>NC_090442.1:724730146-730280146 GCF_031143425.1 Pleurodeles waltl | reverse complement strand
ACCTGGGGTGAGTTGTTCTCAGCTCAGGAGGTCCTACTTTGGGAAGTCCTAAAATCCAAGACTGGCGGATTCTTGTTGAGATTTAAATATCTTTAACTATCTTCCTGGTTTTCAAGTGCCATTGGGGAGACAAGAGATTCCTGGGAGGTTGAGTCATTATTGCAGGATGACAGCCTCAGTGAAAGGAGGTCGTGGTTTGATATTGGAAGGTTTTTGAGGCCAATGACAGGAGAATGGTGGCGCCACAGTTAGTTTGGGAAGAAGTTATACAGGAGAGTAACTTACGTTTTTTGTGGCAAACATCTCTGATGCAGCTTTATTCGGTGGTTAAGCCAGCCAACCTGAAGCTGAACCATTTTTTCACCATTAATCGGTTATAATGGATGCCTCTAAAGATCGCAAAGTTTGTGCAGGTGCCGACACCATAATGTCAAAGGTGTGGCCTCATGAAAACCAAAGAGGGACACCTTTTTTATTCCTGCCCTGGTATTGGGGGTTTCTGGGAGAATGTTGAAAGCGTAATCAAGGATATCCTGCGGGGTGACATCACGCTTAACCTTGGGTTGGTGGTGTTCGGGGTAGATGTGGACTTGAGGAGTTTCCTCAGTAAATGGCAGAGTGGTTTGTTATTTTATCTTGTACTCCTGGCCAGGAGAGAGATCTGTAAATATTGGACTGATCCATCTCCCTCGCCAGCACAACAGTCTGGCTTAGAGCAGTACGCTGGATTTGTCACTTGGATATTGGGCGTAAGAGCGGCAGGACTAACAGGATATGGGCCAGTTTCATTAGGTAAGTCTGTAACAGAATCAGTAGAACAAACAGTGCTATGATTACACAAGGCACTGCTACGAGTCCTTCAGACTCCGTTTTACGAGTTGGGGTGAATGCATTGTGCAGCAGGCTAAGGGTCGGCTAGTCTCGGATTAGCCCGAGTTTTGCAGACGTTACAGTGACATGAGGGCAAAAAAGCAACAAAAAAAAAGAGAAAATCTATTTTAAAGATCTTCATCCATTGTTCAATAGGTTCACAGACTTGGAATGCACTTTTCTTTCCATCAACAGGGACTTACTGTGACAAAAGTTGGAGAAAATGGGAATTCGACTTGCTTTATTATGAGCTGTTCAAGTATTATATGTCCACACGTGGGATTGGGGCAAAGACAGGATAGACATCCAGAATTTCCACCACTAAAGGGGTTAAATGGGATGCTTTTATAGAGACCATTTAAAGGTCTTAGGAGCAAAGATGATTTGAGCTTCACGATCTTGTGTTTGCACTATATGGACTCCCAACTATGATATGCAGTAGACTGGATATGAGAACATGCTCTTGTAAAACAGTCACTGGAAGATACATAGCGTTAGAAGGAAAAGAGTCATATCTTTGATGAGTCATAGGCTACCTGAAGGTAATCTACATCTACGTTGATGAATAGCACATACATGGGAAAGCTATATACAGACTGCCTGTCAAGCTGACAAAAAGGTATCAAGAAACACAAGATTTCAACTGGCACAGTATAGAATCCTGCATAGGGTCCAACTGACCACAGCTGCCCTACCCAAATTATGGGGGTCATTCTGACCCTGGCGGTCAGTGTTAAAGCGGCGGCCAACCCGCCAACAGGCAGGCGGTAAAAAAAATGGAATTCTGACCCTGGCGGGAACTGCCAACACAGCCCGCCACTTTAACACTCCGACCGCCACGGCGTGGCAAACAAACAGCGCGGCGGTCACCGCCAACAGACAGGCGGCAGACAATGTACCGCCCACCCTATCACGACCCACCAATCCGCCACCTTTTCCGGGGCGGGAGTCCCGCCGATAAAAACACGGCGGAAACAGACCACGAACGGGAAAACGCTCACCTTTATACACTCCACGAGCAATCTGGACAGCATGGAACCCGAATTAAACATCCTACCAGCGATTGTCTACCTGCTCCTCTACCAGGAGCACGAACGCCGCCGCAGGAGACAACGGTGAGTACTGCACCTACGACACAGGGGAGGGGGGAGGAGAAAAGGTAACGGGCACACACATACGCGACAACCCCCCCCCCCATCCCCACACACCAAAGCAGAGCAACAAGTCAGATTTACACCCCCCAAACCCCTTGGAATAATTCAAAGACAAAATAAAATGATCATTAAAATAGAAGTATATTAAAGCATATTTGAACTGAAGTGAAATATGAGATATTTAAAATAAATAAATCACAACATGAACAATGTATACATAGTCCAAAACTCCGGCACATATTGGGTACATGCCATTGTTCATGGGCCAATGTGCATTAACACATAGGCAAAGCCCACACACGAGACCCGATTCCATTGGAGAGAACACTGCTGGGGCATCAGATAATAAAACCACAGGCACCTCAGGGGGAAGGGAAGGGGGGGCACCTCAGCCACATGAGTCCACGACGCCAGATCCACGAGGGGCCTCCATGCCCACTGTACCATCCTGGGGAGTGCAAAGCCACAGTCTCTCAAGTCTCTACAGTGGGTGGGTTGCCCACTGTACCATCCTGGGGAGTGCAAAGACACAGTCTCTCAAGTCTCTACAGTGGGTGGGTTGCCCACTGTACCATCCTGGGGAGTGCAAAGCCACAGTCCATCTGGGGGATTACAGACTCCACTGGTTATGGAGGAGGCATGGTGCCCAGAGTGCTTCGTGAAGCCCTGCCCGACACAGATCCGGCCCTGCCAATGGGCCAGCGGTGCTTGAGATGAAGGGCCCAGCGGAGCGGTGCTTGAGAGGAAGGGCCCAGCGGAGCGGTGCAGAGACTTGAAGGGCCCAGCGGAGCGGTGCTTGAGAGGAAGGGCCCAGCGGAGCGGTGCTTGAGAGGAAGGGCCCAGCGGAGCGGTGCTTGAGATGAAGGGCCCAGCGGAGCGGTGCTTGACAGGAAGGGCCCAGCGGAGCGGTGCTTGACAGGAAGGGCCCAGCGGAGCGGTGCTTGAGAGGAAGGGCCCAGCGGAGCGTGCAGAGACTTGAAGGGCCCAGCGGAGCGGTGCTTGAGAGGAAGGGCCCAGCGGAGCGGTGCTTGAGAGGAAGGGCCCAGCGGAGCGGTGCTTGAGAGGAAGGGCCCAGCGGAGCGGTGCTTGAGAGGAAGGGCCCAGCGGAGCGGTGCTTGACAGGAAGGGCCCAGCGGAGCGGTGCAGAGACGGCGGGGCCCAGCGGAGCGGTGCTTGAGAGGAAGGGCCCAGCGGAGCGGTGCTTGAGAGGAAGGGCCCAGCGGAGCGGTGCTTGAGATGAAGGGCCCAGCGGAGCGGTGCTTAACTTGAAGGGCCCAGCGGAGCGGTGCAGAGACTGCGGGGCCCAGCGGAGCGGTGCTTGAGAGGAAGGGCCCAGCGGAGCGGTGCTTGAGAGGAAGGGCCCAGCGGAGCGGTGCTTGAGAGGAAGGGCCCTGCGGAGCGGTGCTTGACTTGAAGGGCCCAGCGGAGCGGTGCTTGAGAGGAAGGGCCCAGCGGAGCGGTGCAGAGACGGCGGGGCCCAGCGGAGCGGTGCTTGAGAGGAAGGGCCCAGCGGAGCGGTGCTTGACTTGAAGGGCCCAGCGGAACAGTGCTTGAGATGAAGGGCCCAGCGGAGCGGTGCTTGACAGGAAGGGCCCAGCGGAGCGGTGCTTGACAGGAAGGGCCCAGCGGAGCGGTGCTTGACAGGAAGGGCCCAGCGGAGCGGTGCTTGACAGGAAGGGCCCAGCGGAGCGGTGCTTGACAGGAAGGGCCCAGCGGAGCGGTGCTTGAGAGGAAAGGCCCAGCGGAGAGGTGCTTGAGAGGAAGGGCCCAGCGGAGCGGTGCTTGACTTGAAGGGCCCAGCGGAGCGGTGCTTGACTTGAAGGGCCCAGCGGAGCGGTGCTTGACTTGAAGGGCCCAGCGGAGCGGTGCTTGAGAGGAAGGGTCCAGCGGAGCGATGCAGAGACGGCGGGGCCCAGCGGAGCAGTGCTTGAGAGGAAGGGCCCAGCGGAGGGGTGCTTGAGAGGAAGGGCCCAGCGGAGTGGTGCTTGACTTGAAGGACCCAGCGGAACGGTGCTTGAGATGAAGGGCCCAGCGGAGCGCTGCTTGACAGGAAGGGCCCAGCGGAGCGGTGCTTGAGATGAAGGGCCCAGCGGAGCGGTGCTTGAGAGGAAGGGCCCAGCGGAGCAGTGCTTGACTTGAAGGGCCCAGCGGAGCGGTGCAGAGACGGCGTGGCCCAGCGGAGCGGTGCTTGACAGGAAGGGCCCAGCAGAGCGGTGCTTGAGATGAAGGGCCCAGCGGAGCGGTGCTTGAGATGAAGGGCCCAGCGGAGCGGTGCTTGAGAGGAAGGGCCCAGCGGAGCGGTGCTTGAGAGGAAGGGCCCAGCGGAGCGGTGCTTGACTTGAAGGGCCCAGCGGAGCGGTGCAGAGACGGCGGGGCCCAGCGGAGCGGTGCTTGAGAGGAAGGGCCCAGCGGAGCGGTGCTTGACTTGAAGGGCCCAGCGGAGCGGTGCAGAGACGGTGGGGCCCTGTTCAGCGGTGCTCCTCACGGCGGGGCCCTGTTCAGCGGTGCTTCTCACGGCGGGGCCCTGTTCAGCGGTGCTTGTCTTGTGTTCCTAGGGAACCAGATCTGGGCAATCATTCCCGCTCAGTCGCCATCCGACCTATCGCTTGCGGGGCCCTCCTGTGCAGGACTCCTGGGCCCCTGGGTGTCCTCCGTCACACCCCAAATGGGGCTGGTGGGGCCCTCCTGGGCAGCTCGCCTGCTGCCGGACTTGTCCGCCCTGCTGCCCTTGCCCCCCTTGGCGGAATCTCTGGGGCCCTTGCCTCCCTTTGTGGATGGGCCAGGTGACGGTGCAATGGTGGTGTCCTTGGGGGCAGCCGTCTCAGGCCCGTCGCGCCGGCCCTTCCCTTTTTTGGTTCTTTTCCCAGGGGGTGGGCTGGCTGTCCCCTTGCTGCTGGCCGATGTTCCTGCCCTAGGAGCTGGTGGACTCCAATAGCCCTGAACAATGGTCCTAGTAGGTGCAGGGCTTGTGGTGGCTGAGGTGCTGTTTGGACTCTTACGAGATGGAGGGGGTGGGTCAGGTGATGCAAAGAGGTTAATTTTGGAGAGGAACAACTTTTTAGGAGCAATGGGAAGGGTAGGTGCAGTGGGTATGGGAGTGGAGGGAGAGGATGTGGTTGTAGGAGAGTCAAGTGTGCTGTCTTTGGGTGCAGGTGCAGGTGCTTGTGCTGGAGGCTGTCGTGAGGTGGATGGCTGTTGGGTGGGTGACTGCCTGCGTTTGTGTGGTTTGGAAGAGGGGGTGACAGACACAGTGGGAGAGGACACACGGGACGTGTAAATGGCAGTGGGGGTGGTGACTGCACGTGTGCGGACTGTTCTTGTGGGTGTGGTGGTGATGGACGTACTGGCTGATGGTGGTGTGCATGCAGGTGTGAGTGGAGACGTCACAGGGAGGGAGGAGGGAGACGAGGAGGAGGGGGACACAGAGGAGGCAGTGGCTGTTGGCATGACTGCATGTGGATGTTGCTTGGGTGAATGCTTGTGTGATCTGTGGTGCTTATGTCTGGATGAGCTGCCCTTGGGTGTTGAGGTGTGTGCAGGCTGGTCTGTAGGTGTGTCTGGGATAGGCAGAGGAACAGGGGAGTGGGACTGGGTTGAGGAAGTTGGAGGGGGGAGGCTAGACACAGGGACAATTGCTGCCGTCAGTGCTGAGGCCAGAGCGTTGAACGATCGCTGATGGGCAGCCTGACCCGAATGAATGCCCTCCAGGTATGCATTGCTCCGATGCACCTCCCTTTCTACCTCCTGGATGGCATTCAAAAGGGTAGACTGCCCAACAATGAGCGTCTGGAGGAGGTCAATGATCTCCGCACTGACGGCAGCAGGGGTAACTGGGGCAGGACCTGAGGTGCCAGGGGCGAAGGAGATGCCCGGCTTCCTGGCTGAGCGGGCACGGGGCGAACGCTGAGGGGCTGCTGGGAGGGCGGGGCTGGTGCGCTGGGTGGCGGCTGTACCTGTTGTTGCGGTGGGCATGGGTGGTGCCGCCACCACAAGGGAGCTCCCTTCCGAGGACGTGTCGGTGTCACTGACATCTCCACTGGTCCCCGTTGTGGAGCCCCCCTCGCCCTCCGTCTCACTGGTGTACTCTGAGTCGGTTGCATGGCCCTCCGGGGCCATGTGAGATGCAGCTCCCTCGTGCGCCGATGCCACTTCTCCTCCGCCTGATGATGCTAATGCACACATGAACAGGAAAACCAAAAAAAGGGGGGGGAGAAGAAAGAAAGACATGTTGAGTGCATGCATTGGCGGCACCGTTGGCGGAGAGGACAGACACAGAAGCCCCCTGCACTACGCCGCGCACTCGGGGTACACTACTCAATTATTGTGACTTGGCCTACAAGTCAATGGACGACAAATGCACACATAGGTGAGGCCCAACCATGGATATCTGTACTTAGCACCCTACAGGGGGGGGGGGGCGGGGGCACAGGGCCATGCCTAACGGAGAGGCCTAGCCTACAGAAACCGCCCTGGCCTAGAGATAGCCACAGCCCTCCTCCCCCACCCAGACACCTCCACTGTGCGCTAATATAGCAGAATGTGCTGATACTCACCCCCTTGTGTCTGCTGTGATGTCCTCACGTGCCCATCCAAATCGGGGTAGGCCACCGCCAGGATCCGGGACATCAGGGGGGTCAATTGCCGTGTGGCACCCCTCCTAGGTTGGGAGGCCATCCCCAGCAGAGCCTCTGCGGTCTTTCGGCTCCCGCGGCGGATGTCCTCCCACCTCTTGCGGCAGTGGGTGCCCCGTCTGTTGTGGACCCCCAGGGCCCGGATGTCCTTGGCGATGGCACGCCAAATGTCGATCTTCTGATGGGCGCTGACCTATGTGACATGGACAGGATGGAACAAGAAATATCATCACTTTCCTGCATGGTCGATGTGAGTGGCCCCCCCTCCCCAACCTTGCCATGTGGCACATGCTCTCATCTGTCGTGCGTTGCACTCCCCATTCGTACCCCTCCCCACCATCTTACACCCACCCCACTCAACACAGGCATAGCCCATACTACGTGCTCCCTGTGTACTTACCTGTTGGTCTGGAGGACCGTAGAGTAGCGAGTAGGACCCCATCCACAAGTAGGACCCCATCCACAAGTTTCTCCAATTCCTCAGATGTGAAGGCAGGGGCCCTTTACCCAGTCGCAGCAGCCATTGTATCTCCCAGACCGAGGTCACAGCAGCACTTGCAGTATAGGTCCTCTCCTGTGGATGATCAGGTCTCGAGTGATTAAGCAGTTAGAAAATGGCGGTCACGCCCGCGGCGGTGCGTACCGCGGCGGTGCGTACCGCGACCGCCGGCGCACATCGTCATTGGCTCCTGAGACCCATAGGGTTCAATGTTAACCAATGCTGCTTTGCGCCGCGGTCTTCGACCGCCTACCGCCACGGTGTGCCACGCCAGCGCATTGACCTCACATCCCATTGTCACACTTCACAGGTCAGGCAGCCGCCATTGCAAGGGCCCACATGGCTTAATTTCTACTGCGTCACACAGGCCTAGGCCTTGCATTGCCACTCATATAAGCCATTCAATGCATAGCGAATCGTGTTCTGTGCAAGCTGTGGTTACGTACCTGTGGGTTGCTTGACTCTGTGCTCCATGTTGTCCTTCCTAGGCACCGTCCGCTGGGACTTGCGAGGAGATGGAGGAATCCTCCCGTGAACAGACCGCTGGTGGACCTGTCGACAATGGAAGAACGACATGTCATACTGACATACAGACTTGACCGGGCCACTATACAGGAACTGTGTGCCCAGCTGGAGCCAGACCTGATGTCCCCCATTCGCCAACCCACAGGGATGCCCCCTCTGGTGCAGGTTCTGTCGGTACTCCATTTTTTGGCAAGTGGATCATTCCAAACAACAGTGGCCATATCATCAGGGATGTCTCAGCCTATGTTTTCTAAGGTTTTGTCCAGAGTGTTGTCTGCCCTAATGAAATACATGCGGAGCTACATTGTTTTCCCTGAGGTGGGCGATTTGGCTACAGTGAAGGGTGATTTCTATGCCCTTGGACATATCCCCAACATCATTGGTGCCATTGATGGGACCCATGTGGCTTTGGTTCCCCCCAGTGGAAGTGAGCAGGTGTACAGGAACAGAAAAAGTTATCATTCGATGAATGTCCAGGTGGTCTGTTTGGCTGACCAGTACATCTCCCATATGAATGCCAAGTTCCCTGGGTCTGTGCATGACGCGTCCATCATGCGAAATAGCAGCATCCCTTATGTGATGGAACAGCTACAGAGACACCGTGTGTGGCTAATAGGTGACTCTGGTTACCCCAACCTCTCGTGGCTACTTACCCCAGTGAGGAATCCCAGGACAAGGGCAGAGGAACGCTACAATGAGGCCCATGGGCGAACTAGGAGGGTTATAGAAAGAACCTTCGGCCTCCTGAAGGCCAGGTTTAGGTGCCTGCATATGACAGGTGGATCCCTAATGTACTCACCAAAGAAGGTGTGCCATATCATCGTGGCCTGCTGTATGCTTCACAACCTGGCTTTGCGACGCCAGGTGCCTTTCCTGCAGGAGGATGGTCCAGATGGTGGTGTTGTAGCAGCTGTGGAGCCTGTGGAGAGTGAAGAGGAGGAAGACGATGGGGACAACACAGACAACAGGGACACAGTGATACAACAGTATTTTCAGTAGCACACAGGTACGAATCAACCACGCCATTTTACATTTACTTAAAGTCTTCTGCCTCTCTACTGTCTGAGTTCCCCCCCAGTTCCTGTTAACTGAGTTGTGACTTTCCCTTCCGTTTTCAGAGCTGTGGGCCCCACTGCGTGACCTCTGCTTTGTTTGCTCATGGACTACAGCTGTGTGACAGTGGTATGTTGTCATCACAATGTAACTGAACATTTTGGCACCGTTATGTCTAATACATTTGTTCAAAATACAAGCAGACTCCAGATTTTTTTTGTGCAAGAAGTGATTTAATTAAAGTGCTAAATTTAAGGAACATGATTGTAAAACGGGGATGGGTGATGGTGGAGTAATGTCCATGGCAGAGTCCAGTTCTCAGTCGCACAGGTGCATTGTCCATATGCCTGTGGAAGGATGGAGCAGGGGCAGTTCAAGGTTGGACAGGGTGGCAATGTGGGACAGTGGGATGACATCAGGGGGTATCGTTTGCTGGCGGGGGTCTTGCAATCCTACTCTGTCTTCTTGTGAGATCTCAGGTTCTGCTTGCGGGGTGGTTCTTCTTCTGCAGGAGGTGGGGTTCTGGTGGCGATTGGTTTGCGCCCGCGGTCACAAAACAATCCTACATTGCACTGCGAGTCGCAATTAGGAAGGGGTCGCAAACCCGTTTTGCGATTCAGTAACCAGGTTACCGAATCGCAAAACTGGGTTTGTGCATCGCAGTGTGCTTTTTGCACGTCGCAAACAGAGAAAGTCGCTGTTTGCGACATGCAAAAAAGCTACCTACATGTGGGTCTTGGTCCCTAATTAGGTCTGGTGTTAACAAAGACATTTTGTTTTTATTAAACTTCTATTTCTCTCTCTTTCGGCTGGCTTTACTGTGAGTGATCGCACTCTGCTCTTCCACAAGGAGCATATTGGCACACAAAAAACGTGTATACACATGTTTGAAAAGTTTAGGCTATGAGGCTAAGTATAATGCTCCCAGAATGCTCTCTGATTAGATGCAAATGAAGTGTCATTTAGTAAAATGTGTTGATGCATGCTAGTATTTCCCAAAAATATTTCTAATTGAAAATCAGTGTAACCATTTTCAACACGATTATGGGAAGCATGAAAATAAACAAAAACTGACAAAGCCAACTGATCTGACATTTTTCTAAGTCTTTCAGTTTCATCAATGCGTGTCTTGTTTTGACATGGCTTTTGTAACACTTTATTGTTGTGGGAGCTACCAGGCCCTCAACATTGTAACAAACAATGGCAAAAAAAAAAGTTTTTGAACTCTAAAAGCACACGTTGCCACCAGTGGCATAACAAAGGCTCCGCAGCCTCCCTCCAGGGGGCACCTTCAGCACAGCACCTGCCCTGAGTGACTCTGGAGAGGGGGCTCCTCCATGTTCTTTGCAAAGGGGCACCCTCCAGTTTCGTTACGTCACTGATTGCCACTGTAGTTCCTGACACTGAACAAAACTACTTTGTGTGGCAATATGCTCCTTGTGGAAGAGCAGAATGTGATCACTCACAGTAAAGCCAGCCGAAAGAGCGAGAAATAGAAGTTTAATAAAAACAAAATGTCTTTGTTAACACCAGACCTAATTAGGGACCAAGACCCACATGTAGGTAGCTTTTTGCATGTCGCAAACAGCGACTTTCGTTGTTTGCGACGTGCAAAAAGCACATTGCGATGCACAAACCCAGTTTTGCGATTCAGTAACCTGGTTACCGAATCACAAAATGGGTTTGCGACTCGCAATTAGTAAGGGGTGTTCCCTTCCTAATTGCAACTCGCAGTGCAATGTAGGATTGTTTTGTGACCGCGAACGCGGGCGCAAACCAATTGCAGTTTGCACCCATTTCAAATGGGTGCTAACACTTTCGCAAAAGGGAAGGGATCCCCATGGGACCCCTTCCCCATTGTGAATGTCACTGTAAACATTTTTGCGGACCACTGCCTGCTCTGAAAAAATGAAACGAAAACATTTCATTTTTCGTTTTTGTTATGCATCTCGTTTTCCTTTAAGGAAAACGGGCTGCATTACAAAAAAAAACAAAAAAAACTGCTTTATTGAAAAGCAGTCACAGACATGGTGGTCTGCTGTCTCCAGCAGGCCACCATTCGCGAGGGGGTCGCAAATTGCGACCCACCTCATGATTATTCATGATGTGGGCATTTGCGAAGCCCTTGCGAATCACAGATGGTGTCAAGGACACCATCCTACATTCGGATTTGCGACTCGCAATATGCAGGTCACAAATCTGAACCTACCTACATGTGGCCCCAAATTCTTAAAGAAAGTCACAAAAGTGCACCCATGGTATATGTCGTACCCCTATCAAATATTTGTGAACTGTATTTTAGCATGGGTAAATACGATGTGTAGATTTGCTCATGTGAAAATCTATTGAGCATTTGCAAGTTCATTTTCCCTCCAGCCACTTTCTTCCCAACCCTGGAAGAAGTTCTAATTCTGCCATTGTCAGGAGTAAATGTCCAACCTTTATGTCCAACTTTTCTTATTATGGGAAAATATTAGAGAGAAGCTGGTAAAAATCTTTAAAACATGCAGGTTAGTAGGTTTGCAGAGTCAAAGGCATTCCAGCCCTGGAACTATTGCTTACTGCTTCCTCCAGCCCCATTATGCAGATCTGCAGAAAGGTGGCAAAATAAGGAAATTGCTACAGTAGGGATTGAAACTCCAAGTATTCAAGCCCTACTATGGTAGTAGCCCTGGCATAATCAGAGAGGCTATTAATTGCTGCCATAATTTGTCGCCACACTACATCGCACCAAAGGGACAAGTAGAACTTTTTACAGGACAAGTAGATTTGAGAAGCAACCTGTCCCCTGGACAAGTAGATATTTTAATAAATTCCACACCCCTGCAAATATTCATTCCTTAATTGTGATGAGCTGTGATGCCTAGTTGGCAGGAATAATGATGAACGTAGACCATTTATAATCAAAGGAGACCCTGGGAATGGTGCCCACCAACAGAATGTTCCCCATCATCAAATGTAGATTTATAAAGAAGTTAGCAGGAATTAGTAACAGACTTGATACTTTCACCATTTCTCACAAGCTACAGAGGGTCCCCAATTTGATAAGTGCAGCGGCTTGTCTGTAAGAAGTGAAACAGCCCTACTACAGTACTCAAAGCTCTGGTACTGAATGCCAAAGCAGTCATTTAAAAGTACACATCACTCATCAAATGAGATTAATATAATTAATGAAACAACATTCTGAAGAGCTCTCATCCGAGGGATGCAGTTTCCCCCACACATGGCTCCCATCGTACTCTCAGGCACACACTACACTCACAGACTCTATCTAGAAGGTCAACAAGAGGCCACCAGACTTAGTATTGATGAGCGAGTTAAGCCTTGGAAACTCAAGCTATCATCAGAAAAGGAGACCCAATGCGATAAAGGCACTGGGTCACAGTCTCTGATCACTTATTGACTATGCTGAATAGAAATTTCAATGTGTAAACAATAGGTTTAATTAAATGTTTCATGCCAGCCGGTATGGGGCAAAAGTCATATATGGTTAATCAGGGATGTGGAATTCCTATCGCCCGATGCCTGGGACATATTGCTTGGGGACAAGGGCACCAGTTTTCATGTTTATTTTGTCCTTGGGACAAATAGGCCCAACCCCTGCAGCACAAACCCTTTGGCTGCCAATTTACAAAGGGAACTGTCTACAGTCGAGGTAATATGTGTGTCCATATGTTAATGCCGTTCAAACTTGTATTTATGGTTCATTAATTAAAAGCCTTCATTATTAGGGTGAGTGCCGTAAATAAACATCTTAAGGTCACACTGCACTACTGACAGTAGTTCCATTAACAAACCAAAAAAAAGTGTACAAACGTTTGACAAGTTTAACAAGATGAGGCTAAGTATAATGCAGAATGTTCTATGATTAGAAGCAAATGTTTGCAGACGCTTGTAAGCAAGAGTGATGATTCTTTGCTTTCAAACTAAAATGTTTTGAAAAAAAAGCAAGTAGGAAAAATGCCCTTCCCATCAATGAAATTTTAGGTGCTATTTCTTTGAAGCGTCCTCTATTAAAATGTGTTGATGCATGCTAGTATTTCAAAAAAATATTCCTAATGGAAAATCAGTGTAACCATTTTCAACAAGATTATGGGAAGCATGAAAATAAACAAGCACTGGCAAAGCCAACCAATCTGACATTTTTTGTGAGCCTTTTGCTTTCGTAAATGTGTGTCTTGTTTTGACATGGCTTTTGTAACACTTTATTGTTGTGGGATCTGCCTGGCCCTCAGCATTGTGACAAACACTGGCAAAAAGAAAAAAAAAGTTTTTGGTCTCAAAAAGCACACATTGCAACCAGTGGTGTAACAAAGGACCTGCAGCACAGCATCTACCCTGAGTGAGTTTGGAGGTTGGAGGACTTCCATGTTCTTTGTAGGTGAGTGGGGGGCTCCAGTTTCGTTACCCCACTGATTGCCACAATAGTTCCTGGCACTGAACAAAACTACTTTGTGTGCCAATATGCTCCTTGTGGAAGAGCAGAATGCAATCACTCACAGTAAAGCCAGCCGATAGAGAGAGAAATAGATCTTTAATAAAAACAAAATGTCTTTGTTAATGCCAGGCCTAATTAGGGACCCAATTCTTAAAGAAAGTCACAAAAGTGCACCCATGGTATGGTATACGTCTTTGAATTAATGGCTTCCATGGATTCACAAGAGTTACAGAAGTAGACCAGGAAATCATACTCCTAGAAAATATTTGTGAACTGTATTTTAGCATGAAAAAATATGCATGTGTAGATTTGCTCATGTGAAAATCTATTGAGCGTTCACAAATTCACTTTCCCTCCATCCACTTTTTTCCCCACCCTGGAAGAACTTCACTTCTGCCATTGTCAGGATTAAATTTCCAGCCTTTCTCACTATGGGAAAAGATCAGAGAAGAGTTGGTGAAAAACCTTAAAACATTCAAGTTAGTAGGTTTGCGAACTCAAAGGCAACCCTGCCCTGGACCTATTGCTTACTGCTCCCTCCAGCCCAGTACGTAGATCTGTGGAAAGGTGGCAAAATAAGGAAATTGCTATTGTAGGGATTGAAACTGCAAGCAGACAATTCAAGGCCTACTATAGTAGTAGCCCTGGCATAATCAGAGAGGCTATTATCAGAGCTCTAACATAATGAGATTGCTGCCATAATTTGTCGCCGCACTGCATGGCACCAAAAGGACAAGCAGATGTTTTTACAGGACAAGTAGATTTAAGAAGCAACCTGTCCCCTGGACAAGTAGATATTTTTATTAAATTCCACACCCCTGTTAATAACAGCAGCCTTTACACTCCATAAAAATTGAATGTGGCAAAGCTATCAGATGGGTCAGGGTCTAATCACGCAAGTGATCGGCTGACAACCGTTATGTTATGTCTCTGTTTGCCCTTCAGCAGAGTTCATGTTTGTTACTAGTGATATTTATCTAAAGGCTTAATGAACACCTCTACTCATAATTATTTTGCAGTAATATTAAAGTTGATACGTACTTGATTTTACAGCCCTTGCTCAATAATGTCCAAATTGTACACAGAGTGGGAGCCAGATACGACTGAATCCAAGCAAACACTTGGTGAGAATATATACGGTGAATCTGACACACAGGAGCTTAGCTTTGTTTGGTGTAACTTATGACCTTTCAGGTCATTGCAAAGTTACCTCAGTTAGCAACCAGGTCTGTGGTGGCCATATTCTTGGCAGGCAGACTTACTTGTAGTTATTTTACACAACAGGGGTGTCTTAGAGACTCTCGTATTTCAACGAGACTGCTGTATTTGGGGCAGCAGCACCTCTGCTTGTAGGCTACTGAGTCACTGCCACACTAGTTGGCAGCTGTCAGCCCAACCCTTCTGGCTCTCAAGTAGCACCTCACCCAAACAGTAAAGGCGATTTGTAGCTGCCTAGCACATGGAACTTATCATGGTGAACAAGCCTTATCCTTTTCTCTCCAAATATGTCTCTTACACACACACAGGCAAGAATGGAGATGCACGATAGTTTTCAACACGTTTATTGAAAAGACTTCCAGGGATGTGGAATTCCTATCACCTCTTGCCCAGGACATAACGTTTGGGGTCAGGGGCTACAAGTTTTCATGTTTATTTTGTCATGGGGAAAAGTAGGCCTAACTCCCTGCAGCACAAACACTTTGGCTGTCAGTTTACAGAGAAGAGATCTGTCTGCAGATGAGGTAATATATGTGTCCATATGTTAATGCTGTTTGAACTTGTATTTATGGTTCATTAATGGAAAAGCCTTGATTATTAGGGTGAGCGCTGTAAATAAACATTATAAGGTCACACTGCACTACTGACAGTGGTTCCAATACTTTTTTTTTTTAAGTGTACACACGTTTGAAAAGTTTAACATTATGAGGCTAAGTATAATGCTCCCAGAATGCTCTCTGATTAGATGCAAATGTTTGAAGAAGCTTGTAAACAAGAGTGATCATTCTTTGCTTTCAGAATAAAATGTTCAGAAAAAAATGCAAGTAGGAAAAAAAACGTTTCGCTACGATGAAATTTTAGGTGCTATTTCTTTGAAGCATCAGTTAGTAAAATGTGTTGGTGCATGCTAGTATTTCAAAAAAAATATTCCTAATGGAAAATCAGTGTAACCGTTTTCAACAAGATTAAGGGAAGCATGAAAATAAACAAGCACTGGCAAAGCCAACCGATCCAACATTTTTTGTAAGACTTTTGGTTGTGTCAATGCGTGTCTTGTTTTGACATGGCTTTTATAAAACTTTGTTGTGGCAGCTGCCAGGCCCTCACCATTGTAACAAACACCGGCAAAAAGAAAAACAGATTTTTGGTCTCAAAAAGCACACATGGCCACCAGTGATGTAACAAAGGTCCCACAGCCCTCACCCAGGGGGCACCCTCAGCACAGCACCTGCCGTGAGTGAATCTGGAGGAGGAGCCTTCCATGTTTTCTGCAGGGGGGCCTCCAGTTTTGATATGCTACTGAGTGCCACAGTAGTTCCTGTCACTGAACAAAACTACTTTCTGTGCCAATATTCTCCTTGTGAAAGAGCAGAATGTGATCACTTACAGTAAAGCCAGCCAATAGTTAGAGAGAGAAATAGAAGTTTAATAAAAACAAAATAACTTCATTAACACCAAATCTAATTAGGGACCCAATTTTTTTAAGAAAGTCACAAAAGTGCACCCATGGTATATGTCTTTGAATTAGTGGCTTTCATGAATTCACAAGAACTTACAGATGCAGACCAGGAAATCGTACTCCTAGAAAATGTTTGTGAACTGTATTTTCGCATGAGCAAATATGAATTTGTAGATTTGCTCTGGTGAAAATCTATTGAGCATTTACAAGTTCACTTTTCCTCCAACCACTTTTTTTCCAGCCCTGGAAGAACTTCTACTTCTGCCATTGTCAGGAGTAAATTTCCAACCTTTGTCATTATGGGAAAGGATTAGAGAAGAGCTGGTGAAAATCTTTAAAACATGCAAGTTAGTAGATGTGCAAACTCAAAGGCATTTCAGCCCTGGAACAATTGCTTACTGCTTCCTCAAGCCCTAGTATGTAGATCTGCGGAAAGGTGGCAAAATAAGTAAATTGTCATAGTAGGGTTTGAACTTGCAAGTATTCAAGCACTACGATAATAGCAGCCATGGCATAATCAGAGAGGCTATTATCAGAGCTCTTAAATAATGAGATTGTGGCCATAAGCTGTCACTGCACTAAATGGCACCAAAGGAACAAGTAGATTTAAGAAGCAACCTGACCCATAGACAAGAAGACATTTTATTAAATTCCACACCCCTGACTTAAATCTACGATAAAATGCATGCGCTGCAACGATTAGGATAATGAGGAATAACAAAATCAGGATTGTGAATATCAGAGATGTAAAGATGAACAACCCCAACATATTGCAATAAACATGAATATATAATTCCTACATAAAGCCTATTCTCTAACCTATAATGAGAGCATAGTAGAGTAAGACAAATCTGTCTGTGCAGTGTCCAAGAGAAGCACATCCCACCCCTGTTACCTTAGTACAAGGTCGGGCCTCCAGAGCAGCCTCTGTAGAGACACAAAAGATGAGGTCGGCTACAAACTGACGTGCATTGTAGATGGAAAATCCTGGCTGGAACCCCCTCTATTGCCCTTTGTCCTACAAGGTGTTTATTCAAGGGACATGTTTTGATCTTGTAAAATAAGCCTGACGCAGGTATGAACCTAAGTGTTAGACTGTTAGTGCAGTCTTGTGGCAGCAAAGATTGGGCACTGGTATTGGGTAGGGCTAAGAGCCAGCATCATTTCTTATAAACAAAAACGGGCATTGGCAAAGCCAATAGGTCTCACCTTTACAAGAGCTTCTATTTTTGTTTTCTCTGTTCTAGAGTAGTGGTGCAGATAGTAATTGTAGTTTGTTAATAATTTATATTTTTAATGTTTGGCTGATTAAGTGATGTATGTTTTATGTAGTGATTTTGTAAAAATATGTTTTTAAATGGTTATTGTATTCTGATTAACTTTAGTATGTAAAAAGTATGTAAAAAGGAGTATGCTCTATAGTGCATGCCAGTTCTTTTAGGTTTGTTAATGTTTTTTTAGTCATGTGGTAAAGTAGCACAGATGCTGTGCAGCATGGCTGAAAGTAAAAAGTGCTATGATGCAGTCAACACTGGCTGAGTTGTAGCATATTTCTTTTAACTTTGAACCATGCTGCACAGAAGATGTGCTTCTGTGCAACTTGTCGAAAAAATAATTGATAAAGCCAAATAACTCCACTGTTCGGCTTTGTCAATGTTTCTAAGCACCATGACACAACCAGCATTGACTATGGCATAGCACTTTTTTTTTATGTCCAACACGACTAAACAAATATTGACAATGCCAATAGATCGCATATAGACACAATCTGTTGGTTTTGTCAATGCGTGTTCAGCAAAGCAATGAACACTGTAGATTTAGGCTAAAGAGCTGTGACTTCAATAGAACAGCAGTTGTTGGCTTTGGGGAAAAACAAATGAAGAAACCGTAAAAAAACAAATTACAAAACGGATATGAACTACAGTGCTAGGTGGAAAGTCTAAAAACTTTTATTGGTTTGCTAGAACAAAATCAGGGCCACTGGTAGTCCTGCATAATTTTCCACTCAAGCATGGATGACAGGGAGCTGCTACTGACCACTGGACACACCATAGCTGAATCATACCTTCCCCTTGTTCCTTCCCTGTCGATCGCTCTTAGATTGTCACAATATCCTTGTCCTCCTTTCCTCACGCTCTGCACCTTTGCTTCATGTGGGTTAGATTTTGCCTACAGATGCATACTGTTTAATTTGGATAGAAACATCTGCTGCCTTGTTTACGTGTTGTAGTGAACCGGGGGGGGGGTATATTGCTGGGGGGGGACTGATCTCTTGATTACTGAAGTACGTGCTCTAGAAGTGGTGATTCTTATCACATCTTTTTCTTTCGCTGTCCGTTTAGAGCAAAACGTCTGCTGCGATAGTGCACTTGCAAACCATTATGCAGCAATTTGATGTATGAACTTACGCTTTTCTGTTTCTATACAATTTTCAGATCAGTGAGAATCTGAACTTCCCTGTCTCATCTGGAAGGTGACATAGTTGTCTGTATCGAGTCAAGTACTTGGAGATGCTTCAGATTTTACTAAGCAGAAATACATTCCACTTGTGTGCCATCTGCCTTATCAAGCTTAAATTCATCAGGTAGTGTATGTGTGTTAATAAAAGTGGGAAAAATAGTCTATAAAATCTGAATATTTCAAAAACTTTACATGCTAACTCAAAAAAAAAGGGACCGAATGAACAAAGTTTTGCCAATACCAAACAAAATGAACAGCAAGAGGTTGCGTATGGCCGAAAATATACACATAAACAACACATGAATTAAAGATTTACCAATATAAAAAAGGACACAAATAAAACCTACCAGAAACACAAGCAGAAACACAAAAAAAAAAGAAGCGTGCACAAACACACGTAAATGAACATTGGTGAAAGGCTACAAGTAATACGGGCGTGCTCCGTGGGTGGCAACAACGCATGAAAAGAAGGGACATATAAAGTGTAAGAACCACATACAAGCAAGTGTTTACAAAGGATACTTAAAGTGTCCATTTAAAAACGATGGGTGGACTGCAATTCCAGAGTGAATACAGCATGTCTCAAAGAGACAGAGCATGTGCTGCCTAGGCGAGAACAAAAATTAGCCCCACATAGTATTCCTTCTACTAAGTCATCTATTTGCCATTATCTATGTATTTCACACCCATCCTCTTTCCTCTGGGCCATTACACTGAGGCCCCAGGTTTACAAACTAACAGGGCTCTGCATCTGAATGTGACCTGCCACCTCTCAAATCACCTGAAAGGACAGTGCATGTGAAATGAAAACAGTTTCCAAACACGCCGAATAAAGGAGTTCACGCTTATAAGCCATTGTTGTTACTTACATGTACCTCCTGAGGCATTTGCTCCCCTGGGAATACTGCCACTGAGATAATTTTCAGTTCAACAGTGAGGTGTTTTACAACAGAGATGGGCAGTGCCCCGATAACACTCCAATAGAAAATTTAAAATCAAAATACTAATCAATAACATGAAAATTAATTGCTAGGCTTAAAATCTGTTGTTGCTTGAGCATTTAAAAACATGCTCTGAATTCTGTGTAACCCGTGCCGCATGATTTGCAAAACTTGGTAGGCTAGCACAATTTTGTTTTTAAATGTTTCTTCTATAACCTCTTTGTGTCTTGTGAAATGAGACAACCTACTTTAAAAAAACAGAACCAGTGTTACTATCTTACCCACCCACTAAACTGCTTTGGAATGCGCAGAAGTGTATTTAGAAAATGACTATTCGCTTGAGTTGAAACATTAACATTACATGAATGATGTGAAACAACTGGGTGTTATACTTATGCATGTAAAATTGGTTTTACAGAACAAGGAAACCATTTGGGAAAGGAAGCGTATGTATCTGATCCTCGTCTGATCCTCGCCATCCAACAAGACAATACATCATCTACTGTTGCAACATCTCAACTAAACTATTACATTGCTAACAATTGTATCAATTGAATTAATTATAAAAGGTGAACTAGCGAAAGTGAAAGCAGATAGCAGATGATAGATCCTCTTCAGAGAGCAGAAGCAGATAACTGACCGATAGAGAATGACTGAGAGATGACCACTGTGACCTGACCACTAATTCTTGCCACTGCTGCTGTTGGAGCTAAGAGTATAGGTAATTAGTTAGCATTATCTGAACAATATACAGAGTGTGGGGTGATGTTTTAGAAAGACCATACTGAGCTAATTAGTAGGATCAAGCTTAGAAAACCTTGTTAGATACAACTGTTAGATACAACAGTTATTCATTCCGCTGCAAAGATTGTATAAGGTCTTAGAGAGAGTTGATAAATTGTTTCAGAATAGTATGATAGCTGTAAACACATGAGACAGATAACCATGAGAAATCCTGGATAATGTAACAGGCTATGTTCCATTCTGACTTTCCCAGACTAAGAGACAGTATCATTCAGACGTACTCCAGTTGAAGAATGAAGAGAAATAGAGTACGGTCTATAAACCAGGGGACCAACCTATTTAAATAAAGCTAGCCATTTGATGATGGTATACCATATTTAATACACCTAGAGCCCATATATATAATAGATCATTTCCTTTTTATTTAATTTACACTCAAATCAATATATAACAGTATAATGTTTTTGCAAATCCAAATGGCAATCATTAATATACAAAATGTTATATATAATACAAAAGAATATCACTCTAATCCAACATGTACTCTAATATCCCCCAACCTAATCCTAATTCATAAAAACACTCACCTCTCATTCATACTCAAATGACAATACACACTTTGATCACGCAACTATCCACTCATATCTCAACAATCCCTAACTACTCCAACACGATATAAAATCATTATAACATAACATCGGTAAGATCAAATGTGCATAGAATCATATACTATGTTCATTCATAGTCCTTTTTGTCCTCTATTTGATTTGTTAACCTTATTATATAGGTCACATATTGTGACCATGATCTTATGTTTGTAGAAAACTGTAGCGCTGACGCGCGTTTCAGTGTCTCTCCTTCTAGGGAACCACCTTCTTCAGGGAGTATGCAAACTTCAAAGCTCGGGGGATTTTTTGTGGGTTCTCCAATTTGCTATATGAGAGGGTATAAAACCTCTCTCTTCTATACCAGTGTTCCAATAGTTTGTCTACAGGTCATACAATGACCTACTAGGGGACCTTATACTGCCCTGGAATTTAATTCTTAAACTCCTTATCAGGATAGAGACAGTCCCATGGCTATTACTCTCTCAATGAATATCTTACAGGGAGTTACACCCACTCCAAAAAGGGGGTCTCTTCTGATGTCATCTAAAACAGGTCCAACCAATGTCATTACAGAGTTCCTCTGACTGGTCATAGGATTACTTTAAAAGGCTCCAAGGGTAAGTGTCATCCAATATTGTATCTGATCCGTCCAATGGGTAAAACAAGTGTAACCCCATATATAAGCCCCTGGTCACCTCTTTTTCACAACCGCCCCTAAAGGCTTTGCTCTCACCGAAAGCTCAAGGTGAAGAGATGATCCTTCAGGTGGGTTAGCGCTCCAACAGTTGGTTTGCATCCTCTATAATGTTGGCAGGGATCTACGCAGTATTATACAGTGTGTGTCCAAAGCCTGGCAAACAGTCAAACGTGTCTGGCCATGGTAAGCCTGTTGCTAGTAGTGGTGAACATGTAAACGCCAGGACGCTATAGAGTAGGGACAGATTCAGGACATCAGCACACTTTTCATGTGTGTTTCTATAACTTGAGGTTTTGATCAATAAAAACTACATTGATTCTTTAAATAAATAATATGAAACTATTAACTTTCCTTATTGACCCTAAAATAACTCAATCGTCAATTAAGTGATTGTTATTGTAGTTTAAGAAATTCTTAAGCCACTTTCAGATAAAGATCTATATTGAGGGTCCAGGTAAAGTAAGCAAAGGGGACGCTGACTCCAGGAGCCCCACACTGGGCATGTGCAGCACCACACGTGCAGTAAACAGTCTCTCAGCTCCTATGCACATTGTCACGTCCATCATCTCACACGCACAATGTCGTACGCCAGAAACGTGCGATGATAGTGTGTAGTGTTAAACGTGTTAAAAGCGCAACCCAAGAAATACAATTTCACTGATCTGTCACGCACACCCACTGTGCGAAGTGCTCCATCATACCTGATAGACATTCGGTCCCACAACTGACGTACACTATACTTGTGCCGTTCTGTGTATCTCGCTTCCCACTTTTAAGAAGCACTTGTCGATTCCACACCAATACGTTACCTCACATGTGATCAATGAAGAATCTCACACTTGAACCACACTGTGCCACTCACTTTTTCCACGGTACACATACATTTGACAAGCACCGTGTTACTCAAATTATATTCGTAGTTTAAAAGTGAGCAAGGATACCTGTCTATTACGAATTAATTAAGTCTTATAGTACCACATCTGGTGAAGTAATCTTCCCAGGATCAAGTTTACGTCGTATTCTCCTGTCCAAAGCACATAATACAAATTTACACTTTTGCTGTGCCTTTCTCTTTCAATACTTTCCTATAGTCATGCATGGCGTTGTCGGGGATGCCCACCAAGGAGGAGGCACTTCCTGTATTCCTCTTTCCTCATGGGTTTGCAGCTTACATATTCTTCCATTCCCATGTTTTTCAACTACATCACTGTCTAGTGAAACCCTCTTGCAACCCCCAATCACCTCACCTGATTACAGAGATCAGAAGTCCCGAAGGATCTTTGCTTTTTCCCATTGAACCTTTGTATCTCACAGCCTCTGCCATCGGGACAGTCCACAATTGGTATGAAGTCAGTTAAAGGTCTTTTAAATGAGAGTGTGCTTAAATTGGCGAGCAGCCCGCTACTTTTACGCACTGACCATAAATTCAACCTAATTTCTGTTTGTGTATTATTATTCTCTTAACCGATGACATTTGCCAGTAAGTCTAGTACTTCCGGGTCGCACAGTAGCAAAGCCAATGCCATTGAAGAATACATGTTAGGAATTTTCGAGTGTGGGCGGGACTCGTATTGTGTAAGGTTACCAAGCAATGGAGCATTGCAGCCAATCCTATAGCGCTACAAGTAGCTCCAAACTGTTCATTGGCTGAGGAAGTCGCACGTGCTTCCGGAATGTAAACACTGAGCAGTTCTCCGCCAGTTGGAGGGTGTCGTGCCCGGAAGTTTGAAGCCGTTTAACTTTAAATAGCGGATCACCTAAAGTGATTTAGACGTTAGCTCAGTAGTAAAATTGCGCGGGCTCGTGTTAGCTGGTTGGGGATATCTGCTGTAACTTATAATTCTGTCCGGTAGTTACGAGGAAGGGTTTAGTAGAGGAGGGTCTAAGACAGTTGCTCCTGCGGCGTTCTTTCTGCTGGCAGGCGGGTCTTCTCACAAGTGACAACCGCTCGAAGTCTGGCGGAGGGTGGAGGGGAAAAGCTGCGTGTTGTTTATGGTGCCGGGGCTCAGACCTGGTCTTTGACTAACGTATGGGTTAGCGCTGGTGCTGGCACGTTATGGGGTGACACAGTGTTTTAAGTGGGTTGGAGGGGAGGTCCCTAAAAGGTGCGTGGCCTATGTAATTAAGGCTGTGGCTTAACCATGTAAGCCATTGCTTTTCTGACGTTTTAGAAAAATGCCCCATTTTTCAGAATGGCAAACTTTAGCGATTCACCGACTTATAACTGATATGAGGCAGGGCGAATTTTTGAACGTGACTGAAGAGTCGTGTTGTATCGTACAGCCGTTCCCCACAGCACATTTTCCACTGCAATGGCTGCTAAATTTGCACATAGAATTACTGATCAAACTATCTAGCACACACACGATAATGTATGGAAATCGGGATGTTGTGAATATTTATTATATGTGTGTCACCAAGTAAAGTGTTTTAATTTGTTTTGATCCTATTAAAATCTTTTTTCCAGCACATTTCAGATTTACAAAAGATGTGCTTAATTTTTTGTTTTTCTGACTGTTGTATGCATACAGTTAGGTTATACGTTTTTACATTTTGTTGTGCAGTGCAAAAAAAAAAAAACCTGCAGCCTTCCTTTTCACACGCCAGCAAGATTGTCAAATAATACATTTCAAGAACTCCTCACTTTTCAGTCATAGAAAGAAAAGTGAGCACCAGATACTATGTAAAAAGAATAAGTGGCAATTTGACAGACAACATAGCTTGACGTGTGATCTAATGTTTGAAGCACAGTGAAAAATCAACTTGCCATCCACAGTTTCAGAAACACTGATGTAAATTTCATTTCTGTGATTCCCTTCATGTTCCACCCAACTAATATTTTGGTTCCTCTCCATACATGCCGACATTTTATAAGAGAAAAGTGAGAGATTTTTAGGAAAAAAATCGGGAGAATGTATTTTCCCCATTGACTTCTATTGGGGCCTGAATTGGGTTACTGTTATGTATTTTCAAGTCTACTGCAGGATCTGAAATTGGTAGACTGTGAACTAAACATTTGGGCCATGGAAGAGGTAGTGGTCTTCAGAGTGTCTCTTTCACTCCTGCTACATTGACTTTGTTAGGCATGTATGCCATTTTTCCTCTCTACATCGTGTTAGCGTGTTAGTCTGCATATATTTGACACCTCATCTCTTTGCTCTTCAACACACTTCATTTTCTCCTGAATACATTTCCGCTCAACGTCATTTCACAACCCCCAGAAACACACAACGTACGCACTCTTAAGGACTGTATTTTCTTTTACTTTCGCATTGCCAATATTTTAGCAGCTGTGTACCTCCTTTACACACATTTGCACAGCACAAGTATACACTCGTGGGTAATAGTGCGCTTTACAAGTAAATAAAACATAACACAGAATCACAGTTGCAACTGGTGGACGTGACCGTTGCTGTTTGTGCTTTCCCGAGAAGCCAAGGTCTGGATGACAATGTATTCTGATCACCCTTTTTATGCACTTAGGGACTGAGAGACTCTCACACTGCCCTGTGGCCCATTATAAACACCTAAAGGCGACTCAGCCCCCCACCCCTCCCAAAGAAATATTGTAACAGCCTGGAAAACACCACAGAAAAAGCAAACTCTTAGGGAATGCAAGATGAAGTAAAACATGTGAAATATGTTCAGGAACTAAATCGCTGATATTGATTAACCTTTTTTACAGTCATGTGTTATTTATCAGTAAATTTGAAGACATGCATACAAGGCCTCATATGAACCCGTTTCACTGTTGATTTTATAAATTACTACTCGGTCTCGGCTCTGAAGGATGCGTCCCACTTAAAGACCAGGGGCAGCAGTTCCTTAAGGCATATGTAGCTATTGCATATGGTTTACTTCAGCATGTACATTACCCGCAAGTTGATTTGCATAAGAAGTAAAACATTACCTCTCAATTTCTGTAAGTGTTACTTATTGAGTGACAATAGGTAAACAAGAACCAAGTTAAACAAGTTTCATAAAATTTAAAGGGAAGCTGGTAAGCAGTAAAATAATGCTCGGTACAACCTCTAAGATGGAGTAGATCAGCTAGCATACTATAAGATTAAAGTGTAGGGTTATGTTAAGAAGCAGAGAGTATGGAGTGCGCAATAAGGAGAAGAAGGGCTTACAATCAAGAGGGTAGGATTAAGAGCAAGCCCCAGCAATATGTGAAAGCAGGCATGCTTTGCCCAAAGGTCTAAAAGGGCTGCAGCCCATTCCTACACCCTGCATCTCCGTCATATTTCTCTTTGCATCGGACTGATGCAGCTTCCAGGACACAGACTGTCCTATAGCTGTTGTGTGCTAGGGTGCGCTGACAGTGGAGCCTCATTGACAGCCACTTACAGAGTTTTTCGCAGTACAACCACAGGTTAAAGTTAATAAAAAATGTATGGGGACTTCGAGTGCAGTGGGGTATGGTCAGGGAATATGGGGGTGCAGACGGCAGAGAAGCAGCTAAAAATAATAAAATATTCTGCAATTATTATGTTGGCTTGTCACCTTCTTGCAGTTACATATAAAACAATACATTTTAAAATAAAAAGTTGGAGTAACATTCTGTTATGTTTTGAAAGCTTAAGTGGTTAATGCGATCGCTGCAGATGTCTGTACCTGTAACAAAACAGAAACAAAAGTGAATCATGGTTGGTGCATTGGGGAATAGCCATGTATATTTATAGTGCTACGAGGTCGAAGCCTGCAACTGAAAGCACGGGAACTATGCCTTTATTTTAAAACTGATTACACACAGTATAAGATAGGCACCCACAAAATGTAGAGAGCGATTTAACATATGCATTGAAAATTTATATTTTAGTAATATTCGGTCAGATAATACCTAGTGAAAACCTTTTTTTGTGTTTCCCTTGGAAGGACATACTCCAGAACTCTGCTGGTAACTCCCTTACATTACCTCTGAGAAAGAATATATTTTTGTTTCCATGCAGCCTCAAAGTACTGCATCAATTAAAGCCATATACTGATTCCCAAGCAGCCTTTATGTTTACTAATTAATGAGTTACACACTAGGTAGCAGGCATCCTTCAGGTAGCAGACATCCTTGCAACAATGCTTGTTTCTTCTTTCTTTGTCTTTCTCTCTCTTGGCTTCACAAAACAGGTAGTGGTGCGTGAGCCAACAAATTAACAGGGAGAGCTGAACCAAGGCTCTGGTTGGCTTTATGAGACCATGCATGTGTGAGTCTTAAAAGTATTTGACATATAAATCAAATAACTGACATCATGTAAAAATCAAAAAGTGTATTTCTTCAACGTGGTAGAGATTCACCTTTGTACATCAGATTATATCTGTGTATTGAGAGGCATTTATTAAAAGAGTTAGTTTTTAAACGTGAACTTGGAAGCATTCATGCCCCTTGTGCTCACTCCATGATTATAATGCCACTAGTGAACTAAGAGGCAAGTCAGTTGTCATGTGTACCCAGTCACGGCTCACCAGGGTTACAGAGGGCGGGGCTGGGAAGAAATTTTAATAAAATAACAAATAAAAGACCTCTACTCCCCTTCTCGCCGCTCCTCCATCTTGCAGTGCAGGCACAGGTTCACAGCCTGCCCTGCGGCCAAGCCTGACACTGCTCAGAGCAGCGTTAGGATTGGCTGGAAGCGCCCAGCCAGGGCATTTCCAGGAAGACTGGGAACCTGTCCCTCCTCTCTCCAGTCCGGCAACAAAGTGCCGGACTGCAAAGAGCCTACTGCGTATGTGTGTTTGGCCGGCCAGAGATGGCCGGGCAAACATAGGCGCACTGAATGGAGTGCTCTGTGCACTCCCCTCTGTGGCTGTCATCCCCAGTGCCCTGCCACTTTTACTACAAAATGATAATAAACTGTTCTTCAATTAGAATTTACAGCTCAAGCTTATATCTCTAACTCATTTACTCTTCAAATTCACACAGAGGCATAACAGTGAAATTTATTAAGAGTACAACCTGGGTCCTGACAGATTACATCAAAATGCTTCCCATATAGGCCGCACAATAAACACGCATTGTTCCATATGTAGCTCTCCATGGGGTAGCATGCTGCCCCTCTGCAAATGTGCCTGCGTGCCTTTTTAGGAGTCCGAAGCACTGGATACAACCACAATACAGTACAGTATACTCAAAGCTTACAACACTGCAAAGCCATAAAAAAAGAACAAAGCTCTACTGATTTTTTTCTTGAATCTTTTTATTGTTTATTAGCATCATAGCAGGTAGATACAGTATTGATGTTTGACACAGCAATTAGGTTCAATTAGTGTACGTTCTGTAAACCTTTGGGCTTTAGCAGGAAGGATATACTCATATATATCAAGCGTGGCAGGTTAACATATTAAGTGCCCGATCCTGTGCAATACACTTTGCAATCATTAATATCCATCAAAGCTTTAATACCAGCGATATGCGTGTTAATTGGATGTGCTCAGGGTTTTGAACACCGATCATCAATTGCCCTGTTACTATGTTGCTTCTGTGGGCAACAAGAAACACAATTGTATACTTTCATGTAAATGCTGATTCTAGGATAATAGTTAGTAAAACAAGAACATATAGTACCAAAGGAGTGCATTGGAGTTAGATATTCAATATAATTATTACGATGCCTCTGTGTGTGTGTGGAAGTCCCCTAATAGTGTACAAATGTATCTATGCATAGAGCAATTAGTTTGCATCCAAGGGCCCTGTGTCTTCGTTGCCCTGATTTAATTGTTTAATATTAGAGTACAATGAATAAGAAACACACCAGCAACATTGACAGAATAGCACCAGTGACCCATGACCACTAAGTCGCTGTGAGTAGCTGAATTAAATTGACTCAGCTGGGTCAGAATCTACCTCCGGGGTACGCAGAGATGTCAGCATCATGTCCCAGCTGTCTGAGAGTGGATATTTCCGCAAGCCGAGTGCATCTTCCCGCTTCAGCACCACCCCTTCAGCCTCCGCCCAAGTCAGAAAGGAGTGTCTCCAAGTCAACATAGTTGGCGCCTCTGCAGCCTTCCATCTACCGGTTATCAACCGCCTGGCCGTTATAAACCCCAAGTCTAGAAATCTTGCAGTAGCTCCCCAGTAACTATGCAAGAGGGGACAGGACCACAACATGTGCAGGACATCTGCATCCAGATGTTTGCAACGGTGGCAGGCCCCATCACAGCAAAAGAAATATATGTTAATGTGAGATGGTGTAAGATATGCCCTGTGAATAATATAAAAATTGTATGAGTCGAAACCTGGAGTTGCGGGGGATGGTTCCATGGCTGGACAGGGCGGACTTCCATTGCATGTCCGTAAATTGTGCACCCGAGTCACGCTCCCAGGCAGCGCGCAACGTTCCATGGTCATGTAGCATATGAGTTTGAAATGCGTCTGTGAACCACTTGATCAAATGTCTACCCTGTCCCATGACCTGTATGTATTGTATTAGGAAATGGGTTGGAGGAGCGATCGTTCGGTCCCCCCACCTGCTCGATAATGATCTCAACAATGAATTGTATAACAGAAACTGTTCCACTGGAAGGCCCACGTCAGTAACCAAGGTGGAAAACGGAATCAGTTTGCCATCACTGTACAGGTCACCCAGTTTATGCAGCTCTGCAGCATGCCACGCCCTGAGTTCAGTTTTAGTCGTGATTCCAGAGCCACGAGGTGTACCCAGCAGTGGCAGGGCTGGGGCGAATGGGATAGTTCCCTTCGTGAGTTGTAAGGATCTACGGTAACAACGGTGTGCCACATTAAGGAAAAGCTCTTCAGGCGACGCCAAATGCGTGAGTGGATGGAAGAGGTGTGTTAGTCGTGTAAGTGGCCAGGGTTCTAAGGTAGTCGCCGTGTCAGACAGATGAAGTCCTGTCAAGCATTTGGATACCCATTGAAGTTGAGAGGCCAAGTAATAATGTTCTAGGTTTGGTGCTGAAAGGCCACCCTGCTCCAGAGGTAAGTAGAGTTTCTTAAGTGCCACTCTACAGCGACCCTGTTCCAAATAAACTGGCGTAATTTGGGTTCTAATTCTCTGAAGAAACTAACCGGTATGTAATATGGGAGATTGGAGAAGTAATATAATAATCGCAGTAACACAATCATGTTCAGGAGAGCTACTCTGCCTGCAACAGAGAGTGGCAGCGATTGCCAAAAGGTCATTTGGGACCGGATGGATGTCGCCGCCCTTCCAATGTTTCCATCGCATAGATCTTCTTCCCGATGGTATATGTGAATGCCTAACTACCTAAACGTGTGTGGCTGCCAAGGGACATCAATACCAGAAAGGCGCGACCTCGGGTTCGGAAGATCAGGGCCGAACAAAGCTCTACTGATATGACACATTCTTGCATTCTATAAATGTACAGACTTTACTTAGACAGTGATTCGAAATTGTCTTTTGAATTTGGATCCATACACACATGGATGTTTGCACACAAATCGGAATTCTGAATTGTGCATCAATCAACACATTTTGCTCCTGACGGAGTTCACTTGAAAAATCCTGAAGAAACCCATCAGGATAAAATGCTAAGACATAAATGCAAACCATTCAGTAACCAGTGTGGTAAATCTCAGTTCCACGTTTTGCTTCATTCTGAGTTGAGGAACTCATGAGAAGGGAATTCATTTTCCCATTATACACCCAGCATTATGCTAGCAGTAATTACAGTGCACACTAAATATCGCCTGAATTCTACATAACTTGGAACCATGGCCGTAATTTCCATATCTGCCTTTGTGCTTCCATTTCGATGATATCCACACAGTTACATACCTTACAATATATTTGTTTCAGTTTGGTGTCAACAAGCCTACCTGACTTGCCCATTTTTATACCTGCTGTAACCTCATAGCCTCTAATAAATCCCCATTTCTGCCTTTTGTACTAATAATGCAATTGCATGTTGTAAACAGAGAAGGGTGTGTGGGGTAAGGATGTTTGTATGTATGTGGAGAGTGATGGGTCCGATTTACTCTATTATTTCTTCATTCGCCTGCTCTGCCTTTTCTATAGAACTATGATAACATCATAGAAATAAGCAAAATAGGTAATCAAGAGCATGCATAGTGATGATACACAAAACCACCGGATTGTCACACATCCTGCCAACCTTGTAGAACATGCTTAGGGGGACATATAGAACCTGGTGGACAGGTAGCCAGCATAGGAAAGCCCAAGATCCCTGCCACTCAGACAAAGGACTGTCCACCTTATTTAGAGGTGTATTTAGAGACCCCCATCTGCCCGGCCAGGATTTCTGTACAATGAAGACAGTACTTCTTCGGAGCACTGCATGTTTGTTGAATGGGCACCATTTTTATAGCATCTACTCAGCGAAATTCTCTGTATTGAGAAAATAAACTTTCAGAGCGTGATTTTGTTTTATCAATCCAAAGCACAGAAGGCCCGACGTACAAGGAGCTTTCTCTCTGCCTGTGGGACCCATTCTTCATTTTTCCTGCCATGCTATAAGCTCCATTATGTTCTTTCTCTTTTCTTCCTTCTTATATTTGGAATGCAGAACAACTCTGCCTTTGTAAAACCATTGAAGTTTACGAAGGCTCTTAAAATTAATCTACTTCATGTATTACCTTCATATATTTTTTTGATGTTTTTAGAAAGATCTGTGCCAAGATGCCTTATGGTGTTGGTTTCACTTTATATGTAACAACTCATATCTTGCATGTAAATGTTTTCAACATATTTAGTGGGAGTCCTCACAAACTAAATGCAAGGCCAGTGGCAATTTTAGATGAAATCAAGCAGAAGTGATGGGCTGTGACTCTTGCTCTTTGTTGATGGAGCATTGTCACCTGAGGGATAGGTCTGGCACCTGGCCTGTTGTTCAGCTGAGCTCAGCCTATGTGAAGCCTGAATATATAACTTATAGAATACCTCTGCCACCTAAAGCAAATGCCTCTCTGATTGTAATTGTAAATTGTATTTATATAGTGCTGACTACCCTGGATGAGGCGTGGTAGTGTTTTGTGGCGTGTAGCACACTATTCTGAAACACAAGATTATAGTTAAATGGTTAGTAGATTAGTAATGTGTTTTTATGCTCTTGAGTTCTTATGTATTGAGTAGTGTTTTGAAGTGGGGTAGAATGATGCAATGATGGGAATAGATTACAAAAGGGAGGTAGTAAGTTGTTATTGGCAGTAGTGGACATGTGCACCTGTTACTTTGGTGAATTGGCTAAAAAGGAGGAGGAAGTTTGAAAAATGGTGGTTGGGAGTTTATAGTAGTCCGAAAGGTTTGGGGTGAGTCAGAGAGAAGAGTGATGAGACTAAGGTTAAAGGGAATAGATTTCCTTTTAAGAAAAAAAATAAATTAGCTTATACTTACATATCTAGATATGTGACACTGTAAAGTTTTAGTGTCTGAAATAAACCTCTCTCTATACACATGCATCTGTATATAGAAGCAGAAATATGTACATGGTCTGATAGGCACATTTATTTTGTGATGAAGTAGGTAGATAATTTGTTTTGACAAATAACCTAAATTAACTTATACATACATATATACACATGACACCATATAAAGTTTTAGTAGCAGGCATAAATTCTGGTAAAAATATATGTAGTCATTTTTAACAAATCTTTTTTTTTGCTTTTTTATCTAAAATATTTTAATTACTTCTTTTAATCACATTTACATAATGTGACATAGATGTCTTTTGATGAAAAAGAGGCCTAAAGGCATACACACACGCACTCCTCCTTATGTAAGATGTATTTATTATGCACTACAACAAATATATTTAAGTAATGCAAAAGATATACATTTATTTTTATTTATTTAGTTCACTATTTAATTTTTTAAAATAATTTTTTCATTTTTCTGCTACAACTAAAATAAAATACATATCTACATGTATACAGAAATACCCACCCATCGAGATCTAGATACCATATAGTGATATATATGACATAAATGCAATAAATTTCTCATCTTCGTTTATAAGACAAATATAAGTTTTCTTTAACATATTCTGTGTGTGATTTTTCTCTGGCAAAATGTCTGTCTAAGCCACTTCAGTCTAGTTTTGGCATCAAAATGCTTGTATTCTGCTGTAAAGCTAAACCTGGGTCGGTCAAAAGCAGCATATTGCTGATATTGTGTATGCAAAATCATCGCAGAATGAAAATGCTTCTTTGTGCACTACAATGACAAATTGGTACCCAGGTTGTTTACCTGGTGTCTCTCATGGGACTATTCAAAGTTGTATCTTTCTCTAACCAGGGAGGCTAATTTATATAATTAGTATATACTTATAGGAACAACCAATACAGAGAATGTGGTAGTTTTTCTCAAAGGTATTTTGGAGAAATTCATAACAAATTGTGCATTTTGTTATTCACATTGCCGCTGCGGTATATAAAAACAACTTTGATATTTTAGTGGAGTTGTTACATTATGGCCCTAATTACAACTTCGCGGACAGAAATGACTGTCTGCTGAAGTCCCATGGTCAGGTTACCGCCAGTGCGGTCCCCTTCCAGCAGCCCCTATTACAAATTTCCCGCTGGATCAGAAGGCAAAAACAGAATTTCCGTCCACCGGGCCAGTGGGAAAACGGCCGACAACGTTGACGCTGGCTCATATTAGAGCCGGGGGCAATGTTGCGGTGCGTAGTGTGCACAGCAAAGCAGACAGTGAAAAGCACGACGGGGCTGGCCATGGGGCCCCCGGCACTGCCCATACAAAGTGCATGGGCAGTGCATGGGCCCGCATGGAGCCCCCTGCACCTGTCTCCACCAGCCTTTACATGGCAGTGCTACTGTCATGTCATCGCCGGTGGAGAAGGGACTTATAATCCCCAGGGCAGCGCTGGTTGCACTGCCACTTCTCCCCCACAGTCAGAATGTGGATGATGGACCGCCATATTGGCGGTGGTCCAACCACCACTGCGGCCCTGGCGGTCTTAAGGCCGCCAGGGTCATAATGAGGCCCTGTGTGCTGGGGGCTTCAGAACACAATAGAAAGCATGGTTGTTTTATAATTATTAACATATATTATTAAGATGGACAATTTCTGTTTGAGTTTAAGGGGCATCTTTGTAGGTCATTGCTCATCAGCCACACATTTTCTTTGTCCAGGAACCTGAAGTAATGCTTGTATCCTTTATACCTTTTTGCCAGTTCTTTAGGTCAAATGGTTTCCTGCATGGGTGTAGCTCAGGCATCTCACAAGAGAACGGCTTAAAGCGGGATGCTAACAACAGCTATTTTATTTTTCATTTACTATAGTATAGACTTCTAGCAGAGTAAGTAAGACCCAGTAATATTTCCTACTGATTGGCACTCCCTTATTCAATCTCAGAATAAAAGAAAGATGCATTAGGAATAAACCCTGTGTCTTGTCAGATACACCTGCCAAAATCAGATGCTTTACCCCACTAAGCTCCATATTCTAAGTCCTGTATGTGTATGTGTGTGGCCTCAAACAACATCTTGATGAGCATAATGAAAACATACCTTTTGGTTAGCAGTCAGGCAGGAGCATCATTCTGAAGATGGAATTAAACATATTTCATGAGCTCACTGTCATTTTTGACAAGTACTGACCAGGTTTGGCCAGTAGGTTTAAAATGCACAATTTATCACTGTTTTCTTGTGTTAGCTTGAAGGACAGTTCCACCCTACTGTATGAAGATGTATCCCTGCCTCTGGATGGTAGACCTGTTAGCCCACCTGGAAGATTAGGTCTAATTGTGCCCCTGTGTGCAAATGCCCAGCAGGAACAGGCAAGGCAGGGGCCAATCAGTGAGTGACAGAGGAGAGGGCCAGATTGAAATATCTTTCAAAGAGAAGGGCTTTCTAGAGGTTGTTCCTGAATATAGTGAGTGGGGTAGTGGTATAAAATGATGGATGTAAAAAGTACCAGATTCTGGTAGCACTCCCCGAAAAGGATTGGGCCATAGTACATTTCTTTTTTCATGTGAGAGACTTTAGATGTAATGTGATAAGCTTCTTTGACACATTTCTTTAGCTTTGGTGACAGGCAATGTTCCCCCTGATTTTTTTCCTTTCTGTGCGGCAATGAAAGATGTGTGTGCACTGCAGCCAAGGCTAAGTGCACCGAAGACGAGCACGGACTGTCCATTGTGCTTATCACCGTTATTTGCTTCCCTGTAAAAACAATGTTTCCTAAACCATTGTGGCCACTTATAAGCAAGTTTTTTTTTACCTCGTCTACTGGGCTCATGAGTTCATATCCCAAGAAGGTGTAATTTACAGTTCTGTATTTTGCACAACCAATTTGCTCTAATCCCTTCTGTAACTCAAAATGATGCAGAAAGTTATGTCGTCTTTTCATGATTACACTGGGTCAAAGCAAACACCTAATTGTTTTTATGTTATCTTTAGAGGTTCAGTGTTGGAACAGCAAGAGAGATCAATGTCAAAGTCTTGCTGAACCCTAATGGCCTTGGACGTTCCAACCAACACTGTGGTGCATCAACAGAGTGCTGTTTGGAGAGGTTCCAGTGTTTGAACAAGTGGTGCCGAAATGAGGATTGACATGCATTGTTAAATTGGGACATAGGGTTCCCTGGCACCACACAAAATTACTGTACATCTGTTACATATTTTGTTGAGAGTGGCGGGGTGGTACCAGGTAGGTATTAAGTAGTGTGCTGCCACAGGAGTCCTGCAGGCTGTGAAAGAAACGCAGCGAGAATACGTCATGTCAGAATCCAGTGCTTTATTGGAAAGAAGGAGAGAAGGGCAAGTTACACAAATATTCTATCAGTTCACTTGCCCAGACAAAACACAACTCATCCAATATATCAGTCAGTCAAGACCATGGCATAAAGCATAAAGCAGATGAAAACTCCAATGCCTGCACCTCACAGTCAAACTGCACCATCTGTAATAGGTTTCGCAACTCACCGTGAACAAGGAGCAAAATCCTCCAAACGTGGAACTTTTTAATAGTCCTCCCACACCTTTGCATCTCAAAAACATCATCTTTTGAGAAACTAATGTTCGAACATGTGCATTAGTGCATTGCTGAGCCATGTATGAGTCCCCACATGAAAGGGTACTGGAGAACCCACACAGTAATGTAACAGGTGGTGCAGGTTAGAGCTCCCTGGTCCTGTCTTTACATCCATATGAGCATGTTCAACTCCAAGAACAAGAAAAGGCACAATTGCAAAGCATTGAGCAGGCAGTTGACTGGTATTCATGATTCCAATTTTTTTGAACAAGCGACTAGCAAAGTCTCTCTTGGAGCATAATGGGGTGTTCATGCTTCTGGAGAAACTCAGTGATGGTGGAAAAGATTGTGTGGCCCGCAGTCTGTCTGACTTCTTAGATAGCTTCCCATGCCATGTAAGGCCCACAAATGGCATTAATTAAATCTCAATCTTGGCTGCAATCATTGGGTGGCCCGTGCATGGCCACTACTTTCAGCCGTGCATTTACATTTATATCAGAATTGTAAAGTACAGTCTATACTAGAGGGCTGTTTGACACTAACCAATTCAGATAGAGTAAAGAAGTTGAGGATGAGGCTAATATTCCCAGCTTTCCTAAATTTCAGGTGTGTGGGAAAGTGTGTAAATATGGGCTCCATATAGTGTGTACTATAAGAGTTTTCATGCAATGTCAAAGACTGTACTACCACTAAACTCACTACCTGCCCACCCCGGAGGCTGTACCCTTTCTGTGTCACATTCCCACTGTCGCTTCCTTTAGATACTGCAATTCCTGCAATTAGGGAAAGTTTCCCTCAAACACTCTTTGCCACTTTTGCTTAAAGGAATATCCACATTATAAGCCCTCCCCACGTGGAGAGGCATTTCCTTTTACACCACCATTTTCTTTACATTTCTGAATGGTTCTTTATTTACCTTTATCAGAATAAAAGACTGAGTAAACCACTACAGGATTTTAAACTGTGACCTTCATGTAAGCTATCTCAGGCTATAATAATGGCAAGCTAGTTCAGCGGGCAAATGCAATTGCAGCAGAGCTCTGTATGTAAAAAGCTGGTCACAAGTTTGAATCCAGAAAAGATAGTTTAGAGGGCTAATGTTCCTGCGGCAGAACACAGCATGGAACATGCAGGCCACAATGATAAATGCTAAAAAACCTTCGGGTTGCTGAGGCTGTTTTGTAATTTGCAGGTCACAAATTCCTATCACAGTGGTTATTCTGTGCCTACTGTGAACATCTATATGTTACTAGGAGAGTGTGAAATTCTCATAATTTTCTTTCATGGAACTATACAGAATTTCAGGAAAATTATGCAAAACAAATCCGGCATTTAGTGCTATATTTTAGAACAAAATGCATCCTCTGTATAAATACACAAGGTGCGTTCCCGCAAAATAAAAATTTCCCGAAATTCTACTTGCATAATTTACACTTTCCCCAGACCTGCATTTAACCAAAACAGCGCACATTTGAATCATTCTGAGTCTAAACAAAATTTCAGTCCTCTGAATCATTCAGTTCCGTAGTAATTGTAAGTCCCAAAAATAATTCACATTGCCTTTTTGTGCAGAATAAAACATCATTTTGGTTTGATTTTACAGTAGCACCTGCATGCACATTACATTGCATGGAAAAATCATATTTAAGTGCCCTGAATAAATATGTATTTTGCATGCCTTTACTCAATTTCAAGTTGCACCTTATCTTGCAATGCTAGATGGCCTCGCACTGAAAAGAGGCAACCACACTGCCTGTCTTCTTAAGCCAGCGTAGTCTTTCTGTTCATGCTTGTGTCCACCCACATACACCCAGAAACCCCTTAAGTCTCAGGAGAATGCAGGCTTCCTGCATGCATACAGCTTACAGGGAACATAGGTGATGGGTAGCATGGAGTGGTGGTGTGTTAGGCCTTGTGAGTGATGCAGGCCATTTTCTGTATATAGCTGTAGTTTCAGTGGAAAACCTTTGGAGCGTTAGAAGTTCCAAGGAGATGTGATGTGTTTAGGTGCCAGAGATGATCATGCTGTAGCATGTAATACTGCTTTCACAGGCGCAAGATGCACTTTGGGAAGACCTGTCAGGAGGGGGATACAATAGTTAGCACCCATGAGTGTACCAGGGGCTTAAAATCTTATTTGGAAGTGAAATAGTGAATACTCCAGAACAGAGTTGAAAGAATGCATTTTGACCATGATTTCTGTTAATAGATGGAGTCTTTTTACAAGAAGGCTACCTACAAATCTGGCACAGCCAACAGTGGTATATTTTCAGTTAAAGATGCTATTTGAGTCATCCCAAGACTGAACTGGCAGAGGTGACTAGAACAAAGAAAAGTGGAGAAATTCTGTTTTAAGTTGATTGAATTTTAAATGATGGATGAGCATCCAGTCACAAACAGATTTTAGACTCTGGTCTAGGTGGTAGACATCATTGGGAAAGTAGGTATTTAGATGTATCTGTGTATCATCCACACATTGATCATATTGTTACGATTAGCCTGTGGTTTTATGTATAGATTAAAGATAGGAACTAGGACAGAGCTAAGAAACAAGGCAGCTTGTTCTGAGAAACTAGAATGCATTTTTAACCTCTGCAGTCAGTTTATTAGGTCCCATGTGAACCACTTGAAGACAGCTCTATCAATGCCCATCCGTTTCCTGAGAGTATTTGTACCACTTTCTGCATCAAAATTCACAGATAAGTCGAGAAAGACAAGGAGGCAAAAGGTGCTTGAATCTGTTATGTGGAACGCATTGCCCACAACCTGGAGCACTGCTGTTTCTATGCTGAAGCCTTGACTGAAACCTGACTGGTAGTAACCTATGAACAGGTACTCTACACGCTCAGTCCTGAGAGTGGGAAAAAGTCCTCCCCCAGGCTAAAGATTCATAAATGGTATTATTCCACAACTGTTCATGGTGCATATCCCAGGTCACAGTCAGTAGTTGCATGTCAAAGGGCTATGCTTTTGGCATTCTCCACTTAACTAGCAAAACATCTGGACTGCAGACAAACAAGCTGCTAGAGTTTTACCCTTAAAGTTACCTGTGGGTGGGGGGAGGGGTGCAATTGGCTTATGTTTTCAGTAGAAAGGTCTGCAACTGACCACATCCTTAAAATGTGAAAGCCTTAGTAGAGACATCAGTATTGTGGCTCGCCGGAAAATATGTCTTGACCTAAGATTTGAAGCTTTGTATAGAAACTGATTATAATATTGTACTAAATCACAAGTTCTTGTTTTATATATTTTACATGCAAAGTGAGGCCATATTTTACAGGCGACTTTTGGAAAAAATATACATCAGATTCTAAGTCAGGCAAAGATGCAGCAGAGCCAATATCCATTAATAATTGTAAGGCAGTAAATTTTACAACAGCGTGCCACTGTCATAATTGTGTTTTGAAGCAGTAGGTGATGGGAAGTCATGCCCAGACGCTGCTACTCTCTCAAAACATTGGTACCAGAGCACTATCTCAATACAGGCAGAAGTGGGCACAACACACAGTGTTCAGAAAACATGGAAGGCAAGGTGGAGAGGAATTATCAAGGCATCTTCATATTTAGAAATCCACAGGCAGGGACAAAACAGCAATAATTTTGTTATACCCAATTCGTCATTTACATGATATTATTGTACCTTTGTCTTGTCAGGCTTTCTGACAGCCACATCAGTCCTCCTACAGTAATCTTCTAGTACTAACTTTGATAAAAACTCTTACCGTTTTTATCTTCCTATAAACGTCAGTTACTGATCACTGTCTGCTTACGGAGTTCTCTCCACTGCAGTGATGTTGACTGCATTATAACTCTTTTTACACATGCTTCCTAAGAGAGCTACATAAGATCTTGTTAATCATATGCATAGTCAGATATGATGTAATTTGAAACTTTGTCAATTTCTCCGTCTATCCCTAGGCATTTACACACCAATGCAGCTATTTGACCACTTTAACTGTTCTTATCTACTAAATATATATTATACTTTTAAAAGTGTGCAGCACTTTTTTTCACCAAGGCAGAATGCTCTTACAATGCAACTGTCCCTGTTTTTACTTTGTATTGGCTTGGCAGCTTGTGATGCTCATTGCAGTCTGAGTTTCTAGGCCCTGCTAAGAAAAATCCCATCTGCGTTTGATTTTGCAGTTACATTGCATTAATTATTTCCTTGAAAACTGAAGGCTTTAATTTCTTAATACTTAAACTTGCATGCTTTGTTCATAAACTTGGGCCCCAGAATCAGAGGAGAGAATACGTGAAAAACAGTGGCTCTCAACAATTTGACTTCTGTGGAACCTCACTTTATCAATACTGGAACCAAGGGACCCCAATGAATCATTATTGAGTCACTTCTGGACACCAGGAACCCCAGCCTAAACATTGTTGATGATTTCAACTGCATAAAATGCACACAAAATCAGAAACAAGCATTCATCAAACCCATACACAAATAACACATTTTATTTAATTTGCCAACAAATATAAATACAAAAATAATTTTAATAGGAGGGTCATAGTTTTTTTTAATTCAATTGAACCATACATCGTCCATCTATATACTGTTTGATGCACCTGCACTGCTCCCACAAATCAATCTGAGGATGCTAATTTACTTTTTAGCCTCTAATTTCAAATTCCTTGACATTTACAATACGTTTTAAAAATATTAATTGTACATTTAGCCACTTTATTTAAAAACACTTTATTAGTCTGTTAATTTTATTTAATTTTCTAAACAGTCGCGGACCCCTGAGGAGGCTTTGCGGACCCCTGAAGTCCCTATCCCACAGGTTGGGAACCACTAACGTAGAACTTCATATCTCATATTGTGGTCTGTATTGTAACCCAAGTAGTCCAAAGTAATTTACAGTGACTCATTAAATGTAAATACATTGTCCTGTGGCAATATGAAGCTATTGTAGTGTGCCAAAAATGTGCTTACGCTTCTATCCTCGTACCAAACAAATGCAGATTTATAACATGAATATTTCTTGGTAGTGATGCATCCAACAAGGGAAACATTGTAACTGCTGGTGTTGTACTACTTCAATTTTACTTCTGGTGTGATTTGTAATTCTATGGACTTGTAGGATGCTGCAAAAACTACTTCTGAAGAGCAGATTACTACAAAATGAATAGACTTGAAATTCAACACTATAGCCAAGCACTACGGTAACAATGCAAATGTGTATTAGGGACAACACCCTTCTATTTTTCAGCTACTTAAAGAATTCAAAAAATATATTCTTCAAGTAAACTGTCTGACCAGATCCTGCATAACTGTTCTAAGTGAGTCATTGATGTCAAAGCATTTTATTGCATATGTCCACATCTCTTTTTATATTTTTGCTGACTTGGAGTTGCCTTTGGTGCAGCATGTTCCAACGCATTGGTTCATCTTCATTAGGATGATTAATGCTATATTGCAGGGCAGCTGTGAAACCTAGTACTAAACACTAGCGTGTATATCAGATTTTCTAGGACTTGAACTTACTGAGTAGGATACTGTGTCATCAGGAAAGTGGAACTTTTCTTTGGTTGCATCCTTTAATGACTTGTTCAGGGATACTATCCTGAGGAGGAAGAGTTAAGCTCCTCCTAGGTTTCAGCCATTCTCAGAATACTGTGGAGCATCCGAAGCCATCAGTTGGAAAGCCAGTGTTTTGGTTTTCTAATACAACATTCTACTAATTCCCCAGAGTCAGATTCACAAAGTGAATTTGTAATTCAATTTGAATGTTTTAGAGCCTACTTGGGAAAGTGATTTGATTTTTTTCAGGGATCTGTACTTGAGCGTGATAGCATCTTGCTTTTTTGAAGTAATAACTTACTAGCAACTGTGCAAAGCTGCAAATCCTGTAAACCTTTCTCTGCTTCTGTACTTCGAATACCTCTTTGGTTACTACAGCTTAGTCACTCGTAATTTACAAGAACTTGCATGCATTGATTTGCATACAATGACTACTTGCTTTTTCAGAGTTGCCCCTGAGATCCCCCCTTTAAAAAATGTCAATCACAGTCGCTTTACCAGAATGTAATGCAGCCACTGAGTATGTGTTTTTTCAAATGAAGCAAGAAATAGGTTGTTGACCTTATAAAACTTCATATCCAAATAAATGAAGTTATGAGCCAAACTCTGTTTGTTTACTCTAGAAAACAAAACATCTAAAGTCTGTCAGCTCGGAGAAAAGGTACACTTAAAAATCACAAAGTAGTAGTCCTTGCGTTGTAATTAAATGAGCTTACCTATGCTAAGACAACAGAGATGCTAGTCAAGCTATCATTTTAATTTGGAGTTAAAATTTTATATGCAAATAGTAAATTCATTCAACCACATACACCCCCACAAACTACCTTCTTTATGAGGAGTGTCTCCTGCCTTGGAAATCATTTAACCCTCTGTGCTAACCACCTGCTTCCTGTGGACTACAGTTGGGGGGGGGGTCACACACAGAAAACCAGTGATTCTCCACTCACTGATTTCAGTGACGTCACCTGCCACACCCACACACATACCTTCACACTCTTTGCAGATCTGTAGTTTTTCAGGTTTGCTTTAAAGAGGTAGACTCACCACAGGCAACTGACTGTACACTTCTTGGAGTCAATGAGAAGTATGCTAAAATGGGGTCACCCAGCCCACCATGAACACCTGCTATCACCTTCAGACCCATTGGGTTGAAAGCTATAAGTGAAGTTTATGGCTCATTCCATTATCCCTTATTAACTGTAAACTATAGCTGAGCCTTTACAACCTGAATGTTGACCTCTGAACTTCGTTGACAAATTACTGAAACTGCACCTTCACAAATAGAGCATTGCTCATGGTGTTATCGGTACTAAGTCCTTGAGTATCTGTGCCGCCACAGAGGGGTGGGTGATATTTATTGCACAGGTTAAAAACCAATACTCTGGTTTTTAGAATTTAACAGAAGAGAGCACCTTTTTGGCATTTAACACTAAAAAGGTGGTCTAATGAGGATAAAAATCTACATATCCTAGTATTTATTGGGCCTTTCCCCCATGTAAATTTCAGAAGCTCTTAAATGTCGATCCTTATTGTGGAACTCGTTGCACCATGCATTTACTGTACTGCAAACTTGTTGTTGAGACCCTTACGCAAACAGTTGTCTGTCCAAGGGCACTTGTATTCAAGACCCAAAAAGGAACAATTACTCTCTCTTATTTATCAGTCGTTCAATGTCATTTTTTGCTTTGATTGCATGTTTGCTAAACTTTGTCTCCAGATTTTTGGTAATTCGACCCTTGATCCAGAATGTTTGCAGTTACTGCCCAAATTTGACTCATTGCCATGTGGTCTGACTACATCCACTATACAAATTTACAGAGAGAAGTAACAAGCTTGTGACAGGGATGCCTAGGTTTTCTCACACTCAATCAGATACCTGAAAACATTGCCTCTTTGTGGATAAATATGTAGTGACAGCACATTGGTTGAGGATCTTTTCCCATAGGATTGGTTGTGAGGCCTCAGACGGGGACACTAATTCTTGACCATGGGACTTTGTTCCTCTGTGAACCGACACCCTAGTTTGAAGTAACTTGAAGGCCAAGGTGTCCCCTATGAATAGGATTGGTCTTGTAAGAGGAGAAGGCTTGCTCAGTCTGACTGGATGGAGCTCTGCTGCAGCTTGTCTGACACTATTTGATATCAGGAACTTTCCGTTGTGTATGCCATCACAAATATGTTAACTCCTGTGATCTCTGTATCCCTCCTATTTGGTATGCTGCACAGTGACAATCCATGTGCCATCTCTTGAATGGATTGCCCCATCCTCTTTCCATAATCTACCTCATAGTTTTGGCCACACAGCAGATTTCCATATTTGCTTATGTTTGATATGTTTCTCAATGCTTATGTATGATGTTTGAATGGCTTATCCAGAGCCAGTCTTACGATGTTTGCAGCCAATTCTCCCATGTCATATCCTCTTTGTAGCACACATGTACATTTTTAAGCACACCACTTACCAGCTAGTATTTTACTTAACTTATACAATGCTCCTCTAGGTCCGTTAGTACTAATAATGGGTTTTGCAAGTTATATCTTCTACAGGGTCAAACCATTAGGACTTTGAGATGAAGGGTCAATCTTCATGTCATGTTGAGAATCCTGAAAAGATCATGTTGATGTGATGTTTATAAGGGCATTATTGCAATTTGGGAAAGAATTGATGCATGCAAGCATGAACCTTAACTTTATGTCCAAGCTATTTACCAATTGTGGTTTGTAGTGTGCAGGCAAGATTGACTAGAAGCCGAAAATTGACAATACTCCCCCTGTATTGTACTGATTGGCCTGTCAGAAAGACTTTTACTGCATCTCGCGAGAAGCAAGTGTGTCAGAAGAACACAGCAGCAAACAGGTATGCAGACTAGTGTTCAACCCAGAGACTGGATTATCAAGAAATGGTTGCTAATGGGTTCCACTTCCCAACTGCTTGTTTCTGTGGTCTGGAGGCCATCATGGGTGTCCATCATAAAGCTGCTCACAGAGAGAACCATGGAGAGTCATTCTGATATCCATATATTTTGAGATTGGGTTTATTTGTACCTCAATTTTCCACTCCCATTGGTGTGTGTTTGACATTTGGAGTACTGAATGTTTTTATTCATTACATTTTTGATTGGATTCTAAATGACCTTGTGCTAAGATCCAAGTTTGTAAGGCTAGTGAAGAAACCAAAAATTGATACTGCAAGAAGACCTAACTGTGAGAAGAATATAGAATAGATCAGTTATGTGGTTTCCAGTAGTGGGTCAAGTAATCAGTAACATGAAGGAACGTATGCTGAGGTGTGTCTAGATAGCAAAGAGAGGGCGAGAAATACCAATCTCTCAGCTAGTGCTTAATTTGTGAACGAATAAGTGGCAGTGCCAGTGCCTGAAGCTCTCCTCAGAAGCCCGGGGCTGGTGCAATTAAATGTCGGAAGAGGGGTAGCTTTAGTGTAGGTGTTTGGGGGTGTTACACCCTCTAATAAATGTATTTTCTGGTAAATATTTGGGTACGGGTGCATTCACTCAGGTGTGGTGAGGTCTGTCGGATTTCACCAGAAATATTTACATACACTGTGATAAAAGCACAAAAACACTCTTCTTTTCTGTGTTTTGAAAGTCTTTCAAAATTAAGTTAGTTTACAAAATGTTGTGTTTTCCCTAACTTAGTACCTTCTCCCTTACTTAGTACCCTTGCCAAACAGCAAAAATCTCCCTTTCTACTGCTCCTTAAGCCCCTCTCATGCTCCCTGCTTGTCATATAAAGTATGTTAACATTATATTCCAGCATGATTGTCAGGAAATCTGAAGCTCACCTCCTCCCAATCCTACTGACCAAGCTACAACCCTGAACATTGGTGCGCAATATACCAAAGTTGGTCTTCTTAAATTCACCTCATGTCTCTTTAATACATTACTAGACACTCCCTGCTTCTTTATCTCACTGTTGCAGGTTCCTGCTTTCTCTTTATGAAAATTTGTATCCTTTGTCTACCTCCGTCAATCCAATCTATATGTTTTAATACATTTTAATATTTAATAAATATGAACACTGCTTGGGAAATCCCGCACTCTCAGAGAGGATGCAGTGAATTTAATAAGCTTGCATTAGAGTCACACAAAATGTGTGACTCTTGGCAGGCCAGCCCATGCCTAGGTCTTTATAGTGATAGTAAATACTCATGTTCTAAGAGAGGCTGCCCACTTCTCTGCATGGTGTTATGTTCCCTCCCTCTGCACCTGTCACTCAATGGCGAGAGGGCTGTCTACCCTAACTAATCAATCATAGTTCAGAGATGGCGCTTGTGTGCTCATGATTTACGCCTGCACTACACAGAGGGTAGAGTCATGCAGGCTCCTGTAACATCCCTTCAAAATGTATAAGCAGCGAGGGGACTTCTGAGCTTTCGTTTTGAGAATTCTACATTTTCATTTGGAAATGTGTTTTCATACTTTGTCTCACTTAGATATCAGTTTCGGAAAAGTTGGTAGTTTTAATTAGACAAGGGCTAAGTTCCAAGGTTAAACAATTTACATACATTTTGTAAGCACCTTATCAGTTTGTGATGTGTGAAGCTGGTGTAGTTTAAAACAGCAGTTTAAAGCAGAAATAAAAGCAAAAGAAATCATCTCTTTGCAACAGTAGCAATGTTCCCACTGCCCCTTAGAGCTGTGCGCACAGCCACATTCTATCTGTCATAGCTCTCAGCGGCATGCGTTCTAGTACCCCTTATCATGGGACCCAGGGCGGGACTTCCAGCAGCAAAAGATATGAAGTATTGGCTGTAGAGCAGCAGCTATTGGGTTTCCCCATTGTCAGTTAGGGCTAGGGGCATCTCCGAAGGGTCAAGTAGGAAAGCAATTTCCTCCAGCCCAAAGTCCTATCCATCATTGACAGGATAGCCAGGTGAAAAGTGTAAGGTTTATGCATAGATACACTTTGCAACAAGCAAAGATGCAAATTTTACCCATCTTCACAAAGGGCACATTTTCCCACCTTCGTGTATATCGCTTTTATTCGACCCTTTGGCAGATGTACTTATTTTTGCATGTAAAGAATGTATATTCTACCCATGGAAGACCTCATTCCAGGTTGGAAAAAAAGTGGGAAATAGGGCATAAACAGTACTCTGATTCTTTTTTTTAACTTTGTGCCCATTATAAGATGCACACAAATATAGTTTGCTCCTGGTGTATGTTGGACTATTTCCTCCCACCAGTAGGACAAAATGCAGGCAAAATTGTGTGGTATGAGTAACATCATAAGCAGAATTGGGCACACAAACATTTGTGCAAATTATTCCCTGTTTATCACAAAAAGTATAACGAGGTGCAAAAGATACACGCAGTACTGTGCGGACATTGTACTTGAACAGAAGTTTCTTTGCACCTATTACACGTGACCATATCACAAAGAGTGATTTTGTCTTTTGTAAACATTTGCACGGAATTAGGGAGTGTCCAAATAAATCAGAGATCCCTTTCTCACAGGTGTTTGACATATTTTCTAATTCTGCCAAAAATAACCTTTTTAATATTGAATAACACCATGATTGTCAATATAACCAATTCATTTTGTTTGTGGAATGACCATTCACCAAGCAACCCTAAGGAACTGGTTTTATAAAATATATACTATGGTGTTTTGAGCGAACCTCACTGTAACTTCACTTTAACCTTTGTTTTTTTTCAGTGAAAAATTTACATATTTAAATGTTTTTCAAGTGGGGTATGTGGGTGTTACACCACTATATATATATATATATATATATATATATATATATATATATGTACATATATATATATATTAGAAGATGAAGGATCACAAGAAAATAACAGCCAGCCAGGGCAAAAATCTGGATCCCAAAGGATGCAATGAGTCACAAGAAAATGTAATATATAAGAAAGAAGTGACTCAAACAGATGATCTCACCAAAGAACAAAAATATATTTCTACTACAACATTTCAGCTTCCGCCTTCCTCAGGTAGTATAAGATGGTTTGCTCAGTGGCTGCACTGCTGACACTGCTGGATTTTCAAAAAGCATCATGAGTGAAGATTCCAATTGGAATGTGGAACCAATGAAGTCCTGAGAACTCTTCAGATATGCAGAAATCAAGTGGTATTGTCAGTGATGTTCAGTCCATCTGGATGCAGTGATTTTAAACGGTACATCCAGATTTCTCTGATGTCCAGTAGTTCTTCATTTAGAACATGTTCCACAGGGAAAATCTTCAAATCTGATAGTAAATGATCTACAAGGTTAAAATGATTGGCTACGGGCTGGTCAAGTTTCTTGTTAATTATTGCTGATTTGTGGTTCCTGAATCGTGTACGGAGGTCATTCACTGTTTGGCCTACATATTGTTTTTTACAGCTTTGGCGTTGGCACTGAATCACATAAATAATGCATGTTGATCGACAGGTATGATGCTGTCTTATTCCATAGGTCCTTCTTGTAACAGAGCTAGTTACTGATGATGTTTGTAAAAGGTATTCACATGTGATGCACCTTTTAGAATCACAGCAATGAACTCCTGCATTTGTTACAGCTTGCTTGAGTTCATCTCTCACAATAAGCAATCATAAATTGGGAGCTCTACGGTAAGCAATGACTGGCGGTTTTGGAAAAAGCTTTTACAATTTTTCACAAGTGGATAGTAAGGGAAAAGTTGTTTGTATTATATTTCTGTAGTTGGCAGCTGATGGATGATAGTCAACAAATGGTATTCTGTCACTTTTGTTTCTTCTGTTGGTATTCCAAATAAGTGCTTCCCTGGGTAACTGCAAAGACTTGTCAATTTGTTGCAGAATGATATGCAGAGGATAGCCTCGCTTTTTAAATAATGTAACAAGCTCCTGTAGATGGTCTTTACAAGTGTCTTCATTGCTGCAGATGCGTCTTATTCTGAGTGCTTGGCTGTAGATGATGCTGAGTTTAGTGTGGCGTGGGTGACATGAAGTCCAGTTTAGATACAAATGAGCATCTGTAGGCTTGTGGTACAGATCAGTTATAATGTTTTGTTCATGAATGGTGAGTAACACATCCAGAAAAGGGAGATGACTCTTCTGTTTAGTATTGCTGCCAGTGAATTTGATGGTAGGATGGATACTGTTGATAAAAGCGTTAAATTGCTCCAGTGTTCTGCTTCCTGCATTTCATATTATAAATATGTCATCAATGTATCATAGCCATACCAGTGGTTTGTCGTTAGTACTCGCAAGTATATAGTCCTCTAGTTTGCCCATGAAGATATTTGCATAGGAAGGAGCCATCCGAGTGCCCATGGATGTCCCTTGTATCTGCAGATAGTGTTTACCATTGAAGGTTGAAATTGTTGGATTTAAGGATAACTCTTGCAAAGTTGGTAAGCACATTTGTTGATGGTTTTTTCACAGTTCTTTTATTAAGAGCTTCAGATAATGTCATAAGCCCATCATCATGCAGTATATTGGTGTATAATGATTTAACATCAAATGTAGCCAGAAGAGTGTCATCATCAAATGTGTTGGTTTGATTTAATTTTTCAATAATCTGAAGAAAGTGACTGGTGTCCTTAACAAATGATGGAAGTTCTTGGACAATGGGTTGGAGGTGCAGGTCGACAAATAAAGATAGTCTCTCAGTGGCTGTGTCATTGCCAGAGATGATGGGGCGGCCAGGATTGCTCATTTTGTGAATTTTGGGAAGCATATAAAATCTCCCAGGCCTTGGTTTGGGGTGAACAAGTATATCTGCTGTTGTTTCATCAATGAGGTTTAAGTTCCTGTACTCTGCAACCATGTTCTTGATTTCTTTGTTCAAGTCTTCTGTGGGATCAGTTTCTAAAGGTTTGTAAGTGTTGGTATCCATCAGTTGTCTCATTCCCTCCTCAATATAATCACATACTTTCATGGCAACCACTGCACCACCGTTGTCTGCCGGTTTTATAATGACATCTGTTCTCTATTGAAGGTGGTGGAGAGCTTTTCTTTCCTCACTGGTAATGTTATCAAAAATCCTTTTAAGTGTTGATTCTTTGATGAGTTTGTTAATGGATAAAATGTATGTATCAAGAACAGGATTTCTACCAAATTGAGGAGTCCATGATTTGGGATGGCAAAACTTCTTAAATGGATATGGAAGATAGCTTGGCAGATCAATATTAGAATTATTGTTAAAGTATTCTGTAAGTCTGCATCTTCTCTTGAAGGTTTTTAGGTCTCTCTTCATTTTGGCTGTATTATGCTCCTTAGGCACAGGGCAGAAATAGAGGCCTTTGCTCAAGAGGTTTAATTCACCTGGTGATAGCAGTCCTCCAGTTAAGTCAATAACTGTATCTGATGTCTGGAAGGGTTGTAGCTGACTGATGCTATGCAGTCTTTTTTGTCTTAGAAATCTTCTGTTTTTTATGCTGTTTACCCACAGGACATACACTGACAAGTGAATCTCCAAAAACAGAATGATTTATAAAGTGGTGATTTGGGAGAGGAGGTATATGAAATCTTAACATGTCTCTTTTCAGTTTTGCAGACTTAATTTTAAAAACATTCCTTGCTGTGATCTTATTTACTTCTGCAATCCTCTGCAGTATGTGTGCCACTTCAGAGTCACTTTTTGTGTTCTTTAAAAGTTCCAATTCTTTTTGTAGCTTGGTTTTCAGCATCTGCATTTTTTGAATAGTTACTTTACATATACTGATAGTAGGGCCATTGATGAGTTATGCAGTAAAATATTCCATGAAGCAGACCATTCACAGTTACTTAGTTTAAAAGGTGGCTTAGATTTAATCTCCAGCCCCATGGGATAGATGTTAAGTTTCTTATAGATTTGTAAATGTACTATTGTAAATTGGCACTTACTGATTTTCTCCTGGATGAACAGTGCATATCTAGGGTGTAGATTTGTTCTTGACATGGTGATTGCTTCTGGCTTGAGCGTCGGATCCATGGAGGATACAGGTTTGTAATCCCAAAAACAGTACACTAGAAGATGAAGGATCACAAGAAAACAACAGCCAGCCAGGGCAAAAATCTGGATCCCAAAGGATGCAATGAGTCACAAGAAAATGTAATATCCAAGAAAGAAGTGACTCAAACAGATGATCACACCAAAGAACAAAAATATATTTCTACTACAACGTTTCAGCTTCCGCCTTCCTCAGGTAGTATAAGATGGTTTGCTCAGTGGCTGCAGAGCTGACAGTGCTGGATTTTCAAAAAGCATCATGAGTGAAGATTCCAATTGGAATGTGGAACCAATGAAGTCCTGAGAACTCTTCAGATATGCAGAAATCAAGTGGTATTGTCAGTGATGTTCAGTCCATCTGGATGCAGTGATTTTAAACGGTACATCCAGATTTCTCTGATGTCCAGTAGTTCTTCATTTAGAACATGTTCCACAGGGAAAATCTTCAAATCTGATAGTAAATGATCTACAAGGTTAAAATGATTGGCTACGGGCTGGTCAAGTTTCTTGTTAATTATTGCTGATTTGTGGTTCCTGAATCGTGTACGGAGGTCATTCACTGTTTGGCCTACATATTGTTTTTTACAGCTTTGGCGTTGGCACTGAATCACATAAATAATGCATGTTGATCGACAGGTATGATGCTGTCTTATTCCATAGGTCCTTCTTGTAACAGAGCTAGTTACTGATGATGTTTGTAAAAGGTATTCACATGTGATGCACCTTTTAGAATCACAGCAATGAACTCCTGCATTTGTTACAGCTTGCTTAAGTTCATCTCTCACAATAAGCAATCATAAATTGGGAGCTCTACGGTAAGCAATGACTGGCGGTTTTGGAAAAAGCTTTTACAATTTTTCACAAGTGGATAGTAAGGGAAAAGTTGTTTGTATTATATTTCTGTAGTTGGCAGCTGATGGATGATAGTCAACAAATGGTATTCTGTCACTTTTGTTTCTTCTGTTGGTATTCCAAATAAGTGCTTCCCTGGGTAACTGCAAAGACTTGTCAATTTGTTGCAGAATGATATGCAGAGGATAGCCTCGCTTTTTAAATAATGTAACAAGCTCCTGTAGATGGTCTTTACAAGTGTCTTCATTGCTGCAGATGCGTCTTATTCTGAGTGCTTGGCTGTAGATGATGCTGAGTTTAGTGTGGCGTGGGTGACATGAAATCCAGTTTAGATACAAATGAGCATCTGTAGGCTTGTGGTACAGATCAGTTATAATGTTTTGTTCATGAATGGTGAGTAACACATCCAGAAAAGGGAGATGACTCTTCTGTTTAGTATTGCTGCCGGTGAATTTGATGGTAGGTTGGATACTGTTGATAAAAGCGGTAAATTGCTCCAGTGTTCTGCTTCCTGCATTCCATATTATAAATATGTCATCAATGTATCGTAGCCATACCAGTGGTTTGTTGTTAGTACTCGCAAATATATAGTCCACTAGTTTGCCCATGAAGATATTTGATCCCACAGAATCATGCATTTATGCCTGTAAACTTGAAGCAAGGGCTTAATAGGTTTATTTCCCACCCTTGTAGCAAAGTCAAACGTGGCACCAACGGTAGCATTGAAAGGCACCTCTCTTCTAGAAATACAGGGTTTCCAGGTGCCTTTGTCATCAAAATTAACCCCTAAATAGGGGACATCCTGAATCTTGCTAATTACTTGCTCATTTATCTTCAACTCCCCCACCCTGTTGAGTGGTTTCCCAAAGACCATACAATGTGATTTCTTGCAGTTTATCTCTAACTCTAAGGCTGACATGAAAGATTCATAGGCTCTAACTGATATATATATATATATATATATATATATATATATATATATATATATATATATTTATATATATATATGTGTATATATATATATATATATATATATATACACACTAATATATATATATATTTATACATATATACGTGTGAAAATTTTTATGCTTCTAAAATGGCATAGGATTGAACTCAACAGAAGATGTGCTGTCTTCCGTATTGAAATGGCGCTGCAACACATCATATGATCATTGTTGTCCATGTTATTTCTCAGCTCTAACTAAATAATTGTCAGTTTCACACTAGAAAACAGTGAGCGTTCCCAAGAGCTTCTCATGACGCGGAACCTAACCAAGAACATTCTAGCTGTTGCAGACTGTTGTTCATTCAATGTGTGGATTATAATGTTTGAATAAACTCTGAGAACTCAATGTAATAGTATTTATCAGAGAATCCTCAAATGTATTTTGTAGTAAAATGTTTTCTGTTGCTTGTTACCTATTGATACATATCCTGAGAACCACGTAGAGGCTTAGAAATGTACGAAAGCCATTGACTGAAGTCCTATAAAAGGATGTACTTTTCCCAGTAATCTGGAGACCCCCCCAATACCCTCTTTGTAAGGTGAATACATGATGGATTTTCCTTTGAACTTTACCTAGTCCTTTGTATTTATGATCTGTATTAATATTGATAATGCTGCAGTTCTGATTCTCGATTTGGGCATACCTGAAAGAAAGACAGATGCAGTCGGGGAGCACCCAAGTCTGTATAGTGATTACACTGTTCCTAGTCCGTCTGAATTATGAGAAAACCGGCTTGTGCACTGACATGTATATATATATTTATATTCATATATATATATATATATATATATACATATGCTATCCACAAAAGATGAGAGAATGCCCATCAAACGGCTGCACCAAGTCAAATGTGGCTCCAAAAAAGGCAGAGGAAACCAATTTCTTCAAATATAATTCATCCGCTTTATTATTAATCGTAATCAAAATAACGCTGTCTCCACTGAAATGTCTACGCGTTTCGGCTACCGCCTTCTACTGGACACTGACAGCCAACTTCAACACACCTATAAGTACAAACCTAGTCCCTCATTTATTTCAGTGACACACTAGTGCAAAATCATATGGCGGCCATCTTAAAACATGTATATTATTACACACACAGCATACAGTCAATTATCATAATGCTGTTAAATCACATAACTCTGGTAGGCGACATTTGTTCAAGAGAAAAGTTCATTATAACCATTTATTTCACAACTATGAACATGATGCATATTGAATAATATTTAAGTCAAGCCAAATATACTAATACAAAACATAATTGGTAATGTCGGAACAGTTGTGAACCCACAATCAAAGCCTCAATACTGTCAAGGATAATCTATTCGCTCACAGTTAAAGTGCCTGGTGCTTCATTCATCTATGCAAATATTAAAGACAGCACGATGTTAAATAGCAGCAATATATCGAAAACTGTCCCTCAAGATATAAATTAGTAATAAATAAATCACCATTTAACTGACATTTTAACATACATGTTTATGACGTGTAAAAACAGCTATTACGATGTCAGAGTATATAATGTCAGCCATATTCTCTAAAGTGCCTAGTGCAAAAGTGCTGACCCAACTAAAATTATTAAAATAAAAAGTGTGAAAAAAAGAATAAAAAATATGTATATCAATTCAAGTTTTCCAGCATCTACATATATATAAAAATCCACATATTATCAAACAATATTCAATGAAGTACACTATCTCTATATGACAAAAGAATACAGATCATTTAAGATCTCTTGTATCATTATTTAGGAAAAGAAAGAGATGGAGATAACCAAAGATTAAACTCGCATTACAAATCAGCTTCATCCCGAGGAGGCTCATGAATGAACATGTAGTTCTGCATCTAAATTGTGTCCCCAAGGGTTCTCTGAGCCAAGCAATAATATCATTCTAGATTCCATCCGTCTCAATTCTAATGTTCTATCACCTGCCCTTGGACTCGGTCTAACAGATTTGATTCCATAAAAGGTCAAAGTGCTACAATCTCCTGCATGTATATCCCAAAAATGTTTGGCTAGAGGGTAAGATCTGTCCTGATTTTTAATCGCTATGAAGTGTTGTAGAAATCTAATCTTAAGTTTGTGAATGGTGCTGCCTATGTATTTTTTTCTGGCAACCACATTCGATGACATAAACAACGTGATCAGTTTCACACGTTATCCGATCTGTGATCTCACAATTCTTTCCATCAAATGTTTAATAATTCTGTGTGTTAAATGCATATTTACATGCTTTGCAATGACCACACTTCCAGAAACCTAAACTTCTTTTCGTTAACTGTGATGTACTGCCCCTCATGGAAAAAAGCCCCTGGTCAAATAATCTCCTAGTGAGTATGCTTCACGATAACTGATTTGAGGATATTGACCAATAAGGTCCTTAATGTGTGGATCGCATTGCAAAATATGTCAATTCCGTTTTATAATATTTTTGAGCACCACATGCTGTTGATTAAATTCTAAGAATAATCATGGAGGAGATCTATTTATATTGGAATTTTCCTCACTGGATGAATTATTAAAAAAGCAATTCTTCTCTGGTTTTACTCCTAACTCTATTCTGTGCATCAATCAGAATTTTGGGAGGATATCCTCTATTCACAAATCTTTCAGTTATTGTCATGATTTCAGCCTCAAACCCCTCATCATCTGAACATATCCTGCGAGCCCGCAGGATTTGGCTGTAGGGTATACTCCATTTTAATGCCTTAAGGTGCCCTCTGTTCCCATGCAATATGGAATTGCATGCAGTTGGTTTGCAGTATACTGTGGTCTCCAACTTGTCATTCTTGACTTCCAACTTAACATCTAAGAATTCAAAGGTGTGTCTACTATATGATAATTCAAGATGGATATTCAGCTCAGTATTATTTAACACATCAATGTATTCCATCAGGGACTGTTCATGACCATCCCATATAAGGAGATCATCAATATATCGCACCCATAGTACTACTTTGTCCGTATAAATATCATGGGCCTCAGATCAGGCTACTTCTTTCTCCCACCATTCCATATAGAGATTCACATATGTGGGAGCAAAAGATGCCCCCATAGCTGTACCCTGTTCTTGAAGGTAATATTCATTGTTGAAGAGAAAAACATTATGGGTGAGACAAAACTGTAACATGGACATGAGCATATTGGTGTGTTGGAGAAACTCAATAGGTCAAGTCCCTAAAAAATATCTACAGGCTTCCATCCCATAGTGATGTTTAATCAATGTATACCAGGAAGTTACATCCATGGTGACCAACAGATAGTTTTCATGCTATGGAATATTATGTATTTTAGATAAAAAATAATTGGTGTCACATAAATAAGAAGGTAATTCATTGACATAAGGGCATAAAAACAAATCCAAATATCTGGAGGTGTTTTCCAACAAGGATTGATTCATGCTGACAACGGGTCTGCCTGGAGGATTGCATTTGTTCTTGTGTATTTTGGGTAAGAAATAGATACAAGGAGTTTTTGGAAAATCAATTTTTAAATATAGATACTCATCATGATCAATGAGCCGTTCTGCAAGCCAGCCATCTAACATTTCCCAGTAAATCTGCTAGTATTAGGCTGTGGGATTGCTATATAATTTGTCATAATGATTAGATAATTGTCGATTGGCTTCTTTGACATAATTTTGTATATCCCCGATGACAATGTTACCACCTTTGTCAGAAGGCTTGATGATAATGGTAGAATTAGATTTGAGGGAGTTCAACTCTCTCCGGTCATTGGCCGTAAAATTAGTAACCATACATTTGATAGGGCGCGAGTTAATGCGAAATTTATCAATATCTCCAACTACCAATTCATGGAATGTGTCAATCAGATTGCCACTTGGTGGCTGAGGATTAAACTTGCTGGAAGGCTTTAGGGAATTAGTGACACAACAATTGGTTGTAAACCCCATCTCTGTTGAAGTAGTGACATCTCTACATCCACCGTCAACTATCTGATGTATACCGGTTGCCCCTTCATTTGTTAATTCATTAATTATAACTAATTCAGAGGTATCATCAATATTGGATCCTTAGAGCTTAGCTTCACCCTATACATATACACACACACAGAAACAGAAATATATATACTAAAGAGTAAAGGAGGGTTAAGCACCAAAGAAATAGGTGCCTTTACTTAAACACACACACAAAAACATTATATATATATATCACAAAATACTGCTAAGCATCTGCAGATGTTTACTTTAAAGCTCAACTATTCAGAAATAAGGCTCCCAGTTTTCGATTTTTACTGATGTTTACACATAAATACAGACTGAAAACAATGTTTTTCCTGTCTGTATTTACTTTTAAAAGCAGAAAAATACAGAAAATTGTGCTTGTTTTGAGGAGCTCTCCCTGCTGTCCTTCATGAATTCTAGGCCAACAGTTTAGCAGACAGACATCATGGAAAGTTAAAAAACCCAGCATTAAATGTATTTAAATGAAACTTATAATGGCAAGTATTTGTTTATAATACTAATATTTACCTGTGGATGTAGTGTTTTGTTACATATGGCTCCCTAATTAGCTAAAACGTCAGAGGTAGCAAAGTATGAGTGCATGTTTATCAGTTAATTAAATGCAGAAATATACCATTGTATGTCTCCATTTACTCTCAAAACTAAAAATAAGAAGGCCAAAAAATAAATATGGATAAATTCAGACGGAAATGATAAAAACAAAAATACCATAAAACCAGGAGCCCTATTTACAAATCAAATAGATTATATTCAAGAAAGTTTCAAGTATTATTAATGGATTTCAACTGAAACTCTTTTGATTACATTGAGAACAAACTGGAAGTTGCATACCCCACGTTAGAGCCAGAAAAAGCTTAGAATAGAAAACGTTGACATACCCAGTGTCCAACTTCAAAATCGACTGATCATTTGAGAGACAGAAATAATCTTCGGGAGACAGAAAAGTTGACTGCTAAAATTTTGTGTAACAAGTAACTGCTGACTTGTTTCCTGATAAAGGCAGACTATATTTATTTGGGCATTAGTATACTTGCATACTTGCAATGCTGTCTTCCTACCAGAAACCAACAGCTGTATCACCAACAGAGAGCTAAGAAACTGCATTACCTCAGGCAACTGATAGAGGTGCTCAGCTGCAGCCATGCCATACTATCTGTACAGAGTTTGACCTATTGAGCAGCAGCTCTTGTTAAGAGCAGCTGTAGCACACTGGAGACTGGGTTCTAGGCTTCTGCTGTCCTGCTGGGGAAGCAACTCATGTGCTCTTTTCTTATCTCTTTTTCATGTCTAGTGCATTGAAATATCTACACTTTGCAGGAGCCACAGTGATGCTTTTGTGAGTCTAGGAGGTGTAAAATTGAAACTGGGGGTCTGTTTTGCATTTGTTAGTTATTGCATTTGTTAGTTATGGTACGGGCCACTGGAATTACAAGGCACAAGAAGGACACATTATGCAGCAGGGTTCAGTAAGTTTTGCAGCAAGAAAAGGCAAACAATGCAGCACGTTTTGTGATAGTGTTGTTTCATTATTTAGTAATTTTTAAATATGTGACCACTGTCTGGGCAAATGTTGTACCTCATTAGTAACACCCAAATATAGCAATAAGCACCAGAACAATGAGCAGTTAGCCCTTGCAAAGTACCTTCCACGGCACCTACAGCATTTTTAGTAATGTTTGAATTGTTTAAACTGGAAACAAAGTTTTTGTTATTAGGCAGCAGATGATGTATTATGTAGCAAATCCAGCACATCTATAACTATGCAAAAACAGGGCAGGCTTGAAATTGCATGATTCCAGGGCCCTGGCTTTGGTAGGTAAATGGAAGTGGCAGTTTCACTGCTCGCCCATCCCCAATAAGGTTTCAGCAGGCAACTTTTGTCATGTAACAAAATAAGCTCAGGTGGCTGAGAATGTGCAGAAGACATCTGAACAAAAATATGCTTTAAAACCTCTGCATGGCAGTCTCCTTCCTGATTGTGTTAAATTGAGTACCACTAATTGACGCAAATATAACGCTTATTATTACTTAAATTATCAAGTCTTAAGTATGTACATGCTGTACATAAAGTCAGAGGAAGTTAATGTTTTCATTAGTTTCTTTACACCTTTTTTTCCAAGTGCTGGTGTTGGTTTAATCTACATATACATTCACTTCCATCTGTGAGTAATTAGATACTAATTTGAGTCAACACAGGAAAGTACCTATAGGGGAAATAGAAGGATTAATAAATAACAGAAGGACATTTTCAAGTCTTGGGAAAGGGATTTTCTCTTCTTTGCATCATATGCCAATGTTTTAAAGGGACATAAGAACCAATATTGAAACCTCCATGGCAGACTACAGCACCACACACCAGAAATTACAGCCTTGTCTTTAGGTGGGTTTCGATCCAATTTTTTGTTTTCCACAATTGATGGCTTTTTTACACCTTGCTTGGGAATTGAGTAGCGGTTGACCAGTGGTGCCTTTAAATAAAAGATTTTTAGAAACACCTGCCCACAGATAAAACTAGCAGGTTCACCTACAATGGGGATAATGACTTTGTGCACATGTAAATGTACATGTATGTGTGTGTATATATATTTATATATATATATATATATATATATATATATATATATATATATATATTACATCTTTATGTTCTTTTTTTATCCTGGAAAGGAGTATTGCCCCCGGGATCCACTTGACATCAATGAGTTTCTTTATTGTTTACACCCACAGCCTTCAGCACAAAGTGCAGAGAGCAAAAAACTTGCAAAGTAGACGGCTGACACATTCATGGAGAGCAAGCATTCCTTCTTAAAGTGACATAGTGTAATAGTCCTTCTACCCTTACTAAAACCAACTATAATGCTAACTCACATACAATAAATTGGTCCACCTCCTACCATCATTACTGTGCTTTTTATGCATCTCTTTACTTTGCCAATTTTTTAAATGTTTTATTGATTTTTCACTACTGTCATTGTGCCCTATTCAAAATTGATTGTAAATATTCTATTATCCTTTTCCTCATAAGATTTCACCATTTTCTTATAGATTAATGCCACAATGACCAAGAGTCAAAAAATAATCTAATGGAGCAAATTTATGAAATGAGACCCATCTCCCTGGGGATACTTAAAACATTACTGCACAGTACCTTTCCTGAGTATCCCCACATCAACAGCTCCATTTCTGTATCAATAAGGGGTAGGGGCTTCAATCAGGCAGACATTGCCTTACTATTTTTACATTTGTTTCTATCCTTTTCTTTCCCCATATCCCAACAAGAGAGCTATTTACAAGAAAACAAAAAAACAACAGGTGTTTGTAAGCCATATTACTTTGAAATGCCCAAAACCTTTCATCTCACTATTAGATGCTACCTAGAGTACATTATTTAATTTACAAACCTTCTAAGATCCAATGTCTAATCTATTGTTTCATTAATATTCTGCATGTTAAATCATCCATCCTATTATTTTATTTCAAATAGTAATTTCTCAGGATTACGGTATGTACGAATACTAAAGTGCAATGATATATTTAAAGTGCATCTTAAATCTAGACTTATATAACCCTAAAGTACCTTGGCAATAAAGTGTGACTGCTAATGTGCTTTAGGAATTAGGTCAAGTTGCAAACCTTCTCAATTAATTAATGACATGAATGGATGTCAATCAATAATCCTCATTAATTGCAATGCCCTTTATAGTATTCAATCCTTCAGCAGATTTTCCAAGTTTCTTGGACATCAATACAATTGTACATAGTTTAAGAAAAATAGTGCCTGGACTAAAGTGCAATAGATGTACAAAAAGTCATCCTAAGTCTAAGACTCCATGGCCTTAAAGTGCTCCAGCAATAAAAATTATTAAAATATCACATTACAAAATCTAGAATCCCAAAACAATAAAATGCATAGAATATCTTTTAAATTCATCATGCCATGCTTAACTTGAAAGTAAGTCCACAAATTAATTTGAATGCCAACAAGAGGGAACAAGGTCTATTTCATTGTACCCCAAAATTGTCAGTTTATAGATGAATATGTCATTCTTTTTTTAGATTGTGACAAAAGGGAGCCTCAAATCATATAAACATGATTAATCTCAACTCTGCTCATATTCAATTCACGGTCAGCTCCTCTCTCTTCCGTCTTTACATGTTTTATGTCAGTCATTTAATTCCTTGAGGTTTCCCTCATTCTTTCCCAGAAATGTTTTGATTTGGAGTAAAAAAAAAGTCTAGATTTTTTTGTGGCCCATATATGTTGGAGGATTCTCAATTTCACATTATTATTTTGCTACCAACATAATTTTTGTTACAAATGCATCATAACACATAAACAACATGATCTACTTCACAGGTGATGTAGTCTTTAATTTTCTGTTGGTTCATATTATATAGTTTATGCATTGGTTTATTTACCCCATATTTGTAAGAGTTACGTTTTAACCATTACCAGAAGCCCACCTTCAAAGCCTGTTTGTCTTTATTGACTTTGAAGAGGGCATATGGATTTGTACCAATAGATCTCCTAAGGACTCCACTATCCTGTAAGTAATCTGTTGATAATCAGTCAAAACTGTTCTCAAACGTGTATCCGTTTGAAAAATATGCCAATTATTTTTTAAAATAAATTCTTTAGTTCAATATGTTTTGTATTGTAGTCTATAATGAAATGAACATCATTTTCCTTTTTGAGTTCTTTACTACGATTGACCAGCAACTCCTCCCTTGTTTTTTCTCAGGCCTTCAAAACATCATTATGAAGAACACCAAAGGGATAGCCTCCTCGTTCAAAGTGTGTTATTTCCTTAGCCTGACATTCAAAATCTATTATTTCTGAACAGTTTCATCTGGCCCATAATAATTCCCCAAATGGCACGCTCCATTTCAAGGCTTCAGGATGTCCTCTCCTTGCTTGTAAGATGATGTTATAGGAAGTGGCTTTACTATTAATTTTACTGCAAACTGTCTTGTCCTTAATATAAATCTCAATGTTTAAAAAGTTTATCCTGTCCAGGCTGTTGATATGGGTGAATCTCTGACTATACTCATTCTCATTCAAGGAGGAAATGAACAATTCCAGTCTTTTCTCATCTCTTTCCTAAATAACAAATAAATTGTCATCATTAAAGCGAATCCATAGTTTTGTGTGCTCCAGCATCTTATGATTGTTTTTTGTCCATACAATTTCTGCTTCACAGTAACCCATCATCAGATAAGCATATGTTGAAGCAAAGAGCGCCCTATTGCTGGTTCCTGTTTTTGCATGTAAAGCAGTATGAAGCAGAGGTTGCGTGTGTGGGTGGTGGGCATTGGGGCGACTCCTATGGTGGCAGGCCACCAGGAGTCGTCCCATGCTGATTTGTTGGAGCCAAAGATGATGATCTTGGTCTTATTTGGGTTCAGTTTGAGGCGGCTAGCCTCCATCCAGTTGGCAATGGCGTGAAGTCCGGTGTGGAGGTTGGTCTTGGCGGTGGCGGGGTCCTTCATAAGTGAGAGGATCAGTTGTGTGTCGGCCGCGTAGGAGACGATGTTAAGGCCGTGGGATCGGACGGTGTTGGCAAGCGGCACCATGTAGACAATGAAAAGGGTGGGGCTGAGAGAGGATCCCTGGGGTACTCTGCAGATGGTCTTGGTGGCTTTTGACAGGAACGGAGGGAGGCGGACTCTCTGAGTTCTGCAGGAGAGGAAGGATGTGACCAAGTCCAGTGCCTTGTGGCGGATTCCAGCATCCTGGAGACGTGTGCAAAGTGTGTGGTGGGAGACGGTGTCAAAGGCTGCAGAAAAGTCAAGGAGGATGAGGGCCACGGTTTCACCTTTGTCGAGCTTTCTCCTGATGTCGTCGACAGCAGCAATGAGAGCAGTCTCAGTGCTGTGGTTCTTGCGGAAGCCGGACTGGGAGATGTCGAGTAGGCTATTATCCTCCAGGAAGCAAGATAGTTGGCTGTTGACTATCTTCTCGATGACCTTCGGCGGGAGGTGGAGTAGGGAGATGGGTCTGTAGTTTTTGAGGTCTTCGGGGTCTGCCTTAGGTTTTTTGAGCAGGATGTTGATTTCGGCATGTATCCAGCTCTCTGGGAAGGTGGCGGTCTCGAAGGAGCTGTTGATGATGGTACGGAGCTGGGGAGCGATGATTTGGCTGGTTTTATTGAAGACATGGTGAGGGCAGGAGTCGACTGGTGAACCAGAGTGGATGGTGCTCATGGTCTTGGTGGTTTCCTCGTCGTTGGAGTGGGTCCAGGCACTCCGAAGGTTGGTGTGGATGGGTGCGTTGGGGTCTGCGTTGGCAGTGGTGGTCGGCGGTGCGAAACTGCCATGGATGTCTGTGATCTTGGGATGAAAAAAGGTGGCGAGGGAGTCGCAGAGGTCTTGCGAGCGGGGGGGAGGTCGGCTGAGCAGGATTTGGGGTTGGTGAGTTCCTTGATGATGCTGAAGAGCTCCTTGCTGTTGTGTGCGTTGTTGTCAATTTGTTCTTTGTAGAATGATCTTTTGGTGATCCGGATGAGCTGGTGGTGCTTGCAGATGACAGCCTTGAGGGCGGCGTGGTTACTCTCTGCAGTCTCACTTTCACTGAAATCCAGGTTGAAGGAGGATGAGCCTTCATCCGCCGAACTGACCTCTGAGCTATCTCCAGGTTCTGGCACCTCTTTATGCCAGAGGGCTATGTATATAGTTTCTCTGTTTCTCATAGAGTCAAATCTTATTGCAAAATTGTACATCCTTCCATTAGCATAGTCTAGTCTGTCCCTTTCTGGCCTCAACATCAGTTTCGTGTTTACCCACTTTCTTCTCCATCAACTCCAAACTAACTTTTATTTCTTCATTCATTTTACATTTCTCCAGTTCCTATTCCAATTCTTTAATCCTTTCCATTGTTTTTTCTAACTCTCATTCTGCATGTATGATAAGTGTTCGCATTAATTTAAATGAACATTCTATGGTGACATTCTGCCAGTTTTGTTTGTCAAATAATCGTCCAGATCATTAAGTGCTGGCATTATTAAAATACGTAGGCCTCTAGGAATTCTTTTGTGTTCAATATACTTTTGTAAGTTTGTAATTTCCCGACATTTATTTGTTTCCATGATTCAGGCATTTTCCATTTCTTTTATTATTTGTGTTGGGGTTATTTGTTGCACCTCTAGTTGTGTAAGATCTGTTTGTACATATGGTATTCCTTTGTCCTTAAAAATTTCACTCTTTGTGCTTTCCTCTTTCCTCTTTGAGAACTGCATGTGCACCTTAATTATATATTTTATTTATTTAAGAATTGTTTCAAAATTTCTTACTTGGTACACATATGTTGAAGGCTAGTAATTTATTCCTTAGATTCAGTTTATTTGATCCATTAGGTAATTGTGGTTCATTCGTGGATCATTTTCAGAACTTTATAATCTTAATAAGACTTCTTTTCACAAGATCGGCAATGCGGCATTCACGCTGCGAATACCCACTTGACGGTGGCAGTTTGCCCTTCCCACATCCCGTCTGAAGAGTTGAATGCAACGCTCAACAAGCTGTCAGAATGGGGGCCCACATGCTATTTGCCGCTTACTGTTTCAAGCGTTCTACTTCTTGGGCAGTGGCACTGGCTTTAACTCCCTCTCACGGTTCCTTATTGCCTTTCCACTATATCCCAGTGCGGTTGTATATCAATGGTGCATTCCTCAGCTGGTGCAGGCATAGAGGGCTGACCATCTCTCCAATCAATTCCAGAACAACAAATCACACCGCACTCTTGTTTCAATACGATTTATTTCAGGATACAAACAATCACACTGACGCATTTTGACCACCCATGTCTTTGTCACATTTGTTTTTTTCCGATTTTTATCCCTTAATAACTTTGCACTCATTTGATGAATGTCTGAAAACTTTGCAGATCTGCTGCCCCCGTTTCATTGTCCGAGTCCTGGTAGTTTTGCAGCATTTGTCAAGAGGGTGCAAAGAACTAAGGGGAGGTCCCAAAGCAAGCTTGAAATCCAATCCATTTTCAATAGACTTGTATTTCACGTAACACGAAAACTGTCAGCTGGATTTTTGTGAAATTTGGCAGTATTGCATAGTAGAGAGTGTAGATGATTCTGTGGGGGTGGTGCAGCCAGGTAGAGTAAGTAAATGTTAAGTTATAAGGTATTTTCTTTAGCTAGATCTGTGGCCACGTTAGTACCGTGGTACAACCTCAGCACATGACAATGACAAGGGATTATGGGCCAGATGTAGCAAAGGGTTTTTCCCATTCTGTGTCAATGGGAAAATGTGTTCGTACATATGGCCCTATTTGATTGCTATTATGTACTTTTCCAAAACCTGAAGGCAGCCATGTTATTTTATATAACAGTTTCAGTGTGTTTTACAATACACTTTAAGAATGAGTTTTCAAAGAAGTTGAGCTTTGTAATTGTATTTCTGATGAGGTCAGTATTGTGGTGATATGCAGGCAATAATGTTTTGAAAATGTATTAATGTATTTTTTTTTTTATTACGGAGTACCACAGTACTTTCATGTTGGTCTCTAGAGAGTACCGCAGTACTGTAAAAGTAGTATTTTTTAGCAAAAAACATATATATAGTCATATTTGCTCATGCTACTGTTAGGCTGGCTCTTAAAAGAGCCGTTTATAACAAGTGTGTACTTTGGATTTAGATGTGGGTTAGTAGGAATTGGTGGATGTAATTACTGAAGATATTATTCCCAGTTGCAGTAAAATGTGTACCATCAAGCGCGATATATAGATATGGTTTGTCAAACACAATGTTGGGATGATATATGGAAGACATGGTGTGATCTCTTCAGAAGGCAGACACCCTTTTGATTATATGTCTGCACGTTTTCTCATGCTTTCCTGCATTTTCTACTGGGTACTTCCATATTATCCTTGCCAAATATTAGATATTAGAATATAGTAAATAGGTGTAAGGAAATAAAGTCATTAAAGATTTGAAAGTTGCTTTCATCTCTATTTCAGCTTGTATACCAGTGAGTGGCTAATATCATTAACTTCACAATGAATAATTAGAAAATGGGGTTGCTCTCAATTAGTGCGCTATGCAATGAGAGGTAGGATGTTATTCCCCCTTTAACCTCTTTCAGCCGCCCCTGTGACCTCAACATTTGCCATAACTAAATTGTTTAATTCCTCTCTTTTTGGTTTATTTTCTAGATTAAAAGATATAACTAGGTCCAATTATCCATCCACGAACCATCATGTTTGAAGACTACCTAGCACCTTTAAGAAACACTGACTGAATGTAGTAAAGTAAAACACAGATGTACTGGGATAGCACACTGACAAATTACATTAAAATTATACTTCTAAAATAAACAGGCTGACTTGTTATATGTGAGATTGGGCTGCTAATTTAGCCCAAACAAACCTAGAGAAACACATTAATTCCCAAGAAGATTAGACTGTATACTTTAAACATACTACACAGTAGCTATAGCACTTTCACTAAAGATGAAAGTCATGTGACCATATAAACCAATTGATTATATAATAAAAAGGATAACCCACCAAGTATCTGTTATGCACTTTGTGGTTTGTTAAAAAGGTATGTAAAACACAGACTAACTTCAACCACTTGGGAAAAGTACCCAATAATATGGTTTGTTTTAAATAAAATTTGGATGTAACACAAATTGGTAGTGTATTACAATTAGGCTACAAACATAGCCCAATTCAATTAGATTTATGCAAACACTATTTACAATAGTTGTAATGCTCTGTAGTTCAGGTAAAGCATGGAGATACACTTATTTGTTACATACTGTTTTATTGTTAGGAAAAGAATAACACTATTTGCTTGGCTAAAAGGTAAATACAAATAAAGTGCCATAATATTTATAATTTATTTTTGCATGTACACTTAATGTTTGTGTTACCCTTCACTGTAATTATTACTAATGCTACTGTTTTTCTTTCTATTTTTATATACGGGTACACCAAATGTTACCACAATGCCTCAAAATTTTACTAGAAAAAAATTAAATGTATTAGAGATTAAATACCCACACCTCCAAAAGGCTAAAGTGGATTATCCGAAAAAGAAAATGGTAAGAGTAGTATTGCAAGTTTGCAAAGTAAGACCCAAGTTTGAGCTAATCATAAGTTTGAGCTGATAATATGTTTGTGCATGCTTAAAAAACACACACAGACATATGTCTAAAGAACACTCTGCAATAAGAAGGAGGTGAATTGTTCTCTGTTGTAAAGTCACACAAAGAGGGAGCCCATTTGAAATATTATCTATAAACAGTTAAAAACAGAGTAAGTGGTAATTTACTAACAAACAATCATCCCACTTTGAAAAACTATACCACAAATTAAACATAAACTATATGCTCACTTGGTTGTTGAAACTGCCTTTGCTGGCAAATTAAAATTATTTATTTTAACAATGAATCACATGAAAACACTCACATGGATAATTTTGACTTATACATTATATAAGTTGGCCAAAAAAATTGGGATCGGTTAAACTTCTTTACCATATCTTGAGGCTGGTGGAGACATACATTTTCACGAAGAAGGCTACAGCACATATACTTATTGGTTCCTATTTGTAAACATTAGGATGTTGCTATCAAGTTACTTATGGCACTTTTGTTGGGTTAGAAAAAAAGCGAACAATGTAAAAAAGCACTCAAAACAGGATTTTGAGGAAAAAGTAAGTAGCCACTGTGCTTATCAAGTAGAATTGCACTTCATTATGCAAAGCTGAGACAAAATCCATGGAAAAACTACAAAAGTTTATACTATTTGTCTTAAAAAAAGATTTGCAAGGTAAAATTAACCTTTTGCAAACATTGATCAACTGCCTACTTCAAAATATTACACAACTGGAAGGCCATAGTTTAGGCTGCTTTAAAAATTATATGTATAATTCCCCTTGTCATTACATATGCTTTCAACTTATCAGCCCAGCATACGAAAACTAGTAAAATCTCTATACTTTGTTAAAGGGCCTGCAATATAGTTGAAGCAAATAAATTATGCTCTATCACACCACTCTAATCCTGAGACAGTCCTATCAATTACAAAATATATATAACCAAAATACTTTGGTGGCAAGTCTGAAGATGACGTATACCCAGATATTTTATAACCAGAAAATGCAATAGACAATCCAATTATGGACATTAATCAGTATGATTTGGATATTTTGCTATTCCACAAAACAAATAAAATATATTGATTTACTTGAAAGAAAAGAATACAGAGTAGCTTGGAGAAAACTTGCTATTTGTTATTGTGAAAAATAGATATGATGTTTGTTCAGATCAAATTTTATGTTATTATTGCCTTGCGAAACTTCACCATAACTTTATGCTTTCACATGCCATTTGGAATAATTTCGAAATTTACCCTATACCTATAAGATTACAAAATTTGAATTTATATGGAAGTATCTTAATTCAACAGTTACACCCTTTTCAAACTATTATTATAATGCAACCTATATCTGGGAAATTAGAAGTGCAAGAATTAGTGTGTGCAGTAAAAGGAAAGGCTGTTTTTCTATCATTAGATTTTAAAAAATGTATTGACAATGTGGGGGTACAGGGCAAATTAGAAGAACCTTTAGTTGTATTAGTTAATGGAGTTACAATAAAAGATAAAATAATTTGTCAAGAACTGATAAGCACTTCCAAAATACAAGATGCTGTTTCCTACTCATTAGAAACTAACATACACTACCATCATTTTAAATGGAATGATTTCATAGCCACCAATGAGCTATTAGTGCCATGCGAAACTAATGTAGACCAGTTTCAGAAAATTAGGAAAGAGCAGAAAGGAAATATACAAGCACTATAGTATACACCCACTGCATTCAAAAGGTTTAATGGGCGATGCCTTAGAACTCTATCAAATAGGAGAGGCTACAGAAGATCGTGTTAGCATTTGGGAAAAAAAACTTTAGAGGGTCAGTATTGTCCAGTTTTATTCCCAACAGGAAAAGGAGGGGGATATGATGATCACCTTATTCTAATTTCTGCGTCAGAATATCGTTCAATAAAACTATATTCTGAAGACCCACGTTTTAGGCAAAACAGACCTTACATTTTCACAGCTAAAAATGTCCCTAATAAAGTGGAAAACAATAATGAAAACCTGGAATATAATTCAATAAATATTATGGCATGCCAGTGAGGCACAAATGGATACTCGTTATGAAGACAAAGACAACTAAAATGTATATTGAGGAATTTGGGATGACCAACTTGGTTTCTGACTTTCTGACTTCAAGCTGTGCCAAATACTTATGGGGTGATTTATACACTTACCTGCTTGAAGGTAACAATAATTTGACAGATATGGCTATGAAAACACCAGGAAAATTATATTCTTTAGATTCAGCAAGTGTTTGCAGATGTTTTAATCACATATTTTCAAACTATGATTAATTTCCTAACAAACAAAAACCCATAGAAGAGGTGGTTCATTTATTTTGGAGAAAAGAGTATCACGCAAGAGGTACACCTCACATTCATATGTTGTTATTGATAGTTACTTTCCAAATAAAGAAAGTAAGTAACCATCATTTGATCATCAGAGCATTATCCTAAATGTCATTTTGGATTTCCAAGGCCAATTTAAAAAAAAGGAAGAGTGTATAATCTAATGTGTTCTGTTTGGCATGTTGTTAAAAGAAAGTCCCCCAAAACACATACAATTTAAAAAGAGAACACACATCACAGCGGATCATTGACTGCAACAATTTAATACTGCTTATGTGGAATGCTAATATAGATATCCAATTTGTTGCTGATAATTCAACTGCTGTTGCCCGGTATGTGACTTCATAGATTACTAGAGCTGAGAAAACTGATATGAAAGAGGTATGAGAAGAAATATCTGCTGAGCAATCTTTAACTAAAAGGCTGACCGATTTAGCCTTCAAATGCTACCTCTTAGAGAGATTTACAGTTACAAGGCATGTGACAGTTTAAGCTCTTCAAACGTGTATGGTAAATCTTGGGCTATTGCATGGCTTAGTTTAGGATTAGTGTCCTTGCAAAGAAGAGTTTTAAAAGGTTTTCAAGAATTTGAGTAATTCACTCCTTTCAAGCCTGAAAACAAGGACATTGTCATAGTAAATGTAATAGACACATATTCCCCTAACAGAATCCTTTATTGGAAGAATTATCACTGTATGAAGTAGTACAATGTTATGCTTACTGAAATAATGTCATTGAGAATGTTCATACTGGAAAGTGTCATGTGCAGGAAACAGATGCCTGCTTAATAAAGCATTCAAAACCTACACTGATTAATAAATGCAAACTTACATTTGATAATCTTGCAAATAAAGAAGGTTCGTTTTTGGCACTGTTACAGGTTTTTAAACCATGGCAAAAAGAGAAAGAATTGATTATCTGAGGAATCCATTTATGACTATAAACCCAATTTCACAATGCCACTATTCAAGATTTATGTTGAAATGTTGGACCAAGAAATGTTAAATGAAAAAAATACAATCCAAAATATTATGCAGTACTGCAAGTACCAAAGCACATTCTAACTTAAGTCCTGCAGACCCACTTGGGTTACTAAATATTGTAAATGAACGAAAGATTGCTATGGGTGAAGTTGAGCTTGGTATGGGATAAATACATAAAGACAGTGAACATTTTGACAAAATTTGATCACAATTAAATTGTGATCAAAGCGCAATATTAGAGGAAATAAAAACAAGTGTTTATCTTGGGCTACAACATGATTATGGTTTATGTATATGTTCTGAATATCAGCCTATATTAAAATATGTATCAGGGCAAGCTGGTACTGGGAAAAGTTTCCTTAGAAAAGTTATAACTGCTTACCTTTAAAAAAGTTAAATTCAAACTTATCTTGTACTGTTAATGCTCCAAATGGATTATCTGCACATCATTTTAAAGACATAACATTACACTGACTACTACTACCACCAGTGAAACATAATAATAAACTAGAATACATAAAAGTAAATAGTGATACCTGTCGCGCCGCGCGGTGCGGCGCGAGCCGAGAGCTCGACTTCGACCGGGCGTTCGGCTCGGGCCGCGCACCGCGTTATTAAGACGCGGCGCGCCCCCAGCCTCTCCTGCGCGTTTCGAGGCCCCAGATTTGCTTGGGGCCTCGTTCTTCCTTCTGCCTTTCACTGTCCCAGGGGTCTCTGAACCCTCTTACCTGTTTTTCTTCGTTTCTTTGTCCTTTCTTCTGTTTGCAGTCTGTTGTGTGCCTTTCTTTATGTCTTTTCCTCCTTCCCAGATTCCTGTGCTTTCCCAGCATTCCTTGTTCCCTATTCTCTATGGTTCCTCTACTATTCTGTTCTATATATTGTTTCCCTATCTAAGATGGTGTCCTTTTACTTCCTGTGGGTCACTTCCTGTTTGTTGGTATATAAGGGCTGTGTTTTTTCTCTTTCCTTGCGCTGCAACACTTTCTGCTCAGTTGGTGTCTTCGCTCCTGATTTCCTTGCCTTTTGGTTTTGGACTCAGCATTCTGTATTTTCTGATTTTTGCTCCTTTTGGATTCCTGTTTGTTGTTCTTGTTTTTCTCCAGGACTTTTCCTGTTTGGAGGTTTTTCCCCTTGGAAGGGGTTTTTCCCTCTGGCGCTACTTTCTGAAGGGCACGGTCTGTTCTTGGTGTCTCCATTGCCTACAGCACCGTGGCTACCAGAAAGAGTCGCCCCTTTTTGGGCCAAAGCCGAACATTGAAGATTCACGCCACCAGATCTGCAAATTCCAGGCGCAAGCAGCACGTGAGTCGTGACAGATTGCAGCGCCTAACCATTCCGACGTCCTCAAACACCATGGATAATACAGTGGCGGCTGCTGCAGATCCGGAGCAATCTCTGTTAACCACGATTCAGCAACAAGCCCAGGAGTTGCAACAACTACGTAATGAAAATGCTGCGTTACGACAGGCTTTGGCCCTCCGCACCAGTGATGTTCCGACAATCTCCGCTTCTACCCCTTGTTTTTCTGGTGAACCAACCAAGCTTCGCGAGTTCTTGGATGCTTTAACGGTGTATTTCGCCTTCCGACCTACTCAATTCTCCCACGACAGGACCAAGGTGGGTTATCTTATCAGTGCCTTATCCGGCCCAGCCTTGGCCTGGGCAACCCCGATGGTGTCCTCCGACGACCCTGTATTGTCAGACTATTCCGCCTTTGTGAGTCGCTTCAAACAAATGTTTAGCCGTCCTGGATTGGAAGCCTCCGCTGAAGAAGCCTTGTGCGACATCCAACAAGGCTCCCAAGACGTCCTGCAATATATAACCCGTTTTCGTCAGCTGGCGGCAGAGACCACTTGGGTGGAACGTACTCTGGTAACATTATTTCGTAGAGGACTCAAAGAAGAAATAAAGGATGAACTAGTGCATTCTACCAGAGCGGAAGATCTTCGTGGCCTGATGGATCAAGCACTGTCCATCGAATATCGTCTTCAGGAACGGAGATCGGAAAAGAAAAGGAGTAGAGGGTTTACCCAACCAAGTAGCTCCCGTGCATACCTACAGCGTTCCGAGGAACCTCGCACTCCTGCTAGAGACATCGAAGGGGAACCCATGCAGGTGGATACTACCCGAGGTCCGCTCTCTGCTAGTGAACGAGAAGACAGACGCAAGAGAGGGTTGTGCCTGTATTGTGGTTCTGCTGGTCACATACTCCGTACCTGTCCAGTACGTCCGTCCAGACCTTCGGGAAACGCCACCTCCCGTCCTCTGTAAGAAGGGAGGGGACGGGATCTACAGCTATACCTTCCATCAGCTCCTTTAATGACAATACAACTGCCTTGTTCATCTTTCCTGTCCTGTTACAACTTCCTGACGGTCGTCAAGAAAAGACTATGGCATTACTAGACTGTGGTGCTAGTGGTATATACATGGACAAGACATGGGCTGCTGCTAACCTAGTTCCTACTCAAGCAAAAGAAGTACCCGAACAGGTACACACTGTGGATGGATCTTTGATATCCTCTGGTCCTGTAGACACCACTACCCTGATGTTAAGTCTACAGGTGGGAAACCATCAAGAACACATCTCCTTCGATCTTATTACGTCCCCTAACCATACCATCATTCTTGGAATTCCGTGGCTCATTAGACATAACCCATATATAAATTGGGTTACCCGGACAGTCTCTTTGTCTTCGCAATTTTGTCACGAGAACTGTTTTACTTCCGACAAGTATTGGTCTCCGAAAAGATCCTTAGCTACTGAAGGTGCCACTGGTATGTCCATTAATACGGTCCAAGGGGTCCCAGACCACTATTTGGAGTTTCAGGATATTTTCCAAAAACCGTCAAAACCTGTGCTACCTCCACATCGAGAATATGATTGTGCAATTCCATTAGAACCCGGCACAATTGTTCCTTTTGGGAGGATGTACTCCCTCACGGAACCCGAAAGGGAAGTTCTAAAGGAGTATCTGGACGAAAATATACAGAGTGGTCTTATTGTTCCATCGTCGTCTCCGGCTGGGGCCCCTCTCTTTTTTGTGCCCAAGAAGACTAAGGATCTTCGTCCGTGCCTGGATTTTCGAGGTCTGAATAAAATCACCATTAAAGATCGTTATCCTTTGCCTCTCATCAGGGACATACTGGAAGCAATCAGAGGGGCCCAACGTTTTACTAAATTGGATTTACGAGGAGCCTACCACCTTTTACGCATAAGAGAAGGCGACGAATGGAAGACAGCATTCAGGACCCCATTTGGCCATTTTGAATATAGGGTTATGCCGTTTGGTCTTACTAACGCCCCGGCAATCTTCCAGAGATTTATGGACTCAGTGTTTTCAGACCTACTTAATCAGACAGTCGTGATCTACCTAGATGACATTCTTATTTATTCTAGAAATCCTGAACTCCATACTTCCCATGTGAAACAAGTTCTTCAAAGACTTCGTGATCATCAACTATTTTGCAAACCAGAGAAATGTGAGTTCGACATAACGGAAGTCAAATATCTGGGCTATCATTTAAGTCCCACCGGCATAGCTATGGACCAAGAAAAGGTACAAGCTATCCTAGAGTGGCCTTCTCCTTCTACCATAAAAGAAACACAATGTTTCCTAGGTTTAGCAAACTTCTATCGACAATTCATTCTAGACTTTGCCAGTCAGACTAGCCACATAACTCACACGTTAAAGAAGGACAATTTAAAGAAGGGATTTGTCTGGACTGAGGCTGCTGAAGCAGCCTTTCAAAGCTTAAAGAGAGCCTTCACCCAAGCCCCCATCTTAAGACATCCAGATACCACCAAGCAATTTATAGTAGTAACTGATGCTTCTGAGAGAGCCATCGGAGCTGTCTTACTCCAACGACAAGAGGATGATGGCCTTGAACATCCTGTTTTCTATTTGTCTCATATCCTTTCCACAGCTGAACAACATTATTCCGTACTTGAAAGGGAATTATTGGCTCTGAAAACAGCCTGCCTTGAGTGGAGGCAGTTTCTGATGGGTTCCAAGGAACCATTTGAGGTGAGGACGGACCACCGTAATTTACAATGTTTAAGAAATTTTGTATGCCAGAATAGTCGTCAGGCCCGCTGGGCCTTTTTCTTCAGTCAGTACGATTTTTATATTACATATATTCCAGGATCCCAAAACATTCTGGCTGATGCTCTGTCTCGCCGATATCCAGAGTGTTCTCCTTCCTCATCCCAGTATCTTCTAGAACCCAGTAAGATCATTGGAGTGGCTCAGTCTTTCTTGGAAGAAGTACAACAAGAATACGCCAACCAATCGGACCATGACATAGAAGAACTAAGACCATTATTGTACAAGAAACAAGGATATTTTTATTACCAAGACCTGATATTCCTCCCTACAAACAAGGTGCAAAAGAAAGCATTACAAATGTGCCATGATTCCCCTGTAGCTGGTCACAGAGGCATCAAAGCCACACAAGAATTACTTTCACGATTTTTTTGGTGGCCTACCTGGAAACTGGATGTGGAAAGATACGTTCAGGCCTGTCCCATATGTGCCCAAGTCAAAATACCTCACACCAGACCGGCAGGATTACTACAACCTTTGCCTGTTCCATCGGCCCCATGGCATACTATCTCTACTGATTTTATGTGTTCGCTCCCACCATCAGCAGGAAACCGGGTTATCATGGTCACAGTGGATTCTTTCACAAAGATGGCTCATTTCACTGGCCTAAAAAAGCTGCCTACTTCCCAAGAACTAGGTCAAATATTCATAGATCATGTCTTCCGTCTCCATGGACTTCCACATACCATAATCTCTGATAGAGGACCTCAGTACATCTCCCGATTTTGGAAGCATTTTTGTAAAACACTGAATATGAATAGAGCCCTGTCTTCAGGGTTCCATCCTCAGACCAACGGACAGACTGAGCGTCTGAACCAAGGACTAGAGCAATATCTTCGATGCTTTTGCAATTCTACCCAAAGTAACTGGAGCACTTACCTCTCTTTAGCTGAATTTTCCTACAATAACTCAGTCCATAGTGCCTCCAAGGTCACTCCCTTTTTCTGTTCCTATGGTTTTCATCCTACCTCTTTCCCTACTTCTCCACAATCCAACTCTCCTCTACCTGCTATTAACTATTTCTCCAAACGCCTTCTCCAACTCCATAAACTAATTCGATCTAATTTGTTACATACCAAGAGGTATATGAAGAAGGCTGCAGACAAGAGACGTACAACCAATCCAAATTATCATCTGCAAGATAAAGTCTGGCTCTCCTCCAAATTCTTGCCCTCACGTCTCTCTCAAAACAAGTTCACACCTCGTTACTATGGGCCTTTCCGTATTCTCCAGTTGGTCAATCCTGTCACTGTCCGTCTTCACTTACCCCATACATGGAAGATCCATCCGGTTTTTCATGTTTCTCAGCTTAAACCTTATGTGCCTGATCCTTACTCACGTCAGTTTCCTTGTCCACCTCCTGTCCTTGTGAATGATGCTCCTGAATATGAAGTGCAGGAAATCTGTGACTCTCGTCTTTTTCATAAACGACTTCAGTATCTGATTCATTGGAAGGGTTATCCTCTCAGTGAATGTTCATGGGAAGATGCCTCTTCCGTTCACGCTCCTCTCCTGACTCAACGCTTTCACTGTTTATTCCCTCTTAAACCTGGGCCTTCGGGAGGGGGACCTACTGTCGCGCCGCGCGGTGCGGCGCGAGCCGAGAGCTCGACTTCGACCGGGCGTTCGGCTCGGGCCGCGCACCGCACCCAGCCTCTCCTGCGCGTTTCGAGGCCCCAGATTTGCTTGGGGCCTCGTTCTTCCTTCTGCCTTTCACTGTCCCAGGGGTCTCTGAACCCTCTTACCTGTTTTTCTTCGTTTCTTTGTCCTTTCTTCTGTTTGCAGTCTGTTGTGTGCCTTTCTTTATGTCTTTTCCTCCTTCCCAGATTCCTGTGCTTTCCCAGCATTCCTTGTTCCCTATTCTCTATGGTTCCTCTACTATTCTGTTCTATATATTGTTTCCCTATCTAAGATGGTGTCCTTTTACTTCCTGTGGGTCACTTCCTGTTTGTTGGTATATAAGGGCTGTGTTTTTTCTCTTTCCTTGCGCTGCAACACTTTCTGCTCAGTTGGTGTCTTCGCTCCTGATTTCCTTGCCTTTTGGTTTTGGACTCAGCATTCTGTATTTTCTGATTTTTGCTCCTTTTGGATTCCTGTTTGTTGTTCTTGTTTTTCTCCAGGACTTTTCCTGTTTGGAGGTTTTTCCCCTTGGAAGGGGTTTTTCCCTCTGGCGCTACTTTCTGAAGGGCACGGTCTGTTCTTGGTGTCTCCATTGCCTACAGCACCGTGGCTACCAGAAAGAGTCGCCCCTTTTTGGGCCAAAGCCGAACATTGAAGATTCACGCCACCAGATCTGCAAATTCCAGGCGCAAGCAGCACGTGAGTCGTGACAATACCTCACAGAAGGTTTGTAAAGTTTTTTTATAAACTACACATTTTCATTATAGACGAGGTTAGTATGGTTTCCTGCTTGGTGATGGTTTTTGTTTAATGATCGACAGAAATACTGAAGACAGCACATGATGATCTATTTAGTAATAAACAGGTCATTTTTTGGCGATCTACTTCAGTTAAAGGGAACCCAATTTGTAATACTGTGATAATAAAAGAAACTCGAAACTCCTTAGGAAGTATAGGAGATGTTAATATTTGGTTACATTTGTCATGCATTGAACTTGCACAAAATATGAGACAAGCAGATGATGAAGAATAAGGCAACATTTTTAAATATATTAGGTTTGAAATTGTTACAGGAAGTGCTAATAAATCCTTCTAATAAGAAGTATATCCACTTTATTACCACATTTGAAAACTCCTGAAGGAGTTATACATTCCCTTCTTTTGAAAGCACTACCTGTTGTTTGTTAGATCCCAACTCTAAAAGAACGCAGTTATTGAAATATGAAACGTTTATCAATGGAAAGATTTTCTTGAAACTCATGGACCAAATATTCCTATTACAAAAATCCTTAAAACTTATTGAACATGAAGAAATCTGTGCCATGAACAGCCAGATTAGAAAAGAGCTATTTCTTTGCAAAAGGAGCCATGCTATTTAACAACACAATTTGGATGTAGAATAAGGACTTGTACATGGAGCTATCCAACATATCGTAAAGTTTATACAGTACAAACGTTATGATGAGATTAAATTTGTTATTGAACAAGCACATTGCAAGAACAACTGTAAGATTTGTATTAATGAAAGATTTATATATTCGAAGAGAGCAATTTCCTTTATATCTAGCTTATGCTATTACAGTACATAAATCTAAAGGGTTAAGCTTGGATTATTAATTTATTATCATTGGCTCAACAGCTTTTAAAGAAGGTACCGCATATGTTACTTTATCCCATGTGAAAACAAATACCGCCAGCCAGGCACTCATCCACAAACCCCACTATCAAATGTTTTATTTTTTTTACCAAAAAAACTTAAACCAAACCAATTTGAAGGAGATGCAAAACCAACCCTGACCTCAAACACAGCAGGTTTAACTATATACATCAAACCAATGTCAACAGTGAAACTGAACAAAAAATATAAAATGATACAGACCAGTCAGTTTACTTTAACACTCACGGCTACTTCCAATAATTCTGTTGCATATGGCCCAATTTAAAACATGCAGTCACAAATAGCCCAGGATTATAAGGACACTCAGGGCAGGACATACATCTCTCCTTATGCCCTTCTGCATACCTCTTCAGACACAGCCTCTACATCTCCTACAGGGAAAGGTTTCTTTCAGCTTGGGATGAATGTAATCAGGAAAGTGGCAATCTTTTAATCTAGCCACATTCTCCACCAGTCAGTTTCTAGGAACACTTGCCTGCTCCATTACAACAAGGCTGCCTATCACAGAGTGTTGAAACTGAACACAAGTCATCTTTGAAAATGGAGAACAAACTTTTGAATACAACAAAATCATTGAAGGTTGCCAAATGGACATCCAACTTCTTATACCAAATGCACGACTTATTAACGGCAGTGTAAGGTTCCAAACTCCCATCAACTCCATCTACAATCTACTCTATCTACAGCACCCATGTGCTTATTGTAGTCAAAAATGCACACAGGTTTGGGCACTGCAGCAATCTGCCCCCAAACAGTCACAGGCAAAGTAATTTCATCATGAATGGTTTTCAGTATGTGGACAGCTCTCCTGTCTGATACATTTGCAGCTAGAAGTATCACTACGCAAGCCACTGCACTGTCTTCTCTAAAGCTAACATACACGCTATTTAGGGTAATAGTTACGGTTAGGGTGGTATGTGCCAGAAGCAGCGGTGTCCATTTTGAACAATTCCTTGAACCATTGCACACCAGTGTAGAAATTATCTATGTATATATGGTGAACTTTGTTAAAAAAAATCCTCTACCAAGTTCCCACACAATTTTCTCACTGTCTCCAAAAGTAGACGGACAACTAAGGGGGTCAATAGAACAATCCCTATATATACTCTGAAATTATAGATATATCAAGTACTACTCTCAGACGACATATACATCCTAATTCCATAACGTGCCCTCTTGCTTGGAATGTACTGCCTAAAAAAAAAAGTCCCTTGAACAGGACCAAAGACTTATCCACAGCTATTTCTTTCCCTGGAACATAGCTCTCTGAAAAGAGATCTACAAAATGATCAAGGTCAGGCGAAATCCCAAAGAGACGATCACAATCAGGGTGATCTTGTGACAATTCTGAAGCATTATCAACAAAATACAGCATCTGAATCAGAAGCAAATACTGACCACAACTCATGGTTGCAGGAAATATAGCCGTTGCCATCAAAGGTCTAGTAGATCAATATGAAGACAGTGATAGATTCCTTATCAAGCCCATCAAAAAAGTTAAACCCAATAACTTTTTCAGTTCATCCAGATTTGTGGGAGTCAACTGGCTAGCTGTAAATTGTGGTTTAAGGCTGGTACTGTTGTTCTTAAAATACCGTTCAGCATACAAATTAGTCTGGTCCACAATCTCATCCAAAAACACTATTCACTCTATACTCTTTACACAAGGCAGGCAACACTGGCTCCACCATGTTTGGGGCAACCCAGAGTTCAGCCCTTCCAATGGGACGCCTTTCAGCCCCAGGCTACAATCCAGATGTCTCTTGCTGTACTGTAGGCATATCTGTGTCATCCTCTAAAAAGAGGCTTTTCATCCGCACTGAGGGAGGGTCATCATCAGATGACTCTTCTCTGACAGAAAATTCACTGCCAGAATCTTGGACTTCTTCCTCTGCCTCAGATGCAGAGTCAGCCTCAGAACCATGGTCAGAGGAAGATTCGAAAGGCAAACCAACAACTTGCTGAGCAGTAATCCTGCAACTAGCCATAATCCTTGCTAATAAAAGTAAAACAACAAAAAAGTCAACAATAACCAACACTATGTAAAATAAGTAAAAAACACAGTGTGGTTTTATGAAACAGAAAGTAAAATTGCTGGCATATAGTAATCTGGAAGGGAAAGTCAGTTTATACAAAGCACATAAAGATCTATATACTTAAAAACAATACCACTCACTTGTCGGTGACAGTTAGACCACGAATCACCTGACCCGACTGTGCATAGACACAGCAAGCACCAGAGCTATCCCACTAGAAAGGAAAAACAAAGGAACATTACACACAAGACAAGACAATACACTTCTTGTCAGATCCAAAGAGAATTTGTCACACAGTAAAACAAAAGCCAAATATGCTGCAATTATTTGACCATTTAAAAAAAAACACAGCCATGCAGGGCAATGATACTAATTTGAAGTAAGCAGCACAAAAACGTTTTCTTTCCAAACACATGCAAGTGCACAAACTCCAGATCTACCAGTGCCATAATCACCAGCAAGAAAGCAACAGCTTTGCACTACAATAAAAAAAAAGAGAAATACAACATTAAAATGACAAATTTAAACGATGACAAGAAATAAAACACTATTAAGTCGAACCTTGGTTGCAGACCAGCATTACAAACGTCTGACCTGCTCCCAAGGGGGTACAAAGCTAAGGCATGAAATTGACTTGAAGAAGTTACACTTATCTCAGCCAAACACCAGTTCATACACACCACCATCCAAATGCCAGCCACACACTGCCAACCAGAAGCCAGTCTACATATACCGCCAGCAAAATCCCCAGTTCAAACACACCATCATCTAAATGTCAGTCCACACACACTGCCAGCCAAATGCAGGTAGACACACAGCCAGTCAAACACGAGTATATGTAGATGCAAACTCCAGTTTACATACACACAGGAACTTATTCCTTGGTGTCTGGTGGTTTTCTGCCCCCCCTTGACGTCAGATGGGCCTGAACATACAGTATGGCTGATCTGACCCTCAGGGGAGCAGAAAATGGCCAAAATATTGCCCCCATTAATAAGGAGAGACCCTTGCCCAAGCTGTTACTCCATGGCATAAAAATACCCCAGGTGTCTAGTGGCTTTCTGCACCCTGTGAGGGCAGGTGGGCCCAAAGATATGGCTGACCTCCCATTCGGGGGCAAAGAGTGGATACAATAAGTATCAATCAAAAAGGGTGAGCACCACTTGCCCAAGGGGCCACTCCCTGACATGCACATACAAATATACAAATTATACATGATGTCTAGTGGCTTTCTGCCCCCCTTGGCTGATCAGCCCAAAGGTATGGCCTGTCTGACCCCAGAAGGCCAGTAAGCAGCCAAAATAAGGGCCACCAACAATGGAGAGTGACCCTTGCCTAAGGGGCTGCTCCCTGACAAGCACATAAAAAATCCATGGTTTCTAGATGCTTGGAGCAGATAGGCTTAAAAATATGGCCGACCTGTCAAGTGGGTAGGAGACGGGCAAAATATATGCCCCAATGTGATAGGGTTGCCACGGAGGGTGCAGTGTTCTAGTGTTCTATTGCAGCATTAGCCCAGTCAGGGAGGTGGTAAAAGTCTATAACCTATTTATTCTGTTACTTTCACAGTGTTTCAAAAATAAATGTCAGTGCTCTGTTCACTCTGTAGTCCTTCCATGTTTTCGTGCTTTTCTCTATTGGGTGTCTTCTCTCTTCCAGGGTCTTCTTACTCCCTCAGAAATGTTGGTCACGCAGGCTCAGGGAGGGTAAGAAGACAAAAGTCATGGTCAGGTAAGTGGTCTTTTCAATTCTTGTTCTGCATGCAAAGAGGGAGGGGGTTTGTGTGAGGGGGGTCTTTGTGCACCAGAAAACACTGACCTTCACCATCCTTGTGCCCTAGCTCTCAAGCCAAACAGTATTCACCCCAACCGTCACGTTTGTGAGCACTAGTGGGGGAGTCCCCATGAGTTAGTGGTTATTACGAGGCTAGGGTTGACCTAATTGCCTATTCCGGCGTACTCATGATTCCCAACACCTTCCCCCCTCTAATCCCTATCCTCCTTAATATCAGGGATATCTGACCGCGTCAGTGGTCATGTAGTTGGAAAAGCCACGTCCCTCCTGGGATGGGGCAGGCCCCTTCACGTTTCTCAAGGTTCCCGTTCAAGGGCATCCTTCTCCTTACACTCCGCTGTCTCTCTCTGTTAACTCCGTCGTCGCATCTGCCGGTGGAGTCCTTCCTTCCCGGTCTGTTTGTCCCTCGATTCCTCCTTTGCTGGGTCATCCCTGTCCCAGCACACTTGATCTGGCATCCTTCCCTCTCTGATCCTTTACTGCCAGCTTTTCAACTCCGCAGGCATCGGAACGCTCTTCGATGCTTACCAATGTGATTCCCTTGCTAGTCCCCCTGGGGGACATGACCGACGGGTTGTGGCTCTCCAGCCTATTTATCTCTGTAACGGGGTGCGACTCCATGTCACATTCGCTCACCCCCGTGAGTGGCTGATTCAGCCATGAGTCAATGGGATACCTCAAGAGGAAATCAGCATTGGTCAGCGTGATACCAGGCATGTGTCATATCTGAAACACAAAAGGTTGGAGGGATAAAAACCATCTTAGCACTCTCGGGTTGGTATTCTTATGGCGTGCCAACCAGGTCAAAGGGTCGTCATCCGTAATTAATGTTAAGGGGCTTCCCAGCAGGTAATATTGTAGGGCTTTGACAGTCCACTTTATGGCAGGTATTCTTTTTCCAGGGTTAGATAGTTCTTCTCCTGAGGTAGTAGTTTTCTGTTGATGTATACTATTGGGTGTGATTGTTTTTCCTCATCGTTCTGTGAAATGACAGCACATAATCCTTGATCGGTGGCATCTGTCTGCAGCAGAAATGGTTTATTGAAGTCGGGGCATTGCAAAACAGGATTAGTGACCTGTAACTCTTTTAGACTTTGATAGCTGTTGTATTGGGGGCCTATCAATCTGGCTATCTTGTTTGGTCTATTTTCTCTAGTAGGTTTGGTAGTGGTGCTGCTTGGGTGGAATAATTTGGAATAAAATGCATATAGTATCCCACCATACCCAAAAAAGAACATATGTTGTGTTTTGTTTTGGGTGGTGGTATCTTTTTGATAGCCTCTTATTTATTTATTTGGGGCCGTTTATGGCCCTTCTCTATAATGTACCCCATATAGTTAATAGAACTCCTGGCAAGGTTACATTTTTCTGGGTTAGCCATCAGGCCAGCCTCCTTTAGGGATTGTGGAACTGCAGACAACTGTTCTAGGTTGTGTTTCCAGGTACGACTGTAGATGACAATGTCATCAAGGTATGCCGCTGCGTACTCCCGAGGGGGGTATAGTATGGTGTCCATGAGGCGCTGAAAGGTGGCTGGGGCCCCGTGTAACTCAAAAGGCAATACTGTGAACTGATAAAGGCCCAAAGGGGTAGAAAACACTCTCTTTGTCCATGGTATTCAAGGGAATTTGCCAATAAAGCTTGGTGAGGTCTAAGGTAGAGAGATAGTGTGCTCGGCCTAGTCATTCGATGAGCTCATCCACACGAGGCATTGGAGAGGTCTCAAAATAATTTTGTTGGCAGAAGTCCATACAGAACCAAATAGACCCGTTTGGTATTGGTACTAAGACTACTGGGGAACACCAGAGGCTATTTGACAGTCCTAATATACCGGCCTTCAACATTTCCTGTACCTCTTTTTCTACCACCTGTCTCCTGGCCTTCAGGATACAATATGGTTTTAGGTGTACCGTTTTCCCTTCCTCTGTTTTGACGTTATGTTGTATTAAAGTGGTTTTCCCTAGAGTCTTTGAGAAGACAGACTCCTTTGAGTCCCATGATCAGATTTATTATTTGTGTTCTCTGTTTCTCTGACAGTTCTGGGACTAAATGGGGGAAGATGTCCTCCCCTTCTCCAGGATAGGGAAGCAGAGGTATTTCTAAGGGCTTTGCCTTAGTTAGGAGGGCTGAACTACCCCCAGATAGTAGGGAGTCATCCTCTTCCCAGACTTTAAGGAGATTGATAGATCTGGTTTTTCCTGTGGGCGTGTTGGATTTCAATCCTCTAAGTAACCAGGGTAACTTTTTCTGCAACCCTATCTGGGCCCTGCCACTTGGCTAGCAGCTTGTTTTCCGAGGATGGCAATAGAACCAGGACCTTGCTACCTATCTGTATATCTCTTTGTTTTTTTCCTACATCATACCGTTTCTTCTGTTTTTCTTGATTTTCTTCTAAGTTTACCCTGACATCCTCCCATACCGTATGTAGGTTTTCTTTCAACTGTTGGGTATTGTCTAGTATGTCTCAGGCTTCCTCCTCCTTTTCCTCCCATTGTTCTGCTGCCATATCGAGGAGGGTCCTTGGTTGTCTGCTGAAGACTAGCTCGAATGGACTGTGTCCGGTTGATGCCTGAACATGTGTTCATATAAGACCAGCAGTAACTTTTTATCCCAGTCCCTTCCTGATTCTGAAATTTTCTTTTTTAGCTAGGTCTTGATGGTTTTGTTGTACCTCTCGACCAGTCTATCGGTTTGGGGATGATAGACTTAAGTACGTAGCTGTTTTACCACTAGAAGCTGACATATGGGTGACATTAGATGTGACATGAACAGAGTACCCTGATCGGTAAGGAGCTCCTGAGGGAATCCTACCCTATAAAAGAAGCCAATCATGGCATGTTCTACGTTCTTGGTAGTCATACTGGTAAGGGGTATGCCTTCGGGATAACGAGTAGCATAGTCTACTAAGATCAATATATATTGGTATCCCCTCGACAAAGGTAAAAGGGGGCCCACCAGATCCATACCTACTCTGGAAAAGGGTGTCTCAGTAATGGGAAAGGGAAATGGTGGGGCCTTAGGGTCATTAGAGGGTTTTACTACCTGACACTTAGGGCATGTGCTACAGAATTTCCTTATATCCGAATATACCCAGGCCAATAGAAGTGGCGCTATAGGTACTCTTCTGTCTTTTCCCTGCCATAATGGCTGCCTCCCACACGCTCATGCGCCAGATGCAATACCTGTATACGGAATGGGATGGGAACAATAAGTTGGGTTTTTAGGCTTCCTTTTTGTTGAACAGTTCTATATAACAGCCGATTCTTAACAAGGTAATAGGGACCCACCTGTCCTGTTGGTTTGGGAACGGCGGAAGCCCAGGCGTGTTTCAGGGAGGGGGTCATCCCTCTGGCATACTCTGAACTTCCCTGGGGTAGACAGGACTCTCTTCCCTCCAGGAAAAGGAATGAGATGGTCAAGGGAAAGGTTTTTGTGATGGTGTTTGCTCTGTTCTCTCTTCTGTCGTCTACTTAATCTTTTTTTGTCCTTACCAGGTTCAATACCGTTAGTGGAAAAAGGGGCGTCGGTTAACCAAGAGCTTACAGGATCCTGTGTACATGTGGCTTCTAACAGGCCCTGGAAGTCTGGATAATCAGTGCCTATGATTGTGTCTTCAACCAGTTGTGGTATTCCCCGACTCTGATCTTCTGTTCAAGTCCCTTTCATTCTGTTGTTATCTCAGCCACTGAATATATCTGGCTATCCGAGTCTACTAATGCCCGTGAGGTTGCCTGGTTTACCTTAATTATTTTTACATACTGAGGTGTCTTCCCTTCGGACCACAAGACCCTTGTCAGTCCTATTTCCATTGGTTCTGGGGTGAGGAGTTTATGGGGACAGTTGCAAGCAATATGGCCACACGCAATTACAGCATTGGGGGACTCTGTTTGTCTCCTTTGTTTGGCTAGCCATGGCTCGAGTTGCTCCTCTGTGCTTGGTGTGCCTCTGCTGTGCATGCTGGCTAGACTCCTCCCACATTCATGGGAGGCACTTCCTGGTTTTAAGGTTATTACCCAGCACCAGGAAGTGAAGTTTCTCTATTCTTTTGCTCCTGTTCGCTAATTGTGACTCAGTCGCAATTTGCGAGTCCAAGTCGCAAAATGCGATTCAGTAACACCCCATTTGCAATTTAGTTAATCTCAATTTGTGATTTCTCAAATTGCGATGTGACTCAGCACCAAATCGCTAAGTTGGTCTTCCCTTACTACGTACATTCCGATTTGTGAGTCGTTGATTGCGATTCGCATTGAGTGGCAATTACCGACTCGCAATTTTTGGTTTTCGTACATGTGGCCCTTAGTGTTTTACATAAAAAAAAAATAACATTTTTAATTTAGAAAGGAACACCACAGCTTGTCGCTAACTCCCAGCCACTTAAACGCGGAGAGCACACAGTAGAGTAGGGAACCCTAATAAATCCAACAGGTAACGTCACCTCCGTGCGAAAAATGAAACACCTCGTAGACAAGGAACCGCGGCTGAAACCCACACAGCGTATTTTATTTTTATAACAGCAGCATGACAGCAGCAAAATTAACCCAACGCGTTTCCGAGCCAAGAAATTCACGTAAAAAACAAACAACTTAGCTATAGTTAGGGGTTATTATGTTAAAACTACAACATGTTTAAACTACACAAACATTGGAAATACCATAGTTATAGTTTTTAAAACTTTCATTTAAACATGATTTAAACAACTTATAGTAGGTCCACAATCTAACATAAAATATCTACGTCAATTATATAGTCAAACAACTATAACCCGCCAATTGCATATCTATTGTTTACACCATTAAACAATGGCTTCTCAATACATATATTAATGTAGCAATGATATAAGTATTGTGGTACATTGTGATAGTCAGATGAAATATGTTCTTTTACATTTGCTATACATATACGGTATAGTTGTTCTAGGTTTCTCATTGAAAAATCACTGTAGTGTTCTTATAATCCTCAGATTCCTTTTTTTATGGCCGGGTTTTGACAGCACAACTGTCAAAATGTCCTACAGCTAACAGTATACATAGAATAGGCTTTGGGTCCACTCATTTCAACTATCGGCTTTTTTCCACCAGCAAATTTCCACCATCAGGTTGCGACTTTGTCCACTACTTCTTGGCTCAGCCCAATAAAGTTTTTATCTCTCACCTAACACCACTGGCTGTCTGGGTGTAACCCTCCGCCTCTAGTTACACTAAACTGCAGAAGGGTCTACTGTACAACTTTAACCCTCTCTGTTTGCTTCTGCTGGTCCCTCCTATATGTCTAGTACTAGTGTAATAAATCTCCAAGTGTTAGCAGACCTTTTGGAGTTGCTAATGCTTTGTAATTCTCAGTAGCTTGCCATGGTTACTCATGTTGTTGGATAGTGACTCCGCATTTTCTGCTACTTTGTCAATCTAGGAGCACCTACAGTATCCAGGGGAACTGTACATGCAACGTCATTTTTGCTGTTTATATGCTTACTAGGTAACATTGTAGCAATGTTTACCAAGTTAGACTACTCAAAGGTTAACCTTTTCTGCTGTTTCCATTGGATGCTCATTCTGCGTGGTGCCCGGGGCGCTGCAGCCAACCTGAGGGGCCTGGCGCCGCCTGGCCATGGGTGCCTGAACGCAGCCGAAGATGAGTCACTACTGGGACACAGAGCTCTGCTGCAGAACACGTAACAGTGACAGGTGGGCAAAGCAAGACAAATTCCCCTCAAGGCCTGAGCCTTGCTGACCGGAGCTCGACTGATGGTGGTGCGGTAGGTGAGCCAGGTGACCCTTGGAGCACTCCTGCTGAAGGTGCGTCTGAACTCATCACACTGGCAGGGCTTTTCACTGCGGCCCCTGTTTCAGCTGGGCAAGATAAAACCCCGGGAACCACTTACTGGGGGGCAGGAGCTTAGGTACTGTGTCGCTGAACTGATGATCCATATGGCTTCCGGGTGGGGGCTAGAGACATTTGGGTGAATCTATAAGACTATAAGCTTGACTTACTCTATAGCAAACAGGAGCATGTAAAATATAGGGTGGATCAACATGAAAATCAGCTTGACCACCTGGAGAATCGCATCTCAGCCCCTGGTGACATGCAAGCAGAAGCCACAGAACATCTCCTCAAAATGGACAAACTCCTTGAAGTCATCAAAGCTAAGAATGAAGACCTAGAGGCGCGATCCAGGTGTAATAATATACGAATTATAGGTATCCCAGAATCAACAGCGATAACTAAAATGGAGGACTTCGTAGAAACTCTTCTAAAAGACAAATTCACAGAGAATCTATTAATTATGCTCACCGCTCCCTGGCATCACGTCCTCCCCCTCGGGCACCTCCACAACCTATAATTGCTCACCTCCTAAATTACAGAGACAGATACACAATACTATGGAGGGCTCGAGAGAGAACGGAGCGATTAAATATCAGAGAAGCAACATCTCCTTCCACCTGGACTTTACCATGAATGTCCAAGCTGAACGGATAGAGTTCCTACTAACAAAGCACATGTTGCAGAAGGACAACATTCCTTATGCGCTATTATACCCAGCAAAACTTCGTATAACAGTCAACGGCAAACAACACTGCTTCACAGATGCCAAGGCACCTCTCAAATTTACAAAGCAGGCAGTGAGAAACACGGACTCTCCCCAGGGGTGGGATCGTGCCCCCCAGGAGAATCATTTAAGCGGCAATGACTAATTTACCCGCTGGGTCGGGCTTGGCGCTGCTTCACGCCCGGTTTGGGCTGGCTTGGGCTGCACAAAAGGTCTGCAGAACTCAAAGCTTCCAGGTGCTATCTATCATAGCTGCTGTTCCGACTCACTATATGATACATCAGTCACCAGCAGTCCAGCCACTCAGCCACACAGGCAGAGACGGTCCTCTTGTCATCTGTCGCCCCAGGGATAATTCCCAATATGCACATTATGCCTTTTTTGTTTGTTGGGATTTGGGAGAGATTTGTTCATTCTCAACAAAGTTTGACGATTGGAGTGGGTGGGGAATATGGGATGTCCTCTATGCAGTTCTATTGTTCTCATGCCTGCCGCCATACATTGCTTAAACTGTCAAAGTATGAACATATGAGTTCCACAATTGTTTGCCTTAATGTAAGTGATCTAGATCTGCACATGACAGCTTGCCATGCAACTAGGTAAGATGGCCCCAATCACTTGTGTAACATGGAACATCCGACGTTTAAACAATCACAGGAAAGCATGATTAGTACACTCATACTTAACACATCATAAAGTCGACATATGTTACTTTCAGGAAACTCATTTGGCTAGTACAGCAGCACCGGGCCTAAAGGCCCGATGGTGCCGCAAAATTTACTCCATAGTCTACTCCAACTATGCAAGAGAAGTCTCAGTCCTGATACAAAAGTGCCTACATTGGCAGTTATCTAATTCTCTCATTGACAAGGATGGTTGATTTGTTATTTTTGCTGGCACGCTGTTCAAACGACCAGTAACACTAGGTTCCGGATACGGCCCAAAAGCAGATGACCCAGAATTCTTCACAAAAGTGTGGAGAATTATGACAGAGCAGGACCCACGTGCAGTTATATGGGGGGTGATGATTTTAATGTAGTATTACAAGATAACATTGGCCGCAGAGACAGCTCCAGATGCCTACACCCACAAGCCACAAACACCCTTAACACCGTAATACAGGATAACCATCTTCAGGACATATGGCGACACACGCACCCCACATCTCATAAGGGCACTTGGCTCTTGTCGTACAGACAGGCCTGGTCTAGAATAGACTTCAGGTTGTTATCAAGAGATGCTCAGACATGGACTGGGGAAGTAAAACACTTACCTCACACGTTGTCCGATCACACCTGGGTACTGCTCACTCTACGTCCTCCTCAAGCCCTAGACCTCTACATGGCGACTCCCATCAGGAGCGCTGCGAGATGTGGCTTTCCCAGAGGGAATCTGCTCAGCAATGATAGAATACTTCGAGCACAATACAGGCTTGCTAAAGTCCTCATCAGTGCTAATGGAGGCATTCAAAGCGGTAATTTGCGGGCTATGTATAGCACAGCATGGGTTCTTAAAGAAGGTTGAGATTTAAGTAACATTGAAAGTGACATCCGTAGGTTAGAAACAGAATATTTCCAAACAGGAGATCTCTCCATATTGGCAGATATCAGTGCCAAAATATCTAACTGTCAGGAAGAGGCAACAAAAAAAAGACACTGTGTATATAGGGAAACGCAGGCTCGCCACTTTGGCGAGGGGGACTAACCGGGCAGAACCTTTGCTGGGGTGCTGCGGAAACCTCATGCATCCACGTATGTGGCTAAATTAATAAATCTTGACTCTCATCTAGTTACCTCTACCCCGGAACTCTTAACAGTAATGACATCCTTTTATTTCCTTCTCTATAGACAGACTACGGTCTCGGCCCCAAATGAGTTAACGGCCTACATTGACACCATACAATTATTATAGCTAGACCAGGCACATAGAGAATAACTTTACTCTCCCATCACTACGGAAGAGATCATACATGTCATCAGGGGGCTTCTAGGTGATAAGGCACCGAGTCTTGACGGTCTGACTGCAGCATTCTATAAAGAATATGCTACCATACTGGCTCTGCATCTTTTGGAGATGTATCAAGACTACCTCACCACTGGTTCACTGGTTCATTGCCACCTACATTGAGGGAAGCTGTCATTATAACCCACCTGAATCCAGAGCAACCAGCGGATCAGTGTGACTCCTACAGGTCCTTATCACTAATCAATGTGGATAATAAAATATATGCTAAGGTGCTGTGCAATTGTCTGTTGTCTCAAATTGTATGACCTGATCAATCAGGCTTTGCCCGGGTGCTCAACTTCACACAATCATTGAACCATATTTGCTACTATGCACCATCTAGTGCCCCATGTCACTGTATTGGGCGCCCTGCTGGATGCCACTAAGACATTCAACACCTTAGAATGGCCACACCTGTTTGCGCTCCTCAAGTGCATAGGCCTTAGTTCACAACTTAGTAGACAGATACGGCTTCTCTACACTCTACCCACAACCCATGTCCAACTCAACAGGCTCCTCTCTGACCCCTTGCTCATCACCCGAGGTATATTGCAAGGTTGCCCACTGTTGCCTATCCTATTTGCTACAGCAATGGAGCCACTGTCCGCACAACTTCGCCAACATCATTCAAATAGGGTATAGGTTTCCATTCCCATGGGTTTCGTTATATGCGGACATCATTACCCTATACATGTGCAACCCAAAAGAAAATCACTTACTCGAGAGATAGCTCGGTTTGGAGGCTATTCAGGAATTGGGCTAAATCCACATTTTTCCCACTAACTGAATCCACACATCTGTTTAGCAGCGAGCATCCACTAAAATGGGCAAGAGACCCAGTCTGTTATCTAGAAATCTGGCATAGCAGGAATGCAGACCAACTCTGGCGGGTCAACTATGAAAGCGTCATGGACTGGATGGAGTACAACTTCCATTATCGTTAGAGGGCCATGTCGCAATTATAAAAATGGTAATACTCCCCAAATTCTTATACCCATTCCTAAGTGTGCCACTTCCCCTAACCACACAATTTTACAGGAGTTTACAATCCAACTTGACGTCTTTAATTTGGGCCGGAAAACAGCCCTGGGTATCCTATGATCTCACCCATCCACAAACGCTGGGGGGTTGTGGGCTCCTGACATGAAACTTGACCAGCAATTCCTACACTACTGGATACATCCCACTTCACATGAGCCACATGTGGCCATTGAGACTGATCGTGCCTTCCCCTGGCCATTATCAATGGCAATATTTGCACCCTGCAGGACACCATGGGGGGAATTGGATACCGTGGGATGTTTGTATTGGGTGTGGGAGGGTCTACACAAGAGTGTTGGCTTACCCATCTTATACTCCCCTTTTGTCCCCCTGGCAAATAACCCTGTATTTCCACCATTACAAGATAAGGGAGCCATAGCATGCACTTGACAGGATGACATCAATGTATTTTCAGATCTCTATCCTGACGGCATATTTATCCCGCCTACCCATGATTTACCATCCGTACACGTCACATTCTCAGACACTGTTGTACTACCAGATGCCACTCCACAACAGTTACTTGCACTAGAACACATACACATCTCCTTCCCCACAAAAAGTGATCACTAGACTATATACACACATGCAGGTATCTGCACCGATTACCTCTGCTAAGGCGCAGGCGGCCTGGAGTGTGGACCTAGATCCTTCCCTGACAGAGGCACAATGGTCCTACTGCTGTAACAAGATGCAATTGCTCTCGCCCAATTACAGGCTGCATCTCATTCACTTTAAGTTTCTTCACCAGCTCTGTTACACCCCAGCGCATCTCTATCGGATGGGACTATCCCAAGACCCCCAGTGCTTAAGATGTAATGCACTACTGGCCACCCTCATACATGTGGGAGGGTTCGGGGGGGGGGAGTTGTCTCCATAATACATTAAATCACAGGTATAATACCCCAACACACACCTTTGGTAGGTCTGCTGGGTTATATCAAAGACATACCTCCCTCGGATTGTAGACTAATGGCCATGCTGCTTCTACTGGCCAGGCACAGAATAGATCAACAGTGGGGCTGGAGACCAACGCCGAATGTCACATCCTGGTTATCTGATGTGTCCTACTGTCAGGAGTAACTAGCGATTCACGGGGAGTTACTGCCACCACCGTCTTGCCCCAAAACTATATGAGATCCATTTATATCCTACTTGCACTCGTGAAACAACAATCACCCTCTTGAAGATGTAGCTGGAGACGAGAGGGAGCCAACTCTGACTACTAGCAACTGACCCCCTAGGGACCCGACAACTCAGGCACCATTTATGGATAAGAGTGCCCCACCATTACACATTGACCATCTGCTCTCACATAGAACCTGATCCTCTCCTAGGCCAGGGCAGGGACCACGCAGGTTGCTGAAAGTATGTGGCCTCGATTGGGGATATCTGGTGAATCATTGGCTTGCATAGCTTACCATGAGCCTGTGTGACACTCATTAATTATTGTGAATGTATGTATACAGTTGTGACAATCTGAAGATTAAGAATAACGCAGTATGGTAACAGCATTTTGGTTTGTATTACTTGTTATTGTTAAACTCAAAAATTATTTAAAAAAAAAAAATTAAGACCATAATCTGCTAGGATCGGCAGACACCCCTCGAAGAGAAAGACTTAAGTATGTAGTTGTATGTGAACATTGCATAGTACAACAACCTTGTGATGAAAACACTGAAGTTTAAAAAAAAAAGCAAATAACTCAACATCCTTCTAAAATCTGGAGGTTCTTGGCAGCAGCACGTCTAGCTCAATACCTCCCCCACTTAAGAACATATTTCAAAACTCATTGCTGAAGGAAATAGCTCACAGAACACAAGTGCTAAACAATTAGGAATGGCACCTGCTGTCTTTACAAACCATATAAATGGCATATTGTTTGATTGTTTAAGGTGTGGCCTGTTACTGTTCATGCTGTTTATTAGTGCTCAACATTCATGGTTTAAAGACCAAGAACTTAAAACAAAATAAGCAAAGCGTTCTGCGGGCAGAATGGATTTGGTACACACGAACAAAACAATAAGGCCATCATTACAACCCTGGCAGTTGGTGTTAAAGTGGTGGTAATACCACCAGCAGGCCAGCGGTAATTACCGCCAAATTACGACCATGGCGGAAAGATCTCTAATAGACAGCCAATGTACCACACAGACCGCTAGGGCGGAAACAACACCCACCACGGCGCTAGCCGCCTACAGCCAGGTGGAAGTCAATGTTCCGCCCACCATATTAAGACACATCAATCCGCCACCTTTTCCGGGACGGTACCAACAAAAGCCTGGCGGAAACAGACCTCAAAAGGGAAAGGACTCACCATTGGAGACACAGGAAAAAACTACGCCGCCATGGAGCCCGAGCTGCATGTCTTCCCCATGATCTTCTACGTGCTGCCCTACTATGTACATCAATGCCGGCGAAGACAGCGACAGTGAGTACAGCCACCTAGCACACAAGGAAGGGGGGGAGGAAAAAGAGAGTGACTCACACACACGCACCACACACCCCCCTCCAACACTATATGCACGATCAGCTGCATTACAAAAACATTTTTACCCCGCCACTTGAATGAAAAATACAAGGACAAAACGATTTTGATAAAGTGAATGTAATGAGAGCAACACATCTAGAATAATAATTTAGGCAAGAGAATAGATCTATGCATATGTACATAAAAAGGGGCACAGCCCAGTCTACAATGTTCGTAGGCCAAATGGCCACAGGCCAAAATCCAAGGCCACACGTCACCTGCATCAACACGAAGAGAACACTGCAGGGGCATCAGTTGGTAAATAGGCAGGCACCTCAGGCGGACGGGGGGCACCTCAGCCGGGAGATGGAAAAAGACCACTGGTTCTGGAGAGGACAACATGCCCTGTGCTTGGTCCTGGGGAGTGCAAGGCCACAGTCTCTGGAGTGGGTGACTTGCCCACTTGCTCTGGAGGGGGCAACATGCCCTGTGCTTGGTCCTAGGGCGTGCAAGGCCACAGTCTCTGGGGTGGGTGACTTGCCCACTTGCTCTGGAGGGAGCAACATGCCCTGTGCTTGGTCCTGGGGAGTGCAAGGCCACAGTCTCTCAGGTGGGTGACTTGCCCACTTGCTCTGGAGGGGGCAACATACCCTGTGCTTCGTCCTAGGGAGTGCAAGGCCACAGTCTCTCAGGTGGGCAACTTGCCCACTTGCTTTGGAGGGGACAACATGCCCTGTGCTTGGTCCTGGGGATTGCAAGGCCACAGTCTCTTGAGTGGGTGACTTGCCTACTGGTTCTGGAGGGGGCCTCGTGCCCTGTGCTCTTGATCCTGGGGTGTCTTGGCTATGTTGGTGTCTTACCCACTGGTTCTGGAAGAGGCCTCGAGCCCTGTGCTCTTGATCCTGGGGTGTCTTGGCTATGTGGGTGTCTTACCCATGTGGGTGTCTTACCCACTGGTTCTGGAGGGGGCCTCGTGCCCTGTGCTCATGATCCTGGGGTGTCTTGGCTATGTGGGTGACTTGCCCACTCGTTCGAGAGGGGGCCTTGTGCCCTGCGCTCTTGATCCTGGGGAGTGCAAGGTCACAGTCTCTCAGGTGGATGTCATACCCACTGGATTTACAGGGGGCAGGCCGCACAGCAGCCCATTGAAGCAGGATTACATACCGTCTGCCCGCAGTGACGGCTGCTCAGTGGTTGTGGTGCTGCTGGTGGGGGGAGGCTCCTGTCCATCCCCTGCAGCCTCGGACGGCTGCACAACCATGGTTGGTGGTGGGGGCTCTGTCACAGTTCCTGCTCCAGGCCCCTTGCTCTTCCTGTCTGCTGGTGCAGGCTCCTTGCTCTTCCTGGCAGCGGGGGCAGGCTCCTTTACCTTCTCAGCAGCTGCTGGGGCAGGCTCCTTGCTTTTTCTGGCAGCTGGGGCAGGCTCCTTTACCTTCTTAGCATCTGCTGGGGTAGGCTCCTTGCTCTTTCTGGCAGCTTGGTCAGGCTCCTTTACCTTCTTGCCTGCTGGGGTAGGCTCCTTGGTCTTTCTGGCAGCCGGGGCAGGCTCCTTTCCCTTGAGGCTGGCTGGTGCATGCTCCTTCACCTTCAGGACATGTGGCCTGGATCCTTTTCCACCACGAGTGGGGGTGGTGACGACTGGGCCTGTGGACTTGGTGGCTGAGGTGCTTTGCTGGGTTCTTCCCACCCTACCCATACGTGCAGGACAGGGCGAGGGGTAGGGAAGAGGTCAAAAGAGGTAAACAGTAGATAGGAACAGTTTTTTAGGGACATTGGGGTGGGAAGAGAGAGATGGAATGAGAGTGGAGGAAGACGGAGCGGTTTTTGGAGGTGTCTGTCTGGTGATTTTGGGTGCAGGTGCATGGCCTGGATGCTGTAGTGAGGTGGATGGCTGTTGGGTGTCTGAGTGCTTGCATTTGTGTACCTTAGGAGGGAGGGGGGACAGACACAGTGGGAGAGGACACAAGGGACATGTGCATGGCTTTTTGGGAGGTGTCTGCCAGTGAGGTGTGTGTTCTGCTTGGTGTGGTGATGATGCTGGTAGTGGATGATGATGTAGTGCATGCAGGTGTGAGTGTAGATGGAACTGAGAGGGAGGTGGAGGAGGAGGAGGAGGAGGAGGGGGAGACAGTGGAAATAGTGGATGTTGGTGTGTCTGCATCTGGATGGTGTTTGTGTGCGTGCCTCTGGGATGAAGTGTGGTGCTTGTGTTTGCCTGTACCACTCTTGTGTGTTGTCTTCTGTGCATGCTCATCTGCCTGTGTGCTTGGGATAGGTTGGGGTTGAGGAGAATGGGACTGGGAAGAGGAAGTTGGAGGGTAGAAACAGGGACAATGGCTGCCATCAGAGAGGAGGCCAGAGCCTGAATCGATCTCTGTTGGGCCGCCAATCGAGTATGAATACCCTCCAGGAATGCATTAGTCTGTTACATTTGGGCTGCCAGCACCTGGATGGCATTCACAATGGTTGACTGCCCTACAGAGATGGAGCTCAGGAGGTCAATAGCCTCCTCGCTCAGGGCAGCAGGGCTAACTGGGGCAGGGCCTGAGGTGCATGGGGCGATGGAGATGCCCACCCTCCTGGGTAAGCGGTGCTGGTATGGGGGTGACAGTTGTGCCTGTAGCTGGGGTGGTCACAGAGGTGTCCACCACCACCAGGGAGCTTCCATCTGAGGAGGTATCAGTGTCTGAACTGTCCCCTCCAGTCGCCGCCGTGGTGCTCCCCTCGCCCTCCGCCCCACTGGTGCCCTCAGCGTCGGTGGACTCGGCCTCCTGGGTCCTGTGGGTTGCAGCTCCCTCCATCGCCGGTGCCTCTGCTCCTCAGCCAGATAATGCTAATGCACATAAGGACAGGGTGACAAAACAAAAAGTTGGGGGAAGAGACAAAGGATACACTTGGTCAATGGCTGCACCAACAGCACAGTTGGCGTACACAGCACCCTCACACACAGGGAACAACCCTACACAATATGCCATAGCACTACCAGAGAAACAGTTAGCAGTAAAGGCATGGTGAGGGACACACACCGCCAAATGCAGCACACCTGGGACCCACCCAGCCCTGACCAATAGTGGATGCCTACGAGCTAGGTAGCAAGATTTTCCCTTCTGAATCCTAGCCACCAGGGGACCTATGCTGCAATGTCAGGCCTGGCCTAGGGGCACCCACTGACACACATCCCCAACCCGGATACCACCCTACCATGCGTAAGTTGTAATGATGGGCACTGTACTCACCCCCTTGTGGCTGCTGTAATGCCCTCAAGCGCCCATCCAGCTCAGGATAGGCCACCGCCAGAATGCGGGCCATCAGGGGTGTCAGGGTTCGACGGACACCCCTTCCTCATTGGGAGGCCATCCCCAGCCGGGCCTCCGCAGTCTTCCGTGCCCAACATCTCAGGTCCTCCCACCATTTCTGACAGTGGGTGCTCCGCCTGCCGTAAACCCCCAGGGTCCGCACGTCCTTGGCGATGGCACACCATATACCCTTTTTTGAATGCTGCTGACCTGCAGAGGAAATACGCACAGGAAAATAGAATTCGTCAAACAGTCCTGCCTGTTACAGTTATTGCCCACCAAACCCCTTCACATCACCATTTACACACACATGGCCCAGAACACAACCAATACGCCGCCCATGTATGTAATGCGTGCACCCCGCTTCTGAGCACCTCTTTTGCAGGACCCATTCCAGGAAGGAGTTAAATGTCTCAAAGTATACGCAAGACATGGTGCAGCGCATTGGCAGGCATTTGTCGTAATAAAGGTAGCCGTCTAGGTGGGATCCCAACAGATGGTAGCTATCTGGGAGCACTGGCGGAAGGCAGATTCGATATCAGTCTTTTCTAACAATGCACTCTTTCCTAAAACTTTAATCCAATTCACCATAACATCCACTGTAGCGTAAGAGACCGAGCAGCTGCCTGGGTCAAGCCCATCTTTCCCTGAGCCTCTTGGGTGGGTATGATAGGTGATGAATAAGTCTGAATTTCCCTTCCTGTTTTTTAGGAACCACCCTCAGGGTGGATACTGCGAGGTTTTCAAAGGGGAGGGACCGAAAATGGGCCTGCCACCTTTCCCAAGAACAGCTTTTTCACCACTGTTGGGTTGTCTCTGACTGATTTTAGGTTCTTGCACATGCGGTGACCCTGAGGGCCCTTGTATGGATTGGTGAATCCTACTGTAACTCCCTTAGCCAAAGGTGCCCTTCCTTCTTTCTTGGGTAGCCACTGAGTAAGTACAACAGCTTCCCTGTGTGGCTGGGGTGGGGAGAGACACAGTGTCTCTGTCACTGTCTCGACTGATCTACTTCGTATTGCTGCTGTCCTTCCATTCTCCTGTTCCTTTAAACTTTCTACATTTGACTGCTGGATGAGTTCTTCACAGTTGCTACAGCTATGTTTAAATTTGCAGGCTTGTCCCCACTTGAATTCATCTTTGTCATATTTCCAGCAAACCTATAAGCAGGGCTTGGCCTGCTTGCTCTCTGGCTGGCTGGTTGCTTGCTCTGCCGATGTGTATGAACCCTTCATGCTTTCTTTTTCCCCCTCGAAGGGCGAAAATTATGCTTCCTCGTGCTTACACCTTCCCTAGCTGTCACCATGTGATTAGTGAAATCCTCCATGTCCTGCTTGTCCCACCAAATGACAGGCCACATCTGCATTTTTTCACAGAACTCTTTGTAATAGTGCAACCATGCATCACCTTGGTATTTCAACTGAGCCTTATGCACTCTCTGCTCGTGAAGAAATAGCCCTGCCGCACTTTCATGGAATTTTTCTACAAACATGCAGGCTAGGGTTCAGAGTGCCCGCAGCAAGTCTATAGATCTCACCACCCTTGGCCAGCACCTCTCCTTCTATCCTCATCTTTTTTGTCATGCATGGTCAAGCCCAACCCAGCCTGCTGCACCTTGAGGAGGGAGAATATATCTATAAATTATTTTCTCCATATCCATTCTTTCACAACCAGTGAAATTAGGCTAGCAAGACCTGTTTCTCTGGCCATTATGGGACGATCCCCCAGGGATGGTCTGATGTATTCCCTTGCTGGCCTTCCCAACCCTATCCCCTGGGTTGCCCCGCCTACCCAGGTCTTTGTGGGGTCAGTCCCCTTTGCAGCGGGGGCATCCAGAACCGTTGCCTGCTCTCCTTTCTTGTAGTCTTCCTTAGTTTTGTCCTGTCTGTCCCCAGGTACGTGTTCCTCGTTGTCATTCGCACTTGCCACCCTTGACCCTGCCCCCTTGTGCCTGCTCATTTCTGGTGCCTGCCAGTGGCAGCCCTTCCTGTGGCCTGGCCCTGCCAGGGAACCATACCTAGAGAACAGAATGGTGTATAGCCCAGGGGAAATGTAGGTGCTGAGCCTTGCCAAGCCCACCACTAGCTTACTGTGGTTGGGTCAAAGGGTGTGGTTGCTGGGGCCATAAACCCATCCCCCCTGCCCATGGGCCTGATTAGCTATGGTGAGCATGATTGAAGGTACCTTGCTGCCTGGTGGGTGTTGCTGGGTGTTGTTCACTACCCCCACCTGTGTGCCAAAGTACGCAATGTTCCCATTAGCCATCCCTGTGCTACACTGCATGCAAGCTCCGCGATGCGCTGATTGCTCATCCTTCTGCGTTGTCTGCTGCTCTTGAGCTGTTTCTGTGGCTGCTGCCATGCTGGCTGCAGGCGCCATGCTCTGATCTGCTTCCAGATTGTCATTGCTGCTCTCTTCATTTGTTGTCTCACTTTCCGAACAAGTTGGAGGGTCGTCCCTCTGTTTTGGCTTATCATGGTGTGACCCCAAGTTGGAGAGTTGAACCACTGCCGTGTTTCTATGCCCTTTTAGTGCCTGGATCGTGTACGCTTGACAGGTGGTGACGTTCTAGCTGCAGGCGTCCTATGCCCCGAATCCCCGGGGGGCACTGTTCTCATTACCCCAAGCTGGTTGCTTCTCCGCACTTTCCTCTTGCCCGGTCCTCTGTTTCATAGCCAGGCCCTCCTCAGGTGGTCTTGCATCCCTGTTATTAACCATGCCTCTACGTTTTCTGGCCAGCAGCTGTCTTGCTCTTGCTTGCTAGTCCCTCCATATCGTCATCCAACTCTGGCTCCTCGTGTTTTCCCTCTACGGCTTTTCATGTTTGCCCTCCAACTGCCCTCACCAGTGCCTCACAATCATCCCAGTAATATGCACGGGGCCTTCTCACTCGTCCTGTGCCTGATGGCTTGCCCATGTCCTCCATCCCACTACCCCTGCTTGATGAAGGCAAATGCACAACTTTTGTTACAGGCACCTTAACTGCAGTTTTATTCTAATTGAAGAATGACCAAAGCTAGCAGGGTTTGTAGTTGCTCTGGTGAGATGTGTATATGACCAGTGACTTGTCGCTCCGAAGTCGATTGCTCTGCCACTGTGCTATATGTCACCCGGTGCAGTCTGCCAGTATGAGCCTCGAATAAATCCTGGGAAGGGGTTCAGCCTGCTGAACAATGCTGGTGCTGTCCCTTTAAGCACTGAATCCCTGGAGGGTGGCGGCCCCTATTCCCACCTTCCGCCTACCTCCATTGATGCTGACAGCCGACGTGCTGTCAGAGATTTGCCCCCACGCCACTCTGATACTGCCACAACACAGTCTGCGGTGCCTTGCAGCAGACGGCACCCACGCTGCATTCACAGCTTCCCTCAGCCTCCTTTCTCCCATCTTGTGTTCCTCTCAGCCTCTCTTAGCCTCCTTTCACTGGTGTGGTGGGGTTTGCTGGCCAGTCTGGTCTGTTGGCTAGCCTGGGGCCTCAATGCTGCTGCAGACTCTGCTCCTTGGCGGTACTTTCGCTCTGCAGTCTTGGCTCCTTGGCAGTGCCTTCACTCCTCTCAATCACAAAGAAGTCTGCCTTGGCGTTGCAACCATGGTACTGCTCCCACTGCGAGATACGGACTTCCCACGTTGTCAATGCTGGAGATCGCTCAATACTAGGGGTCGCTTGCTTTTGGGGGTGCCGTCCTGAACTCCCTTTAAACTATGGTGTGTCCGCTGGCTTCGCACCTGATTGGCCGGTTTGAAGCATACTGGCCAATCCACGCACCTTTCTTTCATGGGCTAGGGCCTCCTATGACCGATTTCGGGAGGCATTTGTCACAGGCCCTAAACTGGTCCGCTGTGCTGACCCGCCCGAGAACCAATGTTTGCTGTTAGCTTTTTTTTTTGTAGCTGTGTATCGCTTTTGTTTGGAGAATCTGTGTCTCTTTCAAACTCCTGCATAAATTATTTTTGATTGAAATAAACATAGCTCTTTATTCAATTTGCCATTGTCTCCGTGGTGTGAGCAGTAGAACTCTGCCACTCGCCAGACCAATACCAATGTGAACCCAAAATCCTAGCTTCTCAAAGTCTCCTCTGCGTCACAGCCAACAAAAAACTGGATGGCCCACCCAATCAAACCACTCCATGGTTGTGGGACAGACTCAGTGGCACACAGTAGGGGGAAGATGAAGCACACATGTTAAGGGCCAGAGCACTCTATAGCAGAGGGTTGGTTTTTGGTTCTTTCTTTTAATCCGCAGACTGACACTGATGTGTTTTTGGGAAAATAGTGTAATAGTCTGGAATGAAGTTGTGGCTCTCAATATCTGCCTCTCTGCCTTACTCTCATGTCCTGGATCTGTCTGTCGTGAGGCCCTTTTTTCTTGTGTTTACTTCTCTTTGACTGCCAGCTCCTTGTCTTCTTCAACCCACACCTCGTTTACTGATGTTGTATCCTCAAATTATATTTCCTCTTCTTCCTTCCAGTGCTTACACTGAAGCTCCCTCCTAGTGATCCAGGTGGCACGAGAGGAGAACTGCTCTTTGTCCTAAACTGCACTCCCTCCAGTGCTTATTTTGAGTCTGTGGTTGCCGGTGGGGCTCACAGGAACTTATTTTTAGGGACCAACACTTATTTTTCCTCAGCGGACATTGCCCGTGAGCAGGAGAGAGAAAAACACACATAGGAGTAAAAACGGTCATAATGGGAGAAAGCAAAACCTGCAGGAGTGAGATAAAGTGGCAAACATGGTTACAAAATGAGAGACATGAAGTGGATTCTAGACTACATAGCCTTGGTATTCTGGGCACTGACATGTAACAGCGCTTGCCGTGAGGTTCTGAGCTATGTTTTGGGCACTGGCAATCATTCTTAAAAAAATTTAAATACTGACTATCTTCTGGTTCCCCACACACTGCCCTCTTCTAGTCATCTTCAGAGCACCTGGAAGCCGGAAACCTTTTAGAATGAGAACATGGAAGCTGAAGGACTTGAACACTAGACTTCTCAACAGACTTGTTTCACTGTGCACAGCTAATTATTGGATCTTAGTATACTTCTGGGGCATAAGGAGCGGAGCTTGTATTTAAAGTTAATCCAACATAGAGTTGACGCCTGACATCATGTAATTAGTTGTGTATCACAACTCTGTACTAGTTTGTACATGTTTCTGCATCTGACACTTTTCTATTTTGTTCTTTTTGAGTTCCTTCAGATTCAGGATTCTCTCTACTAACCGTCATTGCTGTGCTTGTTGTACTAGTCACTTTCTATCTCCTCTGTTCCTGTTCAGTCTGTTTGTGATGGTGTCCTGGGATTGCTGCCTGGTATCCTGGTCTGCCGTGGCTCGTAACTGCAACATCCACTGCTGAACCCGGTATGCAAGAGTTTCTCTTTTGCTATGCCTATCTCAAGCTGGTCTGTAATGTACATCTACTTGTGGTTTCCTACTTAACTTACAGTTGATTCTGTGACTTGTCATTCTGCTGCCAAGCTAACCACACTGTACTGCTCCAAGCCTGTGAAAAATCTTTATGGGAGTGATCTATAGTCCACTATTTTCCTCTTACCCCCTTCCCTGTTTCTCCCCAGATTCCCACAACGAGTGAGTAACCTTTAGTCAACTGCACTGGAGAGTTCAAAGATGGTAGAGGCATCAGGGGGTCTGCTCACTATGAAGCTGGAACTTTCTGTGCTACCAAACAAAGCACTGCTCCTAGACACTCCAAGAGAAGGGGTTCTGTGCTGCAGTGCTAACCTTTCAAATGCAGCACCCCCTCTCTATGTCACATGGGTGCACCTTCTGGTGCCATGCAAAGAACCACAACATCCTGGTAGCCATGGCGGCCTGAAAAGGGAGTGACCTGAATTAAAAATTCATCCAAACATTTTACTGACGAGCTGAATGAGCAGGTGCTTTTTTTATGTTTCTGCCTTTTCCTTTTTCCTTCTTCTTTTGACTTGTATGTTTTAAAAACATAACTGGAAACAATAAAAATTGTTCCAAAAAAAAGCCTTTACTGTCAGTATCCTGAGTTTATCCGTACTTGGTGGTCACCTTGTGAGATCGCGGTAATTCAGTCTCCACAAAATAAGTGTAGCACATTAATCTGCTTCCTGTAGCCAGTTAGATGGTGAACGGTAACAAGAGCCAACCAACATGAGTGGCGTGATTGAAGGTAAGCTCAGACCTTGTTGGCTTAAGGATAAACATAAATTCCTAATTTTGTTGTAGTTCTGGCAAAATGGCTCACGAAGTGAACTGATTATATTATCTATTGAACTGAATCTCGCAGAGCGGAAACCACTAGCACTTCGACAAATGTTTTAATATTATCATGAATTTGTCCTCCTAGACAGTCCTTTAGAGAAGCAAGTGTTGGCCAAGGGGTTATATGTTCCTACAATACACTCTCTGTCTGGAACGAAGCGCTAATGTGAGGTATGTTAAATATGTATCATTTTTGAATGCTCACCTGATTCAGACCAACTATTTTCCAATTCATTTTTCATTGTTGATAATTGTGTGTGCAGGATGATGCTACCACTTTTGATGACACTCCCATACTACTATCAGTAATAATGATCTACAGAATCCATTCCCTCATGCGTTGTCATTTTTAACATTCCTGGAATAATAGATATTTGGAAAGAGAAGGGAGGCAAAAATGTAACCAGGAACATAATCATTAATACAAAGATATGCAGAATATGTGGTGGTGGTGCTCGTCCGTTGTTGACGATGACCAAGGACATCACGTTGAGGAGGTTGGCTGGGTGTGGTGTGTCCTGCTGAGACTGATCAGTCCGATGAAGGCTCGGAAAGCATGGCTGCACGTCAAGCAAAAGTGGTCTGCTGGATTGTTTGGCAAAGAATCGGCTATGAACTTGCGCAGCTCACACTTCTTCTGCACATCTGCAATCCTGCTCTTCTTGTAGGAGGTTGTGCCTTTCTAGATACAGCTTCACCAGGCGGGGCAGTCTTGTGCTAGGATTTCCCAGGAATCTGGGTCAATGCCAAAGCTCTTCAGACAGACTTTCGGTGTGTCCTTGAAGCACTTTTTCTGCCTACCTTGTGTGCGTTTGCCTTCCGACAGTTCACCATAGAACAGTCTCTTGGGGAGACGTATATGTCTGGCATACGTACAAGCAGGGTTTAGATACTTGGCAGACCAGCTTGAGAGAGGACATCTGTGTCTGGAACTTTGTCCTGCGAGGTCATTTTCAGCAGCCTTCTTAAGCAATTCATGTGGAAGCGATTCAGCTTTTTAGCATGGCGCTCATAGAGAGCCCATGTCTCACAGGCATACAGTAGTGTGGGCAGTATCATAAATGACATAATCGGAATCCAACATGTTCATCGTTCCCTCAGGTTTTGAGTTGGGGGGGCCAAGCTATCATTTGTCATGGAAGGAAGTCAGGGCCTGAGGGGCCTAACTTTTTATCCACTTCCTCATGGGAATTGTCGACACCCCCCACCCCCCAATTCAGGGAGGGAGGGAGGGGTCTAAGAGGGCTTCCATCTGGTCTGAAGGATCCGCAAGTGGTTATGTGTGGGTCAGAAATGCCTGCCTAAGATGTCCAAAGGCATCCTGATCCATCCCGGAGGATTTTCTTTTCTGGCATGTGGATCCAGAATTTGGGGTTGTCTGCGGGTGCAAATTCTTCACATATTCCTCCACATTCTGACAGCAAAGGTGTTATTCTACAGGGGGAATAATCTCCATAACTCCCCTATGGATGGAGGCATCAACAGCCTCGTAGATATCATCCCAGGGTAGTAAGGACAAAGCCTCCTCATCAATGTATGTGTTTTCGGACTTCTGTGTGGCATCCACAAAAAGGGGGTCAAAAAAGATTATAGGTGACAATGGATGTCCGGAAAAATTTTGGACTAGGGACTCCAATCTGAGGGAAAGCTGAGTTCCGGGGACATACATCCCAAAACATATTGTGGGTCAGCCTGCATCTTTGTCCCTTGGAAGGCTTGGCAAGCCTACTATATTTAGAAATCAAACTTCAGTGCCGTGGTTTGTTATCTTACCATGTAATGGGGTCCACATTGTGAATTTTATACTGGCCGGATGCCGAATAAGAGCAGTACTGACCCCTTGGGCATGAAGATACTGATAATAAGGCCACAGTATTGGAAATACAGCCCACCTGGGGCATCTGTTTCCAGGCTGTATCGGAGGCTCTTTGAGAGATGCAGATGCAGCGCACATCGCTCAATCCCTCAGGGAGAAGGAGAGATGCGCCCCACGGAGCTGAAGGGGGCCATGCTGGGCATTGACCTAAGCGCCATCTAGCAGTTGGAGGACCGCACTGCGTAACCGGCCCCCAGCCCTCCACAGTGGCACTACGCCTAAGGAGTGCTGAGCATTCCTGCTGCTAATAACGTTAATAACCTACAAGGCAAGGAAGAGTATTAAGCAGCAAACATGCTAGCACAAAGACGTTCAAAATCATTAAAGGTGGTAAACTTATCATCTAACTCCACAATTTCACAGAGAAGGGAGAGACACGTATCTGCAGCTGCTGAGCAGCTAAGAGAAGAGGCAGCATGGGAATAGAAGATGGACTAGATCAGCAGTGCCTCAAAATGATTGGTTGTCATGTTATGTTATTCCGTGGAATTTTGGGAATGTTAGTTTTTCTTGATACTCAAATTCTCAACTGAAGCTTTTCATGAGTGGATCAGATACTATTTCGTCTTGCTGCTGCTTGTGAGTTTTCAATAGCTCTTCACTCTGATCCTTGATTTGAAACTGACCATTAGTACCTTCACCAGGAACTTCACCTTTATCAGTAGCTTCACCAGCTTCAAAACGTTTGAAATTTTCTTCAACCCCCAATGGAGCAACACTGCAAACTTGAGCTTGACTGTGTAAATCAGTGAATGCTGTCACCACTTCTTCATCTGCCATCTTCACCCTCCTCATGTGAACGACATGATCCACCACAGGACTCCAACACACTTTACAGCAGTGTTAGTCATAAACATGACCTGGTAAGGACCTTTCCAATGTTCTTCTCGGCAGCTTTGTGGAAATATTTTTTACCAGAATCCAGTCACCTGGTTTCAGGGGATGACAGTCAATTTCCTTTGACGGTGCTGTCTGCAAATTCACCTGATGAGAGACAGATTTCACCACACCAGCCAGACCTTTTCAATAATCAAACACAATGTCATCACATATTGATACAAGTGTTGCTGTGGGTATGCAGGCAAGTCTCATGGCTCTGATTATTAACACTTCAAGAAGCGAAAGTACAGTATAGTCTAGGCTAGTGGGTGCACATACTGTGGCCAGCTTGTTTAAATGGCCCCATTCATCTTTCTACCATGCCAGATGATCGAGGACGATAACTACAATGGAACTTTTGATCAATCTGGAGAGCTGCCCCAATCACTTGTAGGATGTCATTTTTGTAATGAGGTCTATAATCTGTCTAAATAGCGGATGGCAAACCAAACCACTACATCAATTCGCTTACTAAGAGATTAGTAACTGTCATACTGTCAGTTTTCCAAATAGGGTTGCCCTTGACCCATTTACTTAACAAGCAGAAAATCGCCAGAATGTATTTGAGACCATTCTAAACGGAGACCTCAATGAAGTCTGCATGGAACTAACTCTCTGACAAATTATGCATCTCTGACACAAATCTTCTGCAACATTTCTGAATTTCAAATTGAACTAGTACCCTTTGAAAATGCTGGTCACTGAGTCGCTTCCTATATGATTGTGTCCATTTATATAGTGAGCCATTGAATATAGCATACTGTCACAAAGAACATATTTTGATTCAAGAGTGATACACACGGTTTTAAAACAGAACATTTCCCACTTTTGCTTCTCATTCTCAGGGACTTCCTCCTTGAGATCCCTCAATTCACTTAATGAGGTTTATATTGGGTTCAACAAGAAACAATTTATATTTTCTAGAATTGCAAAATAAGTTCCACTTTATTTGTCCTGTTCTGTTTTTTTTTGCATTGCAATTTGCTCATTTGATCTCATAGTTTGATTCTCAAGTGTGCAGTATTTCATCACCTGGTCTGCATGTACGTTTCTCAGCGTGACCAAATCATTACCAGACTCATGGGCAATGCACTTGACCACCGCAATCTCTTTTGGTTGTTGTATTGCTTCTCACAAATCAAGAATACAGGAACTGTTTCTGATGGGAGTACCAGAGAACGTCTTATAACCCCTTTGTGAGCAAAACTGCCCGAATTCATGCACCACCCCAAAACCATACTTGACTGTCTGTATACATTGTCACATTCAAATTATCTGCAAGGTAACAAGCAAGCCTTTGTCAGTGCAATCAACTCTGACACTTGGGCTGAAGTTAAAGTAGGCAGGTATGATGCTTCACCAATTTCAGAAATGGTTCAAACAGAATAGGCAGCTTTCAATGTTGCAAGATGGTTTCTCAGACAAGAACCATCTACAAACAAAATCAGACTGGTCATTTTGAGTGGAGTTTTTTTTTATATCTAGTCCTGGTTTAGTACATAATTCCATGACAATTTTCCACTCTGGTTCTGGTTCATCATCATCGTCATCATATCTATCTCTCTCTTTATTGCTGTCTGAAACAGGAAGCAGTGTTGATTCAGAAAATTACATCTTTGATAGTGATGTTTTCAGTTGCCAGTATGATTTGCTTATGTCTAGTAAGGCAGCTGTTTTTCAAGTGCATTCTCCTAATATGGATCAGCAAAGTCTAAACTGAATGAGAAACAAACAAAATTAGTGTATGTCCCATGACAATCACTTCACTTTCTTCAATTGCAATGCAAACAGTTGCAACCGCTTTCAGACATCCAGGAAGATCTACATCTACTGGATCCATCACAGCAGATAGGTATGCCACAGACCTTATGACCCCCCTTGTTTTTAGGTCAAAACTGACAAGGCACACTTGCGATTTTTAATAGCAAGATGATTTGGAAACGGAGATGAGTGGGTGCAGAGAGCAGGTATTGAAGAGTTTGGATGAAGGGGAGAAGCAGGGGGGCAGCAGAAGCTAGATGCTTTGAAACAGCAATTTGAAGCTCTTTTGCAATCAAGGGTTGCAAAGCGATGGGAGGCAAGTAAGTTGGCGCACTTTGAATATGGGGAGAGTCCGGGTAAATTATTGGTGTGGAAGGTTAAAAGGGACCAAGTGAGAAATTGTATCAAGGAAGTTGAGCTAGAGCAAGGAATGAAGCCCAGAGAGAGTGTAAATATAAATAGGGCCTTTTTGCAATTTTTCACCCAACTTTATACTGAGGAGATTAAGGTCACGGAATTGGACGTTCAAACCTGGCTGGGGAAAGATACTCTCCCTTCTTTATCCCCAGAGCAGCAGCGCTGGTTGAATAGCCCTATCACTTCAGGTGAAATTACAGCTGTTTTGAGGGGTAGTAAGGGAGGGGGGAAGGCTCCAGGCCCTGATGGTCTCCCGTGTGAATTGTATAAAGGTTTGGAGCAGGTATTAGTGCCTTTCTTGTTAAAATTATTTTCTGAGTTTTTCAAATGACTCCCCCATTCCGGCTTCCTGGAATGAGGCAATCATTTCACTGATTTTGAAACCGGGTAAAATTCCGCTCAGGTGTGAGTCTTATAGACCCATTTCTCTGCTAAACTCAGACTACAAGTTATTTGCAAAGATTTTAGCGGATAGATTAAATGCGGTGGCGAAGGATTTGATTAATGCAGATCAGAAGGGCTTTGTCAAGGGTAGGTATTTACACGAGCTTACGCATACTTTAATTGGGGCAATTGATTTGGCAACCGCTTATTAGATCCCCTTAGGGGTCATAGCTTTGGATGCTACGAAAGCCTTTGACAGGGTTAATTGTGGTTACTTAGCTTTGATCTTGAGGAATCATCATTTGGGAGACAACTTTTGTAGGGCCATAAAACAGATTTATTACGACCCCTCTGCTAGAATTTAAATTAATGGGAAACTTACTAATCCTTTTAGGATATCGAGGGGTACTAGACAGGGCTGCCCGTTATCTCCACTTTTGTTTGATTTGTTTATCGAACCCTTCACTAGGAGAATAAGACAGCATCCTGAAATAGCTCCTTTTAAATGGGAGCAGTGGGAAAGGAAAGTAGCACTCTACGCAGATGATTTAATGGTATTCCCCGCAGACCTGTCGACCGCACTCCCAGCCCTACTAAGGCTAGCCGAGGATTTTGGCTCGGTCTCTGATTATCAGGTTAACTCAGAAAAAAATGAAATAATGGCATGGAATCAAGAAGGGGATGGCTGGCATGGGAAGCCTGAAATGCGGTATTTAGGTTTATTAATTACACAAGATATTGAGAAATTGGCGGTGAAAAATCAGGAAATGTTGTTAGAGGAGTGTATCAATTTAATGAAGGGTTGGGTCCATCTCCTGTTGACAATATTGGGAAGAGTGAACCTGGTTAAGATGACTCTTCTTCCAAAAATAAATTTTATTCAGAATGCTATTCCGTTACAAATAAATGGCAGATATCTTAACAAGCTCCAACAGTCTATCAATTCATTTATTTGGGCTAGCAAGGGCCCCAGAATTGCGTGGAAAAAACTGCGGAGGAGAAGATAGAAGGGAGGCCTATCGCTGCCGGACTTACAGCTGTATGCTTGGGCTTTTTTGCTGAGGAATTTGAGGTTGTTATTTATCTCTATGGATGATACAGCGATGGGCACGATGTTTAAGGCTATGACACAAACTATCCAGGGGGCGGCAAATTATTTTCTTTTTAAGTTTGGTGATCCAAAATTTTTTACGAGAATAAGATTAAAAATGCTGAGGGATGCTGCAATATCTTGGCACCAGGTGAAATCTATCATTAAGATAGATTATTACAATCAGCGAGCTCCGATCTGGGACTCTCCGGGCACCAGAATGTTCGAAGGATGCTTTGGCCAAACCAATAAGGGAAGCTGGTTTGGAATACTGGGGTGATCTTTTACAGGAGGCGGTGCTACTCCCCTGGGAAGAATTGAGAGATATAACAGGGGGTACTCTGTCCAGGTTTAAATGTATTCAACTGGAAGCCTGGGCACAGTCAACTCAATTAAGCCGGCAGGGGGAAAACCCCTTAGCAGAAGATCTTTTCAATGGCTCCCCCAACAGTAGTAAGGTCTCAATGTGGTATTGGGAGATTTTGGAGTCGATTGATGGTAACTCTAAATTGCCGGAGCAGTTATGGCAAGGAACTATGACGAAAGAAATAGCCCAGTCAGGATGGTGAGAGTCCATGAGAATGTTTTGATGTAGTAAAGGTTGTCCCACTGAGGAAAAACTATCTGTATGTGATACATAGAGCTTATATCACCCCAGCAAAACTTACAAAAATAAAGAAAGGGGATGTGGTGAATTGCGTTAAAAGTGGACTTCCAAACGCCACTGATGTTCACTTGTTTATGGAGTGCCCAGGAGTTGCTTCTTTTTGGACTGAGGTGGCGGGAATGCTGTCGCAGATAATAGGGAAGAAAGTTATTGTAAATCTCCCCCTTATTATCTTTGGCAAACTGCATGACTCGGAAGGGGGGTCGAGAAATATGAGGAGCTTGTTGTTTTTTTGCTATTCTATTAGTCAGAACGGAGATATGCTTGAAGTGGGTGATGGCAGCCCCCCTCTATATAGTACCTGGCTTGATATGCTTGTGAACACAGCCAAATTAGATCTGAAGGTGGGCGGTCCTGAACAGAGGATTAAAAAAAGGAAGCTATGGGCTTCGCTCCTGGAATGGGCCCATCTCTAGGGAAGTATTGTCCTATGATTCAAAATCCCTCTTACATCCGTGCCAGCCACTGGGGGTGATCCCAGGAAGGCTGAGTAGGTGATGTGGGGGCCTCCTTGGGCGGTGTGTCCACTTTATTTCGGTTATAGAAGCAAGAACCCTGTAGAATTAAGGTGTGACAAAAACCTGTGAGGTGTATGAAGACTAAAAAAAAAAAAAAAGATAGAACTCCTGATCATAAATGGGCATTCCGAGGTGATTACATAATTACGCTCATAAATCCCGTAAAAGCCTTCATATATTTGTAATCAAACAGTACTGGATCTTTGATATCATTGTGAGTTTGCCTTTATAAAGGCTTTGTAGTCAGAAAAGTTTGGAATTTACTGACAACATTAATCAACAATTCTCAACAGCATCCTCAATTCCCTCTGAGTGGTTGGAGGATTAATTTTCAGAACTGTAGAAACACGTTTTTGTGGGACTTTTGTTGCTTCTTTTTTAATATGATATCCAAAATAAATCATCTCTTTTTTACAGAACTTCAACCTTATAGGAGAAATCTTGTAACCATTGTCACATGATGATTCAGACGTGCAATCATATCGAGTTTACAATCTTCTTTTGTCTTTGATGCCACAAGCAGATCATCAATATATTGCACTAGGACTGAGTTACAGGGCAACTGTAAATTCCATAAATCTTTGTTTAAGATCTGACTGAAAAGTAAGGGACTTTCAGTACATACCTGTGGAATTCAACACCACACGAGAACTTTGTTTTGTAACTGAAATGTGAAGCAAAATTGACTATCTTCATGCAGTGGAATGGAGAAAAATGCTTGGCATAAGTCAATGACTGTCTACCATTCTGTATCTGCAGAAATAATATTACAGAAGGATTTAATTTAACACCACTGGACGTCATGGAATCACCATCTGATTTATTCTTCGCAAATCTTAGACAATTCTCCATTTACCCTTCAATTCTTTAATACTAATACTCATTAACGAAGAGTTGCAAGGACTACCAAACACCTTTTACTGAAGCCTTGTTCTGTCATTTGTTCAATAACAGGGTTCATTCCTCATTTTGCTTCTTTTGAAAGTCTGCATGGCCTACTTTTAGGTAAACCTGCATTGGGTTTGACATTAATTTGCACTTTTTGTTTAGCCACAAAACACATACCTCATATTTGACAGCAAAAGAGGCATGTCATCTTTTGTAAGGACTGGGATACTGAACACTTGAACCCTGTGATTTGATGTTAAACCCTAAGTCTTCATCTTAAGTTTTGATTGTAAAATCACCCAGTGTGCAATAGATCTTACAGTTAATTTTGAAAGGCAAGTCTCTGTCCAATATTTTAACAGGCCTTGAATCACACAACATGAACTGATGGGTGTTCTCCACTGATCCTAAATTAACTGGAACATCTGCTGCAAACTGGTTAACAATCTGTTTATTGCTTTTGCCTACAACTTAGACGTATCTTCCAGAGAAGGGTAGGTTTGGAACCTCCACAAAACGAACCATGGAGCAGGATACACAAGTCTTATTGACAAATGATACAGGTGGGTCATTCACCTTACCATCTACACCTGGTCTACCGGTGGACTGCACCAAGATTGCAATCCTCCTCCCCTTCAGGCACCATAAGTGAAAATTATTTTCTGATCAAAACTGAGGAAAAACATTATTCAGAATCAATTCTGTAGGTACCCTGAACTATGAGGCATTTTATGTCCTATTTTTTTCTACGTAACCGTAGCTGCAGGTATATTCACATGGAATTCTGTACAGAAGCTGGCTGGGCTAGGGTAACTGATTGCATCTGCATCTGATTTACTTTTTGCCATATCTGTGAAAATAAATCATTCTAGATTCGATCTGAATTCTGCCAAAACGTGTGCTTCTGGTGGCCAATGTTATAGCATAAATGACAAACAGTGCTCTTCTTTACCAAATTAATGTTTGCATTTGCTCCGAGATTACTCACAATTCCTTTACCTCTGCATTGCATCTGCTCCATCTCATTTCACACTTTACATGGAACATGCTCCATTCATTCCAGAAATATCAGGTGTCACTAAATCTTAATCAGAATTCTTCATCTGATTTCACCATTTCTCTGAACCTGATTTATCTGTGCAGTCATAAACTTCTTCTCTGCTTTGCATCAACCCAATTACTATAGTACCTTGCATATTTGAGGAATTAATTGTTTCCCTTAGTCTGCCACCACATAAACCTCTGCTGAATATGTGAACTAATTGTCAAAGTGAATAGGGTTCGCCCATGTAACCCTGCGTGACCTTGGCAAAGCATAAAGACAGCAAAACACAATAAAGTACTGCAGAGATACATTCAATAAAGAATTAGTTGTGCCACAGTGTAACGAAAATTTACACTGGGAAACAGATTTAATCAATTCTAAAGTATTTCACATCAATTCAAACAAAACCTGTCTTTACTAACAATTCCAAAATCAAAAGTAATTGTAAGTTTCTGACTATCAGATGCAAAAGAAAAACAATCACAAACCTTTGACACCCCAACTTGAAACATAAAATGTTCTCAATATATTACAGAAGAGCCCATTGGGTAAAATAACTTATTGCTTCCTTAAATGGGATGGTTATAAAGTTAATCCAACATATAATCCACCCAGAGATAGTCACAGTCATCAAAGGAGTTGGGAGATACACCCTTATTTTCTTCCTTTGGTATATCAAATAGGTCTCTTCTGCAAGAAGGGGATGCATTTCGGCTGTTAAAATTAATAGCTGCCTCAGGACTAAGAAAGACAAATGCGAGCCATGCTGCATGGGACCGCAACTGCGAAAAAAATTGAAGCATTTGTATGCATGTCATGTATCCATAAAATGCAAATCTTGGCAACAGACTATGAAGTTAAGTCCTCTTGGTGGGATGAAAGGGTTCTCAGTCCCCTTTTTCTGGAGTTGCCAAGTGACAGGACTCTGCAGCTGAGCAATTAGTGTTGTGGACGTTAGCACCGTCAGCACAATATTTTGGAAAATTTAGCAAAGACAGGCTTTATTTGAATTGATGTACAATATTTTATTATTGATTACATCTGTTTCCTATCTGTAATTCTTGTTCCATTGTGGCACAACTATCTGTTTATTGAATTTATCCCTGCAGTGATCTATTGTGTTTTGTTGCCTTTGTGAATATGCAAAGTAAGTTCTGAACACAAACCCACAACAAAAGCTGATACAAAACAGCTAACACCTTCTTTCTCTGGTTCTTCAACTTCACTGTTTTCTTTTAAACTGCATAAGCTTCTCATGCATTGACTCCTTTGATTCTTGTATAGCTCTCAGGATCTTTATCCAGTTCACTTCCTTCTCTGGACCGTTCTTTTTCAAAAGCTCTTTCAGTATATTTCTCAGCAACTATTTCAGCTGAGCATCATTAGGAGCAACTCTATCTGGCTCCTCAGTCAACAGCAGTCTTACATTCAGTCCATAACTCACTAGGAACAATAACATCAAATAACGTTTTCAAATCAGTCCAAAGTTTTTTTCTTAACTGTCAGTAATCTTTGAACCTCCTTGTACTATCTGTCAGATTCCTCTTGCAATTATGGAAAATGTTTTGTAAATGGATAAACCCAATCCTTTTATTTCCTCTTTAGTCAAATCCATTTTATAATTTCTCTGTACATTCCTCATTCTGTTAATATCAACCTCAAATTCCTCAACTAATTCTTCAAGCTTATCGTGCTTCAGTCACTTACCTTGCTGCTTCCCAGAACAAATATCTAATTTCATCCATATTGTAAGACATCAGTCTATTTGAAACAGCTACTCCTTGTAAAATTTATCTGAAGTCAATTGCTAAAATTCTAACTAACTATTTTCCCTCTCCTTACAAGGCTCAGCAGAAGCAGTACCAGCACCAGCCACCTCATTAGGAACTTGAGAGACAGCAGCAGTATCTCTGCTAGTACTTGGCAAAGTTCAGTGTATTTCTGGGTAGTGCACTTGCTTTTTTACCCACTACTATAAGTGTGGTCAATCCTTGTGCCTGTATACCCGCATCAACTCCTGCTGCACCAGTATCGGATGATGTGGAGACTTGCATCTGTCTCTGCATATCATTTGCGGAGGAGGTCTGGAATTCATATGGTCATTTAAAAGATAGCCTCCTTGTCCAAATCTTGGCTCTGCTTCTCTCTGTCTCCCTCATCAACTTTCTTTTTGTCTGCTGTTTCTTTAACTACAACAGGAAAAACTCCTGCACCTTCTACACCCTCTCTAATATTTCTCCAGATTGTCCCACCTGCTTTCTAACTATTGTCTAAATTAACGCTTCACCTTGTTTTTTATTTTCTTTCACTCCTTTTCAGTGGCCATCCAATCACAATTACCAATTCCTCAAATTGTGTAGGTCTAGGTAATAGCTTTCTCTCATTCGTTGTCTGCCTTAACGAATTTAGCTTTCTAATGTTAAAGGTACCTTCTAAAGGAAATGCCAAGATATTATCACCAGATGTGTATTCATGCCAATCATGAATCCATCATTTGTCAACATTTCATACGCAGGCAAACCTTCTGCAGGCATTTTCTGTCCCTTCATAGCAAGTGCGCTAAGGATTGTAGACTTTTTCTTCTTGTTTTACTAGACATCTATTTATTGAAGAAGTAGTATACAACACAGGACAATGGTAGCATAAGAAAGCATCCACAACAATGCCACACATTGTAATATTACAATAGTAAATAACAAGGTTATGCAGTAAACATAAGGAAGTCGGAGTTTTAAGACTTTTTCAACATAGCACCTGAAAAAATCAGTAAGTTACAATGAGAAGAATCTCACAAACAATAGAAACAAGACCAGTAACTCCGCTGCACTTGTCAAACTCAATTCACACTAAAGCAGACTCCTGTCCAGCGACAATCCATCTCTGGCTAGTGTATTTACTCCTGTGCACCAAAGAGCAAATAACACCAACCTAATTAGACACATAAACCCTGCAATCATTAATTCAGGAAAAAATCCTTTCTGCATGAATACGGCATCTTGCAAAGCACACTACTTTTTCTGCTGACAGGTTCAACAATAATATCTTGAGAACTTAGATTCCAATGTGTCTCATTAACAAATCAGCAATTAATAAAACCAAAACTTCTTTAGTTCAAATCCCAAATAAGACACATATATTGGTATCACAGTGATCAAACCACCAGTTGAACCAAGAAACATCATTAAATAACCAAAAAACGCACATGCAGCGTAATAGTCCATTATACAACACAAACCATAATGCTCCGATAACACACCAGAACACTCTCAATCTCAAGAATCTTTCTTCCCTATTTATGCGTACCATCCTATTTGTTTAGGAACAGCACTGCATGTCAGGAACTCAGCAAATAATTCACCAGAAAAATCTGTGGAAAGTCCGCTAAAACTAAGAACATGGCAAAAAGAAATCCCTTGAGCAGAAAGGATGTGCTCTTTTCTCACAACCATTCTCTGCTACCAAAACGTTGTGGACACAGGGAACCCCTAAAACTATACACCCCTAAATATTACCAAAACAGCACTATCATGGGTGGATAAATCGGAGACAGTGTAAAACCTAAATTTCATGAGGTAATGTGTCCCTGAGATAAGGCACCTTACAATGTGTTGGAATACAGGCAATTAAATAAGGACAGACCTGATAATTTAGTTCTAGAGCTTCAAAAGAAATTTTGAAGATTTATTATAAAAAATTCAAAAAGATGCTGTACAGAAATTGTACATGCAAATACACTGTCATTGCCATGAAGGCTCTCAGTAAATAGGGAAATAGAGAGTAAGGTGCAAAATAAGGAAAAATCTTATGTCCCAAGTGAGCAGCAAAATCAGTAAGAAAACGGACAGCATCCTTATTGGAATCAGAAATTCTTCTGGCTCACCCCCACATTCTGGGGTTTCCATAGAGTTTTCTTGCATAAGAAATCATCAGTTTCTTCAAATCATCATGGTGTGAGCAAATTAATTATATTCTCAGCATATCAAAGCACGGTTTTATGAAACATCATATTGCCTTTGCATCTAAGCACTATCCCACTATATGAATATTGATTCTACCACTCTATGTCATCCAGAGATGGCAGGACAAACTGGTAATCTGAACAACAGAAAATTATTTTGTATGAATGCAATACAGGGAACTAGCAGAAAGGTTGTGGAAAATTCAAAATTACTGTGTCTGTGTTGGAATGTTTTCTTCCAAAACAGGTCGAACATAGTCAATGGAAATAAACAACATGATTCTTCTTGGCTTCATGCTGCAGAAATAATGAATAATGAACATGTAAGAGGAGATATCCATTTTGAACAAAATGGTGTCAAGACCTAAATTGAGGCCTACTTAACATAAAGCAGGAAAACACACGTTAACAAGCCATAGTATTTGTTTTTCAAATGCAATAGAACCATATCAGTGTATACATGCAAATTTGAAAGTGAACCCATGTTCTGCCTGTTGTAAGTAATGCACAAACATATGGAATGCACAAAAAACCATAACAAAGTATTTTTCTGTCTTTTTCAGAGGGTCTATAATATGCTCAGCAGTTGAGGCTATATACTGTGGTCTTTTCGCAGATGTCTCTAATTGTATGTTTTCGTTAATTGTTCACTTAAAAAAAAACATTAATCAAGCAGTTATTTTGGGAACCATTTTCCATATATCACAAGGATCAAAACGTGCCTTATGTAGTGTGCATGTCCACAATGCAGATTGTTTTTTTGCTTTAAATATTTGCCTGAATATAATTTATAGATTGTTTCATGCTGCTACTTTGAGACCTCAGTGCATATTTCAAGCCTGATTACGCCCCCATAATCTAATGATGTTTGTCAATGAACAATGTCTTTTTGCGTATAATACAGGTTTAGCGTCATTACAATTATCACATTGTATTCAAGGTTCAACAAAGTTGCTTGTTACTAGGTAGCCATCTAGATTAGCTTACTCACATTTAAACTCTACACCCACATTATCCATTAAGTGGGTTATTCTATATACCCCTGTATGGTCAGACAGAGTAATTAATTGTATTAAATTTACTTTGCTCTGTAATGAATGATGTTACCCTTTTGTAAAGTTGCCTGGCAACCCACAGTGACACATGTAGAGTTGCATACAAAGCAGCCATGAAGACTCCGATTGGCGACACTGCCTTACAAAAATATGTAAAACAATAAAAGAAACTCAAATTATGTTTTACTTACACTTGGCACTTACGTTTTACCAGCTGAGATGTATTCTTTAAAGCTAATTAAAAAGTAAGAAGTAAGACCTTCTCCATTCCATTACCAGGACGTGCAAATTGCAGGGAGGACTATTGTTTATAGTCTAGTGTGCTATACGGAAAGATATTACTTATATATCAGCACAAATCAGAAACCTCCGGGGTCCTTGGTAGATTGATCTCTGTTTTCAAAGTAGATAGAAAAGAGCAAATAAATGCAGGAAGGATAATGCGACGAGGGCGCTCCAGAACACGTTGCACCCGCAGAGTTAATTTTCGGTCCTAGAAGTATTGACATCATCTAGGTTTCGCATTATTTTTTGTTATAATTATATTGAATATTTGCCCGCAGAATGTCAATTACAGAGCACAAACATATGAACGACTATATTGAAATGCATTTCGAGTCTGCTGCGCTTTCCTCAGTTAAACTGCAATAACGCTTAGTTTCAAATCTCACATTACATTACCTCAACAAAAACTTGTAATACTCCGAATGGAGAAGCCAGACGAAAAGAGCCTGAAGGGCAATTGAGGAATTGATGGCGGATATCAAGGCATTTCTGCAAACTTTGTGACACAACATAAAGGAAAAGACAGGGCTAGGTCACAAAGCATGTTGAGTGGTCTTATTTCATGCCCTTGTTAGCAGGTTAAGGCAGTGGTTGCTCCAAACAGTTTCTACAACCCTATTATGAAAACTAGGTTCTGGAGGTGACAATGTGTGACAAAAATGTTCATGCATGTTTGCTGTCGTGCATTTTACTGTGATAGTGATGTGCTCTGTAGGTTTTCCTGCTGCTGTGTATATGTGCTGCATTATTGCAGTGTTCTTTTGTTCTGTTATGCTGCTATTGTGTTTCATACTGGTTTACTGCTTTGTTTTGATGTGTCCTTTTAAGTTTTAATTGTGTTGCTATGTTGCTTTGTGTAAGAAGTGGTGTTAGGTTCTGTTGTTTTCCCATAGATATGCCAACAAATGCTGGTACATTTCCTGCTTAAAGCATCACTGGAAATTTCCAGTGACAAGCAACCATTGACCCCTGTCTAAGGTGGTGACAGCGCTGCTCGAGCTTCACCTGCATAAGACACCAGTCAGCCCAAAACTGTAAAAGAACCTGTCTTAACTTAGCACTTCTAGTGTTCACTTCTTGCGAGTGAAACAGCCTAAGGTGATTAGGCAGAAACATAAAACACACCTTTTAACCCAGTGGGAGCCTGCTTTGAAACTCAATAACTTTATTGGCCAGACATCAAATTAACACCCAACACTAGCCATAAAATTATAATCATCAACAGGTATGCTCAGCAAAACTGTGGCCCTTTGGATCTGTTCCTTTTCATAGTGTATGCAGAAGTTCACGTTTTCATGGTGAGCAAAAATTCAGAGGATCTAGGTGGGTATTACACATAGTTTTGAAGGATACAAGATGGAGGCCTTTAGTTTCTTAGCTATAACATCCTTCCTAAGGCCCTTGAGCTCTTGTTTCCTTGTCTGCATAGAGCTGCTCAAACCTGGGAAAATATGCTGTTGTGCTTGTAGGTTCTTTATTCTGCTTTATAAGCGCAGCCATTTCAAGTCAGTTTCATGACAGTTTCGATATTTTGCTTTTCAGTGTCCCATTGAAGAATTCATCCCTGCTAGGGAATTTTGACTGGTAAGCACAGTGGAAATGCTGCTGCCCACACATGGGGCTTTTATATGGTTCCAGTACTATAGATGATACAAAGTTGATGCCCTTGTCACTTCCAATTAAGAATGGAATTTCAAATCTTTCAATAAAATCCTCAGTCAGTCTCTTAGTGACAGTGGCAACATATTGCTTTATGCAAGGAAAAGCCTTGTTCCACCCGGAAAACATGTAAACAGCGAACAATAGATATTGGTAAGAACAACACCCAAATGGCTGCATGAAGTCAATTTGTAAAGGAACAAAGAGGATCCAAGGAGCAAGATTGACATCTCTGAATATTTTGACACTTTTACCAGTATTGTATGTCTGACAGGTAGCATGAGTGAAATAGTGCTGTGCCATTATAGGAGAATGAGATGCAAACTAATGAGTGTCACCAGCAAGAGGCATTCCATCATGCTTGCAGGTGCCAGAGCATGATATAAATGTGCAATATTTGGCAACAGTACTTTGGGAGTCTCGATATTACTGTCTTTTGACTAAAGGTGGGCGGGTCTGAGAATTCATGGGAAGAGCCAAGCCATGGGTCAGCTCGACTATAAAAGCCCAAGTGCGAGCTGAGCCTGAAAAAGAAATCAGCATCGGTAACATGAAAATTGTTATTATAACTCACAGAAAAGATGTATGTTGTAATAAATAATTGTACCAATAAGCCACAACTCCTTAAAATTTAGATAATATTTTTTATTTATTTAGCATTTGTGTTTCAACGTTGTTCAACAATTGCCATAATTTGTTTGTATCAAGATCAGCATTTCAATATGTCCAGCTTTTAGGCATGGCCGCCTACTTCTAGTTATGTCACCAGTCTTGCTGAACAGCTGTTCACAGGGAACAGAGGTTGCAGTTTCACAAATATGTTTCAGTGCTAATTTTGAAAGGAAGGAATATCCTGTTGAGTTGACTCCTCAACATAAGTTGTGCCATAGGGAGGGTTGTCAACTGCATAATTATAGCAGTTGTGAATGTGCTGGTGATGGTGGGGGAACCAAGGAATGGGCTGTCATGTTACATCTTCTTTAAGTGTCCTGTTGAACCAATCAGCCAATTCCTCTATAAAATCCAGCATTTCTTTTGTCTTGAAGCTCCTTTATTAAAAATCTAGGTGTCCTGTTAAGGGCCATCACCGATAATTTTCACACTATCTAGGCGGTGATAGAAAGGGGGAATTGAAAATTGCAAGGCCCCCTGAATTGACACTGGCTTCCAAGGACTGACACCTTTCTAAAATATTATTAGCCATTTGTAAATTTGTAAGAGTCTGCAAAGTCCTGGGCTTTAGCAAACCGAATAAAAAGTAATCAGTATTAATTTCCAATATGACCTTTGTGTTTTTGTGTAATTTACTTATGAGCTAGGGATCATTTGGGCAGCTCTAGGGCAGTTTTAAAGTGCTTTAATCTTATACATGTTGTTTGAAATATGTGCTGATAAAGGGGGGGGGGGGCTTTTGTGATATCACATATTTTTCAACCGGCCAGGACATTAAAATGCCAGTAGAAAACTGGCAGTGCTAGCAACATATTTGGTTCACGGTTCATGAAACTTGCCCTGTGAGCACTCCTTTCTTAATCCTCACATAAATGTTCTGATTACATGCTGAGTCAGATTGACTAAGAATCGTGCAACCCAGCTCCGTGAGAGGATCTACAGTGTTGCACTGCGTAAAAAGTAAATAATTGCACAACCTCATATTTACAGGTAGCATGCTGATGCTGTAATTGGACACGCAATTGTTAACAGTGTTGTGTTTGTGTGGCGCTGAATATGATTTAGCATCGCAATGAGACTCAGAGGCTAGCAAGCAGAGTCTTACGTGACATTAGTGCTCAAGGCACACTTTCCAGTACACATGTTTTGCAGAGAAAACCACCAGATAATCAGGCTATTTGCATAATATTTGTAATTGCAGTGAAAATGACAATATTACTTGTGGGTATATTGTGCATTTTTTGCTCATTGTACGCATTTGGTTTCCAACTTCCTCTATCAAAAACTGAAGAATGAGCCAGGCAGGCCGATTCTAAAGTAATTACCACGGCCCTCCCCTTGGGCATTGGGGTAGGCGGTCCATAAGTCCAGTAAATAGTTTCTATCTACCCTCTGATGTGCTGGAAGACAGTGCGTTCGTACTGGTGATTTTAGATTAGCTCAATGGTACTTTTCATAGCCTATGAAAACCACACGTGTTAAAACTCTAAAGAACACAAACACAGGCACATGTTTCTGTTTCTTGAACCAGGGAGTAGGAGCAGGGTCGGATTGGGATCACAAATAGGTCCAAGCACTCCCAAAAAGTGGCCCAAGTCCCCTGATCGTCCCTTTCATGGCTCACCATCTGGTTAGTCCCATTGGAATCCGGTTATTTTTTTGTAGTTTTATATAGCGTGAACTCTGTCCAAAGGCACTGGAGCAATGTACATGAGCACAGGTTACGATTACGTTACACAAGCTCAAATTAATTTTTATTTTCGGTATGGCTATTAAGTGATTTGCCTAAAGTCACAGTATGTTGAGCTGACACTGAGACTCAAACCTAGTTCCAATGTATGCAGTTCTGACTATAGTGCTACATCCAAATATATGCAACCCTCTTCTTCTCCCCAACAAGCCCTAAAAGACACTTGGGCTGAGGTGACAACACCTGGCCCTAGCACGGCCACTTCTCTTACTCACCCACTCCCTAGCCTGCTTAAGTCTCGGAGCAATGACCTGGCAAGGGAGGTGTAAATAAACAACATTGCTGCTGCTTCAGGGGGACTTGGGTGAGAATGGCCCAAATGCACAAAATCACCTGGTCACCCTGCGAGGCCCCTGCATACTTCCAGCCTCCCCACACCCACCATGGCCTAAACGTGATGGCCCGGCAGGGGATGACACAGCTTCTGGCAGGGCAGGCCATGCGAGGCAGAGGGCCAAGGTGAGAATGCCCCAAAGGCTAAAGCAACACCTGGCCCCTAGCCTCAGTTTACAGCATGGCAGGGGAATGCCCATTATACTGTCACCACATTAAATTGGCCTGGCTGTGACTGGGAAATAAAGTATGTTTCTTGGTCCAGTTTACAGAGGCCCCATAAAACAGGTCCACTGGTGACCCTGAGGCACCGGCCCTTCAGCCAATGCCCGAATGTTCACATTCCCAATCTAACCCTGAGTGGGAGGGGTTGGGCTTGGAATGTGTGGGACTTGAGGACCCCGAGCTGATGAGTCCAGCATCTGGCTATAGCCAGATGCCAGGCTCCAGCTTTTCAGGATTTCCTACTTCTCTTTTAACCTCCACAGTTTATCCTTCTGCATTTTAGTTTGGTCTCATATAGTGTTTCAGATTTAGAAGGCAGCTATCTTGAATGGGGAACTATTCAGAAAAAAAAGCTTCAGGAAAAAAACAGAAAACATTTCTTTTCGTATAATACCTTGATGCAGAAATGCTACTAACCGACCTTTTACTGGCTGGTTAGTTTTTCATCCCCCTTAAACTCTCCAGAGCCCATTCCTAACATATTTTGCCTTAGGATAATCTAGTTTCTTGTTCAGGTTATTTTTTTATTTTTTTGTGTAAGGTAAAGTTGTTATCTGTCTCATATTCTAGCACCCAATCCGGGTAGAGTACTACTATAAAAGAGCCCAAAATAAATAAATAGAGGTTTGAAGTTTCTGTCAGAGCTGGGTAGACGCTAAAGCAGGTACTTAAGGCCTAAATTACTTAACCCCAACTCCCTTTGAGGTTTTGCTACTCCCCAAATATCTGACATGCTCACTGAATCACCCAGAAGTGCTGCAAACCAAGGAGGGTGGTGCATGTCTCAATGGAACCAGAAGGACCTACAGGTTAGCATGCTATAGAGAGTGTTGATGTATTTCTTCAATTGCTTTCTTCGCAGTAATCAATGCTTGATGAGGTCAATGAATCTTTGGACATAAGGGTGTGGAGAAAAAGTCATTACATTTCGATACAAACCTATTCAACTACACAGTGTGACCAATGAGGCCACACAAGGAAAACTCCAGTCTGGAATAAAGTTGAGGTTTATTATAAGTTTATACTCAAAGTCATGTAGACAACTCTCAAAACAAAGTTATAAAGATACAACATCACCAAGGGTTCCCCAAGGCAATGATGTAGGTTCAAACGAACTAACATTAGGATTGCTCAACATTCGAGCAATACAATACAGAACATCAGAAGAATAACCTGACGTACACAAGACAAGTATTGCTCAGTTTTAATAAGCATTAAGGCAGTTTAAATCATCTAAGTTTAGCTAGTATAGGCAAGGAAAACACTATACGTCAGTCAATTAGGGATTAACATGTGCTGGGCTCAACACATGCAGACAAAAGACAAAAAGGGCAAAAAGAATTTGGAAAAAGGAAATCTTGGGCAACAAAACATTGCTACTAAATTGGGCAAAAGATAAGTAAAAAAAGAAAGCATCAGCATTTATAAAACGTGGTCAAGGGTCTTCTCCTCTGGGTCAGATGAAAAATCGATTAGTCTCAACAAGGCATTTCAAAGGGCAGGGGCAAGGAGGATTATGCCTCTTAGAGTCCACGGGGTTCCACAAGCAGAATATGATGAAGTAGACAGCTACAATGGAGAGACACCCATCCAGCATTCCACATGACGTTAAAGGTGTAACATCCTAAAGAAAACAATCATTCAATTCCGACTGTAACATTGGTTAAGATTCTCAAGAATTTCATGAGAATGGTGTTCATCTGTACGATTCCGTGCGAAACTGTAACAATTGTATATGTTGCTAGTCCACAGTCCTCAATGTACTGTACTCAAGGACAACTTCCCAGGCTCGCTCTGTGTAGAACAATAGACATCTATTACCAAGCTAGCATTCTCATGAGAACGAAATCTGGAAGAAAAATCCATGTTAACAAGCTGACTAACATTTTCTGCACAGTCACAAATACTTGGCCTAACAGGTCTCACTTAGGCTGATGAAAATTAATGAAAACAGCACATTAAATCATATTAATAAAGCATATATAACATTAATCTTTTTTAATTTAACATTAATAAACTTTCATTAGCATTCATGTTACAGTACTTTTAAATGAAATAACTCTTTTAATACATTTCTATTAATGTGGTGCAGAATTACATTTTCTCTACCTTTGCATACAAATTTAAAACATTCCCCAAAGGAAATCAAATATCGTTTTAATGCAGACTTTTAGATTTCACTCCAAAACATAACATGATGATGAATTAATTCTTCAAACATGAAACTTAAAAGCTACACCACATGGTTTTTATTAGTCTAGAGCAGTGGCCTGAGGGAGTACATTCATCCTAATGACATTAATGCGACCTAACCGCTAAGGCCCTCATTATAAGATTGAGGGCAAATGCCGCCTACCGCCATGGCGACGGCTGCCAACATACCGTCGCCGTGGCTACCAACCGTCCACCAAAATATGACCATAGCCGGAATTCCGCCAGAAGGCTGGTGGAATTCAGGCTACGGCCATGGCGGCCGACGGCAGTAAGGCGGAGCTGCTGCCAGCAGAAGCGCCACGCCAGTAGAACGCCGCCGACCGTATCATGTCCGATGATACGGCCTGGCGGTGTTCTGCTGGCGGATGCTGCTGCTGGCAGCAGCGCCACATCTCGTCTCCTGCCGGAGGACCGCGTGCATGCGGTTGTGAGGCGTGTGTGCATGAATGGGTGTGGGTGTACGTGTATGTTGTGTCGTGTGATTACGTGTGTGCTAGTATGTATGTTTGTGAGTTGCTGTGTGTGTATGAACGTATGCATGCATGGGTGAATGTGGGTATGCGTGTGTGTATGAGTGTGTATGTATGTGCGTGTAGGTGTGTGTATGTCGGGGGGTCGGGAGGAGGAGGGTGGGGAAGGACTCTGGGGAGAGGGAGTGGGGCGGGGCGACCTCTATCAGTGCCAGGGAATCTATTCCCTGGCACTGATTGTGCCTACCGCCATGGTTTTGGTGGCGGTACAGAAACCACGGAAATCATGGCAATGGGCGAGGTCATAATGCCATAGTCTCCAGACCTGCGGTCATTACCGCCGTGGCATTCGGTGTGTTAAATTGGTGGTTTGGCTTTGGCCAAACCGCCAATGTCATAATAGTGGCGGTATGTACCGCCATCCTGTTGGCGGTACTAACGCACTATTACACCAACCGCCGGGGTCGTAATGACCCCCTAAGTGTGGTGCGGTCGCCGTCTACAGAAGTCTTCAACATATCTCTTTTTAATTCACTTTTTAACACTTTAAAGAACTTTATTTTCAATCAAAATCAATAAATCACAATGTTACTATTTGCTCCCTGCGATCCCCAGGGCGCCTAATTGTGGGATGGACTTTCCAATGCTCCAATAAGCTTCCAGACCTTCTCCTGCATGCACATCCTGCCTTCCAGAAATGTGGACGCTATTTTCATCCATTCCCAATCCATGCCAGGTTTTGTGGAAGCCAGTCTGCTCATGCTTGGAACTCCACTACCTAGAATCCCCTGCTCAGTACTTTGGGGGTCATTCCGACCCCGGCGGGCGGCGGAAGCCACCCGCCTGGCGGGAACCGCCAAAAGACCGTACCGCGGTCAAATGACCGCGGTGGTCATTCTGACTTTCCCGCTGGGCCGGCGGGCGACCGCCAGAAGGCCACCCGCCGGCCCAGCGGGAAAGCCCCTTCAACAATGAAGCCGGCTCCGAATGGAGCCGGCGGAGTTGAAGGGGTGCGACGGGTGCAGTGGCACCCGTCGCGATTTTCAGTGTCTGCACAGCAGACACTGAAAATCTTTATGGGGCCCTGTTAGGGGGCCCCTGCACTGCCCATGCCAGTGGCATGGGCAGTGCAGGGGCCCCCAGGGGCCCCACGACACCCGTTCCCGCCATCCTGTTCCTGGCGGTAAGAACCACCAGGAACAGGATGGCGGGAAGGGGGTCGGAATCCCCATGGCGGCGCTGCAAGCAGCGCCGCCACGGAGGATTCCCTGGGCCAGGGGAAAACCGGCAGGAAACCGCCGGTTCCCCTTTTCTGACCGCGGCGGTCAGAATGGCCCAGGAAGCACCGCCAGCCTGTTGGCGGTGCTTCCACGGTCGTTGGCCCTGGCGGTCGGTGACCGCCAGGGTCAGAATGACCCCCTTTGTCTCCAACTCTGCAGGCCAAGAATGAGAGGAGGAATTCAGAAACACCTGTGGCTGGCTGCTGCTAGCTTGCTAACAACTGATGTATATGATTACTGAGAGCCCTTTTAAGCTTCAGCTCAACTTCAGCCCAGTGTTGGCCATTGTGACTGCATTCCGGTGAGACCTACCCTTGTTTCTGAAGTTTCTGAGCCATAGTTATTTCTTGTTCCTGTTTCTGAGCTTTTGCTATTCTTTGTTCCTTGAACTAGCACTGCCTGCAGTGCTACCTTGACTCCTGAGCCTTAGCAAATCCTTGTTCCTGGATTAGCACTCCCTGCAGTGCTACCCTGACTCCTGAAGCTTTGCTAATCCTTGCCTCTGAACTAGTTCTCCCAGAAGTGCTACTAAACTCCTCAGCCACAGCTATTCCTTGTTCCTTGAGCTATTTCTGCCTGCCATATTTCCCTATTTCCTTGATTACTGCACCAGCACTTCTTGTGCTCCCTTGAAGCCTCTCCTATATTTTCCTTTTCACAGTCCTTGCCTTTCTTTCCATGTTCCTGTTCTTAGTTTGCTGTTGTCCTTCTGTCTTGCTTCTAGTTTCCTTGTATGTTTGTTACTTGCTTTCTGCCACAGGGTGCCCTTGTTTTCCCTTTTTTCCTGTTAAGTACTTCTCCTTGCTAGTTCCTTTTCTATCATGGTTGTATTTTGTTACAATCTTGCTGTTACCACCTTGCATGTTCCTGTTTGATCACCCGGATCCATAGGCTCACCTGACAACCTAGGTGCTGTTTCTTGCCACTGTGAGTTATGTCTTTCAGTTACTTTTTAAACATCACCATAGGGGTCAGCTCTACAGACCCTGCCTTTGCATGTATATCCAATATATGGTATTAGAAGTCAGAATCGTTAACTGCAATTGTGGGTGAGGAACTTACTGAGCTTGATGCCACATTATCTCTTGAGTGCCTGTTCTTTTTTAGCCTTATGTATCTTATTTCCTATAATAGAGCTTCCCTTTTGGATCCCCTCTTCCCTCTGACTCTCTGTGTAATCTTGGGCAGCTTTTTACCCAGTTTTCTGCCTACTTGTCTTTTATTCCATCAGTCCTGGCCAGCAACCCTAATAGTTCCTGACACACTAACGTTTCATTCAAATCAGGAAGTAACTTCAATCCTTTTCCCTCGATGTTCTCAGCCAATAGCAATACAGCACTGTTCACCAATACCAGCGCAGTTTTACACCAACCGAACTATACCAACGTGATACACTATGATGTCAAACTACCTCCTTTTGGCAACACATTCTAAATTAACAATTGTCTCTCACACAATCACTCATAAAGACCTAATGCAAAAATATTGTGATCAAAAAGCAACAACATTTCTGCGTACTACAGGAGAGGAAATCAAACACTTCAAAGAAGTATAGAACAAAACTTTTCGACTATAGCTTTCACAATTACAAAATGAATGAAACTTGACCTGCAAACCTCATTTCTGGTTGATAAAGATTCTCCATGTGCACTGAGGATTCACTTAATACCAACCAAACTCACACTCATTCAAGGAAAACTATTGGCACTGTCAAAGACGTCTCTTGACAAGCACGTCACTGCAGACAATAAATTAACCAAGTATCTTTAACCAAGTATCTTCTACAACCGTGTTATCTCAGGATCTTAGGCCACGAAGGACCCGTCAATAACAACAGCAACAACCGCAGACATCTTCTAGCAAAAAGCACTACAACGGCATAAGTATGACGACTCCGAAAAACACTTCACAATATCACACTTTACCACAATCTTCAGGCCCAAATCAATGCAAACGCAAAACCCTATTTATACTTACATTTCCATCTCTCACAGGGAAGACGCTGGAACTTCATGAGTCTTCGGAATGAACCATGGGACAGAATTCAGGGTGAGCAAATTTTGGAGCGGGTAATCACACAGGACCAATCCCATTTCCCTAATACTATGCTTAAATTGTTCTCCCCCTCGTGGGATGAACCAGACCTGTGCATCTAGATGTGTTGACGCATTTCTTTCTTCACAGGAATCAATGCCTGACGAGCTCAATGAATCTTTGAAGCCAGCAAAAGGGTGTGGAGAAAGTCATTAAATTTCAATACAAACCAAATCAACTACACAGTATGACAAATGTGGCTACACAATGAAAACTCCAGTCGGGAATAAAGTTAACGAGTTTTATTACAAGCTTAGACTCAAAGGCATGTAGACAAGTCTCAAAACAAAGTTATGGAGATACAAAATCACCAAGTATTGCCCAAGGCGACGAAATAGGTTCAAACAAACTAATATAAGGAGAACTAAACATTGATTGAATACAATACAGAACAACAAAAGAATAACCTGATGTACAAAAAACAAGCTTTGCTCAGTTCTAAGAAGCATTAAAGCAATTTAAATCACCTACATTTAGTTAGTATGGGAAAGAAACCCCTACAGATTAGTAAATTAGGGATTAACGTGCTGGCCTGAACACATGCAGACAAAAGACAAAAAGGGCAGAAATAATTTGGAAAAAGGAAATCTTGGACAACAAAACTTTGCCACTAAAGTGGGCAAAGGATAGATAAAAAGTGATGTTGTTTGCATTTCAGAAGCTCGTCAAGGGTCTTCTCCTCTGGGTCAGGGGAAACATCTCCAAGTCTCAGCAAGCATTTCAAAGGGCAGGGGCAAAGAGGATTATACCTCTCAAAGCCCAAAAGGTTCTGCAAGCAGAATAAGATGGAGCAGACAGCTACAATGGGGTCTGGAGGGACAGCTCATCTTCTGCTTCTCCCCAAAGTCCAGCTGGGGAACGGTGTATTAAAGTTCATAGAGCAAGATGATTTGTCCATCCATCATTCCACATGATGTTGGAGGTGTAATATCCAATTGAAAATGATCATGTGATTCAGATGGCAACATTAGTGGAGATTCTAAAGACTTTCATTAGAACCATGTCCACCTCTACTCTTTAGTACTTTGGTTAACATAATGCATAAACTCACACGTATATGATCACTGTGACACGAGGGACAATATTAAAATTACTGTTACATCAAGAGGAAAACCAGGAGACGCCGTCTACCAACAGGGACATGCTTGTGGTGTCCCCAGTAGACCTCATGTCTATGCTGTACTGGGTGCACAGCAATTCTCTGTCATACCTCAGCTATGGCTCTTCACCTGCAAGCATCCTCTGAAGTACCCATCTTTTCAGGAAAGACACAGAAGAAGCAACAGACCAAGACAGGAATGTGCTCTCAGAAGGCATGTATCAGGATCTGCAACCAACACTTACTTTTTTCATGTAGGCCCTGCACAGAGACAAAGTACTCTGAACTTCCTGAATGTACATACTTCCAAAACCTGAAGTGACTGGTGGCATGTTTGCACACACACTCCGATGGAAGCTCACTGCAAGACACAGGGGTAAAGCCAAGAAAAACTACAGGCCTAATTTAGAGTTTGGCATTCAGTGTTAGTACCGTTGACATTGTGTAGCACTTTGTTCCAGGCATGGCAGGAGTACTCTGCCAGCTAAATTTAGAGATGTCCATTGACCCAGCAGGCTTCTCTTGTATTTACAGGAGCGGCCATAGTGGCTGTTCCTGTAAATACATTGAAAGTGTGCCAAATGGCTCCGTCAAGATGATGGCAACACACTTAAATTATTTTCGTTTCTTTAAAAAAAAAAAAAACGTAAATCAGTGATTTTATTTTTGATAATAAAAAAAGCAATGCCCCAACCGTTCCTCTCCCCCCGCCATGGGAGATTTCCCCCCTGGTTTTGGGTCATTGAAAATGTTTTACTTTTACATAGTGACTCATTTTGCATGGCGGTTTCTAAAAGTGAAAACTAGTCATGTGTCCACCCACTTGAAATCAGGTGGGTGGACACATGGCTAATTATCCATCTGCCCTCACTTTGCTGGGCCGTCGAAGCAGTATGTAGGTGGCAGAGATGGAGCAATCTCCATAGTCTACATCCTGAAGGTCTGCCCATCTGTAAATCAGGCATGCAGACTTTCACTTTGGTGGAGAGGGTACTCCGTCACTTTTTGAGTTGGAGCACCCTCTACACCAAACTCTAAATTGGGCCCTAAATTTCCATTAAGACACAGGTCTCTTAAAAGACTTGCAGTGGTGGTGGCCATCTTAAACTCTTAAAATATAAGTTCTTCATGGTCAAGAGCACCCTTTCTAGTCAATCAAGATAAATAGTTGCTGCAGGAGCTTTATGTTAGAGTTTCAGTATTCATCCATTAGCTATTATGAACTCTTATTTTGCACTTGTTTTCATGAGAAGGAACAGAACAGAGCCTCATTTCTGCACAGACTTTGATAAGAGTTCTTAAAAGAGACATGTATAGTTTTAAAGTATCAGCTTACGCGGAGAAGTGAATGCTAGTTTTCAGGAAACTGTTATATTACTAATGCTCATTTCTTATGTTACAGTTTATGAATCTGTCATATTGAAAGTAATTCAAACTTCAGAACAAATTGGTATACTTCTGAAGATAGTTATCTATACCAGAAAGCATGTAATATCTCAGAATACTGCTGGCATATGTTGTGATGTTTATACTGTGTTATCAGAGAGTTGGAAAAACACAAATTGTCAAAAGATATATCTTATACAACACCAAGGAAAAGACGTGAAAGGTAGTATGGTAATATCACTAAAGGTTTCATCTTGCCTTTATATGGCAATGACCTTGCAGTGCAATCTGAGCCTAGCTGTGCTAACATGCAGCATGATGATACCCAGAATCTCTGTTTCTCACTCCTATCCAATTCCTCTTTCCTAACCAGGAATAACCAGCATATTATCAATGTATGGTTGGCAGAGTGGGTATGGAGAAACACAGAAGCACCCATAGCTCTTGTTGGATCCAGACTGCAAGGTTAGTTCACTATGATGGTAGGTACCCATGTTTGTTCATTGGGAGGATGACTTTCCTCTGGATCAAAAATTGAACACATGGATAACAAATCTCCTCAACTTTGTATTTAAGATGATCATCTATTATATTGGTTGAAGAGGGGCAAAGTAATGGGTTAGTCTCATAGGGTTTCAGCTGTGAAACATGAAAAGTAGAGTGGATCTTCCATGATGAATTTCGTTGCTTTCACAATGTCACAGAGTTGATCAGTTTGGCAGGGCTAATAGAACAAACTAGTAAGTTGTCATCAGACAGATAGTGGGGCATAGGCACAAAATTAGATGATATCTTGACAACTGTTCCGACACTGCATTTCCTTTAGGAATTGTATGTTTCAAGCTGTAATCAAGAGATGCTGCCACTTAGCAAAGGTATGGTTCACAAATAATAATTTGTGCTATGAAATTAAGTAGTCAACTTGCTAGCCTCCTCATTCACCCGAGGACCTCTCCCTCCATCCAGAAATTCAGAAGGGAACTCAAGACCGGGCTCTTCGATTAAAGCCCTGAGCAACTTGGACCTAGCGCGTGGATGCCCTCATGGTGATTAGCGCGCTATATAAATCCTGATTGATTGATTGATTGATAGATATCAAAACATGGCATAGGTAAAACACAGCATGTTCAAATTCATTATGTGGTAATACTTGTATCAAAACTGCTACTACTGCCTTTGGTAGTGCATTATTTTCCTAAATAAATTGTCCCACAGGACCTGGATGTCTAAGAATAGGTGCTTGAGTGAAAGCCATTTTTAATCCTTGAAAGGCTGTCTTCACTTCTTCATTTCATGTAGGCTTTCATTTTACAAGTTTAAGAGTCCCAACATGTTGAGTGAATGTAATTACTAATAAATTGGTGATAAAAATTTGCCAGACCAAAGAAACATTGATTCTCCTCTCAGACAGTCTACGATGGCTGTTATTTCCCTGAGATCTATAGATAACCTTTTAAGTGACTATATGAAAACCGAGGTATCCAATATCACCTTTTTCAAATTTTCATTTTCCGGTTTACATGATAGGTGATGTTGCCATTACATAACAGCAAAGGTGGTCCCTAGGGGGGAAGTGTAGCGCTTGACTACCTCAGCAGTGGTCAAATAAAGCAAACCCCTCCACATAGGTAAGGGTTGTTATATAATTCATACATTTTATTTTAATCAGACCAACACAACTTTTCTAAAATTACAAAGTTCAATAGGCTTACTGCTTACTGGGTGAAATCCTGGTGAGTAGAGGAACCTTCAAATTTTTAAAGTAAGTCAATCATGTCTCCAAAGATGCTGCCAACCGCTAAGAGAAAAAAAGTGTATAATCACTAGTTCAATATCACCTAGTGATTAGAAACCCTCAAGATAAGAACTTACCAATATGTATGTACTCTGTCACGCAAACATGAATCCACTAATGAATCCTATCCCCACGCAAGCACTTGTAACAACCATATGAAAGTCTTAAGTGTTTGTCATATTAGTCAAAAAATAGCACCAATGTTAGGTGGAAACATACCGGAGGTGCCTGAGGTCACCCCACTAATGACACCAAGAACCAAGTAGGTACTTGTACTGGCTGTACTCGGGAGTCCAGTATATCTGTCATCACCCGCAGAGCTTTGATTTGTGGAATACTCGTTTACAATGATAATGTCCGTCGTGACCAGTAGGTCAGTGGCTTCATCAAATGACATGTCTTCAAACATGGTGATGAAGTGCAGGCTACTTCTAATGTATGAATTTATTAGAGGCACAAATGGCTTGTGGAAAAAATCCAGATATTGACATAAAGGTTCCGGAATGGAGCAACTGCCAGACACAGTGGGTCTCCCTGGCGGGTTATTCAATCTCTTTTTTGCCTTGGGTATGGTATATATGACGAGTAGCCTAGGATGCTCCTTGTGGAGGAACAAATGTTCATTTTTACTTATGAATCTCTGTTTAAGACCTTTCTTGGTCCTTTGACGGATCACCCTTAATCTTTTTGTAGTACAATGTGTTGCTAAATTGGTTTAGAATTTCCTGTTGGTAATGTGATACATCCTGTATGACTATTCCTCCACCCTTATCTTCAAACATGATAACCACATCGGTGTTATTTCTGAGGTCTTTAATTGCCATGCTTTCATTGTACATAAGATTGTATTTTATTATTTCCTTCCTTTACTTGGGGTATCAAAGTCCTTCAGTACCATCTTCTCAAAGGACAAAATCTCACTTGGCATGGTATGTGATGGTGGTGTAAAGTGGATGGTGGTCTGAAGCCCATCACATCTGTTTGACTTGACCGAGAGTCCCTCCCAAACAAATGATTCAATTCTATCTTTCTGAAGAATCTCTGCATCTCTAGTTTGACTTTAAAGAGGTTTGTGCGCGCAGTGGGCACAAATGAAAGTCCTCTACTGAGGACTGATATTTCATAAGGTGAAAGTCTATGCCTAGATAAATTGAAAATGGGAGCTATACTTTGGTTGGCAGTATTGATCTCCAGTGCAGATGTTGCCAAGCAGGGAAAGACAGACAGCATATGTTCTCTGTAGGATTTCATATCTCTCAAATAGATCAATATATTGTCCAAATATGAATAAAAGTATTGGTTAAGGACGTGACAAACATATGGTCATGGAACCTCTGGAATATTTCTATGGTGTTGTTTAGCCAAAATGGTATCAAAATGCATGAATTGCTATTTTTCACTAATCACCATCTTCGACAAGGAGGACATGGTACACCAATTTAGTAAATATGGTTGCTCCTCGGACTGATTCAATTATATCTTTTATGTAAGAGGCCGTGCATAACAATCCTTCATAGTAGGTTTGTTCAATCCTCAAAAGTCAAGTTATGGTTGTGGATCTTGTTTTCCTGTGTACAGAAATCCAAGACCAAAAGCAATATAAGCTGAATGAACAGTTAGGTAGGTTTGTAGGTATTGTTTTAATACTTCCTTTTTGGTTTCAGACAAAGAATCCTTATGCCCAAAAGGTATGACTGCATCTGGTAGCTAGTATATCACAGTCAAACTGCTAATGAGGAAATTAAAAAAGTGGTGGGTTTATTGAGAATTCATCAGTCTGGTAAGCACTCCCCAAGGGAAGCAATAAAAGAAGTATGTTTAATCTTCTCAACAGACTCTTCAACTTGATGCCAATAACTTTCTGTGTCATAACAGTTGTCATGACAAAACTAGGAAGGCAATCAATTAGTACAAGTCATCCCATTTATGTTGGTTATGTAGGGGCTGCGTCTCTCGAGCCAAGGCGTTCTGATTTTTACAGCTTAATTAGGTGGTGCTTTCTGTCAAAGAGACCATTTTTTGTGTAATCTCAGGAAATAGATAAAGGAATCAACATTTCCTTCACTGGCCCTTGTGAGAGATATGTTCCATCCATAGTTTCAACTTGCTCAGTCACCCATTTGGGTTTGAATGATATCTACTACTTGGATGCCCATCTCTCATCAATAAACATGACAAAGGCCCCACAATCCAATAAAGCAGGCACAGAAAAGGCTGGTACATTGTTAATACATTGTTGAATATGAAACAAAAACAAACAAGAACCTGCAGAAGTGTTTGAATTACATAGATAAAAGACCCAGGATGTACCTATCTTGCCTTATAGCCGAAGATGCCTAGCGTTTCACTGAGGTGCTGCTGGCCTCACTGGAAATTCTCTTAAAAGATGACCTGGAGCAGCATTTCTGCATTCTATTTTGGTATCAAATACTGATCCTCTAGTGCCACCTATCTAAATAGGCTGTTCTGATGAAGAGGTGGTATTGGTTGTTTGCTCAGAACATCTAGGCAGGAAGGATTGGTAGATACTCCGATGCCAATCTTAGCGCCAGTCAAGGAACTGACGAAATACTTTACTTTTTCTTGCTCAGCAGAAAAAAAGCCAACTCGAAAGGCAAAGAGTACAATGAGGTCAGCAAGAAATTCTTGTAACTTGGTAGAGTACCTCAAAAAACAAGGTGTGCTAGAACTCGTAGTTAGTAGATAATTTGCTCCCTTGCAAAGGTTCACCGTAAGGCAGTGTTCTCTGCTCAGAGTTGCAATAGTTCCAGATTTTGTTGCTGTAGAGCATCTCCCATGTTCACACTGAGATCCATAGTCTGTGGTCTTTGATAGAAGGGTTTGTGTCACAGCCTGTCAATGGCTGGATGCAATTGCTCTGTTGTCTTCAAAATGGCCTGCCTGAGATAAGGTCAACACCCTCAAATAACCATTATATTAGACACTCAGTACAAATATGGGTTGAGAGTAGGTGTCAGCAAAAAGAAGTTCCCACATGAGAGGGAATAGCCCAAAGGCAGAAACCTTCCAAACCAGGTATGGAAATCTAGAATGATCTTAAAGCAAGGGCTTGAATCTTGAAGGGAGGAAGGTAAATCACGAGAATCCACCATGGGCAAAACAGGGATTAAGACAAGTAGGCAAACAGTACTGATAAAACACTAAATGTACCCACAGAACAAGAGCACATGGACAAAAACGATAGAAAAATAGAAATAAAGGGCAATGTTCCCATAGAAAAGTGTGTTTGCCTGTGTGCAATCAAGTGTGCAGGTTTTCAGTTCTCCTTAATCTCTGAATTATAGGAAGTAAGAAGCACCAATGTATCACAGGAAGTGTAGCAGCAATCTGATCTGATGTTTGGCTCAAATAATGTTTTATATTTAGAAGACAGCCATGTTGAATAGAGAACTATTGTGGTCTGGAATTTCTGGTATGGAGCTGGGGTACAACCTTGATGCAAGTAATTAGTGCCTGCCTCACTTCCCCCAACTGCCACTGGTGCACGTCCACTCCCCTGAAGACTTGACATGCTGGCTGCACCTCCCAAGAAGTGGAACGCAGTAAGGAGGCTGAGGCTCATACCACAAGAACCTTGAGGAGCTGCCAGCCAGCAGCTATCACAGCGGGAGAAACCAGAAGACGCCAGCTGCTAACAGAAGCGAGTAGGACGGAACTGAGCACCCCCTGTAGAAGTCATGTTTGTGGTTCAACACAGTGTTAGGACCACACCTCTGTGTCAAGAGGACAAACCACAAATTTATACATACCATTTGTTTGCCACCCGATACAAATGAGATGAAATTTATCCTGAATTCAGAGTAGTAGCCCCTGAACAAAAGCAGCCACACAACCTGAGAGGCAGTCTCAAAAGCATTTTGAATACCAGAATTTCAGCAAAGTATGTATTTCAATCAGTCTAATCTGTGGGTCATCCCACTTTTTTTCTTTACAATTTTTAGCCAGTTTGTTTCGATTTAGCATATTTCTGCGAGTGCATTAAAAAAGATCATCCCTGGATGTCCTCAAAACGTCATCATCCCTCTGGGTATCTTGAAACAAACTGCCTTTTGCTAGTAGCCGATCCGTAACCTCCACAGTCATTCTGGCTCTCAATAAGGGGTTGATATCTACCCAGTTGGATTTGTAACTTTCAGTCCTCAAACATCTGCTTGTGCACCATTTTCATCAACAAGGGTGGGTAGAGGTAGCATGCCTTGGAGATCCTCACCATTATCTTCTTTGATCTTTGCTGTAACCTGGGACAAATGTATGGGGAAGGTAGCACGGTTGGGGAACATACTATAATTCTATCCTTCACATGACTAAACAAATATGTATCTTCTCCTGAGAACAATTAAGGCCAATTCTTGATAGTGCTTGATGTCTTCCTTATGGCAGTTTAGCAATGTATATCATTGGCTGTGTGGCACATTACTTTTGAACCTTTCAAATTTGCATTTAGTATGTCTTTTTCTGTATCAAAGGTACGTTCTGAAGAAAAGTGATGGTTCCTATCCTCCTTTGTTCACTTATTCTAGTCCTTTACATATCTGCATGTGCTTTTACTGAATTGAGTAACTCTGTAATGGGCAGCGGTGCCCTTTGGTGGAATCATTACAACCATAGAATCTTCATTTCAACTTTGCTTTACACTTGATCACACCAGGAGTAAGGGATTAGGCTGCCTGACATCTAATGACGGTCCATACCCTGTTAGAGAGGATTGAAAACACATAGCCTGTTGAGTCCCAATCTTCTACGGGCCCACTTGCAATCAGGTAATCTCTGGTCACACCAAAGTGGTGCTTGCAGAGCTCTTGGGGCTGCTTATGCAACTTTAGTCTCAGATTTAGTCACCAGCAGTCATCCAATAGGGTTCCTTCTGGTTGTGCCTGAGCTCCATACTGTCTATTGTTTTTCACTCACACCACGCCTCTGGTCTCATGGGCTCTCCATTTTCCAACCCATTTCTTGTCTTTAGCATTTTCATCCCTTTTTACGTCTTATAATCCGTTTTTTCAGACACTCAAGCAGATACTTAAGTTTACACCAATAAATATATGATCTAATTTCAAAGTTGAAACTGGAAAAAAACTGTCGCCCTATTGATGATTTAGTTACAGAACTACATTGCCCCCTCGGGGAACAAATTAAACAACATATACATCTCATATAGTTTACATGCAGCATAGCTCCATACTGATTTGGAAAACATCCTTTATTTTATATTCAAAAATATATTTCATACTCATATAAAAAATCTAAATAAATACCCTATCAAAACACCGAAAAGAAGAAGGACAGTAAAAAGTGCAAAAAGATCAAGTGCTCGTGATTTGGAAAAAGAAAAATAGCATAACTCTCACACCTATCAATTAAAAAAACAGAAAATTAAAAGAAAAGCCTGTCGGTTAATCCTTTTCCGCATTGAATCATTTCTATAATTTCAACAGTATTGAATCCCCATTACAGTCCTTCCTTCATTGTACGGAAAACAGGTCACATCCAGGCACAACCACCATCGTCAACGTTTCGACCCTCTGGTTCTCGGGCAAATTCTGGGCTCACACACAGGTCTCCTTCAGGACTAAAACGATAGGGGACCTGCTTAGTGCAACCTTTCTCTTAAGGCACCAATCTTCTCCAACAACGCTTCTCCTCGCCTCAAATCTGAAGTATATAGAAATATTCTCCTTCAGTTATATTTCAACCAATTTCATTCCATAGGTCATCTCTTCAACATGAACTTTTTCTTTAATACGCCAGCAGCTCGGTCGTCATTTTCTCACAGTCTTCAGTATCAGTCAAATACTGGTGTATTAAAGAAAAAGTTCAAGTGAGTATGTCTTATAGTGAAATAGCTTCAAAGACACTAGAAGCAATTTAGATAAATAGAGCATCAAATTAAATTGATGTAATATGAAATTCCGCGCTTTAGAGGTTGACCTTAGGGATATACCATAAAGTGAAGTCTGTCACCATGATGTCTACAAATTGGTTAAAAGATGATTGGAAACTACCGGTCCTCACAGAAGTACATGTCATATACAGGCATAAGTCTAGAGGAGATGCGACCATCCCACTGTCTCCCTTGGGTATGGTTTTAGGAACCAGTAAGCGCTGTCTAAATTTTAGGTTATCGCATTCTCCCATGGCATACATTCATTCAACCCATTCTCAAAAGTATCCAAAATAAAGATCCAATATACTTCTTGTTTTTTTCGAATCTTTTTGCTGTCACTTATACAAGTGTTTTGATTTTTTCCAAATTGTCCACCTGATATCATCTTCGTGGTGTCCAATAGATTGCCAATGCTGTACTAAAGGGGCTCCCTCCCTTTTGTTATGAATATTGGACTTATGTTCAGAGATTCAAATATGTAATTCTCGCCCAGTCTCTCCTACATATCCTTGTCCACAAGGGCAACAAATCAAGTAAACATAATTAGATGTTCTACAATTGGTCATTTCTTCAAGTTTAAACTTGTGCATCAGGGTCAAATGGGGTGCCTTCAAATTTCGAGATGATATGTCCTGTATCTTTGACATATGCTGGAAGATGTGTCATTATTTGTTTAAGAAACTTTTCCACGTATTTCGACAGTGGTTCTGTTATCGACCCCACTGTTGATACTATTGGTCGAAAGGGGGGGTCTGTATCATTTTTGTGAATTTTTGGCACCCCATAGATAACAGGGGTCCTGGTACATTGAGGATTCAAGTATTCATATTCCTGGTCACAGATATGGCCTTCTATCATCGATTCTTTACACATTGTTTGAACTTTACGTCTAGTCAGCGTTTCTCAATTGGTTTTACCCTTACTATAATGCTATGGAATATCCAACATCAGCTGCATCTTATATTTGTAATAGTCAGTGTCGAGGAGGACTATGACTCTCCCTTTATCACAAGGTTTAACTGTGACCTGTTTGTTTTTTTTGTAACTTACAAAGTGCCTTATACTCATTCCTAGACAGATTGTATTGTGGTTTCGGTATAGATTTCATCATATTGCATATTTTGTCAAATACAACCTTTTCAAAGATTTTTACCTCAGGGCCTACCATATCCAAACTGGGTTTAAAAGTGGACACTGGTTTTAGACCCGATAGATTAGTGTTCGCACTATTTGGTCTTCCCTCAAAGAATCTCTTGAGTCTGATGCGTCTAAAGAAGGAAAAAAGGTCCCCCAAGAGTTCAAATGTATTCATCTGCGTACTAGGGATAAAAGAAAGTCCTTTCATAAGTAAGATCATAATATCTAGGTCCATTTAGGAGGAGCTCAAGTTAAAAAACGGGATGGAATTCAGTCCCTCCCAAACTGTTGCCTCCTGGCCTGTAGCACATGTTGGGAGTTGTCTGTGTTCTGAAATCTCCCTTTGTTGATTTCTGAACCTGGTTCTGTATGTTCCTCTCCTGGCCAAAAAACGAGTATTACGATTTTGGTCATCAATGGACCCTGTCCTATTCCCATATTGATCAAACTGATGGGAGCTCCCCTCTCCTTCCGATTCAGAGGTGTCCGAGAAAGTCACTATCTTTTTATTGGTCCAGAACTGTCGCTCTTGTTCTGATCCACTCTGTCTTGTATTCTGATAGTAGTTCTCCGATAGATATGGATAAGCCCATTCTTGTGAGACCATCTAATGTCTTTCCTTAGTTTGTCAGATTTTCTTTTTATAAGGTAAGTATTGAATGATTCAAGTTCAGAATTCACTTCTTCTTAACTCCTTTTTGCCTCCTCTAACGATTCCTAGGTTCTTAATTCATCCTCTAGTTTTTTTTATCTCTTTAGTTAATACTTCTACAATTTCTTTGGCTGTCTCAACTATCAGAATCATCCAATCGTGTGAACATCGATTAGATATTAATGACCATTTCTCTAAGAATTGTTTAATTTCAATGAATGGACATGGGATGTTTCCCACTCTTAGGCCAACTGGGATAACCCCCGCTCTCAAATATTCTAAAATAAAATCTGCATGTAGCTCCATACTGGCTTTCTTTTTTAGTTCTATCAATTTATACCAACCTTCTTTAGGTTGTCCAAAACCTGTACCACCACTCGTGCCTAAGCTGGATTGTTGGTAATATTAGAAGAGAAAATATCTATGTTGAAATACCTCTAAGTATAACACTGGATGTATTGTGACTTCTATTGGGAATAACTCACAGAGATGAGAATGGAAGGAGAATGGAAAACCATCTATTGGTTACAACCAAGAAATATATTGACAAATAGTCCACTAAATACGATGGTAATGTCTACTCAAAACCATGCATCCATCTATCAAGCACTCTCTAAAGAATAATGATTCACCATGCATGCGACATACAGGGTGTGAAAATAGTACCACCACCAAGAACTAAAAAGATTAATAGAAAATAGTCCACCACTAACAGACAAAGATGAAACATATATAAAGCTAGTAACATGATCCCTCAACACCTTGACTCTATTTCCTGCTACTTAGTAGGAGAGTTAGGAGCATCCAGGTTGTTTCCTATCCTAGCCTGCTGAGAATTAGGAGACAGGTGAGATGCCCTTTTTATTACACATACAGAGCACCATATTCTTTCTTGAGCTCTGGTCAAAATTTGGAATTAGCCATATCTTTCAATGACCGTCACTTGTAACACCCTGCAACATTGCCACACATGGCTAGACCTTGCCATTGTTGTTTTCAGAGTTTACTTGTTTCCACCCTTTTGAAATGTTTTCTCAGTGCAAACTAAACAAAAGTCCTTCTTTCGGTATTGTTCAATTCGCTAGCTTTCCGTTGCGTATTGTTAATGCTGTTCTCAATTTCAACTGTTTGGTTTTAGCAGTCATCCTTGTGGAATTCCTTATCTAAACATCTCATGGCTAACTGATTCCTTATCAGATGTTTTATAAGTTTTTTTAAACACAAACAGAGCAGTAAGGACTTTATATGTTACCACACGATTGCAGTTTCTCCAGCGTATTGCGGTCAAGAAACAAAAAAAATTCTTCTGACAACAACATGATGAAATGCTTCTCAAGCCTTTTTATCCCCTCAGAATATTCGTCATTCTCTCCCCACCCTCTCTGGTGGTTCAAACAATCGAAGATGTTAAAAAATACTTATCCATCACGATCTTAATTGTAAGACGTCAGTAGCTCCTTGGTGTACATTAAAGGCCTGTAAACCATTCCCCTCAAGCAACAAGTAACTCCCTTAGTGTTTGTAAAAAGGGGCTGGGTAGTACTATGGACTCTGATGGTTACTTTGAGATCTGACAAAATGCACAGATAAACCAAAAGGTTTCCTGCAATATAATGAGTAGCAATGAATAACACCGTTAATCAGTTAATAAAGTATGCCCCTGGCAATCAACCTTATATCTCAAAAGTACAAGTTGTAGGTGGCCAGTATAGTTTAGTTTCTGCCACCACATATCTCTCTGCAAATAATAAAACAGTCTGTCAATCAACGCCTGTTAACTGTTCTACAAGGTACCACTGATCCCCGATACCATGAGTTCTCCTTGTGGCAACAACGAACAAGCCAGTACAAAAAGTCATAAAGCATGTTAGTGCACCCATTCATCGTGAAAGGAACTACTCAAAATGTAAGGTGCTCAGTGTGTGACTTGATGGACTTTACAAGCATGTCACACAGCAACAAGCAACGCACACTCGAAGACATGGCGTCTGTTAGGGCGTCTGACCTTATTTGGTTAATTGACATTAATTTATAAGCGGACGTGTTTGTAGGTCGATGGACCTTTTGACTGCGCTTAGAGTAGTTCCCACCATGAGACTTCGTACTAATACAAATCAATAGCAATGACAATCAACAGCATCAACAATCATAAGAGTCAATAAGTTCCACACACCATGACCTCCCGGCCATGAATAACCACACCTTTATGTAAAAGCTAGAATGTGTATTTCCCTACATTAACAATGCTAATATCACATAACTTAGTCTCAAAATCAAATCATATGCATACAGAAACAATACTGCCTGCCTGAATCTCCTAAAGAATCACAATTTGATCAAGGCTTGGATCACTACATATTTAAGGTTACAGTACAAATCAATAGCAAGAATAACTGCGCAAAAGAAATGGCATACATTTAGATTCAGCAAAGAAAAGACATCAACTGTTATTACATGTAACAAGCATCATCAGTAAGTACCCTAACCAACCTTCAGATTAGAATAGCATGTTTGGACTTCATGCAAAACAATTTAGTCATCACAAATTTGGAAAAACATCTAACTATGGCTTTATCAAAATTAGCGGTTGGTACCTAGGGACAAAAGCAAATAGACATAACAATCAGTAACATCGTCTTATACCTTGCCTCAGTATAGTTCAACAAGCTGTTACAGTCTTCGTCAACTGGACATCGGTTCGGTCTGCAAGGCATCGGAATTCAACATTAAAGTTCAGGAAAGCAAAGTCTTTTCATACAGTTCAGAAAAAGTTATGTCCGAGCACTCAAAAGAAATGGGGAGAAGGGCATATCGCCTCTCGGTGCAGTCTGGCTAAGTTAGGTTCCCTAAAATTACTTCCCACGTTGCTATTGGTCAAAGAATCGTACGTTTACGTTCAGTCCAATGAAAGTAGAACCCCAAATCTAAGAATTTACTAGGCCACTGTTCACGTGTCAATGGTTGGCTCCTCTTCTCGTGAACCCGTCATTGGGCTTGTCAGGTAGCGAATTTGTATCAGCTTATACTTCAGTCAGTGCATCCATTGTGTGCTCCTGGGAAGGTCATTTTTACGCACACTAAGTTATACAATGTATCCCTAGTCAGTACAACATTTTCTAGCAAGCGGTTTTCATGGGAAAGAATTCTAGTTACTAATATTCTGTCCATTGAATGGAAAATTACAATTGAATTCTCTAGGCAGTCATCTTATAAATCGTCTAAGCAATGCGAATTGACATGAGGCCGTGCAACTAGCCCAAGACTTCGCTAAATTTAGGCTGTGATTAATAAAGCAAATACATAATACATGATCATTTATATTACATACTACTACATTAATCCAAACATGAGCTCAACATTTTACATTAATAAGCTGTTAATAAGTACACTTCGTGAATATTGGTAGTCACTCAAGTAGGCACATTTTTAAATGCATGTATTATCTTTCTACGTTTACTCATTTTCTATGCAGATACAATACTCAGAATACATGAATATTCATTAGTAAGAATTCAGCGTTAACACGTCTGCTTGTCCTTCCTTGTGAACCTGATCAATAATACTCCTGGTGTAATGACATGTAAAATCACAGGCCACATATGATGTCTTTCCATCACCTTGTCTGTCCCTCTTCACCCTGAAACTCTACAACAACCAGCGTACAAAACTGACAGAAGAGTTTTTTGCCCTACTTACTACACCAGTAGTGCTAAGGCCCCCAGCAAGCTGGGTGTTTTCACAATTTGCCCATTGACCTGAGAATGGCTGGAGGAGAGTTGGGAATTGATGTCCATTAAGTTGCATAAGGTTCACCAATACTGGAAACTGTTAATCTCTTTATGTAATTAGCATTGATGGAACGCTATGAAGACATGCCATGTTTTATAGGATGACCGTGGGAAATTTCTGAGTGGTTGTGAGAAATCCCTGGCACAAAATATGATGCTGAAACTAAATTATCCTCAATAATCAAGCTTGTTCATCAGCTACATTTCATCAAAACCAGAAAGTATATACCATAATCCAAAAGACTGAGGGCCTGATTTAGAGTTTGGCGAACGGGTTACTCCGTTCCAAACGTGATGGCCATCCCGTCCACCTTATTACAATTTCCATAGGATGCAATGGAATTGTAATCCGACAGGTGGGATATTTCTAACGGTTGTGAAAGAGTAACTCCATCTGCCAAACTCTAAATCAGGCGCTAAGTATTTATTAGTACTTCTTGTCAGGTTTCTTTGTCAGTGAAGAGGTCATCTCAGTTTCTTGCTGTGCCTTGGCTTGTCTAAGGTTTTGGTTCCCATTGCACTTCAACATAGATCTGCCAGTCAGCTCCTAAATGATTGATTGGATATTGCTGTTTACATAGGAGATTCCCTGTAGCCCATCCTCTGTTTGCATCCACTGGCAATCTCGGATTGGGCTGTGATATTGTGTAGGAAAAGGAAGGTGGAACAGAAACTTCTTCTTGAGTATGAGCATTTACCCGAATGAACCCAAGTTCCAGTAAGGAATTAGGTTGTGGTTTGATTTGTGTTAGTTACCCGATTTGTCCTATGCTTTGGCCTCAATAGTCTTGGGTGCATGCACTGTGGGGTAGGTCATAGGTTAATGGGTGAGTAAACACCTGGTGTTTGTAAGAGTGGCTTGTTATGCCTTTTAGGTATGCCAACAAGTTTTTTCCCTTTCATCGTGGGGTAAGCATGAATGTGAGTTTTCTTCCACAGCTAGATTGGAGTTCACATATTATGACAATGTAAACAAGGTAGAAAATGAGGGTTTTCCACTACTGCGGAGCTTATAGAATTACAGCTTAGTAGATAAATTAGCAGTATGAGATGGGCCATTTTTGGTTAAATGATCCATCACCACCAAAGCAGTGTCGAACAAATTCCAAGAGACTTGGACTGACTAAATAAATGGCCCGACTTCATAAATGGCCTGTGATACTCCAATGAGAAAGAGCCAGATCTGTTGGCTCTAGCAAAAACAGACCATCCCTAGAGTGTCTATACCTAGAGTTCCCTCGACGCCTGAGTGGGGTACCACTTGGAGGGAGATGGAGTCACGGTAGTGAGGACACCAACCATAATTGATAGAGCCAGAGGCGACAGCAAGTCAGTGGGGGTGGAACAACCTGAATAAAAACTTCAACCACAGATTCAGCCGGACAGATCAGAGACGAGCTCTAACAGTAAACTAACACACAGAGCGACTTGGAGACCAGAGTGGCATAATTTGAGACACTGTTTCGTTGTAGTAGGTGTCTTACAATTCTTTTGGCCTCCAGGACTTGTTTTGCCATGCAAGGGAGGGGGAGGGTATGCAACATGGACCTTGGGAATGGTATTGGGGCCTAAATAGACCCCGAAGTAGGGGGATACCCTTTGGCTATGTTGATCACTGTTCAAAACTTTACAGGCACTGATAGGAGAATGTCAACTAGAGCCTCATGAGTGCTTTTGCTCTGTGCCCATATAAAAAAAGTGGAAAAGTGAGCACTGCTGCCTTGTGGCATTGATGGCTACGAGAATCTCTTCTGCAACAGGTGTAATGTTTTTCCTAAGGATGACTATTAAGTGACAAAGAGTGACACCACTGTAATTCTTACTGTTGAAATTCTAAGATGGGTAAGAATGAAGCCTCTTCCTATAGGTCTATCCCAACACATATTGTCATGATATAAGTATCTTTTGGGGTTGCGTGCCTTACTCACTTGATCCAGTAAAGCTTTGGTTGTTCCTCTCAGAAAGTGTTCCAAAGCCATGATGACAGTCGATTGTGGAATGAATTCCTACATTCATTGTATGAAAGAGCATCAGCTCCTCCATTCTCTTGATCTGGTTAAAATAAGCATGCGACTGCTTTTGGAACACTGAAGAAGGGCCTCCTTTTACCTCTGATCCCGTTCTATTCCTGATGGAGTGGTTATAATTTCATGGAATTCCACCATATATGCTTAAAATACTCACTTGTTCAATAGTAGAGATGCATGGACATCATTTACTGGCTTCACCTTTGCAACACCTGCCACTGCCTCTGTGACCCCTGGCCTCAGAGGTTCTAAAAGCAATGTCAACAGCAGAAGGAAAACAAGGTCCAGATGAATCTTTTTTTATTTTCTATACCCCCCACTGGCACTCGGGACAATAGGCTTTTTATTGTGTAAAATAAAACAAATCCGACAGAGCAGTACATCTAAGAAATGTTGCTATTTTTAATGGTGCTGCCCTGTGTAACCTGGGGCTTGGATTTGAGATTCTGGGAGACGTTAATTGATACAATACATAGCATGAGAAAGTAAGCGTTTAATTCTTGTTGTCTTCTTAATTTTTATTGTAAGTGTTTGATTTTGCTGTGTGCAGAGGTAGGTTTACGCTCAGTACAATGTTTTCCTTGCCTGCTCACCACCCAAGAGCCTGATCCAGAAAACCATATGTGCATGTAAGTTTCAATTACACACACAAATGTTTTGATTTAGGAGTGCAGAAAAGTCACTAAAATTCACATTGCAATTGTAAATCCTTTTACTAACACATAGTATTACCCCACAACCGTGTAATTTTGCACCTTAGTAAATCCTACTCAACAGGTAGTGGGTGGGCTTCTAGGGTGAGATCCCTGGTAAATTTGAGAACACCCATGCACTCAGTACTCACGGATTTGTGAGCAATCCCAAACTCCTCCCCACTTGGAGAAGGGCAGAGATTACTCTTTTTACAGGAGTAAATTCCTTCTGAGGATGTGAAAAGCAAAGGTACCGCGTCAAATTTTTGCAGAGTGTGAGGTGGAGCTGTTTCACCATAAGGAAAATATTTTCGGTGTGGAGAAAAAAATAAAGTAATGTGCTGCTGCACATAGGTGAATGTATTTCAGCATGGATATGGATAATTGTATAAAACATACAATTATGCTAGTGGAGAAGTGCTTATACAGGCAAAAACAGAATTTCACAAAAGTTTTTTTGAAGTCCATCTGGAAACATGTGACTGCAGAGCTTTTAAGGTGCCCTTTAGAAACGTTTTGTGAGTTCCCAAAAGTTGCAAATCTGCTTTTTTTTTTTTTGACTCGTGCCCAGAATAGTCCATAAATTGATATAACTGTATGATTACTCTTGCTACACTTAATAGATGCTGGGCCCAGGGCGAGATGTGTAAGTCTAATCATTTAAAAAAGGGCAGTACCAGCTTTGTCTGAGCCTGGCTCACAAGGTGTGGGGCAAAAACATGCCTCTGAATTTGTTATGGCATGTGCAGGCTGAGTAGTTGATTACTAAACCCTCACATATCTTGGTAGCACCCAAGCTAAAATATAGTTGACATTTAAAATAGACCATTTATCAGTGTAAGTAAATGCTTTTTATTTTAATAAACTTGCAGTTATTATAAGGATCTTAACTTCAGTGATGAACATTCTTAAGACATCACTTTCTCTGCACATTGGGCCAAACATTGTATGATATCACTTCCAGTGATGTCATTCAGGTGAAAGGATGTATGGTGTCATTTCTGCTGCACATGTCATTTTGGTGAATCAACGTGTAGCAATGGTGTAAACTCACCTATTGGAGGATGGCTTGAATGTGTTTGAAGTGGACCTTCATAGTGGCAAGAATAAATCCAGATGTCATCAGTGTAAACAATAACACACACACATTGTATGACCTAATATTCACCCAATCCAAATTGTAAGCAAAATGCTCTTTTTCATCCTTTATCTTCTCTGACTAAATGGTATATCCTTTGCAAGTCCAACTTGATCTGTACTGTAGCATCCTCCACTTAGTCTGGGAGCACTGGAACCAGAGGAGTGGGTGCTTGTTCTTAACAATGATCTTATTAAGTGCATGGGAAGCTGGCTACTTCGAGTGTCTGATGAAGCCCAAAGTCAAATTTACCTTGATATAGGTCTTAATACCTATTTTCTATCTGACAGGGCATATTTTCTTGTGCATTTTTATTAGATCTGGATTAATCTTCAGTAGATCTGGATAATGATTCATCCTGCTTTTGAAGTCTTTATGAGGTGGTAAAGTGCTTGCTTTAATTTGTCAAGGACATCACGAAAATCATGAGACTGAACCGCGAAATCATATACTCAATCGATCCTGGAAGTAGGTTCTATGGCACAAACAGTCAATTTTTGTCTTTGGAATTGTGAACGTATGACAATGTATTCATGTATGTATTACAGTACTATTGTTCACATATGTATGACAAAGAGTGCACTGATGTATTTAGTGATATATTTCACAAACAAATATGGATGTTTAAGTTTCACGACTCTATTAGGCCCAGAAGACAGGTTATTCAAGGTCGTACATTTGCACATTTGTTTTACCATAACCTTGTTTTCAGTTCAGGCAACTGAAAGCGGGATCTTGGGGGAATAATGAGCCCAGTATTGTATCCTTAAATGATATCACTTCCTCAAGGATGCCTTGTGCTTCTTTGCGGAGAAGGTTCTGTAACCTCCTCATTGGATAAAACGTTTTGCTGTAAGTAACAATTTTCTGACACTTGATGAGGTTCTTTAGACTTATATTGAGAGATAAACTATTTAAAGTGTCTTCGGTTTTATGTATGTTGGCACTATGATCCAACTGACCCTTTTCTACTGTGTGCTATGGTTAAATGAAATTACAATTGCCTTTTAATTATTTTGCTGTGCTGCTTGCTTTTTTGCATTGAACACAGTTTAGACTTTGGGCTTCCGATGTATTATGTTTGATTGTTAACAGAAAAAAGGCACATTTGTTGGTTTGACTTGAACTGAATCATCAGTCAATGTCTAGATTATGAACCAGATTATTCCCAGAATTATTTGAAACTGTGGCACATCTATCATTTTTAAGAAGAAGGTCTTAATATGTTTAGGCTGAATGATTATGGTTATTAGAACAGTTTGGGATGTAAAGAAACGTTGGTGTCAGCTTCTGACAGCCAAATGTTCACGCTTGCTTCAAATTAGGCTTTTTGCATGTGGGTAACCCAATAAACTCAGCATATAAATAAATGTAGATTTGTGATTCGGTTATACCATAAATAAAATTGGTATGAGTTGTTACCAAAAGTTGTGAATGGTAGCAATTTTATGTCTGCGCCAAGTCATGCAAGACCGTATCAGAAACACTTAAAGCTGTGGTCTTTTTCACTTTTGAGTCATGTCTTTACCTGACCCTGCTTGACCAGGCACTGCTATTTTGGGTAGTATTCTTGGTTCTAAGGGGCATGCCTTTACAGAATGATCCTCTGTTCCATGGTCAACTCTTTTCTTTCTTTTCTTTGGTAAGCTTAACGTAAACCCCTCCAATATATACTAGTTTGTGACCAACCATTCATCTGGGGCTTTCACTCTTCTTTTCATAAATCATACTGATTTTCATTTTGTGCCTTCCTTGTTCTCATTTCCCTTCATTTAAATGGAGGTCTAACTTTTCTACCAGAAGAAAAATTTAAGCATAGGATTCCTGTTGATCCACTACCTGTGCTAAGAGATCATTAAAGTCTTCCTTCAGTTCTCTGCAGTAGAGTGACACCATATTTTTCAAACAGTTAAAAGATGTCAAGTACAAGACAAGGTCCTGGCTGGATTGTCCAAGATTTAGGAGCTCATTGTCTAAAAGTGTGCTTTACAAGACATTTTCAGCTATTCCTCAAGTGTCTTGTAATCGCACAATAATTGGTCACCCCATTAAACTAAACAAATTGACCAAGAAGCTGCTATGTCCCATGAGGTGCAATAAAACATAAATAACCTTGTTCAGTTTGTTGGTGAAAATTGTTTGACACAGAAAATGCAGCTGAAACTGACTGAGGAAGACAGCAAACGTATTCATATCCCCGGAGAAATATTCAGGTGGGGGAAGTAGTATAGTCGTGGAGGTCACGGCATGGACCTTTGTCTGGGTCTGTGCTGTAGGTCCCGTTGTCCTTGGTGAAAGAGTTGCTGAGTGAACGAGTAGGTTTGGTCAGAACAATTGGAATATGATTCACTTGCTGGGGGTAAGTCCAACTGATTATGTGAGAATGGTTAGCTCTGCATGCAGGTTATGCAGCTGTTGTGTCAGCATAGCTGTGATTCTCTGCAACCGTGCCAGTTCAAGGTAGTGGGCCTTGTTGTGGTGAACGTAACTAACACATTGGCTAGGATTACTCCAATTGGACCCACATTGCCCCAGGAATATGATACTCTTAGGATTCACTTTTTTGTCAGAGGGTGACTTGCATTAACCTATATGGTGCTTTTTGTTGCTGGTCCTGCAGGAGTGGCACAGATCCAATGCTCCTTTAGTCACTTGTGGCTTCTATCACTAGCTATCATGTGGCTAGCAACAAATGTGAGTGCGGCATATAAAAATGGGATTGATATAAAAATAACATGCCACTTCTGCTACTTGGCCCACATCCTTCATATTGGTCACATCCTGTGTCCTGAATGTGATTGCTATAGTGGAAAAAGGAACAGATTGTGCAGCAATCATTACTTTGCCAAGGATCTCTCAAGAATGACACAATGAGACTTGGAATTCTCTCTCTAGTTATATACCAGCCAAAGAGATTTATTGTGACCTCTTATTAAAGCACAGTTACTATACTATTTGTCTATAGTCAACTGTGATGTGAACATAATATGAGCAAAATTAACACGGGTCTGTTGAAGTTATAACTAGAACAATATCAACAAACTCTATACAGAATCATTCCTATTGAGTAGAAAACTAAGAGCGCTGGAATTCTGAGACACTACTTGATGGAAACCCATTACCTTGGTAGTGTTGAAATCTCCAACTAAACATGAACAGTATGAAACTCTAAAAATAATAAGAATTAAAAGACGCATCTGTAATACCTAGACAACTGGCAACCTGTGTAGAACCAGATGAGTTTTGTATGCTGCACCACAAAGCCATCTTTGTAGCGCTGAAACAATTAGGAAAAATCTGCATTTGGCGCACTAGTCTCAGAGTTTTCTGTTGCAAAACTACAATATGTGCCTGAAGCACACAAACTGAATCCCTAACTAACTAAATAATCTTACTTGGATTTCTTATCTTCCAACAGACATTGAAGAAAAAACTGTGAGGCAGGTGCTGGAACTGGAACTGATGAGCCCTAGTTCCCTGTCACTCAAGAGTACAATAAAGCACTGCGGGTGGAAGCTTGTCTGAATAGCCGAGGCCTGAGGAGATCCTTCTGCCTCCTATTAAACAATCTCAAGGGCAAGCAGAGAAATTCAGACCTGGATTGGCTTTAAACTGAGCCACACCCATCAGATGTCGTCAGACAAGTCTAGTAGACAAGCAGAAAGTTCTAGGCTGGCTGTGGCTTTCAAACCAAATGGACAAGGGCATGTCACGTCCTGTCATCAACTGCCTTACATTTTCAACCACTCCAAGTTTGAAGAATACATATTGCACATACCCAGTGGCATAATAGCCTTACAGAACGGTATGGTAGTGGAATACCATTGTCACAATCTTGTCTGACATAAATAGCAAGCCCTAAGTATCACTTACAAAGTTTTTGTTCCATTGGAGTCAATAATCGAAGCTCCACACCCAATGGAACAACATTGTTATAAATGATACTTAGGAGAAAGTATTTACATCAGGCAGTATTTCTGCATACAATATTCTGGAATGCAACCTTCCAGAAGGCTGACACACCCACCAGTGTAACATGATATTTAGCAAGACAGAGAATAAAATCAGGGCATAACTGCAATAATTATGGGTGCAAGATCTCTGTTCTAACTTGGTACTCAGCAGATACAAGGCATTAAGCTTAAATATGTTGTTTAAGGACAGGAGTCCTTGCTGGCTTGTGAATTATTCTTTTCACATCTTGCCTTTCTCTCTCTTCAGGGCTGTTGTGCCTTTTTGTCCCTACAAAATCACTACTCCCTTTGGTCTCTCACAATTATCTGCATTTCTCATATCCCCTTGACCACATCCCTACCCATTTGTACAGGACACCTCCTCTTCTTAGGTACCTTAAAGCCCACCTCCCTCTGGTCACTCTGTTCCTGGCTAGGGCCTCCGCCAGTGAATTTCTTTCTTTGTAGGCTGATGTCCTTTTTTGTTTCAGTCACCCCATGTCTCTTGGAACCTCCTCCTGTTCTCTCTCGTTTTCCCCTGTATTCCTCTGTACCTGGCCTGCCTTCATGCCTCTCCTTCAAGGGCCCCAGCTCTAGCAGTATGCTACTGTTGTGGTCGCAGTAGTACATGCAGCAACTGCTGTCCTGGCCCAAGCAGCTGCCTCCTTGACAGGCACTCTCTGTCTCTTGTGTCCCCTTTGATGGGGCCTGCTGTCCTATGCTGCATTCCAATGGCTCCCCATTCTGTTCAGCAACTTCAAGAGCTGTTCTGTCTTCCATGATGTTGGCTACTGTTAGTCTCTATGATGTACCCATTTCAACGCTGTGACAAAGATTTCCGACATGCACAAAAGGTTTCCATTCTTTGCGCCTGTCTTTTCTTTTCCTGGTGCCTTGCTTCGCCACCACTGCCAAAGGAAGACGTACACTGCACTTTCACTTTCAGTGACCTCCTCCCTGCGTCATTTCCTCTTCTTGTGCTCTACCTCTCACCCTCCTCACCTTCCCCAGAACCTTTGCGTCCTTGACCAAGCACTCTTTCTTTCTGGGAGCTTCTTTCCGCAGGGCTAGAGGAAAGAGACCGTGGTAGACCAGCCAGAATATAAAATGTTCTAGCTTTCCCATCAAGAATTTTCAATTCTATTAAGGACACGAAGGCGAGGATTATTCTTCTCTTTCTATGCCTTATTTTTGTCAGCAGCCAATAAAAAGAAATAAACTACAAACAAACTACATTGCCCAATAAACATAAGTCACATGATCAACCATTGAATACAACCCTATATAATGCGATCACAGTTACATTCTTTCTTTGCGTCCTAAAGACAGGAAAAACCTCAAACTTAATGGAAGTCCATAACATGAAAAATCCATTAATCCAACTGGAGATCTACAGAGAAACCAACTCTGACTACTGACGACAGGGCAGACAGCTGAGGAACCAGAGAACCTCTCCTTTGACAGCAATGCAAATGTAACTCGAGGAATTGCAGAAAATCTCCTGATCATTTGTTGTCTTGACCTAGACAGTCCTAACAGAGAGGAAGGACACAAGCCATAAACCTTGTCTCAGGGTATACCTTCATTCACTTGATAAAAACCAACAGTTCAATAATCAAAGGGAGGGAATAACTTGGGTAATACATAATCCCATGACATACATTCTTTGATTAAAATTATAATAGATCAATGAAAAGCCATAACAATTTGGTGGGATAATCTTTGCCTCTGTGTCCTTAATCGAATTGAAAAATATTGTTGTGAAAGCTTGAAAATGTTATATTCGATATCAGGACCAAAGGCTCCGATTATGCTTGTTTAAAGCTGATTCATCACCACAGAAGAAACATCAATAATAGGCTTATAATAAAATGTTTAAAAAGTAGATTTAGATGACCAATCAGTGGCTTATAGAATGTTCTCTAAATGAGAACACAATGAAAATGATTTCGGTGCCATTGCTCCTCTAACCAAAGGAGCACCAAATCTAGAAAGATCTATACCTGCTTCTGAAAGAAGGCATCTGATCTATCGAGCAAAGGTAGCAGACAAAACTGGACAAAAGGGCCTCGGCAAAGCAATCAATAACTGACCCAGCATGTCTGTCTGGAACTCTGCAGAACAGACCTCATAATCCTTCAAACACTGTACCACAGGTAATTATTTGGAAACCTGGACATGATACTAACCTGGTAATAAATGTCCTTTTTGTAATGAGGAAGGATCCTCCCTCCGGAGAGTATTGACGTCCCACCAGATCCAAAGCTCGAATGTCTGACACTCTTTTACAGGAAATCAGACATAATAACATGATCAACTTGGCTGAAAATTGTTTTCTGGTCAAATACCTATTGCTTGGCCAAGAATCTAGCAACCTAAGGACCACATTTACGTCCCATAATTCTGAATATCTGGGAAGAGGCGGATTCAACATCCTCACGCCTCTTAACAACTTACACACCATGGGAAGTTGACCAACTGGTCACCCGTTCATTAAAGAGTGACCAGCAGAAGTGGCTGACCAAAACTTTGTTAATAGACCAATAGGCCATCCCAGCAGCCGCTAAAGAAGCCAGAAAATGTATTATTGTGGTGCAATCCATGTTAGAGGGATCACCAACCTGTACACTGCACCAATTACACAATTGTTTCCCTGCTGAAGCATAACATTTATGAGCTCCTAGTGCCCATGCCTGATTAATGTATTCCTGAGCTTCTCGCGAAAGGCCTGGGAGACTCTGTCTACTCCCGAAAGTCGCCAAGCTACCAGAAACAACTTACCTGACTGGATTAATGGATGTGGAACTCCCACTCGGTCTAGCAGAAGGTTCCACAGAAGTAGAGCCGAGGGAGCACATGCCAACTCTAGAATAGTTGAGAACCATGCTTGTGCCCTCCAAAGCGGTATCACTGAGATCATCTTCGCTCTCTTGCGTTTCAGTTTGGCCAATACCTTGGGAATCATCAGCAACAGAGGGAAGGCATAGGAATGAATTTGGCTCCAGTCCTGTCGCTCACGCTCCTGGATCCGAGCGACAGCTGAAGTGGGCCGGGAGTTGTTTGTTCAACTGAGAAGAGGTTGATCTCGCAAGGGCCCCATCAATGCATCAGCGAGCGAAAGATCTTGGAATGGAGATGCCAGTTGATGAAATCCCGTAAATGGCGTGACTGCCAACCCGCTATCACATTGAGTTGGCCTGAGAGATATTCTGCCATCACTAATATGTGATTCTGCAGGCAGAAATGCCAAAAGTCTTTGGCTATCTCCATCAAAATTTAGGATCTGGTCCCCCCAAGCTTTTTCACATAACCGACTGCCGAAATGTTGTCCATGCATAGGAGAATGCAGCATCTTGTCTTTCCCGCTGCAAAACTCCGCACCACAAAGGAACCCACCAAGAGCTCCAGGCAGTTGATATGCAGGTTCAATTCCGTTGTGGACTACCAACCACCTGTAGACAATTGGCGACATCGGGCCCCCCTGCCCCAACGGCTGACATCCGTCTCTACTGTCAGCTCTGGCATTGAGCTAAAGATGGCTCTGCCATTCCAAGCCTCCATGTGGCTCAGCCACCACTGGATTTCTGTCCTCGCCTCCTCTGATAGAGATATCTGTTGAGAATAGGAAAGACCCTTGCGTAGATGTTGAAGCGTTGAAGGGTCCGGTAATGGAGCGTCCCTGGAAATATCACTTGAATGCAGGAAGCAAGAAAGACCAATAGACAGGTTAGTGACCTCAAGGATATAGCCATCTTGGACAAAACTGATCTCAACTCCTTTTTGATGTTCTTCACCTTCAGAGGTGGGAGAACAAGCAAGGATAACTGAGAATCCACTAGAAATCCCAGGAATTCTATAGATTGGGACGGGGTCAGGATTGATTTCTGAATATTGATGATTGATGATTGAAGATCTAGATCTGGGAGAAGGGAGATAGTCCACTCCAGATGTTTCAAAGTTGTCTGCGGGTGTTGGGACATAATGATTATGCCGTCCAGAAAAATGATGAGACGAACCCCTTGGGTCCTCAGAAACTCCACTACTGGTTTCATGGCCTTTGTGAAGCACCAAGGTTCTGACGAGAGGCCGAATGGAAGGACTTTGAATTCGTAATACTTGTTGTGCCAACAAAACTGAAGGAAGTGACTGTGAGGAGGAAAGATCTAAATGGTCAGATAGGCATCTTTAAGGTCCAATCGAACCTTCCAATCTTGTTTTTGCAAAATATCCTTTAGAAGGTGGAGCCCTCCCATCTTGAAATGACAGTAGAGAATCTACTGGTTGAATTCTCAAAGACTGAGAACTAACCTGGAGTCTCCCCCTTTCTTAAGGGAACTTGGGAAGTCTTGTGGATGGCGCTCGGATTCCTCTATCGCGCCTTTTTGAAGAAGAGACTGGATTTCTGAGGTGATAAAACTCTAATCTAGATGGGAAAAAACATCACGGGAGGGGTTCTGATTGAAATGGAGTTATGTAGAACTCCAACTTGAAGCCTATAATAGTCTCCAGAGCGGACGGGTCTTGCGTTATTTTCAGCCATTTGTGTACAAACATACTTGTTCTTCCCCCCAAAGACACTTCGGACAGAGGAATCATTCTCAGCTGGAGGTTTGGAATCTGGGAAGGCACCCTGAGCACCTCTCGATCGTCCTTTGCATAAACATCCTCTAAAGGAGCATGATATAGAAGGATAGAAGGTGGGGACTTGCTCCTGGTAACCACCTTTACCTTTTTGGATGAAGTCTCTCAGGGAGCCTTGGAAGGAGTAGTTTCGGCCAAAGGCTTGCCCCCTGAAGTGCCCGTCCTGTCCAAAAAGTGATCTCAATACCTTTTTAATTGATTGATCCCTGGGCTTCGGCCAGATTGGAATAGGTGTTAACAAATTTGGACAGTTCTTTCAAGAAAGGGGTGCCGAATAATAGTCCTTGCGTGGCTGGGTCAGCCTCAGAAGAGGCTAGGTCAATCAACTTGGGATCTAGCTTCATTAAGATGGATCTACGCCTTTCACTCAAGATAGCGGAGTTAGTATTACCCAGCTGGCATATGGCTCGTTGGGCCCAACCCACTAGAATCTCTGCATCAATAGGAACTTTTGATTCTTTGGAGCGATAGGCTTATTCCAAAATCTTGGTTAGGCGGTCAGTCATTTCCATAAGGTTGTCCGGACAGGACTTCCATGCCCTATCCATATCCTTTTTAGGGTCTTTAGTATATTTTTTTAGGTAAGTTACCATGATGGGGTCCACTTCTGGGGTATCCGCCACCATGCCTGGTAATTTGGGCCTAGGGCACTCACATTGCAAGCAAGCATGTACCTCCTTATCAAAATCCTGGCAGATGTGGTTCTTAACATAATCCGCTACCTCCTGAGGAGGGACCTCAGAGGTAGGGTCTGGGGTGCATTATGTCCCCCGTTTCAAAGGTAAGAGCTTTGGGTGGCTTGAAAGGTACAGTATGATGGGTCTTAGATTTACGCTTGTGGGGCGCCTGGTTCTCTTTATGTGTCGAACTCTTAGAGGAATCGGAGACAGAGTCATCCATATCAGTGGCTGCACGGGTGCTTGATAATAAATTATAAGCATGATCATCGGCAAAGGAAGCGCCCCATTTCCCGAAGGCCTCTGATCGAGGTCCTTTATCCACTTTGGCCTGTGATTTACCCATGTTTTCTCCCAGCGTTCCCGTAGGTGGTGGTAACCAACCTTGTTGTTGTGCAAAACCTTGTGGTGTTGTTTTAAGGGTGCAATAGCTTTCACCAGTGCGTCGTTGATTGTCTGGTGCATGCCTGCGTCCAGTGCAAGGACTAAACTTTGTTCAAAAGAAGGTGCCAGGCCTTCATCATATAAATACCCCTCATCACCCTCTTGATAATCTACATACATTTTTTGAGGTATCAGGTAGACAATGAAATTAGACCAATTCTGAGGTCCAGAGGAGCCTCTTTAAGGTGTTGACTCTAAATCCCAAGAGGAGAATTCAGGGGGAGCACTCAGAGTTCACTGTAACTTAAAGACCCCCAAGCCTGGCCAAAGAATGTGCTCAATTCTATATAGAAAGTAGAAGGAGGACCTAGAGAAATATCCACTCTGGGCAAAGCGTCTGCAATATTTTACAACTCTAGGGAACTCTGTCACTCCTGGGAGTCAGTGGGAGCAGTTGCCGCAGGAACTGTACTCAAAATTCTCTGACCGCAACTCTAAGCGTGTTGAAGGGACCACTGAGGTTGTGAGTCTGGCGCACATGTGGGAAGCACTTGCAAAGCTGGCAATCAAAAGAGGACTACGCAACTAGCAGTCGCGTAGTCCTCAGTCCCATTCACCCGCTCCAACAAAATATGACAAAAGCAGCATGCCGCTTTGTCAGTGTGTGGGAAAATTGTTTCAAAAATATTAAATGTTATTAAACTGCAAACGCAGAGGTGGGTCAAATCATGCACCTGACACGTGATGGTGCCGTCACGAATGGCCTACCTGCTGGAAGGACGGCATAAAATTCACAAAGCCAATACCAAAGCAATTTCTATCTCATAAATAACATTGAAGAAGAGCATGTACTTAACTGGCTGCTGAGCAGCAAAGAAAGAGGAAGTGTTTTACTGTGATCGTATTATATAGGGTTGTACTCTATGCGCGATCATGTGACTTATGGTTACTAGGTAATGTAATTTGTTTAATTATTTCTTTTTATTGGCTGCTGACAAAAAATAAAGCATAGAAAGAGAAGCATTATAGGAGTCTCTGGTCCTGACATAGAATCTCCAGTTCTGAAACAGAGCCATGTGAAGGAGATTAGTCTTACCTTTCCATCTAAAAGAACAAGGTCTTTTCTTAAAGGTTGCTCTGGTTGAGCCCCTGGGCCGGGTATTTGGCAGCGAAATCAGTTTTAAAACCATGCCAAGAGCTAGAGTCTGAGGCTAATGTAAATACCAGCTTATCAGAAACCTAACTGAGGTGGAAGGGGTCTGAGATATAAGGAAACTACTTCACCTTTCTGATACAAGCACTAAGTTGTAGTTACCCTTGAATCTAATGTAATCAGTACACTTTACACTGTGTTTGGGTTAACTGCTGTTTTTTAATATGCAGCACGATTTCATTTCTGTAGCTTTGGTTTATAAAACAATAACCTTCTCTCTCCTCGTTCCTATGTTTCAGTCAATTGGGCCTTCTTTTGCCCAGTGACTTCAATATGCATGTGTCATCACTTCACTATGCTGTCTGTCGAGCAGGAAAAATGAAAGGAAATAAGCCTTCCGAGAAGCAAAATATATATCTTTTAACATTTAAGTTGTTTGATTGCATGAAACAAAAAGGTGGAAACATGGTCAAACGCTGAGTTATTCCATTCAATGGAAGGGCAGCTAGGAAAAAGAATGTGAAAAGTGCTAACCAAGGGTCAGATGTATGAAAGGATTTTGTAAGAAACCAAGCAGTTTGCAAAATCAATAAGTTTGCAACCAAATTATGCATTTTTATAAGAATTCCTTACACCATTTTACTGATTCTGATATTTTTTAAGACTCGGTAAAAGGGCATAAAAGGGGTTTGCATTGAAGTTTGTGATTCAGTTTACACTGTATCATTGGTTTGTGACTGCAACTCCGATTGCAAACCACTGAAAGTTTGCCAACACCTCAACAGAGAGTATAACTGATTTGCAAATAACCTTTCCCATTGATGTTTTACCAAATAGATTGTTTAAAGCAACAACAGTTAATTTGATGTTTTACCAAATTGATTTTTTAAAGCAACAACAGTTCCTTTAAGTAACACAGGCTGCTTTAAAAAAAAAAAAAAAAAAAGTTTTCCATTTGGGAATGCAAACACAGGAATTGTGGTATGCTGTCCCTTGCAGACTACCATCCCTCTATAGGAAGCCACAGGGAATGGTAAATTGTGACTGTCCATTAATATTCATAAGGCTGGTCAATCTGAGACTCCCTGCAAATGATGATTTTGAGAAGTGACCTATTATTACATAGATAGCTTCACAAAATCAGCAATTTGCGACCTTTGAGGTGGCTCAACCCCCTTCCATCTACTCTTGCAATCAGTCTTTAAAAGGAAAGGAAACAGAAAGCACGAGAAGTATTAGCCGCTGAACCAGATAATCAAGCGTATTGATCCGCAACCGTATTGACTTAATTGCTGTAATTTTTGGAGTCTGAAGTCTTCAGCTGGCCACACACATATGGAGACATTCTCTGCCATCATTAAGTGCAGGAAGATGAACAAGTGACCCGAGGGATAAAATGCTGAGGGAGCAAGATTTTTCCAGCCTGATCCAAAAAAGAGGTCTGAGTTCTGATAATTAAACCTTAGGAATAAAAAAAGAAATAGATAGCAAAACAGTAAGTGAACGGTGAAGTAAGTACAAGACAACCGTTCCAGATATTGTGAAGAAGGAGACGGGTAGGACCAGCTCATCGAATCAGGGCTCTAATACAGTTTATGCTAGACCTCTATTCAATTTAAAGAGGTTTAAGTAGAGCAAGGTTGAGAGGATCGGAGATCATTTATTTTCTTCATCAAGAGAAAGAGACATTGCCCAAAGCCAATAACCATTGCAGGTGCTGAGATGTAAGTAAAGATAACGATGAAGGTGCAAACCAGACAAGATCGCAAACCTCAAATTAAAAGCAGTTATGTAGGTGTACTGTATCTCATTGTTTAATGAATTTTTTACATGCCACCTGCAAGGGAAAGGCAGGTTGCTGGTAAGTGAGCAGTCTACTAACATTTAGTTGTTTTCTATTACAGCTTCCTTCTGTATTTTTTTAATTTTTATAAAGATTTTTATTTTATTTTGAAGAACAAGAAAAAGAAATACACAACCAGAATACATTATAGCAATACCTAAAAAAAAAAATTAAAAAAAAAAAAAAAGGGAAAAAATACAGATATCAATACCATAGCACCCTCTTCACGATGTAGCATCTGCCATCTCTGTCTCATTCGTCCTGTGGGACCCAGGGACCTGGTAGGCTCACGGCCTTCATGCGGTCTGAAATAAGTTTTAGTTTTTAAGGATTCTGGAGATTTTGGTCCAGTCTTTATGACATTAGAATAGGTGGCTGACCCCCCTTGATACCATGTCCGCGGGAGATCAGTTTGCTCTCTACCTTTTGTGGCCTATGTTCGGTCCCTCCCACACACAGAGCAAGGATTTCAGCTGTTACTGCCCCATGGACCTTGGGTGACTTTTACTTCGGGGGTGTATGGAGCTTCCTGCCATCTTAATTTATTCAATCAGCCAACAGACCCACCCAACTCCCCCATATTCTATTGTATTTTTCAGGACAACCTCTCGCTTCGTACACCAGTCTTTCGCATCCTGCGCACCAATCCACTCCTCGTCTCCATTTTTTAAGGGTTGGCGCTTTTACGGCCTTCCATTCCGACATAATGTCCCTTTTTGCCACCAAGCAGGCCACTCCCAGGAATGTACGACTTGATCTATTTAGTCCTATCTCGCCTAATACCCCCAGTAAAAGTGGTGTCGGGGATACCTCCACCGTAGACTGCAGTACTTCGGAAACCTCCTCTATAACCGCCCTCCAATATGACTCTATAACTGGGCAGGCCCAAACCATGTGGAAAAAATCAGCTCCTGGCTGAGAGCACCGGGGGCACTCGTCTGTGGGCCGAAGACTCGCCCGGTGGAGCCTCTTAGGGGTAAGGTAAGCTGTGTGTAGGTAGAGGGTCTGTAGCAATTGAAACCGTGTGGATATGGCCAGTGTTCGTGGAGCCATTAGTGCCTCTCTCCAGTCTAAATCCTCCATGGGACCCACCCAGCCCTCCCATTTCCGGCGAAGTTCCTCGAGGGGAGGGGATGTGTTAGTGAGGATGGAGCGGTATATTTGGGAGGTTCCTCCTTTGTTTAGGTGTCCCATCATAATCTTAGCTTCCAGCGGGCTATACTCTGGGATGCTGTCTCCTGGTCGTACGTGTACCCGTAGAGCATGTCTGAGCTGTAGATATTTGTGAAGCTGGGTGTTGTGTAGAGAGTATGTTTTCTGAAGCTCCTCATAGGGTCGAATGTGCGAGTTGCCCCAGATGTCGCCGAGCGTAGTTATCCCAATATTGTCCCACTTCCGAAAGCCCTCCAGTGTGGAGACTTCCTTTAGCCATTTCCCCTGCCAGAGAGGTGTCTGAAGAGTTAGGCGAGCCCACCACCCCGTGGCTCTCTGTGCTGCGCGCCATCCCGTGAAGACCAGCTTGGTCACCTCTGGGGTGGATTGTGGAATCACGCCTCCATACAGGGCATTGAAAACCCCGTTGTAACCCATCTCCTGAAGTTCCAGTCTGTAGGAATTGGCGTGCCATAGTCTCAACTTCGTTGAACCATTTCCGAGGGATTAGGTGCGGGAAGTTTTGTAGTTGGTATAGGAATCTGGGGCGTACCATCATTTTGTATAGAGCTATTCTCCCCAGCGTATTGAGTGGTAAATTCCGCCAGCGTTGAAGGTCTTTCCTGGAGTTTTTAAGGAGCGGTGTGATATTCAGTTCCCAAGCTAGCTCAGGGAGCGGAGCTATGTGAACGCCCAGATATTTAAAACTATTGCGGCGGATTGGGATGTTTTCCTGCCAGTTTACACAGTCTCTCGAGGGGTGTAGTGGGATCAGTAAGGATTTGTTAGAGTTTAGGGTAAGCCCCGAGGCTTGTGAGAAGAGCTCTAGGAGTTCTAGGACCCGCGGGCCGCTCATTGCCGGGTTGAAGAGGTAAAGGAGAAGGTCGTCAGCGTACAGTGCCACCCTGTCTTCCGGTCCCGCAGGCCATGCCCAGCCTGTTATTAGTGGGTCTTCTCTCAGCAGTTTTGCCAGAGGCTCAACTGCCAGGGCGAAGAGTAACGGTGATAGGGGGCAACCCTGGCGGGTCCCGCGACGGATGGGGAATGGATCGGATGTCACCCCGTTCACCTGAATACGAGCTGTCGGGTTGGAATAAAGCAGTTTTATTAGGTTTCGGAATTTGGGTCCAAAACCGTTTTTCTTTAAAAACGTGTTCTAAGTACGTCCAATCCACAGTGTCAAAGGCTTTTTCAAAGTCTATTAGTAGGAGGGCAAGAGGGGACCTGGTTAAGGTGCCACGGCGAGCTAGGGCATTATGCAACCTTCTAATGCAATGTCTGGTGCTACGTGAGGGCATGAAGCCGCACTGGTCTGGATGTATCAGCGAGGGGAGCACTTCCCTCAGCCTGGTAGCCAGTAATGTTGAGAGCACTTTAATCTCCGCGTTTAGCAGGGAGATGGGTCTATAGGCTGAGCGGTCGGGCGCTGGCGGGCAGGTCTTCGGAATCACCACTATTGTGGCTTGGTCTATTCCTGTGGGGAAACGTCCCATTTCTGCTGCTTTGTTAAACATGTTGAGTAGATGGGGACACAAAATGTCTCCGCATCTGTTATAGAGCTCGGATGGAAAGCCATCCGGCCCAGGAGTTTTGCCTGATGCTAGCCCGGACATGGCCGTTGTTATTTCAGCCAGGGTTATGGGTTCCTCCAGGATCTCCTTGGTTGCCTGTGGGATTTTAGGGAGGATTATGTCATCTAGAAGGGGAGATTCCCTTTCAATTTGCGGGCGGGGGCGCTCAGCGTATAGTTGGGCGTAGTATGAAGCGAAGCTCGTAGCAATTTCCCGAGGGGTCTTCGCTATTGAGCCTGCCTCGTCCACAACCTCTGGGATAACTCTGTCGGCTAGCGGCTGTGAGGCCAACCAATGCAGGAGTTTGACATTTTTATCGCCCCATCCATACACGCGTGCCGCCGATGCCCTCCATGTGTGCTTTGCGGCCTCAAACACCAGTTGTCTTATTTCTTCTCTAATCACTGTTAAACGCCTCAAAGCAGATGCTGATGCCACAGTAGTCTCAGACTGCTCCAGGGCTAGAGCTTTGGCTTCAAGGGTTGTCACCTGTAAGTCTCGTGCCCGTTCGCGGGCGCGCACACGGTACTTGGCATAGCCTCTAAGTGTGGCTTTACATGCCGCCCAGACTGTGCCCGGGGATTGTACGGATCCCAGATTTTGCTCAAAGTACTGGGTGAGGTGGTTCCTTATTTCGAGAGTGAAGTCGTTATTTTGTAGGTACCATGCATTCATGCGCCACATGGGACGTTGATTTGGGGCTATGTCCCCTATCCGGATTCGGACTGGAGAGTGATCTGAGACTCCCCGAGGTAATATCTCAGCACCAGTGACTCTGAGGACGTCCAGGGCGGGCATGAGCACAAGATCAATTCTTGCCTGAGAGTGGTGAGCCGCTGAAGTGTGTGTGTATTGTCGTGTTTTGGGGTGCCATGTCCTCCATACCTCACACAGGGCTAGGCTTGTTATCCAACCATTTAATTTGGTTGCTCTCCCTACTCGGGTAGATGAAATAGGTCCGGATACGTCTACTTTAGGATCCAGGACTGAATTAAAGTCCCCTCCAATAAGTGTGAGTCCCTGTGGGAGGCCTATAATCATCCGGCGGAGAGTTGATAAGAAGGTGTCGAAGCCAGCTGGGGGAGCGTACACACATACGAAATTTATCGGTGACCCGTTTAGTATACCGGTCACTGCTACAAATCTACCCTGTGGGTCTGACTGCGTGGCTGTAACCACTATGGGCAGTGAGCGATGGAATAAGATGGCCACCCCCCTGGAACCTCTTGAGAAACCTGCGTGGAAAGCTTCGTCAAACCCTCCCCGCGCTAGGATAGGGCATTTGGTTCCCAATAGGTGGGTCTCCTGTAAGAGGACCACTGAAGGGGCATACCTGCGCAGGGTGTTGAACACTGCAGATCTTTTGATTTTATCTAGGAGGCCATTAACGTTCCATGAGAGAATCTGTGTCAGTGCGGGGACCGTGTGTGCCATGATTGCGTTACGGGGATTCGGGGACCTGACCAGGGGTCCAGAGATAGGCACCTCGAATGGAAGGGATCTATGCGGCGGGTGTATGTATTGCTATAGTAACTTATCACAACCATTTCACTAAGCCCTAACGTGAGCTTTAAACTCCCCAACTCCCCCCCACCCCATACTTCTACCTTTGATGCATCTGTCACCCTAATGCCCAACGGGGGCAACACAGCCGTGTAGACTGCCATCGAGTGGAGTGGTGGACCCCTCCTGTATGTCGGATCAGTTGCAGTTGATTAATGAAAAACCCCTACCCGCAATAAAGTTGTTGGGGTGCTCGGCGTAATGCCGTCGTGGGTGTGCATTGCACCAATCACGTGAGCGCCATCTAGTTCCGCTGGTGTGGCCCATTGCAGAGGGAGCTCAGTACATGTGAGGCCAGTGTCAACCAAGTTCGGGAGATTGGCTTAAACGGTCCACTCGTTGCTCTTCTTTCGAGGTCTGGTCTCCAGGGTGTATCATTGGTCCCTCCCCCGGTGTGGGGACCAGGTTCGGATAGTTATCCTCGACTGTTTGGGCATTGGAGTTCCTCAGCCTCCCTTTCCTGGATCTGGTGCGCTTCCGACCTCTCTGCATGATCGCTTGCGTGCCCGGGCGTGTCACCCGTGGGCCTCCAGACGAATCAATTGGACCCCTTCGGTTTCCGATACCCTCCTCCGTCAGCCAGTCCCACGCCTCCTCAGGTGACTCGAAGAAGTGCGCCTTGCCGGCCAGGATTACTTTCAGGCGAGCTGGGAAGAGGAGCATGTAAGAGAGCTGGATCGCTCTCAGTTTTTGTTTCACCTGCTCATACGATCGGCGTTTGGTTTGGACTTCTCGAGTGTAGTCTGGGAAAACCAAAATTTTCTGATTGTCCCCGAGGAGGTCAGGGGAGCGCCTGGCTTCTCTGAGGATCGCATCACGGTCTTTAAAATTGAAAAAGCGTGCTATCATGGATCTTCGGGGGCCGCCCGGGGGGGGCCGCGGGGCCAGGGCTCTATGCGCTCTTTCAATCGCGAACCAAGTTGAGAGTTCTCCGGCATCCAGGATTTAATCCAGTTCTCTAGAAACTCAGTAGCTTTGCCATCCTCCGCGCCCTCCGGGACGCCCACGAAGCGTAGGTTGTTGCGTCTGGAGCGGTTCTCTGCGTCCTCTGCTCTGCGATGGAGCTCGCCGGTCCGAGCCTGTAGCTGAGCCACCTTGGTTCTAAGGTCGGCCACGTCGTCCTCTGTCTGTGAGACACGGTTCTCCACCTCCGTAATACGGCCCACTGCATTTCTGAGATCTTGTCTTACAAGGCCCATCTCTTCCCTCACCTCTCCAATCTTGGTTTCCACTGCCTGTTGCGAAGTCTGAATTGCGAGGAGGATAGTACTGACCCCGTCTGCAGTCTGTACGTTAAGTGGAGCTTCACCTCCGGTTCGGGGGACCGTTGGCGTGGTAAATTGGTCGATCCTCTGCTGGGATGGCTGCGCCTGCCTGGCGGCTCTATCCTTACTCATGCTGTCCGAAGGGCCAAGGAAGTGCGTATCCGTGATAAGGGTTGCATGTCTCTTGTCCGGGTGGGTCCGATCTGGGGTGGCCACCACAGGGAGGGGGTTCCAGCCAGGGGCCGAGCAGAGGACGGCAACAAGGTCTTTCACTGGGTCCGCAGGAGGGGGTGGGGTCACCTGTCCCCCTCGTGGTATGTCCCAGGATTCGTCAGCAGGGAAAGGGACTCACCCCTCTACAGGTCCGGAGCCATGGAGGCGTCTAAATTGTCGGAATCTTCCGGGGCAGCAGTCCAGTTGTTATCTTGGCGCCCACATGGCATGCCCACGGCGTTCGGTGCCCCCATAGGCACGGGACAGCGTTGACCCAGGGCCGCTCCAAGGCCAACTTCCCCCAGGGCCCGAGTCTCCGCGGACCCCAGGCGATGGGGAACCACTGGCCCCACTGTGTTCCCCACGGAGTTGTTATTGTGCCAGGTCGGTCTCACCCTTCGGTGGGCTGATTTCCCCCCGGGTGCAGGTTTCGGGACTTCGGTTTGTGGGACCACGTGGGTCAGGGCCCTCGTCGTGTTTGTTCGTCACCCCTGCTTCCAATCGCTCCTCCACTCTCGTTCCGGCGCTGGAGCAGGTGCGTTTTCGGAGCTTCACAGTTTGGGGGGCGGAGCCGGTGGATGGTCTTCTGAGGTGGGGGGGGGACATCCCAGGTTCGCTGTTTAGAGTCCAGCAGGCCCCGGGATCCGGATTGCAGGGCCAGTCTTTCACCATTTAGTGGTGCGCAGTATTGTCTCCCGGGGCTCCGAGGGTGCGGATCTCCAGTGCGCGTCCCTTTATGCCTCCTACCTTCTGAGGTCGCGCTGCCTGAGTCAGTGCGCCGGTGTTCGGGCTCCCGGTGTCTGGTCTGCCGAACCACGGGGCCTGTCTGCCTCGGAGACGCCCAATCTCGGTGGCGCCGACCGCACGTGCGGTCGTCCGCCGGGCCCCCCTTTCTGGCGCGCTGGATGGTGTGGCGCCCCCAGGCGCGGCTCCAGGAGCCCCGCCTGCCGGGGTCAGTATGCCGTTCGCTCGGCGGTCTCGGCCGGAGGGCGGTTCCCACCTCGGCTGCGGCCCGGCTCCCGAGCCGGCGTCACTCCCCGAAGGCCACAGGCACTCCCGATCTTCGGATTTTTTAGCTCCCGGAGTCAGGGGGCCACCAAGACACCCCTCGGGTCCCGGTTGGGACAAAGCAGGATCGATTATGGCAGTGGATTTGGGCAGATGACGGAGGGGTCCGGAGCACTCTTAGAGTGCGACCGCCATCTTGACGCCCATGGCCACGCCCCCATTCCTTCTGTATTTTTAACCTAACTCTAGAGAGGTTAATGCTTCAGTGTGAGTTACTCTTTGAGGACTATTGCTCTATTGCTAATGTCCTCAGTTCCAAAGTTTGATATTCTGGAGTTATATAACCAGATAAAACATGCCCCTAGCTGTGCAATCTTGCTTTGACCACTGAATCAACGGGCACTTGAACATATCCTTGGTAAAGGAGTGCTTGGCAGAAGGAATTGAGAACAGCCCTGTTGGAAAATGGCCCTCTCTGAAGGGTCACCCCAAACTATTTACCCCTCTCCTCTTTTTCTGACCTTGTTTTTGTTGGCTTTAGGACTCTGGGCACTTTACCACTGCTAACCAATGCTAACGTGCATGGTAACATTGGCTCATACCCCATAGGCATATTTAATTTACCTATAAGTCCCTATTTAAGTGCACTATGGCGGTCATTCTGACCGCGGCGGGCGGCGGTCGCCGCCCGCCATGCGGTTACCGCCGGATGACCGCACCGCGGTCAAAAGACTGCGGCGGTCATTCCAACTTTCCCGCTGGGCCGGCGGGCGACCGCCAAAAGGCCGCCCGCCGGCCCAGCGGGAAAGCCCCTGCAACGAGGAAGCCGGCTCCGAATGGAGCCGGCGGAGTTGCAGGGGTGCGATGGGTGCAGTGGCACCCGTCGCGATTTTCACTGTCTGCAAAGCAGACAGTGAAAATCTTTGTGGGGCCCTGTTAGGGGGCCCCTGCACTGCCCATGCCAGTGGCATGGGCAGTGCAGGGGCCCCCAGGGGCCCCACGGCACCCATTCCCGCCATCCTGGTTCTGGCGGTGGACACCGCCAGAAACAGGCTGGCGGGAAGGGGGTCGGAATCCCCATGGCGGTGCTGCAAGCAGCGCCGCCATGGCGGATTCCCTGGGCCAGGGGAAAACCGGTGGGAAACCGCCGGTTCCCCTTTTCTGACCGCAGCTTTACTGCGGGGGTCAGAATAGCCCAGGAAGCACCGCCAGCCTGTTGGCGGTGCTTCCGCCGCCCTCCGCCATGGCGGTCATGGACCGCCAGGGTCAGAATGACCCCCTATATGTGCCCAGGGCATGTAAACTGAATGCTATTAGTGGGTCTGCAGCACTGATTGTGCCACCCAAATAAGTAGCCCCTTAACCATGTCTCAAACCTGCCATTGCAGGGCCTGTATGTGTGCAGTGTACTGCCACTTTGACTTGGCATTGAAAACTACTTGCAACCCTTAAACTCCACTTTTCTTACATATAAGTTAGGCACCTAGGTCGCCCATAGGGCAGGGTGCTATGTAAGTAAAAGGCAGGACATGTACTTGTAAGTTTTACATGTCTTGGTTGTAAAAAAAACACCCAAAGTTGTTTTTCTCTATTGAAGCCTGCTCGTCTCACAGGCCAGCATTGAAAATTATCTTATATACTTTTAAGTGGTAATTTCTGATATGAAAGGAGTGGCATTGTCATGTTTGGTGTGGCTAGAATGGTAGTGAGAAATCCTGCCTACTGGTGTCCTTGGATTTAACATTACTATTTTAGAAATGCTACTTTTAGAATGTAGGCATTTCTCTGCACTTACTGTTGTCTGTGCCTTACAGCCTGTCTCCAATCCATGTCTTTTCTGTGCTGGTTGACAGCTCCCCTTGTGCATTCCACCCAGACAGCCTTAAACACAGGACACTCAGCTGCATCCTCATTCATCTTCATACTGATGGGTCTTCCTGGACGGGAAGGATAGAGGGGCTCTCACTTACACCTCAAAGGCTAGTGACCTGACCTCACACAAAGGACGTTAACCTCCCACAGATCTCCTGGCACACAAGACTGGGTTGAAAGGGGAACTGGTGCACTTCAAAATTACTTCAAAGGCACATTTGGGTCTATATACTGGGTCTGTGACCCCCTCAAATGAGACATTTCTGGATCTAAAAACTGAACTGTGTCAGAAGGACTGCTGCGCTGCCCAAAGGTCTCATCTGGACTTCTTTTCTGGCAGGACTGCTCTCCTGCTTGTTGCCTGCTGCTCCCTGACTCTGGTGAAAGGACTCTGCCTTCCGCCACAAGTAATCTCCAAGGGCTTGGACTGAGCTTGCCTCCTTTTTTCTTTTTTTTTTTTTAAATAAAGAGATTTTTATTGTTTTGTGACAGACGATAAAATAATGATACCACATATACAAATGATATGAAAACAACTGGTGCTCGAACACAATCAACCCCTGCTCAGGACAGAACTCAGTGTGCAATATCTGTGTGTCAAGATGGTAATCAATAACCTGGTCTCGATCTCTTAAGGAAGGATATAGGCAGTAGAACAAAAAGGAAGAGAGGGAATCCTCCCACCATCTTCTTTGGTACAGGCGCCACTCCTCCAATTGCAGGGCTTTGTTTCGAGCTAGTCGTATGTCATGGCCTCCCACTTCCCCCACACTTTGTCATATTTATTTGGGCACCCCCTGGCCTCGTACACCAGCCTCCTGTGCTGTGCACACCAGTCCACTCTCCGTCTCCATTTACTCAGAGTTGGTGCTGCTCCGGCTTTCCAGTCCATCATAATGTCTCTCTTTGCCACCAGACATGCCACTCCCACAAAACTCCGGTCCGCCCGCCTCAATCCCACATCCCCCATAACCCCTAGCAGAAGTGGGAGTGGGGCCACCTCTACATCCTCATGCAGGGCCCTGGAGATCTCTCTCATGACTGCTTTCCAGTAAGTCCCTATAACTGGGCATGCCCATACCATATGGAAGAAGTTAGCATTTGGGTTGGAACACCGGGGACAGTCTGCTGTGGGTCGGAGGCCTGCTGTGTGCAATTTTGCAGGTGTAAGGTATGCTGTGTGTAGATAGAGGACTTGCATGAGACGGAATCGGATAGCCATCGTTAGAGTCCGAGGTGCCATCAATGCCTCTCTCCATTCCTCTTCCTCCATTGGCCCCACCCATTCCTCCCACCTGCGGCGAAGTCCCTCAAGGGAACGTGAGGTATTGGTTATCAGTGAGCGGTAGATCTGGGAAACTCCACCTCTACCTAGATTTACCATTAGTACCTTGGCTTCCATGAGGCTGTACTCAGGAATGTGTTCACCCGCTCGTGTGTGCACTAGTAAAGCATGGCGAAGCTGGAGGTATCTGTGGAACTGTGTCCTGTCTAGTGAGAAGAGTCCCTGGAGCTCCTCGAAGGACCTCATATGCGATCCCCCCCAGACGTCTCCCAATGTGGAGATCCTTATGTTATCCCATCTCTGGAACCCTTCCAGCCCCGCAACCTCAGCGAGTAATTTTCCATGCCATAGCGGGGTCTGTAGGGTAATGCGACTCCACCAGCCCGACACCTTCTGGGCTGCGCTCCACCCCAACAAGATTACTTTAGTCACGTCTGAGATAGTTCGGGGAATCGGGCAACCATAAAGAGCATCGAAGACCCCGGGGTAGCCCAGTGTGCGTAACTCAAGTCGGTATGCGGGGTCTGTCCAGCCGTCTCCCACCCAATCGTTAATTGCAAGAAAGTGCATTGCAAGGTGATAGTAGTAAATATTAGACATTCTCAACCCTCTGTCATATACGTCTCGTTGACAAGTAGTAAGTGCTAGTCTAGGGCGGGTACCGCTCCACAGGAAATGGCACACCACTGAGTCTATTTCTTTGAACCATTTCTTGGGGATTGGGTATGGGAAGTTCTGTAGTAAATAAAGGAGCCTAGGAAGGACCATCATTTTATAGAGTGCTATTCTCCCAAGCAGATTGAGAGGTAGGGATTGCCAACGCTGAAGATCGTCTTTGATTCTTGTAGTAAATGGTGTGACGTTAAGTTCCCATTCTAGTTCTGGAATGAGGGCGACGTGGACTCCCAGATATTTGAAACTATTTCGACGGATGAGGATGTTATGTTGCCAGTCAATACAGTCCCTCATGGAGTGTAGAGGAACCAGTAAAGATTTGCGGGGGTTTAGAATTAGGCCTGAGGCCTCCAAGAAGAGGTGCAAAATCTGTAGGACACGTGGGCCACTTGTGGCTGGGTTAGCGATGTATAGGAGAACGTCATCAGTGTAAAGCGCCACCTGGTCCTCTGGTCCTGCGGGCCAAGACAACCCTCAATCAGAGGGTCCTCACGCAGCAGTTTCGCTAAGGGCTCCATTACGAGTGCAAAGAGCAGCGGGGACAAAGGGCATCCCTGACGAGTGCCTCGGCTGATGGGAAACGGGTCGGAGACCACTCCATTCACCTGTACTTTAGCCGTTGGGCGAGAAAATAGCAGCCCCACTAGGCTTCGCAATTTGGGACCAAATCCATTACCCTGCAGGACACGATCAAGGTAGGACCAGTCCACGGCGTCAAAGGCTTTTTCGAAATCGAGTAGGAGTAGGGCCTTGGGAGATCGGGTCAATACTCCACGGTGTGCCTGGGCCAAATGCAGCCGCCTGATACAATGTCTAGTACTTCTGGAGGGCATGAAGCCACATTGATCGGGGTGAATCAATGATGGGATCGCTGTTTTCAGCCTGGAGGCGAGAATTGAGGACAGTATTTTAATTTCAATGTTCAAGAGGGAAATGGGCCGATAATCTGAACAGTGCCGTGACGGAGGCTGAGTCTTGGGGATTACCACAATTGTGGCTTGGTCGATTCCAGAGGGGAACTGACCGTTGCTTTCTGCTTCATCATACATGTTAAGTAGGTGAGGACCTAGGATGTCGCTGCATCTACTGCACAGTTCTGCTGGGAAGCCGTCCGGGCCTGGGGTCTTACCTGATGCTAGGGTGGTTATCGCACCAGTAACTTCTATCAAACTTATAGCCTCTTCTAAGCTATCTCTTACTCCCTGAGGAATTTTGGGGAGGGTGATGTCGTTGAGGAGGGGGGACTCCCTCTCTGCCAGTGGTCGGGGGCGCTCATCATATAGTCGTGCGTATTAGGAAGCAAAACTTTGCGCAATCTCTCTAGGTGTCTTGGAAATCTATGATCTCTGAGATGACCCTGTTAGCCATGGGCCGTGTGGCTAGCCAATGTAAGAGTTTCCCGTTTTTGTCCCCCCAGCCATACACTCGAGCTGCTGACGCCCTCCAAATGTGTTTCGCGGACTCCAACATTAATCTCCTCACGCACCTTATTGAGTTGCCACATGCAGGGGGCTGAGGGAGAGGCGTAGTGCCAACGGTCAAGGCGTAGTGCGCGGGCCTCCAGCTCTGTTACCTGTGAGTTTCGTGCGCGCTCAAGCACGCGAAGGAGATGTTTGGCGTGCCCACTAAGGGTAGCTTTACATGTGGCCCAGACTGTACCCAGGGACTGCACCGATCCCAGATTTTCTTCAAAGTATTGTGTATGATGGTTTCTAACTGCTATTTTGTATTCTTCGCCTTGCAGATACCATGCGTTCAAACGCCACATTGGACGATGGGTGGGATCCGTGCCGCATAAACGGATTTGTACTGGTGCATGGTCGGAGACTCCGCGAGGTAGGATCTCGGCCCCTGTGACATTGGCAACGTCTAGTGCGGGCACGAACACGAGATCAATTCTGGCATGCGTTTTATGGGCTGCTGAGGTGTGTGTGTACTGTCTTGTTCTGGGGTGCCAGGTTCTCCAGACCTCGCACAGGCCGAGGCTTTCGGCCCAGCTGTTCAGGGTCGTTGCTCAGCCGGATCGGCCGGCGGTGATGTCACCCAACACATCTAGGGGGTTATTCTAACTTTGGAGGAGTGTTAATCCGTCCCAAAAGTGACGGTAAAGTGACGGATATACCACCAGCCGTATTACGAGTTCCATAGGATATAATGGACTCGTAATACGGCTGGTGGTAAATCCGTCACTTTTCCGTCACTTTTGGGACGGATTAACACCTCCTCCAAAGTTAGAATAACCCCCCTAGTCCAGGATCTAGGACGGCATTGAAGTCACCTCCTATTAGTGTAGTAGCTTGGGGGAGTCCAGCCACAGCCTGACGAAGGGAAGTTAGGAAAGCATCGAACCCGGTTGGAGGGGTGTATGCACATATGAGATTGAGTGCCAGCCTGTATAGCAACCAGGACACTACAACGTATCTACCATGTGGGTCGGTCTGCGTGGCTGTAATCACCATGGGCAGTGAACAGTGAAGTAGGATAGCCACCCCCCTGGAGCCTCTAGAGAAGCCTGAGTGGTAAACCTTATCATACCCTCCCCTTGCAAGCATGGGGCACCTAGTCCCAAGGAGGTGTGTCTCTTGTAGTAGGACCACTGAGGGGGTGTATCTGCGAAGAGTACTATATACAGCCGACCTCTTAATCTTATCTAGGAGGCCGTTCACGCTCCATAAGAGTACCTGTGTCAGTGAGGGCCACGCGTGAGGTATGCAGGTGTGTCAAGACGCTGAGTGTCTGTTAGTGGGCACAGGGACAACTGCTTTGAGTAATAAACTAAGAAATCAAAACAGTAAAGGAAACTTACAAAGACATTATGGTTTAACCCTAACGTAAGCATTTCACCCCCCAAACACCCCACACCCCATACTTCAACCCAGGAAGCCCAACTACCCAACCTAAACAATACAGCCAAAAGGACTGACGTTGGAGTGGAGTGGTGGACCCCTCCATTAAGACGGATCATCTGCAATTTATGGACGGAAGTCTAAGCCAGGTACGATAGGTGGCAGGCAGGTCGCCGGTTTCGGCTAAGGACCCGTTCCAGTCTGTATGCGCCGGCTTTGTGCGGTGTTGATTAAGTCCTGGATGCCGCAGAGTGGATTGTGTTGATGTCGTCAGCCGAGCGTCGGAGACTGACTCAGGCGGTCACTGTCCACCACATGTGCCGGATCTGGGTCATCCAGAACACCCACAGGAATCTCCTCGGATCTGGGATCAGGACCACAGTCTTTGCCCTCGCACGTAGGATCCTCGGGCCCCTCCGTCCCCCACGCCTAGATCTAGTGCGCTTTCGGCCCCTCTGCTGCGCCATATGGGAGGGAGGTCCGCCCCCAGGGGAGCCCCCGACCAGACCAGGGGGGCCCCTCCGAGATCCGACACCCTCCTCGGTCAACCAGTCCCACGCCTCTTCTGGGGATCCGTCGGTCCGGCCATAAGGACTTTTAGGCGCGCAGAGAACAGGAGCATATAGGAAAGTTGCATGGCCCTGAGCTTTTGTTTGACGTGTTCGTAAGACCGGCGCCGGGTCTGGACTTCACGGGTGTAGTCTGGGAATATCAGGATCTTGTGGTTTTCCCAGTGGAGGTCAACCGAACGTCTGGCCTCCTTGAGGACTTTATCTAGGTCTTTAAAGTTTAGGAAACGCGCAATCATTGGTCTCCTGGGACCACCCGGGGGGGCGAGGGGCCAAAGCTCTGTGAGCGTGTTCAACTGCAAACCAGGCTGAGAAAGTTTGGTCTGGCATCCAAGACCTGATCCAGCACTCGAGGAATTCAGAGGCCTTATTGTCCTGTGCCCCCTCTGGAAATCCCACAAAGCGTAGGTTATTGCGTCTCAAGTGGTTTTCTGCGTCTTTGGTGCGTTGGTGCAGCTCGCCGGTTCTGGTTTGTAATTGGGCCACTTTGGTTCTGAGGTCGGCCAATTCATCTTCGGCATGGGAGGCACAACTCTCCACTTCTGTGATCCGACCCACTGCGTTTCTGAGGTCTTGTCTGATGAGGCCCATATCCTCTCGTACCTCTCCTATCTTAGTCTCCACGGCCAGTTACGATGATTGAATAGCCTGAAGGATTGCATTCACCCCGTCCGGCGCGGGGCACCTGGAGGTAGCGTCTCCATCGCCTCGAGGGGTCGTCGAGGTGGTAAACTGGTCAATTTTCTGCTGAGAGGCTGGTGGCTGCCTATTTGCTCTGCCTTTCCCCATCTCTCCTCTAAAATGCTGTTTTTACCTCTTTATGGCACGCAGAGTTTTTTAGGCTAGGCTCTAGTCACCCTACGGTCTCCGGTGGCTTTAAATCCAGGAGGGATATCTCCAGGGGCACAACCTCCGGGGCCAGCCCGGACACCTCAGGCAGGGCGATTAGTCCGAGTGTCCGCACATTGGGTAGCTGTCTGCGGGTATATTTCCTTCAGGCGGTCTCCCCGGGAGCTGGGCGACCTTCAACTGACCACGCTCAGTTGACGTCTAAGCGTCTCAAGCCAGCACTGCCGGGTACCTCTCACCTTCAGGAACCTCCGCAGGCAGTCATCTCTCCCAGAGGGGTATTCGGGGACAGGAAGGACACGCCTGTCCACCTCTCTAGCCCCAGTCCCAGGACGTTCAGTTTGGCACTCCTCGCCTCACCCTCTGCTCCTGGGCCGCCGCTTCACGGCTCCCTCCTCGGGCCCCGTTCCCGTCATGAGTCCAGAAGGGGCCCAGGGGTCCAGTTCCTCCCTCGCCCTCCGGCACCGAGTATCCGTGGCACCGGATATTAGTAAATAACGCAGAGGGGGTAGGGGGGACCACGAGCGGCAACAGGCGACCCTCGATCTCCAGGCAGTCCATCTCTTCTCTGGGAGGAAGCGCAGGGACGACACCCCAAGGGGTCCGGTGCCGCTCCCGCGGGCCCACACCCGCAGTAGTCCAGTTCACCAGTCTCCCCCGCCCAGTTGTCTTGGGGGTCCGGAGTCCAGTTCTTCACTTGCCCTCTAGTGCAGAGCCCTCGTGGCACCACGCGCCAACAGGAGAAAAACAAGGGGCAGGGTGGGGGGGTCCAGCAGCACCGATGAGGAGGCCCCACACTCCACACGGGTCCCCACTGCCGTCAGGAGCTCCTCGCCACGAGCGCCCCGATGAGTCCGGCGCCGGTACACACTCTGGCGGGGATTGGTCCGTCTGGTGCGTTGAAGCGCTGGGCCACTGCGGCCATGGCGCGCTGCAGGGCAGGCCCCAAAGTTGAGGGCCGCCGTCCGGACCCGGGCCGCCCCCCAGACAGCCTCCGGATCTCAGCAAGGAGGGCCTGGCAATTCTCCTGTAAGGCCCGTGCCCGAGACCAAGCGGTCCAATGGTCTCCTCCCACTGGGCAGTGGGCCGTCCGGGCCCGTCAAGATTCTAGACCGCTCCAGCCCCAATGGGCCTGTTCTTCCTCTGGCGCGGCCCGGGGTTCACTCGCCAGGCCCGAGGCCGCCGCGTCCAGGCCACAGGCCCGACAGCCTCCTCAATCCAGGGGGGGGAGAGAGACCTGCGGCAGCTGGGCCCCCCCCCCACCCGCCGCCGCCCGTGTCGCCCACACTGCGACCCTCACGCAGGTTCTCGGCACCAGGCCTCTCCGGCGCCCTTGTTACCACACTCTCCTAGCGCGGCCGATTCGGGACTCAGCGCTACTTTCGGGGACCGCGGCAGGGAGCCACAATCCGCGCCGCCATCTTGATCACAGGATCGGGTGGCCCACAGCGGGACCCGGGCACCGTCGCTTCTCGCTCCTTGACTCCTCTGGGTCTCTAGTAGGCAGGGAGCGCATAAGAGTTGTCGGATGCGTGTTACAGGTTGGCCCGAAGCCACGCCCTTCGAGCTTGCCTCCTTTTAAGAAGACTCAGGGCCATCAAAGACTTCACCAGAGAGAGAAAATCCACTGTGTTGGAAAATCAACACAATGCCTGCAAAATCTGGCGCAGTGCGTGTCTCGCAGCTGAAAAATCGCTGGATCGGCACAATGCTTGTTGCATCTTTGCAGCGCATTTTGGATTTTACACGCATTGTCCCTAGATGTCAAAATATCCCTGCACTGCAGTAAAGAGTCAAGCCTGCGCACCCAGAAATCGACGCATCGTCTTGCCTGCCAGGAAAGAATTGATGTATCACCTCTGCCTGGCTACAGAAAATTGACGTGTTGATTTCCTTTCTGACGCATCCCCTCTTCTGTGGCCTTCTGTGTTGTTATTTTTGACGCATTCCAGGTACTTTGTGCTAAAACGATATATCCATTGATTGCTATGGATTAAGACTTACCTGTACTTCTAAAAAGTGATATCTTGACTTGTGCCTATTGGCTTTTTGTCATTTGGTTTTATTTTATTCAGATAAATATTATCTATTTTTAGTTGTTGCCTGCATGTGTGCACATGCGAAATATTTTTTTGATAAACTTAAAAAGAGGCTTAGAAACCACCCCTTACTTACCTAAACTTTCTATTGGCTTGGTCCAACATTTCTCTAATTTACATGCTTCCGATTGGCCAGCACGTCGTCTCCTTCACTTGCTGGTGTCTTCTTTGCCATTCGATCCATTGTGTTGCCTCTGGACATAGTACTCCTTCCGGTCACTTGCCATTCGACACCAGCCAGTGTCCTTCCTCTGACTACGATGCTGAATGTACTTCTTTTTTCTTCCTGCATGCCATCTTCTTTCTTTGCTGCCATTCTTCTTCACTGCATGCCATCTTCTCTGTCTTCTTTCTTTGCTGCCTTTCTATCTCTTTCACTGCATGCTATCTTCTCTGTCTTCTTTCTATGCTGCCTTCTTTTTTTCTTTGCTACCCTTCTTTCTTTACTGCTGTCTTCTTTCTTTGTTGCCGTCTTCTTTCTTCTTCGCCGCATGCATCTTCTCTGTCTTCTTTCTTCGCTGCCATCTTTTTTCTTCAACGCATGCCGTCTTCTCTGCCTTCTTTCTTCACTGCCGTCTTCTTTCTTCTTCACCACATGCCATCTTCTCTGCTCTTCTTTCTTCTATGCCACATGCTGTCTTCTGTATCGTCTTTCTTCACTGCCGTCTTCTTTGCCGCATACTGTCTCCTCTGTCTTCTTTCTTCGTTGCCGTCTTCTTCTCCGCTGCCATCTTCTCTGTCGTCTTTCTTCGTTGCCGTTTTTCTTTCTTCTTTGCCACATGCCATCCTCTTTCTTTATTGCCCTATTCTTTCTCCTTTGCAGCATGCCGTCTTCTATGTCTTCTTTATTTGCTGACATCTTTCTTTGTTGCCATCTTCTCTGTCTTCTTTCTTCTCTGCCCTTCTTCTTTCTTCTTCGCCACATGCTGTCTTTTCTGTTGTCTTTCTTTGCTGACGTCTTCCTCGCCGCATGCTGTCTTCTCTGTCTTCTTTCTTCGCTGCCTTACTTCTTTCTTCCCTGCCATCTTCTCTGTCTTCTTTCTTCTTCTTTCTATATAACTGGATTATAAATATTAGAAAATTTTTATACATGGTGTGATGTATGTTAAATTATTAAACAACGGCATGAATAGCTAAATGGTTTATCAAATTTTAAACAAATATTATTATAATATTTTATTTTGTAATCCAGTTAGATAAAAAGAAAAAACAAAGGCGGAACCTATTGGCTTTGCCAATGCTTTTTCTAAACTGGTGTGGAATACTTTTTGTGGTGTTACTGTATGAGGTATTGCACAGACACTTTACACATTGCCTTCTAAGTTAAGCCTTCCTGCTCCTACCAGAGTGTGAGCACAGGATAATTTAGGTTGTATTGGGACTTACCCTGACTAGGATTTTGGTCCCTACTTGCACAGGGTGCATACCTCTGCCGACTAGAGTCCCAATCTCTAACAAGCCCAAATTCACCTCCACATGGAAAAGGTCTTAGTTCTATCCTCATCCTGAAAAGCATCTTGTGATGTTTGGGTTTTATAGCCCCAGCCCTTGTAGTATTGGTTTGGCCAATCAAATGCTGACAAATGGAACACGTCTGGCTGGACCAAAGCAGTGCAAGGGGAACTGAGGCCAGGCCTGTGCATGACATGAGCTGTCCATTTTGGGAGTCATATGTGTTTCTAGTGCTTCATATTTATAAATCCCCAGTTTAAAAAGATTTACCCCTTTGCTTTGTAGTAGAGCCATATGTTAAACAAACACATGTGGAATGGTTGTGTTGGAAAAACAAATGTTCATGCTTGTCAACTCATACATACCAACTAATAGCGATGATCTCTTCCCTGACATTATTCCTGAATTATTATCAGATTTGCTTGATTTCACCTGCCAAAATGCTGCGATCCAAAGTCAGGGTGGAGTGTCAGCCTGCTCAAAGTACTTACTAGGGATTGAAGCCAAAGTTGCCTTGACAGACCCGTCCCTGATTAATTACATTGGAACACAATGGCAGCAGGAGAGAGGTGGAACAGAATAAGTACAGGAGTCTGTACATTCCATTGCGCTGTGCCACAGATTGATGCCTGCTCTAGAAATTGATGAACACAAGGTTGTTTACTCTTTGAATTACAGAGCAGAAAGGCATGATGTTATCTGTCCTTTGCGGCTTTTAGCTTAGTGACCCATTTACAGCTATATTTCCATCTAGGCACAGACGCTTGCCCTGCACGCGGCTGAAATACAATTCCTGGATGTAGTCTTTTTAGGGTTGAGCCTGCAAGTGTATGCAAGACTCTGTTGGGCACAGTAAATGGCTTAGAGATCGCCTGTCACTCACCATTTGATGCTTTGCATGGCACTCTTCTTTACAGCCTTGTAATTTGTCAAGTCAGAGCTGGCATAATTTCTGCTCTTCTTTGTTAAGCAGGGATCAAGCACTGATTGTTTCAACTTAATTAGTGCCATCCACTGCCCCTGACTTGATTGAGGTTCTATTTTGTTCTTTTTAACTTCTAGTGACCTGAAAAGCTTGTGACTAGCAAAAACGGGCCCAGCAGGACAAGCAAAATTGCAAAGTTTTTGTTTTTCAAGGGTAATGTTTTTATTTTGCCAAGTTGTCTTTTCTCACTTTCCACTCATATTTTCTTGATTAACTTGCAAATCAACATTGTTTCTTTATTATGTGTAATTTCTCAAATTATGCTTTAACACATAATCGTGCAGTGCACCCAGTCCACCCCAATCCACCTCACTTTACCCCACAACAACCCATCACACTCCAGTTCAAACCGTTCACCCCAATCCATTCCACTCCAACCCACCCTACTCCAATCCTCCCAACCCACCTGAATCCCGTTTGCCCCACTATAATTAAAAACAATGTGCATCACTCCAAAAAAATCTGCCCCAACTCCACTCCAAAACGATATGTCTCACTCCCATCTACCCCACTTAAATCCAAAACAATCTGCCTCACTCCAATCAGCCCCATTCTAAAACAGTCTGCCCCCTGCAATCTGATGTACTCCAAAACAATCTGCACCACTCCAATCTACCCCACCGCATTCCAAAACAATCTGCCCACTCCAATCCAAAACAATTTGCCTCACTCGAGTCCACCTACTCCAGTCTGCCCCACTTTAATCCAAAGCAATTTGCCCCGCTCCAGTCTGCCCCACTTCAATCCAAAACAATCTGTTCCAGGCCACTCTGCCCCACTCCAATCCAAAACAATCTGCCCTACTCCATTCTGCCCCACTCCAGTCTGCCCACTCCTTTCCAAAACAATACACCTCTCTCCAATCCACTCCACTGCCATCCAATACACCCCACTCCACACCGACCCAATCCACCCCAATCCAATCCAACCCAACCTAATACAATGTGCTCCACTCCTGTCTGGACCACTCTAATCCAAAACAATCTGCCCCACTCCAGCCTGCCCCCTCCAATCCAAAATAATCTGTCACTCTCCAATCTACGCCATTCCAATCCAAAACAATCTGCCCCACTCCAATCCAAAACAATCGATTCTACTCCTGTCTGCCCCACTTCAATCCAAAACATCCTGCCTCTCTCTGATCCATTTCAGTCTGCCCCACTCCAATCTGCCCCACTTTAATCCAAAACATCTTGCCACACTCCAATCCCAAACAACTCACTCCAATTGAAAACACTCTGCCCCACTCCAATTCAATCCAATCCACCCCAATCCAATCCACCCCACTCCATCCCACTCACTATAATCCAGTCCCCCCCACACCAATTCTGTAAACCTCACCCCAATCCAAGGCACCCCACCCCAATCCGCTCCAGTCCAATCCACCACACTCAAGTCCAATCCATCCCACTAAAGTCTAATCCATCCCACTCCAGTCCAGTCCATCCCACCTGTTTTGCTTTCATTAAGGACCGAGCTGAAAATAATCTCTGGAATGCACTTCTTAGTTTAAAGAAAACATTTATTATTACTTCACCACGAGGTTCCTGAGAGGAGAGATTAGTTGGTTGGAGCCACACGTTTAAAAGTAGTCACAGTACTGACAGGAAAATATATCAAAGTGACTCTCAATTGCAATGTACACAGCAAATATATGTGATTATATTATAGCATAACTTCAAAGCAAAGAATAAAAGTCAAAATTCATCACCATAGGGCAGCTGATGTCCGATCCTGACTGAAGCCTCGGAAAATTCCCCCTCGCTGCTGCCCAGAGACACCTTTTATAATGAAAAAGCCTGCTAACAGGCCCTTTCCTCCATTAGTCAAAACATGCTGGCTACTGTAGATCGGAGTTGGAAAAGAACAAGCGTCGGACGGTGGCCAAGTCTCTAAAGCTTGTTCCTTCCCAAGGCTGGGTAGAGGGGAAAAAACACAAAATATATGCTCCCTTATCACGCTAGGGTTCGGTGAGATCAAAATACGTAAAACACAGCTTGGTCTACCATGTTGAAAAACACAGCTCATCTGTAATGTCTCAACTGAAATGTCTAAAGCCAATAGGCAGCTAACCTGAATACAACATGTAATGTGCTACTGGTGAACAACTAATATGCGCAGTGGTGAAACACAAAGTCAGTGGTCAAACACAATTAATGGCATAACAACACCCTACTCTGACTCACCCCAATCCAATCCATCCCACCCCACCCCACTCCAATCCAATCCACCCCACCCCACCCCAATCCACCCCACCCCACCCCAATCCAACCCAACCCACCCCAATCCAACCCACCCCACCTCAATCCACCTCACTCCAATCCAATCCACCCCACTCCAATACAATCCACTTTAATCTACTCCATTCCAGTCCACATCAATCCACCCTACTCCAGTCCAATCCACCCCCCTCCAAACCATTTTAGTCTACCCCACTTCAATCCAGTGCACCCCTCTCCAGTCAATCCACCCCACACAAATTCAAGCTGCCCCACACCAATCAAATCCGCACCACCCCACCCCAATCTAATCCATCCCACCCCACCCCAGTCCAGTCTAATCCACCCCACTCTACCCCAATCACCCCCATCCCTATCACTTCAATCCAAGCCACCCACCCCAATCCAGACTAATCCACCCCAATCCCATCCACCTCACCCCATTTCAATCCACCCCACTCCAATCTACCCCACACCAATCTACCCTACACCAATCCACCCTACTCCACTCAATCCACCCCAATCCACTCCATACCAGTCCAATTCACCCCACTACCTCAATCCACTCCAACTCACTCCAACCCACTCCATCCTATTCCACCCTACTCCACTGCACTCTGCTCTATGGCACTCTGTCACTGAACTCTACTCCCCTCTACTCGACTCTACAACACTCTATTCATCCTACTCCACTCTATGACATTCCAACAAATCCCCTCTATGACACTCTACTCCCCCACTCCACTATGACACTCCATGCCACTAACTTTTAGCCATGCTGAACAGCAGCCACACTGGTGTTTCACATGGCAATACACATTGGCAAAACCAAAAGATCTTGTATAGGCGAGGCCTATTTGGCTTTGCCAATGCTTGTTTAAGTCTAGCTACAGATAACTTTTACTGTCTGATGTGAGAGCTCTTGTAATCGCTACATTGAAAAAAGAACTATCACACACAGTATAGCTAAAGACAGGGCTTTTGTGAGCCCTTTTTCTCCATTGGTTTTCATGCATTTCTCATAGTTTACCGTTACTTGGATGGTCTGTCAGTCAAGGCCATTGTATTTTGAGGATGGTTACATTGTCTTATTTGTGATGAAATAAGAAGGGCTATTAGCCATATGAGCTACACCCATCTAGTGCTCAGTACAGTGTTATAATTTAGTGTTTGGTTATGCATCCTATCTAGGTGAAAGCCCTTTAACCTAGTCTGTGACACATTGCCACAAGGGATGCATATTTCACAAGAATGCATTTTGTGATACACTTAATATCTTAGTGTTTTTTAAACAAAGCCTTAGACATTCATAAGGAGACAGATTTTAAGATTTAAATCGTGGCAGTATTCTTTTTTATTTTTTATTTAGACATCAATGTTGTAAGTGCAAGTTAAATTTGATCAGATAATCATCTAAGTGGTAGTTACATCAGCAAACATGTATTTCATCCTATCTCGTGGCTTGACTACTGAATCGACAGGCCCTAGAGCACATCCTGCTAAAGCAGTGCATTTTAGAAGGAATTGAGATCAGCCCTAATTCACCCCTTTTTGGAAAAAGGGGTACTAAATTCTTAGTTTTATCCTCACCCTGAAAAGCATCTTGTGATCTTTGGGGTTTATGGACCAACCCAGGATTGCTCCCAGCCCTTGTAGTCTTGGTTTGATCAGATGTTGACCAGTGAAACACATCTCATTAGAGCAAAGCAGTGCAAGGGGAACTGAGGCCAACCCTAATTTAGCCCATCCGCATGACGTGAGCTGAGTCATATGTGTTTCTAGTACCTCATATTTATAAATCTCCAGTTTAAAAAGATTTCCTCTTTGTCATGTAGTGGAGCCATATGTTAAACAAACACATATGGAATGGTTGTGTTGGAAAAACAATTGCTCACACTTGTCAACTCATACATAACTACTAGCGATGATCTCTTCTCTGACATCATCCCTGAATTATTGGTATGTTTGCCTCATTGTATGTTTCACCCTATCTAGTGGCTTGCAGGCCTAGGGTTTTTTTTCAAGGTTAGCCAGATACCTCGCTGAGAGTAAAAAGAGTTGGTTGAATCCCAAAGTTACATTTTTCTGGATAATCCTATAAACTATGTGACGGATGGCGTGGCTTCAACTCTCTTAGCATAATCGCTGGTGGTTCTGTGTGAAGAGGTAGAGGTCAAGAATTGTAGGATGCTGTGTATCTGCAAGGAGCTTCATTTTAGGATGTCACGTCCTTAGCGTCCAAGGAGTTAACAATGGCAATCCTTCTCATTATCGACACTGGACGTTGCCTCAAAAAGGCCACTGATGCTCACAAGTTTGAGCGCTCGAGCTAGACTTAGTAAAGTTACCATTTATAAAGTTAGATTTCTGACAGTAAACCCCAAACTCCAACTATTTAAAAGTCATCCGTTCCCATCTAAGAGGCAGCTGGGGTAGCTGATCAACTCCTTTTTTGTTCCATGCCTCTAGTGCTAACAGACAGGACATCGTATTATTTATGGATTGTATGTATTGTATCTAAGCTGCTCCGCAAGGGGTAGCTTTGTCACGTACCTTTCATTTAGTGCATTATTCTTCAATGGTATAAACCCAATCTGGTCTGGATGTACAAGATCTTTTAGTAAAGGAAGTTATTGTTTCACTAAAACCCTACCCAGTACCTTGTAATCACAAAGAAAGAGGGCAATATTACTTCACCTCTAGAGGAATAGTTGCTGTTTAAGCAGTGGGGCAGATGTGCTTCATTAGTGGTGGACGGTAGATTCACTTTTGTTCCTGATTTCCATTTAAAAGGTCAGCAGTCTCTGGCCAGTGTGCCTCTCAAAGTATAGCTCAGTAGGGAGCCCATCAGTTCCAGGAGTTTTACCTGGAGACAGTTCCCTGTTTGTAGCTTTTATCTCTTCTCAATAGAGGAGTTTGTCTAACGTTTCAGGTTGTGCTAATGTTAATGTATTGGTAAGAATAAGCTCTTAGTACTCAACTAACTCCTAGGGTAGGACAGAGTGCTGTGCTGCATAGAAATTGGTTTAAAAGATATGCATTGTCTCGTTTTCTTGTGTTTGGGTGTTTACTATTTAGTTAAGCTGCGCTAGTAATGCAATGATTGGTTTGTGTGGATACTCATCTGTTAGCAATCAGGCTAACAACCTGCCTGCCTCGTCTTCCTCCCTATGTTGCCTGGTTGTAAATTAACTGAAATCCTGTAGACACAAGCATTCAATTGTTCTAATGTGTTGTTATATATTTACTTAGTTAGAATAAGATGAGGCCTGTTCTGTTCCCACTTAAATTCCACAACTTTTCGTTGCCTTACCTCTCCCTCTATTCTCAGAGCAATTTACCCTGTAAGATGCCTGCATACACATGCCCCGTATGTAGGCCTTGAATGCCTCCCTCTCAATCCTGGCATCACTGAATGTGCAAGCATTATCTGTATAGTACTGGTATTTGTGCTCCCTAATAATTTCACTATCAGAGCATCTTGGAGTGCCTTGGGTTGAGAAGTGTGTGGTGGATATGCCCAGGGTAGGTGTAAAAGCACTGGATTGAGATCTGATGTTGTCCAGCAGAACTGTTCAGCACATTGTTGAGGGGTAGGGGCTTCAAATAGAATCCACTTCTGTCACCACAGCTACAGGACAGAGATGGCCCTGCCAGCACCAGCTGCCATCTGTGCTGCAGGGCACACCAGCAGGCCTCACATGGAGAGATTACCTTATTACCTTTGCTAAAATGTACCTTGTATTCCCTCATTCTCTTACTATTTGTGCATGCTTTGCATCCGCCATATATAGAGTGTATTTGCTTTTCACTACATCAGTTTTCACTAATATATCTCTTAGGGTCTGCTTCAACTGTATATGATTTCGGGTCTTTTGCTAACAGTTTCCCCTATCACATTGCCATATTTAAGGATCTGCCAATGTTGCTTGATTAATCCTGAAACCTCCTATGTTTGCCAATTACATGTTGTAATAAGCTTTACTTCATCTTGTTCTTCCTTAGCATTCTCACAACTTCTCCCATGCAGTACATCCTTCCTAGTTTTCCCATTCACTCTCTGCACTGACTTAGTTAGTACTCACTTCAGGTATCCTCTTTAAACCTTTCTAGCACTGTATTCTATTTTTCTCTAAATAATGTTTCACTACTATAGTTTTGTCTTGCTAGAAGTAGTTCATTAAATGGAATACTTCACTTAAGGGTATGAGGGTGAGCACTCTGGGCATTCCTAACTGTGAATTCTAATTGTAATCTAATGGCTATTTTTCCATTCCATACATATCCGTATCGATGGATACCAATGCTTCCCAAATAATTAACGTTGGCTAAGATCAATTCAAGCATTGCATCCCTCACTTTTTTGTATACTTTAGTGTGTCACCCTATGAGAGGGGGTATGCCCAAACATGGAGCCCATGCACACTGTATAACAGGAACCAAGCTGTGATCAGTGCAGATTCATCCCTGGTCGGAACACGAGATGAACCTCCAACCACTCACACAGATTATGCATGAGGTAGAAGGTAGTCCTGATGAAATAGTCCTGGTAGCAGTCAATATATAGAAAAAGTGTTTGACATGCTGGGCTAGGCATACCTACTGCAATAACTAAAAAGAAATGGCTTTGGTCCTAAATTTTCTACCTGGATCTGCCTACTCTACATGAGCTCCGAAGTGCAAGTGCAGTTTGGCCTGCTATGCACAGAGACATGGGAATTGAGTTGTGGTACGCAACAGGATTGTCCGTTGTTGCCTTTGTTGTTCGCTCTTTCTCATGAGCCTCTGGCGATAGAAATCCACAGAGACATGCACAGATGGGGCATATCTGTGGGGGAAACAACTCATTTGGTGTCACTGCCTGCATACGATGCCTTGTTTTACATCAGAAACCCGAGGGAATCATTGGGTCTCCTGCTGCACATCATTGACGCGTTTGACGCAGTCTCAGGACAGCTACTGAACCGGAGAAAGCCGCTGCTGTTTCCCCTTGCGGTGCTGGTGGGAGTTCCTGTTGGGCTTCTACCAGACCTGGGTCTTCGTTGGGTGCTAGACAGGTTCAACTATCTGGGAATCAGGGTGGCGCAATCAAACAAAAATGCTCAAATGGAATATAACATGGGCAGTTTCTTGGATTCTCTGAAGTCATCTGTGGCTTTCTGGAGCACTCTGCCACTTTCTCTTATGGGTAGCAATGCCATCTCAAAGATGGTGCTACTCCCTCGCTGCTTGTACACTATATAGCATTCTCTTTGCCACCTTCCTGCGTGGGTGTTTAAAAAGCGGGACTCACTCCTTACGTCCCTAATATGGGCGGGTGGTTGAAGTAGGGTGGCCAGGAGATACCTTATGAGGACTTAAGAGCAAGGGGGGCTGGAGGACCCGTGTTTAGAATTTTACTACTTTACCACTATACTACAACATTCCACAAAATGGTTTGTAAAAAAATGACAACTGGGAGAAATGTTTATTTGCTGGGTCGTAGTCGCGAAGGACATACCAGTGCTGTTGATGTAGGGAGCTGGGTCCCCCCCTGAACCTACCATATGTGGTGCAGCAGATCACCAGGATGTGGCACAGGATGGTGCAGGTGGTCCTTCACAGAGCACCCTTTCATTGGGAACTGCCAGTTTGGATTCTGCCCCCCGCTGCATGGAGAAAAACATGACGTTCCAGGTATGGAACTTGGAGTGACCTATACCCGAATGAGCATTTTATATCCTTTGAGGATGCCCAACAGGAGTTTGGTGTGGGACCAGGACACTTCTTACATTATGCAGGTTTAGCAGAGTTTGTGAGGGAGATCTGGAGGACTTTCCCGGTGGTCCCCCGACGACTGGCATGCTGGGGGTGCTGCTGACATGCAACTCAGGGAGACAATTGATGTTGCCCCTGTATCAATTCATGAGAGCTGACGTTGCGCATGGGAGGATGTGGGCTCGGGAGGCATGGGATGAGGTCCTGGGGGAACCACTGACAGATGGGGAGAGGGATGGGGTGTGCACATTGACCCGCAGGGTCTCTGGCAATCCATGGTTCAAATTGGTTTATTTAAATTTCCTGCATCGTACGTACATGACTCCCCCCCACCAAGATTAAGTCGAGTATACCCTGACCGCTCCCAACGTAACATTGATGGGGCAGATTTATGCGTCTGGCCTGGAGCTGCCTCTCAGTGCAAGCCTTTTGGTCCCAGGTTGTCAGGAAACTCACGCACACCACAACACTGCTGGGGGCCTTAACTCAGTGATTCTGTCTGCTAGTTATCATGGCAAAGCCCAAGTGGAAAAAAATGCCCTCCAAGTATATGCAACTGCCACTGGTTCTTGCTAAAAGGTGGGGACACTGGATGAAGGAACTCATATGAAGTCCACTAGAACTGATGAAAAGTTATGGGAGGATATGGAGGTGTGGTTGGGACTGTGTGAGTGATTCCTAGCAGCTGAGAATGACTCTAGTGAAAGTGAGGGGGACTCAGACAGTTGATAACTTAGAAAAATGTACTCGATAGCCATGTGTTAGTATGTGATTCATGGAATGACTGCCGGCCCCTACTGTTCTAATGTCAAACAGTATGATGTAATACTTGTTGGTGCTCCTTTTTGATGTGGGGACCTCCCTCTGTGATGTGATATGTATCTTTTGACTTGCAACCATGCAGACCTGAGCATGGTGACCAATATTGTACACCTGCATTTGTATGTGTTGGTCAATAAAAAAGAGTTAAAAAAAACAGGAACCAAGCTAAAGCTGGCTGATAAGTCCTAAGTAGGGTGAAAGCGATCCTTGGGTGCTTGTGTTCTGGTTCAGGGAGGACCTGGCTTGGGAGTTCAGGCTGGACTATTCCCATTGGTGCATGGTCAAGACTGATTTTCATATAGCTGTGTCCAAACTGAGGTGGCATGGTGTGCAAAAAGTCAATGGAGTGGGAGGCGGCCCAAGTAATTACCAGTGGCTGAAATTAATTCAAGCAGGCCATCCATTACTTTTATGAATACTTTAATTCTTTCCGGAATTCTTTCAAATTGTAATTTGTTAAATTGGTACTCTATTCCAGTTAATTAAGTGTTATGAACACAATTAATGTGTAATCCTGCATCTATATTCATAATTGGATCCCTATCGCTTTTTACCTTACATTTTCAACAAAATGCTGTGTTCTTTCTGACAATTGTCAGCAATTTAAATTTACTTATTAACTGCAACAGGTCACTACGTCTTTGAGTATAGTAAAACATGCTGTGGGTCAAATGCACAAACTATATTTCAGAACATTCAATTTGTTAGTATTAAGTTGCCTGTTAGACAGATTCATAACTGTTTCTGACCCACATCACTCTTTCCACAAGGACCAATGCTTGGTCTTTAGTCTTTTGCTTTGCATCTATATTTTTTCTTTTTTCTCTGTAGCGTCCTTCTCCACCTTGCTTTTGACCTGTGGCTGGCAGTTGGTGTAAATTATGACCTCTTTTCAGAAGGTGAAATTATTCTAATAAAAAAGCTCCCTTCCATTGTTCTTCATTGGCATTTTGGCATGCAAGGTGTTCACAGTTTTACAGTGTTCACTAGAACGTTGCTGCGAGATGGCAGTAATGGTCCATTCAATATTTGGCTATCTTATGGAGTATATATTTTTCGTATCACAGTGCATTGTTTTGTATCGTTGTTAGGCAAATATGTTACTACTTCATTTAAGGTTTTAATGTCTTTCTGAGAAGTGCAAGCCCTATCCTATTAATAGTATTTGTCAGGATTCTGCCATCCTGCCTCTAGGCGCCACAAAGGCTGTCTTGGTTCCTGCCTTTATCACTAAATATGATGTTGTACACTTCTACGTTTTGCCAGATACACTTTGTGTCCCAGTCCCAGCTTCCACTCTATTGTCCTGCTTCATCTTGGTACTTATAGTTCTTTCTGTCTTCAGGCCCTTCCTAGATCACGTCCTGATGGTGGTTTCTTGTTCACTCGATTTGTTCCTGGATCCTATGGTTATTTTGAACACTTAGGGCCTGATTACGATCTTGGCAGATGAAATACTCCATCACAAACATGGTAGATTTTCCATCAACCATATTATGATTTTTTGGGGGATACAATGGAATCGTAATAAGGCGGACGGGATATCTGTCACGTTTCTGACGGAGTAACCCCCTCCGCCAAGATCGTTATTAGGCTCTTTATGTCTGTGCTCTGGACCAGTCTCTGTTTGCTCCAATCCAGCCTCCATTCCAGGTCTTGTGTCTCTTGGTTTCCTTGGTCGTCCTTCCTACAAGCCTCAGTTCACCCTTCCCTTCATTGGTGGGTCCCTGATTCCCTTCACCTGGCTAATTCCTTGCACTTGACTCTCTGCTTGCACCTGTACTCCTCCCCTGATACTCCAGCTATTTCAGCCATCTGAGTGCAGAGTGTACTGGCTTAAAACTGACTTCTATTGTTTCTCCTTGTGCTCTGTGTACCTGCTGCTTTTACTAAGGTGTGTTCTTTGATTCCATTTCCCTTTCCCCCATATTTTCTTTCCTGTTTTTTGGCTATTTTATGTATCTGTTTCTTTCTCTAGCTTTCCTGCATCTCTGTTCCTGTGTTAGCCATTGTCCATGTTCTCTTGATTCTGTCCCTTGTTTTCCTGCATGTCCATTCCTGTGTTAGTTATAGCTCATAGTCACTTGCCTGCACTCTTTTTGATCTGCCCTATTATATGCAGATTCCCTGCCTTGTATTCTGTGTTCCTGTTTGTCTGCACATTTCTGTCTTGCCTTGTTTGAGTGCTGAACTTTCCTAGACTTGTTCTCAGAAAGCCAGCCCTGTTCCTGACTCTGTTTCCATTCGTGCTTTGCCTGAGCCCAGTTTCTATTACGGTGTTTCTTGTTCTGTTCCCTGCTGTTCTGTCTTATATTGTTATATGGGTTTTTACTGCTTACATGGGTGCCAGTCAAATTCCAAGGCACGTGCCTTTGGCACAGAGAAGCACACAGTGGATCTTCTCCATAGCAACTGCAGGGTGTCTCCCAGAACTCTGAGATTAAGCTGCTCTATGCTTTGGTATAAGATCTTTTCACCCCACAGAGAGATCGTTTCTGATGATCCAACAAAATATAATTTATGATTCTTTGTCTATTATTTCACTGCTTTATATTTCTGTTGTGTGTACTTGTGTTTTCCCTGCAGCATTCTAGCCCTTGTAGGCCCTTGGGGAAACAAAAATAGGTCTGAAGTAAACAGGTAACCTAAAACAACGTATCCGATCACCTATATCCGTGTGACAATCAATAGGTAGAAGACGTTGTGGGGTTGGCCTGTTAGACAACCCAACACCAGGTGGGACACTTCCCTCCAATTACCCTTTTATACTGCACCGACTTTCAGTGTGGCTTGCATCTAATCTCTGGGTCATGCGCTTTCCTTAAGTAAACCAAGTCATGGTGTAGACCATAATCCGTATAATTGAATTACAAACCCACCAAATATCCTGTGCTCCTATCCACCAGATAACTTCTTGTGTGCCCCTGCCTGGTACTTGCCTGAGGCCACGGCCTGGCCAGTGACACCTTTCCCCAGGGTTGAGCTGGCTGAGCTTTCTCCGTCCGCAATCGCCTCGTCCTCTTTCTGCCTCGGTGAGGGTTGCAACGTGTCCTCCTGCCGTCCGTTTCCTCCGTCAGCTTCCCGGGTCCCTCGGGCCCTCCGCTTGATGAGGTAACTCTGTCCGCCTTACTCCTCTCATTCCAGAGCCTCCGTACTCAGTCTCTCTTCCTCCTCTGGTATCACTTCAACTTCCTTGCTCCTGCTTCACACCCCATCCGCCTCCTCGGTCCGCCTATACATGCACTCGGCTCTGGCAGGGGTTGTGTCCCATTCAAACACGAGAATGATGTTTTGTCTTTCCTTCGGGTTGATGGTGTCAACCATAATTTTGTTATGTTATGTTATGTTAATTTATAATGCACACAGGTCACCCTAACAGAGTATCTCGGCGTAAGTCGAAGGCAAAGGAGGCAGCTAAGATAGAACAATGTTGTCTTTAAAGCTTTCCTAAATGAAAGGTGATCCGTGCATGTGCGATATGCAGTGGCATGTTGTCCGAATAAAACGGCCAAGTATGAAAAAGATCGGTTCCCCAAACAAGCCTTTCTGATTTGTGGTATTGTGAGCAAGGCTTTATCGCTAGATCTAGGACACCTTGAGGGTTAATATCGAACACGTTTTCCAGATAGATAGAGTGGAGCTTTGCCAATCAAGGCCTTATGTGTTAGGTAGCAGATTTTTAAAACAATTCTCTTACGAGCTGTTAACCAGTGAAGAGAGCACAAAAGGGGGGGGGGGGGGGGGGGGGAGGGGGCAGGAGCCGAGCCAGCGGAAAGATTGTGAATGAGGTGGGCGGCAGTATTCTGCACGACCTGTAATTTGGACAACAACATCTCACTCACCACGGCAAACAAGGCATTACCCTAATCCAAGCGACTGGCGACAAGAGCTTGAATCAGGGTTATCCTGGCTGCCAGAAGAAGGAAGGGAGAACCTCTTCTGAGTTAGTGATTGTTTAAAAAGCAATAGCCAGAAATCGACATGGACTGCTCTTTCATAGAAAGGGATTGATCAAGCTGCACTCCCAGGTATTTCACTACCTGTTTTGGCATTGGGGCCATCCCAAGTTCAGACAGCCACCAATGAGAGGCCCGGAGCTGTTGGTCCTTGCCGAACAGCATGATTTCTGTTTTACCAGCATTCAGCTGGAGACAGTTCTCTGTCATCCAGGTGGCAATTGCTTTCTTTCCTAAAGCAAAGTGTTCTTTGGCTTTATCAAAATAGATGATTAGCTGTGTATCATCCACGTAAGAGATGATATCAAATCCAAAGTCTAACAATGGTAGCAAGAATATATATATATAGGGCTGATACAGGAGCCCTGTGGCACCTCCTTATGGAGCTTCATGAATGATACAGGGCTTATAATCGCCCATCACTATGGTTTGTGTCGTATTGGAAAGAAAAAAATACATTTTTAAAACCATATGGGGTGTGTCAGTCATTTCCCCTGCCCTTGGATCACCCAGTCTAACTCAGAAGGGTGATAGTTGTTCTGCTAAGCTTATTGCAATCTAGATAAGAAATAGATTGGTTTTGTTAGGAATATTTCATTGTTTCTGTGAAGTGTCAGCCCTGTTCTATTCAATGTATTGTAGTCAAGCAAAACCTGTCATTATGGTATGTAAGGAATTGGGTTATTGTTAAAAATAACAATCCTTATGAGGGTGAACCTTTACAGTCACCAAATTAATCTGAGCTCAACCCCATGGTAGTTTTGACAGTATGCACGAAGAGGCAATGTGTAAAGTATTTACGCAGCACTAAAACAGTAATAAAATTGAAATGGAAAAAAATAAAAAACCTAAAATAAATTGGAAAACTAGAGTAGAATGTATTAAATACAATGTCAATGTAACCAGAGATGTGATTGTTCTACATTTTAAGTGAAAATAGTATCAAGAAGCACAAAATGCCAATGATAGTTGCCGTAGAACAGGACTTAGGCGCAATTTGACGTTGCCCGTATTGAGCACAAGTCAGATACTCTACCAAGGTTCCTCCTGATGAAAGATTTTACCTTCTGATTTTAGTCCTTTAAACCACAAGGACACACCTCTAACCCCTAGAACCTCAGGGGAGGCCCATAGAGACTCACAAGGTGGCAGGCAGAGTCCAGTCCAGGTCTAGATGCCCCTGATCAGCTGGGCCGGTGCAGGAAAGGCCTCTTAGGGCTTGGTGCATCCCTGTATCTTTAACAGTTGGTCAGCATTATCATCCTTGGAGGCCAGTTCTTTGCCCTGGGTACAAGATAGAGAGTAGGTCCAGTCTTCTAGGCTCTTCTGAGGTGTCACACAGCATGTTCTGGCCATTTCTGATCTTCTACAGGTCCAGTAGTGTTTTGAAGTGGGTATCTGGGGGGTGCCACCTTTATACCAGCCACAACCTAGTTAGTTGGGAATAACCACTGAGGATGCTCTAACCAATGGTATAAAGGTTCTTGGAGCTAATTCTACCAGCTTTGGACGTTTCCAACGTGGCCAGTCTTAGGCCACACTCAAGTGCTCTGACAGCTGTGTCTGGTAAGGTTTGAGGGTGCCCATATTAATCCTAGCGTCCTCTCACATCTGACACCAAAATCGAGTTTGATGTGGTCCCGGTACCCACCACAACTTCAGTGACAGAATTCTGGTATAACAAAGCTGAGCTTCCAGCAACCAGACAGTGTATGTGCACAAATTGTTTTGCCATTCTATTTCCCTCCTTTAAAGTGTGCTCAAAATGTTATACGTAAACCTAACAGACCTCCCACACAGGCTGTGACACTGTAATGTATAAAGAGGCCCACTGTAGCTGGGGCCTGACTAGATATGTCAACTAACATTTGCCTGCGACAGAGGAGGCCTCTTTGAAGTGCTTCTCAAGTGTCATATGAAACGTCCCAGCAGACCTGTCAAGACAGATGTGGCATTCAAGCAGGACTTGACACTTTAATGTAAAAAAGGATCCTCCCAGTCCTCCTTGCATATTTTATCAGGTTCTGACGGCTCATCTTTGCGCACTCGCGGTCAGACTTATATTTTGCTCCTGTGAGCAAATACACTCCTCAGTCACACCTATTTAAATGCTAACAACTTACTTGCAGAAGTGGGAGAACAAAATGCAGAGTTAGCTTCCAGTGTCTTCAGGCAGGGCAAAGGTAACTTTAAATGTTACCTTTCTGTAACATTTAGAACAAATTTGACTTCACCATTGAATTGGATTTTTAACAACTATTAAAAATAGTATTTAATTATTTTTCTATCTAGTCCCATTCCTGAGATACATGATTAGTATTTAATATTGGATCCAATTATTTTCCAATGGAACAGCTAAACGTGCTACAGTGAAAATATCTTTGAGGGTATTGTCACTGTAAGGACATGTTTAACATTAAACAGTCATGTATTTTACTTTTAAATAGCATGCACCTTGCCTTTTTAGGGGTGACTTAGAAATATTGGTTTAGGTCTATCAAAAGGGTTTTGGAGAGGTTGAATTTGCAGTTAAAACATGCACCGCCAAGCTACTGGAGGAAAGCCTGTAGTCATTGTCACGGTAGTGGATGGCACATATAGTTCCTGCAGTTCCCTTGAGACACTTAACTTAAAGGCTCTGGGTACACCTGCAGTTGGCTTGCTGACACGAAGGAAAATGGCCGCTTGACCTCTGTCCCTTTGCTGCCAGGTCGCTCACCTAGAAATGCGCTACATGCTTCAACTGATTTACTATGAACCCGGGTCCTGATCCAGAGCATTTTCTGACTGTTTGCACGTTTCTACATCTCAGCAAGCATCCCTCTGTTCACCTGAATGCCGACTCTGCTCTTGACGAAACGCGAGAAGGCAAAATGGCCACGCCCGTCCTCGTCAGGAATGAAGGTCTCATTTTCCTGACGAGACCCGAAGAAGGCTTAACGCGCTGAAAACTTTTCATCACACCAACATTCAAGGCGATTCTAGTGGTGTTTAAGTTCTTCGTATTCACATGAATTTACATTTTGGAGCCCTCCTCCAGAATTGCGAGTACTTCAATTCTGCAATACCGATATGGTTCTGGCGCCGGCTGCAAAGTCATGAATTTCAGGCGGTGAACATTTGTAATTGCGCTTCCTGTGGATCATGCTTATAGTAAATGCCTATTCAAGCCTGCATTTGAACCCAGAATATGATTTAAATCAAACCCTGATTTAAACTTTCCTTCTGTGCTTCCTCTGGGCTTATTACTGGATAGACTTACAATCCAGCCTCGGCAATGTAAGAACATTTTTATTATTTCCTAAGGAAAGCTCCTTTGATCTGTGTGATATATAAAGTTAAAACATAGTCCTCTACTGTATCTGACCACCCTGTTTGGTACCAGGTCCACACAACTTACATTTTTAAGTCTTCATAGCAATCAATCCTACAATTCAATCAACGCCTTATTACACTACAGTGCCTGGATGTTCTCAATAAAATTGGACATTGCAGTTACATAGTCCAGTACTACATTGCTATGTAATTCACCTCCTAATCTTCGACGCATCTGAATAATCTGGTCCTGTTTTCACACATAACCAGTGAATAGCACCAAAATACCCTCTTCAACATTGCATGTGGATCTTCCTATACTCAATAACTCTCCTGAATCCCACAGCATTTCGTAGCTAATCTTCACTACCTGAACACATCCTCTCCGAGGATATCTGAAAAAAAATTGAAATCTGCCTCAAAAAGAACTAAGTTGAAACCACTGACACCAGACTCACCTGTCAAAAGCAAAATTGAATTTAAGATAGAATGGATTCCATTCTAAAAAACAACTCTCGGATGTCCTAAGATCTGGCACAGACCACCAAAGTGAGAATAGACCTAATGCAGCAGGACATCTCTGGCATGAAGAGGGATATAAAGCAGATAAGAGAAAAATCTCGGCAGCAGAACAGTGCATAAGTGACCTAGAGGACAAGAACCTAACCATGAAAAAAGATCTCAGCTCTGTCCAGGAATTCTCTATTGTGATGCAATTCTCCATAGCCGAGCTAGAAGATAGGAGCAGAAGGAAGAACTTAAGTATTTTTTTTGGGCTCCCCCGAAAACTGTGAAAAACAACATGACTCATGTGTCTCCTTGGAAGATTGGAAAATTCCATTTACCAATACATTTAAATTGGATAGAGCCCATTGCATCCTGTCGCATCAAAACTCTCAAGTTTTCTCATTGAACACGCTGAGACCAATAATTATCAAACCTCTCAGATATCAACATGTTGAGACAATCCTTGACTATATCCGCAAGCATAAATTTATATCCTGAGAGGGCCTTAGGATTACTATATCACAAGACTACTCCAAACAAACAGTGCAAGCAGGAAAAGGTTCCCTTTCACTATAGCCGAAGCTCTGGAACATGAACATTCCTTTTTCCTTCTCAGGCCTAAGCAAGATTCTGCATTGTTTATAAAGGGTCACCTCACATGTTCTATGACCACCGAGATCTGAATGCTTTTCTTGATAATGTTCTGGCAGCTGAAATGGACAGAGCCCCTCCAAGACTTGGAGTGCTGTTACGTACTATCTCAGTTTAGTTTCCTCTACAATTCTTTGTGCTCTGTAATGCCCTTTGTGCAGCATGCAGTACTTGTTAAGCAGCGTTCTCGCCTCATAGCTTCATAGGAGTGCTGTGTATGCAATAACAATCTCAAAATGACTATACTGATCTGATTTTAGACTTGTTTCACATGCCATTGTTATGTGTTGTTGCTAAAATGTTCTATACCACTACCGATGTTGATGTGGAATATTTAGAACAGTTGGTAAACAGGTCGTTCTTCACCTGTCTTATGTCTTTACATATATTATTAGTCAATGCTTTATTTCACAGTTAGATTATTGTAAATTCATTCAATTGAATATAGTCGGTCACTTTATTTAACTATTGAACTACTGGAATGCTCTACATAACCTCTTAGGTGTTATTCTACCTTTGTACCTCTTTTACTTTGACGGCTTCTATAACACCAGCTATCACAGCAACTACTCATGGTAGCCCATTTACTCTTACTCAAGTGTATAACGGCGGCACTCGATGATGGTAAATATCCTCTTTTGGTCCCATGTGCATTCAACAATTGGCAGGGTAGGAGGGGATTTTGGTTTTGGAGTGAGTGGGCTCCTTTTTTCTGTTTTGTTTTTTCTGTCTCACTTTCCCTTTATCCTTACTCCCATCTTCACGATCGCCTTCAGTCTACAAACAGATCAAAGGGGAACACCTATCTTTTAGACCATATACTGTTCATGTGTCTGGTAAGAGGAGTCTCTTAGGACGATCCCCTGATTACTAAATGACATCCTTAATGTCTAAAAGTGACACATTACACATGTTATCCCTTAGTGCGAAATGGTTAAACCACCCACTCAAAAGGTGGAAAGTTATTGAATATTCAAACAAATTCAAGTGTGATTTGATCCTCTTACAGGAGTCTAAATTATCTCCCTAGCAAATGTCCTCCTTTAAAGCCCGGTGTTTTTCGGCTGTGATAGACTCGCCTGCCCTTAAAAAGAAAAATGGAGTACTCACCATCATATCTAAAAAGGCGTGTATCACTGTCCGTGACGCACATACTGATCTTAAGGGGAGGTGGATTTTTACCAAACTATCTAAAGCTGGCTAGGAGTTCTACCTAGGGAATTTATATGCCCCAAACAACAATAACTCTAATTTTTGGAGAGAAATCAATGACTTGCCTGCTGATCTTCCTATCGACTCTCACATAATAATGGGGGTGACTTTAATCTTTCACAGGATCCTATTATAGACTGCAGCTCTAGAGCCAAAATCAGATCCACATCGCTCAAAATACTTCATAATATATGCTCCAAATACTTTCTGGTAGACACATGGCGACTACAACATCCAGATACAAGGAACTACACCTTCTTTTCCCGAACCACATCAATCATTTTCTAGAATAGATTAAATTTTTCTATCAAGCAAGATCAGAAACACAATTATCACTTCCTCCATAGAACCCAGGGCTGTTTCTGACGACTCAGCTATATCAGTCTCTCTACTCTGGGGCCCAGAGTCCTGGATACTTTTTAAAAATCTGTTTATTAAGTTTATCAATTCCTTACAGCAATCCGAATATGTGACCAATTACAATGCCAACATCCCTGACATTGGAGCATCATGCCATATATCACTGTTCCTAAACAGTTCTTAATAACAAAAACTTGAGAGATCAAGCAAGATCAGAAACACAATTATCACTTCCTCCATAGAACCCAGGGCTGTTTCTGACCACTCAGCTATATCAGTCTCTCTACTCTGGGGCCCTTCTACCCCCGAGGACAAGTCCTGGATACTTTTTTAAAATCTGTTTATTAAGTTTATCAATTCCTTACAGCAATCCGAATATGTGACCAATTACAATGCCAACATCCCTGACATTGGAGCATCATGCCATATATCACTGTTCCTAAACAGTTCTTAATAACAAAAACTTGAGAGTGAAGAAAGATACAGTGAAGCACAACCGACATAGCAAAAACAGAACTGCTCGCTGGCGGCCCAGTAACAGGCTGGGGTGGTCGTGAGGAGAGAAGGGAGACGAGAAAAGAGACGGGGGGACCAGCCACACAGGAAGGGGCAGAAGGCAGCGGGGCAATGCCCGCGGGACAACCCAGAGGGAAACTCAAACCACCCAAAGTGACACTACCATCGCAACCACCATGCCTACATAAGTGGGGTTTATTACAAGGCCGGTTTCACCCGGGAAGCGCGGTCTTGTCAGAGTCACTGTTCCCAGCGCGCAAAGTGCAGGGGCAGGCCTGTGTAGTATCAAGGCGACTAATTCAACATTCCATCCCGAGGCCCGGGCCCCATTACCTCCACCATGTATATGTACATTTATGTTTCTAACATAGAGGCCGCAATTCAGGGTGGACGGGTATCGTCCTTATTTTCCAATTGATCAATGAAGGAGTCCCACGTGTCCTCCCCCTTGACTATCACCCCCCTGTCACAGAGGGTGCGTAATAGCTGTGCCTCTGCTCTGGCCCAATGTAACAATTCTATGGACCACCGGTGTATGTCTGGGGCACTCAGTGACTTCCACTGTGTCGCTATGAGTCGTTTAAATAAAGTGAACACAATGTCCACGCACCGATGCGCCTGCTTCCCCCCCTGCATCGCAGGCGCACCCCCAGCAGGCAGGGTTCAGGAGTAGGGGATAGAGATAATCCCGACCAGACAGACAAGTCCTGGAGACTTAGGCCCTCATTCTGACCTTGGCGGGCGGCGGAGGCCGCCCGCCAAAGTCCCGCCGTCAGGTTACCGTTCCGCGGTCGAAAGACCGCGGCGGTAATTCTGACTTTCCCGCTGGGCTGGCGGGCGGTCGCCTTCAGACCGCCAGCCAGCCCAGCGGGAAAGAGGCTTCCACGATGAAGCCGGCTCGGAATCGAGCCGACGGAGTGGAAGCTGTGCGACGGGTGCAGTTGCACCCGTCGCGTATTTCACTGTCTGCACAGCAGACAGTGAAATACATGTAGGGGCCCTCTTACGGGGGCCCCTGCAATGCCCATGCCAGTGGCATGGGCACTGCAGGGGCCCCCAGGGGCCCCGCGACCCCCCCCTACCGCCATCCGGATCTCGGCGGTCCGACCGCCGGGATCTGGATGGCGGTAGGGGGGTCGGAATCCCCGCGGCGGTGCAGCAAGCTGCGCCGCCGCGGAGGATTCAATGGGGCGGCGGTACACTGGCGGGACCCCGCCAGTGGTGCCGGTCCGACCGCGGCTTTACCGCCACGGTCGGAATCCCCATTGGAGCACCGCCGGCCTGTCGGCGGTGCTCCCGCGGTCCTCCGCCCTGGCGGTCAAAGACCGCCAGGGTCAGAATGACCACCTTAGTCCCAATATTCTGCAAAAAGACAAACATCTACATACGATTCGTCAGGCAATTACAAATTTCTTCTTCAATAACCTTCCTGAGAAATATTATCCACAAACATGCTGGAACTCTTTTAAAGCCAGAATTAGAGGGCTAATCATTAGTATCAACACACACACACACTAATAAAGAAGCCACTGCCCTACTCCAAAAGTTAGAAAAGGAAATAAAATTGTTTAAAACTAAATATTATGCAGGGAAGGGCACATCCTTTCTTGACACATCAAATAATAAAAAGTATGAATTTAATAAAATTTTGAGCTCCAGAGCGGGTCTATGGGTTAAAAAATTCAGCTCTGTAAAGTTATGCATCAGTAATACAGCTGGAAAAACTTTAGCATAGTATTTGAAATCCAAACAAAACTCTTCACAAATGACTCCTGTTAGAGACAGACATAATCAGATGCACTTGGACCCAAAAAGTATATCCGAAATTTTTCTTGAGTTTTATAAATCATCTTATGACGAGAACACCAACATTTCTGGTGGAGCTAGCATAGAGTACCTAAACAAACTTGGTTTCCCTGTTTTAGGAACCAAACACTACTCTTCATAGAATAATCCCATTATGGAAGTTGAAATTAGGCATGTTATTAGATCGCTCAAGTCTAGTAAAGCCCCTGGACTAGACAGCTATATAGCCCAATTCTATAAACTCTTCTTAGATCGTTACAAGTTCCGTTATTAAACCTTTTTTATGATTTTGCCAATTCAGGGTGTATAACTGGAACCACGGCAGAAGCCATTGTAACCCTCATACCTAAAGAAGGTAAAGATCATACATACCCCAGAAGTTATAGGCCAATATCACTGATAAATCTAGATTGTAAAATCTATGCTAAAATCTTGGCCAAACGTTTGGATCCAATTATGCCTCTATTAATTAGTCCTTACTAGGCCGGTTTCATGAAAGGAAGCCTTTTTACTGACAGTGTCAGTTTATTGGGACATGTCCTCCAGGTCGCATAATCAAAAAACTCACCTGTTAAGGCCATTGCCTTTGACGCTGAAAAAGCATTTGATAAGGTTGAATGGCCCTTCTTAAAGTCCACCTTATCTTGCTTTAATCTGGGAAATCCCTTTATTAAAACGGTCAAGGCATTATACTGAAACCCCTTAGCCAAAATCTGATCCAATGGTGTGCATTTGAGTCTTTTTCAGCTCAAACAAGGCACACATCAAGGCTGCCCCCTCTCCCCATTCCTTTTGAACCACTCTTGTTTGCACTTAATAAACAAAACAAAACAATTCAATTGGTATTCATGTAATAGACAACTGTTTCGAATCAGCCGTCTATGCGGATGATATTTTAATTGTAACGGAATGAGCAGACGTTGCAATACCTGAAATTATGAATGTATTAGACGAATATGCAGATGTTTCAGGTTACACGCTTAACAGAGATAAATCTGAAGTGTGCTAAATATTCTTTGCTTGAAAAAAGTTTTATGGAATTCAGGCTTGGTTTGGCAACCAAAATTTCTCAAATATCTTGGCCTCAAACTTAATGACTGTCTCATTGAATCTATCAGGCACAATGAAACATTAGTTCTTCAGAAAATACAGACATTTTTCAATGGCTGTTCACCTAAATTTCTTAGATGGTGGGGCAAACTCAAATCTCTTAAAATGGTAATCACTCTGGTTGGTAACTACTTGCTATCAATGTCCCCCATTATATGCTCAGAGGACTTTTTTGTTAGCCTAGACCACCATATCAACCATTTCCTGTGGGGCTCTAAAAAGCCACATATCTCCCTAAAAAAACTCTGCTTGAGTAAACCATTAAGGGATGGTAACCTGGCAGACTTTAAGAGATATCAGCTGCCCTTTCTAGTCTCCCAGTGAGTTAACTGGTTTAGTGATTCTTCAGAATTTATTCCCCCTTGGATCTTGCTAGAATGCTCCTTAATAGACCACTTCCCATTCCCTTGCCTCTTATCAATTAATAAGGACCACTGCTTCTTAGATAATATCATCCTTAATCATAAAAAAAGCATACTCCTTACTTTTAATGCGCACCTCTCTGAGACGAAAATCAGACATTAATTACAAGCCTCCATCTGGTTTAACAAAGACATCAAAATTGACTCATTCTCCAACGTAGCTTACTGTTGGAAATCAGCAGGAGTCTCCCTGGTAGGGGATTTGGGTACCTCCCTTTATCGTTTAATAGCATCTCCCAAAAATTTAATAACCCTGCATCCTACTTTTAAAACTTCTTAAAAATAAAGGTAGCAGTATTGTTGTGGGTTGGTTCGTGGGTGTTGTATCAGAGCGTATGCAAAATAATAGTTCCGACAACTCTTTATGGTAGAAGGGTGTAGGAAGTTGGCTCTGTATATACTATCTCAAAGTGAGAGATAGTGTGCACAGAGTCCAAGGGTTCCCCTTAGATTTTGATAGTGGCAAAATTAGATCATTCTAATGCTCTATTTTGTGGTAGTGTGGTCGATCAGTAGGCTTATCTGAGGGTAGTGTTAAGCATTTGTAGTACACACACAGGCAATAAATGAGGAACACACACTCAAAGACTTAACTCCAGGCCAGTAGTTTTTATATAGAAAAATATATTTTCTTAATTTATTTTAGAACCACAAGATTCAAGATTTGAAGTAAATACATAAAATGCAAGGTACTCCACATAGGTAAGTAAGGAAGTTTGAATTAGAGCAGTAACATACACAGTATAGGTTAAAATGGCAATAAGCTATTTTACAAGTGGACACAGTGCAAAAATCAACAGTTCCTGGGGGAGGTAAGTATTGGTTAGTTTCTCAGGTAAGTAAAGCACTTACAAGTTCAGTTTCCTGGGCATAGGCAGCCCACCGTTGGGGGTTCAAGGCAACCCCAAAGTCACCGCACCAGCAACACAGGGTCGGTCAGGTGCAGAGGTCAAAGGAGGGCCCAAAACACATAGGCACCTACGGAGAACAGGGGTGTTCCGGTTCCAGTCTTCCAACAGGTAAGTACCTGCGTCTTCGGAGGGCAGACCAGGGCATTTTGTAGAGCACTGGGGAGGACACAATTAGGCATACAAAACACACCCTCAGCGGCAGAGGGGCGGCCAGGTGCAGTGTGCTTAGCAGGCATTGGGTTTTCAATAGAAGTTAATGGAGGGACCCGGGGGTCACTCTAGCGGTGCAGGCAGGGCACAAGGGGGCTTCTCGGGCCAGCCACTGAGTGGGGCAGGCAGGGGGGGTTGCCTGATGGTCACTCCTGAACTGGAGTTCAGTTCCTTTTGATCCTAGGGGCTGCGGGTGCAGTGCTTGGTCCAGGCGTCGGGTTCTTTGTTCAAGGCAGTCACGGTCATGGGGAGCCTCTGGATCCTCTCTGCATGCATTGCTGTAAGGGTGCAGGGGGGTTGTCTCAGGTTACTCACGAGGTCGCAGTCACCTTGGAGTCCTCTCTGCAGTGTTGGTTCGCTGGAGCTTGAGCCGGGGGTGTCGGTGCAGAGTGTGAAGTCTCACGCTTCCGGCGGGAAGAGTGAGTTCTTTGGAAGTTGCTAAAAAGTTGCAAAGTTATTGCTGCTTTTGAACAGTGCCGCTGTTCTCAGGAGTTTCTTGGTCCTTCGGGTTCAGGGCAGTCCTCTGAGGCTTCAGAGGTCGCTGGTCCCTGTCGGATGCACCGCTGTGCAGGTTCTTTGAGTCTGGAGACAGGCCGCTAGGGCTGGGGCCAAGTCAGTTGTTGTCTCCGTCATCTCTGCAGGGCTTTCAGGTCAGCAGTCCTTCTTTGTGTAGGTTGCAGGAATATGATTTCCTGGGTTCTGGGTCGCCCCTAAATACTAAGTCTAGGGGTGTGTTTAGGTCAGGAGGGCAGTAGCCAATGGCTACTGTCCTGAAGGGTGGCTACACCCTCTTTGTGCCTCTTCCCTGAGGGGAGGGGGTACATCCCTAATCCTATTGGGAGAATCCTCCAATCTCAAGATGGAGGATTTCTAAAGGCAGGGGTCACCTCAGCTCAGGACACCTTAGGGGCTGTCCTGACTGGTGGGTGACTCCTCCTTGTTTTTCTCCTTATCTCCTCCAGCCTTGCCGCCAAAAGTGGGGGCAGTGGGGGCAGTGGCCGGAGGAGCGGGCATCTCCACTAGCTGGGATGCCCTGGGGTGCTGTAACAAAAGGCATGAGCCTTTGAGGCTCACCACCAGATGTTACAGTTCCTGCAGTGGGAGGTGAGAAGCACCTCCACCCAGTACAAGCTTTGTTCCTGGCCACAGAGTGACAAAGGCACTCTCCCCATGTGGCCAGAAACTCGTCTGGTTGTGGCAGGCTGGCAGAAACTGGTCAGCCTAGCACTAGGAGTCGGACTGGTATTCAGGGGGCATCTCTAAGATGCTCTCTGGGTGCATTTTACAATAAATTCCACACTGGCATCGGTGTGCATTTATTGTGCTGAGAAGTTTGATACCAAACTTTCCAGATTTCAGTGTAGCCATTATGGAACTGTGGAGTTCGTGTTTGACAAACTCCCAGACCATATACTCTTTATGGCTGCACTTACAATGTCTAAGGTTTTGCTTAGACATTGTAGGGGCATAGTGCTCATGCACATATGCCCTCACCTGTGGTATAGTGCACCCTGCCTTAGGGCTGTAAGGCCTGCTAGAGGGGTGACTTACCTATGCCACAGGGAGTGTGAGGTGGGCATGGCACTCTGTGGGGAGTGCCATGTCGACTTAGTCATTTTCTCCCCACCGGCATACACAAGCTGTGAGGCAGTGTGCATGTGCTGAGTGAGGGGTCCCCAGGGAGGCATAAGACATGCTGCAGCCCTTAGAGACCTTCCCTGGGATCAGGGCCCTTGGTACCAGGGATACCATTTACCAGGGTCTTATCTGGGTGCCGGGGCTGTGCCAATTGTGGGAACAAACGTACAGTTTAGGGAAAGAACACTGGTGCTGGGGCCTGGTTAGCAGGGTCCCAGCACACTTTCAATCATAACTGGCATCATCAAAAGACAAAACGTCAGGTGGTAACCATGCCAAGGAGGCATTTCCTTACAAAGGGTATTGTAAATGATTTTATTTTGTTTATATTTGTCAATATATGTTTGTTACTTATATTGACAAATATAAACAAAATAAAAGTTCACATATTTCCTGTTCAACTGTTCCTATTTTGGGTCTCTCTGTTTCTTCCTGTGCTTTCTGTTCTTTTAGTTCTTGTTGTGTTGTTTCTGTGACTGTCTTCCCATTATTCCTTCTCTTTTCTCCTTTTAGGTATCTTCCCAGGGTCTCGTTGGAAGGAGTTCTCACCGCATGAGCCACGTCCCTCCGGGGTTAATTCGTTTCCTCTTGGTGGTCTCTCTCCCGTCTGGATGGCCGCTTCCCTTTCGCTTTCTCCTTCGCGCTAGCCTCCTCCTCCTGCGTCTGGTTTCTCCGTCGTGCTCTCTCTCGTCTCTTCTCCTGATGACACCTTGTTTTCTTTGTTCCTTTCCTCTTCGTTTTCCCCATCCTCCCTTTTATATCTCTCCTGGGTCGCTTTCGACTCCCGGATATCCGGGTTCGCGTGTGAGTTCCACTTCCTCTCACCTTTTGGTAGTGCCCCTGGGGTACTTAGTTGTCGGCCCCATCCTCGTAGTGGTGTTCAGAGTCGGAGTAACTCTGTTACATACGCTCCCCCTTTGGAAGGGCTGATCGAGGCATGTTTCTATGGGTATCTAGACAAATAATCCGCAGTTTGTAACTGAATGCCCGGAAGATGTTGAATCTGAAATATAAAAGGTTGGAGCTCCATGAACCACCTTCATATTTTGGAATTAGTATTTTTATTCCGGGCCAGCGAAGAGAGAGGAGCATGGTCAGTGCATAAGAAAAATTGATGACCCAGTAAATATTATCGCAAACGTTCTACTGCCCATTTAGTTGCTAAACATTCTCTCTCTATCATGGGATAATGTTTTTCTCGTGGTAGTAATGTTCTCCTTATGAAAACAATGGGATGACTTATCTCAAGTTTGTTTTTCTGTTACAAGACTACGCCTATACCCACATCAGATGCATCTGTTTGTAAATAAAATGTTTTTGTAAAGTCCGCACAAAGTAAAACCGGTTCTGTTGTCAAAACCTGTTTAAGTGTCTCGTAACTATTGATTTGTTTTGGATTCAAATCTTTGATCTTTGAGGGTTGGTCCTTCTTTAAAAGATCAGTCAAGGGGGCTGCGATAGTGGAATAGTTAGGGATAAAACAACGGTAATAACCTAGTATGCCTAAAAAGGACCTCACTTCTTTCTTGGTTGTAGGTGGAGGAATTTTAAGGATGGCTTCGACTTTGTTCAGCTGTGGTCATATTTGGCCTATCCCTATGTGGTAACTGAGATATGCAATGGCATCTTGTGCCAGATTGTATTTATCAGGATTAGTGGTTAATCCGGCCTCAACTACTGTATGGAACACCTTAGGGAGATGGAGTAGATGGTCTTCCCAGGTTTCACTATATATAACAATGTAGTTGAGATATGCAGAAGCATACCCTACATGAATATGTAACAACCTATCCATTAACTGTTGAAAATTGGCAGGGGCCCCATGTAGACCGAAAGGAAGTACGGTGAACTGATATAACCCTGATGGGGTGGAAAAGGCTGTTTTCTCTTTGTCTTGGGGATTCAATGGTATTTGCCAGTATCCTTTCGTGAGATCCAGAGTGGACATATATTGAGCTCTCCCTAGTTGTTTGAGTCGCTCATCCACTCTGGGTATTGGATATGTGTAAAATTGGGATATATATTATTCAATTGACGAAAATCAATACAAAAACGCACAGTTCCATTTGGTTTTGGGACTAGAACTGGGGAGCACCATGGACTTATAGAGGGCTCTATTATACCCATTTTAAATATGTTTTGGGCTTCTTGTTCTACTACTTTCTTACGTGCTTTGGGAATTCTATACGGTCGAAGACGGATAACTCTGCCCTCTTGAGTCTTTATAGCATGTTGTACTAAAGGTTTTTTTCCAGGAATCGGAAAGAAGAGCTTCTGATGTATGTATAATACCTCCCTTAATTGAGTTTGTTGTTCTTTCGAAAGGTCTGGATTAATGGGAGGAAAACAGTTGTCCGACTCTTCAGATTGGGGACATAGGTTGATTTCCAGGGGTTTTGCTTTGTTTACCAAGAACCCGATATTTACTGTGGAAGAGGGGCTGTCTGCCTCTTCCTATTTTTTTAGTAAGTTAATGTGATAAATTTGTGTCTTTCTGGGTGTTTCGGATATGAGTAGTCTGGAAGTAACATGACTCACTTTCTCTATTATTTTGTATGTTATCTGCCATTTGGCCAATAATTTGTTTTCTGAACTAGGTAACAACACTAATACGTTATCTCCTGTTTGCAAGTGTGTTAAGGTAGTGCCTCTATTATAATATTTTTTTGTCTTTCTTGGGCCTCCTCTAAATGAACTTGTACATCTTCCCAGACTCATTGGATCTGATCTTTTAGCTGTTGAGTGTATTCAAGAATGTCCTTATCGTCTGTCTCTTTTTCTTCCCATCTTTCTGCAGCCATATCTAGCAAGGTTCTGTGGTGGCGCCCAAATACCAATTTGAATGGGCTATGTCCTGTTGAGGCTTGTACATGGGTCCATACGGCATATAGTACTATGGGTAACTTTTTGTCCCAATCTTTGCCAGAGTCAGATATTGTCTTCTTTAATAATGTCCTAAGGGTGCGATTATATCTCTCCACTAAGCCGTCTGTCTGTGGGTGTTAGACGGAGGTGCGCATCTGTTTTACCCCTAGTATTTGATATATCTGAGCCATTAATCGGGAAATAAATGGTGTTCCCTGATCAGTGAGTAATTCTCTTGGAAAGCCTACCCGGGAAAAGAACTCTATCATGGCATATGCTGCGCTTTTAGTTGTCATACTAGTGAGAGGGATAGCTTCAGGATACCGTGTTGCATAATCCACCAAGACAAGAATATGCATGTAGCCTCTAGAGGAAGGGGTTAAGGGCCCTACTAAATCGATACCCACCCTAGAAAAGGGAATGTCAATAACAGGCAAGGGAAAAGGGGGAGCCTTTTTTACTGCTCCTGGGTTGATAACTTGACACTTCTTACATTGTGCACAAAACCTGTGAATGTCCAAAAATACCCCAGGCCAAGAAAATTGATGGAGTAGATATTCCTCTGTTTTCTCTCTTCCAAAGTGTCCACCCTCCATTTGACTGCGTGCTAAATGTAGTGCTTGGGTGCGATATGGATGTGGTATCACTAGCTGGGTCTTTTCCTGGTGGTTATGTTGCACAACCCTATATAAAGCAAACCCTTCTGAACGAGGAAATATGGACCCACCTGTCCCGTTTTTTCTGTAACAGCGGATGTCCGAGCATGTTGTAACGTGGAATCTTCTCTTTGACTAACCCGGAAAGGTGGTAAGGTCGCCAGGATAGGTTTTTCTGTCAGGGTTATGGAGAGTGAATCGGAAGGGTTAGTCATGCGGAAGGATTTGTTTACTTCTCTTTTCTCACTCCTGCTTAAGTTTATTTTGTTCTTACCCGAGATGATGGGGATTTGGGCAAATGGAGTTTCATTTAACCAGGAGTCCATTTTCTGACTGGAGCGTACATTGTCTAATAAGTCAGGAAAGTTGATATAGTCGGTGCCTATGATAACTTCTTCAACCAAATGCTGTATCAATCCCATCATAAGAGGTTCTTTTCGTCCTCTCCACTCAATGGTAATCTCCACCATTGGATATTGTCGCATATCCCCATGGATACAGCAGATGGAGACACATTCATTAGTCTTTATTTGGTCTGTTGGAGACACATTCATTAGTCTTTATTTGATCTGTTGGTACTAAGTTTGCCCGAATCACTGATTGACTGCACCCTGAATTAATCAACACCCGAGTGGATTTCCCGTTTACAAATTTTTTCTTTACATATTGAGACACTTCTTTACTAGTGCAGAATACCCTGCCTCGGGTGACTCCTATTTCCATTGGCTTGGGTTTTGATATTTTGTGGGGACAGTTACGTGCTATATGTCCCCATTCAGCACAGTTATAACATTGGGGCGTTTGATTTGGGTCTCTATCGGGTACTCTAGGTGTCTGGTCTTCCTCTGGGGTTTTCACCGGTCGCATTCGGGAAGAGGAGATAGGTAATCGCCTTCCAAAGGTTTGTCCCTTCTGGTTTCCTATTCTAAACTCAGGAGCTCGATAAAATGCACAAGCTAACTCTATAGCTGTGGTCGTATCAACATTAGGATGTTGTTTGATCCAGTTACGTGTTTGTGGAGGTAGGGTATCTAAAAATTGCTCTAATAATATGATCCGTATTACTTTGTCTCTGTCCATACCGATGGGACTTAACCATTTCAATCCCAAGTCTTGTATTCTATAATAAAGAGCTCGAGGAGTTTCCATAGGAATCCACTTTGTCTTCCTAAATTTTATACGGTAATATTCCGTATCGAATCCAACCCTCTCCAGAATAGCCTTCTTTATCTCTGAGTATGGTGTTGTTCCTCTGGGATTTACGGCCTGATAGGCGCCTGTAATGTTCAAGTCAGCAAAGGATCTACGTATTGTCCCCACCTATCCTGAGGCCAATTGGCCGATGCTGCCACCCTTTCAAAGTTTGTTAAAAAAGGCATCAGGGTCCTCTCCTTCTTGAAACCTTTGTAGTACAGAACTAGGGACATTGGGATGTACTCGACTGGTAGCGATGGTGTCTGTTAATTTCTGAAGCGCTGTTTTGTGTACCAATTGATTAGAGTCTCACGGTTGTTCCGGGCCTCTCATTGTTGTTCCTCCCAAACCAACTGTAAGTGTTGTTGCTCCTCAGCCAGTTGTTGTATCATATCTTATAAAGAGGACTTTCCCTCCTTCTTTCCACTTAGTATTGTCCCTAAGGACTTCTAATATCCGACTTCTGACACCAATTGTTGTGGGTTGGTTCGTAGATGTTGTATCAGAGAGTATGCAAAAGAATAGTTCCGACAACTGTTTATGGTAAAAGGGTATTGTAATTGATTTTATTTTGTTTACATTTGTCCATATAAGTCTTAGTTCACAGATTTCCTGTTCAACTGTTCCTCTTTTGGGTCTCTCTGTTTCTTCCTGTGCTTTCTATCCTTTCAGTTCTTGTTGTGTTGTTTCTGTGACTGTCTTCCCATTATTCCTTCTCTTTTCCCCATTGGGTATCTTCCCAAGGTCTCGTTGGAAGGAGTTCCCACTGCATGAGCCACGTCCCTCTGGGGACGTGACGGGTTACTTCGTTTCCTCTCGTGGGTGGTCTCTCTCCTATCTGGATGGCCGCTTCCCTTTCACTTTCTCCTTTGCGCGCGCCTCCTCCTCCCGCGTCTGGTTTCTCCTTCGCTCTCTCTCTTGTCTCTCCTCCTGATGACAGCTTGTTTTCTTCGTTCCTTTCCTCTGCGTTCTCCCCGTCCTCCCTTTTGTATCTCTACCGCATCGCTTTCTACTCCCGGATATCTGGGTTCGCATGTGAGTTCCACTTCCTCTCACTTTTGGTAGTGCCCCCGGGGTACTCAGTTGTCGGCCCCACCCTCATAGTGGTATTCAGAGTCGGAGTAATTCTGTTACAAATATCTAAGCATGAAGCTTAACCTTTCAAACCAGCATAATTATCGAGAGTACTCGCCTATCTTAAAAAAGGTGGGTATATAACTTCTAAATTATACAATAAACTTCATCCATCATCCATCTCATTATGCGATTCCTTGGTACAGAAATGGCAGGAAGAATGGACAGGAAATGGTTTACAGAACCCTTCTGACATTACTTATCATACATTTTGGAATTATCCCTTCTCTAAGAAAATTGCTCCTAATCTTGCCCAGACTAAATTTTTCATCATTCATAAGGCTTATTTCATACCCCACTGACTCTACATGTTGGGCATCTTAGACAACAATAATTGTGGGAGCTGCAACTCACGCAATGTGGACCTCCGACATTTGCTATATCAGTGTCCTCACCTGACAAACCCTTGGACCAAAATTCAGGAAACTATCAACAACATATTTCACACAAATTTTCCTGAGTCCTTGTCATTCTCTGTTCTTGGTGTATACCATCCTGCATATTCCATGAATCTGAACCAAGAAGATCTCTTATAGGTTGATCTCCTGTACACCACTGCACACAAAACTATTCTTTCCTCATAGAAATCACTTGACAACATCTCTTTTCAGACATGATAGGAATTGCTTAAGTACACTAGAGGGGCGCATACTATTTTATCCACTCAATACCCATGGACCTCTGCGTAATGGAAGCTTTCGAGTAAATTGACCGCTACCTTGAAACCATTAATCCACCCTAAACGCCTTACATTAGGCTGAATACAATACGCCACCTGTTCAGCTCCTCCCCATCTCAGTGAGATTCAACACACTCCTCTTCTGTATCCATCATTTTTGTATTGCTGATGTTCCCACTTTACAAATCTAGGCAATCATTCCCTTCTTACCCTCCCCCCAATTCCCCCTTTTTTTGCTTTGGGTTTATCTTTCTTTCCCACCAACTGTTGCATGTACAGAAGTTTTGGAAATTTTATTGTATATGTGATTGTGACCTTCCTTGATTTTGCTATGATCATATGACAATCTTATACTTAACTCTTGTATTACCCATGATGTCTTTGCAACTGTCTTTTCTTTTGTTATTTCTATTAATAAAAACTTCTTAAATTAAAAAGGCTCTGGGTACACCTTGGTAACATATGCTAGGGACTGCTAAATGAATAATAAAAAAATGGCAATCGGGCATATACCAATTTTACCATGTTGAAAGAAGAAGCACAAGCACTTTGCCTCTGGCAGGGATAAAGTGCACCAAGTTCTATAGCCATCAAAATAGGGTTCAGCAAAAAGGCAAACACATCCAGATGACCCTTCAGAAAGGGCTTAGTTACTAGCACTGTACTATTAAAGAAATCAAGCTTGGCTGAAAAGTAATGGTTCTCTGCTATTGGAAGTGTAGTAATTTGTCTTACGGACAACTCCTTCTTCAGATTAATGCTACAACTCTCTGTTAACAATTTTGACAGCTGCCGGAGAAGTGCTTGTGTTCTTTCCTTGTAAAAAACAGAATTGCAAGTATCAGATTATAATGATACCTACTAATTTAAATGTATTTGATTTTGTAGAGAGGAAATATCACAGCACTACTTTTTATTGCTACCTCCATAAAAGAAAGTTTTAAGAGGACAAAGAGCCAGGGCTGAGGGTGCTTCCTTCACTCGAAACATATAGCACTCTTATCAGTATTTAAGAGTCAAGAAAGAGGGTGGAAAATTATTTTGTGGCAATGTACTTCCGAAGAATTGAATCTTCAAGACCCTGCTTAATAGAGGAGGCAGCTCAGCTGTTCTGCTAGTGCGTCACCAGAAACTACACCTGGACCACGCCCAAGCGCCAGGAAACATGGTCCAGATGCAACCTGCAACTATACTGCTGTTGATCTCCACCGGCTCAAACCTGGATTCCGCCATGAACGCAGCTGCGGAGCCCCACCTCAGTTCATGGTGGACTCCTTTGTCTAAGTGTCTAAGTGTGACCTTGTAAGTGTTTCTTACTGTGGTTCCTTGGGAGGTTCTGCTTTCAAGTGGTTTGCAAACTCTTAGGCCAGCCTTGTACTAGCTAGCTTGTTTGTTGGAACTTTTGGGTTTGGTGTTTTTCAGGGGTACCAGGGTATTGGCGCAGGTTGTGATCCGGTTGTTAAAGTTGTTTGTGTCAATGAAGTAGTTGGTGGAGTCTGGGTAGTTTAGTTGGAGTGCATTGAGCCATTCAGTTTCTATAACCTTCTTCCAGCAGCGGCTTGGGTTGTTGCTAGACTCCACATGGGTGGTTGTTGGCCTTCTTATGTGGAAGTGGATCATCAGTCAGCCCCACACTTTTAAATATATACATGACTCCTCTGGCAAACATCATCAGATCTCACTGAATCAACATCATCTACGTTGATGACACACAGCTCATTTTTCCCTTCTCAGATGACACCATGACCACCAAGACAAACTTCAAACAATGCATGACCAGCTTGGCCAGTTGGATGAAAGAAAACTGTCTGAAACTCAAAACTGACAAAACGGATTTGCTGATCTTAAGGGAATAAGGTTTTTCCTTTGTGCTCCACATGGTGATCCACCTATCTTGGACCCACAATCACCTCAGCCGACCACTCGAGGAACCTAGGCCTCATCCTTGACACCAGCCCCATGAAATCCAAGGTCAACGCCATCACTGCCTCATGCTTCGACATACTGTGCATGTTAAGTACAATCTTCATGTGGTTCCCAATGAACACCAGACATACCATGTTGAAGGCCCTAATCGCAAGAAGATTAGATTATGGCAATGCGCTTTACACTAGCATACCAACCCATCTCCTTCACAGTCTTCAAAACATCCAAAATGTCTCCGCCAGACTCGTCCCTGGCCTACCACACCAAACCCTCACCACACCACTCCTCAGAGAGTTCCAGTGGCTCACCATCCAGAAGCACTGCCAGTTCAAACTTCTCATACACACATTCAAGTTAAACAACATGGGACCTGCATAGCTCAATCACCTGCTTCACTTCCACCAACCCACCAGACAACTTCGCTCAGCGTCACTCTTACTCGCACACACCCCACATCCACAGAAGCAGAGAGGGAAGTCGTTCATTCTCCTACTAAATTGACAAATCCAGGAACGCTGCCCCCCCCCCCCCAACAACATCAGGGCCTCCTCCTCACTTCTTGAATTCCTCAAGAAGCTGAAGACGTGGCTATGCTATTCTTCATTTGGGACCATCTAGACTGCCTGTATTCAGGCCCTGCCTCACCACACACCTACACATACCTACTCAGCACCTGGATATCATCACAGGTCCCAAGCAGGACTCTCTAAATCCACCTTACATTAGATCCCTCTTTTGTGCTGAAACCTCAATTAAGAACCTCTGTTTTAGGAGGAAACACTGAAACATTCCAGATTCCAGATTCTTCCCATCTCAAAGACCCATGCCTGCACTTGTGGTGTTTTATGCCAAATATCTCTTAATGGCTGAGTGCCGGAGTGGTAGCACTCCCTTTCATTTTTGTGGCTAATAAAGTCTTGTCTATTACAGTAAACGTCTCTATCAAGCTTAACAAAGACTCTTGCATGGCTTCTTAGCCCTTGTTTAACTGGTGGCGCTTCATGACTCATCAGTGTGCACATACGCCATTGGGTGTCCTCCAGGCTTCAGTGGGGCCACTCTACGTATTCCAGGAAACACGCTCCTTTCAAGATGGCTGCCATTATGTTCCCTAATACTGGCCAGCTTGGTTCATTGGAGTTCACTGGTAGAGTCTGGTAGATCTGTGCACTGAGTTGACTTATCTACTTTGCATTTACTAGTTGAACTAGAGGCTTGAACAGGCTAGTGTTAACCACTAGTTCAGCGCCATCCCAGATTAACCAGAAGGTTTCTAGATACCCTTTTAGACAGGGGAGGAGCAAACTATTTATATAAGATAACTGTTTAGGCGTAATCAATATATGCTTTGTTTAGGGCAACATGCATAACCATAAAACACACCCTGATCCTTAAATCCAAAGGGCAGATTGACTGATTAATGGCTGTTAAGATTTATTAAGAACCATCATGCCTTCACAGTCGCCTCACTTTGGCTCACATAATTTTCATAAAAAGCATTTCAAGGGAAAAAAGCATGTGTCAGGTTGTGACTGCTAGCCTTTTGGCTTTGTCAATGCCTGTTTTGTTGTGTCATGGATTTTGCAAAACTTTATTATAGGGTAAGTGGCTAGGCTCTCATCAACCTTAAAAATACCTGGGCCAAAAGCAAACATATTTTTTGGCTATATACGTTCTGGCATTTGAGGGAACTACTTTGTATATGGATGTGCTCCTTATGATAGGGCAGAATATCATCTCTCAACTTGAATTTAGCCAGGGGCTGAAGTGGGCTGCCACACTGCCCCGTGCTGCACGCTGTAGTGAGCAGAAAAACGACATAATAAGAGATGAATGGATGAAGAGGGCTGTCTGAAAGCCCATAACATTATGTATATTACACACATAATTGTGGTAAAATCAAAAGGCTTTGGCATATTCTAGACCTAAAAATGAGCAACAGAAAATATTAAGGTAATACGCACTGCATCTCTGAATTGAAACCCAGGGCCCAGATGACCTAGATTGCATTTACAGTAGGATTTGTTTTTTAATTGGTTCTGGGAAATTGTACACACATTTTTTAGTTGAGGAGCCTACAAAACGCATGTGCAAACTCCACACTTCCTTATTAGCGTCAGCTGCGCCAATTTGCATCTAATTACAGTTTGCACATTGAAAAATGGGGAATGATGCACAATTTGCAGATGATTCCCCCCAGTACTGGATGCGCCGACCAATATTTTGTGCAGTTTGCCCACCTGATTTGCTTGAGTTTTTCCTTTCGCCAAAGCAGATGGGTTACCTCTTGAGTTAGGCGCAGTTTGCACACTTCTGATCTCTTTTTAGTCACACACAAGAACGTGCACCCCAAATAGGACTGCTGCCCAATCAAAATCAGGCCCAAAATAGCAATCAGACAGAGGAAAAGTCCGCTGAAGACCAGTGCAAATTTGCATTGTACTAGTATAAGAATTTTCCAGTACTAGTGCAATTTATATGGCCTGACACCAGGTCACGGTATGGGACGAGCTACATTTGACATCTCTGCCCAGCCCTCTTGCTCGTTGCAATTTCCTCTGTCTTCTAAATCCCGAAACTAGCAAAACAACATGCTGGGAACTCAAAAGCATGAAGAGGCCCACTGAAAGCTGCATACAATATGTTGAGCTAATGTGTCGGTAATTGGATTTGTGCAGGCAGTATAAAACCCCGTTGGAGGTTAGACATACCTTGTTTCCAAGTGGGCCCTGTGGAAGCGGACATTAATCACATTATATGTCACATCAGTCATTTGCAACCACTCGCAGTAATAAGCATGAATTATGCAACAAAGAACTTAATTGCAGAAACGATTACAAAGAGAATCGGGAGTCGCGGGATTCTTTTAAAGCTACAGCACTCCCCACATCAATAGGCCTTAGCAAAGCAAACAGGCCTCATTTTTTTGTTTGAAGGAAGTGATTGCTTATAGTTGGGCGACTGTGTGTATCAGTCCAGGCTGCCCAAGAAACAAAATCTCATAATGAAGCAACATCTTGAGAGACAACGTGGAAGTTGTGAGTAGGCCTCCTTCACTGAACAAACTGCATTAACAGATGCCAGCTGTACCAAAAGGAAGAGCCGTGAAATGGAATCAGAAGATGAAGTTTGTACTGTAAGTGTTGAACGTAAGGAGCATGCACAGGAAATTATTGCATATTTGAGCCTTTTGATAAGGGACAATATTTTGCTTGCAACAATAAGATAGCCTGTAGGTGTGTGCATCTTTTATGAAGAAAAAAAGCTATAAATCCAAATGTTATGATTACTGTACAGTAAAAGAAATTAATGTGCAGCATGGATAACACTATGTTATTATGGCAGGATGAAACCTCCAAACAACATACACTTTCTAAGCAAAAGAGCTATAAATACTGTAAACTTCGTACTTGTGTAGCGCACTACTCACCCGTTAGGGTCTCAAGGCGCTGTACGCATACCGCTGTGGAACCCCTCCTGGCTTTTCCCTGTGAGGCACCCACTCCTGGACAGCCCCAGGGTGAAGCCAGGTATCCAAGCGCTGTGAGGGCCGTTGTGGAGATTAATCAAGCTATTGCCCAGAGTTACAGAGTGGGACCCATTAATTAGATTAGGCATCAAGGCGAGAATTATCTGGTCCAAGGGAGTTGAGCCCAAGAACCGCCGAGGTGGGAATTGAACCCTGGTCCCGGGCCAGATCTCTGCATCAGGGTCTGCCGCTCTAACCATTGTCTAACCATATCAGCAATAAAAATTCAATTCTGCAGCAAATAGCATATTCTTCAAAGAACACACACTCGTTGTAAAAAAAGGTAACTTTTATGTTACATTGGTAGTTTTAGAAAAGAACACATCATCAAAGCCTAATGTGAACACAATGGGACAATGCATCCATCCTCAAAATCTCATGGCATTAATGGATAGTCCGCTCAAGGAATAGCAGATTATAAACATTTACGAAAACCAATGTCTGAAAAGGACTGCCACAAATCCCTTCTCGCTTTGTAGGTTGTCTTCTTGTATTTATTTGTAGAATGTATACTGGTGCCGCTCCTCTGCTACATGAACTACCGAAAATGTTTAAACATGTACCTAGTTATACGATTAGATTTTTGGTAAACTGTAGTTATGTAGCATGGCTATCTAGAATAGTCTTTTTAATATAAGTACACAGGTTAGTTACATAAGTAAATATTTGGTACAGTTAATATAGCTTTAATGGTACTTAATACATTTACATATTCTCAACAGATAGCATGGTTAAGTGGGTGCTCCAGTTACTTATCATAATTGCATAAGTATTAGGCAATGTTACTGTAATTACTCAGCTAAGTTGCACTGCAGTGACGTAGTATATTTTGCACAATAATAATTAAAAATTACATAGCATAGTTACATACTCGTTTTAGTATAGATACGCAGGTCATATGGCAACAAAATTAGTATAGTTACATTGTATTGTTATTTAGTTGGTAAAGTCACACAGTATGGTTACATAATTGCTACCATTATAAAGCTCCTCACCAACACAAACATATCTCCATGGGACTCAATATGGACAATACAGATTTGCCATCAATACCACTTTCCTATATAGAATAAATTCAGTTTGGGGATTCAAATAATATAACTATATCAAAAATTTCTTTGAAGAAACTAGTTTTCAGGTTTTCTTGAAGGACATCAGGTTGGATTAGTGTCTGAGGTGTGAACTTAGTCACGGGCATATTCCTAGAGTTCTAATTATGTGTCCTCCATGGGGCTTCCAGCAGAATCTGTTCAAGTTAGCTTTGATTGATCTGAGGACATGAGTATGACAGTAACTTGAGATAATGTTTGGCAAATATTTAGGACCTGTTCTTTTTAGTGATTTCAAGACCGCGCATAGGAGTTTGAGTTTCATCTACTGTTCCACCGGGAGCCAGTGGAGATTTTTCAGAGCTGGTGTGATGTGTCAGATTTTATCATTCTGAGACAGATACTGGCTGCTTGATTTTGCATCTTTTGAAGGTCTTTCTTATGTGCTCTCATGTAGACTATGGCGGTCATTACGAACATGGCGGGAAAGACCGCCGATCGCCGTGTCGGCGGTGAACAGAATCCTGTTGTTGGCGGTGAATGGAAACCCGCCATATAATGATCGAAAATCCCAACCCCGCCAAAAATTCCCACACCACCACTCCCCGCCAGGACACTGTTGGCGGGAATCCCGGCCCATCCCACCCCGCCACATGCAGCAAATGGACTCAACAGCAACAAGTGCACACATTGGATAGGTGTATCACCCACACACCTGACACACATCCAGAACCCCATAAAATACCCCCAGACACACCCCACAATCCCTTGCAATTAAATCAGGACACGAAGAAGGAGAGCACCAGAGCCAGACAGTGAATGCCAGCATACAGGAGACGCACATCGACCCACAGAGGAGCACCCTTACCCCGTCCTCAGTCCCGACGCCATCCACCACACTCACCATGTCCCCCCAAAAATGCACGCTTCACCGAAAGGGAGCTAAGGACCATGGTGGACGAGATCCTGAAGGTGGAGCCACAAATATTTGGGGCAGAGGTGCAGCACACACCCATCGCCCAGAAATTGGAGCTGTGGCAGACCATTGTCAACAGGGTGAATGCAGTGGGACGCCATCTACGCACCAGGGACGCCATCTGGAAGCGATGGAACGACCAGCGGGGGAAGGTCAGGGCCATGGCATCTAGGCACCACATCGCAGTGCAGAAGACTGGGGGAGGGCCGCCACCAACACCACCGACTACACTGACTGGGAGGAGAAGGTCCTCACCATCCTGCCCCCAGAGGGACTCTCTGGATTCACTGGAGGAATGGACTCGGGTAAGTCATCTACAATTACCCCATATACACCACAACTGCAATGCATGCACCACCCCACCCCACCCAAACCCACCTGGACCTACACCCCACCCAGCCATTACCCACCACATCCACCACTTTGCATTACCTACAACCCACTAACAGGCCCACATCACTCCCGCTGTGCACAGCCACCCACCCCTGCATGTACCCACAATGGAACAATAACCCCCACCACAATGCAACCCCACCACTGGCGCTAAATGCTATGTCAACCTCACAAAGGCACCCTGGAAGGCCACTGAAATTAACACCAGCACAAAATAGCACAGTCCCGTACACCTCAAACCTACATGCATATGTAACAGACATGTCTATGTCCCCCAACAGGCACCACCACCCATGGAACCCTAACGGACGGGACAAGGAGTGCCACAGCCCTCCAGGGAGACAGAGCCACCTCACAAGACCTTGGCGAAGGTGCCCTGGACACTGATGAGCAGGCAGGCCCCTCACACAGTCCTGGATTCTCACCATGCAGCAGCCCCACCCAGTAAACCACTGTCACCCCTAACACCCAGTCAAGACCAGCAGGCCAGGGGAGGCGTACCCACACCAGCGTACCTAGGGCACAGACTGGTGTAACACAGCTACAGAGGCCACAGACTCCCACTCCCAACATGCAGGAAGGCGAGGGCCCCAGTAAAAGTGGCACGTCAAGACCTGTGCATGGGACACAGGCACAGGGGGCTAGGGCAAGTTCAAGTGTCCCAGTGGGCCGGGGGAGGCCACAGGATGGATGCAGCAGCCCAGGACGTTATTGCACAGGTATTGGGGGCATACCAAGATACCTAAGACAGGTTGGCACAGATTGTGTCCACCCTGGAGCAAAGTCAGAGGATGAAGCAGCAGCAACACCAACAGGCCATGGAGCAGTGGAAAGAGCACAATGCCACAATGGCCACCATTTCTGGAGCACTGCTGCAGTTGGTAAAAAAACAGTCTGACACCCACACCGGACAAGAGGCCCCCACAGCAGCCCTGGACAACCAGCATCTGATGACCCAAGCAGCAGAAACATCACAGGAAATACCCTCCCAGGAAACACAAGGGCCAACCATGCCACCCCAAGAAGCTCCACAGCAGGTGCCCAAACGCACTCTTAGGCCAAGAAATGGCACTGGGAACCCAGCAAAGAACAAGCCCCCCCTCCAGCAATTGACTCTGCTACTAATGCAAAGCAACCATCACACACATTCACCAACAACACTTAGCTGAGGGCAATTTGAAGTACTGTTCGACAAAATGGACCCATCTAAAACATCCAACAGGGCTGCCACCAAGTTGGTTTTGAGGACACCCAACCCTTACGACTCCCATCACTGTATATAGCACAATTGACTCAATTCTACCAATAAAACACGTTTCACACCTGTAACACTGTCCCCTGTCTTAAATTGTGAACAAAGTGGAGTATGTATGTAACTGGCAGAGAACAACTTTATTGTCAATTTTTGCTTGATGGTGGTACTGTTTGTCCAAATGGTGGCCAGGAGGGAATCCATATATTTTCTGTCAGTACCATGCAGAAGTGGTCCATGTAACGCTTATCATAACCAATCCCCCCTATCTGACAGAGCACACTGACAGTATTAGTCACCAACCCCAATGACAGGCTTAAGTCCCACACAGTTATTGGAAGTAGAGTTGTATCAGTTGGTTCCTGGACTGGACATCTTCCCCTTCCTCATCCTCAACATCACTCTCCTCACCTCTCTGAGGTAGCTGATCAGGACCTATAGCACCCTCCACTTCCAAGAGGGGGATTGAATGTCTCACTGCCACGTTGTTCAGCATGCAGCAGGCCACACGTATTCTACACACCTTATCCTGGCCATAGGCCAGGGAACCTCCAGATATATGTAGACACCAGAATCTAGCCTTCAGGAGACCTAAGTAATGCTCCATGACCATCCTAGTACGTCCATAGGCCTCATTGTATTTCCTCTCTGCATCCATCCTGGGATTCCTCACTGGTGTCAGGAGCTAACGCTAGTTTGGATAGTCAGAATCACCTACAAAATGGTTCAATACAGACTCGTCATTGTTATGTCCCTTAGTCAGACAGGCTGGTTTTCAGCAATATGTCAGCTATTGACAGGCAAACTTACCTATGATCCACCCTCTGTCCTCTTGTAGTTGTTCCATCTTCTGTGGCACACAACTGTTCCTCAACACAAATGAATCATGGACTGAACCTGGAAACATGGCATTCGCATGGGAAATGCACTGGTCTGCAGTACACACCAATTGGATGTTCATGGAGAGAAAGTTTTTCCTGTTTCTGTACACCTGTTCACTCACTCTTGGGGGGGATGATGAGTATGTGGTTGCCATCGATGGCACCTATGACATGGGGAATGTTTGCAAAGGCATAGAAGTCAGACTTGATGGCAGGGAGGTCAGTACTTTGGGGAAACCGCACATAGGACTGCAGATGTTGTACAAATGCATTCAGAAATCTTGTCAGTACCTGGCTGAAGATTGGCTGTGAGAAACCAGCACCCTTGCTCACTGTCACTTGAAATGAGCCTGTGGCCAGGAAATGGAGTGCGGAGAGCACCTGCACCTCAGTTGGAATGGCATGCTGATTACGATTTCCCAGAGTTAGTGCAGGATCCAGTAATGAACAAAGGTCCTGAATAGTTGCACATGTGAGTTTGTAAGTGATTATGATCTGACGCTCCACCATGGTCCCCATATCCACAAGTGGTCTGTACACCGATGGTGCCCTTCCTCGCCACAAGGGTCGGTACCTACATGGGGTTACAAAGAGGAGTGATGTAGACACATACATAGGCACACTTCTCAACATTTCTGCACTGCATTGTTCATTGTAGTGTCTCTACAATAACTGCTACCTGACAGATATATATGTACATCCCTGGGAGGAAACAGAGTAATTTAAGTGTGCTACTATACGGAATGGATAGAGGCCTAGGTTCTTCATGTAGCTAGTAGGCCCTGCATTGTGAGTAGTAGGAAATTCAAGATGCGTAGGTGATGGCAAAATGTCTGCCCACTGTAGATCTGCCCCTTCGTTGTGGAAGTGACCTCATACCACTAGTGGTTGGCGTCACATCGTAAGGCGGTGTTGACCGCTGTTCGCACCCTCATTGGCTAACATGGATGCCAATGGGGAACCCTGGTGTATCATGACCGCCGCCGGCGGTGACGGTGCATATCGCCGCAGACAGTACATGCGTTCGTCATCGTTTGATCACTTGACTCCCTGATCTTGTGCGGAGAGGTACTCTACTCTATGTACTGCTGTGGCCTGCCTCTGGCTATGGATGTGCCACGTGGTGCAGGTGAAAGTGCACCGGCCTTCACCCAGGAAGAACTGGAGAAGCTAGTGGACGGGGTCCTGGCCCTGTACGGCAAACTCTACGGATGGCCAGAGGTACAGTTGAGTCTGGGTTTGAAGGGCACTGTGTGTGTAATGGATGGTGTGGATTGGACATGTGTGCTCCTCTGAGCCTGCATGAGCCATGGTGCATGGAATGCTGCGTGCAACTGTCCTGTATGTCTGAGAGTACTGTCCGTCACATGTTGGACAATTAGACAGCTGTTCCTATCGTGCATGTGCCTGACCTCTGTTTTCCATTTCTGTGTCACCCTTCTAGGTCAGCGCCCACCAGAAGAGGGCACATTGGCATGCCATCGCCAAAGAGGTGCAGACCCTGGGGGTCTACAACCGGCGGAGCACCCACTGTCGAAAGAGGTGGGAGGTTCTGCAGCGCTGGGCGCGAAAGATCAGTGAGGCCCAGCTGGGGAAGTCCTCCCAACGTGGAAGGGGTGCCCGTCGGGCACTGACCCCCCTCATGCAAAGGATCCTGGCGGTGGCGTACCCAGATCTGGATGGGCGCTTGAAGGCTGCACAGCAGTCACAAGGGGGTGAGTACTCATTGACCATACTTCAGTCTGGAAGGATGTCTGAGTGTGCAATAGGGCACATGCTGCTCAGAGCAGGGAATTTGACTGGTGTCCATCTACTGTATGTTCCCAAAGGGTGTAGAGGTGTCCTTGTCAGGTTTCACCTACCTCAGCTCCAAAAGTAATTCAGGGGATGGGTATAAAGCAGTATTCTGGTCAGTAGTCAGAGGCATGGCCATGGGCATAGTGTATGGTGCTGCCTGTTCGGTGTGTTTGCTGGGTGGGTGTATGTCTGGCCATTCTGTATCTGCATTCAGCTATTTACAAGTGTATCTCCTGTTTTGTCTCCCCATCCCTGTTCTCTTGTGTTGTTTTGGTACAGCATCAACATCAGGCGAGGGAGCTGAGGCACCGGCAAGTGGGAAGCAGCTGCCCACGGATCCTCCGAGGCAGAGACAACGGACGCCCAGGGGACCAGTGGGTGGGCGGGCGAGGGGACTTCCATGGGGGAGGCTACTACCACAGGAGGTAGTGATTCTGAGACCTCCTCCGATGGGGGTCCCCCGGCGGTGGCGGACCCTAGTGCACACACCACTACCGTCACCCCCTCCCTTCTGCTCCCCACCGAGTTGCCTGTGCCCGCCCACCCAGAAAGGTGGGCGTCTCCTTCACCCCAGGGACCTCCTCCCCTGCCCCAGTCAGCCCTGCTGCCCTTACAGAGGAGGCTATTGACCTCCTGAGAACCATCTCTGTAGGGCAGACAACCATCGTCAGTGCCATCCAGGGGCTAGCATCAGAGGTGCAGCAGACCAATGCCTATCTGGATGGCATTCACGGTGCTGTGTCTGCCCTGCAGAGATGTTTTCAAGCTCTGGCCTCCTCTCAGACGGCATCCAGTTTCCCTGGCCATTCCATCCCCCCTCCAACCTCCTCTACCCCTTCCAGCACCCCACTCCCTTCTCCCATCCAAAGCACACAATCAGACTCACTGACAGGCACATCAACACACAAGAAGCACACTTCAAAACACAAACACCACACCTCCCACCACAAGCATTCACACAGCCAACAGACACCTGCACGCACAACAATGTCCACTTCCCCCAGTGTGCCCACCTCTTCCGCCTCTCTGTCTGTCCCCTCTACATCCATACCCTCATGCACTGCACCTTCGCTCACTGTTACTGCTCCTCTTCCTGCACTCACCACAATCGCAGACAGCCATACATGCACCCCATACACCACACCTGCACTCACCACCTCTACTGTAGTTGACACATGCAGCACACTCCCCAGACTTGCAGACACCCACCCAACATACATCCACACTAGCTGTCTGTCTTCTCCCACTGTGTCCACCCCCCACCTCCCAAGACACACAAACGCACCAAGGCATCCACCCATCAGACATCCACCACACAACAGCATACTGAGCAGTCACCTGCACCCACTACACGCACCCCTGCACCCCATACATCCACTCCCCCTGCCTCCACTCCCACGCCCTCATCCACGCCCACCCCAATTGCACCCAAGAAACTTTTCCTCTCCCGTGCTGACCTCTTCCAACCCACTGGCCCACCCCGTCTTGTCACCAAACGTGCCCACCTCCTTGCCCTTTCCGCTCCTTCCACATCACAGCCCTCCCCGGTCCACCCTTCATATTCCCGTGCCCATTCCCCAGGGTAGAAGAAGGCCCGGTCTGAGTTCAGGCCATCCAGCTCCACCGAGCCAAACAGCCCCCAACCCCTTCAAAGGAGAAGCCCACCCCCCTCCACCCTCCACAAGAAAGTCAAAAGCCCACCCCCGTCGAAAATCTCCACCCGCACCACACCCTGCCCCCTTCCGTGAGATGCCCGGATCCCTATATGGTGCCCCGTTCTGTGGAGTACCCAGCACTTGTGGGAGTCAGGTGTGGGCCGTTGTGGCCCATGACAATTGTGTTATTACTGACTGGCCATTGGCCCTGTTTGCACTGTTTGGCTCAGTGAGCTTCTTATTAAAGTTTCTGTGTGGCCTGTGTTTGGGCTGCACACAGTTACACCCTGGTGTTTGTTTATTTTTTTTTATGGGTGTGGGGCTTTTGTTTATACTTGGGTCAAGTTGCATTTGCCTTCGGTCGGGTATGTCCCTCTTGGTGTGGGGTGTATGACTTGTGCTGCTGGGAAGGGTTGGGGGGAATTGCCTGATGGGTGGAGGGGGTGGGTATGTAACTGTGCCCTTTCCTCCCCTGTTTCGTAGGTTGCAGTACTTACCGTCGTCGTCTTCGTTGGCGGTCTTGGTCGTGTAGGTATATGGCAAGGAGCAGGGACGGCATGATCTGCAGCTCTCTATCCTTGGCTGCCACTGCACGTTCTGTGGGACTCCGGTATGTGGTTCCTTATATTTGGTTCATTTCCGCCTGGCTTTGTGTGGCGGTGGTTCCCGCATCGGAACTGGCGGCGGGATTGTGGTTCATAATTTGATGGGTGGGTTAGGCCTTTCTGACTGAATGTGGGCAGACTCTGCCGTCGTCGGCAGGACTCCTCTCCTGGCAGTGGGTGGTTCGCGGGATGCGTGTGTTTCTTCTGGATCATTATTTGGCGGTCCAGACTGCTCCTCTGTTGGCAGTTTCTACCGCCACCGCCGGCGTAGCGGAACGGACTGCTGTGTTCGTAATGAGGGCCTATTTTCCATTAGTCTAGATAGAGAAGGACCCAAGCCCTGGTTAGTTCAACCTGGTGTCTTTGTTGCAGAATAGGGGTCATGAGATGGTGGTTTGGTCTTGTTACACCTGTTGCTGTTTGGTGTTTAAAGGAGAGAGCTTTATCAAACTAGACCCCAGGATTTTGTCACTGCTCAAAATGGAACTGGAATAGTCGTACAGTAGAGCAAAAAACATATTGTAACATTATATTAACATTTTGTATTGAAATAGCCCATTATACATACAACATGACACAAAATTTCATAACATGACAACAAACTAATGGAAATAATCCAAAGCAATGGTATGTCCCAGTTCTGAGGTTCAACACCACTGAGGGCTTATCACGGTTCAATGGTAATTGGTAGCCCCTGTCCAATTTTGCTGTGACCAAAGGATGCCATTGAATTGTTCAAGTAGGTGCTAGGCAGGGATATAACCTATTTCATATTTCACTCTCATATATCCTGTGTGCCAATAATGTCTTTTACAGCACTCCCTGGATTAAAACATTGCTGACTCATTTTGAAACCTACACTGAATTCCAGGTTCTCCTCAGAACACAGAACTGATGGACACTACATAAAGAAAACAAATCAAGAGACAGTGCTTTGCAACAATTACCAGTGGGCTTGACAATATCCAGAGAACGCACTGCACTCTTCAGCTTACATCTGTTTTGTGTTCAACCTAAAATATCGTGTCCATTATTACATCAATGGTGGTAAGCATCTGTGCTTTGAGTAAGCCTGAAAGAAAGAATAGACAAAAAAGAAAGGCATGTATCAAACAATCTCCTTGAGAAAGGGAACACACAGCTAGGGGGAAACTGTTAATATAGGGGCACTCACTTGATTATGGGAAGCCCATGTAAGCAATCATGTTCACTAAAAGTGCACTGTTCCTATACCGTGGGTTATATTGCAATAGTATGGCATCCCTGAAAATCGTAAGCGAAACATCTAAACTAAGCTGCTGCATCGTTGTTATGCGTCCATATGTAATTTGAGAAAAAGGACAGAACATTAAAGGGATTAGAGACGGTCATGAAAGTTTTGTGTGTACAACTTGGGGGCCATGGAGTGGCCGTGACCACAGTGTGTCAGAGCCAAGCTGGGAATAAATATACGAGCCCGATAGGACTGGGTGAACCCGCTGAACGCGGCCGTGAAATCCTGCAATTTTGTAACACTCAGCGCTGTTGAACAGGTGATTATATCACAAGAGTCAGCTTATCATGGCCGGGTAAAGTGCCAATTAACAGAGCCGGAGGAAATATTGTAACTGAGATCATGTATGAAAATTACTGTGAGCTGTATAGTTCAATAAAATCACACAACACAAATCACAAATATGGCATAGAGTAATCTCAGCCCCATTAGTTAATCATTTCATGGAAAAACACCACTCAGAAAACAAATTGTTTTGGCCAATTTTGTTGGTTAACCAACCATGCACTAGAGGAGACCTTGACAGGATGTTGACGAGAAAAGAGGCACACCTCATACTTCGCTTCAACACCGTAGTTGAGGGTCTAAATGAGATGACTGAGGTCCATAATCTGTGATTCTTTACCTAATCTCTTGGTTAGTCTTTCCAATATAAAGTTTGTGGCATGGGCAGGTGACCCCCTACACAACATTTTTGGTTTTACAGTTCGACAATACTTTGTGTTTCCATTTAATGTTCCTGTGCTAGAACTCCGTGCACTCAAATGTTTGGTTACAGCAGGTGCATTTATGATGTCCCTCCAAAGGTGCCAAGTTAAAAAACTGTCTCAATCTGCTTTTCATTGAAGGTGAAGGTTTGTAAGCCCAAACAATTTGACTCCCTACTTTCTGGTCCTTCTTCAGGGGGGCAGTGGCCGCTGGAAAGACTTATTGAGTTTGGAAAGCAAATGCCAGTTCTATAAGATGATTTTTTTTTTTAATGGGTTGTGGACAAAAAGTTGTAACACAGACTAACCTTTCTGAAGTTGTTTTCTCTTTTTTGACCAACAATGATTCTCTGGGAGTAAACAATGTTTGCTCATGGAGTTTTTTAACAGCTTATTTGGGTAACCTCGTTCTTTGAGTTTGTCAAACAGCATTTGTGCATGAGGAAAGAAATTCATTTTATCGGAACAGTTGTGCCTAATCCTCAAAAATTGCCCATAAGTCACATTGTCTCAAAGGCTGCGGGGATGATGACTGGAATAGTGGAGAGCTTTGTTGCGGTCAGTAGGTTTAATATGTAGTGTAGTCCTCAGCATGCCCTCTATTGCAACAACTTCCACATCTAAAAATGTGATGATTGTGCTACTAGTGTTCAGGCAGAACTTGATAACCTTTGTATATGATCTTCTGTGTATGACAATGTGTCTTGTTCAGGCATACTTAGCATGGGTGGTCGACTCTAACCCGTGCACTCAATGGAACTAGAGCACTAAGTGAGAAAAACACAGGAGGGAACTGATTGCCCCTTGGGAACCCTCACGAGTGTGCATCCGCCTGAAAAGCTGCCAGACACAGAGGGGTTGGGCCCTTTTAATGTCAGCAAGGCTAGGTCACTGTACAATATCAAACCTAAGAAAAATGCCAGTACTGACATAACTTAAGAAACCGTTCATTTGCATGCATGAGTACTTCATTGAATGAATGTGATCACACTTTATTTACTACTTAGTCTATGCTCTGTTCATTCATATTTACAATTGAAATAGTCATGCAGAAGAGCAAAATACATATTGTAACATTACATTAACATTTTATATTGGAATAGCCCATTATACATACTACTTGAAACGACATTTCATAACATCACAACAAACCAATGGAAATAATACAAAGCAATGGTATGTCCCAGTTCTGAAGTTCAAGACCCATGAGGGGCTTATTACTGTTCCATGCTAACTGATAGCCCCTGTCCAAAGGTCTGTGAAACGAGGGTGCCAGTGAATTGTTCAAGTAGGTGCTAGACATGGATGTTACCTATTTCATATTTCACTGTCATATTCCCTGTGTGCTAATAATGCCTTTTACCCTCCCCCCTTTTTGAATTGCACTCGAGCTCCTGGGAATGGCACCCCCGGGTCCAAAATCGGTTGTGGGAGGGGGCTACATGCTCTCCTTCCCATTTACTAGGCAGCCGGACTTCAGGGATGTGGTCCTTGGGACCAAAAACAGCTTGTGGTGGGGGGGCCTCATGCCCCCTCCCCTTTACTAGATGGCTGGGCCCCCATGGGGGCCATGTGCACCCCCCTAAATTATAAATCTTTGTTCCCCCGGGACCTGACCCACCTAGGGCACTTGGAAAACAACAAGCACAGGAAGCCATAATTGCTGTTTAAAAAAAAAAAATTACATGGATTCATGGATCCTACACAAATTTGTAGCAACATTTAAAAAAAAAGTTTTTTTGGCCCTAGGTGGCGTCCCTCTGGGACCCTACCACCAGGCCTAAGTGGGCAGGGTATTCCTACCTTGCCTCCTTGTTCTTTCTTTGTGTGTTTTTTAGGACTCCGGGTGTTAAGATGGCTTTGACCGCCACTTGGTTGAGGTGGTGGCACCCAATTGGATCTCAGTTTAAGACCTGTAAAGATCTGCAGAGCTTCCGCGTCCCTAGATAGACGTTTTTGAGCATTACCTGCTCAAAAACTACTGAACGAATTTACACTAACACCCAAAAAAGTGCCTTTACTGTACCTAGTTTAGCTTTCTGTCAATTTGGTGTAAATCTATTCAGCGGTTTAGGCTGTAGCTCCCTCTAAAATTCCTATAAGAAAATGAATGAAGAATACATGTTTTGAGACCTTCATTTTTTCTTGACTCCCACTTGCTGGATGCCCGCAAATCTTTTCATGCGCTAACTAGGCAAAAAAGAACACTTCTTTGTAAAGTTTCATAGAGATTCGTCACACAGCACCAAATTTATTAGCAACACAAAATATGCATTTCCTATGGAAACATGATCCTACCTATAACTACTAAGTGGCTACTGCGCAAGTTATAGGTACCTTAGGGCACGAGTTATAGTTACTTGAGATAACTCTAACTATAACTGATGAATTTCACTGAAGTATATTGTTACTTTCACATAATTATAATGTTACTTTCACCTAACTATAACATTACTTTAACCTTTGTTTTTTTCAGTGACTATGGGCCCCATTTGAGTTTGGCGGACCAAACTCCAGACAGGGTGGCCGCCGCCTATGTGACGACCTTCCCGCCAGAGCTATTATGGGTTTCCTGCTAGGCCGGCCGATGAAAACCTTTGTTTCTGCCCACTGGCCTACCTCATAATCGAGCCGGCAGCAATGCTGTAGCAAGCAGGTTGCACTAGCATCCTTGCAATATTTACTGTCTGAAAAGTAGACAATGAAAATTGCGGTGGTGCTGGGCAGGGGCAGGGTAGGGCCCCTCCTGTGGCCCCCTGCACTTGTTCTCTGCCAGCCATTTCATGGCGGTGCTACCGACATGAAACCACTGGTGGAGAACGAGGTCGTAATCCTGCCCTGGCAGATTAGGACCTCCACCACCGCCAGACCGCCGGGATCCAAGATCCTAGCAGAGCTGGTGGTTCCCTCGCGGTCCAACCTCCAGGGTTGTAATGTCTATGGACTGCCACACTCGTAATAAGGCCCTATATGCATATGAACAAGGTGTGATAATTGCCACACCAAACATGCAGGTATTCGCCAGGATTTAGGGAGGCAACTGACCATTCTGGATCATAGGTTCAAAGAAGTGGAGACCTAAGCTACATCTGCCCCATCTTGGGAGTCTATGGGAAGGCAACATCAGTTGCTGCAGGAATTTCGAGACCTAGCTGATCGCGAGTTACATTTTTAGCCAAAAATGCACTAGCTCGTCAGTATGGCGAGGGGGAGCAGCCCAGGAAGGCCCTATCTTAGCTACTATACTGCAATAGGTGACAGTGGGTAGACAACAATTACATTGTAGCAGAATTTATGTCATATTATGAGCACCTCTATGAGACGTGACTCCCTGACACTGTTACATATATACCTGCTTGGCTTGACAAGCTTACCCTGCTTTGGTTGAAATGCTGCCATCATCAATTTCTAAGCGACCCGATATCAGTGGGGGAAATAGTTACTGTCTTAGATACTCTGGAAGGAGTCAAGGCCCCAGGCTCTGGTGGATTGTCAATCCACTTTGAAAGTGTTTAAACACATACTAGCACTCCACCTTATGAAGGGTACGCAGAGGTGCTTGTTGATGGTATCGTTCCTCCAACCTTGTGCAAAGCTGTCATTTCTGTTCTTCCCAAACCCAGAAGAGATGCTCCTTACTGTGCTTCTCATAGACCCCTTTCCTTTTTGAGCTGCGATAATAAAATCCTCATAAAAGTGGTAGCGACTAGACTATCTCTCCTGTTTGATAAGATACTGTCCCTGGAGCAAGCGGGTTTTGGTGCACATCATTCTACCGCCATCAACCTCCACACTATTTACTGTCTTACACCAACTTCAACTGGAGCTTGAGGCAGCAGTGATATTATTGGATGCTGAGAAGGCACTTGACTCCATGGAATGACCAGTCCTGATAGAGGTGCTCAGGCGTTTCAGACTCCCGAAAGAATTTCAGGCCCTTTTTTGTTTGCTTTACACAATCCCTAATGTCAGGATTACAGTCAATGGCCTCCTATCCATGCCTTTGCAGATACATAAAGGTATACTGCAGGGCTGCCCCCTATGTCCTTTAATACTTATATTAGCCATGGACCCTTTAGCTTGCCTTCTTCAGGAGCAGGATATGCATGAGGGTCTGTCTTTCTGCTCTGGCACACTCTTGCTATTCATTTATGCGGATGATATTTAGCTTTTTGTCAGACACCGGATGTCTATAAGTCCCCGTTGATTAGAGAAATTATTAGCATTGGCAGACACTCTGGTGTTACCATCAACTGGGATAAAATGGATATATTTCGATCTACCGATGCTACAAGTGTCGCGCCGCGCGGTGCGGCGCGAGCCGAGAGCTCGACTTCGACCGGGCGTTCGGCTCGGGCCGCGCACCGCGTTATTAAGACGCGGCGCGCCCCCAGCCTCTCCTGCGCGTTTCGAGGCCCCAGATTTGCTTGGGGCCTCGTTCTTCCTTCTGCCTTTCACTGTCCCAGGGGTCTCTGAACCCTCTTACCTGTTTTTCTTCGTTTCTTTGTCCTTTCTTCTGTTTGCAGTCTGTTGTGTGCCTTTCTTTATGTCTTTTCCTCCTTCCCAGATTCCTGTGCTTTCCCAGCATTCCTTGTTCCCTATTCTCTATGGTTCCTCTACTATTCTGTTCTATATATTGTTTCCCTATCTAAGATGGTGTCCTTTTACTTCCTGTGGGTCACTTCCTGTTTGTTGGTATATAAGGGCTGTGTTTTTCCTCTTTCCTTGCGCTGCAACACTTTCTGCTCAGTTGGTGTCTTCGCTCCTGATTTCCTTGCCTTTTGGTTTTGGACTCAGCATTCTGTATTTTCTGATTTTTGCTCCTTTTGGATTCCTGTTTGTTGTTCTTGTTTTTCTCCAGGACTTTTCCTGTTTGGAGGTTTTTCCCCTTGGAAGGGGTTTTTCCCTCTGGCGCTACTTTCTGAAGGGCACGGTCTGTTCTTGGTGTCTCCATTGCCTACAGCACCGTGGCTACCAGAAAGAGTCGCCCCTTTTTGGGCCAAAGCCGAACATTGAAGATTCACGCCACCAGATCTGCAAATTCCAGGCGCAAGCAGCACGTGAGTCGTGACAGATTGCAGCGCCTAACCATTCCGACGTCCTCAAACACCATGGATAATACAGTGGCGGCTGCTGCAGATCCAGAGCAATCTCTGTTAACCACGATTCAGCAACAAGCCCAGGAGTTGCAACAACTACGTAATGAAAATGCTGCGTTACGACAGGCTTTGGCCCTCCGCACCAGTGATGTTCCGACAATCTCCGCTTCTACCCCTTGTTTCTCTGGTGAACCAACCAAGCTTCGCGAGTTCTTGGATGCTTTAACGGTGTATTTCGCCTTCCGACCTACGCAATTCTCCCACGACAGGACCAAGGTGGGTTATCTTATCAGTGCCTTATCCGGCCCAGCCTTGGCCTGGGCAACCCCGATGGTGTCCTCCGACGACCCTGTATTGTCAGACTATTCCGCCTTTGTGAGTCGCTTCAAACAAATGTTTAGCCGTCCTGGATTGGAAGCCTCCGCTGAAGAAGCCTTGTGCGACATCCAACAAGGCTCCCAAGACGTCCTGCAATATATAACCCGTTTTCGTCAGCTGGCGGCAGAGACCACTTGGGTGGAACGTACTCTGGTAACATTATTTCGTAGAGGACTCAAAGAAGAAATAAAGGATGAACTAGTGCATTCTACCAGAGCGGAAGATCTTCGTGGCCTGATGGATCAAGCACTGTCCATCGAATATCGTCTTCGGGAACGGAGATCGTAAAAGAAAAGGAGTAGAGGGTTTACCCAACCAAGTAGCTCCCGTGCATACCTGCAGCGTTCCGAGGAACCTCGCACTCCTGCTAGAGACATCGAAGGGGAACCCATGCAGGTGGATACTACCCGAGGTCCGCTCTCTGCTAGTGAACGAGAAGACAGACGCAAGAGAGGGTTGTGCCTGTATTGTGGTTCTGCTGGTCACATACTCCGTACCTGTCCAGTACGTCCGTCCAGACCTTCGGGAAACGCCACCTCCCGTCCTCTGTAAGAAGGGAGAGGACGGGATCTACAGCTATACCTTCCATTAGCTCCTTTAATGACAATACAACTGCCTTGTTCATCTTTCCTGTCCTGTTACAACTTCCTGACGGTCGTCAAGAAAAGACTATGGCATTACTAGACTGTGGTGCTAGTGGTATATACATGGACAAGACATGGGCTGCTGCTAACCTAGTTCCTACTCAAGCAAAAGAAGTACCCGAACAGGTACACACTGTGGATGGATCTTTGATATCCTCTGGTCCTGTAGACACCACTACCCTGATGTTAAGTCTACAGGTGGGAAACCATCAAGAACACATCTCCTTCGATCTTATTACGTCCCCTAACCATACCATCATTCTTGGAATTCCGTGGCTCATTAGACATAACCCATATATAAATTGGGTTACCCGGACAGTCTCTTTGTCTTCGCAATTTTGTCACGAGAACTGTTTTACTTCCGACAAGTATTGGTCTCCGAAAAGATCCTTAGCTACTGAAGGTGCCACTGGTATGTCCATTAATACGGTCCAAGGGGTCCCAGACCACTATTTGGAGTTTCAGGATATTTTCCAAAAACCGTCAAAACCTGTGCTACCTCCACATCGAGAATATGATTGTGCAATTCCATTAGAACCCGGCACAATTGTTCCTTTTGGGAGGATGTACTCCCTCACGGAACCCGAAAGGGAAGTTCTAAAGGAGTATCTGGACGAAAATATACAGAGTGGTCTTATTGTTCCATCGTCGTCTCCGGCTGGGGCCCCTCTCTTTTTTGTGCCCAAGAAGACTAAGGATCTTCGTCCGTGCCTGGATTTTCGAGGTCTGAATAAAATCACCATTAAAGATCGTTATCCTTTGCCTCTCATCAGGGACATACTGGAAGCAATCAGAGGGGCCCAACGTTTTACTAAATTGGATTTACGAGGAGCCTACCACCTTTTACGCATAAGAGAAGGCGACGAATGGAAGACAGCATTCAGGACCCCATTTGGCCATTTTGAATATAGGGTTATGCCGTTTGGTCTTACTAACGCCCCGGCAATCTTCCAGAGATTTATGGACTCAGTGTTTTCAGACCTACTTAATCAGACAGTCGTGATCTACCTAGATGACATTCTTATTTATTCTAGAAATCCTGAACTCCATACTTCCCATGTGAAACAAGTTCTTCAAAGACTTCGTGATCATCAACTATTTTGCAAACCAGAGAAATGTGAGTTCGACATAACGGAAGTCAAATATCTGGGCTATCATTTAAGTCCCACCGGCATAGCTATGGACCAAGAAAAGGTACAAGCTATCCTAGAGTGGCCTTCTCCTTCTACCATAAAAGAAACACAATGTTTCCTAGGTTTAGCAAACTTCTATCGACAATTCATTCTAGACTTTGCCAGTCAGACTAGCCACATAACTCACACCTTAAAGAAGGACAATTTAAAGAAGGGATTTGTCTGGACTGAGGCTGCTGAAGCAGCCTTTCAAAGCTTAAAGAGAGCCTTCACCCAAGCCCCCATCTTAAGACATCCAGATACCACCAAGCAATTTATAGTAGTAACTGATGCTTCTGAGAGAGCCATCGGAGCTGTCTTACTCCAACGACAAGAGGATGATGGCCTTGAACATCCTGTTTTCTATTTGTCTCATATCCTTTCCACAGCTGAACAACATTATTCCGTACTTGAAAGGGAATTATTGGCTCTGAAAACAGCCTGCCTTGAGTGGAGGCAGTTTCTGATGGGTTCCAAGGAACCATTTGAGGTGAGGACAGACCACCGTAATTTACAATGTTTAAGAAATTTTGTATGCCAGAATAGTCGTCAGGCCCGCTGGGCCTTTTTCTTCAGTCAGTACGATTTTTATATTACATATATTCCAGGATCCCAAAACATTCTGGCTGATGCTCTGTCTCGCCGATATCCAGAGTGTTCTCCTTCCTCATCCCAGTATCTTCTAGAACCCAGTAAGATCATTGGAGTGGCTCAGTCTTTCCTGGAAGAAGTACAACAAGAATACGCCAACCAATCGGACCATGACATGGAAGAACTAAGACCATTATTGTACAAGAAACAAGGATATTTTTATTACCAAGACCTGATATTCCTCCCTACAAACAAGGTGCAAAAGAAAGCATTACAAATGTGCCATGATTCCCCTGTAGCTGGTCACAGAGGCATCAAAGCCACACAAGAATTACTTTCACGATTTTTTTGGTGGCCTACCTGGAAACTGGATGTGGAAAGATACGTTCAGGCCTGTCCCATATGTGCCCAAGTCAAAATACCTCACACCAGACCGGCAGGATTACTACAACCTTTGCCTGTTCCATCGGCCCCATGGCATACTATCTCTACTGATTTTATGTGTTCGCTCCCACCATCAGCAGGAAACCGGGTTATCATGGTCACAGTGGATTCTTTCACAAAGATGGCTCATTTCACTGGCCTAAAAAAGCTGCCTACTTCCCAAGAACTAGGTCAAATATTCATAGATCATGTCTTCCGTCTCCATGGACTTCCACATACCATAATCTCTGATAGAGGACCTCAGTACATCTCCCGATTTTGGAAGCATTTTTGTAAAATACTGAATATGAATAGAGCCCTGTCTTCAGGGTTCCATCCTCAGACCAACGGACAGACTGAGCGTCTGAACCAAGGACTAGAGCAATATCTTCGATGCTTTTGCAATTCTACCCAAAGTAACTGGAGCACTTACCTCTCTTTAGCTGAATTTTCCTACAATAACTCAGTCCATAGTGCCTCCAAGGTCACTCCCTTTTTCTGTTCCTATGGTTTTCATCCTACCTCTTTCCCTACTTCTCCACAATCCAACTCTCCTCTACCTGCTATTAACTATTTCTCCAAACGCCTTCTCCAACTCCATAAACTAATTCGATCTAATTTGTTACATACCAAGAGGTATATGAAGAAGGCTGCAGACAAGAGACGTACAACCAATCCAAATTATCATCTGCAAGATAAAGTCTGGCTCTCCTCCAAATTCTTGCCCTCACGTCTCTCTCAAAACAAGTTCACACCTCGTTACTATGGGCCTTTCCGTATTCTCCAGTTGGTCAATCCTGTCACTGTCCGTCTTCACTTACCCCATACATGGAAGATCCATCCGGTTTTTCATGTTTCTCAGCTTAAACCTTATGTGCCTGATCCTTACTCACGTCAGTTTCCTTGTCCACCTCCTGTCCTTGTGAATGATGCTCCTGAATATGAAGTGCAGGAAATCTGTGACTCTCGTCTTTTTCATAAACGACTTCAGTATCTGATTCATTGGAAGGGTTATCCTCTCAGTGAATGTTCATGGGAAGATGCCTCTTCCGTTCACGCTCCTCTCCTGACTCAACGCTTTCACTGTTTATTCCCTCTTAAACCTGGGCCTTCGGGAGGGGGACCTACTGTCGCGCCGCGCGGTGCGGCGCGAGCCGAGAGCTCGACTTCGACCGGGCGTTCGGCTCGGGCCGCGCACCGCGTTATTAAGACGCGGCGCGCCCCCAGCCTCTCCTGCGCGTTTCGAGGCCCCAGATTTGCTTGGGGCCTCGTTCTTCCTTCTGCCTTTCACTGTCCCAGGGGTCTCTGAACCCTCTTACCTGTTTTTCTTCGTTTCTTTGTCCTTTCTTCTGTTTGCAGTCTGTTGTGTGCCTTTCTTTATGTCTTTTCCTCCTTCCCAGATTCCTGTGCTTTCCCAGCATTCCTTGTTCCCTATTCTCTATGGTTCCTCTACTATTCTGTTCTATATATTGTTTCCCTATCTAAGATGGTGTCCTTTTACTTCTTGTGGGTCACTTCCTGTTTGTTGGTATATAAGGGCTGTGTTTTTCCTCTTTCCTTGCGCTGCAACACTTTCTGCTCAGTTGGTGTCTTCGCTCCTGATTTCCTTGCCTTTTGGTTTTGGACTCAGCATTCTGTATTTTCTGATTTTTGCTCCTTTTGGATTCCTGTTTGTTGTTCTTGTTTTTCACCAGGACTTTTCCTGTTTGGAGGTTTTTCCCCTTGGAAGGGTTTTTTCCCTCTGGCGCTACTTTCTGAAGGGCACGGTCTGTTCTTGGTGTCTCCATTGCCTACAGCACCGTGGCTACCAGAAAGAGTCGCCCCTTTTTGGGCCAAAGCCGAACATTGAAGATTCACGCCACCAGATCTGCAAATTCCAGGCGCAAGCAGCACGTGAGTCGTGACAACAAGACCTTACCTATTGGTATACCTGGTTTGATGGGCCACTTACTTGGTGAAATACCTGGGGATGGACTTATACAAAGAGGTGGAATACATAGTCTGTCTAAATTTTGGTCTGGCCATGGATACTTTACAGTGCCAACTGCCCACCTGGGCTAGGCTTCTGTTGTCCTTGGCCAGCAGAGTGGTGCTGCCTGAAATGGTAGTTTTACCTATGTGCCTTTATCTATTTAAAAATATCCCCATCCTTCTTAACAAACATTTTCTTCATATACTTAGGTCCCTTCTGGTCACCTTCATCTGGGCTGGTGGGGTTGCTCAATTTTGTTGGGACACGTTGACTCCCCCTAATGAGTTAGGAGGTTTTGAAGTTCCCAATTTCAAACTATACCAGTAGGTAGCACAGTGTCACTATCCAACACATTGGTACCACGTCTTCCCTATCTGAATCTCAAGCGTGAACAGACCCAGGGCATTCCCCTGATGTCGGTACTCCCCCATATGCAGCCAAGGTCCCAAAGTGAGGTGCGAACAGTTGCTACAACAAGCTGGACATGGCATAAGTTGTGTCAGAGAGTGGATGCTCCCTTACCGTGATTTCCCACAATCCCCCTTTTAAACAATCTCTGGCTACCACTCACAGTGCAGACAACCCTACACAGATGGCCCTATCTGAATAAGCCACTTATACATGGCAGGACAGTTCATCACATTGTAATAACCAGGCCCGTAGCAACCCCACGGCCTTGGACATATTTAATTTTGTGACATAGTACGCAACACAATTTTAAAGAAAATCACAAATTATCTGGTAGCACCACTGGAGTTCCTCCCATTAACACAACAAATAACTTCTGCAGACAGAGATGGATATCTTGATTTTGCACCAGTGTATATTGAGTGATAGGAGCCATACCAGCCTGGGGACTATGGGATTAGGACCTTGGTATGCCTCTGTTGGATTTGCAATGGAAATATTGTTGTGCCCACACAGGTTGTGTCCCTAATCTATTGCCACAAACTTCTGCATTTCAAATATCTATATAGGGCCTATAGTATACCCAGCCCAGCAACACTGTATAGATCCATCCTGCCCTCAGAAGTGTATACTCTGGAGTGTGGAACATGCAGACTTTCTCCATTTGGTGTGGGGATGCCCTCCTATTAATTCTTACTAGGAGGTGGATAGTTGGCTTGATGGATTACCACCTAATGATGCTACTGGGATATATTAAGGTTATACGTCTCTCAGCATTGGCTTTGGTCCTGGCCAAGTGTAGAGTTGTGATATACTGGGGAAACCGCAACCCTTCCAACACAATTGAGTGGATCCAGGACCTTACAGTCTGTAACAAATGAATAGAAAACTATGCATTAATGCTACCAACAACTCCCTGGCTGAAAGATATGTGGCCCCCCACTGCAACCTTATCTGTCTGCACAAGCTGCGGGGAAAAACAAAGCTCACTAGACAGGTGACTCTACCTAGAACGGAGGTAAAACATGCTGAATCTAACCACTGTTACCAAATTGTGTTTGCTATTGAAGTATTTCTGCTCATACTTCCTACTCTGCAGCAGAAATCCTTCACAGGATGATCATAGATATAGTTTCCCAGTTGGTTCTCTGCACACCCTGCTCCCACTAAAGATCGAGGCTGTGCTCCGAAGGGAACGTGAACTACAAACTCCATGAGATGGATCTATCTATCTAACTATCATCCATCTATCATCTATTTATCTATCTTGAAACTGTGTAATTATAGTTAGGACCCTATATATATGTGTGTGTGTAGCAGGACTCTGTGTGGTTGCCGGTGGGCGCCTAAGCAGGGGTAGTGCATGCAGTAGCTGGCACTATCTAGTCGGTGAATTCAAAAAACAGAAAGATTTCTTCCTCCATCCAATAAATCAGAAATACTCCAGGAAATATTGCTAAAATGCTATACTCAGTGCAATTTCATGGAAGCCACACTGTGGCAGCATTTTCCAGAGTGTGTCTGCTTTCTAGGATGGGCGAAGAAAGCTTTCTGCACATACATACAATTTAAATTTCAAAATGATTTAATTACTTTAGCATAAGTTCCTATGGGGGTCATATCTTATTTCCCTGCCTCCATTCTTTTCTATAGTAGAGTGTTCCAGTACCTGTGTGGGGCCATGGTGCTTGACTTACTCCAAGGCAGGGCTGGAGTACATTTGTTCCTTACTGAAATCTGTAGGACTGTAATAACTTTAGAAGTGTAGTTTATGAATAGCAATGATCCTTCTCTTTATGGGGTGTGTGTTTGTATGTCCCCTACCATTTAGCCTAACTTCCTACCACTTAGCAGTAAGTACTTCTTATTTTCCAGCTACTTCTTCATAACCCTCCCCTACTTACTAAAGAAACAAATACCTACGTATGTGGAGAGGAACATTGCACAGTTATGTAATGCCTTTACTTCATGTGTAAAATAGTTACATCTAGTCACATTCAAGAAAGTAGAAATCTATGTAGGAGCATAGAAATGTGTCTGCCTGTCCTGGCATTTTCTCTTCCTTTGGAATTAACAAAATGCCACATTTGTAGCTTTTAATGTGAAATGCACAGTATGCCCAGTATTTTCCCTGTGTGACAATTCAACCCCCCACTTACATCCCTTGAAATATTCAGGCGCAGTTTTTCATTCAACCCAAAGTCGAAACACTCTTACAGCTGTCTTTATGGAGTATTTTTCAGGTATGTTGCATTGTTGGAAATATGCTATTGTTTTCAGTATGTTAAAATGTGGCTGGTGTCATTCAGCAGGTCTCATTATGACAGACCTATACACAGAGCCACTGATGAGAAATGCAGGTTTATGCATATACAGTGTTTTGCATGATCATTATATTCACTTTTCTAATGTTTTGCTGTTATAATGCTACATCTGTATTTGCTAAACTCATGCTACATATATTCTGCACTATGATAGTGTATTATAAAGACCTTTAGATATGAGACCTAGTATGTGTAGTGATTCTGGGGGCTAAAGAAGACAAACCTAGGTATTAGATGCCTTGATGAGTCTAACCACAGCACTCATACTCCTCGACCTCTCAGAGCTTTCAACGTGGTCTCCCACAGCACTCTATGCTCCAGACTCCATGACATAGGAATCTGCGGAAGAGCCCTGGAATGGATCCACTCCTTCCTCTCCGGGAGGACAAAGAGGGTCAGACTCCTGCCCTACACTATCAGACCCACAGGAGTCAACTGTGGAGTCCCCCCAAGGATCCTCACTGAGTCTCACACTGTTCAACGTATATATGACCCCTCCCGCTGCCATCGTCAAAAGCCACGGTATGAACATCGTGTCATATGCCGATGACACACAAGTCATCATTTTCCTCACCGAAGACCCGGACACTGCCAAAAGGAACTTCCACTCAGGAATGGAAGCTGTCGCCACCTGGATGAGAGAAAGCTGCCTCAAGCTCAACTCCGACAAGACTGAACTCATCATCTTCGGAAACGCCACCTCAGCTTAGGATGACTCCTGGTGCCCCACATGCCTCAGCGCTCCCCCACACCAACTGAGCACGCCCCAACCCAGGAATCATCCTCTACTTCTCTCTATCCATGACCCGCCAGGTAAACTCATTCGCCTCCTCCTGCTGGCACACACTCCGCAAACTTCAGAAGACCTTCAGATGGATCCCAGCAGATTGTTGCAGAATAGTCACCCCGCCTTAGTCACTAGAAAGCTTGACTACTGCAACACCGGCACCTCAACTAGAAACATCAAAAAACTACAATTCAACCAGAACGCGGCCGCCAGACTCATTCTGGACCTCTGTCGCTGAGCACACATCTCCCAACACCTGAGGACCCTCCACTGGCTACCGGTCGAGAAGCGTATCACCTTCAAGCTACTCACCCACACGTACAAGGCCATACACAACACAGGACCAGCCTACTTGAACCACTGCGTCTCCTTCCGCACCCCGTCAGATCCCTACGCTCCCCCCAGATGGCCCTGACCACCATCGCTTGCACCTGCAAAACCACAGCTGGAGGATGATCCTTCACCTACATTGCAGCAAAGGGCTGCAACAACCTCCCCCTACACCTCAGACAAAGCCCATCGCTCACCATCTTCAGGAAGAACCTCAAAACGTGGCTCTTCGGATGAGGTTCCTCCCCTCCCCCTCAGCGCCTTGAGACCCCTCACTGGTGAGTAGCCGCACTTTACAAAAACTGATTGATTGATCGAGTGATCTAACAAATGATTACATGTCCCTCAACTGACCTTACCTGTGATATGGCCTGTGGGGGGAACAATGAGCTCCCTAGATCTCTATTTCCTCTGTACCACATGATCTTAACTTGAAAATTAGTCTCACACTTTTTCCAAACAGAGACATCCATCCAGTTCTCGTTACATTTCCTCCTTTGTATAAGAAATTTATGGCCTAGTCTTACAAGTGTGTGTTAACTTTACTGACCCTCACTGTTCATTTAAATGACTAATAGCTGAGGAGTCCTCATCATAAAGAGACATGTTGTATGTTGTTCCAGCTACACATTTGATATTCTCTAGAGATGTGTTACTCATAGTGAAAATTTGCTGCAGTAGAGACATGACTAATTCCCCTGACACAGCAAGCAATTTATAATTGAAAATACCAATAATACACCTTGAACATAAACCTTTACTCCAAGGTGAACTGCCAGATGTCATTAGATCAGTGAAAATATACCCATTTCTGTCATATAAACAAATCTGTAACAATGCCAGTAATGTTACAGAAGTTGATTGGTGTGTATAGTTAGCTAACATAGCATATGCTACAGAGAGTGGGCACAAGAACCATATCCACTAACCTAACTACATCTATTCAAATTATTAAGCCACAAACCATAAATATGGTGATGGGGAACATGCCTCATAAAGGGGTATACAATTTCCTTCCGCGTAGCATGCAAAACACACCAGCCGGATGCAGTGGGCCCATACACCACCGCTCAAGGGAAGCATACAATTATTACCATGTGCCTCACAACTGGAATGGCAATCACTGAGCAAAACTCTGCCACACAAGGTAGTGTCTTTGCTGATATCTCTACTACTACCCACTGCATCAATCAAAACAAATACATGGGAAACACAGGGCTTCACCTGCAAGAGATTTGAGGATGAATTTAATTGAGAACTTGAACATGTTTTGAGGTAATGCTAAGTAATATGAAGAGCAACAAAGCTCTTCTGCCTTTAAACCACAAACTAGCCACAGCATCTGGAGGCCAAAAGTAGGCAGAACTACCTAAGTACATATCATACATTTATACTTCCATGTTTGGAGATAACTCAGAATTTGTCTGCAGAGACTCTAGGAGTGCGAGTGATCAAAGATGGCTGACTTGCTTTAAGTTCTGTCACAGCCTGCTATTATTGACAATTGTCAGCGTTGAGCTGCAACATTTTCTTCATCTTTGTGCGCATACTGTGCTCCAGAAACCTCTTGGCTTACGCTTACCAGCGTTTACAAATTTTCTTTGTAATCCTCTGTTTTCACTTTTGTCGATCCTATGAAGAGACTGCACAGTTGAAGAATGGCTGAGGAAAATAAAAGTAAAAAAGAGCAGTCTTATCAGCTTCCGTCCTCCCTCTTAAAGGTACTGTTTCCACTATTTAACTCTTCTTCTTAAAGGTGAGTTCTGATGATTTGGTATCTGGCAATTACAAAAATAAGTTCAACTCATCTCATATTTACAAATTATCAGCTGCCTATTGTCAGTATTACTCAGAGTCTGTGGTTTTAACACCACTTCTGCTTATGTACCTGCACTCTGTTAAAGCCAGGAGAATCCACTCTGTAATAATACAGAATTTATATAAAATCTCCATGGAGTCTCCATAGTAAATGTCAACAAGCATCTTCCCCATATCCTGCAAAAACTAAAATGGTGGATTCGTATGTAGTCTCAGTGGCAAAAATATTGGAAGAAATTCATGCCATACACAATAATATAGAGGCTATATGTTGTGACTTTAAACAACTTCAGAGAGACATGGCAGAGCTCACTATGAGAATATCTGATAATGCCATCGAAATTAGAGATAATAAGGCTTCGTTCGACCTCTTAACACCTCAAGACAACCTTATAGCACGTACGAAGAAACAGCTTTTCAGATCTCGAAAATAGAATCGTCAATGTCATTCACCCATGTAATCTACCAGAGAATATTGAAAGACAGAATTTCCTTTTTTGAAAACCTTAGACCTTCACTTCTAAAACTAAAATTTCCTAAACATTTTAAAGTCGTCAAGGCACATTGTGTACTTTCTTATCACAAACTGCATCACTCTGTACAAAGACAAGTGATTTTCAAAGTATTATGCCACCATCATCTGATACTTATCCGAAAGGCTATTCAAGAAATTTCAGCACTAACGACATAAGGGCCCTCATTTTAACCTCAGCGGTCTTTTTGCAAGACCGTCGAGGTACCGCCGTGCTGAAGACCGCCAGTGCTGAAGACCGCCAGTGCAAGCTGTTTTCCGCACAGCGTATTATGACTGCTGGCAGTCCTCTGCCCTTTTTCGGACAGAGAGCCGCCAGCAGCCATACTGGCGGACGGAGGGGAAGTGGAGGCTTCTCCACCGCCACGTCATCAGAACACCACCCACCGAATCACCGAATCACGTTCCATGATTTAGTGTGGCGGTGTTCTGGTGACGGGGAGCTGGCGGCGGAGCAACCCCCATTGATCCCATTCCCTCTCGGAGGATCACCGGAACAGGCAAGGTGATCGTTAGGGGAGGGGCGTGAGGGGGTGTTGTGTGCGTGCATGGGGGGTGTGCGTGTGAGTGTGTAGAGGGGGGGTGAGTGCGTGTATGCATGCAGGTGTGTTGGGTGTTTGGAAAATGTGTGCGTGTCTGTCTGTTTGTATGTCTGTGTGTATGTCTGTTGGAATGTCTATATGTGAGCGGGTATGTGTAGTTGTAGTGTATATGTGCGTGTGGGGGGGGTGTGTGTCAATGTTGGGGGGGAGAGGAGGGAGGGTCTTGCCACCTTTGGGGGGAGGTAGGGGAGTTTGGGTGTGGGGTGATGACTCCGGGTGGGGGAGACCCCTATCAGTGCCAGGAAAGGAATTCCCTGGCACTGATAGTGCCTACCGCCATGGATTTTATGACGGTACAGAACCCCACAAAATCCATGGTGGTATGCAGGGTCAGGATACCTCCGGCGGTGTAGTGACAGCCGCTGGTCTGGAGACCGAAGTTTCCAGCCCAGCGGTCGTTACCACCCTGGCAGTCGGAGTGGAGAAGTGGCGGTTTCGCATGGTGGTCACCGCCATGCTTGTAGTGCCATTTTGTTTTCCGCCAGCCTGTTGGCAGTATTTCTGCCATTTCTCCACCGCCAGGGTTGTAATGAGGGCCAAAGTCTGCATTCTTCAAGACTTTGCAAAAGAAACAGTTGTGATATGCAAACAATACTCAGAACTACGCCCCAGATTGAAAGATACAAGTATGTTTTGCGCATCTGGAAACATGTTATCAAACCTTTCACTGCATCAGCAGATCTACTTGCTTGTCTTGCGCTTCATGCTTCAGTGGCAATGGACTCACATTCTTCTATAAACAATACTTGATACATGATGGTGCATAACTAATAATGTTCCTTTCTTCCTTTAGTAGGCAACCTAGTTTTCCATCTAATTAATGGATTTTACCTTCGCAGTTTCACTGTTTTTTTAATGAGTTCCTCTGCTAGAGGTTATATGTGTTTTGTTTGTCTTGTTTGTTTGATTGTAAATATATATGGGCTACTTTCCGGTTCTATCTTGTTTCATTTCTCATGCCCTCTGTTTCTCTCCTATTCTATTATTTATCTGTCCAAAAACCTTACTGTAGCTAATAGTTGTAAGTTAAAAATGGGTTTGCTAAATGTTAAAGGTTTATGTCATCCAGTAAAAAGGTGGAAAATCCTTTGCTACTTGCATAAATGTAACACTGACATTTGCTTTCTACAAGAAACCCATATTGATGACAGCATTTTGGCCTCCATGACCAAATCATGAGTGGGTAATATAGTTTTTTCACCATCTTAAGGTCTCAAAAATTGTGTGGCTATTCTTTTTTCTTTCAAACTGCAAATTGCCATTTTAAAGCATAATACTGACTCAGATGGTTGTTATATTCATGCTCACATCCAAATTTTTTCCTTCACTTCGTATATAAGATGATCCCCTGTTTTAGAAATCAACATCATCCAAAATACTTGCTAGAGGCACTGGCCCTATTTTCATGGGAGGAGATTTTAATATGATTCTTGACCCCCTTTTGGATAGAGTTTCCACAGTTAAATTTGGCCCCGCAAAATCTTATGCTCAATTAAAGGCATTTATACCATGTACTACATTAGTGGATCACTAGAGACTTCCGCACCCTACTGATAAAGATTGTACCTTTTTTCCAGTGTTCAATCTACATACTCTTGTATAGACTATTATCTTCCCGAAATGTAAATCATATGATTCATATAACGTCTATCATTATATCAGACCATGCTTTACTTAAATTGTTTTTTAACTTTAACTGTCATTCCTCAACCTACACACAGATGGAGAATCAACATTGATATTGCACTTTCTGGCTCAAATCAACACAATTTAGTGTCTGCTATCTTTGACTATTCCCGCAGCAATGAAACTGAAGATACTTCTAAAATTATTTACTCGGATGGTTTTAAAGCTTATCTAAGAGGCGTCACTATTTCTATATCGGCACATGACAATAACACATTTAACACCATATTACTGTCATTAGAACAACAAACTGCTGTAGCTGAAAAACATTGTATAACTTGCTCGAATATACAATTTAAAATAAAATTGGAAACTATTCGCTACTAATACAATACTCTGCTTAGTGAGTAAGTGGGCCTTTATATCTGTAAATAAAAAGTTAATTTTCAATGTAATGCTAATAAAGCTGGACATATATTGGATAACTATTTACAAAATTTAAAAAGTCACGAATCAGATTTATGCAATTCGTAAGTCCACTGGACAACTACCACTACCTACAACAGAAATAGCTGAAGAATTTCAGAAGTTTTATTCAAGTGTCCATAGCAAACATCAACATCATGATGCTTAAGACACAGCATTTGATCAATTACTCCCCCACTGGAATTTACCACCACTATGCCACTACTCTTGATGCCCATTTAACTATAGAGGAGGTATGCTCTGCATCAAATCCTTTAATTCCAAAAAATCACCACGACCTGATGGAATTCTAGTGGAATTCTACGAAACGTTCACTGGTCCTCTGGTCCTTTTATCTCCAGTTATTTTATCTTTATTCCAGGACTTTGCCTCCATTGCTACTGTTGAAGGATTTCCTAAAGAATTGTTCTTCCCAAACCAGATAAAGACCACAAAATACTTACAAACTACTGTCCCATTTCCCTAATAAACGAAGATTGTAAACTATATGCCAATTTTCTAGCTGCTAATTTATCTATTAATCTAAATCACATTATCATATTGGACCAAACTGATTTAGGGAAAGGAAGGTTATCAGCAGTAGTAGACTTGGAGATGTTTTGTTTTACTACCACATTCATATCAATGGTTAAGGCATTATATTCCTCTCCTTTGGCACCTATATATTTTAATGGTCTTAACTCCACATCTTTTGCTTTATTTAGAGGCACAAGACAAGGTTGTCCTTTATCTCCCCTGTTATATTCATTGACTAGCTAACCTTTGCGGTGCCTCTTTCATAATCCAGCAGAAAATAAAGATACTACTATTTATAATACAACTATTACAATTTCTGCTTATGCAGACAATATCCTACTATATTAATGATCCTATCATTACTGTATCCATTATATTTAAACATATCGAGGATTATGCGTTAGTATTCAACTATACAATGAAAATTAATAAGACTGAATTGTTTCTCTTAAATGTTAATTGTACAGTTGACATGTTAAGTGGCTCTAAAATCATCTGGCATTCACCTATGCTCAAGTATTTAGGAACATATTTTCAAATTTCATTAAAGGGTAATGTTGATAAGAATTTTAAATAACTAATCTCCAAATATTCAGAGAACTTAAACAAATGGTCATGTTTACAATTGTCTTGGTGGAAAAAGCTTGAAGCTATGAAAATGATGAAAACTCCACCAATAATATATTGATTGTCAATGTTACTTGTGTCATTTCCTATAATCTTTTTTAAGAATAATAATGAAATTCTCACAAAATTTGTTGGAAATAATAAACCATTGTGGGTTAATATGTAAAATATCACCATCATACAAGCTGGAAGGAGGTTTTGGTTTTCCTAACTTTCAGAAGTATTGCTTTTCCTTTTTAACTGCACAAGGGGTTCTTTGGTTTTAAATCCAGAACTTTATTTAATTCCCAAATGGGTTAATATATGGGGGGAATGTTGCTGCACCTTTTCCTCTACCAGCAATCCTTACGATGGACCTTCGAAAATTAAGGTCTCATTCTACAGTCATTAATGCAACAAAACTTGCATTAGCTTCCGTTGATGCCTTATTTAGCAACAAGATTGTGTCTTCCAAAAAAGTGTAATTATGGTATAATTTTAAACTCAAACTACATACACCAGTTTCCTGTAGGAATGGATGGTTTGATTCAGGAACATGTTACATTTCTGACTTTTGTCACAGCAATATGTTTCTGTCCTTCTCAGATATACAAGCTAAATACCACATCCCCTTCTCTGAATACTGTAAATATGCAATGCAATACTGAATGCTTACAGGTCCTCTGTCCCTCGTCCCCACTGGTCGGATATGGAATAACTTTTAATATCCATTTTAATATCCATGGCTTTTCTGGTCATATTTCTTCTGAAATATTTTTTTAAAACCTGATATTCACTAGCCCTTCCCATCTAACGAAATTGTGTGAATTTTAGAAACCTATTTTTCATACTAAGTATACCCCCACTGTAAATGAAGACAATTTGGCTTTGTAATATCTCTATCTGACTACCTCCCTCTATTTGTCAGTCTTACTTATTTATATTAAATAATAGCTATTGGTCTCCAGTTAACTTATATGATGCACATATGTGTGACAATTTGAATTGTTGGCACTGTCACCTGGTACCTTGAAACATATGCTTTTTGAAAGTCTGGTTATTTTTCAGTTTTGATTTCATATCTGGGATAAAATGTATCTAATGTTTCACATTACCATTCCTCTAACTTTTAAAATTGTTACAACTAAATCTTTCACCCTCCCCCTTCCTTTAACTTAGTTTGGATATGAAATGCTTTGATCTTTTGATTTCAAGGACTATGAATTCAGTTACTATGCACTGAAATTCTGCTCACCTCCTATCTGAACAGGTACTGTGGGATTAGATTTGATATTTATGGAAAGGAGTTGAATTTTAATTTAATCAGACCAAAAAATATTCTCCAATCAAATCACTTAAATGGAATACCTTGCATGAATATATTTTTCCTTGCTAACTACATATACATCTCCTATTTAATATTATCTGGTATTACATTAGTAGCCCTGTATATGTCCTTATAGTTTTTGTTTTAATTTAGGTTTTTCTACTGTTTCCATTCAACCTTTGTCCTACGGTTATATATCATGCATATTATATTACTGTTAGTTAACACATTTCACTGATATTTTTTTGTCTATCTTGTTCATTTATTTGATAAAACTCAAGAACATCCTTTTTTACAAGAAAATGTGTCTCAAGTCTGCAGAAGGCTGAGATAAAGCAGACCCTTAGAGAGAGGCGGCAGGAGAAAAATAAAACAAATAAGGATGTCTCTAAAATATGGGTTGGATCTCTCAATAAGAGAGAGTTATTGGAATATCATGGGGACTGTAAAAGAGGTTATTATGATATTCCTAATACCACAGATCAAGGGGAATCAGGTGCATAGACTCTCTGAAGTAATATGTAATGATCAATGTGTCTCAGGCAGACCAGAGGAGTACCTTTGAGACAATAATCTTGACAAAGGGACAGCCCCGATAGGGGGAAAGTAGGGTACAGAAGAGAAGGCTCATTTTAAAGAGAAGATGGTCACTGGATTTGCCACCAGGAATCAAAATGCCTTAGAAAAATAGCCTTAAGTGGTATCATATGTCGATCAATTATAAATTGCAGAAGACAGGTTGTAAGAGTGCTTGGCCCAAACAGACAAACTAGTCACTGCTTTGGCAGGATACAAAACTGACTTCAAGAAATCCAATATAGACTATTGTAATGTTATTGGGGTATGAGTTATCTAGCATGTGAAAATAGCTGGTTTCTAACTTCTGTGGTAAAATTATTATCCTAATTACCCCAAACACACTTCAGAAACTCCAGGTGATAATGGGATTTATACATTTTGGTTTCTATCTCACTATATAGAAAAAGTGTTAAGGTCCTATATCAGTTTGTTACACCCTACTTCTTGGAGGATTGTACAGGAAAATGCACTACACTATTACACAGTTTATAAGCCAGTATGGAAGAAAGAAATCATATGCTCAGACCATAGAACGATATGCCATGGCACAAAGCTGGCAAACCTTTCTTCCATTAGTACCTCAACCACCTAGCAATCACACAATTGTTGCTAAAAATCACAGATAGGGGTCTTCATAAGTGGACCTTGTGATGCATTTTTCGTGGATTTGTCCAGGTGTAGGGACTGTAAACGAATAGCAGATGTGAAACTGTGTGTATTCCCTACCGACTAGGATAATGTCGGGTACCTAATGTGAGAAGAAAACTTAGCTTCCAATGCCTCCTTAACTATCAAGGTAGCTGTAATTGGTGGGCAGTCAATACCTAGCTCAAAGAACGTACAATGGTTGAGACAAGATACAGTTTAATAGTTACAGCTGTAGCAATTTCAATAAAGACGGAATGTCCGGTCACAATTACAGTAAAAAGTCAAACGAAAGTGGTACCAAAAACACAGTTAGCTAACCCTAGTGTTTCTGGAGTGAATACAAAGTAATGTCATGATCTGCTTTTCTCTTACCGCCCTGGTCAGGTGAAGCTGGAATGCGATCTCGGCTCTTATGTGCTGTTCTGACTAAGATAGGGGCGTCCCCTTCCAGTAGCCATGGTGCTGCTGACAAAGGAACACCACTGCAGTCTGTGGCCTCCAGAAGGAGTCCCAGTGGAAAAACCCAAAGGGAAAAACCTCTTTAACAGAAACTCCCTGGAACATAAATAGGACACGTCAAGATACCAGGACTTCAGGGGCTGGAAAACAGGAAGCAGGCTGTAGCTGAAGTAAACAGGAACAGGACTGGGCTCAACAAGGATAGCAAGCCGGAGTGAGGACCACAACTAAAGGGAAGTGTTGCAACGCAAGGAGAGCAATAATTTGGCTCCTTATATATTACTAAACAGGAAGTGACATGCATGAAGAAAGAAGAACGCCATCTTGAAATGGGAAAAAGCCATAGGAAAAAGCAGGAAAAGCACCATTATAGAAAGGGAAGAAATAAAAGCAAACTGGTGCATGTAGGGAAAAATAACTGAATCCTGGGAAAAAGAAAACATGGCCCGCAGCAGAAGAAAAGAAGAGGAAAAAAAGAAGAGGAAGAAACCCTCAGGATCAAGCACGAGGTGAGTAAAGTACTTGGGGGGCACAGACTCCTCGCGGTAAGGCACGACTCCCAACTCTGGGTCTCGGACCTCACCGCGGTGAACAATTTGTACTGCGGTCAAGAGAAAAGGCCCAAAAAACAGACCGCCAACCCCACCGCGGCCTGAACATGAGATGCTATAAGTGCCCGCAGCGTAACAAGTAACAACAGTTGGTACCCAGATTACCTTCACAATATGCCATTCACAATCACTACCATGATCACAGTGTATATGCTGTTTCAAATGCTATCATGAGTCTCTCACTAAAAATTATAATTTCTATTGTACTGTTTGCGATCACAAGTTGTTTATGAACCTTAGACAAATTGTGAGCAAACCACATTAGAATAAAAGCAATCTAATGGGGAATTTGCACATGAATGTCACAATTCTAATTTTCTCATTCTACAGTTAATCTCTCAGGAAACTTGCTTTGTCTCCTGGTTTAGATTTAGAGGGTTCATAGTGCCTTAGAATTTAGATGTTTGCAACTACTGAATGCAAGCATCATTGACCCACTAGGTATATTTTTAACAGGGACTGCTGAAAGGCAAAGGATTGTGACTTTGAAGGGATACAGGGGTTATAAGCCCACAAATGAAAAGGGTGTACCCAAGGACCACACAGGACCTAGTTCGAGGTATTGATTTAGCTACAGATGAGACAGCTGAATGCTGACCATCTGCAGAGTCAGGCAGGGTCAGGGGACCCACAGGTGTGGCACAGAAACACTTTCTCTGACCCCAGACATCTAAGTGTGATGATGAGACTGAAGTCAGTGCTACTCCATGTGGAGGCTAGTGAATACTTCTAAAGTCCTTGAGTACTATCAAGGTTAAACAAACCTGATTACAGGCAGTGTGCTTGCTAGGTAGAGTCACCACTCAGTTCGTATGCACCTAGATTTTGGGCAGGCATCTTCCTTTCTCTACTGAGGGGCAGTGAGAGCTTCTAAGTGCTCTTAGGGGCTCACTAAGGAGCTTCCGCATAGGCAAGGCAGCAGAGCTTCAGCAAGGCATCAGGCTCAGTCTTAACTTTGTGAAATTGGGCAACTCTCAGTTAATCGTTCATTACCGTGACAGAATACGTGCAGATTGTGTGAATGTAGCTCTTCTGTGTCCTGGAATGAGGCTACAGCATATACTCATAGTGCTTTGCTGTTGAGAAGTAGCCAACTTCCAATAGGTTAGTTTAGCTTTACAATTCACAACCCCAGCTAATAAGTTTGGTACTGTTTTTCCACCTTAGGAGAGCACACGTTTTCAGCTTCCAAAATGCATTATGTGGACTGGTGTAGGGGTCACTTTGTTTAAGGGCCACTGAAACCCAGCCTAAGAGAAAACAATGTAAACGGCTTGAGCAACAAAAGGAAAATGGCAGTATGGGCTCAGCTGGAATACTAGCCTGGGGTCTTTCATTACCACAGATCAGTTTCTTGGCACATCAGATTTTAGTAGTGTTTTATGAAAAGCACGGTACACCTCTACATAACAATCTATGATCTTATTACTAGGATTTGTATTTAATAAAACTAGCTATGCATAAAACACTACTAAAATGTGATATGCCAAGAATCTGTTCATGGTAAAATGGAGGGTAGTAGAACTGTTCTCAGGAGCATAAAAAAAAGTAACATGTGAATTTCCCTGCCTTAAATCTGACTGTCCCTTTGGAATTTCATGCCCATTAATTTCCCCTCATGGGGACCTGGTGCCAAGAGGCTAGTGTACAAATTAAGGCTTGTTTTGGAGCTTTACAGCATGTAAACCATCTGTTTGGTTCCCCAAGTTTAATTTCTGTATTCAGGCTGATAAAATTCTCACTTACCACTGCCTACCTTGCACTTCTTTCAAATGAAAAGCAAGACGCAATATGTTCCCAGTGCATATGTTTCAAACTTGCAGAGGTGTGGGCTCAACTCTTCTATTTCAAGCATATTTTAGCTTTTTCAGATAAGGACAAAATACACCCAAAGGCTGATTTAAATTTGAAATTGATTTATCCATTTAATATGCAAGCATTTTAAAAAGTCAGCAAAACCTGGAAGGCTTCTGAAAATGCCAACCCTGTACAGCTTTAATTGAGTTTAGATAATTTGCTTAACCGATTGAATTATAAGACAAACAGTCAAGCCCTTTAATAATTACTGTTATTGCATTCTTCACTGCGAGTTGTTTTAAGGAAACTTTGTGGAGAGCCAGAGAGAGTATACCAAAGCAGCAGGAGTTTGGTTTGCATTACTGGTTACAGTGGAAACCGCTGCAAATCTTAAGGGGAGTGGTGAGGGTGAGGGGGATGGAGACGGAGGTGAAATAAATAAAAAATAATTATAAAACAGACTTACCTTGATGCCTCCGTCTCCTGCCGCCTCGCTCCTCTCCTCTTCACCTGGTGTCCCAGCATTCACTGGTGGGACACCAGCACAGGCTCCCAGCAATCCTGATGTTACTTTCATGCTAAACCTAGCATGAAAGCAGTGTCAGGATTGGTCTGGGCAGCTTGGACTGCCACTCAGACACAACCCTGGGGCCTGTGCAATTTCTCCAGCCTGGCTGTGTACACAGCCAGCCTGGAGGAACCTAAGTGTGCAAGTGAGTTTGGCCGGCCTGAGACGGTCAGCCAAACACACTTGCGCACTTAGGTGCACTCCATTCCTCATCCTGCCCACCCACCTCCTGTGGCCCACCCCCGCCCCTTCCTTCACAAGCCGGCTGAGCCAGCATTAGAAAAATAAAACAATAGTGAACTATTGTTTTATTTTTCTGCTGCTGGCTCAGACGGGGGGAGGGGATGATGCTTCTTCGCCATAGTGAGGAGCCACCTCTGACTGGTTATTTGGTAAATAAAACAATGTCTGGTTCCTAAATTCTTTTCCAGATCCTGGTATTTTTATTCCAACCAATTTCAACACTCTTCAGCTGTGGTAAAAAAGTGTGAATCCTCCCGACTGCAGAGTAATGCTGGAAAGAGCAATGTGTATTTCAAATTCAGAGTCCTTAAAGGATGCGTCACTGGTACAAAAGTTTCCCGTGTTACACTACATCAGTATAGTGTGAATAAATATTCACTTTACCTCCCCTATGTTGCTAAGGGCCATGTACACGGGTCAGTTGTGGGATGGTATTTCTGTCGCTGAAATTCCGGAGTCTGGCCATGATTGGTCTGGGTGGGGCTCCTGGTACCGGTGGCCTACCTGGCACTCTATGGGCTTCTCAATGGTAAACATATTTGATGCCTTACCCCCCAGAACAGTCTTCAACAGCCAGTCCTCTAGGAAGAGTTCTATACATTGTCCTTCAGTTTTTTCAGGGATCCCCACCAGTCGCACATTATTATGCCGGGATCTGGTTTCAGCATCATCTACTCTCTTCTGTAGGAGGTCAATGTTTTTTGCAGGAAGCAAATCTTTTTATCACTGTCAGATACTCTGGGTTGCGTCTTGGCTAGTGCAGATTCTGTCTCTCCTACTCTCTGCAAAAGGATCCTTTGGTCAGATTGTAGAATATCCAGATTGAGCACCACTGCAATAATCCTAGCCTCCAGTGCCAGTTTGGTGTCGCTGATGGCTGTCAGGATCGCTGCTGTATGCCCCCCCCCCACAGCCAGGAGGCTGTCATTGTTCTGCTGAGTGCCCACCATCTATCTCTGCTCTGGCTGTCATCCACTGAATTCCCAGGGATTGGGGCACTAATTCAACTTGATCTGCCTATAGGTGATGTCCTCAACAGCTACATCAATGGGCTATCACTGTCCATCCATTGCCGACCTCCATGTACCAATAGTGTTCCCTGTTCTCAGGGCTCTCTTCTGTATTACCCAGACCTCGACGGGCTGATTAACCGCTTATTAGCCTTTGGTGGCAGCTAGGGCTTCAGGGTTTCTTGGCCACTGCCCTGTTGGCCTCTCCGGGGCCAAATGTCCTAGATTGCACATCACCGTGCTCCAGGCTGTGGTCTTGTTGCTCTCTGCTGCTCTCATTGCTGTTGTGGGGTGTTTGGGAGCTCACAGCTATATTGTGGCTCCTCTTCCTTGCCACAGCTAGCAAACACCGGCTATGTCGGAGTGCCACTGCACCTCTCCTGCCATCAGTTCTCTCCCCAGTGGCCCACAAGCCTTGTTGGCATACCTGGGCTCTGCACCATCTTGCTACAACAGCTAGGACCATCAGGACCATGCAGCCGCCTCCATCATATCACCCCAACAACGATCGGAGATACTTCACTCTTGGGTAGCCCAGCACTTCACAAAAGGTGACCAGTCACTCGGGCTCATGTCCAAGCTGTTGAATAAAAGTGTTCCAGGGGACACCATGATCAGCTGACTCCCGAACCCCCCCCACCACCATCCTCATAATCAAGTGTTTTGAGAACAGTGCCAAGAAATAATTATTGAAAACAGGCATAGCAAAGAATCTCATCCATAGTACGGAAACCTGCCAATTTAGAAATCACCTGGAATTACCATAATCAATTGACAAAATGATAGTTTTTTTCCAACACTATTTTGCCTGCAGGAGATACATGAAATTGGCTCAAAACTCAATTGATGCCGATAGTTTGGTTAGGACAGAATCTCCATTCAACTGTGCATCTCTGTGACATCTGAAGGACCATCTAGGCAAAATGGATCAGTGACTTAATTATGCACTGCAAACATCTATGTCTGACCAAATTAAAATCTTGCAGGGCTGACACTACCTTTCATCTACACAAGTTTAGTACCATTACATTTTGTAAGAGTTACAGCTATTATTTACAATGCTCAGGAAGGCTTATACTACAAATAAAGCATTGCACACAAACAAGTTATCATCTGTCACCAAATGCTTCACAGAATTTCTTGCTACCTAAAGCCCTGCGCTATATTTTGGAGGACATTCAATAAGGCAGCATGAGCAAAACAGATTAGGAAAATTAATTTGCAATGAATTAAGTTGTAAATTTATAAAATCATTCTACGTTCTCCATTTTTGCACCCTTTACGTTTGAGCAATGACTACATGTATACATAAATACATAGTTGGTTCCCTAACCTATGATTACAACCTTTCTTAATTATTCATAGACCTATCAAATGGCATAACGTCACTCTTGCAGTGGCTGTGCTGCTAATGTGAACACCAATGAGGAAAGTAGCTACCTATGTCTGGTCCCTCTCTGAAGCACTCACTCTGCAACATTTTGGAATCCACCTCAACATTTGTTCCTGGATTAACAAATATTCATTAAAATCTCACAATTAATTAATGGCTAGGGGCTACTGGCCATCATAGTTGTGAAACAGAGGAGATCCTCGGGGAACACCTAGGAGGAATTAACCCTTTATCAAGAGACATAGGGCCTGATATACTAAACGGGGTTTACCATTTTATGTCTATGGGCAAAACTGTTCATACATTTGGGCCAAGATGAGTGCTGGAGGGTCAGCGTGATCTGAGACACGTCCATTCTGGAAACCTTGGTGTCTGTTCTGTGAGGCCTGGTCCTCTATAGGCAGGGACAGTGACAGTCCTCACCTGTAATACCAGGTGCCCTTGTAAACCAGGGAATGAATGGGTCAGATGAACATGTACTAAATTTACCAACGACTGTTGCGATGTGTTCAGCAACTGCCTTGATATTTTTTAACTTGTGGGTTTGCTACAGTGTGTTTAATTGTCACATACATTCAGAGCAGAATTCGAAACTGCAGTTGGGTCTTGCAGCTGGTGGTTTGTTGTTTCTTTCTACGGGTTTACAACTACCGATTGCATGCGATCTCAAAAACCTCCTCCTACTAGCTTCATTAAACCCTGCATGAAAAATTTACTTTGATTAAAACTTTTAATTTTTCCCTCCTTTATTTCTTTTGAATGACCCTCTCCTTCCTTTCCACTTCCTACATGTCTCCTGAGTACAGACTACTCAAACAGCATGCCTATCTGCCTTAATCTCTTTGAAACCTAACCATGTATCCGTTCATTCTATCAACCGTTTGCTCTTCACGTGGCCCCTGCTAATGATAACACCTAACGCATTACTGTACCACAAATGATCTGGAGAAATTGTATTGAATTGTTTCCTTTAGAGCACAAGACTAATCCAAAAACTTACAACCACTTTCCATGGGTTCCAGAATATGGTGTCACTCTATGTAAAATGCTCAATGCCTCATCAGAGGCAGTAAGTGTTAAATAAATGCAATTTCAATGCAGTTCAGAGACCACTCTCATTATATCATTGCACATCTTCCACCTATGTTCCAGACAGCGGATGTACTTTTCCACATGGTATGCTTTTATCAAGTACCATATTTATAGCACAGTTGTTGGGACAATGTGTGGTGGTAATTAATGGACCTACTTTAAACTGGACAAATCAGTACATTCATGGTACTCTGCAGGCAGCTTAATATGTACTTGACACGGAGTTGATTAACTTCAATTTGTTTACATTTTAAGAATATGCCTGATATCATTCCGCTGAATCAAACAACACCTCTTTGGTCTGCCAGTGCTAGGGAATCATGGAATCCAGTGAAGTATGTAAAATGGAGATCATCGATCACTACCAAGTGGAATTTAATGTGATTGAATTTTTCCTCCTACCCAAGATTGATTTAAATATTTAATAAATATTGGTTTGTACATCATAATATGCATAAAGATACAGGCAGCAATTCTGTCATTTTGTCTTTTAAGGATGCTGTAACACTGAGGACAGGGCCGACTTTAGCACTGGTGGCGCCCTGTGCGACAGTCTTTTTGGCGCCCCCCCATCCCATGACCACCTCCTCGGATTCAGTCACTACTACCCGGCAAATGTGCCCTCATCTCTCCATAGCCCCCCTTTCACGTACATTCATTTGTTTTAAAGAGTTTGTAAAGGCTGGCTTTACTAATCCACTTAGTTATCCACTTAAAATATAGTTCTGTTCTTTGCAGCAGGTACATTAACCCTCTTTGCTAATTTATGGAGAGTCAAAGCTGCCCCTAGACAAAACTCTCAACTCTCTCCCTAGCAGGAACATTAGTCACAAGAGGTATCTTGACATTTTAATTGCTTTCTGAAGGCTGGATTCACAAAGAACTTTCCAGCAGCTGCTTTTGAATCACTAGTTTCGTAAGTCATTGCTAAACACAACGCCCACCAATCCTGAGGTCAGCGTACCCCAATCCAGGTTAGCACCCGGTGCAGCCGCACAACCCTAAAGCCAGCCCTGACTGAGGGAATGTACTTAGTAGCACAACCAGCAAGAATTCAAAACCTCTGGCCCAGCTGGCACAGGAAGAGAAGAGAATTTAGAAAGAATGGGAGGACTAAGAGAAGAAAGAGATAGAAGAAAGACTAAGAGGGAAAAGAAGGAAAAAGAATATGGAAAAGGAAGACAGAGAAATGGACATTAAGAGAGACCAGGAACATAGGTGTGGGACATATGTATACAAACACCAAAGAATTAGAGTTCTGGCATGCGCACGGAAAACTTAGACCCAGATTGATGAACTGTGAGGAAATGAGCCCGCAGGCACCACAAGCACCACAAGAGATGGAGAGGACCAGTGATGTGAGTTTGAAACCAGACAGCCTGTGTATAGATGATCGGATAGCTACAAAGAAGCAGAGGAGACCTGACAAGAGGAGGAGTGGACTCCAATCCTCCACCTTTTGGTCTTATAGTCCTGTCATGGCATAGGGAAGAACCGGGGAAGTTGTGTGGAGCCGATGGGATACTGATGTATAGAGCACTATCTTTTTTCCTTGTTCTCATGTTTCTACTTCACTATTAGTTTTATTCTAATGTTTTAGGCATGCAGCAGCTACACATGATAAATTAACTGAATTGTCCTAAACATATGAAGTTGATCTTTCAAAAAGTGTACTATTGCTGAGATTTTTCAGGTAACAATTGGATGATGACGCTATTTAGACTGTGTTTTTAAGGTCTGCGATTAATAAAATGCATTTGCAAATGGAGAGATTTTGAGAAATTATAGAGCAAATGGGCAAAGAAATCTGAAAAGAAACATAAACAACAGAGGTGGTTGAAGTAAATGATAAGCCATTGCCAGGTCCCCAGGTGAAGAAGAAGCCTCAGCTTTTCCAATGAGAGACATACCAGTTGGAGGGTATGTTCATCTACCATGACTAGAGGACACCGTGCAGCACTTACGAATAATTTTCCAAAATTGAGAGAGGGTACACACAGGTTGATAGATCTGTTAAGATTTCAAAAGTGCTGTGGACTGATTTGAATAGTTTCTTGATATTGTAGTGCCAAGTGATTTGTGGGTCGAGTGTAAAATTGCTATGAAATAGCAGCATACAGAGCCATCAAGAGATGACCATACTAATGCGCCATCTCCTGTGGTAATGAGCACATACGATGAAGTGATTACCTTTCTGAAAGTCAAGGTTCCTTCAAAAATCATGTGTTAGATCTAGATAATTTGAAAGCTTCATTTGTAGGTTACATGAAAGAACATTACACAACATACATTTCTTCTAGGTTAGTTCATGAATACACAAGCATTAGATGCAAAGGCCTCATCAGCTGCAGAGGAGGTGACATACCATCACATACCTTTATCATATGTAATTACATGTAGTATGTTTGCTAGGTTAGTATATAGGCAAGAACATTTTCAATAATATTATTCTAATTTTGACATGATTCTTTCAAAACGTCCTTTACAAAAAAACATTATTCTATGTTCACAAGCAAAAGAAATGGAGACAGCTTGGCATTATTTTCTTACCTATAGACACTGTTAAGGCATATAAGAGCAATTTGACCTGTTTAATGAGACTATTAGAGAAGACATTCATCATGATGTTAGAAAAAAGGAGGGAACATATTTCACAAAACAAAAACAAGGAGGAAAATGTTCTGAAAAATGTTTGGAAAAAGGAGAAAAATACTTTCAGAAAGAAGATGGTTTATCCTAAATTGATATTAGACAGAAAACAAAAAATGGCAACATATGTGTTTTCAGAAGAAATAAATTGAGAAAGAGACCTGCAGGAAATAGTAATTATGAACATAAATTTGCAATTTCAGGAGGTTCATGCCAGATTTTATGAGGGGAAAAGCTAGGCGTTCAAAGAGTTTATTTTGTTTGTGGACAAGATGCTTATTTTAAATTGCTATCTGATTGAGGGGGGTATTTGTTATTTAGCTTTGCTGTTACCCAAGGTGTATCATTTAAATAGCATAGATGTTTTGACAATGACACCATCACACATATGCACACCTAGTGTAAGTGATGGTGGTCAATTGGTTGGAGACATTTTTGGAGTAATCATCCCACCTGTCTTAAATGATGAAAAGATTAGAAAGCTTTAAACAGTAGTGGACAAACTGGCAACCAGTACTTCTGGAGCTTTATTAGTTATTAATTAATTAGTTATATCAATGGTTTTGCAAAATCACTTAGCTTAAGACATTTTGCTTGCTTACACAGAAAGGTGGAGTTGCAAGATACTGAAAGCTCAGCATTGGTGCACTTACATACACAAAGAACACTTCTGCACTGAAACCTGAATTAGAATCATTACAAACCACTACTGTTTTAGAACGTTTAGGTAAATGTGTTTTTGCAATTGGCAACTGGTTTACAAAAGCTGGAGGAGGGATTTTTAAACCAATGCTTGTACCCATACTCATTTTTGGTGTTTGTTTCTTGAACTTATTAGGTTTTTGCAAAGGGATCAAATGATATCTTGAAAATAGAAACAGCAGAGAAAGAAACAGAAAGATAATGAGGGAATTAGCATTAAATGATCACACCAATCGAGAATACAAAAGATTAAAAACATCTGAGAGTTTAAAAAGAAAGAGAAAAGACTCAATGGAGGATAAGAGTGAACTTTAAAGATTAATTTGTGTAGAAATTATGATGCCTGATAACCATCAAATGGGAGAGGTTGTGGGCGTGTTTTAATTATTGAGAAAAATAATCAAATAAGGTGCAGAATAATGCAATAAAGTGTGGGCTTTAATGGAACACAAGTGCTTTTAAATGCAAAACGTGTAGTAGACAACCATAGTCACTCGTACTAGGCCTGAATAGCTAAAGCAATGCATTTTTTGACAAAGTGACCTGCCTAGTAATGCTGATTTTAAAAAATATATATTTTCCTGACCTTCTCAAGGACATATTTTTCATAATGAATAATAGTTGCTTAAAATGTTTCGTTCAACTATACAAAGGTTTCTACTTACACAAAGAACACCGTAAAAAATGAATACCAACTTGTAGTAATAGTGGTACAGATCTTTATTTCAGCACCTAAGGCCATAAAAGCACATAAAATTTAAAACAGTGTTGCAACTCCCATTACATAAAAATTCAATAAAAACAATAAACATATATATAAATAGTCACTAAGTCAAAAAAAACAAAAAATACAGTAAAAACAACTATCATTCATTTAGGGTCTCATCAAAGAATACTTGCTCCCACCACAGTAGCCTATGTACACAGACAATTTATATATAATACCAAGATTAATTGTAAACAGATTATGCTAGCCTTAAAATCTCTTGGAACACTGCCTTACCTTTATTCTTGGCCAGCCCTGATCTTTAATTAAAAAAATCACTGGGGTGCATGCAAAATGAGTGAATAGAAACCCAAATTCCTTCACCAATGCTAAGGCTAATGTAGTATTACCTTGCCTAACCCCCAATTAGGCAATGGTTAACTACACTATCTGGGTAGATATCTGTGACAGATCGAACAATATACAAACGACGACGAGGTATGCGTTTAGTTTATGATGGGATTTTTATTCTAAGTTTAAGGTGGAATAAAGAAAAAACATGAAGTTTATAACCAAGCGGGCGGGGTTTCCTTAGGGTTTGCGGTGTTATTGTTCAGTTTCCTGTATTGTTGATTTAGTCTCAATGTCTCTTGTTTCTTTTCCAGGGTGACTTCTGGCGGGTCCCCTCAGGTGGATTCCAGGATACCGGAAAACAAAGGAAAACAACACCCGGGTAAGTATGGGGTTTAACCAAGGTTATCTCACTTTTTCTCTGTAGTCTTGTCTGGGTATGGGTAGGAACGATAAGGAGGGTTGGGTGTCTGTGCGGAGTTGGGGGATAGGTGCTCTCAATCTCTAGTCATAGATTTGTGGGGTGCTCATACGTGCTCGTTTATTGTGCCCCTTTCTTTTCCCTCCCTTTCCTCCCTTTTGCTCCTCTATATCCCCTCCCCAGTCCCTAGTCTGATATGGCCTTTGTTTTGGTCCACAAGGACCGTACCTTGGTGAGCCACGACCCTCCAGGGTCGTGGCTGGCGTTGTGGCGTTCCTCTGCTGCGGTCTCCTCTCTTGGGCTCTCCTCTCCTGCTCCTCCGGTCTCCTCTCCTGGGCTCGCCTCTCCTCGGTCTCCTTCTCCTGGGCTCTCCTCTCCCCGGTCTCCTTTTCCTGCTCTCTCTCCTCGGTCTCCTTCCTCCTGGGCTCTCCTCTCCTGCTCCTCCGGTCTCCTCTCCTGGGCTCTCCTCTCCTCGGTCTCCTTCCTCCTTCCTCCTTGTTCCGGGTCCTTTCTCTCTTTTGGCCACGCCGCGCCGGGAAACCCACCCAGTTTCCCAGGCAACGGCCCTCCTACGGCCTCGCTCGTATCGCGTCGCCCCGGCAACGGGGAGACGCGGACATGACGTATCGGCCTGGTCCGATACGTCATGTCGAGCCGCGGTTGCCGGGAACACCCGGTCACAATATCTTAGCTTGCTTTTGCCAAACACTGAGAAAAAAATGGCTTACAGAATAAACAATGGGCTCTTCAGTGTGTGAATATGTGTAATGCCACCTGGTAATCCCTAATACCCAGAGCTAGACAAATGGGCCTAAACTAGTATCGTCTTATGTCTCCATGCCCTGGGCATACAACAACAATATGATTTACTGTCTCAGGCACAGAGTTACAAACAGGACAAAAAACGTGTGTCCCATCTTTGCACCAAGAATTACAAAAAGCATTCAGTGGTAATCAACCATACCTAAAGTGCAGGTAAAGGCTTTTCACCCTTGGGGGTGTTGTAGTATCTAGGAAGTCTTCAAAGTGCGGCACAAATTTGATCCTCAAAAACATTTCAGTTAAATGACCCTGCTTGGCCCTTGATTGTTGCTACTTCGAGATGTGGTGCCAAAATGCCTTCTTTACAGCCCGTTTACCTGGGTTACAGATTTGGCCAGGATGATCCCAAAGTGACTGGAGCTTCAGCTTCGTACACCCAGAGTACATGAAACTCAACAAGGGAATTTTAAGGGCTGCATCCAAATGTAATAATTCGCCTGAACTGGCTCTGTATGGGGCCAGTTGAGGGGTAGAACAAATGTGAACCCAGTAGAGAAGTGGTTTTAACTGAACAAGGTCTGTCACCCCGTTGCAACCCAAATCATAGCGCAGGGGAGTAAGCGTTGTACTTACTGGGACAGCTACTAAGAACCTAAAAAGTTATTTTCAGCAACCGATAAGTTGTATGATTTAGTGTACCTCCAGATTTCAACTCCATAAGTGGCAGCAGACAGGGCCTTGGCGCAATAGACCTCAAGAGTGGGCGAAATAGAATGAGTTGTAGTCATACTAAAGAAACGCAAAATGGCATTTGATTTATGCAACAGCGTCAAAGCGCTCTTTAAGGTTTGAGGGTCCCATTAAAGATTTGCCAACAGAGTAATACCTAGGTAATCAAAACAGCACCATTTCAAGATTTACGTTGCCCACTCTAATGTTCTTCGATCGTACAGGGCACTTGCCAAAGATCATAAATTTAGTTTTAGTACAACTTATCTCCAACCTTCTCTCTTCGCAGAACAACTCAGACCTTGTCAATAGATTTGGTAGGCCCATTGGGGATTTGGAGATTAGCAATGAATCGTCCGCGAACCAGAGAATTTGAATTTTCTCTCCATTTAAAGTGGGGGAGTCGTTGACACATTGCCCAAGATGTTCGACAACGTCAATCATGTAAAGAGAGAAAAGGGTGGGGGCGAGGACACAGCACTGGCTCCCACCACAGTCAATAGGAGTCTAGATGTCAGTTCCCCAGTGCCGCCAGTTTACCTGAGCATAGTTCTCAGTATGCAGTCTAATCAAAATTTATATGAGATCACTCGGTACGCCCATCTTCCTCAGAACCCTTCAAAGATTATCATGCTGGATCCAATCAAAGGCAGCTCGCAAATCAACTAAAGCTACATATAGCTTCTGCTGTTGTAGGAGAACATATTTCCAGTATAAGACATAAAACCTGAATATCTGGTCAATAGTTCTAATCTTAGGCTGGAAGCCTGCCTGCAGAGATGAAAACACATTTTCAGTGGCTGCCTATGTCAGTAATTTGTTGAGTACTTGTCTTGCAAAGATTTTTTGGAGATTATCCAATTGGCTAATGGGATGATAATTAGCAGTATTGCTTGCATCCCCTTTTTTAAATACGGGGATAATTTCGGCCCTATTCCAAGTGTCTGGCATCGTGCCCCCTCTAGCTATTACATTTGATAGGGAATTTATTTACCCTTCCGAAACTCGTGTTTCAGATTTATGTAATTCCCCAGGTATACAGTCTGGTCCAGGGGCTTTTAGGGGGTTCAGACTGTCAATTGCTGCCAGAGTTTCCTCCATAGAGATGAATGGGATGCATCATTATGACTCACAGAATATAATACACCAAATGATCCTCCCACTTATCCGGAGAGATGTGAAAACACCTAGGTTTTTTATGCTCTCTAGTCCCATCTGCTACTATTGACCAAAACCTGTAATTACCTCTCACTTTCAAGGATTGAAATAAATCTTGCCATTTGTCCTCATCCCATTTTTATTTAACCTCTTTAAGTACCCTCTTATATCTGGTGCAAGCACATCTGATATCTGCCCTATTGCACTCCCTGTTTGCCGATAATAAAAGACGTTTGGCCAACCTACAATCCTGATTAAACCATCTGGGGACTTGCCTGGGCGTTGTGAGTCTGACCCTGCAGTCCCTGACAAAAATAGATTTAAGTTTGTTAAAAAATAGGGTATGAGTATTTAGCATGAGGTCATGATCAGCAGTCGAACCATCAAATTCCGACATATGATGAATAAATATTTGATAGATCTCTGCATACCTATCCTGGTCTACCGCAACTCTAGGCCATGCTACTGTGCAGCTATTATTTGTTACACTGAGCTCTTGTAATGTTCCTTGTTCCAAGCTAGGCGACCTCAAATATAGATCCTCCCCCCAAAGAGGTGGCCAAGGGATTATGATCTCTATCGGTGGTGTCCAACACCTCCATGTCACAAAGGTCCGGCCACAGCCGGACATCCAACAGCACATAATTGATAACACTCCTTTGGCCTCCTCTTCTGAATGTGAACGTGCTAGCCTGATCTGAGCGAGTTCTCCCAATTGCACTCTCTGAGCCCATGCGCTACCACCAGAGTGGCTACTTGTAAAGCAGTTTTAGTAATGTAGCTCTATGAATTGCCTGCCAACTGTGGGACACCCCAAAATTTGTCCTCTTCCTTAGTCACCAGTCTTAGGACATTACATGGTTCAAACAAGGTATTAAAATCTCCGGCCACTATTATTCTAGAGTCCTGTTTGTTGAGCTCTACTGAACTATCTAGCATGTCCAGGACTGGAGACTCATTTTTCACTGGCATAGATTGAGCATACACATTCGAAATGGTCAGTACCAAGCCCCTAGGGAACATCAACTTAATACCCATTCAAATGGGCAAATCTATCTTTAGTAGTTCCTGCTCACACACAATGTTCTTGGCAACACAACAAGCTGGGTCTAACATCAGAAATATCAGGGCTTGTTGAGGAAGACCCTGAGTTCGTCTTGCCTCCAGCTGCTAAGGGGCGGTTAATACCAGGTCATTGGGAAATACCCTTGTTAGGCACTTTGTCAGCCAGAGATCTATTCTCCGGGCACAATACCAGCTGCCCAGGTGAACCAACATCAGCCCCGGTTGGGCAAACTGCCTGGACCTCAGGGGTTGTGCGATGCACCCTACTCGTATAGCCAGTCAATTTCACTGAGCTTGGAGGATATGATTCATTTATATAGGCAGATTCAATCTGTTTTAGTTCAAGTTCAATGGAGTCTAGACGCTCAAATATAGATTTCAGTTTTAGATCCAGGGCAGTGTATAGCATGGTTTCCAACTGTTCTATCGTCACACACTGATCCGGGTCAACTACCTGCCTTACATCCTTTGCTAGCATCTTCTTGCTAGTTGCCTGGCTAGTAAACTGAATAACCAACTGGTTATTTCCAATCCTCTGACGTTTTTGTGCTCTAACAATCGCCAAGGGGGTTGGCTCTGCCCAGCCTCTTCCGGTCGATGACATGCGATGACGGGCCCGGTCTTGGCGGGTCAGCGTGGCTCAATAAATGGCGGCCGTCAGGGCAGGGCAGCCTGGGGCTTGTGGTCTGCCCCTCTCCACAGTCTGAAGGGGTCCATGGTGCCCGTAGTCCTCCTGGCTGCTCCCCATGCTGAGGGACAAGGCACTTGTATTAAGTGATAAATGCACTTCAGGTGCGGGCGAGGCAGCTCCTGGCTCAAGGAAAAATAGTGCCCGTAGTCCTCCTGGCTGCTCCCTGTGCTGAGGGACACTGGGGACAAACGGGTCGTGGCCAGGGTGTAGCCTTGTACTCCTGCACAGGGTGCAGCTCACTACCTCCTCTGTCTCTGAAGGTCACCACTCCGCCTGGCTGGCTCCCTCAGTGCTAGCATCTTACTTCCTTCAGGCTGCATAGCTGAGGCTGTGGTGGTCGCTGTGCCCCCCTCGGAACCAGCATATCTATAATCAAACCCTGTGCCTGGCACAGTCAGGGTAGCCCTTCTGTTGCTGACACGCTCTGTCTCTCCCACTCCCGGAGATGCTCAGCCTCTTCTTCTTCAGGTCCAAAGAGTAAATCTGCTGCCGCCTCCTAGCTGACATGATGGGGTTGCCTCCTCGCCGATGGGGCCTTGGTGTCAGCTGGTCTTTCGCACCCAGAGGCTCCCGGAGTCCACAGCCAGCGATGCTTCTCGGCGGATGCACATAAACACAATCTTATTCTATATATATTAAATGCAATGACGTGGAGCACTAAGGCATATTGGAGGCTGGAGGCCAGGAAGATAACAAGAATATTGCTAGTGTTGTTGAGCAGGTTAACCTGTATCTGTCTCTTTTGCTGTAGGGCCTGGATTCACTGAACTCCCTTTCCTGGTCCACTGCGTATTTTGCCAGGTATGGGTTCTCTCAGCTGGCCCAGTTCCCAGGGAAAGCTCAGGGCTCACTTTCGCAGCACAGAAGCACAGCTATCGCCACTTCCTGAGTGCCACCAGTATCTCCCCTGCTCCACCCCGGCCTGCCGTCACCGCTCCTCTCTGTTCCTGCACGCCACCGCAAGGCCGCAGCCAACGCGCAGGTCAACGGAACGTTCTTCTGCCTTCATTCTGGCTGGCCACCTTCTCTCACCTGGGCCACAGTTGTCCCTCAATGCAAGCACAGTGTGTCTCCAGAAGTCGCTCACCAGTCCTCCCTGCTCGGTTAAACTCACGTAAACCAGTAACCTCACCTCCCTAAGCTATCAACTTTCAGTTTGTTGCTGGAGTAAATTCTTCCACCAACTTCCTATTTAGTGAGGTAATGAAGAAAGGTATACATGAAGCTGCAGCATTTCTGAAGTGAAATGAATAGTGTGAACCACCTGGAGTATGAACTTTGTGTTTGATAAAGAATGTTTTGCTGTCTGTGGACAGTTGTGTTCCTGGTGAGAAGACGAAAGAATGATCTTGTTTCCAGGAGGGCAGGGAGAACTGATTGGGTGACTGAAGAAAGAAGAAGCAACATGTTGCAAAAGCTTACATTTTTATATATATGATAGTGTGTGTCCCTAGAAAAGGGATACTTTCCTTTATGGAACACTCTTAATGCATTATTTGATTGCTTATTTTGATCATTGACAAAAACTAATGCTTGATATTGATGACTTTGAGAGGGATGGGCAGAATTACAAACTAGGAGGATTTCTGAATTTTGACTATTTTATTAAACACAAAAAAATTGGGGGGTCTATTAATCCAGGTCACTAGGATTGAGCATAGACACCTAAAATAACAAAAGTAGATCCAGAAGATAATGGCTCCTGCTCCCGGTGGTTCTTCCTGTGAGAGGATGGCTTAGTGAATTCATGGTCTATTATTGTCCTCGTCTGAGAAGCACCTCTCCTCGGGGGTAGCCATCAGGACCTTAAAATGAAGGGAAAAAAAAGGAGAGGCAAGTAGCCTGTTCATGAAGTGGGGCTTGCCACCACCATATCACCTTGGAAGAGTGTGAGGACTTTGTACCGAATTAGAGTGTAGAAGTGCTGGGGGGTGGTTTTCAGCTATCTCTAAGGCCTAGGCCTTCTTATCTTATTTTTTTCAGAGTTTTACCCTCTAAATGGGAAAAGAAGGAAGCCAGCAACAAATTTAAGTGGAAAAGGAATCCACCATCAGAACCCTTTTTTGCCCTCTTTATTAGGTTGTTTGCTGCAAACATTAAATATGTGCAGCTATCGAAGCCGATAATCTCAAGCGATCTTCACAACACTGAGAAGAGTGACACGCAGCAAAAACCAAAACCAAATAGAGAAAAAAAAAAAAAGAAACTCAAAGAGAAGAATTTGTGGTGCCCTGCTCCTCCCAACTCTCCTGAGTTGTGGCAGGCTTGGTAGTCTGTCCAGATGGCATCCACCACTCCTCCCACCAGGTCTCAGGGGCTTCCGTGTCGCTGTACTTGCTCTCTTCCTCTGGGACCTTGGGACACTCCTGCTGATGCATTTCCTCTCCTCTGTCTCCCTCGCGCCCGGGCTGGGCTTGTGTGTATTTACTCTTGGCTTCCTCCGGCTACGCACACAGCGTTCTTACCGCTTCCCCTCTGCTTTGTGGGCCTCAGACTACTCCTTCCACGCCCTGTGAAGGATAGTCTGTTTTCAGTTTCTTCCATTTTGACAGCCCTCCCCTCAATGCGGTGTTCATTTCTTCCGGTAAGGAGGGACACAGGGATGGGCCCCTTTCACAATTACTTCATTGCTGATTATAATAAAGATGAAATACTAAAAAAAATTGCAAAAATCCCTCAAAACTCATATCAGCTCTAATTTTATGGCAAGACCGGAGGCTCCTATTATGCTTTAGTCTTTTCTTTATTTTCAATAGCAGCTGCAGTCAAGAACAGAACTACTGATCCCATAAGGCCAACAACAACGGCCAATGAGGATCAAAAGGTAGTTCTAAGAAAACGCACCAATCACTAACAATCTATCCTAATAATACCTATCTTGACTGGGAACAGCCCTCTTTTCTTGCTGCTCGCAGTCAAGATAAGTACACCTACTTCTTATATCTACTGTATATTTAGGCTCATATGTATTTTTACATATATTTATACTTTAAATGTTTGCTACTTCTTTATTACTGTATTTAACGTGCGTTTATTTGCACTAGCCGGCTTGTAGCCGCAATATTAGAATCTTGGCAGCGCGAGCCGCGTCTCTTCTGAATAACCGTTTTTTTCCTCAGCGCGCGCTGTTATCTCGGCGCCCGCTAAGGAGAAAACCATTCTGCTTTCACGCTTCGTCAAGCGCGTCTGCCCAAGCGTTCTGTTATTTACACAAGAACGCTTGGAAGAACTTCGCTATGCTCCTTTCATTAAAGGCAGCGTTCTTTATCCCGGTCACTCTCCAGGGATTTTCATTGCAGCGCGGTCTTTATTGCTCACTGCTGTCCAGCTGTCAGGCGCTGGGGAAACATTCTTCAAGCCACAGTTACTCTTCGTGTGGTGGCTGAATAACATTTCGTTATTGCTTGACAGCGCCGAACTCCAAATTCTTTGGAGTTTCGGTTTCAGGTTCAGTTTTCATTTTTTCCAACTTGCAGGTTTCATTTTGAGCGGGGATTTTCTTTCAACTGTCTTGGGGTAGAAAATATTAACCCTTTCTTGGGCAATTCTTTTAGTTTCTTTCCCTGTTACCATGGACAGCTCTAACCTTCCAATGCTGTCTCAGGAGGAGGAGGAAGACGTCCTCAAAGATAATCTGAATTACTTAATTCAGTCCTCTGTTGAGCAGGCCATGGCACTTTCATGGCATAAATTACCCAAAAATTTAGAAAATTCTGTGGTTTCTCTGGTGTCACAAACCATGCTGGCCCAATCTGCGGTGGAAGGCAGAAAGCGTCTAAATCCTTCAAAAAATATTAAACCGACGCTAATGGCAAGTGACAAGAGTTCGTACATGGCAGAGGACGTGGCTCCTCAAAGGCCTCCAACAAAGGAGGGGTTATTGAATAAAACACTGAAGAAATGCCTGGTTAAAGCTAAACATATTTCTCCAATCCGTATATCAAAAATTTTGGACACCGATGAGAAAGTGCAAGACCCTGATTCGGATTCGGATACTTCCGATAGGGACGTGGGAGATGTCTTCTTCCCTCCTCCTCCCAAAAAAGCCAAAAGTGGGTCACAAGATTTTGTGGGCTCTTGCACGATTCTAGATGCCGAAGGGGTGCCAATGTTCGATCCTTCCAACATCCAGCACCCTAACTCGACAGAATGGCTCCCTACGGACCATGTGGCAGAGTATGTTACGGCCAGACTGCGTACTCCCTTTGATAAACAGGTGCGGGCTAAACTCAGATCGGAATGTCCTCGTCCCGTCCTTTCCTCAAAAATTACTGCCACCCCATCTACTGATACTTCTCTGATAACCTTTTTTACTAAATATGGCAAGGACGTGGTAGGTCCCCTAACTCGGATTTTCGACCTGGCAGAAGTGGCTCGATTGGAACAGGCTTCGGTCGACCCAGCGGAACTCTCCTTGTGGGCCCAACGGGCCATTTGCTTGCTTGGGAACGCCAACTCTTCCATTACGCACGAACGCAGGAAGGGCCTTCTCCTCAAACTTGACCCAAAGCTGGTCAGCTTGGCTGGTTCGGACCCCGGGGTCAAAGCGGAAGGCATGCTTTTTGGTGACTCCTTTATCAAGGAGTTGAGTAAATATGTGGCAACTTTTTCGTCACTTGATAAAGCCCAACAATCTTTGAAGAAGATGTTTTTGGCACGTGTTTTTGCCAGGGCTGGCAGAGGCAGGAACCGCTTTGCCGGCCTTACCTATGCCAACCAAGGTTCCCGGGGCTACTACGGCAACACAACATCTCAAGATTACAGGCCACAGTTCTATCCCCAAAGGAACAGGGGCTTCAGGAACAGAGGGAACCGAAGTTCCAAGTTCTCCTCTCAAACCGGTAAGTCAAACGATTGTTTCTCATGCTCTGGGGGGTCGTATTTCAACATGCCTGTCAAAATGGAGGGAACTCACATCAGATCCTTGGGTGTTAAATACCATTCAGGGATATGTTATAGAGCTATTTGCAGAGCCTTTGCAAACTGTTTTTCCTCCTCCACCTCAATTTTCTTTACAAATGACAGACCTAATTTCCTTAGAAATTCAAGCCTTACTTCAGAAACAGGCGATAATCCCTTGTCCCTTACATCCTTCAGGGTTTCTCAGTTCAGTTTTCCTGGTCCAGAAAAAGAACAAAAAGATGAGACCGGTTATCAACCTCCGGCAATTCAATCAGTTCGTTCTTTATCGACACTTCAAGATGGAAACTATCATACATCTCAGGGATACCCTTCTACAAGGAGATTGGATGGTAAGGTTAGATCTAAAAGATGCTTATCTAACCGTGCCCATACACCCCGACTCTCAATAATTCCTTCAATTCCAATGGGCCGGTCAGACTTTCTGGTTTACTTCTCTCCCTTTCGGTCTCTCTTCCGCTCTGTGGTGTTTCACAAAGCTGATGAGACCAGTAGCAGCTTTTCTCAGGGCTCAGGCGTCAGATTAATTATCTACCTGGACGATATTCTAATGATTAATCAAAATCATTCCTCTCTTCTGGCTCAAGTGCGTCTTTCTTGCACGCTACTTGCAGACCTAGGTTTTATCATAAACTACGAAAAATCTTCCTTAGAACTGACCCAAAAGATCGAATTTCTAGGTTTCCTCATAGATTACGCTTCGGCTTCTCTTCTTCTTCCCTCCTCAAAGATAAAATCTATCAAGTCAGAAATTCTGCTCATCCTTCGCAATTCTCGACTTTCTCTCCGATCCCTTGCAAGAGTCGTAGGTCTTCTCTCTTCCTCAATTCAAGCTATTTTCCCAGGTCCTCTACATTATCGAGCATTGCAAAGGTTGAAAATACGCCACCTCCAAAGAAGGTTGGCCTATTCAGATTCCATAGAGCTAGATCAGGACTCTCGGGCGGAACTCCAATGGTGGATAGACCATTTAGATGCCTGGAACGGCAGGACCATCTTTGCATCAGCCCCAGACCTAGTATTAGAATCAGATGCAAGCCTTCAGGACTGGGTGGCCCGTTGTGGTACAGTCTCGACTGGAAGCTTATGGTCGCGTGAGGAGTCAAAACTGCACATAAATTGTTTCCTGTTCTGTTCTACTTAGGATGGACAACATTTCCGCAGTCCGCTACATCAACCGCTTGGGGGGCACAAGGTCCAAGCCTTTAGCGGAATTGGCGAAAGGGTTCTGGAAATTTTGTCTTCTAAACAGAATCTCAGTACAAGCAGAGTACCTTCTGGGCAACCTCAACGTGGTAGCAGATTGGTACTCTCGACATTTTCAGGATTCCAGCGACTGGATGCTCAATGTGCAGGTCTTCAACAGCATCCTTCACAAGTGAGATCTTTTTGCATCACGTCTCAACCCACAACTACCAAAGTTCTTCAGTTGGCATCCAGACCCACTAGCTCTAGCATTCAATGCTTTTTCTCAAGACTGGTCTTCTTCCCTCAATTACGCCTTTCCCCCCTTCATTTTGATTTCCAGGGTTATAGCGCATGTCAGACGCCAACAGGCTTCCATAGTCCTCATAGTTCCCTTTTGGCATTCCCAGGTGTGGTTTCCATCTCTCCTAGAACTATCAATAGAACCTCCATTCTTGCTTCCTCCGATCCCGAACCTTCTAACCAATCCTCAAGGCCTATCTCACAACCTAATTCTCCAGAATGCTCTCATTCTCTCAGCTTGGAAATTTTCAGGGAATCCCAGCCTGGCACTTCTATTTCGACAGAAGCTTCAAATTTCCTGGACATGGCTAGAGCTCCAGGAACAAAGAAAGCATATCGATCAGCTTGGGATCTCTGGCATTGCTGGTGTGTGGGAAAACAGGTTGATCCCTTTACAGCAGATGTAACAATGATTATCAATTTTTTGGCAGCAGAAGATTCCAAAGGTAAATCTTTCCGTACCATTAATTTGTATAGGTCAGCTATTTCTTCGTCACATGTGTTTTTACAGGGAAAACCTATTGGAACATCCTTTGGTATGTCGCCTTTTAAAGGGAGTACAATTTTCCAATCCTCCAAAACCAAAATATAGTTCTGTATGGGATGTTAATACTGTACTAAGATTGTTTGTGTCATGGCCGGATAATGCCTTTTTATCGTTGAAGCAGTTTTCAGCCAAATTGACTATGCTTTTATGTCTGGTGTCTTTCAAACACTTGTCTGATGTTAAAGGTTTGGACATTACAGCTCGTCAGTTCACTCCTTCTGGGGTTATATTTAATGTGGTCAGACATACGAAAACTAACCTTTCTTCAGTTTTTTACCCCTTTTTTCCAGATCAGCCTAAACTTTGCGTAGGTCAATGTTTAAAAGTTTATGAACAGCAGACAGCCGGTCTGAGGAATTCCTCTTCTACCCAGCTCCTGATATCCTTCAGGAAACCTTTCAAACCCGTGTCCTCCCCAACCTTAGCTCGTTGGGTCCGCTGGATTATGTCCTTGGTTGGTATTGATGTCTCCTGTCTTTGGGGCCCATTCAGCTAGGGGAGCCATGGCGTCCAAAGCTTTTTGGGCCAGTTCCCGCTTAGAGGATATTCTCAGGTCAGCTGACTGGTCCAATGACAATGTTTTTAAAGTTTTTTTATTGTAAACCGATTGAACATGCCTCTTTCAATGTGATTAATTTGCTTTAAAATAACATAATAGGAGCCTCCGGTCTTACCATAAAATGTAGATTTTCCTAGTAATTTATGAAGGAAAGTCTTAATTTTATTAAAGACACGGAGGCGAGTATTATCCCGCCACTACAAAATTAACACTACTATTTTGTCTCCCTCCCTTTCAGCTTCTACATCGGGACAACAGTCAACGACATAAGGCTCCTGCTGTAACGACTCACGTGCTGCTGGCGCCTGGAATTTGCAGATCTGGTGGCGTGGATCTTCAATGTTCGACTTTGGCCCAAAAAGGGGCGACTCTTCCTGGTAGCCACGGTGCTGTAGGCAACGGAGACGCCAAGAACAGACCGTGCCCTTCAGAAAATAGCGCCAGAGGGAAAAAAAACCTTAGAAAAAGGGGAAAAACCTCCAAACAGGAAGATTCCTGGAAAAAACAAGAACAAACAAACAGGAATCCAAAAGGAGCAAAAGTCAGGAAACACAGAATGCTGAAATCCAGAGCCAAAAGGTGAGGAAATCAGGAGCGAAGACACTAACTGAGCAGAAAGTGTTGCAGCGCAAAGAAAGAAGAAAACACAGCCCTTATATACTAAAAAACAGGAAGTGACCCACAGGAAGTAAAAGGACACCATCTTAGACAGGGAAACAACACATAGAACAGAATAGAACAGGAACCATAGAGAATAGGAAACAAGGAATGCTGGGAAAGAACAGGAATCTGGGAAGGGGGAAAAGACATAAAGAAAGGCACAACAAAAGACTGCAGAAAAGAAGAAAAGAAGAAAAAAGGGAAAGAAACGAAAAAACAGGTAAGAGGGGTCATAGACCCCTAGTATAGTGGAAAGCAGAAGGTAGAACGAGGCCCCATGCAAGTCTGGGGCCTCGAAATGCGCAGGAGAGGCTGGGGGCGCGCCGCGTCCTAGCAACGCGGTGCGCGGCCCGAGCCGAACGCCCGGCTTGAGTCGAGCTCTCGGCTCGCGCCGCACCGCGCGGCGCGACAGTAGGTCCCCCTCCCGAAGGTCCAGGTTTGAGAGGAAATAAACAGTGAAAGCGTTGAATCAGGAGAGGTGCGTGAACGGAAGATGCATCTTCCCAAGAGCATTCACTGAGAGGATAACCCTTCCAATGAATCAGATACTGAAGGCTTTTGTGAAAAAGACGAGAGTCACAAATTTCCTGTACTTCATATTCAGGAACATCATCCACGAGTACAGGAGGTGGACAAGGAAACTGACGTGAGTAAGGGTCAGGCACATAAGGTTTAAGCTGAGAAACATGAAAGACCGGATGAATCTTCCATGTATGAGGTAAGTGAAGACGGACAGTGACAGGATTGACCAACTGAAGAATACGGAAAGGCCCATAGTAACGAGGTGTGAATTTATTTTGAGAAAGACGTGAGGGTAAGAATTTGGAGGAGAGCCAGACTTTATCTTGCGGATGATAGTCTGGATTGGTTGCACGTCTCTTGTCTGCAGCCTTCTTCATATATCTCTTGGTATGTAACAAATTAGATCGAATTAGTCTATGGATTTGGAGAAGGCGTTTGGAGAAATAGGTAATAGCGGGTAAAGGAGAGTTGGATTGTGGAGAAGTAGGAAAAGAGGTAGGATGAAAACCATAAGAACAGAAAAAGGGAGTGACCTTGGAGGCACTATGGACTGAGTTATTGTAGGAAAATTCAGCTATAGAGAGGTAAGTGTTCCAGTTACTTTGGGTAGAATTGCAAAAGCATCGAAGATATTGCTCTAGTCCTTGGTTCAGACGCTCGGTCTGGCCGTTGGTCTGAGGATGGAACCCTGAAGACAGGGCTCTATTAATATTTAGTGTTTTACAAAAATGCCTCCAAAATCGGGAAATGTACTGAGGTCCTCTATCAGATATTATGGTATGTGGAAGTCCATGGAGACGGAAGATATGATCAATGAATATTTGACTTAGTTCTTGAGAAGTAGGTAGCCTTTTCAGGGCAGTGAAATGAGCCATCTTCGTGAAAGAATCCACAGTGACCATGATGACCCGGTTTCCTGCTGATGGTGGGAGTGAACACATAAAATCCGTAGAGATGGTATGCCATGGGGCCGGTGGAACAGGCAAAGGCTGTAGTAATCCTGCCGGTCTGGTATGGGGTATCTTGATTTGGGCACATATGGGACAGGCTTGAACGTATCTTTCCACATCCAGCTTCCAGGTAGGCCACCAGAAAAATCGTGAAAGAAGTTCTTGTGTGACCTTGATGCCTCTATGACCAGGGACAGGTGAATCATGGCACATTTGTAATGCCTTTTCTTGCACCTTGTTAGTAGGGAGGAATATCAGGTTTTGATAATAAAAATATCCTTGTTTCTTATGTAATAATGGTCTTAGTTCTTCTATGTCGTGGTCCGATAGGTTGGCGTATTCCAGTTGTACTTCTTCCAGGTAAGACTGAGCCACTCCAACGATCTTACTGGGTTCCAAAAGATCCTGAGATGAGGAAGGAGTACACTCTGGATATCGGCAAGACAGAGCATCAGCCAGAATGTTTTGAGATCCAGGAATATATGTGATGAAAAAATCGTACTGACTGAAGAAAAAGGCCCAGCGGGCCTGACGACTATTCTGGCATACAAAATTTCGTAAACATTGTAGGTTACTGTGGTCTGTCCTCACCTCAAATGGTTCCTTGGAACCCATCAGAAACTGTCTCCACTCAAGGCAGGCTGTTTTCAGAGCCAATAATTCCCTTTCCAGTACAGAATAGTGTTGTTCAGCTGTGGAAAGGATATGAGACAAGTAGAAAACAGGATGTTCAAGACCATCATCCTCTTGTCGTTGGAGTAAGACAGCTCCGATGGCTCTCTCAGAAGCATCAGTTACGACTATAAATTGTTTGGTGGTATCTGGATGTCTCAAGATGGGGGCTTGGGTGAAGGCTCTCTTTAATTCTTGAAAGGCTGCTTCAGCCGCTTCAGTCCAGACAAACCCTTTCTTTAAATTTTCCTTTTTTAAGGTGTGAGTTATGTGGCTAGTCAGTCTGGCAAAGTCTAGAATGAATTGTCGATAGAAGTTTGCTAACCCTAGGAAACATTGTGTTTCTTTTATGGAAGAAGGAGAAGGCCACTCTAGGATAGCTTGTACCTTTTCTTGATCCATAGTTATGCCGGTGGGACTTAAATGATAGCCCAGATATTTGACTTCCGTCATGTCGAACTCACATTTTTCTGGTTTGCAAAATAGTTGATGAGCACGAAGTCTTTGAAGAACTTGTTTCACATGGGAAGAATGGAGTTCAGGATTTCTAGAATAAATAAGAATATCATCTAGGTAGATCACGACTGTCTGATTCAGAAGGTCTGAAAACACTGAGTCCATAAATCTCTGGAAGATTGCGGGGGCGTTAGTGAGACCAAACGGCATAACCCTATATTCAAAATGGCCAAATGGAGTCCTGAAAGCTGTCTTCCATTCGTCGCCTTCTTTTATGCGTAAAAGGTGGTAAGCTCCTCGTAAATCTAATTTAGTAAAACGTTGAGCCCCTCTGATAGCTTCTAGTATGACCCTGATGAGAGGCAAAGGATAACGATCTTTAATTATTATTTTATTCAGACCTCGAAAATCCAGGCAAGGACGAAGATCCTTTGTCTTCTTGGGCACAAAAAAGAGAGGAGCCCCAGCCGGAGACGACGATGGAACAATAAGACCACTCTGTATATTTTCGTCCAGATACTCTTTTAGAACTTCCCTTTCGGGTTCCGTGAGAGAGTACATCCTCCCAAAAGAACAATTGTGCCGGGTTCCAATGGAATAGCACAATCATATTCTCGATGTGGAGGTAGCACAGGTTTCGACGGTTTTTGGAAAACATCCTGAAACTCCAAATAGTGGTCTGGGACCCCTTGGACCGTATTAATGGACATACCAGTGGCACCTTCAGTATCTAAGGATCTTTTCGGAGACCAATACTTGTCGGAAGTACAACAGTTCTCATGACAAAATTGCGAAGACAAAGAAACTGTCCGGGTTACCCAATTTATATACGGGTTATGTCTGATGAACCACGGAATTCCAAGAATGATGGTATGGTTGGGGGACGTGATAAGATCGAAGGAAATGTGTTCTTGATGGTTTCCCACCTGTAGACTTAACATCAGGGTAGTAGTGTCTACAGGACCCGAAGATATCAAGGATCCATCCACGGTGTGTACCTGTTCGGGTACTTCTTTTGCTTGTGTAGGAACTTGGTGAGCAGCAGCCCATGTCTTGTCCATGTATATACCACTAGCACCACAGTCTAGTAATGCCATAGTCTTTTCTTGACGACCGTCAGGAAGTTGTAACAGGACAGGAAAAATGAACAAGGCGGTTGTATTGTCATTAAAGGAGCTGATGGAAGGTATAGCTGTAGATCCCGTCCCCTCCCTTCTTACAGAGGACGGGAAGTGGCGTTTCCCGAAGGCCTGGGCGGACGTACAGGACAGGTACGAAGCATGTGACCAGCAGAACCACAGTACAGGCACAACCCTCTCTTGCGTCTGTCTTCTCGTTCACTAGCAGAGAGCGGACCTCGGGTAGCATCCACCTGCATGGGTTCCCCTTCGATGTCTCTAGCAGGAGTGCGAGGTTCCTCGGAACGCTGCAGGCAAGCTCGTGAGCTACTTGGCTGGGAAAACCCTCTACTCCTTTTCTTTTCCGATCTCCGTTCCTGAAGACGATATTCGATGGACAGTGCTTGATCCATCAGGCCACGAAGATCTTCCGCTCTGGTAGAATGTACTAGTTCATCCTTTATTTCTTCTTTGAGTCCTCTACGAAATAAAGTTACCAGAGTACGTTCCACCCAAGTGGTCTCTGCCGCCAGCTGACGAAAACGGGTTATATATTGCAGGACGTCTTGAGAGCCTTGTTGGATGTCACATAGGGCTTCTTCAGCAGAGGCTTCCAATCCAGGACGGCTAAACATCTGTTTGAAGCGACTCACAAAGGTGGAATAGTCCGACAATACAGGGTCGTTGGAGGACACCATCGGGGTTGCCCAGGCCAAGGCTGGACCGGTTAAGGCACTGATAAGATAACCCACCTTGGTCCTGTCGTGGGAGAATTGGGTAGGTCGGAAGGCGAAGTACACTGTTAATGCATCCAGGAACTCGTGAAGCCTGGTTGGTTCACCAGAGAAACAAGGGGTAGAAGCGGAGATAGTTGGAACATCACTGGTGCGGAGAGCCAAAGCCTGTCGTAACGCAGCATTTTCATTGCGTAGTTGTTGCAATTCCTGAGCTTGTTGCTGAATCGTGGTCAAAAGAGATTGTTCCGGATCTGCAGCAGCCGCCACTGTGTCATCCATGGTGTTTGAGGACGTCGGAATGGTTAGGCGCTGCAATCTGTCACGACTCACGTGCTGCTGGCGCCTGGAATTTGCAGATCTGGTGGCGTGGATCTTCAATGTTCGACTTTGGCCCAAAAAGGGGCGACTCTTTCTGGTAGCCACGGTGCTGTAGGCAATGGAGACGCCAAGAACAGACCGTGCCCTTCAGAAAATAGCGCCAGAGGGAAAAAAACCCTTAGAAAAAGGGGAAAACCTCCAAACAGGAAGATTCCTGGAAAAAACAAGAACAAACAAACAGGAATCCAAAAGGAGCAAAAGTCAGGAAACACAGAATGCTGAAATCCAGAGCCAAAAGGTGAGGAAATCAGGAGCGAAGACACTAACTGAGCAGAAAGTGTTGCAACGCAAAGAAAGAAGAAAACACAGCCCTTATATACTAAAAAACAGGAAGTGACCCACAGGAAGTAAAAGGACACCATCTTAGACAGGGAAACAACACATAGAACAGAATAGAACAGGAACCATAGAGAATAGGAAACAAGGAATGCTGGGAAAGAACAGGAATCTGGGAAGGGGGAAAAGACATAAAGAAAGGCACAACAAAAGACTGCAGAAAAGAAGAAAAGAAGAAAAAAGGGAAAGAAACGAAAAAACAGGTAAGAGGGGTCATAGACCCCTAGTATAGTGGAAAGCAGAAGGTAGAACGAGGCCCCATGCAAGTCTGGGGCCTCGAAATGCGCAGGAGAGGCTGGGGGCGCGCCGCGTCCTAGCAACGCGGTGCGCGGCCCGAGCCGAACGCCCGGCTTGAGTCGAGCTCTCGGCTCGCGCCGCACCACGCGGCGCGACACCTGCCTTCGTCTCTTCGGCTGCTTCGTTCTTGGCCGGTTCCGCCTCTACAATCTTCTTTCCGTCCACTCAAAACACCCTTCCGGAGTTGGCTCAAAGACTGATTTACTCTTTACAAGACCTTTTAGCACTAGGCTTAGCTATTTGTATTTGTGGTTTAATTGTTCCTTTGTTTTCTGCGGTTTAACCTTGCACAAGAAAAGAGGGCTGTTCCCAGTCAAGATAGGTATTATTAGGATAGATTGTTAGTGATTGGTGCGTTTTCTTAGAACTACCTTTTGATCCTCATTGGCCGTTGTTGTTGGCCTTATGGGATCAGTAGTTCTGTTCTTGACTGCAACTGCTATTGAAAATAAAGAAAAGACTAAAGCATAATACTCGCCTCCGTGTCTTTAATAAAATTAAGACTTTCCTTCATAACTTACTAGGAAAATCTACCTTACTGACTGAAAATACAATTGAGATTGTAATAATAATTTGATGTGCAGCTCCTCATTATTCTCAGCCAACGTCAATGATTCATCGGCTCAGTGAAACAGCAGGGAACCCCGCTCCAGCAAGATCAAAGGGAAATATGATTATATCAGACCCAGAGGTGGTGGGAGGTCTAGGAAAAAACAAAATATATAGGCAGGGTGACTGGAACTCTTTGAGTACGTTAAAAAGGACTCAGTCGAAAACCATTCTTCATGGGTCTATAATGTTGGAGTGCCTTGGGGGAAACGCAGCCCCAGAGTTTTAAAAGTGACTGACGAACCACGGATATTTCTAGGTGATAAAGAATTCTGGAGGGATTGGTCACTGTTCGCTTGGAAATATACCAGGGACTGACTGTTCTTGATCATAAAGGCCACAAAAAGACTATCTATTTAACATTTTGTTTCTTAAAATAAAAACCTGGAAGAGTTCGCTAAAGACAGAGTTGTGTGTTACAGCTTTCAAAATATAAAATAGGAGGTGAATAAGATCATCTCTGAATTCAAGCTCTTAAAGAGCTGTAAATTACAGACGTTCCAGAAGAACCGTACGACATTTTCATGAGTAGATCTACCTCTATTCAAAGGAGGACAATAAAAACAAGTAAACCGCACAATCAGGTGTATCATCCCAGATGGAACATGGAACACATATTGTTCCATGCACATACTTATTAAACAGGTGTACATATTGGTCAAGAAAAACAGAAAAAAAAATTGCAGTACAGTTTTATAGGCAGTGGATATTTCCCCAAATTAAAAAGTAGTGCAGGGAGTAATCTGTATAATTGTATCTGTCAACTTAATAACCCATAGAAACCTCGTAGGGCCCCACTGCAAACCTTGCCAATCATAGATATGCCCTTTCAGTGATTTGGAATGAACTTTGTTGGTTCACTGTTCTCCACCAGCAATAGACATAATTATGTACTTGTCCTCATTGATTCTGCAATCAGACACCGTGAGTTTGTTCCAAAGACAAATAGGAACTGCCCAAATAACTACATCAATGACTGACATTTTTCTTCGGAAAATAAAGTTCTTTTAAAAAAAGATTGACATTTCCTCTCTTACAGGATTTTTGAAGGAGACACTTTTAGATCACAGGAACTAATTTCTACCCAAATTAATGGCTGCAATATTTTAACAATTGGGCGTAAAACAGAACAAAACATCAGCCTACCATCTAACAGATGGGCTTATGCAGTGTTATAATGCACTCTCAAGCGTCCCTTTAAAACAATTCTTATCTAGAGGTGAGAAACTGCAACAAAATGCTCCCGTTAGCAGTGTCCTACATTGATTGTAGGTTCAAACTGGCTTGGGGTTTTCTCATTTTGAGCTGCTGTCTGGAGAAACCACACACACGCCTAGAGACGACCATTGATGGATGGGAGGCAAAATCTAATAATGGGGCTCCGTTGTCAGAATATGTAGTACATCAAGAAATAGAGTAAGGAAGTTACAAGACCTGGTACCTGGAATTCTGTTATAATCAGAAGAGTAAACGTATAAACGTTCTACCTAGGGGACTTGGTTCTCCTGTAACAATAATATGTTAGCTCGCTGAGAGGGACAATACGGAATAGTGGAAATAATTAATAAGGTCATTTTGAAGTTAGAACTCTCAGAAAAGAAGAAAGACTATCAAATTGTTCATGTTATCCATTCGAAAAAATGGGAAGGGTCCCCATATTCTGTTGCTACAGTTAATAATCCAAAATTGTTATGGTTGCTCATAGCTTATTGTTCTCATATTATAGAACCACCATAGGTCATAGCCTATGGAACCTTGGCATGATATGAGTGGGGTTCTGAGGGTTGCAGTTGGAAAGAAGGGAGCTTGCTTGAAGTTGGTGGTTCTTGTTGGTTGGTGGTTCTTGCACTCCTAGTCTCAACAAATAAATCCCCATCTCAACCCACAACTGAAGTCTGTCTACTTTGTGAGGAGTACAACTTAACACTGGTGACAAGGATTGTATTATCGAAGAACCACCAGCGATGTATTAGCGACCCCCAACAATTTACTACAAGACAAGTAATGAGAAGGAAACTAAATTCAGCTTTAAGGTGAGAAGCATGTTGGTATGAGAAATATTTTCTTAAAGAGAAAAACGGAGTTAGGGATGCAGGCGAAAAATACAGTGGAGCGCACGTCATAAGCAGTGGAAGTCATGCTATGGGGCCACTTGAAAACTGGTGTGTGATCCCTGCTACGGTTGCTGTGAGCCAAGTTGTGTCACTGAGCAGTGCTCAGTATCTGTAGGCCAGTGTTTGATCTCCGCCAACTGGGAGCACCATGGTGCATGTCTACCTCTTCGTGCACATGCAAGTTCAAAGACTGCAGAGGTGTAGCTACGATGTATGACGCATTCTCACAACTACTTATTGGCCATTTTGGATTGGGCCATGGAGTGCAGTGATGTGCATACTATAAGGCGGCATTTCTTGGAAACAGTGACATCTAACTTGAAAGGAACGTACACATCTGGGAAACCAAATATACTTCAACACGCTGACTCACACAGCTTATTGACCAGTTATGGACCAGTAAACTAGTCAGATTTAACTTGCTGACACGCAAAGCTTAATGACAGGTAAAGGATCAGCAGATTCTTCAAATTCAAGACACTGACACACTCAGCTTACAGGCAAGTTAGGGAATAGCGCTTGTCAGATGAAAACTCCAGTATGTGCGCAGGGATGTGCACAACTTGAATCTTGTGTGGTTCTTCACTACATACGTAACTGATAACTGGTAGTACAACTATTTTAATTACTTTTGCAACATATTTTCTGGTTGGAAGGCTGGTGTTATTGCCATGGCTGCAGCTGGTATATCTCAGCCTCCACTATTTCAGAAAAAAGAGGTCCATTGCTGAGTTGGAAACAGTGGAAAAAACTTTTTGATTCACATTTGTACGTAATGGAGGAGAAATTACTTTTTCTGCTTCACAAAAGCAAGCTGTGTTGTTGCATTATCTGAAGGTTGAGGGACGAAATGTTTATGAAAGCCTTGATGAATTATCAGCAGGAGGAGCAGAAAGGTGAACCTTTGGATTAATTTGAGATGCCTTTAATGATGTTAGAGAAGCACTTTGGGTGTTAAATCAATGTTGGTTTAGAGAGACATAAATTCTTTACGAGGGTTCAGAGTAAAATGAAGAGAACTATGTGGCTTCTTTAAAAACATTACTTTGCTAATGTGAGTTTGAGTAATTATCTGATTCTTTGATAAGAGATCACCTGGTGAGATTCACCAAAAATCCAAAGGTGCAAGATAAACTTTTGGCAAGTAACCCGGATTTGAAGGAAGCAATATCAATCACTGAAGGGACTGAGAATATCACCATGGGGCTGCGTGAATTGAGAGAAGGTAAAAAGGGCGACATGCAAGTAATGAGCAGTGCAAGTGAATCTGGAAAGATTGAGGAGGTTTGTGGAATAAATGTACTGTGTGCTGTCTATCCAGAAGGGGGTCGGTCCTTGAGTAAAGAGAAAAAACATAACAAAGACAATAAGATAAAGTGCTTTAGGTGTGGCAACACTGGTCATTTATCTAACAGCTCTGTTTTTTTCAACGGTTGACAACATGACAAGAAAGGTCACTATGGTGGAGTATGTAGAGGTCCAAAAATGCAAGGTGTAGCTGCAGTTGATGGATAGTGACCAAAGTATTGTCTTGAGTGATAAGAATGGTGGCATAGTGAATACTGATGCAATTTTAATGCCTCGGTGTGAAATCACAATAAGAGGAAGAAAAATAAATGTACTAGTCAACTAAAGTTCTCCATAAACCATGGTCAGGGAAAAGAATTGGGACACATTATATGGTGAAGATAAGATTACTACACAATCACTTAATATCAACCCTATTGTTTATGAAGAAAATAAAATTCATATGTTGGGGTGCAACTGTGGTGAGAATCCAGTATCGAGACAGAGAAACAGTGGGGAAAGTGTGCATTGCTAAAAAGGAGACAATCTCTTGGGTTGGCAGCACAAGGGGAATAATGGAATAATGTTGAATCCAAATTCTGTGGAAAAGATATTGCTATTACAACACATTAGTGATAATGGCAACATTATTGGTGAATATACTCAAGTTTCTAGTGACATCCTTGGTTTTTAAACGGTCTTGAGCATAAAATCACTCTAACCGATAATGCCATCCTATTGGTGCACAAGGTGAGGACTGATTCCCAATTTAATGTTGATTCCACTGCAAGAGGAGCTCAAGAAACTTCTGGATGCCAATATAATTGAAGAAACTGAGGCATCAGAGCGGCTTGCTCTGGTAGTTTTGGCACCCAAGGATGGCTGGAAAACAATACGAATGTGTTTTGACCTATGAGATTTGAAAAGATATTTATGGGTAGACCGCTAGGCCCTCCCTAATATTTCAGAGCCCCGCGCTATGTTGGGGGAATCTAAAGTTTTCAGTGTGGTGGACCTATCATTCGGTCTATAATCAAATTCTTTTATATCCCAACTCAAGGCATCTGACATCCTTTGTAACCCCTTTGGGTGCTTATCGATTCCTAATATTGCCATTTAGGTTGGCATTGGTGGCAGCCTGTTTCCAACGGGTCATGTTGAGGGTCTTAAAGGGCATACCAAGAGTACTAGTGTTCCAAGACGACATATAGGCATCAGGAATGGACATGTCAGAATGTGATCATATTTTGAAATTGGTTTTGGACGTGATGCAGGATTGTGGCCTCACTTTGAGTAAGGAAAAGTGCAAGTTCAGGGTGCCTTTGGTCACTTATCTTGTTCACACAATTTATGGAGAGGGAGTAAGTCTCTAATTTGAGTTAGCAAAGAGCATTATAGAAGCACCATCTCCTTTCAATAAAAATCAGGTCAAGTCCTTTTTGGGTCTAGGAAAGTTCTGTTCCAAATTCATTCCAAACTTTGCTATGCTCTATTTACCATTCAGGAATTTGCTGAAGAAGAACTGTAGCTTTGATTGGACTAAAGAGTGTGCTGTTTCTTTCAAGGCTATCAAGGATGCCATTGTTGTACCTTTCTAGGGGCAGTTTGGCATATGCCGCAGAACATTATTATCCACAGATACAAGTTTGAGTGAGCTTGGGGTAGTGTTGTCTCAAATTGTAGACGGTGAAGAAAGAGTCATTGCATTTGCCTCATGTTTTATCAAACGGGCTGAGAAAAGGTATTCCGTGATCGAGCATGAGGCACTTGGGCAATCCATCACTTTAAATTTTTCCTGTGGGGCACACCTTTCACTATGAGGACAGATCGTTGTCCTTTAGTCCAGATTATCTCATGCAGGAAAGGTGCACATTTAACTCCTAGGATAAAAAGGTAGGGTGAAGGCCTAACTGAATTTATTTTCATGTAGAGTATGTGGGGGGTGCATCTAACAAAGTTGCAGATTGCTTTTCAAGGTTGCCGATAGTAGGGGGAATCTCTATGTAACTTCACCCACAGAAGAGGAGGAACCTTTTAGGATAGCAAGGGTGAAGGAGTGTGCTATTGGTTAGGAGGAACTGGATAAATCGTGAGAAGTGGATGATGTTTTCAAAGTGGTTTCAGAATGTGTGATTAAAGGTTGGCCTGAATATAAGGATTTACCAGACACATGGAGAGGTTTTTGGAATGTTCGGGATGAGCTGAGTATAATGGAAGGGAAGGTTCTCAGAGGTTCCAAGATTGTTTCGCCATTGAAATTTGCAAAGGAAGATAATTATTTCGCTCATGGAGGGCATTTGCGCAGGAATTTGCACCAGTGGTATTGGTGGCCAGGAGCTGATCATCAGGTGAAGAAGTAGTGAAGGACTGTGTGCTCTGAAGGAAAATTGACAAGAATAAAATCATGAGACCTCCCCCACTCAAATGTCACAAATCACAGGTCCCTTGAAAGACTTATTAAATAAAGGAGGGGAGTAATACCAGACAAATAAAATCGCTTAATCAGAGGGTTAAGCAGGCTTTTGAGGAACTAAAAATGATCATATCTTCCAAATCTATTTTACAGTCCACCAACTTAAGAAAACCTTTCATTGTACAGACAGATGCATGCATCTGTGACCATGGGCTGTTCTTTACCAGCTAACTGAAAAGGAAGAGGAAAAAACTATTTTCCATTGAATGAAAGTATGCCATAAGGAGAAAGAACACTTAGCTAAGTGAACTATAGAGAAATTAGGATATTATTTAGATGGCAGAATAATTATCCTATACACTGATCATAAGTCTCTCAGTTAGGTAGCCCAAAATAAAGTAAATAATGTTCAAGACCCTAAATGGTTGGTAACATTATAACCATACAAATTCCAGAATATTCAGAAAAAGCAGGAATGAGGAAGTCTTTCTAGACCTGGTTATTACTATTGGGGAGACAGGCCTAGAAACTAGAGTACTTCACAAGATCACAGACAATAACAGTCTATAACTGCATGATAGCTTCCACCCAAGGGCCCTACATGAAAATTTCTGGTGGATCAATTTCTGAGAGTGAGATGCAAATGCTCCTATCTTGAGACCTTTGAATCACAAGCCACTATCCTGAAAGAGAAATTGCGTGCACAAAACTAACCTAGGAGAATGGTACAAAGATTCCGTAAAACGGCCAAGAACAATAATAGAGAGGCCCTTTTAGAAACAAACCCAAGAGCTAAAACGGATAGATCCGCATGTGGAAATACATACACTCCCATCTCTAACAAAGTGCAAAACATTGTTCGCAAACATTGGTGGATTATGAACAGTGATACCAAAAAATTGTCTGTCCCTCTTTTTTCTTTCAAATGCAATATCAGCATATGTGATATTCTAGTACACACCAAGGTCCAAAAGACCCCTGTACTGCAGCAAAGTACACTCTGGGGAAATCAAGCCTCAGTGGGACATTTCCCATGTGCGAACTGTGTGAAAAACTGGGAGACCCTGGAGATTGAAGTCACTGACTAACTGAACAGTGAAAATGTGATATACGGGGCATGGCTGAGCCAGCAATGGAGTCGGACACGTAGTCTGGAATTCCCGAAACAGCTGGAGTGACCTGGTGGACAAAATCCTGATAGAGGGCTGAGCAAAGCTCTCCTCAGTTCAGCCCTCCTCTCCAGAGCACATGCGGATACGGGGGAGGCCACCACTGACCTGACTTTGGCTGTTTTGGCATGCTTTGCGGCCCGCGATGGAACGAGTGCTGGTGCCTCAAGATGGTGGCTGCTCGCTTTAGCTGGAGTGGCCACAGAGGGCAGCGCTGATTGTAAGTGCCAAGAGTCGCTGCCACTGGTACCGTTTGTGACATGGGTATGTTAGTAGGTATCCTATCAGGGTTAAGCCTAGGAAAGAAATGTTCCAACAACTTCTTATGGTGGAAAGATACTGTGATTTCTTTTATTATTCTTATCTGATTTTCTATGTGGTTCTCAATTCAATTATGTCCTTTTTAATGTTTCTTTTTAAGTCTCTCCGGTCTTCTCTGTTCTCGTTTCCTAATTGACTTCTTCTTGGACTGTCTCCTTAATGGTCTTTCCCTTTCTTTTCTTCTGAGGTGTCTCCCGGTCTTGTTGCCAACGGTTTCCACCGTCAGATGTGTCCGAATGGAAACCTGCATTAGCCACGTCCATCCTGGGGCGTGGCGGGTTCTTTCGTTCTCTCCCGCGGATGGTCTCTCTCCTGCTTCGGTGTCTGCTACACTTACGGCTTCTCTCCCCAACGCGCCTCTTCTCTCTGCGTCTCCCTACTCTGTGGTCTCCTCCTCTGCGTCTCTTCCCTCTGCGTCTCCCTGTCAGCACCTTTCCCACTGCGTCTCTCCCTGCCGGCACCTTTTCCTCTGCGTCTTCTTCGTCCGTTTTTTCCCTTCTGGCATGCGTCGCTTCTGAACCCTTTATTTCCGGGTTTGCGTGTGCGCTTCTCCGTCTGTGTCTTTTCGGAGTGCCCCGGGGGTACTCTGTTGTCAGCCTCACCCCCGTGGTGGCATCCGACGTAACTCTGTTACACACGGTCCGCCATGGCAAGGGCTGATCGAGGCCTGCCTCTATAGGATTTCTAGATAAGTAATCCGCAGTGCCTAATTGACTTCATGGAAGATGTTGGATCTGAAATATAAAAGGTTGAAGCTCCAGGAACCACCGCAAAATTCTGGAATTAGTATCCTTATTCTGGGCTAGTCAAGTGAGAGGAGCATGATCGGTGCTCAAGACAAACTGATGACCTAGTAAATAGTATTGTAAACTTTCGACAGGGCATTTGATCACTAAACATTCTCTCTCAATCATGGGAAAATGTTTTTCTCTGGGTAGGAGCTTCCTGCTTATGTAAACAATGGGGTGGCTACTATCATGTTTGTTTTTTTGTGACAAGACTGCGCCTATGCCCACAGATGCATCTGTTTGAAAATAGAATGGCTTTGTAAAGTCAGGGCAGCACAAAACTGGTTTGGTCGTCAGAGAACATCTCATAACTACTGATTTGCTTTGTATTCAGTCCCCTGAATTTTGTGGGTTGTTCCTTTTTTAGAAGATCAGTTGGGGGGCTGCGATAGTGGAATAGCTAGAGATAAAGCAACAGTAATATCTAACCATCCCTAAAAATGATTGCACTCTTCTTTGTTTGAGGTGGAGATATCGTAAGGACTGCTTTGACTTTGTCCAGCTGGCGTCGTATTTGTCCCTTTCCTATATGATAACTGAGATAGGCAATGGCATCTCGTGCCAGATTACACTTGTCAGGATTTGCGGTTAAGCCGCCTCCACTAGAGTATGGAAAACTTTAGAGAGGTGGAGTAGATGTTCTTCCCATGTTTCACTATATATAACAATGTCGTCTAAATATGCGGCAGCATATCCCGCAAGGTTACGCAATAACCTATCCCTTTATCGTTGGAAGGTGGAAGGGGCCCCATGTAGACCGAATGGAAGTTCGGTAAATTGATATTACCCTGAAGGGGTAGAAAAAGCCATTTTCTCCTTGTCTTGGGGATTCAAGGGTATTTGCCAGTATCCTTCCGTGAGGTCCACTGTGGACATATATTGTGCTTTACCTAGTTGTTCGAGCAATTCATCCACTCTCGGTATTGGATATGTATCAAAGTCAGACAAATTATTTAATTGGCGAAAGTCGATACAAAAACGTACAGTTCAATTTGGTTTTGGGACTAGGACAACTAGGGAGCACCATGGAGTCATAGAGGGCTCAATTATACCCATTTTTAGCATGTTCTGTACTTCTTGCTCCACTACTTTCTTACAAGCTTCGGGGATACGATGGGGTTGAAGACGGACGACTTCTCCATCCTTGGTAATAATCTTATGTTGTATCAAAGGGGGTTTTCCAGGAATCAAAGAGAAGAGTTTTTGGTTTTGGTATAATACTTCTAGTAGTTGTGTTCCGTGTTCTTTAGGTATATCCGGATTAATGTGGGGAAGACATTCATCCGAACCGTCTGGTCGGGGACATTCCCAAGGATTTTACCTTATTTACCAAAAAAACGGTGTCTACAGTGGGTGAGTAGATTTCTTTAGTAAATTTATGTGATAGATTTGTGTTTCCTTGGGTGTTTCAGATATTTGTAGTTGGCAAGTTACGGGGTTCACTTTCTCTATTACTTTGTAAGGTCCCTGCCACTTTGCCAATAGTTTGTTTTCAGAGCTGGGTATTAATGCTAACACTTTATCTCCTATTTGTAAGTTTCTTAAGGTAGTACCTCGATTATAATATTTCTTTTCTTTTTCTTGAGCCTCCTCTAAATGAACTAGTACATCCCAGACTGTTTGGATCTGATCTTTTAATTGTTGGGTATATTCAAGAATGTCTTTATCATCTGTGTCTTTCTCTTCCCATCTTTCTGCAGCCATGTCTACTAGGGTTCTGGGTTGACGTACGAACACTAATTTGAATGGACTATGTCCTGTCGAGGCTTGAACGTGAGTCCGTATGGCATACAACACTAAGGGTAACTTTTTGTCCCAGTCTCTGCCCAAGTCAGATATTGTCTTTTTTAGTAATGTTTTATTAGTACGATTATATCTCTCCACCAATCCATCTGTCTGTGGGTGATAGGCAGAGGTGCGAATGTGTTTCACCCCTAATATTTGGCATATTTGAGTCATTAAACGAGACATAAATGGGGTTCCTTGATCAGTTAACAGTTCTCTTGGAAAACCTACCCGAGAGAAAAACCCTATCATGGCATGTGCCACGCTTTGGTGGTCATACTGGTAAGAGGGATAGCCTCTGGATATCGTGTTGCATAATCCACAAGAACAAGAATATTCATATAACCCCTAGAGAAAGGGGTCAGAGGGCCTACTAAATCCATACCAACCCTAGAAAAGGGGATGTCAATAAGAGGCAATGGAAAAAGGGGGGCTTTTTTCACTGCTCCCGGGTTCATAACTTGACACTTTGGACATTGGGCACAAAACTTGCGAATGTCTGAAAATACCCCAGGCCAGTAAAACCGTTGGAGTAGGTATTCCTCCGTTTTCTCTCTCCCAAAATGTCCTCCCCCTACTTGACTATGTGGTAAATGTAGTACTTGGGTGCGATATGTATTAGGTACCACCAATTGGGTATTTTCCTGATTATTATGTCGTACAACCCTATATAGCAAACCATTGTGAGTGAGGAAATATGGACCCACCTGTCCTGATTTTTCTGTAAAGCCCGCTGCCCAAGCATGTCGTAATGTGGAATCTTCTCTTTGACTAACCTGGAAAGGCGGTAGGGTCGCCAGGATAGGTTTCTCTGTCGGGGTTAAAGGGAAAGAATCAGAAGGGTTAGTCATGCAGAAAAAAAAATGTATTTATCTTTTTGCACTCCTGCCTAATTTTACTTTTTCCTTACCCAAAGTAATCGGGGTTTGGGCAAACGGGGCATCCGTTAACCACGAGTCTGTTTTCTGACCTGTGCGTGCAGTGTCTAGTAGGTCAGGAAAATCGATGTAATCGGTTCCTATGATAACATCTTCAACCAAGGGTGGTATCATTCCCACTATGAGAGATTCTTTTTGCCCTCTCCATTCTATGTGAACCTCAGCCATTGGGTACTGTCGCATGTCTCCATGGATACAGCAGATGGAGATGGATTCATTGATCTTTATTTGTTCTTTTGGTACTAAGTCTGTTCTAATCACTGACTGGCTGCACCCTGAGCCAATCAATACCCTAGTGGATTTCCCATTTACTAACATTCGTTTCATATATTGGAACGCCTCTCGGGCAGTGCATAATACCCTGCCTCTGGTAACTCCTATCTCCATTGGCTCTGGTTTTGATAGTTTGTGGGGGCAGTTTCGTGCAATATGTCCCCACTCAGGACAGTTATAACATTGGGGTGTTTGATTAGGTTCTCTATCGGGTACTCGAGAAATCTGGACTTCCTCAGGGCTTTTCACCGGTCGTGATCGGGAAGAATAAATAGTGGATTTCCCTCCAAAAGTCTGTCCCTTCTGGGGTCCTATTCAAAACTCAGGAGCTCGGTGAAACGCACATGCTAAATCTATGGCTGTAGTCGTATCCACATTAGGGTGTTGTTTGATCCAGTTGCGAGTTTGTAGGAGTAGGGCTTCTAAAAACTGCTCTAATAATATAATCTGTATTACTTCTTCTCTGTCTGTGCCAATCGTACTCAACCATTTTAATCCTAAATCTTGTATCCTGTAATATAGGGCTCAGGGGTTTTCCATAGGAATCCACTTCGTCTTCCTAAATTTTATATGGTAATACTCCGTATCAAAACCCACCGTCTCGAAAATAGCCTTCTTTATCTTTGGATATGGTGTTGTTCCCCTGGGATTTATGACCTGATAAGTGGCTTGTAATGTTTCTGTCAACAGAGGTGCTACACATTGACCCCACCTATCCTGAGGCCAATTGGCAGATGCAACCCTTTCAAAATGTGTAAAAAGGCATCAGGGTCCTCTCCCTCTTGAAACTTTTGTAGTACGGAACTGGGTACGTTGGGATGCACCCTAGTGGTAGCTATAGTGTCAGTTATTTTCTGAAGAGCTGTTTCGTGAACCAATTGATTATTTGCGATTATTGTAGCTTGACTCTTTAACGCATTCTGTTGAGTCTCTCTAACGCATTCTGTCGAGTCTCTCTGTCGTTCCGGGCCTTTCGTTGTTGTTCCTCCCATACCATTTGTAAGTGCTGTTGTCCTTTGGCAAGTTGTTTTATCATGTCCTCTAAGGAGGGTTTGCCCTCTATATTCCCGTTTTATTCTCAGGGATTGGATCCTACTTCTGACACCAATATGTCGTGGGTATGTTAGTAGGTATCCTGTCAGGATTAAGCTTAGGAAAGAAATGTTCCGACAACTTCTTATGGTGGAAGGATATTGTGATTTCTTTTATTATTCTTATATGATTTTCTATGTGGTTCTCAATTCAATTATGTTATTTTTAATGCTTCTCTTTAAGTCTCTCCGGTCCTCTCTTTTCTCTTTTCCTAATTGATTTCTTCTTGGACTCTCTCCTTCATGGTCTTTCTCTTTCTTTTCTTCTTAGGTGCCTCCCCGGTCTCGTTGCCCACAGTTCTCACTGTCAGATGTGCCTGAATGGAAACCTGCATTAGCCGCGTCCCTCCTGGGACGTGGCGGTTCTTTTGTTCTCTCCCGTGGGTGGTCTCTCTCCTGCTTCAGTGTCCGCTGCACTTCCAGCTTCTCTCCCCAACGCGCCTCTTCTCTCCGCGTCTCCCTCCTCTGTGGTCTCCTCCTCTGAGTCTCTTCCTGCAGACACCTTTCCGTTGGCATTTTTCCCTGCCGGCACCTTTCCATCGGCATGTCCCTGCCGGCACCTTTTCCTCTGCGTCTTCTTCGTCCGTTTTTTCCCTTCCGCGCGCGTCACTTCTGAACCCTGTATTTCCAGGTTTGTGTGCGCACTTCTCCATCTATGTCTTTTGCGCCCGGGGTACTCTGTTGTCGGCCTCACCCCTGTGGTGGCGTCCGACGTAACTCTGTTACAGTTTGTCACCTGGGGACTGGCAGCCTGGGAGCCTTGTTGTGACGGTGTTGGATCAATGCCTGGAGTCTCCTGTGCCATCCGACGACTCTGTGAATGCAGGGTATCTGAGGAGGAACAGCGACCGGAGCCGCATTGAAATCCTGAGCTGGTTGCTCCGAGGGAGCGGTCTGTAACATCTTGTTGCAAGAGCTGTGGGGGCGCCCTAGGTTTTTACCCCCCCCCCCCAACTGATTAAAAAAGACCCACAGTGGGTGGATTGACCTTTGGAGAGAACATACGCTACTGGCAGCTACCTGGTGATTCTGCTGTGGCCTCTGGATTTAAAGCTCCCCACATGACTGGAATACGATGATATACCTCTGCTACAATTCAATGTTTATGCACCCTCTGGGCTACACAGAACCACACTATAGCAGTGTCTTGACTGAAGCACCACATGCACACACAATACTTGGGGGGGTCTTCAATCTGGTATTAGAAATGCACCTGGATAGGACTAGTATGAAAGGGTGAGGGGAGATGAAGAAGGGCTTCGCCCAGGCATTAGGACTGTGTGATGTCTGGAGAGCCCTGCAGGGACAGGAAAGGAGATATTACTTCTACTCCGACTACCATGGAGTCCACTCCCAGTTGGATTACTTTTTTCACAACAACTGATCTGTTGCCTAGCTTTAAGGAGGCAAAGTACCTAGCTCAGGGTAAGAGTGATCACTCCCCACTGAGAGTGAGATTAACCCTAGTAGAGTGTGTATCCCAGAGTGGCTGGAGACGTGGTGCCTATGAATGAGGAGACAGTCAAGAGCCTGGAGAAGGCCTCTAAGCATTACTTTAGAGAGTTAATGCGTACCCCCCTGTGTCGGTCTTCGAGGAGACGTTTAAGACAGGGGAACTCCTGACCGATATGCGTTCAGCAACGACAGTTCTTATCCGTAAGCCCGGTAAACCTTTAGATAGGTGTGAATCTTACAGCTCAATATCTCTGTTAAAGGTGGATCTTAAATTCCTGGCCAAACTTCTAGCAAATAGGCTGAGAAAGGTTGTGAAGACACTGGTGCATTTTTATCAGAATGGGTTTATGTGTGGATGCTCAACCGCGCTGAATCACCGTAGGCTCCATAATAGTCTAGCATTGGTGGAGTCTTACCCAATGGGGCAAACCATTGTTTCGCTGGATACCAATAATGCCTTTGACTCTGTAAAATGGCCGTTTCTGGTTGGAGTCCTAGAGAAAATGGGCTTTGGCACCAAGTATCGGAGATGGCTCAAGTTGCTTTACAATAGACCCAGTGTGAGAGCAAGGGTCAATGGTTGCACTTCCTGGGAGTTTTGGTTGCACAGGGGCATGAGATAAGGCTGTCCTTTGTCGCCAATGCTGTTTGAGCTGGCAATAGAGGGACTGGCAGAATGGATAACAATGGATGCACAAATCTGGTTAGCTCAGATAGTGAGGAATGAATCTCCTTATATGCGGATGACATTTTGCTATATTTGAGCCAGGTGCCTATGACACTCTGCAGGCTGAGAGAAATCTTTCAGGTCCTTGGGGAGGTTTCCAGATTTGCCATAAACTGGATTAAATTCCTGCTGTTTCCAGTAGACAGCTGGGACCAACCATTGGCCCTACCGTTTAGAGTGGAGTAGATTAAATTCAAATATTTGGGGATAGGGATTACCAGAAGCCCAGATTTGTTTTTTGACGCCAATTTAGCCACTTTGCTGATGCGCTTTGACCACGATGTGAAGCACTGGTAGACATTGCTGATTTCCCTGCTCGGAGGGGTATCTTTAAGATGCTGGCTGTCCCCTGTTTTCTCTGTACCCTTAGGAACACACCCTATAGAATCCCAGAAACCTTCGTTTGGGTGGATGCTTTAGTATGCACCCTGCTATGGCATCTAGGCAGTAGTACTTTCCAGAATTCTAAATATGAGGGGGGCTAGCAATGCTGAATATTTGTAAGTCTTATGAGGCCACATAGGTCTGTGTGGTTAATCATTGGGCATATGCCCAATGGAAAGATGAGCATTTTGGGTGGATCGCCAGGCTCTGGATCATAGAAGTTACATACACTTGGTATACGGAGGTAAACTGGATTCAACATTTTGCCGCCTATGGAGCTGGTGGTCCAGACCTGGGGAGGTTAAATAAAGAAATGGGATGGGGCCATCGATTGACCCCAAGAGCAACATTGTGGGAGAGGTCCAGGCTCCCAAGGTTGGCAGCTTTGAGGGGCTTTTGAGGCTGAGCAATATAGGCATTTCGACCCCAGCGGTGGTATGGGACACTAATGGCGCGGTCCCCTTTGCTCACTTACAAACGACCTACAGATGCCTCCCATGCAGTAGTTGAAATATGCCCAATTAAGGGCTGCTCTTTGGCTCAGCATCCCCATGGATGCAGAAATGCAGGAGGATTCTCCGCTGGAGATGAAATTGTTGTGAAGGAAAAACTGGTTTTCTTCTAATATGGGACATTGATGAGAAACACACAGCCATCCCTGTCGGTTCTTCAAGATAGGTGGATGAGGGATTGTGAGGAACTTGATTGGGAGAACTGGAGTGAGGCACTTATGTTTCTGGAGGAGGTGGCCATTCCAGCATCCCTCTGCCTTATTCAACTTAAAATTCGACATAGAGTGTACTAAACATGTACACTACTTTGTAGACTGGGTAGGGTGGCAAATCCTGATTGTCTTAGGGGTTGTGGTCACGAGGGCAACTTTTATCACATGCCTTGGTGGTGCTCTAGGATTGGGACTTTCTAGGAGGCATTAGGGGAACATAGGAGGGCGCAATGGAGGTACCATTGGGACTTCCGCCTAGATTGGCATTGTTGTGTGTATGGGGGCAAACAGACCATACGCAATATCACAAACTACTGACCAATCTTGGCTACACTGTGGCAAAACGGGATATTGCTAGGAAATGGGGGTCGGGAGCTGCTCACCAGCATTAAGAATGATGGGAAGGCTTGGACCAGTGTAGAATTATAGAAAAGGAAGTCTTTTGAGACAGGGGCTGTGAACAGAAATATGAGAAAATATGGGGTGGCTGGGTCTCAGGGTTTGGTTAAAATGGGTATTTACGGTGGTGACACTTGCTTCCTGGTATGAAGCTCACAGCGCAGATAGCAATGTATGTCCTGGGTGGAACCCGTTGAATGCTTGGAGTTTGGAAAAAGATGTAACACTGTGACGAATTGGACGTAACTTATTTGCATGATATGGATTTATGTACTGTGGTGGGAAGGGTGGAGTGTGTTTTGATACGTTGTAGCGACATTCTATAACTAAAAAAAAAATGCATTTAAAAAAAAAAAGAAAATGTGATATACCTTATCTCTTGCCCATGTAACCTTTTATACGAAGTCATGAACTCCAGGAAGATAAAGATTAGAATCAATTAACATCGCATCTCTATACAATGCAGAAGGAGCACCACCAAACTGACACACCATTATTTGGAGGCAAATCACACAGGCAAATAACTATTGTAGATTGTTTTTTTAAATGGCCACAAGTGTGTCTGATGTGGCCAGGAAGCTATTCATTGGAGAACAGAGATGAGTGTTTTGTCTAAGAACGTGGAAGGTGGGTCGTAATGATGAAATACCATGGCTACAGCTAAAAGGACCTCCTTACTACACTGAATTCTGGGACAAGGTACTCATTGAAAGATATTCAATCAATCAATCAGACGTTTGTTGCTGGCTATCCACCAGTAACTACAGTCCTATTGATGCACACCCCACTGTAACAGGAAACGACCCCCGCGGCTGTACTATTCTGAACACCAGTGAATGATGGCAATCTCCATGCCGGCATGTGTTCTTCTCAACTGTTAGACAACAGTAGGGTGTCAACAAGAAAGGTGCAAAGACAATGATGCCGCCATCAGGAAGAGGCAACCACCCCATACTAATATCCAAATAGGTGATAAGGAGTTAGTTAAAAACTGTCCATGTAGTGGAAAATTCTGCATACTATTTGAAAGCCATCCCTCGACAGTCATCGCAAAGCAAGGCGACAAGATCAAACCAAAATAAAAACCTGAGACCATTACCTAAACAATCCACTTCTTTAAAAAGTGGTAAGTAGAAACATCAAAAGATGAGCCATTTCTCTAGAGAGTCACATCTCCAGAGAAGGCTGGTGAACCATGTTAGAGTGGACCAAATCTTGGTGCGATCGACGCTCAAAGATCCAGACACATAACACACCAACCCGCTAATGCCACAACACCAGTATGTGAGGATGTTCCCCTGGAATGACAGGCAGGGCCTTCTGGCGTCGTGCCTGCCTTTTGCACAGCTTTGACTATTATAGTTACCTTGCTACTTCTGAATGAAGCCTGGTCTTAACTAACGTAGATGTAAGGAATATAATTTGCCGCCCGGCAGACATGTAACACACGACACACAAGCACGCATCATGACACCGGGTCCGGGGAAGAAGAAATACAGCGCTGCCAGTCGGCCAGTTCAGTGATGCACTCGGTGCTTAATTTGTAAATAAAAAGGTGCCGGTGCTCAAAGCCCTCCTCTTCAACACGCGTCTGCTGCAATTAAATGTGCCAACACTGAATACTGAGACAGCGTAATCCTGAAGCAACCTCGAGCATCTTCAATCCATTTATAGCCACTCCCTGCCTAATCAGCGCACTCTTGCAGCTTTTTACTTTCTGCCTCTGTGACGCTTTTTTGTTTTTCTCTTCCTCCGCATTTCACATACGTTTATTTTTCTCACAGCAAATGCCTGAAGGAAAAGTATAAGCGCTGGCCATCAAAAACAAGTGCCGGAGCTCAGCACCGGAAACAGCAAGCACAAATTAAGCACTGGTGACTGGCACCTGTAGCGCTCGCTAGAGGGCGCAAAAAGTGTTTGCGACCGATCCACATATTAGTCTAGCACTCAGCATGGAGGTCTAAATAGCGTTTTCTCCTTGAAGAGATTTGGAGCACGTAAAAGCTGGGGATATGTCATAGTTGTGGGACCACGCAGAGCAGGGCACTGAAAACGCAGGCCTCTATCTGCGCAGCCTAGGGTAGACCCACGGCCGGCAAGTTTCCTCTTGACGCTTCGGCCCTGGATCTCCGGGCCCCAAAGGAGCTGCTTAATCAACAAGAGTTTTAGCTGTCTTCTGACAGGACGGTGGCCGTCTGGGGACAGTCTGGCGATGGGACCCATCCATCAAGTGCTCAGAGGAGAATACGAAATGACAGCGGGAATCTGTACCATTAAATAACCCCTGGAACTGAAAATTAATCACAAATCTGCTGTTGCCGGAAAACAAATGCGTTTTTAATGAATTCTGTCTGCCAAGCGGTAAAGCTGCAGACAACAGCTTTGAGAGGGGAGCGGGAAGGGCCCTGGGGGTATGGGAGGTGTGCCCGACTCAGGAGAAGTCCCTTTGCGTTTTTAAAGAAAAGTGTGAAACGTATGTTCTCTTTCTTCTAGGGAGGTAACGACACATTGTTGTCTGGCCTAAGCGGAAGAATGAAGGGACAGTGCAGAGCCAGGTAAGACCATTTCTTGTGTAGCAATGCGGGTCTCTTCGGGTCACGGTACTTGCTGATGAGAAGGGCAAAGTACAACACAAGGACAGACTGTGAGGCGAGGGCCTTGAGCAGAAATGAGATTCACTGAACCCTTTCGACCTCACGATAAGGCTGGAAAACTAGATATTCAGGACTGGACTCGCAAAGTTTTTTTCTATTAGGAAGTTTTTCTTACTCCTGGAAATTCGTGTATAAGTCACAATAGGACTGAGACACAACTGCTAACAGAAGAATTGGACTCCCGTGTTTTTTTCTGTAGCATACACACAGTATACCATAAGTTTAGGGCTTTTAATGACTATTTATGATGAAAGGCGGAATAATTTTTATTGGGACTCCCAGCAAAAGGGTAGGTGCAATCATTTCCAGAATAATATAACTAGAGAACATATCGAAAGAAAATATTAGGAAAGAAAATCCCATAAGTAAGAACTAAAGTAACCAAGAGGATGCACGGTTCAAGGCCTTTGTAGGTCTCCGAGGGAACAGAAGGGGCTGCTTGCTCCTGAAGTATGTCAAGTTCACCACAAAGGTGAGACATTTTAGTGACCCCGCACAGAGTTCCGGAGATCATGAGCTTTTGAAATTGACATTCGTGATCACATATGTCCCGATTTCAAGGATGGTGCTTGCAGTAAATCCACCAAAAAAGAGAACAACCTTATGTTAAATCCTGCTGGCAGGATCACTCCTAATTTTAGTTGTGGAAAATGGTGGATGTAACCCACAGGCAGAAGCTCTAATCACTTATTCAAGTTGTAAAAGTAATTATACCAGAAATGGTGGTGAATCAGCTGCATGATTACCATCCTCTCTGGAAGAGCCTCCTCCACAAAAGCTGTCATGGAAAAGGTGGCAGATTTTCAAAGGTTAAAACACAAGGCCAAACTGGGAACCCAAAGCGGTCCTAGCATATTTTTCCAGATCAGCCTTCATAAGGCGCATAGCGAGCGAGCGAGCAGAGGGGGGAGCCAGACCATTGCATGATGGGTTTGGGGAGTGTTCTCCCAAAAAGCAATTTTTGAAAAAATGCAAATATGGTGCATTTTACAACACATTTTTCATTATATAATCTTGTTGAATCATTGAAAGGGTGGATGGAAGCAGATTGAAGACTTTGCTGCATGACCCAAAGAATGAATGAATAAAAAGTTGGATGATTGAGAAATGGGTGGATGGATTAATTTAAGAATGGATGATAATGAATAAAGACTTTTAGCAATGGTGAGCCAATGGGCTCAATGCACTGATCGAGGGTGGGTGCTCTGGTTTTCATTAAGCGCTACGAGGCCTTCGGGCAGATAATGCGCTATATAAAATCTTATAACATAACATAACATTTTAAATTCTTCATTACACTACCACCACCAATCCTTGTGATACATGCATATGCCGGATTGTATGTCACACAGGGCACTGATTTAGCGCTTCAAAGAGTTAAATAAAAAGCATTAGGCTTTGGTCTGAAATGTAAGAAAGGAAAAGATAACCATGAACTTGCACAACGTGAATAGGAAATCTTGCATCAATCCAGGTTCCCACTTGACCATATTGTGTGATATTATGCAATTACTTTTTTCACAGTGCCTCCTTTTCTGTCATCACATGAGAGCACTATGAAATACATTAGTTCAAGGTGTGCGCTGCACAAAAACAAAACAGTATAAAGTTACAGAATCCATAGGAATACCATAGGCCATTATGTATATGGGCAAAAGACAAGTGACTTTCTTCTTGGTTCACTAACAGCATCGTTGTCAGGGCAATGGGGAAGGAGCATATGAATGTTTCTAAGTTCATGGTCAGAATACATTTTTAAAAATGACACTCAGTGCCATGGTATAATTTTACATAATATACTGAAATGCGTTATATTACATAATAAAGAAATGCACTGTTTTGAATTGAAGAGTCTTTATTATATATGCACTAGATTCTATGAGCCAGGCACAAGCAGATCCTTTAGTATTCCCCCTAAAGGCCAATGCTACTTGTGCTGACCCTGCAGGAGACAGGAACCATCCAAATGTAAAAAAACAAACAAAATGTTTTCAGTCTAGCGTGATCTGACTTGCAAGTTTTTAAACCATTTGTTTTGCATTGTTTGTAAAGCACTGAAGAGCTGTAGGCAAGTAACTACCTGGCCCTGCTTTGCCCTTAGCAAAAAAAACAGCCTCCACCAATAATAAAACCAGCTCCCAGCAGCCAACCCAGACAGAAAATGCCTGGTGCCTGGTATGCCCACTATGGACCTGCCTGAACATGCTGGTAAACAACCAACAGCATGTTTGGGAAACCAGATCGGTGGACACTGAGAACGTAATCTTGTTCTCAGGGTACATTTCAGATTCCCACTTTTGTTACAGGAACTTTGCTGGAAATTTCGCCAATAATCACAAGCACTTGTGTATTTCTTGTCTTGTCTTTATCCCCATCTGACTCCTCTGATGGGGAATTTAGCCACTTTCATGAAGAACCATATTAATATGGCAGAATATTCCTCCTCTGGTGTGGTGGAGAAGATGAGTGCACCTCAGTTCAACCACCCAACCGCTACATCAGGGCCTTGGATGTTTATGGCATATAAGTGAAATGTTATATTATTTAATTTTTAATTGAGGGCTCATTCACCTAAATGGTTTCTAAGTGCTAAGTGAGACATAAGAATTAATAGTAGCAACTGACCCTTGCCACAGAAAAGCTAAGTCATAATGGCAAAGAAGAATTAGAATACAGATTAAGCGAGAGGGAATTCCACGTCTACAGGGCTAAGCAGGAAAACCTACATCCTCTAAGGTTAGTCTTATTCAATTTAGATATTGTCAAGGCAGAGGAAGGTCTTAGGGCACGCAGTGGGATATAATGGGCCAATGCCTAAACACTGGCCCATGTCCATAGTCTGAGCGGTGCTTTGTTCAGAGGATTTTAAGAAAACATGGTGTGTAACCACTAGCCTCTGTAATGCACGCAGAAGAATGCACACATCCATGCTTGTTGTATTATAGCAGAAACGTGTTTGTCTTCCTACTGTACACTGCTCTTACAAAGCTTGTTCTTTCTGTGAGTTTTTTCAGAGCCGCACTGCAAACTAAATCGACTGTCTGAACCCTAGATATAGGGCTGTTGATAGTTGCCATATTGAGGTACAAAGCTGGGTCTTGTGACCAAGCCCTTTGCATACTGCCCACAAGTCCACCTTACACCAGCAATACCAGATGACACAAAATTTCACAAGCCATTCTTTGGTGTGTAGAGAACACCAACAAGAGTACCAGTTTTCTGGCAAGTTTATTGGTGGTCTTGCAGAACCTCACTGTGCTGGGTGTAGTCAGAAAAACAGAGGCCCCAGCTGTAGACTACCAAGAGGAAGCCAATAGGCACTGTGCCCCAGTAGTCTTTGATCCTGACAGTGGAACAACTGCAAAGCTCAGGGTCACGTTTCTTCTACATGTAAGATAAAGGATTGGATGTCTGTAGTTTGCAGATGTCATTCTTACTGTGAAGAATACTAATCTATTCTTACCTTGACGATTTTATGGTTCTCGATACTTGCAGTTAACATTTTTGTGGGTTGATATTTGTGGTACAGCCACTAAAGGGGCGTTTTCTTGTGAAGAAAATATTAAATTGCTTAAAATATGCTACAAAAATAGTCACAAACCTGAGTGACTTCATGTGACCGGTCAAAAATACATTTGTATAAGCGCATGGATCAAAATCCACTACCTCTCCGAACCTTCCCCCTCCTGCACCCGCCCCGCACCTCCTCTAACTCCCACCCTAGGTAACTGCACTCCTAAATTTCTTTCACGACGGGCTAACATTGCAGCCGATACAACATTATTACTCAAACTCTGGATGTTAGAAACTGTGTCAAAATTCTAAATAAACAATTACAACAGAAAAAAGAATTGAGTTTATTGCATAACTCTACTGGTATCGTATGTCTCTAGGTCTCACCAAGGCAAGAGAGCCCTGCTGCCCATATGCTGCCAGTACAATCAGGCCTAACCTTTATGATCACTACAGTTCAGTAATTTGGGAAAGAGGAATGATGCAAACCCCCACCTCTCTGCCTAGGCAACAGTCCAGCATTCCCACATAGGAACAGACCCCTGCGCCCCAGACACCAGGTGTTGACAAAGGTGCGAAGCCTAGGACCCATGGAAGGTTCCTTCACTCCCCAGATGTATCTCCCTAATGGGGTTGTATTAGTATGAGTACAACCACTCATCTTGTTTGTAGTCTGCCTGGCCATCTCACGCAGTCCGCATACCCAGGTCAAGTTGGCATCATGTCCCTAATTTTGGTTCCTTGGTATCCAATGCTCCCCTTGCTGGCCCAGCACAGGCATGCAAGGATATGCTCGCCTGTGGCTCCTCCTTCGCGGTGGCTCCTCCTTCATGTTCCTATCGGGCCATCTCAGTCTGGCCCTCAAAGGCTCAGTCTTCACTAGGATAATCTGTCCAGGCTGCTGCCCAGCTTGGTCTTTCCCTGCTGCCTGCTGATGCTTTGGCCTGGTGTGAGCATAAGCAGCCATGACTGTGTCAGGCGTCTGTACAAAGACAAAAGCAATGGGGAGCAATCATGTGGCGTTTCCACAGCCATGCTGCAACATCCTAACAAGAGAGCAGGAAAACACAAGTGGTGTGAAATGCATCCCCAGCTTATTAAGGCAGGATGCACTTTCAGCCCCTCTAAGAATGGCTGTGAGCGCGGAGATGCAGGCCTGTGAGGGACAGCATATCTGCATCTCTGCTTTCACAGTTCCCGGATGTCAAGATTATTTAAAAAAATAGTCCTTATCCTTTGAAATTAAGCATGCTATTTTAAAAAAATGATGATATGCTGGGAAGACATTAGAGGGGGCATGCATTGCTCAACTGGAGTACTGTCTGCTCCACAAGGCTACCCAGCATGATTCACAAAGATGAAACTGTCCTGTTGATACTGCTTGTCTTTTGTGAATCAGTTACTACCTCCTCTTGGGTGCTGGTAACAGATAAGTGGTTTGCAACTGTAATTGTGGTCTTAAACTATGGAAGCCAATTTGTCACTAACCTCCTTTTATGAGTCATTAGGATTTTTTTTTTACTTATAAAGGGACTGTTGTACATTGTAAGAAGGAATTGTATGGTTTAAAACCCTGTGATTTTGCGAATCACATGCTTTGCAACTGCAAATTGTACATCTTGCCTGTAGTTGGTAGGCCAGGAGGAAGCAAAGAATACACTGCTAGTACTAATCAGAAGTACAGAGAATTATGTTTTCTTTGGAAGAGCTATCCACTCAAAGATGGGCAAAGTATTTGCTCTTCAAGGGCCAGCCAAACAGGAAGGAAAAAGAAACAAATTTCCTTTGTAGAAGCAGGCTTATCAGAGATCATAGCAAAATGTGTGTTGTAAAGTTACATTGACCAGTTTAATGGAAGATACATAATAATTAGTGGACAGGTCAATAACAGCGATACTGTAAAAATCTGGTATTAAAAGGAGTGTCACAAAATCCAGTTTACCTGAAGAGGCCTTGGGTTCACACAGCCCATAATGGCGTTAGTCTAATAGAACAAGTCTAAAATTCTGTCCCTTTATGACATGAAAGTAAGAAGGAGGTTCTGTGGGTTTGAAACCCTCTTATACTCCCTCACTTGCGAGGAGTTAAAAAGAAAAGTGGAAGCCTGTCCTTAGAGGTGGGTGGCTAAATAAGGACTGAGCCAAGGATGAATGGACAAGGTGATAATGAGGCTAGCGGATTGGTTTACAATTTGTTGTTCTTTGTTGGTTGTGTTATAATTTGTTGGCTGCACGCTCCCTGGGGCCTCCTCCTCTGCAGACTGCAAAGGTGTTGACACACTACGCATCATGGTGGACCAAAACCAAGAAGCTAGGGATTCATAGGCAGTGGACAGGGCTGGACTGGCCGTAGTGGGCATCAGGGGTTTTCCCGGGAGGCTGGAAGGTTGGGGGCTGATTTTGCAGTAGTGAGGCCCGGTTTTGTGACTCTGGGCCTGTTTTGCAGAGGTGCTGCAATATTGGCACCCAGTAACAAAAGCACCAGTGCTTTGCATTAGCCCCCGTCCCCACCCCCACCGACCCAGTGGCTGGTCCGACAAAATTGCCAGGGTTGCTTCGGGTTTCCAGTCCTGCCATTGGAGCAAGCACGCAGAAGAGATGGTACTCGGTTACCTGGGGGACATGCGCTGCAACCCACACTGCACATGCCTGGCAACGCGCTTGACTCTGTATGCTAATTACCATTTTTATACTAATTACTGATTTCACGTAAAGGGCAGTCTTCCAACGAGTTGCCATCTGTACTTTACCTTCTTTGTGTGTGTGACTCATCAGGGAATGCTTAAGTGGTGTGTGATGGAGATTTTATCAAGAAGCTGCTTTGCCTTCTTATAATGCAGAATTAGCTTTAAATATATTCTGATCAGACCTGGCTGTTGTTTTGCACCAGTAATTTAACCGCTGATCGTCTTAAAGTAGATTTCTGTAGCTGGGCGTTTGTTCATGTCATTAATCACAGTAATGTAACCTCCAAATTTCAGTTAAGATGATTTACAAAAAAATGAAACATAGCCAAAGTTTGTGTGATCACCTTTTTTGCGAGGAACAGCCACTTCCTGTGATGTTGATGGGGGCCAAAAGCTTTTCTTATGATGGAGAGGAAACATGCATATAGCTTATCACTTCACAGGTACTTAAGAAAGGCATGCTTTTGACTTTGTTCAGTCCCTGTATATAAGAGATATGTATGCACTGTAAGATTGGCAGATGTGTTGATCTTCCCAAGTATTTATACAAATAACAATTCAAATACCACTATTTTGTTTTATGTTTTTTATAGTGCTACTAATCCCAATGCAGGGTGTCAGGGAGCTTTACATCATACGTACACATTATACATTGACAATAAATCATGTGTGTGTAAATCAATGTGTAGAATGTGTTACATAAGACATTGAGGGTTAAAAAGTGTTGGAGTCACATGTCCGTCATAGCTCACTGTGCTATATTAGAAGGGTTACAATTTATGAATTGCAATTAACAAAAGGATCTCTGTGTTAGAAATAGTAACCAACTTACCCATTTGCATAAACTAAAAATCTGTAATCTGCATATTATGTTACATAATGAGCTTTGCAGGAGACATATTAAACCTAATGCTACTTTAAGCAGAACAGATTCATTGTCAAGTTTCTCCTTGTTGTCAGTTTCTTTGTGGCAGGGTTTTAAAAAATAAATGCATAATTTGATGCCTAGATTTTGCATCAAGTTTGCATCACTTTTTTTGGCACAACCCCAGCGTAAAATCTCATTTGTTAAATATTGTAATAAGCTCAAATGTACTCATGACTGATGTGTTAAACATATGTGTGAGGTCTTAAGACACTTGCTCTGATGTTTCTTCTTTTGAGGTCATGGGTTGTAATGCCACTTTCTATAATGCTGCATGCAATATCACTTGCCATGATGTCATGCAAAGTGATGTCATGCAACTTATTGTTATTTGCATACTGCCTAACTTGGTTAGCCCCCCACCTTTTTATAGGACCTGTGCCCTGATCAGCTACCTTTCTTTCTCTGTCTTTCTCTGTCTCACTCTACGGGGTGTTTCAGGGGAAGAGTGGATTGTCCAGTGGGACTGGTGCCCCATTTGTAATTGTCCTGACCCCCTCCTTTTCCCCTATTACTAGGCAAAACGGAGACTGGAAAAAGCTGACACTGTTCTCCCAGCACGGGAACAACCATTATATTGTATTGTATTGCAACATTTATATAGCGCTTATTACCCCTATGTTGGGGGGGGTGAGATATGCAGATGGAGTATTTCAGAAAGATATAAGGCAAACACTGTCGTGGGTATGTTAGTGCTTATCTTGACCCAGGTTAAAACTAATAAAGAAACAAACAGATGACTCCTTACATGGGAATGAGAACGTGATTTTTAAAAAAAATTCTTTATATATTCTTGTATCTTTCTTCTTTCTTTTCTCTCTCTCTAGTTGTCTTCTTCTGGTACTTTTAAGTAATATCTTGTTCTCTCTTTCCCTTCTAGGTATGTCTCCATTTCCAGATACGTCGTTCCCCATTGCATTAGCCACGTCCCTCCTGGGACGTGGTGGGTATTTTCAGCTTCCTCTAGTGTCTGCACCTCTTCGGTTTGGGATCTCGTTTCCCCAGCTCGCTCTACCTCTCTTTCCTCCGTGACCTCCTCCTTTCCTGGGGTTTTTAGTCCCGCGTCTTCCTTCGTTTTGTCTATCTCATACGTGTCTTTTCCTCCCCCCGTCTTCCTTGCTTGTCTCTCTCAGCTTAGCGCGCACCTCCTTCCCTTGCGCCACTTCGTAACCCTCCACTTCCGGGTTAGCGTGCGTATTTTGATGTATGTGGCTTTTTGGAGTGCCCCCGGGGCACTCCTGTCGGCCCCACTCGCGTAGTGATGTCCGATAGAGTAATAACTCTGTTACACACTCATAGCTAACTCATAACTAACTGATAGATTGCATAAGAAACAGACAGGAGTGATTGAGAGATTCTGAAGACATCTCCACCTTTGCATAAACCATAGTATTGTTTAATTTACAGTATGCTTAAATGTTTAGATGATTGCTTGTGCGCTTATGTGTCTGTGACATTATAAAACACTAGAAATTTACCAAAAAACCAAAGTTTACAGTGACATTAGGTGTTGAAATAAGATGAAAAGTTTAATTTAAAAAAAACAAAAAGCCATTGAAATTCACAATTTATTGCTATGGCTACTGGAATTATGTGGCATCACTCATGACTAGTTAAATGACATCTTCACTGATGAAATCTCAAATTACATCACTGATGACATCATCCAGTCATTGTGACACCTTCATATTGAGTTTGTGGATTTGAAGTAACTCAGCACACTACACATGTGGCCAGTTTTCTATCACTAGTCATGTGATAGTGGAATAACCTTTAACCACATGCTGGCTACATATCACATTTGTCGTCACCCACATTTGGTGAATGTTACCTGCTTTTTACTAGTATTAACCCATGTAACAAACAAAATGCCTCTATAGACGTTAATGGGGTCACCTCCCTTTTAAACCTTGAACACCTTCTAAAAAACAGTTTGTTCTTTATTTTCCTTAACATGATTGCCCTCTTAAAGACTTTGCATGACTTGCAATTTTAAGTTGAAGGGTATGCCTATGCCACTGAAAAGACACCTTTTGTCTGGCCCTATGGACAACCTTCCATAATGTGGTAAAAGACACATTCTTCAGATGGACACAGTGGCATACAGCCTTAAACCCATGCTTACAACCCCAATGTGAGATAAACCACCCCTACATTCTACATTATGCAGAAACCTGCAATGCCTCAAACAAAGTTCTAGAAATTCACAATCACACCTTATCAATGTTAAAAATAAATTTGTCTCTAGCACTGTATTACAACTACGTATCATGGGCACATCCACAGAGATCCACTGTGGATAATCTCTTGTCAACAGAAGCTTTGGTCTTTGTCAGAGATTTTTTGCATCAGGCTTTGGCTTAAAGCCACAACCTACTTTGAAAAGTACCTCTGCAAAACACATTAGCACACTAAGCCATTACCACGTTTGACAGAGAGTACTACTTGCAACCTAAACTTTAGTGATTTTAAACAGTGCACAATATAACTTGCAACAGGCAAAACCACACTTGTCTCTAGGGCTTATGCTATTACCATGCTGTGCACACAGACATGTACACACAGTAACTGTATCCTGCATATTCCTATGGTGTTATCGGTGATGTCATCAATGGCATCATTTGAGATGTCATCAGTGATGTCATTCGACATGTCAACAGTGATGTAATATATGAAGCTATACTATCAAAAGTTAGCCCCTGGGAGGTGGCGGGCCCTGAGAGGGTGAGGGTCCACAAGACCCCTTCTATTATTGTGAAATAATTTTGCCAGGAAAAGGTGGTGGTCCCCGGGGCACGGGGGCTGCAAACCTCCTCTCTTATTTCTTTAAAAATATTGCCCTGGGAGGTGGTCATCCCGGGGCCCCATGCACCCCCTCCTTTTCCCCCTAAAATGCCCACAGGACTTGGCCCTCCCGGAGGCAACAAAACAGAGTAACGCAGGAGACCACTTTTTTTTTTTTAATCATGGTGAAATGTGCGGATCCCCCGCAATTTTCACATGATAAAAAGAAAATCTTTTAAGCCTTGGGGGTGACCTCCTGCACCAAGGCTAAGGGTGTTTGGGTAAACATACCCTGCCCCCTTTTCTTTTTTTTTTACATTTCTTTTTGAGACTCAGCTGAAGCAGAGTCTCAAAATTGCTGCCAACACTTCCTGGTTGAAGTGGTGGCAGCCAAGGAGATCTCTGCACAAGATTGGGAGTATTCAAGAAGCCTTTGCACCTCCAGATATACAAAGTTGGTTTTCTTTTAATAGTTTGAAAACTATTGAATGGATTTTCACCAGATAACAAAAAGCACTTTTTTTCTGGGCCAAGAGCTACCTTCCTGCCAAATTTGGTGTAATTATGCCCGGCAGTTCGGGCTGTAACCTAAAATCTCTACACAAATTAAAATGGAAAAAGCACTTTTTTTGACCCCCCACCTCCTTTTTCTTGGCCTCCGCTTGACAGATCACCCTCAAACTTACCATGCCCAACAAGATTCTTGGGCACTCTTTTTTGGATAATTTCGTGAAGATTCTTCAAACAGTGCAAGTCAAAAATTATTTTTTCTATTAAAACTAGGTTCTAACTTTAACTACGGGCGATCACAAGTAGGTTTTATATATATATAAAGATGTTGGTTTTGTAGCCACGGTTGTCCAGTAGAAGGCCTTTTTGCCGAAACGCGTTGACATCGCATTTCAGGACGCTGTGTCACCTGTATTAAGAAATAAAATTATCAACTGAATTCGAGCCTGTTGGATGCAAGTCTATTTTACCATGGAAAATCAATTGACGGGATCGGTGCAGCCGTCAGATGGCTAATTGTCCATCTGTTGAAGAATCAAATATATATATATATATATATTTATATATATATATACGTGTGTATGTGTGTGTGTGTTTTTCAGTGAACTATAGGTACTTACAGTTAGGACCAACTTTTTCCATAGACGAAGCGCTTTTTTGTTTTGCGAATTACTTTTGTGCCGTTTGACAAACTACTGTACCAGTTACCGCAGCTGCTGTCTGTAATGTTTTTGGGTGATTCATGAAAGAGGGGGGGGCGAGAAAAAGGGAGGGGTCCCAAAACACTTTTCTCCATGCAATGTCTAAGGGGATTTTTCAGTATTTAGACACGACTACAGCCAGAACCGCTCAACGGAATTACAATTTTGCAGAAAGGTCGCTCTTGCTCTAGAAATAGCCCTTTTTGTAATTTTGTGTAAATCTGTTCAGTAGTTTGGGAGTTATTAAAGAAAGAAAAATATAGATATCTAGTGACACAGATCCCTCACGGATCCGTCGGTACCCGTGTAACCGAGCGAAAAGCAAGGCTCTGACTGGCTAGCCGCAACCTGAAAGGAAAGTTGCAACTGCCATTTTGTTTCTTGGCTGGGTCCCCGGGGAGAAAACATAAGTAAAAACACACATAAGGGGTCAGGATAGAGGGAGTTTGTCCCTATAGGGCACATGAAGGGGTCTCTAAGGGACCCATCATGGCAAACAATTGACAAATTATTTTTTTAACCGATCTGCGGATCCACTCGCTCAGGCAACCCCCAGTATATATCCACAATGGATCTGCAGATCAGAAGCCCAATGGAACAAAAACCTTAAACACCATACCCCCAAGCTTGGGGTTGGGTGCATGATCGGGGGAGGATGGCAGGCCAATCCACGCTGCACACGACAAAGACCATGTGCAAAGGTGGTTGTATTAACATACAGTATTCATATAATTTTTTATGGTTAAAAAAACATAGAAATTCAGTGAAAAAACTAAAGGTTACAGGGACGTTATAGTTAGGTTGACGATCTACCCACACAAAAACATGGAAATTCTACATTAATAGTTATTCTCATAGTTATAATTATCTGAAGAAACTATGACTCGTTCATTAATAAACTTTATCATTACATAACAATGGGGTGACCCATTAAACCCTAGGACTTGGGTACAATATGTTAACAACAAGAGTGCTCCTGACAGGTAATTATTAGGTATGGTGATTAAATTAGCCTTCCTAGTTTCCATCTTAATTATCTCATAACCCTAATCCCAAGGAGAGGGAAGTATAGAATTACATCCAAGAGGGAAGCAAAAAGCTTTTACAATACAAAAAACCACATTAAACATCCAATTTGAACTTAATTCAAACATGTATTAGAATTGAGTACATTCATCTACCTCTTCAATAAAGCAAGGTTGGTCAAAGGTTTAGAATAATAGTGCTAGGGAAAGATCTGTTTGTGCGTAAGTGCAGAGAAATTGAGGAAAATAGTGTGAGGTAAAGAAAGTAAAAACAATAACACAATAATCTAGGATGCCTGACAATTTTTTAGAGTAAATAAAATTCCATTTAGAGTATGCAGTATAAGGACAAACATTGCCACACAGTGAAAAACGAAGTCAGTCCAGGTTATGAGGTTTCGACCCAATATGGAAGAGCTCACTAAAAACCTTACAGGTGGGTCTTCATCAGGACTAGAAGAGCAACCTAGAAATAGGATCATTCCTGTGAGTGATGATAAACTTGATAGCACAGCGAGTGCCCAACATCACTTTATCCAGTATGGGGTATCACTAATGTTAAACTCCAATATCTTGGGCACCCAACGGTCCAAAGCAAACACTCGCGGAGTCACAATCCATTCATGTGAGATGTGGGCTGAATGAAACATATATGGCAAATGCATTCTGGCTCACCGTCAATTTAGATTAGACTTAGCCCCTCTATTCAGTGGTGCTGAACCATCGGTACCGCTTGTGAACTGTATTAATGAATTTAAGGAGCCCATCCAGAATCAATCATGGCTCTTCCTCATTTCTGACATCCACTTGTGTCGCCTTGCTGTAGCATACCACTAATTCTGTAGCACACTACGAATTCAATTACCGTACGTAATAATTACCCGTCAGGACCACTCTTGGTGTTGATAAACTTTAGGCCACAAGTTATAGTTTTCCTTAACATAAGTATGACTATAAATATAAGTATAGCTACTGAATGTGTATGGTTTTGTGTGGGTAAAATGACAACCTGCCTATAACAGCCATGCCACCTTGACGGACAGCGGACCCCCAAAACAGTTATTCAGGCCCTGAATCTGAAGGCAAAATATTTGACCGGGACGACCTGCTTGATGTATCTTACCTCTACTGGCTCTTGAGTAGAGATTCATCTCCCTTGGTGATGTAGGACCTAAGCCAGCAACACATGGTAGTCTCACTAGGCAGTTCCTCACAAACTCTAACTCTCCTGGTTCTTGCTGGAATAGTCTACCATTAATCTGACACAGTTGCTTCAGTGTTGGACCATAAGAAATCATTGATCTGCAGGTACTTGCATTCATACCCACTCAGCTCACACACAATGCGGACACAGCTCCAATCACACAACAAGATCGTAATGTCTTTCCCACCAGTTGGGTAAATTATCCATGGCATCCCATGGAGAGCTTCCAGGAGCTCGAAAGTCCTCCATATCCCTGTGGTGTCTTCTCTGTTATAGTCTGTTGGAGCCTGGAAAGAGCCTTGGACATGAACCTCTGCCTTCCAACGCTCATTCCACTAGCTTCTGTATGTCTCCAGTATGCCTGTTTTCTGTCCTGGGTGGACTTCTTATAGTTGTCCCTTTGTTTTTTAACATTACCCCCAGTGAGCTTTTCATCTGTTGCTCCTGGGCAAACTCCATTTAATAGTCAGTGGTTACTGTACCTCCTTTGGGCGGCTCCTCTGTCACTCATGGGAGGGCACATACATCACTCCATATAGCACTTCACCCTATGGCTTAATAATATCCAGTGAGCTGGCCCTCTGTTGCTTCTGGGTGGACAGCATATAGCATTCCAGGTGGTGGCATGAGTTGGATATTTTGTTGCAACTAACTGCACATCATATATCCAAGTGATCCCAAGTGATGTACACCAACTGCTAGTCCTACATATGACATTGTTCACTAAAGTTGGTAACTCCCTGAAATGCCCTTTTCACTCTTTCCCTGGGTGGCTTAACCTTGCCTGCAATGAGTTACTCCTCTGTGACTCCTGTGTGTACTCCATAATGTACTCGGTTGGAGGCTTAAATGTGCCCCAGTGGGTTGTTTTTTTATGCTACTAATTGGCGACCAAATACCCTAGTGCACTCCACCAATACACACTAACAACAGGTTCCACATTTCATAGTGTCCACATTAAAGGTGATAAGTACCTGAATGAATAACAGCATCTATTCTCACACTCTTTTTTTGTTGCACCCCATGCGTAAGTACAGCAACATTAGGTGCTCCATGCTTTCACTATGTCATCCAATGCTCATGTACCTCACCCAACTTGTCCCTTGTAGTAGCAACTACAAACAGCACTGTAGGAAAGTGGAGTATTATGCAGTGATGCTGGCTAGGCTTCACTAAGTAATACTCTCACGATACCCCAAACATGGTCCTTGGATTCATAACAATAAATCCTTAGCTCAGTCCTGTTAGATTGGCAAAGAGCAGCCAGGGTTTACTAGTGGAACATGTGTTAAGCATTTCAGAGTAGCAACATGGATGATGAGTAAATGACACGAATCAAAATAAATCTGACACCAATTTATAGAATACCGCCAGGGCCGCGGGCAACGGAAGCCCCGCCAACAGGCTGGCGGTGCTTCAGTGCCCATTCTGACCGCGGCGGTAAAGCCGGATTTCCCCTGGCTGGGCTGAACCTCCATGGCGGCGCTGCAAGCAGCGCCGCCATGGGGATTCCGACCCCCTTCCCGCCAGCCTGTTTCTGGAGGTTTTGACCGCCAGGAACAGGATGGTGGGAATGGGTGTCGTGGGGCCCCTGGGGGCCCCTGCACTGCCCATGCCACTGTGCAGGGGCCCCCTAACAGGGCCCCAGCATGATTTTCAAAATCGCGACGGGTGCTACACCTTGTGTAGGTGTCCTAACTGTAATCAATCCTGCTGCCTTTGTCCTGATCCTTCTACAACATGCTATAATTAATTGAATTCCACAACATTGCAACAACAGCGTTACAAGGGCTTGAAATAAAACGTTTAACAGTCCTGACATCCAGGATGGTAGTAAAGCAAACCAACTGCTCAACCAATTATCTGGAGCACCTCCTTCATCTACCACTTTCTTCTGTAGATTATGCAAAAATTCTATAGCCTCTGACACACTTCCATTATGTGCACCATTTGCTTGGACATAGGTACAACAAGCCTTTCCTATCTTGGCACATACCCCTGCTTCCATTGGCCGTAGGAGAGTCGAGTATATAATGGTGCTGCATAACCATCATTCTTATGGTATGCAGCTCTTCCTTTATGGCTTTAAACCCATCTTTTGTGGTGTTCATTGTTTTCAGAAGTTCCCATCGATTTATTTGTAGCCAGCAAGCAGTTGCCTTTGCCTGAACAAACAGCAAAATACTTCCAAATAATAACTGGGCATTATTAAACAACCTGTACTCTTGGGGAACATACTTCTGAGTGCATAATATTCTGCAGCTCATCTCCTTCGATGATGATTCAACAAAATCATTAGATGGTTCATGTAGTGTTTATGTACCACAGAAAGCTTGACTCCCAGAATTACCAAAGCCAGGGGGTTGCAAAGTCACTAGTGAACACAGGCATGTCCAGTTCAATGGTAACTGAGCATACACTAGTTCTCCACACTGTCAATAATAGTCCATGAGGCTGGAAGTGCCTCCCTGCATGTCGGCAATATCTATTGTGGCACTGTAGTTGATATTCTGTCCTACAATAACGGTGCAGTTTTCTCTGAAACATAGAGAAACAGAAGTTAATTTCATGACTGTCTGAGGACTTACTGTACTATCTATCCAAGTGTATCATGCAACATTATCATCCCATATGCGCACACACTTTTTTACTCTATCCTAGCTAGTATCGGTACCATTCCATAAAGACATGGCCCTACTAGAAAATTCAATATCAGAATGCCTTTGACAATGGGCATAAACTGATCCAGTAACTCTAAATCCTGGCCTACAAACACAGTCTGTGGGTAAAGGATTTACTAAATAACTGTTACACTCTGTAGGCGGGCATGTTAATCCTAAAAACCTTAAACCTACAACCATTTGGATCCATTCTGCTGTGCTAGGACGACTTGCTTTGTTCATTTGTGCTACCTCATCCTTGATGTCCTGCCTGTCAGTAAGGATATATAAAACGTCTGCTAATGAGTCAGATTTTGTGGCTTTAACTAGAAATTTTACTACCTTAGCATGTGTTGGCTGCATTAAGGTCTTAATCCTAACCAGGTAGAGATGTTAAAGACATAAAGCTGTGTCTGAGAGTACTTGTTTTGTTAAGTGTAACCTATCTTATGGTGTGGCATGAGGATTTAATGAGCACACAAAACACAATTAATTTGTACTTTCTAATCCTATGTCTGACATGTGTTGATACCACATGTTATCTTACAACCTAGTATGGATACTGTGAGACACATTAGACAGTTCTCTTCTCTGATGTGTGTTATTATAACTAAAATATACATTACTGTAAAGAAGCACTAGTAGAAATGACAGTGATTGGGTGTCAGGGGATGATCAGAACTAGGTGTGTTCCTAGGGGAGAATAGTGCTAATGGTAGGCAATATAACCCTTTTATGCAACGTGGCATATAGCTTGATAATCTTACTCTTTAGTAAGCCGTTTAGGTGCCCAACAATGCCATTGTTCTGGGGATGATAAACAGAAGGTAGTTTATGTTTTATCCCTAACAATGTCATGAAATGTGTGAAAATTGCATTAACAAAGTGCATGGCGTTATCAGATCTTGTCCCTTCTGGAATTCCCCAGATGGGATAACCGCATGAATCAGAAACGTAGCAGCTAACTAAGCATCACAGTGAACGCATGGCCCTGCTTCAGTCCATTGAGAAAGAGGACAAACCACAACTATGAGATACGGATAGTTGTTACACCTGTTTATCATGTCAACAAAGTCGAGATGGAGAGCCTTAAAAAGACCTTCTGGTCGTGGTATGATAGAATTTATCATCTTCAATGTGGGAATTGTTGACAAACAGTACAGTTATGAGTGTACATGGTAAGCATATCATATAAATTGGGAACAAACCAATCTTGCTGTATTTGAATAGATAAATGATCCCTTGAGATATGGGCTGCTAAGTGCAATTTATCAAGAGCTATCATAAATAAAGCCTGAGCCATCACTAGTTTACCTGTAGATATTTGCCTATAGATTTGATCATCCCCTGACTGGAAGTATCCTCTAGTCTCCCATAACTGTTTCTCATGAAATGGAGCAGCTTCCTTCAACTCTCAAAGATGTAAACATGCTATCTCAGCATAATGAGGTGTAACTTTATCTGTGGTAGCGTTTGATTCAGACTCGGATGGCGAGGCGGTATGGGCCACTAAAACAGGGACATGTTGTGAGTCTAATAGCACTGGTGGGGATGTGTGCTTAGCTGCATCTTTAGGTGCCCAATTTGCTAATGCATTCCCCTTTCCTGTCCGTTTGTATGTGCCGCACATTTCACAACTGCCACTGCCTGTGGTAAAGCAAGTGCCTCTATTAAAGACTCTAAGAGATTCTTATGCATAACAGGGCTCCTGTCTAGCTTCAGATAACCTCTCTTGCTCCATCTGAAAATGCTGGAATGTACAGTGGTAGCTACATAAGCCAAGTCTGAATAGATCGTAATGACTTTTCCCATTCCTCGCTTAATAGCTGCTATTAAGGCAGTCAAATCAGCTGGTTGTGCAAAAACAATTCTGGTAGTGTTAACTGCTCCACTATATGGATTGTGTCTGAATCATGCTGTTGCGCCCGTGACTACTGCTGCACCTGTGTGTCTAACTCCTGTATCCTGATCAATAGTAGAGGAACCATTAACAAAATAGACAATATTACCAGGAATAGGATGCTCTGTTACTTGACTAGATTAATTAGGAATATACGTGGCACCATCATCCACAGAATCTAATAAAGGATGAGCAGAAAATGTAGCACGATTCACTGTATGACACATAACAACCATCAAAGATGGTAGTGACAGTATCACTTTGTATCCTGATACTCTCTGTGTAGTTAAAGTAGTCTTCTCCATCTGAATAATAGCAAACACTGTATGTTCAGCATAAAGTGTCAAAGGTACCCACATAATAATGGGGGTACTCTTCTGTACTGCACAGCTTGCAGTGTCGAGAGATTGCTCACAGGGATAATGTCCTCTTATCACTGAATCCAGCTGTCCACTAAAATATATAATGGGTTTGTGTCCTAGGGGATATTTGTGCGTAAGGACAGATGCCATCACTTAACCATTGCAATGACAAAAGAGATAAAACTCCTTTGTGTAATCAGGAGTCCCCAAAACTGGGGCATTTGTTATCTCAGTTTTCAATTTTTGAAATGTCTCCCTCATTTATGCTGTTCACGTTATCTTATCATTCCTGTGTTTCACCTGTTTAATAGAAGTCATAAAGGGTGCTATTAAAGTACTGTAATCAAAGACCCATTGTCTCACATAATTACAGAGACCTAGAACCTTCTCATTCCCTTAACAGCTTCTGGCTCAGCCATTCGCTGTATAGATGCTGTTCTCTTAGGAGTCACTCGCGGACCAGAAGCTGACAATAACTGTCCTAAGTAATGGACCTCCTCTTGACAATACTGAACTTTGTCTTTCTCTACCTTGTATCAACTCTATGCGAGAGTAACCCAAAGAGATACAGGCTCTCATTACAAGACTGGCGGTCTTCAGACCACCAGCCTCGTGGTTGTGGTCGGACCGCCCCCAAAGCAGCGGTGCAACTGCAATATTACGACCGTGGAGAACGCGCCACGGTCGGACCGCCGGCAGGTGCGGCGGTCTCGATCTTCCAGGGCAACGCTGCTTGCAACCCCTCTCTCCGCCAGCATTTACATGCCGGTTATACCGCCATGTAAATGCTGGCGGAGACGGGGTGCCTGCCCATGCACTTTGCATGGGCAGTGCTGGGGCCCTGCTGGCCAGACCCGTCATGCAAATCACTGCTTTACAGACAGTGATTTGTGCGACGGGTGCTGATGCACCCGACGCACAACAGCATTGCCGCAGGCCGTATTACAAGCCGGCGTCAATGTTGTTGTACTTTCCCGCTGGGCCCACTGAGTTTCCGCCTGCTGGCCCAGCAGGAAACTCATAATTGGGTCAACGGGAAGGAGACCGCACTGGCGGTCTCCTGAATGCGGGAGTTTGGCGGGCAGCCTTTTCTGTCCGTCAAACTCGTAATGAGGCCCACAGTGTCTTTCCTATACTGTTGCTCTGTGGGATGGCAAATTAATTTCATTGGCATACTACAACAGCATACTGTCACACTGAAAGTTCGACACATCATTTTTCACCACCCTGCTGAAAATGCTAGGGGATTCACAATACTCTTGAGGCAAATGAGAATACATTTACTGAGTCCCACAATAGGAGAACTCTGTCTAATAATGACTGTCTGAATGAAGAGGGATTCTAAAGAAAGCATTCTTGAGATCTGTGACAGAGAAAAATGTATCATCTTGAGAAATGTTTGTCAAAATAATGGAAGGGTCAGGAACAATTAGAAATTATGGTACCACTACATTGTTCAGGGGATACAGGTATTGAACCATATGCCAAGTATCACCCATAGATTTCTTCTATAGGAAGGGGACACTGTCTCACCCTCGGTAGGATAGCACCTTCCTTTAATATAATTCTGAATTGAGTAGCAGTACGAATAAGGCCCACATCAGGGGTCCTTTAGTCCATATGGTGTCTGGTACTTGGGAAAGATCTGCATCCCTAACAGAATCAAATGCTCTATCTGGTGTGGGCATCCTTACTTAGAATATTGTCCTTAACAGTATGTCATCCTGAAAGACTATAACCATTTTCTTAGAATCATCATCAAACAGTTGATCATCCAGTTTTTCCATAACCATTATACCCGGCTCAAGGAATGTAAAACACATGCCCATAAAACATGGTTGTGATCACAGGCTATCAGAGTGCCATAGGTTCGTGTTATCTCTAAGGTCTCTATTTGCAGTATCAACTCTTTGTCAAATATCCAAGAATCCTGCCCTTGTCTTCGGAAAAGGAACTCTTTGGGTAACTGAACCTCCCTTCCCAATAACTCTGGTGTTTCTGCTATAATTGTGTAGATTGCTGTGGTAAATGATTCTACATCAATAGGTCGAGCTCTAATTTGACCTCCAGTAGAAGAATCTACTGTTACACCCTTGATCCTGGGAGGAAAAACTCCAGAAGTAGAACAAATCATGGTACCATTAGGCTAAAAATGAATTGTCATGTTTAATTTAGCTATAAGATCTCTCCCAAATACATTAGCTGTCGCAGCCAGAGAGAATAATAATCAGTCATCAATGTATCTCCCTCCTACTTCCATTTCCTCCTGTTTAGTAAATGGAACCCTGATTACCACCCCAGAGAATCCTTGTGGGTCCATTGATCTATTAGAAATTGGAATATCTCCCTCTCTAATACAAGATCGGGTTGTTCCTGTGTCTATGAGGAATTCATACCTCTTAATGATACTTACTGTCACAGTGTGATCCTCATCTGGCCTCTGCATCACTGACAATACTGGACACCAGGGACTACTCTGTGGGCACCTTCATTGTGTATATCTGTGGCTGCACTACTGTATTCCCTGGGTGACTGTAAACCCCTGTGCTTCCATTTTGTTCATTCCCTCTCTCGATCCCACAATCTTTAATTAAATGTCCATATCTACGATAATAATGACATGTTTGATCCATCCTCTGGGGACCTATCATGCCCCTTCCTATACCCCATCATCCTCCTCTGCTACTTCCTTGTGTCCTTCAGGGGTGTGGAATTTTTAAAATAATCTACTTGGCCAAGGGACACAATGCTAATGAGATCTACATGTCCTGAAAAATCCACTTGTCCCACCTACTTCCTACATCAATTATAACGGCTGACACAGAAACATGTAATATGTTTTTATTTTGTTTTATTAAACCAATAATTATTCAGTGCTTTGTAATCATGCTAAAGAAAAACTTGAAAAGCAGCTACATTATCCCTATTATCCAAAAGTATAGAAATTGTATAGGAATACAGCAGTAAATGATCTTGCATGGCAAGCTGCTCTAAGACCCATCATTGACAATACTTGACAATACTTTAGTAGTTATGATATATGTGGCCTCTTATGTCCGCACACATGCTTTGTGCCTCCTGTTGTAAGCCAGAGATCAATAGCTCTGCTGGGGTCATATTCTTCAAAGTTTGGCCCTTTTATTTTAAGAAGCATTAGATCTTGGAGAACATCTTGATTTAACCGTGTTCTTAGTGGGTTCTTAGTGACATTCATTGCAGAAAACACACGTTCAGCTTCTGCTGTAGACACACTAAATGTGAACATCATCTCCACGAGCTTTAATATATTAGTTAACGTAGAAGGTTTTGTTGCTAGAAGGGTGGAGTATGCAGGCAATACCGGAATGCCTTTACTCTGAAAGCTTTTCATATGGGTTTTAAGTCCACAAAACTCCTCTACAATTGCCAACCGCTCATCTGTGGTGAAAAGTACTTCAAAATGTTAAACAATTGCCTCAATATCAGAGAGCCCATATTTATACAGTTCCTCTCTACTCTCTGGCCATAGTGTATAATCAAATGCCTGAAATCCTTGAACTGGCATGGAATTAAAATTTGCAAACCTCTCATCAATGTACTTAACTACACTGTCAATGAGCTCACTGTCACTTTGGATTGTTGCTGCTGGTGGACAGCAGCCTGATAACTTTATTTCCTAGCCATCAGTAATAATGTTTCCAAACTTTTTTTCTTCAGGGTGATACAGTTTTTTTAACTGCTACATGTATTCTCCCAACTCACTCTTAATGCCTACTAGGGTCAATGCACACCTCTCTACAGCAGGTGGAACATGCAATAAAAGCAGTTCATTAGACTGAAAGAATTCTGAAAGCTGAGACACTGGCTTCAGAACATCTCTCAGGCTGTAAAGGTTTTTAATAAATGTAAAGCTAGTTACAATTGAGAGGTACTTTTTTGCCTTAGCAGCAGAATCATCACTCCCAGCAGCAACCTGTCCCTGGTGTAGAACCACTGTCTGCAGGTTTTATTGCATGGCTGCCAAAGCTCGGGTTTTGCTGGATACCCATCTAACCTGGTTAATATCAGTGAAATGTGCAAAGTTTTCATCAATTATTCTTGAAATTTCTTTGGCATCTCGTCGCCAGTAAAATTTGAAAATCCATTTCAAAGTTTCTTCAAACTGACAAATATAGGGTTTGGATTTTACAGCATCTAGAATCCCAAGCTGAAGTTTGTGAGCTACACATTGGAACAGTAGAAGAAAAGGAATGTCTTTCTTTAGAAGTGCTGCAACTCCTCCCTTGGATCCCATCATAACTGCAGCACCATCAAAATTGACAGCTATTAGTGATGGGCCTGGATATTCTGTGGACCTCATACCTACTAAATCCAAAGATAACCTTTGGATTCCATTAGCTATACCATCCATGGCACCGTGAGCATGTGCATGTTCAAGTGGAACAAGATCTGCAAATAGAGTGCAGGGTTTCCCATCACTGACTACTCTCACCAGCACAGTTTCCTGTTCAATGATGGCACTCTCTGTGCTTCCGTCCACAATAATGCAAATGAAGCGAGAATTTGAAACTATTTTTTGTATGTCCTGTCGAAGTATATCTGCCTCACATCTTATGAACTCTGAGGCCTTTTCACGGTTTGTATAATTTTCTCATATATCCACACCGGCTTTCTTCATAGCCCTACATATGGTTTCCATGTCTGAGAGTGGCTTACCTTGTTTTGCAATTAGGTAAGCATTGTTAAAAAAGATGGTCAGTTTCTTTCTTTCTCTCTCCTTCAGCTTTTGCAGTGCTTGCATGATGAGGGGCTGCTCTGTAGAGGGACTGGAATTTGAGGTACTCGTTCTAAGAGTCTGAGACTGCAACGCCGTTTCTTTCATTTCCTGGCGGTGCCATGAAACACATGTCATATGTGCCTTGCTAGTTTCATGTGCTCTAATTGGTTCAATGCGCAACTGGTCACATCCACTTAAGAATGCATTTCTACCTGAACCTGAAAAGCTGACTGCTTCAGTAGGATATTTTTGGCAAATAGTGCAGTACATTTTTGGTCCTTCTCCTTCCTGGCTTTCCTTCAGGGCAAGCCATGGCCAGGATTCCACCCAGTGAGACTGAAAAACTTGTTTTCTTTTTTCAGCATCATACTTTTTGTTCTTGTTTAGGTTAGTATTATGTGGGGTGGTACAACACAGAACCTCAGTTGGTTCTTTTTGGTTTCCTTCTCCTGGCTTTTCTTTATCAGTGTCTTTACTTCTTTTGAATCCAAAGTTGAAAAGACTGCTGAGACATATTTGATGTCAACAGGACAAAGTGACCAAGTCTGAGACTACTTGATTCAGTTTTATACTCACAGTCCAGAAATGTAGAGCCAGTTGCAACAAGCCTTTCATATAGGAGACTCCAATAAATCTAGAGACAGTTTTCCAAACTCTCTGAGAACAAGGGGCTGAGGCAGCCTGCTGCAATGAAGCTTTATGCTGCTATGGTTCGTAGGGATTTCCTGCCAAGTTGTGAACGCACCGAGTCTGGTGCTACACTGGCTGCACAGTAGACCTACAAACCAAGAAAAGATTTACACTAAGAACAAGGATGTGGGCTTTGGAAAAGGACAAGCTTACCTAAATGGGATTCAAATATATCATTCATGTTACCATAACAAAAATTCAAATACATGTGAGGCTGTATCGCATGTTACCAGCCAGAAAGGAACACAAGCACTTTTCTTTCAACCTCAGCCTTGTGTCCTATTTTGTTGATATAGGGCTGGTGGTCTACATTCCAGAACCGTTTCAACCATCTTTGTATGGGCTACAGTTCTGTGGATCTCAAATCAAAAAAGATGGAGCTGACTTTGACCTCAAACCCCGTTCTCTAGTTACATCTGACAATCTTAGCCACAACCAGTTGCCTTGTAATATGGGCCCCTAGAGTTTGGTATCTCAGTGAAAGGAGTTGTGGATTTTAGCACATTTCCAGCATGGTTAGTACCTGGCACTTACTTTCTTTGGCTGCAGAGACCTTAGAGAGTTTTAGCTAGCCTCCACAATTCACTCCTGTCTCCTGACTCCTGCAGCTTTGCCTTTAACCCATTATTTGGCGCTCTAAAACCATAATGTTTCTGTAGGTGGGAATCCCAGATCACTTTAAAGACCAGGGGCCAGATCTACAAGAAAGTGGCTCATCGGTCCTGATGCGCCACTTTTCTTGCGCCATCCCTGCTCCTCCTAACCACACCATGGTTGCGCCCTATTTACAATATGGCACACCTTGGTGCTCGTTTCTACAATAGAGTCATAATTTATGGTGCTATTGTGGCCCTAGTGCAGCAAAGCACTAGGGAGGCCCATGGGTTACTATGGGCCTGAAACTTTAACGCCTGCCCCGAGCAGGCATTAAAAATATTGGAAAAAATGTTGCAGTGTAATCTTGTGGATTTCACTGCGCCATTTTATTTAGGCCTCCCTGTGTGGGAACACCCCCCTTGCATACATTATACCTGGCGCAGGTATAATGTGGCGCAAGGGGTTACAAAGTGGGACAATGCTAGCACTGCGCCACTTTGTAAATATGGTGCGGAGAAATGGCCTACTTAACGCCACATTAGAGTAACAAAGAATTATGCTAGTGTGGCGCAAGGGCCTTGTAAATCTGACCCCAGGACTGTGAGTAAAGTGAAGAACATGCATTCCTCCCAAACTATTTCAGCTCCAAATACTCTTTCGATCTTTTGTTATATTGTGTGTATCATCACTGTTATTCTCCTGCAGTGTACTGCTGAAAATAGAGACTTAGATCCTTTTAAAGGAATAGCCCTGACTGGACAGGTAATTTCAATGAGTGGCATTATTTGTATCTTACAGCATTTGAGGTTCAAAGCCTCATCGCCTAATGGATTAGGCCTTGGTTGCTTAACCACGCTACCCTCTAGAGACTACAGTCCCAAACAGGAATACCTGATGCCCAACACGCACTGCGTTAACCATGGGACACTAGTGCTGAACATCGTCACTCAACAGACAAATGTCTGGTACTGACTGCCCCAGGACTTGGAGAAAATCAAACTCCTGAGGTGGAACCAGCACAGTGGAGGTCCAGCAGAAACCAGTGAAATAAAACGGTATGGATGTAACTGGTCAGTCTAAGCAAACACTCAATGCAGCTCTTCCTTTAGAACAACAAAAACATGGTATTAGTGTTATCTAGATCATGAGGAACTCTGCTCAGCAACTGCCCCTCAAAATTGATAACCATAGGTGCAAAATCTTCATGTTTCGCTGTGAATAGTGACTGAAAAGCAGTAGAATAGTGCCCAGTTGGCAGCATTGAAATCCCTTAAAGACGATGTATAAAAGTAAATATACCGCCAGGAACACGAGCTTTTTGAAAGGAGTTAGGGAAACAGCCTTGTTATGTGCCAGTCGCAGATCTCTGGAGTATAGAACAGGTAATCAAGCTTTCAAACAAAGTCAGTCCCTAAAAGGAGCCATGATAACAGCAGTAGTCTACAATCAGGGGCCACGTTATCCATCTTTTTTGAGTTCAGATCATTTGCATTAATTGTATATTCTTATTTATAGAGGTACAACAAACCAGGACACCCCAACAGTCCATAAAATATAGTAGTAGAGATGGTAGTAGCACCAAATTATCTACAACACTGACTGGTAGTAATCGAGGTGTGACAACATATTCCATACTCATACAAAGTATATAAACCTGTGAGCAGTCATATTTCTACCAGTGCTTAATTTGTGCTTGTTGTTTCCGGTGCGGGGCACCAGCACTTATTTTTTTAGGGCCGGCACTTATTCTTCTACCCCGAGCATTTGCTGCGAGCGAATGAAGGGCCTTGCTCCCCGTGTGATCATTAGGCATGGCAGGCCATCGTCATTACACAAATGTATGTATTTACTTGTAATGACGATGGTCTGCCCTGCCTAATGATCACACGGGGAGCGAGGCCCTTCATTTCCTGTTAAACAAGGACCTTGCTGCCTGTGTGATCATTAGGCAGGGCAGGCCATCGTCATTACACGTAGTAGATATGTGTAATGATGATTGCTGCTCTGCGATCACACGGGCCTTTTTTAAACATATGCATTTGCGTATGTTTAAACAAGGACCTTGCTGCCTGTCATTAGGCAGTGTAGGCCATCGTCATTACACATGTATGTGTAATGACGATTGACTGCTCTGCGATAACACGGGCAGCAAGGCCCTTGTTTAAACGTATGCGTTCGCGTACGTTTAAACAAGGACATTGCTGCCTGTCACACCGTCCCTGCAGCCCTTACCTTTGAATCTTCTCTGCTGGGCTGCCCGAGCGTGGCAGCAACTTGTTCTGCCCCTACCCGCCACGCAGACAGAGTGTTTGGAGGGGGCAAAGCCACATATTTTTTTGGCGCGTTGCCGCAGTGGAGCGCGGCAAAGCCCGCGCTCACAGCTATTTATTGATTTAATGTCTACTTGTCTGTCGGACAAAATAGAAATTAAATCTTATTGCCCATTGGGAAAATCAACATGGCTCGGCGATATGATTTCCCCGTCCCTGGTCCTTACACTATCCTGCTGTTGTGGGTATTGTTGTTGGGCGGTCCCTAGAACCATTCCCACAGACATTGCAGTCATCTGAGTGGTAGCTGTTACTACAGCCCCTCCCATTGCTCCCTTCTTTGCCAACTTCTGCTGCACCAACTTAGCTGCTGCCTTCTCTGCTACCTCCTGCTTGTTTCTCTCTTTTTCCTGTTTATTCTTACAAAAATGTGTTATATGTGCTTGTGTTTGGCTTCCAACACCACTATATTATCAAGATTATCCTGTACATCAGAGGGCAAACCCTTCACCATATTATAAAACAATACAACATTTCCCCTGTTACTTCCCAACCCTGACCTACTTATTGAATCCATTTTTATTTCATCCTAATGAGAAACTGAGCAGGGTCATCATTTAGCTGTACTGATTGAGTCATGAGGGACCCTATGTCTGGCGTATCAGGATACACCTTCCTCAGCTGATCTCAGACTGTTGTCCAAACTAAATTGAATGGGGAACCATCATATCTAGTATCAGTGAGAGTAACATTTCTCACTCCAGCCTTATGGAAAACAGTATCTGGCTCATCTCATATAAGCGAGTAGCTTCTTTCTTCCCTTGCATTTCTTCTATCCTCACTTTGTGATAACCATTCCTGAACGCTCTCTAGTGAAACTATTACACTCTCCTTCTTCCAAGGTGATAGATTATCCCCTGTCCTACTAAAATCCTCATCCCTTTCTTGGGATACTGGCCATCGCTCCACACTATCAGTCCTTTCTACATAGTCTTTCCATCTAGCATCATCTGCATCCGTCCGTTGCATATCAGACATCCGCTCCTTAAACCTTCCTGTTATATCTCTCTTCTGTAATAAATATGATGTTGCTGATTGTCACTGTCTCCTGTCCCCTGTTCTTCACTTCTATCCTCTTAGGGAGAGGCTGGGTCTAAATGTAGTGTGAACTGTGCTTATAATTGTCCTGAAATATGAGTCGCCCACCCTTTCTTTTTGCCTGAGTGCAATTCATTCTTGACATCTGTGGGGCCACACTAGGGGATCCCTTCAAATGTTGGGGGAGGGTGTCTGAACCTCAGGATCCTCAAATCTCACTGTGGCTTCCTGTAGCTGGGTCAATGGATAAATGCTAGGCACCTGGGGAGAAATATTTGTAGAGTCATATGGAGGTGGGGGAGCAGAGCAGGTACTAGATGTGTTGGAGTCCTTGGACTTTTCACAAAAGATTTGCCATAAGACTAATGTGGCTTCTTGCTTCTGCAATTCAATTCCTGCATATTTACTCTTGAGATGTGTAACAGTGTGTTTTAATATATCATCAAATGTCCCTTTTGCCACAAATACGTATGTTTGTGAGTGGCCTTATAAGGTCACCTGTGCTCTTATTATCCTAATGAGGCTACTGGGTTTAGGCGGCAGCCTCACTTGAATTGTGGGAAATTGAGTCCAGTCCCACACCATGTGACAACTGTCGGCCTAATCCGTTTCCGGCAAACTAGCAGCACCTCACCTCCGCCCGAGAGCAGGGTTGATTTGTGGCACCCGGGCGCATGACATGAAAGTCGTCTCAGGGAAATCGTGGGGTATCAGATCTCATCGCTTTCTCTCAGTTACATTAGTCCCACACATGCAAAAACAAACACAGGCAGCAAATGGTTTAATAATATTTATGGACTCAGCTGCGTCTTAGATAAAATGGCATGAATTGCAATAATTAGAATGATGAAACATGCTGGAAGCAAAATGGTGATGAGAAGAGTGAAACACAGGAAAAGTCCCACCATACTGTCACTATGCGTAATATATGCGGTTCCTATCTAAGCTATGTTAGAGCACAGCGTGATAAGCCCTAACCCGCCTTTCAGTATTACACCTTGGGAAGACATCATTCCCCATTCCCGAGCAAGATAGCCTGTTGTCTACAGAGACGTCATCCTCATGTAGGCTAGGGAACCAGTAGTCTCAGCAAGCAGCTGTAGCAAAGTCAGTCAGCATGCAGTCGTGGTCATCTGGCTGGAATCTTCCTCTAATGTGTTTGGGACTGAGAAGTGTTTTCATAATAAAACAGCTGATGTTCTGAGAAAACTTTCCCACATAAGGATGTGTATGTTTGTGTGAATGTTAAAGATGCAGTGTACCATTTTGCCAGCAACCCTATCTCACTGCAGCCTTGAAGAAAGCACAAAGTGAAAAGAATCTCTTGCTAAGAAACCAATGCTTTCCTAGGCGAAAGAAGAACTAGATAAAGAAAATAAAACAGCACCATGAATATGGCCTATGCTGAAATAATAAAAATGAAGCAGATTAAAATGTAACTGGGCTAAAGGGCACAAGCGGCAGGCCTAATTGCTAAACTAACATATCTAGAGACATCACTAAAATGGCTATACAACAATACTATTCCTTACAATACCTTTATAACCTTTTCTGATCGCCTGGAAAGGACTCATGCATATGTTCTGTGGGAGTCTGCATAGTCCTCTGTGCTCCTAGCAGCTTTTAAAATCTAATCTTTTATCTGTCTACTCAATGTTTTTACAATAGTCCTCACAAACAAGAAATCCATCAATTTGTCTTTTCAGTCATGTATTTAAACATTATACGTCACAAATATATTACACAACATCATCACTCTGGCCACATTTCTACTTATATACACACATGTGCATTCATCATCAACATATTTTAAAAGCACAAACACTTCAACTACTCCTAAAAGTTAATCACAATTTTTGACTCTAAACAATAAACCAAGTCAGTAGCAACTGTTCACTTCCCTCCATGCTCAAGAGAGGATAACCTTCAAACCATGCGTCTCATAGACCATTGCATGACTTTTGGGCATTAGGTCCAGGGCGGTGATTTGAGTGTTCAGATCGTATTTGGAGGCAAAATTTAGTGATATTGGCCTTTCAGCCATCCCTTTATGTGAAAATATTGGAGCATATATTAGACTCCCACCTTCAAATCATCCATACTGACCACTTCCAATTTACATTGTGATAAACCCTCCACCGACTATGGCGCACCTTAACTTAATATTACTTAACTCTTGGACACAATCTTGCATGTGATAACCTTATTTACATTATACCTATGTTTACCATTGCTAAAGAAACAAGTCACATAATATGCAAAACATGGAATGGAGTCTGCGGGTCCTACCCTCCCCTGTGAATAAGCAGAACTTTAGGCACCACAATGTCTGCTTACCTTATCAAAGATGCACAATAATCTATACAGTGGGGGTAGGTGGTATTCTGGCAGCGGCAGTTGGATGAAACTAAATAAGACTCCTATCTGGTTCGCCAACTGTTGCAGGGAAACTGTATTAAATAAAAACAGGACTCCTCTTGGAAAGCAAAGGCAGTTTTACTGTTGCGGCAGGGACAGTAGCTATCCCCACATAGGTAAACAGCTTCTCTCAAATGACTGTTCACAGACAGCCCCTATATAGTTAAATGATCAATGTTTTTTATAGAAGATCAAATAATAGGTTACTCAACAAGTACATATCTGTTACAAGAAAAATCACATCACATATGTCCTTCAACACCTAACCTTTTCTCTACACATTCTTCATTGTAATTCGAACAATGCTTAACAAACCATTTATTTGCTTCTTTTGTGTGCGTGTGTGTGTGTTTTATTGCTCTGCTCCCAAGACTTCTTATCAGATTCTGTGTGTAGTTGGCTAGCCCTGACCCCTGCTCACATTCTTTCAGTCACATTTTCAATTTACCAAGAACAAAGAATACACACTTGTGTGCTGTGACCATACATTTCTCTAATCTTGCAAACACAGTTTTTCCTTTAACTAAGACCTTGCTGATCATGCATTCTATTTTCCAGTAAACTCTTCACTGGTTGCATCATTGTAGAACTTAGGCCTACATTGTTCTTTCATGACGTATAACTCTATAACATTCTCTGTTAATGTCTGTGAAGCAACGTCTTCACATTTCGTTTCCTCTTTAACACAAACAATATTGAGAAAAAACAAGGTTTTGGGATAACATATTGTCAAAAAAGTGAGGTATTAATTTAAGAAGAGGGATCCCTTACCAACTTAATAAAGACATACTGGTTAAGTCTGAACACAGTTCTTTGCTCAAGTTGTGGCACAAGTAATCAACAATTCCCCAGCAAAGTTCTTGTTACATTCAAGCCATGGCAACAATTGTAAAGGAAAACTCCAATACAATAAAATGCCACAACTGATGCAGAAGAATAGAGAAAACTGAACAACAAAAAGACACAAAAATACTTAAAATCAGATATGGGAGCCAGAGATTTGGATTTGTAAGGCAAAATGGTAAAAATGTCCATAGGAACAATACCTATTCAAAGGTCATTTTGAGTCTGGGTGCAATACCCCAAAACAGCCACTGAGGCTGCACTTACACCAGATTTGTAAAAAAGAAAGTTACATGCAAATTGTTCTGCCTCCTAGAGGCTGCGAGATCAACGTGCAGATTCAGGAGCCTTCCACACTGGTACACTCCAGTGCTTGACATCTTCCTGGTGTTGTTTTAGGTGACTTCAGTCACACCTTCAAGGACAGGCAGGCCACTCTGCTCCTGCTACAAACAAATGTTCCAGACGTTTCTTAATACTTGGAAAGTGACCCCTAAGGTCACTTCTTCAGCCTTTGAGTCCTTAAGAGAGGCTGCCAGGTACCAGATCTCTCCAGCCAGGGATTTTCCAGGGCCTAGTCCCTAGTGGCCAGCTTGAATGGCCTTTTTCATAGCAACAATTCCTTCTGCATTTTGTGTCTATGTAGCAGACAGAGGAGACCAAACACTTGCCCCGGGAACAGCAGTTCCAGGAACAGGGTACAAGCAGGTGTTGGGAGTTATTCAGTCTTCTTTCCTCAGCAGTAATATAGAATCCTCTTTTCTTCTTCTAGATTGTTCCTCTCAGGTACAGTAATGTTCTGCTGTGGTATGGTGGCAGATTTAACCTTTGTGCTAGCCAATTATTGGAAATTCCCTGCTCACACTCCTGGCTATTTTCTTGTACTTTTCAACAATTCCTCTCTTGGTTTACTGCAAACTTTCACATGAGCCATAAAACAAGATGGTTCCAACCTGAAGGAGCTGAGGTCCTTTTTTCTGCCATCTGTTCATCCTCCCACTTATATGGGTAATCTCTGGTAAGTGACTACTTGTTGGTAACACCCTTACCTTTCTGGGCTACGGGTCCTAGCCATTGGTCTCCAGGAACAGAACTGTTAGCAGAAATCCAAGGATGTGTACTTAACCTCTGGAGCAGGGATGAGGGGCAAAGCAGTTTGAAGTAGTTTTCTCTTAGGCAGCACAAAGTTCATGTTCTTATAGTTACAACAATCATGATTTCACCACTGAATTCGATTTTTGAAAACTAAATAAAAATTAACCGTTCATCAACACACTAGCATTTTTCCACGTGGGGAGATATTAAAAAATGCACCTTTACCTACACTGTGAGACCAACTTTCGACAATTGTTCACTGTAAGTGCATACTAGCACAGTGTGTAGTATTAACATTTTTCATATGTTAAGCACCTAGCCCTGTGGGTTTACAAGGTATGTGTTAGGAATGACTTAGCTAATATATAATATAGGTTTGTTTATAAGGCAATTGTGCCCCAAAATGAGTCCCCTGCTTGATATGCCACTTGGTCCAAGCTATACCTTGCTGATGTGGCTTAGTAAGGCCAACATCTGCCTGGGGTTGTATGTGTTCCTTTCAGGAGGGGGCTATCCAGGAAGTTCGGAGTGAACTGCTCCCAATTAGAGCAGGGTTAGTATTGATTTGTATAAAGCGGGCCTCAGTCTGGAGTGACACATTGGGTAGAAATGATTGGTTGGAGTGCTACCCTGAACAGTTACTAATAGTTTAGATTTTTTGCAAGCATTCCTGTAATCAAATTTATTTATATGAGAGGTTTGTTTCCCTGAAGACCATAGCTAACAAATGTGACAGCTTGGGAGCTAATGCCCCATTAGTCATGTTTGTGCCCAATTAAAGCATTGGTATAATAACACAAAAGCTGTTTTAATGTAAAGCTGGCTCACCTCTGCATATGCCCTCTGCTATACCACCGTGCAGGTATCAGCATTGTTTTCACTTTTGTGTTAACTGCAGTGTCTCGCCATGCTTCCAGACTACAGACTCAATACTCTTGATCAACTCCAACACAAGATCCACTCACCCACAAGCCCTTTATGGGATAATTGCTTTTATCTACTTCCTCTCCATAGCCTTCACCAGCTATATCTTCAAGGAATGCTCTATACATTAGCCCCTGTGAGAACATGGTGGAACACACCGCACTTCACTCAATCTCCTGCGTGGCCACCATACAAAATGCCTTTTGTGAACCTCTTCAGATCCCGAAACAGACCCTTGGTAATTCCCTACAATACTAGTAGCACGCTTTTTCCAAACAAGCCTCAAATGTGAATAATTGTGTGTAAAGGAGTGAGATGTCTCAACCTTCACTAACTGAGCTAAAACTTGGTAGAGACATTCAAGATGGAATGATTGTTTATAATTCTCATAAATAACATGGTTAATCTAGCCAATTTCTATACCTCACCCCATCAAAAATTGTAAAATTACATGCGTAATCACAGTATTTTTGACTATTATACCAGACCTGACTCTTTAAAACACTAACGCTTGGTATTCGAAAAATTAGATTAAAGCAGGATCGTAATTAATGTTCTGGAAGCAAAGTTCCTCTACATTATTGAGTTATTTGTTCAATCAGTGAATTAATTAACATAAATGTTAACTGGAACTTGAATATCGCAGACACTAATGGAAGGTAAGAGTTATTGCGCCCTTTATCAATAAAATACCTTTTCAGTTTCGCAAAATAAAGTGTTGCCCTTGACATTTTAGATTTTACAAGAAGCTTTAATGGTTCTAATATGCATTATGATTGCGACACATCATTGTGTTTGGAACAAGGAGCCAGAGTGAACTTTAATGTGCTCCCTTGAAGAGAATTACGCTACAGACCAAAGGACCCGTCCTTAACACTGGGCCCCCAAGCAAAAAAGAAGTTTGAGGAGGTGAAAAGTGATTCTTAGCAGTCAGTAAATGATACTGCAGAAGTAAAAGCGGACTTTAGATTGAAGCCACCTTTGCTGATTATACCTCCATGGTTGCAGGCCTCACTGTCAAGGTCATTACTATCCACCTGCAACAAGATGTAATCCAGAATATGCACTAAAACCATGTTGTAAAGTAAAGAACTACCACCAGATTGTACAGGTGATGATGGATGTGCGTAGTAGGGTGTGTGGAGAGAGACTGGCCTCTCCTGCTAGACCTCTTTCTCAGATGACAGGTGTGCATAGTAGTGATTGGAGAGGAACTGCCCTTTCCTGTCAGAACTCTCTCTCAGATGGCAGGTGTATATATTAGCATGTGTAAATGGACTGCCCTCTCCTGTCAGACCTCTTTCTCAGATGACGTGTGTGTGGTAGGATGTGGGAAGAGAGACTGGCCTCTCCACTGAGACCTCCCTCAAGTGACGGTGTGCATGTAGTGAGTGGAGAGGGACTCCCCTTTACTGTCAGATCTCTCTCTCAGATGACAGGTGTGCAAAGCGTGTGCATGGACTGGCCTCTCCTTTCAGACCTCTCATTCAGATTATGGGTGTACGTAGTAGGCTGTGTGGAGAGAGACTAGACTTTCCGCTGAGACCTCTCTCCTAAATGCCGGGTGTGCATAATATGCTTTGTCCAGGGACTGTCCTCCTGGCTATCACCCCTCTTTCTGATAATCGGTATGCATAGTAGGGTGTGGGAAGCAACTGTACTCTACTCACTATTCTTACCAAGTCAATGGGCATAAATAGTAGACTCTGATAAACACCTTCTTCAGTAAGACTCCATACTACAGTGTTTTCAAAGATCACCTACTCCTTTCAGAGTCTTGTGTGATCATAAAATGTTTTTTAAAAATAAAAATGAACCATCTGCTCATCACAGTACTTATATCTTGCATATTTTCTCTCAAAAACAAGGACCATGATGTTCATTCCTATTAATAGTGTATTGAGAACTCATCTACTCCTTTTTACTATTCACGATCCTGCAAGAGTCCCCGAGATAGTAAAAATTTGTTAAAAACACTATACATTTATTATCTTCACATTAGTTATCCCTTAGACACCTCCTGTCTAAATTTAGGGGGATAACTGGCCTTCTTTCTGCCCCTTTAATTCATTTTTTACTTCACTTCCACAACACCTCAGATTTTTCACAATTAACAATAATGGCGGGCATTGAATTTTTAACATTGCAATAGTCAGCCAATCAGCGTGCTCACTCTCATGGGAGTCGCAGAAGCCTCTCGCTCCCATGAGCATGTGAAGGCTCACAGGTAAAACAGACCTTTCAACCAACTGCCAAAATATATGATTTTTTTTCACCCTTAAATTCTCCAAAACTACTGAATGTGTGTACACCATATCACAAAAAGCACAATCTGCTGACCAAAATCTAACTTCTTGCCAAGTTTGGTGTAATTCTGTTCTGCGGTTTTTGCTAAAACCTGTCTTAAAGAAGTCTATGGAAAATGCAAGGGGTGGTTGTAGTTTGGGGCCCTGCTTTTTTCTTGATGGATTAACCGGCACTTCCCAGGAAGGAGCTGAGGTGAATGAACTTTTTTCGGAAAGTTTTCTGAAGATTCGTCAAACGGGGCTACAGTTATTAGCAAACCAAACCACACTCTGTCTATCAAAAAGCAGACGTAACTATAACTACCTAGTGGTGAATGCTGCTAGGTAAAATGCACACATATGTGTGTGTGTGTAGTGTTGAGGTAAGTAGTATTATACACTTAATTTGTTGAAATAGTAGTAGTTGATATTGTGCAGGAGATATTGTGATAGAATATAACCCACACTGATATTCCAGGAAACTAAAAGTTTATAGTAATGTTATTAATTTAGGAAAAGGAACTTTGGACCTTTCTAGTTGTAACTTTTAGAGCATCTTGTTTTTGATGTAAATGTGAGGAAAAGAGAAAAAGCGAGATGAGAAAGGCTTCATTCTGGATAATATTTCCACATTTGTCTCTCTTTAGCAGGAGAGACAGGGGCTGATCAATGTCCCATTATATGACTCTTTCTAAAGCAATCATTTGCCTCACAAAATGCCAGGGGTTTCATTATATAAATGAAGATGGAGGCATTTGATAGATAGCTGTATTAGCTTGATAACTTTCTCAGAATTGATGACTGTCTCAGGCTGATGACTGTTTCAGATTGATGGCGGGATGGACTTATTACAACAGGTGCCCTATTGTCCTTCAAGCTCCTTTAACAATGAGAGTGGACAAGACATATCATTGTCCTCACGCCATACATTCAAATTCAGACTTTAACACCACCCTCTAAGAGACAGATGAAATATGCAATTTACACTGCATGCTTACAAGGTGCACTTGATTACAAAAATCTGTGGTATTCATTAGACCATGAGTGTCCAAAGCTGGACCTCGAGCGACGTAGCCACGCCGAATTTCAAGAATAAATGCCTACTTTGTGAAAATTGACTTGAACGTTTATTGGATGCTGATTTGCCCATGTGAATATTCCGAACCCTGGCGCGAACCGAGCCGCAGTGAACAGACGTAGGAGGCAGGGGGGTGATACGAACTAGGCGATGCGTGTAACAGGAGGGGTATTTCATGCTGTGGCATACCGTGGATTGATTGTCAATTCCCCCCTCGTAATAGTTATTTAAACAGGCTGATATTGTCAGGTACAGAGTGCCTGCACTTCTTTCATTTTAATTGAGGAGTACTTGCACTTTTCAGTAGAAGTGCAATACTTATTTTGGGAGAGTGCCGGGACTTCTCAGAAACACATTGATATTCTAGGATAGTGAACACAGCACATGCGCTCTTAAGAATAATTTAAAAAGTAAATAAACCAGTCCGTATGCTAGAAAGATCCAACTCATGGAAAACCCAGATTAAAATGGTGATTCTTGAATAATTTTCTCATGCACGTGATAACTTAAAAATAGACAATTAACGCAGGAGTAAGTGTTGGGTCCCACGCGCTTCCCTCCCAGCCCACTCCCACTACTAGCGGCGGTCTTCGTTTGCTTGCTGATGACATCACTATCCGCGAGGTGAACGTGCAGTAGGAAGTGACAGAACCCATTAAGGGCAGATTTGGATAGCTTACAAGGGAGCCGGCTGGTTCTATGCAAACGATTTGATGGAATACATGGGGGCTCGGTCTTCTCAAGGTGGGCATCCTTTCCACCTTTTTGCATTTTTAACAATAAAATATGTGCGCACTTAAACCCCCCATGGTGTATCGTGCCCGTGAATACTTAATAAAAGATTACAGGATTGCACTAAAGTCGATGGTGCGCACTCTTTTGGCCACTGGATGAAGAAAGTTTGAGCGGACCTACAGGGTTTCTTAGCCATGACACACTACTCGCCCTCGACCAGGTCTTCTCCCTCCTCTGTGCAGTCATCTTTACAAGTAGCATAGCAAGGGAGGAGTAACTCCATATGCAGGATAGGCAATCACTCCTCTTGCCCAGAGGCATTCATTAACCATTCGTCCACGCGGCTGTGCTTGTGATCACAATCCCCCCTCCTCGCTCTTTGTTTTTCGAATTAGTCCTACTGCAGGGTACTCACAAGAGGGAAGGAGGTAGAGGGGGCTGTATTCCCTAGGCCTCAAGTCTTGGCTACACACCTCTGCTACAAAATCAGTTTATAGATTTTGAATCAAGCCTATCCCGATTATTCATGCAGCTAAAACCGCTAAAGCCACTAGATGGCGCCAGATGCTACATATTTTTCTCTTACGCTGATTACATTTGTTTTCACTTAGGGAGGTGCTTCTGACATGTTGATCCAAGGTTACTTTCTAAACCGAGGCCTGAAAAAAACGTCTGGCATTCCTGTCCTTCCCCACGCCTACCACTTGCCTTACTGCATATGCTTCCACGCGCCTCACTGCATATGCTTCCACGCCTGAATAAATCTCTGCAGATGGAGGCTGAAAGGCCGCCATATTTCATGTGGCCACTCAGCAAACATTTTTCTTTTTCAAAAACAAATTCCCAAAGCTAGAGTTTATTTTTGAAAAACAAAAAAAACTTTTTTGTTCAGGACCGCTAGGCTTTCTATTGTGGTCCTGAACAGGAAAAAGGTTTACAGAACGTGTGTCCTAAATGTCCATAGGGCCGTCGGTCTAAGGTTTCCAGTGACGGAGTATGCAGGATCTGCCCTGGAAAAAAACAACGTTCCTACCTCTAAGTAGAAAGGGGTTACTGTCAGTTTAGTGGACAGGGTACTTACTCATGGCTCTTTAACTATTAGTATTACACAAAAGGTGACAGTTCTGCAGCATTTTCTTTAACCAAAGCACTATTTAGAGCAGAATCATGTGGTTGAAATGTGGCTGCATTGTCACCAAGAGTCTCCAGTGAGATTAGATAGTTTGTTAACCTGGTCACTTAATATGCGAGCTGCTTTCTTTAAAACTGGGAAGCCAGGTTGAAATCCAGGATTCCTATGAACATCCTGTGTTTCTCGACAAATTAATTAATCTCCCTGTGCCAAAAAAACACTAAAAATTATGAAATACGTAGATATGTAAATATTCTGTTGCACAGCACTCTAACGCGCTATACTAAGCAGCAAAAAACAAAAGGTATGATGGGCCAGGAGGTAAGCAAACGGACAGGCATAATGCAGTCGTGCAGAGTTTCTTCTAAGACTCCCGAGATGATGCTGCCGAATGCTGGGTTTGCACATTTCCTTCATAGGATATGTAGAAGGCCGCCAGAAGAGACTCCTGGCTTGCAACAGCCTCTGATGGTTCATCTGAAACTGGCCAATCCCTTGCTGCTTTGGATTTGAAGAAAAGTCAAAAAGTGATGGGTAAAAGGTTTGCTTTAATCTCACCCACGGGTCACTACGATAGGCGATGACCCAGGAATTCTTATTTCCTCTGACTTTTTTTCCCCACTTTGCCACTGCAGACAAAAACCAACCTTAAGACGAGGCCAAAGTTGGTCTGACACTACTTGTTTTCCAGTTTAGGGGGGGAGGCCACCGAGCGCTTCTGACTGGGCCATTCCGTTTGGGGACAGGACCAAGACAGGTCTGCGTGTGGTTGTTCGCTGCAGTGGTAGACATGAGCTAAAAATGATGGGCTGGAATGTGGCTCAGAGTGCTTAACAGTGAATTAGATAATTATAATTCAAGCATTCCATTCACCCATCGTTTTTCGTGTTGCTCCTGTTTTGCATGAATGCCACTGGTGTCTTATCCTGCAGCTTCAAATGAGACTGATATATGTTATTTCATTTTTATTTATTCCATCATGCGTGTTTTTGTTTTACAACCTATGTAGGAATGTGCAAAACACATGAGAAAATGCTACCCCATCTTGGAAGAGGTTTCTTTCCCAGCATCTGAGTTAGTCTCAGGGTCGGCTTGGCGACCTCGCGCCTTGGGATTGATGGGCTGCACGAGGCAAACAGCCCCAGAGTTATGCAGGCACCAGGGCCCTCTAATCTTGGAGGATTTCGCAGGCGGACAAAAGCAGGTGTTATTTTGATGCCCTCGGCAACTTATCTTTAATCAATCTACTTATTCACTGCTCATATAATCTTATTGATCTGGATCTCGGGGGGAAAGTCAATTAATCTAATCCATGTTGTTGCATTTGAATACATGTTTTTAATCGTAGTATTATAGCTGACATGACGAGGGGAAGCCAAGATTCATAGGTAAGAGGGATTGTAGGAACAACACATTTTGTTACAATGTCAGAAAGGATTGTTCCCGTCTTGTAATGTGCCGCCCAAAACTGGACCTAGGTTTTGGATCCAGGCAGCATGAACCACCTTCAGTGAGAAAATTCGTGTTTTTGGGTGTGCTGTATAGAGCACTTAGAGGAAAGTGTTCATTAATGCGTTTCAGTTTCGGATGGATATGTAATAACGTGGCACAAGAAGAAATATGTGTGAAACGTTGTGTTTCTTTCTGTCATCTGACAAGTTGTGCTTCTTAAGAATTGTCTTCCTGTTAAACGAGGCATGCACCACCATTGCTGTGCCTTGTGCCACTTCTATAGATCTTCCTGGGCCATTGGGCCACTCCTGCGTGACAGGTTGGTGGCTGGCTGGAACATTTTCACACTAAAGAAGAGCAGAATAAGAGGAATTATTTGATTGACTGCTGGTATTTTGTTTGTTCTGAAGGGCGTCCTTGCAACAGCACTGTTAAATTACTGGAATATAATTTCAGACTTGGAGCGCATGGGAGCGGCTGCTCACCCCCCCTTGCTAAGCACTCAGGATCGACTACATAGTTGGTGGTGATTTCAAATGTACAGTTATTGAGTGTTTGGTACATGTGTGCCCTGTCATTTCTGTGACTGTCACAATTCCTATGTATCAATAAATAACAGCTGTTTGTGCTGTGAGCTTTCCAGGGTTTCAACCAGTGAATAATTTGTGTAAAAGGAAGTGCCAGGGCCCAACGTGTTTTTCAGGACATCACTGCAGCTGGCACCACCCACCACCTCTGCCTTGGCTGCCAAGTGTCCGTGCCAGCACAACCACTAATCAGCACACTCCTACAAGAGATTTGGACTATTCCAGGTCCCCAACGCTGTAAGAATGGCCGGAATGCACTGATATTATTCATGTTTAATGATTATTTTATTGTTAAACACTTTGCTGAGGTGTTAACCTCAAATATAAACAAACATCGCCATGGTGTGGTGGACTGGCATATGTGCTGGTGCTGAAAATTAAGTGCCAGTGCTGAGTTTCGTCAAACACTGGCTCAAATTGAGAACTGTCAACACTTGTATAAATATATCCCAATAGTAAAGCAAAATAAATTCTTTACATTGATGACTGCGCTAAATAACCTTGCAATTGTTCTGTCTTGAAAAAGGTACAACAAGTGATTACTACTCCTTTTATGAATTAGAGCATTAAACCACTGGTCTGGTGTCTGAGGCCAATCAATCTCATTGATGTTTTTTCTGAAATGGACTAACCAAATTAAATGAGTGGAACTCGGCGGCAGAACCATTATACCCAAGGTAAGGAGCCCTCAAGTAACCTTCTGAGTCTAACCCACAGGAGTGAACACTAGCTGAAAACAAAGTCGAGCAAACAGAGCGGATTGTCCATCTCCAACATTGATAAGAGGTGAATGAAGGTGCCCGGTGCTCTAGGTGGACCAAAGCCTTCCTGGCAAAGCAAACAAATGGACATTGAAATAGAACCCTCGGGGCGGTCTATTTCTGTCATTATCTGGATAAAGAAAAAAAAATCTACCTGCCTGCCTGTCACATGCTAATGCTGCAATGCAATATCACCAGAAGTCTCTTGGGTGAAACAGGGGCTAAGGGACAAGTGGCTACTTTTTTCACCATTGGAGATCCAGGCAGAGAAGCATTATTTTATTTCCACTAAATAACGAATGCATTGCCACATACTTTTAAACTTGCTGCTTGAGGCTGTGGGTACAATATTTTACATAAACTGTTAACTGAGATATCTTGCTGATTTTGATTATGTTTTGTCCAGTGAGATCCCGTTTATGAATTTGTCAAACACAGGGTGCTATTTCAGATGTATTTATTACATAGACCATGCCTTGTGTGAAGGCTACTCAAATCACACCTGTTTTACGGCCTCTCCACCTTTTTCATTTCACTTAAATCACTGAAGGTGCCTGAACTTGCAGATGTAACACCTCGTGGGGTAGAACCTGTTCACTCCATGCTATAATCACTACTTAAATTACTCCTACTTCTATCAGCCTATATGGATGGAAAGAAGGAAGAATCTGACCTGCTAGAGACTAACTCTGATATCATAACCCAGAGAGTTTGTCTCCTGGTGTTTTACGTCTTGGAGGGTTTTCATCTAACCTGATAGAAGATGCTTGTTAGAAATGGGATCTCTAGTTGGCAGAGGTATTCACCTTTCTCCAAAAACGGACCACAATCCTAGTCAGGGTAAGTCATACACAATCCAAATTATCCTGTGCCCACCCTCTGGTAGCTTGTCACTGAGCAGTCAGGCTTAACTTAGAAGGCAATGTGTAAAGTATTTGTGCAATAGACCATACTGTAACACAGTGAAAACACCACAGAAATGCACCACACTGGTTTAGAAAAATATATGATATTTATCTGATTAAATTAAGGTCAAAACAACAAAGATTCAATAAGCACAAGTTGAGATACCACTTTTGCAAGATTAAAAATAGTCTTAAATCTTAGAAATCAATAGTTGTCTCTTGTTTGCATCAAAATTACCATGCATGGAGGCTGCAAGAGTAGGAGATGCATGAAAAAATAAGGTGTGCGTTGGATCTCCCGACACGGCACAGATGCGTTGTTTCTTTCCACGCTGCCAGGGGCTTTGCGTCAATTTCCAGCACGCAGTCTTGGTTCCTCACTGCGATGCTGGGATCTTTTGGCACCCAGGGACGATGAGGAGAAAATCCTGGATTTGCGGGAAGAAGTCACCAGCATTGCGTCGATCCAGTAGGCGATGCATCAAATTTTCTGTTGTAAGGCAGGTGCTGCGTCGATTCTTCACTAAGGAAGTAGGGCTACGTCATTCTGGCTCAGCTGTGCGCCGAATTTCCAGTCGCAGTGCAGGCGCTGCATTAATCTTCGCTCGGGAAGTTGGGCTGCGTCGTTCCGGTTTGGCTGTGAGGCGATTTTCTCATTGCAGTGCAGGCTGTGCGTCAATTTTCGTTGCACAAGGAGTTTCCTTGGAGAGATTAAGTCTTTTTGGCCCTAAGACTTCAGAAAACAGGAGGCAAGCTCAATCCAAGCCGTTGGAGAGCACTTCTCAGCAAAGTCAGAGGCCAGCAAGGCAGGAAGGTATTAGTAGCGCAGCAGTCCTTCACAGCAAAGCAGTCCAGATGAGTCCTTTGAGCAGCCAGGCAATGCCTCCTGACAGGTTGCAGGTTCAGGTTCAAGCTCAGAAGTGTCTGATTTGGCGGGGTCAGAAACACAGTTCATATACCCCAAAATGCCTTTGAAATGGGGGAGAATTCAAAGACTGGTTTTGATGTCCACAATGTCCCTTTCAGTACAGGTCTGTCTGCCAGGTTCCCAGTAGGGGGTTAGGCAGTCCATTGTGTGACGGCTGGCCACTAGCCTTTGAAATGTAAGTGTCAGGCCCTCCACCCTTCCAGCCCAGGAAGACCCATTCAGTATGCAGATGAATGCAGGTGTGACTGAGTATCCTGTGTTTGTGGTTGTCTGGGTGAAATGCACAAGGGAGCTGTCACCCAGCCCAGCCCAGACGTGGATTGGAGACAGGCTTAAAGGCACAGATGGATTTTAGGTGCAGAGAAATGCTCACTTTCAGAATGCTTGTTTCTGGTCAAGGGAGGACCTGGCCTGGCAGTTTGGGCTGGAGTGTTCCCATGGGGAACAGAGTCAAGACTGATTTGCATATGGCTGGGTCCAAACTGGAATGGCATGGCAAGCAAAAAAATGATTTATTAAACCCAGATCTGTGACTGGGGATGACTGTTTTATTTGCTATGCATTTCATCCATCATCTGTTGTGCTTGCACTTTCTAAAAGTGGCATTTCTAAAATAGTAATATAAAATCCAACCTCACCAATAAGCAGGATTTTGTATTACCATTCTGGCCATACTAAATGTGACCTGGATACCCCTTTCTGATCAGAATCTACCCCTCAAACAGTATATGAGGGTAGCCCTAATGTTGTCCTATGAAAGGAGCAGGCCTCAATGTAGTGGAAAGCGAAGTTAGGAGTTTTCAATTACCAGGACATATAAAACACACATGTACATATTCTGCCTTTTATCTACATAGCACCCTGCCCTATGGGTTATCTAGGGCATGCCTTAGGGGTGACTTATATGTAGAAAAAGGGGAGTGTAAGGCTTGGCAAGTACTTTTAAATGCCAAGTTGAAGTGGCGGTGAAACTGCACAAACAGTCCTTGCAATGGTAGGCCTGAGACATGGTTAAGGGGCTACTTATGTGGGTGGCACAACCAGTGCTGCAGGCCCACTAGTAGCAATAAATCTACTGGCCCTGGGCACATGTAGTGCACTTTACTAGGGAGGTACAAGTAGATCAAATATTCTAATTGGGTGTGAACCAATGTTACCATGTTTAAGGGAGAGAGCATATGTACTTTAGCACTGGTTAGCAGTGGTAAAGTGCGCGGAGTCATAAAACCAGCAAAAACAGTGTCAGAAAAGTGGAGAGAGGCAGGCAAAAAGTTTGGTATGACCACCCTAAGGCTGTCAGGTCTAATAATGCTATAGGCCCACCTTAGGCCGTCTACCAAGAAGGAGCTCTTTGCAGTCTTCACATGATGAAACCCTATGGCCATCTACCTGACTAACAAGCAAACCAGTATCAGCTTCTAATCCTATCAGACAGAATCTGATGACTGGTTGGAAGAAGATCACTCACCTTAAACACATCTACATTCATTATCACTCACTGTTATCAGCAGAACTCCCAAACATTTCCACTTGTGTCTCTGTCATACTTTAACTCTTAAGTTACAGGCAGTCATTGCCTGGAGGTCAACTGTGCAGTGAAAAAATGCCCGGTGGTCAGCAAGGCCAACCATTGTTAATAACAACGCAACAACAAGCAATTGACATGTTATGGCACAGCTGTTTTGTTGTTGATACAGTTTCATCTATTAATGACAAAATCATTTCACAATATTTGTCTGACCTTTCTAGCAGTTTTACTTGAATTACCAGGGCCTACTTCTACTAGGTACTCTCCACCCTTGAGAGCAGAGGTATATCTTTCACACCTTGGTTGTTTCCTTCCCTTGTAAGTCATCTGGATACTTGTTTGAGAACATGTGGTGCGATTTTAAGATGAATAACAGGATGTTGTTAAAGTGCTGTAATAAGCTCAACCAGTGTGGTGTCTGCCTTAGATGACATGAGCACAACCAATTACTTGTCATCATACCTGCATTTTCCTGCTGGGCAGTGCACCACATACAGTCAATCCTCTGATCCATATTGTAAATAGATGTAGATATGGGTGCTGTCCATGTATACATTAAGGTAGTTCTTGCTCATGAGTTACTCATAAATGAAGGGTGAATCCTGTAGTACCCATTTTATGTAAGGAGCCGTTGAGAAGGCTTTGACTGGCTCGACTCAGTGACAATAACTGTGCGTGGCCTGTGGAAACCACTACTGTGAGGTATATTTGAAACTTTTAAAATTGAGGTGATTGAGGAAAACCTGGAGGATCAACATGATTGTTTGCATTTATAATAGGCAAGTACAACCTAGAAGATTTCTCATGGTAATTTTTCCCATCACTAACATGGATAGCCCTAGAGCATCTTTTAGGTGCTGTCCACCTCTGTGATCTGAAATTAGCATTTTCTCCTATGGATGAGGCACAGAGACCCACAGGAATTAACGTGGGAAGCATTACTTGGCAGATGTCAACTTTTGGAAAGCTTGGAATGGGACAACAGCCTTCAATGGAAGCTGCGTAGTGGAAAGAAGTTTCCGACTCATGGACAACAAGTCACTAGTGGGTGTTGCAGTCCTTAATTTGTTAAAGAAAGTGAGCCGGTGCTAAAGTTCTGCTCAGAATCACGCAGTTAGTGCAATTAAATGCGGGCATGCTGAATGCCAAGGCTAGTAGTCCACAATCCACCACAGGGCTCTTTAACCCACTACCAGACACCCCGTACCTCTTCATCTCACTCTTGCAGATTTCTGCTTTCTCCCTTTGCAACGTTTTTTTGTCTTTCTCTACCTCGTCTTTTTGCTTTAGGTATTTTCCCTCCCTTGCCCTTGGTAAATACTGGTTGTGGAAAAACAAGTGCCAGTCCCCAAAAATAAATGCTTATGCCCCCCACCCACTGGTAACCATCGGCTCAAATTAAGCATTTGTTGGTGACCTGAGTTTAGTGTGAATAGGAAAGATCTGTAAAGTCAATCAAGTGAGTTTTTTTATAGACACTGTGTCTTGATGGATGTAGGCTGACTGTAGGGGAGCAAGCCTCACATGGGCACTAACAGACACAGGAATGGGGGCAGATGGATAAATACTGAAATTGTGCAAGGCGCCAGCAGAAGGAAGAGAGCAAAGACAACCACCTTCTGTACAATGTCAAGGGGCTTGCAGAATATACAGGAACAATAAAGAATTTGCCAGCCATGTTCAACAAATGCATGATAGGTGTTTAATAATATTGTCACTAAAACTGAGTGTAGCTCAGTAGTCTAACTGAGCAAAATATATATTCTTTATATAACATCCATAAAAATTGCAGAGAAGTTAATCGATTTCACGTTAAGATACAAGGAAAGACAGAACCAACGCCCCACCTATCTCATCTAAAACCAACTTTACAAACACCAGAGGTGAACATAAATATCGAGGTAAGCAATCACATTTTTTACCATGGCCCTCAGAGGAACAAAGGGCGATTGTGACAAACCTACATGTCTGCCCCAAAGCAAGCACCAGTTCCACAGGGGTCCTCTTTGTGGTTCCACTAGGGCGACCTCTTTGTGGTTCCACTAGGGCGACCTGAGCTGTGAATGGGTCCTGTAGGTTCCCAACTCTATGTGATTGTAAGTGTCATCATAGGAGGCCAAGAGGACCCCTGTTGTGCTACTCTTCTTGATGACCCTCTAGGTTTCGTTAACATGTCAGGGAAACAGATCTCTCTATTGCTGTAGTGCATGGAAATGTTGGTGTCCAGGCACATGGTGACTGGGACATAGGGTCTTCAGGTGATGTAGGGTCATGTATGGCAGCACATCAATTCCTTGATTAGGCACGGGAGAACAGCATCCTTTAGGGACGCTCATTCTAATACTCAGTGGCTGGCGACTCTTGTGTGTTGCACTTGGGTACCCGCTGTCGTTCTAGTTTAAATTCATCCAACTTTGGCATCCTCCAATATTTTTTGTTCTTCTCCAATCTGTCATTTTTTTGCCCTTTGTTAGGACCATTTAGATTTCCTTTGTTGCCTCTCTGCATGTAACACAGTTTCCTGTTTTCTGCTACAACCTGCATCTGAAGCTCCAGTCTGGTTTCTCTGCAATCTCAATCCATTCACCTGTTAAACTTGAGTTTAGAAGGGAAGTTTTGGTTTCCTGTTTTTGTGAATGTATTTGTCTTATACTGGAAGTGTTGAGTAACTGTGCTGTTACATCATTGACATCTTCTTGGCTCTCACTCAGTATCCGCTCATGGAGTGGGCAGTTGTAGTTATTTTAGAATGTTTCACTAAAGTGTGGTCTTTCCAGTACCTTGGCCATAGGCATAGTTTATATTGTATGTTTATGTTGCTCGGTATTCAAATCAGGTAAGCAGAAAGGTGAAGGCCCTCAAAATTGTTCCATAGCTTATATTGTATGTTTACGTTGGTCGGTATTCAAATCAGGTAAGCAGAAAGGTGAAGGCCCTCAAAATTGTTCCATAGCTTATATTGTATGTTTACGTTGGTCGGTATTCAAATCAGGTAAGCAGAAAGGTGAAGGCCCTCAAAATTGTTCCATAGCTTATATTGTATGTTTACGTTGGTCGGTATTCAAAATTGTTCCATAGCTATCAAAAGGGCTTAAAACCAAGGTGGTGGAACATTGATACACACCTAAATGATCCATGTGATATTAAAACCAGTGCTCCTGCTGAATTCATAGTTCTGATGTGCCTGGTAACTCTCGTAATACCTTTGGAGGTAATAGACCAACAAGAGCCTGAGAGTGGCGTGGCGGAGAGTTGCTCACAAGGAGACCTTTCAACCAAGTGCTGTGGTTTATCGGTGCTTCTGGTGATAAGGGTGGATAGAAGCCTCCATCTATGCGGCTGTACTCACTAGAAGTGCTATTAAACATAGATCTATGGAACATCCGCCGGGGAACCCCCAGCCTCTAAGAAGCAGCCTACTGTACATACCACCACCCCAAGTGGTTACAGCAAATCGCTTGAGAAGAGCATGGTCCTTAGAACGTCCAGGATGGTGCTACTGAGCCCAAAGCATGGAAACATATGAGATAGAAGGAGTTATCAACTGAACACCAAATGTGTAGTGGTTTAACGCAGGCACTTCCTTGAGGTTAAACTTTAGTGTGTGATGTAAATCGGTGCAAATGGTAGCAACGGTGAGTTTTTGCATGTAAAACTTGCATTATACCGAAAGCTGACATGGCCGCACTGCCACAAGCACCCTGTGTTGTGCAGGCACGACGCCCTTGATAACCTATGCAAAGGAGGTATGACGTGCATGAAGGGGCTATGGCTATCCGTACGTAGATAAACTTTAGTTGCATGAATTAAAAGTGAGGATTCGCCTAAATGGGTTAATAAAGAGGGCAGAATAACTGTGGCGTTGGGTCTGAGGGGAGGGTGAGGTAACTTTTTGGGGGATATGTGCATTTCCTTTCATCCATTTAGTATTAAAAAGCTTGTAATGCAAATAATTGTCACCTCAATGACATCCCGTCAACACACTACAGGTAATTAACTAATAGATGCGAGGGCGTAATAGTTTATTCAAAGCTGAACCATGTTTGCGTCTTGTACACATTCGCCAGAAAGTCTTCCTTGGGGGGTGTGGGGCAAGGGGTTTATTGCTGATCACCACCTTCAGCTCCCCTGTTCCTCGCACAGCACAGCCAGCTGAAGCCGAGATACATTCCCAGATGATCCTGTGCCGTGTGAAGCTGCTTGTTAATCAGGTCTGCACTCATAAACTCATTAAGAAGCGCTTCCTGGGGTACCTCGGTTAATGAGAGTTTTAGCGAAAATCACATACCTCAGCATTCTCAAGCTAGCCACTCACTATACTAGCGTTCCAGTGCAGAAGAAAATGATTTATGACAGCAGTGGAAAGCAATGCATCATTTCCCCCAATACGGCCGTTTCCCACCATCCTTCCTAATTCCATGTTTCAGCTGTTAGCAGAGGCAAACCTGATTTCTACCTACATTTCAAGGCTTATTGAAACGTCCACTACTTCCGTTTCCAAATCATTTGATCAGCATGAACATCTGCTGCCAGGTGGAGATAAACTACTCCATGCACACTTTCTCTCTTATCTCCACATGTACAGAATTCGAAACACATTTACAATGAACCCATTTTATATCCATCATAACATTCAGCTTGCTAGTTGACACCCCTGGAAGAGGGAGGCATGTGCGGTGTCACTGAGGGGTGGAATTGGAGTTTTGGTAGATATGGGACAACTGCTAAAAATGGTCATATGTCCCACTGATCCACACAGAGCCAACAGTTCTTTATGAGGCTAAGGAATGCAGGTAGAGCTGGGTATGACTATACTCAAGGAGGGGGGAGTGTAAGCAGGAAAATTAAAGTAGCAGAGGAACCAGGTGTGGAAGCCATCATATTTTTGACACTTAATAAGGAACTGGCAGAATGTCTGAAGGCCTGATGACTTACGCTGAGCTTGTAGTGAGCTCAAGGCTTTGAAAAATAAAGGAAGTCCTGAAACTATGCGTGTACTGCTTCTTTGCTTCGATTGCAGAACATTTCCATCATTATGTGTGGCTGTTATTTGTGATACGTGCTGTAACGTTTGTTCCGATGATATCACAATTAGGATTTGGACGCCTAATACTTCACCCCAACAGTTCTCTCCTCGACAGGTTCAACCTCCTGAAATTCATCATGGGAAAAATGCTAGATAACTTGTCGTGCCAATATCTGCAGGTTAGTCCCCATTATTGGGGACTTTAACTTAAATAGGAGTTATTTATCACACCCGATAACATTTGACCCGGCAAGACTGATTCTATCAGATCCAATAAATATCGACCCAAACTCCGGGCCACTTCTAATGTTGCCTTTATAGTATATTGGTGTAAATACACTTTAAATAGGATGGACAGGATTTTGACAGATTTTGGTGGATGCCTCATAAGTGTCAAACTAAAGCAGGCCCCAAGCCTGATACCCTGTGATGACAAGGTGTTTATTCAGTACACTAACAGGCTATTTAGCAGCCAAGGGTTTAAAGCTTAACTCAGCCTTTACACAAAGGGAATTATAGCAACTTCACGAGTGGAGAAAAACTTGTCTGCTTGCAACTGTAGAAAGTGATGTGTCCAGGATACCCTGACATATGAGGTTTTGTACTTGGGATCAGACAGGCTGCAAGACACAGAGCCAGTGGTTTGTGGACACTGGTTTATGGTTAATGATTAATGTCACTAGTAACAGATTCAACGTATTATTTGATATTTCACAATTTGAGCGTTTGCCTACAGAAAGAAAACAAGCATTGGCAAATTGGCAGGGCAACAGATCTGTTGTTCACTGTCAGCTTTTTGACTTTGTTAATGCCTGTTCGGTTTAGTAGTGTTTTTTGCAAAACATTATTGTTGGGTAAGCTACATTTGTAACTTGGCATTGGCTAAAAGCAAAAATATGTTTTGGTCCCAAAAACGATACATTGCTTTGATAGTTCTGGGCACTGATGTGAACTACTTTGTGGGTGAATGTGCTCCTTGTGAAAGAGAATACTGTCACTGAGAGTAAAGTTTACCAATTGCTGAAGTTGGCTGACCCACCACTCCGTGCTGTATTCTGTAGTGGGCGCAAGAGCATTTGAATAACACAGTTGCAGATCAATGGCTAGAGAGGGCTGACCGAAATCCCTTATGAGTAAGTATATTATACATACAATTTTAGTGAAGTCAAAAGGCCTCAGCTGATGCCATACCTATAAAGTAAGAGAAGCCTTAACCCAAAACTTCATTAAGAGAACGCTGATAGTAGAAATGGGTCCAAAAAGAATATTTGAAGTTAACAAGGGGGCACTTTGAACAAGAAATAGGTGTAACCCTCCACTGCAAAAGAACCACTTTTATTGTGCTATTAGTTGCCTTGTATTTGTGGTTCTTATTCATGTTGGTCTTTCCCACCTTTCCCTTTCACAGTTGAGACGGAACCAGTAGTGGTCCATGATGATCCATGCCAGATTTTCAGGATATTCACATAGGATACATTTGCATACAATTAATCTAAATTGGAATCATTCAGCATATCATAGGTTAGCCTTACATTCTGGTGTCAGTCCTTCATGGACCACCAAGAGATTACCTCCTATCAATGCTATGGCCTACAACTCTGCCAGTAGATGAAAGCACTCTGTTTTGGCGAGCAGTGCTTTTGGTACATGGCCTTGTGAGTTTTAGCTGCTCTTTGGATTTGCAGGACATCAACTGCACAGTTTCTTCAATAAATCAAGCAATAAAAGCAAGAGTCTAATTAAGAAGAGAACCATTTCTAAATGCCCGACTTGCACATTTTAAAGCACATGCGGTACTGCAAGAAATGGGCTAAAAACAATTAAATGAAAACGTTACAGAAACCATTTAAAAGTACTTTTATGGAAGAACAGTTTTCATCTTTTTCAACATTTGTTTATCACCTTCACGGTAATCATCTGCTCCTTCAACCGGCTGACTTACTTGAATGAGATGCTTGCCATTCCTCCCATGACATCTTTGGGGTTTGAAAATTATCTTAAAAAAAGAGAATCGATGTATTATTCCTGTATGATGAAATCAGGAAGTATAGTGTGGCTCCTCTCTGAGATCTCAAAGCAACATGTGGTATCAAGATTTGAAATAAACATCTTGAAATGAAATCCCCTCGTGGCACAAATCCTGATTGCGTCAAAATGGAATCATGTTGGCTGTGCCGCTCGAGGGTGTTTGCTCCAACAATTTGTAGCTGGTGAAACCATAAGCAAATTGTGGGAGCGAAGAATGCACTAGCACTCTCTGAATATGCTAGAAAGGTGAATATTATATGCTATTAGTGTATCATTCCACATTCTCGCATACTTTGGAGCCAACCACTCACCCACTAGTTTGCAACCCTCATGCAATCGCAAATTTGGGAGTGTGCATACATGCGCAGTTAGGTGCACTCTTTCCTCCTCTTCATCCTCACGTTCTCCATTGCCCCCTCGTCCTTGGAAGAGGCTTGCCAGAAGCACCTAATTTGTGAAACATTGCTGGTGATGGGGGAGGCTGGCGGGTAGAAGTCATCCCTGTGGCTGTTCCTTCCTCTTCGGGTCGGAGGAGGAGGGTCCAGGCCCTGAGGAGCATAAAGGAAAATATATTTCCAGGGACCTCTAGCCAGACATGATTAGGCATAGCAAGTCCAACATCGGTTTTCAGGAGGAAGTGGTCCAGAGACTTCTTCTGGTTCCTTACTGCATCAGTTTCTGTTCAACGTCTGTTGACATGCCTGTGCATCCCTGTATCTAGGAGGTTTTGAAGAGGGAATGGAATGATCAGAATACAATTTGAATGCCCTGCTTTATGGCCAAACTGTATCCTTTAAAGGACATGCAGAGAGACTTGCTGGACTCTATACTAATATATTAATTTGTGGCCAGTTTGGTGGGCCATACTTCCTTGGCTGAGGATGTGATCCTCAAAGATCCCATGTGGCTCAATTCCTTATTTCTGAAATTAAGTCTCTGTATCGGGCCTTGGATGAGTCTTCTGACCGTTCAGGAGTGCTGGAACTTTTCGAATGCCAGGTGGAGCTCCTGCCAGATGTGTCTTTTGATGTGGTGCGGGCCTCGGCTCTAGCAGGCGATGCCTGTGTGGAGGCTCAGAGAAATCTGATGTTGAAGGATTGGAGGATGGATGCAGTCCAGAAGTCTTCGGTGCACCGGATGCCCTTCCAGGGGTCTGTGCTGTTTGGGGCTGAGCTGGAGAGTAAGCTTAATAAGTTGCTTAAAGAGAAGAAACATTCCTCCTCCATAAAGTCAGTTTCTGGGGATAGATCTTTTTTTAAGCCCAAGCCCCCACCATTGCGCCAGGCAATGAGGAAGCTGGTTGTACGGGACTAAAGGAGGTTTCTGGCAGGAATGGGATGTGAGCAGAAACCCAAATCTCCCCCTCTCATGTCACCTAACTATATGATGGGTCTGGAGCATACAGTTGGGGGTCACCTTCAGTTTTTCCTCCAAGCCTGGAGGGAATCTACTTCAGGTGCCTGGGTTTTGGACATTGTCCATCAGAGCTAAAAGATAGAGTTTGGGGAGATTCATCCTACTTCTGGGGGTGCATCTGATGCCGTGGCCCTCCAACCTGATGAAGCGGGACACCTTGAACCAGAGAATTCTTTCTCTGCTTTAGAAGGGGGCCATTTTGAAGCTTCTCCATTTGGAGAGAGGCCAGGTGTTTTACTGCATCATCTTCCTGGTCCCAAAGTCCACAGAGGACTTCCGGCTGGTTTTGGACTTGAAAACATTGAACAAGTTTGCATTGCAGACAACTATCCCACTGGTGGTCTAGGGTCATCTCGTGCATTCTGGATCTGCCGGACACTTATTATCATGTTCCAGTCCACCCATTCTCCCAGCCGTTCCTGAGGTTCTGTGTCCAGGGGGCTCATTATCAGTTCATGTTCCTGCCATTTGCCCTTCGGTCAGCTCCAAGGGTATTTAGCAAAGTAGTGGCCCCTCTGGTTGTGTCCCTCCAACTTCGGGGGATCCACCTCAGCCCTTACCTGGATGATTGGCTCTTTCATGCTCCAGCAAGTAAAAGTCTTTTTCTGGACTTCCAAAGGGTGTTTGCTGCTCTTTGAGCACATGGTTTACTGATCAACTCGGACATGTGTCAGCTAGCTCCTTCTTGGGATTATTGGGGCACGATTTCAGACAGATCTCAACAGGGTCATCCTGCCTGCTTCTAGGGCTTTGGCCTTGATGTCCCTGGCTCGGGACATGATGGGACAATCTTCAGTCCCAGTTCTTACGCGGCTTCATCTGCTGGGGTTCAAGACCACAGCAGTCTTCGCGGTGGCTTGGGCTCGGTTTCACCTGCGCCCTTTGTGGCTCCATCATCTGCCCTTTTGGGATCCTCGCTGCAGGGACTTCAAGATGTTGGTACCTGTGTCTCCATCAGTGCTGGAGGACTTGGGCTGGTGGACGGTGCAGGAAAATCTGTCCAGGGATGTTCCTTTGCAGCCAGATCAACTGCTGCTACTGACTATGGATGCCATCTCCTTTGGTTGGGGGGTGACTCTGGGGGACAGGTCTCTGCAGGCTCCCTGGTCCCTTCAGGAGGGTTGCTGCCTCTCCAGTTGGAGGGAATTGATGGCAGTCTTTCGGGCTGTCATGTGTTTTCGGCATCTTCTGGAGAGGCACACTCTGGTGATGCAGACAGACAACCATGTGACGGTGGCATACCTCAACAACCGGGGGTATTCTTTCCAGGTCCCTGAATGCTGTGGCCCTGCCCTTGTTTCAGTGGGGGGAATTACATCTTCAATCCCTTGTGGCAGTTCATGTGTCGGGGTGGACAATGGGGTGACAGATCCTCTCAGTCGCTTCTTTCCCCCCTCTCAGGAACTCTCCATCCTGAGGGAGGTGTTTCTAAGTTGTGCGAGAGGTTTTGTGTTCCTTACCTGGATCAATTTGCTTCGCAGCTAAATGCACAAGTTCCCAGGTTTTGTGCTCGTTCCAGTCAGGCAGGGTCCTGGGGCATGGATTCTGCTACAGTCTTTACCCGGATCAGCTGTTGTATGCCTTCCCGCCCATGGCTTTGGTTTCTCAGGTTTCTAGCTCAGTTGATGGGGGAGTCATGGGTGGTGAGTCTTGTGGTGCCCTTTTGGCCTTGGAGGTCATAGTTCCCCGCTCCCAGGTTGATGGTGACCCAGGGGCCATGGATGATTCCTTGCTCCCCTTCGCCTCTCTGAATCTCTCTGGTGGCTTTGGCTGTTGGTCTGAAAATTGAGAGGAGGAGGTTGCAATGCAAGGGTATCCCGAGACATCTAGCGGTGGCAGTTTAGTTCTCCAGGAAACCTACTACCTTGAAATCTTATGACTGACATTAGGGTAACTTCCAGCAGTGATGTGAAACTTGGGATGTCTCCTTTGGATTGTTCCCTTCTGACTGTACTCCAGTTTTTGTGGGAGGGTTTTGAGAAGCATTTGTGTCCACTTTGCAGGCACAGTGGACGGTCCTTAAGGAGTTCTGTTCTTCTTGAGGAAATCTGGAGGATGTGGATGACTTGGCGGTTTGTTTGTTCTGTGGCTTCTCTCTTGCCCATCCGATGGTGAATCCCCCTTTTCCTTTTTGGTATTTGCCATTGGGTTTGACAGTGCTGTTGTTGACTCTTTTTGAACCTATGGAGCAGTCTCACATTAAGCTTGTCACCTTCAAGGTATTTTTTTGTGGGTGCGACTTCTGCCAGGTGCGTTGGTGAGCTAGGGGTTTTGCCTCCCTTGGTGGCGGCTTCTGCAGAGGATGCAGGTTTGAAGTCGTATTTGCTGGATGTGAAGCGGGCTTTGCAGTACTTGGATAACACCCTTTCTTTACAGAAGTCTGATTTTTTGTTTGTATCTTTTGCTGCTTCCTCTATGGGAGAGAAAGCCTCTTTTTTGTCTATCAGCCGGTGGCTCAAGCAGGTGACTGAGTGGGCCTATTCTGTGTCTGGGGTTCCTCCTCTGGCGAGAGTCCAGGGCCTTTCAACCAAGGGGGTGGCAGCCACTTGGGAAGAGTTGAGGGTGGTGTCCATTTCTGAGATCTGTTGGGTGGCTACATGGGCATCTTCCAACATTTTTGTTAGGCATTATTGTTTCCAGAATGTATTAGGGGCAGACACTAATTTTGTGTTGAGAGTTTTGCAGGCTGTCTGCTCCTTGACAGGTTCTGTATTTCTTGTGTTTTTTGCCCTGTTATTAAATCTCTTTTGGTTACTGCATTTTTGGTGTTGTGTCCTTTGGTGATTGTTAGTTGTCCTGTTGTGGAAACTGTATCTTCTGGCTTGGGTATTCTCCATATATAATAAATGGGACAAGGACTGGAGGGACCTGTGGGTAATGCCCTATTAATTAGCGGTAATTTTCATTACTCCTGGTCCTGTAGTCCTTGTCCCATTCATTACGACCCACTCACCTTCCCTCCCTCATAACCGTCCTTTCTTTTTTGGTGTTGGTAGTTCACAAGGAATGCTGGGTAAGTATACTCCTCTGGGGGAAGAGGCAGGGACAAGGGGTTCCGCAATCCTTGCGTTCTTTTTTCTGTTGTGGAGATAGGTTTATCTCAGTATGAAATGATTGGAATGAGGACTACAGGACCAGGAGTAATGAAGATTATCAGTAAGTAATAGGACAATAACTAGCAAATCTGGTTGGCGAGTGCATAAACACTAAGCCATTATGTTCAATCACACTCACTTCCATTGTATCTCTTTTTCCTCTTTGCTGAATTTCCTTGTCCCTCTTCCTAAACAGTGTAACATGCTTCTTGGGCTTTGCCTATAATGTAAGTTTCCAACTTCCTGGCTGCCTACAAACCAGTAACCACACACACAAGATCTGTATCCTTGCATTGAAGTGAATAGATAATAAGCCTGTGTAGTTCATGGCCGGTAGCAGATACACTTGGCTGCTTATGAATACTAAATATGAATAACAAACAGGACTCTTGTAGCCACAAATTCTCTTCCCTCTGTTGGCTTATACTTTTTCAAAAAGTAAATTACTTGAATGATGTTATTTTTTTAAAATAAAAGATTACTTTTTATTTGTTCATAATCTTAATAAAAAAAATTCAGAAACCAGTTTCCCTAGTAATTCCACCTGGTTCTTCATTACAAGGTTCCATAACTTCTACTATGATTAACCTGTAAACGTATTTCTTAGAATTTTGGAGTTCTACTCCTTCATCAGGAATCTCACATGTTTGTCACATTTATAAAATCTAAGGTGTAAGAAGCAGGATAAGATTGGTGTATCACTTATCGCAATGACAACAACAAACTTGTTTCTCATATTCAAAGGATCATATCTGATATCATATTTATTTTATAAACAATTCTCGATGTCACCAGAAATCTAATTAACAGAATACATTCCAATAGCTTCTTCATTTGCACTAATACTAATGTCACAAAATGCGTTTCTAATTCATATGGTATCTATCCGTGTAGTACATATTTCTTTATTGTTTTTTTATTTTCTATAACTGGGTAATGTCTGGCACAGTTTTTACATCAGAGAACAGTATTTGCTATAAAGAATCAATAGTCGGTTACATATTGTTAGCATTTTATGATGTTCATAAGTTGCATATGCGTGCTCGAGGACTGCCCTAATAACTAAGGACATATCAGACTCACCATTGGAGACTCAGGGAAGAACCACGCATCCATGGAGCAGAACTGCGGATCTTCTACGTTCTTCTCCACCACGAACACCGATGGTGGCAAAGACGACCACAGTGTGTACAGCCACCTAGCACACAGTGGAGGGGGGAGGAAAAAGAGAGTGACACACACACGCAACACGCAACACGCAACACGCAACACCCCCACCCCCAACATGTTACACACAAGAAGATGCAGTAACATAACATATTTACCCAGTACCCCTCACGAATAATGCAAGGACTACACGAATAGATGAAAGTGAGTGTAATAATATAAATACAGTAGAAATACGTACATCCAATCTAAAAGTATATACATATGTACAAATCAAGGGACACTGCCCAGTCCTCAATTTCCGTGGGCCACAGGGCCACATTACAAAGCCCAAGACCCCACTTGACTCCTGCAACAACATGGAGAGAACACTGCAGGGATATCAGTTCGAAAATATAGGCAGGCACCTCAGGGGGATGTGGAACGGGGGGCACCTCAGCCGGCAGATGGAACAACACTACAGTCTCTCAAGTGGGTGACTTGCTCATTGGCTCTGGAGGGGGCAACATGCCCTGTGCTTGGTCTTGGGGAGTGCAAGGCCACAGTTTCTCAAGAGGGTGACTTGCTGTCTTGCCTACATGCTCTGGAGGGGGCATAATGACCTGTGCTTCTGGTCCTGGGGAGGATGGGGTGAGTGGGTGTCATACCCACTGCTTCTGGAGGGGGCATTGTGCCCTGTGAATTTCATCCTGGGGAGGATGGGGTGAGTGGTTGGCTTCTCCACTGGTTCTGGAGGGGGGATTTAACCCCGTGATGCAGATCTTGGGGAGTGTAAGGTCACAATCTCTCAGCTGGGTGTCATACCCACAGGAATTGCAGGGGGCAGGCTGCACAGCAGCCCATGGATGCTGGACTACACACTGTCCGCCGGCGGTGATAGCTGCTCAGTGGTGGTGCTGCTGATGCTGCCCCTGGTGGTAGGGGGAGGCTCCAGCCCATCCCCTGCAGCCTCAGACGGCTGCCCACTGGTGCTGCTACTGCTGGTGCGGCTGCTGCTGGTGGTGGTGGGGGGAAGCTCCAGACCATCCCCTGCAGCCTCGGACGGCTGCCCACTGGTGGTGCTGCTGGTGGTGGTGGTGGTGCTGCTGCTAGTGGTGGTGGGGGGAAGCTCATGCCCATCCCCTGCAGCCTCAGATGGTTGCACCACCATGGTTGGTGGTGGGGGCTCCTACTGAGTCCCAGCACCAGGCCCCCTGCCCTTCCTGCCAGCAGCAGGGGATGCCTCCTTGCTCTTCGGGCAGCAGCTGGGGAAGGCTCCTTGACCTTCCTAGCTGCAGATGGGGATGGCTCCTTGCTCTTCAGGGCAGCAGCTGGGGGATGGCCCCTTACCCTTCCTGTCAGCTGCTGGGGATTGCTCCTTGCCCTTCCTGGCAGCAGCTGGAGGTGGCACCTTGACCTTCATGGCAGCACTTGGGGCAGGCACCCTTTCCATGTGGCTGCCTGGTGCCTGGGAACCTTTCCCACCACAAATTGCTGTGGACACTACTAGACCCGTGGACTGGGTGGCTAAAGTGCTTGCCTGGGTTTTACCCACCCTGGCCAAACGTGAAGGACGGGGGAAGGGGTAGGGAAGAGGTCAATAGTGGAGAGGAAAAGCTTCCTAGAGACACTGGGGCAGGGAGAGGGAGAAGGTTTGGGAGTGGAGGAAGAGGGAGTGGTTGTAGGAGGTGTCTGTCTGCTCTGTTTGGGTGCAGGTGCATGTGCTGGATGTTATTGTGAGGTGGATGGCTGTTAGGTGCCGGAGTGCTTGCGTTTGTGTACTTTGGTACGAGGGGGCACAGACACAGTGGGAGAGGACACAGGGGACGTGTGCATGGCTGTTGGGGTGGTGTCTGCCAGTGAGGTGTGTGTTCTGATAGGTGTACTGGTGATGGCGGTACTGGATGAGGATGTAGTGCATGCAGGTATGAGTGTAGACAGAACTGGGAGGGAGGGGGAGGGGGGGAAGAGGAGGGGGACACAGTGGAGGGAGTGGATATTGGTATGTCTGCATCTGGATAGTGTTTGTGTGATTGCCTGTGGGATGATGTGTGGTGCTTGTGTTTGCCTGTGCCTCTCTTGTGTGTTGTCTTCAGTGCATGCTCGTCTGCTTGGGATAGGTTGGGATTGAGGGGAATGGGATTGGGAAGAGGAAGTTGGAGGGGGTAGGGTGGAAACAGGGACAATGGCTGCCATCAGAGAGAAGGCCAGAGCCTGGATTAATCTCTGTTGGGCCACCAAGCGAGTGTGAATGCCCTCCAGAAGTGCATTGGTCTGTTGCATTTGGGCTGCCAGCCCCTGGATGGCATTCACAATGGTTGACTGCCCAAAGAGATGGATCTCAGGAGGTCAATAGCCGCCTCGCTCAGGGCAGCAGGGCTAACTGGGGCAGGGCCTGAGGTGCCTGGACGAAAGAGATGCCCACCCTCCTGGGTGAGCGGGCACGGGCAACTTGCTGAGGGGCTGATGGGAGGGCGGTGCTGGTACGGGGTGGCAGCTGTACCTGTAGCTGGGGTGGGCACAGAGGTGTCCGCCACCACCACGAACTGTCTCCTCCAGTCTCCGCCGTGGTGCTCCCCTCACCCTCCATCCCACTGGTGCTCTCACAGTCGGTGGACTCTGCCTCCTGGGTCCTGTGGGATGCAGCTCCCTCCGTTACTGGTGCCTCTGCTCCTCTGCCAGATGATGCTAATGCATATAAGGACAGGATGACAAAACAAAAAGGGAGGGATAGAGACAAAGGATACACTTGGTCAATGGCTGCACCAACACCACAGTTGGCGTACACACCACCCTCACACAGGGAACAGCCCTACTCACCATGCAATGCACTACTAGTAACAATGCTAGTCACCAGGGCATGGGGAGGGACACATACCACCAACTGCAGCATAACTGTGTCCCACACAGCCCTGCCCAGTAGTGGATGCCTATTAGCTAGGTTGGAGGAATTTCACATCAGAACCCTGCCCAACATGGGACCTACTCTGCAATGTCAGGCCTGGCTTAGGGGCACCCACTGGCACACATCCCCCACCCGGATACCACTCCACCAGGCATAAGTAGTAATGATGGGCACTGTACTCACCCCCTTGTTGCTGCTGCTGTCATGCCCTCAAGCGCCCATCCAGCTGCAGATAGGCCACCGTCAGTATGCGGGCCATAAGGGGGTCACGGTTCGACGGGCACCCCTTCCTCGTTGGGAGGCCATCCCCAACTGGGCCTCCGTGGTCTTCAGTGCCCAGCGTCTCAGGTCCTCCCACCGTTTCCGACAGTGGGTGCTCCGCCTGCCGTAGACCCCAGGGTCCGCACGTCCTTGGCGATGGCACGCCATGTACCCTTCTTTTGTTGGGCACTGACCTGAAGAGGAAATACACACAGGGAAATGTATTAGTCAGACTGTCCTGGCTGTTACAGTCATGGCCCACCATAGCCCTTCCCATCCCTATTTGCACAGACATGGTCCAGCATACATGCTGCACACTGCCCAGGACTCATCCACCCCCCCCCCTACACAAGACTTCACACACAGCACTCCATGTATTCCTACCCCATGCATTGTGCTCCCAGTGTACTCACAAGTTGGTCTGGAGGCCAACACTGGGGTAGGACCCTATCCACTAGTCGCTCCAACTCCACTGAGGTAAAGACAGGGGCCCTTTCCCCAGTTACACGGGCCATGGTAGGTTCCAGACACAGCAGCACATGTAGTGTAGGTCCTCTTCTGTTGAAGGTCAGGTAGCAAGTGAGTGAACAGATAGAAAATGGCAGTGACGTCCACGGCGGTGCATACCGTTACCGCCGGCATACATCACCATTTGCCACTGTAACCTATAGGGCCCAATATTATCCAATGAAGCATTGCACAGCAGTTCCAGACCACCTCCCGCAACAGCGCACAACGTCAGCGGAATTACCTCACTTCCACCTGTCCCTCCATACAGGACAGGTGGACGCCATTTCAGGGGGGCAGGCCGTGGATCATAACTGCATCAGATATCACAATTGTACATACAGGACATATGCCACCAATACATTTAAAATTAACATCATGCATTGAACTGTAGTGGCTTCAATGTACAGTTTATGACCGGCACCTCACTCTTTTGCCCCATAGGTTGCAACTGATGTGGATGAATAGGAGATGGAGACATCCCCCTGTGTACAGACCTCTGGTAGACTTAGCAACAATGGAGGACAGGCATAGTATTCTCACCTATAAACTTGACAGGGCCACAATCACAGAACTGTGTACCCAATTGGAGCCTGACCTGATATCTGCTATCCGTCACCCCACTGGGATCCCCCCTCTTGTGCAAGCCCTATCTGTCCTCCATTTCTTGGCAAGTGGTTCTTTCCAAGTGACAGTAGGCTTGACAGCAGGAATGTCACAGCCAATGTTCTCAATTGTGCTGACCAGAGTGTTGTCTGCCCTGATTAAACACATGTGCAGCTACATTGTTTTCCCCCAGGTGGAGGATTTGGCCACGGTGAAGGCTAACTGCTATGCAATGCGACATATTCCCAACGTCATTGGGGCGATTGATGGGACTCATATTGCATTTGTCCCACCCCGGTACAATGAACAGGTCTTCAGAAATCGAAATAGTTTTCACTCGATGAATGTCTAGATGGTGTGCCTAGCGGACCAGTACATCTCCCACGTCAATGCTAAGTATCCTGGGTCTGTGCATGATGCCTTTATCCTGACGAATAGCAGCATCCCAAATGTGATGTGCCAACTCCAGAGGCACAGGGTGTGGGTAATAGGTGAGCCCTGGATCCCACCCAGTGGATGTTGGTGAATGGGTATGGTGTGGGCCATAAGGGATAGTGTGTGGCTAACTGTTGTCTCTCAATATTTGCAGGTGACTCTGGTTACCCCATCCTATCATGGCTACTGACTCCTGTGAGGAATCCCAGGACAAGGGCTGAAGAACGTTACAATGAGGCACATGGGTGAACAAGAAGGATCATTGAACGTACATTTGGCCTCCTGAAGGCCAGCTTTTGGTGCCTCAATCTAACCGGTGGATCCCTGTGCTACTCACCCAAGAAGGTCTGCCAGATGATTGTGGCATGCTGCAGGTTGCATAACCTTGCCTTGAGATGTCCTGTGCATTTTCTGCAGGAGGAGGAGGCTGGAGATGCCCGTGTGGCAGCAGTGGACCCTGTGGACAGTGAAGATGAGGAGACAGAGGATGAGGACAACAGATCTGCAGTGATTAGACAATACTTCCAATGACACACAGGTAAGACAGTGTAACTTCACATTTCATTGTTATGTTTTTTTTTTACATTGTCACTGGCAGGCAGCTATTTCCCACTTCTATGCCCACTCACTGTACCCTTTGGCAACTCTGTTTGGAGATGTTGGTTCCCCACTATTTCTTCTGGTGTGTTCACTTCAGCCAACTACAGGTGTTTCCTATGTAAACATTACTGTACAGTTGAATTGCAATGTTTAAACCTTGTTAAACGAATACACACTTAAATCATTTGACATACTCCATACTTGTATTTATTCAAAGTGTGTTTATTGAAGTGCTATGAAGAAAAGGGAGAAGTGCAATGGGCTGGGGTGATGATGGAGGAAAGTCCAGGGTTTAGTTCTAGTCTATTGGTAGCACAGGTGCAATGTCCAAGGGGGCAATGGAAGGGGAGAAATGGCAGTTCAAGGTGGACAAGGTGACAGAGTGGGACACAAGGCTGACAATCAGGAGAGTTTCATTTCCTGGCGGGGGTCTTGGCAATAGTCTCTGGCTTCTGCCTGGATCGCAGGGAACGTTTGTGGGGTGGTTCTCCTTCTGCAGGGGGAGGGGTGCTGGTGGCCTTTCAAACCTTTGGCGGGCGTCTGGCCACTAGCGGCAGTGGAGGTGGAGGACTGTCCAGTAGTCTGGCTAGTGGCAGGGGCCCGCTGTTGTACAGCTGCCTCCCACATTATGTTGGCCATGTCTGCTAGCACCCCTGCTACGGAGACCAGGGTGGTGTTAATGGCCTTCAAGTCCTCCCTGATCCCCTGGTACTGTCCCTTCTGCAGCCGCCTGTTCTCCTGCATGTTGTCCAGGATCTGGCCCAGCTCATACTGGGAATGTTGGTATGTTCCCAGGATCTCTGTGAGTGCCTCCTGGAGAGTCGGTTTCCTGGGCCTGTCCTCCCCCTGGCGCACAGCAGTTCTCCCAGCTTCCCTGTTGTCCTGTGCCTCTGTCCCCTGAACTGTGTGCCCACTGCCACTGACCCCAAGTCCCTGATTGTCTTGGGTTTGAGGTGTGCCCTGGGGTCCCTGTAGAGGTGGACACACTGCTGATTGACATGTCCTGGGGACAGAGGCATGGGTACGCTGGCTGGGTGCTGTGGTGGTGTTTTCTGAAGGGAGAGGCTCTGTGGTGGTGTGTGACTGTGCCTGGGTAACCAACTGTCCAGAGGTCCCTGATGGGCCAGGTTGGTCATCCAGATCAAGGCGAGCAGAGTCGCTGCTATCACTGTGGGCCTCTTCTGTGGAGGGACTGGATAGTGCCGGCACCTCTTCTCCGGTGACATTGGCTGGGATACCTGTGGGGATGTAAATGCATTGTTTCTGTGTGTGACATATTGTGCATGGGTGAGTTGTTATGTGGTGGGCTAGCTAATTGTCTCTGGTGTGCATGCTTTAGTGATAGGTGTCCATGCAGGTCTGTGGGTGGTGTTCATGCATTGGTATGGCATGCAGAGCTTGGCATTGGGATGAGTGGGATGTGATGGTGGGGTGGGTGGGAGGTGGTGGGGTGATAAGAGTGCGGGTGAGGGTTGGGGTATGAGATGGCATGCAAGTATAGGGGTGATAATAGAGAGTTGACTTGCTAGAGTCCAGTCCTCCTCCTACTCCAGCCAGGCCCTCAGGATGCATGATTGCCAAGACTTGCTCCTCCCATGTTGTTAGTTGTGGGGGAGGAGGTGGATGTCCACAGCCAGTCCTCTGTACTGCGACTTGGTGTCTTGCAGCATTGGAATGCACCTTCCCCCGTAGGTCGTTCCACCTCTTCCTGATGTCGTCCCTTGCTCTGGCGTGCTGTCCCACGGCGTTGACCCTGTCCATGATCCTCCGCCATAGCTCCATCTTCCTAGCAATGGATATCTGCTGCACCTGTGCTCCAAATAGCTGAGGCTCTATCCGTATGATTTCCTCCACCATGACCCTTAGCTCCTCCTCAGAGAATCTGGGGTGTTGTTGTGGTGCCATGGGTGTTGTGTGAGTAGTGTGGGTGAGGGTATGTAGGGTGATGTGTTGGGGTGTGTGATGTAAGGTGCTTGGGTGGTGAATGAATGAATAAATAATTTATTGTAAAGATAATAAAATCCAATACAATTAAACAAAAAGGCAAAAAAAACAATTGAAAATACAAATACAATCAAAAACGGAATTCATGCTAAAAAAACACCTTAATTTAAACATGCATGACACATTAAAAGAAGACATTCCTACCTGGAAATATAAAACAATCCTGACATATAAAAATAAAACGAACCACCAAGCCCAGAACCCTGCATAATACATAAAAAGACAAAATACATAAGGCACAAGCCCTAAAGTGTGTAGTGCATTAAATAATAATTACACTAAATACCAAAATATGCCGTTGGAACGCCACAACCTGACCAGTAACGGGCAGTATGGCAAGTGCAGGGAAAAAATTCCAATTATGCTTATCCATTGCTCGCAGTGCCACTAAATTTAGATTGTGCATTTTTAATAAATTTAATCAATAACACATTTAGCGTTAAATTGGCTGGGTCCAGAGACTGGATGATAGCCTGTTGACAGGAGTGAATTCCCAGTTAGTTCCATTTGCTCCAAAGCAGAAATCTACGTTCCTTTAGTAAAGCTGGGTACAGACAAACCACACGATCAATAGTTTCGTCCGCATTACTACAGCCTCTGCATGTCACGCCTTCCCCAGGAGGTAACTGCCATTGGGGTAGATGTTTAAAAAAAAAACAATCGCCCATCCTTAAGGCCATAAAGGCCATTTTCAACCAAAACCCATAAGAACAGGAAAAAAAGCTAGAAGACGTACCTGGCTTAAAGGACTTAATAACTGCCCAGGCATGCTTCCGTTGAACAAGGAGGGAACAATCTGAGTAATACAAAAACAGTTGAATAAACCTTTTTACATCTAGTTTAAACAGAGAATAGGGGGGATTACTTGCCCAAAGATCGTCAACACCCAGTCGCTATGTGCATAACCAATTAGAGTAAGATCCCTTCAATTTTGACTCACTGATTTCTTGCCGCAAGACTGCCTCCAAATGACCATCCGTGGGCCCGATGCAGCTTATGACAAAGCTTCAAAAAAGCACCAGCACCAACTGTCACCAAATCCAGAAGCCCAAATTCCAACCGTACCAGCGTGGGTGAAGCAAGGCGCAGGACATGGAAGACTCTCTTATAGGTTTTATTGACCAGCCTATTTAAAATTGCCGAACAAAATCTCTTGACCGTAGGCCAGTGAAGGGATAATCTTTGCTCTCATAACTTCCATTAAGGGTAGAAGGGTCGGTCCCTTTAAAAATGTTGATAATTTAGAGAAGGCCACCTGCAGTGCCACAGCTTTGAGTTCAGTCTCCTTCTTATGTTTAACAAAACTGCCCCTGGAATCAAAGTATACCCCTAAATATTTATAAGACTGGTCAGAAACGAGTTAACAGCTTTTATGATACCAACTAGAACCCAAATGTTTTTTCCTTCCAAAGGAGACCACTTTTGTTTTAAACAAATTAACTTCCAATTGATTCACGGAAGTATAAGATGCAAGTTGGTTAAGCATCCATTGAAGGCCAATCTTAGTGTAACTGAATAATGCAAGATTGTCGGCATAAAGCAGATGACTGAGCCTAAGGCCGCCAATCTTGGGGGGATGAGAATTAACAGCATCAAGAGATGTTGACATGTCTGAGATGAACAGAATAAAAAGTGGAGCACGGCACACAGCCCTGTTTCACACCACGAGTGGTGGGAATTTCTCTAGAAAGGGAGCACCCATCACCGAGCTTAATACGGACCCAGGTATTTGTGTGGAGTTCTATAATAGCACCGAGGAGTACTGGAGGGATGCGACAGTTTTGTAGTTTAGCCCACAGGGCACTCCAGGGGATCCGGTCGAATGCCGCCTTGAAATTCACAAAACAACAATTCAACTTCAAGCCTGAAAGAATCGCCCTGTCAATCAGAAGAGAAAGTGCTAATAAATTAGTCGAAGTGCCTGAGCCAGCAGAAAACGTTGTTTGGACAATGGGAATTAAAGCCTTTGATTCGGCCCAGGGACGAAGATCTTGCAACAAAAGGCTAGCATAGAACTTGTCCTCATTGTCCAGCAGGGCTATCATCCTAAAATTGTCAGGGACTGACCTTGAACCACGTTTATATAGAGGATGAAGGATGGCGCCATGCCAGGACTCAGGAATTATTGAAGTCAAGAAGCAGTGCTCAAACAGATGGGCAAGTTGGTGGGCCCAAAAGATAGGATCCTGTTTGAACAGTGCCTGTGGAAGGCCGTTGAGAATGGGGGCTTCAAATTGCTTTACCCTCGAGATGATGTGAGTGAGACGTAGTTGAAAGGACTTCTTCACTCCCTGCAAAGGAATTGAAGACCCTATAAGCAAGGGACATGTTTTAAACAAAGCAGGAGTAGGGCTATAAGCCCCCTCATCCAACAGTTTCCCATGCTGCTCGCTAGCATAGAAGTGGGTAGTCAAGTACGACATCCAGACTCTTTCTGAAATATTGGCAGCACCAGTGCCCCTTTGGTTGCTGTTAAGATTGTTGATAAGGGACCATAATTTTGTAGAATTTGGATCTTTACTTGCACTTAAAGGTTTAACCCAAAACTGATTAAGATAGGTCTGATGGTCATCGTAAACAGCCTTCTTATAATCTTTCCTCAGTTGTTTGTATTTAGTAAATATGCACTCAGAATCAGGGCTTTTCCTAATTGCCCTTGCTAGTCTGTTGCACGTTTTCTTTAGATTCCTGGTTTCCTTAGAAATGACAAAAGACCGGGGTGGGGCGCAATTATGCGCAGGTTGATGGTGGGTGGTGTATAGGTGATGGTGGTGTGTGTCTCTAATCTTTCCTCTGGTTGTGGTGTCTATTTCGTGGCAATGGTTTGAAATGGTAAAGGGCTGTGGGTAATGTGGGTGTGCGTTTTTTAGTGGTGTGGGGGTGTGGGTGTGGTGTGTGTATGTGTGTCAGTTATGTGTAGTTTGAATTGTCCAATGTGGTGTGTGTATTTTGAGCGCAGCGGTATGTACTGCCAATGGTTTAGCACCATTGAATGTCCGCCGTGGTGATTCGTGGGTCATAATGTTGTGGGCGTTGTTCTGTTGGTGTAACGGTGTGGGTTTCGATACTGCCAGTTTATCACTGACCTTTGGTGTGGCAGATTTGTGTGTGTGGCTGAATAGTGACAGATTGGTGTATGTGTGTCATATTATGGTGAACGGATATCTGCTGCTGCCGCGGTATAGGTTTTGGAATCCTGAGGTTGTAATCTGCATTGCTATTTATTATGTGCCAATTGGAATTTACAGTCTGACTGACTTTTTATGTAAGACTGAATGCCTGGTCACTCACATCAACTTAGGTTCACTTTGTTATACCTGATTGTAAATTAAGTGGTCCCTATCGTAAAACCTTGCTCGCTTAAAGGCTTCTTGCACCATTCTCTTAAGGTATCCTCTATTCACAAACTTTCTTTCATCATATTGGCTCTTGTGTCTTAGTCATATAAATTGGTAGTTTCTTCTGAGTATTAAGAATTGGCTGATGAGAATGCTCTGCTTCTGATTCAGTGGGTGAAAGCTGTCAAAATGCAGCAACGTATTCTTAGCAGCAGGATTCACATGAAGGTCAACCTCCAGTTGGCCGTTGTTATGACGTATTAATATATCAAGGAATTCCACTTGATGTTGACTATGTGCTGTGAATTTCAGGTTTTGCTCACACAGATTCAGCCATCGGAGGAATTCAGTCAATGCCAGATGAATTCCAGATGAAGAAAATATAATCTATGTACGGTGACCATTTTGTCACTGACTCAAAAAATGGGGCTATTTTATTGTGGATGAATTTGCCTTCAAATAATGCCATTTAGATATTTGCAATACTGGGTGCGTAGGAAACACCACTCCTGACTCCCTTTGTTTGTTTGTATAGTATTCTCTTCCTGCACAATTTGAAGACATTCTCTGATGAATTTCTAGGGGTATGACTCAGATGTTCTTCCATGAACCATCACACTGCATTAATGGCCTCCTTTTGAGGAATATTGCTATCCAAGGCCTCAATGTCTAGCGTTACAAGAGTTTCACAATTTGGATTGCAAGTGAGACCTTCAACTGAGGTGATCATATATGTATGTCTTTTATATAGGATTTAATTAAAGGGAATCTAGGTCTTAAAAAACAGTCAACATATTTTGAGAGTGGTTCAATCACAGAGCCAATTGTGGTTAAAATAGGTGTAAATGGAGGCTCCTGTGTTTTTTGTTTATTTTCAGTACTCCATATGTCCTTGCCATCTTGTGATTTGTGGCATTGAGAAAATCATACTCTTTGCCACATATCTTCCCAGCTTGCAAAGCTCAGGACCTAAGCGCTCGATCTGTGGGGCTACTCGCCTAGTGGGATCGAGTGGGATCTTACTGTAATGGATGATGTTACTAAGTACATTTGTCATCCTATGTATGTAGTGTTTTGTGTCCATAAGTAAAATTCCACCTACTTTGTTGTTATTTTTAATTGTCAACGCTTTTAAAGCTAGCTGTTCCTCATGGGCAAGGTTAGGTTAGGGACATGGAACATAACGAGTAGCTTGTTCTTGTTTGAGATGTTTTAAAACAACCTTCTCAAATATCGCCACCTTGAGTCCAATTGGTCCAAAGTTGGATTGAAGGTGGACGGTGGTGATAAATTATTTTGTCTAGTATTAGAAGCTCCTGTTTCTGCAAAGTATTTTCTAAGAAGGATTTTGCAAAAGAAAGAGGCCATATCTTGGAAGAGTTAAAATATGTTGACTTTGGTATGGGTTGAAAATGACAACCCTTTAGTTAGCAAGTAATTGATTGTTGGATCAAGGGGGTTGTGGAGAGGTTAAAAATGGGGATTTGTATTACTGCCTCTAATCCTGACTATTCCAGGCTTCAAGAAATTGATAATTGTTGTTAGGATGATATCCTTCTTCTGCCTCGGTCCAAAACACAGTCTGCGTGGAGCACTCCACCCTCCTCACCTGGTTAAAAAAGGTAATCCATGTCCAGATCATTCAAACTGTTTTCTTCCTCCAATGTCTTCAACATGACGTGAGCTGCCTTCATTTTCCTAATCAAATGTGTCTGAAAAAGTGGTAACGTTTCTGGTATTACAACTTTTCCCAGAGCCATCACTTTCATTGTATTGTTCCTGGTTATAATAGTTCTATGACAAGATTTGTAAAGTACCTAATGTCTTTTTTTCTAGGACATTTGATTTCTTTATTTTTTCTTCACGTTCCAACATTTCATTAATTAACATCTGAACTAGCTCTTTAGCTGTCTCCACAATCAACATCATGAGATCTCTAGAACATTGATTTCCTATTAGAGACTTAGGGAGTCATTATAACTTTGGCAGATGGAAAAGCCCGTTCACCAACGTCACCGATGGGTAGGTTGCCGCCAGTGCAGCCGCCTCCCTTCCAGCCCCATTACGAGTTTCCTGCTGGGTCAGCGGGCGGAAACAGAGTGTATGCCCGCTAGCCCAGCGGGAAACGGCCTACAGTATTGTCTCCGGCTCATAATAGAGCCGACGGCAATGCTGTACTGCGTAGGGTGAACCAGCACCTGTCGCAAAGTTCACAGTCTGACTCTGCCAGATTTTTCATGGTGGGGTTATCACCCTGAAACCGCTGGCGGAGAGGGGTGTCGTAATCCCTAGGGCAGCACTGCTTCCATTGCTGCCCTGGCGGATTAGGACTGCCAGCACAGTCAGACTGTCCTATGGATGAAAACTGGCAGTGCTGGCGGTCCGACGCTACTGCCGCGGTTGTAATGTGGCAGTCCCATCACGACGGGTCGTAATACGCCCCTTATTGTCTTTTTCAGAAGAATGCAAAGAGACAAGCTGATGGAAAAGATACCAATGGCTAAAAAACATAAACACAGAACTGCATTGAGTAAGAAGTTGTACTGCCAGCACCAAGCCCCTTAAGGGGGGCAAAGATGGCATTCTACTTTTCTCTGCTTTTTCTCTGCTCTCCAGAGGTTTTAGTCAATTCTCATTTCATGGAGGCAAAACTTTTCTAATATACAAACCTTTGGACTGAAATAACTCCAAATATAGGATTGATAAATATCCAAGTTATGCATCATATCTCACTTGGTTGGCATATATTTTTTAATAAGTATCCTTTCAGTTATTAATACACCATGCTGCATGCATGTGATAACTCTCAGGTGCTTTTTGGGAGCATTGCAAATGCTGATGAACTTGAAAATGAGCTTTCACTTTTAAAACACTAGTGACACTCATGGTAGCTATCTTGGTGGAGTCTATTCTTTATTTTTTTTAAAGTGCTTATGTGAGCAGCATGTCTTTGGTGGTGGTCCTGACTCAGTAGAGAGATAGGAAGCAAAATTGATTTTATTGTGTAATTTGTCTCAGCAGAAAACACAATGTGTTTGCAGGTCATCTACAGAATAAAGGCCTGGAAGTGACTTACATGAAAAAGGTGTTTGCTCGATGAAACACGCGTAGAGAGACAAAGGACAAACAATATAAGCCACAAGGATTGACTATTAGGTTTTTATACTTCGAAAGTAATAAAGAACATTATGAGCACATAAAGAAAATTGTGCCATTAAAACAGTGAATTATGTTGGAAACTGTTATTTGTAGATAGAGACAAGACTGATATATGAAGTTTATCCTGTTTGACACTACGGGGGTCATTCTGACCTCGGCGGTAAAAGCCGCTTACCGCCGGTCAGAAGGCCGCCACAATACCGCCGCGGCCGCGGTCAGCCGCCACGGACATTCTGACCCACAACTGCAAAACCTCCGAAAATCCGCCCTCCACTGCAGTCCGCCACATCAGCGGCCAGCGGTAAACTGGAGAAGACCAAACCTCCACCGCCACGCCAACAGAAATACGCCCATCCCATTATGACCCGCAAATCGACGCGGCGGTCATTCAACCGCGGTATTCCATTGGCGGTACACACCGCCGCGGTCAAAATACACACACCTTTACAAACCCCTACCACATTGGACAATTTGAAAGGCACACACCTGAAACACATACACATACCACCCCCACACATCCAATACCATATAAAACACACACCCACATCACCCACAAACCCCTACCAACAAAAACCAGAGACGAAGGAGAGATAGAGACACATCAGAGAATAGAGAGCCAGACACACAGAGGCACACCGCAACATCACACACACCACATAGAAGCACATAGCACCACACACCAACACACACATCATCACATACACCACCCCACACCTCATACACACCACCCCATGGCACCACAAAGGCACCCACGCTTTTCGGACCAAGAACTCCGGGTCATGGTGGAGGAGATCATAAGAGTGGAACCCCAGCTCTTCGGCTCACAGGTCCAGCACACCACCATAGCAAGGAAGGCGGAGCTCTGGCAGCGGATCGTGGACAGGGTCAACGCGGTGGGACAGCATCCCAGAAATAGAGAGGACATCCGCAAACGATGGAACGACCTACGGGGGAAGGTGCGCTCGATGGTCTCGCGACACAACATCGCAGTGCAGAAGACTGGCGGGGGACCCCCACCCACTCCACCCGAATTCACAACATGGGAGCAAGAGGTACTCAACATCCTGCATCCTGATGGCCTCGCTGGAGTACACGGAGGAATGGACTCTGGTAAGTACAAGGCCAACCACTTCACCCCCCCCCCAGCATGCTAACCCCCACCCTCACCCCCAACCCCCCAGCACACATCCTCCCTGAGAATGTCTCCCCAGCACAACCCACCCAACACCAACCCCTGCATGCCACCCCCAAACCATGGACACCCATCACCTAAGCATGACCACTGCACATACCCATCACCCCCCCCCACAAAACACCCTCACAACACCTCCCCCAAGGGAATGCCAGCACTGGGGGACAAGGGCACCTATAAAACACAAGCTAATGCACACACAGAAAGAATAACCATACCATTTTACCCCATGCAGGACCCGAACGACAACACACCGGTCAGGAGGGACCAGAAATGTCCATCCCACCCCCGGAACAGGCCACTAGTGATGACAGCAGCTCTGTCGACCTGGAACCTGACGACCAGCCCGGACCATCGGGGACCTCTGGGCAGTCGGTTCCCCTCACCCAGACACAGGCCACTGCAGACCCAACCCCCTCTGGGAACAACCGCACAGCTCCCACCCAGCGGGCCCATGCCTCTGTCTCTAGGACAGGTCAAGCAGCGGTGTGTCTACCACTACAGGGCCCCCAGGGTAACCCACCAACCCAACAACAACAGGGACCTGGGGGCAGTGGGAGTGGGCACACCGTCCAGGGGACAGAGGCCCAGGGAAACAGGGCAACTCGGCGGGCTGCTGTGCGACAGGGGGGGGAGGAGAGGCCCAGGGAACCCACTCTCCAAGAGGCCCTCACCACCATCATGGCTGCCTACCACCACTCACAAGAGACGATGGCGACGGTACTGGCCAGGTTCCAGGAGATCCAGGCACAGCAGGAGCAACGCTACATGGGGTTCAGCGACCAACTCAGCAACATCTCAACCGCTATGGGGAGCATAGTCCAGGCCCTGAACCGCATAGAGGACACGTTTCGGGACCATGTGGCATCACACAGGGCCCCTGTCACTAGCCAGGAACAGGAACAGCCTACCACCTCCGCCGGCGCTAGTGGACAGGAGGCCCCACCACAACGACAGCCCACCAGAACCCCACCTCCTGATGAAGAACAACCGCCCCGCAAAAGGAGCCTGAGATCCAAAAAACCGACAGAGTAGGATGTCAAGTCCCCCGCCAGCATCACATACCCCCTGAAGTCCTCCCACTGTCCCACATTGCCACCCTGTCAAACCTTGAACTGCCCCTGCTCCATCCTGCCACAGGCATATGGACAATGCACCTGTGAGACTGAGAACTGGACTCCGCCATGGACATTACTCCACCCCCACCCATCACTGTTTCACTATCATGTACCAATATCTATGCACTAATAATAAATCACACATTGCACTGAAATCAATCAGGACTCAGCCTGTCTTATTTACAAATGTATGACACATAACATATCAATTACGTATTGTGAACATTGTGAATTACACATACCGAGGTAACTTAGCATTAGTCCATGGGCCAACCAAGCCGAGGTCACGCAGTGGCTCATACAGCACAGAAAAGGGAAGGGTAAATCAAACATCATGTTCATAGGTCTGGGGGGAAACCAACAAAGTTGAGATGCAGGAGGCTTTCAGGAAATGTAAAATGGCATGGGTGATCATTACCTGTGTGCTACTGGAAATACTGTGCTATTACTCTGTCCCTGTTGTCTGTGTTGTCCTCTGAGTCTTCCTCCTCTTCACTCTCCGCAGGCTCCACAGCTACTTCAACACCACCATCTGCACCATCCTCCTGCAGGAAAGGAACCTGACGTCGCAATGCCAGATTGTGAAGCATACAGCAGGCCACGATGATGTGGCACACCTTCTTTGGTGAGTACATCAGGGATCCCCCAGTCATATGCAGGCACCTAAACCTGGCCTTCAGGAGGCCAAAGGTCCTTTCGATGATCCTCCTAGTTCGCCCATGGGCCTCATTGTACCGTTCCTCTGCCCTGGTCCGGGGATTCCTTACTGGGGTCAGTAGCCAAGGCAGGTTGGGGTAACCAGAGTCACCTATTAGCCACACACGTTGTCTCTGTAGCTGCTCCATCACATAGGGGATGCTGCTATTTCGCATCACATACGCGTCATGCACTGACCCTGGGAACTTGGCATTTACATGGGAGATGTACTGGTCAGCCAAACAGACCACCTGGACATTCATCGAATTATAACTTTTTCTGTTTCGGTACACCTGCTCATCGTCTTTTGGGGGTACCAAAGCCACATGGGTCCCATCAATGGCACCAATGATGTTGGGGATATGTCCAAGGGCATAGAAATCACCCTTCACTGTAGGCAAGTCACCCTCCTCTGGGAAAATGATGTAGCTCCGCATGAGTTTCATCAGGGCAGACAACACTCTACTCAAAATCTTTGAAAACATAGGCTGAGACATTCCAGATGACATGGCCACTGTGGTCTGGAATGACCCACTTGCCAAAAAATGGAGGACTGACAAAACCTGCACCAGAGGGGGAATCCCTGTGGGTTGGCGGATGGGGGACATCAAGGCTGGCTCCAGCTGGGCACACAGTTCATGGATAGTGGCACGGTCAAGTCTGTATCGAAGTATTATATGGCGTTCTTCCATTGTCGACAGGTCCACCAGCGGTCGGTACACGCAAGGATTCCTCCTTCTCATCCCAAGTCCCAGCGGACGGTGCCTAGGAAGGACAACATGGAGCACAGAGTCAGCCAAACCACAGGTACGTACAGACAGCTTGCACAGTTAAAGAATGGCAATGGGTTGAAAGGCGTGTATGTGTGGCAATGCAAGGCCTAGGCCTGTGTGTCGCAGTCAAAATTAAGCCATGTAGGCCCTTGAAATGGCGGCTGCCTGACCTGTGAAGTGGGACAATGGGATGTGAGGTCAATGCGCTGGCGGGGCACACCGTGGCGATAGGCGGTCGAAGACCGCGGCGCAAAGCCGCATTGGTTAACATTGAAGCCTATGGGTTTCAGGAGCCAATGACGAAGTGCGCCGGCGGTCGCGGTACGCACCGCCGCGGTACGCACCGCCGCGGGCGTGACCGCCATTTTCTATCTGCTTAATCACTCGAGACCTGATCATCCACAGGAGAGGACCTATACTGCAAGTGCTGCTGTGACCTCGGTCTGGAAGATACAATGGCTGCTGCGACTGGGGAAAGGGCCCCTGCCTTCACGTCTGAAGAGTTGGAGAAGCTCGTGGATGGGGTCCTCCCCCAGTATGCGCTACTCTACGGTCCTCCAGACCAACAAGTGAGTACACCGGGTGCACATGGAATGGGCTATGCCTGTGTGGATTGGGGTGGATGTAAGTTGGTGGGGTGGGGGGCGAATGAGGAGTGCAACGCACGACAGATGAGAGCATGTGCCATATGGCAAAGTTGGTGGGGGGGGGCCAATCACATCTAACATGCAGGTCATTGATGATTTCCTCCTTTCCACCCTGTACATGTCAAATAGGTCAGCGCCCATCAGAAGATCGAGATTTGGCGTGCCATCGCCAAGGAAGTCCGGAACTTGGGGGTCCACAACAGACGGGGCACCCACTGCCGCAAGAGGTGGGAGGACATCCGCTGCGGAACAAGGAAGACCGCAGAAACACTGCTGGGGATGGCCTCCCAACCTAGGAGGGGTGCCAGTCGCACCATGACCCCCCTGATGTCCCGGATCCTGGCGGTGGCCTACCCAGAATTGGATGGGCGCTTTAAGACATCACAGCAGACACAAGGGGGTGAGTATCAGCACATTCTCCTATCTTTCTGCGCAGTGGAGGCGTCTGGGTGGGGGAGGAGGGCTGTGGGTGACATTAGGCCAGGGCGCTTTCTGTAGTGTAGTCCTCTCCCTTAGGCATGGCCCTGTGCCCCCGGCCCCCACCTCGGTAGGGTGACAAGTACAGCCATTGAAGGTCCAGCATCTCCCATGTGCGCGTTTGACGTCTCTTGGCCTGTTGTCCTAGTCAGTAGTACTGAGTAGTGTACCCCGAATGCGCGGCTTAGTGCATTAGGCTCCTGTGTCTGTCCTCACCGCCAACGGTGTTGACATTGCATGCACTCAACCTGGTCTTCTTTTTTCTCCCCCCACCCTTTCTCTTCATCTTCTTGTGCATGTGTGCATTAGCATCATCAGGCGGAGGAGATTTGGCATCGGAGCACGAGGGAGCTGCAGGACACAAGGCCCCGGTGGGCCCAGGAACAGACACCGAGGGCACCAGTGATCCGGAGGGCGAGGGGAGCACCACGACGGGGACCGCTGGGGAGAGCAGCGAAAGCGACACGTCCTCGGATGGGAGCTCCCTAGCGGTGGCGGCAACATACGTGCCCCCCGCCTCTACAGGTACAGCCGCCACCCAGCACACCAGCCCCGCCCTCCCAGCAGCCCCTCAGTCTTCGCTCCGTGCCCGTTCGCCCAGGAAGGCGCGCGTCTCCTTCGCCCCAGGCACCTCAGCCCCTGCCCCTGTTGCCCCTGCTGCCCTCAGTGCGGAGCTCATTGACCTGGTAAGGACGCTCATTGTTGGGCAGATGACCCTTTTGAATGCCATCCAGGGTGTGCAAAGGGAGGTGCAACAGAGCAATGCGTACCTGGAGGGCATTCATTCGGGTCAGGCTGCCCATCAACGAGCGTTCACTGCTCTGGCCTCAGCACTGACGGCAGCCATTGTCCCTGTTTCCAGCCTCCCTCTTCTTACTGCCTCCAGCCTTTCTCTGTCTCCTGTTCCTCAGCCTATCCCATCCACACCATCAGACCAGCCTGCACACACCTCAACACCAAAGAGCAGCTCATCCAAACACAAGCACCACAGATCCCACAAACACTCACCCAAGCAACACCCAGATGCAGACATGCCAACAGCCACTGCCACCCCTGTGTCCCCCTCCTCCTCGTCTCCCTCCTCCCTCCCTGTGACGTCTACACTCACACCTGCATGCACCCCAACATCAGCCAGTGCTTCCATCACCACCTCACCCTCCAGTACAGTCCACACTTGTGCAGTCACCACCCCCACTGCCATTTACACGTCCCCTGTGTCCTCTCCCACTGTGTCTGTCACCCCCTCTTCCAAGACACACAAACGCAGGCAGCCACCCACCCAACAGCCATCCACCTCACGACAGCCTACAGCACCAGCACCTTCACCCAATGACAGCACACCTGACTCTCCTACAACCACCTCCTCTACCTCCACTTCCATCTCCACTTCTCCTACCCTTTACCTTGGCCCTAAAAAACTTTTCCTGGCTAACCTTGACCTCTTTCCCCCCGATGAGCTCCCCCATCCATCTTCAAAGAGTCCCAAGAGCACCGCAGCCACCACCAGCCCAGCTTCGGGTGTCACTGTTGTGCATGGGTTCTGGAGCCCACCCTTTGCCAGCAGTGACACATCGATCAGCAGCAAGGACACGTCCAGCCCCCCCCCCCCCAGCAAGAGGACCCGCAAAAACAAGGGCCGCCGTGCGAGGACCGACAGGGCTGCCCCCAAGGAGCAATGTGCGGCCACTTCACCACCCACACCATCTAGGGGAGGCAAGGGCCCGAGAGCCCCATCAAAGGAGCGGAAGGGCAGCAGGAGCGCGGAGAAGGTGGACCCCACATGCCACATCCCAGCTGGGAAGGAGGACACTAAGGAAGCCAGGAGTCCGTCCCCAAAGGGTCCAGAAACGACACGGTCCGAGGGCGACTGAGCCGGGAGTCCAGGCCAGGTCTGGCTCCCTTGACCTGCTGGATGAGCACCACTGAACAGGGCCCGCGGGGCAGAAGAGCACCGCTGAACAGGGCCCCGCCGTGAAGATAGGCACCGCTGAACAGGGCCCGCCGTGAAGATAGGCACCGCTGAACAGGGCCCGCGGTGCAGAAGAGCACCGCTGAACAGGGCCCGCCGTGGAGAAGAGCACCGCTGAACAGGGCCCGCCGTGGAGAAGAGCACCGCTGAACAGGGCCCGCCGTGGAGAAGAGCACCGCTGAACAGGGCCCGCGGTGCAGAAGAGCACCGCTGAACAGGGCCCGCGGTGCAGAAGAGCACCGCTGAACAGGGCCCCGCCGTGAAGATAGGCACCGCTGAACAGGGCCCGCCGTGAAGATAGGCACCGCTGAACAGGGCCCGCGGTGACGAAGAGCACCGCTGAACAGGGCCCGCCGTGGAGAAGAGCACCGCTGAACAGGGCCCGCCGTGGAGATAGGCACCGCTGAACAGGGCCCGCCGTGAAGATAGGCACCGCTGAACAGGGCCCGCGGTGACGAAGAGCACCGCTGAACAGGCCCCGCCGTGAAGATAGGCACCGCTGAACAGGGCCCGCCGTGGAGATAGGCACCGCTGAACAGGGCCCGCCGTGAAGATAGGCACCGCTGAACAGGGCCCGCGGTGCAGAAGAGCACCGCTGAACAGGGCCCGCCGTGGAGAAGAGCACCGCTGAACAGGGCCCGCCGTGGAGAAGAGCACCGCTGAACAGGGCCCCGCCGTCTCAAGCACCGCTCTGCTGGGCACCGCTGTCTCGCCACCTCTCCGCTGGGCCCTTCCTGTCAAGCACCGCTCCGCTGGGCCCTTCCTGTCAAGCACCGCTCCGCTGGGCCCTTCATCTCAAGCACCGCTCCGCTGGGCCCTTCATCTCAAGCACCGCTCCGCTGGGCCCTTCCTGTCATGCACCGCTCCGCTGGACAACGCCATCTCAAGCACCGCTCCGCTGGGCCCTTCATCTCAAGCACCGCTCCGCTGGGCCCTTCTTCTCAAGCACCGCTCCGCTGGGCCCCGCCGTCTCAAGCACCGCTCCGCTGGGCCCTTCATCTCAAGCACCGCTCCGCTGGGCACCGCTGTCTCTCCACCTCTCCGCTGGGCCCTTCTTCTCAAGCACCGCTCCGCTGGGCCCTTCATCTCAAGCACCGCTCCGCTGGGCACCGCCGTCTCAAGCACCGCTCCGCTGGGCCCTTCATCTCAAGCACCGCTCCGCTGGGCACCGCTGTCTCTCCACCTCTCCGCTGGGCCCTTCTTCTCAAGCACCGCTCCGCTGGGCCCTTCTTCTCAAGCACCGCTCCGTTGGGCACCGCCGTCTCAAACACCGCTCCGCTGGGCCCTTCATCTCAAGCACCGCTCCGCTGGGCCCTTCTTCTCAAGCACCGCTCCGTTGGGCACTGCCGTCTCAAACACCGCTCCGCTGGGCCCTTCATCGCAAGCACCGCTCCGCTGGGCCCTTCATCTCAAGCACCGCTCCGCTGGGCCCTTCATCTCAAGCACCGCTCCGCTGGGCCCTTCCTGTCATGCACCGCTCCGCTGGGCAACGCCGTCTCAAGCACCACTCCGCTGGGCCCTTCATCTCAAGCACCGCTCCGCTGGGCCCTTCTTCTCAAGCACCGCTCCGCTGGGCCCCACCGTCTCAAGCACCGCTCCGCTGGGCCCTTCATCTCAAGCACCGCTCCGCTGGGCACCACTGTCTCTCCACCTCTCCGCTGGGCCCTTCTTCTCAAGCACCGCTCCGCTGGGCCCTTCATCTCAAGCACCGCTCCGCTGGGCCCTTCATCTCAAGCACCGCTCCGCTGGGCCCTTCCTGTCATGCACCGCTCCGCTGGGCACCGCCGTCTCAAGCACCGCTCCGCTGGGCCCTTCATCTCAAGCACCGCTCCGCTGGGCCCTTCATCTCAAGCACCGCTCCGCTGGGCCCTTCATCTCAAGCACCGCTCCGCTGGGCCCTTCCTGTCATGCACCGCTCCTCTGGGCACCGCCATCTCAAGCACCGCTCCGCTGGGCCCTTCTTCTCAAGCACCGCTCCGCTGGGCACCGCCGTCTCAAACACCGCTCCGCTGGGCCCTTCATCTCAAGCACCGCTCCGCTGGGCACCGCTGTCTCAATCACTGTTTATGGTTCACTGTGCCCACCATGCCTCCTCCTTGACCAGTGGAGACTGTCATCCACCTGATGGACTGTGGCTTTGCACTCCCCAGGATGGTACAGTGGGCAGCCCACCCACTGTAGAGACATTGAGAGACTGTGGCTTTGCACTCCCCAGGATGGTACAGTGGGCAGCCCACCCACTGTAGAGACATTGAGAGACTGTGGCTTTGCACTCCCCAGGATGGTCCAGTGGGCAGCCCACCCACTGTAGAGACATTGAGAGACTGTGGCTTTGCACTCCCCAGGATGGTCCAGTGGGCAGACCACCCACTGTAGAGACATTGAGAGACTGTGGCTTTGCACTCCCCAGGATGGTACAGTGGGCATGGTGGCTCCTCGTGGATCTGGCGTCGTGGACTCATGTGGCTGTGGTGCCCCCCCCTTCCCCCTGAGGTGCCTGTAGTTTTTACATCTGATGCCCCTGCAGTGTTCTCTCCAAAGGACTCAGGTCTCCTGTGTGGGCTTTGCCCTTGTTTCTCAAAACTTTGGCCCACGGACATGATGAATTCGTAGGATGTGCAGGACTTGTTACTTCAGTTATACACTGATGTGTATGCCATTAGTTTTGTTGTGAATATCTTTCATGGTTGTACGATAATTTTCAGGAGCTTTTTGGTACATAAATATTTATTCCAAATTTGATTATGTCCTAGCGTTTTTCTGGGGTGTTTGGGTGGTGTCACTGTGACTTGTTGCTCTGCATTGGTGTGTACATAGTTGGGGGGGTCGCATATGTGTGTGCCCGTAACCTTTCGTCCTCCCCCCTCCCGTGTGTCGTAGGTGCAGTACTCACCGTTGTCGTCTGCGCCGGACTTCGTACTCGTGGTAGATGAGAAGGTAGACGAGAGCAGGTAGGATGTTTAATTCGGGTTCCATGCTGTCCTCCTTCCTCCTGGAGTGCGTAGTGGTGAGCGTTTTCCCGTCCGTAGTCTGTTTCCGCCGTGTTTTTATCGGCGGTGCTCCCGCCCCGGAAAAGGTGGCGGATTGGTGAGTTGTGATAGTGTGGGCGGTACATTGGCTGCCGCCTGGCTGTTGGCGGTGACCGCCGCGCTGTTTGTTTGTACCGCCGTGGCGGTCGGAGTGTTAAAGTGGCTGTCTGTGTTGGCGGTTCCCGCCAGGGTCAGAATCCCATATTTTTTACCGCCAGCCTGTTGGCGGGTTGGCCGCCGCTTTAACACCGACCGCCAGGGTTAGAATCACCCCCTACATGTTTTAGGTAGAATGAAGAGGTTCACTTGAGTTTGCAAGTATGCAAGATGGCGTGTTTGGTGAGAATGTTGGGTGTATAGTATGTTTTTTAATTCTTGAAGAAGTGTATAATATTGATCTGTGAGACACTGTCTATATAATATTTCTGATTAAATATTTATTATTAATAAAGACATAAATGTTAAGACTATTCTGTCTGAGCCATATGAGTAGAGTTGCCGGGGTTCTTTCTACAATTTTTATACTTTCCCTGCCCTGGGAACCTTAATCTGTAGCAGGGGGTCCCTTTCTTTGAGGTTAGGTAGATATAGTGCAGGTAACTAAATTGCATATAGTTGAGCCGTGAGTTAAGAGATATGTGTTTGACTATACTCAAACATTGCTCCCACTGAGTGTCGAAGACATCCAGCCCCAATGTACCTCACAGTGCACCTTCATTGTCGTAAGTGGTTGATCCATTTTGTTATAATGCAGTGTACAAGCCAGTCACTGTGCATCTGTCTCATCCATGCGTGATCAGGGTCTGCAAGAAGGTGTAGTTCTCACAGGCATTGTGTGTTCTGTGCCAGCCCAGCTGGAGCTGACGAGTAAGAGCTGAGTAGACAAGAAAGGTCCTTGGTGAGAAGCCATTAACGTCCAACAGGTCTTCGAAGGGACGAAGCATCTCATCTGTAAAGAGGTCCTCCACTTGTGAAGGCTTTCTTCTGTCTAGGAGTGCACATCATGTGATGAATGACAGACAGTGCAGCTTGGCATTGCCCAAAGTGGGAGTTCTGATGCAGACAGGGTCTGTTTACTTCAGGAGGTCGTGTAAGTCCCCAGCATTACCTCACCACCCTCACAAGGATGTTTCCACCCCCCAGACACTACCGCAGTCAAGCCCAGAAACCATTCCTCGAAGTGCCCTCAAATAATTTCCTCAATTCCAGGGTGCACTTGCCACCCAACCAGCACGTCAGCCACTGAAGGTGGGCAGCTTTGTAGTAATATTAATAATTCAGAGCCCCCAGGTGGTCTTCTGAGAGTGGGGCATACAATTTGGAGAGCACTGTTCTTCGCTTACCAGAACCCCAAACTAACATTATCAGTAATGAACGAAGTTCCTGAAAAAAACTGTGGTCAGCAGCACTGGGATCACACAGGTACAACAGCAGTGGAAGCATCTTCGACATAGCAATACTTCCTATAGGTGACGTTGGTAAGCCGATCAAAAACTGGAGGGTAGCTCTCCCCGTTACTGCTCTTCCCATATTACAGTCTATTAGTCCCTTCTCTTCACAGTGCACACCTACACCTAGATATTTAATGGTATTCAATTGCCAGGGGAGAAAGTGGTAGATGGCATTGTACTTTGTGTATTAGACAACACTGTTAGGGGGTACAGACGTGATTTGTCCCAGATCACATTGAGTCCCGAGACCCTGCCAAACTGGTTAAGAAGGTTGATTAGGTGTTGTATGTTTTGCTCCCCTTTGCTAAGATGTATTAATGCATCATTTTCATATAGTCAGACTATGTGCCACTTCCCATCTATCTGAATTCCCAGTCTGGGCCCCTAATGCATAGTGCATAGGCCAGGGGCTCCATTGCCAAGGAAATTATGATTGGAGACAGAGGGTGACCCTGCTCCATACCTGTTTCTTGTGTGTAAGCTTTGAGACAGTTCTGCCTGTTTTCACTGAATGCGGTTGGGCAAGTGTAGAGTAATTTTATCCAGTGGAGGAACCTCAGCCCCACCCCCAGTCTGCAGAAAACCTCCAGGTGATAGACTCACCCCAGGATGTCAAAAGCCTTCTATAAGCCCAGCAATGCCAACCCGGGGCTGGAACCTGAGGCACGCACCCAGTCTTTTACCATGAAGAGACGTTGTAGATTTATAAAGGTGTTTCTCCCCAAGACAAATCCATTCTGATCGAGCTGAATCAGTGTTTGGGAGATGGAGACAAGTTTATTGCTGAGGTTTTTCCCAGTATCTTATAATCAGTTTTCACTAGTCACTGTGGGGGATATGATGCCACTTGCAGTGGGTCTTGTTCAGGTATTGGAAAGACCACCAGCACTGCCTCCCTCATCGCATTCAGGAGCTTCCCTTTCATACAGGCAACCTCGAAGACCTTTAGCAGTTTGGGGGCTAATTGTTGGGCATACATGGCATAACATTTCACCAGCCTTCCATCCACGCCAGGGTTCTAACCCCGAGCCAGTTATTGAATAGCCTGGGTTACGTCTTCCAGGGCTCATGGGGCCTCAAGCTCCATACATTTTGCTTCCTGCAGTATTTGGAGGCGTGGTCATCCAGATACCCTCTCAGGGCATGCATAACCTTGTTCCTGGTGGCAGCACAGAGCTTTCCCTAGTAGGTCTGGAACTTGCGGTTAATCACCTCCTGGGTGTTAACTATGTCCCACTGCATAGTCCGTAGCCCTGTGATTGGTACTCTGGGAGTCTCGGAGCAAAGTAGCCAGGTTAGTAGTTTTCCGCCCTTGTTTCCCTTCCACCTTGTTTGCCTAAAGTCTAAAGTGCATAGTTTTTCAAGTGTAGTTCTATAGGTAAGTTGTGCCTTTCTGACAGGGGTCCTCAGCAGCCGGGCCCGTAACCGCATGTTGTTCCTGGGTGCGCAGGTCAGTCTCGAGGGTTTGCAATTCCCTCCAGAGCACAAGTCTGTTATCGTAGATGGATTTAATGGTAAGGCCTATCAGGTCCACCATAACGACGTCCAATTTACTGAGTGCATCAGTGGCTGTTCCTTCGTTATCCTGGAAGTACTGGTATATTTGGTCAGCGAGTGTGGTACAGAATGCCCTGTCGCAGAGAGCCCTGGAGTGGGGTGGGGCAGCACACAATTAAATACCTTCATGACGATGCAGTATCGCGTTGAGGAAGTTCACGTATCGTGTTGTTAGGGCCTCATCACCACTTGTTTGCGTCCTGAGTTCAGCACGTCTCTCGTCGCCAATGTGAAGTGGGTCCCTTCAGCAGGCACAGACAAGCAGGTAAGCAGTCGAGTCGGAGTTACAGAAGCAAAAGTGGTTTATTGAGGAACAAGTACATGTTGAAGCCCTACGCCATCCAACAGCTTCCCGCAGCTCCTCAACTGTCGTCCTCGCTCTCTCTCTGCCACCCTCACATTCCACCCGTATCACAATCACCTAGAACGTAGAACACATGGCATGACCTATTGCTAAGACACCATTGCCAAGACACCACACCTACACATTGCCAAAAAACATAGATTGCATGGTACAAAATCTCACTTCTAATGAAAGTAGAATAGTTTCTTCTGAAAGGTGACTTCAGAACTGCTATTCAAGCTCTTGTACCCCCACATCTGGATGGTAGTAATGTCCTGTTTCAAGGCTTCCCAGGTTCCATCCTGCAAGCCACTGTACATGTCATCCAGGGACTGAAGAAATAGGATCACATCACTACGATCCTGATGGAGTTCAATTGTATCTCATTACCATCTTCAATACCAGGTATTTTTTTTTACAAAGTAATCACCATCTCTGGAGGTTCTTGGCACATCTGCAGCCAGGAAACCAGCAGACTGCAGATTAAGAAGTGTCAAAAGGAAAAGAAAACTAAGCAGCAGGCTTTTTCCGTCTATACACCCAGGATCTGGAACAACATCCCTGTATCCATAAAGATCACAGCAACACTGCTCCAATTTTTGAAGGAGTTGAATATGCACATTTTTAAAGAACACTACATCACAATGCATAAACTGTCCACAACCCAGCTACCTCTCCTATCACTTGTTGACTATACACCTGTCTTTGACCCTGTACAGCAATCCACTGCTTTTTTGTGTACATTTGTGCTATAAATATACCATATTCATACATACATACATGATTATTTGCTAAACCATTATTACATGTTAACTGCAAAACATACAATTCAAAATATCTATTTTTTGAAATTTCATTGTTAGTCTTGCTTATATTTTCCTCTTTTTCTTGGGTAACTTATTCTAGTACCCCTCGTTTAATACATGGTTCACACGTCTTTTATCCCTGCGTTAATCCACCATGCTTATATTTCCTTCTTTCCCTCATTCATTCCTATTGTCCATTCTTCCTTCCTTCTTTCCTGTTCCTGGAAACAATAAAGAAGAAACACATTAATAATGGGGATAGGAGAATGAAAATACAGTTCAAAAATGAAAAAAAATGAAAATGAAAGAAAAAGTAGACAAAAGGACAAGTGAAAAAGTCAAAGAGGGAAGAAAGAAATAAAGATAGTATGGACAAAACAGCAATATGAAAATAAATCGAAAGAAAGCAGGAGAAAAAATGAAGAAAGAAAACAGATTTGCATTGAAGGAAAGAAAAGAAGAAATGGTAAGAAAATAAAAAGAACTGGAAGAAAACCAGAATTAAAATAAGGCATAAAGGCTTTAGGGGATTCCAAAGAAATTAAGAAAGAATCACCCAAAGGTTTACACCTATGTATGAGATGAGTGTAAGTATTCTAAATAAATAAAAAGGACTTCACAGTAGTGCAAATACACTTTTGTATTCTTGAGGTATATGTTTTCTTCAATATGTTGTATTGAAGTCTCTTTCCTTACAGTCCACAGACTATAGGGGTGTTCCCTCTCCATTCACAACCTGCAAACAGATTTACTCCGGTCTACTGGGTGGGAATGGGTTGTGACTGTATAAATACTCACAAACACCAACACCTTAGGTTATGGAAGATCTACTGCTGCATGATTTTACACAATACTGGATATTAATTGTGAGTAGCTTTATTTAAGATTACAAATTATTCCAAGTGAATCAGGTCTAATGATAGTGCAAGGGAAAAAGATAAAAGAATGATAAGAAATAAAGCAGAAGATGAAAAGAAAGTTGGCGAAGGAAAGTGGGCATAAATATAGAGGATGGTGATTGAAAAGAAAATGGTAGAAGCAGAAAGATGGTAGAAACTACAAGTCAAAAACCGAAATGAAAGCAAGAAAGATAGCAATGTTAGAAAGAAAGTAGAAAAAGCATTAAACATTGACAAAAACATTAAAGAGACTTTAGCGAATGGGGTTTGGCTGCTGGTTAATTAAACGGACAGGGAAAGTAGGCAGGGGACTCAAGTTCTCAATCTGAGGGCCTTAGGTCATAGTCCTGTTAATAATGATAATAATATATCAGGAAAGGCCCATTCAGTCTCTCTTCCACTAAGTATGAGTAGTGCAGATTGCAGCATTCTCAAATTATCTATCATCTCATTGAACTGGGCTGTTGTGAAGAATAAATTGTTAGACCCTGAGTGGGTCTCTTATATTTATCGTTATGATATCTGTATGTTTCAGGAGACGTGGGCTATCCAAGGGAGGTTTACTTATTTTGTTGAGTAACAAGATACATTGCTGTCACTCGATTTATAATAGAAACCCGTCTGATTTGCTAGGTGTCCAGCTTACTTTTTCTCTGGGTTTTAAGCTGTTGTTAATTAATGTGTATGCTAGATCAGTCACATGTGGAGTTGAGTCTCAGACTCTCGCACAATTACAAGAACTTGTAGAATCTATCCAGCATCATGCTAGAATAGTATTAGTGGGTAATGTTAACTGTTCACTTGAAGCTTTTACATATGGCAGTGATTTAGCTGATTTTGAGGATGAATTTTGCTGCATTCCTCGGCTACCGGGGAGACTGTAGCACCCACGATTGTGCGCATCCCTTCAGTTGATTGTGTTTTGTGTGGGGCAAGGGCTCAGAGCCTGTAATGGTCTTGCACACTCGGATCTTTGTTATGCTCCTACTTTTAAATGTTGGCAGTACACTAGTGTCATTGATTACATATTTATTGAGGTTGTGGCCAATGCTAGACAACATGAGAGTTGACACTCGCCATGATAGCGGCCATAATTCCTTAATTCTCACCCTTTCAGGAGAGGTGTTTTTAAGGCTAGATAATAACTGCAGCACTGAAGTACCTGGCCGGTATTGGCTACTAGCCGTAAATGAGTCTCGTGGCAGAGGTTAATGTCAAATTCGTATTTGTATAAGGAGAATTATGATCTGTTTGTGGTTGCCCTGTCTAAATTTGGCGATTATGATGTAGAGAAAATTGTGATTCTTACCATTCACATGTTTTCTGTCCTCAAACTACAGGATATCTTCTATAAAAAGGTGTCTTCTAGACTGCCAGTCATGCTTAACAATAAGAAATGGTACAATATTGAATGCTCAAAGGCTAAACGGCCCTAAGGTCCACGGTTATGAGTTGCTCGCAGGGGGCGATAAAAGAAGCCAGAGTGAGGAATAAAAAACTATTGCTTAGGCCAAGAGGACTTGGGAGGATGCTATCTGGCAGGTTTTGCTGGAGACACTCAGATAACAGGCCCTTTTGGAAGATATTATTCAATGGTGCATGTGATTGCACGAGATTTTACCATAGCAAAATTCAACCAGAGAGCTTAGTCAGTCATTTTACTAAGTTGTATGCTCTACCTGGTGCTACTTCCAGTTCTGGTATACACTCAACAGCGCTGACTATATCTAATTCTTTGGACGAGGAAGTCAAGGCAGGTATGAATGGTTCAAAAGACCCAATAGTTTTCTCCTTACGAGAAACCAATATAGCCATACAATCATTGAAATCCACAAAAGCTCTCGGCCCGACAAAACCCCTGGACATTTATATAAATCAGAGCCTCTAGATTGGGCCAGCTATATCAATATGATATCTAACGCCATAGCTGCGGGTGGCCTAATCCCTGATACTTGGGGAGGGGCTGAAATAATACCAGTTTACAAGAAGGGTGACCTGAGCATCCCCTCAAATTACAGGACAATCAGCCTAATCGACAACCTGCAAAAAGTCTTTGCTAGGCAGGTTGTTGATGCAAACTGTGTGTTGTCTCCCCTTCAAGCCGGCTTCAGGCCCAAGACTACTACCTCCGATCAAGTCTTTCACCTGGCCCTTTTATATTGGAAGTACATACTTCTTGCTAAGTAGAAACTTTATGTGGTCTTTGTAGATCTGCGAGCCACATTTGATCTGGTCCCTAGAGGGAAATTGTGGGAGGCCTTAAGCAATATGAGTATGCCCAGGAATTTGGTCCATCTTATAGCGCGGTTGCATGAGGACACTAAGCTCAGGTTAGATGGGGTAGTCATGGCAAACTCACTGACCGTATTCCTATACAGCACGGTGTCCGTCAAGGATGCATTATGACACCTACCTTGTTTACATTGTATATAAACAAGGCTGTTCAATTGTTATCTTCATGGCAGACCGATGCACCAATTTTAAACACTTAAAAGATTCCCATACTGCTCTTTGCTGATGATTCCCTCTTAATTTCTAAGACACCAACCGGGCTTCAGATTCTTATAAATAGATTTTTAGTGTTTTGCAAGGCAAGAGATTTGGATTTGAATGTAACCAAAACAAAGCTAATGGTATTAAGTCCTGGGACAGTTAACAGCTGTGTGATCATAGTAGATAATGTGCCTTTGGAAAGAGTGCCTTTTATTGACTATCTAGGTGTAAGAGTTTCTGATAATCTTGGTTGGGAAGATCAGCTCCTCAAGACCTCTCTTCTCATTTAGCATAGATTGAATGCCACCCTGAACTTTTATAGGAGTAACAGCTCGAGAGTGGTATCCCCAGCCCTCAAAGCACATCAGGCTAAAGCGCAATATGCAGCCATTTTTGGAGCAGAGGTGTGGGGATATTCAAAAGCTGAAAGGCTGACTGTAGCAGAGTATACTTTTGTTAGGTCATTACTTATGTCCCCAGTCAGCACCCCTTTGACTCCAATTTATTTCCATTTAAACCTAAACAGGATTACTTATCTGATAATAGTAAAACCTCTGGTATATTGGGTCTGACTTTGGACTACACCTGAACTCTGGGTATACAGGGATTCTCAGGGACCTTTTAGAAAGACCAAAAGCGTCAACTATTCTATGGGTGAAACATTTTTCTACCTGGCTACTTAAGTTAGGTGTTTGTAGTCACTGGGAGAACCCAAGCAGTATTAACACAGCACAGGTGCATTCTTTAAAGTCTTGCTACTGGGCATATGTTCGAAAGAGCTATCTCATTGATATTACTAACGGGCATCTTTTGAATACATTATTCAAATTAAAATGGAATTCTTACTTTGAGCCCTTTCTGTATTTGAGTTCTGAACCTTTTGCTAAGAGCCTTTACATTAGTTTTCGTTATGGATGTTTACCTTTGAAGTCCTTTATGAGCAGTTGGAATAATGATTCAGTATCTAATTTGTGCCCAGCCTGTGGCTTAGTCCCTGAGTCGGATGATCATATAATGTTCTTTTGCCCAGTATATACTGTTTCCTGGCGGAAATGGATTTGCCCTACTTGTGTTAACCTGGACATTAGAAAGTATGCAACTGCCCTTAGGATTTTAAAATGTGATACTTCTAATGTAATTGTTTTTGCTGTTAGCAAGTTTTTGGTGGCTGTTTGGCACAGACGCAATCATTTCCTAAACAAAGGTTGTTATAACTCTGTTTAGGTAACTATGGGCGAACTTGATCAATTTTATCAGGTTTAACATCTATGAATCATGGGGTTGGATCTTATGTCACTTCTAAAATGTGATATCTGTATGGTCTTGATCAAATAGTTCTAACGAAAGTGGACATTAATCTAGAATATGTGATTCGTTTCACATTTTAGCTAAGACCTTGTGTATATTTATTCATTTTAATTGTGATATATTTTATTTTGTGTATTTTGTACAGATTTTGTATGATTTGATGGTTCAACTGCGACAAAATAAAGCTTCTGTCTGATGATGATGATGAAAAAGCAAGTTGAGCAGGACTTAAAGAAAATGCTGAAACAGCAGAAGAAGCACATGAGTAATATTACAGGAAGTGGAGTACAACAACAAAAGCAATAAATGCAGACAAAGAGTTCCATTAAGGTGGTTTAAAACAGAATAGAAGAATTTGTGAAATGAGTGATAGAGGAAGGAAACTGTTACAAATATATAAATGAGAAGGAAAAACACTGATGTTGCTGTAAAACATGCAAAGAAGGAGGATGAGGAGAGGAGCAAAAAATGATGGAAACAGCGAGACAGGTGTAATACAGGAAGGATTCATGGGAGAGAAAACGAAGGCGAAGGGAACTGAAACATAAAAGTGACTGAATGAGAAAGAGCTGCAGATTGAGCTGGCTATGGGATACAGTGATTATCCTGAGCAAATTGTCAGTGTATATATAATATGGTGTCCACCCATGACTTCTGGTAGGCATCCCAACATAACGTAAACATCCCTGAATTGTGGTGGCAATGACTTGCCTATGATGTCCATCTGTAGCATTTTGTGAGCACTTGATGAAAATGACAGTCTGTTACTTAGGGGCTAACATTGTGGATTTATTTAAATGGAAATGATATATGGCTGAGACAAAGTTGTGTTAAAAATATACAAGATTTTGTTTGGGAGAAATTAGTTAATTTACCAAAAATGAAAAGCTTACTTTCAGAATAAATTATGCTATCCAGGAAATATCAATCTGATGATAGAAGGTTAAAACTGTTACATTTCTCAGTAAATGTACTCACACTTAATATCCAGTCTTGTGTAAAATCACACAGAAGTAGATCTCCCTCATTTTTCAGGCTCTTTTTGATGAGTTGGCAATATTCTTTGAGGATAAAATTAATAAAATTTTCAGATATAAATTAACCCTTCAACCTCTACTTCACCCTCGTCATGGAATCATAGGGGACATTCCAATCGTATCCCACCAGGTGATTCTGACTGTAGGTCCTGTGATGACAAGTTAGATCATTTTGGGTCGCTTTCCGAGGACGTTTTCTGATCATCGGCCTTGGCCACCTCTTCAGGTTCCCCATTGGATCCGCTGCCACATTATGGTGGTCATTATGAACACGACAGAAACAACCGCTGTGTTCATGCTGGCGGTCAAAACACTGACCGCCAGCAACCCCGGAACTCCGCCAGCCAGATAATGAACTTTTCCGGCTCACAGAAAGGCTCGGCCGGGACATTGACGGCGGCTCCACGTGGAGCCACAGTCAATGCCTCTGTGCAGCAGGTGCAGTTGCACCCGTCGTGCAGATCCGGGCAGTGACCTACACAACGGGGCTCTGCACTGGGGCACCTGCACTGCCCATACAAAGTGCATGGGCAGTGCAGGGGCACCCTCTCCGCCAGCCTTTTCCTGGCGGGATATCCCGCCAGGAAAAGGCTGGCGGGAAATGAAACATTATCTGCTGGGTAGCGCAGCTACCCTGGCGGATGGTGTTTCAACTCGCCGCCATGCCGCCTGGCGGCAGGAGCCTGGCAGTGGGTGACGGCTGCCGCTGGCAGCCCTCACCTTGTTCGTGATATGGCGGTTTGGCCCGCCATGCTGGCTGGCGGCTTCAGCCATGTCCGTAATGAGGGCCTGTGTTTGAAAAGAACATGCAGATGGGCTTTTCCTGCTACTCTGGCAAATTTGCAGCCAATCGCTGCAATAGGGGTCAGTACCAGCCACCTGGAAAAAAGTCATTGTGAGGTCTATTCTACAAAAACCCTCTCTAGACCTGTCCATTTTGGCCCACTATAGGCCAATATTTCTGCTGCCCTACCCGGTGAAGATTTTGCCGAGTTTTCTGGGTAAACCACTGTCTCCGTACTCAGAGGCCAACAATCTGCTGGAAGGGGAACAATTTGGCTTCCAGCCAGGCCACGGAATGGAGACCATCCTGCTCACAGCTTTGGACGGGCTCAGAATGAGGGTTGATGAGGGGCATTATGTGGCTCGGACTCGGTTAGACCTTTCGGCCACATTTGATACGGTCTGTCACAATACCCTCCTCTCCTGGCTGATTGAAATGGGGACAGGAGGGTCAGGACTGTAATGGTTTTGTTCCTGTCTAGTGGACAGATGTCAGGCATGTGCGCTCCCTCTTTTCCGTTCGGATTTGGGAGGCTGAACTAAGGTGTGCCTCAGGCCTCTGCTTTTAACCCTATTATTTTTTACATCTATATGGCCCCCTTTAATCTCACTGATTAAGTCCTACAACATACAACTGGTCAACTATGCCGATGACACTCAACTGATCCTGTCACTGGAGAGCAACCAGGAAGTGGTCTCTTTTCATGAATTTATGCAAGAGATCAGGCAATGGCTCAATTCAAACTCCCTCAAACTCAATGGGGACAAAACAGAGCTACTGTGCTGAGTAAGCAATAAAGGGCCGGCAGGGCTCCCCCCACATTTTTGGCCTTTTCTATCAGATGGAAAGATCACGCCCGGGGACACGGTGCGGAATTTGGGAGTGATGTTTGATAGCAGTGTCAGCCTGGAGAACCATGTTAGTAAAATGGCGGGCACCTGTTTTGCGCTCCTGATAGCTTTGCATGAGATTATTCCTATGCTCCCTTCCTCAGTCAGAGCACCGGTCGTACATAGTGTCATTCTTAGCCGACTTGACTACTGCAATGCTCTGTTGCTAGGTGCCCCAGATTATTTGCTACTCTGACTGTCTAGAGTTCAAGTCCTGGCTGCGAAACTTGCATTGACCAGACCAAGAAGGTCCTCCGGAGCCCTGAAGCAGTTACATTGGCTGACGATTAAACAAAGAATTGACTTTAAGTGTCTCTGCACTGTGTTTCGAGCCCTGCAGGGATTGGGCCCGGTCTCTCTACAAAGCACCCTGAGGAGATAAACTCCAAGCAGAGATCTTCGCTCATCCTCAACCAACTTGGCCCTAGTGGCCACGTTTAGGACAGCCAGACAAGGTGGTCAAACTTTTAAGGTCAGGGCAGCCAAGCTCTGGAATCAGCTTCCAGCCTCCCTTAGATTGTTAACCGACTTCTTTTCTTTTAGAAAAGCACTTAAGTCCTGGCTTTTTCCTAGGTAGGAGGGCAAGGTGTTTGAGCAGTGTGTCTGAGTAACTCAGTTTGAATTGTTTTGTGTTTATGGTCAGCATCAGGATACCAGTATGGTGGCAGTGGGCTTTTATAAATGTCTTAAATAAATAAATAAATATTTAAGACTAATAGTTGAGAGATAATTCAGGCTGAGTTCAGGACAAGTATTGCCAATCGTACTTCCATAGTGTGAGAAGACTGTTCCTGCAATGGCTGTTATTTCATTATTCAACTGTTGGCTTTTCAATAACTATATTGTTAAAACCAGTGTCACTGGAATTATGCAATTCCGCTGCTCTGGTGTGTTCTGTAAATTATGGAATTGCCAACATTAGACAGCAAACATTATTAATGAAAATGTCTGACTAAGATAATGTGAAATAACGTGTTTAGAAGCCTAACTGAAAACATGTGTTAGAAAAATAAACGTGCAGCTTTAAAAGTGACTGACATGGTGTCTACCACAATGTGTTTAATGTGAAATAATAAATACTAATGAAAATATATTTTGATTTACCATAATTATATCCGTTAAAGAAGATGAATTATTGAGGTATTACAGAACGAATGATTTAAAATTATTATTAAAATTGTTTTATTTTCATGTATTAGTAATATTGAAAAGGCCTACATTTTAGTATTTTCTAGAAGCACAATGTTTACATGTTGCTGATGTCACTCAAATATTTGCAAGCAGTTTATTAAACATCCTGTGTGACTTGCAGAGTGGAAAAATTATCTTTGGTTCTTACTTTACTTACCATACTTCCTTGAGATGAAAATAGTAAGTTTTAAAAATGGGCTTCAGTGCTCAATTTCATGTTCCATGTTGTATTTTAACATTGTATTGAATCGCATGGAAGCTGTCGACCGGAGAGGAGCATAAGAGGAGCGAAAAGAGATACATCTGAAGCACAGATGAAAGTTTATTGGCTGCGCACTAAACCACCTCATAGTCTTGTGCAATAGAGGCTTAGCTAGTAACTTTTTGGGACTTTAATCTAGCAAGCTTTAGGTGATGCAAGTCAGTTTGAGATTCATTTGAGTTCCATTCAGAGTCAGTTTAGTTTTTCTTCCAGCTCCATGCAGTTCAGGTCTTTGCAATTTGCTCTTGTCTAACAGTTCAGATAAGTTAGGCCCCATTATTACCGAACTGTTTTCCCTTTGATGTTCCTGATGCTGCTTTCTGAAGACCCACAGTTCCTGTGCTATGCTGATAAAAACCCTGCTGACTGCTGTCTCATTTAGGAGAGGTATAACTAATGTGCATTTATTTTTCCTTTGCAGGTTTTCCCTTTAGAAAATGCAACCGCATGTTTTGGTAAGCGCCATAGTTAGATGGTTTCCAAATTAATTTTTGTCTTGTTTTCATTTTTGCATGAAGCCCACACATGCTTTTCAAATTAGAGTAATAGCTAGGGATACCTGACCTAATATTTGATTTTAAATGTTCATTAATTGATTGTGATTAGTTCAACTGCACAAACTAAATGTATGTTGTTTCTATTTTTCACTTAATTCTGCTGTCATTCTGAATTGTTCTTTTGGAGTGTTTAATGTTAACCCCTTCGCTGCCAGGCCTTTTCCCCCTCAGGTGCCAAGTCTTTTTTTGGCTATTTGGGGTAGTTCGACCTTAGGCCCTCATAACGTTTTCTCCACATAAGCTACCAATGCTAAATTTGCGTCCTTTTTTTCCAACATCCTAGGGATTCTGGAGGTACCCAGACTTTGTGGGTTGCCTTGAAGGAGACCAAGAAATTAGCCAAAATACAGCGTAAATTTACTTTTTTTTAAAAAATGGGGGAAAAGGGCTGCAGAAGAAGGCTTGTGGTTTTTCCCCCTAAAACAAATGGCATCAGCAAAGGGTTTGCGGTGGTAAAATCACCATCTTCCCAGCTTTCAGAAACAGGCAGAGTTGAATTAGAAAACCCTATTTTTCAACACAATTTTGACATTTTACTGGGACATACCCCATTTTTACTATTTTTTGTGCTTTCAGCCTCCTTCTAGTTATTGACAGAAATGGGTGAGAAACCAATGCTAGGTCCCAGAAAGCTAAACATTTCTGAAAAGTAGACAAAATTCTGAATTCTGCAAGGGGCCGTTCGTGTAGATCCTACAAGTGTTTCCTACAGAAAATAACAGCTAAAATAAAAGAATATTGAAATTGAGGTAAAATAACAGCCATTTTTCTCCACGTTTTACTCTGTAACTTTTCCTGCGATGTCAGATTTTTGAAAACAATATACCGTTACCTCTGCTGGACTCTCCTGGTTGTGGGGATATATAGGACTTGTAGGTTCATCAAGAACCCTAGGTACCCAGAGCCAATAAATGAGCTGCACCTTGCAATGGGTTTTCATTTTATACCAGGTATACAGCAATTAATTTGCTGAAATATAAAAAGTGCAAAATAGGTATCAAAAAAACCTTTGTATTTCCGAAATGGGCATAAGATAAGGTATTGGGAAGCAGTGGTTATTTGCACATCTCTGAATTCCGGGGTGCCCATACTACCATGTGAATTACAGGGCATTTCTCAAATAGACATATTTTTTTACACACTGTCTTACATTTAGAAGGAAAACATTTAGAGAAAGACAAGGGGCAATAACACTTGTTTTGCTATTCTGTGTTCCCCCAAGTCTCCCGATAGAAATGGTACCTCATTTGCATGGTTAGGCCTACTGCTCGCGACAGGAAACACAAAATTGACACATCACATTTTTACATTGAAATCTGACATGTTTTTTGGAAATTGCCTAGCTATAGATTTTGACCTCTATCTCAGCCGGCACCTAGGGGAACCTAGCAAACCTGTGCATTTCTGAAAACTAGACACCTAGGGGAATCCAAGATGGGGTGATTTGTGGGGCTCTGACCAGGTTCTGTTAACCAGAATCCTTTGCAAACCTCAAATTTGGCCAAAAAAACACTTTTTCCTCTCATTTCGGTGACAGGAAGTTCTGGAATCTAAGAGGAGCCACAAATTTCCTTCCACCCAGCGTTGCCCCAACTCTCCCAATAAAAATGGTACCTCATTTGTGTGCGTATGCCTAGCGCCCGCAAAAGGAAATGCCCCAAAACACAACGTGGACACGTCACATTTTCACAAAGAAAACAGAGCTGTTTTTTACAAAGTGCCTAGCTGTGGATTTTGGCCTCTAGATCAATTGGCACCTCTGGAAACCTAGCAAACCTGTGCATTTTTTAAAACTAGACACCTAGGGGAATCCAAAATGGGGTGACTTGTGGAGCTCTGACCAGGTTCTGTTACCCAGAATCCTTTGCAAACTTCAAGATTTGGCCAAAAAAACACTCTTTCCTCTCATTTCCGTGACAGAAAGTTCTGGAATCCGAGAGGAGCCACAAATTTCCTTCCACCCAGTGTTCCCCCAAGTCTCCCGATAAAAATGGTACCTCACTTGTGTGGGTAGGCCTAGCGCCCGCAATAGGAAATGCCCCAAATCACAACGTGGACACATCACATTTTCACAAAGAAAACAGAGCTGTTTTTTACAAAGTGCCTAGCTGTGGATTTTGGCCTCCAGCTCAGCCGGCACCTGGGGAAACCTAGCAAACCTGTGCATTTTTTAAAACTAGACACCTAGGGGAATCCAAGATGGGGTGATTTGTGGGGCTCTGACCAGGTTCTGTTAACCAGAATCCTTTGCAAACCACAAAATGTGGCCAGAAAAACACTTTAGCCTCTCATTTCGGTGACAGAAAGTTCTGTAATCTAAGAGGAGCCACAAATTTCCTTCCACCCAGCGTTGCCCCAAGTCTCCGGTTAAAAATGGTACCTCACTTGTGTGGGTAGGCCTAGCGCCCGTGAAAGGAAATGCCCCAAATCACAACATGGACACATCACATTTTCACAAAGAAAACAGAGCTGTTTTTCACAAAGTGCCTAGCTGTGGATTTTGGCCTCTAGCTCAGCTGGCACCTGGGGAAACCTAGCAGACCTGCGTATTTTTGAAAACTGGACACCTAGGGAAATCCAAGATGGGGGGGGATTGTGGGGCACTGAACAGGTTCTGTTACCCAGAATCCTTTGCAAACCTCAAAATATGGCCTAAAAAACACTTTTTCCTCTCAGTTCGGTGACATAAAGTTCTGGAATCTGAGAGGAGCCACAAATTTCCTTCCACCCAGCGTTCCCCAGTCTCCCGATAAAAATTATACCTCACTTGTGTGGGTGGCCCAGGTGCCTGCAACAGAAAAATGCCCAAAACCTGTTGAGATTGAGGGGATAGCACAGCGACTTGATAATATTTTTCTTTTATACCTCTTTTAGGCTGACTCTGCTTTGGGGACCCACACAAGTGAGGTATCATTTTACTTGGGAGACCGAGGGGAACTCTGGGTGGTAGGAAATTTGTGCCGCAGCGGTGATCCTGCAAAGAAAAGTGAGGAAAATATGCTTTTTAAAGCAAATGTTGAGGTTTGCAGAGGAGTCTGGGTAAGAAAGTGTTGGGTGATCCAGGCAAGCCACACCTCCTTGGACTTGGTGTCTTTTTTTATAACATATCTGGGTTTGGTAGGTTTCTGTTAGACCTGACAGCCTTAGGGTGGTCACTCCTAACTTTTTGCCTGCCTCCCTCCACTTTTGAGATACTGTTTATGCTGGTTTTTAGACTCTGCACCCTTTACCACTGCTAACCAGTGCTAAAGTGCATATGCTCCCTCTCCCTTTAAACATAGTAAACATTGGATCACACCCAATTGGGCTATTTAATTTACTTGTAAGTCCCTAGTAGAGTGCACTATATGTGCCCAGGGCCTGTAGATTAAAAGCTACTAGTGGGCCTGCAGCACTGATTGTGCCACCCACTTCAGTAGCCCCTTAACATTGTCTCAGGCCTGCCATTGCAAGGCCTGTGTGTACAGTTTCACTGCCAATTCGACTTGTCATTTAAAAGTACTTGCCAAGCCTAAAACTCCCCTTTTTCTACATATGTCACCCCTAAGGTGTGCCCTAGGTAACCCCTACAGCAGGGTGCGGTGTAGGTAAAAGGCAGGACATTTACCTGTGTAGTTTACATGTCCTGGTAGTGTAGAACTCCTAAATTTGTTTTTACACTATGGTGAGGCCTGCTCACTTCATAGGCTAACATTGGGGTGCCCTCATACATTGTTTGAGTTGGAGCTGCTAATCTGAAAGGAGTAGGAAGGTCATATTTAGTATGGCCAGAATGGTAATACAAAATCCTGCTGACTGGTGAAGTTGGATTTAATATTACTATTTTAGAAATGCCACTTTTAGAAAGTGAACGTTTCTCTGCACTTAAACTTTCTGTGCCTTACAATCCACGTCTGGCTGGGTTTAGTTGACAGCTCCTTGTGCATTCACTCAGACACACCCCAAACACAGGGTACTCAGCCTCACTTGCATACATCTGCATTTTGAATGGGTCTTCATGGGCTGGGAGGGTGGAGGGCCTGCTCTCACACAAACGACTGCCACACCCCCCACTGGGACCCTGGCAGACAGGATTGAACTGAAAGGGGACCTGGTGCACCTCTAGGCCACTCATTGAAGTCTCCCCCACTTCAAAGGCACATTTGGGTATAAAAACAGGGCCTCTGCCCTACTACCTCAGACACTTCCTGGAGAAGAAAGCTGAACCAGAACCTGCACCCTGAGAAGAATTGTTGGCTGCCTAAAGGACTCACCTGACTGCTTTCTGAAGAGGACTGCTGCCTTGCTGTTGCCCTGCTGTCTTGCTGCTCTCTTGCCTTGCTGCAGAAGTGCTCTCCAAGGGCTTCGATAGAGCCTGCCTCCTGTTCCCTCAAGTCTCAGGACCAAAAAGACTTCTCTCCTGCAGTTGGAATCCCTGTGGGGCAAAAATTTGACACACCGCCTGCCAAGAACGACGCACAGCCTCACCGCGGTGAAAATTTCACCACACGCCGAGTTTGGAACGACGCAGCCTGATTTCACAAACAGAAGATCGACGCAGCGCCAGGGACGTGACCGGAACTTCAACGCACAGCCCTACTGGATCGACGCAGTCTGACTCAGAACGACGACGCCTGACTTCCTGAGAGGAATCGACACAGCTCCTGCCGTGCGGAAGAAATTCCACACATCGCCTACCAGGATCGACGCAGCCGCCGTGACTTCGCTCCGCAAGCCCAGGACTCTACGCATCTTCCCTGGGGCATCTGAAAACCCCACAACCCGAAGAGGATCCAAGCCCACACGCCAGAAATCGACGCAACGTCTTCCCCGCGTGGGAAATAATGACGCAAGTCCGTGTGCGAAGGAGCGAAACTGACGCACACTCACCGTTTTCTACGCATCTCTTCCTCTGCGGTCCCTTGCGCAGATTTTTCAACGCAAACAAGGTCCTTTGCCTTGCAAAGAGACACTTGTTATTTCTAGGAGAACTTAAGACACTTTTTATTGCTTTTACAGTAATCTTTTAAACTCTAAAGACACTTGATATCTCTTTCAGTTATATCCCTACATTTGCTTATTTCATGTTTTATTGTTTTGCCCTGCATTTATTCAGATAAATATTATATATTTTTCTAAACACTGTGTGCTGTATTTTTTTGTGGTGTTATATTGTGGTATTGTATGATTTATTGCACAAATACTTTACACATTGCCTTCTAAGTTAAGCCTGACTGCTCAGTGCCAAGCTACCAGAGGGTGGGCACAGGATCATTTGGATTGTGTGTGACTTACCCTGACTAGAGTGAGGGTCCTTGCTTGGACAGGGGGTAACCTGACTGCCAACCAAATACCCCATTTCTAACAGTTTCCCTAGATGAAGGACTCACCCGGGACCAAAAACATAGGTGCCCCCCCCAAACACAGGTAGTTTTGCAATAGATCAATTTTATGTGTCCACCTACTTATGTGTTGTTCCAAACACTAAAATTGTGAAAAGAAACGCACTTTGGTTATGTTAAAAAGACCCCTCACCCACCAACCAAGTTGGTGGCATGCTTCACCATCGGGGTCCTACCCGAGACACCTAGCGTGTCACAGGTGTGCTGCGATGCCTGATTAGAGCAGAGCAGGTTTTGTCATTTTTACCACACATACTGGTTGGATTTGGCACAAGGGTTAGTGATGGTTCAGTGGATCAAATTTTATTAACAAGAGATTTCACAAAAATGAAATGCACTGCTAGTATCTGAAAGGCCATAAATCTAATGACTCACAGCTCATGAGCTGTAAAGCCACAACAAGGCACCAACCACTTTACAGTCCATTCACACACCTTCCATACATGACATGCACAAGACCATTCACGCCGCCAGCCACGGGCCCAGCACATTACAACACTCGCATTGACAGACAGCGCCACTCAAGGGCCCATCACTTTCATATGCCCACATGCCTGATACAGCAATCACACCAGCTGATGAGTGTGTGGACTGGTGTTTGGCTAGCACTGCCAGCCAAGCGCCACCCCACTCACACCACCAGCCAAGCGCCACCCCACTCACACCGCTAGCCAATCGCCACCCCACGCACAGCGCCAGCCAAGCACCACACACCAGCCAAGCGCCACCCCACGCACACTGCCAGCCAAGCGCCCCCCCACGCACACCACCATCACTTTTTTTGTTTGTTTTTAAACAACAAAGAAACCACTAATTATAAATAAGTACAAAACTACAAACACAAAAGCTCTAACTGAGTACATGTCAGTAATGCTAACTGTGAAACTGAACATACAAAAATATAAAACAGCAGTTTACGCTCACGGAATTTCCCAATAATTCTTCTGTGTGTGGTAGCTCCTGAAACAGCCACCCACACACAGCCCAGGCTTTGAAGGACAATCAGGGCAGTACATCCTAGTCTCCTTCCTGATACCTCTTCAAGCACAGACTCTACATCTCTTAGCAGGAAAGTTTTTTTGGGCCGTGGGAGGAATGTGCTCAGCAAACTGACGATCTTTTAATCTAGCCACATCCTCCACCACTGCTTCTCTAGGAACTCTTCCTGTTCCAGCACAACAAGGCTCGTAATGATAGACTCCTGAAATTTCACAAATGTCATCCTTGACTCTGGAGAACTATCCTTGAATACAACAAAAGCATTAAAAGTTGCCAAGTGGAACAGGTGAACCGCCAATTTCTTATACCAAACATAAGACTTACGAGCAGCAGTGTAAGGTTCCAACCTCTGATCTACTCTATCAACATCACCCATGTGTTTATTATAGTCTAAAATGCACACAGGTTTGTGCACTTCAGCAACTTGACCCCAAACAGCCACAGGTGAAATAATCTCATCATGGATGGTAGTTAGCATGTAAACATCCCTCCTGTCTACAAATTTCAGAGCTACCAGCTCATCATTCCGCAAGGCACTGCACTGTCCCTTCTCAAGTTTTTTACAGACAAGCTCTCTTGGATAGCCTTTCCAATTAGAGCGGATTGTGTCACAAGCAACAGTGTCCACTCTGAACAACTCCTTGAACAACTGAACTCCAGTGTAGAAGTTATCTACATATAAATGGTGGCCTTTGTTAAACAGTCATCTACCAAGATCCCACACAATTTTCTCACTAACTCCAAAAGTGGGTGGACAACCAGGGTAGTCAATATTGGAATCCCTACCAGTGTAGACCTGGAAATTATAAACATATCCTGTACTACTTCCAGACAGCATATACATCCTAATTACATACAGTACCCTCTTGCTAGGAATGTGCTGCCTGAAAACCAAACGACCCTTGAACAGGACGAAAGACTCATGTACAGATATTTCTTTGCCTGTAACATAGATCTCTGAAAACCGATCTAACAAATGATCAAGGACAGGTCTAATCTTAAAAAGACGGTCAGAATCAGGGTGATCTTGTGGCAAGGCTAAAGCATTATCTGCAAAATGCAACATCCGAAGAAGAAGCTCATACCGGTTACGACTCATGATGGCAGAAAATATAGCAGTTGCCATCAAGGGACTAGTAGACCAATATGAAGACAGTGGCTTCCTTATCAGCCCCATCAAAAAAGTTAAACGCAAGAGCTTTTTCAACTCTTCCAGATTTGTGGGAATCCACCGGGTAGCTCTAGAGTGTGGCCTAAGTCTGGCAGCGTTGTCCCTCAAAAACTGCTCTGCATACAAATTAGTCTGTTCAACAATCTCTTCCAAAAATATGTTGTCCATAAACAACTCAAAAAAGTTGAAGGGCAAAAAGTTTTCCGTAATAACCCGACACCCTTGGAAACCAGTAAACGCAGGCAATTGTGGCTGCTCCATGCTTGGTGCAACCCACGTGCCAGGTCTTCCAATGGGAAGCTTTTCAGCCGCTGGCTCCGGCACCATTGGTACATCAGTGTCCTCCTCTAAAACAGGTCCTTCATGAGCATTAAGAGTGGCTTCATCATCAGATGATTCCTCTCTGACAGAAAATTCACTTCCAGAATCTTGCACTTCCTCCTCTGCCTCAGATGCAGAGTCAGTCTCATAATCATGGTCAGAAGGCGACTCAAAAAGCATACCAACAACCTGCTGAGCGGTCATCCTATGGCTAGCCATGATCCTTCCTACAAAAATTAACTGGACAAATGCACCACCAACAACCAGCACAGTGTAACATAAGTAACAAACAAATTGTAGCTTTATCACTAAGAGTTATAAACTCAAAAACTATACCGCTCAGTTGCCTGAAAAAGCTTGACTCACCAGCAACTACTCTGCACAGCCACAGCAATCACCAATGATATCCCACTAAAAAGAGAATAAAAGCAAATTAGACATAAGACAACACAATAATCATTGTGCATAAATCTAAAGACAATTTCACACACAATCCTGCATTCAGTACACCACCTACAAACATGTCATTCATGCATGGCAACAATACTCCTTTGGAGTAAATTTATTTACTTACCTAAAACATGCAACTACGCATACCGCAGAACAACCACTGCCAAAACTGCAACAAGCCACAGCCAAGGAAGCAAAAGCTTTGAACTAGAACAAAAAGAAGAAATAAACTGTTATTATCATAAATGCAAATACTTCGCCATTTTACAAACACCCCGCCACAAACCATTTTTAAATTTTCCCTTGTGTCTAGTGTTCTCTGCTTGGGGGCAGATGGGCCTAAATAAATAGGCCAATCTGCCCCAAAGGGGGGCAGAAATGCCATAAAATATATTGCCCCCTTTGGAGGGTGACCCTTTCCCAAGGGGCCACCCCCTACACAAAACACACACATGATCCCTGGCGCAAAGTGGATTCTGCCCCCCGTGAGGGCAGATGGGCCTGAAAAAAAAAATAGGCTGTTCTGCCCAATAGTGCTTTTTGCCCCTTGGGGACGACCTCCCAACACAATTTGTTTTTTTTTAAATCCCTGGTGTCTTCATGGTTTCTGCCCGCTTACAAAAACTGGGCCAATCTGCCCCCAAGGGGAGCAGAAATGGCCTAGATTACATTGCCCCCTTTGGGGGGGCAACCCTTGCCCAAGGGGCCACCCCCCCACACAAAGCACACACACACACATGATCCCTGGCGCTAAAATAGGCAGATCAGGGCAGAACTGTCCAATAGTAATTTTTGCCCCCTTGGGGGCAACCCTTGCCCAAGGGGCCGCCCCCCAACACAAAAAAACTAACAACAAAAAACAATCCCTGGTGTCTAGTGGCTTTCCGCATAAAACTAAGGCCAATCTGCCCCCAAGGAGGGGCAGAAATGGCGAAAAATGCATTGCCCCCCAAAGGAGAGCGACCCTTGCCCAAGGGGTCGCTCCCCCATCCAATAAACACACGCACACACACACTAATTTCATGAGCATTCCCACGCGCTGACATCATGAGGGGTTGGGGGGAGTGGAAGGGGAAGGGGAAGGGATTCCCCTTCCAGCCCTGACCTGGGGGGGGTGGGGAGGCAGCCCTCGGGGGAGCGCTAGTGCTTCTCCCAAGGGCTGTTCAATGGACGTAACCATTACGTCCATGGCGTGCAAGGGGTTAAATGCTTTAGCAAAATTGAGATTCTTTAAAAGCTCTGGATAACCTAAGGTGTTTATTTATCAGTTGGTTTTGCGCATCATTTCCGTGACCTTAGCATTGTTAATTTGAGGGCAATAAATGTTTAAACTTTACTAAACTGGTGTGGTGATTCATGGCTACATAGGTCATGGTGTGTTTAGATTACTGACTCATTGTTGCATATTTTGTTAATGTTTGATGGCTACTGGTTCTCATTGTTTGATTGGATGATTTCTTACTCCTGTGTCAAAAGATTCAGTTCAACCTCTGAGGGTGGTAGATTTCACTGCCCTTTTACGTGTCACCTTAACATAATAATACAAAATAATATAAGGTCACACGCCCACACCACATAATCAATTACCTGCTTCCTAATAAGTAGATTTTTCCCAAAAAAATGATTTTCTTTCCAGCTTAAACCAATCAAAAGTCAAGTTGTCTCCTTTCAATTGCCTGTTGCTGCATTTGAGTGTTAAAATGTTACTAATGAGGTAGAACCTTTGGCCAGGCAGGGTTAACATGCGTAAACAATAATTGGCAAAGCCAGCAGACCTTGCATACACAATATATTGGCTTTATCAATGTTTTTATTAGCCATGTTGTACAGTATGTCTGAAAGTAAAAAGAAAAACTTGGAGAGAGAGTAGAGGAAAACAAAAGGTGTGGTGGACAAAAGGTACTTTGATGCAGGTTGCAGAATCCACAGCATTGAGCTTTCTTTTGTAATGGTGGTTTGGGGATGGGGGAACAAAATGTTGAAAAGAAGGATCAGGATAACATGGACAATGGAAGGAGGGAGGATGAGTGGGGCCAGGGCACCTCAACACAGACAATGAACGGAGGGATGGAGAGTGTGGGCAAGCCAATCCGGACAACACAAAGAGCAGTGGTTCTTAACCTTCTGGCTTCTGTGGACTCCCTCTTAAACATTACTGGAACTTAGGGAACCCCACAGAATCATTATTGGAATCCGGGAACCCCCAATAAGTAATTACTGGAAGTCCGTTACTGAGGTCCAAACATTTTTGATAATTCAACCGCAAACAAATACTTACAAAAAACAGAAATAAGCATTCATCAAACAAATATACAAATGGTTGAATATTTTATTTAAATTACAAATATACAAAAAATCTTAATTTGAATAGAAAGGTCGGAGCTGTTCTAAATTCAATGAAGGACACTCGTTGTCAGATTATATTCAATTTGATGCACTTGCACTGCTTCCGTGACTCAATCTGAAGCTACCTTCTTAGTTTGAAGCTTTCAATTTCCAGTTCCTTCACATGTGCAGAATGTTTTAAAAAGTTCAATTGTATGTTTTGATTCTTTATATGCACTTTATTAATCTGTTAATATTATTTAATTTTCTAAGCAGTTGCAGACTTCCTGACTAGGCTTTGCGGATCCCCAGGAGTCCCTAGACCACAGGTTAAGAACCCCCGAAATAGAGGATGGGGGGAAGGTGTGAGCAAGCTAACACAGACAACAAACGGAAGCAAGTAGGTAAGGTGGAGGCAAGCTAATACTGACAACGAAGAAAGGGAGGATGTTTGGGGGCAAGTCAACACAGTCAGTGGTAGGTGGGGGCAAGCACACGAACAGGAGAAGGACACAGAGGGGGTAGAACTTATAAAGCAAGGCAACTGAAAAAGACGCACTGCAGTAAAGTGCTTAAATCCAAAGAATAAAATAGTGCCTAAAAAAATGAACAGTGAAAGGATGCAAATAATGTGTCCTTCCTCCCAGCGAGGGACAAACACACAAAGAGGAAGGAAGCCTATTGCAGCTGACCAATAAGAAGCGAGCGAATGAGAGTGACAATTAAGTAAAAAAATAGTAAGAAATGGACTGTTAGTTCACTGAAAACAAAAGGTTTTGAAGAGACAGTGCATGCACTGTATAGGAGAGACCTAAAAAGACAAATTATTGCATACATACTGTCACAAAATGTGATGCATTATGCTGCATAATTTGGCTTTTTTGCCACATAATTTAGTCTACTCTACCACATTGTTCAGTAGTCCCTTGAAGCATAATTCTAGTGGCCCTGGTTAAAGCTTTTTATAACATATTTCAAATGAAAATCTGCTTGGAAAATACATGATCAGCAAAAGAAAGGACCTGGAAGGTAGAAATGAAGAAAGATGCTATATACATCTTGAAAATATCAAGATGTATACTCACATCACTCAAACTATTTGTAAATCATATGGCTTTTTAGCCAATTTGTAGGTAAGATGGACAGAAAAATGCTCTGTTTTGCCACCATTTACCAGGCTATCTTGTGGAAATTGTACAGATAAAGAGCCGAACAAGCAGAAGATAATGTAGCACTTAACTCCTATTCACTCAGTGACATGCCATCATCAGTCACGGCTTGCGGGGATTACTGGGGCGGCGCGCGGGGGCAGGAATTAATAACATTTAAAAAAAACAATTTAAAAAACTTACCTCAGGTCCCGTGTCACGCCGCTCCTCTGCTGCACGCAGACACAGGCTCCCAGCCGAGACAGCCGGCAAAACACACATGCTCTCTGAGGGGAGTGCACAGTGCACTCCCCTCTGCTCATCACCCACAATTCCCAGCCCCTTTCACAAGGAAAGGGTAATAAACATGGTTTATTATCCTTTCTTTTTTAAAGGATTTGCAGTGGTTGCTTCTGGGGGTGGTGAGGGGGAACGACACTCCTCTGCCATAGTCGAGGAGCTGCCACTGGCCATCATACCCCACCTACTAAGACCCTCAAAACAATACCATTGATTATTATTTGTTACCTACATAGGCATGTACAAATATCTGCGCCATAACAGTTGTCTCAATGCATCGCTGTCTCATTCTCACACATTAATTTCTAGACAAATTACCAGGCCAATTTGTTGGAGAAAACAATCCAGTAAGCAGCACATGAAACACTGCAAAAATAAAGCAGCCAAACATAAGTGTATAAAAATGAATGTAGTTTCACATGCTTGTGTAATAAGATTAAGTTTGAAGACCAAATTCTGGAGTTTGTTAGTAAATTTTGCCTATTGTCAGGGACTCTGGCAAGGACTGGTGGTGGTAGAGACAAAGTAATAGAGTAATGGGTACAGAGCTGCCCCAAGATCACACAGGGAGCCAAAAGAGAAAATGAATCCAAAGGGGAAGCTCTGCACAAGGGTAGAAGATGATCAAACCTTAGTAAGAACAAGCACTGAAGAGGTAAATTAACATTCACACTAACACCCAGGATGGATGTGCGTTACATATTTATTTAACAACATTAGAGATGTTCCAGATACAGATTGCAAATACCCACATTTGGGATATACATGCAAAGGCAAGGTCTGTGGAGCTGATACCTATGGTGAGGTTATAAAAGTAACTTGAAGACAATACTCACAGTGGACAAATACACCACTTGGAGATCAAACAGAAACACACAAGGTCGTAACAAAACAGGTGTAGAATTAAATACACAGCCACGATAGACGAGGCGCTAGCAAGGAGCAGTGATAAATAGGAAAGAAGGTAACGCATAAGGCACACTTAGCAGAAAGCAAGTAACAACCACACAAGGAAATTAGAAGCTAACACAGCAGGAATAGGAAGGTAGCAATCAAGAAACTGGAACAAAGAGGGAGGGAAAGAAAGCAGGCACAGGAAAAAAGGTAGTTCTGGATCTCAGGAAAAAGTATTAGCTACAGCTCAGGGATCAAGGAAAAAGAATAGCAAAACAAGGACAAGTAAATACTCAGGCAATAAAGAACCAGTCTAACGGGAATACTGCCACAATGACCAATGCTGAACTGAAGGAAACTGGGCTTAAAGGAGCATGTGCCTCCGGTGTGAGCAGGCTAGTACCTGACAGCTACAGGTGTGATTAATTCCTCCTCCCATCCTAGACCTGCAGTGAGCAGGGCATTCTATTTAATGAAGTTTCTAACATGAGCAGACTGGCTTCCACAAAACTTGGCATGGATCGGAACTGGATGGGAATTTCCAAAAAGTGTCCAGAAGCCAGGACATCAGTATATGCATACAAGGGAAGGTCCTGAAGCTTATTAGAACACTGGAGAGCCTATTGCTGTTCTCTTAGCTTGCTCCTGGAATTCAGGAGCACCTCATAAGTACTACCAGAGAAAGTGACGCATATTGACAGCAAAATAGTTGTGAATTTAATCCAACGTTTTCCACCCTTCAGGGACAGAACTGAAACACAGGGTGGGAGTCCTGGGTGTCCTTTTTCATAACAATGAATGGTCTTCGGCAAATTAATCACTTTCTTTCGTTATATCTCTGATCCCTGGGTATGCCGAGGTTTGGGAAAGCTTATCAATGGGCGAAATGCTGCACGGGGCTAGGAGATAGACAGGATATTGCCTCAAAGTAGAGAGCATAAAATTAGGGTTCTACAGTCACCTAAGCCAGGCTGTGTGTCGAAAACAGAACCATAATGCACAAGTTCTCAAAATACATTTACACATTTTCCATATGCGCTGTTTGTACTTATTGAGGATATATTTGTGTTTTCTGTTCGGAAAACCAATCCACTATGAATTTGGAACGATCTACTTGTTAGAGCACATGCTTTTTTGTTCAGTGGTCTGTCTATGCACGTTATAAACCTGAGTTGGGCGATCAGACGTTTCATACTACTACGGTTATCCCACACCCTAGTACGTTTGTTTTAGTTTGGAATTGCGAACATGTAACGCCGTTGGCCTGTAGAATGCAAGCAAACCTGCCTGCTGACGTCTTCAGGTGGCACCACGTCAAAGCCTCCTCTGTTCCACTTTCTGATTATTAACCAGAATTCCCTTCAGCCAATCTGCCTTTGGTGGCTAGTTAGGGCAAACAAATAAATATGGCCGTTTAATCACAATTAAAACACACAACATAAGTGAACACACATATGTGATATTTATAAAATAAATAACATAAGCTCAGTCTTTTAAAAATCGAATTTGCTGTACTAACCAGTCATTTTCCAGCTAAGTAACTGCCCTTTTGTGTTTGATACTGTCTGTATTGCCTATGGACGTGTTTCATGGGCCTTCAGAATGCCGAGAAGAAGCAGAGCGCTTACAGCTTAGTCGGAAGTCAGAATGAACCCTTACTGCCCACAGCTGAAGGCCAGGATGGGCAGGGCATTAACAGCTATTATACTATCACAGCTTAGTTTAACTGGCTCGAGAAATCACTGCTTCGTTCCTGAGATTTTCATTCTTAGAATCATTTTACAAAGGAAACACGGGGACATACTCAGAAGGCATAGTTAGGGTGATTGTGTTTTACTCGTGTCGCACCTTGAGAGTGAGAGGGAACCTGGGGCCAGATGTAGGTAAGTTTGGGATTGCAACTCGCAATTTGCGACTCGCAATCCCATATGCAGAATGGTGTCCCTGACACCATCTGCGAATCGCAAGGGGGTCGCAAAGACCCACCTCATTAATATTAATGAGGTCGGTCACAATTTGCAACCGCCTTGCGATTCCCTGCACTCACAGAGATGGTGGCCTACTGGAGACAGCAGACCACCATGTCTGTGACTGCTTTTTTAATAAAGCAGTTTTTTTTTTGTATTGCAGCCCGTTTTCCTTAAAGGAAAACGAGTTGCAATACAAAAGAATAAATGAAACCATTTGGTTTCATTTTTTCAGAGTAGGCAGTGGTCCATTGGACCACTGTCTGCTCTGAAAAAATATTTTTGGCGACATTCACAAAGGGGAAGGGGTCCCGTGGGGACCCCTTCCCTTTTGCGAATGAGTTAGCACCCACTTCACATGAGTGCTAACTGCAAATTGCTTTGCGACCGCGTTCGCGGTCACAAAGCAATTATGCATCGCAGTGCGAATCGCAAATAGGAAGGGAACACCCCTTCCTATTTGCAAGTCGCATTCCCATTTTGCGAGTCGGTACCGACTCGCAAAATGGGAATGTGCATCGTGATGCGCGTTTTGCATGGCGCAAACTGTGAATTTTGCAGTTTGCGCCATGCACAATGGTTGTACATCTGGCCCCTAGTTACGTTCTCCCAACAGAACAGCCGAACTACAAAATAGTAACTAGGCTTGGGGAATACTTCTGTATCAGGACCTTTGGTCCATGATGGGTTTTTAAGTATCAGAACCAACCTCTCATATTACCAGTTAATTGGATTATTTCAAGAATTGGAATAGACTCCTCACCCACTTAATAGTGGCATGCTTCATCATTGGCTGTCGATCCACACCTCGGTAAGATAATGCTACAGGGGCGGACTCAACCAAGGATTCTTGGGAGTTCAAAATACAATACTTAACTGGATAATAGCAGGGATCCAGATAAAATCAGTAAAAATACCTGTTGGTATACCCCAAGAATATCTCCTTTATTACGGGGGTTCTAAAGGTATGAAATAAAAACAATATTCCTTGTCTCCTATGGGTCTCTAATGTTCCCAGGAAACCTTATCTTCAAGCCAACATGTTTCGGCGCTCTCTAAGAGCCCAGCCAGGTCTATGGGGTCTAGGGGCAAATGATAACTTTCTCTGCTTACTACAACTAATGTCATGCATACACGTGAGGCCTATTGCTCTCACCTTGTTCAAAGCTGACTTCACTTTTTGAAGTACCTAAAATAAATCAAAACATAAAGACATTAGTTCATCTGAGAGGTTAGTTTCATGATAGTTCCCCTCAAAGTAACAAGAATTCCAGGCTATCTATGAACAGGCAACACAAGGTCTCTCTGTCAATCTAAGCCATTTTAACCTTATGCCAGGGTATTTCATATGTTAATCACCATTTTAATTTTTTAATGATTTATTTATATTGCTATCACCTAACTTTATGGCACTCCATCCTGAATGTCTTTGCTTTCCATCAAGTCACAAAAATAGTCTGGTTATCCATCTTTAATCAAAAAATGAATACACCACCGGGATGAAAAAGTTATTCCCAGGATTACCTCACATATATATATATACAGAGCGTGCGAAAAGAAGTGGTATTGACAGAGACCTAGGTTTGTCTAACGTGGATATTATTTGGATTGGCCAGAGAGGGTTAAAGTGGCATCAATTACTTCCTTTGGTTGAAACTATTAAGAATTGCCAACATCCAGACCTTATGATTGTACACTGTGGTGGCAATGAACTAGGTGTAGTCACAGGAGTTGGTTCGGAAATCCTAATGAAAGAAACCTTTGGAAAATTAATGACACTCTTCCCACACACTGCCTTCGTTTTTTTCAAACATTTGCCAAAGGCAGAAGTGGAACTGGTCAACTCAGTTCTGCCCAGAAATAGAGAAATCCAGGAAGCATGCCAATAAAACTGTTTCTGCATTCCTCAGGGACCATAACACGATTTCTATATACCACAACAACTTAGGAATTTGATATGGAGGATATATACACAAATGACGGAGTTCACCTAATAGAGAAAAGCAACAAACTTTTCCTGCTTAACTTGAGAGACTAAATCCTCTATTGTGTGTAGTAATCACCTGCGCATTGTAAACACAAAACCTCTTTTGAGAGCCAATCTATTACCCATATGAATATATATATATATATATACATATATATATATATATGCTTCTATTTATATACGTCTTTTTTTTTCAAATCTTGCTCGGATCCGTGAATGGCTCCGCGGATCTCAATATAAAAAAAAAAAACTTATTTGGATGCGAGGTTGGGTGTGAGAGTGTCTCTCTGAGTGTGACAGTGAGTGTGAGACTGTCTATGTAGGTGTGAGAGTGCTTGTAACAGTGTCTGCCTGGATGTTAGAATGAGTGTGAGAGTAGCTGTCTGTGTGTGAGGGCGAGTGTCAAAGTGTGTCTCTGGGTTTGACACTACATGTGAGAGTCTCTATGTTAGTGTGAGACTGAGATAGAGAAGTAGTGTGACAGTGTCTGCCTGGATGCAAGGGTGTGAGAGTGCCTATCTGAGTGTGAGTGTGAGTGTGTCTGTGTACATGTGACAGTGTATGTAACAACATCTCTGTTGGTGTGAGTGTGGCTATCACAGTGTCAGACTGGGTGTGAGCGTACCTCTCTGAGTATGAGGATGAGTGTCAGACTGCATCTCTGGGTTTGACATTACATGTGAGAGTCTCTATGCTACTGTGACACTGAGCGTGAGAGTCTGTGTCTGGGTGTGAGAGGGAGTGTGACAGTGTCTGCCTGGATGCAAGGGTTGGTGTGAGAGTGAGACTGTCTGTGTAGGTGTGAGAGTGCTTGTAACAGTGTGTGCCTGGATGTCAGACTGAGTGTGGGAGTAGCTGTCTGGGTGTGAGGATGAGTGTCAGAGAGGGTCTCTGGGTTTGACAGTACGTGTGACTGTCTCTATGTTAGTGTGAGACTGAGAGTGAGAGCCTGTGTATGAGTGCGAGAGGGAGTGTGACATGCAAGGGTGGGTGTGAGTGCGAGAATGAGACTGTCTATGTAGATATGACACTGGATGTAACAGCATCTCTGTAGGTGTGAGACTGGGTGTGACAGTGTCTGCGTGCATGTCACACTGGGTGTGAGAGTGTCTCTCTGTGTTCAATACTGAACGTAGAGTGTCTCTGTTGGAATTTAGTCTTTTTTTTTTTAACGTTTTCCGAGGTCCGCGAATCAAATTGCAGATTCACACTGGGGCCGTGCTATGCCCCGTAGGTGGATCCTCGTGAAGCATTAAAAAAAAACATTTTCCGCATTTCGAAGGTATTATTTGTCCCATCACCACAACTATCTCACCCCCATGGGGTCAGGGAACCTGTACCTTGACCCCATCAACTCAATTGCCCCCCACATTTCAGCCCCGGGGACCGTTTACTGAGAAAAGAAAATGGCAGCTGCAACATTTCTCTCAGGTTGCAGGCAGCCAATTAGATTCCTCCTGTGGCGCGTGGATCCGCAGATCGATCCGCGGAGGATCCGAGTCCCTATATATCTATATTTTTTGCCCTTAAATTTCTCTGAAACTACTGAATGGATTTGCACCAAATCACAAAAAGTGTGATCAGTAAAACAGAATCTAGCTTCGTGCCAAATTTGATGTAAATCCATTTAGGCTGTAGACGTGTCTAAAGGTCCTATGGAAAAATGAGTGGGGAAAACGTGTTTTGGGACCCCCCCTTTTCATCATCCCCCGCTTGACATATCCTCCTGAAGATTTCTCGACAGAAGCTGAACTTAGCAAAGTATAAGTTTTGAAAATTTTGTGATGATTCATCAAACAGCGGCAAAGTTATTAGCAAAACAAAAAATGCTTTTTCAATAGAAACTAGGTCCTAACTATAACTACCTAGTGGCTACTGTGACACTGAGCATGAGAGTCTGTGTCTGGGTGTGAGAGGGAGTGTGACAGTGTAAAACACAATCAAACCACAAAATATCCCCACAAAAGATCACCCAGGGGAGCCTCACTTTGAATATATACCCTGAAAAAAACATAACTCTAACGGCAGTGTAACCTGTTTTCAAGTACTAGACTCATACACGTACTGGAGCGAGCCGATAAAAAATCTAAAGACACACATCTTCCGTCCATGATGACACCACAGGCAGTTGTTTGTTAGGATATTTAAATGGGAGAGCGCAACACTCTAGTGAATACAAGATGGGTGATCTTTCATCAACAAATCTAATGTAGACATGTGAGGTTGTCAATGAATAGCGACATGGTAATAAGGGTTTGATAGGTGTCTCATAAACAAAATAAGAAAGAAGAAGGTTCATCACAACCTGACGTGTTAACCCTTTCACCCTAAGCGTGTGATTACAGGACCGCAAACCCACCAGACGCGCATGAGGCGTAGATAACCCACAGATAGGGTAAGAGCATTGAATGTGATTCACGCACTTGTAAGGTGTTTAGAGGGCATTTTGTGCACAGGTTGTTGCATGTTTTCTCTAGTTTCTCTTTTTATGAACAACAGGATTTGATATGTTAGGAGTTACATGAAGGAGGGTGAGCACAGTCATTTCTGCTAAGTAGATATTCCTGTTAAATGAAGGTATGTCTAGAGAAATTAAAGTGAAGGTAATCACTATGGATATATATATAGAGAGGCAGTAAAGATTCATAATGATCATTTAATGTTATGATTTGGTTTTGTGTTCTAAGAAAAAGTGTTTATATGGATGTGTTTTTTTATAGGATCAAAAAATAATTTTCGAACTTCCCCATGGATCTGTGGATCCACCAGCAAATTTACACAGTGGGCTGTGCTGAGTGCCGCTGTGGATCTGCGGATCTGGCGAAACTCACATCGTATTGGCTAACTTTTCAGGAGCACTGCAAAGAGTTAACTATACAAACCAGTCAGAAGTTGCAGAAGATTGTATTAACATGAAAGGGAGATTGTGATTGGTTTACTGACTCAGTAACCTTGGAAGGAGAGTTGAAGAGGTTGCTATTACTGGTTGTCTGCTATGAGAGTAGACTTCCATTCTTGTGGTTGGTTTTTTGAGCTCTGTTCAGTGAGAAGAATACTGATATTGAAAGAGAAACATTGAGCACAAGAAAGAGGATCTTCAGGTATCTGTAGTGAAATGTACTTTATTGAAAGAGAAACATTGAGCACAAGAAAGAGGATCTTCAGGTATGTGTAGTGAAATGTACTTTATTTTAGAAAGTGTAAGTATAGGAATAAATTAATATTAGGTTGAAGAAAGTGAGCAGTGTGTTCATAAAATGCCATAAAAGATATAAATACTAGTTTTGTGATTTATGTAAAAGAATTATACAATAATTCATTATATAAGAAAGGTACTCAGCTGACCTTGGATAAGGGGTGTCATGGATGTTTCCAGTTTCTATCAGTATATTAACGTGATCCCTTGTGTATGCTGAAGCTAGTATGGAGAATGCACTAATGAGTCATTTAATGGTTAAACATTTTATATTGAGTTCTAGAAATGTAATGTGCTTGTCTATTCAGAAGTGGGTATGTATAAAAGCAATGTTGAATTCATGCAGAGAGTCAGAGAGATGATAGAGGTTATTTCACTATGAGTTAGACATTGATGTGAGTGAAGTATATTACTTGAAAGGTAAGAAAAAGGATTGGGTGAGAGCAGGTTGAATTGCTTTTTGCTGTAGAAGGTGAAGGGGTCAGATATACTGTATGGAGGCTGAAGAGGAGGTTGCTGTGTCTATAGAAGAGAAAAAAAGCATTTAAAATTTTTATTGTGCTAAAAGTGCGCTTGCTAGGTATATGTGTACTGTTTAATGTATACTGTTACTGTTAAGGAGATAGAAAATAATACAAATATAAAGGAAGACTTATACTCATTCAGAGACATTAACAACCACTTGTATATTGATGTAGACATAGGGAATTTAAGTACATAGGCTGCAGTAAGAGATGTATTTAAGATGTAATATACTGAATGCAATATGTAGTTTTGTACAGTCGCAGCCCGTGGGTGGAAAAAGGGGCAGCACGTGGCAGGGGATGACAAAAAAATAGTTAATAATAAACAAAAACGTACCTTTTTGCCGCGTCGCCACTCTGATCCACTCCAGTCCTGCATTGCAGGCACAGGCTCTGAGCCTGCCCTGCATCCAATCCTAATGTTGCTTTCATGCTGCTGACAGCATGAAAGCAGCATTAGGATTGTACGAAGCGCCCAGCCAGGGCGCTCCGAGGCAGAATGGGAGCCTCTGCCTGCTCTCTCCAACCTGGCACTGCATTGCCGGTTTGGAGGAAGCCTAGTGCGCATGTACGTTTGGCTGGCCCGAGACTTTCGGCCAAACATACATACGCACTGAGGGGAAGTGCACTGTCCCTGTCATGCCCGTGGCCCGTCCCTTTTACAGTAAAAACATAATAAACAAAGTTTCCTCATCCTCATATCCTCATGCATAACCATAGAAATGCAGCAGTTATAGTTACCTATAACGTGGGCTCCCGTAATGCACTGCTTATGACCTCACATATTACATCACTTATGACATGGTCAGTGACGTGAGTGAACATGATATGGTCAGAGAATATGCAGCATGAGTTGAATTGTTTGCTGCATAATTTAGAAAACTTTGCCACATAGTTTAGCTCCCGTGCCACATAATCTTAGTTGACGTAGACAGTGGTAAAGCTCTGCAGTGTGGTTTAAAAGCCATCATTATGATGATGAAACCTTATTTTACAGGTAGCCATGAACTACTTCTAATATTTCAGACTACTGTGCTGTGAATTATTGATGAATGAAACCCCATTCAGCCTAACAACGTAGCATAATCACAATTCTTACCTTTTAAGCTAAAACCCCATTTTAAATATAATTGCTCATTTGTTGCTAAAAAAAATCACTAATTGAACTAAAAACACAGTAGTTTGGGTATGAATTTAATATATATATTCATTATTTTTTTTCTCAAACCTCTATACCCATCTGTCTCATGCCAGGGGATAACTTCCTTCTTACTATACTGCTAAATAGTATCTTGATGGGTCACTTTTGATCTAATGATCATATGACCCACCTGTCAACCCTCAGTGCCACGTTGAAAGAGGATTCAGCAGGTCCAACACAGTCTTTGCCCCAATGAGCCAAATACCTCTATCCGAAAAGCCTGAGAGAGACCCTGGGTAGCACTCCAAAACAAAGAGCAACTCTGAGGGCCATTTCTGCAAAGCCATCATTTGGAAACCTGAAGACCTTCAGCTCCTGGTCTCTTTGCTCACTCTGGTTGTAAACCTAAACTTCACTCCTTACATGATAACTCTTAAACTCTCACTTAACATACTGTACATTCAACAACACTAGTTAGTACCAGAACAACCTTCTATGACGGCATCATGGAGTGGATCAATCTGGAACATTGTCTGCATAAAACACTTATGCAGAAACCAAAAGAAATCCCAGGTTAACTGCATCCCCCAAAATATGTACTTAATCACAATGATGGTAATCAGTTCTCATGTACAGACATGTGTATTATAACCTTTATTAGGGTTACATAGAATTAGAAACTTCCATTAACATCTACATATGTGTGTTTCAACTTGATAGCACAATCCTACGCTAAATGTTTCTGACATTCGGATGCTGACATCTAATTTCAGTCTGTTGTTTTTGCCATTGGAGTATTTCACTATCTGTTGATTGGGGAATCATCGTGAGCTTTATATATATTTTATATGCAAAATATTAATCTGTTTCTTTGAATAAAAATCGTCATTACCTCTTTTGTGAAATATGATATGTTGGAGACTTCCAACAGAGAACTACTTAGTATGCTTTGTTCCTTTAAAGACTATACATACAGTCAGTGTTCAGGCATGACAAGATGTGTCCCTTACTATACAAGACTTGAACGTTAATTTTGAGTCATTAGGATCTGGGTCTGTTGTAGGTAATGATTCACAATAGTTAAAATGCATAGATGAAGTCCTCAAAAGAATGAGAAGATAGATATGGTGTTAAGTGTTGCTGAAACAAAAACACTATACCTCATGACTAATAAGACAGAATATGCAAATATCAATGACTCTGACATCTTTTTACTTTTAACATTACTACTATACAGATCAAAACTTGTAATTGTCAGAGATCTTCCATGTTCTTTAAATTCTTCATCTATTCACATTCAAACATATAACTCTATACCAGGTGTCACAGCTATCATAACTGAATGTAGGTAGGTGTTTCAATAGACCTAGACCAACACATGTACAAATACCAACAATACACATTATAACAGTGGAGGTAGTGGTTGCGACCTTGAAATTCAACATATGGACATTTTAAGATCAATTTTCAAAGACTTGTGAATAAAGCCAAACCAAAACTAAAACTGGAAATACAAGTGGGTTAGTAAATCTTCTTTAATCAAGCACCCTATCCACAGGTACCAGGCAACTGCCACCACTGGCCACAGGTTCAAAACAGCAACATAGAATTTGGAATTTGGAATTCAGAACTACAACATATTACATTACAGCTCTATTCGGATAACACAGACCTTTCCCGGTGTTGAAGTAACAAAAGGACTTTATACAAACGAACAAGGATTAACTTCAAAAAACGTGAAAGATGGTACTTAACTTCATTATTTGGAGAGTGAAACACAACTGCTGTCTTCTGCCTTCACAGTACTTCTACACAGTTCCACCACTCACATGGGTTTGGTAAATTATGAACACCATTTTCTCATCATTGGAGACAACCAGGTTATTCATATTCATGTACCCTTTCTTGCTACCTTCATCATACCACATATTCATTTGATTCTTTTTTTGATAATACCCACTCCCATCCATTGTCAAACTCCCACTGAATGCTTCTCCCTTTCTGCCACTTCACCCAGGACCGAAAAATGAAGGAATTAGCTTTCTTACTCCTTATTACTACAAACGGGATCTTCCCTGTAATGAAATGTGGGGTTATCTATAGACTTCCAATTTCCACCAGTCTGTGAACCTCCTTCTTCCAGTTCTTTTCAAGTTGTATGCTTTCTTTCATAGTTCTGTTGAATCTTCCAGTGAGGCAATGTCCTTCAGGATAGTAAAGAGGCACCTTTTGTGTTTTACACCCTTATTTTTTACACAACTCCTGCTTTGCTTTAGAAGTTAATTGCAGTCCATTGTCTGCCAATACAATGGGAGGAAATATTTCCCTCCCAAAGGCTTAATTAAATCAGTGACTTTTTTAGTTCCAACTTCATCCATGACACAAATCTCTGGCCAACATAAGGATAAGGATATAAGGATCAACACCATCATAAAGAAGCACTCACTCTATCTACAGGCCCAATAATATCCATTGTAAGTCCTTCCCATCATTTCGTTCTCACTTTCTGTACTTTGTCACAAATCTGGCATTGAATTCTTTTCAATTGTATATCCATCCCTGGCCAGTAATAATCACAAAGTATCTTCTACTTTAATTACACCCCGGTGACTCTCTTGTGTTAGATCAGTCAATATTTTCTTAACTCTTTAGGAGGAATCAACTATGCCTCCCGCCAAAATCAAATCATTAATGATTGATAATTCATTATTCAATTCCCATAAACCTCAATCACTTAAGATTCTTGCCTTCACGACATGTAGAATGGAATCTTTCTCCAAATATTCTTTCCAGGCTTCAAGCATTAGGAAGCAGAGCTGGAGGCATGGCAAGTGCAGGGTAGCAGTAATGCATGGCAAGCGCAGGGTAGCGATACTTGAAACCTGCTCATGCTGAGTCTTTCCCAGGGAAGGATGGGCTAGTGGTCCCTGCAGAGTGCTGGTGCTGTCTGGACTGATAAGATGTGTGCGTGAAGAATGCAGTACACATTAGCGTTCCAACAACGAACTCCATTTCCCCGCAGGCCATGAACTTCTAAGAAATCTGTAGATGTTGTGGCCATTTTGGAAATCAGGATATAACTTTCATCGTGACTCACCATGTCTTTGCTAGGCATTTATGATACAATGCTACTGCAGCCAGGACCTGGTGTGCAGTATTAGCTTAGTGTGTGGAAGACATTGCGACACGAAAAGGTTAGTTAACATAGGCAGTGTTGATGAGTAAAAACATATGCAGAAAACCCTTATACCCCGCTGCAATATCAGATGAGCTTGAAAGCCCTGGGTGGATGATTGATTGGTACCAGTGAGAGAAAGGTGCAAGATGCAGCTGGTAAGAGTCGGGGGATCCTGGATTAGCAAACATATTGATAACACCACTGAACAACAGGTATGGGAATGGAATATGCTGTTGTGTAAAGCAACTTTTAGTGTATTAATCGAGGGGTGGAGAACCCTAGAGGAAGCTCACTGACGGAGTCTTGCAGATCTGCCGTTGTGCCCACAGCCTGCGCCCCCGACACACTGTTACAAGGGAGGGAGAAAGACAGAGAGAAGTTAACTTTCAGAAGTCGAAGGGCCAGGTTCTCCTGCTATATCTTGATTTGTAGAATTATTATTGTGCTTTTGATTTTCTGTATTGTGTTTGATTTTAGTACAGTTTCTTTCCTATACTATGCTTGCATTGCAATATACAAATGTATTTAACCGTTCTGCTACAGTTTATCCATCATCGCCAGTAAATGTGCTCCTAACTCGGTGTCCTCCTTAATTTGTACCTGATTGATATTTCTTGCTTCCTTTGAATTGTACTTGCAGGTGTTAGGAATGCAGCAAAGTATTTCTGAAAGTCGTGTTGTTGGTAGAAATTAAGTTTGAACTCTTAGAAGACTGCAGGTTGTAGTTCAGTGATGGTTATTCTGTGGTGGAAAATGAAGAACTATTAAGATAGTTTATATTGGTCATGTTATTAGACTTCTAATGCACAGGAAATATGGAACAGCATAGTATTTAACATTTGTTAATTATTTTGTGTTGTTAAACATGTCAAGTAGAAACTATAACCCAGTGTCAACAGTGACAAAGCTTGAGGTAGTCGTTAGATTTACAAATAGAAGTATTTTTATCAAGAGAAGTGTGGAGATTCTGGGTGGCCGGACTTTTGTGGATCCCTGCAGATTCCTGAAATCTCTTGTGCAGAAATGTGAGGAAAATGTTTGATTTTAGCAAAAAATTGATGTTTGCAGGGTGTTCTGTGTACCGAAATATGGTGGGATCATGCAAGCCAAACATCCCTGGATTTGCCTGGGTCTCTAGGCATCAGAAATTACTAGAGTCTTATGGTTCCCTATTTGCAAGTTGACTAAGAGCCTGAATACTGTGGGCATTTGCCATGGCAAGAGAGAAAAACTGCCCAAAAGAATGCACACTTCCCCTCACTTACTATGGGGATGTGTATGTTCTAGGCCCCCAGGAGGAAGAATAACTTTTGGGTCTTGAAGGGTGGGAGTGCATCCTGATGTCAGCACAGGCCAGCCCCAACACCATTTTTTATCACATATCCCTGGCATCCAGTGGGCTTTCTGTCCCCAGAGCCGACAGGGTGTATATCCCACAATCATTCCTTCTGGGGAGGGGCAGAAAGGCTTATGGAATTAGGGATGGGGGATGTGCCCTATGTCCTGATGGTGCTGTCCCACCATCCATTATTTTTAAATATCCTTTGATATAGTGGGCTTTCTGTCTCCACCAGGGTGGCAGACACACAGGCCCGTAATGAGGTGCGATCACAGCCCAATTCCTGGGAGGGCTGCCCATCCCTTATTTTTCCATGGTGCCTATGAGGTTTTCTGTCTCCACGGGGCAGTGGACTGGGGCTAAGTCCCCCCCAATCTGTCCACAGAGAGGGCATAAATATTGTTGGGCCTGTTATGGGTGTGAAAATGGTCTGATGGCTGGGCGGATAGTACCTACTCCTTCTTATTAGAAAATACAATACATAGCGTCTAGTGAGCTTTCTAGCCCCCTTGTGGTTAATCCCGCCAATCTGCCCCCTGGTAGGCAGGAAGGCTTTTGGGGCTGTTTTGTAGTTGTAGCACTGCCCAATACCAGGGTGAGCCATCGCCCCTTCTTTTTGATATATTCCTTGGTATCTAGTGGGCTTTATGCCCCCCCCCCCCCCCCGGGTAGACCCACCAAACCACCCACCAGGAGGCAAAAAGACTGTTTCTTTTTTTAAGCAGGGGATTGCTTGCCCATGAGTAATGGGGGTTTGCTCCCTCCCCTGCCCCGGTGTCTAGCATTTCGATCACTACTTGGGTCAGGATCACAGCTCCCCGAGGAGCAATTAAAGTGAAACCAATTCATGCTAATGGCGCCGATTGGTTTTATCTTTAATCATTGTGAAATTAGCGGACTGCGTGTCTCTCTGAAACAAAAAGTAAAATCAGGAAGTCCCACACGTTCAGGCACTCTCTTTTAAAAGAAAATCCTTATGATGCCCACACCAGAAGTATTTTCTCCCACAGTGTGTTAGATGAACTGTTTGCATCCACCGTATAGTGAATATAAACTGGACTTAGAAGGGTGTTGCATTCATGTGTGAAGCTGTATTAAGCAAAGACTTGTAATATTCTCAATCTCACTGAATACAAATATGAATGTTCTGTATGCATGTATTAATCAAACAGAGGGCCCCAAGTCTTCTGAAACTTTGTCCCTGAGCCCAGGAGATCATGCGACTTCTTCTTCATCACCATCAACTGCCAGAGTTTGTACACTCATTCCTTGACCATCTCTGATTTCCATTTGAGAGCTAGAAATTTCTTAGCCTTCCATAACATCTGCAGTAATGTTAGAAATTGGGTCTCTAATTGGCAGAGGTATGCGCCCTGCCAAGAAAGAACCACAATCCTAGTCAGGGTAAGTCAGATACACACCATAGATTAACCTGTGCACACAATCTGTTAGATTGGCACAGAGCAGTCAGGCCTAATTTAAGAGGTAATCTAGAAAACTAGATGTCATTTTTATGAGTAGAAAAAGACCAAAACAAGAAAACTCCAATAAGAAGAAGTTGAGATATGAATTTTTGAAACTTTAAATGTAATTGTAGTGCTTAGAAGCATAAAGCAACAGCCAGGGCTATCTGGTCACTCAAGACCGTGGTAAATCCAAAGTTCAGGCCGACCACAATGGAGAGCGGGCCGGCTATAGGGACCAACCTTGTCCCGCTGAAAGAGTATCTTGTATGGAGGGTTGTGTCGATGTCTAGAATCCAATGTGGGGAGCAGAGGAGACGATCTGAAAGCGATGCTTTAGTTCTGATCCACGCAGTGAGAGGATGCATTGTCGTTGAGCCGTGCAGTTGTCGATCCTTGAGTAGTGGGTGTGGCGTCAAACCATTTGCGATGAAGGCAATGTGAGGGTGATGGGCCAGGGCTAATGACAATGCGTTAATCCTGAGCCGCGTGCTCGATGATGCATAGTCCTCACCCCCGTTGGTAGTGTCGATGCATTGAGGAGAGATGCGATGGTTCCGATTGGTGCAGTGACGGCGATGCATGGATTTCTGTAGAACACAGCTGCAGAACCCACTACCAAGGGCCCAGGACTGGATTGGCACCACTTGACAGGGTAGGACTCATAGTTGTCAGCGTCCAGAATTTGTAGCAGAGTTGAGTGAAGTCTTTGATGTCCCTGAAGCTTCAGATGAGGAGGCAAGCCAGCGAGTCCTTGGAGTCACTTTGATTCTGGGGATGTAGGGATGCAGGTCCAGTCCTTCTAACTTCCAGGCAAGGAGGGCAGCAGGGAAGGCACAGCAAAGCAGCAAAGGAGTCCAGCAAGGTCCAACAGAGTTCCAACACAGTGAGGAGCAGCACAGCAGTCCTTCATCCTGGCAAAATGTCGTCAGGTCCAGAAGTGTACAGATTTGGTGGGGTTTGGGGTCCAGGGCGTATACCCAGTTGTGCCTTTCAAGTGGGCAAAACTTCAAATTGAGGCCTTTGAAGTGTACAAAGTTATTGTCCTTCCTTATCTGGCTCCAGACACACTACAGGGGGCTATACTGCTCTTTGTGTCGGGGCAGGGACATCCCTGTTCAGGTGCAAGTGTCAGCTCATCCCTCCCATCCAGCCCAGGAAGACCCATCAGCCTGGTGATGGGCCATCAGGATGTAAATGTCACACCTCAGCTTCCTTTGTGGGTAACTGTTTAGAGGAAATGTAGAAGAGTCCAGATGTCACCCACTCAGAAGTGTATTCAGAGACAGGCAGAGGCATAGAATGGTTAAAGTAAGAAAATGCTAACTTTTCTAAAAGTAGCTTTTTCAGACTTGCAACAAAAAATCCAACTTCTCCATAAATTGTGATTTTAAATTGTGAGTCCAAAGACACCAAACTCAAACTATCTATCTGGTCACAATTGTAAATTACACTTCTAAAATGTAGTAAGGCAATCCCAATGTTAACCTGTGACAGAGATAAGCCTTGCAGCAGTGAAAACACGAATGTAAGAGTACTTGGACATGTAAAACTTAAAAGTACATGTCCACCTTTTTAAATATGCTGCACTCTGCCTTTTGGGGCTGTCCAGGGCTTACCTTGGGGGTGTCCAAGGCCACTGGAATTATGTGGTTGTACTGCTGCGGCACATTTTGCATAATTACAGATTTGCCACAGAACCCATTATTTCCTACATAAACTGCAGATTTTAACAAAAGATTATGATGTTTCTAGCTCAAACAGTTCAAAAGTTGCTAAAAATGCAGCACCACATGTTCCTACGCAGTGAAAGGCCTTTGCAAAGCTGGACTGGTCAACGTTTTTTTGCTTATTGCTACATTTGGATATTAAAATGTTACTAATGAGGTGTAGCCAATGCCCAGACAGTGTTACCAAGTTTAAAAAAGACAAACTAATGAAGTAATACTATTACAAAATGCCCTGCATTTTGCTGCATGATTTGCCTTTTCTTGCAGCATAAGTAACTAAAGCCTACTGCATAATTTGACCCTCTCCTGCTGCATAATTCCAGTGGCTCTGGGGGTGTCTTTTTGAAAAGGAAGATTTGGCCCTGGCAAGTGGGTTAATTTGCCAAGTTGACGTGGCAGTTTAAAACTGCTCCCACAGGTTCTGCAATGGTAGGCCTGATTCATGTTTAAAGGGCTACTGAAATGGTTGGTACAATCAGTGCTGCAGGGCCACTGGTAGTATTTACCTTACATGCCCTAGGCTCATCTAGTGCACTTTACTAGGGACTTATAAGTAGATTAAATATGTCAGTTGCATATAGGCCAATGTTACCATGTTTTAGTGAAAGGGCACATGCACTTTAGCACTGGTCAGCAGTGGTAAAGTACCCAGAACCCTGAAGCTAGCAAAAACAAAGCCAGCAAAACAAGCTCTGAGAAGGCAAAAAGTCAGATGGAAGGCATGCCAAGGATGCCAGGTCTAACACGTGCTCCCCCCCCAGCTGAAAGTGTGGTGAGCTACCCAACCCCTTGGGAGTTCTCTTCACTAAGGCGGAAGAACCTGGAGAGACCATCAGCACTGGTGTGGTCTGTTCTAGGACAGTGTTCCACCGTAAAGTCCATTCCTTGTAAGAAGATGGACCACCTCAACAGTTTGGGATTCTCACTCCTCATCTGCATTAACCATCTGAGGGGCCTGTGGTCTGCCTGAACCCATACATGTGTGAAAACAGGTATGGCCTTAGTTGTTTCAGAGCCCAGACCACAGCAAAAGCTTTCTGGCACACTTTTGTCCAGGTCCTCTGTTGTGGCTGCTTCTTGGAAGTCAGCTCGGTCGAGGGGGAAACAATGGTGCCAGATGCCTTGATGAATCTCCTGTAATAACCAGATAGGCCTAAGAAGGTTCTCACTTCTAGTTGGGTCGGAGGGGGGGTCTCAATTTTGTCCTGGAGGGGCTGCACTTTGCCACATCCCACTTGGTGACCCAAGTAGACCACTGAACCCTGCCCTATCTAGCACTTACTGGCCTTGATTGTCAGGCCTGCCCTCTTCAGAGCCTGAAGCACTTCATTAAGGTGGCACAGGTGGTCCTCCCAGCTAGAGCTGGAGACTCCACTGTCATCTAGGTAGGCGGCACTGAAACTCTCCAGTCCAGCTAGGACCTGGTTGACCACCCTCTGCAAGGTGGCAGGGGTGTTCTTTAACCCAAAGGGCATGACCTGGAACTGGAAGTGCCCTTCTGGTGTAGAGAACGCAGACCTCTCTTTTGGTGAAGGCAATCTACCAGGACCCAGGCGTTAAGTCAAACGTGCTGAGGAACTTGGCAGCTCGAAGCTGATCTATGAGCTTGTCAGCTCTGGGGATGCGGTGTGCGTCAGTCTTTGTGACCACATTGAGCACATGGTAGTCCACGTAGAACCTAAGCTCAGAGATGACACCTGGAGAGGCAGCCTTGGGGACCAACACCACTGGGGTGGACCATGGGCTGTTAGAGGGCCCCTAACACCAGCATCTTGGTGACCTTCTCCTTAATGCTGGCTCTCACCTTGCCAGAAAACCTGTAAATGTTTTTCTTTACAGGTGGGCTGTTCCCAGTGTCAGTATCATGGGTACACCATGTAGTGAGTTCTAGGGTAAGGGAGAACAAAGAGGCAACTGCACTAGCAACTGGCAGCAGTCTCTCTTTTGATCTAGGGTCAGTTTAGAGGAGAGGCTGACACCCTCCACTGACCCATTCAGCTCTCTGGAAGACAGGATGTCGGGGTTCACTCTCCTCTTCCACCCCAACATCGGTGACCAAGAGCATGGTAATCTGAAACCTCTCAACGTGGGGCTTGAGGCAATTGACATGCAGGACCCTCAAGGGGTTCCTAGGAGTTTTGAGGTCCACCAGGTAGGTGACATTACTCTTCCGCTCCTTTACCTCACAGGGCCCAGACCAGTTGTCTTGCAGAGCTTGGGGCTCCACGGGCTCCATTACCCACACTTCTTGGCCAGGCTGAAACTCAATCAGAGTGGTGTTCTGGTCATACCAGTGTTTCATGTCCTTCTGGCTAGCTTCCAGATTCTCCTGGGTGAGATTCCGGAAGCGGGCTGTTTGGTTGCAAAGGGCCAGCATGTAGCTGACCACATCCTGGGGGGGGGCTTTCCTGGGATCTTGCTTCCAGCCCTCCTTCACCAAACTGAGACACCCTCTCACAGGGTGCCCATAAAGAAGTTTGAAGGGGCTGAAGCCTACTCCCTTCTGCGGTACCTCCTTGTATGCAAACAACAGGCATGACAGGAAGACATCCCACTTACGCCTAATGGGATCGGTAGACCTATGATCATGCCCTTGAGGGTTCAGTTGAACCTCTCAACCAACCGAGTGGTTTGAGGGTGGTAAGGAGTGGAGAAATTGTAGGTTACCCCACCACATGGCCTTCATGTAAAAGGACATGAAGTTGGTACCCTGGGCAGATACCACCTCCTTGGGGAACCCTGTATGGGTAAAGATCCCCACCAGTGCCCCGGCCATGGTGGGCACATTCACAGTTCTCAGAGGGAAGCTTCCTGTAGCCAGGTGGCATGATCCACCAACACCAGAATGAATCTGTTGCTCATGGCTGTCTTGGAGTCCAGAAGCCCAACAATGTTGATGCCCACCCTCTTAAAGGGGATACCAATGACAGGAAAAGGTTGTAGGGGGGCCTTGCACTCCCCCCCTCTTGTCACTCCCCTGGCAGCTAGGACAGGATCTACAGTATGCATCTAAGGCCTTCCTCACTAGATTTTGTATATGTCCGAGATCAGCCCTGTGGACCTCTTTCGCTGCTTAAAAATTTACTACAATTTAGTCAATGGCTGCCTCTTTTTAGATGAGATTAAACCCATGTATCATAGTTGTGCTCAACTGAGCGTTGCTGGCAATGTGTCCCACACTTCTGTGATTGTTCTCACAGGAGTGGCATTTTATAGTCTGTGCCTCTTCTCCAGCAAGGCAAGAACCCACAATGACCATCCCACTGCTGCTCTGTCCATCACCAGCCATCTCTTTTCTCTTTCTCTGACTGCCCATTCCGTTATTATCTGGAGATGTGTCGCTTGATAATACTGTTGTATCTGGAGCTTTGTTGTTTCCACTTTGCTACAGTAAGCTCTAACTACTGATCTACTAAGATTGAGAGATGGATAGTTTATCCAGTGTCTTAAGGCTATTCATTTCAGCTGTCAATTTCTCTTTTAATAGTTTCCTGTTTCTCTAACAGAGCTAGTCATTGTCAGCCCCCTTATTCGTGCTTTAAATTCATCCCACCTTGTCATGTGTCTGTTCACTGGATATTAAAACCTATATTCAGCCTCCTTACATCACCAGCTTTGGGCTTTTCTTGCCCCGTTCAAGCTATCTATGTGTGTTCATGTTTGAAGAGGGATGTTTGCCTTCTCTAGGGAGTGATTAACACAGCATAACCAATAGCGTTTGGCCACATAACCACTCGGTTCTTGGGCATCACTACATCAACCAAACACAATGGAACAAGAGGGGATCAATTGTTTTTGTATTTGGCAACAATGGCACCATCAATTGTCATTGGATATTGTTTTTAATCAACTATGTCTTATTCACAAACATATTCTATACAGAGCTTTTAGTCTAATACTCTCACATAAATCATACATAAGACATAAACACAACAAAATTCACATTAAATTACATATAATTACATACATTACATACATTTCCTTTCCAGTGATATTTGACGGTGCAATTGTTGATAAATACAAAACACAACTGATCCTCTATTGTTGTTCCATTGTGTTTGGTTGTTGTTCTCTAGGGGGTGAATCAGGTCTTATGTCATAAAGAGGTAACCTATGTAGGAGTATGATGTATGGATGTGTAAGTAGAAGGAATAATTCCTCTTATCGGGAGGTAGTCTATGCTAAGTATTTTCCAGACCCTGTTCTTGAAGCCTGTTCTTTAGTGTTTTAAACATTGCCCTTGTCTTGTACCTCATTATGCCCATTTTAGTAGTTGTAGCTGTACCTTTAGGTATCTACACTTTGGGTCTCTTGTACTTTAGGGCTATCTCCCCTTGGTTTTTGTTTGCAAGGAATGGCCATTCTGTGCATTATGTGTTATTATTCTAAGAATATATTGTAGGAGTGGCTTGTTTTCATTAGTCTTTTCTCGAAATATAATCAGTACATTCTGTTCAAGGCTAGGAACACAGTACATGATGTCCTGGTGCTTGTTCTGCCCTTTAAGAGACAGCTTCTAACATCTAGAAATATCATTGCATCAGAGCTGTGGCTTTAACACGATGCAGCTTTTATGATCTAATTAATGCAATGACCTGGAAAAAGCACAGGGGCATTCCAGCTACGACCGCCACTGGGACGAAGACTGTGTTGGACATGCAGCTCTACTGGCGCTAATCTACTCGTTTTTTGAAGGGATTGTCATCCATACTACAGGCTGACTCTTGACGCTGTTCCACAAGTATGGAGCTTAGGCTAACCTCTTAGACTGGGCAAAGGCAGAGGGTACACCTACTATGATGTCAGTGTAGGTTTGAGGTTATGTAGGAACATCTAGAAATCATATACCTTGTTTGGATTGTTTATTCTCTTTACTCTGTTCGTAATGCTGGTTCCCTTGCTTTGTTTCATCTGTCTAATTATCACAGCTCATTCTCTCTATGCAAGACTTTGATTGTTTCATTAAAAGTATTGAATACTTATATTGTTTCTCTCTTGTGTTTTCGCCTGGGCATGCATGAGTAATACAACAAAAGGATAAGATCTGTTTCCACGACTTCCTTGGGAGTCAGTGTGTCTTGTATAGTTTGCCACAATCACCTTCCACCCCCGCTAAAGTTAGGGGTGCAGGTGAGGCACCAAGAGCTAGACAGGAATTGGGCTGACAGCTCCTGATGGTATTGACAGACGTAGTCTCCTACATTCTGAAATTATGTTGTCCTAACACGCAGTCCTATTATCTTAGTAGGAACCGCATAACAATAATGGGATTCGAAGAAAGGCTATCTTACGCAAATGATGTCTCTCAATGTTTAACTAGGTTGAGACGGCCCACAGCTTTCTTTGGCCTCCAACATATGGTGCTATAGCTGCTGACCTCTCTTACACTAAGGATTTAACATTCGAAGGGCACACTTAGTGAAGCCACCCTCATTTAGCAGGTTCCCTAATTGCCTGCTGTCTGCTTCTAAAATATGAGCATTTTTGGCCTTCAAGTGCTTCCTTCTAAGGCCACCAAATGAGTCTGGCCTTAGGGAGCCTGCTTTGTAGGCTAACAATTGAGACTGGGATGTTTATAGTCACAACCCAAGCCACAGCTCTAAACCAGTCTGAGCCAGGCCATGTTAGTCCAGACCACCCGCCTTGGCCCTTCATCTGCATTAGCAGGCATGAGTAAGGACTTTGGCAGCAAAGCCCTGACATCATTTATGTGTACCTCTTGAAAAATTCAACATGTCTAGCTTCCTATTGCGCCTAATGAAGGAAGTTTTACCTGCCTCAAAGTTTAACCCACAATACATGAGAAAGAACTCAGGCTCAGCCTTTATACTTAGAGTACTTTACATGCTCTAGTCACCTGATTTGGGAGACCAGCCTACACCAAAAAGAAAAAACACCATTATTCAACCTATTTTACTATCTATATGGTGCCCCTCCTCACAGTCGAGTACTTGGACATGGCGAAAAGGTCACATTTGCCCTGTACAAAACACCAAATTTAATGAAAAAAAATATTAATAGATTAAGATAATGCTCTGCCCCTATTTTACCTACATCAGCAAAATGGGGAAAAAGGTTAACATGTGTATCATTTGTATTTTTAAGACACTAGTGCAAACAAAAAGAACAGTTCAAATTGTTCCTCTGCTTTTCCAGACCTAATGAGATCTTGAGTCCATAGGTGGGATTTCCTTAACTCAGCTGAGATATGTTCTTCAGCAGGATTCTGATGCTGACAGCGTCTCTTAGGGTGAGGATTTTGGTACTCAAAGGGCACAAATTGTGATGTCACCCTCAGATAGTGTGGTCTGTAATTGTCTGCAGTCAGCCTCAATACAGAACTTGGGTGTTTATGGGCTTTAAAGGCTTCCGTCAAGGACTGCATCTGCCCTTTGAGGGCATGGTTCGTAAGCTACTGGCTGAGACTGGGGTGTTTATAGCCACAGCCCAATATCCAGCTCTAGGCTAGTCCAGGTGAGATGAGATAAGACCATTCATCCATGTGATTCAGGAATGATTAAGGACTTTGGAATCAACTTGTCTAGCTTCTTATTGTACCTAATAAAGGGAGTTATGTTTATCTGGCATTACATGAGCGAGAACTGAACTCTGCCTTTATGCTTAACAAAACACATAGGCACTATCAACTTGATTTGGGAGACCACTGTAGGAGCAAAGACCTTACCCCAATATTCAGGATGCCCCAGAAATTCAGAAACCCAAAAATCTACCTCAGACGGTTCTCCCACAGTAAGAATGTGCACAAAAAGGCACCCTCCCTGATATCAAATTAGCAGAATATTAAAACATAAAACAAGTAATTAGGTCCACTCATTAACTGAGTTCTGGATCGGTGGAGGTTAAAAGGTTTTATTACAACAATTAACAAATGAGCAGGACAGAGTCAAAGCCATGAAGGCACTCAAATGCAGAATAATACAGAGAAATGTAAAGTCAGAAAATTATTTCAAGTCCCAAATAAGCAGCAAAATCAGAAAAAGGTCGGGCAGAATCCCTATTAGCATCAAGGAAAGCTCACAAATCTATGGCTAACCCCCAAAATCAAAGGGTTCCTATACGTATTTCTAGCATAATAAACAGTGAGCTCATCATGGTATGGGAAAACATTCACCCTCTTGGCAAATCAGAATTAAAAAGGTCATTATCTACCAGGTGACCCAACGGGCTAAACTCTCGTTATCCATGGCCGGGCAGGTGGCCAATATTAAGATGGCTGTTCTCCCCTGATTTTCATACCTCCCAATCCCTCTGTCGATGCCTTTTTCCATACTTTGCGTAGTCATCTCCTGCATCTGACCTGGGCGGGTGGTTGCCCGCTGGTCCGCTAGGATACTCTCACCCTTCCCTTTGACTGCGGGGGCTTCGGGGGCCCCGATTTTTATCTTTATTATCTTGCTGCTCAGTGCCAGTATTCACATCGGTGGTACAACCCAGATGCCCGGGTCCCGTACCTGAGGCCCGAGCGTGATCAATCGGATGGGCTCACTCATTCAAAAATATTGTCCAGGGACATCCCGTTGGATCCACATGATATTCAAACTGTATCCACGACCTGCTGGGATTGGCGCCAACTACGATGGACATTGGGCGGAGGCCCTCTCTACTCCAATACCCTCCCCTTCATAATAAGCAGTGTCTCCCTCTCACCCGGGAGGTGCTGGTGAAGCGTACCCTTCACTGACATAATTTATTTACCATGGGAGACCTCTTCCCTGATGGCCATGTTGTGCAACCCACTGCTGATCCACACACGTGGACTATCCCTTACATGGACCTCTTTGTATTCCGGCGCCTTCATAACAAACTCCGATCTCTTCTGCCCTCATACCCATTGGCCCCTGAGGATTTTCCACAGTTGACACCTGTGGTCACAGCTGTGGAAGGTGACAGTTTGATCTCTAGGCTATCCCATCTGTGCATGGCCATGAAACCTGACTCGACTGCTTGGATCCGGGAGGTGTGGGCAGGGGAGTTGGGCATCTCTCTTACTGATAAGATCTGAACATATTGCTGCTCCCAAACTCAGCCATTTCGATCAGTTACAGGCACAAATTACTACACTTTACATTCCTCCACCGTTGTTATCTCTTTCCATCAGACAGTGCTGAATTCAACTCCACTAGGTCTGACCACTGCCCCAAGTGTCATTATCCGGGTGCGGACTTTGGACACTTGACCTGGACATGTCTGGAGATCTCAGGATACTGGGCCTCTGTCTCCATGCACCTCTCTGTCATGCTAGATCTTGAACTAGCACCGACCCCCTTCTTGCACTATTGAGATTCACCAAAGACATCCTGCGCTCAACGTGCCGCCTTACCTCCATGGCCTTTTTGTTAGCTAAACAGGAGATTGCGTTACACTGAGGAGGTTGCAAGGTTCCCTCTCCCTCGGAGTGACTTAAAAGCATGACTTACTGTGACAGCGTTAGTGACGACTATGCACTTCTACAGCCTCCCAGGTCTCAATGCACAGATATTTGGCAGCCTTTCCAAAACGTCTTGCGCACCCTCGAGCATTAATCATCGGATTAGATCCACCCTCTCCCCCTTTCAACATAACATTTTATCTCCACTTATATTCCACCCATACACAATGTGGTTTATATATGATTACTGCTTTTGACTGTATTACTTAATGTGATGATATCTTGCATTGCTATTATATTCATTTGACAAGTCATGGTGTGACTTACTCCATCTGGCTATTGTTTGCTGTTTATCATTCTCAAAAACTAATTAAGACAATTATAAAAATGTCATTACCTTAACAGACAAGCCCTATCCCATTGTAGGGAAATCACTCAGCACCTTCCATGCAATTGCCATCCGGCAATTCGGAGACAATATAAAACATTTTACAATAGCTCTTCAAACGAATGGATGGGCCTCATCTACACAGTGGAACAGGGGAAGGACCTTAGAAGTTGTAACTTATCAGACACATATGAAAAATGTATTAAAAGCTCTGTATGCATAACAGTGGGAAAAAAAGATTGTATCGTCATGACTTCCCTCCGCAGAGCTTGAGGGGAGAGAAGATATGTAAATGAAGGTGATGAGTGGGGTAAATTTAGGAGTGAACATCAGAATCAGCATCCATTGCACCTAAAATGTCATTCTCACATAAATATGGCACATCAAAATTATAAAGTCACAAACGAGAGTACGGGGTTTTTTGAAATTACAAATGGGTTGAAAGTGTGCTAGTTGCGTCACTATACCAATCCTAAATCTCAACTAAAGATAAAACGAGGGGTGGTTTAAGGTCTGTGGAGGGGGATTTCCTTTACGGACTAGGTGGTCTCACACACTATATAGTGTCATGCTTCATCATATGACCACCTAGCCCCACCCAGGTAGGACAATACCACCTGGGCGGACTCAACCGCGCTGTTAAAGGAACAGGAGGGAGTGCGTAAATTAGTTTGATTTCTGGAAAGTAGGGATCCAGCTATGCTATGGGAATAAAAACACCTACTCAGATACCAGGGTGAGTTTTAATAAAAGGTTCTGTGTGGTGTGATTAAAAGAAATGGGAGACCAGTGTGAGAACAATGACTCACAAGGTCACCTATCTAGCCGACATGTTTCTGCCCTTGTGATTGAGCTATGGAGGGTCTCTGGGCATTCATCAGGGCGTTGGATCCCTGTTGCAGATGCTTGTAGCGCGCTTGTAGCTCCTGTTCCTTTAACAGCGCGGTTGAGTCCGCCCAGGTGGTATTGTCCTACCTGGGTGGGGCTAGGTGGTCATATGATGAAGCATGACACTATATAGTGTGTGAGACCACCTAGTCCGTAAAGGAAATCCCCCTCCACAGACCTTAAACCACCCCTCGTTTTATCTTTAGTTGAGATTTAGGATTGGTATAGTGACGCAACTAGCACACTTTCAACCCATTTGTAATTTCAAAAAACCCCTTACTCTCGTTTGTGACTTAGTATTGTGTTTGGGGAGTCGAGTACGTGGGTGTCTTCTCCTACTCCCTTATACTCTCCCTTTGTGTACTATTACATCAAAATTATAAACACACTTTTATACGCCATAGTCATCTAATTTTAACTGTTATCATGTTAATCATCATTTGCATATTGGCTCCAACATAAAAACTATTATTCATCATTATTTATTGCACAACAATATAGATTTAAGAAAACCCCTCCACACCAGCTCACACCAAAAAGAAAAAAACACCATTATTCAACCTATTTCACTATCTCTACAACACCTGTCCTCACAAACCCATGCTTGCAAATGGCTCTATGGTCACATTTGTGCTGTATGAAACACATGAAAAACATGAATAAATTAGTATACTCATGTAGTGTCTTGCCCCTATTTCAACTAAATGAGCGAAATGGGAAGGGTGATTGAAGAGGGACAATATTTGTCATTTTGGGGCACTCGTACAAAAAAAAGACAGCTCTAATTTCTCCTCTATTTTTCCAAGTAAAAATAATAGACTACATAAAAAAACTTGCTAAAGATTTTGACTCTAAAAAAATAACCTAAAGAGAGATTGTGTCCTTCGATGGGATTGGAATCCTTGTATTGGAAGTACGTGTGACACCAAAGGCAGAATACCTTGCCTCTGAGATGTAGCTCCTGCATGGTTCACTGCTGTGCAAGGAACACTATAAGCAACATACAGGCCTTAGTGTCATTGCCTAGGGGTTCCTTTCCCATGAAAGAGGATGACCAAGATATAGGGAGGTTTTGACAGGCTATTGACGTAGACGTCTGTGTGGTCCAGAGGGTAAGTTCCTGACTTCCAAGTAGCCAAACAGGGTTCAAATCATGGGGCTGACATGCTGTGCGCAAAGGTGATGCCAGTGGTGGCGGAGAATAAGAGGAACCGGTGGACAATTCCAGTAAAGTCAAGGCAAAGTTGAAATGAATGATGAATGGTGATAGTAGAGTGGTTAGAAAGTAAAAAGCAGCTGTGACTGGGGGAAGATCAAGGGTTGGTGGAGGCACAGCAACAAGGAAGGAGGAGGGACTCAAAGGAAAACAAGGGTCACAGTTGTGGAGGGATTGTTGAAGGAAATGGGTGTGGCAGGCTGCAGACAAGAGGAGGAGATGTAAAAGCAGCCTAGGAGGATTGGCCAGGTGGAGTCTCAGGGATGTAGAGGGAGTGTGGGGGAGCAAGGGGAGGTTGGGTCACAGAGAGAAGTCAGTACCAGGCACTGTGAAGAGGGTGGAATAGTTGGAGGAAGGAATCTGCAGAACTGAGGAACTCTGGGTGGAGAGTAGGGGCAGTGAGAAGACCCTGACGCAGGTAGTGGAGTTGTGCCTAGGGCTACCACAGAGGGTTATTGGTGGCAATGAAGCAGCGACCCTTAACACACAAACAAGATGTTACTTATGATGGGGAACCCCAATATTTCTCACTGTTTTTTTTTGGGGAGCAGGCAAATTTGAGGGAGGAATATTAAAAGGGGTGTTGGTGCAGGCAGGTATTGAAAGAGGTAATAGGACGTACAAAATGATGCAGCATGTAGGCTTTTTTGGGGGTGTGCCCCATACATTTTTACTATCTTGTGATATGGTGAGATTTCAAAGTATTGAGCAATTTAATATCAGCGTTTAGGATTGATTTACCACATTTTATAGCAATTGCCCACTTAGGCGTCGAACCGGAGGTATATTTTTGGTGCGATTTATATTTATTCACTTTTTACTGTGTTTGATTTTCTCCATGATGTGTGTATATATATATATATATACATTATGCCATATTGAAATGTCATGGATAGATATCATACATATGAGTGCATCCATTTTTACCAGGCTAGAGTTGGATTGACACGGGTATATATATATATATTTGTCCCGCCTTGTTATGCTTTCCCAAAAATTAACTTAGTTTTTTTTAACAGTGCCAACAAGATATGGTATGTTGTATTGGATTTTGCATATAATTCACCAGTACAAAATGGCTGCTGTTATTCAGGAACTTAATAGCACCACAATCATTATATGTCCTTTATCTATGTTAATGGTTTCACTATTGTATTGGAAATCAAACTCGCCACTCTGAGCCATGAAAAAGGCTTCAGGTGAAATGTGTGAGTGTGCTGCCATTGTCAAATTAAACCCCCTTTGCAGAGTTCATGAGTATCTGTGACATTCTTCACTACTGGGCAATAATCATTGTTATTTTTTGGGCCACCCAGAACCCATGGCAGACCTCCGTTGCAAGAGGCTGAGGGCACTTGTTTTTTTCTGAAAATGAGTAGTGTGACTCCCTCTATTCCCACCAGGAACTTTACTCGCCGACAATTGCACACCTTAATTGGTTGCACTCATAGGAGGAGAGACCATGTCTGAGTTGTAGGACACCCCACCAATCTATAAGTGCTGATTTCGTACATTTAAGAGTTGCAGTGTGAGTACTGCTGCCATTGATACTGTGTATTAACTCTGGCAGATATGGGCTGCATAATTTGTGGACTCGCATGGATTCATATACACAACACAATTAGCAGCATTATGATTATCTCTGCTTGGGTCTTTTAATTATACTTTGAATCAGTGAAGATAATAAAATAGCTTTGGGCATTGAGGCAAGGAGAAAGTAAGCTGCTTTTGCCCATGATGCAGATATGTCCAATCCCACTACTCAAGGACAAGATTTAGTCAACAAACAATTAAAATATGAGTGACTCAAAAGACTATATAACAGAGAACTCTCTAAATGGTGGAAGGCAGAGTCTTTACAGAAATATACTGATGTTGAGAGAGTTCCCAGGAGGATCAGAATTATCATGCTAACTACATATGTATACCCTGACCCGGAAATTATAGAGGAATGGGCAAGTAATTCAAAGAACTGCTCCATAATAATAATGCACATCCTGGTCGCATACACATTGAAGAATAGAACAAAAATACTAGAGGAAACAGATAAACTGGGTAGTGATTTAGAGAACAGTGATTCAAAAGAGGTGTTTGATACCATCATGGAAAACATGACAAAACAGAGGAAGAAATAAAGAGTAAGAAATAAAGAAAGTTCTTGAGAGACTGCAAAGATTGATAATCAGTAAGAGTGTTAACATTCAACAACAAATATCACTACATGTGCAACAAAGCCCAACAGATCTCAACATCATTGATACAGTATAATTGCAGTATTAATAAGATTAAAGAAGGAATGGTGGAAAGTGTTGTTTGAGATGTTTCCACTACCAGAGAGGAGCCCATAGTGAACAAGAGTAATTGTTTTTATAAGAATTTCAACTCCTAAGCAGGGGAAGGACAGAGTTTAAATTATCAAAGATGTGCAATGACTCAACATAAGATTAATGTGGTAAATCTTTCGGACCATATTTTGAACAAAAATTAGATTAAATTGCTGCCTTTGGGAATATATTTTTGTCCATCGTCTAATTTGGATAATGTTCGAAGCAGAATTGATTTGTTTCAGTTTCCACACAAATGGAAACTGAAACCAATGTTATCATAGCAAAACTGATGTTAGTATGGCTAATACTACATGTAAACCATGAATCAGCAATTTTCCTATCATTGGCATTGATACATTACACATGTTTTTGTCACTAGATAGTGATAGCATCTACCATGAAGATTTCATATTCTACCTAATACTGATAAGAATATTCATTTGAACTGTCTCAATGATTTTGTACCACAGTCATTCTTTTAACCATCATTACCACATGACGCTATTGATATATTTGTAAAGGGTGTTATACAAGACCTGAAATATATTAGACCTCAGACAGCCACACTAGGAAGAATTTAACATTAGGCCACTATCAAGCTTTGAGAGAATGAAAATCAGACCAGAACCTAGTCGTACATCAGTCAGACAAAGGTAGAAATGTGGTGATTCTGTCCAAAAGGAAATATTTGGATGAAGGTCTGAGACACTTGGATGATCAGGGGTGTTACCAAAGGGTAACCCCCACAGGAAAATATTTCAAGCTAATAAAACATATGGTAACATGGTAGTGGATTGGAGGGGTAAGGGTCTTTTGGTGGTAATATTTGTTCTTGACAAATTACATAAGGGCCCAATTAACCCTCCTGGATGCCCAGCTGTACCCTCAATATGTTCACTTTTGCAAAACACCTTGATGTATATTGATCATTACCTCAGACCTTTTGTATACTACTTACCTGGCTGACATAAAAGATAGTAGAGATTTTCCCTCTATTATTGATGGTATCCATTGAAGGAGGATGATTACACCTTAGTAACAATGGATGCAAATAATCTATATACTTGCATAAAACATAATCTGGGGATCTGTACCTGTAGACATTTTATGAGCGCAAGGTCTCTGTCATTTCCCATGCACACTTAAATGGTACTGGACATGATTACCTTTTGCTTGAATAATAATGTATCAATTTTCCCTACTATATTTTACAAACAGACCATGGGAACTACCATGGGTGTCTGCTTCACCCCTATCTGTGCAAAGTAGTTGATGGGCTGGTGGGAGGAGCATATGGCCCGCGACATCGATCTTTTTAATGATCAAGTAATGCTCTGGGTAAGCTACATCAATGATGCACTTGTAGTTTGGAAAAGATCAGAGAACTCAGCTATTGCATTTCATAACAGCTTAAATAATGTGTGCAATGTGAAGTTTACTATTAACACCAGCAAAGAAACTATTGATTTTTAGACCTACATATTACAATGTGTGGAAACAAATTAGTGACCAAATTATTTCGGAAAGCAACAGCAGAAAATATTGGAACTAGTCTTCTGCATGCTTCCAGTGCCCACTCTATTAATCTCATTTACAGCAAATTTGAAATTTGATATTTAGTTTTAATTATATTTTTACATAGTAAAAAATAAATTTTATTTTTAGGGTTGTTGAGATTTGTAGGCATTTGGGTGGGAACTGGATTAAATTGCTACTTTTTATGCCAAAAGGAATTGTAGTACTGTAGATGCTTTTGAAGCAGAATGTAAAAATATGATCACATGTTTAAAGGAAAAGAGATACAGCCAGAAAATCATTGAGAAGGCAGTTGAAAAAGCATGACAACCCCAGAGACATGATTTGATACAGTCTACCAAAATGCATAAACTGGATTAGAACACTATGATTTATCACTACTTTTTCAAATATAGCTGTACAGATCAAGTGTATTCTCCGTAAACACTGGCATGTGTTCAACACCGATGAAATTCTGACTAAGTATGTGGGAAATTACGCCATAATTACTTATAACAAAAACAAACACGGAAAGGACAGTTTAAGTTAGAATCAGGTACATGATTGCCAAGGTGGAGGCATATCAAAGGAATATGGTTCCTTCTGTTGTAAAAAATGCAAAGCATGCCAAAAATAGTACTAATAGCTTTAAATCTGAAATTCTGAATACCAACATGCAATTCATAATCAAAATGTTTTTGATATGTAATTCTGACTACTGTATATATTGTATTTTATATCCTTGTATGAAGATGTCTATGGTAAGTACCATTCACTTGGCAAAAAAACATATATTGGGACATATCAGAGCAATCCAACACAATGGCAGGCAGTACCCTGTTGCATAAAATTTTTGAAAATCATTACCTAAACAGCAATTTGTTGCATTTTTTTGTTAGAATTGAAACCAATATCAGAGGGGACAACAGAGAGCAGTAACTGCGTAGGTTAGAATCAAAATATATTTTGGGCTTTGATACCCCTTATCCTAAATGGTCCAAATTCAGATGAAGAAATGGCTGTACATTTGGGCTCATGTGTAGTAAGCTTCCCCAATCTTTTTTTATTTGATTTGAATGAAAACGTGTTGTATAGCCTCTTTGGTGATGAGTTTCAAGTACCGCTTGCTTGAAACAATTTTATCTGCTTTTATACAGGTGCACAAGGGTGGTTTCACTTCTGCTGATCCTGAAGCTGTTCTTCAACAGCTAAGCATAATATTATATATATATGTATGTTATTGTTTAAGCTCTTTAATTAGTTGTCATAATTATTTATGTTAATTAGGTAGTGATGTTTTGAATAAGAGTAACACTTCTAATTGGGCCAATGTTTGTCTAGAATGGTTGTATATACAGATTGATTTGTTGTGTGACTTTCATATATTTTCTCACCTTGATTATTTTTTTAATATGCCTTCTCAATAATTATAACAATCTCAATAGCATGAAATATTAAGTATTTTTAAAAGTTGCTTCTGCCCGCTTGGGTGGGATTTCAAAGTACCAATCAACTTATTATTAGTGTTTAGCATTGATTTATCACATTTTATATCAATTGCGCACTTTCAGCATGCAACTCAGGGGATATTTTTGGCGTGACATATTTATTCCCTTTTTGATCCGTTGATTTTCTCCAAGGTGTGTATATATTTTTTTATGTCATATTGAAATGTAATGGATTGATAACGTACATATGTATGCATATATATTATTACCAGGATAGAGATTGAATTGGCATATATCCATATTTGTCATGCTTTGTTATCCTTTCCCAAAAATGAATTTCATTTCTTTTATCAATGCCAAGAAGATATGGTATGTTGTATTGTATTTAGCATATTACTCACTGTTACAAAATGGCCCTTGTTATCCAAGAGCAAAATAGCACCGCAATCATTGCATATCTTTTATCCACATTTATGCACATGGTTTCACGATCTATTTGTATTGGAAATTGAAATCACCACTCTGACCAGTGAGAAAGGCTTTGGATGGAACGTGTTGGTTGTGCTGTCATCGTCAAATTAAGACACCTTTGCAGAGTTCACAAATGTGTGTGGCACTTCTTTATGAATTGGAAGAGAATCATTGTTATTATTTTGGGGCTGCCCAGAACCACCACAGACAGTCGTTTCAAGTGACTGAGGATATTTGGGTTTGTTTCTGAAACAATATATATATTTACATATCAATGTGTGTGTATCTGTTGTTTTTTATGTAAATAATTCATTGTGTTTTTTAAGTAATGTGTTTTTTGTTTTTGGGTGGTACATATTGTAGAGGATTAGGATGGCTAGTGTATTATAAATATGTTTTTTAAATATTTTATTTTTTTTAGTTGTTTTAATGGCTTAATATGTTTTAATTATTTGTATTTAGTATTCGGCCTGGTGTTTAATTTGGGATTTGGCTAGGTAGTTTTTTAAATGTTATATTTAGTTTTAATTAGATTTTTACATAATAAAAAACATTTTTATTTTGGGGGTTTTTGAGGTTTCTAGGCATTTGGGTGGGTACTGGGTTAAATTGCTACTTCTTAAAATATTTTGTATAAATTTCAATGTTTTATTGAATTAATTATTTTTAATCAGTAAAATGTGCCTGAGGAACAACGAGGTGTTCAAGTGTGCTTTGAGAAGATAACTTATGGTCAGTTTACTGCAAGCACTGGGCCAATAAGTTTATCACAATCCGTATGATACTTGAGCTGTGCTGTTAGGAGGAACTGGACTGCAGGATCCAGTAGACAGAAGGAGGAGTGCTTTTGAGTGCTTTATAGCTCATTCTCGATCCCTGCTGCATGGGATGCTTCGCTGTGCTGCCTGGGGAACTGGACAGCAGGGTCCACAAAGCCATGCTACAGAAGGAGGGGGGCAGATTGAGGAGTGCCCTTGAGCTCTTTAAAGCAAGTTCTTGATCCCCGAGGGACACGCCTGAAATGCCCTGAGCGAAGACTGGGCCAGGAGTGGGCCTGTCTACACCTGTCATATCCTGGAGGAGACTGGGCTGGTCAAATTTCTGTCTAATTTTTCCTCTCCTTCGAGTTCCCAGTGCCCCGTGTTATTATCAAATAACAGAGTGTAAACACATCGTTCGGGTGGGACCTTCCCCGTGTATTTTGCCTCTGGGTTTTGCCCATAAGAATGAGCACCAAAACATATGGGAAACATTTTATGTGTGACATTCTCTCCAGGAATCGGGGAAAGCTTATATTTTGCCTGGGTATTAGGGAGCAACGCACACCTAGGGTACCACTGATATTCTTGTTGGTCACATCTCCAAGTGGTATTGGGTACAAGACACACTTCCCCTTTTTCAGATTTGCCTGGTGATAATGGTACTTCATAAAGGCCTATTGGGTCCTCGGGGTGTCTGGACAAGTGCCGGCAAATCCAGCAGTCAGTGAGACTCAATGTTTCGGCCAACTTCCCATGAACCTTTATCAATGTATGTAAGGTGGGATTTTGCAACAATGATGCAACACCGCTGGACATTATACATATTAACATGAGGGTCACTAGGTACTTCATTATTGTTTTGTGGAAATAATTATAAGGCCACTCTTCTCTATTCTCTCGAGGGATGTTGGTCCTGCCAAATGGATATATTTTCATAACTTTATTCTACTCTCCTCCTTGTTCCTACTACCTTTCTATGGTGCTGCTTTACTTGTCTCTACCACCTATGTGTGTTCAAGAATATACCCACACAATTACCAAATATCCAAATGCAAAATATTGAGACCACTATACTAATAATCATATATATATAAATATCTGAGTTTCCTGCAATGTTCACAACCCACTAGAGTTCAGCAGCGCCGTGCTTCCCACTCTAATAGTTTTGCTGCACTAGTTGGTCCATAACTGATTTTTTCGAACACTGGGTAATAGGTGTTGGCTTGATCCTGGGTCCCTTGATCACTCCTTGTTGGGTTTTACTCCTGATGGGAGCTCAACTTTTAGTGAGTAGGTCGCAATACTTCAAAGCTCTTCTCCAGTATAGTTCGTCAGTTTGTTCAATATTTCAGCAAAAGGAGGGCAGAGGCCAGCAATCGAAATCAGGTCGGTGGTGTGCTGGGTACTTAACATAAGAGGCACCTTTCCCGTGGGACTACAAGCTGCACCAAACCTAATGACTAGCCGCTTCTGTACAACTGGGATTAGTTTCTCTCATTACACCGTGGATAGCCACAGAACTGTTAACCCCCCTTACACACTTTCTTATAGCAGATAATATCGTTGCACAAGCTGCATCTCACTATGCTTGTGGTCACATTGAGACAGTGTTATACTGACCAATGTTCTGGTCTCGTTGCACAGGCTAGTCACCCATGTTCATGTTCATGCTGAGGTTTTAATCTTCACAATCATTTACAACCTCATCGCCCAACATGTGCGTGACAACAGTGAGGATAGCTCGCTTTAATGCTGGTACATCAGGGGCATTGGAAATACCTGTGGTGTTGAAGGCAGGGAACTGTATTTCATGAAGGCAAGCGTGCTGTATTCTGCTGAGCAAAGGATTCCTTGGCCATTCAGAGGAGGCCTCAGTCTGTAGCTCCAAGCTGGGAGTTATCAGGGTGATGTAAATGTAATTCTTCGTGGGTGTCACCACTGTAGGCACCTTCAGAATTCTGTTCATTTGGGTGGGCGAGGACGCAGGTTGTATCAATGGGTTTGTTGATTTTCAAACAGCAAACCTTCGTCATTGGGCTGCTGTATCACCTCAGGGGCAGAAATGGTAGTACTTGAATCATGTGGAGGTGCCTCCTGCCTCCCTACTTCACTGTAGTCAGGGGGCAAAGATAATTCTGCTTCTGAAGTAGATTGTAGTGGAATCGGTGCACGCTTACAATGGCTAGCATGTATCCAAATGTTCCTTCCTTCCACTTTCACTGCCGTCTGTGTAGCAAGCAGTACCTGGACCGGCCCCCGCCACCTGGGCTGAAGACTGTTGGTTCTTTGAAAGTTCTTTGTCATAAGCCAGTCTCCCGGTTTGAAATGATGACCAGGGCCTTCGAAAGGAGTCGGTAGGCTGGCCTTGACCTGTTGGTGGATCAAACATAAATCTTTATTCAGTTGTTTACAATAGTCTACAAACAAAGCTTCTTTGACTGCAGTACTCCCCAGATATTGGCTGGCCTTCCCATGACTATCTTGTAGAGGGATAGTCGTGACTTGCTACTAGCAGTTGTCCTAATGGACAGCAACGCTAGGGGCAAAGCATCCAGCCATTTTAAATTGGTCTCAGTACAAATCGTGGCTATTTTGCTCTTCAAGGTGTAACCATACCTCTCTACGAGGCCCGCTGATTGTGGGTGATTTGCAGCATGAAATTGCTGTTTGATGTTGAGGGCAATACAAACCTTTTCCATCACCTCATTAGCGAAGTGGGGGCCATTGTCACTCCAGACTATCCTAGGTAATCCGTATCTAGGAAAGTACTCTTTGAGTAGTATCTTGGCGATAGAGAGGGCACCATTGTCTTTTAATGGGTAGGCCTCTGTCCATTTTGAAAACATACATACTACCACTAACACATATTTCAGTTTGTTACATGGTTCCATGTGGATGAAATCCATACGTATAGCTTCAAAGGGGAGATCAGGAGGGGCAAAGTGACCAGGGGGCATAGGGTTCCTTTTCCCTGCATTGTGCATTGCACACACCATACAACTCTTGACCAGGTTATCAGCAGCTTTGGATATCATAGCATTACTCCAAATGTGGTCCAAAGTTGTCTTGATGCCTTGGGCACTGATGTGTGCAGGACTGTGGGCCATAGTGACCATAGCATGTACATAACAATTAGGTAACATTAATCTTCTCCTATCTGTGTCATCTGTGTAACAACCCTCGCTGTCCAGTCTACCATTCCTCTCCCACTGCTCCCTTTCCTCTGCTGTTGCTTCTGCTTCAATGTCTCTCACACACTGCAAGGTATTTTCTAGTACTCCGTTCTTGGGCTCCCACCTGGTACTACTTTCAATGTATGCATTGTCAAATGGTGCTTGTGCTGTTGCTTTCGCAGTAGAATCTGCAAAAGCATTTCCTCTTCCTATGTCATCAGTAATTTTCTTGTGGGCACTACATTTAATGATTATGACCTGACGGGGCAAGCCGAGAGCATTCAGAAGTGCCACAATCAAAGTGCCATGCTGAATGGTAGTGCCATGCGACGTGATAAAGCCTCTATTCGCCCAGAGTCACCCAAAATTATGAGCTACTCCAAATGCATACTTGCTATCAGTGTAGATATTAACACTAAGATGTTCACTTTTTTCACAGGCTCTGGTGAGGGCAATTAATTCTGCAGCCTGTGCCGAATTTTGCGTGATTCTATGAGATTTGACCACTGTTTTTAATGTGGTGACGGCATAGGCTGCAGTAGTTGTACCATCTGGTAATTTGAAGCAAGACCCATCTACAAACAGCTCTCCCTGTGGGTCAGATAGGGGAGTATCTGTTAAGTCTACCCATCCCTTGGTTTCTTCCTCAGTGGCAAAAATGCAATTATGGTCAAATTCCACATTGTCCAGAGGGAGGGGTAGTATGGTAGCTGGGTTCAAGACATTGCAACACTTCAAAATGATATTTGGACTGAACAATGTTAATTCATAACCTGTTAAACGAGCACTGGTGAGATGCTGCATCTGTGTTTTGTTTAACAAAATATCAACTGCATGAGGAACCATCACAGTGAGCGGATTGCCACCAACAAACCCTTTACTTTGTTTCACCGCAGCAGCTGCACAAGCCACTCCTCTAAGACAACTAGGCAGAGCTTGCACCACAGTGTCCAAGGTGGAAGAGAAGTATGCACAAGGGCGTTGTCTCCCACCTTGATCCAGTGTCAAAACAGAAAATGTACAGCCATGCTTTTTATGCACAAATAAAACAAATGGTTTGCTGTAATCCGGATTACCCAATGCAGGAGCAGAGCACAACACCTTTTTTAGTTCCTGAAAAGTCTCTTCACATTCGTCAGTCCAAGGTACAGGAGAGGGCACACCCAATAATGTCAGAGCAGTTAATGGTTTCACTATAAGCAAAAAAATTGGGATCCACTGTCTGCAAAAAGATGTAAATCCCCAAAATGCTCGGACTTCAGTGGGGGTGCGTGGTGCAGTCATAGTATGAACAAGTTTTATTCTATCTGGATGTAATCTCCCTCCCTCCTTATGGCCCAGGGATGCTAAATGATGTAATAATGCAACAGTATCAGTCTTACATTGTGCCATAGAATCAGAGGCAATTAAAATATCGTCAATGTACTGCAACAGTACAGAGCCCGAAGGTGGATTGAATTGGTCTAGTTGACGTTTAAGACATTGACTATATGTGCTGGGACTCTCCACAAATCCTTGTGGAGCTCTTGTGGGGGAAAATGATCGACCAAATATTGAGAAACTGAACAAATATTGGCTTTCTGGCGCAATCGGAATACTGAAGAAAGCATTCTTCAAATCGATAACTGAGAAATAACACGCAGTGGGTGGTATCATGGTGTAAAGAATATTCATGTCTGGGACCACAGGAAATTGTGGAATGACTATTTTATTGATTTCTCTGGGATCAATAACTAGTCGATATACTGTGTTATCAATAACTTATTGCTCAACATCTGATTTATTAGTATCAATTTGTTTCTTAACAACAGGGAGAATTGGGCTGTTACAGGGGCTGCCCACTATTTCCTTTATTACACCTGCATGCACGAGGTCAGAAATGACTGTCTTGATCCCTTTTCCGCTTGCTTTAGATAATTTGTATTGAGGACTACGAGGCACCTGGTTTGACTTTTATTACAATAGGGTCGATATCCATAATGCCTACATTGTTTTTGCCAGTGGCCCATAGGTGAGGGTCTACCTCCGCTAGCTCTGGGGGTAAGTCGCATTCCTGCGAAAACATGCACCAGGTAGGGGCAGTGCTATCCTTAGTTACATAGACACCATCCATTGAACAGTGAATAACTGCATTTAATTTCTTTAACATGTCCAATGCAAACAAGTTTTCATTGCAACCTGAGGTTAAGGAGAGTGGCAAGTCTACTGTAAATGGTCCTACAGTTACTCTCATTGGTGCTGAGATGGGGCTCACCACGGGGATCCCAGAAATCCCTATTGAAGTGGTATGAAGCCCAGACAGGGGAGCCCGGTGACTGCAGCATGAGCAATAGATGTTCTAGTGGTGCCAGTATCTAGAAGAAACTTATGGCCCTCCCCTTCGATATTTACGTCGATATAGGGACCACTCTGATCTACAGGAATACTGACTCGCCCCTGGCCCTGTCTGTGGCTGTCCTAGTAATCGTATAATTCAGAAAGGGAATCACCAGCATGATATTGTCGTTCAAATGCATTGTCAAAAATATTAGTGTTATGCGGGACCTGGTTTACAGTCTGCAAATTCTGACCATTTCTGCCTCTTCCTCGCCCTCGTGGGTTACCTGACGCATTCCCTCTATCAAGTGACATGCTCTGTCTCCCTTCTAGCAATGGGCAAGTATCATGCCAATCCTGTTTACAGTAGGCACATTGGTTGATATTCAATCGGCGGTCTTGGATTGGTGCAGATACACCTCGCCCTCGGCCCCTTCCCTGTCCCCTTGGTGGGCCACCGCTCAGCTGAGGGAATGTGTCCCGCTGGGGATATGCCTGCTGTAATAGTACCTTTTTCTTCAATTCTTTTACTGACTTCTCAATCTTTTCTAAATCTTCCTTATACCTGCTCTCATAATATTGTGCAATCTGTAAGATCTCTGCCTGCCCTTTTGTCATCCACGAACTCTCTGTTGCTTTTAATTTTTGTGATATTTCAGGTGGAAGGCTATTAACAAAGCATTCCACAAATAACGTGACACCTGTTACGGTGGCAAGGTCTTGACCGCTAAAATCTGTGAATGCTTGTTCCAATCTAGTAAAATAATCTGGGACATCTTCATCTGTTTTTTTGTTTATAAGTGGCAAGTTTTCCCCAGTCCACAGTTTGAAGTGGAATAACAGTTTCTAATTTAGTCAATATTCGGTCAGGTAAATTTAAAATGTCCTCATGAGGCAGGGCTCCTGGTGCCTTGGCTGCTTCATGTTGTTCTAAAACCCCCCATGTAGCTCCCAAGGTAGGCGCATCATCTACTCTTCTAATTTTATGCCAGACTTCAGGGCCCAATAAAATGCCACAAAAATAATCAATATCTTTGAGGGTCATGGTGGTGGTGGAAATTGCAATTCTAAGGTCACAAGAGAACCCAGCTGGATTCGTTCGAGGATCTGGCAAGTTCTTTTTTATAGCCATCACCTCCTCTCTTTTCCATGGAATATGGACAAACTGAGCCACAGGTGCAGGACGTGGTTGTTGGGTGGCAGCTGCAATTGCAGCAGCCATGGGACTGTCAGGATGTACTTTCCTCATTGGGTATCCCCTTTCATACATATTGAGAACCTCTTCTCTGGCTAAAACACAAATGCGTACTTCCTCCGTTATGTCCTTATCAACAAGTTTACAAGTCATGCTGTCACGCCAGACTTGGTTTATTTCCTGTTTCTAAGGGAGAGGGGTAGAGTCGCTAGTACAATTCCAGTCCTCCTCCAATTTTTCGATCATATACCGAATTGCTAATTGTTGTTCAAAATGTGGCATTTGTTGTACAGTTTGCATAATATCGGTGTAAGTGTAAATAGGATGTGCCATCCAGGCCTCTGACTCTTTTTTAATAGCCTGTTTTACATCCTCCCCAATAGTGGAGCGTGTATTAGGGGGTGAAGTCACCTTCATAGGTGTACACCACGTGGGCGCCAGTGTGGCTGTACATTGACGATTTGGGGTATTAGGGGTATTAGGGGTTGAAGACATTATTTGCAAAGTTGCATTGTTGGCGGGCAGTGGCAGAGCAGGGGGCAGGGAAACTTGGACTTGGGTTAGGATGTGTGGTTGTTGTGGCACATGCTGATGTGGTGGTACACCTGGATTGCCCAAATTCTGCCCTTGCCGTTGCTGCTGTTGCTGTGCCCCCATGATAGGTTGGACTACTACAGGGGGGGTGTAAGGTGGAGGTGCAGTGGGGATATTATCTAACATCTGTAGCAATACCTCATCTTCTTCCAATGCATGTTTGGATTCTGTCTATTTTGATACATAAGTTCCCTCCACCTGGGCTCTATGGACTCTATCTTCAGACTCAATTCTCTTCTGGGTTTGGGAGTGGTGGTATTGTGCCGCTTTTTGCATTATTGTTTTTCGTTTTTCTTTCTCTACCAATTTGTCTGCCTTAATTTTCCTCTTGGTAGCCTCAGTCTTCCATTTTCTATGTACATCAAACATGTGCTGTCTAGCCTTTTTATGAAACAAACATTCCTGCAGATAGGTTATTTTCTTTAAATCAAAAGATCCATCCTCCGGCAACTGGAGGTCAGGACAATGTCTAGTATATCTGCGCCATATACTATTATACAAATTATTTTCTAAACCATAATCCTTTAACATGTCCCACCCTGGTGTTCCCTCTTTTTGGATCGGTTGTCTTTCGTCCAAACGTGGAACACGATTTCCGCGAAAACAACGACATAACCCATGCCAACATTTTCTATTTACCATATCTAACTTTTTGAATTTCAAAGTGTAACATGCAATGGGGTACCTTTTCTCTAACCCCTTTACCAAATGCTTACCAACCTACAAATTGGTCCAGGCCTGGATAAAATATTCAAAGTTCACAAAACACGTGCAATACAAATTGTCAAACGGTACCTTTTACAAATACAAATTTTCCAAAAACTAGTTATTCCCAAATTGATAACAGTTACCTAAAACAGTTATTCTTTCAAATGCAAGTTAAAACAGACAACCGGTCAGTGTGGAACAGTTTCACCTGATCATCTGTTTTTCCCAGATCTCTCTCCGGCCGCCCGTGTCAGACTAATCAGTCAAGTTTAAAGCCGATGTTCAGGATCTTCGCTGGGACGTCACAAAAAGCGAGGAGAGGCCTGTCCGGTGGATAAGATGCAGCTGCTTTGAAACTATGTCTTTGTGCAGGGGCCCCTGGAATCTACACCTCCGGAACGGTGTCCCCCCACTGGCAGCACGTCTCGTGACAGCGCTATTGGAGACATCCACTGGAAGATCCTGGAAGAGCCCCCATTTGTAAAGCAGGATCCAAAAATACTTACAAATGCATTTACAAATGAGTTAGACACGAGGGGTCGGAGTTGGAGAATCAAGACCAAGGTCTTATTTATTATGCTGCAGCAAAGAGAACAAATTTCCACTGGCATCCCCAGCCCGAAATAAAGTGTGCTGACATGGTGCATTCAACAGCGATATTTATACTCATACATCAAAGGATACATAAAATAAGTAAATAATGATATACGTCATACAGGAATTTAAGGAGGGAATCAGTTTCCACACACTGGTTCCCGTCTTTGCTCTGTCCTCGACTCCCTTCTGCAGCTGTCTGACTTCTCACATTCTGAGAACCCTTCAAAGGATTTCATGGTTCAAAGATACAGATATCACATTCAGGCCTTCCTGCCATATATTATCAACCTTTCCCTCCCCAAAATACAACAGCCGAGGTCGGTTAGTTTATTTTTACCACATGATTATAATGAGTAATGTGCCCCAGCTAGGGAAAGAAACCAGCTGCAAGCCCGTTGTAGAACCAGGCTTTTAACTAAACAAATATATAAGATAGCATATGCAATAGGTAGTGCGTTTAAAGAGAGAGAACTCAAACTTAGGGCCAGATGTAGCAAAGGGTTTTTCCCATTCTGTGTCAATGGGGAAATGCGTTCGTACATATGGACCTAAATGTCTATATGGAAAAAAAGCAATACAAAATGGATTCTTACAGGGATACTTTAAATCACAACTGGGTTCCTCTGCTTGACCAGCTTAAAACTTTAATAGATGCCTGTGTTATCCTACTAGCAGAGAAAATAGCAAGTTAGGGGAGTGAAATTACAAAATTAATAACCTACAACTCCTAATCACAAAGGATTTGGAGGATGATAATCTTGGTCTAGAATCAACAGATCCGTGATGTCATAAATGAAATCATAGAACATGTCATGAGTGATGTAACATGTGAGGTCCTAAGCAGTGCATGGCAGGGCGCAAGTCATAGTTAGCTCTGCTAACTATAACTGTTGATTTTCTGTGTTTTTACTTTGTTCAAAATGCTAATGTTATCACTGACATTTACCTAACTGTAACGTAACTTTAACCTTTGTTTTTTTTTCAGTGAATTTCTAAGGTGGTCATTACAACCGTGGCGGACGGTGTTAAAGCGGAGGTAAGACCACCAACAGGCCGGCGTAAAAATTTTTGCAATTACGACCGTGGCAGAAACCGCCAACAAAGACAGCCACTATAACACTCTGACCGCCACGGCGGTACAAACAAACAGCGCGGCGGTCACCGCTAACAGACAGGCGGGAGACAATGTACCGCCCACACTATTACAACCCACCAATCCGCCACCTTTTCCGGGGCGGATTCACTGCGGATAAAAACACGGCGGAAACAGGATTCCGAAGGGAAAACGCTCACCTCTACACACCCCACGAGGAACGAGGACACCATGGACCCGGAACTCCAAATTCTCACTGCGATAGTCTTCCTGCTCCTCTACCAGGAGCACGAACGCCGGCGGCGAAGACCACGGTGAGTACTGCACCTACGACACAGGGGAGGGGGGAGGGAAAAAACAGGAACACACACACGCAACACCCCCATCCCCACCCTCACCCACTACAACACACACACTAATGCATATTGATACATCACAGTTACACCCCCTGACCCTCCTGGAAGAATGCAAAGACAAGTGTAACCATTGTAATATATTAAAATCAAGTAGGCAAAAATATACATATACACCATGTACAAAATATATACCAAGCATAGTAGTCCAGGTAGTGCTCCAATTAAGTCCGTGGAACATTGGGCCCACACAAGATCCCCGACCATGACGGAGAGAACACTGCAGGGGCATCAGAGAGCAACAAAACAGGCACCTGAGGGGGACGGAAAGGGGGGGCACCTCAGCCGCTTGAGTGCACAACGCCAAATCCACGAGGGGGCCACATGCCCCCTGTTCAATCCTGGGGAGTGCAAAGCCACAGTCTCTCAAGTCTATACAGTGGGTGGGTTGCCCACTGTTCCATCCTGGGGAGTGCAAAGCCACAGTCTCTCAAGTCTATACAGTGGGTGGGTTGCCCACTGTTCAATCCTGGGGAGTGCAAAGCCACAGTCTCTCAAGTCTCTACAGTGGGTGGGTTGCCCACTGTTCAATCCTGGGGAGTGCAAAGCCACAGTCTCTCAAGTCTCTACAGTGGGTGGGTTGCCCACTGTTCAATCCTGGGGAGTGCAAAGCCACAGTCTCTCAAGTCTCTACAGTGGGTGGGTTGCCCACTGTTCCATCCTGGGGAGTGCAAAGCTACAGTCTCTCAAGTGGATAACAGTCTCCACTGGTTCTGGAGGGGGCATGGTGCCCAGAGTGCTTCATCCTGCTAAGGACAGAGGTAGTGGATGGATCTCTCCACTGGTTCTGGAGGGGGCATGGTGCCCAGAGTGCTTCATCCTGCTAAGAACAGAGGTAGTGGGTGGATCTCTCCACTGGTTCTGGAGGGGGCATGGTGCGCAGAGTGCTTCATTCTGCCCGTGACGGACACAGTAGCGTCAGTGCCCTTGGCGTTCATGGGCCAGCGGTGCTTGAGGCGGCGGTGCCCTGTTCAGCGGTTCTTGAGGCGGCGGTGCCCTGTTCAGCGGTGCTTGAGGCGGCGGTGCCTTGTTCAGCGGTTCTTGAGGCGGCGGTGCCCTGTTCAGCGGTTCTTGAGGCGGCGGTGCCCTGTTCAGCGGTTCTTGAGGCGGCGGTGCCCTGTTCATCGGTTCTTGAGGCGCGGTGCCCTGTTCAGCGGTTCTTGAGGCGGCGGTGCCCTGTTCAGTGGTGCTTGAGGCGGCGGTGCCCTGTTCAGTGGTGCTTGAGGCGGCGGTGCCCTGTTCAGCGGTGCTTGAGGCGGCGGTGCCCTGTTCAGCGGTGCTTGAGGCGGCGGTGCCATGTTCAGCGGTTCTTGAGACGGCGGTGCCCTGTTCAGCGGTTCTTGAGGCGGCGGTGCCCTGTTCAGCGGTTCTTGAGGCGGCGGTGCCCTGTTCAGCGGTTCTTGAGGCGGCGGTGCCCTGTTCAGCGGTTCTTGAGGCGGCGGTGCCCTGTTCAGCGGTTCTTGAGGCGGCGGTGCCCTGTTCAGTGGTGCTTGAGGTGGCGGTGCCCTGTTCAGCGGTTCTTGAGGCGGCGGTGCCCTGTTCAGCGGTTCTTGAGGCGGCGGTGCCCTGTTCAGCGGTTCTTGAGGCGGCGGTGCCCTGTTCATCGGTTCTTGAGGCGCGGTGCCCTGTTCAGCGGTTCTTGAGGCGGCGGTGCCCTGTTCAGTGGTGCTTGAGGCGGCGGTGCCCTGTTCAGTGGTGCTTGAGGCGGCGGTGCCCTGTTCAGCGGTGCTTGAGGCGGCGGTGCCCTGTTCAGCGGTGCTTGAGGCGGCGGTGCCATGTTCAGCGGTTCTTGAGACGGCGGTGCCCTGTTCAGCGGTTCTTGAGGCGGCGGTGCCCTGTTCAGCGGTTCTTGAGGCGGCGGTGCCCTGTTCAGCGGTTCTTGAGGCGGCGGTGCCCTGTTCAGCGGTTCTTGAGGCGGCGGTGCCCTGTTCAGCGGTTCTTGAGGCGGCGGTGCCCTGTTCAGTGGTGCTTGAGGTGGCGGTGCCCTGTTCAGCGGTTCTTGAGGCGTGGTGCCCTGTTCAGCGGTGCTTGAGGCGGCGGTGCCCTGTTCAGGGGTGCTTGAGGCGGCGGTGCCATGTTCAGCGGTTCTTGAGACGGCGGTGCCCTGTTCAGCGGTTCTTGAGGCGGCGGTGCCCTGTTCAGCGGTTCTTGAGGCGGCGGTGCCCTGTTCAGCGGTTCTTGAGGCGGCGGTGCCCTGTTCAGCGGTTCTTGAGGCGGCGGTGCCCTGTTCAGCGGTTCTTGAGGCGGCGGTGCCCTGTTCAGTGGTGCTTGAGGTGGCGGTGCCCTGTTCAGCGGTTCTTGAGGCGTGGTGCCCTGTTCAGCGGTTCTTGAGGCGGCGGTGCCCTGTTCAGTGGTGCTTGAGGCGGCGGTGCCATATTCAGCAGTTCTTGAGGCGGCGGTGCCCTGTTCAGCGGTTCTTGAGGCGGCGGTGCCCTGTTCAGCGGTTCTTGAGGCGGCGGTGCCCTGTTCAGCGGTTCTTGAGGCGCGGTGCCCTGTTCAGCGGTTCTTGAGGCGGCAGTGCCCTGTTCAGTGGCGCTTGAGGCGGCGGTGCCCTGTTCAGCGGTTCTTGAGGCCGCGCTGCCCTGTTCAGCGGTTCTTGAGACTGCGGTGCCCTGTTCAGCGGTTCTTGAGACGGCGGTGCCCTGTTCAGCGGTGCTTGGAGCAGCGATCTCCATTGCAGTGACTCAGCTGCTGGCGGTCTTTCATGGCCCAGCGGGGCTTTTGCTGGCGGTCCTTCATGGCCCAGCTGGGCTTTTGCTGGCGGTCCTTCGTGGCCCAGTGGGGCTGGTGCTGGCGGTGGCCTCCTGGGCAGCTGGGCTGGTGCTGGCAGTGGCCTCCTGGGCAGCTGGGCTGGTGCTGGTGGTGGCCTCCTGGGCAGCTGGGATGATGGCGGTCTTCTCCGCCGTGCTGCTCTTCCCAGACTTGCTGACTTTCTTGTGCCCCTTCCCCACCTTGGAAGGTGTCGCAGCTGACTCCACACTCCCACCTGTACCCCTGGGAGCGGCTTTGGTGTCTGGAGTCTTCCCCCTCTCCCGTCGGGCACTGGCCAATTTCTGATGCTTCACAGGTGGGGGACTGTCTGTGCTGTGGCTCCGTGCCACAATGGCTGCCTTGGTGGCCAGTGCACTCCAGATTCCGGTGACTACAGGCACCACTGGTCCCGGAGATGTTGTGGCTGAGGTGCTAGTTCGGGACCTAGGAGACGGACGGGGTGGGGGAGGTGTGGGAAAGAGGTCAAGGTTGGACAGGAAAAGTTTTTGGGACACACTGGGACAGGTAGCTGGAGGGGGTTTGGGAGTGGAGGAAGAGGTTGTGGTTGTAGGAGGTGTTCGTTTGCTGACTTTGGGTGAAGGTGCATGCACTGGAGGCTGTTGTGAGGTGGATGGCTGTTGGGTGGGTGTGTGCCTGCGTTTGTGTTTCTTGGGAGGGGGCGTCACAGACACACTGGGAGAGGACACAGGGGACGTGTGAATGGTAGTGGGGTGGTGACTGCACGTGAGTGGGGTGTGGTGGTGGGTGTGCTGGTGATGGTAGTAGTGGCTGTAGAGGTAGTGCATGCAGGTGTGAGTGTAGATGAGACAAGGAGGGAGGAGGGAGACGAGGAGGAGGGGGACACAGTGGATGTTGGTGTGTCTGCATGTGTGTGATGCTTGCGTGAGTGCCTGTGGGATGTGTGGTGATTATATTTGCCTGAGCTTCCCTTGTGTGTTGATGTGTGTGCATGCTGGTCTGTAGGTGTGCTTGGGATAGGCTGAGGTACAGGGGATTGGGTCTGGGTGGAGGAAGTTGGAGGCTAGACAAAGGGACAATGGCTGCCATCAGTGCTGAGGCCAGAGTCTGAAAAGCTCGCTGAAGAGCCGCCTGACCAGAATGAATGCCCTCCAGGAATGCATTTGTTTGTTGCAACTGCCTATCTACACCCTGGATGGCATTCAAAATGGTAGACTGCCCAACAGTGAGGGACCTGAGGAGGTCAATGGCCTCCTCACTGAGGGCACCAGGGGTGACTGGGGCAGGGCCTGAGGTGCCTGGGGCGAAGGTGATGCCCACCCTCCCGGGTGAGCGGGCACGGGGCGAAGGCTGAGAGACTGCTGGGAGGGCGGTGCTGGAAGGGGGGGTGGCGGCTGTACCTGTAGATGGGGGGGGCACAGATGTTGCCGCCACCACAAGGGAGCTCTCATCAGAGGACGAGTCCATGTCACTGGTCTCAGCTCCTGTCCCCGCCGTGGAGCTCCCCTCGCCCTCCGTCCCACTGGTGAAGTCCGATTTCATAGTGTGGCCCTCCATGGCCATGTGGGATGCAGCCCCCTCGTGCTCCGGTGCCACTGCTCCTCCGCCTGATGATGCTAATGAACACAAGAACAGGGAGACCACAAAAAGGTGGACGACGACAGAAGAAAGACATGTTGAGTGCATGCATTACCGCTACCGTTGGCGTATACGACAGACACAGAAGCCCCCTGCACTACGCCGCCCTCTTGGGCTCCACTGTTCAATTCCTGGGAAATGGCCTACTAGGCTATGGACGACATCTGCACACATGGATGACACAGGGGCATGACTAGGTGTAGTTGGCACTCTACAGAGGTGCGGTGGGGTGCCACATGGGCTGCCTTACGGAGGGACCTTGCCTACGGAACGCGCCCTGGCCTAGGGAAACCCACAGCCCACCTCCCCCACCCAGACACCTCCACTGCGTGCAAAATCAGCAGAATGCGAGTGTACTCACCCCCTTGTGGCTGCTGTGATGCCCTCAAGCGCCCATCCAACTCTGGGTAGGCCACCGCCAGGATCCTGAACATCAGGGGGTCATGTTGCGACGGGCATCCCTCCCACGTTGGGAGGCCATCCCCAGCTGAGCCTCCGCCGTCTTCTTGCTCCAGCAGCAAATGTTCTCCCATCTTTTCTGGCAGTGGGTGCTCCGTCTGTGGTAGACCCCCAGGGTCCGGACGTCCTTGGCGATGGCACGCCAAATATGTTTTTTCTGGTGAGCGCTGACCTACATGATTTGTACAGGGGGAAGAGAAAGTTATTACCAACTGCACCGTCAAAGTGATTGGCCTCCATCCCTACCCTTGCCATGTGGCACATGCACTCACCGTTGTTTCATGCACACCGCACTCTCCCCCCTTCCTTCTTACATCCACCCCTCTCCACACAGGCATAGCCCATACAGCATGCTCCCAGTGTACTTACCTGTTTGTCTGGAGGACCGTAGAGCAGCGTGTACTGGGGGTGGACCCCGTCCACGAGTTTCTCTAACTCCTCCGGTGTGAAGGCAGGGGCCCTTTCCCTAGACACTCAAGCCATTGTCTCTTCCAGACCGAGGTCACAGCAGCACTTGCAGTGTCGGTCCTCTCCTGTCGAAGATCAGGTATCGAGTGATTGAACAGATAGAAAATGGCGGTCACGTCCGCGGCGGTGCGTACCGTCACCACTGGCGTACATCGTCATTGGCTCCTGGGACCAATAGGGTCCAATGTTAACCAATGCAGCATTGCGCCACGGTCTTCGACCGCCTACCGCGACGGTGTACAACGCCAGCGCAGTTACCTCACATCCCATTGTCCCACTTTACAGGTCAGGCAGCTGCCATTTCAGGGGCCCACATGCCTACAATTTCAACTGAGTCACACATACCTAGGCTTAGACTCAACACTCATGCAGGCCACTTTTTAGATTATGAATGGTGTTCTATGTAAGCTGTGGGTACGGACCTCTGAGTTGTTTGACTCTGTGCTCGCTGTTGTCCTTCATAGGCACCGTCTGCTGGGACATGTGAGGAGATGGAGGCATCCTCCGGTGTACCGACCGTTAGTGGACCTGTCGACAATGGAGGAAAGACATGTGATAATCACATACAGGCTTGACCGTGCCACAATCCAGGAACTGTGTACCCAGTTGGAGCCAGACCTGATGTCAGCTATCCGCCATCCCACAGGAATCCCCCCTCAAGTGCAGGCGCTGTCAGTGCTCCATTTCCTTGCAAGTGGGTAATTTCAAACAACAGTGGCCATAGCATCAGGGATGTCCCATCCTATGTTTTCCAACGTGTTGTCCAGAGTGTTGTCTGCCCTGCTGAAACACATGCGGAGCTACATCGTTTTCCCTCAGGTGGAGGATTTGCCTACAGTGAAAGGTGATTTCTATGCCCTGGGACATATCCCCAACATCATAGGTGCCATTGATGGGACACATGTGGCTTTGGTACCCCCCCACAGGAGTGAACAGGTGTACAGAAACCGGAAGAGTTATCATTCGATGAATGTACAGATGGTATGTTGGGCAGACCAGTACATCTCCCATGTGAATGCCATGTTCCCTGGCTCAGTGCATGACGCCTACATCCTGCGGAATAGCAGCATCCCTTATGTGATGGGTCAACTCCAGAGGCACCGTGTGTGGCTATTAGGTGAGCACCTGGAAGCAAGTCAGTGGGAATGGTTGTCTGGGGATATCCCTCCGGGTTAGTGTGTGTCTAACAGTTGTCCCTCGCCATTTGCAGGTGACTCTGGTTACCCCAACCTGTCATGGCTACTGACCCCAGTGAGGAATCCCAGGACAAGGGCAGAGGAACGCTAAAATTAGGCCCATGGGTGAACTAGGAGGGTGATCGAGCGGACCTTCGGCCTCCTGAAGGCCAGGTTCAGGTGCCTTCATATGACAGGTGGATCCCTATTCTACTCACCAAAGAAGGTGTGCCAGATCATCATGGCCTGCTGTATGCTTCACAACTTGGCTTTGCGACGACGGGTGCCTTTTCTGCAGGAGGATGGTCCAGATGGCGGTGTTGTGGCAGCTGTGGAGCCTGTGGACAGTGAAGACGAGGAAGCAGAGGAAGAAGACATGGACAACAGGGACTCAGTGATCCAGCAATATTTCCAGGGAGACACAGGTAAGAATACAGACCTGCCTACTACATGTACTTAAACATTACTGCCTCTCTACTGTCTGTCGTTTTCACCCAGTGTATGGTCACTGAGTTGTCACTTTCCCTTACGATTTCACAGATGTGGGTCCCACTGTGTGACATCTGCTTTGATTCCTCATGGACTAGAGCTGTGTGACATAGGTATGTTGACATCACCAATGAAAAAGCTTTTTGCCACAGTTATTGCTAATACAGTATTCCGAAATCACAGACAGACTCCAGATTGTTTTGTGCTTTAAGGGTGTTTATTTAAGTGCTCAATATTGGAGGGGGTTGTAAAATGGTGAGGAGTGATGGCGGAGGAATGTCCATGGCAGAGTCCAGTCTATTAGTCTTACAGGTGCATTGCCCATATGGGCATAAGAAGTGGAGCTGGGGCAGTTTAAGGATGGACAGGGTGACAAAGTCGGACAGTAGGATGACAATCAGGGTGGTCTCATTTCTTGGAGGGGGTCTTGGCATCGTTCTCTGTCTTTGTCCTGTATCTCAGGGACCGTTTGCGAGGTGGTTCTCCCTCTGCAGGGGGTGGGGTGCTGGTGTGGTGGTCCTGTGGCAGTGTCTCCTGTCCACTAGCGCCGGCGGAGGTGGTGGGCAGTTCATCATCCAGGCTAGTGTCAGGGGCCCCTTGTAGTGCCACAGTGTCCCTCCTGGTGTTCAGCACCCCTACGATGGTGCCCAGGGTGGAATTGATGGTTCTGAGTTCCTCCCTGAAGCCCATATACTGTTCCTCCTGCAGGCGCTGGGTCTCCTGAAACTTGGCCAGTACCGTTGCCATCGTCTCCTGGGAGTGGTGGTAGGCTCCCATGATGGAGGAGAGGGCCTCGTGGAGAGTGGGTTCCCTGGGCCTGTCCGCCCCATGTCGCACAGCAGCCCTTCCAGTTCCCTTGTGTTCCTGGGCCTCCGTCCCCTGGACTGTGTGCCCACTACCACTGCCCCCAGGTCCCTGTAGTTGTTGGGGTGGTGGGTTAGCCAGGGTTCCCTGTAGTGGTGGACACACAGCTGATTGACGTGTCCTGGGGACGGAGGTATGGGCCCGCTGGGTGGGTGCTGTGCTGGTGTTTCCAGAGGGGGGAAGCTCTGTGGTGGCCTGTGACTGGGTGTGGGGAACCGACTGTCCCGAGGTCCCCGATGGGCCGGGCTGGTCATCTAGATCCAGTTGGACAGAGGTGCTGTCATCTCTGTGGGCCTCTTCTGTTGGTGGTGTGGACATGTGTGGACCCTCCTGTCCGGTGATGTTGGGTAGGGGTCCTGCAGGGGTATAAAAAGATGGTTATTACATCTGTGTGTGTCATGGTGTGCAATGGGTGGGTGACCGTGTACCCCAGTGCTTGCATTCCTGTGTGGGACCTTGTGTGATGATGGTTTAGGGGGGTGTATGGGTATGTGCAGTGGGCATGCTTTGGTGATGGGTGTCCATGCTTTGTTGTTGCATGCAGGGCTTGGTGTTAGGATGTGTGGTTTGTGATGTTGGGACATTTGTGAGGAGTTAGAGTGATGGGGGTGAGGGTGGGGAAATGTGCTGGCATGCAGGTAGGGTGGGGGATGTAAAAGTTAAGATTTGACTTACCAGAGTCCATTCCTCCACCTACTCCTGCGAGGCCCTCAGGATGCAGAATCGCCAAGACCTGCTCCTCCCATGTTGTTAGTTGTGGGGGAGACGGTGGGGGTCCGCCGCCAGTCCGCTGAACCGCCAGGTGGTGTCTTGAGACCACGGAACGCACCTTCCCCCGTAGGTCGTTCAACCTCATCCTGATGTCATCCCCATTTCTTGGGTGCTGTCCCACTGCGTTGACCCTGTCCACTATTCTTCGCCATAGCTCCATCTTCCTTGCAATTGAGGTGTGCTGCACCTGTGCTCTGAATAGCTGTGGCTCTACCCGGACGATTTCCTCCACCATGACCCTGAGCTCCTCCTTCGAGAACCTGGGGTGTCTTTGCTGTGCCATGGGGTGGTGTAAGTGATGTGTGGGGTGATAAGTGTGCTGATATGTAGTGGTGTGTAGTGTGTGGTGCGTGGAAGTTATGTGGGTGATGGTGTTGTGTGCCTGTGGATGCTAGTGTTGTTGATGGTGGTGTCTCTCTCTGGCCTTCGTTCGTGATTTCTTGTCGTAAGGGTTTGTGGGTGATGTGGGTGTGTGTTTTATATTGTATTGGGTGTGTGGGAGTGGTGTGTGTATGTGTATCAGGTGTGTGTATTTCGAATTGTCCAATGTGGCTGTGTTTTGTAAATGTGTGTGTATTTTGAGTGTGGCGGTGTGTACCGCCAATGGAATACCGCGGTTGAAAGACCGCCGCATGGATTCGTGTGTCGTGATAGTGTGGGCGTATTTCTGTTGGCGTGACGGTGGAGGTTTTGTTTTCGCCAGTTTATCACTGGCCTTTGGTGTGGCGGACTTGTGTGGGTGTCTGAATATTGGCAGATTCCGAGCTGTGGGTCATAATAGCTGTGGCGGATTTCCACTGCGGTGTGTTGGCGGTCTTCTGCACGGCAGTAAGCGGCTTTTACCGCCAATGTTGTAATGACCGCCTAAGTGTTTTAAAACAGAAAACAGATCTGTGATCACACCTAAATATAATGTTACTTTAACCTTGGGATTTTTCAGTGAATTTCTAAGGTTTAAAAAAAAAAAACTAAAACAAATATTTTTACCACACCAAACTATAAGGTCATTTTAATATTACGTTTTGTCTGATGCATACTGTACACTACAGCTGCATAAAGGACCACAAGGTAATATCTCCAATGACCCTGTGTAGTGTAATTTTGGTAAGGAAATTGTTCCTTGAGTGTCTTCATGCAGACATCAGTGACAAAATGAATCCTCATATAGAGAACATTACAAGACTACAGATAAAGAGTTGAATCTCCACCAAACAAGGGCACATCCTCTTAATTATATGAAGTAAGTCTTTCTTTGTTTTGTGAAGAAGTCCTCATATTCCATTGCATCAAGAACATGCTCTCACAATCGGAGGGAAAAGGGTCCCTTTGGCAAGTTGAGCTGTCTGTCAGCCTGGACAATGGTGGGAACACAGTTTTTTTTAAGGTCCATTTAGCCGTATTCGGCCCTGGGGGCCCCAGGGCCTACCTTTACAATAAGTGCGTGCCTCTGTGCCCACCTGAGACACCCACAAATAACACATTTGGGACTGTGCAGGGAGCCCCAGGGCGCCTATGGCCCCCAGCGAGCTCCCCCCAGGGTGCTGGAGCCAGCATTGCTCCTGCCCGCAGGAAGCAGCTATTTATGCATCTCCCTCTGAGTGGAAGCGATACCGTCTTATGTTTCCCTTCCCAAATCAGTGTGGGGTAGTAAGGTCCCCCTTCCCTTTTTTAAAAAGTGACAGCGCTGGGGGATGGGGTTCTCAGAGCCTTTTCAAAACTCAGAAAGGAGGGCCCTTAAAAAATACATTGGGCCTCAGGGGATGAATCCCTGGGACCGAATATAGCTCACGAAGGGGGCCATATATATATATATATACACACACACACACACGCATATATGCCAGGGCTTCCTTTTCCCTTCTGAAGCTAGTTGCTGGGATGTTGGGTCAGTCTGAGGGAGAGAGACTGAAGTGATTATGTCCAATTGAAAACAGCAAACTTCCCATTCAGTTCAGCAGGGGTTATTAGGTTACAGTGTAGCTGAAAGTAAGCAACAGATCATGGTTCTGATATCTTCGTCTTCACCAAAATAACTTTCAGCCTCATGGATAAAATTATGCTTTTCCTACTCAGTACAAATGTCTAGAAAAACAAACCTGGAACCCGTGGAATGCGGTGAGAGCCGATTTTATCTTGGGATCTATCCACTTGTTCAGAAGTTTAATGTCGAACACTTGGTTTACTTTGCAAGACATAGTTAGAACGGGAGTTAGATGAAGATTTCGGTGATGGTATTAGGTATTAGGTATTGTCCATTGTGCTAAGTATTTGTTTCTTGAATTATTTGGCAAGACAAGCATCTTGTCTGGCACTTCGAAGGTATGCAATCTAGCCCTTCTGTGGTAACCCCGCTTCTTTTTTTGGTTTGCAATTCTCTATTAAACATTCCCAATGTACAATTCTTTTGTCTCAATAATTCACTTATCCATCTCTGATGTAAGAACTACTTTACAACACTATAAATTGCACAATATAGTATGCATTAAACTTTGCTATCAATTGATGTTTGTCACATAGGGATATATTATATTATAATTATATGCACTGTACTATTATTAGTGTTTTGTTGAGAACTGAAGCTTCATGATCTCGGTTGTGCGTTCTTTTATAAACTTAAACAGTGTAGTCCATAGCAGTGACGTGTAATTTATGAGCTGATCCTAATTCGCTACTGTTTGGCTGTAGGATCAGTAGTGTCAAGGCCAACTATTGGAAAACCGCCAAGATTCATGTAAGTTATTAATGGTGTTAAAGTCAGTTTTCAGTTATAACGGTGTCACAAAATATCCCCAGATCAAGTTAATATATCAGTTTGATCATTAAGTGCCTGATTTAAATATTGGCAGACGGGTTACTTCGTCACAATGGTGACGGGTATCCTGTCCGCTGAGATCTAAATCCCATTATTTCTTAATGGATTTAGATATTGCAGACGGGATATCCGTCACCGTTTTGATGGAGCAACCCATCTACCAATATCTAAAGCAGGCCCTAAGTCTGTAAGTCTGTAAAAAAAATTCTAATATTCAGCCATTGCCATTATTTCTTAAAACCACCAGTCCTTGTCAGGGGGTACTACTGGAATTTACTTAGCTATTGAATACATTGTTTTGCAGCCAATAGTGTTGCGGCAAATAACTTTAACAAGTGCATAGATATCTCTGGGATAACAGACATATCTTGGAGTAAGGCTATGGAAGCCCTTGAAAGGACGAGGTGAACCTCTGGAGTGATGTGCTGGCCATAGGGAGTCAACCATATTTGTAACCAGTATTGTGTTAATTTGGCACAGATCCCTAGAATGTATAGAATGTCACAGTACTCTATGTTACGTCTCCAGCACTTTGAATTTAGACTCTTGTGTGCTCTGTGTAGTTTCTTCAGGGAGTATCATCTAAAATGTTAAAGTTGTCTGGCTTCCTGTGCCCTCCCATACGTCGTCCTCAAATTGGCTTGCTAGTTTCTCTTGCCATTTAGGTCTACGAACTGCTGCTGTTGGTATGGAGAAAGTAGAGCGAAATAAAGTGCTATTTAAATTCAAAGCCTCATCTTTGTGTTGTCCTCAGAATTTACAATATTTCTGTATAGGAGATACAGTAATTACATGGGGTGGGCTTCCTCAATTGGCCTTAATACAGTGAGATAATTGATTACATTTCCACACTTGAGAAGGCAGCCATGTTCACTACTGAAGTATTTCCCAATAATCCACACTCCTGTGTTGCCCAATAAGGAATGGTTCCGGTGTAAATGAGGGTCTGTTTGCAAGAGCTTGTGTGCTTCTCACCAAGCTCAGGCTGAAGCATACATGTTTAGATTCGTTCTCTGTAATGTCTTATCAGCTCTCTACAGTATACACTAACTCTAGATCTCCATTTCCAGATAACAACTCTGCTTTAATTCTGGTCCACATTGGATTACTCTCAATAATAACCAGTAGTCACCTTATGTGTGCCAACTGATGTGGCATATAATATGTTTTCCTGTTTGGTAGACAAAGTCCAGCACTCAATGTGTTTGCATGTAGTTTGGAAAGTTTCAGTCTTGGTCTTGCTGGGTCCAAATATATTTTTCGGTGGTTGTGTTCTATTTCGGATAACTTGATTTGTGGTACTGATAAGGAAAGCATTGCAGAGACAAAACTGAATCTCGTCACAACCATCACTTTAATTGCCTGCAACCTCTCCGAAAGTTTGATCATTTTGAGAACTCAATTTTGTAGGCCTCAGTTGACTAAAATGGCAAGGTATTTCAAATTTGTCTTCATCCATCTAAACAGGCAGTACCCAGCACTGCACTGGTTGTCACCTTGGCATTGGCAATGCCTCGCTCTTTGTCCATTTTATATGATACCCAGAAAATAGAAAGAACTCTTCAATCAGGGCCACTGTGTTTGGGACTGAATGTGTTGGTTCCGAGGGTGGTAACCTTTCTTCTTTACATGGCTTCATTCCAGATGTTCCAGAACCACATTGCAGTCTCAGACCAACTATTCTTCTTTTCTTTTTCCTTTAGAAGATTTTAAAAACATCAGTGTAGATGCATAGAGAGAAGAACAAATTATCCATTCCACACAAAGAGCAGAGAATACAATTGATTAAGCATTCCAAAGACATTAAAATATTGATGGTAATAGTTCTACACAGCAACTCAGAGATCAGATCAGTTCATCTTGCATGACCCAAGCTAGACTCACAAGAATTAAACATGACAGGAATTCAAGCTTCCAGCACAGGCTGCAAACACAGTTTCCTGTTGAAAGGCTACCCATCAGCTACCCACCTGGCTCAGTGTGTGATCATGCAATTATTTAACAAGCACTTTACACCCTACAAAATGAGGGAGTGTGCAGTGTCATGCTCCAACGCCAGTGGCAGCATATATAGAGGAAGGTGCAGTTGGCAATGAGCAAAATGTGCTTGAGGGCAATATTTTTATAGTTCAAAATCGGGGAGATGGCACTGCCAGTGAGAAGAGCCCTGCTTCTTGCCATGGACTGGTGCTACTTAGCTGACTTTAATAAAGAGGAAACAGCAGACTATTGCCCTGTCACTTATGACGATGGTGAGCGATCAGCTATCATCTGGGGGCATAACTGAAGTGGTGTAGTTGGGGGTGACAAGGAAGAGGGGGCAAATAAGCTCTCTGAACAGGTCCTTGCCAGGAGGAGGGGCCGGGCAACGCATTGCATTGCATTCCACCACTGGGGATTGGAAACTTTCGGCTGCAGGTTGAGCAAAACACACTGAACAGAGGAAATCCCGGGCTTAAACTGACACACAGCATCTTGTGTGCTGCCACTAAGCAGTATTGCGTTGGCCCTATACATTCAAGATTAGCTAGTAGGATTTCCACAGGAACACTTGAGGTTCTTCTTTAAGGAAAAGAGCATCAGATGTGCAGAGATTCGCCACCCCGACCTTTCCGCTTCTTCAATAGAGCCTTTGCATCACTGTGATGGATGAAATACAGCACTCCACATGCCATGGCAGCAAAAAACATAAAAAGGATATTCCAGTCCATGACATTCTCACCAGATCAGCATTAGCAAAGCCTAAACCTACAGTGGTGGTACCTCATGAGGAGCTACAGCCCGCACACCTTGAAGACATCCTCCACCCCCAGAGGTCAAGGATGGGTGGAGGAATTCAGCCCACCTCCACCCATCCTTGATCCTTCAAATGCTAGCCTGCTCACATCTGATGTATGTGATTGTACTGAGCTCTTTTAAGCCCAAGTGTCCTTCAGTCCACAGTTGGTCATTTAAACTGTTTGACTGACCCCTTGTTTCCTGAGCTTTTGCTATTCCTGTTTCCAGAGTTCCAGAACTATGGTTAATCCTTGTTTCCTGATTCCTGAGCTGTACCTAATTCATTGTTCCTTGAACTAGCACTGCCTCTTACCTTGATTCCTGAGCCAGCACTAATTTAGTGTATCCGTGACCCTTGAACAGTCTCTCTTTCGGTAGTAACCTTTTCCCAGCACCTGCCTTGCTATCCCTTTACCTTAGTTCTGTTTTCCACTTTGTTATCTTCTTGCTGTCTTAGCTTCCAGGTCCCTTTGTGGTTTCTTACTTGCTTTCTGTCAAGTGTGCTCTTTCTTTACCTTTCTTTCCTGTTAAGTACCCCTCCTTGCTGCTCATTGTCTATTGTCGCTGGCTATTTTAGTTCTACACCCTTGCTGTTACTACCTTGTGTGTTCTTCTTTGCTCGCCAGGATTCATGGACAGAGCTGACAATCTAGGTGGTTTTCTTCTCCACTGTGAGTAGTGTCTTCTGCATGTATATCCTATATGTGGGTGTTTGCAGTCAGTACCTGTAGCAGCAATTGTAGTTGAGGAACTTGCTCAGCATCAGTCTTACCATGTGGAGCTCCTGAGTGCTTTACCCCACATTACCTTCATTTTTAATGTTGTTATATATACTCTATTCGTGATCTTGGGTGGCTGTGTTCCCACTATTTTTTTGTTTCCTTGGTCTACGTACACCAGTCTTTGCTAGAGTCTCTGACATCTGTGTACATGATTGCAAACTATAAAAAATATGATTTTTGGCCTCATTATCTTCCAAGTCACCAATGTTTGCCTGTTTCAAGATCTCTTGGCGATCACCCTACAAAGACAATGAGGGTTCAAACCAGTGGCCGACATGCTACGAGAAAAGGAAGTTAGATAGGCCTGAGGGCATCCCTTCGCACAAACAAAAGGTGATGTGAGGAATGCTTGCAACAAGTCTAATCACTGGTAAATGCTTGCAGTAGCATTCCAACCCATTGCTCTTTTATCCACAATGCCATCTCATTTTGGACTAAGCCATATCTGGATTGTTTCTATTTGAGCAGGGTCAAGACTGATTTGCATATGGCGGGGTCTAATCTGAGGTGACATGCGATCAAAAGAGCAATGGGTTGGAATGCTATCCCTGGCGATTGCCAATGGTTAGACTGATTGCATGCATCCTCCCATCACATTTTGTGTGTTTGATGTAACGGTTAAGTGGCCAAGGGTATGCCCAGACGTGGGTCCCTTGCTTACTGTGCCACTAGAATCAAACATCACCCAACTGAATAGCTCCAATCAGAGCGAAACTAGTCTTGGGTTGCTTGTGTTCCCGTTTGGAGAGGACCTTTTTCTGTGTTTGGGGCATCCCTTCAGTCTCAAGTTCAGGTAACGGTATCGACTTGTGCAATTGCACACACTCTTCAAAGTGAAATAACTTCTTGATGTCCCAAGCCTTCACAGTAAAATGCACCTTAAAGAAATGCTAGAGAATAAAGATGGTAGAAGGTTGTAAAGCAATGGGAAAACTTGAAACCTGATCCCCGGTGCAGCAATATAGGATGCGAAAATACACAGAGGAAGCAATAATTCACACAGCATTGACTAATATACATGAAGGGCCTTTAGAGATACAAAGCAGTATGGCTTGCCCCCTCATTCTCAGATGGTCCAGATACAAGATACACTTGTGGGGAAACACCTATGATGACTCTATGACACAAGGGATTAAAATAGTTTCAATGTGAGACAATCAAATAACACCTCCAATTGATTAGTTGTCCTGACCATGCTTAAGAGTCTCAACTATGATATTTGTCTGATTAAAGGGAATCATCTCATCTCCAAAGATGATGTAGACTCAAATTGAGCTGGTCCCTTTCATTGGGCCCCTATAAGAAATTTGACATACTCTTATCCCATCAATTTACAGAAGAATTAGGCAAGATTACTGAGATACAAGGAAGAGTGCTTGCAAACCAATTGAGGATCAGGGTAGAGTCCTTTACTCTTGTAATCATCTATGTCCCTAATGCTGGTCAAGAGCCTTTTCTGAAACAAGCAATTGCAAAGATTCTGCACTCCCCAGATGATGGCATTTTGACAGGAAGTGACTATAATCTAGTTTTTGATAATGAGCTAAACAGATCTGGTAAGTGGTACGCCCAGGCCAGGGCCTTTTCAAAAACAGCCTAATCAGGCTACATGAGAGTGGCCAATAGAACCTATAGATGGCAACATAGCCTGCTCAAAAAGATCACTCATTCTATTCCCCCTCCCATAAAACCTATGTATGCATAGGTTATATCTTAGGCACATCTCCTGTCAGAAGCAAGCTGAATGCGCAGGATATGAATGTGATTTACTTGTCTGACCCTGCATTAGTCTGTATTTACTTACAATTTGAAGGTGTACCTACACAAAGCGGCCTCTAGAGGCTCTGGGACAACATACTACAGTCAGTTACATATTGCATGACTATGCAAACAGTTATTAATCATTATTAGCCAATAATGACACTGAGGATGTATTGCTTTCCACAGTGTGGGAAGTCTTAAAGGCAGTAGTTAGAAGAAAACTGATCTCCATATTTGATAAAGACAAAAAAGTAAGAATATAAAAGAAAAGGGAGCTATAGAAAACAGTGCAAGAACAAGAGACTGTATAAAAACAAACTGGCACAGGTGTGGTGTGAATTGAATAGAGCCTGGAGTTAAAGAAACTTGATGCCAGTAAAGAGATATACTCCTCGCTCTGTCACCGCCTAAGGTTTTTCCTTGAGGGTAAAAAAACAGGAAAACTACTAGCACACTGACTCAAGAGTACAAACTGCTAAGGGCAAAGTTAAAGTCATAGTCAACTCAGGGGGAAGTGATAGATGACACCCAAATAAGGGCCACATTTGGGGATAATATTAGACTCTTCAAACATCACAGGATCAGACACAAGCTCTAATCAATTCATATGTCGTACAGTTACAGTATCACAACTCGACTCACACCATTCCAATATGCTAGAAAGACCTATCACAGTAGTTGAAGTCAAAATTGTCATAACCATATTGAAAACAAAAAGTTCAGTGGTCAAAATAGATACATCCTCTTTTTAACACAGAGCCTCCTGTCACACATTTGCCCCACTTTTGAATGAAATATTCAACTCTTTATCTGACAGAAGGGCCCTTCTATGCTGTAGGCCTCTATAGCGGTAATCCCAAAACCAAACAAAAATAGGTCACTGTGTTCCTCCTACAGACCGATGTCGCTAATAAATGTCAATGTTTAGCTCTTCACTGGTGTTCTGACCTCCTGGCTCAATCCCTACATACAAGGCATGATAGTCCCCAACCAAGCAGGCTTATACCCGAAACCTGACCCTGTTGCTGAGCATTGATGCTGAAAGAGGATTCAAGAGGGTTCACTACCCATAATTAAATGCTACATTAAGGCACTTTGGCCTAGGAGACAAGTTCTGTCAATGGATTATTGTAGTTACAGCAGGCCAGTGGCTGGGGCCTCTCCGTTGTTCTCAGTTCAAAAAGGGAATCAGTGTCCCCTCTCGCCTCTATGGTTTGTGCTATATATTGAGCCTTTGGCTAACAGGGTAAGGCTTAATACCACAATAACAGGAGTTAAGATATGGTGAGAAAAACATATACTTTGCTTTAAACTGACAATGTAATAATGCGACTCTCGGATCCTCTTTGCCTGCCCTGGTGGGGGAATTGCACCAATTCAGCAAAATTACAGGATTCAAATTAAATATGCAAAAATCATACACACTTTATATCACATTCTTTGTTGATCAGCAATGGCACTGCAGACTCAGTTCCTAATTGAATGGGCTTCGAAAAGTATTACATACCTAGGCCTACAGATTGTTAGCTCATTACCAACAACTTCCACCCTTAACTATCACTCATGACTCCATTAAACGAGATGGAACATCTATAGGTGGTCCCAGTATAATCTTTCATTGCTTGGTAGGACTGCAGTTGTAAAAAAAGAACAAACTACCTAAGCTGCTTTTTCAGTTCCAATCCCTTCCCTAGCATCCATCCCCCAAAACTCTGAAGCTCATACAGAGGGAGCTTAATAGGTTCATTTGGTGGTATTCTAAACCACATATATATCACAAGTTAGAATGTGGACACCCAAGAGTAGGGGGGGCTGTGTATCCCCAATGTGACACAATGCTATCAAGCTGCCCAGGTCTGCTATACGGTTGAGTGGAGTAGAGAGAAGTCCGAAAAATACTGGTGTTTTCCAGACTAACATGTGACTAACATGTGGCAGCCCAACACAAATGGAGGGTACCTTGGCTTGATAGACATCACAGGGTGTGGGGTTTACATTCCTCTCTAGGAGGCAGGTCTTTACATTAAAAAAGCCTTAGAAATTCACTGAAAAACAAACCTAAAGGGACATTGTAGTTAGTTAAAAACACCAGTTAAAATGTATCGTTTTAAACAAACAAATACATTATAGTTATGTGAAGTAACTTGTCCCTTAAAATAACTCTACTGTGCTCAACGTGGGGTTGGCCACAGGGCCTGGCCTGTGGCCACGCCCTACATCCAAACCCCTCCCCTCCCCTGCGTGGGCAGCCAACCCCATACCACGCATGACCTTTGCCTGTGCCCAGAGTGGGGTTGGACAGGCTAGGCCATACACCCAACCCTCCCACTGTGCACAAGCTATGCACAGTGAAGGTTTGGGTGCAGGGCCTGGCACCCAAACCCAGGTGGGCACGCATGGCTGAATTTAATGGGTGTCATTTTAACTAAGGCAGAGCTACTGACTTTGTCAAACTTTTAGAACACCAAAATATAAAAAGTAGATCTCGTGGCTTTATGAAGGGGCCTGAATATCAACATATATAAAGCACATATATTGTCTTTGTCAAACAATTACCAATAATTATAATGAAATGTATATTCCATTAATTCACACAGTGCAATGTTTAATATAAGTGACTGTCATTCAAAAATGTAATTAAGCTATATTAAAAATAAACCATCGACAAGTCTTGGAGTCAAGTCAAAAGTCAGCTTTGCTTGATTTGATGAATAAAAACCATAAAAGCATTCAGTACAAATACAAAATCCAAAACAATTATAAAGTGCAAAGCATGTATAAAGAACATGATCAAATACATAGGCACTTAAAATCAAGTGGGTGATTATACAGCAAAAGGTAGTACTTGGTTGCTAGGCAGCCCTTGATTTCCTGATGCATATCACTGACCATAAAAAGCTAGACATCCTTGAGCAAAGAGCACTAGTGGACAGTTGTTGTAAAAACAAAAGGGCGGGACACCACTGATCGAAATTCACTTCTCAAAGAATTGGCAAAAAAGCGTCTCCGAGGTATATCATAAAAAGTACAAAAAAGTAATACGCAAAGTTCCTAGTGTGGAGACATTATCACAGGGGCAATTAATCAAAGCATCTGACCAGTCATTGGTGACAGGAAAGCTAACAAGACAATGGAATATGTCCAACCTGAAGCGAGTTAGCACAAACCTATGCTGGCAGTTCTGAACAAAACAGAGATATGGCTGTAAACCGTTGGTAGAAAGGAGCATCTGGTTTTAAATAACGCTAGGCTTAGTAATTTCCTGTGGCAGCCTTCAATTTTCAAGTAAGAACAAACATACGGCCAGATGTATGAAACTTTTTTGCACTCGCAAACGGTGCGAATCGCAAAAATCGTCCGTTTGCGAGTGCATAAATGTGGTCTGCGATGCATGAAAGACATTCGCAGACCAAAAAGAAGAAATTGCAAAAACTGCGATTTTTTGCGTTGCGACCTGGTTTTTCAAGTCACATTTTGCAATGCACATGCAAAATACCATGAACTGAAACCAGGTGGTAACCAGGTGCAACCTATATAAAGAGGCCCAGAATGCCTCAAACTCTTTTCAACAATGGCTGCACTTTATGTCATGGCGAGGAGGATGAGGATCTTGGCAGGTTTGAGGAGAGGGAGGAGGAGACAGGAGCGCATTATCAGAGTGCGCATTACACTTATTGACCTGACAGAGTAGGAAATATATGAGAGGTATAGGTTGAACTCAGCCATGATACTTGATCTGATAGCTGAGCTACAACCCATACTGCAGCGCAGAACACTAAGGAGTCACAGCATACCACCCATGTGCAGGTATTATGCTCCCTCCACCTACTCGCCTCAGGGAGCTATCAAGGGGTCATAGCAGCAGCTGGAGGGGTCTCACAGAGTACCCTCTACAGATTTTTCAATGCATTCATCAACGCCATGCTGAGCAAACTACACCAGTTGATCAGATTCCCTCACACCCCACAGGAATTACAACAGACAAAAATAGAGTTTTACCAGATAGCACAGTTCCCCCACGTCCTAGGTGCCATAGATGGCACACATGTGGCAATCTGTCCACCATCAGCCACAGAGTATGTGTACTGCAACAGGAAATATCAACATTCCATGAATATACAGGTGATATGCAATTCCTCCTACATCATTACTGATCTCGTGGCCAGGTACCCAGGGAGCACACATAGGCCCTCATTCTGACCTTGGCGGTCGGCGGAGAGGCGGCGGTCGGACCGCGAACAGACCGGCGGTCAGAAAAATGGCATTCTGACCACGGCGGTCACCGCCGCGATCGACCGCCACTTCCCCACTCCGACCGTCACGGCGGTCATGACCGCCGGGCTGGAGTTTGCGCACTCCGGCCCGGTGGTCGTCCCAAGACCGCCAACGGTATCATGACCCTGCCTACCGCCGCGGTTTCTGGTGGTCGGGAACCGCCATGCGAACCATGGCGGTAAGCACTATCGGGGCCAGGGAATTCCTTCCCTGGCACTGATAGGGGTCTCCCCCACCCCCCACTACCCACCCGAGTCCTCCCCCCACACCCTCCACCCCCCTGCCACCCCCCAGAGGTGGTACGAACCCCCTCCCCACCCCCACCCCGACATGCACATACATGCACCCCGACATGCACACACCCCCAACATGCACATATACACACCCCCTACACACACATACACAACGGGGACACATACCCGCACACATACATGCAGACATGCGCACCTGCCGAACAGCACACATTACCCATAGACACAGCAGCACCCCCCGCCCGCATACACGCACTCACACACCCCCTCTTCACACTCACACGCACACCCCCATGCACGCCCACATCACACAACACCCCCCCTCCCCCTCCCCTCACAGACGGTCAACTTACCTTGTGCGTTGGTCCTCCGGGAGGCGACGGGAGCCATGGGGAGGTGACCGCCAACAGAACACCGCCAACAGAAGACCGCCACACAGAAATGTGGGTCGTAATTCTGTGGGCGGTGTTCTGCTGGCGTGGCGGTGGAGGTTGACCAGTCTCCACTTTTCCGCCGACCGCCAGTGTGGCTGCTGGCGGTTTCCCGGCGGAACGCTCCCAGCGGTCGGAATGCGCACAGCGGCATACCGCCGCGGTCGGCGGTCTTCACCGCGGCGGTAACTCAGCGGTCTCGCGAAAAGACCGCCAAGGTCAGAATGAGGGCCATAATTCTTACATCTTTCGCCACAGAGGGATTCACACAAGACTGCTAGCTGGGGAGTTTGGTGAAGGATATCTACTAGGTAATGTCCCTCTGTACACTGGTGCATTGATGGCGTACCGATGTCAGATGGCTCAGTTACTCATCACACCCTCTGTCCCTTCCAGGAGACAGTGCTTACGCAGTGCGCATCTACATGATGACGCCCTACCTCAATCCTACAACACCAGCTGAATGGAGATACAATGCAGCACACAGGGCAACCCGCAACGTGGTGGAGCGCACATTTGGACTGCTGAAGAGTTGCTTCCGGTGCCTCCACAAAAGTGGATAGGCACTACAGTCCAGTCCAGAGACAACATGTAGAATAGTGGCTACTTGTGCAATCCTGCACAATATAGCTACCACCAGGGTCATACCTGTAGAAATCAGTGATACTGAATCAGATGAGGATTTACGATCCCATACCACCTCTACAGCCAGCAGACAGGACCAGTGCAGCAGAGGGAAGGCAAAGGCGTGCCGACATCACACACAACCATTTCAGACGTGAGTATTAATGACACAAATCCTCTTACAACTGTACCTGTAGTGAAATAAATGTATTACCTTAAGTCAGGTAAAATACGTGTGAGTAAGAAAAAAAACAGGTGATGTGACAAACGCAAACCAACGAAGAACCAGAGTTATGCTCTATTTCTTCATAGTGTCAACAGCAGTCCAATGGCAGCAAGAGTCATTTTTTTCGCCCACGCACACCACTCGGGTGCCCAGTTACGTCACTGGCACCTCTGTTGTCACCCTCAGTGGCAGTGCTGTGCCTGGCACTGTGCCGTCTGATATCCGCTGCTGGTACGGCAACACTGCTGAGGCTGGAACTGTCCTCAGTGTCCCCCAGTGCTAGCTCACTCGGAGTGGCTGATCTTGGTCCCATAGTGTGTTCGATCACATTTGTAATCTGCACCAGTCCATTGACAACGTCCCTGCTGCTGTGTGCTGCCTCCACTTGCGCAGCCACTGCACGCCAGGCAATCAGTGCTGTTGAATTTGCCATCCTGTTAGAGAAACGGCAGAAGCTGCCAAACATGGTACGGAATCTGCACTCCTGTCTGCGCTGGCTCACCCTCTCATGGCGCAGCTCCTGGCAGAGTTCACGGACAGCACTTGTAAGGTCCCTGGTGTCCTGTGATGCCTGCACCTGTCCCTCACGCAGCTGTACAATGTTACTATTGAGGGAGTCAAGTTGGCGATGTAGGCCCATCATGTTGCGGTTATGTTTGCGCAGGTTTCTGTCTAATGCAAGGATCCGCTTATTTTGCAGACGCTGCAACATAGCAGCTTCCAGGCCACTGAATAAGGAGGGACCCTCACCTGACTCATGCTGCTGTGCCCAGGACTCTGTCACAATCCTGCGTGGTGCTATGGTTGGATGACATCTGCCCTCCTGAATCTGGCTGCGCCTGTCTGGTGCTGATGGGGTACTTGGCCCTTCCTGTTGCTCATCGGAGTCGTTGCTGAGCTCTGGCAGTGGCAGTGCCCTGGGCCTGCGTCGTCCAGTCGCTATGTGGAGGGACCCACTGGTGTTCGAATCTGAGGGCAGATGGGTGTCTGTCTCGCCTACCCATGCAGATGCTGTGGCTGCTGGGCCTGGCCCACCTGCAAGAACAATATGCAGCATGTCAGTTCTGTATGTTACATTTTCGGTCAGACAATGGCAATAAATGTACAGGTACTGCTCTACACGGTGTTGTGTGTGTTGTGTTCCTCTGGGTGTCACCATACTTAAATACATTGTTGTGCTACTTTCAGTTCTAGGTTGTGGACTGCCACTCCCATAATGCATTGTAGTGCTGCTTCTAAGATGTGGACTGGACTACTTCTCACACTGTTTCACATTACTTGCTATTTCCTAAGGGGCTTTTGTGCATACACATATAGGGTTACAAAACAATATTGCACTTACCTTGGCGGGTACTTGGTGTGCCGGAGGTGTCGATCTCTGTGACCCCAGTCACAGCTTCAGGGAGGAGTGTGGAGTCCACTAGGTCCTCCAATGTTGTTGATGGTGCCTCTGTGGGTGGACCGTCTCCTGTACCCCTGGCCTCCGCAAGTCTCCTTGCCACCCTCTCCTTTGCACGGGACTGCAGGTCATACCACCTTTTTTTTATCTCTTCAATGGAGCGCTGTGCCACTCCAATAGTACAGATTTTGGACTGTATGTCCAGCCATAGTCTCCTCTTTTCACTCTCAAGCACCTGGAGTGAGCTTTTTCCAAACAGGCGGTCATGGCTCCTCACCACCTCCTCAGTTAGTACCTCAAGCTCCTGCTCGCTGAATTTCAGCTTACGCTTCCTTTCACCCTTCTCCTGTGCTTGGCCTGGGGTATCCATCCTGGCTCAGGTGTTCTTGCTCCTTCTGAGTGCTGCTCTGTGTGAATGGGCTGCTCTGTCTCAGGATGCTGGTTTGGGTGTGGCACCTGAAACTGCCTGGGATGACTCATTTCCTGCTGGTGATGTCATCAGGCTCCTCCATGTGTGCATTCTCGAACTTTCTCGCAATTTGCGATTTTTTACTGAATCACAAAAAAATCGCAATTTGCGATAATGCAAATTGCGATTCGGTAAATGGGCCTCGCAAATCACAAATCGCGATTTTTAAGAAATCGCTATTTCCGAATCGCAATATTGTTACATGGCCAATTGCGACTCGGAAATAGCGATTTATTAAAAATTGCTATTTGCGATTCGCAAGCTCCAGTTTTCATACATATGGCCCATAGTTTCTTTAACTCGTTCCTGCTAAAGTGTTGATATTTTTCATGGGTAGTAAAATATTCTAGGTGTCCCAAATCTTCTAGAAGCTGTTTGACAACTTTAAACCAAGGTATCAGGTGGAAGCCAGACTGCTTACAGCAATTGTTGATAAGTAATCAGTTTAAAACAGTACATTGGGAGGTCCATACATTATGCAAAAATAGGACAGGCTGGACTTTATTCAGATCCGATAAAAATGTGCCCCCCAGATCAGAGTGACAGAACAAACGTAGACCAGCTTTTTGGTAGGGACAGAAGATTCCTAAAAAATCCGTTCTCAATATACTGGAGGTGATTACAGATAGAATAACCCCAAATACCTTCCCCATATAGAACCACAGAGGCACATTTGGCATCATAAATGGTTACAATCTCCCTTATAGGTTTATTACCTAGTTTAGTAGCACAGTTTAAAAGAGCAGTCACAGATTTACTAAAGTGCAACTTCCTATTGTTAACTGCCTGAGACCAGGTGCCATGTTCGTCAATTAAGATTCCGAAGTAAGAAAATGTAAGAGATAATACTTAAATTGGTGTCAGCAGCCATAAAATTCTGCCACTTCCTGTTTCTGTTCCCACATTTCATGAGCATTCTTACTTTTATTTACAATTAAGCCCAAGTTAGACATATAGGCCCTCATTAGGACCTTGGCAGTTGATGCAATAGTGGCGGTAGTACCGCCAACAGGCTGGCGGTACATACCGCCATATTATGACATTGGCGGTTTGGCAAAAGCCGAACCGCCAATGTAACACACTGGCCGCCACAGCGGTAACGACTGCCGGGCTGAAGCCTACGGTCTTCAGCTCGGCAGTCGTCACTAGGCCGCCCACGAGAATATGACCCCGCCCACCGCCATGATTTCCATGGCTCTTTTACTGCCATGAAAACCATGGCGGTAGGCACTATCAGTGCCAGGGAATTGCTTACCTGGCACTGATAGGGGTCTCCCCCGCCACCCTCCTCCTCCCCAGAGTCCTTCCCCTCCCCCTTCCTTCCCCCCAACATCAACACACATACACACACAGATATAGACACGCATACCCACATTCACCCACACATGCATACATCCATGCACACACACAACCACACACACTGACAAACATACAAGCACACACGCATTCATACATCACAACATACAAGCACACTCACATTCATTCTTGCACACACGCATTACACATGCCCCACACCCGCATGCACGCACAGAGACACAAACACACACCCCCCCACACACACACAACCCCCCCACCACCCTCCCCTGTCGGAGAACCCGACTTACTTGCTTGCAGGGGTCCTCCGGCAGGAGACGGGACGCGGCGCTGCTGCCAGCAGCAACGTCCACCAGCGGAACACCGCCAGGGCGTATCATGTGTCATGATATGGTCGGCGGCGTTCTACTGGCGTGGCGCTGCTGCTGGCAGCAGCGCCACCTTACCGCCATCTGCCGCTATGACTGTAGCCGGAATTCCACCAACCTTCTGGCGTAATTCCAGCTACGGTCATGATACGGTGGACGCTAGGTAGCCACGGCGACGGTCTTTTGGAGGCCGTCGCCGTGGCAGTAGGCGGCATTTACCGCCATTATCATAATGAGGGACATAGTCAATAAAACATGTAAGTAGCCTCTGTGACTGAGCATAGTGCGTGATATAGGATGGTATTGTCAGCATAGAGGAGACTAGGAATTGATCTGTGGCCGATTTGTGGGAGATCTTTGCAGTGTTTACTTAATAATGAGGCAAAACTATTAATTTATACAGTAAAAAGTAAGAGGCCAAGACGCATTTCTACTTAACCCCTCTTTCAAGACAAAAGGCGTCAGTACATTCTCCCCCATGACCAAAACACAGCCTTCCCTTTGCCCTAGAGTAAATTTCTCTGATAAAAGCTATTATCTAGGGGTCCACCCCAAGCTCAGTTAGAATTACCTATAGTTGACTGTGAAGGAAACAGTAGACAGCACTTGACTGGTCAATAAAGGCTGAAAAAAAAGTATTTGCGTCTAATCAGGTTAAGATTAAGTCCCTTCTCAATAGATTTCAGACCTCTGTGAAAGCCATACTGTAAGTTCTCAAAAGAATGGTGAAATCATCTGCCCACTTCTCAAGTCGATTTAGTTTAATTTTCTCAGTGACCTTCAGCATTGATTTGAGTAATGATATGGGGCGATGGCAGGCTTAGAGTGGTCCTCTTTCTTAAAGATGGGAACTATAACAGACTCTGCCCAGGAGTTCATTATCCCAGAGCGACAGCAAACCCCTAACACCATGGCCAAAATAGGGCCCCATTGGGGGAAATTGGCCTTAAACAGGTTGATGAGTATACCATCCAGTTCTGGGCTTTGCCACCCTTACTACTCAGCACTGCCACTGTTATCTCATCCAAAGTAAAGGATAGACTACAAAAAAATTCATCACTAACAGGATCAATGTGCCGGCAATGCGTACTAGGAATTAAATAAATCTCAGAAAAGTGGGCAATCCACTCAGACTCATTAATGGCCAGCTCTATTTTGGGGGCACTGTCGTCCTTTAATAAGGGGGCGTTTATTACACACCAGAAGGCAGAAATATCCTTAGACTTACTAGCCTCAATCAAAGATTCTCACGCTAAAGACTTCAGCGCCTTCTTCCTGGTCTTCAGCACTTGCCTATGCATACTTACGTCCGCGGGGTAGCACGGGGTCCTATGGAGGCCTTACATAGGAAGCTTATGGGCTTGTGTGCATTGGCTATTAAACAATCTAGATCTGTGGGGGTTGGACTGAGCAGAGGTCTGATAAGAGCTTGTTTAATGCCATTCGGTATCATAAGAAAACCCCCTTTTGAAATCCTCATCATTAGCTTACTCACCATGACAGACGTCAAAAGCAACCCTGTGAGCAGAGATCAAATTTTCAAGGAAGGTGTCAAGATTAACCCCCGGCCACCATAGGAAGATGGCATTCTGGGTGGTTAACAGAGTATTGTCCATTGAAGGTAGGATAGAAAGCTATGGGAAGGGTGCATAATTTGTCTGAAGAAGCAAAATCGAACTTTATCAATGGATCGTTCAGTTTTGCACCACAAGCAGTGTCTCTAAAATGGATTTGGTCATTGTCATTAGTATACTGCAAACCCTTTTCATGGGGGAATGGCATAAACTGTTATTGAAATCTTCACCCCACAATAGAAATGTTTCTCCCCCTGAAATATGACATACCTTTTCAAATCTTGTTCTAGTTGGACCAACACATCAAGCAATTCCGGTGCTGAAGCACTGTTCTAAAAATTAATAATTATAAAATTAATATCATGTAATCTTTCCAAAACAATAATGAGCTAGTATGGAAAATCAGATGTTAGTTTTTCGTGCTGTGGAGCAAGGTATGCGAGGCATGGACAGCTAGTCCTCCCTTAGGTCCACCAGAGCAAATTAGCACAGAGGGTTAGTGAAAAGTCTTGTATCCAATATATATGAATAGGATATATATTACCCAAGTCTTCTGGAGACAAAAGAAATGCACATTGAGTATGAAGTCAGTTCAGGAGAAAATCAACACTGTTAGAAAAGGGGTCTTTAGTTGGCCGTGGTTTGCACCTTATCCAAGTAGGAACCCTCACTCTAGTCAGGGTAAGTGCATACACAGCTAAGATAACCCCTGCTCACCCTCTTGGTAGCTTGGCACGAGCAGCCCGGCCTATCTCAGAGACAATGTGTATTTGTGCACACACCCAGTAACACAGTGAAAACACTAGAAAAGTACTCCACACCAAATTAGAAATATAGGCAATATTTATCTGAGTAAAACAAGACCAAAATGACAAAAATCCAACACACGCAAGTCAAGATATTACTTTTAAAACAATTAAGCAAGTTTAGTTCATAGAAACCAATGGGTGTGTTTGTTTTTGGACAAAGTACCTTAAATGTATCAAAATTCAGAGACGAGAATAGGCGCAGGGGAGGTAAGGTGCCGGAGAAGCAAGCAATGCGTTGGTTCCTTACTGCCCGGGGAGGTGATGCATTGGTTCCTTACTGTCAGTGGAGGTGATGCATCGGTTCCTTACTGTCAGTGGAGGTGATGCATCGGTTTCCGGACATGCAGCCTCGGTTCCTTACTGCCGTGTTAATGAAGAAATTGGCTCCCAGGGATGATGTGGCGAAAATTCAAACACGCTGTGTCGGTTCACAGTGGCGAAGCAGGCGCTGCATCGATTCTGCAGCAGCGGTGCAGGCGCTGTGTCAGATCCCCCCAGCAGCGGTGCAGGTGCTGCATCAGTTCTGCAGCAGTGGTGCAGGTGCTGTGTCAGATTCTTCCAGCGATGCATCGATTTACAGTGGCAATGGGAGTTGATGTGTAGATTTTCTCCTTGAGATCCCCAGAACTCACTTCTGAGTGCCCAGGGACTGGATTTGGCACCACTTGGCAAGTCAGGACTCTCAACAAGAGAGCCCAGGTGCTGGCAGGTGAAGTCTTCGATGGCTCTGAGACGTTTTAACAGGAGGTAAGCTCAGTTCAAACCCTTGAAAAATCTTGGAAAGCAGGATGTAGAAAGCAGAGACGATTCCTTTCAATCCCAGGACGCAAGCAGCAGGTCAGCACAAGAAAGCAACAGGCAGAGTGGCAGTCCCTCCTACAGCAACCAGCTCTTCTTCCCGGCAGAATGCTCTCAGTCCAGAAATGTTCTATGTGGTGTCAGAGGCCCAGGACTTATACCAATTTATGTCTTTGAAGTAGGCAAACTTCAAAGAAAAGTCTTTGTAATGCACAAGGCCCTGCCTTTTTCTGCCCTGGCCTCAGACACACTCAGGGGGTTGGGGACTGTTTTGTGTGAAGACAGACACAGCCCTATTCAGGTGCAAGTGTCAGCTTCTCCGGGGGTGGAGCCAACAAGATGGCCGACTAGACACGTTTCACTGTGCTCCGGCCGGCTATCAGGGTGCTTAGTTAGATTTCCTCAGGAGCAGAAGATAGGTCCTCAATCCCAACCCAGGCTACCCACACCGGATGGAATTCTCCGTTTCGAGCACCCTGGAAGGGGAAAGGGGAATGGAACAAAGAGAGACTGCCTCAGGTCTGCTTCTTCATTAACAAACAATAATAGTGGAGCACTCAAAATTTTCGTTTAAATCATTCGTGTAGTAATCAATGGAACACTCGGGAAAGGTGTATTAAGTCAATACATAAAAAAGGAGAGAAAGAAAACCAAGCATAGTGATATTAAATACAAAACCACATGGGTTGTCCACATTCTCTTGGTCATTAACATTTTTTTATAATGATACATTTCTATATATTAAAAAGGCAGTATGTGACTCATCATATCCATAGTTCATAAGATCACATAAAAACCACCAACAAACTTTTTTTTTTTTCTTTTGAAAATAAGACAAAGATTAATGTTCATTCATATGAAGTTCTGTTTGTCAATGGAACTCAGATGTTCAGTCTTAATAATACTTCGACCAGTAAGGGTAAGTTTCAGCCCATATGATGTTAATCCAGATGTTCAGTCTTTATAAATCCTCAACCAATAGAGGTAAGCTTCAGACCGTACGATGTTTTGCCGACACGTGTTTCATCCCATTCCGGGACTTTATCAAGGCTGATGAGATATTGATACCGATAAGAGAAAAAATTCTGTCACCTATTTCATATGTCAATTGGCTCACTGATGTTTATAACACCGAATTAGTATTTGATAGATTGCCAACTATCAAAGTCACCTTATAATCCAGTGTCCTAAGCTGTGTCTTTTATTCAAAATAACAATGCCAAACATATGTGAAAAAGACTAGAATGAAAGTATGGTCCAACACCCATAGATTCAAAGAACAATTGCTGAAACAAAGAGACTCCCGGTGATCCCTTGTAATGTAAAACATGCTTTGTTAGTATCGATGTCTAGAGGTAAAGAATTGAAGCAGAGAAATGGCCACAAAATCCCATTAGGTAAAGTTTCTAAATATACCTTATGTTCTATTTGTAATAAACTCCAAATTCATTAGAATCCAACTCTGTAAAATAAAGTCCAAAGATTTTGTAAAGTATCCCACATTTTTTTAACTGTCTAGAGTTCAAGATCTATATCCACACATATCACGTAAACCAACCTTGTTATTAGTTTACTTCTTTGCTTTTCACTGTCCTGGTTTAGCTCTTTATCGTCTCTTGTTCACCCGTATTTACGATTTCCAGACTCTCTATAAGGGTCTACATATCGCATATAGTATCTTGTGCATATCTGAGTGTGATGAACAACAAAAATGATTTAATTAAATGTAGTAACAGAGGACCAAAGAATTACAGAATCCAAAAGTGTTGATAAATTAATGACGCATTTTAACTAAATAAAAATCCATTAAACCATGCCCATACAATGTCACTTTCTCCACTAAGTTTGATTACATTTACAAAATTGTGAGAAGCCAAACTCAAACCATTGCGCGTCCACCAATATCATATATAAATCATTGATAGAAGTGATATTTATTATATGACTTCACATCTTATAGTAAGACTCATAACAATTTTATATGCCAATATCTATATAACACCTTTCATAATTTATCCTCAGAATGCCAGCCAACTTCAATAGATGATACCAATTCACAAATCAAAAAGATATAAAGTATATTTGGTAATATTAATAAAAAAACAGTAGACGATAGTTCAACATGTTTGTCTCATGTTATTTGGACAAGTTTTAACTCGAGAATCTATTTTAAAAAATGCACTTATCTGTCTAGAAATTGCATTCACGTTGTTATCTGAATTATTCTTACCTCTAACTTCTGACTTGTCCGACGCCTCGTAAACGGCGTTCGATGTATGCGACCAAACCCAAATCGGTAGAGAAGAAAAGATTTAAAGAACCCACTAACCAAATCAAACCGCAGTTTTGTGTTGTCAGGTGAATACTCAACGCAAGCTGTAGTTTCATTATCATGGCGGACATTTTGTAAAAGGCAAATTAACAAGTACACCTATTTTATGACACAAAAGCCTTTGCGACACACAAACAAAATTATCATGTTTTAACCTGCAATATTTTTCAAAACCGAATTATATGGTTGTATCAATGATTACAATTTCGGATCACACAACGTTTTTTCAAGAGTTCAAGGTTCCACAATTCCCTTGTAATGTATAAATTCATTCCCAACATGACAACTACCAACCAACAATTCGTCGACAATAAACTCACTTTCTCAAACTTATAGAAAACCTCATCGGCGGCGCTCAGTGTATGCAATCAAACCCTAATCGAAAAAGAGAAGCAACTTTGAAAGACCCACCAATCGATCCTCTGATGTATGTATTATCAAGTGAGTATATAATCTAAACAATATGTTAATTATCATGGCGGCCAATTATAAGCGGCAAACTAACATATACAAATGTTTTGTCACACAGATACATTTATCAAAACACCCAAAAAATGGTTCTTATTTAATTTTGAACCGCATATTTATTCAAAGTAGAATTGTATAACTATATTAATAGTTATATTTTCCAATTTACAGAACATTTTATATAAGTTATTTAAATGCCACAATTCCCTCGTAATCTGCAAAAATCCAAACCAAGCATAAAAATGCCAACCACAGTACAACAAATCTATTTGGTTCTGATCTCTACATTTAATCTCAAAATCACCACGCAAACTTATCACAGACTAAATCAGTCATAAAACATTGGGAAGATTTGAGTCGTAAAACGTACGCCATCTTGAGTGAGGCCATCCTCTATTAGTATTACATATTAACAGCACCCAAGTGTGTCTATGAGATGATAGAAAGATTGAAATTAGAGTGGCATTCAATAAATATGCGTGAGAATGTTAACATGAAACATTCTATGATTATATGACATAGATGATCGACTATATTACAGGTTGTTTAACATATCTTATGACCTCCAATGTTATAATTAAAACATCTGAATTTATTTTATTAAATTACCATGCACACAGTATAAATTCAATACTGGCTATTGTATTTATACATTCATCAGTAATAATTACGTCATTTTATTAACACAAATGCTCACACAACCAATTATTTATAGTATTCATAGAAAATGGTGCATTTCATCGTCTATATTAATGCCCTTTTCAATAGATTTTAATCTAATAATCCATCTAGCCTCATTTTTTCTAAAATCCATCATTCTGTCATCACCCCTAGGGTGTACAGAAGTATGTCTGATACTCACATATTTTATTGCTGGGATCTCCAGTACACCATGTTTATGACCCATGTGACGTACTAAAGGCGATGTGAGGTCATTATTCCGTAATGAACGCATATGTTCCTGAATTCTTTCTTTGAGGGGCCTGATGGGACTGCCCACATAAATTTCACCACATTTACATAACAATATGTAAACAACAAATTTGGTATTGCAGTTTATAAATGTCTCTACCTTGTATCTATTGCTCCCATTAAAGCTAAAATCCATGATTTTATGTAGAGCTATATTACACATATTGCAGTGTCCACATTTGTAGAACCCACAGACCTTATTAGGAAGCCAAGTTTCTGTTTTCTCCTTCATCGGAGGTAAATAGCTCTTGCAGACCAGATCTCTGATACAGATCTTATTGAAACATTACCCAGTGAATACAAAATAAGAGATATAGAAAACATTCAAACTTTGCTCTCTCTGGATAGGGCAGACACCAGTGATTCAGATAGACAACAATTCAGGCAAGATCTTACGCTCAATAGTAAAGTCGAACCCAAATCCAAGTTCACACCAGTCTTGCCCATCGATAATGTTATAGACACCTTTGGAAAATTGGTTAAAGAGGATTGATTACTACACTAATGATTTAAAAGAGAATTTTGAGTACTCCATGTATTTGGCATTAACTGGTATCTTTTCCAGCTCACACATGGTGGCAACAGATGTGTTCTAGTGTTATTGAGCATCACTAATTGATATATTAATTTTTCAAATATCTTTTTGGATGTGCGGCTAATCTAAAGTCATTGTTGCCATGTTGTTCTCTGCTTCTTCATTAACTCAGACTGTGAGGCTCTTCTCCATTTATCTTGGAAGCGGCCCCTTAAAGATTACAACCACAATTACTAGGGGCACATTGTTCTTTTCTAATCCTTCAACATTACTACAATCAATTCAGTTTTCTTCTACAAATATCTCAGCACCCTTTAGCTGAATTTTCTGAGGAATTTGCTTTTCTCTTTCAAGTGGCATATGTTAATGTTAATCATATATACAGTTACATTGAGGACTATCTGTATGTTTGAAGTAATAGTCAATTTGATTTTTCTCTTGTTGAGTTTTACTGTCTCTTTATAGGCATATGTATCTGTTCATCTTTGCCTATACTTGCTTGGTTTTAAGTTGTTGCTATATATATACATAGATATAGAAATTAAATATTGTCATATGACTTATGAAAATGATATTCTTGTTGACTGTCTTTTTTATAACCATTTACAGGTAACAGTATCTTTGAAGCTCATTCTTGAGTGTTGCTTAAAATACCTCTGAATACTTCGGAACCTTTCATCTTTAAATAGTTAACAATATTAGCTGCTGCTTATTGGAAATGTTCTAGTCTTGCCGAACTGTGGATCCCAGCCAGAAACTCTCGAGAACACAGCTGACTACTTTGGAAATTTCTTCGTCTTTAATTAGTTAACAATATTATCTGCTGCTTATTTGAAAGGGTTTTGCTGTATCCGAATCTTGGAACCCAGCCGGAAACGCTCGGGAACACTGCTGACTACTCTCGAGCTTTTATAGTTTTTTTTTTTTAGTTGTTAACGCATTATCTGTGGCTTACTTTAATTGCCCCTCTAATATATGCGTTGCAGGGAAACTCGCTGGAAACTTTTACCTCACATCAAGCGCTCTCTCAAAACACATCTGGAATCCAGTTAGAACTCAGTTGAAGTGTGCGGTGCCTGAGCAGCGCGTGCATATTAACAGCTTAATCTCAAAAGAGCAACAGCAGAACTGCAACTTGTCCCTGAACAACCTGGTGCCCATCTTGGATTTATTTTTCTGTTATTTCCGTGTAATGCCTGTAATACAACTCAGCAAACTATCTGCCAATGAGGACATCGCTTCTTCCACTGCGGATACTTCTTGATCTGCAGATATTTTGTTTTTCTTTTACCCTTCACAGGAGTCAAAACATTGCAACAATGAGGGTTTTTGACACTGGCCCGGTTAAGAATCCTAAGTAATCCAGAGCAAAATCCTGTGTACGGCCAAGGAACATAACCGGGGGACATGCCCGGTATGTGAGCTGCCGAGCCGATCCCCTGCAGGAGACCGGCGAGGCCTAAAATTGGGGCGGGTGAGCCCTGAGGTGCAGCCTGGCTGGCCTCGGCTGCAGTGGAGCAGTGCTTCTCTGGGCCGCACCGCGCATATGGCCCGGCCTGACTGCTGTGTCACCTGAGGTCGACGAGAGTGGCAGCCCCCTGAGACTGCGTGGAGACAGGGGAAGGAGGCGACGTGACGGCGGCTGGCAGGGTGAGCTGGCAACTGGGGAACACCGCTGAGCAGAGACTGCAGGCCCTGGAATCCTTGGTACCACCCGGAAACAGGGGCAAAGAGCCCCTGTCAAAGTAAGGAGATGGGAGGCAAAGTCAGCGGGAGCGGCAGAGAGTGGGGCCTGTGCTGCGGGGAATGGCAGGCCTACAGTTGAAGAGCCACGTGTAGAGGAAAGCTGTGAAGGCACTATTAACAGTGATTGGGGGGAGTGCGCTCAGACCACTCTTTGCCCTCACCCCCCCTAGAGTACCTTCGCTGGGGACCGAAGGTGCTGGGATGGAGCCCCCCAGCTTATAAACTATGTGGCATTAATTAAATGGGCCCAGAGTGCATGAACAGTCAAAAATATCCCGTTAATGTGGCGATGATACCTGGAGACATGAGGGAATGAAGGAAGTACCAGCGACAAAGTCACCTGAGCTGGGGAGTAAAACTTGTACAGTGGAAGCCCATGCGTGTGACAGGTGGGGGCATGGCATGACAGATCTCAGTGGCTGATTGACTGGTGGATGGTTGAGGGAGCTGCTGGAGCTGTGTTTTGGGACTGAGAAGACTTTTAGAGATTGCCCAACAGACTACTAGAAAGGCTTGTGAAATCATACTGTGCTGGTTCTGGCTAGAGTGTCAGAGGCTAGCACTGGAGACATGGGAAAGAAGAAAGGAGGGTGGCAATCCCAGGCCAATAAGATTGCTAATTATGCGTAACACTGTGGGGAGCCACGACCCCCAGGAGCCCTCCATGACTGATATTCTAAACTAAATAAAAGGCACATGCACTGAACTGGTCACCAAAATTGACACAGTAACAGTGGATGTTACACTACTGCAAGCAGACCTGCGCAAAGGGGCAGAGAGAGTGAAAGAGGCAGAGGACGCCATTGGAGTGCTTAACCGAGAGGTGGATACCCTGAAAGACACTGTCTTATTGATTCAATGGCTTATGGTGCGACTCGAGGACTGGGCGGAAGACGTGGAGGGCAGGTTCTGCCGAAATAATCTACGCTGGGTGGGCTTTCCAGTGGGATTGGAAGGACGGAGCATAGAGAAATTTGTGGAAACATGGCTGTTCACGATAGCCCCCCTAGAAGTGCGTTCCTACTTTTTCAATGTTGAGCGTAGCCGTAGGGCCCTGATTCCTCCCCCCCCAGCCGGGGGCACTGGCGCATGCCATCATTGCCTGTTTCTTTAACTACAGGGACGGTGGTGTGATCCTCCAACAGGTGCGGAACAATAGACAGCAAAGCTATGATGGACACCAAATATTGGTGTTTCCGGACTACACCCAGAAGGTGCAGAATCTAAGAAAATCCTTTATGAATGTCAAGACAACGATGCAAGATTTAAACCTACACTACAGCTTAGTGTTTCCGGCAAAATTTGGAGTAATTCATATTAACAAAGTTCATTTTTTTACTGACCCGCAAAAAGCGAGAAACTGGGTAGATATGGTGTCCTCAAGTGCGGGACCCCATCAAGTCTCTGAGATGGACAGATCGGGAGCACGTAGGGACCAGCGTGTAAGGAAACGTGCCCAGAAACTATTTCAGAGTGGCGCCCCAGCTCTAACTTCAACGGGTAGAATTATGGTGCAACCGGATGGTACTCTAGCTGATGAAGGAGACGAACTGTGTGGTCAAGACGAAACTGGAGGGCAGCACAGACACTCTGACTCAGATACAGATGTTACAGGGAATTGTCAGCCTTGATAGTGTTGAAAAGACAGAACTGCCTACCGCGCTGTGGTTCTAGGAAATGAGGGGAGAAATTACAGCTGATACATTAAAGGGAGATGATGGCACAGGTCCTGAAAGTGACTCCTGCTGGCTGAATCTGTTCAGGCCGTGCATGATGATTTATGTGTTAACAAGAAATGTTAAATGTCCTATACCAATGTGCGGGGCTGTTTGGCCCTCTACCCCCACAAGGGTGCATGCGGAGTCCCGACCTACTGGAGGCTCTGCCTCATGGTTTGGCTGAGTGATGACCTCCGACAAAACGTAATGATACACATTATTGGTTAATAGGTTACTAATCTAATCTGTTTTTAATGCCTACTAAGGGTCATGAGGCGGGGCCCTTCGGCCTCTAACCTATTCTGGTTCTTATGGGAAGGGGCCAGGTCACTGCCTATGAGTGGGGGGGAAGTTGGGGAATGTTTGTTTTTTAGGTGTTCAACAGTGGGCTTTATTGCTTGTGATGGTTTTTAGGAAAGTGTGCTTCTTGGTCGTGATTTGCAAAATGATTGTGTTAGATATATGTACTAAGCTGTAATTATGATGGACGCTTATACATGAATATCATGGAATGTGCGAGGTTTGACCCAGTCAGCTATGCGGCGCCAGGTACATGCCTATCTCCGTCGCAATTGTGTTTCCATAGCAATGCTACAGGAGACACATATGTGGTGGAGCTGTATCCCTAGTCTTCAGAAACACTGGAGGAGTCAATTATATGCAACTTCTTATTCTGGCTATGAGAGGGGAGTATTGATTTGGATAGCCCCTGGAGTTCCATTCCAACACAAGGGCCATGTGTTAGATCCAGATGGCAGATATGTGGTGTTGTTAGGTACCCTGGAAGACCAGGAAATATGCTTGATAAATGTATATGCCCCAAATGTAGACAGTGGGACTTACTTTGGGGATGTAGTGCGGGCTGCCTCCCCATATCTGACAACAGAAGTTATTCTGGCAGGAAACTGTAACTGTGTCCTACACGATATGTTAGACTGGTACCACCGTGGCAGTGTACGAAACCCCACCTGACTAGACAATTGGTAGATACCATGCAAGAGCTTCAGTTGCAGGATCTCTGGCGTCATAGGAATCCCACTTTTAGAGAGTACTCATATTACACCCCACCAGCAAATACTTACAGTAGACTAGACTATTGGTTGGTGTCTGAAACCTTGTCCCCACTGATCCAGACCATTGCATACTTGGTTATGTGTTATATCGGATCATTCGCCTCTCCTAGTAAAATTGAATAAAGGCTATCCATTACCTGCAGTCCCGATGTGGCAGTTGCGACCGGAGGCCATGTCGGATACTCCGTTTGAAGGGGCAGTCCGGGATGGGCTGATGCAATACTTTGACGCAATCTGGGGAACGTCCACGACCAGGGGACGTGATTGGGAGGTGATGAAGGTTGTGCTCAGGGATCTTTGCATGCAGACTACTTACGGTGTTAGGCGTCAGCTCGAGAAGGATGTTCTTGATCACAAAGCCAAGCTCCGCGACTTGGAGAAATGCCTACCAATGCAGCCGCAGAGTCTGGGCGAATGGCGTCAGACTCGGTGGTTGCTCCTAGATGACTGGCGACGACTGGAACGTTATGTTTATAGGGCATACCGCCAACGGCTGCATGCGGAGGGTGATAAGGCGGGTGCACTTTTGGCGCGCCTGCTCAAACAACAAGCTAACCAATATGCCTGTCACTGCCCTAGTAGATAATACAGGTAGAAGAGTATATACACAGGTAGCAATTAATACGGTGCACACCTTGATGGGCTATATGCTTTGCCCTGGGGTGCCCCTCCCCCCCGGAAGCTGGGATGGCCTTCCTGGGCAGGGTCACACTGCCTCGACTGACGCGGACTTCCAGGGCTCTATTAGATGCTCCTCTCGATAGGGAAGAAATACAAGGGGCCATAAAACAGTTTAAAACGCCTAGTTCTGGTGGACTCCCAGCAGAGTTCTATCAAAAATATGTTGATTTTTTTGGGAGAAACTATTGGTAGTATACCAAGAGGTGTCTGCCCGTGGCTTCCTGCCCGATTTGATGAGGGAAGCTTGGGTGGCTTTTATTCCGAAGCCACTCCATAGAGGCCACTGTCGCTTCTGAATGTGGATATTAAAATACTAAATAGCGTTCTGGCAGCATGCTTGCTCCCTCATTTAGCCTCTCTTATACATGAGCATCAATGTGGTTTTATACCCCACCGCAGCACAATGTTTAATATTCGTTGCCTCACCCATATATATCACACATATCTGCAGTGGAGGGAACCAGTAGCATTTGCGCTCCCGGATATAGAACAGGCTTTTGACTACTTGGCTTGGGGGTATCTTTGGCAAGTTATGGCCAAATTCGATCTGGGCCTGAAGTATATTGCTTGGGTCCACCTATGGAACCAGCACCCAGTCGCTCAAGTGTAAACTGGGGAAGTGGTGTCTGAGGTTGTTCAATTGCAGAGAGGGACAAGACAAGGCTGCCCTATGTCCCCTCTCCCATTTGCTATGGCAATGGAGCCATTGGCGGCGCACTTGCATGAGCTGCTGAACCCCTAGGGCTTATGCATTGGGGGTCTACTCACGTGTTATCTCTATATGCGGACGAAGTGCTAGTCTATGTGCGGCTCCTAGAGGCATTGATTCCTGTTCTTTTACATGCCCTGGAGAAATTTAGGGAGTGTTCCGGACTCCGGGTAAGCCTCCGTAAATCCTACCTGTTCCCGATGGGCGCTATAGCTAGGAACCAGATCGGTACACTCCCGTCTGTGGGATTGCCATGGGGAGCTGAGGGTCTTCGATATAGTAGGGTGTGTACCCGCCTACCTTTTTTAGGTAGACAAATGCTTACGACTTCTTGTAGGCAAAGGTCAAATGCCAGTCTCTGCCTTCTGAGGGAGCTTGGTGTTTACTTTTTTTCTCTGACTTCAAAGTGACAGAATTTATGTGACAATCCTGCTGAGTAGCCATGAGAGTGGAGAGGGTGTAAGATGTTTTTTTTCTAGCACACAACGAGAAAAAGACAACTGTGCTGATGTTTCAGAATACATCAGTACAAATGAAGCGCAGTTATTTTTGTAATTCTGGAGTGTGGTGGGAAAAAATATTTGAATACAAACAAAACAAATCAATACACTAGGTGATGACTTTTGCACACATTATTGTTTGTGTGCAGTGCAAACGTAATGGTCATTTCAAATGAAAATGTGTTGTCTGTAATGGCAGTGTGCTACCACACCATGCATACTCCACTCTATGCCATTCCACTCTACGCCACACCACTACATTCTACAACATGCCACTCCACTCTACGCCACTTATTCCATGACGCAACACTCCACTCCAATCTAACCCACTCCCCTCCACTCCAGTCTACCCCACTCCACTTTGCTAAAATCTATCAACTACAATCTACTCCACTTATCTGCCCCACCCAATCCTACTCCAAACCTATCTACCCCACCCAACGCCAATCTAACCCACTCTACCCCAATCCAATCCACCCACTCCACAATATACCCCACTCCAATTTACCCTGCTTCACTCCAATCTACCCTACTCCAGTCAATCCACCCTACCCCACCCTAATGTACTGCACTCCACCCAAATCTACCCCAGTCTAATCTACCCCAATCCACCCAACTTCAGTGTACCCCAATCCAACCCACTCCACTCCAGTGTACCAGACTCCACACCAGTCCACCTCATTCCACCCCACTCCAACTACCCTTATCTACTCCACCCCAATTTACCCCATCTCCACTCCAAACTCCATTGCCATATATCCAACTTCTCTCCACTCTTATCGACCCCACTCCAGTTTACAACAATCTATCCCACTCCACTCCACCACACTTCAATCCACCCAACCCCACTCCACTCTACCATACTCTAATCCAATCTACCCCGCTTCACTCCAATCTACGCAATACCAATCCAATGTATCCCACTTTACTCCAATCTACCCCACTCTAATTCACCTAGTCTACCCCATTCCGCTCTACCGCAGTGTATCACACTCCATTACACTGTACCCAATCTACTCCATTTCACTCCGAATCCACCCCACACCACTCAAATCTACCCCTCTCCGGTCTAGTCTAACCCACCTCACTCCACAGGAAACTACCCTGCTCCAATCTACTCAATCCACCCCACTCAATCTAATTTACCTAACTTCAAACTACCCCATGCCAATCAACCCCACACCACTCTATCCAACTCCACTCCAATCTACCCCACTTCATTCCAAATTACCCTAATATAATCTGTCCAATCTACCCCAATAACTTCCGCTCTACCCCACTCCACACCAATCTACCCCTCTCCACTCTAATGCTAACCCACTCCACTCTACCCCAATCCACCCCACCCCAATATATCCCACTCCACTCTACCCCACTCCAATCCATCATTCTCCGCTCCAATCTAAACCACTCCACCGCAATTCAATCTACCCCACTTCCCACCTCAATCTACCCCACCCCACTTCCATCTATCCCATCCACACCCACGCAGTGCTACCCCACTCTACTCCAATCTACCGCACTCCACCCTACGAACGTTTAGAAATGCTGAACAGCAGCCGCACTAGTGTACAGCATAGCTAAAACACACTGCCAAAGACAATAGCTCTCGCATATGCGAGACCTAATAACTTCGCCAATGTTTGTTTTTCTTTGCTGGCGCGCTGGTATTTTGCAAGGAAAGGTTCCTTGAACACCCGAAGGTCAGTAACAATTGAGCAAAAGAGCTGAAATCTGAGCAACCGGATACAGCACTGAAAAACACAGCCAGGATGGACTAAATCCAGACGGATGGCAACCCCGACTCCACTAAGGGGCTAGAGGGGCATAAAGGACATGCTGATTTACGTATTGCTTTGAGGTATTGTGTGCCTTGTGTTTAAACAGGTCAGTTAAACAAACATGTCAGGAACAGGTTTGCAACATGTCCCCTCAGTATGATTTATTATTAGCGAAACGTACCCGTGTGAAACAACACTATAGAGCGATGACCTGTGTGAAGGGGCATTCTTTGTTGAGAGAACAGAAATGTTGGTATATGCTCAGGTGGTTTAACCACACGTGCAACAGTCAAACACTTGACTGTCCACCGGCTCCTGCTGGAAAACTTCTTCCCGTCTACTATTCCAAAAGAGCACCGCTTACACCTCTCAGCCAATGATTGCCAGCCTTCTAAAGCTCTCAGCCAATGGCGACGCACGTTGTTTTGTAGTGCAAAGGCCTGGCGGAAGGGAAGGGCAAACTGTCAGACACGCTGTGTGTTCACCTTTCGCTGCCCGCTACTGTCTGGCTGAGGCTGACCGTGCCCGCCCGTGACCGGCAGAGGTGACCTGCAGCTCGCAGCCTCCTCGCCTCTTACGTACTGCGAGCTCCGGCACAATGGGTGGCAACAGCAGCACCCGGCGGGTCTCCTTCGAGGCAGACGAGAATGATAACATCACTGTGGTGAAGGGCATCAGGGTGAGTGCGCCCGGGCATTAGGGGACAAGGGGTGCGAGGTAGCACTAACTTCCTAATACAGCCCCCCCCCCTTTGGAAAGTGAAGCAAACCCTTCTGTAAACTTACTGAGGGTGAAGCAAGTGATGTAAGGTACTTTCCTCAAAGTACTCTGGTTACATTTAAGCCTGGCTCCATTCTAATCGGGTAATATAGCAGCTTTTAAAGTGCTTTCCATAAGGCTAAATCCATGAACTTTGCGCATATATTGCTTTCAGATGCTCTTTGTATGACTTATGAATAATCAATATTCGATCCCGTGAAGGGCAATCTAATTTTGTAATATTTCCTTTAAAAAAGCAATGGTCAGTGTAAACTTTTTTTTGGTGTTTACATGTCTTCTTAATAAGGGAATTTGTTCTTTCTGGATTACTTCCAGGCTAGTAATTTCTTGTTCACAGGAAAATCATTACTTATTTTTGACGTTTCTAGAAGTGAAATGCGCTAGCTCGTTACTGGAAAATAATTGCATGTGATTTTACTTTCCAAGAGCAATTTCCTGCAGCTAGTGGTATGAGGAAAGATTACTTTTTTGGTTTACTTGACAATATAGTAATTGAATGCAATCGGGTGTGTTGTTGAAAGTATTACGTCAAAAACAGTTTCTTGTGGCATCTTCGCAGTTCACAGTTGCACTGTTCAGACTGCATTTTATCTCCGAATTTGTAGTTTTGTTCTAGATGCTACTCTTATAATACCAGGCTTAACAATGTAGAGGAAACCGCCTCGCCACGTGCGTCAGAAGGATCATAATAGACTGTTGCAGGGCAGCATGAGACTTCAGGATCAACACCATTTCTATACGTTTACACTACTCGCCGCCAGGTTTGCAGACACGTATGTTTACGTTTTTTTTGTGAAGGACGGCTCAGTTAAAAGTAAAAGTGACTTTAATGTGAGGGAGAACCCAAATGGTGGTCCCTTTCCAGACAGTCAGCAACTGACTCATAATAAATTTCCCACACAAGCACCATCCATGGAAATAGAACAATTCGTGACAAGCCAGCTATATACTGCCTCCATCTCCTTCTCAGTGACATCGTCAGTCTCATAAAGGTTTTGCAGAAAAGTGAACAGAAGACCTTTATTAAAAAAAGGCCCGTGCTAGTCCTGTCACCCGATGTGTTCATTTTACATACCCACTCAATCGTAAACGCCCCTCCCCCAACCAATTTGTCAATAATGCCTACCCATCAACGATGCCTACTTTAGCAAGTGAGAGCTGTTTCCCTCAAGGCAGGGTAATGCTTTGTCAGGTCGCTGTTTTCAACCTGATGCATTTTTTTTGTGACGTGCTGCCATGTATCTGCTTTATTTTCTTTTGCTGGATGCGGGCATTTCTCTGGTTTAGAAAAGTTACAAAGCTGGGTTTTATTCTTGGTGCTCTTCACCTTGGCTAGAAGAGTTGCACGAAGAGTGTGGTTTGGTGGTTGACTAGTAAATTTACTGACATGGCCCAAAGTATATGTATGATATAATGCTATTTGCTTGGACTCATTCCCTCAGGCAGGCGTTTTGCTGGTAGACCAACCTCTCCTTGTTTGCTTGCGTCACTAGAATGTCAGCGGATGAGGAAGAACATCATTGGATTTGACAAAAGTAGTACGCTCTGCTTCCTTTCTTGGCTTCATGTGTGTAGGTAATTATGTGAAGGGCATAGTGAAAATCAATCTGTAAAACAGATTTTTAGATTTTCACTATGTAAGTATGGTTTTGGTGACATCATACTTTATCCAGTAGACCATAACAACTTATAGGGTGGTTTGCACCACTTCCAATTCTTAGGGTCCGATTAATCTTTTTCTCAGAGTCTCTAGGGGTGAAGAGAACAACATACAATTATAAACATTAATTTCAGTGCAACCCATTTGGCCACACATTCAACCTCGAGACAGATTTAAAGCTTAAACAATTTTATTACAGACTCAAAGTCAAACTTACATACGAGTCTCCGAAACATACCGTAACTATAAAGAATCACCAAAGGTGAGTCAAAACAATGCACCACATGAAATTTATTCAGCATATGAAAGATCAATATTTTAATAGCAACAATAGAGAAAACACGGAAATGCATATTGTGCTTTGAATTCAAGCTTGAGTTCTCCAGCCTAACCATCTAATCTAAGTCCCTGACTATTCTATGTGAAAAGAATTTTAGAGAATGGAAATAGTGTCCGCACTACAGAATCCTCTGTAGAGGGTCTGTCAAGAGAAGTGTTAGCAGCATAAAGCCAGTCTAGCAAAGGACAAGAAGTCTATACCTCTTATAGATCCGCTCTAGGAAAGAGACAAAGCGAATCTGTGTCTGTAACTGACTAAACAACACTTAAATCTTTGCACCTTTGAGAGGCTGGCCTCACAGCCAAGGCTTTCAATTGAAGCAACAAAGTCATAAATCACACATTTAATTGACACTCATCCTTTCAAGTTGCATGTGTTCGTCCTTGGGTCTCTACTGCGCTCCACACTGCTCTTTCCATCTTTGTTAACCCCTCTTCTCAGGCCTTCTTATCTAAACAGCAACAATACATTTCTCCATTAGCTAGTACTACCACCCCTGCAGTTTAGAGAAACATGCAGCAAAACAGGCTTCTCATGGAAAGTTTAGACCATTTGAAGAAATTCAGGCCTTCACTCCGGCCAAGTTAATACAGACGTAAATGTGTCCTTGATTTAATTGAGTATATATAAATTTCTCATAAATCCATGGATACAAAATGGTTTTGGAAGTACCGTTCCTAAAAGACTATAGCATAAACATACTTGAGTAATGATTATTAAATGCTGTTTACATGGAAACATTAGCAAGACTTTACTCATACGTGCACTTTACTAATATGCATTGCAGTACACCATGTTACATGAAAGCCATTTACATATGTTATACAGTAAGCTGATTACTCCTTTGTTTAACATTCTGAAAAAAGATAATGGCAAAGCCAAGTTATGGTCTCTCAACCCCCTCTCTGATGATGTTTGAAGTCATCACAAACTTATTTTCTCTTGCATGAGACTCTCTAAAACCTAATTGTCTTGATCAACTTTTGCCTAGATCAGTGGTTCCCAACCTGTGGTCCGGGGACCCCTGGGGTTCTGCAAAGCCTCCTCAGGGGATCCGCAACTGCTTAGAAAATTAAACAATATTGACAGATTAGGTCCCCAGCTTTAAATGATGGCTTAGTGGCAGGGGGAGGGGTCCCTGGTCTCCAAAAATGATTCAGTGGGTGTCTCCGGGTTCTAGTAATCATAAAGGTTGGGAAGCATGGTTTAGATTCTTCCAGACGCTTCATATCATCATTATATTTACAATGATTGCCGTTCAGTTCAACCTCTCCTCTCTTCCTCTCTTTCTGCATCTTCATTCTCTGAAAAACCTTAGATGCGACCAACAGAACCATTGCCACTATCGCAATAATCAATAATGGCTTCAGATTAAAACCTACAAATCCGCTTCCCAAGTTTCCAAATCATCTGCCTATAGAGGAATAGCCATTTTCTATTGCTTCCCAGGCTGCTTCCAACTCCTTCAAATCTTTTGTATATTCTGGATATATTTCTCCAAATTCTTATTCAGAATATTAGTACAACATTGTTGAATCTTAAGCGTCTGGCAGACTCTGCCCTCTTTTGCTAGCAATAAGTCTAACACGAGTGTATTTTGTAAAACCATTGATCTTGTCACCACCATCTCTGTGTTTACAAGCAACGAAAAAAATCGCTGTGCTAGTAGCTAGCTTAGCCACTATTGTAGTCAGGTTTCTAATTTACAGAACATTCAAGATCATCCCTACTGATTGGATCAACACACCAAAAGTGTCTCCAACTATTTCTGAAGCAATAGCTCCTCCCTTAGCTCTAGGTTTCATCTTCAACACAGAATCCTCAAGATGTTCCACATGATAAATCTTTAGAAATTCTGTTGCCATATAACAAGTTTTGTTAACTTAAAATATGCATACTGTCCACAAATAAAACATACTGTAGGAATCACAGGATCCTTTACATCCAGAAAGAAATCACTCTTGCCTCTAACATCAGACATGTTCACAATCACTTTTCCTGATCAACAGTGGGTGTATGTAAGTAACTCTGATCAATGTGAATGCACAGTTTTCCTTTGTGTTGCCAAAATAAAGTTAATGCCAGTAAAGTTCCTTGCACTTGGTGTTCAATTTCTTCCTTATTCTAGCTATGTTGTTTTCTGAACTCTTTATTTGCTTTTGATCTGGACCCTAATTCTCTTCTTTTGTCTTCCACCAAGTTAAAAAATGTATTTTCTGTGTCTGTCAATGGAATGGTCGAATTATGTCAGTGTGCATAGGCAGTGTGTAAAGGCTTCAATGATGTAAAATATTTCCCTGCTATTTCTGCACCTTTAAAATATAAATTTTGATTCAAATGCTTAAGCAAGGGAACCTCTGGCAGCACTAGGTCATAATTTGAAAAAATAGTATTGGAAGCTTCCCTCATTGTTAAATATGCTCAATAGAAGACTACAAGAAATGCCGTAAGTCAACAGAATGTGATATGATATGTAATACCTTCCGATAAAGAATCAGATACTATGTACAAACATTGCAATCCCTAGCATTCATCATATTATTATATTCATACACTTAAAATATATATTTTTTGAATAATCTATAGTCTTATCTAGGTGTAATATTTTCTCATCTAACACATAAATGTGTGTTTAGGGTTTAAAGACTTCGGGGAAACACTATGGGACAACTCTTTCTTTACGGAAGGTGTAGGAGAAAATGTTCCTATTAACAGTACCACTAATATCATAAAGAAAATATGCACTAAAGCACCTATTAGGTACCTATGTCTACTTTTCTGATTTGGCTCCATTATGTTTTCAGAATCAGGTCTATTATCAGCTTGATGCAGCAGCAGCAAAATATATCTTCGTTTATCCAGTAATGCGAACAGCAAACAGTGTTCAAAAGTTGAAAAGTTCATTAACGTATGTACAGATCTTCATGATAATTCATAGTCCATGTTCTTGTAAATGATCACCCTTCTCTTCTTCTACTCGGGCCTAGGTATTTTCCTCAATTCCCTGTCTCAATCAATATAAATGTCTCTAATGTTCACACAAGCCAAGTTCAGGAATGGCAATGAGAATTTGATGTGCAGCTCATTCACTAAATTCAGTTCAAGGAGGTTCAGCTGAACCTGTATGTTGACTCCAATATTCCCAGTACTCACTATCTATCTGTTTCATTTACAAAGTAGGTCCACTCAGGTGAAGAATACCTATGACCAGGCACTCTTGTTCTCATTTACCTTTCACTTAAGTCTCAGTTCTCGGTCTCTTCAGCAATCGTCTGAGGCACACATTCTATGGGAAAAGTGACTCTCATTCTCTCTTGCCTTCTGGGCTATCGGTCTCCAGCTTCCACTCGCTCTCTTCCAGCACAGAGTCCTTGGTCAGGGCCTGATTCTGAGTTTGACTCATTCACCACTGAATAAGGCTCTGTGACATCTGTTTCAGCTTTGACTGTAGCTTGTTCATGACCCCTTCAGCCTAACCAAGGACTGTTTCTGTCTCTTTCTGGTCACCAACAGCTTGGCTAACCTGCTCCTGTTGCCTCTGTCTCACCACAGATTCTTCTAGAACAGGTGCTGTCAAATCAAAGGGACATTTGACTCCGCGAATATGGGAAGCATGAATCTAGTTAGGGAGACCTCCACACTTCACAGCATTAGTGGTGTTCAGGGTCACCTTGTACTGCCCACGCCAATGGGGCTCTAGATAGTCTTACTGGTGTGTTTCTTCACCATGACCCAAATGCCGAGACTGAGATCATGGCACTGCTCTTGATGCGGAGGGGCTGTAACTGATGAGACACAGAACATACTACATTAGCTAGTCCTTTGCAATGGATGGAGGACCATATCATGAGTAATGTTCACAAGTGCATTCACAGGTATTGCTGGCAGCCTTATCACACTCCCCATAAGGATCTTGTGAGGGGACAGTCCAGTCTTTCGTTCAGGTACACTTTGAAGACAAGAGGCAGAGCATGAGGCCATTTCAAAGACGTCGAAGCACACACTTTCGTCAACCTGGATTTCAGCGTCCCGTTCACTTTTTCCACGAGACCTGAAGCCTCAGGTTTATAGCTGCAGTGTAATCTCTGTTCCATTTGCAGTGCTGCACATAACAATCTTGGGACCTCATTGATGAAATGAGTTACTCAATCTCATTTTAAAGTGGTAGGGAAAACTAATTGAGTAATCAGTCTATTGAGTATCTAATTGAGTATCAGCCTATTAGAGGCCCTCCAGTTCTCTAATAGGGCCAGCAAAATAAGATGTACCATATTGGAAGGCACACAGACGTGACAGGCTGTTAGGGGTTGGGTTATTTAGCTTCTGTCCTGTCTTTTGCTTCTGAGACCCTAGTATAGATATGACGGGCTGCTAAAGGCTATGTGTATCTATTAGCCTCTATCCCGTCTTGTGGCCATGAGGCCCTTAGTTAAATGGTGTCTAACCCCGTGCCCTTCTACTACCTTCAGGATCAGGTAGGAAAAATAAATCTTCAGAAGAGCCCACAGATATGACCTGTTGGTAGGGGTCGTTGGAATTAAGAAGCACTTACTCCAGCTAGTCACCTTAGGGCCCTTAGCAAAATTCTCAAATACGAGGCACCAGTTGTCCCCTTATTATTTAACCAGTACTTCAGCACATTACACCATGCTGTTCCACTGCCTCTGGGCTTTTAGTAAAAAATTTAAGTCAAGAGGCTCCACTTGCCCCTGCAGACTATACTATAGCATTCTAGTACTTTATGCCTGCAACTTGCTCAGGCAATTTAATGCTTCGAAGAGGTTACTCACTTGTTTGCCATTCTGAATCTGATATCCGGAGGATGTCATAAATTCCCTCTGGGACCATAGTTGTCCAAAGTCATGAATGACACCTAAGCCGTACTGACTATCGGTAAAGATTGTCACCTTCAGTTGATCTGAGGCACTGCTTGCTCTAGTAAGAGCAATCAGCTTAGCCACTTGTACAGAGAATACTTCTTGAAGCCAAGAAGCTTCCACAACTCCGGAAAGTGTGCAGACAGCGTAAGCTTCTCTTAAGCTTTCCCACTGTCTCATGAACCATCCACAAGGAGCACAAAATCAGATTCAGGCAATGGTTCATCATTTATGTCTGGTCTTGCCTTGGTGCTCAACTCAGTAACATCGAGACAATCATGGTCACATTCACAACCATCATTGCTTCCTTGACCCAGTACAAGCAATAGAGTAGAAGGATTCAAAACACCACAGAGCTTGACAGTCATGTCTTCTGCAGGCACAATAACAGGCTCATACTTGTGAGCTGGCTGCTTGTGAGATGTTGAGTCTTAGTTCTAATCAACAATTGTTCAACAGAGTGGGGAACGTACATAGTTAATGGTTGACCCAGAACAATATTTTCATATCTCTCCTTCCAAGTGCTGACTGCAGCCACCACCTTAAGGCAGCCAGGCAAGATAGAAGCTACAGGATCCAGTATGGCAAAACAATAAGCCACAGGTCTCTTAGCATTTCCATGTGTTTGTGTCAGCACTGAGAGAGCACAGCCCTACCTCTCACTGCAGAAAAGTGAAAAAAATTAGTTCTAATCAGGCATCCCTAGAGGCGGGGCATGACCGAGACTTTCTCTCAGCTCTAGAAACGTGATGAGACAGCCGTTATCCCACGTACCTGATCAGACACATCCTTGTCTGTCAGCCTCTGTAAGGGCTTGGCCACCAGGTAAAAGTTGGATATCCACTGTCTACCGTAGCCCAACATTCCCAAAAATATCCTGACTTCTCTCTGTGTGTGGTTGGTGGATCCATCCTCACAATGGCTGAGATTCTCTTTTGTGACACTTTTCCTGCTACTCTGTCAGTATGGTTTTCAAGATATTGGACGTCTTTTTGGCAATACTGCAACTTTCCTGGGGATACCTTGTGTCCACTTTCAGCTATGTGGTTCAGTAATGCAATAATATCCTTTCGACAAGCTTCCCGGGTATTCAAAACCCTGCATTTTGGATCTGATTAGCTGGATTTAAGCTACATTCCCGTTTCAAGTGTCCCAGCTTATTGCAGATGTGACAAGGAGTTGACCTTTTAAAACTATTTACATCCATTTCTGTACCAGGGTCAATAGGGACTCTTTGACCTCTACCCTGCATTGTGTTTGGTGTTTACTGGTATAAACTCTGCATCGCCCCAACATTACATATAACTGGGGGCATCTGGCTAGTCCTTTGAGCTGCCTTCATCTGAGCAACCCTGAGCTTTTCCTTCAACTTCTTCTGTTTCATCTCGATCTCATCATGGCAGTGGTTAGCGTACCACAAAATTTTGTCAGTTGACTTATTCTGCTACCAAATCGAATGTTGCTGGGTCCTCATACTGATCTCTGGCCACAAACCTTGAAACAAAATGCCCCATATCCTTGGCCTCTAATGTCACCAAACCACTGTACTTTTTGAAAGCTTGTAGTAAGCGTTCATAATAAGCTTGAATCGACTCCTTTGATTCCTGAGTCTTCCTGTCAGTTTTGACCCAATCAATATCTTGGGGAGGCATCTTCTCTTTAAAAAACAACATGACGTGCAGATACTTCATCACCAATGGCGAAGGACCTTTTAGTTAATGCATTTCTATTTGGTTCTGTCCCGGGCCACTGAACAGCTATCTTACATTGCATTCACAAATTACTAGTAACAACACTGTCAAATAGCATATTCAAATAAACCCACAATACCTGTGATATCTTCACAAATCTTTAAACCTGTCTAAACCATTCCACTGGTTTCTCCCTCAGTTTGGGTAAATTGTTGGTAAAGGATGCAAGATCAGTTCTGTTTCATGGTATGTGCACGTAACCTCCACAAGGTACTTCTCATAAGAGAAAGGTTGTAAACCACCCCCCAACCCCACACCGACGTGTTTCTCCCGAAGTTGTCTTTACCTTCTTCTTTTTCACCCATTTATTTTCCCACTTATCTAACTTTTCATTTCCTCATATTATGGGTTAATTCCTTAATTTGAGTTTTCATCCCTGGAATTCTCATATCACTAATGACCTTTTCATTGAAGCTCTTTTGTAAAGCTTTGATTTTATTCAGATTCACTCCATATTTGTGCACTAACTCTGCCAATTTATCGTAAGTTTGCCCTTATTGTCTGGTAACATCCCTGCATATAAATGTAAGTTAATCTTCCTGATATGTGTCTAATTGATCCAAGCTAATATTTCCAACAATCATTACATCCAGTTCAATGGTAAGCTTCTTTACATCTAACATTCTTTTGGTGATAACTGAATGGTCCCCTGACTCACTTCAGTACTCACACTTTTTCTCTAGATGGAGTGCTTTCATTGAAAGCTTACACCAACTCGCCTATCTCCTTAGCACTGATTGTTCGAGTCACTGCAGGTATGCTAGGTCTAATGTAATTTCCCAGTGCACTGTTTCCCAGATTAAATGGTATTTCCTATGTGGAGTAGCATTGGTGGATATTTTCTGATAAGTATCTCAATAGGTACTTCCTGACATATTCAAGTTCAAGTTTGTACTAGCTCCACATGGAGTACTAGTATGCATTGGTATCAAAGGGACAAATTCTCTAGCATGTGGGCTATTTGAAACTCCTCTTAGTCCACCAATAGGATTGGGCACAGTCAAATTGTAAGTGATGTTCCTGGATCCGTCTGTTTTATACGTAGGAACTACAGGGCCAAAAGTAACTGTAACAATCAGACCATCTACAGTGCTTACTGTGGGATCAACTGGAACACACTCTTTTTAAAACCTTTACTCCTCAATTCATGAGGTATATTTGCTGGGTTGGCTCCCACAGGTCTAAGAGTCATCTTAGTTGGGGCTGTAGCAAAAATAATCGTCTCTGGACCACCAGCACCATTGCTTCCACCCTCATCCCTGGCTTCATTAAATCGAGGAATGCGTTTGGACAGTAGTCCTATCACTAGCTTCACTCGCATCGTCCGGTCCCTTTGACTTGTTTTCCTTTTGCCTTCCTGATCTCTCCCTCATCACCCTCTCCCTATGCGTTCTCAATGGTTTTGGTTGGATACAGCCTAACTCCCTCTATGATATCTGTCCTCCATTTTTTCTGCTTAGCATCCCACCTAGCGTCCGCATAGGTGCATATAGCTTTTTGTGCTCTACCCTGGTATTTCTCTCTCTCTGGCATGAGCAGCACGCTCCCAAGCATTGAGTGCTTTATATTGTGTGGGTCTAGGAGGCGGCTTCATTTCATAAAGTACCCTCCTCAAATTTTCAAAAATTCTCAAATTAAATGTGCCATATCTTGGAAACCTTTATGCACCCTCTTTGTCTTTGATCTTGTGTCATTCACCAAGCCAAATACACGTGTGTAGCCCTACATTTATCACCGTATAGTGATCTGGGGTATGTTTGGGAGGTTCCTTCTCACCCTCTCTGCTAGGAATATGAACATCACCTTACAACAAATCTTGCATAACTTCAAAACACTTAATTTTCTTAATCAGTGTCAACAGTTTTTCACAAGCTCTGTTTCAGTTCAAAACAGTGCTGTATTCACAATAGCTTATTGCAAAACCACCACCACCAATCGCAGCACAAATTCCTATGACATGTCAGCCAGTTGCAGCACGGCACCACACCAACCGACCTATACCAGCGTGGCAAACTGTGACATAGATCTCACTCTTTGCAGCAGTTCCCCCTCCCTTAAAATCTGCACTCACACTCTGTCACCAAAATATCACACACTTACAAAAATACAACACAATAACTATTTTCTGTTAAATAGCTTTCAAACACACAGAAGTTTCCAAACACTTTGAATGAAACCTCGACGTGCGGGGTTTCATCTAGATCAGTACAGCTTCTCTCTGCCTGTTAAGAGCCACTATATTAATCACCTTGCATTCACACAGTTAAGTCCCTATCTTACCTGTGCTGTTGAGGATGTCTCACAACAAACACAACCACTTAGCAAACAATTTACTATAGTGTTTTCTACACCTTTTAATACTATCCTGGGATCTTGAGTCACCTCGGACCGATCACCTCTTCAACTTCTTTATAAATCACCCCTCACACAACAAACAAAACTTCTCCGCAAGACACCATCCAGACTCCCAAACACTGCAAACTAAACATGGACTGCTGCACTTGGCAACCCTACTTATACTCACACTTCTGCCACCAACACAACTCTACCCCAGGCTTCCGCAATTTCGCCAGTCCTCCAAATCTAGACATAAGTAGCTGGGATTGGGCTCTCTGACTAACTTCTCTAGAACCTGCTTTCAGTTCTCCTCTCTTCAGAGAGAGAACCATCATTGTTGATACCATCTAATAGAGCGTTTTGAATCTATTTCTCTGATTTCTGAGGAGTGAAGAGACTATCTTAAAACTCTAAACATAAATTTCAGTGCAACCCATTTGGCCACTCATTCAACCTCAAAGACGGATTTAAAGTTTGAGTCTGTAAAAAATTGCCTTAAAGTCAAACTTACAAACATGAGTCTCAAAAACATACTGTAAATATAAAGAGAGACCAAAGCGAAGCATCACATGAAATTTAAACAGCATATAAAAGAACAATATTTCAATAACAACGATACTGAAAATAAGGAAAAAGCATATGGTGCCTTGATTCAGGCTTAAGTTCTCCTGCCTAACCATCTAATCTAAGTCACCGACTAACCTTTTAGAGAATGCAAAAAAGTGTCAGCACTACAGAAACCTCTGTAGAGGATCTTTCAAAAGAGATGTGAGCAGCATAAAGCCACAGAGTCCACCAAATGATGAGGAGTCTATATCTCTCAAGGATCCGCTCTAACCAAGGGTCAAAGAAAATCTGTCTGTAACTGACTAAATAACGCTTAAATGCATCTTCTAGAGGCTGACCACACAGCCAAAACTTTTCATTGAAATACCCACGTTATAAATCACACATTTAATTGATACTTTCATCCTTTCAAGTTGCATGTGTTCGTCCATTGATCTCTCCTGCGTTCAGGAATTTAAAAGGGAGTTCAGTTACCTTCTCCACACATGCTCTTTCTGTCCTTGGGAACATGTCTTCTCAGGCCCTCTTATCTCACAACAATAATATGTTTCTTCAGTCGCCAGTAGCTGGTACCATTACACCTGCACCTTAGAGAAATATACAGCAAAACCAGCTTCTAATGGAAAGTTTGTACCATTTAAAGAAATTCAGGCCTTCACTCCGTCCAAATTAATACAGACATAAATACATACTTGATTTAAATGAATATGTAAATTTTTCATTAACGCAATGAATATAAAATGGTTATAGAAGTACCATTTCTAAAACATGATAGCATAGACATGCTTGAATAATTATTAATAATTGCAACTTACATGAACACATTGGCAAGACTTTGCTCATATGTGCACTTTACTAATATGCATGTCAGTACACCCTGTATGTAAAAGCCATTTCTGTTAAAACTCTAACGCTTGCAACCTCAGTGGATTGAAGCAAGTGTATTCAATGCGTGTTAGATACTGAAGGAGGGGCTGCCAAATACATCTACATTTAGTGCCTGTGTAATTCAGGTCGTGCGAAATATACGCTCCATTGCCGGCACATGCCAGAGGCAGGTGAACCAGCGTGTCATTGGGGGTCGGGAAAGGCGGATTTCTATTTCCAAAACAATTATATTAACTATCCAGCCGCCTGTAGCATATAGCTAATGAGATTCCATTCAGCAGTGGACAGCAGGGCTTATCCCCAGGATCACCAAATGATATGTGGCTGGGAGTGGGGACACCCACTGTAGGTTTGATGTGACCTAGGATTTCTTTGGAAATGTTGTGATTAGTGTGCATGACCACCAAATGTGTTGAAAGTCCCCGCGTTCCAGGCCGCAAAGGAGCCAGCACTCAGCAGACCCCCCAGGGTGCATAGCCTCTAATCGGGAAGGGGTATAATACCATTAGTACATGAGCTTGTGTGCTGTTTCCCTGAGGGAGAGACTGTGGTAAAGTTTGGGTATGTTCTGCCATAATTTTTCCCAGAGGCTGGATGAAATTGTCCCTGCAGATTTGTCTTCCCATCTAAGCTGATAGGCATGGGTGTGTGGGGGAGTGGCATGTTGGAGAACGCAGTATGTGTTGGATATCAGCCCATGGGAGCTGTCATAAGTCCTAACTAGTGTTTCGAATGGTGTCGGGGCAGGTCGCCTTAGGGTATACCAACGGGTCCAAGGCCCAGTGGCGCAAATTGGATGTATTGGAGGTGTGTCGCATCTGGCAAGTGATAGTCTTTTTTGCACTGGTCAAAGCGCCTTCATAACATCCCCCACAAAAAGATCACAAAGGGTTTGGCAGTCACTCGACGTCCAGTCGTTGAAAGCGTGTAAGGACTGTGCCGTTGAGAATTCGGGGTTACGGGCGATCAGCGTATGCTGTGATGGGATGGTTGTCAACCCCCTAGTCAGGAGGGAGGGTTTGGAACAGTTAGTGGACCTGTGGAAGGATGTTAATTTTGAAGACATTCAGGCACCCCAACCACAAGACATGTAGGGACTTCAATATTTGCAGGTCTTCCATCAGTGATTTCCAAAGACCTGTCAATTAGCCATAAACCAAGTGTTCAAGGTAGGCATAAGGTTAAGACCTAGATATGTGATAGCCTTCGGAGCCCAGCAGAAAGGGGTGAGGGCCTGAAGTGCAGAGACCTCTGCCTGTGGAATGGATATGTTAAGGAGGCTAGATTTCAAGAAATTCACTTTGAAGTCTAGACCGCCTCGAAGGTGGCCAGGCAGGACACCGCCACTGGCAGGGAGGTGGAAGGGCTAGTAAGGGTCAGGAACAATTTGTCCGCAAATAGATGGATTTTGTGTGTGTGGCCACTGAAGACCATGCCTTCGCTCAGTTTGGAAGGGCAAATAGCATTAGCCACTGTCTCCACCGCCAGAGCGAAAGTTAAAGGTAATAGGGGGCAACCCTGGCGGGTGCCCCAGCAATAGTGACACTGTCCGTGAGTCGCCCATTCACTCGAATTGATGCCGTTGGGTAGACCTAGGAGGTCATAATTTTAGAGAGCATGTTAGTGCCCAGTCAGTTTTTAACCAAAACCGAGCGAAGAAAGTTTCAATCTATTCTATCGAAAGACTTATCCGCATCTAGCGAGAGAAGGCATAGAGGGATATTATGTCTGTGTCTTTTCTAGCAGGTGAGCAATCTTACGGATGTTATCAGTACCTGAACTGTTTCTTATAAACGCAACCTGGTCCAGATCTGTTAGACCAGGGAGATAGCAGTCTAACCTGGAAGAAGGGATTTTAGTAAAGATCTTGGGATCGGTGTTAAGCAGGGCAGTAGGAAGAGTAGAGGGCCGGGTCCCTGCCTGGTTTAGGTCTGAGAGATATCTCGGCACCTGCCATCGACTGCATAAGGCCCGTGTTCTCTTTGAAGGAATGGTAGAAGGTAAGTAAATATTCACCTAGTTCAGGGAGGAAATGCAAATAAACAAACCGGGAGGCCATCTGGGCAAAGCATTTTCTTAGTAGGGAGCTCGCAAATGGCCCGTTGAATCTCATCCAGGGTGATCGGAGAGTCGAGGTCCTCCCCCGTGAGTGGGATACCAGGGCTCCCATTCGCAAGCGAGTAAGTAAGCATCTGTCTCTGGCTGAGGGACCTCAACGCGAGCGTAAAGCGCTTCATAGAAAGCTTGAAACTCCTCCTGTTTTTGGTGGCTCGTGATCGCCCATTACCCATCTGTGCATTTAAATTTTGCTATGTGTGCTTTGGTCCGTTGCTGCTGTAAGTGGTTGGCCTGGAGCCTGCCCACCATGTTTCCCCCTTAATAATAGTGCTGCTTTAGCGTTAATAGGGACTGTTCTGGTCTGTTGGTTCTATGTGCCCTCAGTTACCCCCTTAGCAGTGTCAGTTGCCATTTTACTCGGCGGGTAGACTTTGCTTTGCCTTGTCGCTTCAAGGCTTTAATGTTGGATATCGGGTATGCTATACTAACCTGGCCTCTCTTCTAGGGGCAATAGCAATAGTGGAAATGAATCGTGGCCTTGAGACCGTCTCTGATGGTGTGTAGTGGTGGGGCCTGCCCTGAATTATGGCTAAAATAGTCAGATTTCCTTATGGCTATCTGCTATATCCACCTGGTCCCGGAGGAGCCGGGGAGGAAGTCGCAGTGGGTCATCCCACCGGGCACCAGGTTCATAGTATGCTTCAATATGGGCATGGTCTGAGATCAAGATATCTCTGTGGTATCGCGGGCATGTAGGAGTGTGTGTGATGCGAAGAGAGAATCTATTCATGAATATGTAGAATGGAAGTGGTAGTAGAAGGAATAATCACAAGCGTCTGGAAGCTCCACATGTTTACGAGGCCCAAGTCTAGGATATCCCATTTCATCTGGGCTGACATGGCCCTTGTTCCCTGGTAGGTGGCTGTATGCCTGTCCAATGCAGGGCCCCATATCAGATTCAGGTCTCCACCCATCAGTATGTCACTCTCAGTCCCACCAAGCTGATCTCACAGTAGGAGGCGGAGGAAAATATCTTGTGAGGTATTGGGGGCATAGATGTTGAGCAATGAAAGTTGCAGATGGCCGCTCAGGAGGTGTAGCCTAAGGTATCTCCCCCCTCTGTCTCGCACTACCTTAGTGATTGCCATACCACAGTGATGTTTGCACGAGACACCCCCCCCTAGAGTCTTGGAGTCAGTATACATCCAGTACCTTATAGGATAGCATGGATGTGTCATCCTATGCCTATCGAGCCTACGGAGATGTGTCTCCTGGAGGAAGATAATATCAGGGTCGTGTTGTAAGAGGTAGCTCCACACTTATTTCTGTTTATTCTGGGAGATAAGACCCCAAGCATTGAGAAGAACAAGTTATACTCCATCCAAATAGCACATTGAGTAAGGTTTAAAGCTATAAATGAAACGTAGGCACCCTGTAGTGTCAGAGAGCACAGTTGTCCCATGCTGCCTGCCTCTGGCGACTGCATCAGTATATAATGTTTACCATTGCTACAGCCCCCCAGCCAGGACTTTAGGAAGAAAAACAAAACATGTACAATAAACATCATGGGCCAACCGGGTGTGTGTCAGTCGTTTTCAGAGAGTGGCATCAAAGCACCCGCCTCTCCTTGGAGGAGTCACCCTCCCAGAGCCCCGGACACAGAGGGTGGATCAGTGTCATCGGGAAGTACTGGCGTCTCAGATGTCTACGAGTCCAGGGGAGCTCCGGAGTGATACCACTGCGCCAGCGCTCTTCTATGAACATGCAGCCCCTGAAATAACATAGAAGGCCAATGGTAACGCACCTGCCACTGACCTGGCTTTACTCACTACAGTCAGAGGCAGCAGTGGACTGAGGCGGCGAGGAAAGTTTGTCCATATTGCAGTGATGTCAGATAATGTCCTCCTTCATCTCTTGAGAGGCTGTGGATGCCAAGTCCTTACCAGGACGGGATCGTCTGACTGTGGTCCAGATGGGTTTCAGAGCATCCCCAACTGAGGTGTCAGCGCTGCAAGTGAGCCTCTGGTTCGTCAGTTGTGGGGAGACCCAGCAATCTCTTTGCTTCAATCAGGGAGCAAAGGGATCGCCTCTTACCTTTCCAGTTGAACATCAGTGCGAAGGGGTGCCCCCAGTGGTAGTGAATACCTAGTGTGCACAATCTATCAGTGATGATCTTAAACTCCTACCTTCTGTACAGGGTTGTGGCAGACAGACTGTGGAACAACTGGATCTTATGGCTCTGAAAAACCATCAGTTCGGGAGCAGACCGCTAGGAGGATGGCCTCCTTGTCTGTAAAAAAGTGTACTCTGGTCAGGATGTCTGGGGCAGTGCCTGGAGCCCCTGCCACCCAGTGCGTCCTATCCAGGACTGGCGGTGGATGTGCAGGATACCCCCTGTTGGATTACAAGAGAGTGGCAGTGAAAGTCATAATAGCCTCGGCTTCAGCTTCCTTTGGGACCCCCCTTATGCAGACATTGTTGCTTCAGTGTGACTTTCGAGATCCTCCTGCTTAAGTTAGAGATCTGTGTGCTGCTCTTCTAATGTCCTAATTCGCCATCACAGCATTACTTTGTCCTCAGATCATGCATCAACTGTACGCTCAAGGTTGTCTACTCTTTCTCCTATATCAGATACTTCCCTCTAAACCTCCCTAATGCATGATCCCGGTCCAGCAGCATTCCGTGAGCTGGGGCTCCCTTTACCGAGACGTTACCGCGATCGGCGTGTCTCTAGTGCCTCAGCTGGCGCTGGCGGCGTACCTGTCACTGGAGCTCCCCCGATGTGGGGCTTATGCCGTGTGCATGTTGGGCACGCCCCCCTATAAAAGCCATTTACACACGTTACATAGGAGGCTGATTACTCCTTTGTTTCACATTCTGGAAAAACATAATAGCACGGCCAAGTTATGCTCTCTCACAACAATCAGCAGGACCAACTGCCAATGTGCTCCATTCTAGGGCTGTGGAGCACTTTGGCAGTATTGAAGCAGCAGTATAGTTTACCTGTGGGGTATATGTTTATAAAAAGTTTCCATTCATTGTTTTCTCATTTTATAATGGAGAAAAGTAAGAGTTTGGGTAAGCGATGATGCTACTGGTGTTTATTAACTCATTTTGACTTTTCTGGTATTTTTATTATTTGTTTTTATCTTTTGAAAAAAAATGCTCTCTATTGAATTTTAATTTTGGTAACATATCGGGGGTTCTCATTTTTGCTACCTCTACATTTATTCCTGCATGTATGTCTAATTTTTGCAGACCAACTCTAGGAAAGTGCCCCTTTTTGCCACTGGTACTGAGGTTTTTCGACTGAGGTGCACTGTGTTCCTGCTAAACAGGCCCACCAGTGCCAGTGCTCTTATCCCAAAAACAGGTGAAATGTTGTACAATTGGCACACTCCTCTACCCGTGTAAGTGGTACCCCTGGTACCTAAGGCCTTGGTAGACGAGAGGGTCGCTAAGGGCTGCAGCACTAGATTGTGATATCCTCAGGGATCCCCCTAAAAATGAGAATTACATAGCTGCCTTTGCAGTCTGCGAGCCGTGACCCAAGCCAGGAGAAAACACGACATGGCACACCCTTGGTGTGCCATGCCCCCACCACTGCAGCTAAACATATGTAAGTCATCCCTAAGGCAGGCCTAAGGCAGGGTGCAGTACACTCACTGCGTGGCTGTATCTGCACAAGTGGATGCTCATCTCCATTGCTGAGCATTGCAAGTAAACCGGGAAGCCATTTTAAGATATGTGCTGGACACCCGTCAACACGAGTGACTCCGTTACGTAATGGCTTCACTGAACCCTTTTGTGTTGTGGATCAAACACCTCATCTTGATAAATCCGGGCTGATGTCAGCCTCGGATTTATTCGGACATGCACCCAGTGGGCACCTTATTTTTTATTTTAAAAACATATTTCATTGAACTTTATTAGTAACAATTAGGCACTTTCAGAGCTCTACATTGATGATCTTCTTTCAACATTATCAAGAAATTTTTGGTACCATTCATAGTATTTACAGCTTAGGATGTCTGAACAATGTCGCTGTTGGCGTGGGGGATCAGTTTTTCAACAGTTATGGAAAATAATAAGCTCCATAGTTCCCTGCTACCTCCCCCCCCCTTGCCGATCATCATGTCTTCATCTGTTTTAATTGCACTTCAGCTCAGGCGCCTACCCTCGTCTCCACCCTCCTTCCCCATTTGTCCCCCACCGCCCCAATTCTCCTGTGTTCCCGTTATGTCTAACTTCCTGTGTTGCTAGAGATCCCCCAATGTGTCTGATTCCTAATTTCCTGTCTGTCCTCCCTTCCCCTCCCCCCCCCCCCACCCCCCAAAAGTATACTTCGCAAGATATCCTTATGTACTCACTACTTGACTAGGTTATGCATTGGATCATGGTGATCAAGGGGGTAGTGTATCGTCACTTGGTATATCATCTGAATTTTCTTAGAAACATATTAAAGCACTCCAGCCTGGGCTCTCTCAATCAAACCCTGACCTCATTTGACCCCTTGGTCCCTCACCATCTCCTCAGCCTTTGGCCACCTTACTACTTCCCTTTTTGAGGCCGCACACTGTGCCTGTTTCCAATTCCTAGTTATCTCTCTTTTTGCTAACAATAACGCTAGGTCCTGGAACTTGTTGGTCACCTTCTGTCGGGATGTGTGTGGGTACCCATTGAGTAAGCAATACTTGGGGTCCTAAGGGACCTCCCTTTCAATGACTTACTATAGTGTACCAATCTCTGAGTTCCAGGTGCCTCCCAAAACTGGTCTGGCCCAGAACATATGAAAAAAGTCTACTGCCTCCTCCCCACACCTCGGACATCTGGCTTCCATGAGATTAAAATGCCTTTGCAGCCTTTCCTGGTGTCAAATATGCTATGTGTAGTACCTATAAATTAAGTAGCCTGAATCTGGCATTCCTAGATACTTTTGTGACCCAGGTCAATATGTTCTCCCACTCAACATCCATGATCTCTGTGCCCAAGTCCTCTTCCCACTTCAATTTAAGGCTTGTGAGGGGCTGGCAAAGAGCTGCCTTCATTCTCCCATATAGGAAAGTCAGCGCCTTATATGTACCTGCACTACTAGTCAAATATTGACAGATGCTTGAGAGCGGAGGTTCTGTTTGTCCCGTTTGCCAGTGTTTAGTGATTGCCTCGGTGACCGCTCTATGGAGCAAGTAGTGCCAACTGTGGTAATTCATATCCGTAACTCTTCAAATGGTAATAAAGCGTCTGCCTCAAACAACGTTCCCATCGATGCTGCAAGGGGTGTGCGACCTATCTAGGGTTGTGTCAGATATACAGTTAAAGTCTCCACCCAGTAGTATGGGTCCCATAAAGTGGGAGGCCAGGCGTTCAGAAAGGGTCCTCAGAAATCCCGGCTGATCAGAGTTAGGTTCATAAAAACTCCCTATCACTATTTACCGCCCATATAGCCTTCCCATGATCATGACGTACCTCCCCAAGGGATCTATTACAGATTTAACATCAGGGCTCGAAAAACCATAAAAATGTTACTAGACCTGCAGGTTGAGTAACTAAAATAATCCTAGGCAAATAGTTTTACTGAGTCGCCTTTTTCTTAATTCTCGCATATGATTGCACCTTCAAATATGTGGCCTCAGCATTTCTGCAGTACAAAAAAACCTCTTTTGTTTGATTAAGTAGACTAAAGTTTGCTGCATACATCACAAGAATCTAGCCTGCATAACCATGAGGTCTAGCCCACATAACCTAGGACTTCTTTTAGTTTACTAACAATATTACCATCAGGCCAGGAGTGTTTCTCAGTTTGTTTAAACACTCAATTTTAATAAATGTATTACTCAACCATGATGTGGTAACATATTGTCATTTACACACAGTAACTTTCCGAGAAATGTCCAAAAACCTCTCCACTAACTTGCAGCTTTACTGATAAAACTATATAGTATATTAACAATCCGTGAAAATTAAGTTTCAGAAAACATATAGTTTGCACATCAACATGTAAAGTATTCTGATTTGTTTTTATCCTATTAAAATATTTTTTTTCATCACACAGAAATATAAAAGGGCTTTGGCAACTACTGAAATATATTTTGAAATGTTTGCACAGTAGACTTAGTCATTTAAATGTTGTGTGTTAGGAAAAACCTGACACCATATATCTTTTTATTTTACATTCTAAGTAGCAGATCACACAGTTCACCTTACAAAGTCCTGGAACTCTGCAGTCAGAAGGAAAATTAATTGTAAGAAAAACTGACTTTTGACCTCCGTCTGTGAACACAGAGCAAATGTGGCATAAGATTTAAAGGCATCTTTTATTACCCCTTCACTTTTTAACTGAAGAGAACACCTGTTCAGTGTCAACTGCCAGAAGTGACATAAGAGTGGTCTTGATCCAGATAAGAACCCCCCTTGCAAAAGCTGAATATGTAGTACAATAAATACGCTGAAGAGCTCTATCCTCTTTGGCATCTAAGTGTGCCTCTTGTAACAGGGCTATATGAACCCCTCGTCTAGTGAGGTGTGAGAATACCTTATGACGTTTACTCAATGAATGCATCCCCCTAATATTCCATGTGAGTACTTTAAGAGCTAGGGGCACAGTGATTGGGTATATAAGTGGTGGTGTGTGGGCGTCCAGGGGGGTCCGGTCTCTCCCATAGTGGCACAGGTGATATAAGGTATGTGCAGCGGCAGACCATCCCCTTCTTAACTGATTTAAACATTCCCAACTCCCATGCCCCAGGGCGAACAGTGTGATCCATTCGCCCAAGCAGTCAAACAAGAAATAGTCTAACATGTTTGTGCCCTCTAACTCTCGGGCTATGATCTGCGGGGTGTGATAACTCAGTTTATTTGTGGTCTTGGGTTCTGGGCCTCTCAGGTACCCACCCAATTCCCAAAACTACCCATCTTGGAATAAACATCATAAGCCGTGCCACAAGGAACTTCTCCTTACTGCAGTAGGATCTGATTTGTAGTAATTTAAGTACCGTCCTCTCTAGTCTGCCCCGGGCGAGCGCCCACTTCAGTGGCAGGGATAGGACTAGATAATCTTATCTGCAGTTCCCGGGGTGACCACTGGCAGGATCTCACTGGAGGGTATTGAAGCTATTGAGTCTCGATCCGAGTCAGTTCTGTCTTCCCTCACCCCCCTGAGTGGGGCATCCAGGGTCTGGCGACGACCCACGCAAGGATGCCGCAGCAGCTACTGCCTCCTGTCGGCCTTTCTGTGCTTCCTGCACCGTGGAAGATTCAATCCATGCTGCCTGTTCCCGTCGGCGTGAACGAGGGCGGCGCTCTGTTTTCAGCATCTGCTTCTCTATTCTCAAGTGCGCATAGTCAAACTTCTACAGAGTCCATTCATTCTCCTGCTGCCACCACCGTAGATATTTTCTCTGAGATCTCCCTTTCAGTTGCAGTGACTATTTCTGATAGGTGCCTGTGGTCATCTCGCAAGAGCCCCAGATCAATACTAAGCGTGTTGATTTTGACCTCTAGGGCCTCTATCGATGCCACTATAGCTTGCAATACATCTTGAAGTGTAGGGGTGGGGGGCATTGTCTACAGTGACTCGGATAACGTTTGCTCCGACTTCCTGCTAGCTGGCCTAGAAGCTGAGATTCCCCCCCAATTCTGCATCTCTCTTTTTGACAGCTTTACCCATGGCGTAGTCTTGTGGGACGGATAATGTATATTGTTGTCTGTTCCTTCAACACCCTGTGGGAGTGCCCTCATTCAGGATACTATGTACAGCCTTGTGTACCACTTCCTTTCTGCGCCCCCTCTTGTGGCCATTCAGTCCTCAGAAGTCGATTTCTCATTGCTCTCAGTGGGATCGGTCGCTTTCACAGTATTCTATATAGCAATGGTTGGTTTCTCCACCTTCCTCGCTATGAATCCTGCAACTGGGTAACTCTCCCTGCAACAGGTGTAGCGCAACATGGATGTGACCCCATCAGCAATTAAGCTATGGTTCCTGAGGACCCCTTTTAGGCCCATCAAAGCACCAGTCCTCATTATGGGCACCTCTGTGACTTGAGTCTTCAGATTTTTTCAGTCATTAATACTTTTATAGGGGTCCCCAGGGCCCAACACAAGTCTCTTCTGCTGTTCGCATTCTCCGTCTGTCTAGTGGGATCTAGCTGAGTCTATTCACATCGTATATCATGAAGTCTAAGTTCGTTGTTTCAGCGCTGTTCCTCCAAAAAATAGCAGCCGGGTCTTACCTCTCTGGTGTTCTCATCTGCCGGCTGGGGCCTTCTCCTCTGTGTCTTCGATCAGTGTCACCTCCATGTGCCGCAGGGGCCTCTCCCTCTTCTTTAATCTCCAGCCGCCCACTTAGTCTCGCGCAGCCAGCATTTTCAGGGCCCCCAACCAGCAGGCTCGTCGTCCGGGGTGTCACTGAGGCCAGCCCAGCTCAGTGCTCCACCTCGCCGGCCCGCGCTGTCTGTTCTCTAATGAGTGCTCACTTTGGGGCCTCTCCTGGTTCAGGCTGGTGCCAGATGTTCTCTCCAGAGGTAGAAGGCTCCTGTCTCCTAGCATTAGGGCAAGAGATGGTGCACGGCCCAGCGGGATATCGGGGTACAGGGGGTTCTTTTAAACAGTCTATGCAGGTGATAGCAGGGGCCGGCCCAGCACGGCGCTGGCCGTACGCTCCACTGGTCCTCTCAGCACACTCTCACACCTCCGCTCAGCTGCCACTCCAGCCACGCTCTCCAGGATCGTCCGTGCACCAGGTCCCCATCTCTTCACTGCTTCCGGGCGCCTCTTTTGTCCCCTGGTGTGCTTTGATGCGGTCCGGTTCCCATGGGCCATCTCCACTTTCCAGATCATCTCCTTCACGCTCTGCACCCTCTTCTTTAAATGCCGGCTGTTCACTTACAGAAACATGCAGCCAGTGTTCTCAGAGCCCCCCCCTGTCAGCAGACTCGTCTTCCAGGGCGTCTCTGAGGCTGGGTCAGCTCAGTGCCCCTCCTCGCCAGCCCGGCCTTTGCTGTCTGCAATCTGCCGAGTGCTCACTTTAGGGCCTCTCCTGGTTCAGGCTGCCTCATCTCTGCACCGTCTCCGGGCACCGCTGTTGTCCCAGTTGCGTTCCGGCTCTCGGGGGCTGTCTCCATCATCATCATAATCATCTCCTCCTCTCTCCGGGTTGAGCTGCACGAGGCTGCTAGAGCAGTGCTGAGCGTGGCTGCCATCTTGGATCGTCTCGATCCCTCCGTCTAAACTTCGGTTTCTCTCCTTCTACGCCTTTACCGTGGTCCGATCTTTGTCATGGAGGACCCACGCGTCGTCCGGAATACGTGTCTGGTAATTCCTTGTGGTCTCAGCAGCAGGATGAGGGTCGGGTGGGGCCCGGCTCACCAGAGCTCACCCCCCCCACTCCATACGCTGCGAAGCCACGCCCCTCCATCCAGTGGGCACCTTAGAGATGCCCCCTGAACCCAACTAGTCTCTTGGTGTGCTGACTGACTAGTTTAGTCCAGCCTGCCACCACCAGAGACATTTCTGACCGCCTCGAGGTGAGTGTCCATGCTCTGAGGTCAGAAACAATGTCTGCTTTGGAGAAGGGTGTTATCACCCACTCCAGCAGGATGGCAAGCAGATCTGCCTACCAAGGACAGGGGCCCTGCCATCTTTGGTCCCCCTGGCATCCCAAGTCCTGGGTGTAGCCACCACCTGTCCTGAAGCTCATTTGGCACCAGGGCAGGTGGGAGAATTAGCTAGTCAGCAGACGTGTACTACCTCAGGCTAACCACACCCCCAAGGTGGGCTACTCGAGGTGGACACACAAAGAATGTTTTCACCATCTTGTTTTTGGTTTGAACTAGGCCTTCTGGGATAGGGATATGCCCACTCCTGACAGGAAGTGGCCATAATGGGGTGTAGGCACCCCCAAGTGTAAGTAGCCCATTGAGTCTTACCCTACACTCACCTAAAAAGCCTCTAAATTCAGAATTTAGGTGGCTCCCTGTCACCAGAAGCCAGATTCGTCTGACAACAAAGAGAAGAGAGCGCAGAAGAACTGGAAGAGCAAGAACTCCAAAAGCCTCGGAGGTTCTCTAGCACTTTGCCAGCCCATCAGCATCTCCCCTGGAGAAGATGAGCCACTTCCCTGCTTCTTGCAGGCACCAACCGCAACGTCCAGTTCACTGGACTGCTGACCTCCAGGTCCATTGTCTCAGTAGGCGTCCAGGAGGAGGTCCAAATGCTCCAAGAAGTCAGTCCTGTCTCCCCATCAAATGAGAAGACCCAAGGGTCTGCCAGAGCCGAGCTGCACCAACACCTGGAGTACTGGACCCCTTGGACCACCGAAGGCTTATTGAAGCTCACCCTGGACTCTAACAGCAGATCAGAAGACCTGCCAGCGAGGGATGTCAGCCTTCACTGTTATCCAGTTGCCTTGTCATGCCTCTCCTACTGCAGGTCCCCCAAAGAATTGTGTGCGCTTTCACTCAAGAGCACCACTGCTAAAGATCCACTGCATCTGAGCGCCCCTGACCAGGTCCAAGTCTTCCAACGGTGTCCCCCTGCCCTCTGAACGCCCACCAACCGCGAGCCCCTCTGCTGAGAGCTCCCGGGCTTGACTCCAAGTCCCTCCTTGCATTCTTTTTCCAGGTGCCCCATCCCCCCCTCGTTGCCAAGTGCTCAGTGTGCAGGAACCCAATACGACCAACACCACTGCACCCGGATGCTTCTGGGCTGGTAAATCTGAACTTCTGGTCTGGTCAATAACTTTGCACCACTAGCACCTCACTACCTTCAGGAGATCCCCAAGAACTGAGTGTAAGAACTTCCATGCAGTCATAATACTTTGAAAACTCATGCTGCGTAAAAACGCATTCACTTACAAAATGTGTTTCTTTCTTGCAAATGATTCTAAGAACTGCTGCAGTATTTATTCTTCTACAAATGTTATGGTGTTTATGAATAATACAACAAAGTAACTATTTTTTCAAACAATTGGTCTTGAGTTTCTTCTTGATTGTGTGTCTCATTTATTAACTCTGTGAGTTCAACAAAACTTAGCAGTACCCTCTGATAAGCCCAACTGCTCACCCACAATCCCACAAAAGAAAGCTTTTGGGATTGTCCTTTTTACCCATGTAAACCAATAAGGGTTGCACAGGACTATCTGCATTGTGCCCCTCTACATTGGGTCACTGCATAGATAGCCAGCTTCCTACACCAACAATAATAACATTTTAATCTCAATATATAAAATATCAAAATGAGCAATCTCTGCTATGTTCTCGATCCAGCTCTTGTGGTATCTGTTTATTTCCACTTTTACTTGTAGGCAAAAGGGCATTTACCTATTTGCTTGAGCATACCATAGCATCCACCTTTGTTTAGTGATTCGTTTTGCTTGTGTAACCTTGGCCATATTTCCATTGGTCACACTACTCGTTTCATGAACGCTATTTTTGTGGATAATTCCCTTGTCTGTGATACCGCCTGTATTTGCCCTCAGTGCCCTCATATTTTGTTTTGTTTAATATAAAAATGTAATTTTTATATAGATGTTATCTATAATCACAGATATGTATTGCTTGCTGTCTGTTCAGTGTTCTAGGATTCCACACCAGGGCATAGCAATTCAGTCTTTAATCATGTTAATGAAGATGTTTCCAATGCAGAACCGATATTCTGTAACTTAGTTATCGAGGCATAACACAGAGTCCTCGAGTAACATAACCATGGTGGGACTCTGGTGACACCTCTCCTCGACCTCTTTGAGATCCGCACTGAAAGACAATGAAGAATTGGTTCAGAGATAAACTCAGCCACAGTGAACTACCGTACTTTCTGAACACGCCTCGATGGAATGAGATTGAGATCCCTCTGCAGGTATCTCGGAGCTCCCCACCGGCCGGTCGTTCAAAATAAGCAAAGCCGAGATGTCTTAGATGGCCACACGTGGGTCATCTGTGATGACATTTTCAGTCAAGTCTTTGAGCTAAAGAAAAAAGGTGGCTAGAGCCCTTCTCATAGCCGAAAATGCAAAAACCCATCTTTATATTCAGATATCGCAAGCGTTATATTTGTGTGGGGTATTCATGCGTTGTGTGCACCTCTAAAACGTAGACTGGACTTGCTCCATTTGTAAAATGCATGTTAGATTTGCGTCTAGTAAAATGGCATGTGAACCACCCTTTATTACGTTCCAGCATGCACTAGTTAATTGTATAACATATGATTCTAAGAGCAGACTTATTGATTGCAGTTAGTTGATCTAATTGTGACTTATTGGCATTCTATTCTCGTAATTGAGTTTACACTAGTGATTTTAATCGTTAGATTTTTATGGGCACTGGTAGACATTTGGTGTGTCATTTTGATTTCCTCCTCCAAATTTCAGTTTGCTCATTGAGCTTTTTGTGAGATTAATTGAAGATTTTTAAAAAACGTTAACATTTATATTACATCTTTATGCATAAAATGGAGCATTACTTTACCGCCTTGGTAAATATCCAACAATAGTGCACTTCTTAAATTCGTACTGGTAGCTCAGCATGCCTCATTTTACTGGCCTGGGAAATTCATACATCTAAAAAGAATACTGAAATATGTGTTTTGGCTGCCACTGAAAGCAGTGTTAAGATTCTTTTTAAAATGCATAACCTGGAAGCTTCAAATCCTCCGGCAACTTCCTACCTTGATGCAAAACTGTCAACGGATGGCTGTTCCCACCAAATATACCGCAAAGTCTGGCTTAACTCGCTATTTCAAGAGTAACAAAATCAGATATTAACCCAGAATTTCCAGTCTCAACCCCAACAATTCTTAGCCCATTTCTTCATCTTGCTGTGGGTCTAGTGTTTCAAAGGAAAGTGCAGATCCTTCTGTTCGCTGGGCATCTCAGATAGCACAGTACTTCGCCAGCTGTAGGACCTTCAACACATATAACCTGGTGCAGATGCAACACTGATTTTTTTTCTTTTCTTTAGACTTTATTTAAATAGCCTTCTGTGTATAATGCTGAATAAGTGTCTTTCAAATCACCTACCTGACTAGAATATACAGCTTCATTTAAACTAATGCAATGCATTGAATGAGCCACTGGTGACAAAGTTTTCACTTTGATAGAGTTTCAACTTCGCCAGTAGTCACCGTTTAGAGCTCTTGACCACTTACTGTAATACTTGGGTGGTGATTGCTCTTCCACAATGTTTTCAGTATTATTGGAGGCATTTTTGTTGTATATGTGTAGTTGTACTTCGATATGTATCTTATTTGCTTTCTGATATTCTTCAGTGTTCCTCTTCTTAAACTCTTGGGTCCTGAGAGCAGAGCACATTTTAGTAAAATTTTTTATTTTATTTTTATCATGGACCTGTTCATAACGTCCCCCATGCCTCCCCCCACCCCGCTACAATTAACTTGTTTTGGGACAGACACCAGGGCGAACCGTTGCTTCTTTCCTATAAGAGGATTTTCCTAGTGGTGCAGACAGCCGTGATGGTGCTTACATTGGCTTTTCATCTTCATTATTGCTATCCTGCATTCTGAAAAGTAGTAAAGATTATGAGTTAGGTCATTACTGGGATGCCTTCCTACTTAAGCAAAAAAACGCCATAAATGTCTGTGGTATCGGAAACGTTTTTGATTACTTTGATTTTTATTTTTTATTTTTATTTTGTTTTTAAGCACATTCACTATAAAGTAATGTTTACATGGCTGCATAAATGAATCGCTTATAACATCTTCCTGTGTTCCCACACTACTACTACTAAGTTTAAATAGTGCTGCACTTGGGTAGAGAAAGACTTTGATTGCAGCATTATGTCTTTTGGCAGAAGCATCCTGATAGAAAATCTGCAAGTGACCTAGCAGACTTTTTCACTCGATAGTAAGACATGACAGTTTGTCTTCTAAACATGCTAACTTAAAGTTGCATATAATATTTCAAAGTTGGGAGTACAGCATTTCAGCACGAGAAAATACATATTTTTCAGCCTCCCTTTTTTTTCCATGTATAGTTTAGCAACTGTGAGTCTTTCTATGTATTTATTTTTTTAAATACCTTAGCTTGAAAGTATACTATTGGAGCCTTCTGTTCTTGAGTGGTGGTGGGAACTGGTAGAAGCAGATGTGGTGATAAGGGATGTTAGAACCAACTGGGCTTTAGGGAGCCCAACCGGGTCTAACAGTCTTCCTGTGCTGCAGCTCCCTTTGGAAAGATAATAATTTATTCTGTTTGGTGACAAGTAGAGGTAGTACCCATTATGAACCCTTAGGTGGTGGTGGCACATATGCAAGATCATTAGCTTCTGGAGAGTCTCTAAGTGAATTGGAACCCAGGGGTCTTGAACTGTACCTGCCCTCTTCCCAGTAGATTACAGGGCTGTGTTCTGGAGGCTGACAAAAAATGAGGTAAAAAGAGACTGTGAATGGTGGCTGAAATAAGCAAGCAAAACTGCTGTGAAGACTACAATCACAAAGTACAATAGATGATGCGAGGTGAAAAAGCAGTGAGGCATTGTGTTATAAAAAGTAGGAGTGAAAATATTAGCACATCCATGTGCCACGGTTGTAAGATATGGTGATATCATAAGGATGGCGATGATCATTCTCCTGTTTCTAATCTATCCTTGATAGGGCAAGTAAACAAGGAAAGAGCAAATATAACGCCAGAATCTTCCCATGTGGGTGAGAGTGCTCATAGATATCTAGAAAAAAAAGTGTTCCTTCAATGATGGGAAGCTGAATTTCATAGAAGAAGTGTTACAGTTGACTGTAAGCTTAGAAAATAACTGTGCAGGTCCAGGATTCTTGACCTTACTTCCTGAACTATGTGGTTAAAGCAACTTTTTAAAAAAGTAGATAACCCTGAAAATAAATCAGATATAGCAGACTTAAGACTATGGTGGTTACTATTGGGTGAAGGAAAAGAGAATTTTGAAGACCTAATTGAAGAACTTTTTAAGGAAACACTATACAGATGTGTTCTACTCACTTTCAGTAGGAATGAGCAGAGCCTTCGGGCTCCCCACCAGTGACATGTCAGAGAGGGGCACACTCTTCTTGTCTTTGAGGATTTTGTGGAGATGTGTAGAAAGACATAGATTTTGAAGATGTCCGGAAAATAGGAGTTCTTATTTTGAAGGTTCAAACTTTGCTTTTAAAGACCTATGCTATGAAACCCAGTAGAGGATGAGATACTGCTAAACAGCAAAACATAGTTGGAAAAACTGCAAATGAAGGCTTTCTTCCAGGATACCAGAAAGCTGAAATTATTTGTCAAAATTACTTATGCATTAATCCAGGTTGAAAGTGTTTGCGTGTTTCGAGAGGAGGTTATCAATACATGACACTTGGTTTAAGTGATACTGTCTGGAGTTGTGTTTATTCTGTTAGGCATGAGTTTAAGATCCCTGGGTTAAAGGGCAGGGCTCCTTTTAAAAAAAATAGGCTTGCTCCTCCCCGTCCTGCATAACTGTTATCTGCTGAATAGTGCCAGTGAACTAGCCACAGAGCTGAAGAACCTCAGCCTTTGCTATCCCCAAATGACCATTACGCTTCTCTGACCAGAGGCTTCTTACTGTGCCCAAAATCAAGAAAGCCAGAAGTGGTGGGTGCTCTTTGCCTACTTGGCATCGAAACTTTAGAACTCGCTCCCTTTATCCTTGATAATTATGAAGAAATCAAATTCAGGAAACATCTCAAAGCACACCTTTTTAAATGATATGCCCTACATTAGCTATTATGTGACGGACATGGCTTTAGCACTGGGAGGCCCATTAGGTAGGTATGTGCTTTACAAATACCTAGCATAGCTGTAGCGTTTGTCGTTTGTTTATATTTTGTCAAATACTACTCTGATTAGGTTTAATTTCTGCATTTAAAACATAATGTAAAGTTATTGAGTCTCTGCCCCTGGTGATTGAGCTAGAGTTGTGCACATTCCATAAAGCTTCAGTGAATGTTTAAAAAAACCTGTTATGTATTGTTTGTTCGTTAAAAGTTTATTCACTGTAAGGAAAATGGGTGGGCTATCAAGAACCATCTAAATGTCATTTGAGGCTTTTCTGCTACAACAGTCTATTGTCTAGAACAGTAGTTGTTAACATCTTGACTTCATGGATCCCCTCTTAGTCATTACTGGAATCCTGTGACACCCACTAAATCATTATTGTAATCCTGGGACCCCTGTCTAAGAAATGTTGATGATTTGAACCCCAGAACAATACACAAAAATACAGACACAAGCATTCATTAAATAAATTCACACATGATGTAATATTATATGTACTTCACAAATATGAAAGGATTCTTTTTTATTTTAGTGGGAAGGTTGTAGCTTTTCTAAACTCAATTGAGGCCACTTTGTTGTCTGTACTACATTTGGTTTGAATTTGAACTACTCTCACAAATCAGTTGGAGGATACCAACTTCAATTTTACTTTTTGCTCCTTTATTTATATGCAATTTAAAAAAATCTGTTAATATTATTTTTTATTTTTAACCAGTTACAGACCTCCTTAGTAGGCATCGTGGACCCCCAGCACTCCCTGTACAAGAGTTTAAATACCATTGGTCTAGAAATGAAAATTAAATGTCCTTTCACAGAGAAGCAGCAAAAATACTTTTTCACAATTAATTAACAAGGCTCAAAAGTGTACAATATGTAACCTCTGATGTACTAAGAGGGATACGCCAGTTCATTCATTATTTTATTTGAATTTTATTAATTAAACATGGGTTGAGGTGCACAGGTGTCAGTCCATATTTGGGTCTAAGATTTATTCTGGATAATAAGTTTGAGTCTAGAGTTATGTAGTGTTACTTTCTCGTGTGATGCAGTGGCTGTATTTGATTCCATTAGACTTGACATTTCACACGCCATGCTAGTTTTGCATTGTTTTCAGCAGTTTGTTCTATAAGTTTGCCAGAGACTTAATCGCATGTCTGAATGCACGCACAGCTGCCTTATTAGAGGATTTTAAGTTGCGTATGGAATGGTTATTACTGAAAATTAACTGGAACACTTTTCTGGGTCCCCCGCCACAGGTAGTCATAAGTAATTTGCATAGTAAAACAACTTTTTTTTAAAATTTGGTGGCTATGGTGAACAGTCAAATATATTTTTATGCAGGTTTATTGCGCTATGATTCTCAACAGTGTAAAAGCTGGGCCCTTTACCGGTGGTCTTCAGTCTAGGTCAACGGTTCTTAACGTTTTTACTTCTGTGGACCCTCACTTGATCATTACTGGACCCCCACTGAATCATTATTTGAGTCCGGCGACCCCTACTGAGTCATAATCGGGAGCTGGAGATCCTAGCCTAAGCACTAGTTGAACTGCAAAGCAGTACACAAATAATACATAAATAAACATTTCTCAAACAAATACACAAACAATGGAACATTTTATTTAATTCACAAATAAAAAATATATATTTTTTCAATTTTATTGGAAAGGTTGGAGATTTTTCAAAATTCAATTGAGGCCACTCCTCATCCGCGCTACATTACATTACATTTGGTGCATTTGTGCTGCTCCCCGAATCAGTCGGAGAATACTAACTTCATTTTAGTGTCCAATTTCAAATTCAATGTTGTGTTGCTTCTTTATTTATATACACTTTATTTAATATTTATATTTCTAAGTAGCTGTGGACCCCCTGAGCTTTGCCGACCCCCAGGGGTTCCCCGAACCGCAGTTATGAACCACTGGTCTAGGTATCCTAGCATTCTGTAGGTTGGACACGTGTCTATTCTCCACAGTCTTCCTCACTGAAGGCGAACTTGTGTTTTAAATGTCTGATGTTTTTCTCCTCTGTAGGACGTATTCTAATACAAAGCAAGTATCATCTGTATAGCTATTCGAATTTTCTTAGTTATAAATCGTGTTTGTTTTGTCATTTTGTAGCTGTCTGACAATGTGATTGGCCGCATGAGGGAGCCTTCCACACCTGCTGCAAAGCCCCAGCCTCTGTCATTGTCTCCTCCACAGAAGCCTCCCTCTAGTGACTATGGGACGTTTGCTAGCCGTGCAGGTAAATATAAAGCTTTGACTTTTAGGAATAATCTGATTCTTTTGACCATAGATGGATTTGAATCTCTTACAAAGGTAGGCCGTTTTGTGCTTTACTACACAGATGTTTTCCACAGGCCCTGCTTGGCTTTCCTATTATTTGATTTGCATTATCTTTGTTAATGACCGATATTGTGCACCATTGGATCGATGGAAAAGCGAAAAAATGTTGCTATGCATTGTAAAGCTCATGGATGTCTTTCCAGTGTCACATTCAGAATGCAGCCAATGACCCCATTCTATGTCTGAGTTCCACCAAACATTTAAAAAATCGATCTGGATCCTTAAAATCTGGGCAATAGCTTACTATCAACACTGAGGGGTGCATAGCAACCTCTGCAGACCAACGCTAAAGATCAGGGAAGAGACCTTTCATAACATCCCCTCACCAGAAACGGATTACCTTTCCACTGTGCCACATCTTACTACTGAATTAGAATAAACATCCAATTAGAATGAACATCCAAAGCAACCGTATGATGTGTCGGCGCAAGGCTTAATACATGTAGGTTTAAAGGCAAATGTAAAACTTTTTTAAATACGTTTTATATTATGCTGTTCTGTTCAAAAGAGTTAAGCTGCATGTGGGCACAGAAGATTTTTTGTCGATGTCAATCTCATGTAAAAGGTCCATTTAAATGATAGTGAAACACATTCTGTGCAATTGCCCCGTTGAATGCTTGCTAAGATTCTGCTCCAGGCTGTCTGTACAGCCACACAGCAACCCTCACCACGCAGTTGATGACACGCCGGATCTGGATTGCCCCTCTCGATTCAGATTATGTTCTCAGGTGATGAAGATCAATTATTTCTCATTTAGGCCTCAGCAAAGGGTTTCCCCCCTCCCCCCCCCCCCCCCACCCGCTTCCTCAATAAAATATCTACAGCGCAGCAAAACTGCAGACAATCGCGCCGTAAGAGATTTCATTAGACTCATAAGATGCACACATGTGAGGCTTGATTCCTAGATTTACTATAACTTAATCATCTGGTAATTTTGCACAACTTTCAGCCATGCTAAACAGCAGCCGTGCTGCTATACCACACTGCTAAATGATACTGACATAGACAATGTCCATTGTCTTCGCATTGCTGAGACTTATTGGCTTTGCCAATGTTTGTTCATCTTCCTTGTCCCCTTTGGGTTAGGAGCTAAAACCAGTAATGGCAGCACATAATATCTGATAGTGATCTCTTCTATAAAGTTTTCCTGCACGTCCTTTATGAGACATATTATCCCTAGTATTGGGAGCCTAGACAATATGTTCCACATTCCATTTATAGTGATCTTACCAGATGCCAAAGTTGAAGAAATTTGTCAACGGTTAGGGAGTATTGCTAGCACTGAACTCTATTCTCCTAATAATCTTCAACATAATTTGGATTGAAACTAACAGGAGCACCACAAAGTATTATAACAAAGAACAGTGAGGCAGCTTCTGTGTATTACTGGCTCCTTAGAGTGGTCCATTTGATTCCAAAGTACATACCTCTAGAGTAATTGGAAGGGAAGGGAAGGGCAAAAGACACTATTGGGAATTACGGTGGAAAAGAAAGACTGAAAATGTCAGAAAGGGAGAAAGTGGAAAGCTGCAATATTGACCTGAAGGGGCAGAGCGTGCCCGTAAATGGATTAAAGAGACCCGAGATGGCTTTAGGATTACGTTGCCTCAGTGTTCTGTGCTCGCACATTTAATTGCAGCAGCCGCGTGTTTCAGAGGAAAGCTCTGGGCACAGACTTGTTTTTATTTACAAATTAACCACTGATTCCGTCAATGGGTGGATTCCATAACTCCACCTTTCTAGCTGCACTAAAACCACATAAAGAAAGTGTATTGGTAGACTTGTTATCCGGGGAAAGGAGGACTTTAGACTACCAGTAAAAAGTCACTATGGTGAGTAACTTGTATTTACAGGCATACCTCCTGCACCCCGATAACAAAATCAATACTTATATGGGAACAAAACAAATCATGATTTCCAAAGAGGAGATAGACAGCCTTATTAGCCACTCCAGAGTGGCCAAACTATTTACAACAGAGCTTGGACAAACCAGGCTTCATCCTGCAAGCTGAGATCCATTGTGTAAAACTACTGAATACTTGAGTCATAAGTCACTTGGCAAGTTTGTAGATGGCATCCAAGGCAACATAATACTTAAAAGGCACATAATCACCTGTTCTTAAAACATTGGTGTGTGGCTCTGACAAGGAGGGAGACCAACAATCTTGCAGCACATGGAAGTACAAGAGGCCACTAAAAGTGTTGCTGTAGTCAATGACCTACTTGTTGAAGGACATAACTGTTTTAGTCCTTGTCAGGTAAACCATAAGGCAAAACCCCATCATCTAAAATGTGATGAGTCCTCTTGATGTTGGAGGGTAGCACAAGGACGAAAGCAGGAAGCACAATCTCTTGGTTGATGGTAAAGTCCAAGAAAACCTAAGGCCCTTCAAGTGATATTTAACTGTAGTTTTTGCAAAGAAAAATATTGTGGAAACGGAGTCCTGCCATCCTCGGGAGCGATCAAGAAATGACTTGATCAAATATGTTTGACTCCCTAATTTGATTTGCTAGGAGGACCAAAAGCGTATCCTCCAGCTCACATTGATGGTATCTGCCAGGTCCCAGTGGCAAAACCAAGCCGTTTGCTAATGTATTGAGTTCTAGTTCCTTTTGATGTCTTGTAGTAGTGAAAGATTATTTCAACCATTCCAGTTAAATGTAGATCAGGCTTCCGGGTGTACCCAGTTATTAACATTGGAGGGCAGAGATGGAGCAACAATCATTCCTGCTCAGAAAGGGGGGGTCGTGCTGTGTAGCAGATTAACAGTCTTCTACCTAACATCTGGACCGAATTTAAGAATCCAGACTGGTGTGGTCAACAGAGGATTATGAATCAACATGTTAATTGTTGGCTCGATCTAGGGAGTAGGAGATGGGAATAAAGGCAGAAAGCTGTAAGCAGTAAAGGAGCAGCACAAGGGATATCTGCTCATCAATTAAGTGAAGAAAGCAAGCATAGCTATTTCTGGATGTAAAAGTATCTGCAGTCTCTGAGCAGGCGGGAGATGACCAAGCCGTGCAGTTTGCAGTCCTATAAATAAGCCTGCTCAGGATTTATTTTTTTTGTTTGGTACACCCGAACAAGTCATTTATAATTTTTGGGACTGGAAACACCATGTCTCATTTGCAAAAAGCATTTTGGAACAGTCCGTAAGCAGCATTTGAGCACAGGACGCCATTAGGTCTGGGGACACTCGAACCACAAAATGATTCTAGAGTTCTGTAGGCTGATTGGGCCCAGGTGTCTTGAAAATATACATTTTTCACAATTGTGACTAAAGCCATCACCATCTGTGTGTCTATTATTGTGTCTACTGAATGAGTTGAGATGAAATAGAAATAGCAGACTAAGTTGGATATACACCTTTGGAAGGCAGCAACTAATTCTGTTACTTTGGTGGCAACTTGTGGGGCTGACTTCAAACTGATGGAATGCACCCTTTGCTGGTACTGAAATGGGGGAACATTAGGTCCATTTGTAAGTCTAGGACGGATTCTGGAGTAAATCTCCAGTTCCTCCAATGTTCGTGAGAGACCTTCTTGTTTAGTAAGTGGATGGTCTGACTCTTGACATTACAAAAGCAGGTATTCCTGCTCCTCCAATGCAGCTTTATGTAAGCAGTAAAGAACTTTGAATTTGTCGTGGTACGTGCCACTAACAAAGCATTTTTTTGGGGGGGAATTGGCCATGTTTGATTGTCTTTTAGCATCCCTCTTTGTTCCCGCTGTCATTGTGGCTGTTCCTGGCCCATATTTTGCTACTGTTTCAATAGGTCCATATCGCCCTTGTTTATTTTCCTTCTACATTTTCCCTCATCCTGCAATTGCATTGCTAGGTGTTGCCCTGCTTGTTTTGTATCAGGCATTTTTTGACTGATAGGAGGAGCATCTTCGAGAGTGGTGGGGCAGGCAGTTGGTAATCTCTTATTGGGAGGCAGGTTATGCCGGATTGGGGTTGTGTACGGCTGTTGCTGCCTAGTTCCATTCCTTTAATGGGTTCAGCTTCGCCTGCCCACCTTGTTGGATGCTTGAGAGCAATGAGGCATGGGTTTTGTTTTTACTTATATTGGGTGCTCCCTTGTGTCTGGACATAGCTAAACCTCTTTGAAGAGCTATAATGATAGTGAAACTTGTGTCAGAGATTACTTTTGCTCATTGCAGGTTGGTTTTGTTGGTATTTTACCAATCCTAAGCTTAAATACTGTGCCTGACGTGGTGAAAGGCTTTTGTCATTTTACAGCTTGGCGAGGATTTAACTTTGCCAATCGTATGCTTAAATATTTTGCTGTATAAATGGCAAAATACCTTGTCTCTTTCTAGCTCGGTGTGGATGGTACTGTGCTAATCCTATGCTTAAAACTTTTGCCAGAGAAACATACCTTTGAGGTGAGCAAATCTACAGCGTTTCTAGTGTTGTAGGGTGTATCTATCCATCTAGCCATCTATCTATCTTTGATTTTTGGAAAACTGGGACCATGTCCCTAAGTTCTGTAATGGCTGCTACAACATATTGTTCAGGTTGTGGCCAGCCAATCAGGATTGACTGGTCCCTTGAAAGAGGGCAATCAGAATTTAGCTGGACACCAACAGTCCACATATACCTAACTTTTGAACACCACACCAAACTTCTCAAATGGCTGAGCGCATTTACACCAAATAATGAAAGGCTCACTTTCCAGTAAAGCTCTAGCTTTCTGCCAAATTTAGTGTCATTCCATTCAGCTGTTTTTTCTGTATAACTTCCCAAAATTTCCATCTGGAACTAATATGGGAAATATTTTGGTACCTCTGCACTACTCCCCTCCCTTTTGTTTTGCTCCCACATGATGGACCTAAGCAAAACTTTCCAGAAAGGAGCTGTGGTGGAAAGTTTTGTGCAGATTTGTCAAACCAAAGTGCCAAAGTTATTTGCAAAACAAAAAATGCTCTATGGGAACTCTGACCTGACTGAAACTGTGCCTTATGGACCACCACATTGTAAAAAAGTGTGTGTGTGTGTGTGTGTGTGTGTACACACACACACTTCACATAGAATTCAAACGCTGGCACTCCATGCAGATTACTGTCCTTTATTTACATCCAAAATTCCATTTCATGTAAAAAAAAAAATCCATAGTGACACAAAAATAGGGAGACTCGTTTCAACCATCACGGTCTTCTTCCTTGGCCCTTCTAGTACTAGTGTTTCTGTGTCACTATGGATTTTTGGACGTGAAATTGAATTTTGGATGTAAATAAAGGACAGTAATCTGCATGGAGTGCCAGCGTTTCAATTCTATGTGGAGTATATATTAAATGGGTCCTGTGCCCATTTTCTGAGCACCAACCTCGACAGGCGAGCGCAGGAAGAATCGCAGGACTTCTTTTTAGTGATACATATATATATATATATATATATATATGTATCTATATATATATATATATATATATATGTATCAGAGCGCTAGGCGGTCCAGCTATATTTAGATTCCACTGGACCCCTTCAGGCAGTGGACAAAGAAGAGGTGTTCTGTTAATTCAGAAACTGAATTAGCAATTAAGATGCCTTTAAATCTTATTCTTGTCACATTTGCTCTGTGTTCAGAGAAGGGGGTCAAAAGTCAGTTTGTCTTCTTGCAGTACAAATACTTTGCCTTGTGACTGCAGAGTTCCAGTATTTTGTAAGGTGAACTGTCTGACCTATGTGAAATGAAAGGCTTTTGGTATCAGGTTTTCCCTAACACAGAACATTTATATAACTAAGTCAACTTTACAAACATTTCAAAATATATTTCAGTAGCTGTGAAAGACCATTTTTTGTACTTCTGTGTGATGGAAAAAAATACTTTAATAGGATGACAAAAGTCAGAAGACTTTACTTTATGATGTGCAAATGATAAATGTTTTCTGAACCCCAGTATAGTTTTATAAGTAAAGCTTCAAATTAGTGGGAAGGTTTTTGGACATTTCTTGGAAATGTATTGTCAGTAAGTGACAGTGCCCTACCATATAATGTTTTAGTAATATATTTATTTAAAGTGAGTGTTAAAACATAAACTGAGAAACACTCCTGCCCTTATGGCAAAGCTATTAGTAAACTAAGAGGCAAATCATGCATGGATCTTGTGTACACTATATGTGGGCTAGCTTTATTATACATGGAGCCAAACGTTTAGTGTATTTAATCAAACAAAAGAGGATTTCTTTTACAGCAGAGTATTTGAAGGTGCACTCATGTGAGAATGAAGACAACATTTGCCTAAGATCATACAATTTGAGACCCATTTCAGGGTCACGTACATTACAGTTAGGTCAAGTAGATTATTCAAGCTACTTGACCTGCAGGTCTAGTAACATTTTTATGATTTTTCTGGGGGGGGGGGGTGCATGCGTGTGTGTGGGTGTAAAGTGCAATTCAAATATGTAAGCCCACACTTAATGTTGTCAAACCTGCATTGTATTCCAGCACCATGCTGGTTCTTGCAATTCAAATACCAATACATGCGTACAGTTTCAGGTATCAACAGTTTGACTCAAAAGTACTGTTCGAAATAAGTTTCACTAAGCATCATGAGTCTAAAATTTGAGAGAAATCAATTGGAGACATTAGCTGAAGGTAAAGATACCTGTAGCGATTCTAGTCCAAATGCATAGTACCCAAAAAGATCAAAGATGCAGATGAGCAAGTCTCACAGCAGCTTTTTTGTGAGCCACCAAATGTTCCGAATAGCACTTGGAAGATATGGTATGGTAGCCTTTTAGTTGCAGTTTTTTTTTTATGTATTTAATAGTAGGTTTAGGAACAGATATTGATGAGTACACGTGCATCCACAGAGATGGACTTACTTACACATACCTGCTCTTCTGTCTGGGCGTGCGTGCACGTGCCAAAGGACAGGTGGCTCATCTCAGTATTTTCATAATTACCCACAGGTTTGTACTCAATATAACTTTGTATCCCTTGCATGCACCAGCGCCTTGCTGTGCACTCCATGTGGTGTGGTAGTTCTCACCTACAAGTTATTTGTCCTTAGAAACGGCGCTACAGGAATTCAGTGATCACCTGATGACGTAAGTAATCACATTGTGGGTTTACACAGACCACCAAGTGGCAACATCACTTTCTAACAGCAGATTAATTTTTCAATAACACACAGGTATTATACACAAGGACACAATCACCGAATTCTCCAAAGGTGATGTAAGAACATTAGCATGTGGTTTACATGTTTTCCCCCTGACAACACAGACCTCAAGAGAAAATATAAAAAAATTATTTACCGTTGTCTAATAAACTTACTTAGAAATCGACAGCAATTATCACCATAGCTGATTTAATGTTTGGGAATTTGGCACCCATTTCCTCTGATCCACACTTGCCCAGTTTTTGTTTGTTCAACGTTCTCCCTCCCAGCGCTACGTGGTTTCGAAAATGTCTATCCTTTCCGTATCATTGTGCTAATCTTAACCACCGTCAGTTGCCGACATAAACCCGCGTTCCCCACCCCGCACTCCTTGTACCTTATCCTACTCCTCTTGTATCTCACTTGATTGACAGTCCCTCGATTCCGAACTGCTGCTCTGTTCTCCCAGATCGGACCTGTCTTTCCACACCACATGTGTAGCGCCTTCACAGCAGGCCCCTTCTCCTTAAATGAACAAAAGGAGAAATTCCTCTGGTCGTGAGTGGTGTATGTCCGCATTTCCACAGTAACCAACAAAGGTTCTATTTCCATGATAATCCATAACCGATGACAGTTGTGAGTTTCCCGTCACAACTGTATTTGCTCTGCATGATACATAGCGGGGTCTTTTCATACTTTACCAATGTACTCTGCTAATGACAAGGAAATTAACACCCCGTTTGCAATGTGAACCTCGCAGTACTATTGCGATCCCCTCTTTCCAAGACACATTAACTGTTCTCACTTCATTTTTCGTGTTTCTCTACCTTTAACCACAAACCACTGTTAATCAGTGATTACTGCCACATACTTCAATCACCCAACCCTTGTATTTGACCTCAAAAATTCATTTGTAGCGTAGTGTGGTTTAATGTGTACTTCACTTTGTCATTGTTAGGCACGTGCATAACAATTTTTCACAATTACTTGAATTTGCTTATTTAAGTTCGACCCACAAAATAATTGCCTATGTCTCGTTTTTACTGTTTAATTTGCGAAGGATCTACATCCAACCACACATTAATGGCATCATGTGTAACATTGGTGGGTTGCCTTACATCAAATTACCCTAACATGGAGTATAACTTTTGAATTGTTTTACCTTCTTAAAGTATTTTGCTGCGTTCAGAGCCCCACACAGATTGTAGTCTTTTTTTTTTTTTGCAAGACAATGGGTTTACCCAATGAGTGTAATACTGGAATACTCTTGTTCATAAAAATACTGCTAGAAGTGTCCTCAAAAATCAAAATCAAGCGTAGAGTTGGATTAACCTTAACAATTCGACCGTGGAGTCTCTTCTCGTTATTGTATTTGAAATTTGTTAAATAAGAATTTCCAGATATGCTGGAGCTCTCATGGCCTATTTATCGTATCATGACTCAAAATCTACAGTGCAAAGAGCAGGGTCATGCGGGCCATTAAACTTACCTCTTTATCACAACTGTGCCTGAAGTATGGCCCCTCTCTACTTAGTCCAAGACGATCACTGCCACAGTTCCACATCTTTGGTCCTTCAGTCACCCCTACCTAAGAGTCTCATCACTAGAGATCCCTCTGTATGTATGGAGGGGTTACACAATTTTGCAGTGAGGTTCTCACCAGTGTCCTGCAAGTCTTCATCTGGTTATACCTCTGGCAGACCTAGAATCCTGAGATTCAATGTTAAAAAATGTTTTATCTAGATTCTCACCTTGTTTCCAGTATGTCTGTATAAAGGCATCCACATAATGTGAGTCATTAAACGTCCTTTACAACTCTGAGACTGTGGTATACATAATTTCACCTCACACAGAGAGAGTTACAAGCAGATTCCTCCAATTTACCAAACTTGACTCTGTTAACAACCTTGGGTGTCAATCCCTCTAGTTTTAAATCCTTTCCAATCAGCTTTGACGCACCCTCTCCTCTACTCTGTATAATACTTCCAACAAAGCCATCATGGCATTTATACATCTTAGTAACTCCAGCAAAATCTGCTTCCTGTTGCTGGACACCACTCACTCCTCCCTCCTCTTCTGCTCATTATATGATAGCTGAGGTGAGGAAGTACCGCTGAGTATATATGGTTGCAACAGCAGCTTTATATTTTGCATATGATACTCCAATCTGCTGGTTGGATGGACATCATTAATTTATTAAGCGGTTTTATCCCCCTCGGAATGTTTGCAAGTGTCACACTTTATATAGTACTTTACATCCAACCTTGCTAGTTTGTCTGCGCTATGTATCATTAGCTTCCCACTTAAAAAAAACTGTTTGCTTCTTCCATCCCAGAGCCCTTTGCCCCGAAGAATTTTGATTTAGTAATACAGGGTTTACCACCTCTTGTATTCGTGTCTTCACAGAAGTTCTTGCCTCTCTGCCCTGTTCGCTGTGTCACCCATCACCTTGATTATATTCAGACATTTGGCAATTGAGTTTTATGAAATGCTTGATGGTTTTTGGGCCTGTTAATGCTAGGGTATTAAAATCATGTGTGCACTGTCTGATTATTCAGTGTAAGACAGCAAGGCAAGCAATGTGGTCACTCTGAGGATGTAGCAGGTGTAAGGGATGATACACATCTCAGATTTGAGATGAGCGGCATAATTTAAGTTTTGACACTGTTAGGTTTCATTATTAAAGCTTCAGCAAAAGAATGTGTTGGTGTTTTTGTTATTTCAGAAATGGCAGACTGGATTTCAAAGTGACCAGAATTACACTTCCACTGTTACTTGAGATCCCACTATCCGCTTTCCTGTGACAAACTCTTATAGCTGCTTGAAGTTCATCAAAACGAAACTGGGTTTCTAATTAATAGCTTGGAATGTGTTCATCTTTATAACAAGCAGTGATAAAGCCAATACATCTCGCCATTTGGTTTTGCCAATGCTTTTTGCTGATGCTCTTCAGCATAATCAAAACAGAAAAATATAGTTGTTAACTGATGCCAATTGGCGAATAGACGTAAAAAAAGTGTGATGATTACTTGCATCATCACGCATGAATGTGTATACGAAAGGACTGTATGGGATCTATCTAGCAAATGGGCAAAAGACCCATAACCCAGGGACCTGGGTTTATATAATGTCAGACACAGGTGGTCCCCAAGGGGTAAGTGTGGCCCTTGACTTCCCCATCACTGTTTTGTATATGAAGAGCGAGTGTGTGTGTAGGAAGGAAATAGTATTAAAATAATATGGTTTTATTAAGGTTGAAACACAATTATAATGACATAAATTGTATCGGGTGCTCCAGTGTGTTTTCGGCGCAGTGCAAGTTGATAGTCTCCTTGCTATCCACACAAATTGGCTGTTCCTTTCCTGGCATCGTGCAGCGACTCCCAAGTGCCCCATAGCGTGACCTGTGGCGCACACAGGTGATCACTTAAAGGGTTCTGTCTGCTGACTTGAATTATATACCCCTCTCTTATGGTAATAGTGGGAACGTCTGTTCACCAGGATCTCTTGTGGACCACAGAAGGTGACGGACTGCGTCTGTCCACGTAGATTACCTTCTTCCTAATGATAACCCTGCATTGATTAATCCTATAGGAATAATAGGGTTGAAACATCGACAAAACACAGAATTGTGGAAAGGTTTTTAAATTGCTCAAATGTGGCTGGGGCTATCCAAGAAGCCTGATATCCCATGACAGCACAAAAAATCTCTCCAGTCACATATGTATATAGTATTTAGTTTTTTCACTTTATCACCTTGCACTGTGCCGACAACACACTGGTGCACCTGATACAACTGATGTCATTATAATTGTGTTTCAGCCTTAATAAAACCATATTAGGACTGTATGGGAGCCAAGTTTTCCGACATGTGTGCATGCAAGCAGCATGATCAGGCCTCCATTTGTTTTTATTATTTACAGTTAGAAAATTGTAGATGCCATTATTGGAGCACCAAAGAAATACATTTTTTTTTTTTTTAAATGTGCACGTTTTCAGGAAGTAAAAACAAAAAAAAGCTCAATGGTGGTTCGGGGTTGTAAAGGAACCGTCACCGAGCAGCAAGCCTAATGAGGAGTACAGTGAGGAAGCAACAGAGGAGGTGGAAAGGGCTTAAATTCAGAAAAGACCAAAAAAGAAGAGCAGGAAGGGAAGCAAAAGAGGATCTTTGGGCAAGGGAGAGCAACACAGAGAGTGTGGAGCAATGCAAAGCAGCACACCGGGAAGAGAAAGGAAACAAATGCACCCTGATGGAGTGCTAAAGGCAAAAATGAAATAGATCCCTGAATGTTGGCAGTTGAGGAATGCAAGTCATTTATTCAGGCTACTGGTCAATAAGCTCTAATCCAGGAAAAAGAAAACGGCAAGAAGAGGAAGCAATCAAACAAGATGGAAGCGAATGAGATTGACAAGAAGGCCAGCTAGTGGTAAGCAGTGGGCTGACCCAAAGCTCAGTGTACGTATTGTATTGTCCACAATGTGTATTCAGCAGCCTACAGCTAGTAGATGTTGGTAGCAGAGACCTAAAATATTCTTCTTTGGCTGTCTAAATATTCAGGCCTATATTTGTACTTTTTTTGCGCAGCATTTGCGTCATTGTTTGACGCAAAAGCGGTGCAAACTTAAAGAATACAATTGTATTGCGTAAGTTTGTGCCACTTTTGCATCAAAACAATGACGCAAATGCAGCGCAAAAAAAGTATAAATATGAGCCTCAGTGTTATATCAGTACCTTACAATTGTTGATTAACACGTTGCTCACAGGAAAAAAAAATGCCCTCAAACTTTTTCCCTGGTCAGTTTTTAACAAAAAGAGAATTAGCCCTCATTTTTAAAATCAAATATTTGGTCAAGGAACATATTTTTTTATCAGCCTCACTAACAAACATTTGAACTGTTGGAATAAAATGTGTTTTCTAACCTTTAGTTATCAAGATATGAACAACTAGTGTAGCTACAAATATAAACTCCTTTAATCTTCCTGGTACCCTCATCGGCTTCAATTGAGATAATACTATCTGATGGTGGCAAAAATTACATGTGTATCTTCAGGTATAGGGAAAATTATCATTTTAGTGTATTTTTTTTATTTAATTTAGCTCAATCAGCCTGTGCACAACTGTAGATTTCTCCTCCTATACACTATTAATAGAAATGTGCTTTACTATATTAAGTGGCATGGTAATAGGCAGAATGTTATCTGTGTTTATACCATAATAATAATCTGAGGGTTTGTGTAGGACAGCAACACCAACCCCAGCAATCCCAGTATAATCAGATGGTTGTCACTTTAGACTGAAATCTGGATCGCTGCCATTGGTCCTCTCCAACCAGTCCACTGATTGAGCAGGTGTATGGAGAAAGGAGTGTGTAATTTTATTGGCATCTGTATAGCTCACGTTCTTCCACAGGTATGGCTTTGTAGTGTGTTATTGGCAGTCGATGGCTTACTACCTGGTTCTGATGGTAACATCGCATACTGGAGTCTGATTTAATGCTTGATGTGTTACAGGGATTGTCTACATCCTTTTCGTTGAACTGTATCTGCATAAATGGTTGAGTAAGGGTTCGGACCAGAGGAAGAAGATGGCCTTTGTATCTTCTGTGTCAATAGACAAGCACAATGAGGTAATGGACACTTGTATGGAGAGGGATAAGATAACCACTTGTGGGAGATCGTGTATCCACCAGAAAGTGAGTTGTGAGCCTCATGTAGTGAGACATTGAGAGAGTTGTACTGGAGGGGGCACATATGAGTTTTAAACTTGCTCTGAAAAAATGAAAAAAAATACTTTTATTCCACCCTAAGTTTTTATAACTAAAACATGAGTTATACCTTTTCCCACAGTTCCATATCTTTTTGTCATAAAATATAGTTTAATTACAAAGTCCATTACAATCCATATATTGAGCTGCAGCGTACGTAAGGGAAGGGAGTTTTATTATTATTGTCTTTCTGTTTTGCAGTATTAATACTACCTTCATGCAATTACTGACATATTATTGCCAGTGATGTCATACCTGTTCGAAGTCAAGTACCTGGACAAATACCAGAATATATAAATTGCGGTTTCATCAACAGTATTTCAGTGTGATCATTTTTTAACCCATGTCGTTTTAGATAGGGGCATGCGATTTGACAGTATCTTGGCTCGGCCAGTGGATCTCTGCTTTTTTGCATCTCACTGTACCAGTGTGGGAAGGTGTTGACATGCGCTTCTTAGTTCTTCGTGTCGCAGCAAAAACTGCCTCATTATGTTCTTTTTCCGTGCATATTGTGCATGTATGATGATGGTTGGTACCCTGTTTAAATGATTGGATTAGGGCGTGTTGTCTTTAGTTGCTTCCCAGGTAATCCTACTATTTGGACATGGAATACGACAAGCAATTTGATAATTAAAATTGGTGATTTGGAGCCCTCCTTGGTTCTATGCAGTAAGCATTGCTTCCGGAAACCTTACACTTTAAGGTGCAACTTGTTTCTTATATATGTTCGAATTAAGTTAGATTAGACCATGTTCCAAATGTATGTCTTACTGCTTGAATGTTTGTCCTCCGCTGGCCTTCTGAAATTATATAGATCGAAATGTGCAGATGAATTATTTCTTATGTTTACGCTCCTTGACTTTGAACCAGTTGTAATAAACTCTCCAGACACAAAGATTTTGATGTATAGATGTCTTTCCAGGTTCTCTCACTTACAAAGACCTCTACAACATCAGCAGAAAATGCCTAGAAACATGGGGTTATAGTTTTAGGTATTTGTTTAAATGGTGTGCTGCGGCCCTATTTTTAATCAGAGTTGCTATTCCAACCCTGTGTACTCACCATGTGTCTTGCCTGTTCTTTAGCTCACACCTTAAGGGCTACTCGGGCTGACTGGGCACCGTATCAAAGGACTGCTCAAAAACTACGAATAATTATTTTTTTATATATCTCTTCACACCGCACCCTTTGGTGTTTCAGTGTGCTGTAAATAACTGCTTTTGGCGTTCCCAAACTTAATGGTACAGACTTTAACACCCTTGAAAGGATGGAAGGCAGAGTTAACATTGATATGATTCAAACTCGAAACTCACAGATGATTATAGCAAGCATTAACTCACCCAGCCTGGATATTAAGGACTGACAACTCTATGGGAAAACCTATTGAATATTCACCTTTGGTGGTAGTTCACCTTGGAATGTAAGCAGGCCTCAGCGGCTAAGGGGACACCTAGTCAGCCCAAGGCCTAAGAGTATCTTTCAGCTATGGAAGATGCGGAGAGGGGTGATCTGTTTGTGTTACACCACTGAGTTCACCCCTTTTACCTGGTTGTTACGTTGATCGAGTGGAACATATTTTTAAAGACACAGGCTAGCAACTTAAAGGAGAAAGCAAACAAAATACTCTACAGAGCCCACAGAATCGACATATATAGTATATATGTTTAATTTGTTAACTGGCTTATCACAAGGCTGGTTTCTGTTCAGCTTTGTGGCATAATAGAGGTGATACATGTGCCTGGGTTAAGAAGCCACCAGATGACAAAGTGACATTGACGGCAGGTTGCAGCTTCGTAGATTTAATGATGGGTCCCATGAACAGCTAGTCACTTTGTCACAGTTCCAACCCTGTAAGCAGAGGAACTGTTTTCTGGCTTGTGCTTTTTCTTTCCCTAATTACTTTTGCTACTTGCATAATTGTTTACATAGAGCGGACTTTTTTAGTAATCCCCCATGCTGCATTGTCTTTTCATTAAAACATGTTACATTGTATACCTTTTAGTGTAGACCGGGGGGTCTCCATCCTTTTCTGTACTGAGGGCTACTTATGTTCAATGGAAACCATCATCAGCTACTAATGTTATTACTGTTGTGATGGTGAAGGCATCAGAGCATGATTATACTTCTGGCCACCATATGCAAGATTGCGAGCAGTGATCACCTCAGTTCATCAGGGAAGGTTGCTTGCAACAATGTAAAAGACAAGCCTTTGACAATGTGGATTGACTATATTGGTAATACATAACAGCCATAGCTGCAGTGCCCTTGGTATCAAGGCTATAGTATTAGTAATACGTCTCCAGAACTCTGAATGATTGATCTGTCAGTATCAGCTTTAAATGTATTTTAGAAAATTATCTACTTTTCTCCAAACACCAGCTAATGAGTTCCAAAAATGCATATGTTTTCATATCAAAAACATGCTTTACATTTTTGGTATAGATATGTTAACTCAACCAAGCAAAGTTTCTGATTTACTAGGCTGGGTTGAACACAGGAGAGCTACTTACAGGTAGCTGGTGAGCTACCAGTAGCTCACCAGCTACTTGTTGGAGAAGCCTGCTGTAGACCCTGGGTAGCCCTGGAAACATAAAAAAGGTGGACACTCTGTATCGTCTACTATTTAATCTATGGAAATTTATGAGGTGAGATATTCATGGTCTATATCCGTCCTTTAAGGTATACTTTTTTTGATCTCATCCCTACACCTCTAGTAGACTTTGAAATTAGTGAAGCAGCTTCATTTCTGTAGTTAAGACTGACAAAGGAAACATATTATTTGGAATTAAGTCTTGTTTAATTTTATTCCAGGTTCAGTATCTCATTGTAGCACATCCTAATGAAGAGAATGTGCTCGAAATGTGTCCGTAGGATGTCCCTGGCTTTGAGAGATTCAGGAGGTACTACTGAAATCAGTTTATTTCGGAAGTTGAATCTTGGCATAGAAGAAAGCGTAGAAAGGAACTGGCATTAAAGTTATTTTTAACTTCACTTTGAGAACAGTTTATTTTTTTCTTTAACTATAAAGAGTAATTTTGGAAGAGTTCCAGAAATTCGATGAGCTATTTGGAAAAACAGGAGTTGTTCATGTGAAAAGGTGGCAGATAATGGATCCCGAGGTATCTATACACAAATGTGATCTGTTGTAGTTGAATGCAAACCGTGATTTTCAGAAGAGCACCCAAAAGAGCCAAGGTAAAGGATCAAAAAATGTTTTTAACACGTTTGACTTTGTTTCCCCGCGTCTCACGTGCATGAAAGTCCTAGTTCAGAAACACGTTAATAGCGCTTATCAATGACTTCTAGCACATTACAATGTATAGATATTATTTGAATGCAAGCGTAACATCTGCACCTCCCATCACATCAGACAATTGGTGATAACCAATCTAACTACTCAATTTTAGAACCCACATAGCCTGTTCCCACAAGCCCAGTTCACAGTTCGAGATCTTTCTGTTAGATGATATATTTGCAATGTTTCCTATGCTTGCCAGAAATGAATGTCGAAAATACATATATCCTCCCAGTTCCTTCTATCCTAGGGCACTCAGTATGCGAGCGCTCAAATGTTTGCACTTTTTCCTCCACACAAATACAAGCTGCCAAGTGGCTAATAGTAGTGCTTTGTAATCTGCAAATTTTAATTTACTGTTCTCCCCTTTTGGGACCATCCTCAATGAACAAAACCCAACAGCTCACGGCACCACTTGCTATGTGAGCCCATCAATATATCCATTACTATATTGCATAACCTTGCCACTTCAGGTCATCCTACAACAGCTATTTCATGAGACTAGCACCCTGGGTATCTGAAGCAATTGTTGGATTTATTGGGGATAATCCAGTATTGTGTCTCACAGAGAAATGCTCATTGCAGGTGTTTGAACCAAATTAGCTTCTTCCCTGCTATAAAAATGTATTTTTTGTCAGTGCAACCCACCTAGAATATTTCGTCTCATTTAATTCCCTTGCAGACGTCTCCCCTCATCTCCATTTAATCACACTTCTGGTGCTGTCATGTTCTATCTCTAACACCCATCCTCCGAACGTTACATTTCAAGAATGTCTATTATGATTTTATCCTGTTTGAGCATACAAGAGGCAGCATGTTCCTGTTTCTCTGTTTCCACTTGTCTCTCTTCTGCGTGGACATAACGGAATAATTGAGGCAGGAGTATTTCTCACCATCTCTGTATTTTACATCACAAGAATCCACTGGGTCTCTCTTACTGTTTTATAAACATGACCCTGATATTTGAGGCATCCTTGGCATCTTACATCTGGGTGTACCTGACTGGAGTACCTTGACCTTTGTGAATCCGATCGGAGTATTCCAGGCCTGAGCAATTATTAATTACCTCCCTATCTCTCATTTGGGCAAACCTGATTGGGATATATTACTCCTTCCCTGAACTTGGCGAAGCAATCCAATATCGAATTTCAACCATGTATTTGAAGAACACCAACCTAGCAATGGATCAGTGGAACACTGAACAAGAACAATAGCCATGAGGTACAGTTTGGGATCCTTGACATTAAAGAATATTATTTGTGGGTGTTGAATCATTCAGTGTGGAGATTTGGTATTCTATGAAGCTGTTCTCATAATTTCAGAACGTTTGGGCAGGCCTGATATTGATGGGACTGATCTTACAAGGAGAGTAGATGGTGAAGGCTTATCTTCTAGTTTTCTCTCTTTTTGACGTTTTTGTTGATGTTTACCAGTGAGTCAGTGTCCTGGCTTCAGGGGGAACGCTGCCCACCTGAGGGTGTTCATTTGTCTGCCTAGTTCAGGTGGCCTTGTTCTAGTTCATCTTGAAGATATTGGTTTGGAGGAGGAACCTGCATAGTATCAGCAGGGTTGAGTTGATACACTCAAACTTCTCTAGCCCTTTTAAGGCATATACCTTTTGAGGAACCAGTGTGATGTCAAAGAAACTGCAGAGCAGGGCATTGCCGCCTTGTGAGCATGAAAGTACAAAAGCTTGACAAGTGTTCTGTAGTTAGTTTTTGGTAAGTATGATTTCACTTTCTTAAAGAGGAAGAGTTTGATACCATGCTTTCTTGGTTTTCTTGCCATTGTATTCTTTGAAGGCAAGGTTCAGTGTGAAGGGTTAAAAGCAAGTGGTTGTGCGTTTGTTGTCAGCTGGGGGACAAACCCGTCTAAGTCCATTTTGGAGACCAGGCTTGATTTTGTGATTATTGACCTACATGAAGAGTTCTGTCTTGGCTGGGGTAAGTTTTAGGTGTGCTTTGGACATCCTATTCTGAATGAGATTGAAACACATTTAAGTTGATGGAACAATGCACAAGAATGCACCTTTATTAAGCGTTTGTAGCATGAGCTGCAGTTTCCGCTAGTTGCCCCCTACATTGAAGGTGTTTGCATATTCCTCCATGGGTACCTGACTAACACATAGCATGCTGTTTGGTCGAAGCTATAGTGCCAGTGAAATAATGGAGATTGCCAGTTTGGCTTATCCTGTGACTTTATTGATAAAGTATTGACTGATATTCTTCAATGTTTGTGATATGTAAATGAGATATCCAAGTTATGTAGTGTGTGCACAGTACACATTAAATTCCAGCACTAAAAATTAGGCAGGAAGTCTTGCATCTCTCCAGGATAACATAGGTGTGACACATAATCAGCTGTTGTTTTGCTTCCTGCATCACTGGCAACTAAGAGTTCCAATACACAACAGAAAACATCAGATATAATGGCTCACATACATCCAACAGAGCATAGATCCATTATGTTGTGGGTTATTATGTTGCTCCGAGCAGCACTGGCTGCTAAGAGACAGACATGCTACATCACACAAAATAATATATTAGACACGTTGAACTCCGCTTATACTAGCAACATCTTGGACTGACTAACTCAATCTGACAGGCAGTTGGACATTCCAGTGACCTAAGAGATTTGGAGTACTTTGGAATTGGTAAAGCACTTGCCCGACCACACATTAAAATCTCTGGAAATAATTACAGTATTAGAGTATTAGTTGAGGGGGCTGAAACCCCACCACAAATAATAATCACAATCCTTGTCTGAGTGAATCACAAAAGTCACTAAATAAACATGTGGTCGACCCTTTGGTAGTAATCATGCTTAACCTAAAGGCATTATCTGAAGGATTTATGAAACACTCAAACAGTAGTAAAGTGAACACAACACACCGAAAATCACACAGCTATTTAGAAAAAGAGTACATTTTAATAAATAAAATTACACCAAAGCAACAAAAATTCAGTAAGCTGAACCTGGGATATGAATTTTTTAAGTTTTGAATTAAAATAAACAATAGCCCCAAGAAGCACCAACCGAGGGTATAGGTTTACCCTAGATTGCGTCAAAGTCAAAAGTTAGACGTCCTGCAGTGGAGCACAGGTCAGATATAGAAATCGGGTTTATTCAGGTGGAAAGTTTACCTTCAGCCTCTGGAACTTGTAGCATCTCTGTAGTTCACACAGGGGGTAGAAAACTGACCCTTAGAGTCACTTCTGGGGTCCCAGGTCCGAAGCAAATAGGTCCAGTCTTCCTTCAGGCTTCTGACGGTGGGGCAGACCTTCTTCTGAGTCTTTGGAGGTCCAGGAGTGTTATGAATTCAGGTTCTCTGAATGCCACTTTTGTGCCCTATACCAACTGTGGGTTGGGGCACGTTTTTGTCTAACTCTTAAAGTGGTTCTTGTTGTTATATGGTGTTGTAATGCAACCTAGCACTTTTTCTATGGGAGAGCCAGCCTTGCCTCAGTGAAAAAACAACTTAGGAGGTTTTTCACTGCCAGGGCATGTGAAACTTTAAATATACATGTCCTACGTTTTGAATACCAAGCAGCCTGTCCTATGAGCAATAAGGGTCTAACTTCAGAGTGAGTCATATGTTTAAAAAAAGGAAGGTTTATGCCATGCAATGGGTTATTTGGCAGATCATTATGCGGGGATGTGGAATTTAATAAAATATCTGCTTGTCAATGGGACAGGTTGCTTCATTAATCTATTTGTCCTGTAAAAACATACACTTGTCCCTTTGGTATCATGTAGTGCAGCAACAAATGATGGTAGTGATCTCATTATATAAGAGCTCTGACAATAGCCTCTCTGATCATGTTAGGGCAATACTAAAGAAGGGATTGAATACTAGCAATTTCCTTAGTTTGCCACCTTTCCACAGATCTACATACTGGGGTAGGAGGAAGCAGTAAGCAATAGTTCCAGGGTTTGACTTCCTTTGAGTCTGTGCAAACCTACTAACGTGCATTTATTATGGATTTTCACCAGCTTTTTGCTAATCCTTTCTCATACTGAAAAAAGGCTGGAAATGTACTGCTCACAAGGGCAGAAGTGGAAGTTCTTCCAGGGTTGGAGGGAAAATGAACTTGTAAATGCTCAATAGATTTTCACATGAGCAAATCTACACATGCATATTTGCTTGTGCTAAAATACAATTCAAAAATATTTTCTAGGAGCACAATTTCCTTGTCTACTTCTGTAAAATTAATTCTCAAAAACCATAATTCTGCACTAATGTAAATACATGTCATGGGTGCACTTTTGTGACTTTCTGTAAAGATAGGGACCCTAATTAGGTCTGGCGTTTGTAGGAAAGTAGCCTCTTTCTAGCATGGTTACCCCCACTTTTGGCCTGTTTGTGAATGTGTGTCAGTGTGTTTTTAGTGTGTCACTGGGATCCAGCTAGCCAGGACCCCAGTGCTCATAGATAAAAACCTATATGTCAGTGTGTTTTGCGTGTCTCACTGGGATCCTTCTACCCAGTACCCCGGTGGTCATAGATTGTGGCCTAATGTGTATGCCTGTGTAGTGCCTAACTGTGTCACTGAGGCTCTGCTAACCAGAACCTCAGTGCTTATGCTCTCTCTGCTTTTAAATTTGTCACTGTAGGCCAGTGACTTCATTTACCAATTTCAATTGGCATACTGGACCCCCCCCCATAAGTCCCTAGTATATGGTACCTAGGTACCCAGGGCATTGGGCTTCCAGGAGATCCATATGGGCTGCAGCATTTCTTTTGCCACCCATAGGGAGCTCAGACAAACCCTTGCACAGGCCTGCCATTGCAACCTGCATGTAATATTGCACACATTATTTCACAGCCATTTTCACTGCACTTAAGTAACTTATAAGTCACCTATATGTCTAACCTTCACTTGCTGAAGGTTAGGTGCAAAGTTACTAAGTGTGAGGGCAACCTTGCACTAGCAAAGGTGCCCCCACATAGTTCAGGGCCATTTCCCCGGACTTTGTGAGTGCGGGACACCATTACACGCGTGCACTACATAAAGGTCAATACCTATATGTAGCTTCACAATGGTAACTCCGAATATGGCCATGTAACATGTCTAAGATCATGGAATTGTCCCCCCATTTCAAATCTGGTATTGGGGAGCCAATTCCATTCATCCTGGGGGCTCCACCATGGACCCCCAGTACTGCCAAAGCAGCTCTCTGAGGCTTGCACTGCAGCTACAGCTGCTGCCACCTCACAGACCGGGTTCTGCCCTCCTGGGGTCTGGGCAGCCCAGTCCCAGGAAGACAGAACAAAGCATTTCCTGTGAGAGCAGGGTATTACACCCGCTCCCTTTGGAATTACGTGTTACAGGCTGGGGAGGGGTAGCCTCCCCCAACCTCTGGAAATGCTTGAAGGGCCCAGATGGTGCCCTCTTTGCATAAACGTCACGCCGTGGGACATCTTTTGCATCATGCAGGAATCCGCTGGCATCTTCCTAGGGTGCATGTCTGCAGTCTTTGACTAACCGGGGACTCTTCTTTGGCACCCTCTTCTGGGTTGGCAGGGGCTCCTGTCCTTCCTGGAACTTCTTTCGACTTCTGGACTTGGTCCCTTTCCTTTGCAGGTCTTCATGTGCAATGATCCAGCAGTTGTTCTTTGCAGACTTGGTTGGCTGCTGCAAAATCCCACAAACGAGGCGTAGTGGGTCCTAAGGAAACTTGCAGTACTTTACTCCTGCTTTTCTGGGCTCTGGGATGTAGGGTAATTTACTTACCTTTACTGTATTCTTACTCTCCCAGCGATTCTGCACAAACTACACTTGTCTAGGGGGGAATTCGTGATTCACATTCCACTTTCTTAGTATTTGGTTTGTGTTGCCCCTAAACCTATTTTCTCCCTTTGCATTCTATAGGATTTCCTACTGTTTGCATTGTTCTATGACTATTTACTTGTCTAATTTTGGTGTCTAGTGTATATATTGTGTATAATACTTACCTCCAGAAGGAGTATTGTCCCTTAGATATTTTTGGTACTGTGTCACTCAAATAAATACCTTTATTTTTGGTAACACTGGGTATTGTCTTTACTTGTGTATAAGTACTGTTCAGCTATAAGTGGTATTGCAGGAGCTTTGCATGTCTCCTAGTTCAGCCTAAGCTGCTCTGCTATAGCTACCTCTGTCAGCCTAAGCTGCTAGAACACTACTACATTTCACTAATAAGGGATAACTGGACCTGGTATAAGGTGTAAGTACCCAAGGTACCCACTACAAACCAGGCCAGCCTCCTACAGCATTAACGAAGACCTTTTTTTTTTAATTAAAATTGTATTTCTCTCTCTATTCATCTCTCAGCTGGCTTTACTGTGAGTGATAGCAGTCTGCCCTTCCAAAAGGTGCATATTGGCTCACAAAGTAGTTTTGTTCAGTGCCAGGAACTACTGTGGAAATGTGTGCTTTTTGAGACCAAAATATTTTTTTCCTAAAGTTTGTTACAATGGTGAGGGCCTGGCAGCTCCCACAATAAAGTTAAACAAAAGCCATGTCAAAACAAGACTCGCATTGACAAAACCGAAAGATTGACCACCAATGTCAGATTGGTTGGTTTTGCCAGTGCTTGTTTATTTTCATGTTTCCCATAATCTTGTTGAAACTGATTACACTGATTTTGCATTGTGACTATGTTTTGGAAATACTAGCATGCATCAACACATTTTACTAAACGACGCTTCATAGAAATAGTACCTAAAATTTCACAGTAATTTCGCAAAACCTTTTTTTTCCTACTTGCATTTTTATGAGCATTCTATTTGGAATGCTGCAAAGAATCATCAATCTTGCTTACAAGCTTCTGCAAATATCCATCTAATCAGAGAGCAGTGTTGGAGAATTACATGCAGCCTTATATTGTTAACCTTTTCAAATGTGTGGTGTTTTTTTTTTTTTTTATTTTTTTTTTTATTTACTGGAGCCACTTTCAGTAGTGCAGTGTGAGCTTACCACATTTATTTAGAGCGCTCACCTTTATAATAAAGGCTTTGCATTAATGAACCATAAATACAAGTTCGAACAGCATTAATACATTGGCACAAATATTACCTTAACTGCAGACCGTTTCCTTCCCTGTAAACTGGCAGACAGGGTATGTGCTTCAGGGGGTTGGGCCTACTTTTTCCTTCGACAAGATGAACATGAAAACTTGATGCTTGTTGCTGACCCCAAGCAATATGTCCCAGTCATTGAGCTATAGGAATTCCACACCCCTGTCATTATTGTAGTTTAAAGCTGCACTACAGGCTGCTATGGCAGGCATGAGTCGTGTTTTTCAGTGTTACTTTAGTGGGTGGCATAAGGAGGGCTGTGACCCACTTGTAGTATTTATCTTATTGTCCTTAGGTACATATAGTACCATATTCTAGGGGCTTATAGGTAAATTACATGTGACTGATTTAACATGTTTAAAAGAGAGGACACCGTTGATTATACTACTGATTAGCAGGAGTAAAATACAGAGTGTTTTGCCAACAAAGACAGGTTCAACAAAATAGGGCAGTGAAAGCAAAAAGCTCTGGTGAAATATCAACCAAAAGATGGGAATTTCCAACATCTATGAGTAGAGAAACTGCCACCCAGCCATCTGATATAGTGACCACATATGGTCCTCCAACTGTTGAACCCAATGTATAGCCTTCACATAACACATTGAGCACACAGTTTAAAGGATCTAGAATGCAATAATTGAATCACTCCATCCATCCTGTTAAGGCTTTGACTCTGGTCTGCAAGGAAATCCTTGTACCATATTGAAAAATATCTTAGAGGTCCATAGTGCTATGATGCCATAGTAATCACAGGTAAGAACTATAAAAATGCTTGTAACAGAACAACCTAACCGAAATGATCTCACTGGTTTAAAAGTGGGACACATCTTAAGATGATGAAATGCCTTCTACTGATACTTGAAGTGGGTTTGTCTATGTCCACGACCACCCTCATTGTGCTGATGAACCCAGTGAATATGAGTTTTTACACTCAGTACAGTTCTGCTAATGGCCTTTGCTATTGTGTTGTCTTGAGAAGCTTTCCACTAGTTTTCACCTCGTAAGGTTGGGCTTCTGAACTCGCCCTCCATTTGCCTGATTATCATTTGACCAATAGATAATTGTGCTTTTTATTTCCTAAATAAGTTAAAACCCCTGTGTGAGAAGGTTTTTATAAAGGCAAGGTTAGGAAGTCAAAAAATGTTTCTCTTGGTGTAGAGTGTAAAATGTACTTGCAAATTTTTGTTGTTGTTGTTATTGTGGTGCTTAGCATGATACCAAAGTAAAATGCATTGCTCCGCATTAAGATTTAGAAGTTAAGATCACTCTTGTACTACCTTTCTATTCATACATGGCACCCGTCTTACTGTGGCACACAAACATAACCAAAGTCATGTGAATAGCTAGTTTTGAGGACTTAACATCATTCATAGTAGGATGACACATAACACTCTGTCTACCAAGGTCTCAGTTCCTTTAATACCCAAGCTATACATAGGTGCTTCTGATATTATTCACAGTGAGCAGGCACAAAAGCAGTAAATACACAGACAGGATTTTGTGAACTGGTGTTAAGGGCCATTGTTTTTCTGTGGCTCAATGGTTCATTGAGATATGGGCATGACAAGATGTCCTTTGTAACACATTTAGCCTTTTTTAGCTGTAAACCGGGTCTGATGCATTAAGATGCGTTATAGGGTAGTGCCTTACCCATCTTCATTCTTGCCTATACAGATTTGTAGCCCTTTGATGGCGACATGCTATGTGCCTTCTCCTTACGGAATTGTTCAGAGTTTTGGAAATACAGGTCTTGAGCTTTTTTTTTGTTTTTTTTACCCATCGAGAGCCATGCCACTAGCTACAGAGATGGTTTTGGATCAAGAGAGCCCAGAGGAACTGGTTCCTTTAATAAGCCTTCTGCTGTGTCTCGCGAACCTTTTGGTTCCCAATGATCCCATTCCATCACCTACATAGAGCTGTTCCAGTCTGGCCCTCTTGAATAAATGGCAGCTTCTGCCCTTTATTTGGGCCACAGATCTGATTACAAGCACAGTGGGATCAGTGCTTAGTAACTCCTAAAAAAATTTAAAACATAAAAATAAAAACAAAGATTCAATTTTCTTGAACCTTTTCTCTTAAAGCACAAATTGACCATGCCCGAAAGGTATTTGGCGAATCACTTAACCAGTCACTAAACCAATACAGCCTCATGCACTCAGTCTCAACACGTGTAAACTATGAACACTTCTCGGTCTCGCATATGCCATTCATAGAGGGAGTGATGTCCTCCTCCAGGCAGGGCACTGTAACTGGTAACTCATAAAAGAAAAAAAAAGGAACTCTGCAGCCTCATAATGAGGCGCAAGCATTAGACCTTGTCTCAAAACATTTTCAATCAGACATTTATAAAGCACAACTTATCACCCAGGGGGTCCCAAGGCGCTAGATGGGGGATGCGTGTCAGTCGAAGAGCCAGGTCTTGAGGTCCTTCCTGAACTGAGCCAGCCAGGGGGGCTCCCTGAGGTGGAGCAGCATCATCCTCCAGGTCTGTGCGGCGAGGTAGGAGAAGGATGTTACTCCAGCTGTGTTCTTCTGGATCCTGGGGATGGTGGGAGGGCCAGTTCAGCAGATCAGAGTTGCCTGGAGGGTGTGTAGAAGGAGAGTCAGGAGTTTGAAAGTTATGTGTTTGTTGACCAGGAGCCATTGTGGGTCTCTCAGGTGTGCAGAGATGTGGTTGTGATGGGGGATGTCCAGGATAAGCCTGGCTGCAGCGTTCTGTATCTCAGGAGTCTTGTTTGGAGTTTCTTGTTGATTCCAGCATAGAATGCGTTGCCGTAGTCAAGTTTACTGCTGACTGGTGCCTGGGTGACTGTTCTTCTTGCGTAGATGGGGATCCACTTGAAGATTTTCCAGAGCAGGCGGAGTGTGGAAGCATGAGGATGAAGCGGCATTGACTTGGCATGCCGTAGACAGCGAGGAGTCAAGAATGATGCTGAGGTTGCTTGCGTGGTTGGTAGGAGATGGGGCAGTTCTGAGGCCACTGGGCCACTGGACCACCGGTAGTCATCCCTGGCGGTAGGGTTGGGGCTCAGGATGAGGAACTCAGTCTTTTCCGAGTTGAGCTTGAGGCAGCTGCCTCCCATCCAGTCGGCGACTGCCTTCAGTCTGTTGTGTTAGTTTCTTTTGGCTGTAGATGGTTTGTTTGTGAGGAAGAAAATAAGCTGTATGTCATCGGCGTATGAGACGATGTTGAGCCGGTGGTGTCTGACGAGCTCTGTGAGCAGAGTCATGTAGACATTGAAGAGGGTGGAACTCGGGGAGGAGTCCTGGGGAACTCCACAGCTTGTTTTCGCTGGCTTCGAGGTCAAAGGTGGAAGCATGACTCTCTGGGTTCGGCCAGTGAGGAAGGAGCGGATCCACTTCAGGGATTTGCCACGGATGCCGGCGTCATGTAGTCTGGAGCACAAGGTGTTGTTGGAGACTGTGTTGAAGGTGGCGGAGAGGTCGAGGATGATGAGGGCAGCTTTTTCACAATAGTCCATTAGGGTGCAGATGTCATCCGTGGCTGCAATGAGGAAGGTTTTGGTGCTGTGGTTGCTCCTGAATCTAGATTGTGAGGGGTGGTGGATGTGGTTGGTCATGATGAACTCTGTGAGCTGTGTGTTGATCGCTCTTTCGATTACCTTGGCTGGAAAAGGCAGCAGTGTGATTGGTCTGTAGTTTTTCAGCTCTGTTTGGTCTGCTGAGGGTTTCTTCATTAGGGGGTTTATCTCCTTGTGTTTTCAGACATCCGGGAAGGTTAAGGTGTCGATGGAGAGCTTGATAGTATGGCATAGTTTGGGTGCAATGGTGGCACCGGCTTCATTGAAGATGTGGCGGGGGCATGGGTCCGAGGGTGCCCAAGAGTGGATGGTATTCATGAGCTTCAAGGTGTCTCTTGGGTGAGGAGGGTCCAGTGGTCCATGTTCGACCGGGGTTTGGAGTCCGTGGGGATGCTAGTGGGCCAGGTGGGTGGGTTTTTACTTGCAAATCCTTCGTACATATTCTGGATTCTTTGGTGGAAGAAAGTGGCTAGTTTGTCGCAGAGGTCTTGGGGGGGGTCGGATGTCTGTGGTGTCAGTGACTGGTTTCGTGAATTCCTTGACTATGGCAAAAAATTCCTTGCTGTTGTTGGCCTTGATGCACTCTTGAATGGCCAATTTTCTACTGATGTGATGAGTCAGTAGTGTGATGTGATGCTGTCTTTGAAGGCCTTGTGGTCTGCCGTGCTCTTACTGCTTCTCCACTTTCTCTCAAGTCATCTGCATGCGGTCTTGTATTCATGGAGGTCAGGGGAGAACCAGCTGGGGCTCCTGTGATGTTGATTGCGGGCGAGTTTCCTTAGGGGGGCTAGGGTGTTTGCGTGGTTGGCGATCCATTGGTGGAGGTTGTGGGCCGAGGCGTTGGTGTCCGTGGTGTTTGGTAGTGGGGAGTGACTGAGAGCGACGGTGAGCTGGGCTTCGGTGACCTTGGTCAGTTCCTGTGAGGGGCGGTGGGCATGGTGCTGTTCGACTGTGTTGGTGAAGGAGAAGTGGACGCAGTTGTGGTCGGTCCAGTGGAGTTTGGAGGTTTGTGGGAAGGAGATGTTGTTTCCATCAGAGAAGACCGGGTCAAGGGTGTGTCCTACTGAGTGCCTGGGGAGGTTGACTAGTTGCTTGAGCCCGAGGGTGGAGAGGTTTTCCATGAGGGTTGAGGTGTTCAGGTCGCTGTGGTTGTCAAGGTGAAGGTTGAGGTCGCTGAGGAAATTGTAGTCCGTTGAGGTAAGGGCATGGGGAGTGATGAAGTCAGTCAGGACTTTGCTGAAGGGTGGGCATGGTCCACGGAGGGTCTGAAGATGAGAGTGCTGTGGAGGGTGGTGTTTGGATTTGTCTGGATCTGAAAGTGTAGGTGTTCGGCGACTGGGGTCTGGGCTTCGATGCTGGTCGTGAGGCAGAGTGAGTTTTTGTGCACAATGTCGACTCCGCCTCCTGGTCGGTTGATGCGGTCTTTATGTATGATCTTGTAGCCGACGGGGATGGCAGTGGCGATGTCCAGTGCTGAGGAGGTGGTAATCCAGGTCTCCATGAAGAAGGCGACATAGCGGATGATGGAATCAAGAAGGTCTCAAACTTCTATTGCGTGCTGGATGATAGAGTGAATGTTGAGTAGTATACATCTGCGGTGTCCAGGTGGACTAGCGAAGGGGGGGTTTGGAGTGCACGGACAGGAGAAGGTGCATTTGCAGCAGGAGAACGGGTCCTAAGTGTCCTTGGGCGAGGCTTGGTGACAGGTGGTGAAGCCATCGGTGTTGAGAGCTAACAGGGTGCTGGCATCATATCGAAGGATGGTGCAGGAACCAGGGTACATGGCGCTGTGCGTGGATGGGGTAGACAGGCTTGCCTTTGGTGTGCCAGTGGCTGCCATTAAGAAGGGGAGGGAGATGGGAGGGTTGGCTCAACTGGGAGGGTGGGGAAGCACAGCGCTGGGAAGAGGTGGGGCAGCAGGGAGGGGACAGCGGCGGGGGAAGCACTGGAATCATCAAAGGAGGAAAAAAGAGTAAAATAAAGGAAAGAAAGCCAATACAGCAAAATAGGCAGCAGAGAGAGAGACGAAGGCCACCACTGGCCACCAGGGATTAGGTGCAGGTGGGTGCCTGCAGGTGGAGGAGGGCCTCTAACACTCGGAGTCAGGCAGGCTCAGAGGACAAAGCGCAGCAGCAGTGACAGGTGATGCTGCCCGGGGGGAGCGAAACAAAAGCTGACCAGAGGTCATTGAAGTCGCCCCTTAACTGTGCAGTGGTCACAGTTAAGAAGGGAGGGGAGGTGAAAGGGGTTGCTCAGCTGGAAGGCAGGAGGGTGGGAAACATGGCACTGGAAGGGGGGTGGGCCATGGGGGAGTAGAAGCAGGGGAAGCACAGGGAACGCCTAAGGAGGAAAAATTAGGCAAAAAGAGTAAAAAGAAGCAAAAGGAGTAAAATAAAGTAAAGGAAGGCAAAAGAGCTAGAAGGCAGTAGAGAGTGAGACAGAAGGCCACACTGACCACCAGGGATGAGGTGCCGGCGGGTGGAGGAGGGCCATGAACACTCAGCCAGGCAGGCTCAGGGGATGAAGGGCAGCAGCAACAACAGGTGATGCTGTGCCCGGGGGTGGGGTGAACCAAACCAACACTGACCAGAGTGCAAACCTGTAGAACACAAAATGTTCTTACATGTGCCCCACTTTGTGGTGTGTGTTGTACTAAGTAGTTTTCATTGAAACATAGATAACGTTATTTAGCATTTAATGACAGTTTTGTTAACGTATTTTTCTCTTCCAGCAAAAGGCCCCGTTTAGACAAGTTCATCAACGCTTCATTATGCATTTTGTAGTTTAACTGTTATTTGGGCATGGAATACTGTATTTCATATTTGAGAATGCGACCAGCTAAAGGACATTTTATATGCCGTCCCTGAATAATTATACCCATAATTGCCCTCGGGTCTCCACAAAACACATCGCCGCCATCACAGGAAATTAATCAACCTCTGAAAAGCTATGGTTATAGGATTTCTTTCTAAGGACCACGTTGCTCAAGATTCATGGGGGGTGATCGTTGCAGAGCATGGGCACCACATGTGTGAAGGAACAACCACCTTTAGAAGCTCTGCAAAATTTAGGAACCTGTAAGAAGGAACTACCATAAGCATGGAGACCGCTCCTGAAGTGGTTAACTCTTTACATAGATTGAGCGATGACAAAAGAAGGGGGCTTTTTGACCAGGAACTATGATTCAGGCCCAAGAGCAGACGAGTAGCGGACACGTTCTACGTGGTTTGGAGTCTATTAATCAAGTATTTTGGCTTGCCCAGCTAAAAGACATTTCTGCAGTCCAGTAATGAGATAAACAGTTTTCCTGCCCAGATTAGGAAGAGGGAGTTATGTTTACACTGCTCAAGCATAAAATGGCAAGTGGGTGTGATTGTACTAACTTGAGGCACCAAGGACAGTGACTCGCCAACCCAGAAACCGAAACTTGGGCACATTTACAGAGGCCATCCAGTGAATAGAAACAATCCGTTCTCTTTCCGGAGCCCTGCATCACTAACACACCGATCTTAGCTATTCTGTAATGTTCCTTTGTTTAATGGTGTGTGCTTGGGTTTAAGGCTCTCCGTCAAAGCATTCGGAAGATTCCGCCCTTTTAATAATCAAAACAGATTTCAGCAGTTAGGTGTTTTTAGACTCCGGCTGCGACGTAGTTAACCAGATTGAGAGAGATCCATTACACTTGGGTGTACTGCTCTATTAGTTTCTGTGGAAAAGCCAGAAAACCAGGGGTGTTCCTAAATAATCATTTGCTGCAGTTTACCTTACTGGAAGACATGCAAGTTTGTGCTTGTTGGTGTCGATTCTGATGTCCTGCTTCTGAAGAGGCTCTCCTACAAGAATGTACATCAACACTGAGATATACTGTCTAAAGCAGCGTTACTGGCCATGCATCTCATTTGTAGTTGAGCTACAATTCACGTAGGCCATTTATACAAAGGTACATGGAAGGAAAAAGACTGGTACAAGTGCGTTACTTGATTTTTCTTAACATAATATCCCCAAGAACCATTCATCTTTGGGATGAATGCGCCGAGATCAAAAGAAATGGTCCATGAAAATGTACAAGCAATTTTCCTTTGACGCTATTTTGTTTTGTGCCAGTTAGGGCTACTGCATCAATGTAGGAAAATGACATACAAACGAAAGCACTGTAGTTGGTCGACTACCAAAACAGTAGTGCTGTGGGATAACCTATGAAGGGCCTCGGGCTTCTGTCAGTGTACTGAGAATCTCGGGACCTTTAAGCATCTTTCTCAGTCTCAATCTCACAAATTCCATGTAGTCTTTAATCCCTTTAGGGAATGTAAAATGAGCAGCAACGGCGGGATATGGGCACAAGGGTATAATTCTCCTTTTAGCGTTGGATATCTTTGCCAGGATGGCATTGTGCTAAGTATTGAACTACCATTAAAGGCAAATTAAAGACATAGCCGTTTGTCAGCCACATTGTTAAAATGCTCATCCATTTAGTTTTTTTCTAATGTTTTTTGTAATAGTGAGGCACTTGCAGAAATGACTGCCAACAAGCAGAGTAAATGAATTGCTTCCAGGGAAGGACCAGGTAGGAAGTCCTCTAGGGCACGACTTTGTAAAGGATGGTGAAAACCACTTATGTTGTGCTTTGAAGTTGTCCCCCAAACCAAAAGAAGAATCTGAGAGTTGAAAAGCGTGCCATATTTTTTTCACATCAGTCATGTTGGGAAGATTGCAATTTCAATATGAAATCATGACATTGTCTATGGAGGATCCTTTAGGAAATGGTTAGGCTCCCGCTCCATTCATCCCCAGGCAGGGATGTAGCCGCCCAGCCGCCGCTGAGAAGCACTTGTTTTCTGTGAGTGATGATTTTTTATGCAGCTATGAGGACCTTTGCTATTCTATTAAAGAGCGTTTTCAAGGCACGAATCTGCCGTTCATCACATCTGCCTAGGAAGAAAAGGTTTGTTTTATTATCTTACACCTGCAGCTGCAGCCTTCAACCAAGTGCCACCAAAGCCCTTCATCAGCTGTCACGTCAGACACGTTCTGAGCGCCTTTTTGTCTCGGTGAAAGCCCGCCGCACTGGTTCTTCTGTTTGCTGCACAGGAGGCAATCATTCAAGAAAAATCTTTTTTTATTATTTTCCATACGTGGAGAGCAAAGCTGTTCCTAAGCTTACGTCAAAATATTTTGAGAGCCTTCATTCCACTTTCTATGTTACCGGTTTTTAACTGCTGTTTGGTACCCACAATAATGCAGATAAATAAACTACTTTTGTGCAAAGCCAGATTTAGGGTATAATGAAATAGCTAATGCACTGTCTGTTTGATGCTATTTAATCAATACTACAGGGAGTGCAGAATTATTAGGCAAGTTGTATTTTTGAGGATTAATTTTATTATTGAACAACAACCATGTTCTCAATGAACCCAAAAAACTCAATATCAAAGCTGAATATTTTTGGAAGTAGTTTTTAGTTTGTTTTTAGTTTTAGCTATGTTAGGGGGATATCTGTGTGTGCAGGTGACTATTACTGTGCATAATTATTAGGCAACTTAACAAAAAACAAATATATACCCATTTCAATTATTTATTATTACCAGTGAAACCAATATAACATCTCAACATTCACAAATATACATTTCTGACATTCAAAAACAAAACAAAAACAAATCAGTGACCAATATAGCCACCTTTCTTTGCAAGGACACTCAAAAGCCTGCCATCCATGGATTCTGTCAGTGTTTTGATCTGTTCACCATCAACATTGCGTGCAGCAGCAACCACAGCCTCCCAGACACTGTTCAGAGAGGTGTACTGTTTTCCCTCCTTGTAAATCTCACATTTGATGATGGACCACAGGTTCTCAATGGGGTTCAGATCAGGTGAACAAGGAGGCCATGTCATTAGATCTCCTTCTTTTATACCCTTTCTTGCCAGCCACGCTGTGGAGTACTTGGACGCGTGTGATGGAGCATTGTCCTGCATGAAAATCATGTTTTTCTTGAAGGATGCAGACTTCTTCCTGTAGCACTGCTTGAAGAAGGTGTCTTCCAGGAACTGGCAGTAGGACTGGGAGTTGAGCTTGACCCCATCCTCAACCCGAAAAGGCCCCACAAGCTCATCTTTGATGATACCAGCCCAAACCAGTACTCCACCTCCACCTTGCTGGCGTCTGAGTCGGACTGGAGCTCTCTGCCCTTTACCAATCCAGCCACGGGCCCATCCATCTGGCCCATCAAGACTCACTCTCATTTCATCAGTCCATAAAACCTTAGAAAAATCAGTCTTGAGATATTTCTTGGCCCAGTCTTGACGTTTCAGCTTGTGTGTCTTGTTCAGTGGTGGTCGTCTTTCAGCCTTTATTACCTTGGCCATGTCTCTGAGTATTGCACACCTTGTGCTTTTGGGCACTCCAGTGATGTTGCAGCTCTGAAATATGGCCAAACTGGTGGCAAGTGGCATCGTGGCAGCTGCACGCTTGACTTTTCTCAGTTCATGGGCAGTTATTTTGCGCCTTGGTTTTTCCACACGCTTCTTGCGACCCTGTTGACTATTTTGAATGAAACGCTTGATTGTTCGATAATCACGCTTCAGAAGCTTTGCAATTTTAAGAGTGCTGCATCCCTCTGCAAGATATCTCACTATTTTTGACTTTTCTGAGCCTGTCAAGTCCTTCTTTTGACCCATTTTGCCAAAGGAAAGGAAGTTGCCTAATAATTATGCACACCTGATATAGGGTGTTGATGTCATTAGACCACACCCCTTCTCATTACAGAGATGCACATCACCTAATATGCTTAATTGGTAGTAGGCTTTCGAGCCTATACAGCTTGGAGTAAGACAACATGCATAAAGAGGATGATGTGGTCAAAATACTCATTTGCCTAATAATTCTGCACTCCCTGTATTGCACGGTTTTTCCATCAAGAGTGCCAATTTGAGTGAGAAGTAATTGTTACTGCATAGCCAAAGTTACACGTTAACCGCTGTCATTCTAGCCTCCTACACTTGCAATGAGGGTGCAGCACGATTGGGCCCAATGTGTGGTGTTGTGCTCAATAATAAAAGCACGCAGTGGCAAGATTGTGCTTAATTATTTTTTGGGTGCAAACATATTAATTATGGACCGGCTTTGGAGTGGGGAAGGTTGCAGACAAATCATTCTCGTGTCCGATGATTTCATACATAAATGTTGAGTGAAGTATGACTGTTATTGGTTTGATAACCATGAATGTAGGTGCTCCTTTTAAATCCCCTGCACTGATCAGTAAGTAATCTACTACGTTCCTTTGATGGCAGGAATAGGCACAAAAGGTTTCTAATCTTCTTTTGTAGCATGGTAAAAGGGATTGGAGTGAATCAATTTTAAACCCTTTAGAATAAGCACCATATTAGTTATGTTGATATGAGTTTAATCAGGCTGCTGAAAATGCCGCCTTTAACTAGTGTTTGTTAACATTCTCAGTTAAAAGAAAATGTGTAGAGGGGACATGAAGAGGACTCTTTCACCGAGAGGGTAGCGACCTCAGAGTGCCCACCCCCTCCGATAATATTTCACTATAAACCAGACTCTTATAATGTGGGATACATTTCACAAAATTGTTTGTGTTTTTTCATGCCATTATTTAGGTAGCAGGTTAGTTACATGAAGCATACCTGCTGCATTTTTTTCCAGTGCGATGGCTGCAGAATTGTTTTCATGCTACTGTGTTTTAGTAAGTGCCTGGTTTTGAGGGCTGCTAAAAGGAGCATATAGGACGGGAGATAACACATTTTAGTGAGAATATGTGTTCTATATTGATGGTGCTACACTAGTACTTGGAATTGTGTTGAGTTCTCTGGTGATTAGTCTTGGAAATTATGGTTGTAAACCAGAAGCCAAAGTGAGGATACATTTTGTATAAACTCACAAATGATTTTGTCATTCGTGTGAGAAAAGGCCTGATATACTGAGCTAAATATGTACTTCCAAAAGCAGCTTCGGCCTCTCGGTTGGTTCTCCAGGGTTCTACTGCAGCTTTATCCCCGAGTTCTAGTGAACAACTAGAATGTGAACATCCTGTATTCATAACAGATGGTGAGGTACACCTAGATGCCCTTTTATTGGAACTGGAGCTATAGAATTGAAAGTGTTTTCTACGAAGATGATGCAATAAATGAACAAAATATATTATTCAATTTTGCCCAGGCATATATTGTAATGTTCCAAAAAGCTAAAACGAAGAGCTATTTTCTGTACGTTCTCAAATGTCTTCGTCATTCTTGTCAGAAAAATCCTGGCATGCTGAGAAACGCACTTCATCAACAGCTGCTGTCTGTCAGTTGATGAATGAATAGGTGTGGACTTCGGTGGGTAGCGAGGCCCTCCAAATAAGTTGATGTTTGGGTTTTTCATATTTCCGTTTAAGTATCTCACTGCCTTTCACCAGTAGTTGTATATCCCCTTGCACAAACATACACTTGCTTCACACTCCCTTTTTTGTTTGTAAAATATAAGGGAGTGATAAAACACATTAAAAATTGTATATTGTCTATAAACGTTGTCAGCTTATAAACGCATCCTTTTAATGATAATTTGTTTTAACAAGTAGCTTTGTAAATCAGAAGGAACAATGATGCAACTGTTTTAAAACAGTTGAAACTAGTGTGTACTCTGCCATTTTCACAGATTGAGAACGGTTTAGATATCTAACAAATGGACATGGAAAGAAATGTTTTCGGATTCTTGTTTATTTCAAGAACGTGTGGCAGCAGAAATTAGAACAATCTGCCTGTACATATTTAACCTTCTGCACAGGCGAGTAAATGAATCTGAAGCAGGGTTCTCCAGCAGCATATCTCCTAGTGCAGGCATATCTGTATGTATACATGTTTGTGGTATTTCTATAGTGTGAACAAAGTCAAAAGGCAGCAGAGCACTGTACGGGGTCAAAACCAGCATAAAGTCAACAAGTGATAGGAGAGGTGGCTGGTTTGGGAACTGTTAATAGACTGTGATGTAATGTTTGTTAAAGATTTGTATCTTCAACTATCACCTCAACTCGTGCAAACTTGGAGTGTGGACCTCATGGATAAGGGGACTTTGTTCCAAATACTGGGTGCATTGATGGAAAAGGCCCGCTGCTTTGTTTTCCTTTTTAGGTCAAGCATAACTGTTCTACCTCGTGTATACTCTTAGTATACTTTTTATGGCTTAAAGTGATTTCATTTGTTGGTTGCAGTGTCCTTTAAAAAGTCTTGCTCATTAGTGGTCAGTTCTGCCTTTTTCTCCCTCCTTTTTCTGTTTCAGACCAGTGACCAACTACTGTATTATTCCAGTATGTTTTCTTTATCTGTTGTTATGAAGGACTATTTTAGTTATTTCCTTGGGCTCCCTTTCACTGTGGGTGTTTTAGGCTGGTAGCTTCCCAGGTTTTATTGCAGCATTCCGTTCCTCCCATCTCCTCCCATGTCGCTGACATTTGTTTTGACTTTAGTCCAGTGTTGTCCCCGTTTACCTCTGGCTCTGAAAATAAGTTTATTTTACAAAATAAACACCCGGTTGTTTAGCTAACTGCTCACAGAAGCCAAAATATGCCCTTTCTTGTATAATGTAGCTAAACCTAGAAGCAATGATGTGAAGCTTGCATAGCCTCGCATCGCAAGTCTCCCTCTTCAGGGCCCCTCCTTGCCAGCACTCACGACATTGCACACAGGGCATTGCTTATCTCATTTTTTGGGGCCATAGATCTTCTGAGGCTGCTCTGCTTGTTTAAATGCGAGGCAAGAATACTTGCAAGATTTTTCATTCTGTTAAAACAAAAATAAAAAAAATCCAGTCTTGTTTTCCAATTTCTATTCATACTTCTACACAACACAAAGTGCAGTCATCTTCTCGTCTCTCCTTGAGGGCTTGTGAATTCTGATGTCAGTAGCTGCCAGTGGCCACCAGCACATGGCAGGAAAAGACAAAATTATGAGACCGTGTTGACCAATTTATGTGGCAAGAAAAGTCCAGTTCTGAATTTTGAATGCCAGTAGCTCTAACTCGAGAAAATGCAACACCTATTGCATTGCAAATGTTTGTTTGTACTTTGTAGTCTGCAGTCTGATCGTGCCCTGGCTGCTAGTGCAAATTGAAGGGGCAACGTGTGACTGATGTCCTAATAGAACTCAAATCCATACAATGGGTAATAAAATAAAAGGAGATTCTGGAATCCTTATTGTTGGTAATTGTTAGTGATGGAAAACTGATAGAAAACGGTATCCTTTTGTTTTTTTTGCCGACGGGCTCATTCGGAAGAAGCTGATGCAGAGTAGAATTGAAGTTCAGAGCCTATATCAAGCAACATAAATCCCCTATCGAGCCATTATTTTCAATGGAGAGCCCAACATTCTTACGTTCTGATAAATATTACATAGCAAAGGCTGGGTAGGAAATCTGTGCAGGAATTATTGACTAATATATTGAAACCAAATTGTGAATAGAATAAACGTCATGCTCTGGCAAAAAGTGGTGCTGACTTTAGGTGTTAATAGGTGGAGCCACACCATAGAACATTTCTCCTTAAAGCAGAGCAGGGCTACCTCTGAATTGTTTGACAAGGCCACCCAGATAGTTGATTTATTTCAATGAAGTGAAGGATAATTTAGCATTACTGTGACTGACTGCTGTTCGGCACAGAACAGTGACAGGTTACGGTGTCTCCTTTTCAAGGGCACTGTAATCTGTGATAACTATAAAATGATCACTTTCGTGATAATAAATCCATTTTGTCTCCTTACCGCCAGTATTCAGCACACTGCCCTACAGATGTGCAAATTTGTATTTAAACTTATTGTTTGCATTGTGTGTGTGTGTGAATCTTTTTTATGTACACACAAATAATTTTACACTAATCTCAAGTGGCTTGTATTATGGCTAGCTCGAATTTCTTTTGCGATGTCTAATAAATGAAAGCATTCTAATGAAGACCGGTTACCATGTGCAACCTCAATCATTTGGCTACATCTGCTGTGAGACTTTTTACACCTTTTACGCTAATTTTGGAACTCTTGAGAGACGTTTGTGCATTAAAAAGAAACTTGAAAGGAAGCTCCACAGTAAACTGATATGAGTCGGGGACAAGGATAGTAGATAAGCAATCCATATTGCTGCTGAAGGAGTTGAGCCTTCAGGCCTTTACTGCTGTTGCTAAAGGGACCATTACATCTGTTATGGCACAGGAGCGTCAAATCCACCCCCCCCCCCCCCAGCATATGCAAAACTTGAAAAATAAAATGCTAATAAACAGGTTTATTATCATTTTATTTTTCTTCATTGGGCTGAGTCTTGGAGGCGGCATCATTGCGATGACGAGCATGGAAGAGGCATGGTGGGCCCTGCTGCAAGTGTGCATGTGAGTTTGGCCGGCCGTCTTAGGATGGCCAAACAAACCGACATACGCGCTGAGTTGTCGGGTTGGAGACAGCAGACACAAGCTCCCAGTCCCCTTTGGAGCACAAATCCATCCCGCTCAAGCTAATCCTGGCGCTGCTCCCATGCTGCCAGCAGCATGACAGCAGCATCTGGATTGGCTGTAGTGGAGTCTAGGAGCCTGTGCTGCACAGTGGAGCCAGAGGAGCAAAAGTGCGGTTACGCGGCAGGTAAGTTCTTTTTTTTTTGTGTTGTCACTGTCCCCCCCTCCCCACCACTTTTCCCTGACACGAGCTGCAACTGGTTTTCATGGTAGTGTTTAGGTGGAAAGTTACACAAAGCGTACCTGTTGGATTATAATCGGTGATTTGGCTCTGCCATTATTACGTTTTGCCTGAAGAGTGCAGGTCTCTGTAGTGAGTGTCCCTCCATCCTTCCGTTCCCTCGTGTAGCTTTTCTTTAAATAGTCAGACTGAATAAGGATGACTTACAGTCTCGGAATACGTGCCAGATGGGTGAAATACTGAATATTGTTCCTTTTGGGTGCATTCCCAAAGCCCCACTCATTTGTAAACTTGCATCAAGCTGTTTTTAGAATCATTAGGATGCATGATCTTGACTTAACTTGTAAACATGATAGCCTCGAATTCTCCCTTGCCCTCTGGTGACAAATGTGCTTGTCAGATGTGGTTCACATATTCCAGCCCATTAGAGGTGAGTCATATGGTTTTGTGCTTACCTGAGTTTTTACATTGAGTTTGCTAATAGGACTCCAAAAATGGACATGCCAGTAGTCTTACATTAGAACAGTGGTTCCCGACCTGTGGTCCGGGGACCCCTGGGAGTCCGTGAAGCCTTCTCAGGGGGTCCGCGACTGCTTAGAAAATTTTAAAATATTAACAAATATTGACAAATTAGGTCTCATGCTTCCAGTAATGACTCAGTGGGGGTCCCCCGATTCCAATGATGATTCAGTGGGGGTCCCTCAGTTCCATTAATGATAAAGTGGGGGTCCACAGAAGTCAAAAGGTTGGGAACCACTGCATTAGAACATATATCAAGGTTTCAGTAACTCTGTGATTTAGACACACCAGTTTATTTTACAGTGGTTTCATTTAAAGACAAGCTGATTGAGAGCCTACATAGAGAGGAAAAGTTCACTTTGTCACTGTGTTCTAGGCCAGAGCAGGGGTGTCCACAATTGAACAACATGGACCTGATCCAAGCCAAATTACAGGGTGTCCCCCCCATAAGATGCATTTACTTATCATATATCTCAATGGATATCAGTTACTTATCATTGGTTATCCTGAAAATCTGTGTTCGATCCGACCTCCTGAGTGTAGGTGTGATATTCCTGCGCTAGATGAATAGGAAGGTCTTTGTGTGATCAATATTGCAAAATTTATCGCAGTATGAGGCCGAAATAAAATAACTTGTAACAGCAAGCACACATTCATTGTAGCATCCAGTTTCAGTTGTTCAGTGGTGTCCCAGCGTTTTTCATTTTTGCAGGTCACGTTAACTTTAAATGGAAGGCTAAATGAGTCCATATGAATTTATACTCCTATAGGTTTAATTTAGTGGAATGAGCTTGAAGAATGGAAAGCTGGTGGGTGATGTAGTTAAGTTACCAATGCAGTTCATGATCTGGGAATCCCAAAACAGGTGGTAGTCTGTTTTGTGCCTGGCAAAGAGCTTTAGATTGTGATGCATCATGTCTGGTAAAGTGCTAGTGGTAATGGTGGGGAGTGAGGAGGTGAGAACCAGATATTGGAGCATAGATAACAAGTCCTTTCACAGCAGCACATCAGGTCTGAAAAGGGGATATCTAATTTATGGACCACGAAGAAGGGGTATCTATTTGTTTGAGCTTTTCTAAAAGCATGAGCTAGTCCTAGGAGAAAAAGTGACACAGTGCTATACAAAAAACAGCAACTAGAATTTCTGTTCAGGGAGAGACAGGAAGTAGAGCATGTAAACAAAAACATAATTCATGCAGGAAGGTGAAGTTAACCCCTTCTGTGCCCAGGACGTAATGGTTACGTCCTGAGGCACAGTGCTGCTGTGCCCAGGACGTAACCATTACGTCCTGTGCACAGAGCCCAGAGGGAGCGCTAGCGCTCCCTCTGTGGGGTTCCCCCCCACCCCCCCAAGTCAGGGATGGAAGGGGAAGCCCTTCCCCTCCCACCCCCGACCCCCCCCAACCCCCCCCTGTGACGTCAGCGCGCGACAGGGTCTCCCCCATGAAAGAGAAATGCAAAGCATTTCTCTTTCAATCCCATGGGGGAGGCCCAGAGGGGCTTCAAAGGGAAGGAAATGTATTTCCTTCCCTTTGAAGTCTCTCACAGGGTTTCAAAAGCCAGATTGCTTGCAATCCGGCTTTTGAAACCCCACTAGACACCAGGGTTTTTTTTTTTTTTCAATGAAACTGTCAAAAGGGAGCGACCCCTTGGGCAAGGGTCGCTCCCAGGGGGGGCATTTTTTTTAGGAAGGCCTTTTCTGCCCCCCCTGGGGGCAGATTGGCCTATTTTGGGCAAAAACCTCTAGGCACCAGGGAGCTTTGTTTTTTTTTTTTTTTTTTTGTGATGTTTTCTTTTTTTTTAGGTGGGGAGCGATCCCTTAGGCAAGGGTCGCTCCCCTACGGGGCAATATATATTTAGGCCATTTCTGCCCCCTTGGCCTATTTTGATGAGGCCAATCTGCCCCCAAGGGGGGCAGAAACCATTAGACACCAGGGAGATTTTTTTTTTTGTGCAAATTTCACGCAACGGGAGCGACCCCTTGGGCAAGGGTCGCTCCCAGGGGGGGCATTTTTTTGGGAAGGCCTTTTCTGCCCCTCCTGGGGTAAGAAACCTCTAGGCACCAGGGATCATTTCTTTTTTTTTTTTTTCTTTTTGTTATGTTTTCTTTTTTTTTTAGGTGGGGAGCGACCCCTTAGGCAAGGGTCGCTTCCCTAGGGGGGAAATTATATTTAGGCCATTTCTGCCCCCCTTGGGGGCAGATTGGCGTATTTTGATGAGGCCAATCTGCCCCCAAGGGAGGCAGAAACCATTAGACACCAGGGAGTTTTTTTTTTTGCGGGAATTTCACGCAAGGGGAGCGACCCCTTAGGCAAGGGTCGCTCCCTGGGGGGGGGGGGGGGATTATATTAGGCCATTTCTGCCCCCCTGGGGGGTAGATCAGCCTATTTTGATTCGGCTGATCTGCCCCCAAGGGGGGCAGAAACCACTAGGCACCAGGGATTTTTTTGTTTTTTTGTTTTACAGATGGGAAGCGACCCCTTGGAGGGTCAAAATGTATTTAGGCCATTTCTGCCCGCTTTGGGGGCAGATCGGCCGATTTTAGGTCAATCTGCCCCCAAGGGGGGCAGAAACCACTAGGCACCAGGGATCTTTTTTTTGCGCCGTCACACAAGGGGAGCGACCTTGTAGGCAAGGGTCGCTCCCGGGGGGGGGGGGGTGAGTAGGGGGGGGCAAAATTATTTTAGGCCATCTCTGCCCCCCCTGGGGGCAGATCGGCCTACTGGTATTAGGCCGATCTACCCCCCGGGGGGGCAGAAACCACTAGGCACCGGGGATTTGTTTTTTGTCGCCAATGTCACGCAGGGGGAGCGACCCCGTAGGCAAGGGTCGCTCCGAGGGGGTGGGGGGGGGGTTCGGGGGGCAAATTTATTTTAGGCCATTTCTGCCCCCAGGGGGGGCAGAAACCTGTAGGTGCCAGGGCAAATTTTTTTTTAATGGTTTTTTTTTTTGTTTGTTTGTTTTTTTAGAGATGGGGAGCGACCCATCAGACAATTTATTTCAGGCCATTTCTGCCAGATCGGCCTATTATTAGGCGGGGTAGAAACCTCTTGTTGCCAGGGCAAATTTTTTTTTGTGTTTTTTTTTTTTTTTTTGTTTGTTTGTTTCTTTAGAGATGGGGAGCGACCCATCAGACAAGGGTTGCTCCTCTGGGGGGCAAACTGTATTTAGACCAAGGGGTCGATTTTAGGTCAATCTGCCCCCAAGGGGGCAGAAACCACTAGGCACCGGGGATTTGTTTTTTGGCGCCAATGTCACGCAGGGGGAGCGACCCCGTAGGCAAGGGTCGCTCCTGGTGGGGGGGTGGGGTTTGGGGGGGCAAATTTATTTTAGGCCATTTCTGCCCCCCCGGGGGCAGATTGGCCTATTATTAGGCCGATCTGCCACGGGGGGGGGGGGCAGAAACCTCTAGGCGCCAGGGCAAACATTTTTTGCGTGTTTTTTTTTTTTTGTATGTTTGTTTTTTTAGAGATGGGGAGCGACCCATCAGGCAAGGGTCGCTCCCCTGGGGGGCAAACTGTATTTAGACCATTTCTGCCCCCCCTTGGGGGCAGATTGGTCGATTTTAGGTCAATCTGCCCCCAAGGGGGCAGAAACCACTAGGCACTGGGGATTTGTTTTTTGGTGCCAATGTCACGCAGGGGGAGCGACCCCGTAGACAAGGGTCGCTCCGAGGTGGGGGGGTGCGGGTTGGGGGGGGGGGGCAAATTTATTTTAGGCCATTTCTGCTCCCCCCGGGGGCAGATCGGCCTATTATTAGGCGGGGGCAGAAACCTGTAGGCGCCAGGGCAAATTTTTTTTGTGTGTTTTTTTTTTGTTTGTTTTTTTAGAGATGGGGAGCGACCCATCAGACAAGGGTCGCTCCCCTGGGGGGCAAACTGTGTTTAGACCATTTCTGCCCCCCTTGGGGGCAGATTGGTCGATTTTAGGTCAATCTGCCCCCAAGGGGGCAGAAACCACTAGGCACCGGGGATTTGTTTTTTTATGCCAATGTCACTTAGGGGGAGCGACCCCGTAGGCAAGGGTCGCTCCGAGGGGTGGGGGGGGCAAATTTATTTTAGGCCATTTCTGCCCCCCCCTGGGGGCTGATCGGCCTATTAGGCCGATCTGCCCCCAGGGGGGGCAGAAACCTCTAGGCGCCAGGGCAATTTTTTGTTTTTTTGTTTTTTTTGTTTTTTTAGAGATGGGGAGCTACCCATCAGACAAGGGTCGCTCCCCTGGGGGGCAAACTGTATTTAGACCATTTCTGCCCCCCCCCCTTGGGGGCAGATTGGTCGATTTTAGGTCAATCTGCCCCCAAGGGGGCAGAAACCACTAGGCACCGGGGATTTGTTTTTTGGTGCCAATGTCACGCAGGGGGAGCGACCCCGTAGACAAGGGTCGCTCCGAGGGGGGGGGGCAAATTTATTTTAGGCCATTTCTGCCCCCCCGGGGCCAGATCGGCCTATTATTAGGCCGATCTGCCACCAGGGGGGGGCAGAAACCTCTAGGCGCCAGGGCAAACTTTTTTTGCGTGTTTTTTTTTTTTTTGTATGTTTGTTTTTTTTAGAGATGGGGAGCGACCCATCAGGCAAGGGTCGCTCTCCTGGGGGGCAAACTGTATTTAGACCATTTCTGCCCCCCCTTGGGGGCAGATTGGTCGATTTTAGGTCAATCTGCCCCCAAGGGGGCAGAAACCACTAGGCACCGGGGATTTGTTTTTTGGCACCAATGTCACGCAGGGGGAGCGACCCCGTAGGCAAGGGTCGCTCCTGGTGGGGGGGTGGGGGTTGGGGATGCAAATTTATTTTAGGCCATTTCTGCCCCCCCCGGGGGCATATCGGCCTATTATTAGGCCGATCTGCCCCCATGGGGGCAGAAACCTGTAGGCGCCAGGGCAAATTTTTTTTTTGTGTTTTTTGTTTGTTTGTTTTTTTAGAGATGGGGAGCGACCAAACAGACAAGGGTCGCTCCCCTGGGGGGCAAACTGTGTTTAGACCATTTCTGCCCCCCTGGGGGGCAGATTGGTCGATTTTAGGTCAACCACTAGGCACCGGGGATTTGTTTTTTGGCGCCAATGTCACGCAGGGGGAGCGACCCCGTAGGCAAGGGTCGCTCCTGGGCAGGGTGGGGGGTCAAATTTATTTTAGGGCATTTCCCCCTCCCCCCCCCCGGGGCCGGCTGAGCTAGAGGCCAAAATCCACAGGGTAGGCACTTTGCAAAAAACACCTCTGTTTTCTGTGAAAAAAATATGTTGTGTCCACGTTGTGTTTTGGGCCATTTCCTTTCGTGGGCGCTAGGCCTACCCACACAAGTGAGGTACCTTTTTTATGGAGAGACTTAGGGGAACGCTGGGTGGAAGGAAATTTGTGGCTCCTCTCAGATTCCAGAACTTTCTGTCACCGAAATGAGAGAAAAAAGTGTTTTTTGGCCAAATTTTGATATTTTCAAAGGATTCTGGGTAACAGAACCTGGTCAGAGCCCCGCAAATCACCCCATCTTGGATTCCCCTAGGACTCTAGTTTTCAAAAATGCGCTGATTTGCTAGGTTTCCCCAGGTGCCGGCTGAGCTAGAGGCCAAAATCCACAGGTAGGCACTGTTTTCTATGAAAAAATGTGATGTGTCCACGTTGTGTTTTGGGCCGTTTCCTGTCGCGGGCGCTAGGCCTACCCACACAAGTGAGGTATCATTTTTATCGGGAGACGTGGGGGAACGCTGGGTGGAAGGAAATTTGTGGCTCCTCTCAGATTCCAGAACTTTCTGCCACAGAAATGTGAGGAACATGTGTTTTTTTTTAGCCAAATTTTGAGGTTTGTAAAGGATTCTGGGTAACAGAACCTGGTCCGAGCCACACAAGTCACCCCATCTTGGATTCCCCTAGGTCTCTAGTTTTCAGAAATGCACAGGTTTGGTAGGTTTCCCTAGGTGGCGGCTGAGCTACAGGCCAAAATCTACAGGTAGGCACTTTGCAAAAAACACCTCTGTTTTCCTTCAAACATTTGGCTGTGTCCACGTTGCGCTTTGGGGCGTTTCCTGTCGCGGGCGCTAGGCCTACCCACACAAGTGAGGTATCATTTTTATCGGGAGACGTGGGGGAACGCTGGGTGGAAGGAAATTTGTGGCTCCTCTCAGATTCCAGAACTTTCTGCCACAGAAATGTGAGGAACATGTGTTTTTTTAGCCAAATTTTGAGGTTTGCAAAGGATTCTGGGTAACAGAACCTGGTCCGAGCCACACAAGTCACCCCATCTTGGATTCCCCTAGGTCTCTAGTTTTCAGAAATGCACAGGTTTGGTAGGTTTCCCTAGGTGGCGGCTGAGCTACGGGCCAAAATCTACAGGTAGGCACTTTGCAAAAAACACCTCTGTTTTCCTTCAAAAATGTGGCTGTGTCCACGTTGCGCTTTGGGGCGTTTCCTGTCGCGGGCGCTAGGCCTACCCACACAAGTGAGGTATCATTTTTATCGGGAGACGTGGGGGAACGCTGGGTGGAAGGAAATTTGTGGCTCCTCTCAGATTCCAGAACTTTCTGCCACAGAAATGTGAGGAACATGTGTTTTTTTAGCCAAATTGTGAGGTTTGCAAAGGATTCTGGGTAACAGAACCTGGTCTGAGCCACACAAGTCACCCCATCTTGGATTCCCCTAGGTCTCTAGTTTTCAGAAATGCACAGGTTTGGTAGGTTTCCCTAGGTGGCGGCTGAGCTACAGGCCAAAATCTACAGGTAGGCACTTTGCAAAACGCACCTCTGTTTTCCTTCAAACATTTGGCTGTGTCCATGTTGCGCTTTGGGGCGTTTCCTGTCGCGGGCGCTAGGCCTACCCACACAAGTGAGGTATCATTTTTATCGGGAGACGTGGGGGAACGCTTGGTGGAAGGAAATTTGTGGCTCCTCTCAGATTCCAGAACTTTCTGCCACAGAAATGTGAGGAACATGTGTTTTTTTAGCCAAATTTTGAGGTTTGCAAAGGATTCTGGGTAACAGAACCTGGTCCGAGCCACACAAGTCACCCCATCTTGGATTCCCCTAGGTCTCTAGTTTTCAGAAATGCACAGGTTTGGTAGGTTTCCCTAGGTGGCGGCTGAGCTACAGGCCAAACTCTACAGGTAGGCACTTTGCAAAAAACACCTCTGTTTTCCTTCAAAAATTTGGCTGTGTCCACGTTGCGCTTTGGGGCGTTTCCTGTTGCGGGCGCTAGGCCTACCCACACAAGTGAGGTATCATTTTTATGGGGGAACGCTGGGTGGAAGGAAATTTGTGGCTCCTCTCAGATTCCAGACCTTTCTGCCACAGAAATGTGAGGAACATGTGTTTTTTTAGCCAAATGTTGAGGTTTGCAAAGGATTCTGGGTAACAGAACCTGGTCCGAGCCACAGAAGTCACCCCATCTTGGATTCCCCTAGGTCTCTAGTTTTCAGAAATGCACAGGTTTGGTAGGTTTCCCCAGGTGGCGGCTGAACTACAGGCCAAAATCTACAGGTAGGCACTTTGCAAAAAACACCTCTGTTTTCCTTCAAAAATGTGGCCGTGTCCACGTTGCGCTTTGGGGCGTTTTCTGTCGCGGGCGCTAGGCCTACCCACACAAGTGAGGTATCATTTTTATCGGGAGACGTGGGGGAACGCTGGGTGGAAGGAAATTTGTGGCTCCTCTCAGATTCCAGAACTTTCTGCCACAGAAATGTGAGGAACATGTGTTTTTTTAGCCAAATTTTGAGGTTTGCAAAGGATTCTGGGTAACAGAACCTGGTCCGAGCCACACAAGTCACCCCATCTTGGATTCCCCTAGGTCTCTAGTTTTCAGAAATGCACAGGTTTGGTAGGTTTCCCTAGGTGGCGGCTGAGCTACAGGCCAAAATCTACAGGTAGGCACTTTGCAAAAAACACCTCTGTTTTCCTTCAAAAATTTGGCTGTGTCCACGTTGCGCTTTGGGGCGTTTCCTGTCGCGGGCGCTAGGCCTACCCACACAAGTGAGGTATCATTTTTATCGGGAGACGTGGGGGAACGCTGGGTGGAAGGAAATTTGTGGCTCCTCTCAGATTCCAGAACTTTCTGCCACAGAAATGTGAGGAACATGTGTTTTTTTTAGCCAAATTTTGAGGTTTGCAAAGGATTCTGGGTAACAGAACCTGGTCCGAGCCACACAAGTCACCCCATCTTGGATTCCCCTAGGTCTCTAGTTTTCAGAAATGCACAGGTTTGGTAGGTTTCCCTAGGTGGCGGCTGAGCTACGGGCCAAAATCTACAGGTAGGCACTTAGCCAAATTTTTGAAGGAAAACAGAGGTGTTTTTTGCAGTGTCCACGTTGCGCTTTGGGGCGTTTCCTGTCGCGGGCGCTAGGCCTATCCACACAAGTGAGGTATCATTTTTATCGGGAGACGTGGGGGAACGCTGGGTGGAAGGAAATTTGTGGCTCCTCTCAGATTCCAGAACTTTCTGCCACAGAAATGTGAGGAACATGTGTTTTTTTTAGCCAAATTTTGAGGTTTGCAAAGGATTCTGGCTAACAGAACCTGGTCCGAGCCACACAAGTCACCCCATCTTGGATTCCCCTAGGTCTCTAGTTTTCAGAAATGCACAGGTTTGGTAGGTTTCCCTAGGTGGCGGCTGAGCTACAGGCCAAAATCTACAGGTAGGCACTTTGCAAAAAACACCTCTGTTTTCCTTCAAAAATGTGGCCGTGTCCACGTTGCGCTTTGGGGCGTTTTCTGTCGCGGGCGCTAGGCCTACCCACACAAGTGAGGTATCATTTTTATCGGGAGACGTGGGGGAACGCTGGGTGGAAGGAAATTTGTGGCTCCTCTCAGATTCCAGAACTTTCTGCCACAGAAATGTGAGGAACATGTGTTTTTTTAGCCAAATTTTGAGGTTTGCAAAGGATTCTGGGTAACAGAACCTGGTCCGAGCCACACAAGTCACCCCATCTTGGATTCCCCTAGGTCTCTAGTTTTCAGAAATGCACAGGTTTGGTAGGTTTCCCCAGGTGGCGGCTGAGCTACAGGCCAAAATCTACAGGTAGGCACTTTGCAAAACGCACCTCTGTTTTCCTTCAAACATTTGGCTGTGTCCATGTTGCGCTTTGGGGCGTTTCCTGTTGCGGGCGCTAGGCCTACCCACACAAGTGAGGTATCATTTTTATGGGGGAACGCTTGGTGGAAGGAAATTTGTGGCTCCTCTCAGATTCCAGACCTTTCTGCCACAGAAATGTGAGGAACATGTGTTTTTTTAGCCAAATGTTGAGGTTTGCAAAGGATTCTTGGTAACAGAACCTGGTCCGAGCCACACAAGTCACCCCATCTTGGATTCCCCTAGGTCTCTAGTTTTCAGAAATGCACAGGTTTCGTAGGTTTCCCCAGGTGGCGGCTGAGCTACAGGCCAAAATCTACAGGTAGGCACTTTGCAAAAAACACCTCTGTTTTCCTTCAAAAATGTGGCCGTGTCCACGTTGCGCTTTGGGGCGTTTTCTGTCGCGGGCGCTAGGCCTACCCACACAAGTGAGGTATCATTTTTATCGGGAGACGTGGGGGAACGCTGGGTGGAAGGACATTTGTGGCTCCTCTCAGATTCCAGAACTTTCTGCCACAGAAATGTGAGGAACATGTGTTTTTTTAGCCAAATTTTGAGGTTTGCAAAGGATTCTGGGTAACAGAACCTGGTCCGAGCCACACAAGTCACCCCATCTTGGATTCCCCTAGGTCTCTAGTTTTCAGAAATGCACAGGTTTGGTAGGTTTCCCTAGGTGGCGGCTGAGCTACAGGCCAAAATCTACAGGTAGGCACTTTGCAAAAAACACCTCTGTTTTCCTTCAAAAATTTGGCTGTGTCCACGTTGCGCTTTGGGGCGTTTCCTGTCGCGGGCGCTAGGCCTACCCACACAAGTGAGGTATCATTTTTATCGGGAGACGTGGGGGAACGCTGGGTGGAAGGAAATTTGTGGCTCCTCTCAGATTCCAGAACTTTCTGCCACAGAAATGTGAGGAACATGTGTTTTTTTTAGCCAAATTTTGAGGTTTGCAAAGGATTCTGGGTAACAGAACCTGGTCCGAGCCACACAAGTCACCCCATCTTGGATTCCCCTAGGTCTCTAGTTTTCAGAAATGCACAGGTTTGGTAGGTTTCCCTAGGTGGCGGCTGAGCTACGGGCCAAAATCTACAGGTAGGCACTTAGCCAAATTTTTGAAGGAAAACAGAGGTGTTTTTTGCAGTGTCCACGTTGCGCTTTGGGGCGTTTCCTGTCGCGGGCGCTAGGCCTATCCACACAAGTGAGGTATCATTTTTATCGGGAGACGTGGGGGAACGCTGGGTGGAAGGAAATTTGTGGCTCCTCTCAGATTCCAGAACTTTCTGCCACAGAAATGTGAGGAACATGTGTTTTTTTTAGCCAAATTTTGAGGTTTGCAAAGGATTCTGGGTAACAGAACCTGGTCCGAGCCACACAAGTCACCCCATCTTGGATTCCCCTAGGTCTCTAGTTTTCAGAAATGCACAGGTTTGGTAGGTTTCCCTAGGTGGCGGCTGAGCTACGGGCCAAAATCTACAAGTAGGCACTTAGCCAAATTTTTGAAGGAAAACAGAGGTGTTTTTTGCAGTGTCCACGTTGCGCTTTGGGGCGTTTCCTGTCGCGGGCGCTAGGCCTATCCACACAAGTGAGGTATCATTTTTATCGGGAGACGTGGGGGAACGCTGGGTGGAAGGAAATTTGTGGCTCCTCTCAGATTCCAGAACTTTCTGCCACAGAAATGTGAGGAACATGTGTTTTTTTTAGCCAAATTTTGAGGTTTGCAAAGGATTCTGGCTAACAGAACCTGGTCCGAGCCACACAAGTCACCCCATCTTGGATTCCCCTAGGTCTCTAGTTTTCAGAAATGCACAGGTTTGGTAGGTTTCCCTAGGTGGCGGCTGAGCTACAGGCCAAAATCTACAGGTAGGCACTTTGCAAAAACACCTCTGTTTTCCTTCAAAAATGTGGCCGTGTCCACGTTGCGCTTTGGGGCGTTTTCTGTCGCGGGCGCTAGGCCTACCCACACAAGTGAGGTATCATTTTTATCGGGAGACGTGGGGGAACGCTGGGTGGAAGGAAATTTGTGGCTCCTCTCAGATTCCAGAACTTTCTGCCACAGAAATGTGAGGAACATGTGTTTTTTTAGCCAAATTTTGAGGTTTGCAAAGGATTCTGGGTAACAGAACCTGGTCCGAGCCACACAAGTCACCCCATCTTGGATTCCCCTAGGTCTCTAGTTTTCAGAAATGCACAGGTTTGGTAGGTTTCCCCAGGTGGCGGCTGAGCTACAGGCCAAAATCTACAGGTAGGCACTTTGCAAAACGCACCTCTGTTTTCCTTCAAACATTTGGCTGTGTCCATGTTGCGCTTTGGGGCGTTTCCTGTTGCGGGCGCTAGGCCTACCCACACAAGTGAGGTATCATTTTTATGGGGGAACGCTTGGTGGAAGGAAATTTGTGGCTCCTCTCAGATTCCAGACCTTTCTGCCACAGAAATGTGAGGAACATGTGTTTTTTTAGCCAAATGTTGAGGTTTGCAAAGGATTCTTGGTAACAGAACCTGGTCCGAGCCACACAAGTCACCCCATCTTGGATTCCCCTAGGTCTCTAGTTTTCAGAAATGCACAGGTTTCGTAGGTTTCCCCAGGTGGCGGCTGAGCTACAGGCCAAAATCTACAGGTAGGCACTTTGCAAAAAACACCTCTGTTTTCCTTCAAAAATGTGGCCGTGTCCACGTTGCGCTTTGGGGCGTTTTCTGTCGCGGGCGCTAGGCCTACCCACACAAGTGAGGTATCATTTTTATCGGGAGACGTGGGGGAACGCTGGGTGGAAGGACATTTGTGGCTCCTCTCAGATTCCAGAACTTTCTGCCACAGAAATGTGAGGAACATGTGTTTTTTTAGCCAAATTTTGAGGTTTGCAAAGGATTCTGGGTAACAGAACCTGGTCCGAGCCACACAAGTCACCCCATCTTGGATTCCCCTAGGTCTCTAGTTTTCAGAAATGCACAGGTTTGGTAGGTTTCCCTAGGTGGCGGCTGAGCTACAGGCCAAAATCTACAGGTAGGCACTTTGCAAAAAACACCTGTGTTTTCCTTCAAAAATTTGGCTGTGTCCACGTTGCGCTTTGGGGCGTTTCCTGTTGCGGGCGCTAGGCCTACCCACACAAGTGAGGTATCATTTTTATCGGGAGACGTGGGGGAACGCTGGGTGGAAGGAAATTTGTGGCTCCTCTCAGATTCCAGAACTTTCTGCCACAGAAATGTGAGGAACATGTGTTTTTTTTAGCCAAATTTTGAGGTTTGCAAAGGATTCTGGGTAACAGAACCTGGTCCGAGCCACACAAGTCACCCCATCTTGGATTCCCCTAGGTCTCTAGTTTTCAGAAATGCACAGGTTTGGTGGGTTTCCCTAGGTGGCGGCTGAGCTACAGGCCAAAATCTACAGGTAGGCACTTTGCAAAAAACACCTCTGTTTTCCTTCAAAAATTTGGCTGTGTCCACGTTGCGCTTTGGGGCGATTCCTGTCGCAGGCGCTAGGCCTACCCACACAAGTGAGGTATCATTTTAATCGGGAGACTTGGGGGAACATAGAATAGCAAAACAAGTGTTATTGCCCCTTGTCTTTCTCTACATTTTTCCCTTCCAAATGTAAGACAGTGTGTAAAAAAGACGTCTATTTGAGAAATGCCCTGTAATTCACATGCTAGTATGGGCACCCCGGAATTCAGAGATGTGCAAATAACCACTGCTTCTCAACACCTTGTCTTGTGCCCATTTTGGAAATACAAAGGTTTTCTTGATAGCTATTTTTTACTCTTTATATTTCAGCAAATGAATTGCTGTATACCCGGCATAGAATGAAAACCCACTGCAGGGTGCAGGTCATTTATTGGCTCTGGGTACCTAGAGTTCTTGATGAACCTACAAGCCCTATATATCCCCGCAACCAGAAGAGTCCAGCAGACGTAACTGTATATTGCTTTCGAAAATCTGACATTGCAGGAAAAAGTTGGAGAGTAAAACATAGAGAAAAATTGATGTTTTTTTCAACTCAATTTCAATATTTTTCTTTTTCAGTTGTTATTTTCTGTAGGAAACCCTTGTAGGATCTTCACAAATTACCCCTTGCTGAATTCAGAATTTTGTCTACTTTTCAGAAATGTTGCGGTTTCTGGGATCCAGCGTTGGTTTCATGCCCATTTCTGTCACTGATTGGAAGGAGGCTGAAAGCACAAAAAATCGTAAAAATGGGGTATGTCCCAGTAAAATGCCAAAATTGTGTTGAAAAATTGGGTTTTCTGATTCAAGTCTGCCTGTTCCTGAAAGCTGGGAAGCTGGTGATTTTAGCACCGCAAACCCTTTGTTGATGCCCTTTTCAGGGAAAAAACCACAAGCCTTCTTCTGCAGCCCATTTTTCCAATTATTTTGAAAAAAACGAAATTTTCACAGTTTTTTGGCTAATTTCTTGGCCTCCTTCTGGGGAACCCACAAAGTCTGGGTACCTCTAGAATCCCTAGGATGTTGGAAAAAAGGACGCAAATTTGGCGTGGGTAGCTTATGTGAACAAAAAGTTATGAGGGCCTAAGCGCCAACTGCTCCAAATAGCCAAAAAAAGGCTCAGCACAGGAGGGGGAAAAGGCCTGGCAGCGAAGGGGTTAAAGAGATCATACAAGCTCTGTACTTACTGATTAGGAAAACATGGCAGAGAGAACAGAGACAGTGGGTTAGTATTGAAAGAGGGCGCTTGATAGTGAAGATGATAAGGTTGATGGGAAGAAGAGAAATAGCGATTCGGAACAGAGGAATTTGAGAAAAATCAATAATGATTAGGGATAGAGCAAGAAGGAAAGCTATCACGATATTCAGAAATAAGCATTTGTCGAGGAGGCAGAGTTAGAATTGGGGTTTATGGTTGTCAGAGAATGCACCCTGTACAAGCAGGAACCACAGCTTCTAGTCAGGGTAAGCTGGATACACACATAGAGATAACCTCTGCTCATCCTCTGTTAACGTGACACAGAGCAGTAAGGCTTATCTAAAGAGCCCCATTCTAAAAGTGTTTTTTTTGCATGTCATCACAGTAACATCAGGCAGTGTAACCTGACTTCTACGCCCATAAAGAGCCACAAGAAAGCTCAGGTGTCCATGGCGTGGCTATCTGTGATAAAGGAAGGTTCTTGCTGGGGTGTATATGCCCATACATTAGCTAGTAATAGTTGTATAGGTGAGGCAAATTAGTGCCTCCATGATAGACATTCCCAAGCAGCGAGGTGACGTAAATTATTGCTGCTCCCCTATTCCATTAGACAAGAGACCACTGTCTCGATCCCATTGAAGTATGTGTCTGGTATTAGAAACATTGTATTTAGTATGATGAATAGAAACCTAAGGAGAGCAGCAGCGCCTGCCAATGAGATTCACCCTGCCTAAATTTTATTAGAATAGACTCCAGGTTGTCATCCGCGAATGTCTGTTTATTACTTGTGATAAAATGCCCATCTTTTCAAAGCCATATTTATTTGAAGGGTTAGTGCAAGTCCAAAGAACGAGTCGATTCTATAGATGATTACAACACTGACGTAGCCCGTTTGGTAAATGAGAGATTGTTAACCTATGGTTTCCTTAGTTTTTGAGAGACACCAAAACCTTTCTGGTTTTTTGCTAAGGTGTATACTCGCATTGAAATAGACGACTTCCTAAGTCAGGCATGCTGTTTTGAAGAATTACCGGTCTAGCCATTTAAATGTATACCGGTTCATGACTGAACAACCTGTTAAACGTAGAACTGCTGAGGGAGTGCCATCCGATTATTGGAGAGGTCGCTTGAAGATTAATTTCAGTTATTGGTGCAGGAGAGTACCGGGGATTTGGGCTGCAGTTTTGAGGTTGTGTTTGGTGAGCATTGTCTTGCATTATTTGAATAGTTTTAGCGTCTCATAGTAAAATGCATTCGAAAGGTGCCATACAGTATCTATGATTGGGTTCTTGTCCTGTATAAAGCCTGCTGTCGAGGACCGAGCATGTGGAGAAAATGCATTAGATAGGCTGTCAAAGAAATACTTCTGCTTGGCGCCTGAAAAGAAATTTAACCAAGAGAGTGAAAAATATCTCTAGTTTCTGTGTGAGGTAAATGGTACCTGGTACAGAGGAGATTCCAGATATCTAGTTTTCCAATTTCAAAAATAGGTATAGGTGAAATTCCGTAAAGGCATCTTATTTTTAGTATGTAACCTAGAAAATGCATTGTAATTTTAAACAGTGTAGCATTTGGGTTTCTTGTTCGCATTGGTTCTTGTTAAGTGGTGCGGCAATTGATGTTTTTTTCGGTGCCTGAATTCAAATAGGGAAGTTGCATCCACGCCAAAAGATGCCACAATAAAAAATTGGAAAACCTACCTATCCCATGCCCCGTGTCACAGTTGGGACTTTTTCTTTTAAGTTTGTGACATCGTTGAAAGACAATGATTCACGTAGGATTTTGGGCCACCTACTAGCAGTCATTATATCACCTATAACCTTGCCATTGTCCATCGTCATTTTCTGTTTGACCCTATCACGTAGCTTGCTTACTTTTTCATAAAAAAATGTAGGGAGCATTTTGTTAAAAAAGTGATAACTGCTGAAAAGCTTCACGTGAGTGGCATGTATGAATACGGACTGTTTTGGTTCATGGGTGACATCACAGTGACAGAGCGTATAAGCGTATGGAAATAATTTACATTCTAATGAGGAGTACAAAACTATCACAGAATGTAGTGAGTTTGTGATATCTTACGTTTAACTTGTCAGATAAACCTAGAATTTAGACTAATTGTTGCCCTAAAAAGGTCTGTTTTGTCGCATTAGAGTGAACTGCAGAGTTTGCATTTTTCTTAAAAGCCGTCCTTGTAATGTTTTGTGGTAACAATGTAAAATTTATTTCAAACATGAGACCCACCAAAAATCGGAATCCTCATTGGCCATCATTAGTTTGCACCGCATAAAGACATTACTACATTGTTGCTTTCAAAAGGAAAAGCATCGCAGATTGGAATGTACATCCGAAGGAGAGCACCTCATGGCTGGTGTGAAGACAGATTCCTCGTTTATATTTTCAACAATTGTAACCCTGAATTGATGTACTTTATATAAATTCCTGACTCTGGAGGTGTCCAGAGAAGTGGTGTCAAAGATTGAGGGGGAAATGTAAATGTTAGTGCCTTAACTTCATAGTTTTTTTAAAACTGTTGAGGAAACACAAAAATGATTTGCCACAGTGCTTTACACTGGATCTCTAGCTCTGAGGTCTCTGGTGCTTTAGACCTTTGACCTCAAAGAGTTACCACAAATGAGGAATATAGATGACGAAGCATGATATGTTTTTGTAATCTTACCTTTCTTCATCTGGTGGATAGATCTATTTATGCAGTTGAGTTGAGGATGCCTACTTTCCTTTGCTGTGATTGACAGTAAACAATCATGTCTTGGTGATGGCTTGAGTGAGCTGTCTGTCACACACAGCTATAGGTCAGATTAGCATGGTCTGGTATCCTAATCCTTTATTATCATTAGTGTCATTGTCACACGAAACTTAACTCAAAAACTCAAACTTTTGTGCAGTGTGTTAACCAGGACAATCCCGAGTTTTGGAAGGACAAGGAAAGGATTTCTCCTCGAAATAGGAGGGTTATTCATTGGTACACTTGTTTCTGAAAGGCCAACCTTTGTGTCCTATTTTTTACTTTTTTGGGGGTGGGGGAGACGAATGCTTAAGGCTGGATTTTAAAAACACACGATATTTAAGTCTCCCATCTGCCAAAACCTCCCAAAAAAAGCAAAATCCAGGTCAACATTCTCAGAGTTCTCACTGTGTTGTATAAGTGAGAGAAAGGGGTCCTCTGGCCCGTTGCAATTTGCAGCTAAGGGTGACATTTCTTTTGCAGTTTAAAAAGAAAGGGTTTAGAAAAACATGTGCTTTTAATTCTCGTTTATTTTCTTCTTTAAACCACACATGTAACTCAAATCTTGTCTGTGGCTTCTTACCTCAGACGTTTTGGAAAAGAGGGTTGGGGGGTGCTCCTTTTAACCATTGCAAATTAAAGGAAAGTGGCTTCCTATAGTGTGGTGGCTTCATTTACTGTTTGAATCATTTTACTGTTTAAAAAAATAGCCTGTTTTTAAGATGCATAAAGAAGTTTGAGCATCTTCTTCCTTATGAGGCTAAAATATTGTATTGGGTGATGAATGTCTCCGTGATAAAGATATATCCAAATGAGCAAATAATGTAATATGAATATTGTTATTTATATATATTCTAAATCCAGTGGTTCGCCGATTTCAGATACTCCAACTTTAGTTGCAAGGTGAACCTGAACGTGGACTCAAAATGTAGCATCTCGTGAAAACAATTACAATCCAGATTTCCCATTTCCACAGTTGTAAATTTGCGCACTCGACTACACCCCCCCCTAGCAAGGAGTGATCTGGTGACGCATCTTTTTAGCTTACAAAAAGGGAAGGTGCAATATGTCATATTATGTGCTGCCAATGACAGGCTGCATTATAGAATACCGATCGAGGAAGGCTCTGCGAAGCGCTGCTGAATTTTATGCCGAGAAAGGCAGAACATGTGTTCCCCTAATTTGCAGAGCAGAAATCCTCCTTCAAAGCTGTCACGTTTAACCAGATAGCTGTATGATTTTGAAAGTTATAAATCCGTTTATGGCTCGCGTGGAAGTGAAGATTTTTGCTTGTGCACGAATGACAGATGCTTTCTCACAGGCAGAAATCTGCACATTCCAGATTATTTCGTCTCCCTGCGACTTGGCACAACCGAAAGACAGGTTGGAGTGTCTTACTTAAAGGGCACAGTGAACTCCTCGGTTGGATAAAATGCTGCCTGGAAATTTGGAATAATGTGTGCATACCTGGGCCCAATGAGTTTAAATACATCCAAACGGAAAAACGAGCACTGAAACTTACCGCTGTGATTTATTCAGGTCTACTTTTTGGGTTGAATTTATGTGGTTCTCTGGGGAGGGGGGCCTTTGGTTGGCTAAGTTCCTTGTACCCTGGCTGCAGCGTGGTCTTTCGTTAGATTAGAGCACTGAAGGCATCAACTCGAAGGAGCAGTGGTAAATCTCCTGCTTAGCACTGCAGTCGCTTGTGGCTTAAACGTTCATGTTACCTTCATTGCCTTTGTCTCCGCTCCTACTGTAGGCCACAGGCCGTGGCAGTCTGTGCACTTGGGAGAATCTTGAGTGCAGACCAAGGACGACGGGTGCACAGGGTTTGGCCTGCCGTACCTCGCTAGTGCTGCGAGTGTCCTGTTTATGAAGCGGTTACTATAAGGTAGCAACAAGGCACACACATGACAGACTTTGAGAGGTCGTGCACCTCATACTGCAACTTCTAAAGCAGACCGCCGCTGTGCTTTTCCTCATGAGAACTTGTGTTTTGCTTCTGCTGTGTGGGTTGCACGGTCATGTCCCGTCCCATATGTATTTGTGATGTTACTGAGTCTGCTGTGGATTGCGTTCTCCCTCTTGGAACTTAGCATGTATTTTGAGTTCTTCTGTTCGTACATTTGACCTTTGCTGCATTTCTACCTTTACATATGAGTTACAGATGTCAAATGTGCTACATTTCCAGTCTAGAATGAGTCTTACACCAGCTGCAAACACCTGTTGGTACAGCCCCATTACTTTTCTAGTTTTTCTATTTTGAAGCTCTTTATTGAGTTTTAACATAGAACAATACTAAGCCAATTGAAAAATACAATTTAAAATCCGAGCAGACTCCATACATTGGAACGTCAATTTCGTCATTCATAGTTTCAAGCGGTATAAAATGACTCCAGTGAGGGAAGGAATAGAGAGGCAGAAAACGGTAAAAATACATTATTTAGAGTGGTGTTGCTGAAAATAGCCATACCTTGAAGTGCAAAATTAGGAAAAAATGCATTCTCGTAAGACTAGTCTACAGTTCTATGTAAAATGTGTCTTATCCTAGACATCGCTAAATGTTCAGTTAGTGTTGGAAGAACACTTAGCCAGCATGTATGTGGGGCTGACAATATGGCTTTATGTTCGGAATCCTCCTGTGGTCCATTCCCCATCACAAATCATCCAGTCTTTCTTGCATTTTCAAACATTTCTTCCTCCTCTGAGGAAGGCCCAAACATCCGGTTGAGTCTCCCTGTTTGGATCATATCTTCATCATGTCTAGACATCCTCCAATTTCCTGAGTGTACGTATATGTTTAAAATGGCTTCCAGATCGTTAGAAAGTGCGGCGTTTTATCTACTTGTGCCATATCTTAAACCACCAGAATGCCAACTTGAGGGAATCATTCATGTCTCCAATGCTGAAGCAGGGTTCCTGCTGATAGGAGGCATGAAATCAACTTTTCCATTGTACTGTATTGTGGAAAAATGATCTCATCGCGGAGATGACCAAGGCGAATCGCCACAGGATTACTGGGAAGGGACAGACCTTTAATATCTTTTATACAACTGAGCAAACTGGCCCATTTATGGTTTTATACTGGGACAAGTCCTCCACATATATATCAAAGTTCCTTGGGATGGCATTGTCTCTATCGAAGAGCCGAGTTTCCCACTGTGAACCAGAGTTGCACTAAGGTCCGGTACCAGCATGTGAATATTTTAAAGTCACTCTGCTTGTGTTGGATTTAAATCGTTTACTCGTTTCTGAGCATGCATTCATGCAAACTGTTTTTTTTATTTTTATTTGCGTATGACAGAGGCATTATTTCCTACATTGTCTTAACAATTCAGTGTTTTAATTTAAAGCATGGAATTTTCAAATACGTGTATGTATAGAGGTCAACTAGATTACTACTTCTTTCAGTTTTCTCTTAGCTATAACTGTAGGGATGTTATTGCTTATACATTTTCCTACTGTGTTCCATGAACTGCACTTTCCTTTAAAATAACTTTTTCAGATTGTAATCGAAGGAAAGTCCATTTCTATTTCATCATTTTACCCATGCAACATTTCATATTCTCCTTTATCCTATGTAGGCCTGGCTGCAAATAGCTATAGCAGTTTGGGAGGGCTCATGTTATAATTTCTTCAACACAGTACAGTAAAACGTGCACAGATATTGTATTTCACCCCATTACTATTAGTCATATCTCCTAGAGCCCCTTCTCCCAAAAGCTATTGTGTAAGTTTCAGAGAAACTGGTTACTGGTATATGTCTCTCTCCCCCCTCCTAATAAATAATGCTCTGAGTATTAGGAGTCAAAAAACTTGTCTGAGAATCTCTTATTTTGAAGCTGATCACCACACTTTTACCCTTGTACACACACAGTGAGTGGTATGATTCAATGATATGATTATTTCTTATGCAATGTTAGTCTGCAAATTATATAAGTGATAATGAATATTATGAACATATCCGCAGATAATATACCGATTAGGGAGAATAGTTAACTAAATACTGATCAAATATCATCACACAACCCTATCTTTCTAGTCTTTTCCCTGATAAATATGTCTATATGTTAATCTCCATCTAACATCTACGGCCCTATAAGGTGCATAACCCTGAGTTAAATCAAGGTATGCTTAGTTTCCCTGCATACCCTAGGCTCTCATAAGCCGGAATTCAGTCCTGTAGCATCTCCTCAGCAAAAGGCCCATGTGTCTGACCCCATCCTTGCACCAGAACTTTATATACCTTTAGCAGTAATCGTGTCTTATGGGGAGACGAGGAGTCACTCATAAAAGGCCCCTGTTTTGCTACAAAACTGTTAAATAGTGCCCCTTTCCGGAAGCATACAGAAAATACAGAAGCTAATGCCACTTCTCTCTTCCTCCTTCCAAGGTCATCTCCTTTGCTGCCACAGTTAAAGCACGCATATCAGAAAGTGCTTACATTCTTTGTCCTGTTTGAATGGTATCTGAACATGGAGTTTTTAAACAGCAAATAAGACGAGACGATCGTGCACACACTATTAGCATTACCCTTCAAATGATTAGTCCTCTTTTCTATGTCCTGTGCCTATTCCATGAGATACTTGTAAATGTAGCCGTGTTTCTGTGCAGTCGGGTCTGTCTTACATGTGCCTTGCATTATTATCTTTAACGAAAACCCTGCCAGGCGCGAGAGTGGCATTTCCATCAGCCTGCCAGCCAGTGGCTTTTATGCGTTTTTCGCGGTTTGCAGTTGCTTGGATGGGCTGTCCATCAAAGCCAGGGGTATTTATGGATGGTTTCATTAACCCATTTTATGTTCCCCCTTAGGTGTTGTCACTGGGGCTTTAAAGTAGACCTGTTTTTAAACCGCAAGTGCAATGTGACTTCTAGCTTGTAATTGACTGTGTGTGTTCTTCGATGTATTTAATATCTTACACAACAGCGCTTTAATTGCTGGTGTATGGCTTTTCATGTTCATGCAATGTAACATATTTGAGTTCTTTTGCTAGTCATAAAGGCACAATACTGTTCACTCTGTCATCGAAACATTTTGGATTTGCAGTGGATTTGTTGCAGCATAAATACCACCACTTTGATTAAAGTATCTACTATGCAATAGGTTGCTGTGTTTGACATTCAAGTTCATCACTTATAACACAAACAGCATCTTTTGACTCTTTTTCCTAAATTCTTCTTTAAAGGTACAGCATAGCTCTGCTAATGCCCTGTGTTAGGAATAGGGCCTTAATCCTAATTTACATTTTGTTCCAGTGCAATTTTACTTCATTATGGGATTTTTCTTTCCAGAACAGCTAGGGACAACTCACACAGTCACCCGTTCACACGCATGTTATCAAAAAGCCAGATACATAGATTTTTTTTTTTTAAAGAAATCAGTATTGTTTCTTGAGTGTGAAAGAAAGCCACTCCCTACTTTTGCAATACTTTTATTACCTAAGGACTTCCTTTTAACTATGTTAGTGCTTGAGCATAAGTTCTGATCATTCACATAAACACTCTGGAACCTCAAATGCAATGAAAGGAATTCACACACTAATGTTTAGACAGCGTGTGGGGAACTTCTCCAGGCGTCCCACCCACCCTTGCACCTGTTCATTTACTCCCAGCTTAAAGGGGCCAGCCTCAGGCCTACTTTCACCCCCTGGACTTGCTACAGAGGTGAGTGAACGCCTTCTTTGTAGATATGCTAAAAAGGGTTGCCGAGGTGTTGGATCTTGCTCTTCCTTCACTGGAATTAGCTTCAGATCCTCTGATTGATGTCCTCCATTAGTCATACAGGGGTTGAACCAGTGCTTCCTAACAGCAAAGCACTACATGGTGTCTTATTGGGAGCTGCGTTAAGCCTGATACAGGGGCCCCTGTTGAGCGTGCCATAGCAAAATAAGTATATGTATATACCAGATGATTATTATTGTTATCTTAAACTTCTTTTTAATGAGCGCAATTGTATGTTTTCTCTGTAAGAGATAAACATTTTATTTGTATCTTATAATAATAATGTAGGTCTGGTTGGAATATACCGTTTCATTGTAAGAGGTTCTGCTCAGTGGCTTGTTATGCTGCTCTGTGTTCCAACAGGGTAGAACATGAAGTTTCAGTATACATAAAAGAACAAGTAGGTTTCTCTCCACTAACTCATTTGATAATACTGTCCTACAGTCATGGGAAGTATTTCTTACCCATGTTTCCCTCGTCTTCATAATGACATTGCTGTGATCCTTTCCACAGTATTGACGGGGTGTTCGTGCATGGGTTCACACCCCTTTAAAGGGAGCAAGTCGCTTAGTATTCAAATTGTTAGTTCACCTCTAACACTGATAGGTCATATTAACATGGATTTTCTTTATTCCATGATTTTGATTGTTTATGACTCCTTATCAGTGGTTCCTCCTAGTAGTCTTTAGCCGTGGAATTTGTCGGGGCTTACCTACATTATTATAAATCCTTTCTTTTACATTACTCTAGATCGCTTTTGTTCTAAGAACATTATTTTAATAGTTGCGACTATGGGCGATGCTATACCCAGGTTATTAATGTTTTTATTGCTTTTTATTACAGCGATCTGTTACACAGTCCTTTTACTGATGAGGATGTTTTTCCTCATAGGTATTATTACAAGTGCATAGTTTATTCCTCCAGAACTAGACCAGTTTTCATCTGGATAAAAGACTTTCAATGTTGTTAGGTCACTTATGACACACAGTTGGCAAGCTAAAATGGATGAGCTTATTTCCATGCGGTCATGTTTTATGGTTTTATTACCTATGATTACTTACACAGCTTTTGATGTCGTCGAGTAAACTTTTAATCTTCTTAATTATTATCCGGTCTTTTTTCTCTCTTGTTGTAGATCAGTTTTGTAATACTGACAGATTTTTTCAAAAGGTCTCAGTTCGCAGTCCCTCTTCCGGATCATAATGCTCTGGTATGTGATTCTAAAGTAAGAAATCCAATGCTAGATGTCTCTATCAGATGGACAAGTTACTTACCTTCGGTAACGCCTTATCTGGTAGAGACAGGATCTAGCTGCAGGTTCCTTAACAATCCTCCCTGCTCTACAAAGTGAATTCCTCTTTTGTCTCAGGTGATTTCAGCATGGAAATCGGCTCCTACAGCTAAGTCTTTGGTGATTATTTGAAACAGGATGCCTTTTGTTCAAAGCAGACTGTTTCGATCAGGCAGTTTCTATTGTGGCTCCTCGTTTTGAGCACCATAAATAGTTACAGAAGAAACTGACGGCGCGTCAGCGAGGGAGTTATATGGACTCTGCTGACATCCCAGCCAGTGGATGACATTGTTACGGAGTCACACAAAGCCCTCTACCAACGTGCAGGTGTACTATGTGAAAAAGTTTCTGTATCCAGGCGCATGCCCAGGGGAAGATTCCAAAGTAAGGAATCTGTGGCTAGATCCAGTTTACCACATAAGGTGTTACTTAAGTTAAGTAATTTGTTCTTCTCCCCTAAAACTTGGTATAACTGGCTTATACTTGTTTGGCTTATTTAATTTACCTGTAAGTCCCTTGTAAAGTGGTATTCCATATACCCAGGGCCTGTAACTTAATTGCTGCTACTGGGCCTGCAGTGCAGATTGCGCCACCGACAGAAGTAGCCTTTCAAACTTGTATCAGACCTGCCACTGCAGTGTCTGTGGTTACATCTGCATTTATCAACATAATGATGGTTTTCCTGGGCTGGGAGAGAGGGAGGTTCGTTAATACTTTACTTTTGAATAGGCTGTGTCCTGCCCTCTCACAAAGGGACCGTTTACACCCTGATGATATTTGGAGCCAGATTTGGGGAAAAGGGAAATTCCTGGAACTGATTATATCTGGCTGGAAACTTCTCCCACCTTCTAGAAGCTGGGCACCTGAAGTATAACTACAGGGTCTCACGCCCCATGATTTTTTAGAGCACCTTTGTTACTGGAACTGAACCTCTGCCAGAAGGACTGCTGAGCTGTACAAAAAACTCATGTGGACTCCTCTTCTGCTGTTGGCCTGCCATCTGCTGCTGCTGGGAGGCATAAGGGACTCACATGATTACTTTTCTGCTTGTTGCCCTGCTGCCAGCTGCTCCCTGACTTTTGGGGTTCGCTCAACATTGTTGGGATGCCAGGAGGAACTGCCAAATAGCTCACCTGTTGCATTGTGCTGGCCTGCCTGCCCCTGTTATGCCATTCTATCGCTTCCCAGGGAGCCCAGTGCAGGGGAAGCGCTGTTTCCTTCTCCTTGGTTTAACTTGGTGCATACTGAGTGCTGCCCTTTTATTCCCTTAAACGGATCTAGAGTTATCTAATCGTGCATGGGGAGCCCTTTTATAAACCCATTCCCTTTTGCTCTTAATGCGTATTGAGCGATTTATCTTTCCCCATCCTGTGGGAGTGCTGTGTCCAGTCCAGAGAAGCGTGTGGCGGGTGCCCCCAGCTTTTCAGAAAGGAGTGGCAAAGTGTTTCTCCCTTGGTGCGCCTCTCCAATCTCCACCAGCAAGGGAATGTGATGTGTGACATTGGCTGAAGCCGGTGCCAAGTGGAATCAGCCTTTTGTCTGCTAATGGCAGTGCCACTTCCCTGAGAAAAAAACCCATTGAAGCCCTCTGTACAGCAAGGACGGGACCTCCTGGGAGACATTCTGACATTGGGGGATTGCTGCAGTGGAAAAAAGGCACCGTACCTGGGAAGTGTGTCTGGAGTCTTTCCCCAGCCACAGCAACTCTCCAGTGAAGTTCGCCGCTGTGGGGAGAAGAGTCCTTGCAGCCCAGGTCTCAGCCCACACTGCAGAGGGACATGGGCGGGTGAAGTTCTCCCCATCAGCGCCTGCCAGAGGTCGCCTGACTCCAAGGATAACTGAAGAATGAGTCTGGCCTCGAGGGAGACTGGCCGCCGTCCTGCTCTCTCTACGGGTGGCCCAATCAAGTAAAGGAAAAACCGTACTGGTGTAAGCAGCTGCACCAGGTGACCGCAGGCAGCTGCTCATCACTGCTTGGAGGATTGGTTGGGGGTGGGGGAGCAACGAGGACTCTCCGCAGCGGCCTGGTGTGCGTGACCCCCCAGCCTCCTTTTTTAACACACACTTTCGGGTGCTGGTTCTGAGCTGTTGGCATTACAAGGAGAAACTACGGCAGAAGCCACCCGGATCATGGATTTGCCACCTATGAACAGATACAAAAGTTACTGTATTGCTGGTAGTGAGTACACCGGCCTTCTGTGCCCTCACGTTTCTATGCCTAATTACTGCATAAAGCCTTATAAGAGCACAGGAGTACTGTGCCCTGTTTCGTGGGTGTCTCATTCCTTGCAGATTGCATGATCATCTTTGGTAATTCCTGTGCTTATTCATGCATTCGTGGTAACAGATGATTATTCCTGTAATGTTCTACTGCGTTTTATGTCCTAATATAATAATGTAAATGGTGTTTGCTGCTTACGTTGTCAGAATAGCAAGTGACAAAACAGTAGTGGTGACTCGTTCCTTTATCTTACGATTCATACATTTTTAATGCACTGACGTTAGGATGTGCGATATTTTTATTCTTCCCTAGCCAAGATAGTGAGTACTAACTCAGGAAGTGCATATCACGGACAGTACTTATAAATATTGTTCTTGCTTATGTTATATACTGTAGGAAGGTAGCCTCTTTCTAGCCTTGTTACCCCCACTTTTGGCCTGTTTGTGAGTATATGTCAGGGTGTTTTTACTGTCTCACTGGGATCCCGCTAGCCAGGGCCCAGTGCTCATAGTGAAAACCCTATGTTGTCAGTGTGTTTGATATGTGTCACTGGGATCCTGCTAGCCAGGACCCCAGTGCTCATAAGTTTGTGGCCTGTATGTGTTCCCTGTGTGGTGCCTAACTGGATCACTGAGGCTCTGCTAACCAGAACCTCAGTGTTTATGCTCTCCCTTTGCTTTAAAATTGTCACTGCAGGCTAGTGACTAATTTTAACAATTCTCATTGGCACACTGGAACACCCTTATAATTCCCTTGTATATGGTACCTAGGTACCCAGGGTATTGGGGTTCCAGGATATCCCTATGGGCTGCAGCATTTCTTTTGCCACCCAAAGGGAGCTCAGACAATTCTTACACAGGACTGCCACTGCAGCCTGAGTGAAATAACGTCCACGTTATTTCACAGCCATTTTTCCCTGCACATAAGTAACTTATAAGTCACCTATATGTCTAACCCTCACTTAGTGAAGGTTAGGTGCCAAGTTACTTAGTGTGTGGGCTCGCTGGCACTAGCCAAGGCGCCCCCACATTGTTCAGGGCAAATTCCACAGACTTAGTGAGTGCGGGGACACCATTACACGTGTGCACTACACATAGGTCACTACCTATGTGTAGCATCACAATGGTAACTCCGAACATGGCCATGTAACATGTCTAGGATCATGGAATTGTCACCCCAATACCATTCTGGTATTGGGGTGACAATTCCATGCATCCCCGGCTCTCTAGCACAGAACCCGGGTACTGCCAAACTGCCTTACAAGTTTCTACCCCCCTGGGGTCTGGGCAGCCCAGGCCCAGGAAGGCAGAGCAAAGGATTTCCTCTGAGAGAGGGTGTTACACCCTCTCCCTTTGGAAATAGGTGTGAAGGGCTGGGGAGGAGTAGCCTCCCCCAGCCTCTGGAAATGCTTTGATGGGCACAGATGGTGCCCATCTCTTCATAAGCCAGTCTGCACCGGTTCAGGGATCCCCCAGCCCTGCTCTGGCGCGAAACTGGACAAAGGAAAGGGGAGTGACCACTCCCCTGACGAGCACCTCCCAGGGGAGGTGCCCAGGGCTCCTCCAGTGTGTCCCAGACCTCTGCCATCTTGGATACAGAGGTGTTGGGGCACAATGGACTGCTCGGAGTGGCCAGTGCCAGCAGGTGACGTCAGAGACCCCTCCTGATAGGTGCTTACCTCTTTCAGTAGCCAAGCCTCCTTTCTTAGTAGCCAAACCTCCTTTTCTGGCTAATTAGTCTCTCCTCTGGGCTATTCCTCAGATAACGAATGCAAGAGCTCACCAGAGTTCCTCTGCACTTCCCTCTTTGACTTCTGCCAAGGATCGACCGCTGACTGCTCCAGGACGCCTGCAAAACTGCAACAAAGTAGCAAGAAGACTAACCGCAACATTGTAGGGCCTCATCCTGCCGGCTTTCTCAACTGTTTCCTGGTGGTGCATGCTCTGAGAGCTGTCTGCCTTCACCCTGCGCTGGAAGCCAAGAAGAAATCTCCCGTGGGTCGACGGAATCTTCCCCCTGCCAACGCAGGCACCAAACTTCTGCATCCCCGGTCCTCGTGGTCCCCTCTCATCCTGACGAGCGTGGTCTTTGGAAAACAGGAGCTGGGTCCAAGTGTCCCTTCTGTCCAAAGGTGGTGAAGGTAAGTCCTTGCCTCCTCACGCCAGACAGCAAACCCGTGTGCTGCGTGATTTGCAGCTGCTCCGGCTTCTGTGCACTTCTCCAAGGATTCCTTTGTGCACCACCTAGCCTCGGTCCCCAGCACTCCGTCCTGCATTGCCCAACTCGCTGAGTTGGACTCCGACGTCGTGGGACCCTCCTTTGTGACTATGAGTTGACCGCTGTCCTCAGATCTTCTAAGTGCCTGTTCCGGTACTTCTGCGGGTGCTGCCTGCTTCTGTGGGGGGCTCTCTGAGTTGCTGAGCGCCCCCTTTGTCTCCTCCTCAAAGGGGCGACATCTTGGTCCTTCCTGGTCCCCAGCAGCACCCAAAATCCTCAACCGCGACTCTTGCGGCTAGCAAGGCTTGTTTGTGGTTTTTCTGCCTGGAAACACGTCTTCAACCTCCAGCACGCCGTGGGACATCTTCCATCCAAAGGAGAAGTTCCTGGCACCATCCGTTGTTGCAGAATCTTCGGCTTCTTCCACCCAGAGGCAGCCCTTTTGCACCTTCACCCGGGGTTTAGTGGGCTCCTGCCCCCCCTGGGCACTTTCGTGACCCTTGGACTTGGTCCCCTTCCTTTACAGGTCCTCATGTCCAGGAATCCGTCTTCAGTGTTTTGCTGGTGCTTGTGGTTCTTGCAGAATCCCCTATCACGACTATTGTCTTTCTGGGGTAGTAGGGTAACTTTACTCCTACATTTCAGGGTCTTGGGGTGGGGTATTTTGGACACCCTTACTGTTTTCTCACAGTCCCAGCGACCCTCTACAATCTCCCATAGGTCTGGGGTCCATTCGTGATTCGCATTCCACTTTTGGAGTATATGGTTTGTGTTGCCCCTAGACCCATGTCTACCTATTGCATCCTATTGTGATTCTACATTGTTTGCACTACTTTTCTTACTGTTACTTACCTGTTTTGGGTTTGTGTACATATAATTTGTGTATATTACTTACCTCCTAAGTGAGGGTATCCTCTAAGATACTTTTGGCATATTGTCACTTAAATAAAGTACCTTTATTTTTAGTAACTCTGAGTATTGTGTTTTCTTATGATATTGTGCTATATGATATAAGTGGTATAGTAGGAGCTTTGCATGTCTCCTAGTTCAGCCTAAGCTGCTTTGCCATAGCTACCTTCTATCAGCCTAAGCTGCTAGAAACACCTCTATTCTACTAATAAGGGATAACTGGACCTGGCACAGGGTGTAAGTACCACAAGGTACCCACTATAAGCCAGGCCAGCCTCCTACATATACAGTGTATTCTTTTGTTTCTTATATATAATCTTGTTTGGAGTCTTTTTTGTGTGGTGTATTTATTTTGTCACTGGCATGAGTGTGTTGCGCAAACGGCTTAAACATGACCTCCGAGAATAAGCCTGACTGTTCTATGCCAAGCTACCAGCGGTGAGTACGGGTTATCTTTGGTGTGTAACTGACTCGCCCTGACTAGAGTGGTAGGTTCTGCCTAGTGAGATACATAGCCTAGCCAATCAGAAACAATATTTCTAACATTGCCCAATAACTATTCTGCTTCAGTTTTTCCTGTTCTGGTTTCTGCTGTGGAAGGAAACAATAGAGACCTACAGCCGACGTTTTCTTCAAAATACATTTTAAGTTGCTGCGCATTGGAAGGAGTCTTGATCGCAACCTTAGTGAACACCTTGAATAGATTTGTATATTCCTTATGTCTGTCTGATAATAGGCTTTCCATTACAAATGTCTATTATTTTATAAGACCCCTACTGTGCAAGTCTTTCTACTACAGTAGTCACTTTCAAATTTTGCCTCATGTTTTTTCCATTCTCTCCGTTCTTCAGTTGTATGCAGAACAGAAGGAGTAATTTCTACTTGTAAATGATTGTCAATTCCGAGGAGGCAGTTCAACTCCAGGGATTTACAGATTTTCTCAGTCTTGCACCAGTAAGGTTCCTCCTGAGTTTCACTTCCTTTAAAGGAGAAACTAGTGGCACCCATGACTGGTACCCCCGTTAGGAATAATTTAATTTGGAATTATACAATTAGGTAATATTAAATGATGATTCCTTTGAAATTAAGTACCTGAAACGATAATTGCACATTGTTCCCCATAAAAATGTTTAAAGGACTATTTGTAAACCACACAGTGTGCCTCCATTGGTTTGTTACAGTGTTCATATCTGATCTGTTGTAAAATGACTTTCTGTATAATATGAAAGAACTACGGACCAAGGATTGAAGTGATTTGTGGGAAAAGTGATGGATGGTGTGACTATTTATTATAAAGAATAGAGTACCTCCTGCCACACATTATAAGGCTGTTGCAAGTCACCTTCAAATTCCATAACCCTTTAAAGGAACTCAGAATTGGGCCTTGATCCGTTATGTGCTCATGGAACTCCCTAATGACTTGCAATATCCGTATGCCAGGGGGTACTTTATCCAATATGTTACTGGCGACGTCCCTGTTGATCTGCAGTAAAAAATAACTAACTATGATAACTTATTAGAGTTGAGCAGCTACGTTCTGACATTAGAATGCCTGTGGCCAGAATCAGTAGTCAAAGTCAAAGGCCTGTCATGGAGCATAATTCAAGCTGCAGTTTCGAACTGGAAAAGAAACCTGGCTTTTCCTTCTAATTTACTTTTCTAGATGAACAGTGATAAGCAGATAGGAAATACTTATGGCAGCTTGTTTCTTTTTTTAAAATGCTTTAGGTATTCATAACATAGAATTTCTTTCCATATTTCTACACGTGGACCTACATTATTTTCTCAAATGTGCCTTGTATGAACCTATTCTATTATCTTTTAGTTAAAAGTATCTACCTGTTTTTGGTGATCAGTTTTGCACTATATATTCTGCTTCTATTGTTCATGGATGCAAGCATCCTGCCTTTGTCACGTGAATGAGGAACACAGCAATTATTTAAGCAGTTTGTGGGAAGGGTGATGGTGTAAAAATGTATTATAAGGATGTCCATAAACTTACAAATGGAACTGTGCTTTCAACCTAATTCCTCAATATGGTCAGAGAACTCTTCAGTGACTTGAAATATACTTATCATGTACGGCATGTGGCTTTATAATATAATTGGGAGTTCCACTTAACCATTATTCTCACCCAAAAGCATAATTGTTATTATTGTAACCTCCCCCTTATAGCGAATACACCTGTAATTTTCGTGTGAGGTTTTTTTATCCTTTTTTTCTTCTCAGGACTTTGAGAGAAGTATTGTTTTGTCGATGTTTCACATGCCTGGCATGAGAGAGATTTTTATTAACGTCATTTTAACAATCTCATTCCCTTAGTTTTCCTTATATATCTGCTGGAAATGAAATCCTCATCACCTTTCAATTGTTTATGCAGCTATTAGAGTCTCCCTCTGGTGGGTTTGTTGCTAATTTTGATTTTCAACATTGTGTGCTTTTTCTTCTTGAGATTTTTATCTACCTGTGGGTTAGCTTTTACTTCGGGTGTTCTGTTGCGTTTTGTCTCGGTTTTGATTCCATCCAAGTCTGTGTTTGTTTCGCTTCTTATTAAACAACTTGTTTGGGGAAATTGTTCATATCATCTTTGCATTTGTGAAGTGTCATAAAAGTTCCTGCTCCCATCCGGCACCTTTCTTACAAGTCCCTACACGTGGCCACCTCTTACATGGCTAAATTATTTCTTTTTTTCATTCCATCTCAAATGATTGTTCGACTTTCCACGTGTATTGTTGCACTTCTGATTGTATTAAGCCCGTTTCCCAGTTTTTGTAACCAACCGTTCTTATTTTTTTTTTTTTTCGCGTCTCCATTCATTAGATGTTTAGTTTAGAGTTTTACAGGATGACAGTTTTATGGTGGTAGATTCCTATTTCACATATAGCCCTTTTTTATTAATATTTGTTTCATATTTGTGGCAGATTCTTATTCCATGTGGAACCAATTTTTGATTGTTCATATTGATTAGACATTAAAATAGAGACGTGTTTCCACCAACCCGCATATGGTGCTGCTATACGCCATTTAGAGTAAGACTGTGCTAACTAATAACCTGTAAGAGTGCATCAGGTGGGCCAGCACACTCTTACGTGTGCAGTGATTCACGTTTGACCATCAAACGTTGCAGAGTATTGCACAAATCTCACTGATATGTATTGTCTTCTCTCTAAAGATACAATGGGAGCTTATTTCCTTGCATTATACAGCATGGTGCAGTGTGCAACTACGTACAAAACGGATATATACTAACTGCCAGTCCATGTTATGTGCTTTATACAGCATGCAACAGTGTGAGACACGTAACAAAATGTATATACGTCTGTGTCAGTCTGTCTTGTGCATACCCAAGTGAACCCGCATTTATACTAATGAAATGACTAATGTTTTTGTTTCCTCCGTTTGAGGAAAATACATCGCCTGGGATGACAACAGGTGTTAATACACACGAACCATACCTTGGGATAGGCAAGTAGGCCTGCCTGAAATTAAGTGTTTAGATATATGTGTGTCCACTTACTGATATCACAAGACTTTTGAACAATACATGACGGAAGACTTACAATGCTAATGATGAGGCGTAAACATAAGGGTAGTCCTGATGAAAGCCTGGGACCTTTGATAGGCCATTCAGTGGGCTGAAACATGTCAACAAGTAAGGATGGTATGGTAGCAAGCTCCCCCATCCCCAAGAACAACCCTATATTTAGACTTTTAACCATGCCAAAGGCACCCAAGAATAAAGAGAAAGCGAGGTGTCTTTTAGTTATTTATAATCTTCTTAGACCATGTTTGAAGTAATATTCAAAGAACTCCCTGGAAGATGGTTGAGCCCACCCTTGTTTATAGGGATCATGGTGAGACCCGGTGAAGATTGACACCAATAGGGTGTCTGAGGGTTCCTTAACCTCTTTGGGTTGTCTTTCCTTTGAGAGAAACAGGTGCAACCAAAGTCAAGAAGGTGATAGAATGCTTTTTTGTGGCAAAAGTTTTTTTCAGTCATCTTCTCCACAAATATGCCATAAAATTAAAATATACAAAGAAAGTAGGCCAAATCCTACCTACTGTTCAGTGATGTAGTACATTAAATGATGTAAACTAATTATTTGGTGTTGCTCCAGATGAGCCAACCTTGTGACCCAGACAAGAGGTTTCCTCCTTGCCAAAACAGCAATTATCAACTCTTATAGCAAATCCCTGAATTTCAAATCATTTAAGAACCTCAACCACTATTATATTACTACAAAAAACCAAGACATTGACTGGTAATAATGTATTCCCTTTGAGTCCCCTAACAATGAAGACATAGCCCGTAAATCAAAGCTTCGATAACAAACCTAAATAGGATGCTTACAAATTTGAATGCTCCAAATTGTGTTCTTAACTATGTGAACTCCTGACAACTCTCTTCCAGTTTTACCTGATCATACACAGACACGGTTTCTAATGTTATAAAATGTGTTGCACCTTCTGATACTGGTAACAAATCAAATATTGTAGGTAGCAGGAATTTATGAACTACTACCTCCCTATTTAGAGCTCAGAGATTGACACACAACCATGCAGTACTCTATCTCACCCTATACCTCTATCAATCTATCCTTTATCTCCACTCTGACTCATCCCAAACCTCATTCTACTACTATAATCTCAAAAATAACTCTTCCTAGACTTTTCCGTCCTCTATCCCTTCTGGCTCACCCCAAACCTCAGTTTACTATGGTGGTCTCCCAAACAACCCCACTAAAATATCCCTTGTGTATCTCTCCTTTGACTCATCCAAACCTCATTTTACGACTATGATCTCCCTCATCCCTTTCTACAGACTCTTCCTTCCTCCATCTCTTCTTTACTCATCTCACACCTAATTTTACTACTATGATCTCTCAATTAACACTTTCGGATTCTTCCCTCGTTATTATTCTATTCAATCCAACTAACAGACTCACATGCCTACCACTCAAATTAACCCATATTTCCCTATTCTAATACTATACTCGTATTTCCCTATACTAATCCACCACTAATCCTTTTGGGTTCCAAAGTAGCATGCTACTCGCTGAAAAGCGCTCCGATGCCTTGTCTGGGGTAGTAAGCGCTATATAATTACAACTACAATTACAACCTTATTTCACAATCTGATGCCTCGTGGCACAATGACGCCTGCTTCACACAGTCTATTTAATTCCTCTTTCGATGCATCCTGTACTTTCCTCTTTCACATTGTCCTGTTCCCAAATGGCAGAGTCCTCATATGGCAAGTAACTGGTTTCTGCACCATCTTTTACACGCATTCAGTGAATGTTCAGACACCCCGTTTTCCATCAAAAACGTTTGAAAAAGTCACTTCAAAATCTGCACACGTTGCACACCTCAAGAAATTCCGTAATTATTGCTCTCATTTGAACATGGGGTCTTGCTTTTGGATCGAAAAGGATGCCTAATTACTTTTAGTGAGGCAAATCTAAAATGCAATCAATTTTGACCAAAACATAGACTTCAGGTCAAATAAATCTATCCTGAAATTCCATACATGCCTGAAAATACCTTAACATTTTTGGCTGATTTCACCCCGTATCCTTCCAGTTGAAAATCAATCTTGTAAAGTGCACTTATGTTTTAGAAACTATGCATAAACCTATTTAGAAATTATGGAAATTTGGGAACACGAGTCAAAACATCTTCTTCCCAACCCTCCACTCTCACCAGTTCAGATGGATGCTCACATGAATTACTCACAAACTGCAGGACAGTTTCATCACGCGTTTCTTTTATGGTTTTTCGGTACCCGTGTTTTCTTACTCCTACAGCAACATTCAAAATGCCCTCTTATACCACACCCATTATAGGTAGCCTTAAAAGCAAGGCAACCCTTGGCATTCCGATCCTTGAAAAATGTGTTGGTATCATTCTTTTTGTTAACCTTGTTCTAGTTTCTTGTGATAAAGAAGTATAGGATGACATACATTCCACTCTTATCATATACCCTTTAAAAGTGTCCACACACGTATACAAGAGTTCCACCCTCTTGACAATAATAATTACCTCAGTGAGCGTGGTTCATCTTTTAGCCACAGTTCTTAACGTAGTTTCTCACTGCTACATTTTAACACAAATTGGTCTCTTATCCGTTCATCTGACTGTGCAATAAACGTAAGACGTATTGCCAATGTTATCGGTTTGGTCAAATATTAATTCCCACACTCATTCTACCCCCTACATCTTTTTGCAGGATAATATTGCTCTATTTTTGTGCTCGCCCCTGGCAAACAATGCAAATCTATTTTTTAATGCAGATCTCAAATTCTTTCATTTGTCTTTAATCCTCAGCTGTCGAACCCTGAAGACTTGTCCGTCTGCCCCTAGGCAATGCAAGAAAAAGAACCATTTTCAGCACTTACGTTTCTACCTTCAACTCACATAATTAATGAAAACTTTCTTCAATTTATTCTACTTTATCTGTGGATCAAGTGGATACGCCTGGGGAATGTAGGAGGTGTGACAATTTGCATTTTTCTATATATTCAAACCTACTACATTGCTTCAAGAATATGGTGTGGAGGATACACTTTATTCCTGCACTGTAACACAAAGCTGTATGACGGTGCGTCTGTCAATGACTGTCTAACAAGTTTGCAAATAAAACACAACTCGTTCTGTCTCTATCCTTATCCCACTGATAGGCTCTGAAAACCACTAATCTCTGGAAATGCCAAACAGCGCAGCTGAGTAGAATCTTGAAATAAGTTCCTTTGGTCATGCCTGAAACTTCACCGCAGACATGACAACACTACTGATTAGTGGGACGGATATGCAGAAGCATTCATTGCACAGTATTCAGATCTCCTTCCTTGAATGCTCTCATGATCACGCCTAATATGTTAGAACAAGTGTGGCACCGCTGGTCCTTGGAACACATGCTTGAGTGTTCCAAAACTCCACCCTTCTGACCTCGTTGATGTCTGGATCGCACACACACAGACCTTTGAACGCACATTTTACGTGTTCCATTAGGCCCTGCCAAATCCATCAGTGCAGGTACAAGCCACTCGCCAAGCACCACCAAAAATTGTAGTGCTTCAATGTTTGTTGATAGATAGATGGATAGATAGATAGATAGATGGATCCCTACTCAACATTGTTTGGCCACTACTTGTCTCGTGTTCACTCCACTCCGAAAATTCCCAAACCGAGCCAGACAGTTCTGTGCCAGTGTTGAGACGTGTTGCTGTACCATTCTTCACCATCCTCGATCGCCAAAATGAAGAATTGACACAAAAAGCTGCAGGAGAAAGGCAGGTGAGAAGAAGCTTTATTTACATCCTAGCACCTGGCCTGCTCCTCACCACTGTCTGTCCTTCGCTAACCTTGGAATCCTCCATCCCGGACAGCAGCAATCCCTACAACTCAGTATGCAGCTACACACATCTAGATGCATTGACAGCATCACACTTGTGCTTGTAAGCTTACCTTTTAGTCTAGCGTCGAGGAGAGTCCGGTAGTAAACTTGATCGAGATGCGCAAGAGCACTTTGGGAGAAGGTCCACGTGTATTGTTAGTTTTACAGCTACTGCTGATGGAAGAATCTCATTCTTCTCGAGCATCCTTGAATGCAGTGTTCCTTTTTAGTGAAGTGCTTTCCAGGGTGTAACTTCCAAAACTATCTGCAAAAAAATAAATGCACCTTTACAGTAAATATTCACTTTGAATAATTTTATTTTGATTCTGCTGGATATGGCATTTAAAAAAACAGTCGAGGGAAAACATAGCCTCACTGAAACTGTAAGTGCATCATATCACAAACAGCCTGCTTAGGGCTCCCCGACTGCATAACCTCTTTGATGGTCCGAGGGCAGGCAGACTGTTTGACTTGAGGCTGTGTACATTCATTGTCAGTGGAAATTAAAAATGATTTTTACGTTATTACTTTCTGTGAAGAGCTTAGTGAATACGTTGCAGTTGACGTCTCATCGTAAAGATCACGTTGCTCTCACGCTCCCTGAGAATATATAAGAATACTTTGTCTTCATATAATCTGTAATATTGTGCCTTGACGCACATTGAAGTGCTGATTAGGCAGCTAACAATAAAATGTGGATTATTTGCATATTTCATGTCACAGATTGGAATGCAATAAAGGAAGAGCCAGATTATTCCTGATGGGGCAATAAAAGCAGACAATAAAGCCGTATCATGATGTGGTTAATGTTTCAGGTCGCCATGCTGTTTGTAACGCCGCGCTTCGGATCCAATATTTATGATTATTAGCACGCTGCTAAGACATTGCTTTTTTGACATCTTCATTAACTTTAATGTCTGCAGAGTTGCTCTTTCCCTCCCCGATAGTGGATGTAAACAGATGGTGCGTTTTGCAGGCAGACCTCAGGTGCCTTGTCTCATGCTCGGGAGCTCATGTAGCTGTCACCTGTATCTGGGTGTGTGAAGTCCATAAAGGGTAAGACACAAAAGCTTTCATGAGTTGCAGTTGTTCTTCATGTTGTTTTCTTCTACCCAGTGTGTTGCTTTGATGCTGGGGGAGTTGCACAGCATGGACAGGTGTTGCAGGAAGTGGATTTTTGCTGTGGTCCGGTCAGTTAGCTGCCACAGAGAGTGAGCTCCATATTTTCCAATCTCTAAGGGTGACAGAGGTGTTCGGAATTGTGTAAAACAGATGAGATATGGTGATGATCACATTACACACAGTGTTGTGGTTATTGGCACAGAGGTATCCAAGGTTCCTCACGTTCTGTGCAGTTATTAGGTTTTAGCACTTTTCTATTGGTTATTGGTAAAACACGTGTCCTGTCCTTCTAGACCATTGACTCATTTTTGCTTAAGACTGGTAAACAAATTGCAAAGGCCGTGGCTGTTCCCTGCTGTGTCTGAGAAATGCCTTGTGTCAACTGGTTGTTGTGTATCTGGCTTCAGTAAGCAATAGCTGGCAGCATCAGTAATGAGTTTAACAGGTATGCAGAATACCTCTTCTTATTCTGTAAAAAAAAAGAAAAAAAAGTGTAGACTTCTGGTTCTTGAAGAATTGCTGGATTTGCAGGAGAGGGTACTTATTAAAAGATAAGGGGGAGGTAGAAATAACACGTGTGCTTCGGAACATTTTTTGTTAAAAAAATATATATAAGTTAAACAATGCTTCTATGTAACAAGTTTCATCCATGTAATTATCTCAAATTATCTTTTCTTTAGTTATCATATCTTCCAGTATTTTTTGTGAAACTGTTTTTATTAACATTTATCATTTAAGAAACAGTGAAAGCGACAATTCAAATCACACATATGCTCCGGTAATATGCCAAATGTGTTAGTCCCCTCCCCCCTCGCTATAAGGGTAAGCATATCCATATTCAACAGAGGAAGAGCTTCAGGTCAAACATATCTCGAAGATTCCCCCCCCCCCCCCCCCCCCCGGAGTAAGTGCCAACACGCTTACAAAGAAAAGAAAAAAAGAAACTTTAACAGTAAGAAGAAGAAACAAAAACCCATAATATTAACAACAAAACTATATGTCCCATTTCCTACAGTGTATTATAGACAGTCAGAGGCTGGAGCGCGAGAAGAAAAGGGGCTCATCTGCCCCCGGGTCACAACCCCCCTACTCTTTCCCCCATGTCCCCCCACATGAACTGAGCCTTATGGAAAAGATGTAAAGCCCTAAAACGCGGGCTACAGGCTGTAAGCGGTATACCCCTTGAAAGGAACTTCACCAGGGGGTCCCAAGTATAGTCAAAGCTCCTTCTAGAATTGTTCAGTTTATCAGCTAAGCATTCCATAGAAAGCCTGTGCCACAGTCTGGCGTACCATAGCGCCATTGGGGGTGGTTCTTTTTTCTTCCAGTATGACGCTAGAACCGTCTTTGCTGCACCCAATGCCAGCCAAAGAATAGAACGATCACCCTGTGTTTGATGTTGCAATTCAGGAGCGTGCAGGCCCAGTAGAATATGTGCCAGTGAAGCCGTAATAGGATACCCCAGAACCTTTTTTAGATGTGACAGAATTTCAATCCAGTATGGACGTATAGTGGGACAGTCCCACCAGATATGCCTAAAATCTCCAGTCATCCCACATCCCCGCCAGTACCTATTGGAGACCTTGGGAAATAGTTTTATAAGCTTCTCTGGGTAGAGATACCAGTTGTAGAGAAGTTTATAATGAGCTTCTCTAGTGCCCATGGAGTGGTTATATTTGACTATATCCTGAAACAGGCGGGACCAGAGATCCTCCTCCACCGGAGATTCCAAAGTCCGCTCCCAAAACACTAAATGACAAGGAGTGTAAGTGCATTGTGCTGATATCAATAATCTGGATAGTGTAATAATTCCCTCCCCCCCCCCACGCCCCCCCCCCCCCACTGAACATATCTCTCAATGGGAAGAAGATCCCGAACGGCCGTCGCTCTCATATGGGGTTGAGTAACCCAATGGTGTAATTGATTATAATGAAAGCGCTTGGAAACGGTTAGATGTAAGTCCCTACAACAATTGTCGAATGTGCGTACCTGTTCCCCATGAAAAAGATCAGCGATCGAGCCCCCCTCCCTCCACTTATCAAAGGGTCCTGGTGTAGCTCCCGGGGGGAAGGCCGTGTTATAATGGATGGGGTATGGGGTGAGGGAAAGGTCGTAAATCCGAGGGTGCTTGTCACTGCGACCCACCCTTTGAGGGTAGTAGGTGGGGGTACTAAAGTAAGCATTTTTCGGGCTGTCACCCCTGGGTTTCCACAGCACATCCCACAATGTCCACCCGTCACTGCCCTATCCATGTGCAACCACAACTTGTCTGATTCTTGAAGGGACCATTCCCTAATAACGCATAGCTGTGCCGCTCTATAGTATATAGGAGGATCTGGGCGGGCTAACCCGCCCCTTTCTCTGGGGCTCGTAAGCAATCTGTTGGAGAGCCGGGCCCTTGCGTTCTGCCAAATAAACAGAGTAAACAGCCTATGAAGCTCGGTAAAAAAGTCTGGAGGAATGTCAATGGGCAGGCTTTGGAACAAATATAACAACTGGGGGAGAACTGTCCTCTTAATAGTATTAATGTGGCCTAACCAGGAGTGCCAGAGTAGTGACCATCTCTTAAAGTCTGCTCGCAATGTCCTAAAGAGGGGTGGAATATTTGCCTTAAATAGGTCAGTCCCCCTAGGGGTGAGCCGTACTCCCAAATATAGAATTTCTTTCTTGGTCTAGACAAATGGGGAAGCGGCAGCCAACACACTCATCTCTGCGGAAGGGACTGTTAAATTGAAGATAGCCTGCTACCATCTCAAAGAGACTCAATTCCTCCTGAATGGCCCAAAGGGTCGTACATGGTTGAGTAATAAAAAGCAGAATATCGTCGGCAAATAATGAGATCCTATGTTGAACGGAGCCAAATTGAATGCCATGAAAATTCGGATCGGCCCTTATCCGGGCTGCCAGTGGCTCCACGCTAAGCGCAAAAAAGCAGTGGGGGAAGAGGGCATCTCTGTCTGGTTCCCCTGGACAGATCAAAAAAATCCGAGATCACCCCATTGACACATATCCGTGACCTGGGCCCCGAGTAGTTGCTCATCACCATTGCTATAAACTGCTCCCTAAACCCAAAGTGCCAGAGGGTCACCACCAAAAAGGACCATTCCACCCAGTTGAAAGCTTTCTCAGCATCCAGTGCTAACAACATAGCCGGGACCTGCTTCTTCGCCACCTTTTCCATCAGGTGGATGACCCTTCTAAGGTTATCATGTGTTTGCCTACCCTTTATAAAACTGGATTGATCCGGATTAACCAAATCTCCTCAAGTCTCCGTGGAAGTATTTTGGTGCAAAGTTTTGCGTCAAGATGAAGCAGGGCGATGGGCCTTTAGGAAGCACAAAGCTGAGGATCCTTCCCCTCCTTAGGAATAAGTGAGATAAGGGCTTCCCATATAGTGGGGGAGAGTGTGTGCTCGGTTCTTATAAAATTGAACAGTGCAGCCAAGTGGGGGACGAGCTCAGCTCCAAAAGTCCTGTAGAAATGCACAGTGAAGCCATCAGGACCCGGGGCTTTGTGCAGAGGAAGGGAGTCGATGGCCTCCCGTACTTCGTGTAAGGTGAATGGGGCCTCTAAAAACTTGTTGGTATCCTGGGTGACCTGCGGAGGCTGAATGTGGCGCAATAGCTCTCCTGGGCGGTAGCACTCGGGTTGTCTGATGTATTTAAGCGAGCATAATAGTTCCTGAAAGCACGCGCTTTCTCCTCTTCCGAATAGTGCTCCTCAGATTCATCCCGCACTTGCGCAATGTAGCCCTTAGATTGCTTAACCCGCAACTGCCTGGCCAGGAGAGAACCAATTTTGTTTCCACTGTCATAATAAGATCTCTGGAGCCGTTACAATGCCACCTCTGCCCTATTCATATAGATAGATTGCAGTTTGCCTTTAATGGAGGTTACTCTCCTCTGATTATGCCAAGTGGGGGAGAACTCGTGAGCCCGTTCAGCCTCCTTCAATGCACTCTCCAAACCTTGTCTCTCTTCAGTTTTCAACCGATAAAGTGAGGTCACTAAGAGATGCACGTGCCCTGGAGGACAGCTTTAAATGCGTCCCAAATAGTAGGTAGAGGGGTGTCCCCAGGTTGATTACTCTGAAAAATGTCCCTGATAGCTCTCCTCAACTCGTCCCTAGTCGTTGGGTCTCTAGTTAACACGTCTGGAAAATACCAGCGCCCCCTCTGTGATTTCGGAAGGGTCCACTCCAAACCCACCTCAACCGGCGCGTGATCTGATCTGATTATCGGGTGGATAGTGGCGGTTCGGAGAAACTGTCAAAGGGGCTTGCTTATGAAAATATAATCGATCCTAGAATAGGATCTGTGAGAGTTGGAGAAAAAAGTGTAGTCTTTTACCGTGGTGTGAAACGTGCACCAAGAGTCAAGAAGCCCCAATCTGTGAAATGTCATCTTAACGGATTTTGCAAAGGCACTGGTAAGCGGTCTCTGGGGATGTGTTGTGTCCTGAGCGGTATCCCAAATCAGGTTGAAGTCTCCCAAAAGCTCTATCTCACCCTCTGCAAAGCCCCACAACACATCCAGAAAGTGCAATAGAAACTGTGCTTGGCCACTATTAGGCACATGGAGTGTGACTATCGTACAAACATGGCTGCCCTTGACCAAGAAAAATCTGCCCTCCTTGTCTAGACATGACCCCGAAAACGCGTGGATCTATGAAACAGCAAGGCTACCCCACAGGGCTTTGTTGTATCAGAGGCAGTATAAATCTGCGGGTAATGTTCGTGCTGCAGTCTATGGCCGTCGCCCTTCTTGAGATGTGTTTCCTGCAATGCTACTATATTGTATTGGTAGTCATCAAAGAATTTCCGCAACTGTGACCGCTTTTTAGGGGAGTTCAGCCCTTTAACATTCTATGTTAAAAAGTGTAACATCATGCCAATGTGTCTAATAAGCTTTCGCCCATGGGTACTTCTGACCCAATGTGTCACCCTGGGACCCCAGTGCTCCCCCCTAAACTGTTCACCCACATGATATAGGGACAACAAACAGTGATCAAACATCAAAAATGACAACTCAAAAAATAACATCATAGCGACCATAAGTCTCCGGCATTGAAACGGGAAACCACGTGTGTTCTACATGATTGGGAGTGGGTATTCATCCGCCTCCACCTCCCGACAGACCCCTGACAGAAGCACATACAGTGTCCGGTGTAGGAACTTCCTTTGCCGCCCCTGGATGGATGATGGAGAACCGCCCGGAAGCGTTCAAGCCGTCAGCACTCCGCCGGTCTGTCTAAAGCCTCCACACACTTCCCTGGGAAGAGGGACCCCACACAGCTCCCTTCAAAAGCCTACGCCTCTGCTCCTAGGCGATCCCCCAGTTGGCGGTAGTCAAGTTCACATACTACTCCTTGGGGGCTTTCCTCCCCCTCCGCGGCAACCTCCAGTGATCCCCAACGGGAGACATGACGGACTCCTCCCGACGCCACAACTCCCCCTGTCCAGCAAGTCCGTTGTCCACACTCCTCTCCGGCAGACCCAGTGCAGCCGCCACCTCCCCACACTCCACAAAGTGGTACAGCTTGTTGTTAGGTTCTAAAGCAATGCCAAATTGAAATGTCCATCTGTACCGAATGTTTCGCACTTTCAACTCATCCGTGATCGTGCGGAATTTCTGCCATCGGAGTAGCGTAGCTGGGGCAATGTCCTGAAACAGCACACATTGAGCACCTTGAAAGGACACCACGTCCTGTCACCTCACCTTCTGAAGTATTTACCCCTTAACCTTAAATGAGCTCAATTTCACCAAAATATCGTGGGGTCTCTTATTCTCGATGGCGGGGCGACTCCGCACCCTTTCAATCTATACTTCTGGATAATCATCGCCCAAGAGAGCTGAGAAGAGACCCACCACAAATGCCTCCAGATCTGGACCCTCACTGCCCTCCTCCAGCCCCGCACTCTGTTATCTCTTCGGGAGTGGTTTTCCAAGTCCTCGCATTTAAGTATCGATAGTTGGAGTCGCGACTTGAGTTGTGAGACCTCCTTCTCCAAAGGACTTGCTTGTTGTTTTATCTCTTGGACCCAAGTTTCAAGGTCTAACGTGCGGGTCCCCACTGAATCCACATTCGCTTGAAGAGAGGTCATGCGACTTGTAACGTCTGATTGAAGCGCCTCCAGCTCCGACTTAAAATCAGCCGTGAGTTCCTCTCGCAATTCCGCCTTAAAGGTGTGGAGGGAGGACAGAAGATCCTCTTTGGTGAGTGCCATGCCACCCGACCGCTGCGTCTCTGGCACCTCAGATCCAACAGGCATGAAATAATTAGAGACCCTATTAGATTGTAGCTTCCTCCGAGGCATAAGCACCCCTCAGACCTCACTCGCCGTGGTGCACTTCTTATCACAATAAGTGCCACTCCTGCTGCTGGCCCTCCGTTGCTCCTCACTGGGATATGGTTCCCACAGTAACAGTGCTGGTGGACAAAAAGAGACAGCTCCCTATGAAGGGAAAGGAGAAGCAACCCTCTTACAGTGACTCCATGCAAAGCCTCCCTGGGGAAGCTCCACGAGGTCTGGCACTGGGTGTCATTTTGAGGTCAGGCAACCAGGTCAGGCAGGCCAGAAAAGTGAAAAAAAGAGAAAAAAACGGGCCTACAGCGGCCTGCCATCACCCCCAGACCTCTACGTTGGGGGGGTACACAGCCATACAGAAAGCCCTACTCCGCGGTCCCCGGCCTACGCTCCTCGGCAGGGCTGCCCGGTACATTCGTCTCTGCAGGTGCGGCCGCGCCCTTCTCCACTTGTGTGGCTGCATGGAAAGCACAAAGGGGCCCTTCTGCCCCCTCTGCTGGATCGCCGCTTCCGCCTCTTCTCCCCCAGAACCAGGGGCGCTCCCTCACCTCACTTTGGGGCTCCCCCTGATGTACAGGCCTCCAGGCTCCTGTCCGCATCCGGCTCGCAGGAGATGCACTTCCCGCGCCGGCACGGGCGCAGATCGCCACAGAGCTTCTTTGGCACGCCCCACCGGCTCCCCCGTACTCACGGCATCATCGGGGAGCCACACCAGCTAGCGCCCCCCCCCCCCGACAACTGATAAAGCGGTCTGCAGGAGCGGTTGGTCACAGAGCCTCCGGGCTTCACGACCAGTCGGCCATGTTGGTTGGCCTATATCTTCAAGTATTTTTAACATTTTTCACTCATTTACTTTTGAGACTTTAATATTCCACCAAAGATGCCACATGTATATTAATTTTTTACCTCTGTTCTTATTGTCTGTAGTAAGGATCTTGAAATGTAGCCGACACCCAGAAGGAAAATAAGGTTCAGTGTTTTTGTTCTAGGCCGACAGATATTATGTTATTGCTTTGTTATTCAATCTATAATAGGAAAGTAGTAGTGCGATCCTCAACTATGAGGAATGGGTACCATGTAACCAGTAGACTCCATGCTCTAACTACGGAAACCACAAAGTGCTTAACAGATAAATGCCGATGGCTTAATATCAGTTAAAAATGTGTTTTTAGTATCCACGCTCGACTTGGTTCTACTCCAAGCAAAGTTGTGAACTTTTGGCAATAAAACATTAAATGGAATTGTTTGTTTTGCTCCTTCTTGAGGTAAATACAGCAAAGAACGACTACTTATGTTTTTTAGACCTGTAAATTGGCCCACTTCGATTGTGAGTTGCATATAGATTTTTCTTCCCTCTTTACACACACACTTCATTCAGATCCCTCACTGATCACATCTGTATGTTGTACATTCTAACAATCATTATCGCATTAAAGGGCTTCAACCCCTAAATGGAGCAGTAACTTCTAAATAAGCTGTTAAATGCATGCTTTTTGACCTGTATCCCACGAGGGAAAAAACGTATATTTTATTACTTCAAGAGTTAATCCACCATGTGTGCATTCACATCATTCCAGGCATGGCTTATGTTTTCTAGGACAAGGTGAACAACCTACTTTTTTCTTGATTTAATTAATCTGAAACATTGAAAGTGCAGACTCCTTTCATGCAGCTAGTAGTTGTAATCTAGTGAATAAGATGGCAGCTGTGTAACCTTGAAGACTGAGGTTTTTATCACAGCCTACATACTTCACCACTTGCTTGGACATTGGACAAACCAATGAAACTCTTTTTGCCTCATTTTCCTCAGCCCTTAATTATTGGCAATGCTTTAAAAACTGGTGGCTTGACAGCATTAAGGGCCATATAAAGATCGGACTTTTATATATTTCATTGCACATAAAGTTTGTTTTCATTTTGATTTTCTTCTTGAATGACAGGACTCCTGTGAACACTGCAGTTAGAACCTCCTGGCTCTGCAGAAAGAATGCTTTAAATATATGGCTAGCCAAATGTTGCACAGACCCGAGTTCAAAATTGTCATTGTTAGCCAAAGAACGTGTGGCAACACGTTTATTTAAAAACAAAAAATTATTGGGTTCTATAAATCATGTTTCATATAAACTGTGCTTCTAAGTTAATCGTATACATGAAATTGTTGGTACACATTGCCAAACAGTCGCATTGAAGCAAGAAAAAAGTAAGGAAAAACAGCAACCACCAGTCACAACAACCAGAACAGTCCCCTTTCTCTCCCCCCAAGAGTTGCATCTACATTATCCTCATGCTAATAGCAACAGGTTATGCTTGAGAGCCTTTGGTTCAGAATAAAGCATTATCAAGTTTACACCACTGTCTGTGCCGACGGGGCGGGTGGGGTATACAGGTTAATAGTGAGTTCAGCAGGGGGGCTCACGCTGCAGCCTGTCCAGGGGCGTCCTCTTGTGATGCTCCATTACATCTGTATTTTCGTCTTTGAGGCCATCCACTAAAGCTTCCCGAGCACGGGCCATGTCAGTGGTGCCAATCCCTGATCTAGCTTCTCTCAGCAGCAGTCTCCCTCCACATTCCACCCTCTTCTGTAGCTCCCTACAACACGTAAGGGTCCTGGGACCCCTGAGGGATTTCCAATTCCTTGTGATATCCTTCTTAGCCAGAATAAATGCCTGATCTTGGAATCTTCTGGCAGCCTTGGTTTTGGAGGTGTGAGGAACCAACTCGAGACAATGGCCCTGTGTGCAGGGGGACTTCTTTTTCCAGGACTGTTGTCATTGTCCACGTTATCCCTTTCCAATATGGATGCAGTGAAGGACAAGACCAAAGCATATGGAGTAGACCAGCCCCTACTTCCCCACATCTTTGGCAGGCCAAATCTGCCACCTGGAAATACAGGTGGATGAGCTCTGAGGTCAAATGTGCACTGTGTAAAATCTAAAAATTAATTAATTTGAAGTGAGCATTCCTTGACACCTTTGGCACTTTGTCCAATATGGTAGCCCAGATCCTCCTCTCATCCACCCCTCAACCTCTCCACTGGACAGCAGGCCCTATGGCCCTGTTCAACCACGTAACGCCTAAAGGTGCCGAAGGAGAGAACCATATAGTGACAGCCCTTGTGAGTGTGAGGTTTAGTGGTGCCAGATCGACAGTGTTTCTGGAGTGCTGCGGTGACTGCCCTGTGGAGTAGGAAATAGACCTGCGGGAGATCAAGTTCTGTGCGGAAGTCTTCAAATGGGAGTAGTTCTGCTGTTCTGTAGAGATCTAAAACAGTGGTCGCCTCTGCAGCCACCCACTCTTCCATACCCCCTGTCTCCTCCATGTGGAAGCTCCCTCTGCATAGTAAGAGGCAAATTCGGGGTGAATGAGACCTTAGTACGCATTTTTCACAGGCTGCGGTTCCAACACTTGGCAACCACTTGGAACTCCTTGGAGTCTACGATTGTGGCATGCCTCATTCTCAGCAGCACTTGGGTAAGGTCTGTGAGTTTGGGCACAGTCAGGATTCCGTCTGCCTGCCATCCATTGCACAAACCACTGGAGCATGGGCCGAAATGCGGTATCACCAGGCCCCTATCTGATGTTGAGTGTTGTAGCGTGTAAGGGGGGGGGGTGGGCACCCTTCTGTGGGCTGACATCTAGATAAAAGCAATAATCAGTGAATCGAGCTCACGGAACATTGCCCTAGGAGTCCAAACGGGAAGCGTCCCAAAGAAGTATAGGAGGCAAGGCAGGACTACCATTTTCGTCAAGGCTATTTGCCCCATCACCGATAGCGGCAACGTTATCCAGAAGTCTGTGCTTGATTTAAGGGATCTAATCGCCACTCCCGCGTTCCCCTCTAGTATATCAGCCTGATCAAGGTAGATCTTAAGTCCCAGGTAGGACAGGCATCTGGGTTCCCACTGCAAGGGATCCAGCCCTTCTGGAGGATGATTGTTCAAAGTTGTCAGGAATAGGTGAGATTTTTGCCGTTCACTTGGAGCCCCAACGAGGAGCAAAATCACTCCAGCATGGTCTTTGCACTGGTTAGATCTACACGTGTATCTCTCAGGAAGACCAGGAGGTCATCCGCATATTGAGAGATCCTATGCCAGTGTCTGCCAATGTGCAGCCCTCGAAAGTCTGCCCTTGTTTCTGCGTAGGCAGCTGGGGGTTCCATGGCCAGACCAAAAAGCAGTGTCAACAGGGGGCACTCCTGTCTCCTCCCCTGCCTCACTGGATAACTGCGTGAAACTGTCCTCCCTGTTCAGACCCTAGCAGATGGGTCAGTGTAGAGCAGCCTGGTCCGTGCCAAGAACCTCTCCCCAACCTGCATGTGCAACAGCACTTCGTACAAGTATTCCTATACCAGGCTGTCAAATACCTTTTGGATATCAACAGCCGAGATTGCTGCTTCTGCAGCATCGTAGTCCCCAGCCTCTAGACTGCACAGGAGGTGCCTGATATTAAGTGCTGTATTACTTCCAGGTAGGAAGCCCACCTGGTCGGAGTGAATGAGACTGGTTATGGTCAAGAGGAGTCTGGCCACCAGGATCTTGCTTACGTTTTTATAATCAATTTTGAGCATTAAAAGCGGCCTTTACCCTCTATTGTCTATGGCAGATTTTCCAGTCTTTGGCAAGGAGACTATCACTGCTTCCTGGGTGGTGGCAGGCAGATGGCTGAAAGCCCCGGCCTTGTTATATAGTGCATTTAACTTGGGAGCAAACTTCCTCCACAATAAGGTGAGAAAGGGGCAATGTGGTGAGATAGGCTCTGACTGCCTCCCTGTCATGTTGTTTAGTGTTCTCATAGAGCTTTGAGTAGTGTAGGTGAAAACAGTTGTTGATGCCCTCTTCAATGTACCCAGTCACCCCATATTTCTTGAGCTCTAATATAGGTGACCCACGCATCGCAGGGTTAGCCAGCCAGGCCAGTAATGTGCCAGTGCGGTCCCGCTCCACGTGCATTTGCTCTTTATGATCAAAATAGTGCAGCCTTTCGACTTGGACTGCCACGTCCTCCTTTTTCTCTAAGAGGGTCTTTTGTAGGTCCAGTATTTGCGTTTCTAGTCAGCGGAGCTTGCCTTCCACATCCAACACCTCTCTCAATAAACTAGCCCTGATGCCTGTGGATGCTGCCATACATTGATCCTGAGTACTGCCTTAAAAGCATCCCACTCTAAGTGAGGAGAAGAGGCCGTCTCCAATATTGTCTTCAAAGCACTGCTCTATCTTGTCGCGATTTCCTCACGGTATACTTATTCCTTCAGTGATTTGGGTTTTAATCGCCTTTTGGGTATGCAAGCCCTAGGGTGCTCCAAGTTCACGTGTAAACGGACAGGGCTGTGGTCAGAGACCGTACGAACCAAGTACTCTATGTTGGAAACCAGGCTGTGGATATGCGGGGGAGCAGAGCAACGTGTCAAAATGAACATGCACGCCTTACAGACTAGAGGAGAAAGAATAGTCATGGGATTGCGGGTGAGTTAGCCTCCATATGTCCACTAGTCCCCACCTTCTCTGCCATTCTGAGAAGGTGCAAGCTGTTCTAGATGTCCGTGAGTCCAGCATTGGGGGGTGGGATCTATCTACATAAGGGTCTGCTGTGCAGTTGAAATCTCCCCCCCCCCCCATTAATGTTGGATGTGTGAGGTATGGTGCCAGGGGACCCGATAAGCTCATCAAAAATAGTCCCTGATCTGAGTTGGGTTCATAGATACTAACTATTGCAATGTTCCAGCCCTCTAATCAGCCTGCCACCATAATGTAGCCGCCCTTTGGCTCAGCTTTGTAGCCAGTATGCTGGAAAGGAACCCCGGCCTGGATCCATATTGGCCGGCCATGGCAAAAGTTGAGTAGGTAAGACTGGCCCCTCCACCGTCGTTGAAGTGCCTGCCTCTCCTTTGCTGTTAGATGGGTTTCCTGTAAGAGTGCCACTTGTATGCCTTGACTATTTAGGTAGGACAGCACTTCAGATCTTTTGGACATTGTTTGCATTCCCCAGATGTTCCAAGAAAGGCACTTATAGGTCGCTGGAGCAGCCATTAGATACAATCAACATTCAGGGTAAACCCCAACATCCACTTGTTCTTTTACAAGGCATGCATATATGAGACTCAGAATATTGCAACTCGTATGTCTGCAATTTAGAAACTCAGTACTCTCAAACCAACTCCCACACCCCAGGGCAAGCAGGGCTAGACCAACCCCCCCCCCATCCAAAAAGTCATCATATTCATAATTATTTTCAGGTGTACCCAGAAAACATGCAAAGAAAAGAGGGTTGAGTCAGGCAGCGCCCAGTTCCCCCACCCAGCATCCACAGTAATTATAGAGACCTGACTCTCAAAGGGGTGAACATATGGGTATACTGTCCCATCTCCTTTGTGGGATAGTCATTTCAAGCTGCCATCTTAGAAGTGTCGAACAATTGTTTCTGGTATGTCTAATGCTTCATATAATGTCGTCCAATGTTCCTGAGGTGACATGTGGCAGCAGTACACTGGAGTCACCCGAGATGCTGGAGGCGCAATCCGATTCGGGATCCTCACCAGCCGCCGGCGACGGAAATCCCCTGCCAGAGCCACTCAGGGAGGCCACTGCCTCCATCGCCTGTTTCCTCTTCTGATGAGCTTCATCTCCGGTTGGGGCAGCCGAGTTGCGAGGGCCACCCCCCCCCGGCCCGTCTAATTTCTGTGAAGGTGCCGGCCCAAGGCTTGCCAGTAGGGCCTGGCTGTTGGTGGTGGTCAAACCAGTCCCATATCTCTTGCGGGAACTAGAAGAATCTGGTGCCGTCATCAGTTGCCACCATAAGCTGCGCCAGGAACAGTATCCTGTACTGTAGGCCTGGCTGTCTAAGTCTTTTCTTGGCCTCGAAGAATGTGGAGCGTCGCATCTGCATATCCCAGGAGAAGTCTGGAGAAAATCTTCACTTTGCTGTTGTCCACCAGTATATCTCCTTTACAGCGTGCATGGGCCAGGATGTAGTCTTGGTCCTTGTAAAACAGCAGCTGTGCCACGACAGTCCACAGCAGTGCCCCCAGGACTGGCAGGCATGCTGGTACTCTACAAGCCCTCTCTAGGGCGCAGAATGGAGAGAACCTCTCCTTTGACAATTCTGTCCGGATCAGTTTATCAAGGTAAGCCAACATATTATCCCTTTCAATTTGCTCTGGCAGCCCCATCACTCGGATGTTGTTGCGGTGTGACCGATTCTCAGCATCTTCAGCCTGGAGTTCGAGTGATTGGCAGCACAGTTCTGTTCTTTTCTGAGCACTAGCCAGCTTCTTTCAAGATAATTGCCAGTTTACTAGCTTCTTTATCTACCAGAACAGAGCCAGTAAATGGCACAAATTAACAAGCAGACATTTCTGTCTACTTCTGTGTGTTGCTTACAAAGATAACAGACCAAAAACATTACTGCAGCAGAGGACTTAGCTTATGTTTAATTTAATCTCAAAGGTCTATTGTAATAATCTCTATTTTCCCCAGAATCTGAACCGTTGTTTAAACTTTCTTAGAATACCCCAGAATAAAATTCAAAAAATTAGATTATTTTCTTGAGTACGTTGTGAGCTATTTACCATCACTTTAAATTGCCTCCTAAATTTGCACCTTTCTCTTGCTTCCCCTCCATGTCGTCTTAGTATTCTGTGTGCACTGATTTTACTGCATCCTGTGTACTAGTTTTGACTTTTTTGTACTGACTGTGCTGTTACGTGTTGGACTGCAAAAAGTATATGAACAGAATAAAAAAATATAAAAATTACAATTTGTGTCCTGAATGTTTTGCGACTGTAAATTCAGTTGTAAACCATTAATCAGCTACAGGCTTCCATGCTGGGGTAGTAACAGTCACAAAGGAGAAAGGGTTCCCCTTCTAACCCCTGCCATTTGTGAATACTAGAAAACGTTTCAAGGAGAGTGGGCAGTGAACAACAGGACCACTGCCAATTCCTAGTAAAACATTTTCAAAAAAATAAAACTTTTTTTGTAAGTGCAGTCCTTTTCCTTTAAGCAAAAAGGACTGAATGTATCTTAAGTTTTCTTTATGTAAACACAATTACAAACATGGTGATCTGCTGATCCTTGAAGGACACTGCCCCTGTAATTGTGTCAAATGACAAAGGGTCATAAATCAATTAGGCTGATAGCTCTGCCACCATCCTCTGCCCCCCGCCACCATCCCCTAGTTGCAATCAGTTAATGCACAATTTCTGACCACTTTTTGCAAATATAATCTTTGTACAACGGGTCTTGTATGTCCAAGTGTTATTTCAAGGTGTAGGAAAAAAACAGATAGATTGGATGACCAACAGCAATGCTTAATACTTTAAAAAAGACCTTGAATAAAAAGCTTGTTTCTTATTAATAAGCAACTGGCCTTTTATACTTATAATTTTAGAAGAATATTCTTCCTACCAAAATGAACTCTGGGTAGATTAATAGGAGCATGCTACCATGTTAACGAGACTGAGAAGCATACAGAATAAAGTACACCAAAGTAGATCAGAATGTGGTTAGTACTATGTTTCCTGACTGTGGAATAGTTTTCCAAGCACTGATTATTGGAACACTTAACTGAGCTGCATGGCAATATTGACTTCACCATTATTACAGATATTACATTTTTTAAGCAGTGAGAAGATTTGTATCTACACTGACAAACCACCTATTTTTAAGTCCCTGCGCTGTTGCTGCGCGGGTTATTATTTACAATAGAGAACTTGGAACCTGTCCACTACTTACCATTTATTGGCTCCGTTGTCACTTTTCTTAGCTGCATCCTAATTGGTCAGTGTGTGCCTGACATCACTTCCTGTTTATTCTGAGGAGCACGGACTAAGTTCAGATTGATTAATTTTAATTAGTGCCTGTCTGCAGCTTGTGCTGTGATTAAGGTATCCTTTCTTCTTCCAATCCCCCTTTTTGCATGTTTTCTCATTTGTTCTACAGAAGTTAGATACTGTTCCCTTAAATGTCTTCATAAACTAATCGGTCTTGTGTAGTCACATACTTGCTTCTATTCTAACGCTCTGTGTTATCCTGAAAACTTTATGGCGTTTCATTAAGCAGCAGGCGCTGATGTTTCCTTAAAATCTGCAATGTGCAACTCGTACGTCTAGCACATTGCTTTTCCATGCTGTATTAATCTGTGTACAAACATTTAGGTCTTTCATGTCTGCTATTTCACATCTGTGAAAAAACCCAATATCCTTGCATTTTAATTTCTAATACCACACATGTATTTTGAGCCATTTTTCCTCAGAACCGCACGTCTTATCGCAAAGTAAAAAAACAAAAACAAAAAAACAAGGCATTAAAAGAAATTCAGTGTATCTGCCTGCCCGGAACATTGCAGCAAACATAATGCAGCTATCTGAGCAGCTCTGGTGAAACGTGATAGTACAATATAGAGGGGAGAGAGAGCGGGAAACAGATGTGTGGATGCCGCACAATTCCACTCCATTCCTCTCCACGCCACACAGTGACTCACAATTCTACTCCAGGCCACACTTTTCCATTCCATGCCACTTAATGTAGAACACAGTTCCACTCCATTCACACAATGCTACACAATTCCACTCCATGACACAATTCCATTCTACTCCATCCCACACAATGCTACACAATTCTACTTCACTCCATGTCACACAATACCACACAGTTAGACTCCACAACATACAGTGCCACACTATTTATGCCACACAATGCCACTGCACTCCAGTTCACGTCGTACAGTGCCACACAGTTCCACTGCACACAATGTCATGCAGTTCCACTTCACTCCACACAGTGCCACTCAACTTCAACCAGTGCTGCTCAAGTCCATATCACTAAGTGCCTCTCCACTCTACTCATTGTCACTCCACACTACACAACACCACTCTATTCCACACAATGCCACCCCACTCAGTGCCTCTACTCTGTTCCACATAGTGCCACTCCACTCCACACAATGCCACTCCATGGCACACATTGTCTTTCCATTCAGTGGCCCTCCACTCCACAAAATGCCATTTCCACCACATTCCTCAGTGCTACTTCACTCAATTGTAATTGTATGTTAGATAGAAGAACGCTGCATCCCTCTCGGTGTAGCATCTTAAATAGCTGGGTTACATATCACGCCTCATGTGGCTCAGCCAGTCACTTGCAAAAATAAATCTGTGCGGACAGTTGTTTGCATGTAAAAGCCCCTCACATGGTAATGGATGTGCACCCCTTGTGGCTAGGAGTTAAGCAGCACAGTGATAGTAACATTCTTTGTTCTGATCAGTAGAAGTGACCAGGACATTTTACCTGTCACTGAAATTAGGCTTACAGGGTTGCTTATTTAAAGTTCTGCTGCTGTGTGCTTAACTCACCCCTGGCCTACATCAGATTGGTATGTACTGCTGCGTAATGTGTTTGGGGGTATGTACATGTGTTGAGTGTATATGTGCCTTTGAAATGCACAATAGATGATTGATTTAGTGATGTGTGTGTTGCATACATCTGCTGGGTGTATGAGTGCCTGTGACTGGCATCATACATGAAAGATGTAGTACTGTGCAGTGTGTGTAGGTTATGTGCTTGGGTGTATGTGTGCAGTACATGAATGGCTCTGTATTCTCTTTTGGAAAACCCAAGGCTATCTGGAGAAGAATGAGGGGGTAGAGGAATCCCCTCCCAGACAAATTTGTGGATTGCTCCATTCCTGTCAGCTTTATGGGACACATTGGAACAAGGGAGATCCAGGCTTTTTAGTTTACGTTTAGGGGTGCCCTTTAATTGAGAGAGAGGTCACTAGTAAGGGTTCTGAACACAACTCAGGAAGGCGATGAGGCTGATAGAGAATCATAAAGAGTAGGGCTGAAGCCTTGGAGTAACATTTTGATACATATATCACTGTGGCTGGCATCTAGGATTGAACCTTTGGTCGCTCCCGTGGCCTACGTTGTGAAGTTTGGAGTTGGTCCTGCTGTTACGGACTGCATTCGGAAGGAAGGAAGAACGGACAGGGCAGAAGAGAGGGCACTTCACAAGGTTCCCCAACATTAACTTCAGTGGCTCAGACCTTAAATCACATTTAGTTCCTAGAAATTGACTGTAAGCAGGGGCGCGCGAGGCCCCCAAGAGTGTCTACAGTCAAATAGCCAGTAAGGCTTTGCAAGGATAAGAAGCTCTGGAATACTGGGATGCTGAGGCCTGCCAGTCTTCCAGCTTGGCGAGGGACCCTGGCGCACCAGTGTCAGTCTGCGTGCCAGGACCCTTGTGCTCCGTAAGGAAAAGGATAGGACTGAAGGGAGCAAGGTCCAATTGTACATCTTGGCAATTGGACCTCTGAAGCAAGGTGTGAGGAGAAGGTTTCTGCACCAATCCGGGGGTGGCCCATGTGCAGAGGGAAGTCTGCTACCCACAATGCCAGGTAGGGTTGTTGTTACGAGTATTGCCTTGCGGATTGGGCCACAGCCCATGTGTGGAGTGAAGTTGGTGACACTGTATGCCGGGTGGAGTTGTGTGAAGATTGCTGCCATGCTGATAATGCCACAGCCCATATACAGGGTGAGGACTGTTGCTCTGTATGGCAGGTTGGGCCACCAGGAAAAGAGGAGGAGCATGTTGTAGTCAAGAGGAAGAAGCCACTGTGGAAACCTATGTAGGCTCAAGTTCCAATTGGGAATCCGCACCAGGAGCATCAGAAGGCCCTCTCTGCTCCCAACTGTGGGGAGGATCGAAGAAAACCTAATGGCATTGAAGGAGCATTGAGGCTACTCGGCCACTAACCCTGTGGTTGCATTTACATATGGCAATTAAGTCTTACTTTATGTTAACAAACACTAAAAATACACTGGAAAAAAAAGGTTAAACTAACGTTATAGTTAGATGTGATAAAAAGGATCTGTTTAAAAAAAAAAAAAAAAAAAGCTTTAGAAATTCCCTGAAAAAAACAAATGTTAAACTAACATTATATTTAAGTGAATTCCTCAGTGACAATATTAATGTTTTGAGCTAAAAAAAACACGAATTCAGCAGTTATAGTTAGCAGCATTAGCTATAACATGTACCCTTCCACGCCCTGGTTATGACATCACTCATGACATATTCTACGACATCATTTATGACATGACTGATATCTCAAATTACATCACTGAGGACTTCATCCCAATGAGTGTGCTAGTTTGCTTTTAAGTTTACATAGTGGCAGATAAGTACCATATTACTTCTCTACCTAATTTTATATAAGTGTTTACAAAATGTGTGTGCTCCTAATGCACCAAAGCAGTGTAGAGGTATTGAACCCATTATAAATGTTTACATTCAAGAGTAACTCTGTGTGCAAGTGACAGTTTACATGTATTCATTATGCTCCACACAACGTTTGGTTTCTGCAAAAAAAAAAAAAACATTCCAATAGGGGAAATTTTAACTTAGTAGATACTACATTTTGTAAGCAGCCTAGAATTATTAGAGAGATTTGTGTCGGCATGATAATTTATACTTAACATGGAATAATGTGTGCACCAGGTACTAACCTATGTACGTGTGCTTGTTTCGATTTAGAAGAAGGGCTATCTGTAAACTTTTCACCACAGTATGAAGGCTACAGGTAGTATAATATTTAGCACCTTCAGATCTTGGTTATTTTTAACAAATAGTGTCTTTTTTGACAACTGTTGTGTAGAATGTGCACTGTTCTTCGTAAAATCTTTTGAATACTCTGTGGTGTATTTCTCATGAGAGTTTCACTGTTCGCAAACTGTGTGGTATAGAATGAACTCTCAATACTGTAAACACTGTTTGCACTATTTAGTGCTTTACTGATATCAACGTCGTTCCTTAATGCAGGTTTGGTGTGTGTCAGGAGTTTGATATATAGATAAAAGCTGTCCGTAGTATGGCATTTTGTTTTTTAATTGGTATTCACTATTTTGACTTTCTCTCAACAGTGGTATCCAGATTGAACACCATTCTCAATGTGGGTTCCCATATATCTTTAGTTGATTGTTAATGTGAACTATGCTACGTGTAAAGCAGTAGAAGTTTATACAGCACCATGTGGGGAAAAAATGAAACTTGGATGATGTCATCGGGGATGTCATAAATTATATAATTGAACTTGTCATGAGTAATGTCATATGTGAGGTCATAACCAATGCATGACAGGGGGGTGCAAGTTATAGTTAGTGCTGCTAACTATAGTTGCTGAATTTTTGTGCTTCTTTTAATTCAAAATGTTAACGTCACTGAGAAATTCCCCTAACTATAACACTATTTAACATTTGGCTTTTTCAGTGAATATATATATATATATATATATATATATATATATATATATATATATATATATATATGTGTTCGATTGCATGTGTAGCTGCAGATACACATACTATGCACAGGTCCTGCCATTTAGTGTTGGGCTCGGAGTGTTACAAGTTGTTTTTCTTCGAAGAAGTATTTTCGAGTCACGGGACCGAGTGACTCCTCCTTTTCGGCTCCATTGCGCATGGGCATCGAATCCATTTAGATTGTTTTCTTTCCGCCATCGGGTTCGGACGTGTTTCTTTCACTCCGGTTGTTCGAGTCGGAAAAATATGACAAACTCTCTAAATTCGTCTGTATTGTTTTCGATAGAGTATCCTTCATCATTGACACCTCAGTACCGGCGGATACAGATCTCTACTCGCCCTTCGGGGCACCCGCACCCAACTTGGGCCTGGTCGGCCCCACCAAAAGTATCGTCAAAGCCTCATGGACCGGCCCCATTTAGATTCTGCCCTCGGTGCCACGCCAAGTATCCCTACACGGACCAACATCTGGTTTGTAACCTGTGTTTATCTCCAGATCATTGAGAGGACACCTGCGAGGCCTGTAGATCCTTCCGCTCAAAAAAGACTCTGAAAGACCGAAGAGCGCGAAGGTTAGAGATAGTATCCAGAAGCACTGAACGCCTCGACGCGGAAGAGGAGATGATCCACACCGCCGTCTCCGTTCGGGGGTCCGATTCCGAACCAGAGTCCGACATTGACCGACCAATAACAGCGGGCCACCACGTGAGTACGCTTGCCCCGACCCAATCCAAGCCCAAATACAAGGACTCCACCCGTAAGAAAACTACCGGTGACCAAGCAACATCTTCGGCACCGAGAAAGGCCACACCAACAACAAAGCCTTCGGACTCGAGCCAAGGCACAGGCTCCGAAATTATAAGGCACCGACCCATCGAGTCGAAGCCCCGAAAGTCACTCTCGGAGCCGAGGCCAAGAAGTACTTTAGGCCCTTCGATCCCAAAAAAGCTGGCTTCAGAGCCGAAAAAGCATACATACACTCAGGAGCATGGACTTTCAAAACAATTAAAAGAAAGCCATACATTTGCTGAGGAACTGACACAAATGGAGGATTTTGATGAGAAACAGGCCAGAATACAAATCCATAAAGACACTGGCAAAATCCTCACTGCACCTCCTCTAAGAGCAAAGAGGAAATTGGCCTTCCATGGACGTTTGGACACTGATCAGCCACTGGCTAAAGTGCCAAAACCAAGAGAAAAATCTCCGCCTCCTCAGTTTTCACCTCACCAGTCTCCTCCTCATTCGCCTCACCTAACTGTCTCCCCACCTGCTACCCCCACTGAACAGTCTCCATCACACACTGTACAATCACAAGAAGATGACACTGATCCATGGGACCTCTATGATGATCCAGTTTCAGATAATAGTCCAGAGTGCTATCCATCAAAGCCATCACCCCCTGAGGTTAGCACCTCATATACACAGGTTCTAGCCAGGGCAGCGGCATTTCACAACGTGGCCATGCACACAGAACCTCCTGAGGATGACTTCTTATTTAACACATTGTCCTCAACTCACGCCACCTACCAGAGTCTACCCATGCTTCCTGGCATGTTAAAACACGCACATCAAATCTTCCAGGAACCAGTTAAGGCAAGAGCTATAACTCCAAGGGTAGAAAAAAATATAAGCCACCACCCTCAGACCCAATTTTTATTACACAAAAGCTACCCCCAGATTCGGTAGTGGTCAGCGCAGCAAGGAAAAGGGCAAACTCCCAGTCCTCTGGTGACGCACCCCCTCCAGGTAAGGAAAGTAAAAAATTTGATGCTGCAGGTAAAAGGGTGGCATCACAGGCAGCGAATCAATGGCGTATAGCTAATTCGCAGGCCCTAATGGCCAGATATGACAGGGCTCACAGGGATGAGATGAAAGACATTATTCAGCATCTCCCCAAGGACCAACAGAAGAGAGCCCAGCAGATAGTAGAAGAGGGACAAGCAATCATAAACAACCAGATCAGGTCAGCGTTAGACTCTGCAGATACAGCCGCAAGAACTGTCAATACGGCTGTCACTATTAGGCGAGACGCATGGCTCAGGTCAGCAGGATTTAAACCTGAAATCCAGCAGGCTGTCCTCAACATGCCTTTTAACAAGCAACAACTATTCGGCACGCAATTTGATACAGCCATTGATAAGATGAAAAAAGACGCCAACACTGCCAAAGCTATGGGGGTGCTTTATTCATCCCAATACAGGGGCTCATTTCGAAAGCCTCAATATAGGGGAGGCTTTAGACCCCAACCATCTGAGCCATCTACCTCACAAACCAAACCCTCTTACCAGACGCAACACCAGAGGGGGGGGGGTTTGGAGAACCTACAGAGGACAATTTCCCAGATCTAGAGGAAAATACCAGCCCTCAAAGTAACCCAGTCATACCAAACAGTGATTTTACCACCATCTTCCCTCACCACACTTCCCCTGTGTGAGGAAGACTGCAAAAGTTCCACACCCATTGGTTACCCATCACAACAGACAATTGGGTGTTATACATTATCCAACATGGTTTCTGCATAGAGTTCACACAAACTCCTCCAGACATTCCCCCAAAAACGCACAAACTCCCATCTCAACACATGTCAATGTTGCAAACAGAAGTACAGGCACAATTACTCAAACAAGCCATAGAACCTGTGCCACATCATCAAAAAAGAAGAGGGGTTTACGCCCTGTATTTCCTCATTCCCAAAAAGGACAAAACATTAAGACCAATACTAGATCTCCGGACTTTCAATCTCTACATCCGATCAGAACACTTTCACATGGTAACACTACAGGATGTAGTCCCACTGCTACAACAGCAAGATTTTATGGCAACACTGGATCTAAAAGATGCGTATTTTCACATACCCATCCATCCAGCTCACAGAAAATATCTCAGGTTTGTAATACAAGGAAAATATTACCAGTTCAAAGTATTACTTTTCGGGATAACAACAGCTCCCAGAGTATTTACAAAATGCCTTGCCGTAGTCGCAGCATACATAAGGAGACAGCATATACATGTCTTCCCATATCTCGACGACTGGCTAATAAAAGCCAACACTCAAAAACAGTGCCAACATCATACACTTTATGTAATAAACACCCTACACACACTAGGGTTCTCAAATTACCAAAAATCGCACCAACAACCAGCACAAACTCAGCAGTATTTAGGAGCCGCATTAAACACCCAAAGAGCACTTGCAAGCCCAAGTTCACAAAGGGTGCAATCCTTCCACAGTATATTGCCAAAACTCCAGCCAAACCAACAGTACACAGTCAAATTGTCATGAAACTGTTGGGCATGATGGCATCATGCATCGCCATTGTCCCAAACGCAAGATTAAACATGCGACCCTTACAACAGTGCCTTGCAAATCAATGGTCGCAGGCACATGGTCATCTTCAAGATCTAGTGTTGATAGACCACCAAACACACATCGCTTCAGTGGTGGAGTCCCACAAATTTAAACAAAGGGCGGCCATTTCAAGACCCTGTGCCTCACGACATTCTCACAACAGATGCATCAGTGATTGGATGGGGAGCACATCTCAACAATCACAACATTCAGGGACAATGGGACAACAAACAAAAACAACTTCACATAAATCACTTAGAACTGCTAGCAGTATCCCTAGCACTAAGAGCTTTTCAACCTCTCCTTGTTCACAAACACATTCTTATCAGAACAGACAATATGACAACAATGTACTACTTAAACAAACAAGGAGGAACCCACTCATCACAACTTTGCCTTCTAGCACAAAAAATTGGCATTGGGCAATTCACAACAACATACACCTGGTAGCTCAATATATTCCAGGGATTCACAATCAATTAGCAGAGGGCATCAGCTGAGATCATCAACAAACACACAAGTGGGAAATTCATCCCCAAGTGCTTCACAAATACTTTCGCCAGTGGGGAACACCAGACATAGATCTGTTCGCCACTGACCACAACGCAAAATGCCAAAACTTCTCGTCCAGGTACCCACACCCTCGATCCAAGGGCAATGCACTATGGATCAACTGGTCAGGGATATTTGCTTACGCTTTTCCCCCTCTCCCGCTCATTCCATTTCTGGTCTACAAACTGCGTCAAAACAAACTCAAACTCAGACTCATACTTATAGCACCAACGTGGGCACGTCAACCATGGTACACCACATTGCTAGACCTGTCACTAGTGTACCACACATCAAACTTCCAAACAGGCTGGACCTGTTGACACAAAACAAACAACAGATCAGGCACCCCAATCCAGCAATACTCAATCTGGCTCCTGAAATCTTAGAGTTTGGATATCTACATCTTCCACCAGAATGTATGGAAGTGATTAAACAAGCAAGAAAACCTACCACTAGGCAGTGTTATGCAAACAAATGGAAAAGATTTGTTTTCTACTGCCAACCCAAACACATAACACCCCTGGACGCAACCATACAAGACATTGTAGGTTATTTACTCCATGCACAAAAAGCAAATTTAGCTTTTTCATCCATTAAAATACATCTCACAGCAATTTCTGCTTATTTGCTAAATATACAAAACAAATCTCTGTTTAAAGTGCCTGTCATCAAAGCTTTCATGGAGGGTCTAAAACGTATCATGCCACCAGTACCTTCATGGAATCTTAATATTGGACTCATGGGTCCACCCTTTGAACCCATGCACTCCTGTCAAATTCAATTCCTAACATGGAAAGTAGCATTCCTAGTGGCAATCACTTCATTATAAAGAGTTAGTGAAATACAAGCATTCACTATTGAACAACCCTTTATACAAGTACACAACAATAAGGTAGTACTTCGCACAAACCCTAAATTCCTACCTAAAGTAATCTCACCGTTTCATTTCAAACAGTGGAACTTCCAGTCTTCTTCCCACAGCCAGACTCAGTGGCAGAGAGAGTACTACATACATTAGATATTAAACAAGCTTTAATGTATTACATTGACAGAACAAAATCATTCAGAAAGACTAAACAGCTGTTTGTCGCATTCCAAAAACCCCATACTGGTAATCCTATATCAAAACAAGGCATAGCCAGATGGATAGTGAAATATATCCAAACTTGTTAACTAAAGGCTAAAAGGCAGCTGTTAATAACACCAAAAGCACATTCCACTAGGACAAAAGGAGCAACAATGGCATTTCTTGGAAATATACCAATGACAGAAATCTGTAAAGCAGCCACTTGGCCAACTCCCCATACATTTACCAAGCATTACTGTGTAGATGTGTTAGCAACACAACAAGCCACAGTAGGACAGGCTGTACTAACAACACTATTTCAAACAACTTCAACTCCTACAGGCTGACCACCGCTTAGGGGAGGAGAACTGCTTTGTAGTCTATGCATAGCATGTCTATCTGCAGCTACACATGCCATCGAATGGAAAATGTCACTTACCCAGTGTACATCTGTTCTTGGCATGTTCCGCTGCAGATTCACATGCGCCCTCCCTCCTCTCCGGGAGACTGTAGCCGTTTAAGTTACATTTAAATTTGTACATATGTATATACATCTCTATTCCATTGCATGGGCATCTCTTTCTTTACACTCTATCACTCCTACCTTACACTCTGCGGGAAAACAATCTAAGATGGAGTCGATGCCCATGCGCAATGGAGCCAAAAAGGAGAAGTGACTCAGTCCTGTGACTTGAAAAGACTTCTTCGAAGAAAAACAACTTGTAACACTCGGAGCCCAACACTAGATGGCAGGACCTGTGCATAGCGTGTGAATCTGCAGCGCGGAACATGCCACGAACAGATGTACACAGGGTAAGTGACATTTTCCAAATAGGTTTAGGGGTGAGTGTGGGTATAGGGTGATAAGGGTGGGTTTATCGATGGTTAAGAGTATAGTGGTGAAGGATGTTTTTTAGGGTTAAATGGTAGGTAGGGATATATTGTAGTAAGGGTATTTTAAGGTTAAAGGGTTAGGTAAGAGCTTCGGGTGGTAAAGGGTTTTTGTAGGGTTTAAGGGTATTTTTAGGGTTTAGGGGTGGGTAGGGGCATAACGTGGTAAGGGTAATTAATGTGTAGGGGTGGGGAGGGAGTCCCCCAATAAAAATAAAATGAATTATCTTTAAAAAAGTGTGGAATGGGTGAGGAGTTACCCCAAAAAACATATATATATATATATATATATATATATATATATATATATATATATATATATATATACACATTTGTGTGTATGTGTATGTATATGTCTGTGTGTTGGAAAAAATCAATTTCAGCTACCATTAAATCCCTCCAGCGACTCATCCCAAATCCATTCTACTACTTTCATCTCCTAAATAACCCTGCCTAAGCTCTTCTCTCCTCTTCCACATCTAAGTCACCCAAACCTCAGTTTACTACCATGATCTCCCAAACAACCCTACTAAATTCTCCCTCATTTATCTCACCTTTAACTCATCTAAAACCCCTCCTACTACTATGATCTCCCTAACCCTTTCCACAGACTCTTGCCTCTTCCATTCCCCCCTTTACTCATCCCAAGCCTAAATCCTATTACCATAAGCTCCCAATTAACACTTAAGGATTTTTCCCTCCTCCACCCCTCCAGTACTCCAGGTAATCCAACTAACAAACTCACATATCTGCGGATCAAATTATCTCATAATACTTAAACTGTACTCATATTTCCCTATACTGATCCACCACTAATTCCTTTTGGGTTCCGGAGTAGCGTGATACTAGCCGAAAAGCGCTTTGACGCCTTGTTAGGATTAGTAAGCACTATATAAATACTATTACAATACAGTACTTTGATTTTCAATTTTTTCAGATGTACTTTTAAGATACAATTCCACTACAACAGACGCCTTGTGATAGGAGAGTGTGCCTTACCAGATTGAAATGTGAGAATCCCTGCTCTTTGGCTTTTCGGGTGCAGCCCTCAGCACATTGAACAGTGCAACACCGAGCTTGGGATTTAAGGAGGTTGCCATCTTCATGCCTGTCTAAAGCATAGTTACTTAGGGTGTGGCAAGGCTGCTCCAAACAACATTACCTACAACGTCGCTGCTACATCTCACTATGTGAAAAAAACAAATAACCAATAAAACAGCAGCTATTTGAAGATGGCCCCAGTATTTATTGGACTCAGTTTTCACAAATAAATATCTATGGTTATTCTTGAAATCCTGGCTGCATTGACATCAGTCTACAGTGCTGCATAGCATTTTCTCTTCATCTCAACAGCAGGGCATCCAAGTTGCTTTTGCTCAGTTGTGGAGCACAGCTTTGTTATCATTAGATTAATTTCCAAATATAACAGTTAAATATTTTCTCTGATGATGCACAGAGTGAAAAAGAAACAGCCATCCTTGAATGTCTGCGTCTTTAAAAACGAGAGCGAAAAAATGAAATTGCTTGTGAGAAAGAGGGATGTGAGCAAGAGAAGGCGTAGTGTAAGGGATGATCTATGCACACTTTGTGTTGTTTCATATTTATGTTTGTGAGAGGAGCATTACATTGAAAGATGGAGGTGTGAGCAAGAATGGTGAGCTAAGAGTGTTTGGGACAGAAATTGTATTCTTTTAGAGAAGGTTGAGAGAAGAAGGGTAGACTAGAAAATATCTCAAAGGAAGATGTGATAAAGGATTATGATTGAGACAATTGTGAGCTTACTATTAAAGAAAGGAGATGGGCAAGAGACTAGGCTATCAGAGAATGAACATAAATGGGACTAAGAAAGAAGAGAGTGAGAAGTGGCATTATGTAAGATAGAGAGGGGGAGGTGGAGGCATGAAAAGGGAAATCCTGAGGATCATGCTTTTAAGATGAGAATGGAGAATGCATGGGTAATTATGGGGTTAGATAATACTAGGTGAATGCCTAGGCTGCCCCAACATGCTGGTGCCATATTACCACTACAAACAGCACATGTGGTAACATTACTAGAGTTGGTGGCACAAAAAAACGTATCTTCCATTGAATTGACAAAAATCATTTGGCTAGCCCTAGGTAGTGCTAGGTAATTAGAACTAGTTGGAGGAGGAATTTAGAGAGGATAGAGAGGGTTAGGTGAGAAATAGAGAAGTGAAAGTGGAAAGAATCAGAAGTGTGTGACAGGAATTAATGTGTAAGGCTCCCAGTTTTTGTTTTTTACTGATATTTACAGATAAATACGGACAGAAAACAATTTGTTTCCTGTCTGTATTTATTTTTTAAAGTGGAAATATAGAAAATGTTGCTTCTTTTGAGTGCCTTTCCATGCTGTCCTTTATGAATCCTATGCCAATGTTTGAGCAGATAGAGTTCACGGAGAGGTAAAAAAAAACAGCATTATATTTCTTTAAATACAGGCATATGTTAACAAATATTTGTATATAATGCTGTTTTTTACGTGTGTGGTGTAGTGTCTTGTTACATTTGGCAGCTTAACTAGTTTAAATGTGACGGGTAGCAAAGTATAAGTGCATGTTTATCAATTGAATAAGTAGGCAAATATACCGTTTTACGTCCACATTTACTCTAAAAAATAAAAAGTAATTATAGAAAAATACTAATAATATGGCCAAAAAATAAATATCGATAAATACAGACGGAAATGTTGAAAAAATAATACCATAAAACCGGGAGCCCTAATTATGTGTAATAGTTTGTGCTGGATAGTTGACGGCATGAGAGGCAGATGTAAAAGAAGTGTGTGAGGGAGTTGAGCTCAGGGGCATGTGCTGTACATTTCATTTAGGTAAAACATTGTAATCTCCTCTTCCATTTCTTCATTAATAAACGTGCCATTTTAATTCACTATCCATTCACAATACATGTAAGTGGCACCGTTTTTTGACTTACACATTTAAGCAACTCATTTGAAATTTTATATAGCTTGTTTCATTGCCGTTTGGAAAGCGTTATCCCCCTGTGCTGACTGACAGAATTGATTGTTTTTTATGGTGGCATTCAGAATGTTGCTCGAACTTATTTTAGTGGTCTTATTGCTCTGGCTTTCCGGTGATTAAAACTATACTATTATCCCTCCGAAGTCACCTGTGTTTAGTCCGTTGTTTTTTTTTTTAACTAACCCTTCAATGTGCGCTCTCCTCTCCTGCGCCTCATGCAATGTGTCCATACAAGAAAGAAAGGGAATGCAGAGTTTACTCCCGATGTTTATTAACAAACATTTAAATGGAAGTGGAACTTTCTGCTATAATGTATCATTAAGTTTAAATGTTTTTATGTTTGAAAAATCTGTTTTGGTTGTATTATGTCCGATGAATGGTTCTACGTTTGTATGCCTGTATGTGCATGTTATATGAGTTATATGAATATAAGTATTTTGTTCAGATCCTTCATGTTTCTAAAACCGACTTCTTGCTCACTTATTGGTTGTGCTGTGACATTCCTTTTAAAAGAGCCATCCTTTACATATAGAAAAAAACATTTCCCTTAAGCCAGTCCTGCATCACCAACAATCCGAGATCTAGCATGTTGTTTTGTTTGATATCAACTTTACCTTTGAGATGTAGTGTGACATCACTGATAGTATGGCCCCTTTAACTCCGCATTTACTTCTCCTGTTTATTTGTAGAGGGCACCACAGCAGGGCGACGCCCTCAGACTTGAAGCCTCTGAGCTCCTTTAGACGACGTCAGCGGTATGTGAAAGAGCAGGAGAGACTCGAACTTGGGGAAGTCCAAAGTTCTGCATCTTGCTAAGACAGGTTGATTACAATAGTATGAAACAAGAATTAGACTTGGGAAAGGCCTGCGACATAGCTGCTTCCTGTCACCATTTCTCATTACATTGGTGTTGACATGGCAGCCGGAATGACAGTAGGAAATGGAGGATGGGCGACAGGTTGGTGGCGAGGAAATCGACAGTCTGTGGCCGACAAATGATAAGTTTCTTTTTTATCTGTTGGCTGGAGAATAGGCTGTACAATCTCGTGGAAAAGAGCAATTACATCTCGCATCTATTTTGACTTCTACTTCAGAACATCTAGGGAAAGAGGTCATGACTGCAAGTGCCGGGATCGTGTCCCAGAATGCAGCACTGTTAATAGCATTTTTCAGGTGAAAATAGATTAGTTTAGCTTTCGAAGGTGCCTGATAAATCAGAACGGTGACAGCTGTTGTAGACCTGCAGACAACAGACTGCAGCTCAATCACGATGCTTCTCTCGCGGACTACTGCTTTTTCCCAACTTCAAGAATAGGAAATTACTTCCTGAATGAATGAACCGACATTTATAAAGTGCAGGCGTTCACCATATTACAGGTATCAAGGCGCTAGAGCGAGAAACAAGTCAGAAGCTAACTTTCTGAAAATACACACAGACATTTCCTGATCCTAACAACGATGTACCCTAAAAGACAATCAAAACCATTAAATACAAAAAAAATACCCTGACCTTCTATTACTTCAGGACCCTCATCCAAATAATAGGAAAAAACGGACCCATCCCTCCCCCCCCACCACAATTCTCCCACCCTCAAGAGGTCCACCTCTTAAACCCCTTTAGGAAACAACCATGTTTTTAGTTTCTTCCTAAAACTGAGCAGGTTTTTATTGGCTCTAAGATCGGCCAGTAAATCATTCCAAAGCTGAGCAGCTTTGACCCTTAAGGCCTTGCCACCTACTCTGATTTTCTTTATTTTTTTGTACCTCAATCCGGTTGGCTTTGGCGGATCTCAGAGTTCTCTTAGGACGATAGTAGGCAGACATTTTATTTAGCAAGACTGGGCCTATCCCATTAACAGCTTTGTGGACTATATAGAAGGCCTTGAACTTGATACGATCCTTTAAAGGCAGCCAATGCAGTGCTCTCAATGCTGCTGATGCAGAGTCCCTTCTCGTTCGATTCAGGACTAGCTTGGTTGACAGTTTTTGTATCTTAGTCTGTTATGAAGTTAGTCTGGTACTCCCAACATCATCACATTGCAATAATCTAGTCTTCTCAAAATTATGCTTTGCTCTGTTAGTCTGCTTGCAGTCGATGGTTAAAAAAAGGAACAATTTTCCTTAAGTTTCCCAGGAGGCCAAAGCAAGTGGCCGCAGTCTTACTAATATGCTTTTCAAGGGGCAGTCTATCACCCAGCAGGACACACAGATTTCGCACTGGCTGTGCAGGATGAAAAATCTCAATGTTTGTCCCTGGCCAAAAATGTTTTGGCAGTTCTCTAGGGTAGATGGCACTAGGACAGCATAAAAACTTGTTTTTTTTCTTCTTTACATTTTAGATAGTTATTTTTTAACCGCTTTGTCATTTAAACTATACAGGACTGAAATTTCTCTGTGGACTCAGGGTTGTTTTGCCCATAAGATACAATGAGTTGAGTGTCATCCGCATAATTCACAAAGAAGATCCCAAAGGACCTGATTAGCTTTAACAGAGGTCGGATATAAATGTTAAATAAGATGGGGCCCAGGGCAGACCCCTGTAGTACTCCAAGCTCCAGCTTCGTAAACATGGATTGATAAGGCAGAATAGAGAGAGCTTGAGAGCGGTTCAAGAGAGAGGATTTGAACCTCTGACTGCACATTCTATCCATCAGCAATAGCTGATGGTTGACAGTATCAAAGGCCGCCGATAAATCTCGTAACACTAGAATGGCCATTCAGCTGCCATTCTCAACCCATCCAAAGATAGGATTAAATCTGTCTCCGTGCCATGCATATGACAGGAACCATTCTGTTCAGCTTCCAAAATGTCATGTTTCTCTAAGAAATCCGTAAGTTTATTACTCATATTTTCCACTATTTTAGTGGGATAGAGGAGAAGTGATATGGGCTGGTGATTACTAAGCACATTCTGGCCACAGAAGCCTTCTTCAGTAAAGGCGTCACTAAAGCTTTTTTCCAAATCTCAGGAACTGAGCCAATCTTCGATTGGTTACACATTTTATAATTCTTCCGCCCTATCTTTCCATGCAAACGGGGGTAAAGTGTCTAACAAGGACCCTGATGAGTTACCTTGTGCTAGATATATAAAGACCTCCTCAGTCATAGGTTCTATTACGTGAAATTTTGCTGTAAATTACACTGAGTGACCTTTGTTGTCTACCTCTCCTATCAAGGGTGGTGCCACACCATTCCCAGTTTTCTCGACACCAGCTAGGATTCATTTGAATTTTATCATGAAAGAAGTCTGAAGGTTTATCACACAGTTCCTGGGAAGGCATTATCACCTAAGCAGTGCATTTTGGTTTAGCTAAGCTATTAATCATATTAAATATCTACTTTGGTTTATTAATTGCTTCCATATTTCCTACACTGACTTCTTTTCTCCCTGGGGAGTCTGTAAACCGTTGCTCAGAAGGCCTACCCTGTTGACACCCTATTTTCTCAGGTATAATCAGGTCTAAGTCTTTTTCTAGCGTATCCTGAAATTGGCTGTAGTTTACTTCCACTGAATCTTTGTCCTGAATAGTTAAAACTGTCATTTAACCTACTTTCCTTTAGCCTTTTTAATTTGTGCCAAGCTCTCCCACAAATTTGCCTAGGCTCATTGGATTCCCCTTGCATCCAACCATAGGCCCATTCATTTAAAAACAGATCAATACATGATCTGTCCAACTTACAGGTGTTGTACTGATTGAATGAATTAACTTTGGTGAGGCAAATATCAAATCAAGGGTATGCCCTCCTAAATGAGTTGGGGCCCTTACTAGTTGGTTAAGCCCCAAAATTTCACACGTGGCTAGGAGTTCCCTATTGTGTGTCCGAGAAGGATCCTCAGCTCGAACATTAAAATCTCAGAGAACCAAAAAATAGGGACGAGCAAGAGCCAGATTAGAGACTAGTTGTGCAAAAAGCTAGAAAAAACTGTTAATTGGTACCTAGTGGCCTATAAAGTAATAGACCAGCCATTGTCATACTATTAATCATTTTAATGGAGAAGCCAAACAACTGCATCCTGGAAATTATCAATTTGAGGGGAGCTTAATTCGCAAATACTTGAAAGAAAATCGCCACCCCCTTTTAATTCCCACCCTGGATTGGTGCACTGTTTTAAAACCAAGGGGGCAAGTAAGGCTAAACGGACTTCAGTGTCCGATGGGATACAGGTTTAAGTAATGAGGAGAAAATCCCACTTATTATATTAAAAAAGGAGCTTAATCTCTAACAGATGCTTAACCAGGGAGCATGCCGTAATTAAACCACATTTTGGCTCAGTTTTAGCCAACTTGGATCTGAGAGAACTGATAACGTCAGCATGTCCGGTGTCCCTTAATCTTACACTGCTGCTTACTATTAAGAGTAGAGTCATTCTCAGCACTGCTTACCATTATTTTGAGGGGCTGAGCCCTTAGATGCAAATCCCTGGCTTCCCTATCAAAACCGACATCATGGACAGGCATAGTCAGGTTTTACTTTGGCATGCCATCGGCGCACCCGCTGCGCGTATGCAGTTCCATGCCTTTTTGTACCTCTCCGATGAGAGTTCACACACCAGCTCAACCGCTCACCTCCCCTGCTGCAAAATGTTGACCGCCAGGCACTATGTATAAAAGAAGACTCGCCCTCATAAAGAGAAACCTAAAAACCCAGTTTCACAGAAGTTTAAAAGTCCACATAAAGACAATTTTTAAAAACCCACCCAGCAATTTTCTGAAAAATGTAAATATAATTCCTTTCTTGTAGACTCAAATCTCTTGTTTCCCCCACCTCTCCCAGAAATACCAACTCGCCTGTGTCTAAAAATAACTGCAATTTGTCAAATGCTGCACAGATGCACTTCCATGTCATTTTGTACCTCTCTATTGAGAGCCCATAGACCAGCTAGACTGCTCACCTCCCCTGCGGCAAAATGGCAGCCGCCAAGTAGTTTGTACAAAAGACCTGCCCTCATAAATAGAAACCTAAACACCCGGTTTCACAGAAGTTTAAAAGTTCAAACAGTCAATTTTTAAAAACCCACTAAGCAATAAAAAAAAAATATATGTAAAAACAATTCCCTTCTTATATGCTCAAATCTCGTTTCCCTCGCCTCCCTCAAACAGCAAACCGCCTGTACCTAAAAATAACTTCTATTTTAAGAGCATGCAAGGATAAGTGATGCATAAGTGCAGTGCAAGAGTAGATAGTTATGTGAGCAGTTGCTACTCTGCATTGTGTGTTTTTATACTAATAAAATCCCGTTCCTACCTCTAACACGCTGATCACCTGGACCACTTACTTCAGCTTAATTGCTTCTTCACTAGCAGGGAGGCTTTCATGTTGCAGTGACCATCGGGTATATTCAGTATGTTATATGGTGACGTGAACCAACAGGGTTGGCTGTATCACCTGCCATAAAAGCTGGAGGGTGTATGATTTTACCTTAGCAATTGCATTCTGGAATATAAGACAATTTGATTCTGGAATTTGTTAATAAATAAAGTATTGTACACAGAATGCTCAGTAATTTAAATTTACCATTTCAAGTAATTGTTTTGTTGTTTGTTTAAGCCTTTGCATGATAACTGCAATGTGAGGCATGATCGTTTTCATGCTATTCAATGAAGACTCATATTTCTACCTGCCTCTGAGGCTGTCCCATACTGTTTGTATTTGACACTGATAGGTATCAACCAAACATATTTGGAGGTCCCTTAATCTGTGTCCACTCTGTGACTGAACCAAAGGCAAACATTTTCATCATCTTTTAATTGTTTATAATCCCATTGAGCCCCAGAAACTTTCTGTGAAGATGTTCCCTGTTATGGTGTTTGGGAAGCTTGAATGTACATGTAAAGCAGCTTTGGATTCAGCTTTGGCTTCCTCCACAATGTCCCTAGTTTACTGGGACAGTGGGGCCCCTATATCTAGTAACTTATACACCTTTGGTCTATGGAAGAAGATCTAGAGCACAAGCTCAGACATCCCCATACCAGATAAAGGACAATTTGTTGGAGCTTTCTCCTAATAGCAAACTTGGTATAAGACTGACCAGAAGCAAAAGTTAATAATGCCTGTCCATGGAAGATGATGAGCTGCCTCCATCCAAGAGCAGGCAGAGCCACTGCCCCGTTGATTGTGGCATGTGTGAGTAACCAACTTGATGCATGTCAGTCTAATGATCTGGACCAGACCCAGGAGACCATATCTTCTACAACATGAGAGCAATGTGACCGTGTCAGACACTGGGAGAGACTTTCAACAGTCTGATAGTGATGGTCTGTGCCTGGGTCACAGGAATGGACAGGAAGTGTCTACGTAGTGAATGTTGATACAACCTTGATGTTGTTGGCTTCCTGTGTCTCCCTTTCCTGAACCTAAGGGGAACATTAATATATATCCGTCTGTCAGGCCAGGATCTCTGTGTGTTCTTTATTGTGGGGATCAGGTAGACTTGAACTCTTACCTTTGCCTTAGGAACCTTTGTGCCATGGCTTAGGTACCTGATTTATCATGGTTACCTATATAAAGGGTCCCTAATGTAGAGTACCTCTCTTCCTTTGAGTACCATCTGTCTAGTGGGTTCCTTTTAGTTCCATAGGCACAACAGTATAAGATCCAGTAGTTCCAAAGCCAATAATTGTTGTTCCTTAATCATTTTTATAAGAGCCAACAGTTTCAAACTTTTAGATATATATAAGATCTCCTATATCTGATTGCAATTAACTTAGTTGATTTTAAAGACAACCAGTGATAACCCTTCTTTGCTCTTCGGCATCTGCTTTCACTTTTTCCTTTTGCTGATTGTCAGCTCTCAACACCATGCTTTCCATTGTCCTTACAGGCTGGGCAGTTGTCACATGTCTTGCTATGCTTGATAAACTCTTACTCTACCTTTTATTCAAGTCTCCCTCTGCACGCTCACATTTCTTAAAATGTAACAGCTGCTAATTCCTCCTTCTGTATTACCTCACAGGTGGATAGCACAGATTACATTGACTTTACTTTATTGATAGATTTAGAAAGTTGACTTTTGGGCATAAAGTTCATGATATTTTTATATTTCGCTATTTAAGAAGGTTAAAATATTATTACTTAATAAGCAGGCTTTAATGCTTTCTCCTCCTTCTGCTACCCATGCAAAAAAAATAAACATCTCTTTCAACTAAAAGTAGCTACACGTATGTCAGTTATATCTAACTTGCTATCCTGCTGCCCTGGCAGCTAAAAGAAAATGCTCCAAAATCCAGATTATCATTGATGTTTTCTCTTGACTTTGAGTAGCTTCAGTAAACAAACACAATGCACTGTCTCCTGGACTAAGGTAATTTAGAACTAAAGGATTTTTACAGGTGCTTTCATTGCTGTAACAATGACTTTTTGGGGTCCTACCCATGATTTCCCTTAACACAAAAATATATTTACTTGGGATCTTTGTAACACAAAACATGTATGCTACTTAGCAATCACTTTAAAGCACTGCAGCTGCCATGGCAGACTGGCTGAGGGCTAGACAGGGTCTCTTGCAATTGCCAAGGGTCTGCCGCCCGTCTCTGGAAGAGCCTTGAAATAAATTGAAGGTGGTAGAGTCTGATTCAAGATAAAGTGTCCTTCTTTTGAATGTCCCATTTGAAAGCAAGTACCAAGTTTTAGTCGACTGATGTGGTGAAAGCGGTTACCAAGTGTCGAGATGGGGCCACTCACCTGAAAAGCAAGATGTCTGCAGGGGCGACGGTATGCCCCTCGACCTCCTTGAACACCTCTTGGCACTTCCTGGTGGACACAGAAACCCCAGCTGGTGTCCCAAAAGGAAAGGGGGAGTGGAAGAGAAAGAGACAAAACACTGCCGCGTCTTGCCAGTCCAGCCAGGCACCCTGTATCTTTGGGGGGTGGGGGAGGGCAGGTCGTTGTTGACAGAGTGATAGTAGAGTTAGTGCACTCAACTTCCTTGAAACTGAATCTCTGTTTCTGATATGGGCACAGGAGCGCTATAAGAACACCGGGATGCTCCAGCACTTTTCTTGGATAATAATAACTGTTGGCGCAATTACTAACACTGCATTTCCAAAAAACCCAAACTGAGTACCATAACAATAAGTACTACAACACTAGGGCTGGCTTCACAGAAATTCACTGTTGCACACTACAATTAGAACTGTGGTTGCACTTATCATGCACAAGAAGGACAAACAAGGGCATTAATTATATCACGTATAACTTTCCTGCATGCATAGGGTTAAACTAAAAGGAACAGAAACAATCCAAGAAATACAAATGTCCACTCTGGGTTCAAACAGTTAGTGTGGCACAGTTTGGTTTGGTTTCACTGTGTGTGTGAAAAACCCTTCAAAAGCAAATTCCTCAAACCTGAAACACAGGCATGAATGACACAATTTAAATCCTAGAGTTATGCTATTAGAGAAAGAAAAGTCAAGTAAATGCTCGTTTAAATTTGCACTGTCACTTTTTGTAGTACTTGAACTCAAGCAGATTCACTCAAGCACATTTAGGCAAGTAACTACAATAATAATGTAGAATGTTCAGAAATGCATGTGTCTCTTCAAGACAAACACAAGGTCTGAAATACACCAGCTGTTCTAGGAAAGCGCTGTGCTCAAAGAGCAAACTCCCTGGAGAATACTAGTCACTTAGCTGCAGTCTTTTCCAGAGTGCTGGGAGAATGCCTGGTGCCAGCTGGTACAGGAACGAAGAAAAGAATTGCCTCAAAAGTCCTGAATACGAGGATGACAGCAGGGGCTGGACTGCCAAATCAGATGCTGAGATCAGGAAGCAAAACAAAGCCAAGCTGGTACAGGAATGAAGAAAATAATTGCCTCAAAAGTCCTGAATACGAGGATGACAGCAGGGGCTGGACTTCCAAATCAGATGCTGAGATCAGGAAGCAAAACAAAGCCAAGCAGGGAGGCATGCTTCACTCTGCTATTTATAGCCAATCAATAGTTTTTAGTTTTTAGTTTTTTGGATTTATAGAGCGCATAGTTACCCAGGGGCATCCCAGCGCTAACAGCAGCAGAAATCACGTACAGGAAGGAAGACAAAGTTACAAAAAATAATAGTTTTAAGTTTTTTCCTGAAGAGTCGCTCTGAGGATTCATGGCGGAGCTCCGGGGGAAGGGCATTCCAGAGACAGGCAGCCTTACTAGAGAAGGAGTTGCTACCCCAGGCTCTTTTGGACCGAAAAATATGGACATACCTAAGAGAGGAAGACTGTAGGCTCCTAGATGGAGTATATAGGAAAATCTGTTTTCTTAAGAAAATTGGGCCCCTACCATGTAGGGCCCTGTGAACAATATAAAGTGATTTAAAGTGAATCCGCTCCTTGATAGGGAGCCAGTGGAGAGTAGAAATAGCCGGTTTGGCAGAAGAATATTTTGGTAATTGAATAAGAAGCCTGGCTGCTGCATTCTGCACTCTCTGCAGCTTCTTTATTACATAAAGCAGAGAGCTAAGGAACAAGGAGTTTCCGTAGTCAAGCCGGGAAAGAATTAAAGCTTGGATAAGAATTCTTCTGGCGGTGGGAGGGAGAAGGGTGAGAATCTTCCTAAACGCACGTAGGAGACCGAAACAAGTGGAGGAAACTTTATTGGCCTGAGAGTCCATGGTAAGCCGAGGATCGAGCCACACGCCCAGACTCTTAACCTCGGTTTTGGGCAGGCGCAGATTGTTAAAAGTATCTGAGAATGATGAAAGAGGGAAGGCAGGGGAACCATTGCCTAGGACCAAAACTTCCGACTTCCCATGGTTAAATTAAAGTTTGGATTTGATCATCCAATTAGTGATATCTCTCATGCAGCAGGAGAGGTTATCCACTGACGAGTCTCCAGAGCTGGAGAGGGACACCACCAATTGAGTGTCGTCTGCATAAGTGACCAATGAAAGGTTGTGAGGAGCGATCACTTTGGCTAACGGGGACAGATAAACATTAAAAAGAGTAGGACTAAGAGAGGAGCCCTTGGGGACTCCACAGGTCAATGGGAAAATATCAGAGAAAAAAGTGCGGTCCAGAACTTGAAAGGATCTACCTTTGAGAAAGAGGAGAGCCAGGACAGAGAAGATTCTCCTACCCCTATTTCTGAAAGTCTGCAGCAAAGGAGATCGTGATCGACCGTGTCGAAGGCTGCACTCAGATCAAGCAAGATAATAGCCACATGATTCCCTTGCTCTAAGAGCTGACGAGCCGACTCAGTTACAGTAAGAAGGGCTGACTCGGTGCTATGTAAGGCTCTAAAGCCCATTTGGGTGGGATGTAGGAGCTCATGGCTCTCAAGATAGCAGGTTAGTTCAGAATTGACATGCTTCTCCAGGATCTTGGCAGCAATAGGAAGAAGGGCAATGGGTCTGTAATTTTCTGGTAGGGTCAAGTTTGGGTTTCTTCAGAAGAGGCTTAATAACGGCATGTTTAAAAGACTGAGGGAGGAAACCGGAAGATAGAGAATAGTTTAGAATTTTAGTAAGCGGAGGAACAATAGTATCTGATACCCGTAGAAGAACAGGAGGGGCAGGGTCCAAGGGAGAACCAGATTTAATTTTGGACAAAAAGTCGTCAGTTATCACATCAGTGAGAGGGGTGAAAGTAGTTAATGAGACTCCTTCAGAGAGAAGATCTAAGGCCTGGCAAATAGGGAGCAGATTCAATGGGGTAGGGAAACCAGAGTATATACTGGTGATTTTATCCTGAAAATATGATGCCAGTAGATTACTGTGGGTGACAGAAGCTTCAATCATGGGGGCAGACATGGGAGGTGTAGTGAGGTAGTGAGTTCTTTAAAAATTTGAAAGATTTCTTTCTGGGGGCATGAGGAGTTTTCTATTTTTCCACCGTAATAGGTGGACTGGGCAATTTTGATATTGTGGTGGTATACTCTGATAGACTGTCTATAAATATCTCTAGCAGAGAGACTGTAGTTTTTTCGCCCCAGCCTCTCTAACTTTTTGCAGTACTTCCTAAGTTCAAGAAGGGAGGGAAAGAACCAAGGTTTGGGTTTATGAGAAGATTTTTTTTCTCTAGGTTTGATGGGCAAAATAACATCCAAGGAGGACAAAATCTATTATCAAATGAGTCTGCTGATTCTGGAACAAGAGGGTTATTGGTTGTACAAAGGGCCCGGAGGGCACTACGCCATTCCTCCGGGTCCAATTTTGACCAGATACTCCCAGACGTTGAAGAACTAAGGGGCTGTTCCTGGATAACACCATAAGGGAAAATGAAGGATAGAAGGGAGTGATCAGTCCATATTAGTGGCAAAGGGGGTGCAGCCGTCAGGTTAGCAATATTACTAAAAATAAGATCTAGCGTATGGCCTTTCAGGTGCGTAGGGCCAATTGCGTGCTGGGTTAATTGAAGTGCCGAAAGGGAAGTTACTAATAATTTGGCCGAGGGGCAATCCAATTTATCAAGGTGAATGTTAAAATCTCCTAAAATTGTTAAATTAGAGAATTTACAAATATGGCTGGCTGCAATCTCAGGTAAGGTGTCCAGAAAGCGGGAAACAGGTCCAGGGGGTCGATAGAGCAGGATTCCCGAAAAAGTGAAGGTAGAGGACAGGTATAATGAAAACATCAGGCTCTCTCAATCAGGAATGTCAGAGGGTGAAATGGTGCATTTAATAGTAGTTTTATGAATAATAGCTATTCCCCCACCCCTGGTGACATGTCTATCTAGATGTAGCATAGAGTATGTAGAGGGCAAAGAGTTACAAATGTCCACTGTAGAATCATCATCCAACCAGGTTTCCGTAAGGAATAGCACATCGGGCAGGAGTTCTTCCAGGAGAGTATGAATGTTTGAGGAGTGGGCTGGAAGGGAGCGGCAGTTGAGCAACATCATTCTGCCAAGGTGAGGGAGGGGGACGTCGGAGGACGTCGGTTGCAGGACAGTCCACGAACAGTGCGGGCATGGGAGGAGGGGAAGGGAACTCACTCATATTACTATGGAGGGAAGGACAGGGGTCAGTAGTTCTGAGTGCCTGCAGCTGCGAAGGGGAATAGACTAACCTGATTGGGGTGCAAAGGGCAGAATCTCTGGGCTCTGGGTGCTCCAGGGTGCGGACGGGCGCAGACGGGCTTGCGCCGGCGCCCGTCAGTCATTAAATACTGACGTATGGTAGCCTCAGCCGGCTTCCAAAAAACAACTAGACCGCACGCCTGAAAAGATGGCGGTCTCAAATGTCCCAACCCGGAAGGGGGAGAGAACAGAGCAACTGGTAGCCACTGAACACGGGCTCCGGTGCTCACAATAAAAATTAAATGCACAAAATAGATTAACAGATTAAAACATTAAGAGCATTAAAATCAGGCCAAAAGTCAAAAATTAAGGGAGCCTACTCGTAATAGCTGCTGCTGCGCGGCCGGCGCCCGTCAGCCATTAAATACTGACGTATGGCAGCCTCAGGACTCAGGAAAGCAATGATAAAACCAATTGTGTAACACAGCACATTATGTTTACTTAGAAACATGAAGATTTAACCAAGAACAGAGATATGATTTAACCCTAATCCCTGGGGATGCTGACAGATAACGCAGGAGGTACCTTGGGGATTCCTGACACTAAGCAATGGTCTCAGAAGCAGTGCTGAACAAATAGGCTTTTAATTCTCTTGGGAAACACTGGAAGTTTTCTTCAAGTCTCTTGCTCAGGAATAAGTTTGAGCAGAAGGATCTTCATATATGTAGTACCATGCCTCCAAACTTTTTCTGCCTGATTGGATAGATGAAGAGAAGCTTGAGGGTAATTTGTTGCATCAACTGGGTTGGTTTTATAGCTGGGCATCTTAGAAAGTCTTTGAATGCCTCCCAGAGGTGTCTGGATATGTGCCATTCAGTCACTTAGGCACACTCCACAGACTTGAACTGTGACCTTTCGTTGAAGGAAGTCAGTGGAATCTTTTAAATGAGGGCCTAAAGTCTCTACTGTGGCTTCAGCATAATATGAGACTGTTTCCATGGATTTGGGTTCCCTGCAGTCTGAAAAGCACTGTAGTGAGAAGCCCAATGTAAATGGAATTGCACTAGTCTAAGTGGAACTTCACAATAAAGATCACAGCAGTTTTCTAAGTAGTTATAGGAGGGGCAGTGCTTCATGTTGCAGGTTAAAAATAAGATGCCGACTCTGTCATTTTTAGTTCGTTTGTTTACTTGAAGGAGAGGTCGTCATCAATCAGTAAACCTAGACTTATTGCTTTTTAGATTGATATTGGCCAGTGCCTCCAGGGTGTTCAGTTAGTTGAAGAGGAGAGAAGTATGGTTATCTTCAGCCCATTTATGGATTTCAGGCTTTGTATCATTCAGCCAACCCCAGTTCTGAGACATCTAAAACTGAATGTGCCTCGAACAAGTTGCAGAGTTGGACTGTCTCACGCTTCTTCCACGTTGAGGTAGAGCTGTGTATCATTTGCTCATATGTAGTGCTTTATGTTGTAGGTTTGAAAGAAGTTTGCTACTGGGCTTTGTACCTACTGGCAAAATAATTTGGCGCCCCTCGCCCGATAGGGCACACTGGTCTTGGCAGGCACTGGTGTTCCAAGCTCCAGGGCAGGTGGTCTCGGTTTCCCTGGGTGATGTCCCCTTACCTATCAGGGACACTGGCAGGCCTTGGCCTCCAGTCCTGGTGACAGGTAGAAGTTTAGCAGAGCTTCTCCATCTTACACAGCCCATCTGGCTGCTTAGCTGATGACAGTCCTTGAGCTCTCAACCTTTCCTTCTTAAAGTCTGAATCTTTGGTGTTTTTTGTTGGGGGTTCTGCTTCTGTTGAAGTACCCACTCACTGTCCAGTGACCTGGCGAAAAAGCCTCAAAAAGCATTTATAACTAGGTTTATTTTATCTTGTTTTGCAAACTCTTTAGTAATTTATAGGTCTTCATATTGTGTCTGCTACCACCAGGTGAGGGCGCGGCATTGACTTACAAGAGACAGCTTTTACTTAGCAAAGTCACTGGGAATGCCATTAGCCTTCTGGAAGCATTGCTGTCTGCAGACAATGCACACTTGGTTTGCCAAGAGTAGTCATTTTGAAGTCTGAATTGACCCTGTTGTATTTAGTATTGTTGTTCTACCTGCACCTGTACTTGACTGTTATTGAATTTGTGTGTATTCCAGAGCACAGAAGTTGGTGGTCGCAGGGAGTGGCAGCAAGCGGAGTCTTGTCTTCTGTAAAGGGCTTAATAAACAGAAACTTCGAGAATATACTACCTCAGTCATAACTCAAAAATTAGCGACGGGCAACTATTCTCCTGCAGCCCGACAAAGAATCAAAGAGGAATTTCACTCAGGTTTACAGATGCAGTGACTTTCACAAGCCATCAGAACAACACCCACTGTTATTACTAGACAAGTGCTTTGTGCCAATTTTGCTGACTGGACTAACTCTCTGCCTTACCGCTTCCAAGTAGACCTTACTGTACTGCTGGATTAATGCGTGATGCAAGGCATCCAACGGTTGCCATGCATTCTAATAGTTGTGGTACTTGCAGTGCTCATTCTCGTGATGCATGCACTTCTTCTGGGAAAGCACCTGCATATCAGTGTCACCAAGTTACTTTGCACATCGTCACCGTTGTGTGCCGCCATTTTGAGGTATCATCCTTTGGCACACACATAATTAGATCTGTGGTGCGTGTACCTGGTTGCCTACAGAACTTTTAAAGTTAGATTTAGTGGCATGAAACAATGATTCTCGACCACACAGATTATTTTAACTATGGTAAAAAAAAAATAGTGACAGTTGATATTAGTTTAACTATTTGCTACTTTAACTATTTTTTGCTATACTCTGCATCATTCCCCTTGGCATTCTTAAAACTGACAAAGTCAATACCTGTATTTATGTTACTTGAACTAGCTTGTAGCATATTCTACATTATCTCCTGCACTGACATTTCCAAGGAACGGAGAACTATTAAGTTGAACTCTGTGCATTGACCAATCCTCCAGAGCCACTCCAACCCTTTGATGCTGAACCCCAGATGAAATGGGAAGAGTGGAAAGAATATTATATTAATTACATGTCCAGTTTGAAGGTCAGGATTTTACTCCAGAGAAACAAAAAATAACCTTATTACATTGCATTAGTGTACAACTGCATTGGAAAAAAAACATGAACCTGGTCAAGGAAACGTGTTTATATACACTTTGCAAGATCTGCACATGTGCTTTTCCTCAACTGTGTTGACAGGTATAACTTTTAGCACACAGTACAAAGCAAAGATGAGGAAATTGATGACTGTGTGGCTGTACTTAAAAAAATAGCTTAAGTGGTGTTGTGCCATTTGCATGATGAACTGATAAAGGATTAAATAATCCTGTACACAAATAATCCAAGCATACCAGATAGGTTATGGGTGGATGGGGAGTTGGATTTAAAGGAAGTAAATGGTGTAAGAGGCTGGCCAGTTTTATAGTGGGTACGTGATAGTACTTACACCTTGTGCCAGGTCCAGTTATCCCTTATTAGTAGATTATTAGTGTTCTATCAGTTTAGGTTGATAGAGGTAGCTATAGCAGAACAGCTTAGGCTGAACTAGGAGACATGCAAAGCTCCTATTATACCACTTATATCATATAGCACTATATCATAAGAATCACAATACTTAGAGTTACTAAAAATAAAGGTACTTTATTTTAGTGACAATGTGCCAAAAATATCTCAGAGGATATACTCCCTTAGGAGGTAAGTAAAATACACAAAATATACACACAAACCAAAATCAGGTAAGTACAGAGTTAGAAAAGTAGTGCAAACACTGTAGAATACAATAGGATGCAATAGGCCTAGGGCCAACACAAACCATATACTAAGAAAGTGGAATGCGAACCACTTAGGGACCCCAGGCATAGTTTAGTGTGTAGAGGGTAGCTGGGAGTGTAAAAAAAACACTAACGGTGTCCAAGATACCCCACCCCAAGACCCTGAAAAGTAGGAGTAAAGTTACCCCACTTCCCCAGAAACACACTAAAGTCGTGATAGGAGATTCTGCAAAGACAACAACTGACTGCAAAGCACTGAAGACGGATTCCTGGACCTGAGGACCTGCAAAGGAAGGGGACCAAGTCCAAGAGTCACAAAAGTGTCCGGGGGAGGGCAGGAGCCCACTAAACTCTGGATGAAGGTGCAAAATGGCTGCCTCCGGGTGGAAGAAGCTGAAGATTCTGCAACAACGGAAGATGCCAGGAACTTCCCCTTTGCACAGATGATGTCCCACGGCGTGCTGGAGGATGCAGAGTTGTTGCCAAGCGGAAAGATCGCAAACAAGCCTTGCTAGCTGCAAAGGTCGCAGTTGAAGATAATGGGTGCTGCCAAGGCCCAGGAAAGATCAGGAGGTCGCCCCTTGGAGGAGGAGACAGCGGGGGCACTCAGCAACACAGAGAGCCCACGCAGAAGCAGGCAGCACCCGCAGAAGCACTTGAACACGGGTTCAAGAGAACTGAGCACAGCGGTTGTCTCAACACTACAAAGGAGGGTCCTACGAAGCCAGTGGTCAACTCAGAGAGTTGAGCAATGCAGGACAGAGTGCTGGGGACCTGTGCTGTGCTGTGCACAAAGGATTCCTTGCAGAAGTGCACAGAAGCCCTAGCAGCTGCAGTTCACGCAGTACACAGTATTACTGTCTGGCGTGGGGAGGCAAGGACTTACCTCCACCAAATTTGGACAGATGGACCACTTGACTGTCGGGGTCACTTGGATCCAGCTCCTGTGTTCCAGGGACCACGCTTGTCAAGAGGAGAGGGGCCCCAGAGGACCGGTGAAGCAGAAGTTTGGTGCCTGCGGTAGCAGGGGAAAGATTCCATCGACCCACGGGAGATTTCTCCTTGGCTTCTAGTGCAGGGTGAAGGCAGACAGCCCTCAGAGCATGCACCACCAGGAAACAGTCGAGAAATCCGGCAGGATTAGGTGCTACAATGTTGCTGGTAGTCTTCTTGCTACTTTGTTGCGCTTTTGCAGGCGTCCTGGAGCAGTCAGCGGTCGATCCTTGGCAGAAGTCAAAGAGGGAGATGCAGAGGAACTCTGGTGAGCTCTTACATTCGTTATCTGAAGAGAAGCCCACAGGAGAGACCCTAAATAGCCCTCAGAGGAGGATTGGCCACCTAGTCAGGTAAGCACCTATCAGAAGGGGTCTCTGACGTCACCTGCTGGCACTGGCCACTCGGAGGCCTCCATTGTGCCCTCTCACTTCTGCATTCAAGATGGCAGAGGTCTGGGACACACTGGAGGAGCTCTGGGCACAACCCCTGGGGTGGTGATGGACAGGGGAGTGGTCTCTCCCCTTTCCTTTGTCCAGTTTTGTGCCAGAGCAAGGGCTGGTGGATCCCTGAACCGGTGTAAACTGGCTTATGCAAGGAGGGCACCATCTTTGCCCTTCAAAGCATTTCCAGAGGGTGGGAGAGGCTACTCCTCCCCAGCCCTTATCAGCTATTTCCAAAGGGAGAGTAACACCCTCTCTCAGAGGAAATCCTTTGTTCTGCTTTCCTGGGACTGGGCTGCCCAGACCCCATGAGGGCAGAAGCCTGTCTGTGGGTTGGCAGCAGCGGTAGCTGCAGTGAAAACCCCAGAGAGCTGGTTTGGCAGTACCCGGGGTCCATGCTGGATCCCCGGGGATGCATGGGATTGGCACCCCAATACCAGATTTGGCATGGGGGGACAATTCTATGATCTTAGACATGTTACATGGTCATATTTGGAGTTACCATTGTGAAGCTACATATAGGTATTGACCTATATGTAGTGCACACGAGTAATGGTGTCCCCGCACTCACAAAGTCTGGGGAAATTGCCCTGAACAATGTGGGGGCACCTTGGCTAGTGCCAGGGTGCCCTCACACTTAGTAACTTTGCACCTAACGTTCGCCAAGTGAGGGTTAGACATATAGGTGACTTATAAGTTACTTAAGTGCAGTGTAAAATGGCTGTGAAATAACGTGGACGTTATTTCACATAGGCTGCAGTGGCAGTCCTGTGTAAGAATGGTCTGAGCTCCCTATGGGTGGCAAAAGAAATGCTGCAGCCCATAAGGATCTCCTGGAACCCCATTACCCTGGGTACCTAGGTACCATATACTAGGGAATTATAAGGATGTTCCAGTGTGCCAATCAGAATTGGTTGAAATGGTCACTAGCCTGCAGTGACAATTTTAAAGACCGAGAGAGCATGAGCACTGAGGTTCCGGTTAGCAGAGCCTCAGTGACACAGTTAGGCACCACACAGGGAACACATTCAGGCCACAAACTATGAGCACTGGGGTCCTGGCTAGCAGGATCCCAGTGAGACAGGCAAAAGCATACTGACACACAAGTAAAAATGGGGGTAACATGCCAGGCAAGATGGTACCTTCCTACAACTGGTAGATGTTCAGAAACTTTGAGAGGAGAATAAAGTAGTTGTTGGAAGAGTAATGAATAAGAGGGACTATAAGTCACAAAGTAAAGGAAGAAAATGCCTATGAATCCTAATATGGTCAGAAGTATGGACAACTCTAAAGTGAATAAAGGAAAATGCGATAAATGTGGAAGTACTGACTACAATGGAGAATAAAGATGTTTAGAATGTGGACTCAAGGGACATTTTTTCAAAGTATGTTGTAAACAGTGTTATGATCATTTAAAGTGTTCAGTAAAGGAGGAATCTAGTTACCAAGATGATTCCAAGAACAAAATGATACACTGAAATGTTGATGGGGATTGTGTTTTGAGTGTGGGACTTGAAGTGTGAAATGACTTTAGGAGGCATATAAATGAACATAGTAGCAGAATCACAGTCATTCTATGACATTGTGAATGAACAAGTGTGGAAGAGTCATATTGAAGACAAACTAGGAAAAACATTAGAAGCAACTGATGTTAATACAGAGTGTTTAATAGACGAACACATTGAAATACTAGGGTTTAGAAAGTTAATGTTTGAATTTCAATATAGGAGAGCTGGGTGTAAATAGTACATTGCAAAATGAGACCATCAGTCTTGGATGGAGAGACCTAGGTGAGCTGGGGTGATTCTTTATCCCAAAAGCTCTGACCCTCTAATGTTAGTGAAGGAAGATGATTTTGTTAGTAATGTGGTGGAAGCATATCTCTTTTTTTTTTTTCAGGGAAAATTAGAAAGTTACAGGGTTTCAAACACAAAGTAATAATGAAACAGAATGCACTACCATGTGGTCACACTGGAGGAATATTCCATTATCCATAAAGGTTCAAATGGAACAACAGTTAAGGAAATAACAAGATGCTGGTGTGATTGAGCAAGGTGAATACTCAGATTGGATTGCACCCTTGATTGTGGAGAGACAATCAAATGGCAATGTGAGTTTGTGTGCTGATTTAAGAGACTTAAATAGGAACATACCTATAGATAGGTTACCCTTACCCAGGATGTGTGATTTGTTGTCTATAACCAAGGGTATGCAGTGGTTTTCAATGACAGATCTCGCTGTTGTATAACACCAAGTACCTCTCCATCCACAGAGTAGGAGGTTGACTACATTCATAGCACATGTAGGTTATTTAAATTTTTTGAGAGCTTCTTTTGGGTTGATGTCAGCTTCTGCCTTATTCCAAAGATTGATGTTCATGTTATTCATGGACCTGAAAAATGTCACCTTCTTCAAAGATGACACTTTGGTAATGGATTTACTGAAGTGCCATCATAAACCAGTAACACAGAGATTTACTACAAAGGAGCTTGCATGGGCCTCTTTATGCATTGCACACGTCAATGAAATTATTTAATTATAATTAGTTGCATTTCGTGCCTTGTGTGAAAAATAAGGTGGCAGACTGTTTGAGCCGGTTTACATTGCAAGTGAAGGAAGTGAATGGGATACAGTTTGTGTGGCCAACATAGAAGGAAAGGAGACGACAGGAAAATTAGTGAAGAAGATTGGGAGGAAAGTATGAACCTAGATATCATTTTGAATGAGGTTAATACATACACAAAGGATAGATGACCTGCAAAGAAAAGTGTTAGCAAGGAGATGTATATGTTATAGTAAGTAAGAAATTCATTGTCAGTAGATAATGGGAAGTTGTTGAGGGGGACTGTGTGATTCCCCCCCAGTTCATATTAGTAGTCACATTTTAAATGATGGTCACCCTGGTATAACAAAGACCAAAGCTAGGGTTAAAACTTAAAATTGGTGGCCAGGATTGTATATGGATGTGGAGAGAGTGGTGAAAATTTGCATGGAGTGTGAAAATTTGGCCAAATCCTGTATGACATTCATACTGCGTTTATGTCTCATTGTTAGTCCCAACATGCCTTTGGAAAGGGTTGGACTTGACATTATGGGACCATTGAGGGAGATAAGTGTAAAGCTGCGGTACACAGTTGTATTGTTAGACCATTTTTCTAGTGGCCAGAAGTTGAATTGGTCAGTAATACGGATGGACATGCAGTCGTGAAGTTTCTGGACATGGTATTTTTATGAGAGGGGGTTTCCAAAATTGTCATTAGTGATAATGGCCCACAATTTGTTTCTGGCACTTTACAGGGGTGTTTGAAAAGGAATGACGTAATGAACAAAACACTATTGGTTTATCACCCTGAAGGAAATAGATTTGTGGAACAAGTCATTAAGGGTACTATAGGATTAGAAAAAAGTGAGAATTTGGATTGGATGAAGGTACTTGTGCGTATATAGTGGTCTTATAGAATAACACCCTGGGTGAGTACTATCTATAGTCCTTTTGAGTTATAGAGATGGAGCAAACCTTTCACTAAGGATAATTTGGTATAGATGCAGACATCTAGGAGAGTGGAATGGCCACCTGAGAAGTGAGGAGAAAAATTACACAGGTGCAGCCAACTTATAAGTTCTCGTAGGATCGTAAGCATGGAGTTAAGTTAGTAACTTTGGAAGTGGGTGATTTAGAGTCAAGGAAGGTGTGATAAAGCAGAAGGGAGAAAGCAGGTTTTCATCACTTTAGAATGTTATAAAAAATTTCTGTAATTTAGAATTGCTAAATCATGAGAAAATCTGGCATTTAAGTTGATTGGTAAAGTGTAGGGAGAGTGCAGAGAAGCTCAAGTTGTTAATGGAGTAACTGGAAATGTGGATTGGATGGATCACAAAAGAGTAGATTATAGAAGTGTGGATCTTAGTGATGGTGTAAGAAGTTGGCGTCATAGAATAACTGTAGAAGTTGTTAATGAAGATGAGAATGATTTTTGTTCAAATGAACCAAAAGGGCAAGTTGTGTTAGAAATGGGGACTCTGGTTGGCAGTCAGTTTGCACTCTGTCCAACCAGGGACCCTCACTCTAGTCAGGGCAATGGAGATACACACTTGGATAACCCCTGATCACCCCCTTGGTAGCTTGGCACAAGCAGTCAGGCTTATCTCAACGGCAATGTGTAAAGTATTTGTACCAACACACACAGTAATACAGTGAAAACACTACAAAATGGACACCACACCAGTTTAGAAAAATAGGTAATATTTATCTAAATCAAACAAGACCAAAACGACAAAATCCAACATGCACAAGTCAAGATATGAATTTTCAAAAGGATAAGAGTCTTACTCCATAGAAAACAATGGATACGCTGATTTTACACAAAGTACCTGGTTTGGTTAAAAAATAAATCTGCATGGGTGAGCGTTCGTTGAAAAAGTCAGCGATGTGTTGATTCCTTACTCACAAGTGAGGCGTGTATCATTTCTTCTCCAGTCGGGATGACGATGTGTCGTTTTTCTCTCCTGCAAGAGAGCGATGTGTCAATTTCTGGATGGGCGCCTCGGATCCGCACAGGCCTGCGTTGATTTTTGACGCTCAGTGATGATACGTGAGAAATCCAGTTGTACGGTGTTGGAAAACCACGCTGCGGTGGTTTTGCGTCATCATCAGCAGCCGCAAGAGGGTGTTAAGTCGTTTCTCCAGCTGTGAAGCAGGTGGATCATTGATTTTAGCAGCGTCGTTTTTCAGCCACGTTGCAGGTGGTGCGTTGAAAGTTTCCCTGCACGGTGTTCTGTGCGTGGATTTCAGTCCCTGTTCTGTCAACTTCACCTCTCAAGGCCCCAGGGACTAGATGAGGCACCACTTGGCAAAGCATGAGTCTCAGCAAAGATTCTAGGTGCTAGCAGAGCAAGTCTTTGATGGCCCTGAGACTTCAGAACAGGAGGCTAGCTCAGTCCAAGCCTCTGGAGATTCTTTACAAGCAGGAATATACCACAAAGTCCAGTCTTTGTCCTCTCTCAGGCAGAAGCAGCAACTGAGGGCCAACCCAGCAAAGCACAGTCACAGGCAAAGGGACAGTACTCCGCCTCCAGCTCTTCTCATTGGCATGGGTTCCTCTTGCTTCCAGAAGTGATCTAAAAATCTGGAGTTTTGGGTCCACTACTTATACCCCTTCTGCCTTTGAAGTAAACACACTTCAAAGGAAAGTCTGTTTTTCACAAGATCCTGCCTTGCCCTGGCCTGGCTCCAGACTCTCACCAGGGGGGTTGAAGACTGCATCTTGTGAGTGCAGGCACAGCCCATTTAGATGTAAGTGACCACTCCTCCCTCCACTCTAGCCCAGGTTGCTCATCAGGATATGCAAGCTACACCCCAGCACCCTTTGTGTCACTGTCTAGAGGGGATTCACAAACAGCCTAACTGTTAGTCTGACCCAGACAGGGAATACACAAGCAGGCAGAGTCACAGAATAGTTTAAGCAAGAAAATGCCCACTTCCTAAAAGTGGTATTTTCAAACAGACAATTTAAAAACCAACCAGAGACTCCAAACTCAAAATCTCTATCTGTTCTCAGAAGGAAACTGCATTTTATGGATATTTAAAGGCAGCCCCCACGGTTAACCTATGAGGGAGATAAGCCTTGCAACAGTGAAAGCCGAATTTGGCAGTATTTTACTGTTAGGACATGTAAAACACATCAGTACATGTCCCACCTTTAACATACACTGCACCCTGCCCATGGGGCTACATAGGGCCTACCTTAGGAGTGCCTTACATGTATAAAAAGAGAAGGTTTAGGCCTGGCAAGTGGGTGCTCTTGCCAGGTCAAATTGGCAGTGTAAAACTGCCCACACTGACACTGCAGTGGCAGGTCAGAGCCAGGTTTACAGGACTACTTATGTGGGTGGCACAGCCAGTGCTACTGGCCCTCTAGCAGCATTTGGTTTACAGGCCCTAGGCACCTCCAGTGTACTTTGATAGGGACTTGCTAGTAAATCAAATATGGAAAAGCCAAATTACTCATACAATTTCACATAGGGAGCACTTGCACTTTAGCACTGGTCAGCAGTGGTAAAGTGCCCAGAGTAACAAAAACAGAGTCCAGAACACAGACAAAACAGGGGAAGCAGATGCAAAAAGACCGGTATGACCACGCCAAGGATGCCAGGTCTAACAAGTTGTTAGAAATATTGTAAAACGAAGGAAGTTTGAAGATTTTGTATGTGATAGAAAATTGATTAATTCTGTGCATTTTGTCATAAATTGTTATTGTTTAGGATTTTAGGAAATGTTTAATTTCTGTAAGCTTATAATAGTAAGAAACACGTTTTGGTTCCCTGTATATTGATGTAAATCATATGTGTATTAATAAGTTGTGTCGTTGTTAAGGGCAGTGATGTGTTGTAGTTAGTATCCATGTTCTGCTCTAGGTGTGTGGAATTTGTGTGGATTTCAGCACACAGGAGTTGGTGGTCGCAGAGACAGGTAGCAAACAGATTTTTTTCCTGTGTACAGGACTTAATAAAGGGAAACTTAGAGGAACAATCTACGTGCCAGCCATTACTCTAGAGAGCCTGTGTTGTTTCCTCCAGCTTTTATATGTTTGGTTATTTGTTTTGTCAGTTGTTAGGATTTGGCGAATGATGACATAAATATGTGGGAAAATAATTATGGCAAATCCAGTACTTTCGGCATTACAAACTCCCACATTCCGCAGCACCGTGTAAGCTTGCTTTCTGATGTGCCTTAATACACAGAAATGAAATGGGTGGTTAGAACAAGCAGTGTCCGACCCAAACAAGTTGTTAGGCAAATTGGTACTGAAAAGGGCCTTGAGATATAAGAGTAATGTAGTCTCCAGGAAAACAACGTTTCCAAAAATGTATTTGAAACTGATTTAATCAAGTTTTGGATTCACGTGACCTGCAATAAATGTAGTCTTTGAGATATTTTATTGAGTTTTTTTTTGTTTAATTTTCAAGTTAATGAAGAAGAGCTTCGAAAGAGAATAACTGAAGAGCTTGCGTTGGAACAATCCAGGAGGCAGTCTGATGCACACAAAAGGTTGGTGTTACTGAATTAATGAGTCTTTACAGACTGCTACTTCCTACATAGTGTTGTTGATATACAAGTCTAGGTGACAGACATTGAAAATATGCTGTCCCTGCGGCAGATTAATACATTTTACTTGCCTTGAATAATGAGTCTGCCTACGTAGATAAAGATATGATTGTATGTGATATACATGTTATGGTTCAGACCTGCTTTCAATTGAAAAGGCGTTTTATGATTCACCGATAGCTTCTGACTCCTTCTTACGTGACATTTAGCCATTTACAATCTCAGTCGACTACTTTACTGCATGTCAAGTTTCATGAAGATCAGTCCATGGGGGAAGAGTTCAAGGGGCTGAAAAATAAGTATTTTATTTTTCATAGTAAATTTTACTCTCACCAAGATCCCGAACCACTGAACTGACTTACATCAAGTTTGGCCTGAAAATATAACGTTTCCCAGAAAGTGTGCTTTCGTTAGTTTGATGTAAATGTACTCACTAGTTTTTGAGCTATTAGCTTTCTTAAAAGTTGGTGAACAGCTCTTAAAAGCTTAACACTTTTGTATGTTACTGCCATTTGGACTTGTGAATAATTTGCGAGTCCAAGATTTCGAAAAATAAAAGCAAATCTATGATTTTGGATGAGAGAGCCTTTTGCCTGTTGCCCCTTTGGAATCCTTGATACCAGAGGTGGTACTGCTTATCTGAAATATCTGAGTAGGTATTGCAAGAAAGAAAGTTCTCTTAACGGCAGCCATTCAGGACTCGGGCACAGTTCCCCCTGTCATGGTGCAAAGCAATGACCTGTAAAGGTGCGGAGTAGGACCACTCATAACCCTAGAATTTCATAAAAAGTGAAATTCCCTGAAAAAAACTGTAGAAAAACGAGTTATGACTGACTCAAACGTGTACAACAGTGACATTTGCCAAAACCTGTGATCACCACCATGCTCAAAACACCATTTTGCCAACGACATAGAAACACAAAAACGGTTACTAGGAGAACAAGGTTGTGTGTGTGTTGTTGTGTGGTTGGATAGCCACACTGGTGAATTTCAGTTGTTTTAGGGGTTTGGGCCAGAACCATATTTCAGTTTTTAACAGTTTTTTGTGTGTTGTAGCTGGTAGTTGACTTAAAAATGTTTTCACCTTGAAGGCTCTCTTGACATTAGGTGGCAACAATAACATAGAGCCTTTTGTGGTTTATTCATTGCTAATATCACTGACCAGAACTTTTAGGACCAAGGGTGTGTGGGCATAAGCTGTAACAAACTCTGCAGCTGATATCCACAATATTTTTTTCTTTTGGGCGTATTGGCTTGATATGGAATGAAACAGCCCAGTGAGCCGCTTATCAGGTGGAACTTTTTTAAGAGTTGTATTTCTTTTTTACTTGTATCCGCTCAATTTTCTGATTGTATTTAATTAAATCAAGCGTTTTTCTTTGTTTTGTGACGGGTGGTTGACTAGAGCGTCATTTAGGTATTTTTCACAAAAGTAATGAAAGGAAATGTTTAAATCTCTTCAAATCTGAAATATTGGCTTCCAAACCTCAGGTAAAAAAAAAAAATTGAAACCTGCCACTCTGAGATTTTATATATATATATATATATATATATATATATATATATATATATATATATATATATATATATATTTATATATGTTTCCCTAAGTGACCACCCTAAAGCTGTCAGTTCTAACAGAGGCCTTTTTGTTATTTGGTGTAAATCCATTCAGTAGTTTTAAAGGAAATTAAAATTTGTATATATAGGGACGCAAAGGGTTTGCGACCCCTCCCAATCTCGTGCCGAGATCTGATTGGTTTCAGCCAAGTCCCACAAAACAATCTGGTGCTGGGATCCCAAAGAGAACCCACCAGGGCAAAAAAGCATTTTTTAAAACTTTCTGCTGCGGAATCACAATGTGGTCGCAAATCTGCTGCAAATTAAAAATAAAAATTTTAAAATGAAGCACGGGCTCCTGCGCTTTGTTATGAGAAGCCCCCGGTTGTGCCAGGTCCCTGGGCATTTAGATTTTAATGCGGGGGCTGCCCCTGGAACCACTAGCTCCCCAAGGATGCACAGAAATATTATGCTGGGGAGCCGCACCCTCCTGTTGCCGCGGGGACACTACTTCTTAGGGGCTGTATACAAATATTATGCAGGGGCCGTGCGGCTCCCTGGGCTTTTATCGTAAATGGTACAGGGGGGCCGCATGACTCCTGCAGCCCCGGGGGCCACCATCTCCCGGGGGCTATAAGAATAAGAATGAAGGGGGTCTGTTTTGGACCCTCATGCCCTGGGGCCTCCACCTCCTCTGGACTTCTTCCATGTTAGAGGGGGGCAACGTGACCCTCCTCAATTAGCCACTGTTGGCCCTGGGGACTTCAAACCCCTGGGCAGGCTCCTGCTATGCCCCGGTATGCCTATCCCTGGGGTATGGCCGTTTGCTTTGGCTTGGCTGCAGCTTTGACAGCTGCAGCCAAGACATGGCAAACAAAGTCTGCTTTCTGACAGTGAGACTTGTCAAACAGGTCCAGCTGTCAGAAAATGTGTGCAGTGAAGACAGATGAAAACATTACTCCAGCAACCAGCTCCTTGCTTGCTGGAGCAATGGGACAGTGGGAGAAGCCTTCAAGCACCCCATGCCTTCCAGGTAGCCTGTAAAAGACCACCAAAAACTTAAAAAAAGAACAAACAAATGGGGTGGGACCGTGGGGGAGACCTTGAGGCTCCCCACCCCCCCGGTCCCAGATAACCCGTAAAGGGCTAAGACAATAGGTAAAAAAAAAAAAAAAAATGGTAGTATAATGGCGTAGGTGACAGATCTTCACCATTAGAGTACAGAGTTTGACTCCACTAGTAGCCGTTTTGCTCCTTTAATTGATTTTCAACTGCAAATATTTAAAGCTCATACTGAAAGGTGATCTTACTATTTTAAATTGAGAAATACATTTTTATTTTCAATTTGTGCAGAAATATATCATTCTAAGTATATCCTAAATCAAATTGTAAAAATCTCTTTCCCTCTGTCTTTCTCTCTCTCTCTCTCAATCTTTTTTCCAGTCTCACACCCACTCAGACCCTTAGGCACCCACTCTCAGACCCTCATATACCTACTCAGGCACCACTCACAGACCCACTCAAACTCACACACCCACTCACAGACCCATTGACAACCTCATCCCCCCAATCGCAGACCTGTGCAGACACTCACCCACTAAGACACTGATGCACGCACTCTCACGCCCTGACACTCTCTCAGCCACTCTCACCCACAAATACACCCTCTTAAACACCTATTCTCACACCCAGAGAGACAAGCTGCGGCAAACACCTGCTGCGCAGGGCCAAAGGACCATGTGCAGAGTAGGGTTGGCTGGTTTGGGGGGTTGGCCGCAGGGACTGGCTGCAGGCCAGGCCTTGCGGGCAACCTCTGCCGCGCACGGGCGAAGAACATGCACGGTGCAAGGTTGGGTGCTTAAAGGGGGTTGGCCTCAGGTCCTGTGGCCAACTGTCGCCGCGCCTGGCCAAAGGCCGTGTGTGGCATTGGTTGGATTAACATATAGTAATTTGAAATTACTATATGTTAAAAAAAAAAAAAAAAAGAGAGAAACACAGAAATTCAGTTAAAAAATAAAACAAAGCTTACAGGGACGTTATAGTTAGGCTCATATTTTAAATGCACCAAACCATAGAAATTCACCAGTTATTGTTAGAGTTGTCTCAAGTAACTATATAATTCGTGCCCTAAGGTAACTATGACTTGCACCCTCACAGTGCACTGATAATTACCCCACAAATGATGGCATTCATGACATTATTGATAATATCAGTGTATATTTGACAATAAAAACTGTGCATGCCTGTGCTAGGAAACCTCACTGTGTTTTTATAGCTTGCCATTTGATTTCCTCTATTAGTTCAGCTCCATCTTAACTTTGTGAATAAGGTTTACAGCAGGTCTCAAGTAAAAGGCATTACTAAAGCTGAGGTAAGATTTCTTTAACAACTTGACAGTAATTTGTAGATTGGCTGACAAGTATTTTGAACAGTAAGTGGTCCCAATTATTTAAAGAATATAGAGCATTTATTTTACTAAGTAGACGCTTTTTGGTACTTATAACAATATTGTTTACCTTGTTCTTTATTGTCTACATTGTGAATAAACAAAAGCAAACATAAATATTGTTACTGTTTAAATCCCTTTCTGTCCCATGAATTGAGGGTTCATATTGTGGACAGTACTGAAGACACAGTGGTCATAAATTACTTTTTTGCTTAGGAAATAATTGCTATTTGGATACATTAGCCTCTCATAAAGAAGCAGTCCTATTTGTTAAATGCCCTGTTTCATTAATTGCTTTTACTATGTTGTCATGATCAAATGTTTTATTTAAGTTTTTTTTGCTCCTGAAGTAAATATGTGCAGACATAGAGCCTATGGTAATATGTATCCTTTGTCAAAAATATTCATAATGCAAAATATTGCTGTATATGCATCTCGGATTTACCACCTTTAACACAAGCTTTATCTTCTGTCTCCTTTTCCTCTGTCTGTTGTTTTGAGAGTAAGCAATCTCTGCTAATGCAGTCTGTTCAGCAAATAGGCACTATTGCCAGCTTCCATATTCTTGTCGCCCAAGAAGTTGCTTCATTTTGAGATGTCTTTTCTAGGAGAGCTGGTGGCAATACAATCACAAACCTGCCGAACTGTTACCAATCATTTCCTCTAATAAAAACCAGCTTTATTGGCTGTGCCTGTGGTTATCTGTATGAAGGGAGCAAACCATAAACCAAAAGTTCTTTCCTTTAAAGTACATTTTTGGATGTTATACATTTATATGGCCTCCAGTCACTAAGATTTTAGACATTCAGTTGGGTTTAGTGTCTTGCTTTGTTTTCTGCTAGGAACAAAACTTTCAAAAGGTGGAACTCTTGCAGTCCTATTATTTGACCATCACGTTTTTTTCTTCCGAGTTTAAGGATAGAAAACCTCTTTAGTTCGATTTCTTTCTTAGTTGTAGGTCTTTACTAGAGTCCATACAAATGGCCGCCATATATGTAACATATTTATACATTATATATGCACAGTGCAATATGTCATTTATTACCATTGTTGAGTGTGGGGAGGTGCCATGACTCTCAAAAAGTGAAGCCTTGAGTGAGTCATGATGCCCTTCCCCTTGCGCGACAATTGTAGTAAACACCATATTATATACTATAATAAGGTTTGAATACCACCAATTCCCTTATTTTGCCGCCTTTATACAGATCTAAATACCAAGGCTGGAGGAAGTGATAAGCAATAGTTCCAGGTTTGCAATGCCTTTTTGAGTCTGTGAAAACATACTGACTTCCATGTTAAGGATGTTTTCACCAGCTCTTCTCTAATCGTTTCCCATACTAAGAAAGGTTGGACATTTACTCTTGACAATAAAACTTCTTCCAGGGTTGGAAAAAAGTGGTTGGAGAGAAATTGAACTTTTAAATGCTCAACAGATTTATGCATGAGCCAATCTATAATATTTTCTATAATATTTTCTAGGGATATGATTTCCTGGCCTACTTATGTTAATTCGATGTAAATAAGATCTGATTGGCTGCCACCACATCAACAAAGATGTGGTAGCAGCCATATTAGGGCCCCTGGAATCAGTCCCCTGTCCTGACAAAAAAGCAAAATATAAAACACTGGGGGAGGGAAGGGCGAGGGTGCCCTGCCCGCACTAGGCCTTGGGGAAAAAAAAAAGGAAAAAGGAATGCAGCTGGCTCGTACTGACACATGCAAAGGGTGCTGGCTGGGGAACCAGCAGAGACCATGGGGTCATTGGTGCTCCTCCGGTGGCCCCCAATTATGTCTACATTGTAGGTTCACGGGTGGGCACTGGTACACCCACTCTAACAAAATAGCTGGCTCCCACCGGCACTCACGTAGTGGTTTGGGCTCCCCTCCAGACCCCAACAATGACTTCATTATGGATGCCCAGAATGGACAAGGGGCCTTCTAAAAAATAAATATAAAAAATATGCCAACCATAATAAACAAAAGGGCACTCTTTAATTAATCATGCACTTTTATGCCAATGAAACATGATGCTCCCCACAACTTGAGCCCATTTTTTCAAAATATAGAATCTGTGCTTTCCGCAATACATCAGTAATTATCTCCATTATATCAGGGTCCGCATGCTGCCATTGCTGCCTCTTATCCAAGAATGACACATTGTATGCCTGCACTGACATTTTGCCATGGGGGCCTTGTAACCCAAGAACTACCTGCACTATGTCAGAACCAGTGACAGGCTCACAAACATAAAACATATTCAAAATCACTAATGTTCGCTCTCCCACTCACACTCAATCTTATCCTCTCACATTCCCTCATACTCATGCTCACTTATTCATTTTCACTCAGTCAGTCCTACTTGCTCTTTTTCATTAATTCACTGCATGCATATACATTTCCACTCGCACTCTCACACACTAATTCTTAGTCACACTCATCCCCACCAGCTGACACTGCCTCACTTTTACTCCCCCACTCACTCTCATAAATCATTCTCTGTCTTACTTTCACTTGTACTCCTTCAGTTTAACAGTCAGGGTCATCACAGTCCCTTGCTCTCACTGTTACTCACTCATGGTCACACATTCTTACTTATTCTCACTCTCCCTGACTCAGTTGCACTCACTGTTGCTCATTCTGTCTCACTCTCACTGTCAGTCCATCTCAGTCATTCACTTACACACATGACGGGTCCGCAATCAATCAATCAATCAAGATTTATAAAGTGTGGCAAATGAATCAATCAGGATTTATAAAGCATGACTAATCGCCCCACAGAGTATCCAGGCGCTAGCAGGTCCCGGAGGCAAGGAGATAGCAGGCGAAGCCAAGGGGAAGAGCAAGGAGAAGGCAATCAAAAAACAGAGAAAAGGCAAGGAGAAAACAGTGAAAATGAGGGAAAATCTCAAGGTGGCTGGGTGTAAATTTCAGTGCGCATAAACAATTCATAAATGTTGCCTCTAAATCTGGTTATGACAAAGGTGCTTTAAAAACAAAGGTGGCCACCAAACAACCCTTAAAAACTATACACGCTCAAGTATTGAGAATTCCCTTTGAGCAAACAAAATTAAGAGTGCACTATAAATGATTCTAATTTTTTATCCTTTAATTTGATCTTCAAGCTTCTATCATCTAGCCAACATTTGTTTGGTCGTACTGGCGCGTTGCCTGTGACTTCATCAGGGTCAAGAGTGAACAAAATATAACTTTTTGTAAATAATTTCTCCCTCGACAAACTGTTACCTTTTCTTGCAACTTTTTTTATTTTTTTTAAAGAAATGTATATATAGTGATGGTGTGAAAACTCACTGTATGGAAACCGATAACTCCATCAACACTGTGTATAAAAGCACAGGTGATTGAAGCCTTATTAATTATTCCACTTACACATATACGTGATTCTATTCCAAAGACATCCAAGTGCAACACATTAAAATTACCTCTTCATCACCAGGTACAAGAAAGATCAGAGGCAGATATTACCCCAACACCTACCTTAATACATTGTTAAAGTGACCACCGACCACATAATTTAATTACAAATAGTTGCACATTTCGCACTGAAAAACTATATTTGGTAGAATTCTATGTAAATATCTCATCATTATATATCTAATAAAACTAGAGAGAATTAATTATGAGTACACACTCATCCAATATAAGGTACATTCCAATATAGTCAAAAAGTATATATTTTGTGCCCATTGACATTTGAAAATCACACGAAAATATAAATCGATCAAGCCATGTATCCTTAACAAAAATTATTTTCACACCCTTAAGCAATCTTCTGTCACATACACCACATTAGCATTAACCTTAAGTTATTGAACGTGTAAAAATGCTGACATAACTAGCTACACTCAGAAGTCTTTCTGACATGAAGCAACTTGTATCACTACAGCAACGGCAACTTACTACTTATCATCAACAAATAGTGCAATAAACATACCACATGTATACAAAATAATTTGCCTCAAATATTAAAACAAAAGTAAGTAATAAAATACCTTAATAAACCAAGGAGTGCTATCGGGCAGCATGTATTGCGATGGCAGTCTACTTGGGTGCCATCTTGTCTTCAATAAGTATTCCAGTCTATGTAAAGACAGACAACTGCATTGTAACAAACGCAGCAGCCATCTTATAATGTCAAGTTCAGTGATCAGTAAATATGTTCAATATGTGAAAAAAATAAAATAAATCGTATTTGAATGTAGTAATCTAAAATAACCCGGGTCAGAAGCCTAACTCAGTAAAGCTCAACTCATCCCATTTCTCTATTCACCTGAATTTTCTTATCCTCATTCACAAATATCACTGCGGCATTCTTCTTAAGCACCATCTTGTCCCTTGCTATACAATGTGGTAAATGTAATTAGCTATTCGGACACAATAATTGCTATAAATAGTTGCAGCTCCTGGTGATCTCTAATAATTATTCTTTATGCGTATAAGATGCGCCTTTAACCCAAATTCATATGTACAATTGTTTTTCACAATAAACACCTGACATTAAGGGTAGTTTTTTCAGAGTGAACAAAATAACCCTGCAACCCATTTATCAAGTGCAAAGGCCATCTTAAAAAGGCCCATTGATGTATTTACCTATATGATATTCCCTATCATGCTCCAGATGTTCTCATAATGATATATAGAGTCTAAATCACTCTACAAACTTACATATTCAATATCACTTTTACCTCCCTACATTAAAGCTTATTGTTCAATAATTAGAGTAGCCCTGCTATCCATCATATGATATTGCCACATTCCAATAATCAAATAGCTCATCACTATCAAGTGATTCTAAGCAATGTTATATAGTAATTAAATTGTTCACTCTTGTCCTATCAAGATGGAGAAGGCAGAATGTCAATAAATTAAAAGATGGTAGAAAACAGATTATCCCCCAAATTTTGTACAAAACATAACCGCGTAATTGCTAAAATACAGATCGATGGAGAGGCAGAATGTAAACTGTCATATTACATATTATTAGTCACCTAAAAAATATTGTAATTCGTGGTCCATATTCAAACCCTTTTCCACCGCTTGCAAACTAAATATCCACATGACTCCACACTCAACCACACATGCAGCCATAGGATATTTTACATCCCTCTGTTTCAAGGTTCAAAAGTGTTCTTCAATCCTGACCCGTAATGGTGTAATGGTACTCCCAACATAAGTTTTGACACTTATAAACAAGTAAATATACCAGATATTTTATACCACAATTGATATTTGTGTAGATCATAAACGTCTGGTTCATGGTCCTGAAGTGTTTCATTTTATATATATCCTGTCTGCACATACTGCAGTGACCACATTGATAGAAACCTCTGGATACAGAGGTCAGCCAAGAGCTCTATCCTTGTGAGCTAGAATAACTCTGACTAAGAATGCTTTTTAAAGATCTCCCTTTCTGATAAGTTTTATATTCGGTCGAGCAGAAATACATCCATTCAGTGATTTATCAAATGTGAGTAAATACCAGTGTTTTTTTTAAGTTTTTCCAAAGTTATCCAGAAGTCACATTATAATTTTTGCTCAATCTTACTTTGTCAGTGTGTTGTCTTCTCTTATGATCCTGACTGGTGCATAAACTAGAGTTCTGATCTAACCTTATGGCCTTATTCTTTTCAGAATGAATGACTTCTAAATCGTAACCACTCATTGTACATCTCCTGTTCCATACCCTGCAAACGTTTCAGAAATTCACTTTCTTCACTGCAGTTGTGCCTGGCCCTAACCATCTCCCCATATGGTGTAGCATTAATTTGAAATTTTGGATGTGAGCTGGTGGCTTGTAGTAGTGGATTACAAATGTAGTTTTCTGAAACATCCTAGTGAATCTCATTATCTTTAGTGTATAGTTCAACATTTGATAAAACTATATTCTCATAACTGTATTGATATCTAAAAGACATCAAGTTCATCCCCAGTCCAAAACATAAAACTGTCATCAAAAACCTCTCCCAATAGTAAATGTGACTGATCCACTTTGAGCCACCTAGACCCCAGATTTACCCCTCCTCAAACCAAACCCATAAATAGTTTGGCATAGGAAGGAATAAATCTGGAGCCCATTCTGATGCCCTATAATTTCTGAACCATTCATCATTAGACAATAAAACATTATTTTCAAGTACGAATTTTGCTACTGAAATTAACCTACTAGTATGATCCAACAGATTTATAGATCTGGGCCTCCGAAAATGGCTCAATGATCTAATACCATTGTCATGTGTGATATTCAGGCATAGTATTTCAACGTATAGCATGACCAACATGATACCTTATTGTCATAATAAATCACTCAAAAAATTAAACAAATGTTTTGTATCTCAGATATAGGAATTTATAATATCCACATAAGGCCATAAATCAATATGTGCAAATTTTGAAATCAGTTCTGTTGGTCCTCCAGTTCCTGAAATGATAGATCGTTAGGTGTCTTTGGAAGTGTATGCAAACATGGACACCTAGGATGAGCAACAAATTAAGAATAGTTCTTGTCATTGTAAATAATCCATCATTGTGCCATTTTTTTCAAATTACCATTAATTTATCTAGTGAATTCCAAAATTGGATTATAGTTCAATCTCTGGTAACCTAAGAAGACACCCAGTTGTTCATAAATGTCCTTGTCATAATCCACTCGATTCATAGACACAATATTTCCTTGTTTATCTGCTTCTCTTACCAAGTTTTAAGCTTCCTGCATTTGTCTGGGCAATGGGTTCTCCCAAAAGTAAAATCCTTGCTACCCAATCTTAATCGATTTTTTTACTTGCTAATTCATTCATCCAAATCTGAGCAAATAGCCTATAAAAAATCCAAATTATTACCACTTGTCAGTTGTTGTGTATACACATACATACATACATACCCATACATATATCCTGAATGGTCAAAACATTATAAATCGTTTTAGTTGACCTAGTTTTATTCTTCATCAGGTTCAAACAAAAACTTTTAAGCTTCAGTCACCTAACAAATTTATGAATCAATTCTGTTTATTCATTAGATCAGTACAGTTATTTGCCTACAATCCATGGTGCCGGAAGTGGTTTATATTGGTCAGCAAATGGAGAACACAGCGTTCTACCCCTAACCTGAAGGCTGGCAGCGTAGGAAAGGTGGAATAGAAATAAAAATAAAAAACAAAGAACCTTAATACCCACAATTCGGCCCCCACATCCTTTGTTAGCTAGGTGGGTTATAGCAGAGCATATAAGTGAGTACACCTAACCAAAGGACTGAAGGTTGTTTGCGGTTGTAGGGTGGTGCTATGCTTGTGTCACGTCAATCTGGGGCAGTAAACGCAGCACCTTCATGTTTGCAGGGCAGGTGAGCTCATTAAATTCTGAAGCTAGTGCATGTATAAGGGGCACCTATGTTGTGAAGTAGGCAAGGCCCTGCTGGTACGCCTCTAGGGACAACTTGTGATGGCAGGCAACATAGTCCGGAGTCCTTCCTGTGCCCCATAGTGATAAAATGACTTGATGCACTTTGCCTAGGGTGAGGGCCATCTGTTTCAGATTGAGGTCTTCGGGCATAGGAAAGAAGTCAGTCCGGCCTTAGTTTCCACCACATCCCAGTCTCGAAATACTAAGACGGTGACTGGGGAGGAATAAACTCCCGAAGCCCGGTGTTTGTGGGGAAGCCATGGTTCTTTCCAAATGCGGGACCCCGCCACAGCCTGGTCCATGAAGCACCAGTATTTCTCAGAGTGCGTGCAACTCCATTTTACCATTAAGCGCATCTGGGAGGTTTGGAAGTATCGCCAAAGACAAGGTACTGCAAGACCCCTCTGCCGGGTCGGGCAGGTTGTCAAGTGTTTCTATAAATGGGGTGGTGTCCCATCCCAGATTAATTTGGTGATTGTGATTTGGAGGGTCCGCAGGTTATTTTTCGGCAGGATCAAGGCGAGCGTCTAGAAGAGGTATAGAACACGGGACAAGATATTCATTTTAAATGCTGAAATCTGGCCTAGACCAGAGAGGAGGAGCTGGTGCCATGTATCTAAATCAGCCAGAATTTGGGATGTGAGGGCAGAGTAGTTTATTATTTTTTGGTATAGAACGCGCCAGTCTGATTCCCAGATACGGAATAAGGTTGGATGTCCACATAAAGGGAAATCTAGAGCAGAGTCCATCTTCGTTAGATGGAGTCACTGAGAGATTTAAAATTTGTACATGTTTACTCTAAGGCGTTATATCTATCCAAACCATTGTAGTTCGATAAATAGGCCTGGGAGAGAGGTCATCGGATCAGATCGGATCGTAAATGGCCTGAATCATATCATCCGCGTATAGGCTAATGAGGTGGTGGTCTCCACCAAACTTTATCCCTGTAATGTTGGGGTGGCTTGAATCTTTTGGGCTAGGGTTTCCATGTACAGGGCGAAATGGAGTGGGGAGAAGAGGCATCCCTGTTGTGTCCTGATGTGGATTGGGAAAGGCTGTGAGGTCACCCTGTTCACCCTGAATGTATTCCAAAAGCCTAGATAAGAAGGGGTCGCAAAGAGATAGAGCCAATGGACACTGTTGAATAACTTTTTGGCATTGATCGACAGAAGGAGCGCCTCCTTCCTGGATCTGTGGATTTTATTCAGTAAATGCAGGATGTGCTTGGTGTTGTCTCCACATTATCGAGTAGGGATAAAACCTGCCTGGTCTGGGTCCACCAAGCAGGGCATAAGGGGGTTAAGGTGGTGAACTAATATAGGTGAAGACTTTAGCGTTTTTATTGAGTATGGTGATGGGCCTGTAGGACCCACCGAAAGCAGGGTCCTTGCCCTGCTTTGGGATCACAGTAATGCCTAGCATCCAGCATGGATTCATTGAGGGAGCCTGTGTCCACAAAGGAGTTAGAGTCTTGTAAGAAAGGTTGCCGATTCTGGACAGAAGGCCTTATAGAAATGGGAAGAGAAGTGATCGGGGCCTGGGGCCTTCCCTAATTTTAACCGAGCAATGACAAAAATTACCTCCTCTATGCAGATGGATTCCTCCAAAGCATCCACTTCATTGGGGGTGAGGGCGCACTCTACAAGGCAGCTCGTGAAATTTAGAGGGTTACCCTTAGAGGCAGTGTAAAGGGTGCAGTATAATTGTTGAAAGGCATCTGCTCTCTGCATATCTGTGCACGCTTCTTCAGTCTTAGAGGACCGGATAACCGAGATAGAAGCAGCGTGGGTGCAGGTGCACAGTGTATGCATCAGCATCCATCCTCATCTATTACTCCCCAAGTAGAACTTATGTTTCAGTCGGGCCATATTGTATTCAGCTCTATCGAGCTTGAGTTGCAACCGCGCTTTCTCTAGTTCTCTCCATACTCTTTAAGCCCCAGTGTGCCTATGTATGGTTTCCCATTCTAGTACTGTGCGTTCAAGCTGTTGTCTTTTTTTTGTTTGCGGGATTTGTTTTCAGCTGCCGAGATTGCAATTAATTCAATCGTTATTGCAAGCTTTAGTGTTTCGCAGGGGGAGGAGAGTGACGTTGTGTCATTGTTGCTAAGATAGTCTGTAATCACTTGGCTCATGGCCTCAATGTTGGACGACGAGTGGAGTCTCCCTCGACCTTCAGTGCAAGGTCCCGTATTGAGTGGAGTCAACATGTGCTGTAAGTTTCAAGGAAGCGTGGTCAGAAAGCAACCTAGCCTCAATAGAAGTGTCTCGTATCAGTTTTGGAAAAGCAGGAGTGGCTTAGGAGTAGTCTATGCGATGTATGTTTTCCGAGCAGCAGAGTAGAAAGTGTAATCTCGTGAGTGGGGATGTGCCACTCGCTATGTGTCAGTCAGGCCACAGTCATTCAACCATTGAAGACCCAAGTGCGAGTAGGCTCAAGTCTAATCAGACTATTGGCCAGATCTGTCAAGTTTGTTGATCACCAAGTTCAAGTCGCCACCTATTAGAATCGTGGTGGCCGGGGAGCGGAGGACATGTACTAGGGCTTCAGTGATAAATTCCTCTTGATGCTCGTTAGGGGCATAGATGGTTGCTAAGGTAAAGTGGAAGTTCCCCACCCATAGTCTAAAAGCTAGTAGTCGTCCCTTGACTTCTGCCACATTAGACAGGATTTCACCCGAAAGCCCCTAGAGAAGAGTATAGGGTGGGTGTTCCTGGCTCAACTTCACCCGTTGACTAAATGGAAGAGAGTGACAGCCTAATTGATGAAAAGCTCAGGGCACTCCAGAATGAAGCACAAAGCACCTGGGACAACATTTGCAGGTGATGCTGCAACCCCCCATCCTTCTTTGCCTGGGTGGAGGACCAAAGCTGTCATAGAAACCATTTGGACTGCATTTGGGAAATATCTTTAGAGAGTAGGGGGGTGTCTTGTAAGAGACAAATTCTGCTCCCTGAACGCTCCAGTAGGTATAGAACTGCAGCTTGTTTAGTAGGATTATTTAGGCCTCAAACATTGAGGCGTGTTATTTTAAGCTCCAAATGAGTGTAAGGGGTTAGAGTGCACAGTGCTGAAATGGCAGTTTTGAGGGCAGGGGAGTGCCTGGGTGGCACCACCGCTGTGGCACATTCTGTGGTAAGCCTGACTGTCGTTGAGGAAGACCAAATATTGTGGAGGAGCAAAATCTACATCAACAAAGTCTAACATGTAACTAAATAAAGTATTAAGAAACAGCCGTGGGTCAAGGATGGTATACTACAAGGGCGTAGTCCAGCAGAGCAGTTCGATACAGGGGACAATCTTCAGAAGAGTCCCCACTGCCACAGGCCCATTTACACAGGTGCAGGCCCGAGCCTTTAGGGTGCCGATCTGTACCGACACCGGGAAGATAGAGTTCATGTGGTGGTTTTGCTTGTGCCAGAGACCAGGCTGTCCAGGACCACTCAACTTTCTTGGGCCTGTTCCTCTGGACTCGGTCAGTTGTACTTCCGACAGCGCCCTGATTTTTGCCATCGTGGGGACCTAGGTGGGGAACCTCTGGGGGAGTGTTGCGTTGCAGGAGTACAGGGATCACCCGCCAGGCCCAGTACTTGGTGAGCGTCCTGCAGGGTCTTGAGTTGGAGTTGGCCTTCCCAACAAAATATTAATCAGAAGACGTGCCACCAGCCATAAGTCACTTCTTTGGAGCGCAGGAATTCGGTGATAGTTTTAACTCTCTGCCACATTCGAGAGTAAGTAGGGATACATCCTGAAAAAGTCCGGTAGTGAGGTCCCTGAAGCGGATAGGTTGTTTGGCCCTTGCCATTTTCAGAATATTTTCTTTGATCTGGAAGTTGTCTACACAGACGAGAATGTCGGGTGGTCTGTCGCCAGTCCCTCCAGGGTGGCCCGCTCTGTCTACATGATCTAGTTGTAAGTCTTTGTCCTCCTTCCAGTCCCAGATTGAACGTGGCTTAAACCACCTACTCCCTCTTAGATAGTGTTCCAGAAGCATGGTCTCCTTAATCTGCCCCCGTGTAGCTGATGCCACGCAGATACGTCATGCTCTGTTGAGGCTGTGGAGCCCACGAGGTAGAGGGAGAAACCGCTGCTTCTTGATCCGGTCTAGAAGAGGTGGGGGAGAAGCCCCCGCTATTGCGCCCGTATTGCATCTCGCAGGGCACCACTGGCAGAGTAAGCTGCAGAGATGCCTTTGCGGCTGTTCCAGGAAAAAAAGAGGGAACAGCAGTTGGGGGGAGTGGGGGGGGGGGGTAACCGGGATCCTGTGTGGCACTTGGTGGGGGCTGGGCAAGTCCGTGCAGTGGCCTTGTATAACACTATAGAGCAGGTATGGGGGAGGTGGGCCTAAGATGAGTGTCCCTTCAGAGGAACCCTCTCGGCTTGTTGGGATGTGAGGCTCCCTTCACTTTGCATGGATCACTGTCCAAAAAGTAGGGCGGGCCCAGAGATCACCACAATAAATCACAGCTGCTCCCTTCGGGCCCAGGGGACTCAGTAGGCTCAGTCAATCTCCACGTCTGGATGCCCTCCTCTCAGAGGTGCTGCAGCACCCGCGGCAATGTCAATGGCGTGATGGAGGTGGTCGGCCTTGGTTGTGCAGTACCAGCAAAAGGAAGGCTGTGGTGGTCAGAAAGCTGGCGTGACCAAGCATGTTCACTCTGTTTTTTTGTCCCATCCCCCCTCAGGCACATTGAACTCTGAGGGATTCAGCGGCTTCTTGGTGACTGGCCTTAGTGCCTGGGCGGTGCACCGTGGCTTAGGCCCCCGTGCAAGAGTCCCCGTCACGTGTCGCTGGAGGATACATTGTCAGCTCCGCTCCTCTGTTGTGGCACATGGGGTGATAGCAGCCCCCGCCTGCATTTGGCTGCTAAAGGTGCAAAATCTCCTCTGTGGTGGCTTTGAGGACCTCAGTCTTCGCCGCATCTTCCAGCGAGCCTCAGAGGTCTCAGACACAGCTATTGCGGCGAGGGGGCCACCATGTCAGTGCGCTCGGCGGTGCAGCTGGGGCCCCAGGGCGAAAGCAGGCAGCACGGGCTTCGTATTCAGTCCCTGCCATTCTCTGAAGGTTTCCCCACGTTGGGCTGCTGGGTAGGCAATCCGGGCCCCTGATATTGTAGAGTTTGCGAGCCCGGGCAGCAGAGAAGCGCAGCTAGCGTCCTACTTCACAGCCATCTTGGCCACGCCCCACCTAACAAATTTATGGATCAAATCTGTTTAATATTTTCAAATTATTAAACATGTCAAGTACAACTCTTCAAAATAAGACAATCACAATGCAGCAGTATCAGTCTGGAAGTGTGGGAGGTGGTAGATAACGCTCCACTCCAAGTCAACCACGTCCTATTAGATCACCTCCTCTCCTCCTCTACGTGCTCCCACCCCATGCGGGGTCGCCCACTATCATGTGCTGCACTGTGAGGCGAACTTCATGTTTGGAAATATACAACACAGAATTGTTTAGTAAAACACCAACATTGTTTCCCTGAACTGGCCCGCCATACAGCAATCACTCAAATCCCCGGCCCACTCCCTGCATGGTCCCGGTACTTCCATGAGTCTCTCCCGCAAGCACACTCCCCAAAAGCTGAGGTCAGACCCAGCACTCTCAGGTAAGCCAGACATGTCAGTTCCGTAAACTCAGTGGATAAGATCTGTAAGAATGGTTGCCATAGGTCCCTGAACTCGCCACCACGCTGCTGCGAGGTCAGGGTCAGCTTTTCCATAGCGAGGATGAACCACAGCTTATGAAGCCACAATGTAAATGTCCGAATCCTGTCAGTACCCCACATCGCTAATATCAGCTGCAGCGCCGCATTGAGGGCCAGGGCCATCTGCCGCCCTTTCAATGATCTAAGGAGGAAGGTGAGCGGATTGGGCAGGCCCAGCAAGATATACGATGGGAATCTGGGGATTTGAGTACCAAACGCTGCATCAATAGTGTCAATAATACTCTCCCAGTATCTATGAAGTTTGGGGCAATGCTAGAGTAAGTGCACAAGCAAACCCCCACAACCCCTCCAACAGATGCTAGACTTACTGGGATCCCAAGCGTGAATCCTTGCTGGGGTGAAGTACCAATAGGAGGCCACCTTATACGCTGTCTCTGTGCCTGCAGCATTGTAAGCCGTGTGGTGTGTCCTATAAAAGATGTTATCCCAATCTTCGTCAGTCAGTTCCCTTTCCAGTTCCCTCTCCCATCGCAACTGACCTTTAGATTTAGACGGGCAACCCTCCCCCTGTAATGATCCATAAAGCTCCGAGATCACCCTCTTGTCATCCTTCTTCAGTAGAAGCCATTTTTCAAACGGCGTTAGCGGCCTATCAATTAGTGCTCTATTAGCTGGCGACAGGGCCCATGCCGTATTTGATAGTACATCATCCTATCTGCCTCTGTTAAGCCATATGTCTCCCTCATCTGATCAAAGGAGATCACTCCCTGCTCATCAGAGACACCCCACCCTTTTACAGCCCCCCTCATACCATCGGCACCACACTTCCACTTGTAGGCCCGGTCCAAAGTCAGGGTTCGCACCCAGAGGGGTCATTGGGGATGGGAAAGTCGTCAGCCCCAATCGACCAGCCACCGCGTCCCATACACGCAGCGTTACTTCCGTAATCGGGGATGCATAAAGACCGCTCGCCCTGTGCCGGCGTCAGAGCCAGAGCTCCTTCCATATATGGGAGCCCGCCACCGCTTGGTCCATAAAGCACCAATGTTTCTCAGTGGACAGGCGACTCCATTCTAGTAAAAAATGCAGTTGTGCTGCCTAAAAATATCGCAAGAGGCAGGGGACCGCTAGTCCCCCCATCCCCTTGGGGCGGTATAGAACCCGACGTGGGAGACGCGTCACTCTACCCTCCCAAATGAATCTCAGAACCGCCGTCTGAAGGGTTGCAATTGTTCAGGGCGGAGGCGTCAAGGGAAGCGCCTGGAACACATACAGGACACGTGGCAATATATTCATCTTCACCGCCGCCACCCTGCCCAGCCAAGACAGCTTAAGTCTCCCCCAGGTCTCTAAATCCCGCTGCTCTCCCGAACCAATTTCGTGTAGTTCAGTGTCGCCGTCCTAGCAACAGTAGGCGCTAAATCAATCCCCAAATAAGGAAGTCGCGAGGATGACCATATAAAATGGAATCGGGCCTTCAGATCCCTTTCATGCTCAGCCTTGATAAACCGACTCAGGACCTGTGACTTCTGCATATTCATCCGGAATCCCGAGACCTGGCCAAATTCGTCAAGAATCCCCATTAGAGCAGGCAGCGAGGTCGCAGGCTCCGCCAGGGTAAGAATTACGTCGTCCGCATACAGGGAAATGAGATGGTCATCACCCCCGAATTTCACACCAGTGATCTGAGGACTATCACGCAGGCGCTGCGCCAGGGGCTCCATATAAAGCGCAAATAAGAGAGGTGAGAGCGGACACCCCTGCCGAGTCCCTCGTTGGATTGAGAACGGCAATGATAGCGTCCCGTTAACCCGGACCGCAGCCCTAGGCGCCTGGTAAATACAGCGGATCCATGTCATAAAGCCCTGGCCCTACCCAAAACGCTCAAGCACCCTGAACAGATATGGCCAGTGGACTCTGTCGAACGCCTTTTCGGCATAAATAGAAAGGAAAAGCGCCTCCCTGCGTGAGCGATCCATTTTGTCCAGCAGATGAAGCAATCGCTTCGTATTGTCACTACACTGCCTGTGCGGTATAAAACCTGCTTGGTCAGGATCCACAAGGCCCGGCATGTAATAGTTAAGGCGATGAGCAAGTGTTCCTGTAAATAATTTGGCATCAATATTCAAGAGCGAAATCGGCCTATAGGAGTCGCATTTCTCGGGATCTTTCCCCAGCTTAGGGATAACCACAATAGTGGCATCCAACATACTGGCTGTAAGGACTCCCGTCGCTCGGAAGGAGTTGAAAAGCCGCACTAATATCGGTACAAGTTCCACACAAAAGGTCTTATAAAAAAAGTGCTGTGAAACCATCCGGACCAGGGGACTTCCACCACCTGCAAACGCGAGATTGCTGATATGACCTCTTCCGCCCTTACAGGTTGATCTAATAAAGACGCCTCCCTCTCGCCTAGGGGAGTAATTGCTATACCCTCTAGGAATGCATCAGGAGCCACATCACCCCGATCATCAGCCTCATACAATCCTCGATAGAACTCCGCAAACGCCTCCGCAATTTGGTCGCTCGTTCGCGCTTCCGCCCCCGAGGGAGAGTGGACCAGCTTTATCGTCGACGCCGCGCGTTGCGCTCGTAACCGGTGTGCCAAAAGCTTCCCACACCTATTGCTCCCAATGTAATACTTGTGCTTAAGGCGTGCCACCGCGTACTCTGCCCTGTCCCAATTTAGCCGTTTCAGCTGCTTCCTTACCTTTTCCAGCTCCCGCCAAACTCTAGGGGCACCCGTATGTTTATGGGAGCGTTCCAGTACCGCCACCCTTTGTTCCAGCTCCTCCCTCTTCAATCTCCTTGCTTTATTATCCCTAGCGGACAGCGACATCACCTCACCTCGCACCACCGCCTTCAGTGCCTCCCACAGCGTCGCCAAGCAGGTGCTCCCATTGTCATTAAAACTAAGATAATCTTTTATTGCACGTCGGATCGCCTCCACCGTTGCAGGATTCTGAAGCATTGAGTCCCTGAATCGCCACCCCGACGCCCCCACCCGCTCCATGTCCATGGCAACCTCTACAGTGACAGGAGCATGGTCCGACAGGGCCCGAGGCTCAATCGCCATCTCCCTAACTCGGGAAAGAAACTCTTTTGAAGCCAAGAAAAGTTCAAGCCGAGCATATGTCTTGGTCGCTGCTGAGTAAAAGGAATAATCCCCGAGCGTAGGGTGTGCCTTTCTCCACACATCCTCCAAGCCACACTCAACCAGCCACTGGCGGCCAGCCACCGTCAAGGACCCTGTTTGCCCATGCCGGTGACCGGAACGGTCCAGATCCCCATCCATCACCAGGTTAAAATCGCCCCCCACCAAAATGGCGCCATCCGGTGAGTGCAACAGCGGGGTCAGGGCCTGCTTCAGGAAGGCTTCCTCCTGGGTATTAGGAGCATATAAAGAGGCAATAGTAAAAGAAAAGGCCCCCAACCTCATCCGTATGGCCAACAGCCTGCCCTGCACCTCATGTAATTTTGCCACCATTTCCCCGGGGAATGAGCGCGCTAATAATATCGCAACCCCTGCATGCTTCGAGGAAGCTGAGGACCAGAATTGCCTAGGTAACCACTTAGAACGCATGCGGTAGATGTCCTTCTGCACGAGGTGTGTTTCCTGCAACAGGCAGATATGACTCCCCGACCTCTCTAGGGCCGACAGGATGGCTAGCCTCTTAGTTGGACTATTAAGCCCCCGGACATTCAGGCTTATACATTTAATAGTCATATCTTAAGATGAGGAATGCGATCAAGAAGGGAAAGGCCTCACGGGAAAACCACACCATCAACCTCTCCAAACACTGGGGCCAGAACACATCTCCACACAAGAGCCAGCATCTCAGGGAAACACGCCAACATACAACCAGTACGCACAACAGGTGCTCACAACCAAACAGTCCTCGTACGTCCATCTCCTCGAGGTGAAGTCTCCACAGGGCTGTAGAACCACTCAAGTTCATCAGAACAGGTCCATCGCCCCCGCCGCCCCGGCCCCTCTTCAGCGGCCACCAGGCCGAAAACAGCACGACCCTCAGCAGACCAGATCCCCACGGCCTCCGCTCGCCTAGGCATTAGTTCCAGCGGCCACGCTGCTCAAAACAGATTCCCGATCCGACCTCCGCTCCGAAGCCATAGGGCGTTGTAGTTTCCTCCTTTTCTCCTTCCGCCGCCAACGTGGGCGATCCCCACCAGCCAAGTTCGCCCGAATCCTGGCTGTGATCCTTCAAGCCCAGGATCCGGTTAGCCTCCGATATGGACCTCAGCTGCCGGAGCTGATCCTCCCACCGGAAGACAAGGCGGAACGGATGGCCCCAAGAGTAAGACACCTCATGCGCTCGCAGATGCTCCGTAATGGGCTTGAATTCTCTCCGCCTCTGCAAGGTCTGCACCGAGAGGTCCTGGAATAATTGGAGCTCATGACCTCTGAAATGTACCTGCTGAAGATTGCGGTCCCGCTGCAAGATATACTCTCTTTAAGCCCATAGTTGTGGACACAGGCTAAAATGTCCGGTGGTCGGTCTCCAGCCCCACCTACACGACCCACTCGATGAACTCTGTCCAGGGTAATCTCCTGGGTCTCATCCAGGCCAAGTAATGAGCGAAACAGGCGCACCACGAAGTCCCCAATGCCCTCCTTCTCAGCCCCCATCGGGCCCCTCTGATGCGGATATAATGCCTCCTCGAACGATTTTCTAAGTCCTCGACCGTTATCTGGAGGAGGTCCTGCTGCTCCCGGAGGCGGGCGACCTCCTGTTGCAGGCCCGCCACCTCCTCGCCACGAGAGATCTCGCCGTCTTCCACCTGCGCTACTCGCTCCCCCAGGGACGTAACCTCCCCTCGCAGCTCTCTCACTTCTTGAGAGATGTCCCTACGAAGATCCTGGATATCACTCCGGAGCGAGTCAAACAAGGAGGTTAGAAAGCCCTTCGTGACCGGGGAGCTCTCGTCTAGCTCAGTCTCCAACCCGCATCTCTGGGGACTTCGTTGCCGGCGGTTCCTCAACCATACCGCCCGATGCCAGGCGGGCCCCAGTCAACATTTCTCTAACTGATCGCTCCCGCTTGGAGTTGGACGCCACCATGGCACATGCACGTAGTCTCAATCAAACAGGCTGCCCTCCTGGGCCCCTTCTCAGACTCCCTCTGGGACCAGACCACCAGAAGCCCCCTGTGCCCGGTACTGCAACTGGCCTTGCTCTCTTGTGCTTCCTCTTGTTAATCGTGTCACTACCATGCCGCCAGATCCATCACTCAGGGGCCCAGTCCTGCCCCTCTGCCCTGGGTCTTCCTGCTACAAAGTCGGGGCAACCCGATGGCCCCTAGTACCTCTGCCGCCACCTCCAGGTCTCCCAACGATCAAGGACAATCCAGCTTGGGGGGGGCGCCTCAACTCGATCCCAAGACAAGCCCAGCCAGCAAAGCACCTTCACCACTCGGGGGCGCCCGCGAATCTCCCCTCTCGGGCCCCCACTCTGCCCTCACCGCATTCGGGGCCCAGCGCCGTTCTCCAAGGCCTCCGTCTCAGCAGCCCTCCGTCCGAGGGAGCAGCCAAATCCGGGCCCAACACGCGGCTCGGTCCGCTGCCCGGAGCACTCTGCGGCCTCTGGCGCAGGCCAAGGTCGGCCGCTCTTTGCCTGCGCTTCGCGGTGCCGCGCGATCCTCGGTCCCCGCTGGCCGCCCTCTGGGCCGCGGACCCACTCCCCGTCTCTGGGGGCCTCAGGCCATCCCCCCCGCCAGGTCGTGCGTCAGTATTCTGGGGCCAGGGCGGCGGAGCTCGGACGAACACGTCCGCTCACGCCGCCATCTTGGCCACGCCCCCCACCTAACAAATTTAAACAAATCTATTTTTAAATTCAGGACATTACTACTTTCTTCTGGGCAGAAGCTCATGCTCTTTCTAAGTAATGAATGCATATCACTGGTAAGTTCCTTATCTTAGATGTTAATAATAGTAACATCCAAAGTACTAGAGGACAATATATTTCCCTAAGACCCTACTTTTTCTTGTTTCAGGACCTTGTCTGCAAGCCTCTCATTTGGCTTTGTTATTCTCCTTCTTTCCGCCTTCTTTTTTTTAAAGATTATTTGTACTGAGTCTGGTGTTTTGGTCTCAATTGCCCATTATGATTCTTATAACTTCCTTTAAAAAAAGTGCTACTGTTCTGTTTAGACGTTACCTCTTCTACATCTAACTCCTCACCTTCACTACTACACATATTGCTTAGAGAGGTAGAACTCTTAATTACTACATAGGAATCCTTATCTAGGAGGATAGGTTTGTTCTGTTTAACCAAATGATCATACCTTTTGGCAAAGGGTAAAATCCCTGCTATTTTGATAATCTGCCTCATCCCGTTTTAATTTTCTAGCTTTCCTCTGCTTAATTTCCTCTTGATGTTTATTCAAGACCTCATTCAAAGTTTCATAATTCTTTAGCTGGTTTAGGAAGGTTCATATATTTAATCTGGGAGTACAATACTGTAATATCTTTTAACTATTTGAACACCTTCCTATAAGCATTTTCAGCCACAATGCCAGTTCAATTAATTGAGCTGTTAGTCAGATCCTTTTCACATCTTAATAATAGGTCTTCATTTAAATCATCATATATCGGGATAATCTGTGATCTAAGACCCCTCAGCATTCTATTCAATAGGAGATATTTTTTCAGAGTAGTCCCATCCCACCATTCGGGTATTTCTGTTTTTTTCAATTTCTGAAGTTTAACAAATGTACCTATCATTTAATCTTTCTTTCTTGTGCGTGTTCCTACCACTCATGGCTTTCTTTATTGTTATTGTTACACCTGAAATTAGATTTCTAAATAGATCTTCTGCCATTTTGTCACTATTTTCAAATGTGCACATTAAAATATAAACTAGATTGACTACTATATACTGTAAGGCGGTGCCATAACCCATACGTTCAAATTTCACATCTCAATGTGGCTGCTTTTAAAGGTCAGTGCACACAAACAATTATTAAATTATGGTGCTTATAGATCTGATTATGCCAAAGATGCTCTAAAAGGAAAGATGGCCATCAAACAACCCTTAAGAACGATACAAGTTCAGGGCTCAATTTAAAGGCTGCAAAAGTGGAATCATTTATTGTGGATTCTAGATTTTTTTTACTTAGCTTCAGCTACCTGTATTAATCTCTTTCTGTGTCCTAGGCTGCTCAGTGCCTGTTCTGCTTTACTTCAGAATGAGAGGGAATGAAGTTAAAGGAATGCAAAGAATGCAGCACTCTTAGTCTGACTAATGAATTTATTAAGGAACCTCCCAAGTTACACAATTATATATATATATATATAAATATATATATATATATATATATATATATATATATATATATATATATATATATATATATATATATATATATAGTGACTATGTGTTCATGCATGCACACCGCAAAGCTAGAAATAAGAATTAAAAATGCATCACCATGGGGCTTGACTCCAACATAATTCCTTGTCTGCCAACTTCAGGTTGCGGAACCTTGAATACCGCAACAAGAGAGAACTACCCTGATGGGATTACTCTCTGGACAATGCGTCCATTCCCGGTGATGAGTTCCTTCTACATCCAGCTGTCAAGCTTCCCCATCTTATATACTTTAAACTAACTTAAGGGAAGGTTCTAGAATCCCCCCTCCCATTGAGTAGGTTGTGAAATTCAAGCGCTGGCCGTACCAGGTCAGTGTTGAAAAACACAATCGAGATTGGCCAGATCTCATTGTGTCTTTCAAAGACCGAGCTGTACCCTGCTCTACCATAAACATTCCCAGCCTGGTACATCCTTAACTACATTCCTCCCCCTTATAATGTTCTCTTTCCTAGTGAGAAAAAGCGAAAAGATGTTAGCAAGCTGTGCTCAGAAAAATACCTGTGCCACCAATGTAACATCGTTTGAGGCTAAGCTAAGCATAAAATGGAGTCAGTTGTCAAGATGGAACCGGTGGTTAAATACAGGTAGCATTTCAGTGCCCAAGGGACTGTCAAGGGAGGAATAGTGATGCACTGCATTTGCTTCAGCCTTGAGCAAGCTTTTTTACCTCTCCCTCTCCTAACTTGTGACAAGATGGGTGTTTCTGGCTCAACTTCACCAGTTGACGAAATGGAAGACTGTGACAGCCTAATTGATGAATAGCTCAGGGAACTACAGAATGAAGCCCAAAGCATGTGGGGCTACATTTCCAGGTGATGCTGCAGTGCATTTCAAACAGCGGTGGGACCTGCACATGTGAGGCCCATGAGACCATGGACTTTGCCAGCCCTGGACAATATGTCTGATGGTTGGCCCATGTGCCTTTATGACCAGCCATCCAAAAGATTCACTGCCTCACGTTGTTTTCTTTTTGACCCTTGCTCAGTATTAATTAATAGTTACTAGTTTATTATTCACCATTAGTATGGTAATGAAAAAAAGGTCAGAAATCAAGGAGGGTGGTGCCATGAATGCCGTAAGGGCTAACTGCCACTGCCCCTCACCAAGCTGCCAAGTGAGCTAATCCCAGTTATAGGCTTTTAGACCTATATCTGGGTATATCTTACAGACAGACAAGCCCCTTTACATAGAAAAGAAATATCCTTGTCAATCTTGTCTATCTAACTCTTGGGATCAGAAACAGTTTTTAGTTGTTGAAAACAAGTTAAACTTAAAAGTTTATAACAATCCTTAGAACGCAAATCCTTTTCATGCTTATGCATGTGCCGCAGTCCGTACTGTGTGTTTTTTTCACCTTACATTGCTAAAAGTTAATTGCTGCCTCTCTTGTCACTTAGTAAATGCCCAGTATATGTTTTACAACGTCACTGGGCTGGAGGGAGATATTCATGATTTTGTTCTCTTTAGCTGAGGCCCTTCCTCTTCATTTTGCTTAACATGCACAGCAGTGTCATCGTAAGGGTTTTGGTGCTCCGTACCAGGCATATTTTGGGTTTGGGGCCCTCTATTTGTAATTTTACTGCCCATGTTCTGCTATTTTTTTCCGAAATGGAGTTCACACACAGCAGTTGAAGTAAGTCTTTCCCGGGCCCCAAGAATCATTAAGATGACACTGGCCAAAGAGAGAGAAATTGAGAGGAAGCAGGAGGCTGAGATATAGAACTAGAGGTGAACTATATAAAAGAATGCTTACCTTCGCAGAGGGACCCTTGGAAGGTGGAAACCCTGGGCAATTGCCCACTTTGCTTAGGACTTAAAATGTCTCTGACACAGTCCTGCTCTGCCTAACAAAAAGTGAATTTTTAAAGTGCACTTTCACCGAAGGGGTGCCCTGTTGCTAGATTGCAGATGTTTGTTATCCATTTCAGTTTTACTTATTTTATCAATTTAAGAAGGGTGAAGTGCTGAGTGGACAGGCAGGGACTGAAATATGTGACTAAAGTTAAGCACAGTTTTCTACAGTGCCTGTATTTGTTCACTTAGCCATCAGATGGCATTTTTAAAATATAATTCATCACAGCAGCTATTGAGCTTCTGTAAATAAATTGTTCCTCCGATGCTTGTACCTTCCCACTGGGTGGAGGGTACATGGGGACGGGTGGGGGAGCATCGTAGTGGTAATGTGTATTAAACTGGGTTTTAGTTACTGATGCACAATACTACAGTATCTGTTTCAGTTGTTTGAACAAAAGCAATGCAATATCAATTATAGGATTAGCTTGACAGTCTGGAACTGGTTACCAGATTAAAAATGATCAAAACCTCAGCCTGCCTTTTTACATTCGAAGCGAAGGAAGCCCGTTCTCTGAACTCTGTACCTTGCGTGCCCTTGGTGTTATGGCCACTTTTAATTGAATTGAGTGATAATTGGATTTGTTCTAGATGACAGGTTAGCTGTGCTTTTCATGGTCATGGTTCTTTTATCGTTTTAAGCAAAGTGTTTCTGGTAGTTACTGCCCTTCTAATGTTTTCCTCTGTTGTCCTTTCAAGGCTGAACAGCAGATCTGATGCAGAAGAGGGGATCTAACAGATACCTTCTGAACTCTCCTTTGTTATTTCTGTATTGCACACACATTATCACATACACATTACGCCTCTGTTTTAGTGGCATACACAGAGTTTGTATTAATGCTTACATTTTAATCGAACAGTAAAAATACTAAATAATGACCCTGAGAACTTACTTTCCCTCCACCATAATATGTTTATTATCTTAGATTCTTAATGTGTGGGTACTATGTCTTGTTCACCTTGTTTTCTTCTAGACATGTCTGATGTTTGCTTATAGCAAGAGTGGTGACTTATATTTTTCTTTTTTGTTTCTAGCGTTGTTTAATTTACTCCATACTACGTTTGTTAGGTCTAAGCATACCAGACAGCGCAGCTGCTGGCTGCAAAGACATATTGGGGACATGCTGAAAGCTTAACTTGGATTAGACCCATTTCTTTTCATTAGCTTTGTGTTTTGTAAATTACATGCTTGCTGTCTATTTGCTGGCTTCATTTGTTTTAGTCCTTCCAGCATGTCTTTGTTCCTCCCCTGGAGCGAACTCTGTTTACCACTTCTCTGTCTGGCTCCTGTATTCCTCCACCAGTGCTTCCTCTCGGGAACTCCCTTTTTTTTATGGGCGAGCGCAAAGCGCTCCATCCCATTCTGTAATCTCTCTTTGGGCTTCAAACCACGCCCATGTCACGTCAGTCACTTACATTGGTTCGTTGGTTTGCTTTTTAAAATCCGCTTGCCTTCATTTGTGAAAGGCATGCATACGTCATGCCTTTTCTGGTGTTCAGCCCACCTACACAGCACCAGTAACTACTAAAACCATACGCAGCTCGATGTTTTCATCCTGGGGTACGGACTATTTTATCTGTTTATTTTCCACACAGTGCGATTGCTCTGCACTTTACATAGTGCGATCGCGCTGCGTTTTTTTTTTGTTTACAACGCTAATAGCTCTAACTCGTTTCTTAAGGTAATCAGTGTGTTTTTGTAGAGGTGAAAGAGTACCAAAAGTGGCAATTAACGCGGAACGTGAAAAAATGTCTTCTCGAAAGTACACGAAATTGCATCGTGATGCCTGCTGATTTTATACTATCTAGAGAGATTTATACTTCTGTTTTTTGGTCAACAGACGGTAAGTGGTATATTTGTTAAAGTTATGTGTAGGCGCTCTTGTGGCACAACAGAACGCAGAATCTAGCGGTGATTTACCATATACTAGTAAAGCTCGCGAGTGCAACACAAAATTATTTTGCACTGCTCGAGTGCCTATGTAAATTAGAGTAAATATATCCCTAATTGTGAGTCTGACATTGGCAGAATTGTACAGTATCTTTCCACTTCTGGGTAAGCCCTGAAGTGATACTTCTCTGACAGAATGAGGGTGACTTCAGGTGAACCATTTTGGGACCCCACTAGTTCATGTGTTATTCTCGAAACTGAATCTTCTCATGGGACACCTGACCTGATCAGTATTGAACTATCATTATAGTCCCACTAGTAATAATTACAGTGAGCGATAAAGCTATTTGAAGATTTTTTGCGATAGTGGCAGTCCACAACAGGCACCTTTTCGCCTGGGTGAAATTTGGGGAAATCTGGCTTGCCACCTCTAGCTCATTTTGTAGTTGCATTTGCGTTGGGTGAGAGTGTATTCTATCATCACACGGCCCTATCCTTCTCACACGAGGAACAAAAATGGATTTGCTCAATTTGCTTACTCTGGTGAACTTTATTTACAAGGTCCCCTGCTTCCGAATTAATAAGAATAGCCCATAATTCAGAGATAGAAAGAGAACAGCACACCTAAACGTTTTGTTATTATAATGCACTCAGAGTTATACTGCCGGTACAGGCCCAAACATCTGGCGTTTAATTTGTGTAGTGTTTTTGCAAACTCTCGCAAACATCTTCCCTCAGCCAGGCCCTGCTCCTTTCCTTGGCACAAGTGGCTCCCCTGTTTACTTCCATCATATCTGCTGCTGTCTTCCCTTTACGTTTTGGTCCACTAGCATGTCCTTTTCATTTCCTTCCTCTTAAAGGCAAAGACATGGTAATTGTTTCATTACCGCTGATCTATAATTGGTTGAAAGCTTGCCTTGTTGTACAATTTGCTGTACAAATTGCCGTCCACGTTAAGCGTGCTCAGATGGGTTTGTTAAACAGAGGCGGTGGTAAAACGCAGAGGTACAGGCAAAGGTTGTTTGCCCGCCTTCCGGGCTGTGCCTACCAAACACGGTGCGGTTGGTTACTACCCAGCGCTTGATGCTGTTGCGGGCAGGAGGCGCCAGATGTTCTCAATCACCACCTTTGGGTCCTGATAAGGGAAAATTCTACAAATTTCGCCAGAAGCACGTGACCTTATTCTAGTCTGTTTTTGTCTTTTCAATACCCCTAATTTCCACTCCAAAAGGTGAAGACTTTAGTGCATCTCCGCAACGGAATAAAAGGTGCACACCTTTAATGCCTGCAGCATCCGTCCATTTCTTCCTCCTTACTGATAATGTGATATATAGTACTGTTGTGTATACCCTTAAATAGCATAATATTCACTTATTCACGATTGTATTCAGCTGGCTGAGGTCTCCTGTCCTGCTGTGTCACTCGGGTGTTAGACATTGATTAATTTATAGAGAACAGGACAGCCTTCCCTCAGTTTTCTGTTCGGGTCTGACGTCCCCACTACCCCTCCCACGTCGTTCCTTATTATTTAGCTTCAGTCACAAGTCGCTGCTTGAGTAAAAGTTAATTGTATGACATCTTTAATTGCCAACATTTCCTTGCTATTGTATTCAATCCAGCAACAAATAAGTTTCACAGACTTAATTACAAAGGCCTTGATAATATTAGATTGTCTGAGTGTAAGTTTGTTCATATTTGCATTATATTTATCTTTTGATTGTTACATTTGGAGAAACACTATTTTGCAGGCAGGGTTGAGCAATTTATGTGGCAAGAAAAGTCCAGTTATGAATTTACGACGCCAAAAGCTCTAACTTAAGCAAATGCGAGTCCCATTACATTGCAACTGCTTGTTTTGTTTCTTGTTCGTAAGGCACTCAATGAAAGTTCATATGGTTTCAGCTGTCTCCCTTAGTGAAACAGTAAACGTGTTGTATCTCTTTGAACAAACTTACTGTTTCTAATTTTTCTGCATGACTGATTCCACTTCTCTCTGCCACTACCAGTTCATTAATTACTCATGCTGTTGATAACGCGTCCGTCTATGTTAATTTATACACATCAGGACTCGTTTTAGGTCGATGAACCTTTTGACCCAGTGGTGAGTCTCCGTAAGACGAAATTACCAACCATCAACATATATTTCACAAAAACCATTAAAGAATCTTCGACACATTCATTTGTTTTCTGACTCAAATAACCACACCTTGGAAGAAGGATTTGTGAATTTATTCCCTATTGATTACAATCTAATAATAAACGTATTATTCTTAAAACCAAGAAGCACAAAAGCATAATCACAAAGTGGCAATCATGATGAATTTTCAACAATGCGATGATCAGAATCATAGAATAGATATGTTAGAAGAGAATAGACCATAGTGCATGATAGACAACAGAATATCAGTTCATCATAGCTACATGTCAGTCACATCAGTTCCGTCCGTCAAATGAATACCTCATCTAACCTCAGATTAGCATTAGCATGTTGGGCTTCATGCAAAACAATTTAGAACATCAATTTGGAAAACATCTAACTAAGCTACCTAATTAAACATACAGCAGTTGGTACCTAGAAAGAAAGGCATATAGATTCTGTTAGCATTTATAATTACCCTCCTCGAGTTAAGTCAGCATTCAAGATCAGTCTTCGTCTTCAGGACATCAGATGGTTCACCGTCAATCTATCTAAATGGAATCAAGGGACACTCTCCTCATATGGAGGAAAGTATAATAGGGTGGGTTATGGGCTATAATAATTTTGTCTAAGTCTCAAATCACCAAATAGAGTGACAGAGTTTCTGGATGCAATCGATGTCATCCCTTCCTAACTGAACTTCGTCTCTTGTGTCATGAGTTTTTATTCCCTTTTCCATAATACATTCCCCTAAAATTCTATTGGTTATTAACTACACCCCATCATTGGTAACCAATCAAATTATTCATTAAGCAATGCATTTGTTATTTCTTGATATTGAATTGTCTTTCAATTGGTCTTCATAATCAGCATTTTTCGTAGGTGGTACGTCCGGGGTTACTTCACCATCTTGGCACACGTCTCGGGTCAGGAGTCCTTTTCCCCTCGTCTCATCGTCCTTGAGAGTGTCCATTACTGTTTCGAAGCACATATCTTTTATACTAAAACTGCTAGCATGCGGATGGGAAGATTTCTCCATGTTTCAAGTTAATACAGAAAGAACAATAGCTGGGTCATAGTCATTTGCGAGTCCGCACACAGAAAAAGCAGGAAAAATAAGCTTTAAATGAGAGTTACACGGCTAGTTCGCAACTCATGCTAACTTAAGACATACACGTTTTAATGAATACAGTTTTGGTTGTAATAATGCATATATCTTATTATTATTATTACTATTCAACATTAGTGTTCATAAATGAGTAAATCTTCACGTTTATTAATGCATTTTAATTATTATTTATTAGTATTGCTTTGCCAAGTGTAAGTGTTTCACGTCTATAATATATGATATTTATACTACGCTCTCTCAGTCCCTCCTCTGATGACGCACGTCATCACACAATTCTTGACTTTCAATTTTTCACCTTGCGCATAATGCGCATTTCAACATCTTGCCATTTATGTGAACTTTCCCATATTTAATTGAACATTTTCTCTCTTTCACTTTCTTCATTCTGTTTGACTCTTTTTGACAAGTTCCTTCTAATTTTGTCGTTAATTTTGCACGCTCCCCATAATCCTAATAGACAAATTAAAACAATTAGTAGGCCTAACATAATTTTTGCAAGAACACCATTCCAAATATTGGTAAACCAGTTTCCTACCCGGGCAATTCCTTTTCCAAACTTTTCCCAAACTCCAGGTTCCTTCAGTTCCTTCAAATCTGTACTATCTCTAGCCAGGTTAGTAAGCATGTTTCTAATTTTCTTACTATTATCAGGTATGTAAGAGCAGCAGTGACGTTCATTAAGCATTTTGCACACACCTCCATTCTTTGCTAAAAGAATGTCTAAAGCAAGCCGATTTTGAAGAGTCATAGCTCTTTCTGCAGCGAGTTCAGTATCCATTAATAATATTGCTCCTGTAAAGTTTGTCAGCATGTTATCCACAATAGTAGACAACTTTTGAATTTTCATAGAATTTAAGATAACCCCAACTGATGGGATTATTGCTCCAAATATGTCACCAATGACAGCAGCCACTGATTCTCGTTTTTGTCTAGAATGTTGTATTTCAGAAGATTTAGGTATCTGTTTTAAGTCATCAATCTGGTATATCTTTGGGAAAACTATTCCCAAATAACATGTCCCATACCATCCCTTTGGGAGACGATAATATGCATTTAACCCACAGATGTAATAGATTCCAGGAATCGCTGGGTCTTGTCCATTTAACATGAAGGTCCATTTACTCTGAAACAAAAACACATGCCTACATTCACTCGTACCCACAAACAAATTGTCTTGATCAGATTTTGGTCTGTATATACATAGCCTACCTACGTGTAATGCATCTATAGCTAACTTGCCTTGTGTTTTAATGGCAGTGAAAGCATAATCATTTGCATAAGTACGTTTTTCTAAACCTTTTTCTAATTTATCTTTTAGTGCTTTGCGTCTATCATCTGTGTGATCTAAAAAGCTTTTCTCTACAGGAGACAGTAAGCATGTTAAATTGTTGCGTTGTGCATAAGCAGTTCCAAATGTTAGTGTTGGCTCAAAGAATCCTCTGACTATTTTTATATCATGCTCTTTAGCTAGCTTATTTAGGAATTCAATTACAGGCACAAAAGAAAACACAACATCCAGATTCGAATAGAAGTATTGTACATGCTCTTGATTATAGAATCTCGTCAGTAACAGGCTGCAGCTAATTCCATAAGTAAGAGGGAGACTATGATAAGTAACCCCCTCCTGCACAGATGAAGGAATTTTAGTACACACATAACAATCTTTCGTATCCATAGTTTCCACATACTCATTTAATAAGCGATAGAAGACATTAGTAGAAAGTTCCCTCTTCGTATTAGTTCCCTCATGAAGATGTTTAGTATCTTGTTCGAATTTCTCCCACGGTGATAATTTATTAGTTGTAGTGGTAGTTTCAGGTTTTGAAGTTGCATTAATAGTTTCACTCACTCTCTCTCCACGGCATTCCCACAATCACTCCTACAATCATTATTGCACATACAACACCTATCATAAGTCCTAACCCACCACACACTTTACTTCCCTTGTTGCTATAAGCCATGTTTGTATAGAATCATAATAGCAGATCAACAATCAACTTAAGATGGCAAACTCTTTCTGCGTATTTACAGCGTATTTTCTCACTCCAGGACCCTTTTTTGTCAATTCAGGTTAGCAGCTTGTCGTAATCAGGTTTCTTATAAGTCAAATCCAGGTTTAATTGTCTCTTTCCGGTAGGTTTATAAAGTCTCTTTTCTTTTGATATATTTTCTGTGTTTTCCTTCAGGTACCGTAGTATTGGCCAGGTACTTCTCGATCAAAACAGAATGCCAAGAATTCTTGTTTCCATTCAGAGGTTGTAGCATATGCCCATTCAGGACCTGTGTACCTTCGGTTTGCTATTCTCTTTCATTTTAATCTTCGTTCACCTTGCTGTTCCCCTTCACTCAGATCATCCACCTGTGAGGTATCGCTTTCTTCTATTATTGTTTCGTTTGTTAATTTTCTTATTCTAAAAGGCGACTTTTCTGGCCATGTATCACCTCTATGTGTCTTGTTTCGGTGATTTCCTTCAGAACGTTGGACAGCACCCCCCTCTTGTGATATGGTGTTTTCTCTCGATAGGCTTGGAATTCGATCAGAAGAGTCTGATTTGTTTTGATTTGGATTTGTCACTATTCCGTCTCTCTCTCCTTCTTGTTCAATACTGTATTCTGGTTCTGAATTGTATTCGTCTGCTTCTGGGAGAACCTCTCCTTGTCTTTGTTCTCCTGCTGCCTCCACTGAGATTGGCACTCCGTCACCTCTCTCGAACTCTCTGATAGTGTGAGGGACGCGGCTGTTCTCAGCGGGCTCTCCTGTAGTCTCAGATCTTTCTTGACTGATCTCTGATTCTGAGACTTCTTCTCTCGAAGTTGCTGTACCGGAATTTTCAAGTTCCTCTTCAACAGGACACGTTACCTTCTTTGTGTGGCTGGCATGTATCCAGTTGGGAACCCCGGCACACTTCACAGCAGTAGTGGTTGTCAATATCACTTGATATGGCCCTTTCCAACGCGGCTCAAGACACGATTTTCTTACGTGTTTCTTGACAACCACCCAATCTCCAGCTTGCAGAGAGTGTCCTGGTTCGCCGATTGGTGGTAATGTGTTCGCTTCTACCTGGTGAGAGAAAGAGCGTATCACGTCAGCTAAATTTTTGCAGTAATCCAACACCATATCATCTGTAATATTCACTAGTGCATTTACAGGTACCGCTGGTAGCCTCATTGCTCTACCCATGAGGATTTCATGGGGGGACAATCCTGTTTCTTATCTGGTGTGTTTCTCATGGACATCAGTACTAGCGGTAATGCATCTGGCCACTTCATGTTTGTTGCTGCACACATTTTCGCTATTCTTGATTTTAAGGTACAATTCATCTGTTCAACTAGTCCTGATGCTTCAGGGCGATAGCTACAGTGTAACTTCTGCTCGATGTTGAGTGCTGCACATAGAAGCTTGATCACCTCATTGTCGAAGTGTCTTCCCCTATCTGATTCTATAGAAACCGGGAACCCGAATCGTGGTATTAATTCCCTCAGCAATAGTTTTGCAACTGTGAGACTGTCATTTCTACGTGTAGGGTATGCCTCAATCCAATGACTGAAAACACACACAATCACCAACACGTACTTCAATCCTCCACAAACAGGCATTTCAATGAAATCCATTTGTATTCTATTAAATGGACCTCCAGCTCTTCCAATGTGGCTCAAATTTACCACTGTTCCTTTTCCAGCATTCATCTGTTGACAGATAATGCACCTGTGACAAGTAATTTCTGCGGCATGTCTGAATTTTGGATTAAACCAATCAACTTTAAAAGATCTGATCATAGCGTCTCTTCCTAAATGTGCTTGCCCATGATATATTCGGGCAAATTGTGACAGCAGACTATTAGGTAAGACCAATTTCCCATCATCTGAGACCCATATATCATCTGCTCTTTGCGTACATTGCATTTTCTGCCAGGAGCGTTTTTCTTCTTTGTTAGCACGGTTTTGTAGTGTCTTTAACTCATCTAAAGTATCAACCACTTGTAATGCTAGATTCAAAGTTGTGTCATTTTCAGGCTGAGGCAGCAATTCCCACTGTTCTTTGAATGATATTCAATTTAATGCACAAAATCTTGCTACCTGATCTGCATAATCATTCCCCATTGACACAAAGTCTTGTGATCTGGTGTGAGCACTGCACTTTACCACGGCAACTTCAAGAGGTAACTGAATTGCATGTAACAAATCTCTTATCTGTTCTCCATTTTTCACAGGTGATCCGGAAGAGGTCATGAAACCCCTTTGTGACCAGATCTGACCAAAATCATGTACAATTCCAAATCCATACCTACTGTCAGTATAAATTGTAACTTTCAAATTTACAGCCGCATGGCAGGCCTTTGTAAGAGCTATTAATTCTGCCACTTGTGCTGAAAATACCTTTTCAAGCCAGGAGGCTTCGACTATGCCAGACATTGTACACACTGCATAGCCAGCTCTTAATGTTCCAGTTGAATCTCTTAAACAGGACCCATCCACAAACATAATGCAATCATTTTCTTTTAATTGGGTGTCCTGTATGTCTGGGCGAGGTTTGGTACAGAGGTCAGTCACCTCAAGACAATCATGCTCAACTTCTTCCCCCTCCTTGATTTCTGTATTTTCATTGGGAAGCAGAGTTGCCGGGTTCAGCACTGTGCATCTTTTCAATGTAACATTTGGTGATCCCAAAATAATTGTCTCATATTTGGTAAGTCGTGCATTTGTCATGTGCTGTGTTTTCGTTCTTGTCAACAAGATTTCAACAGAATGTGGAACCAAAACTGTCAAAGGGTATCCCATTACTATGCCCTCACATTGGGAAATGCTTTGACCAACTGCTGCAACTGTTCGCAAACAACCCGGTAGGGCTGCTGCGACAGGGTCCAAAGTAGCTGAAAAATATGCTACAGGGCGGTTTGCATCTCCGTGGACCTGTGTTAAAACAGACAAAGAACAAGCATCACGTTCATGACAAAACAACAGAAAAGGTTTTTCATAATCAGGCATCCCTAATACTGGGGCCCTGCATATGCATTCTTTCAGCTCAAGGAATGACTCAAGTTCTTCTTTTGTCAAAGTGATTGTATATGGCTCATCTTTGACATCTTTTCCTGTCAGTTTTATTAAGGGTTTTGCAATGATTGAGAAATTGGGTATCCATTGGCGGCAATAACCCACCATTCCCAAAAACATCCTGACATCTCTTTTTGTTGTTGGGGGATTCATTTGTATGACAGCTGTTATTCTCTCCTTTGATATTCTTCGGGATCCTTTCTCAATTAGATGCCCCAAATATTTTACTTCTTTCTGACAGTACTGCAGCTTCTTAGGTGACACCTTATGCCCGTTTTTTCCCAAATGGTTCAATAATGCAATGGTATCATATTTGCAACTGTCTCTGGTTTTGGATGCAATCAACAAGTCATCAATGTACTGCACAAGAGTTGAATTAAAAGGTAGTACAAGAGGTTCCAAATCCTTCTTTAAGATCTGATTAAAGATAGATGGCGATTCAGAAAACCCTTGAGGGATTCTGCACCAACTGTACACCTTATCTAGGAATTTGAAACTGAACAAAAATTGGCTTTCCTCATGCAGTGGTACTGAGAAAAATGCTTGTGATAGGTCTACTACGGTAAACCATTCAGCATCGCAAGGAACTTGGAACATTATTACCGCTGGGTTAGGAACCACAGGGCAGCATTTTATCACAATTTCATTTATTTTTCTTAAATCCTGCACAATCCGAATTTTCCCACAGGGCTTTTTCAAACCCATAATAGGTGAGTTACATGGACTGCTCAAAACTTCTTTCAAAACTCCTTGCCTGAGAAAATCTGCAATAATCTGTGTCACCTCAATGAGTACGTCTTGAGTCATGTGATATTGTGGTACTTGTGGGAATTCTGCATTTGGTTTTATCTGCACCTTGACTGGTTTAACTCCTTTAATTAATCCAACCTCCTTTCCTGTCAAATCCCACACTCTCTCTGTTACGGACCCTTGTAGGTCAGCAGGTAAGTCGATTAGTGTGAACACTGGGAATAAGGTAATTAGAGGGTAATCTTTGCTCGTCTCCCCTCCTCCTATGAGCTGATCCTCATCACCTTCATCATCACTGTTTGTCTGAACTTCTATTCCATCGTTGGAACAGGTAATTGAACATTTAGTTTTACATAGTAAGGCAGGGATACTGGACTTGAGTCGCATACGACAAACCTGTGCAGGCCTTGGAAATTTCCAATTTCAACCTGTACTGGATCGGTAATTGGATTTGTCAAATACTGATTAGCCACACCAACCACTCGTATTGTCCGTCCTGATAAAGGTAACCTTGGTACTTCCACACTGCGGACTGTAGAGCGTGTAGCTCCAGTGTCAACCAAAAATGAAACCTTATAGCCCATCACTTTTCCTTCTACATATGGGCCTCTCTGATCTACTTCTAATGAGGCTGCGAGCCTACACTCTTCACTGTCTGAACTATCATCTGACCATTCGTCATTCGTCTCATTTTCACCTCGCAATGGGAATTGTTGTACAGTGTTGTTTTGACTCGACACCTGACCTGTGACCTGCTGAGGAAGCATCACCTGTTGCTGACCCATCGGGGCTAGAGGTAGCTGCATTTGCTGTCTAGGCACCATAGGAATCTGCTGTTGTATTGGTTGCACTGACACAGTTTGAAACTGTGGCGTCTGCATTTGCTGCATGGGTTGTACCCCTGACATCTGCGTCAAATTATTCTGATAATTCTGATTTTGTTGTCTCATTCTTGGACCTCGTGGATTCTGTTGTGCCCCAACATTCATGCTCTGCTGAACTGTACCATCATGCACCATATTTGGACAATCCCGCTTCCAATGTCCCATGCCCCCGCACGCGTGACATGGTGACATCCTCTTCACTACTTGCCCATCATTTTGAATGACAACATTATTCATGTCTAAATTACGGTTCACAAAGCCTCGACCTCTGCCTCTCTGCTGTACCTGAAACCCACCGTTCATTTGCGGTTGCTGATGCATCATTTGCTGAACACCATTTCTCTGAATTCCAGCCTGTGCAGCTCTTATCTGCATCACCATCACCTTTTCTTTCAGCTTTTTCTGTTTTAACTCAATTTCATCACTACAGTATTTCGCATACTGCAACACCTCGTCAATCGGTTTAGCTTGCCAACAAATCAAATGGTTCTTAATCATCTGACCAACCTCTGGTCTCAGCCCTTCAACAAATCTGAACACAAGATGATTCATGTCCTTCCGCTCGATCGTCTCAGTACCACTGTAATGTTTAAATGCTTTTAACAATCTCTCATAATAGGCATGTATTGACTCCTTAACCTCTTGCGAAGTCCGGTCGATTTTCTGCCAATCGGTCACCTTCGGTGACACCTTTTGATTCAAAAACTCAATCACTTTATGATAATATTTCATCACCTCTTCAGAAGGTGCTCCTGTCGCCTTATCCCTTGCCGGTTCCTTTGTGGGCCAATCCACCCCTCTTTTGCACTCAAGCCACAAATCTGGTGGGACAATAATCTCAAATAAAGTATTCAAGTCCTCCCAAAGACATTTTGCGAGCTTCACAAATCTATCTGTCTGCTGATACCACTCGATCAGTTTTTCTCTCAACCTCGGGTAATCGTTTGTAAAGGACAAAATATCTCCCCTGGACCATGGCACATGGACTAAAACACCACCAGCTGTTTCTCTCATGGGCAGGATTTTTACTGAATCCAGATTGGGTGTGGTCACTGTTTCAATAGACCCTGGGCTATCCCTTTTCCCTTTGTCTTTTTTCTTTGCCCATCGGTTTTACCATTTCTCTAATGCTCCCCAGACTTGCGCACTCTGCAGCAATTCTTTCAGGTGTGTTTTCATGCCTGCGGATCTCATGTGTTCAAAATCTTTTGTGTCGAAGTCTAATCTGTAGCTTCGTTTCAAATGTTTCGTGTTCCCAATATCGATGTTGTATTTGTCTGCCAGATTCGTTAATCTCTGGTGTATTTTTCCCACTTCTTTGGTAATCTTAGGGCATAAGTATCTCAGTTCTGCCTCAGTGTAAGATTCTAACCTGTTCACCCCCATTGTTCCTTCCACCAACTCAGCAGCTTCTGCACTTAGCTGTACCAGATTCAGGTATTCATCTTGTTTTTCTTTTTCAGGATTGACTTCGGTTACTGTAGTTGCCGTAGCCTTTTGTGATGTACAAGTTTTCTCTAACCACTCGTTTAACTGTTGTACTGTAAAACCCTGCAGTGAAATGTTCCCTGTATGTATCATTGGAGTATATAAGGTGTTTGTACTCATGGTTTGAGGAGTCAAGACTCCCAAACCTGCTTGCCGCATTGCCTCAAGAGGTGCCCCTATTGGACTGAGGTCCATTAAGGGTCTTGATCGCTCAGAAACCTGACCTCCCTGGGCCATTATTTGTGGAGTTCTAATAGACCCTCCTCTTATGGCTTCATGGGTCATGACTCCCTGTTCACATGTCCTTGTTCTCTCTTGGGCATATAACGGTACTGGGGGACCAACAGTGATAGGTAGTGATATTGCGGCAGGTGTCTGACCTGATCCCAGGCTTCTAGGAGCTTCAACACCATAGATCTGCTCTAATAATCCCGGTGCAGGTTCTTTCAAAGGACCCGCAACTGGGTTATACCCCGGTATCAGTTGTGGTGGTTGTGACACTAACTGTGGGGTTGACTCGATCTGAACCAATCTTGGTTTCGTATATATCGGGTCTGGCGGCACCACCAAGTTCGTAGTAGTCTCGAGTACTGGAACATCGGGATAAATTCTTTTTATCTGTGGTGGAGGTTGTAACTGTATCGGTACGTCTGGTGCAGTAGGTACACTGTCACCATTCTGTATCAAAGCTGTATCGCTAGTCTGTACCGTATCAGTAGCTCCCTTCTCCTGTGTCTGGTTCCCAGGATCCAAGCTAGTGCTCGGAGCATTGTCACTCAACGCATAAGGTGGTGGTCGATCATGCAGTAACCTATCCATAAACTCCTCATCCTCTGAATCATCCTCTTCTTCCCAGGTCCTTTTTTGTTCTTTAACTTTGTCTGAGTCTTTGTTAGTTTTGCAAGAAGCTTTCTTTCCCTGTGTCTCTTCTCCCTGTGTTATCGCTGGAAACAGCTTTAACCCATCTACGATTCCCCGTCTCCACATCTTATTCTCGTTATCCCATCTTGCTTCTGCATACGATTTCTCTGCTCTTGTCAATCTCCTGTGAAACCTTTCCTGCCTATGTTTAAGAGCCATCAGATCCCAGATTGCTAGAGCCTCGTATTGTGCCGGTCTCGGAGGTGGTTTCTGTGTACTTAACATCCACCTCAAGTTTTCTAATACCTTTTGATTGAACGTCCCATGTTCCGGAAACGCTAGACACCCTTCTTTTTCTGTCAACTTGCGCCATTGTTTTAACCACAAACAAGGTGCAACACCTTTTTCCTCCATAACTGTATAAGCTGGAGTACCCTCGGGCGGTATAGATTCCCCATCTGTTGCAACGATGTACACATCTCCCCTCAAAGCGCTTTTGAATGCCTTAACAAAATTCATTTTATTTTAGATTTAATCAGGAAACGGCTTAGTTCCCAGGACACTCTTCACCTGCCCTTTGCTCACCCTATTGCCTCTCACGAACGGCAGCCAATCCATGCGCGACCCCTCAACATCTGACCTATCCCAGCGCGGCACCACTGACGTCACACTCATACACACTGCAGCTGACAAAGTCTTGCGGCTTGTCCACACCTCACTAACTTCTTAGAACTCATACAAACTAATGCGATTTATTGCAGACACCTTAAATGACAACACAAATCTGCCAATTTACTACAGGAAGGGTAACACATTCGCTTCAGAACTTTACAGAGATTTCACTTGAAGCCTCGGCCACTACTCTCTCCTTCTCAGTTCCCTCATACGCAAGCAGAATTCGACCCGCAAATCCTACTCTCGACTTGTCAATGACTCCTTCTAGTGCACTTTAGAACTTGTCAAATCTCCATCGAAGGTTTCACACATACGTTGTGACTCAAACTTGGCTTGTCAACCACACCCGATTGACCTATTAAATCGCACAGATTACAACATAAATCATATTTTTCATCCTACTCCGGAGTCTTAGACCTCAACAGGCCTGTACTTTTACCAACCACGTGGATAATTTTGAACAATAAGCGCTGCATTCACATGAAGTACGCCGACTTCCCTACTCTCATACTGTGGAGTACGCCCACTCCTGCTAAACGACACTTATTTTGGCCTAAATACACACAATCTTCACAATCTCCTGCGAGATGCATAAGCTTTGAGCAAGCGCAAAGACCCTAACCACACATACTATGGCGCCGAGAACATTCCCAACTCATCTTAGGCAGGCTCCGAGATCCCAGGAAAGCCCATGGTGGAACTAGCCACTCATCGTTTTGCCAAACTTCATTATCACAGAAAACAAAATTAACAATGAAAACTCCGTCCTAGGGCCCCCAAGGGCCAAACCGTCGCTCTGCTACCAGAACTGATAACGCGTCCGTCTATGTTAATTTATACACATCAGGACTCGTTTTAGGTCGATGAACCTTTTGACCCAGTGGTGAGTCTCCGTAAGACGAAATTACCAACCATCAACATATATTTCACAAAAACCATTAAAGAATCTTCGACACATTCATTTGTTTTCTGACTCAAATAACCACACCTTGGAAGAAGGATTTGTGAATTTATTCCCTATTGATTACAATCTAATAATAAACGTATTATTCTTAAAACCAAGAAGCACAAAAGCATAATCAAAAAGTGGCAATCATGATGAATTTTCAACAATGCGATGATCAGAATCATAGAATAGATATGTTAGAAGAGAATAGACCATAGTGCATGATAGACAACAGAATATCAGTTCAGCATAGCTACATGTCAATCACGTCAGTTCCGTCCGTCAAATGAATACCTCATCTAACCTCAGATTAGCATTAGCATGTTGGGCTTCATGCAAAACAATTTAGAACATCAATTTGGAAAACATCTAACTAAGCTACCTAATTAAACATACAGCAGTTGGTACCTAGAAAGAAAGGCATATAGATTCTGTTAGCATTTATAATTACCCTCCTCGAGTTAAGTCAGCATTCAAGATCAGTCTTCGTCTTCAGGACATCAGATGGTTCACCGTCAATCTATCTAAATGGAATCAAGGGACACTCTCCTCATATGGAGGAAAGTATAATAGGGTGGGTTATGGGCTATGATAATTTTGTCTAAGTCTCAAATCACCAAATAGAGTGACAGAGTTTCTGGATGCAATCGATGTCATCCCTTCCTAACTGAACTTCGCCTCTTGTGTCATGAGTTTTTATTCCCTTTTCCATAATACATTCCCCTAAAATTCTATTGGTTATTAACTACACCCCATCATTGGTAACCAATCAAATTATTCATTAAGCAATGCATTTGTTATTTCTTGATATTGAATTGTCTTTCAATTGGTCTTCATAATCAGCATTTTTCGTAGGGTACGTCCGGGGTTACTTCACCATCTTGGCACACGTCTCGGGTCAGGAGTCCTTTTCCCCTCGTCTCATCGTCCTTGAGAGTGTCCATTACTGTTTCGAAGCACATATCTTTTATACTAAAACTGCTAGCATGCGGATGGGAAGATTTCTCCATGTTTCAAGTTAATACAGAAAGAACAATAGCTGGGTCATAGTCATTTGCGAGTCCGCACACAGAAAAAGCAGGAAAAATAAGCTTTAAATGAGAGTTACACGACTAGTTCGCAACTCATGCTAACTTAAGACATACACGTTTTAATGAATACAGTTTTGGTTGTAATAATGCATATATCTTATTGTTATTACTATTCAACATTAGTGTTCATAAATGAGTAAATATTCACGTTTATTAATGCATTTTAATTATTATTTATTAGTATTGCTTTGCCAAGTGTAAGTGTTTCACGTCTATAATATATGATATTTATACTACGCTCTCTCACTGTGACGGACGCTGCTCTGTCTTAAGTTTTTTTTAGTCACTATCTTTACCAATACCATAACTTAAATGATCTTCTTCAGTTTCACTTGCATGCTATAAGCCTGGAAGTAGGGGGAGTGGTGGGTGATGAAGCACTGCAAAAATAACCATGCTGGAGCTCAGAAGTGGAATGAGCAAGAAAGAGGCCTTAAAGTGTTTGTTTTGTCACATTTGGTGTACCTTTAAAGACAAAGGTCAAATGTCACGCTCTGCCTTATGTCAAATTGCTGTTTATTCTTCTTTTAAGGGAGTTTGGTGTTTATTTTTCTGTCCCTGCAAAGTGAGATTTATGTTGACAATCTTGCTGGGTACTGGGAGTATGAAAGGAAAGGCTATATGATGTAATTCTTTTCTAGCGCACGACAAAATGTATATGGCTGTAAATAATTTGAGTACATATTTTCGATTATATCCACATTTAGGGAAGCTCAAATAAAGCACATTTGTTTGTAATTCTGAAATGTGGTGGAAACACAAGCCAATACACTTAGTGATGCCGATTTCCACACATTATCGTTTATGTGTTATAGTTTTGTCAGCAAAATTGTATATCTGTGCAAGTTTAGTTTGCGAAATATTAAAAGTAATGGTTTTAAAACGCTGATTCAATGCCCCTTAAAGTTTCTAAGTGCTGTGTTTGCATACTGAAACTGCACAATTTAATAGCGTATTTGCACAAGGAGGGACTGCCAATTTTCCTCTTATCAGCACCACCACTGAGACTATATTTTTGCAGTGAACGTCTACTGATTGGGCAGAGTCGGCAACCCTTCTCCTCTTCTCCACTTTTGGGCTAATCTAACAGAGCATGCCGCTGACACATAGTGGTCTGTAACAGCTCATTTTTAAAAGAAATTGTGTCTGTGAAATGCAGTATTGAATCCGTGACACTTTTAAAGCTATACGATATTTTTATATACTTGAAATTGTAAATTCAGTTGGGATTGAATATTAGAAACTTTGGGCGGCATTGAATCCGCTTTACAAAACTTTTCCTTTTAAGTGCTGTGTTTGCGATAAAACTGCACATTTTAATAATGTTATTGCACAAGTAGGGACCACCATTTTTCCTATTATCTGCTCTACCACTGAGATGCAATTTTTGCGGTGAGAGCTCTAGTGATTGGGCAGAGTTGGCAACCCTCCTTCTCTTCCCCGCTTTTGAGCTAAAATAAGCAAAGGATGCCGTGGACATGCTGCTGGCGTGCCAAAGGCATGCCAGAGGTAAACCCCTCCCTGTCCATGCCTGGACTGCGCCTTCACCAGGACCCTTGTCCCTACCCAAGTCTACACAAGGGAGATGCTCCTTGAACTCAGCAACCAAGGTAGGATCAATCACCGTAAACCTTTAATACCAGTTCCTGATATAGAGGGTCTTAGATGTAAAACATGTAATTTTAAACATTCACCAAACAGATCTTTTCAAACTGAGGCAGGTACTTTACAACATTCTCCAATACCAACCCCAAAATTAATGCCATCGCCAGACTCCCTTTTATGTGGTCTCCTTATACCCGGTCTCCTGTTAAAATAAACATATGAATTTGTAGAATGTTACTTTACAGAAATTACTGTACAGCCTACAGTGCAACTAACATGCAGAAAGCATCATTTCAGCCCCTCATTCATCTGGATTGTGAAGCCCTTATGCTCAATTTTAAATTTGAACAGTGTGGCCACCTTTCTAGTCTCTCGCCTCCAGGGTCCAGAGCAACATTTATTTAAACATTAATCAAGTTCACTGAATCCTTTATGAATTTCCCTAACTTTACAATTCTTGGGGATTTCAATTTTCATTTATAGATCTCAGATAATAAAGACACAGAGCACCTAGTTGCCAGCTTGCTTAAGTTTGAACTCACTCAAATTATTAATGTAGTAACCCGTCTGGAAAATCACACCATTGATGGGGCTTTACTGGTAACAGTTAACTAAGTTTTGAGAAAATCCCGACTCTTACATGGACTGACCACAAAGCACTGTTTCTCATGCTTAAGGTCCCTACCAATATCAGTTGAAGCCCTATTTTAATAACCTTAGCTAAATTCTGCTCCTGGAATAAAACTTTCAACACTAAATTGGAGACCGCTCTTTTGAAGTCCCTGCCAACACTTGAAAATGACATTGATACAGCCACTAATAATTACACGAGCTGGATTGACGCCACAGTCTCTCAGCTACCCCCTGTAAGGATGATTAAAACCCACAGAAAGACTACTCTGCCCCTTGGTATTCCAAAAAAACGAAACGCATGTAAACAATAATGCGAACACCCCGGTAGTGGGAGGCGATCTACTACAGGGTATGCCACACAGCCTACAGTGCACCTAGCATAGAGACCGCAATGAAGATTGCTACCTACCGGCACTTCACCCTGGTCCGCTTTACAAGAGTGACCACTCGCGTTCACCCCTGTGCTGGAGGGGATGCGGTGACTCTGGTACGCTGATCCATCTCCTATGGGATTGCCCAAAGCTGGCCTCCTACTGGGAGTGCATCCTAGATGAAATTGACTGCCACATGAACACCCAGCTCCCGCTATTCCCGGCATATATCATACTGGGCCTACCAAATCCTTTGACGTTCCCACTTAAGTCTTTACAGGGACGTCCGATCGGTCTAGCCCTAGGAGCGGCCCTACAAAACATGTTGACACACTAGGGCTCCCTGCAGGTCCCTACGCAGCTTGGATGGTTAAACTAGCTATGGCAGATCTTGGGATGGAAAAGATTACACTTACTCTTGCCGCCCAGGGGCAATCCCACAAAGAGCTATGGCGCCCCTTTCTGACCCTTCTCTCTTGTGAGTTCAGAGCACTGAACTGCCCTAAGTACTTACGATTCCTATACCTCTCCATAGGGACAGCTCCTAAGGACATGAACTGGTGGGAGGGAGGCCACTTCAGTAGCCATGTACACATTCCTTACAGCGCGACTGCAGATATGTGCACCTGGGGGGGAAGGGGTGGGGAGTTGGTCGACAGACCGTATGTTTTTCCCTTCTACGTTTGGTGAGTGCTGCATCACCACATGTTTTTCCTGGTAAACTTCAATAAGGAAATTTGAACCATAAACAAAAATGCAGACTTCAGTAACTGGCTTCTGAGATGCCTAATAGATGGTTATCTGTAGCCATGGGCTGGATTATACATTTAGTGCCCTGTGCATTGCTTGATACGCCCACTGAAGCTGTTTCTCAACATGTGGTCATCTTTGGCTCTGGCATGGTACCCAGCTGTTGTGGACATTAATTACTTACTGCATGTTTAAACAGTATGGACTGACAACAGAGCTAAGAATATTTCAAGTAATGCCAAGAAATCCTGCTCTGTTTTCATTCATATACTGTTTAATAAATCACTATTTTAGTCCAACTGGGTTGTTTGATGCAGAGCAGATTCTTATAGCACCTTTGATTTATGCCTCTTCCTATTTGTATAATTTTTCGGACCTTTCATTGCACTATTTATGAACATTCACAAGCCTCATTTTCACAAAGAAAAGTGTACATGCTTAAAAAGGAGACAAAAAGTCATATTCATCTGAATTAGATTTTTCTTTTATCAACAGATTATTGATATTAAACGAACCTAGCCTGATATTCTTGGTTAAAAAAAACACAAAACAAATTAAATAGTTGGTGATCGTTCTTTAGTACGCACTTGATGGGGATCTTCGTACTTTTCTGTTTTCCTGTCTTTACTTATAACATGTCATGTCTGGTGACGGTAAAGGGTTGAGCGTCAGGTGTTTTTGTTTATTAACTCTACAAGAAGGGTTAAAGCACACATTACATCTAAAGTATTTATTTGCAAATGATAAGGGTTAACTCCTGGATTTAAAGGATTAAAGTTCCCTGAACAAATGTATTGAGAACCACGCATGCCTGAACAACACGGTCGGAACAACCACCGCGTTGTTACCATGAATGCCTTTACCACGCATGCCTTTACAATGATTTTTCATTGTAAAAGCATGCCTAGTAAAGGCATGTGTATGACCGGCGTGCATGGTTCTAGCATGCCCCTCCACCCCCCCCCCCCCAAAGTCCCAGAAGTACCCCACCCCTAATACTAAAACTACCCCCCCACCTCTAAAAACAAAAGTATGCCCACACCCCCACCCACCCTGAGCCCTAAAACATTCCCTGGCCCCCCACCCATCCTAAAAACTACCCCAACCCCCCTACCGCTAAATACAAAACTACCCTGATACCCGCCCACCCACCCTGAGTTCTAATACGTTCCCCAAACCTCCCACCCGCCCTAGAAGCAACCGACCCCGCCACTAAAAGTAACCGAGTAACCGACCACCTAACACCGCCCAAAAAAATACCCTGACCACCCACCCTGAAAAAAAAAAAAAATCTTGACCCACCCCGGCCCTAAAAACAAAATACCCCGACCCCCTCACCCCTCCCCTAAAAAAAACTACTGACCCCACACCACACCTAAAAAAACTAACTAACCCACCCCTAAAAAAAAAAAAAAAAACTACCCTGACACCCCTCACACCCTCACCCCTAAAAATCAAACTACCCTGATCCCCCCCCCCCTGCCCCTAAAAACCAAACTACCCGGACCCCTCCACCCCAGCCCCAAGCCCTTGATCCAACTCCCCACCCCTAAAACCTACCCCCAACTCTGCCCCAACCCCACTTACCTGACTGCGTCCTCTCCCGATCCCCTCTGCATTTTTCTCTGCGTTAACTACGCGTATGAGTAGGTCAGCACATGAGTGGTTAAGGCAGAAAAAAATGCAGTCGTTGTTCCGGCAAGCGTGGTTACGCTTGTGTTGTAGATGTAATCGTTGTTTGGGAGTTGTTGTTCAGGACTTTTCCCAATTTGTTCACTGTATAGGTTTAACATTCAGAATTAAGCAAAAAGTAGGTCCACGTGTCACTCGATGCAAGTAAAGCATTAAAAATTGAAAAACGAATGGAAATCGGCCGTAAAAAGCCATCTGAAACAGTCAGTGAGAATTCGTTGCGCGATTTTGGGTGGGTGACTTTTTGTTTAATAAATAGTTTCTGTTGAGTGATATAAGCCATTTGTAGGTTGCACCAACAACTCGCATTGCGTGGCTATGCCATATTTGTGTATGTTGAATATCACCTACCCTTCCAGTTTTGTGATACAAAATTATTTCATACCAGTTTGAGCTAGACAAATATCTCCAGAAATTTCACATAATTAAGTTTCAGTGAACTTAGGAATGTAACAATGGGATTTTAATTGCCATAATACTCGCGGTTTTACATGCACCACCTACTTCAATTTGATCTTTTTCAATTAATATTAATAACGGATTCAGAGCTGATTTCTTCAATAATGAGATTGAGAAAGGAGTATTTTGACCTGTTCTCCTAAATGGCAATTAACTTTTCGACATTAAAGCATAGTAAGAGCATTTCTATTTGTATCATTTATTTTAACGAGCCCATCGGCTTATCTGTAGATTTTAAAAGGGTCTCACCTCAAAAAACCGGATTAAAATAGTAACCTTTAGCTATCTTCATAAACAGGAACATTTGAAAGACCTAAGCCTTCTTACTTATTTGTATTCCCTGAAATAGGTCCAGCATTCAGAAGCAAACTCTAAAACAAACGGACTATGCTACCCTTGGAAAGCAAAGCAGGCTTTGTCTGTTTTAGGGAAACAACAAACTCCAGTCTGTACCAAACCATTATTGATTGTATTATTGCCCAGTAAGGTGACCTCCACCTATTCCTTTGACAATCATCTGTCCGTTGTAGGTCTGCCATAGAAGACGAGCATAGGTGCCGTACTCTTTCATACAAGTAGGGCCCTTTTAAGGGTTTAGCTTGATTTGCAGTGGTTTGTGGGTGGAAAATAATTAAAATGTCTGAGAGACCACACTTTTCTTTACCTTGGCTCTACAGATGGATGGATCTTTGTAAGTCTAGATAAGAGTCCCAATTAGTCTGCAGTGCCATGGGAGTAATGATATATATATATATATTGGTTTATGACTTACCCATCTTTATTTGCTCTACCTTTAAGCCCTCATAATGTTCTGCAACAAAGCACTAAGTGGCAGAGGGAATGCTTGAATTATCTCGGCCACTGCCAATCAGTCAGGGTCTGCTTCCCAGTCCATCATTGTTCTCCCACATTGCCACTTAATACAGAGAACCGCCAAATACAAGTCGAACAATATGGGCCAGTACTCCTACAGATAGGGACACAGCTCCAGAGGCTGCGACTGTTGTACAGGATAGTATTTGCCATATATTTGGCTTCTTAGCATGGTTACGGCTTGGATTAGGGTAGAACCAGCCTCATAATGTGGATCAGTTATGAAGCCTACTGTTTGGCTTACTGGTGGAGTGCTGACCCCTCATGAAACCCGGATGCATGCGAAGTTGGCAACCGCTTTAATGTCTCGCCCTGCTGTGTGATCTATCCAAGAATGTTTGAAATGGATTATCATGTCAGGAGTTCTGATGGAACTCAATCGCATAGATTTACAGGGCTTTGCAAGACTTTCCTGAGCCCAAGTTTTGTTTTTGTCCGAACGCTTTGTGGGAATAGTCTATACTGAGTTTGCTACACAATACTTACTTATGAGAGGTCGGTGTCGTATTTTGGGACATAGTGTGTAAAAGAATGGCTTTATATTGAGGTTGATATGTGGCAGGTTCTATGGTGGGGTGTGGGAGAATAGGTTTATATTGATGACCAGTGTTATTTACGAGGGGGGTATATTGTGTGATTTGATAGTGTCTTGTATGGCACAGCATCCATAATCGAGAGGCTCCTTTGAGTGAACCATACACTGACTCAAAATTGTAGCCAGGTATTTAGAGAAGTGAAATGCAGTGTGTGGTGCGTTTGGACCATCTGATGGACCTGGTATACTGTGGTTTGTTGTTGGTTTAATGTAGAGGGTGTGACAGGGTAGTAGGAGAGTAGTGATCAATGTAATGTGTACATAGGAATTAATGTGACGGTAGAAACACTGTAAAGCCAGTGCACAAAAACACATGAAACACATAAAAGGAAATACACAGTACATTTAAGTAAAATCCTTACTTAGTCAGGGAGGCAGTGGCATTGCAAGGGTGACATAGAGCCTCCCTAGCCTCAGTTTTTCAGAAAATAGTCATATTTGGAGTCCAGAGGGTTTATCACACCCCTGGGCCTTTGTGGAACTTTGCCTTCTGAACTAAAAGTAGCCGCTCCCATGAATGAGGTGTTGGAGACCAAGAGTGGTTGGAAGAAAAGACTGTGCATACATAGTAGTGAATGGATGTCATGCTAACGGCCATATGGTGGTAGACTAACATATAGATATGAACAGTGGGTAGCGAAAATAAGTTGTTGCCTCTGGGCCAATCAGAGTGCACATCTATGGGTTGATGGAAGACCCAGACTCCTACATCAACAGCACTGGTACTAGTCTTTCAGAAATGTTGGGGGGACGTTCTTGCTTGATGCTTCCTTTCTGTTGAAGACTTTGTATTTCATGCTGAGAACCATTTAGACAAACTGTGGCACCCTCTTCCACACTTCACACCCTGGCAGTCTCTGTCACACTCAGTCTATTCCCTATGCTGGGAACACCCTGGAAAAATTCTCCTGGCCAGTCTCTTCTGCTGGGTCTGGCACCCTTAGTGCTGGCACTCAGCCTGCAGGCAGACTTCTAGGCTCTAGTCAGACTCTCACCTCCTTCAGCTGAAACTGCAGGGTTCAGGAGAGGTCCTCTCACCTCTGAGTAAATAGCCTTCATGCAGACATCAGCCCTGGTCACACAACAGTCCTTTGAATGCTCTGCAGTCACTCACTTACGTGCTCATGAATACCTTGGAACTGGAACAAAGTGGGGTGATTTGATTCCTACCTTTATACACTTTTTTTCCAGATAGGGAAGTTGGATAAATTGTCTAAGATTTCAGATGTAGTTTGGGCTGGATCTCTTTCAGATGACATTTTCAGGCTGCTCTCCAAATACAGTTATTTTGCAAACGGATGGTTCTCACAGCAGGTAGCAGTGAGACTAGCTATAAGCAGGGTAGTCCAGGGCACGGGCACAGTGATGTGCGAACTGTCTGCATCTGGCTGTCATCCCCTTCCTGAGGCATTAACCAGAGAGGGGCAAAAGGTGGACCCTGCCTAGAAACTTTGTCACCTTGAACAACAAACTGCAGTCCCACTTCTCTTCCCTACCATCTGGCAAATGGCAGAACTCCGGAAGAGCTAATCTTCAGTCCTTTGCTAACGAGGGCCTCATGAATGTCCTGAAGATAGCCCTCGTTCCATCCTCCCCACTTTGGTTTCTGGTTCTGTATAATCTACCCACACAAATGCAGGCAGTACTTTGCCACTGCCTGGGGTGGGGGAGAGTTGGGAGGGGGACCCTCACCGTCCATTTTGCTAAACCAGGTGCATCCAGATTCGATCCCCCAGCCCCAATACTCAAACTCACACTGAGCTACTCATGTAGTACAGATGTACTGCAGAAACTCTCTCTTTCTCTCTCTCCTCCTCCCCCCGCTCCACCCCGCCCCCCCCAACACGGTTCTGAGTTTTAGCAGTGTAACTTTACACAAGTGGAGTCAGTGGACTGCACTCTTACTGACCCAGAGAAAAAGATGTGGTAATATTACAGATTCACACAACATGGTAGGCTGCATCCACCAGGTTACTGGATAGGTCCTGGACATTACATTGTAAAGATCTGGTCAAGGCTGTTGTGCACATGTTATGTCGTGTAAAATATGTAGAAAGAGAAAAAAAATGACATGACACCAGACATACTTGCAGTTAAGCACTCTGAGGAGGGGTACATGCCCGTTTACCATACAGTGAACATTCCATTTCAACAATAACTGATGAAATGTGTGATACTTTATCCGATTAAAAGACTTCTTGTGTTCATTGCAGATGACCAACATCAAGAGAACAAAGTTTTTTTGGAGGGGTGGGGGATGGGCGTAATAAAACAAAATGACTACTATTTTTGCTGTTTGCTGAATACAAAGCAGAGCAAACATATTTTCTTCAAGATGATTCGGCTTCGGGCCCAAAATAACCTACCTATAAAGTGATGTTGCTTAATTGACACAGGCAGCAACAATGCTGTAAAATCAGATGGCTCCATTTTTGCCATTGCAAAACTTGATATACTCTAGACAATGATTGTTGAAGAAATTCGAGTTGGACATTTTCATTACATGTCAGATGGTCACCTCACTCTCACTCTTGCTTGCTGTTGATAGAATGACTTGTATTGTTTGCGCTTGGGTGAGTGATGGCGTGAGATGCTAAGATAGAAAGGGACATTGTAAAATCCACTGTTTACTGCCCTCGTAGCTCCTTTTTACTGATTTTGCCATCTGGCTCCCTGTTTGAGCTAATGCCTTTAGTCGAAATGCATGAATATGTTTTCCCCAAGAACTGCTACATACACTTAAGCCTTAGGGATTTCAATGCTAGTTTATTCCTTCGACTGCCTGTGTTCTGAAAGGCTATGCCTTGTGACCACGTGGCTGCGCCTGAAGATGTGCTTCGCGTCATTGAGGGCATTTGGCTAGGTGGCCCGGTGGCCAGATCTGCGGAACCAGATGGCGCCGCGCTTCATGGACTTCCGAGATGAGGCTGTGCTGCTGGCCGGCGAGAAGCACCTGCTCGATTACATTGTGCACTTCCGGCCGGCCAATTACAGAGTGCAGCAAGGTGTACACTTTCCTGCCACAGATCATTCCTCGCTTGGTGAGGTTTGATCCGAAGAGAAAAAACCTTGCTCACAGCACAGTACCCCTTTTGAACTTTAGTGATTGTTTTCTTTTCGCATCTCTGCAGAAATACAGTATGTTCACGTTTATTACTATTATAAGCGAGAAAGACCGTGATGGGTTCGTTGTAGTACCTTCATTTGGAGTAGCCTAAATTCATAAGCAATGGGATGCCATTATGCTGCTCATTGTAATGCTGTTCTTTAGTGAGACTCCTAGGTCTATCTTCCAGCCAAAAGGATGTGGGTCAATGGTGGTGCTATTGGCCTACCTACCACACCCCCTCTTCCTCAGCTTCATTGATTTAGGGCTGTACAAAGTTGTGAATTCTGACCAGTTTTGTGTGTCAATCTGATTACTTCTTATAAAGCTGATATAAAAAGGTGCTGAACGGCATAGCAGTAGCCTCACCCTAACGTGCATAGCAGGAACCATGCCCTTGTACTTTTCCTCTGCCGGATCTTCCGGGGCAGGACTTTGAGTGGTGGTGAAAGAAGTTGTAGTGTTTGAATGACAGCCATTGTGTTTCCCAGTTGTCACTTAATGGCAGCGAGGAATCACTTGGGCGTGCAATCCCATTTTTGAAAGTCCCCCTAAGTCTTTTTGGTGAGGGAGATAGTTGTAGTAGCTCGAATCTTCAGCCTGATGTCCTGCCCTTCCGGCCATTGATTAGGCAACCTTAACCGCTTCTGTGCCGCGATGGTTACGTCCTGCGGCACAGTACTCGTGTGCCCAAGGACGTAACCATTACGTCCTGGGCACAAAGCCCGCTCCCTCTGTGTTCTTCCCTCCCATCCCCAAAGGCAGGGATGGAAGGGGAAGCCCTTCCCCTTCCACCCCCGACAGCCCCCCTTGCCCCCCCCCAGCTCCCTGTGATGTCAGCACGCGATCGTGCGCAGACCATCACAGAGGCCTCCTCCCATCGCATCGGAAGAGAAATGCTCAGCATTTCTCTTCCGATCACGTGGAGGAGGCCTGAGAGGCTTCAAAGGTTTGAAGTCTCTCTGAGCATTTTAGGAGCCGGATTGCGAAGCGATCCAGCTGCTAAAATGCCCCCTAGACACCAGGGTTTTATTTTTTTTATCAGAAATTGGCATAAGGGGAGCGACGCCTTGGGCAAGGGCTGCTCCATTTTTTCTGTAGGCCTTTTCTATTACTAGGCCGATCTGCCCCCAAGGGGGGGGGGGTCAGAAACCTCTAGGCGTCAAGGAACATTTTTTTGTTTTGTTTTTGTTTTTTTAGAGGTGGGGAGCGACCCTTTAGGCAAGGGTCGCTCCCCTGGGGGTCAAATGTATTTTAGGCCATTTCTGCCCCACTGGGGGGCAGATCAGCCTATTTTAATTAGGCCGATCTGCCCCCAAGGGGGGCAGAAACCACTAGGCACTGGGGATTTTGTTGTTGTTTTACAGATGGGGAGCGACCCCTTAGGCAAGGGTCGCTCCCCTGGGGGGGTACATTTATTTTAGGCCATTTCTCCTCCCCTTGGGTCAGATCGGCCTATTTCTATTAGACCGATCTGCCCCCGGGGGGGGGGCAGAAACCACTTAGGCACCAGGGATTGGTATGTATGTGTGTGTTTTGTTTGGGGGCAGCCCCTTGGGCAAGGGTCGGTCCCCCTGGGGGCACATTACTATTGGCCATATCTGCCCCCTTTGGGGGGCAGATTGGCTTATTTTTGGAAGGCCCACCAGAGACCAGGGAAGATTTTTTTTTCAAAATAAGAGGATGGGGTCATGGCCGTACCCCCACTCCAAACAAATGGGGACAAAGTTGTTCTGCCCACCAGTGGGCAGATGGGGTAATTACCCCCGATCCACACCGGGGGGTGGGGGGGCAGAAAGTCTTCTAGATGCCAGGGAATAAAAAAAAAAAAAAAAAAATAGTGGGGTGGTGGCTACCAACGGTATGGGCCTGGTTATGCCCCCACCCCAACTGAAGGGGGTAACAGTCTTTCAGCTCTCCTCCGCACACTAAAACATCTTATCCCACGGCAAGTAAAAGGACATTTGTTTATTTTGGGTTTTCGGTTTACATTTGGGCCATGAGAGCTTGGCTAACTCTCAAAATCGTCCCACATGGAATGGTAAGGGCTGCACTTTATGGACTTTGGGACGCTGCCATGTAGAAAAATCCAAAAGACCTAGACACATCTGAAAACTAAACATCTAGGTGATTCCAGGGTGGTGTGCTTCACAGGCACCCGCCCCATTTTCTTACCCACAATGCCCTGCAAACCTCCAACTTTGCTGGACACATTTTTCCCACATTTTTGTGATGGAACCTTCCGGAATCTGCAGGAATCCACAAAATTCCTACCACCCAGCATTGTCTCATCTATACTGATAACATTTCTGCTGCACTTGTCAGCCTAAAAATGTTTTTATCTCAATCTGCCCTTTTGGCCCCACTTTGGTTCACCCTCAATTTCGACATGTTTTTGGCTCTTCCCTGTCACAAGCACTTGGACCACCTACACAAGTGAGGTACCATTTTTATCGAGAGACTTGGGGGAAAGCTAGGTGGAAGGAAATTTGTGGCTCCTCTCCGATTCCAGAACTTTCTGTTGCCAAAATGTGAGGAAAAGGTGCTTTTTGGGCCAAATTGTGAGGAATGCAAAGGATTCTGGGTAACAGAACCTGGTGAGAGCTCCACAAGTCACCCCATCTTGGATTCCCCTATGTGTCTAGGTTTTAAAAATGCACAGGTTTGGTAGGTTTTCCTAGGTGCCGGCTGAGCTAGAGGCCAAAATCCACAGCTAGGCACTTTGTAAAAAACAGCTTTGTTTTCCTTCTGAAAATGTGATGTGTACATTTAGTGTTTCCTGTTGCGGGCGGTAGGCCTACCCATGCAAGTGAGGTACCATTTTTATCGGGAGACTTGGGGAAACACAGAATAGCAAAACAAGTGTTATTGCCCCTTGTCTCTCTACATTTTTTCCTTCTAAATGTAAGACAGTGTGTAAAAAAGATGTCTATTTGAGAAATGCCCTGTAATTCACATGATAGTATGGGGACCCCGGAATTCAGAGATGTGCAAATAACTACTGCTTCTCAACACCTGATCTTGTGGCCATTTTGGAAACACAAAGGTTTTCTTGATACATATTTTTCACTTTTTATATTTCAGTAAATGAATTGCTGTATACCCGGTATAGAATGAAAACCTATTGCAAGGTGCAGCTCATTTATTGGCTCAGGGTACCTAGGGTTCTTGATGAACCTACAAGCCCTATATATCCCCACAACCAGAAGATTCCAGCAGACGTAACGGTATATTGCTTTAAAAAATCTGACATCGCAGGAAAAAGTTACAGAGTAAAACGTGGAGATAAATGGCAGTTTGTTTCACCTAAATTTCAATATTTTTTTATTTCAGCTGTTATTTTCTGTAGGAAACCCTTGTAGAATCTACACAATTTACCCCTTGCTGAACTCAGAATTGTGTCTACTTTTCAGAAATGTTTAGCTTTCTGGGATCCAGCATTGGTTTCACACCCATTTCGGTCACTAACTGGAAGGAGGCTGAAAACCCAAAAAACAGTAAAAATGGGGTATGTCCCAGTAAAATGCCAAAATTGTGTTGAAAAATGGGGTTTTGTGATTCAAGTCTGCCTGTTCCTGAAAGCTGGGAAGATGGTGATTTTAGCACCGCAAACCCTTTGTTCATGCCATTTTCAGGGGGAAAAACACAAGCCGCCTTCTGCAGCCCTTTTTTCCAATTTTTTTGAAAAAAACGAAATTTTTGCTGTATTTTGGCTAATTTCTTGGTTTCCTTCAGTGGAACCCACAAAGTCTGGGTACCTCTAGAATCCCTAGGATGTTGGAAAAAAAGCACGCAAATTTGTGGTGGGTAGCTTATGCGGAGAAAAAGTTATGAGAGCCTAAGCGCGAACTGCCCCAAATAGCCAAAAAAAGGCTTGGCACAGGAGGGGAAAAGGCCTGGCATGGAAGGGGTTCACTACACTAGTCTACCAAATTAATAAAACCTCAGTCTTCCTTGCCACTTCCTAGCATACTTAAGATGTGTCCACTCCTAGTTAAGAATTGAAACCCCTTAAAGTTCTGCCATCCCCCCTCCCAGTAATCAGCGACAAGTGGGAAAGGTATGCCCAGACGTGGGTCCCTTGCTCACTGTGCCACTGGAATCAAGCTAGCCTGGCTGAAGAAGGGTGATACCCTGAAACCGGTCCCAGGATGCTTGTTTCCGGTTCAGGTAGGACCTGGCCTGGCAGTTCGAGCTGGACTGTTCCCATGAGGAACAGGGTCAAAACAGATTTGCATATGGCTGGGTCCTAACTGGGGTGACATGGTGAGCAAAAGAACGATGGATTAAACCCAGATCTGTGACTGGGGGTGAGTGTTTGCATTGTCAGCATTCCGTCCATCATCCTTTTGTGTTGGCCCAATCTCAGTGTAAAAGCAAAAAACATGGAAGTCCGGTAACCTGTTTAACTTTCCTTCCTGTTCCCAACTTCCACCTCTCCTCTTGTTCCTGCAGTCATCAGCCTCCTGGCTACCCTCACGTCTGCCAAAACCCCAGTTTGATTGCATAGCTCAGCCTTAGTGATAATGCAAGTCAGGCCATTAGAATCCCTTTAGCTAGAACCAATAACCTCTCTCCGTTCACTCTCCTCGCCATGGTTAGACTTGGCCTACAAGTAACAAGCCCAGAAACTATTCTCTGACATAAGGATTGGAAACCTTCTCTTAAATTTACTCTACTGCCATATTTATCCACATGTGTAAAGAGAAAGTTCAAAATAAGCTATGTTGAAAAAGAAAATGTCAGCATACTCCTTAGTTACAGAATAATACACGGATATGAAGACTACACAGCTTTCAGAGGCCGCTTGTTTTATTTGTTTTACATCTTACACAAAGCTGGGCAATTGTTATGTGTCTACACTTGCCATCTTGAATATTTCTTAACTCTTAGCGGGTTCATAAATGTGACAGATCAGGCATCTCCCTTAACAACAACAAACTCAAATTAGAAACGATTGCTCTTCTGACGGCTTTCCGGCGGCATGTCGGGTACCAACCTACAGATAAAACAGCCCAAAAGAAACATGACTCAAGTCCATTCTTGACACGTCAAAGGACCAATTAGTAACGCATCACTGCCCCTCAGCATAGCAGACCATAATATCAGCGACTCTCTATCTAGCACCCTAAGATTCGAAAAAAGCCCCACGTCCCACAAATAGTTAATCAGTTCACGCTTGCACGCTGTTTCATTTCTGATGAAGCTTGACGTTTACTTGGGGTGCCTGTAACCTGGTACTGAAATCACTCTTCTGCAAATTTCAGGTATTGAATCCCTACAGGCTTCAAAATTATCCATAATACTAGGTACCAAATCACGACGCGAGTGCCAGTGAGTTACAAGGAAAAAACTTGCTCTGTTTTTGAATGCATGGTTAAAAGGTTCAGTCTAGTTGGGAATGATCTAGCACACGTAGCAGGTTATAGACCCTTCCCAAGTTTCCTTTATTGTGCTGTAGTATGTAATATAGTAGTTGAACCTTAGATATGATCTGTTTACTTAAGCATCACTATGCTCCTCTTAAAGAAGTAAAGACCACACGCTTGCATCAGGGCCACACAAAAATGTATTTATTTCATTCAGACAGCGCAACAATTTCAACGAAGCAAGAATTTGACATTCAAAGCAAAATGCTCTTTCCTAAAACCAGGCACAACCAGGATGCCTTGCTAGGAAAAATATATCTGAATATCACATCCACGCGGGACAAACTTGTCTCTCACAAAAGAAGGAAAGGTACACAGTGTCTTTACACCATGACCTTGTGGTCCAGGAGCGACGTGGCAAGATCACTGTCTGAGAATGGCGACCTTGTGCATGATATACAGGAGGAGCTATCAAAAATCCATAGGGAGAGCTGAAAAGGCCTACTTGTCAATTGCATTTTTATGACCTTGAACCTTACAAACGAAATCTTTAAAATCTGTTTGTAAATAACTGATTCTAATGCATTAAAAAGGCCAATAAGCAACCCTATAACATTGTGGGGATTTAATCATGTTCTCAGTGCTTAATTTGTTAAAAAACAAAAAAAAAAAAACGTGCCGGTGCCCAAAGCCCTTCTCCTAAACTCGCGGCTGCTGCAATTAAATGTGCAAACTCAAAATACTGAGGAAGCTTAATCCTGAAGTCATCTCGGGCCTCTTCAATCTATTTACAGCCATTCCCAGCCCCTTCAGCTCACTCTTGAAGCTTTTTGCTTTCTCCCATTGTGACTCTTTTTCGTTTTTCTCTTCTTCCGTCTTTCCCATATGTGTCTTTTGCTCGCAGTAAATGCTTGAGGCAGAAAAATAAGTGCCGGCCCTCAAAAATAAGTGCCGGCCCTCAAAAATAAGTGCCGGCCATCAAAATTAAGTGCCGGCCCTCAAAAATAATTGCCAGTCCCTGCACCTGCACCGGAATCAAGAAGCACAAATTAAGCACCGCATTTTCTTGCATCAAACATAAACATGCATGCATGCATCTATTGTAAGGAGAACGGACTTTACACCAAAAAGTTATCAGACTGCGATTCCTCTCTGAAGTCCACTTTCACCACATAAAAAACAAACCGGCCGAGGAGCAGGAACTACCAAGCTCAATATTAATCATCGGAACCTTTAACAGATCATTGTAACCATGCCCAGCTCACACTTGATTGCTGCTATTTTCTTGCTTTGTTGCCGACACAACCAGTATGATAAAAAAACAGTGGTCTCAATGGGTTTGGTCTCACGCAAGCTGAAAGAAGCAATCTTTCACCTTTTGTGAAAAAAAGCCATTGTCAAACCTTATGCTCCTCTACTACTCAAGAAATGCCAACATTTCCATGCTCAAGTAAAATCCTGGAAAGTGTGTTCAGTCAAGGGGGACAAGAATTCTTAGGCAAAAAAAAACGACTTCCTCACTAGCAATAGTGATTTTGAAACATGAGAGGACTACAGTAACCTTGAGCAGCTTTTAATGACTCTAGCCTCATCAATTTTGTTGAAGGTCGGTGAGCAGCTTGATCCCTCACAATCTGTCAGCCATATATTTAACTGCGGACCGTAACGTTTTCCACTCCAGACAGAGTTGGATGCAGTATTTTTAAGCGCATTAAGGTGGATCCTCTATTTTCTTCTTTACTGTAAGCAAGAATTGTGCATCGGGACCAACAGGTCTGCTACTGACAGATGTCAAGGGACATTAAAATAGGCTGTGCTTAATTTCTAGACTACCCCAGGCTCCAACACAACTCTCCTGCGCAGCTGAACCCTTGAGGTGTCTTCAGTCCAGGTTCCCTCCTCAGATGTCCATCTGCTTCTCCTGGGCCCCTGGCATGGGAGCCCCACCCATTGTGTCCATCTCTCTTCAACATCCCAGCAGCATTTGGTACCCACCACCTCCCCAGGGGCTACTGAATCACTCATGTTTGCCTTCTGGCGTATCAATATACAGCAAGGCTTCTGTGAGACTCTCCGATACCAGGAGCCCTGACTGGTCTGATCAATGGTAACATCTGCCAGCATCACCCACTGGGCGTTTGATGGGGCTGGACCACAACCATGTGCGTAGACTGACATCAGTACAAGCACCCTGCCTCAGGCATTGACCACTGTAAAAGATAACGGGACATTAAAGCAGTCGGTAGCATTTCCCTAGGAGGGAAATTGAAACTCATGATTTTGATCAGAATCAACAGACACCTTACCAAGAATGTCTAGCAGGACTGCACGCTCAATCCAGACAGGCGTTGTGGCATTCCACACCCCAGTTCTCCATACATACTCATACACATCAACTATGTACCTGACCACGATGCTAGTTGCTTACCTTAACAGGTACGCATGACTGTAAGCAGCATACTGTGGGCCTGAGGACTCTTAAGACTCCAGACAAGTGAATGATTGTTTACACAGTAGCTATTGATAAAATGTATGAGCAGCCAGATGTTTGAATGGCTGAAGTTTTCTTTCAGCAAAGAAACGTCCACAGTTAGATATGTTTTACAGTTGAGACCACTATGTTGACTCACACGAGGTGTGAAGCGTTGGTTTTTGTGTATAGTCTAAAACCCACTGATCATTAAGAGACAGTTGTTTCCTTCTTTCCAGTGACACACCACAAACCGTGGTTACAGTGTCCTGAATAGGTATCCTCTTTTTGCCCTGAGGAAGACCTCTTTGAAAACTGTCCCCATCTGTGGAAATCGAGACGTGTTGACACGTTAAATTATCAGGAAATGTTATAACCCTGCCTAAAAAATATTTGAGAGCTGGGTGTAGGTTTGCTCAAAAGAACGGTCTTCCTCTCATCAGGGACATTATTTCTTCTCTAACACTGTGGAGGAAGAGATTGTTTATACCAGTATCGTTCAGGACATTTCACAAGGATGAATTTTAATTACCATACACATGGTTATTTAATGTGTGTTAATCTATCTGTTATATGTAGTGTCGTTTATGGACTACATGTATTGTAATGATGGTAATCAGTATATAGCCATTGTCACACTTAAATTGTTCAAGTCAGCAAAAAATGTACAACACTATGTATTAATAAGTAGCCAGCTAACTGCACACTGAATAAAGTCTGTGTGTTGAAAAATAAAAAATGTTGATTAATCTATGGCCAATGAGGCGTATTATTGTGTTTTTATAAAGTAGATCCCTCCCTTATGGGCTTCTACAGGGTCTACCCCATTACTGATGTCTCATGCACTGACCCCAGCACTTCTCCCATCTCCGCACATCCTTCAGGAGGTTAAGCCCAGCAGTGACTCTTCGTTTGCTAGGGTTTGAACTGCGCTGCTACCTCACGCCCTCCCTCAGCGAGAGAGAAATTGCAGTTTGACTGCAATAGCTTTGCAGTGCAGGCATAGGGGACAACATCGCCAGACTAATCATTTAACACCAGTATGATTGGAGATGAACAGAGCTCGGGTGGAGAATTGAGTAACTTGCCTCCGCCGTTTGGGCTAGCCGGCTATGCCCCTACCAGATATGTTTTAAACCTGCCCCGTGGAAGGGGGGGTGGGTGTGTTAAGTGGTTATGCGATCATGCCACAGGATTTCTGTTAGCACCCTTTGTCAACCAGAAAGAACCTAGAATTAACAGCATGCATATTTAGAAGTTTGAGCGAAACTTAAAAAAAGTAAAACTTCTATTGTTGTGTCATGGTCAGGTTGACGAATTGTGGGATTCATGGGCTAGTCAAACCTAATTATGGTGTAGATGTCTTTATGCTCATTAAAAATGCAAGGGCTCCTAAAGAAGTATCATGTGGCAGTTGTGGATAAAGAGAGAGATGCTGTTACTGCTCCAGGAAAATACTGGAGCTATGAAAAAGATCTGTGAAAACCAGTGAAGTTACAAGAAAACAAACAAGAAAAGTACCGGAACTCCTTTCCGGCTCACTCAGATTTTTGGCGAAATATGTATTTATTAAGTAAATAAATGTTTCACTAAGAATTCAAGACACAAGACCAATAACAGGGGTGCAAACTGATTGAGTTCCACTAAATTTGCCTGATATCTTAAAAATAACTTCTGCAATGAGAACACTTGACAGGATTTTAAAAATAAAACACAGTAATGTGGGAAGCCTTCTAGTCTAACATGCATTTAATGCAAAAATAGCAAACGGTGCAATAAATAGTCACTATTTTAAAATACCATTGCTCTTGCTAGCAAAGGGTTAGTTGGAGCCCAATGCTAAAATACATGAAATTAAGGACTGTTTATATGTTTTCTCTCAATACAAATCCATGGAACCTAAGCGCAAGACAGAAGAAACATGTTACTTTCCTCAAAAACGCAATAAAAAGGCAGTTGACATGATCTTCTGGAGGATGGTCAGATGTTCTTGAGGATACTATATTATTGACTTCACTGCTCTCCTACAATCTTGATTCTACTGGACATCACTAAATACTTAGTTATGTTTCTCAGAAATTTGCAGTTGTACTACTCTGAGTAAATTAACCTAAATTATGTTTGCTAAGTTTCTTGAGTGTAGTAGGCCCAGAAGTCAAAGGCCACTTAGATCGATCACATCCCTATTTGGTCAGAAAATAACTTGGTAGACACAGTGATATAAAAAATAATTTCGAAAAACGTACGATTGTTTTTACATTAATACATACTTGAATTTCTTTAGCCACGGAAAACATTTTCCACGGTATTCTTAGTACTTTAAAATATATTTAAATATGCAGGGTTTGGTTATGTTCCATAGAGCAAAGTGATTTCTCCAAACAGTCCCTTAGGAATATTAACACCACCTAGGGGAAACTGTAAGTCCTTGATGTATTTGACTTTTTGTAGTGTCAGGAGTTGCATGGCTACGTGGTGCGTTTTCAGTAATTTTTGCCTCATTTGCTATTTAAATAAATAAAAAATAAAAAATTGGGGATAAAATATGCAGATCGTGCAATAGACTATATAGTACATTGAAATACAGCACATCTGCACGTATGTACTAACCACTGCAGTCTGGGTAGTATGTTTTTAGTGACCCTGAGTTTAGGTTGTTCTGTACCACGTGATGGCATTTATGGCTCAGGGCTGCAAAGTATTTCCCTCCCTCATTTGCACTTTCGGTGTAAATTCCAGTCCCTGTGCAAACTGGGATTATTACTCCAGGTTATGCAGCAGTTACTTCACTATGTATTTCCAGACGAGGTGATGACCACATTGCTGTAATTTTCTCCCAGAAACATTCCAGCAGGCCAAACCGTTCCCATTTATTGGGGAAAATTACCTGGAAAATATCCGCAGGTTATGCCTTATTTCCAATACCTGAACTGTGAATAGGGCACAATGTAGTGCATGTAGTAATAACTAACCTGCGGGACCTTTGTGCTCCACCCGCAACCCACCTTTTGCTGTCTGATTTGGCGTGTTTCACTACTCTGTTATGGGGTATCTATCACTCTGTATAGCCTTTTCCTACTGCATCGTACCCTGATCGTACACAGCTTCTAAAGGCCAACACGATTGTTACATGTTGCTTAGGTTATTGGTATGCCAACGCGCACTTGAGTTCTCTGTTGGCTTCAAACTGAAAATTAGAAAAATAGAAAAATGACCTACATCTCGGCCCTGAAACGTTGACATTCATGTCTGAGCTTACTACTCTCTGTCCACTTTAGTCCTTCGGGTGATGGGAGTGGTCAACATTGTAGTAGACAAATAACTCAAGTTGTCCCTTTCAGGTTACTTTGGGTTGACCACTGCACTGCAGTGGGAGATATGGATAGGGATACAAGCTATATATCATGCTTTTCCATAGTAGGGTTATTTTATATCACACCGTTTCATAATAGAGAATAAACCTATTTGCTGGTTGTTGACCTGTTAGGCATTTACATGTGCTCCTTCTGTTTGCTTAATAGTTTTTGTTTTATTTTGGATTGCATTTTCCATGATAAGTCGCCATATTCCCCACACCTCATTTGTGTTTCTAGGGGTTTGTGGAGATTACGATGGAACTCGAACACAAACAAGCATTGGCAAAGACCAAATGCATAATTCTTGTTGTATGTGTTATTGACTGTGCTATTGCTTGTTTGTGTATTCAGAAGCGAGTGCTGCAAACGTATTGGAAAAATGGATGATACAGAAAAAAGCAACTGTTTTTTTCTGTAGCTCAATGTTTTTAGATGCTTTTATAAGCGCTCGCTCCTCAGTTCAGTACTGACTGTAAAACATTGCTCAGGCACTATAGTTGAAGCAGGGCAACGCATCAAAACAGCCAATCGAAACTGAAATACTTCTATGGGTTGAGCTTAGGTTGTCAATTAGTTTGGTAGATGTTCCAGAAAAAAAGAAGGCAGTAACTGAACAAGGCTTACCCAAAGCTTCTAAAAGTTGGTATAAAATACAGTATGTTTGCCATGAATGGCACAAATGCTATACACGTGAAATCTAAAGGAAAAAGAAATGCCACATGGCATCTGCCCCCACCTCACTGAAATAGGTCCAGGACTGTAATTCACAGTGTAGAAACACAATCTTTGTCTTCTATTTTATTTGGAATAATGTAATAACTTTTGAATATTCCCCATGTGTCAGACTGCATCCGGAAACTCTTCAGCAGAACCTCTGCACGCCGGCAGGCCAGCAAGTCGTTCTTAGCAGCTCCATACCAACACCCTTCAGATATGGAAATAACATGCAGAGCCTATGTAGACACCACTCTCATACACTATTGTCATTTCCTTTCTTACCGTAACTCCAAATGCTTATTTGAAGCGTTCTCTCTTGTCTCTCAAACTTTGCCAAATGTTCTTCAGTGTGCATGGGATGTCACTCTAAAACATATTGTAAGCTCTCTAGGGACTGTTGCAAACAAATGTCTGAGACAGAGCCTCATTAGGCGTGTCAATGGAGCCTGGGGGTCAAGTCAAGACTCCAAGACCTGCAATGACTGTGTATCAGTGAACCTGAAGGGCCCTCAGGAGCATGAGGTGAAACTTTCCATCACTAAGCATAAGACGACTCCTCGCCGAGGCTGATCTTAGTCGCGGTCCAGAGCCGAGGTTCGGTGCTCGTCCCGTTCCTGCTCCAGGAGTCCCTTGCTCCTGAGACTGGTATTAATCATGCTCCAAATCATTTGATAAGTCCAAAAAGTGACCCAAGAAATTAAAGTGGGGCTTGGACCCCTCTCCTTTTCCCTCTGCCCCCTGAACCCGCCAGACTTCGAAGCCGATCACTCAACTGGTTCTGCCACAACCAGTGTTACGGGGCAATCTGCCTCTCCACAACAGATCAAAGAGTTCTGCGCAGCCATGCTGTAGCTCTTTGGATCTTTGCAAACTTCCTCTGGCATGCCACCAGGCCCCCAGGAGCCTTCTATCTGGACTACAGCTAGCGGGTTCGCACTCTGGGCCATTTGGACCACCTGAGCCTGTCTCGACGCCTCCGGCTGTGTTCCGTTTCCACAGTTGATGTGGGTCCCTGGCACTTCGATACTGGTATAGAATCTGTCAATGCCAGATGAGGAGATACTCCTAGTAGTGTCCAACTCTGAGTCTGTGCCAGTCTGACCTTGACTGAAGCCGTCCCTGCCAACAGTTGAGGTGCTGCTCCTTCGGCTTGATCTGCCACCTCCACGAAGGAGACAACACACCTTACACTCACTTTTCAGTAATGGCTCAGACAGTTATTATGACACGACTGAAGAATTTGCTCAGCCCTATTAAGAAGGCAATTGGTATGATGACTTGTGGGAGGTTAGATGTCTTGATAACTCACCTTAAATGTGCCCGCTCTCACTTTATGGACCAGTGCCAACTGAATCTGCTCCTATGCCATGGTTCTGCATAGGATGACCAAAGTCCATGACCTACAGCACCCCATCTTGGATGTCAAGACAAATATTTTTATTCTGAGCACCTTTTCTATTTAGTGAGGTGCTGGCGGATACCTTAGTGGGGGCTTGGGCCAAACCTTGCTCCGCCCTCCAGTCAGCAGACAAATTGTGCAGTACCATCGCCCTGCATCAGGTGACCATGCGTTTCTCTCTCAGTATATGTTCGCCTAAAGTTTATTGGTGCGATTGTCCAGAACCAGGTCTACCCCATCAACCTTCCTGCTACTCCCCCGATAGTGAGTCTAAATGGATGTAAACATTGGTTTTTTTTTTCCCACCAGCCTGGTTCTCCAGTCAGTAAATGCCAGCTGCTTCCTGGTATGCTATTCCCATGCCCTTTGAAACACAGTGGCTCAAGTCCTTCCTGGTGTCTCTGAAGATCTGATTTTTCCCTGCTCATGCTATCTAAAACAGGTGTGATGTGGTCAAATTCATGATTTGTTGTGGTTTTGACATTACATACTCCCTCAGGTAAGCCATTGGCACCAATGTTGCCGTTCTCCATCATGTGTGGTTGCAATCAACCGGGTTCTCAGGTGATGTCAAGTCTGCCCTTATGGACATGTCATTCAATTGGAACAGCGTGTTTGGGGCAAGGCTGATTAAGCTTTAAAGTCATTTAAGAAGAGCAGACCTACTGGATGCTCTCTGAGCTTATTCCCCTTCCCACCTTGCCATCTGCACCAACCTTACGGCTAACTTTCAGCGTTTTGGTAGAACTCTCCTGTACCATCCGCCTGTCCAGCCTCGGCAAGGAACCCACTATTTTTGCAGTTGAGGCCGTGATGCCCACCGCCGATACAGTCCATGTTAGCGGACCACCAGTCCGCTGCTGCAGATGCAGTCCCCCCTGCAAAATCACGTAGTGGATCACACCCACCTGCCAGGAGGCAGGATTCTTCCTGGATTGGGAAGCAATAACACACTGGTGGGTCTTGCAGATAGTTTTCAGAAGTGTGCCTTACCCTTCCTCTCTTTGCCGCTGCACCTTCCACCTTACCCCCAGCGACTGACGCAGGGCCACCTCTCCATTTTGCAACAGGAAGTGCATGTCCTTTTGGCCAAGGGGGCTATTGAGAGAGTGGCAGCCCCAGAAGTAGGATATGGTTGTGATTCCTGCTACTTTCTGGTGCCCAAAGAGGACACAGTCCCTCATCCTATTTTAGACTTGCACCTTCTCAACACCTTCCTCTGGAAGGAGAAATTCAGAATGCTCACCCAGCTCAGGTCTTATCTACCCTCGACCATGTAGACGTGGATGGTGGTGTTGGACCTGCTGGACGCTTATTTCTATATACCTATCCTGCTGGCCCACTGGTGCTACCTGCGGTTTGTGGTAGGACAGGACCATTTTAAGTTAGTTGTGCTCCCCTCTGGTCTTCCCAGTGCCCCTTGGGTGTTCACAGAAGTGATGGCATGGAGCTGCACAGCTTCGGAGGTCAGAGGTGCTAATCTTTCCCTACCTTGATGACTGGCTGTTGAAGGTAGATTCGCCTGAAGCAGTTGTCAGCCACTGCCAGGCTAATCCTTGGGGTTCACTATCACTCCTCAGATGCGCCCCTTCATCCGAGACATTCAAGACATGGTTCAGGTTTATGCCTTTTACCCTGGAAAGAGTCCAGGATATTCATCTATGATCCTGGTCTTTCATCCTCGGTCCTGGATCACGGTGAGGTCAACTCTGAGGCTGCTGGGATTGATGGCTTCCTGCATCTTGTTGAGCATGCTGTATAGCTTATGCAGGCTCTGCAGTAGGACCTGAAGTCTCAGTGGGGCCAACATCAATGTGACAACTCCAACCGTGTCCAGAACTCAAAGGAGACTGCCAAAGTTCTACATTGGTGGCTACTGGACTGCAATAGTATCAGTGGTAGACCCCTGTACTTTAACCACCCAGCATCAGTTCTGGGTTGGGGCAACCACCTGGAAGAGATGGAGATCAGAGGCTGTTATGTGTTTAGTGTAATTATAGGTAATAGATATTGGAATGCAGTACATAGCTAAAGCTTTTTTTCTGTGGAACTTGGTAAAGGTTCCTTTGAGACTATATACTTATGAATGTGGAACTGCTCAAGAGAGATGACTGGCTGTGTAGGATGGTGGGTAGAGTCCTTGTATTGGAAATAATTCAGCACTGAAACTGCTGTGGATATGCAATTTCACCTTGGGCGAACACTAAGTAATTTTGGTATTTTGGTGACAAGAGAAAAAGCATATTTCTCTAATCTGAAAGCCAACATCAACATAACATTTCAAAGGTAATTTAACATGTGTGCAGCTCATATTAGACATCTTATGTCTGCTACGTTTGAAGCGTTGTGCATGTTTCGTACAATTACTATCATATAATTCTAACTTTCATAAAATTTTTGAGCCAGATTATCGCTTTGGCGAGTAATCATAAAAGCCTTCTTACAGAGAGTGGAGTTAAATTGGTTTCCAAAGTTTTTTTGAAAATTTGAGGAATTGTTCATAAGAAATATGCTTTGTTTCATAGTCAAACAAATGGAATGATAAAACGTTTTACCAGAACCTGTAAATAAAGCATTTAGTTGGCAAGAAGCATGACGAGAGCTTGGAAATGTGAGATGTATAAAATAGTACATATTTTTACCTCATACTACTTACTACTGGAGTAACTCCCTTTGAGCTGTTTAGAAAAAGAAAGGCTTGTACTTTGCTGTTACCTCCTTGGGTCAGAGACAACACAGGAGGGCAGGGGATGTGAATGAAGAAGTGATTGCAAGAAAAGTGAAAGAAGTACTCAATGCCCAAGTCAAAAGAAAATTGTACTTTGACAAGAGAAAATCTGCTTGTAAAAAGGATGTCTAGGTGGGGGAGATTTAGTGGTAGTTAAAGTTTCCAAAAGCATTGTCGCAAATTGTGAGTTTAGTCCACCTCTCAGAGTTGGAAAATTATTAAAGGGAGGTGTTAAATTAGAAGATTTTTGCATTTGTAATTTTAGTTGCCTTTGTCTTATAAGGAAGTATGGATAATATCTATATTTTGCCAGTTTCTCTTTTGTTTGTATCTTTGCCTTTGCTTCTGTGTGTTTTTGAAAGAGGGGTGGTGTTATATGTTTGGTAAAGTTGTAGGTATTAGATAATGGAATGTGTTATATAGCTAAAGCTGTCTCTGTAGTACTTGGTGGGGTTCCTTTTAGAATGTATACTTAGAATGTGGAGTTGTTCAAGGGAGATGACTCTGGTTGTGTAAGATGGTGGATGATATTTTGGAAATAAATTTACCTCTGTTCAACTCCGAACCTGCTGTGGAAATGCTATTTCTTCTTGGGAAAACAATAATGAGGCCTTTGGTCTTTGGCAGAGTCCTTGTTCCATATCAGCGTTCTAGAACTGAGGGCCATCTACTTGTCCCTGGTAGATGTGTTGAGATACAGTACCACTGCCATGTGGTACTGCAACAACCGAGTGGTGTGGGGGTCAAGGACCCTGTGCCAGGAAGCTTGCTCATGTGGAAGTGGCTGGACCACCAAGGAATTTTCCTGGTGGGAACCACCTGGCATATCATTGAGTGCCAGAGTGGACAAGCTCGACTGTTGGCTCCTAGAGTATCACGAGTGGCAGTTATACCCAGAGGTTTGGTGCTAGATTTCGTCTGCAAATGAGGAGAACCTTGGCTCAACACTGCCAATAATGTGCAATGTCAGCACTTCTGTGCTTTGGTCTTTCTAAGTCATCTTTTGCTCGTAGACAACTTCTGCCCAGAGTACTCAAGATGATCAGGACTGATACGGCCCAAGTTATCCTAGTGGCTCCGGATGGAGCACAGAGAGTATGGTATCCAGAACTCCTGGGCCTAAGCATCTGTCCTCCGATCAGGTTGCACCCTGGCCTTCGCAATCCCCATCGTCATGCGTGGAGGTTGAGTGGTGATAGCCGTACACCCCTGACTTTCCTACAGAGGTAGTTGATGTCCTCTTAGCAACCAGACATCCCTAGAAAAAAACTGTACATACCTATTGTTGGGACAAGTTTGTGGTTGCTGTGACACTTCCAGACAGCTCCCCCTCTGGCCCATCACTGACAGTTTATTGTTTGTTTTGCCCCTAACCTGGCAAGACCTTGCTCTGGGCACAGGTAAATGGTACCTTTTGGTGGTTGCGTATCAGCCTTCTTTGTTTAAGTCTCTAGTTGTTATCGACTTTTTGAAAGGTTTACAACATTTGTTTCCTCCCTCTCCTTTATCATGCTACAGTGGGACCTTAACTTGGTCCACACATTTCTGATGTGTGCTCCCTTTGAGCCGCTTCACAGTACCTCCTTACAGCTTCTCACCACGAGACAGTGTTCCTTGTTGCCATAACATTGGTGCGGCATGTGAGTGAACTTCCAGCTTTGTGTAAACCCACTATACACCACTTTCTTCCTTAGCAAACTGGTTTTGTAGACACTGGCATCTTTGTTGCCTAAAGTGTGACACCATCCCACGTCCATCAAAACATCACTTTATGTGGTCTGCCTTACCCCTCTAAGCAGCAGGAGAGACTCTATCACTTTGACTTCAGTAGAGCATTGAGCTTCCATATACACTGTACCAAAAAACACCAGGTAAACAATCAGCTCTTTGTGGAGTTCTTTGAAGCGAAAAAAGGCAAGGCTGTGTAGAAGAGAACCATCTCCCATTGGATCATGTTCTGCATTAAGATCTGCTGTGCACTGGATAAAAAGTAGCATCTGGAAGGACTGCATACTGCTGCTACCACAGTGTTAGCTCGAGGAGTCCCCATCCTAGACATCTGTCAGGCAGCTACGTGTGCCTTCATACATACGTACACAAAGCACTAGTCAGTCAGGTTCGCTGAGAGGGGCATTTTGGCATTTCAGTTCTGCCGAACTTTCTGGTTTGAGTCCATCCACAGACTGACCACATGTAGGTACTGCTTTGATATCTATTCAAAAAGTGAGAAATCTGCAGATAGAAGTCTCTATCAGAAAGAACAAGTTACCCTTGGGATGCAGTTTCTGGTAGAGGCACTACCTAACTGCAGATTCCTTACCTACCCCACCCCATACACTTCCTCTTCTGTGTGTTGGATTCCATACATTAATAAGATCCCAGGTCCAGAAATCTGCACACTCGCCACTTTAATTTGTGTTTGGGGCTCTGTGTCTGGGGTTACAATTCCCTAGAGAGCAACTGATGTCAGCACATGGAAGTGGCACCTATACAGGCTCTGCACATCTTTTCTGGAGTGGAAAGGTCTCGGTGTAGAGCTGCACGGCACCACCTGCTAGAGTGCTGAGGTACAGCTGAAGAGAGTTTCCAAATCCAATCTGATGCTCAGGTGTTAGACCTGTTAGCTCTTGGCGTAGTTTCCCATGTTTTTTTACTTCTGACTTCCTGGTTTTGATCCTGTGCTGAATTAAGTTTTTGTTAGGTTTAGGACTTCGGGCACTTTACCTCTGCTGACCAGTGCTAAAGTGCAAGTGCTCCCTGTCTAAATTGTATCGGTGATAGGTTTATGACTGGCATATTTGATGTACTGGTAAGTCCCTAGCAAACTGCACTGTGTGCACCCAGGGCTTGTAACTCAAATGCTAGTATTGGGCCTGCAGCACTGATAGTGACAATCATGTGGTGTAACACTGTAAATATGTCACAGACATGCCATTGCAATGTCTGTGTGTGCAGTTTTAAACTGCCAGTTTGACCTGGCAAGTAACCTACTTGCCAGGCCCAAACCTTCCCTTTTACTACATGAGTCACCCCTAAGGTAGGCCTAAGGCAGCCCCATGGGCAGGGTGCAGTATAGCTAAAAGGTAGGACATGTACTGGTGTGTTTTACATGTCCTAGTAGTGAAATACTGCTAAATTTGGGTGTCACTATTGCAAGACCTGTCTCTCCCCTAGGGTAACCTGGGAATTACCTTGAAATACCTCTTAAGTGTAATTTCCCTTTGGGAGCAGATAGAGATCTGGAGTTTGGGTCTCTGAACTCACAATTTAAAAATACATCTTTTGGTGAAGTTAGTTTTTGAGCTGTGTGTTTTAGAAAGCGGGCATTTTCTTGCATGACCATTCTGTGCCTCTGCCTGTCTGTGGAATACACGGCTGGGTCAGGATGACAGTTGGGCTGTTTGCGCGTTCACACAAAGCAATCTCTAAGCTGCTGTAATGTGTCTGGGGCCTGGGCATGAAAGGCAGGGTCTTGCACAGTACAAAGACTTCTCTTTGAAGTTTGCCTACTTCAAAGATAGACATGGGTATGAGTGCTGGACCTCTGACATCACTTAGAACACTTCTGGACTGAGGGCATTTCTACTAAGGAAGAAGAGTTGGATGCTTTAGGAAGGACTGCCACTCTACCTGATGCTTTGTTGTGCTGGCTTGCTGCTTCTGTCCTGGGAGTTAAGGGACTGGACTTTGCTTTCTACATCCAGCTTTTTGATGTTCTCCAAGAGCTTGAGCTGAGCTTGCCTCCTGTTAAGAAGTCTCAGGGTCATCAACGACTTCACCTACCAGGGCCTGAACCCTCTTGCTGAGAGTCCCGACTTGCCAAGTGATGCCAAATCCAGTTCCTGGGCTCTTGGAAGTGTGCTCTGGTGCAACTAAGAAGAAACTAAGCATAGACTCATGAGTGACTTGGAAAACAGCACTGCTGTCTGACTCCGCGCCACTGCCTGCACCAGAGCACTGGTCGTTGCTGAGTGCAATGACCCCCAGGGTCGTAAGGAACCAACACCTCCCCATCGACGCAACATCACATCCCCTGCAACCATAAGGATCAAAAGCCTCACCTGCCTAGCAGTAAAAAAAAAAAACGACACCTCACCCCGACTCCATGCAATATCTTTGTTTCCTTATCGTTTTCCAAGGTACTGTACCTGGGGTCACTGCGACTCCGTGACCAGCTCGCACTCACTCCGTCAAGACCCAGTGATAGCCCCAGTTGGTGCTATTGAGTTTCTAAGCACTATTTTGGATTTTAAATTAAATAAATATTGGCTTTTTTCTACACAGGTGTGGAGTACCTTTGTGGTATTTTCACTTGTTAGTGTGTATGTAGGAATACTTTACACATTGCCTCTGAGATAAGCCTGACTACTTGAGCCAAGCTACAGAGGGGGGTGAGCAGGGGTTATCTTAGCTGTGCGACTACCTTACCCTGACTAGAGTGAGGGTCTCTACTTGGACAGGGTGCAAATCACTGCCAACTAGAGACCCTATTTCTAACTCCGGGGAATTTTCAAAAGGTGAGCAATCTGTGGCTAGATAGTCTCTACTAGAAATAGTGTTAAAGGTAAGTACATTGTTCTTGAAATCCAATACAAGTACATATTGAAATCTAAAAACAAATGGCTAATTTGCTTGTATTGAACATAATATTACACATTGGGTTGTTAAAATGCAATGCACATTTTACATAGGTGCAGCACCATTAATTTAAATAACAACAGAATCAAAGTCACCCATGCACCAGTAATTGAGTTCGCTGGCCGGAATAGCTGCAAAACTCTGTTAATTTTTCCACCCTCTTAGTTTGTGTTCAAGTCCCTTTATGGCTCTGTAGCCTGATTCAGGTTATGCATGGATTCTGCAAATCACCCACAGGCCTTGTGCTTCCGTTGAGATCGAGTCTGGGGAGACAAGTTGAATAGCGATAAATGCCATTCTGTTTTACTACCTGCATGGAGGGAAAGCAGAAACTTGCTTGGAAGTGTTATGTATTCCTGTTCTCATGAGAACAAATCACATTTTAAGAAGCAGCTATTTTGACGTGCTTTCTTTGTGGAGGATTGTGCTAATTTAGCCCTTTCAAGTGCAATTTTCTTTCCACAAAATTGTCTAGTACTTGCATAAGGAAATGATTATTTTCTTTTTCTTTTTTGAAAATCGTTGCATCTTCAAAATAGTTTCTGCTTGATTGTTTCGAATCCATGGTGTTGCCTATTTTGTGTTGTCCTTTTGTTATGTGAACTTTAGTTTCTGTAATTATATACAGTCAGAGAAACCTTGCAACTCTGAGTAGCTTTTCTAGCCACACAAAATGCGCAATTTGGCTTAAATGGCACAGTAATACCAGTTAACAATATATTTGAGGCAGGATTCCCACGCTTGTGAACATATGACATTTTTTGCTGTGTTTTAAACACTACTTGGTTTCACATTCACCAGTGGTACAGTAGTTTCTGTGTGCATCCTAACTTAGCACAAAGCATGCATATGGTTTCCTAACAAGCATTCTTCACTCTAGGAAGATAGCCTCAAGGACTGAAGCTAGGATGCAGTGCTTAGCCTGAGTGTTTAATTGTCCATGCTTCTGTAGGCTCTACTTCTGTAAAGTAAACAGAAGACTTCCACCTTGGACACTGAGCACCTGCTAAACCTTCTGGCTGGCAGTGAAAGCATATTTGCCTTTGTTTGTACTAGGTTTGCAGGACTAGACTGAAGGTGGAGGAGATCTACTGACATCCTTACAGAAGGCAGGGGCCGATGCCGACCCAATGTGGGGCTTGTTGCTATGTCTGAGGATTGCCTGCTTGGAGCGCTGGTGATCATTATAATGGGAAATCAGACCGCTGCCATAAGGTGAGCGGTCCTCCAAAGTGAGATTGAGCTAGGATCAAAAGATAAGCAACCAAGAGTTTGAGCAGGCAGCATTTTTTAAGGTACGAGAGTGTGTGAGTAGATGCTCTGAACAGCCATAAAACACAGGTGGGAGGCTCAGTTTGGTGTAAGATTTTCAGACAAATCCTCAAACACAAAACAAGAGGGAGTAAATTTAAAAAAGAAAGGATTAGGTATACCAATTCAGGGTTTGAGGAGTTGGCAGTACTAAGCACCAAATAGTTAAGCTGATGGTTCTTACAAAGAAAACCATGTTTATTAAGAAAATTACATTGTTAAAGTGGATAGCAATGGTCATGTGAGAAGTCTGGTTTTCAAACCAAACCTCAACCCCAGCCATCTGCCTAAAATAACGATAGTAACAATTACCACAAAAAGACTAATTTGGAAAGTCTGCTCTCGTCAAATAGGGGACTGCTATAAGAAAAGGGTTAACCCTGCACTGATCCCCCCCCCAAAAAAAACCAAAAGGCTCATGAGGAAGCCAGATCATAGACCCATCGTCGTTCTGAGAAATGACATTTGTAAAGGGAACTGGATGGAAAATCTACAAGACTTTATATCTGTACAAAACATTGAATTAAGGGAAAATGTGAACAGAATCAAAAGCACTGACTTAGAATGTGTAACATAGCTATTTTATGAAAGAAATAAAAAAAAAACATTAGAGGAAGATAATTTCTAACACTGAAACCCTGGTAGGCTGCAGCAGGTCCTCTTCCACCGCTGATAGAAGCAGACCAGTCTCATAAAGTCGCACAAAGGGATATTACTCATGGAGAGGTCATTGTGCAGTTAGAATTATCACTGAAGAGGGAAGAGCCAGGGGGATAAAGTAGAAGATAACTTTAAAAATCAAAACAAGTGAATTTGCACCCCCACAGAAGAACTCATGAGAGCTAACATTGAAGTGAAAGAATCAGCACAGGTTGATCATCTGACATGGGACAATGAATGAACGAAAACACAACTACTAATAAATGAGGATGAAAAAGAATAAGAATCAGGTGGTCGTTCTGAGTTTGGCGGGTGGCGGAGGCCGCATGCCAAACTCAACCCACCACCTGACCGCTAGTGCCACCAGGACACCGCTGGTCCTATTATAAGTTCACTACAGGGCCAGCGGGCGGAACCAGTGCAGTGAAGAGGGCCTTAACATTGGTGCCGGCTTTGAATCGAGCCAGCGTCAATGTGGTGGTGCAGCGGGTGCTGCAGCACCCGTCCCGCATTTCACTACCTGTAATTCGGGCAGTGAAATGCGCAACAGGTGTCTGTGCATGGGGGTGCCGAGCACCCCCATTCCACCAGTTTTTCCGCAGCGGCGTAAACGGCCAATGAAAGGCTGGTGGAATGGGACTCATAATCCGGAAGGCAGCACTGCTTGCAGCGCTGCCCTGGCAGATTAAAACTGCCAGGACTGCCAGGCTGCAGGTTGACTGCAGCCTGGCGGTGTCGGTGGTTTGACCGTGGCAGCTCAGCCTCAGTCAGAATGTGGCGGATCGGACTGCCACTACCACAGCGGTCCTACAGCCGGTCTCAAGACCGCCAGACTCTGAATGACCCCCTCAGTCTTTGAAAACCACAAGCTTTGTTTGTGCTTCAGAAGGATTGTGTGCTTTAAAAACGCTTCAGTAAGCTATCATTGCTGCCTCACTTTGCTAGTGTCAGGTTGGTATCTCTAGGGAGAGCCTGAAATAATAGTCCCCTTATTGAAAGCCAGTCCAGTCCTGATTTCGAATCCAGAAATGACGAGCAGAAACAAACCTAAAAATTCCAGAAGAGAAAGATAGACTCGTAATTCACTGTACCTTGAGGATGAGGAAGATGCCGAGAGATCAGTCACCCACAAAATTACCTCTCTGCGATTGCTCAACTAACAACAATTACAAAAGAAGACAAAATAACTCGGATATTGCATAGACTAACTTAGACAATATGAACAAAAAAGTTTACAAGCCTTCAGGAATTATTGGCTTCTTTAACGAGCAAAACAGAAGAGCACAGGACTAGAATAGAAGGCACGCTTCAATGTATTTTTTTTATTTTTATCTTTCCATACCAATCATACAACACATCTCGTAGTTTAAAGAAATGTGGATCCTCCAAGTTGAGTGCAAACACTTAGGCAAACCAGCATCAATTGCTAATCTGTCTGATTTAAAGGTGTAAAGGCTAATTTCAAATTATACATGAAGCAGGTGAACCACGTCACTAGCTGACAATTATTCAAGAGTCATGACTGTGACTCATCTATAAACTAGGTGGCAAATCTTTGACATTGAATTAATGAACTTCTCTTTTCTTAAGATATGTAATTAATTGGGAGCAGATATGATTGCACAGACTTTCTTTTTTAGGAAAAACGTTTGGAGCTCCAGTTAGAACATTCCAAAATGGATAGTTGTTGGAAAGGGCCCTTTTTGCAGGGTTATCCCCAAACTTTTTGCCTTCTTCCTCTTATTTTTTTAGGTCTGTTTTTGCTGGTTTATTGTCTCTGCGCACTTTACCACTGCTAATCAGTGCTAAAGTGCAAGTGCTCCCTACAGAAATTGCACTGTTGATGGGCTTATCCATGATTGGCATATTTGATTTACAAGTAAAGTGCACTAGAGGTGCCCAGGGCCTGTAAATCAAATGCTACTAGTGGGCCTGCAACACTGGTTGTGCCACCCTCATTAGTAGCCCTGTAAACATGACTCAGACCTTCCATTGCAGTGTCTATGTATGCAGTTTTAAACTGCCAGTTCGACTTGGCAGGTGTACCCACTTGCCAGGCCTCAACCTTCCCTTTCACTACATGTAAGGCACTCCTAAGTTAGGCCCTAGGTAGCCCTATGGGCAGGGTGCAGTGTATGTTTAAGGTAAGACATATACTAGTGTGTTTTATATGTCCTAACAGTAAAATACTGCCAAATTCGGTTTTCACTGTGCAAGGCCTATCTCTCTCATAGGTTAACATGGGGGCTGCCTTTAAATATCCTTAAAGCGCATATTCTCTTTGAGAGCAGATAAAAATGTGGAGTTTAGGGTTCCTGAGCTCACAATTTAAAAATACATCTTTTAGTGAAGTTGGTTTTTAGATTGTTAGTTTGAAAATGCCACTTTTAGAAAGTAGGCATTTTCTTGCTTAATCCATTCTGTGACTCTGCCTGTTTGTGGATTCCCCGTCTCGGTCAGTTTGACAGTTGGGCTGTTCCCACCTCTCCTCTAGACAGTGACACAAAGGGGGCTGGGGTGTACCCTGCATATCTTGATTAGCCATCTGTGCTGGAGGGGAGGGAAGGAGTGGTCACTCACACCTGAAAGGACTGTGCCTGCCCTCACACAATGTCGTCTCTGAACCCCTGGTGAGTGTCTGGGGCCTGGCCTGGACAAGGAAGGATCTTACAAGCACTTGAGACTTTGCTTTGAAGTTTACCAACTTCAAAGGCAGAACTGGGTATAATAAGAAGACCCAAACCCCCAGACTTTTAGAATCTTTCTGGACTTAAGAGGAACCTCTGCCCAGGAGAAGAGCTGAAGGAAGAGTACTGTCCCTTTGCTGTGTTGCTTTGCTGGACTGGCCTGCTACTTCTGCCTGAAAAGAGTGCAAAGGGTGAACTTTGCTATGTGTTCTGCTTGAGAAAATTCTCCAAGGGCTCGGAGTAGAGCTTGCCTCCTGTTGGAAGTCTCAGGGACACCAAAGACTTCAGTTTCCTCGACCTGCAGCACTGGAAACAGTGTGTTTTGAGCTGTTCAAGAGGAGAACCCACCACGACGCCGCCAACCACGCCGCTGGTCTGCACCGTGACCTGCCATCGCCACACGGAGTCGCTTCGCACCGCGACCCTGGTCTCCCCGACACCGCCATCCGGACGACTTCACCAAGCCGCTGCTCGCACTGCAACCTGTGGGCCCGCACTCCGGCATCGCTTGCTCACACCGCAGCCTGGGCATCCCCGACGACACCGCTCCTGCCGACACCGGTGCCGCTGCCTGCACCGTGGCCTGTGGACACCGCTCGTGAGGTACACAAAGCACCGTCCCATCCCGCAGCCCCGGTCCACCGACGCCAGCACCATCGACTCCTGTGTCGTCACCAGGCATCCTGCCTGTACCGTGGCCTGTGGACACTGCTCGTGAGGGTCACTAAGCACCGCCCCATCCCGCACCGCTGGCTTGGGCCTACCGACAACAGCGCTTCAGCAACAATAACAACGCTGCCTGGAGTGTGACCTGTGGACACCGCCCCGCTTCATGCCGCTGGCCGCCGTCACCGAGCCGCTGCCTGCACCTTGACCTGTGGACACCGCACGTCACATCGTCCCACTTCGCACCGCAGCCCCGACGCCAACCACGCCGGCGCACCTGACTTCATCGGCCTGGAATTCGATCTGCAACGCGTGTGACCTCAAGGGCCCGATGACTCCTGCACCGACTCCTGAACAGACACCGCCACATCACGACGCCCAGCAAATCCAAGCTACTGTTTGCGGGTCTTCCCGACACCGTAGCTGGCCCGCAACGCCGCAGCCGGTCTGAACTGTTGGTTTTGTTGATCACGACGCCGTTCTAGCCCCAGGTGGAGCTATCGACTTCAAGGAACAGTAGTTTTTAGTAAATTTCGCAGAATTCATATTTTTCTTACTGTATGTTGGATTTTTATCGTATTTGGTCTTGTTTTATATAGATAAATATTGGCTATTTTTCTAAAACTGGTGTGGTGACCTTTAGTAGTGTTTTCACTTATTACTATGTTTTATGTGCAAATGCTTTGCACCTGGCTTCTGAGATAGACCTGACTGCTCGTGCCAAGTTACCAAAGGGATGAGCAGGGGGTATCTGAGCGGGTATCTCTCTTATCCTGACTAGAGTGAGGGTCCCTACTTGGACAGGGTGCAAACCGACTGCCAACTAGAGACCCCATTTCTAACAATAGGCAAGAAGGCTGCTATGATGGGTAGATTTGTACCAGCCCCACCACTCTTCATAAAGCTGATGGGGAAAAGAGGGGGAAAGTCCAAGGTGAGGAAGAAAAAACAGGCTGTGGTTGGGAATGTAGTCAGTTTCTAACACAGAAAACAGAAGGTAATCTCCTGCATTGTCAGTGGAATAAATAATGTTTGAAAATGCCGATCCGTTCTTGTTTATTTGCACAAAAGAAAAACAGATTTGTATCTCCTACTAGAGACCCTCCTTTCTAGGGGGTGGAAAACCATTGTCCAAGGGTGCAATTAATTCTTTTCTCCAACCATGCTGCCTTCAACAGGAATCTGATCTGTGAAAATGTATCAAGACTCCGAAGCCCTGGCACTTCTCCTCACCATATTTACTCAGCGTTGAAATCTTAGTTTTTTGCTTTCAGCACCAAGATAACCCTCGGGGTAGTAAAAGTCGTACTTTGAAACCTAACCTAAAGCAAGTAGGTCTGATGTTGCCAGCCTTTTGGTTTGTGAATGCTTGTTTCGTCATAGTTGTTGCAAAGCTTTGTTTGAGGGGCTGCTCGGACCAAGCCAATATTAAACAATAAAATTGTCTGAAAACAAATTTTCTTTGCCTCACAAAGCTTACTTTTCCATAGCGATCCCTGGTAGTGAAAGGAACTACTTTATGTGGATGTGCTTTTTGTGAAAATGTAGAATTCTGTCACCCGTCACTTGGTCTGAAGAGGCTGACCCATTGCTTCATGCAGTCTACTCTAGTAGGTAGAAGAAAAATGTGACTGACAACCTATGAATTAAAAAAAAAAACACAGTTCGAATAGTAAGAGCACAAATAGAAAGATAGCAGCCTTTATAGACATTGATTTAGCAAGTACGAAGAAATCTAGAAGTCAAGATGATACAACAATTTTATGCTAATTTTACTTGTAATAACACTTATAGCACAACCCTGGAAGGAGGAATATCCTCCTACCTTTTTTTAATAGAAAAAGAAAATAAACTATATAATGTTTGAGAAGGAATTGTCCTCTGAGCCCCAGTTGTAAGATACAAGTGTTGAAAAAAATAGGAAAACGTGCATTAAGTGCATTCAGTCATTCGCCCTGCCCTTGCACTTTATTCTTTAATCACTCTTTATGGACTTAATAAATAAAAACCTGGAGTTAGATTGTAAAGTCACAATCCTATAAAGAATAACAGTACCTTCATAGAAAAATATGAACTGTTGACTTGGTAATCACATTAGCGTATCATTAGTGATACCTCTATGGACATTATTGACCATGAGTTAGATGGTGACAAAGTACATAAGGACATTTGTTTGTATGGATTCCTATACTTCAATATATTTTACATTTGTTCTGTACCATGAGACTCAAAATCGGGGAAACAGATCTGTTGTTCGAGAATTCAGATCGGCTTTGATACCGCAGACAGACAACCTGTACAGCCACATTAATATACAAATATAGTACTAGTCCAAGCATCTTTTTTTCTGAATTCATCCATCAAAGAATACCTTGTCCTTGGCTGCCTACTTTGAGACCAACACAGGCTGCTCCCTGTGTCGGTGTGATTTTCATTGCGGTTTTTGAAACTAGAACCTTTCTTGAGGGGCGAAGGTCTGGGGCAACACAATAGCAAGTATCCCCGCCTAACACTAGCTCAAGTTCACCAAGTCAGTGTTTAACACTCAGGAGAAAAAACATGCTCCTTTTTATATATAACCCTCATCCACTCATTCTTCATAATCGGGACTACCTTGGCCCCTAAAAGTCAAGGTGGGCTGAACCATATTCCAGGGAGCTCCTTGTATATTGTAATGACTGGGGAAAGCTAAGTGTAATAAAAATGTTTTGTCTACACCCAGGTATCCCTTTATTAGTGGGGGATGGGGAGGGACACAAACTAAAAAAAGGGCCAATGAACGATATTAGTGGTCCTTTGTCCCTTGCTATAAACATGTTTCTGCCCTACTCAATGGTCAAATATTAGTCCGAGACATTTGTCAAGACAAATGCTGTTACGCATCCAGTTGACTGCTTGTGGATTACTTTTCACAACCACATGCAACTTCTTAGGCATGCAAGGTGAGTACTGTACTCACCTGAACAATGTACGGTACCAAATTCACTTACTAGTGGTGCCTGTAAATGAAAAGCCAAATGTGCACAAATGATCAGAGAGCATAAGTGAAAACAACACACCAGGTGTTCATGCAAGAATACGCAACCTCTGTATTTCTCTGAATTGACTCATGTAATGTTATGTTATGTTACACAGTTTATAGAGCGCATTGATACCCTCAGGTTTCCCAGCGCTAATGGACCCTAACCACAGAAAGGAGGAAGAAGACAAAATAAAAGCAGACCTAAAATAACCATGTTTTCAAGGCCTTTCGAAACTCCAGTTCTTGATCCATCAACCGAAGTTTAAGGGGCAGCGAGTTCCACAGTTTGGCTCCTAAAAACGTCAGAGAGGACCCACCCCATCAAAATTTTTGTATTTTTGGTACGGCTGCTAAAGCTATTGTAGCAGATCTCAAATCTCTGTTCGGCTTATAGAAAGTAGCCAAGTTCTTAAGGAGCGGAGGTCCTCTGTCATGCAAGGACCTGTGGATGTGACACAGGGCCTTAAATTTGATCTGTTGCTCAACCGGCAACCAGTGCAAGGACACTAGCCCAGCTTGCACAGATAATCTTCTCGGGATGTTCAGTAGTAAACGAGCTGCGGCGTTTTGAATTCTTTGTAGTTTCTTTTTCACATAGACTGGGGAACCTAGGAAGAGACCATTCCCATAGTCTAGGCTTGAAAGAATGATGGCCTGTACAATAAGTCTTCTAGCCAATGCCGGAAGGATGACAAAAACTTTCCTGAGAAGTCTCAGTAAGGCGAAGCAAGTTTTAGATATATTCCTAGCATACAGGTCTAATGTCAAAGGGGGATCCAGACTGATTCCCAAGCTCTTAACTTGCTTTTTGGGAAGCAGGAACTCACTAAGTACCAAAGGACAAGTGCGAAGGATTCCAGGCCTTGGTTCTGGACCCAATATCATCACTTCCGTTTTCTCCTCATTTAGTTGTAATTTACACTGGGTCATCCAGCTTGAGACCGCTTGCATACATGTGTGAAGGGCGGCTCCTTCAGTAGTGTCATTGGCAGAAAAGGAGACCACCAGTTGGGTGTCATCAGCATAAGACACCAATGCTAACCCAAATGATTCCACCAAGGAGGCCAGGGGAGGCCATATAAATGTTAAACAGTGTCGGACTAAGGGCCGACCCCTGAGGTACACCCGCACCTACATTGTAGTTTGTATGATAGGAACGTACTGTCTAGGACCTGAAAGGATCTATCCTGTAAGAAGGAAGTAAGCCAGGCAAGTGCTTGTTCCTTGATTCCAATCTCCCTCATTCTCTGAATCAGTACCTGGTGGTCTACATTGTCAAATGCTGCACTCAAGTCCAGCATAATGATCACAGTGGTACGATCCTGGTCAACCCTCTTCCTGGCCTCTTCCGTAACCGCAATTAATGCAGTTTCCGTGCTCTGACCCGCTCTGAAGCCCATCTGAGTGGAATGGAGCAACATATTCTCTTCTAGGAAGGTGGAGCGTTGTAGATTGATGTATTTGTCCAATATTTTGGCGGGGTGGGCAGAAGGGAGATTGGTCTAAAATTCTTCAACACTGTAGGGTCAAGAGTAGTTTTTTTTAATAGCGGTTTCACTATAGCATGCTTCCATGAGCTGTGTACTAATCCTTTAGCTAGAGAATCATTGAGTAGTTGTACCAGCACAGGAACTATAGCTTCCGCCCCTTGGACAAATATATGAGGAGGAGCAGGATCCAGGGGGGATCCTGATTTGAGGGCAGTCAAAGTTAGTACTTGAGCTTGCGAAAGAGGAGTAAGGTGAGATAAGCCAACCACTCTGTCACTGATAGAAAACTCCTCCTTCTCAAGTACTCATTTGTACTATGTCAAGCCAACTATAATTTTTAAGCATGGGCTCCAGGCCTGTTGTTTTGTCTTAAACCTCAGTTAGGCCCCTTCTTAAGATGCCTGGACATCCACAACCCAGTAAATTAGAGGCCATTTGTAAATTTGTGTATCCTGGATTTTTTTTTTTAAATAGCATCTTTCTTTACACTCAATTTGCAATAAGCCAAATAACCGCCTGGTTTTTCGATACCATCTTCTAGAGCATCATCTCTCATCACTTTCAATGATACTACTGCCTCTGCTAAGCGTTAAGCAGCAGTTAAGCAGCACAAGTGCAGATGTGGCAGCATACCATGTAGTGATCAGTAGGAGTGAACAGGTCCTTTTTTAACCTGTGTCACTGGAGTGAGACCCAGAGGCTCACTTAACTTTTTTAAAGTTCTTCGCTGTGGGCTTAACTCACCCTTGGCCTACATCATTTTTTCAGAAGAAGTGATTTTTCAGTGGATGTGTGTGTTTGTCTGGGAAGGGTGCAGTACAGGGACAGAGCAGTGCTATGCAATATAAGCATGGTTAGTGCATGTACTGAGTATATGTATGCTTGCGAGCAGTACGTTACATGAAAGATGTAGTGTTGTGCAGTGCGTGTGCAATGAAAGGATGTGCCGGGTGCATGCATGCTTGTGAGAAGTATAATACATGAAGGGTGAAGTGTTGTGCAGCGTGCACATAGTGTGTGCTGGCAGTGTGTGTGTTTGTAAGTAGCACACCATGGCACAATACAGAAAGGGTACAATACTGAGCAGTGCTGGATGTATGTGTGCCTGGAGTGGCACAATGCATGGAGACAGAGTACTGGACAGTATGTGTGCTGTTTATGTACAGTTAGTGCAAAGTGTGCCTGCAGAGGTATATTACATGAAGCCCGGGATTCCATTTTAGAAATCCCAGGGCTGCCTGGTGAAGACGATGAGTAGAAGAATCCCCCCCAGACAGATTTGAGTATTGCTGCATTCCTGTGATCTGGCAGGGGACACACTGGGGTCAGGGATAGAGAGAGAGAGAGAACCCCTGTACACTTCAAAAGGGTGATGTTTGATTCAGTGATAGCTCACAAGAGAAGAGACCTGGACACATCTCAGGAAGGACAAGGGCTGATAAGTTAATGGTAAAGAGTAGGGCTTAGAGCCCAGGTTTAACATGTTGATGCACATATCACTGTGATGGACATCGTGGTGTGAACTCTAGCCACTCCCATGGCCTGTGTTGTGGGTCTGTCAGTTTCAGAGACTCTCTTGCTGTGATAGACAGCCTTTCAAGCTGAAGGAGAGGTAAAATGTACACTTCAAAAGAAGCAAACGCCCAAAATAAAACTTCAGAGACTTGGAACCTAAATCGCATTTGGTGGCTGGAAATGGACAATAAGACGGCACAGTTGAGACCCCAAAATTGGTCATCTACCAAGAAGCCAGACGGGCTTTGTGAAAAGGGGAAGCTCTGCAAGAGTTCTGCTGGTGATCAGGACTGGGGCCAAGGCCTTCTGGTCTCCCTGCTTGGTGAAGGGACATCACCCATGGAAACTAAGACCTCCTGCTTTGGATCCTGGAGCATCAGCGCCTTTCTGCTTACCAAGACCAGTGTCCTCTGTGAGAAAGAGGAGAGTGTTGGAGGGAGTATGGAGCCCTACCAAGAGGACTTGTGGGCAAGGGCACAGCTGTGCACTAATCGGGCCGTTTCCCGTGTGCAGGAGTGATTCAGCGACCCCTGTATGCCAGAAAAGGTCCGCTGTGGACTGAGCCATACATCGACTGCTGTGCGGGGAGCTCCAACCCCGCACTGCCTAATTGCAGTGACCCTGTAGGCCAGAGGGGGCCACCATAGGAGTGACTGTGTGGCAAAGCACCAAGGCTTGTGTGAGACTTGATTACAACCCTGTTGGTGATCACACCAGAGAAGTCTACGCCTTCCCTGCAAGTACTGCAGCAACCCCATAAGGAAGGTGGGGCCGTTAGTACTGAATTCTGCCAAAGATTGTGCCGTTTCCTAGAAATATTGAAGCTGTGACCTGTCATTGAGACCTTTCTCCTGCCCAACCCTGAGGAAGCCGGGGGATTCCTTGAGGACTTGAGTGTACACAAATCACCCTCCATCCCCCTCCCCAACCTTCCCCTTTGCGGTGAAATTGCACTTAACATGATGATGAATGCTGGTACCATATCCAATCACTGTTGAGGCCGGCAGCGCCACTCGAGGGAGAAAGATGCACCTGCCGGGTGCTTTCATGTGTACCGCAAGCAGCCTGACTCCTGTGCACAGGACCAGAGCTGCAAGTGCCCATGGTCGAAGCACCCGCTGAAACACTGAACGGGTCTGTGCTGCTGGAGCAGGTAAGACTTGAACCGGGCTGGGCGGGTCCCAGGTGACGAGATGCTGAAGGTGCTGTGGCATCATAGAAACTCTTGACTTTTACATAAAAGTCAAAGGGGCTCTTGAGCAAAGCCTACTAATTAGCATCCTTGGATGCGACCACCACTGAATAGACAATAACCCTGATCACTTAACATGGACAGGTTGGACAGAGATTTACCAGATAAACACTAGAGCCCCTCGCTTAAGGGGATTGTGTTATTGCTTACTAATGTGTTATTTCTTTGGCTGGGTTGAGTTGGAAATAAAATACTTCTTTTTATATCTAAAAGCAAGTATTTAATTGATTGGCATTGCTGAGTGCTCTTTGAGTTTTTAATCGTTGTGTTCACTAATGTGCATCTACACTCCCCCAGAGGGAGCCTTTACTGCTCCTTCAAAGCTACGACTGAAAGTCAAGTGCATAAGGGGTACTTGCTCAGTTGAGCAGGTCAAGCCCCAGGACATCAGGAGTAAAAGACCTCAACCACCACGGTTGGTCCAAGTACCCCTTGCATGTACTATGACTTCTGAAAGGGGTTCTGGCACATAGTATGGAAAGCCTCTTCCTATGCAGAGCGGGCCTTCCAACACTCTTATCCTCTTTTTTTCCTGTCTGCATCCTCTATGCACTGCATGCCCTTACTGTTGTCAGTATTCATTAACTTTGCAATCCATATCCTTCAGGGGTGATGAAAACTTTCACACTTCTCCGGATCTACTGCTAACCTTACATTAACTATGTGTAGGTTAGATGTAGACCTGAGGGAAGGGCAATGGGACAAAAGAGAGAAACAAAAACTGGATATTGCCACCTTGCCTGGCTTCATACCAGAGTTTGATGTGCACTGCAGTAACCTTGATAACTAAAGCCAAGAGGAGACTTCTAGCATGAACTTGATAACATCTTAAACACCTAACTTCTAATATTCTTTATGATACACCATCTCACTGTCTCTGTTTTCTACTTTCTATTTTGGAATGAAGCTCCACATAATTATTCAGAGTTATTCACACTTGCATTGATGTTCATTGTAATTAAACTCAAGAACACTACTGTTTCCTCAAGAAAACTACCTTTAATATCATGTGATAATACTTTACAGCTATGATTATGTTTAAATTAACATGTTGATAGCTGGGAAATTAAAAACATTCACTGACATTATGTACTTCACCTACTAACTTAGCAATCATGTACTTGTTCTCATGAATACCTTAATTATATACCTTAATTATATTCTCATGAATACCTGTGCAAATATGATTCCACATAATCCAACACTATTGCCATCAGAAACCTATAATGTAGGCCACACCACCATTTGTAAGTCTTGTGAGTCCTGTGCCTTCATGTGCTATGTAGCCCTTGTTGTTTTCATGTGATTACTGTATAAAGTGACTGAAGTCTTGATCAGGGGCGTGCAGCAATACTGGTCTCATTTGACCTGTCTGTGGCCTTTGATGCGGCCTTCACTGTACATTGCTTCAGCTTTTAGCTGATTGTGGCATTGGTGGTCCTGCGCCACAGTGGCTGAGGTCCTTTATATCTGACTGATTTCAGTCGGTCTCACTTTCTCCTCTTTTGACTACTTCGAAGGGACTGAGTGTCCCCGAGGGTTTGGCTTTGAGCCCAGCACTTCACAATGTCTATATGGCTCTCCTTGCTGAACTCTTCCATCTTGTAGGATTCAAGCTAGTGTAATATGTGGACAACGCTCAGCTATTGTCCTTTTCTGATGCCAATAGTAATCTACAACATTCTTTCCTACCTTGCGTATCGAGCATGGATAACTGGATGAAGCATCGCTCTTTGATACATCAAAAACTGAAGGTATATTTTTCCGCTGTTCCCCCTTTCTTTGGTCTAGTGCATGGTGGCCACTGGTGCCTTCACTCTGTGCTGAATAAGAACCTCTTTGCATTTTCTTCACTTTGGCTCCCTTCTCCGTGAAACCCTGCATTCCTTTCCCCTCTCTGTAAGTCCTGTTCTCCTTTTCACCCTGGCCTGCTCCTGTGCCCTTGTGACTCGCCGATCTTCCAAAGTTTCATGCAGGAAGGGCTTCTCTTGCTATTTTGCTCATTACCCTCTCCCTGTGGTCGGAGACACGGCAGGAGCTGGTAGAGGATAGGCACAGCAGTAGAAGTTTGTGGTCCAGGTTCTACTGGAAAAGGTGGAGCTCCCGCTGCTGAAGTCCTCGTTTGTTTAAATGTCCAATAAAACTGACTGGTCACAGACATGAAATCGGATCTATCGTGTATTTAACATGTCAGTACCTCTCCTTTTCAAGTGTTCTGGTCCGATTTAATCATTTTGTGCTTTGCAGCGCTGTGGTGCCCCCGGTTCTTTCCTTCCCTTTCCACTCTTTTCACCTAGAGAATACAATATTCAGAACTCCGCGCAGCTAAAGAAAAATGAAAAACGTTATTAAAAAAGGCCCTTTGGGAAGCAGCAGAAAAAATTATATTAAAATCAATACCAGGGCTGAACCTGCGGTAAGAAGGAATATGTGGAGGCTTTATGTTATTGATTGCTGGTGTAATAACATGTTTATTCCAGCCGGCTCTCGTCTGTCTCGAGAGAACAAGAAATATTTTTTGGCCAACATATTTATTTAGGTACAATATACATTTCCATTATCTTAGTCCTTCTACAAGAGCAGTTAGCTTTTCTACAGCAGTTGAGATGGGTTTTTTGTTTGTATTCTTGCTTTGGTGTGACTATTTGAGGTGTACTAATTACAGAAACATACAGTCTCTTTATTAACTAGGAAATAATGTATTTAATTGAATTTTAATTTAATGTACAAACATTTGGAAATTAAGTTGAAGCAGATGGATCTTTGTATCGCTTTTTACCTGTCCATTAATATAGTTAGGGAATCGTTGCAAGTCCCGCGCAATCCCAGGAGTTAATCGTGCACCAGCCATTTACATGTACTTCATGGTGTTGTATCTACAATTTGTGCCTCTGCCTGCATTATTCCGATTTACACTCCTTGGAGCGGGCGCTCTGCAGTAGCACCTCATGTTGCTGTACTGAGTGAGTCAGCTTGTTTTACACTCAAACACATAGAGGCTGTGCAAAGAAACGACGTGAAAACATCTCAATGAAGTTCTTAACTGAGCTAATTTGCTGAGGCAGTTTGCAGTTAACTTGGAATGACATAATAGAAAAAGTGATGTCACATCACTTTTAGTCACATAAGAGACTCGACATATATATGGAAGGAGGTGTGGTATAGTGGCTTTGCTGCTGACTTGGAAAACTGTGGAGCTGGGCTTGAATCCCTTCCTTCATGGAACATCATGTGGTTCTGGGCATTCACTATCTCCCTGGGCTTTAAAAATGTAAATATGTGAAATTGTCATTGTGTCACTTGATTACACGATCTCGTATTATCTTTGCATTCCCTTGAACGTATAGAACCCAATTGCTTCCTAGCTATGTTTGTTGTGCAAAATCCATATATTTTTACAGTCAATGTTGAGATAGATCTTTAGTATATATATATATATATATATATATATATATATAATAATAATAGTACATGAACAAGAATGTATATCTAAACACAACCTAGGTATACATCTTGTTTTCTGTGAAAGAAATGTATTTGGTGAGTCTACATTTAAATATAATCAGTGGATATAAAACATTTAATTGTTTTCATGCTGGGCTGGGAAATGATAGACAAACACACACACCTGATATATAAATAAACTGAGGAGTGGAGATAATGATTGTGAAGTTATGAGCATTTGAAGATGTCAATTATAATTGAAATTCACCAGGGTGACATCAGGCGGGGTGGCATATGCAGTCAAAGGCAATTATGTGTGATAAATTAAAAATGTGGCATGGTGAATGAGTTTTCTGGTCATGTACCTGCTTTATCATGCTCTCAAACAGCCTCCTGATTGCATGTGCAGTCTGCAAAAGCAGTATATAAATGTGAAAGTAACTTTTTGATTTCACTCAGAAAATTACAGTTTTTTTTAAAGGATGCTTGATAAATACTTTTAAGAGTGTTTTTATGGAGTAAAAATTATATTGGGTGTATTTTCTTTAATAAAGACTTAAGTGTGAGTTAGTAATTCTTTTGTTTCCTACGCGTGCTTTTTGATTAGTTTCAAAGTCCTGAGTTCCTTACCTGTTCACACCTCGTTAGGCCAGTGTCGGTTTTATGGCGCTTGTCTTTTACAGTTGTGATCCATAGATGCTTCCCAGTATGTCCTTCCTAAAGATAAAGCGGATGATAGATACCTGGACTGCTCGGGTGGTACAGAAACCTTGAGGCAGCATTATAAACTTGTAGGGTGGCATGTAATGTGTTGCAAATGAACAGTGCTGGGTTAAACCCTGTAGAGCAGTGGTTCCCAACCTTTTGACTTTTGTGGACCCCCACTTTATCATTACTGGAACCCGGGGACCCCCCACAGAGTCATTACTGAAAGCTGGAGACCAAATCTGTCAGTATTATTTAATTATCTACGCTGTCGCGGACCCACTGGGTAGGCTTCGCGGACCCCCAGTGGTCCCCAGACCACAGGTTGGGAACCACTGCTGTAGAGGCTCCTAGGCAGCCGAAATGTCGGGACCCCCTCGCAAATCATCTCCTAATACGGTTTTATTTTTACCAACCAACAATTTTAATAAACCAATTTTATTACACAGAACTAAACATTACACGTACGTAGTTTGCGTCGAATTCTTTCACAAACTGACAGCTGAGAGAAGATGAGCTTTTAAGAGACAAACTGTTATGTGAATCTCTTGTCTATGGTTTATGTACTTTGAGTTGTTAGTGGGTACATTACATTAATACATTATTTTCTCTATAGATTCTTTAATGTAAAGTTTTTGTTTTCTTTGAGTTGATTCATGTTTTTCTATCTTTTGGAAACAATTTAAGAAAACTTGATTGTAATTTTCTTTTAAGATCAAATCAATATTATTTTGATATATTGTCGCCGGTCCCCTAAAAGGAGTGAGGCCCATAGGCTGGTGTCTGCTTTGCCTATTTGGTAATCCGGCACTGTGCAGGCGGTCGGTCTTGGGGCCAAAACGTCTCCCACCCTGCATCGGCCTCTTGCTAAAGGGGTCTACGTCCCCTCTCTAAAAATGATTGTGGGGTTGAGGAGGGGCTCCATATTTCCGCATCTACCCTGTCTAATCCCCTTGTTATTATTATTTAAAGGCTGCCAGCATCCATCCTGGGTAGAGCAGCGATATGTAAAATAGGAAATTAGATGAATATATTGTGTAAAAGAGTAAGCAAAGCGTTTAGCGGATTTTCAATCTCAGTAGCACACATCGTGACATAACATGCTCCCAGACACCAAAACCAGATTAAGTAAATGTAAAATGGTGCCCTTTCGGTTGTCAGGAGGTCTGTTTAACATTGCTCTAGGGATCTGTAAACCATAGCACTTGTTTACAATTTTTTTTTTAAACCCATAGCAGAGCTGGTCATTTTTTCTTACTTCTTAAAATATTCATGGTGCTTTTTGGTAATGTCAGAATATGCCTTAGACGTGTGTATGCCTTTACCAGTGTTTGCAAAGCTGCACGTATGTTTATTCGGCTCATGAGAGGCATTGACAGCTATATTATTTGATAAACTTGCAAAAAATATTCTAACCCAGCAACGTAACGTGGTGCTTTACTTGTTGATTTACAACATGTAAGTTATTAATATGACGGACCTGCCGACAGTTATAGGATGTCTCTTTCTAGTCATATTGATTTCAGAATCAGTTCATTGTCCATTGATAAGTGAACCTGTCCATTTTCATAGAAAACTGATAACGGATGTAGAAATGATGACTGTAGGCAAATCACAAAGAGATATGGAAGAGATGAGTGTAAGCAAACCGCAAATAATGAATTTTAAGGAAATCTGGTCTCCTTTAGGATCTCGTTGTACGTTACTACTGTGAGGTCCGCTGCCTTGAGAAACGGCTACGTCAATGTCACTGCATTTACGGCAACCACATCATCAAGGTACATTGTAGTGCACTTTAGAACGACCTCGACCTCAGTAATGCCCCAGAAGAACTACTTGGACTTTTATTTTTTTAATTAAAGCAAAGGTATTTTAATTTCTAATTAGTTGATATTTAATTAACCTCTTCTTAACAGTAACTCTGACACTTCATTACATTTATTTAAATAATTATTCTTAAACTAATCCCTACACCCAATTTAAGTTTCGTTTGAATGAAATAACTGTACTCAACCTTAAATTGTGCAGGGCCAAAATCAGGAGAACTTTCTTTGGCGAACTGACCACGCATTAGGAATATGCTTCAGTAAAGGGACGAGTAATTCCAGTTATAGCATGCTAGACTGCATTCCAGGCCCGAAAAATAGTTAAGTGCAACGTGCCACCTGGAACCAATGACGGGCCTTTGTAATTTCGGGAGGTCTACCCCATGCAGTTGTAATGGGGCCCCAGGTGGCAGGGATACACTGATCCTGTAAATAGGAAAGAGACCATGAGCAGCAGACTCACCTTCTATGTAACTTTATCTTGTGTATTTGCCCACAGGCAAATTCGTTTTTTGTGAACCTTCATAGTTTGAACTTGGACATATCAAAGCGCTGCGTCAAAGACCTAGGGCCATATGTACGAACACATTTTCCCATAGACACAGAATGGGTAAACCCTTTGGTACATCTAGCCCCTAGTGTCCAAATTGGGAAGTGCTAAACGTTAGGGCTTTGGATCATCAAATAGAGCGGCACAGCCTTTCGCTACCTCCATTCATCTGCTATAAAGTTCTTGACAATGCAGTTTATACTTTGACATGCACACTGTTTTGTTCATGAAATGAATTCCAAGCATTACAAAAGGATAGCTTGGAAAATGGCATGAATGAGGAACACAGTACTGCCTTGTTGCTGATGGGATGAAACGAATGAAGCTGCATGATAATCAAGTCGTTTATTTAGAGAACGTGTTGTGGTCTTGGGTTTTAAGCATAAGCAGAATCGGGTTTGGATGTTCCTGGTCTGTGGGACAGAGCCCAGTTAATTTCTTCCCTTGCCTTATCCAATTACCAATCAAAGATAATGTCTGATTACCTTCTAGTTCTGTAGTGTCCCAGGAGTTGTTGAAAAGTGGGTGCCATTTTAATAAAAGGTAAAAGCTAACCGTTTTTTCAGCAAATGTGGTAGGAAATAGTGTCAACTCTGCCATCATAGTGCAATGAAAGCATATTTTGAGGTATTGCACATAAAATCCTGGAATGGACTCGGCCATCTTAACATTTTAAAATATTTCTGTGGAGCATTCGATTTTTAAAGTAAACTTGCCATGAGCTTAATGTGGAAATGCTTATTGATGGGCGGTCCTAAAAAACTGTAATTCACCTAACAGATTTAGCTTCCGTCCTGCATCAGTGCCTGCTGAATGCAGAATACATCCCAGGAGGATGTCTGCCCAATTTTGCCACAGTTGTTACAGAATGAAGCAGAGTGTGAGGAACTCAATGATGATCAAGGCGGTATTACTACTGTTGTGGATGCAGTGCACAGTGTTAATGGGACGGGTAATGCAAAGTGAATTGCAGAAAGCACAAAAAGCAAATGCAATCTGGAAGAGAATGATTAGATTTATTGTTAAAGGGTGGCCAAAGGAGCATTGTGCCTGGTGTAGTTGTATTGCAATGTGAAATAAATCATTGGTCGTAACCTGTGGTCCTGTCTACTCAGGGGATCTGCAATTGATTTGAAAATTAAATAACAACAAATTAATTATATATAAGTAAAGAACCGAAGTGTCCTATTGAAAAATTTCCAACGTTCTGTAAATGAAGGGAATTCGAAATTGGAGGCTAAAAAACAGGCGTGATTAGGATTTCTGCAGATGGGTTTCTCCATCACATACATGGGAAATATCCCATCCTCTGTATTACAAGTGACATTGGTGGACTACGGCGTCTGGCATATGGCGGACTTGTTATCCGTCAAGTTCGTTACGTATTAAACCCATCTGCTGAACTCTAATCAGATCCTAAGTTAGTATCCTCAGATTGATTTGTGGGAGCAGTGCAAGTGCATCAGACAGAATATAGTATGGGCAATGTGTGGCCTCGATTAAATAAGATATGCCTCAACCTCCCTATAAAATTAAAAAATTTACTTTTTAAATTTGCTTGTGAGTTCAATAAAATGTTTTATCATTTGCAAATTTGTTTGATGAATGCTTGTTTCTGTATTTGCATGTGTTTTACTGTTCACATAATGGAAAATGCTTAGCCTAGGGTCCCTGACTTCTAATATTGACTAAGTGGAGGTCCCCGGGTTCTAGTAGTGATTTAGTGGGGCTCCTCAGAAGTCCAAAGGTTAAGATCTACTGAGTTAAAGAATTGTCACGGAGAAGGACATTTGAGACTTGCCAAGCTTATTCTTCTGTAACGTGTATTGGGTCTTCTTTGATAACAATGAAAGAGGAACCTTGGTAATCAGTGTGCGAGCCATCAAACTGAAAGGTGTTGATGGCTGGGCTTAAGCATCTCTCTGCTTGTACAGTGTGATTTAAGGGATCGGATAGTCCCGTGTGCAGGAGGATGATGGGTGGTTAGCGTCTCAGAACACAGTAGTTCGCCATTCCTTTCTGTATTCTTTATGGGTTTTGTCAGAATTCCACAATAGTGAATATAAAAACTAATCATTTATAGTTAGGTCATCAGTCGTTGATCTGCACACAGATACAGACTGCTACACAATTTTTCTTCCAAGGTGAAGACTCCGTGTTATCTGTAGCAAGTCAACCAGGCAAGGCCCGTCCTTTAGGGCGGAGGGGCCACACCCCTCCCCACCTTTTGCCCCTCATGAAGAGTGTCCGTCAGACTGACCTTTGTTCATTTTCTGCTCAGACAGCCAGGAGTGAGACATGCGCGATTTGTGCAGACTCCTGGCTGCCTGAGCTGAACTTTGCTGGGCTGAGGAGGCCACAGCTCCTGTGGGCGTGACCTCCTCGGCTCAGCAAAGGTGCCTCGAGGCCCTCCCTTGGGTGACGAGGAAAGCGTCACCCATTGACTTCGACCTGGGCGCTTCATGTTTAAGCCCTGAAGCGCCCAGGGCGAGTGTCAATCAGTGACACTTAGTCACAGAGTGGGGTGGGGTCAGCAGTCTCACTGACCCCATCCCACTCTGTGACGAGGCTGGGACTGCTGCCTTCCCTCTCTGAGGGAAGGCAGCAGTCCCAACCCTCCTGGGACTTCGAGGCTGAAGGTAACTGTGTGTGTGTGATATTTTAAAATGACTGGTGCGTGCCTGCATGTTTGAATGTTGTGAGTGTTGTTAATGGATGTGCACGCGTGTCTGTGTGTGAAAGAATGAGCGTGTGTGTGTGTGTGTGTGCGTGCTTCCCGCCCCCCTCCCCCCAAAAGCTGCCGGCCACCACTGAAGTTAACTCAGTATGTAGTACAAGACTGCAGCAGTACATGCCTCTGCACACACGACTAGTGCTTAAAGTGTACTGCACACAATGTAAATTGTTGAATTAATGTCATAGCTGTAACAAATTGTACCTTGCAGCTTTGCTCCTTGGGAAGTGGGAACAATAGTACTGAGATTGCAGATCCGCCCATTTTAGTTTGAAGCATATTTGTCTTCAATCTTGCTCCTCGTCATGGCAACGTAATTGAGAGTTCAAACACAATATGTGAAATAGCCGACATACTGAGTTGCACAAATGACCGTTGTGTTGTGTACTTTGTGGACATAAAAATATACGCCATTTTAAGATACTCTGATGTGATCGTGTAGGCCTCATGCATGAAAATGTTTACAGAAAGTTGAATTTAGGGCAATCAATTAAAAATTCAGCTTGCGCAGTTTGTAGGTGCTGACCAGATACAGGCTGTTTATCAGTGCTTAGTTTGTGGCTGTGCCAGGCACCACCACCTATTTCTACCACGTGAGACTCTTATAGTTGTGGTGCTGTGTGGCTGTGGTTTTTCATTAGAACACGTCTGCGTAACACCCATCTATTAAGCATACTATTACAAAAAAGATAAAACAAGCACTCCAGGCCATCTCTTTTTCAAAATGTCACCCATTTTAGAATGTGAACCTTAGTGTTTAGTGCAGGTACTGGCACTTATCAGCAGTGTTGGGGGCGTTGTGGGTTGTGCCATCTGCAGTCGACCCCTGTGAAATACCTTGGGCCCTGGCATTTATTTTTAACAAATTAAACCTCCTAATGCAATTTCCTCAAAATGTACATAGCTTTGTTGGTTAGTAGGATGAAATGTTTCCAGAAAGGCAGTTTTTAGATGCCTACCCCATCTGCCTATTCCCTTATCAGTGAATACATTAATTAAAACAGCTCTTGTATGATTATGGGCAGTTTACATAATGCTGAGTGAGGATGTGTGTGTAAGCCATAAATGCCTTTATTGGCACATTGATAAATGAATTGAACTCTGATGTACTGTGCAATGAATGGTCCCAAATCCATGTGAAACTGTGAGCTGTTAAAATTCTTAGAACTATTGGTCTAAAGCTACATCGCAAAGGTGGAACTTGTCTCTAAATTAGTAATTTACTTGTGCTTTATACTACATTTCAAATAAAGAATCTACACAATTTGAAGTATAACCAATCTTCAGGATTGCTTGCCAGTCTTCAAGAAACGGGTGTGTTTTTTGGGGCATTAACATCAACCGATTCCACTGCAGAACATTTAAGAATGTGCTGTAGTTGAAATCACAAATTCCTCTTTTTCATTAAAGCTCTTTGCAACCTGAACAATTCATTATCAGGGGTTGTTCAAGCATAGGTGAATGTATGCGCACAGTTTACATTATTATTCTTATATACTATGTATGCTAAGTATATGCCGCACTTTACATGACAACTACATTTAGGTCACCAGTTTTTATTGGACTCTACCTTTGTTAAAAAAAAATGCAAAACTTACATTTCAAAGAGATTTATTAGTGAGCAATGCATCAATGCATCACATCTTTCTAGGAAAATTGTATTTCTTGTGAACAGTTTGTTTCCTAAAGAACGAACGGTAAATGCCCACACACACTCCAGACACAATATATTTTAATTGTACCAGTAAAGGGTTTGGGGATTAACATTACAAGTGGAACAAAATACCACCTCCTTACTAACTGTTTTCCCTTGAAATTAGCTTATGGCGAACAGAACAGTAGTTATGTTTTTGGCTTTGCAGAACATCTAGATTCCCTTTCCAACTGCAGGAATATGCAAGAAACATTTGTCTCATAGCATAAACATGAACTGTAATATATATGATTCGGTGGTTTGAATGTGTGTGGCAGTTGTGTTTGCAATTGCTTACCGAATGATAGATTTACAGACTCCCTACTGTGCTAAGTAAAAATAACCTTTAGAGTTACTGTGGGCACTTATGTTACCAACCCATTGGTTGAAGTGATCATCATGTAATAATTTTGAATATCCTGCTTTCTAGGTCTGCAGATTTTATTTGTCAAGGGCTTTTTGAATGATGCTGTGGTACTTAGTCAATGTACCTGTGAAAAGTGTTTGCTGCCTTGTACATTTGGATTTGTTAATGGCTTTTGACATTTTGCTGCATCTACTGGACCGCTTCGATACTTGCACGTTAGATGTTAGACTAGATCTGGTGCTTTCTCAAAGAGTTGCCAACAAGTTGAACTGGTAACATTTATTAATAGCATTGTCTCCTATGACAAGTGTAACCAATAAAGAGCCCTCCTTATCCCCTCTGTTTTTCAAATTGTGGACACCTTTATCGGCCCAGCTGATAGGTAGCCCTGTCAGCTGTTCACAGGCAAGATCTTAAAGTCCCAGTCCTAGACTGCCGACATCCTTGCATTCATCCATCTGGGTGTTTTACTTGTTGCTTTACAGACAGTGATGGAATCCTGGGGTAATGTTTCAGACCAGTATATTTTTTGAACTAGAGCTGAATCCATGGGTTAAGACTTTAACTTCTACTTGTACTTATTATGTTAAATTTGCTGTTAGTTAAATCCCAAGCAGAGGAGAATCCTTGTACAGCCCATCATTATGCCTCACCACCAATATTGTGTGGCTGTCTCTGAATATCTCCACCAAGTTTCTGAACACATGTAAATCTGTACTGAGCAGGAAAATATGGATAATATGTTTGAATTCAGAGCTTTTGGAACCTATACACAAAGATAATTGATACACGAGTAAATCTACAATTGTAAATATATTCTTATACTTTGTATTGACTTTAAAACTATTAGCTATTTACTGAGTATAAAGTTACTACAAAATGTAGACTTAAACATCACCTCTTTGATTCAGAGGGTGGAGCCTAATATGAGTGCAGTTACCACTAGTAATGTTTCATTCTCTGACATGATTGACCTAAAGGATTGTGTATCTGCTTCGAATAATGGGTCTTGTATATGAAAATGTTTTCAGAAAACTAACTTTAATGCAAGCTATATCAAATTAGGTATGGGTAGCTTGTAGGTGCTGCCCAGAAATGATTAAATAATAATTCCATCTGTGGTATATTAGCATAGCAGAGCTACTGGAGCAGAGATCTCTCTGTGATAAAGTAAAGAAAACATTGAAAAAAAGTTTATTAAACTTTACAAAAATCCTAGTAAAGTATTTGTATAATAAAGCTTAGTGTCAATTTCACATAATTATTTTAATTGTATATAGCAAAACAAGCATTTGCAATGCAATAGGTCTCGCATTTGCTCGAGTTAGAGCTATTAACGTTGTTAACTCCTAACTGGACTTTTGTTGCTGCATAAATTTAGGGAAGAAAAATGAGCGCGATCGCGCTTTGTAAAACAAGCGCGATCGAGATGAAATTGAAAACCAAAAAACCAAGCGCTGTAACAATAAAAATAAATAAAAAAAGGCACCCCCAACAACAGATGAGGAATGGAAGCGCAGGGAAACTGTAGTTGAGCGGAGCGCTGCAGCAAAAAACGGTAGTGATGTATCGGTGCCTGAACCACCTAGGATGCTGCACAGAAGAGGGACACTGGACTAGACCAGTGGTAAGTAGCAGGCGGGACCAAAGTCCATTATACAATACAACAGGTCCTCCAGATGGCGCATGCGTGCTGCCTAAGCTCGACCTAAAAAACTACAGCGCTAATAACTTAACTTTTATTTAAATATTTGATTTGAATATATTATATTCATTTATATTTATTATTTTAAAATGTATTAAAATCCCTGCTGAAGTAAAATGTTTATTTGTTTAGTTTTAAAAATTATAAAATGTTATGTGGGGAAGTAATTTAATTTTTTTTTAACCAGCTGCTTTTATTTATATAAGAGTCATAATAAGATTTTTATTGTTTTATAGTTTCGTTAATATCAAATAAATGTATATATTTTTTTAAAGTCTTTCCTTTGAGGTTCTATTGTAAATCCCTGTCTTAATTATTTTCTATGGGAGGGTGTTGCAGTCCCAGTGGTTGGTAAATGTGGTGCTGGACTTACTCGGAGTCTGAGCTCAAACTGTTTTGTGTCTTTTTTTTTTTATCAGTGGTAACTATAGAAGCGCTGTTTGCGGATAGCATTGGGCTTCTCCTTTGTGGGTGGGTGTGTGTCCCTCACAAAACACCTCTTTAATGCTCCCTTAACCATGCCTTACCCCTTCCAATTAGTGGTAAGTATTCTTAATTTTCCAGCCGTTCTCAAGTCCCTCCTACATTTACTCCTAAAACATAGGTGTTCCCATGCGGAGGTGTCCTCAGTTGGCGCAGAGATGTCTGCACATGGAAGATAGGAAAGGCAGAGGGCTCCTCATGGAGGTTGTGAATAGCAGTTTGTAGTATGTGAGTAACACTTTTGTAGTGCTACTAAACGTAGTACAAAGTGCAGTTTGGGAATAGGTGTAATGATTTCTTAAACCCATCAGACAAACAATGAGGCTGGCAGCTGAACATGGGTTTTCAAACTTAGCTCCTGGTTCTGACAGAGATGTGGAAACTCAACAGATTCCCATCTCCAGCTACCATTTTGACAGCGTCTCTTTCAATACTCATAACTGAGCCTTGATCTCCATTTTAAATCCACAGTTTTGACAAAACATTTTGAATGTTGCCAAGGAGGCCCTATGGCTTAAATGTGAAGGGGTGAGGTCCAGAAATGTTCTCTCCTAAAATATTAATTATGCCTTTTTTAAGAAAAGAAAATAAAGATTGAATCACTGTCAGTTTCATATCGACACTTTACATTGAATGTGTTGCAAATTTTTATTGATGTCTATAAAATATCGTGTTTTTTTTTAACTCTTTTAAGTTATAAACATGAATATAAGTTTCTTTGCCCATTTATTTTTAGTGCGTTGTAACAGTTTATTATTGTTTTCTTGTAAAGGTTTTACAGCTGCTGCTGCTTGGCAGAGGGATACACTCCTCCACCCTAATGGAGGAGCCACCCCTGGGATTGACTAATCTGTAAATTTATATTAGTAACATATCTCTATGATGTTTGGTTGAAAAAAATCGCCATAATTTTAAAATACCAAGCATGTTTCGAATGAAAGACTGTTTAACACAAATTAGTGTTCATTTTTGGATAAGATACTGACGGGTTTTCTTTTGGTAGAGATACACTATATGAGGATGACAGGCTGCCCACCATTGGTCCATTCTTACTAATGAGACCCAGATTATTTCATAAAGGTTTAATGAGGGGTAGTTAAATGGACCCCGCAATCGGCCGAATAATGATCACTTTGGAGCTCTTCAACGGGACGGGCATTAATTTTTCACGTTACAGACCCAGAGCTGAAGTTTAGGTTAAAGGTTTCCCCGGAGCCTGTATCCTTGCCTGCCATGACAGCTGCAGTGATTTTAAACCACGTTCTGTTTCTGCGCAGCACATCGAGCCAGCACTCAGCCTCATTAAATATTAAACCGAGTTTTCAGGAACATTATTCACTCATTAATATTGCATCGCAGCCTAAACTGCATTGTTCAAAACATTTTAGGATGTTATGCAAGGCTGTCGAAATGCATTAACAAATGTGTTGTGTGTTGAACAATGACAACAGCACAACCGACAAATTGCGGCGACCTTCCACATGTTGAGCGCTTCACTTTGTCGTGGATGCATTTTGAGCCTAAAAACTTGTGGCCTCACTGAGCAAAATGCAGTCAGCTGGGTGAATTAAATGTAAGCAGATGGATCAAATGTTAATTTTTAGTAAAACATCTGCTACTCCAGGTAGAGCCAGAGATTTGTATTCAGACTTCCATTTATCCATGTTATATGTTCTGAAAGTGCAGCCTTGCAGGCCCTTTCAGGCAGTTGTCATACTGCTGCATATCGTTACCTGGATTCTTATGATCCATGTTTTCTGCATCTTCAGGGATTTTTCATTTTCTAGCGTATTCTATTCAATTGATAATTTGTGCTCTTTCCCGGCCTTCTAAACAGGTGTTTTGTTAGCCTACACTGAGATTAGTTTTGCAGTTTTCTTTAGGTTAATAAATAGGTTTGATTTGTTTCCCGAGATAGTGCTTAAATGTAACATTTGATAATTATTATTAAGAGTGGTTTAATATAGATTCAGCTGTTGTTCATTTGTACGTTTAAATAGACCTATTCGGCAATAGTGTAGTGTACAGTGATCATCAGAGGAGTGCAAATATTCTCTTTGATCTCACCCCCACTAGCCTGTCTGGATACAGAGATACCTAGAGTTGTAGTTGTATAGTTGTAGTTGTGTCTTGGACATCGGACATCTTTACACCTTGAAACCAATCGGCCCATATAAGGCGCCAGTGAGCGAGAAGAGGAAAGGAGCGAGAGAACAGGAAAAGCAGCGAAAACGAGCACTGTCAAAGCCAAAATGTCTTAAATATGTGAGAGCTATTGGCTTCGCCAATGTCTTTTAACCAGTTATTAAAAAAACACTATAAGCACTCTTTTTATGTTTGTTTACATTCCTGCTTCATAGCCCTGTTACATTCCTTATGTAGCCCTCTTTAACTTTTAGCTGTGCTGCACAGCATCCATGCTGTTCTGCCAACGTGTTTTAGGTATGTTGTAAATACAAGAGCTCTCGCATAGACGTGACCTATTGGCTTTGCCAATGGTTGTTTCTGGAGCAACCACCAGGGGATTTTGGTGGGTAGGTTCAACGTGTACATTGTTACATTCTCTTGAATGTTACTTATTGTATGACAGCACAAAGTCAATTTGAAGCTTTCAGTCACTGCTTCCTTTCGGGCTGTTCGGAGTAGAGCAGTGGTTCCCAACCTTTTGATTTCTGTGGACCCCCACTTTAACATTAGTGGAACCCAGGGACCCCCAATGAATCATCATTGGAATCCAGGGACCCCTGTCTAAGTCATTACTGGAAGCTGGGGACCTAATTTGTCAATATTTGTTAATTTTTTTAATTTTCTAAGCAGTCGAGGACCCCCTAAGAAGGCTTCGCGGACCCCCAGGGGTCCCCGGACCACAGGTTGAGAACCACTGGAGTAGAGGATAAGTGATCTTATTCATGCTTTAACTGGAGGGTGACTGGGGCTGTGCTGAGAGATGTTTTTTTTGTGTTTTTTTTAAAAACATGATTTTGAATTCTGTGAGCAAACAGAGCAGTTTCACAGATTAGGGAGACATCTTCCAAAACCGAATTACTACTTGGCCATCAGATCATGGAACAAATTGTTTAACTAAATAAATGTGAGTATTAGTTTTTACTTTGTCCTTTATTTTGCAGAAACTCTTTTAAGGGAGAGGTGGTGTGGCAGGATGACAGTCATAGATATAGTGTTCGCTGAAGTAACCTTTACATATTGCATGCCCGTCACAGGGTGTAAGTGCACTTTTAACGTGACAATGACTATTTGGTTAACAAACTCTTCTTGTTTAAAAAAAAAAAAAAGTGTGCACTTGAGATCCAATTTGACCTGATAGAACTAAACACATTTGAAACCATGATAAAATCCCCCTTCTGGGGAGCAGTGTTGAAAAATATGCCTTCGATTTAGGGGTATGTAGAATTTTTGCTCAAACACCCACGCTGTATGCTGAGGTAGCAAAAAAGGTAATTTTTGAAACAACTTCATATAAATGAAGAATGCAAAGTTTAATGCGTCATACAACGGGAAAGTGGGTTGTGGGAGGGAAGAGGCATTAGGGAAGAGGAGGGGTAGAGGAAGCATCAACATGTTGGGACGAGAAAAATAAAAAAATTAAGCAACATGAATGGAAGAAGAAAAAAATAAAAATAATAACACCATAAAAACTCCAGCAGCAGAAGGACCCTAATCAAGATGAAGCAATGTGTACTTGGTCCTTGCTTCTGATGAAATAAGAGACAGTGAAGCCGCCACATGCTGCTCAATTAGGAGGCAGAAAACGAGTGATAATGATACCAATGAATACTAAGCAGTGGGCGGACTACAAGCCCCTTGTTGTGTACAGTATCTCTCCCGAACATGAGTGCACAGGTTAGACCTTAAAATCATATGTCCACTGCCAGAACTCTTGCACGTCTGCTCCTTGGGGAGACTGCGTAGTATGCCACTCCCACACACAAATGCCCATCTGATCCCCAGGAAATAATCGTCAAACTTGCCACTGAACATGTGTCACAAGAGGTATCCTGATTTCAGGATTAGACCGTTCAGGAAGGCTTTTGCTGAATCAACTTGAGTATTTTTCCCTATGTGTCCCACATTGACCATCACTGCAAAACCTGCTGAGGCCCAAGCTCCACACAACACCACCTCCTCATAATTTCAAGTATGCTGTCTTCCTGATCAAAAGTATTTTGGTTCAAATATGGAAACGGCGAGAGCTGTTTGTCGCCCGTCATCACTGAACAACTTTAAGTACTTGATATCTAGTCCGCAGCCTGTAACATCATCACCATACGTTTTCTTTACCACTCTTCGCACCAGCTCATATTTTAAATTCCATTTTGTTCACCACTACCTCTTTTGTGTCATTCAAAAATGACTCCCACAAGACTTTGGTTGGAACATCTTACACCCTAAAGTAAGCCCTGCTCCCTGGGTTCTCTTAATCCTCTGTCTTCATGTCTGTGTTCACCATGGACTTAGTCTAAGATTATTTGGAAGAGCACATATTCATCCATCACAGATCTTAACATCGGTGCATGGCTCAGCTCAAATCCCTGCAAGGCCCTCTGTGTGCCATCCTCCCACTAACTGGAGAAGGTGGAGTGGGCTGCATCTTAATAGGGAATTTGTACAGGAGCGGCTAATCCATTAGGACGGAGAAGTGTCGCCCCTCTGCCTAAAATGCCCCCCAGGGATAAAAAATAAAATGGTAATAAAGTTAATTTAGTAGCATGTTATTTTCCATACTCCCATCCTGCACCGAGTGTCAGGATGGTGCGGGGTAACTGCTGCCGAGTGGCAGCAAAGAGCTTTGCATAGTTTAAAGTGCAAATATCTTTCTGGCCGGCTGTCTTGCGATAACCAGCCAGACACGCACATTTTAAACTTCTCTAACCTAGCTGTCTTAATTCAGCTTGGTTAGAGAAAGCACAGGCCTCCAGTGCTCTTGAGAGAACTGAGAGAGGCCACCGCCTCCAATCCTGTTGCTTCTCTCATGCTGGTTACCAGCATAAGAGAAGCACCAGGATTGCTTAAGGGAATTTGCTGGAGCCAGAGGAGACTGGAGTGTGGAGGATGTCAGACATTGTGCAGCAAGCAAGGTAAGTGTTTATTTCTTTTTATCTACACGCAGCACTCACCTTGCATGCACGCACCAACACCACGTTTTCCCACCTCCCCCCACTCTGCCTACATGCCAAACGCTGCATTTGAAGCTTTCTTAGGCTCTCGTCTGTGTCCATCCCCATTTACTTACTCTTTTTACTCAAATAAGATAGTCATCTGTTCAACTTTGAAAGCTTTTACATTCCCCTTATTGCCATATCCATTTTGTTGTTAGTCCATTAAAAGACGTTTAGTGCCTATTTTATGTGTAACGTTGCTGTAGTATAAATCCGGCCATAAATACATTCCTACAGTCCTTATGACAGTCCACCTGTATTTCTAAAATATGCCCTAGCAAGGGGACCATTGTTAACCTCTCCACTTTCGTAATGGCCATACATAATTTGTTTGTGATGTTACCAAATGTATGTTCTTTTCAGGATCTAAGCCAGTAATGTGTTTAAATAAACAGGTGTTTCTGTTCACGTACTTTATAATCAATGGACTTACTATTCCAACCACACTACTGCTAAAAACCTTGCACTTGTCTACATTTTTTACTTTTTTTGGAAACCGAAAGCATGAGTTGTGAAAACACTTAAAGTGCTCCTAGTTTGATATAGTTAAAAACCAGTGCGTCTTAACTTAAATGCCACTTGATGCTTAGCGTAATGTGTGACAAATGCAATGTTTCTAAATCACTTTCTCTTGTCAAAGAAAAAATAATATATACAAATTAATATTTTTGACTTGCGTGGCTCATTACTTTTATTCAGGGCTATATGTCTATTGTTCGGAGATCCATTCTGTTCAAAACTAGATATGAAATAGATTTTAATGAAAGTAAAAAATGAGATTTTTGAGAAGAGCTGGGCATTTAGGTTTGTATTAATTATTAAATCGAGTTGGATTACTGACCGGTAATCTTTATTACATCCAGTCGGTTTCTTCTTGACCTCACAGTATTTTGTGCGAGTCTGTAACATGAAACGGCAACCAGTTTAGCCCTTTGTCCTAATCCAAAATAAAACATTTTAAAAAATCAATTTTCTCCCTTTAAATAAGCCACTGTCACTTGTACAAGTGGACTCAGTCTTTCTCTTGCTTCCTGCCCTGCGCTAACTATATCGAAGATCCTAAACCTAGGGTTCTAGGTCCCATTACTGAGAGTAAACCTGCACTATCTCGTATTACAGTTGTGTATCTTTTAATGGGACGTAGACCGGTGGCGGTTCCTCTTAAGGAGCGGAAGGGCGTTGACCCACTGCTTTCATTCACAACCCACCCTGGAAATAAAAATATAATAGCGTTAACCGTGAATGCTAATTTGTGGTGCTTTAATACTTGTGTTTGGTGGGGCTGCAATTACCTGTATTGGGAATCCCATCATGAAAGGAGAGGGGCGTGGCTGTTGCCATGGAGAGCTGCAGAGCTCTGTTCTTAATGTGCGCATGATGGACTGGCAGGTCTCTGGATTCGGCCAGCCTGACATGCGTATTTAAGGCGTCTCAGCTCTAAGTCCACTCTGCCTAGAAGGCCCTCTGTTTCTTCAGTGGGGTGCAGTGTTTCTTGTCCACCCAATCTCGATGAAGCTCTCATGGTATTTAATATATTAAATATGATAAGAGCTGCGTCGGCATTGGCTCTTTGGCACGCAGGAACCATCAAGCTTGGGCACAGAAGAGCCAGACGGGGCAGGAAGAGTGCACAGCATGGCCAATTATTGTTCAGCTTTATTTTAAGGCACACAATGATTGGCCATGTTTTTTTAATGCTCTTCTGGGCTTCCTTCACACAGTAAGCAGAAAGATAAGGACTACAGAAGGCCTTGCTCACAGCACAGCAGTGTGTGCCGGTCATCACGAGACGTGTGAGGGGTTTGCTTGCTTTTTTTCTAGTGCTTTAACGAGATGACGCACACTGCAGACAAGTAAAGGAGCCTTTGCTGCCGTACCAGACAAGTGCACAGTGGTGTTATGTTTTTCATGTTGAATTGCCGTGATGTAAGATGGGTGCGCGCGCTGCAAATAACTAAACACGAGCTGAGTCAGACCGCCCTTTAAGAAAAAACAGTGTGCGACACTGGCACCGTGAAGTGAGCATGTTGTGGATCGAGTGATTGAAAGGAAGCAAAAATAATGTGCAACCCCAATAACCAATGTTTATAGCTTTGCCAAGTTTCAGAATTTCTTTATCTGAGACGTTTGGTGCCAAGAGAAAGCTACAAAAAAGTGCACTGTGTTAAAGGAAACGAGATGAGATAATGTGCTCATTTCAATTTAGAGAAAAGGAGAGCCTTTCTGCATTTCAGTTTGGAGTAGTGGGCATTTTATATCATGAGCATGTGGCATTTTTTTCTGGTTACAGGTGGCATTAGTCCATGTGTTTAAAATGTGAAACACACTATTTTACAAATACACTAGCTTTTGATACATTACAGTACAGGCTCGCTACTCCCACGAGGCTTGTAATACTATTGTGTCAAAATAGAGCACACACAATGTAGGAAAGTACCATCTTGCCTGGCATGTTACCCCCATTTTTCACTGTATATATGTTGTTTTAGTTGTATGTGTCACTGGGACCCTGCCAGCCAGGGCCCCAGTGCTCATAAGTGTGCCTGAATGTGTTACCTGTGTTATGACTAACTGTCTCACTGAGGCTCTGCTAATCAGAACCTCAGTGGTTATGCTCTCTCATTTCTTTCAAATTGTCACTAACAGGCTAGTGACCAATTTTACCAATTTACATTGGCATACTGGAACACCCTTATAATTCCCTAGTATATGGTACTGAGGTACCCAGGGTATTGGGGTTCCAGGAGATCCCTATGGGCTGCAGCATTTCTTTTGCCACCCATAGGGAGCTCTGACAATTCTTACACAGTGCCACTGCAGCCTGAGTGAAATAACGTCCACGTTATTTCACAGCCATTTTACACTGCACTTAAGTAACTTCTAAGTCACCTATATGTCTAACCTTTACCTGGTAAAGGTTGGGTGCTAAGTTACTTAGTGTGTGGGCACCCTGGCACTAGCCAAGGTGCCCCCACATTGTTCAGGGCCAATTCCCCGGACTTTGTGAGTGCGGGGACACCATTACACTCATGCACTACATATAGGTCACTACCTATGTGTAGCTTCACAATGGTAACTCCGAATATGGCCATGTAACATGTCTAAGATCATGGAATTGCCCCCTCTATGCCATCCTGGCATTGTTGGTGCAATCCCATGATCCCACGGGTCTCTAGCACAGACCCTGGCACTGCCAAACTGCCTTTCCCGGGGTTTCACTGCAGCTGCTGCTGCTGCCAACCCCTCAGACAGGTTTCTGCCCTCCTGGGGTCCAGCCAGGCCTGGCCCAGGAAGGCAGAACAAAGGACTTCCTCCGAGAGAGGGTGTTACACCCTCTCCCTGTGGAAAATGGTGTTAGGGCTGGGGAGGAGTAGCCTCCCCCAGCCTCTGGAAATGCTTTCATGGGCACAGATGGTGCCCATTTCTGCATAAGCAAGTCTACACCGATTCAGGGACCCCTCAGCCCTGCTCTGGCGCGAAACTGGACAAAGGAAAGGGGAGTGACCACTCCCCTGCACCTCCCCTGGGAGGTGCCCAGAGCTCTTCCAGTGTGCTCCAGACCTCTGCCATCTTGGAAACAGAGGTGCTGCTGGCACACTGGACTGCTCTGAGTGGCCAGTGCCAGCAGGTGACGTCAGAGACTCCTTCTGATAGGCTCCTTCAGGTGTTGCTAGCCTATCCTCTCTCCTAAGTAGCCAAACCCTCTTTTCTGGCTATTTAGGGTCTCTGTCTTTGGGGATTCCTTAGATAACGAATGCAAGAGCTCATCCGAGTTCCTCTGCATCTCTCTCTTCACCTTCTGCCAAGGAATCGACTGCTGACCGCGCTGGAAGCCTGCAAAACTGCAACAAAGTAGCAAAGACGACTACTGCAACTCTGTAACGCTGATCCTGCCGCCTTCTCGACTGCTTTCCTGGTGGTGCATGCTGTGGGGGTAGTCTGCCTCCTCTCTGCACTAGAAGCTCCGAAGAAATCTCCTGTGGGTCGACGGAATCGTCCCCCTGCACCCGCAGGCACCAAAGAACTGCATCACCGGTACCCTGGGTCACCTCTCAGCACGACGAGCGAGGTCCCTTGAATCCAGCAACTCTGTCCAAGTGACTCCCACAGTCCAGTGACTCTTCAGTCCAAGTTTGGTGGAGGTAAGTCCTTGCCTCCCCACGCCAGACGAAATTGCTGGGAACCGCGACTTTTGCAGCTACTCCGGCCTCCGTGCACTTCCGGCGGAAATCCTTTGTGCACAGTCCAGCCTGGGTCCACGGCACTCTAACCTGCATTGCACGACCTCCTAAGTTGTCCTCCGGCGGCGTGGGACTCCTTTGTGCAACTTCAGGTGAGCACCATTTCACTTCACTTGGTAGTGCCTGTTCCGGCACTACTGCGGGTGCTGCCTGCTTCTGAGAGGGCTCCTTGTCTTGCTCGACGCCCCCTCTGTCCCCAGATGCAATTGGCGACATCCTGGTCCCTCCTGGGCCACAGCAGCATCCAAAAACCCTAACCGCACGATTTGCAGCTATCAAGGCTTGTTGGCGGTCTTTCTTCAGGAAAACACTTCTGCACGACTCTCCACGGCGTGAGGGATCCGTCCTCCAAAGGGGAAGCTCCTAGCCCTTGTCGTTCCTGCAGAATCTTCAGCTTCTACTGTCCAGTAGCAGCTTCTTTGCACCCACAGCTGGCATTTCCTGGGCATCTGCCCATCTCCGACTTGCTTGTGACTTTTGGACTTGGTCCCCTTGTTCCACAGGTACCCTCGTTTGGAAATCCATCGTTGTTGCATTGCTGGTTTGTGTCTTTCCTGCAGAATTCCCCTATCACGACTTCTATGTCCTTTGGGGAACTTTAGTGCACTTTCCACTCACTTTTCAGGGTCTTGGGGTGGGCTATTTTTCTAACCCTAACTGTTTTCTTACAGTCCCAGCGACCCTCTACAAGGTCACATAGGTTTGGGGTCCATTCGTGGTTCGCATTCCACATCTAGAGTATATGGTTTGTGTTGCCCCTATCCCTATGTGTCCCCATTGCATCCTATTGTAACTATACATTGTTTGCACTGTTTTCTAATACTATTACTGCATATTTTGGTATTGTGTACATATATCTTGTGTATATTTGCTATCCTCATACTGAGGGTACTCACTGAGATACTTTTGGCATATTGTCATAAAAATAAAGTACCTTTATTTTTAGTATATCTGTGTATTGTGTTTTCTTATGATATTGTGCATATGACACTAGTGGTACTGTAGGAGCTTCACTGGTCTCCTAGTTCAGCCTAAGCTGCTCTGCTAAGCTACCATTATCTATCAGCCTAAGCTGCTAGACACCCTATACACTAATAAGGGATAACTGGGCCTGGTGTAAGTACCCCTTGGTACTCACTACAAGCCAGTCCAGCCTCCTACACACAATCACTAGTCACCATGGGCTGGGGCACAAAACTAGAATTCACTCCAACATCATCCATAAAAAAGTAATTGTAAACAAAAATAACTAATTGGAAATGACATTGGTGGTGCCATATCAGAACCATAAAAATCAAAGAAACAAAGTATTACCTTGCCATTTTTGTGTTAAATTCCCCTGCATACATTTCCCTGCCTGATTAATTTCAAGACCATGTCTTTTTTTTATTTTTGGTTGTCGGAAGTTTTGCTGCCCAGAAGCCATGAACTAGTTCATTGTCTGTTGAATTAAAATTGCCTTCTGCCACGGTGGTCTCTCAGACTTCTGTAACCACACCTAAAACAGCCTTGTACTGTGTGTGCCTCTGCTAGTGTACAGCCTAGCTTCAGTAGCTAAGCTGCTATGCAATGAAGCCGCAAGTGACAGGACACTCTTCTGTACATGTAGTAAATTGGTAAATTATGACAAAAGACTATATGTTTTTCATCATTCACTTACGTTATTTAATATGATGATTAACATTTGCCTCCATACCGCCTTCAGAAACATGTTTTGGGATTATGGTAAGGTAAAGCCTCTCTGCATGCAGTTGCCTGCCTAGTGAAAGTGCAGACGGTGTCCTTTAGCTCGAAACTCCCTGGGTCCATTGGTGGCACTCGCTTTGCTCACTCGGTGACAGTTGAAGGTGACTTTTATGCCTCACCACTTTCAAAAGCCACCAGCTGCCACTGATGTAGGCAACCCATGACCTAACCTGCCTACCTTGTTAGCATAATGAAAGGACTCCAAGAGACTGTGTTTCTACAATACCTGTCTTAATTTATACTGATGCGTAAAGGCAAACAGAATACATCTGTAAGATTACTGATGGCATTACAGGTTTTGGAGTGTGCTTTCGCCACCTTCAGTCTGGAGTGGTAAATGCCAAAGTGGAAACGTTACAGAGTTTACTTGAATAGCTGGTAGTGCCGCCGATAGGGCATAAATGAAAAGCATGGACTTACCCCTTACTTGACGAGACAAATCATAGTCTGTTGCCTTACTCCCCACGGAAATCGTCAGTTTAATCCTGCATCTGAAGGTATCGAACTCTGATGAAACAAGTGTACAGAACAAGTAGTTACAGACATGGAACGTTGCCATCTATCCAAAATAAACCTGAAAATCTCATGGTTGACCAAGGAATGAGGAGGGATCTGAGCGAAAAGAAGAAAGAATAGTACCCCAGTTCATCTGGAAAGCCAAAGATACATAAGAAAAGGAAAGGGCCTGGTATAAGCATTACCTTGTTTGGAACACATTTTAAGATGTTATTTTATTTTTCTATTTTTTTTTCCACAAAAGATAATGGTACATTTCTAAGGTCTCCTTTATTAAGGTAATTGCCATGGAGGGCCAAGTTTTTGTAAAGAGCAGCTTTAAAGAAATCTCCTTCAGTCTTAAGGTCAAGAGAAGGCCTCTTGGAAAACTTTTAGAGGAAGTGGTAGATCTCAGAAAGTTAGCATCAAGTGTTTAGCTGAACACCACATTTGCCTGAGTCAGCACTAGTAAATAAACCCATGAGCGGCCCGGACTCCTCTATTATTTTCCATCTATTTGTATTTTGTGGGATTTCTGGGCATCACTAGTGATCCTGAGCTACTGGAAAACAAAGAACTGCTTTCCAATCTGTGCAACAGCTGATATCTGCAGTGACACCAGGTCTATCCATCTGTCTGGAAACATGTTCTGAGGCCTTACTTCCAGGACAGGATCTAACAGATGTGAGCCAAGCAGCACCAATACCTCGTTGACTTTAGAGCAGCGGTCTGGAGGAACAACCTGTGACAAACATAACTTGAAATGAAGGTCTGTTGAAGGATCCCCTGCAGTTAAATATGCCCGGCAACAGTGTGGCACATAACCTTTCCCAGTAAAGTGAAGGTATTGTTTTGGTGTGCAGTAATTCCAAATAAAATCTTTTCTTACTATTTTATCTACACAAGAAGAAAACATAATATTGGTGCACATGGCTCGTGCCATCTTGCGTATTTGTGTTTTTTTACATGTCTGCCTCTCTGTTAACCATGATTTCTCTGCAGCAAATCAGGACACCCTCCCACTTCACCCAGATGGGTTTTTAAAGGTAATTAGCCTTAGCTTTTGTTTGAGCGATATGTATCCAGGTGAAATCAAGCACCATAAGAACTTGTGGTTATGTGGATGGCACCAAGAAATGTGTTTATACAAATAGTTTATCATCATCAGCGCTTACAAATAACAGTGCTATTGAAACACACATGGCAGACCAGGTTGACTAAATGGTGGTCAGAAGGCAGAGAAAAAAAAAAAAGGCATACACACCAATCCTTGGCACAAGTTATTAAAGGAAGTTCAGTTACAACTAAACCGAAAGTAGAAAGTAAATCTGAAAAACATGGCCAGTCTAGGCTGAACAATATCTTGTGACTTCTTATTTGATATAAATATTTAAAATATACAGTGTTCCATTGAAATAGCTGCCCTTCCACTGTGACACGGGTTGTTTAGCTCACCCGGGAACCGTGTGATTTACTCAAATTTATGATATAAACTGATAACAAAAACTAGTGCAAAAGGCAGATTATCTTGAGGACCTTTAACATGCAACAAAATGTCATCTGCATATAGTGAAATGACTGCTTCAACTTTGTAAACTGGGATCCTCTTATCTTCCAGTTCTGTTCAGCACATTGCTACTAATTACTCCATGTCCAGCTCAAGAAAGCAGCATGGTATTCGTGTTTTATGCAGCAGAAATATTGTTAAAGTAATCCGTAAATATAGGTGAGTTAGTGATCAAATAATCACAATCAACTATGTCAGATCCACCACTAATTGCTCCAAATCTCAGATGACCTAAGAGCTGATAAACATAGATCCATGGAACTGAATCATGTTCATTTTCCGGATCCTCTCCCCCTGCTGATGTTGATGGCATTGTAGAATCTGGTCGGGGTATAACAGCTTGCTCATAAAGGATGAAGTCCTTGAGGAAGCAATCTAGCAATTTTTTGATAATCAAAAGTTGACTGACACCATGCACTAAGAGAAGTCCATCCAAAGTTTTTAATTGAACTTGGCAAGAAACATTCTTGAGTTCCTCTTGTTTGCTTGCAGCACTTTAGTGGTCATGGTGCAGCAAATGATTTATCCCACCCTCACAACCATTCCATCTGGCCCAGGGGTTCTGACCAGAGTTCAGTTTTTTGTTGCATCTTTGAATTCTTCCGGCACAAAAGGTAGATTGAGTTTAGTAGCATCCTGAGCCACCGCCTTAACTAGATCAAGTTGTATTGGATATATTTCAGCTTTGTAAGAACACGCTTGCATCTTGTAACTTTTTTTTTTTGATTCTAGGCTTCATCAACAAAACTATTTTCAATTACTTCAACTGGCCTTTCCTTGTGTCTCTTCTCACATTTCAATGTGCTCTTAACATTTTGATAAAAAGTAATCTTTCTATAGGCAGCCTTGTGACATCCATTATTTTACAGCCTGATATTCCCTAGACTCCAGAGTCTACTCATTTTGGAATTCCTGCTTTTTTAAAACTTGTCTTGATTATATAGAGAGGTTGGAAGATTCTGCCTTTCTGTTAAAAATATAGCCTCCTTAAAATATTTCCATTTAAATCCCTCTGCCATTGCAGTTGCTCCTTTATAGTCTGAAATGTACTGGTTTTCTTGGTTTGCAAGGATAAGATCAGCATACTACCTCCAATTTAAATATCATTCCAATTAGAATTATATTGCTCAATGGAAGCCACCTTAATCGGGCCATGATTAAACAGTATGCTTGGATGCATCAGTCAGATATCATTCTTTCTAGAGCTTGGTACATTATAATATTAGTTCATTTGGGATATGACAAAGAAGACCTTTTTAATATCACCTTCAACTCTGCTGTTCATCGTCCGAGTCTTACACATTCAAGAGATCATTAATTGACCACAGCCGATCTAGACACTCACCTAGAAATATTGAATTTAAAAGAACAGTTGAATTTATGATGAAGGAATACAACAAGAAGGTGGTAGAAGCATCAATGGCAGAGGCACAACCCCTATGTTGTTAAAACATTGATGCAGAAGACTAGACTTTCAATAACAATAGCAAGTTTTTTAAATTTCCTATGGGTCTCTATGCAGGTGCATTGATGACTTTGGGTTTCATTGGTTTTACTCCATTGTTACTAAATGTCTTGCTCTGCAGAACAGAGGTGCCAGAAATAGGTGAATACCTTTGATTGTACATGGCTGTTCTTTATTTTTTGCTATAGCTGCTTGCTCTGGGTTCAGCGCTTGACACACCACGTGCTGAAGCCCCAGCTGCTTGGTTTCCAGTTTACATGTAGTACATATACCTGTCTGCAGTACCCATGATCTGAATACCACTACAGAAGAATCAGTGTTGAAGTTGTAAGGTTCCTAGAGTCTATGTCAATGCCAGGTGTGCACTACTGAGAATCCAGCACCTGGTGCCTTTTTTTTCGACAGTTCAGTTTTTCTAACCAGCTTAAGACCCACCTTGGTTTACTGTTTCTCAATTGGGCAGGTGTAGCAGTGGGTTAGGACACACCAAGGCACCCCTCCTTTGGAGCAGACTTTCGGGGCCTTTAACATATGTGGTCAGAAACTTCCAGTTGCCAGTGACCCGACTGGATCCCAGGGCTTTACCAGTTCCCACTTGAGCTTGCCTTTAAGGTCAGGGAACAACCATGACTCTCAACTGTGGTATCTCAGAAACCTTAAAACTTAGAGAGAGCATTCAGAATTTTCCAGAATTGAACCAGTCACCATAAGATCAGCCCCCATGCTAGCTTGTGAAAGTTGGAAACCTTTAGCACTCTCTGGAACTGGATGAGGGCATAGCCTTGAAAAACATAATATGTCACGCCTCCAGGCCCATGGAGCTGCTGGGCTCTGGTGAATCTTGTGGAGCCTTGGTTCCTTTACCATCCATGCAGATCTTCATTAAACTGGGGCGAGGGTTTGGGGTTACCAAAAATCAGATAATTTTCACCATATTAAGAATGCCTTCACCCGTAGGTTGCTTGCAGTCCCAAAAAACACAGCAAATTTTATATGCAATGAGGAGGTGGGCTTTCCCTATATAACTGATCAAGTAAAAATCTCGCCACTTTTACTGTGGGTTAAGTGTTGGCAAAACCCAGAAGCAGCATTAGTCAGAGCCTGTATGTTAGATTGCCTAGCTCTAGAAAGTGTGAATAAGATACCCTGGTTGATGTATGTAAAATCGGGCCTTTAAAATTTAGGTCTAAGTGATTGGTTTAACTACCCCACACGTCTTCCAAAGAAAGCCAAGCTGCTTGTTCAATCTAGGTATGCAATCCGCTGCGGGGAGGAGAGGTTAAGAGGTGCTTTGGACATGAAATCAGTGGATTTTTATTTGCAGATTGTCACTATTAAAGCCCTTGAACCATATTTGGGATGGATAGGGAATACAAAAGACCAGCTTCTTTTAACGTATTTTAGACGTAATCTGATTAATTTTCAAGTGGCTTCCACATTACAATGTTTTTGGCAGAATTACCTGCCTCCTTGTTATTGTGATCATGCCACTAAACAAAGCACTTGTCACTTATTTTATTTTGTCCACTTTATGCAGGTCCAAGAAGGCCCTTTCTGACTCCATTGATGCATCAGGGGGAGTTTAGACAATATCTTTCTGCAATGGAAATTCAACAGAAATTAACTACGATTGATTTGTGCCATGCTGTGTTAAATTTTAGTTAGGAGTGCAATTCGAATCCGAGACCTGTATGAGCTTGTAAATTTAACCTGAGATTTTAATGTGAAAGAGCAGTAATTCCCTCCTGATTTTTGGGAATTTTATTGACTGTGATTTTATGTGTTTATTGACTTCTGGCGTTATTTATACAAATGTTTTTATGTTGTGCGTTGCACTATCTTGCTTTTTATGGCTTGTTGCTGAAATAAAGTTGTTGTGACTGACATTCAACTGGGCCTTGTGCAGGTCTCTCAATATTCCAGCAGTTCTTCATATTTTAGGGCAGTGCAGCCCCTAGTTGTAAGGTCGCAACAGCAGGGTATTATGTTGGTTATTTATATGCTTTTTACGTCCCCTTTAAGGAGGACATTTGGATAGCTCACCTTTTGGATTTATATAAAGAACTATGTAAATCAGTCCCTTAGTGTTTTATGATATTTCTGATCATTAAGTAATGTTTATAGTCTGCATTTTTTGTGGAATGTTTAACAATGGAATACAGGCATGGCGATACCTTTAGCTTTACAGGCAAGCCTCATGCATGTTTTGACTGGTAAGGCCTTTTATGCAGTATCCTTGGTAGGGAGTTGTTGGAAAAACCTTAGGTATCCGTTGCCACAGTTACCACTGAATATGTGTCCAGTGTACATGAGGTGGATTGGACATGTAGTGGAGAAACAGGGTTTTGTGTTGAGCAGAGTCTGCCCTTAATCAGGGTAGAGGGCCTGATGAGAGACTTATAGAGCTTTCTAGAAGAATATATTCTAAGGCCGAGGCAGATGCATGGTTAAATTCCCAGGAAACATTGCAAATGCTATTTGGGCACAAGGAGCAAGGGATAAACCAGTATTTGTGGTCAGTGCTTGATTCTTATGCATAGAAATACGGCGAGTCTTAGGCTGGCTGTCCTTCTGGAGAGCAAAGGAATTGTGTTGGGTTTTTGCATGGTGCCTTAGAATACTTTTGAAGATATAAGATATAACATGACTACATTGATGTCTCTGCTTCTCATAAGTCCTATACAGATTGCTGCGTTGCTTCATAATTTGATTTTCACAGGTGACAGTGTTATGACTTTTCAACTTGAGATATTTATATACAGGGAGTGCAGAATTATTAGGCAAATGAGTATTTTGACCACATCATCCTCTTCATGCATGTTGTCTTACTCCAAGCTGTATAGGCTCGAAAGCCTACTACCAATTAAGCATATTAGGTGATGTGCATCTCTGTAATGAGAAGGGGTGTGGTCTAATGACATCAACACCCTATATCAGGTGTGCATAATTATTAGGCAACTTCCTTTCCTTTGGCAAAATGGGTCAAAAGAAGGACTTGACAGGCTCAGAAAAGTCAAAAATAGAGAGATATCTTGCAGAGGGATGCAGCACTCTTAAAATTGCAAAGCTTCTGAAGCGTGATCATCGAACAATCAAGCGTTTCATTCAAAATAGTCAACAGGGTCGCAAGAAGCGTGTGGAAAAAACAAGGCGCAAAATAACTGCCCATGAACTGAGAAAAGTCAAGCGTGCAGCTGCCACGATGCCACTTGCCACCAGTTTGGCCATATTTCAGAGCTGCAACATCACTGGAGTGCCCAAAAGCACAAGGTGTGCAATACTCAGAGACATGGCCAAGGTAAGAAAGGCTGAAAGACGACCACCACTGAACAAGACACACAAGCTGAAACGTCAAGACTGGGCCAAGAAATATCTCAAGACTGATTTTTCTAAGGTTTTATGGACTGTTGAAATGAGAGTGAGTCTTGATGGGCCAGATGGATGGGCCCGTGGCTGGATTGGTAGAGGGCAGAGAGCTCCAGTCCGACTCAGACGCCAGCAAAGTGGAGGTGGAGTACTGGTTTGGGCTGGTATCATCAAAGATGAGCTTGTGGGGCCTTTTCGGGTTGAGGATGGAGTCAAGCTCAACTCCCAGTCCTACTGCCAGTTCCTGGAAGACACCTTCTTCAAGCAGTGGTACAGGAAGAAGTCTGCATCCTTCAAGAAAAACATGATTTTCATGCTGGACAATGCTCCATCACACGCGTCCAAGTACTCCACAGCGTGGCTGGCAAGAAAGGGTATAAAAGAAGGAAATCTAATGACATGGCCTCCTTGTTCACCTGATCTGAACCCCATTGAGAACCTGTGGTCCATCATCAAATGTGAGATTTACAAGGAGGGAAAACAGTACACCTCTCTGAACAGTGTCTGGGAGGCTGTGGTTGCTGCTGCACGCAATGTTGATGGTGAACAGATCAAAACACTGACAGAATCCATGGATGGCAGGCTTTTGAGTGTCCTTGCAAAGAAAGGTGGCTATATTGGTCACTGATTTGTTTTTGTTTTGTTTTTGAATGTCAGAAATGTATATTTGTGAATGTTGAGATGTTATATTGGTTTCACTGGTAATAATAAATAATTGAAATGGGTATATATTTGTTTTTTGTTAAGTTGCCTAATAATTATGCACAGTAATAGTCACCTGCACACACAGATTTCCCCCTAACATAGCTAAAACTAAAAACAAACTAAAAACTACTTCCAAAAATATTCAGCTTTGATATTTATGAGTTTTTTGGGTTCATTGAGAACATGGTTGTTGTTCAATAATAAAATTAATCCTCAAAAATACAACTTGCCTAATAATTCTGCACTCCCTGTATGAATAGTTTGATCTTGTGTCTATTTACATAGACGTTTGATGTTTAAGTAAACACGGTTTCATGAATCTGGGCTGGTCTCCTTCCTTCGGGAGACAAACCGTATTCAGGAGTTCAGTATTTTGCCAGTACTTTTGCCCAACACTGATGTGAGCAGTTTCCTCCATGTTCAGATTATATACAAGGTCTGTATTTTACAGTTTTGATTGAACAAGTGGGAAAACTGATCTGACCAAAGTTCTGCTTAGTTTGTTTGAAATTGAAGTTATTTTCCCTGTGATGAGAAATGCACCTCCCTCCTTTGTCGTGTGTTTTAATGGCCATTTGGATGCAGAAATCTATGGTCAAGCCATCTAGCACTGGTCAAGGTATGGATTTTGATTCTCTCTCGACACAGCCCAACAGTAGGCTACCACTGGTAGATGGCAGCAAGCAAAGCAATGGCTTTGCTGTAGCAGCTGACCACTAAACCTAGGAAAGAGGATGACAAATTCCTCAACAGGCAAGAGGTTTTCAAATGGGGGTTATTAACATCAGGGCATGCAGGGTGTCATATCAAACATGGAAAAAGACAGCCTGAAAGGGGAGAAACCCATCTTGTGCAGCTATATACATGTGCCCAAATGGATGCCACCATTCTCTCAGTTACAGTTAAAGATACATTGGCATCCAAGTTTTATTATGAAGGACGGATTGGATCTTTACCCAACAGAGCCACTAGGGATTTTTGCATTGAGTTGCAGGTGGCAGTAGCCACTCTCGTTGTGATAAAGAAGACTATCAGCAGTTTCCGCACCTTGTGAATTTCACTGTGTGCCACACTGGATACCGAAAATTTCAATAGCAATTCCATTGTGCATTGGTTGGTGTCCTTGTGCAGCTCTGTGTCAGATCCATTCCGCCCTGGATGTCACATTGGGGCCACTATTTCTGCAACATCTCCACACACTGAGATCAGTTTCTTTCCATACCTTTTTATGTGGATCTGGGGCTCCTTACGAGTTCTGTCAGTTTGACTGGGTTTTCCTAAATGTTTTTCTAAGTGTGCAGTGATATGTCTCCCCTAAAAACAAAAGGGTTTACACTGTTGGGATTGTCCTAGTCAGATGTCGGGGAGCGATAGCTATATCTGTCTCTGTTGCCTCTGCTCAAAACATGACTCTGCATAATGTGACTAAGTCAAAGACTGTTTGGTCCCGTCGAGGTTACTGACATACTGTCATTCCCAAGGCCAATCTTGCGATTGGTATTCATCAAAGTCACAGTGTTAAGGTAAGTAAGAAATGTAAGAAACACAAGAGGTCCAAGCATGGATCACTGTCCTCCCGCCACTCTGACTGCTGTGTTGCACGAGTCTCTGGGTGCCTCCAGGCCACAGGCATTCACCGATTTCTGAACTGATTCTGATCTTGTTCCTGGTGTACCCAGGCCACCAGCAGCACCACAACAGCTCCATGAGCTCAGATTAACTGTGGGCAAGATCTTTGGTACCTCTGTAAATCTCTCTGGGGCACCTTTGGGCCCTAAGGATCTGAGGTGGCCTCTAGTCATACTACCATTGACAGATCCCTCCCTGGTGCCAGCTGCGACACTCATCCTTATTCTGAGGCTGGCACCATCTGCTAGCTCTGCTCCACCATCTCCAACCCTGGCGCAACATCTGACGCAGCCTTCAGTGTCTCCAACACTCCAAGCCTTGACTCAACATCATTGCATCACCAATGCTATAAGTGTAGGCAATAGGTTTTTCAGGCTCCAAGTTCCATTATTGTGGGAAAACTGAAATAAAACAAAGAGACAAGACTTATTTTGGCAAGGCAAATGTAGGTTTACTTATTTCGGCTGTGAGACCAGTTACCTCCACAGAGGTAAATAGCTGATCTCAATTTACTATTCGCAGACAGCTGTTTATATAGCTGAGAAACTGATGGAATTACAACTGTTTCAAAATAAGTCAAGACAGGTTAAAAACTTAATAAGATATTTCTACATAAACATCACAAAAACTGTGTCCTTTAAACTCGTAACCTTTCTTCTACATTCTTTTATTGTAAGCTTTGATGAAATATTAACTCCCCCTCAAGCATGTGTGGATATTAATTGCTCTACTCCCAAGATTTCTTATCTGAGTCTCTGTACTCTTGACTGAAATTACCTTTCACCCATATTCTCCAGGTCACGATTCCATTAATCAGGAGACTGAGATATGTGCTTGTGTGCGGAGACCATAAACTCTTAAAGGCTTGTTTAAACACACATATTCTGTTTAACTGAAACTTGATGATCGTGCATTCTAGTGCACTCTCATCTATTTTGTATCACCATGAAGCTTAGGCCTAGACTGATCTTTAACCACGTATGTTTCTGCAGTGCTCTCTACTAATGTCTGCGGTAGTGATATTTCCTCACATTTAATTTTCTCCTTAGGAGAATGAGATACGTACTTGTGTGCTGTGATCATAAACTCTTAAAGGCTTGTTTAAACACTTGTTTCCATTTAACTGAAACATGCTAATTGTGCATTCTAATTTCCAGTGAGCTCTCACCTATTTTGTATCACCGTGAAGCTTAGGCCTAGACTGTTCTTTAACCAGGTATGTTTCTGCAGTGTTGTCTATTGATGTCTGTGGTAGTAAGGTTTCCCCCCATTTCATTTTTTCCTTAGCACACTCCTGAGGTCACAATTACCACACTCTCATCCCCCTTCAGACCCAGAAGTATACCGTCTGTATGATGATAATGTTGATGATGACACTCCTGATCATGGGGACAATATTTTCATGGCATTAAGAGATGCCAGTGGTCTGAATATTTCTTCAGATTTTGGCCTGTCCTCCTCCAACTCTGCTCTGGCAACAGAGTAATGTGTCTAGTTTGCCACTATCATCAGGAGAGTAGCAGAAGAACTGCATCTCACTCTCCCCACTACAGAGGTCAAGACTAAAATGTTGCTGGATGTCTTGAACCCAGCACAAACTGCCTAAATACCTCTACTACCCTTAACACCGCTGTCACAGATGTGCTGTGGGGCACGAGGGTAGAGCCAGGATCTTGCCCTCTAGTCAATAGGCAAGTCAATACAAACCTGCCTCATGGGATCAGGAAATCCTCTTACAACATTCAAGTTGGGAGAGCCTGGTGGTGCAAGTGTCAAATAGTTGCCTTAAAGCAAAGACGTTTCTGACCACCCCGGAAGACAGTCAAAACGCATGGGGGTGTTCACCAAGTGCATGTTTTCCTCATCCAGCTTTGCCCTCAGGTCAGTCAGTACCATCTGTCTCCTGGGGAAGGTACTCGCATGCATTGTGGGACAGAAATCTGGCTGACACAGCGACATCTGATTCAAGATGTCCAGGAGTAGTCCTTTCGGGCTTGAACACTACTGACTCGCTAGGTGGGGCAATTTGGACGAGCATGGTGCTGAGGCACCATACCTGGATTCGTTCCACGGGCTTCTTCACTGATGTTCAGTGGTATTTAATGGATATGCCCTTTGTTGGCTCTTACTTATTTGCAGTAAAGGAAGGCTCTGTGTTGGAGAGATTTAAAGAGAGCAAGGCCACAGCATGCTGTCTAGGCCTTGGTCTTCCTGTTCGGCAATTCCCCCATCAATTCTGCCCCTTTTGAGGCTTCAGCAGAGGGATATCAACAGTGGCAACATCAGAATGTATCTCAGCAACGACAGACCTCTCAGCCCTTTAGCGGTAGAAGAAGGGAATCAGCACTACAGCATTCAGGCTCCAGCCCCTCTTCCTGCACTGCCACAAAACCAATGTAATTCACTCTCTGCAACTCCCAATTACTTGGTGGTAGGAAGTGTCATCTTCCACCCCCGCCCCCTGAGTGGAGGAGCATCACATCCAACAATTTATACTGTAGATTGTAGAACATTGTTGCTCCCTACCCTTCCTGCCACATCCCCCAGATATGCCACCTACACCGCTACACTTCTCAGAGGGTCACTTGTCCATACTACATACAGAAGTTCAGGCTCTCTTTGTCTAGGAAGCAATAGGGAATGTTAATTTCTGGTGCCCAAGAAAGACAGAGGCCTTTGTCCCTCCCTAGGTCTTCACCCTCTGAACTTCTTCTTTAGGAAGGACAAGCTCCAAATGCTTACCCTGCTCAAGTTCTGCCTGCCCTGGAAATAGGAAACTGGATAGTTATGTTGTATTTGCAGGTTCCCATTTTCACATCCCTGCCCTGCGATATCACAGGCGCTACCTGTGGTTTCAGGTAGACCAAAAGCAACTTTCATTGCTCTCGTTTAGCTTACCAGTGCATCTCAAGTGTTCACAAAGGTGATGATGGTGGTCATAGCCTATCTGCCGAGGTTTTGCATACCAGTCTTCCTATACCTCAATGACTGACTAATTAAGGAAGGGTTTCACCTCAAACAGTTGTCATCCATCTCCAACATATGTGTTGACATAGGTGTGATGTTAATATGTTGATGGAAAAGTCCAACAAACGTCTTCTCAACGGCTACCCTTAATTTGAGCCTTCCTGGATACTGTGCTCTTTCAAGCCTTCCATCTGCCTTAACAAGCCTAGGACGTTTGGGCTATGATCCCAGTGTTTCAACATTTGACCTGGGTCTCAGTGAGAGTGGCTGCTATGCTTCTGGGCATCTTAGCCTCCTGCATCCTGCTCATGAACGATGCCAGCTGGCACATTCAGACTGTTGAGTGCGAGCTGAAATCTTAATGGGCTAAGCACCAAGTGTAGCTGTCGAACTCCATCCAGGTGTTTGAGGGGGACTGTGAAAGACCTGCAGTGAAGGATGGCTGACCGCAGTTGTAACATGGAAGGCAGAGGCCTATGCCACCCAGATCTAACAGTAATGAATATGCATCGTAGCTGGTTTGGGGAGGTCATGTAGGAGAGGTGTAGATCAGAGGACTCTGGTCTACATCAGAAGCTTATCTTCTCAACAATTTGCTGGAGTTGCAAGCAATTTCTTGGCATTGAAGATGTTTTTCCAATCAGTTAGGGAAAAAGGATACAGATTCTCATGGACAGCAAGGCCTCCATGTGCTACTGCAATAAACAGGACAGTGTGAGGTCATGTGCCCTGTGCAAGAGCCTTTACATTTCTTGAAGGGTCTGAACACGCAGTGTATGTCCTTGGTGGCCCAGCCTCTGTTGGGATTTTTAAAAGCCAGAGCGAATGAACTTAGCCTATGTGCCTAGCAGATCATGAATGGCAGTTACATTCACATGTGGCACAAGGTGTCTTCCAACTATGTGGAGAACCCTGGCTTGATCTCTTCGCCACTGCAGAGAATGCCCAGTGTCAAAACCTTTGTGCGTTAGAGTTCTCAAGACAGTTCTCTGTGGGAGACTCCTTTCACCGTAACTGCCTCTCCTGCCCAGAGTACTGAAAAAGATCAGGAGACACCAGAGTAAAGTCATTGTAGTGGCACTGGACTGGCAAGGAGAGTTTGGAACTCTTGGCCATGATCATACATTCTTTGATCTGGCTCGCCTTTCGGGAGGACTTTTGGTTGCAGCAGCAGAGCTGTGTTCTGCGCCTGAGCCTGCACAACCTACACCTCCATGCTTGGAGATTGAGTGGCGACAGTTGATGTCTTTTGATGTTCCTCCTGAAATGGTTGGTGTTATCTTGGCAGCAAGGCCTCCATCCACCCTAACCGTGTACGCTGGGAGACGTTTGTTGTCTGGTGTTCCTCTCGTAACATCCAACTCTTGAATGCAATGTTGTGAGACATCCTCTTATTTTGTTTTTCTCTGGCCCAGCAAGGTCTGGCTTTGCCCATACTTAAAGGTTATCTTTGTGCGCTTTTGGCCTTCCAGCATTTACCAGACCAGCCACCCCTTTTCATATTACCTGTTGTTATGAGTTTAAGAGCTGATCTACATGTTCCTCCCAACACATTTTGTTATGCCATGATGGGACTTCAATTTGGTTTTCATTCACCTGATGTGCACTATATTTGAACCGGATGCACATGTGCCCTCCCTGCCTTCTGACTATCAAAACGCTGTTCCTCATGTTAAAACATCTGCCCATCAAGTGAACGAACTTCAGTCCTTGTCTGTACAACAACCATACACATCCCTCCTGACGAAGGAAGTAGCGCCCTTTCATGTAGGGCTATCCATCACCTTGCCAGCATTCTATGCTGCACCCCACTGCTCTCAGGAGGTGGAGCAGCTATCCCGTCTTGACCTTAAGAGAGCCCTCAGTTTTTACACTGATTGGCTAGAAGCTCATTGCTTGTACAAAAAACCTTTTGTTAACTTATTTGGAGAAAACACATTACAAAAAGGGAACTTCTGATGGAGTGTTCTGTGCATAAAAATCTTGTTATGAGCGAGCCAAGAAGTAGCCTTCCAGAAGGGTTGCACTTATTTCACCAGAGCAAAGGTTGCTACCACTGTGTTGGTATGTGGGGTGCCAGTCCTGGACATCTGCCAGGCTGCTCATGGGCATCCCACCAAATGTTCATGAAGCACTACTGTCTGGAAAGCCATGTCAGGTGGGAGGGGCACTTTCCCTGATCTGTCTTGCAGGATGACCTGGTCTGAGCCATTCCACAAACCCACCATCTTGGAAGGTAATAATTTGGTATCTCTTCACAAGATTTGGTGCCTGAGGTTCGGTGTCTCTAGCAGAAGAACAAGTTACTTACCTTCAGTAATACTTTTTCTGGCAGAGACTATCTAACTGCAGATTCCTCACTCACCCTCCCTTCTCCCCATTCTGTGGAATGGGCTCATTAATAAGATTCTACCCTCAAAACTGTACACTAGTGTATTCCGATTTCTACAAGCTCTACGTCAGATGGCATGGACAGAGATCAGAAAGAAACTGACGTTGGAGCACAGAGGTATTACAGATATAACAGCCCCACGTCACATCTGGGAAGGATGGATCTATCTCAAAGCAGCATGATGCCACATACTAGCCACCTACTAACTTTCAGTGGAATTGGTATCAATAATTACTGTAGATAGCCTGGTGCCTGGGGAAATTCACCAGGTTAGGAATCTGCAGTCACTAGATAGCCTCTACATGAAAAGATGTTACCAAAGTTAGGCAACTTGTACCTGAGGCTCAGGATGCACAAGATTTATTTCCCCCTTATATATCATTACCTCCTGTTCCTTTAAAAAGAACCACCCTTGACCTGAGCTGGGTCCTCTTTTTAGTTCTGGTGCTAACCAAGACTTTTTGATTTTAGTAAAATTATATATGATCTAATTAGTTTTAGTTTTCTTCCCTGTCATCCGTTGCTCTGTTGTTGTCATTCACATTTGTCTCCCGCCCCCCCACCCCCACTACAGCATAAAGCATGGGGCGGCGGGTCATCCTACTGCAGCTATTGGTCTTCACTGTAAGTGACTGCATATCACATCCACACACAAAGCAGTTCATTTCACTGCCAGGGACTATTTTGACAATGTGTCTTTTTTTCAAACCAAAAACATATTTTTGCTTTTAGCCACTTTTAATTGGTGAGGGCACAGCAGCTTTCATTTTCTCTTTATTGGTTTTTGTTTGTTGCATCCAGCCAGACAATAATGCATAAAAGTACAATGTGCATAGGAAGGCACCCATGACTAGTGATCATTTGCCAAGACTTACTCAGGATATGGCAACTGTTGTACAGTCATTTTACATATTAGTCAGCACCCGACACGGAATAGAAAGCATCAAACACAATCTGCTTACACCATACCAATAACCATTGGAAGAGAAGGGAAACTGAACGAGCTTAACAACCATAGACATGAAAAGTTGATGGATAGTCCTGGCCTTGTGTTTTGTTAGTTGTAGTACTGCGGCAAAGTAAGTCAGTCAGTCACCATCCCATGCGTGTGTCCCCTACGCTCTTGCCCCCAATGCAGTCACAAGGTAGGGAGGTGCCTGCTCCCTTCCCATAGTGACGTGGTGTCCATGCATTGTGAGAACTGGCACCTCATTATGCTGCTATCTGTGTACCCAACATCTCCCTGCTGGGTTTTTCACCCATTTTTAATGCTGACGACCCTGAAGACCCTACACGTGCACTAAGGCCCAAGCGTCAGTCTCTGCTGTCACCCATTTACACAGAACCCACAACCACCGTTGTGTCAGAAGTGTAGCCAGTGTCTTCCACGGCATTGTGATCTGTCTCTTAGCCAAGATATATGGGAGGGATATAGATCATGCTACATATTTAGTTCTTCATGTAAATGGTACAAGCGGTGTGCCTGTGAGCTCTGTCACAGTTGCCACTACAGTCTCCCAAAAGTAGGCAATCTTGGAGAATGCCTACACCATATACTGGAAGTCGGCATACCGAGTGTGGCACATGGGGCCTTCTGGCACTGTTTCGGGGAGTACACAATAAATTTGGGATGGGGTTAACTAGATGTGGTGCACATAGTTTTTGGGTTTCTGGACACCTTCTTGACCTGTTCTGACATCGATTACCACTGCTTGTCTGTCAGTTCCCATCCTGTTTTTATGTTCTGCTTATCCCTCACAGCAGAGTACCTATGAAGTCAGTCTCTCAGCAGCGCATTGTAGAATAGGGTGACCGCTTTTCTGCCACTACTGTAACTTAGTAAAAGACCCAGGGTGTTAAAGGTTTGCAGTTCAGCCTGATCCTGTTGCCAAGTTTGCCTAATTGCATGCACCAATGCACTATATATCAGGAAGTGTCCTGGACCTGTGCCATAGTTATCAGCCCCCTCATGAAATGTAATTAGGCAGCCTATTCCTGGGGACTTCCCTGGCACCTGACCCCATCAAACACTCCAGTAGCTGATGACCTTGCAACCCATATGCGATGGCCGACTTTTGGGGTTAAGGCTGTCTGATAGAAACTTCATGGGCCACTATAGCTGTGCTATAGCATGATATAACTCATTACTGGTCCCCCAGTCCGCCCTTCTCCAGTGGATTGTATAACGTATGTATTACAGCTCGCTTTCTACTGGTTCTTCAGATCCTACAGCACACTGTTGAGTTCCTTAAAGAACATCCCAGGTAGTAATAATGGTGAGGCCAAAAAGTGGTATAACAAACAACACCAGCATTTTTGCAAAAGCCACTCTTCCCATTGGGGAGAGGGGCAGGGTTTTTCAAAATCTCAGCGATCCCCTGGTGCCAGTCACCTCTTTAGCCAGGTTTCCCTGAATTAGGGCTTCTTCGGTGTGATATACTTGGATTTCCAAATATTTACACTTGCTGAATCTCCACTCTAGCCCACCATCTACCATCCCTGCTTGTTCGATTTAAGCCAGTTTATGTAGTGGAAACAAGCACATCTTGGATGGGTTAATTTGTAGCCCAGAGACTTCCCCAAAAGACTGTAGTACCTCCATCACTGGTGGCACTGACTGATGCGGGTTGCGCAGATAAAGTAACGCATCATCTGCATATAAGGGGATGGTGTCCCAAATGCCATTATTTGGTATCCCCAATTCCGGACTTCTGCTTCTGAACAGGCCTGCCAATAGCTCCATGGCCAATGCAAATATGAAGGGAGATAAAGGATACTCCTGCTGTGTGACCTGACTTATGGAAAACAAGTTGGAGATTTCCTTACCAGTACAGTTGATGGGCTACGTGGGCCAAACCCAGAATATCAAAGGCCTTCTCTATGTCTAGGGACGTAGCCACTGGAGGTGTGCCTCTCCGTGGTCCACCGTCCATTATAGAGAATAGCCACCTGATGTTAAGGAAGGTGTTCCTTTCTGGTATCAACCCATTTTGGTCCGGGTGAATCAGAGTTTTGATTATCTGGGTCAACCTATTGCCTAGTATTTTGCAGTCTGCGTTTAATATTGAGAGGGGATGATAGCAGTGCACATCGAGTAGTTCTGATCCCGGTTTTGGAAGTACAGCTATCAGTGCCTCTCTTAAAGTCCAGGGAAAGGTTCCTGTGTCTTTGGTCTCCTTGTACATTTGAAGTATCTTGGGGGCCAGTTGCACTCAATAGGTCAAGTAGATCTCTGCTGGGAGCCCATCAGCTTCTGGGGTCTTACCACAAGCCATCTGGTTCATTGATGCTGTCACGTGAAAGGGGCTCGTCCAGGGTCGACCTTTCCAGGTGGTCTTATCTCATAGTAAGGTAGCTTGTCTACATAGGATTGCCCAGTCTCGTTATCTATCATGTTTGTGATGGCATATAGCACGGTGTAGTGTGGTGCAAATACCTCGTGGATGGCGGCTTGGGTAGTGACTGTCTTGCCTGGTGGAAATGTTACTGTCTCGGAGGGAGTTATTGGAGTGTCCATGCGAAGGAGCCGTGCTAAAAATTGACCTGCCCTGTCTAACTCTGCATGTTGACAGGTGACATACTTCCTATAGTCTATCCGGCCCAGACATTACTCCAGCTCCTTGTCTTTGAAACCATGATACAAGACTGCTTCTCATATCACTGTACCATTTTTCAGACGCACGTCCCTCTTGCCTTGCCCCATTGTCACTTCAACCTCACTTATATGGTCTTCCAGTGCTGTTATTTCCATGGCCAGCATGGGCTTTATACCATAAGAGGACTTTAGGCACAGCCCGTGTACCACCACTTTAAGGACGTACCACTCCATCCCCCTGCATGATGCTGTGCCAGTGTTACCAGTGAAAAATGTATTCATGTGGGCCCTAATAGTCTCCCTATATGGCGCATCTAGTAGAACCTATGTAATGAGTCTATACATGGGTATCCACCCAAGGTCCCTACTTCACCACACTGTCACTTTCAGTGGGCATTGGTCAGACAACGTCCACCCCAGGTACTCAGGCCTAATTTATAGCTCGGCAACCGGGATACTCCGTCACAACAGTGACGAATATCCCGTCTACCAAAATCTGAATCCCATTGAAGATGATGGGATTTAGATTTCGACAGATGAGATATCTGTCACTATTGTGACGGAGTAACCCATCAGCTGAGTTCTGAATCAGACCCTCGATGGCTCTAAGACAGTTGGACATGACTTTGTTGCACAAGAGAAGATCTATAAGAGTGTGAAGCTGATGTATTGGGGGGCAGTATGATAATTCTGAATCTTTGGGGGTACATCCTGTGCCATACATCACATAGATATCTGTCCATCAATCAATCAATCAGTAGATTTATAGAGCGTGTCTTGTCACCCATGAGGGTATCTAGGTGACAGCAGGGTCAAGTTGATTAGCCCGAATAGCCAGGTCATCAGGGACTTTTGGAACTCTGAAAGAGATGTGGAGGTCTGGAGATGAAAGGGCTTCACTGCCATGAAATACCTCTTAATCTGCTGCATTGGATTCGGGGAGGTTGAGATTTAGAGAAATGGAAGCGGAGTGGAGGTGTCTGGTGTGCTGATGGAAGTTCAGGCAGTAGTTCAAGTAGGTTCAGGAACTTGAAGTGGCATATTTTCTGTAATGGGAGCCACTGGAGTTCCCGGAGGAAGGGGGTGATGTGGGTTTGTCAAGGGAGATCCAGGCCAGGTCTAGCTGCTGCATTCTTTATGGTCTGTAGTCATTGGAGGAGGTGAGCTGCGATTCCCGAGTAGAGAGCATTGCGTAGCCCTGTCAGCTAGAGATGAGGGCCTGGGTGATGGTGCATCTTGAACTTTGGGGGTAGCCATTTGAATATCTTATGAAGCATGTGTAGGATAAAGGAGCAGGAGGAGGAGAAGATGGAGTTGACCTGAGTCATGGTTCGCTTTTTGTCCAGAATGATGCCTAGGACCCTAGCATGGTCAGTGGGGGTTAGGAGTAGATTCAAGTTCCGAGGGCTACCAGGATGTGTCCCTTGGGGAGTTTTTGTTTCCAGAGATGAGTACCTCTATCTCTTGTCCGTGTTGAGCTTTACACAGTTGTTCTTCATCTAGTTGGAGATGTCGGTCATGCAGTTGTGGAAGTTTGTCTTGGTGTTGGTGCTGCCTTCAGAGAGGGAGAGGATGAGCTGTGCCATTGGCATATTGTTAGAAATTGGGTTTTTGGTTGGCAGTCAGGTTACCCTCTGTCCAAGCAAGAACCCTCACTCTAGTCAGGGTAAGTCACACACAATCCAAAATTAGCCTGTGCCCACCCTCTGGTAGCTTGGCACGAGCAGTCAAGCTTAACTTAGAAGGCAATGTGTAAAGCATTTGTGCAATAAATCATACAATACCATAATATAGCACCACAAAAATACACCACACAGTGTTTAGAAAAATATATAATATTTATCTGGGTATTTGCAGGTCAAAACGATCAAAGATGCAATATGAATTTGTAAAGATATCACTGAAAAGTGATATAAAGTGTCTTAAGTCTTTAAAAAGCAAACAAAGTCTCTTTCAAGCACAAAGTACCTGGTTTGGAGTGGAAAATCTCCGCAAAGGGCCGCAGAAGAAGAGATACGTGGAAAAATGGTGTGTGCGTTGATTTCTCCCCAGCACACACGGACTTGCGTTGTTATTTTTCACACGGGAAAGTCGTGCGTCGTTTTCCGGCGCGCGGACAGTCTCTTTCTATGGGTCGCGGGGATTACCAGATGTCCCGGGTCTGTGTGTGGATTCTCCTGCTTGTTTTCCGGCTGCGCGTCGTTCCGCGGGGCTGTGCGTCGAAGTTTCGTTCTCACAGCAGGCGTTGCGTCGATTTCTCCTCTGGAGGTCGGGCGGCGTTGTCCTTGCGAGGCCGTGCGTCGAAGTTCCGTCGTCCCCAAGGCGTTGCATCGATCAGCGTCGGTGTGCGGCGTTTTTCTCGCCGCGGAACAAGCTGTGCGTCGAAAATTTCGGCGCACGAAGCGTCCAAGTGAAAAAGAGAAGTCTTTTTGGTCCTGAGATTTCAGGGAACAGGAGGCAAGCTCTATACAAGCCCTTGGAGAGCACTTTTACAGCCAGACAAGAGTTCAGCAAGGCAGCAGGCCAACAGCAAGGCAGCAGTCCTTTGGAGAAAGCAGACAGGTGAGTCCTTTGAGCAGCCAGGCAGTTCTTCTTGGCAGGATGTAGTTTCTGGTTCAGGTTTCTTCTCCAGCAAGTGTCTGATGAGGTAGGGCAGAGGCCCTGTTTTATACTAAATTGTGCCTTTGAAGTGGGGGTGACTTCAAAGAGTGTCTAAGAAATGCACCAGGCCCCCTTTCAGTTCAATCCTGTCTGCCAGGGTCCCAGTAGGGGGTGTGGCAGTCCTTTGTGTGAGGGCAGGCCCTCCACCCTCCCAGCCCAGGAAGACCCATTCAAAATGCAGATGTATGCAAGTGAGGCTGAGTACCCTGTGTTTGGGGTGTGTCTGAGTGAATGCACAAGGAGCTGTCAACTAAACCTAGCCAGACGTGGACTGAAGGGCACAGAAAGATTTAAGTGCAAAGAAATGCTCACTTTCTAAAAGTGGCATTTCTAGAATAGTAATATTAAATCCGACTTCACCAGTCAGTAGGATTTTGTATTACCATTCTGGCCATACTAAATATGACGTTCCTGCTCCTTTCAGATCAGCAGCTGCCACTTCAACAATGTATGAGGGCAGCCCCAATGTTAGCCTATGAAGGGAGCAGGCCTCACAGTAGTGTAAAAACAAATTTAGGAGTTTTACACAACCAGGACATATAACTACACCGGTACATGTCCTGCCTTTTACCCACACAGCACCCTGCTCTAGGGGTTACCTAGGGCACACATTAGGGGTGACTTATATGTAGAAAAAGGGGCGTTCTAGGCTTGGCAAGTACTTTTAAATGCCAAGTTGAAGTGGCAGTGAAACTGCACACACAGGCCTTGCAATGGCAGGCCTGAGACAAGGTTAAGGGGCTACTGAAGTGGGTGGCACAACCAGTGCTGCATGCCCACTAGTAGCATTTAATCTACAGGCCCTAGGCACATATAGTGCACTCTACTAGGGACTTACAAGTAAATTAAATAGCCAATCATGGATAAACCAATCAATAGTACAATTTACACAGAGAGCATATACACTTTAGCACTGGTTAGCAGTGGTAAAGTACTCAGAGGTCAAAAGCCAACAACAATAGGTCAGAAAAAAATAGGAGGAAGGAGGCAAAAAGTTTGGGGATGACCCTGTCAAAAAGCCAGGTCCAACACATATTATATGATGTTGAGTCTGGGGGTTTTGGCAATGCTAGCCAGAGATGTCATATAGGTGTTGAAGAGGGTAGGGCTGAGTGAGGATCCTTGGGGTACTCCACAGATGATTTCCTTGGGTTTGGAGGGGAGGGGTAGGCGGACTTTTTGTGTTCTTGTGAGGAAAGAGGCGACCCACTGAGAGTGGCTCCTTAGATGCCTGTTATGCATTTTTTTGATGTGTGTGTGGTCGGAGACCCTATCAAAGGCTGCAGAGAAGTCTGAGTATCAGAGCCAAAGACTCTCCTGAGACGAGTAGGACTCTGATGTCATTGGTAGACACAATGAGGGCTGTCTTGGTGCTGTGGTTGTTGCAGAATCTGGATTGGGAGGAGTGGAGTAGGAGATTCTGTTCCAGATGTGAGGAGAGTTGTTGGTTGATGGCTTCTTCTAAAACTTAGTCCGGGAACAGGAGCAGGGAGATTGGTCGGTAGTTGTTGAATTGGCTGGGGTCTATAGATGGTTTCTTTTGTAGGGCATTGACTTCAGCATGTTTCCAGTCCTCAGAGAAGATGTCAATAGCAATTTAGGTGTTGAACAAGGTAGGGAGTATGTGCCGATTCTGGCTTCACCTAGGTTGAAGAGGTGCTGAGTGCATGGTTTCATTGGGGCTCCTGAGTGGACCGAGTTCATGATGGAGGCGGTGTTCTGTGGTGCGAGCTGGCTCCATTCGGTTAGTCGGATGTCTGGAGTGGTAGCTGGGTCATTGTGTTGCTTGAAGTTGGTGTACGTGGGCTAGGGAATGAAGTGGTTGTAGATGTTGACGATCTTGTTGTGGAAGAAGTTTGCACGGTTGTTACAGAGTTCCTGTGAGGGGGTAATATTTATTACAGCTGAAGGAAAGGGGAATTCTTTGACAGTGTTGAAAAGTTATTTGCTGTTATTCGAGCTTGATTCGATGTGTGATGCTAAGACCTTTTTCTTCGATTCTCTTAACTGTCTGTAGTAGAAAATTAGGGCTGTCTTGATGGTAGTCTGGTAAGTTGTATCCTTGCTGGTGCCCCATCTCCCATCCAGTTGTTTAAAGTGTTGTTTAGCAGTTCTGATGTCTTCAGGTTACCAACTAACCTGCTTGGTAGACTTTCTGTGGGTGTTGCTGATGGGAGCGGTGCTCTTGAGCGGTTGGTGATCTGATTGTTGAAGTTTCTGACTTTCTGGTCTAGGTTGTTGGAGGAGATGTGGTGGGTGGTGTTGAGGGCATTGATATGTGTGCACTTTAAAGATTTTGCTCCAGCTGCAGTGGTGGTGGGGAACGTTGGGCAGACCGCAGGCAGGGGTCCCTGAGCTGTTGATGTTGAAGTGGATGATGGAGTGGTCTGTCCAGGTGAATTCTGTGATGTGGCTGTACTTGATGCAGTTGTTGAAGATAAAGATTGGGTATAGCCTGTGGCCTGCATTTTGCTTGAAGTTGTGGATGAGTTGGGTGAGTTCGATGTTGTTCGTGTTGTCGAAGAGGTTGATGGTGTTGATGTAATTATGGTCATTATGGAGAAGAAAGTTGAGGTCGACGAGGAAAATTTAGTTGTTGGAGTCTATGGCAAGGGGGGCGATGAAGTAGATGGTGAAGTGGTAGAAGGCTGAGCGTGGTCCTGGAAAAACAGGCAAGAGTGCACCGATGATTTTGCTGTCTGGAGTCAGACGTTGAAGTGTTCCATGCCTGGGGTGATGTTATCATTTGTGGTGGTGCATTGGATGGATTCCTTGTGTATGATTGTGATCTCTCTGCCAGGTTTGTTGTTGTGGTGGATGATCTTGTATCCTTTAGGTATTGTGGTGGCGATGTTGGGCACGGAATTTGGGGTGAGCCAGGTCTTGGTGAGGAAGGGGACGTCAGGTGTGAGGGTGGAAGATGAGGTCCCAAATCTTGGCGGTGTGTTTGCACAGTGAGCATGTGTTGTGAAGGGCGCATGCAAGTTGGTGTTTTTGTTCAGGTGGTGTATGTGGTGTGTTCGAGGTGGGGCTGATCAGTGGGCTGGTTGGTGTTTGTGCTCTGTCAGATGAAGTGGCAGTTAGTGCAGGTGAAAGGTCCTACCGTAGTGCGTGGGTTAGTGCAGTGATGTTTTTTGTGGCATCTGGAGTCAAGAGTGTAGAGCTCAGGCATGGTGCATCTGCAGGGGGTGATAGGCCTAGGAGTAATGATGCTGGCTGCTGTCTAGATGTGTGCGGGCGCAGACGGGCTTGGCTTTGGTGCATTCACACTCTGGCCTCCATTAAGTAGGTCCTGGGGTGGGCAGGGCTTCGGTTGGCAGGAAGAACAGTGAGTGGGGAAAACCCAGACCGGAAACCCAGGCAGTGGCGGTATCATACATCGAAGTGGCACGAGGACGGCACAGCAGCTTCTAAAACAATGTTTTGTTTTTTTAAACAATAAAATCTTGTTGAATCAAACAAGCATTCACAAAGCCAGAAGGCTATCAGCCAGTGACAGACAGAATGGCTTTGCCAATGCTTGGTTGTTTTTTCTCGTTAAGTTATGCCCCTGAACAATCAGTTTTTTTTTTTAATCTACTTACTACATGTGCCTGTATAGCACACTATTGGCATTCCGATGTTATTTTTGTGTCTTTTTTTTGGTGCAATTTAACATTTTCTCCGCTGGAGACTCGCACAATTGCGTTCATTTTTTTAAACATTTCACCTTGCTTAACTAGCCGTTATTTTTTCGAAAAAAATGGAAAACATAAATTTTATTAATGTTGTACTTTAATTGTTTTACCGTGTTGATGCTTCTTTTTTATAGCAATGTATTCAGCACTTTTATAAAATATGGCTAGACTGTAAAATAATTCTTAAATGGGAGTACATTTGTTTATAGCCTTCAACTAAATTAGCATTCACCGCTTTGGTTACTTACACAGTTCAATATAAAAATACAGATCACCTAGCTGTTAAAAATATATAAGTGGTCCCCTCTATCTTGGCTGCGCTGCAAATGTGAAAATGACCAATTAAATGCGTTCTAATGGTATTTTATTAATGGTTGCTTTCAAACATTCAGTGTAACTTTTCTACTGTGTGCAGAGTTATTGCTGATTTTTTTGTTTGTTTATAAAAATACAATACATTGTTGCCACCGGCCACAAACTCTTTATATTTACTTGGAAATATTGGGAGGGTTTTTATTTTTTTTCAGCAGCACTGTGAGGTGTTCGACTGCAAATTGACTTCTCTGGAATGTCTGTTTTTAATGACTAAAAAAAGTTCAAGGGATTTGGAAATAGATAGTCTGAGAAAATAGCAAAGGTGGTATAATGAATCCCTGCTGATAGGGAGACACATTATTCAGTTTGTTAGTTTAGCTAACGGAATTCATGCTGCGTGAGATTCAATCGAGTTTTGCCCGCTAATATCGCATAATTAACATCCGTTTACTCTCCACCCACCAATGAAGTTAACATTGGGAAGTAACTTTTCTGTTTGAGAAGAAAGTTAAATAGACTACAATATAAAACGCACCCTTTCTAAATAGGTATTTTTACAGTCTTTATTATTTTATAGGATCTATTCGATACCGTCTTACATGTAAACTTTGCTACTGTTTTCCCCTAGTTTTCCTTCAAAGAGCCAGTACAGAGCAAGTATAAGTAAAGGCAATCCTTAATTTGTACAGAAATAAGTGCCAGGGTCCAAGGTATTTCACGGGAGGGCATTTCACCTTGCACCATCCACATCCCGAGACAGAGCTGCCAAATGCTAGTACAATCATACCTACTACTATCATACTCCAACAAATGTGGCAATTTAGATGATTCCATATCTCCCAAAGCTGTGAGGATGACCTGGACGGCCTGATATTTGTATTTTTAATGTATATTGAATAGTTACACACTGTTGCTGAGTTGCTCTGTTAAACATTAAACTTACAGGGCCACACAATCTAATAGACTTTCAAAATAATGTGTTGATGTTACAAAATAAGTTTCAGTTAACACGGCCAGAATGTAAGCACCGATTAAAGAAGTTCTGCACTGTTGTTTTGAAGTTCACAGGGATACATTGAATGGGCATTGCACAAATCAGTGGAGCTGATTTTACAGGATGCAATCTCCTACATAAGGGTGTCTGGTCCCTAATGCTAACAATAAAATATGGCCTCCTGGCTGTCCTTTGAGTTGTAAAGATCAGTCATGATTTTGGGGTGCCTTGATCACCTTATGAGTTGGTTCGCTGCCACTGTACCTGCTGCACTAAAGATCACCACTCCCCTGGCTAATCTAGTGTTGTGTATGACTTCCTTGAATATCCATTATCACAGTGTTTTGATGCATGTCAGTCACTGCTTTGCTGACATAGCACGGCAGAGAAAAATAAAAGTTTGCCTGCTTCTCATATCATTGTGCCAGTTTTCATTGCTGTCATGCCACGGGGCAAGAAGCACCCCTCTTTCTGGTCCTTCCCCTTCTTTTTGGGTCTCCACAGACGTGAAAGAAATGTCAAAAGGGAAGAAGTTGAGTTGCTGTCTCGACAGGGCTCCAGAGAGAAGTGCGGTAATGGCAGATAGTGATGGCCTGGTGCTGTGTTCTGTACTGACCTACAGATGACAAATTGTCTATCATACATGTCATTGATTCACTGTACATTTGCTATTTAGCTTCATACTTCATCACCAAGAGTGGGACTCTGGTACTCTGGGCTCAAAGAAGAGAAAAATCTAGTGTGAGGTGAGATAATGTAGCAAGATTGCAGAAATGTTACTCCGAATGATTTTCAAAAAAAGGAAGGATGCCCTGAGGCATACTGTTGGGGAATGACAGGACACTACACACAATTATTTTCTATATTTATTTTAAGTGAATGTGGGTGTCTAGAGACACAACGGCAGTAAGCAAGATTCTTATTTTGTTTCATTCCCCCTTGATTCCTGCCTCCCTCCACGAGTGATCCATGAAATCAAGTAGGGATTTATGCTCGTGGGAAGGCAATAGAAAAGAAAATATAGGTGAGTAACTGTCACGCAGGGGAATGTTTTTTCCACAAAGAGGTTTATAGACTGCTCTAATTTCATTTTCTTTCTCGGCTGTGATGTCAGTAGCATGTTGGCAGCTATCAATTTACAGTTCTATATATTCAAGCCCAGTGGCAAAACACACCAAACCTTTCCAATCCAATGGTTTCAGTGTGGGAGTTGACCTCTTTTGGGATCTTACTTCAGACGGCGACATAATGTTGTAGGTCTAATATTATGAGCGGTGCAGACAGTGTAATAAGACCAGATGTGGGTGTCTGATCCCACGTTCATAATGGGGACAACACAGCTGTGGGGGACATCAAGCCCCACTGACACCTTGGCAGCATCTGGAGCGTTGCTTTTCAGACAGTTGTGCATTGATTAACTAACAGGCTTTCTGACTGTACTTATGTTATTCACATCATCTAATGTTGGACGTGAAGGAAACTTTGTCAAGAGCGATGTTCATTCTTTCCACTCATGTGTTTCCCACAGGGGTGGGCATTGTTTTCTGCTCCCAGTCTAGTGTCTCACTATGAGCTTGCTCCAACCCACCCTCATTCCTTTAACACTAGGTCAGTTCCTTGGACTAGTTCAAAAGTCTGGTTCTTCTATTTTGGCTGAGATTCAGTGGAGCATGCCATGATTATCTTCTTGTATTAAATGGGATTGTTCTTGTCCTTGAATTTGAAGTTTCTTCTATTCGAATTGGGATGTTCCTCTAAAGAATATTGGCATTGTGACAGATTAAACAAGACTTCCCAGGGAGACTTGACGCCCTGGGGCAAAACCCTGTACATTTCAAACCATTTGCATTAGCTGACGTGTATCCCGACAGCATGAGGTCTGTGTGCTCTGTGAAACTGTCAGCACAAGGTTTATCAAACACTACCCAGTATGTGTAAGCTGAGTAGTTGTAACTCCATCCAGAAGGAGATTTAGCAGTCTTTAAGATGAGCAGTTTTGAAGAAAGTATAAATGTCTTGAAACTGAATGTGGTGCTGTTCATATCTTTTATAAGGTGGACCGGAGGGACCATGCCCTGGGACCTCATCCTCTCACATTGTAATTGGCCTCTTGTTCTAGGACCTCTGGTAAGGTGCAGTGATTGAATAGTAATTTTTTCACTGTTACCTGGAAACTTGTTCCATCCTGGTATGAAGGATCAGGGAAAAGGCTTGGCCAGAATCCTAGCAACCTTTCAGATCACACCTTTGTTGTATCTCAGACAACATTGGATCATTGGATATCATCTGTCTCAGTCAAGGTTTGGTGATCCTGGTTATTTGTTTCATTGTGGTGCAATCTTGCTGCTCTTTCGGAGAAGTGAGAGGTGGGGCTGTGGGTTGTGTTAACTGAAGCATTGTACCAACAGATCAAAGTGTCCACTCTTCTGGGATGCTGTTTAGGGGGAGTCTTCTTCCAATCTGGCGATGCTAGGAGATAACTCTGGCCAGATGAGGCAGCCTCCTACTGTGAGTGTTCACCTGTGGAAAGCTCATTTCATTTTACTCCCAAAACTCTCTCTGATTTTATTGGGATTATCCTTGCATAGAATCCTCTTTATGAGTATGACGTTTAAAATTGGGGAATAGCTTCTTACTAGGGTTAATATTTCTTATGCTGATTTTATATTTCTGAATCCAAGTCTTTGACATTTCTTACTATATTTTCTTAAATGCATCAAGAGACTTCCTGTAATAATTCTTTTAAATGTATTTCGGATCTAGAACTTAATTATTGAGTGCTCGCAGTTGCTATATGATAGTATTTGTTTATACTTTGCTAATTGGATGAGGCCAAGGAAAGAGGATGGTATTTCTAGCCACTGGATCAACTGTAGTGAAAGCTCTGATCTGCCAAGATAAAGCCTGGGGTGTTTAAAAAATATTAGGATTTACTTGATTATTGGGGTTTGGCGGCCACAGAACTGAAGTGTTCCACAGAGAGTTCAGGATGTCCACTCTTTCACAATGCTGTTCAGGGAAAGTCCTTTTCCAGTCTGGTAAAGTGTGGTGGAGTTTACTCTGGCCAGAGGAGGCAGCCTCTTAGGATGAGTGTTCTGCTGCTGCAAACCAAATGGCAAGGCCAGCGTGCACTTTTTTTTACTTCCTCGCCAATGCTTGTCTCACACTCCCAGCCAGCACAGAAAGCAGTTGAGACTGAGGAAGCCACTAAGTCGGTATCTGAAACTGGCTGAGTTCTTTGATGTATCCATTACTTTCCCTCAGTTCTCAGAAGCACAGGATATGTGGAAGGAAACAGGGGTTCTTGGAGGTATGAACATCTGAGTCTAGTCTCATCAGAAAGAGTGAGCCTGCTACCAAGATCCCCAGTGACTCACCCTCTCTTATGAAAAGATGACTGTAGACTGCACCTTCAGGTAACACCAAACACTCTTCTATAGGAGATGCTTCTACCAGTCCGCAAAGTAGCACCAGTGGACCTGATGAGTCTGGGTTTTCTGGCTAGGGTGCACATCTTTGTTGTAGAAATAAAGCATGCATATGTACCAGTTGGGCACAGCTCTAAATTGGACAGTGGCAGGGAATAGTGGTGACGCTAGAAACAAGAAACAACTGAGTTGTGTCAAAGTTAACATTATCATTTCTTTAAACACTGAGTTAAAGTGGAAGCGTTGAATATATCACTTCTTTTGTGATGTACTGGTTATATTATGCATTAGCTTTAAATCTGGTCTGCTGTTTTAGGTTGGAGGGCGAGAAAACATTTGTTCGTGAAGAAATTAGCAAAGTGCTGGAGAGAGAGAAATTAGCTGCTAGGGATCACCTTAGCAGAGCAATTCTTCGCGAGAAAGCAGCTACCGAAGAAGAGCGCCTGAAAGCAAAGGGCTTGGTAAGTATTGAACAAACTTGTATCTATCAAGTACTGCATTTATCAGTTGTATTTGTTTGAATGCCAACAGGTCCTCTTGAGTTTCTCCTAATCTTTAGCTTGCTCTTTATCCCTGCATACAATCATTTTGCATGGGGCTTATGAAACATGTACCCGCATTTTATAAAACTTTCCTGCAAATGTTACAGCGTCATAAAAAAATCCGTCTTTCTTTTCTGTTGACATAAATGAAAACATGTATTATGATTTGTGGGTTAGCCAAATATATATTCTATATTTGCGGAGCGAACGAAAGCATACAAATCATTATTAAACATGAACATTCATTTTTAATTATACCGCAAGTTTTTTTTAATTATTTTTTCATATACATATGAAATATGTGGTTAAATAATTGTATAGAATGTTTTTTTCATTCAGTTTTTGATAACTTTATCAAAGCATAGGGTCTCACCACACCATTATTGAGTCTATCATATTAATGGTTCATGAAGAAGAAGAAACTGTTTTAAGATGCACGTAGACTCCCGCCAGACAATTTTGTACTTTTCAGGGATATATATATATTTTTATACACTTATATATCGATCAATAGAGGGCATAGGGCGTTTCTCAATTTTAAAAAGTATATATGTGTTAACATGTTACTATATTTGTTAAATATATTGTTTTATATATAAAAAAAAGGAAGTTTAGAGCCCGCCTACAATAAATAAACACCTTGGACTCACAAACACATTTTTTTTCTTTTTTTACAGTGGTGGTTGTCGCTGTGTGGTTATAGTTGTATTAGAGTTTACATTGTGTTTTTTTTTCTACTAACTTTGGTGCAGTTTATTGAATCTGCACAAAGCTTTACAAAAAAAAGTTCATCGACCTCAGTTCTTTCCATGAACATTTGAGTAATCTGTTAAATGGGGCCAAGAAATAGGGGGTGTTGTAAAACATTGATATCCCATGTTAACTCCTTCACTGCCAGTCCTTTTCCCCTCGGGGCCGAGCCCTATTTTGGCTATTTGGGGTAGTTTGCGCTTAGGCCCTCTTAACTTTTTTTTGTCCACATAAGCTACCATGCCAAATTTGCATCCTTTTTTTCCAGCATCCTAGGGATTCTAGAGGTGCCCAGAGTTTCTGGGTTCTCCTGGAGGAGACCAAAAAAGTAACCCAAATACAGGTAAAATTTCGTTTTTTAAAAAGCAAAATGTCGAAAAAGGGCTGCAGAAGAAAGCATGTGTTCTCTTCCCCCCCCCCCCCCCCCCCCTGAAAAAGGCCTCAACAAAGGGTTTGCGGTGCTAAAATCACCATCTTCCCAGCTTTCAGGAACAGGCAGACTTGAATCAGAAAACCATATTTTTCAACACAATTTGGGCATTTTACTTGGACATAGCCCATTTTATCTTATTTTTGTGCTTTCAGCCTCCTTCCAGTTAGTGACAGAAATGGGTGTGAAACCAATGCTGGATCATGAACAGCTAAACATTTCTGAAAAGTAGACAAAATTCAGAATTCAGCAGATTTGTGTAGATCCTTCGAGGTTTTCTTACAGAAAGTACGGTAACAGCTAAATTAAAAACATATTGAAATTGACTTGGAAAAAAAAGAGCCATTTTTGTCTACGTTTTCTTCTATAACTTTTTCCAGCTATGGCAGGTTATTTAAAGCAATATACCATTATGTCTGCTGGACTCTTCTGGTTGCAGGGATATATAGGGATTGTAGGTTCATCAAGAACCCTAGGTTCCCAGAGCCAATAAATGAGCTGTACCTTGCAATGGGTTTCCAGTCTATACCGGGTATTCAGCAATTCATTTGGTGAAATATAAAGGGTGAAAAATAGGTATTGAGGAAACCTTTGTATTTCTAAAATGGGCACAAGATAAGGTGTTGAGAAGCAGTGGTTATTTGCACATCTCTGAATTCCGGAGTCCCCATACTAGGATGTGAATTACAGGGCATTTCTCAAATAGCCTTCATTTTTACACACTGTCTTACATTTGGAAGGCAAAAAATGTAGAGAAAGACAAGGGGTAAAAACACTTGTTCTTCTATTCTGTGTTCCCTCAAGTCTCCCGATAAAAACGGTACATCACTTGTGTGGGTAGGCCCAGTGCCCGCAACAGGAAATGCAACATGGACACTTCACATTTTTACATTGAAATCTGACATGGTATTTTAATAGTGCCTAGCTGTGGATTTTGGTCTCTAGCTCAGCCAGCACCTAAGAAAACCTACCAAACCTGTGCATTTGTGAAAACTAGACACCTAGGGGAATCCAGGATGGGGTGACTTGTGGTGCTCTCACTAGGTTCTATTACCCAGAATCATATGCAAACCTCAAAATTTGGCCAAAAAACTATTTTTTCCTCACATTTCAGTGATGGAAAGTTCTGGAATCTGAGAGGAGCCACGAATTTCCTTCCACCCAGTATTCCCCCAAGTCTCTTGATATAAATGGTACCTCACTTGTGTGGGTAGGTCTAGTGCTCGCGACAGGAAATACCCCAAAACACTACGTTGACACATCAAAATGATCAAATACAAAACTACCTGTTTTTGCGGGGGTACCTGTGTTTTTGGTCCTGGGTTCAGCGGTCATCTAGGGAAACCTACCAAACCCAGACATTTCTGAAAACTAGACACCGGAGGGAGTCCAGGGAGGTGTGGCTTGCGTGGATCCCCCAGTGATCCCCCAGTGATCCCCCAGTGTTTTCTTACCCATAATCCTCCTCAAATTTAGCTAAAAAATCACATTTTCCCACATTTATGTGTGGGATCACACATTTCTTACCATCCAACATTCCCATCAGTCTTCTGATAAAAATGATACCTCACTTGGGTAGGTGGGCCAAATGCCTGTGACAGGGAAGAGCCAAAAACTTGTCAAAATTGAGGGGGAACCAAAGCGGGTCCAAAAGGACAATTTTGGAAAAAAAAAAAAAAAAGGTTTTTAGGCTGACATGTGGGGCAGAATTTTTATCGGTATAGATGCGACAATGCTGGGTGGTAGGTATTTCGTGGATTCCTGAAGATTCCGGAAGGTTCCATCACAAAAATGTAGAAAATGTGTGATTTCAAGCAAAGTTGGAGGTTTGCAGGGCATTGTGGGTAAGAAAATGGTGTGGGGTGCATGTGAAGCACACCACCCTGGACTCACCCAGATGTTTAGTTTCAGATGTGTCTAGGTCATGTCGATTTTTCTACATTACAGTGTCCCAAAGCCCAAAAAGTGCAGCCCTCACCATTCCAAGTGGGACGATTTTGAGAATTAGACAAACTCTCATGGCCCAAATGTAAAACCAAAACCCAAAATAATCAAATGTCCTCTTGCTTGCCGTTGGCATAAGATCTTTTATTGTGCGGGGGAGAGCTGGAAGACTGTTACCCCCTTTAGTTGGGGTGAGGGCATGCCCATACTGGTTGGTAGCCACCACCCCATTATTTTTTATTATTTTTTAATTCCTTGGCATCTAGTAGGCTTTCTGCCCGTAGGGGAGTGGATCTGGTGTAATTGCCCCATCTGCCCACCGGTGAGCAGAACAACTTTGTCCCCACTTATTTGGGATGAGGGTATGGCCATACCCCCACCTCTTCCCTGGTGTCTGATGAGCTTTATGCCCGCCCACACCCCGGGGCAGATGGGCCTTACAAAAATAGGCCCGATCTGCCCCGAAGGGGGGCAGAAATGGCCAACAGTAATGTGCCCCCATGGAGGGTGACCCTTGCCCAAGGGGCTGCGCCCCTAAACAAAACACACACACCAATCCCTGGTGCCTAAATAGTTTCTGCCCTCCCCCCCCGGGGGGGGCAGATCAGCCTAATAGAAGGAGAAGAAATGGCCTAAAATAAATTTGACCCCCAGGAGAGTGACCTTTGACTAAGGGGTCGCTCTCCATCTGTAAAACTGTTTTTTAAAAATCCCTGGTGCCTAGTGTTTTCTGCCCCCCTTGGAGGCAGATCGGCCTAATTAAAATAGGCCGATCTGCTGCCAAGGGGACAGAAATGGCCTAAAATAAATTTGCCCCCCAGGGGAGCGACCCTTTACCTAAGTGGTCGCTCCCCATTTGTTGAATTGTCGTGCAAAAAAAAAAATCCCTGGTGTCTAGTGGTTTTTGCCCCCTCCGCATGCATAAATCCCCCACTCCACAAAGACTTCAGCCATATGTAGGACACGTTTCAGACAGGGCTTATCCAGTGGCCATGGTCTGCACTCATCCCTCAATAAGTGGCCAACCCTCACTATGCACCGAATTTGAACATACACTGTGGAGGTTGTCTGCAAGGCCTAGTGTTACACCAGCCCCTGCCTCCAACATACAGTTGGGGTTGTGTGGTGGGCCTGCCCCATGGCCACACCTGCGCCCAACCTTCTGCATGTGCCCATCCCCCATTGCGAATGACCTTCAGCCTTGTGCAGCAGTAATTGGCTACAGGGCTTTGCCTGTGGCCTGGCCTTACGCCCACTGTTCGGTGGCCACAGAACATCCTACTTACTCAGCCTGTGGCACTTCACCGTAATAGCTGACTAAAAACCAGGTGACTAAAAATTCATAGTTTAATGATGTTCAACGGCCAGTTTAACCGCGGTCACCTGTCCCCACTGCACTCCTATGGGTAAATACAGGTAAAAAGACAACGGCGTTGATCAAAAATGTTTCAATTCAGAAATATGCAATTTCTTTATCATCTTTTGAAATCTTATAGATCAGACAAGCTTATAAGAGACAAACATCAAATTAGGTTGGCTAGCAGAATACAGTCTTTGAAACCCATTTTTTAGAAGGCCTTTGACATAATCAAGTTGTAATTTCAGAAAAGTTCCACTATTGAAAAACATTATACAATGTGGACCAACAACGGGGTTGCCAAGTACATAGGGACATTCATCTGAACATCGCAGAACAGTATAGAGCGTCCAGCATCATACTGTGGAAAGGAAAGGCAATGAACACTATCTTTAATTTATTTATTTTGCAGCATTCTAACCATGCACTCCCTTTCGTGCCATATTTGTTTGCAGCCTCCCTCTCATTCTATAGATCATGAATTGAGCAGAAGCACATCAGTGTACACTGTTTCGTAATTACATTTCTTGGACCCAATTAGGGGAATACTGCCACATCAACCGAGGCCCACAGCTGTTTAGAAGCAAGAGCCTTTACCCATCAGTTGGTGGCAAGCTTCATCATCTGACCTGCTCCTTGTCGGGCTGGCGCTGCAATGCCGGGGGGCCCCACAAGGTTTTTTTTTTTGCCAGAGATCTTTTGAAAAGGTGCTGATGAAACCTATAGGAATGCTCTGAAACCTGTAGTTTGATCTGGGGGGTTTGCGGCCTGCAGATAGGCCTCTGGTTTGAGCGTCTCTTGCTTCTAAACAACTGTGAGCCTCGGGTGACCTGACAGTACTCCCCTAATCGTTTCTGAGAAATAGAATTATGGAACAGTGTACTCTTGTTTCGTCTGTCGCAGTCTGGGAGACCCTACACTGAACTGCCAATATCTCCCAGTCCCTCTTCTTTACTTATTATTTCAGCTGAAGGGTATCTGTCCATTTGCATCAACTGCTTCAATAGAGGGGGGTGTTGTAGTGGGCTATCAGTATTTGGCTAAGCCACGTTGGCTGACAGGAGCCCGGGCTCAACTAATAAGCATTGCATCTTTGTCTATCCTTGTTCTCCAAAATGCCTAGAAGCACTAATTTTGGGGGAGAAGGCGACCTGCCAGCCTAGCACACTCACCAGAACGCGGGAGGTCTTACACCAGTATTTGTGGATGAGACGAGACATTCGACATATAACACATTTTATTATTTTTTTCAGATCTGTAACAAAGACAGCAGCTTACAGATTGTTACCAACTAAGTAACTTCAACCATTTCCAAACTCATCCGAGTCATTTGTATACTAGGGAAAAATGCGTGGTCTAATTTTACATAAATACTGTAGCCCCCTATTTCCGACAAATTCTCTTCCTTCCTCGACAGATAACAGGATAAAGTGCTATATGTTCTGAGCTAATAGTTTAAAGAGTATCCTAGTCTGTGCTAGTTAAGCAAATGTCGGAGCATGCGGTTCGAAAGGTTCTAGTGCATTGAATTTCCTTTCACTTTGAAGCCGCCATTTCACATCAGATGTGGAAGAGAGGAAGGCGACTTCTGCCTGAGACAATGAGGGTGCAAATGCCGGTGATTTTGCCAAGGGGTCTTAACGTTGTCCGCTTTCACCTCTCTCTAACCGCTCCTACAGCGCTGTACCCAGAACGCTTTGCTTCCAAGTAATAGTCTTTCCTGCAACCAGCGATCAATTAAAAGTTAGTGTCAAGTAAGCCATTAACAAACTGCTGCCCTTTGCAGTAATTCATCATAATCAGCTCCTACCTTTACAGAAAGCAAGCCTGGCATTGTGCGACGTTATTGTGATAATAAGGATCCAGGAAGCAGTGGAATCGAGGACAGGTCATTATTAACAGACTCTGTTTCCACCTTGAAAGCCTTGGGTGGATAGTGTGTATCTGCTAAATGTACTACATGTTGATCTTTGTGCTTACTGTTCTGAGCCAGGCTAGACCTTAGAAGCTGGTTACACCTAAAGTGTAAAGAAGTGGAATATGGTGTCTTGTTTCATTGGTGTCATTAGCAGCAGTGCAGGTCGGTTCGTAGCCAAGTAACCACCATAAAGTACTGAAATATGTTTGTGTTTCTGTTTGTGTGTGCGCTGATGTATCTGCTAGAAATAGGAGTCGGAACCACGCATGCCTAAACAACGCAGTCAGAACACCGACCGCGTTGTTACCACGAATGCCTTTACCACGAATGCCTTAAGAATGATTTTTCGGTGTAAAGGCGTTCCTGGTAAAGGCATGTGTGAACAGCATGCAACCCCCCCACCCCTAACACAATCGTACCCCAGCCTCCCACCCCTGAAAACAATTGTACTACTACCCCAACCCCCACCCCAAAACATAACTACCCCGACACCCCACTGCCGCCCGACCCCCCACACACCGGCCCCTAAAACTGCCAAGATCCCCCCACCCCCTAAAACCTAAACTACCCCGACCCTCCCCCACCTCCAACCCTAAACCTAAACGGCCCGACCCCACCTCCAAAAACTAAAAATACCCTGACTCCCCACCCCTAAGACTACCGCGACCCCCACCCCTAAAACCTAAACTGCCCCGAACCCCCACCCCGCCCCTAAAAACTAAAAATATACTGCCCCTCACCCCTAAACCACCCTGATCCCCCCCACCCCTAAAAACTAAAAATACTCCGACCCCCCCCCACCACGGCCCCTAAAACTAAAAATGCCCTGTCCCCCGCCCCTAAACCTAAACCACCTCGACCCCCACCCGCAAAAACTTTTTTTAAAAAAACGACCTACCACCCTGCCCCTTAAACTAAAGATGCCCCAACCCCCCCACCCTGCCCCTAAACCACCCCCACAAACTAAAAATGCCCCGACCACCCCAGCCCCTGCCCCTAAAACAGCCCCTGCCCCAGCCCCACTTATCTGATCACGTCCTCCGACGAAGCCGACTCCCTTCTTCTGTGCCTTCACTACGCATGTGCGTTGTTCAGCACATGTGTGGTTAAGGCACCGAACAAGGAAGACTTGGTTAACGAAAGGATTGTTCCGCTTTCGTTGTCCACGACTTCGTTGTTCGGAAATTGTGGTTGGGAATGTTTCCCATCTGCTAGTAGTACTAAATACATTGTACTTTTCTTGGGTACTTCAGAACTTCGCATTTTACTTGGCCAATTTGTATCTAAAGTGCATCAAATTTCGAATAGCCTCCTGGAAATCACAGCTGCTGTGCGTGTTAGGTTAAATGAACGTTGGTCAAGGATTTCTTCGTTTTCAAATGTATGTTTTTTTATTTTATTTTTTAAATATAGAATGCTTCCATAGCACATGTGAAATTAAAATATCTCAGCGACTGTGCAGTTACTTACGCTGGAGAACCCTCTGTCCCTAGAGGCTCCTGCTGTTACTGGGCCTTAGCTTCAATGGGCAGGAGATTGGTGGAAGGAGCATCTTGGTGTTAGGCTCCCTTCCTCGGCTCTTCTTCGCCTGTTCATCCCAGGTACATCACTGACCTAGTACCGTGAAGCCCTCACAGTTTTAACCAAAACAAGTAATAAAATAACGTAAAGCAAACACAAACATGCGACGATCACATACATATCTGTGCAGAATGATATGCATATGTGTGCACCACTCCCTGGATGCGGCCAACACCCCACTAAAGCAATGCACTTTAATACGCATCTGTGGCCCTTTTCAGTGCTCAAGTGTGTGCGTCAAGGGCCAAACGCAGACCCACCTTGCTAACCTAAGTCATTTAAATACTCATCAGGTGACCGTTCCGTGCTAATTCTGGCACATTAGTCCCCAAATCTGAAAAAATAAAACACATACATGCCGAGTACAAATCCACAAGTAATTAAAAATATGGAATGTCATAATTCACATATGCACTTCATTTGCACATTGCACATTAGTTTTTTTTAGAATACACATGTCCCTCTAATCCATCCCTATCTTTGAGTACACATCCATGCAATGTGCTTTTCTTCGTGCTCTAGTGATCCACGTAGGCTGTGACATAGAGCATTCTTGTCTATTCAGACTGTGGACTAAAGCATTTTTACTTTGTTGGTGCATATCCATAGTTTAATTGAAAACACAAAACTTAAAAAACTTTTAAAATAATTGTATGTAAAAGTTTATTAGAACATTGGAAGTTGGCAGCTCCATTGAAAACAATGGAGTGCTGCGGGCTTTTACTGGCCGGTAAAAGCCCGCAGCGCCAACATTCCAATGGGCTTTGTTCACAGCAGCAGCTGTGAACAAAGCCTCACGGAGCCCGAGGGGATTCTAATCCCCTCGGGCTCCGTGAGAAATTTGTTTTTTTCAAGAGAACATTCTGCCCTGAGTGGCAGAATGTTCTAATAGCCTTAGAACCCGCCGTAGCGGGCTCTACCGGCTATTAAAGGCCCTTTCCCTTGTTAAATCCCTCGCCGGGTAGAGCCCGCTACGGCGGGTTCTAAGGCTATATTATAGAGCTATTTTTGCAAGTGTGAGCTATACACTCAAAATTAATTCAAATGGAATTAGGAAGTAAGTTATTAAACAAAACAAATCATATTGAAAACAGAGATAATAAATCTTCAAACTAGCAAGCGACTGACAGCCAATACCTACACATTTCTTCGCTCAACCGTAAAGCAAACAGGATCCCAACAAAACTGTAGCTCCCTGTTATTTCTGAGAACATAGTAGAAAGCGTAGTGAAAACAAACACGTACTACAATTTAAGTGCGCATGAAGCTGTATTGAACTTCACGTCACACAACCAAATGAGTGTGAAAAATGTACATTTCGTATTACAATTGGCAAAAATAAAATATACATAAGCCGCCTACTCATGAACGCAGGTGCAAGCAATCACACACACATTTTAAGACCGTCCCACACTGAACACACAACCATCTTGTGAGTGATTTGAAAGCTTTAAAACATACACAGAAAAAAATCAAAAAACAAATACGCCTTTACTCTTCAAAAAAAAGAATAAAGCCCCCTGCCACCAGCGAGTGGCCATAACATCAGAATCAGCTAGCTAATTGAAAAGTAAACATTTACTCACCAGCCATATTTAAACAAAATTAACAATTGTTTATACATGTCTAAAATAATAATCTCAGCTGTGCACCATTCCACCTCCCAAGTGTGCTAAAAACAATGGAGGCATTTTGGACCACAAAACAGACACAAATCTATTAAGCCTTTCTACTGTATTAAGCAAAATGTATTGTTGCCATGCACAGATGCGCCAATCTGTTCAATACGTGGATGCATCCACTTAGATAATGTTTTCCTGAGAGATATAAAACATGCCATTGTCCTTTATAACATTAGACATCATTATTTCTGTTTTCCGAGGTGATTGATTTTGTTTTGTTTTCTGTGAAGCATTACAATTTATCAACAAAAGATAAGGTGAGTTGTAAAACAACGGCTAACACCTCCAGTCAGTTTACATTTAAAGGCACGGTTCAAACTATATACAGTTGCAACATAGTAATGATCTTCTGCCAGTAATTGGAGCACGTCTTTATTATATCCCTGGATGCAACCGGAATCAGGCAGTTAGTTGCTTACCCTCTCATTTTACAGTAACAAGCACAGAATGTTTAGCAAGAATGCAAATAAACTTGCACACAACAGTACATATCCAAACACTATTCACAGGAGGACCGGTGTCAACTTCTTAACAGCCACATAAGCGGATAGTCCTGGAATGTTAGTATTATAAACCTCTAATGACAATTTAAAATAAAGTTTTCTACCAACTATAATCGAGGAACTCGCCTCATAGTCATGTTGTCAGTTTTTCCATATTACAATATTGCCACATAAAGATGGGAACTCCTTCTCTTCTAATTTCTTCCAGTTTGTCTGTTTCGCAAATCAACACACACAGGTATATAGAACGACCTTGTTTACTTCAGTACAGATTATGTCAATTGAGAACATGGACCAACAAGTCTCTCAACTTCCAAAATGAAATTCCCGGTTTCTTCAGTAAAACAGAGAATTTCCACCCACATGAAAGTTAATGAAATTGGTAGGTGCCACTTCCCAGCATGTGGAGCCCTGGCATTGCATGGTGCCAGCTCACCCACTTCTCTGGGTATGGTGTCACCAGGTTGAAATTCATCGAAGGGATAATCCACCTCAAGTGTTCCTTTAGCTATGTGGCAAAAAGATGTTGAAAGAAGCCACAGGTCTAACAAAGCTCTTGTCAAAATGTGTTCTTTTATTATTTTGATTAAGACAGTTGTACCATTCCTCATTAAGTGCACTTTTGTCACTCATCATTCGTCTCATCACAGAGTCTTACCAATTATTTATCAGGGGGTTCTGCAACTCCTGCAATAATACAGATCATCACATTGTACCCAGTCAGGTTCAGATCTGGCTAAACCCCTCTGATAATTAGTGATTGGGGCCCGGTTTCTGGTGGTGGTACTACAGTGCAAACTAATGAATGAGGACTCTCGGTTTAGGGTTTATCGCTATCAAAATCTGTGGTACAGAAAGACGACTTAAAGTGCAATTACAGTATAAATAATTGTCATGGTTGGTCACTGCTTCTCCGCGCTTTAAAGTACTCAACCAATGTCAGAATACATTTTGCAGCAAAATATTTGTTTTACCCTTTTTACCAATTACAGATGAAGAATGATCATTCCTGCGTTTTGCCTGGGTTAATTTGCTGTATTCAAACAGGACGAGCAATTTCAACAGAAACGATTTAACGCCAACCACTGTACAGCTCGTACCTCATCTGCCAACTTTTCCCACATCGGACCACCTGAGTACATTTTCTAGCATGCATTCCAGTAGATGCATTTGATGCGCTATCGAGTGAGGGAATTGGGCGCTTACAATGTGGCCTTTTTGCGAATCTGAGAATTCTTTAGAGGACTGTTTTTACAGAAATTAGTAAAATATGCGGGATGGAGAAACGGCTACACTCATATTTTGTCTTTCTGGGAGGCTTTCACAATAGTAGTGGTTGCTCTAGTTCCACCAAGAATGTTACGGTCTCTTTGATAAACTACACATTGATACCTTTTAATTTTTGCTCATCAGAATCCGTTTTACCCGCTGTTTGGATAGCCAAGTAAATAATGCAATGAGGAAGGATGAGACGTCAAAATCAGTGGCATAACAAAGGCCCCCGCAGCCCTGGAAGTGCGGGTGGGGGGGTAAGGGGCGAGCTCAGGGGTCCTCCTCTGTACAGTACACTGTGCACAGGTGGCAGGCAGGCCCCTGACCGAGACCAGGGGGGCCCCTCCAGGTAATTTGCAGGGGGCCCTCTCACGTTTAAAAATAGGATATATTTGTTATTTGAGGCTCCTTTGTGAAGGTCCTGATGGATTGTTGTGTGAGTTTAAGAAATGTCAGGGACTGGGAACGCAGTTTTTCAATGGGCACGATAAAGTGGGTGAATATCTACTCTCTTTTGTGTCAATAGGTTGATTAGTCATTGGTTCGTATCTGTTTTTCTCATTTATTGTTTTGGTAACTACCAACTCATTAACAAATATTAAGATAAAGATTAGCAATTTGTAACAACTTCGGCTTAGTTGGGATACTATCATTATTTAACTAGAATGTTCTAAAACAAAAAGGATGTTCTTGGTATTTAAGGGACAAGGCATTGTAGAAAACGTCCTCATTTGTTGCAGTTGCCTTGTAGAAAACAAGGAATTAAGACATTTAAGTAAAACATAAGTAACTGGCAGTTTTAAGAGCAAGCTAGTTAAGGAATATTTAGTTAGTTTGGTTAAAAAAAACCTTTCACACCGAAGGTTATAGGTACTGGAAATACAGAAATTTGTATAAATCTGATTTAAAAAGATTCCACGCTGTAAATTCTAAATACAAGTTCATAAATACAGTTTGGAGTCAAAGGTTTTTCTATATTATTTGCAGGAGTATAGTATGCATGTATGCATATGGTTTTTCTATAGCACAGATGTAGTAGCCAAAAGCAGTGGAGCGCTGTAGATACTCAAAGGCAAGCTTAAAGTTGGTAAGCAATAGAAAGGGAAACTAAGTTGTGGACGGGTAATGCTTCATGGTGTAGTGTTCTTTTAAAAGGTGAGTTTTCAACTTTTTTTCTAAATTGGAACTGCGTTGGAGCAGTCCCAATTAATACAAGGATGTTCTTCCAGATCCTTGGTGCATAGCTGAAAAAAGCCTGTTGTCTTGTTTTTTTCTTTTTTATACTTCATAGTCTGCAGTCTGATGGTGTCCTGGATGATGTGCAACCGGTGTTTGAGGCATTGGCTGTCTAAAGTAGAAGAGACTTAAGTACAGTTGTGTATCGTCTGCATTCTGGTGAATATTGATGCTGTTATCTTTGAGCAGAGCACCAAGCTGCTCCATGTAAAGGTTGAAGATGACAGAAGAATTGTTAGACTCCTTTCAAGCATGAATAGTAATATACTATAAAGACTTTATAAACGGAGGGCTAACCAGAAGCCACAAAGGTCACCATATTGCTTCCAAGGCCATTTTGTCCTGACCCACAATTGAAATAAGTGAAATTATTTTACATTATGTTAAATATGTAAAAGTCTGCTGCTCTGACAAAATGCCAACCACGTTGCAATTTTTAAAACACTGACAGTGGAGCGGCTGAAGTTCCTGTCTTCAAGGTATCCTAATCCTAATAGCCCAGAGAAAACCTTTTGATGGAAAAATGTACTGTATATTTTCACTCACTGAACGACCATAAGAAGATAAGAAAAACGTCGGTGGAAGTTGAAAAATAGAGCTGGCTCTTAGCAGCATTACAACACTACAAGCCTTCTAGAATCGCTAACAACTGGTCCTACCTAGCAGAATAGTGAGCTGGAACATTGTAGGATTGCCTCTACCTCTGAATGAAATCAAATAAATCTGCATAGGCACTAAAGATATTATCTACTTTCCAAAGGGACGTACTAATGCCTGTTAACTATTACTACTTATATCTTCCTGACAAATCCCCAACTAAGCACATGTTAAAAGGGCTATGCAGACTTCATGAAAACAAGGAAGAAATTGGCAATGTGCAAGGCTCACTCTTCAAAGTACTACTCTTATAGCAGTGAAAATCAGTTCAGAAGATAAAGAATGTGGAAAGGGAAATCATTTCAGTTAATCTATACATTCTTGCTGCTGCAAGGAAATTGGTAGCTTTTGAAGAAACCATGAAACAAATAGAAGACACCCAATGAAAACACCCACATGCAAGTTTGTTTTTTATGATTGATTTTCACACCATAATTTTATCTGACCCATTTCTTAACTTTTGAGATACAATCACTGGATAGTTGGAATTGCCCAACTCCCGCTATAAATAATAATCATGCCATTTAGTGAGATTTCTGGCGTCTTTGCTGGGCTAGTATTCTGAGTCTTAAGACCCTACACAGAAGGGTAGTGGAACACAGCACTAAAAAATGTTCAAGGCATAGAGGTTCTTCTGAACCCTGTAAAAACTATGCATTCTTAAGTTACAAATTATTTGATAAGGTGGTGTCATGTTCTTTAACTCCTGCAAGAACTATAAACCATTGCATTATCCGCTATGAGGTTCAGATCTAGCTAAACCCCTCTGATAATTTCAAGCTTAGCAAGCTGCATTACAAATTATATGTCCGTTACTCTGTTGGTCAAGGGGGATTTATCAGACGTTATTTCAGTTTTAAATTAATAGTTGCTATATTTTCAAGAAACGGCTAGTCCCTTCATTGTCCTTGAACATCTGATGCCAAAAATAATACTTTGTACACAGCTGACAAATGATCAGAAATGAGGGAATCATCCTTGTGAATACATCAGTGAGTCCTTTCTGTAAGGAACTGCAGTCTGTAGTACAGGGCTTTGGACCACTTGTAGTTCAGCTTACATGTACTTCTCTTATTCCTCAATAGAAAAAGACAGTGCTAAAAAAAAAAAAAAAGTATCCCACAGTCTTCTATTACACTGAATAAGAAAATGAAATATTGGAATTGCTCAACCACTTCTTCGCCTTGACTAAGAATGAATAGTGTTTTTGCCTTTGGAGAACAAACTGAAGCAATTTAGTTTACAGTTGTTTAGTTTACAGCTCCAACAGTTGCCTGCAGTGCTTATGTTTACCAATGATACAAGTTACAAGATACAAGTTAAGATCTACGACCTACTATTCAGATTAGCTTTGAGATAATCTAGAAATTTAAATATTCATGAGCTCAGGATCCATACAGGAGAGTTATCATTATCATTCAGAAATGTGTGAAAGAATGGTCATTAAATCTAACCTGGATTAATACATAATGTGTTAATTCTCAGAAAATTCCCAGCTCCTGGGAGTTAAGCATGATTATTTGAATCTTTAATGAAGGCTTTTGTCTTTCTCCTGCGAACTATTGTTTGCTTTTTTATATGCATCTATGAAAGTGGGCATATACAAAAAATAATTTAACGAGAACATTTAGATTTTAGACCGCGTCAGCTACAGACAGTGTAGCTACTTTTCATCTGTTATGTTCAAAATATCATAGTCTGGTGTCAATTGATGGTAAATAGAAAGATACAGTACAAGAAACGTGAAGGTTGGTGTCATCCGCCAAGCTTTCCACTTGTTAATTACATCACTCATATCTGGATCTTAATGAGAGCATCATATGGTATTTTAATATGTATCAATAGGCACAAAAATGCATGTGGCTGCACTACTTTTCTGATGCTGTATGGTAAATATTTTAGAATTGATTCAGGCTTCATTTTTGCGCATCTGAAACTATGGTCTGTTCAATTTGCTATTCTCATCTGTGCTGATTACTTAAACATGGATCTGACCCTGATAGGTCCACAACACTGGCTAACTAGACTGGTCTAGAGAACTTGAACTACAAATGCATGCAGCAAAGTCCAAAATAATGGATACTATTAAAAATAGGAAATCAAATAATTATATTTAGGTATAAGCAGGAGAACTGTCAAGGAATGTATGTACGTAGGAGATTTGTTTTGCTCCATTTTCCTCAAAATGTGGTTGCTTAACTAGTTTAGCCCTTTTGGTTCCTTTCTAACATGGTTAAGATTGCATCCAGGCTTTGAAAATGGCTTATGAAACGGAGGTACAGTTTAGCTTATTATGTGGAATTGATTGATATTAACATCCCTAGATTGGATAAAATGATGAAATATTTAGAATCGTTGTGTGTCAATTAGAGCAAGTCTCATGTTGGAAAGCCTTGGCAAGATTCTATCCTGTTAGGTTTGGAAATTGAAGATATGCAGAACTAATGAGAACTTGGTCTCGGCTATCTAATGGCACAGAAAGTGCGGGGCTTTTGTTTTTCAGAAACATACACCTGCTTGAATTAAAACTATCTAACCTTCTTTGTTACGCAGTTAAAACCTGGGGCTTTTCTCTTAGTACAGTGCTATCATTTAGTAGAAAAAACAATTGGCCTTTTACCAACGGTTGAAAGCCCAATAATTCATCAAGACATTTATTATAATTATGCTCATTGCACTTATATAAAATGGATGAAACTAGATTTCCTGTCTGCTGAAATGAGAGAGATGCAATGTTACTCGTGGTCAACTCTGAGCAGACCAGGCCCGGTTCCAGGAATTTATATCTGGATGGCCAATGTATGCCCAATTTTCGACAATTCTGGAGTTAGCCTACAGCCTGGGCTCTGGTGCCACTGCACAGGCTGCATCATTGGAAGGTAAACCCCTGTCTTCTCTTCCCCAACACACACCTCCCCACTGCAGCTTGCCTCAGACATGAGCTAAGGTCACCACAGGGCGGTTTTCTTTTCACAGCCATGCCAGGAGTTTTGTCTCAGACAGTGGAAAAATAGGGAAAATCATCTAAAGGTGGTATTTTTCTCCCTGTCAGTAGACAAGTGAAACAGCTATTATTAACCCCTTCGCTGCCAAGCCTGTTCCCCTCCTGTCCTGAGCCTTTTTTTGGCTGACTCGGGCAGTTCACGCTTAGGCCCTCATAACTTTTTCTCCACATAAGCTACCCATGCCAAATTTGCGTCCTTTTTTTCCAACATCCTAGGGAATCTAGAGGTACCCAAACGTTGTGGGTTCCCCTGAAGGAGACCAAGAAATTAGCCAAAATACAGTAAAATTTCGTTTTTAAAAACAAAATGTGGAAAAAGGGCTGCAGAAGAAGGCTTGTGGTTATCTCCCTGAAAATGGCATCAAGAAAGGGGTTGCAGTGCAAAAATCACCATCTTCCCAGCGTTCAGGAACAGGCAGACTTGAATTAGAAAACCCCTTTTTCAACACAATTTTGGCATTTTACTGGGACATACACCATTTTTACTATTGTTTGTGCTTTCAGCCTAGTTCCAGTTAGTGACAGAAATGGGTGTGAAACCAATGCTGGATCCCAGAAAGCTAAACATTTCTGAAACGTAGAAAAAAATCTGAATTCATCAATGAGTAATTTGTGTAGATTCTGCAAGTGTTTCCTAAAGAAAATAACAGCTGAAATAAAAGAATATTGAAATTGTGGTGAAAAAAACTGCCATTTTTCTCCAAGTTTTACTCTGAAACTTTTTTTCTGAGATGTCAGATTTTTTTAAAGCAATATACTGTTACGTCTGCTGGACTCTTCTGGTTGCGGGGATATATAGGGCTTGTATGTTCATCAAGAACTCTAGGTACCCAGAGCCAATAAAGGAGATGCACCTTGCAACGGGTTTTCATTGTATATGGGCATACAGCAATTAATTTATAATATAATATATAAAAGTGAGAAACAGGTATCAAAAAACCTTTGTATTTCCAAAATGGACACAAGATAAGGTGTTGAGAAGCAGTGGTTATTTGCACATCTCTGAATTCTGGGTGCCCAGACTAGCATGTGAATTACAGGGCATTTCTCAAATAGGTGTCTTTTTTACACACTGTCTTATATTTGGAAGGAAAAAATATAGAGAAAGACAAGGGGCAATAACACTTGTTTTGCTATTCTGTGTTCCCCCAAGTCTCCCGATAAAAATGGTATCTCACTTGCGTGGGGAGGCCTAATGCGCGTGACAGAAAACACAACATAGACACATCACATTTTTACATTGAAATCCGACATTATTTTTGCAAAGTGCGTAGCTCTGGATTTTGGCCTCTAGCTCAGCCGGCACCTAGGGAAACCTAGCAAACCTGCGCATTTGTGAAAACTAGACACCTAGGGGAATCCAAGATTGGGGTGACAGAAAGTCCTGGCATCTGAGAGGAGCCACAAATTTCCTTACGCCCAGCATTCCCCCAAGTCTCCCAATAAAGATGGTACCTCACTTGTGTGGGTATGCCTAGCACCTGTGACAGGAAATGCCCCAAAACACAACGTGGACACATCACATTTTCCCAAAGAAAACAGACATGTTTTTTGCAAAGTGCCTAGCTGTGGATTTTGGCCACTAGCTCAGCCGGCACCTAGGGAAACCTACCAAACCTGTGCATTTTTTAAAACTAGACACCTAGGGAAATCCAAGATGGGGTAACTTGTGGGGCTCTCACCAGGTTCTGTTACCCAGAATCCTTTGCAAACCTCGAAATTTGGCCAAAAAAACAGTTTTTCCTCACATTTCGGTGACAGAAAGTTCTGGAATCTGAGAGGAGCCACAAATGTGCTTCCACCCAGCGTTCCCCCAAGTCTCCCGATAAAAATGGTGCCTCACTTTTGTGGGTAGGCCTACTGCCCGCCAAAGGAAATGCCCCAAAACATTTTCTGGACACATCAAAATGATCAAATACAAAACTACCTGTTTTTGCGGGGGACCTGCGTTTTTGGTCCTGGGCTCAGCAGCCATCTAGGGAAACCTACCATACCCAGACATATCTGAAAACTAGACACCCGAGGGAGTCCAGGGAGGTGTGACTTGCGTTGATTTCCCCAAAGTTGGAGGTTTGCAGGGCATTGTGGGTAAGAAAATGGTGCGGGTGCATGTGAAGCACACCACCCTGGAATCACCCAGATGTTTAGTTTTCAGATGTGTCTAGGTCTTGTGGATTTTTCTACATGGCAGCATCCCAAAGTCCATAAAGTGCAGCCCTCACCATTCCAAGTGGGACGATTTTGAGAGTTGGCCAAGCTCTCATGGCCCAAATGTAAAACCAAAACCCAAAATAATCAAATGTCCTCCTGCTTGCCATGGGATAATATGTTTTAGTGTGCTGGGGGGAGCTGAAAGACTGTTACCCCCTTCAGTTGGGGTAGGGGCATAACCAGGCCCATACTGGTTGATAGCCACCACCCCACTATTTTTTTTTTTTTCTTAAATTCCCTGGCATCTAGTAGACTTTCTGCCCGCCCCTCCCCCTGGGTGAGATTGAGGGGTAATTGCCCCAGCTGCCCACTGGTGGGCAGAACAACTTTGGCCCCATTTATTTGGGGTGGGGGTATGGCCATACGCCCACCCTCTTATATTGGAGAAAAAAAATCTTCCCTTGTCTCTGGTGGGCTTTCTGTCCCCCTTGGGGGCAGATGGGCCTTCCAGAAATAGGCCAATCTGCCCCCCGGGGGGCAGATATGTTCAACAGTAATGTTGCCCCCCCCCCACACACAAAACACACACACCAATCCCTGGTGCCTAAATGTTTTCTCCCTCGCCCCCTCCCCCCCGGGGGCAGATTGGTCTAATAGAAATAGGCCGATCTGCCCCCAAGGGGAGCAGAAATGGCCTAAAATAAATGTGCTCCCCTTGCGGGAAATTGGTGCAAAAAAAATAAATAATAATCCCCGGTGCCTAAATAGGCCTATCCGCCCCCTAGGGGGGCAGTAATGGCCTCAAATAAATTTGCCCCCACAGTGGAACAACCCTTGCCTAAGGGGTCGCTCCCCTTTCGTGAAATTGAGGAAAAGAAAATAATGATCCCTGGTGTCTAGTGGTTTCTGCCCCCCCTTGGGAGCAGATTGGCCCAATAAAAATTGTCTGATCTACCCCCAAGAGGGGGCAGAAATGGTCTAAATACAATTTGCCCCCAGGGGAGTGACCCTTGCCTAAGGGGTCGCTCCCCATATATAAAAAACTAAAATAAACATAAACAAAAATATATCCCTGGTGTCTAGTGATTGGCCTCAAAAAAATAGGCTGATCTGCCCCCAAGGGGGGCAGAAATGTCCTCAATATAATTTGCCCCCTAGGGGAGCAACCATTGCCTAAGGGGTCGCTCCCCACATCTAAAAAGCAAAAACAAAGAAAGAAAAAGAAAAAAAAAAAAGATCCCTGGCGCCTAGAGGTTTCTGCCCTCCCCCCCCACCCTAATAACAATAGGCCGATCTTCCCCCGGGGGGGCAGAAAAAGCCTGGAAAAAAATTGCCCCACTGGGGAGCGACCCTTGCCCAAGGAGTTGCTCCCCTTATGCCAATATCTGTTTACATATAAATCCCTGGTGTCTAGTGAGCATTTCAGCAGCCAGATCGCTTCACGATCTGGCTTCTGAAATGCTCTGAGAGACTTCTAAGGGAAGGAAACTCCTTTCCTTCCCTTTGAAGCCTCTCGGGCCCCCATCACATGATCGGAAGAGAAATGCAAAGCTTTGCATTTCCCTTTCTCTTCCGATCGCATGGGGAAATGGCCTCTGATGAGGTCAGCGCACAATCGCGCGCTGACGTCATCAGATGTCACTGGGGGGGTTGGGTGAGGTCGGGGTGGAAGGGGAAGGGCTTCCCCTTCCATCCCTGCCTTGGGGGGGTGTGGGAGGGAAGCCCACGGAGGGAGCGCTTGCGCTCCCTCTGAGCTCATGTGCGTGGACGTAATGGTTACGTCCTCGGCATAGGAGCATTGTGCCAGTGGATGTAACCATTACGTCCCCGGCACAGAAGCGGTTAAAACAATGTGCTATAAAATGTATTCTACGAATTTCTCGTTGACCCCTGACTGATAATTAAAGTAAACCAAAGTGAAATAAAAACTCATATTTGCAGACCTGTAGGAAGCACTTAATAGGTGTTTTCTATGTCGCCTCTTTTGCTGTTACTGGGAGGGGCAAGGGTCATGTTTGGGTGGGCCTGGCCCACCCGCTGGAACCGGGCCTGATGAAGACTCTATTTGAACTTGCATCTCGGGGACTTCCTTTTGAATGGAAGATTGGAGCTGGATATCATCCCCCCAAGAGGAGTATATTTGTGAACTCTGTCAATTTTGTTGGTTAATACTGTCTTTTTTTTGTGTGCCATTGCTTGAGTGAATCAAGACTGAAACTTATGAGACACCTACTTCTAAAGATTGGCATTAAAACTATTGTGGCACTAAACAGGACTTTATTGGACCCAGGATCTCAAAATATTTGTTTGTTTCTGTACATTTTTTTATTTTAAATGTTATGTCCATGCAAAACATTAAAAAGGCTGAAATGAGTTTTTTTTCTCAGAATCTGTTTATTACATTTTTTTTATCTTGCATCTATTTATGCTTCTTAGAGAGTTAAACATCGTTAAGTATACACATAACTTTGACAACACATTGATCAAAAAAATACTGTAAGTGGGGGGGTTGGAAATAAGAGCTGCTTTAGATGGAAGAGCAAGGGAGTGAGCCGTCATGCGTCTGTATGTTGCTAACGGTATGGTAGTGAGGTCCTACAATGAGGACTCAGTGCTTTGCTCCAGCAGAGGTGTATACCCTTTTAGGAGGTGCATGAATACAACTAACAAAGATGTATAAACCAGAGAGAGGAAGAAAACCAGAGAGAGGAAGAAAACCAGGGGGGAATAAATCCCTGGAGGGTTACGAGGTCTATGGTCGATTCCCATGTCGGTGGAAGTGTAGGAAGGGAGGAGATCCAGGGCCATATGCATCTTCTTGCATGGGTCTTAGCCAGGGAGAAGGGGAGCAGTTTCCCTTATGCCAATGAGTCAAACATATGGAGGGCGCAAAGCCTAGGAAGTTGAAAGCTTAAGTATTCTAAGCGGGACATGTAGTTGATAAGAGTGCCCATAGACACTGGAACTTTGTATCTATAAATTACAGTTTGTGAGTCATCTGTTCCATTGCCATGGGGTGCCAGAGCTGTGTGACCCAGGATGATGTTGTGGGGGGTGGGGGGGGGTGGGGCTTTAATCTTCCAGGCTTGGGCTATAAGCTCTTTGGCAGTCCCAGTCATGTGGCATATGAGGTACCAGTCTGCATGTGTCATTGCTGCTAATAGTGTGGGGTGTATGTCCCAAATGATTGTGTGGTAATCCGCTGGGACTGGGTAACCTTAAGGTGCCCTTGATATGGCTTAGGATCTCCTTCGGAGTAACTGAGAGGGGCATGCCTACAAAATATGATGGAAGTTGCTCTTCTGAGCTCCACAGTGCCAGCATGAGGTAGGGGCAGAGGAGTAGATAACATGTAGGCAAGCTGCTGTATAATACCAATGGAGCATTATCTTATATGCAGTCTCCTGCTAGGGGATGCTTCTCCGGATTCGTGGGATGTCTCTCCAAAACTGCTCCCACTATTTTTGGGTAATGTCTTGAATGTTGTCTGGCTCCGAATTCCACTGGTCGGGCTGGCAGGGTAGGAGGCCTGACTGCAGAAGGATCTCGTAGGTGTTTGACACCAGACCGCAAATACCCTTAAACCCTGGGATGAGCATTTCGAAGAGGGTGAGAGAACGGGTGGCGGCCTGCATGGTGGTGGTGAGGGAGTGGAGAGTCTAATATCCTAGCTGGAAGTATTGATGGTGGGTGGCTTCAGGGAGATGGAGTTCAGCTTTACAATTATCGAATGATTTTATAGTTTCACCCTGAAACAAGTCTTGTGAGATCCTGTATTCACCGTTCACCCAGTCTGGAAAACAGTCCTGACTGAAAGCTAGTGAGAAGTTGAGGTTACATGCAATGGTGGTGTTTGGAGATGGGAATGTAGTCAGACCCCCTCCACCACCAGCTTGTCCCATATTTACAAAACCGTGCTTGTTATATAGATCCTAGGGGCACGTAGCTGTTTTAGGAGCCATGCAAGATGCCAGAATGGGTGGCAGACGAGGGCCCTATCCATGTGTATACAGTGTTTTTCGCTCATGTGCACCTCCCACTCAGAGATGTAGTGTAGGTGGGCTCCCCTATAGTAATCCTGAATAATGGGATGGGCAAGCCCTCCCTGCTTTCTTGGAAGCATGAATGATGTTTTCCCTTCCAAATAAAGGAGCGAAGTTCCCCTTGCAACCGTTTGATGTCGTCTGAGGGGATAGGGATGAGTAACAATTGGAAAAGGTAGAGCAGTCTGGGAAGTATGTTTATTTTCACTACATTAATAAAGCCCAACCATTAGATCTCCAGTGCCGGAGATAGTCGAGTATTGCCCTGTGGTAGTGCTGCCAATTAGCCCTCATCCACGTGGCTAGAGAATTTCTAATATTGAGGCCTAAATGTTAGATGGAGTGGGAAGACCATTGAAAGGAGGTGAGTGTCTCTAGGCGTTGAAAGTGTTGTGAAAGTAGCACAAGATTGAGTGCTTGGGACTTGGCCAGGTTGATCTTCTACCCTGATATCGGCTGATAGGTTTGGAGAGTGTGGACCACTGCAGGGAGGGAGGTGTAAGGCTCTGTCAAGGCAAGGAGGAGATCGTCAGCATACAGGAGGACCTTGTGCCCCTGTCCCCCCGGTAGGAGCACATGAATGGGTCTCATGGAGTCGTTAGAGGAAATATTTAATTCGTAATCAGTAATACAAAGACTTGAGATCTTGCCGAAACTAGTGATTTCTTGTGTAAGAGGGCTCATATTATCCTTGGAATGCCGGACAAAGAGCAGAATGTCATCTGTGTACAATGAAAGGAGAAGAGGGACTGTGCGGAATTGCAGTCTACGATGTAGATGCTCTGCTTGGACGTGGCAGACCATTGAGTCCATGGCCATGATAAAAAAGAAGCGGTGGCGGGGCATCCCTGCCTGGTCCCTCTCGTCAGGACAAAGGAATCAGTGATGGAGCCGTTGGCACAGATACATGCCCCTGGTTGTGTGTATAGAAGTTGGATCAGGGATATGAAACCATAAGGGAAGCCCAAATTATGCAACGTGGCAAGCAGAAAGGGCCATTCGAGGGAATCAAACGCCTTCTCCGCGTCGAGAAGAGTGACCGCCGCAGACACCTTGGGGGATATTCTATGGAGCACCACAAAGGTGGTTCGCAAGTTGAGAGGTTGAACGCCCCGGTATGAAGCCCATTTGCAGCGGGGAAATGATTTGGTCTCGTAGTAATGACAAGCAGATGGCCAATATCTTTGCCAGTATTTTAGTGTCAAAATGAATTAAAGACGATGGACTGTAGGACATACAGTGGAGAGAGTCTTTGCCAGGCTTGAGAAGTAGCATAATGACAGCCTCACGCAGGGAGGGAGGAAGACAGCCCGTCTCCAGAGACTCTGCATACACCTCGAGGCGTTGTGGGGCAGGTATCTGTTTATACATTTTGTAGAAGGAACCCGCGAGGCCGTCCAGGCCAGGGACCCTCGAAGTCCCATGCCTGCGACCCCTCCCCCACCCTCACCACTACCCCTCCCCCGAGGTCGTCAATCGCTTGCATGAATCGAAAGAGATAGGTGCACTAAGAAACTGTTGCTGGGAGCGCGAGAGCCAGACCATGGGGATCTCTGAACCTTTCCTCGCCAAGAGACCAACGAGTTTTGTATAGTGTAGTATAATAACGGAGCAATTCTTCTAGGTTCTCGTCAATTAAACATCCTTAAAGCATTAAACACAATGGCAGTTACTACCTCGCTTAATTGTTTTTTGTAGTGTATTACACTTTAATTTGACATTTCCATTCCTGTCCGTAAAAATAATTGGAATTAAAAGTGAAACATTTACCACACTACACAGTTATCTCATTTGTACTGAAAAACGAATCATAATTCACTAAGAAATGCATGGAAATAAGCAGCAAGTATTCATTTTAGTTCCATTATGCATTTTGTTTAAAGTAATGCTGCATAATTATTGTATAAAGTATTTTATGATCCCCTATTCTTTGCAATGTTTCGACTCTGTATTCATTAAATGAAAGCCACATGCATGTCTTATTGGAAATCTGCTACTTGGTTGTTAAAGTAATGTTGGAAAATGTGAATGTTCAATTGTTAGAACAACTTTTGTTTGCCATCAGTTATACTAATTGGCAAAATGCTTGCAAATCCTGGTTGTGTAGTGTTACCACGTATTACTTAAGAGCGTAGGGAGCATCCAACGAAACAGACATACACATTAAATTTGAAGTAATCACAGATGAGTAACAGAAAATAAAGAAGATTCCGAGGTTTTTGAAATTACTTAGTTTAGGAGCCCTGCAGTTTTCATGTATTCGAATACTCCCTCTCCTATTTTCAGTTCATCCTCCCACCCACTTCAAACCCTTCCCTGATAGTCCATGAGGTCTTTGAACTTTACTGGCTGATTTAGAAGTGACTCCGTGGGCCATATTGAAGCGCCCACGTTTGAAGCCTGCTGCTTTATTAAAGAAAAAATGCTGTTAATTATCCTGTATGAATTGCATGCCAAATAAAACTTAGTACAAAAAAGGCAAACTTTCATGAGACAAATTCTAAAAAACCTAACTACAAACACTAAAGTAATACTACACTAAAATGTCGTCATTTAAGAAAATTGACTACGACTTAATCAACAAATGCAATGCAAAAAAAAAATAAAAAATGCCACACTTGTCTATTCTCTGCAAACAAAAATGAGGACAATTGCACGTGTAAAATGAGAACATTGGGGGGGGGGGGGGAGTCATACAGCGTGATAGCATCAACAATCAAATGAAGAAAATTTACTTCTGTTCAGGTTGATGAAATACGTTTGCACTGGTAGCATAACCTTTACATTTCCCAACATCGTAAACTTGGGTTAGAAAACTTGTAATTGATTGAACCTGCCCCCCTCCCCTCAAAGCTCTCGGTCCGCCCCGCACCTCGGCACTGGCCTGATGGGGGGGTCCCCTGGAGCTCGAGGTGGCCGCCCCGCACCTCGGAGACTGTGATGTATGTAGTCTGTGTGCTGTGCATGCTGGGCCTGCCCACAGTCAGTGTGAAGTGCACAGAGGACTTTTTGGAACCCGTAATAAACAATATTATTAGAATTTATAGTTACAGAACCCATTAAACCCACTGAAAGAAAACAGTTTTAATAGCTTTCATGGTTTGTAAAGTTATTTTTAAAATTCACAAATGTTACTAATGTACGAAGTCCTTGAAAAATTCCTTAATTCTTGGGTATTTATAGTAACAATCGAAATTCCGAAGCTCTTGAAATTCCCCTTAGGGCCAGATAAGCAACTGACTCCCATCCCCATCCCGAAGCACACCTCACACCGGAGGGCAGAAATAATATAATAAATGCCATCACTGACAGGGGTGTGGCTTCAAAGGGGGTGTTTGGGAACCCCCCCCCCCCCAGTTGTATTTCCTGATGAATGGCTGGGTACAGGTGCTTTCAGTCTGGTATGATGAGGAGTCAGTCCGATTTCACCTTGGATTTTAGCACGCACACTCTGACAGAAACACATACACTCTCGTATCTGTTTTAAAAGTCCTCAAAACGTTGGTTATTTTACAAAATGTTGTGTTTCTCTCACTTAGTACTCCCACCAAACCGCATTCCTCTCCCTTTCCACTGCACCTTAAGTCCCTCTTGTGCGCCTGCTTATTGAATAATGTATTTAAACATTATATGCCAGTGTAACTAATGGGAAATCTGCCCCCACCCCTTACTGACCAAGCTACGCCCCTGATCACATCACAGAGGAACAATAGGTGCATTCCCACAAACCGACAGCAAACTTTCTAGTGGTGCAGACAGTGCACCTAACACAGAAGCGCATTTTCTTCAACTCTGCAAATGTAAGCACATGCAGCTGCATTTATTAACAACCTTGTTTGCTTTTAATCCATTTTAAACATTCATCATCCCCAATTTTTGCATTCTAATTTATTTCCTATTTGATTTTGAGATTTTGTTCATGTGCCTTAGGGAAGAGGAGAAAAGGTCATGCATATTTTACACTTGGAAATTGACATTACAAACCTGTTACTACTGCGTGGTTTCCTCCATAGAATGTCAGGCTTTAAATATCCACCTTTGGCACTAGATCCTGGAATACTTCAGATTTCCGTTTTATTTGTACAAGCTGTTGGGACAGTAGTTTTGCACACATCATGTTTTATCGTCTGGGTGCAGGCTCCCCCATTTCTCATAATATGGATACTTTTGACTGTCTACAAGGCATCCCACTGTAACGTTGCTCTGTCTCCTTGAGCCTTGGAAGCTGCCTTTGCACCATTTAGCCCCACTGAGGGGAGGGGGCACACAACATTGTTTGTGGAAGAAGTTGTCATGCTTGGCATACTTCTTGTACATTTTAATGTCCTCCCTCTACACACGCACACACGAACGTCCTAGCCCTACCGTGAAAGGAAGCTTTCTCCACTCTCATTTGCATTTTTTTCATTCACCAATATTATATTAATGTGTTACTTCGTTGTCATTTTCTGTATGTTTATAGGAGGTAAACGCAGACTTGAAGGAATTTGTACACTGTGAGGCCCACTAGAGAAAAAGTTTGAAGCCCTATGTGAAATAACACTGATGTGGGAACATAGAGTGACTCCTGTGTGCTTTTATTCAGTGTTCATTCATCCACTGGATGAGACATAGCTCTGTCTTCATAGCTTAGTCTTCATAAATACCATCACGTCCATGCTCAGAGGGACAAAAATATCCGTTTCTCCCATCCACTAATAAACAGAGAACTTCATTCTTAAATTATTTGTTTTTTATTTCTGCACCTTTGACCTCCACTGTAGATAAAGGCAGCACAAAGAAGCCAACTAGATCTTAATGCACCTGTATTGCCCCTGCTTCTGTAATTTGAAAAACAGTATATTTGGCTTTCTGTATGTGATTGTATTAATGTAGTGCTGTAGCCTGAAGTGATTTTTCCTTGGTGATGAAGGCTTAAGTGTGCATACATCTGAAGGTCATTGGTTGGTTCGTCCTAACTATACGAAAGTGTTTGCGTTTTCTAGAGGTAAACTCCATTAGCACTGATGTGAGATATAGAGACGTAATGTCATTTGCTTGTAGAGGAAGAGGTGTGGGTGAGGTTGTGTAGGCTTCCCAGCATAGTGAAACACAATGGCTAATTATGTGTATAGGACTCCTGCATGAAGATCAAAGATGTACTCCAACTGTGGTACCATGAGACATATGTGCATGTAAGTAGGTGAGTAGTCTATAGCCAGGGCCAGTGGAATCATGCGATTGTGCGGCTGTGGGCATTTTCGCGTAATTAGAGATTTGCTGCATTGGCCACATAATCCATCATCTGCCACATAATCTGCAGATTTTAACAAAAAACAAAATTGTTTCTAGCTGAAACAATTCAAAAGTTACTAAAATGAAGTGACGTGTTGTTGCTTGGTGGAAGGCCCTCTGCAAAGCTGGACTGGTCACTGTTCTGTTTGCCTATTGTTATATTTGGGTGTTAACTCAGAACTCGTGAGGTGCAACCAAGACCCAGACGGTGTTACCAAGTTTTTAAATGACCAAATGATGAAGTAATACCATATCAATATGTGCCGCATTATGCAGCATAGTTTCAGTGTCCCTGCAATATAACATGTAGATGTTTGTTTTACAGAAATATTAACAGCTCCTTCTGGATTCCTGTCATAGTGCCCAGGGCAGAGGATCTTCTGCCACTTTCAGTGCTCTGGGAGATATTCCCCCATGGCTGATATTTGTTGGGATAGTTCGAATTCCTAGATTGCTTGCTAAAGCTAATAAGATCTTTGAACATGTTTTTTCTAGATTATTTATATATGTGACTGGTTTGTAGACTGTATGCCAATAGAGAATTCTCTGCATCCAGCCCCACCAAAGCCATATGCCGTTGAATCTGATTCTGACAGTAACTCTGGGGAGGAACTGACATTTTTTTTCTCCATTTCAAGCCTTTAGATGATCTACCCATTAAATGGCTTCTTCTTTCGTTTACGAATCTTGGGGAAATGGATCTGAATAACAGAGCCCTTGTCTCAGGTGATGCACTTTCAGTCTTTGTAAAGGACCTAAAAGTTAGTGCTTAAATTGAGACTGTGTTTGCTGGTGCTCAGCACCAACACTTAATTCCCAACATCAGCATTTATGACTGTTGACCACATGGCAGTTCCTTTGTTTAATTTTGAGTTGAACGCCTTACTAGAGTGTTTAATAATGATATATTAAAAATCAAAAACACCTGCTGGCCAAGCCATATTTGTAGCTTTGGGTGACCTGCAATAGTTTATAGTATGGAATTTTGTTTTTACAGTTTTGGAAATTTTGATGTGGTCAAATTCTCACCACCATGGCCCTCATTACGAGTCAGCCTGAGTGAAATTCCCTTATGGATTTCTGATCCACCTGATTCCAAGTTTGTAGACTTTTACACACCTGCTTTTTCTGGGTGTGAAATAATGAGACCTGATTGTACCCTCTGGTAATTCCGCACAGTAAAATGTCACCAGGCTTTGGCTACGGCAACCATCATGCCTCATTATTCATTTGTTTTCTGACTTGATTTTAAGAAGTGCAATGCCCTTTCCGACTCTGAATATAGGTCTTGACCTCCATCAGGCATGCGTGCATGTATTGATTGTACTGAACAGTATTGATAGTGTCAAAATGCATGAAATTATTTATTGTGGTATTGTACAAAAGAAATCCTATTTTTAATTGGCGAGAGAGCACAGTCTACATAACAATTGCTGCAACCCATTTGCTCATTTCCAAATTGTGTCACCAGGAGTAAATCTTTTGCTTTCACTAAGATTCGGTTGATGTGACTTGAACCATATATACCAAATAAAACTCAAAAGATAGACTAAGCTTAAGTTTTCACAACCTCCCCTCATCAGCACCAGGACAGGTTGTCATCTGTACAAAGCTCCCAGCGAGAGTGTAGCGGAGACCAGGGACTGCGAGTCAGGGATATTTTTAGTAAATATTGAGTGGAAATTTAGCTTCTTGTTCTCTTTTCTCCAATCCTAATCATTACTTTTTCAGGACGTCAGCAATCTCTGCTCTTTCCTGTAGTCCAACACATTTGGAGGACCAGGTTGAAGCGCCGTGGCTGCTAGACAACCTTTACAGGAGCAAACAGTGGAGGCTGCGTTCATGCTCATTTCCTGTTGAAAATTTCCCAGCATACCCAACTCTTTACACTACTAGCCCCCGGAGAACCAGGCAGGGGAGAATGAGGATAATTAGGATTGGAATAAGGTGATGGAAGAAAAGGCAAGTAAGGGGTAGGGCAGCAACAGACACGGTGAAGGAGTTTATCTCACACAGCCATTGTGAAAGTGTTATGACACTGCTGCTTTTCATGCCAGGATGGAAAATGGAGGTTTGCTGAGGTGGCACTACCAGTGAATTTTCAATTTTTTTGTAGAACTTTTTATGTGATTTTTGACAACAAAACACTCATCAGAAATCTGTCACTAGCAGGCAGAAATGACATTTAAATTGATAAATATATGGAGCATGAAGGCCGTCCGGCCTTGCCCTGTGACCAACAATAACAAAGTGCTGAGCTGACAGTGACAAGGACCCAATCAAAAAGAATAACACACACACCGGTAGTGTCACAATCCATATTGTACAACCATTAATTGTTCCTCGTCTACCAGCCCACCTGCCCGCTCCCCCTGAAGCGTACTCATGTAGTGAACAGTCTGATTTTGGTCTCAAAATATTCCCTTTGCCTCGGGCATGGCTGTAGGCATATCCCACGGTAGTTGGCCCATCGTTTCCATATTTGCGTGGGCAACCCCTTGCTATATAAATAGTGCACTTCAATCCTAGACAGTAGTCTAGACCCTCCTTCCTTCGCTCCAGTGAGGGAGCAAGGGCATCTTTCCAGGCATTGGCAATGTCACGTTTGGCTAAGACCAGACCAAACCACACCAGGACCCACGTGTACATGTTAACATCTATCTGGTCAGACATATGCAACAAAGAGCAATGTGGAGTCCTCTGCAGTGTTAGTTCAGGCAGTCAAAGACAACATCCCAGAAGGGGGCCAGGACAGCGCAATCCCAAACCATGTGTAGGAAGTCTCCCATTTCGGACTGACAATGCAGACAGACAGCAGACGCAATCAGTCTCCTCCTTCTTAGTCTTTCCCTTGTGTAGTAGTCCCTGTGTAACTAGCGCAGCTGTTTGAAGTGGAACTGGGAGGCTATGGCCACCTGTCTGGGGGACGCCAGTGCCTCCCTCCAGTCCTCAAGGGGGCCCAGGTCATGTTAACTATGAGGGATCGGTATACGGCTGAGATTTTGTGGTGTGGGATGTTTGTCATGAGAATTTCATCTTCTAATGGGCTAAATTTGTGAGTCTCCTCTAGGTGTGTTATATATGTAGAATTGCATTTTGTGAAGTGTGAACTCCACTTGTAGGTCAGTGAAAGTCTTAAGCAAATTGCCTTTGAAAGCATGTCCCTCAGCTGAGAGAGGCTGATAAGGTCCCAGCACTGAACCCTTGTGTCCCAACCACCTGGTGCAGGTGAGCCAGCCCAGAGCAGGGTCTCCTGGATGAACTGCCCCTTCCGTACCATAGTTGCCTTGGTGTCCCTCCAGGCTACTGGGACCACCCCTGTGGCCAGGGGGAACCAAGAGGGGATCACCCCTCCCAACAGCAGATGTAAGAGAGGGTGTGCGCCCAATGCCCAGCCCTCACATGCGTAAGCAGGATCATTGAATCCACGAACAGTCATTCAGGACGGTTACCTGAGTTGTCCTATAGTAAGATCATACGTCAGGAGAGGCGATAACGCCATCCTAGTTAGTTTTGCAGCATTTGGAAAGGACCGTGGCTTCACAGAAAGCCCCTCAGGAGTGAGTTAATATGCGATAATAGGGATGGAAATGAGAAGTTCTGAAGTTGTTAGAGCAAACACAGTAATGCCACCATTTTTAAAATAGCTGATCTCCCTAGAAGGGAGAGAGGAAGCATAGTTCAGACCTGCAGGTCCACTTGCAATCTGTCCAATTAGGATTGTATTAACAGGTCCTAGACTCTGGCTTCGTCTATGGTGATATGTACTCCTAGGTATCTGAACCCATGGTGGACAACCCTGAGCTCCGATACCCACGATAAGTCCATTATGCCCTCACCCACCACATATACTGAGGATTTGCTGAGACGTATTCCGACCCCTGAGAAGTCTCTAAAGGTTTTCAGCATCTGAAGGGCTCGCAGTCCAGATCACTGGAGGCCTGTTAGAAAGATGAGCACGTCATCTGCGTGCAAATCTATCCTCTCCTCAGTTCCAGGACCCCACGTAAACCCCTGCAGTTTTGCTTCAACTCTGATCCAGTCAGCTGGAGGGTCAATTGCTAGGGCAAAGAGGAGTGGCGAGAGGGGACACCCTTGCCATGATCTCCGCTTGACCCAAAAAAAGGGGAGGTGGTTCCACTCACTCTCATCTGGGCGAACAGCTCTTAGTAGAGGAACTTTACATAGCTAATAAACCAGGGTTGAAGTTCGTCTTCACTAGAAGAGAAAATAAAAATGACCACCCGACTGAGTTAAAAGCCTTACAGAAACCTACTTGTAGCAGAGCACCATCCACGTGGCAGTGTTTGGACAGTGCAATTGCGTTGCACAGCTGGCTGATGTTGTGTCTTGTGGCCCTTCACGGCATAAAGCCAGACTGGTTCCCGTGGACCACGGCTGCTATGGCCCCGAGCAGTCGGTTGGCCAATGCCTTGGCCTATATCTGACCTCAATATTGAGAAGGGAAATTGACCTGTATGAGTCACAGTGGTTCAGTAGTTGCTAGGGTTTTGGTATGACCACGATAGCTGCTTTTCTAAAGATCAAGGGTAGTAATTTCCCTCCCAATGGCTCCTGAAAGAAGCCCAACAAGTGGGGACCCATGAGCACCCAGACAGCCCTGTGGATCTCGCCCAGGAATCCGTCTGGTCCCGGCGATCTCCCAGTTTGGAGCTTTTGGAGTGCCGCCCCAACTCTGTTCAGTTCCAATGCTCTTCTGTCTTCCTTGGAGAGGGCATGGTTCGGAAGCTCTCGCATGAATGCTTCCACCTTAGAGTGGCTTTCCATATCGTGGCAGGCATATAGTGCTTCATGATACGCCGCAAAGGCCTCAGCGATAAGCCGGTCTCCTAACCCACATTTGTCTTGGGCTTGGGCAAACGGTTAGGATGGGATCACGTGAAGATACTATTGAACAAAGCCAGTGCTGAGCTTTGCTGGATTTGTCCTCCCTCTGATCTATGTGGCTCTGGATCGCCAACCAGGCAGACCATCCTTCATCCAGCAGGGTTTGAGGCAAAACTGAGTCAATATGTATGGAATCCCAAAGGACTGCCGAGTCAGGAACTTCTGAGTATTGAGCATCTAGTTCCAGGAGCCTCAACTCTAACTCTGCTACTTTGGCATCCATGCGGTTGTGGTGGCCTGCACGATAACTGTTATTAAAACTACATGTGGTAACTTTCAATGCCTCTCAGACAGTCCCACAGGAGGCCACAGAGCCGACATTGTGGTGTAAGTATTCTTAGGTAATGTTATATAGGGCTATCTTGAACTCCACGTTTGTCATGGTTCAGTTACTCAGACGCCACCGGGGTCACCCCTCCTCTCCCCCATAGCCATCAGCAACTCAACCGGAAAGTAGACTGACAGCCCCGTTCTCGGATGTGTGCCTTCCCATATTGTAGAACCCTGGGATTTGGGGAGAGGAAGTAGTCTAGTCTGGAAAAGGTCTTGTGTATCCCCGAAAAGAAGGTGTAGGTCCTCTCTGTGGGATGGCAGTATCGCCAGGCATCAAGTAATCACATGGCGTCCATGAGGCGGGCCAGGGCCGCACTGGGCGGATTCTGCCCTGAGCTGGCTGAGTCCGATCCATGTGTGTAGAAGCAGTGCAGTTCATGTTTCCTACCCCATAACCCCCAGGATCCAGGGTCCTTCTGGAAATTCCTAGATAACTTTATGCAGAACTTGAATGAATGCTTACGGCAGGGGGAGGTGCATAAACATTGAGTAAGGAAAATGGCCTTTCCTGAAGAAAGCCTGAGATAGTAACGTAGCACACATAGTGTGTTTGCCAAGTCTGAATGTTGTGGAACAGGACATGCCCTTTCAAGAGTGTGGCTATCCCCCAGGACCTCCTGTGGAAACCAGAATCGAACCCACTGGTGAATCCTATCCAAGCTAAGAAGGGGTATTTGTTAACAAAAAGGTGGATTTTTTACAAAACTCTATCCTAACTGAAACCATACCCTTTGAGTGAGGAGTGTGCAGTTCAGGAGTCCTCAGGTGTCATATCAGGGCTAACCCCACTGCAAATAAACATAGTGAGAGGGAAACAAAATGTAGTTGTCAATAATAATATCAGACAAATAGAGAGTCCGTGGATCACAGGGATTTGGACAATAGATTCCCAATAGTCCGGAGGAGTCACTCACTGCAAGTAGTTAGCAGGGCTGTTTTGCTTGAGGTGGCTGGCTGTTTACGGGAGTCTGTTGGCCCCTTTTCCAAGCGGCCTCACCCTCCCATCCAAGCCCCCTCATCTCTGTGGCCCCAGATGCCTCTCCTCTGAGGCGGCCTCTCGGTCAGAGGGAGAATCCCCCCCCCTGGTGTCAGCGGCATTGTTCTTTAGGTGGGGCCTTTCCTCTATCCACTCCCAAGCAGCTTCAGGTGCATCGAAAAACAGGGACTTGCCTCCAAACAGCACCTTGAGGTGCGCGGGGAAGAGCAACATGTATTGAACATACATGACCTGCAGTTTCTGTTTGACGCACTGAAAGGAGCGACGATGTTGCTAAACTTTGAGTATAGTTATGGAAGGACATCACGTGTGAGGACTTGCAATGCAGCGAGTTCCGCATGTGGGAGGCTCGCAGAACACATCACAGGACACCTGAGAGACCTCCACTGGCTACCCGTCGAGAAGAAGATATATTTTAAACTCCTCGTACACCCCTACAGGGCAGGGCACTCCACAACGTAGGACCTAACTATCTCAACCACTGCATCACCTGGTACTCCCCTGCCAGACCTCTCTGCTCCTCCCAACAGTCGCTCGCCACCGTACCCCGCATAAAGGAGTCCTCGACTGGAGGAATATTGTTTACCTACCTTGAGGCAAAATGTTGGAACACCTTACCCCTGTACCTCAGACAGTCGCCATTGTTACCTTAGTTCAGGAAGGACATCAAGACCTTTCTCTTCGACTGAACCCTGAGGACATATCCCACAGCGCTTTGAAACCCTATGGGTGAGCAGCACACTCTAAAAAGGACTGATTGATTGATTAGCCAAATGGGGGGAGGAGCTCCTTGTTTAAGGATCTGTGAGCCCTTTCCATTAAAAAGCACGAGGGGACAGAGTTTGGTGGCAGCCAGGACTAAAGCCAAGCAGTGAGGAAAATGGCTACGTTTGGGCACTCCATCCCTTCCGGGATACCCACTATTCTGATGTTGTTCCGCCTCTAGTGGCCCTTGCTGTCCTCCACTCACACTATCAGTAGGGTCATGGTACGTTGAAGTGTCTTCACCTCCGATTGGCAGCCCTATAGGGAGTCCTCCGCCTCAGAGAATCTTTTCTTAGTATTAGTGATTCTATCCAGTGTGTTGACGAGATTTTGGTGGAGGAGCGACGTGTCAGTCTGGAGTTCCCAATCTTCCCCCTCAACAAAGGAGTGGAGGTCATGGATGGCTTGAAGGATGGGAGATATCTCTGGGGGGTGGGATTCTTTACCCCTGTGCCTCAGCATCACCAAATGGGGGCCATGCCGAAGAGGCGAATTTGGTGAATTTGTCAATTTTTCCTTGTAGGGAGGCATGTGGCTATTTATTTTTCACCAAAACGTCCATTTCCAGAGTAGCACCGGGGCGGGGGGCGCACTTCCCATCTTAATGAAGTGTCTGGTGGCTCCTGGGAAGCAAATGATGCAGCACCAGTTCTTGCAGGCCTGAGCAGCATGTGTTGTCACTCCCACCATCCCCCCACCCAAAACAAAGCAGTCTGGTGCAACCTTGATTGCTGTGCCCCTCCGGGACGGGTCTGGATGTCAACATTTATGTCTAAAAGACTCTCCACTGCGTCCCTAAGTGGTGGCCAAACGCCCTCACCACAACTTGCGCCCCCCTTCCGAGAGGCAAAGCCCCGGGGGCCATAGGAAGTTCTTCTTGAGGAACCAGGTAGATAGGAAGGAGGGGGGCCCTCTCACAGGACCTGCCCCCACAACGCCACCAGGTGAATGACCTCTCCTTGCCAAAAGGGGCCATCCTGCCAAGGCTTCCCCTGCCGCTATGACCCGATGTAGCCACCGAGCAGACAACAGCTGGGGACCACACCCACATCTCAGGCCTCTTGCTCTGCTGCTGCTGGCCGCTGCCTCCTCAGTCTGGGGGCTACGGTTGCTGTCTCCCCACCTCCACATGGCCCAAAACCAACCCCAACTCCGTCTTCTGGGGCAAGGGCCTCCCTCAAGCCCACACTGGGGTTTTGGACCTGGCTACTGACAACAGGGGGCTCTGCCATCCCCTCCACTCGCAGGACATGGGCTCAGGGGGCACAGCTCACCCCTGACAGGATAAGAACCAGCCACAAGCGAGTGGCCCCCGTGCCCCCAGTGAGCCCTTCAGATCCTGCATCAGTGGCCTTTCTTACATTACTGCTGGATTGCCAGTCTGATGCCTTTTCTGTAGTGAAGCACTGCAACGGATCATCACCAGATGATGCCGCAGGCACCCTTACTGGACCAGGATATACATACCAAAATTCAGAGGCAATATTGTAGGAGGATCAGCCTAAAGCATGAACAGCTTTGTGTATGAGTATGTATCTGTATGTTTGAGAGAGAGTGAGTCCTGGTGCGTTCTTGAAAACGGTGTGTGTGTAGATTTGTGAAGGTACATGCCTGGGCGCATGATGAGGGGCTCAATATGTTATGGTGGCAATGATCGGTTGATAGGGGACGAATGGCATAGACTGACATGAGATTGGGCCCTTTCCATCTGATGGTAAAGGCTGGCACATGATTGGGTCATGATCATAACAAGGCGTGGACTGGTGGATAATGGCTGGACGGGGCACATGATTGCAGCGACTGATCTTTGCTTGGGACACTTGGGCACATGATGGCAAAAACAAGCCTATGATAGGATGCCTTTGTGCATAATGGCAACAATTGATTGTGATATCTGGCAAACAGTGGGGCTGCCAACAGCATAATGTCAGGGACGTGCATGAGATGAGGTACATGGATATTTGATAGTGATGACTGCTGTAAGAAGGGCCACGTAGGCACCTGTAGCAATAAGTTCCATGCACTTAAAACTGAAGACTGTTATTTAGGGATTAAGTAGGTTTCAGAAAATGCCACGGTGATGACAACAAACGCCTTGTCTTTGCTGACCGGGACAGGCATATATTTGGGAACCACATTGCTGGTTTTATTCAGCGAGCTGGTATTTTCGAGAGGAAGTTAGTGCATTTCTAAAACTTGAGAAGCTGATTTTTGAGTGATTCATGCTGAGTTGTGTTCGCTTATTGCTCATAGCATTGTTTTTATTTTCTGAGTGATCAATTTCTTGTTCCTTTTACTATGACACACAAATTAATTTCGTGATCTATATTGATCTGTATTTATGACATTATTGCTATATACAACTAATCGCAGTCTTGGGACGGATGTAAAATCGGTGTAACAAGCCTGGTGTGATCCTGAGAGATCTGGAACATGCGAGGTAGATTGAATGTGTAAGAATTGAGATGTCAGTAAGAATGAAACATCTGATTAATTTTACATTTGTGAGCTCCGCGTAATTTTACATTTCTCATCGTAACTCTTCTAAGTAGGTTCTGAGTAAATTTACGAGACTGCCAAGCTCTTTGGGAAAAGAAAAACAGTACACGTAAAGCAACCAGAAGGGAAAATCGAGGGAAGATGCTCTGTGAAACACACGTTTGTGAAATACCTGTGAAATCAATCCCCTCTCAACCAATTTCTTTGGGATTTTAATAGGTAATATGTACAGTTTTGCCCCACTCCATTCTACTGCATACAAAATGGTGTTAGTTGGACAACTGTACTGGAAATTGCGCACTACAGCGCACCATTTTTAAAGAATTGAAAAAGAGAACTTAAGGGTTTGAGGTTGACTTATTCCTCTGATGCAGGAACTCTTGTGTACTGCCAGAGTTTTTGACAGACTTTTGCAGGCCAACCATGGACAAGTATTGGTGGTCGCCTGTGATCAGTGAAAATTATCATTTTTCTTATATTTTCTGTGGAGAGTTATCTCTGTGCATTAAAGAGATGAGTTTACTCACCCCTTTCAAACTTAGCTTTTTAGGTCGTTTTATTCCATTTTGGACACCAGTCCACATTTCCTTGTTAACTTCCACCGCAGTGTTTGTCCTGACTGAGTGTTCATTCAGCCTGTGGCCTGAGGGAGATGTAGGACAGGAGAAGTAGGTGATAATAAGCGCTGGCTCAGGGAGCGCTTGAAAACCTTGGGGATGTTCTCGGGATGTGTGTGAGGAGTCTGAGGGACTAGCTGTGAATCCCATGCCTCATACTTAAGCTGCTAAGATACTAGGCTTCCTTACATTTATTACATAAGGTAATATTTTTTCTAACACTAGTAAGACTATTTGATTATATTACCGTACTTCAGGCCTAAAGTATTTTTTAAGAGCTTCTTCCATTTTTACATAACTTTAACACTTGATCTTGGTGTTCTCGAATAGAATCTGAACCACCCTCGAAGTACTGAGGTCTGTTGCTTTAAGGTTTGCCCAATATAAGTAACATTAACGTAGATAGGCTGATTATATCCCCTTTTTGGCTTTTTTGTGGCAACTGCTTTAGAAGTAGAAACTAGTCAGCTGTGATACATGGGCCTAAAGGGAGATGGAGCAGGCAGTGCAACGCTGTACGGACTGGAAGATCGTGAGAAACGCAATTTCCTCTCCACTAATCACCGAAATAAAGAGGCCTAGGGTGAGGGATAAATATGTGGGCAGAAACAGCTACTCAGAGTTCTGCAGTAACAACTTTCAACACAAGTTTTGGGTCCAACAACCAGCTGCTTGGTTTGGATAATACTGTAGGCGAAAGCCAGAACGTAGGTGTGCACCTGGCAGAGCAGGGCATGCAGCATGGCCAAAGATAACTGGTGATTCCTTGAAGCTTTGCACATATTTATTATCCAGACATTAGTGTTCATTTTGTTATTCACAGCTTTCGTAAAATGGTGTACGTATGTTTTACTATATAGAAAGTAATTGCCTTTAGCCAACTCCTATTTTAGCCCTTTTAGTAAGAGTGCTGTAAATAGCGTATTGACATTCCATCACTTGAGCCATTATGGATGTCACATTGACGTATAGAGTGCACTGAGTAAAAATCCATACAACCCCAAAGTGCAAAGGGCCAGTTATATTTCCATCTCTCCATAATGACCTGGCATTTACTGTTAACATATGTGCTACAAATGAGCTCTCATTAAGGCCGTGCATGTTTGGAAACCGTTATTGAGTTGTCAATAATGTTATGGACTCATTTCCTGCTGAAGAAGCACAGAAATCGGTTTCAATTCTGTCTTTTCCAATCACCAGCTAGTCGAGCATATATCACTACAAGTCGTAATCTGAGTGTGCGCAGAGCACATTTTCTTTAGTTACCTGCATTGGAATTTAAATGTGTGCAAAAATGAAACAGTTCTGACTTTTATATTTTGAATCAACTCACGATAGTGTTCATCATTCTGAGTGCCACTGGTGACCAATTTCAAATACCCTTCGGCTTCCCTTACCAAGGGCTGTGTCGCTATCACCCCTTGTTTTCAATGTGTACTTAAGTTCAACTGAAACCCATCACAAGTCCACAAGTACGTTGTGGATTGTGTGCTTACTTCTGGACCTCTGGGAATAGTGGGAAATTAACAATCTTGTTTTTTCTAAATATAGTTGTCTCTCACTCTGTGGATGACCCAAGTAACCGATCTTGAAATTATGGTACTGGGTCCATTTATTTGGCCATCTTAATATGGCAGTGTGTTGTTTTCGTCTAGTCCTCCCTCTGTTTCTTGTTTTCTCAGGATTTATTAACACAGTTCTTCTGGAGTAATGGTGGTCAACCCTCTGTCCCATGGGTCTTGGTGGGAGCCTGGTGGAATTCTGTAAAGTAAAACATCTTTTTTGTTGTGCTGAAGGATTCCTCTTACTATGGCATTTGGTACCTTTTCCTTAAAAGATAGTGGGGAAATCCAGATGTTCTTGATAAACCACAATAACTTCCAGACAACTTCCAGAAACCACTAAGAACTTTTTGTAGGATGTTTGTACAGATAAATTTACAGGATTCGTTTTTTAAAAAAAAAGCAAATAATTTTTAAAATGTTGCTCATTCTGGGCACAGTGTTACAGATATATATAGTGTCCCACTTTTCCAAACACTCATGCAGTAAGAAGACTCATTGAAACTAGATTAAACATTTCAAAGCCGTTCAAAGAAAATGCAATTAGTTTTGATCTGTTGCGGAAACATTTTTTGCTCACACATCAGAGGTATAAAAGCTTATCAATAGGTTAGAGGCAAATGATATCAGGTGCACTTTTTGGCAAACCGTTAAGTATTGTGACTTAAGTCAGTTGTACTCGGGGTACTATCAGGGCCAATGGAATTATGCGATTGTGCGGCTGTGGCGATTTTCGCATAATTAGAGATTTACCGCATTGGCCACCTAATCCATCTTCTGCAGCATAATCTGAAGACGTTAACAAAAAAAAATGTTTCTTGCTCAAACAATAATGAAGTGACACGTTGTTGCATGGTGGAAGGCCCTTCGCAAAGCGGGACTGGTCACCTTTCTGTTGCTTATTGTCATATTTGGGTGTTAACTCCGTTCTGATGAGGTGCAACCACGGCCCAGACTGTGTTACCGAGTTTTAAAATGACCAAATAATGAAGTGATTTACTCAACCCTGCTGCATGATCTGGCCCTCTTCTGCCGCATAATTCAAGCGGCCCTGGGTATAATTAAGGCTATCTCAGTAGATGTTTGTGATTGAACCGTTTTACCGAATGTATATGTATTAACGGTGATTGTGGTTTCATAAACATTAATTTTAATAGCTGTTAAGGACTGCCTTGCTTATCTAGCGTGACAGTAACCCTGCTTGCTGAGAACAATGTAAGGTGTTCTGATTTACTGACTCTGCTTTTGCTCTCTCGTTGATTACTTCTCTTTCTGTTTTTGTCAGACCATTATGTATTCTCATTTAGATGTTAACTCTCATCCTGCACTCTGATTGCTACTACGTTCTCTGTGAAAGAACTCAGGCTTTTCCCCCTACCCAACCCCCTCCCCATCTACAAGTAAGAAGTATACATATGACCTCTTGTGCACCTCTACTGACATACGGTCAGCTCCCTTACTGATTTAGCCCAGTGAGATGTGTGAATATCCAAGGCCGGACTGACCATACCAGGCATCGGGTGTTTCCCCGGGAGGATGGAAGGGTGGGGGCCGGTTTTATTACTAGGGGGCTGGTTGTGTAGCAGTGCAGCAATTTTAAAAGCTCTGCAGAGTTCCTTGTATATCCAACAGTTTTCAGGCAACAGTAAAAGTGCCAAGATAACCCTGGTGATTAAGGTACCTGCTGTATAGAGATTGAAGTTTTGTCTAGTGCCAGTTTTGACACATCTAAGGTACCGTAGACAGTTGATATGCCTGCTGCAAAGAACATGAAGATCACTGAACAGTATTTTATGTGCAGTGCTCAGTGGGACGCTGCGTTTGTCACAGAGATCCTTTTGTTGCTGTGCAGTTTATACGTTACAATCATAATCTAGCACAGTAGGCTAGGAACTGCAGTCAAAGAGCTGCATGCAAACTGCATGGAACAGGTCAGAAAGTTATGTTTTTCCCAGTCTTCGATGATTCTACTTTTGCTATAAAGGATTTGTTTGGGTAGAAATAAATTATTAGTAAAGTCAACCCTAACCACTGTGCTAAGTTCTGAGTTCCGAGTTTATGCTTTCCCAGACCAAGCACTCTTATTTAAAATCAAATTTAAAAAAATGCCTACCAGTATGGATGACGTGATGAATCCTACACCTTGTAGTCCCCTTTGTCCTATGTAACATTATATATACACTGATTTACAAATGTTTGATTCATTGTCTGTGTGTGTGTGTGTGATGTATAGTGCTCCAACACCCTACTCTGGTAAGAGAGGCTCTATAAGACAAATGAAATACATGTGAGATAGGGGCTATGAAGAGGTGAGGCACTGTTACAGGGTGATAGTGAGGGAATCTTTGAAGAGCCCAAGTAAAGATTGCTGTATCCTGGTGCACTGTAAGGTCACTACTGACTGTGTTTTAAAAACTAGTACAATTGAATGTATAATGAAAAATGTGTTGTAGAATGCACCCTTTTTGCTATTTTTTCCCCAGATTTTCTTTGGTGGGGAGGAGGGTGGGAACCTCTGAAGCCCCAGTGGTCAGGTTTGCTCGCTATGCACCCTTTAGGTGCCGGCCTGACACAGTTTGCCAGGGGCGTTTTGGGTTCCCAATCCAGCCCTGTGAATATCTACCCAGGTAGCATGCTACTTTGTGGTTTGTACTTGGTTGCAAATGTGTAGATTTATAGCGTTGCCTATGTGTTTGATTTTTGTCTTGATGGGCAGGTCAGGGGGAGTAGGAAGGTGATCTTACTGTAGCTGTGCTGCATCGTGGAGTAGAGCAAGAACAATGAAAAATAGCTTACGTTTATAGACATGTTCCTGGCTGTGTGGGGAAAAAAAATAAAAAGCATTTGCAATGCAGTAGGTCTCAGATTTGCTTGAGTTAGAGCTATTGATGTAGTAAGTGCATAACTGGACTTTCCTTGCCTCATAAATTCTTCAACCCTGCCGCATAATTTGGTCCTCTCTGCCACATAATTATAGTGGCCCTGCATACAAGTAAAGCACCTCCATTTACCTTCTTCCTCTATTTGAAGCAAAAAATGAAAATCTTGCCATCATCATATTTTTTATATTATTTTTTTGAGGTTCCCCCCAACCTAGCATGGGGACTCAGAGACGACCTAGACAGAAAGAGCAGGTCGTGTGGTGAGTTATAGGCAAAACATTTTGTAAAAGTAATGCCCCGCAAACCGAGTGTAGCAAATATTGTAATATCTTGACTAATGCTCAGAACAGCCCCTATAAAAATAACATTTGTAAGAAACATGGTTATGAAACCATAAAGTCAGCCCCTAGAGGGCATAACGACATGAAAGCAGAATGGCAGAAAATAATGCAGTGTAACCATAAATGTAGCTCCTAGAGGGCGTAGTGATTTACACATTTTCAGGCCTAGCAGGCCTCTACTGCAATACCATTACAAACAAGGTCCTTCAAACACAGACGACTCCCCGCCGTGAAACAAAAGTTCCAGCCATGTGCAAGCGTACATATACACTACAGTTTTCTATTCTCTGGCTGTCAGATTCCTTCTGACAGTAGTGTGTTTTGGACACCGAAGCGGTAGCCTCATTACTCCATTTACATTTTGGACTTGTTAAATCGGTGTTTTGTTTGCTTTTTGAACTGTGACTCTTTGTCACAGTTGAAGTTGGTTCACATTGTCAGTGCTGTGATGGGCCACGGATAGCGATCAAAAGGGTTTGTAGAGATGTCAGCAAGTTTCTTGATTGGTGGGTTTTCTTTTTGATCCAGTCCTTTGTCGAATTTCACGTTGAGTTTCCGGAGATCATCGTCCAACATCTCAATGCCCAAATCTCTGTGGAGGTCTGCTGTTCTTGCAAAGCCTTGTTTTGTAGTGTCTGCAGAGGCTTCTGATACTCCGGCTTGCAGCCGCTCCACACTGGTGAAGCATTTGCTATTGTGGGTCGAATAATTGAATTTCCTGCACCCACTTTGCTCTCCATAGGCATTGATTTCGTTCTCAGAAGCAGGTACAACGCAGCAAGTTTGGTTGTTGCTTTCTGGCATGTCTTCTCGATGTAGTTTCTCCAGCTAAGTTTGGATTCAAGTGTCACCCCTTGGTAGGATCTACTGCTTTCCCTCTTTATCTCCTCTCCATTGAGGCAGATCTATGGATGCTTTTTGATCTGCTTTCTGGTGAACAATGTTGCTGTGGTTTTGCTTGAGTTATGATTCAGCTGCCAGTCCCTGTACCATCCAGAGATTTTGCTGAGCAAAGCTTCAAGGTTCTTTGCTGCTTCCTTTTTGCTGAAAGATTGGTAGATGACTGCAACATCATCGGCGTAGAGAGCAAGGTCTGTTTTCTTCAAGTCTTTGGGAATATAATTTGTAAATGTATTATAGAGAAACGGTCCAAGGATTGATCCCTGAGGCACTCCAGCCAGAACAGGGCGTACAGTTGAGCATTCCTCACGCATTGCCACGTGGAAGGTGCGTTCTTCCAGGTAGCTAGTCAGCAGATTTACCAGATAGCTGGAAAACTTCAGCTTAGTATGCTTGTAGATCAGTCGTCTGTGCCATACTCGGTCAAAAGGTTTGGCTACGTCCAGGAAAACAACTCCAGTTGATTTGTTAGTGTTGAATCCATGGCTAATAATGCCCACACTTCTGAGAAGTTGATGATTTGTATAGTGTTCTTTCTGGAACCCAAGCTGTTCTTTGGCAAGAAGGTTCTCGCTTGTTGCAAAAGCACTGGCATATACACTAAATGGTTGGAGAGGTTACTATTTTGCCGCCCAAACCTCCAATCTAGGGTGGGAACGCAGAGATGAACTAGAAAGGAAGAGCGTGTTGTGCTGAATGTTTTGGTGGGGGTCTCATTATCGTAGGACCACTACAGGCTGTTATGGGCAAAGATGTTTTGCAAAAGGAATGCCGTACAAAGCATTATGGGGCGAGTTTCCCGAGTGCAGTGAATATTGTAGTATTGGCTCTCCCGCTGAGCCAGGAGAGCCGCTTTAAAGATTTCTGTGTTATTTCTTTTGTAAATGCTCCTGTTTGTCTATTTTTCAACTGCTAAACTTGTAAAGTGGTCCTCGCGTAAAGCGCTCCTGTGATCGAGGTTGCGCTATATGAAACTTCACATATTCATGTAAAGTGGTCCTCTGATTGAGTTGGCGCTATATGAAACTTCAGCGCTCTTCCGAACAAGTTTGAACTATATGAACCTTTGGCAAAAAAAAAAAAAAAAAAAAGAACCCTCCAGCTTGCAGCCTTTGTGGACATACCCCATAAAGAAACAGCGGCATGCCCAAAACAAGGAAGAGGAAGAAACAACATACAGCCATGCAACTCGAAGCATCGAGGCAAATGAAAAAATATTGCGTCACAATTAGGTATCTGGCTGATTGTGCAATAATTGATGTAACAGGGTCAGTCTGCAAGGCATAACAAAGCAGCCTCAAGGCGGGACAAAGATAAAGCATTTACCTAGGAAATCAAGGGAATTTTGGAAGGCAGGCCAAGGAAAGAATAAAAGTGATGGGTGTGAGATTGGTGTGGTGAAAGCCCATGGAGTAGATTACAACAGGTCGAAGAGCAGCACTTGCGCTTCTAAGTTTGACCTAAAAAGTGTGAGTTTTATTGTGGCCTGTGGGAATTGGTTTGGTTTCATGCACGATGAACGGACCTTTGATTTGATTACGTAATGTAGTGGTTTAATTTTCCAAAGTGCTGAAACATATACATAAGCATGAGAGGATGGGTCCTTTTTTATAATTTACATTGGTGATGGTGAAGTAATCCTTCAAAGCGGGCTTCTGATTTGTGTATCACAAGTGGAGGTGATGTGGATGTAGTAAGTAACTCGAATAATTGTGAATTCATGTAGCATGTTATTTAATTATTAGTATACTAATTATTAGAAAAGGTTTTATTTCTATTTTGATGGTTAGTGGGTGTTTGTAGGGCACATCATCTCACCTGAAGCTCTAGGCACCAAAATCTAACACAGTAGTTTTGTACTGTTGTACTACTAGTGGTGAGCTTTTTGGTAAAACCGTTCTATATTTTGTTCGTTTTTAGGTCTGAAAGCCATGCTTCATATCCCTGTCAGGCTTTAAGATGCATTATTGGCCTTTGTAGGTTACCGATAAATTGTTGTTATCCCTTCTGTAGACAATATCTCACTTACCAGTCTCGTCGAGCCACACATAATAATTGCTTAAACTTTTCAGTGGTTGGGTACCAACAGCGGCTCGTGCGATTGGACAGAGTCATGTACCTTACATCCTGGGTTTGATATTCGCGCCACTTTCTGTCTCGCACCCATTCCATTTCCAGGCTGGCTTCACTGCAGAGCCCCTTGGGTCAGACTTGCCAAATGGGGTAAGACCTTCACCCTCGGGAGAACAAAAGTCTGTTTACAGGCACACAGTATTTATTACATAGTTCATTTGGCCCATTCATCATTTTAATAGAAAAGAGTCATTTTAGATGATTCTGAAATAATTTCGAGTAAAGTACCTCGCTGCAAGGCAGTGTGATTACGCAGACGACACCAGGCTGTTTTTCAGGGGCAAACAAAACCCCAAGCTAGTGGGATCACTGACAGTAACGGATTGCCCTCATTTTACGACCAAACGTGTGAGCGATCCTTCCAGCCTACTTGCTCCTTACAGACGGTGTGTGGGAGCTAATCACTGATCACAACGCAAAACCTCTCGAATGCCCCTTCTGTTTGCTGTTTTCTTTCTTGGTTGTATTTTGCTCCTGGTGTGTCTCAGCACTGAAGTGAGTGCCTGTTTGCTGCGGTTCTTTAGGTTGGCTGCTGCCCTTGCCTCCAGAGCCTGCACCTTCCTTCCATGCAGGATTTATAGCGCTGTGCTGGGCCCTCCCATGCGCAGGACATTAGGAGACATTAGTGTGCTACTCTAGGCTCTGTCTCCCTTCTCTTTACATACAGAGCACAGTCCACGTACATGAAACACAAGATACCATCCACTGTTCTACAGGCCGCACAAGGACATCTGACCCATTTGTGCGATGGAGCGATGCGATGTGCCTTTTGCAAGAGGCACGGAATAGTCAGTCGAAAATGTATTGAAGAGTAATGTTTATTACAACCTTACATATATTTATAGGTGTTAGACTGAGACAAGTGTACGTCAGTTTATCAAAACGGAAGCAATGCATAGTATAACAAAATCTAATTGCAAAAGTACTTTTCATACTGTTTAAGCAAGTTAAATGTAGGATGGGCATTTCTACAATTTGGTTAGGTGAGTGAAGTGAGGCTATTTTGTACACGATGGAGGTTGTTGCGGAGTTGTAATTTGGGTGAAAGTTAAAGAAGGATGTAAGGTTTTTTTGTTTAAACTGATTTTTTTTAATGTGGTGCTTCTTAGGCCACTTATACAGTTCTGTAAAAACACAGGCATCAAATGTTTTCCGATCTCAGAAGGACGAAACGCTGAGTGAGAAATGCTTGGATTCAACTCGTGACATTAAGGCCACTGCATATATTAGCAGTGAGTGTTTATCTCGCTGGCCATTCCTGGTGGCTTGTGATGGCACAGTATTTTATTTAGAGCAGCACGTCTTAACCTGTGGCCCATGGGCCACTGGGGATCCGCAACGCCTGAGTGCCCCCGGTCTGCTTTTGGAGAGAGACCATTATTGACGATTGTCCCTTGGAGTACCTTGTTATACAGTTAGAACGGCGTATGCTTTGTAGTGTGTTGGGGTTAGCATGTTGAGTAACTTAGCAGACCTTTCCATAGTGTGTTCTGGACAAAACTAGACCCTGAATTAGTGGATGAATGTTTTGGGCCCACAACCCCTTTTTCTCAGCCCTAGTTTGATAGATCACCCCAAAACCTTCCAGGAAGATGCTGAGGTGGATACACATTTTTGTAAAGTGTAAAGTTTTGTGAAAGATTCGTCAAACAGTGCCAACGTTACAAGCAAACCAAACCAAAAAGTAATTTTCCATGGAAACATGGCCTAACTACTCAGTAGTGACTGTGATAATTATTCCATATATATATAGACATACAATCTGTCAAAATCAACAACCTACTTAAAAGTGTATATGCAATTGCTCATACATTAATTGAACCAATCAATAGCAGCACAAAGGGCAAGCTGAAATGTGTGATAATATTGACACTGTATTAGTATAGTACATCATTTGCATTTGGGGAAACACAGGTGGAGGGCTGATGCATGGTCAGTACCTTGATTAACGTAAATACTTATTTGTGCCACTGTTCTGACCCTACCTTGTGTCTCAAGACCACTGGCCTTTCAGTACATGCTTGTCCTGTCCTAATCTCTTAAACATCACAAAAAGCACTCTCAAGGTCTCTCCTTGTATTGTGAAAAAAAAAATCCTTATTGCATTTCCTTTGTCAATCAATCAATCAATCAAAAAAAATTGTATAGCGCGCTACTCACCCGGAGGGTCTCAAGGCGCTGGGGGGAGGGGGGACCGCTACTGCTCAAACAGCCAGGTCTTGAGTTGCTTCCTGAAGGAGAGGTGGTCGTGGGTCAGACGGAGGTGGATGGGGAGGGAGTTCCAAGTCTTGGCTGCCAGGTAGGAGAAGGATCTTCCTCCCATGGTGGCTTTTCTAATGCGTGGCATTAATGCGTCCGTTCAGTTTACAAAAGGAATGTAAACAAACATTTGCAATACAATAGGTTTTGCATATTTCGAACAAGTTAATTGTCATCTTTTGACAACACCGCCCACGAGCAAAAACAAAAAAACACGAGTGGAAACAGAGAAAATTTGACTTAACAAAATAAAGTTAGCTTCAAAAACCAAAACTTTGCAATTTTGTTTGTCCTGCAGGGCACGTTTTTGCCAGTCACAAGCCTTCTGTTTGCGTGGCACTGGAAGTTAGAACAAAACCAGTACCTCGATCACATCGGGAGCAGTGGACAGGCACTAATTAAATTGAAATCAATTAGTGCTTGGTTCCTGCTCCACACACAGGAATGGAAATGATGCCAGACGTGCCTTGATGCTCTGGGTCTCCTCTGCCCAAGGAGAGAAGCTTAGAAGCTGCGTAGAAACTAGAAAACAGTAAAGTGATTTATTTTCTAAAGATCTTTACTTTACTTCAGTAATTTGCTAAAAGTAATATCCCGTCCTCTGTTACCTTGTCATGCTTGTTTGTAAATGTAAGTTAAGCACTGGTTTCTCACGCCTTCCTTACTCTTGTAAAATCCACTTGCGTTTAACAGAAGCCCCTAAGCCTGGGATGTGGGAATGCAAGTGTCCAGCACGCAGATGTGAACTTGCATGTCATATGTCTGGGTAACACCGAGGCCTCCTACCACCAAACACAACTCACCCCTGTGCAAGCTTGAATTAAAACCTTAGATGAACTTTGCTTTGGGATTAGGGGTCGTAAACCCCTGGCCGTATTTTTATTGACAAAATATTGTTAATCATAATCAAAATTATACGCAGTAACTTCAATCATAGTCACAAAGTATTTACAGCGTTCAAGGGATGCCTATCCTTAACAGAGTACGCTAATGCATCCACATTCCTGTCACTGACTAAAACCGTTCGTTCCTACGTACCCAGTGTTGGTGGCTGTGAATGAGATCATGACTGTTTTCCCATTACCCCAAACCCTGCCCCTCCTTACGCTACAAATCCCAGGGGTGGTATCTCCATCAGGGTGTTCTCATACCAGTGCTCGCTTCAGACCTTCTGAACATGCGCAGGTGGTTGGCCCTGGGGGCCAAATGGCAACGACCGCTCGCAACCCCGCGCCCCTGTGTATCGTCCACACTTCCCAGCCAGCACCACTTGGATGGTCCAATTAGCTTGTCACCCGATTTTGTAATAAAAAAGGTACCCATTTATATTCCCAGTCATGATCTCACCCCGCTACAGGCCCACATCGTTGCCCGACGATGTGTCCTCGCCCCCCAGGAAAAGGTCACGTATGCTGAGAGAGCCATGCGAGTATATTCTCTAAAAACATTTCATAGCCAAGTCACGAAAGATGAACTCCGTCCTGCTGAAAAAAACAATCTCCTTTAATGCAGCCATGCGAGATCACAGCCAAACTTGGAGTCTGAAACAACTTGGCCAGTTTGCTATTGATTCTTTTCACTGAGTCATTGAGCGCTTTCACTGAGAGCCCGCCCCTCCAGAGAGAACAAGGAATCATGTTCGACCAAGCAACAACAGCCTGAGGGAATTGTTTGGCCAACCAACCAATTTTGGATATTACCAGTTCAAACAGCCGCCAGCACCTTTGAGCAACCAGATCATTGCCCCCAAGGTGCAGCACAATGATGTCCGGTGACGAGTAGCCTAAGGGGGGCATTGAATCCAGGAATGTCATTAATTGAGTGAGTCGCAGCCCGCCTCGGCCAAAGAAAGAGATACAGAAACCAACCTCCGATGCACGTGACCCAAGGCCACTCCTTGTAAATAGTTCACCTGCATGTCGGACATGGGAATGTCCAATTACCCACACCTTGATGATACCAGCAACTCCTGCGTGCACTGGAGTTTTCGGAACTGTCCAACACTTGCGGCGGGTGTCTACAAAGAGTAAAAAGAAAGCGAGGTGTCAATGACATGAACTCATAGCATATGCAGGCTCACATATCGCTTGTAGCAATCCGATGACCACCTTCCAATTCTCTTAACTGCTGCTTCTGGGAATCCCATTGCCACAGCCGCTGTGGCTGCCCCTATCCTAAAGGAGTGAGTGCCAAAATCTGAGGAATCCAAACCCGCTGCCAGAAGGGAGCGCTTGAGTACCTGTGAGAATTAGTACCTAGTAAGTGGCCTGCCGTCCGCATGCACCAAAACTGCACCTGTCTCCCCTGGAGCGTGCTACGCTAGGAAGACCTCTAAGTTCCGTACAGGGCAACATGCATTATCCGGGGCTCTATGCAATAGAATGTTCCCCCTTTCCATCCTGATCTGCCTTAGAGCGGGGAACGGTAATCACCAGACACCCAGTACTCTCTGGCCAATGAATATTCGCCAACTGCAGACCCCCAAGGTGTCCCTTTTATTGCGCGTTTCCAGTTCATCCAACCTAAAAGAACCATAAAAGGCAAGGGTAAAGGCTGACTTAAATAAGGTGACCTCCCAGGGAGAAGTACAAGCACGACCCAACGCGAATAGCACATCCCCCAATTTTGCCACATCAGTGGGCCGGCTAGCTTCCGGCTTAGAGCCCTGAATGCGCTGCCATCCTCTAAGGGCCCTTCTTACCAAAAATAATTTTGTACCATCGGGCAGCCTCCACAGTTGCGCAAAGAAAGAAATAGCAGCGGAGTAACGCCTGCCGCACGCAATTGACTTCCCCTCAGCCCTCAAAACTTCTAAAAATACCAAGATTGAAGCCGGATCAAAACAAGTTGACGATACCGCCCCACCCCTGAAATCAACTTATGCTGCAAATGCTCCCTGGTAAGCCTTCAGAGTTCTGGGTGCTAAGATGGCTGAAACGAGGTCTGGTATTCCTTGGCACCAGTCTGCCACAGATGTTCTGGAAAGTTTGTTGGGAACTCCTCCACTCCAGGGAAGTGAGACCTGAAAATCGGCATCTTAAAATGGGAGAGTGCGTCAGCAGCGTTATTCAACACTCCAGGTACGTGCTGATGGGCGTGGTTTGTTAAGAAAAATATGGCTTCCCTGTCTGAAAGTGCCTTCGCACTAGACTAACATACTGTACAGATACGCATGGTCAAGACAATGTGCATGAGTTACCAATGTATATGAATAGTATATGTTTACACACACATACTTTACAAAATATTTGTAAATTTCTGCACGTCACACACGCGTACATGCCGGTGATTAATTTATTTTACATACTTAATGCAATACTTGTGTGAAGGAACGTACGTTAAGTATAATTAAAGGTTGCAGTTAAGTTAGTAAAGTACAGAGAGCAGTGGCGAGGGCAGGGTGGCTGGTAACTGCTGTTATTTACAGAGATTCTTGCTATCCAGTGTTTCCCTTGATTTACCTCTGGGCCTGTGAAGAATGGAAACGGTGCTTGCCTTTCGACCCGACAAAAACCAAAGCAGGTAGTTGTCAAGTTCCTTTGCTGTAAATGACAGTTTACAGGTTGCACACTGTATGTTTAAACTAACTTTAAAGGCAGAAATCTAATCCGCTCAGGTCTGACGATTTTGCGCACGAAAGCAAGAAAATACTCTGCCAGAAAAATAGCTCCTGGAAAAATTTTGGGATACTAGCCAAGTTGCAAAATATTTTGGTAAACTGTGTTCTGGTTTATTTTACGTATTGTTTTTAGAATGCAAACTCCACTTAACTGTGTTTCAGATCTTGGAGCAAGGCCGCAAAAAATAGCAAACGTAGAAGAAGCACATAGTGATATGTTTACCTGTAGAAAGCAGTGCAGTTCCAGGAGAAGAAGCCACCCAGTCAGAAGTTATTGCAGAGCCGGGCCATCATACTGAAGCGGGCCCTTCCTAAGAGTATAGACTGGTGCCAGCTAAGGGATCAGGACCTGGGAGGCACCTTTTGGTGATCAGGGACTCACTACAGCAGAATTCAGGGCTCAGGGAGGTCCATTTGGAGCAGGTTAGGTTGACAGTGAGGCCAATGGAGATTGTTCTGCCCCTTTAACTCAAGCAGGAGGTCAACAAACTGACCCTGGGAGTCACTTGGGTTAGCCTGGGATAATGGTAAGCAGGTCCAATCTTCCTTCTCAGACATCAAGGCAGTCCTCCGTAGCAGAGCAGTCCTCTGGCAGCAGGTCAGTTCAGAAACATGGTTTAAAAGGTTATTTTAGTGTGTGGTACAAGACCCAATAATGGCATTGAATTTACAGTCCCTGGATACATGTAGTACCGTTTACCAGGGGTTTACAAGTAAATTAGAGGTGCTAATTAGGGGTAAATCAATTTCATCACGTTTGACGGAAAGAACACTAGCACTATAGCACTGGTTAGTAGTGATTAAAAGTACATAGTCTTAATGCCAAAAAAGCAATTCAGCAAAACAATAGGTGTGAAGGCAAAATGTTTTGGGGAATACCACACTAAGGATGTCAGGTCTAAAATGTACCCTGATCTCTCCTTCCTCCTATCCCATCTTCTGCTGTGGCTCTTAGCATAATAGGGGGATTAGGAACATGGCTAAGGCAATCCCCTGCCTGGCCTAGACCTCTGTTTACTCCTCTGTTTCTAATAGTGTCTGAGAAATTCAAACTGCCTGCCAGCTCTGAGCCCATTCTGTCACCTGAACCTTATTTCAGCATACTTACCTCATTTGCTCTCTTCAGGATCCCATCTGTTGGGCCACTACCTCTCCTGTTCCCCCTTTCCATACTTCCTGACCCAACAAAGTAATCCACTGACTGTAATGCACTAGGGCTCTGTCCAGTGACAAGGTCACGTGGCCTACACCACACACACCTTCATGGAGTGTTATTGTGTAGATATTCATGCCCACCAAGAAGCTGAGGTCTGGAAACCTATCCTTAAACTCTTATTCCAAACACCATCATCATCTGCATGCAAACCACCGCTTTAAGGAGGAGAGCACTAATTTCCAGTCTATGCAAAGCATTTGATCTATCACTAAACAGTGTAAGGAAGTGGGTTATAAGTTGATAAGGATATGGGTCCTTCGCGAATCACAAGTTTCCAACCTTCTGTCTACTGGAAAACAAAAATTCAGTTCTAACACTTGACTCTGTGAGTGTCATGAGGTAGAGAAGTCCAAGTCCTAATCAAGGGAGAGTTGGTGTGGGCAGTTACTACAGTCAGCAGACATACAACAAACAAAACCCAATAAATCATTGCCCAGTTAGTGCCTTTATTTATTAAAAGGAAAAGTAGTTTATGTAGCACCTGCCTCTCAAACTATGCAATAATTTACAAATCTATACATGATGGCAGGTTAAAGTACCCGTGGTGATGCCCTCCTAAAGGTATATGCCCCTAGTGAGCTCTGAACCCTAAGCCCAGGTTTCCACTGCATGTACTGGACTCGTTATATTGGGATGTAGTTATCAAACAGAGGGGTACTGGCTTTGTAAAGTGGTCGCGACATTCATAAAAGCAGAATATGTCACAATAAATCAACCAATACCGCACCATACAACTTACCAAGGATAGTATAGTCTTACAGTTATGTTAATTGGAGCATGTAATGTCTTGCTGTTAACTTTGTGGTTGTCAGTAAAGCAATTCAATGACCTTCATTATTAATTGATAGGATTCATTGTTAACTTGTCATAGTCAATAAAGCATTTCCATTATCTTCATTAAGACGTAATGTCACTAAGTTTGTCATTGTCAACAGAGTATTCCAGTTTTCAGCAATTTCTGTGCATGAATCTTAGGACCCACCAGCAGGGGTCCCCACACGCCAGAGACTTAATGTAAAAGCCCCAGCTCCAGACGTCCTTGGGAAGTGAGGAAAGATCTTGGGTCAGTAGTGCAATTCCCCTGGAAGACTTAGGTGAGGCAAATAAAAACTTTGTGGTGGCTCCTGTGGGGATTGCCAGGGTTCTGGCAAACCCACATTGTGCTTGGTGGTGGTGCCCCCGAGAAGCGCATAGAATAGTGCTTAAGTGTTTGGGCTGCGATTTTAGCCACTTCATTACATAAGGCAATGTATTTTAAGAAACGGTGTACTTTATATTGAAATTACAGAGCGCTTGGGCAAAAACAAATGCTTTTATACTTATCCGAAGGCCTCTACTGTGTTCAGTCTTGCAGTTTGACTTGTTTCTATACATTTGTTGATACAGACAGCAGGGGAATCACACTACTTCGTATGAATCTCCCTTTGTGTTAAGTTGATGAAACCCCTAAAAAGTATACTCCTACTATATCAAGACAGTGGCGGTAATTGAGAAATGCTAGCCCTTTGGGTCATTAGGCAGTGATCATGAAGAATGATTGATGAGGACTGAAGTAATCTAATTCACTTTTCAGGACTGGAAATTCCAGGATGCCCCACTGTGTGCTAATCCAATCTCAGCGTCTTATCAAGCTGCATTAAAGCATCCCCCTTCTCAGAGAAATGTATATGATGACAAATTATACCAATAAACATCAAGTTAGGAAAAGATGTATGGACACAGCATAGCACTTCGCGAGGCACTGTTCCAGTGTATCATTTGAAAGATAGATTTTATAGAAATTACACAAGGGCACCCTATTTATGTGGAACGTAAGTGTGTCTGTTATATGTCTATATGTTGTCATTGTTGAGCACCTAAAGGGGCACTAGCTATTCCGGGAAGTGATGTGTAACTCGCTTGCCGCCTTCTTTTTTTTCTGCCATCTAATTCCCTGCCATCTAATTCCCTGAAAGTATGTTCTGCTGCTTGGCAAGTGAGTGAGCAGGCTTGCACCCTAAAGCAGGTTAACTTTCTCAAGACACATTTTTCTGAGCAGCTAATAAACTAGGTCTTCCAAGAGGTGATTCTTGTCTTATTGTGTGTCAGTACTTAAAGAGACATTAGTTCGGCCCTGCAGCCTGAAAGGGAGGCAAGTTAGCAATAGAATCCCCTTCTGTGATATTACTAAGGGGCTGGCTTAGAGCTAGCCAATCCATGGGGAAAAGGGTGCCTTTAAAGCTCAACCTGGACATGCGGGCTTAGGGACACATGTTGGATTAGTCGATTACTTTTTTCCCGAGACACAAGTATTCCAGTCCTGAGTTTATCTTTTCCAAATCATTTTTTTCAGACCTTTCTAACTGGTTCAATCGAACCGAACAACGGCGTGAAATTCCCGAATTGACTGCTAAGTTAAATGAAAGCCCAGCTCCGGGAACAAGGTGTGTTGTGACATTAAATCATTGGTTACCCCTTGGCATGTGCTTAGGTAATGCTCTTTAAAGAGTATTAGTGAGGAAGAGCACGTGGGCGCTTGTAGTGAAGCTAATTGTCTAGGCGGTGTGGAGGTAGGTGCCCGCAAAGAGTTTTCTGTTGGAAAGAACAATCACGGGTGCGTAGCGGAGCTCCTGACACATTCCTGGAGGTATGTTGGAAGACGGAAGGCCAGGGGGCTATGGTGATGCTCAGTGCTCTCAGCATGCCTTGACACTCAATGCCTGAGGGCCTGTGGTGATGATCACAGCCTTATAGTATACACAGACGTCAGGTATGTGGTGCAGATGAGTGAAGTACAGTAGAGTGAGGGTTGGGTGCTCGACCTGTGTGGTGGCTGAAGTGCCTGATGTAGATGGGTTCACAAGGGTCTCAGTAGAAAGACTGCATGGGGTGTGAGACTGAATGCATGGATTGTGTGTGAAATAGCCAGTTTCCAAATGTAATCATGCATTCGGCTTTCAGAAATAAATGAAATACCTTCATGTAATTTAAAGATGTTGTTTTTAGATCAAAGATAGTAGACATCGGATGTGCTGTCTGTTGTGAGGCATATTGCCACATACTAGCAATATAGATGGGCTTGAAGCCTGCTCATTGCTTACCATTGGTTTGCCTTTCTTGTCACTCATTTGCCTGCTTCCTGTTCTTTTCCCAGCTTGTCAGTCTTGTGTTTGTCCCTCCCATGGAGCATTCCCTCTTTGCAATCTCTTTAACTGGCTAGCATTTCTGCTTCTACAGCTTGCTTTTCAAGGACTACTTTTTTCTGTTGTGTGAAGCACTCCGTTAGAGTGTGTGTGTGTTTTTGATCTGTCTCCCTTATGTACAGCTCTCCCACTGCGTGTTGCTGTCTCTTGTCTAACTGCTTCTCCCCTCATCTCTTTGCACTTGCCTTTGTGGTTCTCCCCATTGCTTTCCTCCACCCACACCTTCAGTATCCCTTTCCCCCCGGTTGCTTTCGCATCACCTCCCATGTTGCTTCCGCCTGCCTCCCTCAAACCCCCATGTTGCTTTGCTGTTCCTCTCCACTCCTCTGTTTTGCCTTGCTGTTCCCTCACCATCTGCAAGTTGCTAACGCCCCCTCACTTGTTTTTTTAATTTTCTTTTTCAAGAAGGATATGGCAGAATGTAATGCAGTGTAACCATATATTTAGCCCCTAGAGCGCATAGCGCATGACACATTTTTAGGCTTAGCATGCCTACTAGAAAAATATTACAAATAAGGCCCTTAAAACACAAACTACTCACAGCTGTAAAGCAAAAGCTCCAGCCATTAGAGAACTTAAAAAGACATTGAATGGTGGGAGTGGTTATTTTGGGGTCCCCCAACCTAGTGTGGGGACCCATAGATGACCTAGACAGAGCGCATCGTGCTTTGATGGTGGTCCCATTGTCCCAGGACCACCACACGGTGAGTTATGCGCAAAAATGTTTTGTAAAAGGAAAGCCCCGCAAAGCATTACGAAGCAGAGAGGCAAACGATAAAAGTAGTGTGCCACACTAAGGTATATGGCCGATCATGGAATAATCCATGTAACAGGGTCCGTCTTCAAGGCAGGAGAAACGTAAAGCATTTATGAAATCAAGGGAATTTTGAAAGGCAGGCCAAGGAAAGAATGAAAGTGATGGGCGTGAGATGAGCGTGGTGAAATCCCACAGAAGTAGATTACAACATGTCAAGAGACAGGGCATGCGCACTGCCTAGGCTCGACCTAAAGAAGGGATAGAAGTAAAAGTTTTCTTGAAAGTCAATTTTTCATGGAGGATTTTAAGAAACATAGCAAGTTGAGATGTTATGCATGCAATTTTTGGATGTATACCTATTGAAAGAAACTGTTTTGATTTCTGTGCCTAAAGAGTGTAGCTTAGGCAATCTTTCAAGAGACCCTTAATAGGTGTGAGAAAGTAGCCTCTTTCTAGCTTTGTTACCCCCACTTTGGGCCTGTTTGTGAGTGTATGTCAGGGTGTTTTCACTGTCTCACTGGTATCCTGCTTGCCAGGGCCCAGTGCTCATAGTGAAAACCCTATGTTTTCAGTATGTTTGTTATGTGTCACTGGGACCCTGCTAGTCCGGACCCCAGTGCTCATAAGTTTGTGACCTATATGTATGTGTTCCCTGTGTGATGCCTAACTGTCTCACTGAGGCTCTGCTAATCAGAACCTCAGTGGTTATGCTCTCTCATTTCTTTCAAATTGTCACTAACAGGCTAGTGACCAATTTTACCAATTTACATTGGCTTACTGGAACACCCTTATAATTCCCTAGTATATGGTACTGAGGTACCCAGGGTATTGGGGTTCCAGGAGATCCCTATGGGCTGCAGCATTTCTTTTGCCACCCATAGGGAGCTCTGACAATTCTTACACAGGCCTGACACTGCAGCCTGAGTGAAATAACGTCCACGTTATTTCACAGCCATTTTACACTGCACTTAAGTAACTTATAAGTCACCTATATGTCTAACCTTTACATGGTAAAGGTTAGGTGCAAAGTTACTTAGTGTGAGGGCACCCTGGCACTAGCCAAGGTGCCCCCACATTGTTCAGGGCCAATTCGCCAGACTTTGTGAGTGCGGGGACACCATTACACGCGTGCACTACATATAGGTCACTACCTATATGTAGCTTCACAATGGTAACTCCGAATATGGCCATGTAACATGTCTATGATCATGGAATTGCCCCCTCTATACCATCCTGGCATAGTTGGCACAATCCCATGATCCCAGTGGTCTGTAGCACAGACCCTGGTACTGCCAAACTGCCTTTCCTGGGGTTTCACTGCAGCTGCTGCTGCTGCCAACCCCTCAGACAGGCATCTGCCCTCCTTGGGTCCAGCCAGGCCTGGCCCAGGATGGCAGAACAAAGAACTTCCTCTGAGAGAGGGTGTTACACCCTCTCCCTTTGGAAAATGGTGTGAAGGCAGGGGAGGAGTAGCCTCCCCCAGCCTCTGGAAATGCTTTCTTGGGCACAGATGTGCCCAATTCTGCATAAGCCAGTCTACACCGGTTCAGGGGACCCCTTAGCCCTGTTCTGGCGCGAAACTGGACAAAGGAAAGGGGAGGTGTCCAGAGCTCCTCCAGTGTGCTCCAGACCTCTGCCATCTTGGAAACAGAGGTGCTGCTGGCACACTGGACTGCTCTGAGTGGCCAGTGCCACCAGGTGACGTCAGAGACTCCTTCTGATAGGCTCCTTCAGGTGTTAGTAGCCTATCCTCTCTCCTAGGTAGCCAAACCCTCTTTTCTGGCTATTTAGGGTCTCTGGGGAAACTTTAGATAACGAATGCAAGAGCTCATCCGAGTTCCTCTGCATCTCTCTCTTCACCTTCTGCCAAGGAATCGACTGCTGACTGCGCTGGAAGCCTGCAAACCTGCAACATAGTAGCAAAGACGACTACTGCAACTCTGTAACGCTGATCCTGCCGCCTTCTCGACTGTTTTCCTGGTGGTGCATGCTGTGGGGTTAGTCTGCCACCTCTCTGCACTAGAAGCTCTGAAGAAATCTCCCGTGGGTCGACGGAATCTTCCCCCTGCAACCGCAGGCACCAAAAAGCTGCATTACCGGTCCCTTGGGTCTCCTCTCAGCACGACGAGCGAGGTCCCTCGAATCCAGCAACTCTGTCCAAGTGACCCCCACAGTCCAGTGACTCTTCAGCCCAAGTTTGGTGGAGGTAAGTCCTTGCCTCACCTCGCTAGACTGCATTGCTGGGAACCGCGACTTTTGCAGCTACTCCGGCCCCTGTGCACTTCCGGCAGAAATGCTTTGTGCACAGCCAAGCCTGGGTCCACGGCACTCTAACCTGCATTGCATGACTTTCTAAGTTGGTCTCCGGCGACGTGGGACTCCTTTGTGTAACTTCGGGTGAGCACCGTTTCACGCATCCTCGTAGTGCCTGTTTCTGGCACTTCTCCAGGTGCTACCTGCTGCTAAGAGGGCTCCTTGTCTTGCTCGACGTCCCCTCTACCTCCTGGTCCAATTTGCGACCTCCTGGTCCCTCCTGGGCCACAGCAGCATCAAAAAACGCTAACCGCACGATTTGCAGCTAGCAAGGCTTGTTGGCGTTCTTTCGGCGGGAAAACACTTCTGCACGACTCTCCACGGCGAGAGGGATCCGTCCACCAAAGGGGAAGTCTCTAGCCCTTTTCGTTCCTGCAGAAACCTCAGCTTCTTCTGTCCAGTAGAAGCTTCTTTGCACCCACAGCTGGCATTTCCTGGGCATCTGCCCATCTCCGACTTGCTTGTGACTTTTGGACTTGGTCCCCTTGTTCCACAGGTACCCAAGATTGGAAATCCATTGTTGTTGCATTGTTGGTTTGTGTCTTTCCTGCATTATTCCTCTAACACGACTTCTTTGTCCTTAGGGGAACTTTAGTGCACTTTGCACTCACTTTTCAGGGTCTTGGGGAGGGTTATTTTTCTAACTCTCACTATTTTCTAATAGTCCCAGCGACCCTCTACAAGGTCACATAGGTTTGGGGTCCATTCGTGGTTCGCATTCCACTTTTGGAGTATATGGTTTGTGTTGCCCCTATCCCTATGTGTCCCCATTGCATCCTATTGTAACTATACATTGTTTGCACTGTTTTCTAAGACTATACTGCATATTTTTGCTATTGTGTATATATATCTTGTGTATATTTCCTATCCTCTCACTGAGGGTACACTCTAAGATACTTTGGCATATTGTCATAAAAAGAAAGTACCTTTATTTTTAGTATAACTGTGTATTGTGTTTTCTTATGATATTGTGCATATGACACTAAGTGGTACTGTAGTAGCTTCGAAAGCCTACTACCAATTAAGCATATTAGGTGATGTGCATCTCTGTAATGAGAAGGGTGTGGTCTAATGACATCAACACCCTATATCAGGTGTGCATAATTATTAGGCAACTTCCTTTCCTTTGGCAAAATGGGTCAAAAGAAGGACTTGACAGCCTCAGAAAAGTCAAAAATAGTGAGATATCTTGCAGAGGGATGCAGCACTCTTAAAATTGCAAAGCTTCTGAAGCGTGATCATCGAACAATCAAGCGTTTCATTCAAAATAGTCAACAGGGTCGCAAGAAGCGTGTGGAAAAACCAAGGCGCAAAATAACTGCCCATGAACTGAGAAAAGTCAAGCGTGCAGCTGCCACGATGCCACTTGCCAACAGTTTGGCCATATTTCAGAGCTGCAACATCACTGGAGTGCCCAAAAGCACAAGGTGTGCAATACTCAGAGACATGGCCAAGGTAAGAAAGGCTGAAAGACGACCACCACTGAACAAGACACACAAGCTGAAACGTCAAGACTGGGCCAAGAAATATGTCAAGACTGATTTTTCTAAGGTTTTATGGACTGATGAAATGAGAGTGAGTCTTGATGGGCCAGATGGATGGGCCCGTGGCTGGATTGGTAAAGGGCAGAGAGCTCCAGTCCGACTCAGACGCCAGCAAGGTGGAGGTGGAGTACTGGTTTGGGCTGGTATCATCAAAGATGAGCTTGTGGGGACTTTTCGGGTTGAGGATGGAGTCAAGCTCAACTCCCAGTCCTACTGCCAGTTCCTGGAAGACACCTTCTTCAAGCAGTGGTACAGGAAGAAGTCTGCATCCTTCAAGAAAAACATGATTTTCATGCAGGACAATGCTCCATCACACGCGTCCAAGTACTCCACAGTGTGGCTGGCAAGAAAGGGTATAAAAGAAGGAAATCTAATGACATGGCCTCCTTGTTCACCTGATCTGAACCCCATTGAGAACCTGTGGTCCATCATCAAATGTGAGATTTACAAGGAGGGAAAACAGTACACCTCTCTGAACAGTGTCTGGGAGGCTGTGGTTGCTGCTGCACGCAATGTTGATGGTGAACAGATCAAAACACTGACAGCATCCATGGATGGCAGGCTTTTGAGTGTCCTTGCAAAGAAAGGTGGCTATATTGGTCACTGATTTGTTTTTGTTTTGTTTTTGAATGTCAGAAATGTATATTTGTGAATGTTGAGATGTTATATTGGTTTCACTGGTAATAATAAATAATTGAAATGGGTATATATTTTTTTTTTGTTAAGTTGCCTAATAATTATGCACAGTACTAGTCACCTGCACACACAGATATCCCCCTAACATGGCTAAAACTAAAAACAAACTAAAAACTACTTCCAAAAATATTCAGCTTTGATATTAATGAGTTTTTTGGGTTCATTGAGAACATGGTTGTTGTTCAATAATAAAATTAATCCTCAAAAATACAACTTGCCTAATAATTCTGCACTCCCTGTAAGAAGGAAGTTACAGTGGAATGGTACAATGAAGGAACAGCAAAATGAAGGAAAACTGAAACCATGGTGGGGAATGAAGAAAGAAGAGTGAAAGTAAATAATTATGCACGTAAGGCTGAAGGAGAAGGATGAAAGAAAGGGAAAAGACAGGGTGATGAAAGAGAATGGACAGCTGGGGGAGAGGAAGATAAATCAATGGGAGGGTGAAAGTGGATGGATCGAAGAAAGGCTTAGATTTGAGAATGGATGGATGGATGGGGATTTCGAAGGTGTGATGGATAGATGTATGAAAGGAAGTATGTAAATCTGAAGGTTAGTTTTCTAGGGAATCTCGGACATTCTTGCACACAGTTTTGGTTCCAAGAGAGGTATGGTTCAAGGTGGGGAGGGGTGGATTTTCAATTTCAGGCTTTTCCCCTGACTTCAGTAATCCAAGGAACATTGTGGGTCTATTTTAAGTGTGACAGCTGTAGCTTTTTGATCAAGTAGGCCCCGTTTTCTTCTTTCATTGTTCATTTGATGCCTGAAGAGACACACAATCTCCTGCACACTTGCTGTAATTTTAGATTCCATCCAGATTCGGAAAAAACAGAACGCAGCAGAATATTGTGAAGCACAACAGCACTAAACCCAGTCTTCTTGAAACTTATGGGAGAAATCCTTGAAAGACTTAGAGGGAACGTTGTAGCAGGAGATGGCGAATAATGTGACAAAGCCTAAAGAGTAGAATAAGTGGGTACACTGTATTGGTTTTATCAAGCTATTGCGTAAGAAAACAGGCTTCTGGAATATTAGCCTTTACATCTAGGTAAGATGCCTAAATAAATTATCAAAGATGTGTGACTAACAGCTGTGTGAAGAAACGTCTGCAGTGTAGCGGTGGCCCTAACTATCTCCCCATGTCAAGGCGGTCTGCCTTTCTATGTTTCTCTACCACCAGGGAAGGGAACGGTCTTACAAATTAGGTGGATGTTCTCCCTAAAACCTGGCAGATTCCGCAAAAGTAAACTGGTCTGACACCCTTCTAGTGTCATCAATCCAACCGGAAGGAACAGGTCAGTGCGGCATTATAGATGAACTGCCTTAGTGGTACTAGCCTTTCCACCTTTATCATCTTCGCTATATAGTATTGAATAAAGTTAGTATGCAGTAGAGGGAAAGTCCCACTGTTCTGAACTTTTTTTGAAACTGCAAGAAGCACTTCTCAGTCAACTGGATTGTGTCACCATCTTTTTACGCCACATTGAGTGTACTGTGCTGTTATATATTTAATGGAGTACACGGGCTACAGCATGCTGATAGGACAATATTCATTTATCCAAATAGTTAAACATTTTAAAAGTATCCTTTGATTGAATCCTGCTTTAGTCATAGGTAATGTCCCTCCAGTGATTCGTTCGCCAATCTCCTTATTAGAGATAGTTCTTTCAATATTTCCCCTTGAAGAATGCCTGGTGCCTCTATTCGAGAAACACATTTGTCTTAAATACCTTCTTTTCTGAATCTGTCAATGATGTGTTGTGTGTTTTTTTTTTTTTTTAAATATTCAGTTTTTCCCTTCACGGAACCCAGCAGGGCGGACTTGCTGATACATCCATTAGTTTAAAACGGAAACTTTCCGCATTCAGGTTTTCAGCCTGGCCGAGCCACGTTGCCGAGTCTGAACTAGGACTTAAAGTCGCCGACTGTTTTTGGGTAAAAAGAGGTTTTGTTCCACACTACTGACCCTTTAGCAGTAGAAATTCATCACACCAGGAAGCCTGCTGCTGCGCGTTCCACTTGCAGGCAGGAGGGTAGGAGCAGAGCTCCTCACATGAACTTCCGGCTGGTCACCCATGCAGAGAGTTTGTTTGTGCCGACTGTGCGGCCGACTCCAGGGGTAGCGTGGCTGCCAGAGCTTGTAATTAGTTTCTGATCTTAGAGGATCCCCTGGTTTGTAGTATTTCACATGCTAGACTGGACCCGTGATGGTTATGTTGATACCAAACACATAAAACAAAATGTTACCACTTCTAAATTTTCTAATTAACATAAAAATCTAAACAGCGGGGATCATGACATTAAGATACATAAGCGGTTTATGATTTTGCCTTGGAGAGGGAAAAAAACCTCTTGCTGTTTTCTACCCTTGAGCAACGCAGCAGTAATAAATGAGAGGTTCAGAGTACTTTATGATGGATCATTAATGGCGCTGTGCCTGAGCCAACAGCCCTTCTTTCACAGCATCTGTCACAACTCGTAGTCATTTGCATATCTTTACCGCATCCTTTAAAATCACTTTCTAATAGGGCATTTGTAAAACACAACTAAAGGCGGGGGCATCAGAGTGCCAACTCTTTATGTAGATGCTCGCTCGTGCCCTTGAGGTTTTCTTCTCATGTCACAAATGTATCATAAACTTACATGTGCACCATTCAAGAATTGTTTAACAGAGCAGTGGTTCCCAACTTTTTGACATTTGTGGATCCCTACTTTATCCTTATTGGAACCCGGGGACCCCCACTGAATCATTATTGGAATCTGGGGACCCCCTACTGAGCCATTACTGAAAGCTGGGGTCCAAATCTGTTAATATTATTTAATTTTCGAAGCAGTTGTGGACCCCCTGAGCAGGCTTCGCAGACCCCCAGGGGTCGTCGGACCACAGGTTGGAAACCACTGAGATAGAGTACAGCGTAAAGGAGATATAGTGAGCTATGGGTACGCTCCCTCGTTCATGGACTCGGGCACAGCGCCATTAATGATCCCTCATAAAGTTGCTCTTTTACAACCGCTGTGTTCCTCTAGGGTAGAAAACAGCAAGCTTCATAACTCTCCTTCCCGGGAACTGCCCTCCAAGGGGGGAGATTGAATAGGTGCATCTGAGCAGTTGTAGGCTGCCTAGGAGGCTGCCAGGGGAACCACTCCCATGACAGGTTCACAGTGCCTAGGCCCGGGGCAGTACTCTCATCGTCCGTTGTCGGTGCTGTGGTGGCTTTACTGTGCGGCTGTATCCTTGTAAAGACCCACTAATCCACCTGCCCTTGCCTACTGAAAAACGTGCCTTGGCACACTCACTTTTCATTGGCATCCTCTGTGAGATGTACGGGCAGCTTTACCCAAAGTCATGCCAAGTGATAAACAAGACTTCACGGATTCAAGCCCCAGGAGTTCCAGCTCCGTCTTGTAATCTTTTCAGGGCGAAACATATGGGTACTGGCGAGCTCCAGCAACATGGCTGTTTATGGTAATGTTTTGTTTGTATATGCGATTTTGTATACCAACATATGATTTAGATCACGGTGAAAAGCTCTTGTGTTAATTACAGCTACTAAAGGTCCTACTCAAAAAGAAGTGAGATGTCAGCTTGTTGTCCTTACTACAGCGACCAGAATGCTCCTGGTTAGCCTGCCGAGCCAGGAGACTGTAGCTATTCCAGCTGTGGCGGATGAACTGTATGACTCTCAGCTTTGTAGTCCATTATCCAAAAAAAGGCTGGAAAGAAAGAGGGAGGTATTTAAGCCACAAACCCCAAACTTGTAAGTGATTTGCTGGCCTGATGGCGCGCCCCACTGTACTATTTTTGGAAGGTACAAGGTTGTTTGCTCCGAACCAAAACACTCCACGCAACAGCCAAAGAAGTTCATGGCAGGATGGCGTTTGTGCGGGGGACACCTCTCCCAGTTTGTTGTTTCAAACCCCCTCCCACACATACATTAGCAGGGAGCAGCTGCGCTCTTAGAGTTTACTTCCTGTAACATCCATTTCCAGTTGACCTGCTCTGGCCCTCTTTTGGAAGCACACCCGTCAGGCACGTGCTTGCTCTTCATCGGGACAAAATGTCGCCTGGCGCTTAGGTGAGTGGGAGTATGTATGCCGGTGGAACCCGTGTTATAATCTTTTCTCGGTGGAGCTGTAAATTATGGGTGTTAGATGAGGTTTTCAGTTTTTCTCTACATCAATCGAGTGCCTTCTTGTATAAAGAAAAGCTGGAAGTCCTATTATCCACATTGTGGTCAAACAGTTGGTAGTACATTTATGACATGTAGAGATCTGTTCAATTTGCGACCACCGCTTTGTGTGAAAACTACTTTCACCAGCAAAACCTTTTCTGGCCGGACCTGCTTCTAATAACCCCACTCGGGGAATTCCATGAAATCTGAAATGCATGTTTTCTGTATTTATTGTTCCCAGGAGCAGTTTCAGGTGATATTTAGTACTGCTGTTTTATATACCATTTGTTGTGTAATAGCCCTAATCTCTTAAGAGTGCTTTGCTTTCCTTGTTGCTCACTATCGACCAAAAAAGAACCTTACACAGTGCAAAATCAGTGCTTGTGTTTCTCTTGCACTTTACCGAAGCTTTAATTTGGACGTGGAGGAATGTTGAAGCCAGGGCAGGGCCTAGCTGTGCTTGATTTGTAGGGCGCCACGTGCTTCTTCATAATTTGATCGAGTACATCCTACACTTAATGTGTTTCCTATGTGTACAGCCGGCGTTTCTCTGGGTCAATACAGATTGAAATGTCAATACTTGTTGAGGCAAGTAAGTGAGCCCCCAGAGCGGATTACACACCACTAAAATCTGTGCATGCATAATGTAGAGCGGGCCAAAGTTCACCCCCAGACCCTTCTATGTCCCACTCCACGTCGTTAGTCTTGGATAAATGTCCTCTCGGCCGGTAAGCCTGGTGTCTCTGGAATTCCCAGCTGCCAAAGCACTGACGTTCTGATCATAGGTCTAAAGAAAGGCTATATTAATGTGTAATCAATACTGCAGTGGCCAGGTCGTTTGTTTTGTAAAAAGCTGAATGACAGGGCCAACAGCAGAGGTCTACAGAGCTCTTGGGCACCGAGTCTGCAGTTTGACAGATGATAGCTGTTTTGATATGTGTTTTGGGGCTTTGAATACAATTAAGTTGTTGATTTTTTTTTTTCCCCTCTGACGTTTAGTTTTTCCCTTGGGTCAACTCAGTGCCTCCTACCTCATCCTGCAGTCTGAGGCCTGGCCTCCAGAGAGGGGAGTAAAGACCATCTGCACAGGCATGAGTTGCCAGAGTTTGTAAGAGGTTTGATTTGTTATGTGAAGAATAGGGTTATGCCATATCCTCTCATTAAAATGCGACATTGACAGAAGTCAAGCATGGTAGAGTGTATTTTAACTCTGTGGTGTAAGGTGGGATGTGGGTGTCTTGTTTTCAGGCACCTGCAGAAATTAAAATACACCGAAATGATGTTATACCATCATGTCAAAGCTGAAGTATCTGCCTGCAGTAATATTGTAACCACAACGTTACATATCACTGTGTCTTTAAGGTAAGTAGACTTTGAAATTAGAGTAGCAAATCTGGTGTTATCTACACGTCCTTAACTCGGCGGTACAATGGAATATTTCTGCGAGTCGGAATTCCAACTACAATTTTGTGACATAAACCACAGAGGTGCGCATTTTGTACGCCATCGTCTTTTGGTTGTCAGCCCGAGCGTAAGTGTGTTGATAACACAAGCTGGACTCGCAGCAGTCACTGCCAGGTGCAGGGGGTGAGCATGAGATAAGGTTACAGAGCACATGCTTAATGTGCCTGACCCGGGCAGCCGCCTTGGTATATATGGGAGTCCCTCAGTTCAAAAGAGACGGATGAGCAGTGCTTAATTTGTAAAGAACAAAGGGCCGGTGTCCAAAGGCCTCCTCTGAAGCACGCGGCTGATGAATGTGCGAGCACGGAATACTGAGGCAGAGTAATCCTGAAGCCATCTCGGGCCTCTTCAATCCATTTACAGCCACTCCCTGCCTCTTGGCCCCTCTCTTGCAGCTTTCTACTTTCTCCCATTGTGACTCTTTTTCGTTTTTCTCTTCCTCCGTCTTTCCCATATGTGCCTTTTGCTCGCAGTAGATGCTTGAGGCAGAAGACTAAGCGCCGGCCCTCTAATACAAGTGCCGGTGCTCTGCACCGGAAACAACAAGCACAAATTAAGTACTGCGGGTGAGGCAGAGGAGAAGTCACAATATAAGTGCTGCACCTTGCTTCTACGTCACTGTGTTGTCATAAGCATCACCTTTAAGAATCACTAATAAGCACAACACATACATTTTCCAGCAGAAGAACATCTGTACACAAAGCTATTTGTGTTAATGCAATTAATAGTTTTGGTAGTCATCATGTTATGTCAGCTAATGTAAGGGTCACCACCCAGCTACATAGGCCAGACCTTATTTCGGACCCTGATAATAGCACAACCCTTTTTTATAGATGTAGTAATTAGAATCTGTTTCTGCTCTACCCGAGCACATCTATATTGATATACAAGAATCAAAATCAAATTGGCATACGTTACCGTGACTTCAAAACAAAAAGAAAGGGTGGACAAAAATTCAAATGCCACGTATCGCTTATTGTTAGATACCCATGTACCCGTTTGTCAGCCAGTGCTACCCCTTGCCCTAACTAACTCAACTTTCACCTTCTTCGAGAGCATGATCAAATCCCAAAATCCAGTGAGGGGCAGTCATAACTTATTTCTTTGCCACAATCAAAGTCTGGCTGTCCTCAGCCGTAGACCCAACACAAATGTTCAGGGAACATCAACATAATGTAACAGAGCTCAGACTAAAATTCTTACTATCCTTTTGCCAAGTTCTAGGTCCAACCAGTGTGAAACGTCCCTGTCAACTTTACAAAAATTTGAAAAACGGGTATGCAGTGCACCTATAAACAACATACATACCAGACTGAGGTTGAATTCACACTAATCCATGAGCACCAATCTAACTAGCATCTAATACAGATAAAATGCTTCCTTCTGAAGCATGTATGTAACTTGTGGTTCACCTTATCCTTAAAGGCTCGATTGCTTATTTTGTATCCATGTCTTTTGAGTTGCTGAGCCCATTTCCTCGCACTGTACTGGTTCACATAATCAGATTATCTTGAATCCAGAATATAGTTGAAATTCAGCTAGTACACTGAAGAACTGGACAGTTGATTAGACCTTAAAGATTGTATGGGGTGGCTACCGAGGGATTCTCATTCAATCAATCAGGATTTGTAGGGCACACTTTTCACACATCAGGGTATCCAGGGACCGGGTCAGCTGCAAGGGACTCAGTCGAAAAGCCCGGTCTTGAGCTTCTTTCTGAAGTCTTGGATGGATGGGGAGGTCCTTCTTTTGGATCAGGAGACTGTTCCAGGATCTTGCTGCCATGTAGGAGAAGGCTCAGCCTCTGTAGCTGCTCCCTCCGGCAGATGCATGGTGTGTGGCGAAGGTAGAAAGAGGTGGGGCGGTAGATGTTTGGGGTGGTGAAAGTTCAGTCAGTGGTTGAGGCAGGCTGGTCCTTGGTTATGTAGGGCCTTGTATGTGAGGGTAAGCAGCTCTTATCCATAAGATACTATATCATTTCTGCACTAGTTCTGCAAATTTACTAAATTTGAAAAGTTTATGATCACTCAGTGTGTACTTAAAGTTTAAGGACCCAAAGTTCACATCATATTTCCTTGTTATGTATTTATCATTGTTTAGATAGTTGACCCTGAAAATATTTGACATCGCTCAGCCAAGCCTTGTCCTTGATGGTGGGAGCCTGTTTCTTCCACCAGTGTAAGACCACCCTTTGTTGGCGAGTAGTAACAGTATGGCAGTGAGTCAGTGGTGAGGGGCAGGCGTGTCTGAAAAGAACCCCAGGAGCCCTACTGGGGGGGGGGGGGGGCTGGCACATGGAGGTAAGTGCTCAGTGATGGTGTGTTTGGTTGTGTATACTTCGTCCCAGAACAATGCCACTCTTGGACATTTCCATGCCAGATGGATATAGGAAAGCCTGCAAGGAGCCACAACAGAGGCAGCGTGTGTTGGGGGATAGCCCTATTTTAAAGAGCAGGGTACAGTATAAACGGTGGAGAAATTTGAAGTGTATGAGATGCAATGTGTACTTTGGGGCAAGAGATGCCAGCTGACCACACCAGAACTCCCGCTTATCTGTTAAATGTTAAAGAGGGGGTCTATGTCCTCCTCCCATGCCCTGCGTGCAGTTGGAGTGGTGATCAGGGAGGTAATCTGCATACTGTTATACAGGCGAGTAATTAGTTTACGTGGGCATGGGGAAATTTGGACTAGCTCCAGTGCTGGAAGAGGAGGCAATGGGCAGAGAAGGTGTCATGATTTGGGCGGCAAACTGCCTTGAGTTGGTAATAAAGGAAAGTGTCCAGGAGGTTGGGGGGAGGATGTGCCCTGGAACGGGGGAATGAAATGTTACTCAAGGTAGAGGTCTGTGAAGGTCTTAAGCTGTTGCTCGCGTACCCACAACATGGTGCCTCCGTCATTGAGATGCAGAATCTGAGGGTTGTTAGCAAGGGGAATAGATGGGGGGCGTACAGGCATGCCAGATCATCTTTCTTGCTCAATCCTTTCCATGGCCAGCATAAGCATGCTGCTATGTCAATTTCCACCCTCTGTGTTTTACAAGGTGCATAGAGGACTGTTGGCAATGGCTATGGTGCTTTACCATCTAGCTCCGTGGCCATGTGGGATTGGAACAGAGTGGAGTGAAGCCAGTAGTGGAGAAATTGAGCTTGGGCGCACAGGGCATAGATCTTCATGTCAGGCGCTCCTAATTTTCCCTGCGTGAGTGGCAAAGTTAAAAGTTCTCATCATATGCGTTTTTGATTACTCCCCCATAGTTGAGAGATGGCCCGAATAGCCTTCAGAACTCTTGATTGTTTAGAAATACATGCTCCCGGGATGACCACCTTGAAGACCTACCATAGTGTGGAAGGCATCTCAAATGAGCCCACGTTATGGGCAACAATTCCACTATGTCCCAGCTAATCTCAGCCCAGAATGCCACATCATGCAGCACACCTGGCGGTAGGTTCCAGGAGAGCACACGGGCACCTCCAGGGGGAATTGTACCTCCAATAGGACTGGAGCATGGTCCGATAAGTTGCGAGGGAGGTGGGCCACTCTGGCAGTCCAAGTCTGAACATCTCTGGAAGTTAGACAGTAATCTATCATGTACCAATCATTAAGGTGTACTAACATGCATGTACCCTCCAAGGCATCCACGTGTGCATGTCTCCAGACGTCATGTAAATATTTATAATGTATAATTATATTAACCCCTTCGCTGTCAGGCCTTTTCCCCCCTCAGGTGCCAAGCCGTTTTTGGCTGTTTGGGGCAGTTCGCGCTTAGGCCCGCAACTTTTCGTCCACATAAGCTACCCACGGCAAATTTGCGTCCTTTTTTCCTACATCCTAGGGATTCTAGAGGTACCCAGACTTTGTGGGTTCCCCTGAAGGAGACCAAGAAATTAGCCAAAATACAGCAAACATTTTGGTTTTTTGAAAAAAATGGGGAAAAATGGCTGCAGAAGAAGGCTTGTGTGTTTTTCCCTGAAAATGGCATCAACAAAGGGTTTGCGGTGATAAAATCACCATATTCTCAGCTTTCAGGAATAGGCAGACTTGAATCAGAAAACCAAATTGTTCAACACAATTTTGGCATTTTACTGGGACATATCCAGTTTTTTAATAATTTTTTTGTGCTTTCAGCCTCCTTCCAGTTAGTGACAGAAATGGGCGTGAAACCAATGCTGAATCCCAGAAAGCTAAACATTTCTGAAAAGTAGACGTCATTCTGAATTCAGCAAGGGGTAATTTTTGTAGATCCTACAAGGGTTTCCTACAGAAAATAACAGCTGAAATAAAAAGAAAATATTGAAATTGAGGTGAAAAAAACAGCCATTTTTCTCCACATTTTACTCTGTAACTTTTTCCTGCGATGTCAGGATACGTTACGTCTGCTGGACTCTTCTGGTTGCGAGGATATATAGGGCTTGTAGGTTCATCAAGAACCCTAGGTACCCAGAGCCAATAAATGAGCTGCATCTTGCAATGGGATTTCATTCTATACCGGGTATAAAGCAATTAATTTGCTGAAATATAAAGAGTGAAAAATAGGTATCAAGAAAACCTTTGTATTCCCAAAATGGGCACAAGATAAGATGTTAAGAAGCAGTGGTTATTTGCACATCTCTGAATTCCGTGGTGCCCATACTAGCATGTGAATTACAGGGCATTTCTCAAATAGACATCTTTTTACACACTGTCTTACATTTGGAAGGAAAAAATGTAGAGAAAGACAAGGGGCAATAACACTTGTTTTGCTATTCTGTGTTCCCCCAAGTCTCCCGATAAAAAAAGGTACCTCACTTGTGTGGGTAGGCCTTGCGCCCACAACAGGAAATGCCCCAAAACACAATGTTGACACATCACATTTTCCCAAAGAAAACAGACCTATTTTTTGCAAAGCGCCAGCTGTGGATTTTGGCCTCTAGCTGAGCCGGCACCTAGGTAAACCTACCAAACCTGTGTATTTTTTAGAAATAGACACCTAGGGGAATTTAAGTTGGGGTGACTTGTGGGGCTCTCACCAGGTTCTGTTACCCAGAATCCTTTGCAAACCTCAAAATGTGGAAAACGAAACACTTTTTCCTCACATTTCGGTGACAGAAAGTTCTGGAATCTGAGAGGAGCCACAAATTTCCTTCCACCCAGCGTTCCTCCAAGTCTCCTGATAAAAATGGTACCTCACTTGTGTGGGTAAGCCTAGCGCCCGCGACAGGAAATGCCCCAAAACACAATGTTGACACATCACATTTTCCCAAAGAAAACAGACCTGTTTTTTGCAAAGTGCCTAGCTGTGGATTTTGGCCCCTAGCTCAGCCGGCACCTAGGTAAACCTACCAAACCTGTGTATTTTTTAGAAATAGACACCTAGGGGAATTTAAGTTGGGGTGACTTGTGGGGCTCTCACCAGGTTCTGTTACCCAGAATCCTTTGCAAACCTCAAAATGTGGCCAACGAAACACTTTGTCCTCACATTTCGGTGACAGAAAGTTCTGGAATCTGAGAGGAGCCACAAATTTCCTTCCACCCAGCGTTCCTCCAAGTCGCCTGATAAAAATGGTACCTCACTTGTGTGGGTAAGCCTAGCGCCTGCGACAGGAAATGCCCCAAAACACAATGTTGACACATCACATTTTCCCAAAGAAAACAGACCTGTTTTTTGCAAAGTGCTTAGCTGTGGATTTTGGCCCGTAGCTCAGCCGGCAACTAGTGAAAATTGGTACCTCACTTGTGTGAGTAGGCCTAGCGCCCGTGAAAGGAAATGCCCCAAAACACTATCTGGACACATCAAAATGATCAAATACAAAACTACCTGTTTTTGCGGGGGCACCTGCGTTTTTGGTCCTGGGCTCAGCAGCCATCTAGGGAAACCTACCAAACCCAGACATTTCTGAAAACTAGACATCCGAGGAAGTCCAGGGAGGTGTGACTTGCGTGGATCCCCCAATGTTTTCTTACCCAGAATCCTCAGCAAACCTCAAATTTAGCTAAATTTTTTTTTTGATTTTCCCTCATTTCTGTGTGGGATCACCACACCGAGACAAATTTCCTACCACCCAACGTTGCCCTCAGTCTCCCGATAAAAATGATACCTCACTTGTGTAGGTGGGCCAACTGCCTGTGACAGGGAAGAGCCAAAAACATGTCGAAATTGAGGGGGAACCAAAGCAGATCCAAAAGGGCAATTTGAAAAAAATAAAAACATTTTTAGGCTGACAAGTGCAGCAGAATTTTTATCGTTATAGATGAGACAATGCTGGCTGGTAGGGATTTTGTGGATTCCTGCAGATTCCGGATGGTTCCATCACAAAAATGTGTATAAAAATTTGTGATTTCCAGCAAATTTGGAGGTCTGTAGGGCATTGTGGGTAAGAAAATGGTGCAGGGTGCATGTGAAGCACACCAGATGTCTAGTTTTCAGATGTGTCTAGGTCTTGTGGATTTTTCTACATGGCAGCATTCCAAAATCCAAAAAGTGCAGCCCTCACCATTCCAAGTGGGACGATTTTGAGAGTTAGCCAAGCTCAAATGTAAAACCAAAACTCAAAATAATCAAATGTCCTCCTGCTTGCCGTGGGATAAGATGTTTTAGTGTGCGGGGGGAGAGCTGAAAGACTGTTACCCCCTTCAGTTGGGGTGGGGGCATACCAAGGCCCATACTGGTTGGTAGCAAACACCCCACTATTTTTTTTTTTTTTTTAATTCCCTGGCATCTAGTAGAATTTCTGCCCCCCCCCCCCTTCTTCCCAGGGTGTGAATCGGGGGTAATTGGCCCCATTTATTTGGGGTGGGGGTATGGGGAGCTACAAAGGCATTGTCAGCTTTGTAATGCGAACCAGTTCTCGCCAAATGACGGAGATGACCAACTCCCCTGGTCCTAACCCTATATTGGGCAGCAGCACAGGCAGGAAAATTAGTTAAATTAGGAGAAGTGCCCCCTTCATGCCAGTTCCACCCCTGAGGTGGACGAGTTGAAGTGAACACTACTTTTCAAACTCCTCCATCTTATAATTATAGGATAACAGTGTGAGAACTCTGAAAATTGCACTGTGTTGATTTCTGAAACTGCAAAGTTTTTATGCTTAAAAGTCTGCTTACCTGATTACGAAGTTCTTGGGCTTGAAACACATAAAAAGAATGGTTAATTTTCTAAATTGGTTTCGGATTTATTCTTTGAGTGTGTGTCTCATTTAATGCCTCTCTGAGTAAAACAAATGACTAGGCACTACCCTCTGATAAGCCTAACTGCTAGCCTAAACTACCACAACATAGAGCATTAGTCCCATCTACTTTTCCCTCTGCAATACCAATTGGGGATCCACTGGACTCTCTGCACAGTGTACTTCATTTCAGTGTACTATATAGAGAGCCATCATCACCCCATAGTTGCACATGTCTTGAACTACAGAGACCAAGACGTCCTGCGGCTAGCACACAAGTGAGGTTCCATCCAGTTTCAAGGAAATATCCTATCATTCTACCCCGATTTAACGGTATCTGTGCAAGCTGCCCGTAGTGAATTCATGCCTGTCAAACGGATTCTCCAGAAAGCGGAAATTCCTTAAGCTTAATGTACCCACCCAAACTACGGATCACAATGGATGGCAAACCACATTTTTTCATGGATATCAAATCCGCCCTGAAATTTGCCAGGCACGCTACCAAGGGGGTGCGCTTACCCCGGGACCCAACGAGTGAGGGTGACGGGAATCCACTGAGTGACAATGACTCATAACATGCCGGCTACAGCCCTGTTTATTCTGGCCGTCTCCACTCGATGGTTCTTCTGCATTAATGTTCCGGCTTCATGTGTGTTTATTTCCTGTCCGGTGAATTCACCTGGGTATGTCAGTTTCACAGTTTTTTTGTAATGCTATTCTAGTAGTAGTCACTTGTAATTCACTTGCCACTGGTTGCCCTTCGTGTTATTCCCAGCGTGGCCACCTAGCCATGCTCGGCAAGGTTGTTCGCCTGGACTCTCTCTGCTCCCCGGGATGACTCCCATCCAAATCACTAAGTTCCAGGGGAAATGTTGGGGAAGAGGGTGGGATGGCTTTTCTCAACCAGGTTTCTGGGTTGGTGCGGTTGTGGGGGGATAGGTAGGGTTTGTTTTGAATGTTTGTCTGTCATGGTTTTCTGTTCCTATGGCATTGCAGCCGCAGTACACTGCTAACACCTACCCCACTAACTATATCCGTGATACACTACGGGGGCTAGCCCAACACCTCACTCGTCATCCAGAGACACCAAGACCACCATCACCTGCATCACTTGGAATTTACGGGGCCTCAATGACCACAGAAAGCCACGTCTGGTCCACGTTTACCTTATTCGACACAAAGTCAACATCTGATTTTTGCAGGAGACCCATCTAACGAGCTCAACTACTCCATGGCTATGCTCCCATTGGTGTGAGTAAACACACAGTTCCCTATATTCCAACTAAGCCAGAGGCATCTCCATTCTGCTGCGCAAAGGGATTCTGTGGCAGTTGCCACAATCCCTCATAGATAGTGAAGAGCGCTATGTCATCTTAGCTGGTCAGCTGCATAGGCAACATGTAATCCTGGCTGCCATTTACAGCCCCAATACGGACGATCCTGAGTTTTTCTCTGGGATTTTAGACCAGGGTCCCTGAGCTCTAATCTGGGGACATAGATTTCAATGAAGCCCTTGACGACCAATTAGACTGCTCTGGCACCTCTAGGCGTCCGCACCTGAACGCTGCACAGACCCTTGGGGGGGGCAAAATTTATTTTAGGCCATTTCTGCCTCCCCTTGGGGGTAGATCAGCCTATTTTTATTAGGCCAATCTTTCCTCAAGGGGGCAGAAACCACTAGACACCAGGGAATATTTTTGTTTTTTTGTTATTGACATAATGTCCATCATGCCTGGGAGAGGAGTTCACATCTCTGCCCAGAGCAGGCCTTTGTCTCAGGCCATCGAGAGAACTGACTCTCACTTTGGGGGGCCTGGAAGGCATCTGGGGTGGCTGAACTGGCCAAGATCAGTCAGTCAGCTCACTATTAGCTGGTAGGTTTTCAGGGGGCACCTCTAAGGTTCTCTCTCTGTTCATTCTTTTAAATAAGTCCATCATTAGGATCAGTGAGGGTTTATTATTCTGAGATGATTGATACCAAACATCCCAGCATTTAGAGAAGCCCCATGTAGCTGGAGAACTCATGATGACCAGTGTCCAGCACATGCATTTAAAATGGCTTCCCTGTGCACTTACTATGTCTCAGAATCAACAGAGACATAGTAGGGGCATATCTGCTCATGCATATATACCCTCCTATATGCCTGGATGCACCCTGCCTTAAGGGCACATTTAACAAAATACCAGAGCACACCAAAAGGTAGTCCAAACAATAAATGGCAAAGTCCATAGAGAAAATCTTCTTCTTCTTCCAACGAATGATCTTTATGTCTGGTGAATATAAAAGTACACAGAACAGCCATGGCACATGCAGTGATAGGAAACCTGGCTACAGGGGTGTGTGACAAGTCATAGTTTCAATTTAGCCTGCACCAACACAAGCAGTCTGCAATGGCAGCACGTTGTGGGTTTCGTGAGGGGTTCCTGAGGGGGACACAATTGGTGCTGTAGACCTCAGAGACCTTCCTTAATACCCCAGGCCCTAGGTGTACCTTTTACTAGGGACTTAAAGTGATAGCTAAAGAGTTTGCCAGTCGTGCAAAACAGCTGTGCAGTTTTGGGGAAAGAGATCTGGCACTAGAGACCTGGTTAGCTGGGACCCAGTGCAGTAACAGTCAAAGCCACATCTGAAAACAGGCAAAACGTGGGAGCTAATCCTGTCAAAACGGTACTTTCCTGCAATCCAGTTGATCTTCATGTTTGTCCACATGTTGTTTGACGTGATCTGGGCAGCTGGTGAGGATGTCCAGCTTAGCATCAATAGCCCTAAGGCTAGACTTCACATCTTCTAGTAACTCTTTTATGTCAGTGTCTTGGGGATTATCCTGATCTGATTGTTCCATGGAGACATTGGATCGTGTCTTGTTGTCTACCTGCCAGTTGATGCGCTTGCTCTTTAACAGGAGCTTTGATTATTTGGTATTGTGTTTGCCCATGTTCGGGTGTTGCGACAGTCCCAGAGGGGCCCCACGAGTCGTGAGGCAGCAGAACCGGCTGGCCCGGGTAGGCCACTTTGTGAAACAGGGCAGAGCGAGTGGACCAGAGGCCGAGGGGACTATTGTCTGTGATAGTGTCTTTCAAGCCCTGCCACGTCCTGGCACACAGCTCCAACCAGAAGGCACGAGTAGGCCCTGGTCCCAAACACAGTGCGAGACCTCTCGTAGTCCAAAGTACCAGGGAGGCACACCAGCCGCTGCCCTAGTAGAGATGAAGGCCCTGATGCTGGTGGGTGTGTTGGATCAGGTGTGGCACTGGCCTGGCAAATCCACAGGGAGCAGGCTGCAGCACAAAGTGTGCTATGTTATGCATGATGGGACACTCACAGCCGGGGAGGCGGGCGGTGTTAGCAACCTTGCAGGTCCAGTAAAAATTGGGCCTCTCTGCCCATGGCCAGGCCAGTCACAATCCTGCAAAAGCACACACCCCAAGTATACTTTCATGTGTTTCTGGGTGGCTGAATGAACAGGGCGTCCAAGCTGCCGCTGCAGCCCTGCTGAATTACCCACAGGACCAGGCGCCTCACAGCCAAAATGATGAAGTGGCCTGCGCCATAGTAGACCACAATTGCACGGCAACACAACACATGTTCCAACAAGGCCTGGGCAGCCGCACTCACCGCAGATCCGGGATCAAAACCACAGCTTGCATCCCCAGCCACTGGCTGGTGTCCCAAGGTTCCTCACTCAAGGTTCAAATAGTTTTTGCCTGCACTGTCTACTGGATTGGGGAGCCTGGAGACTGGAAGCGAGTTGCTGCACATCAGGCCGGCAGCACAGCGGACAGGCCCCACGCTGCCCAAGACTGTTCGCAGGGTACAACCTCTGGGCCCTGCAGCCAACACCGCAAATGAGGCCCCCCAGCAGGTGTCCTCCACTGAAGGAACGGAAGGCGAAGGGCGCACACAGCCCCAGCAGACCACCACAGGGCCCGCAACCTCTGCCCTAGCTACTGCGAGAGGAGAGGGCTCAGCAGCGCACAGATGGCTGCACCGCTAAGCTTGCAGGCATCTGCCCCTTTCTCCGCACAGTAACCTGCCGGAGTCAGCAATTGCAGCCAAACCGGTCCTGGGGGTGCACCGTATGTGGGAGTCACTGCAATGGGTTGTCTAGTGCAGGGCTCGAAAAATCTACTGGACCACTGGCTATGGCGATTTTTATTAGATGAGGTTGAGCTATTTTTTGATTCCACTGGGCCCAGGTGTTCTGTTAAGTCAGAAACTGAATTAGCAATTAAGATGCCTTTAAATCTTATTCTTGTCACATTTGCTCTGTAACCAAATATACAAATGTTGGCAGAAGGCATATCTTTAAGGCATTTATTTTACAAGGACAAACTAATTGTCTCATCTTTTGATACCTATTTGGCAGAGGGCCACAATAGCTGCCAGGTCAGTCCCCACCTACCGATAGATTTGTAAACACCTAAATATTTGATTTCTTCCTTAAGGATCATTTCAACTTTCAATTTGAATTTGTAATCGGAAGCAGCTACCCGATTTTCCAGTTCATGTTAAGCCATGAAATTGTCCAGTGTTCATAAAAGAAATTCAGTGAGCACACTACAGCTCCTAACACGGCCAGTGGCATATAGCAGCATACTGCTCTCACCTCCACAAATCACCCGGGAAACTCTTGACCTTGCTGCAATCAAATTCCTTGTTAACATAAGCATCGTTGTTTGTTTTCTTTTATTTAGTGTGGCTACAGTCTGGTTTGACTTAATTTCCACAAGGCAGAAGAGTTAATAACCCTGTTTTTTTGGGTGGGCGGCAGGAGAACTTTGTATACAGGGGCAGTTGGGAAGAAGATTGCCCTTCGCCTCATGTTTTCTACATACGACTACGAAAGGTTGCGTGTGGCATGACTTTTGTATGTTAATAATTTATGTTACAGGACTGGCCCAATGGCATTCAAACTCGCCTGCATTTGATATTAGAGATTTGTGTAATAGGCGTAGCGTCCTAGAAAGACAAACTGTTTGAGTGTTAATGCTAAGAAATGTGTGCTTGGTCGCCGTGCTTTCGGTTTAGAAACTCCATGTTTTCTGACACCCGTCAAACTAACAAGACACCGGGTGAGAATGTTCCTCTTCTCGGGTGCACGTGTTGTAACTGCGGCTGTAAGAGATTATTTTGTGTCTTGAAAGGAAGATGGGACAAGTAGCATTAACTTCTGTGTGCTTCTGCGAAGGGACATTGTTTGCACATTTTTGTAGCAAAGCAGAAAGTGAGCACAAGTACCTCCATCATTGATTCTAATAGCATATAATTTACTGATGCAAGGGCCGGGTTTACGCCCTGGGATCGGTTGCTGAGGGAGGATTGTGAATGACTGAATTTCGACAGCTGACCCGAGGAACACCATAAGGTGTGCAAGGAAACCATACTTAGCTTGGCGTAATTTCGGCTTAATGAAACAATAGCCATGCAACTTAGATTGTTGACGACATTTCGACGCTCTGGATAGGGAATACATTTTTGCTGTGTAGGTGGAGCGCTATTCCCTCGCCATACCAAAAAGGTAGTGGGTTTTTGCCTGAAGATTTTCCTTTTGGAAAAACCCTCACAGTAGAATCACTTCAAGGCACTGGTAGAACTGGGGTAATCGGTGTGAAATTAAAACAGTTTAAGGAATAAATAGTAAAAACAGCAAGAACTAACTGACCCCGGATTAGATTTGTGTCATATACCTTTGATTGAACGAACTGACGAGCAGACAGGGCCCTAGCTCCCACCCCTCCCTGTCCCGAGAGAAATCTGCGCTCCCAAAAAAGAAACACTCGCGACTATATTGTTTTGCTATTCTAGTACGCTTTCTCGTATATATACGTCCATGACAACGTTGAAGGAACTGAATTTTTATGGATGGTAATATTTCGTAAAAAAACATCCAAGTCAGGTGCTTCTAACAGTTGTAAGATCTGGTACACCTGCAAAGGCAGGCTCCGCTTGGAGTCAGCAGCCGTGCTCAGGCTGGGAAGTAACAGGTTAACCTTGCTCGGCTTCTTCGGTAATCTATACAATAGCTCGTGTGCTCTGTTAGCTGGAAGATAAATTGCTGTGTGGGCTGTTGGGTGGGTAGAAATGTTGTGCTGAGGAGGTGATTGAAATTGACCGTAAAGCTGACTGATAAGCAGGCATTGAACCAATTTGCTGTGAAACCTAAAGGATTATATTTAAAGCCATGGTCAGGTTCCTTAATGAGGGATTACATCAGCCAGCGGAATTGCTGCTTTATTCAATTAGTTTCTTTATAGCTGTATCATTTTTTATAACAACCTGTTTCGTTTTTAAATGGTAACTCTTTTTCTAACTTGTAGGAAGAGCTAATTGGTGAGTGTGTTAATGCTGAAAAGCCGAAGGTGAAAGTCATGTTTTTCTTCAGCAAAATCTTTCTTTTCCTGTTTGCGCGCCATTCTTCTGATACCGTAGCTTATGTCTTGTTGACAAACATGGAAAGGACTGGTATAGTCAGTGGTGCAGGCCAGTGGTTCCCAAACTTTTGACTTCTGTGGCCCCCTACTTTATCAGTACTGGAACCCAGGGACCCCCACTTTATCAGTATTGGAACCTGGGGACCCCCACTGAATCATTATTGGAATCTGGGGATCCCTCAATGAGTCATTACTGAAGGCTGTGGACCTAATCTGTTAATGTTATTAAATTTCCTAAGCAGCCGCGGACCCCCTGAGGAGGCTTTGTGAACTCCCAGGGGTCCCTGGACCACAGGTTGGGAACCACTGGTGTAGACTAACATGTACGAAGTGAGCTATTAATATCTGTAAGATGATGATGTGTGTTATGAAGATAACTATCCTCCCCCACTGAGACCCAAAAGTTGTGGTACCCTAGCAATAATGGTTCAGGCTAAAAATAAACAAAAATGAAGTACATCTTGCATTCTTTTTTTTAAAAAACGTTGTGTTTTCTTTTTGAAAGGATTGAAAAGATAGTTTATGCCTGTTATTTTGTTGAATCATTGGCTACATTTCTTCAAACTTCTTCTGTATGTGTGGCCTGTACAAAGAGCCACTGAGTCAAATTGTCTGGATCCGAGTCAACATGTTCACCAATCCTAGCTTAATTCCTTCCTCCCTTTTGGAAACATTATAACTGTACCACTCTCTGTAAAGCATTTAATTCAACAATCTTCATAATTTCTGACAGATTTTTGCCTTGTGCATGGTATTCTGCAAAATACATGAAAAACATTCCTTAAGGATAGCACATGCGATAAAAACCTCTCTGATTAGTTTCTGGAATAATGCTCTCAAATGGGGCTATAAGGACCGTGGTGTGACTGAGCTGTCTTCAGCTTTTAACACTCTGGCCCTCATTACAACCTCAGCAGTCTTTTCCAAGGACCGCCAAGGCTGCGGGCGCCAGAATACCGCCAGTGCTGGCGGTATTTCTGGCTCCCTATTATGACTTTTGCGCTGGACCAGTGGACGGTAACAGTGTTCGTGTCCGCTGGCCCAGCGGAAAAGTCACATCAACATTGCTGCCGGCTCGTAAAAGAGCTGTCGACAATGCTGATGTGCAGCAGGTGCAGTAGCACCCCTCACGCATTTCACTGCTCGAAATTCGGGCAGTGAAATGCACGACGGGGCTATACCTGGGGGCCCCTGCACTGCCCATGACAAGTGCATGGGCAGTGCAGGGGCACCCTAAGTTCCCCTTATCGCCAGCCTTTCCATGGCATTGTTTACCGCCGTAGCCAGGCTGGCGGTCGGGGACTCATAATCCCCAGGGCAGCAGTGCTTGCACTGCTGCCCTGGGGATTATGACCACCAGGCGGAAGCCTGACGGTATAGTGGAGGGGCCGGCAGTATAGCCGTGGCCATTGCGCCATGGTCATAATAGCTGGTGGAACACTGCCAGCCTGTTGACGGTGTTAACGTCAGCTTACCGCCGGCTGCCAGCTTACAGAACAGGATTTCATTGGTCCTGAAACACTTGCCTATGCCTTCTTCTAATTGCTTATCTTAGTATACCATGTTCTGTTTTGTTGTTCAGGTTTTTTGTTCCTTTTTCAGATGGTCCAAAACTCATGGAAGGAGTAAATCTTCCCAGACAGTCCAAACGTGTCAATACGTTGTATAGTTTGGTCCATAGTCCTTTCACATTAGCTGTGTAGACCTTACTTTAAATTGGAACCATCTTTTCTTTTTTGTATTGCACATTCTATTACTATCTCCTGGGTAAATTTTGTACCCTAGATTTGTTGTTTACCTACTCTGTCGTTTCTTAGTCAGTGCTCAAATGCTTCCGTTGCCTTTGATCTGAATGAATTGCATGTCAGTGTTTATATGAGGGCACGTGATGTGTGGTCTTAAAACACCGAGGAACTAGCACAATTTATTCTCAAACAGTGATCCATAGGTAGTTTGTTGTGAAGTAAGTGGCAACTATAGCAATCTTTATTTTGTTCAAGAATTTACATTTGGAGAAATTACTTTTTTAATCCAGAGATAGCCCAGTATCAATTGCCCACTGTAGAGATGGTGCTTTCTTAGCTTGACAGCCTTGCATCATGAAAATCATGTTGTCTTATAAACAAAATAAGTTTGTGGCTATTACCAGAAATCTAACAACTAGATGGTATGTCTGTGCCTGACCCTTTGATCATAAGAAACAAAGGCTGGAGACGTGTTAGTCAACTTTCTAGAGAATTCAGCATACTGGAGTCAATAGAGAAGGGAGCCTAGGATCACCGATGGTCAGTACAACAGACAGATCCAAAAGCCCAGATGGCACCAACATCACAACCATCAGCTTCTCGTGGCGGTTGTCTGCATGTACACCTAGGCCACATTTGTTGTCAATTGTCAGCTGGATCACTACATGGAACATGTGAAGTGCTTGCAGGGATGTGGAATTCCTATCGCCCGACGCCCAGGACATCTTGTTTGGGGTCAAGGGCAACAAGTTTTTATGTTTACTTTGTCCTTGGGACAAGTAGGCCCAACCCCCTGCAGCACAAACCCTTTGGCTGTCTGTTTACAGAGAGTTGAACTCTCTGCAGTTGAGGTAATGTGTTTCCAAAAGATAATGCTGTTCGAACTTGTATTTATGGTTCATTATTTGAAAGCCTTCATTATTAGGGTGCGTGCTGTAAATAAATGTTTTAAGGTCACACTTCACTACTGACGTTGGTTCCAGTACAAAAAAAAAAAACGTGTACACACATGTTTGAAAAGTTTAGGCTAAGAGGCTAAGTATAATGCTCCCAGAATGCTCTCTGATTATATGCAAATGAAGTGTCACTTAGTAAAATGTGTTGATGCATGCTAGTATTTCCCAAAAATATTTCTAATGGAAAATCAGTGTAACCATTTTCAACACGATTATGGGAAGCATGAAAATAAACAAACACTGACAAAGCCAACTAATCTGACATATTTTTATAAGTCTTTTAGTTTCATCAATGCGTGTCTTGTTTTGACATGGCTTTTGTAACACTTTATTGTTGTGGGAGCTACCAGGCCCTCAACATTGTAACAAACATTGGCAAAACCCCCCCAAAAAGTTTTTGAACTCTTAAAGCACACGTTGCCACCAGCGGCATAACAAAGGCCCCGCAGCCGCCCTCCAGGGGGCCCGTCAGCACAGCACCTGCCCTGAGTGAGTCTGGAGAGGGGGCTCCTCCATGTTCCTTGCAAAGGGGCACCCTCCAGTTTCGTTACGTCACTGATTGCCACTGTAGTTCCTGACACTGAACAAAACTACTTTGTGTGGCAATATGCTCCTTGTGGAAGAGCAGAATGCGATCACTCACAGTAAAGCCAGCCGAAAGAGAGAGAAATAGAAGTTTAATAAAAACAAAATGTCTTTGTTAACACCAGACCTAATTAGGGACCAAGACCCACATGTAGGTAGCTTTTTGCATGTCGCAAACAGCGACTTTCGCTGTTTGCGACGTGCAAAAAGCACACTGCGATGCACAAACCCAGTTTTGCGATTCAGTAACCTGGTTACCGAATCACAAAACGGGTTTGCGACTTGCAATTAGTAAGGGGTGTTCCCTTCCTAATTGCAACTCGCAGTGCAATGTAGGATTGTTTTGTGACCGCGAACGCGGGCGCAAACCAGTCGCAGTTTGCACCCATTTCAAATGGGTGCTAACACTTTCGCAAAAGGGAAGGGATCCCCATGGGACCCCTTTCCCATTGTGAATGTCACTGTAAACATTTTTTCAGAGCAAGCAGTGGTCCTGTGGACCACTACTTTCTCTGAAAAAATGAAACGAAAACGTTTCATTTTTCGTTCTTGTTATGCATCTCGTTTTCCTTTAAGGAAAACGGGCTGCATTACAAAAAAAACTGCTTTATTGAAAAGCAGTCACAGACATGGTGGTCTGCTGTCTCCAGCAGGCCACCATTCGTGAGGGGGTCGCAAATTGCGACCCACCTCATGATTATTCATGATGTGGGCATTTGCGAAGCCCTTGCGAATCACAGATGGTGTCAAGGACACCATCCTACATTCGGATTTGCGACTCGCAATTTGCAGGTCACAAATCTGAACCTACCTACTTGTGGCCCCAAATTCTTAAAGAAAGTCACAAAAGTGCACCCATGGTATATGTCGTACCCCTATAAAATATTTGTGAACTGTATTTTAGCGTGGGTAAATACGATGTGTAGATTTGCTCATGTGAAAATCTATTGAGCATTTGCAAGTTCATTTTCCCTCCAGCCACTTTCTTCCCAACCCTGGAAGAAGTTCTAATTCTGCCATTGTCAGGAGTAAATGTCCAACCTTTCTTATTATGGGAAAATATTAGAGAGAAGCTGGTAAAAATCTTTATAACATGCAGGTTAGTAGGTTTGCAGACTCAAAGGCATTCCAGCCCTGGAACTATTGCTTACTGCTTCCTCCAGCCCCAGTATGCAGATCTGCAGAAAGGTGGCAAAATAAGGAAATTGCTACAGCAGGGATTGAAACTCCAAGTATTCAAGCCCTACTATGGTAGTAGCCCTGGCATAATCAGAGAGGCTATTAATTGCTGCCATAATTTGTTGCCACACTACATGGTACCAAAGGGACAAGTAGATCTTTTTACAGGACAAGTAGATTTGAGAAGCAACCTGTCCCCTGGACAAGTAGATATTTTAATAAATTCCACACCCCTGGCTTGCTACGTTTGAATTTGCTTATTGCAGCTTTGATGATAAAGACCGATTTCAGATGGGCGATAAGTTAGCTGGATCAATGGCCTGCTGTGACCTCCTAAATAGTTTTTGTTATCCAAATGTGGTTTTGTGCAGCAGGTTCTGTGTACTCACAATAGCAATTCACTATCTGATATATGAAAAAGGTGGCTAGGTGCAGTGTAGCTAGGTGGCATTTCAAGAAGGGGAGGGGTTTTTAATTATCCCAACATTTTAACTACTGTATGCAGTAAAAATACATTTTGTTTAATCTGACCGACGAGCTGCATCCTTGAGAATGGACAGCATTGTGTAGTTCATGTATGAAGTTATTTTTTCGTACATTGGCTGAGGTAGTTAAGTTTTGACAATAATTCTCTGGAATTGTAGAGTCGCTATCTTCGCTTCCGTCTCAATGGAGCTCTTATTCTGATGTGCCATTTTATTTTATTTTTTTTATATAAAAAAAAAACCTGGTCGGTTTGTCTGTTAAAGCCAAAATAATATGCAGTCCACACGCTGCCCAGAAAAAGGTTTCTTCTTGCCTGCATTAGCGCTGAATTTCCTGCAGCGTCAGGAGCTCCATGGAGCATTCAGCCCCAACTTGAGCTCGCCTGTGGTCCACTCTGCAGACTGTCCTCGGACAAATTGATAATTATTTATTTTATGTACGGCGTTGCAACGCATCCACTGAGATATTACGTCTTAATAATAGCAATGTTTAACTAATTACTGCAGCAGCAGGCTTCTACAGTGACAGACCTGCTGTTTGTAACCGTAGAGTAATATTAACCGAAGTACCTTACTTCCAGCGGCAGAGAAGACGTCCGAGGTTGCTGAAAGCTCCCACCAGCAGCCTGAAGCAGGTCCAGTTATTTAATATTTCCCTGCTGGTGATAGGGGGCCACAATAACATCTTGCATTTATAATGCGTCGTGACAGATTTCTTCTCGCAGGCATCCGTCTGCTGGCGCTAGCCCCCGTTGAAACTCGATTTACCTAATGCGTTACATCCCGCCTCAGACCAGCAAATGGGAGGCGAAAATGTATTTGTTACACAGCCGAAGTGACACACAGTGCGCGTTTACCGCATGATTCATGGCACGAGGGCTTACTGTTTTTGAGGCACTTTGCGCGACTGCAGAATGATGGTGTGTTTTTATATTTAGTAGCGTTAAGCCAAGTGCCCTCGGTAGTTTGTAATTACATAGAACATGCTTTGGCTCCTACTATATAGTTTTCTAATATTCCTATTACGTTGGGAGAATTTGCGCGGCTATGAAAGTCAATGCAGCCTTGCTGAGGCGTCTTTTCCCCAAGTGTATTTTTTTTTTTTTTTAACACAATGTCGCCTGTGCTGACGTGCGTTTTCGGTGGAGTTGTCACCTCTAGTGAAAGCGAAGTGTGCAGTTTCTTTACATGGCTGCAGTCCAGAGTCTGGTGCGGGCCTCTCAGAAGGGCAAAGGTTGTACATGCGATTGAGGGGAGGGTACATTAGATGTTGTTGAGTAGTGCCACGGTGGGCGCGTAGAAGGTGTCCTTGCCCTATATGACTGCTAATGGGAAGTGTAGGTTCCCTCTAGCGGTGCAATGAGGCCTTCTAGCAGACACAGGTCTCCATTGCTGGCCGAAGGGGCCCAATCCAGACATTTGCAGTGAGTAGTTGAGACATACTCTTGTAGACCTCCGTTTCCAGAAATACTCCCAGCTTACTTCAGGAGTACCACAACAGTGCATCACAGCAAAACATATTTACGAATAAGTCCATCTGTGCGACCCTGGCCACAGTAAAAGTGTCTACCCTTTACTTCACAGTTTTAGAAGAAAATACCTGCGACCCAATTTACTTAATTACTGTCAGGCATGAGGCTACAATAGTATTTTGTAAAAGGAATATGGCTAGTTCTACAACAATGCTTCCAGTTCGTCATCGAAATGAGGTCGAGTTACAAAGTTACTAGTGACACAGTTGTTTTACTGCCTGGGCTGTAGTTGTCAGATGTTCATTGAATTCAGTGCAGAAACGAATTGGCGCTTTGAAGGTTTATAGTATGTATTTTTGTGATATTGAAATGCTTTGTCTGTAAGGAATTATTGATAATTACATGGCAAAGTTTGGAGATAGTTAAACACGCTACTTACTGGTAAGAATAGACAATGAAAATGCACCCTCTGAGTAAATGAGTAACCCTAGAGTAGTAACGGTATAACGAGCGCACCTGCTTGCACTGATGGAAATTTGCGGACTGGTGAATGGGGATTTGATTGTTGTAGATGTGAAAATCTAAACTTGAAAGGTGTGTTAATTGGCTTAACTCAAATCAAGGGGTGCTGATAGCTCAGCGCCATACTTTGGGAAGCAGCTATTGATTTAGCCTTGCCGTGAGTTGGTAGCAGACAGTGTCCCTTGCTGTTTTCTCTTGTAAAAGGGATTATTAACAGCTGTAGGACCTTGGTAACTAGGGAAGGAATCTGATAGAAGTTAATGTTGGTCTCTTAAGGCAGTCTTCATTATCAACGTTTTTGGTGTAGCACCTGAAATGGGTGTTGTAGGATTTTATCAACCAGGTGGAGAGAATGAAAACAAAAGCTCCCTTTATTCCAAGATTACAGCATTGACTCATCTTGTGTAGTAAAGTGGCTGGTATGTTATAGCGGATAAAAACTCATCCAGTAGCGCCTTTGTGTCATGGTGTGAGCACCACACTTGCTAAGTCAGAAGACCTCATTGTTTCTTACCTGACCGTAATCAGCTGCCACCTGACAGGTGTTGGAAGTCAACATAAACACAGCGCATCTGAACATTTCAGAAGAACATAGTCTTCCACTCGCTGCCTACTATCTGGCCACACACCCTGTGTCCATCCATTAAACCTATAAACATACATATAATGCTCACCCTGATTCTCTTGGCCTTTTAGCCATCCCTCAGCCCGTACATGCTTTCTCCATATTTTGTTCCTTTCCTTTCCTAGCAGACATACCTTGCAGTGCTCCTGGACCTAAAGTTCAACTATTTCTCTTTCACCATGTGCCGAATCGACCAAGAGGCAAGGTAATGTATGCACCTGGTTTCTTGTAAATTTCACTATGCATTTATATCTGTACAAAAGATCTTTAGATTTTCGATTTTAGGCTAATAAGTAAAACTATCCTCTCTGGTTATTTTTGCAATGCATGTTACTGTATTGTTGAGAACGAGAACGTTGAACTCCCTTTAGTTGTCTTTTTTACCATAGACATGCAGCGTTCAAGCAGGAATCACCAGGTTTGTTAGTCAATATGCAGTCAAAATGTACAGTGAGAGCCGGGGTCTGTTTGAGACTCCTCCAGGGAAACTCTTGCTGACTTTTTGCACTAAACTTACAACAGCGGTATAGAACCCGTTTAGGGGGAATGGGTATCACAAACTACTGCAAGGGCTTGTAAAAGTGGAGGCAGGAAATATTTGCTAGAAATTGGAAGATGCAATAGAGTACTGTATAACAATGTGTTGAATTATCTTAACCACCATGCTCCCAATTGCATAAGTCTGTGTTAAAAAAAAAAAAAAAGGCAGGACCTGGAATCTAGTATTACAATTGACACACAAGTAGTAACTACTGTCATGTAGAGGAAAGTTGATCCCAGAATGGACTTTACATTTTTTTTCCTGATAGAACATACCTTTAGCCTATGTTTATTTCACTTCAGCATAAATCGGGATAGGGTTAAACAGTGACTAATAAGTATGAGACCTTTGTGGCCCTTTACTAGCGACTTGTCTTAGGGTGATGTGAAAACTGCAATGTTGCAGATCCCTCAGCTGCTGATGCGAGGGTACAGTGTAGTACTGGAGTGCAGATGATTTACCTCATATTTCATGGGCACCATGTTTTTTGTGAATGGGTGGAATGGTAACATTAATCCAAAACACAGGTATCTCAATGTCACCAACATTTATAGCATACAGCAGGGAAGAATGTAGCACTGTCATTTTCAAGGTGGAGGTTTGATGGCAAGGAACTTCATAGGTGGAAAATGGATGTACACTTGTTGATTTTCTCATTCATCTAAAAAATCTCCTATCAAAACTTTACTTTGATTAAGTAGGATTCTGACTTCAACACCAAGTCTCTCAATTAATGTGTTTTTTTTTTTTTTTTACATGAACTCTAGTCTGAGATAGGTAAACGTGCCCTCGCTTCCAAGGGAAAACCTCTTTTCACACACAAATGATCATGGATAAAACATATCTCGCTCATTTAGCCTTTATTTCTTATTAATACTACTAATCACAAATTCCGCAGCTTATAATATCCCCAGGCGCCAAACTGGATCCAGAGATTTTAGTGTAGGTTGCATTATGTGGCACCATGCTGACTTCAGAAGTGACGAAGTGGAAATACACATAAGTAGCATGCCTGTACGCTGATTTCAGTTCCTTTGTCGGTGCCAATCCGCTGCAGATCTGGACCTCTCCTGGCCTCTTGAACAGTGTGCTAGGGAATGATGTCCTCTCTGAATACAACTGGATTCAAGCTGTACCACAACTGCAGCAAGTAGGTGTCTGTCACGGACCCACAGGAGGTGTGCTTTTGATATGTACACCTATGCATAACAGCTTGCTGCGTCTCCTGATGTTGAAGACGGTCTTCCTCATTGTGAGTACTAAAAAGTTCATTGTGGGAGTTAACTGCAGGCACTTCCACTACAACTGCCCTAAACACATTTTTTCCCATCCAAATTTGTGCTGAGGACGCGGGCAGGCTTTTTACAGAAAGTTGTGACTCCTTTCCACCTTGAGCAATTGATCACTCTACCAGCATTCTTTGCTTCCCGTCACTCCTCAAAAGAGAAGAGCCGCTGTCATCTGGACCCCAAAAGGGCTGGGAGCTTTTATGTAGATCATACCAAGCACCATCAAGTGGATGATCAACTTTTTGTGAGGCTCTCTAGAACAAAGAAAGGGAAGTGTTAGAAATGGGGTCCCTAGTTGGCACTGTCCAACTAGGGTACCTCACTGTAGTCAGGGAAAGAGAGTCACACAGCTAAAATAACCCCTGCTCACCTCTTTGGTGGCTTGGCACAAGCAGTCAGGCTTATCTCAGAGGCAGTGTGTAAAGTATTTGTACGCACACCCAGAGCAACACAGTGAAAACACCACAAAAGTACTCCACACCAGTTTAGAAAAATAGACAACATTTATCTGAATTAAACAAGACAAAAACAACAATCCAACATACACAAGAAAAGATATCACTTTTTAAAAGTGGAAATGAGTCTTAATCCATAGGAATCAATGATTGTATCTTTTTAACACAAAGTACCTGTGTTGCGTCAAAAACGTAGACTTTATGGGCCACAGGGCAGGTGAGGCATTCAAAAGCAATGCATCAGTTCTTTACTGCGCAGGGGAGTTGATGCATCAGTTCTTTCCTCGCAGGAGAGGCAATGCTTCGGTTCCTTATTGGCACGGGAGGTGATGCATCGGTTCTTTTCCTTGGAGGAAAGGCAATGCGTTGATTTCCTGACATGCAGCCTTAGTTCCTTCCTGTGATGCGGGATTGATGAGAAAATGACGCCTAGGGGTTGATATGTGTAAAATCCATCGTACTGTGTTGATGGAGCTGCTGTGAAACAGGCGCTGCGTCGATTCTGCAGCCGCGAGATAGGCGCTGCATCAATTCTTCAAACGCAGGACTGTCGATGCATCGATTTTTCTGCTACAGTGCATCAGTGCATGGATTTCCTTCTTCAGGTCACCAGCTTACATTTCCAAAGGCCTAGGGACTGGAGTTGGCACCACTTGGCAAGTCGGGACTCTCAGCAGAAGATCCCAGGTACTAGCAGATGAAGTCTTTGATGACCCTGAGACTTGATAAAAGGGGGCAAGCTCAGTTCAAGCGATTGGAGAACCCAGGAAAGCAGGATGTTGAAATCAAAGTCTGGTCCTTTCACTCCCAGGATAGAAGCTGCAAGCACAACAAAGCAACAGGCAGAGGGAGAGTCCATCCTACAGCATCCAGCTCTTCTTCCTGACATAATGTCCTCAGTCCAGAAGTGTTCTAACTTTGTGGGGACAGAGGTATCATACTTATACCCATTTCTGCCTTTAAAGTAGGCAAACTTGAAAGAAAAGTATTTGTAGTGCTCAATACCCTGCCTTTCCTGCCCTGGCCCCAGTCACACTCCACGGGGTTGGAGACTGCTTTGTGTAAGCACTGGCACAGCCCTGTTCAGGGGCAAGTGTTGGCTCCTTCCACCACTCTAGCCCAGGAAGACCCATCAGGATATGCAGGGCACACCTCAGTTCCCTTTGTGTGACTGTCTGGGGTGAATTCACAACCACCCCATCTGTCATTCTGACCCAGACGTGTATTCCACAGCCAGGCAGAGGCACAGAATGGTAAGTAAGAAAATGCCCACTTTCTATTAAAAAGTAGCATTTTCAAACTTACAGTTTAAAAAACAACTTCACCAATATATGTATTTTTAAATTGTGAGTTCAGAGACCCTAAACTCCACTTCTCTCTGTGCTCCCAATGGGAAATTACACTTCAAATATATTTCAAAGCAATCCCTATGTTACCCTATGGGAGAGGTAGTTATTGCAATAGTGGAAATCAAATTTAGTATTATTTTACTATCAGGACATGTAAACCACACCAGTACATGTTCTACCTTTTGAATACACTGCACCCTGCCCATGGGGCTGCCGTGGGCCTACCTTTTACGGGTGACTTCCATATAGTAAAGGGGAAGGTTTGGGCCTGGCAAGTGGGTAGACTTACCAGGTCGAAAATGTCAGTTTAAAACTGCACACACAGATACTGCAGTGCAGGCTTAAGAAATGTTCGCAGGGCTACTCATGTGGATGGCACAAAAAAGTGCTGCATGCACACTAGTAGCATTTGATTTACAGGCTCTGAGCACACCTGGTGCACTATACCAGAGTTTTACGAATAAATCTGATTTTCCAACCATGGATAAACCAATCACCAATACAGTTTAGACAGAGAGCACTTGCACTTTAGCACTTGTCAGCAGTGGTAAAGTGCCCAGAGTCCTAAAGCCAGGAAAAACGAAAAGTAGCACATAGTCCAAAAATAGGAGATCAGAGGCAAAATGTTTGGGGATACCCCTGCAAAAGGGCCATTTCCAACAGCAAGGATGTGCTAAAGAAGACCCTGTTGAGGTGGCTAGTCTCCACATTCTGATATAGTACACAGCCAAGAATCAGCCCCTGCAAGGCTTGCTAGCCCATTTCACCAGGGCTAAGGCCACTACAACTACATTGGTGGTATGGGTGCCTGTCCTTCATATCTACCAGACTACGATGTGGGTGTCTGTGCATACGTTTATGATGGACTGCTTTCTTGAAAGGCAGGCTCGGTGGGAAGGGTACTTTGCTGCTTGATTCTGCAAGACGTTTTGGTCTGAGTATACTCCACAAGCCCTCCATGTTTGGAAGTTGCTGCTTTGCTATCTCTTCTAAGGTGAGGATTCTGCTGTTATAAGTGTCAATCAGAAGAACAAGTTAATTACCTTTGGTAACATTCTTTTCGGTGGATACTTTACCACAGATTACTCGCTGCCTCCCCTCCTCCCTGTTCAGTGGAGTAGCCTCCTTTTTAACATCTGAAGAGGCCCCACTTTAGTTCTAAGTAACCTGTTCACACTCAGCATCTGCGAGTGCGGGAAGGGAAACGACCAGAAACTGACATTACCGTTAGTGGTACTGATTATATGCAGCTCTGCTCCATCACCTTCAGGTAGTATGGAGTCAGTGTGGAACTGCACGAACCCACCTATTGGTGCAAGGGAGTACTGTTACTAAATTCCCTGACTCCAGTGCGTCCTGGCGGATATTCTAAAATGAATAATCTGTGATTAGTGTGTCCACCTGGAAGAGTGTTTAATGAAGGTACCTACCTACCAACCTACCTTGTCCTTGGCACAAACACCCCTACAGCAGATGATCAACATTTATTTTTTCAAATGAACAGTTTGAGAAAGATAGGGAAATCGAAATCTAGGCTAAGCCTGCGATTGGATTGCTTCTTTTCTTAGTAAGTTCAGATGTGTTGTTAACCCTTGAGTGAAAGCATGCGAGCTGTGAAGGAGTCCTTTTTTGGACTGCTAGTAATCCACATGCACTTGTTAACATGCGTGCCATAAAATGATGTCAAATTAAATGTTGAGATGAAATACTTAAAAAAGGTTGTGCATTATAGTTTTTTTCCACATACTTCGTCGAAGGCAGTGCCTGTTACAAGTGAAATACTGGCATGAGAAGCCACAAATAAGTTTTTCTTCCCCTGCTCTTCTAGACAATAATGAACATCATTTGACCTTCCGCGTTTACGAGCTGAAGCCTTGAATGTGATTACATTTCTAAAGAAATATGTAATTAGTTTCATATTGTTTGCTCATAATTATGTTATAAATCATGATCATTCGCATTGTGTTCCTTGTGACTGAGGAGAAGTATAAGTTATTTTTTTATTGTCTATTGTCCAAAGGAAGATGTTTCCTAATTTGACACTTTCTTTGCCAAGTCTCTGCAACTGTACATTCGATGTTATTAGAGGTAATCGCTCAGCTGCGGGCTACACTTAACCAGCCTCTGCTTCGAAGGACAGCAGCAATGGGTGGAGGTGGGCTGGGGAGAACCTGTGACTTCTCGTTGTTACTCAATGTAATAAAAGCAAGTCACACTAGAAATGTTTAAGGGCAAAGTGTACACTTGCCCAGGGCACCCATCTTCCAAGGGGTTCCTGGAAATTGTTGTTTCCCCCTTATTTCTGTATATTTTCTGTCTGTTTTTCATCTAAACTGTAATATATAATTCAGTTTTGTTTGGCATCATGCGACATGAATTACCAGAAATGGGCAATAAAATTCAAAATTGGAGTTAACAGGGGCCCCAAAAATATTTCTTTCTCAAGGCCCCCAACTTCATTGAGATGATGCTGCATCACACTTGATATATAATAAGCGCATTCTAGCCATCCTTCCCTTTAATGCACCCCTTCTGTGTCACACAGACTGTCTCCTACATTGGCAGAAAAAAACCCGTACAATTTTACCTCTGCTGATGGTAATAACCATGACAGACAGAAACTATCTTATAACATGCCTGCTTCTTTGATAGTAGATTTGTCAATCAATCATTGAATTTGTAAAGCACGCTACGTACCCGTGAGGGTTTCAAGGCATTGGTGGGGGGGTGGGGGGGGGCGGGGAGCAGGTGTTACTGGTCGAAGAGCCAGGTCTTGAGGAGTCTTCTGAAGGTGAGTAGGTCTTGGGTCTGTCGCAGGTTGGTGGGGAGGGTGTTCCAGGTTTTGGCGGCGAGGTATGAGAAGGATCTGCCGCCGGAGGTCTTTCTTCGGATGCGGGGGACGACGGCGAGGGCTAGGTTAGTGGAGCGGAGCTGACGGGTGGGGGTGTAGAAGCTGAGTCTGTTGTTTAGGTCGGATGGTCCGGTGTCGTGGAGTGCTTTGTGAGCGTGGGTAAGAAGCTTGAAAGTGATCCTTTTGTCCACGGGGAGCCAGTGAAGGTTTCTCAGGTGGTGAGAGATGTGGCTGTGGCGGGGTACGTTGAGGATCAGCCGGGCGGAGGCGTTTTGGATACATTGGAGGCGTAGTAGGTCTTTTGCTGGGATGCCTGTATAGAGTGTGTTGCCGTAGTCCAGCCTGCTGCTGACGAGGGCCTGTGTCACTGTTCTTCTTGTTTCTGTCGGGATCCACTTGTAGATTCTGCAGAGCATGCGGAGTGTGTTGTAGCAGGAGGAGGAAACAGCGTTGATCTGTTTAGACAAGGTGAGGGAGGAGTCGAGGATGAAGCCCAGGTTGCGAGCGTGGTCGGACGGTGTCGGCGGGGTTTCTAGTGCGGTGGGCCACCAGGAGTTGTCCCAGGCGGAGGGGGTGGGTCCGAGAATGAGGACCTCCGTCTTGTCCGAGTTCAGTTTCAGATGGCTGTTTCTCATCCATTCGGTGATGGATTTCATTCCCTCGTGGAGGTTGGTTTTGGCGGTGTGAGGGTCTTTGGTGAGTGAGAGGATGAGCGGGGTGTCGTCGGCGTAGGTGAGAATGTTGAGGTTGTGTTGTCTGGCCACTTGAGCGAGGGGGGCCATGTAGATGTTGAACAGCGTCGGGCTGAGATGATGTCGGTGGCTTCGGAGCGGAAGGGGGGGGGAGGCGGACTCTCTGGGCTCTGCCTGAGAGGAATGAGGCGATCCAGTCGAGGGCTTTACCTTGAATTCCGGTTTCGTGGAGGCGTGATTTCAGGGTGCGGTGGCAGACTGTGTTGAAGGCGGCAGATAGTTCCAGGAGGATGAGGGCTGATGTTTCACCATTGTCCATTTGGCGTCTGATGTCGTCTGTGGCTGCGAGAAGGGCGGTTTCGGTGCTGTGGTTTCGTCTGAAGCCGGACTGGGAGGGGTCTAGGAATGCCGTTGTCTTCGAGGTGGCTGGTTAGTTGTGTGTTCACGATTTTTTCAATCACCTTTGCTGGGAAAGGGAGCAGGGAGATGGGTCGGAAGTTCTTGAGGTCGTTGGGTCTGCTTTGGGCTTCTTGAGTAGGGCGCGGATTTCGTAGTGTTTCCATTTTTCAGGAAATGTCTCTGTTTCGAAGGAGATGTTGATGACCTTCCGTAGTTGGGGGGCGATGGTGGAGTCGGCTTTGTTGTATACGTGGTGGGGGCAGGGGTCTGACAGAGATCCTGAGTGGATGGAGTTCATGACCATGCGTGTCTCTGTGTCGTTCACGTTGGTCCAGGAGGTCAGGTGGTTTGCACAGGTGGAGTGTTCGGGGGTGGGGTCTGGCGTGGGAGTGGCATCAAAGCTGTCGTGGATGTCGGTGATCTTCCGGTGGAAGAAGGTGGACAGTGCGTTGCAGAGTTCTTGGGATGGAGGGATGTCGTTGATGTTGGCGCTGGGGTTGGAGAGTTCTTTCACGATGCTGAAGAGCTCTTTGCTGTCGTGTGCGTTGTTGTCCAGGCGGTCTTTGAAGTGGGATCATTTGGCTTGCCTGATGAGTTGGTGGTGCTTGCGGGTGGCGTCCTTGTGGGCTGTTAGGCTGTCAGGTGTGCGTTTGAGGAGCCATTCCTTTTTAAGCTTCCGACAGTCGTGTTTGGAATTTAGGAGCTCGTCGGTGAACTAGGCTGCTTTTCTTCTGGCTTGGCTCTGGCTTCTGGCTCTGGCTTGTAACTGTGAGCCATTATTTTAAACAAAGCGTTGCATCCAGTATTCTTAATACCCATTTGTTACAGTGGTTTAAGCAATAAACTTTCAAAACGCGATCAAGGGCCTAATCGCTTTTCCTCTTTTCATTATGTTTCCAAACTTTGTCTCAATAGAATCGTAACAGAGACCCAGTAATAATGTCCACATCTTATCTCTTCAGTTCATTTTCGTTTCTCCTCCGTGAGTTTTCGGTGTTCTGACGTTATTTCTGGTGGATTTTTACTCTCTTTTTGCTTGACCTGGAGATCTGCACTCTGTTCGCAGATAGATCTAGGAAGTGCTCTAATTGGCAAACCATGCAACCTGGCAGCAGGGGTTGCCTTTCTCTGTTTCCTAATTGGCACCCAGTGCTGCCAGTGAAACATTGCAGAGTTTGATTGATGGGCGACGTTTGTGACTACAGATCTTTCGAGTAAGGCGAAGGTGGTTCTTCATAGTGTTTTTTGACGGAAGAACATTTTACTGCGCACTGTTTCGAATATTTCAAATAATCATTTCTTGAACAACTGAGAGTTTTAGCTGTGCTTCTGATTACAGAAGTGACATTACTCATCCACTATAAAGTTAGTAAAGATCCTGTCTTAGATTTTTCTGGAATAAAATCTGATGTTAATCACCCTGTATGGCGTGTCTGAGAAGTAGATATTAATACCAGGGTATTTTTTTAATACATTTTGATATTTTGTATGGGTTCAACATGTTGCTTTCCTGAAGTTTGACAACTCTTCAGCACGAGGTAGATTAAACTGGAAGAGATAAAAGGAGAAGTGAGGGTGTCAGAAGTCAGATTTGGGGAGTGAAATTGTTTATGGTATGACCGTAAAGTAAATAATTATTTATGCAAACTTAAGTATTATGATCATTCCCTTATGTCGTCCAGTTGAACTACACGCATGTTTCCTATGATGGTCTCTAGTATATGGAGGATATGTATAAAGTGCACGTTCGCCGAAGCTTCATGGCGCTAAACCAGTAAAGTAGCACAATTGAGTTAATAATGCCAATACGAGGTGATAAAGTAGGGCTTCAGGAGTTTCCTGAACTAATAAATAGCAGGTTCAGGTCTGTGGTGAATTCGAAAGGAATTCCAGGTCTTATCCTAAGCCCCGCACCCAAAAATGAGTGCTAAGGGACTTGGAGCCTTTACAAAATTTGCCGCGTGGAGTGCGCATTTTGAACGTACCAGGAAACACTTTGTGGTATAAAGTCCTGAGAACGCTGGGTAGCAGCTCAACTATGATGAGCACTACTGGAGTTATGTAATTCTGCAGAATTCTGCCTATTCCTTCATAGGCGATTTGGTGCACCAGCCAAGTTCTCCTTCATCTGTTGCATAATATGCAGATTTTAACACAAAAGTGTTTTTACCTCAGACAGCTCAAAGAACGTTGCTATGTTTGTTGCTGCACAGTGGAGTGGAACACCCTTTTCAAAAGTTAACTGGCCACCTTTTAATTACTGATTTCTGTAACTAGGTGGTAATCTAGTAACTTTAACATGTGTACCAAGCATTGGGAAAACCATTAGCTCTCCCTTTTATAATGTGAGTGCCATGCTATTGGCTTTGCCAGTGTTGAATGTAAAGCATTCTTAAGAATTCTTTATAAAAGTAAATACAAAAAAATCAAAAATGAATATATTGTAAAAAAAAAAAAAAGCAAATATATGTCAATGTAGCTTGAAACTGTACAATGAATTTTAATATATATTTAAATTTGGCATAACGCTGCCATTGCATGCAGTGTGATGTCTCCCTCGATCTCTGGGCTCCCACGGACCATCAGGCCTCATCTAACTACTGGGACAGTGTGACTTGAGGGTGGACACCGAGGGACAACGCTAACAGCCACCTTTATATGTGGGGAAGGGCCTGTCTGCCCCCTCCTAGCGGTCCTGCCAGATACGCATGAAAAATCAGCCAGCGGCCTAGTTTCCTTGCAGCTGCCATCTTGTGATGATTGTGTAGTAGACACCAGGGCTGCTCCTCAGACAGCGCCTTACCATATTGGGCAGCTTATCCCCTGGATGCACCTGATGGGCTGCTGCAATGTAGCATTAGAGCCCCCCTCCCCCCTTTTCCCTCCCCCCCCCCCCCCCCCCAGCCCTCCACCTCCTTAATTGTACAGACCAATAGTAAGACTTGCCACCTACACCCAACCCCCTTTTCTCTGGTGTGGCCTGGAACTACAGTGGTGACTGGGCCGGGTGGGGAGTCCTTCCCAATCGCACAGCCAAAGCACCTCTGCAGCAAGAAAGGCGACACACTCGCTGGGGGAAATGAGGGGCCTGCTGGTCTACTGGCTGACCACAAGGAACTGTGGCTTTCCTGACGCCTATGGCCCTCATGAATTGTGCAGACCAATGTAAGACTCGCTGCTTACTCCCCCTCCCCGCTTTCATGCAGAAAAGCGTGCTGGAACCCTGAGCAAGGCCCCTACTGGCACCACTTACTCTGGCATGCACCAGGCGAAATCTACCAGCGCTAGGTTCACTGTAATTAGAGACCTGCCCTCAACCAGTAAACCTGCCGCACGAGGGTCCACTGGTCTTCTCTTCACCTGTGCATTGCGCACAGCAACCGACTAGTGCATTGCTAGTGGAACCCTCAAGGGAGACTCAGAGTTGGCGGTCCTGATCGTGAAGACTAACACTGGCTGACCACAACAAAGAATGATTCCTCCATATTCTTTCAAGACTGCTGTTCACCCCTGAAAGCGTGGCACTCCCATCAAACCTGTAATCAAGGGCATTCATCCCTCTGGTGTTCATCAATGGGAAGGACAGATTCAGACTGAGAAAGCTCTGACGGCCCATACCCCCACCTCTTGTAAAACATGTGGAGGTCCACAATAGAGGCACGCAGCCTTACTAAAATAGCAGCTACTCCTGAGCCCTTAACTCTCTCTGGACGCACTGACCTGGCACCACTGGTGTTTTTAAACCCTTGCTAATGGGACTACCCTACTATACCAATAACTACCGCTTTGGTTACCAGTTGTATTCATAGGACCTCCCTCCTCTGTCTGATGACCTCCGACTCTTGGACTCAACCGCAGCTACACAGTGCCCTCTCCCAAACTGGGCCTGCAGACCAGCGGTATCTCACATATGACTTACTCTCTGGAAGAGGCCTTTAGCCTGGGCTTTCAATACAACATGCCTCACTGCCCCCAAGTGGCCTGCCACCAGGCTGTGCTCAAAGACATTTAAAGACAACCCAGTGGAGTAACGTGTCCACAGGGGAAACAAAACCACTCGATGGTAGCTCAACCCCTGAAGCAGATAACTCAACCTTTGTTCCGATCTCACAGGAATATCTGTTACTCTTCCTGCAGGAGATACGCTCTGAGGCTAGCTCACTCAAGACAGACTTTATAACCTGCCTCTGAGACATACAAAGGGATGTATCTGAAATAGGGTCCCGGGTGGATGATTTGTAGTGTACTGTGGACGCGTGCTCTGAAGCACAAGAAATGCTCTAGTGCCGAGTTATGGACCTTGAGAAACAGCAAATTGAACTACAAACCAAACAAAAAGATTTAGAGAACAGGAGCTTCCGTTGGAACTTGCATATTAGGGGAATCCCTGTGGAGTGGAGGGAGAGGACAGAAAGGCATTTACTGCAGCCCTGTTGCAAACAATCATAGGGAACATGGATCTGCCTCCACCGAAGCTGGACAGAGCACACAGAGTAGCATCTGCGCTGTGACGCATTAACTCGACACTGGATATGTGACTAGAGTACACTTCTTCACCTAGAAGGAGGACATCCTGCAGGCCTCTAGATGCAAAGCAGATATTGTGTTCCAAGGTTACCCAATACAACTGTATCAGGACCTTCCCCTGGCATTGTACAGATAAGAAGAGACTTGATAATAGTTACAGTTAAGCTTGGGGACCTGGACATCCGCTATCAATGTAGACACCCCTTTACCTTGTTGTTTACCTGGGAAGGAAAATGATGATCATTGTGTTCTTTGGAGGAAGCGAAACACCTACTGGACCTTGAACAGGGCCTGGAGGTTAAGGTGCCCTCAACATCCTGTAAACCTGTTAGACGAGCTTCGACCAACGTGGGCTGTGGTAAAACCCCATCGCCCTGCCAAGCGGTGGAATCATCCAGAGAAACCAAGCGCAATATCCTGCAACATCTCAGAACATGGGTAAAAGTACCTCTCCTGCACCCTCTACCACAGGATCCCTGTAGAACCTTGATCTGTTTCTTGTTGTTGTGTGGACTGTCCTTGATGGGGGAGGAGGCGTGCTGCAAAATTGAAACTAACTGTTGTCCTGGTCTATGGGGGCCCGGGGATGTTGATTAACATTGCAGCGCTCGCCCACACTTGCAGGTCTTCACTGGCAGCCCGCCACACCTGGTTCGCACTCCAGGAGAGACTTCTGAAGCAGGATCTGTGCACCTTCATGCCGATCTCCACAGGAAATGGACTGATAAGTTGGGCCCGGTTTGCTTGTTTGCCGTTATGTATTCTTTCTTATTATAGGTTATACAGACTTGGTAGTTGATTACACGATGCCCTTCAGGTTCCTTAAGCCCCCCGCCCCCAATCAAAACGTAGGGCCATGATCATTGCTTCCCACCTTCCTCAGTGGGAGGGGCACTGATCCCAATTGATCTTATCATATTGTCTGATTGAGAATGTTTAGGGGGAGCGGCCAGAAGGGAATTGCGTGCAGCCTTTCTAGATCTATCTTCGCCACACATTACAGTGACCACACCACCCTTCCACCGCCTTTACACACTCCTCTGTGACCAATGACATCACCACATGATACTAAAATCTTATCCCTTAATGTCCGTGGCTTAAATTCCCCTAACAAACACAAACAGATCTGGAGGTATATCTTACAACATGACCCAGATGTTGTTTTATTTCAGGAAACCCATCTTATGGGAGTTGATAGACACAGGATGGCACACCCTAAGTATCCCATATGCTATTGGGCCTTCACTGACACCAAAACACTGGGGGTGGGCAACCTTTGCAAGTCAAACGTTTTCTCTTTCATCTTCAAAGTGGTAAGGGACAAAGAGGGGTGCTTTCTCACACTACATTTTCTGAGAGGTAGATGGCCCCTCACCATCCTTAACAAATATGCACCTAACACAGCACAAGACCTGTATCGCAGGAAGGTGTTGCAGCAGCAGTTAGAGGAAGTGTGTGACAACATGATAGTTGTGGGTGATTTCAATTTAATCTGGGATCCAGAGCTCGATTGGAACATAGGGACATACCAGGGAATGTGGGGTCCATGTCTGCCAAACCAAAGAGGGAAATCACTGACACATGGCGATACAAACACCCTGACTTGAGGGACTACTCCTTCTACTCCCTTGTACACACCTCGTATTCGCGCATAGACATAATCTTGGTAACACACTCGCTTCTACTCACCTCGACCACATCCAAGATTTCTGATATCTCAATCTCTGACCATGCCCATGTAGAACTCACCTGGTCTGACTTATCCCTACTTCACAGAAACATTCCATGCTGGCACCTGCCCCCCTTTCGGAATGGGTAGCTCATGCCAGTGAGAAACTCCAGTTTCATATGGACGGCATGGTGGCCTGTGGGACCTGGTCTGGCCTGCCTTGGCTGCCCAAATGCGCAGCTCTTATCGCTCCACATAAATGGTACCTGACCAAATTAGTGCTCAAAAGGAGTCACGCCACCTTCCCCTCCCCCAGTGCCCCATTAGTGTGCAATCCCATTTTTCCCCCAGCGCTCTCGCCCCAGTCCTTTGCTGCCTGGCTTGAGGGAAAATGCAGGATGCTGCATGATCTCTTTGTTGGGCCCACAATGAAATCCTTTGAACAATGCAAACTGTATTACCCACTCCCAGATACTGCAAAGATGCAATACTATCATTCAAAACCTTGGGCTTTACACCCAACGTTGCACCCAGAGGTTGTCCAACTGTACACTCCCTGCGAAAAGCCAATACAGGCATTTGCAGGAATTAGATGCCTTATTTCTAACACATACCTCACACTATATCGCTGTACGTCTCCGCACCCACATAGGTATCAGGTCTCCAGACAAACCTCTAATGCTGCAGATATCACCCACAATAATTTGTGACCCTGTGGAAGGACATTCCAAAGACATCATATAAGCTTACGTTCCAATTGTATTATACCCCAACGCGTCTTGCCATTATTTACCCTTCTTTGTCTCCGCAGTGTTGGAGTTGCGGCCTAGCATTGGGTGACTTCCGCCACATGTAGTGGTCCTGTAGTCTAATTACATTTTTTTTAAAGATATGGGACACACAAACGCTGTTTAGGGCTACCCATTCTTCCCACACTTACCTCACAGTAATCCTAGGCATACGCTCACCTGACTTGCGTGCTATGACCACGCAGACTGGATACTTGCTTGCTATATGCTTCATGTGGCGCAACAATTAGAGGCTATATCCTGGAATAAACAGATGTCCTCATCCACTGCCCAGTGGTTTACGTGCTTGTGGCACACCATGGCAATGGAACAACTGTCGCACCGTCTCTTGCAGACGGGGGATATATTTCAAGCCCTGTGTGCCCACTGCTCCACATGCCTCGAATTCACCTACTTCAACCTGCCACGACCGAGGGCACTCAACTCTTTGACTGACCCCTTCTCACATACCCACTATGGAAGTTTTTTTCTTGATAAATCTAGAGCTTCACAGTCCAACGCACCCTTCACGGTCCCTATCCTGCTCTACACACCTGATAGACTTGCCATCGCAGGTGTCTTGCCGATGGCATACTTTGATTTGTTCATGTTTTCTATTTTGTTGCTTATCTTGACCGAGCGTTGCATTGTCTATGTATATGCCACATGTCCATTTGTTAATCCTTGGCACGGCAGGTTATCAAGACTTGGGAATTTGCTGTATGCTTATTGTGTCACTAGCGCTCTTCCATCCGTGGCGGCACTTTTGATCTTGGATGCTCAGCGTGTTCTTTGTTTTATCAAAACTTCAATAAAAAGATTCTGAGTAAAAAAAAAAAAAATAGGCATGACATATTTCACGTAATAAACTGAATGGAATAGAAAACACAGAAGACAAGTAAGTCTCTCCTTCGTTGATATCTTTGAATCGTTTCACATAAAAAACTCTATACCCTCTTAATTTTATTTTTTTGTTGGGTTTTTTATTTTTCCAAACATGATTATTCAATAGTTAAAAATTATTCACATTGTTTTATACATTCTTTTCCACAATAATACATTGTTTTACTCAACAGTGCACTTTTTTTTCTACATAGTTCTTGAACCTATATATACTCGATGCTTAGTAGAAGCTACAGTTCAAGTTCTTAAGCCTAATTAATGTCTCTGCGAGTGACTTACTGCATTGGTCATATTTTCTGACTCCACCGTGCCGAGGATTCCCGATTTCGTAGCTGTACAATGGGTAGGCTTTGTAGGTAAGCTCTACGCATTCTGACCCCTTTTATTTTCTCTGCCTCCTCAGAAAGGTTTCAAGTACCTATGAAGATGTGGAGTGCTTCCACTAATTTGGCCACCCACATCTCCAAATCTTACATGTGTCTCTCAATAATGTTGATGGGCATATTTGGCAGAGTGACCATGGTTTACATTGGGATACACCACCTTCACATTTGTATGTGTGGTGGCTGCGGCAAACCATATGAGGAGCCATCAAAAGAAGGGCAACCAGCATAGGAGATGAGTAATGCATGCAGAGAACCGGCACTCAGCTCAGTATAGCCCAGGACACCATTGAGGCCCATGTGGACGACTTGATGCAGTTAAGTGGTTTAGGGGATGCAGATCGTCATCGGTCCTTGAAACAGTAGTAAGGAGGCCTGGAAAATAACAGTAGGAGCTTAAATGCATTAACAAAGGGCCAACGAGGTTATTCATAAAGGGAACATGAATCTTATCTACAGAAGAAAGCAGTGTTCGTAAACCTTTAAGTTGCCAAAAGCAGGCCTGTACAGATTAGCTGTCTGAGCTTGTAACAATAACTAGCACTAAAATAAGTGCAGAGATTTGAAACTGGGGTAGCTCGGGCCAGCGTATGACCCGTAGTTAGTGTAGGGAATCTGGTATTGATTGGTCAGTGGTAAAACAGAAGAAGTTACGTTTTGGTTGGATTTAGTTTTATAAAAAAATTATTGGCCCTCTGCCATTAAGTGAAAGATAGGCAGTTTGCCTTAGAGGTCAAAACGTAACTTGGCTGAGCATTTTTATTTGACAAACCAAAAATCAGCTGTTACGTATGCCTTCATATAGAAATGGACTTCTCGCCTGATGCAGCAGTTTTGCCAAGGTGTGCACCTAGATTTTTAATAAAATTAGTGAGAATATAGACTCCTGTGGGACACCACAGCTGATGTTCATGGGTTCTGAGCGACGGTGGAGAGGGTTTGTAAGGAAGGACCGTAACCATTTAAGTACGACTCCCGAGATGCTGATGTCCAAGGGTCTGGAAACTAGTGTCATGTCAGAGAGCCTGAGAGTTGGTGTGATGTGGATGGTGTAGAAGACATCCAACAGGTCAAGGGGGATAATAGCCCCGACACCACCGTCCACTAGCTTATGTAGATGATCAATTTAGTAGTTGGTTGTATAACAGTTTTGCTATGCTTTGCTTGTTGTTTGAAGAGGTTTGAGGCCAGTTTCCATCGTGTTGGCTTTGAGCCAGAGAAAAGACAGCCATAGAAGGTTCTAGAAAATTATCAAGTAGAAATTTTATCAGGGCTTTCATCAATTATGCTGGGCAGTTGACACGTAAGGGACCTGGAAGGATGAATGGCGCTTACATTGATTCAGGTGTCAAATGGACTAGAGGACACAATTGTACTTAAAGCGGTGTTATCTGGAACGGGAAGATTGGTTTTAGTAATGCTGTTGAGTTTTATATCTGTGCATATTTGTGTGGTTTTACCCTGTGGCTACATCGTTGCAAAGTTAAGTCAAGGGGGGTGATGGGCATGGATTTTCAGCTCTTCTGGAGTCCGTCATGGGCAAAATACGCTCCAGGAGCTGTTTTGCAATATGTGTGGGCTAAGAATGCATTAAGGGAAGACTGAACTTTTCAAGACTGTTCAAATTGTAGGGCTACTCAAGCCAGAGGTTCACGTTGCTTACGAGGGTTACACATTTTGCTCTGCATTACATAAAGGGGCACGGTCTATTGCCAGTCCTTCTGGCTTCGAGATTGTCGCATTAGCCGGCGGTTTGTAGTTCAAAATGAAATGTTGAATACTATTTTACATGAAAATTATAGAAATTCGCAATGTGGTGATATCACTCACCTGGCCTCCATGTTTATTTAATCAGTTTGACAAGTATTAAGGACTAGTTCATCAGTTAAGGGCTTGCTGTGGCCAGCTAACCACATTTCCGCAATTCCTAAGCATATTGGCAGTACGGTTTTCACAAATGCCAGGAAGCAGCTGGTGATGGGAAGCAGCTGAGTGGATATTGCAGATTTAGACTTTATGTATATATTGCTTATTATGGCCCAGGAGAGCATGTGTGGAAACTTCATTAACGCCCTAGAGAAAAGTAGGTTTCTTTGTTAGACATGTGAATAGTTGCAGCTTCAGGTGATAGTTTGAAAAAAGAAACATAAATTATGTGGAATACATCCCTTACTTGAAAGACCTTGTGTCTGGTGGTAAGAGTCCATTTGGGCAGTGTGGCGGGCCAGGTGCAAATGGCTTGTCATCGGTGGGCTGGTGGCGCAGACGCACAGCAGCCATGTTTAAATAAAACTGAGTTGACCAGCACTTGGAACACAAGACAGTCACCTGAGAGGGTCAAATACATCATAAAGTTTTTATGCTGTGTATTGTCGATTTGAATGGCAATACCTTTGTTGGTATCCAGGCGCTGGAGCAGGAATGTAGGCTAGGCGGTGCTCCTAGTTGAACAGCCAGGACTTCAGTTTCTTGTGGAAAGTTAGAAGTACAGTAGCAGTCCTGATGTGTTAAGGACGTTTGTTCCAGTTATTGGCGGCGATGAAGGAGAAGATGTGCCCTCCTGCCTTGCTTCTGGAGATGCAAAGGGCTCATGCGAGGGAAATAGAAGTGGAGCATAGCTGTCTGAAAGGTTGGTAGAGTTGAAGTCAGTCAGTGAGGACTGATGTTATGGAGGGCTTTTTAGGCGTAGATGAGCAGCTTGAATTTGCAGCATTTCTGGGTGGATAGCCATTGTAGCTCACTGAAGTAGGGAGTGATATGAGCAATCTGAGTATGTCAAGGATGAGTCTGGCGGCAGTGTTTTGGATAGTCAGGAGCCATTGCACGTGCTGGTTGGAGATGCTAATGTAGAATGCGTTGCCATAGCTGAGTCTACCAGTTATGAGGGCCTGGATGACTGTGCATCTTCTCTGTCTGGGGAGCATATTTAAAGATTTTGTGAAGCATTCTGAGGATGGCGTAGCAGGATGTGATCACAGCACTGGAGACAGTGTTGATACCTTGGGCTTTTATGATGTGGGCAAGGGGTGCCAGGGACACGTTAAATAGGGTTGGGTCGAGGGAGAAGGCCTTGGGGATTCTTCAGAGTACCTTCTTATTTTAGGAGGTAAAAGTAGAGAGTCTGACTCGTTGAGTCCTGTTGGAGAGGAAGGAGGTGAGCCAACCCAGGGTGGCCTTTGAATTCCTGAGTTATTTAGGCTGGTGATGAGGATGCTATAAGAGAGCGCCTCAGAGAGGTCAAGCAGGATGAAAGTGGTGGTTTCACCTTCGTTCATGATGGACTGGATGTTGTCTGTTGCTGCTAGGAGAGTCGTTTCTATGCTGTGGCTGCTGTAGAACCATGACTGTCTGGAGTCCAGTTGGTGAATGGTATTCAAGATGGGTGGAGAATTTCTTGTTGATCTTTCTCCAGTACTTTGGCCGAGAAAAGGAAAGGAGCAACATCGGTCTGTATTTGCTGAGGTCATTCGGGTCACTGGAGGATTTCTTCAGGAGAGCTGTGACTTCTGCATGATTCCAGCTATCAGGGAAGTTTTCGCTGAGGATTGAGTAGTTGGTGATGGTGGCAAAGTTGTTACTGCTGAAGACTCCAGTTAATTAGAAGGTGGTGGTGAGGGGTTGCGTGATGATGTCTTCTACAGTGGGTTGAGTTGCGAGGTTGGTGTAGGTCTTGAGTATTTGTGTGGAAAAGATTACCAGAGTACCTGTGAGGGAATGATGCTATTAGAGGCTGCTGTTAGATTGGTGAATTCTTTGAAGATGTTGAAGAGTTCTTTGCCGGAACTGGAGCAGGTTTCTAGTCTGAGTGTGAGGACAACTTTCCTGGCTTCTTTGATCTGTGCATAGTACCTTCTGAGTGCAGACTTATAGGTGTCTCTGTAGGTTTTGTCTTGTCTGGTTCTCTATTTTCTAGTTGTATGCAATGGAGCTTGGGGTCTCTTATGTCTTTCGTGTACCAGCATGTTTGAGCGTGAATTCTTATATGCCTGACCTTCATGGGAGCCAAGTTGTTGGTACAGTCTGAGACACAGTTTTTTAAAGTGTGCAGGTCATTCTGTAGGATGCCTGAGAGAATAGGCTGATTGGATCTAAGGGCATAGGTCCAATCTGCTTCTGTTATGTTGTTCCAGTTGTGGTTGAGATTGATGACTGTGAGAAAGTATCCTCTTTCTAGCATGGTTACCCCCATTTTTGGCCAGTGTGTTTTTACAGTCTCACTGGGATCCTACTAGCCAGAACCCCAGTGCTCATAGTTTGTGGCCTAAATATGTTGTCAGTATGCTTGACTGTGTCACTGGAGTTCTGCTAACCAGAACTCCATTGTTAATGCTCTCTCTGTGTACCAAATTTGTCACTATAGTTTAGTGACGCCATATTGCAATTGTGATTGGCACTCAGGACCCCCCTTATAAGTCCCGAGCATATGGTACATAGGTACCCAGGGCATTAGGGTTCCAAGAGATCCTCATGGGCTGCAGCATTTCTTTTCCCACCCATAAGGAGCTCATACAAACCTTTGTTCAGTACTGCCACTGCAGCCTGAGTGAAATAGTGCACTCACTGTTTCACAGCCATTTTACACGGCACCAGGTAACTTATAAGTCACCTATATGTCTAACCTTCATTTACTGAAGGCTAGGTGCAAAGTTACTGTGTGTGAGGGCACCCTTGCACTAGCAAAGGGGCCCCCACATTGTCCAGGGCCAATTCTCCGGACCTCGTGAGTGCGGGGGCACCATTATAAGCGTGCACTACATATATGTAGCTTCACAATGATAACTCCGAATATGGCCATGTGAGGTGTGTACGATTGTGAAATTGAACCCCCAATCCAAATCTGGTTCTTGGTTGGCCAATTCCGTGCACCCTGGGGGCTCCACCATGGGCCCCCAGTACTGCCAAACCAGCTATCTGAGGTTTCTACTGCATCCCCAGCTGCTGACACCTTATGGACAGGTTTTTGCCCTTCTGGGGATTGAGCAGCTCAATCCCAGGAAGGCAGAACAAATCATTTCCTTTTGGAGAGGGGTGTTACACCCTCTCCCATTGGAAATAGGTGTTGCAGGCATGGGAGGGGTATCCTCCCAGAGCCTCTGGCAATACTTTGAAGGGCACAAAACAGTGCTCTCCTTGCATAATCCAGTCTACACTGACGCAAAACTGGACAAAGGAAAGGGGAGTACCACTCCTCTGTCCATCACCGCCTCAGGGGTGGTGCCCAGAGCTTCTCCAGAGCGTCCCTGGCATTAGCTATCCTGGATTCCAAGGTGTGGGGACCCTCTGGGAGCATCTGAGTGGCCAGTGCCAGCAGGTGACGTCAGGGACCCCTCCTGATAGGTGCATACCTGGGTAGGGAGCAAATCCCCCTTGCAGGGCTATTTAGGGTCTCTCCTCTGGGTGTTTCCTCAGATTCGGTTTGCAGGATTCCTCCAGGACTCTTCTGCATCCTCTGCTTCAGCTTCTGACCATCGGATCAACCGCAGACTGCTCCAGGATCTGCTGTAACTGCAACAAAGTATCCAGAAAGGCTCCTGTGACCTGCAGCTTCAGCTCCAGCCAGCAACTGCAACAGTTTCCAAGCTGTGCACACTCTGAGGACTGCCTGTCTTCACCCTGCACCAGAAGAACCGAAGGAATCTCCTGTGGAGTGACGGAGTCACTTGCCTGCTTCAGCAGGCACCTTTCTGCGATGACAACCGGTACTCTGGGACTGCTTTCCTGTCGACGAGCGTTATCCCTGGAACACAGGTGGTGGACCGAAGTGACCCTGACTGTCCAAAGGTCCAGCTGTCCAAATTTGTTTGAGGTAAGAGCTTGCCTCCCTGTGCAGGGACAGTACCCCTATGAACCGCGTCTTCTGCAGCTCCTCGGGCTTCTGTGCACCTCTTCCAAAAGTTCTTTGTGCACAGCGTAGCCCAGGGCCCCAGCACTCCATCCTGCGACGCACAGCTCTCTGAGTTGTTCTTCGGCGGCGTGGGATCCTCCTGTGTAGTGCTGCAACAATCGCACTTTGCAACTCCTTTGTCCCTGTGTCCTGAGACTCCCGTGGGTGCTGCGCTGGTCTTCTGAGGACTCTGAAGTGCTGAGAGGCCCCTCTGTCTCCTCAGTCCAAGTTGAGACCCCCGGGTCCCTCCTGGGTCCGGCCAGCTCCTCTTTGACGCAAACCTCATATTTGCATGAACCAAGGCTTGTTGGCAGAATCCAGTGACGCAAACAGCCTGCATCCAACAACTCGACGTGGGACATCTCTTGCACCAAGCAGGAACCCACAGCTGTCTTCTTTAGTGCATTTCTGTACTTTTCTTCCAGCTGGAGAATCTACATTTGCACCTTCTTCCAGGGGGGTAGGGGCTCCTGTTCTTCCTGGACTCTTCTTCGACTTCTGGACATGGTCTTCTCTCTCCACAGGCCCATTTTGGAATCCATGAATCCATCATTGGTTGCTTGCAGTCTTGCTTGGTTCTTGCCTAATTCTTCATCACGACTTGCAGTATGTTCTGAGAAAACTTGCTGTACTTTACTCCTGCTTTCCTGGGCTCTGAGGTGGGGTACTTTACTTGCCTTTGGTGTTTTCTTACTTTCCCAGCGCCCCTCTACACACTACACTTGCCCATGGGGGAATTCGACATTTGCATTCCACTATTTTAGTATATGGTTGGTGTTGCCCCTAGGCCTATTGTAATCCATTGTGTTTTGTACTGTTTCCACTATTCCATAACTGTTTACACTGATTTTGGTTACTAGTGTATATATTGTGTATAATACTTACCTCCAGAAAGAGTATTGTCTCTAAGATATTTTTGGCCTTGTGTCACTAAAATAAAGTACCTTTATTTTTGGTAACACAGAGTATTGTCTTTTATTGTGTATATATACTGGGTGACTATAGTGGTATTGCAAGAGCTTTGCATGTCTCCTAGTTCAGCATTGGCTGCTCTGCTACAGCTACCCCTAGACAGCCTAAGCTGCTAGACACTGCCTATATTTCACTAAGAAGGGATAACTGGACCTGGTATAAGGTGTAAGTACCTTAGGTACCCACTGCAAACCAGGCGAGACTCCTACAGTGACTGATTCTGTTTTTTTGGATTGAGGTCCGTTAATGTAGAAGTGTTGAGCCTTGTACAAGATGTATGAACCCAATGTTGCTGAGGCTCAGGCTCCCTAGGAGGACAGTGGTGTTGCGGCCCATTGGGTTATCGAGATGAACGCTGAAGTCACCAAGCAGTAGGAAGTTGTTCGACCTAATGGTAATGGGAGTGATGAAGTCGGTGAGGACATTACTGAAGGTGAAGTGGGGTCCTGGTGGTCGATAAGTGAGGATGCCTGAGATGGTCATGGAGTGGCTGATGTGTAGTTGAAAATGCATGTGTTTCATGAGTGTAATTGCTTCGTCTGTTGCGGTTGCGCAGGTGATGATTGCAGGACCACCTCCAGGTTTTGGAGCCTGTCGCAGCTGTTAATCCTGTAGCCAGGAGGCATGGCCTTTGCAATGGCAGGTGTGGATGATTGGCTTGTCCAGGTTTCGATGAGAAAGGATGTCCAGAGAGTGTGAGTCAGTGAAGGTCCCAGACCCCAGGGGCATTTCTGCAGAGAGATCTGGTGTTGACGAGCATGCAGGCGATGCGTGATGAGGTGTGTGCAGAGGGTGGCACAGGGGATATTCTGCAGGAGAAGCGTCAGTGAGCGCATGATTCAGTACGAGGGCAGCCATTGTGTTGGCATCTGATGTTGAGTGCTGACAAGTTGGATGAACTTCGGAGGAAGTGTAGTGGTAGTGGTCAGACGGACCATCTTCTGTGGCACTAGACGCGGACCAGGTGGGCCGGCTCATTTGCTGTTGCCTTTGGTGCGCCTTTGGCATGACACCAGCACAGGAGGAGTGTGGGGGCTACTCTAAGGAGGGGTGAGAAATAGAGGTTAGAGAAAGCACGTGGGAGAACAGGAAAGGCGAGTGAGAGCCAGGTGTTGGGAAAAGTGCAGAAGGGTGGAGGCGGGCAGCGAGATCCCTGAAGCAAGAGGAGAGCAGAAAAGGCAACAAAAAGGGGCACAAATATGGCCACAAAAAAACTAGGAAAGAGCACAAAAATGGGCACAGGAGACTGGGCTCAGTAATGAAACAGACACAAAAGACAAACAGGCTCAAATGACAAATGGACCACCAAAGCAGAAGAAGCTCAAGAAAAAAAAGACCAAGGGGCCCAGAAGAGCACAAAAGGCAGAGTACAAAGCACAGGTTTAAGCAAGAGTGGGAAGGAGTGAGTGGGAGCTGAGAGCGGCATGAGAGCAGAGGGAGAGAGGTGGAGCTCAGCAGAAGGCCAGATTCAAAAGGGCCTTAGACTGGCTGGGGGGGGGGGTAGTCCAAGGTAGGTAGGAGCTGAGTCATAGGAACCTGGTCAGTGGGGTCACATAGTGGCCGCCATTATGTAGGACCTAGAAGGTGGAGGAAGATGGGGAGGGTGGAGCTACTGAGGCGTGGGAAATGCCCCACATAGAAAGCAAGGACAGACTGCGGGGGAAACAACCGAGGGAACAAAGGGACAAAAACTAAGAGGTTCAAGTCAAATTTTCAACAGGATTACATGTTAATCAAGTATTTTATTTAATTAAAACTATTCTAAAACAGCTCTTCCTGTTTTTAAGCAGAGTACATTAAATGAATTGATGCTTTAACTGATGCTGAACAAAATCCTGCAAAAACTGAAATGTATATATTTTACTTAAAGTTCAAATAGCAATTTTGTGGCTATGGCAGGCATCAAGCTGCTGTCTCACAAAAGCTTATTGAACGTGCGTCAGATCGCCTGTATTTGTAACCTGTGATCAGCTTCACCAAGCAATCAGATGGCCTTGTATTTTTTTTTTTTGTAAGAAGCATGGGTACATTTTACCTTTCATCGGCCTTTTGGTGCAAGTTCATTCTCTTGGCCCTGTAAGAGCCTGGGAAGACCGAAGAAAGCCCTTTAAAGACACACACTTTTGATTTTAGTTGCGTTGACATTTTCAAGTGTTTTGGATTTTGGATGGCCCTAACTTCCCACTAGTAATTTCAGACTAGGAAAAAGACACCGCTCTTTAATCAGGATCGTTATACTTCGTCTGGACATGCTCAAAACTTTACAAACCAAAAGAGGCGTTTCCCTGGGATAGTGGCCATGATAGTGAATAATTTGAAACATTTCTCTAACCTGTACGGGCTTAGACATTTTTCTGTTAGATGTTACAGTTGGGACCAAGACTAAATCAGAGTTCTCTAAATACCTGTTGGTACCAACTAAAAGAACAAATCTAAACCATAACCTGCCACTTTTGAGATACAGGCCTTTAAAGTTAGTTGTCTCTGGGGGATTTCTATTAAGAGAGATTGTACACCTGACAGAAGTAAACATTGAAAGCATTGACATGAGAGACTAGTGAGCAGCCCCACCAGCAAGGCCGGCTTTAGCGCTGGTGGCGCCCTGTGCGACAGTCTTTTTTGGCGCCCCCAACTCCTATGGCCACCTTATCCATGAATTCCCTCACCACCAATCTCCAGGAGTGCACATCAACTTTCCATAGCCTATCTGACATACATTTCATTTTTTTTTATGGCGCTATTCATAATTTACTCAGTAAGTTCTGTGATGTGCATGGTAAACGTTCCTTGCAGCACTACTTTATGCTGAGTCAAAACTTCATCTAGACAAAGTTCCGATCTCTCACCAGTAGGTACTTTAATCGCCAGAGTTTTCTTGACATCTTTCTTGTTGCCTGAAAACTGCTGGACTCACAAGGAAGTTCACATGCTTTTAAACCAATAGTTATTTTAAAACACAGCTCCTACCACCAGATTCAGCGCCAAGTGGGGCTCCACTGGTTGCATTGCCCTAAAGCCCCGTTCTCTCCACTGTGGCTTCCTGTCTCGCTCCTCTTAGTGGTTGTTGAGACTTTGGATTCTAACCTTGTTATATTTGAAGACATGACCATTGATGTTTGCAGAGACGCAGTGCAGCCTTACTTCCCTGACTCTTTGGGAGATTTTCACCACTTGGTTGAAACTCACTCCGTTGTACAAACACAGGGCTTCTGGGAAAATTAGCACGTGCCACAGCAAGCGTGCTGCGTTATTACAAAGTGTCTGGCACGTCTGCTCCTTTAACCCCTACGCTGCCACTCCTTTTGCCCCTCCTGTGCTGAGCCTTTTTTGGCTATTTGGGGCGCTTAAGCCTTCATAAATGTTTGTACACATAAGCTACCCAAACCAAATTTGTATCCTTTTTTCCAACATCCTAGGGATTCTAGAGGTACCCAGAGTTTGTGGGTTCCCCTGGAGGAGACCAAGAAATTAGCCAAAATACATTAAAAAAAATGTTTTTTTAAATAATAAAAAAATGGGGAAAAGGGCTGTAGAAGAAGGCTTGTGATTTTTTTCCTTGAAAGTAGCATCAACAAAGGGTTTGCGATGCTAAAATCACCATCTTCCCAGCTTTCGGGAACAGGCAGACTTGAATCAGAAAACCACATTTTTCAACATCATTCAGGCATTTTACTGGGACATACCCCATTTTTACAATTTTTGGTGCTTTTAGCCTCCTTCCAGTTAGTGACAGAAATGGGTTTGAAACCAATGCTGGATTCTGGACAGCTAAACATTTCTGAAACGTAGACAAAATTCTGAATTCAGCGAGGGGTCATTTGCGTAGATACTTCAAGGTTTTCCTACAGAAAATAACAGCTGAAATGAAAAAATATTGAAATTGAGGTAAAAAAAAAAAACAGCCCTTTCTCTCCGCGTTTTACTCTGTAACTTTTTCCTGCAGTGTTAGATTTTCAAAAGCAAAATACCGTTCCATCTGCTAGGCTCTTCTGGTTGCGGAGACACATAGGGCTTGTAGGTTCATCAAGAATCCTAGGTCCCCACAGCCAATAAATGAGGTGCACCTTGCAATGGGTTTTCATTATATACTGGCTGTATAGCAGTTTATTTGGTAAAATATAAAGAGTAAAAAATAGATATCAAGGAAACCTTTGTATTTCCACAATGGGCACAAGGTAAGGTGTTGAGAAACAGTGCTTATTTGCACATCTCTGAATTCCGCGGTCCCCAAGCTAGCATGTGAATAATAGGGCATTTCTCAAACAGACGTCTTTTTTTGACACACTTTCTTACATTTGGAAGGAAAACATGTAGAGAAATACAATGGGCAATAACACTTGTTCTTCTATTGTGTGTTCCCCCATGTCCCCTTATAAAAATGGTACCTCACTTGTATGGGTAGACCTAGTGCCCTCGACAGGAAATGCCCCAAAACACAGACACATCACATTTTCCTAAAGAAAACTGGCCTGTTTTTTGGAAAGTGCCTGGCTGTGGATTTTTGACCTCAAGCTCAGCTGGCACCTAGGGAAACCTACCAAACCTGTGCATTTTTCAAAACTAGACACCAGTTGACTTGTGGGGCTCTCACCAGGTTCTGTTACCCAGAATCCTTTGCAAACCTCAGAATTTGGCAAAACAAAACACTTTTTCCTCACATTTGGGTGATGGGAAGTTCTGGAATCTGAGGGGAGCCACAAACCTCTTTCTACCCAGCACTCCCGATAAAAATTGTACCTCACTTGTGTGGGTAGGCTTAGTGCCCTTGACAGGAAGTGTCCCAAAACACACAACATGGGCACGTCACATTTTCCTAAAGAAAACTGGCCTGTTTTTTTGCAAGTGCCTAGCTGTGGATTTTGGCCTCTAGCTCAGCCGGCACCCAGGAAAACCTAGCAAACTGGACAATCTGAAAACTAGACACGTAGGGGAATCCAGAATGGGGTGACCTGTGGGGCTCTCACCAGCTGCTGTTACCCAGAATCCTTCGCACACCTCAAAATTTGGCCAAAAAAAACACTTTTTCCTCACATTTTACTGATGGAAAGTGAGGGGAGCCACAAACTTCCTTCTACCCAGAGTTCCCCCAGCGTTCCCGATAAAAATGGTAACTCACATGTGTGGGTAGGCCTAGTGCCCACAACAGGAAATGCCCCCAAAACACAATGTGGACACATCAAAATGATCTATTACAAAACTACCTGTTTTTCCGAGGGGGGGTGGGGCACCTGCGTTTTTGGTCCCGGTTGCGGTGGTAATCCAGGGAAACCTACCCAACCCAGACATTTTTGAAAACTAGACACCTGGTCGAGTCCGGGGAGGTGTGGCTTGAGTGGATTACCCCAACATTTTCTTACCCAGAAACATGTGCAAACCTCAAATATAGCTAAAAAAAAAATCACATTTTCCACACGTTTCTTTGTAGGATCACTGTGCCTGTACAAATTTCCTACCACCCAATGTTCACCTCAGTCTGCCGATAAAAATGATAGTTCATTTGTGTGGGTGGCCCAGGTGCCTGCAACAGGAAAAGGCCAAAAACATGTAGAGATTGAGGGGACAGCACAGCGAGTTGATAAGCACAATTTCTTTAAATACATTTTTAGACTGACTTTGCTTGGGGACCCACACAAGTGAGGGATCATTTTACTTGGGAAACTGAGGAGAACTCTGGGTGGTAGGAAAGTTGTGCTAACGCGATAATCCTACAAAGAAAAGTGAGGAAAATATGCTTTTTTAGCAAATTTTGAGGTTTTTCAGGGAGTATAGGTAATAAAATGTTGGAGGATCTACGCAAGCCACACCTCCCTGGACTCCACCGGGTGTCTAGTTTTCAAAAATGTGTGGGTTTGGTAAGTTTCCCTAGATGACCACCGTATCCGGGACTAAACACGCAGGTGCCCCTGCAAAAACAGGTAGTTTTGTAATAGATCATTTTGATGTATCCACATCCTTCTGTGATGTTCCAAACACTACAATTGTGAAAAGAAATGCACTTCGGTTATGTTAAGAAGACCCCTCACCCACCAACCAAATTGATGGCATGCTTCATCATCGGGTTCCCACCCGAGACACCTAGCATGTCATGGGTGTGCTGGGATGCCTGATTACAGCGGAGCAGGTTTTGTCATTTTTACCACACATACTGGTTGGATTTGGCATGAGGGTGAGTGATGATTCAGTAGATCAAATTTTATTAACAACAAATTTCACAAAAGTGAAATGCACTGTTAAAAACTGAAAGGCAAAGAAAACTGAACCAATGACTCACAGCTCGTGAGCTTTAAAGCCGCAACAAGGCACCAACTGCCTTACAGTCCATTCACACACCTTTCATACATGACATGCACAAGACCATTCATGCCACTAGCGGCAGGTCCAGCACATTACAACACTCGCATCAACATACAGCACCATTCAAGGGCCCATCACTTTCATACGCCCGCATGCCTGATAAGTCAATCACACCAGCCGATGGGAGTGTGTGTGGACTGGCGTTAGGCTGGCAGTGTTTTGCAGTGGCCAACAGTAAGTCACTATTTACACTGCCAGCCAAGCGCCACTCCACGCACACCGCCAGCCAATCGCCACTCCATGCACACCGCCATCACTTTTTTGTTTGTTTTTTAAACAACAAAGAAACCACTAACTAATAAAAAATAAGTACAAAACTACAAAGACAAAAGCTCCAACTGAATACATGACAGTAATGCCAACCGTGAAACTGAACATATGAAAATATAAAACAGGCAGTTTACGCTCTCGGTAGTTCCCAATATTTTTTTGAGTGTGGTAACTCCTGAAACAGCCACCCACACACAACGCAGGCTTTGAAGGACAATCTGGGCAGTACATACGAGTCTCCCTCTGGATATTTCTTCGAGCACAGACTCTACATTTCTAAGCGGGAAAGTCTTTTTTTTGGCGTGGGAGGTATATGCTCAGCAAAGTGGCGATCTTTCAATCTAGCCACATCCTCCACCACTGCTTCTGTAGGAACTCTTTCCTGTTCCAGCACAAGAAGGCTCTCTATCACTGACTCCTGAAATTTCACAAATGTCATCTTTGACTCTGGAGAACTATCGCTGAATACAATAAAAGCATTAAAAGTTGCCAAGTGGAACAGGTGAATTACTAACTTTTTATACCAAACGTAAGGCTTACGAACAGCAGTATAAGGTTCCAATCTCTGATCAACTCTATCTACACCTCCCATGTACTTATTATTATCTAAAATGCTCACAGGTTTGCGCACTTCAGCAACCTAACCGCAAATAGTCACAGGGGAAGTACTCTCATCATGGATGCTAGCAGCTCATCACTCCACAAGGCACTGCACTGACCCCTTTCACGTTTTTTTTTTTTCTACAGACAAGCTTCCTTGGATAACCTTTTCGGTTAGAACGGATTGTGCCACAGGAAACAGTGTCCACTCTAAACGATTCCTTGAACAACTGCACTCCAGTGTAGAAGTTATCTACGTACAAATGGTGACCTTTGTTAAACAGTCGTCTACCAAGTTCCCACACAATATTCTCACTAACTCCAAAAGTGGGCGGACAACCAAGGGGGTCAATACTGGAATCCCTACCAGTGTAGACCCAGAAATTATATACATATCCTGTACTTTCAGATGGCATATACATTTTAATTCCATACCATGCCCTCTTGCTAGGAATGTACGCATAAAAACCAAATGACCCTTGAACAGGACCAAAGACTTGTCTACAGCTATTACTTTGCCTGGAACATAGCCCTCTGAAAACCGATCTACAAAATGATCAAGGACAGGCCTAATCTTAAAAAGACGGTCAGAATAAGGGTGATCTTGTGGCAAGGCTAAAGCATTGTCAACAAAATGCAGCATCCGGAGAAGAAGCAAATACCGATTACGACTCATGGTTGCAGGAAATAAAGCTGTTGCCATCAAGGGACTAGTAGACTAATAAGAAGCCAGTGATGACTTCCTTGTCAAACCCAAGAACTTTTTCATCTCTTCCAAATTTGTGGGAATCCACTTGGTATCTCTAGAGTGTGGCCTAAGTCTGGCAGCGTTGTCCCTCCAGTACTGCTCCCCTTACAAATTAGTCTGCTCAACAATCTCGCCCAAAAATACATCGTCCATAAACAACTGAAAGTAATTGACAAGCAAAAAGTTTTCTGTATTGACTCTACACCCCGGGAGACCAGTAAAGGCAGGCAACTCTGGCTGCTCCATGTTTGGGGCAACCCAGAGTTCAGGTCTTCCAATTGGAAACCTTTCAGCTCCAGGCTGCTGCACTATTGGCACGTGTGTCCTCCTCTAAAACAGGCCCTTCATCTGCACTGAGACTGGCTTCATCACCAGAACATTCCTCTTTGACAGAAAATTCACTGCCAGAATCGCTCACTTCCTCCTCTGCCTCAGATGCAGAGACAGTCTCATTATCGTGATCATAAGACGACTCAAAAAGCATACCAACAACCTGCTTGAGCGGTCATTCTGCAGCTAGCGATGATCTTTTCTATGAAAAGTAACTGGACAAATGCACCACCAACAACCAGCACTGTGTAAGATAAGTAACAAAGTGTGGCTTTATCACAAAGAGTTATGTACTCAAAAACTAAGCCACTCACTTGCATGAATAAGCTAGACTTGCCAGCAACTACTCTGCATAGACACAGCAATCACCAATGATACCCCACTAAAAAGAAAAAAGAAAAGCAAATTAGACATAAGACAACACAAATATCATTGTGCACACATCTAAGGACAATTTCACACACAATCCTGCATTTAGTATACCACCTACAAACATGTCATTCATGCATGGCAACAATACTTCTTTGGAGTAAATTGTTTTACTTACCTAAAACATGCAACTACGCAAACCACGGGTCAACCACTGCCAAAACCGCAAGGAGCCACAGCAAAGGAAGCAAAAGCTTTGAACTAGAACAAAAAGGAGAAATAAACTGTTATAATCACAAATGCAAATACTTTGTCAGTTGACAAACACCCTGCCACCAAGCATTTAGATATTTTCACTGGTGCCTAAGTGGATTCTGCCCCCCTTGGGGCCGATGGGCCTATAAAAAAAAATAGACTTATCTGCCCCCATGGGGGGGCAGAAATGGCCAACAGTTCTGTGTCCCCTTTGGGGGGTAACCCTTGCCCAAGCGGTGCCCCCCCCACACACAAAAAACAAAACTAAAACAATCCCTGGTGTCTTTGTGGCTTCTGCCCCCCTTGGGGGCAGATGGCCCTAAAATAAATAGGCTGATCTGCCCCCAAGGAGGGCAGAAATGGCCATTAGTAATGTGCCCCCATGGTGAGTGACCCTTGCCCAAGGGCCTGCCTCCTCAAACAAAAATCACACACACACACTAACTATCCCTGTTGCTTATGTGGCTTCTTCCCCCTCCCCCTCCCCGCCTTGGGGGCAGCTGGGCCTACAAAAGATAGGACGATCTGCTCCCAAGGGGGGCAAAAATTACCAATATAAAAAAAACAAAGAAAAAAAATCCCTGCCGTTCCAGTGGCTTCTGCCCCCCTTGGGGCAGATCAGCCTAAAAATAATAGGCTGATCTGCAAGTGGCCATAAATAATATGCCCACCCTAAGTGGAGTGACCCTTGCCTAAGGGGCCGCTCCCCCTTAACAAAATAAACAAAAAAAGTAAATCCCTGGTGTCTAATGGGCATTCCTGCTGCCCGATCGCGAGCAGGAATGCCAAAACCGACATCGAGTGAAAGGAAAATCCTTTCTTTTGCCTCGATGCCTCTTTCATAGCAATAGTTAATGTAATTCAGAAACATCCAATAGTAAATAGCAAGAGACCTGATTGTTCCACGTCGTAGTCAAAGACATCAGAAGCTTTTCCTCATAAGATGATGTGGGGTGTATGGCTAATGTAGTTGTTGTGTAGCTCCTTACCTTATAAGCACCAGAATTATATGTTAGGTAGCACCTCAGCCTCTGAAGGTAGGAGGGTCTTCTGATGGTGTGTATGTAACTTATTTTAACTGCCCAGCATCCTGATATTTAAATGAAGACTTTTTCTTTTTAATAGAATTATGTCATACTGGACATTGAGTTTACTACTTATAATTATTTGTGTCGGACAATATGCGAGTATAAATCATTTTATTACCTTTTGACATAAGTCTCGACTGTTTGCTCCGTTTCCCAAGAGGTTCAAGTGTACAAGAGAGAGCAATTTGGTTACTTGTTTGAAGTGCAACAATACCTGGGGCCCGAGGTTACCAGCTATAAACAATATTCGGAAAATATACTGTCCATTAACTTCCGATTGCCCCGCCTGCAGAGAAAAAGCCTCACAGTAGTAAACGCAATAAAAAGATTTCAAGTAAACAAAGCACGATTATCCTGGTTCATGTCCCGTGTGATAGGAAACACCATGCCTCTTCCAAACAGCAACCATTTTTACTATGATCTGCTTGGTATTATCTGTTAGGAATAGCATGCCAGAGTTACGGGTCCGTTCCTTTTGATGTTTGCAGAAAAAGAAAAGGAATGCTGAAAAATTATCTGGACTGACTCCCACACCATAATATTTCTGGCCAGATCCTTTGAAACAAATGCTACCAGTCAACTCAAGCTTACTGCTGATGGTATAAGCATGCCTGCCATAGCACATCATTTTTTAGGAGAACTACCTTCCTCCGCAAACCCTTATTTGTCCAACTAACTCTTGCCTTTACAACTCCCACAGAGTAAGGATGCTTCTGGTCCACATGACCTGCCACTGCTACATTTCAGTGGAAGCGTGGAGAACTAGTCGGCTCTTCACAGTCAGTAAGTGAAAGATATAGCTATGTTCTTGACCCCCTGGCACTAACCAGCGTAATGGACCTGGTAAAATTAAGGTGACAGGGAAAAGGCTCTGCTCTCTAAATTTAGCTTAGGTCTGACAGGGTGGTCACTCTTTAGACATAAAATATACTAGGGTCCATCTCATTCTTTAGTTGTAGCTAAAAACATAAGGCATTTTGACAAAAAACAGATTCGCATCTGTCATTTTTTGTTATTGTTACTATTGAGCACTTCAGAATGTTTTTTTTCTCTAAGTAGAGAAGATCAGCGTATGTGTGCTGGTCACAAATTGAAGAGAGCATGAAGCTTTGGGCAGCTGGAGCTCCATTACAAACCCTAAATTAAATCATGATGTTTCTAACCCTGCTATCTGCCCAGATTGAAGAATTCTTTCATATTGAATTTGTGATCTTTGCTGCTTTAGGATCTCTTTTTGAAAAATAAGGTATAATTATTTCTTCTTTACCGTGCCTCCCCTCAACTCCCTTCATGTTGTGTTTTTCAGTTATTCTAAATACTGTGTTGAGTCACCCGTCAGACCTTTTTCCCATGTAACCTCTCTAGTGGAAAGGTTAATTAAAACGAGAGTATCCACTTGCGTGCTGGCAACAGTCCGCTGGCATCATAAATCATGTCCGTCTCTATTTATTGCATTTACGTGTCATAATAAGAATACACGAGCCATCAGGAAGGTTGGGATTACGCATTAAATTCTTTCCGGGTAAATGCTTTGGAATATTCTTTAAAATGCATGTGTGTTCCCTTGCCAAGCTCCAAACGTAGGCAGGGTCCACTGACAGAGAGTTCGTGGCACAGAGGTAATCGGGATGATGAGCACTTCCTAAAAGGGGGACATAAATGGCTTTGATTTGTAAGAAATTCTATTGAAGTTGCATTTCTAGATTGCTTGGCGCTCCTGATGAGGCGTCAGAGACGCCAGCGGTCGGTAACAGGCTGCATGAGTGGGCGTGCTCGGGCGGAAGAGCGTTGCATCTCACTGTGGCCTATGTGCCAAGGCTTTGGTGACGCGCTACACGCTGGGCTTCTGTGGAGTGAGAGATTGAATTACGTGTGGTCTTGTCGATCATCCTTTGAAGGAAATAGGCTCCGCTTATATGTTTGTGTGTTTTTGAGCAGCAGAAAGTAACCTACTGGACCGCACTGGTAGAAATTAAGGTATTTAGTCGTGTCTGTGTATTTAATCTATAATGCATAAAGCGCTTTCACCAAAGCACCTAGCTCAAAAGAGGTGCAAAATAAATGTAAACGAGCTATCACGTTGACCTCGTAGGCGTTAAGCTGAGAAGAGGGAAGTGCAAGGTGTTGCTTTAAATACAGTGTACCTGTCTCTAGGAAGAAGTTTCATTTTCAGGTAACTGCTGATCACCAAAGCTTTTAGCTAGCTAGATCTTATCCCATATTTTTTTATTCCACAGGCCTGTATCGGCAAGGAGGCACATGGAAGCTCTAGAGTGTAGAGCAGTTGTTCATAACCTTTTGACTTCTGTGGACCCCCGTTAGCATTACTGGATCCCTGGCACCCCCACTGAATCTTTACTGGAATCCAGGGACCCCCAACTGAGTCAGTGCTTAAAGCTGGGTACCTAATCAGTTCCCATCTTAATTTTCTAAGCAATCGCAGAACTCCTGAGGAGGCTTTGCGGACCATCAGGAGTCCCCAGACCAAAGGTTGAGAACCACAGGTGTAGAGCAATGACAAGTAGGTAAATAGACTAGGGCATATGGTAAGACACTTAGAGAAACCACTTTAATGGCAGGGGAACACTTCCAGGTGAGATGGCAGCGTGAGTACAAACCTTGCTTTAACCTATGCTGCAATACCTGGCAGTGCCTCACTTGTTCATATTGACTTCCACTCAAGCTTAGTTGGCACTCAGTTTGTTTTGATCATTCATCAGTTCCCTCCTGAGAACAGATCTTTTATTAATGGGTATTTTGTCTGTTTTTTCCATTTGTTATCCGAGTATTGTACTTTCTGAAACCTGCACCTAATCAAGTTGGCACCATTTCTTCAGAGTCTTAGAGTTTAGCATCCGTGTCTGGTTGATGGCTAAACTCGTTATTGCCTGTAGCACCTTGTAGCAAGAACAACAAGTGGGCCACCATAAAGATATGTAATCTTGAGAGACAAGGCCATACTTTCTCCCGGATGAGCATGACCCAGTATCCTTTCCTTACACTAATTTCTCCCTCTTTTGTTCGTGGAGTATCTCCTTACTCTTGATACCTTCTGAGAAACTCAGAATGGCTGAGGATCTAAGTTGGTCCATGTCTTGGTCTGCACAGGTTTTAAAAACATTGTCTTGCGAAGGACATCTTTTTCTGGATAGTGCCACAGACTAAAGGTCTGCTTGCAGTTAAAGACCTTTTTTTATTTCAGACTGATGATACATTTGAAGTCTGAGAGTAGCAAGACACAGTACTGAAGATCTGGTTCCCGCATATTTGCACACAGGGTATCTAACTCTGAAGCCCACTGTACTCCTTACTATCCCAGTGTGGGGTTGCCTGTTCTGGTTAATAGATTCCTCTCAGAATATCAGCAGTCAAGTGACCAGTGTGCCAGGTTCTCCATTCTTGAAATAAGTAGATAATTTATTTTCAATCCTTCTCTCTATGCATCCTCCTTCTGAAAAGAAAAACGGAGAGAACTAGATGTGAAAAAGTTATTGGGAAATATCCTGTTGCAAGTAAAACCCACATGCAGTACCCTTTACTCTAGCTCGAATGTACCTGTCCATTTCTTACAAAATATCCCCTTGTTTTGGTTTCACCCGGACAGAGCTTGCAAAATCTCTTGGAAAAAAAACCCCAAAGCTTTGAACAGGATTAGAGCCCACCAAGTACTTATCATTGGTTGGGTTTAGTGTCACATTGATTTCCTTGCTTCCCATTTAGCAGTGCCTCCTGCTTCCACTTTCTCTTCTGTACTTTTCATCTTCCATGGAGCTTGGAATAAGAACAGTTTCCTGTCTGCTGCCAGTGTCCTTCCACTGACTGCCCACTTGCAGAGCTAATTATTTTATTTTTTTTACTTTTAAACTAGCACTCAATTAGAATGCATGCGTTTTCAGGCCCTCTCTACCCCTCCCCCTCTCTCCCAACCCTCTCCCCATCCTTGTTACTTGCTCTGTCCCTCTCTTCCCTGCTTCGTCATTGTTTGCCTCATATCCTTCCATGCCTTCCTGCTTGCCCCATCCCTCCCACCCACTTCTTTGACTTTGTTGCTCTCCCTCCCCTTCACTCAGGCCCATTTCTCCTATAACGTGGTGTTTTTTTAATGAAAATTTTCCGAGCTTCAGCGTCAAGAATTTTCAATTCTATTAAGGACACGGAAGTGAGGATTATGCTTCCCTTTCTATGCTTTAATACAAACAGCAGCCAATAGGAGAAGATGTTATTAAAACAAAACATATCCCAGCATTCAAGGGAATAACGTCACAACCATAGAGAATACAGTATATAAACATCCGAGGCAAATGAACTTCCTCTTTCTTTGCGAACATCTCAGTCAATAAAAGTCTATCAAAGAGCGAACCCGAAGAAGGACTCAATCCAAATATCCAAGGAAAAAACAGCAACCCCAGGAAGGAAGGAACATCCAAAGATCCATCGAATGTAAGAAACATCATTTCTGGTCGAACCCTAGGAAAAAAGGGAAAACAAGAAGCCAATCATAAAATATGGCCAGAAAAAACCTGGTATCAGTAAACATGCTTAAAATGCCATATCAATTGGGAGGGTAATACAATGAGACATAAACATTAAATCAAGATACTTAACTCATAAGAAAATGTCTTATTGATAAACTTAGGGGGGGATAATCCTCGCCTCAGTGTCCTTAATAGAATTGAAAATTCTTAACGCGGAAGCTCAAACATTTTTCATTCTATGTCAGGACGGGAGGCTCAGATTATGCTAGTTCAAAGCTGATTTACCACAACTGATGCAATGTCTCAAATAGGTTTATAATAGAAGGTCTTAAATGTAGATTCCGAGGACCAGTCTGCTGCTTTCATAATATCCTCTAATTGTATTCCCAAGTTAAAAGATTTTGAGGCCATAGCTCCACGAACTGAATGTGCCCCGAAAATGGAAACATCAATTCCTGCTTCAGAAAGAAGCCATCTGATCCATCTGGCCAAAGTAGCCGATGAGACTGGATTGAAAGGTTTCTGAAGGGCAATTAATAATTGACCCCTAGGGTCTCTCCTGCATTCCTCCGTAGCAGCTTCATAAGCTGTTAAACACTGAACAACAGACAGTTTGGAGCTGTGGGGAAAAGCCGGATAAGACACTGACTTGGTGCCTGTCTTAGTGCGTCTGGAGATAGAAAAGGAAACCCCAGTAGGGGAAAAGTTCCTTCCTGCCAGGTCCAGAGACCTAACATCTGACACTCTTTTGCAAGAAATGAGACACAGAAACAGGGTAAGTTTAGCCAAAAGTTGCTTGCGTGACAGGAACCTATTATCTGGCCAAGAGGAAATAAAGGAAAGTACCACATTAACATCCCAAAGAGACGAATACCGAGGTAGAGGTGGATTTGACAGGCAAATGCCTCATCAACTTGCAACCGTCAAAGTGTTCACCGACCGGTTTACCCAAAACTGGGAGATGGCCGGCTGATATATAAGATCTATAATTATTAACAGATCTGTAGGCCAGACCCGACGCAGCAAGAGATGCTAGAAAATTAACTACTAGATTGACATCAGCATTAAAGGGATCTGCATCCCGTTCCGCACACCAATGAACCCATCGCTTCCAGGCGGAGGCATGGCGGTTCCGTGCTGGACGACGAGGCCTGATGGATGAAGTTGAAAGCTTTTTCAGAAATGCCTGGCAAGAGCCATTGTTGCCGGAAATGCGCCAAGCCACCAGGCGTATCTTGCCTGACACAATTAAGGGATGGGGAGTCCCTAGAGGGTCCAGCAAGGGATTGCACTGCAGAGGAATCAGAAGGGGAAAATCGCACAACAGCTCCAGAGCTAGAGGGAACCAGACTTGAGCTCTCCAAAGGGGGGTAACTAGAACAATCTCAGTTCCCAGATGGCGATCTTGAGTCAAGACTCGAGGGATCATGCTTAAAGGGGGGGAAGGCATACCCCCGATGAGGCGACCAGTCCTGAAGGAAAGCATCCGTGGCAATTGCCTCCGGATCTGGTCTCCAGCTGAAGAAGAGGGGAAGCTGGCGATTCAGTCTCGAGGCAAAGAGTTCTATCATGAGCGGACCCCATTTCTGGTTCAGAAGAGAAAACACTTCCAGAATGAGCTTCCAATCGCTGCCATCCCAAAGGAATCTGGAATTCCAGTCTGCTACTGCTTTGTTCACCCCTGGCAGGTATTCCACAATTATGGAAATGCGGTGATGGAGACAAAACTGCCAGAACTCCATGGCTATCCGAGTCAGGGTCTGAGATTTCGTGCCCCCAAGTTTGTTCACATACCTGACCGCTGAAATGTTGTCCATCCTCAAAAGAATGCAACAATCCGATTTGATGTGAAGGTGGAGTTCCTCCTCCGACCATCGATCTCCTGTGGTCAAAGACCCGCAACGGGCTCCCCAGCCCCATCTGCTGGCATCCGATTCCAGAATCACATCTGGGGAAGTCCTGAAAATCGCACGCCCGTTCCAGGCCTCCATGTGCTCCAGCCACCAAGCTATTTCCGAGCGGTCCTCCGATGACAGAGGCACCATGTCCGCATACAACAGGCCCTTCTGCAGATGGGATATCTTGAGACATTGGAGTGCTCTGTAGTGAAGGGGGCCGGAAAATATTACCTGAATCGAAGAGGATAAAAGTCCCACCATCCTGGCTAAGTTCCTCAAGGACACCCTCTGTTTGGATAAGAGAAGGCGCAATTCCTTCTTTATATTGCGAGCCTTCTGAGGGGGAAGAATCAACTGGGCCGTCACGGAATCTATCTGAAAACTCAAGAAGTCTATCTGCTGAGACGGCAGAAGACACGATTTGGGTTGATTGATCAGGAAACCCAGACTCTGCAGGAGATGAATTGTCCATGTCAATTGGTCTTGAAGGAGAGAGGGGACCTGAGCCATAAGGATCAGATCGTTGAGGTTAACGATCAGATGCACCCCCCGGGCACGAAGAGACTCCACTACTGGTCTCATCACCTTGGTAAAGCACCAAGGAGCGGAAGAAAGCCCAAAGGGAAGGACTTGAAACTCGAAACATTGTTCTAGCCAAAGAAATTGAAGAAAGTGACAATGAGGAGGGAAAATAGGGATGCTCAGATATGCATCCTTTAGATCCAGGCGTACCAACCAGTCCCCTTCTTGAAGGATATCTCTTAGGAGATTAATTCCCTCCATTTTGAAGTGCCTGTAGACTATCCAGGCATTGAGTTCTTTGAGATTGAGAACTAATCTTGATCCTCCGCCCTTCTTGTCTACCAGAAAGATAGGGCTTAAAAAGCCCCTTGGATGGGGAACCGCATGACAGATCGCCCCTTTTGTAGCAGAGGTTGAACCTCCAAACTTATGACCTCTTGGTCGTAACGGGAAAAATGGGGAAGAGGAGGGGGTACTTCTGGAGAGGGGACTGATAAAACTCCAACTTGAAGCCTTGAATGGTTTCTAAGACCAAGGGATCGCTGGTTAATTTTTGCCATTCTACAAAACAAGTCTGTACCCTGCCCCCAAGAATCACCTCCGAGGGAGGAATGAGTCTCACCTGAGTTGGCAGAGTCCTGGGAAGCTCCCTGTTGTCCCTTGTAGTAGTTTTTTCAATAATGGCCCCTACCTCCTCAGGCCGTGAAGGGCAGAACGTAGAGTCTGCTTGTTGGTCTTTGTTATACCCACGTCCGTGGGCAAAGGAATCACGTCTGGGGCCTTGATAATAGGGGCGGCCTGACGAGCGACCCTGCATACGTCCGGCCCTCCGAAAAAGAGTTTCCCTGAATACCTTCTTGAGGCAAAGCCTATGCTTATTTTACAACCCTGAGCCAATCAAGAGGTCTCGGGGCATAAGGGAGCCAAGTTGTTGTCAGTACAGGCAAAAGGGGATGAGAAAACAAGGCAAGAACACTCGCGCTGGCTCGTTCAGGCGGCCAGCACCGCTCATTAAAAGAAAAACGGGCGGCAGAAAGAACGAGCGCACGCCAGCGCGTGCGTGGTCAAAAGGACTCGATGCAAGAGGCAAAACCTCGTAAAACTATAATTACGGGCAAAGCCTCAGAAGAAAGCTCCCGCTCCACCAATTAAGAGAAACAGCCCGGCGAACACTAGCGCTAGTCGCACATAAGTCAAATGTCAGTATGCACTGAATAACAAGCAGTTATCGGAAAAAACATGCAGAAGCACTTAACTGGCTGCTGAAGCAGCAAAGAAAGAGGAAGTTAATTTGCCTTGGGTGTTTATATACTGTATTCTCTATGGTTGTGACATTATTCCCTTGAATGCTGGGATATGTTTTCTTTTAATAACATCTTCTCCTATTGGCTGCTGTTTGTATTAAAGCATAGAAAGGAAAGTATAATCTGAGCCTCCTGTCCTGACATAGAATTGCTTGCCCCATCCTTCCAGTCCCCCTACTGTATTCTTCTTCCCCCCCCCCCCATTCGTTTTTTCTCTTCCCCCTCCGCCGGCTGTCAATAATAATAAGCCCATGGCAACCCGCAGAAGAGGTAGACAAGGCAGAGCCCTTAAAAGAAGAAGCATTGGCAAAGCCAATAGGTTTCACCTATTCGATATCTGTTGGTTTTTGTAAATGTTTTTAGACATGTTACACAGCAGCGCAGGCTGCTAAGGAACATGGTTCAAAGAAACACATGGAATGACGCGGTTTTGTATCGCTGTTATTTTCTTTACTTTCTGACCTGTTGCACAGCAGCCAAAGCTGCTGTGCAGCTTGTCTTAAAAAAAAAAAAAAAAACATTGACAAAACCAATAGCTCTCGCAAAGATGAAACCTGTTGGCTTTGCCAATGCTTGTTTGTTTCGAAGAAAAAAACAGCCTCACAATGACCCTAGAAAATAACAAAAAATGCCTATGTTTTTATATGAACCCTTGTATCAGCTCTGTTTCAGAGTCAGTGACACCTCTTTTAATTTTTTTTTTTGGGTTATGTTTTCCATTCTGTCTTGGTCCTTGAACTCTGCCTTGGGGTGTGGTGAGTGAAAAAAAGAACAAACAGCATTTTTAACTGAATATCGTAAATATAGTATGTTCATGTCCCCAAGCTACCACAAGAAACGAATATTTTTTCGAGTCAGATAAAAATGTTCATGTGACGGGTACAGAAAATATTTTCTCCATTACTGTCTAAGCGGGCACCCTATCAAATTTTGCGTTTTTGACTTCCAAACCCCTTACCCCGTCCATCCATCCCCCCCCCCCCCCCCTTCGGAGCCAGCGTTTGAAAACACGAAGAACAATTAAGAACCCGCCCTGTTGTGTCTGGATAGGAGGTGAGAGTGGAACCTGTGGAAGGCAGGGATTTCCTAACGAGTTTTTTGGGTCCTACGATTGCGCATCTCATAATTCAAAGGCACTATCGACCCAGCCACCGCTGCCATCCATTATTAATGATTTTCATTTCAGCGTGTCATTTTGCTTTTCTGTTACAATGGAGATCAGAGGGCAGGTTCACCACCAGCTCTCGCCAGTGTTTTTTTTTCTCTCTCCTGGATCTGAAAGTAATAGGCTCTGGTGTAATTTGCTGCAATCTCAGATCCCACTCTTGACTGCTGCTCAGATGGACAGCTGTTATAGAGAGCTGGGTGCATGTTTTTTGTGTTTCTGTCCCTCGGCTCATAAAGCTCTGTAACCTCGCACCGGTCACTCTCCAGCTTGTCTCTGCAGCTGTCTCCGGCTCCCCTGACATCTCTCTCTCCTCCTGCCCATCATCCTGCGCGTACCTCCCACCGATCGCTCCCACTGCACGTTGCTATTCCTCTCTCCGCAGATCTCACGTTATGTGGTCAGGTGTGAATATGAACAGTGAGGCTGTGATTTGATTTTAGCATGTTTGCATTGAATAATTTCTCAAGCTGCTCTCCAGCCATTGAGCGACAGCTTCCAGCAGCTCCTCGAGTATCCAGTTTGCGGTACAGCGTGTAGCCTTTCATGGTTTCATATATATATATTTTTAAATAGAATATTTCATTGTTTTTGCTCATATAATGTGCAGGTCAACCTCTACTGGTTACCTGCATGGTTGTATGGCTTCAAAAACCTCTTTGCAGTTTGCACTAAAGGAGAGAAAGATGAAAAACTGAAATTGTTGAATTATGGATTTGCCCACTTTGGCCCTCATTATGAGTGGCCCGGAAAATCGGGCGAATCTTCTCCACATCTGGAGTTTCTGATACTGGGGAACCCAGAGGTAGGGAAAATCCAGGCGATAGAAGTTGGACTTTGAGGGTTTATTAATGAATGAGGAATTACAAGGGGATCGGCAATTCCATGTCTGATTTCGCCCAGTAACTGGTCATTTTGGGGCAGACTCTCAGGTGGAAATGTCGAAGTGAAAGTTGAGAGATGTGTACGGTGTTTCCACAGGTCTCATAATCCAGGTTGGGCTGGTATCTGTCTCAACCCCCACCATCGGAATTAATAGAGCGCTTGTAACATCAATTTATAGCATGTGTATTTCTTCCCAGATCCCCACTTGCTTATAGAAAAGCCATTTGAGCTAGTGGGGAAGTTGTATTTCACAGTCGCATCATAGCACTTAGTCGGTCCTGGAAGTCTCTGCAGAAAGGTTGCTAAGAGAAAAGAGAAATGGGAAGAATACTCCAAATGGATACTCTGTGCACTGTAAACATATTTTCTAATTAATAACCTAGTAGTTATTTGTTCTTGGTCCTCTAGCAGCTCCTTTAGAGCCCTTTGCGTTTTAGAAGCAGAACTGGAATAGTTCAGTGACCTTGGGCTGTTGGACTTGTCAGGGTGGGTTCTGCACATCTTGCTGTCTGCCCCTTGAGTGGAGCTGAATGGCCTGTCCATGTGCGGTGATGGAAGCCGTGTCCAGGTGGCTGACCGTCTTCTGGAGAGCGGGTACAAGTGGGGTACCTTCTTGAGATATGGCCGGAGTTCCCCCGTTGTACTAAAGAGCTATTCATTCCTCCAGGAGTCAGACATCGGGATCAGTGTATTTATATATGGACATAAACCCTACTCTCTCGTAGACTTGTTTGAGTACTGGAGTTTTTTCCCAAGGTCATTTTCGAATTTGAATTGTTTTAGTCGCATACTGGGCAAGTGGACTCAGGCCTTAGAAAAGACGTAATCATGCACACTAACGACTCCTCCAGAGCAAGGTCAATTCGATTTTTATTTTCTTGACGATTGTATTAATTGGGCAGATACCGTTGTGGATTACATGGAAAGCAGATTTATGATTATTTGAAGTGTCAGGGACTGTTTCCAGAGATTAGATTCACGTGAATGTGGTGTTGCTTTACCCAGCGTTGGGTGCCGCAAATCTCAAGGGGAAGGGTAAAAAAAAAAAAAAAAAAAAAAGTACCTTTTCTCATCGCTGTCGCCTCGCTCATCACTCCTCTTCTTCTGGTGTCCCAGCATTCACTGGGACACCATCACAGGCTCACCAGTAGTCCTGGCACTGCATGAAAGCAGCATCAGGATTGGTCTGAGCGGCTTGGACTGTCACTCAAACATAACCCTGGGGTCTGTGCAGTTTCTCCAGCCTGGCTGTTCAACACAGCCGGGATGGAGAAACTTAAGTGCGCATGTGTGTTCAGCCGGCCTGAGGCGGCCGGCCAAATACACTTGCACACAAAGGTGTACTCTATCCTCCTTCCTTTCCCACCCTCCTGTGGCCCAGCCCTGCCCCTCCCTGAACATGTTCCTGGCTTAGCCAGGGGGGCGAAGCTCCTTCACCCTCGCGAAGGAGCCGCACCTGTCTTTATGACTTGCTTGCCAATCTGTGAGTTATTAATTTACAAATTGAAGAGCATGAGTGGCACTCATTAGAAAAATACAGTGTAAAAGAGATGAGTGAACCAGTCGGAGTTCCCTTTCAGGAAAGGACAAAGACATTACGAGGCACTTACCTGAATGCAAGCTGGGGTGGGGGAACCAACCACTCAGGCCTAATGTAGCCTTCAATTCAGAGATGTCTGACATCATCTCAGTGGCCGCAGCTAGGTATGCAAACAACATCTTCTGCACTGACTTCAATCTTTTAGACCAGTGGTGCTTAACCTTTCAACTTCTGTGGACCCCCACTTAATCATTATTGGAATCCAATGACCCCCAATGAATAATTATTGGAATCTGGGGACCCCAATAAGTCATTACTGGAAGCCGGAGACCCCAGCCTAAGCAATTTAGATAATTCGAACTGCAAAACAATGCACAAAAAATACAGAAACAAGAATTCATCAAACAAATACAAAAATGAAGAAATATGTCATCAAATTCACACACTATTATTGTAAAACAATGTTAATAGGAAGGTTGGAACATCTTTTAATTCTATTGAGGTCAACCATAATTCATACTTTATTCTGTTTGATTCACTTGCACTGCTCTCAGGGATCAATCTGAGGATGCCAACATAGTTTAGCCTCCAATTTCACATTCAATCCCATTTACACATTTTTTCAACATTTTCAATTTAACACTTTGCTTGTTTGTTTCCATACACTTTAATAAACGATTAATAGTATTTAATTTTCTAAGCGGTCATCAACTCCCTGAGTAGTCTTTGTGAGACCACAGGCTAAAAACCACTGTTTTAAACGATTCATCAACCGCTACCATGACCTGCTGGGCAGTGTAAACATTACTCAGCTGCTATCCTGCCAACATACAACATAGAGGACACTCTGGATTTAATCTGCTCTACCATGACTGACCTCCCCGGGTATCTCCTAATATTACATGCTGGATACCATTTGAACATTGCAGGGAGAAGTGCAAAGTAATTAGCAACTTCAAAAACAAGATGAATAACCAACGCATAAAGGTTTAATGCTTTTACTAGTGGAGCAAGACATATGTATGAACTCTGGGCCATTGGATTTATGCAATAATGAAAGGGGCATATTGTGCACCTAGAAATGAAAATTAGGATATCCATTGTAGCACATTCTGTGGTTGCATTTTCTCACTGTTCTGCACTCTTGACACAAATATTGCAAATGGGATCCCCCAGGTATGCACAATACCACAGCTTCTTAAGAAAGAAAATTAAACACATGCACTGAATCCGATTGAAAATGTTATTCACCAAAATCATGTGTGTGTTGCATGGAAGCAAAGGAACACAATTCTATTATCACGTAATTTGCCACTTCCATAGTAAATTTGTTTGCATAAAACATGCAGTATTGCTCTAAGGAGAAAATCAACCTAAATGTTCACACTGCTTGTAATAAAAGGTGTGCCTCTTTTGTTCGCCATATCCCAGTTATGTCTCAGAATGGGGTTTCAGGTTTTGGAGTTTTTCTGTGTCCACACCTTGGAGGTCGAGAAGCACTCCCTTGAATTAAGAAGCAGCCCTGTCAACTGCACAGTACATTACATAACTATAATACGTGGCTGCCTGGAATCGATGTATAAACCTCTGTCTCTAATTTCCTTATTGCAGTCTAGTTGTGGTGTCTGGAGACAGCAGTCAAAGTGAAACACAGATCATGAAGAATCATTACAGCTGCAGTTTAAACAAGGAAACCAGGGACTGTCTTTTCCATCTTCTAATATATTTTTTCTAAAAAGAAAAATGTATCAGTAGAAATAAGATATTTATGGCAACAGGCTTATTTTTCCATGTCATCATCACTAGAAAAACAGGATCTCTTCATGTTTCTACACAGTCTGAGCCACATCATTTTAAAATCTAAGTTACTTTTAACCTATTCTACTACTTTTTTGGCAAAAATTATTGGCAATAGTTTAGTGTATTTTGCTTTTATTCTCCAGGTCTGCAATGACCATGAAAAAGCAAGACCCCAAGCATTTACGTTTTTGGTAAGGGTGTTGCATTTTAAGGAATACCATACGTGAAAAGTATATTGCAAGACTCCTCAGAGTTCCATGACCTAATAAAGGAACTCTGCCTTTGACCTTTATCCATTATACGGTCATGGAACTCCTCTGTGACTTACAGTATATTCAGAATAATGTACTTCTTACCTTGCATGAAAAGGATAATGTAAGTTTCTTATGTTAGATAACGCCAAGATTCAAAACACCGAACCTCATAAAGAGAAGTGAATTGTTTGGGATTTTTCTGTACTGGTAGTGCTCTCTCGGAATAATATGTCCTGAGAAGAGTGCATCTGGTCTCTCATGCATTTGAATTCATCCTGAAATAAAACATTTCCATAACAAAGAAAGATGTATTATTTCCTCCCTTTTGAATTGCATTTAAATACTTAAGGAATATGCTGCAAACACAAAGTCCTTCTCCAGTTCATCATTTGGGATGTTAGCACTATCTGGGCAAATGATTCACCTCATCACTTCCATCTAAATACGCGAATATGGCATTCAGCAACTGATAATTCACGATTTAACCTTAGAAAAGTTTCTGCCGCTTTTCCGCCTCACATGACATATTTATGTGTCACATTTAACCAAAAATGTACTATATTGAGAGATGCAGATCCTGCAGTAGATGGATGAATATCTGCCAAGTGTCACAAATTAATAGTTAACACAAAAAAAATGCCACAACTGAAAAGAAGACATACGTCCAGTGGCAGACTGTAGGTCCTACTGCCTGAAAAGGTTGTCAGTATTAATCAATATGTTGATGACAACTAACTCTTACTGAAGGTCACATCTTGCCACAACATCAATTGTTTCAGATGGTGATTCACCACGTTTCATGAGTGGGTGTCGGTGGTCTAACTTAAGCTCTTCCCCATTCACAGCAAGCAACATCAGGTACGAGGTAGGTGCACTACAATTAATCTTGACAGCTTCACTTCACAACTTGCTGACAGCATTAAATATCTCTGCTTCTACACTGAGTTCGCCCTGAGCTTTAGGGTGCAGTCATTTGCAAGACAAAAAGCATCTGGCACCAGTATTCGCTGCGTGGCGGAGTGAGGTCTTTGTTCCTGAGCAGGACTTCAGAACTGCTGTCCAAACATTGGTCCTATCCAATCTCATCTCACACCTTGCTTGTCAGCATCCCTGAGATATCCTTGAGTCAATCAAGAGGATCCTATCTAGAGTCTTTGAAAATGTGATGGTGTCCCACTTATTCCCACACAGTTCAAGGCCTGCAGCGTCTACATGGTGGTGACTTTGGGCACCCAGTGTCTCTTATAACTAAGTTGAAGATCTTTGATGGACTGTGCAACATCCTCCGCAGCAGCATTGCCAGGTTTGAGACCAGAAAGTACAGGAAGACAATATTTCCAACCTTCTCCTGCTTTGGTTCTATGTTCTAAAACTCTGCCCTGGTTCTGATGTGGCAAACTCCTTTCTTTCTCCACTTTCTGAAAGGTGTTGAACATGTTGCTTTTCATATAGGACGTTGTTGAATTGTCATCCATCTTCCGGCTATTTACCCCCTTAGAAGACCCAAATCCCCACTTACTTGTCGACCCTTTCATTTAAATCATGCCCCACATACTCTTTCCCTTCCTTCGCTGTGCTCCCCAGTAAACTGGACTACTGTAGTCCTTTTCTCTGCTCAGCTCTCCATGCTTCCCCTCTTCTATATCTCTGACATTATGCCATACTATATATTACAAGTCTCTCCTTCTGAACAATGCTCAGTTGCTTTATAGCTAGATGTGCACTATATTAGTTAAATACATACATAGGAGGTACAGCAAGGACGATAGAAACCTCACTGAGGCAAAATGACCTGGGATGGGAAAACAGCTATCCTTTTCCCACTGGCCTCTGGGGTAAGAGCTAACTGCTCCTGTCACCAAGTAATGTGAAGAAGGTTGATATCAGTATCCTCAGTACGTGCTCGTAATTGCATCATTAAGTAACATTTTAGGAACAAAGGCCGAGTGTCCCTGCATGAACCTGTTTCTACACACTGTGGTGAGAAACTTGTTATAAGGAGTTGACACTAAATACATGAGGTATAGTTCGACCTATGGTATGATCTGCTTGTTTAACTAGTACCTAAAATTTACTAGATTAGTTACATGAAAATTAAGTTGTAATGCACGGTAATAATATAATGTGGCGTAGTAGTCAGAATTATTTTGTTAGAATCCTTTGATGATGTGGCACTGAATCTCATTGGTCACCTTAAATGAGCGACATTATATTCATGGATAAGGGAATTTACGGATTTAAACTTTAGATTGTAATATAGTGCAGACCAGGCTGTCTCAGAGATCTGATTATTGTGGTAAGACAAAGACAGCTGAGTACAGCGGTGAGAAGTACAATCTAATATAACCAAGTATCACTGGACATGCTGATGATGTAAAGCACGGCAATTATAACTATTTGAATAACACTTTGGCATGAAGGTGGAGCTGAATAACTAGTGTGAATACAACACAGACGTGTATGATCCTCAATCAGGATATAATCACACTAGGAAGGCAAAGAGGACAAATGAAGGCAGGTAGTCAGTATGATGTAGAAGCCCATCATCCAGATAGTATAAAGGTGGTGCGAGCATCAGTGTGCAAGGTGGTTAGTTGCTTCTACATTTCTAGGTACACCTTTGACTCCTCCAGAGCAGGAAGATGTGGGCTTGTAAGGCCTTCAAAAATCTTTCCCTAGAAGCAATGAGGGAAATTAAGTGGGGATCTTTCTTCTGTTTCCTTTTCAGTATTCATTGGGGCAGGCATAAGGTCGTGAGCTTGCCTTTTCTCTCAGCTGTGTTTTTTAACGAAGTTTTTGTTCCGCCACTGTGTCACGCCATTGACCAGATTTCCCCCATCAGTTGCCCGTGCTGATATGATAGTGTTTGTTCATTGGCTGCCTACTAGGCTTTAGCTTTTATTGGTACCCGCAGCTGTGTTGTATTTCTCCTACTTTTCACGAAACAAAATCTTTTACTCTTGATTTGTGTTAGCCTTGGATAGCTCAAACTTTAGCACCCCTCTTTTAGTTTTGACCTTATAAGACCTCTAGCTCCTGCTTCAGATAGATGACAACAGCCGGTCAGGTCACTTCAATTAAAAAATATTAATATGGTTGTGATAAAATCCATTAACACCGCGGGAATATACACATTAATACATTTGTGTATATTAATCCATAAATACATTTACATGAAAACATGACTGACCCTAAAATCTGCCTCCTAGCAGTGACTGAATTGGTATATACATTAATTCTATTTTATTAACATTTATTTTGCATTTTTGCTAATAAACAAGGCACAGAGCAGTATTGGTTCAAAATAATTTACAGTCCTACTATAGGATTCTCTTTATAATGCATATTGTTGCACGTTCAGACTGGGTTATTTTATTCACCTTCATCATTACTTTGTTTTTATTTTCAATAAGAAAAAAAAAAACTTTTAAAACAATTTATTCCCTAGATAACCAATTTCTGTATCATAACATTTGTTCAACAGAATCATGACTTAGTTAGATTAAATCAAGAACCGAATCACTTTTCAGCACCACCGTAGTAAAAGGTAGAGTCTCAATCGTAAGTAGAACAATTTATGATGGGACCACTGAATTTAATTCACGACAGACAACTCTTTTTCTTCTTCTTGTATAGGTTGATCTGAGATGTATTAAAGCAAGCGCCAAGCTGTATAAGCATCATTAAACATGGTTGTTTTTTGATAGTTCCTTATAGGCGGTGGTAGCTGTAATGGTTTTATAAACCTTTTGCTTTCCCACCTACAAAAGAAGGGACAATGTATTTTGGTAGTTCGGGTGATTGGTGATTTACTCTCATAATTGCAGAATTCTGTGTCGGTTCCACTTTCAGTTTGCCATAGAACTTGCAAAATCAACTTGCCCAAACCTGACGCTCTTCAACAGACAGTTTAGTGATCACTGTACTATTCCAATATTTCATAGGGTTTCGTAGTCATATGATATAGCTGTTTTCCACAGTGGAAGTTAGTGCTGACTTATTTCACAGACTATTTTTAAGGCAGTAAGAGTCGAGGTCACACACTGTGCATTGTGCATCATTAAATACACCTGATTGATGGGGCAGTTTCATACCTTGTGAGTTTGTGTTCGTTGGCAAAAGTGCACAATTCTAGCCACTATCCTGGACGGCTTCTCCACTCTAGATTATGCACAAATATAGTCATGTTTCTCCCTATCAGCCCATCCCTCCCACCTCTCCATCTATATCTGTCATGGGTGGCAGCCCTTCCTTTGCTAGTCACAGGTCAGGAATTTCTCCCCAGACCTCACAGCTTCAGTGAGCAGCACGGAGACTATTAGTCTGGACGTTTCTGTGCCAGCACCTTTTCCTGCTTCCTTCCCCGTGTGTTAGGGGGATGAACACAAGAGCCTTCCACACACACCAGGTCTGACAGACAGACTTGAGCCACATCACCAGGTCTTAAGACATCACCGGTTGGGTTTCCACACAAATGTGTGCCCAATCCAAGAATATGGCGCACCCCCTTCCAAAATTACACATTGCCAGCAGCGAATAACATCGGATTGTCTCATTGTGCAAAACCTGGCACATTATCTTCTCGGTAGCAGCTCTTATGAAAGGACTGCAGAGAAAGGACAAGCAAGTGCCGGTTGCTGAGCAACATAGCTGAAAGTAAAGAAAATATTAGTGCTATAAGGCAGCCAGGGCTGGCATCACAGTGCTTTTTTTCTTTACGTTAAGCCATGTTGCACACAATCACGTGCTGCTTTACAACATGCCTAAAAAACATTGACAAAGCCAATAAATCGCTCATAGGCGAAACCTATTGGCTGTGCCAATGCTTGTTTAAATTGTGCCTTTCCCTTTTTATCTTTGCATGAAACCTGTCTTTGGAAGGTCCATACAACTGGGTAAAAACATTGGCTGGTTTTATGCCTTCCTTGTTTATTACATTATGCAAGAGTTGGCCCTGAGGCATGCTCTGAACGTCATACTTTAATCCAATAGGACATTTGCTGATTTACCCCAATCGGTAGAAAACGTCCTGTTCTAAGTACGCTCTTCATTTGCAAGGCTCAGAAGCCCCCTTTCAGAAAGCAAATGTAACCTGAGAGGGAATATAAGGACGAGCGGTTACGGAAAGTAGAGCCACCATAGCAAGGTGAAGAAATGAAGCCTATGGCCAAAATGCTGCAGTGGTGCCCTAAAGCTCTGGAAACGGTCATTTAGAAGGCGGTGGGTCATTTTGATTTTACCATCACAAACCAGTTTGTGATTTGTGTTTTAGAAGTTTTTGCTTGGCAAAACTCTAGATCTGACACATTCAGAAGAGTTACAGAGAAAAGAAAGTATTAAAACATTGAATATGGTGTCACTCATGTGTATACGATTTCCTTACAACGACCTTCTCAAAAAAATTGAATTTCTTACTACCTGAAGCAATCTCTTATTTTGACCGGTTTGCTTTTCTTTGTGCTCTAAAGGGCTCTCCTGAGTCTGCGGAGTATTGTGCCTCTATCAAAGGTCACATCATACCTCTTTCTGAGAACTATGTAAGCCTTTCTGCCCTAATAAAGGATAGCAGGCCGATGTGTTCTTAACCGAGGGCTCTCGTTTGACACCACCTACACGTCCCCAAACCTCTTTATCGTTCTCTTAACTGAAACCTCTCTGGGATACAAGATGCAGCTGTGAAACGTGTCTAAGACATATGCAGCACAAATAATCCTGTGTTTTTTCCAAATTGAAGAAATTAAGTATGGAGTTTAAAAGGATTTTGCTGGATGTACACCCTAGAAAGAAGCAGTAAAAGTAATAACTATTGATCTAGTAATCTCTGAGCATTCAAGATCCATTGATTAAGGATGTTCTTTGTGATTTCCCATAACAGCTGCTACAGTTCTTTGCAGAAAATTGAGCTAGCAAGGTACCAGAACACCGCGTACTACCTTTTGGTTCACAAAAAAAGTCAAGATAATTGAAAATTTCAACATATTCAAAATGAAAATTCAGTGACAATTTTCATACATGGAAAGGGAAGTGTTTTGTCTACCCAACTTAAAAAAAAGTCCAAAGTTGTAGTCTAAAATTTGAGTAAGGTAACATTTGGCATCTCTGACAGTGTTTCCACCACATTTAATGCTAATTTTGTAGTGAATCCTAGTTTGTTTTAATGGGATAACAGGAGCTAGCTTAGCCATTGGCTTGCTGACTCATCCCTCCGTCACCTAGTGACTTTTAACCTACTTAGATTGCTCTGTCTTAGCCCATTCAATTATTTAATTCTTCTAAGATGGCTGCCTTGTTTATAGTTAGGCCACTTGTTATGATTTGCATTATCAGTGCCACCGCGTTAAGGCGTCAAAATCAAGTGACAAAGACAAACAAACTGTAGGTGTTCACATTTAGGGACTTTCCCTCTTCATGCTTTCGAGGGAATTGTTTATATTAATTGCCGCCCCAAGCATGCCTTTATCTATTGTTTGGGAACACACCTACGTCAGGTATCCAAGTAGGTTTGTATAAATACATCACACTCTAGACAGATAATCAGAGGGATTCCGACCAGAGGGCATCGCCACCATCGCTGATATCGATGCTGCACGTCGTCTTGACGCTGACTCAGTCTTTGTGTTCCTGCGGAGTCTGAGATAGAGAACTTGTTCCAAGGTAACAAGGATTGGGGGCTCCTCTCATGGACATGGCATTGGCAGATTAGGTTTAACATACCCAGCTCTTCTTTAGGTAGGAGGTTAGGCCTATCATGATAGGGTATTAGGACATATTACACACTTTTCATGTTATTGCAAGATGGTGGGGGTCTTTGTAATAATGACTCCTGTCCTTACAATTCTGTTTCTTGCACTGTTCATTATCCTAATCATTGCAGCCCATGCAACTTATCGCAGATTGCAGTTGTGTTAAATAAAAACTATTGAAACTTTACTGCATCTTCGTTATTACCTGTGTTTGGATGAGACATGATATATCTGTGAGAAAGGGGTAATCTCCGTTTAACCATGACACTCCCTGAGATGTCATACACTCGAGTCCATGCGTAAAGGCTGCCACAAATCACCTTTTACTATTTGGGTTTTTGGTGAGGTGCTGCTAGTGAGCCGGAAGGGTGGGGACGACAGCTGTGACTTGTTGTAGGATAGGTATAGTCGCCTACAAACATAAGTACTGTCATCCTTAAACCAACAGTCTTGCCTGGACCTAGAGTCCAAACTACGACATTTTGGATTATCCTGCAACGAAGAAATGCTTTCAAAGAGACATTACTGAGGTTTTTGGTTTCATGTTCTCTCCAAAAATAGTTTATTTAGGGATTCAGATTACTAATGGCAAAATGCTCATGTTATTTTTAATCACTGATTGGAAGTGAAATTGGAAGTAGTATTGAAGAGAGATTGAAGATCTAGCTTTAGCGTATCCCTGACCTTAACTGTATTTTAATTGATATGATTGGTAGGCATTTTAGGACTTGGAAACCAGACATTTAATATGTTATTATCTATGTAGATGTGTTGAAGATCATATTTTGTAACAGGTTAACATTTGAACATGATGGGACATGTCAACTGAGAAGAACATTAAAGATTAAAATATGATCTTAGCTTGCTCAGATAAATATGGCTTGGTTCTGTTTTAGTTTTCTCACGCTGCTCTGTGTACAAGATTCGCAGTCCGGCGCGGCTCCTCCGTATGTATGGAGGAGCATCGCCACCTCCCCCCCCCCCTGCCCTACCTTCACCAGCGGTGATGTCTTTTTTGAGCTTCTCAGATTTTTGTATCTGACTAGCAGTAGGGGTTACTAAAATAAGCCTAAAGCAAACATTCGATCCCTAAATAAGTACATAGATTACATTGGTGCTTAGTGTAAATAAATTATAAACCTCAGAGATTATTTTTTCTCAATATGAATAGCATTAACGGTGAGACCTGGAAAAATGTTTTTCAGTCCTGTTTCACTGGGTGACTCACCCGTGATGATACTTACGTTATTATGTACATTTCCCTTGTTGGAAAACAATTGCCTATGAGTTTGTGCTAAGCATCTTTTAAGAAATGAGTTTGGCAGGAACTGCTCTGCTAGTAGGTTGATGGTTCTGTGATTGCCAAATCTTGAGGTTTTTTGACAGTGATAATCTGTCAACGCCGGCGGGTACTGTCAGGGGACGCCATGGCCAACCTCACTGGAACTTTAAGTCACTTAGGCAGCACTACATTGCAATGTGATGCTGCCTGTCTGCTTCATGCCGCGCTCTTAGCACTTTATTTCTGTGAGCATCAGAACAATATTTTTTTTAAATGAAAAGGTTAACTGAAGGATAAACACAGTTTTGTCTGTGAAGGTAAATGGTTGAATTTTGTGAATTTAAGCTTTTCTTCAACACTTTGATGCCACTGTTACATAGGATTATGCGTTTTATAGGATTTGAACGCATTGGTATGCAAATGATAATACACCTGAAAACTGTCCACGCTTTTTTCTTTTAGAGGAGACTGGGTTTACAGGATTTTAGTTGATATCACTGCCAATGTCAACACGAGTTAGTGGGTACACAATACCTACTGTGCCATGCCATGCCTGATGTATAGCTTTAGTTGCAATCCTCAGCTCATACAATCTTTCTTCCTTGGTCCTCAGTGGTTGCATGCCTTCCTCACTCTTGCAGTACTGGAGCCCTTGCTTTAAGTACTGTAGCTTAGCCTTCAGGCATGTCACTTCTAATGACTCTTTTTGAACCTTTATCCCAAAAGAGGGGTCCCACACAACGACCCCTTGTCTGTTGTAATTGTATTTTTCGGCTCTTTTTGAGAGACAGCGGAGAAAGTGTAGTGGTGAAGAATATCTCATTTCTGGTCCCATTCCTAGCCATATCATTGGCTGAGTAGTTGGGAAACGTGTGCTTCCTGGTTAGTTATCTCACAGGTGATAGTGGCTTTGCATTTTGAAGAACCAGTGCTATTACAGAGAAGGGACCTACTCCCCTGCGCCTACATAAATCAGCTGAAGTGCTTGACATTTCTGGTAACAAGTATGCCAGAAAGTGGAGAGGTATCCTGGCAGGCTGAAGAAGTTTGCGATCTAGTCCCGGCCATAATGAGAGAATTCGGGAAGTTCTGTCCATAGGAGACACAGAAGTTCCAAGCTTTTTAAAACAGTTAGCCATTTGAGTTATCTTGGCACTTATGTGGAGGTTTTCTTGTGGTTAAGTTGCTGGTATTGGAACCCGAACACCTAGCTTCCACTCCCAATTTACACACTCAGCTGAAAGGCAAGAGCATAATTGTGTGAAAAGCACATCATCTCAATGTGCCTCAAACTGCAAGTATGTCTACTGCAATGTAAATGTGTAGTGTGTAACACAGAATGGTGTGCACGTCTATATGACGTGTGTGTCAAATCAGGTAAGTTGAGTATCTGCACATGCGGCCTGCAGTTCTCTACATGCTGAGCGCATTAAAACAGCTTTTCTTGAGCGAGAAATGATGATGTAAGCATTTACTGTAGCTCAAGCCAAGACCTTTCCTGATCCATCCCTCCTTTGCCGAGTAGCAGAGTAGACATGGACCTATGTGACACCAGTGGAAACTGTCAGTTGTGACAGTCCCCACCGTTCCAGTTGCTACTGTTGTGCATCAGCCCAGAGCAGGTGTCCTACCACAGAGACTTCCTGCAGGGCCTCTGGACAAAGGAAGGCGAGACTGGTGAAGAAGAGGCTGTGTGAGTCTCTCTCTGTATTTCTGTGTGCGTCTCTCTCTGTATTTCTGTGTGCGCATGTGTGTATTGGCATGTTGATGAATGTAATGGGTGTAGGTGTGTGTGTGTTTTTAGGTCTCCCTGGCCTAATAACACTACAGACTAGTCATACCTGAGTATGTAGTCATTGTGGCGAACATCCTGGCTATCTTTTACATAATTGCGAGTTTTTCTTATACAATTCAGGCTAATCCTGCTATAACAGCTGCCCATCCTTGACATACTGTGGACGTTCTTGCCAACATGCTAACTATCCTCGCCTTGTAGCTCTTCTAAGTGTTGTGTGCGTTATTGGCAGTATTCTGGCTAATAGTGGTCCACCCTTGACATATTATAGGCATAATTGTGGCCCTGCATTGCATTATCTTTACATTAGCACAGTGGTGGCCATCGTTGTCCTGTTCTGCAAATTCCTGAATTAATTTTGTCTGTCCATGGCACAACATCGGTAACCATCCCTGTTACATGATGGGCATCTTATGTTTTTGATGATATATGACCATGGAAGTTAGAAACTGCCTATCTGTGACAATAAATTATAGGAGTCCTTGTTGAAGATGACAAGCTGAAAATGTAAATCTGCTATTTTGGAACAAAAATACTGTTCTGTTAATGACAACAAGCCTCTGCTCGTGGGAGTCGAGCCTTTTTTCCCCACAATTAAAATGTTTCATTGCTTAGTGAAATATCTATATTTTCCGAAACCTCCAAGTGCACATTTTGGACAAAAATATTGCATTTCAGAAATATATTTAAAGATGATATTTGATAGAATTGTCTTCCTGTATTGTGACGTCTTATTGCTTATTTTGATTCCCTGGTGCAAGAGAACTGCACTGCTGTGGCTGGTGTTTCTTGCCGTGCGTAGAGGCATTTCATCATCTATATTGAAAAAGGTTACCATGTGATACTTGTCATTGAAGAGAGGGGCCTAGTATGAAAGGTTGGTGTCAACTGTTTACTGGATTATTCTGTACGCCCTGTAATTAAGTAGTAATAACATTACTGCATGACCCGATGTTGGCTCTGTTGTCTATAGGCAGTGATGGGAAGATCTGCATAGCATTTGGGTTTTTTACCCCCAGCCGTAACTTACAACTGAAAATCTACTTGCAACGGGGCAGGAAGGAAAACTCAACTGGGCAAAGAAATACATGTTGCACAAATGTATAAGCTAAGTGAACATGTTTAATCAGATTTTGTTATCCTCCTGTAATACATATACCTTTTTTTTAAACCAATTTTAGGGTGCATGGGACTGACTAGTACTCTTTTGCTTCCCTGTTTTGTCAAGTTTTCTCCAGGGGAGAATGCCACCTACATGCTGAGGTGGGCATGACTTACCAGGCACACCTATGCACAAGTGGCACAGCATTTAGAATCACGATGTGGTGACGTTCAGAAATTGCATTATTTTCTTCTCTTAACTAAGACATAGACGAAGACAAACATTCTGGATCAGGCGTCTCTGAACTATCCTATAGGGTGAAATAACTGCTTCTGATCATTGTAAGCAATCCTGAGCTACTACCTAATGTAGGGACTAGTTACGGGACATAAAGGTCAAGTAACTTAAACACCGCTCCTGGAGTGCCGAGTGTGGTCATAGCATTAAAGGTCAAAGAGCTTTCTTGCTAATTGTTTACCTAAGGGATATCCAAGATCAGTTTTTGTTTCCCCTTTGCTCTTGTTTATGAATCACCTCTCAGAGGTGACCACTGAGTCAGGTGGCCCCGTTATCATGCAATACATGGGATGCCACTGTTCTCACTTTGAGGGATGGGCCTCAACGTTTTCCACTCTCTTGCTAACTGCTCTGAAAGTCCATCTGTTGATGTCCACAAACAAGCACATCAGATTTTTGTTTAACATACACTGCATCCATAACTAGTACGGTTAGCACGGATACATTTGGTGAGGCACATTTAGACTTCATAGCTGTCTACGAGTGAACATATCTTTGCCGTTGGGCAATAGTGGCCCATAAATGTATGTATTAAGAGATTGCTTTAAGAAGCTAATCACTTAGTAAGAAAGGAAAGAAATGAATACAAAAACAAAGGAAGGAAAAAAGAAAGGGAGGGTGAAATGAAGAAAGAAAAAGATGGAGAAAAAATGGAGAGGTAGAAAAAGGAACCAGGGTAAAGGGAGGAGACAGAGCGAAAATCTGAAATATAGAAATTAAAGTATAAGTGTTACAAAAAAAAAAAAGCCAGAAATGGGTAGAATAAGAAAGAAGCAAAGAAAGAAAGACAAAGAAGTAGGAGAAAGAAAATAACTAAAGAAAGTAGATGGACAGAGGACGAAAAAAAAAAAGATGAACATACAAAGGAAAAGGAAAAGAAAAACTTAAGTAAATAGAGAAAGAGAAAAATAAGGAAAAGGATAAAGGAAGGAATGTAAAAGAAACAAACGAGAGAAAAAGAATGACAGAAAAGGAAAGAGCAAGACATAAAAAATGAACAATGAAAGACAAGTCAAAGAGAAAATTGGAAAGAAGTAGAGAAAGAAAGGAAGAAAAGGGATATAGAGTGGATAAAACAAAGACTAAAAAAGGTGAAAGAAGAAAGAAAAAGGACATTAAAAAAGGGAGACAGGACAGAAAACACAGAACAAAGAAGGAAAGTGAGGAGGAAGGAGAGAAAGAAATAGATAAAGAGCGATGGATACAAACTTAAAGAAAGGAGAAACAAAAAAGATGAAAAAGAACAAAGAGAACAAAAGTAGAGATTGAAAAGAGAACAAGATTTTTTTTTTTGACCAGATGGTAGGCTGCATGATCCTGCACTGACAACCTCCTGGGTCTCACAGAACCACACACGTTGTTTTAGTACTGCCTTAGTAGGTGCACAGCTGCAATTCTCACACCAGCTGTAAGGCAAAAATAATTTGGGTGCTACTCAAACTATCTGCAAGCTATTGAGCTGTTGGAGACCCCTGTTCTAGATGCTTTGATCAGTGAAGACCATCACTTCTCATTTACCTCATATTGAAATTATAAAACTGTGAGGGGGACATATCCCTAAAATGTAACTTCTGTGCTTATTCCTAGATCCGATGGGAATACGCCTTAAACTCTGACACTGTTCCCAGTCTTAAATTCGTATTAGATAGGGTACATGGGTAAGTCCTTAGTTCTTTGCATGAAAAGCATACTCTTGCAAAGTGTGGTTAGAAGTTCTAGAAGCCTCATCGACTGAGTGTTGGCCTTTCCGGCTGATATTAGTTCACATTGCCAGCAGGAAGTAAATCGTCCCTGCCAATTAAGAGTTTATTATGTCTTTAATCTTGAAGACTATATTCCACCACCCTCCCAGCACTGAATTAAATGCATTAACAAGGCTACGTTCAATGAAAAATGTCTACTTAGGACTCGACCATTAACAGTAATCTGCTATGTTGCTTAGTTTTAGCATTTCCCTGCTGTGCCTTGTAATTCATGGGGCAGTTCATCCTGACTTGTCTTTACTTTTATATATGCTAATTCCGTTGAATAGGGCACCTTGAAGAATGTCCTGCACATCTAACTTTTCTTTTGTTGTCTATCTAAGGTACATTTATACATGTTCCTCAAAACCATTCTTCTCTTCTTAACCATACATTCATTGTTACCTTCGCCATGGGTTTATAAATATGTCCCACCAAATTTATCACATCTTTGCCCAAGGCCCTGTCTTCCGCTTGCCTTTTTCATCGCGATCCTGGACTGTCCATTAGCCATATTACTACTACCTTCCTTATTTATGCTGTTGAACTTTCTGCACTTTAATGCCATGGTTAATTTGTTTTTTAAAATGTGCCAGTGCCCGAAGTTGGGTAGACAAAGGGGCACTATCTGCTTGCTCTTGCACCTGAAGACGACTCACCTGAATGGGACACATTTGCACAGAAACATCTATAGGACACTTTGATCTTCAACAAAGGAGGGAAGACCAAGGCCTCTACTGGGTAAAGTTATGACCAGAAGGAAAATAAGTGTGATATATTGCATGCTTGTTCCTACTTTCTAGTGCCATTAAAGGCCGCTCCCCAACAGGCCCTCTAAGGCTCTTTGAAACAAGTCTCTCGTTGTAACATGCTGAAACAGACCAGAAAGCTACCACTTCTTACATGCTCTAGAAGGATGAGAAATACGGGCAATAAACCATTTTCAGACCTGCCACTTGGTCACACGGTGAGGAGCCGATATCACACAGAGAATTAAACGGTGGGCCGGAAACCACTTCTTAGAGTAAGGGATTATGAAGAGTGCCTTACAAGCAATGCTTGGCACAAATCCCCACACCGCTAAGGCCTAGGCCCCCTCTTTTCACACAATGAAAAATGTTATAAGTTGGCAGGTCTGCATTTTTATTAGAAATATCAGTTTCCCCAATATAAAAAAACTCCGATGAGTCCTCAGTTGCCACAGGCAAAGCACACATTTTATTTTTGCTTTCTCCTAGATGAACAGCACTTACCTATTCTTAAGCCTTTCAGGAAAATAGATGTGTTGCCCAGGAGGTCGACAGTGGTGAGTGGTCTGGGGTTGCTGCCAAGTGAATAACTCTGACCAGCTTTGTCCAGGGGTGCCGTCTCATCCCAAGAGATGATTCTGACATGCCTGCATATGGACTCTGCAAAGCAATGGAAGCTAAGGAATATCACCAGACATAAGCGTACCCCGTATTGCTGCGCCATTCTAGCTGTGCCTCTGTTTGGCCTCCCTTGCGGTGTTCAGCCATAGATTTCACAACCTCTCCGCTTCAGTCACAGGTTGGAAGGATTAATGAGGCTGAAGTTAACTAAAAAAAAATTTACAGATCCTTTCAATGGCAGATTTATTTATAAAAGTCCGACTGTACCAAATTAAAATATATTGTGAGCTAAATTTGTCTCCGTTAAAGCATAGCCATGTACTGAATTACCCATCTGGCTGAGCTTCAGTAAGCTCATGTAACAAGCGACCAGGAAAAGAGGCAGTAAATACCAGTTACTTTCTATATCAGTCAATCATGCAGGGGCAACCTCCTAGTCACCCCCCTGCCTCCTTGATACACTTGTCATGAAGGGTGTCTTCTCAGGAGATGACTATTTCTAGAACTATCAATTGCAGCAGCCTAGATGTGACTTACATGCTTTTTTTCGACAGAGTAATGGGGCATGGTACCACCTCTGTGGTAGATGAAATGAGATTAAATTAAAAAGGAAGAGCAGACAATAACTTGTATGGCACACACGGAAATGCAAGAATGAAAATGGCCAGGGGCTTAATAAGAGATCTGAATAATTGCCCTTTTGTTTGCCCTTTAGACAGCAGAGACACTTCACTCTCTGTTTTTTTTTTTTATATACTCCGAATGACCAGGGTTTTGAGGTCGCTGGTGAGGAGAGGATTTTTATTCAGATAGAGAAATGCTCGCACCGTTCAAAATATCGGGGCATTATTAATGCCCACAACAACAAACAATTACAGATTGAATTCTTCACAGTAGTGCTATTAGTATACTGTTAATGTTATCACCTACATGGTCACTTTTGTTGTTCAAATAATGTTTGCCGTGCAACCTTATCGCGACCTACCAAGGCCTCTTCTCACCTTGTCTGAGTAAGTCAATCATTTCTGTTTTGAGTTTTATTTGAATTCCTTGTAGCGATTGATTAAAGGTAGTGATTTGTTTCTGCAGCGGTTTGCAATCTTATTGACCAGTCCTCTTCCTAGCTGCCAATATTTTTAGCCATCTGACTGATTTCATGGATTGAGGTCCTGGAAGTTGATCACATTATTGCATTGATGTTTGATAAACCGGACTTGCGCTTACCAGTCGACCATAGTAAACTCAGTGCAGATGTTACAGCACTTTACAGGAGTAATGGTACGTGTGCTTTAAAAGAACGTTTGGAAGTTTATTTTATTTTAAAGAGACCATAAACTGAATAAGGCCTCATTAAATCCTCGGTGAAATCCACTCTGGTTAATTACTTTGCTAAAGTCAACTTAATTTGTATAATTAGAATCTGGAAGTTTAGAAATTTGCACGCATTTTGTTTTGGATGCTTATTCAGTAGATAATAAATGTGTCTGGGGAATGATAAATGGCCTACTGAGTAAAGAGACTGATGTTAGCGGTTTGTAAGTATACCATGTGTTTCTAAAGCTGTATTTTACATTTTGCTCATGAAATATACAACAGTTTACATACTACTTTGACATTATGCATCTAAGTGCCACAGGCTACATTTTTGCATTTATTTCATGTACGTAAATTAGCTTAATATTATATGAATCTGAATATTAAGTTCTGCATAAGGAATGCCCATTTATAAGACTTGATGTGTACTCTTCTCTAGAACATGCTTTCTACATCATGGATTACCGCAGGAGTTGACGTCTCATTAGCTGTCGGAGTTGGTAAAAGCACACTGTAAAGTATTCTGCCCAGATAGTCAGAGGTGTTCCTGTGGTTCTAGTTTATTCTTTATTTCCATTATACACTAAGTATCTTGGCAGTCTTCATCTCTGTCCTCCAGTTTCTTAACTGTTCTGCACCAAAGATTCTAAAACGACTGATCGAGCAATTAGGAATAATTGTGTGAGCTTTGGAAGATTGGTCAAATTGACAAAAGCTGAGGAAGCGTTCCTAAACAAATTATTGAATAGTTTTGCCTTAGGTAACGTTTATCCATGCTCACCATTCCAAAGGCAAATTTAGCACCTAGTCAAAAGTCGCTCCTGCTTCACCCTTATGTCAAAGGGTGTAAATCAGTTCAGCATTTTGAGTGATTTTGGAAGAATACCAAATACATCTGTAACCATGTATTGAATCAGATTTATCGGGCAGAAATGTTTGTTACGCATTATTTTCTTTAATCTGTTAATTGAGTTTTTACTTATACAGCATTGCAATTAAACAGAAGAAGCATATTAGTTTTGTTCTTGATTCAAGTCACATCAATTGAGATGGCATTTACAATAGAGAAGAAAGAAAAGAGGGGCAGTAGTGTGCAGTCAAGAATCAGTTGTCGCATAAAGCCCAATGACTTTGCGCGGTGAATGTGGTTTTGGAGGGGTAAAGCAATAGGAATGCAGTGGAATTTATACCTTCACCATTGCAACAGATGAGGAGAAACGGGAGAAAGATAAAATTTGGTTAAACAGTTTTATTTTACATTTTTCCAATAAAAGCAAAAACATAACCGGGGTAAACAGTCACATTAAAACCCTCGTTGGTGAGTCCCTCAATTTTCTCCCAATCCCCTGGTCGCTGTAGAGTTACCTATGTCTCTACTGCATCAGCTTTGTCCAAATGCCTGAGTGTGAGTAATCTTGGAGGGGAACCATATATGTCAGATGTTTAAATGCTGGCAGTGGTGTGACCGTGAGACAACTCGGCTTGATGTTGGTTAACCGGCTATGTTCAAGCAGATGTTGGTTTTAAATTCAGATAGGGTAGTTTCCCAGCATGAGGCTATTGGATATTTGCAGAGCCCCAGGTTGTCCTCCCTGTGTAATGCAATTCTCTGTGCCCACATATGTAAAGAATTAATCCATGCTTCCAGCACCGGAGGATCAAGGGATTTACATTTGCTCATAAGACGTTTAGCTGTTAGGAAACCTAAGTCTAGGAAGCGAGTGGTAGCTTTGGTATTTTTGTGTCTGCTGTGAAGGCCCAGGAGACACGTTTTCCATGTATGCAAGTTTGGGCGGTCAGTGCAGTGGGACAGGGTAGACGTGACACCGCTCCAGTAGACATGTAAATTCGGGCAAAGCCCATAGCATGTGAAGTAGGTTCAGATCTATTTGATGACAGTGAGGGCAGTCAGCATTTGTGTGGTGGAAATAACGGTTCATTTTGGCAGGGGTGAGATATGCCCTATGAATGATGTAAAATTGAATGAGTTTGAATCGTGCATTGCACGGGATGTGTGCCGGGCTTTCTAATAAGGCCGCCCATTCTTTGTCCATGCAGGGATGGGCTAGGTTCGTTTCCCAGCATTGACGGAGAGCTGCAAGTGATGGAGTGGTGTGAGTGTCTAGTGATTCGGCAAACCAACGCACCAGGTGTCGCCCTGTGCCCATCACATGAAGGCACTGGATTGTAAGTGCGTGAGAAGTTCCTGTGATATGTCGCCCCAATTTGTCTCCCAGTGAAGAGAGGATGGAGTTGTATAATAGAAACTTCCCAGAGGGTAAGCCCTCATCAGTAATCAATGTGTCATAAGGGATGAGGGTACCATCACAGTATAGATCGTCTAATGCATGGAGGCCGTCAGCATGTGGTAAGTTTTGATGTCTGGAATTAGGTGTTTCCCCTAGGAGTACCCAGGAGTGTTAGTCCATGTGCGTAAGGGACTTGTGATCGCTTGAGTTGGAGTCATTGATAACAGTGGTAAGCCACATTGACCAGCAAGGAATCGGTGTGCGAGCTTGGATGCATGGATGAAATAAGTGTGAGTAGAGTCCGGACAGGAAGGGTTGTGACCGCGTCTGTCAGCTGCCGGACAGCCAACCATCTGGCGATCCATTGGATTCAGGAGGCGAGGTAGTATTGTTCTAGGTGTGGAACTGCAAGACCTTCCTGATTTAAAGGGTAATATAGTTTTGCGAATGCAACCCTGCAACAGGAGTAATGCCAAATGAATTCTTGAATATGATGGCCAGAGGAGCGGAAAAAGGCTACATGTAGAGAGGCAATTCAATAAAGTAATATAGAAAAAGATGTAGAAACACCTTTTTCCGGAGGGCAACTCGTCCAGCCAGTGTTATTAGCAGTGTGCGCCAAATTGTCATTTGAGATTGTAGAAAGGTAACTGTTTGCGTAATATTACCGTCAAATAGGTCTGTGGAGGAGTGGTAGATACGCATGCCCAAGTAAAGGAACATGTGTGGTTGCCAGGTGTTTTGTTAAGGGTGCATTGTGGGTTGGGTGATTCAATTGTGAAGGAAAATAGGCAAGATTTCACCCAGCTTACCTTCAAGTCTGAGAGGGATGCAAACTGTTCTACTGTCAGAGCTATCGTAGCATGAATGGTATGTGTGTTCCTAAGGTATAGTAATAGGTTGCTGGCGTATAGGCAAACAAAATGGGTTCAGTCTCCCAGAGGTATGCTCCATGGGTCGCTCTATTGTCGAAGCACAACGGCAAGTGGTTCTATTGCCAATAAAAAAGAAGTGGAAACAGGGGGTAGCCCTGTCTAGTGCCTTTGTGAATTTGAACAGGGTCTGAGATCAGAGGGCCTGTTTTCTCCCTGATTGTGGGATGGGTGTGGTGTAGCAGCTCTGTTAATTTAATGAAGTGGGACCCAATACTGTATTGTGGTAACGTATTGAATAAGAAGGGCCATTCCAAGGCATTGAAGGCCTTCTCGATGTCTAGAACCATGCAACCAGCATTAGGCCACCTCTGATGGGAGGAGGCCATGACCCTAAAGTAATGTCTCATGTTTATTGAGGTACATCGGACTGGGATGATTGAATTTTGATCTGGATGTACCACTGAGACGATCCAGGGGGTGCCATGCGATCAGCAAAGATTTTGGCCAAAATGTTATAATCTATGTTGAGGAGGGCAAACGGTCAATAGGAAAGAGGGATCCTTATCTGCTTTGGCGAGGGGTACAAGCAGGGCTTCATACTGGGAAGTAGGGAGGCAATTGACTGAAAGGGCTTCCTCGTGCAGTGTCCGCAGACAGAGGGCTGGGGGGGTGAATAAATCTTATAAAATTATGCGGGTAAACTATCTGGGACTGTGGATCGACTAGAGATGAGTGATTGTATTGCTTTTCGTATTTCAAATAATGTAATAGGTTAATTGACCTGTGGTCAGGTGTAATGTGAGGCAGCGGTAATGTGGACAAGGAGATCAAAGTTAGTGTGGCCTGCCAAAGTGATGGATTGACATGTGAGTGAAATGATAGGTAATTTCCTCATGTATTTTGTGCTGAGTGTACAGTGGTATGCTGGTGGCAAAGTATATCATCGAGATGGGGTGACTAGGTTGGCCTTGGTAAATAGGCCAAGCCAGAAGCCGGCCAGACTTATCCGCCACTGCGTGCGTGCAAGCCGATTGGGCAACACCATTTAGACATCGTAGTCTCCTCAGTAGGGTAGTGTGTTCCCATCCGGCATCTGTCAAGCAGCGAGTGGCAGCAGAATTCTGTAAGGCCTGGTTTTCATACCTCAGGAGTTTGCGTTCGATTTTGAAACTATCTCTGTGGAGTATTTTGGCACTTGGCCCGCTGGGTCCCCTGGCACTGCCCACTTATTGTGACTTCAAATGTGTCCCCTTCTATAAGTTTTGTAGGTGCTGTGCCGCCATTATCATAAAAATAAACAGTAATCACTGCGCTCAAAGAAGCCGAGAAAGGGGGGGGGGGTTTCAAGATCATAGACTGTGGGCACCAGGTTGGGATTTTAGGGGAAGATGTTTTCCATGTGGATTGTAGATACTTGGGGTTATGATCTGAGTGGGTACAACCTAAATAGTCAGTGTCAAGGATGATGTCAAGCAAAGTAGATGTGCCATGTATTCTATCTATGCAATCATGTAGGTGGTGCGGCAAGGAAAAGGAGTAGGACACTTGCATCTGGATTGTGAAAGCACCAGATGTTAGTCAATTGCCAGTATTGGAGCCAGTCTTGTAACGCTTGGGCATTAAAAATGGCGAAGTATGCGGCAAAGGGGAAATGAGTTTTATCGAGGACGCTGTTGAAACCGCTTCCGACGAGCCATGACAGCCTGCTCCAGCGTCACATGATTCCTGATAGGTTGTGAAAGAATGTAGCTTGGGTATTAGGGACATAAATCGAGCCTAGAAGGAAATGTCTACCGTCAAGTCATCCTCTGACAAATAGATAGAGGCTGTCGGGATCTATGGCTGTAACCTCTGCCACAAAAGGAGTCCCTGGCTAAACCCGTAGTAACACAGCCCTATTGTATGAGGGCAAGGCAGTAGCAAATATCTGGCCATGCCAGCGCTGTTGAAACCTAGAGACCTCCACCAAAGTCAGGTGTTTTTTTTTAACAGGGCGATGTGGGTAGATCGACGTTTGAGATATGAGTATTGGAAATAACGGCATGCAGAAGTATGCATTCCCCTCACATTCCAGGTGATAATGTTATGGTGGGTCATGTTAGTAATGTTGGATTACTTGAATAATATCAATTAATCGGTCAGCAGTGTGTCTGTTGGTAGGTAATAGTGGCAGTGTGAGGAGGCAAGAGGCAAAGGTAGTGTACAGAAAACTGTAACATAATGCAAGAAAACCTAGTGAAAACTGAACTGGTAATACCCACTGGGCAGAGGAGAACAGCATGTTTACAACCAAACAACATGTTTGGTAAAAGCTATATGGCTTGGAAGTGGATAAGCTGTGAGGGTGAAAGCGAGGCAGCCTGGAATGCCAGTCCCTTCTGTGAAGGGAAAATATTGTGAGCCATGATAACGAACATTTAGGTGAAAGGAGATCTAAAGGTGCATTTGTACCATATTCATGCGAGTACGCTAAATGTAGTTGGACTGGTACTGAAAAATTGAGGAGTAAGTGCGAAAAGAAGTTGGTTAGAAAGATACAAACTCTGTGAAGTGATAAAGCACAAGTCAATACCTAAAATAACTAGGTTCAGATAATGTCTTTGTATGTCTGAGGTGTTACATCAGGAGGAACTAATGAATCCACCCCAGACGGCCAAGTGGTGGAGGTGCTGTCATCGGTCATAGATTTGACCGAGTCTTCGTCGAGGTCAGAGCCTGGCACTGCCTTGCATTTTGCTGCCACTATTTGTAGTCCCTACGTTTTTCCAGGATGACTTTTTCTAGGTCAGGGATGCTTTTTGGTTGTGACAGGCAACTTGAGTGTGGTTTACTCCTGTGGCGGCAGGCCTCAGCAGAATCTCGAGATTGTCCTTACTCTTGACATGGGCTGGTTTGATGAAGCCAACCCCTTGGATCCCAACCAGTCCCAAGCACTGTCCGAGGAGTCAAAGGATTGTTTTTTTCCTTCCGAGATTACCCTCAATCATGCTAGGAACAAGACAGAGTAACGAATGTCCAGTTTGCGGAAGCATCATTTACTTGCAAGAAAGGAGTTCCTATGTTTCTGGACCGTAGCGGTGCAGTCGGGGAAGAACATAATTCGGGCATTTTTAATGGTAATGTCCTTGAGTTTTCCTGTTTCACATAGTATAGTATTTCTGTCACAGTAGTGGAGCAGTTGAAAAAGGAGCGGTCTAGGACCAGTGCCGGGGGGTGGTTTCGGTGTGGGGACACAGTGAGCACGTTCCACTGAAAAGAACTGTGAGCGTGTTGCTTGTGGGTAGCAAGTCGCATATCCATTGCTCAACGTACACCACCACATCTGATCCCTCAAGTCCTTCTAGCAGACCAACCACCCTGACATTGTTTGTTTTGGTTCGACCTTCGGCTTCTTCACTGCGGCATTCCAGCTCATGGACACTGGATTGAGGCATCCAGATCCTGTGTTTTCGGGCAGGTTTAATAGAAAATTTGTTCTGCACCGTAGACTTTGTCTGCTAATTTGCAGTGATCCGCATGCAGCAGTGTGAGGTCTGATGTTACCTTGCCTATCCTTGTTGTCCAGCAGCGTGCGCATGTTTGCCAGAGAGGTGCTGAGTCTTTCCATGGCTTCAAGAACAGAGTTTAGTTTGTCTACTTTGTTGCCGATGGAGATAGAAGGATCAGAGTGTTCTAATGTGTCAGGGGCATGAGATTTTCAGTCGGGGTCACCGAAGAGTGTGAGGGTGCACCCTGGTCAGTTGTGTGGATGTGACCCGTTTGGTGCTGCCTCACGCAAGGGTTGTGAAGTGAGTTGTGATTCTGCAAGGGGCACGCTTGCCAATGCCCTCAAGCTCTAGCAGTGTGGCAGAACAAGCAGCCCTGTGGGTTGAACAGCAGGTGAAAGGAAGCAGATTGCGTGTAAGGTGCAAAATAGGAATACTGGTAGGGTGATGGGTCTCCTGTGGGAGGTGCTGATCAGATGCAAGAAAAGCCAGTGGACCAGAGATGCAGTCCAAAATGTCACGTGTGTGGCAGCATAGTATGTTGGCTAAGCTGCTGCATTAGGACAGCAATGTGGTGTCTTGATGGCGTGTAGGGAGAAATGCAGGGGTCTCTATGCGATCAGAGCGTGGTGTGTTCCTTTATTTCTCCAGGTGGTGCCATGCAGAGAATGGGTGCCAACATAAAGTAACATTGCCGCTGCTTAGATTGAGTGGCTGCAACATCCAAGTAGTTAGTCTCAATGCTCACTATGCAAAGTGCCTCGTGGTCTCCAGGTATTTCCAACTGAAGATAAATATGGTTTGGAAAGATTTGGTGCCCGCCAGGAGTTTATTCCTTCTGGCTCTTTTTGAGGATCCTATTTTTGGTGCTGAGGCTTATGAGGGCCACCTTTCTCAGCTGCCATGTCTTTACCCCTGAGCGGTGCCAGTCTCTGGGGCGAACTGAGAGGGGGCGAGTAGTGAATGCGTGTTTGGTGTGGTGCCTGGGACACCCCCCAAGACCAATCACCGCCCCCTGGTGTTTTCCTCTTACCATGGTCATTGCGTAATAAATCCTTCCGAGGCAGCACGCAGAGGCACCAGCCAAGAACAGTCCTCATGATCTCCTCAGGGTAAGTCCAGGGGCAGCGTTCCCAGCAGCAGATCAGAGCTGGGGGAGGGTTGTTGTTCCAGCAGTGAGCCTCCGCAGCCCCATTACCACAAGGGCGTAGCTCTGACTTAAGTCCTCGTGGGCCTTCCTGGATCTCCACGCTGTCCCGGCACCCCCGCAGCAGTCTGCCTCAGAGCATTACGCAGAGGTGACTCGAGCTATAAGCAAGAGTAGTTGGGCCAGCCTCACCAATAGCCAGCAGCCACAGGTCACAGCAGGGCTGCGGGGTAGATGGGAGAGCTGCAGGCACGAGTCGGCTTCAGTTGGGGGAGGCACCTGTCCTGGCATATGTTTTGGGCCGATCCCAGCCGCGCTAGGCCCAGACAGACTGCCATACTTTCCTGGTATTTCCAGCTCCACAACACTCCACTGCAGTATACAGAATGGTGCAGTCGCAGTCTGTTACATAGGAGATTTGATGGGTACCTCTGATAGCGTTGATGGTAGGCTTACGTGGGGAAAGCTTCGGATTGAAGGGGAAAGCCAGTGGAGCTACCTCAAAAGGTGTCTACCATTTTGGCTGAGCAAGCCAGGCCCCCATGTTTTTTTACACATTAATATTGTATACAAGGTAAGCTAAGTTGAAACTAGAAGATACCAGGCAAATAATAATAATAATAAAAATGAGTCCCCTAAAGAGAGACCTCTAAAGATAGGAAGGACTGTAAGAACTACAGATAATTTAAGTTAACATCGCTTGGAATCAAGAAGACCATAAGCAGGCAAACCAACCTACATAGGTCTGAAACAGGAGCTCAGTTGAGGTAATTTGGAGTATAGAAATGCTTTTGAACCACTCTGGGTTTTGTATGTAGCAAGCAGGAAAACACCAAGTACTTGGAAATATTTTAAAACACGATTTTTTTTAACCAGTAATTCCAATAACAAGAACAATATTTTGCGACTGAAATCAAAAATAGTTTTGTGAAGAGGTACGATAGCAATTTCGTTTCTGGCCCACGTGATGATTAGAGCGAATGGAGGCACCGGGCAAGAAACATAGTAGGGAAGATGTTTAAGAGGTATTACTTAAGTACAGTGATGCAGGTGAGTTTACAGAGTTATTTCACTTGTGAAACAGTATTCACTGGTATGTTTCAGTTGAATGACGAGGCTTATCCAGATAATCAGTGTTAATGGACATTCTGTGCATTAACTATAAGAGTACAGTATTCAAACAAGGGCCTTGAATTTATCCTCATCCCCGTTTGATTAAGAAGCAGTCATTTTGCACTTCAGCCCCAGAAAAAACCCAGGTTAAATACTCAGAGGAGGTTTAATTTAATATTTGTCTTCTTATTACTGACAGTCTACAGAGCTCGCCCATTCTGTGCGGGTGGAGGGGGAAGCACCGATACCTCAGGGGTTGCTCATGGTCCTATAGGCTTTATGCTCTGCGGATATGATGCTGCCACCGTGAGACTTCACGTAGCGGTTTCAAAATGGGGCCCAGTCACGGCATTCAGTGCAATATAGGCCCTGCCGCACGCTGCGGCGGCCAGAGCATGGGAAGCAGCAGCCACCAAGCGCCTGTAAACTTTGCCTTCCCTGATCACCACTCTTGGGGGCGGCAAATGGAAGAGCTGCCTCTCCACTCGGCCGTCATCCTTCTTCTGAGCGCCACTCGTACTCCCACTTGGGCTGGGGTTTCATGCCCCACAGCCCCAGTCAGATCATCCCCGTTTTGTGGTTCTGGCTGGGCTGCCTCAGCGCCTTTGGTGTCTTGGAACAGGGTCTGGCATCCCCCGCGATCTCCCCCCCAGCTCACTTGTAAGGTAGTCTGTCCGATCTCTTCTGCCGCCGACGACAGTGAAGTTTCAACCACCCGGGCCCGCTCGGTGGCCGTGTAAACGTGGTTGGACTGCCGGTCGGAAATCCCAGCCCCGCTCTCTCGCACCAACACAAACAAGCATTTACAATGCATCGGGTCTCGCGTTTGCTCATGTTAGAGCCGATCGCATTGTAAACTCCTAACCCGACTTTTCACCTATCGGGCAAAAGTGCATTTATGCACGTAACCCGAAAAAGTGAAATCAAGTAGGTAAAGTGCTCGACTTCTGCCAAGCGAGATCGGGCTCGTAAATTAGTTAAAAAAGAAGTCCACGAGCCCGATGGAAAACAGCGAGCCTCGCATGTTTTCTGTACTTGGTCGCTGCGCTGGAGGAGGGCTTGCCACCGGAAAAGGCATGCCATATGCGTGCCTCGACTAATGAAAGCAAGCCGATTTAATTAGGGAAGCCCACGAACCAATAAAAAGCACTGACGTGAAGTTGACAGTGCTCGGAGCCCTTTACTAAATACTAAAGAGTCTCCCTGCTATACGCATGCGCGAGCGCATGCAAAGCAGGCTCGACCCTAAAAATGGTGCAGTGGTTGCCGCTGTGTCTCCGCGCTACATCTTCGCCCCTATCAGAGCTTAGAGGAGCACGGATGGCAGCGAGCGGTGTCAGAATTGTGGGTTCTCGACAGCAGCAGTTTCAGAACATGTCTGCCGTCTCGTAGCTGCTAGCCGTACCCTCAAAGGATCTCCCCTTTAAAGTGGGATGTCCCCATACACATGGTAGCACGGTAAACAAAGGTTATTGGCCATGCTCAGATTAGTGTTAGGCACAAAATTGCATATTGTTAATAGTTCCCAAGCAGGTGTGATTTGTAAAGTTAATTGAGAACAACAAATTGCATCTTAAATGCGGTTGTAATGAGCTTTCTTGTTTTACCTATTATTTTTGGAGAACAAGGCGAATAGTTTTCTTGCAAAGACATTTTGACTTAATCCATTTGTCGTAGGAAATGAGGATTTTGAAGCAGTTTTACTTGAAGTGTGCTGGGGCTCTCTCATAACCTTTTCAAATATTTAATGGCCTACCACATTAATCGCAACCTATGTGCTTTCTTAGATAAATATTATGGTTGTTTGTGGCTTTCCTGTTTCCATACTGAATCTACTAAATAGTGAACCCCAACTACATATAGATTAGTGGGGCAAATATGCCAGTTTGAAAGTCTGCTGTATGGGTAGCAAGCAGGGAGCAACATGTCATATCACGTCCCAACATAATTGTTAACAGAAATAAGTCACTCATGCATTATGTCATATGAATGTGATAACCAACATGTTGAACTTGTGCATCAGCCAGTCTGCACGTTTCTTTTTTTGTTTTTGGGCGTACACTGTCTTGTACTATTTGTTTACATTGAAAAGAAATTATTGGTTCATGGAATCATGCTTTAATCAGATGACCCGAGTAGTCGTATAAGAAACTATAGAAAATTGGGATGCGTCTTTTCCATTGCATTTTTTACTCGGATCCGCATTGGAGAAAAAACAAATAGCAACAATTGAGTAATATTTTTTTTGATAAAAAATGTAGCAAAACATTTACAAGGGTGAAGACCATCATCCGATTAGGTTAAATTTTATCCCCAGGAAGGTCTGAGAGTCGAGGTTCACATTCATGGCCATAGAATACAATTTACAAATCATGCTAATTTGCCATCAATAAACTTCCGCCCAGTTCAATAAAACAAGCACAAGTGTTGCTACATCTCATACACACTAAAGCTTGGTTCCTCCCCCATCTAAAATCTATCATTTGGCAGTATGGCATAGGTTTTTGGAGAAGTTTTACTATTGTTGGCTTGCTAGGAGCCAGGATGAGCAGCATATTTACCTATGTTTCTAATCCTGTCAAAATGTTAACTTTGTCGGGTAATTGATAGACCTATAACGGTTTTTAGAAATATAATTGCCAGTCTGTTTCGACTGCCTGCCCATGTGTAGTGCTCTGGCACCCTTTGCGGCCTCGTTCACTTAAAGCAAAATAAATACAGGAATAAATTATAGACGTGTATAAATAGAGATTTATTACATCTAACTAGCAGACATTGCAAGTTAGAAAGATTTAAGGTGGCCGCTGAGGCATCCTTGCACTATCTGGCTAGCAACTACCTGAATTAAAGGCAGATTACAAAAACTGTCTTTTGTTAGTCTCATTTTAAAGGTGACCTTTCTCTGCTATTCTCAGTTCCCCACATAACAGCAATGCTTTATTTATTGCAATTATTTTGTAAAAAAAAAACAATGAACCTTGTTGTACAATCTCTTATTTACAGCTTAAGTACAACATTCATCATAGTGAAGACATGGCTACTGTTAATTATTTTTTTGTGACTAATTGATATTCACGGACATCATGTTCTGTAACTTAAAATTTTTTACTTTACCTTGCTAATTTCGTATTCTTGTTATTTCCCTGTTATTTTTCCTATTGACTCATTTCATTTTCACTAAAGGCTATTTGTTTTTGGGTGTGTCCGCCCTAGGCATGAGTCTGTGCTCCACCCCTGCCACAGTGCCCATTAGTCTGCCACCCAGGTGTGGATAGGGGTATTACACCCCAGTCTGCCCCCTACAGGATGCAGAAAGCACATTAGCCCTTCAGGGTAAATATGATTACAAAAAAAGAAGTGGTGATGAAGCCACCTGCCCTGGCTTTGGGCTGTGCCCCCGTGCTCCTCCAGAACGCACCCAGCAGTCCCTTTACCCTTTAACGGGGGGTAGATTACCTACAGTCTGCCCACTGGGCACCGTGGATATATTTTATTGCACAAAAAAAACAAGGGGTGTGGGTGGACCTCACTAGTGTTGGGCCTGTCCTCCAGCCCTAAAATCCTCATCATCATTTCTGCCCACCTAGAGGTGCTGAGACCCATTCCATGGCAAGCAAGAGGACATTTTGATTCTTTTGTTCATAGTTTTGAATCCGAATGTCCTCCTACTCGCCATGGTGAATGGTTGCAGTTTTCGGGCCTGTGCTCTGCCAACCAGGAAAACCAACTCAACCCCGCCATTTTGAAAGCTAGCCACCCAAGAGACTCACTCCAGGGTGATGGACCTTGCGTGGTTCCTACAATGTTTTCTTCTGCATAATGCCCTGCAAAGCTCAAACTTGACCTAAAATCCTGCATTTTTCTCACATGTCTGTGAAGGAAAGTTCCAGAACCTGTGAGAAATCACAAATGTCCTACCACCTAGCATTCCCCCACTTGTAATGATAAAAAAAGATTTGCCACATATGTGGCTGACCCTAAAACCCACAACACAAAAGGCACCAAAACAGTGATCACAAGTGATCAAGGCCAACAGGACTGAAATGCATTGTGTTTGTAACCACAGTAAAGGATGATTGGTAACACTGCTTCTGTCCTGAGTGAGAGCTATTTTTGAAACATTTGGATTGTGAGAGTCAGACAGTTGTATAGCTGGCACAGTCCTCCAGCTACGGTGCAACACCGCTGCTGCTGGGCTCAATGGGAGCCTATAAAGGGATTTGGATAAAGTGTGTGTCTGTGTGTGTGTGTGTGTGTGTATATATATATATATATATATATATATATATTCACTGAAAAACCATCGGTTACCTGGACGTTATAGTTAGATTTTGAATTTACTCGTACAAAACTGTAGAAATTCAGCAGTTATAGGTACCTCAGCTAACTATAACTGGCACTCAAGTAATTCACTGCTTATGACTCACATATTACATCACTCATGACATGGTCAGTCACAGTGTATGTGTGTGTGTATATATATATATATATATATATATATATTTATATATTTTCACTGTGTGTGTGTGTGTGTGTGTGTGTGTGTGTGTGTGTGTGTATATATATATATATATATATATATATATATATATATATATATATATATTTTCACGAAAAACCAAAGGTTACCGGGACATTATAGTTAGGTTCAGATTTTACACACACAAAACCATATAAATTTAGCTGTTATAGTTAGTTATTTCAAGTAACTATAACTCGCGCCCTTGCCATGCACAGTTTTCTCATCAATCATTTTACTGCAAATGTTAGTGATATTGTCAGAAGATGTCATGAATGATATATCATCTGTGGTAATTAGCAGTGCATGGCGAGGGCCCAAGTTATAGTTACGTCATTTACCTTAAACACATACCTTGTTTATAATGTTGAGGACATAGAATATACCACATCCAGTGTAGGTTGCACTGAAGTAATGCCATGACCGGACCATGCACAAGGCTTGGGCATAGGACAGGCCTTGTGTCCAGATGAGGACGGCAGGTATGTCATCCATTTTCTAAGTGTGGATTTTAAGAGTGGTGTTCCATTGTATACTGAAAGCAGACCCCATGGAAACTGAAAACAAATTAATCTTTTGTTGTTGTACATATCGCATATAAACTGACATTCACACTTGGTAAGTGTAGTTCCTTCAGTCGAAGTGATATAAGTACCCCTAAGCCTCAGGAATAAAAAGAATAGTGCGCCCATTAACTTAAGCTATCCTGGAATGTGCATCTTATAGGAAAGTGACTGCCTTGGAATGTGACTTAATGCTGTCAAGATTAAACCTTTGGGACGGACTGGAATGTGTTAGACTGTGGCAAAACCAGGTACTGGTATGAGAAGTAGTTGGCTCTCCGTGTAAGGGGCATACTTTAACCTAGTCCCATATAACTAAGGCCACAGGAATTATGCAATTGTGCGGCTGTGATGTTTATCGCATGATCATAGTTTTATGGCACTTGCCACATATTTCATCATCTGCTGCATAATCTGCTGATTTTATCCCCCAAACAAATTTGTTTATAGCTCAAACGGTCCAAAAGTTACAAAAAAAAAAAAAGCAGCTGCATGTGCTGCTGTGCTATGGAAGGCCCTTTACAAAGGTTAACAGTTTAACCTACTATTGCGTATTGCTATATTTAGGTATTAAATGAGGTGCAACCAATGCCCAGACAGTCTTAACAAGTGTACAAATGACAAAATAATGAATAATATAACAACATGTTCCTCATTATGCCACATAATTTGCCTTTTCTGGCTGCATACGTTACTCAACCCTGCCGCATAATTTGGCCCTGTCTTGCTGCATAATTCTAGTGGTCCTGCATATAAACTTCATCCTTAGGACAAAACACCTATAGGGCAGCAGTTTCTCCCTATGACAACTTGTGTCCATGGGCTGAAAAAGCAGTTCGTAGTTAGGGGATGATGTTAGGGATGGCTGGATTTCTCACACCACTGCTTTCAAGTGATGTATGCCGCTGCTGCTCACACCATGTTATGCAGAACATGCGACAGACAGGCTTGGGTCCTGTCACGTGCCTCGAGAGAACTCACAGTTCCTTCAGAGAAGCTTTCATTGAATTCAGAACATTGATGTGGTCCCTGTTCTGCATGAACCATTGTTGGGCCGAGCCAAAGCAGGGCAGTTAGGCCTAACGATAGCCCAGTACTGTGCATGGCACAGCAGTGCACTAAAGACTAACTTGGTTGAAGGCCAGATCCTGTTTCCTGATCACCTCTTCACTAGGAGCACAGAAGCCTCCATAATCTTGTCTTTAGTCTGCCTGCATTCCAGCCACCACGGCTTCGTACGGACAGGTGAGTTGCATTATCTCACTAGTGATGATATTTTTTTATTGTGTTTTGAAAGAACAAGTAGGCATAATTAGGTGCCTTGGAAAATATATGTGATTAAGTCGCTTTAGATGGAGGGCATTTGGATTCAATTAAACAGACCAACAGTAATGAAGATGACATAATGTGGCTTCTAGTGTAAAGTTCAAAGGGATCAATCTAAATTGAGTCATCCTCGTAGATCGTGTTTGCTTGTAAACGTGCACCATTTTCAGCCCTTAATTTTTCTGCATGTGATTTCAGATAAGTGTTTTGGTGCCATGCCTGTTTTGAAAGAGCACATTAGCCTCTTTTTGGTACTGTGAGCAAATTTATTCTCATTGCAAGAACATTTGTTTTTAAAAACCTGTCCCCATGTACTTGATGAGCGTCCTGTGTGTATTTTGCCAGTAGGGATGCAGCCGCTCAAACTGCGTTCTAAATTAAAACATATTTTATGTGTTGGTGTCTTGAGCATGGGAATAAGAATTTAAACTAGCTAGATAGCTGTATCTCAAGGCTTGGTAGACTTTTTTTCGTTTTTTTTACCATGAAACGTCATTTTTTGTGATTCCTGAATTATTTTTTATTTTTTAGCAGAATGATGTATTATTGTTTAAGAAAGAGCTAAAGTTCTTTCTCTTCGCACTTCCTCTCCCTTTTCTAATCGTGCCATCGTCCTCATAGTTAACACAATCTGTCCACCCCCTATAACCACCTTACTGCTCACTTCCCATCAATTGTATATAACTTACCTTACGACTGTTAGTAACACTACTCGAAAGTTCTCCTCTGCTCTCATCTACTGCACTCTAGTATGCAAAGGCTTCCTTCCCTTAAAACCTCCTCCTTCGTGTGTGTTAACATGCCTCTCTTTTGGTAACAGCTAAATTTGTCCTCTAGTTTTGCAATTTTCATTTTATTCGAGGGTGGTTTGTGCCATTTGTCTTTTGCACAATGGCACAAACTACCATGTTCTACCTCCTTTTTTAGGGTTCAGCTCAAAGCTGGTAATCTCTCTGTGGGCTTGTAACCACAACCATGTCAAGCCTATCAGTTTGGTTGGTTCATTTAAAATTAGCTTGATTTCATTAGTGAACGTCATGCGTTTTCCGGCGTTTTGCCCGCCTAAAGCGTACCGGCCAACTACTGAAAACACACGAGGCTCCATGTTTTCCATATGGTTTCTGCACTATTTTTTCTCTTTATTTCGCAGGCAGCACCATCTCGCTGGGCAGTAGTAGAACGCTTTGCATGACATCGACCCTGTTACATGGATAATTTCACTTTTGCCAGCTACATGGATAATTGCACTTTTGGCGATACGTTTCACTGCGAGCCAACTTCTGTTTGCTTTTGTGTGTTTGCTTTACACTCATGGCGGTCGTCAGCTTGCTTATGTGAAACTGTTTTACTTTTCATTTTATGTGGGAAGAAAAGTCCGGTTAGTAGTTGACAGCGCTCATAGCTTTAACTCGAGTAAACGCGAGCCCCATTGCATTGCAAATTCTTGTTAAATATTGCCCTGTTGCTTCTGCTGTTAATATTTTCCCTTCTTGTCGTTCTAATGCAAAAAAAAAAAAAAAAAAAAAAAAAAACGCCCACACAGCTGTAACCTGCACTGCCTTAGCATACTTTTTGCTGAGAAATCCTCCTATAAAAGCACCCAGTGAAAACATAATTTGTGCGTATCCCGTTAGCAAAAACCTATTTTTTTTCCTGCACTTTTCTGTGCCGTTTACTCCCCACTTCGTTTTTTTGTTTGTAGCTTCAGCACTTAGCTGAAAGAGATGTTTTGCTTTTCTGTGATTGTACAACAGGCGAGTGCATCGTCTAATTCTTATTTTTGGATAGTTCAGTCCCTCAACAATTTATAAGTAATTTAACATACAATTCAAGTTTCAACAACCTTCAGAAGCACTAGCAAAGTGGAAGATCTGATCAAAGTCAAAGAAATGACAAGACAGAGATCAAAATGTACGCCCAAAGTCCCCAAGTTTAATTACATTATGCTTATATTTTCTAAATTATGCCTTTAGGTGTTTTACTTTTAATTGCATGACATCAGGGCTCTTAATTGTTTTAACCTGTCACTTCTACTGAAGTATTTCATGTTGTAAATCATGTGGTGATCTTAAATGGAGTCAGTACATGCCCCAAAGCAATTGTTTGAGATACTCCGAAGTCTAAGGAGTAGCAGAAGCTTTTGTGGTTTTAGTTACCTGGTGGTTATTAGCTTTTTGAAGCTGCATTGAAACATTGATTGTATTTGTATGTCGGCTACGTAGTGTAGTTGAAAAGTTTTGTGCATCACCTTGAATTAGGTGGAGGTTAAGAACCCACCAACCACTTCTAAAGACCAAGGGGTACAAATGTGTCCCAAGAGCTAGCCTGACAAGAGCATGCAGAAAACGTCTGTTGATTGCTCTGTCGGTCATGTTGTTGTTGTTTCTTCCAATCACGAATTGTCTTGTCTTGTTTTGTGAATAGGTATGGAGACATGGAGTACCATTTGGGGATTTCTTTGTGCTTTCATGCCCTTATGATAAGCTTTGAGACTTTTGTCAAAATTGTACTCCAACAGTATTCTTACAATGCTGGAAAAGCTTTGTTTCAACCATAGACGTTCTGTGACCTTTATTTCTCTTATTGAAAAACGATCCTTTTGAAGACTCAATTTTTCCTCAATTCGAATTGAAGCACTAGATATCAATGGGTGACTACATACCACTGCAGGCTTGGTCCCATCGAACATCTTTTCACATTTCACACTTTATTAACCAGTCTTATGCCCACAGACTTGTATTTCATTTGAAAAAGTAAAAGTTCGAAATAGACTTAACAGTGTGTACAGTAGAAGGAGACTCCAGCAAACAGCATCATAAGGAACTGGTTAAAATCAAGAACTCATTTCGAAGTCCCGGACAAGGCAATTAAGTTAAACTTTCATTTTTCAGAGTTTCTTTAGGGCTCAGGGATGGGTAAGAGTGTAGGGTCGATTGGTGGAGTTTAGGGCTGGTTCAGTTATGAATAAAGGTTAAGGGTGGTGAAGAGTTTTAAGATTGGGTGGAGTTTAGGATACTGAGTTTTTTTTTAAATTCAGGAATGGGTGGAGTTTAGATGTAAAATGGGGTTTTTCGTTTTCAGGGGTGCGTTAAGGTTAGGGTTGGTGATGGTCTTTTTAGGTGTCAGGAATGGGTGGAGTTTAGGGGTGGAGGGGATGTTTTTAGAGTTCATGGATGAGTGGCGTTTAGGGTCTGAAGAGGTTTTAGGGCTTAATGGTGGGTGGAGTGCAGGGGTGTTGAGGATTTTGTGGATTCATGGATGGTCAGAGTTTAGGGCTGGTGAGGGATTTTAAGGTTCAGTGATGAGAAGGAAGAGGTTAATGGTGGTGTGACTTTGTAGGGTTCAGGAGTGGGTGGAGTTTAGGGAGATGAGGGTTTTTAAGGACTTGGATTGGTGGAGTTTAGATGTAGAAGAGTGTTTTAGGGTTCAGGGATGGGTAGAGTTTAGGGGTGGTGAAGAACTTCAGGAGTCGTGGGTGGTGCTTAAGGGTGGTGAGGGTAATTTTTAGGGTTTAGAGAACGGTGGAGCTTGGGTATGGTAATTGGATTTAACTTGTCAGAAATGGATGGGGAGTAGTCATAAAAAGGGAGATTTGGGGTTCAGGAACGAGTGGAGTTAGGGAGGGATTTGACAGTTCAGGAATAGGTAGAGTTTAAGGGTAGAAAGGGTTCTAGGGTTCTGGGATGGGATCAACCATTGTATTTACACCTATAAAAATAGGCATAGAAACGCCAACTTCAAACATAATGACATTCTATGAATTGGTAACTATGAAATAGTGAATGTCCTTCATTCTGAAAATTTCCATTAAACAATTTAGGTGAAATGGTTTCTTAGTAATGGTATTCCATGAAATCATTTTTGCATGAAATCGCATGCAGCCACTTCTCCCCGTGTTTTATCTATTTTATGAGGAAGGTTTCTGCTGTGCTGCCCACAATTTGCATGTTTTGTGTGGCAGAAGCTTGCACATCTCTGACTGGTGTTGTACCCATTTCATTGTGGAGACTTGCTTTGTTCCTCGCCATGCAGTAAATTATTTTATGTGAGGATGGTTTCCGTGCTGTCTTTTCTGCACTGGCGCTCCAGTTGTAACTTTTTGTGTGTAAGCTAAGCTTAAGATTTCTTATTCTGTGCAGCGGAAAAATACACTGCAGCTGCACATTGTAACCTTCTTCTGTATGAGAGGAGGTTCCACTGCTGCCATCAGATCTGTACTATTCTGTGTATAGGGGAATCTAGTCCTTCATAGTCTGCCTTTTTGAGTAAGTGAGATGCTTGCAATGCTGGTATCTACACAGTACCATTATGTGTGAGTGCAGCTTGCAGTGTTGATGCCTCTAATATACCTGTTCCTGCAGTGATGTTAAATTTACTTTTGGAGTGAGCTGCAAGTGGTGAAGTGTGCCCTGTAGCAGTGTCATGAATAAACCAAATACAGTTTGTTTCAGCTATCAACCTTACAATGAGTAAAGCTATGGTTAAAACATCGATACACAGTTCATACCTGCCTAAAACATATGTAGTACAGTCAAATAAGCAAAATGGTAACCTATAGCACATAATCAATGATACTTACATTCTCAGCGGCTACAAAACAAAGTCCTGGTAGAGTGCGTGTGCAGAGGTATAAAAGGGAAACACAGGAAACAGGAAGCCCCCGCAAGAGTTGGTCCAATTGAGAACAATTAAATAATGCTTCAATACATAGTACACACAGTCAGGCTAGGTACAATCTATTAGGTGGGCTGTCAGGCTTCAACACATAGACAAAAATGCCTTTAAGATCAGCAACTACAAATTGACATCCTGCTAAAAGTACACTTGCGTAAAATTGTTGTAGGAATACAAATATATCAAAACCTGAGAGGGGGCACAGATTACAGAATACCATTAATAATAGATGCTCTAGACAAAATTGATCAGGTAATACATTCGTACTATGAAAAAGTTGGTAACAATCTTCGGAGATCAGTCAAATAAGAAGATTAATGCCCTATGATATGTGGCAATAGTGCTCGTACAATCGACAGCTTTGAGTCAACATCCTGGTAAAACTGCATGTGCATGAAAGCAAGGGGAGGGGACCCAGGCAGCAGAGGACCCTCCGTGATAGGTCATCCAGTTAATTGAATTCTTAAAACAGTTGGCAACTATATCAAGCATGGCCAAGCTGCCCACAGGTACGAGGCTATGGAGTTGAGAACATTCTCACCGTCAATTCTGTGGGAGAACGACAGTGCCAATTTAACACGTTTAGTCCCGTAATAACCTGAAGAGGTGCAGAAGCCACCGCCTATGTGCAAAATCATATGTTGTGCAAAACAACAGGAAGTGATGTAGGTTATCCTTCCCCCTCAAATTTGCAATCACAATATTCAGTACCAGCAGCGAGCCTGCAGCATCTGACTAGGTATTCCCTAATCGGCAAGCTAACCAGTCTGTATTTTACGTACAATATTCGTTTATGCCCAGAATAAATAGAGTCCAGTTAGAAAGTACAAGGAGGGCCATGGTCTCTACTAAAATAATTACCCAGTAGAGTCTGTCTTCAATGCAGTGCTCTTCCTTGTCTGCTTATGCTGGTGGAAACCATCCTTGATCAGGTCAACAGTATCCTGTCTTACTCTGTTTGGGTCAGAGCATAAGATCTCCCGCTGTACTACATTCAGAATGTTCTTTAAATGATCTAACCAGGTGTTACTGCTGCCGCCACTATGAGAGGCTGCATCTTCCAAGGATTTTTAGGTAGATTGCTGCCTTTGGGTTTCTCACCAACTTAACCCAATAAAGCACTGGCTTTAGAGCTGCTACCTCCTCTATTTGGGTATCACTAAGTTCTGCACAGAGAGCTAATAAGGGGGTGCCTAGCCCCAACCTCAGCAAAGCTGTTAAAAAAATGTTCACGTCCACTTGCGATGACTGTAGGTCTGCATACCCCCAAAGTTCAGCTTCATAAAGCACTGCTGCTGCTACTGCCTTTTCTTTATAAATTTGAAGAATAATGCTAATACTCCTAGCACCTGCCATATGTCTGAACTTTACAATTTTCTGCCATAGGACTCAGGACTGTGGTTCCCTTCTGGATATGAGTTGTCCATTGCAGTTTCTCAGCAAACCTTGTCCTCAGATAGTCGTACAGCTTAACAGTTTTAATGGCATAGTGTCTATCCCTAGTTTCCACTTAAGGCTAGAGGACGGGCTTAATACCATACTCTTTCTTTTAGTTCCATTGATGGTGAGGGATTTCCTGACACAGTAGTCTAGAAAGTGCATTAGTAACCTGTGGATTGTATTTTTTGTTTGCGCCATCAATAGTACATCTTCAGCAAATAATCGTATCAGAACCCTTCTTCCAGCTATAACAAGGGTTTCTAGGGGTTCTTCCAGTAAGTATTCAATGACATCATTTAAAGACAAGGCTGAAGAGTAGATGTGCCATCACACAACTTTGCTGTATGCCCTTTTCTACTAGGAATGTTCAGTACACTCACTTCCCAGCCCATACCTAACTCGCAACATATCTGATAGAGACTTCTAGTTGAAGATTCCTTACCTTATAATTTTCCCCCAGACGTCAGACTGGATCCGGATATTTTTCTTAGAGCAATACCCTTGCGCGTTGGCAGGTCGCATTGGTCGACTCTGTGGGCGTCGTTAACGTCGTGGTCGCCGTGATGACGTCGGGAGTAGTACATAGACGCCGCCCCCACGCAGTGACGTCAGTTCTTTTCTTTCCGCGCAACATGCTGATCCGGAGAAGAGCTACCCTGGTTGTTTTTTGGCAGAATTTGACTGTTTTGTCTAGTTTTTCTGTGTGACTTTGGTGCATCGAGGATGTCTCCAAAGACCGGGTTCAAGCCATGCGAGGACTGTCATCGGACGATGTCGGTGACGGATCCTCATCGGGTGTGTCTGTGGTGTCTCGAGCACGACCACAACCCGAAGTCGTGCTCCGAGCGCCGGGCCATGCACCCAAAGGCTTTGAGGGAGTGGTCCCTAAAGCTAATGGCGGCCCGGCACTCGGCTCCACAGAGGTCCTGGTCTCGTTTGAGAGGAAGGTCTTGAGATCGGTCGCGGAGTCATCACCACACGTCTTCTTCTAAATCCTCAGATCAAGGTAAGAAGTCGAAGAAGTCCCATCTCTCTCCGACTTCGCCCTGTTGCTCGGCCAATGCAACGTGGGAAGAGTGTCCATGCACTAGGCTTCCGTCCTCGGAGCCTGCGTCTGGGTCGGCTCCACGCTTCCCAGAATTTCCTGGAGCGACTTCTGCCCAACTTAGAGGTTTATGAGGCTATGCACCTCATATTTGGGCGGGCCGACCCCGATACTGTACCTTCCGGCCCGAGGGGTTCGGCTGAGGGGCCTTCGAGTTCCGCGCCGGAGGCTTCGGCCCCGGCCACCAAGGTCACCTCCGGATCCGTGCACGGATCCGCACCGGTGCCGGTCGTACCCTTGAGACCTTCCTCAGTGCCGGGTTGATTGTCGATGCTCCCGATGTCGGTGGTGCCCACTATTGACGTCGACCCGATTCTTATCCCCGACGACTCAGAGTCGGAGCTGCGTTGACTGACGCCACCTTCGGCTTCGATGGGGCTTATTCGCCCCAGGTCGGATTCGGACCCTTTTTCTTATGGGTACGAATATGGGGAGGAATTGGAGGGGTCACTGGACCCTTATGAATACCAGGATGACCCTACTATGGACTGGGCTCAGGAATTGTGCGAAGCCAGTGGTCTGGATACTTCTCCTGACGCTGGCATATGCTGTCTCCTTCTACCGTGGCTATGGCGGAGGGAGCAACTTATGATATGGTGGTCAATAGGGCAGCTGAGGTCCTTGGTCTCGAGCTTCCCACTGTTGAGGTCAGGTCTACTCTCCTGATGGAGGTGCTTCAGCCTGGGGCTTCTACTTCGGAACCCATTTTGCCTTTTAATGAAGCCCTCGCCGATGTCCTTTTGGGTACCTGGTCCAAACCCAACACATGGGCTCCTGTGAATAGGACTATCGCACGCCGCTATCGGTCCACTCCGAACAACCCTAAATTCCTGTCCCAATACCCCACGCCTGAGAGTCTTGTTATCCAGGCTTCCTCTTCTTCAGGTGCATTCCCTTCGGCACCCCCGGTTAGGGAATCCAAAAGGCTGCAACAGTTTGGCAAGAAGTTGTTTTCTTCCTCCAGTCTCGCGCTGCGGTCTGTGACCACCGCATGCCTTTTTGACTGCTATACCCACTCTTTGTGGGATACGGTTGCGCAAGTCCTGCCGCAGATACCGGTGGAGGCCCGTGCTATCCTCTCCCAAGATGTGAAGGATAGGAGAGATGCGGCAAAGTTCACAATCCGTTGTGGGCTGGACACGACTGACTCTCTGGGCAGATCGGTTGCTACGACAGTGGCCTTACGGCGCCACGCCTGGTTACGTACTTCTGGTTTTTCTGGGGATGTCCAACAGTCACTCATTGACATGCCCATTGATGGCACCCGTCTCTTCGGAGACGAAGCGGACTCAGCCTTGGAGAGATTGAAGGATTCTCGGGCTACGGCTCGGTCCCTTGGACTTTCCTCAGCCCCTCGCCCACCACAGTCCGGTTTTCGCCCCTTTCATGGCCATGGAAGGGGCTCCCTGTCGCGTCCTCCACACAGCCACCGTGCCTCGCACGCTGGTCAGCCTATGCATGGCCGAGGATGCGGAATCCCACGTGTCCATGGGACCGGGAACCAGAGGTCTGTTCAGTCCACCTCTGCCCCCGCTGCAGCCTCCACACATTCCTAGTTCGTCCCCTCACTCCGGTCCAGTTGGTGGCAGGATTCGCCATCACCTGCCCCACTGGGAACATATCACCTCGGACAGGTGGGTTTTGCAGATCGTTCACAAGGGCTACTCCCTCCCTTTCGAGTCTGCTCCACCACCTATGCCACCATCCTTCAATCACCTTCCAGAAGATCATTTGGCGCTTCTCCGACAGGGAGTCACAGCTCTCTTGGCCAAGGGAGCTATAGAAAAGGTCCTTGTGCCAGAAGTAGGTCGTGGTTGTTATTCCCACTACTTTCTGATACCAAAGAAGGTCAAGGGCTTATGTCCTATCCTAGACCTTCGGGACCTAAACTACTTCCTCAAGAAGGAGAAATTCAAAATGCTCACCCTGGCTCAGGTTCAGTCTGCCTTGGACCCAGGAGACTGCAGGACGCTTATTTCCAAATCCCCATCCTGCCTGCCCACACCCGTTACCTACGATTCGTGGTAGGTCACAAGCACTTTCAGTTTACCGTGTTCCACTTCGGCCTTACCAGCGCCCCTCTGGTGTTCACGAAAGTGATGGAGGTGGTTGCAGCTCATCTGCGCAGGTTAGGGGTTTCAGTCTTCCCCTACCTCGACAACTGGCTGTTGAAGGCGGACTCACCCCAGAAAGTCGTCTCCCACCTTCAGACTACGGCAAACCTCCTGCACACGCTGGGGGTTCACTATCAACCTGCCAAAGTCACACCTGACACCCTCTCAGTCGCTCCCTTTCATCAGAGTAGTTCTGGACACAATGCAGTTTCTGGCTTATCCTCCCAAAAAACGGGTCCAAGACATTCAGGCTATGATTCCGATCTTTCTGCCTCTGTCTTGGGTTTCGGTGAGACTGACTCTGAGGCTGCTGGGCCTCATGGCCTCCGGCAACCTGCTAGTAACACATGCCAGAAGGCATATGCGGGCTCTGCAGTGGGACCTGAAGTTCCAGTGGGTGCAGGATCAGGGGAATCTCTCCGACCTGGTCTAGATCTCAGAGGCAACTGCGAAAGACCTGCAGTGGTGGCTTTCAAATCCAAATTGGGTCCACGGCAGATCCCTCTCCTTTCCCCAACCAGAACTCTCTGTAGTGACAGATGCGTCACTTCTGGGTTGGGGTGGCCACCTGGGAGAGGCGGAGATCAGAGGCCTCTGGTCTCCGGCGGAGTCAGGGCTCCATAAAAATCTGCGGAGCTCCGGGCAATCAGGCTTGCATTGAAAAGCATTCCTTCCCTCTCTCAAAGAGAAAGTAGTGCAGGTGTTCACGGACAATACTACGGCCATGTGGTACTCCAACAAACAGGGCGGAGTAGGGTTCTGGACCCTTTGTCAGGAGGCACTATGCCTCTGGACATGGCTGGAACATCAGGGCATTGCCCTGACGGTTCAACATCTGGCGGGCTCCCTCAACGCCAGAGCAGACAAAATGAGCCGTCGATGCACAGCCGATCACGAATGGCGTCTCCATCCAGAGGTGTCGCAAGGTCTCTTTCAGCAGTGGGGAGAGTCTTGGTTAGGTATGTTCGCCTCCGCAGAGAACACGCAATGTCAGCTGTTTTGTGTGTTGGAGTTTCCAAGATGGCATTCGCTCGGAGATGCTTTTCGTCTCAAGTGGAACTCTGGCCTCCTTTACGCCTTCCCGCCTATCCCTCTTCTGACCAGAGTTCTTTAGAAAATCAGGAACGACCGGGCCCAAGTCATCTTGGTGGCTCCGGACTGGGCACGGAGAGTATGGTATCCAGAGCTATTGAGCATGTCCATCGATCCTCCACTCAGACTGCCTCTTTGGGCGGATCTTCTGTTGCAGCAACAGGGGACGGTTCTTCACCCGAACCTGTCCAACCTCCGCTTTCATGCGTGGAGATTGAGTGGCGCCAGTTGACAGCTTTTGCCCTTCCACCCGAGGTCTGCAATGTTATCTTGGCAGCCAGGCATCCATCCACCAAAACGGTATATGCCTGTCGTTGGAATAAATTTGTGGCAAATCTGTTGGTCCCCTTTCCGCCCCTCTATCCGAGGTTCTTCTGTTAATTCTTTCTTTGGCCCAGCAGGGCTCTGCTTTGGGCACCCTTAAAGGGTATGTATCTGCCACTTCAGCTTTTCTTAGGCTTCCTGATGAGCCCTCACTCTTTAAATCTCCCATTGTGAGCAGATTCCTCAAAGGGCTCACCCATTTATTTCCTCCCACTCTGTTTATCATGCCTCAGTGGGACCTTAATCTTGTACTTACTTACTTGATGTATACCCCCTTTGAGCCAATGCATAATTGTCCCTTGCAGCTCCTCACCTTCAAAACTGTCTTTCTAGTCGCTATCACCTCTGCTCGCAGGGTGAGTGAGCTTCAGGCCCTTTCCTTAAAACCTCCCTACTTGTCTGTGCACCCTGAGAAAGTTGTATTGCGCACTAGGGCTTCCTTCCTTCCTAAGGTGGTTACACCCTTTTATGTAGGCCAGTCCATCACTCTGCCTACTTTCTACGCATCCCCACATCCTTCCCATTAGGAGGAGACTCCACTGTCTGGACCCAAAAAGAGCGTTGGTGTTCTACCTCAGTCGTACTGATGATTTCCTGGTGGACGATCAACTCTACTTTAGGTATGTGGGTGCTAAAAAAGGAAAAGCGGTGCAAAAGCGTACCATCTCTCGATGGGTGCTTCTTTGCATCAAAATGTGCTACGCTTTTGTCAAAAAGCAACCTCCTGAAAGCTTGCGAGCTCATTCCACCAGAGCAACTGCTGCTTCCACTGTGTTAGCACGCGGAGTTCCTGTCCTGGATATCTGGCAGGCAGCTACGTAGGAGTCCCTGCACACATTTGCTAAGCACTACTGCCTGGAAAGTCCGGTCCATCGGGACGGCTATTTTGGTCATTCGGTCCTTCAGGACTTCCTAGTATCATCTTGGTTCGCAGCCCACCACCGTGGACGGCATTGCTTGGGTATCTATTCTAAGGTAAGGAATCTGCAACTAGAAGTCTCTATCAGATGTGCAAGTTACTTACCTTCCGTAACAAAATATCTGGTAGAGACATATTCTAGTTGCAGATTCCTTACCGCCCACCCATCCTCCCTGCTTGTGAACTGGTTTCTAGGGACAGGGATTCCCCCTTTCAGGTCCTTAGGTCTGGAGCACCAATCTCAGTGTTCTTAGCGGCTCTGCGATTTGGCATGGAAAGTCTTTAAAAGAAACTGACGTCACTGCGCGAGGGTGGCATCTATGTACTACTCCTGATGTCATCATGGCGACACCGCCGCCCACGGAGTCGACCGACACCACCTGCCGACTCGCAAGGGTATTGCTCAAAGAAAAATCCCTCGATCCAGTCTGACGCCTGGGGGAAAATTCTAAGGTAAGGAATCTGCAACTAGAATATGTCTCTACCAGATATTTTGTTACCAAAGGTATGTAACTTGTACATCTGAATGAAGTGCCATTATAGCCCACACCAAAGTAATATCAGCCCCTTGGTCTACCAGTGATATCCATAACTTCTCCCAATCAACTATTTCATAAGCTGCTTTCAGATCAACAAATATTAGATACAATGAGGATTTCCTTTTGATTGTATACTTAGATGAAATCATGTATAACCGCGCTGCTTGATTAGTACTACCCACCCGTGATCTGAAACCACCTTGTGCCTCCATCAGGATGCTGTGGCCATCCACCCAGTCTTGCAGCCAGTTAAGCAGAACTTTCCCAAGGATTTTCCCTTCACCATCCAGGAGAGAGATTGGGCTGTAGTTAGAGGGGCTACCACGATCGCCTTTCTCAAATATAGGTATACGAATGGCTGAATGCCAAGAGGATGGAACGTTGTTTGCAGTTAGAGCGGAGTTAAATATTTTAGTAGGGACTCTAGCCCACAAGAAGGGCTCCTCCTAGTAGATGTTAGGGTCTGGTGTGTTGTGTTTCTTCGTGCCTCTCATTGCTTTTTCCACTCTCTGTACTAAGATGTTAATTGCACAATAACCATAAATAAACTGAGGAAGAGACTGACCTGCCAGTGCTTCAAAACCTAGGAATGAAGGGAGCAAAGGACTCATGGTGCAGGCAAAACACAATGAAAAAGAGACTAAGGAGCTAGAGTGAAGCTGAGGAACTGAGATTGAGATTAAAAATAGAGTGAAGTGGAAGTATAAAGGAGAGAGGAACAAGTAACACAAATTGAGAAATTAAAGAGACAAGGAAAGAAAAATGGCACTCAAAAAAATTGAGGGATGGAAAGAGTTCAAAGGAGAAACGGCAAGAGATAGAATGTAAAATGAAGCCACAGTAAGTGTGAAAGACGAGGGGAAAATGATAATGCACACTGTAAGAAGAAACAGAAATATAAATAAAATGAGTGGGAAAATACATAAAAAGGAAGGAACTAATAAAAAGAAAGGAAGTGATAGACTTAGTCTAAACGTTGTGAATGGTGACCCCATGTAAATGCAAGAGCAGGCAGTGCATACAAATGAAAGAACGATTACTGTAAACAAGTTAGAGGAGGTTTTATACCCACATATTAATAGACACTAGGTGCACACCGCCGGAGGGGCGGGGGGGAGGCCAGGTGCATCTGGGCAAAAGAGGGATTGGTGCTTTTAGGATATAAAGCAGTACATCCACATAAGTCAGAATAGCTAAATGCTCAAGAATGAAAGGAGGCTGGGTGTAGAGAGATAAGTAGGACCATTCTACACCCAGGTGTGGGTGGGATTAGATGCTTACATAAAAGGTGGGGATAGGAGAGGTGGGCTTTGTGACCCAGAAACACGAACTTGTCTAATTTATGTCTGGGTAACGGGGGTATCATTGTGAAAGAAAGTGACCAAGTCTAGGCCCACTCAGGTGAAAGTGAGCAAGGTGCACAGGTGAGGGCTATGCACATAAGATGAGGAAAATATAGATGCACACAAGTGAGAGATGCTATGTGGATAAGAGTGATAGGCGCTGTTGGACACAATTAAAAGGGTACAGTGCACACAGGTGAGAGAAAGCACACAGAAAAGAGTATGAAGATTCAGACATGAAGGTTCGAAAGAGCTAAGAGCACATAGACAAGAGGTGTCTTGGTGCACAAATCTCAATGTATTTATGTGTACATGGTATGCACCAGCAAGTTGTGACTATGTGATACAAGACTAAAATAAAAAATGTGCTGTGTCAAGTAACTGCTATTAATAAAATACCAGGAAGCAATTAAGTGTTTGCTGTGGAATGAATATATATATATTTATATAAAACCTAGTGGCTGTTTTTAATTGCCTATATCTTTGGTGTTGGTTGACCAATCATCACGAAATATTCCAAAAACATTTCACACTCACATCAGCTGCTGTCTGGAAAGGTTTGGGGTGATCCGTCAAGGGGGGAGGTCCCAAAATGTGTTTTCTCCATAATAATTCCCAAATGGATTCTGAAAAGGAATAACGCCCAACCACTGGACAGAATAATGCACAATTTGGCAGAAAGGTAGCTTTTGGTCCAGAAAGCACCCTTTTTGTTATTTGATATAAATCTGTTCAGTAGTTTTTGAGATATTAAAGAAAATTCAAAATGTTAAATATACGGACACGAAGGCTCTGCGAACCCTGGTGATCTTGTGCGGAGATCTGATTGGCTGCCAGCACCTCAACAAGTACCTATAACTCAAGGCCTAAGGTAACTATAACTCACCCCCTCACCATGCCCTGCTAGTTACCCCAGATATGACAACTTTTATAATGTTATTAAAAATATCTATGAAACATTAGAAGTCAAATTATTGAAGAAAAAACTGTGCATGTCAGGGGGGTGAGTTATAGTTACCTGAGGCTGTGAGTTATAGTTACTTGAAATACCTGTAACTCTAACTGCTGAATTTCTCTGGTTTTGTGGAAGTACAGTCAGAACCTAACTATAACGTCACTGTAACTTTTTTTTTTTTTGTAAGTGAATATTACCTAGTGGGTTAATGTTAGGATCATGTTTCCATGAAAAAGCGTTTTTTTGACTTGCCTTTATCTTTGGCACCGTTCGACGAATCTTCACAATTTATTTTTCAAAGAAGTGTCCCAGTGATTCTTGTTGTTCATGGAAAGTTTGGGGGTGATCCGTCAAGGGTGGGGGGGGCAAGAAAACAGGTAAATCAAAGTTGCGTTTCCCATGTTCATTCCCATTGGACCTTTAGACACAACTAGAGCCCAAACAGCTGGACGGAATGCCACGAAAGTTGGCAAAAAGCTAGCTCTCGGTATGCATATTACGCTTTCTCTTATTTGGTGTAAATCCATTCAGTAGTTTTTGAGATATTAAAGAAAATCCAAATGTGTATATCTGAGGTTGCGAATAAATCGTGGATATTTGTGAATTTTAGTGAATTCGTGCGCAAATAGAAGTGCTGTAATTGGCTGGCCACAAACTGAACAGAAAGTTGCGGCCACCATTTTATGTTAAGGGAGGGAGTCCCTGGGGCTGAAAAACAAAATGAAAAGTAGTATAAGGGGTCAGGGTGTAAGTACCCTGACCCCAGGAGTGTGATACAGGGGCGTTTGAGAGTCAAGTGATGGGTTTAAAATGATTTTTCTTCACCAATGCGCGATTAATCACAAATAAGCAAAAAAATTCTGACTCATTCATACACTATTACATGTACTCTGAGCCTCTTGCACCCACTCAGACACTCATGTACCCACTCAGACCCACATACCCACTTTGAGACCCACTCAGACTCTCATATACCCACTCACAGACCCACTCAGACATTGACGCACCCACTCACAGACCTGCACCCACTCACAGACTCACTCAGACACTGACACACCCACTCCCAGATCCACTGGCAGAAAGCTAGGTCTTGGTGAAAAAAGAGCCCTTTTTGTGAGTTGGTGGAAATGTATTCAGTTGTTTTCGAGTAATTAACAAAATTGTATGTCTAGGGATGCGGATACAACAGTTCTCATGCTGAAATCTGATTGGTTGCCAACACTTCAGACAGGAAGTAGTGGCAGCCATGTTGGGGCTCGAACTCAGCTGTGTTCCAAGAAAAGTAAAATAAATAAAAAGAGAATGGGGAGTGTAGGAATACCCTGACCCCCTAGGTCTGGGGGTGGGGTCCCCAGAGACCACACATGGCCAAAAAGCATTATTTTAAAGAATTTTTCCTGCAATAATCACGGAGCATCTGCGAATCTCGGTGGGGGGGGAAATGGGGTGGGCCAGGTCCTGGGGGCATATTCTGACAACTGTAGCAGAGAGGGGTGCACATATGGCCCCCCTCCCCATGGCCAATTTCGGCCCCGGAACTACCACCTCCCTGGGGCGTTCCAGTAGTAAGTGTGACAGCGTGCTTACGCCCCTCGTCTGAAGGCCGTTTACAGTCCTGGGGACCACCACCACCCCCAGGGCCAGCTCAATTTAGAAAAAGGAGGAGGAGGCTGCGCGGCCCCCCCCATCTAGCCTATTTTCGGCCCCAGAGACCACCACCTCTCTGGGGCCGGCCCTGCAAATACGAAGGAGCCATTAGTGGCCTTGGGGACCACCACCACCCCCTGGGTCGACTTCCTATGTCTTGAAGTGCTCACCCGCGGGACATAGATGTTTGCTGTTGCTTGGTGGGAGCATTGACAGCTTCTGCCATGCGAGAGCAAACAGTAAGCCGGCTCCCAGCGGGCAGGAGCAGGAGTACTGCTCCTGCCCGGATTGGAAAACAGTTGAAAGAATTGCTCCTGCACACAGGGAGCAGCATTTTTTGCTGCTAACTGCGTGCGGGAGCAACACCAGCTCCAACTGGAAGTGGGGAGCCAGCAGGGACCGCGGGGTATTGAGGCTCCCCCCCACGGTAAAATTTCATGACAATTCATCAGGCAGTGCCAAAGGTCTAGGCAAGCAAAAAACAGCTTTTTCTATAGAAACTAGGTCCCAATTATAACTACCTAGTGGCGACCTAGTGTTATATATATAACATCAACGTTGCCAGACATCCGAGGCTGCTAATTCAGTAGCGGTCGGGGCGTGGACCTAGCCTTACACAAATTATTACCAACATTCCTCCTGTTTTATGTAGAAAGTTCCCGGACACCAAATGGAGGTCCAAAATGCTTTATTCACCAATGCTTCCTCCCAGTACAACGCGTTTCAGCCATAGCCTTGATCACTTACATTTGCACAATGCGGGGCAGTCATGTAATCACATAGTCCTCTTTTTATCTTTATGTGTATGCTGGTTGTGGTATATAGCTGGTGTGTAAGACACTCTCAATTGGTACGTGATCAAGGCTACGGCTGAAACGCGTTGTACTGGGAGGAAGCATTGGTGAATAAAGCATTTTGGACCTCCATTTGGTGTCCGGGAACTTTCTGCATACAACAGGAGGAATGTTGGATATATATATATATATATATATATATATATATATATATATATATATATATATATATATATATATATATATATATATATATATATATATATATATATATATATATATATATATATATATATATATATATATATATATATATATATATATATATATATATATATATACATAAACCAAACAGGTATGTTATAGGTAGGAAATAAAAAAAATTTTAAACCTTAGAAATTCACTAAAAAAACAAAGGTTACAGGGATGCTATAGTTAGGTTCAGATTTTACACCCACAAAATCAAGAAACTATAACTCGTACCCTAAGTAACTAAAACTCGCACCCCTGCAACGCACAGTTTTCTCACCAATAATTTTATTGCAAATGTTGCAGTTACATTATGAACAATGTCATAGACGATATCATTACGGATGTAATAAGTAGTGTAAGTAGTGCATGGCGAAGGCAAGAGTTATAGTTACTTGAGAGAAGTATAACTATAACTGTTGAATTGCTATGGTTTTGCCTGTGTAAAATCTAAACCTAACTACACATCCCTATAACCTTTATTTTTTTGGGTGAATTTCTAAGGTTACTTTAATTCTATTTCCTAACTATAACGTCCCTGTAACCTTTGTTTTCTTCAGTGAATCTCTAGGGTTTTTTCAACGTGAATAAATATTTAATTACCTTATTTTAATCCAACCCCTGCCGCCCGTGGCCAAAAGCCGTGCGCCAGCAGTGTTGGCCACAGAGCCTGGACAGATTCTCACTCTATATGTAGGCAACCTGGAATGGGGACACGCAGTCTGCTGCCCAAGTCAATCAATTACAGTTCTGGGCATGCCATCCCATAGGGCCCAGCCAATTTGTACAAAAGAAGAGGGGTTGCATGACCCTCCCTCCCTGGGGGGAGAGGGGTGGGGGTGGGGGAATGTTAAGGGGGTCATGCAATCCCCGAGTTTGGCCCCGGGGGAAGCCGTGGGGGGGTTTTGGGGGCAAGCTTTGCTGCGCATGGGTGAAGGCCGTGCACAGTGCAAGGTTGGGTGCTTATAGGGGGCTGGATCCAGGCCTGGCCGCAGGCCGGGCCGCAGGCCAGGCCCTGTGGCCAACCTCCACCATGCACGGCCTTCGGCAGTGGCTGGATTAACGTATAGTAATGAAAATTACTGTATGTTGAAAAAAACACTGTTTCTCTGAAAAAACAAATGTTACAGGGAGGTTATAGTTAGGCTCACATTTTAAACGTACAAAACCATAGAAATGCACCACTTAAAGTTACCTCAAGTAACTATAACTCGTACCCTAAGGTAATTATAACTTGCTTCTTGACATTAGGAAATTTTGTATCGCTTTGGGGTCTGTATATGGATGGGTATTTGGGCAATTTATGGTTGGGCCTACATAATGTTGGCTGTGTTTAATAAACGATGGAGGCGCCTTGACAAAAGAGTCTTTGACTGACGATGTGAAGCAATGTTTAGATCCAGAATGAATGTGGCTAGCCTAATGACATTTTCCCCGATATATAATGGCGGCTCCCCTGGCTTTTGATTTGTGCCCCTGGTATACAGTTGCAGCAGGCAAGTCAATAAATGGTTGAAAACGTAATTGCACTTGTTTCTGCATTAGTACCTGTCACTTTCTGTAATCCAGAGATCACTTAGTGTTCTTTTGTGATGTTGCCAAGATCAAAAGTCATATAATGTCACTTCCTGTGATGCTTTTTTGGGTCGCTGGCCATGTGATGTCACTTCCGCTAGCCCATGTATTTTAGTGAGCTTACATTAATGTCTGCATGAGCTCCCACTGCCTATATGTTTCAATTTTGACACAGTAGTAATGATTATATTGTCTCTCTTTATTTGTTTTCTTATTTTTTGGTTGTTTATTTCTTTCGTTGATGTATAGACCAACAATATATTTAAGCAGATCGCATGCAGGTTCCCTTGTGGTATTGAAACAAACAACTCTACTACATATTTAAATACATTGATAAGTATTTGGCTATAAACACTTAAATCATTGCGCTGAAAATCATTGGCGGTGAGGTTGTAGAAACAGAATGTGTTTTGTGCGCTTTACACATAACTTCATCAATAGCTGCATCAATTGATCAACCATACTTTAAATGAGCCATTTTAAGTAACTGTAACTTACAAAGTGATGGCTCCCATTTAGATAATAAGACAACGTGGACCATTTCACTATGGGTCTTGCTTGACTTTAACCAAATAAAAGTTGTAAAAGTGAAGGGGCTTCTTCCTAATACACCTTTACAAGCCCATCAGTGCTTCTTCTCATTTATAAATGTATCTCAGTTTGTTATGTAAACATTGTAAAAACATTGTAAAAAAGCATTATTGATTGCCAGGCTTGACTAAAGCCTCCAGGTTGTCATAATACAGATCTTGTTGAATTCAACTTGTGTTTTTTAGGGCAAAATGGTGGCATGTTCAAATGTAGACATTGACTAATTTCTATACCAAAACCTCTAGTGAACACATTCTTGATGTGTCACATCTACATGGCAGCTGAGTGATTTGTTAATTAAAGGGGCTATCCAGGGTAGAGAAATACAAAACATTCTCATTACCCTGTTCTGTGCTCCTAACAGTCATCAACAGAATGTTCCTTTGCTTGATGTCTGCTTCGGTTTTGAGACTTATTGTGACTGCACAATATGAGATGTGATGTATTCAGCTCAAGCAACATCATCTTATATCATATTTGGATGGATGGGTAATAATTTGAAATGATACATTAATGTTATTGTTCAACTGTACTTAAACCTAAAATATAATTTCCAGGCGCTTAGAGACAGGATGAATAAAACCAGGCATAGTTTACCCAGAAAACACCAGGGGTGGCACCTTCGCAATGGCGAAGGAGTGTCACCCCACTGGGTAACAGCCAGCAGCTGAAAATAAAACAATATTTTTTTAGAGGGAAGAGCACTGCTTTTCTTGCCAGCCAGGTAGCAAAATGAACCGTCAAAAGCTTCCTTTTTGATGTAAAGGTAGAAACAAGAACTAAGAAGATTGCTAAAGAAGGGTTTTGGTGGGAATGTTCCGAGATATCCATTATTGAATGAAAATCAAATCCATTTTTAAAGAGGTCCCAGTGACAAATTCAAAGTGCTTGGTGAAGGGGAGCCATTAAAGAGCAGGCAGATGGCATTTTGGACTATTTGAAGAGGTAGGATACAGAAGTCCGGTTAGGCATAATGAAGCCAATTGCTGTAACCAAAACAAGCCACGATAATGGACTGAACAAGTCTTAGGGCAGAATTAAGTGGAATGACATTTCAATACTAGTGAACGTAATAGAAATAGGAAGACACAACCAAATTCATGTGTTATGAGATATGTTATTAAAGATTAACCTGATGATTTTTTTGAGCTTCCACTCTGAGCTCTTCTGTCCAGGACAAGAAGGCTACATTGAGGAAGGACCACCTCATTTTTGTCACTGTTAAATTTTACAAAGGTAGATTTTTTTCATTCAAGGGGCAGCTACCGTCACAGGAACAAAACGTTTCTTGAGAAAGGCCCAAGGCCTAAATCGTCAATAAAAGAAGCGATTGTCCAGATGTCATTAGCATAGAACAGTAGTGAAAATCCAAGCGAGCATATGTACAAGAGGCTTTTGAGTAGATTGAAATGAGAAGGTTGGATCATTTGAGGTTTATCAGTAAGGACAAATGTAGCACAGGCCAGTTCAGAGTTCTGAATGCTTATATGCTAAAGCTCTTTAAAAGGCCAATGTGGGAAATTAAAACAAACTTGGCATTAAGATTGAAGAGGATAAGTGCTGCTCTTCCTTCATTATCAAGGATCATATGAAGAATATCAGCAACCGCTAGAACAGCTCCCATCCCATTAAAGGACAGAGCTGTGCTTCGGCGCGGTCAAGAAGAGAGTTGGTCTGATCTCTTTAATATTATTTTGAAAGGGTAGTACAAATATGACATAGATCTTTAGTTACTGCGAATATTAGAATCCACTAAAGATTTATTTTTCAAGTTGTGGTACTTTTATAACTTCTTCCAGTCTGTATTGTGTCATATTAAAAAGGTCTATTGTTTATCCAGGCATGAAAATGCCCAGTACCATTTAAGAATATAGAAAATATTTACCTGACAATTATTTGTGAGGAGATCCTTATTTAATGTTGGACACAAGCAAAGTTGTTGATTCTTTTGAAATTGTTGTTCGCACAGTGACAGGAGGCACATTGTCTGTTTTTAATACCTTGTGGAAAACTGCCTAGTAAATCAGTGTCTGCAGAGATACTCCCCATTCCATGGCGTATAACTTTTATCATGAGTAAATATTGCTGAGTTACCGGTTGGAAATAATAGATCTGGCCACCCAGAGTCTTTGCATGTTTAGTTCAAACTCATAATCATGTCATTGGACGTTTCTAGTTTCTTTCAGCCCTTACCTTCGTGTTTAGTTATTTAGTTCTTGAGTCAACACTCTTGAGTTATTTTTGCACCTCCAGTACATTTTTCTTGGTGGTGGTTTGCACTTCTGATTGCTTCCCCTCATGCTTGCAATGAATCAGAGTTGCCCCCAGTCTATCCTTTTGCCAAATATTATTTCTCATTCTGCCTCTAAGCATCACCCTTTGGTATTGGCTCTGGTTGATCTCCGCTGTTCTCGGTGTGCATTTCGCACTGTGGGGCCCATCTCTAGCCTGGTTGCCATTATCTCAGGCAACTCCTTATTGTCTCTAAAATTGCCATGTCTACTGGTGGCTTTAGTGGTTGTGGTGAGCGTTTGCTGCGTTCTGGGGCTCTTGTTTCTACAGAATGCATGAAATTCTTTCAAATAGTTCACATTTTGCAACTAGCTGGAAGTTAATGCAATATCTTTTTTGAAGGGTGCCTTCCCATGGGTCTCCAAAGGTCATAGCTGCGAACCCTGGCTTCCCTTTTGCTACCCTCGACACTTACCTTGCGACCCCTGACTCGGAGGGAACTGTGCAGCAAAGAACTGAAGGCAAATGTGGCTCTTTGAGAGCCATGTTCTCATTCCATATTCAATTGTCTTACACTGAAAATCTAGAGATGTGGTAGGAGGTGGTGGTTTTCTTCCCTCTGTAAGTCACGAGGACTTGCACCGTTGAGAAGACTGTGAATGATATGTGCCTAGCATCTGTGATCTCCTGAGCGCGTCCATTTTAAATGAAAGCTAAATGGCATTATGCTAGCAACAGGTGATTTTAGCACCTGCTGCACCAATCTCTGTAGGTGAATGGGACTTTGGGGGCTACTTTGGGAGGCCCTGCTGTGGAAATGTAACAGTACTGTGAGTGGTGGACTTCTGAATTGTTTTTATTATACGAGTGGGGAGAGAGGTGGTGGTATTATCCAGCACAGCAGCTGTCTACCTTGGTAGGAAGCACACTGGGCAATAGTTGACATGCAACAGATCCAGGGGTTGGTACCAGAGGGAGGCCTGCTCTGCTCAGTCAACATGCTACCTACACTTCTAGGTTAGTCAGGATCTAAGGGCCTCATTTACGAGGCCCTAGCGCTACTGGAGCGTAACGGAAAACACAGGGATGCACCATATTGTTTTTAATAAGGCGCATCCTAGTGTTTCTGAAGGCGGCAGCACCGCCAGTTTTGGCACAGCGCTGCACCACTTTTTAGTAAATGAGGCCCTAAATGTCAAGCTTGATGAATCGCCTCTCAGGTATTCAGAATGGAATCCATTTTAATTGAAGTATTTTTGACTATAGTTTTTGAACATGCTGCTTGTCTGTCTGAACATTTGTTGTAGTAGACTGTATTATGTTTTACCTAGCCAATCTTCTATTGCTGTACCTTGACACAAAATACAGAGTCTGGTTAATTTTAAAGGTTCCCTCATTTATAGAGGACTCTGTTTTATCTTGCATAATATCCAAGATATTTACTTGAATGTTATTCTTCTTCTATGCCTTTCAGATAGGGTTAAAAGGCATTTTTTTTAAAACAGCGTTTTGACACCATAAATGCACGCGCACACGTCATCCTTTAACTTTACATTAACCTAAAGCATACATTGTTTTCTGGCATTTTCTTCATTGGTGTTTTCTCATGCTCTTTTTGAGCATTTATGGCATGTGAGTTGAGTGCCTTCAGTTAATGCAGTCAGTAGTGCCAGTGCATGGTCTCTGGTGACATGCTTAGGGTGCTGTAGGCCCCACTGTAAGCCAGAAAAATGGGTTTTCTGAATCCCCCCTACGTTGGGTAGCAACAAACACCCATAATTGGGATGCAGTTGGGCCCTACACACCTGGGTTGTGGTACGGCTCCCCCTGTTATACCAGTGATAGCTTCACCCCTGACAGCACCCATCAGTAAAGTCCGGGTGCTGCTGTCTTGTTGGGCCCACAAGACAGGACTGTTTTGTATAATATGGCTACTGAGGAGCACAGTCATTCTTAGCAAGGACAGAGTTGTGCTGACTTAATTTGCTTAAACATCTCGTGGAGCTGCAGTGCCATGTGCACAGTGGCACCATATGCTAGGGTTCTAAAATAAACTGCAAGGTTCTCAGCTGGCTCAGTAGAAGAATATACTTATTTCTCCCTGCACCTACTGCATGGAGTCTAAATAGGCAGCGCGGGAGGAACGGCGCTCATGTACAGCAGGATCATTCGCAGTGAGAATAGGACGCTACTTCCACCCCCTTTAGGCTTGGGACTAAAAATTAGTGTCATCTGCAAACAATACTGGAAGGGGTAGGGAATCCCAATAAAACAGGATTTATATCCGTGGGTTTAGGCCACATAGCGAAAGCCACAAAAAGCTCGGATCTGCATCAACAAAACAGTCTTATTATTTTATTCATCTCTTTGAACATTGTTTAACCATATTTAAGTAAGAGAAGTGTTAATGTTTATAGACTGTGGTTTTCCTTAAAAAATATTTGCGTCTGGTGACTGTTATTTACTATCTAAAATGTTTTCACCAGCATTCCCAGCAGATAGTCTTTTAAAAGTCAAAGCAAACTTCCTTTTCCGAAAGATGGAACTTTGCAAAGAAAAGCAGAACAATGACTTTACAATATGGTTGCAATTTTTTATAACCTTTTTCAGTTCATTTGAGGCCTTTTTTGGTGCCTTTTTCTAGTATGGATGAGGCTAGTACTGCAAAAAGCTATAGATATATAACACTGAACCTTGGAGGGAGGTAGCAACTACAGCTTGTAAGCCTGGGGTTGACCTGTGCTTAAACCCACAAAGTTGTAGGTGGGATAGAAGATCTTCTCAGCGATTGGGTGTTTACTGACTATGGGCAATGCTCATTTAGCTTCACTTATTCACCTTGAAGGTCTCAAAAACTTGAGGATTCAGTCCATTTTGGGGTCACTTGATTTGTGAGTCTGTCTCATTGAGGTCACTCGATTTTCTAGTCAATCTCTTAGGACACTTTTACACTTTGGGAGTACTCACAATGTTCTCCACTTCGGGGTTGGCTTACTTTGGGAGATGGCCAGTGGAAATGAACTCTCTAATAGGGAGCAAAGCCAACAAATTATCTCAGAGGTATATTTCGAACTTAAATCTGTTTCTCTGCTTTTCATGTATGCCCTCCTCTTAACCATAACTAATTATTTCAACATTGGGGGAACACCAACGCTTGCACAAGTAATATATTTCTTATTTACTTGTCGCTACACATACTATTATATGCCAGTCGTTTCATTACTGGCATATTAAGTCTAACCAGATGACTACTGGTGGATCTGTTCATTCTTCACTCCTTTTTAAAATGAACATCTAAGCTTTTTAAAATTAAAATTGAATTGTTTGTTTCAATACCAATATTATCAGTGCCTTTCGTGTTGATGCTACACGTAGCAGTTCATTAGTACCCTTAAAAAAAGAACAGAACACAAGCACGTGAAACCAATACAGCGCAGTGGTGCTTTAAATAGCTGTCACTTGCCCTACACCCACCCATACAATTAACACAGCCTGAGGCAATTTCCAACTGTTGCTTCTAGCCATGATGGTTGTTAGCTGGAATTTATGACACTGATTATTTTCTAGTGCTGTTTCATAGACTAGTCTCAGACTGTAGCTTTTACTACGGATGCCCATAACGGGGTTGCATTGTGCGGTGAGGGACACTTGCCTGGCTGCTGCCTCTGCTGTGCCTTTTTGCCAGTATAAGGGGAGCTTTGAATTGTAGTTGTGCTTGGTTATTTGGGGCTGATCTAGCAATTGAGGCTTGAATAGGGCATTGTTTGGTGGGCTTGCATATGATTTCAGCTCCTGACATATCATTGTAGAAGTCTAATTGCTAAATGAATGGCAAGTAAAATAGGCTTCGATCTACCTGCTTTAGTTCTTTTTTTTGTTATATCATTTTACGGTTTAATTTTGCAGTTTTTTTTTTTTTTTATAACTTTCGTGATGTCTCTTCCTGTGATTTCATCGGGTCAAAGGTAATGTTACATCACTTCCTGCCACATTATGGGGGTCATGGTTATGTGCTGTCTTTTCCTTTGATTTCACCAAGGAGTTAAATGGTGTGATTTCACTTAGGCAACTCTTACAGTTTGGTGAATCGACAGCCATGTGTCTCCAACGAAAGCCATAAGATGGCTTCTCGTCCTTAATTCAATGCCCCCCTAGTTCCAGGTCTTCTGTTGCCTGGTTCCACTTTACAAATCAGTTGGTGTTATTATTGAACTAGTCTATGAATATTTACCACATCTGGTTGGAAATGAGTTACCTTGAACTGTTCTCCGGCCCATTAGCTGAGTTTTACTTGCTACTTATTGCATTTCATGGCAGGAAATTCTGCTCCGCCGAATGACATCAGGGGCTGTACTACAAACTGTGCCCGGGGGTGCAGTGGGCTTTTGCACCACTCTGCACGTTCCCGGGGCACTTTGGCATTAGAGAAGGGGCCACAGACGCTTGTGCAGCCCCTTCTGTAATACAGAGAGCACTGGTGCACATTTAGTGGCAGCATCAGAGGGTGATCCCTCATATGCATGGGTGCATGGTCTCATTCAAACGATGGAATCTTTTGGCGCTGCGCCTGGGTTGTATTATAGACCCAGGTGCAAAGGTAAAGAAGCCCTCAGAAGGCGCACTGACAGTGTGCCACAAAAAGATGGCAGACTGTCAGTGCACCCACTGGTGTCAGCCCTCTGGAGGGGATGAAGGGGGGCCTATGGAACTCCTTCACATCCCATTCTAGGCGGTGCAGTCACTCACTCCACCCGCCTGCAAGGAGATCTCTCACCCCCCCTGAAAAGTGCAGGCGGGTTGCAGCCTGCACAGTGAAACACAAAGTGGCTGCTTCAAAGGTACTCCATATTTTACTTAAAAGCAGTGCCCCCAGGACAGCACAAGTTCGCAGCTGCCCTGGGCGCAGTGCGTTCATTGTAATACTGTGCCCTCTCCTTGCTTGCGCAAAGGTGCACCTTTTTAAAAGTGTGCCCACCACAAGCAAGGTAATGTGCTGCATTGTATGATATGACCCAACGTGCGTAAAAACTAAAGACTAGTCAAGAAGCATACTTTGGTTTGATGTGGTAATAATGGGACCATAGCAGTTATGCTGAACATTTACCTTTAGTTTTACACTTCAAATCTGCTATTCTTTTTTAGTGTTGAGCATGCAAGCGTTCTGGCTGCTGTTGTAATCTCTCTGTGGGGTTTTAGTCACACCCATCAGTTTGGTTGGTTTGTGGGCTTGCCTTTTAAAATTCGCTTTATTTCTTTAGTAAAAGGCATGCATACGTCATGCCTTTCCAGTGTTTAAACCTCCTCGAGAGCACCAGTAAACTACTGAAAACGTACGAGGCTCAGTGTTTTTCGCATGGCTTCTGGACTACTTTTTCTTTTTATTTCCTACGCAGCGTGATCTTGCTGGGCAGTAGTCAAGTGCTTTGAATGACACTGACCCCGTTATATGGATAATTGCAGTTTTGCCGGTTACATGAATAATTACGCTTTTGCCAATACGTTTGCGTCAGAGCGAACTTCTGTTTCCTTTTGTGTATCTCCTTCACACTCATGGTGGCCGTCTGCTCGCTTATGTGAAACTGTTTTACTTTTCATCTTAAGTTTATGCGGCAAGAAAGGTCCGGTTAGGAGTTTACAACGCTAATAGCTATTACTCGAGCAAATGTGATACTCATTGCATTGCAAATGCTTATTGTAGTATTTGTAACCAAAATGACTAATGCCGGCTCCCATGCTAACAGTAGAGTTGTCCGACGCATGCCACAACCCAGTCCCAGTCCAGGGTCTGTGAGAAGCAGGAGCATTGAGAAACAAGCTGCAACAACATCTCCATAAAACAATCCGGCTCGTTTAGATGGAATACCACAGTGCTGAGATGTGGATCTCTTTGCAGTGTTGGGATACACTCATCCACACATACATAACGTCTCACTCCTTTTCTTTAAATACTTTTATGGTTTTTAGAAAAAACGTTTTCGTGCAAGAGGGTCATGATATCGTTAAAAATTGTTTACACACCGCAACGCTTTTATTGGCTTATTTTTCCTGCGTAGATGATATGATTGAAAAATGCAAATCCCGTATGACTTGTAAATTGTCTGTTCTTGGGTCGAGGGTGTGAAAAACTCACAAGTGTAATCTGCATTTTGTTACCTTTCCATGCCGCAGGACCTGGAAGCCAGGGTAAGTCCCCCATGTTTGGCTGCACTCCCACACCCTTAGCTTTCCTGCTATTGGCGCTGGTATCTCTGTGACTTTGGTTCTTAAGAAAACATCTCGTGGCACAAAGTTTTGCTTGGTTAAATGACTTAGCAGCGCGTTTTACCCCCGCCAGCCGCACTGCAGAGTCCCCGTGCTGTCGGCTGCTCCTACTGACTGCTTTGTGTTGACAACTCGTTTCAGGCGAAGCAGCTGGAGGAGAAGGAGCGCCAGCTGAAGAAGCAGGACGAGTACTACAAGGAGCAGCTGGCGAGACTGGAGGAGAGAGTAAGAGGCCTTTCCGCTTTACTGTTATGATGGGATTAGTTCACTTTAACGGCGCCGCGCACAGCTGGCGGTGTGTAAAGTTTGACAATGGCTGATACCTGTTGATTAATACAGACACACGACGACACCCACAGCCAGCAGTGCGTGCTACACCGGAGACGTTTCAAGTCCTGGTCAAAATGGGCCCGGGCCCAGGTCCCCAGCCTTTCTGGGGGGCACTGATAGAGACACCTCTGTTCTGCCGAGAGTCTTGCCCTGATGACCGTGAGGAATTCTTAAACAGATTGTTTAAAATACCGTTTTCCTTTAGTTTATTTTTAATGTGGGAGATGTATAGGAATCTATAGGGGACCTTGTGCAGAGAAGTGTTTTTTTTTTTGTTTTGTTTTTTAACATCAAGCAGCATCCATAAACAAGTTTCCTTTAGATCACAAGAGGACCTCACATATGAAAAATGGGCGGCGGACACAAAGATTATTTGCAATATCAGTGAGCTGCTGCTGTTTGGTAATATTGAAAACACATGTCCTTATCCTTAAATATTAAATGTAAACATTTAGAATTTGGACCAGTGCAGCTGTGCACTGTCAGTGGCCTGGCCAAAGAGGACATGAAAGAGTTGAAGCTGGATCATAATACGACAGTGTGTGTGTGTGTGTGTGTCTCTGTATAAGCATGTGTGTGAATGAAAGTAAGTGAGAGTCAGTGACAGGTAGTGAGTGAGATTTTGTGAAATTGAGGCCCAAATTTACTATTTTTTGATGCAAAGGCAACACTGCTACGATGATACTGTGCTGTTGTACGTCAAAGGGAGAGAAAAAATGCATCATTTCTACTGAGACATGGTGCATTATTCCTCTCCTTGTGCTCTTGTACACTTTTGGCAGCAATGCGCCAACACACACACACCCTTATACCATAGTGCAAGGGTGTGTGCACCCTCTGAAACATAGGGTTTGAAGTGGAAGGGGTACATTCCAGTACAAAAAGTATGCTTTGGTTTTTTTCACTTTGTATGTGTGCGTTACAATGCAGCACACATGCAAAGTTGGAAAATGAGGAGAAATAAAAACAATTCTGCTAGTTATGCCTACTTCAAGCAATCATAAGGTTTTGGTGCAAATTCCTCTCTATGAAGGTTTGTAGATAGGAATTTGCATCAGAATGCCCATCCACCATCGATGGAACAGCCACTTGATGCAAAATAACGCAGTGCATAGCACAACCAGGATTTGCGTTGCATAGTAAATCCCACTCTAACACTTTTCACCTGGTGTGCGTCACAAAAGGGATGCATACACGGTGCAAAGCGTTAGTAAATCTGGGCCTTAGTGTCAGTAAGTTTGAAGGAGATTGAGTAAATAAAAATGAATGAGATTAAATAAGAATGAGTGTACTTGGAGATGTAAGAGAATGTGAATGTGATGTTGGGGTCATGTAACGTATCTTTCTGATAAAAATCTGGGTCAAGGGTCATACAATGTCACTTCCTATGATGACATTAATGTCAGAGTGTGTGATTTCACTTCCGCTACTCCTGGCATTTTGGTGAATCGGCGTCCTTGGACCATACTAATGGCAGAGGGTGCTCTATATATGTTCAAGCAGGATAACATACCCTGTGGGCTTTATTTTTGCCCCACCTGCTCTATAACCTCTTTCCCACATAAAATAAATAAGTGTTTTTAGAAAAATGCTTAAAATGCAGCCATGGAGACACTTCGCTTACCCCAAAGCCGAGTCCTGCAGAGCTCTGTCTTCTTTATGGAAATGATTTGTCAGTTATGATAGCCCTGAATTAATGCTGATATAAATGTATAAAATATGAAGCATTATGGATGTTCGGACCTGGAAATCCTTTACAGCAAACTCAATTTCCATACCCGGGGCACTGCTTGAAAAAAATACATAATGAATAATAATGCGTTGCCTGTGTTCACAAAAATATTCTATGCATTTATTATTTTTCCTGTTCTTCCGACACTGTCTCTGTTTGGGGCTGACTTATTTGCAAAGTGTCAAAATTGACAACTAGCACATTAGTGCATGGCTTTTCAAGACATGGTGTGTGATGTTGTGTATCATAATCCTGCCTGCAGGGTTTTGTGGACACATGGGTAATGAAGAATAACACTTCTTGCTTTCAGAACAAAAGGTTTAGTTGATTTTATATCCTACCTTCTCCACAGTTTCAGTTAATATGAACTAACTCCACTCGAGGCATCAATGCATTCTACTGAAGGGGAAGTAAATATGACAACGAAAGAACATAGAAGCAAAACTTGTTTTGGAAAAGTATTGCACAGATGCCCTCAACACACCAGACAATTTAAATATGTGGTAAAGAGTGGTTCTGAGTACCACGATTAAAGAGACACGCCAGAGCAACAGAAGCAGAACCATTGTGTGCGGGAGTCTGACTAATTCCAAAGACACACTAGGTATATTTTCTGCATATAAGAAAGTCGACAGCTTTTTGCTCCTAAAGGCCACCAGTGGTGCATCACACATGCAACCATAATCTAATAAGGAGTATAACATATTGTGAGGATTTATTTATTTGTTGGTATGAGAGAAGTCCTGTGTGCCTAAATTTGCAAATGAGCTGTTAGATGATGGTACCTTGTTTGCACTCAAGCTGGACTATATTCTGGATCCACATGAAACTCTGCTTAGAAGTAGCGCCTGGAAGAAAGCAGTGAAGACAAACAAGGCAGTCTCTGGATCGTTTGGGAATTGAAGTCAGCTTGGAGGTCAATTGGCGATCATATAAACACTTTTAAACTCCAGCTTTGGCTGTGCTTATAGATGGAGGGTGGAGTAGAACATTGTTCATGGATGGGTTGGATGATGTGAGCATTGGAAGAGGCCAAGTCTCATTAATAAGAAGATGACCTAGTTCACCTCATGACAGCTATCTGAAGGGAGAGTTTTTCCTCCGAGTCTTATCAGAATTGTGCTCCTGCAACATTTGAAAATGCATGCAGTCACTTCACTAAGTTGAAGTTTGAATTTTGAAAGTTCCTTCATCCCATTCAGAAAGTTTTTAAACACCTTCTAAGCATCCCTCCGGCTCCAGATTTTCGTTTTGGTGCCACATAGAGGTGGACAGGTAGTTTATCTCTTATCATATATGGTATGATATGGTATCAGTTTATTTAATTACACACAACCCTTCTGCACTATATTATGAGGAACATTTTTATTTGTTTGTAATTACAGAACTAGGACACACATGTCAGGAGCAGAAACAGCTACTTAATTAAAGCAAGGTGCTAGTTCTATTGGCCATGTGAATTAGGCATTGCTTTCTGTAGAGGATGCCTAGTGTGAATCACCCCAGTTCACAATCCTAGGTCAAGTATACTGTGTAGTGCTGTTAGTATTTGCAGGAGTCCAATCATTTTCGTGTGTTTGTGTGTCCGCCCCACAGTACCTCCATATGTCCTGCTCATAATTTTTAACATTTTCCCCCATTCATTGAGATAGTGACAAGTGGTTACCCATCTTTAGTTTGTTTTTTTTGCCTTTTTTTAGGACCCGTGAAAATGTGACACATTCTCACTCCAAGTATTCCATTGTTTTTCTGCACAACGAAAACTATGTGGCCTAACAACACGTTATTTGGAACAAGTATGTTAATAAATAGTCACACATTGATAACTACATCCCAAACGTCAAATTTGTTATATCTTGTAAAGTGCCACCCAAGTTGTGCTAATCCTAAAACCTTTCAATGTTGAGCCCCAAAGTATATTTGGTTAAACTCTTCTAAGGGATGTAACATGCTAAAATGGTCAGATATACATGTTAAATATGCCTGGAATAGCAAAATGAATGATAAGGACTATATGATTTGGCACAAACCAGTGAAAGTAAAATAAATGTATTGCGCATGTTCCTCCCACCATTCTACTCATATTCACTGCTACGGCACAGGCAGCAGCACTGCAAGCTTCCCTGGCAAACAGACAACAGGATAGTCGTGCAGTTTACTTATCATACTTCTGCACAGCGCTGCTTTTGAGTTGTGCTTAGGAAGTTGAAATGCTAGTAGGTAATAACTTTTACCCTTCATAGCTGTGAAATAAACATTTTGAATTGGGTGTTCATGCTAGTGGCACTTTGCAAGAGCCTTTTATAACATTTTTGAAACATATTTCTTTATAAGGCTTATCAAACATCAATATAACAACCAAAGACCAATCAACCTTACTTTACACATACTTGGTCATACAAATGAACAGATATCCTAGCTTGCACTGTCCTGTGTCAGTACCAGTGACAAATCTACCTTTGGGAGTTTCGTGCCTCCCTACATTCAATATCTCCGTGTCGAGCAGCAGTGACCATTATACATCTGTCCTACGAGTACCATAAGAGTAGGACTCTCCACATGAACTAGTCTCCTGATTTACATTTTCTAGTCTGTCCGCACCTCCTACATGCATCAGAACTCTGCTCCAGCCCATTCCACCACGCCCCACTCCCAGGATGCCACAGACAGGGCGTGGGGAGGCATCCAGTGTATTCCTGCTCTGTGTTTGCCCAGCAGCAGGACCAAAACTCAAACCGTTAGTGTTTTTTTAGATGTTTTGGATTAGAGTTGCCTCTAATAAACAATGCTGAATTCCCTTATGTAACCTGATTGTCATCACTTCTCGCACTATCTGTACCTCCTCCTCCCACCAATAACCAATGAGGATCCTGTAAGTCCATGTCTTTTTCTATGACATTTTCATCATCTACACCACATCTGGGGCAGGCAGAGGATCTAGTAATGTAAATAGTGTGTCGACGTGATGGGGTGAAATTCATATGCTGTTAAAAAAAAAAAAAAAATGGAAGTGCAGCAGCTTGAACCTGGCATTACCGGAAATGTTTTGAATCAAGAAACAGGCGCCCTCCCATTCCATATGAGATGAGCTCCAGCAAGTCGCTGCCCTGCTTGCTGCGGGCTCGTAACACAGTTTGTTTCCTATTGGTTTTTCAGGGCCTTGTACAGGCGGGACACCAAGTTTTGGCGAGGGGGGCCCACTAACGGGACCACTAGGGTAAAGGATGATCTGGGTGCGTCTGGGAAGTCCGTCCATATCTCCTGGAAACTGTTTCCTCTTACCCTGCTCTATGTCGACATGTTTGAGCCCACTTGTAATGCCCTCATAGTATCCGGGGGTTTCGTCAGGACTGATATTAGTGCCCCTCTGTCTGTTCGTCTCTGACTGCTAGGACTAGCATAAAAGAACACAGAGTCTCCTACGAAAACACAGGACATACGATAGAAATCAAAAAAAGTAGTGCCTGCCCTTGGAGCATATACTAATGGCTGTTGCGTTAGAGGAAATGAGATCCTAAATGATTGGTGTCTCAAACATAAAACGCAAGTGTTGGTATACAGAGCCACATGTGCTGGACAAACAAATACACTGCACACTAGCAAACAATCTGATGCAAAGGTGTTGACCTTCATGACTGCATACACAGAGTGCACATACTGGGTGACTCACTGCACATCAATGCAAACACTGCAAGCGGAACGTGCCATACCATGAAGGTACACCAGGTATTATTTGTTGGTACCTCTGAAAAGGACAGGTCAGAGCGCTTGCCCCCTATAGCCACACCATCATGAAGTTTGTGGAAAAAAAATAGCATATCATTTCTGTGGGCCAGCGGTCCCTTGTTTTTCCTTTGGTAAATTGTCTCGTATTTCACTTACCACTCCAAGGGTATAGTGTCCCTATTACACCTACTGGTGATCTGCTCTGTCCCACCTGTGATGGATTGGCAACATGGGGCTGATTTCCCCGTACTGCCCTTCAGTTCTTAGTGTGTCCCCACACAAGCGTGTGTGTGTACGTGTACACGGCAAAGAATGTGTAGAGATGTATGAGCGGTGTAGTTCTCCCACCTCCTATTAAACACGCCCCTATATTTATTAATGCTCCGTTGACTCCCAAACAATGTCATGGGTAATTCTGAGAAAAATGCCCTTTGTTATGTACATTTAGTAGTCATAATTGGCAAACATAATGCACCAGGTGATCGATATTATACTCTGTCAGTGAAACTCAAAGTACGGCCCGGGGGTCGCATGCGGCCCTCCTGACCTTTACCTGCGGCCCGTGGTCAACAGCATTACTTGGCTGCAGTTTTCTCCACTCAGCACTAACATCCAAGAGTTGTCAAACAGTCAAGTATTTATTTAAAAGGTAATTGAAGTTAAAGAAGGAAGTAACTATGGTGTCCTGGGCCAGTTAACTCTAGGAACACCTTAAGTTTTAAAGACATCTTGAGGCCTGTAAAAATATGGTAAAATCTTTTCAGAGTTCAAAAAGTGTTTTAATTTAATACACCAGATTGTGCACTGAGAGAGTATTTTTTTTAAAGTGATAGTTTTTAAACATGAATTTAGAAACATTAATTCTTCCCCCAACCCTCACAGCAATGCCAATAGTGAACTAAGAGGCAAGTCAGTTGTTATGTGCACTATGAGGGTGGCGTGGGTCTTTCTTATAAATGAACAGCATTACAGTTTAGTAAATCATACACAGGAAAAGGTTTTGTACAGTGCACACAATGAAGCCCTATATTTCTAGGTTCTCTTATATGTGATAGTGAAGAAAAGGGAGGGAAAGTGAACTAGATCAATTGCCTAGGACCAAACAATTTGGATAAGTGAGGAAGCTTGGATTAATCCCATGTTTTTTGGTTTCACATAGCGCAATTCAGTCACTCGATGTATATACTTCGCTTCCCATACACCCACCTTACCGCCAACCCTCATCCCAAAACCCATGACCGCAGCCCTGCTGACATCAGTGTGGCCCTCGGTCACATCACAGGCCAAACGTTTTGGCCCCTGGGAAAATGTTTGTGAGTACCCATGCTCTATGTAATAATCCTTCCGTACTGTGTTTTGTAATGATCTTTGGTTCACATAAAGCCTCAGGTCTTTCCTCTTCTTCCAGCATTGTACCTGGTTTCTGGCCCTTGCCCATTTGGACCAGCCATTCAACTGAGCCGTACACTATTTCAGACCTTCGACATTTCGTTCTGGGTTCACCTGTATACATGGGCTCACTCTACTCCTCCATGACCTCAACTAATTCTAGGGCTCATATACATACGGAATCCTTATGATGATCCCTTCCTTTAAAGGGATCGAAATGCTGTTGACTAATTAGACAAACTTGTTTAAATTGTGTTTATTTTTGGTTTCCGGGGCCCCTACTACTAAAGTACTGTGATGCACAATTATTTCTGCATTTCCCATGTGTGTCACTTTTTCGAGCTACGAGCACATATACACATTTTTTTTTTCAATCAAAACTATGATTATATGAATTCTGTGATGGTTTTGTTATTGAGGACTATTATCTATTTTTACCTATTTTTTAATCTATGCACATCTGTCGTTACAGCTTTCAACCCTTTAAACTCTTTCTCATTCCACTTACAGCTGCAAGCTCGGTCAGTGAAATCCATGCGCTGTCAGTGCAATTACCACATACCTGCTCCTTTCCAGGACTCTGCTATAATGTTTGGTGAATGTGGTGGCTCCTTTCTACATAGGGTAGTCCTTCGCATTGCCTGCTTTTTTCTTCTGCCCTATCTCTCTAGGGTGGAGGAGAGGCTGCGCCAGTTGCAACCTAGGAGAGCCCTTAACTTTTATACCCGTGGGACTAAGGAGCACCAAAAGCATAACCCACTTTCTCTGGGTTTCTCACGTGTTAAGAAGAGAAGCACCGTCAGAAGCATACCTTACCCAGATTGCTCATTCTTTGCATAAAAATCTGCCAAAAAGGATCCTCCTGAGGGTCTTAGGTCTCATTCTACCAGAGCCAAGGCTGCCACTCTGGCCTTGGCCAGGGGTGTTTCGGAGATGAACATCTGCCAGGAGGCTACAGTGTGTCCTCTTACACCTTTAGAGGACATTAATGTCTTGATAGCTTGATGGAGTGGTCAGCAGAAAGGGCCATTTTGCACGCTTGGTCCTGCAGATTTCCCTGGTGCAAAGTCCACTCCTCAGATCATCCACCTTTTAGGAGTAATGTGTTGGTGAGAAATCTGCTGTATCCTTCAGAAGAACAATTAGATTAACTTTGTTAACACTTTTGTCTGCTGCATACTCTCTCTAACAGCAGATTCCTCACTTCCAGTCCTCATCCCGTTCTGTTGTGTGGACTTCTAGGTTTTAATCAGTTCCATGTTGAATTCTGCATATTGTCACTGTTGTCAATCTGTTTTGATGCTACATGTGTAAGGGTGCAGAGCGTTTTGTTGTAAACTGATATCTGCATGGAGGAGTGGTGCATGTATCTGGCTTTGCACTGTCATTTCACGAGGAGAGATATATGCTGAGGAGTCTGGTAACATCACGTATCAGCATACAGGAGCAATTGCTGGAATAGTTTGTAGATCAATTCTGGTGTTTGGATGAAATCAATTCAAAATGTGAGGAGTCTTGGGGCTAGCTCTGGTGAAATAGCGAAGTTCATTTGGACCTTAGTCCTTTATACCAAAATGTTATACATAAATGCAACGACTATATACACTCAATATATTTATACCAAAAATTGTCCATTATAATACAATACTATATAAAAATAAATATTATTGATGTTAACAAGTAAAAATCTACGTTCTGCTGAATGAAAAGAAATAAATATTTACAAAATACACTTATAATTACACCCAAATACACAAAAGAAAAACTAACGTTAGAACGCTTGCCCCCTACTTTTTCCACTTGCTTACAGCTCCTGCAAATCTACCTATAGCACAGGCGACATCTAAAAATTGAATATGGAGTAAGATTTTTATAGCTTCTGACCTCGTTCTTATGCCATATTTATTTAACCCCTTCGCTGCCAGGCCTTTTTCCCCTCCTGTGCCAGCACTTTTTTTGGCTATTTGGGGTAGTTCGTGCTTAAGCCCTCAGAACCTTTTATCCACATAAGCTACCCACTCCAAATTTGCGTCCTTTTTTTCCAACATCCTAAGGATTCTAGAGGTACCCAGAGTTTGTGGGTTCCCCCGAAGTAGACCAAGAAATTAACCAAAATACAGCTAAAATTTTGTTTTTTAAAAACAAAATGGAAAAAAAGTGCTGCAAAAGAAAGCATGCATTTTTCTTCCCTGAAAATGGCATCAACAAATGGTTTGTGGTGCTAAAATCACCATCTTCCCAGCTTTCAGAAACAGACAGACTTGAATCGGAAAACCACATTTTCCAACACAATTTTGGCATTTTACTTGGAAATACCCCATTTTTACCATTTTGTGTGCTTTCAGCCTCCTTCCAGTTAGTGACAGAAATGGGTGTGAAACCAGTGCAGGATCCCGGACATCAAAACATTTTTGAAAAGTAGACAAAATTCTGAATTCAGCAAGGGGCCATTGTGTAGATCCTTCAATTGAAATTGAGTTGAAAAAAACCCAGTTCTGTCCACGTTTCTTCTTTAACTTTTTTCAGCTATGGCAGATTTTTGAAAGCAATATAGCATTACGTCTGCTGGACTCTTCTGGTTGCAGAGATATACAGGGCTTGTAGGTTCATCAAGAACCCTTATTACCCAGAGAAATATAAAGAGTGAAAAATAGGTGTGAAGGAAACCTTTGTATTTCCAAAATGGGCACAAGATAAGGTGTTGAGAAGCAGTGGTTATTTGCACATCTCTGAATTCTTAAGTCCCCAAACTAGCATTTGAATTACAGGGCATTTCTCATATAGACTGCTTCTTTACACACTGTCTTACATTTGGAAGGAAAAATGTAGAGAAAGACCAGGGCCAATAACACTTGTTCTTCTATTCTGTGTTCCCCCGGGTCTCCCGATTAAAAATGGTACCTCACTTGTGTGGGTATGTGTTGTGTTGGGATGTACTGTATCGTGGGTTGGAATGCACGAGGGGGTGGAATGTACGGGAGTCATGGGAACACCACGAGAGGGAGGTGGAACGCTGTGGTAACGGGAGGGGAGACGGTTGAGAAGGGCAGAGAAGGAATGACTTGTTCTTGCTTACGGCTTGCTAATAAAAGGAAAATACCACTTACGAAGTTGCTGTCTGTGTCCTGGATCGAAGGAGCACAACAAAGAAAGTGGCGACGAGCGTGGGATCGAATTCCAGCGTAATCCAGCGTTTCCAATCTGCTGACGAACGCCGAGGATCTTCGTGGAAACGGGCTAATCATTGCAGTGAGTCGGGCTTGTGAGGGTGGAGTAGCAGTGCTACAGTACAAAGTTTGACATAATAAGCGGCACGCGCGACGTCCGTTGGGTGCTCGAGACAAGTTTCATATACGCACGCCTTTGCTGGCGCGTGCGTTGCTACGAGCTCAACGTTAATGCGGCATGACGCACTGTGTGTTGACGGACGTTGTCTAGGCAACTACATAAACTGTCCAGGACGTTGCCAAGCTATATATTTTTTTTTTTTCTTTCTCTTTACATGACATCGCAATGAATTGAGCTACTTTGTTTCCAAGAGGTTCCCTTACTAGTGTGCTGAGTCGAACAAGTTATTAAAGAACAGAACAGTAAAGAACAGGTCATTCCTAATGGCACAACAGAATTTTAGCATAAGCCCACCACATGCATTTTGGGTTTCAGGTACTGAACCCTCAATCAAATGGACAGAATGGAAGGATTACTTTACTAATTACATTGAGGCTATAGACGAAGAAAAAAAAATGTCTCCAGAACAGAAAAAAAGAATCCTGTTACATTCGCTTGGTCCAGTAGGATTAAAAACGTATAGTAGAATGCAGAAAAATGTACCTATGGGAGATGGAAACATTTTTGATGCAGCATTAATGGATCTTGACAAGTATTTCGCACCAAAAGTATGCATTGGCATCACACGTTTCAAATTTTTTCAACGCAAACAGCATAAAGAAGAAGAGGTAGATGATTATGTAGCGGAATTAAAGAAGTTAGCCATTGATTGTAAATTTGGCATTTTACATGATGATCTCATTAGAGATCAATTAGTCATGCATGCTCGTAATCAGTCCATACAAGAACGCCTATGGATAAATGGCGATGCACCACTGGAAGATGTTCTAGCGATTATTCGTAAAGCTGAGATTTCAGGAAGGTGTGCGACAGAATTGAAATCTTCAGATAAAGAGGACGGTAGTGTTTTCAAAATAAATATTTGCAAATCAACATCTAACTACAAAGAGAGAGAATCAGAAAAAACGCCAACGTTCAACTACAAGGAGAAGGTAGAACACAGAGATAAAAGGTGTTATCGTTGTGGCAGTAAAGAACACTTGCCATTTTCAAAATCGTGTCCTGCTGCGAAACAAAGGTGCAACAACTGTGGTGTAATTGGACATTTAGGGAAAGTATGTCAAAAGAAAAGAAATAGCGTCAAATGCGTGTATGAGAACAATGTCAACAGTGATACAGAAGATGAATGTGGAAGTATTAACATGATCAAGAATGTACAGAACAAATTCGTATTGAACATTAATGGAAGTTATTTGTCAAAAAAAACAATGTGCGAAATGAAGATTGGAGGGATAGATATCAATATTCATGCTGATTCGGGTTCGCCATTTACCATAATTAACGAGAACATGTGGGAAAATAAATTTTTACCAAAAGTAGGGAAACATTTATTCCCTCCTGACATTGAACCAGAGAGTTATACGGGCGAAAAAATCAATGTACTTGGGTACAGATGGTTAGTTTTTCAATTCAAAGGAAGGAGTGCCAGAGGCAAATTATATGTAGCAAAAAAAGGACCTTCAGTCCTAGGTTGGCAAGACCAAGGTAAATTACATATGATTTTAGATCCCAACAGTGAGGATAAAGTACTTCTGGCAGATTTAGGAAATTCAATGGAAGAGGAACTGGAAAAGAAGTTTCCTAAAGTCTTTAACAAACAACTCGGGAAACTATGCGGGTTTGAGCATGAGATTGTGTTGAAACATGATGCACATCCTAAAGTACATAAACTACGACCTGTACCTATAATGGTAAGAGAAGAAGTGTCGAACGAATTGGAGAAATTGGTACAATTGAACGTAATTGAGCCCATCGAGAGCTCGGAATGGGTTTCACCGGTGGTCGTAGCACGGCGCAGTAATGGGAAGATCCGTCTTTGTGTGGATTTGCGTCACCTCAACAATAACATTGTCATAGACCAATTTCCGTTGCCAAAAATTACTGAAATGGTATCCAGTCTTAAAGGCGCTACTTGGTTTTCTAGTATTGACTTATCAGCGGCGTACCATCAGATTCCTCTGTCACTACAATCGAGGAAATTAACAGCCTTTATCACTCATATAGGGTGTTTTCAATTTAAAAGAATGCCTTTCGGTTTGGCATCTGCCGCTGCTGTTTTCCAGCGTTTGATGCACACACTATTTGGAAAGGAAAAAGGAGTAATGTTCTTTCAGGACGACATCCTTGTGTTTGGAAACAGAAGAGAATGTCACGATGATAGAGTGCAACGTGTGTTACGTTTTTGGAAAACAATGGATTGACTGTTGAAATGAGTAAGTGCAAGTTTGCAGAGAGAAGTGTGACATATTTGGGGCACGTTATTAGTGGCGAGGGAGTTAAACCTAAGCCATCTTTAGTAAGCACTATTAAGGAAATGTCACCGCCATCATGTAAGGATGACGTTAGGTCATTCTTGGGCATGGCAGAATTTTGTGCAAAGTTTATTCCAAATTTTGCAGAGAAAGTATTTAACATAAGACAACTGCTTAAAAAAAATGCAAGATTTGATTGGAACTCAGAGTGTGACGTGGAATTCAAAAACATCAAAGAATATTTGTGCGAGGTCCCTAATTTGAGTGGTTTTGATCCACTACTCCAGTGCTACTTGACCACAGATGCGAGCGATAAAGGTCTGGGTGCAGTGTTGTCACAAAAGGAAGATTGTGGTAAGGAGAACATTATCCTGTTTGCATCTAGATCTTTAACATCAGCTGAGGAAAAATATCCCATTATTGAAAGAGAGGCGCTTGCTTGTGCGTGGGGTTTGGAGCATTTTCGTTCATTTGTGTGGGGTAGGAGTGTCATCATCCAATGTGATCATAAACCACTAATGAAACTTTTGTCTTCAGAGGGTAGCGTTGTAGCATCGCCGAGAATTGCGAGGATTTCTATGAGAATGAGTGAGTACATTTACAAGATGGTGTACGTACCAGGGAAGAAGAATGTGTTGGCTGACTGTTTCTCTAGGATGCCATGTCCTTTAGAAGAATGTGTGGAGGACCCTTGGGATCAGTGTAAAATTGCATTTATTTTTGATTCCGGCTTACCTGCTTTAAGTAAGGACAGGTGGGAAGTGGAACAAAAAAAGGATAAGGAATTGCAAAGTGTGCTAACATTTTTGCGGGTAGGGTGGCCCAAAAAAGATTTATTGTCCGAGGGGAGTAAACATTTTTGGGAACTCAGAGCGGAACTATCTATAGAGAATGATTTAATTTTGAGGGGCAATAGGTTTGTTCCTCCTAAGAACTTACGTGCTAGCATCATAGAATTATGCCATGAGGGTCATTTTGGGATAGTACGTACTAAAACAATTGTTAAAGAATATTTTTGGTGGCCAGGTATTGATACCGCAGTGGAGAGATTTGTGCGTAATTGCCATGTGTGTGCATCTGCTGACAAAACTTTACACACTTTGAGACCACTTATGGATCAGAAATTAGTTCCAGTGGTACCTTGGGAATGTGTGGCCATAGACTTAATGGGGCCTATTGGAGAACAGCAGGAGTATTTGGTGGTCATCATGGACCTTTTTTCAAAATGGCCTGTGGTTAAAGTAGTTAAAAAGGCGGATACTGCATCTGTGTTGGAATGTTTGGACCAAACATTTTGTTCGGAAGGCATTCCAGCTTTACTCTTAAGTGACAATGGGGTACAATTTGTATCAAACATGGCTAAGGTTTATTTCGATAGAGTTGGAGTTTCACACAAAACCACTTCATTGTACAACCCTAGTGGTAATGGTTGTGTTGAGAGGTTTAACAGAGTGTTAAAGGGAGTCATTCAAGCAGCTATGAGAAAACACTACGATTGGCATACGGCTGTTTGGAAAGCGGTTTGGGCATATAGGGTAACAGAAAACGAAGTTACTGGCATTAGTCCATTTGTTGCCATGAGGGGTAGAAAGCCTAGGTGCAAGTTTAATCCAGCATGGTTATACAAATGTGGTATGGATTTTTGGTCTGTGAATGATGTACGTAAGAGGATGGAAAAAACGCAGGATAGAAGCAAATCATATTTTGATAAGGCTCATGGTGCGAAAAAAACCCAGGTCAAGGTTGGAGATTGGGTAAGAATTAAAAAACCTTTCAAAGTAGTCAAAGGTGAGAGCCAATATTTTTGACCGGAACAAGTAAAGGAGGTTTTACACAATGCTGTGAAGTTACAAAATGGAAAAGTGTGGAATTTGAAACGAATTGCATTATGTCCAGTAGTACATGAAAGTGAGGATGTGGAGAATCTAGAAAATAAGATGAATGACCCTTTTGGAGTGGATGATGGTGAGACTTTTAACCCAGGCACACCAAATTTGAGAGACAGTAATTGTGGTACATTTGGAAGTTCGTATAACGATTCAACCAGCGAAACGAACGGTGGCGATGATATGGAAGGAATTGGTGAAGCAAGGGATCAAATTCAGAGTAAACAAGAGTCACAATTGGTTTCACAAGAGTTGGAACACAACCAGATTTTGGACACTGATAAGAGAAGAAGAAATTTACCCCTGTGGCTAAAAGACTTTGTTTTAGATTAAGGATTTCACTATTCAATAGTTCTTCATTTGTATTTCCTTTTTGGGGTTCTTTTGTTCTATGTATTATTTATTTATTTTTTTTTCTCTCTTTTATTGTATTAAGGAAGGGGGGTGTGTTGGAATGTAAGTCTTAGTCAAATCTTAGTGAACCAAGTCTTATTAAGGAAGGGGGATGTGTTGTGTTGGGATGTACTGTATCGTGGGTTGGAATGCACGAGAGGGTGGAATGTACGGGAGTCATGGGAACACCACGAGAGGGAGGTGGAACGCTGTGGTAACGGGAGGGGAGACGGTTGAGAAGGGCAGAGAAGGAATGACTTGTTCTTGCTTACGGCTTGCTAATAAAAGGAAAATACCACTTACGAAGTTGCTGTCTGTGTCCTGGATCGAAGGAGCACAACAGTAGGCCTAGTGCCCTGGACAGGAAACACAACCTGGACACATCACATTTTTACACTGACATCTGACGTGTTTTTTGGAAAGTGCCTAACTGTGGATTTTGGCTTCTAGCTCAGCCGGCACCTAGGGAAACCTAGCAAACCTATACATTTGTGAACACTGGACACCTAGGGAAATCCAGGATGGGGTGACTTGTGGAGCTCTCACCAGGGTCTGGCACCCAGAATCCTTTGCAAACCTCACAATGTGTCTAAAAAAAACTTTCCTCACATTTTGGTGATAGAACGTTCTGGAATCTGAGAGGAGCCACAAACTTCTTCCCACCCAGCATTCCCCCAAGTCTCCAGATGAAAATGGTACCTTACTTGTGTTGGTAGGCCTAATGCTCGCGACAGGAAATGCCCCAAAATGCAACATGGACACATCAAATTTTTCTATTGAAATCTGAAGTGTTTTTTGGAAAGTGCCTAGCTGTGGATGTTGGTCTCTAGCTCAGCCGGCACCTAGGAAAACCTAGCAAACCTGGGCATTTCTGAAAACTAGACACCTAGGGGAACCCAGGATGCGGGAACTTGTGGCGCTCTCACCAGGTTCTGTTACCCAGAATCCTTTGCAAACTTCAAAATTTGGCCAAAAAAAACACATTTTCCTCACATTTTGGTGGTTAAAAGTTCTGGAATCTGAGGGGAGCAACAAATGTCCTTCTACCCAGCATTCCCCCAAGTCTCCTGATAAAAATGGTACCTCACTTGTGTGGATAGGCCTAGTGTCCACGACAGGGAAGGGTCCAAAACACAACACGGACTCATCATATTTTTCTTATGAAAACTGACCTGTTTTTGCAAAGTGCCTAGTTGTGGACTTTGGCCTCTAGCTCATCCGGCACCTAGAAAAACCTAACAAAGCTGGGCCTTTCTGAAAAATAGACACCTAGGGGAACCCAGGATAGGGTAACTTGTGGCACGCTCACCAGGTTCTGTTACCCAGAATCCATTGTAAATCTCAAAATTTGTTTAAAAAAAAAAAACACTTTTTGGTGCTGCAAAGCTCTTGAATTTGAGTGGAGCCACAAATGTCCTTCTAACCAACATTCCTTTTACATCTCCCAATCAAATTGGTACCTCACTTGTTTAGGTAGGTCTAGTGCTCACAACAGGAAATGCCCCAAATCGTTCCCCTCAGTCTCCCGATAAAAATGATACCTCACTTGTGTAGGTGGGCCCAAGTGCCTGCGAGAGGGAAGAGCCAAAAACATGTTGAGATTGAGGGGGAACCAAAGCGGGTCCAAAAGGGCAGTTTGAAAGAAAAAGTTTTTAGGCTGACAAGTGGTGAAGAATTTTTATCGGTATAGATGCGACAATGCTGGGTGGTAGGAATTTTGTATGTTCCTGCAGGTTCCATCACAAAAATGTGGGGAAAATACGTGTTTTCAAGCAAAGTTGAAGGCTTGCAGGGCATTATGAGTAACAAAATGGTGTGGGGTGCATGTGAAGCACACCACCCTGGACTCAGCCAGATGTTTAGTTTTCAGATGTCCAGGTCTCGTAGATTTTTCTAGATGGCAGCATCCCAAAGTCCAAAAAGTGCAGCCCTCACCATTCAAATAGGACGATTTTGACAACGAAGCTTTCATGGCACAAATGTAAAATCAAAACCCAAAATAATCAAAGGTCCTCTTGCTTGCCGTTGGGATAAGATCATTTAGTGTGCGAGGGGGAGAGCTAAAAGACTGTTACCCCCTTCAGTTTTGGTGGGGGCATAACCATGCCCCTACTGGTTGGTAGCCACCACCCCACATTTTTTTTTTATTCCCTGGCATCTAGTAGGCTTTCTGCCTCCCCCGGGGAGGGATCGGGGGTAACTGCCCCATCTGCCCACCGGTGGGCAGAACAAATTTGTCCCCATTAATTTGGGGTGGGGGTATGGCCTTACCTCCACCCTCCTTTTTTTTTTTTTTTTTTTTTTTTTTAAACAAATCTTCCCTGTTGTCTAGAGAGCTTTCTGCCCCTCCCCCCCCAAGGGGGGCAGAAATGGCCAACAGTAATGTGCCCCCATGGGGAGTGACCCTTTCCCAAGGGGCTTCCCCCCCAAACAAAACACACACCCCAATCCCTGGTGCCTAATGAACCTAATAGAAATAGGCCAGTCTGCCCCCAAGGAGGGGCAGAAATGTCCTAAAATAATTTGCCCCCATCAGGAGCAACCCTTGCCCAAGGGGCGCTCCACTTACATAAAATAGTAAAGAAAGAAAAAGTCCCTGGTGTCTAGTGGTTTCTGCCCCCCCCCCCCCTTACCCGGGGGGCAGATTGGCCTGATAAAAGTAGACCGATCTGTTCCCAAGAGGGGCAGAAATGGCTTAAAATAAAATTGCCCCCCCCCCCCCCCCGGGAAACAAGCCTTGCCTAAGGGGTCGCTCCCCTTGCGTGAAATTGGCACACAAAAAAAAAAACCTGGTGTCTAGTAGTTTCTGCCCACCTTGGGGGCAGATTGGCCTAATAAAAATAGACTGATCTGCACCCAAGGTGGGCAGAAATGGCCTAAAATAAAATTGCCCCCAGAGGAGCAACCCTTGCCTAAGGGGTCGCTCCCCTTGATGAAACTGGCATTAAAATAAATCCTTGGTTTCTAGTGATTTCTGCCCTCCTTAAGGACAGATTGGCCTAATACAAATAGGCTGATCTGCTCCCAAGGGGGGACAGAAATGGCCTAAAAAAAATGTTGGCCCCCAGGGAAGCGACCCTTGCCTATGCACTATCGCATAGCATGATTGCTATACGATCGTGCTGCAGGAATGCTCAGAAAAACATCAAAGGAAAGGGAAAGCCTTGAGGGACTCCGCATCAGGTCCTTGGGCTCTGAAGCGTGAGGGAGGTGGGGTCTGACTCGCTCTATTCTTCTTGTGAGGAAGGGGCATAAACATTTGATGGCAGTACCTTAAATATCTATGTTGTGTAATCATTTGATGAGGCTGAAGTGGGACATGGTGTCGAGAGATCCAGCACTATGAGAGCAACATTATTTCCTCAGTTTAGCAGGGTGCAGGTGTCATCAGTGGTTGTGATAGGTGGGTCTCTGTACTGTGATTGCTGCAGAATCAGGATTGACAGTGGTCAAGAAGATAGTTGAGATCCAAGTGTTAAGTGAGTTGTTGGCTGATTGCTTTCTCTATCACCTTTGCTGGCACGGTAGAAAGGGAGATGGGTTGGAAGTTGCTGAGTTTGTTGGGGTCAGCCAATTGTTTATTTAGGAGACCTGTGACTGCAGCATGCTTCCACTCCCCTGGGAAGATTGCAGAGGAGTTGATGTGGGTGAGAAATTCGCTGAGCACAGGTCTCCTAGTTTGTAGATATGGTGTGGACATGGATCTTTGGGGGCCCCGGAGTGGATGGTCTTCATGAAAGAGGTGGTGTCTTCCTCACTGAGTGTTCCCCAGTTGGTTAGGTCCCTGTCCGATTGATAGTTTGCTGATCATGTCTTCTGGGTTTGGTTGTTTTTCAAAGTTGTTGTAGATCTTCTTGCTTTTGTTGTTGAAGTAATTTGAGAAGTTGTTGCAGAGTTCCTGGGAGAGGGCAATGGAGTTGATTTAGGCACTCAGGGTGGTGAACTACTTGATGATGTCAAATATTTATTTGCTGCTGTTGGAACTGGTTTAGATCCTGTCTGTTAGGGCTCTTTTCTTGGTAACTCTCAGATAATGGTAATGTATAAGGGTGGCCTTGTAGGTAGATCTGGCATCGTAGTTGGTTCTCTACTTCTTTTCTAGCTGTTCGCAGAATCTTTTGGAGTCCTGGAGTTCTTCTGTGTGCCAAGAGGCCCAGTGGTTGGTTTTGCAATGTTTGTGAGTTTTGATGAGTGCGAAGACATTGGCGCAGTTGGCGATCTGTTGGTAGAAGTTGGTGCTGTCCGTGGCTAGGTCATTGGTGGTGTCAGGTTGGTTTGCTTCGAGAGTGTCGTGCCAGCCTGTTTCCGTTATTCTCCTCTTGGTCTGGCTGGGTTGGTTGGTGTTGATGGGGGCTTGCCTCATGCCATGGAGATCTTGAAATGGACAATGTAGTGGTTGGTCCATGTGAGAGGAGAGGTGAAGTGGTAGCTGATGAAGTTGACAGAGGTGAAGATTGCATCCAAAGTGTGTCCTACATTGTGGTTAGGGTCCATGACAAGCTGAGCGAGTCTTATGTTGTGTAGTTTCTCAAGGATGTTGGTGGAGCAGTGGTCGGAGGGTTCTTCTAGGTAGAAGTTGAAGTCACGGAGAAGGAAGGTCCTGGAGTTAATGGTAAAGGGGAATGGGAAGAATCGACTGACAAAGGGGAATGAAAATTCGTTGTAATGGGAAGGAGTTCTCTGCGGCTCCAGGAGGGGAGAGTATGAGGATAACTGTATAAGAGATACCTAATCAAATGTATTGGTATATGATCTTTGATGAATTGTCAGCACTGCATGTCAGTTGGTTTGAAATGTCAGTAATCTTTTTTGAATGGTTCATTGTATCGATCCTCTTGTTTTTTAGTGAAAACAATAAAAAGATTATTTTAAAAAATAAATGTGAAGGGAGGCGATGAAGTCTGAGATAAGGTTGTTGAAGTCATCTCGCAGGCTAGGTGGTTTGTAGGTTAGGGTGCCCTTCACAGTGGTGGTGTTTTTTGTTTGCAGGTTAGAGTGCAAATGTTTCATGAAAGAGGTGTCCAGTTCATTGGTTGTAGTGCACTCCAAGGTGCCTTTGTACATGATGGCAAGACCTCGGCTGTGGAGGTTACCAATAGGAAGAGGAGGTCCAGTGTGCTGTTGTTGAGAAGGTCCCTGATTCTAATGGTGAGTTTTTTGAGAGATTGGGTGCTGAATGTCAGGTGTGCTGGTTGGTGAGGTGGGAGTCTGAGTGAGGGGGTGTGGGGTGCGGGGTGCCGAGTTGCTGACTGTGAAGTGGCAGCGAGAGAAAGAGAAAGGTCTTACTGTGTTGTGAGGTGTGGTGCATTGGGAAGAGGGGCATGCAGGGCTGAGTGTGTGAAGGGTTGCTGTAGAGTATCCATTGTGGGTAATCTGACCAGGGGTTGTGGCTCTGGGCAAGATCTGGATGCAGCCTGGCTACCATCAAGTAAGTCTTGGGTGGGAGAGAGGAGAAGCACAGGGGGGTTGGGCTAAGGGGAGGCAGGGACGAGGTACAGGAAAGAGCAGGTATGGAACGTGGAGAAGCGGGGGAGGAAAAGTGCGAGAGGGGACAGGGGGTTGTGGAAAGCACAAAGTGTGTAACGAGGCACAAAGATAATTAAGGGGCACAGATAAACCAAGAGACACAAAGAACAGAGCCAAAAAGAAATGAGGCACAAGGAAAGCGGCACAAAAAGAGCCACAATGCAAGCAGCACAAAAAAAGGGGCACAAAGCAAAGGCACAGTCTAAGAAAAAGAGGCAAAGTAAAGGACATGAGTGAGAGAAAAAGACAAAGTAAAGAGAATGAGTGAGAAGAGGCAAAGTAATGAAAATGAGTAAGAAAAGAGGCAGAGTTGAGGCAGAGAGTGAGAAAGAGACAAAGGCAAAAGAGTGAGAGGAGGGGGAAAGGAGTGTGAGAGAGAGAGAACCTACTGAGCCAAGGAGAGCAGCAGCAGCGAGGCCAGAACCGAAAGGCCCTTAGACTGGGCAGAGGACCAGTCCCAGGTAATTGGGGAGCTGGGGCCTAGACAAATGAGCACATTATGTTACCCACAATTACAATTTGAGAACACTCCAGAGAGATCCCTTTCATATACCTACTACAGTATATTTGGTACTATAAAATAACCTTACAGTTTATGCAAATCATTTGCAGCATACATAAGCTATGCATAAAATGTAAAACGTATGTTATGTAAACACCCACCAATAAAAAAATATGACAAAGTAATTGATAAACACATTGCAGCAATCATTAGTATATCCAGTACATGTTTGTGACCGTTCAATACCTGGTTCAGAAGATGCTGTCTCCTACATCCACCTGAAGAGTACTCCCACAGAACAGACACCATGCCCAGCAGAATGGATGTGACTGAGGTCACCCCTTTTTTTTTTTTTTTTTTTTAAGAAGTTGGCAAGTCTGCATTGCTGATCATGGAGCGATGGATACTTAATAACCAAAACATAACTTTAAGAATTCAAGAAGAGAGAGAACACATTTTGTAGGTCATCGTCCTGCAGTGTGGCTCTTTTTCTGCATGTTTCTGTAAGGTAATTTACAATAAACATACTTTACTGCTTTATATATTTCTATTGCTGACCCAATGGAAGGAGCCACAGACAACGAGTCAGGAGATCCAGCGAGTGTGGAAGTGGTGGTTAGGACAGGCCTCGGTTTGATGTTGCCAGTTGTGGGATAATGCAGACATTGATAACATTTGTCTTTATTTTGCGAGCAGTGGCAGCTGTTGTGGATTCCTGTCTCTTTGGGTGAAATCCTTCTTCCTTTCATCATACAGACTCAGTTTTGGTGCTGGGAGTGGCCGCCCCTGAGAGAGGCATTTTGGAGGGCCTCCTCAGGCCTGGGCGCACCACCACCGCGCCTCCCAGCTCCACGAAAAGGTTAAGGTTTTCACTCAAGAGGACAAGATGTTTCGCAAGTGACAGGCTTCATCTGGCTGTGAATATGTATAATAATTTCACTCAATAAGCAGCAGATTGAGCTGCCATTAATCTACTACGCTGTTATCTTCGTTCAGTATCATTGTCCGAGTTTTTTCACCCTTTTCCTCGCCGAGCCAAGGCGCAAAAATATAAAGCGCCTAATTGGAAAAAAAAAGGCAAATTAATCAAAAAGTCAGTTAATCATACAGATGAGCCCTGACACTTCGGGATGCACCGAGAAGCAGCAGCACATAAGATATTCAGCATTGCTTATTTCATTCGGCGATGATCAGGGGTCCTTAATGGCTTGTCTTCTTTGAAGACAGGGCTGCAGATCCTGGTTCATATTGACAGTTCATTAGAAAATGCTCTGCTTGCAGCTGTTTGTTTGGGCCTTGTTTGTTTTTTCTCCCCTTCCCCGTGCTCCCAGCTACCTTTCTCTCCCACTGTTTCCAGTCCCGTGACCTGAATTGCATCAAAATGGCTAGGTTGCCCTCCAAAACCACTGATATCATTCTCCCTCCCAAGGGCCCTCACACACACACGCGGACGAAATTTCTATGGAATACAGGCCTCTCACCTGACCTAATAACTTTTAAACCAAGACTTATCACGTACCCTTCAGCTGAGCGTTCCTAACAGTAAAACTCAGGAGGGTTATGGCAAGCTCGGCAGATGAAGAAGCTTTGAAGCACGTTGACCTTTACTTACCTGCTGCCCGTGTGCTTCACGCCACACAGGCCTCTGGAGGGAACAGAACACTCCGTATGATTCCTCGACCTGTAATCCTGCCCTTCCCGGTGAGTGCTGTGCAAAGGAAAGCCTACACCTCAACGTGTCTCCTCGCATGCTTTTACTCGTCTGTATGTGGCAGGAACAACAGACTGCAACAGATAGTAACAGATGGCAATACTACAAACTAAATACGGTCAGGAAATTAGACAAATCATTTTTTCTGTCTAGTAACTCGTTTGGTAGGTTGGACACTTTCACATCTCTGATTTCGACAATTTAGCTGTCGGAAAATCCCCTGTTTTTGGGTGAAAACAGGATACTTTTTCCATTTCATTTTAAAGGGAAGAATGTAGGCCACCAAAAATCTTTGTCTAGTAGTTGCATAAAGGATGTTGAAAAATACTTTTGTGGTGACAGGATGTGGTTGTACACACCCCTACTGGCGACTGCAGCCTGGGTGAAGTTATTTTACTTTTTACAGCAAAATTAATATTTTGCATAAACTTTTGAAGTATATTCTAACAGTTACGGAGAATCCTGAACTTTCGTGTATCAATTTCAAGTGTCTTTTTTTTTTTTTTTAAAGGGCACTATGGTTTTTTTTAGTCTTTGAATTGAAAGCAATAAGTTTACATTTTGGTAGAGCATTTTACATTTTGTTTACATGTCTTACAGCCTGGACCAGGCTTGTCTGTTGTAATGCATGAGTGTATCATAACAATTTAGCGGTGTTGCGCGGTACCAAGTAAATAATTTGGTGCTTTACAAATACAAGTCACCCAGTAGGGTACACAACGCCGGCAACCATTTAATTTAGCATTCCTGGCATGTGTTATGCTCGGAAATTATTTATCGTTGTAGCCTTTATTTTACAAAATGTCAAATTTGGATTATGACGACAAATGTTATGCCAGCCCTCCTGCCTTGAAGTCTTTGTGCTGTCAGTTAGGGAGCCTATCATGCCATTCTTCATACTATGGAGCAGCCGTTCAGCTGAGCCATATGGTTGTGACTGCAGAATTGAATCTGTTTTGTTAGTTGCTTTGCATGTTGTTTTGTAGCACAAGCAGGAATCAGATCAGTTGGCAGGCATCGCACGAGTTTAAGGACATGCCAAAGGTGAAAATATCCATCCCTGCAACTATACAGTAACTTAAAGGGTCATCCAGTGAATGTCACAATACATCTTAAAACAAGCTGATAATCAAACAAAGGAACATTCACAAATACCTATTAATGGTGATTGTTAGTAAAGGGATGGAAACGTTCCCTACATGGCAGTGCTTAATTTGTGCTTATTGTTTCTGGTGCTGAGCACCGGCACTTATTTTTGAGGGCCGGAGCTTTTCCTTCTGCCTCAAGCATCTGCTGCGAGCAAAAGACACCTATGGGAAAGAAGGAGGAAAAAACGAAAAAGCGTCTCAAAGGCAGAAAGCTGCAAGAGTGAGCTGAAGGGACTGGGAGTGGCTGTGAATGGATTGAAGATGCCCGAGATGGCTTCAGGATTACGCTGCCTCAGTATTCCGTGCTCGCACATTTAAATGCAGCAGCCGCGTGTTAAGAGGAGGGCTTTGGGCACCGGCATGTTTTTATTTGCAAATTAGGCACTGCTACATGGTAAATGTGCGCCTTTCCTTTGTGCCCGAATGTATGTTAAACTGGTATACTGACTTTTATTTAAGCCCTGATGTCCTGCTAATACTGTGGGAAAGCAGAGTCCTGTGTCCCTCTTGTATAAAGATCTGCTGTTATGCGAGAACCAGAATCATCCAATCACACCAACAGCCTGTGTGCCTGTGCATTGAGGGTATTATAGTTGTGTGGATTGCAGGACTGTGTGTATGTGAGTCTGAGTGCTGATGCCAGTAGGATACATTTGGGTGTCCCTGGTTAAGCACAATATAAGCTGGAGAATTCACATTTCTTCAACATACAGTGTAAGTGTATTGCCTGCATTCCTGTGGTTAGGGAGTGGAGATCCATCACTAAAGTGGAGAAGATGGCAGCAAGACTACCTTTAGAAATTGCAGGAAGGCTTTGTTAGCAAGCGGCTGCTGATTATTTTTTTCTGAGTGATATCATTTGGTCGATGGTAGAAGTGAATTGTGGGACTGCAGTTCTGTTGTTCAGAGTGAGAAGATTTCTAGACGAGGCCTGTTTTATAATTGCTAGATGCAGAGAACTCACCCTTGATTGTGCCGATGTTTTGGGTACTCCTTGCATAGCCTCAGCCCCATTGCTACCTGCTGTACGAATGTCACTTCCAGGCTGCTCTGCAGACACAGCCTTTGTGAAAAATGATATGATAATGAAAGAGAATCAACCCAAACCTATTCTGAAGCCTTGGACAGTGGATGTACATCCCCTGACTGGAAAATGTATATAAAAGAGGGTTCCCAACCACCCCACTTTGTTATTTTCAAATTCTTTATGACCAAGAAAGAGAGTGCTCAATAGAATGCCCGAAGGACTGTTGTGTAACCAGCACTGGCCTGACTGCCAGTCTGTCAGAAAAGAGGTGATATCGCCTTACGTCTGCAATTTCTGAGGGAGGAGTTGAGGGTCTGCCTAATCGTGGAAATCTGAAGGCATGCTGAGAGAGGGAAATAGTGTGCCTGGTCAGCAGGGGGAGACACTTTCCAGGATGAGAGCCCCAGGATGTTCCCAGCACGGGGAATAGACAGAAAGAACAGACTGCTAGGGATCAAAGCCAGGAGCATCCTAAGTGTGGAAGAGGGTCCCCTTATCTCTCCTAATGGTTCTCAGTGTGAACAGAAGCATACCTTGTAAAGAAAGCAAGCATCAAGCGAGATGGGCCTCCCACTGCGGCTGAGGCTTTTGCTGCCTCTTTGGACACAAGATCCCATGTACACCCTGATCTGGTATGGAGGCTGTTGAAGTCAACTGTGAGATCAAGATCAGCACAATAGCCTCACCTGCCAAGCGTATGTCACTTCTGCACCTAGCCTAGGGAGGCTGCACCTCATGAAGATGGGAAGCTGCCAGAGGAGGCTGCTGCTCAGAGATCCCCAGAAGTCCTCAAGTTCCCAGAGCTCCGCCAGGTCCCAAGCTACCACCTCAGGAAAACGAATGCTGGATGCATCTGTTCCACACTTGTCAGAAATCTGATGGCATGAGGGAAACCCAGGGAAAGTAAACTACACCAATTGGAAGCAAGAAGCGACTTTTCATGAGTGGGTCTCTGTACACTGCTGAGTACTACCCTAAATGAAGCACAAGCATAACTATCATTATTTCTGCTGGGAACTGCTGTAGGCCACAGTCATGCGCTGGCAACATAGGAAGAATCTGTGTTGCCACTGAGGTGGAGCCTGGTTGGACTGAGAAGGCTGCATCTGCTGAAGACACATCATCACTGATGGATAGAACCTGGCTACACGTGGCCGGGAGGACTGCAACTGTTGAAGCTGTGCTGCCACATCAAGACCCGCCATGCTGAACTTGTCTGGTGGAACTTGTTCCAAAAGGTGGCTGCTCCGCAGTCACATAATGCCCCCCACCATTAGCAAAACCATCAGGTAGGTAACATGAGCATCACACTGCTGACAGAAGGACTGTAATGTGTTTTAATTCGTATCTTGGAATCTAATCCTGTGGGGGGCGGGGGGTGATTGGATTTACTCCTGTGCCCATTTCATGCCTCTGCCCACAGCGTACTGATGACTATAGATGCTAGGGTCACAGGGGCTGGGAGAGACCCCTACAAAAAGTGGGGTGGGGGTGTAGTGCTTGCTGAGATTGTAACCAGGGGTGCCACCCTGCATTAGCTAATCCAGTTTTCACCCTTTGTTTGCTAATCCAATTGAATTGTATGGTATTCAGTTATGCAGTGTTATTAAAGTACTTTCTTTTACATACATGTCAACCACTGAACTGGACATTATTTTTATTGTGCCTGTTTGTTAACTATTGAGTTCAACCTTCTTGTCTAAAACACACACACACATACCACTTGCCTGAGAAGCCTGTGCCTGCATGGCCTCACTACGCTGAGAGTCAAGTGTGAAAAGTGTTGTACTTGGTCCAGTTTGAAAACCCATAGTAGGATGGACTCTCGACACCATTGTTAAAGACCTCAAAAACCACAGTTGGGTCCCAGTAGCTGCCGCCGGCCCTGTGGCCTCCTGAACGAGGTCTGACTGTTTGCAGTGCAGAACTGGGTACAGAGAATTGTTTATTTCTGTTTACTGTGTTGGCCCTTTATGCAGCAACTTTTCAGTGTGTGTCATCTGCATTGAACTTTGAAGCTTCAGTATGTTTTTTTTTAAGGACACAAAAGTTATCTTATGGAACTGATGCCACTAACTGGAAACACAGAAGATCAGCACTCTAGTAGTTTAACGTCAAATGCAAAACTTTGTTTCTCTTTCATTTAATGTTCAGACTCCTATTTGTCTTAGCAGTGAAGAAAGTTTTTTTAAACTTCTCTTTATTGGTAAATATCAGTCGTATAAACAGCCACAGATACTCAGCGGGTATCCGGCATTCCCATCATCTTGCAATACGGTGATCTTATGTGTCAGAATAGGGAAAGTGCACTACTTTACCTTCACTACTGTGCCTGTTCCTAACTCTCGCCATCCCGTCTCCCACCAGTACAGATCCTCTAAGAGCATAGCTGAGAAAAAAGTGACTTACATTCCACAAACAAACATAGGTTCTCTCTAGGATAGCGGGTGATTTGCCCTTTTTGAAAAAAATTGAAACATGCCAAAACAATTGGAAGTGATCCTGATCATTCATCTTGTGCCCTATAAGCCTCAACTTGACCATTATACATACTTTAATCTGTTTCCATTGTGCTGCTATTGCATTCAGGTAGTCACCGGCAATTAGGGTGTTCATTTCCATTTCTATTGCTGAAGCCCAGTATCCTTGGGGATGGAGAAGGCCACTGTTTCTTGGAGATTGCTCATGCCTCCTTCCAGTACATCTTCAGTTTGAGCATTCTTAGTTTGTATCGCGGCCCCAAAGCAATAGGTGCTCCGCAGTGTGCGGGGAGAAGTCGGTTTTCATTACGTGAGGCTACTCTCCTTTGGACGGCTTCAGGCTGCCGCTTTCTTAACAAGCATTACATTCACATCTGATTGATTTGATTCAATCACAACCATATTTAGTCTTTACTTTTTTCAGCATTTCCGAATTCCAGGACCTTGAATGAAAAAAACAACAAATATTTGACTGAGGTGACGAGGAAGGTCAAGGGTGCTACTCTTTGTGCTCTTGTAGAAAGAAAGGCAGTCAGGGGAATGGCCTCAAATCCTCAGCTCCCCTCTCTCCACTGTTGCCACTCCGACAACACATCTTGTTGATCAGTTTGGCAGCCTGTAACTCTGGCTAACAACATTGCTGTTTAATTCAACCAGCCATCTTTGTCTAGTGCGTGATGGCGCTGCTATAGTGATGATGTACTGCATGGTGGCAGGTGTGATCCACAATAGTACGTTAGCATTTATTTGTAGTTTGTACGCAGATGCTTCTGGGCGCTTTAGGAAAACATAGCTCCATTGTGTTTATCTTCTGTTGTCTAACGATCAACTTACTGATACAGCTGTTAAACACTTGCTTTCCGTGGCATTGTTTTTATTGATGGGGATGCAGCGTTATCAGAAGTAGCTCCTAGGTGCCCCTAAGAGACTATTTGCAGGCATGGGCCTGCTATGAATTTGTTCTCGTAATGCCAGTTAACATTTCATACATGTGTAGCTTAATCCTCTTAGTGATGTCAAGATGGAGTCTGCAACTGTCATCCAGTCCTCCATTCTCCTCTCCCACCGGCAGAATTCTAGTGCGTGTAATAAAGCATGTCTGTTGTTTTATGCCCACTCATATGCGCATCCGAGTGACGGCGCAGCAGTTTTGGCCTCTGAAATAGTCTTAGGGTCTTGGTGCTGCAGTATCGGTGATGACTTTAGCACCCTGTTTTCCCTTCCCTGGCATCCATAGCAGGCACCACCGCAGCAATGCTTGCATCACAATGTGGATGTCTGCCAGTGCCCACCTTTCCCCTGCCACGGCCCACCTGCCCCTGTAGTGTAGGACAATTTCTACTAGTGACTGGCGCGTTTTAAGTCCACGCGTAGGCAGTGCCTCCATCCATACCGAAATCGAGGCCTAAGCTACTTAACTTACTCTAACTTTGTTGACTCAGGTACACTTTTACTAGATTGACACGTAGCTGTCTTCCTAAAATGGTTTACCATTCAGGGAGGTACCCTAAAGTTCCCTATATCCCCTCACGCCTAAGGAAATCCAGAAAGCAATTGTGATATCCCCCTGCCCCTCAAGCAGCTCGAACTTGTGACACTCAGATTCGTGCTTCGTGTTTATTGCCTGTCGTCTAAAATAATGTTATGTTATGCCAGCGTTACACAGTGCGATGCAGTGCACAAATAAGTAGGGAAAAATAGAAGCTCGCTTCTTCTCAATGCTGCAACAACACTTGATTGTAAAATTGATTGTAAAATAAGATCCATTTTTAGCAGAACATCTGCCTAGTTAAAGCTTCAGAAGACACCTTAAAACCTCACACAGTTCAGAGCTAAAGTGGTGGAGGAGAGTTGTCTTCAGAAAGACCTGTTGATATCTGTGGTAAACACAGCTTGGCGGGTGAAAGCCCTCTCAAAATAGTTTACCATTATTTTCAGTGTAAACTCTAAGGGCCAGATGTAGCAAAGTTGGAAATTGCGACTTGCAATTTGCGAGTCGGAGCGACTCGCAAATTGCAAGTCGCAATTTCCAATGCAGAACGGTGTCTCAGACACCGTCTGCGAGTCGCTATGGGGTCGCAAAGACCGACCTCATTAATATTAATGAGGTGGGTCGCAAATTGCGGCCCCATAGCGACTATAGGCACTCGCTAACATGGAGGCCTGCTGTCGTCAGCAGACCTCCATGTTCGTGACTGCTTTTCAATAAAGCAGTTTTTTTTTTTTTCAAGTGTAGCCCGTTTTCCTTAAAGGAAAACGAGCTGCACTTAAAAAAAAAAAAAAACGAAACCTTTAGTTTCGGTATTTTTTTCAGGGCAGGTAGTGGTCTCTTGGACCACTACCTACCCTGAAAAAATAATTTGTGGTCCATTCACAAAGGGGAAGGGGTCCCATGGGGACCCCTTCCAATTTGCGAGTGGGTTACCATCCACTTGAAGTGGATGGTAACTGCGACACCATTTGCGACCGCATATGCGGTCGCAAATGGTATTGCATACCACTCCGAATCGCAAATAGGAAGGGAACACCCCTTCCTATTTGCGATTCTCAAATGCATATTGCGAGTCGGTCCCGACTCACAATATGCATTTCTGCATGGCAAAGAGGCATTTGCGCCTCGCAAACGGCGATTTTCCTAGTTTGCGACACGCAAATCCTTTGCTACATCTGGCCCTAAGTACCAAACGTTAATTCGCAAATTTCGATATATTCAAAACGGACATTAATTTCTTTACGCCATACAAACTTCTAAAATTAAGTACATTACATCTTTATTCTGCGAGATGAGGGTGTTTTTTTCCGAAGTTGGTTTCGATTTGTCAGACTTATCAGTTTTGCTATTAACCGGAAATGGGTATGTGCATACCTTTTTTTTTTTTACTGCTTTTTTCCTTCTTAAAACTACATTTTTGTGCACATATCTGGTATCTCAGTTGGTTCAGGATAAGGAAGCCTCGTTGCCATTTGATGTGGTGAAGGTGCTTCCTTGAGGTCCGAAAGAAACGTGGGTCCCATCCCATGAATGCATGATTTAAAACAAAATAGCAAGCCGATGTCATTGTATAGGTTTATGCATATTTCTAAACAAGGAAATCTTCCAAACGTTGACCAGTGCAATTGGGTATTGCTTGCATGCTTTCAAAGTAAAAAGTACATAGTAATTGTTTTAGTTAGAGCTGTCCACGGAGTGCTTCCTATCAGCCTCAGATTGAAGGATATTTGCAGGGTTGGAACAAAGGCAAAACTGAATGTCTGTTGTTTCAGTTTGTGTAGGTGCTATCAGAATGTATATTCTCTTCGGATAACAACGTTGTTTTATGCCCTATTCGGCCAACTCTAATGTGATCTAGGGATGCATCACTTCTCCTGAATGAGCACATTCATTTTGAACCCATTGAAGTGGGGTTTTGTAAAACTAAAAAAACTGACCCTTGCCATTAGAGTCAGGTAGCTCACGAATCATTTTCACAAACTATTTTCAATTTATATATGAACCTGCTGGGAAAGGGCGAGGGTGGCCACCCACAATTAAAGCGACGACTTACAGCTTAGAGCATCAGCGGAGGGCACTGTTTCCTAATTAGCTGTCCACTTGCAACAGATTCCTTGTTGGAAATGGCTTCATACCCGCTTAACCACACAAGTTATCAAGACCAGTTCAGTCTTAGCCGACCATATTTTTCTAAACTATCTTTTCGTGCTCCCCTCCACATGGCAGCATTTCTAAGTATAGGTGCTTGACAAATGTAATCAGACTGTCAGGTGTCTTGCGTCTCTGTTCTGGCTGCCTCTGGAGTTGCCTGTTTGCTTCAGGCATGCTCATAAATAGCCACATTTGGTGACTTTGCTTGCATATTTGTTGTAATGTATATTGTTGGAATTTTCCCTAGTGGGATGTTGTTAGTTGAGGTCTCAGAAGTACCTGTTGGTGCCCAGTTATGTAGTGAAAGATGGCAGATGGTTCTTCTTAAATACATTTCTTATCCACGATCTGAGTTTGTCAAACCTGCATGTGAGTCTTCTTTCTCTATCCCATATCTACGAAGTGGCCGTCTTGAAAATCAAAAAACTTATCTGGCAGCTTGGTTTCCATCATCAGACAGACTGCGGAGTACTCACTTAGGACATTGTTTTTCTTGAAACCCAGAGTCAAGAAGACTCGAACTCCTAATTTATCTTTCTCTGCAGCTGCTCTCCTTTCCTTCACCTCACTTCCTGTTTGATTTATCTTGTATCTTCTTTGATGCATAGAACAAGAAAGGGAAGATTTAGCTTCCTAAATATTATTTTGGGTTAATTCATATTATTGTGTGTCTTGTGTTCGGTGTTATCATCCACTTGAAAACTAGGGGTAGCCCAATAGAAGAACTTTGTAAACAGTACCCTATCCGTTACTGAGTATGAAACCTCAGGTAGGCTTTAGAGGGCAGAGTTACTTGGTGAAGTTTTTTTTTTTCACATGGCAAATTTGATTAAGTTTCATGGTAACAATTAGGCCAAACTGGCCGGCTGGTATACAAGCAGGAAAAATGATCTCAGTTAGGAGCATAGGAACACAAAAATTGCACAGAGAAACTGCCCCGCCCCACCCTGCCTCCAGACCACGTGCATTGACATAAAAATCAGATATTGTTATATACTCAAGCCACCTGCCTTCCATCCATCAGTCCATAGTCTCTAATCTCATCATATAGAAATGATCGCTCCGAGGAGACTCTGGGCAGAGTAATCCCTTGATAATCTGCCCCTCACTGCCAAATCTTGGTGATGGCTTCAATGGTTTTTTATGGGGAGGTGTGGACGTTTAGTCTGTTAACTTACGTTGATTTTTATATTTCCTACTATAGAATCAAACGAAGGCACATTAAATCAGGGTTATGTTCTTTCTAGGAGCTATGCAAATTAAATTCTCCGGCCCTATGAGTTGGCTAAACTTTGCTGAGGGGATACTAGGGAGCCAAAATCACAGTTACCGGCTAGCCTCTCCACTCCGAAGTCCGACCCTTACGAGCTTTTCCCCCAAAATAGGAAATAATTGCCCGGATCCAGAGTTACTGGATGCTTCATCAGATGCTGTTTCCCAGTGTTGGCTGTGAAAAATGCTGATATTTTCCACTTGTTCTGAGCAATCAAAGTGCTATCCATAGTGCCGGTTGAGGAGGATGGTGTAGGGCGCAGTTGGACTGGTACAGGGTGCAGACAGTGCTCCTGCCTGCAGCCGCAGCCCCCCCAACAACTTTGACAGGCTCGTTGTCCCCGTACCCAGAATGATCAGATCTGGATTTTTCAGACTTGATAATTCCAGTCCTGGACTCACTGGGAATTGTAATGTCGGAAATTACACCCAGAGTGATTTCTTGGAGTGAAATACCAAAACTTGTGCTAATTGAGAGGCCACTGCAGAGGTATGGTTTTAACCTACAGGTCACACATATAAATCCTAGAAGGAGTCTTATAGACTGTCATTTAAGAGTGATAGATAATCGGATAACCATTGAGTTAGTTGAAGTTATTATTTAGGTATAAAGAAGAAATTCAGCTTCTGGAGTACACTATACAAATGACCAGTAGTGGAAGACTATAATAGTTAGATTTGTGGGCTATATTAAAATTGTGCACATTACCAATATCTTTGAAAGATCAGCGTTGAGATTTTAAAAAAATATATATTTTATTCCTTCCTTCATTGCCATTTCTATACTATTGACAAGCAAAGTTTAATTTATTGATTTGATTTGTTTTTTTGTTTTGCTACGATTGTGACCTCTGAAAGAGAACATCAAAAAAGAAAGTTAGTCTAAGAATTTGGACGTGATGAAATACGGTAGTTTAAGTGTACTTGGGTTCTATTGTCTGATATCTGCCTGCACATACTGCTATAGTTGCTCAAACTATATACATTCCGGTATGTAGAAATTACAATGTTGTGAAACATAGACCCTGGAAAAAGAAATTCACTGTTTCTTTGAGGAAACGATTTTCACAAGTTTCGATTCCAATATCTTACAATATTTTACATGACCATGTTGCTTTGATATCTTGTGACTCTAGCCGTACTAAACCTCACATTATTTGATGATTCCAACTGGAATATATTAAACTTCTGTAGAAGAGTAAATCAGGTGAAACCCTATTAAAAACATATCATGCTCCTATTTAGACAAATCCCTTAGGTCTGGTCAGGCCTTTCAGCAAGATAATAAAACTCAATAGCTACCTCTTATATTCATTAGGATTGAAGTAGGTTTCATGTCATGTTTCTTTATATTGAAGGATACACTTCACTCTTCTAACAGTGGTTTCTGGAATACTATTGTGTTTAGCTAGTCATACATTTTGTTTTTGTTTCTCTTAAATATCAAAAGCTACATATGGGAAGCTTTATGGGATGATGATTTGGACACCAGGTGATGGTGTTCAATCTGTACTTTGAGATGAGTAGACAGAAGACTGCAGTTAATTGCCAGGTTTGAATCCTAATGTGACATAGAGATAAAAAGGATTCCAAGAAAGGCTAGATATAACTGTGTTGATAAAGTCTGATGCTCGTAGGTTGGAAGATACATAGTACCGAAGGGACATTGTGGAAACATTGCATGTCTGTGGCCAAGTATATGTTAGAGGCAACAATTGTGTATGTGACTGTGGAAGCTCAAAAGCATACAAGGGTGGTTGTATGTCTAAGAAATACAAACGGATGGAAAAAAATAAAGAGAAAGCATAGGAAACGGATCTTAAAAGAAAATGTTAAAGTTGGAAAAAAGAATAAATGTATTAAGTCTCCCTGTGAATTTGAGTCGGGTCGGCGAGACCAGAAACACTAATTTATCTGGAAGACTTTTGGGAACTGAAAACTGTTCCTATGTACCTAAAAATAAGTATTGTATGTGTATGTCTGCAGTGTTGAAGGAGCCTAAGTGTAAGAATATTTTATGTACTTTGTTGATACACTTTTATTTTAATTGAATTGCTTGTTGTGTTTTGTGAATATGATCTGATGTTGGTCATTTCATTCTAGTGTCAAAGCTCTGGTTCATTTTGTGTGGCTTTTGCAGGGCCCACTTTCTCTATACAGACCCATCGCTGTTTTAATTTACTTGCTTTGATATTTGAAATGTATGAAATTAAAAATTGTTTTTCTTAGGAAAAGAGCGCATTTTGTGGGTTAACAAGAAGGCTGGAGTGTTTGATGAGAGTGCTCTGAACAAGGCCAAAGAATACAATGGGGGCAGGGGTTGACAAGGAGCGGCTTACCCGACAAAGATGGCAGCCGTACACAGAAATGACAGTTAAGGTTGCAGGCGCTCTCAGGCAAGTATGATTGGCAGATAGGTCTCAAATGGCACAAATTGAGAAAAAACGGCTTTTTATTCAGTGACTTTAGACCTAGTTGACGGCTTTCACAAATCTCAGACTAGCCCTTAATTTGAGGTTCGCTTCAGTTGTAGCCTGTCAAGAATTATTAACCTAGGGGTAGTGTGGGTGTGAAGCTGTGAGCTGATGGCTCCTACAGTACCAAGCCTTAAATGGAATTACTCATCTTTTTTGTTGCAGTAAATAGGATTTCACTGTTCTGATTTGTCAGGGTTTCCAGAGAAATTACAAAATTGCCATCTTTGCTGCCAAGCAACTTCATTGAGCTATCTAGCTTTCACGCAAATCTTTTGGTAGGAAATGCGTGTCCCAGTTACGCCTTGGAATGATAATTTCCTGATCTCTTCCTCCTCTTTATTCCACCTTTTCAGAGGCCATGTATGCTTTGAAGGATTGCCTGGGAGCATTAAGGAGGAGATAATATACTTAAGCTTTTCTGCACAGTAATGTTTTTTAATCTGGAATGAATGTGCTGAAATGCAAACACAATGGTGCTATGCTTGTCTTTGTTCCCACACCAGAAGAAAATATTCTGAATAATCGTGTGCTGTTTACCATCACAATGTGAATCACAGACAGACTAATCCTTGTGCCTATTACATTAAAGAATTGATGCCTCTGTTGGGGGGTTGGTCATAAGTCACTACTTTAGTTAACATGGTGTGTCTGTTGACTGAGATGCATTGAATTCCCAGAAGAGTTTTTATTGTTGCATTACTTGAAAAAAAAAGTTAAGCGCGTGGTGGCATATCACAAGAGGGAAAATGTTAAGCTCTTCCTTCGTTATGAGATGTGAATAATCAAAGGTGGGTGGGCGGTGTCACAAAAACAGTCTGTTTTTTACATTGCATTTCTGTGCAAGAATTAGCCTTAGTACTAAAAATATTTCACCTAACCCTCAGTCAAAAGTGATCTCACAAAATAGATTCTAAAACTTTTCATACGGGAATTCTGCTGCTTAATTCTCCTGATCAAAATTATGACTAGTCACTCGCCTGTGGGAATGAGTGAGCAAGAGTACCCACTCAAAGTGAACTTTCAAAACAGAAACATATCCACGTGCTGACTTCCGAAGAATGAACTTGCCAGAGTGAATCTTGCAAGTATGTGCAGATTTACCCAAAAATAATCATGCTGGGCGTTACTACTAAAATGTGTAAGTGTGTAGCTGTGCTTCTTTGCAATCGATATATTGGGCTCCACTAATCAGTTCAACAACATTTCTGCTTTAGGTTATCCAACGCCAGTGCATATTAACTTTGCTTTTGATCTGCGGGTTTTCCTTAGTAGACAGTGTGTACTAGAAGACCTTGGATAATGATGGCAGTAATTTACTTAGCTTTGTTTATGGCACAAGTGTCATGGACAGTGAACCTTTCACTGAGACTCCATTTAGGTTTTATGGGGCCCAGTATTTTTGACGCGTGCGATGGTTGTGAATGAAGCCCCTTTTATGGGCAGGTCAAGCCACTTTAGCCAATTAAATTACCCTGGCCTTTTACAAATATGATGTACAACTCGGGAAGGAAGCGAGGTCACACTCCTAATGTAATTGTTTATATCCCTGAAGATAGGATCTGATTTATTTCAGTAATAATTACAGGGAGGCTCAAATGGTGAAACGTCTCTCAAAATTAACCTTAACAGAGAGACATTTACATGGACCTGTGAGAGGGATAAGGTTGTTAAAATGTGATAATTTGTGAGCCTGGATGTTTTGTATAGATTCCCTCACTTGGAATATATATCATCGATCATCAGAATATGCATACACAGTGTGCAACGGGGCAGGGAGCCACTTTAGGAGCCCTAGATAACCTGCGTCACTGGAGGGTGAGTGGCGCCCGGATCAGGATTGCACTGAGAAAAAAAAAATGCCCGGGCACCAATATAAAATCGTTCCACATTATCAAACCAGAAAGCAAACCAGATATCTAAAAAGAAACGAGCATTGGCAAAGCCAGTAGGTCTCGCCTATTTGAGAACTATTGGCTATGTTAATGTGTTTTAGCTATGTTGTACACCAATGTGGCTACTGTTCAGCATGACTAAAAGTTAATGAGGTGGATTGGGGTGATGTGAAGTGGTGTAGATTGGGCCAGATTGGATTGGGTAGATTGGGCTCGAGTGGGGTAGTATGGGAGTGGTAGAGTAGAGTGGGGTGGGGTAGATTAGGGTAGATTGTAGTGGCCAATTGGGGTAGAATAAGGTAGACTCGAGTGGGGCAGATTGGGGTGGAGTGTGGTAGCTTGGGGTGGGGTGGGGTGGAGTGGGGTAGGACAGGACAGGGTGGGGTGGAGTGGGGTAGAGCACGGTAGTGTAGAAAAGTACACTTCTCAATAATCAGGCTTCTACATCCAAATTGTGGAAGAGGGTTTATTGGTAGTATGAAGAACTACAAGTAACATCATTCCAGCCATCTGCCTAGGTTCAGAGTCTGCACACAACTCTCTCTCTCCCTCCTCAGAGCGATCTTTACACAGTGTACCATTGTACTGTGACGTAATACCTTTCTATTACACCTCAGTGCATGGCGGGTTACCACACACCTCCCTCTCTTACACAATACACCATGTTAATTAAAGTATAATAAGATAGATTCATAGAAGCATTCCTAAGACAAAAACACAGTATTATAGCATAGAGTCATGTAAACATTACTAAAATAATGCAAAAACACATGATAATAATCCCTTTTTTCCGCACCTCAGTGCATGCCAGGTTACCACAGCTAGATTGGGGTAGAGTGGAGTTGGATAGATTGAAGTAGAGTGGGGTAGATTTGGGTAGAATTTAGTCTGGTAGATTGGGGTTTAGTTATGCAGGGTAGATTGGGCTACATTATGGTAGAGTGGGTTAGATTGGGGTGGATTGAGTTACATTGGTTTGGTGTAGTTTGGGGTATGAGTGGGTTAAATTGGGGCAGAGTGGGGTGGATGGAGTAGAGGTGGAGTGGAGGTGGATTGGGTAGAGATGGTGTGTGGTAGATTCGATTAGGGTGGAGTGGGATATATTGGGGTAGAGGGAAGTGGGGTATAGTGGGGTTGATGGGAGTGGAGGTGATTGGAGTAGAATGGAGTGGGGTTGTTTGGGGTGGAGTAGAAGAATTGAGTAGGGTAGATTGTGGTATTTTGAGGCAGAGTGAAGTTGGCTAGAGTGGAGTTGGGTACACTGCGGTAGCACAGGATGGGGTTGAGTGAAGTGGGGTAGATTGAGGTAGAGTGGAGTGGGGTAAAGCGGGTAGATTTTGGTAGATTGTAATGGATTGGAGTGGGGTAGAGTGGGAGGTACATCAGGGTAGATTGGAGTGGGGTTGATTGGAGTGGCGTCGATCTAGGAAGCCTGGGGTAGAGTGTAGTGTGATAAAGTGGAGTGGGGTAGAGTGAGGTAGATTGGGTTGGTCTGGGTTGGAGTGGGGTAGAGTGGGTTGGAGTAGGTAGAGTGGGTTAGATTGTAGTGGAGTGGGGTAGATTGGCAGGGTGGAATGGGGCAGATTGCAGTAGAGTGGAGTGGGATAAGGTGAGTAGTTTGGGGTGGAATGGGGTCGATTGGAGTGGGGTAGTCTGGAGTGGGGTTGACCGGGGTAGATTGGAATTGATGGGAGTGGGGTAGATTGGAGTGGCATAGATGTAGGTGGGGTGGGGTCGATTGGGGAGGGTGTGGTACATTGGAGTGGGGTAGATTTGAGTAGATTGGCATGGGGTAGATTGGGGTAGAGTAGAGGGGAGCTAGAGTCCATCATGAAGGGGTAAAGTGAAAATATAATTATAAGAGGGGATATTAAATTGTTTATATCTTGATTATTCGTGCTTTAAAAAAAACTTTGCTATGGAGGGAGCAGCAGGCAGGAAGAGTGGTAGGGGCAAGAAATAGTACCATCACATCATGAGCAGCGGATGGACATTGATTATGTTTGATTAAGCTTTGCTTGGTCGTTGCGCCACAGAAAGGATCAGAAATTATGTGTGGCCAGCACTGGCCAATTAAGGTGGCTGCAAACAAAAGGGACACTGCAGCCAACAAATCATCAGCAATGGGAGGGCTCTAAGCCCTTTTTGTAAAGAACAGTGTCTCTTGAGTGAGACACATGACCTAGCGCATGCACTCGCAGGCTCGACCATAAAGGGGCCACATTTGCAAACCAGGCTAGTTTTGAACTCGTAAAGACACCCTATGGGTGTTTTGCAAGGTATGGGAGGCTGTATACATTTGTGTTTGCGGCAGGAAATGCTATGATAAAAATCAGGGAAAACATCAGTAAAACCTGGCCCATCTGTCCATAAAACAGGCCCACAAACTGCTAAAAAACCGTCCCACACACTGATCTGGCAGAACAGCTCACCGGGCACTGCCTGATTGCCTTACAGGCCAGTCCGGCACTGCCAGGGATTATGGTGCATCCTTTTTCCACAAGAAGCGTTGACTTTATTTAAAAAAAAAAAAAACAAGGTACGGCAGAGGGAGATACTAAGCTTTGCTTTATATTGAGCAACCTGCTATCCAAAGGTAACCTTGGGAGGAAAACCTGTGTTTCGCTCAGAGCCGCCAGAATCCAAACCAGATAGGAAAGGCATGGCATCAGTAATTCAGTAGGATCGACATTGTTTTGTCCTTGTTACTTTTACGATTGTCTATAGAGTGTCAATTTACAGCAGACTTTAATAACGACCCTGGTCTGCTGTTAAAAATATGTAGCCTAGCACAAAGCCTGAAGCTAAAAAGAGCTGTGCACAGCTAATATTTGCATCCTCTGCCTTCACTTTGGAGATTCTTTGCCTTTATTACGTCTATAGATACCGTGACCAGTGACGTTATGGCTCATAGGAATTAGGATTTTGTATTCACTGAAGTGTAGATGTATCCCGTTCTTGGAAGTTGTTGGGTATAACTTTATTATTGTGGGTCAGAGGTCTTCAAACTGGGGGGCGGGCCCCCCTAGGGGACCTCAGGTAATCCCATGGGGGGCCAGACTCTGGCCAAAAGAAGCATTACACAGATCACAGGGCTTTGTTTTAAGCAGAAGCATGTTATTGCATTTTTAAAAAGGTAATAGTACTTAACTGCAATGTTTAAATAGGTCTAGACATAGTTAAACATTGCCATCTTTATAAAATTAGTTGTAAAAAATTCTGAGGGGGGGCCATTGATTTTTATTTTTCAGCTGGGGGGGGGGGGGGGCGGGGGGTTAAAAAGTTTGGAGACCACTGTTGTAGTTTGTCACGATGAACGATACAGACGAGGGCTGGAACTAAACAGTATATATATTTTTTTTTCTAGGTCTCTAAACTCCAGTATAGGAATATGTGGGTGTAAGGGTTGCTTTTATATTTTAGGTTGATTTTAAAGGCATGAGTGATTACTATCCAATGATCCTTTAAATCCAGAGTTAGAGATCCACGATGTATACTCTCTATTAGTGTAAATACTTAACTGCTAACTTTGCTTCTGTGTTGGTGTTAGAAAACTCACCTCTCCAGGGGCTATCATACAATGTCAAAATAAAACTTTGCCAACCACAGTAGCTAAATATGATTTAGGGCACTACGATAAAACCACTGCCAGCCTGGAATTCTTCATTGAGAAAATGAAAGTAAATGGGTTTGGAACAGGGATGTCAGTCTTTAATCAAGTTATTTACACATCTTCAGTCGATGCACATAGAGCCATCAGAAGTATTTCACCTGACAATAAACCTGGAAGTTATTCATTACTCTCATTTTGAGACTTAGCTTCAAAGGTGACCTTTGTGAATATTTGATGAACCCGCACTCTGTGTTGGGCGCTTAGATAAAACTTTGAAAACGCTAAATGCGGAAACACAGTGTTTAGGCCACAGGGACAACTACAAATCTTGTAACATTAGCATGGCTCTCTCATCCTACGATGGTTTCAACGCCTGCTGCATGACCACGTAGAGACGTGCAGGCTTTAAACGCTCTACCCGTGGAACTCTTGATAAAAAAATACTTTCACCATCCTGATGCAACAAATCATTGCCTGATTCTTTGCCTCCGTCCCCGACTCCCCAAACATTAATTTGGGCTCTCAAAGGTGGATGATTCAACTTGGTGTTGTCCAGACCTAGTGGTGGAAGGCAGCCCTAAGAGGGCAAACGTAGAAGTTAGAGGAAAACCTTCCGGTTTTAGCGAAATTCTTCCCCGTTTCATCTTCCTCCACCTCTCTCACAAGAGGGACCTGAGCAAAACCTTTAATTATGATAAAATTTAAAGTGAGCCTATTTTTTGCAAACCTGTGTACTCATTTCACCCCCATGTTCATGGAAAAAGCAGGTTTGATATTGGTAACGCACATGCATTGCCTTGGAATGAGCTGGGACATGTAAGCGGGTTAATAGTAAAAAAAAATAAAAAAAAAAATAAAAATGTAAGAATGTTTTTCATCAAACTTAGGTATTTGGAACATGCAAGCTTCAAAAAGAAGCGTTTATTTGTTGGAATTGTTGTGAACAACACAAATGCTAATAAGCGACAAAGTAAATTAATGTGTTCAACAAACAGTCAATTTGTATTTTTTGTGTTGATCAGGTTGTTGCCTGAAGTGTGCTGTGGTAATTGTGTTGTGCCCGTCTTTTTCCACTGTCATTATTAATTCATTCATTCGCTACTGAAGCAAATTATGTGTGTTTGGAAGTTACTGTGAACATTGTCGTGAGGTTTCAGGTCCTCTGAATTGAAACCCCAGACAGTGTTAAACTTGAAATCACACACTCTTTAATCACATTTAATCAAATTGTCCCTGCTCTCATTCGTAGTATTATGTACGTATTTCAACATCTTATAAAAAACGTTTTCACTTATGTTGAAGGGACTAATCCCCAAAGTTTCTGATTGTTTCTTGTAATAACATAGGAGCTAATAAATGTCCCCTTGGGTCAATAATGGGGAAAAGTGGCTTAAGTGTGGAATGACAAACAATTGTAAATAGGCATTCAGCAGTTTGAGGGTTTTCTTGGCAGCCTTTGCTAAGACTTCAAAGACCTACTCGAATTTCATGGGTCATTCAAGTCAACGTGTAAGGCTTGAGGTCCAAAACAATGATGGTTTTAATGTCCGTTCCTGTTTTGACCATGGCAGGTTTTTTAGACAACCAGTCTAAGGATTCCCATTATTCATGAGAAAATGCTTTCAATTACCTATTTTTGAGGCTGCCTAGCTTGGTTTTTATTCTCTGTGCACATTCTTTATTTCTCTCTGATAAAAATACATTTCCTGCAATTCAGAGTGGGAGATTTAGAATCCTTGGTCTCTCCAAATCACCTTAGTTATAGTTCTCAAACATTAACATACTTGAACCAGAGCTTCCTTCTGGTCAAAGTATTGATTTTAAAAAAAATATATATTTGTTTTTGATCCTATTTGCAAATGTTTGTCTCTCGCAGATTCTTTGAATTGTAAATATCCCCTTGATGCGAGACTGGATACAGAAAACTCTAAAAGCAGTGTTCCTGTGCACGGTTATATGGTGTTGTGTGACTGTATTTACTCTGTTATTCTCAGAAGTGATGAGCAGAGCTGCTTATAAGTGCCACCCATGTTCACTGATGTCACTTCAGTTATTTACCCGCCTTCAGACACTTTCTGGAGTTCTGCACCCTCTTCCCTTTATAAAGAGATTTCTTTCTTCGAAAAATGTCTCGTTTTTAATGAAACGTGTCAATAAATCTCAGAGTTTAAACCTTGTAGAGAATGTCGCAGATATGGCTGTGACTGATCCCCCAAAGGTGAGGTGTGCCTCAGGTGCTTCATTTTGAATCACGACTCAAAGGCCTGCAACAACCCCGTGCAGATGAATCCAAAAGTTCCTGCCCCATATCAAAGTCAAGAGTGTGGACCTCCTCTCACTTCTGCTCCAAAATAGATCCCACTTCAGATCTTGTCATGGTCGAAGTCTTTGGGTAAGTCCAGGAAGAAACATAAGAAGTCCACATAGAACTTGGCCTCTTCCCGCCACTCTCATGCTCTAGAGACCTAAGGTGCAAGGGCATCACTGTTTGTCATGGTCTCTCTCTCTGCTGTCCCTCTGTGCAGCTGATTCCGTACTTAGTAACGATGTACCCAGAGTTCCTGGGTCCGTCTGTAACATCACAGCGGGTCAGAGTCTTCGGAGAGGCCATGCAGCACATCTTTGGCATGCTTCTGTCTCGATCCTGGTTGTACCTTTTGCTGTTACTTGAAGGAAGTCAGTTATTGCATCTCTTTTCCAAGTCTACACACTTGAGCCTCACAGGCGTGCTGTTGCTTTTCAGTAACTAAGCCATATTATCACATAATCGCATGTACTGTACAAAATGAACACCCTCCATATCATACACACTCCCACTTCCTCTAAACAGGATCAAATATATCCATTCCATGATTGAATACAGTTTAGAGATGTCTGTTTTGGCTCACTGTGGTCTTTAAATTAACAGTACCTTTAGGGACAGGATATTCTAAGTGTGTGTGTGAACTGTTGGAAGACGACCTGCACGTTTCTCATTGAAAATTTGAATACGCTCAACTTCTGTCTATACCATTAATCTGAAATGGTAGTTGTATGTGATCATGAACTATATTCTCTTATGCTACATTTTACAATGAAGTTTAGCCTTTTCTCATCTGATTAAATTGGTATTGTTTGATGTTGTTGCACATGGAGACGCGGATCTGATTGCCCCTGATGTTTATTATATGATATTGCCTATGGGTAAAGATGGTACCCGAATTATGCAAGTGTACACAATTCACGAATTAATAGCTTTTCTTTGAGATAAGTGAATTCCCTATTACAAAAAAATACCTCTTTGTGGCCGACGAAACACAGGGTGTTGTAATTGTACAACGCTTAAGCAAGTTGATTGAAAAACTGTGTAATTCATTCATTAACTGTGAATATTCTCAGACAAATAGCTAAGTGCTCACAAGAGGATAATGCTAAATTGTTAGCCAGTCATTAAGGGATAAAGACGTGCATTACATTGGTGTTCAGGATAGCCTACTCGTTATTACAGGACGCTAACAAATATGAACGTAGAGTTTCACAAATTAAAACTGTCGCGTTTACAGTTGATCTGCTTGAAATATATCTTTTGGTACCGAACTTTACCAGTGCTAGAGTATAATTTAGATCGTAATTTGAGTAGTTCAAACAGTAAACACATACGTTGTTCGAAAATTGCTAATGTGTAAAAAGTATACTTCTAAAATACACTCAAATATTTGTCTATGTATGTTTTCAGAGCTAACAACTATCTTTTTTTTTTTTTTTTTACTGATGCCATTGTCAAGCCTTAAGTAAGAAATACGTGTGTTATTAATAAGGTAATTAACTATGTTCAGGTGATGGATGGCTAAGCCAGAGAGTTTGCAAACTAAGTGCCCGCTTGTTTTCAACGCCTTCCCTTTTTTGTTGCCAGTGCTCGCAGATTTGTTTTCTGTAAGTACACGTACAGGATATCCTCGCGGGTGATGGCGCACTTTAACAAAACACATAACATGAGTACTTCAAAAAGGAAGTACATTGAATTAACGTGAGAATGCGCACACGTGGTGATACTTAGTGCAAAGCGCTTTAAGTTAGTTTGGTGATAAAACGGACATCTGGATTACTCAAAAGAGACTGTGCCTGGGAAATGCTTACTTTGGGGGCCCAACAATTACCTTATTAAATATTTCACTGTTTTTAACTTGTTTAAAAAAAATGAGGTGTATTACGTTGATGTTAGTGTTTGAGAATTCTTACAAAAGCTTCTAGAATACTTAACCAAATGGAAGATTTCATTTGATACTAAATTATAACATAAGAAGTGACAGTCATCCTATACAAATTACATAGTCAAATGAGGCGCCCAACACTCCTGCCAATGAATGTTCAGTTGTTATTAGATTTGTTCAGGTGTAGTGACCGAAGTGCAGCCTATCTTAGTATCCCTTGACATTGAAGGGGTAGCGGCGGGACTATGCCCATGCCCACAAGGACAAGCTGGAATATCTTTAAGTTTAGCGTGTGCCTAGCTACAGCTAGCCCGCATGTTCATTGCAGTCACTGGAAGCAGAGTGTAGTCCCACACTAGCAGCATTTTGACCCCCTCGAAAGAAGATCGATAGATGCATAAATCCTAGATAACAGTGCTATACTTTACAGACTACTAGGTCCCTTGTTTCCTCACAATATTACAGAATTATCCAATTAGTATTTGGACTCACCAGGAGGTGACAAGGAAAGGTGAAGCAGTGAATCTGTACCGTAGTGACTCTGGTATTAAGCCCCACTCTATAAAGAGGCATATCAACTGCTCTTGAGTTTGCTATAGAGATATTTATGTTTAAATATAATGTGGTCTTATACCAGGCACTACATATATACAACGTGAACTTGGGGATAGATTAACAGGTAACACAATTCAAAATACAGGCATGTTTTCTGTAGCATAAATTGGGTGCTCGGCAGCCATCCACTATCCCCTTTGTAGATTTAATACATGTGTGGCCTTGATCACCAGTTAAGCACAGAAATTGATATTAGCAGTGAACAGAAGTAGGCATGGAAATTAAATTAACCTGCAGTTCCATCAAAGTCCACGGTAGGCACTCATTATGAGTGTTCTTATTCCTCCCAGAGTGATAAAGCTATCAGGAATACTGCTTCCTGAAATTCTGCTTCTCCTGGCATCTCTAGGTCCAGAAATCATAGGTCAGTGAACTCAAAATTCCATATTTCCATAACATGTAATGACTGGATTTGGTCCAATAATACGTAAAGTCTACCTTTCGGGTTATCAACGCATCAAAATCAGCTGACCTTTTAAAAATGACCTTAGACTTGAGTGATGTGGCAACACTGCTAGTTGCCATCCTAAGACAAAGAAATAAGTCTGGGATGGTTGGTTTGCACGAACATTAAGCTGTTTCAATATAGGAGTAACTAGTCAATGGGCAGCATTAGCCCCTGGCACATTGTATTACCATTTGGAATGTGCAGACTGAAAAATACTACAGGTGTGACAGCATCTACGTCCTGATAAAGAGCAAAAGGAGGACAGGAGGCTCTTCTGTTTGGTTACATCCTGTCCTGACACCATTGGTTTTAGATCTGTGTTGCCACCTGTGGAGAAGGCACAGCATTGGACTATAGTCCAGAGTATTCTGGTGTTAATCAGGGTGTACCTCATCGCTTGGTACTCCTCATGTGCTATCAAAGAGAAGTAAGCCTAGCTGGTGGGAGCAAACTGTTTATAGGACCACTAACTTACATCTCAGCTCCGTGACTCTCCATACAGCATATCATCAATCCAGTCTTGAAGATCTACTCATTCAGTGACATGTAGAATCCTGTATGTGTATACAGTTAGTTAAACAGTAATTCCAGCAGCATATACATAGCACCCCTTTAAAATTATTGTGACTATTATTATTAAGTATTTTAAAACCATGCTGCCTGGGATTCATTTTATCAGCCTCTGAAGCATGGCCTGCAGAGTCTGGCCTGCTGAAGTTAGTGCCTGCAGTCAGGCGACAGCTATGCACCAGGTGTTCGGAGCTCCCAATACGGGCTGATTCCTTTTTGTGCTGGTTCATGGCCACCAAATAAATTGTGTACTAATTTCCCTGAAATATATTTATGGAGTACTATCTAGGCAGTGTCGAGTAGAACATTTTTTATGTGTTTGAATGTTAAAATTAATAGTTAAATTTGTTTGGAATCAATCTCCATCCTTAAATAAGACACACAAGTTTCTTGATGCTCAGTGTGTTTGTCTGGATCTTTAAATTCAGGTTTCCGGTTACCCTTTGCATACGTATAACCCCACCCAGATGGGCAAGTGACTTCCTTCCCTTCCCGGATGTTCCCGTATTACCTCAGTACCCTCTGTTACCTTGAAAGAAAAGGGGAAGCCAATTTGGATCATAAACGGCTGCAGTTTAATTCATACATCACAAATGCAGACATGTAATCATACCATATCATTTTTTAATGCCATGACAGATTTCTGTGACCCTTCAGTTCTCTTGTGTTTGTTACATCACTGATTGCCATTTATCTTGCACAGACTATTTTTACTTGGGGCCTCTTAGACAGCGTTCCAGCGGCTAGGCTAGGCTTCTCTTGCTACCGAATCACATTGGGCAGCCCAGGCTGCAAGTGCTGTGTTTGCCTGCTTCTAACCCCCTTGCTGGCCTGTTGCTGCTCCCTTGTGTCCCTGCCTTTTGGGCTGTGGTGTTATCCGTCCAGCTGTGTCTTTCAGCCACACTGTAAGTGGTTACACAACCACATGCAACTCCCCCTTGCTCTTTAGTGGAAACATATTTGCTAAGGCCCCTACTATGTTCCAAAAATAGATCTATGCCCTACCCAGTCAGATGGATGCCATCTGCCTCATAAAAACCTGGTGTCTTAAGGCTAATAAATCCTTGCCTCATGAAACCCCAAGAATTGGCCCTGCACACTTTGGACATAGATATATTGAGCTTTTGCCTGGATTGTTCTACCGCCCTGTGATCCAACTCTGTCTCCTATTACCTCGAACCACAAAATCTCAGCAGGTTGACATATTGTAGCCACGCCTGAGAGTCCTTCCACCATTGCCCCTAACAGATCTCTCCTGCACAAGCAAGTGGTCATTCCCCCCAGGTATATGATCACTGCATTCGGCCTGCTTTCCTGCTGGAGGGCGCTATGCACGGCGGGGATGAGTTGCGTCCATCTCATTCCCGGCTGACCAAACCATAATACTGCAGTGCCTCGCAATCCCATCCCTTCAAAGTTCTTCCACCCAGCCCAACGCTGTGCTCTTGATACATACGAGTGACCAACAATCCATATCTTGTGCTTGGCACCGGTGAGGCCTGCAGTGGGAGAGGGGAACAAAAGGAGAGAGGCAGAGGGAGCAGGTTAAACTAATGGGGCTGTTGGTCTGATTTGCCCCTTGAAGGCTCACGACGCACAGCGCCCCAGACTCCTTATCCGGTCCTCACTGAGACCATTTGCTGCCACTGTTTTGGCTGCACCTATGCAAAAGAAGTGTGTTCTGAACCTCCCCGTTGGGAGCCCGGCTTTTGCGATGGCCATTTTTAATACGACGTTGAATTGAAACGGATGAGGAATGAGCCATCCTCGTGCAGACACAGTGGTATGTCTTTGGGGCTGCCTAGTTTGACGTATTCCCGCATGTTGCACACTGGGAAAAGTGTGTCTTCATCTAGGCAGTAAAGTCTCAAATATTTCCCTTTTCCGCTTGGTCCATTTTTGACCTGTGTAGATAAATGGTCATGACTTTGCCCTCCATGCTCACATCCTGACCCTGGAGGCAAAGATCCCCTGGGGATTACATAGAGGGAGCCACGATTTCGATGAGTTGGTAACCCTGTAAAAAAATCCAGTCTAAAGGCTGCTTTGAAAAGCATGCACTCTTATTTTGTCCTGCATACCTGTGGTAGTATAGTAAGTAACTGCTGTAATAGGTGGTCTACTCCAGCCTTTCATGGCCGCCCTGCAGTAAAATGTGTTTGTAGGGGACTGATCCTGATGACAATTTTGCGTAATAGGAAACCGCACTTAGGTGGGTCTGTGCCCATGCCTTGCTCCTCCCTTCTATATACGCACATTGTATAAAATTCTGCACTTCTTCATTGCTAACCTCGCTATGTCCTTTTGCTCCAGTCTCCTCTTGAAACACCTCTCAGCACTTAATGTATCTCACTGCTGTCTTGGGGGCAAGTGTGCTGTCCACCAGCATCCTCATGACCGGTCCACCAGTTCCCACAGCTGTATGGATATGGGAGGCATGCATGGATCCACGTGTGGGGCCAGCTCTTTGAATTTCGGCCATTAGAAACGGAACAAAGAATCAGCCATAGAGTTGTCTCAACTGGGAATGTACCTAGCCCTTACGGTGATTTTGTTTCTTAGTTGACAACCCGATAAGTGGCCTAGTAGCCGAACCACATGCGGCCACTGTGGTTTCCAAGATTATTCGCCTGGTCCACTGCATGATTGTCCTACCAAAAGGGTAATCTGTCTATTTGTCAGTCTATAACCCCATATGGTGAAGGCCACAACTATAGGGAAGAGCTCCAATACTGTTATGTTCTTGGTTAAACCAGCTAAGTGCCATGCTATGGGCCGCTGTCTAGGCTTTCCCCAAGACCGCCCCGAAACCCTCACCCCCTGCTGTGTCAGTGAGAAGTTCAAGCTGTCTAGCAGAGACCCAATGTTCCCCCCCCACATTAGGGTTCCGCTAAAGGACCCCAGGAAGTCCAGCCATTGCTCTAGATCCCTCTTGATGCCTTCTGTAAGGTGCACTCTGTGGCGTTTCTCTTTGAGGTCCCTGCTCAACCATGCCAGCCGCCTGGCAAATGGTCTGCCTGCTGGTATCACCTTGCTTGCAAAGTTGAACCTGCCCAGCACATGCTGTATCTCCCCTAGGGTAGCCTTCTTTTTTGAGAGCATGTGCATGATGTCCTTCCGCAGTTCCTGTACCTTAGTTTGAGACAGCCTGCATACTCCCTCAATGGTGTCCGGCTCTATGCCCAGGAAGGATAAGCATGTGTTTTGCCCTTCTGTCTGGTCTTGCACCAGTGGCACCCCCAGCTGTCCAGCTAACCTTCTGAAACTTTGAAGAAGTTCCTCGCATTCTTCCTGCCAATGAACAGGGGGTCATCTAGAAAATGTGTCCACCTTCCCCCAGGGCACCTCTCTAGCAGTGCCAATTCCAGAAAGGAGCCAAAAGCCTCAAAGTATGCACAGCATATGGCACAGCCCATGGAGGGGAGTAGGCCCTTGTCATAATAGAATTGTGCATCCAGGTGGAACCCAAGCAGGTGATAGATATCTGGGTGGACTGGCAGGAGGTGGAAAGCGGCCCCAATATCCGCTTTTGCTAACAGTGTGCCTTTTCCTAGTGCTTTAATTCGACCAACTGCGTCGTCCACCGTGGTGTAGGATACCGAGCACCTGCCTGGATCCAGACGGTCATTAACCGACTCTCCAGTGGGGTAAGATCGATGATGTATTAACCTGAACTTCCCTAACTCTTTTTTAGGCATTATACTTTATAGGGAGACCATGAAGTCTTCAGAGGGGGGTTCACAAATGGGCCTGCCACCCTTCCTAATGCCAGCTCTTTAGCCACATTCTTCCTGGCTATGTCCCAGTTCTCATTGACTGATTTCAGATATTTGCACCTGTGGCATCTCGGGTGGGCGGGCACTTTAAGGGATGGGAAATCCTGCTCTGAAACCTTGCGCCAATAAATGCCCCTCTGTCTTTTTGGGATATGCACTTAGTAAATTTAGCAGCCAGTGTACCTGAATGGGGATGGGTAGGGATGCAGGGTTGCCTGGGGGCCCCCTCGCCCTGGGGCTCTGCCCCCTTGCTCTTATTGTTTGTTGCTGCTGTCTTTTCTTTCCCCCGCCCTTTTGGCTCTTCTGCATTCAAATGCTGGGTGGTTCCCTCCACAGTTATGCTTGAATTTACATGCTTGCCCCATTTGCATTCGTTTTTGTCATACTGCCAACAGGTGGTTGACCATAGCTTACTTTGCTTGCTCCCTGCTTGACACTTTGTTTTGTAGCCAGGTGAAACCCTTCCTGTTTTCCTCTCCCCATGAAGGTGCAAATATTATGCTCCAGTGAGTCCATGCCTTCCCTGGCTCTCACCATATAGTTTGTGAACCCTTTCACGTCTTGTTGGTCCCAACTTATACTGCGTCAAGTTTGCTGAACCCTTCATCGTAATGTAGCCATGCGTCCCCTTGATACTTCAACTGTGCTGCATGTACCCTCTGCTCATGAAGGAACAACCCGGCTGCCCTTTCCTGGAATTTCTCATTAAAAACACATGTTAGGGTCCGGAAGGCACTCAGCCAGTTTTCTATGCTTCTTTTGACTCTGGGCTTGTGCTTCTCCCTTCTCTCTTCATCCTTCTTTTCATGCATAAGTCTAGCCCAGTATGCTGCACCTCTAGGAGGGAGAATATATCTATGAAGTCCTTCCTCCATATCCTTTCCTTTATTGCCAGCGGAATCGGACTAGATAAGCCTGTCTCTTTGGCCTTTACTTGGAGGTCCCCTGGGGATGGTCTGAGGTATTCATTCGCCAGCTTCCCCACTCCCGTCTCTTGTGATGCCACCCACACCTTTGTGGGATCAGTGCCCTTTGCTCGAGGTTCTGACGTGTTTGCCACTCGCTCCTCTTTCCTGATCTCCTCTGTATCCTTGCTTTGTTTCTCCCCTGCTGCAGGCCTCACTTTGTCACGGGCGTGGCATCCCTCTGTGTTTGGCCCATTCTGACCACTGCCGCCCACCACTATCCCGGCTGGCCCATCTCCCGGAGGCTGGCTGTGCCATGGAAGCATCCCTGGCCAGTAAAAGGGCCTATAGCCTGGCGAGAATGCCGGTACTGTGCCTGGCCATGGCCACCACTGGTTCCCAACCAGAGGTGCTAGCAGGTGTGTTTGCTGGTTCCCTGCCTTTAACCCCCACCTTCCTCTAGTGCCTCGCTGACCCTGCTGTGGTGAACTGCTGCTACCCTGCTGTCTGTCGGGGTAAGGTTGAGCGTTATTCACCACTCCCACCTCTGTGCCATAGTTCGCTATGTTGCACTGACCGCACCCATGCTGTATTGCACGCATGCCTCGTGCTGCGCTATTTGCTCACCCTCCTGTGCCTCTACCCTCTGGTCGTCAGATGCTGCTGTGGCTGCTGCCATGCTGGCTTCATGCACCCAACCTTGCTCGGACTCCCAGTACTCCTCACTGCTTGCTTTACTCGTACTCTCCATGCCAGGTGCATCCTTGGTAGGCCGGCCTGCTATGTTTTTTTCTTTTTTTCTTGCCTGAGCTGCTATGCGTTTGGTAGGGGTTGTTGTTCTGGCTACAACCGCCCTTCGCCCTGCACTCTTTGGGGGAGCTGTGTCCTCCTTACTCTGTTCAGTTGATTCTCTCTCGTTGCCTGCCTCCTTTGCTTAGCCAAACTTTGCATGGGAGGGCTCCGATTCCTCCTGACACCCCCATTTCCACGTTGCCTGGCCTGTAGTTCCCCGCGCCTTCTGTAAGAGCTCTTCCAAGTCTTTATCCAACTCGGGTTCTCCATGGGTCCTTAGTACTGCTTCTGTGGTTGTACTTGGTGGCTTGGCTGCGCTCTCAGCGATCTCCCTAAAACAGGCTTGGGGCCTCTTCGCCCAGGCACTGCCTGCTGCCTTGCCCCTGTTCTCCCATCCTCACGGTGTAGTCACAGTATGTTTTATTGAGCACTCTGACTTCTGTTGTCCTGGATGTGCTCCACGCTGTGGTCACTTTGAAAAAGGAGGGGGTCAGGGCATGATAATGCCAATTTCCTCAGGTGGACTAGAACCTTCATTTCCCAACTGTTTAGTGTGCCAGAAGCTATCTGGTGCACCGCCCCTCTAAATTAAACAAATCAGCTGTGTGGAGGTGGGGGAAGCCGCATCCATATACTAATGTTATGCGGAGCGCGGTGTGCACACTGCCGGCCTGGGGATGCGATCTGATCGCTGCCCCTTGAAGGATTTCCCTTGCTGCACGTCGTCAGCACATACATCACACTGTCTGCTCCTGGCTCGCACAATATGCTGCAGGCTATCCTGTTGTAGAACCCTCGTCTCGCCGTGCAAAGGTCTGGGGCATGCAATTATACTGCTCAGCCTCCCTCACCGCCACTGTTGGATTCTGGAGAAGACTCTCAAGGTAATGTTTGTGTGTGCGACCAGGTCCTCAGGCGTTGTGCACAGCCCCCACACTGCCAACACTGAACATGGAGCGACGGCTTCCAGGGGAAAGTCGGTAGCTCTGTCCGTTCAGCTTTATCTCCCCCAAAAACTTTTTGCTGCGGCTCTTTTCTCATGCTCCCTGCTACTCCTCAGCAGCCAAGTTGAGGTTGTTCCCCACTCCGGCAAGGCCCTGAGTAATGACTCTCTGAGTCGAGTAAGGGCATGTCCTCAAGGCCGGTAGCCCTAGCGTGACGGCCAATTGTTCCCTTGATCCCTGAGGTAGGTGTGCTCTAGCGGGGCAAAAAAAATAAATAAAGGCGGGAGTCTGTGTGCAAAGCAGTAGTCCTCCAATGTTGCCGGGTTCTCTAACTGTGGTGGATTCCAACGGCGCAGCGGCCACTTCGGCAATGAAGTGGGCACCCTCTGCGCTTACCTTTAAGGCCTGCTGGTTTAAAGCTCGCCGGCCCATCGGCGTGCCTCCTTTTCACAGGCCTGTAACCTCCCCCCTCCCCTTGGTGGCGTTTGTCGCGGACCCCCAACGGTCTCTACGCAACCGGCCCACAAACTTGTGGCAAACAACCAGGCTCTCTCCCCCTACTCGGGGTGCGGAGGGCAGCAGACAGCTTTGTGATGACACATCCAGATTTGTCAGCTTGCCACGTGCTTTTCAAGATGTGAATATTTCTTTTTTCGCTGATCAAACCGTCTAACCGATGTGTTGTGACGCCAAAGAATTCTCCTGACTGACTTCTGCTTAGATTCTTTTTCAGCCCGTGTTTTTTCTCATGCATATTATAGTAGTTTTTTGTTGTATATTTCAAAAGCGCTTTTCTTTTACACAAGTGAAGATAAACATGCCTGAATGATGTATTGGTGCTCTAAGTCAGTTTTGAAATCTTCATTTTCATATAAGATTGTTTAACCGTTTTGATGGTATTCCCGACACAATTTTTAATACTTTTGTGAGCTTTATTCATGCTGTCGACATACAGTACCCTCAACAACTTAATGTGTTTACTTGTTTTAAAGGTAACTCTAGTTATACAGACCCTCCATGATATTGCTGCATTTATTTAAGAATTTTGCAGCATAAAAATGGAAATTTTGCAGCACACGATTGCGTTTTTTGCGGCAAATACTGTGATTAAAATGTAATTGCTTATCTTTTTGTTCCTTTTTGGATACCTTAGTGGTCTACTCTGTCTCAAAAGACCATTGCAGGTATCTTGTTGCCCAAAAACCATCAATAAAGACCTATATACTTGGCATCCTGTATCTCTTCCCACCTGCCAAAAGACTCAATTTTAGAAGTAAAGGCACTTGGATGAAAATATTTTGCACGGTTTAGAAAAGCCGCAGATTTCTGCTGTGTCCAATTTGTTTTTAGCTAGCCCTTCATTTTTTTACTAGTGAATCTAACAATATCACAAACCAATTGGAAGAGACCCATCTTTTTTTGTTGCTGTTTGCCATCCTTGTGTGGCTGGAGTTTCCCTATGTGTACTTCCCTCTCAAGTTGCTACTGCCTGTTCAACCCAAACTATGTTGTAACTGGAAATTATGGTAGTGGCTTCACGGTAGAGGGTCAGAGGCCTTTGTTTCTATACCAGTAAATGGAGCATACCCACTGACATTCACTTCTTAAAGATCCATTAGGTCCCCATAGATTGGTTTGCTTGCTTTCATCATGTGTCGACAATGTGAAAATTGTGTATTGATGTATATGTGGTTTACACAAGAAAGAGTACATTGTGGTTCCATTTTGATCCTGTTTATATTGGATGATTACTATCCTTTGGATAGGCTGTGTATTTCCACCCTGACATGTCCCCCTCACATGCCAGGCACCCCAAAACTGCTCTAACAGCAGAGTTGTGGGAGGTCACTAGCGAGTTGCTTTGCTCTATGTGTTATGTTATAATATTGTTACCAAAAATATCATTAGACAGAAATAGTGTGTCTTAATACCCTACAAACATATTGTGCAATTAGGTATAACATCCTTATTGAGAGCTCCAGTGGGATGATAAGATGGCAAAATATACTTGGGGTTCAATATTTCTGTCCAACAATATTTGGTTGCAGTAATCTGCTACCATACTGCCTGAGTGAAACCCACACATCCCCATCTTCCAGTATTATTGCTGGTCTTCTAGAAAATGCAGCACATGGAGAATTGTGTTTGATCTACAATTCACAAACCAACAGGACCAGTCAATACTGCCTTGACCTGTGACACTTGGCTTTGTAGCCAAGAAAAACTGTGCAATGCCTTTGGGCTGCACTTTGGCCACAAGAGGAGGACTAACACTTAACTTTTTTTTTTACATAGCCTGTGCCACGTGGGGACTTTTACATCTCAACAGAAAAAAGGATATTTCAGTAAGATCATAGCCCTGCTGAGTTGCTACTTTCCATCCAGTCTGGCTGATGTGCATGAATCATTTGTGAAACTGCTGTGGTGACATAAGAACATGATAGCCTAGTTGACTCCATAAGGAGGTAGAGCATACCTGTCTGAAGAGGACATCTTATTCTGGGGAATATCTGCACAATACCCAGCTGACTGAAGCATATGTGTGGAAGACGTTGCAGTGGGCCAAGGTGGCTCAGTAGCTCAGCTGGCCAGGAGAAGAACATAATTTAATATGAAATGTCACCTTCCTTCGACAAGCAGATAAGCCTCCTCCATCCATGCCCTATCTGGTAACTGTAGAGGGCTATATTGAGTGGGGTTGGATAGACACTGAGCCACAAGCACATGAATTGTTCTAATTCATATACAAAATGGGGCACAGGAAAAGACCTTTGATTTGGTTATCAAAGCCCTAACAAAACAACTGAAACTAACCTAAATGACCAGAAAGCATATGGGAAATGGGCTTCATTAGTGACCTCAACGACTGAGAATGGGGACATGTATTACAGTATGCACACAGAGCATCAAGAAATACTTGCTTAAAATATACACAATTAAATTATTTCTCACTTTGCACTTAGTTAATTTCCAAAACTCTACATAGGATATCTGAGACAACCCCATTAACAGTCTCTAGATGCTTAGACACTAGGTTTTATCATATAGAATAGAGCTACCCTGAACTTAGAAAATATTTAGAGGGCTTAATGGAACAGCTTGAGGCTGTATAAGGAGAGTGAATATGTGCACGCCCAGGGGCTGAGTACTAGGCCGCTTCATGCGACCCAAGTCAAAAAAAGAAAGAAAAAAAAGCAGGTACCAGATTAGTAAATCTGGCAGTTCCACTTGGTGAAACATTGTTTACTATGGCCTGGAAATCTCACACAGCCCATCTCTGAATCAATGAAGGTGATGGGTACAAAAAGGGCCAAAGCTGAAAGCGTCACACTACATAGGGAAGAACCTTGAGCATTAAAGAAAAACATTCCATGTCAAGGGTATGGTGCACTATTGGCCTTTCTCTCACAGCAGGATAGCTTTTCAGTTCAAGCTTGTTTCTGGCTCGGATTTATCTGGCTAAGTTCACAATATAGGTGTTGGCAAGAGTGAAGCAGTCAAAACAATACTCTTAATTACCCTCCATAATGCACACCTTATAACCCAAAGGCATGAATAGTGAAGGTAAAAGTCTAAGGCCTGGTCTCCTGAAATTTGTACACTGGGGAGCCCGCACAGGGTGTCCAAAAACAAACTCCCACAGGAGCACTCACCTACCACAACTATTCACAAACTGCAGGAGACAGTTTAAACAGTTAAAGTAAACCTCCCAATTGATGCAAACTACATAGAAAGCATACACAATGCTTGCAAAGAATGACCCAACAATTCTTTAAGTGGAAAAGTTGCAGCAGCTGAATTGGATGTGAGCTCCAACCTCTGTCCTACCAAAGAAAAGTATCCTCTTGTTTCCTCAATTTAAAGAAGAACAAGGTGAGATGGTAACTATAATGGCAGAGGGCCAAATTTATCAATACTTTACATCGGCTTGCATCCTTTTTGTAACACAGGACAAGCAGTGTTGATTTTGAAATTTACTTTCCAACATAACACATGTTTTGAACTATAAAGTAGCTTCAAAGTGACACAAAGTAATGCTTTTCATTACTTAGCAGTACTTTACGGCAGTGGGGCATACGGTGGGTGGTATTCTTATGTAACCAGCCACTGTTTTTTCACAAAAACCCCTATCTACTAAAATTGACAAGAGATTTGCAACAAAAATGTACACCAGCTTTTGAGGCAAGGGTTAACGATTGAAAAGAGATATCTTTTGTCCAATCCTTTCTAATTTAATTGCATGTATGCTGTACTCTACAGCACACAGACAAAGTTATGAAAGTGGCAAAATATGTCAAGGCACAGTATTTTGTACTGGAAGGGCCCCGTTCCAATATAAACCTATGTTTCACATCACACAGTCTTACACTATGGTACAAGGGTGTGTGAACTAGCGAAAAGCAGCCTACAGTGCTCCAGCGCAGAGAGAGATAAATAGTGCTGAATCGTATACGATATGGCATTATCCCGCTTTCTCCCTTTCACGCAATGTAGCACAGAAGTTTCTATTGCTGTATGCAGGAATTCTTTGTAAATTTGGCATAGGCAGCATAAAACTTACACAGCACATATGAGAGAGTTGTAATGAGTAAGGGTTTATGTTAAGCAGTAAACAATTTTCATTGCATGGCAAATTACTTGAAATGTATTATAAGGTGCTGCAATAAAAACCAATGAACAGATTGGCAATAAAGTGGAGTTTAAAAAATATATAAAGATATTTACTTTTTCAATATTTTGTTATAAATATATATATATATATATATATATATATATATATATACGAGCATACACATTAAAATGTTTATATAGAGTAATTGACAAAAAATACAACCCATTGTAGTTGTCAACCTATTTTCTAAATAACAAGTGAAGTTTCATTATTTCTTTCATTTCTTTTTTTTTTTTTAACGTGAATCACAAGATTAGTCAAAAAGTCAAAACAGAGCTTGTGTTGACCGTTTTAGAGGATATTTCCTTGACCTTTGGCAGGGTTTCAACTGACTGCAAGGTTCCGCTGCTTTTATAGCGGCAGATATCAGGAAAATCGCAGGTATTGAACTTCACATCTAATTTGGCAATTATTTTGTGAAACGCAAAATTGAGAAAAGCTGGAGGGTCTGGTTATAATAGTGACAGTGATTTAAATCTTACCATGTTAGGCCTTGTTTGCGTCAATCTCTCCATGACGAGAAATGGAGGAACTACAGATCAATAAAATAGTCTGCTATAGGAGGAGGGGTAACTAGCAAGGATCTTAATCACAACTAGTTACCACAGCAGAGAATCCATGCAAGAACTGTGACAGCAACTCCCCTACAGTGATTGTCTCCACAATTGACATTGTGGTTTCTAATCTAGTACCTTTCCCCAACACTTTAGCTAAACCTTGCCCTTGTAAAACCCCCAATCCTAACCCCTCCCAGATGGACTACTCCCCGTGAATTCCCCAGGCCGCTGGCACGCACCTATCCTTCCGTTATGGCAACACATGAGTCATTAATGATGCAAAAAGGCTGCAGTTTAAGTCAACCAAAAATATCAAACATAACTGTTCAAAATTATAACTCCTAACAGTCAATGTTCTGGCCCTCACTTTTTTGTGAATCCAGTTCCGTCTGTTTATTTTTACCCAGCACTTCCTGACAGCACCCAGAGCGAACAGCCCAGTTTTTTTGCAGGGATCTAGCACTCCTGCGGCTTCTAGGCTACACCTTGCTCCTGACTGTTATGGTCGGCCCATGTGCCTGAACCAGGCAACAAGTGCTGGACACTTGCTGACTGTTGGCCTGCTCCCCCATGCCCCGGCTGTGAGGCATCCCATGGGCACTCAGGTGAGCGGCTCCTCCTTTGGCTGTTGTGCTCCACATGCTGTTCCTCTGTGCCATCTCCGCCTGAACCCACTCTTTACTTATGGCTGCAATCCCCGCATTTGTGGTTTGGGTGGGTGGGCCAAAATCAAATGCTTGTGATTCCCCTTGGGACCCCGTGGCCATTTAAACCTGGTGTCGCCTCCAGGGGGCCCGCTGATTAGTCTCTTTAAAAAAAAATGCTGGCCAATCCGTCCCACGTATTTTCATGGGCTTCGTCCTTCCGCTTCCCGGGTTCCATCCCTCATTAGGGGTTTGTCGGGGCCCCTCAGTGGTCCCAGACGGGCAAGTCCTTGTGCATTCCCGAGGCTGCTTACATGCACCCCTCCGTCCCTTATGACAACAGAGGAGTCATTGCTGGTGCAAAAAGGCAACAGTTTTATTCACATAAATGCGGTCAGACATAACTGTTCAAAATCACAACCACCAACATAGTCCAGTGTTCTGGCCCTCACTGTTTGTGAATCCAGTTCCAACCGTTTGTTTTCCCAACACTTTCTGACACCACCTACAGCAAATAGCTCAGCTTTTTGCAAGGCTCTAGCTGTACCTGTGGGTTCTAGGTTACACCTTGCCGCCGACTGTTGTGGACAGCCCCTATGCCTAACCCAGGCTGCAAATGAGTGTGCGCCTTCTGCTGACCATTGGCCTGCTTCCCTGTGCCCCTGCTGTGAGGCATCCCAAAGGCACTCACTTGAGTGGCTCCTCCTTTGGCTATTTCGCTTCCACTGCTGTCTCTCTGTGCTGTCTCTGCCACACTGCCTGTGGTTCCACGGCCTCAGGCAGCCCCCTGCACTTGTTCTCTGCCTTTCTACCACTTGAAACCTAGTTGCTCTAGGACCCCTGCTATGTTAAGAAGCAACAAGCCCAAGGCTACTCCCGTCAAGTGTACCCCATCTGGCTCATAGTAACCCTGTGTTTCAAGGTTGATGAGCCCATGCCTCACAAATCCCCATCCATTTGTTTTGCACACTTTGGACATAATTTTCAACATCCTCCTGGACCTTTCAACTGCCTCGTAATCACCTGCTCCTCCCCAATTAAAGTGGGGTATGATCTCTGACCAAATCAACTCTGCTGATCGAGTGAGCCTATCTACTGCTGTCAGTCCGGTTATCAATGCCCGAAATAGGGACCTGTGACCCATTTCGGCAAGGTCGTTCCCCTCCTAGATGTACTACTAGAGCTTCAGGCCTTCCTTCCCGCCATGGTGCGTGTTGCACTGTGTGTAGCAAGTGTTTCCAATGCATCCCTGGCTTGCCCATCCAGAATACCGCTGTGTTTGCAGCCACATTCCCTCGTAATCGTTTAGCGCAGACTCCATCCACTGTCCCCTCACGGCAAAAGAATGGCCCATGATCCACACCCTGCACGCTTGTCCCTTTGTGCCTGTCATGAGGAAAAAGAGCAATTCAGCTTAGATCAGGCTGAGTGTATACCCGGTAAGCCCCGAAGCCCAGTGGCTGATCTTCTTGATGCGATCTGCATTGAGGCTGCTGGCTACTGCCATTGTTGCAGCCACTATACAAAAGTAGTGCGGCACAAATTCTTTTGGTGGGAGGTCTGTGACCCCAATGGCCATTCTAAGGACTGCGTTAAATTGGAAGCGGCTGAGGTATTAGCCAACCTCATGCCAGATAAAGGGTTGGTCTGCCTGGTCGCCACCCTGCAGGTAGTTGCACATGCAGAAAACCGGGCAGCATTCACTGTCTTCCAAGCAGTATGGGCATGTGTGTTTTCCTTTGCCCCCTTGCTCTCTCTTTGATCGATGTGGGTGAATCGTAATGGAGTCCACTATGTGCAGATCCCTCTCCCTCAGACACGATGTCCCTGAATTGAATTTGGCAGGAGCTACTAATTCACTGGTCCTGCGAGCCATGCCAGCGAAAAGCCTGCCTTAAAGAGAAATACTTTGTTGGCCTGACTGCGAATGTTCTGAAGGTCTCTATGTAGTGTCTGCAAGGTGTTGAAACCTATGCAGCACCTCCTATCTCTCTGCCTTGGTTGAAGGTGCCCCATCCCTTCATGGTCCCTTGGCAGTAGAAGCTGTTGACCGGATCCCTGCTACCCGCCACCTTGGTATAATAGCAAATTGCACTGATGTGAATCTGTGTCCAAGACTTCGTTTTTCAAGTTGAGAAGGCCCAGTGTTTAAAAGTCTCCACCTTTCTACTGGAGACCTCACCTTACCCTGTGCGCTTGTTATTTCCCGAAATGTCTCCCAGCACTTACAGTATTTCGCATTTGTCTTGGGGTCTAGGGCATTTTGTAACAACGTGGTCAGGTCTAGTCTACCAGCATTCAGAAGTCTCACAGCACCTCAGCCATGACTGGTTTTGCTTGAGGGGCCAGCTCCTAAAATGTCTGCCAATGTTAGCAAGAGACTGTGCCAGCTCCCACACTTTCACTGGCAAGGATGTGCCTGGCCCTTATCGCAGTGTGCGCCCTGAGCTGGCAGACTACCAAATACATCAACATACGCCCCACTGTTGGGCAATGTGCTGTCCCCAAATTTAATGCTTGTATCACCATGTGGCAGAACTGTCTGCTTCTTGGTGAGGAGCTCCTCCTATATGGTGAAAGCGACTATGATGAGCAAGTGCACCAGGACCATCAACATTTGGTGATCCCTTTCTCATGCCATCATGCTGGGCACCTGACCCCAGCCTAGGCTGATCCCAAAGTGGCCCCAAATCCCTAGCTCCCGGCTGCATTGTGAAGAGCTCCAGTTGCCTAGCTGGCACCCAAGATTCCCGCCAAATCAGTGTGCCATTAAAATCAGCCAGGAAAGCTGCCCATTGACTGAGATTATCTTTCACCCACTGTGTGAATCTGACCCTGTGCAGTCTTCTTGTGAAACCTTCAGTTAACCATGCAGTCACCTCGTGATTGCTCTCTCCGCTGGGATCACACAGTTGGCAAAGTTGAGTTTGCCTAGTAACTGTTGCATCTCTCCCAGTGTGGCTTTCTTCCTTCCAGTGCCAGAATATCCTGTTTCATGTCCTCTTTTTTATTTGTTGGCAGCCTGCAATCACTCTCCACAGTGACTAATTTGATGCCCGAGACAGACAGTTGCGTGCCACGCCCTGTGGTTTTTCCTAGGCCAGAGGGACTCCCTCCTCCTCTCCCAGCACCACAAACTGCCCCATCAAATCTGCCCATTGGGAGCATCCCGGTGTGCCATAGAATAAGAAGTCATCAAGGTAGTAAATACGCCCCCCGGCCAGGTGTTGGGTCCCTACCACCCATTCTAAGAAGCTGCTAAAAGTTTTGAAATAGGCGCAGGAAATTGCACAGCTCATGGGCAGGCATCTGTCATAGTAAAAACCAAGGTCCCTTTTCCTATTGACCGGATCATATCTATGGCATAGTCTATAGTTACGTAGGATACAGAGCAACTGCTCTGATCTAGCTAGTTATTGGACTGAACCGCCTGGTGGATGCAGTGGGTGGTGAATGAGTCTAAACTGGCCCTCCTACTTCTTGGGCACCAATCCTAGGAGCGATACCACAAAATTATTGAAAGGCGGTTCTGTTTAGGGACCGGCGGCCCTCCTCAGGCAGTCTTCTTTCTCAACCTTCTGCCTGGCCAACAAAGGGTTTGCCCTGACAAATGTAACGTTTTTACTGATGCGCTTAGTTAGCGGGCCTTGGTATGGTATAGTGAACCCCTCTGTGAACCCTTTTGCCAATAGCTGTTTCTTGTCTCCACTGGGATAATCACTCAGTAATCATGGCAATGCTGTGGTTTATGTGGGTGTGGGTTAGTTTGTGTCCAACCAGTGTTCCTTGTTCTTATTGGCTACCACTGGGTCCCTTTCGCCGGCCTTCGTTGGGTCGGTGGTCACTGGTGCCATGAGCTACTTAGCTATGGTATTTCTCGCTTCCTTGTTAGGTGTGCCGCCACTTTTTGTCCACTCAGTTGCTCCCTTGTACTGGTATGGTCCATTGCGGACCCCTTTGGGGGTTCAGTTGGTTGCGGACTGTCTGATGCAGTTTGATCGGCCACACGTACCCTTGCCATGGTGCCAAGACCTGCAGGAAATATGGGGTGGAGGCATCTGGGGATAAGGGGTTGCCTGACCATTGCCACCAGTGAGTGCATGTGAAAGGGAGGCAGGTTGTGCCCTCATGACGCGGGCCCACCCTGCCATTGCCCTGTATTTAGAGGACCCATCGGCCCTGTCGGTTCCTACCCTGGGGTTGACCTGTTGCCCTACTGCCCCCTGCGCTGCTGCATTCAGCACCTTAAATTGTATGCCATAGTTTGTAATTCCCCTGAGTTCATCCCAAGAGTACGCAGTTCCGTGTCATTACCAAAATGTCCCCCTGCCTCTGCACAGCTGCATGATTGTGGCTCACCATTATCTCCTGCCACATCTGGGAGGTTTACAGCTGCAGACTTTCTGGGTGCCACCATTCTGGCTACAGGTGCTGTCCACCTACTATGCTCACTGTTGTAACTCCTTTCCACTCGAGTTGGGGTGGTGAAAAGGGCTCCTCCTCCTCTGGGCCCTTTCATGCAGCTTCTCCATGGGGCGCTGTTCTGGCTGTAGGCCTCCCACCTCTCATGCCTTGTCGTTTGGGCTTCCTGACTCTTCCATTGCCTGCTCCTGCAGCTCTCTCTGCTTCCTGGTGTTGTCCTGTAGCAGAATTCCTTGCATCAGCTGGATTACCCATTCGTTGCCGTGGCTGGCTGCCAGGTCCCCTGCTGTGATGACCAGCTCCTGCAGATAGTTGTCAAGCTCCGACCTTCGTACTTGTCTTGAACCTCTGTGGTGCCATTCGCTGGTCTTTTCAGAACATCCTCCTCCTCTTCGTCACTCTGGTACCTGCCAGGCTTGCGCCACTCCCTCCCTGCGCCAACCGCATGGGTGCTGGGTGCCTTGTTCCCAGGCATGATGTCCTGGCGGGTGGCAATTTTCAAAGTGGACCTATTCTTTGCCACCTTCCAGCCCTGCTCCCACAGCAATTCCTGCCGGGCCGTGTTAATCCAGCCATGCAGTACCCAGGAAGAAGCAACAGAGCGAGCCATGTGGTCATCCAAAGCTGCCAGCTTTGACTTTTCAGGCACAGGTAAGCAGGGCCTGCTCTTGCAGTGTTCCTCCCTCCCCAACAGCAATTCCAGGCCACGGGATGTAGCAAGCCGGAAGCAAGTCAACAACTCGCCTACTCTGTCACGTAGCACGTCCACTCTTCTGCGAATCCCGTGATAGGGTGCGGCAAGATGTCCTGGTTGTACTTCCACTCCATTGGCTCTGTTTCCCCATAAATTCCCGGCTGCAGTTTCCCACTATGGCGCAACCTGAGCTGCTCCTGCAGGGTGAGGCTTGTGGCTCCTCTGGCGGCGGGTGTCCTCAGTTGAGGTCGGGTCCAGGTCGATGAGATCCAAAGATGAAGGCTTGTGATTCCCATTCCATTGGGACCCTCTGGCCATTTAAACCTGGTGTCACCTCTCAGGGGCATGTTGATTGGTCCCTTTGATAAATGCTGGCCAATCCGGCCCACTCATTTTCGTGGGCTTCGGCCTTCTCGCTTACCAGGCTCTGCTGCTTGTTAGGGGTTTGTCACTGACCTCTCAGTGGTCCAGCTGTACCTGTGCAGCCTGCAAGATTACTCCACACCCACCATATCTTTAATTTTAGCAGATTATTACAACCTACTTTAGTGTTAATTAAAAATATGTGTTGTGTTAACTATCCTGTATTCTGTGTTCGGGCATTCTTTGTTATGACATATTAAGACTGTCATTGGAAAGCACACGTAAAATTGAAATGGAGATTTAAATTCATACTAGGATGCATTTGCAAATATCAGTGGCAAATTTATCATTAAATTAAGAAAGTCATAGCTATGAAGTTTGGTGCAGATTGCTCAAGGGAAGGAGGGGCAAAAATTGAATTTCCTGTAGGGGGAGGTTTCACCCACAGCTGCAAAAGATATATCTATCTATAGGTGTTCACCACTTTATAGTTGTATGTAAATCAGAGTTTCGATCAGAAGAGCATTTTTGTTTGGCTAAGAACTTTGGTTCTGTTTGTAGTATATTTGCAAAACTTTCCAAAACCTTTCCAAGTTAATCCACCTCAGCTTTTTCCCAGAAGGTTTCGGGTCAACTGAGAAAAAGGAAGCATCCCAGAACACCCCCCCAATTTCCATAGAGAAAATTAAAATGATACCGAAAAGGCTGCTCATCAACTTAACAAGTGCGAGCAAGAGAAAAAGCTCTGTTCCGCATCACTTCGCAGAGGTTTTCGGAAATAGTGGGGAAGGCTCTGAGAACTCTGCCGGCAGAGCAGAATTCTTTACTCATCCTTAACCATGGTAAGCAGGTCTGCATGGGCAGGGTCAGCACAATTTACCATGGCGAATGTGAGGGTGGAGGGGGCCATGCACATGGAGAACAGGGGTGGGAGGCAGGCCTGTCAAGCAGATGCAGACAGCAGGCCGGCATGGACAGGAGCAACACAGTCGACCATGAAGAGCGGGCGAGATGGGTAGGAGTATGCACAAAGATACGGAGGACAAAGGGGAGGAGTGCAGAGGCAGCAAGATGACCAAAGAGTGCAGCATGTAGGGGTAGGGGCATGCACAAGCTGACCACAGAGGGCATGCAGTGGTGGGTCGGAGTACCTTCAGGGGGTGGGACTGTGCCAACTCCCAGTTGTGAAAATCAGAAAGCTGTGCACAGTGATGATTTTGGCTTAATATATATTTTTTAAAAACCTAGAAATACACTGGAAAAAAGGTTAAAGTACTGTTATAGTTAGGTATGATAATAAGGTCTTAGCTTACATAAAAGAAAGCCTAGAAGTTCACTGAAAAAACAAACCCAAAAGTTAAAGCAGCGTTCTAGTTAGGTGTTAAAATGAGTTAAAAACTAATGCCTAAAAACATTTTTTTTAATTAAAATTTGCCTTTATAGTTCAGTGAACTATTAAGTTGCACCCCCGCATGCACTGCTTATGAGCCCACTTATTAAATCACTCATGACATATTAAATGGCATTATTGCTGATATCCCTAATGACATATCAAATTAACATAATTGATGACATCACTGATGCCATCATCAAAGCTGCTGCTCCTCAAATTACTCTTCACACTGCTCAATCATTTAAAAAAAAAAAAAAACATTTAATTAATAAAGGGTCCACAAACATTTACAGCATACAATGACTATATGTAGGTGTCTGTATCCATGAAATAGAAATAGTGTAGACTTGGACACAAGTCTGATTTGATTCAGTATGGTAAAAGTTATATGGCGTGCAGTTTAACTACTAGCAAAATTTTAAGAGCAAATAGTACTTCATTTAAACAAGATTGGGACAAAGTGCATCTAGTGGTTTGCAGACGTACGTTACAAAGAGGTTGCGACCTAAATAAAAGTCCTGTTAACAAAATAAACTAAAGTTTTTATGTTTACAATACATTACTCCTCTGTGGTTTTCAGACATTGATTGGAAAGACTGAGACATTCTTCATTGTTGAATAATTTACAATCTATGGGTGACTCATTTACAAATGGTTCCAGTCGCAGAATGATTGTAAGAGTTGTAATGGTGTACGCTATTCTGCTCATTTGAAGACTGGGGGGGGGTCATTATCACCCCAGCGGTCGGTGGTAATGTGGCGGTAGTACCGCCAACAGGTTGGCGGTACATACTGCCACATTATGACATTGGCGAGTTGGCTGAAGCCAACCCGCCAATGTACCACTCCGACTGCCATGGCGGCTGCTATTGTACAGCCTCAGGCATTTTGACCTTGCCTACCGCATTCGTAACGCCACAAAAACCATGGCGGTAAGCCTTATCAGTGACAAGGAACTCCTTCCCTGTCACTGATAGAAGGCCCCCCTCCAACAACTCCTCAGACGCCACCACACCCCCCCTCTATCCACACACCCCTCCAATCCTCCACCCCGTGCACACATCTGCACCACATTCACGCAGACATGCATTCTCATATCCATACTTACACGCATTCTCACACATGCATACACTCACACACACAACACTACACATACATTCGCATTCATGCACACACACACACACACACACAAACACACACAACACCCCCCACCCCCTGTCGGAAATCCGACTTACCTGAATCCAGGGGGTTGTCCGGCAGGGGACGGGGTGCTGCTACCGCCAGCAGCGCCCACCAGCAGAACACCGCCAGGACGTATTATTCGTCATAATACGGCTGGCGGCGGTCTGCTGGCGTGGGGTTGCTGGTGGTAGCAGCGCCACCTTAACGCCATCCACCAGCATGGTCACAGCCGGATTTCCACCCTTCTTGTGGCAGAAATCTGGCTGTGGTCATAATTTGGCAGACGGCTGTTAGCTGCAGTGTTGGTCTTTTGGCGGCTGTCGCCGCGGAGGTAGGCGGCATTTACCGCCAATCTTATAATGAGAGCCTATGTGTTAGATATTGTTACAAACATGCCTTATGAGTGGCTAAATATATATATGTGAAGCTGTTGACTTAAAATTCTGTGTCAGGTTAAGTATTTAACAGGTATATCTCCTCAAGAAAAATAAGGAGAAATTTATCTTTTTAATGGCATTTAAGGCTTACTAAATTGACAATTGCATTAATGTCTGCAGAGATGTACACCAGAATACCAGTAAACAAAAGCATAATCTCTGCTAAATGTGGCTGCTTTCACAGATCTGCTTTACGTCATGCATGTTGCAAAAGTGTATGCCCATTAGTGCTACAGAGGTGTTAGAAAATTGAGTGTAGGTGTAGCTTGCTGATACCTTCCAGTGTGAAAGGCATATAGAAAACATCATCCAATGAATGTGGCAGTTATCAAATTATGTCAGTGATGTCATTTGAGATGTCATCAGTGATAACATCAACCCTTTGTGGGTTCCTGACACCTGCTGCAAACAACCTTCATTTGTACGTAATGGTTTGGGCAACCCCCGCTGCATACAGTTGTATGTTCCACAAACCCTGGGAAAATTCCAACATGGGTCCATGAGCACTTGTCAGTGGTATTTGGTGCCATGCTTTGGTCCTCAAATCCTGCCTCTTAAATGGTGGGGTTGCCCTGTGGGTCCCCACCTGAGCCAAGGGGGGAAAGAATGCTCCTTCTGACACTTTTTGACTCCATTATTATTCAGGGCTTGAAGATTAACTCCTGTAATGTCAGCCAGAGCATTTTCCTCCTAGTTGTGGCCAGCCAGTCAGATAGTTTCAGGTTTGCAGGCCAAAATGGACGACATGATTAAAAGCTCCTTAGTCCAATCAGATTTTTTTTTTTTATTTGGGTCCAGATATCTTTAATTTTTCTACCCCTTTCAAGCACACTTAAAATGTTGTATTTAATGCTTGTTTCTCAAAAACTCCTGAATGGACTTACACATAAGCAAGCAAAGCCATCTCTTTAAGTAAAGGTCTACTTTCCTGCCAAGTTTTATGAATTCCATTCAGAGTTTTTTTTTTTTTTCTTTTTTTTTAATATCGTAGAGCAAGAATTTCTATGGGAATTAAATTGAGAAAATTCACTTTCTTGATGCTGCCTTTTTTGCCCCTACCACCTTGTTGAATCTGCAAGAAACTTGTTATGCAAACCCAAATTGAGTGTTTTTTCAAGCACCTTCGGAGGCTGATGTATTGAAATTCTCAGTAATATGATAAAATAAATTGATTTTGTACAGCTGTGGCGCTGCCTACTTTCCTGAAACTTTATAGAAGTAGGGAAGGCGAGGAATTTTGCTTACTATATATTAATTGTAATAGTCACTGGGCACTGTGGTGGAGTTAATTGGAAGCTGTTCTCGCCAGGCAGAACCTACCACTCCTGTCAGGGATGGGTGGTTACACTCACTGGATAATCTGTGCTCACCATTAGGTAGCTTGAAACCGAACAAGCAGGTTTAATATAGAGGCAATGTGTAAACCATTGGCACAGTACGTCCACACTGAGTATCACAAATGAGACTTTACACGAAGTGTATGTAAATAAAGTTTGCATTCAACACACATTAATTAAAACCACATGAGCATCATGTAAATCTGGGCATAAATCACATTCAGAAAGGTCACTGGTAGTCCCAACAGTGTTTATACGACGTCAGTATTATGTACATGCGAGAAAAACAATACTTTCCCTCCTTGCACCCACATGTCGTACGACCATGTTGACCGCATGAGTCCCACCCCAGTGATCACTGCAATTCAGTATAAAATACTTGTAGGATGCATCTCGGTTCCCAACGATAGCAGCAGTGTTTACATACAGAGAACTATAGCACTTTTGAAATAGCTCCGCGGCCTAGACTGCAACAGTAAACATCAGTGGCAACTGCTTTTATAAACAAAGTGCACGGTGAAGTCACGTGCCTTCTCAGTCCGCATCGCATAGCGGTGCCACGGACATTAGTCATGCTAGAATACATGCACTCGCACACACTTGCTTCCAAAACCCTAATGTGGTGCTCTGACAACCGGTAGGTGAGGTGTAAATGAGTTTGCAGACCCCTCTTTGACCCGAACCTTCCTCCACCCTCCATCCAATTCCCACCCCCCTTGGAGTTAGAAATGAAGCAACTTTTCCACAAATACTAGGCCGCTCGTGGCCAGAGGGGTACACTTCATCAGAATCCCAGGGCAAAGGTACAGGGGAAGAAATAATGGCTGAACAGGCAACAGTCGGCAAATGGAGGTTTGGTCCCCACTCAGGAAGTTCACTCAGGGATCTCTGCACTGGCCTTCCGGCAGGGCCCCCGGTCTGCAAAGCACAGGGGGAGAGTTGCCTTGGGAAGCACTGTTCACAGTGATGCCAAGCCAGACACCCCACTTCACAAATAGTTGCCAGTCTCGCACCTCCCAGGACAGGAGGCACCATGTGTGGGGCCTGATGATTTGGACTACCCCAGGCATCCCGGTTGCACACAAAGATTTTACCAAATTCTGTGCCCTCCTGGTTATAGGCACAAGGTCTGGTGCGCGATGACCTGAGTTGCACCAGAAGCTTCAGAATGCACAGGCAAAGCTGCTTAATGCAGGGCCTCTCTGGGATGAGGCGTAACGTCTGGTGCGTGATGACTTGAGTAGCACCAGAAAATTCTGCTCGTACACGAAAGGTCGCCAATCTCGTGCCTCCCTGAAATGAGGCACAATGTCTGGTGAATGATGGCATGAGTCGCACCAGACAGTCCCGCTTGCACACAAGTTACCAATGCTATGCCTTCCTGGAATGAGGCACAATGTTTGGTGCGCAATGACTTTAGTCGCACCAGACAATCTAGCTTGCCCACGAAAAGTTCCAATGCTGTGCCTCCCTAGAATGGGGCACAAAATCTGGTGTGCGATGACTTGAGTTGCACCGACAACCCGGTTATCACACAAAAGGTTACCACTATGGCGCCTTCCAGGAAATGAGACGCCATGCCTGGTGCGTCATGGCTTGAGTTGCATTAGACAGTCTCGCTTGCACACATAAGGTTACTACTGTGGGGCCTCCCAGGAATGAGATGCCACACCTGGTGCGCCATGACTTGAGTCGCACCAGGCACTTCTGAACGCACAATCAGTCCCCATTCCATACCTCCCTGGAAGGAGGCACAATATCTGGTGCGCATGACTTGAGCTGCACCAGACCAAACCGATCACAAACACACAGTTGACAGTTCAGCGGTACCACATAAGGTAGCTGGCAATTGGGAACGGTGTGCTGGGGAGCTCAAATGGGATTATTCATGGATCCGCCTTTCTAGCCAAGAGAGGGGCCCAGAAACTATCCTATCTCCCACTGAGGTAATAGGAGAAAAATGTACGGAGGATCCCATAAGCAATACAGGCAGTACAGACAAAACCATGTTGCAACTGATAAATGGTACAATAAAAGAATTACAAACTGAAATGCAAATGGAGAGTCTGAGAACACGAATGGCTACCAAATGAGCTACAGTCCTCGGTACGGAAAGTGGCAAAAACCTGCAGGGAAATTGAGGAAAAATTAAACACAACAGAGAGCAGAATCTCTACAACAGAGGCAGAAACCGAGGAACTTGAGGAACAGGCAGAAACGCATGGGGGACAGCTAACCAACATCATGTGGAAATTGGAAGCTTACGAAAATCGACAGTGTAGGAACAACCTACGCTTCTTGGGCATAGAAGAAGGGGTGGAGGGAAATGATATAAGGGCATTTATGGTCGATCTCTTATGTAAGGCCTTCCCAGAACTTACGAAATAGGATTGGGAGGCAGAAATATAAAGAGTTCATAGATTTCCTTCAGTCAGGCGAAAAGAGTACAATCCTGAACCCAAACACCCAAGAGCCATACTGGTTTTCTTTGGCAACTATCTGCTAAGACAAGCTATTTTTGAAAAGGCCCGACAGGGTGCCCCTCGATGTGTTGGCAATCTCACCTTTTTCACTCGACCAGACTTTTGCCATGTGACCGTAGAGCGTGGATGGAGGCTATGACAACTGATTAAGCCGTACCAGGATGCTGGGGGGGTTAAAACGATAATTAAAGGAAAAATTTGAGTATTTACCTCAGAGATCCAGGCAAAGGAGTATTTGAGCGAAATGAAGCAGGAAAATATGCAAAAGACTTGAGTAGTGAGATAAAGGACATGAACAGGCATCGAGAATTGGTGTTAATTATTATGGACTATGATGTGAGCACGTACTGGTGGGGAGGGCCTGTGGGCGGTACTCAGGGAATCATCACTCAGACCATTGGGTGTCTGTTCGCTCCATTGATTGGGCGGGGCACAGAGTGATGGGAGGGTGGGCTAGGGAGGGTCGGGCGCAGGCAGTGGGGGAAAAGCGGATGAATGGGAACAGGAGGTGGCAGAGAATGATGAGGGATGGTGCTATTATGGGACAGGAGGAGAAAGATAAGGCATTAAGTATGTTGAGGCATGACATAAGTCGCAAAAGACTGGTTGTTAGGAAGGGTGAAATGCAGGTAACTATCCACAACTTTATAAGCCCAAGGGTAGTGTGTGACAAAATGGTAGGCAAATGACTAAAATGTCAATTGCTTTTATAAATATCTGTGGGCTAAATAATTCCCAGAAGAGGCGCAGAATTGCTGAAGGTATGAAAATATTAAAGGTAGATATATATTGTTTATAGGAAACACAAATAGAGCATTGTAAAATATCTATCTTAGATTCCCTTGGGATGAGGGTTGTTATATGCACCGAACAGAATGTCAAGACCAAAGGGGAGGCCATATTAGCTAGCAGTAGCAAATATGAGTTTGCGCGAAGAGTGGCAGATAAGTATGGAAGATAAAGAGGTGACAAATATAAGACTGACATCACGCCGGATATGCTGGTTCTGGGCGTATTGGAAGAGGGAGGAATGGCAGGACTTAAATATTTCATCTTTACAGTTATGGCGGTCTGTCGAATCTGTCTCATATATGCATGGATTGATCCACAACCTCTGTTTGAGCAAGTGCTGGGGCGACTCCTATCTGTATATCATCTTGAGATAGCACTCTACCAACGAAAGGGGAAGAAGGCAAGACTTAATAGTCAGGTGATTTGGGGGGTGCTTCGGGGACTGGGTTAGGTAGGTGTAGGTAATGGACTGGCTATGATCACTTGTAAAATTGTATGTATTTGATCTTTTCCCTTTTTTCTTGGTGTTCTTTCGTTATGTTTTATGGCACAAAGCACTCTATACTGAACTTATTGTTTAAGCTTCTGCACCAGATGGGAATGTGTCTCCCTTTTTGTGTGTTGGTAATGAATTATGTCTCATTCATCCATCAAAAAAAAAGAAAAAATGAAGGCCCACTTTTTAGAAGTGGCATTTCCAAGGTATTACTGACAAAACCACCTTTACCATTGGAAAGGGTTTGTCTTTAGGAATCTAATGATAGTAAACATGATAAGGTTGCTTCCCTGCAATCCACTCTTGCAGCTATTTATACTTCCCCCATATTAACTTATGGCCAGAGCAGATCTTAATGGTAGTTTAAACACACATGGGCATTCTTCACTCCGTAGACACATGCCCTGGTGCACTCACAAGCCTGCAGATGCAGGCTGGACTGAAGCTTTGAGAACACCACAGGGGTGCAAGTCTGCCCATAGAGGCGTGCTGTGTCAGGCTTAGTATACATATAAAAACACTAATGTGCAAGTGTGCACATACTGGCAAGATGTGCCATGCTCAGTATACCTGCAAACACCAATGTGCAACTGTGCACATTTGGCCAAGCCATGCCTGTCTCCATATATACATTGAACACCAAGGTGCAGGTGTGCACATATAGGCCAGCCTGTCCAGGCTCAGTATATACATGGAAAACACGGATGTGCAAGTGTGCACATACTGGTAGGTGCCACTTCTTAACTTGTGTATGGAGGGTGCGCCTGCACTTTCACACTGAACTTACAATGGGATAGTGCCGAGGGCCCTAAAACCAATCGGAGAGGATCAGCAAAACCTCAACCAAAAGCCAATATCCTCAGTAGGGAAACCCACATGGGGGTTCTCCCCTACCAGGGCATGGAACACCCTTGTGTACCTGCCCTGCCTTCTGATTACCACCTGCTCTGCCCTCTGGAGGGGTGCTCTAGAGGTAGCAGAAGGCCTACTCAGGGCTGGTCCCAGTGGGAGGATGCCACCCTGTGCGTAGCCATGCCTGGGCCTCCAGTGGGTCTGTGGCGGGTGACACACTCAGTGCAACGTCCCATTAGTGCCCAGGGCTATACCCACCCTAGGTATGTGTTGTACCTTTCTACAGGGCACTCCTGGGTATGGCACCTCAAGCAATCACATAACCGCCTCTTACTGGTGTGAGTAGGAAGGGCTTGTGCACTCCCAACTGTCCTCCCCCTCCCCCCCCGCCAGTACAGTGGGAAAGTGCCAGAGTCCTTAAGGCTACGCACAGAGAGTCAGCAAAAACTGGAAGAAAAACAATCATAAAGTTTTAGGGAAATCCCCTAAGAATGGCCATGTCCATCAGAAGTCTATCCGGGTTTTGAATTATTTCGCCAGTTTTAGTTAAATTGGGCATGGTATATATCACACACAGGCGCACACGCACACACACTAAAAATGCTGTCTTTAGTTAGCCTTTTTTTTTATTGTGGAGAGCGCCTCTTTCTCCTAAAACAGTATTGTAGAATCCCATGTTTAGATATTTGGTGTTTATGAATTTAATGATGTTAAACAGGTAAGCACATTTCATGTTGTTCTTATTTGCATTGGCTGCACCTCCATTCAGATGATAGTACTTCTCTGTTTCATGAGCCGGTGATGGAAAATCCCAGCACATCGTTTTATAGAACAGGCCCTATTGTCCTCTTCAGTAATGCCACGGCGCACAGCAAGAATCCTCAGTACTTGAAATCAAGTTTTGGACTGCTTTGTATGCTCAGGATATAGAACATAAAACATCCCTGGGGAAAGTAATTATAAGTCTATGCAATTAGCTTGTGCCTAGGGCTATCAGACTAGCATGACTTCTGCAGACCCACGATTTAGAACTACGAAAACGAGCACTGAGATGTTTGCTGGCTTGCTGTTGATCGCAGGGCGTGTAAATTGTACACCAAGGCTCCCTAATTGAAATTCATACCTTCTCCCTATTTTACTGTTATGTTCATGAAGCTGAAGTCCTCCTTCTGTAGCCAAGTGTGTCTGTAAACAAACTTATTATACCCCTGAGTTTAATATGAAACATGCACCTTTACTGTAAAATGCGAACAACATACGTACTGAAAGTCCATTCTTGATCTCAGGGCAAAATTGTGAAGTTCGGAGCACCAATATTCATAGTTTATTAATCTGAAAATGTGGTGGTCAGTATAGCTGCATTGACTGCAAGAGGAAATCTTCCAATGCATTGCATCTTGTTGCCAGAAATTGCTTTATTTTTTAAGAGTCATGGCTGGCTCGATGGGACTGAGCGTGTCAGTAGTATGTGTACTCAGTGCATTCTTTGTTATGCTGTGACTGACACTTCATGCCATCCAAGACAATGGCTTTTGGTGATTGGCATTTGGAGGTATGGGGCTTTCTACCAGTCTTTTCTGACCAGTTAATGCTTCTCGAGTTGAGGCCCAGTATGTCCCACACAGTCACTGAGACTCCCCCTTATTTTGGACATCCGAACGGCGACCTTTTCAGCTAATTGCTTTTTTGAGAACGGTGAAGCAAAGGGATTGTGATCATAAACTTCAAAGAGACTCAAACAGTAAATTCATTCCAGAGCTGAAATTAATTTCTGTATTTACTCAGACTTAAGGGTTTAAAGTTTAATTAAAGTGCTGCTCAGAAAATGCGACGTCTTTCACCTTGGGAAACCGATTCATATTTGGACTTAAGTCCCTTAAAATTACCAGATTCCAAACCGGACGTTATCCTTTTAAGTGCAGTTCTTGCACAGGCCACTTTATATGCAAGCAACAGTTTACGTTTTAGATCTATATTGGGTTCTCTGCATAGACTGTCGTGTTTGCGGGCTCTATTGTACATATAAACAACGAAACGTGTTTTTGTCCACGACACAGCCCGAAGTGGACCAACCATTGCACTCCAAGGATTACATAGACTCCACTCCCCCCCCCCCCCTACCCCCCCCCCCCCCCCCCCCCCAGCTGTCATATTTTTGGTGTGTTCTAGTTTTTTCGCAAGTATTAGCGAGAGGTGTTCTCTCTCCAACACAAGTTCTTAGAGGGCTTCCTCGGGCATATGCCGCTGTCCTTCCAGCAACCTTCACATTTTCTCTTTTCAACCCACGCATACTTGCGGTGTTATTACACTATGTATACCTGTAGTGTTACGGTTTTTAGGTAGTATGGGACTGAAACGGGTTATAGGTTTCCACAGTAGAGCAGTCAGTATCGAAAATCCTTTTTAAAGATCGTGGAATTGTAGGTCGATTCTAGCTGCCGATGATCCGTTGCCATATGGGCTCCGAAAAATGTCTCCTGAAATAGGGTGCTTCTTAATGTGAAGGCAGGATGCAGACTGGGAATAATGTTACATTTCATACTTTGTAATACAGGCAATCACATATTTAGTTCAATTGTTTGCAGTTTCAAGAAGACAAGCTCCCATCCCTTTATTTGCAGAGCTCTCATTTACATGGGCAAAACGTGTGTTATATGCAGAATAATGTCTGTTTGTTCTTTTTGATATTTGCATGAGGCTTCAAGTCCCCTAAGCAGTTGGTTCGAAGGTGCTAGCAGTTGTCTTTGGTTTAACAGTTGGGGGCCCTCTCCTGAATACTAGTGGCAGAAATTTAGGTCAGCAACGGGCACTTTGTTCATAGGTCAAAGGGTGATACAGGAGAGAAATAAAACGACTTTACCTTACTATGTTATTAGCTAAATCATTGCTGTGTTTTAGCCTAGGTTCGTGTTACTGAATTGGTGTATGATCAGATCATATGTATACATTAAAAAAAAAAAAAAAACTATCCTTATCCATTTTTGCATATCCAGCAGTGTCTCTTTGAATTGCCAATCTGTATGCCTCCTTATAATTAAATGACACAGTAGAAAGATTGGTATGTCCTGATAAAATCTAGGAGAACTTCTCTATGATAATGTTCTTTTTATGCAAAAGTAAGCTACCTGTCTGCATTTGTGGGATCACTCCTGACTACCAAGGATACCACACTGTAACTCGTATTACCTGAAACCGCCAGCTCCCTGACCACCTGAATACATGTGGTAATCAGATTTGGCCAGGCAGACATAGATGAAAAGCCTTGCAAAGGGCATCCTTCGTCCTCGACATATACCCCCAATGGAAGGATCATGGACTTCTTCAGAGCTTGTTGTTTGGAAACCAGCATTGGCAAAGAGAATAGGTCTATCCTTTTGAACCTATTGGGTTTACCATTGCTGTTTGGCAATGCTGTGCAGCATCAGCAAAAAATAAAATAAAAAATAGGTGCAATGAAACAAACACTGTTATCAGTCGCATCATTATGTAGGAGCATGTATGCGTCACCACCCATTCACGTACTTACTGAATGACATAGGTGCCATTTTCCATTTTTTATTTACTGATCTAAGATGGCAAAGGTCAATAAAGGAGTGTGTTGGGGCTTGAGAGGAAAGGAAGCACACAAGGGAGTTTGCAACAAGAGGGGTAGGGGACGAAGAGAAAAGGACACACAATGAAGAGAACTATACCACAGACCCTGGGGAAGTTTACGGACGAGAGTCACAGGAGAGAGAAAAAGACAGCCAGCAGCACACCAGGGAGTGAGCAACACAGTAATGAAAGAGAAGTGCAACAGGGAAAGAGCAACACAAATCTCAGGGGCAGGTGAGTTTGGCAGTAGAAACATGCATGAGAGGGAGAGCAACATGAGAGAGTGCGCAACACGGTGAAGCACAGAAGGGAGGGAGCTGGAAAACACATGCAGTAATTAACCAAAAGGAAAAGAGTAGTTCCCATAAAGTGAACGGTGGACAGATACAAGTCAGCCAATCAAAAGGATAGTTAAGAGGTTACACTCTAAGGACAGGGCAAACACAAGAGAAGGAAGGCAATCCAACAAATAAGAAGCAAGCAAATGAGTGGCAGTTAAGCCAACTAAGTGTAAGCGGTGGGCAGGATGAAAGTCCTTTGCAAGTTCTTGTTCTGCCCATAATGGGACTTTCGCAACCCAACAGATTGCCACTGAATGATGGACAAGACCTACAATTGTGGCTGGCCACGTGTGCTGGTGCATCTCTTTTTTCAGTTTTCCATTAAAAACAAATTTGTACAGCTTGGTCCTTGAGCATCTGTCAGTTTCCTTGGTCTTTTTTTCTCCCATTATTTATATCCAGGCCTCTCACACTCCCTATGAAAAGAATAATTTCGATTTTTGATTTGTCTGTTTCATCTAGTTATTTTTTTCTGGTAAAATAGGTGCCCTCATACACTGACGAAAGTAAGCAAGATTCGCTTATGACAGTATTACACTGCTTCTACTGTTCAGTTAGAGAAATATGAGACCAAGACATTACTTTCTGTTTCAACCGTAGTAAACGAGACAGTTTACTACGGATAATCAGGCATTGTGACCTAAATAATCAATTCAATTAAATTGCCCTTTCTCACAAGTCCACTTTGCGCCTTGGTTAGCTATAAAAGTAAGCAAAGAGCCAGGTGGGAATGTCTACAGATTTATAGACTGAAGAGGGTTAACGAGCTCACTTGTCTTTTCTGGCATAGCCATCTTTTGAATTCGTTGCTGTGTTCTGGTGTCCCAATGCTGGAGTGCACTGCCCTGCTGTTGGATGGTGGGCCCAAAGAGAACTTCTAAGGACTGTGTAAGGGGCGGAGGACGCACACACTCGCGTAACTCCATCCTCTGCCCATTGCAGTACATTTCCGCAGAGCACTGGTTTACTATTTCACTTTCCCTAAGTAAGGGCGCATGTTAATGAGGACACGCTGCGTTGTGTTGTATGTACTCTATAGGTGGAAGGGTGTGATTGTTACTCGATTGGGTATACAGACTCCGGGAGTCGTTCATATCCTCCTGGCAGTGCTGAAGGTGAAAAAATAACTGATAAAGACATTACCAGCATGCCGTTTCCCTTTTGCAGAGCATTAAGCGCATTTTAGGAAAACTACTGGGAAGCGTGATTGTTTTGATTTAGGAGTGTTTCTGGTATGCTTTTGCCGATGGTTTGGGTTTTATCAAGTTTTATCTAGTTGTTAACACAAACCTCACTCAGTGTCTACAATATTGCAAAAAATGGCTGGCTAATATTAATACCGGATCTGGCATTTCCGAATTATTTTTTGGGAAGATTAATATTTTGGGCTTAATTTAACGTAAGGAACCTGTTAGCGTCTCACAGTGTACTGATTTGAGGTATGTAATTACATTTAGCCCAGAGACCCTTTACTTGGCTTTTTAATTGTTCGCTTTGTGTGGAGTGTGCAGCTGCAGCCCAGATTCTGGCTACCCAATAACCGGAATACATTTCTCCTTCAACTTCCATACCTTATGTCACCCGACTTTGCCACAGCTATATGCTCCCTCAGCTGCGCCCGGCGTGTGCTTGAACAGCTCCAATAGCCCGATGAGCTACTTAAAGGGGCCCAGGAATTGATTATGATCCACTGCACCTTACAAGGAAAGCACTTTTTCGGACAGTCAACAGTATGGAAGAAGCACAGCTGAGCAAATGTAATCCTCATTTATATGAATGGGTTCTTCACCGTCTCGTTTAACCAGAAGGACATTAGATGTTTTCGCCCTTCATCATGCCATATATCCAGCTAGTGAAACTCGCTGGACAGAAAGAGGGACAGGAGTTTATTTACTCCACAATTGTGGAACTGCTTGTAGAGTTAGCGTTTGCTCACTTGGCCCCTCTCAAGCCATATTAAGCTTATGTGTGCCGTAAAGGCTCTACAAGAGTAAATATAAAGCAACAGTTCGGATTTTTTTTGATGACCCAAATTATATTAGAAAATCAGACTCCTAAATGGACAGTGAGATGCTCTTTATAATGAGAGCTCTAGGCAAGATGAGTATGCCAGTAGGTTCCTTTTTACATTTACATAGCCATGAATAGCTTACAGATAAATGCTTCAAGCTAGCCATTTATTTAGCAATTAATATTTTTATTGATTTTTCTCAAAGCACTACACAAACCAAGTTGTTCATAACTCCCCATATGCTGCTCAATCCCACCCAACTTCAGTCTTGACATAGCCAACTGCGAGTACTCACCAAGAATTCCCAGTCTTGGCATCTTGATTCATACATTTGCAAGTACGATAAATCTCCCTCCCTGTAACAGCACTGTAATCCATTGCTTTCGACCAAGCTGAATTAATCTGGGTTTGTTCCATTCTGCATTTCCTCGGAGTGTCTCTCTTTCCAAAGAGAGACCCCAGACCGGGAGATATTCCAGTCTTCACTTAAAGCAAGTAGCTACAACTTTGGTGTTGGCCCCCCCAAAGCACTGAATAGTTTACCCCCTGCTTTCTTCCAGAATCGTGATATCACTAGGCAGGACGAAAGAATATGAAACCATTCTCCACAGCCTTCCCTAGGCAGGGTTCTCTATTATGCCATTCCCCAGGCCTGACTCCATAGATGTAGTTCAACAGGACTGGCCCTCAAACCATTGGAACTCCCCTCAAATAGATGGGTCGACCCTCTAATTAAACAACCACTCGTTTAAAATGTGATGACCAATAATATAGCTTAATATTCTCCATACCAGTTCCTCCATCAAACATGAATTGAATGTACATTCCCCACGTAATCCTGGGAGATTTGCCACCCCTCTGAGTTTCTGCAGTGCGCTTGTGGTAACACAAAAGAAACTTTCAAGGACGTCTTAGGGGGAGTACAAATTATTCCTAACTAAGGTGTAGGGAAGTTTCAGTTGTATAAACGACTCTGAGTCGAGGATTATGCTTTTCTTCCTTCGCTTTTTTATTATAGCATCCATTTATCATTAAACTTCTCCAACCGTAAAAGAATAAAACTACAAGTCCTGTGAACCCATGGGAATGGCTCCATCAACAGTCCGATCACAACGCATATCAGTCTCCATAATGACCAATTAGGTTCCTCCCGGTCCTTTATAGTCCTTACCAATCTTTTCCTCTCTTTCGTCATGTGAGCCAGTTTCAGAACTGTTGTCACTGGTCCTTTTTAGCCCTCTCCGAGCCTATGAACAAAGTCATCAAATTGGGTCTCTCTGAATGCAAACACACTGCGCCAGAACAACTTCAGTTGGAAAAAACATGTAACTAATTCATCTCAGTAATTCAAGACATTATCTCATATTATATCCAAAACAGGAAATACCTACCAATGATCAAATGGGTCCCCTAATGAGAAACTCTCACTGGGTGGGATAATACTTGCCTCAGTGTCCTTAATAGAATTGAAACTTTCCTGCACGTTAGTAATAATTTTCATTCTATTTCAGGACCGAAGGCAAGGATTGTGCTGGTTCAAAGCTTGCTCACCACCAAATGAGCCATATCCAGGACCGGCTTAAAGCAGAACCTCTTGAAAGTAGAATCAGAGGACCCGTCTTATGCATTCATGATGTTCTCCAGGCATACTCCAAGAGAAAAAGCCTTAGAGGCCAAAGCCCCTCTAACTGAATGGGCTCTAAAAGCTGTTAAATCAATCCCATCTTCCTGAATCACCCAACACACCCACTGAGCTATAATAGGGGAAGAGACTGCCTTATGCAGTTTCCACAATGCAGTAAGGAGGTGCCTCTCACCAGGAGGTCTGAACTTCTCAGACATCTTCTCAATGTGCTTTGAGGTATGGTATAACACATCGTTTCAGAGAATCCTGAAAAGCAGGACACAAAATAGTCCTGGTATTGGATTTTGTGTATCTAACGAAGATCAACAACACCCCAGACAGGGGAAAAATTCTGTCTGTTATATCCAGCGCTCTAACATCCAAAACTCGTTGGCAAGATACCAGACACAACATTATGGCCAGTGTCGCTGAAAGCTCCTTCCGAGATGAGATAACCTATGAAATTGCACGGATAAAAACAGATTAGGCACCCTGTTAACATCCCATAGCACCGAATAGTGTGGTGCTGGAGGACGAGAATCCTCCGAAGAAGGCTGAACACAAAAGGGTGTTTCACCTACAGGGAATCCGTCCACCGGGACATGACCGACCGGTATAGCAGAATGGACTGATAGGCCAAACTTTCAGTCGCCAGACTTGCTAGGAAAGTGATGATCTGGACAGCATTAGTGACCATAGGATCCACACCCCATTGCAAGCACCAGTGTATCCATCTAGTCCAAGCTGACTTGTACCTCTTAATGGTACTAACCGCCCATCCTGTAGACAAGAGGTCCTCAGCCTGACTAAAAAGATCTGGGACTGACCAGAGCCCCCTGTTATCTGCCAAGCCATCAAACTTAGCAAGCCCTCCAACACTAGCCAGTGTGGAAGTTATCCAGATTGGGAAGAAGATGAGGAAACTGAGAGAGTAGTATTGGAGAATCCCAGGAAAGTTCCAGAAGTACCGGAAACCATACTTGAGACCTCCATGTTGGCATAATCATTACCACATCCGCTCGCTGCCTCCGGATCTGTGCCAACACCAGAGGGATCATTGCAAACCGGAGGAATGCATTACCCTTGTCTGCGGCCCAGTCTTGCAGGAACCCATCCGTTGCCTCCACTTGCAGATCCAGCCTCCAGCTGAAGAACCTGGGAAGCTGATGATCCAGCCGCAATGCAGACAGGTCCACCATAAATGGACCCCATCTTTCTTGGAGGTTCGCAGAAACCTCCGACTGAAGCTTTCACGGACTAGAGTCCCGGAGGCACTGGCAGTGCCAGTCCGCCACCTAATTTTCCTGTCCTGGCAGGGTACTCAGCTGTCATCGAGGCCTAATAGTCTAGGCAGTGTTGCCAAAAATGTGTTGCCATTGTGGAGAGGGCCTTGGAACGTGTGTCCCCAGATAATTGACGTATTGGACTGCCGAGACATTGTCTGTTTTGAGGAGAACACAAGATTGGATCCTGTCTCTCTTCTAGCATCAGACCACAAGTGAGCAGGCTAGGAGCTCAAGGGAGTTTATACACAAGGTCTGCTCTTGGTCGGGGATGGGGTGGGGGGGGGGGGACAGGACCAAGAACCTCCAGTGGAGAAATTGCTACACTGTTTGCCCCAGCCTGATCTGCTGGTGTCGGACTCGATATCTAGGGCCGACCCAAAAATCGCTCTCTCATTCCATGCTTCCATCTGAGAAAGCCACCAGGCAATTTCCTCCTTTGCTTCATCTGAGAGGGTGGCCAGCTGTGAGTGTGCAAGTCCTTTGCGCAGATGGGAGGCTTTGAGTTGCTAAAGGACCTGGTAATGTAGGGGGCCCGGGAAGGTAGCCTGAATGGCTATTTGGTGGACGATCTGATGCAATGACATGCAGAGTTTTGCCGGAGTTCTCCTCAGTTCCTGTCTGAGCTTTGTGACCTTCCAAGGTGGAGGGAGGATGTGGTCGAGTTGATGACAAACGCCAAGAAGATTGCTCTTGGGAAAGAACAGGAGAGACTTTAAATCGTTGATCACGAATCGCAAGTTCTGCAGAAAGTCTATCACCATTTGTAACTGGAGCGACAGCTGCAGCAGGCACTGGGCCATGATAAACATGTTGCCTAGGTATATAATAAGATGCGTCCCATATGTCCGAAGGTGCTCCACCACTGGTTTGAGAACCTTGGTGAAGCACCAAGGGACAGAGGAGAGCCTGAAGGGAAGGCTGGAAAACTTGAATGTCTGTTGGCAACAGACAAACTGAAGAAACCTTTGGTGAGGAGGGAAGATTGGGACGGTGAGGTAGACATCCTTGAGGTGCAAGCGGACCATCCAGTAGTCCGGTCGCAGCACGTCCCACAGCAGATGGATGCCCTCCATTTTGAAATGGCGGTAAACCAGCCATTCATTGAACTCCTGCTGATTGAGCACGGGCGGTGACCCCCATCAGCCTTGACTGGAAAAAGGTTGCTGACAAATCCATGGGGATGGATGATTGCTGGATGAATAGTGTTCTTTTTCAACAGTGAATGAATCTCTGCTTCTTTGAGCGTGGCTTCTTGGAAAGAGAGTTGGATCGACCAAGGGCCATTGCTTTCAAGTGGGGTCCCATAGAATTCTGTATGGAAACCCTGCACGGTCTGCAGAACCCCTGTGTCTGTTGTGATAGTCCTCCACATGTGGAGGAAAAATGCTAGTGTGCCTTCCACCTAAACCAAAGAATTATGAATACTCACCAAAAATGGTGGGTTTGGATTGCCCCTTGGAGCCTCTGCCTCTGAATTGTTGACCCCTTGTTGCGTAAAAGGTGGCAAAACTATGCTGGTCCTGATAGTAGTCTCGTCTGGAGCCTTGGCTTCTGGAGGGGGCTTGAGAGGTAAACTGGCCCTTACCATGTCCGGCCCTGTGGAAAACCCGTGTGGGGAAAACCCTCTTAATGGATGTTTGAACCTTGTCTAATGAGGTGAAAGTTTTGACACATTTACTTAACTCTTTAATAACGGTCTCTCCAAACAGCCTTCCCGAGTCCACGCACCTGCTTCCGAGTCCACAGTTATCAAGAGGGAGCATTGATGCTCTGTGAATAAACTGCAGTTGGCTTTACCTAGAAAGATAATAACCCTGTGTCCATCTGTAAAGCACTTGGGAGTTTATTAGGGCACCCGAAAATTTGGCATCCTCTGCCATGTCCGAGGATTTTGGTGAGCGGGCCCACAACGTGCTAGGGTTTGTCCTGGCACGCTCTCCAGGATCGGACAATAACCTTCTTGGGGTCCTTTATAAATTTGACTAGGAAAGTAGTCATTCTGGGATCAATGTCTGGTGTCAAGGTGACCTTGTCAGCCAGAGCCAGACGCGGGCATTCCACCCACAGGCAGCTATGTGGCTGTTTTACTATAGACATGGGGAGGCGCTTTGCCACATAATTTGCCACTTTGTCGCCAGGGACAGAGCGGGATGGAGAATTCGGAGGGCACATTGGAAGTGTAAGAAGGTCGCCATCGCCTGGGCGATCTCGCCTCCTCATCCGAGGGTGAGTCCAGACTGATCCTGGATATCCCCCACCACATCTCTGCCCACTTGAGCGACCTACACTGGCTCCCCGTCTACAAACCCATCAGCTTCAAACTCCTGAAAGATCCTTCTCCTACTTTGCCACTTAGACCTGGAACACAATGCTGCCTTATCTCAGGCATTCCCAATTTGTGGCTCAGTACAGGAAAAACCTCAAGACCTGGCACTTCGACTGACCCTCGTCCCCCAACTACCACCTTGAGACCCCAAGGCTGATAAGCCACACTTTATAAATGTTGATCGATTGATTGGGAGGGGAGGAGGGTGTTCCGGTGTTTCTGCTGGATCAGAATGAGGCAAGCCCGAGGGGTTCTGGGCCATGAACGCCTGTTTCAGACAGGTGAATGCATCAAGGTCCATACCCTTCTCACGGGGGCGCTTAGCCGAAGCTCGTTCCAAATCCTATGGGGCTGGGGCCTCTGAAGAGGGACCTGGAGCCTCCTGCGCCTTCTGGGGTTGCTTTGGGCATTCACATGCAACCATTTGCGCAAGACGTTCTTCCATGGGGCCCAAGGCTTCATCAACTGCCCTGTAAACGGAGGCATCAACCACTCATAGAAGCCACCACCCCAGGGTAAAGCATCCACTGGGTCTTCATACATGCCACCTTGAACCTCCATGAAGAAGGCGTAGGATGTAACCTAGTCAGGTAAAAGGTGTGTGACCAAGTATATGCAGGCACAGGCAGCTCTAAATAGCCTTTGCTTGGGTGCAAGTGGGTAGTTGGGTAGCTGCAGATAGCTGACTGGAGTTTCCAGTCAAGGGTGGGCAGAGCCTCACAGAATATGGTTCCAAGCCTGGGAACACTTCAGCCCCGGTGCTAGAACCAATTGGTAATAACTATGCCTGGGAATGTGGTCCCTCCAAGGGCCTGCAGAATGCAGACCCCATGGGGCGTTATTTGAACACTCAGTGCCGACCCACACAAAGGCGTCAATTTGAGCAAAGCTTTGTTTTTAAATACAGACTTCAGAACTTGCTGGGGCATCACTCTCCAGGCAAGGCTCCTGGACTGCAGCTACTGGTGCGCGATTCCTTTTCTGACTGTGACGAAACTTCCAGCTTCTGTCCACATTAGTTGTTGCCAGCTTCCGACCACAGAGGTAGCTGCATTTAATAAATATGGAATGGGAAAGTCACAGGGTAGAAAGTATGTTTGTGTGTCTATAATGCACACCTAGTTGATGAGCAGAGCCATGTAGGGGCGGGGAGGCTTAGAAACAATTGTTGGCAAAATGAGGAAGCATGATGGAAGAATCTCTTCTATTGAAGATCAGGATGGTAGGAGGGACCTGGCAGGCTCTTCTTAGTCCGTGGTGAATAGATGGCTTAGACTGCACTCTCTCCTTTGTAGTCTTTCCTTTTCTCTGTCTTGTAGGCTATACAAAGTGTAAAACAAACACCCAGTACTAACCTGTTGGAAAATGGTTTGTTTATCTTATTAGACCGTCTATAAAAAACACTTTTTTATCCTCTGAAATCCAGCTGCACATACTGCATCACTGCTTGAACATCTTTTAGTGATTCGTGCTTGTGTACCCTTTAAATATTGCTGATGGTTTCTTTGCTTACATTGATTTATGGGCCGTTACTGCTTGCTGTAGTCACACTACCGTTCTCGTTTTACAAGTTACCTTAATGTACTGGACGTTTGCTGACCAGTAGTTCCCAAAATCGTTTGAAAGATGCAGCTCTCGATCTGTTGCTTCTTATTAAATCTGTTCAGGCATAAAGAACATTAACATTTACAATCTCAATTTAATGAGAAAGTCAGTTCAATGATAAGTTTTCAAATGGTGCCGGTTTAAGAGAAATTCGTTTTTTTCTTTTTTTTTTTTTTTAACATCATGCGTTGTGAAGTATCATCAAGGGTAAGGATGTGTCATTGTTTGAGCATAATTCTGCTCAAGTAACCTACAAAAGGGGAAAACCCTGAGAGATAGCTTTTTTAAATCCCACCCCTATTACAAGTCCCATTTCCTGACTAAAGTCTAAACCTGCAGGCTTCTATACATGTAGCAATTGTAGCAGGTGCCATTATGCTGCACATAGATTCTTAGAATTTAGGTAGGTGGCAAGGCAACATAAACAATTTTTTATTTAATCAACTACAATACTAAATTTGTAATTTACGTTGGTTGCCCTCTGATATATGTTGGTTTAGCCTGCTGTGGTGCATGTTTGCGGTGCCATAGTGTTCGGTTAACCAAGGCCAGTGGCTGGTGACTAGGGTTACACACACCACTGGAAACACACTGCTCATACATCGTGCGGCCCTCAAATGCAACATTGTGCTTTGCACGATTCCGGCAGGGAAGACCACATCGAGCCCGCAAACCGGGATGAAGATTGCAGGCACCGGACTGCCCGAAAAATACATATCTGTCGCACTGGGAAAAAGCACAGTATCTTTATCTCCTGTGCTCTGAAGCAGTCAGCGCGGAGGACACAAAGGGCTGAAGGAAGCCTGTAGTTATTGCAGCATCACTCACAAAGCACAAAGGAGACCTGAGTGCTCCAGCAGCACTGGCCGAGGCTGTCACACACACACCATAATGACTGACTGGAGGTGATACATCGAGCACTAGCTGTCACAGCACTGACCACTTTATTAAATAGCGGCCAAACATTCAATAAAGAACTACTATTCCCAAGATAGCTCTACCATTGTAGTTCGTTAAAATAACCAATAGAACCATGTAGGTTAGAACCCCATAGATCCTGGAGGTGAGAAAACACCTCCGGATGGAGTTTCCGCAGACTGGAGTCCCTGAAATGTCTGGAGTGAAAATCTGCAATTTGATTCCGACTGCCCAGTAGATATTGTGCAGTGACCGAAATTTGATGATCCAGGCAATATTGCAAAAAAATTGTCGCCAGATTGGAAAGTGCTTTGGAACGAGTGCTCCCTAGACAATTGATATAGCGGACTTCTGAAATATTGTCCATCTTTGGCGAACACACAACTGAATCAAGTCTTTGGTCCAGCACTTGACTGAAAAAGAACCAGCTAAAAGCTCTAGACAGTTCATATGCAAATTTTGTTCCTCGGGAGACCATATTCCCCCGTGAAAAAGTCTCCACATCGTGCGCCCCAGCCCCATCTGCTGGCGTCTGATTCAGTTATGAGATTCGGGGCAGAGCTAAAGATTGCTCTGCCGTTCTAGGCCTCCATGTGTGAAAGCCACCAATGTATTTCCTCTATTGATTCTTCTGAGAGAAGGACTTTCTGATTGTGTGTTAAGCCTCTGCGAATGTGTACCGCCTTGAGGCGCTGAAGGGCTCGATAATGGAGAGGACCAGGAAAAATTGCTTGTATAGAAGAGGAGAGGAGTCCCACTATAAGAGCAATTTGCCAAAGTGAAACCCTTTGTTTGGTCAGAGTGTGTTGCAATTAGTGACAAGTCTTCGTCATTTTGCGAGATGGAAGACTTAAGGTAGCAGAAACTGGGTCTATATTGAAACCTAGAAAGACTGCTCTTTGTGAAGGGATAAACAGAAATTTGGATTCGTTCATAACAAACCCCCAGGGTTTAAAGTAAGTTGACTGTCATCTGTAGTTGGACGGAGAGTTTTCTGGGACATTGAGCCAAGAGTAATATGTCGTAAAGATAATTAGTCGAATCCCCTGCTCGCTGAGATGTTCCACAACAGGCTTGAGGACCTTTGTGAAGCACCATGGTGCCGAAGATAGACCGAATGGGAGGGTCGTGAATTTGAATGTTTGGATTCGCCAAATAAATTGAAGAAAACGCCTGTGTGGCGGGAAAATAGGTATGGTCAGATAAACTTATTTTAGATCGAGACATACTAACCAATCTAGAGGTCGCAAGACATCACGAAGAAGGTGTGAATCCCTTCCATTTTAAAATAGCAATAAATCAACCATTCGTTGAATTCTCTCAAATTGATGACTGGTCGTCGACCTCCATCGGCTGAAGTCTACCAAGAACAGATTGCTGATGAACCCCTGAGGATGTGGCCTTGCCAGGGAAGTAGCCCCTTTGTCTAACAATGCTGCAACCTCTGCGTCCACCTGAATGGTATTGTGAGAGGGAAAAACAAGGGGACTTGGACACAAGTCCTGTCTGGGAGTCCCCAAAAATTCTAACTGAAAACATTTTATTGTTGGACCCATGCATCCCTTGTTATTGACATCCATGCCTGGGAAAAATTCACCAAGCCGCCCCCTACTTTTAAAAGGGAAGAAGGATAACACTTACTGGAAAAGGAAGTTGCTGAAGTTCCTCTGTCACCTCGATACCTGAAGCGTCTGCCTCTAGTTGGGTAGAAGTTGGTAAATCAGGATTGATCCTGGGATTGGTCTTGCTTGGAGCCTTGTCTTCTGTATGAGTTGTGTGCTTGAGCACGGCCGGCCGAGCGGCCCGTGGAAAATCCGGGAAAGGAAAACTCATTTAATGGATGTTTGTGCCTTGTCCAAGGAAGTGAAAGTGTTTACAAACTTCCCTAGTTCACCAAATAATCCTCCTTGAGCCACAGTACCTGCTTTTGAATCAGCTAGGTCTCCCAGTTTAGGAACCACTTTTATTAACACAGAGCGTCGGCACCCAGTAGAAGGAGCACAGTTTGCCATTACCCAGAAAAATTATAGCCCGTTGTGCCCAAACCGAGAGATTCTCAGGAGAGATCAGTGCTCCTGAGGCTTTAGTATCCTCAGCCATGTCTAGTATTTTTGTTAAAGGGACTAGGACATCCAGGAGTTTATCCTTACAAGCCCGCCATGATCTATCAATTCCCTTCTTGGGATCTTTCATTAATTTCTGCAAGAAAGTAGACATTTTTGGGTATAGTTCAGGAGTTGTGGCAACTTTGTTCAACAAGGAGTGATGGGGGCATTCAGTTATGAGGAAATTACGGGTTTCCATCTCTCTGTTTCTGGATGCGACCCGCCACATAATTTGTGAATTTGTCAGACGGGGCCCGTTCGGAAGACCTAGGATGAATAATTTAATCTAGATCCAACATGTCAGAGACTTCAGATGGTGAGTCATGAAGAGAAGGTTGAGACGAGGTAGGAAGCCAAGGTCTGGAGGGACAAGCATCATCCTGACCACCAGAAGAATCTGTATACTGAAGGGATGGAGAATGGGGTTGAACGGAAAGGGAACCTGAAGGATCCATGGAAAGAAAAGGGTCAACCTGGTACAAAAGGGAATTTTTTACACAAATGAAAACATTGTTATCAACTCCTCCTTCGTGATGACGCTTTGATGTAGTTCCGCCAATGGATGCGGACTGAGATTCCTTAGAGTGAAGAGGAGGAGCTGATGGAGTTAGGCTAGAGGGAGTAAATTTGGCACACCTGCGTGCAATTTTGTTATGACAGCCTTACCTCAAGGGGACCTATTGCTTCAGAGACTGCTCTGTAAATAGATGCATCTACAGCGTCAGAAATTCCTCCTCATTATTTAACTTCATTTTAATATAGATGAGGGATTTAAATCAACAGAAAATTATATTATATACTATAATAATGGATATATATTAATAAAGACTGGGTATCAGTCTGATAAGTTTAAAGAGTATGAAGTCACACTAGTGATAGAGGGCCTCAGCCAGGGACACTTCACCCAGTGCACAAATCTTAAAAAGGGGCTAAATAAATAAATATATATATCTCCTGGGAGCGTGTCCCACAAGGGCAAATATGGGCAATTACAGACCCTTCAGGGTGTATAAGAATAAAATAATACAGACCCCTTAGTTGATTAAAAAAAAAGGGGTGTCTAGAATAATTGTACGCTGAAATACAGACCCTTACAAGAAGGCCATCACTCAACAGGCAATCTTCACTGAGGCTCACACTAAGTGAAATTGACGCGCAGCTTCGCTCTTGGTGTGAGAGAAAAATCGAAACTGCGCGTCTACCTCAGCGCGTCCCCCTCAGTGCGAGTGTTCCAAACAGGCGCCACTTAGTGGCATTGGGACACCACGTGAGGTGCACCAATAATGTAAAGACTATTGCGAACGAGCAATAACATTCTTGTGATCTAAAACCTTTGAAAGAACAGAAAAAATAATACAGAATCAAAGAGTACCACAGTTTAACAGTTAAATACGGTAGGAAACGGAAAAAAACAATTTATCTCAGCTGCGAGCACCAAAGAAAGAGAAAGGGGAGAAACAGACAATGAACTATATTATGGCCTGCCTCATCCTGATTGGTTCTAACATACATGTTTGCATTGGTTGTTTTAACGTACTCCAGTTCCCAAGCTATCTTGGGAATAGTAGCTCTTTATTGAATGTTCAGCTGCTATTTAATAAATTGGATGAAGAAGGCATAATCCTCACCTCCGAGTCCTAAATAGAATTTACTGCAGACGTATCTGGATGAGTGAATTTGTTCATCACTTCAGTGGAGCAAGGCAGGTGAGGATGGCTAGACAGATTCATGCCAGAGGAAGAAAGCAACACTCAGGCCCTGTGGAAGCTTGTGGTATATGAACAAAACACGTTGGATGCATTGCTTTTTCTTAGGAAGAAAATTTGAAGAACAATAAAGGAATTCATTTTTATCACAAATTTGTCTCAAGATATCTGAAGCTGTGATTTTGGACTCAATATATTAATTGTGGGGGCATTGCCTCCCAGTTTTGGTATTGTGTATTGTATGAGCTGTCTTGGACACTGAATTGTTCATGGAACTTTCTCCGCCACAATGAGTCCACAACATTTGGAATGTGATCCTGATGTTTCAGCCTTGAGTCTGGATTTAAGCGAGAGCAGCTCCGAGGCTTCTTGAACTGTTGACCTCCTGCATCCTGCTTGTCCATTCTGTGAAGTGGCATATGTGGGTTCTGCACTGGGATCTGAATTCTCAGTGGGCTTAGACCAAGAAAACTGTCAAATGTTATCCAGGGTTTGGTCGAAACTGCATGGCGTCTATAGTGGTGGCTGCTGAGCCGCAACCTAACCAGCACAAGACCCCTCTCCTATCCCTACCCAGAGCACTTTCTAAGTAACAATGTTTAAATTGCATGTCTTTTTTCTAGCTGAAGCATGTATATCCAGGTACTTACTGTTCATTCCACTAAGTTTCTGAGATTGTGAAGTTTAAGTTGAGTAAAGTTAAAAAAATAAAAAAAGTACTAGGATACTTTAAAATCTCACAATAACATAGATTCTCAAAAGCTTGTCTAAGAACTGTGAGTTAAAATAAATAACCAAGAATAATTATGAATGAAAAGAAGAGACATGGGTTATAATGATGATTAAAATGACTAGCACAGTTACGTTCACTTAAATATTGCCAAGATCCACGACAGACAATATTTATAAAGATGTTAATGGAAAGAAGACTTCTGCCGCTGACCTAATGTGACTTCCACTCTATGCATAGACCTTGAAGGCTTTTCTGAAATAGTATAGTATGCCTGAATGTCAAGATAAAAGCCAACTCTATGTACGTCATTCCAACTTTGAGTACTTTCTGGGCAGCTACTGGTATGAAAGGTTAAGCCCCCTCAACACTAGTTTTCGCTTCTGAAGTACTACAATATCTAGTATAACAACCCCTTTCTTGTCCCACTTGTATTTCTTAATAGAACCCAGTTGAGCCACCTCTTCTGAAGAAGCTACACTTGGAGGCGAAAGACCCCAAGATGATGTCCAGAGATTATAAGGGCTTACATCCAAACAAGAGGTACCCCTCTCTGATTACCAGTCTCTTGTGGCTCTGCTTAGGAGGTCACTGACACTCCTGTTGGACAGTGGGCACATCACTTTACTGATAGCTGTCTCAATGCTCCCAACAAAGCAAGCCGTTGTCATAATGTACTGGCTCAATCTTGTTGCTGCTTCTCCTCCTCCTAGAATTCGTCCAGGATCAACATATGATTATGCTTATTGTTGACAATTAAGTGGCTGCACAGAAACTATCGATGTTAGAGAATGCCATTGTCATTAACTCCTTAAAAAATAGTCTGTGTATATGCAGGCCTTAGTGGCTGAAGTCTAAAAATAAAATAATCATCTTCTACAATGGGACAAGCCTGTTTAACAGTCCCCTGCTCTTGACTTTATCATATATGGGGTCTTGCCACTGCCACATTGCTGGGTGACTTTCAAGTGTTGCCAGCCACATCAGGTTTCTTTCCAACTGATGAAGCCCTTTCAGTGTTTCAGAGCAATAACCATCTTTCACTTCTAATTTCTGGCTGCTGCCTCTTCTTCCTCAGGATTGGCCCTATGTCCAAAACAAGCCTTTCAGGGAAAAGATCAAACCCATCTCTCAGGCCATAACAGAGGAAAATCAGAAGTAATATCAGTAAGTTCCGTGGTCTTTTGCCGTCTTCTCAAACTCAATCTCTCTGTATTATATTATAGTATAGGTTTGCTGTAAAACTCTGTTGCCTTCATTTTTTTAGGTCTGGCTTGAAATCGTGTTGACCTGTTGTAAGTATTGTGGGTTTTTAACCACGTCCACCTCATGCCCATCACTTTCATTCGTTAGTGAGCTTGCCTTTCAAAAATCACTTGATGTCATTGGTGAATGCTTTACGTTTGTCCCGCCTTGGGAGGTTTGGTTACTGCCTTGGACACCGAACCTGTTACATGGATAATTGCACGATTGCTGATATACTTCAGCATGGACAAACTACTTATTTTTTTGTTTGTTCTCCATGGCTGCAATGGTGCTCACAGCGCTCAGAACAATAACTCGATCAGTGGTATCATTTTTACACTATATGCACTCTGATCTGCTTAGTACACATTCTTTGCAGCAGGCATATTAAATCTGTTCACTATTTTATGTTGACTCCAAGCTTCCACTAGACAAAACATTTTCTCTCTCCAGAAAGAACATAAATCGCCAGTTATTTTGACATGTTTATATTACATGCACTTTGTGATTTGCCTAGCACAAGTTCTTCTCGGCAGGCGCATTAACCCTCTTGCCCTACCTTATGAGTCCATGCTGTCACTAGACACAAGTACGTTCTCTCTGCAGAAAAAAACATTAACCCTCTGCGCTACATTATGAGTCCAAGCTTCCATTAGACAAAAGTATGTTCTCTTTCTAGAAAGAACATTAATCACCAGTTTTGACATTTTTACATTATATGCACTCTGATCTGCTTAGTACACGTTATTTGCAGCACACGTATTCTTTCGGGGACTTGTAGTTAAATTTTTATACCATGATAGAAGCTGGAAACCAGCCCTGGGGGTAGTATTTGTGAAGTTTTCCCAGCTCCCTAGTTCGATGCGTTAGTTTGTTTCAAATTTGCATTCTAGGACTTGTAGTTTTATTTTTATAACATGATACAAGCTGTGAATACAAAGCAGAAACCTGACTAGTTGAATTACCCACATTTGAGTCTGTAAAATTTGAGCTGTGTGTGTGATGTATTTATAAAACAGACCTCGAGGAGAGCTTACAGTTGATTATGCTGTACAATGGTCAGTGTTTATAACTAATATTTCAGTTCGAGACTGACTGAGGATCATTAATATCATGTGAGGCGGCTCTCCTCAAGCCTGTGTAAAATCATGGGTATTTTGTTTGACTCCCCAGACTGCAGTAAAGGGACAGTGATCCAGTTAGCATGCATTTTTGGAGTGCAATTATTTATTCATTGCTCCATGGGTAATGTTGCCTGAACCAGCTGCCAAGTAAATATGTCTTGCACCTGGGAGTAGTTTGTGCTTTAAGGGCCTTGTTTATAAAAATGTTCCAGTAGGCCTACTACCCCTCTAGGTGTATGCAGGGCTACTGGAATTATGTGGCAGAAAGGACCAAAATATGTAGCAAGGTTGACCAATTATTGTGACAAAGTCCAGTAATGCATATACAATGCCAGTAGCTCCAACTCAAGTAAATGTGAGACCTATTGCATTGCAAAAGCTTGTTTAAACATATGTTTATTGGCATTTTTGTAAGAACAACCATACAGTAGGCAGAGTCACTTTCCAATAAGGCCATTTAGACTGCAGAAAATGAACATGTGACATTCAGACATTACATGGTAACTGACAATGCATCAAACATAGTCACACATGATCAGCCCCAGAAGGCGTCAAAGACATTCTATGGAACTCAAACATAGCAACGGGTCGAACTTATGTTACCCCATAGTGTGGTTACCAACTCCGCTGAGGCAGAGCTACCGCAGTTGCATATAAGTGTTCTGGTTCCCATGGTCTGAAGACCCCCACATCAGGAGGTAGGGGATGGTGAAAACATAGGAGTGAACGTTAATGAAAAAACAAAAAGAAAACTGAGCTTTCTCCAGGAGTGCTAATTGCAGGGAGTGAGCAGTATCAAATGGGGATTGGGTAAGCGGGCATCTGTGGGCCACAAATCTCCAGCGTGTTCAATGGTGTTCCTGCCATATCCTGCCATATCCATGGGGGAAGGAGGAATGGAGAGGTACAGAGTCAGCCATGGGGGTTGTCACAAGTAGAGTGTGTATGATCCTTTAGGGGGAAAATGCTAGAGCTTGTTCTGATCATTGTGTGTTTGTTCTGGTCTCAGTGCCTGGTTCTACTCCCAGATCGCTATCAGGCAACTCAGTTTGCTCTTCGTGTTCAGATCCCACATCACACTCTGGGTGGTACCAGTTCTCCAATAGCTCAGTCCACAGAGCAGCAATTAGGCATCTCTGCACCACTCGTGCATCCTCCGTTCGCAAGACCCTCTTCTCTGCTCTAGCCCACATGGTGACATCTTTCATCCAAGTTTTTAGGACTGGCCCCACCACAGACTTCCACAACATTACTATTCGTCTCTTAGCTAACACAAGTGTATGGCCTAGGGTGTCGTGCAATCATGATAGCACTGGGTTCCAGAATAGCTGCAAGGTGGGACAGCTCCAAGTCACATGGCTAAAGTCTGCGTCAGGTAGTTTACACCTGGGGCACTCCGGGGGTTCACCCCTATAAATGACTTGAAGTCTGTGGGGCGTCAGGAAGGTCATGTGGGTGTAAATAAATTGTGGGTGTAAATAACTGCTTCAACACCCTTCGCATGCTATGCAAGACTTTCAAATGGATTCCTTTAGAAACAAGAAGAACAGTCACCCACGTCCTCATAAGCAGCAGACTGGACTACGGCAACGCCCTCTACGCAGGGACCACAGCCAAGCTTCAGAGAAAACTCCAGCGAATCCAGAACGCAGCCGCACTTCTCATCCTCAACCTAACTAGCCACAAACACATCTCCACCCACCTCAGATCCCTACACTGGCTGCCCATCAACAAAAGGATAATTTTAAAAATCCTTGTCCACGCTCACAAAGCCCTCCACGACACCGGACCGACCTACCTCAACGACTGAATCAACTTCCACAAACCAACTCGACAGCTCCGCTCCGTCGACCTCGCCCTCACTACAGTCCCTCCGCATCCAACGCACCACCTCCAGGGGCAGATCCTTCTCCCACCTCTCCACCAAAACCTGGAATTCCCTCCCCACCAACCTACGCAGGACCTCCTAATCTTCAGAAAGTACTTCAAAACGTGGCTCTTCAAGCAGTAAACCCCCACCCAAGCGTCTTGAGACTGTACCGGGTGAGTAGTGCTCTTAAGAAATTTGATTGATTGATTAATTGTATATACTTGAGCCTTGTTTTTCTGGAGACACTTGGGGTATGCCAATATCTTATGCCATTCTAAGTCCAGAACATTGCGGCCCAAGATTCTGTCCTACCTGGTCCAGAGTGTTGCTACGGGTGCATGTACCATCTCACGAAGGCCCTGTAGAACCATGTTAACAAATGCCGAGCCGATCACATTGACCGCAGTACCTGGAGCACTGCATGGATTTCTGTTGCTTCCCGGTCTCTGTCCCAAAGACCCTCGAAAGTTCGGACCAGGGCCTTGTAAATCAATAACTGTCCCGGGGGTGAAGCATGTTGGGCTAACAGGTCCTCAAAATGTGCCCAGGTGGTTTTCTTTCCCCACCAACATCAGTCCAGCCTCACAACAGCTGGGCCGCAAAGCCCATGAGGCAGTCCCACCAGTGGCAGGGCTGGGTCATAAGGAGGCACGTTTCTAGTCTTCATCATGTATTGTTACCGGCACCGGAGCCACAGTCAACACTGTTCTGGGCAGTGGAATAATCATCGCTGGTCTGAGCAGTCATGTCAACACTAGGTCCTGGTGAGGTGCTAGCCCCATTAGACTTAAGTTATCCTGGGGGGTGGGTCCCACCAAGCCTCCGAGCGACCCACTGCAGCTCTGCCGCTAAGAAGTACAGCTTAAGAACAGAAGCCCCCAGTCCACCCTCATCCAGCGGGCACTGCGGAATGTCCAGTGACACTCTGTCTACCTTCGTTCCAGATCAAATAGCGGGCAGGGCATCCAGTTGTCTAAACCAGGAATTAGGCACCTGGACTGGAAAGTTCAAGAAAAAATGTAATAAGCGAGGAAGCATCACCATCATGGATATGGATATCTGCGCCATGACTGGCAGCTGTAGGGAGCGTCAGAAAGAGAGACAAGATTTAAGGGAGCGGAGTGCCCCACCCAGGTTACCCTCATGTAGATCCTACAGGGTATGGTACACCTGAACACCCAGATATCTAAAAGACGAGGAGGACCATGTCAGACCCAGTGGAAGGTCTAGTGGCTTTTGGGTTCCTGCGCTTTTGGAAACAAGCAAGTTTTGGCCTTGTTGACCCTGAAGTCTGAAAGCTTTCCAAACTCCTCCAACTGCATTAGCGTTCCTGGGGCACCAGTAATGCCTTCAGACAGATAGGGTAGAAGGTCCTCTACATACAGAGAAATTATGTGTTCTACATCATCCACAACTATGCCACAGCCCCTACCTTTCCGGTGAAATAGTTCCACCAAGGGCTCGATGACCAGGGCAAAGACGAAACGGGATAATGGACAAGCTTGTTTTGTGCCTCTAGAGATGTAATATTGGCAGGAGATAGTGTTGCTCATCTTAACCCTTTCCGTCAGACTAGTGTACAGCATTGTGACCCACTTGATCCAGCCCTCTCCCAGTCCCATTTGGTGCATGACCGCAATTAATAAAATCCCACCATCATGTTGAAGGCTTTTTCAAGGTCCACTTACACGAGCATTGTGGTTATAATGGACATGATAAAGACATCTGAGGTTAAGTGAGGTATTGCGAGCTGGGATGAAGCCATTTTGATACCTGTGGACCAGGGCCAGCATGTTTGGTAGTAGTTGATCTGCCAGAACCTTACTAAGGATCTTGAAGTCCATGTTGCGCATGGACAACGGCCTAAATGTGGAAGTTAGGGCACCCAGCACTTTTGTCTTAGGGAGGGTAACTACTAGTGCGTTCCTTGTGGATGCATGCAAGGTCCCAAGTCGCATCAACTCTACGTAGAGGGCCTCCAACCTCCAAGGCTTTGGAGGAATGGTCCCTGAAGCTGTTAGCGGCCCGATGCTGGACTCTGCACAAGTCGAGGTCTTGGTTGAAAGGAAGGTCCTGGGAGAGTTCGTGGAGTCCTCCATTGTCGTCGTCCTACTCCAAGTCCTCAGATCGATCAGGTAAGTTGACGCACAAGAAGTCAAAGAAAACAAAACATTCTTCGACTTCACCTCATCATTCAGCCGATGAGGGAGCAGGAGCGTCGCCGTTCTAGGCCTCCATCTGCTGAGCCTACGCCTGGGCCGACTCCGTGCCTCCCCGAGTTTCCGGGAGCCACAGCAACCCCTGCCCAGCAAAAAGAGTTTTATAAGGCCATGCGCCTCATTTTTGGGCAGTCCAACACTGTTGGAGCACCTTTGGCCCCGTGGAGTCAGACGGGGCCCCTTTGGGTTGCACAACTGCAGCTTTGGTCTCGGCTCTGAGGGTCACTCATGGATCCATACTTTGATCTGGGACAGCATTGGCCGTACCATCTCAACCTTCTCCGAAGCCAGTCCTGACACTGACGCTCCCGATGCCACCTGTGCCCCTGGGCGGGCTCTGTCCCCATCCTCATTACCGACTCTGACACATAGCCAGATGGGTGTTGTACAGCTCCAGCGCCGACAGGAGCTATGCCTCGTATGTCAAATCCGGACCCTGTTTGTTATGGGCTAGGGTACGGTGAGGAGTGAGAGGGGTCGCTGGACCCTTTGAAATACCAGCTCCAAGACCCTATGGACTGGTGTACGGACTTGGGGGAAGCCAGTGAACTAGACACCTCCCCAGTTACTGGCATGCTTTCTCCTCCTACCGTGGCTACGGAGAGGGTGCTTCATATTTTATGCTGGTGCGCAGGGTAGCTTAGGTCCTAGAACTTGAGTTCCCTTCGGTGGTAGTCAGGACTAACCTCCTGACAGAGGTGCTTGCCTGGAGCTTCATCCTCCTAACCCCGTCACTTCTTCCATGAAACTCTTACAGATGTCCTACTGGGTACCTGGTCCAAACTGAGCACAAGGCATCCAGTGAACAGGACAATTGCCTGCCACATCACCCTGCTATGGGTGACCCAAGTTTCCTTACACAGCACCCCACCCCTGAGAGCTTGGTTATCCAATCCTCCACTTCCCAAGGTGTGTTCCCTTCCGGAAAGGGAATACAAGAGGCTGCACTCCCTTGAGAAGATGTTTTCTTCAGCCAACCTGACATTGCGGTTCGTGAATACTGCATGCCTTTTGAGCTATTATTCATGTACCCTGTGAAATACTGTAGTGCAAGTGCTGCAACAGGCCCCGGAGGAGGCCTGGGCTGTAGTCTCCCAAGCAGTTTCTGATGAGAGAGATACAGCAAAGTTTGCGATCCGATGTGAATTGGACACGACCGAATCACTGGGCAGAGCGGTTGCATCAACGGTGGCCTTGAGGTGCCATGCATGGTTGAGGACATCTGGGTTTTTGGGGGATGTCAAAGCCAATCTTATGGATATGCCCTCTAATGGCACCCATCTCTTTGGAGAAAAAGCAGACTCGTTGCTCGAGCACTTCAAGGATTCTCATGCTACGGCTAGGTCCTTGGGCCTTGCAGGGCCCCTCTCCCCCCTCAGTCTACTTTTTCCCCTTTCAGGCTACGGAAGGGGCGCCCTAGCACCTCTGTGTGGCTGGGGACATGGTATCCACTAACCTCATAGATCAGGGAGCCAGCAGTCTGGCTAACTCCCTCCCCACCCTCGGCAACCTCCCAACCACCCCAGCTGCCTCCAAACCGTCATAGTCTGACTCTTCCCCGACAGGGACCAGTCAAAGGCAGGATCTGCCATCACAAGCTCCACTGGCAGTGCATCATGTCAGACAGGTGGGTTTTGCAGAGATCCCAAAGGGGTTACCCCCCTCCCGTTCAAGACTACCTCTCCATCCATGCCACTATCCTACAATCAGATGATGGAGAATCACTTGGCACTTTTCTGGGAGGAAGTTAAGGCTCTCTTTGTCAAGGAAGCCAGAGACAGAGGGTCCCCGTACCAGAAGTATGTTGTGGTTTCTATTCCCACTACTCTCTCGTAGCCAAAAAGAAACAAAGGAGCTCCGCGTGTCCTAGACCTTTGGTCCTTCAATCTCTTTCTCAGGAAAAAGTTCAAGATGCTCACTCTGGCTCAGGTTTTATCTGCCCTGGATCCAGGAGACTGTATGGTAGCATTGGACTGGGGGGATCTTATTTTCATATTCCTGTCCTGCCTCCCCTCAGACGTTACTTGCTGTTCATGGTCGACCATGAGCGCTTTCAGTTCACTGTGCTCCCCCTTTGGCCATACCAGCGCCCCTCAGGTGTTCACCAAAGTGATTGCGGTGGTCGCAGCCCTCTGCTAAGATTGGGGATTTTAGTCTTCCCTATGTAGATGACTGGCTGTTAAAAGGGAGCTTCGACCTCCAGACTATGAGTGACCTCCTATAATCGCTGGGATTCGCTATTAATATGCCAAAGCCACATCTGACTCCCTCTCAAATGCTCCCTTTCATCAGTGCTGTTCTGGACACAGTGCAGTTTCAGGCTTATCCTCCCGAGAGGTGAGTCCGGGATATGCAGACTATGATCCTGATGTTTCAGGCTCTCTCCTGGATGTTGGTGAGAATGACTCTGAGACCCTGAGGCTGCTAGGACTCATGGCCTCCTGAATCCTGTTGGTGACTCATGCCAGATTGCATATGCGGGCTCTGCAGTGGGACCTGAAATTTCAGTGGGCGCAACTTCAGGGGAATCTCTCCGACATGGTTCAGATCGTGGAGGGAACTGCACAAGCTCTGCAGTGGTGGCTAATGAACCACGATTAGGTCAATGGCGGATCTCCCTCTCTTTCCCAGTGAGAGCTGACAGAAGTGACAGATGCGTCACTTCCGGACTGGGGCGACCATCTGGGAGAGGTGGAAATCAGAGGTGGTTCAACATCTAGTGGGCTTTCTGAACACCAGAGCAGACAAACTCAGCCGACAATGCTTAGTCGATTATGAATAGTGCCCCCATCAGGGGGTGGCACAAGATCTCTTTCAACAGTGAGGAGAGCCTTGGTTAGATCAGTTTGTCTCCGCAGAGAATGCACAATGTCCAAAGTATTGCAGGATGGAGTTTCCAAGGTGGCAGTTTCTCGCAGATGCTTTTGTCTTGAGTGGAACCCGTGCCTCCTGTATGCCTTTCCACCCATACAACTTCTGCCCAGAGTTCTCAAGAAGATCAAGAACAGCTGGGCCCAAGTTATTCGTGTGGCACTGGACCGGGCACTGAGAGTCTGGTGCCTGAGCTACTGAGCATGGCCATCGATCCTCCTATCAGACTGCCCTTCCAGGAGGATCTTCTGTCGTAGCAGCAGGGGAGGGTTTGCTACTTGACTCTGTCCAGCCTCCATGGCGATTGAGCAGCAGTAGTAGACAACTTTTGACCTTCTGCCCGAAGTGTGTAATGTAATCTTGGCAGCCAGACGTCCCTCCAGCAAAATGGTAAATGCCTGTTGTTGGGATAAATTTGTGGCATGGTGCGAAGACAAGTCTGTTGACCCCCTCTCTGCCCCTGTCTCTGAGGTCCTGTTGTTAATCCTTTCTCTGGCCCAGCATGCCTCTGCTGTGGGCACTCTAAAAGGTTATTTATCTGCTTTCTCTGCATTTTTTAGGCTGCCTGATCACCCTTTTTTAAGTCTCCTATTATTAATAGGTTCCTTAAGGATCTTTCTCATGTTTACTCCATTTCCATTTATTATGCCTCAATAAGATTTGAATTTGGTTCTGACATTCTTAATCTGCACTCCTTTTGAGCATCTTCACAATTGTCTTCTCATGCTTCTCACTTTGAAAACAGCCTTCCTTGTGGCCATTACATCTGCCCGCATCAGGGTGAGTGAGCTGCAGGCATTGTCATCTAAGCCACCGTACCTTTACATCTATCCTGACATAGTGGTGCTTCGCACTAGGGCTTCCTTTTTGATAAACATGGTCACGCCCTCTCATGCATGCCAGTCTTTCACCTTGCCTACTTTTTATACACTCCCTCATCTTCCTAAGGAAGAGGAGAGGCTCCACCACCTGGACCCAAAAACCTACCTTGATCCTACAAAAGAGTTCTGGGTGGATGATCAAGTTTTTGTAGGTTATATGGGTGTGAAGAAATGTCAGGCAATGCAGAAGCAAACCATCTCCTGACGGGTTGTACTCTGCATTAAAATGTGCTACGCACTGACCAAAAAGCAACCACCTGAAGGTTTGCGTGCTCATTCTACCAGAGCTATAGCTGCGACCACCGTGTTAGCATATGGAGTTCCAGTCTTTGACATCTGTCAGGCAGCAACGTGGGCATATCTGCACACGTTTACCAAATACTACTCCCTGGACAGTCCAGTCTGTAGGAACTGAAACTTTGCCCGTTCAGTCCTGTAGAACTTCTCAACATGATCTTAGTTTTCAGACTATCATCCAGGGATAGTATTGCCTGGGTAACTAATCTATGGAAAGGAATCTTCAACTAGATATATCTATCAGGTGGACTAGGTACCTACCTTCAGTAAATCCTTTTCTGGGAGAGACAATATCTAGTTGCAGATTTGTTACCGACCAACCCCTCCTTCCTGTTTTTTTAACTGATTTCTAAGGACAGGGACTCCCCTTTCAGGGCCTTAGTTTAGAAGCACCAATAGTCAGATTCATTATGGCTCTGCACTTCTGGCATGGAATATCGTGAAAAGAAACTGACGTCAGAGCACTTGGGTGGCACCAAATAGGACCCGCAATGTCATATCCGGCGTGGACACTGCCGACGGCAAACGCAGAGCAGATCGACGCCACCTAATGGCACACAGAGGCACTGGTCAAGAAGAAGGTCTAGATCCAGACTGAAGACTAGGAGAAATCATTTTAAGGTGCAGAATCTGCAGCTAGACATTGCCTCTACCAGATAAGGCGTTACTGAAGGTAAGTAACTTGCCCTTTAGACACTTTGCAGAGGGTATGGTTGAGAGAACAAAGCATGCGTGCAAGCTGGTAAGTGACCTCTAAATCTTAAATATATCTTCGATCCGTACTGAATCTAACCTTGTGCATAAAGCACAAGCTTTAAACTGTATTAGTTTATCCACAGTCGGCCAGTGAAACTCGGGGAGTATGTTCAATGTGGAGGCAAACTTCAAAAGACGATACAAAAGTCAGGCCGCAGAATTCTAAATAATTTGTAGGCGTCTAATAGATGACTTAGCTTCCAGGTAAAGGATGTTCCCATAATCTAGTCTTGAAAGAATCAGGGCTTAGATCCTAATTTCTTGGGCTGACAGTGAAAAATCCAAATGAATTTTTTCACCCACCTCTGCACTTTAAAGTACGTAGAGGCCATCTTGGTCACCTGTGGCTTCATGGATCGACTCTCATCCAACCAGAAACCAAGGTTCTTTACCTTGGGAGTCAATTCCAGGAGGGTCCTGAGAGCCTCTGGCCAATTCTGAGGGCCCTATATCCAAGGGTTCTTACTTATGACCATTATCACGGTCTACTAAGCTTGAATGAGTTATTCATCCTGGAAGAAATCCGGCTTGAGCACCGATTCAGGGCTCTGGTGGTAGAGCCCTGTGCAGATGGCAGAGAGAAAATAATTTGTGTCTCATCTGCATAGCAGAACAGGGTTAGTTCACAGCTTTCTACCACACCCACGAGGGGGCGTACATATAGGCTAAATAGCATTGGCAGAGATGTGGAATTCCTATAGCCGGATGCCCAGCACATATTGTTTGGGGTCAAGGACAACAGGTTCTCATGTTTGTTTTGTCCTTGGGACAAGTAGGCCCAACCCCCTGCAGCAAAAACCCTTTGGCTGCCAGTCTACAGGAAAGGGAACTGTCTACAGTTGAGGTAATATTTGTGTTCATGTGTTAATGCTGTTCGAGATTGTATTTATGGTTCATTAATGCAAAGCTTTCATTATTAGGGTGAGCACTCTAAATAAATGTTTAAGGTCACACTGCACTATGGACAGTAGTTCCAATAAAACAATGGGTACACACACTTTTGAAAATGTTAACAATATGAGGCTACGTATAATGTTCTCAGAATGCTCTCTGATTAGATGCAAATTCTTGCAGAAGCTTGCAAGCAAGATTGATGATTCTTCGCTTTTCAACATAAAATGTTCAGAAAAAAAAAGTTTTGCTAAATTACTGTGAAATTTTTGGTAGTATTTCTTTGAAGCATCATTTAGTAAACTGTTGATGCATGCTAGTATTTCCAAAACAAAATTCATAATGGAAAATCAGTGCAACCATTTTTAACAAGATTCTGGGAAACCTAAAAAATAAACACGCACTGGCAAAGCCAACCAATCTGACATTGGTGGTTAGACTTCTGGTTTTGTCAATGCGTTTGTGATAACCACAGATATTATTTCAGAGCTGGAGGAACCCGTTTTGAGACTCCGCTTCGGCTCAGTATGTTGTAATCTCCCCATGCCTCCAATTCGGCACCTTGAGACCCTCACGGGTGATTTGCCGCACTTTACAAATCGTGGATTATTTTATTTATTTTTCACATGGCTTTTGCAACACTGTATTGTTGTGGGAGCGGCCAGGCCCACACCATTGTAACAAACATTGGCACCAAGCAAAAAAAGAAAAATTTGGTCTCAGAAAGCACACATTACCACAGTAGTTCCTGGCACTGAACAAAACTACTTTGTATGCCAAAGTTCTCCTTGTGGAAGAGCAGAATGCTGTCACTCACAGTAAAGCCAGCCGATAGATGGATAGAGAGAGAAATAGAATTTTAATAAAAACAAAATGTCTTGGTTAACTCCAGACTTAATTGGGGGCCCAGTTCTTAAAGAAAGTCACAAAAGAGCACCCATGTTATACTTGTTTGCATGAACTGTATTTTAGCATGAGCAAATATGCATATGTAGAGTTGCTCATGCGAAAATCTACTGAGCGTTTTACAAGTTCACTTTTGCTCCAAGTACTTAATTCCCAACCCTGGAGGAACTTCTACTTCGGAGTAACTTTCTAACCTTTCTTAGTTTGGTAAAAGATTAGAGAAGAGGTGGTGAACATCTTTAACCCCTAGGGTGCCCAGGACGAGCTGGTCTAGCCCTCTTGCCAGGAACGAGACCAGCTCGTCCTGCTATTCGCCCCCAGATGGCCAAGCACCCCCCTCATCTGGGCAGAGATGGGAGGGGAATTTCGTTCCTTTCCACCCCGTCCCCCCGACACCCCTGTGGCATCTGACGTTAGAGCGCTTTCGTGTGCTGACCTCATCAGAGGCCTTCCCCCGGCTGTGCTTCCAGCGTCGATCGAAGGAGAAATGCAAAAGCATTTCTCCTCCGATCACGTGGAGGGGGCAGAGAGGCATGAAAGGAGAGGAAAGCGCATTTCTGTATTTTTTGTATTTTAAATAAGAGGAGCAGCCCCTTGGGCAAGGGCCGCTCCCCGGGGGGGGGGGTGAGGAAAATTATTTCTAGTCCATTTCTGCCCAGAAATCCACTAGACACCAGGGATAATTTATTATTATTTTTTTTTCTTTTTTGGGGAGCAACCCCTTAGGCAAGGGTCGCTCCCGGGTGGGGGGTGGGCAGATTGGCCTACAATTATTAGGCCGATCTGCCCCCGGGGGGCAGAAAACCACCAGACCCCAGGGATATTTTTTTTTGTTTATTTTTATTTTTTTTATTTGGGGAGCGACCCCTTAGGCAAGGGTCGCTCCTGGGGGGGCAAATTATTATTAGGCCATTTCTGCCCCCCACCCCGGGCAGAAACCACTAGACACCAGGGATTATTTATTTTATTCATACTTGTGCATAAGGGGAGCAGTCTCTTTGGCAAGGGCCGCTCCCCAGTGGGGCAAATTATTTTTAGGCCACACAGCCTAATATTATTAGGCCGATCTGCCCCCTGTGGGGCAGAAAACCACTAGACACCAAGGAGATTTTTTTTTTTTTTATCTTTGGGGAGCGACCCTTTAGGCAAGGGTTGCTCCCGGGGGGCCAAATTATTTTTAGGCCATTTCTGCCCCCAGGGGGTCAGAAAGCCCACCAGAGACAGGGAAGATTATTTTTTCAAAATAAGAGGTTGGGGTATGGCCATAGCCCCACCCCAAATAAATGGGGCCCAAGTTGTTTTGCCCACCAGAGGGCAGATTGGGCAGTTACCCCCGATCCACACCCCTGGGGGACAGAAAGTCTACTAGTTGACAAGGAATAAAATTAATAAAAGAAAATAATGGGGTGGTGGTTACCAACCAGTATGGGCCTGGTTATACCCCCACCCAAACTGAAGGGGCTAAAAGTCTTTTTGCTCTCCCCGCACACTAAAACATCTTATCCCATTGCAAACAAGAGACATTTGATTATTTTTGGCTTTTGTTTTACATTTTGGCCATGAGAGCTTGGTAACTCTCAAAATCGTCCCACTTGGAATGGTGAGGGCTGCACTTTTTTTAAACTTTGGGACGCTGCCATGTAGAAAAATCTACAAGACCTAGACACATCTGAAAACTAAACATCTAGTTGATTCCAGGGTGGTGTGCTTCACATGCACCCCGCACCATTTCCTTACCCACAATGCCCTGCAAACCTCGAACTTTGCTGGAAAGCACACATTTTTCCCACATTTTTGTGATGGAACCTTCCGGAATCTGCAGGAATCCACAAAATTCCTACCACCCAGCATTGTCTCATCTATACCAATAAAATGTCTGCTGCACTTGTCAGCCTAAATGTTTTTTTTTCCAAACTGCCCTTTTGGACCCACTTTGGTTTCCCCTCAATTTCGATGTGTTTTTGGCTCTTCCCTGTCACAAACACTTGGCCCACCTACACAAGTGAGATATCATTTTTACCTGGAAACTGAGGGGAACGTTGGGTGGTAGGAAATATGTTCCGGTGTGGTGATCCCACATAGAAATGTGGGAAAAATTTGATCTTTTAGCTAGATTAGAGGTTTGCTGAGGATTCTGGGTAAGAAAACATTGGGGGATCCGCGCAAGTCACACCTCCCTTCACTCGGGTGTCTAGTTTTCAGAAATGTCTGTGTTTGGTAGGTTTCCCTAGATGGCTGCTGAGCCCAGGACCAAAAACACAGGTGATTTTCCCCTCCTCCCTCAAAAACAGGTAGTTTTCTATTTGATAATTTTGATGTGTCCAGATTGTATTTTGGGGCATTTCCTGTCGCTGGCAATAGGCTTACCCACACAAGTGAGGTACCATTTTTATCGGGAGACTTGGGGGAAGATAGAATAGCAAAACAAGTGTTATTGCCCCTTGTCTTTCTCTACATTTTTTTTCCTTCCAAATATAAGACAGTGTATAAAAAAGACTTCTATTTGAGAAATGCCCTGTAATTCACTTGCTAGTATGGGTACCCCAGAATTCAGAGATGTTCAAATAACCACTGCTCCTCAACACCTTATCTTGTGCCCATTTTGGAAATACAAAGGTTTTCTTGATACCTATTTTTCATTCTTTATATTTCAGCAAATTAATTGTTGTATACCTGGTATAAAATGAAAACCCACTGCAAGGTGCAGCTCATTTATTGGCTCTGGGTACCTAGGGTTCTTGATGAACCTACAAGCCCTATATATCCCCGCAAACAGAAGAGTCCAGCAGACATAACGGTGTATTGCTTTAAAAAAATCTGACATTGCAGGAAAAAGTAACGGAGTAAAAATTAGAGAAAAATTGCTGTTTTTTTTTCACCTCAATTCCAATATTTCTTTTATTTCAGTTGTTATTTTCTGTAGGAAACCCTTGTAGGATCTACACAAATTACCCATTGCTGAATTCAGAATTTTGTCTGCTTTTCAGAAATGTTTAGTTTCTGGGATCCAGCATTGGTTTCACACCCATTTCTGTCACTGACTGGAAGGAGGCTGAAAGCACAACAAATCGTAAAAATGGGGTATGTCCCTGTAAAATGCCAAAATTGTGTTGAAAAATTGGGTTTTCTGATTCAAGTCTGCCTGTTCCTGAAAGCTCGTGATTTTACTACTGCAAACCCTTTGTTGGTGCCAATTTCAGGGCAAAAAACACAAGCCTTCTTCTGCAGCCCTTTTTTTCCCATTTTGTTTTTTTAAACGAAGTTTTCACTGTATTTTGGCTAATTTCTTGGTCTCCTCAGGGGAACCCACAAAGTCTGGGTACCTCTAGAATCCATAGGAGGTTGGAAAAAAAGGATGCACATTTGGTGTGGGTAGCTTATGTGGACAAAAAGTTATGAGGGCCTAAGCACGCCCTGCCCCAAATAGCCAAAAAAAGGCCTGGCACCTGAGGGGGAAAAGGCCTGGCAGCGAACGGGTTAAAAAATGCATTTTAGCAGGTTTGCACAGACTCAAAGGCATTCCAGGCCTGGAACTATTGCTTACCACTTCCTCCAGTTCCATAGGTAGATCTGTGGAAAGGTGGCAAAAAAGTAAATTGCTATAGTAGTGCTTACAATAGCTAGTGTTCAAGCCCTACTATAGTGTTAGCCCTTGAATAATCAGAGAGGCTCTTATCAGAGCTCTTACATAATGAGATTACTGCCATAATTTGTCACCCCACTACACAGCTGATTTCTTTTTTTACAGGACAAGTAGATTTATGAAGCAACATGTACCATGGACAAGTAGATATTTTATTAAATTCTGCTCCTGATCGGGCTTAGGACTGAGCCCCCGGGGAACACCAGAAGTGAGAGCACACAGCTCTGACTTGGTGCTGGTTGAGAAAACCTGGAATGAGTGGTCTTCAAGAAACGAGGTAATTCAGACTAAAGCGGTTTCATGCAGACCCAGTGCCATCACCCTTTCCAAGAGAGTAGAATGGGACACAGTGTTGAAGGCTGCACTGAGATCTAGTAGAATCAGCAAATCTATACCACCTTCATCAAGGCATCGTCTCAGATGTTCCGTGAGGGCGGATTCAGTTCTGTGTCCAGTCCTTAGGTCTGATTGTGATGAATGGAGTATGTTTTGGGCTCCTACAAAGGTGGTAAGCTGCATGTTCAGATGCTTCTCCAAAACTTTGGAGAAAATGGGCAGCATTGAGATTGGTCTGAAGTTGGACCAGTTAGTAGAGTTAAGGTTTGTGTTTTTGAAAGCGTTGAAACTATGACATGCTTCCATGCCTGCAGGATGAATCCCTCTTGCAGTGAGGAATTAATCAGACCAACCATGATTTGGAGTAAGTCTGGGTCGAAGAGAATGAGTTTGGACTGTGGGAGAGCCCGATTTAGTTGACTGTAGTAGAATTAAAAACTGAGAAGTGTGTTACAGGGACAGCAAATCCATTTTAGGAGCAGCAGAAGGTGTTTGGTGTGTATTCTTCACCTCTTGGAGGGTGATCCCAAATGCTGATGTTGGGGGAAATGAAAGCAGCCTACCCGTCAGCCATTTAATCTTTCCACAGGTGAAGCTGAATAGCAGCCACCTTTTTAACAAAGAAGTATGCCAGCTCTTTGCATTGAGCTTGTGGCAGCAAAGGTGCCGGAGATGTTTGATTTGGGTCAGAGAAATCCTTGACCTCATTAAACTGTGTTTTTGGACAATTTTGGGCATTGGTGATTTTGTCCAAGTAGAATGTCGGCCAAGCTGACTTGCAGAGCCTGTGATAGTATTTCAGAGTGGTTTCAAGCCCTTATCATAGGACTTTCTCCGATCCCTTTCCGAGCCCTTGTATTTTTTTTTCTTCAATTAGAGAGCTTCACTAAACCATGGAGCAGGGGGGTGGAGCTTCAGTGAAGATCTCTGTGTTACTGCAAGATTACCTCCAAAGAATCCGGAATCTAGTGTTCAACCAGGGGCTGGTCCATGTCCGTTAACTGTATCAAGTCTGGTACCGTGCTATGAGGCTCTGCATTGAGAGCAGGAGCACCTAATCTGGGCCAGTTTCTGGACTTGATTAAGAGTTGGCCGACATTTTAGAGAGGATGGCCAAACTCCTGATTGCAAATGGCACTGCCATATGGTCTGACCAGGATAACAGCAAAGGTGGATCTGTGGTGAAGTCCATAATATTAGAGAAAATGGGGTCAAGAAGGTGGCCCACCTCATAAGTGGGAGCTGAGTTGATAAGGCCTAAATTCAAAACACTCAGATCCTCTATAAGTGACGTAGCCAAATTACATGTGGGAACTTCAAGATTCATTTTGAAGTCACCTAGTAGTGTGAAGTTGCCGTACGTTCCCCGCGTATCCCAGAGGCAGATATATCAAGGCCCCAGATAATGTGGGTTTGTGAGTGAAACACAGTGAAAAAAAAGAGCTTCAAGTCAGGATTTGGTAGCTCCTGTGTATTGCATATATATTTCTTCTTAAAAATAATGCTAACCCAATCTCGTACTTTGTCCTGCCGATCCATCTAGCAGTGACATAATCATGTGGAAGTGCGGGAATAACATGCAGGGACAATGCCTCCTGGAACCATGTTTCTATTAGAAACAGGGTGTCCAGCAATTGTATATAATTAAATGAGTGAGATTGTCAGTTAATGTTAAAGAAGCAGAAATAGCTCCCTGGGACACACTCTGAGGTGCTTGCTCTTTTGCTTAGCACCTTATGGAAGCAGGCAGCATTTCCTGGGCTGCCGTTGTAGTTCATGTCACGAGGCTTAGCTAAAAGGTTGCAGAAGGTGCATCTTGATGGGCTTACTTCCGCGTTTAAGGAAGCCAGGCAAGCTTTAAAACATGCCGGTGGCAGTGCAAAAATGCTCTTTGGGTGTAAACAGCCGCCTGCCTGATTGATGAGATGCAGGGTTCCTGGGTCTGGTTGGGCGTAGAGGGGTTTGCAGCATGCGTCCCCTGCGCGTCCGTGCTACCACCACTTCAAGTAGGGCCGTGCAAGTTAAAAAAAAAAAAAAATAGACCACTAACTCAAGCTGACGTGGCACACACATATTGGCTGTAAGTGTATTGGAAGCGGACACTTTAATACGTACACCTTGCTTCCAGAAACAAATTAGGTATTTAAAAAAAAACTAGAAAGGCTCTAGGTCCCCTAGTTAAAATACTAAAGTGCAACACGTGGGTTGTGTTTTATAAAAAAAAGATGCAACGCTCTCGCACAGCTAAGGGTGCCTCGGGGCAACACCCTGCAAACACTGCAGCGCAGAGGCTGTGCCCTCTCACCATTCCACCCCTAACTGCTCGCATGATACTACTGCTGCAGATGCCGCTCAGGACCTTCCTTTTAAGCTATGTTGCTAGAATAGATGTGGTTTATTGTGTTCTATCTTTACTGAACATATTGTTATTCTCACTAGTAACTGTCGTTATTCGTATTTCATCATGACATATGGCATTCTGTACACACTCCCCAACTATTTTCTCATGTCTCTGGGCCATAGTACACAAGGCCATCCACTGCTGTAGTGCTGACACTCCTCCAAGATTTATACCATCTTGATTAGAATTGTAATTTTTTTTGTATGTTTGGGATTCGATTCACCCAATGTTTCTGACATTGTGTGGGCGGGGGGCGGGGTTTCTGTGGCCTCAATTTGTTTGAATGCAGTTGTTTGTTTATTGTTGGGGTACATTATGTAATCTTTGAGACACTTTCTGCAACTGTTCTTTATTTTCTTCCTGCCTAATGGAGTCCCAGACTAGAGGGTCAACTGTGGCGGACCTGTCTTTCATGTCCTGGAACATCTATGTTATTAACAACCCACGGAAGGGTAAACAAGTGCTTTCCTATCTGGACTGCCATGGCGTAAAGCTAGTGTTTTTTCAAGAGACGTGCCTCTCCCCCAGGGACACCTGCACATATGTCTCTACATCATGGGGATAGTTGGTATTTTGCCTATTATAGCTAGTACTCTCACGGAGTTTGAACCCTGATACGTAAAAGTATCCTCTTTACACACTACAGCAGCTAGATAGATAGGAAGGGAAATGCATATTCATCTCTGGTATACTGGCAGACAAGTCTATCCTTTTAGTGAATGTTTATTCTCCCAACCAAGACTCTTCCTCCTATTGCGTGCTCTCAGCTCTCTTGGGGCGGATCTGATACTCTTGGGCAGTGACTTAAATATGGCTTACAACTTGGTGTTGGACTTTACGGTCTCTAGTGTCAGTGGCAAACCTTGTGCACGGTGTGAGTATTGCAGAACACGGTCGACACATTCCAGTCGATTCCAGTTGCATGGTGGTCACATAATGCCAACATTCCAGACTACAAATTTTATTCTGCACCTCATGCTGCCTGGACTTGTATCGACTATTGGTTTGTGTCTAGAGATGCATCCCTGTGGCTCTCAGTTATAGCACACCCCCCCGCACTTCATCTAACCGTGCACCAGTTAAGATGGTCTTGAAACTTCTGTATGAGGACGGATTGTCACAACAGTAGAGATTCCCCTACAGCGCCCTCCACAATATGGTTTTTCGCTCGGAGTTGTGTGATTCCATAATAGAATACTTCACTCTTAACACTGGGTTGGTCGACAAACAGGGTACCTTCTTGGAGGCCTTCAAGGCTTATATTTGCACTGTCTGCATCGCCAAACATGCAGGAACCCTCAAAAGCATCAGACATGACAAACTGAATAGAACTCAAGTTGCTAGATATTGACTGTGAGGCAGCGGTACATGGGATTGACACACATATTCATTAGCCATTAGTTCTATTACAAGAATTTGGGGAACTTACAGAGCGGGGGTGTTGTATCTAGGGAAATATGCTCTAGCGCGCAGATATGTTGAGGATAAGCGACCAGGGCAAACACTAGCACACCTGCTGCACCCCAATCTGCATAGTAATTGTACTTCTGACCACTGAGGGTGACACGGAGGTTGATTGTCAGTATTACCAAGGAATTTCTGCAGTACTACCAGCGACTATACACTGCACGCACAGTAGAGGATTCCGCAAAGATCTCAAAATACCTGTTGAAGGTAGCAATGGTCTAGCTGACTGACGGCCAGCAGCAGTTTCTGGCGGTTCCCATCACCAGTGAAGAAATTATTCAGGCGATGGATGTACTACACTGCCCTAAGACCCCAGGACTGGATGGTATAATGGGCAGCTTTATACAATGCTTACAAATATGCGCTTTGCACCCATCTTATGGAGGTCTACTCAGAGTCCCTCTCTCCCCACCATTCTTAGAGAGGCTGTGATAGCATTGCGTCTTAAACCCAGTAAACACCCCCACCTCTGCATTTCCTACAGGCCACTCTCACTCCTTAACCATGACAAAAAAATCCTTGCCAGTGTGATGGCTATGCGCCTTTCACTTTTGATGGAACAAACTATGTCACCAATACATACCAGCTTTGTTCCACACTATTCCACCGCGTTCAGACTCTGTACCATTACCTTCAACCTGTGGACCATTTTTGATGTGCTGAACCGCATCTCTCCTGCCCTTTCTTCAGCTGTCACCCTTCTTGGTACCAAAAAGGCATTTGATTCACTTGAATGACCTTTTCTGAAGGTGACTGATTAAATTGGGTCTCCTGCGAGGGTTCCTCAATCTGATTATGTTGTTATACTCCAACCCAGTGGCCACTTGCAAATCAACAGGTCCATCAATGACCTATTCCCAGTGCCCAGGCGGCTCGTCAGGGTTGCCCCTAGTTACCCTTACATTTTGTAATTGCCTTAGACCTTTTTGTCAGGCAGCTACAGGAGAAATACCTGCACATTGGCCTGTGGTACCGACATTGACCCTTCTTGGTGTCTATGTATGCAGACACATTTTATTGTTTGGCCACAAGCCTACCGTCAACCTCGTTTTTCCTGTCTGTGAAACTATCTGATTTGGGTGCCTCTCTGGTCACTCTGCAGAGTGATATAAATCTGAGCTTCTTCCACCCCTGGATTCCCCAATACAAATCAGTTTGAAATCCCTGTGACTTGGTGTGATGACTCCACCAAACACCTTGGTGGTATTCTACACCGACAAAAATAAATGGTGATTCGCCTGAACTATGTGCCAACGATAAACACACTCACTGCAAATTGAGCAATGTATTAAATTGCCATTGTCCATGGTGAAGCGCATAGATATTATTAAAATGGTGATTCTCCCTTGTTTTCTTTATTTGTTCACAAATATACTGACCCCCTGACTAACTTTGCAGAGCCTGCTGCTCCGCCTGATTATGGGTTGGCCGTCGACCTAGAATAAAATGGGAAGTTCTAATGCTCAGGAGGGTTTGGTGTACCAGATTTACATTTGTAGTTCGGGCCTGCACAATGTCACTTATCGTACTACTGGTATCATCCAGATGTTCGCCTACTGTACCTGAAGCCAGGTCCCACTCCCCTCTATATTGCCATTATGTCTCCCGAGAGATCCTTCTGATATCCAAACTTTGTCGACAAGTTGGGCTTATGAGAAGCTAAGTAGATACTTGGATGGTGGATTGCTCTATTCCCCAACTCTGCCTCTAACCCACAACCGTTGGCTACCCTTAACTAAAAGAAAACTGGTACAATGCTCTACTGAAACATGACTTGCATACCATGGGGGATCTTTTCCCAGATGAGCACATCATCTCACACAATTAATTTCCCACTACAGGGATTTCTACACCTATGGGCCATTTCATACTCTGACGATTACATAATACGCTACATGACTGGATTTCCTCGTATCCGGTGGTGCCTTAGGAGTCTCTCTTCCCCCTCCCCCCCTACTGATACTTATCATTTCCACCACTGAGAGATAGTCTATAGGCTCTATCAGGCTTGCTTAGCCTTGAAATCCAGTGATATTAGTGCCCAGTCAGCATGGAAACGTGACTCAGGTCACCTATCACCTGACAACACTTGTTTTTTGTTGTGCACAAACTAAGCTTATCTCACCTTTTAGAAATTGGGTCTCCAGTTGGTAGCGGTATGCATCCTCTCTAAGTAGGGACCACAATCCTAGTCATGGTAAGTCAGGTTCACACCCTAAATTAACCTGTGCTCACCCTCTGGTAGCTTGGCACAGAGCAGTCAGGCTTAACTTAAGAGGCAATGTGTAAAGTATTTGTGCAACGCTTAAAACAGTGTAAACACCACACAAAAATAATCCACACCAATTTAGGAAAACAATTCCTAATTTAATGAACAAAATACTTCCAAAACTACAAAAATCAAATAAGGAGAAGATGAGATATTAATTTTTAAACAATATCTGCAATTGTAATGCTTAAAAGCTTAAAGTGCCGACTGGGGCTATGTAGTTGCGCTAGACCAGGGTAAATCGAAAGTTCTGGCCGACCGAGATGAAGCGCGTGCCAGGTACAGGAGCCAACCTTTTCCCGCTGAAACAGTATCTTGTATGGAGGGTTGCGTCAATGTCGAAGATTCGATGCGAGGAGCAGAGGAGACAAGGCGATGCATCGGGACTGAGGGCATTGTGTTTATCACGAGCTGTGCAGTGGGTGCTGCAATGTCTTTGTATTTAACAGCATCAGCGATGCTTAGGAGTCGAGGAGAGATGTGGTGGTTCTGATTAGCGCAGTGATTGTTCTGCAGCTGTTTCCTACAGAAACCATGCATCACCCATTTCCAAAGGCCCAGGACTAGATTGGCACCACTTGGCAGGGTATGACTGACAGTTGGCAAAGTCCGGAAACTGTACAGTGCATGTCCTTGAGACCTCAGAACAGGAGGAAGGACAGCAAGCCTTTGGGGTCTCTTTGGTTCTTGGGGTGTGGAGAGCCAAGTCTAGTCCTTCTCACTCCCAAGCAAGGAGGGCAGCAGGCAGCAAGGCAAGCGCAGCAAAGCAGGAGTCCAGCAAAGTCCAGCAGAGTGACAGTCCCTTCAGCAGCACAGCATTCCTCCTTCCTGGCAGTGTGTCCTCAGGTCCAAAAGTGTACTGATTTGGTGGAGTTTGGGGTCCAGTACTTATACTCAGTAGTTCCTTTGAAGTGAGGGAGACTTCAAAGAGGGGCCTTTGAAGTGCACAGGGTCCCTGTCCTGCCTTCCTTGGCTCCAGGCACACTACAGGGGGTTATGCAGTTCTTTGGTTTGGGAACTGTTTTTCTTCACTAATGACCGAGCTGAAACACTCATGCACTGACAAAAATCTCTGGAATGTGCTTCTTAGTCCAAAGAAGACATTTATTATTTCACTACGCAAGGGTCCTAAAAGGAGATTAGCATGCCCCAAGCACATGTTCAAAAATGGTCACAGCAATGAAATGAAAACATGTACAAATGATTCTACACTGCAATATACACAGCAAATATATGTATCTATATTATAATGCAAAGCAAATAATGAATTAAAAAATATGCACACCATGAGGCAAGGGCATCACTGCTTCATCTCCCTCCTATTCAGCATCAGATCACCAGATCCCAGATTCGATTGAGGAGAGAGAGATCAGTTATCCTCACGGAAAGGATGACACACTCTAGCATTCTCGATATGCCTGAGATCTGCAAACACTCTCTGTCCCCGGTCGATCTGGTCTCAGCATCTTATACTTTGAACAAACAAGAGAGTAAAATTTTAGACCTTACTGCAGAAGTTTATTATTATTTTAAAAAAATGCTGATTACTTTAGGCCAGCTTTGAAAATAACACGCCAGGACTTGGCCACAATCCCAAGGTGCCAATTTAAAACAAGACCGTTGCTTCCGTCTTAGTACATTCTTATCAGCCCGTCTTGGTATATTCTTATCAGCCTAAGCCTTTGGTGGGAAAGAACATGAAAAATAAAAACATGAACACGGTGTGAATGTGGAAAACTACATGCATCTTTTAATGTGTCAGTGTCTAATGCTAAAATAAAGTCAATAGGCAAAATGAAGTTGGTGGTCACTAATTTGACGGTGTGCTGCTAGGCTAAGTGCAAGTGGCCAAAACTCAAATATCATTACAAGAACAAGCACAGCCCTATTCAGGTGTGTCAGCTTCTCCCTCCCATATAGCTCAGGAAGATCTAGCAGCCTGGTGATGGGCCATCAGGATATGAATGACACACCTCAGCTCCCTTTTGCGTATGAGAGATGCACAAAGCCCAGCTGTCACCTACCTCTGATGTGTATTCAGAGACTGGCAGAAGGCTCAGAATGGGTAAAGTAAGAAAATGCCAACTTTCTAAAAGTGGCATTTTCTGATTTACAACTTAAAATCTCTCTTGACCATAAGTTGTGATTTTAAATTGTGAGTGTAGAGACACCAAACAGGAAATATCTATCCTGTCCTAATTGGAAATCACACTTATAGAATGTAATAAGGTAATCCCAGTGTCACTCTATGGAACACATAGGCCTTGCAGTTGTGCAAAGTTAATGTAAGATTGTAGGTGAGTACCTTTTGTCCTGGTCACCCCCAAACATTTTGAACAGATACTGTTGGTTACTGCCTCTAGGCTGTGCCCTGGGTACTGCTAACCAGTCCCAGAGCCAGTGCTCTATGTAAGGTGGATATACAAATTAGGCTAATTAAAATTGGCAGAATCAACCTGCCTATAAGTCCCTAGTATATGGTAGGGCATGTAAGTTTAGGGACCCAGCATAGGTAGTGCATCCATAGGTGAACTGCTGAGGTGCCCAGTGTCCTTTTAATTTCATTGCCTGCCTTCCTGGTGCTTTTAAATTTAAGTTATCTTCAAATTCGACTTTGGAATTAAAAGTACTTCCAAAGTCTTAAACTACCTTATTTTTACATATATCACACCTAAGGTGTGCTCTGGGTTCCCCCATGGTTGGGTGTAGTGTAACAATAAGCAGGGACCTTATAGAATATGTTTTATAAACGCTGGTGAGGGATAAATAGCCAAATTTGTTTTTCTTTCACTGTAGTGAATAGGCTCCATAGGCTAAAATAGGGGTGCTTTATTTTTAATTACTAAAGTCCCAAAAGGAGCTAAATGTTTCAAGTTTGGTATCAAACTGATTATTATAATAAATCCAACAAATTGCCCTGGAATTTAATTTAACTAGTTCAGGGAAATAGTTTTATAACTACCTGAAAGTTGCAAACTTCACCTCTGTAGTTCCTTTCTCTGATTGGCCTGCCTCTAGCATCCTAACCAGGCTGCCTTGATGAGGTTTGAAGTGGCGTGGGCGGAGGACAAATGAAATGCCTGGGGGAGGAGTTTTGCCTCAGCAGATGGTGAAACAGGATAGGGGGGGGGGAGAGCAGCCACACTGGACTTCAAAGGAGGGAAGGATATTTGGAGCAACTCAGGACCTCTCCATTCCCTGCTGACCCATATAACCAGATGCCCCCTTGATTAGATTAGGAGAGGGCAGGAAGGAGGCATGTTAACAAATTTTAGCCACACCAGTGAGTGGACCCCGCCAGACCTAACTTCGAAAATTCAGATTCTGCCATTTTGGATTTTTAAAGAATGTTGCTCCTTGGGATTTATTTTTGCCACACTTCCGAGGAAGTGGACATCCAAGAGGGTGGTGGCCTACCTGTGATTGGACAATTTCTCCCCCCTCTCCACTTTCCACCACAGGAGCAAGGATAAATATGGCAGAGCTGCACCCACACCTCAGATCCCTACAAGGAACAAGACAAGAAGAAGGACTGCCTTGCTGGACCCCAGACCTGCAACTGGACACTGCACTCTTGGCTTTACCACTAAAAGGACTTTGCCTGTATTCAACTGGTTCAAGAAGGGACTCCCTGTTTGCTATAGGTAGAAAATAGCTAACCAGAGTCCCTAAAAATAAATCCTGAAGAAACTGACCAGCTGACCACTGTCCAGTGGTCATCTTTGAGTTTGAGCCAGGTGCATTCTGGGAGTTGGAGTCCTAACCCTCAAAGACCAACTCTGAGCTTCTCGAACCTTGGGGTGAGCTGTGGACTCCTAAAGGATCTTCAAAGACCTTCTGGAAGAAGATCCAGAAGTTTGGAGAACTTTTTTGAAAAAAGTTCCATAAGGGGACCGACCCAATGTTGTGAGTCAAGCCAGCTTACGTTGACCGGGACCCGACCTGACTTACAGGTTTGTCCAGCTAAAAAGCTCCAGAACCCCAGACTTCCAGGATTTCACCGGAAGTTCCTGAAAAGGCAATCCAATGACGTCGACTTGAAATTGGCTTGCTGTGGAGGGTCGTCCAACGTCTGAGAGAAAAAGTGACAAAGTCCGAACGTTCAAAGTTGACCAGGACTTTCTGCGCAGCGTATCCAAGGAGGGCTCTAGGGACGTCTGATTCAATTTCAACTTTGGCCTGGACGAATATTTCTATCCCAAAAAGTTGACTAAGTCTGAAGGTAGAATTCTTCACCGAGGTCTCCTGTGAAGCGTATCAAAGAGTGCCTCAGGGAGGTCAGATCCATTCTGCGAGTTGTCCCGGTGAGAAAATTCTTCAAGAAAAAGGCTAAGTCTGAAGGTAAACTTTTGACCAAGGCCTCCCGCTTGCTGTAGCCGAGCAGGGCTCCATCGCAGTCGGCCTCAAATTTTGACTTTACCCAGGTCGAGGTGCGACCAGATATCCAGAGTGGCACTTTTAGTTGCTATGTGCTAAAAAACATTCTTTAAAAATTCATCTCTGGTTCCCCATTTTCCTATTTTATTAGTTTTCGGTGTCAAATTGAAGATAAATATATTATGTACCTAGTGGGGGGTTAGTGGCCTATTGCTAAGTGTAAGCACTCACCTGCCCTTCTTACCAATAATCCACTTTCCAACTATATATATATATATATATATATATATATATATATATATATATATATATATATGAATATATATAAATATATATATATGAATATATATATATATGAATATATATCTCAATACATGTATTTTTATTTCCAAAATGCACTACCGGGCCTCTTTTTAACACAAAAATGGATATGAGGCCTTGCCCTATGCTCCACTGCAGAAAGGTTTTTTCAAATAAGCTAAAATCCCTGGTATCAACACCAAGATTTTTCAGAAGACTTGTGAATTTTAGTGAACAGATACCACAGATAAGCACTCGAGGCTGAAAAATGTGCCACCTCCAGTGCAGTTCACGGTCTACCTCTTTTATTGGTAGATCAGTATTTTGTCCACAGTCCAGTAAAGAACTATGGAAGGATGTGGTCAAGGTTGTGACATTTATAAACAAATGCTATTAGAGGGAAACACTAAAAAATTGTAAAGAGTATATTAAGTTGGTAAGTCACAGCGTTTTGAAAGCTTCTCTTAAACTTTAAAAAATTCCATCCTCTTGATATCCGTAAAAGCCAGGTGGGTTATGAAAGTTTGTCATTGTAAAAATGGGGCCATGGTTCTGAAAAGTTTGGGAAGCCCTGCTATACACCCATATGAGTCATAGTTAGTATTTTTCTTTTCTTGAGTGGCCACTTTGTATGAAATCAAACCCGCTGGGAATGTCTTTGCCCAACATTGCATACTCATTTGGAAGGCAAAGTGGAGAAACGTATGTTTTGACAAAAGAAAATGTTTTACTCATTAGTGGCTGTGGCAATAGCCACTACTTCAATTTCAAATCCATTTAAGAAAGGGCTTAGGACGGCTTAAACTCAGAAGGCTGAGAATTCAACTCATTTTGCATAGGAATAAGAAAAGGTAAATTTTATAGACAACACTGACAGGTGGCATGTTGGTAAAAGAGAGAGAACCAGGTGCTGCATTTACTCCTCATTTGACTGCATCTGTTCTAAACTCAGCCCTCCTTTTAGGTCTGATGTTCGCCAGGATCTTTTGATATTTATTAAAATATGTACAATCTACTTGCATATAGGGGCTTTCAGCCACCTCTCTTTATCCATTGGCCCCTGCCGTGTAGGTGAGCCATTCACGTTTTGCTTCTGCCCACTACAACATACAGCATGGTGCAGTGGGTCACCCACTGATTAACTTCTCTTTGTGTGACTGCATTTTGCTCTCACAACAAGCACATCCACACATGCTAGTTCCCTTCAATTTCATTGTTTTTACGTTACTACTTTAGTGTTGCCTTTGTGTTTAGAGCCTGGTGTAATAGCAGGACACTGCTGATGCCCATTCCATCTTAATCAGGTCTTCTCTTGCCAGTGCTGTAAATTCCTTTTGGAGTGTTTTGCTTTTCTAACTGGTGCTATTATACAACATACCAAATTGTGTCCATTTGAAACTGTTCTGTATTGTTATCCTCTTTTTCCTTTTTCTTTTTTTCCTTTGTTTGTTATTTCTTTCCTTTTTTTATTTCCTAATTTCTTTCTTTCCTTCCATCATTCTTTATTGCCTTCTTTAATTTCGTCCTTTTCTCTTTCTTTCTTTCATTCTTGCCTTTATTTATTATTTTCTTTCTCTTTCCTTCTTTCCTTCTTTCTCTTTTTTTTCTTTCTCATATTTTCTTTCTTTCTTGTTTTCTTTTGTTTCCTGCTTTTTCTCTTCTTCTTTCAATCCTTCTCTTTTTTTCTTTCTTTGTTTTTTCCTTCTTTGTTTTTTGTTTCTTGATAGAGGCTTGCAGCCAACGCCAGAATTTTTTTTTTTTTCATTAGTTCCCTTCCGTGCCAGAGAGTGTAAAGTATGTTTTTTATGAGAACAAACAAACCTTTTTTACCTGTAGTAAATTGTTTCTTTTTTTACATTGATAAGTGCCTAGCATAGCCCCAAACAATTACATTTTGAAAAACCATGGTAAAACAAAACAAGAATTGCTGAAAGAATGGCGTCCAGCGCCAGAGCTATTGGCTTTTCCAATGCTTGTTTAACAGCATTCCCTTTGCTGTAATTGTGTGGCTGTTTTTGCTATCCCTGCTTTGTAAATGTAATCTTGTGCATGACGCAGACCTTTTGGCATTATAGATCAGATGAGTGGGTTACTTGAAAGAGCTTTTAGTGCTTTAACCAATACTTTTGTGCTCTGTAATGGTGTTAAGGTTTACAATACTGCTGCTTCACTTAATGTAATAATTATTCTGTCATAGCGTGATTTGTCTTCCAGAAAAGTGTGGGCATTCTTTCTTCAGTGATGTTTTCACTGTTTGTGTGGCTCTATTAACTCTGGCCAGAAAAGGAGGTAATAGTTTAGTTTAAATATTTTCAGCAGTGAATATATTCAAGACTCCCAGGGGCATCCCTATTTTCGCAACGCAGCCAGCATTCTTCGTGCCTTTTTTGTCTCAGTGGGTGCCTGGCTTTTCTGGGTTTTTTTCGCTTACATGTTCTTTGTCTCCCGGTCAACTATGAGAGAAACGCAACGTTGAACTGAAGAAAATGTTCTCCAAAGACACTGCTTGATGTGCTGATCAAAATTAGTTTTAATGGCAGGAGTTTTTTTTTTTTTTATGTTGCACCATGTCATGGCATGCGCTTTTATTTAGCCCAAGCCTTTACACTCTTTAGCATTTTTAGATTCACTTCAAAACAGTTTTCTGAGCAGTCGCGGCTTGCGGGGATTCCTGGTGATGGGGAACAGGGTCGCATAATAATTAAAAATAAAATAAAATTGTAAAAATCGTACCTCGGCTCCCGTGCTGCGCTGCTCCTTATTCCTCTGAAGGCTACAGGCTCCCAGCCTTCCCCGCTGCCAATCCTGACGCCGCTCAAGGCAGCGTCAGGATTGGCTGGGAGCGGCCTGGCTGGAGATGGCCGGCCAAACATACATGCGCAGTGAGGGGAGTGCACAGTGCACTCCCCTCTGCTTGTCACCCCTGTGACCCCGCCTCTTTCGCAAGGAAGGGATAACAAGCACAGTTTATTATCCCTTCCTTGTGACAGGATTCGCAGAGGTGGCTGCAGTCGGGGGATGAGGGGGAGGGTGACGCTTCTGTGCCCATATGCAGGAGCCGCCCCTGTTTCTGAGCCCTGTATAATCACGAGCTATGCGGTTTTTAAACAAGTTCCCCTTTGCATGTTTTCAGATCCTCCACTTAAATATAAGAAAGAAAGTTCATCTATGTGTATGTTCTTATTCCTCGAGATGGTCAGAACCTACTGTGGGCGGGGAATGTAAGGCTACTGTGGGCTAGAGGACTGAGGGTGAGCACTTTTTGATGCACAGAAACTGTGACTGATAATGTAAAGTAATCAGGTATGCCCTCTCTGTCATGTGGCCCGATTAACATTCAAAAGAAAGATACTAATGAACAAGCAGGAGACTTTCGTAAAAATGACTCCTGCTCCCAGAAGTTCGCATATATTTACTAACATATTTCTGATTTGTCTATTCAATATACCAAGGTAGGAAACTGAGCGCAATAAATTTGTGTTTACATTTGATTGTAATAACTGGTGATGCATGTTCAGTGCAGCAGTTCTGTTGATCGCGAACGGCTGGTCAGCTCTTCACACCCATTTTGAGTACATCAGACTTCACTTGATGCATTTGCATATCTCGCCTACTGTACAGTGCACTCTCTGTCTGCTGATGGAGATCTTGTAGGCTTACCGAGAACAGGGTCTTAAAGACTGCCCACTGCATAACATTTGTTGACTTTCCCCTCGCTCTCCTTTGCCTGCTTTTTATTTGTGTCCCAGCTTGTCAGTCTTGTTTTTGTCCCTTCTAAAAGAACATAGCCTCTTTGTCATTGCTCTTAAATGTCAGCTTCGTTGCTTCCACTGCTTACTTTTCAAGCACTACTTTTTTCTTTTGGATTAAGCACATTATGGTTGTGCATGGGTTTTCAAGCTATGTTCCTCATATTTCTCTCCCCTACAGTCTTTGTTGCTGTGTCACTCATGTGCTTCCCCTACACCCTGTGTTACGGTCACCTGTGTGTACTCCCCGCCTTTACCTTCTTACCCATGTACTTCTCTCCTGCTGCACGTTGCTTTCTTTTACCTGTTGGCTCCTCCCCCAGTGCTCTACATTGCTCTCTGCTTGTGTCCTCTTCATTTTCCACCTGCATCCCTCATGTTGCTTTGCCCACCCACGTCCCCTTGTTGCTTCCTCCCTCCTAACCTTGTGTGCTTTGATCCCCTGTTACTTCCACGCCCCTTTGTTCCTTGCCACTCACTTTGAAGAGATGGTTTCACACAATTTTGCCATTTTAGTGACCAATCCAGTTATTATCAGTAACTACAAATAACAAAAGTGGATGACTCTTTAAAAAAAAAATATATATATATATTCTTTAGCCATGCTGCACCGCATCATGGCTTGTAACAATTGGCAAAGCAAATAGGTACCAACGGCGAGGTTTATTAGCCATACCAATGCATGTTTATCTACTGTTTCCAATATAGAAGGTGAGAGTCTGAATGACTGTCCCTTTGCAGACCTATGTACCCAGTCCCTCATCTGCGGCCTTCACACTTGTGTCTCGTAGCTTACCTGTGGATTTCATTCAGCTAGAAAGCAACAAAGGTTATTCGCTCATTCCTTTTTTCGATGGCAGTACTGAAAGACTGGAGTTCAAAAATAAGTATAAGGAAAGGAAGGTCACATAAATGTAGTTCAAAAGGACACAAGGGCTTCTAAAGCAGAATTGGGATGGGGTGATGAACCTTTGGTTTATCAAAGGTTCATGGTTTACGGAAGGCAACAAATCAGATTCGCATCCATTATGTATCGAATAATATGAAGCTCAAATCAGGTCCAAATCTTATAAATCCGAGGATGAACCAGCATTGGGTTGCCTCAAAAGTGAAAGACATAGAAAAGTCTATTCTTTCATTTAGAGAGTACTGTACATATCTTACTTTACTCTAAACTGCATTGAAACATCCTCTAAACTATAATCTACTCTGCAATAATTTAAATTACACAATTCTAACATTTTACTCCCCTACATGTAGTCTCCTGAAGCTATCTAATACGGTTAAAGTAAGATGATACAATGATATCCTCTTTAGGAACTCGGGACTCCTCACAAAAAAAGTCTTCTAACAGTGTCCATCAAAGATACACTGTGAGTAACAGAACGAGCTACCCAGCCTGTACTCTGCAGGTGTCTTTGCGAATGTGCTACTCAAAACACGTCATCACAGCCCATACGTAAGCTAACCACCAGCTGAACATGTTGTGTTTGTGCTGATTGTAACAGCAGTCAGTCTTAATATAAGAAACCTAATTCACAAAACAATGCCCTCAGAAGACCCTCCTCCCATAGGTCTTAGCCAAAGGTCTGTGTGAAATTACCACGTTTAAGGCAAAAAGTATTCTTGAAAAATTGATTCTGAGGAAAGGTTCGAGTCCCATTCCTTTTATGTGATTGACTCAATATATATTTTTGCTCATTTTGAAACTCCTACAATCAGAGAAGACTCGCTATCCACAGTTCAGGGCCTGGCCATCAGTGGACTGTACAGTGTCAGTCTCTGACATAAAATCTACCATCTGGGGTCAAGGCAGCCATTAACACTTTGTGAACCGGGCTGTCGCTCAAACCTTTGTGCACAGGACCTGACCAGAGGCCTAATTCAAGAAAAGTAATTGTGCTTGGATGACGCATAGATTGCTGCAGAAAGGTCATGTGATTTAAGGAAAATGAGTTAAATATGCCGTGAGAGAAATCATCTCACTGCACCACCTTGCCTGTTGATACATTAAAATAGGCCCGAACTACAGTGGTCAAAAAATAGTATTTTGCATGCATTTAGTTAACATGGTATTTCATTGCTAATTCCCTCTTACTTTGCTTATTCATTAGGGTGTTGTGGACCCCTGGGGTAGGCTTCGTCGATCCCCTGGGCCGCGACATAAAAATACAACTATTCCCTCTCCCAAATGTAAATTGTTGTGAAGTTATGATAGTGAATCTGTAAGTTAACATATTATTTTTAGCTGCTCAGCTCCATCTAGATGTTGTGAAGCCATTACTTGGTACACAAGTCATGTTGTTCAGATGGTTAGAAAAGTAGAGTTTCTGTGGCAGGTTCTGAAGTGATGCTAAAGAATGATTTTAAAATATAATTCATTAACAAAATGTTCAGGAGAACAATTGGATCAAATTGTTTTCAATGGGTCATGTGATGCTATTAATTGTGTTTGACCAATGACTTTGTGTTTCACCACTGCGCATATTAGTTGCTCAATGTTCACCAGTAGCACATTATATGTTTTGTTCAGTTTAGTTGCCTATTGGCTTTGACATGGTATTAGACATTCAGTTTAGCTGCCTATTGGCATAAGCCATTACATTCTGTATTCAGGTCAGTTGCCTATTGGCTTTGACATAGCATTAGCCATTACATTCTGTATTCAGGTCAGCTGCCTATTGACTTTGACATGGCATTAGCCATTACATTTTGTATTCAGTTTAGCTGCCTATTGGCTTTGACATGGCATTAGACATTACATTTGATATTTAGGTTAGCTGCCTACTGTCTTTGACGTTGGATTAGACATTGCAGTTGAGACATTGCAGACGAGCTGTGTTTTTCCACAAGATGGACCAAGCTGTTTTCTTCACACCAGACCTTAGCTGATAAGAGCACGTAGATTTTGTGTTTACCTCGCAATCCAGTATGAGAGTGGGGGAGCTCGGGAGAATTGGCCACTCTCCAAGGTCCTTCGTTCTCACACTGAGTTTGCTTTTAAGGATGACTCTGGACTACAGAGAGGTAGATTGAATCTGCTTTGACTTCATACAGGAGCTAGACGTCAGTTGCCTGTCTCCCGTTTGGGTAGAAAATCTCTTTCTCGCAGTTGACCGGAGTCATCAACTTGCAGACCTCAGAAAGATGAAGCTGAATATAGGCCCTACCGCCTTGCCCATACGGTGATGAATTTTGACTTTTATACTTTGCTTTGAAGTTATGCTATAATATAATCACATCTATTTGCTGTGTACATTGCAACTGAGAAGTACTTTGATATATTTTGCTTTCATTGCTGCAACTACTTTTGAACGTGTGCTTCCAATCTACTAATTTCGTCTCTCAGGAACTTCGTGGTGGGGGAGAATTAATAACAATAAATGTCTTCTTTAAACTCAGAAGTGCATTCCAGAGAGGTTCTGTAAGCTTGGTTATGAGATAAGAGGGAAAGCAGAACAGGTCGGTCGGTACATCTCTGAATAGTGTTAATCTTGTAATCAACCATATATTATAATAATATGTAACTTGCTTTCATGCATTGAGATTTAAGGAGCATGTTAAAACGTAAGATAATACCTCATGAATATAATTAACAAACCAATCATTGATGTCCCCAATCTCAGACACTTTCACAAAATATAAATACCCGCACCATCAGAAAAAATCACCTACTTACCATTTCAGTTCTTTGTCATGCCAGCAACTTTGTCACACTAATTACTTAGTCACCTTTTTCTGGTCATTCACTTCTGGTCTACGAGCTCTAAGTTGAATTTGCATACATGAAGGCTCTGATTTTCTAGCCTCAAGAGAAAATGTTCTCCTTGGACTGGCATTACACGTCATGGTCCCCTTATAATGAAAAAGTCCAAGTAAGGGGGAAGGAGGGAAATAGTTAATGCTCCTGATACAGAGGATTCATGTTGAATCTGTGGCCTTGAATAGTCTGCAGTCTATCCCACATTTAGGCACCATTATAAAAGGGAAAAAAAAGAATTATTCTTGTTAAATATGCCCTCTTACACATGGACTGGCATCAGACTCAATTTTAAGGGTGACATACAACTGTTTCACTGTCTGTATTGCAAGGCCACTAAATTGGCATGCCTGGCAACAATGGAAGTATTTCCCCTATAATCCATTGACTTCTGGTGTAGTACGCAGACTATTTGTCAAGTTAAAGAGCATTTTGTCCTTTTCATTGGGCGAAAGTTGAGGTAACCCTTCACAGCATGACAAAGTGTCTTTTCTGTGGCAACAGAAGGCAGATCCACCATTTTGTGAAGAACAGTAGACCTGAAAAGGTAAAACTGACAGTCACTATAGGCAATATTCCAGTCTAGTATTTTTAGGCAAAATATCTTTGGGGATGTGACGTGATGACTATATAATCTTGCAAAGCAAAAACAACAAGATCTGTGACTGGGGGTGAGTGTTTGCATTGTCAGCACTCCGTCCATCATCATTTTGTTTTGCTAATGTCGCCCTAAGTGGGAAGGGTATGCCCAGACGTGGGTCCCGTGCTTCCCATGCCACTGGATTCAAGCTAGCCTGGCTGATGAGGGGTGAAACCCCGAAACCGGTCCCAGGATGCTTGTTTCCAGTCCAGGGAAGACCTGGCCTGGCAGTTCGGGCTGGACTGTTCCCATAGGGAACAGGGTCAAGACTGATTTGCATATGGCTGGGTCCAAACTGGAATGGCATGGGCAGCAAAAAAACGATGGATTAAACCCAGATCTGTGACTGGGGGTGAGTGTTTGCATTGTCAGCCCTCCGTCCATCATCATTTTGTTTTGCTAATGTCGCCCTAAGTGGGAAGGGTATGCCCAGACGTGGGTCCCGTGCTTCCCATGCCACTGGATTCAAGCTAGCCTGGCTGATGCGGGGTGAAACCCCGAAACCGGTCCCAGGATGCTTGTTTCCAGTCCAGGGAAGACCTGGCCTGGCAGTTCGGGCTGGACTGTTCCCATAGGGAACAGGGTCAAGACTGATTTGCATATGGCTGGGTCCAAACTGGAATGGCATGGGCAGCAAAAAAACGATGGATTAAACCCAGATCTGTGACTGGGGGTGAGTGTTTGCATTGTCAGCACTCCGTCCATCATCATTTTGTTTTGCTAATGTCACCCTAAGTGGGAAGGGTATGCCCAGACGTGGGTCCCGTGCTTCCCATGCCACTGGATTCAAGCTAGCCTGGCTGATGAGGGGTGAAACCCCGAAACCGGTCCCAGGATGCTTGTTTCCAGTCGAGGGAAGACCTGGCCTGGCAGTTCGGGCTGGACTGTTCCCATAGGGAACAGGGTCAAGACTGATTTGCATATGGCTGGGTCCAAACTGGAATGGCATGGGCAGCAAAAAAACGATGGATTAAACCCAGATCTGTGACTGGGGGTGAGTGTTTGCATTGTCAGCACTCCGTCCATCATCATTTTGTTTTGCTTATATAATCTTGCAATGCAGCTTTTTTTTTATTTAAGGTATTGTTGTATTGTCTCTCTGGAGCCTTGTGTCCTACTGCTCAGATGTCAACACAGACACCTGAATAGGAAGGTGCCAGAGGGAACTTGACAAATCAAGTAATGAAGCTGAGTGTTTAGCTATGAGACCCAACCAAGCACCTGAGGAAGCCATTTCCAATTGAAGTTGACATACAACAAAAAACCTACGAGTGACTTGCAGACACTCCACTAGAATGAGGACATCTCTGCTGCAGCCCGGGGTGGGCACATAGCTTGTTTGGGTGATGGGTTGTGCATGGGCTCAAGGTACAACCCAAGCCCCAGCACCTCACGCACTGTGACTCTGATGCAGCCTCCTTTTCATTGCTGCTGACACTGCCACTATAGACCTGACTGGTGTTCTCAACACAAGAGCACAACCACATTGGTAAGACTGGTGCAAAGACGGCATCCTCTTTGCTAGGTGAGCTGTATCTGATGCACATCAGTGGGACAGCATGTCTCTCCTGACAGGGACTCAAGAAGATGTGCCCCGCCGAAGAACTACACAAACATAGCCAGACAAACTGGTACAGTGGAATCCAGACAGAAGGGAGGAAGAGTTAATCTACTGGGACTGTCAAGTGGCTATGAGTAAAGTGAGATGCAGGATCTTCGCCTAGTGCAAAAAGTATTCCTCTTTGGAGGGCAATTGACTGGTACCCTTAACTACCATGAATGTTCCATGAGGATGTTATGGGTATTGCTTCCATTGGTACTTGTAATCAAATGCCACCTGTCGATTATGCTCATTATTTCTAGTTGTATAAGTATTAATACATCACTTTTCTTTTTATAAATCAAAGTACTGGCTGGACATTGATTTATTGACTTCTGTTTGATGCTTATATAGTGCTGAAATCTAACTCTACACCCACCTCCCTAAGTAGGCCGTGCAGCTGAACAGGACTGCTCGAGATCGCGAGTCAAGTGCTAAAGTAGTGTACTTGGTGAACAATTTTGGGTCTAGTTTGTAGGTTTACGTCTTGGGACAACGGTTATAACCAAGTCCTATTCAAATGCAGAACCCATTAACCCTTGAATGCCCCAGCACCCTTGATAAAGTTCCCACTGATGAATGCATGTCGGTTATCATTCCTCTTGATAAGCAGTTCTGAATGCTTCCTCACTTTGCCTAGGCTTTTTTTAATTTCTATATGGACTTCTTGTATTTGTGCTGTGGTGGATCTCTGCCCAGTGGTCAGCTGGGATTAAGTAATAGGTTGAGAGAAGATAAACAGAAGCTGATGAAGGCACAGTCATGCCAAAGGATGCATTGTCTTCTAGATAGAACCCCAGTGACGTTCCTCTGTCCGTACATCTTTAGGGAAGAACCCTGTATGGCATTTTTATTAATTGGTTTTATCTCTTTTCTTTGGAACCGTGTGGCCTTCTGGGCCCTTAACCTAGTAAGAAGCAAAAGACTGCTATTGCCTTACTAGAATCGTAAACAGATTACCAAATCCCAGCGTTTTTTTTATACATTTGAAATATATTGTCATGAATGAGTCTTAGAATTTGGAATACTGTTGGTTTGATATCTGGCTTTAGATAAACACCCTATCATTCATCCATCACTCTGTGTTCCTAACCTTTCTCCTGGAAATCCATAAAGGTTCTCCACTTCCTCTCCTGAACATCCATAGGCAACCCAAAGAGCATGCCAGCCCCATCTCCTCAGTTTCCCAAGAATATGTTCTTCAGCATGGTCACACAACTATGTCTGACAGATCACTGCACCGTTGTCACAGCTCTTGCTTCATTCAATGCAACACTTCTCTTCTTGGCCTCCTGTCCCATCACACAACCCTGAGCCGATATATTTGGACACAAATTCTATATATAACCAGAGCTGCACGTTGGTTGATAACTAAGAGTGCAATTAAATTTGAAATGATTACACTAAGAATATTGTCTTTTTGTCAAAAGTGCATCGCCCGTGCCTGAAAATGATAAAAAATGACTATTGATCTTTACAACTGTTGTGTTCATCTTTATTGATTGGACAAAAGAAAGATGAATCACAGTCCAAATGAGATTATTGCAAATGTTAGCATGGCTCGGCCATCACTTGATGGAGTGCCATTAATCATCTCAAATGGTGACCTGTCCACTCTTGCACTGTGCTGGCTAATCACGTGCCTATTGATCTCTTTGGAAGCCCTCACGCCTGATTGGGTCTGCCTTATCTTCAGCAGTAGCTTGATGGGGGCAGTAGTGTGAAATGATTATAGTTTTATTTGTGCACCGAGCTGCAATTATTTTCGAAAGATGAGCTACCTGCAGCCATGTGTGTGATACTTTTATTACCCAAAGCTTTTCGGTAAGTGTCTGACAGGTTATTTATTATGAACTGTCTTATGAAGGTAATTCAGAACGTTGATGAACTTGTATCTTAAGTATCTATATCAGTGCGTTGAAAATGTTTTGAGAGGTGTTGGTAATGCAAGAGCCAGGTGGAATATTAAGATCTCCCTGCTTTAGTTTGCATATGTGCCCTAACCATTTCAAGAACTGGTGACTTTTACGACCCTTCTTTTAATTGATTGCTTATAAAGTTTTAATAATGCCTGCACAAAGATACAGGGAGTGCAGAATTATTAGGCAAATTAGTATTTTGACCACATCATCCTCTTTATGCATGTTGTTTTACTCCAAGCTGTATAGGCTTGAAAGCCTACTACCAATTAAGCATATTAGGTGATGTGCATCTCTGTAATGACAAGGGGTGTGGTCTAATGACATCAACACCCTATATCAGGTGTGCATAATTATTAGACAACTTAACAAAAAACAAATATATACCCATTTCAATTATTTATTATTACCAGTGAAACCAATATAACATCTCAACATTCACAAATATACATTTCTGACATTCAAAAACAAAACAAAAACAAATCAGTGACCAATATAGCCACCTTTCTTTGCAAGGACACTCAAAAGCCTGCCATCCATGGATTCTGTCAGTGTTTTGATCTGTTCACCATCAACATTGCGTGCAGCAGCAACAACAGCCTCCCAGACACTGTTCAGAGAGGTGTACTGTTTTCCCTCCTTGTACATCTCACATTTGATGATGGACCACAGGTTCTCAATGGGGTTCAGATCAGGTGAACAAGGAGGCCATGTCATTAGATATCCTTCTTTTATACCCTTTCTTGCCAGCCACGCTGTGGAGTACTTGGACGCGTGTGATGGAGCATTGTCCTGCATGAAAATCATGTTTTTCTTGAAGGATGCAGACCTCTTCCTGTACCACTGCTTGAAGAAGGTGTCTTCCAGGAACTGGCAGTAGGACTGGGAGTTGAGCTTGACTCCATCCTCAACCCGAAAAGGCCCCACAAGCTCATCTTTGATGATACCAGCCCAAACCAGTACTCCACCTCCACCTTGCTGGCGTCTGAGTCGGACTGGAGCTCTCTGCCCTTTACCAATCCAGCCACGGGCCCATCCATCTGGCCCATCAAGACTCACTCTCATTTCATCAGTCCATAAAACCTTAGAAAAATCAGTCTTGAGATATTTCTTGGCCCAGTCTTGACGTTTCAGCTTGTGTGTCTTGTTCAGTGGTGGTCGTCTTTCAGCCTTTCTTACCTTGGCCATGTCTCTGAGTATTGCACACCTTGTGCTTTTGGGCACTCCAGTGATGTTGCAGCTCTGAAATATGGCCAAACTGGTGGCAAGTGGCATCGTGGCAGCTGCACGCTTGACTTTTCTCAGTTCATGGGCAGTTATTTTGCGCCTTGGTTTTTCCACACGCTTCTTGCGACCCTGTTGACTATTTTGAATGAAACGCTTGATTGTTCGATGATCACGCTTCAGAAGCTTTGCAATTTTAAGAGTGCTGCATCCCTCTGCAAGATATCTCACTATTTTTGACTTTTCTGAGCCTGTCAAGTCCTTCTTTTGACCCATTTTGCCAAAGGAAAGGAAGTTGCCTAATAATTATGCACACCTGATATAGGGTGTTGATGTCATTAGACCACACCCCTTCTCATTACAGAGATGCACATCACCTAATATGCTTAATTGATAGTAGGCTTTCGAGCCTATACAGCTTGGAGTGAGACAACATGCATAAAGAGGATGATGTGGTCAAAATACTCATTTGCCTAATCATTCTGCACTCCCTGTATGTATACGTTGAAGCGAATCCCAATGAATGTGACAGTAGTATTTACAACAAATGTTATTTGGTTCAAAGCCAGAACCCCTTTCCAACATACATCTGACTTTCGGGTAAAACTGAGTAATAAGCGCGGTGGTGCCGCCCCTCCTGAGAGGTCAGGCCAGTAATTTTGTATTTAAAAGGTACAAGCGTTAGTACCCTACCTGAACACACTTAGCGTTTTTTGTAACAATGAGTCCATAATGATACCCAGGTTACAAAGGGTTCCAACCTGTTAGGGCACAGTACCTGGTTGAGATGGCCCCATTTCTGAAGTCCACAATGGTAGTGCAGCTTAAGCGATCAGAATCCACTTTTGTTTTCTGTTTAGTTGGAGACCGTGTCCAGTCATACCTTAGTCCACCACTAGGACATAAATGAAAAAGGACAATAATAAATAGGACACCGCTGACAGATTTTTCCCACAATTTGGACACTGCCAGTGTAGTTTAAGAAATGTAAGTCAGGAGATCCTAAGAACTCTGTCAATCGGTAAATAAAATGTGGGGAAAGTGAAGAATCTAATTGAACCCCAAAAGGCATTTTGTAAATTGAAGGAACAGTAAGGGTGAGAGACTGTTTTTGTTGTTGGTCGAGCTAAAAAAAAAAGCCTGATCCAGTGAAGAAGTATTCACCTAGTTCAAACAGCAGAAAATCTTTTTGATCAAGGTATAAATGTTAGCAGTGTCAGACATCACACAGATAAACAAACAAGATGTGCTGAAACGCCATTGCCATCCACATTCCAACACAGCTCATCAAGAATGGTTGTTTTATCCATTTCTGTACTCCTCAGAGGGTACAATCCAGTGTAGCCGTCATCAAGCAGATTATTAATTTTATTCAAATGTTGCTGTGTTGCTGTTGCAGGAGCACAGATTGGAAGGTAGATGGGCAAAACGGTATTTGATTAGATAACGATCTTTATATAGCTTCTTCAGCAGCATATGTGTGTACGGATGCATAGGGATTTGTGTAGCAGGAACCTAACTATGAACAATCATGTGCTGAACTGTGGAGGGGGGGGCATCAAGGCAAAGAGCACTGTAGCCATCTTACTTTGGGATGGCACTGTGCCTAATGAGAAAATGTCTGGTTAAAAAGAACTGATAGTTTGTTGATGCCAATCAGTTGGAAGGGAAACTAGGCACTTAAACTGGGTCACGGAGCAAATGTCCAGAGGAGAACCTACAGTTGTGTTGCTATCAGTCAAGAAGTCAGTGGAACATCACGAAAAAGTGGTTGTAGAGTAGACAAAATAGTGTGCATGCTGACAGTTTCAACCAAACCACGTCCATAATTTTCCTGAGAAATGTAGAAAGTTTTACTGAAGAACTGATCAATACTGGCATGAAATCATCTTTGATACAACAAATGTGATTTAGGTTTGTAGTACACTCCGACTTTTTCAGCCTTGATTTGACTGGTTTTAGATTGAGCAGTTTCGGCATTATACTATTTATTTTCCACAGCTGGTTGGCTGTCGCCATGGCCGTTGGTAATCTGGACATGCTGACTTCTGACCAGCCAGTCTGTAAACTAGTGAATGCAAGCGTGCAGGCTAATCCCGTATGGGAGAGAAAAATAAAAATGTTCTGTTCCTCTGAAACTTTTTCTACCTTCTGGCTCAAACTAGGGTAACACCGTGGGGTGTTGTGTCTAGAATTTCATTGAAAACCAAACATGGCGGCTTTGTGCTTAATCAACAACACAGGCAATATTGAAATGCCTTTTTAATGTTTAAAATCAAAGAAAATACCCACCCTATCTCCGGACAGAGGAGATAACTTTAAAAGGTCCTGTGACCTTCCACACAGCACCCATGCCAGTCAGTTAGAACGCCCCAGCACCCTTCCGACTTAAGACCGTACAAAAGAACAGTGGGTTGTCAGACTTTACTGCCGACTGAGCATCCTGAGTAAAGGGCGGATGAGGCAAAGCTACTTACAATCTAGACGTTTTAGGGCCTAAGGGCAATGTCTGCTAATCAGCATTCAATACAGCTTTATACCGTCCGAGATTTCACAAACAACCCCCACGCCCATCTACACCCACCCCTTCCGCTATACAGATGTGTCCCTCTCCACGACACAGCAGGCCTAGGCAGAACATAAAACACGGCATGCTGAGCAGTGCTCACTCTGCAGTGCTGCATGCTGTAGGCATTTCAAACGTCATCCCCATATACAATCTTAACGTTGTTGCATTACAGAAAGACGATTCTTGGTAAACATCTCTCCATGCTTAACGTTTTGTTCCCTCATGACTACAGCATCTAAAACAAACAGGCATCAGCCTCACTCAATGGATCTGTTTTTTCCTGAATGATACCAATGGAAACACTTTGGACTGCATTTTATAAAATGACCCTAGAAGACCGGTGACACAACTATTGCTTCTGACCTTTTCTACTCCTTGGCAGTGACCATACTCAATAGACCCCATGAAAACATTTTTTCAGGTCATCATCAACTTTATTCCGGTTTAAAAAAAACATAAAGAGTACACGTCAAACCATGAAAAATAGAACATAATATAAAAACATAAGTAGATGAAAACATGTCTTGTGCAATACACACTGTTAGCATTAGAATTTCTAAATTATCTACAAGTGTTCTTGGACACAAGAAAAAAAATATTTAAAACCACTAAAGGGGCCTAAAGCCCAATTGAGCTTAAAGTGCCTGGTGCATTGGGATTTTGATGTTTCTTTTTCTGAGATGCGTATAGAAGTTAACTCACTGGCAACTGAATAAACAACACAAGTCCTCGTATCTACCTCACACATTCTCAAGGTAATATGCCTGTTGTCAGGCCCAAGAAGAAGGCACAGAGAGCTAATTCAACAAGCACACAGTTTGGCATACGCACCACAAAAAACAGGTGCTTGTCGTTTTCCACTGCCTGGAAGCCCATGGGGCAGAAATTGAAGAGATTTACATTTCTCCTCTAAGAGGAAGTAAAATTCGCAGTTGGTAAAATCCCAAGTCTGAATTTAAATACCTTGACCCACATTTTAAAGCTAGATATTGGTCTGTTAGGCTACCCGCGGAAACAGCAGAAACTTTGGAGCCAATGTTCCAGTAATAGACCCCTAGAACTGCTGGTCATTGGTGTTGGTTAGAGCCAGAATTCAAGCAGACCAAACTTAACCAACCATGATTTAACATGTTCTATCCACTCATGCCTAGGGGCCAGCAAGACAGTCTCTGTAAGGCTCAAGTTGCTCAGTAGCCCATATCCTTTCCCAATGTGTTTCGTCTGTGACTAGCAGGCATGACATTTTGGATCCAGCAATGTTGGGTTCTCGTTCACACAGCTCATTAAATAGGATTTACATTCATTAATATATAATAAAAATAATGTTGGGGCAAGGATGCACAGTTGCTGGGCACCGTGCCCTATAGGAAAATTCTCTGTGGTTTCCCCTGTATGGGCCCCATCTGATTCAGGCAACGTTATCAATGTACAAATCCTGAATCAGCATCAATATCCCTGATGAAACCACAATTTTCGTGAGGACAGCCCAAAGATTTGACCCTTGGGACAAGATCAAATGCCGCACGGAGATCGACAAAGGCAACAAAAAGCTCACCCCTTTCCAAATCGACAACTTTACATTTTAAGTGAAAAAAACGAAAAATCAGGTCCACAGTACTAGTTTTAGAAATGAGGCTGGGTTTAAGAAGGCATAAGGCCTTATTGGGCATAATCCATTCCCAAAGTTTCCCCAAAAGTTATTTACTGTATATTATTTGGATATTATCAATCAAAGATATAGGGTAATAATTGCCCAGTTCTTGTTTAGAGCCCTTTTTGACAATGGGTATTATTTCCGCCCCTTTCCATGAATTGGGGATGGTGGTCACCCACTGCAAAAGTATTGATCAAAATATTATTGTAGGGAGCCCAGACCTGGGGTTTCTTTACAAAACATATCCGAAGGGATTCCATCAATCCCAGGAGCTTTCCCCATTTTCTGCTCCTTTAATGCTTCAAAGGATTCTTCAATAGAAAGAACACTGTCTCCTTCCTTTTGGCCCTTCTAGAGGGCTGAATGGTGGGGTTGATTGGAGGTATTTAGGAAGGAAGTGCTGCATAGAGGGCCGTAAAGTGCTCCACCCACACTGTCTCCGAGATGTGGCATTCATGGAAGGCGTGTTAGTTGCAACCACTGCAGGAAACCAGATGCCAAAATAATCTAGCGTCCCCCACCCCCTTTTGCTGCTTTGAACAGATCCTCCCAGACCTTCGCTTCCCAAAAGGACTTGCTAGATTTGATTACTTGGGCATAGTCCAGTGTAGCATTTAAGATGTCTAGTCTCTTATTGCTTTTTAAAGCTTCTATTTGGGCTATTTTGACCATTCTGCATTTTTTGTCAAACCACTTGGGATCTGGGAGCCGGTTTTCAAGGTAAGATCTTCCTCTCGAAAAATAATTTCAGTTTCCCCAATAATGAATCATGCATGGACAATACCTAGAGGGGGGTTGCTATCCGGATCTCTACAATTTGTTAGTGTGCTATAAATACCATGGATCTCCTCCAGCGCAGCCTCATTACTAGTAGTGTCCACCCATTTTACCTTATTTGTATTATTGCTCAGGGCCAGGGGATTGGGGATATTGACTCCAGACAGGATTTGTCCTTAAGATGGATCCCATTTAAGTGTGAGGGCAAGGGGAAAATGGTCACTTTCCGAATCGTCAGTTATCTCCATATCTACCACCTCATGCCAGATCGTAAGGTCAAGTACTACATAGTCAATATTAATAGAGTAACTACCCCTCTTGAATGTTGGTTTGCCAATGTAATCAAGCAGGCTGTGGTTGTATCTACGATCTGGATGACAGATGTACTCATTTTGGGACTCTTTGTAGCTGAAGAATATGAAGGGACACCCCCAACATTCATCCTCTTGTCAAAATACATCTAAAAGTGGCTGGGTAGAGCTCAAAGCAGCAGTTACTCACCTGTGATAACCATGTGGATACCTATACCATGGTCTTCTAAGACAGTGTTGAGGATTTTCGTGGTTTGTGACAGCTTGTTAAAAGGGGAAGACCTATTGTACACATTCACCAGAAAGTAACGAGTGCCCTGCTTTGGAGACAGCTGGAGTGCAAGAAAGTCAGGGAATCAATCTCAATGAACCTTAATCGAACAGTCTAATAAAGTTTTAATCCATATGAGCTGGCCACCCGACGGTCTGCCTGCCATAGAGGGTAGAGCATCAATACTATATGTGGAATAACCTTATTTAAAGAGTTTCTTGGAACATACGAATTTGAAATCCCTTCAGGAAGCGTCCCCAATCCGCGTCCATCAGCTTGGGTTTATCCCTGCTATAGTTCAGCTCAGGAGCCAGATTCCCACCAGGCCACTATAAGAGCTTGTGCCTGCAGAAGTAGGCGGGCTTAGACTGTTAGGAATGCTGCCGGTTTTGTTTAAGGCTATCAAAACGAAGGTCATCAGGGGTAAAGGTACGTTAGAATTATCACCCTTCTTGCTAGCCAGAAGACCCAGATGGCAAAATACTGCAGTCTTGTAGATGTCAGATGGAGAATCTGAGGTGGATTCAGCAGAAGGGGCAACTAGAGGCCTGGCATGGGACACAACATGATTGTTACTTTGGTCTGAACAGGATTTGATAATCAAAGGATTAATAGTAGCCCTATTCCCACCGCCCAGTTGGAGGGACCCAGCCTCAAGAAAGACATCTACTCTCCCCTCTGAGAAGCTATGGCTCTGAGGACCCACTCCATCGGTGAGTCAATCAACTCTATCCAAGGCATCAAAACAATTTGAAACTGGAATGTCGGAAATCCTGTCAGAACAGTACTGGCCGGGGGGGAAACCTTGGTAGTCAGCGGGGGCAGAGGTGACAGCCTAGGGAAATCCCATATTAGGTAGGCACTGCTTTATAGAAATAACCCAGGGGTAAGAGGATAATGTTTGTCTCACCCACCTGTCTGTGTGAGACATCAAATGATGATAACCTTTGAACCAGATTCGGGTCTTTAAGAATATTAATAATGCAGTCTCCTGAATGGTCAGCCCGCCCTGCCCAGTCCAACCGACCCTACGTGTTAAGCAAATGTTATGTGCCATTGTGATTGGGAAGTTCTTGTTTTTCACATTTTTTTCTGCAGTTTTTGGCCTGTTCCTCATGTGTCTCCCTCTGGCCTGTTCGCAGTTTGGGTGCTCCAGATACAATTACCACGTATGAGCAAGATGCTGATGGCAAGTTGATGACTGGAGGCCCCCCAGTTCCCCCCCCCCCCCCTGTTGGGGTTGCAGCTGGGGCTTCCAGGCGGCTTTGTGGTTTTGCTCAGTGGTAGCAAGGTGTACCAATATAGGCGAAAGTTCCTGACGCAAGGTAGCCTTAACTTTTTCCACTATTTCTGCCACCATTTGGGCTGCCCAGCTAGGCAAGAGTCGCAAACCCTAACAGTTACACACAATGGCTGGACGGGGATGGAAGTGGCATGAATGGCAGGGACAGAGGTGCGTGAGCACGACGTTGCTCTGTTTACCCCGGGCAGCGCTCTGCGTTTTTTTCCATTCAAACCATAGAAACTTCTGAGGGGGGGGGGGGGGGGGGGAGGAGGCATAATTTAAGGCATCTAATGATGGCTTTAACGATGGATGAATGATCCCATCTACCCCGTAAGACACCTCCTTATGGGGGTCGTCAGCAGCAGTTACAGCAGTTTGTTCAAATAAGGTGGACAGTTGTTGCTGTGTTGCACCCTACACCGGAGGAGGGTCTCCTCTCTGCAAGCTCAATTTCAGTGGACACCACCCCAATTGCCCCCTGCAGCATCCGGTCTATAGATGTATATTTGGCGGGGGTGTGGCAGGATGGAGACCACCAGCACACTTCTGTTTCCCCATGTGGTCGCAGTAAGGGTCGGAGGGAGTGGTACCAGAATAGGGCTAGGAAGGTGGGTGAGAGAAAGAGCTGGAGTGGTGGAGCCAGGGGCCAACCAAACAAGTCAGGAAATGAGTCGATGTAGCAACACAGCAATAATGTGAGAATCCAAGAGTTTCCAGAAGTTTTAACAGCAGCAACAGCAACATCCACAGTCGCGGTCACAATCACAGCAGCAACAGCACTGCAGCAGCAAAAGCAACAGCAGCTGTTATCCGCTTACCTCCTCCTGCTGTACTTACTAGAGCGGCTGCCTCTACCCACACAAACCAGGACCACAGGACGTTTAGGAAGTGCAACAAACTGCTGGGCCAACAGTAGCTAAGGTTAGCAAAGACTCACCACTTGTTGCTGACGTACCATAGCTTGTTCGCTTGCTTGCTGGCGTCTTTTTAGCTTAGTAATTTGTATGCGGGTTGCAGCCAAAAAGCTGCGAGTGGCTTGGCACCTGCGACCACCGCCCTGCTTGCCCTGCTGCACACCTGTGACGGCCTGCAAGCAGGTGGGGTACAGTGGGAGTACAGTGGCGGGAGTAGCAGCAGCAGTGCTGGAAGCCCCTGGAAATACGGCGGTGATGGCACAGTAAAAGTTAAGAGGTCTTTGGAGTCTCAAAGAGCATGGGGGGTCCATGAAGGGAGAATCATGTGCTTGCCTAGAAGGCAGCAGTGTACGTTTAAGAGTGCTCCTCCAGGACAGCTTCACTGGCTCGCTGGAGCTATCTCACTGTAGCAGGCTGAATTCCAAAAAGTAAAGATTCCTAGTGACTCAATTGGCATCTATGTCCCTTAGCTCCCTTAGTGTGTGTGGGGTGCATACGAGTGAGTGTGACGTGTGTGGGCAGCACGAGCGTGGCACCAGGGTGATATATAAACTCCTAATCCCACCAGCATACCTCTCAAAAATCTCTTGAGTAGCAAGCTATCACCAACACCAATGTGTCCTCTGACATTTCAGTCACTCCTTTCAATCACTCCATCAGGTGATAGCAGAGACTCAAGCATCACTCAGATGCTGTTGTGAAAGTCAAACCTCCTACCATCCTGTACAACCAGTAGCTCTCTAACAGCACAGTAGAATGTTGCTCTATTAATGATGTCAAGTAAATATATTTGCTTCAGCTATACATGGTGTAGTCTAGAGTCAGCAATTAAGTTGTGGTTTTCTTGGTGATGTTTTTCTGTGAACAGTGTATTTAGAGCACACTAGTTAGCACATGTGAATTAGAATGGAGATGCAAATCTGCTTTTGATAAATTATATTTAAAAAGTAGGAAGGCCATTTGCAGGCAATATCAGTTAAGTATGACTAGGTATCATTTTATGGCAGTATTGTCGTATGGAAACGAGCACCTCGCCTCATTATAACTACCTAGACAGGAATATCACTGAAGATCAGTATCAGGGAAAGAGAACAGTGAGCAACAACAGAAAAGTAGATTATTTTTGGGTTATGCCAAAATGCCAGTGTTGTGGTGTGAATATAAATAATTTAAGCAATATCATGCAAGGTGAAAGCACTCACGGGTAGTTATTTACTGTGATGGAATTTGCCTTGGTTCCTACTCCATTGTGGTCAGAAACTATCTGGGATTTACACCACCTTGGATAATCTAGGTATTGTAAATCAGACCCTTAAGTCTGGAGTGAAATGCACAAAATTGTTTCTTAAATGGTGTTTTCAAGGGTCTGTTTAGGTAGACGTTTACAGGAAGCCCAACTGATGTTTTCTTTTTTTTTTGGTAATAAGAATCCACCATCGTTCTATTGAAATGCATTGTAGCAAAAGTCTGATTTTGAGAGTCACGAAAAAGACATAAAGAATGATAACAGATTGCAGTCACAATATCAGTCATTTTGTTGTTGGGTCCGTACTAATTTAAAGAATTGTGATTTTTGAGGCAGTTTTGCAGTGTAAAAAAAAATGCTGACTTTTTGCTGGAATTTACTGAATCTTGTTTGCGATAAAGTTATATTTGTGATGATCTTCTCATACACAGTATGGTTAGTGCTTCCAAAGCTAAAATAAGTACACCTTTAAAGAAAAAAAGTCTTGTATGGTTAGTAAAACATGTACTTCCAACAGCAGTAGGAGACCGTCAGTTCCTCACTGTTATCCAGCAGCTTCATTGCAGAGTTCTAATGAACTAGAGTGCTAACATTCTTTATTCATAATAACGTGAGGGACTCCTGTGTGCTTTGTTGCTGGAATAGGATCTGAAAAATTTTAATAATTTCCTATGGAGGAGACTGGAACAAATGAAGAAAATGGTGGGTTTCATGTGGGCTTTGAAATTATCGTTGGCGCTCTAGAGCGCTAAAATGATGACACATTTTGTATAAATTCTCAAATTTCTCTTCCATCCCGGTTAGAAAAAGAGTCTGCCATGCTGACAAAAACATACTTCTAGCAGCAGGCTGTCAGTTAATCCTCAAGTGTTCTACTGTAGCTTCACTAGAGTTCTAATGAACAAATAGTGCCAGCATGTTATATTCATGACAAGTTGGATGCTTTATTGCTTAAAAAGAGCTGTTTAATTTAGAGCTTGCCCATGTAGCAGGCTGCAGTAAATCAGCCTTACTTGTTTTTTTTTTTATAACGAATTTTTATTGATTTTGCAATAAAATAAAGTAATACAAAACAAACAATACAATTATATACTAAAAATAAAGTAACAAGGCGCCAAGGGGCACCAAACAGTGGTCAGCTCCAAAGCCCCAGACAGCACCTTGAGTAGATAGACGGTACATGTCAATACCAACGTGCCACGTATGTGTCTCATTTCCCTCCAAAGGAGTTGGTGGAGTGTGTAAGGGTTCTTCTTTCCACTGTGTCGGTCCGCATCCCAGGGGGTTAAAATGTCATTCCGTCCCACTTCCCCCAGATCTTGTTATACTTACTCGGACACCCTCTAACCTCATATACGAGCTTTTCACATTGGGCACACCAGTCCATTCCCCTCCTCCATTTGGTCAGGGCCGGAGCCATAGTGGCTTTCCAGTCCGCCACGATGTCTCTTTTGGCCACTAGGCATGCCACCCCCAGCCAGGTACGTTCTGCTCTACGTAGTCCCGATTCTCCCATAACCCCTAATAGGGATGTCAATGGTGTCAGCGCCACGTCAACTTGCAGAATCAACGAGACCTCACGCGAGATCATCTTCCAATATGTACTGATAACCGAGCATGACCACACCATATTGAAAAAATCAGCTTTAGGGCTCATACAGCGGGGACAATCAGCCGTAGGCCAGAGTCCTGCTCTGTGCAATCTGGAGGGTGCAAGGTAAGCAGTATGAAGATAATATGTCTGTACTAGTCGGAGACGTGTCGTCATAGTCAGGGAGCGGGGAGCTGCCAAAGCTTCAGTCCAGTCCTCCTCTTCAAGAGGGCCCACCCATCCCTCCCATTTCTGACGAAGTTCCTCCAGGGAGCAGGCCGTAGTAGAGATTAATGTGCGATACACCTGGGAGACACCTCCCCTGCCCAGATTCCCCATCAGAGCCCTCCTCTCCATAGGACTGCTTACGGGTATGCTATTCCCTGGCTGGACCTGCGTCAGAAGGGCATGTCGTACTTGGAGGTACTTGTGGAACTGTGTCTTATTTAGTGCAAAGATTTCTTGAAGATCCTCAAAGGAACGCATGCTCGTGCCCTCCCATACATCACCCAGAGTAGAGATGCCTATAATATCCCATTTCTGGAATCCCTCAAGACCCACAACTTCGCCCAAGCAGGTCCCCTGCCACAGTGGGGTCTGCTGAGTAAGGCGTCCCCACCATCCCGAGATCTTTTGAGCCGTCCGCCATCCCTGCAGCACCACCCCTGTCACCCCAGGGGTCTCACGAGTGATCTTACCACCATATAGGGCGTCAAAGATCTTGGGGTAGGTCAATGTCTGGAGTTCCAGACGGTACGCCGGATCTGTCCAACCCCCCCCCCCAACCAGTCGTTGATCACTAGTAGTTGCGTCGCCAGGTGGTAGTAATGGACATTAGACATTCCCAAGCCCCCTTCATTAACATCTCTCTGACAGGTTTTAAGCGCTAGCCGGGGACGGGTACCACTCCATAGAAATTGGCGTGCTAGCGAGTCCATGTCTCTAAACTATTTCATGGGGATAGGGTTAGGATAGTTTTGAAGGAGGTAGAGAAGTCTGGGAAGGGCCATCATCTTATAGAGTGCGATTCTTCCCAGCAAATTAAGAGGAAGGTCCTTCCAACGTTGAAGATCGTCTTTGATTCTTCTGGTTAAAGGTGTGACATTGAGCTCCCATGCTAATTCAGGGAGCATTGCGACATGCACCCCCAGGTATTTGAAGCTATTTCTTCGCACTGGAATACTTTGTTGCCAGTCCATACAATCTCTAGATTGATGGAGCGGAACCAACAGGGATTTTTGGGGGTTTAGGGCGAGACCCGATGCCTCCGAGAAGACATCCAGAATTTGCATGATACGGGGACCGCTCCTGGCCGGATTGGCTATGTATAATAGGACATCGTCCGCATAAAGTGCCACACGGTCTTCTGGACACACTGGCCAAGACCAGCCTTCCATCAGAGGATCCTCTCGAAATAACTTCGCCAGGGGTTCTATTATTAATGCAAAGAGTAAGGGGGATAGTGGACATCCTTGTCTGGTACCACGCCCGATCGGGAACACCCCTGAGACCACTCCGTTTACTTGGACCTGAGCCGTCGGATTAGAGTAGAGCAGTCCCACAAGACCTCGGAACTTGGGTCCAAGGCCGTTTTTAATAAGTACTTGTTCAAGATAGGACCAATCCACTGTATCAAAGGCCTTCTCGAAATCAAGTAGGAGCAGCGCTAGAGGGGTGTGTGACAGGATTTTACGGTGTGCTAAGGCTAAATGTAGACGCCTAATACAGTGCCTGGTGCTCCGCGTAGGCATGAAGCCGCATTGGTCAGGGTGCACCAAGACGGGCATTGCCTCTTTTAATCTATTGGCAAGGATCAAGGCTAGCACCTTGATCTCAGTGTTGAGGAGGGAGATAGGCCGATAAGCCGAGCAATTTGGCGATGGGGGCTGGGTCTTCGGGATTACTACTATTGTAGCAAGGTCAATCCCTGAGGGGAAGTGACCTTTCTGCTCGGCTTCTCTATACATCTCAAGTAAGTGTGGGGCCAGAATGTCACTACATTTCTTGTACAGTTCCGCAGGAAACCCATCCGGACCTGGTGTCTTGCTTGAAGCCAGACTGGCAATCGCACTCGTTACTTCCGCTAGGTCAAGTGCTTCGTCCAGCCTGTCCCTAGTCGCCTGAGACACTCTGGCGAGTGTTATGTCGTTCAGGAGGGGGGAAGCTTTTTCAACCGTAGGCCTGGGGTGTTCTGCGTATAGGCATGCATAATAGGAAGCAAAACTATGTGCAATCTCGATGGGTGTCTTGTGAAGGGTACCTGTGTTATCTCTAATTTCGGGAATGATTCTGTTAGCTAAGGGTCGAGTGGCCAACCAGTGTAAGAGCTTCCCATTTTTGTCCCCCCAGCCATAAATTCGGCGGACGATGCCCTCCACATATGCTTCGCTGACTCAAGTGTTAGGTGTTTAATTTCCTCTCGGACCCTGGTGAGCTGCCTCAATGTGGGGATTTCGGATAAGACTGCTTGCTGGCGTTCCAGTTTTAACGCTACCGCTTCTAACTCGGACACACGTGACTCACGAATGCGCTCACGTGCTCGCAAGAGGCACTTAGCCTGCCCTCTCAAGGTAGCCTTGTAGGCAGCCCATAGCGTGCCTGACGACTGGACTGTTCCCACATTCAGTTCAAAGTACTGCGTGAGACGATCTCTAATCTCGAGGACACAATCTTCATCTTGCAAGAGCCAAGCATTTAGGCGCCATACCGGGCGCCTGGTGAGGTCTACTCCGCCCAGTCGGACTCGCACCGGTGCGTGATCCGACACCCCACGGGACAGTATCTCTGCTCCCGTGACACCGGAGAAGTCCATGGCCGGCATAAATATTAGATCAATTCTAGAGTGTCTGATGGGCAGCAGACGTGTGCGTATATTGACGCTCCATAGGGTGCCAAGTTCTCCACACTTCACATAGGCCTAGGCTGTCTGCCCAACTCTTAAGGCCTGTGGCTCGGGCCGACCTGCCCGCTGTGACATCTCCTGACACATCTAATCTAGGGTCTAGAACCGCATTAAAGTCTCCTCCTACTATTGTGATTCCTTGGGGGAGTCCCGCCACCACATGTCGAAGTGAACATAAGAAGGTGTCAAATCCCGCTGGGGGGGCATATACGCATACAAGATTCAATGTCACGCCACGAAGTAGTCCTGAGACTACTATGAATCTGCCTTGTGGATCGGATCTCGTAGATGTTACCACCATGGGCAGTGAGCGATGAAGCAGGATACCTACCCCTCTTGATCCCCTAGAGAAGCCTGCGTGATAGACCCTATCAAATCCCCCTCGGGCCAACATAGGGCATTTAGTTCCCATGAGGTGTGTTTCCTGCAATAGGGCTACCAATGGGGAATATCTACGGAGAGTGTTAATCACTGCAGATCTCTTGATCTTATCTAGCAGCCCGTTCACATTCCAAGAAATGATTTGTGTCAATGTGGACCAGACGTGGGTTGCGTAGGAGTCTTACAGCTTTGGATGCCAGTCAGTGGGCTAAGGAATGACCAATTAAAACTTAATAACGCAATACTCAAAATACATCTATCTAACCCTAACTTAACCTTCCTCCCCCAAAACCGCCCCCCACCCCATACTCCCACCCAGGAAGCATCTGTCGCCCTAACCGTCAACCAAAACAAGACAGCCATAAGGACTGCCATAGGAGTGGAGTGATGGACCCCTCCATTAAGACGGATCATTTACAATTATTCACTAGAAGTCAAGCCATATTTTACAGTACTTGAGGGGAGCCTGTATCCCCGCTGTAGCCCATCACGGGTTTCTTCAAGGTGGACCAGACTCTCCAAACTTCCCCATGCGCTCCATTCGGGGCTCCATGGAACACGTCAGCCAAGCGCTGGGGATTGACTCAGACGGCCCTCCTCCTCGGCCTGCGCCTGTATCTGTCCCGTCGGAGACTCAACGGGCAACCCTCCCATTTGTGGGCCAGCCTCTCCCACCGCCTCTCCGTTCACAGAAGTGTCCAAGTGTCCTCGTCTTCCTCTTCGAGACCTAGTACGTTTACGACCCCGCCAGGGCCCACCAGCGGGGGGGGATCCCCCCGGAAGGGCTCCCCTCTTCGCGCCGCCGGGCCCCTCCGAGCCCCGACGCCCTCCTCAGTCAGCCAGTCCCATGCCTCTTCCGGGGAATCGAAGAAGTACGCCTTGTCTGCCATAATAACTTTGAGTCTCGCAGGAAAAAGGAGCATGTATGAAAGCTGCATCGCCCTAAGTTTTTGTTTCACTTGCTCATATGAGCGGCGGCGGACCTGGACCTCCCGGGTATAGTCTGGAAATACTAAGATTTTGTAGTTGTCCCACTGAAGATTTTCAGAGCGCCTCGCCTCTTTGAGGATATTGTCACGATCTCTAAAGTTGAGGATTCGGGCAATCATCGGCCGTTTTGGACCGCCCGGAGGGGGGCGAGGACCAAGGGCCCTGTGCGCACGTTCCACTGCAAACCAAGGTGAAAGAGATTGGTCTGGCATCCAGCTTTTGATCCATTGCTCTAAAAATTCTGTGGCTTTATCCTCTTCCGCGCCTTTCGGGAATCCTACAAAACGTAGGTTGTTTCGTCTCGATCGATTTTCCGCATCTTCTGCCCGGCTATGTAATTCTGCTGTTCGAGTTTGTAACTGGGCCACCTTGGTTCTAAGGTCAGCTAGTTCGTCTTCGTTGCAAGAGACTCTGCCCTCCACGTTAGTGATCCGATTTGCCGCATTTCTGAGGTCCTGCCTGATAAGGCCCATCTCCTCACGCACCTCTCCGATTTTAGTCTCTACAGCTGATTGCGAAGACTGGATTGCCAGGAGGATGGCATTCACTCCGTCTGGTGTTGGGTCCCCCGCGGCTGTCTCTCCGCCCCCTCTCGGACCTGTTGGCGTTGCAAATTGATCAATCTTTGGTTGAGAGGGTGGAGGGTGTTTACTTGCTCTGTCTTTCCCCATGTTATCTCGGAGGGAGGGGATGGAGAACCCAGATCGAATTATGCAGCTCTTCCGTCCAAATTCAGCACCCTAAGCGCATCTACAGGGAAGACACAGCGGTCGGGCCCCAACAGGGTGTGCCAGCGAAATATGTCAAGGACCTTTGAATTTGTTGGCTTCCACTCAGTCATGTGTAGCTGGATTACCCCGTGGCCGGTTTCTTCTCCTATCAGACAGTTTTGGAAAGACGGGAAGTCGTGGGGCTCGATGACCATCCGCGAGCCCCAGCGCGTCGCAATTAAATTCCCATCTCCGAGGTTATTGCCGTGCTTTATCAAAATTGCGGCTGTGGAATAGGGGCAAGCCTTTGGGGAGTCTCTTTAAAATTAGGGATTGTGAATCGCAGGGCACAGCCTTAATGTTCAGGCCCGCTGCGCCCTACTGAGTTCCCATTACGCTGCTTACTTATGGGGAGGGGGGCCCCGATCTCTCTTCTCCCCTCCTCCTCTCCTCTCTGGCGTGAGGGGCAACTGCGCTCCTGCGCGGGCGGACCAGGGGGGGCCGCGGGCGTCCACTTCACCCCGGTCGCCCAGGATCAGCGGCCGTGCCGCACAGTCACGTCCCCGTAGCCGCACAGCTCACCTCCTCCACGTCGTCCTCGCTACTCTCCCCTCGCATAGGCAGGGTATCACAAGCCGGCCCGTGGGCTCCGGACTGCAGAATCCGGTCCAGACGCCCTCCGTAGGACACTCCGCGCGGTCTTCTTAGCGGGCAAGCCCCTGTTCAGGGGCCCGACCACATCCACTCGAGTCAGGCAGGGGAGCCCCTCTCCCGGGGCTCACTCTCTCCGGGCCTCTCGCCGGGCCCACGGGTCCAGCACCTCATAGTCCGGCCCTCCGAGGACCAACGGAGAACGCCGGCTTCGTCGCTCTCCCGTCCCCCGGGGGCACCAGGTTTCAGCTCGCCCCAGGCACTCCAGCCCCGCACACGGCACCGGCGCCGGAGGAGGCCCCGTCAGCGGGCGGGCTCCAACGCCGAGGCGCATCCCGGCGCCGTCAGCCCGGCCGCCATCTTAGGAGACCCACCGACCCGGTCGCATCCAGCCTTCACAGCTCTCATGGCTCGGACTGAGCCAGCGCTAGCGCCGGAGGCCTCCCCGAGGTCCAGGAGCTCACAGGGGCGGCCAGGGCAGCATGGTAGACCTCTCGATGGCGGCTTCTGAGGGCGGATGACGGAGGGGTCCAGAGCACTCTCAGAGTGCGACCGCCATCTTGACGCCCGAAGCAAGACCCAGCCTTACTTGTTAATGCAGAAATTAAACCAGGTGGTTGAATATAACCGAGGTACAGAGTTTGAGCCATTTATAGAATGATATTATCTTTATCACTTGCCACCCTCTTAATTTGAAAACAAAATATAATTTGGTGTAGACATAGGATTGTAGAATCCCATTTAAATGTTTGTCAGTAGATTTTTAGAGGTGCAAGAACCTATTTGCTGACTGATCAATGAATCAATTTGTGTTCAGTGGGTAGTGGGGTCCCTTCAAAGGAGTTGCAATTTGGACATTTAATTGTTCTTTCTCTCTCTTTTTTTTTAACCATTTTCTTTTGTCAGTGGTGTGTCTCTGCATGAGCATGCATTGGATTAAAATCATTTATATTATGAGTTAAATAGAAGGAATTCAAAACACTTAAATATATTAATGTTACACTGTGTACCTTATAAACGACTACCTTCATCTAATTAATTATTTCAAAACCTACCCAGATTTGCATGGATTACACAAGACTTGGAGCTTAAGATATATGATACGATCAAATGTAAAGGAATGTTTTTGGAAACTCAATTATTTTTGGGGCTTATAGCAACAGAGGCAGGAAACATTTTCATGTAGGTGTTCAGCCTGCTATACAGAAGAGTATAAATGATTATACAGTCTTCTCCAACAGCATAAATCCCAGTGCAGGCACATTTTGTGGGCTGGGTGATCATTCTAGTTTGTATTGGAACTCTGCGAGCTGTGACGGGATGAAGGTGTAGTCATATGATGCTGTAGTAAGGCTACCTGGACCTAGCTATGAAATACCTCGCTATATATTCACCAACTAGTAGCCAATCAAAATGCAGCAGTTTGGTAGTTTACAGCTGTCTGATTTACAGTTATTAATGATGCCTTTGTTTTCAGCTGAATTCATTTTGAGCGATTTTCACACACTACACTTACAGATGATTGTCTGTTAATGACAGTCATGCTTAGTACAATGATTTGGTCTGATACTTTTATTGCAATGACTGGAAAAATGTATACACCCACATATATTCTGTGTGTGATTTGTTTCTGTAGTGAATCCCTCAGTAATGGGGCTGCTGGTGAATGCGTAGTTTGTAAATGAGAATGTGTATGCTTCTGTTGTGTGGAGAACCTGTATGTCAAAGAGAATGTCTGTTCCTTGGATGCAAAAGCAGGTATGGATGACAAGACGTGTGAGTAATGTACAGTGTCAACCTACAGTTGCTCAAAAATTAGTGATAGACATTAGGCGCATTTGTTGTTTTTGTGTGCTCATTTATTGATTTTGTACGTTCCTTGATTGAATTTGTAATGTTTTTGTTTTGAATTACAGAGTGCTCAATTCTACAAAGTTACCACAGAGCAGTACCTGAAAGCTTCCAATGAAGTTGAGGCCAGATTCAAGTAAGAATTTATGCTTCAACAAGCAAGGCACATGTCAGCATTTTGTATGTGTATTTTAATAAATAAGTTGTGCGTGTGTGGAGATACATATCTATATATATCTCAAAGCAAATCCCTTTCAGGGATATATCGATAGATACACACATACATACATATGTAACAATAATGTCCCAATGTTGAGTTTTTCACAACTTCATTTATTCTTATATAAAAGTTTCCGAACAGCCGACACACGTTTTGCACATTAAGCACTTCTTCATGCTGTTATAAATACAGAAAAGTAAATATAAATAACAGTATATCAGAAAATAAAACAATCACATAGTAATTATACATCACAGCTTATTATATACAGTCAGACAAAAGTTTGTGCATGTCTCATGCATGTTTACTGCATTATGCCATTTCAAGGTCACATATGTAGAACTTTGAATACAAAATCATGATAATTTCATTTCAATATCCATATTATACAAATTACAGACAAAGGAAAATTATATAAATTCAAAACAAAAATAGAAAAACGAGAAATAAAGCTAGGATATTAATGCTGTTCACACATCTCTTATACAGAGACAAGCCATCATGTAAAGCCAATACATTGTAACTATAACCTCAAAATTAGTATTCTAGAGTGGACCTCAATGATAATATGACATTTCTTTACATGTACATCATGTGTAGAGAAATATGTTCATTAATTTATGGAAGAAAAGAGGGGATCATGGTTAATATCAAAGGAAAGCGTGTTGATTAGAAATTCAGATACCTTAGTGTTAGTTTCTTTCTCTTTGCTGTCTATAAGATAGCCTTTTATAAAAATGCTCCACTTAGTGTTTCTTCAGTTTTAGATTTAGTTATCTGAAATATCTACAGAAAATGGCACATTTTTATCATTATTGTAGTGTTTGATTAAATTTCATTTATTATATATAGGAGAATATTTTAACAAATTTACTCACTTCAGAACTCAGTTAAATTCTCAGTCTTTTTTTCCAATGACAAAAGAAATGATAGTCTTTTGTTGTGCACTACTCCTCATATAAGGGGTTTTTGCACAAATAACCACAGCGTCGCCAATTGTTCTGCAACATTAAATAATAGAATTCTATAATAAACTCAACATCAAATATCACCAATGTATTAGTTGATCCTATAGTTTAGTAGATCAACACACTAGTTTCTTAATCCACAATTCATTATGAAAGCTAGTTCCACATAACTTTTGAACATCCATATTATAGTATTATAGTACTGAACTATGGTACATTGCACCAAAATATCCAGTTATTGATAAACGGTGAAAGCCAACATGTTTAAATATAAATTACACTCTTCATTCATTATTGATTACCTTTTTCATTTGTCTCCCTATAAACATCACCACCTCTCAATTCAAACTTCTCTTTTTACTATTATGCCTGATTCTGCAATGGCACATTGTCAGCAGTTATGTTCCTCCAACGAATACCATCTTTGCAAAAAAAGGACAATGTATGAGCCTATTTCCTGATCCTCTCACCTGTAGGCACAGCTAAAACTGAACAGCACACCGCCTACTCTGATTTCCTTGCTCACCAAAAATCTTTGTACGTACACCACAACTTAACACACACATAATTTGTCAAGATGTCTTTAAGGAAGACAGGTTTTAAACTGCGCGCCTCTGTCACCCTGCCATGTCAGTTATGGACACTAATTTGGTCTATTTGTGGTGTCAACCACGAGTCCAAGTCGTGCTCGGACTGCCAGGCCATGACACTGAAGTCTTTGAATGAACGGTCCCCGAAGCTGAATGTGGCCCAGCAGGTGACCCCACGTTGCATGATTCGCAGGAGGTCTTGGTCCGGATCGAGAGGAAGGTCGTGGGATTACTCTAGAAGCCCAAAGACCTCTTCCTCTCACTCCAAGTCATCGGGCATTCAGGAAAGAGGCATAAGAAGCACAAGAAGTTAAAGCATGCTTTGACTTCTCCTCATCCTCCAACCGACTCAACAAAGTAACATCAGCAATCGAGGCACAGTTCTGCAGAGCCATTGCCAGGTTAGACTTCGCCGCACCTCCCTGCTTTTCTGGGAGCCGGAGTGACCCCGGCTCAGAATAAAGAGTTTTATTTAGCCATGCACTGCTTATTCGAGAGGGCGACCCCTCCGGAGCACCCTTGGGGCCACAGGGTCAAATACAGCCCCATCATGTTTCGCACAAGCAGCCCTGGCCTCTGCTCTCGTGGATCCTATCAGAGACTCAGACCAGTGGCGATTGTGCCACTTTGCCAACAGGACGCCAATGCTCCCAGCATCCCGTTTGCATCCCCAAATTCGACACGGAGCCGGAACAGCGTCAACTGATGCTAATTATGGCTCCGAGAGGAACAATGTGCCCTAGTTTGTCGCCTGAGCCCTACTCTGAAGGGCAAAGCCTAGGGGAAGAATGGGAGGGGTCACTGGACCTTTTAGAATACCAGTTGGAAGGCAATGAATCCGTGGACTGGTGTGAGAAACTGGGAGATGCCAGTGGACTGAAAACCTTTCCTGCTGAGTACCTGGTCCAAGCCAATTGCCTGCCGCAATCGCCCCGTCCCAAGGAACCCATCTTTCCTCACCCAACCCACCCCGAGAGCTTGGTTGTCCAAGCCTCTACCCCCATGTTCCATTCCCTACCTCTCTCCCAGACAGGGAATCCAAGAGGCTGGATAGTTTAGGAAAGAAGATGTTTTCTTCCACCAGCCTTGCATTGCGGTCAGTGACCACTGCATGCCTTTTGGGCAGCTACTCCCACACATTGTAGGACATGGTTGCGCAGGTGCTGCCACAGGTCCTGGAGGAGGCCCAGGCCACTCATGCCCAAACAATCAAGCACGGGAGAGATGCAGACAAGTCCACCATTCAGTGTGGTTTAGACACGACTGACTCGCTGTGTAGAGCGGTTTAATTGACGGTGGTACTTCAACTCAACGCCACGCCTGGCTGAGAACTTCTGGGGATGTCCAGGCTAATCTCATGGAGAAGTCGTTCTATGGCACACATCTCTTCAGAGAGAAGGCAGACTGGAGTGCGTTAAGGAATTGCCGGTTACGGTCAAGTCCTTGGACTTCTCAGTTGCTCCATGTCCTCCAATCTGCCTTTTGCCCCTTTCGTGGATACGGAAGTGGCATTCCATTGCATCAACTCTATGCTGGCCACCGTCCTGAGCAAGCTTCCCAAGCTACACATGGGCGCAGTGCATACCAGCCCGAGGGTCAGGTAGCCAGAGGTCTGCTACAACCACCAACCCCTCAGCAGCTGCAACCTCCAAGCCCTCCTAATCTTGCCCTACAAGATCATGGACGTCCGGTTGGTGACAGAATCCCCTATCATCTCCACCACTGGTAGTCCATAAATTCAGCAGGTAAGTCTAGCAAATCATTTAGCGGGGCTACTCCCTCCCCTTTGAATCCTCCCCTCCCCATAGCTCTAACACATGTTTGACTGACGGAGGATCACCTAAACTTGCTCCGCGAGGAAGTCACAGCTTTCTTGGCCAAAGAAGCCATAGAGAGGGCTCCGATATCAAAAGTAGGCAGTGGTTGCTATTCCCGCTATTTTCTGATACCCAAAAGAACAAAGGTCATTGGCCTACCATGGACCTCCGAACCCTCGATCTCTTCCGCAAAAAGGAAGAATTCAAGATGCTCACATTTGCTCAGGTCTTGTCTGCCCTAGATCAAGGAGACTGGATGGTAGCATTAGACTTGCAGGGCACATATTTCCACCTTTCCAACTTACCTGCCCACAAGCATTACCTGCTGTTTACGGTAGGCCATAAGCACTTTCAATTCACTGTGCTCCACTTTGGCCTTGTCAGCGTCCCTCGGGTGGTCACCAAAGTGATGGCCATGGTTGAAGCACATCTGTGGAGATTAGGGGTGTCAGTCTTCCCCTATTTTGACGATTGGCTGTGGAAGGTGGGCTTGCCCCTGACTGTCGTCTCCCACCTTCAGACTATGGCAGACCTCTTGAATCTGCTGAGGATCACTATAACCATTCCAAAGTCACACCTGACTCCCTCTCGGATGCTCCCTTTTATTGGAGCTGTTCTGGACACAGTGCAGTTTTGGACTGTTCCTTCTGAGCCGTTAGTCCAGGATATTCAGGGTTTGAAACAGATGTTTCAGCCTCTTTCCTGGATTTCGGTGAGAACGACTCTGAGGCTTCCGGGACTCATGGCCTCCTGCTTGTGGCAAATGCCAGATGGCATATGCATGCTTTGCAGTGGGACTTGAAGTTCCAGTGGCTGCAGCATCAAGAGAATCTCTCTGACAGGGTCCAGATCTCAGAGGGAACTGAAATGGACCGGTAGTGGTAGCTAACGAACCACGATTGGGTAACAGGTGATCCCTTGCTGGGTTTTTCCTACAAGATAAACAATTTGTTCACCTTGCAAAACTGTGTAGTCTCTTGTAAATAGTACATTAGTGTTCTCTTTATGTCAAGGGTATGGAAGGTTCTCTCCAGTTGTTTTTGCGTGTTCTTAAAAAACACTGGTAATGAAATACTCTGTAATGATGTGATTGCTATTTGGAAGCATTTTTCATTCTGATATATCGAAGTTCTGTCTTGTGCATAGGCTCTGATGTTTTTTTCATTAATTGTGTTAGTACTGTATTTAGGCTCCACATAAGAGGCGGGCCTTCCTTGGAGAATCAGTTCTCTTCGAACGCTCCAGGAACCCTTTGATCACTGTTAAAGTGAAAAAACTTTTACAAGATGCTCCCCTGGTGTAAGCTACAGTAGGTGCAAAATGAACCTTGAGTGGTGAATAGTTTATCCATCTGTATGGCAGATGGGTAAGATAGATTAGCACTGTTTCCTGTTTTGATATTGCATCCATTGCATTGTTTTTTGTGCACAAGTGGAGATACCTTCTCCTTTTTGCTGCATAGCATTGTCTCGTTGCTGTCTTTCTTGCCTCCGTCAGTATTCCCATGGTTCTAGGTGGCAGGTCTAGGAGTACAAATTCTATGTATTCAGGTGCCAAGCTGCTACTTTGAGTGTCGCTGGTTCTGGTTGGAACACCTTCCCCTTATGCATTGTGAGAAAGTCTTGTTCCTCCTTGATCCTGATCATCTTTCCTTTAGACTGCTCGACTAGGTTTGAGTACCAGGCTTGTGGGGATAGCAGGATGTCTCTCTGTCCCTGGTTGTCTGGCTTTCTCCAGTGCCTTTGAGATCAGAGGAATCAGTGAAAAGGCATAGGCAAATATCCATGACCAGTTTAGTGACAGGGCATTCCCTTCTGATTGGTGGTGTTGAAATCTGGAGGCGAAAGAGTTGGCATTTTTTGTTCTGCTGTTGTAAACAGATCGTTTGTTGGTGTGCCCCAGTACCTGAAGATTCTTTCTAGTTTTTTTTGTTTTATTTCCCATTCGTGTGAGCTGCTTTCCTGTCTTCAGTCTGTCTGCCTCTGTGTTGTCCTTACACCTGGTAGGTGAATTTGCCTGTAAGTTGATCTTCCGTGGTATCGCCCATTGACATATATCTTAGGCTAGTTTGCTTAAGGTTAATGACTTTGTGCCTACCTGTTTGTTCAACTAAAACATTGTTGTCATATTGTCAGTGTGACTCAAGATGGTTTTCCCTGCTGTGTGGGTCTCAAAGGCCTTCGGGGCTAGCACCAGTGCTTTCACCTCTAGGACGTTTATATGCTTTATTGCGTCTGTGTTGTCCCACTGACATTGATTCTTCAGGTTGACTGTGTGCGCTTCCCATCCATTGTGGGATGTGTCTGTTATTATGGGCACTGAAGAAAAGGTCTCCCTAGGGTTATATTCTTTGATGTCCACCATTTACTTTTTTCTGTATCTTTGCTCTTACAACCACAAGATCCTTCCAACTCCCTTATGACCAATTGTTGCAGAACCATTCCTGGAATGGGTGTATATGTAGTTTCTCATAGTTTATGAGAGGGATGCATAAAGGCCGGTTTGTTTAATGATTGCCTCTACTCTCTTCTGAGTTGGATATGCATGTGCTATGTTCAAATCCGTTTTTGCCCTTAGGAAGATTTTTTTCCTGTTCCAGTCGTGGGGACGACGACTTGTGGTTTATTGAGAATCCTAGGTTCTGTAGGGTTCTGATCACTGTTTAAATGTCCCTTTTTGGCATTTCTGTTTTGTTTTTGCCTTCACCAGCCAGTCTTCCAGGTATGGGTAGACATGTATCCCCCTTCCTCTTAGGAATGCTGTGACTGTTGGCAGGCATTTTGTAAAAACCCTTGAGGCTGACTTTATGCCAAAGGTGTGCCTAAGGCAAGCCTGTCTGTGCCTGGACGGAGCCAGGGGCCAGGATCCAGGACCTCTGCGTGATCAAAGGCATCCCCCATATCTTATACAATGAGGGAACTTAGGGTTATTGCCCCAGCCATCGCGCAGGACGGCCGACACATTCTTGATGTCACTGAGGATATTAGGGATTGAGGTAGATCCAATTTCCTCTGCTCAGTGCCAAAAGCTGGCCAGTGTAATTCAGTTAGGGCACAATGTTATTTGCTCAACTGTAGCTCCCTTGTAAAGCATGCAACTGAAGTCTTTGCCCTCCTAACAGACCATGGGCCTGATGCTCTCTTTCTGTCAGAGACATGGCTCCCTGAACTGTCAGCGCCAGATATTTTAGCAGCAGTTCCACAAGGGTTTTCAATTGTGTGTCTGGATAGTCTGACCCTAAAGAAAGGGGGAGGCATTGCTTTCATTTTTAAGCAAAAATTCCAGTGCACATTTTCAGCAATTAATATTGCTGGTAGTGAAGCAGCGTACGTTTCTTTGATTTTATCAGATATCTTTTCCCTAGCTGGCTTCCTGGTGTATTGCCTCCCAGGTCTGGCCTCAAATGATTGTTACTGCGCTGGTAAATACTCTGCCTAATTTCTTACTACGTCACTCCCATTTTTTAGTTTTAGGGGACCTTAATCTTCATTTTGAAGATCCAGAGGGTAAAGCGGTGGTAAAAGACTTGGAAACTTTTCAATGTATCCAACTGATCCACCTACCTACACACAAAATGGGTCTGAAGATAGACCCGATTTTTGCTAATTTTTCTTGGTTGGTGGTAGATACTCCCATCCCTCTCATCTGGTCAGATCATTGTGTCAATTCTTTCCAGATCTTGGCCACTAGTACCTTAACAAGGGTAAATTTAGGTAGACAGAAGAAATCACATAATTGGAGGATTGTCTCACCTGTGGCTTTTATGGAAGGCCTTGCATCAAACTGCCCTATTTTAGCTGAGAATGTGGATGAGGCAAATTTACAGTTAGGCAACTGGATCATGGATGTGGTGGACCATATCGCACCAGAGATGTGCCATACGGCTTAGTGTCTTAAACCCTCAGCTGAATGGTTCAATTAAGAACTTTGGACACTAAAAAAGTTGTGTAAACACCTTGAGCGACTTTGGCGTTGCAATTATAATCAGCAGGAGGAAGCTATCTACCTTATAGCTGAACAACCACAGAGCTCTTCACGAGAACTATTCTCCATTATAGACACTGTTCTCACTTGAGCAAGTTGCCCTGATTACTATTCCTATGGCAGAAGGGCATAGCATTATGCCCCCATTTCTTCCGTGATAAGGTTCTTAGTATCTACAACTCCTTTCCTAAGGAATTTACAGGGCTCTCCCTGCCTTGATGTTGGGTTCAAATCCAGGAAGGCCAAGGCAGGACTATCTGAGTTTAATGCTCTCGATCTTGTTCAATTACGTGCCTTATGGGGGAGGGTCAAATCAGGCTCCCACAATAGCCTGGCTTTTCCCATGAAATTGGAGAAGGACAAGGAGGCAATTCTTCCAGGTTATGTGACCTCCTCAATATATCTTTTGCATCAGGACAAGTTCCTGCGAACTGGATACAGGCTATTGTGGTGCAGTTGCTTAAAGAATAAACCTTCCCTTGATCCCGCAAAACATAAAAATCTGAGGCCTATCTCCCTGCTTCTTTTCTTCGCCAAGGTGGCTGAAAAGCATGTGAATGACCAGCTGATGGACTTCATTGAAGCACAGAAGCTACTTCATGGGACTGCCGTTAGCATCTGAATCCTTGAGACAGATAGAGGACTGAGGAAAATCTTCTGCTTTGATTATGCTCGATTTAAGTGCAGCCTTCGACACAGTCTCCCATAATACATTGCTGGAACTGTTGTGGAAGAACAGAGTTGGGGAGCTTGCTCTGCGGTGGCTAGCTTCCTTCCTCCAAAAACTTACCTTTTAGGTGGTTTAGTAACAGTTCTGTTCTGATGTGGTGCTGCTGCTGCAGAGGGTGCCACAAGGCTCAGCATTGAGCCTTACTCTGTTCAATCTGTAAATGCGCCCCCTCGCTGATGTTTTTGAGTGTAATGGTTTTAATATCTTCTCATACGTGGATGACATACAGCTTGTTATCACCCTTTCCCAGGATGGAGGAGTATCTGCCTCTCGGCTTAAATCCTGCCTGATAGATTTTGCTAAATGGATGTCCCAGAGCTGCCTCAAGCTCCATGGTGGCAAAACGGAGGTACTGCTAGTTGGGAAACAGCCTTCAATTTGGTCCTCCATCTGGTGGCCTGATATATTAGGGCCTGTACCAGTGCCGAGTTCAAAGTGAAAAATCTTGGTGTTTGGTTCGTTGTGAACCTATCCTTTGATAGCCAGATTTCCTGCTTGGCATCAAAGTGCTTTGGTGTTCTCAAAGTCCTGAGCAAAAGTAGAGGCTTTATCCTTGTGGAGTCCAGGAAATCTAATCCAGGCCTTAGTCATCCAGGCCTTAGTCATCTCGAGGCTGGACTACTGCAATGTGTTGTATCTTGGTGTATCACAAGGCAGACTGGCTAAACTTCAAAATGTGGCAGCACACCTCTTGCTCAACTTCCCCAGATGGGCGCCTATTGGGACTGCTCTTAGAAGGGTACATTTGTTCCCTATAAATAAGAGAGTTCTTTAAGGTTTTGTGTTTTTGTCACAGAATCCTACATGGGAAAGGCCCCCGCTATCTGCACTCCTTGATAAAAAGGTAGGCTCCGAACAGAGATCTCAGATCTGGCGGAGCCTCCTGAGAAGTAATTCCCAAGATAGCAAGAGCGCGTCTGGGGGCGAAGCTCCTTTGACTTTGTGATTTCTAAATTTTGGAACTCCCTGCCTATTGACTCAAGACAGGAAAGCTCTGAAGTTGTTTCCTGTAAGGAACTCAAGGCATGGATGTTTAGGCAACCGTAGAGGTCACTTCTAGTTTAGGGCTTTGGGTGGCTGCTGTGTCCGTTTTTAGCGCAGGGACACTCCGTTTCGAGTAACCAGATGCTCTATAGATCATTTTATTATTTTTAAAAGTCAAGACCTTGAATTGATAATGTACCTTTTTGAGCACAAATCTGAGATACTTTTTGCGAGCTTGATTCATGGGTATGTGTAGGTAAGTGTCATTTAAGTCTGTGGTTGCCATGTAGTCCCCCTTTTGCAGGAGTGTGATTACCTCTTGCAGTGTTGTCATCATGAAGTGCTGTGTGCAAATGAATTTGTTTACGAACCTGAGGTCCAGGTTTGGTCTTAGAGTGAGGTCTTGTTTTGGCACCAGAAATATGGTGAATAATTCCCTTGTTCAACTCCCTTGTTGGTATTCTATCTTCTATCACTTGTTTTTGCAAGAGCGCTTTCACTTCTTCCCTTAGCTGTACAAGTTCTACCTCTTGATATGTTTTCTTTTTTGGTGGATTTGGTGTTGGAGTCTTTGTTAGTTCTATACCGTAGCCCAGGCATACCATGTTTAACACCCAATTGTGTGTGGTGAATTTTGCCCATTCTTGTGCGTAATGCTCTATTCTTCCTTTCACTGGTGTTCTGTGGGGGCCCGAGTCGGTTCCCAAGTCATTTGGTACCTGCTCCTCCTCCTCTAGAGGTTTGTCCTTTACCTCTCCCACGAAAGGGCTGTCTCACGGGGTGTTGCACTGTTGATAGGTGACTTGCTGGGTAACCTGATGTGGGCTGCTTTTGGTTTTTTGTTGCTGCACCATTGAGAAGGATCCTCTTCCTGTGGGCCTTCTGAGGGTATTTTCTCTCCTTCTGAATGTACCTCGGTGCTGTAGGGCACCCATTGCTTTTGCGGTCTCATTGTCCTTTTTTATTTGTTTTAAGGACTTGTCTACTGCTTGGCCAAATAGTGCACCCCCAGTGAATGGCTTATTGATGATAGAGGCTTGGACCTATTGTTTGAAGCTTGAGATCCTGAGCCAAGCATGCCTCCTTAGGCTTGTGTCTGTACACATTTGTCTTCTGCTGTATCTGCTGCATCCAGTGCTGATTTCAAGCAAGTGTTGCTGATGTTCTTATCCTCTTGGATAATCGCTTTGGCCTGCTTTTTATCCTCCTCAGGGAGCTTCTTCATTAGTTCCTCAATTTAGTTCCTTTGTTGGTGGCCATATCTATTAAGGAGAGCATTGGAATTCGCAACTTGCTATTGCGTTGCTGCTTCCCTTTACATCTTCTTCCCTACCATATCAAGTCTCTTGCTTTCTCTTCCTGCAGGTGGGCCTGTGGAAAGTTTGTGCATTACTTCTTCTTCTGGTAGTTGTGATGATGAAGGACTCTGTTACTGTGTTCCGCTAGATCTACTAGTGGTCTTTTGATGATGGCTTGTATTTTTTTTCTACCCTTGGGATAACACCATTCTTTGCACCTTTTCTTGTAGTTGGCTCCTTAAAGGCCTCCTTGCCTTGGCCCAGTATGCTAGGTAACTTTTGGAGATACAGATTCCCGTTGCTTGATGGCATAAGAGTTTTCAGGAGAAAACACAAGTCTCCCTTCCCCTCTTCAAGTAGCACCCCATACATTTCTGGTGCCCTTTTAACCAGGCTGTTGTAAAGCATGATGTCGTTAGGTGCCAAAGGCCTTGAGGGGTAGTTATCAGCCTCATCTTCTGGACTCAGTCTAGGTCATTCCATTCATCCTCAAAGCCTTCTGCTGCCTCCCCCCCTTCGGGTGCATAAAATTCTACCTCTACTTCTTCCTCGTAAGGTTCTGGTGTTGCTAAGGCTTCTAAAGCAGCTTCTTCCTCTTTGACGTCTGTGGTCATGGAAGGCTTACTTCGAATTCTGAATTTCTTCAGTGCGTCGTCGAACTCCTGCTTGTGTTAAAGGAGTGCCACCATTTCGCTTCAAGCCTTCATTTTTTCGTTTCCACCTCTAAAGTCCTTTTCGACGTCCTGCATCAAGGATGTTGTTTTCTTCGCGTTGGTGGCTCTTCCTCCCAAGATCTCGGTGTTTCCTTCAGTGCCTTTTGACCCGTGGTGGTTTTCGTCAATTTTTCTTTCTTCATCGGTATCCCTGGGCTGAGATCCATGGACCTCTTTTGTTTGTGGCTGTCCTTCGATTATTGTTTTTTTTTTTTTTTTTTTTTTAACATGTCGGGCTGTTCTGTACTATTTCTTCTCGGGGATCTTAATAGTTTTTGATGGTCTTTTTACCTTTTTTGACTTCTTCCATAAGCCTTCTTCGCTACATGCTTTTTCTCATCTCCCCCCTTGATGTCTTCAATATCCGATCCTCCATGGGTTGATTTTGCACCCTTGACTATCATCATCGCTGGGAAGGTCCAGATCCTTAAGCGTTGTTTGTGTTCTTTGGCTGCTGTACATAGTTGCGTGGTGTTCCTCACTCTGTTTTCAGCAAACCCTGACCCAGAAACGCAGCACAAGCCTCCCAGTCCTTGTGGACTGTCAGGAGGCAGAGATTTTTAAACTTCGTTGGGGTCACGTAACGCAAATTTATTATGCCAATTTGGACAGAATTTAAAGTGGGTGTTTTCCATGACCCCTCCCTTGCCTTATTCTATGACCATGTGAGAATTCCGACGGGATCCTCCACCAGGGTTTGACAGTGAAGGGTCCCATTCTCACTGCTGTTCTCCTTTTTGCAAAATCTTATTTTTGTGGTATTTTCTACATACTTCCAAAAAAATTCAGAGCTCCTACTTTTGCTTCCAGACCCAACGGCCGAGCTCCGAAGATAGATATATATATATATAAATATATATTTATGCACACGCATTTACATATTCAAAATAGCGTATTTGTATTGCTCCTTTGCATAAATAAGCTGCAGAAAACCTACGAAGCTATCAATAATTCATTAATTACTTAAGTCTGTGGTAAGAAAATCTTGAAAGGTAAAAATATTATTCTTAACAATTTACATTTAGAAAACAATCCTTCACGTGTAAAGTATAGTTGTCTTTCCCTAGTGTCTAATAATGGCACGTATTGCCTAGATCCAGTGCTTAATTTGTGCTAGTTGTTTCCGGTGCTGAGCACCAGCACTTATTGTTGAGGGCCGGCGCTTATTCTTAACCCCCAAGCATTTGCTGCGGGTAAAAGACACACATGGGAAAGACGGAAGAAGAGAAAAACGAAAAAGCGTCACAATGGAAGAGAGCAGAAAGCTGCAAAAGTGAGCTGAAGTGGCAGGGAGCAGCTTTAAATGGAATGAAGTGGCCAGAGATGGTTTCAGGATTACGCTGCCTCAGTATTCCGTGCTCCCACATTTAATTGCAGCAGTCGCATGTTTAAGAGGAGAGCTTTTTGCTCCTGCACCTTATTTACAAATTAAGCACTGCCTGGATCCAATTTATATCTCTAGACTAGAGCTATCCCGACCCATGTTTTTCTCTCTGTAACACATCTATATTTAACAACATTTGCATGTTTTCTTTCCACAAATAAATAAGCCTGTCCACCATTTCTTTTAGTCTGAGTTTTTACCTCCGACTCTCCTTTAACAAGACATTACCGATGATTGTTTTGTTTAATGGTATATATTATTCCCTTGAAAAACGTAATGATTCCTGTGTACGGGATTTAGCTGAGCCTATGTGGACATATCACCCACTGTGCCCAACATCCCTGTGGACATTACACATCATGCATAGCTTTCGACCACGTGCCACGGGGTAAGTGTACATCCCATGTCCTCAACTTTGAGTACAGGACCTAGCAATTCTGCCAGGCCTTGCAACAATTCCTCGAGTGGCTGTATGCCACAATGCATGACTTTTGACCACGCATGCCCAGCCTACATGTCCACGGAGCTTACTGTACACAGCTGTAAGCCATGTGCATTTACCTTGCTAATTGTTTTTTTTTTTTTTTTTTTTTTATATATTTTGATTTCTAGACTAGGGCTGTGAATCTACAGCTGTCACCCTTTCCTCACTAATGTGCTTCAGATCTGAGGAGTGTTAGCATACAAAATAGGTGCTTGTGGATTTGCTGCCAGGAATCCGCAGCAAAAACATGTTTTTTTCTTTTTTATAGCTAGAGTCCATCCTTCAGGGACCACTCAGCACATTCTCTACTCGCAGATTCTTCGCATTGTTCAATTGCAGGGCAAACTGTTCCTTCATCCAATCACGATTATTTCACATATATATTGTCTTGGGATCGTCTGCGGATCTAGATCCACAGAAGATATGAAGATAAACCTTAGAGATACCCGTAAGTGTAACTCTCCAAATCCCGCCCTACAATTTTTTGTAACAAACGTAATCGATGGATTACACCCACGGAGGCGTACTTTCTGCATAACTGTTTAGTTTCATTGCATGTTTGGTATAATTCCATTGAGAAGTTGTTTCTGTGACAGTGAGCTAAAATGGTGAACACTTCCTCTACCCTCTTCAGTTCCTATCCGATGGATTTAAATGAAACTTAATGTACAAGCTTAGTTGAATACTCTAAATATATACTAGATTTTGTGCAGATTCATCGCACTGCACCAAACGTATTAGTGGGTATAGCCTTAACACTGCCAGCCTTATGACTGATGGAAACATTGAAACTCTATTGCTTTTCACATCTTTTATTGACGAGTCAAGCTTTATTTAATCAGGTATAGATGCTTGGTTTCAAATGACCTCCCTTGCTGTACGAGTCTAGATCAATACAGACAGTGCAGACGTATTTATTTCCAATAGGTTAAAATCTAAGTTTTAATTAAATGGTAAGAATGTTTGTGGATGAAGTAACGCTAGAAGCTGTCTACATATATTGGAAATACGTGATGCATGTGGCATAAATGCACTGTTTTCAAAGTACATTAAATCCAGAGGCAGACAATCTGCAGCTTGGAGTACCCTAGAAAGAGGAAGGTTTGGTGCTGGTATGAACACGGTATGCTCCTTCATGGAGGTAAAGCTATTAAAACCAACTGATGACCACACTGCTCCCAAGCTTAGCTTTGATGCAGCTTTCTGGCCTAAAGGCAGTGTAAAGTTGCAAAACTGACACAAAACGCGTTCCGCAGATAACAGAAGATGGTCATTTATCTATGTAAGGTGTGTTTGAGACCTTTCTTTTAGGGTTTTTAAATATCGACCTACAACAGATAAAGCTTACGATGTTTGGAGCCATTGTTCAATCGAGACTTTGGTCGTCCCACAGAGTGCTGTGGATCCTCAATATGATGCTCTTCCTTCCCGTAAAACCAGACTTGTTACGGTGGTTCTATAATCAAAAGGAAGTTAGTCTCAAAACATTACCCTGTAATATAATAAATTCTATCAGTGATGAAATGGAAAAAGCAAGTTTCCAAAATGCTAGACACTAGGCTAGCACTCAGAATCTGGTATGGGTGTGAAACTCAACCCTAGATAGCAATCTGTAACTGAAAAATGAGTTTACTCTCCCCAAACTCACGATAGCTACTGGAATGAAAACAGAGAGAACTGGAAACATGCAAGCAAATTGCCGTTACATACATGCTTCGCTGTGGTTTCTCCCCATAGAGGGGCTCATAGTATACCTCCGGCAGTGCAGCCTCTGTGAAATCTAGTAGTAGTCTTTTCAGCACATCCAGGCCTCTGTGAAAGACATCTGCCTATTAAAATCTGGATCTCTGAAGTCCCTCCCAGAAATCTGACTATAAGAGACACCCCGATGCTGGAGGAGCAAGTATCATTAGGATCCCCTTCTAACTTGCCTCTTCTTCCTTGCACCCTGGCTCTCTACTTCTGCTCTTTTTATAGCCCTGTTATTATCTACTAGATTTGTAATGCATCATTAGCACAGTATAACCTCTCTGTCGTCATAAAAAAATGCTGTTTTAGTTTAATGCAAGTCCTTGCTTACCAATTTACCATCAGTGCAGTGTTTTCGTAAACGTTGTTGTATATCATTAAGAAGGTTTGAAATACAAAAAAGGCTATAACGGGGGAAGAGGAACATTTCAGAATTGTCTTCCCTGAATTCTGGTTTATAGCAAAAAAAGTTGAGACCATTGCAACCAGAAAGAGAAAGAGTAAATGTAATAGAACTGAACTGCTAGTTATTAGCAAAAGGAAAACAGAAGCCCCTTATTATGTCTTAGAAACAAACTTAAAAAACATATGGACAGACAACTCCTACATCATACCACATGTTCCCGAAACACTGCAGGCAACTAAACACCTTACCTTGGGGACCGTTTGCTAGGGATCAGATGGCCAAGGTTAGAAGCCTTTGAGTATTTAGATACACAACATCAATCTCAGTTGCCCTCATGAAGCAAGACAAATCCAATAACAGTGACTGTAAAGCAAACTGGTGTAACTGAGTTATACAACAAGGACTATTACTAGATAGCACTTTGTCACTAAAAAAAAATGTGTATGTGAATGAATAAGGCAGAGATAAGGGGAAGGAAATAGTCACCTGCCTTTGAAACTGTGTCAGATTTTCAAGATGAGGCTGATGTAACCAAAAGGTATACAGTAGAAGCAAAGCCTAAATATATCACACTAATGATGTCGAATGAGGTCTCATATTGTCCTCTCTCGATCTTAAGAAGATAATAGGGAAAATTGTATTCAATCTGATGCCTAGCTGCAGATTCCTTACCTTAGAATTTCCTGGCGTCAGCTTGGATTCCGGAATCTTTTGCTGAGCAGTACCCTGTGCATGCCGTCGGGTGGCGTTGTTTGGATCCACGTGCATCGTCCTGATCTGCGTGGCATCGTCAGCATCGTTGGAGCCGTCTGTAGCGTCACTGTCGCCTATAAAGGCACCACCCTGGTGCGCGCACGTCAGTTCTTTTCCTTCTGCGCAGCCTAAGTGCAGTTCGGGATTCAAGCTACCCTCTGCCTTTTTTGGCAGGCCTTTTTCAAACTTTTTGCAGTCTTTTGAAGTCTGTGCAGGACGACATTGAGGAAGACTGGGTTAAAGCTGTGTGGCATCTGCCATTGCTCCATGTCGGTGACGGACTCCCATCAGGTTTGTCTCTGGTGCCTTGACAGAGACCACGACTTGAAGTCGTGTTCTGACTGCCGGACCATGACCCGAAAGCTTTGAGAGAGTGGTCTCTGAAGTTTATGGTGGCCCGGCAGTTGACTTCGGTTGGCGTGACTCCTAGGAGGTCACAGTCTTCATCGAGGAGGAGGTCGTGGGACCACTCCAGGAACCCTAAGTCCTCTTTTTCACACTTTAGGTGCTCCGGGCACCCAGGGAAGAGGCACAAGAAGAAGAAGTCCAAATGGACTATGACTTTGCCACGCCCGTCGGCCGACGAGGCGTCTCGGGAACGTCGACTGTGCAGGAATGGTTCCGCAAAACCAATGCCAGGGCCGACTTCAAGCCTCCACCCCTTCCTGGAGCAGGGGGGACCCAACTCAGCTCAAAGAATTTTACAGCACCATGCGCCTCGTATTTGAGTGGGCTGCCCCCACTGGCGTACCATTGGGCCCTGTGGGGTTGGCAGGGGTCCCATCAAATTTGACAACAGCAGCTTCGGCCTCAGTGCCGTTGGACTCCTAGATCCGATACTGGATCAGGGACGATGCCGAATACACACAGTCGGCCTCCTCCGGTGTTGCGCCCACCAGTGGAGCGAGCCCCGTCTTTATCCCAGATGATCCGGAATGTTGTATGACGCAAATTCAGACTTCAACGGAGCCGACAGGGGTCAGATCAGTGCATGAGGCTTATTTTGATCAGCCAGGTACAGGAGAGTAATGGGAGGGGTCTGTGACCCTTTAGAGTATGGATTGGAGCATATGGACTGGCATGAGATACTAGGGGAAGCCAGTGGACTGGATACTTCTCCATATACTGGCATGCTCTCACCTCCTACTGTGGCTACAGAGGAGGGAGCTTCATATGCTGTGGTGGTTCGTAGGGAAGCTGAGGTCTTGGACCTAGGTTTGTCTATGGTGCCAGTCAGGACTAACCTCCTGACTGAGGTGCTTCAGCTGGTGGTTTCCACATTGGAGCTGATGTTACCCTTTAATGAAGCTCTCATTGATGTCCTGCTCGGGATGTGGTCCAAACCCAGCACAGGAGCTCCTGTTAATAGGACAATCGGCCGCTGCAATAGACCGGCTCCAAACGATCCTACTTTCCTCACCCAACACCCCACCCCAAAGAGCTTGGTGGTCCAGGCATCCACTTCCCATGGTGCCTTCCCTTCCGCTCCCCCAGATGGAGAATCCAAGAGGCGGGATCAGCTTGGAAAGAAAATGTTTTCTTCTTTTAGCCTGTCATTGACGTCTGTAAACACCTCATGCCTATTGAGCCATTTTTCCCATACTTTATGGGATACTGTAGCACAGGTGCTGCCCCAGGTCCCGGAGGGCGAGCAGGACACTCTCACACAAGCTGTAAAAGATGGGAGTGATGCAGTGAAGTTTACAATATGGTGTGGTTTGGACACGGCTGACTCGCTGGATAGGGCGATTTGATCAAGGATGGCCCTTCGACGCCACGCCTGGCTCCGTACGATTGTCTTTTCAGTGGATGTCCAGGCAAACCTTATGGACATGCCCTTGGATGGCTTGTACCTATTTGGAGAAAAGGCAGACTAGGCTCTTGAGTGGTTCAAGAACTCTCGGGCTTCGGCCAGATCCTTGGGCTTCTCGGCGCCTGCTCGCCAACAGTCTGCCTTTCAAGGCTTCGCCACCCACAAGTCAGAAACCGTCCTCCGTCAACTCAGCATCCAGTGCGAGGACGAGGTCATGGTACCTTCAGACGCAGAGGGTCTAGCCAGAGGTCGGCCATCACCCAGCCCCTCTCTTCCACAGAGCCCAAGTCCTCCTAGTATGATTCTGCAGGACTACATGTGTCCAGTTGGAGGGAGGATTCGATTTCTCCTCCCACACTGGCAATCCATAACATCGGACAAATGGATCTTGCAGATCATGCAGAAGGGCTATTCCCTCCCCTTCCCCTCTATGCCGCCAGTGAAAGAACGGCTGATGGAGGATCACTTAATATTGCTCTGCGAGGAAGTTACTGCTCTCTTGGCCAAGGGAGCCATAGAACGGGTACCGATGTCAGAAGTAGGCAGTGGTTGTTATTCCAGCTTATTTCTGATTCCAAAAAAGAACAAGGGTCTTTGCCCTATATTGGATTTAAGCGACGTCAACCTCTTCCTCAAAAAGGAGAAATTCAAGATGCTTACTTTTGCTTAGGTCTTGACTGCCCTAGACCAAGGAGACTGGATTGGTAGCTTTGGACTTTCAGGATGCATATTCTCACATCTCCATTCTGCCTGCCCACAGGCGCTACTTGCAGTTTAAGGTGGGCCACGAGCACTTTCAGTTGACCGTGCTCCCCTTCGGTCTCATCAGTGCCCCTCAGGTGTTCACCAAAGTGATGTCGGTGGTAGCAGCTCATCTGTGCAGGTTAGGGATTTCAGTCTTCCCTTACCTCGACGACTGGCTGTTGAAGGCTCCTACGCTCCAGGCTCTCATCAACCACCTTCCGGCAACTGCGAACCTCCTGCATTCGGTGGGGTGCACTATAAACATGCTGAAGTCACACCTGACTCCCTCTCAGAAGCTCCCTTTTATCAGAGCCGTTCTGGACACAGTGCAGTTTCGGGCCTATCCTCCCGAGCAGCAAGTCCAGATACTCAGGTTATGAAACCGATGTTTCAGCCTCTGTCTTGGATTCCGGTGAGAGACTCTGAGGCTGTTGGGACTCAAGGCCTCCTGCCTCCTGTTAATCAAGCATGCCAGATGGCATATGAGGGCTCTGCAGTGGGACCGGACGTTTCAGTTGGCGCAGCATCAGGAGAATCTTACCATCACAGTTCAGATCTCAGAGGGAGCTGCAAAAGACCTGCAGCGGTGGTTAGTGAACTGCGGTTGGGTCAGAGGCAGACTCCTTTCCCTTCATCAGCCAGGTCGCACAGTAGTGACAGAGCATCACTTCTGGGATGGGGCGGCCATCTGGGAGAGGTGGAGATCAGAGGTCTTTGGTCTCCAACGGCATCTGGACTCCATATCAATTTACTGGAGCTCTGGGCGATCCGACTGGCATTTAAGTCATTTCTTCCTGTTGTAAAAGGTAAAATAGTGCAGGTGTTCATGTACAATACCACCACAGTGTGGTACTGCAACAAGCAGGGTGGTGTGGGGTCGTGGGCCCTTTGTCAAAAGACTCTGCGTCTCTGGACAAGGCTGGAACAGCAGGACATAACCCTGGTGGTTCAACACCTGGCAGGTTCTCTGAATGCCAGGGCAGACGAACTCAGCCGTCGGTGCCTATCGGATCACGAATGGTATTTCAACCTGGAGGTGGCGCAAGGACTCTTTTAGCAGTGGGGAGATCCTTGGTTAGATCTGTTCGTGTCCGCAGATAATGCACAATGTCAGCAGTATTCTGCATTGGAGCTTCCAAGGTGGCAATCGCTCTGCGATGCTTTGTGTCGTGAGTGGAATTCAGGCCTCTCCTGTACGCCTTTACGCCCATACCACTTCTGCCCAGAGTTCTCAAGAAGATCAAGAAAGACCAGGCCCAAGTAATTCTAGTGGCGCTGGATTGGACAAGGAGAGTTTGGTATACCGAACTTCTGAAATTGATTATCAATCCTCCAGTCAGGTTGCCCCTTCGGGAGGATCTTCTGTCGCAGTTGCAGGGGAAGGGTCTCCACCCGAACCTGTAAACTCGGCATCTACGTGTGTGGAGATTGAACGGCAACAGTTGATGGCTTTTGGCCTTGCTCCCGAAGTCTGTAAAGTTGTTTTGGCAGCAATACGTCCCTCCACTAAAACGGTATACGCCTGCCTTTGGAAACTCTTTGTATATTATTGTACATAAAGGTCTATTGATCCTCTTTCGGCTTCTCTTTCTGATATCCTTCTCTTTATACTATCTCTTTCCAAGCAGGATTCTGCTTTAGGTGCTCTCAAGGGCTATCTTTCTGCCTTATCGGCATTCCTTCGGCTACCTAATCAGCCTTCACTTTTCAAATCTCCCATTGTACATAGATTCCTCAAAGGGCTTGTAAATATGTTCCCCCCTATGCCCTTTATGTCCCAATGGGACTTAAATCTGGTCCTCACATTTCTTATGTGTGCTCCTTTTGAGCCCTTACACACCTGTCCCTTCCGGCTGCTCTCCATCAAAACAGGCTTCTTAGTGGCAATAACATCCGCCAGGACGGTAAGTGAGATGCAGGCTCTTTCATCCAAGCCTTCATATCTCACTATGTTCCCAGACAAGGTGGTTCTCAGAACTCGTGCCTCTTTCCTCCCCAAGGTGGTGACCCCATTCCATCTGGGTCAGAATATCACCCTGCCCACCTTTTTTGCTCCACCCCGACCCTCTAAAGAAGAAGAGCGACTCCGCTGGCTGGACCCAAAAAGAGCATTGTCATTCTCTCTTGACCGCACAAAAGAGTTCTGGGTGGATGACCAACTCTTTGTGTTGTACGTGGGAGCAAAGAAGGGTTGGGCAGTGCAGAAGCAAACCATTTCGCCCTGGGTCGTTCTCTGCATCAAGATCTGCTACGCATTGGCAAGGAAGCAGACTCTTGAGGGCTCATTCTACCAGGGGCGAAGCTGCTACCACTGCGCTAGCTCGGGCGTTCTAGACCTGTATGTCAGGCAGCACCGTAGACATATTTGCACACATTCGCAAAACATTACTGCCTGGACAATCAGGTACAGAGAGACAGACATTTTTCCCATTCGGTCCTACATTACTTTTTAGTGTAAGTAGAGGTATCCGCAGCCCACCTCCAGGAGGTTATGTCTTGGGTACCTATTATAAGGTAAAGAATCTGCAGCTAGAAGTCTCTATCAGATGGACAAGTTATTTACCTTCGGTAATGCATTATTTGGTACAGACTCTATGTAGCTGCAGATTCCTTATACCCACCCATGCCTCTCCGCTCTGCAGATATGTCTAGTAGGGTCAGGGTTTATCCATTTTAGGGCCCTAATTTTGCACAGATGAACTGTTGGTTCTATCCTTGACTGCGCTTCTGCCGTGGAAGTTTGTGGGTAAAAGAACTGATGTATGCGCGCCGGGGAGGTGCCTTTACAGGTGACCGTGACGTCACAGACTGCTCCAGTGACACTGACGACACCACGCGGATCCGAACAAAGCATGCGGATCCGAACGACACCACCCGACTGCATGCGCTGGGTACTGCTCAGCAAAAAATTCCAGATTCCAAGCTGACACCAGAAAATTCTATGGTAAGAAATATGCAGCTAGATAGAGTCTCTACTAGGGAAGGAATTACCGAAGGTAAGTAACTTGTTCTTTGTTTTGTTTTTCAAATACCAGTCACAATCTTAAATGTAACCCCAAACCCCTCACTTTTGTAGGATTTTTTTTTATTCTGGTATAGGTCTTTGTGTGATGGCCTAGCCTGAATGTTGGGCTTCTGTTTTGCTGTGTAGCCTCTTGAGTACTGGGGGGGGGGGGGGGGGGGGGGCATGGATTCCACAACTTTAGTATGTCATTCTCGCTGCTGAGCACTACCTCTCCACTACCTGGATTTTGTTGTATCTCCTATAGAAAGCCAGTAGTGTACAAACCATGGATTTAGCTAAATTGCTTTTGTCACTGATCCCACATCCCTCAGGCCATTGCCGTCCACCAGAAAATAGGAGTTGCCACGTTGGGCCTATACATCATGTTCTGCTGGATCTGCCGACTGGGCATAGTTACCACAGAAAAGGCCGTTGCTTCCCTTTCTTCTTGTGTCCCTCCTAAAATAATGTATATTTCAGATTAGAATACCAGGAGAGAAACTGATACTGAACCCACAATCTCCTAGAGATGTTACACACTTGTGAATAGCAGAATTGGGAACTTTGCACCTAGCCACAATCGAAAGCATTTGGAAAGAGGAGAATATATTTGGTGAGGGGAATGGAAAGAGGATGATCCACCCCCATCATGTACTCCAAGAAAGATTGAACCCTTTACTCGCATGAAAATCTATCTATATAGAAATAGGTGTATGTTCTCCAGGGGAATGTTACATATGAGATGATCTATTTATTACTGCCTGGCTTCCTCTACCGTCTGACATGCAAATTCAGCTCCATTAGATACGGAAAGAGTCACCATCGGAATCTCACGATGGAGCTAAATGTATGGAATCTTAGACCTATCAGTACTTTCTGGCTGTTATGCAGCATTGTTTATTTTATAAAATGCTCTGCCGTGACTAAAGCTTTCTGACTGTTACAGAAGAGCAAATTCTGATGAGAACAATAGATTCAGGTGAGGCGTTTTTGCATAAATGACCAAGTATTCGATTGTAGAAAGTCTATTTTTCTGCCTACTTCCATAGTGAAACCAGAATATAATTCCATAGGATGGCCACTTAAACCACGAATGGCCCTCCGCTGGCTTAAAATTTATGAATGCATTGGGCCTTCTATGGAATGTAAAATGCACATTTAGGGAATTCCCCATTTTATATCCTACACTGCCTCATCCGACCAATCAGTATTCAACTTTCCAAGGTGCCTGTAAAAGTTTTTTTTTTAGAATGTGTGATGCAAATTTGTTAAAGGGGACCAATGAACTAACCGGTTTAACCACAACTACAACGTTACTATCTGCTACTTTGTAAAAATAAAAAAAAATACAAATACAAAAATACAAATAAATCTCATTAGGTTTCACAACCCGTGAGATTTGGGACATGACTCAATGACATAGTGAACTTTCTCTGTAGCTCGATGCAAATTAATTTGGTGCAGTTACAGGTGCTTTAACAGAGCGAACATGCATAGATGTCTTATGAAGCTGAAAATCCCAAGTGTGATATGGAAATTGAGTCATTAAATACAAGTAAGCATTACAACTTGAATCATCAAAAACCCTGCAACAAAGAAGGATAAATGTGTTTAAAATGAGTAGATCTTGAATTGATGCACTTTATAGTGACACTTACACTGAAACTTCTGAGGACTGTGTGAACACTTAGGAAGAGTTCTCTTGAGAGCCTGAAATATACAAAAAAACACATTATAAGTCTTGCAACAGTTGAAAGTACTCCACATCAGTAGTCAAAAAGTAGAGTTGAATTATGGAAAGGCCAATTACACTGATTAACAAACAGCTGTTTTAAGTGCCATTAATTTGTGAAATATTTTATAAACTAATAAATGTTCAAAAGAAAGACAAGTGATTTAAAGACGGTGTAATAAAGGGCATAACTGAAACAGTGCTTGAAAAATATCACCCTATGTATTTTTTTCTGGTTATCATTACTGATGGGTACACAGATAGATGTAGGAATGTAAAAACTGCCCTGCCTTTGAGCAGAGGGGATTACAGGTACATATCTGTAGTGCCAGTGTCTGAGGGGGAAGCAGATGGGATCGCGCTCAAAAGGACACAGTGGATCCTGTGCCTGGGGGTTCAGTGGAGTGGTGGGAATGGATGTCCTATCCTTGCCAGTAGTTGCAGTCACGACAGCAGCTTATTTAAGCTAAAAGAATAAATGTATTCTCGCAGCCAGACACTGGTTTTAGAGAAACAGTTCTTGACTATCATGAGCTACAAAGGAGCTTGAATGGTGCTTGTACCTCTGATACCCTATGAAAGAGTCAACAAGATTATGAACTTTAAAAAAAACCAAAATGGATAAATGGCGCCTAGGATAGTGCAAACAAAATACATGTAATCTTAAATTAATTGCCACTTCGAACAAGAAATTCTTACATGGCATTTTCAAGCCGTTTTTTCAATTTAAGGAATTTAGGAATGCAGTTCATTGATTAAGGGTTAATTTGACTATGTAATTATGGTTTGCAACCGTTTTTTGCTCTAATTGTGTTATGTATCCCCGTGTAGTCGTATTTCTTTATATTGATATTCTGTCCTGCCATCCCGATAATGATTTTTTTCGCAGGTACTGTATTTCACAGTAAGAGGTCACGGCCTAAAGTGCATGTTGATAGACTGCCTATAAGCACTGCATATTATACCCGTATGTGACAGTGACGTATGGCAACAAACCACTGTGTGGGGGCACTGCGTTCTTTTAATGGTGAGCAATGAAAACACTTTCCGCTGAGGTTTTTTACCTACTCTTTGTTTTTCCACGTTTTTAAATCTGCCCTTCCTCTTCGTCCTTGAGAATGAAGGGCGGCCGCACTGTCACGTGCCTTTCTGTAGCTGTTGTCCTTTTCCCTGTGGGAATCAAAGGGTTCATTGAGGAAACTAAAATTGATGAACCTAAGTGGCTGATCTTCGACCGTGGCGTTTGCATTTGTTCCCTCGTGTGGCGTTCTTCCTCCACTTTCTCCCGGGTTGCGCTTTTATTAAATTTGAGTTGAGAAGGATTCCATTAGCAGTCTAGTGCAGCTCGCCTCATTGCCATCTTCTCTTGTTTTGTTGTTAGCGGGCAGGCGTTCTCTGGGAACCCTGAAATGGTGTCCCCTACTGTATGTCCCCCCCCCCCCCCCCTCTCCCCCGCATTCAGATGCTGGCATGAAGACACAGCAACTGGATGGTGCGAGTTATCGAATCCTTCAATAGTCATATAATGATGTCACCAAAATTGTTCAGTGGTATTCTAGGGGTTTATGACGTCTGGAGTGAACGGTATTTACATTTAGGAGGAAGGGTTCGAGTTCCCTACCCTAATCCACCACTAATTCCTCTTGGGCTCCGGAGTAGCGTGCTACTCCCCTAAAAGCGCTTCGACGCCTCGTCAGGGGTAGTAAGCGCTATATAAATACTATTACAATACAATACTGCATATCATTCTGATATGGGGCTCAGTACCTTCCATACCTATGACTGCTTCGGCAGAACCACTGTTGGGAAATCCAGTTTCTCGATTTTTAAGTTCATCGTGATAAAAAGCTCTTACTGCGTGCGATTTAGAGACCGCTTTGAAAACTGTACGTTTTTGCACACCTTCTTTCATGTCGGTTAAAGGTATTGTTCTAGTTTTGTTGTTATCGTGCGTGCTAACAAGTACAGTGTGCTTCATTTCTATTACGTAGCATGATCATATACAGTGGATGAAAGGCTACGTTTAAAGAGTTTTAAAAATGACGTTTCATTGATGAAAGTCGACCGCTCAGCTTCAGTGATTTAAAGTAAACAGTGAGTGCAATATCACAGTCTAAAGGCAGTATCACTTTAAATTAGTTAAATGGCCATGTTCCACCCTTCCTTTACCTCTAATGTTTTTTTACAGTGCCAAAAATTGCCTTTGTGTACAGTTTTAAGAAAGTCGCTGACGTGGTCAAAGATTGATTTAGATTTGCTCGCATCTACACTCTGACTAACTTTAGATTGGGTAGGGTGGGGTGGGTTGTGGTTTAGTATCAAGGGCACTAGAGTTTGGCCATGATGGGGTGGCCCTGTGGCTCTTTCCCTTCCCCCATATTACTGCATTCATCAAAACCTTGTTTTAATAGCTCTGTTTTCAGGTGTCTTCTTTAGAGCAGGTGCCTTGTTTGCACTTTAAGCATTGATTGTGCATGCATGTTTCTGCGTATACCAGTTGAAGTTGTCTTGTTGCATTACTTGTGTTTTGGATGAACAGTAGTTTCTCGTCAGTAGGATATCTTGCTTTGGCAGATAACCATGACCCTTACACCAGAACACATTTTTTATTGTGTAGGAAACCTAACCTAATCTCTACTAGGAGACAACGTAATGCTTTAAGGCTTCTTTCATATGGTTCATAATGTTAAGCCATTGACTACAAAGGTGTCTGCTTATGTCACTGGCAGATATTTACTCCAGTGTTTGCCTGCTTAATGGATAAATGATGTGGTGTTTTCTTTGGCATTTGTGACTCATGCCATTGATGTATATATACAAGTCATAGGAGGGTCTACTAGCGTTCCTTCAGTCACTTTGTTCTTTTTGCTGTATATGACCTAGATGTGCATGCTGTCACAGGCCTCAACCTGTATCTCATTGAGGAGGCCTATGTAGGCTGAAATAAGCCAATGCGTGGTTACCCCGGAGCCTGTCTGTATTTTTAGAATCTCTGGCGTAGACTACATTGCCATAGTTCAGGCATGTCATGATTAGATCTGTGGTGAGCTCAATTTGGTGTTGCCAGTTTGCTGGACTAGGTTTGTTCTTACAATGTTATGGGTGAATACTAGGGTCAGTGCGGGCCTTGATGTATATTTGAAACTCAGTCAATCAATTTAAATTCATTTTATGATTAATAAAAAGTGTTGCAAACAAATAGATTTTTTAACTCAAAAGAAGTATAAAATCAATAAACATAAAGAAGTTAATTCTTAATTAAGTTATTCAAAATCATGAGGCTGATATTTCTATCGAAAAGCAAATTAAAAACTCAAATTCATGACTAGGTATTAGCCTAGATTAGCCAGGGCTACGTTGAAATATTTAATAAAACTGCTGGTCAATTGCGTATCGGTCAGATTACAACATTCATTAAGTGGTAGTGAACATGATCTAATATTTAAACACCTGAAAGAATGAGGTAAAAAAATAGATAATTCTATTAAAAAACTTTGTCCACAGCATTTAAATGGACCAGTGATTTGTTTGCAATACGGGCAACAACGCTACTTTGTTGTGTGTGAGGTGTATTTCTTTTGTTGTCTGATCTCGCTAACAACATGTAGGCCAAATCTCAGTTGCATAAGGTTGTGTTTCTTTGTAAGCAGGAGGCTGCAAGCAGGTAGGGTTGCATTTCAATTTGTCAATACGGGTTCAAGAAAGTGACAGTGTGCTTTATTAGGCAACATGCCAAATTGTCTAGCCAGAACATCATGTAGATGCTAATGTTTCCTCACTATTAACTTAAAGTGGCTCCCTGTTAAGAGATCCCAAGGGCCGGTCATCTACAAAAGATTAGGAAATGTAGTCATTGCACTAAGGTGGGGCTGCAATCAGTGATGGTTAACCATGGGTTATGAAAGAAGTAGGTTTATTAGCTTAGTTGTAGGTTTCAGATAAAGCCCCACCAGGAGCAGCATCCTGCCTCTCAGCCCTTCTCACTCCAACTGTCCACTCATCCAAGCGCAAACACTGTCAACATTCCAACCATACAATGACCTCACTCACTGACTGAGCAGCAGGGAACATTAAGGTAGTGGAGAGAATGCATAGGTTAGCAAGAGGCCACAACACATCTCTCCCGTTATGAAAACAATGAAATATTCAACAGACCAGAAAAAGGCAAAACACCCCCATCAACCGTTCTTCAAAATTATGAGTACCCCATCGAAATAAACAGAACAGATTAACAAACACTCTCTGCTTAACTTCAGTACTCCAATGGGATGTAAGATGCTAAAACACAGTTAATCAGCACATTCCACAATTTCACAATACGAGTGTACAAATAACTCAAAACTTCCCTGCTCACCCAACAGAGAACATTGTCTTCCTCCACATCATGCGCACTGTACCAGAACCAGCATGTTGCCTTCCGCAACTCAACACTCAACAGGAGTAGAGTTTCTTCTACCTCTACTGCATTGGAGTGTAACCCCGTACCCCCATCACCATACACCTAAACAAAACCAGGGTCTCACCTACCCTCCACTGCATTGGGGTATAAGCATGTACCCCCATCACCATTCACTTAAACAGATCCAGGGTTTCACCTACCCTCTACTGCATTGGGGTGCAACCACGTACTCCCATCACCCTATGCTCAAACAGGACAAGGTTTTCACCTACCCTCTACTGCATTGGGATGTAACCACTTAGCTCCTTAACATTGGGCCTAAAACACTGCTCCCACATACTTAACTGCGTAGGAATGATTGGCACATATCACTGGTATGTGCTCCCCTTAACATTGGGATTAACACACTGCCCCCACATCCTTAACCCCTAAGGAAGAATGGTCAAAAACACAATCACAAATATGGACCAAGATACTAGTATCACATTAAAATGTCACTCTGCACGTGGATCTAGCATCCATCCTCAAATTATACATCTCTAAAATCAAGCACGGCTTTAAAACTTCAGCCCAATAAACACATGCAAAATATGTTAAGCAAAATTTCGTGTTAAAATATTATTAGGGCGCACCGCACATGCTTAACATGCATGCCGCGACAACAACTTTAAAACACATCAGTAACTGCATAATACTTCTTTATTCAATACAGCACTAAAAATTAATTTCAGCAACGGCAAGCATTGTCAGCGTAAATAAAATTATTTAGTTCAACCCAACGCATCTTTAAAATCCAGTATAGCAGCATTAAAAAACACACTCAAGCATTTAGGTATTGAGTAAAATGCACATGACAGTATATCTAAAGTTAAATTATTATCCAGAATAGTCAAATACTCGACACCAGTGAGTGACTTCTCACCGGAAAACATTGCCACTGTACATATTTTTCTATTTAAATGCACGCACAGTTATGTATCCTCGTACGAAGAATTGGTACACATGCTCTCCGCTGCACATGAGAATTGTAGTTCTGATTGAGTTTTTAGTTTAGCTCCTTTCCCCGCAGGATTCAATGGTTGACTTGGTAATGGTTTTATTTTTATTTTTTTTATGTGTAGCTACAATTAAGTGCTTTCAGGAGTTCAGCTTATTTCACATTATATCTGCCCTTTTACCCAAGACTATTAAGATCTTCTTTCTATCTTTTCTTCTGGGGGAGACCCTTATATTTCCTCATTTTCCGTCTTCCAGCATTTCAGTTTCTGCTCTCTTCTCCTGCTCTGTTGTCCGGCCTGTTTATCTCCACGTCTTCCTGTCTTTCTCTCAGGAAGTTTATGCCTTTTACCCTTCATGATTTGTGGGTGCTCCTTCCTTGTATGGTGTCTAATCCAGTCTCAACTTCTCCATCCCATCCTCGTTGCCAGTGTTGCAATCAATGATGGTTAGCCATGGGTTACAAAAGAAGTAGGTTTATTAGCTTAGTTGTAGGTTACAGATGAAGCCCCACCAGGAGCAGCATCCTGCCTCTCAGCCCTTCTCACTCCAACTGTCCACTCATCCAAGCGCAAACACTGTCAACGTTCCAACCATACAATGACCCCATTAAAGTAGCGGGGAGAATGCATAAGATAGCAAGAAGTTACAACAGGTGGATTTGTTAATTTGTTTGCAAGCCTGAACTTCAACCGATATCATAGACCTAAGTGACTCCTTGACTACTCTGCAATTTTTCCACCATTTGTTTGCAGCTTTGGAGCTGCATGAGAGATCATTGAATCAACCGTTTTAAATGGGGTATGTTAGCTCCGGTGAGAGGCTCAGAGTTGGGCGTCAGCGTCATGGAAGTTTGTTTGTGGTCTCATGCCAGACACTCCAGCATAGTTTGTTTAGGGTTGCAACTTTCGGTTGTCTAGGTTTAGGGATCCAAGGCTTCCTGGTACTTTCACTTACCTCTGCATAGTCAACTGGCATATTTTGCTTGTTTTGACAGTTCACATCTCTGTCAGTGTCCTGTAGTTGTCATGTGACTGTTATCGGTTGAGTAGTTGCTAATTGCAAGCAGTTTCACTCTGCAGTATTGTGCAGCAGATCAATATAATCCACGTTATGTATACCCCATAACTGGAGCATTTGCAGGTGTGCTTCGAATTACAGTCTCATTACGTAAATCTAGCATTAAGTACCTTGGGCCTGCCCACCTGGTCTTTGTTCTGCATCAAGGATTTGACTGCAGTCCCGCTGATGGATGTTTATTACCTCCTACACTCTAGCCTGGCTGAGACCGATATAATATGTACAAGATAAATGTTTCATCGCCGCCAAGGCACCGGCTGTCATTGATCAAATTCTCAATGATCAAATGGTCCATCTCTGCAAGGCACTAATTCACATCGATCAGATTCTAAATGATCAAGTTCACTTGGTTCTCGCGCTACGCAAATTGTATTAAAATGACATTACTAAAACATGCTGCCTTTTCTGTTGCAGGGCTTGCATTACCAGCAGCTGCATTACACCCAGGGATATTAGATTATGAGCGTGTCTCCCTCCTAAATGAAAAGTTGACACAAGAAGAAAAGAATGTTATATTCCAGAGTGTAAAAGCCTTTGGGTTTTGATTAAGCCTTTTTGTTCAGGATAGGATTTCTAAATATATTTTACTTCAGCGGAGTATTTAAATGCATTTTCATTGAAGGGGTAGTGTAAGAGCTACGGGGGAACAAACTATCATTGTACTCCTAAGTTTTTGTCTGCAGCCCAGACCTTTCTTCAGGTGCTAAGAGAGCAAACATACTCACTTGTGAAAAAGAGAGCTCCCTGCCGGAGTTCCTCAGCAGGTCTTGTTCTTTTATTTAAACAAACAGCATTTCTGGCTATCTCGCCATTCCTTCTGCGTGGGGAACATTGATTTCTTGAAGGCGCTGGGTTGCCTCGATAAATAATAGCATGTGCCGCTTTTTCTTGACTGCTTGTGCCCAGTAGGGAAGCTTGCGCGTGCTATGCTTGAGAAACTTACGCATGTCGGTCACATTATAACAATATTGCCTAGTAAAGGTTGACAACCAAATCGGCCTTTGGTGGTAGCTTTTTCAAACAGAGCCTAAGAAGTTGCAGCTGTTAAAATTGGTCTATTGCAATTGCCTGCTTCTCTCTCTGGATGCCTTATAAATCGGGAACCTTTGTGGCAACCCCATTCTTGACTCCCCTTATGTTTTTCCAAATTTATGATTGCAGTAATATTTTTCTCTTATCCAGTTTTGGTTCGAGGGAGACAAATGAACGGAATCTTTCTGTCTCTCTCGCTCGCTCACTCTCACACCTATTCTCTCTCATTCTTTCTCATCCCCCATCTCTTCTCATGGTCTCCTAGGAACATAGGGTGCCTGGGTATTTACATTAAGCTTTGGAATTCAGTTTGTTTCCTTTTACTTGATTTTCGGACTAATTAAATGAAGCACAATTACGCGGTGGCTCCGAGGATATTTAATATGGGCTAAAAACATGCTCCTATAAAGATAGAACTTCCTGCTAACGCGTTGTGGTGCTGAGTTTACTTTAATGAACGGTCTCCATTTTTTCCAGAACCTGTACGGCCAAAACCTTTGACAAAATCTTCAGGTGGTTACTGATCTATTGACATGCAGCGTGCCCCCAGCCCCTCTTCCACGTACTACCGTAAGAGCTTATCTGTCGGTTCTGTCCTAGGGGGAGGTGTCTGATCCAGTGGACAGCGATGAGTATGAGATCAGGCACAGGGAGTTGACAGAAGGTTATTGAACTTGTAAAAAGCTTTCCATTACAATCTGGTTTCATGTGTGGAAATGAAGTTACACAAACAGGATATGGAGAACAAAGATCTGTCTGATAGTGGAAAATATTTGCCATCGTTACTTTTGAGGAGCTGAAAGATTTGTGTCAAAATTCTTGCACATGGCATGTTTCTTAGGTCTCGTCTGAGACATCACATTGCACTATCGCTTGCTAAGATCTTTTGTTAACTTAAAGCAGCTAAGAGCCTCCCCAGTACTTATCATTAGTTGGCTTCATTGTCGCTCTCGTTTCCTTGCTTCTCATTGGTCAGTGTCTGTTTTCACTTTCTCTTAGTGTTCCTTCATTCCGTCAATGGAGCATGGACTAAGTACTGATTGAATTCTTCATAGGTGTCCTTCTGCTGGTCGTGCTCTGTTGAGGTAACTTTTTTTTTTCCTTCCTCCTGCTCCACTGCTTGCTGCAGTTGTCCCTCCTTTCCTGTTGCTTGTTGCCTAACCCCCAGGAGGGTTATTCATTTCTGGCTGAGAGCAAGGCTATAATGTAATGCAGTGAATTTATCCAAGGTGTTCATGCTGTGGATTCGTCCGGTTCTGCAGCTACATTTTATTGAACATGTAATGAGTACGTTCTTGAACCGCTCTCTAATATTTCCCAAGATGAACAAAAACATTTGGAATATGCGGTTTGGTGCCTTCCTTCACACGTTCCATGGCACTCACAAACACATTGGCCGCATCAACTCCCTTCTCTGGAAGTCTTACTATGTCTGAGTGCTTTCCTATGGTGCAAAACTATTGCTGGCTCCTTCTTGTATCACTTCCTCATCACATGCCTTATGTTTCATATACGTTCTTATTCTCTCATGAAAGGAGGCATCTATGCCGTTTGTGTTGCATGCCCTCTCTCCGAGATGCCTGCTGCCTCGCACATTCCCCCCCCCACAATGAAAAAAGAGATATATTATGCAGTCAGCGTTGCCGATATACCCACCAGGCCAAAAGCAGAAGTATAATCCTGACCATGTGGTTTCCGAGAAGCCAGATGAAAGGCAGCAGACTTGTTGGATGAAGGGTCCCAGAGTCACATGGAGGTTCTGGACATCTCCATTTCTTGCATGTTTGAGGAGCCTTCCTATGTAATACTATTTTAAACTGATCTCTACAGAAAGGCTTATTATTCTAAACCTTTTGTGTTTTGGCCTCTGGGATTGCAAGTACAGATTTTGAACCATTTTTATATTGGAAATCCTAGTGGTATCACACCTGTGCGAAACCCAGGGACCCTGAATCTGTTACCATTGACTCTTAGCTACCCAAATAACTCATACGGGGTTGTCCCACCAGACCTGGACAGGTGGAGGGTGTGCTTATTGTAAGACCTTCTTTGAAGAGTATCATTATGGAGGGTTTCTTTACAGAGCTGTAATGGAATTAACAATCCATGATGCAGGCTTCACCCACTCAGTCACTGATGCGATTTTTCCACTTAAGTCTCTTGCTCGCTCTTCTCTGATAGAACCAAATTCCTAGTTTCACTTGCTATGTTGGCGTCTTAGAAGCCTTCGCTTGCAGAAGTTACTATCTTCCTCTTTACCCATTTGCATCCTTAGGGGAGTCCATTATTGTACTCCGATTCACTGGCAGTGGAACATTCAAAGGCTTTGGGTCTGGACATAGAAAGCCTAACATAGGGAGTGATGCATAGAAGAGTGAAGATGAGTTTTATGCTTTGTAGGGGAAAGCCTTGGTCACATTGTGCTGAAACACTGGTGCCACTCTCCAGTTAAAGACAAATTATTAATTTCCCCAACAGATATTCTTTGTAGCCATTTGGTCATGTACTGGAGAAAACTTAGTAGTGCAAAGGAGATTTAGCAATATCACATTTTGCTCCCCATTTCTAAGAAACGGCATTAAAAGTATGGGGCTACTCTGTTGGGAACCCCTTAGTGTTTCTTTACTCCTCCAGCGCAGGTGTATATGATTTTGACATCCCTCAGCAAGTATAGCTATTTCATGTCTGCATCTTTTGTTTCCCTGTACCAGCAATCCAGGTTTTGTTTTTTAAACCCTGTTTGGAAAAAGTTCTTACACAACGTCTCCCTTAAAATCTGCCAGGCAGACATTATCCTGACACATTGCAACAGTCAAATGTAGGAAGACATGGGGACGTTTAAGGATCTCTGTCGCCTTACTTGCACCTATTTTCATAGCATTATTACAAGCACTTGTGTAACCACATGGAACAAGCTTACTTTCTGCTGTGAACATGCAGGTGCAACTTCAAGGGGTGTAGCCTGTGGTGCTTTGTTCCACAGCCAGGTCTGACTGTACCCTTTGTTTCTCACACAGGTGAGTGGGTTGGGCTGGGTCTGTGATGGCTCAAGACATTTTGCATTTTGTGTGGTTTTTCAAACAGACTGGCATGCACCCACAAACACCAACAGATCCAGAAACAGACTTCATACGTTCTCCTGGAGTGTCTTAGCTACATTCATGGCCAACTCATAGCTTCTTTGCCACATTCTCACCAACACGCAGCAGAAGAAGCAGACTCTACTTTCTTCTCCAGTGATCAGGAAATGCTATAGTGCCTCCTGGTTAACACACATCTCTGGATTCTGTGGGCCTGTAAAGGTAATATTTAAGACTCTTGCATACACCCAGGTTTTGGGAAAAGATTCCAACTTCCCTCTCTACTTGACGATGTACCTCTCCGCTTCCACATATTTTCAGAGGCACGCCTCTAGGAAGTGATGGAGCTCCTTAAAATGTTGCAATCAATTTCATTCTATTGCAGGTCTGTATGCCTCCTCCAGCTCCACACGTGTCCCAATTCTACACTATAATTTAGATCATTTTTGAAGGTGAAGTTGTTATGTTGTATTCTAGCATTTATTGTAAGCTAGTGTAATTTCTGCAGCACTAGGTAACCCTTTTCAGGGTGTTAATATTTTGGTATGGTTGCATCAGGGTCTAGAAACTCTAAACTAGAATCTTGAATGCTTTACTTCCACAAGAGCGTAATGCAGTAATTTGTTTTAGCCACCCATTGATCTGGAAGTAGTAGCCTTGAATCCATCCAACAGGAATGGTCAAAGCATTGCACTGTTTGCTGCAGGACATAGTGGGCTCAAAGAAAACTCAGATTTTTTTTTTCTCAGATGGGTAGAGAAGAGTGCCACCATTACAGACCAGCTATTATGATTTTTAAGACGTGCTTAGCATGCTCTGCAAGGCTAATGCGAAGACTCAACCACCCCCCCCCCCCCCCAATCGACCCATTTTGTATTCATCTATGCTTGAATTCTGATAATTGGAGAGTCTAAATAATGTAAAGCCTGAACATATCATGGGTGTGATACGCAAGGTAAGAGTATCAGCTTGTCAATGCGTTGCACATTTATGTAGAACACTAAGTTTGACATATATTCTAAAAGTAGAACCACCTCACCTTATTAATGTTAAAGGGCAGGGGTCACCTGGGTCATGAGTAGAATCCACTTCCTTCTAGGTGTCAACCTTAAACTCAAGGTAGGATCAGGAGTCTAGCGGGTGGAGTTTAGTCTGATACTGACTTGCGATGATTATGACAAAAGGGTTTCTAAAAGACCTGACAGTGGTTTGGTACTTTTACAACAGTCTGTTTGATAATATTGGCAACAATTCAATTTAGTCTTTTTTTTTTTTTTACGTCCTTGCTGTTAACCAAGGCGGTCTCACCTGGAACTAGATGGCTGAAAAAATATGTTTACGTTTATAGATGCATGGTATGCTCATTCTATCTGCCAAATGAACATCTTTTTTGCTTGCTACCCAGTGGCTTTTTACTTTTTTCTGACCTGACTGAGGGCTTAATTAAGAGTTTTAGGCATGGCCTGCCTGCTCACCAAGTGAGCAACCGCTCACCATATTCAGCGATCTCTTTGCCTTCTTGGGAGCCACCGTTGCAAAAGCTCCAATTGAAGTTACTGCTCTTTTGGCAAGCAGGCAATATGTTTTGTTTAAGGTGCCAGTTCAGTAAACTTTTTGTTTTTTGAAAATAAACTGACAGGTGTGAGTTTGTTTCCAGAAAACAAAAACCTTGGCAATGACCCACAGGGAGTTTTCTGTGTTTTTGAGGTGTCTTTGGTAGGGCAAATGAGTGACCATTGCCCAGCATAGTGCCAATGAGACCTACCAGCACATTAGCTGACACAGTACCAACTAAGGTTTTGCCTGTGTAAACTCATTGCACGTTTGGCAGGGCGAAAGCACCACCAGTTTACAACAGTGCTCCAGCTCTGCCAAACTCTACGTGACTCCCTGAATTTGAAATCCTGATGGAGTTCTACAAGTCAGATTCCGTAATTTTGTTTTCTGAAACCTCATTTCAAGCCTAAAGATTGAATCCATGACATCCATTGTCTAAAATGTTGTAATGTGTCTACAATTTTTCTGAGTTGAAGACTCATTTTTATAATGTTTATATATGACAGACAGGCTTGATGGCTAACTTGGAATCAAAACTTCGAGGGAATGAAACGAGCCTTGTGATGAATCATAGCTGTTTCTAAACTCTTGCTGTTGGAGCTCGTTTTCATTGATGCCCTTGATATCATTCATTGCACTTCTGCCTGCATTTGTACCTGACTCCTGCAGTCAATGAAAGTGCGAGTACAATGGTGTCTTAGCTTCCACTTGCCTTGCATCCTTGCCCTCTCCTTCCTCCTCCACTAACATAAAGCATGTGTAAGACCACAGTGGTTCCAGCCTTTTTTGCATTAACTATGGAATCGGAGAGGAGAGTACAAGTGTGCACAGGCTGCCTCCTTACGAGTAGTGGGAGAAGTCTGGGGAGATTAGATTAGGAGTTGCCTGCATCACATGTGCAGAAACCTGGACAGAGCAGGGGGAATTCAATGTCTGAGGCCACCTGCATTGGCATCCGGAAGCAAATGCTGGAGAGGCTCAGGGTGCTGCGGAGTCATTGCAGGAGACTGGACAGTCTTTGTACTTTTAGGCAGATTGGCATCTCGCAAGGGTCATAGTGCTAAAATTTGTAGCGCCTCTCCCGCTCTTGACTGCTACTGCAGTGTGTGGAGAATCCACAATGTGCAGCATGACAGCACAACACTTTGCCTCATCCACTGCTCAGCGAGGGGTGCAGTACGGAGATGCAAGCATCCGCGCTCTGTGGTCTTGGAGTAGTACAGTCCGTGCCAGAGGCTGAAGCTCAGTTTTTCCCCTTAATTCAACCAAAAGAGCAAGCAGGTGCCTTGGAATTAGTCCATACTTTCCAGAGAAAATACTCTGAAATATAGTCTCAGAAGCCAGATGGAAGGCAGCTGACTTGTTACGTAAGGGTCCCAAACTCCTACAGAAGTCACCTTTGACTCTTAACTACCCGTAGAACTCACATACGTGTTCTCCCTCTATACCTGGACAAGTGGAGGGTGTGCAACTGTATTACAAGACCTTTTTGGAGGAGCATCATTATGAAGGTTTTCTTTACAGTGCTATCGGTGAAGTAACCCACGATGAAGGCTTTAACCGTCAGAGATTGATGCTGCAATATACTTCAGCATTTTGCTCTTTCCCCTGGTAGAACCAAACTCCCATTTGCCATGCTACTGTCCCTCCTAACACCACAGGATCTGATGCATTCACTTGCAGAAGTTCGTATTCCTCAACCCATCCCGGTACTTGTAAACCGATTTACCTGTTATGGAATTTAACTAAGATAACATTTTTGTTGGCCATCACGCACGTTCACGCTTCCTCCTGTTACCGTGTGTGATGGCCCCTCATCCTCTATGGGCATTGCAGCCTTGGTATTCTTTTGGTTGTCCATAGCAATATGTTCACACCACACCAGTGAAAACACAGTGTTTAGGAAGGCACCAAAGGTTTCAGGTTTAGTTTGTTCTTGTGCCTCTTCTCGGGTATATTTAATTGATGTTTTCCACGCCACTTTTCCCTCCACTGCTGATGTAGAAATAATTTGCTCTGTGTGCGTGTTTTGCACCCTACAGGAGACACATACTCATCCACTTCCAGTTTTCCTCATTCTAAATTCCGCTAAACAGTTCTGCAGTTGCTTCTTTGGTCCCAGGGGTAAATCCTCATTCTTAATCCTATAGGCAGTGCTTCTAGCTGCTTCTCTGGTCTCAGTAGTAATTCCTCATTCTAAGCCCTCTAGACAGTGCTGCTAGCTGCTTCTCTGGTCTCAGTGGTAATTCCTTATTCTTAGTCCTGTAGGCAATGCTGCAACTGCTTCTCTGGTCCCATTGCTAATTTCTCAATTTAAGTCCTCTAGACAGTGCTGAATCTGCTTCTCAGGTCCCAGTGGTAAATACTCATTCTTTTTCCTATAGGCAGTGCTTCTTATCTGGTCCCATTGGTAATTCCTAATTCTAAGTCCTCTATACAAGGCTGCAAGCTGCTACTCTGGGCCTGTAAGCAATTCCTCAATCTAAGTCCTCTAGGCAGTGCTGCTAGCTCTTCTCTGGTCCCAGAGGTAATTCCTCATTCAAAGTCGTCCAGACAGTGCTGCGAGCTGCTTCTCTGGTCTCAGTGGTAATTCCTCATACTAAGTCCTCTAGACAGTGCTGCTAGCTGCTTCTCTGGTCCTAATGGTAATTCCACAATCTTAGTCATGTAGACAATGCTGCAGCTGCTTCTCTGGTCCTAGTGGTAATTCCTCATTCTAGGTCCTCTAGGCAGTGTTGCAGCTCTGTCTCTGTTCCCAGTGGTAAGCCCCCATTTTTAGCCTTCTAAACAGTGCTGCAGCTGTGCCTCTGTTCATACACCCATTACACTTCAAACCAAAACACATAGGTAAAAGGCATTGTCATTTACAACGCCAATAGCTCTAGCTCTCACAAATGCAAGACCTATTGCATTGAAATGCTTGTTTGCTCTTTGATGCGAGGAAAGCATGCAGCCAGAGATTTAGCACTGGGGTTGTTTGCAAAAGACTAAGACTGCCTACCTTCTAATTTGAAAGAATGTCCCATTGTTCATCCTCCAACCTCAATAATACTTTTAAAATACATACGTGTGTGTGTGTAGACATATCACATATAAATATGTATGCTGTGCCTCGGATGATAAATATGTATTGTATATAGCGATTACTCCTCCCCCCGAATATATGCGCCGTAAAGCTGTTGCTTGGCTCGTCTGGCCCGCGCATACCTACTCCCCCTGTTGCACCTACATGTGACCAGTTCGCCAGTGGAGATGACGCGCAGCCGGTTGTCACGCTCAGTTTGCCATGGAATCATTTGTCCTATCTGCTTTATGCCAGAACTTTTCTCAGGCGATAAAACTGTGAACCTGTGACTTCTAAAATCAAAACGTTTTCACGTTTCCCTCCAGCATCTGAAGCATCTAGCTGTGTTCGCCTGAGCAGTACAACCCATTAGCAATGCAAGTGCCAAACACAGTTGTATCAAATATTAATTGTGCGTGTTTTAGCTGGGTAAATGTGGATTCATGGCTCGGAATTGGAAGAGCTTCTGTGCTTCAGTGCACAATGGATTTTTTAACACAGAAATAAATGTTTTATGCGTGACGGTAATGTATATGCTTGATAAAACAAAATGTGGTGGAATTAAAGAGTGGATATCGGAGTGCTCCTTGATGCTCCTATTAAAGAACTGCTGAGGAAAGCAGCCTGACATCTTACCCTGGGCCCCTTTGCGAAAGTCGTTCATGAAACGTGAAAAAAACAGCATGGAATATATTACATATGCTTCTCCTCTTGTAAATTCTGGTCCCTCCCTGCACTCAACAATGTTGACCAGTAGGAAAGTATTCAATTTTGCTGTTTTTAGGCATTTTAGTTTTGAAGAGTATTTGACTTTTTACAATGCTGCATTAATTTTAGGTGCCATCATTTTAACATTTTGCATTGCGGTGCTGTTGCACTTTATTTGAGCCTATCTGAGAATGGCAGTAGATCCAGTATAGCGCCTACCCAACTTCCTGGCAGTTTATTACCTGGTTCTTCTGTTCCTGGCCTGCCATTTTGGTTGACGGACCCGCAATCCCATCTGCACCTGTTATCGTCCGAACTACTGCCTGTTCGAACAACTTGCACCTGGCAGGTACGACTACTGTCACACACTCCCCTGAACAATGATGCACACTATCTAATCCCAGTAACAGGTCATCTGTTTCTTGTTTGAATTACTTGGCATTTTTGAGTTGGGCAACTCCGGTGTCCATTATGCTTTCGAGTTTTGGTCATAGAAGGCGAATAAATAAAATTTGTTTCACAACCTACGTTAGCCATTGCTATCTATATGACTGAGCCCAAAACTATGGTAGGCACGTTAACCCCTTCGCTGCCAGGCCTTTTCCCCTTCTGTTCCGAGCCTTTTTTTGGCTATTTGGGGCAGTTCATGCTTAAGCCCTCATATCTTTTTGTCTACATAAGCTATCCACTTCAAATTTGCATCCTTTTTTTCCAACATCCTAGGGATTCTAGAGGTACCCAGAGTTTGTGGGTTCCCCCTGGAGGAGACCAAGAAATTAGGCGAAATACAGCGAAAATTTCGTTTAAAAAAATAAATAAATGGGAAAAGGCTGCAGAAGAAGGCTTGTGGTTTTTTCCTTGAAAATTGCATCAACAAAGGGTTTTCGGTTCTATAATCACCATCTTCCCAGCTTTTTAGGAACAGGCAGACTTGAATAAAAAAAACACAATTTTGGCATTTTACTGGGACATACCCATTTTTACAATTTTTGTGTGCTTTCAGCCTCCTTCCAGTTAGTGACAGAAATTTGCGTGAAACCAATGCTGGATCCCAGAGAGCTAAACATTTCTGAAAGTAGACACAATTCTATATTCAGCAAGGGGTAATTTATGTAGATCCTACAAGTGTTTACTACAGAAAATACCAGCTGAAATAAAAAAAGATTAAAATTGAGTTGAAAAACTGTAACTTTTTCCTGCGATGTCATATTTTCAAAAGCAATATACCATTACGTCTGCTAGACTCCTCTGGTTGCAGGTATATATAGGGCTTGTAGGTTCATCAAGAACTCTAGGTACCCAGAGCCAATAAACAAGATGCACCTTGCAACAGGTTTTCATTGTATACTGGGCATACAGCAATTAATGTTGTGAAATATAAAAAGTGAGAAATAGGTATCAAGAAAACCTTTGTATTTCCAAAATGGGCACAAAATAAGGTGTTGAGAAGCATTGGTTATTTGCACATCTCTGAATTCCAGGGTGCCCATACTAACATTTGAATTACAGGGCATTTCTCAAACAGAAGTCATTTTTTTACACATTGTCTTACATTTGGAAGGAAAAAATGTAGAGAAAAACAAGGGGCAATAACACTTGTTTTGCTATTCTGTGTTCCCCTAAGTCTCCGATACAAATGGTACCTCACTTGCGTGGGTAGATCAAATGGTCGCGACAGGAAAGACAACATTGACACATCACATTTTTACTTTGTCAAAGTGCCTAGCTTTAGAATTTGGCCTCTAGTTCAGCCGGCACCTAAGGAAACCTACCAAACCTGCGCATTTTTTAAAACAAGACACCTGGGGGAACCCAACATGGGGTGACTTGTGGGGCTCGGACCAGGTTCTGTTACCCTGAATCCTTTGCAAACCTCAAAATTTGGCCACAAAAACACCTTTTCCTCTCATTTCGCTGACAGAAAGTTCTGGAATCTGAGAGGTGCCACAAATTTTCTTCCACCCTGTGTTCCCCCCAAGTCTCCCAATAAAAATGGTACCTCACTTATGTGGGTAGGCCTAGCGCCTGCGACAGGAAATGCCCCAAAATACAACGTGGACACATCACATTTTCCCAAACAAAACAGAGCTGTTTTTTGCAAAGTGCTTAGCTGTGGATTTTGGCCTCTAGCTCACCCGGCACCTAGGGAAACCTAGCAAACCTGTGCATTTTTGAAAGCTAGACACCTAGGGGAATCCAAGATGGGGTGTCTAGTGGGGCTCTGACCAGGTTCTGTTACCCAGAATCCTTAGCAAATCTCAAAATGTGGCCAAAAAAATACTTTTTCCACTCATTTCGGTGACAAAGTTCTGGAATCTGAGAGGAGCCAAAAATGTCCTTCCACCCAGCGTTCCCCTAAGTCTCCCGATAAAAATGGTACCTCACTTTTGTGGGTAGGCCTACTGCCTGTGAAAGGAAATTCCCCAAAACACTATCTGGAAACATCAAAATTATCAAATACAAAACTACCTGTTTTTTGCAGGGGGAGGGGCATCTCAGGAAACCTACCAAACCCAGACATTTCTGAAAACTAGACGCCCGAGGAAGTCCGGGGAGGTGTGACTTGCATGGATCCCCCAATGTTTTCTTACCCAGAATCCTCAGCAAACCTTTAATTTAGCTAAAAAATCGAATTTTCCCACATTTCTGTGTGGGATCACCGCACACGGACAAATCTCATACCACCCAACATTCCTTTCAGTCTCCCGGTAAAAATGATACCTCACTTGTGTAGGTGGGCCAAGTGCTTGTGACAGGGAAGAGCCAAAAACATGTTGAAATTGAGGAGGAACCAAAGCGGGTCCAAAAGGGCAGTTTGAAAAAAAAAATTTTTAGGCTGACAACTGGTATAGATGAGACTATGCTGGGTGGTAGGAATTTTGTGGATTCCTGCAGATTCCGGAAAGTTCCATCACAAAAATGTGGGAAAAATGTGTGATTTCCAGCAAAGTTGGAGGTTTGCATGGCATTGTGGGTAAGAAAATGGTGCGAGGGCATATGAAACACACCACCCTGGAATCACCCAGATGTTTAGTTTTCAGATGTGTCTAGGTCTTGTGGATTTTTCTACACAGCAGCGTCCAAAAGTCCATAAAGTGCAGCCCTCACCATTGCAAGTGGGACGATTTTGAGAGTTAGCCAAGCTCTCATGGCCCAAATGTAAAACCAGAACCCAAAATAATCAAATGTCCTCTTGCTTGCCATGGGATAAGATGTTTTAGTGTGCGGGGGAGAGCTGAAAGACTGTTACCCCCTTCAGTTGGGGTGGGGGCCTAACCAGGCCCATACTGGTTGGTAGCCACCACCCCACTATTTTTTTTTTATTTTTTTTTATTCAATGGCATCTAGTAGACTTTCTGCTCCCCCGGGGTGTGGATCAGGGGTAAGTGCCCCATCTACCCACTTGTGGGCAGAACTACTTTGGCCCCATTCATTTGGGGTGGGGGGTGTGGCCATACCCTCCACTCTCTTATTTTGGATAAAAAATCTTTTTCTGGTCTCTGGGGAGCTTTCTGCCCCCCATTGGGGGCAGATGGGCCTTCCAAAAATAGGCCCATCTGCCCCCAAGGGGGGCAGATATGGCCAACAGTAATGTGCCCCCATGGGGAGCGACCTTTACCCAAGGGGCTGCCCCCTAAAGAAAAAACACACACACCAATCCCTGGTGCCTAAGTGGTCTCTGCCCCCTCCTCCCCCCCGCCCCCAGGGGCCGATTGGGTCGCTCCCCTTGCTTGAAATTGGCACAAAAAAATAATCCACGGTGCCAAGTGGTTTCTGCCCCCTTTGGGGAAGATCTGCCTAATAAAAATAGGCTGATTTGCCCCGTAGGGGGGCAGAAATGGCCTGAAATAGATTTTCCCCCACAGGGGAACAACATTTGCCTGAGGGGTCGCTCCCCTTGCGTGAAATTGAGGCAAAAAAATAAAGATCCCTGGTGTCTAGTGGTTTCTGCCCCCTTTGGGGGCAGATTGGCCTAACAAAAATCAGCTGATCTGCCCCCAAGGGGGGCAGAAATGGTCTAAATACAATTTGCCCCCCAGGGGAGCGACCCTTTACAAAAGTAAACATAAACAAAAATATATCCCTGGTGTCTCAGGGTTTCTGTTCAATCCCCCCCCCCCCCCCCAATCAGGGGGTAGATCGGCCTAATTATAATAGGCTGATCTGCCCCCTGGGGGGAAGAAAAGGCCTAAAAATATTTTGCCCCCCTGGTGAGCGGCCCTTGCCCAAGGGGCTGCTCCCCTGATGCACAAGTATATAAATAAAAAATTCCCTGGTGTCTAGTGGTTTCTGCCCCCCCCCCGGGGGTAGATTGGCCTAATAAAAATAGGCCGATCTGCCTTTAAGGGGGGCAGAAATGGCCTAAATACAATTTGCCCCCTCCCCCCCAGGGGAGAAACCCTTGCCTAGGGGATCTCTCCCCACCTCTAAAAAAAAAAAAAAAAAAGGGGGGGGGGGGGGAAATCAAACAAAATAAAAATGCTCCCTGGCTCCTATATGTTTCTACCCCCAGGGGAGGCAGAAATGGCCTAAAATAAATTTCCCCCCACCCCCCACAGTCACTCCCCTTGCGTGAATTTGCCTTAAAAAAAACTCCCTGGTGTCTAGTAATTTTGGCCTCATAGCAATAGGCCGATCTGCCCCCAGGGGTGGCAGAAAAGGCCTAGAAAAAAATTGCCCCCCTGGGGAGCGACCCTTGCCCAAGGGGTCGCTCTCCTGATGCCAATTTCTGTTTATTTCTATGTCTAAATAAATCCCTAGTGTCTAGAGGTCATTTCAGCATTCTGAAATGCTCTGAAAAACTTCAAATGGAAGGACATTCCTTTCCTTCCCTTTGAAGCCTCTCAGACCCCCATCACTGGATCGGAAGAGAAATGCTTTGCAAACTTCCGATCCTGCTGGAAGCTGAGCTTCCAGCGCGATGGGGAGTTGGCCAGTGAAGAGGTCAGCGTGCTGCCGTCATCAGACGTCACTGGTGGGGAAGTCGGGGGGTTAGGGTTGGAAGGGGAAGGGCTTCCCTTCCATCCCTGTCTTGGGGGGGGTGGGAGGGAAGCCCACGGAGGGAGCACTGCGGACATAACCATTACGTCCCCGGCACAGAAGGGGTTAATATATGCTCTGTCTGCCATTAAGAATGCCATTCAGTTCATGATCTGATTACTGAATATGTTAGATTTTTTTCATAAACCTTTAGTAAGAAAAGGGAAGTTGCTGTATCTCTTTTATGTACACTCTTTAAAGCATAATAAAATTGTGGAAGACGTGCATCCATCTTTGGAGTCACCAACAATTTGTTTAACTGAGGAGGCATGACAAGGTTTAATTTCCATTTCTAGAACTTGAATGAAGCTCTGGATTTGTTGTCTTCCAGTCTGACCAATGTTCTATAAAGTCAGGTTAGTTGTTTAGGGTGACTTCCATGTTTATTTAGATTTTAGTGCGTGCTAATTTCAGGGACTCTTAACCCATTTTTAAGCTTGGGCTGAACTGAGAGGCCATTGATAAGACCGGCCATGCTTTGGATATTATGCACTCATACTGTGATGACTATTAAACTGTGCCGTTGGTGCCAAGCACTTAATTGGAGCATTTTGCTATTCCATTTACGTGGCCCGAGGTCTGTTCCACTGTGCGTATACGCGTGAGCCTTCACCTCGCCCCATGGAAACAGAAGACACACAAATTTGTTGGTATTTACAATTAATTTGTTATGTGCAATTAATATGATATTGTAAAGAATACTTGCTTGTTTGGAGTTGTTGTCAGGCTGGGAGGCGATTTACAAACGCTCACTAATGGGGAGACATTTGTATTTTTACTGGAACATTGGATATTTCCTTAATTTGGGGGCAAAATGTGACTACCTAAAAAAAATCCAGACTCTGAGAGAGTGCCATCGTACTTGAAGTGCAATTAGCAGTTGGAGTTTGCCAGTCCTATTAAAGGTTTGCAAGACTATATGGAGATGTGTACAGAATGTTCGCTTTTTTGTAGACGGATACACCACCTATATAAGTGGTCATCATTTCTTTTTCCCAGACATTCACTCTGTCACAGTCTATTTTATAATATAGTACATTTTTATATTTTACCATGCATCTGTGGTTAGAGATGATACATATTGAACAATAAAGTTTAGCTCTTGAACCCTCTGATGGATTCAAAGTCCTCACGAACCTTGCTTCACATTTCTTAGTCCATCAGAACACTTGCCAGATACTTCTGAATGTGATCTTGAGAACCCAACCTTGTGTGCTTGGTCTTTCCGTGTAAATGTGGGGCTTGTCACGACATGCATATTCTCCATTCACTTTGTATTGTTTTGTCTTTTACATAGTCACCATGAGCTTCCAAAAGGTGACTTGTATCTTTTGTGTTTAATTTGCTCTTTCCCTCTTTTGATGAACTCGACTCCACTGGGAGGATAATGAAACTTTTGCAAAGTAATTGTCATTGACATTACCATAGTCAAGATTTTTGGTAGATTGTTGTATGATGTCATCCTTAGAGCTTTTAGTTCAATAACCTATTTATATTGACCCAATATAATGTAGTAAAACCAAACACTGCATGTTGCACAGAAAGCATTTTTATTTTGTTTAACAGAAAGATACTTTTAAGCTTTCTGAGAAACGTTGTTACTTATATTTTAAGGTATAGTATCTGCCATTAGAGGAAAATCCCATTCAGTGACTGAAAATGGAATAGATGCAGAAGCCACCATGAGAATTGCTGGCTTACTAAAAAGTGGAGAAAAGCTAAGCAATCAAGCATTGACTTACTTTGTACAAAATATGAGAGAAGAGCAAGTAATGTATTGTTTAGAAAAGCCTTTGACTAGGACTATTTCATAAGGTTTGAAAATTAGCCCTTCATTTTAGTGTGCTGCAATATTGATAATAACATCTAAGAACGTCCCCCAGGTAGTTTTGCAGTGATAATGACTGGAAGAGGTAATGAATCACAGACTACTAGCATTGAAGACGCATTGGCATGCTTCTTATTTTTAAGTACTTACCGCCAAGTCCCATGGTGACCTTGGCTGTCATTACAGGGAATTTCATCTGCATGCATAAGAACCACAGCTGATGCTGTTCTATATTCTGTATTAGTAAAATTATACTCTAAGCTATTTTTTCCAGCATGTAATCGCTTACAGATTTACATTATTGGTGGAGTATATCTAGCATTGTCATGCGATTGTCTAAGTGCTTTAGACTGAGCAAATGAGTGAGGTTTTGGTAGTGTTGATAGAGCACCCCACGCCTCAAAAGGAAGATGTAGCATGACAGGTTCATATTTTGTTTGTCGCCTGACCATAGGGCAAGCAAGCATGAAGTATCAAAACATTTTGTCTCAAATAAATCAGATTAGGAGTGTGAGGGTACTGTTTGCAAGCGGCCCACAGATGACCCTTCAATTCATTTCTCTGGATTATATTGCTCTTTTAGTCCCGTCAACTGCTTTTAAGTCTTATCTCACAGAGAAAGCATCAAATAAAAGTCACTCCCTCCTTGACTTTCCTCTCTCTGACAAAGCACACTGATATGTTCTGAGGTATCACAAGAGTAGTCTGCAAATCAAAGATTTCAGGAAGCCCTCCTCTGTGAATCACTTGTTGCCAATTTGTCCTAACCCTTGCTCAAGCCTCTGTCTGTATTAAAGAAATTAACCCTTGACGCCCTGATCCTGAGAGAGCTTGAAGCACCCAATGGTATGACCCAGTATGCCACAAATACAATCAGTGTTACTCGATTATTTGCTGGCTCCAAAGCAGTTAAATAAAAGCTTTGGCAAAGCCAGTAGGTTTCACCCTTGCAAGATCTATTGGTTATGGCAATGATTTTTTATGTATGTTGCACAGCAGCATGAGCTGTGCAACTTTGCTTATTAAAAAAACAAAAAAGTGCTGCAGCCAGGGTGGGCCATGTCATAACACTTTTTTTCTCCTTTAAGCCGTGCTGCACAGCAGCCAGCACTGCTGTGCAATATGTCAAAATAGCACAGGGCGAGCAAGCAACACGAGGGAGGAGAGCACGGGGTGGTGAAAGAACTGAGTGGGAATGGGTTGTCCTCAGACCGCAAGAATCAGGGTGGGGATAAACAAGCAGCGGACAGCGGGAAGTTAAATAAACGGACAGAGGGAGGATTGCAGGAGTAAAGGGGAAACAAACAGCCAAGAAGTTCTGGGGGAGCAACACAAATGTGTTGCGGCGGTGGGAGAAAGACCAGGTTGGGAGACGCTACAGTGCCATGCACTCTTGTAGAGTAAATTGTGGGGGAAAAAGCTACCTGGAGCAGCGCGTGGCCAGTGGAATGACACTGGCCACAAACAGGAAGTTGTATTGGTTTTGTGCACCAAAGCAAGGACAGAAGTCCTGTGAAAATTGCATGAGTAGGTGAGCGTGTATGCTGGAGGAGAAACTGAATGACAACACCCAAAATAAAATGTTCAACTGGTTAAAATTGTGATTGTTAATATCATGAGCCTCTGGCTGCTAATATTTATGCTAAAAAACACCACAGATCAAGGAAATTAAAATAACTTCCTTCGTGAAGAGTTGTATCTTTTCTAACTTTTCTCCACCAAAACAAAAGTGAAAGGCCTTCACCCTGGCACAATGCATTGAGCTGCTGGTTATTTCCATATCAAGTAACCAGAGCCACAAAAGTTTCATATGGATTAAGTGCATTCCTTAAGTTACTCCTTCTTGTTAATTTTGGTCCAGATTCATGCATCTTCTATTTGCCTAATTGCAACCATACATTTCTTGGCCAGCTTAACACTAAAACCGAGGAAGAACTATTGTGCTTAGCAGAAAAGAATTGTCCTTCTAAATTGTGCTGTCAGTAGCAGGTGAGTTGCTGTCAGTACAAATAACATTCTTCCAGGTAACAATTTGAAATTTAATTCTGTATCACGCAATCACCACCAATGATCACTTACACTTTCTTAACAAGAAGCTCATGATTTTAAAGCTTAGAAATTGTTTTACCATCTTCCTTGTGCTAAAGTAGACGCAGAAGCTTCACTAACCTAAGCTCAAAGTGTTCTCAATAAATATACACTTGGAGAGAAATTCAGTTTGGTTGCTGTTTATGTGCAAAATTGTCTTGTTCTTCCACAGACTCTCATCTCCTCAGATGGCCTGAAATTGTGCCACATTTGAATAAACTCTATGAAATTGAGTTTTTAAGGCACTTTATATTTGCACTGAGGAATAATGATGAAGTTAAAAAAAGTATGGTAGTGGCATCTTGTCTATTTATAGTGAAGATCCTTGCATGCTCATAAATGGACCTGTTAATCAGAAGACTATCTTAACATCTCCCACAAGTCTGACTTTGCAGCGTCTTTGGGTTATCTGATTTTTTGATAATATTTCTGATAACATTTCGGGGCTCTGTTTTTTGACAATGTAACAATCTGTCTCTATCGTTTTGAGAACAGATTCCATATTTGGCTCGGACAAATTAATCTTCAGAGCCAAGAGGCCTCCTGTTCAAAGGTGTTTTGTGGTTGTACAGTCGGCGATTGATTGCAAAAAATAAGATTATCAATCTCAAAATACCTTTTTAAAATACAATTTTACTAGTCTGAAAATCCTTTCAGACTTGTAGAAAGGCTTTTGCTCTCCATTAGGTATCGCAAACCTGAGCGGATATGAAAAAGGCGTCACCTTCCCATTCATTGTAACTGATTTGTTAGGGGGGAAGCTGCCTCAGTGGGACAGGTTCCACGGGACCACTGCTTGCTACCCACCAAAGTGTTCCCAAAGAGGAAACTTTTTTTTTAAGACCAGCACAACTCTTTTAAAGGGCACAGGCTGTCTTTAAAAACAAAATCTCATATGGAAATGCTAAAGCATGGATGCAGGTCTGTTGTACTTGTAGCCAATCACAGTGGGTCACAAATTACCACCAGCCTAATTGATATTCATTATGCAAGTTGTTTTGAGACCCACCTGTGAGTTGGCAATTTGTGATGTCACATCGCAGATTGCATTCCTGTTCTGAAACAATTGTGTGTAATTTGTACATCCCTGCTTTCAGAATGAGAATAGTACATCAGTCACCTAGTTTCTTCTTGAAAGATCCTATTGTGATTGTATTATGGCTAATGCCTCTACAGAATTGTCTTGGTGACCAGTAGACTCCTTCATAGAGGGACATTGAGGTTCTATTCTATTTAAAGGATATAATTCTAGAAAATGTGATGTTTGAATCAGCAGAAGATGCTGATTCCACCCAAGGAGCATACGTAATAGTATTCTGACCCTTTCAGTCCGGAACCTCACCTGAATGAAAATGTTGTGAAGCTTAGCATTCAGGACAGTTATGCATGTCTTTTGTTTTACTGTGGGTCCTTCGAGCGAATTGAATGCTATTGTTTTAAAGAACATACAAAAATATATTCTTTCCTTACAAAAGCAAGCTGGGAACAGGATAATGAACATTTCCCAGTGCAGCCAATGTCCTCTTAAGTTGTTTCAAAGGAATGTGTTTCCACTGTGAAGAAAGCGTTATCCGTGGAAGTATGCTCTTTGGATGAATATCTTAAGCAGATCCGGCAAAGTCTGTTTGCCATCAGTTTAGCATTGTGCAAATTACCTTCCATCCTTGGTGAACACCATAAGAAGACCGCATTCGCAAAGAGGAAAAAACAAAGACTACCAAGAGTACCACACAAACTAGCTCCAGAATGCAAGCAATTCATTAGGCATGGTAGTGTGGGAAATTAGACTGTGATAATTATATGATCTCAAGCTTAACTCTCAAAGCAGCCTTGCAAGGAAGGCTTTATAGAGGCGAGCCAAAGATCTCTTAGCTAAAATGATGCTTGTCTGACCATTTAACAGCATAGATAGAGCTCAAGTTTTATTCGCAGCAAAACAAAAAAAAGAAAACACTTAGAAAATAGTACTTTAAGGGTCATTCTAAAGAAATACGAGTAGCAAAAATGTATTAACTGTTTATTGCCAAAAGGTTGGTAAGAAAATAAGTGGACCAGTGCTAGTAATGGCAATAACAAGCGTTACCGTGTCAGTTAGTTAAAATTGATACATATACATAAAAGAATAATAAAATAACCAATATCCAATCTCATTGCACGAGGCAATCAATAACTTAATAAAACATATAGTGGAATGCCCAGAATCTCACATAATGCAAGCAGCTGTTGTTCAAAAGCAAATAAAACCATAAAAGCGCATATAATAATTAGAGCTGCCACAACTTTGATCAAGATGGGCCTGCTGCCTGCTCTCACCGAATGATGGAAATGAAATCAATGAACTTGCCAAAGCAGGCTGAGCTCATTGGAATAAAGTTCCAAGCATCCCTACAGGTGGAAATCCCAGATGTAAAAAATATTGGCTGCAGAAAAGTGTGTCGTGCATGAAGAAATTGAGGGCGGCAGCGGAGTAGATAAAGCATTGTCTCTCTTTGGTAGTTGCAAAATCTACATGCACCAAACCTATAAACCGATCCCCAAATGGTTCAAAATTCATTGATTAGCAGGACCATAAGTCTTGCACAGAGATTTTGAGTCTCATTCTCCTGCTTTCAAATAGGATTGCATTCCTTTTCCTTTATAAGATTGTGTTTGATGTGACATGTCTGCAGGCCTGGACCCAGTTAAGGTCTGTTTGCCTCGATAGAGATCAGACCTGTTTTGGCAGGATGGAGTTAACACCTAAATACAGTAAGTGTATTACAGCAGCAGCTAAGGTGTCCGCCTCCACTTTTAAGGCTTTGGTCCACTGCTTTAGATACTGTGACCAAGGATTGGCTGACTTGGAGAAAACCTCTTTCCAGGCATTCTTCAAAGTGCCCAGTTTGGCTTGCTGTGCCGATTAATAATTAAGAAAGGATGCCTTGCAATCCAGATCTTGCTTAATGAGACCAAATCACCAGGTGGACTAATGAGCGGTGGATGTATTTTGGGAGTTGGCGTAATCTGTTGTAAGTAGAGCATTGTGATCTATCTAAAATGGAGGCGAGTTTCCCTGGGTAAACTTGGTGGCCACATGAGAGTGTCAGTATTAGCTTGGCATGTGTAACTCGAGTGATAGCTTCAGATGAAGGTGCAAAAAGATGAAAGTTTAGTTTAGATGTGACCCAGCAGACTTCCTTACTGTGTTTTTTATCTGAAGGCTGAGCTTGTCAGTATCTGAAAACCCACACCTGGGTAGTTACATCTTATTGTCTGTGCAATGGTTAGAATTCCTAACTTCTATCGAAGGTTTACTTTATTCTTATACCTCCCAAAGGTCATTACCTTAGCTTTATTAACCATCAGCTTATTGTCTTTCTTTTATTTGATTAATGCGTCAATTGCAAGTTGCATGCCTACTTTACTGTGGTCGAGAACCAGCAAGTCCAATGGCAATAACTTTCTGAAATAAAAAAAATTGGATCTTGGCCAGCGGTTACTCGGAATTAAACCACCTTTATTGAAAATTCAGTCCAATTCCTGCTGTAGGTCTTTTTAGGGTCTCAGGAATAAAAGACTAGGGTGACCTTTGAGTAGATCATCTCATACTAGCTAGTGTGAGCTGCGTGACTGGGTGGTGAAAAGGTAATCCGCTTAAAGATTCTTAAACACATTGGGAGTCACCTCAAGCCTATGTCTGCAGATCAAAGCTGTCCGAGTTCGAGGCCACAGTGAAGAGAGTTGGAGGTGAAAAGTCTGAGTTTGAACTTTGGTAGTCAAGTCAAAATGTTGTATAAGCAAATCTCCTAGTGGAATTCTCTCCTGTTACAGGTTGTGTGGAGCTAGAAATCTCTTCAGTGGTGATGGCCACCTGATGAGGTCACAGTGGAATCTGCATCCTTAGGTTGTGCATGGAGGAGTTAAGCATGAAGCTGTCTTTTGGATTTTGGAAAACTTCAAATAAAAACTGGTGTTCCATAACATATCATTCATTACATCAATTAAGAACGTCATCCCAGTAGACATCAGTGCACAGGATTCCTTCACAGGGGCTTTTGCAGATTTCTGAACCCACAAATAAACTTCAGAGGTAATTAATGGGCTTCTTGCACTAATGACGCCTTCGGGCCAGCCCGCAAAACAAAGCTTTGGCCATTGTCAGCAAAACAATAAGTCATGCACCTGTGTCCAGCATGAATAGGGCTTAATGAAGGCAGGCACTCCACTTTAAGGCAACCCTCTGCTTGAGTTTTTGAGTAAAGTACCCTGGTTGAGTCCAGCAACCTAGTTTCTTAGCACCTGCAACAAAAAGGCAGCCACCAATAACTCACAGAGGAACAACTCTACTTGGCAATAGGTCAGTAAGCATATAATCTGTGGCCTTTTGCTTGCTTTTTGTGTTTGAAATCAAGTTTCATTTTCTGCAGCAAAGTTTGTGGGATATCTTACTATATCTTTTTATAACTGTTACGGGGCTGATGTCCTTTTTTAAGCTATTGGTGTTCATATGACACCTCAGCAGTGTGGCATTGTCAATCACAAGAGGTCACATGACACTCTCCGTGGGAATTACAACACGCGTCTGTGGCTTCGTTTGCAAATTTTGTTAGTTAATTTCAAACAAGATCTCAAAAATCAAGCTGCACACATAGTGTTTGAGCAATTTCTTCTAGAGGCCTTTTGCCTCCTTGATGAAATTGTACACTTATCTTGATTTCCCGGAAACACCCTATGAAATACATTAAGGCAGACTGCTGGAACATGTTTGTATTTTGGCATGAAGTTTGGATACCTTTACATCAAACCTTTCTGCGGAAGATGTTTACAACTGAAGAAACAATATTGTTGATTGGTACATCATTGTCCTGCAGATTCCTCGGGCCGTAGCTGGTTTGATTTTCATGCTTTTAAACTTTAATATTTGCTTTCTTTGTTTGCTCAACTAAGTAAGACCTTATTTGTTATATTCGTGTTACAGTACTCCGGTGTGGATGGGTCCCTGGCTAAAGCATGCTTTCTTTACTTTGTTATAAAAAAAGATTATATTTCATATATTATTATTATGATATATATATATATATATATATATATATATATATATATATAATATTTATATCATGCTTTTCTTTATATGATATTGATCTTCCAGTCATAAAACCTACTTGTATGTGCTTTTTTTTTTTTTTTTTTTTAAAGATGGGGAGGAGTATATTATCCTGCTGACATAAAAGAGGGGAGGTGGAAATGCCCAGTAGGTGAGCTTCAGTCTTTGCTTTCACAAGTGATTTGCTGTCAAATTCAAGCTGAGGTCCCCAGCCGCAGGAGTTTTTTTCACAAAGTGGGGAAAAAAAGACAAGTAAGGTGCCCTTTAAAATTTAAACCAAAATGGTCCTCTTTTATTTCAACTAAATATCGAAATGTTTTACACCTGGAAGGGCACATTAAAAAGTCTAAAGAAGTGTGCTGTAAGAATATGTTAAAACTACAAGTATTAAGCAGTACATTAACAGTTTCAACGATTTGTGAGTTTAACTATCTCATACAAAATCTCTTTGACACTGAAAACATATTGTGAGAATACTTGCGTCGTTGTTGGCGTGTATAACTAGCTGAAGTAATAACAAGGATTGGCAAAGCCAATAGGACAAAATCCACTAAGCTGGGCAGCGTGACTAAAGCTACAAAATAAAAACTTTGACTTGCCTGCGTTCATCATTTTATAGGCACTTGCACCAACACACTATAAAACAATAGGTGTTTTTGTTGTTGTTTTTTTTTGCTTTTGAGTTACTTATCCGACGTTGATCTGTATCTAAAAAGAAAATAAAGCATGAAAAGGTTTTTTTTTTTCCTATAGAGGGTAGGGGTGTACGGCAAAGCAACCCAGGGGAGGGTGGTGGGTAAATGGCAAAGCAACATGGTGAAGGGGGAAATTGCTGAAGCAACATGGACTTAAGCAACATAAGGAGGGGGAAAGCTGGAAGGGGTGCAGATGCAGCAAGGTGGGAGGACAGATGTCAAAGCAACACAGGGGTTGAGGTAACACAACACAGAGGGTGGGGAAAGCAATGGGGAGAAGCACACAGGATAGAGCAGGAGGGTTGGGGTTGGGTAAAGCAGTTAGGCAACAAAGAGCATAGGGAGTACAGAGGAGAGAGACTTGCACAAGGGAGACAGCTTGAAGACAAAAGCATTTTAATGAAGTGCTGCACATAAAAGGAAAAATTGTGTTTGAAAAGCAAGCAGTGGAAGCAGCGATTGTAAAGAGGCAATGCTCCATGGGAGGGACAAACACAAAATTGACAAACTTTGATTCAAATAAGAAGCAGACAAACGTGATTGACAAAGAAAGCCAACCAATGGTAAGCAATAATCGGGCTGCAAACTCCTCAATGTTCTTGGTAGACCACAATATTGTACCACAAGAGACAGCAGATGCACTATCTAGTAGGGTTTACCTAAAAATTAACTGTTACTGGAGCCAATTTACCCCATGTCACTCCTAGTGCAGAGAATTGAATTGACTGCTTAATCCAGTTGATCCCCAAATCTAGAGACAGCCCTTCACACCGTTTTTTTGTTACAAATTTGCAAATGTCAATTATTCCCATTAATCCCCTCAGCTTTTTTGGGGGGGCTATTTGGGGCAGTTCACACTCAGGCCCTCATAACTTTTTGTCCACATAAACTACCCACGCCAAATTTGTGTCCTTTTTTTCCAACATCCTAGGGATTCTAGAGGTACCCAGACTTTGTGGGTTCCCCTGAAGGAGACCAGGAAATTAGCCAAAATACAGTGAAATTGTTTTTTTTTTTGTTTTTTTTTTTTAAGAATGGGAAATAAGGGCTGCAGTAGAAGGCTTGTGTTTTTTTCCATGAAAATTGCATCAACAAAGGGTTTGCGGTGCTAAAATCACCATCTTCCGAGCTTTCAGAAACAGGCGGACTTGAATAAGAAAACCCAATTTTTCAACACAATTTTGGCAGTTTACTAGGACATACCCCATTTTTACTATTTGTTGTGCTTTCAGCCTCTTTTCACTTAGTGACAGAAATGGGTGTGAAACCAATGCTGGATCCCAGACAGCTAAACATTTCTGAGAAGTAGACAAAATTCTGAATTCAGCAACGGGTCATTTGTGTAGATCCTGCAAGTGTTTCCTACAGAAAATAACAGCTGAAATAAAAAAATATTGAAATTGAGGTGAAAAAACATAGCCATTTTGCTCCACGTTTTACTCTGTAACTTTTTCCTGCGATGTCAGATGTTTGAAAGCAATATACCATTATCTCTGCTCGACTCTTCTGGTTGCAGGGATATATAGGGTTTGTAGGTTCATCAAGAACCCTAGGTACCCAGAGCCAATAAATGAGCTGCACCCTGTAATGGGTTTTCATTCTATACCGGGTACACAGCAATCCGTTTGCTGAAATATAAAATGTGGAAAATGGGTATCAAGAAAACCTTTGTGTTAGACTTTTCATCCTTGGCGTGGTCTCCCTTAACTTTTTGCCTCTGTTCCCCAGGTTATTGATGTGTGCTGAAGTCTGATTTTGCTGTTTTTATTACTCTGGGCACTTTACCACTGCTAACCAGTGCTAAAGTGCAAGTGCTCCTGTTTAAAATGTGTATGTAATTGGTTCTACATGATTGGCATATTTGTTTTTACTGTTAAGTCCCTAGTAAAGTGCATTAGAGTTTCCCAGGGCATGTAAATCAAATGTTACTAGTGGGCCTGCAGCACTGGTTGTGCCACCCACACAAGTAACCCTGTAATCATGTCTCAGACCTGCCACTGCAGTGTCTGTGTGTATTTTTACACTGTAAATTCGACTTGGCAAGTGTACCCACTTGCCAGGCCTAAACCTTCACTTTTCTTACATGTAAGGCATCCCTAAGGTAGGCCCTAGGTAGCCCCAAGGGCAGGGTGCAGTGTATGGATAAGGTAGGACATATAGTAATGTGGTTTATATGTCCTGACAGTGAAATACTGCCAATTTCGTTTTTCACTGTTGCAAGGCCTGTCTCTCTCAAAGGATAATATGGGGGCTACCTTTAAATATGATTGAAGTGTAGATTCCCCTAGAGAGTAGATGGACATGTGGAGTTTGGGGTCCCTGAACTCACAATTTAAAAATACATCTTTTAGTAAAGTTGGTTTTGAGATTGTGTGTTTGAAAATGACACTTTTAGAAAGTGAGCATTTTCTTGCTTAAACCATTCTGTGACTCTGCCTTGTTTGTGGATTCCCTGTCTGGGTCAGTTTGACAGTTGGGTTGTTTTTCACCTCACATTAGACAGTGACACAAAGGGAGCTGGGGTGTAGCCTGCATTTCCTAATGAGCCATCTCTGCTAGGAGGTTGGGGTGGAGTGGTCACTCTCATCTGAAAGGACTGTGCCTGCCTCTGACAATGCAGACTCCAACCCCCTGGTGTGTGTCTGAGGCCTTAACTGGGCAAGGCAGGATTTCACAAGTAGAAGTGAGTCCCCTTTGAAGAAAGGTGACTTCAAAGACTAAATGGGTATTAGAAGGGCACCCAAATCTACAGACTTAAGAAACACTTCTGGAACCAAGAGGAACCTCTGCCTGGAGAAGAGCTGAAAAGCTGAGGAAGAAGAGCTGCCCTGCCTGTGACTGTGCTTTGTGGAGCTATCCTGCAGTTGCTGCTTCTGCCAGAGTAAGAGGGCAAAGACTGGACTTTGTGTGCCTTCCATCTTGAGAAGAAATCTCCAAGGGCTTGATCTAGAGCTTGCCTCCTGTTGTTTGAAGTCTCAGGGACAGCAAAGACTTCTCTCTGCCAGCACCTGGAGTCTCTGGAGAGACTCCTACTCTGCCCTGTGGTGCCCATCCGGTTCCTGGGACCCTGAAAGGAGAAGCTGGCAGCCTAAAGACGCTCTGTGCGTGGAAAAGATTGACGCAAATCCGATCTGCGGCTGAAAAACGACGCTCACAGGAAACGCGACCGAAAAATCGACGCACGGAGCAGGAGAAACGACGGGCAGCATCGCTGACGGAGGCTGGGAGATCACAACCTGCGCTGCGGGATTTTCGGATCATTGTGCGGCTGGATTTCTGACTCAAGTACCGCCGTGCAGAGTTATTTTTGACGCACACCCGCCCGTGCGGGGTTATTTTTGACGCACACCAGGTACATTTTCACTCTAGCATCGCTAGTGTGTTTTTAAAACTACTTAAAGACTCTTTTTGATTTTTAATTGATAACTTGACTTGTGTATGGTGGATTTTTGTTGTTTTGGTCTTGTTTTGTTTACATAAATATTTCCTATTTTTCTAAACTGGTGTTGTGTCATTTTGTAGTGTTTTCATTAAGTTACTGTGTGGGTTGGTACAAATACTTTACACCTAGCACTCTGAAGTTAAGCCTACTGCTCTGCCAAGCTACCAAGGGGGTAAGCAGGGGTTAGCTGAGGGTGATTCTCTTTTACCCTGACTAGAGTGAGGGTCCTTGCTTGAACAGGGGGTAACCTGACGACTGTCAACCAAAGACCCCATTTCTAACACTTTGTATTTCCAAAATGGGCACAAGATAAGGTGATGAGAAGCAGTGGTTATTTGCACATCTCTGAATTCCGGGGTGCCCATACTAGCATGTGAATTACAGGGCAATCCTCAAATAGACATCTTTTTTACACACTGTCTTACATTTGGAAGGAAAGAATGTGGGAAAGACAAGGGGCCATAACACTTGTTTTGCTCTTCTGTGTTCCCCCAAGTCTCCCGATACAAATGGTGCCTCACTTGCGTGGGTAGGCCTAATGCTCGCGACAGGAAACGCAACATGGTCTCATCACATTTTTACATTGAAATCTGACATGTTTTTTGCAAAGTGCCTAGCTGTGGATTTTGCCCTCTAGCTCACCCGGCACCTAGGGAATCCTATCAAACCTGCGCATTTTTGAAAACTAGACACATAGGTGAATCCAAGATGGGATGACTTGTGGGGCTCTGACCAGATTCTGTTACCCAGAATCCTTTGCAAACCTAAAAATTTGGCCCAAAAAACACTTTCCTCTCATTTCGGTGACAGAAAGTTCTGGAATCTGAGAGGAGCCACAAATTTCCTTCTACACAGCGTTCCTCCAAGTCTCCCAATAAAAATGGTACCTCACTTGTGTGGGTAGGACTCGCACCCGCGACGGGAAACACCCCAAAACACAACGTGGACAAATCACATTTTCCCAAAGAAAACAGAGCTGTTTTTTGCAAAATGCTTAGCTGTGGATTTTGGCCTCTAGCTCAGCCGGCACCTAGGATAACACTATCTGACACATCAAAATTATCAATTACAAAACTACCTGTTTCTAAGGGAGGAGGGGTTCCCACATTTCTGTGTGGGATCACCGCACTGGGGCAAATTTCCTACCACCCGACGTTCCCCTCAGTGTCCCTGTAAAAATTATATCTCACTTGTGTAGGTGGGCCAAGTGCCTGTGACAGGGAAGAGCCAAAAACATGTTGAAATTAAGGGGGAACCAAAGCGGGTCCAAAAGGGCAGTTTGGGAAAAAAACATTTTTAGGCTGACAAGTGCAGCAGAATTTTTATCGGCATAGATGAGACAATGTTGGGTGGTAGGAATTTTGTAGATTCCTGCCGATTCTGGAAGGTTCAATCACACAAATATGGGAAAAATGTGTAATTTCCAGCATAGTTGGAGGCTTGCAGGGCATTGTGGGTAAGAAAATGGTGCAGGGTGCATGTGAAGCACACCACCATGGAATCAACCAGATGTTTAGTTTTCAGATGTCTGGGTCTTGTGGATTTTTCTACATTGGCAGCGTCCCAAAGTCAAAAAAGTGCTGCCCTCACCGTTCCAAGTGGGACGATTTAGAGGGTTACCAAGTTCTCATGGCCCAAATGTAAAACCAAAACCCAAAATAATCAAATGTCTTCTTGCTTGCCGTGGGATAAGATGTTTTAGTGTGTGGGAGGGGAGCTGAAAGACTGTTACCCCCTTCAGTTGGGGTGGGGGCATAACCATGCCCACACTGGTTGGTAGCCATCACCCCACTTTTTTTTATTATATGCTATCTAGTAGACTTTCTGCCCCCCCCCCCCCCACCCTCTTATTTTGAAAAATAAATCTTCCCTGGTCTCTAGTGGGCTTTCCGCCCCCCTTGGAGGCAGATGGGCCTTCCAAAAATAGGCCGATCTGCCCCCAAGGGGGGCAGATATGGCCAACAGTAATGTGCCCCCATGGGGAGTGATCCTTGCCCGATTGGCAGCCCCCAAGCAAAACGCACACATACACACAAACACCAATCCATGGTGTCTAGTGGTTTCTGCCCGCCCCGCAGATTGGCCTAACAAAAATAGGCTGATTGCCCCCAAGGGGGGCAGAAATGGCCTAAATACAATTTGCCCCCCAGGGGAACGACCCTTGCCTAGGGGTTCTCTCCACATACATAAAAACATAAAGTAAATAAATATATATATATATATATATATATAGCCCTGGTGTCTAGAAGTTTCTGCCCCCCTCCCCCCGGGAGGCGGATCGGCCTAATTATATTAGGCCGATCGGCCTCCGGGATGGGGGCATAAAAGGCCTAAAAATATTTTGCCCATCGAGAGAGTGGCCCTTGCCCAAGGGGCCGCTCCCCTTATGCGTAAGGATAATAAAAATAATACCTCCCTGGTTTCTGAGCCCAGGGGGGCAGAAATGGCCTAAAAACAATTCGACCCCCCAGGGAGCGGCCCTTGCCGAAGGGATCTCTCCCTACACGTAAAAGAGAGAAAAAAGAAAGTATCCCCGTGTCTAGGGGTTTTCTGTCCCCCCTGGGGGCAGAAATGGCCTAAAAGTTATTCGCTCCTCTCATGTCAATTTCAAAGTAAAAAAAAATACTTCCCTGTTGTCTAGTGGTTTCTGCCCCCCCCCCCCCCCAATTATATTAGGCCAATCTGCCCCCAGGGGGACAGAAATGGCCTAAAAACAATTTGGCCCCCCAGGGAGCGTCCCTTGCCGAAGTGGTCCCTCCCTACACATAAACAAAAAAAGATCCCTGGTGTTTAGGGGTTTTCGCCCCCCCATGCCCCTTGCAACCCCCACCATCCAAGACCCCTCCCCGGGGGGCAGAAATGGCCTGAAAATTATTTGGCCCTTTGGGGAGTGGCCCTTGCCCAAGAGGCTGCTCCCCTTATGTCCATTTAAAAAAAAAAAAAAGCCTTGTGTGTAGTGGGCATTTCTGCTGCCCGATCGCATCATGATCTGCCAGCACAAATGCTTGCAGAGACATGAAAGGAAAGGCCTTTCCTTTCCTTTCATGCCTCTGCTGGCCCCCTCCTCCCAAGCGGAAGAGAAATGCTGAGCATTTCTCTTCCACAATCGCGCGGAAAGCATGCTTCCAGTGCGATGGGAAGTGACCTCTGATGAGGTCAGCACACTCTCGCGTGCTGATGTCATCAGACGTCACTGGGGGGGTCGGGGTGGAAGGGGAAGCGATTTTTCCATCCCAGCCCTGACCTGGGGGGGTGAAGGGGCGGCCCTCGAGGGGAGCGCTAGCGCTTCCCCAAGGGCAGGTAAATGGTTGTAATGGTTACATCCATGGCGCCTGAGAGGCGCAGCCATGGACGTAACCATTACGTCCATGGCCCGCAAGGGGTGAAGGACTTTTTGTGTGTGTGTGTTTTTTTTTTATTTTATTTTTTTATCATCAGTTCTGAGGCTAATGATCTGTCTCCTAAGGAGGACCTGGTCCTAAGGAGCGACCAATTCTTTTTCTGTTAATAATTTTGATTGGGTATTTGTAAACGGCGGGTAAGGAGGTCAGTAACAGCAACCTTTCTTTTCCCAGCAGAGCTCTTGAACAAGATGAAGTGATCAGAGCAGGATGCCAGTACATCATCACAATCTCATTACCTTCAGAGCCGCATGCACAGATGCTGCCACGCTAGGCGCTTCTGATTTACATTCTCAAAGCCTCCATTACAGTTAATTTGCTGCTACCATTTGTTAACCATTTGCCTTCGCTGGTGCCCCGCCAATAAATGGACTGAAGAAATACCCCTGACAAGCAAACTTAAACAAGTCACTAATCTTTAAGCATACATAAAATCGACTCTTGAGAGTGCTTTGGACAACAATGATGAATTTGTATGTTAATTGGTCTGGACTAACTAGGTTAGGTTACAAACTCAAAGCATACAACAAAGTAGATAGATGTGTAAATGAGTAATAACATGGTAGAAGGACACATAACTAAGGGATAAACAATTTTCACTCGGTGTAAACACCACACGTGAGGAAATATTGGCACACCAAGAAAACATTGCCAGTTGGCAAAGGAAAATTACACGATTGCATGGACATAGGAAAATTAGGAAACAGCACCAGCTATGGTTAGGTCAATAATTGGGATCTGCTTGAAACTTCGCAAACACAATAGGAATTTTGCATACTCCTAATCTTTAGTTTATGTAACCCATACCTTTTCTGTTTTTGGAAATTCATGTAAATGAAAAGATTGTTGTCAACTTAGACTTGTTTCTTATTAGTCAGCAAGAGTAACAGGCAATCTATTTGTGGTCTTTTGCGGGCAGTTTGAGTTGAAGTTTGGGAAGAGTTATCTGTATTGGTTACTACTTTTTTCCTGACTGCACTATTTGCTTGAATGCATGAATACAAACAAACTGCTTACCCTGTGAAAGGTCCTTAACTATAATGTTTCGGTGTATGAAAAATGTTGAAATGCTATTTGTGAGGCTTCTCCTGGAATTCAGCATTCACCTGTTTCCAAGATCCTTTTCTGCTACTCTTTATGGAACATATGCCTGCAGTGTCCTGAACTCCTTAACAGAGCCCTTTCTGTACTGCCAGGCACGGCACAGGCCTGGATCAGAGAGGCAGAATTTTAGGATGTTTTAAACTCGGAGAGAAGAGAGTTCTTAGCTCACTTTGTACGGTATTCCATCGAAAAGGCTCTGCCAGTTTTGTGGATCAGAACTTTAAGGTGTGCATACAGTTAAAAGGTGAAGGTTAGCTGCGCATAGGAAGGGTGGTTGATTTGGAAGGTGGTTGAGAGAGAGGAGTTGCTGTCCCGTGGATGGGTTTGAACCATGGGATGAGAAAGATGGTCGTGGCTAAGTGTGGCAGGTGAATGTCTAAGCATTGATGTGCCAGTTCATGATCTTGTCAAAGGAAAATTAAGCGAATTGACAGAGGCGCTCCAGTAAGCTGTTTAGATAATGTAGCCTACACACAACACATTTACTGATCAAAGACTACTGAGAGTTGTGCCCAGCAATTAAGCTGCAGTTTCTTCTACATTGTTTGACTTATTGCAATTCTCCTCTGCCTGGCAAAATATGGTCACTTCCTTTCTTACGAATAAGTCTGTGAATCTGATGCTTTTGGTGAGTCGGCTACCCCTTACCAGCTGAATCCTTCTGTTTTCCATCCTAAGCTCATGTATCACACCAGTGAACTGCCTTCTAAATGGTCTCAAAGACTGGGTCAAGAACATCCTTGAGCTTAAAATCTGAGTGGTTGTGTTGTAAGTAAAAGTACATCCTATTTAAAAAAAAAAAAAAAAAAAAAAAAGCTTGATTCTTTTTGAAAGAAGGTGCTTCATTCTTACTTTAAACTCTTTTTATTGACTGTTTTAAACTAACTAATACAAAATATCCAGTAATTATTATTTTCAATGAGCAGGTGAGAACCCCCATAGTCGGAAAGAATTCTGCCACCAAACTTGATCATATGTGGCAGTGATTTTTTTTTCAAATAAACCATTTACATTCTCGGCATAGCAGGTACTGCCACAAGATACTTCATTATTGATATTTCATTCTCCTTTGTCTTTCATCCAAAGTTATTATTTTTGTGTTGACCATCTTATTCACTATCTGCAGGAAAATTATTTACCCATCCCACCTTTGGCACAACGTTTATTTAAAGCATTACCCGTGGGGATCGTCCTGTAACAAAATCAGTCATGCATTATGGCTGTGCGCAATAGGATTTGGAGTTATGTTCTCCAGAAAATTGTGCCAAGACCTGGAGAAGTCAAGGGAACATGATATACCAGGCAGGCGGCGTATCAGTGCGACAGACTAATGTAAATGCCGTGATAACCAACTTCCACATATAGCATTATAGGATTAAACAGAAGCATTTGCTCGAAGGACTTGGGTTATTCTCTTTTATAGCAGCTTTCAGCAAATAGTTTGATGTTTTTGAAGGCCCTTAAGCGAGCAGCGGAAGCTACAGGTTGCCAGCAATAGGAGGGGATGTTTGGCAGTCAAAGACAAGGAGTCTTAATTGGGGTTAAAATGCTTATCAGAAGAGGTGGGTGTTCAGGTGTCTGTGACATAAGAAGATACTGGTTTCCAGGGAGAGAGTTCCCGAAGGAGCCGCTTTGTTTGTGCAGAGACCTGCCTCAAAAATATTTCAATTTTGATGCGAAATAGAGAAGATGGTATTGGGAGATCTTTAATAGTTAGACTTCTTCTGAGGTGTTGCAGAGTGAAATGTTTTGCAGGTAGCCCTGGGACTGATCCATGCAGTGCTTTAAAGACCAGGCAAAGAGTTCTAAACGTTATGCTTTATTTGACTGGCAGTCAGTAAAGTAACTCTAATGCTGAAGTGTTAAGGTTGGAGCTCTTCGGGTTGAGGATGAGGCTGGCAGCTTTATTTTGTTTCTTCCAAGTTCTGCCTAGGTTTGGGCTGGAAGGCCCATGTAGAATCTTTTGCAACAGTCCATGTGAAACAGAGCTACTCAAGAGTTAAGGGAGATGTGATCTTATTGTATAGTAGTGGGGTAATACCTCGTAGTCAATAAGGGTGCAAGAAAACGCTTTTACGACAGTTAGCAAGAGTGGGAAAAGTGTCCCTGGCCAAAGATTTCTGACAATGGTAATAGGTATCCGGAAGGGTATGGGGGAGTGAGCTGAAGGGGTGGGGCCTAAAAGTGGTTCAGGTATCTGGTTCATGATCCTTCTGCGATTAATTCCGTGTGCCACATTGAAGTGTACAGTCCTTGTGAACAATATAGAGTCTTGCCTATATGATTCAGTAGAAGTGGGACATTCCATGCAAACCTCTTGATCGCCATCCAAGGCCCTTCTGTGCACCATGACTTTTGTACACTCGGATCACACCCATTAAGCATTTAGAATTTTGCTTTCATGTAAACCCAACCCATTTTCAAAGCTTGTGAGTTCCACTAGCAAATCCAAATTTGTATGGGTGTAGATGTCGAATGCCAGTATGGGAATCTGTTTTTTGACCTCATAGTAACCCCAGGGGTTTTGTCAAAGGCCATTAATGCGTAGATAATCTCTCTGCAAACAGAAAGAGACGCTTTTCTGTAACAAGATGACAGTTGAACAGATTAATGTCCCTCAAAACGGCAAAAAGGAGTCGGAATCTTGTGACAAAATAGAAAGCTCAGTGAATCTCACCATTGTATCATTGATAAAGGTCTAAAGGATCAGATTCATAAAATTGTCTAAGCCAAATACATAAAATTTGAATTATTCTTTGTCATATAAGCATTAACGTAGACATGCAACTGACATGAATACGGTATTGCCTTATGTACCTTATAATTTGCATAGACCTATGAATACGTGTTTGTGTGGCAGATTATTTTTCACCTTTGATCGGACCAACGAAAGATGCACGATTATGGTATGGAACTAATCATTTAATGTCGGAACTGCATGCTTTGCTTCTTGCGATATGTGTGGAGACATTCTACACCATGTACAGTTTTAACTTAAACCCATTTTAGCTTAATAACTATAACATTATAAAATGACGAAGCACAGGTTAAGTCTGTATTTTCCATTTACTAACAGGGACGGACTGTTATGTTATTGATCAGGCGTTCTTGTTTGTCTTTTTTTCACATCTGGAATGTGAATAAGATCTTGGTTTGCAAGACTGGCTACATCTCTTAAAAAAAGATGCAAAGCAAAAGAAAAATGATATTGTGAAAAGATCTATCTTCATTGGTTCTACTTAAGGAAAGGGGAAAACAGGTTCTGTCTCCCTGCTATACCAATTATTTTTTCTCCCATTTTCAAGCCATTTAAATTGTGACATTAGATTAAGCCGGTGGGTCGCTCCTGTGCATGCATTACTGGCAGCCATGGCTTAATTTGGATCAGTCTTTCCATATTATGGACACATTTATGAAGATTGATAATAGCCAGGGCTCGGTGTTAACTTTTATTGTCAAATAGACTGCAGGAGAAACTGGCCGCTATTGACTTTTTGCTTTGATTTATGAAAAGGCTTGCACGCTGAAGACAACATTGGGCTGCCATAAAAAAGCCTGCAAGAATATCAAACAATATCTCTAATTCTATTCATTATCTCCTATTCAGGTTCTCTGTGCATGTGATGTCATCCTCTCGGTTGTTAAACATAGCTTTTATAAAATATTTTACAACCCTAACGTTTAATGCTTCCCCTTTATATGCGTTTATAGTGATCTGAGGACTACTACTGAGAAAGAAAAGTAAAGAAGGATATCTTTAGGCTGGAAAGCACAGTATTACAGTTACTCTGTCTGTTGTGAATTTTGTATGCTTTTCTCTGTGAAAAAGCCTTTCTTTTGTCATTGAATATTGCAGTTCTGTTTGATGGGTGGCTAATATGATCCTGCTGTCCTTCACCATTTGGCCGTTGGGTGTCTGTTTTTTCAGTGAAAACTGCCTCCTGTGCCCGTTGTTCTTCTGTGAAGCAGTAAGCTACATAGGTAGGCGGGACACCACTTAATATTTTCAGAAAGGTACCCTGGAGCATTGAACTTTTGAAAAATCATATCTCTGGGTCCTTACATACGATTTTTGTCATGTTAGTGTCTTTGTTCTTTTTAAAGTCTTCTCTGGATTACAGCTACCAAGGGTTGAGCTCATTTTCACATTCTTGAGACCTACCAGCACCCAGCAGGGAATAGTGCCAATTTTACTTGAAGAGGACTACCAACCACTTCAATTAATATTCCCCAACCTCATATTAGTGTTCCCCGGTGGGACCCAGAACTTGTGTTTAGCAGAATGGCCCAGCTGCTAAACTAGAAAATAAAAAATCCCTAAATTCACTGAATGCAAATATTGTTTACATTTTTAATTGGTATTATGGTTTTCATTGGATAATTTCTGATTTTTCTAAAATTTTCCTGACTCCAATTTTTGCACCTTTTAAAAGTCTAAAGGGAACATGAAGTTGGTACTGGCTACCTTGGTAGATCTCACAGTGGGTAAAATAAAGGCTCTATGCCGGAAGAGAAACTTGAACCAACAGACAGACTGCTTTTATAGATCGCAATACCAAGTTGGTAGAGGAAAACATACGCCAAAGACGTCAGTCATTTTGGATAAATCAAAAATGAGTTGGGCTTCACCTTACTAATCCATGCCTGTCCAGTAAGGTTCTCTGGAGTTGGGTGCTTGGTGAGAAAATCCAGGTTACCAGGTACCCATCTGTGATGTCTGGCCACCTACCTGTTCACAGACTAGAACATGGTTTTGGCCAGGTAGCCACAAGAGTATCTGAGAGGTCATGATTAATTGGGAGCAAGGGACAGACCTTGCTAACCCAAACTGAAGGGGTTCCCTCAAAGCATTTGTCTTTAGTGTCAGTGAAGGGCAGATATAATTATAGCACTTTGTCTTTCCTCCGAACTACCCCTGTGAACTAAGTACTTCCCTCTGTTGGTTGCTCATCTGGCAAGTCGAGCTCTGTCTCAGCAGAGGTATGAAGCCAACTAAATCAAGCTAAATAGCTTCATCAGCATGCAGGGTTGGGAGGAGGGAAGCAAGCCATCCTCCTCTCAATCATCATCATTGTCATCAACATCCTGGGGTGCAACATGTTCTGGCACAGGATTTATATCAGAGCTAAAAGCAGAATGGAGATTTTGCTGATAGCTGCAATGTGGTAGAGTTTCAGTCAGGGTACATCACAACAGGTTGCGCTTTTGTAATCTCATACTTCTTGTGTTTGGAAACATACAACTTTACCTCCAAGTGTGGAATCACTTTCAGGTGCTTGAGGACATATTTGTTACATAACTTCAAGTTATGTCCTGAGCCAAGCAGACCTCAAAAAGTTTTGTGACCAACATCTGCTTCCTCCAGTTGTGGCATGGCTTGAATCCTATCGTATTCTGTGGGGACATCGTTCCATAGCACACTGTGAAACATGTTTGGGAGTCATCTGCAAACCAACAAAGTTGGGAGTGGAGCCCTGGATCTGCATCGAAAGCCACAGAAAGAATGGAACTGACTTCAGCGCACAGTGGTCACACTTAAATGTTGCTTGATCAGTCACTTCCAGGGCAGTACGGAGCCAGGGCAGAGCTACACAACTTCGCTTAGTGGCAGGCAGGAGCACTGCATTCTAGTTCCTGGGGGATTGTCTGCAGTGTGATGAATCTGTACTTAAATAAAACTATCCACGAGAAAGATACTGAAGATAAGTAATGTGTTGTTTAGTGGCATGCTTTCTTATTACAAGGTAATCGCCTTTAATTGAAACCACTTTGGATTGCACTCCCTTTCTCTAGTTGTCACACCTTTTCTCTACATTTATAGTTAAATTAAAGTAAAAAAAAAAAAAAAAAATGTTTTTCAGTAGGGTCATGCTGCAGCCTGTTATGACTGACATTATCATAGTGGTCTTCCTTGGAGAGAAATCTTCTGGGGTTTAGATACATATCTGGATCTGGGTCCCTTTCTCCACCTGTTTTTTAGATAAAACTCTTACTAGCTATAAACACCCATCTGTCTTTTTTTTATTTTATTGTCCTTTGTTTGTCTGGGTCATTTTAAGGCTAGTTTACTTTTGCTCGCTCTGTGGATGTGCTAGTTATGGATGACTCTTCATGTCTGTACCTCTCTGTTGTTGTTCAGGGTGTGTTAAAATGTCTGCTTCCTGATGCTTCTATTCCCATGGAAAGGTTTGCAATGCCAGTCACAATGAGATGTCTCATGAGTAATATCACTTTGCCTTGGGAATCTTCTGCTTTTCTAGCTTAGCAGGTCCATTAGACTCTTTAGTCAGTCAGCTTAAAAAGGAAGGAAGACTTGTGTTCTGTACTGGTTTGGAAAGGGTTCTCATGAATTCTTTTAAGTTCATTTTCTCAACTTCAATGGAATCCTCTTTTTGAGCATGAGAAATGTTTATTTTTTTATTTTCCTACTTGGGCATTATTTTTATTTTCCTATTCTACAAGCTTATTGTTAGGTCTTTAAAGTGTATTTTTGCTGCCCCTCTTTGGTTCTTTTCTTTGTATTTATTATGTGCATGCCAATCAAATGTCCGTGAGAGATATGGCCAATGCAGAGGTGTTGGTTACTACCCAGGGCCAATGTTTAGAAGATCAAGATAGACTTAGGTGTGATTTCAGGTCAGATGCGGTGGGGCAGAGGTTGGATACGCCAAGCGGGTGGTCCTGGTAAAAGCTCTACCTTCTGACTTAGTCTCTGAAAGGAAGATGAAATCCTCTAGTGGGGCAAGGCTACAGGCGATATTCCATGTCATCGAAATAAGATAGCCGTTGGCTGAGGTCCAGCTGAAACCCTGAATTTTGACGGGAAAAGTTCTGAATGGTAGAATTCAAATGTTCAAATTTCGTGTCCACCAAAGTCTTCTTGTCAGGCATATACCTTTTGTACCTTTGCCCAGTCAAGATTTCTACATCCAGACTTAGTCTCTCTTTTGAAGCTGAAAATACACCCCCTGGGGCGAGCCTGGACCTCTCGAAATCAGACACCCTTGTCACAAGATCTTTCAGACACCATATAAGTCTTCCAAGTCTCAAAATGTTCTAATTCCACACTTTTCAGACATCTGGAGCTGCCCTTCTTGGGTGTGTCTAAGGTTCCCAGGATCTCTGGGTTTAGGGGCCAGTGTTCATTCCAGCAGAGACCACCATGAAGGTCCAGTTTCGGGTCAAGCTGCTATTGGTCAGCTCAGCACCCCAGGAAAAAAGGTCTCTTGCAGCTAGTTGTGTCCCTGTAGCCACACAGGACGTCAACCAACTGACCCTGGGAGTCCACATCACAGTCTTGGGTACAAGTGGGAACAGGGTTATCCCTTCAGGTCTCCACACAGGTCTCACAGACAGCAGGCCCAGTCCTCTTCTCTACTTCCGCAGGTCAAGATGTGTTCTGAGGAGCTGTGGGTGAGATGCCACTTTTATAGGATTCACTAGATAGTGGGTGAAAGCGATTCTTAGGAAAAACATTCCCAGAGACAACCCTTCCCCTTTTGCACCACATCCTGTTCACCTTACTGCAAACTGTAACACAGTGCACTATTGTGAGGCAAATCCAATTTGGCAGCATCGTTCTGACCTTAAAGGCTGCTGGTTTGCCGGCCAGGGCTGTGTTTAGGGAAACTGATTCTGGGCTGAGCTCCCCATCCCACTGGGCTGGTGCCAATCTGGTTACAGATCGCCAAAGGAACAAAGGCTTCTCTTCCCCAGCTCTCAGTTGATATTTCAATATGATTTGGCAGGCACCCTGGTCAGTTTAGAGTTAATGAAGTTCCTAATCCCTCCCCAGCTTCCCTTTCTAAGCTGAGGAGTAGCATACCTCATACCTCATACCCATGTCTTCCTGCCAGAGGTTTCAAACTATTGTTTGTGATCTGGGAGCAGTTTCCACATCTCATTAAGGTGGAAGTACTGACAGGGGACAGGCTGTGCGAAGGCTAGTTAGCCCACCGGTGGAACAGACAAAGTAAAACTTTTTTCAAATTATTTTTCCTAAATATGTATTAGAAATCCAACTTTACCAGTGAATTGTATTTTAATAAACATTTAAAAAAGTGCTTGACAAATTCTGGTAGCTTGTCCCAAACTAAGGGTAGCAGAATGTTTTTTTTATCTGAACTTTGGTTTTTCTAATAAACACAGCTTCTGCTCTTCACAGTAAAAATAGTTTTAGGGGCTAGTTAATGTACGTACATGCAAAGACTAAATTCTTGCATGTACCACTTTTAAATACTAAGCACCCTACCATGTGAGCTACAAGGCCTCCTTAGTGGTAGCCTTTTTAATAAAAAAGTTATTTCTTCTCAAAAAGGGCTAATTTTACAGGTTTGCCTGCCGTTTTAAAATCTGCAGCAATCAGGTTACACAGGTAAGCCTGAGCCCATGTTTTCTTTGTCGACCCAATGGATGAGACAACATGTGCTGCAGTCCACGGATGACATTCAATTTCTAATGCCATTGGTGTACTCTCCTGCATGATATATTTAAATATGGCCTTACTGCAAAGTTAAATATTCTAACTGGGGATTACCCAATTTGATAGGATTCAGGGGGCAAAGCACATACACTGGGTACTGGACAGTAGTGCTCCACTGTGCAGAATAAAAAAATAAAAACAGCAATACCAATCAGCAAAAAAGGGAGTGGTCTGAAAAAAGATGAATATGATAAATAGCCCCATTATATAATACCTGGCTTGAAATGGGTTTGTATCATGCATTTGCTTGCCTGAAGACTGTGCTTTTCAGATGACTAAAAAAGCCCTAGTGTACAGCCACCACAGCTTATATATAGATAGGGCCTTTTGAGTTCAGGCCTTCAGGCTTGAGCTAAATTTCCAAAAACCTGAGCACCATTCTTTCTTTCTGAAAAACATGAAGATCTTCATGTTTTAGTGCATGATAGAAATTCTTCAGGATACACTGATTCAGTGATCAATTAAAACCCATCCAACAGTAGTTCAGTGCTCTGAGTGTAAAAGCTGGGCATGAGAAAAGTTGGTGGGGCAGAGTGATTTTATTTTATTTCCGTTGTTGTTGAGTTATTCTTACCTGGTTCTTAAGGTTATTTCTTTGAGTATATTATTCATTGTGCCTGGACAGAGATCAACCATTGGACTTCATACTAGGACCAGGTTTTAGTTTCATATCATAGCTATATAAAGTGTGGACAACCTTATTATTAAATGTTCTGTGTACTGTTGTGTTGTAGGGTGTCAACATATTTCGCTTGTAAGCTGTATGCCCATTTGCTGCTTAGCAGCATAGCATGATGGGGATCAGTGATTTCTCTTTTTGCCTACAGCATGATCATGACCACACACCCAGTCCTGTGTTTTTCTGGGATGTTTCTGTTGGATGATACCCTCTGGGTATCAGTCGTGGTCTATAAATAAATGAACATTACTTAAAATGTGGGATAGGTTGTATTTTAGGTTGAGACAGGCTAATGCCGGACGCATTGTGTTATGAAGTCAAAACAGGCATGTGAATAGCTTCATTTATTGGAGGCACTATATGTTACAAGGTCAATTTTCGAAATAGCTTCTTTCCCTCAGCCGATATCTATTTGTCACTGAACCTTCCTAGAAGAAGTTGGGCGCATACTCCCAATCCCCCACCCCAAAACATGTACACATCACAATGCACAGGAGTCCAAAAACACCAACAGGAAAACATATCCATCTTCAGATACCTGCAGCTTGCATACACAAGCCATGCTTCTCTAGTACTGCTTTGTGATCTTATTGCGTGGACTCCATCTAGCATTGCTACCACATTTGTTATTTTAATCTGGGTTGCCTGCCATCCAATGAGACTAAAGTTGAAACCCATGTGCCTTTATGCTGGATGGTGCGTTTATTCTAAGTCAATTTCTTCATGGTCTCCTTCCAGAGCAACCCATTCACCAGGCTTTGGCAGCCTGCCGTTCGGGAAAACACCTCCAATAATGTCCATTATAAGCTTGATAGTGAAATCACTTGCTTTTTCCACTTCATCCACCCACTTTAACTTCTAACTGTGAATACTTTCTGCAGCGGGCAAAACATACAGTACACCTGGACCCGCCCTCCACTCACGGAAAACCGCACACACTGTCGTCCTCCCCATTTAGGCATCGTCAGCAAGTTAACAGTACAACACGCGCCAATTCCTCTAAAACATAAAGAGCATTATATGGCCGCCCCTGAGGGATGCATGAATTTATGTTAACCTGCTTCCCCATCGCATGAATTTATGTTAACCTGCTTCCCCTATCGCCCTATTCATACAGCAGAAGGAAGCAGACGTGTGTTGTTAAAGGTCAGAAAACAGAGTTATAAGAAAGTGATGCCGCCCTGGCAATCATCCAGACTGATGCGGGAAGCATCCAGTGATTTGATTCGTTGTTTTGTCAGCTACGTACACAGTTCGTTGCTACTTACTTTTTTTTGGTACTATGCTGTCCATTTATCTTTTGATGGTGGTTGTGCGGGAGCACTTTTAATGCATGCTTCTTAAACTCAGGATGTCAAAGCACTGGGACATTTTCAATTAAAAAGCTGTAGTGATGTTAAACACATGGAATTGAATGTAGGTGTCTTCGAGCAAGTGCTTCATCATTCTTCATTAGTTTGAGGGAATTGCGGTTTCCAATATGTCCTTGGGAAATGTGTTCATCTAGTTGGTTCCACCACTGAACAATCTCAGCATACCAATGTACTATTATTTTTGTAGCAAAGTAGTGGTCTTTTTTATCCCATCCATGGCATGGCACATATATAAGAGGAAAGATTATTTGTATATCACTTGTAATCCAAAAGTTCCTTATTAATTTACAACTACCCATTCAATTAAGAATCTGTCTTTACTGATGCAATAATCAACTTGGCTATAACAGTGCTGTTGTTTCTTCTATACTATTAAACAAAAGGCGTTTTAATTTAAGAAAAGTGTTTGTTTCACGCTTGAAAGTCGATTGTGAACCCTGCTCATTTACAAGGAGTTCATGCAAATAGGAAAGTAAGCCATGCCCTGAAACATTCGCTTTGCACCTGAATTAAGAATAGAGCAGGTTTTTAGAAGGACTTTAGGAAACAGGAGTCTAAAATAGAAATGGTTTAGTAGACGTCTGTAAGTCCACAAAAACTAATAAACATAAATATATTTTATTCTGAATCTTTTAAAAGGCTAGCAAAGACATTTGTTATCTCTGTATAATAGCAGGTTCCAAATCAAACAAGCATTTTGCAGTCCAGTGGGTCTCAAATTCGCTCGAGTCACCACCACTGAACACTACGCTAGTCTACTCTGCACTACTCCACTCTTCTATTCCACTCTATGCCGCTACACTCTTCCACTACACTTTAAGCTGCACTCTTCCACTAAACTCTATGCCACTGCCCTGTGCATCATTTAACTCTGCTCCACTCCAGTCTGCACCACTCTACGCCACTCCACTGGACTATGCACTACTCTACTGGACTATGCACTACTCTAATCTATGCCACTGCAATATACAACACTACATTGCACGTCGCTGAATTTAATGCAACTGAACTCAGTGCCATTACACTCTACTCCACTATACGCCAATGCACTCTACACTAGTCTACTCTACTCTTTGCCACTCTGGTGTATGCCACTCCAATATACCACTCTGTCTGCCACTACACAGAACAACGCTTTACTCCACTCTTTGCCATTCGACTATACGGCACTCCACAGCACTCTCCTCCATGCCAGTGAAATCAATCTGAGGATACTGATTTCATTTTTAGCCTCCAATTTCAAATCCCTTGACATTTACAGTATGTTTTAACATTTACAATTGTACATTTAGCAACTTTTTTTTACAATCATTTTAATAGTTAATTTTCCAAGCACGGACCCCCTGAGGAGACTTTGAGGCCCCCGAGGGGTCCCCGGACCACAAGTTGGGAACCACTGCTCTGCGCCACTAAACTTTAGCCATACTGAACATGAGCTACTCTGGTGTACATCATGGCTAAAACACATTGGGAAAGCCAGTAGCTCTTGCATAGGCGAGTCCTATTGGCATTGTTATTGCTTGTATCACAGTAGAGCAGCCTGGCAGCAAATGCAGCTGCAAGACCCCTCCAAAATATTAAAGCATTTTTTGGAAGGACTCTTAGTAGTGGGGATGAGCGAGTGGCAGGAAACAGTGATTGGAGAATCAGCTTTAGGCTGGGGGGAATAAAAAACAGCTGGTATGTGGAGAGCAGGGAGCAACCAGAGCATGTAAGTGGGAGGACGGGAATTGAAAGAGAGAAGCAGCACACAAAAGAGAGGGCAAGTGTATAAAGGAGGGAATAACAAAGAGCGCATGGGTTTTTTTGAGGATGGGAGCAGCACACGAGAGAAGAGAGTGCAAGAAAACTCATGCACTCTCATGAACAAAGTAGTGCCCTAAACGTGAACAGTGGAAGGATAGAAGCCAATCAGTTAAAAGGATGGGAAAGAGGCTGTGCTGCAATGGCAAGACAAACAGAAGAAGATCAAGATAACCTATCACCCAGGAAGAAATCAAATAAGAGTGACAGAAAGGTCAACCAGTGGTAAGCAGTTTGTGGGATTCTTAGCCCACTGTAAGTTTTTGGTATAGTGCACAAGAGGTCTTTCTCAAACAGGCAGCTAAAAGCTGTCTGTGTGTATGTGAGACCTGAATAACAAGAGTGCCCTATTACTATTCAACTACATTAAAAGATAAAATGCTAGTCCTCACTCCAATATAATTGAGACAGTGGTTCGTCAGCAACAACGTAGCAAGGATTTTACCTTCGAGAGAAAATCTAAACAAAAATTGTTTTTTATATTCTTATTATTGGAAGGTATTTCATAACATGCAGCACCTCTTACATATAAAATAAACCAAAGCAATGTTGCCTTCCCAAATCTGATAGCAGCCACTACATGCAACTCAAATTAGAATATACAGTGATATCAAATGCTAAGTATACCCACTTAGGATTTTATAGCTTTACTTTTTAATATACATTTGATGTTATACAGCCCTCATCAAGTTCCAAGACTAAATAATTCTATCCTCTGTGGCAAATGACTCGCACTTGTCACTTTCTCACTGTGTAAGTAAACAAAAAAAAAATCAAACATCATTCAGAATCCTTTTGTTAAAAAAAAGTCTCCTTAAAGCTTTTATATGAGCTAAATTGGTAGCTAGAATTAGTTGCTGCGAAACAAGTGATTACTTGAGCATCATGAAGCACCACCGCCTGCATATACAATTGGAAACTTTGTAAGTTCGGTTTGGAGCATTAAGGGTTCTAAGTTCTGGTAATACATAATGCCTACCTTACAAGAGGGTCTTGGCAATTTCACCCCAAAATCAGACTAGTATGATTTTAACGATTGCAAAGGGCCCCAAAGCTGTATCGAGGAATCTACAGGCCTTTGTCTAAAAATTGAAGTTCATTATTCCTACCATTTGGAAATGACTGAACCAATATTTATTTTTTTGTTTTAAGGGTAGCCAGGTGAAAACAGAACACTGTTGTATGGCTTGTGTTTGCAGAGTAGAATGTGAATAAACGTGGGAGTGAGTTGCAGTACCTGTGAGAAGCCATGTGCGGTGCTCGACTTACTCCAAGGCTTCACTGGAGGACATTTGCGGTTGTTTGACACCTTTTTGGCATTAGTAACTTTAGAAGTGCAGTTTGTGAAAAGCAATGGAGTTTCTGGTTTGTGGGTGAGTGTTTGTGTTTACATGTCCCCTCCTAAACTCCTCCTTAATCATTCCAAAGCCCCACCCTATTATGAAAAAGTGTTCCCCATTTCCCAGCCTGTCCCCGGACCCTCCCACATTTATTACTAAAATGTACACCTATGTGCTGAGATCCCTGCATAGAAAAGTTAGGAATGGCAAAGGTCTCCGCATGTAGGTTATTTACTAGCAGTTTGCAGTATGTTAGTTCTATTGTAGTACTCCAAAATGCGGTTTGTGAATATGGCCCTTTGTATTATGTGATGACTTGAGTTATGTAGTGCACAGTGTAGTAAAGAATGTACTCCGGTACAATAGATTACAGGTACGTTTTAGGAAAGGAGTAGCCAGCGATCACAGCCAACAACACGGAAGCCACTCTCAAATCCTGGTTACAGCTGAGGTTACAGCTGGAGGGAGATCAGAGAAACTTGTAACCAAAACACTGGAAATTAAATTCTCAAGATTACAGCATGTGTAATGCAGCTTTAAGCTTTTGCTTTTTCAAGGGGGGCAGGTGTTAAGGGCAGATAGCGAGCGGGTCTCACTAGTCGCCCCACAAGCCGCACCCAGTCCTAGGAGGGCCGCCTCTGTGGGGAACCAGGGTGCACACTCAGCCGCCTTTGGCTGCTGTGCTTGCGCTGTCCTAGCTTGTCCTTAGCACATCTGCAAGCGCACTCCCTCGATGTTTGAACCTTCTCAAGCTTGCTGCCCACTGCCTCATGTGGTGGGAGGGAGGCAGGGATATGGTGAGGGAGCGGTGGGGGGATGACACTGCCTGGCGAACAGCACACTGCCCAGTGGACGGTAAACGGTAGACAGCGGGTGCATGTGGCCCGAGCAGTGTGGCATGGTGCGGCTCACTGTCAGCGCTGTGTGCTGCTGAGAACAGTTCAGGGTCTCCGCCAAGAGCAGTTCCGCTTCAGTCTCCACCGCCACAGTTCAAGTCAGGCTGCGCATGTGATAAACAGTGTTGTTTGTCTCTCAAGTTAACTTCAGACCACTTTGAAAAATAATCAACTAACACAATAGCAAAAGCTTCTTACTGAGGGACCATGCAAAATGGACCCAGAATGTCCACCCCCAACTGCCTCCAGGGACCAGAAGCAAACTCAGTTAGAGAAGATTCAGTAATACATGGTTTTACCGATTTGTCATTTTTGGCACACAACTTGCACCCTTTCACCAAATCCTCAGCCATGCCATCAATACCTGACGACCAGTATAATTCCAGAATGCGCCTTTTGGAGGCAGACATTGTAATATGCCCTTTGTGCCACTAAGAAAAATCTCTTTTCTTAAACCTACCGGTGTCACAACTTTATCACCACGAAACAAACACAATTTATTGTACATTAACTCATTTCATACTTTGCTTCCTTTCATCTGGACAGCGTTTTTTTGGTATTCTAAAGCCAAAGTCATTTCAACATCCTTCCTTATTTGGCTTTCCAAGACTTCTTTAGAAACCATTCCAAACTTAGCACTTGAGCGATCCCATACATTAATGTCCTTCACTGTATAAGCCACTTCACAATTATCTGCTGCCTCGTTTCTGCTGTTTTCGCATTCAAAGGAAATTTTTACAAAAAATCTGAATGCACATTCAATCCTCTCTGCACATATTCAATTCTAAATTGTTAAGATTGCAATTTAGCAGTCAGTCGTGCCAGCCAGCTGTCAAAACCCTGCCACCTCCTGGAGAAAGAACATAAACCAGTGGTTTCTGATCCGTTCTTATCACAAACCATGTTCCCCACAGGAACTGCATGAAATGATCTGCCGCCCAGGTACACGCCAATAACACTTTTTCTATCACAGAATAATTCCTTTCCAACTCTCTCAACGCTGTTCAGAATTTTTCTGTAACAGAGTGGCCTCCAATCTGTAATTGTTGGTATCCACAGCAACAATACACTTTTCCTAATTCAAAAGACTTAAGAAATCGAGCATTGGCCAGCTCTTTTTTGACATCCACAAAAGTTCTGTTTTGTTCAACATTCCTAAAAAATTAATTGTTCTTTCTTAACAATTTTCATTTGCTTAGACACTCAACTTTGGAGACATGGTGGTCGATTAATTTTGAATACATGTCTGTTAAACCCCAAAATGACAGAGATTGTTCCTTCGTTGTTGGAAAATGGACATCCTCCACTGCCTTAATATGACTTTGCTTTGGTTTGACACCATCTTTTGTAATGCAATGACCAAGATATTTGACCTCCTCATATTTCAATCTACATTTAATTCCTTTAATGTCAAACCTTTTTGACCCAAATTCTGGAGAACCTTTCGTAGATTAAATAAATATTCTTCCTCATCCCTGTTATACACCAAAATGTCATCTTGGAATACTGTGGTTCGTTGGATACCTTCCAACGTTTCCTTCATCAAACGTTGGAACACGGACGCTGCACTAGCCAACCCAAAAGGCATTCTGCAGAATTTAAACATTCCTTCTGGCATGACAAAAACAGCCAAATGGCATAGCTCTTCTTATAACTAAGTTTGGTGGTAAGCACTGGCAAGGTTTTACGTGAAGAAAACAGTTGCCCTGCCAGAGTAGAAACTAGCTCATGCAGGTTAGGCACTGGATGCCTGTCAACCCGTATTTTGTTATTCAGATTCCTGAGATCCACACATACTCGGAGATCTCCCAAATGCTTCAAAGCAATAACCAATGGTGAAACCCATGGTGACGATTCTATTGGCTGAATCACTTACTTATTGCATAAATCCTGCAACATTTCTTTCAGTTTCATTCTATATTGCCTGACTGCCACTGCATTTTCTAATAATATAGTTTTGTGTTTGAAACCAACGAATGTCCCAAATTTCTCACAAAAAACTCAAGTAATTCAGCCCTTACATCCTTCATGAACAGTTAATGTTTTTCATTTCCCACAGCATAGACAGGTGGAAGAGTATTAGAATCTAGTTTCAAATTAAGTTGTTGTTGGGGTCATCCCAAAATTGAATCACCTTTGATAGCCACACATTTTTGCATAAGTCTTCCTTTACTTAAAACATATGTCAGCCCAAAAATACCCAAGTAGATCAATCCTGTGACCAGTATAGCCATCAGGACGCACTTGGGCTCTTTCAATTTTTCATCCGGCTGATTCAGTTACCATTAAGTTTTGTTGAAAATGCTGTACCAAACACAGGAATCTACCATGGTTTCTACCCTTTTCCCATCTATATCAACCCCACACTTTAGAAAATAGTTTACCCCTTCCACCCTTAATCGATAATATTGCATTAGGACTTAACACCTCATCCTCATCATTCACCAGACAGTTAACACTTGTATCAGGTTTGCTCTTATGCACTCTCAAGTTGCTAAGGTGAAAACTACTGCCACATCTGTTATAACTAGTAAATGTTTTCTTTTTATGAACATTTTTTTTCTTTGTCAGTCTTGATCACATTGACCACTGTACTAGACTCAAGTCTTTTCTAATCTCCACTACCATTTTCGCTAAATCTAGTCTCCTAGCCAAGCTTTTTTGATTGTTCAATGCTCTTAACAATACTAACGGTTGCGATGGCTGGCATGTGCCATAAATGAATATGTGCATCGTAAATGTGGTGAGCAGGAGTGAGGCTGGTTATTGCATGACTTGAACAGCGCTCACGAGCCACACATGATTGTGGGAGCACAGATGGGAGCGCGTGCAACTGATCAGCGCTCACTGAGCACCTGTTTCATTAAAAAGGGCTCCCCACATGGCTAATGCAATTTTTACACCCATAAGAGCACACTAATATCAGTCAAAGTTCTCCAAAATGCGCTGTGCAAAACCTGGCTTTCTTCTTTCTGGCGGTCTGCACTCAAACAGATGGATACATCAAAGGACCTCGTGGCTGCTCCTGCTCCAATATGTAGTAAAGAATGTACTCCAGTACAACAAATTACAGGTAAGTTCAAGTTTTAATTTTTCTTGAAAGGAGCAGCTAAAAATCACAGCCATCAACATGAAGGTCACTCAAATCCTCACCACTTTTCCTAGAACATTCACAGCCTTCTACACTCAACATTCCACCCACACCCTGCCTCCTTCTCAGGTTCAGAATGCAGAATATAAGGCAGAGTACGGAGATGGAACAATTAAATGTGTATCCTTTCCGTGTGTGTTTAGTAAAGTGAGTTGCATTGTGCTGTTCCTGGATGAGTTACTTTTTTAACGATTTATTTGCTTAACGCAGTATAGTGAGACAATGTCCCAGCGCATTTTTTAATGCACCATTTGTCACAGATACTGCCCCCAAAATTCCCCATCCTACAATGTCTTCTGGTGCAATGTGCATTAAAATGCAACATTTCTTATTCATTCTGCTAACATTTGTTGAGGGAGAACCCTAAACTCACAGTAAAGGGTGTTGAGATTTAGCCTGTGATCAGTTTTACTGTCTTAGTATGCTTCGAAGTGTACTATTAGCCACACTTCTAGAAAAACAGGTACCACTTAGTACGAAATTGTACCAAAACAGTGAAGTAATTTTAAGTCCCTCTCTGACACTGCGCCACTCATTCAAGCATTTGCATGTCCATAAACCCTTGTATCCCTCTGCCCAAAGACTGGAAATATTTGTGCCACTACATGACTCCACCATTCTGACTCAAGTTTTTTTTATTTCACGATACTTCAGCACTTAGCCTATTTGGTCAACATTGGTGGGGCTGAGAGATTTGAACAATGTGTGAATTGTGTCTTCCCTCATACTGCGTCAAAGCCTCCTTGCCTCAACAGGCCTAGCAGCGTAAAAATTACCAGTGGTAACTGCTTGATAATAGCTTAAGTGGTTGGTTCATTTGACAGTGGGCCGACTGAGTTGTATTCACAGGGTCACAGCGCGTAAACCACTAATATACAATGCTACCTCATTTGTTCAACATTCTGAATAGTATTAGAGGGGAAATCAGAGCAGTCGGCTTTCAGCGTTTTTATTGGGAGTGTTCTTCGGTCGTTTTCACCTCTCAAAAATAAGTCCGACAGCACAACCATGTGTAAATAAAAGCAGGTGTCAAACTGTACAGCACAACATGCTCTTTACCCAGGGCTTGCATACAAAAAATAATCATTAGGTGAGTCGGTAGGAGGGCGTGTATGACGGCAGATCATTTAGAAGCATGCACCTAATGCTTATTATGGTGATTTTGCAGCGCAATTCAGTATACTCCCGCCCACGCCTCTTGTTTGTGAATTCGTTATGCCTGTGTTACTCACACCACATTGACTGCTGGTGTATTTCATGTAGAATCAGAAGAGTGTCAAGCATTCTTGAGCACAAGATCGTTTAGAATAGCTGCATTAACAACTTGGTATGTCGAACCTGATCAGTGTTGTTGTTTCTTTTGTTTTGAGGTAATTGCTTTAGCAGCCGCCAAACAATGCATTGCCTAGAAGAACCTCTTCAATATTCCCTTTAAACCCTCCTAAATGTTAGTTATGTCCCAATGCAACAATTCGAGGACCTAGCTTTTTACTTCAAGCACTGTTGATCTTTTTGCACAATTCTGTTGCAGTCCTTCAGTGTTAAAAAGTTCATTGCACATGAATAACGAAGTCACAACACTTTTAAGGATTCACAAGTTTAGGAATTGTGAGTACTGTGTGATTACATCTCCCTGACTATCTATCTCTCTCTCTCAACCCCGATCCTTGCTCATGCTTCTTCCACTCTTTTGATGTTTGAATTTTCTTTTGCCACTTATGCTCTCTGGGTTTTCCCCATCCCTCGTGGTTCTGCCTCGCGTCTCCATCCCTCTAGTTCATTTTGCATCTCTATCCCTTCTTTCCCATTTTTTTAAACCTCCATAGCTGCCCGTCTTTCGTCTTCTGCCTTTTCTTGGGGGCACGGCTTGCTCTGTGTCCTAAGTCCAAATGCTGATTTACTGGCTACTATTTACTTCCCACAGCAAAGGTTCACCCAGCTGCCTCTACTTGCAGGTGGTCTGGTGTCAGAACTAAAACGTGGGCAGCGCCAATCTTTCAGTGGGCAACAGCGATGATGAAACCCACCAGTAGCACTCATCAGTACCATCCTGCGAAACATTTTAGACCTGTTAGCTGATTTGTATTTGTATTTCAGTTTTCATTTTCTTTCTTTTTTAACAAAATGAGCCGGTCGGTCGGGGCGTATCTTTTTGGTGCATAAAGCTGAGAAATATCTCCTTTTAATTTACTTAAAACGTGGTTTTTCCATTAAATATTTTGTCATTTGGTTTGTAGCTGCGTGATCTTCTGACGTTGGAATAGTCAGGTTGCTAAATTTGCGAGGGACTCTGGCGGACTTGCCACTGGAAGCATGTTGGAAACCTCCAGGGAAGGGCGCCTTGGCTTGTGTTTATGGCCTTCTAATGTCTGACAGTAATCTCATTTAGGCCCCTCTCTTCCCCCCCCCCCCTCCAATGTGAAAACAGTGCATTAGGCCAGCACGACAAGGCTGCCGAATCAATAGCGAGGCAGTGCCTTCTCTCGGTGCGATAATCTCAGTAAATGGACATGGTCCACTCGGGAGCCCGGCCATTTACTAGAGCCCTCATCAGGACCAGGGCGAAGTGCCCGAAGTGATTGGAAATGGATATAGGAGCATCTAAAAACATTGAGTGCTAGTCATAAGCAGACAGGATGTCAGGGGGACCCAAATGGGTATTGACTGTGATGAGCGGGCTCATTGTGATTCATTGTAAATGTGAAAGATGTAAATGCATCGGCTTGGCTTGTCTCTTTCAGCTCTGCTCGGCTTGTGCTGTCATGCGTTTTTATCATTCAAGGCCTGCCCACGCTAAAGTTGCGAACTGCATGTTCTCCTAGCCTTGGTCAAAATGAAAACCGATATTCTGCGAAGATGCTAGAATACCGAGGATGGAACAGTTGATGCGGTGTTTGTTAGGTCTTATACACTTACTTCAGGCAGCAGGGTTTGAATAATAAAGGTAGATGGAGATGTGGAAAACAACTATTCGAGGTACAGCTTATGTATGAAGAACTCGGAGAGAGTCTCACAAAATTAATAAAACATTCTGCAGAGCATATTACAAGATAAGGTGCAAATGATATCGTGCCACTAAATCACCCACAGACTCAGATTTGCATAAAAAGCCTTTTTATGGGTTTGATTTTAGCTTCTGCAATAAAAGAGAACAGACCTGGCTTGATCAAGTGGGCAGTTTTAGAAGTGTGCCCGCTTTCAAAGGTGAATCAGGTTCTTGGCTTTGTGTTGTAGATAACCCAAGGGATTTTGTCCTCTTTTTCTCTCAATTGTTCCTCCATGTCGTGATAAGTTTGAAAGGGACCTAGATCAAACTATCCAATCTTCCCAGTGGCACAAGGCCACAGGGTTAGTTCTACTACCCAGTGGATGGCGTTTGATTTCAAACCTTGTCGGTGATTCAAAGAGCTCTATTCCATGCTTAGTTTATACTACAATAAATATATTCGTGTGGGAAGCCAAAAGCTTTTCAGCTTTTGGAGCCTGCAGCCTGCATTGCTGAGTGCTGGGGTTACCAAATGCAGAGCCTGTCCAGATTCCGCTGCATTACTCTTTCTTTCATCACCCCACTGTTCCTGTCTCTTTCTCCCACTGTTGAAAATTCTTCACAGCCTTGCATGTTCCCCTTGCCACTGTTTTCCTATGTCTCTTAATTCTCTGTTCTCCCTTTTCAGCCTTTCTCCCTCTTGCTTTAGGTCAAAGCCTGATGATGGAAAATCAGGTGTGCTCACCACCTACAGCCACTGGTACAAATTAAGCACTGGCCCTATTTAAAAAAAATGTGATGATTCCAATTCCACCAGAGGCTAGGCTGCACCTGGTGTCTTCCCAAGGAAGGTTAGGGAAATCTAAAATCCAGATGCTCTATAGGCATTATTCTGCGCATGCCACACCGAAGCCGGATGCTCTTTTTTGCCTTGATATGCCGGAAACTAGCCCCAGACACAGAGACCTGGTGTGTGAACTTCCCATAGTATTCTGTGGTTGGTGGTTTGTTTGTACTGATTAGAAGCATGAGAGAGACAGGGGAAAACAACAAACCCCAAACTATCTGCCAGATACAAAACTGAACACTGAAGCTTATACACACCACCACACCTCTATGCACTGCTTTTTAATAATATTTATTTTGAATAGTTCTGAAAAGCATGACCCAGTTTCACATCAGTGTGGCGATATTGCTCAGTTGTAGGAGGCCTCTACACTGCTAAAAGTTTTAAAAAATCATATTTTGTACAGGTAGGTTATAATGTAATTCACCATTTTTTTATATTATTTATGCTCTGATTGTAAACTATTTTTACTTGTCGAAATTAAAACATTATTATGTTTTTGATGTATGGTGTCCTCGTCATTTTAGAGAGTGGCCCTTCAGCTCTGTTCCGGTAGTGGAAACATGATGTATCTTTTTGTGCATTTGGCCCACTTTAAAATTCAGAATTCATAAGGTATAACCCCAGAGAGCCCACAGCCGGCTTCATTGATGAATAAAATATCATGTTGTCATCTGGCAGGATCAATAGACTGGGCTCCTTAGCACATACATCACTTGCCTTTCACATGGTTCTCTAATCACTGGGGAGGGATTAACATTGTCATGTATGTTTTAGGCTGCTGCCCCCCTCTCTCTCTGCATCAATTTCTGTCTTGTCTCTGTTGTGGCGAAGAACCGGTCTGCCTTGTCTTTTACTGCCGTCCTTGCTTAATTAGTTATCCGCACTATTTCACTTCTGTGGGTCCGGTAACAGAGCAAAGGGATTGGTGTGCCTCAGGTGAAGCACAATGGAAACACCTGGAGGACTCGTAGCCGTAGCACCGGGGTGTGGGAGTGCTTGGCCTGCACACCCAAGGTTTGTTATCTTTATCCAGTGAAGACTGGCCTCGAGAGGGAAGATTAACGCTGCAGACAACAACGTGTCGATGAGGATGCTGCATGGTGTGGGGTGTGTGTATAATTGCTTTGGAAGTCTCTATGCACCCCATCTTCTTTCTGGCTTTGCTGTTTGACGTAGAGACGTCCTGGGTTCCTACTTCCCCTAAGTCAGTCTCCCCTTATCACATTTTCAACGACACACAATTTGAACCTGTTCCTGGCAGGGGGTGCATTTCTTCCCACCCAGTTCAGAGTGTTTAAGATGAGACTGCAGAAAAGGGCAAAAGAAGCACCTACTGGGGCTTGAAAGGAGAGCCCGCCAGCCCGGGCGCAGCAGTGAGCACCTTCTTACCAGAAGAAATTCTGTCAGGGGGCACTTCTTCTTGTTTATGACTCTTAAATTTCAGCATTGTTTATTTTACTGAGCATGAAAAGGAGAGTGCAGACAAAATGTTCCGATTGTGGAACCTCGCTGGGTAACCTATCTAGGTACTGGTGGTGCAGATGTTCTATGGGTTCTGACTCTGGGGCCTGAAAGGCCCCTCTGAGAAAGCAATCACACTCAGTTATTTGCCCTGTCGTTTGATCAGCATTCCCTGCTTTCAAAGTGCGTTTTATATAGAATTTAGAGACCACAGTAGAACAGCATAAATCTTCCTAACTGATTTCAACAGAAGGTACCACTGAACATGTTATTCCATAGGGTGTAGGTTAACTGTGCCTCAGAGGAAGGTTGTAATGTATGCAGTTCTTTAATTTATAAGAACTTGTATTGTAATTGCATTTATGAAGTGCATACTGTAGGAGGCTGGCCTGGTTTGTAGTGGGTACCCTAGGTGCTTACACCTTATACCAAGTCCAGTTATCCCTTATTAGTGAAATGTAGGCAGTACCACTGTAGTTACACAGTACTTATACACAATAAAAGACAATACTCAGTGTTACCAACAATAAAGGTACTTTATTTTAGTGACACAAGGCCAAAATTATCTTAGAGACAATACTCCTTCAGGAGGTAAGTATTATACACAATATATACACTGGAGACCAAAATCAGGTAAGTAAATAGTCATAGAATAGTGCAAACAGTAGAAAATGCAATGGAATGCAACGGGCCTAGGGGCAACACAAACCATTTACTAAGAAAGTGGAATGTGAATCACAAATTCCCCCCTAGGCAAATGTAGTGTGTAGAGGGGTGCTAGGAGTATAAAAGAACACCATATATAAGTAAAATACCCTACCTCAGAGCCCGGGAAAGTAGGAGTAAAGTACTGCTGTTTCCTCAGGACACACTACAAGTCATGATAAGAGTTATTGCAAGAACCAAGTAGGACTGCAAGAAACAAATGGTGGATTCCTGGACCTGAAGACCTGTGAAGAGAGGAGACCTAGTCCAGAAGTCGCAGAAGATTCCAGGAAGGACAGGAGCCTCTGCCAACCTAGAAGATGGTGCAAAAGAGGATTCTCCGGTTAGAAGAAGTCTACAGAAGAGCACCAAAGAATATGGCTGCGGGTTCCTGCATGGTGCAGGAGATGTTCCATGTCGAGAAGTTGGATCCAGGCTGTTTGCGTCGCTGGATTCGTCCAACAATCCTTGGTTCAAGCAATGTTGCGGGTAGTGTCAAAATGGTGCTGCCAGGACCCAGAAGGGACCTGGGGGCCTCAACTCAGAATGGGAGGCAGAGGGGGCTCCCAACACTGTAGATAGCCCACAGATGACCAGGCAGCACCCCTGGGAGTCCCAGGACATGGGGACAAAGCAGGTGCAAATTGTGGTTGGTGCAGCACAACAAAAGAGGGTCCCAGGCCGCCGGAGAACAAGTCAGTGAGTTGTGCGTCGCAGGATGGAGTGCTGGGGACCTGGGCTATACTGTGCACAAAGGATTCTTGGAAGAAGTGCACAGAAACCCAAGGAGCTAGAGATGACGCGATGCACAGGGGTATTGTCGCAAACAGGGAAGGCAAGCTCTTACCTCCTCCAAATTTGGACAGCTGGACCTTAGGACAGTCTGGGTCGGATAGGTCCATCACCTGTGTTCCAGGGAGCATGCTCGTCGTCAGGAGAGGAGTCCCAGAGAACTGGTCGTCATCTTGGAAGGTGCCTGCAGGAGCAGGGAAGTGACTCTGTCACTCCACGGGTGATTCCTTCGGTTCTGAGTGAAGACAGGGAGTCCTCAGAGTGTGCACCCCTTAGAAACTGTTGCAGATGCTGGCTGGAGCTGAAGTTCCAGGTCACATGAGTCATCCTGGATACTTTGATGCAGTTACAGCGGTTCCTGGAGCAGTCTGCGGTTGATCAGACGGTCAAAAGCTGAAGCAGAGGATGCAAAGAGTTCCCGGAGGAGTCTTGCAAGCTGAATCGGAAGAAACACCCCAAGGAGAGACCCTAAATAGCCCTCAGAGGGGGATTGGCTACCTACCCAGCTATGCACCTATCATGAGGGGTCTCTGACGTCACCTGCTGGCACTGGCCACTCGGAGATCTCCAGAGTGTCCCCACTTCTTGGAAATCAAGACGGCTAATGCCAGGTACACACTGGAGGAGCTCTGGGCACCACCCCTTGGGTGGTGATGGACAGGGGAGTGGTCACTCCCCTTTCCTTTGTCCAGTTTCGTGCCAGAGCAGAGACTGGGGGGTCTCTGAACCGGTGTAGACTGGCTTGTGCAAGGAGGCCCTTTGCCTTTCAAAGCATTTCCAGAGGCTCTGGGAGGCTACCCATCCTAAGCCTATAACACCTAGTTCCAAAGGGAGAGGGTGTAACACCCTCGCCCCAAAGGAAATGCATTGTTCTGCCTTTCTGGGACTGAGCTCCTCATACCCCAGGAGGGCAGAACCCTGTCTGTGAGGTGGCAGCATCTGTAGCTGCAGTGCAAGCCTCAGAGAACTGGTTTGGAAGTACTGGGGGTCCATGATGGAACCCCCAGGATGCATGGGATTGGCCCCCCAATTCCATGATCTTAGACACCTCACATGGCCATATTTGGAGTTACCTTTGTGAAGATACATATAGGTACTGACCTATATGTAGTGCACTCATGTAATGGTATCCCCACACTCACGAAGTCCAGGGAGTTGGCCCTGGACAGCATGGGGGCACCTTTGCTAGTGCAAGGGTGCCCTCACACTTTGTAACTTTGCACCTAGCCTTCAGTAAATGAAGGTTTGACATATAGGCGACTTATAAATTACTTACGTGCACTGAAAATGGCTCTGAAATAGTGTGTACACTATTTCACTCAGGCTGCAATGGCAGTCCTGAAGAAAGGTTTGTCTGAGCTCCTTATGGGTGGCAAAAGAAATGCTGCAGCCCATAAGGATCTCCTGGAACCTAGTGCCCTGGGTACCTAGGTACCATTTACTAGGGACTTATAAGGGGGGTCCAGTGTGCCAATTGGAATATGAAATCACTAAACTATAATGACTAATTTGGAAGCGGAGAGAGCATAAGCACTGAAGTTCCGGTTAGCAGAACTTCAGTGACAGTTAACCATACTGACAACTCACACATAGGCCACAAGCTATGAGCACTGGGGGCCTGGCTAGCAGGATCCCAGTGAGACAGGCAAAACACACTGACACACTCGCAAACAGGCCAAAAGTGGGGGTAACCATGCTCGAAAGAGGCTTCTTTCTCACACATACTACCCCCGACGTGGTGGTGAAACGCTTTACATGAGTAGCACATCACGCTGCAGTCCAAAGGTAGGGGCTAATCCATTGTTTTTTTAAAGATAGTTTGGTGCATGGTAATCTTAGAGCATAAGACTAACCCAATAGCCATCCAATTTCCTTTGATGTATTATGTTTAAAGGGAATTAATTGTAATTATTTTAGTGAGTTAATGTAAGTGGAGAAAGAGGAGTGAGGGAATAGAGTGGAGAAGGTTAAATATTGTGAGCTAGCAAGGAAATGTTAGGCAGAATAAGCCGTAATTTATGGGAGCAGGATGAATAGATAGGTTAGAAAGGATTTGGTGATGTAGGAACGGTTATTCGAAGTACTTTTCATGCTTTGTCAGGAGAAGCATAGTTATTTTACTGAAATCTAGTTGAAAATAAAACGGCAGACCTGTGCACTGATCGTATAAACCCAGAGTCACTAAGTCACGCAAAGGATGGAGTGTAAGGAGAGTATCATTCAAATAGGAAGGCAAAAGAGGGATTAATACTTAGCTATAAATCTGGTTATTTTCATGTAAGTTTTTTTTAATGTTGAGGTAGGATGCAATCTGAGTAAATATAAGAAGTGGAACGAAAGGCTGAAAGTTTACTACCTGTGTGCACGTGGTATAATTCAATCCATTTTAGGTTGCCCAACCTGACCCCCAGTGGTGCCAACACCATCTGTTGTCTTCCATATAGAAGTTCAACTTCACTGAAACTGTCAAACTTTATACGTTTTTTAAAAAATATGGGGTATGTCTGGATAGTGGGATGTTGGTTATGTCTGTTGAGATTTTGAGGAGTGGACAGTTAGTGAGGTTTGCACTGATCATACTGTTATGTGTTTGAGAAAGACGCTTCCGTTTTCAGTTTTTAAGGGAAAAGTGGTACTCCCTGATATTAAGCATTGTTTTTAGGGAATTCAGCTGATTAAGAACTTCCTTGATCTTTGAGGATCCTGGAGGGTGTCTGTCTGTTGGCAGCAAATGGAAATGTGGGGATTTGTGGATTTGTTGTTTGATCACATTGGGAATAAGTAGGTCTTATCCGTCCTTCTGAATGCTAGGTGATCAGTGGCTCTGTTGTTTGCAGTAAGGAAATTCCATAGTTCTACCACTTGTATGGAGAAAGTAATGTCACCTATTGTTTTCTTCCTACAAGTAAGAATGAATAAGTGTGGTGTTAGTCTGGAATCCAAGATTTTGGGTTTGAATTAGTTTTGGGCCTTTACCATAAACAGCACTATGAGTGATGAACAGTAGTTTGAAAAAGGTCTTTTTAATATTGTGACTACTCCTGGGAGCCAGTGTAGAGCCTTCATGACTGGAAAAAATCCTGCTAAAGTGTTGATTGTTTGTGGTCTTCTGAAAGTTGAGATTTGAGTGATGTGGTATAGTTTGTTGGCATAGTCTGGTTTTGAGAGGATAAGTGATGTTGTTGTTTGGACCATTTGAGGAAAGCCCAGATGTGGAAAGAAGTGTTTTCAGTGTATTAGAAGTAAGATTTGGATAGCCGGCCATGCAACAATTCCAAGATTTTTTCTGTTTCTGGCTGTATTTTTTGTTGAGGGTCCCAGTTTATCTGCCCAGAAAGACATAGGCAGCGCCACTGAAATTCTGCGGCAGTAGAAATGGCCAAATTATGTGGCATGGTTGAGTAATTTATGTGGTAAGAAAAGGCAAATTATGCTACATGTCATAGTATTTCATTATTTCATAATTTCTCAACTTGGTAACACTGTCTGGGCATTGGTTGCAACTCATTAGTGCCAGTTTAATACCCAATAGAGCAATAAACGTCAGAAAGGTGACCAGTCAACCTTACCGAAAGACCTTCCGCTGCACACCAAGATGTGCTGCTGCTTTTTTAGTAACCTTTGAAACGTTTGAGCTAGAAACAATTTTTTTTTTTAAATCTGGAAATCATGCAGCAGATGATGGAAATGTGTCAAATGCACAAAATCGACACACAATTGCATAATTCCAATGGCCATAGATATAGGATGTATTTCAGCACGCAGTGCAAATATATCAGTTTGATGTTCTTCAGCAACCGTTAGGTAAAGTCAGATATGTATTTTATACTGAGTTTTCAAAAGTGCAAAATTCATATCACAAGCATTTGCAAAGCCAATAGGTCTGTCGTTAATGTACCAAACAATATAAGCACAGGCATTCGCAAATACTATTTATATGCATTTGCATGCACCAGTTCTATTTATTACTTTTGTCATGGTGAAAAAAGTAGCAACAAATATTGCATTCTGTATAGGATGCATAAAGGAGATAATGAATTGAATGTGACAAACAGAGTGATGTCAGAGTATCCTTTTCTGATGTAAAATAGACCCTTGTGCATCCCAGTGGAAGTACTCCTGAAGGGTTGGATGATGTAGCAAAATAGCATGAGGTGAGAGAGTAATACTCTGCCGGGTGAAGCCAAAGCCTACTCTATGGATGTTTTAAAGAGTTGGTAGCGGTATGTCTTGCAGACAACTGTGTTGTCGTGTTAGACCTAAAAAGGAATTCACCCTTAGTATCTATCTAAAATGTAGTGCGGAATCAATGTGATGGTTTGGTAATATATGGAACAAAAGTGCCCCGTTTCTATTAATTATAAGGATATTGCAAGTCACCAAGGAGTTCCGCAACAATATAGAGGCCCAAGGCCTCCCTGTTTGCCATATGAATTAGAATATACTCTTTCTTTATTTCTTTCCTACAAGACTGAGAATATTAAGTATACTGGCATTATATGGCATATCATTAATGACTGCACATAGAGGTAGACAAGACGGGGGCGATGCTGGCCCACTTGGTCCGGCAGGAGTCCCCTAGACCCCTTATACTGACGCTTTGCAATAACTCGGGCTTCCTGGTCTGTACACAACGGGCTATCAATGAAGTCTTTTGCACCCATCTTGGTAACACATACTGCAAGAGTTCACAGGTCCCCCCCGAGCGTTTACTTCCCTGCCTACTGTCACTTATACATAATCAGTTGGGATTCATCCCGAAAAGAAATACCCTTCATAATATTCAACAGCTTTCTCATATATATCATACTGCTGCAATTACAGAAAGATGCTGATGCGCTGGCACTCTTAGATGTTGAGCAGGGGTTCAACCCTGTAAATTGGGTTTACTTCTGGCGCGTGCTGCGGAAAATGGATATAGGCCCCAGATTTATCCAGTGGGTCCAACTACTGTACTCTGACCGTTTTGCCAGGATGCACTCGACGTAGTGCGCTTGTGGACCTTTTGACTGTATAGGAGGACTGAGACCTTTCTCACTGCTCCTGTTTGCGATCCCTATGGAACCATTGGCAGAGAGACTACATTGCAGGACGCTGGGTCCCTGAATAATACCACTGGGAGAGACCACTCACGTAGTCTCGCTCAACGCCGACGATGCCTTGATAAATTTTAGGCAATCAATGTACTCCGTGCTGATCCTCCCACAGGTAATGATAATCTGCTGTTTAGACACTATTTCATTAGAAAGTCTGTTAGGTGCAATCCGGTGTAAAAATGTATGCGTCCGTCGCCGTAGTTTCAGATGAAGGCGGACGCGCCGGCCCTGCATCTCGTCTTATAGCCACAAGTCAAATATTGTCCACATAGTATGCCTTGAGAAAGCCCCGGTGTATGCACCTGTGGGGCGAAACACGTGTTGGCTGAGTGCTTTCTTCTTCTCTGAGGGATCCATCCTGATGTATTTCAACCTAGAGCCAATTATCTTCCAAAATAAAACTCAAATTGGAGCAACAAAAGTTATTTTCGCTGTTCCTTTCATGAACTTGACTGAATTTAAGGCAAACAGACATTAATAACTCCTTTCGTTCAGTGGGACCTTACCTTCTTCTTACTAGTGTTTGCCCTTTGGAGGACTAGGGTCCATGTCCTCTGGTTAAGCTCCCACGTTTACACAAAAAGGCATTCTATACAGGAAGTTTGTGGCTTGGACCCTCCCTTTTTCTTGGAGCATTTCCCACAGGTAATGCAGGAATTTGGGGATCTATTGTTACTCTTTTTCAACCCAGACAAATGTAAATTATTCCCGCTTGTACATTTGATTGGGATCCTGCTGGAGACACTCCCACTCATAGGACTCCTCTGGGTGACTGAAGACGTTCAATATTTGGGCATCAAGTTGGCGCACACATCTTGCTCTTAATATCGAGAAAGTAGTGAAAAGACTCAGGGCATTGATCTGTTTTTGGAAGGAACTGCACTGTCCCTCATGGGTAGAATACCTATTAGGGAAATGGTACTGCTGCCAAGATGCCTCTACGCGCTCTAGGTCACCCTGTATCCAGTTCTCCGACATTATTTCCACACTGTTGATAGACTTAAGATAGTCCTGCTCTGGGGTAATAAACAGAAGCATATTGGATTATCCACTTTGTATTGGACCTGGAGTCAGGGGGGCTAGAGGTTCTCCACATTGAACTATTTTATATGGTGGCAAACATGCAACACTCAGTCCACTGGCTAAACATCAGGGATAGCTGTGAAAAACAGCTGCCAAAAGGCACTCGGAGAGCTTTCCCTGTCTGTCCTTTTAATGAGCGGATCGCACTATTTTATATGGTGGCACACATGCAACACTCAGTCCACAGGCTAAACATCAGGGATGGCTGTGAAAAACAGCTGCCAAAAGGCACTCAGGGAGAGCTTTCCCTATCTGTCCTTTTAATGAGCGGATCACAGATGTCACCAGATATGCCAGATATTATCCGTCAAGTTGCAGCCAAATGGGAAATGGTGGTCCGAAAAGTGGTTTGGTGTGCTCCATTTGCCCCGTACAATCTATTACTGGCTATACAGCTCTTCCTAAAAATCACTGATTCTATGTTGGTGCAGAAGTGTAGGGGAAGGGCAGTGCCTGACAATGGGAGACCTCGATCCGGGAGGCCAATTTATTACCCAAGAAGAAGGATTCTTTTTTGTTAGGTGCAGGATAATACCTGCAAAATGCCAAAATCACAGCTACAGCATGTTGTTGCCCACCTTCCCTGACACTCCGCAGAGATCTAACATCTTGGTAACACCACTCAATATGGCCCAGGGTTGTAGATTGATTTCCCATATTTATAGGGCAATACACAATGACCACCCGGTGCCGCCACTTCGTATTCAGGCCAGATGCAAGGGGATGCTGGCAGAAACCTTAACATCTAGGGAGTGGGTTCAAATCCATGAGGGTATTTGCATGGTCTACCCCAGCGCCCGATTTAAGCTACTGCAGTACAACTGTATACATCAAACACACCTTAGTCCAAGAATCCTGCACTCCATATACACCACCCGGTCAAATTACGGCCCATGCTGTGGGAATATACCTGTGGACTCTCTACACATGGTATGGGCATGCCCGTCTGTTTGCTTACTGGCAGGACATAATATGGTCTTTAAACAGGGTCTCCGGTTGGACTGTTCGGATGGAGATTAGGCAGGTGCCATTGGGCCAACTACCCTCTCCCTCTAACAAAAAACTCAGCAGGAAGTTTGTCCTCCTGGGTTTCCTCTTAGCGAAGCAGCATATTATTATTAAATGGCTGAGTCCAATTCCTCCTACCTGTACAGAGTGGTGCCAAGATAACTCGGAATGGGCAACTGCGGAGGAGGTGCAAATGAGGCATGTTTGGAGAGACGAAAAGTTGGATGATGACCTACATGCCTGGTCCGCTATGCTGTCTGATTTGAAGGAGCCGTCGGAGGTGCCCCCTTTCAAGCACACTGGTTCAGACTAACGTGGGGGGTGGAGGGAGATCTGTCAGGGAGATGAAGAGCAGGAAGGAACTCCGACCTGCGCCTACATGCACCATGAACCTTTGCAGATGATCCACCTCGTACAATTCTTGGGGCCGTCTTCAAGGCCTTACACAGGGTGGTGGGGGGGAGAGGCGTTTTGTTTTATGTTCATTGGGTATGTCTGAAGACCATTGATCCTTTTCTCACTGGATTTTCATTGATTGTAACAATCAACAGTGATATCCTGTGACACTATGCATATGCTAATTGTAAACTGTTAATATGTTGCTGCCCGTTTCATGTTGTCGGATTTCAATGAAAACCTTATGGAAAAAAGAAGATCATCATATTAAAAACATACAGAATTCTGAGAGGCTTTTTTTTTTTTTTTAAATTACACAAAATGGCCAAATAAGTATGCAAGATATGTGTTATTACATGAAAACCCGTTCTGGCATGAAATGCATCCTCACGTCCATTTTGCTTACGAGGATACCTTTTGTCCAAAAAAGGTGCCGAATTGTGTGTGACGAGAACAACCACCGCTCGAGTTCTGTTCCTGTCAGAAAGTACATGAGATTACTCCAGTGTAAGCACATTTTAACCTGGGTCTAGCCCTAACATAGTCAGGCAAGCTTTGAGGTTTGTTGTGTGCAGGAATGTTATGCTGCAGCTAGAATCTCTTCTCTTGAAGAAAATATATTAAGTTATGAGTTAGTGGCTTAACTTCATCCGCGTCCGTTATTAAAATTCTTTATGCTTTTTCCTATGAGTATGCAAGAGTAAGTATTGGATGCATCAGCACGTATAGGTATTACTTCGTGCTCCTAAATAAATTAATTTCCCATTCTTGTGAGAAATCACTTGCATTTCCTATCTCTTTATATGTGGTAGGTATAGTTAGATTGACAAGGACAGAGACACGGCGACCATATTGGAGGGTTGAGTGGGGCTGAAGCCTACCTCCCACAGTGGCTAGCTGTGCCTTATCTATGGAAGAAGATGGCGTGCTACACAAATCAATACATTAAAAGTGGCAGATGTTTACTCTATTTTTCTCTAAAGTCCTTTGGACTGTGTTTTCCTATTTACACCCATCACACTTTGGTCCCCGGCCTTGTACTTGGCCACTGTGCTGAAACCACCACTGGTCTAAGGAATCAGTGTCCTACTAGACAATATTATGGCTGTTTCAATGATGCGCTCTCTGTTTTTTTGTTCATCCCTTCACCTTTTATCCCCGACTTAGATGTGTAGCGCAGAGTAAGTGAGATGCATGTAATAGATTTCTCTGAGAGGTAGCAGTGAGGCTACCGAGATTGAACGAAAGTTTTGATTCAAACAACTGTTACAGTTGTCTTCATAATAAAGTTTCATGTTGTTTTGAAATATATATATTTAATAAATTTACTGTGAATAGTTTTGTAAAAACCTTGCAGTTTGGACAATGCGTGTGATCCACCTGTTTTAAGAAATATTGATGCAGTGACAGAAGTATCTGAATGCCTAACAACAAGAACACTGAGAGCAGAACACTTAACTCATTTTTTTTCTGGCTGGGTTACTCCTTCCACTTTCAAAACTCTTTTGTTGGTCATTCAGATACAGTGCCGTTTTACATAAAGAAAGAATAAATGTATTGAAATAAAAAGGTTTTCTTTTTTTTCTCCAGGCGGTATGAAGCCAGTCCCATATGTAGCGATCTGCAGGGTAAAGTTCTCCAGTGCTACCAGCAGAACCCTCAGCAGACCCTGAACTGCTCATCTCTGGCCAGCCAGTATCTCCATTGCGTGAACAGCGCCAAACAGGTGAGCGCATGAAGTCCAAAATGCATCAAGAGAAGTACTGTAAAGCAATAATATCTGTGTTGTGCAAGTTGCTGAAACCCCCATTCTGAAAAAGAGTTCAAATACTTTTTGGTTACTGCTTGAAAAGCACTAAATAACCTGTTGTTAACTAGATCCAGGCTGTTATTGCATACTCTTACCTCTCCTTTCTCGGGGGATCACCAACTCAGGGTTTGTTCAACTTTAAGTACAGCCAATCTATGAGGTAAATATACTTAAGAGTTTTTTGGTTCAAAGACTCTTACTTTCGAGTTGCTTAGAGAACTAGTTATTTTTTTTGTGGCAAAATAAGTAACTGCCTTCTCCACATACGTTGTTTTCATATCTTGATCTTATGATTGATTTCAATTAATTTTGCCCATTTGCAGGGCTGTTCAAAGAATATTTTACTTCCCAATAGTTGATTATCTTTAGGATGGAAGATTAAACCAAGAGCCTCCATTGGGTACTAGTCTGAACCTATTTGTGAGATTAGCACAACCAGCATTGGTTCACTTTAATCATAGCATGATCACATTTCCAACAGTTATCTTCAAATTATTTGAAATTTAGTTAGTGCTCGCAAACATCAATTCAGTCCAATACAAAACTAATTAAACAAATTTAAAGTGGTAGGCTTCATTGAATTAGTGGGAATAAATGCCAGCAGAGTTCTCTTGGTTTGTTCATTCGTGACTCCTCAGCCAGTCAAACTCATCAGTCAATCTATTGATAATGCCTTTCACTTCAAATGAGCACCCAGGGTATCTCCCACATAGAAATAATCTTGCAGTTCAAACGTGTGAATATCAATTGTCCACTCAAATCGTTTTTTGATGGTTTGTTCAGTGTGATAGAACTGCAGCGAGTGCAGCTAAAGCCTTTTGAAAGTTTCATAGATTACTATTGGATCATTGCAGTACATTAGAGGGAGATTGTTAGTACCATCAATCCTAGAGGAACCAATTGAGCTCCAGATAAATACTCTGGAGCGTTTGCTTACTTCAAACTGGAAGCTATTCATGTGTATATGCCCCCTGCTAAAGCCTATTGCAGATGTTCATGTTTTGTCAGTTGATTGCTATAATTCATGTTTCACCTCATGTTCATGTCCCACTTCACCCATTCACCCACATTCATTTTACTTAGAGTTCATATATACATTATTCTTCTTGTGTGAGAAGCTGGATCGGACTTGCTTATTTTCTATTGACTTTCCTTCTTCAAATGTTCTGTTCTCTTCAATGCTTGGTAAGGGGGATGAGAGGACAGAATTTGGCGTTCATGTCTTGGGGTTTGTCTGTGTTCTTGTAGTTTTTACACTCCTGGGATGACATTCCCTCTACTTTTGATTTTTTCACCTCATCTTGGATTACATGTAATGTGTTTCAACCTTTTAGGACTACTAGTGCCTTTGTGAAAGTTGATTGCCAAGTAATACCTTGTAATGCTTTTCAGGATGCCCAAGTATACTTTTTTGAGTAAACGTTGTTTCCTAAATACACTTATTTCAATACTATATGAAAAGATGCAAGTATATTTCTAAGGGTCTTAGCTCCATTCCCCATTGTCGGTTATCTTACTTTCTTGTCCTTCTTCCCCTCCATTTGTTTGCTGCAGAAAAACACAGCAGTCCCAGTGTGTGCAATGTAGTGCACTGTTAGAAATGGGGTATTTGGTTGGCAGTCAGGTTACCCCCTGTCCAAGCAAGGACCCTCACTCTAGTCAGGGTAAAAGAGGATCACCCTCAGCTAACCCCTGCTTACCCCCTTGGTAGCTTGGCATGAGCAGTAGGCTTAACTTCAGAGTGCTAGGTGTAAAGTATTTGCAGCAACACACACAGTAACCTAATGAAAACACTACAAAATGACACAACACAGGTTTGAAAAATAGAAAATATTTATCTAAACAAAACAAGACCAAAACGACAAAAATCCACAATACACAAGTCAAGTTATCAATTAAAAAGCAAAAAGAGTCTTCATGTAGTTTTAAACACACACTAACACTGTTAGCATGAAAATATTCCTTGGGTGCGTCAAAAATAACCCCGCACGGGCGAGAGAGCGTCAAAAAGGGCTTGCAATGCGTCGATTTCACTCACGAGCGATACCTTGCGTCGTTTCCCCTTTCGTGGGGTTGGACGCGTCGTTTCTTCTGTCCGCAGGAGAGCGATGCGTCGATCCGGTCAGCACTCTCGGGTTCGGGCAGGCCTTGTGTTTTTTTTACACGCCCAGCGGTACATACGTCAGAAATCCAGCTGCACGATGATCCAAAAACCAGGCAGTGCGGGTTGCGATCTCCCAGCCTCCGTCAGCGATGCTGCGCGTCGATTCTCCAGCTCCGTGCATCGATTCTTCAGTTGCGTTGCAGGCATGTGTCGATTATCAGCCGCGAAGCCGGCGGTGCATCGATTTTTCAGCCGCAGATCGGAGTCGCGTCGATCTTTTTCCCGCACAGCGTTCTGTGCGTGGATTTCCTCCTCTTAGGCTGCCAGCTTCTTCTTTCAGGGTCCCAGGGACTGCATGGGCACCACAGGGCAGAGTAGGACTCTCCCCAGAGACTCCAGGTGCTGGCAGAGAGAAGTCTTTGGTGTCCCTGAGACTGACTTCAAACAACAGGAGGCAAGTTCTAACTCAACCCCCTGGAGATCTTCACAAGATGGAAGGCACACAAAGTCCAGTCTTTGCCCTCTTATACTGGCAGAATCAGCAACTGCAGGATAGTTCCACAAAGCACAGTCACAGGCAGGGCAGCTCTTCTTCCTCAGCTCTTCAGATCTTCTCCAGGCAGAGGTTCCTCTTGGTTTCCAGAAGTGTTCTAAAATCTGTGGTTTTGGGTGCCCTTCTTACACCCAATCTTTCCTTTGAAGTAGGCCTACTTCAAAGCAAAGTCTCTCTTGAATGTGAACTCCTGCCTTGCCCAGGCCAGGCCCCAGACACTCACGAGGGGGTTGGAGACTGCATTGTGTGGGGGCAGGCACAGCACTTTCAGGTGTGTGTGTGACCACTCCTCCCCTTCATGCTAGCACAGATGGCTCATCAGGAAATGCAGACTACATCCCAGCTCCCTTTGTGTCACTGTCTAGTGTGCGGTGCAACCATCCCAAATGTCAAACTGACCCAGACAGGGAATCCACAAACAGGCAGAGTCACAGAAATGATATAAGCAAGAAAATGCTCACTTTCTAAAAGTGCCATTTTCAAACACACAATCTTAAAATCAACTTTACTAAAAGATGTATTTTTAAATTGTTAGCTCAGAGACCCCAAACTCCACATGTCCATCCTCTCCCAAAGGGAATCTACACTTTAATCAGATTTAAAGGTAGCCCCATGTTAACCTATGAGAGGGACAGGCCTTGCTACAGTGAAAAACGAATTTAGCAATATTTCACTGTTAGGACATATAAAACACATTACTATATGTCCTCCTTAACCATACACTGCACCCTGCCCTTGGGGCTACCTATGGCCTACCTTAGGGGTGTCTGACATGTAAGAAAATGGAAGGTTTAGGCCTGGCAAGTGGGTACACTTGCCAAGTCGAATTTACAGTTAAAACTGCACACACAGACACTGCAATGACAGGTCTGATACATGATTACAGAGCTACTTATGTGGGTGGCACAACCAGTGCTGCAGGCCCACTAGTAGCAATTGATTTACAGGCCCTGGGCACCTCTAGTGCACTGTACTAGGGACTTACTAATAAACCAAATATGCCAATCATGGATAAACCAACTACATACACATTTTGTAAAGGAGCACTTGCACTGTAGCACTGGTTAGCAGTGGTAAAGTGCCCAGAGCAGCAAAATCAGAGTCCAGCACACATCAACAACCTGGGAAACAGAGGCAAAACGTTAAGGGAGACCACGCCAAGGATGAAAAGTCTAACATGCACCAAGAGACCTTTTTAAGTTGGTGTGAGCCTGAAAGGGTCATTTATTCATTCACAATTACTTTTGCATCTTCCTCTTTCGAATTCAAGGTTTGGATGTTGAAAAAGTGAAAGGGACAGCACATCTGCCTGTTCTGAAAGAGAGCATATTATTTTCCGTATGTCTCTTTGCTTCCTTGGACGGAGAGAGGGGATGCTAGATATACATTCTGGGTGGTCAGTGGTGTCCAGGAATGACTGAATGGTAGTCATAAACTTAATTGATACTTCTCTTACCTAAATTATAAAAATAAAAGCCCTAAGGAGGCAAGATTTAGAAGCCTTGAGGACTGCATTCCAGTAAATCTGACCCTCCAGTCATGAGTTGGAATGGGAAAGGTGAGCTTTATTTTCCAGGAATTGTCGTGGAGCAGAAGTCAGCCAGCAGGTGGAAGGCATTCCCACATGCTACATGGTAGCACCAGTAAATGTAGGACAGGAAGGTTGGTTCCTGTCCCTCTAGGTTGGCACGCAGTTCAAAAGTGCTTTACCCTCTCCTTTGTCTAGCTAACTGAATTAATATCTTGTTGCTTTGCCTAATGACGTGGCTACCTTAAGCTGGATTAGTTTAACAGGCTATTTGCAGTGCCTGCTGGTATTGCTATGATGTCTCTGGAGCTCATGAAGATCCAGTTGTTAACAAGTTTGGCAGTCATTGGGCATGCAGGGATTACTAGCACTCTATCGGGGTGATGGAGGCCTTTTGCCTCTGGCGTCCTGGGGCTGACCTACAAGTCCTGAGAAAATCAAACACCAAGTAAAGCTCTTTAGCATGCGACTCTTAGGGTTGTGGGTGTGCAGTTTGAGGCTTACTGAGGAATGTGTTATGATGTTAGAGGCTTTGAGCTCAGTTTCTTGCAACCTAACTCCCAATGATGATTATCCAACCAATCCTTTAATTTAGTGATACAAAATAAATTATTCTACACACAGTGGGCAAAATATAAAACACAAATGAACAGTGTGTAACACTTGGGGAAAATACTAATACTGCAGGAGCTAAACAGATTATTCCACACAGTGTAGCAAGTCATAGTACTTCTGCCCTTTTCTTTATCCCAGCGTACATCAATGTGACCATTCACCTCATGATTCGGTATCAGGGAACTGGTCCAAGGAGCAGACGTGATGCTTTTCTGCAACTGTCTAGTTACAGCTCCCTCATTCACCTGCAGGCTCTCTGAGCGGCTGGGCTGGGCAAAGTCTTAAAGCCACATACCACTGTCGAAACCTGAACAGAACCCTGCCCATGTAAGAGAGGATCACACCCTGATGCCCACTGTGTAAGGGGATGTTCCACTGGCCAATGTATCAGGAATTCATAGATTGACTAAATTTGGCCGCAACGGTGAATGGAGGCAGAGGTCACACCAGCACACACAGCAGCACCGTGCTCAGTTCTTTAGACGACAACAAACCACTGTTCATATTAGCAGTACATCAATCAATGTGCAGTTTGCAGATCTTGAGAGGGCCTGCTTTGTGACTCATTGGTCCCAGCCTCCTAAAGCTTCTTACTTGGTTCATGTTAAGAGTCTATTCAGTCGTGCATCCCCACTAACTTTCCCAAGACAAGAAGGGCTGAAACGATCTCAAGGCCTAGTTGTGAGCAGCTACGACAGGCACTTCGGTGGCCAGGAATCCAGAGGTTTACCTCCGATCCATGCTTCACTGTTCTCGCCTCCAGTCTCCTTTTTGTACGTCTTGTTTACCCTGGAGATCCAAAATGGATTCCACTTTGCTCGTAATCTTCCATGACACACACACAGTCCTGCTTCATCCTACACACAGTGTACACGTGTGCCTAGCCATGAACACTGAATGCACCGAAAGACTGGATTATACAAAACCATACAGGCCATTTTAACAGGGGAGGCCGGAGTCCGACCACCTAATGCTAGAAACAGGTAAAAGGTCCTGTCCAGACCCTGTAAATGAAAACTCTGCCACCCACCATTGTCTTTTTTAGAGCAATCTATTTCAGCTGATAGTTGTCAAGCTTACTGTAGAAGGCATGCATGGTGCACCTCTTCAGACCTAAGAGCCTCCCTCTAGGTCTCAGTCCATAATTCTGTTGATCTTAGCGTACACATATGGTTTTCATGGGCACTGAGGCAAAAATAAAAATAAGGGTCAAAATAGCAGAGACTGACTTAATGGGGCATGGTGGCATGTTAGAAAAGTGTTGCAGGGGGACATTTTCGTCACAGCACTCATAGTACATATGGTTTCTTTCTCATTCTCGACCAAGACTGTAGCATTTTTAATAGCTAATCTCAAGGGGATGCTGGCTGAGGATGCAGGTGCACCAGCATGTCCCTATATTCAAGCCCACGGTAAACTACGCTGCTGTGCCAGTGCATGATTATGAAAATAGTGTGTGCAACACTGACCTGAAAAACTGTTGTGCAGACTCTGCCACCTTGGTAGCTCCCAGCTGAATATTCTCTAATCATTTGGCAGTAGTTTCCAAAACAGGATGCATTACTCTTAAGAGCTCCACCAGTTATATGTACATTAGTAACACAACTTCATTTTTTATGACTATTGTTTCCTCTTTTTGCATTCCTATATTCCCGAGGCACTGTACACTATCTTCTCATGATGTCTGAAAACTTTGCTGCCCAAAATGTGTTTCCCGGTGGTGACTCTATTCTGTTCCCCGCATCTCTTGTATTGATCCCCGGCATTAAATCGTTATTACTACTGACTGGCTATTATTATTTGTTTTCATAATTCCTTGTTCCCCTTACCAGTTGCAGATCTTCTGTGCAGGGGTATACTTTCTTTTCCAACCATGCCATTGCAATGTCCCTTAGGAATGAATTAGACAGAATTGTCTCTGGTACCGAAATGCTGATGACGTCTAACCTTAAACTGTTATGTTTTGTTCCATTGTTTAGCTCCTTGCAATTAGCAGGTCCAACTTGGAGACTTGCAGCAAGATCACCTGCACTGTACTATGAAACTGAATCAATGTGCGTACCTGAAATTCAATTAGATCTCAATGTTCCACGAGCAGGTTCTGCATATTTCTGTGTACATATCCCACTTAAGTCAGCACTGTAATGAAATATCTGCACAACCATAAACAAAGGGCGTGTGTGGTTATGGAGTCCTGATCAAGGATAGGAAAGAATAAATGCTGCCTCAGAGAGACGATTAATGAGAGAGGGTGGAAGTTGGAGAGCAATGGTTGTACTCTTCGTCACTTTTCTCTCTGTTCACTCCCCACACATATAGAGGTGTCATGAGCAGCTGTCAAGCTTGCTTCTCAGAGTAGATGATCCAGCATCCACTCAACACCTTGAGATGACTTACATATGAGGTTTTCACCTCTTTAGCTACTAAATTATGCCTATTAGAGATCTATGCCTGTTGTATTCTATTCAAAGGAATCTTAGTGGGCTGCTTAGCAACTGGGAGGAAACTGGAATGTTATGATTAGATTGTAAGGCAGGCAGTTGTTGATAAGACCTGCCAGGGTTGGATGTGTATTTCTTATCTGAAGAATAAAGAAGAAAAAGAATCATCTGTGGTGCAGCGATTTCTTTACAGTGGCGACGAAGGATGGGATCATAAGGAATAAGACGTGGACCAACCCTGGCAGCGGTGTACTGTGACTGGTGGTGCGAGAAAGCGGTGATCTTAATGACCATAAATTGAATGGTGGATTTTGTGATGGATTCCGAACTCGGTTTGTCAAGTTGACCGAGTTGTGGAGGTAGCGCGTTTTTTTTTTTCTTTCTTAAAGAAAAAAAAAAAAGAAGAAAAAAGTTTGTGCTGTTGGGTTGGCATTTTGAATGTGGCACTTACCTGAAGAGTCTCGCGGACGCTGCCCAGAGACCGGTGCCCAGTTGGATGTGACGTCAGCGGTATTTGCGGCAAAACAAGGGAAACCTCTTGTAGAAAGAGGTCGAAGCAACAGTAAAAACATAACAACTGTAACATATTGCCTTCGACTTTTAACTTTGCAGCACTTTCAACTTTCAACTCTGCAGTGCTGTATTTTAGTTTACTCAACGGTGACAACGGAAACAATCAGCCTGAGGACGGTGACAACGGTGACTACTTTATTTATGTTAATTTTTTTTTTCTCTTCTCTCATATTTCATTAGTTTTTTAGACTATTTATGGGATTATTTATGCTCATATTAGTTAAATAACTTACGTAGCAGACATGCAGTCAATTGCACCACCACCTACATTTTTGAGCATGCCTGGCGAACCAACCATGTCATGGGAAGATTGGAGGGAAGCGTTTGAAACATATTTAGAGGCTTTGGGAGGTGCCATTTTTACGGACAAAAGGAAGTTGGCTTTGTTAAAACACAATTTGGGTGTGGAAGGTAGAAAGATTTTGAAAACTTTGCCATTTGCAAATTTTGTAACTAATAACGATGGAAGGTCTGAGGATGAGGAGAATGACAATTAGGACGATGTGTATATGATGGTGTTGGAGGAGCATTTTAGCAAGAAAGTAAGCATTGTTGTAGAACGCCACAAATTTTTTTCTAGGACCCAAGCGTCTCATGAATCGGTCGATCAATTTGTGTGTGCGTTACGTACGCTGGCTAAATCGTGTAGATTTAAAGACTTGCATGAAGAAATTATTAGAGATCAATTAATAAATCGTACATGTTGTTTGAAAATTCAGGAAAAATTGTTAAATTTAAAAGATCCATCCCTGGAGGAGGCCATAGCAGTGGCTAAACGTGTTGAAAACACATCTAGGTATGTTAAGGAGTTAAGTAGAAATGATACCGAGGCTGCACTAGTACAAGCTGTAAATTCTGTGAAAATCAGCAAAAATACGACTGTAATGGATGAAAGAAAGAAATGTTTTAAATGTGGAAGCATAAAACATCTGGCATCCTCGAAGAATTGTTCTGCAAGAGAGGCTAAGTGTTTCAAGTGCGACAGAAGGGGACATTTTTCGAAAATGTGTAATCAGAAAAAAAGTACTTACAACAGAAGAAATGTAAATTGTTTCCAAGATGGTAATCAAGGACAACAATCGTATTCTAACGGTCAGATGTTGTGTTCCGGTGAGGAAGTGGATAACCATTTTGAAATTTTAATGCTTAATATTTTATCCATGGAGACTGCTTATAAACCTCCTAAGTGTGCGATAAGCATAAATGGTGTGGTGATAAACGTGTGGGCTGACTCATGTTCACCTTATACCATAATTGACAAAGCAACGTGGAAAGCAGTGGAGGGTGGCGAATTGGCTGAAGCAGAAGTGGATTTGGTGGGTTATGGAGGCAACAAAATTTCTGTGTTGGGATATTTTCAAGGGGAGGTGTTATTTAATCAAAGACAGGCAATATGTGATGTGTATGTGGTTGAAAATGGTCGATGTTTGTTAGGATGGAATGAGCAAAGAACGCTGAAGATTGTGTTAGATCCAAATAGTGAAAGACAGGTTTTGTCAGTAGGGGAAGAGAGTTCAGAAAAATTGAGTAAGAAGTTTCCAAATCTTTTCAATAGCGAGTTAGGTTGTTTGCAGAAGTTCCAACATCGCATTGTGCTGAAAAGTGGGGCTGTTCCCAGTGTACATAAGGTCAGGAGTGTGCCGGTTGTTCTGAGAGATGCATTAAAAATTTAATTATCTAGATTATTGAGTTTGGGTGTGATTGAGAGAATTGAAGCGTCGGAATGGTTGAGTCCAGTGGTTTTGGCCCGCAAACCTAATGGCAAGATTAGAATGTGTGTAGATTTGAGGGACCTTAACAGTAATATATGGGTAGACAGACATCCTATTCTTAATATTAATGAACTATTGAGTGGTATTCAAGGGGGAAAGGTGTACTCAACCCTAGATTTATCCAGTGCGTACCACCAAATAATGTTGCACCCAGAGTCCAGGCATCTCACGTCGTTTATAACGCCTGAGGGAGCTTTCAGATTTGTGCGCATGCCGTTTGGGCTTGCGTCTGCCTCAGCTGTTTTCCAAAGGGTTATGCAAAATCTACTGGGTGGTGTAAAGGGTGTGAGGTTTTTTCAGGATGATGTGCTAGTATGGGCAAAGGATTTACAAGAGCATGATACCATTCTGGAGAAAGTATGCCATATTCTTGAGAATGCAGGTTTGACTGTTGAGGCTAGCAAATGTAAATTTGCATGTCACAGTGTTGAGTATTTGGGCCATACTATTTCATGGAAGGGTATAACGCCCAAGGTTAATCTTATGGAAGCAATTGAGCGGGCACCTAGTCCAGTTAACAAAGATCAACTGAGATCATTTCTTGGATTAGCGGAATATTATGCTAAGTTTGTGAGGAATTTTGCTGACATAGCATATCCTTTAAGAGTGTTAATGAAAAAAAATCAAAAATATATCTGGTCGGATGAGTGCCAACAAGCGTTTGATAAATTGTAGAAAAACATTATAGAAGCAGTTGAATTAAACCCTTTTGTGGCTCATTATCACACTATAATAACAACGGATGCAAGCATGTACGGGTTGGGTGCGGTACTAATGCAAGTGCATAATGGAAAGGAACGTGTGGTAGCGTTCGCTTCACGTACATTGAAGGGAGCGGAAACAACATACTCTGCTGTTGAAAAAGAAGCTCTTGCTTGTTGGTGGGGCATCACGTACTTTAAAAACTATGTGTGGGGTAGAAGTTTTGAATTACGTACAGACCACAAACCGCTTTTGGACATTTTCACTACTGCAGGTGCAAGTCGTGCTTCTTCTAGGATTGCCAAGTGGTTATATAGGTTACAGGAATACACTTTCACAGTAAAATACTTGCCTGGTATAATGAATGTAAATGCGGACTGTTTGTCGAGGTTGCCATTAGAAAATGTATGTGGAGAAGAAGAGGAAGAATGGGTTGTGGCTGACCTGCAAGACATCAAGACAAAGGCTATCAGTGATGAAGTTTGGAAGGCGGCGGTTCAGGAGGATACTGAACTTCAGGCAATAATAAGGAATTTGCATAGGTGTTGGTCTGAATTGGGTGATGAAACCAGTATGTTTTCAAATTTCAAAAGTGTGTGGTCTGAGTTGTCATTACAGAGTAATTTACTTAGGAGAGGTGATAGGTTGGTAGTGCCACATAAGTTGAGGCAGACTGTTTTAGAGATTCTACATGAGGGACATGGTGGTATGTCGGGTATGAAGAGGAAAGCCAGGGAAGATTTTTGATGGCCAGGCATGGACAAAGAGGTTGAAAGATTTGTTAGGAATTGTGTAAGCTGTGCTTGTAGTGACAAAACACACGTGTGTGAGTGGACACCTGTCATTCCTGTACCTTTTCCTGTTAAACCATGGCAAAAGATAGCAATAGATGTGTGTGGCCCGTTTGATTTTGGTGATGGTGGAAAGTTTTATGCCATGGTTATGGTAGATTACCACTCCAAATGGCCAGAAGTTAGTATCGTCAAAGACACTAAAGCTGGAGTGGTGATTGAATTTTGTGAGGAAATTTGGAAAAGGGAAGGTTATCCCGAGGAGGTGGTGACTGACAATGGGACACAATTTACTTCGTTTGAGTTTGAGGACTATTTAACATTGTGTGGAGTAAACCATGTGAGGACAGCTGTGGCACATCCAAGAGAGAATGGGTTAGAAAGGTTTAACAGAGTGTTGTGTGACAATATTCAACTGTCAATTCAGACTGGTTTGTGTTGGAGGACTGAAGTGAAAAACATGCTATGGAATTATCGGACGACTCCGCATTCGACGACGCGAGAAACCCCGTTTGTTTTGTTGAAGGGAAGGAAACCGTGTACCAAAGCTGTTCCTGGTTGGATGGGGAAAGCTGGTAAAAAAACGTGTAAGTGTAAGGAATCTTGCATTTAGAGTGGAGGGGGTGCAAGAGAAGTATGACGAAAGTGTATTGGGAAAACCGAAGGAATGTGTGGTTGCAGTTGGGGACTGGGTGCGAACCAGAGTATGGCATGGTGTCAGGAAGGGTTTGTCAAAGTGGTCAGAACCAAAATGGTTGGGGAAGTGAAGTGTTATAGTGTGGTTTTAAGCGACGGTAAAAGATGGAATATGGCTGATGTTGTCAGATGCAGTGAAATGGAAGTAGCTGAGTGGAAGAAGCAGGTTGGGTGTGGCCGTGGTGTCGAGGAGTCAAGAGGGGTGAGAAGGTCACAGAGAGTTTTCAAGAAACCAGAATATATGAAAGATTATTATACAGAGTAGTTGTGTTTACGTGTTTTCTTGTGTTAGTTTATGTTATTTATTGTTTTTTTCTTGTTGTTTTTAGATAATTTTGTTATTGTAAGAAGGGAGATATGTTGTATTCTATTCAAAGGAATCTTAGTGGGCTGCTTAGCAACTGGGAGGAAACTGGAATGTTATGATTAGATTGTAAGGCAGGCAGTTGTTGATAAGACCTGCCAGGGTTGGATGTGTATTTCTTATCTGAAGAATAAAGAAGAAAAAGAAGCATCTGTGGTGCAGCGATTTCTTTACAATGCCCCTTAGTCCTAGACTTCGTATTCAGTAGATATTACAAATCTGTAAGGAGCATGGACATCAAATTTTATGGATGACAATGCAGTCCATAAAAATAGCTCCCTTCTTCATTCCGACCCTTTAACTTGAATAAGGACAGTTGTGAACTCCTGATAAAGATGGGGCCGGCAAGGTTGCTTAGTCTTTCAAGAAATATATACACTGTGTCGAGCTCATTATTTCAAAGCTGTGCTTTTTTATGACATCCTAGGTCTTTTTCTTTCTAAGGGAGTAGTCAAGAAGATCAAGAATAATATGGTCAGAGTTCATCTGATGACTCTTGCCTGGGCCAGAAGGATTTTAATAGGGCTGGCATTGCAAGCATCAACTGGCATATTCATTCCACTGCATGAATATTTCTCCAGCGATCTTGTAATCATGTCTGTTAGCATCCTTCTTTCTCAGTTACCCACCTCATTCTATTGAGTTGTCTCATTTGAGAGTTAATTGTAATTGTATGGCCCAACTTCTAAATGTGTTCTTATCAATGTCAGTAGTGATCCATCTGTCATCCTGCTGTCTACTTCATTTCAAAGCATTGTATGTTTATACTTCAGCACTCTCACTTCCTGTGACAGAATCCCTTTTAGGTCAATTGAAAGGATGGTTGTATTACTCCACGGCAAGGTAATTTAACAGCAGTCATGTGTTGCCAGCACTGTCAAAATACCACAGATGGAGAACAAATTGTGTGCGGAAGGAGTGGTGTGGCTGAATCAGGGTGTGGGAGGAGGTTACTTCACAGGTTGGAGTAGTCCACCCAGGTCCTAAAGTCTTCACTGTGTTTCAGAATGTTGCCCACCTGTCAGTTTCCTCTATCTTATAGGCAACAGTGAAGTTGGATCATGCATGCGTTCAGTAGGGAATTCTGACTCTCCTCTTAGCTGGTGGAATGTGGACATCTATTTGATCCGTATGAATTGTCCTACCCCTTCTCTTTGTCTCCGGGAAGTACCCATCACACAAACTTTACCTGCCTGTTTCCTACTTCATTTCTTGTAGCCACTTCTGAGGAACATAGTCAGAAGTCCCAAAGTCAATTGCCTTCAATAATGATCCACCATATAGTCTTCTGTCTTTCTATATCCTTCTTAGTTCTTTGCTCCAAGCTCTCACTTTTTTCCTTTGTTGCTGCGCATACATTGCAAGAGATTTGGCAAAATGGCCCTTGAGAATATGGCTTTGATTCCTGCCTGCTTTATTTATCCAGGTTGATGAGGGGCCACAGCTCCTGCAAGAGCAAAAAGTCGAAAGCTCACTAGAAGGAGACACAACACAACACAGCTTCCTTTAAAATAATTTTTGTTCATGGGTATTCCTATAATCCAGCGCAGTGGCTTCTTAGCTAGCTAGTCAGCAGCAGGGTGATGTGCTCATCTGCCATTGGTCCACATCTTTTTAGGGCATGCGTGTTCAATAATTGCCTTACCATTAAGTCAATCAGAATTTGTTTTTGATAGACCCATGCACATTCTTGATGTTGTTTCATCAGCACAGGAAGAGTGCACCGTAAAAAGATAGTCTGAGAAAGATTTTGTAATGTACTGATGTTTTACTGACATCTGTGATAACCACAAACACTGAACAACTTACCCAAAATTGATGTTGCCTGGCTCTGGTGATTTAGGGCCTTTCAGGATTTCTGTGTGTCTGTATGAGGAAAAACTGTAACATACACAATAGTTCATATAAAAGAACTGAATATTCAAATATCTATACGCACTAAGGGACAGTTAGAGGTATCTCCCTAGCAGAACCTCCGACACAACACCAATTTACTGCCAATACCACAAGAGGATAAGAATATTCTATGGTTGTGGCCCTTTGTGTTATCTAGAGGCATCCAAAGGTATTTGGATACGTGCCTTCATTCCCCTAAGTTTGGGGCATGCTTAATCATCAGTGACCAGTCCACACCATGGGAGGTGTAATATCACCACGGTGGACTAAACTGTTTTGGGGGAGTTCCTAATCAGATGGTGCCGAATAAAGACAAGGGTCCTGATCTAAAAATACCTTAGGTATTCCCACAGGAGTTAATCACATTTTTAACCTGAACTGTGGGTTCCTGTGTATCAAAACATAATATGGTATGAGAGCTTTTGCCTCATCTATTATCAAGAAATGAGTGTGTTAGACAGTTTATATACATTAGAGTCCTGAAAAAGGACATTTGGCCAATATGGACTAGCATAAGGCCGAAACATGTAGGCTATACATAGGTTGAGAAAACACAACATATAAGTGGATAGATTACACATTGTCTATCATCTGTTATTTATAGCTGATTCTATTTTTAATCATGCCTAGGTTACCCAAGTAATAAAGAATAACTCCTATGGAAATACCTAAGAAGCAGAATGGTCTTTAATAAATATGAATGAATGGGTCTTCATTGTCACCACTCATTTTGAAATCTCATATCTTGCAGCCAGGCCTATGTTTTTTTAATCCCTTTGGGGAACATTATAACTCACCTTCAAAAGAATGTTCATATTGTTTAAACATGAAAAGCCCTGTTCATTAAACAACCTTCGAATGTGTAGCAGCCCCACTTAAATGCACTTTTTGCAACCTATAAGCATTCCAAGGCAGTGGTTCCCTGGTATTCACCTGTGAATACATTATGACAAATCCCCCAGCTCCCAATGTAGTCAGACGTGCAAATACACTTTGTTTCCCCCCCATAGAAACGCCCTCCCCTACATCCTTCCACAACCCCCAAGGTTTGAGGTTTTCAGTTCCCCTTTTCACCTCCCAAATCTAATTACTCCGTCTCTTTCCTGGAGTAAAACTATGACCAATTCCAGGATGGTAAAGTGTTCGATGGGAGATTCTGAATGATCACAAACTCATGAGTTTGTGGGCATTCAGTCACTTGCAACCTGTATTTTGTTCTGTCTGCTTCCCACCTCGTGTATGGGGTTTACTACTGTGTAATTCTATGCACTAGTAGGGGAGAACTGTTTAGTTGTAAAACCATGAACTCGTTCGGAATCCTTCTGTGAATTCCTGACAGGCATAGATTAACCAATTTACAGCCTTAAAATAAGTTTGCAGTTGAAAAGGTCTTTGTGTGGGGTGGAGTCAAGCCCTTCACCAAGTGAACTCCAATGTCCAAGGGGAAGACCGGCAGCTTAAAGAGTGGCAGAGCACATGCTGCAACTAAATAGATGTTGAGACCACAAGTGCAAACTTTCAGGAGTACAGCAAGCCACAAAAATAGCAAAGGAAACAGAAAAACCAGCATATTATATGCTTGTTGTGGCAGGCTGAACGTGAAAACAAGATGGCCAGCACCTCTACCCAAAAGCTGGGAAGGGCAAGCCAAGTTTGAGAAACAACACATAGTAACTGCATACTGCAAGGCCTGAGTTTTGTGGCACAATGTAAGGAACACAGCAGCAGACCTTCACAGCCACTAAATGACTGAGCCGGGCCTGGATTAAAAAACAAACAAAAAAAACCAGCATGATGGCCCCCTGCTGATGCTGCCACCAGAAATCTCGTTGGATAACATGAGGTGGCCAAATAAGCGCTACAGGGTAAAAAACAACAAGCTGGAGTAAAAGTGCACTAGGACAGGAAATACAGAATTATGGGTGTGTACCAGCCCACGAACCAACTTTCAACTCCCCTCCCCCCCACCCACCCAGCACCGCAAATACTGCTTACATAGCAAAGGGAGATTTGACGGTCAAAAGTGACCCTTGGACACCCAGCTTCCCATCCAGATTATAACAAACACAGAATCTGCGTCTGTTGTGGGAGATTGGACTTCCATGTGCCCCGTATAAGCACCAGGGAGTGGCAAGTCCCGTCAAAATCTGAGGTAGCAATGAGTCCCTTTGGACATACCGAACAATCCCCTGATTAATGATGGTAAGTTCAAGGGAACCACCGACGCTAGAAACGTACAGCTAAGAAGCGGGGCATACTGCAGCCTTATGTAGAGTGTACTGTACAAAATGGCGAAAACTACAAATCCAACCCAAACCTCGCTTTGAGGGCAGGCGCACTGGCAAGTACATGGACTCAAATACAGTAGTGGGGACCTTGGGACAGGGCCACGAACAGATAAAGAGGAAGAACCAGATATCAAAATGTTACTTGCGACTTTGCAAAAAAGCCTCACACCTATTGACCAAAAAATAGATACCCTAACAAACAACATAGAAACCATGGCTTCAAAAATAGATAAGCAATAAGAAAGATTGACAGCAGTGAAACAGCGAATTTTGACCACAGAGATGAACACCACGACCACAGAGAAAAGCTACTGAATATAGGCAAGACTTCAAATGAAATCTCCAAGCATGATTGAGATGAAACAACATCTGCATTTTAAGGGTGGCGTAATTGACTGATCAGGAAAGACGGAAGCCTTTGTGGAAGACATGCTGATCACTCTTTATTGGCACAGATCGTTTCTTGAAGTTATTTGTGTTGGAAGGCGCACCCGGACGTTGGCTACCCTTCTACCCCTGTGTGCCCCAGCCTAACCCATCATTGCCAGACTCCTTTACTTTCAGTGATGGGGACCTGGCATTGCAGCTAGCAATTGAGAAGGATTTGCAGTATTAAGGCAATGTCATATAATTGTATCTGGACTTCACCCTGGCTGTCCAGGAAGCTCGACAAGCATATGTTGCTGTTCAGAAAAAGCTGCAGATGGCTATTCCATACACCAAGATATACCTGGATAGGCTCTGCGTCACACTCAGTGGAAAGCAGCACATCTTCAGTGATCTTTATCAGGCAATGGCAGCATTAAAGACTGACAAAGGCATATGGAAAAAGTCTAGAGGGCAAACAACCACCTGAATCAGTTGGAGGTTAAGGGCAACGGGGATTGCATCAATACAGATAACAGACCAAAGCCATCATTTGCATGAAATGATAGAGGCAAACCTGAGAATAAAGGAACTGTTACTTAATCCTAAAAAATAAAGTAACCAGCCCCCCGCTGTACATTATATTTGTTTTCTGTTTCAACAGGCATGTTCCACGTTTACAATGTGTACGCTAATGTTATGATGTGGCTCGCGGCAAGATGTGTGATCGTTGCCACGAGCCTAGAATGTTAGCGTTGATTCTTCCCTCTGGCAGTTGCTTGCTGACAGGGGAAGAAGACACCGCGTTAGAGGAGAGCTCGGATTAAAGCTTACCTGCTACACCGCAACCCTGCCTCTCGCCTTCATTACATTTTTGGCGACGAGATGTCAGCAAGCAGGTCGCTTTCCTCTTGATGCGGATGCCGCGAACGTCGCGTACATCGTTTTGCCGTGGGATCGCAGACGCGGCGTAACGAAAGGGCATAATTACCAGCGCTTGCCGTTTTATGTCTTTCCAGCGCCAGCCAATGTATTTACAGTTTGCAGTCCGGCTTATTTGGAGATACGACTGCATCGGCCTCGGTCACGTGAGGGTGGCTGATTTGCTGTCAAAGTCGTGATGACATCACAAGTGTTCTAGTAAACTGGTGGCGGCCATCTTTGAGAGTTGGGAAAACAGTCGGTCAATTGGATTTTGCACGTGACGAACTGCTTCGTGTGGTGGCGGCCATCTTTGGGAGTTGGGAAAACTCCCCTAAAAATAAATTCTGGCCACGACGAACTGCTCACCATTTCACGGGTCTTCTACTGTGATAGGCACCTGTAACCTGCTGTTTGCTACATTGTTTTATCTTGGCAAATACCTGGAGGAACACTAATTTTTGTTTTTTTGGGGTTTCTCCTGAGCATAGCTTCATACCTAATTTACCAAATTGAGCAGAGATTCACACAATGGATATGTCAGCCGCTGCTGTGCACTCTCCACCTCTATTTTTGGCGCAACCTGGGAATCCGCCGATATTTTGGGAAGAGTGGATAGATATATTCGATAATTATCTTGAAGCCTTAGATGGGTTAGTATTCTCGTCCAGTAGAAAAAAAGCTATCTTACTTAGTTCCTTAGGCAATGAAGGTCAGCATGTCTTTAAGTACTTGCCTAAAGCTGTTGATCAGTCTGGTCAACCCATAGATGATGTGTTTGTGGAAGCAAGGCGGAGACTAGAATTAAGGTTTGCCAAGACTGAGAATGTAGTCATGCAAAGATTTAAGTTTTACACACAACCTCAAAGGGATGGTGAATCTGTGGACGAATTCGTCACTCGATTAAGAGAGCTTTCTGTCAAATGCAGATTTGGGCCAATGACAGAGGAGTTGATTCGGGACCAGCTCATAGTACAGTGTAGGAGCAAGAAAATGCAGGAAAGATTGTGGGCAGCGAAGGACCCCAAGCTGAAGGATGCTATAGAAATTGCAAAGGTGGTTGAGGAGTCAGAGTTTTGTATGAAACAAATGGAGAGGAGAGAAGTTAGGGCTTCTGAAGAAGTATCTTCTGTTCAGGGTGATGTAGCTGTGATGAATAAATCGTCCTGGGAAAGGCTTAGTGGATCTAAAAATGGGAAGTGCAACAAGTGTGGGAGCAAGTATCATACTTTTGAGTCAAAGAATTGCTTTGCCCTAGGGAAAGAGTGCCGTAGGTGCGGGCGCAAAGGGCATTTTGCGAGGATGTGTAGGGAAAAAGAGCATTCAAAGGGGAAGGTGGCCATGGTTGGTGATGCTTCAGGTGATGTGTCCATAGGTGACAAGTTCGGAAGGGTGTTGTGTGTTTCTGGGTTGGACAAGGCAGGGGTGAGAGCGGAAAGGATGCAGAGACCAAAGGCAGAATTTACTGTCAAGAATGTGTCTGTAGAGCTAATGGTGGATTCCGGCTCCTTATATACAATAGTTCCTAAGGATTTATTTCTCCAAATGTGGCCTTCAACAAGACTATTGCCGAAGGACATCAATCCTGGCGGGTATCAGGGTGAGCAGATAGACATTATAGGGTATATGCTCACTGAAATAGGGTTCAAAGGGAGAAAGGTCTTAGGCAAAGTGTATGTGGCAGAGTCTGGTCCGCCTATTTTGGGTTGGCAACACCAGTATGATCTTCGCATAGTCATCAATCCGTGTGCCCCTAGTCAGGTAGCTGCAATCGAAGATGTTTCTCTTGATGGTATATTGAATGGAGCTAAAGGGGTATTCAGAGAGGAGATGGGAGAATTGAGAGGCTATGTTCACGAGATTAGGTTGAAGCCCGGTGCTGTTCCTGTGCAGCACAAGGTTAGAAAGGTTCCAGTCTCAGTAAAAGAGGGTGTAAAGGAGCTCCTGAGTGAAATGCTAGACAGTGGGGTAATTGAACCAGTGGAGGCCTCAGCATGGTTGTCGCCTGTAGTGATTTCTAAGAAGAGAGATGGCAAGTTGAGGTTCTGTGTAGATTTGAGAGGGTTAAACCAGAATATTGTTACAGACAATTTTCCTTTGCCGAATATTAATGAATTGGTTCTACTAATGAAGGATGCTAAATTATTTTCAAAATTGGACTTGAAGCACGCATACCATCAGATTAGACTTCATCCTGGTTTTAAGGCCCTCACTGCTTTCATCACCATGGAGGGCACATTTCAGTTCACTCGGATGCCGTTCGGACTGGCATCTGCCGCTAGTGTTTTCCAAAGGATGATGAACCAAATTTTCAGAGGGTTGGACAATATCCTGTTCTTCCAGGATGACATTCTAGTGTTTAGTGAAACTATTGAAGGTCATAATATAACCCTGAAGATGCTTCTGGACAGATTGTTGCAATCTGGTTTGACTTTTCGCCGTGAAAAATGTCAATTTTTGATGACAGAGGTGGAGTATCTTGGTCACTCACTGTCGCAAGATGGTGTAAAGCCGAAGAAAGACCTGTTGGAGGCAATTAGGTCGGCTCCAGCTCCTAAAGACAAGGACCAATTGCGATCCTTTTTGTGATTGGTTGAGTATTATTCCAAATTTGTCAAGAACTTCGATAGCAAGACAGAATGCCTAAAAGTACTTTTGCGCAAAGGAGCTAGTTTTGTCTGGTGAGGAGAGCAATGCCAGTGTTTTCAGTTGATTAAGGATGATGTATGCCTTTCGACACAAAGAAAAGAACAGTAATCACTGTGGATGCAAGCGTTGTGGGCATTGGTGCCGTCTTATCTCAAATGCATGGGTCTGTAGAGAAGACGGTTGCCTTTGCTTCTCGGACTTTATCTTCTGCTGAGAGACATTATGCTGTTATTGAGCGTGAAACTCTGGCTGCGGCATGGGGTGTGGAATATTTTCGCACATATGTTTGGGGTAGTACCATCACATTGCGTTCTGATCATAAACCATTGCTAAAGATTTTGTCACCAGGTGGGACTGGTAAAGGGTCAGCGAGACTGGCTAGGTTGGCTTCCCGTTTGCAAGAATTTAATTACAAGATTGAGTACATTCCTGGTTGGAAGAATGTGCAAGCGGACTGTCTTTCTCGTCTGGCTCTTGAGTGGCAGACAGTAGATGGAGATAACGTTTTAGAGCATGAACAAGAAGGAGCTGTTGCGTCTGTGGGTGAGGTTGTGCATTGGTGTAAAGGAGCAGTGAAAGAAACTGATTGGGATTTGGCTATGAAAGCAGATTAAGTTTTGTTGCGGGTCATTGATTTAATAAGGAAAGGTGGGAGGAGAGACAGTACTCTCCCGGCATCTGTACGGCCTTTCAATTTGGTGGTGGATGAGCTTTCTGAAGTTGATGGAAGAATGATTCTGCGGGGTGAAAGGGTTGTTCCGCCTGTGGGGGTGCGCAAACGCTTGTTTGATATTGCACATGAGGGTCATCTTGGCCAAACGATTACCAAGAGAAGGTTGAGAATGGAATTTTGGTGGCCCGGTATGGATGATGATGTGGTGAGATGGGTAGAGAGATGTTCTGAGTGAGAAACGGTTGAGAGTGGGAGAACAGTCTGTTAGTGGTAATATAACTGACCCTGGCAAACCTTGGCATAGTGTTTGCCTGGACTTTATCAGACCTTTGTCCGGCATCGGCAGGGGAAGGAATTTTGCCTTGGTTATGGTGGATGTATACTCCAAATGGCTTATCGTCAAGTTTATGGGAGAAGTTACAACATCTGCTACCATAAGTGTACTGAGAGAAATTTTCGCTGAGGAGGGATTTCCATCGGTGTTGATTACCGATAATGGTACACAGTTAACGTCTGTGGAGATGAAAGAGTTTTTAGACTTGTGTGGCATAAGGCACGCTCGTACAGCGTTGTACAATCCTCGTGCTAATGGTATTGTGGAACGAGCTAATCGCATGATTAAGGGTGGTCTGCAATTGGCTGTGGTCAATGATTTGGATGCTGGTTTGGTGATCTCAGAGTTGGTGTGGGGATATCGAACCACAGAAAACACAACGTCGGGCAGAGTACCGTTTGTTGATATGAGAGGTAGGAAACCTGTCAGCAAACTCAGACCTGCATGGATGGAGAGATTGTTGGGAGGTGGTGGTGCATTCAATCGAGACACAGCCAATGAGACAGGGAATGATGATGCGAGAATTAAACCAGGTGATTGGGTAAAAATCAAATCTGGTAGAGTGAGACAAGGGTTTAGCAAATTCTTAGGTCCGTTTAGAGTTCATCAAGTTCACAAGTGGCATGTCTTGCTTGATAATGGCCAACGTTGGAATTTCAGACGTGTCGCAAAATTTTCTTCTGCATTGGATGTTGGATGTGCAAGGAGGGGTGATGATTGTATTGGTTATATGTTGATGAAAGATGAAGATGTGAATGGTCCTAGTGGTGGCGAGAGGAAACAGTTTGGTTGTGGAAGTGGTGATGCTGCGGTTTGGAGGAGTGAGGTGATTATGGATGCTTCTAATACCTGTTCAGATTCCATGGGAGCCTCTACTTGTGTTCCAAGTACTGTGTCACCTAGATCTGTTGGGTTTCCTAGGGCTACCAGATGTAGGAGACCTCCAGGGTTCTTGAATGACTATGTAACATAAAGCTTATTGCTAGGGTATTTACTCTGTGTATAGATTTTCTTTTGTTTTACCTTGTAGTTTCTTATTTTGTTCTTATTTTCCTGTTATTTATTTGTGGTACTTTTTGTGGGTGTTAACGGAGGGGGATGTGTTATGATGTGGCTCGCGGCTAGATGTGTGATCGTTGCCGCGAGCCTAGAATGTTAGCGTTGATTCTTCCCTCTGGCAGTTGCTTGCTGACAGGGGAAGAAGACACCGCGCTAGAGGAGAGCTCGGATTAAAGCTTACCTGCTACACCGCAACCCTGCCTCTCGCCTTCATTACAGCTAACCACCGTACTTATTGTAAATTCCAGGGCAGATGTGGTTAATGTTGTTGACAGAGGTAATGCTGAGACACAAGTACGTAGTTAGGGGGAGCGGTAGGATGAATACTGTCAGTGAAGTTTTGGGACTGGAGTAGGTGGGGGATAAGAAGAGGAAACATTTTTAATGTACCATGTATAATTTGTCAGCTTTTTTTTTCTTCAGCACAAGGTAGAACTGACTAACACACCAAAGACATGCCAATAGCAGATTCCTATGCATTGAACAAGAGCTCCATTGGTAACAGCATTTTTGTCTAACCTGGAATATATGATGCCTTAATTATCCAAGGAAGGTGAGCCAGGGATTTGCTTACTCGCAGCAGCAAAAGGTTGATGTAGTTCTACTACAGACAAAACACTTGGCTTCATTTAATGACTATAAAATATTTGGTAAATGGGCAGAGTCCTGCATAACTGGATAGAGACCACTTGGGGGTTCAGTACTCACACAGAATGGGCCCAGGTCTGGGTTCAAGATGGTGGGAGCATGTTATGTCACTGTGGCTCAGAACAGGAAGCCAGCAAATCTAGCCCTTGGAGTCACTTTTGGAGGTCCTGGCTACAGGGGAAGATGCAGGGGCTCCACAGCAGGACTGGCGTCTGAAGGTTCAAGGCAGGCTCCAGGAAGCAAAGCAGTCCTTCCGGGTACAGCAGCAGTATGGTAGAATGCACAGCAGGTCACAGGAGCAGGTATTTCTACGAGCCCTTCCGAGGGTCCAGTAGTGAACTGAAGAGTGGGTCTGAGTGGCCTATTTTTATATCCTGGTGCCCTGCTTCTAGAAGTTGAGACAAGTTTCCAAAAGAGTTCTTTGAAGTCTCAAGAGAGTCCTGCCTCCCCTCACAATACAGGGTTGTTAAGCCTATTGTGTGGTAGCAGAGCACAGCCTAATCAGGTGCAGGTGGGGCTGTGCTTAGCTCCTCACCCAATCTAGTTAGTTAATGGCCCATTCAGGCTTGGCTAATCCCACTATTGTGTGACTTTCTGCGGTGAATTCACAAAGTCTCAACTGTCCGTTATACCCAGTCATGTGACCTGAGGGCTAAGGGCAGGATAATGCCAACTTTCTAAAAGTCGCATTTTTAAACTTGTAATGATAAACCCAACTTTACCATTAAAGAGGGTTGTTAGAAATGGGGTCTCTAGGTGGCAGAGGTATACACCCTTTCCAAATAGGGACTACAATCCAAATTATACTGTGCCCACCCTTTGGTAGCTTGGCACTGAGCAGTCAGGCTTAACGTAGAAGGCAATGTGTAAAGAATTTGTGCAATAACTCATACAGTAACACAGGAAAAACACCACAAAAACACACCACACAGGTTTAGAAAAATAGATAATATTTATCTGAATGAAATAAGGTCAAAATGACAAAGTTCCAATAAGCACAAGTTGAAATACCACTTTTAAAAGAGTCACAATTCTTAGAAATCAATAGTTGTTTCTTTGTAACACACAGTACGTGGGATGCATCAAAAATAACAATGCACAGGGACTGCAGAGGAGGAGATGTGTGGAAAAATAAGGTGTTGTGTCAGATTTTGTGGCACAGACAATGCGTTTTCTTTCCACACTGCAAGGGTTTGCATAGTTTTTCTGGTGCGCAGTCTTGATTCCTCACTGCGATGCAGGGGTATTTTGATGCCCAGGGTCGATGCATTAAAAGTCCTTGACAGGCTGGTTAAAGGAGCATGTGCAGCTTCGATCCGGTAGGTGATGCGTCAGACTTTCTGTCGCCAGGCAGGCACAGTGTTGAATTTTCCATTGGTAAGTCGGTGCTGCGTCGTTCCGGTCAACGATGCAGCGATTTTCTAGCCGCAATGCAGGCATTGAATTGATTTTCAGCACATGAGGATTTTCTTGAAGAGGTGAAGTCTTTGTTGGCCCTGAGACTTCGGAAACAGGAGGCAAGCTCAATCCAAGCCCTTGGAGAGCACTTCAGGAGGAAGGCAGAGTCTTTCCAGTAGAGTCAGAGACCAGCCGGACAACAAGCAGGGCAACAGACCTTCTCAGCAAAGCAGTCTAGATGAGTCCTTTGGGCAGCCAGGCAGTTCCTCTGACAGTGCTGGTGTAGGTCGAGAAGTGTCTGATTTGTGGGGGGTCAGAGACCCAGTTTATAAACCCCAAAATGCCTTTGAAGTGGAGGAAACTTCAAAGAGTGGGTTTGAAGTGCACAAGTTCCCCCTTTCAGCCCAGTACTGTCTACCAGGGTCCCTTGTGGGGTTATCAGTCCTTTGTGTGTGGGCTGGCCACTGGCCTTTGAAATGTAAGTGCGTGCCTCTCCACCCTTCCTTCCCAGAAAGACCCATTCAGTATGCACATGAATGCAGATGTGACTGACTGTCCTGTGTTTGTGGTTGTTTGGGTGGAATGCACAAGGGGAGCTATCAAGCAGCACAGATCAGACGTGGATTGGAGACAGGCTGTAAGGCACAGTTGTCAGTAAGTGCAGTGAAATTCCTAGTTTCTAAAATAGTAATATTAAATCCAACTTCACCAGTAAGCAGGACATTTTATTATAACTCTGGCAATACTAAATATGACAGGGCTACTCCTTCCAGATCAGAATCTACTACTTCAAGGTATATGAGGGCAGTTCTAATGCTAGTCTATGTGAGGAGTAGGCCTCGCAGCAGTGGAAAACGAATTTGAGTGTTTCACTACCAGGACATGTAAAACACATAAGTACATGTTCTACCTTTTATCTACATAGCACCCTGCCCTATGGGTTACGTAGGGCCTACCTTAGGGGTGACTTATATTTAGAAAAAGGGGAGTTTAATGCTTAGGAAGTCATTTTAAGTGCAAAGTCAAAGTGTCAGTGGACCTCCACACACAGGCCTTGCTATGGCAGGCCTGAGACATGGTTAAAGGGCTACTTATGTGTGTGGCACAATTGGCGCTGCCGGCCTACTAGTAGCATTTAAAGTACAGGCCCTGGGCATATGTAGTACACTTTACTAGGCACTTAAAGGTAAATTAAATATGCCAATTGGGTAGAAACCCATGTTACCATGTTTAGGCAAGAGAGCAAATGCACTTTAGCACTGGGCATCAGTGGTAAAGTGTGCAGGGTCCTAAAACCAGCAAAAACAAGGTCAGAAAAATGGAGGGAGACGGGCAAAAGGTTGGGGATGACCACCCTAAGGCTGTCAGGTCTAGCAAGGGTTTATCTTTACCAGTTCATAGACACCAAACATGATATATCTACCACTTCTGGTTTAGGAAGTTCAGCTTATCAATTATAATAAGGAATCCCCAATGTTATCCTTTGGGAGGGGTGGGCCTCACAGTATTGAAAAATGAACTTGGATGTTTTTCACTGCTAGGGCATGTGAAACTTATGAGTACATGTCCTACCTCTTAATAACCCAGCACCCTGCCCTTTGGGCTGCCTAGGGTTTACCCTAGGGGTGACATGTAATAAAATGGGAGTTTAACCCCTTCACTGCTAAGCCTCCACCACCCACGCTAAACCTTTTTCTTGGCTATTTGGGGTAGTTCGCTCTTAGGCCTCCATAAATTTGTTCACATAAGGTATCCACGCCAAATGTGCATCCTTTTTTTTTGCAATATCCTGGGGATTCTAAGGGTATCCAGACTTTGTGGATTGCCCTGGTGGGGACCGAGAAATTAGCCAAAATACAGCTAAATTTTGGACTTTAGGGAAAAAGGTGTTGCAAAAGACAGCATTTGTGTTTTTTCCCCGCAAATGGCATCAACGAAGGGTTTGCAGTGCTAAAATCACCATCTTTTCAGCTTTCAGGAACAGGCAGACTTGAGTCAGAAAACCACATTTTTCATAACTGGTTTGGCATTTTACTGAGACTTAGCCCATTTTCCATTGTTTGTGCTTTCAACCTCCTTTCAGTTAGTGGTAGAAATGGGTGTAAAACCAATGGTGGACCCCTGCAGGCTATTTATTTCTGAAAAGTAGACAAAATTTGGAATTCAGTAAGGGGTGATTTTTGTAGATTCTTCAAGGCTTTTCTATAGAAAGTATGAGTTTGTAGTGAAAAAATATTGAAATTGAGTTGAAAAACAGCCATTTGTGTCTACGTTTTCATCTTTAACTTCTAACTATGGCAGATTTTCAAAAGCAATACACCGTTATGCCCGCTGGGCCTTTCTGGTTGCAGGGATATATAGGTTATATAGGTTCACCTAGAACCTGAGGTACCCAGAGCCAGTAACTGAGCTGCACCTTGCAATAGTTTTTATTGTGTACTAGGTACACAGCAGTTCATCTGGTAAAATATAAAGGTATCAAGGAAATCTATGTATTTCCGAAATGAGTAGAAGTAGTAGTTATTTGTACATATCTGAATTTGTGGGTACCCATTCTAGCATGTGGAGGCATTTCTCAAAATTACTTCCTCGCTTAATTTGAGGTTAGTAGGGGATTCTGGGTAAGAAAACAAAGCAATCCACATCTTCCTGGACTCACCCAGCTGCCTAGTTTTCAGCAATATCTGGGGTTGGAAGGTTTCCCTAAATAGCCATGGAGCCTGGCACCAAAAACACAGGTTGTTTTGTGATAGATAATTTTTGATATGTCCACAATACTTTTTGGGCTGTTTCTTTTTGCGGGCACTAGGCCTGCCCACACAAGTGGAGTACCATTTTTATCAGGTGACCTCTGGGAGTACCAGGTGGGAGGAAGTTTGCAGCTCCCTGCAGATTCCAAAACTTTCCATCACAGAAATGTAAGGAAAATTTGTTTTTTAGTGAACATTTGAGGTTTTCAATGGATTCTGGGTAAAAAGATGCGGTGTGAGCCAGGCAAGTCAGCCCACCCTAGGTACCCCTAGGTGTCTAGTTTAAAAAAAATTGGGCTAGGTTTCCTTAGGTGCCTGCTGAAGTAGGGCCAAAATATCTCAAGCTACCAACATTGGAAAAGAAGGGTCCATGTTCAGTGGAAAAATGTGATGTTGCATATGTTGCGTTTTGGACCGTTTCCTGTCACAGGCACTAGGCCTACCCACACAAGTTAGGTACTATTTTTATCAGGAGACCTGGGGGGATGCTAAGTGGAAGGAAATCTGTGGCTCCCTGCAGATTACAGAACTTTCCGTCTCAGAAATGCATGTCTGCAAGCATATGCAGACAGAAATGCTGAGATGTGTAGGCTCGGCTAAACAGAAGAGATAAAAAGGAAGGTTACATGCAACGCACAGCGGTTCCGCCACACAAAGGGTCCCTTTGGGAGGCAGAGTAGTAACATGGTGCATGCACAGTTACAATCCCTCCTCGTTATGAATATACATATATTCATTGCTTTGTCTCAGCAAAAGGCCTTATTTATATTTTTACTACTTGTGAAGCACATCCTGCAAACGTAACCTGGTACTTCGTAGAGCGCCGCAAATTGAGGCGTAACAAAGAAACGCTTAGGGGAAGTTAAACGAGTTAATTACATTTTATGAGCTTTGCAACGTAACTGGTGCTCATGCAAAGCGCTGTAATACCTCCGATGGAGTTTGTGCTTGAAACTGCCATGGCCATTCAAGGCGAAGAGGAGAGCCAAAAGTACCTTACTCACACTTAAGTATATGGATGATCGTGCAATAAGCCATTTCACAGGGTCTGTCTGCAAGGTGGTAACAAACCAGGCTCAAGGCGGGACAAACGTAAGGCATTTACCAATGACATCAATGGATTTTGGAAAGGCAAACCCAGGAACTAATCTAAGCGATGGGCGGGAGGTGGGCGTGGTTCAAGCCCACAGAAGAGATTGACACAGGTCGGAAAGCAGCACTTGTGCACTGCTATGCTCGACCTAAAAATCACGGAGACACTAGCAACTATCTCCAAGGGTTGCATTGATGGGTCAAACCGATGCCACACAACAAAAGGAAATTTACAGCCCTTCCCCTTTTGCTGACTAAGTAGCTAGTTGCTCGCCCTTGGGGCAGGGTAAGACCCAAACGATCAAACATGGATTACAGAAATAATGTCTTGCAATGGACAGTGAGATACTACCTCCAACCCTAAAGATATCTGAGGCCCGTTCAAGCAATATCAACTCACAGATGCAGTAAATGAACAGACTGAGCAGTAGGTGAAACCACAGAGGCCATAAATATCGGAGAAGCCGATGCTCAACATTTGGATAAACAGAATGGCAGTTCTGGAGCACTGACATGTGACATTGAATGCATGGTACTCAATTCCGTTGATGTTATTTTGTGCCGTAATGGGGAAAGTAATCAAATCTTCAATGAAAAAGGAAAATGTCTCTTTAAATCGGGCCCAAAATCTGCGCGAATTTAAGCGTTATTGGGCAGAAGGTAGTTGAGAAGTTCGGAACACAATAGAATTACTTCAGTATATTGGTGTCCAAATTAGCCATCCTGTATGTACTATTTTTTATTTCTTGTAAATGTAATCAACATTTTGCGATCTCCGATTGTATGTTTTTAGTTCTGAAATGCACATATTATTAAAAAGACCTTGCGTGCTGCCGCCTTATTCCTCTTTAAGCTCAGTCAGATGAGCTGAGTTACCCGGAGAGTGAATTTAAGAGCCACGTTCTGGGTCTGGAATACATCCTCCTTTGTAACCGTGTACCTTTGTTGACTGCTGGAACACTACGGAACAGCAGTAAAACCATGCTATAAATATTTGATCATTTGTTTCCTTTTGCTTTATTTGTAAAATGTGCTCTTACAAATTAAAACTGAAGAAGCGTATATCCAATAAAGATTTATTAAAAGGCGGAGACTCCCTACTTGGTTTAGTGTTCCCTCGTGGATCTTACCCGTCACAACAAGTATGCCTAAAGAAAACCAGCGTCCTTTAAGTCCTTTACGTAAGTCCTCTGGTGAATATAAAAACAATTAGGCAACCTTTCACTGTTTTGTTTAGCAACAACCTACTCTTGTTAAGATCTTAACAAGGGTCTTAAGGCTGGAATTGCATTGCTTGGGAGTGATCACATGAACAATTAATTGGTTTATGGATCCTCTCAACCTATAAATACCAGCTGAGGAGTAGCAGTAAAACTGGCGTGTGTCTGTTGTTGCCCTTGCATGTTAGTTCCAGTGTAATTTCATTTTAATAAAATGCTGCTTTTAGACAATGATATCAAAATTATTTTTTAGGAAATAGATCCATGGCAACTTAATAACATCTCGCCTTGTGGCTTCAACTTGTTTCTGCACATCTGTTGTGTATTATGTGTAAATACATCTTTGACACCCCTGCATTCTCTTTTCCATAATGTCATACTTGTGACAATACGTTGATAAAACTTTAAGCACTCTACTGTGGCTACAGGGTTGAGATGCATTTAATTCTGGTAGATTTGATGAGAGAAAAAGGTGTGACTGCACCCAGCAATTGACAGATTTCAGTGCCAGTGACCCTTTAATTCTGGTTTAGATATGGGTTCATCAAAGGACCTGACCTGGAAGTAGTGTTTTAACAACAGATTCGAGAAGAGTTGAGATGTAAGAATGTGGTTCTTGACAGATGTTGACCGCTCATGATTATCCTGTAGCCACTCAAGTATTCTATTTCTATGGAGATACAACCAAATAGAAATAATTGCCTCTGATCATGGTGGGCTTCCTTATTGGTTGTCTATCTTGACTTGTTCTAGATTTAGTTAAACCTTTGATAGAAGAGAATAACCCTTATCTGGATGATTACTCAACCCTTTTGAGCTTTTTGAAGATGTTTGATAAACTAGAGAAGTTTGAGCTGAAGAAGCTTGAAGGGATTTCCAACAAGGGAATGCTGACATTTCTTTCCTAATTGACGCTTTTCCAGAACTAGCCTATGAGACTGCTAGGGTTAAAGGAACTCAGATGACACTTTTTAGGCAAGTTTTAAGTAAGAACGTAAATCTGTGCTGATGTGCTCTGCTCACCAGACATTATTATTATTATTATTTTTTTGTTGAAAATAGAGACTGCTTCTCACTGAACACAGCGTCTTGTACTAAAAACATGAAGGACAAAAGTGTCAAGTTTCTTGCCAACTCTGTTTGCCCGGAACCTTTTCTTCTACAAGTTAGAGGTCAGATAACCTCGTGAATTTGCCATTCAAGAAAAACATATGCACACTTGTTCTGCCATTGGTCCTCTGTCTGAGTTTGAGAAGGATTGCAGCCACGTATCTGATTTGTGCCTGTATTGCAGAGGAGGGATGGTAATTTAGTCAGAGCATGTCTGTTCACCCTGCCAGGAATCTAGGAAGTGATATGGACCATCTTCTGTAAGGTAGACAGAGGTGGGCGCTTGATGACTCCATTGTGTAGGCTCACCTTCTGGAAACGTTAGTACTCGGGTATCTCTCTTTCAAGTTCTCCCCATTCTCAGGGTGGTATCTTGGGACACATTTCAGCACTTTTGGACTGTGGTGCTTCAGGAATATATGTTCATCAAGAATTAGTCACAGACGAATCAGATATCATGAGTTATGAAGAATGATTCAGAATTAAAAGAAAGGATTGTTTTGTTGCTGATATCATTCGACTCTCACAAGGATATTGAAAGATGTGTATAATCATCTTATATATTATTTCTACTAATTATGTTTTAATCTTTAGAGTACAATGCTTGCTTTGACATAAGCCTAGCATCAACTGGGCTATTTGGGCAAAGTTAATGTCTCCAGTTTTGCTGTTATTGTTGCTTAAATTCTGGACTTAACTGGGCACCTCTTGAAGGAAACTATGAAAGATGAATGTATACAACTGTAGATTCACTAAACCAGGTTACTGTGCAATATCAGGCTTATTCTGACATCTTAAATGGACAATACCTTCTGAACCCAGAGCACAAATACCTTTTGGAAGAATGTATTCTCTGTTGAAAGGAAAAGAAACACTCAAGGAATGTTTTCAGAAGAAATTACAGAATGGGTTAATAGTTTGATCATTTTCTCTGGCTGAGGTTTTGATGTTCAAAGGAAGTGATGTCCTCTATCGGCTACTGTAGGAAATTGGGTTATTAGTTTTGCAGGATGTAAGGTCACCGCACGTAATAGGTCAACAACTTTTCCTTACTGGGAACCAAGCTCTCCATTGTAGCGCTTGACTCTGAGGGGAGCGAAGCAGAGCGGTCCAAGGCCTACTTAGGAGAGGTTGTGCGGACTAGTAATCACTATTCCCTGGCACACAATAATAACACTCAATAAATGATTGTCCAGTCAGTGCTTTTACTTTGAAAAAGTGGCAGTACTACCTTTATTACACAAACTACTAAATACTATGCATTACTTTACAAATAAATATAAAATATGCATATATATATATATGTATATATATATCAGATGCCTTACAGCTCCAAACACCACGGGTCCAAACGCAAATGCCGCAAAGCAGAGAAAACCTGGAGACAAGAACCCACCACCACCAACTTCGCGGCCCTCAAAACTACCACACGCATCCACCACCAACTCATACGCACCGCCAAAAGAACACACTACAAGGAACGCATTGACAACAACTCCCAAAGCAGCAAAGAACTCTTTACCATCATCAAAGAGCTCTTCAAACCCAAAGCCAGCAACCGAGACCCCACGCACACACAAACCCTCTGAAACTCCCTCTCAAATCATTTCCATCGCAAAATCCTGGACATACACAACAGCTTCACACCACACACACCCTCCACCCACCCAACACAAACCCACCACACACACCCCCCAACTTGCTCACCACCTGGGCCCCCACCACTGACGAAGAAACTGAAAACACAATGAACTCCATTCACTCTAGCTCCCCCTCCGACCCATGCCCCCACCGAATATACAACAGAGCCAACGCCGCCATCGCCCCCATACTCCCAGCCACAATCAACAGCTCATTCGTAACCGCCACCTTCCCAGACCTCTGGAAACACGTGGAAGCAACCGCGCTCCTCAAAAAACCCAAAGCCGACCCAGACGACCTCTCCAACTACCGCCCCATCTCCCTCCTCCCATTCCCAGCCAAGGTCACAGAAAAAATAGTCAACTCCCTTTCCAATCCCCGCCAACAAAATCACCTGCGGAGTCCCACAAGGCTCCTCCCTCAGCCCCACACTCTTTAACATCTACATGACCCCACTAGCCAACATCATCAAACCCCACGGCATCACTATCCTCTCATACGCTGATGACACTCAACTCATCTTCTCCCTCACCCGCGACCCCAACAACGCCAAATCCAACCTACACACTGCACTCCTCGACACCGCTGCCTGGATGACAGCCAACCACCTTAAACTCAACTCCAACAAAACCGAAATAGTCATCTTTGGCCCACACAAAAACACTTGGAACCCCTCGTGGTGGCCCACCACGCTAGGCCCCGCAAACCACGCACGCAACCTCAGCATCATCCTAGACTCCTCCCTCTCGATGACCCAACAAATCAACGCCCTCACCTCCTCATGTTTCAACACACTCCGCACACTGAAAAAAACATTCAAGTGGATCCCCACAGAGACCAGAAAGACAGTCACCCACACACTCATCAGCAGCAGGCTTGACTACGGCAACGCCCTCTACGCCGGCACCACACAAAAACTCAAGCGCAAACTACAGCGAATCCAGAACTCAGCAGCACGACTCATCATCGACCTCCCCTGACACAAACACATCTCACCACACCTCAGATCCCTCCACTGGCTCCCAATAGACAAAAGGATCATCTTTAAGATCCTCATCCTCGCACACAAATTGCTCCACAACACCGGCCCTGCCTACCTTAACGAAAGAGTGACCTTCCACACACCACCTCTGCTCCGCCGACCTCTCTCTCGCCACTGTCCCTCACATCAAACACACCACCACCGGAGGCAGATCCTTCTCCTACCTAGCCCCCAGGGCCTGGAACTCCCTACCCACCCACCTCCGCAAGACCCAGGACCTCCTACTCTTCAGGAAGAGCCTCAAGACCTGGCTTTTCGAACAGTGATCTCCCCTCCCCCCCACCCATCCTTTCACCCCCACCCAGCGCCTTGATACCCTCACGGGTGAGTAGCGCACTCTATAAATCTCTTCGATCGATTGATTGATTACAGGACATTAGGGGGTCAAATGTGTGAGTTCCTAAAGGACCATGACACCCCCCCACCCCCCCCCCCAAAAATCACAGTACGCTCATCTATACCACGTCACAACATGGTGCGCTGTAAGTTGAAATAAAACACAACTATTGGCTTTGTCAAAGCGTCATCATGACACATATAAGGCAAGCTTGTAGTCTTTATCAAACATCAAAACGTTAAAAGTTGAATAATGCACATGTTAAAAATACCATTATAGCAATAATAACCATGTGTAAATGTAAGAATTATGAATAAAGCATTTCAATATTGGTCAAAGATCGCTGGCAACATATGGTTAATAAATGATTAGACATATGCCTGTGTCTGAGTCTTTTTTTGTACACTTTTAGGCCACATAAAATTAAGATACAGAATCCCTAGAAGGCGCTGCACTTCATATGACTGTATCTTTTATGTACATCTTGGTACTTTATAAAATACAACTATAGAACTAGCCCCTAGAGGGCACTGCACTCCCAGCTGAAGAGCAAAGGCTCCAGTCTTGGGAGTGCTTGAAATTTAGTTTAAAATCCTCAGGTGGTCAAAACTTCTTTGACCTCAGCAAGTTAGGTTCAGTTAAAAAAATTCACTGGGGTTTGGGGTAGCTGGGGGAAGTGCTGTGCGTCCTTCAGCCCCTCGCAAAATCATTAGTAGTGCATGTATCCTCCTGGGGTCAGCACAAGGAAACATTTTATTTTGAAGACCCCTGCAAGGCATTATGGGGCATTCCCTCTGGATCACTGAATTTCCAATGATCGGATCGGGCTGCATTCTTTGCTTCTTTGTGTGGCTTCCTTTTTGTCTTTTAGTCTTTTTTCGGTTGAGGCTGCCTGGTCCCACCCAGACACGTGCATGCCCAAAATGATGGGGGCAGCTCAGGAAGCCCACCCCCAGCTGCCCCAGCGTGCCCCGCCTCTGCCGGCGCAGGAGCCGGCAGCCTCCTTTACTCCTACCAGCACGATGTTCTGTCTGTGGTGGCCCCCTTGCTCCCTCAGGCACAGGGATTGGCAGGTTGAGGCAGCCACTGTTTGGGGGATGTGACGGCGCTCCCCCAATCGCCTGCTTCTTTGGGGCTTGAAGATGAGGATGTGTCCCCTCTCCCCTGTTCTTCAGGACAACAGGGCCTGGAGATGTGGTTTGGGCGTTTCAGTTCTTTGGGGGGGGGGGTGCAACAGCAATCCTATATTTCCTTGTGACGGCCCCCAAGGGCTGGAATGACCTTGGAAGGGGTCCAACGCATGCATCCATCCTGGGTAGAATTAGACCATAATCCTTGAGCTGACCCTAGGGCCCTGGCCCACCTCGGGGGTAATTCCTCACCGGGCGGCAGAGCCCCACGCACCCTGTTTCAGGAAAGGTTGCCAACCTTTAAAAGGCCACATCACAGGCCCTGTTGGACTGATTGGGATGATCCTGGGCTTGTTTTACCTCTGGTGGCCAGCTCTAGTCACCAGGTGCAGTTCCAATAGCCCTTCTGACATAAGTAGCAGTGTACCTTGCAGGGACCCACTGATCCTGGGGTCAGCTGCGACAGAGTCATTGGTCCTATTGGGCATCAGGGGGTTTCTCTAATCAGTTGTCCATGGCTGTTGCAGTCCCAGGGTCCAGCAACAAAAAGCAAAAACAGTCCTATCTCTATTTTGAGCAATAGTTTTTAAAAGGGGATGTGAGGTTCTAGAAGCCAGGCACCCCTGGTCAATCTTATGGTGCCATATTACCTTTTCACCCCATCCCAGCCCTCCTGAACAGCATGTTGAGACAGTTGAAGATGAGATCCAGGACTCACTGGTCACATCTGATCTTGGGGCCTCAGCTCTGCCCCTTGCTGACATCACTGCTAGGGTCTTTCCCACCAAAACTTCAAAGAGGAGCCCTCTCCTGTGTTGGCTTCAGATATCTGGGCTTCCTCCTTTGGTCACTGGCACTAGGCTGTCCCCAGGCCCTGGTACAGTGCGACAAGTAATTAACAGATACAGCTCTTCCTCTCCATCTATTCTTCCTCAAAAGCTCAGGGAAGCCTTGTTAATTATTACCTTTATGTGGAGCACTCTTTATTCCATCTGCTGGGGAGTACTGTAATTAATCTGGCCCAGAAGGGTAACAAAAGGCCTGGGCTCTGATCCTGAGCTGAGCCAGAGAATCATCACAATCCTGGATGACGCATAAAGTGTAAATATACGGTCTTGGAATCTACAAATATGAATTGGGTGTACATTTCCCACCCCAGTTATATACCTCACTGGACTTTGTAGGCCTAAGGGAAGCGAAACTGCACCTTAAGGCAGATTTCCCCCTTATTTATTATAGTGTCCGTGCATACAAAACAGTAAATCAGACTGAATATCCCTACGAGTGCCCAATAATAAGGCCTATGTCAGGTCAGTATCTAACCTTGTAGAGTCCCCACTGCACCAAGCTACCTGTGCTCAGTGATCGGGCTGCGCATGACAGCACTCTCACACATGCATCCCACACTAGTGTACACACATGCCCACATGTAACCAGCCAAGTGCCTCTTACCCTAGCTGTGTCACAGTGCCTTATTTTAAAAGGCAGACACTGGCAGTAAACATGCACAGTTCATTTAACGTGTGATTACCATGGGTGAGACGCTTGTAGTGAGACTCACAGTAAAAAGTCCAAAACTGGGCAATAAAAAAAAAAATAATAATCTGGGCGTATTGAATGGGCAGACCCACTTTGCAACAGCTACCGATGATTAATAAGTCGAAGATGAATTCTAAGGGTATTCTGGAAAGTGTGCAAGGAGCCGCCATCTTTACTAAGCTTGATCTGTGTGATACCACGGGTGATTTTTAAAGGTTTTAGTGCAGGATATGGCATGCTTGACTGATATAAAGCTATAATTCTTCTTTTTCTTATTGTTTTTTTGGTGTACATCACATTAATGGGTTTCTCTAATATGAGGATTTGCATTCTGAAATTGTTCATTTCCATGTTGTAGTTGGTTATGGTTGCTATTCAGTGCAAATGTAATTTGTGTATAGTACATATCTAACATTTTGGACTCTGTATTCCGCGATTTCAAGGTGGCTTTTTATGTGTTTTATATATTAGATATCTTCATCTAAAGTGGTATATATCAAAGCATCAGCACTCCGTTCGACATATATGTCCTCTGTATGGCGTTGGCATCCACTTTTGAATATAAATTTGGGAACGGCCCTGATGAAGGTGGCCTCCCTATGAGAGGATCCCCAAAACTCACGTAGGCCTTTGGTTTCTACTATGTCCTTGGAGTATTATATAAGGATACTATGATATTGGATTTTATAGTTCTTTGCATATGTATATATATATATATATATATAGGCTCTATATTACATCTATTATATTATATACATTTAATATTTGATTACATTTTTGTATATTGTTGTATATATTATTGCTGAGTGAATGTGGTATGAATGTTTTAGGTATTGTCTGTTTTATCATGTATTTGATATTGATTAATACAATATTGATATAATTCGATGTCTCTATGTAATTAAATTTGTTAAAGTGAAGGCTATGGCAGTGATGTAGCCCTTGATTGGGCATATAGCTTTTTAACAATTGTTGACATACATTATAAGATGAATATTGTTATATCATGATCTTTTGATATGCATCTATGTATAAAATGTAATACTAGAGCAGCTCACTACTCCCTTTGCAGCTTGAGTTAGGTATACTGTCACACTGTGCGGTCGGCGGGGCTGCCCTCGTGTCTGCCTCTGGGTATTCTGTTTGTTCTGGGTGTGGGGTTTGTTTATTCGGCTTGGTCTTGCCTGTGGGTCTGCAGGCTGCACAAATGCCGGAGAGCATGGTGCTTTTTTTTCTGCATGCTAACACAAACAGGGCCCTGATGGCATTGGTCCCCCTCACCCACTACAATCTGTCAAAAGCCTGTTTTGGGGCAAATCTCTTCTGTCTGCTCACACCTTAACTTGGAAACCTCTTTTGGGGATCCTCGTTCCATGCGTGTGCACAATATGACTCTATTCTCTACTTGTTTTCTCCATAAAATAAGAGTAACACAATACATCGTTACCAATCCATGATAGACTCCTTTGCTAATAATTATGAGTTTTTCAATCCATCCTTGTGGATCATTTTTTGTATGCCACTTCCTTTTAGTGCATTTAAGAGACTACACCTTATCTGAAAGTGGTTACAGTAATCCCAATTCTGGAGATACTGAATGACAACTAGAAAGCTTTAACAGATTCAATACTTTTTACAGTACCTGCCTGACAACGACTACTTTGACTGGAATGTGGCGGTTGCCCGTTGATAAAGCATTTTTTTCTTAAGGAAATGCTTTAAACAAGGTCATTAATATTTTCACCCAGCACGGAGATGTGGAGAAATAGTGCAATCAAAACAACACAATTTAAAATGACAGTATAACCCATGTGGCCATATAAAGAAAACTCCAGTCTGAAATAAAAGCTAATGAGTTTTATTACAAGCTCTGACTCATTTGTGTAGACAGTTCTCAAAACAAAGTTATAAATATGCAGAATCACAATGGGTTGACCAAGCCGACGAAAAAGATTCAAATGAATTAACATCAAAAGGACTTAACCATTCAACAATGAAAATAGAAAGGATCAGAAGGATAGTCTGAGGGACAGAAAATAAGCGCTGTACATTTAAACATTAAGGCAACTCAAAAGTCATCAAAGCTTAACTAACTAGGGCAAAGGGAAACCCCTACAGATTAGGAAGTCAAAAAATAACGTGCTGGGCTAAAACACGTAGACAAAAAGTTAAAAGGAAAAGGACAAAATAATTTGGAAAAATGACATCTGTGGCAAAATGTAACTAACCAAAGTAAGTAAAAAGGGAAGGTGTCAGCATTTCAGAAGGTCGGTCAAGATTCTTCTTGTTAGGACCAGGTGAAAATGTCTAAGTCTCAGCAAAGCATTTTAAAAAAAGAGGGTAAGGATAGAGAGGTCTGTACCTCTCACAGTCCAAGGGGTCTGCTCCTAAAGTCCATAGCGCAAGATGATTTGCTCATCCATCACTCCACATGACTCATACGGTTCATTGTCTAATGAAAGTTCATCATAAGACATGGAACTGCAACATCAGGAAAGATTCCCATTACCAACATGCGAAAGGCATTCATCTTAACTCATCTGTACAGGCTGAAACAAATGTAGACATTTTACTTCCATGGTTCCTGAACGTACTGGGCTTAATTGGGTTAATTTCTCAGTTTCACTATGTGTAAGACAATAGGAGATCTATTACCAAGCTAATATTTCATGGTTACAAAGTCTGAAAGAAGAGCCACCTTAGCTATAATGACAGGCCTCACTTAGGCTAACTAAAATTAATTAAAGTGCCACATTAATTTATGCGAATAATGCATATATAACATTCAAAATTAAGAATTCATCATTAATAAGCTGGTTTAGTGTTCATGTTACAATAGATTTTAAAGTGCACTAACTGTAGGGCAGAACTGAATTTCAACTTTTGCATGTAACTTTTGAAAAAATTCTCTTCAGAAATCTATTATTGTTTTAGTGCACACTATTAATTAACATGATAAAGAATCACATTGAATTGAATTAGTTTGTTATACATGAAGTTTTAGGGCTATATCACCACACTCAAAATGTGTACCTTACAGTGAATGCGCAATAGTATAGGCTTTCAGTGCACTACTTTGCAACTAGCTTATTAGGACTTTAAATAGCAAAATGCAAAGATTGTCACATATAGATGATCACTGTCAAAGGTAGCAATAACATTTCTGCTACATCAATGTTGAACAGGAATGTAAAAGGAATGGCCAGTCAACAAGGAAATAATAATTTGGGATTCATTCCAAAAGATAGCAGTTACTTCTTAAGAAACATTGGTGTCATTAAGATGAGGTTTCATTTAATACTTGCCTTGGAAGACATTCGTTTTAGGCCATGTTAAGATATACATTATCTAAACTGTCTTCCTGCCAGTTTCAACTAATAGCTAGCAACCATGAACATAGTGCTAGCTTTAATTTGGACTCAAAGTCTATAAGTAGGCACCTGGGCACCTAGCCTGCCACTTCCTGGTGGCTTCCAGTTCCTACTTGTTCCAGTCACAACTCAGCTGTCTCAGTTTTTCTGCCGAGGTTTTTTCGACCGGGTTTTCCCACTCACCGTTCTTCCCACCAACAGAAGCCACGCCCACCCTAGGACCTTCTTAATGCAGGCCGCAGCGCGACCACATCAGTAGGCACTGGGACAACTAGCCTGCCAGTTGCCTGTGGCTTCCAGTTACTGCTTGATCCAGACTGATCCAGTGACACCGCAGCTGCCTGGGTTTTCCCACCGGGGTTTTCCTGACCAGGTTTTCCCACTCACGTTCTTCCCACCAACAGAAACCCGCTCACCCCAGGATCTGTGGCAGTGGACATGCCGCTTGCGCGCCAAAGGCAAGCCCATCTGCGTCTGTCCATGCCTGAACCGCGCCCAGTGCCACGACCCCTGGTCCTACCTCCCACCGAAGATACACCATCGCCGAGCTCTACACCCTTGAACCCGGGCGCTGCAGCAAACACTGCCAGTGCGCCGACCCATACTCCAGGTTAGGACCTTTCATCTGCACCCACTGCCATTTCACCTGCCATAGCACACACACCAGTCCACCGATCATCCCCACCTGAATACACCACAGACACCACCTGAATAAAAACACCAACCCACATGCACCCTTCTCAACTCATCTCCACCCTCGCATTCTACAGCGTCTTCCTCACCAAGACCTGACTCAACCCCACATCCACGCTATACATTGCCACAGCGATCACCGATGGATATAAAGTCACTCACCAGGACTGCACCAACAAGCTAGGAGAAGGAACAGTCATCATCCGCAAAGAGACCATACAGTGCACCGACAGCACCCCCTCCTCCCCATGGAACAGCTCACCTTCAAACTCCACACTGATGACAAACCAACCATCAGAGGCACCCTCACATACCGACCCCCAGGCCTGCGCTCCAGCTTAGGCAACACCATTGCAGACTTCATTGCGCCCCTAACCTTAGACTCCAAGTATTACATCTTCCTCAGCGACCTAAATTTCCACATTGACGTCCCCAATGACGACAATACTGCAGACCTCCTCAACAGTTTGAACAGCCTCAGATTGTCCATGACTCTACACACACCCCAGGACACACCCTGGACCCCATTTTCACCTCCAGCAAATATGTCAAATACAGCCATGTCATAGAACTCACATGGACTGATCACTGCATTGTTCACTTCAGCATCTCCAGCTGCCGCACCTCCACCCCCAAGATGACCACCACCTATCCACCACAGGTGGAACAAAATCTCAGCCACCAGCTTGGTGAACGCTCTCAACATCTCCATCCTCAGTACTGCCTCCAACCTTGATTACGGAGTGAAAAACTTTGTCTGGTTCACCAATTGGTCCGACAGCACTATCCCTATTAAGAGCAACATCCAGAGAAAATCCTCCAAAAAGGCCAGCTGGAACCAAGAACTCAGAGCAGCGAAAAAAGACAGCAAACAGCTGGAGAGGAAATGGCGCACCAGCATTAACACCTCCAACAGAGCTGCCTTCAACACCTCCCTCAACCTCTACCACCACCTGCTGAGCGCAACAAAGAAGCCAGCCTTTGCGGCATGCATCAAAACCAGCGCCAACAACACCAAGGAACTTTTCAACATTGTTAAGGAGTTCTCCAACTCGGCTGCCAGCGAAGAAAACATCATACCCTCACAGGAGCTGTGCAATAACCTTGCCCACTTCTTCTGTGACAAAATCGCAAATAAATACAGAAACTTCAAACACACACCTATGGACTTCTTCGACAGGTACCCAACCACTGTAACGGACAAAAAGCACACACTGACCACCTGGAACATCCTCTCCACCCAGGACATCATCACCACCATGTAATCCATCCACTCTGGAGCTCCCGCAGACTCATGCCCACACCAACATCTTCAACCTTGGAAATCAAAGGATCGGCCAGGAACTCACCACCCAGCTCAACACCTCTATCACCACCACAACATTTCCTGATGCCCGGAAACACACCGAAGTCAGACCACTACTTAAAAAACATCTGCCAACCTCACAGAACCAAACAACTACAAGCCAATCTCCCTGCTCCCATTTCCAGCAAAGGTACTGAAAAAAAAGATCATCAACAAGCAACTCATGACATTCCTAGGGCAGAACCAGCTACTCGACTCCTCCCAAATTGGCTTCCTCAGCAATCAAAGCACCGAAACTGCCCTGATCGCAGCCATCGATGGCATACAAACCCATCTTGGCCAAGGAGAAACAACAGCTTTGATCCTTCTGGACCTCTCAGCAGCCTTCAGCACTGTATCCCACCACATGATGATCGAAAGACTCCAGTAGATTCATATCCAAGGGGACATGCTCACATGGATCACCTCCTTCCTCATCAGAAGAACCCAGAGGATCCACCTCCCACCTCTGTACCAAAGGAGATCACCTGCGGTGTCCCCCCATGGCTCATCTCTGTGCCCCACGCTCTTCAATGCATATATGACCCCGTTGGCGAATATTGTCAGATCCCACTGTCTCATCATAATTTCCTACGCAGATGACAACCTACTCATCATCTCACTCCCCAATGACCCCTCCACTACCAATACCGGCTTCCACAGATGCATGACAAGCGTTGCTGACTGGATGAAGAACAACTGCCTGCAGCTGATCACAGACAAGATGGAAGTACTGATCTTTGGCAATAGCAGCAACACATGGAACAACTCCAGGTAGGCATCAGACTTAGGACCCGCACCCACTCCTTCTGACCACGCCAGAAATCTTGGAATCAACATTGATGACAAGCTCACCATGAAATCACAGTTCACCCCTGTCTCCTCTGCCTGCTTCCTCCCCTTGCGCATGCTGCGTAAGATCTTCAAGTATCTGTCCCTACACACGAGACACACTGTGACACAGGCCCTCATCACCAGCCGACTGGACTATGGCAAAGCCCTCTACGTAAGAATTGCCCCACACCTCCTACAGAGACTTTAGACCATATAGAACGCCACAGCCAGACTCATCCTCGGGCTTCCCCGATGAACCCACATCACATCCCACCACAGGCAACACCACTTACTCCCCTGTACAATTCAAGCTGCTGACCCACGCCCAGAAGGCTCTACACAATCAAGGACGTGCTCACATTAACCACTGCCTGAACTTTCACCAAAAATCAAGAAGACTATGATCTGCCTTCCTTTCACTTGCCCATACTCCCTGCATATACCAAAGCAGAAGTGGAGGTCGCTCCTTCTCTCACATCGCAGCAAAAGCCTAGAACAGCCTCCCCACGCACCCCGAGACCATCACCTCACTTCCAGAATTCCAAATGGACCTCAAGACCTGGCTGTTTGAATAAGCCTCCACAGGATCTGCAAGCGCCTGGATACCTTATTGGGTGATTAGCTGCGCTTTATAAATCCTGATTGATCCTGCTTGAATCCTGATTGACTCGAGGCACAATTATGTTTTATGCTGCACCTACCATTCTTCAGTCTGTCTCACCTGATAATTATAGGTATTTTAAAGTACTGGGAGATTGAAAGATTTCTTTCACCTTTCATTACTCGTGCCTTTTCTTGTGATCATTGTGACTTTTTCAATTGCTATCAGTGGCAATGAAAGTCTCATTAGCCTGTTTCTAAGTTTCCTTGGCCCTAAGATAGGAATGGACAATTGTTTTGAGATTTTTCACTTTGCAATAGATAGATAATTTTACAAAAGTCAGTGACTGGGTCAGGTGGTGCGCTGCATTTACAAGGAGAGCCAGAAGCCGATAAACTCATATGCTCAGTACCCCAAAAACCTCTTTCTAAGGGAGCATTTACAAGAAAGAATAAATGTCAATTATTTTTTTGTAAAGCGTGTTAAATTCAGGAACTCACCTGGTGCATTTTATTACATCCAATTATGTGCACTCGGACTTTTTATGTACATTAATGTGGCTTTTCTTCAATTTTACTACAGTCTAGTGCTTTTTCGTTAGTATTCACGTTTTATTATTTCCATGAAAAACAGCCCAGAAAGTTAATCGCGGGCCTGGATGAAAAAACATTATCTACTGTTCTGATATTTGGCTGCCTGGGCCTATTAATGGTTTAATAAATAACTGTAAATGGAGATTTTATTTCTCTGCTTTTAGTGCGGCTCCTATTTCAGAGGAGGGCTCTTTGGCAGAGTCACAGGGCCGCGTGTGATAAAAGGCAAGCCAGAGCTGCACAGTCAGGGCAGTAATTATTACAAGGATAATTAAATGTTATTTAGTTTTCTTCAGCACAACAGAAGCCGGCCCCCTGAACATTATTGACCCTTGATATACACACACGGGCCGATCATTTGTGGGCTCGATCTTCCTTGGTTTCTGTGTAGAGCCCCCTCTAAATATTCCTGAATATGTTCATATACTCCGATAGAATAGGTTGCCCTTAATAACACGTGACATGTTAGAGCCTTGATTATAACACACCAGGTAGTCTGTGGCGGGCATGTTTCTGCATGGCTGTGTTGTGTATTGTGCAGTTACTGCCACCAAGTAGGGTTCACAACTCTGAAGTTCATCCTCCAGTGTCTTTTCTTCTGATTCTCTCTGAATTACCTGGGAATAGGAGAATCCCCTTCTCCATTCACAAATATATGGCTTACAACCGTATAGTGTGGGAACTGGGCCAAACATGTAGTGTGGGTCAAATTCCAAAGTTGCAGGATCCTTGGGTGGGCATGATGCAAGCTTCATGCTCTAGACACAAGGAGTTTTCCAGGGCTGGACATGTGTTTTATTCCACCGGGCATTTCCCCAGTGGGCTTGAGCCCTTGTAGGCTGCTTTTGAAAGTCCAGGGCCGCTTCTGGAGACTCTATCTCTTTCCCTTTAGATTAATTACAGAAACCACAGGTTGGGAGGGAGGGAGAGAGAGAGAGAGATGAAAGGGCAAGAGGAGAAAGAGAGATGGGATGGATGGATAGATGCAGTGAGAGAGAGCATGAGGAGTCTTAGGGAGCTCAGTGTTAAGAAAATTATTCTTCTGCTTTTCCCCAACAATATTTGGAATATGTCTCTTAGCCAAGCAATGTGAAACCCCAGGAGTCACCACCCACAGCTAAGTTCCTTGCGCTAGAATCATAAAATATGTCAATATGTTGCTTCCTTGAGCGTGTTTTTCAAAGAGGTCGTAACACCCTGGTCAGCAGCCTCACCCACATCCCCTCCTATGCTAGAGACCAGGCAGGAAGTAGAACATCAGTGCCAGGAATCCTCCTGCTACTGTACTAAGTTCAGGATTCTCATATCAGCCTAGGTATCCAAGCGCCATCCATTAGTCCTTTTCAGAAAATTGTTGCGGCTTTAAGTAACACCTCATCAGTATCATCACTAAAATCCTGGTCTGGCCTCACCCGGTCTCCACTCATCTCAGATCCTCTAATTTTGTTCTACTTTCACCTTCCCCTGTTCACTGCCCCTTCTTTATTTTCACCACAGTAATGCATCAAACTCCTTTCTTTTGTTCTTTGGCTTTCGGTTGTTTTGTAGCCTAGGTCCGCTCTAAATAAATCCCCATACATGCTAACAGCATATTCGAGGACTGAGGCTTGTGTTGCAAATGGGATATTAGTTGGAACTGGTGTAGGTGGCCCCTGGAGAGCAGGACCCACAGCCGTAGGCATGCTGCTTGTAGGAAGATCTGAAGAACAAATATCTGGGCTAAGGCATTTTACTAACACTTTCCTACATGTTTGAGGCCTCACAGACCCAGCGAGGAGTTATTTGGGTAAGATAGAAACAGTGAGTTCTTTCTTCTATTGAGTGCACAAATATATCCCCAGAGAATTATACAAACAGTGAAGGAATATGTTTGCAAACTGTGTTGCAAATAATACTCCTATTGTAACAGGGGAGATTTTAAGACATGCTCTCCTGCTTGAAAGCTGATGGCAGCTCGCCGTACTTGACCAGTATTTCCCTGCTTTAGGTGAAGAAGGATGTGCTTTGAATGGATAGGAAGCATTCTGGGTGCTGAGATCTGTCCAATGGGTGGCACTCCAGGTGCGCAAGAAGGATATGTAAGAAGCAAGGGTTCTGCAAGGAGACTTCCCTGTAAGCCTTTTCATTACACGTTGATAATTTAGGTATGATGAACGAAAGGGTGAACAAGATCAAGAGAGACTAGGGTTGAGTGCTTTGAAAAGATTGTTTAGTATTTTGTGAAAAACAAATGTGGGATACTAAGTAGATGAAGTGGGGGAATGGGACTGGGGTGCAAGTATGTGAAGTGATGTGGGTGTAAAGGAGCATACGCGTGTGTCCCTCCCATCATTAATTGATTTTCTCTGTGTTTTTTTTTTTTTTTTTACAAAAAATACCTTCAAGATCTGTGCACCCTCATGTAATCTTCTATGTTAAGGAGGGCTCAGTGAAAACTGTCTTCAGAATTAATCTTATCCACGGCTTTTCTTGGATAGGGAAGATACGATGCGAAGCGCTTTGTCATTATGCTTTGTAATTTCCAACGCGTACTCAGGAATCCTCACGTTGACTTCCAAAGATGCAGTGGGCAAAAGCATAAGTAGTATACAAACGGTTAGTTGTTGAGACAACAGTAACACTAAAGTGGACACCAGAACATCTTAGCATACCTATGCATGTCTGGTATCTCTGAATTTAGTAGACCCAGTAAAAGATGTCAGGCCCTCCTTGTCCAGCTAATTCTTTGACGAAGGAAGCTTGACAGAAAAGCCATACTTGGGGGAATCATTCATAATAATAATACAGAAACTATGTATTCAGTGCATTCTGTCCTTTCTAAATCGGGAAAAAGTTTCATTTCCACTAACAGTGTGCGCTAGATCTAAAGATATGCGTTACCATCTTTCCCTACGGTCCTTGGATTGCTCATCAAGACAGGGTTATGAGTCCACTATAAACAAAAAAACAAAAAAAATAATGTTATGACGGAGCCATCAAATATGCACATGTGGAGTTCAGGATCCTAATGTATACCACATGCCGTCCCATTACACATTATACTCAGTGCCAGTTCAGTCTTTTCACCTTTCAGGCGATAGGCTAAACAGCACAGTGCCTGAAGGGCCAGTGGATCTCTGTTTGTTTATTTTTTTTCCACAAAAGTTGTGTGCTGCATGTAAAATTTCAGTTTGTGCTCTTCGGGGCCTTTTTTAAAATAAAATGCAAATCCTTGCATGCTAAGGGTCACTCAATCTATGTAATCAGTTTTGCATAATTCTCCTATATTGTTTCCTGATTTGAGGGCAAAAGGCTGGTTGAATGGCATAAGGCAATTGAAGTCTACTCTCTGGACATGATGAGTGGTGCTCAAGTCAACAAAACACAAACCAATGCACAGCACTCACCTCAGGATTTGTTTTGGGGGTGTTCTCTTTCTAGAGTGTTCTTGCGGGTGATACCTAGTGAGATTTTATCTGGATTCCCCATGTGGGGAATAAAGTTATGGCGGAGCCATCAAATATGCACATGTGGAGTTCAGGACTCTAATGTATACCACATGCCATACCATTACTCATGAGACTCCGTGCCAATTCAGTCTTTTCATCTTTTAGGCGCTAGGCTAAACAACACAGTGCCTGAAGGGTCAATGGATGTCTGTCTGTCTTTTTTTTTTCCCAAAAAAAAGTTGTGTGAGCTGTATGTAAAATGTCCATGTGTGCTCTTCCGGGCATTTTTCAAATAAAATGCACATCCTTACATGCTGTCACTTAGTCTATGTAATCAGTTTTTACATAATGTTCTTATGTTTTTTTCCTGATTTGCGGGCAAAAGGCTGGTTGAGTAGCACAAGGCAATTGATGCCTCCTCTCTGCACATGAGTGGTGCTCAAGTTAACAAAACAATACAAAGAGCACATACCCCAGGTTTTGTTTTGGGGTGCTCCCTTTGTAGAGTGCTCTTGTGGGCGATAGAATCTCACTGCACTTCCACCATATATCATTTCTAGTGAGACTTTGTCTTGATTCCCCCGTGTGGGGTGGGCTTCAAAGCTGAATCCAGTGGCTGATGATGGACTGAATCGCCTGTTCCAGAGGTCTTTCAGGACCATAGTCCAGGGCATCACGTTTCTGTACAGCACACCAAACACAGCTTCCAAATAATGTCGAAAACGCTCAGAGGTTCTAAGTATACAGCTCAGGTTTCATGCCAGCATAAGGAGTTAGGGGCCAGTGTCAATGTTATTAAATCTATACTTATTTTGATGCTATGTGGAGCAGAATGTTCAACCCTATTAGAAAATGCCTTTAATTTGTAAGGTCTGTTAAGGGCCAACATTGTATCAGTTTTGTCCTTCAGGCCCAAGGGACAGTTCTGCTTTAATGTCTGTCCAGCAAGGAAGTATGGCTTTCAGCAAACTGTTTTCTTTTTGATTTACTGCTCCATGTCAAGGGAAGGTTAGTGCTTCGCAGACTGGGTGCACGACTGACACTTGTTCAGGTCTCTTATGAATATATTTAGATGCTGTCTCAGTACTTGTGAGACTCAAGCAAGCATAAGTGGTTTTGAACAGCGTCGTGCAGCTGCTTGAGAGAGACTGGATAAACCTGAATAATTTTGGAAAGTGTTGGGAAACATATCAAAACAAATGTTATCGCATTGTCTTCCATTCGGTCAGTGTACATGGGAAAAGTATGGTACACATGGAAACATTCCTTGGAAGGCACAGAATTTGAGAAACTGTTGTTCTAATACGTTTCCCGGTGATCCGTGGTTGCCATTCACCAAAGTGCAGGTAGCCACAAACCATTGTTTCTGTTCTAACCCTTTCAGCTGGCTGCCCTGCATCAGGTTTAACTCTTGTTACCACTTCAAATCAGTTGAAAATCTACAAACCTAGTAATGCCTCAAAATGAAAATATAGTGGTTTGTTGGGTTTTTCTATGGTCCAGAGATTTCCTGTCACCAAACACCACACTTCCAAGATTGACTGCCTGATGTGTGTCCCGTGCCCATGCTCAGTCACGTTCCATTGAATATCTATACCAGTCATAAAGTAGACCAAAGGGGAATCGGTATACCAAGATCATTTTCCTTACTGACACTCCTGTGTGGGGGAGCAGCAGATAACTGTTCCCTTTCTGAACTTTTGCAAAACACTATGCCCCTCATTATGAGTTTGGCGGGCGGAAAAGGCCACCCATCAAACTCCAGCAGGTTGGGTTGCCGCCAGTGCGGTCCCCTTTCTGTGGCCCCTATTAAGAGTTTCCCGCTGGGTCAGCAGGAAACAGTCCACAACTTTGTCGCCAGCTTTTAATTGAGCCAGCAGCAATGTTGAGGTGCGTAAGGTGCACCAGCACCCGTGAAACGCATGACGGGGCTGGTTGTGGGTGCCCCTGCACTTCCCATGCCAAGTGCATTGGCAGTGATGGGGCCCCCATGGGGCCCCGTGCATCCCGTCTCTGCCACTCTTCACATGGCGGGGCAACAGCCATGTAAACGCCAGAGGAGAGGGGGGTCATGATCCCCAGGGCAGTGCTGCCTGCAGTACTGCCCTGGTGGAATGGGACCACCAGGCAATCGGGCAGCCGAAAAGTGGTGGTGCCGGCAGCCCAACCGTGGTGGTAACTCCACAGTCATAATGTGGCTGCCAAACCGCCACATTGGCGGCGGTCTGACCGCCACCGCGTCCCTGGCAGTCAGTAGACCGCCAGGGTCATAATGACGGCCTATGTTTCCTCATTCTTTGTGCTCCTACTACAGTGGGTAGCAGTTCTTCATCATCAAGACTTGCTGGCCAAAAAATGCTTGCTGAGAATTAGAATCTTCTATGTCAGAAAATAATGCACTCTGTGAAAGTTGCAAATATTACTTTAGTGCCTATGCAGACAAGCCCCCTCTCTCCCCACCACCCCCCATTGAAACCTATGTACATTTTAAATTGCTAGACTGTGGACAACAACCCCAATAGAATTCTAGGACTAATATTTGCCTGGGCAATTTTGTTTACAAAATTGCACTTGTCAGATGTGGCGGGAAAACATTTGGATTATATGAAGGGCCAATAATAGGCGTTAAATGTATTTGAACAACCCAATAGCGATTACAAACGCACTCTGGCTGAAACCCTGGCATTGAAAGGGTTGAATGGCCTGAATTATATTTCTGCAGAAAACTGGATAAAAGAATTATATTTCTGCAGAAAACTGGATAAAATATTCCATTAACAGTATAAACATGTACTGGGAAAAAGTCTTAAAGGTCTGTTTGGCCATTACTTGCTAATGGCATAATCAAAAGTAATCAGCTCTGTTTTCACCACAAATTATTTTTCTATAACTCAAAGGGCTAAAGGTACTTCTTTTTAGCGAAAGGCTAGGCAGCTTTCTCTTACTTAACTGCATAAATAAATAAGGTGGCCCATGGCTTTTAACTGTAATAAACATGAGATATGCTGGAGACTGAGGTCTTTTGTGGAGTTTAGTATGATCACCATTGCTCATACCTACTAAGTTAATCCTTTACAATCACTGCACGAAAAAGTCCTCTGTTCATGCTAAAAACATACCAGTGGCTAAACTGAGATTGTGTGTAGAGTAGAAAAAGTGTGTTTGGAAACAATTGTTTTTTTTCTCAATGTACCTAGTATCTGGATTTTTTTTTTACCACAGGCTAATTGCCTATTTAAGAGGGTCTGGGCACAATAGTTTATAACATAGCAACATGTACATATTGATATTCAGTAAATATGTTACTTTTTCCACCTCAGTAGTTGCACTACAACCACATGAGTTCCTTGAGATTGATGTTTTTTTAAAAATATTGTTTCTTCCCAGAATGACATGTCAATTCGAGTTTGAAAATATAATTGTTAACAATAACACAATCATGTTGTGTCTGACTTTAACATAAGGAGTGTTGAGCAGTATGCCTGCATTGAATGTCTTGCTTGTCACAATGATAAGAATGCGATATGTTGAATTCATTGCAGACTCCTTGGAATACATCCCTTTTCTTAATGTACAAAAACTCACTCATTCATACAAATATATTATATGCTATACCTAAATCAATGTAAGATCAGTACTTTAATCTAAGAATGGAATTTGATATAATTTTGGATTCTTTAAAACTCAGTTTGTTTTCTTTTTACATTATACACGGATAATTGTAAGAATCTAGGTTTTTTTTTTTTTTTAGACCATCAAACACTAAGCCTATTTTCTGTTTCAATATCTAGCTATAGTGTGGAATATAACTACATTCTTATAATTTTAATCCATAAGACCTATGACATGCTAGTTAGGGTCACTAATGTTTCTGATGGACCACGCAGAATTGTAGCTAGATGTTGACCGATGTATGTCTGTATTGTTTTACTGCAAATAGTTCTTTGTAGAACTCACAATCATGGAATGATGTGGGATTTCATTAATTATTTTTAGCAATTTATATTTTTGCTAACATCTGTCAGAATATTATTGTCCAGAGCCCACTCTTCAAGACGGGACAACAAAACACCTCCCAGGATTTTAGCAGTAGAATTAATTAGAGAAATCGGACGATAACCGCTTCGGTTTGACCTGTCCCCTTTCCTAAATATCGGAACTATGGTGGCAGATCTCCAAGAGTCTGGGATGTGTCCCAGGAAAACTAATCTTAAAAACATTAGTGAGAAGTGGAGCCCACATGTGGATGTGGGCCTTTCCTGAAGTGTGTTTGTTTATTGCCTCAATTACCTCAAGAACTTAGATCGAATTTTAAAGTTCCCGAGACTCAATGGCCAAAGGACCACTAGGCCCATCTATTTTATATGGTTCTTCATGGGTGAAACATTTTGTAAAGTGAGATTCCCACGCATCCACGAGAGTAAGATTCTCAATACAAGGTGCATCTGTTTCCTTGATGAATGGCCTATGTACTACCTCCCAGAATTTGGAGCTAGCCTTGAGTCTCCTTGCCAGTTCAAGCTCTTCCCATGCCTTTGTTCTATTTTCCTCTATTCTTACTTCTAAGATCTTTTTACATTCCTTCTTGGCATTCTTAACATCGCAGGCCACCCTAGGATTCTTCTTCAGTGCCCCATCAGTTTCCTTTGAGCAGCAGTACAGGCTGAATAAAACTATTGGCATGGTGCTCTCGCTCGAGTGATTGTGGGAGCTGTAAAGCCATTCAAAATAGGCCTAAAAACTTGTGCGAACTCTAATTGAATCACGTCAGTGCTTGCATCGGCTGTCAATAATGGCATGATAGATGCCCAAGAATTTCTCACTTGGGCTTGTTCAAAGGCCACATGGTCAACCCTGTCGCACTTACATTGCACACCCCTATTTTTTTAGAGACAATCAAAGTATCTGATCTTTTAAGTTTAGGAATTTTACTGAGGGAATCCAAGGTTATCACGAGTGGGAAATGGTCGCTTATGCCATTGCTGGATACCACAAAATGATTTAAGAAACTGGATAGTTCAGAGGATAAAAGTACGTGGACTATAGTGCACCCAACATGGCCTCCTGTAAAAGTTGGAATCCTGGGTCTTTGGTACCCACAAATATCAACTGTGAGGGACAAATGATATTTCAACAATTATTTGTTCAAAGCCTCCCATCAACCGTATGAGCAAAGTGTGTGGTATTTTCACATTGGTCATTGCTAAAACCACAAATTTTGAATATCAGGACACATACAAGTAGCAATGTTAAAATCACCAACCCATATAATTTATACAACACGATCAGTATGTTGAAAAAAAGCCACAAAATGATCATTCAGTTAGTCAATTATATTCCTTGTTGACTAATTAAAAATGTCCGATTTGGGTTCAGGCCTGGCATAGGGACTATTGAACAATGCCTAAAACTCTACTTAATTGTTGGCAAACATGTCAAAGTGCAAATGCGTTCAGTGCATTTGGCCTTCATTGATTTGCCAAGTGCTTTGGACCTGGTCGGCCACTCCAGATTATGGAATCAAATGTCAAATATGGAGGTGGATATTGAACTTTTAATACTTTTTAGGCAACTGCACCAAGATCTCACAAGCAGGGTTTGGTATGGCCCTTCAGGAGAATATTCGCCCCAAAGTTGTTCCACGCAGGGAGGTAGGCAGGGGTGCATTTTGGTTCCCTTTCTTTTTCTGCTGTATATAACTGGGATAAACAACTACTTAAATGAAAAGGGGAAGGACATCCCTCGTATGGGGTATAAGCTTGTCCCAGTCCTACTGTTTGCAGATGATGCAGTGCTAATTGCCCGCACAACAAATGGTCTCCGGACTCTGTTGGACCTGTTTTTAGTATTTATGCATGATTTAGATCTTAAAGTAAATTAAACCAAATCACACATTTTGGATGTGGCCATCCTGGTACAAAGTCTAAGTGTTTTAACATGGTGGAGTACAACTTAGCAAAGGTGAAGAGTTTTAATTATTTAATGATTCTTTTTACTCAAACCTTTAGCTGGTCTTCACTCTTAACATACAGACTCCCGTCCCTGAGCAGTAACATATACTTTTTCTTTAGATTTGCTGCAAAGATAAAAAAAAAAAATTAAAAACCCAGTATCGAAGATGCTGAGCCTTTATAGGAGTAAATGCATAGCGGTGAGAACATATGGCACTGGTTTGTGGGGTTACATCAAAGTTGATATCCTCCAAAGAGCAAACAAATTGCTTTACTCATGGACTGTTGTCAGTACCAGGAGGAACTGCCACCCTAGTATGCTATGAAGAGCTAGAGTTAACATTTTTGGAAGGCCTGACGGCTTGGCCCATTTATTGCTCTGGATCAAAATCTGGTGCACACCAGAAGCCAGTTTAACTAGAATATGCAATTCAGACTGTCTGGCATTAGATAGGTCAGACTGCATATTGTGGCATAAAGACTCATTAAAAAATTGGGTTTATGAGTTATTTGAAAATCCTCGTACTAATGAGCCCAAGCACAAATCATGTATTTAAGAACGTTATTTGGCATACCGGAGGGACATTCTCATTGAAGCGGCCCTGACATTGGACTCAGTTGCAAAATATGCTGCTGTCTCCACAAATGGTACCGAACCGTACCTAGGTTGGATGTTTATCACACTCACTGCCATTGGTTAACTCTTCTGAGAATGGTTACACTGCATCGTAAGTTTGCGTTCCCTTTGTCAGAGTAATGGCACCAGGTTCTCCCGCCCTGCGTGTGACCCCATTGCCACGCAATGTACACGTCATTTTATGCTGTTTTGTACTTTGTACTCTGCACCCAGACATTCTTTCCTGGCCCCTGTCTTGCGTAACACGAGTTTGAGGCGTTACAATGAGGGGTTAATTTATTTGCAGTGTTTAGGAGCCCCTAAAATCTGCTATGCCATCTTAAATTATATTAAATCAGCCTTTCGTATAAGGAAAATGTATGAATCTTAGTCAGCCATTTTAGGTCATATCGGCTTGTAATATGGTGTTTTCGAGGTGGTTTTATTATTTTTCTTTTTCCCTCCTTTAACAGTCAAATTTCACCTTGTTTTATTTTATAAATACAGTCCACTAAATGCATTTCAGTATGTGCTCATTTTGTCTGCGTTCGGATATTATCTTGTTTAATAAAAGCTAATTTTCACACATTTAGAAAATCTTATTTTTTGTAAATAATTCCATTCACAATCTGTATTGGCTACCCACTGAAAGGTAAATAATGTAGCATTCATTCCTTCTGTTGTTCTGTGCAAAAACTTTTAAGGACTGGTAAGTGTTAATTATATGACTGTTTTGTCAGAGCTGATTCGGAAGTCAATACCATTTCTTAATGTATTTCTAATGTCATTGTAAATTTGAAGCCATTTAAAATAAATATTTAAACTTCCAAAAGCTGATGCTACAGGCAGAAGTGGTTGTTTTGTTGTTAGTTGCTATCTAGTCTGTGTTTGCTAGTGTATCCCAGGCCTAGAAATGAAGCACAAAGAAGTGCAGGAGAAGATTGTTCAACTCTTTTCACAAGGTTGTTCTGATGTAGTTCTTGGTTCACATGCCTTCAGATATGTTCATAATCTTGATTGAAACACCTTCATCAAAACTAGCTGATGAGGAAGCTTGTAGAACTGTTTTTTCATAGCCTTTTCTGCTTTTCATTACTGCCTCTGCACAGTTGTCCTACAAAACAATGCTGTACATTGCGATAATATTGAAATTCTGCCATTTCTGATAGAGATTTCTAATTGCAGACTCCTCACCTTTAGAATATTCCCCCAGGTGTCAGACTGGATCTGGAAAATCCTGAGCAGTATCCCTGTGCACCGGCAGGTGGTGCCGATGGCCCTGTATTAGCATTGGTCTGCGCCGGATGTAATGTGTGCAGGCCTTTATAGACACCTCCCATTCCCGCTGACATCAGTTCCTTTCTTTCCATGCCAACCAGTGCGGACCATTGGGACGTGTCTACAAAAATATTTCTATTAAAACAGTGGTAATGTCGCAAACAGATGTCTGTGACTGACCCTTATGCGGTTTTCCTGTTGTGTCTGGGGTTGGGCAATAATTCCGAGGCCTGCAGTGATTGTGCCTTGGTGCACTCTGAGGTCATTTGAAAGCTCTTTGTGACAAAGTACTGCTAAACCCTGACCAGGGTTCAGTCTATGACTAAAAGTATGTCCCAGTCTCGTTCCTGAGGTTGCTCCTGCAATAGGTTGACTTCAGGATCTAAGCCCTTAGACAAAAAGAAGAAGCGCAAGAAGTCCAAGCAGGGCTTGGCCTTGTCCCACCACTTTCAATCTGCTGAGAAGGTGCAAGGGTGTCATCGTTCATCCAGTTCGTGCTCCGGAAGTCGCTCTTCTTCTAAATCAGTTCCAGCCCTTGATCCACTGCAGCTGGAATTTCTATGATCAGCAGCTACACTGCTACAAATCAGAAATTTCCACAAAGCTACACTGGCTATTTGGCACATTAGTCGCTCCCTCTGGCTCTAGAGCAGGCCCCAAGGAGTGGAGAAGCCTCCCAATTGAGCTTTTGCCCACAGGTCCTCTCTCAATGCCAGTTGGGTCCTCTAGATCAGCTCAGGGCTCAGAACTGACTTTGGTACTGGTTCCTCCCCAGCGCCATGCTGGAATGCAATCCACCAATGCCGTCGTCATCGACTCAGGACGATGATGGCCAACCTATAGTGCTGTCTGACACAATGCTGCTCCAACCAAGGCTGTACCTTTATCTGAGCTGTGACCTCTTTATCACCCTTCTGATTCAGACACAGAGTCTCTAACTTCTGGAAGAGCTCATGTCCTTCATGAGTTATTCAGCATAGACTCCGACAATGAGGGCTATGATCCTGGGGCTGAGATTGGCCAGCCTTAGCTAGAGGACAACTAGTACAAGGAACTCCAAGATGCTAGTGGTTGGGATACCTGCCCAGTTTCTCTCCCAGGGCCAGCCACAGAAGATGGAGCCTCCTTTGCTATGGCTATTCGAAGGGCTGCAGAGGTTCTTGATCTCAGGCTTACCACTCAGGAAGATGAAACCGGTTTTCCTACTGAAGTGTTGCAGCCTGGACAGTCGAGTTATGAGCCCCTACCCTCTTATTGATACACTGTTAGGGACCTGGGCCAAACCCTGCTCAGAGGCCCGCCTGTGAATGCCATTGCCCTTCTCCAGGTGAGACCACTTTCCTCACCCTGCACCTCACTCTGAGACTTTTGTGGTGCAGGCTTGCCGCGTAAGGGAAATCCAAACTCATTTCCCACTTCTACCTATGAAAGGGAATCGAAGAGGATAGAGACTTTGGGTGAGCAAGTTTTTTTTTTTTTTACCTCTACAAATCTGACCCTTTGCTCAGTAAATGCCAGCTGCATGTTAGGCTACTAACCCCACTCCTGGTGGAACGCTGTAGCCCAAGTATTGCACATGTTGCCATAAGAACCCCGGACAATAGCTTCCCTGGCCATGCAAGATGGTTGTGGTTTGGTCAAGTTCACCATCCGCTGTGGAATGGATACCACTGATTCCCTCAATATGGCTATAGGCACCAGTGTGGCCCTTTGCAAGCACGCCTAGGTGTGGTCCAATGGCTTTTTGGGAGACATTCAGGCCAGTCTTAAGCGCATGCCAATTGATGACTACTGACTTTTTGGGGTAAAGTGACTCGGCCCCTGGTGTGCTTCAAAGATAGCAGGACCACATCGCGCTCCTGGGCCCTTTCAGCTCCTCGTGCCAACCATATGAGCATTTTCGTCCCCTCTGTGATTACGGTAAGAGCTTCCAATAGCCACAGCAAGTACAACAATCACCCCAGCCTTTTCATGGTCGCAGTCTGCACAGGCAGGGGCAACAGGGACAGTGTGCAGCCCAGCCTTCTGCCCTCCCCCATGATGCTTTCTCCCCCCAAAGCCTCTTCAGTGTGTCCTTGATGGAACATAGCCACCTGTCGGAGACAGGATGCACCATTTTCTGCCATGAAGGTAATAACTGCAGACAAGTGGGTCCTTCAAATTGTTCAGCATGGTTACTCATTACTAATTCTCAAGACCTCTCTTCACTGGCCGATGGTGGACCACCTGTTGCTATTGCAGCAGGAAGTGCTGGCTGTTTGGGCCAAAGGTGCCATCGAGAGGGTACCTGCACCAGAAGTTGGTTATGGTTGTTAGACCTACAATTTCACGGGGTGAAAAAAGCTAGGAGCTTTTGCCCTCTCAATGCCTTTCTGTAGATAGACCGATTCTAGATGCTTACCCTGGCCCAGGTCTTCTCTGCTCTTGGTTCTGGAGACTGGATGAGTAATGGTGGACCTGCTGGACACTTATTTCCAGTACATTGTGATCTTAGCTGCTGCCTTTGTACAAGAGGTTTTTCATCCTCTGTGGGGTTGTCTTTCACAGCTCCTCCAGAAAAAATGTGTCACTTTGTAATAATCTTCAAATTCCTGCCTGAACTAGTGTAATTGTCTGGATCTTTTAGTTTTTCCCTTGAAACCATATATATGTTTGTGTCCAACTTTGTTTCTCTAAACCTTAGCGGTCATTATAGTAACAGGGCTCTTGCCTTGTTTCTTAGAGCAGTCTCGCAAAAGCTCTTCCCGAGAATGTTCCATTAGATACTGATGCGCTGATGATATGAACAAGAACTGGTGCAGTTTCTTTGGAGCAATTTTTGTGTAAGGCTTGTAGGATAGCATTATCAACTTAAGAGGCAGGTTTCATATTTGAATGTCAATGAGGTCAAAAGGAAGGGCATCCTTATTTTAAGAGCGGAGGAATGACAGGATGATAACTTTGATGGATGGATAACTTTGAATGTTTCCTCTTAACGTTGAGGTGAATTTTGAACATCTGAGAGAGAACGCCATTGAGTTTCGAAGAACAGTAAGTAAATAATGTAAAGGGGGATTAAGGAGGATGTTTGGGCCATGTCATTTACAGGGGAAAGAGCTTTGGGAAAGTTAAAAGTCTGTGTCCTTTGCCTTTTGAAGCATTGCACATTGGCTTCTATGTTTCGTTTTGCCTTCACTGAATCACTGACTCCATATTTTTTCCAGTTTCGGACTTGGTGCTTGCCGCCACATGGTCCTTCTTACACTCTTGTCCATAGACTGTGATTTTAATGAATGTGGTTTTCGTGAAACCAGCATATTGATCAGTTGATCAAGGAGTCGGAATGGGTATCTGCAAGGTTACCAGCTATCTTTCAGTAGCAAACATGTATTCTCTAATTATATACTCACAGTTTATTTAATAAAACTTACTATTGTACAAGTGCAGTGGTTTGTTCAGTGTGGAAGTGACAGGGTTGTTTATGCGAGACGCCAGGTAAGGCATAGACAGGCGAGATATTCATCATCTGATGGCATAACCTCTTTCTTTATTACAGACCATGCTCAGAAGAGGGGGCTGAAGCTTGCTACAGACAAGCACCACCACTTTTGTCAAGAACAACCTGACACCTTCATTCAGAGGAACTCGAAGAAACTGCAAGAATTAGAAGAGACTATGACCACAGCAAGCCTAATACAATGTGTATGCACTACTACCACTGAAGCGAAGCCCCCGCAGAAGGCTTCACATCCAAGGGTCAGGCACACAGAGTAACAACTAGGTGCAAAGATGCAAGCAGAAACTGACCAAAGTGAGAGAAATACTTTGTTCTGAGACCTAGAATGATGTGGTACTTGGCACAGAATTAACCTATTACACACCCATCTTTTGGTTTTATTAATCAGGAATTACAACCTCGTACCATATTCTTCACTAACCGATGTGTAGAACTGCACCAGTGTCCAGTGTTGTGTTTCTCTTTGGTTACTAGGGTGTCCTCTTGTTGCAGTGTTGGAAGGTTCAAAATTGCCGGAGGCTGAGCACAATTGTGACAGTATATTCTCCTCCTCATAACATCTGGTGAATGTTAGTGTTGCGCTTTGTTCTATATAAATAAACTGTGTATGTGAGGCCTACTACAAAGATCATAGAAACACACGTCAGACGATGTCCTCTTCCCACACCATTTTGTAGCCAGTGTTGGCTCTCATTACAATAGTCTTTTATTGCATTTTACAAGTTCAATCGAAAGCTGTGTTTGCTGTTGTATCCTGCTCCTCCTAATTCTCGCAATTATGTCTGGAAACCTATTGTATTAAACCACATATTTTCGGAGCAAGAAACTTTTCTGTCTGGTATGTTTTAATTGGGTTTTTGCTGTATTTTTAAGTTTAAACATTGGAAAAAAACATGTAACAAATGCATTGAACTCATGACTGCAAAGGGTAGAGAAACCTGTGTAGTGGCATTATGTTCCATAACGGTATAACCCCCACATTTTTCCTTTGAGAACCATAAATACGAAAGTGGTATGGCAGGAGAGAACTGTCCATTAGTCATGGGATTTCGAATAGGAGAGCAGCATGTGCAGACATGTCCATGGCAGTATCGAAAATGCACTCGGAATAGTCGGAAACGGAATAGAAGATACATTTGTCATGGATCCGCGTGGAATATGTTCCATCTTCACAGTGAAAGTCTCTACACAACTCTGCAGAACGTAATGGCCATTAGAATTATTGGCCAATAGAGGACTAAAATGTTCAGCAGGGTTAACTAAGATGCATATCAAGAAAAGGCAAATTATGTGGCATTGACCTCCACATTCAGTGGCGATACTATTTTTATCCATTTGGGCTAGAAACAATATTTGGAAGAGTTGTATGAGGGAACAACACAGGTGAAAACGTTGCATGCGTTTACAACGCATTTTTTACACTGCATTTTGTTTAGCACGCATGTTTTTACCTCGTATGCCATTACTACGCATTATTAGTCTAGCTAAGGTAAGTATTAGTAAGGTAAGTTTAAATAAATATATACATATCTTTTTGAGGGGGAGACTCCCCCAAACCTCCATACTTACCTTGAAAGCATGGTAAAGGCATGCGTGGTAAAGGCCTATACGTGGCAAAAACTTGCGTGGTAATGAATGCGTCGTAAATGTACCACAATGTAAAAATCGAATTAAGACTGTTTCCCATTTGGAAGTGCAGCAAACCAAAAATTATACAATATATGGTGCAGCAACACAAAATCTCATAAGTTCTACTGGCCCTGAGCTTTTTGTTTTACCAGCAACCTTTTCATTAAAAATAAACAAAGTGTAGGAAGTTGGCTCTGTATGCACTATTTCAAAGTAAGGAATAGTATGCACAGAGTCCAAGGGTTCCCCTTAGAGGTAAGATAGTGGCAAAAAGGGATGATACTAATGCTCTATTTTGTGGTAGTGTGGTCGAGCAGTAGGCTTATCAAAGGAGTAGTGTTAAGCATTTGTTGTACATACACACAGGCAATAAATGAGGAACACACACTCGGAGACAATTCCAGGCCAATAGGTTTTTGTATAGAAAAATATATTTTCTTAGTTTATTTTAAGAACCACAGGTTCAAATTCTACATGTAATACTTTGCATGAAAGGTATTGCAGGTAAGTACTTTAGGAACTTTGAATAATCACAATTGCATATATACTTTTCAAATAAAACACATATAGCTATTTTAAAACTAGACACAGTGCAATTTTCACAGTTCCTAGGGGAGGTAAGTAATTGTTAGTTCTTGCAGGTAAGTAAACCACCTACGGGGTTCAAGTTTGGGTCCAAGGTAGCCCACCGTTGGGGGTTCAGAGCAACCCCAAAGTTACCACACCAGCAGCTCAGGGCCGGTCAGGTGCAGAGTTCAAAGTGGTGCCCAAATCACATAGGCTTCAATGGAGAAGGGGGTGCCCCGCTTCCAGTCTGCCAGCAGGTAAGTACCCGCGTCTTCAGAGGGCAGACCAGGGGGTTTTGTAGGGCACCGGGGGGGGACACAAGTTAGCACAGAAAGTACACCCTCAGCAGCACGGGGGCGGCCGGGTGCAGTGTGCAAACACGCGTCGGGTTTGTAATAGGTTTCAATGGGAGACCAAGGGGTCTCTTCAGCGATGCAGGCTGGCAGGGGGGAGGGGGCTCCTCGGGGTAGCGACCACCTGGGCAAGGGAGATGGCCTCCTGGGGGTCACTCCTGCACTGAGGTTCCAATCCTTCAGGTCCTGGGGGCTGCGGGTGCAGGGTCTTTTCCAGGCGTCGGGATCTGGGAGTCAGGCAGTCGCGGTCAGGGGGAGCCTCGGGATTCCCTCTGCAGGCGTCGCTGTGGGGGCTCAGGGGGGACAACTTTAGTTACTCACAGTCTCGGAGTCGCCGGGGAGTCCTCCCTGAAGTGTTGTTTCTCCACCAGTCGAGTCGGGGTCGCCGGGTGCAGGGTTGCAAGTCTCACGCTTCTGGCGGGAAATGCTGTTGTCTTTAAGTTGCTTCTTTGGAAACAAAGTTGCAGTCTTGGATGAACAGGGCTGCTGTTCTCTGGAGTTTCTTGGTCCTTTTAGAGCAGGGCAGTCCTCTGAGGATTCAGAGGTCGCTGGTCCTGGGGAAAGCGTCGCTGGAGCAGTTTTCTTCCGAAGGGGGGAGACAGGCCGGTAGAGCTGGGGCCAAGGCAGTTGGTGTCTCCGTCTTCTCTGCAGGGTTTTTCAGCTCAGCAGTCCTCTTCTTCTTAGGTTGCAGGAATCTGAGTTCCTAGGTTCTGGGGAGCCCTTAAATACTAAATTTAAGGGCGTGTTTAGGTCTGGGGGGTTAGTAGCTAATGGCTACTAGCCCTGAGGGTGGGTACACCCTCTTTGTGCCTCCTCCCAAGGGGAGGGGGTCACATTCCTATCCCTATTGGGGGAATCCTCCATCTGCAAGATGGAGGATTTCTAAAAGTCAGAGTCACCTCAGCTCAGGACACCTTAGGGGCTGTCCTGACTGGCCAGTGACTCCTCCTTGTTTTTCTCATGATCTCTCCTGGACTTGCCGCCAAAAGTGGGGGCTGTGTCCAGGGGGCGGGCATCTCCACTAGCTGGAGTGCCCTGGGGCACTGTAACACGAAGCTTGAGCCTTTGAAGCTCACTGCTAGGTGTTATAGTTCCTGCAGGGGGAGGTGTGAAGCACCTCCACCCAGAGCAGGCTTTTGTTTCTGTCCTCAGAGAGCACAAAGGCTCTCACCGCATGGGGTCAGAAACTCGTCTCTCAGCAGCAGGCTGGCACAGACCAGTCAGTCCTGCACTGAACAATTGGGTAAAATACAGGGGGTATCTCTAAGATGCCCTCTGTGTGCATTTTTTAATAAATCCAACACTGGCATCAGTGTGGGTTTATTATTCTGAGAAGTTTGATACCAAACTTCCCAGTATTCAGTGTAGCCATTATGGAGCTGTGGAGTTCGTTTTTGACAGACTCCCAGACCATATACTCTTATGGCTACCCTGCACTTACAATGTCTAAGGTTTTGCTTAGACACTGAAGGGACATAGTGCTCATGCACATATGCCCTCACCTGTGGTATAGTGCACCCTGCCTTAGGGCTGTAAGACCTGCTAGAGGGGTGACTTACCTATGCCACAGGCAGTGTGAGGTTGGCATGGCACCCTGAGGGGAGTGCCATGTCGACTTAGTCATTTTCTCCCCACCAGCACACACAAGCTGGCAAGCAGTGTGTCTGTGCTGAGTGAGGGGTCCCTAGGGTGGCATAAGACATGCTGCAGCCCTTAGAGACCTTCCCTGGCATCAGGGCCCTTGGTACCAGTTACCAGGGACTTACCTGGGTGCCAGGGTTGTGCCAATTGTGGATACAATGGTACATTTTAGGTGAAGGAACACTGGTGCTGGGGCCTGGTTAGCAGGGTCCCAGCACACTTCTCAGTCAAGTCAGCATCAGTATCAGGCAAAAAGTGGGGGGTAACTGCAACAGGGAGCCATTTCTTTACACAAAGCCTAAGCATTCTAATTCCAGTTAGTGCCCATTGTTAGCTGACCGACCCTTGAAGCGAACAGTTTGAACAGTCGCTCGTTTCTACAAGCAAAATGTGTTTTATAGCAAAGCAGGATGTTTTTCTACATTGTTTACTCTATAATTAAATGCTATTCCTTTTTTGTCGTACACCCACACAGTATAGTTCAGTATTTCACTTACATTTTTAACAAATACTTCCCTGTTTTAAAAACACCTTTTCAAGTGAACTACCCTAAAATAAATAGGTGATATAAAAGTTCATAAAAGTTCATGTGCAAAATGTTCCTATATTGCCATTCCCGGGTTCTGGTGACATTTACAAACGACTCAGCTTTTGCCTTCGTAGTTTGATGTCACCAGAACCCCTCAACCACAATATTGAACTATATTACTTTGTTATATTCCTCTCTGTCTATCTAATCTACATCCCCCGAAAAACGCGCAGAGAAAACGCAGATATCGTTATGACACAAAACCTAAAAACCTCTTCAGCTGCCCGGTTATTGTTAGCTATGCAGACCGTAGCTCAGGCAGACACCATGCACTGCTCTTGGCCGCACACATGAAATCAATGGTGGCATCTAAAATGAAATCACTGTTGACATCTCAAATGACCCCATCAGTGGCATCACTGATGAGGATGTATAATGCATCACCAATGACATTATTTATTGCATCACTTTTGAGGGGACTTAACATTTCACAAAATGGTTCCACACTGTCATCGATAGATATACTAGAAACAATTTTGGAAAGCCTGTTGTAAGAACTGCATTACTCTCGTAGCACCCCAACAATACTACCCATATACGCAACCCTTTATGTTTAACGTGCAGTATGGTGTACATTAACGGCATAACTTTTGAGGATGTCCATCCTTCAGACAGCATGATTGGCTTAGGCAAAAACCTTTAGAAATATCTTCCACCGTTTGGAAGGCTCTGAAATTAAGTGGGTTTAATCTTCAGTCACAGTTGATACTCCATACTCTACGAGCCCCGTCCAAGTTGCAATACTTCCTAACACTCTCTAGCTCTAAGTCGATATTACTTTCAATGTGTCATGTTTGTGAACATATATCATTAGTTTACCTCTACCATGAAATACTGTCTGTGGCTCAACAAATGAAACCTGCAAGAAATATTTAACTGATCGTGCCATGTGATCCACCTTAACCCCGTTATTTATGGAAAATCACTTAAACTGTGCCTCTTCCTGATGCATAAAACATGCAGGTCCAAACAAGCACCAATCATTTTGTTCAAACACAGCACATTTACACTTCTGTGTGGAGGATTTAACACTTCTAGTGCACCCTTCGGTCATGCTTTGAGGTCTTACCACTTCTTCCCTGTATTAAGTTCTCACAACAGTGGGTTAAGGTGGCCAGCTCGCCATCCTGGATACAGAGTGTCCACTTGTATGTGGCGCATGTTATACTATCACTATGTTCTTCAAGGATAGAATAAGATGGCAACTCTTCTCCGTTGTATTAATTGAACAGAATGAGGGTTATTTTAAGTCCTCAAACCTGTACATAGCAAGCAGCTTTTAATAATTCCTTGTGCTTTCTTGACATGCACTCTCTGCGTTACAAATTGCTATTGTTCATACACTGATGTCAGTGGGGAAGGTTGTAGATGATCTCATCACTGATGTCTTGTGTGAGGTCATGGAGCAGTGCATAGCAGGGGTTGGGTTTGTGTGGCAAAACTATAACTTGCCAAATTAAATGGTTCTAGGATGTTTGTTATGTTCCCTAAGCATTATCTACATTTTCACAGTTGTTGGGTACATCACAGGGCTGTTTAAACATATGTTAATGTGTTATGAGCAAAAAATATCATAACCTTTCCCTAAGGTTGTCTTCAGTGGTTTTCTTTTTTGGTAATACACCACATTCGACTCTGAGGCAAACCCCAGCTGCACACAGTCTTGTCTTTGTCATTGCTCTATATCTAATATCCGTGTTGTTTCAACTTTTACACACCAGCTTCATTACTAGGCCAGCTTTAAGTTACTAAGTGAGAAAACGGAAATAGATAATTGAAGTTGTATGTGTGACCAAAATAGATGGTTCTTCAACGTATTTAGTGCTTCTTTTGTTAATTTTAATTGGGTGCTTTCTTTGTGTTTCTTTTTTAACTAATTTCAGTAGCCAAAGCAATTTAACTTAAAAAATTGAGAAATTAACCAAGGTGCCTATGCCCCGGAGTGAAAAGTAAATTGGAACGTCTCATGGGTTTACTGTCATACAATGTCATGGTTATGAGCTCTATTACGGATGCTTGTTTGCTGTGCAAGCAATAAATGCCACAGAGAGTTGCATTTATGGGGATGATTTTGTTACTGTTGCTCTTGAAAAAAACATTCTCGGGAGTTATTTGTTCCTCCCCTTCTTCACCTTGTTCACCCCTTTGGGTGACATATTCAGTTTTTTTGCTAGTGCTGCTGTGTATTCTGTGACATTATTGGCTGTAGATTTCTTATTATAATCGATGTATCAAACAAATGGAAACCTCTATGCCCTCAAATTAGAACTTGATCGAAGAGTTTGCAAGTGACCCCGCAAGCATTTTGTTATTTCTCTGCTACTAAGTTGATAAAAATAATTTCCCACAACATTGAATCCTACTGGAAGTTCTGGCATAACGCTCCAGAAAAAAGTTTGTCTTCCTGCACCGCTGGAAGCATAGCCATTGATGGGCCAGCTCTGTCCTCTTCATTAGTGTCACCACTTGCAGTCATCGTGCTGCCTTCTGAAGTACTTGAAAGATGTCTTCAGTAGTCCTCCAATAAGAACCTGCACAAAGGGTAGGACGTATTTCTGAGACTTGTGGACTACTTTGATTAGAGAGAAGCTATGTAACCAATGAAAACTTTACATTCCTTTAAACTTAGAAAAAAGTCCATGTACCGGGTTGGACATTCGTGGACCCTTAATGATTTTACACCTCCGCTACATATCTCAAGAGACTAAGCAAACAACATTACTACTACTTCTCCTGAAGCGATCTTTAGAACATACCGTACATGATATACTGTTTATATTTGGATAACAGTCTGTCTCTGTGTGTACTTCTGAATACAAAATGATTTGCCTGAAACATACAGACCGGCAGGAGGGAGGAAAAGGGACGTCCTCTGGACTTCGGAGCAGGATAAAGAGGGTGAAGATACTGGCTAACGCCACGCAGGAAGAAGAGGCAGAGGATGAAGAAGGCTGGTCAGAGGAGTGGTGGTTTGCCACACCTATGTGGAGATGCCTGCCGTAACTCAGGAAAGTTGTGGCTACGGGGTGAGTGAACAGGGCTCAACCACAGCACAAAAAAGGAGACTGAGGGCCCTGCCTGGGGTGGGAGGGACCCACGGTGGTGTATGAACTCAGGATTGTGCTGAAACTCACTAAAAGGGGAACCACAGTATCAACTGCACTAATGGTGGGAAAGGGAGAGAAATAGAATGCATGTCTGTTGGACTTGAGGGTAAGTAACCAGATCTAACTTACGGATGTGAGACCAAGAGAGTAAAACAATGACTTGCTCTTTGTACTTTGTTCCACTGAGGGAAACCTAAGACTTAGCAAAAACTAGAGAACACTTGTTGGTAGTGATGGGAATCCACTTGAGAGGTAGAGAGGAATCATTCCCGGGAGGGAATTAAGGGAAGCAAGGTCTTGAAGATGGAAGTTTAGCTCCCATTTCCCTTATAATGTATTTTCACTTAACTGAATATTCTCCTGTTTCTTGAGGGCCGTTCATGGCAACTGCTTATTCGGACCTACAGTGGAGAAAAGAGATAGTGGTAAAAAAACCGAATATACCACCCTAAACCTACAATCCAAGACAAAGAGGACATCTGTTACCCAGAAGATTGACACGTATTGAATGAAACAACTGTTTATAACAACTTGCCGTATCCCCGATGTATATATGACTTATAGACAATTACTAAAATCCACCAAACGTAAACAGGAAAAGACTCTTAAGCCTTATATCCAACTGCGGGCCTATGAATCACCCCTCAATATCAGGGGGGAATAAGGTATTGATACATTTTATAAAGGAGATCTCTTTTATATGTATAAAAATCACGGGCTAGTGACTTGAAGTCCATAGACCCCAAACAGGATGCCCTGTCTACATGTCACATCTATTCTAAGGTCTGGAATCGTGATTAATGGGACCGCAACATCTTATGAGAGTTTTTTTTTTATCAGAACAAAGTGAGGGTGCAAGGACCTTCAGCTTCCAGGCCATCAAGACAGTTCCTTGGGGAAGGAGGTGGCAGTCTACTGCAGCAAATGTAGTGTGGCAATCCTAATTGTACTGCTTTCAAGTGACTCCCCGGGCATTTAGCTCTAAATGATGCGAGTCTGCAGCCTGCACAACAGCTGGACTGTTTGTAGTCATCAGTTACCTCGTAAGAATCAAAGCAGAACAACAATATACAGTTATTGTCACTAACAGAGCAGGCTACAGACAAGTTCAAAAGTGAAATATCACACTGGAGGATGTCTGTAGAAATGTCTGCACTCAGGTTCTCGAGTTCTTATTAATGCTGTATCCAGAGATAAATCCGCCACCAGATGACAAAATATTTACACGACATGGATAACGCCATCATTAACTAGTCATTGATCATTCTTATTGACAGCCACTGTGAATTGCCACTACCTCATATGTTAAGCTGGAAGAGGCACTTAGTTACCGAACTACCCAGCCATTGTGACTGCTCTTTGCAAGGTGTGTGTAAGAAGTCCTGATATATTCTGTTCTAGATAGAAAACGAACTGACCTGTGCCCAACTCCATCTGCTCTCTGAGGAAGTCACACATCATATAAGTGCCAGTTGCCATCAAATCACCATTTTTGTATGTTCCACCCTCTGTCCATAACATTTTATCAACATGCCATGACAACACTGAAAACGTCTGCATGCACCACAGGGGAAGCTCTGCAGAGTAAGTAACATTCTCACCATTAGCCCATACATATATTGTTGCCAGCAGTATTTAGATACTGTTAATATGCAAGATAGTGGGTCACGCGGCATGGCTCCCTCCATCAACAACCCCCATATTGAAGGTACTCTGAGAAACCCTAATTTCGAGAGTATCGTGGTCTCTGGGATCTCCATTTCATTTACCAGAGCATTTGAGCAGCCAGGTAGTAAACTTCTAGGTTTGGAAAACCTAGACTCCTTTGATGAGGGCAGCATAGCCTTCGCCACAGAGATCCTCTTTTATTTGTTTGCCCATGCTAAATCCACAAACAGGCTATTAAAATCTTGGGCGTAATAATAAGGCTGGGAAATAGTAGAACATTCTTGGTAGGGCCAACATCTTCATTATTGCCACTTTTCCAATCGGAAACAATAGGAGTTCCTTCCATTGTTAAACAGAGGAGTGAATATTGGTCGCTGCTCTGTCCAAATTGCCCCACATAAGTTGTTTGTCAGAGCATTAAATCCAACCCCCTAACTATTTAATTCAAGGAGTCAAAAGCCTGTTCCATATCAAGAGATACCACTATGGACGTCGGGTTGCCCATAACAGGTTGGATCGAAGATGTGAAATATTCTCCTGGGATAAACCTGTTTTGGAAAGGTTGTACAAGGGCACTCATCAGAGGCCAGTAGCCAGGATCTTTCCCCAGTATCTTACACTCTGAGTTAGAGAGAAAGAGTGGCCTGTAAGAACAAACGCCCAAAGAATCTCTTCCCTGCTTGTGAAAAAGAATATAGTTACTGTCTTGGTCGTCTGAGGGAGCAGCCCCCAATAGCTGACTATTTATATAATGACAGTAACTTTGGTACCAGCTGCCACTACATACAACTCAGTTGGTACGGCAACCCCCTCTACGCAGGGACCACAGCCAAGCTTCGGAGAAAACTCCAGCGCATCCAGAACACAGCCGCACATCTCATCCTCAACCTCCCTCGCCACAAACACATCCCCGCCCACCTCAGATCCCTACACTGGCTGCCCATCAACAAAAGGATCATTTTCAGAATCCTTGTCCATGCACACAAAGCCCTCCACGACACTGGACCGGCCTACCTCAACAAACAAATCAACTTCCACAACCCAACTCGACAGCTCGGCTCCGCCACCTCGCCCTTGCAACAGTCCCCCACATCCAACGCACCACCTCCAGCGGCAGATCCTTCTCTCACCTCGCCGCCAAAACCTGGAACTCCTTCCCCACCAACCTACACAAGACCCAGGACCTCCTAACTTTCAGAAAGCACCTCAAAACATGGATATTCGAGCAAAAACCTTCCCCCCCTCCCCTCCCCCACCCCCCATGGCGCCTTAAGCCAATGGCTGTTCTTTGATCTGAAAGTGGCTATTGACCAAAAGGTCCTGTAGAGATGGTACTTTCTTATAGGTAACCATAGGTTTTTCACCCACCAACTTAACCACCTCAGGGTCCTTCCTTATAACATCCCAATATTTATTCAAAATCTTTACAATCAGATGGCTCTCCTTGGTATATGTCATTACAAATCTAATAGTTGAATCTTCCTGACGTTTTGCCATCACAGATTTATTCAATATATTCTCTCTGGTTCGAGCTCTTGCTTTCAATTCCCCAGCTCTGATGTCTTTATATTTATATTATCTTTGGAGAAATCTCTGTCTTGTCTCAATACATTTTTGTTCCATTTCTCTCTCCGTGGAGCAATTTCGTTTTATCCTGACAAATTCTCCATAGGGTATACTTCTTTTCAATGAAACTGGATGGAAGCTATCTCCATCAAAATGCTGTTAGTCAAAGTTTCCTTCCGAAATAGAGTTGTCTGAATCCGATTATTCTCAACATATACCATCACGTCCAAGAATTGGACCCGTTCTTTGCTCATATTGTATGTAAATTGGCTTCCAATTTGTTTTTGGATATATATATATATATATATCCGCCAGAGTTCTCAATAGGTGTCTAGTTGATGAGTCAGTGCAAGAGTCAGATGCTCAATACCTAGTGTACACCATATTCCATGGAGTCATGATGTGGGCATCAGGAGCTTCTTTGTGCTCCAGTGGGAGACAATGGCTTGGAGTGCTACTCCCAATGCCAGGCCAGTGTGTCGCCCTTATGCTATTTGAGTGGAAACGTCAGTGGATTGGGGAGTCCTAGGCTAATGTATGCTGAAAAGCATGGCTACTCCATATCTAAGTATGTGTCAGTGTCTGCTAAAACTGCGTTCCATTATCATGAGTTTTGGACACGCCCAGAGAAGGTGAAGCAATGTCCCAGAAGCCTTTCAACCAATTCAACAGTCTGTGCTACGACTGGGGTTGCCTCTATGAAGTCTAACAGGTGTTAGATATTAGTACATTGCAATTTTAACAGCAGTGTTTATGCTTGTGGTGTTACTCGCGGTATACTGTGCCCTGTGGTAAACCACTCCCATTCCTCATGTGCCAGAGTCTGGCCCGACTCAAGTCCTCATCTTTTATGCCCTGGTGTTTTCCCGTCTGTATGGGGTTGCAACAGTAGAGTGCGTACAGGGATGTGGAATTTAATAAAATATCTACTTGTCCATGGGACAGGTTGCTTCATAAATCTACTTGTCCTGGAACAAATTCCACTTGTCCCTTTGTTGCCATGTAGTGCGGCGACAAACCATGGCAACAATCTCATTATATAAGGGCTCTGATAATAGCCTCTCTCATATTATAGTAGGGTCTGAATACAAGCACATCCCTTATTTTGCCACCTGTCCACAGATGTTCATACTGAGGCTGTAGGTAGGAGTAAGAAATAGTTTCAGGTTTCAAATGCCCTTTTGAATCTGTGCAAACCTATGAACGTGCATGATTTAGGGGTTTTTACCAGCATTTCTCTAATTGTTTTCCTTAATGAGAAAACTTGGACTTTTATTCCTGACAGTTGGGGAAAAAAGTAGTTGGAGGGAAAATGAACTTGTAAATGCTCAACAGATTTTTACATGAGCAATTCTAGGCATATATATTTGCTTGAGTTAAAATGTAGCTCACAAATATTTTCTAGGAATATAATTTCCTGGCCTACTTCTGTAAATTCTTGGTAATGCATGAGTTGTAAGTCTGCACTAATGCAAAGACATATACCAAGGGTGCACTTTTGACTCTTCCTTTAAGAATAATTTGGCCCCTAATTAGGTCTGATATTAACCAAGACCTTTTGTTTTTATTACAGTTCCCTCTCTCTGTCTATTGGCTGGCTTCACTTTGAGTGACAGCACTGTGCTCGTGTACAAGGAGCATATCGGCACACAAAGAAGATTTGTTCAGTAACAGGAACTAATGTGGCAATGTGTGCTTTTTGAGACCAAAATTTATTTTTGATTTTGCCAATCTTTCTTATAGTGAGGGCCCGGCAGTTCCCACAAGAATAAGGTTTTACAAAAACCATGTCCAAACAAGACACGCATTGACAAAACCAAAGGCTGACGACCAATGTTGAACCTACTGACGTTGACAATGCTTGTTTATTTTCATGTTTCCCCTAATGTTGCCGAAAATGGTTACAGTGATTTTTCCATTATGGATATGTATTTTTTTAAATACTAGCATGCATCAACACGTTTTACTGAATGATGCTTCAAAGAAATGGCAACTAAAATTTCTCAGCAGCTTAACAAAAGGTTTTTTACTCATTGCATGTTTCAATGAATGTTTTGATTTTGAAATAAAAACCTCCTCCATATTGCTTTCAAGCTTCTGCAGATATTTGCATCTAATCGGAGAACATTCTGGGAGCATTATACAGGGCCTCACATTGTTAAACTTCGCAAACGTGTGTAGACATTTCTATACTGGAACTACTATCAATAGTGCTGTCTGAGCTTACTACATGCCCTTAGTGCACCCTCACCCTAATAATAAAGGCTTTGCATTACTGAACAATAAATACAAATTTGCACACCATTAACATATGAACACAAATATTACCTTTACTGTAGACAATGCCCTTCCCTGATCCATAATGTGGTACACAAAACTGGCAGCCAAAGGGTTTGTGCTACAGGGTGTTGGGGCTCCTTGCCCTAAGGACAAAATAAATATGAAAACTTGTTGCCCTTGACCCCAAACAATATGTCCAGACATGGGGCTATAGGAATTCCATTTGCCTGGTATAGTTCAGTGATGATGCGTCTGTCGCTGTCCTTGGACTGTATGCTCCAAAGAGTGTGAGTGGTCATTGCACCCTCCTCTCTGAATGTCCAGATGGAAGACCCAGTGGCGAACTTGCATGTATCGCAACCGCTCGGACTCTAACAAGCAATAGTTAGTTTTGTGCTGTTCAAAGGGAATGGGTTCTGCTGCATCAAACATTTGCCTGAAAGAGCGGCAGCCAGCTGTCTGCCAGACACCAAAGCGGTAAGGTGGAGACCCGGTGTAAGCTCTGTGTTGCCTAAAACAGGTATCAGTGGTGATGTCAGTGGCGATAGGAATAAGGTCAAAGCTTTCTGAATGGCTACCCAATGCAGTACTGCAAGGGTAGCTGTGGTAACAGGGAAGCAGTACAGGCCCCAGCCTTTCTGCTGCCTTTGCAGAAAAGGAACTTTCCAGAGGTGTTCTCCTGCTATCCCCCTCTCCATAAAACACCAGTGCTCTTCGGACTCCTTAAGGTGAGTTTGAATGATTCTTGGCCCAGAAAATAGTCAAGACGAGTGTAGGTTTTATGTGCATGGAAGCAGAATATGTAGTCTCTAGTATGCGGATGTATAACCCACCAAAGATTGCTCAAACCAATTTCTTGCAGCCTGCTCGTTCCACCACAGGAAAGTGCACCAGCTTGGCCATAGCACTGACCCTGTCCTGCCTGTTGTTACTCATGACTAGGTTAAGATCTCGCCCAAGCAACTGTCTTATCTGGGATGCCATTGCCTCGGTTATGGCCTATTTTAGAAATTTCTCTCGGCTGCCATTAGGGGCAATTATAGAAGATAGCGTGATGGTCAAATCTCCTAGGTGTACCCAGTATGCAAACAGTCGCCCTTGCAGCTCCACAAGTTTCCACCCCACTGTGCCTCTTAAAGAGGGGGGGGGAGGAATAGAATGGCGACTCCACCTGTCTAACGCCACTCACAAGGTGTGCTTGGCTGGTCATGGGGGTTGCGCGAACCCCAGGTACAGTACCTTGGCAAACGATGAAGAAACAAAGACATTGCACAGAGTCTGTGAGGTAAGGCGTCACTGGAGACGGTGTGGTGTTGGTTCCTTACTAATAGGCAGGGGAGGTGAGGCATTGCTTCCTTACTGCTAGGTAGGGGAGGTGAGGGATTGGTTCTTTATAGTTGCACAGGAGTTGATGCGGCCTGGCGGGGTCGATTAATCCAGCAGGTCAAGCTGTGAGGCGTCGACTTTGAAGTGTCGAATTCGCACAATGGCGCCTCAGGTGCTGCGGCCCAGTCAGGTATCTCAGACGTCAAGGACATGGCACTCAGGACTCACCCAGTGGTGGGACTTTGGAGGCACTGCAGCAGATTTGGGTCAGTCTGGCAGGTAGCAGTTGTTGCACTCAGTGGGGACCACAGCTCTAGTGCAGGTGGCATGGAGTCAGAGCGCTGCACTGGTTAGGAAGTCACTCTGCAGTCGATGTGCTTTGTTTTTCGTGGTTGCACCAGAGCCCTCTTCCAGGCCCAGGAACTGGATTTGGCACCACTTGGCAAGTCAGGACTCTCAGCAAGAGCGCCTAGGCGCTGGCAGGTAAAGTTGTTGATGTCCCTGAGACTTCTTAACCGAAGGCGAGCTCAGTTCAATCCCTAGGAGAACCTTGGAAAGCAGGATGTAGAAAGCCAAGTCCGGTGCTTTCGCTCCCAGGGCAAAAGCAGTAAGCAGCAGGCTAGCACAACAAAGCAACATGCAGAGTAGCAGTCACTCCTAGAGCATCCAGCTCTCTTCCTGGCAGAATGTCCTCACTCCAGAAGTGTTCTAACTCTGAGGTGCCAGAGGTCCAGTACTTATACCCATTTCTGTCTTTGACGTATGCAAACTTCAAAGAGAAGCCTATACTTGTAGTGTATAGGACCCTGCCCTGCCCCGCCCCGCCCCGCCCCAGACTCACTTCAGGGGGTTGGAGATTGCTTTTTGTTAGACAGACACAGCCCTAGTGAGCTGCAAGTGTCATCTCCTCCCACCACTCTGGCTCAGGAACACCCATCAGCCTCGTGATGGGCTATCAGGATATACAGGGTATACCTCAGCTCCCTTTGTGTGACTGTCTGGAGTGAATGCGCAAACAGCCCAGCTGTCATCCTTACCCAGACGTGTATTCAGCAGACAGGTAGAAGCACAGAATGGTTATGTAAGAAAATGGCCACTTTATAAAAGTGGCATTTTCAAACTTACAACCCATAAACCAACTTCACCAAAAGATGTATTTTTAAATTGAGAGTTCATAGACCCCAAACTCCACATCCCTATCTGCTCCCAAAGGGAAATTACACTTAAAATGCATTTCAAGGCAATCCCCAGTGAAAAACGAGTTTAGCAGAATTTCACTTTGAGGACATGTCCTACCTTTTAAATACACTGCACCCTGCCCGTGGGGCTACCTTGAGCCTACTGTAGGGGTGATTTACATGTAGTAAAAGGGAAGTTTTGGGCATGGCAAGAGGGTGCACTTGCCAGTTTAAAACTGCACGCACAGACAGTGCATTGGCAGGTCTGAGACATGTTTACAATGCCTCTCAGTGGGTGCACAATCAGTGTTGCAGGCCACTAGTAGCGTTTGATCTGCAGACCCTGGGCTCATATAGTGCACCTTACTAGGGGCTTACTAGTAAATCAAATATGCCAATCATGGAGAAACCAATCACCAATACAATTTGGACAGGGAGTACTTGCACCCTAGTACTTGTCAGCCGTGGTAGAGTGCCCAGAGTCCTAAAGCCAGCAAAGACGAAATTCCACATAGGATTAAAAAAAAGGTCAGAAGCAAAAAGACAGAGGAAACCACACCAAGAGCTGACAGGTCTAACACCTGTCTCCCCCAGCTGAAAGTAGGGAGAGCTACTCTACCTCTTGGGAGTTCTCATCCTTAAGGCAGAAGAACCTGGAAAGACCATCAGCATTGGCATGTTCTGTACCAGGGTGGTGTTCCACCATGAATTCCATTACCTGTAGGGTGATGGACCACCTCAACAGTTTAGGATTCTCATTCCTCATCTGCATTAACCATCTGAGTAGGCTGTGGTCTGTCTGAACCCAGAAGTGAGTCCCAAACAAGTAGGGTCTTAGCTTCTTCAATGCCCCGACAACAGCAAAAGCTTCCCTTTCAATTGTGCTCCACCTCTGGTCCCTGGGGAGCAACCTCTACTAATGAGGGCTACAGGCTGATCTAGGCCCTCTTCATTTATCTGTGAAAGCACCACTCCCACACCATGCTCTGAGGCATCTTTCTGCACCGTAAATTCCTTGGAAAAGTCAGGAGATGTGAACACAGGTGCAGTGCACATGGCCTCCTTCAGGGTGTCAAAAGCAGTTCGGCATGCCCCTGTTCAGAAATCCTTGCGTGGCTGCTTCCTGGAAGTCAGCTCGGTCAAGAGGCTGTGCCATTGCCCTTGACGAATCTCCTGTAGTACCCATTGAGGCCTAAAAAGGCCCTCTCCTCGGTCTGGATTTTGGAGGGTGCCCAAGCCAGAATGATATGACTTGTAGGTGCGCCACCTGGCTGCTTCCTCCCTGGAGTCCCAAGTACACCTCGGACCCCTGCCATATCTGGCACTAACTGGCCTTGATAGTGAGGTATGTTCTCTGCTGAGCCCTCAACACTTCCTGGAGATTGTGCAAGCGGTTCTCCCAGCTTCAGCTGAAACAGCAAGGTCGTCTAGGTAGGCGGCATTGAAGTTCTTCAACCCAGGCATGACCTGATTCTCCAATAATGTGGCAGGGGCATTCTTTAACCCAAAGAACATCATACGGAACTAATAATACCCCTCTTGCATTGAGAACGCAAACTTCTCCTTGGCCCTGTTGGTTAAGGCAATCTGCCCATACTCAGGTGTTGGATCAGATATGCTGAGGAACTTGGCAGCTTCCAGTCGGTTGATGAGCTCATCTGCTCAGGGGATGGGGTGCTCATTAGTCTTGGTGATGGCATGGAGCCCCCAGTAGTCAACACAGAACCTCGGTTTGGGTGTGACACCAGGTGGAGCCGCCTTGGGGACCAGAACCACTGGGTTGGACCAAGGACATTTGAAGGGCACAGTCACCTCTAAATCCAGCATATTAGAGACTTCCTCTTTGATGCTGTTCCTCAATCTATCAGTCAGCCGGTAAGACTTGTGCTTAACAGGCAGGCTGTCCCCAGTGTCATTATTGTGGGTACACCAGTGGGTGACTTCAGGGATGAGTGAGAACATAGAGGCAAACTGTCTCAGTAACTGGTGACAGTCCCTCTGCTGTTCTAGGGTCAGAGTATGGGAGAGGTTCACACCCTCCACTGACCCATCCTGTTTGGAGGACAAGAGTGTCGGGAAGAGGTTCTCTCTCCTCTTCCACCCCATCAATTGTGACCAAGAGGATGGTCAACTCAGACGTCTCAAAGTGCAGCTTGAGACAGTTCATGTGTAGGACCCTCAAATGGGTCCTAGGGGTCCACATTTCCACTGGGTAGGTGACATTACTCTTGCGCTCTTTCACCTCAAATGGCCCAGACCATTGGTCTTGGAGAGCACGGGGCCCCCACTTTCTGGCCAGGCTGAAACTCAACCAGAGTGGCATTCTGGTCATACCAGTGTTTCATGTCCTCCTGGCTAGCTTCCAGATTCTCTTGGGCAAGTGTTCGGAAGTGGGCTGTCTGGTTTCTGCATGCCAGCCAGTAACTGAATACATCCTCAGGTGGCTTCTTAGGAGCTTGCTCCCAGTCCTCCTTCACCAAACTGAGAGGCCCTCTCAGAGGGTGCCCATTCAGAAGCTCAAAAGGACTGAAGCCAACCCCCTTCTGCAGTACCTCCCTGTAGGCAAATAACAAACATGGTAACAGGGCGACCCACTTACACCTCATGGGTTCTGAGAGACCCTTCAGGTTACGGTTGAAACTTTCAACCAACCCATTGCTTTGGGGGTGGTAAGGCGTGGTGAGCTTGTAGGTAACACCACACACCTTCCACATGGATTTCATGTACAACAACATGAAATTGGTACCCTGGTCAGATACCGCCTCCTTGGGAAAACCCACATGGGTGAAGATCCCCTGGTTACGGGGGGTGCAGTCACGGTCCTCAGAGGGATAACTTCTGGGTACCAGGTGGCATGGTCCACCAAGACCAGGGTAAACCTGGTGCCCATGGCTGTCTTGGGGTCCAAAGGTCCCACAATGTCAATGCCCACGCTCTCAAAAGGGGTGCTCACAACAGGAAACAGTTGAAGAGGAGCGATGCACCTCTTTCCAGATTTGCCACTCACCCAATGAATCTGAGTTTTTCCTCATTTGGGGCCAATAGAAGTTGGTGACAAGCCTGTCAAAGGTCTTGTCCTACCCTAAATGCCCTGTCAGTGGCACATCATGAGCCAGACCCAGCAGGAAAGCTCTGAAACACTAGGGTATCGCCAGCACATGGGCTGTCCCAGGTTCAACAACCTTAGGCTCACTGTACAGGACATCACTCTCCCAGTAGATCAGGTGAGATTCAGAGGTGTCACCAGCTGCCTGGGCCCCGGCCTGTTTCTGAAGACCCTCAAGAGTGGGGCACGCTTTCTGCGCTGCGCAGAACTCCTCCCTGGTGGGGCCTCCTTCCCACTGCCAATGGGTCAGCTTAGGTAGGTCCCCCAGTTCAGCCACTTCTTTCCCTGTAGGTCCAGGGGTGTCTCCCAGAGGTCCAGCATTCTCCCGGATCGTGGGAAATCTCAGGAACTGGTTTCCCGAGCTCCTTGCCCCTCCTCCTCCTGGCAGGTATCTGGGCCACTGTTTCAGGCTCCAGGTCCTTCTTATCACCCTCTCTGGTGACCATTGAATGTGTGGTCATGCATGCCCACTATGGCAATCCTAATATTTCCAAGTGTGACGTGAGCTCCGCCTCCTTCCAGGTGGTATACTCCAGGTCGTTCCTAGCAGTCCACTGGCATGGATGGACTCACAGCTACCCTCAAGGAACCTGAGCTACCAAACATTGGCACGTACTGTTGTCTGCTGCTACAACCGGGTGGACCACATTAGGGATTACCTACTCCTACAACACCAGATGACAGCGGACAGTCGTCTTACTGTTATCTCAAAGCCTCCACCCGCCTCCCATTGATGCCGGACAAGGAGCAAATGCTTCTATATATACAGAGTGATTCAATTTCTTCATAGGTTTGCAAAAAATACATTTCTGGAAACCCATGTAACCACAAGGCTCTTGTTTTATAGGAGCACTTTAAAAGCCAATCCATCATTCCCACCTAGTCATAATGTAAAATCATTTTCCATTGACCCATTAGCATTTATCTATTTAAACTAAGGCTTCTATTTAGTTCAGAGGTGATTTTTAACATGTGCATTACTATTTTCTGCAGACTGACTCCATCCCCTGGTTCCATCCAGCAACAGCTACAATCGCTTTGCAAGTCTATGGACGGAGTTTCAATGGAGGAAAATATAGCCAAGAAGACTATTTTTTCTTGAGTCACAGCTCCTCACTGTATTTCAGAGTGACCAGGTGCTGCCCCAGGGTGAGCAGGCGCCTTGCAGGCCACCTATTTTTTTCTGAAGTGGTGGAGTCACAGAGACAAAGCGCCTCATAGGCTTTTTTTTTTTTTTTTTTAAAAGGGAAAAGGTCAAAGATACCAGTGCCTCCTGTTGCCGACTCTGCTGATTTGGGGTGAGAAGTGGCTTTCTCCTGTGCAGGATTTTAAAAAGGACCCTTGTTAATATTTTTTTATTTATGGCTTTGAAGATGGCAATGTGGGCCTATGTATATGCTGTCAAGCTGCTTGATGGTGTAGGATTGTTTGGCTAGGACTGGTGGAGGTATCATGATTGGTGTTTTCGGAGTGGCAAAACAGGCCTTCTGCATGAGCTGGTGTTTATTTGAACTTGTAATAGATTAGGTGTTGATTGTCACCAGTATTATCAATGCTTCTCCGTGTACCACTGTCCTCATGAAGCAATTCTTTTCCATGCGTACTGCTGGCAACACAAGTGTAACAAATCTTCCCTCTCCAAAGTGTCAATTGAAGCTTATTTTTGTGATACTCCCTCCCTCTTCAAAATAACCCACCGTGACTCTGCAAGACCTGATAATCTACCAAGCAAGTTTGCAACCTGCCTTATTGCTACACGGTCCTCGAAAAGGAAGTGACTTTAGAACACTCCAAGCTGAACTCTCTGCATGGGACCGCTTTTGTGCGGATGAGAGACTGTTTGAATGTATGCGTTAGTTGCTTAGGGCAAACCTAGCCTTAAGGCAGCAGATCTCTGTGCAGGAGTAAAGGCAATGATAAAGTCAATGAGTGGTTGGACAGGTAGCTGGCTTCTTGCAGCATAAGTGGACTGTTACTGTACCTTAATAGCTTGACAATTGGATGAAGGGTGGCATACTGCTCTAAACCTCCTTCAGCTCTATGAAGCCTGCCAGCCTCTGATTCAATACACCTTCTGGTCCCATTGAAAATGTTTGATGCAGATAGAGGAATCCGGCACATCTTACCTTCTACACGGCGACCATGCAGTGCATATTAAGTCGGGGGAATCATTAACGCTAAAGGTGACTTGTCATGCCCAACAAAGGCGCTTTCACTCACCCCTACTGTTTAACATCCCCATTCTCCCACAGGCCCAGACACATATTGAGGATGTTTGATGCAGGACTATTGTTTGCTCTCAAATCAGCACCGAAGTTAAATGCATAAACGTACACATGTCTATGTTCAGGAAAATCCTGCCATTAATGTAAACGAACTACAGGAAAGCAACGGCTGTCCTTGTGATGGAAGGCTGTAGTATGGAAGCTTCGTCTACACAAAGCTCACAAACATTGCGATTTCAAAGACAACAGCATCCTGCAACCAAACTCTTAACACGCTCTGTGGAGACGAAGCTGGCGAAGGTAAAGCAAAGGTTATTAAACAATAAGCTACAAATGGCAGCCGCTACGGACAGCAGCTGATACCTCCAACCAGCCTGTCTCAAGGTTGCTTCAACCTGCTCTCGAATATTCACTTCTCAGAGGCCACATTCCACAGCAAAGTGAATATGGTAAGGCAGCTCAAGAGCTCAAGGAGGAGAAAAAAAGTGTCTAAATCTTCAGAAGCATTGCCATGCTATTCCGTTAAACTCCTCACCAGCCTCCATTGGAATCATAGCTCAAATTCAAAACCCTCTGCGCCATCCAGAGCGCGTGTAAGAACAAAGCATCCTATTGCAAACAAAATCAGGCTCCAGGCAGTTCTTTGCTCAGCCATCTTAAACCTTATCCATCAGCAGACTCTCAGAATACAACATGGTGAGATAGCTCTCTGTGTGTCCAGAGTCCCAGACTGTGAAACACTCTGGAATCCGTTCTTAGAGCAGAATCTGTCTGAAGCGTAAAAAAAAAAAAAAAACCTGAAGCCAGAACTATGCGACAGGCATCCTGCTGAATTCATACGATAATTCCTCCTGCATTAATACCTTGATAAATAAATGGACAAACTCACTCTAGTGTTCCTAGTGGTTTATTTCTAAATTCAAAGTATTTCTTTCATTGTGTCTGCCTTCAGTACAAGTGCATTGTTTGCCAGTCAAATTATAGGATTGTGGTGATGTCCTTGTAAGCTGAAACTGCCAACAAAGAGCAATGGGCAACTCCAACCTTATACTTAGTGATGTTTTCTGTCAAATTCCATAATCGCAGATTTTAGCAATTGGATTTCTATAGGATAATAAAATAGATAAGCCTTTCCCAATTTGAGGCCTTAATTGCGAATCTGAAAAGTGATTAAAAGCCCTTTTCTCTCTGTGAGGTTCTACTGTCTATGACATTTAGTGCAGTCATTGTGGTTTCTATATTCTGAAGCAAACTATCCACCCTCTATTCCTCCCACGACTTGTATAGCCGCGCGGTATTCACGAACCTTTGTTAAATAAAGTTTTCTTGCCAGCCTTTCTTTTCCGCATTCAGTGGTAGACGAGGAAGGCAGTCATGCATGTGAAAAATATTGCGGGCTCTTTAAAGAGTTGGGAGGAAGCCCTCGAGTCTCTTTATGGGAGCCTCGGTCACAGTCCTCAAGTAAAAGCATCCAAGATTGGAGAGTTCAAGGCACAGAGAAGCCATTCATTGCCTAGAAGTAATTCTCTCTAAAGCCCATAGGCCATACCTGTGTGTATCACACGCCGCTGTGCAGTGATCATCCTCATGTGAACTAGCTCACATAAAGTCAAGAGCTATTAAAATGGTCCAAGGGTCCTAAAACATAATGACAATGACATTCATGAGCAAGATTTATTCTGCTAGGGACGGCACGAGGGGAGTTTTGTTTGCCTTTGGGTTTCCGCCAGTCATGCACTGACCCCACTGTACCCCATTTAAGAACCCGATCAAGACACGGACGTCTATGCGCTCACTGGACAAAACCATGCATTCATCCACCTCGAGGCTGTTTCTCGTTTTGTCTGTTGCCCTCCTTGCGAGTCGCGCTTTTCCCATGACTAAAATGCATGCGTTGCCAATGGTATTAACCAGGGACAAAGTTGACATTGTGTTGGCAGCAGAAACAATTAGATGATTGAGTTAAGTGTGTCCGTGGAGAGCTCCTGTCCTCTTGGTGCCGCCTGGTTTTGACTTGTGTCTTTTGCTCCCTTTGCTCCAGTATTTGGACCTTTTAGTTTCATCTTCTAGAAATGTGTCTTCGTAATTGGCTGGTTGCCCCAAAAATACTGTCTGCAATATGGTCAGATGTCACAGCACGTTACTGCAACGCAAGTTATTTGGTTTCTGGACACTAAAGCACGTGCTTATGTCGATGCTCTAACAATCTTTAGGGTTCCTGTCAGAATGTCAGAATTGAGGGGAACCTCTAAGATTCTGATCTGACTTGAACATTATTTAATGTCTACTTGACTGTCGTGGTTATCTGCCACACCTACATTATTTCAGAGCCAATATCGATGAATAATATACACTTTGCCCTTACGTTGTGTTTTCAGGTTCGAATAACCATTGTCATTGACTCCGCCTTGCAAGAACCTTGTTATGGATCCCTGAGGTTTCGGAGATTTGGTGGAACTGCAGGGATTCTGCACACAGCGCTAAATCGAGCCTGTAGGCTTCGATGGGGCCCAACGTCACTCGTTTTCGGGCACCAGCACTTACTTTTCGTCACCAGGCAATGACCCACAGCAGGAGAGATAAAGGCAGAGGAAGCAGAAAAGGATGGGATAACGGTGGCAAAGTGAGGCAGCAGAGACGAAAACGATTCTGAAAGAGTGAGATTAAAAAGAGCGGAAGTGGGGGTGTTGGCGGAGAGTTATGAGGTGCAATTAAGACGAGCCTGTCGTGGTATTGGCAACGCCTGCATTGGATCGTGCTGTTAGTAGGCATCTAAGAAAACTTCCAAGCCCCTGAACTCGCCTTATTTTTAAAATTAAGCTTTGGACATGTACCATTATGGTTTGAGACCAAGCTACCTTGCGAAAGGGAAGTTATGTGTGATCGAATATTGTAAAAGTTGCTTTATTAAAAAACAAAAAAAAAAGCTTTAAGGAAGTACCGGAGAGCTGCAAATGAATTGGGTTAAAGCATACAGCAAACAAGGCAGAACATCAGTTCATTGCAGCAGACCACGTGTTTTACTAGTAGAATAAGCTACATTTAACTAAGCGATGTGTTTCAGAGAGTGCGCGAGCCTGCCAGTGACACCGGATTACAATTCCACATCTCAGTTGTTTGGCCTGACAGTGCCCCAGGCACATGGTCAGCAGTCCAGTCCTTCAGGTCACCGGAGCCTGGTGTTTTCCCTTTGACTTTCCTACCTTACCTTCTGTTCGGAATCGCTTAAAATGAAGTGGATTGAAGTAACACAACATCAGCATCTCGTTATACGTGTGACTTTGCCGTCACAGTTACACATTTGGCATCTGTGTTGGAATTTGTGATTTCGGACGCCTGGTCCCATCCGCTTGGGCCCTCATTAAAAGCTTGGTTCTAATTCCATTTTAGGTGCAAAGTTCCAATTTAGGCGGTGTTTGTACATGCGTCATTAGCACAGGATGTGTGCCCACGGGGTTTCAGCAGGTTAAACCCGGTGCTAATCTTGTTAACAAATAGCATCTAAAAAATTCGGATTTGGACAACGCGGAAATGCATACACACTGCTGTACCAGTCTGCACACCCTGGGGCACCCACGCTCGTACCACGGTGTGCCACTTAGAATGTCGCACTATTGACCAACACGATCTCGTTGTTCTAGATATTGGTGCTGTCTTTGGAAACACTGGAGCCAGGTTTAACTCAGCTCTGAAATTCCAAGCATTTCCTCTTTAGTTTTTGATGTTTAGGGGGCATGCAAATCAAGGTTGACCTTTGAAGGTGGTGTGGGTGGTAGCATATTTAGCCCAGGTGGCAGAGGTTTCACTCGCAACAAGTATAATGTCCGAGTAGAGAGTTGGACATTTCAAGGAGGAATGAATACCCTGTAAGTTCTCTGAAGTCTGCAGGGAGTATGCACACTAATTAAGGGGCCGCATGCTGACAGTGACGTTGCTGAAGATACCGTGCACATGATAGTGTGGGCGTGCAGTCACCGAGGCCTGGCGCTGACACCGGTGTTACTGTAAACGGGCTGCACATAACACTGCAAGAGTTCACCCCCATAGGCCTCAAATGGGCATCAGAGCTGCCGAAGAAAGGGGCGCACACGGCAGTGTGGGAGCACACAAAGCAGTGTGGGAGCACACAAGGCAGTGTGGGAGCACACAAAGCAGTGTGGGAGCACACAAAGTGGTCCTCAGGCAGATGAGACACATCTCTCGGGGACAATGGTCTGGCTTGGTGCGCAGGACAGTCACTCAGTCAAAGCGCCTCTATTCGAGTATCAGAGAAATTCATAAAAGTACATTCAAATAAAGACGAGCATAATTTTTTAAAAGAAATTTTAAAAAAACACAATTTTGACAAAATACAGCTGATTTTAAAAACGCTTCCACCCTAAAACATACCTCGTCGTTCAGCAGTTGTAGGTAATATAATGCATCTCTACACGTGGAGTACTTGTGTTCCAGTAAAAGGGGCAATACAAAGTGTTTACTATAACCTACTTAGAAACTGTAGGAAAACATAAAATGCATGAGCAATTGTCACAAGGAGAAACAGAGATACTGGACTAGACATTGTCCTAGAGCAGTGGTTCCCTACTTTTGTGGACCCCCACTGAATCATTATTGAATCCGGGACCCCCACCCCAATGAATAATTACTGAATGCTGGGGACCTAGTTTGTTAATATGATTACATTTTCTAAGCAGTCACAGACCCCAAGGGGTCCCCGGATCACAGGTTGGGAAACACTGTCCTAGAGGAAAGCACAAAAGGTGTTGTATTGTGCCGGCTCTAATCCCAAGTAATCAAACCCTCTCCCATTGGCCTGGCACCTGAATCAAATACGATTCAATGCCTATATTACTTTTTTTAACTGGTTTAGAATGCATCGTGGGTTTGCTGAGTTCCACTTCTTCCCTCATTCAGCACCTTCTTTCAAGGAACATTGGTTTAGTATGTAATTTTTCCTCTTTACACAGAGTACAGATTCTCAAAAGCAAAACTAGACCTGACCAGCTAAATGTTGCTTAACATAAGCTAGCCAGGGCAATGTCATCCCTTTATCACATGACAAGAGATCTCTAATTATTGTGTGATTTAGGGATGTACTGGGATTACACCATATAGACAACATGCAAGCATTCACACTGACATTTGGTCTCTCACAATGTGAAATCATTAGCTAGGCTTTGCAGTGATTTCAAGCTTCCATCTCAGCAGGCGTGATCCCTCTCACTGTTATCGCTCTGAAATACTGGACTTACCGACTGGGGTAAGTATGGCATGCCCTTTACGTGCAGGCAGTCCACCTCCTCTCCAACTTTAGATGTCATAGAATTCCTGGGCTTAACTAGTTTTCTGGTCAATACCCGTCCACTTAGATTGAAAGTTGGCATCAAACCTTTGCTGGGAGTCAATCACGATAATGTGCAATTTCCTTTCTGGTGTGCCACAACTAAATGTCAACAAGCCACCGGGGAGCTATCACTCTCTGGAAGTGTAAGGCAATCCAGACAACCTCTGCATGCAGGTTCAAGCTGAGATAGACACACTGACTACAACTAAACTTTATGGAGCATCCTGCAACATTAGGAGCTTTATTTATCTCTGGGGGCCCCGCACAAGGAGTATATTCCACCTATATACATTATGAGTGAGGAGACATCACTCGGTCTTGTCTTGACATACTACACAGATTTACCAGGGCAAACTAGTACCCAGTCTTCCCACTGGAAATCAGTTACAAAGGCTGGTACCCTGCTACTCATAAATAGCTCCCACCAACCATGACTAATGCAATGGCCTGATCAGGGCAGTAGCAATCATCCATGCTAAAAGGATTACCACTTTAGGTGCACTCCTGACTCCTATCACTCAACAGTCTAGCTCTCTGTTGGTGAGCAACAAACCAAATTTACTTAGATCACTTGTGGAGGAGATTCATGACACACATCTTCTGCACAAGTAAACATACCAGGTTCACCTATATCATAAAATGAGCAAACACTGTCACATGGACATTGCTGTAGTGCCTTTCAGCCCTACAGAAAAAAATCAGCTCCATAAATTGAACGATAAACCAAGGATTGAAGTAGCTGAACATTGTTTCAAGCAGCACAATAGGACAGATCAATTGAACATGGGTACTAAAATAGTGAGACCCCTCGCATTTGACATGAAGGCGGAAATGACGGGGAAAAAACTAACTACAAGAATAGTTAACTTCTCCTTAGTCCTACGAGCCTCCCCTAACCCATTTGGAATACATTATTGTAGCTTTGCATATTTCATTTCCCACAGTAAATAAACATTCTAGTTTATACCAGATATCATCTCAATAAACATCCTTGTCTTTTGAATATTGTTTGGAAAACAAAACAAATACTTTTTCCAAGATATGTGTTTGAGACATATGGGCATAGACCGCATTTACTTCTTCTAATTCTCTTCTGGGTCTACATTTTTGAAATGTGTTATCTTACTAATTAGTTCTAATGACTACTACTTCTTTTGGATTTTTCTTACTTACAGGTTTCCGGAAGACTCCAGTTGTTTGCTAGGAGGCACATAGGGGCAGCTAAGAATTCACATTAGCTTCACTTTTGAAGTGGTTTTGCAGGTCCATAGTGGCATCCTCTGCACTGATGATGTAACTTCCTTGTTCTACTTCCTACAGGTGTGAGCATCCAGAGCTATGTACCATTTTATTGCACTAATTTCTCTACGTTTTCCTGAAGTTTTTCAACGTTTTTTTCTACATTGGAGTATGTCTCCACCAAAAATAATCGGGTTAAAAACCTTACCACAATGTAAGCAAAAGGTGAGAGTCTGATTCTTACTTGGCCTACATGCCACATTTGGTGTAATGTAAGGCTCTGCCTCATGTGGTATATGCTCTCTGATGCACCCAGAAGCCTTCATCGCAAGGGATACTGAGCTATTACTTGTGCAGCAATGAAGGGTCATAATTGTGCTTCCCCTCAAGGAAGTTTCTAAAGAAGCGCTCCTCATCCTTGGATAGGTCCTCTCACCACTGCAAGAAAAGGACACAAAAACATAGGAAGGCCTGGTCTTCTCCCTCAAAAGATCAGGATCTTTTACAGAGCACTAACACCAGCTACAACTGTATGGTGTAAGAGGATAACTAGATGTATCTTCTGAGACAATTCCTGTTTTGACAAAGTTGAATTTTAGGTTGATTGTTCTAACTAGATGCTTCTTGAAAAGCCATGTTTCAGGAATTTGAGACCGTAGTACTGTATACAGAGATCAGACCCACACTGGCTCACCCCAAACCTCAATTTATGACTACGAACTCCCAAACAACCCTACAAAGTTCACCTTCATTTATCTCTCAGTTGACCCATTCCAAACCCCATTTAACTACTATGATCTCCCTCATACCTTTCTACAGACTCTTACATCCTCCACCTCTCTTTTACTCATCCCAACCCTCATCTTAGTACCATGATTTCCCAATTAACAGTTCTGGATTCTTCCCTCCTCTATCCCTCCATTTTTCTATTCACATGTTATGTTATGTTATTTTTATTTGTACCGCGCACAGCTGCCCCAGCAAAGGGGCGTCCCAGCGCTTTGAGAAGGTAAACACAACACAGCACTAAAAGCGGGCAAAAGAAGACAAAACACAACAGATAAGCTTAGACAAATAGGTCTTAATAGCCCGCCTAAACTGAAGGAGCTCATCAATGGCCCGGATTTGTGGAGGAAGAGAATTCCACCAACTCGCTGCCAGGACTCGAAAAGAGCGGCCCCCAATTCTGCTCAGCTTAAAGCGCGGAACCACTGCTAAGTTCTGGCCTAACGATCTAAGAGTGCGAGAGGGAACATAAGGAATCAGCAATTTCTCCATGATTTGCGGGGAAGTACCCTTTAAGATTTTAAATGCAAAACAGAGAACCTTAAATCTAATCCTCTGCTAAGTGACTCACGTTCCCCTGCTCAAATTAACTCATACCTCCCTATACTAATACTGTACTCATATTTCCCAATACTGATCCACCGCTAATTCTTTTGGGTTCTGGAGTAGCGTGCTACTCCCCGAAAAGCGCTTCAACACATTATCAAGGGTAACAACTGCTATATAAATAAAATTACAATTATTGTCAGGGCCTAGCCCAGAACTAAGTTCTTCAGCTGCTGCTTTAAAAATACCAGCAGGCAATCGGGAACAATCATAGCGCACATTTGTGATAGATGGCTCCCACTAAAGATGTCCTAAGTGCTGCTGACATAGAGTATAACTCTGCAGGCATTGTGTTTGGCTCTGCATATTCCAGATACAACCCTCTGATGCAAAGAACAGAGACACAACTAGAATGGTGCTGAGACAGATTGTGCAGGTCCCGGACAGTGAACTATGTCTGTGTTGCTAAACAATCAATTTTAGCAGATGATACTAAGCCTCTGAGTATTTTAGGCGCTCCACTCTTAGTAAAGCATACATTACACAGCTATGGGAGCAGTATAGCTCTGTATAGTGCAGCTGGTGGCCCAATTGTAGTAGGGACCATTGGACCCCAAATATATATAAAGAAATATATATATAATTATATATATATATTCAATGAAAAAAACAAAGGTTACAGGGACGTTATAGTTAGGTTCTGAATTTACTCATAGAAAACCATAGAAATTCAGCCGTTGTAGTTATAGTTCTTTCAAGTAACTATAAATTGCACCCCAAGGTAAGTATAACTCCTCACGCCTTCCCCATGCACAGCTAAATACTCCACATTCTATCTCATTAATAACATCTTCTATCCCATCTTTCATATTATCCCTCCAACATTTGCAATAAAATTATTGATGAGACAACTGTGCATGGCAGGGGTGCGAGTTATAGTTACCTTAGGGTGTGAGTTATATTTAATTGAAATAATTAACGTGAGGCCAACCCATGATAAGCATCCAACCGTGCACGGCCTTCTCCCATATGCAGTAGGGGTTGCTCGCAAGGAATGGCCTGCAGCCAGTGTCTGCGGCCAACCCCCCCCCTAGGCACCCAACTCCATGCTGTGCACGGCCCTTTGGTAGTGCATGGCAGAAGTTGGCCGTGCCTCTTTGGGTGTGAGAATAGGTGTGAGAGGGTGTATCTCGGGGTGAGAGTGTGCTGTCAGAGTCTCTGGGTGTGGGAGTGCATACATCATTGTTTTAGTGGGTGCATCACTATGTGCGCGGGTCTGTGAGTGGGTGCATGAGGGTGAAAGTGGGTGTGTTAGTGGGGGCATAACTGACTGAGAGGGTCTGTGAGTGGGTTTGTGAGGGTCTGACTGGGCTGTGAGTGAGTGCATGAGAGACTGAGTGCATCTGTGAGTGGGTGCGTGAGTGTCTGAGTGTCAAGTAGTGGTTCATGTTGGTTACGGTTGTGGCATATCTATTGAGGAAGTCTGTAGGTGTGGGTTGGGGTTCAAAGTTTCCGTATATGGTTACGATCTTGTTGTGGAAGAAGAGGGCGTGGTTGTCGCACAGCTCCTGTGAGTGTGTGATGTTGTTTTCGCTGGCAGTTGGGTTGGAGAATTCCCTGACGATGTTGAAAAGTTTCTTGATGTTGTTGGCACTGGTTTTGATGTGTGCGACAAGGGCTGTTGTCTTTGTTGCACTCAACAGGCTGTGGTGTTGGTTGAGGGAGATCTTGAAGGCTGCTGTGTCAGAGGCAGATTTGCTGGTGTGCCAACTCCTCTCTAGCTGTTTGCTGACTCATTCCGCTGTTGCAGAATGTCCTCAGTCCAGAACAATTCTAACTTTATGGGGTCAGAGGTCAAGTACTTATACCCATTTCTGTCTTTGAAGTAGGCAAACTTCAAAGATAAATCATTGTAGTGCACAAGGCCCTGCCTTTCCTGCCCTGACCCCAGACACACTCCAGGGGGGTTGGAGACTGCTTTGTGTAAGGACTGGCACAGCTCTATTCAGGTGCAAGTGTCAGCTCCTCACACCACTCTAGCTCAGGAATACCCATTAGGTTATGCAGGGCACACCTCAGCTCCCTTTGTGTGACTTCTACAGTGAATTTGCAAACAGCCTAACTGTCATCCTGATGCAGACATGTATTCCACAGACAGGCAGAGGCACAGAATAGTTAAGCAAGAACATGCCCACTTTCTAAAAGAGGCATTTTCAAACTTATAATTTAAAAACCAACTTCACCAAAAGATGTATATTTAAATTGTGAGTTCAGAGACCTCCAACTCCATATCTCTATTTACTTCCAATGGGAAATTGCACTTAAAAAATATTTCAAGGCAATCCTCATGTTACTATATGGGAGATATAGTCCTTGCAGTAGTGAAAACCGAATTTAGCAGTATTTCACTATCAAGACATGGAAAATACACCAGCACATGTCCTACCTTTTAAATACGGTCACCGTGCCCATGGGGCTGCCTTGGGCCTACCTTAGGGGTGATTTACTTATAATAAAAGGGAAGGTTTGGGCCTGGCAAGTTGGTGCACTTGCCAGGTTCAAATGGCAGTTCAAAACTGCACACACAGACACTGCAATGGCAGACCGGAGACATGTTTGCAGAGCTACACATGTGGGTGGCACAGTCAGTGCTGCAGACCCACTAGTAGCATTTGATTTACAGACCCTCGGCACACCTGGTGCCCTATACCGGGGACCTACTGTAAATCAGATATGCCACTCGTGGATAAACCAATCACCAATACCATATAGACAGAGAGCACTTGCACTTTAGCACCGGTCAGCAGTGGTAAAGTGCACATAATCCTAAAACTAGCAAAAACTAAATTCAGCGCAGGACCAGAAACAGGAGGTCAGAAGCAAAACGTTTGGGGCTAACCCTGCAAAAAAGGCCATTTGCAACAATCATGATATCAGTATCCTGTTTACACATAGTTGGTTACTATAAAACAAACTACACTGCAACAGCTCATGATCACTGTCCACTTTCATACTGAGAGAGACACAACACATTCACATTGAGAAATAACTCAGAATTTCTATGATACAGAATGTACAATCACTGTCCAAGCCATATCACATTGACCTGCAAGTCACAATCAATGCAAAGCCTCATATTTAAGAAACTGAAAGTATGTCTCTGTTATGCCCAACCTAGAGATTTGTCTGCGTTACTAAGTGAATTATCAATTGATAATTTAGTGGTCCTTGCTACAGGGACACACCCACTGGTATAACACGTGTTGCCATATACTTGCACACGATTCCCACTCACTGTCCAGACCATCACAGAGACACAGGCCTGATCATTCCATCCAGAGTGATATTGTTAAATCCTGTGTTTGTTCTGCAAGCGTCCAGCCCCTTCTCAAGATCTCCAAGATATCGACACCTCTCCAGCTTTTCAAACCCAATGGTTAGATGTGGAAGACGTCCGCACTGTGAGCAGGTGTGCCGTTTATTCCTTCCTATCCCAAAAGCCCCAACCTTGTTCCCTCGTCCAGGTATGGAAGAGGCTGGAGGAAGGAGTCTCTTGTTTTCTTAACCGCGAAGCTGCCCTGGAGCCTGGGAAGGCTGCACAAAATCTGCCGCAGAGATTTCTCACTGAAAGATAGACAGCAGAGAGCAACCATGAGGAAGAGACGTGGCAGGGCTGAAGGGAAAGTTTCACTTCTACACGCGTTTTGAAATATCTAAAAAAAAAAAAAAAAAAATGAAATAGCTAATAGGGGGTGCCGGCACAATACCGGACTATTCACAAGCCTATGACAGACTTGATATTGAAAATAGCGAAGAGAAAAATATATTTTGTAATGGTACGTTCTTGGCAAACAAACACTCAACACCACAGAAGTTCACAAGATTTAAACCATTTTCTAAACAACTGCTCCATAGAGTAGAAATAGACACGTGAATGTACCTTGACTTGAAAAATGCAAGAGGTTTAAAAACCTTCATAGAAAGTGTTTTTTGTTTTTTATTGGAGCAGTACTAATATTGAAAGATTGACGTTTTTGTAAAAATTATAAAGAAAGCAGCAGAGGTTTTGGAAATATTCTTAGGTGTGAGTGATGTGACCCAAACCTGTTCAGAGATAGCCCTACCAGCAGACTGTTGAAACAACCTCTATTTGGCTCTGTTAGTCCTCATTCATGCAGCATATGAGAAAACAAATCACATTGGTGTTCATGAAAGTACCAAGGAAGCAAAGGTCCAGTCGTTTACCAAAAATGTCTAGTGAACAGGCAGTCAGTGTACTGACTCAATTTGGAGAAATGTTTCAACGCAAGCAGTCTGGCAAAAAAAACAGCCAATGCTTTCTGTCTACTGACCAGGTTTTCACATCCATTTTGGGACATTGCTAAGCTGACATGCCAGCTAATCAAATGCAGGGATCCTTCGCTCACCTGGGTATATTTGATGAAGTTACATCAAAGTATATTTTTAAGCCACTGTTGGGCTAAGTGTATCCTGTGAGCTTAGGTGTGGACACAAAATGTCACACGAAAATGGGGCTTCCTCAGGCTTCTTTTCAGACATTCAAGTGAACCTAATGGAAATGTGTTTCTGGGAACAGGACTGGACGTGTCAGTGTAGAAGATGCACCTCCACACCACAGGGTTATAGATAATATGGGCATTCGTCTGCAGTTTCAGTTTGCTATTAAATTGAAGTTGACCCAATTTCTCTGATTGGTGGATCTCTGAGCCTTGTGTATCATTCTAGTTTCACCCACAGGTGAGGTGGAGGATGCGATCAGTTGAATGGAATTCGAGCACTTCTTTGAAACAATTTTTGGCAATGTGTTGGACGTGATAGTGATGCTACTTTAGTTGAAAGATTTAACTGTACAGTAGGTACAGATCGCTGTAGTTTTCCAGCTAAGAAGTGACTAACCAAAATTAATTTTTCCAACATTCTTAGAGGACTTGGAACATTCTCCCCTTCATGTCCTAAGACCCAACATATGGGTGTCATAGCCATGACAGTGGACCCTGTATGTGGCAGAACAAGTTTCCTCCTCAAATCCATTCTGTGATGGCGTTTATTCTGCGTTGAGGAAGCTATTTGTATAATAATTCAGAAAGGGTATTTACATCCACATAAATAATTCAGGGCAATAGTAGGTGTCTGTTTCAGCTCTACAAGGTCAGCAGTGCAAAATCTAGAGGGACGCTGTAAATGTTGGTGTCCCACACTGTAAGCTGATATGTTCGCACCTTTATGTGCCTTTATCTTGGGGGTAAAAACTCAATGCCAAAGTATTATGGAGGAAAGATGTAGCTGATCAATGGGAATTTTCATTTACTACTATGCAAATTGTTTCTCTAATGCATACACTTTCTGTGACTTACTGTCACTTTGATTTAGGAGTAAAGAGTGGAGAATACTGGGGTTTGCCTCACCACCCTACGTATTCTGTTACATCCTACACGAGGAGCTCGCTTAAAGGTAGATTTCAGTGCACTATACATATCTGTGGAGGCAATGTGTCAATGAGTACACAAGGGATCCGTCTACAAGAGGAAGGAGCATGCACTTAGTGTCAAACTATAATCAATATCCTGTGGGCTTCACAAGCAACGGGATGCAGGAATGTACAGAACAATCTGCGCTCTAGTGCTTCTCGAGCCGTTCATTACATGCTTCCTCCCTCCTCTTCCTCCAATCATTAGATTTCCTCCCTCCCGCACGCTGCCGCTTTAGTCAAGCAGAGACCCCCTCTCATCCTGATCCTCCATTCATTATGGAAGGATTCTCTCTTTGTTCTTCATCGATACTCTTTGAACCCTCTCCTAGCTGTACTTGGCAAGAGCTTGAACACTTCAAGCATGTTGATGCTATTTTTAATGCAACATTTAACAAGGTATTTTGCAACCTTTAATAAGGAATTATGAAAGGTAAATCACATCTAATGGAATAGGGACTCAGCTAACTTTTCAGACCCACGGGCAAAGGGTAGTGGTGATGTCGGCGTCAGTCATTAATGCTAAAAGTTGTCCATTGTGCATGTTATGTGTCCTTGCAGGGCGAACTGGCCATTTTCCAACTCCCTCATTTTCCGGCTGGGCTCCAGTGCAGGGTAACACTCTCCGAGCTGGATGAGTCATTGTGACCCATCTCCACTCTTGTTGCGGCCTCCTGCAGTGCAGGGCTAGTTTGAATATTTGTGTCAGAGATGATGTTGTTTTCAGTCCGACCCCGACTAAGCCTGTGAGTGCTGCTCACTGCCTGGCTAATCACCAGGCTGGCTATGGGGGAGCTCATGCTTAGGCAAGGTTACAGCCTTTCACCCCATGACTTATTAGGGGAACAGACTGTATGTCGGAGACCATTCATATATAATGAGAAAAGAGGAGGACGGGCAAGTGACATCTCTTCTCTGTTCCTTTCTTCACTCTCCCTTTCTCTGATCCTCCCCTCCCTTGCTTTTCCTGTCTCCAACTTTTTTCCCCGCTCAATTTCTTGTTTTTTTGTTTCCTAACCGTGTTTCCACTCTTCACCTTTCTCCATCCTTGCTAAAGTTTCCCACGTCCACACTTGTTCTTACTCCACTCTCCTCCTCGCTCCCATTTCTTCACCTCCCCTTTCTGTGCTGCTTTCTCAACGACTTGTCCTGCTCCAGTCTTTCACCATTCCCTCTTTTCCAGTCCGCTTTTCCCCGCGCTCTTCCAGGTCTATAAATCCACGGAGTGAAGCTGTGAGAAGTAGACAGCAGTGATCGTCTTAATATTTCTTTGTTCTTTTCTACACTCTAACGCCAGTTCCCGCAATCTTACGTTTCCTCACCTTTTGTCAAAATGCCCTTTTTTCTCTGTCATTATCGCCCTTTTGTTGTCTTTCTTTTCTAAGCAGCTTCATTGCGCAACACTATTTCCATACTCCCGCCGTTTCTCCATTCTCCTTTTGGCCAGTCCACGTTTGACTGTTCTTCCTTCTGCGCCTCCCACCCTCTTTTCACTCTCCTGAGTTCAGAATCACTCTCCTACATTCCATATTGTCAGCTCTTTCCTACTACGACGCTTCCCTTTCTCTTCCCTCTTTTTCGTTCCCCACTCCTGACTTTTGTTCACTTCCCCTATAATAATCCACTTTCTTGACACATTTGTTTTCACTCTTGGTCATCTCCTCATTCTGCTGATCTAAGTCTTTCCGCTGCTCAAGCTCTTTCCTTTTCTCTACCGCTTCTCTCCCTTTTCTCCTTCTAATCTCTCCACTGCCTTACTCCTCAGTCGTCGAACTCCACCTTTCGCGATCTTGCCTTTCTGTTCTTCCCTTTCTTTGTTCTCCATTCTTCTGTTTTTCCTTTTTCTGCCCTCTCCTTTCTTTTCTCCTGCCCGCCCTTATTCAGTTCCATTCTTATCTTTCTCCCTCACTTTTTCTCTGTCCTTCCTTCTCAAGTCTTTCTCTGTCTCCACGCGGTTCGTTTCCCTCCATTCTCATTTATGCTCGTGAATGTTTTCCATATAATGTGACCTTCACACTAATGACTTTCCACAGAAAAATGGAAAATGTCTTCGGGGAGTCGTACTCGAGGTAACAGATTGCCTGTGGATGGCAGGGTGCAGAGCTGCAATGCATCAAGAGCCCTGCAGAAGATGATCTCATTGTAGTCCCACTCCCAGGAAGATACAAGCTCACTGTGAAATCACTGACTGCAGAGGAGCGAACCACTCAACACAAGGTTTCACACAAACATGACAGTGCTGGGAAAAAGAAAAGTTGACACTCCAAGGGAGTGTAGAGGCATGGCCACGGTCTGACCAAAAGGACGTAGCAATATTGCCCTCTGTTGTTATTTAGTGGAAGGCTCAGCACCATTATTCATGAAATGGGTGACATTATTCGTGTCGATCTGCAAAACATAACTCCTCGTGCCCTGTTTGATGAGCAGAAAAAGTGTCCTGCAGTCCATCAAGGCTACACTGTGCACTGATTTTTAAAAAATCTGCTCACGTGTTAGGTAATGACTGAACACTGATAAAAATGCCCTCCTCATTTGTATTCATTTTTTTGTACCTAATACCACTTGTTGATACCCTTCTGTAAGAACACATGTCCCCGGCAACCACTGAAGCAGTAAAAGCCCTACCCCTTCTCCCCTTAGTGTCGAGCTTCACCAGCCAATCCCTTTTTGGCAGAGTCTGTAGGGCCTCTGTTCAAGAAGCTGTGATCTGGTGTGCCTCATGGGGCCCGTTGTGTGCAGTGAGATAGTGCTGATGCTCAACTGGTATTGTCACGCTGCATGGGCCCCTTGGCCCCTTTTTTTGCATGGGCCCCCTTGGCCCCTTTTTTTGCATGGGCCCCACTAGTTGCATTATTATAGATATTAAAGACATAGTATTTACCTGCCTACCGGGTTCCACCTCTAAATCAAGTCGTAAGAACAGGGGCATATGGACATCCGTTTGTCCTTAATTTGACAACTTTTTAAACTACAAAGAATGTTTGCAAACGTTTTATACACGGTTTCTGCAGTAATGACTGCGAAAATCAGAACATGAGTACATAGATATTTTGTCATCACTAGGACAACACCAGTTGTTAGGGTTACTCTTAACTGATCACGAATTAAGATGGCTGCATCTCTGAGAAAAAGGTCAGCCAATTACCCATACCTCATACTACTATTTTCTTTGTCTCCAGGAGCTGTCTCAGAGGAATGCACAAGGTTTCCAGCAAGGGCAGAATCCTGGACATTGAAAATGGCCAGGTGCACATAGTCCCTGCTCTGCTAATTGCATTCTGGGAGGGAGGAAGGGACACCCTTACAAGAAATCCCTCTGAAGAAGTAACTTTGCCCCAACCTGGTTGGTTGAAATTTCAAACTGCTAAGATGCACCAACTGATTTCCAGTGGGATGATGCCCAGGTGTTCAGGAATGAACATAGGCACCTAAAAGAAGCTCTCCCCAACACTGGATAGAAGCACCTAGAAGACCTATCTTTCCTCACTAGATGCAAAAAACAAAGATCAGCAAGTACAGGTGATCTCAGTGATGACTGCATAGCTAGCACACTTCTCTCAATACCTTGTTTTTGATTCCCTTACCCCCATTTTTGTGTGCAGAGGCCTAGCTCCCAGTTGGCACCTGCACCGTTCTATGAAGAAAGTCAGAGTGGTCCTATAGTGTGCTTTATGTTCTATGGGCTCACACACACCTTCTGTGTGGGTCAGACTGAGGTCTGCTCTCTGTTTCAGTTCAGATGATCCACTCCGAATGTGGAACCTCTGACCCAGTTGCTAGGACTCTTATGTTGTGAATATATCCACACTTGTAGAAGCTTACCACCACTGACCCTAAATGGGAAGACAACCCTATTGATAGAGATACAATTTTACTAATACATAAGTGGCATAGAAGTTAGCATACAGTGGCTTACAAACCTTAATTTAAAAGCCTAACAGAAAAATTAACATGGAAATGTAAGATGACACGTTTGAATTATGGTGGAGAATGTGGCCTACTATTCCTATTTGACATCACATTTTAACATGAAAAATATTGTGCATTCATACTTGAGTGAATTACTGATAAGAATTAACATTGAATTTATTATTTTTAGAGAAACAGTAGAAATTAAGAATATTATGAGTACTAAGTATGAATTAATCGTACTTATATTGATTTAAGTGAATTTTTAACGTGAGCTACATGTGTGCAGAAAAATAAATGCACGTTTAAGTTGCTCTAATATATTGTAAATTATGTTTGCAATAAAATAATTTGCTTTGCTTAATTGATTCATTTGTAAGGTGTGCAATAGGATTTATGTGTATGAATTGCATTAATGTGCATTTAGGCTTTCTTAGCTAGACTGGGCCTGAAGATTCATTTTACGGCAGTAGAGGAAAATTATTTGTTTATTCTGTTCCCTCTGACCTGAATTATTTCCTAGGTTGCTGATGTGATGTTGAATGTCCTATTGTATTGAAGACGGAGAATATGTTTCAGTGTTAACAAAGTAACAGTATTTGTGCTAGCTGTCGGAGAAGACAGGAAGAATTATTGAGACTCATATGAGAATTAACTCATTCTGTGTATCGTAAGAAAGGATCCTGACATAACAATCCACTGGAAATTGTAATATTTTGGTGAAACTGTATGAATTTATTGAAATGACTAAATGCTTTCTCTGAGAAAATCCAAAATAGTTGCAAATTTGATGGTATCAGCGGCTACCATTGGATGCTGAACCTTGTGCGTAAGATGAGCCCACCTGGAGGACCGATCGGATACCCCTGGACATTCTTAAATAGTGAGAGACTTTTGAAAGTGAGTCAGTCTACTAGTCAGTCTACTGTTTTCAGTCTGCTGCTGTCTCCCAAAGTCTGAAAGTTCTTTTTGGTGTTCATGCTGTCACTCCTATTCCTATTCATATTTAGTCTTTATGTTATGAGTTTCCTTTTAGTCCTAATTGTCCTACTAGCTTATGCTGTTCAGTACTAATATGCCCAACTCAATTCTGAACTGATGACCTATTCAATGTGCAGCCCATGTTCTGTACTGTCAAGATGCTGCTGTCTACTGATGTCTCGAGAAGGTGAACACTCTACTCAATGAAACTTTCCTGTTTGCTGTCCCATGAGGAAAGGTATAAACTAAATGTGTTTAGTTTATACAGCATATTTGTACAGTGAGTTACTCTAGTTAGATGATTGTTCCAAATTATTTTTGTCTCTCTCTTGTTTGCCTGCATGTGTGAGCCCGTTCCCACACATGCAAGTCCAAATTTGTGTTGGAGATGAGGATGGCTGAGCTTTGAAACTGACGGTTGATAAATGAATTTTGATGATTTACTAATGTCACCATCACCTGCTTTGAAATCTGAAATTAATGTGCATATTGTGGTTTTGCTATCTTATGTTATTCTTTTAGAGTGTCTAACAGTATTGATATTTAGTAGACTAATCTTTTTAGACGTTTTGGTCAGCCTATGGTTTTCATGCATGTCTACAATTTAGTTTTGCGTACCATAGATGTTACATTGATTTTGCGATTGTAATAACATTTTGAAACTTTATTCAGTTTGGAATTTGATTTAGTGTTTACATTGTTTATGGTGTCTATAATTGTTCATAATTTATATGTTATTTATTTGTGTTGAATAAATCTGACTACCCCACTCTTCACTAAGCCGACTTTTAGTGGTGGGATAAGGTATGGTGTCTCTCCAGAGCGCTTGTGGTTTCTGAACCCCAGGCAGGAAGAAGATCTCAGTGGGTGATCTAGCACCATTTTCTTGGTTGCTTTCCCAAACTCTGAGGCACAATATTTTACTCTGCAGGATTGCAGTATTACTTTTTCCTTGCTTGACACTGTGCTTCTTTGTTTTAACTTCTTGGTATTCACTGTTGCCAGGATCTTGACCAACACAGCATTGCAAACCTGATACAGAGTAGCAAGGGTTTAGTGGAAGGGTTGTTATCCTAAATTTTAAAATACTGTGTTCACTTTCAGATAATGATCACAACTGGCATATGTCGGGAACATTGTGTAACACAGGCAATCTGCCCTTTATGGGAGCTGCGTGTGCTACAGTCTGTTCTGTTTTTAGGGTGGTCATGTGTTCACAATATTGAAATGATTGTGAACAGTATATAGTGCTTTTATACAGCTGCCCCTTTTTTATGACTGTATTATTACTGCATGTGTCCTTTGTTTTTACTCTACATAGAATTACACATTTTGAGATATCATTGAAGCGTTATGTCTTTACAAAACAATCATGACCCAGATAGGGCATTGCCTTCTTTACTGCAGCCGTAATAACTGTTGTGTTCAACCCTTTTCCAACCCCACACAATCTTCTTTGAGCCACTGCTTAACTGTTCACCCACAGAGCCAAAAAGGATTGAGAGGCCAACTCTCCATCTCAGACACTGTAACTCGTGTCCTGGTTTAATGAAGCAGTGCTAACATTCTCACATTTGACATTTCGTGGTGGTCACTGTGACTGCAAGGATTGCGGGCAAAGCCGGAGGGTATGGATTTGGTTTTAGACAGGATTTCTGCCATCCTATTAGGACAGAGCTCCATCTCATTGTTATCTAGCATGCCTTCTTTTCTCCGCATCTTCATCAGAATCTGCAGGTAGGGAGAGATGGTAAAGATACATAAATATACACATTAAAAAGTGAAATTTTCCTGTGTGTCTGCTTTACAAGAATCTATCTTGCTAAAACCTTAAGAACAGGCGCGGCCCGTCCTTTAGGGCAGAGGGGCCACGCCCCCCCCCCCCCCCACATTTTGCCCCTCATGAAGAGTGTCTGTCAGGCTGAACAAAGGTCAGCCTGACAGACTCTCTTTATTTTCAGCTCAGACAGCCAGGAGTGAGACATATGCCATTTGCGCAGACTCCTTGCTGCCTGAGCTGAAATTTTCTGGGCTGAGGAGGTCACAGCTGCTATGGGTGTGACCTCCTCAGCTCAGCAAAGGTGCCTCCAGGCCCTCCACTGGGTGACGAGGAAAGCGGCACCCATTGACTTCGACCTGGGCGCTTCAGGTCTAAGCCCTGAAGCACCCAGGGTGAGTGTCAATCAGTGACACTTCGTCACAGAGTGGGGTGGGGTCAGCAGTCTCACTGACCACATCCCACTCTGTGACGAGGCTGGGACTGCTGCCTTCTCTCATTGGCTGACCTAATGTAGGGTCAGACATAAATCAGTGTCAGTTTGTAACATGTATGCAAACATCCTTTAATTTTAGAATCTCTGTTTCACATGCAGAAAAGCAAAGCATTGTATAATTTTTAATTGTTACTTACCAGTTGCTATGACCCATGTAGGATACTGCTACTGCGAGAAGAAGAGCCAGTTCTGTTAAACTGGTTCTGAGATCTGAAACCACACCACTTGGAGAAAAGCCACTCAAGGCGTCTCCAAACGGAGATCTTCAGTCGCTTAGTTGGCATGAAAACTATATATTGTAGTGGAGAATGGATAAAAATTTGTAGAACATAGCTGCCCTTGCTATGTACGCCTTGCCCTTTTGGTACCCCTGACACTACCTGTGCATACTCTGGTCTCACAGTCAGCATGGAAGCATCAAGAACAGAAAATAACAAGCATTGGCAAAGCCAATAGATCTTGGCTTTGTGACCAATTGGCTTTTAGCCACAGTGCACACCATCCATGATTCTGTGTAGAGTGGCTAAAGTTTAAAAAAAGAGAAACAAACGTCTTTGATGCAGCTGCCCATTCATGTGCGTGCCTACAACGGCGGCACTTTTTTTCCATTTTCAGTTACTGATCCAAGTTGAATCCATAATTAAAACAAAAATAAAACGTGTGAAAGTGTGTGGGTGTTTTTTTTGGCAGGCCTGGGGAGCAGAACCGAGTCAGGGAACGGTGGAGGTGAAAGGCAAAGTAACACCAAAGCAATAAAGGAGAGTGTTTTATATCAAGAGGGGAAAAAGTGGTGACAAAAGCAAAATGGAGTTTGGGGAAAAGCAACACAAATGTGAGGGAGGCAAGTAGGAGAAGCACAGGCTCAAGCACAAGAGACAGGAGGATGGGGATTGGCAGTCGGGCAACAGAGCATGACAGGGCAGGGGGACAGAGGTACGTGAGGGAGACAGCCTAAAAACACAGTGCATCATACAAAAGGAAAAAAGTAGTGCTTGTAAAGCAAGTAGTGAAATCAGCAATGCCAGCCAATCAAAGGGATTGCAAAGAGGTAATGCTCCATAGGTGGGACAAACATAAGACTGACAAGCTGAAACCCAAATAAGAAGAGGGCAAATGAGTGACAAAGAAAATCAACCAAAGGTAAGCAATGGGCGGGCTTCTCCTATGCTCTTGGTAATCCACAATATGCCTTGCCACAAACAACACTTGCACTGTCTAGTAGGTTTGACCTAAAAAGGCTGTCAGAGCCCTATCTAATTCCTATTGTTTGACTGCACTGGCAAGTTAAAAGTAAAAGACTACAGAGGAACACCTGGTGGATTAAGCTGTCCACCCAGAGGTCAAAGGTAACTTCTGCTACCCCTGTCATTTTAGTTGCAGAGTGGAACTGGAGCATGAAATATCAGCGACCTGGTGGTACAAACTTTATCATGTAGTAGGTAAAGGATCTAACCACTTAAAAAGGCACTGAGTGAGTATTAGAAAACCCCTAAATAGAGATGCTGCCCTCTGGCAGTGGATGATGTTTCAGGCTCTTGCATGGGATACAAAGGGTTATGCGGATTCCGCCTTTCTTACTTCACCAATATCAATACATAATGAACATTTGAATTCTAGGAATTGCCTGCCTGGGGAATTCATCCATCAACATTTTACCCAGACCAGTCTCAGGACTGAAAGCATGTTAGTATGGATCAGGAGTCCTGGGGGATAACATGGCACGCATATGCAGGAGCTGCAGCAAAGAAAGGCTTGTTGTGCAAGTGTGTGAAATTCAATCCCTTCCATATCCACAAATAACAAGAAATCATAGGGCAAATCGAATGCTTGTGTGAAAAGTCTAAAAATGTCTTAAGCAGGATAGATTTGTAATAGTTATTTTGTTGGAGACCCAGCTCTCCAGGCCCCTGGTAGTGTCATGATGGGGCCAAGAAGCAGCATCTCATTGTAATAATCCTTTGCACCGCTTTGCATTAATGTTATATCCTCATGTAGAGCCTGCCCTACTCCAGTTCTGTGGGCCCTGGTGGTGTCATGATGGGGTCGAGCAGCAGCAGCTCATTGCAATGATTTGTTGCACGTCCCGCAGTTGCGCGACTGTGTGCTGTGGGTACCACCACCATCCCCTTGAAGGGTAATCATGTAGTCTGCATTGAAGTGTCTCTGCAGCTTTGCAGGCACGCCTGGTTGGTGAACTGGAAGGGATTATAGTGAATGGCAGCTGGCTTCAGATAGCTTCAAAATGTATTAAGCGCGTTTGTAATGGAGATTAAGGGACTCAGAAGGGATATCTTCATAAATGTATGTGTTCGCCAAAGGTGGCAGATTGAGGGTGCTGTTAATGAGACGACTCCCTTGTTTGCAGAACAGTGGTTAATTGTGCTGCCACTGTGCCTTCAAGCTGCATTAAAAATGATCTTCCACAAAGGAAAGACTAGAGATATTTGTTTCTCCACCAGTTCATCTTGGGGACGGGGGCTTCATATCCATACGTGTGCAGGTTATTACAGTGTTTTGCTGTGACTGGTACAGAAAGGAGTGAATAAAAGAAATAAGACCGTGGTTTGACCCACGCTATTGGAATACCCCTCTAGTGACGTCAGCAGGGAGTGCTTGGCCATAGCCGAGATGCTCCATAGAGGCGAAACAGCCGATTCTCATGGCTTGTACAAAAACAGAAAAGAACAGGAATTCTCTTTTTTTTTTTCATTCTCTTCAGTTTTTCATTTTTGCACCTTCATGAAAGACCAAATTTCGACAATCTCAGAAGAAAGACTTCCTAGTATCTCAGGTAAAATTCCAAAAAATCTAATGAAAAAATGTTTAAAATGGCACAATTCTTAGTTTCAAATGTTTTCTGTCTGCAGTTAAATGTATGCTCGATTGTTCGACGTGTTCTCATGTCTAGAAAGTTATATGGCTTTGCCTTCTTAATGTTGAAAACTGTAGCTCCCACTTCTAGGTTACCAAAAGTTCTTGCGGTTTGTTGGATAGGGAAACGATTCATTTCAGGCGACAAAAACTGCTCAAGTGTGCTTCATTACAAATCTAAATGCTTGTAGCTACTATTGTCAACACAGTGGCCCTCGTTTTAAGACCTGAAGAGGTCTACAGGTGAATTGGAGCTGCCTGGATTCAAACGTCTGATTTTGAGGTTTCTTTCACACAGATCTCTGCAAGTGATGCAATAGCCTATTGAGTTATCATCACTCTTTTTATCTCTCACCTAAAGACAGACTTTGATGTCTGTTGTTAAAGACTTATTGTCCCTAATGCATTAACATATATGTATATAGTGGTCTTTAGGTCAGCCCCTTGTCCTTGATTGGATGCCTTTCTTATCTGTCTCTTTTTCTTCAATTGAGTTCATCTCTATTGTTTGTTTTCCCTTCAGTGGAGTATTTTCATTACTGTTTTCTGATTGGATAACCCTTGTCCTTCCACTGTCTGCTTTCAGGTATGCCTGGGCGGAGATCTGTTGCACGGAACGCGGCAAAGTGTTGAAGAAATTCCACCACGCTATGCGAAGTTCTGCGAGCGGTGGAGTATGGGTAAATCGCATTGTTTGCGCTAATTGTCCAAGCCAGGAGTTTCTCTCATTCTGTAAAATTAGCGTGAACGGCATCATGTGGAGCGCCAGAGGGCACTAACCTTTTTCTGCCTCTCGCATAGATCTTCTACTCGAGAGTCAGGTTCCTCAACGCGAGTGGAAGTGTTCTCATTGTGAGCTGTTGGGGCCAACTGTGACCGCTTTCTTTCAGAAATCTTGCTCGTGCTCGACATTAAGTTAAAGTTGGTGGGCGCAAGTGAGAGAAAAATCTCCACTCCGTGTCACTTCGCAGAGTTTTTTGGAACTCTGTGCAGAGCGGAATTCTTCGCCCACCCTTACTTTCAGGTAACTACTTTTACTCCTTTTCTTCAACTATTCCACACACTCCTCAGTTGCTTCCATCCCTCTGCACGTGGCAAACGTTTTTAATATTTATTTGCACCCCCAGCAGCTGCAATCAGTTGGCAGGCCACTCTGTCTCAGAGCACTTTTTATTCCTTTTTATTTATTGCTCTGCTCTCTTGAAACGGTGAATAAAATAATCAAAGTGACTGCAGCATCATGCTGTATGCACTGCAGGAGTGGTGACCACTGTGTGCACTTACGTCAGCACACTGGCCAATTATTTTTTTTGGCAAATCTTTTTATTGATTTTATCCATTTAACAGAGCTCCAGTTTCTTCTATACAGTTTTGCAGTAGCATTGCCACCAGTCAGACACATATCACTGACTTACAATTTGCATGTTCAAATTCCATGTGGATGGACCAATAAAATGCTTACAGCAAAATAGATTGATAATAACAAAATTGACACACAGAGGTGCCATGAGGTGACCAAAAACCAAGAATTCACAGGATAATCCCGACAGGCAAGAGGTGGCATCATACTCATCAGAAACCATCTCCAGTAAGTCTAGAGTCGGCTCAACTCTAATATAAATGAGGTCCTACATGCAAGCAGATATTAATACGTATACAGGAGCAACAATGGTGAGAGAAAAAAGATTGCATAATACAAATAGAACAGGTAACAAATCATTGGAGCCCATCCACAACCCCCCATGCCTCCAGAGACCAGGGGACCCAACACATGATAGTATTCCCACAGCCACACTCGCGGATAGAGCAATACATGAACATCAGTTAAATAAGGAGCATGCAGGAGCAGCAGAAACTTAGCGGAGAAAACATGCAAATAGATGACCTGGTAATAGAGGCGTGTCACAGTGTAGCTAAGCGGGCGCCAGCACGTTGTTGGGTGCCATTGGATCACCATTGTTTACCACTTGATCCTCTCCCCGCAACTGAGTCAACATCTCATCCCAACTAGTCGAAAGGGGATACGTGTGCAAGCCCAGAGCATCCTCACGCCGCAGTGCAGCTCCCTCCGCCTCCGCCCATACCATAAAGGAGCGCCTCCAAGCTAGTACTGATGGGGGCACAGTGTCCTTCCATCTTTTAGTAATGAGAAGCTTAGCTGTCAAAAGACCCAAATCCAGGAATCTTGTAGCTGCTTTATGCTTTTCGGCTCTCGGGAAAAGACCTAAGAGGCAGGAGGCGCTATCTAACAGCGGTGGACGCGATGTAAACTTGGATAGGGATGTTGTAACTCCGTGCCAATAAGCATTTAAGGAGGGACAAGCCCAGAACATGTGGAGGAAGTCCACCCCAATTTCGTTGCAGCGAGGGCAAGCGGAGTCCATTCGATTAAAATACCTGTTAATGCAGGCTGGTGTGAGGTAAGCTCTGTGGAATATGTAAAATTGAATGAGACGGAATCTGGTGTTACGGGGTACATTAGTATGGCTAGACAGTGCTCCTGACCAAGTGGCCTCAGTGTAGGGTCTCTCTAGATAACCCTCCCAAGTAGTTTGCAAGGCAGTGAGGGCCCCCTCTGTAAGTGCTCTAAGTGCATCGGTGAACCATTGGATCAAATGTCTACCTTGTCCCAAAACTTGTAAGTATTGCACCAATAGGTGCATAGGGGGCTCAGAGGACATATCTCCCCATCCGTGCGATAGTGCACACAGCAACTAATTGTACAAAATAAATTGTCCCAGCGGCAATCCCGTCTCCAGCGAAAGCTCCGTAAACTGAATCAGACCACCCTCACTGTATAGATAACCCAAAGTGTGTATGTCAGCCGCATGCCAAGGACCCAATTCCGCAGTGGTCGTGAGTCGCGCGTTGTGTACCCAGCAACGCCAGTGCTGGAGCGTAGGGAACGGTGTCACTTGTGAGGTGCAGGGATCTGCGGTAACAGCAGTGAGCTACATTCAGCAGGAGCTCCGCAGGGGGCCGCGGTTTAGTGAGGGGGTGAAAGAGATGTGAAATCCGGGTTAGTGTCCAGGGCGGAGAATTGGTTGCAGTGTCAGCCAGTTGAAGGTTCGCTAGCCAACACGCCACCCTCTGAAGCTGGGAGGCCAGGTAATAATGTTCCTTATTCGGAACCGAGAGGCCACCTCGGGAAAGGGGTAAATAGAGCTTTTTCAACGCCACCCTACAGCGGCTCTGATTCCAAACAAACTCCCATATTCTAGGCTCCAAATCACGAAAGAAACCAGCTGGAACATAATGAGGCAAATTGGATAAGTAGTATAGAAGGCGAGGGAGGACTACCATTTTCAAGAGGGCGATCCTACCAGCCACCGAGAGCAGCAGAGTCTGCCAGAAGGTCATCTGTGATCGGATGGAGGACACTGCCCTGCAGAGATTGCCATCATGTAGATCCCTCTCTGTGTGGAATATCTGTATGCCCAACTAGCAGAACGAGCTCGGCTGCCAGGGGACATCTGTGCCAGAGATTCTTAGTTTCGGGTCTGACCGCCCATGGTCAAAAGGGAAGAGGCATGATTTCGCCCAGTTAACACAGAGGCCGGAAAATGCAGCAAAGCGGCGTAGGATGCCTGCAATATCGGGAGGGACATTGTCAATATTGCGGATGTACAAAAGGAGGTCGTCTGCATATAAAGATATAACATGTAGACCATCACCCAATGGGTTCGCCCGGCCCTATGGAACTCTACAGCCAGAGGCTCCATCGCCAGAGAAAACAGCAATGGGGAGAGGGGGCAGCCCTGTCTAGCAACTCTATCCACCTCGATCGGTTCAGATATATATGTGCCGACTTTAACCCTAGAGCGTGGCCGGGTATATAACAGTTGGGTCAAGCGTAGGAAGTATGGGCCCATCCCAAAGCGACGCAATGATTCAAATAGGTAGGACCATTCCAAGGAATCAAAGGCCTTCTCCAGATCAAGGACCAGGCACCCTGCACGAGGACAATCTTGTGTTGAATATTGCACAACTCTAAAGAGGTGCCGAATATTGCTCGAGGTGTCCCATTCAGGTACAAAACCGTTTTGGTCTGAGTGCACCAGCTGTGGGACCAAGGGCACCAAACGAGTTGCTAGAATCTTGGCCAGAATTTTATAGTCCGTATTAAGCATCACCAACGGCCTATAGGAGCCCAGCTCAGATGGATCCCTCCCCGGCTTAGGGAGCGACACCAACAGTGCCTTGCGTTGCGCAGCAGGCACTATTGCCCCCTGCTGTGCCCGCTCATAAAGAGAGAGAAGACAGGGCGCAAGCATCGCAGAGAAAGTCTTGTAGAACTCAGACGGGAGTCCATCCGGGCTGGGGGTTTTGCCAGCTGATAGGGCTCGTATTCCCTCGCACACCTCTTCCAATGTCAGTGGCGCCTCTAGTTCTGCCCACTGATCATCTGACAATTGGGGTAGGGTGAGTGCCGGAAAAAAATCAGCTCTCATTTCCAGATCATCTACCACCACAGACCGATAGAGTGACCGATAGTACTCAGTGAATTCAGAGTGAATCTCCCAGGGGGGTATGAAGCATATCCCCAGTTATCGAACGGATCGCAATAATGGGGCTTCGATCGTGGTCTTGACGGATAAGCCAGGCCAGCAATTTGCCCGAATGGTCTGCTAGAGCAAGTGTGCGAGCCAAGTGAGCTGTGTAGTTTAAACAGCGCAGTCTCTCTAATAAGAAGATGCGTTCTGCTCTGGCCTCAGTTAATTGCTGCGAGTCGGGCACAGAATGAGATTGCCTGCATTCATATCCCATCAGGGACCTCTCCACTCTAGTCAAGTCACTCTCAATAGACTTACGCAGGTTTCATTGCGTGCCCATGCAGTGGTCCCTGATAAATGCCTTAAATGCCTCCCATTCAACTAATTCAGAGGACGCTGTGCCCATATTGTGATTAAAGTATTCAGGGATTGCCTTGTCCAATGAGGTACTAAATGGCGCATCCTCCAGGAGTTCCAGACGGAATCTCCAAGTGGGGATGTTGGGGCGGAGTGAGTCCCATCCCAGATGCAGTAGTTTTGGATTATGGTCCGAGTGGGTACGGCCCAGATAGTCAGACCACTGTACCGCAGAGTATAAATTAGCAGTGCACATCAACCTGTCAAGGCGGACATGCAATCGATGCAGTGCTGAGTAGAACGAGTATATCCTGGTAGTGGGATGACGTTGACACATCCACCATCCGCCAGTGGCGAAGCCAGTCGCGCAATGCCAGTGCAGCTGTAACTGTGGGAGCAGTGGGCAATGGTGGGAAGGAGCGACCCAGTGAGGGGTCCAGAACACAATTAAAGTCGCCCCCCAACAACCAGGGGAGGTCGCTCCAGCGTGCCAGGAGGGGAGAGAGTGCGTGAAAGAAAGAGGCTTGGTCAGTATTCAGGGCATATATAGATCCTAACAGGACAGCACAGCCAGCAAGACATCCGCGCAACAGTACGTAACGCCCCTGGTCATCTACAATATAATCGTCAGCTACAAATGGGGTGCCCGGTCTACCCCAGATAAGTGCCCCCCTGGCGTAAGAGGAGACACCTGTCGCATAAAGCTGCCCATGCCAGCGCCGTTGTAATCTAGCCACTTCTGGTTGCGCCAATGAGGTCCGAACTTGTTCCAGAGAGGTGCCTATGCGCTCCACAGCTGCCAGCACCGCGTACAATTTAGTGTCATCCAGGGACATAGGTTCTGATCGCGGCGCCTGAGGTTGGGGCCAGTACCAGAGCGGAGGCGACCCGTACCCGCCATTCTGTTGCCCAGAAGGAAGCTATGTGCCACGGAACCGGCTCACGTTTTACCATCGATATAGGAGGCCCGCTTGCGTGCGCGATGTTACAGTCCAGGTGCAGCAGCACGAGCAGCCTCCCTCCCCGTCTTGATCAGTTGCACAGGATCACCACCAGTCCACCAACACTGAAGGCACGCCGCTCATTTGACCTGCAATACAGCCGGTGTGCTAATAATGCACCGGTTGTAGGACTGTCAGTGCAGTGGTCATTCACCTCAACTGAAAGTTCTAGGTCCCAAAGCAGGCACCAACCCAGCTGTTCCTCCCCGCGGCGCTGGAGGGGTAATAAGTTGTGTCTCCGCAGGCCCGTTCCAGTCAATAGGTCCAAGGGCCTCCTTGCTCTCCGCCTTCCCAGGCTGCCTCGTCATCCAGGGTGTCCAGGGTTGACAGGCTCCGCATGCCCAGTCACCGTCAGCCCAGTAATGCCACATTCAACTCTTGCCGCCAAACAGACCGCCGCTTACCTTATGTTCAGGCAAAGCCCGGCGTCTCCTCACGTAACCCAGTCCACCAGGCAGGACCGAATCAGGCGCCTCCCACGGCCTCGCCAAAGGGCACCGTCACCTCCGCGGCAGAGGGAACCCCCACAAGGGGCCAGTCGCCTATGGACTGGCCCGCGCGCCGCTCGCAGGTTAGACCGCATTCCCCGGTCCCCACGGAGGGAGCTTGCTCCGCCGACCAAGCGGGTCCGGCACAACCCCGCCAGCTCCCCCAGCTCTAGAGGGATCGACGGTCGGGCAGGCACTGCTGCAGTCTCTGGTCTGCCCCCCAATTCCTAATAAAATTAAGGATAAGCGGGGTGTCACCGCGGAGCGCTATTAACTGGCGCCTGCCATCTTGGCTGGCAAGCCACCCGCACACTGGCCAATCATAACACCAAGATGCATGCATGAACTTGCTTCATGACGCATGTGCTTGTATCTATCATCAGGTGTTTGTTTATATTTTTTTAAGATGCTGATCTTCATTGACAGAGAAGCATTTGTTTTCTCCTTTTGGTGATGAAGAGGAGCATCGTCAAAAAAAACATTGATGTAGTTGATAGGTGTGTTCTCTATTATGGATAAATTCTGTTTATTGGAATTTTTGGATTAGAAAAAGAACATGTCTATATGCCTACAACCTTACAGGTGGGCAGTGATAATAGTGCTCAGAAGAAATGTAACATGGCTTTTGATGCCACACTGCGGAAGTCGGCAGCGTACCAGATCAAAATGAGCACTGTATTTGAAATAACAAATGATAAAACAACATAAGATAAAATTGGTCTCCTCCCCGCTTTACCCATGTGAGTGCACCCCTTGTACAATATCCCCATTTTATTAAATTAAAGAGTTTGTCAGGCCTCCTCCCCCACTCAGTGGTCAAGTTGTAGCTTTGGGCGTGAGGTACTAGTCCCATGGTCTACCCCAACAGTCGTAGGACTTTAGGTATGTGGGACTTGTGATTTCATTGAATTCTGTAGACAAGGTTTGTACAAAGGGTGCCCATAGGGTAGTGACTTCTGCCGACCATTGCTCCGCTGCTAGGGAGAGTTTCTCCATCCCCAGCAGGAACCATAGTTTATGTAGCTAGGAGGTGTGGTTTGGGACTCTATCTGTGCCCCAATGTGACAGTATAGTCTGATGTGCAGCGTTAAGGGCGAGAGCCATTTGACGACCTCTAAGAGATCGTAAAGGAAAGGTAAAACTAGGTTAGATAAGCCGAGTATAACATATGTTGGCAATCCAGGGATCTCTGTGTTAAATGCTTTGTCAAATTTGTTTAGGATGCTACTACAGTATCGCTTCAGTTTGGGGCAGTGGCATAATAAATGTGCCCGTTACCGCATCCTCTCTAGCAGAGCTCAGGTTTGGAAGGGTTCCATGCGTGGACTCTCGCTGGGGTATAATATCAATACAATGCTATTTTGTAGGCTGTTTCAGTGGCCGATGCTCTATAGGTGGTGTGGTGAGCCCTATATTGTATGGCTCCCCCTTCCTCTTCCGTCAGTTCTCTCCTTATCTCGGCCTCCCATCTTCGTTGTCCTAGTTTTGGGTACTTGTGCACTGGCAGTTAGATGCATGTACAGTTCAGAGGTCAATTGCTTATGATCCCTTTTAAGTGTTAACCATTTCTCAAATGCCATGAGTGGTCTCACTACTAGTGGTCTGACTGTCAGCTGGAGCACCCAGTGTCTAACCTGTAAATATTTCATTCTGTCTGCCTCTCTAAGCCCATAGTCTTCTTTCAGATGATTGAAAGGGATGATGCCCTCTAGATCAAATAGGCTCCCAACTCTCTTGCATCCTCCGGCATGCCATCTGTGAAAGCTCTCTGAGTTCAGGCCAGGGGCAAAGTCTGGGTTAGCGCATATCATTGTCATTGGGGATGGGAAGGATGTCAGTCCACTGTTAACAGCCACTAAGTCCCAGACCCGGAGTGTCGTGCCAGTGATGGGGGAAGAGTATAGTCCCGTAGACCTAAGTTTGCGTTGCAACCAAGGTTCCTTCCAAATATGGGACCCCGCGATTGCTTGACCCATAAGGCACCACTGCTTTTCATTGTACGGGTGACTCCATTCTATTATGTATTGCAGCTGGGTAGCCTGCTAATATTTCAAAAGGCATGGGGCCTCCAGTCCCCCTTTCGCCTTGTGGAGATACAGGGTTTGCCTTGGTAAGCGTGAGGGTTTCTGGTCCCATGTAAATTTTAGTATTGACGATTGCAGTGTGGTTAGAGTTTTAGTCAGTGGTGGAGGGGGATCGTTTGAAAAATGTATAAAATGCATTGTAGGATCATCGTCTTTACCACTGACACTCTGCCCAACCATGACAGCTTATGTTTGTTCCAGATTTCCAGATCTGCTAGTACAGCTTTAGAAAGGGCAGCATAATTTATATTGTAGTTCTTGCAGACGTGTTGGCTAGTTCAATACGGAGGTAGGGGACATGAGAGGAAGACCATATATAGGGGACCGGTGAACGAAGCTCTGCTTCGTGGGCGGGGGAACCGAGAGATTCAGGATTTTGGATTTTTGCACATTCACTTTAAGGCCCAAAACATTCCATAACCCCTGCAGAGTTGCAGTGAGAGCTGGCAGGGAGACAGTTGGTTCAGACTGGAAAAGATGCCAGTGAACAGTTTAGCATCTATATTAAGAAGTGATGTGGGCAGGTAGGAGCCACACTTTGGCTGGTTTTGGGGTTACAGTGATAGTCGCGTCAAGCATGCTAGCAGGGAGGGAGTTGGCTGCTGAGAATGAGTTGAATACTCTTGTGAGTAGTAGAATGTTTTATAGAAGAGTGTAGTGTAGCCGTCTGGACCCGGTGACTTCCCAGTCCTCAATCTGGAAATAGCCGAGACCACTTCATCTACCTGAATTGGCTTGTCAAGGAAGTCTGCGTCATCCAGTGTTGATAGAGGTGTCAGCTGTATATAAAGCTTGGTAGAAGTCATGGAAAGCACAATCGCAATTTGGGTGTCTGTACTCGCCTCTCCCGAAGTGGAGGAGCGTACAATTTTAATAGTATTGGCTTGGATGTGCGCCCTTAGTTTATGGGCTAAGAGCTTTCCACATCGACTGCCCGCCCCATGTAGTATTTATGTTTTAGTCTTACAATGGTGTATTCAGCATGATCCCAATCTAAACGCCTCCGTTGGAGACAAGTTCTTTCTAACGCCCTCCAGATTCTGGGGGCCCATGTGCGTTTGTGAATGCACTCCCATTCTACCACTCTCTGCTCAAGCTGAAGTTGTCGCTCCTTCTGAGCTTTATGTACAGCTGAAGATATGGAGATCACCTCCCCCTGCACTTCTACCTTAAGGGCTTCCCAGATAGTCGCTAATGATGTATGGTCTTTATCATTTTGGCTAAGGTAATCTTTAATCGATCGTCTCAAAGTTTCCACTGTGCTCTGTGTCAGGAGTATGGTGTCCCAAAATCTCCAGCTAGGAGACCGAACATGATTTAAATCAAATTGGGCCCTTAATGTAAGGGGAGGGTGGTCTGATAGGGATCTGGGCTCAATAGTAATGCCTTTAATATGAAGAAGCTAGGAAATAGTTTATGCGTGTGTATGATTTCGTAGCTGCCGAGTAGAAGGTGTAGTCCAGTGAATTTGGATTTACATCCCTCCATACATCTGCCAAGCCACAGTCCTTAAGCTACTGAAGCCCTACTGGGGAGAGAGCATCTGTCTGACGGCGTCTACGTCCCGACCAGTCTAGGTCATTGTCCATGACTAAGTTAATATCGCTTCCCACAAGGATTGCTGCATCTGGGGTAGTCAATGTTGGGGTAAGAGCTTGTGTGATGAATGCTTATTGGTGCGTGTTGGGAGCATATATAGTGGCTACTGTAAAGTGGAATGAACCCACCCGTACTCTATACGCCAGATATCTGCCTTTCATCTCATGTACTTTGGCAAGGAATTCCCCTGGAAATGCTTTGGAGACCAGGATTGCCACTCCACCGTGTTTCGTGTGGGCCGAGGACCACAACTGTTGAGGAAATCATTTGAAGCACATTCGGTAAACATGGACAAGAGGTGTGTTTCTTGTAATAAGCAAATATGTCTCTCTGTGCGCTCAACTAGGGAGAGGATTGCTAGCCTTTTTTGCAGGATTATTGAGGCCGCGTACATTGAGGCTCAGACATTTAAGTATCAAGTGTGCTTAGAGATAGGGGAGGCGAGTGTCATCTGCGTGTTATAGGTGGTGAGGTGTGGGAGTGGATGGTCCATAGTATGCTATTGTTGGTGTTTACCACGCATATGGCTCTTTCTGTGTGAAGAGGGGGAGAGTAAAGCAGTTAACAGTATAGCACACCAGGTGCTTGACCAAATAAGTAACAAAGTCCCCCGTTCGAGGTGACCTATAAGGAGGGTGTCAATCTAGGCTCAAGGGCGTTCAGTGGTGTTGGGTTAAACCGCTTGCGGGCTTCGCCACCCCAGGCCCAATTGTTGCAGCACAGCGGACCGGAACCCAGAGTTTAGCTACCGGATCTCTCCTTTATGCTAGTGTTATCTCTCAGTGTCTAATCATTGGTGCCAGAGGCAATACTATCTAGGACCACTGTCGCTCTTGTGTTTGCTCCTCCAATGATGGTCTTGTGTGTTTCCGCTGTCGGCCTGCCCGTTTCCATCTGGGTTGGCACTCATGGGGGTCCATCCCAAGGTCCTCACCTCCGATTCCGAGGGATCCTCAGTCATGTCCAGCACCTGGCAGGCCTCTTTTATTATATTCACTTGTCGCAGCTGATTGTCCCCGCGAAATATAAGTCTGAAAGCGTGTCTCCAGCCACAGGAAACGTTGTGATGCTGGAGGTGATCAGTGATAGATTTAAACTCCCTGCGCCATTGCAGGGTGAGCAGAGATAAATCTTGGAACAGGAGCAGAACATGTCCCCTGAACTGGATCTGTGGGTGGCTTTGCGCTTGTCAGAGGATGTCCTCCTTAATCAGAAAGTTGTGGACGCAAGCTAAGATGTCCGGGGGCCTTGACCCGAGTCATCCTGGGTGTCAAGCTCTGTGTATGTGATCCAGCAAAATCCCTTTGTTGTCCTCGTATCTCAGGATTGATCGAAACAGGGCTGTGTACTCTCTAGTGTCCTCACCCTGAGCTGCAATGGGGGCACCTCTGACTCGGATGTTATGGCAACGGGAGCGATTTTCAAGGTCCTCAGTCATAATCTGCAGTTGCTCCTGCTGTTCTCGTAGTTCGAGGATCTCCCGTCTGATTTGTTCAACGTCTTTATCCCTCGCAATCTCATTGTCTTCCAGACCTAAGACCTGTTCCCCAATCGAGGTAATATCGGAGCATAGCTTGCGTAGTTCCTAGGAGAGGCCTTTTTTGCAGGTCCTGGAGATCAGTCATTACAGAGTCAAACATGGAGGTGAGAAAGCCTCTTGTGACCAGCGCAAGCTTACTGTCAACCGGGCCGCTGCTGTCCACTGTCATCGAAGGTTGCGAGGTGTTGACCATGTATTTGTTTTGCGCTGGTGCGGATCTGGTTAACATCTCCTTTTTATGCTTCGAGGTAGCCATTGTCTAACTGTGGGCTGATTCAGCTCAATCTGGGCCTCTGTGCAGGGCACGTCTTCTTGCAGGCATGCCCCAGCAGGGTGCTTCAGGTCGCGGCCTAGGGAGGTGGCCCGGGGGTTTACTTACTTTCTCCTGTTCCCCGCAGATCTTCAGAGCCACCATTAAATGGGGGTCCCGCCACCTCTGCGCACCCCTGTCTGGTCGTCTCACAGGCACATCCCCTAGTACCCAGATTGCCTCCATGTCCTGCTGCGCTGTCCTGTGCCCCCTCACCTCCTGTTCAGGATTGTATATCGGGGAATCTTTGTTCTATTTTCCCTGCCGGGCCGTTGGTGTCCTCTAGGCCGCGCTCACAGTCCAGAGTCAGTCCAGAGTCATGGACTGGGTCCATCTCTTGCACCTGCCTGGGGCTCTCTCCCCGGCAGCCGGTGCCCTCAGTGTCTGGTGCATGTCAGGGGAGGCGACTCTTCCACGCGCTCCTGGGTGCCAGACCTGAAGCCCCTCTGTCTACTTGTGCAGCACACCCTGGCCACGAGGCCGGGACTCCAGGCCTCCCCATGTCAGTCCTCGCCTCGGCCTGCTCCCCACCACTGATCAGATGCCCGCGCCGGAGGCTTCTGTGTCAGTCACCTCAGGCGCCAGGCCTCGAGTGCAGCTGCTCCTTCGTCCGGTGGGGGCCCTCGTCACTCGCCAGTATCCCGCTGGGGCGTGCTCGATCCTCCATGGTTTGGAGGACACCGGCCCTCCTCCTAGTGTGTGCTCGGCTGCACTACGGCTCCCCCACGGGCCCCTCCTGCTAGCAGGATCGCCTCCTCACCAACACTCCCTCATCTGCTCTCGCTTTGCCATTTAGGAGGTGTCTGCGGAGGCTCCTGGTACCGCAGTGTTCCTCTTTTTCAGGCCCAGGTGGTGGAGAACCACAGCGGCACGTCCGTTCATGCCTCCATCTTGGCCATGCCCCAGGTGTGTTCAATTTTTAAAAGCAATGACTGATTGCCTTTGCCAATACCTTTAGCTGTTTGTTGGTAGAGACTGGGCCATTATTGTGAGGCAGGTGAGGAAAATCGAAGAGGTGGGTAAGCACAACGCAAATCGAAATCTGAACAAATATACCACATGTATGTTTTTTACATAGCACTGTCATGTCACTTTATCCCGTTTTTAATTCTAGAGGTCTAGTTTAAACACTTTGTCATGCTGTTAAATGTGGGCAAGCCAGAAAGTTAATAGAGAGAGACAAGTCAGGGTTGAGCCAAGACGTGGCTCTAAACCTTGGCAGTAATCGATGCAACAAACGTCAGCTAAAAATATAGTAGACACTTCAAAATATAAATCAAGTGTGTATTCCTTCAACATGAGGTAAGGTTTCACTTTACTTCATTGCATTATATTACTTCACTGAGTGGCATTTATTATAAGTGATAGTTTACAAACATGAACTTATAAACATTTATGTCTCTCCCAGTCCAGAAGGGAATGCCATTAGGGAACCAAGAGTCAAGTCAGATGTCCTTTGCCCCCTGTATGGGCCTAGGTTTTTTTTTTATTACAGATGGAGTAACATTATAGGCTATCAATACAAAAACAATATAAGTTTTTGTAGAGCACGACCTGACCTGATATATTTCAAGGCGCCCTCAAATGTGATGATGAAGGAAAGGAGGCGCAGAGAAATCAAATATTTGCCTAGGATCACACAAGTTAATAAAGCAGGTAAACTGGGATTCCTCCATGGCTTCACACTGGGCAATGCAGCCACTAGGTATTGGTTTCTTTCTCGAGTTTTGTTTCGAATGTTAATGCGTTTTTGTTTAATTTTGAGGAGCTACATCACTATACTGTCTTAAATAAATGCACACATATTTCCATAATTCTATTTCAGTGGTATTACTGGCTTCTCATGACTTAAAGCGACCGCCTGGAAGGGATTTCATGAAAGAATCAACAGCTACAATGAAGGCAAGTACATGCATTAACAAACCAAAGCCCTTCGTGTTACAGTCGTCACATCTGTGCAAGTGACGTGCAGACCTACTCGGCTTTCACACGGAGAGCAGCTGTGTCAGTTTCGTTTTTCCTTTGCACCGGCGGGTGGTCGTTCAGACGGCCTCATTCAAGGCACTGCCCCGGGCAACACCTTTTCTGGTGCTCAGAGTTTAAGGTGGAGGTGGGGGGTGCGTGAGTGTGGTGGAGTTTGACACTGAGGTAAGCAGGGGGCTCAGTGCTTGGTTTGTTAAAAAAAAAAAACTAAGCGCCAGGTCCTCGTCAGGAGTCCACCGCAGCTTGCACACAACTACTAAATATCACACTCCTACAAGTGTGATAATTCAGACTATTTCAGGCCCCCAAAGCTCTAAGAATGGCCAGCAGTTGTTAGTCATTTTTAATGTACATTGCATTAATAATCTCTAAATTAAACAAACACGCAACCTGTGGCAGACTGTCACAAGTGCTGGTGTTGACAATTAAGTGCCGGTTCCAAGCACCAGAAACCGCTGGCTCTAGTTAATCACTGCAGGGGTGTAACACAGGCCCCTGCAGCCCCTTTAGAGTGGGGTCCCAACCTGTCAGAGGCCACTGAATATCCATGAGATGCAGGAGCCTCAGAGGCCCTTCATCACATTCTGCTGGGGGAGTCAAATCAAATCAAATCAAAAAAATGTATAGAGCGCGTTACTCACCCGTGAGGGTCTCAAGGCGCTGGGGGGTGGGGAAGGAGGGTCATTGTTCAAACAGCCATGTCTTGAGGTTCTTTCTGAAAAGCAGGAGGTCTTGGGTCTTTGCGGAGGTTGGTGGGGAGGGAGTTCCAGGCCTTGGGGGCGAGGTAGGAGAAGGATCTGCCTCCTGTGGTGGTGCGTTGGATGCAGGGGACTGTGGCGAGTGCGAGGTCGGCAGATCGGAGGTAGCGGTTGGGAGTGTGGAAGTTCACTCTTTCATTGAGGTAGGTTGGGCCAGTGTTGTGGAGGGATTTGTGTGCGTCGATGAGGATTTTGAAGGTGATCCTCTTGTCGATGGGGAGCCAGTGAAGGGATTTGAGGTGTGATGAGATGTGTTCATGGCGAGGGAGGTCCAGGGTGAGGCGTGCAGCTGCGTTCTGGATTCTCTAGAGTTTGCGTTTGAGTTTGAGTGTGGTGCCGGTGTAGAGGGCGTTTCCGTAGTCTAGCCTGCTGCTGATGAGTGCGTGGGTGACGGTCTTTCTGGTCTCTATGGGAATCCATTTGAAGGTTTTTTTCATCGTTCGGAGTGTGTTGAAACAGGAGGAGGTGACGGCGTTGATTTGCTGGGTCATGGAGAGGGAGGGGTCTAGGATGATGCCAAGGTTGCGTGCGTGGTTTGCGGGGGTAGGTGCGGGGCCTAGGGTGGTGGGCCACCAGGAGTCGTCCTATATGGTTTTGTTGGGACCAAAAATGATTATTTTGGTTTTGTTGGAGTTGAGCTTGAGGTGGTTAGCTGTCATCCAAGTGGCGGTGTCAAGGGTTGGTTTTGGCGGTAGTAGGAATGTAGGTGAGGGAGATGATGAGTTGGGTGTCGTCTGCGTAGGAGAAGATGGTGATTCCGTGTGGGCGGAGGATGTTGGCGAGCGGGGTCATGTAAATGTTGAAAAGGGTGGGGCTGAGGGAGGACCCTTGGGGGACTCCACAGATGATTTTGGTGGCAGTGGAGCGGAACGGAGGGAGGCGGACCTTTTGGGTTTTATCGGTGAGGAAGGAGGTGAGCCAGTCTAGGGCTTTGTGTCGAATCCCTGTGTTGTGGAGGCGTGTGCGGAGTGTATGGTGGCAGACAGTGTCAAAGGCCGTGGAGAGGACCAGGAGGATGAGTGCAACGGTCTCGCCCTTGTCGACTCTGGTTCAGATGTCAGTACATGCGATGAGGGCGGTTTCCGTGCTGTGGTTCTTGCGGAACCCAGACTGGGAGGGGTCGAGTGTGTTGTTTTCCTCAAGGAAGTGGGATAGGCGGGTGTTGTAGGAAAGTACCATCTTGCCTGGCATGTTACCCCCATTTTTCACTGTATATATGTTGTTTTAGTTGTATGTGTCACTGGGACCCTGGTAACCCAGGGCCCCAGTGCTCATAAGTGTGCCTGACTGTGTTACCTGTGTAGTGACTAACTGTCTCACTGAGGCTCTGCTAATCAGAACCTCAGTGGGTATGCTCTCTCATTTCTTTCCAAATTGTCACTAACAGGCTAGTGAGCATTTTTACCAATTTACATTGGCTTACTGGAACACCCTTATAATTCCCTAGTATATGGTACTGAGGTACCCAGGGTATTGGGGTTCCAGGAGATCCCTATGGGCTGCAGCATTTCTTTTGCCACCCATAGGGAGCTCTGACAATTCTTACACAGGCCTGCCACTGCAGCCTGAGTGAAATAACGTCCACGTTATTTCACAGCCATTTTACACTGCACTTAAGTAACTTATAAGTCACCTATATGTCTAACCTTTACCTGGTAAAGGTTAGGTGCAAAGTTACTTAGTGTGAGGGCACCCTGGCACTAGCCAAGGTGCCCCCACATTGTTCAGAGCCAATTCCCTGAACTTTGTGAGTGCGGGGACACCATTACACGCGTGCACTACATATAGGTCACTACCTATATGTAGCTTCACAATGGTAACTCCGAATATGGCCATGTAACATGTCTATGATCATGGAATTGCCCCCTCTATGCCATCCTGGCATAGTTGGCACAATCCCATGATCCCAGTGGTCTGTAGCACAGACCCTGGTACTGCCAAACTGCCCTTCCTGGGGTTTCACTGCAGCTGCTGCTGCTGCCAACCCCTCAGACAGGCATCTGCCCTCCTGGGGTCCAGCCAGGCCTGGCCCAGGATGGCAGAACAAAGAACTTCCTCTGAGAGAGGGTGTAACACCCTCTCCCTTTGGAAAATGGTGTGAAGGCAGGGGAAGAGTAGCCTCCCCCAGCCTCTGGAAATGCTTTGTTGGGCACAGATGTGCCCAATTCTGCATAAGCCAGTCTACACCGGTTCAGGGACCCCTTAGCCCCTGCTCTGGCGCGAAACTGGACAAAGGAAAGGGGAGTGACCACTCCCCTGACCTGCACCTCCCCTGGGAGGTGTCCAGAGCTCCTCCAGTGTGCTCCAGACCTCTGCCATCTTGGAAACAGAGGTGCTGCTGGCACACTGGACTGCTCTGAGTGGCCAGTGCCACCAGGTGACGTCAGAGACTCCTGCTGATAGGCTCCTTCAGGTGTTAGTAGCCTATTCTCTCTCCTAGGTAGCCAAACCCTCTTTTCTGGCTATTTAGGGTCTCTGCCTCTGGGGAAACTTTAGATAACGAATGCATGAGCTCAGCCGAGTTCCTCTGCATCTCTCTCTTCACCTTCTGATAAGGAATCGACCGCTGACCGCGCTGGAAGCCTGCAAACCTGCAACATAGTAGCAAAGACGACTACTGCAACTCTGTAACGCTGATCCTGCCGCCTTCTCGACTGTTTTCCTGCTTGTGCATGCTGTGGGGGTAGTCTGCCTCCTCTCTGCACCAGAAGCTCCGAAGAAATCTCCTGTGGGTCGACGGAATCTTCCCCCTGCAACCGCAGGCACCAAAAAGCTGCATTACCGGTCCCTTGGGTCTCCTCTCAGCACGACGAGCGAGGTCCCTCGAATCCAGCGACTCTGTCCAAGTGACCCCCACAGTCCAGTGACTCTTCAGCCCAAGTTTGGTGGAGGTAAGTCCTTGCCTCACCTCGCTGGGCTGCATTGCTGGGAACCGCGACTTTGCAGCTACTCCGGCCCCTGTGCACTTCCGGCGGAAATCCTTCGTGCACAGCCAAGCCTGGGTCCACGGCACTCTAACCTGCATTGCACGACTTTCTAAGTTGGTCTCCGGCGACGTGGGACTCCTTTGTGCAACTTCGGCGAGCACCGTTTCATGCATCCTCGTAGTGCCTGTTTCTGGCACTTCTCCGGGTGCTACCTGCTTCAGTGAGGGCTCTTTGTCTTGCTCGACGTCCCCTATCTCTTCAGGTCCAATTTGCGACCTCCTGGTCCCTCCTGGGCCCCGGCAGCGTCCAAAAACGCCAAACGCACGATTTGCGACTAGCAAGGCTTGTTGGCGTCCTTCCGGCGGGAAAACACTTCTGCACGACTCTCCCAGGCGAGAGGGATCCGTCCACCAAAGGGGAAGTCTCTAGCCCTTTTCGTTCCTGCAGAAACCTCAGCTTCTTCTGTCCAGTCGAAGCTTCTTTGCACCCGCAGCTGGCATTTCCTGGGCATCTGCCCATCTCCGACTTGCTTGTGACTTTTGGACTTGGTCCCCTTGTTCCACAGGTACCCTAGATTGGAAATCCACAGTTGTTGCATTGCTGGTTTGTGTCTTTCCTGCATTATTCCTCTAACACGACTACTTTGTCCTTAGGGGAACTTTCGTGCACTTTGCACTCACTTTTCAGGGTCTTGGGGAGGGTTATTTTTCTAACTCTCACTATTTTCTAATAGTCCCAGCGACCCTCTACAAGGTCACATAGGTTTGGGGTCCATTCGTGGTTCGCATTCCACTTTTGGAGTATATGGTTTGTGTTGCCCCTATCCCTATGTTTCCCCATTGCATCCTATTGTAACTATACATTGTTTGCACTGTTTTCTAAGACTATACTGCATATTTTTACTATTGTGTATATATATCTTGTGTATATTTCCTATCCTCTCACTGAGGGTACACTCTAAGATACTTTGGCATATTGTCATAAAAATAAAGTACCTTTATTTTTAGTATAACTGTGTATTGTGTTTTCTTATGATATTGTGCATATGACACTAAGTGGTACTGTAGTAGCTTAACACGTCTCCTAGTTCAGCCTAAGCTGCTCTGCTAAGCTACCATTATCTATCAGCCTAAGCTGCTAGACACCCTATACACTAATAAGGGATAACTGGGCCTGGTGCAAGGTGCAAGTACCCCTTGGTACTCACTACAAGCCAGTCTAGCCTCCTACATTGGTTGTGCAGTGGTGGGATAAGTGCTTGAGACTACTTACCACTCTTGTCATTGTACTTTTCATAAGAGAAAAATATACAAAACAAGGTCAGTGTATATACACATAGCCAAAAAGTTTTGCATTTCCTCTTTTCACTCTTTTCTAAGTGCTGAAAAGTACTCCTAAACTTTCAAAAAGTTCTTAAAAGTTTAAAAAGTTTTTTCTGTCTTTCCAAAAAGTTCTGAAAACTTTTTTCTCTCTTTCTATCACTTTAACTCTCTCTAAAAAATGTCTGGCACGGGCCAAAGTGTTGATCTGTCCAAACTTGCATATGACAACCTTAGCTGGAAAAGAGCAAGGAGTCTCTGTATAGAGAGAGGTTTGAGTGTAGGGAAGAATCCTTCCTTGGAACTGTTACTTAACATGCTTAGAGAACAGGATAAGGCCATAGGTGCCCCATCTGTTGAAAAAGTACCTAATAGTTCCCAATCTGATTCAGGGACTCCCCCAGGAAAAGATTCAGGAAAGAAACTTCCTAGCCTGCCCATTACTAGACAATCTAGCATAGATGGTAATGATGATGAGCCACACCAAATAAATAGTGTTGTCTCACATCATAGCAAAAGCATTTATTCTCACCATACTGGTAGTAATGTTTCTGTAAACCAAGCTGTTAGGTTGGCTTCTGTGAGGGACAGGTCTCCTTCTGTTCATTCCCATCATAGCTCTGTTTCTAGAAATGTCCCTCCCACCAACCCTGATGACAGAATGTTAGAGAGGGAACTCAATAAGTTGAGGGTGGAACAAACCAGACTGAAGCTTAAAAAGCAACAGCTGGATTTGGATAGACAGTCTTTTGAATTAGAGAAGGAAAGACAGAAGTTGGGTTTAGATACCCATGGTGGCAGCAGCAGTATTCCCCATAGTCATCCTGCAAAAGAGCATGATTCCAGGAATCTGCACAAGATAGTCCCCCCTTATAAGGAGGGGGATGACATTAACAAGTGGTTTGCTGCACTTGAGAGGGCCTGTATTGTACAGGATGTCCCTCAAAGGCAGTGGGCTGCTATCCTATGGCTATCATTTAGTGGAAAAGGTAGGGATAGGCTCCTTACTGTGAAAGAAAATGATGCTAATAATTTCCAAGTTCTTAAGAATGCACTCCTGGATGGTTATGGCTTAACCACTGAACAGTACAGGATAAAGTTCAGAGAGACCAAAAAGGAGTCTTCACAAGACTGGGTTGATTTCATTGACCAGGCAGTGAAGGCCCTGGATGGGTGGTTACATGGCAGTAAAGTTACTGATTATGACTGCCTGTATAACGTGATCCTGAGAGAGCATATTCTTAATAATTGTGTGTCTGATTTGTTGCACCAGTACTTGGTGGACTCTGATCTGACCTCTCCCCAAGAATTGGGAAAGAAGGCAGACAAATGGGTCAGAACAAGAGTGAACAGAAAAGTTCATACAGGGGGTGACAAAGATGGCAACAAAAAGAAGGATGGTAAGTCTTCTGACAAGGGTGGGGACAAATCTAAAAATGAGACTTCATCAGGCCCACAAAAACACTCTGGTGGGGGTGGTGGGTCCAAATCCTCCTTTAATCAGAACAAGGAAAAGAAACCATGGTGCTATTTATGTAAAATAAAAGGCCATTGGACAACAGATCCCAGTTGTCCAAAGAAAGGCACCACAGCCCCTACCACTACAACCCCTACTGCTACACCTAGTGTCCCTACTAATAGCAGTGGTGGTGGGAGCAAACCTACTAATAGCCAATCCAAGGGAGTAGCTGGGCTCACTTTTGGTAATTTAGTTGGGGTTGGTCTGATTAGGGAGACCACAGAGGCTACTTTAGTCTCTGAAGGGGCTATTGATTTAGCCACTTTGGTTGCTTGCCCCCATAACTTGGAGAAGTACAAGCAACTAACCCTAATAAATGGTGTTGAGGTCCAGGCCTACAGGGACACAGGTGCCAGTGTCACAATGGTGATTGAGAAACTGGTGCACCCTGAACAACACATAGTTGGACACCAGTACCAAGTAACTGATGCTCACAACATAACACAAAGCCACCCCATGGCTGTTGTAAATCTCAACTGGGGGGGGGGTAACTGGTCCAAAGAAAGTTGTGGTAGCTTCAGATTTACCTGTAGACTGTCTATCAGGGAATGATTTGGAGACATCAGCTTGGTCAGATGTGGAGTTGGAGGCCCATGCTGCAATGCTGGGCATCCCAGGGCATATTTTTGCTTTGACAAGGGCTCAGGCCAAAAAGCAAAAAGGACAGGGAAGCTTGGATCCTGGAACAATGGACCAAGTGCTCCCTAAAGCTAGGGCTAGTAGAAGCAAACCACTTCCTACTATCCCTCCCTCTACAGTGGATTCTACTTCTGAGGAAGAAGAATTCCCTCCCTGTGCAGAACCTACACCAGAGGAGCTGGAAGCAGACACTGCTGAGCTTTTGGGTGAAGGGGGGCCTGCCAGAGAGGAGCTGAGTGTGGCACAGCAAACCTGTCCCACATTAGAGGGTCTCAGACAGCAAGCTGTCAAACAGGCTAATGGGGATGTCAGTGACTCTCACAGAGTTTACTGGGAGGACAACCTCTTGTACACTGAGCATAGGGATCCTAAACCTGGAGCTGCCAGGAGATTAGTGATTCCTCAGGAGTACAGAAAGTTCCTCCTAACACTGGCACATGACATTCCCCTAGCTGGGCACCTGGGTCAAATGAAACCTTGGGACAGATTGGTTCCATTGTTTCATTGGCCTAGGATGTCTGAGGACACAAAGGAATTTTGTAAGTCCTGTGAAACCTGTCAAGCCAGTGGCAAGACAGGTGGCACTCCAAAGGCACCCCTTATCCCACTGCCTGTGGTTGGGGTTCCCTTTGAAAGGGTAGGGGTTGACATAGTTGGCCCCCTTGACCCTCCTACTGCTTCAGGCAATAGGTTTATCTTGGTGGTAGTGGACCATGCCACAAGATATCCTGAAGCTATTCCTTTAAGGACCACTACAGCTCCTGCAGTGGCAAAGGCCCTCCTGGGAATATTTTCCAGGGTGGGCTTCCCAAAGGAAGTAGTATCAGACAGAGGAAGCAATTTCATGTCTGCATACTTAAAGGCCATGTGGAAGGAGTGTGGTGTAACGTACAAGTTCACAACACCCTATCATCCACAAACAAATGGACTGGTGGAGAGATTTAATAAAACTCTCAAAGGCATGATTATGGGTCTCCCTGAAAAACTCCGCAGGAGATGGGATATCCTTCTACCATGCCTCCTTTTTGCCTACAGGGAGGTACCCCAAAAAGGAGTGGGCTTCAGCCCCTTTGAACTTCTTTTTGGACACCCTGTTAGGGGTCCACTCACACTTGTAAAGGAGGGTTGGGAACAACCTTTAAAAGCTCCTAAGCAGGATATTGTGGATTATGTACTTGGCCTCAGATCAAGGATGGCTGAGTACATGAAAAAGGCCAGTAAAAACCTTCAGGCCAGCCAAGAGCTCCAGAAGCAATGGCATGATCAGAAGGCTGTTTTGGTTCAGTACCAACCAGGGCAGAAAGTGTGGGTCTTGGAGCCTGTGGCCCAAGAGCACTCCAAGATAAGTGGAGTGGACCCCACACAATTGTTGAAAAGAAGGGTGAAGTCACCTACTTGGTTGACTTAGGCACTGCCAGGAGTCCCCTTAGGGTGCTCCATGTCAACCGCCTGAAACCCTACTATGACAGGGCTGATCTCACCCTGCTCATGGCAACAGATGAGGGACAGGAAGAAGACAGTGATCCTCTACCTGATCTCTTCTCTTCCACAGATCAAGATGCTCTTGTGGAAGGTGTAGTTTTGGCTGATTGTCTTACTGCTGAGCAGAAAGACAATTGCATAAATCTCCTAGGACAATTTTCAGAACTCTTCTCTACTGTGCCAGGCACCACTTCTTGGTGTGAGCACACTATTGATACTGGAGACAGTTTACCTGTCAAAAGTAAGATCTATAGGCAGCCTGACCATGTCAGGGACTGCATAAAGCAAGAAGTTCAGAAAATGTTGGAACTAGGAGTGGTTGAGCACTCAGACAGTCCATGGGCTTCTCCTGTGGTACTGGTACCAAAACCCAATTCTAAAGATGGAAAGAAGGAAATGCGGTTTTGTGTAGACTATAGAGGTCTCAACTTGGTAACCAAAACTGATGCTCACCCTATACCCAGGGCAGATGAGCTTATAGATACACTGGCATCTGCCAAGTATCTAAGCACTTTTGATTTGACTGCAGGGTATTGGCAGATCAAATTATCAGAAGATGCTAAATCTAAGACTGCATTTTCTACCATTGGAGGACATTACCAGTTTACTGTAATGCCTTTTGGTTTGAAAAATGCACCTGCCACTTTTCAGAGGTTGGTGAACACAGTCTTGCAAGGGCTGGAAGCTTTCAGTGCAGCATATTTGGACGATATAGCTGTCTTTAGCTCCAGCTGGGATGATCACCTGGTCCACCTATGGAAAGTTTTGGAGGCCCTGCAAAAAGCAGGCCTCACTATCAAGGCTTCAAAGTGCCAGATAGGGCAGGGTAAGGTGGTTTATCTGGGACACCTTGTTGGTGGGGAACAGATTGCACCACTTCAGGGGAAAATCCAAACTATTATTGATTGGGTTCCCCCTACCACTCAAACTCAGGTGAGAGCCTTCCTAGGCCTCACTGGGTATTACAGGAGGTTCATTAAGAACTATGGCTCCATTGCAGCCCCTCTTAATGACCTCACATCCAAGAAAATGCCTAAAAAGGTATTATGGACAGCAAACTGTCAGAAAGCTTTTGAGGAGCTGAAGCAGGCCATGTGCTCTGCACCTGTCCTGAAAAGCCCTTGTTACTCTAAAAAATTCTATGTCCAAACTGATGCATCTGAATTAGGAGTAGGGGCAGTCCTATCACAACTTAATTCTGAGGGCCAGGATCAACCTGTTGCTTTTATTAGTAGGAGGTTGACCCCTAGAGAAAAGCGTTGGTCTGCCATTGAGAGGGAGGCCTTTGCTGTGGTCTGGGCTCTGAAGAAGTTGAGGCCATACCTGTTTGGCACTCACTTCATTGTTCAGACAGACCACAAACCTCTACTTTGGCTAAAACAAATGAAGGTGAAAATCCTAAATTGTTGAGGTGGTCCATATCCCTACAGGGAATGGACTATACAGTGGAACACAGACCTGGGAGTAGCCACTCCAATGCAGATGGACTCTCCAGATATTTCCACTTAGACAATGAAGACTCATCAGGTCATGGCTAGTCTTATTGTCCTTCGTTTGGGGGGGGGGGTTGTGTAGGAAAGTACCATCTTGCCTGGCATGTTACCCCCATTTTTCACTGTATATATGTTGTTTTAGTTGTATGTGTCACTGGGACCCTGGTAACCCAGGGCCCCAGTGCTCATAAGTGTGCCTGAATATGTTACCTGTGTAGTGACTAACTGTCTCACTGAGGCTCTGCTAATCAGAACCTCAGTGGGTATGCTCTCTCATTTCTTTCCAAATTGTCACTAACAGGCTAGTGAGCATTTTTACCAATTTACATTGGCTTACTGGAACACCCTTATAATTCCCTAGTATATGGTACTGAGGTACCCAGGGTATTGGGGTTCCAGGAGATCCCTATGGGCTGCAGCATTTCTTTTGCCACCCATAGGGAGCTCTGACAATTCTTACACAGGCCTGCCACTGCAGCCTGAGTGAAATAACGTCCACGTTATTTCACAGCCATTTTACACTGCACTTAAGTAACTTATAAGTCACCTATATGTCTAACCTTTACCTGGTAAAGGTTAGGTGCAAAGTTACTTAGTGTGAGGGCACCCTGGCACTAGCCAAGGTGCCCCCACATTGTTCAGAGCCAATTCCCTGAACTTTGTGAGTGCGGGGACACCATTACACGCGTGCACTACATATAGGTCACTACCTATATGTAGCTTCACAATGGTAACTCCGAATATGGCCATGTAACATGTCTATGATCATGGAATTGCCCCCTCTATGCCATCCTGGCATAGTTGGCACAATCCCATGATCCCAGTGGTCTGTAGCACAGACCCTGGTACTGCCAAACTGCCCTTCCTGGGGTTTCACTGCAGCTGCTGCTGCTGCCAACCCCTCAGACAGGCATCTGCCCTCCTGGGGTCCAGCCAGGCCTGGCCCAGGATGGCAGAACAAAGAACTTCCTCTGAGAGAGGGTGTAACACCCTCTCCCTTTGGAAAATGGTGTGAAGGCAGGGGAAGAGTAGCCTCCCCCAGCCTCCTGAAATGCTTTGTTGGGCACAGATGTGCCCAATTCTGCATAAGCCAGTCTACACCGGTTCAGGGACCCCTTAGCCCCTGCTCTGGCGCGAAACTGGACAAAGGAAAGGGGAGTGACCACTCCCCTGACCTGCACCTCCCCTGGGAGGTGTCCAGAGCTCCTCCAGTGTGCTCCAGACCTCTGCCATCATGGAAACAGAGGTGCTGCTGGCACACCGGACTGCTCTGAGTTGCCAGTGCCACCAGGTGACGTCAGAGACTCCTGCTGATAGGCTCCTTCAGGTGTTAGTAGCCTATTCTCTCTCCTAGGTAGCCAAACCCTCTTTTCTGGCTATTTAGGGTCTCTGCCTCTGGGGAAACTTTAGATAACGAATGCATGAGCTCAGCCGAGTTCCTCTGCATCTCTCTCTTCACCTTCTGATAAGGAATCGACCGCTGACCGCGCTGGAAGCCTGCAAACCTGCAACATAGTAGCAAAGACGACTACTGCAACTCTGTAACGCTGATCCTGCCGCCTTCTCGACTGTTTTCCTGCTTGTGCATGCTGTGGGGGTAGTCTGCCTCCTCTCTGCACCAGAAGCTCCGAAGAAATCTCCCGTGGGTCGACGGAATCTTCCCCCTGCAACCGCAGGCACCAAAAAGCTGCATTACCGGTCCCTTGGGTCTCCTCTCAGCACGACGAGCGAGGTCCCTCAAATCCAGCGACTCTGTCCAAGTGACCCCCACAGTCCAGTGACTCTTCAGCCCAAGTTTGGTGGAGGTAAGTCCTTGCCTCACCTCGCTGGGCTGCATTGCTGGGAACCGCGACTTTGCAGCTACTCCGGCCCCTGTGCACTTCCGGCGGAAATCCTTCGTGCACAGCCAAGCCTGGGTCCACGGCACTCTAACCTGCATTGCACGACTTTCTAAGTTGGTCTCCGGCGACGTGGGACTCCTTTGTGCAACTTCGGTGAGCACCGTTTCACGCATCCTCGTAGTGCCTGTTTCTGGCACTTCTCCGGGTGCTACCTGCTTCAGTGAGGGCTCTTGTCTTGCTCGACGTCCCCTCTCTCTTCAGGTCCAATTTGCGACCTCCTGGTCCCTCCTGGGCCCCGGCAGCGTCCAAAAACGCCAAACGCACGATTTGCGACTAGCAAGGCTTGTTGGCGTCCTTCCGGCGGGAAAACACTTCTGCACGACTCTCCCAGGCGAGAGGGATCCGTCCACCAAAGGGGAAGTCTCTAGCCCTTTTCGTTCCTGCAGAAACCTCAGCTTCTTCTGTCCAGTCGAAGCTTCTTTGCACCCGCAGCTGGCATTTCCTGGGCATCTGCCCATCTCCGACTTGCTTGTGACTTTTGGACTTGGTCCCCTTGTTCCACAGGTACCCTAGATTGGAAATCCACAGTTGTTGCATTGCTGGTTTGTGTCTTTCCTGCATTATTCCTCTAACACGACTACTTTGTCCTTAGGGGAACTTTCGTGCACTTTGCACTCACTTTTCAGGGTCTTGGGGAGGGTTATTTTTCTAACTCTCACTATTTTCTAATAGTCCCAGCGACCCTCTACAAGGTCACATAGGTTTGGGGTCCATTCGTGGTTCGCATTCCACTTTTGGAGTATATGGTTTGTGTTGCCCCTATCCCTATGTTTCCCCATTGCATCCTATTGTAACTATACATTGTTTGCACTGTTTTCTAAGACTATACTGCATATTTTTACTATTGTGTATATATATCTTGTGTATATTTCCTATCCTCTCACTGAGGGTACACTCTAAGATACTTTGGCATATTGTCATAAAAATAAAGTACCTTTATTTTTAGTATAACTGTGTATTGTGTTTTCTTATGATATTGTGCATATGACACTAAGTGGTACTGTAGTAGCTTCACACGTCTCCTAGTTCAGCCTAAGCTGCTCTGCTAAGCTACCATTATCTATCAGCCTAAGCTGCTAGACACCCTATACACTAATAAGGGATAACTGGGCCTGGTGCAAGGTGCAAGTACCCCTTGGTACTCACTACAAGCCAGTCCAGCCTCCTACAGGTGTTTACTAGTTTTTCAGCGACCTTGGTGGGGAAAGGGAGGAGAGAGATGGGGCGGCAGTTGGAGAGGTCGTCCGGGTCAGCTTTTTTAGGAGTGCGGTGATTTCTCCGTGCTTCCAGGGGTCTGGGAAGGTGGCGGTGTCGAATGAGGGCATCATTTTGCATTGCACCACTGTCCGGAAGAGCTGGGTGGTGAGCAGAAGCAATACAAGGGCCGCACTCCTATTTGGCTTTGAGTTCAACAGGACATAATACTGAATCAGAGCCAGGAAACTTGTAGTGGCTCATCAATCTCTAGTTTTGTACCTGGAAACATGTATCTTCCATAGCAAATAGTCCGAAAGCGCTGTAGCATTCCTTAACTTTATAACTTTTGGTACTCTTCTGCGGTGTTAAAGTCAAATGTGCCTATGACTATCACAATGGCAGATCATGAATGAGGTGTAATGTTTTCTCCATGTGTCTCTGTGACCAACTTTGCCAGTACATCCCTTTCCTCACTTCACCTTTTTTTCTGCTTAAACATAAAGTATTGTAGTCTACTATTTCTGTGAAAATTAGGTGAATGGTGACATTTTTTTACAGCTATGTGCGTTTTTTTTATGCAGGAGATTTCATTTTCTACAAAGGAAAACCGTTTTCTCTGTGCTTTCTAAATGGGGTAGAAAGTAGCGATGAATTATTGTGAACCATGTCCCCTCAGGGCCTGTCTCTGCTGTGTAGTTTTTTTTTGTACCAGGTTAACTCTTGGTGGATGGTAGAGGTTCAGTTGCTTTGATATTGACTCTTGTTATTCAGCTCCATGAAGGGGTTTTGGACTTCGAGCCACAGCGTCCTAGGTTTGAAGGACCCCTCAGGCTTCCCAGTTCCGGAGAACCAGGGGTTCCTGGTGAGGGGGCAGAGAGTTGGTACATGTGGACACCTGTGTCACCAACAGTTTACTGGCTCTTTGTGGTAAGGGGGCGTCTCTCCTGTGTCACCAACAGTTTACCGGCTCTTTGTGGTAAGGGGGCATCTCTCCCTCATAACCTCAGGCACTGTCTGCTGGTCCTCTCATCCAAGGACCTGGGGCCTGCAGCCAAGAGTCCCTTCACAGATGGACTCAGAGAGCATGGCCACAAGCCTCAGCTCGTCAGAGAAACACCTGCTCTCAGGGGCAGCTCCGAGCGTTGCCCTGCTGGATTGTGGGGAAAGGAAAAATAAAATGACCATAACGTTACGTTATTATTTTATTTTTCTTGGGAGAAGGGGCGGGCTGGGCTGGGCTGGAGGAAGGGGGCTGGAGGAGGGTTATGTGCACACAAAGAGCGCATGTCTGTTTGGCCGGCCAAAAATACATGCACACTTTGCATGTTCTCTACCCAGCTGTATATCACAGCCAAGTAGAGAACATGCCCAGACTCCCATTCCTAGTCTGAGCGGTGAAGCAGGCCGCTCAGACCGATCATGACGCTGGTGTTGATGGTGACAGCAGCATCGTGATTGGCTGGGAGCCACACACTGCTTTGCCATTTCCAGATCACCACATTTATTCCTGTGCTGGCAGGTGCCAGGGCTGCAGGTGTGCCTTGTAAATGGAAGTGGTGCTCGCTTATTCAGTGCAGTGTAGAGTGGTGTTGCGCATGGCAAGTGAAAGTTAAATAGAATGCATCAGAGCCCATCCCACAAATGCTCAATAACAGCAGTTCCGAGTACAGTGCCCCCAGCCTAACAGTGCCCAGCTCTTAGCCCTGCAGTGCCTAGTATAGAAGTGCATTAGCGCAGCACTGCCTATTTTATTGCCCAACTACAGTAATTCCTGTAGCCCAGCAGAGGCCAGTACAGTGCCCCCAGTCCAGCAGTACATCGAGCGCAGCATTGTACCTGCAGCACCGCAGTGCCCAGCTCACCAGACTGCAGTAGTGTCTAGTTCTAATGTTGACTGATCTCAGGTAATCTGATAATAGTAATCATAAATAGCCTTTGTAGGATCAGGGATGGCGTTGTCCTCAAGAATAGATGAGAAAATGTGCGCCTTAAGATAAGATTCAAAACCGCATTTCAAAAGGCAATCAACCTTGACTCGAAGAGGCTCAAGATAAGTAATTTTGGAAACCATGAAGGTCTATTAAAATATTAAAGTGCAGTACACGAAATAAAAATATATCAAAGTCAATTGAAATGCATAATATTTCAGTCATAAGCATAAAGCAGAGAAATCATGTAAAATAGATGCAGCATGGGCAATATCTGGGAAATAGTCAAGTCCAGAATATATAGAAAATCAATAGAAAATCAGGCCGCATCCTTAAAGGCTCAGAGAAAGGTCACAAAAGATCTGGCTCACCCCCAAAAATATGTCCTTTCATAAAGAAATTGGCCATAAAAAGTAATGAAAATTGCACTGTGAGCACAGGGTGGGCAAATATATCAACATATCATCAAATCATATTACAGCATAATAAAACGTGATATAATTCTACCATCCTAGCACTATCCCCCTAACTAAATATTTATGAATCTCCTGGCCTAATGTCATCAGATATGTTAGCACAAATCTGGTTACATAAACATTAGCAGCCTTATTAATGAACAGGCCTAGAGTATCCAGAGCAGGAGACCTTGGAGTGCAACAACTTCTCTAAAGAACTTCCTCAGAGGTTCTTCAGGAATAGCGTGTCAAAGTATCAGTGCACATGTTATTGCACGCCCTGTCAATGAGAACCGAAAACATGGCTAATTAGAAATCCAAGATGGAGTCCAGACCTAATCGAGGCCTAGTTCAGCCTATGCCCCGGAAACACAGTTGTGTAAATCACAGCATTCAATTGTAATTGTAGTTGTATTTATGTAACATTTACTACCCCTTGCAAGGCATTACCAGGGTGAATAGCATGCTACTCCGGGACCCAATGTTAGTGATTAAACAAGTCATTATTGTTGGTAATTGCAATTAGTTATGTGATCTCAAGAATAAAATGACATGCATTCACTTGTTACTTTGACATAGATTATATTACTACTAGTTAGGTGTGATCATTGGTGTTATGTGGTTTCAGGCAAATGATTGGCTGAGATGGATAGGCTGGCAGAGATTAGGTAATTGTAGGATTCAGGGATACAGTTTTAAAGAGGAGAGGTTGTGGTCTGTGAAATGAGGTGTCAGCCAATTGCAGAATTACAATACGAGAGATTAAGGCAGAAAGGCATGGGACTGAGGGCAGGTCATAGTCAGAAATAGAAGGCATGCAGAGTATGAAATGCAAGATAATAGTCACTCTGAAGAAGGAAAGTATAGGAATCACGCTGGAGTAATTCAAGGTTAATTCTTCATGCAGAGTTTTTGAAGTCGAGTGGGAGAAGGCCTTCTGGGATAGCAGGCAAACTAAGGATATAAGTTGCAGAAATAAATATTTTACACAGTGCTCTATATCTGTGGCATATAGATTAAACATGTGAGTCTGAGTGTACATATCATTTGAACAATGTCTACTGTGTGCCAAGCCTAAGACTGTCATTTAAACATAGTCAAGAATATTGACTACGGGGTCTGTATGCTGCATACGAGTAGTGGACACACAAAAAGAAAAGGTGTCAGTTAAAGATCTTCACTCACTATTCTGCATTAAAGTTTTTTTTCACTTAATAAAAATGAGTTATTTGACACTGGCTGGGAGCATCTCGCCAATGTGCAGTTAGATTTGTACTCTGTTTTGTCACCTAATCTCTATCTAGGCTGTTTCTATGGAACAGCAGAGCAACTGCCTATACAAAGGTACCTACAGCTGACTTCCCAAGTGTATATTGTGCGTGTTTGTGTATGTGGCTAGTGTAGTATGTGCATTATAGGTTTAAGTGAAGCAAGATAATGGAGGCCTGTGGGCTCCATTTTGGAAGTCCCTTGCCTGTTCCTTCACACAATATTTGGTTGACATTGAAAGTGAAAGTGTACACAGAGGGAGGAGGCCTAGACACTGGAGTGGCAATGAAGGAGACAAGGCTCCTATAAAATTCCCATTAAGTTATTTTGCTGAGAGGACTGCTGATTAGTCTACTTGTAGCACTACAACATTATAAGGGAATTATCATGCAGCCTCCATGGACTACAGTAGACTGCCCAACCACTCAGCGTCATGGTATTATTGCGGGCCAGGAAGGTTGTATATTGTATTGTAATTGCACATATTTAGCTCTTACTACCCGACAAATCATTGGAACACTTTATGCCTGGCAGCACACTGCGCCATAATCCAAGATTAGTGTTTAGCCCAGTAGTTATTGGGAATAGACTTGTTCCCGCCAGAGTATTATTCCATGCATTTAGTCAAATTTCTTTGTGGTGTGTAAATTAACATGGGTAAAGCTTGATAATGAGTGGGAGGAGGGTATGTGAGTTCATGCAGATAGGTGGTGGGATTAACAGATGATAAAAAGGAGATCTGGTATTGTTAGGTTGCAGATGTGTCTTTCAAAGAAGGGGGGGTTGCAATTGTATACATTTTGGAAAGAAATAAGGGCATTTACAGAAATAAAGTAATAAATATAAAAGGTAAACATGCATGTGGTCCTAGAGTAGGCTGTGCTCAGAAAGCAGAGACACGCAGAGAATGGAAAGTAAGGAGAGGGTCACTGGTAACAAAGGGAGAGGAGAGTTTTTCTTGCAGGATTTTGGGAATACAGAGGAGGCTTTTTTGAGATAGACCACACAATCTAAAGAAGCAAAGCTAGAAAGAAGCAATATACTTCCATTTGAGCCAGTGCTGTAAGTAGTACTTTGATAGCATTTGAAAAGGCACACAGTCTGTGCACTGCTAGGCTACCGCTGGCATCAGCTTCAGCAAGGCCAAATCTTAATAGGTGTTATAATTTGCTTTAGTGTACTACAAAATGTGTATACCTGCTTTCTGCCCCTGTGTGGTAGGGTGGAGATTCAGACACTGAAATTCAATAAATACTTTGTTAGCAAGCGGCTGCTGATTAGACTTCCTGGAGTGCTGCCCTTTGGGAGGGGTGAGAGAGTGGTTCTTCAGATTCTGTTGTGGAAGGGGCCCTTTAAGTAAGGCCCAACCTGTTATCCTCCTTAGTCACACTCTTAGTTTGGCTAATGACAGAAGCGCAGACACCTCACAACTACCTGTGCCTGTTTTGTGGGTACCTTAGACCAGCGACCTCCCTGCTGTAAGAGGCACTACTACACAAAGGCTGGTAAATAAACCAAGCAATGTAAAATGGGCTCACAGTGCTGAAACTTCAACTGCGCAGGAAGTCAGGAACAGGTAAAATGTTCTGAGCACACCAAGATGGAAGACAGTAACAAGCACTTGAAATGCAATGGGTCTCACAGTTGCTTGAGTTAGAGCTATTGGCGTTGTAAATTCATAACTGGACTTTTTTGCCACATAAATTGTCCAACCCTGCCTCATAATTTGGTCTTTTCCTGCCACATAATTCTAGTGGCCCTGCATATAACGAAAGCACTTCCATTTACCTTCTTCCTCTATCTGCAGCCAAAAATGAAAATGTTGCCACTTAGCATCCTAATTTAAATATGCCATGCTAATTCCAATAGAATACCACTTTCACCACCTCACCATCAGAGTTGCTGGCTGGCTGGCTGACACAATTCTCAAAAAAAGACACAAGACAGCCACGGAGGAGTAACAAGCGAAATAAACTAGAAGGGTCACCCAAACATATCAAGAGTGTTCAAACAATCATAGTGTAATAAGGATGTTAAATTGGCCTGAATCATGGTCCTAATTTCAATAAGGAGAGACTAAAACATATACAATTATCATGTAACCCCAATAAAAACCTTTATCAGCAATAAGCTTTTGGCATTAGACTTTAATGCTCAAAACAGCTCCTAGAGGGCACCACAATGAAAATAGCATGTAACAATAAAGCTAGCCCGTAGAGGGCACAACCACATAAAAGACAATGGCAGAAGGTAATCCAGCATAACCAAATATTTAGCCCCTAGAGGTCATAGTGCATTACACATTTTTAGGGCTAGGAGGCCCACTGCAATGAAATTACAAACAAGGCCCTTAAAACACTACTCCTATCTGTAAAACAAAAGTGCCAGCCCTGAGAGAACATAAAAAGACACAATGGTGGGAGGGGTTATTATTTTGGAGTCACCACTAACCTAGTGTGGGGGCCCAGAGATGATGTAGACGGAAATAGCATGTCCTGGTGAACGTTTTGGTGGTGGTCCCATTGTCCTAGGACCACAACAAGCTGAGTTATGAGCAAATATGTTTTCTAAAAGTAATTCCCTGCAAAGCATTATGGGGTGAGTTTCCAGAGTGCAGTGAATATTTCAGTATTGGCTCTCCCGCTGGGTCGGGAGAGCCACTTTGAGGATTTCTGTGTTTTTTATGTAAAGCATTTATCAATTACAAGTGTTTTGTATAAGCAATGGAGCGCGAAGGGGGGAGCCAAAAGAAATGACTCTGATTAGGTAACAGTGTGACCAATCTGACCAGTGCTTCAATATCACAGAAGGAGTTTGCCCTGTTCTGTGCTGTTTGTGCATTGAGCACCATGGCTGCCATGGAGCACGAGGGGAGAGACAAAAGAAAAAAATTGTTTGCCCACGCAGAAGTATATCGGCAATCGTGCTATAATCCATGTAACTGGGTCAGTCTGCAAGGCAGTCACAAAACCGCCCCAAGGCAGGACATATGTAAAGCATTTACAAATGACATCAATAAATGCACTTTACATGAGCACCAGTTACATTACACTAGGGCACATTCATTTTTTTGGAAGGCAATGGGAGATTTCGTAATTTGCCCAGAATCACAGGATGTTGAGCAGACGCTGAGCCTGGTTCCACAACTCCAAAGTTGGCATCTCTGGCCGTTATGCCACATCCTCTACCCATGTTCCTCTTCTATGTTTTGGAATTTTGCAGTTTTAAATATGAAAGAAAATTGTTCTCTGCAGTACTTTTACATACATAAGTGCCCTGAGAAATGTCTCACACATGGAGCTCTATGCACGCAGGAAGACAAACGTCAGTAAAATGTGTCTGGTTGTCTCCAATGCACTGTCACCTGGCCAGCGGCTTCCTAGGTCTGCAGAACCAGGGGACTTCTGGTGAGGGGACAGAAAGTAGGTACATGTGGACGCCTGTGCCTCCAACAGTTTACCATCTGCTGGGAGAAGGAAGGTCTCTCCCTCATAACCTCAAGCACTGCCTTATGCTCCTCTCCGGCTCGGATGCGGGGCCTGCAGCCCAGGGTCCCTTCACAGCCGGACTCGGGGGCATGGCCACGAGCCTCAGCTCGTCAGGGAAACACCTGCTTTGCCATTTCCAGATCACCGCTGTTATTCTTGTGCTGGCAGGTACCAGCGCTGCAGGTGTCTCTTGCAAATGGAAGTGGTGCTCGCATATTCCGTGCAGTGAACAGTGGTGTACCACACAGCAAACCAAAGTTAAATAGAATGCATCAGAGCCCATCCCATCAATGCTCAATAAAAGCAGTTCTGAGTACAGTTCCCCCAGCCCAACAGTGCCCAGCTCTTATTCCAGGAGTGCCCCAAACCAGCAGTGCTTAGTACTGAAGTGCTATTAGTGCAGCGCTGCCCATTTCAGTCCCCAACTGCAGCAATTCCTGTAGCCCAGCAGAGGCCAGTACAGAGCTCCCAGCCCAGCAGTACCCTGAGCGCCGTACAGTAACTGCAACACCACAGGGCCCAGCTCAATAGACTGCAGTAGTGCCTAGTCCTAGCAGTGCCTCTAGAATACATCAGAGCCCATCCCACAAATGCTCAATAACAACAGTTCCTAGTACAGTGCCCCCAGCCTAACAGTGCCCAGCTCTTAGCCCTGCAGTGCCTAGTATAGAAGTGCATTAGCGCAGCACTGCCCATTTTATTGCCCAACTACAGTAATTCCTGTAGCCCAGCAGAGGCCAGTACAGTGCCCCCAGTCCAGCAGTACATCGAGCGCAGCATTGTACCTGCAGCACCACAGTGCCCAGCTCAGCAGACTGCAGTAGTGTCTAGTCCATGTTGACTGATCTCAGATAATCTGATAATATTAATCATAAATAGCCTTTGTAGGATCAGGGATGGCGTTGTCCTCAAGAATACATGAGAAAATGTGCGCCTAAAGATAAGATTCAAAACAGCATTTCAAATAGCAATCATCCTTAACTCAAAGAGGCTCAAGATATATAATTTTGGAAGCCATGAAGGTTTATTAAAATATTAAAGTGCAATATACGAAATAAAAATATATCAAAATCAATTGGAATGCATAATATTTCAGTCATAAGCATAAAGCAGAACAATCATGTAAAATAGATGCAGCATGGGCAAAATCTGGGAAATAGACTAAGTCCAGAATATACAGCAAATCAATAGAAAATCAGGAAGCATTTATAGAGGCTTAGAGAAAGGACACAAAAGATACGGCTCACCCCCGAAAATATGTCCTTTCATAAAGAAATTTACCATAATAGGGAAAGTCAAAAAAGCTTTCTTTTGGTTAAATAATTTACACCTTCCCTTGCTGGGAGATGTAACTTTGTGAAAATGACAGTTTTTCCTAAAGTTTTTTAGGCCATTCCTTTGGAGGTCCGGAATCAATGGTTTAAAAAAATTAGATGGCATTGTATCTAGATTTGTATGGGCCTATGCCAACTCCAGAATGGCGTTGAAGTTCCATACACTTCCACTTGAAAGAGGAGGATGGGCTGTACAGAATCTTAAACTGTACTACTGGGCTACGACTCTCCATTATAGTATGATTTTGTTTCAAAATAAGGATGAAGCACAGTCCGTTGAAGATCGCTCACACTCTTGCATTGAATTATCAGTGGGGAGAATGCATGGAGATGTCTATGGCAGCAAATGAAGTTTGGCTATTTTAAAAAAGTTTGCTTCAAGCCCTTGCTATGTGCATGTAAGCTTTGGTCCGCGGTCTCTAAAAACCTGTGGATCGGTCAGCTGAACTTTTATACACCCATGTATAACAACTTGATGTTGCCCGATATATTTCAGGATCCTTGTATTTTTCGCTGAAAGGGGCAGGGTCTTAATATGTTGGGGATTTCTTTTCTTACACTAGTATAGTCTCATTTGATTAACTTAAAACGGCATTTAATGTTGAACAAAGAGAATTCTTTAAGTACCTTCAAGTCCGTGATTTTCTCTACCGTAAGGGTGGGGTTCTGGCAGGGTTCTCTAGGGTAGATGTCGTCGACTGGTTAATAAGCAGAAATTCTTTCCCAATAGTTAAAATATATGGCTTCCTAAATTCACTTATGACAAACACTCTGCGAAGTGGCAAGAGAAACTGGTTACATTAAACTCTACTTTCCCAGACTCTCTCCCTGCCCAATCTGATTTTTTCCCGCTAATCTTCAAATTCAACATTACAAAATCTGTTTCGATCTGTATTTTGCGCCAGGGAAAAGTGTGGTGGGGATAAATGGGCCCGGTGTCATAATATGTTTGCTTTTTTGTCCGAATTTGGCTGTGATTAATGATGAAATCTCAGATTTTTGTAATAGTAGACTTATCTGAGAGTATCCCTAACCCCCTTGCTGATCTTGTGCGGCATACAGGAGGAGAGGGTCCCAAAGTACATAAGATATTTTTCAATAATTGCCATGGCGGTATTTCGGCTATGTATTGCTTCGGCCTGGTTGGACCCTAAGCCTCCAGCTTTTCACCAATGGTTGGCGCGGCTGTTGGCAATACATAACTTTGAAAGGGCCTTATATTTACAAAAGGAATAGAGGACAATAAAAAGGGTCTTGATAATTTGGTCTCCTTTTGGCTGGTGGATTAGTGGGCAAAAGAGGGTGTAGGGGTAGGCTCTTTGGTAATGTTCTTCCATATTTTTTTGTATTGGTATGAATTCTGGATGTTTTTTTCTTTTCTATCTCTCTGCCTTTCATTTTTTTCTTATGTAAGAATATGTGTTTGGCAGTACAGTTCTGCATTATGAAATTATATAAGTACTGTATTCCTTTTGTGTGTGGGGGGGTTACATTTTGATTAGAAAAATGTGCAATAAAAGAAAGGAAATTGCACTGTGGGCATAAGGTGGGCAAATATAGCAACATATCATCAATTGGTAATGCAGCATTATAAAACGTCATATAATACTACCATCTTAGCACTTTCCTTATAAGTGAATATTGATGAATCTGGCCTAATGTCATCAGAAATCTGATTACATAAGCAATAGCAGCCTTATTAATGAACAGGCCTACAGTAGCAGAGCAGCAGACCTTGGAGTGCAACAATTTCACTAAAGAACTTCCTCCGAGGCTCTTCAGGAACAGCATGTCAAAACATCATTGCACATTTAACTGCATGTCCTGTCAATGGGAAGCAAAAACATGGCTAATTAGAAATTCAAGATGGAGTCCAGACCTAATCAAGGGGTTAGTTTGGCCTGTGCCTGGGAAACACAGTTGTGTAAATCACAGTATTCAATTTAAATTTTAGTCGTATTTATGTAATATTTACTACCCCTTGCAGGGCATTACAAGGATGAATAGCACACTACTCCAGGACCCAAGGTTAGTGATTAAACAAGTTGTTACTGTTGGTAATTGCAGTTAATCATGCGATCTCAAGAAAAAAATTACATGCATTCACTTGTTACTTTCTGATAGATTATATTAATACTAGTTAGGTGTGATCATTAGTGTTGTGTGGTTTCGGGTAAATGGTTGGCTGAGATAGATAGGCTGGAAGAGAATAGGTAATTTTAGGATCCATGTATACAGTTTTAAAGAGGAGAGGTTGTGTTCTATAAAATGAGGTGTCAGCCAATTGCAGAATTACAGTACGAGAGATTAAGGCAGACAGGCATGGGATTGAGAGGAGATTATACTCAGAAATAGAAGGCATGCAGAGGACAAAAGGTAAGATAATAGTCACTCTGAAGAAGGAAAGGAGAGGAATCAAGCTGGAGTAATTCAAGGTTAATTCTCCATGCAGAGTGTTTGAAGTGTAGCTGGAGAAGGCCTTCCGGGATAGCAAGCAATCTAAGGATATAAACTGTTGTCAGAAACATTATACACTGTGCTCTATATCTGTGGCATATGGCTTAAACATGCAAGTCTGAGTGAACATATCATTTAAGCACTAAACGCTCAAGCCTACTGTGTGCCAAGCCTAAGGCTGTCCTTTTAAACATCGGCTAGAATATTCTAACCCTCGTACAGTTTCTGTATGCTGCAGAAGAGTAGAGGACACAGAAGAAAGAAAAGGTCTCCTTTAATGATCTTCTCTCACTATTCCATATTCAAGTTGTTTTCACTTAATATGAGTGAGTTATTTGACACTGTCTGGGAGCATCCCGCCAATGTGCAGTTAGATTTGTGCTGTGTTTTGTCACCTAATCTCATTTTAGGCTGTTTCTATTGTACAGCATTGAAACTGCTGATACGAATGTACCTACAGCTTACTTCCCAAGTGTATGTTTTGCATGTTTGTGTATGTGGCTAGTTTAGTATGTGCGTTATACATTTAAGTGAAGCAAAATAATGGAGGCCTGTGGGCTCCATTTTGGACGTCCCTTGCCCGTTCCTGTGCACAAGATTGGGTGGACATTGAAAGTGGAAATGTACAAGGAGGAAGGAGGCCTAGACACTGAAGTGGCGATGAAGGAGACAAGGCTCCAATAGAAATTCCATTAGGTCCTTTTCCTGAGAGGGCTGCTGATTAGTCTACTGGTAGCACTGGCATTTTGTGAAGGTGGTTGCATTCAGTATTGTTTAGAGTGAGAAGTGTACTTTAGGTGAGACTAACCTTTTGTCTTTCTCCAGATCAATGTCTGTGGCTGTTGATAGCTAGGTGGAGATAGTCCACACCGATGTGTGCCTCTGTTATGGGTACTCCAGGCTGGAGACCACCCTTTTGTGAGGAGCATCATCCAGCACAAAGACTGTGTCTTCTAAATAGTCTTGGGGAGCACTTTAAAAAAGGAAGCCTCCCCAAACCAGTTACGTGTATCTGCCTTTCTTTAGGTTGAAGGAGCGGTTGCGAATGAGTATTTGCCTTTCCTGGAGGATCAGACAGTGCAAACTATGTTAATTTAGATTAAAAAGCTATGCAAACATTCTTCACTTGACCTTGGAAAATTAACACAAGGGGCACTGGAGTCTGAAATGGACTATTGTATCAATAGACAATGGCCATAAGACTAGTTTGTTTCTACAAAACACATGCTATAGCATCCCCCTATTTGTAGAATACCAAAGCGTCTTCGTATCAAAATGCACAAAGGAAAAATACATTTATAGGAGCAGTAGTTCAGTGATGACAGTGGCGTGACATTACCTGACACATATAACCTTCCTTATGTGGTCTTATAGATTATGGTGTGCGGTGTAAAGCTTGCTCTATACCTTGGCACCTGAGGACGACAGCGGTATTAGAGGAAGAAGCATGGAATTTATTGTAATGACCCCCCCTCTCAGAAAGTACGAAGCACATAGAAGCTTACACAATGGGATGACAACTCTGATAGGGGCATCTTAAAGATATTGGGGGCCCTTACTTCTTTTTGGCAGGTAGGGGAATGTAAGCCTGGCCTCTGGAGTTCTTACATTTTTTCCCCTTAAAATAACTCTGACAAAGCCGATTAAGGTATTATAATCATAAATGGAACAAAATTAAAAATATGACAGTTGTTTAATAGGAAAATTTAACAGGATCAGCAACTGATCAATAACTAGGGGCCCTACACTACATAATCACCAGACACCAACCAGAAGTTTGTTCTTCATTAAAACTTCCTGGCTTGCATTGTGAGCCAAAAACAGAAGTAATAGAGATAGAAAGCTTATCTCAGTGCCATTTTGGAATAAGACAGGTCAAATGATATACAGATTGCATAGGACATGCTTAAGCCACAGATGACATACCACTTAATATGTGCTTCTTTTTTAATCTGTGCAGAACAGCCAGTTTCACAAGTCGTGGAACATGCGATGGGAATTAAACAGCACATGAATATACAGTATAGAGAGACTGGCCCTTGTACCAGACCCATTCTCTCTCTTCCTTTCAGTTGTCTAGGCTGCCTTTCTATTACTTTCCACGCATGCAGCTTGGCATTATTCCCAAACACTAAGGGTCTGATTACGACCTTGGAGAATGGGATAATCCGTCACAAATATGACGGATATCCCGCCTGCCATTTCACAAGTTCCATAGGATATAATGGAACTTGTAGTGGACCATCCGCTGAGGTCATAATCAGGCCCTATGTCTGCAAAAACAAAGCCTTAAAGCCACACTGTTTCTGGCTAAATATATGAAGGAATACAGTATAAACTGTTTGACTCTGAGAAGATGGAGCAAGATCAAAAATAAAAATGTATTTAACGAACCTTTCCCAAGTAAACGCTGTATTGTTCCAGTGTATAATTATTTAACTATTGGTCCCAAGTCGTGTTTCTCTGCTTGTGTGCAACCTTAAATCTTGATTGCCAAAACTACACCACTGACAAAGGGAAATGTTTTGTTGGGGGGTGGTGGCTGTGCTCAATTTTTTCCTCTTCCTCTCCTCTCTTCTCTCCTGACCTCAGAGTAAATACGGCCTTTTTAAGAAGAACCAAAGTCATGTGTACCTTGTAAATGTCCTAAGTACCTCGTGAAACTTTCCAATAAATTTGTGCAATAGCCTCAGAGCTGTCACTTGCGTATGTATAAATAGAGAAGTATTTTACTACTGACCCTGCCTTACTAGTTTCATTTACGGTAAAAGTTGTCGAAACTAATGTAAACCACAGAAGAAAGACTGTTGGAAGAGTGCAGTTGATTATCATGACATGGAGTGGGGAGCTGTGAGAACTGTGCCCCTGAGGAAGGAGCCCCTTCAGCACTGCAGCAGCTGCTTGTTAAACAGGCCCTGCGCTGGCCACAATTGTGGTGCATAGTTCAGCTTCCTTTAGCTCAGGAGCAAATATTAAATGCGGTTTATGACTGGAGACTTATGAAGTGATCTTATCAGAAGCTGATTTTTGTCTTGGCTTGGTGTTTCATTGCTGCTGCAACTGAGTTGTGTTTCTTTCATTTTTGTGAAGAGCGGAGAAATCTCTCTTCCAAATGGATCATTGTGCTTTGTGTATAATAGGATATTGTTCCATCCTCACTCAAACATTGAGATGAGGACTCTTGGCAGGTTGAAATTCATGAGTTTGCTCAGCCTCAGTGTACTGGGCAAAAGGGAACAGCCCTCCTTTATCGAGTGAGGAACACAGCATCAAAAATATGTCCCGGTTTCTCTGTCCTCTGTCAGTGTTTCTAAAGTCACATTGATGGTGTATGCTTCATGTCTCTTTTTCAGTGTGAGTCCTTGAGGCGCCCCTGGCTACTTTTGATGGCTCACAGATTGGGAACCCCTGCTCTATCCTCATGCACAAAGAGGTTCCGTGCATTGGCAAAGCCAATAGGTCTCGCCTACGGAAGAGCTATTGGCTTTGCCAAATGTGTTTTAACCATGTAGTACACCAGCGTGGTTGCTGTTCAGCATGGCTAAATATTAGTGAAGTAGAGTAGCATGGAGTACCATAGAGTGGAATGGCGAAGAGTGTTGTAGAGAGGAGTGGCATAGAGTGTTGTGTATTGGAGTGGCATAGAGAAGAGTCCCATAGAGTGGCGTACAGTGGAGTGCTGTTGAGTAGAGTGGATAGAATGCATTGGCATGGAGTGTTGGAGGGTAGAGTGGCTTATAGTGCAGTGGCATTGAATTCAGCGACGTACAATGCAGCGGGATAGAATGCAGTGGTGTAGATTAGAGTGGTGCATAGTAGAGTAGAGTGGACTGGTGTAGAGTGCATTGGCATAGAGTGTTGCAGAGCATAGTGGTGCAGAGTGCAGCAGCATAGAATTCAGCGGCGTGCACTGCAGGGTCATAAAATGCAGTGGTTTAGATTAGAATGTTGCATAGTAGAGTGCAGTGAGGTAGAGTACAGTGAGGTAGAGTGCAGTGGCATAGAATTCAATGGCATACAATGCAGCATCATAGAATTTTGAGATACAAAGAAAGTGGCTATGCAACTGGTTCGCACTTCCCATGTGTATGTTAAGTAAATAGTCCAAATTTCATATATTATAGGCAGTCCTTGTGGGGGTGCCAAACTGGTGTACACCCAGCCACTTTGAGTGTAGTCTTGTCCACTGGAAGACCCATCACCAAGTGCTAGAACAATGTTCAAAATACCACCGCACACCCCATTTTGTTTTTATAGTCCAATCAGAAATGACGAGTCTTGAGTAGTTACACTTCACCGTTCAGAACTCTTTTATTCTTCCATGATTGAAGAAAATAACAAAGAGCAACTAGTCCCATGCAACAACAGCCGACACGTGTTTCGTCAGACTGACTTTTTCAAGGCTGTAGATATAAGTATTTGACAAAAATTTGCAATCAGGAAAAAGGTGCACCGGAATAATCCCTCCAAGGCATTGGTATGCTCCAAAAAACACAGATATCATGAAAAGAATCCATAAGCGTCCAGGTGATGGTGTGAAAAGGATATACCAACCACATGTTCATACAATGAGGTGCCCCCCAAAACGAGTCACACAACATGCATCAGCAAAGTTTGATAAAAATACACCTTGGTGAATATGTTTTTGTATAAAGGAAAAAGAAAAAAGTGAAAGGAAAAATTACAATCGAGAAACATACTATTGTGTTATCAGTGATGTGAATATCGGTGGCTGAATCTTCCAAAGATTTTATAGGAATAGAATATCCACCACCAAGTGATATTGGCACAATTGTCAACGACATAATTAGTAACATAACTAAAATTAAAAGGAAGAGCAGCCAGAATTGAACAAAAAAAGGAAAATTAGAAATATTTCTAGATATAATAAGAGATGTATGTCTATTCACATTATCCAATGTGCTATGAGGTCCCATAGATGATGTATACATAATAAATGCGTAGTGGGATTAGCCCAAAAGTAGTGTGTAGTGTATCTCAAGTCTGGAGATATAAGTGACCATGATAAGTCTAAAAAAAGAAAATATATCATAAAGAGGAAGTTATTTATATCTGGAAAACCACAAGATACAAGCATACCTCTGGAATACATGCAAAGAAATCCACCTCTCTTTATGATCATAATAAGGTAATCTCACTTATTAAAAATGTCATGGATGTTGTATGACTATCCCGGGAGAGCAGACCAAAAAGAAGGAGAGACTGTGTCCATTAACTATAAATCATAAATAAACACACAGAATGCTGTTACTAGCGTGCAACGGAGAAAGCCACACCTAAACCTTTTCAAAACCATGCTCATGTTAAACTATTTGTTTCCAACACACTTCGGAATTGACAAAAAATGTGCTTCATTTGTGATTTCCTATTCTGATATATTCTGGAATACTTGCTGTTCCTTTAAATGTTGTGTGCTATAAAAACACATTTCCTACCCCTGGTATCTAGGAAGATTGCCACATAGATTCTCTCACTTTGAGGCTGAAAAGTAGACACCAAGCTCCTTCAGATGACAGAACCTGACATTTGACCTCTGTCTTTGAATGCACTGTAAATATGACACGGAAAGAACAAGATTTACAGGCCTGTTTACCAAGCAGAGCACTCATGGAAGAATACAAGGAGAGGTAGAATTAAAGGGCTTTGCTTCTTGGAAGGGATGAACTCACACTGGACAGCCTAAAACAAATAAAGCCAACAAACAGAAAGCCAGAAAATGTGAGTTACAAACCACAATGCCAACGGTAAGCAATGGACAGGATGCATCCCCATGGAAACTTTCTGAATGTTCCCAAGATGGTCTGGTAGGTTTCGACATAAAAACAAATTGTTAACATTTGAGTTAGAAAGGAGGGACAAATAGCCATTTAGAGGATGCTTTTTACAAAGTGAAACTAGAAAACCTGGATTAATCATGGCTACACTGCTTAACCAAACTGTGTGATCTTAGGCAAATATTTTATTTTTAGCAATTCTCCTTTTTTGTCACTATCACATACTAAAGCACCAGCAAATATGTGAGTACTGAATACCAACTGTCCAAAACCTATTGTGTTTGATTTAATGGATTATAATGTTGCTCTGTCTATAAGAATCTAACCCTAAACAGGGTTCACATTACAACCTTCAGCCCCTTAGTTCAGTGGTTCCCAACCTTTCAACTTCTATGGACCCCCACTTTATCATTACTGGAATCCAGGGACTCCCACTGAATCATTATTGGAATCCGGGGACCCCCCAATGAATCATTAATGAATGATGGAGACCTAATCTGTCAATATTATTTAATTTTCTAAGCAGTCGCGGACACCCTGAGGAGGCTTCACGGACCCCCAGGGGTCCCCGGACCACAGGTTGGGAACCAATGCCTTAGTTCTTTAATAGCACTGTTATCAGGGTGAGGGCAGTAATATTTCTAAATTCATGTTTAAATACTGTGAGTGCAGAGCTATAACGTCTTGTATTGGTGTTAAAGCTTTTACATGTTAAGGGAATAAACTTTTTTTTAATTTTGAAGTGACTTTATCATATTTTCATGATGTTTGTTGTATGATTTACAATGCAAACATGCTCAGTGCTTGGCACCCCTGTTAATATGTTTGCTAACAGTATCTCCTTGCAATCCGCGCCTCTCAGGACCACAGACGCATGCCTTGGTATAAAAAGATAATAACATCACTATTATAAAACAAGCATGGGTAGCTTGCCGGTCTGTAGGCAATGGATGACAAGTGGAGATGACACGCTTTGCCCTGAAACTGAGGCTCTCTTCTGTCCCGCAGGCACAGAGCTGGTGCAGCTGTCACGTAACCAGCAGGCACAGCTCTGACCTGAATCCCCAAGGCTCTCTTCCCACCCGCAGGCACAGCTCTGGTGCAGCTCTCACCTGAATCCGAGGCTCCCTTCTGATCCACAGGTGCAGCTCTGGTGCAGCTCTCTCTTAACCCACAGCTCTGGTGCAGCTCTCACCTGAATCCGAGGCTGTTTCCTGACCCGCTCTGGTGCGGCTCTCACCTGACTCATAGGCACAGCTCTGGTGCAGCTCTCACCTGAATCCGAGGCTCCTCCTGACTCGTAGGCACAGCTCTGGTGCAGCTCTCTCCTGACTCGTAGGCACAGCTCTGGTGCAGCTCTCTCCTGGCCCTCAGGCACAGCTCTGGTGCAGCTCTCATGTGACGCGCGGGCACAGCTCTGGTTCAGCTCTCTCATGACTCGTAGGCACAGCTTTGGTGCAGCTCTCTCCTGACTCGTAGGCACAGCTGTGGTGCAGCTCTCACCTGAATCCGGGGCTCTCTCCTGACTCGTAGGCACAGCTCTGGTGCAGCTCTCTCCTGGCCCTCAGGCACAGCTCTGGTGCAGCTCTCATGTGACGCGCAGGCACAGCTCTGGTTCAGCTCTCTCCTGACTCGTAGGCACAGCTTTGGTGCAGCTCTCTCCTGACTCGTAGGCACAGCTGTGGTGCAGCTCTCACCTGAATCCGGGGCTCTCTCCTGGCCCTCAGGCACAGCTCTGGTGCAGCTCTCATGTGACGCGCAGGCACAGCTCTGGTGCAGCTCTCATGTGACGCGCAGGCACAGCTCTGGCGCAGCTCTCTCTTGACTCGCACTCAGAAAGCCGGGCACAACAGTGCCTAGCATAACAGTGCCACTGCCAAGCAGTGCTCAGCTCACTGGGCTTCAGTACAACAGCACCCAATCCCGGCAGTGCCCTGGTGCAGCAGTGCCCCAAGAGAACCCTGTGCTCCTGGGTCAGAGAAAGGGTGTTGCGGCTAGAGGGACAATTACCACGTTTCAACACAAACATTTTGAAGACACGCCAAGACAGAAATTGAGAGGCACTCATGTAAACCAAATGCTCCCAAACTAGGAAGGCATGATACTGTGTACACCGGTAAATGCACATGAGGTGAGCGAGCCACTCACAGCTAGAGCCAGGCTCGGACCTGCGTGATGTAACTGGTGTTGGTTTAAAGCGCGCCGGTAGCGTCAGGCCGCTTTCTCACTACATAACAACTGCAAAAAGAAAGAAAACTGTCTAAACAGGGAAAGACAAATACAAACCTATTTAACGTTGATTTGTACAAAGTGAAACAAGGATAAATTGCTGCTGCCTGCTTAAATTGTACGATTATAAGGATATTTTATTTAATCAAAACTCCTTTTGCTTTTTGGGTATGAAAGCACGTTCATATGAGAAATAGAGAATACCTGCTGTACAAAAACCCATGGTGTGTTCATTTAATAGACTGTAATGTTGCTCTATAATAATCTGGGCCGCATGAAGAGTTTACATGAAGGCTGTCTTTCCTCTCTTACTTCACTAATGGTTCATGTTTAAAAACTATCCCTTTCAACTACTACTTCCCAGTGCAGTCCTACAAGTGAGAAATACAATTTTTTGAATTTTGAAGATGTTATCATTCCTTAAGTGATGTTTGTTGTATGATTTACATAGCAAACATTGTCAGGGCTCTGCTCACGCTTGGTCTCTAAGAGCCCAGCCAGACCCTTGGCTCGGCTCTGGAATGGCTCTCCAAGTTCAATTGTTGGTTCTTCCACCATTAATGCGCAACCAGGTCCTTGTTTCACCCATGAACGTTAATTCTCCAAAAATGCCATGGGTAGCGGAGGTGACATCACACGCCCTTTGACCTTCACTGTCACTCAGACACACATGTTTACACCTACACTCACATACACACTCTTGCTCTCAGGTACACACTCACAAACACGCACACAATATACATTTAGAAGCATTTTGGCCCATATTTATACTTTTTGACGCTAAACTGCGCTAACGCAGTTTAGCGTCAAAAAGTTTTGCACCGTCTAACGCCATTCTGAAGCGCCATGCGGGCGCCGTATTTATGGAATGGCGTTAGACGGCGCAATCAGACCGGCGCTGCCTGGTTTGCGTGGGAAAAAACCACGTAGACCAGACAGCGCCGGCGTAGGGGGAAAATGGCGCATGGGCGTCTTAAAATGGGGCAAGTCAGGTTACGTCGAAAAAATCGTCTTAACCCGACTTGCGCCATTTTTTAACGACGCCCATCCCCCATCAACATGACTCCTATCATTGTAAAGATAGGAGTCATGCCCCCTTGCCCAATGGCCATGCCCAGGGGACTTCTGTCCCCTGGGCATGGTCATTGGGCATAGTGGCATGTAGGGGGGCACAAATCAGGCCCCCCTATGCCACAAAATATTATTTAAAAAAAATAAAAAAATACTTACCTGAACTTACCTGAATGTCCCTGGGGTGGGTCCCTCCAGCCTTGGGTGTCCTCCTGGGGTGGGCAAGGGTGGCAGGGGGGGTCCCTGGGGGCAGGGGAGGGCACTCTGGGCTCATTTTGAGCCCACTTGTCCCTTAACGCCATGCCTGACCCAGGCGTTAAAAAGCGGCGCAAATGCGCCGTTTTTAGCCACGCCAACTCCCGGGCGTCTCTTTTGCCCGGGAGTATAAATACCACGTAAAGGCCTGGGAGTCATTTTTTAGACGGGAACGCCTCCCTTGCATATCATTAACGCAAGGAAGGGGTTCACGCTAAAAAATGACGCACATTCCGGGAACTTTGGCGCTATTCGCCTCTAACGCCATAGTATAAATATGGCGTTAGTTGGAGTTAGTTTTGCGTCGAAATTGCGTCAAAAAAAACGACGCAATTTCGGCGCAAACGGAGTATAAATATGGCCCTTTGTACTTACCTCAACTGCCAGAGAAAATCAAATTCCAGCTAATTGTCCCCCATTTTCTAGTAAAACTAATCATGAATAAGAAGCATTATTAACGATTAGTGTAATAAAAAAACAGAGAAAACAGCGCGAGTGGAGCCTCAAACAACGTCTATGATGACGAGATGCCACTGTGTTCGTGGCAGTGATTTTGCCACTTCTGAGACTAGGGGGGACACATAATTGATGTCCATGGTTTTACCCTCACACTGTCTAAGTTCTGCCATGTCCTCGCAAATCCGGGCCTTGTGGATCAATCTGTGACTGCACAGGAGGTGAATGCATTTCAACAGCACCTTGGGCACTGCGCCCCTTCCTCCCGCCTTCAACAAATTAACAAATCCCTCAAAATCTTTTCTCACTGAGTAGAGAACGCTTTCGCTCTCTAGCAGGACGAGAGGCACACCTCGCCAGAGCCTCGGCATTGAATCCAGGCCAAGCGTCGCCAATGTAACTTGTATACTAACCGTAGGTAATGCACAGCAGCCCCCACCCGTGCCCTGAGTCCCCTTTTCGTGCCTCTGTCTGTGGAGCCTTCACCCATAGACTAATGCCCCGTGGCACATGATAAGCTAGGGCATAGCTTCGTTTGGGGTGTGACATCTCCCCAAATAAATGCATTCTTGGCTTGAGAGTTGAGTCTATGGGGCCTGAGTTGTGTCTTCAATGCCCTTGCTAGCTTTTCTCGTCATCCTCGATTGACTAAAAGATTTTAACTTGAAATTCGTTTTTATAGGAACTTACCTGGAGGCCCACCTAATGCGAAAAGGTATTGAACCTGCTCCTCATGGGAACAGTGTATCCCAAACCTTGGTTATCCCGTCACCCTTCCTCATACTATTTTTTAGTTGGGAAATCTGCAATTTGCACGTCCCAAATATCACTAAGTTACGCCCCTACTGGTTAGCAACCTGTGCTTTAAGGGCAGAGGCCGAATCTGCGTTGGAAACGTATTGGCCCCGGAAAGAGGTATTTAATATACATGGGAAATCAGAGTAAGTTGCTAGTGGGTTAGAACATGTGGCTGTCAGATAACCTGTCACTGTCAAGTATGTGTGTCTCTCAGGTGGCCCAGTAACACTGGATCTGGTTAGGGAGAAATTCTCATGCAGCAAGACTCCTGCACCATGAGATGGTCTTTGCAGCTTTTGAAGTTGGTATTTTTCCAACATTGGTACATAAGCTCTCTGCACTGGACCTACTGATTCGTGCATATTTTACAGCGAAAGTACGTCGCAATTGGAGGTGAGTGGGTGGCCCTCTAAAGGATTGGTAGATGTTGCACAACACAAAGGGAGTATGATAGTGCGCGGAAAAAACACATTTAGAATTCGAAAAGAAAACTGTATGCCACCAATGTTTTTCACCAGGTTCTGAGGTCAGACCCCCAAGGCGAAAAATATACCTAAGAGTTACAGTTACTAGTGTACGATTTTATGTAAGAGTGCTCAGGAGGGCAGTGGATGGGCAGGAGACCGCTGAGGGAGTCACACACAACCTCTTGTCTTGCTTCCTACCCCACTACCAGAATTTGCATAAACCTACTCTCCAGTGGTATAGCTTGGTGGTGGGGGGGGGGGGGGGTTGGGGTGTTACATCCCCCTCATAAATGCATTTTCTGATAAATAGTTGAGTACAGGTGCTTTCAATGGGGTATTGTGAGATGACTGTGGTATTACACCAGGCATATTTACATACAGACAGACTAACACACATTCTCGGCCTCTCTTTTGAATGTCTTCAGAAATATTGGTTACTTTACAAAATATTGCGTTTTCTCTCTTAATACTCCTACCAATCCACCTTCCTCCCCCTTTCCACTGCTCTTTAGGCCCCCCACAGCCTGCTTGTTGTATAATATATTTAAATATTATTTGCCACCCTGATTGTCTGAAAATCTGGAGCTCACACCCCCCAATCTAAATACCCAAGCTATGCCCCTGCTGCTCTCTCCCAATATAGAACAAAATCCTGTTTTTCGGCCACCCACCACGACCACCCTCAGCATTACACTCCGCGCCCTCCACCCAAATGTTACATACTGTTCTGCCAGCCCCATCCCATGCTCAACAGTACTAGCCCCTCCCCAAATCAAATATGTTAGGAATAGGGGGGTGAAGGGTCAATATGTGGAGGTAATCTTATGTATAAAATAATAGTTGTTGTGGTGATGGTACTCAAAATAAAGTGTGACATGACTGGGGCCTGCTGGACGTGATGCATGCATCTCTGCCCTCAAACCCTGAGTGCAGAGGGCAGAGGCATGTACCTAAATAATCAAGCTAAGTTTCTGTTAAGACTAAGGGCCTGATGTATATGTTAGCTGTATGTATTCTCTGTGGCAGCAGTGACGGAGTATAGACACTGCCACCCTAGTGGTCTGCTTCCTGGTTTAACTGTGGGTGGACCTTAGGTTTGGCTACGTAGTGACCGCTCTGTCACTGCAGCCAAACCTCTCCAATGGCCCGATGGAGTAAGGGCGTCGGAGAAATGGCTACGTGTCTGCACCCAATCAGGCCCGGCGGGCATGTTGCCATTTTTTTTACTGTTCATCACTGCAAAGCAAACCTGGTGATTGCAATGGCTTTACGCACCATTCTAGGTTTAAGTATGATAGTGTCAAGCCTCTGTGGTCAGTAGGACCGAGTGTGTCATAGTACTGACTTAAAGAAATTGCTGTTGAAGAAGGAGTTATGTCTCTAAGCAGGAAATGTTATTGTAAACATGCTCAGCTAAAAAAAATACAACCAGCTATTATTACTATTAATAGAATGTCAAATGTCATTGTGCTGTCATTGTTAAAATATTATTCTCTTCAACAAGTATTTCATGAGAACCCAAGTGCTGTGGTTGTAATATTCAAAATGATCATCACTTTTTGTTTAACACAAAGAAAAGGTTGCACAAGGTAGGTAACACGCCAAAGTTGATAGAGTATAATTCAGGGTGCACGTCCTGTGGGTTTGTGTAAATTGAGAAGCCTGGAAACATCTCATCACTTTTTTTTCTTTTGCTTGCTTACAATTGGAACGTTTATGCAGCAGGTTCCAAATATTTTCCACAAGAATTCAAGTAACGAGAGGACTTTCTCGCGTGAGTATGTAGCTGTGAAATCTTTAGACATTCACTGTAGCACCTTTGCGTCTTTTTTTAAGTTGTCTATGCACTGTATAGATGTTTAATATTTTAGAGCTCCCTTTCTGATGTATATCACAAGGTACCTTTAGGGTTTTACATTTTGATTTAATGAATATTTGTTAATGTGAGTTTTATATGATTTTAGTGGATAATGTAATGGAATTATATAAGGGAACAGTCTTTCCAATGCAGCCTTTACCATGCAGTCTTTACCATGTAGGTAAGTATTTTTAACCTTTGCCACGCGGTACTTTACCACACAGGTAAGCTTTTCTTTTAATAACTTTTTAAATATATTTTAAAAAAAATAAAGGAGTAAAGGTACAGGTAAAGAGAGGTAATGGTAATTTAGAGTCTAATAATGGGCAGAGGTAAAGGGAGGTAAGGGTAATTGGGGGATTTAGGATGGGTAAAGGAAGGCAAGGGCAATTTGTTGGGTTTAGGGGTGGGTAGAGGAAAAGAAAGGTAAGGGTTATTATAGGGTGATGGAATACGTAGAGTTAAAGGAAGGTATGTGTAATATTTGGGCTTAGGAGTGGGTAGTGGTAAATGTAAGGTTTAGGGTATGGAATACGAGGGAGGTAAAAAGTAAAGAAAAAGGGGGGTGAGTCCCACCCAAACAAAAAATAATATGATATATACATGTGTGTGTGGTGTGTGTGTGTGTATATATATATATATATATATATATATATATATATATATACACACACATTATATTTACATATTGGTTTGCCAGGGGTGCTAGAGAGCCCACAGCAAGGTGGCAGCACCTTAGTGCAGCTCCGCTGGCCAGGAGACTCAATCCTTTCCTTATCCTTGTCATCCGACATAAAAATACCCAGAGAACAAGGCCGGTTGTGGTGGAGAGGACAGAGAGTTGGAGCGCTAAGAAATTGCACCAGCAAATGCTCGTGCCATGCCTAAAGCAATGTCCGCTGGGGACCGTGCCTCGTGTATGGTTACTGTGAAGAGAGGCAGCGGCTGCGAGGCCAGAAGTGACGGCGGGGGGTGAACGGCAGATGAGGGTGCAATTGTGGCGAGACTGGACACGGGCCCTGAGGCTGCTTGCAGCGCCCCAAGGACCTGAAATGCTGCCTGCGTAGAGGTGGTATGAGCTTAGGAAGCCACTGACGCTGGGTCCATCCGCTTACTAGCTGCGGTGGTGAGTGGCGTGGACATTTGGCGGCCCCCTTGCAGCGCATCAGCAGTTGAGAAACACCGCAACTGGTGTGCTTTGTGAGTGCAGGGAAGATGTGGAAACGCCTGACCGTGGAGGTCCACTGTGGTGAAGGTGAGTGTCTGCCCTGCTATTGTGAGCCTAAAGACTCCCCAGTGAACATGGCGCCAGCGGAGAAAACCGCGGCCTTGGAACTACTGCGAAGCTCGGCGGATGAGCGCAGCCAAGTTCCTGGGTGCGAGCAGGGCGCCGTGGCTGGGAACATGCAGCTTTAATAAAGACTGTAGTGGCCCGTGGGTGAGCGAATATAGAGCCCTGCTGAAGGTAGGAGAAAGATGAAAGGTCCCAAGAGGAGTGTGACAGTGTCAGCGACAGAAGTGGAAGTGGCGGGGTGGTAGAGCTGGTACTGGAGCGCCACAAGAGTGTGTTTTGGGCACATAGATATACTGCAAGGTATATTGCAGAGACAGTCAATGTGGCAACAGGATACAACTGCATATCAGGGCAAGGCCCTGCCATTTAAAGTCTGCCCTGCTTGAACTAACACTGCATAGGTGGCTATAGGCACTGCGCAGTTGTATGCAAACCCCAAATAGGAGGAGGAGCAGACTTATGAAGGGGCGTAACCTCTGGTAATATCCGCCAATTCTGTACCTGACTGTGGGACAGCATTGCATGTGAAGTGGTTTGAGCACAGTCAGTGGGGGAGTTGGAGGCTCAAAGCACATAGAGGCCCAAGCATCACACATCTTACTACTGTAGGGCGACAGTTGTCTAAAATGAGGCAGGCAGACAGAAGTCAACCTTGGCTGATGTTTGATGCAAAGAGGACTGTTAATTCCCAGTGGGATTTGTCCACAGAACGAGAGATGAACACGCAAACTCAGGTCACACTGACATTAGAGACCATGCGTCTAGCCATGCAACAAAGCCTGCATTCTATAGATGGGAAGATAGGCACCCTGAACCAGAGTATGGATCATTTAACTGTTAAGTTGGATAAGCAGGCAACACGCCTTTCTGAGGTGGAGCAGACTATCCCTAAAACACAGGATGACATTCAACCCCTGGGTACCAAATGCTCAAACATGGAGGAAGTCCTGGCGTTCATACAGGCCAAGAATGATGATCTAGAGGCGTGCTCACGCTACAATAACATATGCATAATAGGTCTTCCTAAGCCGATGAATACTGGAAAAATTGAAACAAATGTGGACTATGAGAAAATACATCTTTGGCACTGACAAATTGTCCCTGCACATACAAGTCGTTGATGGCAAGGCCACCACTGGAGACCCCCCTCGACCAATTGTAGCAAAGGTACTAAACTACAAACATTACAATATTTTATTGCAGTTGGTAAGAGAGAAGAAAGAGATCAACTACCAGGGAAATAACGTGGCTTTCTTTCCAGACTTTACAGTGACAGTGCATGCTGCACGTAAATAATTTCTTCCCTTAAAAACAGAAGCTCCAGAAGGCAGAGATTCCCTATGCGATGCTGTATCTGGGCCATCTACGTTGAGATTACTGGGGCATCAAACAATTTTATGACACCAATAGCCGCAATGGAGTACATCACCGGTAGACATGTGCAGGCCGACACTGAGGTAGACAGTGCAGGTGACTGACCCACTAGGAATGTGGAGGACAGTTCTGCCCTTGGTTATGGTTGAAATGTGAGGTTGCAGATCCCTGCTCTGGTGAGTGCTATGCTCCGGGGCCGACTGCACTCCTGGGGGAGTTGGGGCGGTGCTGCAGCAGAGGTCCTGCAATGAATGTCCTCCTGTCTGGACACCTAGACTGTTTGAGCTGTGGTATGGTCTGTTTACGATGGTATGACCTTCCAATGGGTGCCCTGAATGTTTTGGATCAGCTGCATACACTGCATCCCATGGGTAACTGATCAAGACTTGCTGGAATGCAGCCATCACGCCTGGCCACCTCCCTCCACCTGGAGGTTCACTGGGACTCTGGACGCGCCTGCGAGGGTACAACCCATATGGTTATCCACTGTACTGCACCAGCAGCTGCTGGATCTAATTCTGATTCGGTTATTTTTTTGCTATTCCTATTTATGGTTTATGGTGATGCCTTTGCTGAAGTGGGTGGAAGGGGTTGTGAATAATAGTTGCTGCCACCACTGTGAGGATATCTACTCTTTTATCATGAAATGCCATATGTTGCCTCACATGTCACAAAGATTATTCGCTAGACAATTTATGTTGACATAGCTGAAACCCTAGGGTGCATATCCTTTATAACTGGAATATCCGGGGGCTTCACAACTCCCCATAAGACACATCAAGTACTGGCTTACTTAGACAGGTATCATATACAAGTAGCACTATTACAAGAGACGCACCTGGCACAACACACAAAGAATACGGTAGGCGCCAGATGGGCAGTCATCCGTCTGACCTCCTAATCATCATACTCTAGTGGAGCCTTGATTCTGGTTGAACTGGTTAAAAACAGCATGATCACTAACTCAGAAATTGAGGATCAAGGATGATACATAATAATGTAGGGTAGTTTATGTGGCACCATGGTAACCCTAGTGAACATGTATGGGCCTAATATCGATGATCCTGAATTCTATACGCAGATCTATAATAGCCTGCATGCCATGCAGCCGACTGCTATTATATGGAGAGGGGATTCCATTACCTGCCTGGATCCGGAGCTTGACAGATCGGCAAAGGCAAACATGTATGATAGACAGGTGGTCAGGGTTCTCCACAAAGGCATGGAGGAGGGCGGGATGGTGAACTTGTGGAGATCGATGAATCCCACAATCAAAGAGAGTACATTCACCTTCTCAGTGCATGGCTTGTGGTTGTTACTGGACTACTGCCTGACAACCAGTGAGGTTAGCGTGTGGGTTGTAGAGGTGTGCAACCTGCTGAGAACAGTGTCAGATCACGCCCCAGTAAAACTGGTGTTATCATTACCTACACATAGACCCACACAGTTTACCTGGAGATTCCCAGACACTGGCTTGTTAGACCAGGTGTTTCGGGATGGGGTGGGCTCAGCTATCACTGAATATTTTTATAAAAATGAGGGGACTGTGGAGTGGGCGGACACATTATGGAAGGCATTCAAAGTAACCATAAGGAGGGGTCTACATTAGCACACAAGCGGGTGTTCTGAAGGATATACGCCAACAATTGCACATCATAGAGGAAAAGTTGAGGGGATTAGAACAGGATTATGATTTGGATCCTTGGCCAATGATTCTTGCTGCAATTAGACATCAAATGACATCCTACAATGCCATGGCAGAGTGGGAAATCCATTATCTTTCGCACCACCACATAGCGCAAGCATATAGAGAGCTAGGTGGTTTAGGGCGCAACTTTGCCAATAAACTGAAGACTCACAGGGTGCACACTCACATTGTCTAAAATGTAGACCCTGGGGAGGAGAATTGTTATTGCTATGAAACATTGGCCATACCAAAGGTGCTCTCAGACTTCTATATGCACCTATATTCCACCTGGGACACTGTGCCATAAGAAGAGATTGCTGCATACTTAAGGGTCTAGCTTTAGTATGGCTGTAATCAGGAGAGCGTGAATATTTGCTGCAGCCATCGCGATTGAGGAAGTAAAGGAAGCAATAAGTCTGCTTCCCAATAGGAAAGCACCAGGCCTGGATGGCTTAACGGGTGAATTCTCCAAAGAATTTGCAGACTTTCTGGTGCCATACCTGCATGCAGTGTATGAAGAGGCGCATGGAAAACAGCGGTTACCCCTTCCATCCCTCCTTCTGCAAAGCTTTAATCATTAAAATACTCAAAGCTGACAAACAGCCTGAATACTGCGAGTCTCATAGACTGCTCTCATTGAGTAACATTGATGCCAAAATTCGGGCGAAAATTATAGCCTCTAGAATTCAGCCATTGCTGATGAACATGGTGCTACCAGATCAATCAGGTTTTGTATCCGCTCACTCCACAACACATAATTTGCGAGCGCTCTTTGCCCGCTTTCACCAGCTTGACCCTGATATGGAAGCAGCAATGGTGCTATTGATTGCCACCAAAGCTTTTGATTCTGTTGAATGGCCATTGATGTTCACTGTACTACACCGAATGGGGGTGCTAAAGTCCTTCTCGAGGTGGATACGCCTGCTATATGCCAACCCGGTCAATGGGGCGCCGTTAATGGTAACACATCAGAAATGCTACCTATACAAAGGGGCACAAGACAAGGGTGCCCATTGTCCCTGTTGTTATTTACACTCACCCTCAAGCCTCTAGTGTGTACAGTATGACAGAGGCATGCAAATTCAGCATTGCATTTTAGATTGTGGTGTGTTGTTATATCATTTTAGGCAGATAACATGGTGTTATGTGTCCACAATCCATTTAGCACAGATACTTCGAGAATAAATTCCCTGTGAAAGACACTCCAGTTTAACCATTAACTGGTCGAAATTAGTCAAAATCCCTTTGACACTGAATACAAAGCTGTACCAGCTTGAATATCCTTAGGAATGGTGTGTTGATCCCGTTAAATATCTGGGGTTTTGGGTACACCGGGCCCAGAGCTAGTTATTTGGGAAAACGTTGGGAGAGAAGTCTCAAAACTGGAAGAGCAGGTTATCAGGTGGTCCAAACTGCCTCTGTCACCAGCAGACAGAAGAGCGATCTTGGAGATGATAATGCTCCCCATATTTCTTTATCTTTTTATTAACTTACACATAATGTTGCCACAACACTTTTTCAAAATGGTCAGGTCCCACATGTTTGTATTAACATGGGTAGGAAGGCAGCCTTGATTCAGCTGGGATGTGCTGACGGTTCCATATGCACAAGGGTGATTCCGCACACCAGACTTACATCTATAGCACCTGTGTGCCCAGGCACAACTTGCGCATTAGTGGTACCACACTCATGATAACACACCATATTTGGCTGTAGGGACGGACGACGTCCACCCGTGCCCTCTCGATGCTCTTTTACCACATAAATGCACAGAGGCCTCTCGGCTGGAGATTAACACTATTAAATCCACCACATGGGCCTGGCAGGCACCAGGGACATGGACCAAAAAACACCCACGGTATGCTCCTGCGCTTCCCCTGAAGTTCCACCAGGCCATTTCAGTGAGGCATGAGGCTGGACCACTTGCAGTGCTGGATGAAGCCGGGTTGTAGACCATGGGAGATGTATTCCCGGGAGGGAACTTTGTTGCTTTAACGGATTTGCTCCCGGGCCAGCGACAGACCCGCTCCTGACCTTTATGTACTGCAGCCTGCGGGTAGCTATGAGCGAGTTCTATCCCTCCTTCCCCGCAGAACCCGCTACCTGGGTGCACTTCAATCTTTACTTACAAGCACTACACACTGGTGTCTCATTACTAAGCTCTACCCTGCAGCCCAGAGCGATAGAACCACGGACATGAATCAGGAGCTCGACAAATGGAAAGCCCCTCTGGATACGCCGATGCCTGAGGAGGAGTGGGGCTTTTGGTGCACACGCACGGGTATGCTCACGCCAAACTGTAACTTGCGAATTATTAGTTTTAAGTGTTTACAACAAATATATGACGCTCCAGTGAGGCTGTTTAAAAATGGGCTATATAGTGACACACTGCGCGAGGTGAGGGGCAACAAATGCAGACTTTCTGCACCTAGCCTGGATGTGCCCCCGTCAAACAATTTTGGGTCTCTTCGGTGCACGCCCTCCCTACTTTGGTGAATGAACCGGTTGCTTGCACTCCTCAGATGTGCATACGTGGCTTATTCAAAACGTTGCAACCATCATAACGTAAATTTTGGGCCGTGTCGCTACTGCTAGCAAAAAAGGGTGGGTGGACATGAGATAGAGGAAAAGATCAGCACCTAATTTCAAACAAGGAATTGGTGACATGGTATAATGCAAAAAGAAACTTGAACTTTATGCTGAGAAACTACCATTACCCTCGCATCCTAGAGATATGTGGTACCCACTCACAGACTATTTGATGTTCATAGCAGATCTAGAATAATAAATTGTGCAGTACAAGGTCAACCTGTCCAGTAAATATGTGAATGGGGTATCGAGCAAAGTGAATGGCATTATAATGACATGGTGGAATGTTTTGTTTTGTTTCTTTTTTTTATGTGGCAACCAACCGCACTGCATTTATGTTTTATTACTGTAAGCTAAAAACTCAATAATACAAAAATATATGTATGTATTGGTTTGCCAATAACATTCACATCATTTGAGTAATCTCCACGAAACTTTAAAAAAAAATGTTCACCGACCTCAGTTTCTTCCTGGAAAGTTACAGGTGATCCATGAAGTGAGGGCAGATTAAAAAAACGGGGTCCCAAAACACATTTTCCCCATTTACTGAACAGCGATTGTACAAAAATTGCTGATCAGAATTGCACCAAATTCGACAGAAAGCTAGATCTTGGCACAGAAAGTAAATTTATGGTTAGCTGAAAATTTCAGTGACAACATAACGTTTGAAAATGAAAATAAAATGAAATGCACCAGTTATAGCTATCTATAGAAACTAAAGCTCGAGCTCCCGCCATGCACAGTGTTTCACATTGATGATGTCATTTCAGATGTTGCAGTGATATCATAGAACATCATGAGTGATGTAATATGTGAGATAATTAGCCATGCATACATGTATTTGATGGGCTTTCCCCCAAATCAGCATTTATGTGTGTATACCCCAGTACATACATGCACATATGTGTGTGTGCATATTCATACACACACATACACATATATGTATATAGATCCAAAAGAGGAGAGAGAACTCTGAGTAGTTCCCAAATTTAGTTGGAGAGCATCTCCAGTACAGAGCACCCTATAACACCGACAACACTCTAGATTTGCCCACCTCAAATGTCCACTTGTCTAGCAAAGTTTTTAAGCATAGGATTAGCACAGTGCCATCCATGCTGAACTGTAAATGGCAAAAGCCTTTCACTACTCCAGGCACAGTATTACAGCTTTGAATTAGTAAAATACCATCTAAGCCAACCTGGAAGGAGCAAAAGCAACCCCTGACACGTGTTTCACTATTATTATAGCTCTTCAGAGAGGTTTAGCTTTGTCCAGACACAAGGGAGCACCCAGTATACGTCAAAACAATGCTCTTTCAGGCATAGAGTGGTGCATAAATTATGCAAAAGAAAAGAGAGAATTTTGACTAGTTCCCAAGTTTAGATGGAGGGCAGCTCCAGTATAGAACTTCAAACAACACCGGCAACACTCTAGATTTGCTCACCCATATGTCTGATTTTCTAGCAAAGTGTTTAAGAATAGGATTAGCACAGTGCCATCCACACTGAGCTAGAAAGGGACAAAGGCCCATATTTATACTTTTTTAGTGCCGCTTTTGCATCATTTTTTGACACAAAAGCGGTGCAAACGTACAAAATACAATTGTATCTTGTAAGTCTGTGCCGCTTTTGCATCAAAAAGCGGCGCAAATGCGGAGATAAAAAAGTATAAATAAGGGCCAAAGCCTTCTGTCATTTGTACAGCAAAGTCTTTAAGCATAGGATTGCTCAGAGGCTCATTCAAAGGTGAGATGTGTGAAAAAGAATGTAGCCATACTCTGCCACTCAACAGTCCCTCTCTAAATGATTTAGGCAGCAATAGCCAGCGAGCCCGAAATATCCTGCAGGTTGACATTCTTCTCTGTCTGTCCTTAATGGACTTCAATAAAGAGATAATATTAATTATTTAAATCCACCTCCTTATTGTTTCGTTAACTCTCAATTTTTCTTTGTACTTTTTAAAGCTATTTCCTATAATTACTGCCGTTTTGGTATTTTCTAATACAGTGTTTATATTTGTTTTTTATATTTGGCACAATTTTTATAGTGCATCATGCGACCTCTCTCTGTAAGGATTGTATTTTGCTGTATTAAGTGCCAAATGACATTAAAATAAATACATCAGAACACTCTGCAAAACCAGGAACAGCAACTGATTGATTTGCTATATGTGAACAACAAAGGTTAATTAATCTGGAGCCACCCTTAGATTTACACTGGCTCTCAGGGAACCTAAAGTAAATAAAGGGACAATTTCACATGTAAACTGGTGACGAACTTTCAACGTAAGGTGGGACAGATGCAGCCTTGGCTGATTTGAAATGGCCATGGATGGTACACAAGGAGGTTTCTTTCAAGCATTCATTCTTGAAAACGATAGCTGATTGCAGGGGAACAAGGCAGCTACTCAGATTCCTTGCTCAGAGTCATGCACTGAAACCCATCAAAATATTTGAGGGTGATCCGAAATTCATACAGTGACTGTCCGACTGACGTCATGAATTTACAGTCCTCCGCCTGTTCACCTTTGGAAGACCATACACTGCAAAGGCTGAATCTCAGCATGTGACACAGCATTCCAACTCTCGAACACCTAGCTCCGGAGCTAGTGCATGAACGTATCACAGATACTGTACACCATAAAGTGTACATGATCAATTTAAACACCATCTTGGATTGGGCTTTATATCGGTGATACGCATACCCTATCTTCAGTATACGCATGTCAGTAAACTTATATTTGTGTGAGGAAATGGCACTACTCCAATTAACATGCGAAGAGACTCTTGATTTCTTTAAAGACAACGGAGGCTTACATTATGCAATAACGTTTAATGCTACCCAAAACATGCAGCCCTTTAAAGAACGTTACACCAATACATCATAAAGCGTTAAATCTATTTTAGAATGTTCAAATAGTATGTATGTCGAAGACACAAAATCATATTCCTCTTTTCTGCTGCAATGAAAGAAGATATTCCCTTCATCTTGAACCAAAACATCTATTGTGAATGATCTGCAAATAAAAAAATATATATATTAATCCACAAATGTCTTTATACACAACAAAACATATCTTAACACATGTTAACCACTAGCTCCTTATTCAAATAAAACATTTGGGGCCAGATGTATGACATTTTTTTGCACTCGCAAACGGTGCGAATCGCAAAATTCAGCCGTTTGCGAGTGCAAAAAAGTGGTCTGCGATGCATGAAAGGCATTCGCAGACCACAAATAGGAAATCGCTAAAATTGCGATTTCTTGCGTTGCGACCTGGTTTTGCGAGTCGCAATTTGCGATTTGCAAAATCCACATCGCAAGGCGATGCTGCAAAAAATAGCAAGTTGCGATTTTTCGCATAATGGCATTTTGCACATGCAAAATACCATGAAATGAAACCAGGTGGTAACCTGGTGCAAAATTTAAAAATGCATTTAAAATGCATTTTTAAATTGAACATGTAAAGCACACATGCCCTTTTGGCATGTGTGCACCTTACATGTCCCCCAAAACATTTTTGGGGTGCAGCAGAGGGGGCCTTAGGCCCCCAGCACCCTGGGCTTTTGCATTTCCAAAATTGCGATTTCTGGTTCAGAAATCGCAATTTTGGAAATGCAAAAAATTAGCAGATATGGGCCAACAGGTCCATAGCTGCGAATGGGGCCGGTATCGCAATTTGCGATTCGGTAATAGCATTTGCGATTTTTAAGAAATCGCTATTACCGAATCGCAAATGTGATATATGGCACTTTGCGAGTCAGAAATAGCGATTTCTTAAAAATCGCTATTTCCGACTCGCAAAGGGCCGTGATGATACATCTGGCCCTTAGCCTTTTCCTCAAATGATGATGGGAGAGGAGAGTGGGATAATGTTAGCATCCACTGTCTTTAATGAAATTAAGACTCTCTTTGCATGTTAATTGAAGAATCGCCATTTCATTACAAGGCCGGAGGCTATCATTATGCATATTTAAAACCATCCAGTGCCAAACTGCTCATATGTTGCACAGGTCTTAAATAGAAATTCGAAAAAATGTTTGCATTTGACCAGTCTGTCATCTTCAAAATCTCTGTAAGAGATCCACCTGCCCAGAAGACCACCTGCCCAGAAGACTTTGCTGTCCATTGCACCTCAAGAGGAGTGAGCTCCAAACCTTGAAATAGCTACTCCTGCTTCTTTCATAACCATTTGTACCCATCTAGACACTGTCGCTGTTGAAACTGCTCTATAAGGCTTCACATATGACAGTAACAACTGTGCCTCTCAATTCTCTCTAAATTCTAACAATTTGTTCAAAATAAGGGTAGAAAATAGACTTAAACATGGTTTTAGTTTTTTTCCAAACATCAAAGTGTACCCCCTCTGGAGAATAATATCTATCAGAAATCTCCAAGGCCTTAACATTTGAAACCTTTCTAAAGGAAATTAAATAAAGTAAAGTTGTTAGTTTTGGAGAGACCTGTCTCAGGGAAAGGTAACTATTGCTTGTTCATGATGTGAATAATTTACATACCAATTCTACATCCCATAGCAAATCACAATGAGCGTTAGTAGGTCTCCTAAACCTAATTCTTTTCATCACTATTCTTAGCAAAGGATCACTTCCTAATGACATTTTTTTTAATAAAGCATGTCCTGCTGACACAGCTGACCTGTGGCAGTTAACTGTCCTGTAAGAAAGACCACAATTGAATAAATCTGCCAAATGGTTTGCTACTTCTGCTACAGGAGCCTCCACAGGATCTAAACCTTTTTCCAAACACCAACTGAACTATTTCTTCCATACTCCCTTGTATCTTTTCCTGGTGCCTGGAGCCCATGACTCATACAATAAGTCTTTAGCCTTTCCTGAAAGGACTGAATATCTGCCGGTACCCCTGACATCTTCCAAACAAGAAGGTTCATACTCTCTTCTAAAACCAAAATGTTTTCTTTTTTCTCTGAATCTACCAGAAGACCAAAGTGACTGGAACCAAATGGGGAGTCTCTATTGCAAGTTCCATTACACCTGGGAACCAAACCTGAGAATTCCATTATGGAGTTACCAGCATGATTCTGCATCTCTGTATCCGAGCCTATATCAACACTCTCTGGATCATTGAGAATGGGGGAAAAGCATAACCTTCTTCTCCCCCCCAATCCTAAAGAAAGGCATCCAACTGAAGTACCTGGGTACTTGATAGGTTAGTCTGTTCGCAAACAAATCCACCTGAATGGTTCCCCATAACCTCTGAATCACATTGAAAATTACTGAGTTCAACTTGCAGTCACTGAAATCTCTGAGGTATCTGAAATTCCAATTCACTCTCACATTCTCATGACATGTAATATATTCTGCTCTTAAAAGGATTTTGTGTTCCCAACAAAAAATACATCTGTTTAGCCTAATCTGCAAATCCTTCTTGATTTAGAGCTGCCCAAGCGATATGTATATATATGAAATGGCTGTAACATTGTCTAAACAAATCAACGTTATACAGTTTGCCAATTTATGTTTGAAATTCTTCAGTGTGTTTAAACCAGCTGTTCCAGCAGATATGCTAATATGAGAATATGCTAATGAGTTGCGTATAATGACTAATGAGAAAATTTGACATTTGATTAACAGTAATTGAAAATAACGTGTAATGTGCAAAATGTGCCCACGGGGAGTGGTCACCATCTGTGTTAACAGTACTAAATAATGTGAATGTTTAATAATTGTACTAATGTGTTATAATGAGAGATATACATTTATGTTATGATACTTCATATCCTTAATTTAGCTATACCAGAGGCCTAGTCGGCACTGGGCCTTGCTTGCTTAAACGTGGAGACGCGATGAGCTGCCGCAGACTGGAACTGGAGAAAAGAGACCTTGAACTGTACAGAGTTCACCAGAAACACTGCTAGAAAAATCTGCAAACTCACCAGTGGACAGGAGACGATCAGAACAAATTGATACAATTATGTGTAGAGTAGGCTAAATGTACTTTCCCAGGACTTGAACAATGGCGCTACAGAGTAAGAGTTGGGAGAAACAATTTTGTTACCCGAAGAACCGGATGATGTACTCATCGACAAGAGGACCAATCATGTTAATGGAACTTGACTCTCAAAATAAACATACACAAGTGGTAAACAAAATTATAGGTTAGAGTCATAACCCCTGATAAGGTTGACCAATGGGCAAATTGTGGGACGGACTGAGAGACCCTAATAAAAAGTCATGACATGAGGGGAAAAATCAGAACGGAGAGGCGAAAGTTGATGACGTCAGGAGACGCTGTCCAAAGTGCTGAAACTTTGGCTTGGTTCCTGTGAGCCTGAGTTTTATTGATGACTGATGACCTGGAGATGAAGACTGACTGGTTGCTGATCTATCTTGGATAGGTAGCTATACCCTGACTGACTAATGAATGTTTTTTCTTTCTAGGTACCAACTGTGCTGTTTTAAAATATTTTTCTCTTCTAGATAGATTTTTCCGAATTAATGATTTTGACTAAATTGTTTTCTCATGAAGACCCACATGCTGATGCTAATTGGAGATAGGTAGGCTGACAAAGGTGACTTAGGGTGACATAGACTGACTGACTTATATTGCTGAATTATTCGATTGCTCATGAATTGCTATGCTTTGTTTAACGTTGGTTGCATATTAATTAAGTGCTGAGAATTAATTGCTTATGTTGCTAATAAAATTTGGAAATCATAATATTATTGAATAAAGGTTCATGATTCGAATTTTAACTAATAGGGAATAAAACAAACTAACTTTCATATGAGTGATGGTGGTTTTTCTGATTAGATTAGTTCATGGTATTTTAAGTTGATTGGATTGATTTGTTGAAACCGTCTTTTACTCGCTATACTTGACTAGGATACCCTATGCGATCCGAAAGATTCATCGACCTATACGCGTCCCCTTGTAAGTTTACTTACTAAGGACTAACAGTTTTTGGTAGCAGCTTGATGGTTAGTTTCCTTAGGGAACTAGTTAAGTAACGAGTAAGGGTTATGGTGGTAGTTTAAAATTGAATATAGTTGTTTGGATTTCAGGGGGTTTGAATCTTGTTTTTTTTAAAAATGATAATGGTAGCAAAGATGATGTTCCCTTAAGCCCAGAAATAACTTTCCCAGATCCTGGATCCCGTGAGTAAGGTTGGGTATGTTCCTGGCATATTTGAGATAGTATGAGAGTAGTAGAATTGCGTTTGCCTAAGCTTAGCAGACCGCAGGTGAATTGTGATGTATGCGAGGCAAAAAGTAGGAGGTTTGCGTACTCTAGTTTAGAGTTAGTAGGAGTGTGCATACTCCTAAATGGTATGCGAGTAGGGAAGCAGATGGGCGAAAAGAAAAGACAAATGAAAACGAGATTTAGAAGGGGAAACAGAGGGAGTAGAAAAGGGAGAAGGAGTCAAGATGTTACCGATGAGGGAAATTCCAGGAAGACAGTTTGTTCATGTTCCTTGGCATCGAAGTGACATACTGTCTTTTACCAAAGATTATCCTAAATTGAGAGAAAAGCCAGTTGAATGGTACCAACAGACTGAGAGGTTCGTGAAACTCTCCAAATGTTTGTGGGAAGATTTGAACACTTTGTTTGAGATACTTGTGCCAGCTGACTTATGGGTTGAGGGCAAAAGAGCAGTAGATTGGCCAACAAGTGAACCTGAGAGGCACAAGATTATAGGCGCACCTTCACCTGAGGTAATGAAAAATTATTACAAGGTGATTGAGTTTTTGAAAACTAGGATTTCTCCGAAAAACATTGATTGGCAGAGAACTGACAGGACGGTTCAGGAAACCAAAGAGTCAATACATACCTATTATGAAACATTGCTAAAGGCTTTCAAGGAGTACAGTGGTAAGGAAGCAGTCGAACCAAAGGGCGTGTTGCATTTCGTGTTTAGATTTGTTGAAGGGTTGAGACCTGAAGTAGGGGAGATGATCAAGAATAATTTGATTTGTTGGCAGGCAAAGCCGATTGATGAGGTGTTGCAGTATGCAAAATATTGTAGTGATGAGATTGAATTAAAGCAAAAGAAGTTGAAGGAAAAGGCGATGGTGATGCAGATTAAGGCAGCACAATCAGAAGTACAAGGAGCTTTAGTGCCGCCGATGCCGCCGCAACAGAGAGCTATCGCGTTTCAGCCTCAAGTGAGGGGTAGAGGACGTGGTATGGATGTGATGCGTGGTCCGGATCTGAATACAGTGGTTGTTCAGAATGACATGCAGGGGATGAAAAGAATGTTGCCATGTCACCTGTGTGGAAACGTGGAACACTGGAAGCAGGAGTCGCCTTTAATGGTGCAGGAAGTAATGATTCAGCAAGGTGATGTCAGTACAGTACAAACAGTGAGAGTCCCCAGAGTGAGGGGCCAAGTCCCGAATGTTCAAACTCGAGGTCAAAACTTTTTACCAGTTCAACAGATGCAGGTGTCATGAGCACAATTTACCCCTTTTACACTGGTACAGCAGCAGATTTCTATGGTGCCTAGACAGCAAATGCACATACCTCAAGCCCTGATGGAGCAGCAACAAGTTATGCTTACTCAGCAGGTCAATGGTCAGAGATCAGATAACAGTAACAATACAGTACACCAATTCCCATTTTCACAGTGAGGATGAAATAAACAATGAATGGATGAGTGACAGTTCGGATGAAGGAGCCTGTATTCTTGCCGCATCCCTAGATGTAGATCAGAGAGGGCCTTTTGTGAAGGGAAAGGTAATGGGACATAAAGTGTCATTCTTGGTCGACACTGGAGCCACGCGCTCCACAGTAATGAGTATAGAAGTACCAGACTTGCCCCTTTCCGGAAGAACAGTGCAGGTTGAGGGACTGGAGAATAGACAATTAACAAATCCTATCACGGAACCAGTACAGATTGAAATTGGGAACTATTCAGGACTGCATAGATTTGTAGTGTGCGACTCAAGTCCCGTATCTTTGTTAGGCAGAGACTTATTATGCAAGACCAAATGTTCCATAAATTGGACAGATGCAGGAATAGAACAGTGGTGATGAGGAAGAGCAAGCATCAGCCATGATTCTTAATGAAGCATTTGATGAATATCCCTTGATTGAGGTTTTCCCAATGTTCACTTTGAAGGAATTGCATGCAGATTTACAGGGAACAGTGAAGGAGAAGGTTTGGGATTTGACAGGGAAGGAAGTGGGTTTGATCAAGGATGTGGAGCCAATTAAAATTACTTTGAAGCCGAATGTTGAGTTTCCAAAACTTCCACAGTACAATATGCCACAGGATGTGTTGATGAAGGTGGCACAAATAATTGGGGGTTTCTTGAAGCAGGGTTTTTTGAAGGAAGTGTTGAGCAGTCCATGTAATTCACCGATAATGGGATTGAAAAAGCCCTGTGGGAAAGTGCGAATTGTGCAGGATTTGCAAAAGGTGAGTGACATAGTGGTTAAGTGTTGCCCGATTGTGCCCAATCTAGCAGTGATACTGTTTCAGATTCCATGCGAGGCAGAGTGGTTCACAGTAGTCGATCTGTCACAAGCTTTCTTTTCAGTACCACTTCACGAGGATAGTCAGATTCTTTTCAGTTTCAAATTCCTAGATAAAGTCTACAGCTGGTGTAGGCTTCCACAAGGGTACACGGAGTCCCCATCCTTGTTTAACAAGATTTTGAAAAATAATTTGGACTCATTGGTATTACCTTGCCAGTCGACTCTTGTACAGTACATTGATTACATTGATTGCGTCCAGGACAAGGGACGAGTGTAAACATGATTCAATTGTCTTACTTAATCATCTGGGAGACTTTGGTCACAAGGTTTCACCTGCAAAACTGCAGTACTGTCAGAAATCTGTCAAATACTTGGGTCATCAGATTGGGAAAGGGTTGAGAAGAATCTCCCGAGAGAGAATTACAATGATTTTACAGAGAAATCCACTGACTTTCCAGAAGGATGTACGCATGTTTTTGGGAATGGTAGGATACTGTAGACAATGGATCCTGAATTTTGTTGATATTGCCAAACCTTTACAACAATTGACACACAAGGGAGTTACAGACCCAATCACTCTCGATGAAGATCAAATGAAGGTCTTCACTGAATTAAGAGAGAGTTTGTGCAGAGCTCCAGCGTTGGGAATGCCTGATTATACAAAGCCTTTCACACTGTTTTGTCATGAACGTGATGCCTGTTCTTTGTCTGTCTGGACACAGGTCCATGGAGGTGCTTATCGCCCAGTAGCCTATTTTTCAGCTACCTTGGACCCGGTTGCAGCAGCTTTACCAGGTTTTCTGATAGCAGTAGCCACAGTTGGTCAAAGTCTTTTCCAATGTGAAGGGGTAGTCATGGGATACCCAGTGATGGTGCCACATTCAGTTGAAATTTTGCTGACAAGAACAAAAACACAACATTTGACAGGGTCTCGACTAACATGGTATGAGACGAGTATATTGGGAGCTCCAAATATTACTTTGAAAAGATGTACAGTGTTGAATCCAGGAACATTACTGCCAAGTGATACTGTTGAACTCGAAAAAGAGGAAGACATAGAGCATGATTGTCTTGAAGTTACAGATCTCTGTACAAAGCCTAGACCTGATGTTAGAGACACTCGACTAGAAGAAAATGATCAAATTGTTTTTGTTGATGGTTCATGCCTAAGAGATGGAACAGGCACATTGAGAGCAGGGTATGCTGTGTGTACAATTACAGGGACCCCAGAAGCATCTTGGCTCCCTGGTGTATATTTAGCACAAGTGGCAGAACTGGTGGCTCTCACTAGGGCATGTTAAGTCTCTACCAGGCTGAGAGTAACAAAATACACAGATAGCCAATACGGATTTGGAATTGTTCATGATTTTGGTCAATTGTGGTCACAAAGAGGGTTCATGACCTCCAGTGGAACCCCAGTAGGAAATGGTGACAGAATAAAAGAAGAAATTGCCATATTAAAATGCAGTGCACATCATTTCCTTAGGAAATGGATATGCGGATCAGGTAGCAAGATTTTGTGCCCTGAACTGTATATCATACAAGGATAAGTGGGAACTAATGCAAGAAGAAGAGACCAGTTGTGCAAATTTCACTCTAAAAGTAATTGACACCTTAGAGGAATTGAACATTTTGCAGGAAAATGCAGACAAGGAAGAGGAAAAGCTGTGGACAAAGTTGAAGTGTATGCAGAGACCAGATTAAATCTGGGTATCTGAGGAGGGCCAGATGGTGCTACCGAATTGTCTGTTGTCTCAGATGGCTCGGTATTACCATGGTCAGGCACACATTGGAAGGGATGCCATGATTAGTTTGTTCAAGGTTGATTGGTCTAATCAGAAATTTAGACAAGCAGATGAGGCAGTGTGCCATAGATGTGTGATTTGCCAGCAGTTGAATGTGGGAAAAGGGACAGTGGTAAATTTGAGCCACATTGGAAGAGCAGGAGGACCATTCAGCAGAATGCAATTGGATTTCATTGAGATGCCTGCATGTGGTGGACTGAAGTACGTGTTGGTGATTGTATGTGTGTTTAGTCATTGGATTGGAGCATACCACACACGATGAAATGACAGTCTCACAGTTGCAAAGTTATTGCTTAGAGAGCTGATACCAAGGTTTGGATTTCCGATCTCTTTAGAATCAGATAGGGGAACGCACTTCAATAACAAAGTGATCAAACTCTTATGTGCAGCACTGAATATTGAACAGAAGCTACATTGCAGCTATCGTCCAGAAGCATCAGGATTGGTAGAACAAATTAATGGTACCCTGAAATCAAGAATTGCCAAAATGTGCGCAGCCACAAATCTGAAATGGCCAGATGCACTGCCTTTAGTGTTGATGTCAATGAGAAATGTACCTGACAGGAAGACAGGTTTGTCCCCTCACAAGATTCTCATGGGAAGAGCAATGAGACTACCAGCAATACCAGCCAATGCTCTTGTCAATATCACAGATGTTATGGTGTTAGACCACTGCAAAGGTCTAGCTGATGGGGTTCGATCTTTTTCTCAGCAGGTACAAGCTGTTACTCTGCCACCTATCCATGATCCAGGTCACAACTTGAGAGCCAGAGACTGGGTCGTGATCAAAAAGCATGTGCGAAAAACCTGCCTAGAGCCGCGTTGGAGAGGTCCATACCAAGTGGTGTTGACGACTACCACAGCTGTAAAGTGTGCAGGATTGCCCAATTGGATACATGCAAGCCATACGAAAAAGGTGGTGAGTCCTCAGGATCATGAAGAAGTGTTGCTGAGAACACCAGCAGCAGCAAAGCGAGTAATTCTGCCTGAACCAGAGCCAGAACAAGTTGAGCCGGAAGTGGACCCAGAATTGGCAGAAGAAGGATCAATCACCCCAGTAAGAGACAAGGGTGTGGAAAATCAAGAGGCAGAATGTCCAGACAATGCAGAAAAGACGTTACGAGATCCATGCACAGGAGAAGTGCTAACGCAAACAAAAGGGACTGAAAAACAAAGAGACAGTGCCAGAGCCTGAGGGGGAAAGAGTTGAGCCAGGTCAAAGCAAAGGTGATCTGACTCCTTCTGTACCCATTGCAGGCCCATCAAAAGAGGGCACTTTAGACAAGATCAAGGAAAGAAGTCCTATTTTAAAGAGATTACTGTCAGAAGGTGTAAGAAAAGGGGATAATTGGCCGGAATCTCAAATAGGCAAGAAAAAGGACTTGGTAATAAATGAAACAATAGAGGAAGAACAAGATACCACAAGGAAAGATGAACTGAGTCATAGAGAACTGACAGGGGAAAGGAAATTGAAAAGAAAGAGAGTGGCAAGTCGAAAATACGCAGGACCAGAGTGGGCATACGCCACAACAAGTGACTGGCAGAACAAGTTTATGTCCTTTTGTTTTGACAGAAAAGTTCGGAATCAGTATTTTGACGCAACCTGAAGAAAAAGAAAAGATAGACTGTATTGTTGGATAAAGAAAAAGTTTGAAATTACTTACCGGAAAAGACATTGATAACCTGATGTGACACTTAAACCCTGGAGTTGACCAGCTGCTAACCCATTTTGACAAAGGAAGAAGGGGTCTTGTCATGCGAAATTGAAAGTGTGAAGAAAGAAGTATATTTTTGATTTTTGTGTTGCATATTAATTATGGAGTTGAAAATTATGCTTTCTGATTGTTTACAGATCATGGCTAATCTAGATGATAACGTGAGGCATATTAGGTATTGTAGATATTTGAGTGTAGGAATGGCGATTGTCTGTGGAATATTGTTTGTGATAATGATCGTGGGAATGTCAATTCATGATATGAAAGAAATTAGAGATACATCTGTGCATGAAACTAATACACTAACAGCTATAGAGAGGTTTAAATAAGGTGAGCAATATTTGCATGATTATACTAACGCAAAAGGAGAGTTGTCTTCTAACGTCTTTTATCGTTTATTGAGTGAGTATGTGGAAACGATGAATGCGAAGTATTGTTTTGTGTGTACAAAAATACCTTCCTCTGTGGAAGAAGGTGTTACTTATCATAGTTTACCACTGACTTATGGTATAACTTGCAGTATGTTACTAACACGCTTTTATAATCAAGAGTATACACAGTACTTGTATTCCAACTACGACTTCGTATTTTCTTTCATTCCTATAATTAGATACTTAAGTAAGATAGCTAAAGAGCATGATATAGTATTAGTTAGAGGATTCTTTGAGCCTACACTAACATTTGGCATGGCATCGTATCAATTTGACTTGCTTATTAACTCCCATGGAAAAGAGCTTTATTGAGCATACTGACGATAGGAGAAAAGCATTGAAAGAAAAATTAGAAAAAGGGTTAGAGATAAGGACTTACAAAAATGATTATGCTTACACTGCTATTAAAACACAAGGGAAGCTAGATTTAGATGCATTACACGTAGGGAAACTTTGTATATACAGGCCAAAATCACGCACTGACACTTTATTTGTGGGAATGAGTGAATGTAGGCATGTGTTTTTGTTTCAGAGTAAATGGACGTTCATGCTAAATGGTGCTGACCCTGTGATTCCTGAGATCTATTACATTTGTGGACTTACTGCTTATTACCGACTCCCTAAGGGATGGTATGTGACATGTTATTTGGGAATAGTATTCCCTAAAATTTATCAAATAGATGATTTGAAAAAGATACTGAAAATGACTGAGTTACATCGAATGAGACAAAGAAGAGAAACAGCCTCTGCAATAGTAGGGGATATTTTTGGAGCAGTAATTCCTTCAGTAGGAGTTATATTAAACGCAAACAAGATACGAAAGTTGTCAACTATAGTAGATAATATGTTAACTAACTTTACAGGAGCTATATTATTACTAAACACTGATTTAGCTGCGGTAGAGCTATGACGCTTCAAAACAGGCTTGCTTTAGACATAATTTTTGTGAAAGACAGAGGAGTCTGCAAAATGATTAACGAAAAGCACTGCTGTTCTTATATCCCTGCAAATGAGAAAGAAGTAAAATAATTGCTTACTAATTTAACTAATGCAAGTAAGGATTTAAAAGAGTTGAAGGAACCAGGAGTTTGGGAAAAAGTGGGAAAGGGATTTGCGACGCAAGGAAATTGGTTTAGTCAGATTTGGGGTGGAATATTGTGGAAAATCGTTCAAGGTATATTAATTGTGATCGTTATTATATTAGGATTATGGGGGCATGCAAATTATGGCACAAAATTCAATTAAAAAGAGCTAAGAATGATCAGAGGAGGGAAGAATCTCCTAGAAGAAGAATCTATAGGGAAAATGGAAACAGAAGAAATCAGAATGTAACTGAAAGTAATTTGTAATGTTTGACAAGGAAAGGTGTGATGATATATATAATCATCAAAGGAGGGACTGTTGCAGCAGATATGCTAATATGAGAATATGCTAATGAGTTGCGTACAATGACTAATGAGAAAATTTGACATTTGATTAACAGTAATTGAAAATAACGTGTAATGTGCAAAATGTGCCCACAGGGAGTGGTCACCATCTGTGTTAACAGTACTAAATAATGTGAATGTTTAATAATTGTACTAATGTGTTATAATGAGAGATATAAATTTATGTTATGATGCTTCATATCCTTAATTTAGCTATACCAGAGGCCTACTCGGCACTGGGCCTTACTTGCTTAAACGTGGAGACTCGATGAGCTGCCGCAGACTGGAACTGGAGAAAAGAGACCTTGAACTGTACAGAGTTCACCATGAAACACTGCTAGAAAAATCTGCAAACTCACCAGTGGACAGGAGACGATCAGAACAAATTGATACAATTATGTGTAGAGTAGGCTAAATGTACTTTACCAGGACTTGAACAATGGAGCTACAGACTAAGAGTGGGGAGAAACAATTGAGTTACCCGAAGAACCGGATGATGTACTCATCGACAAGAGGACCAATCATGTTAATGGAACAGGACTCTCAAAATAAACATAGACAAGTGGTAAACAAAATTATAGGTTAGAGTCATAACCCCTGATAAGGTTGACCAATGGGCAAATTGTGGGACGGACTGAGAGACCCTAATAAAAAGTCATGACATGAGGGGAAAGATCAGAACGGAGAGGCGAAAGTTGATGATGTCAAGAGACGCTGTCCAATGTGCTGAAACTTGGGCTTGAATCCTGTGAGCCCGAGTCTTATTGATGACTGATGACCTGGAGACAAAGACTGACTCGTTGTTGATCTATCTTGGATAGGTAGCTATAACCTGACTGACTAATGACTGCTTTTTCTTTCTAGGTACCAACTGCGCTGTTGTAAAATGTTTTTCTCTTCTAGATAGATTTTTCCAAATTAATGATTTTGACTAAATTGATTTCGCATGAAGACCCACATGCTGATGCTAATTGTAGATAGATAGGCTAACAAGGGTGACTTAGGATGACTTAGACTGACTGGCTTATATTGCTGAATTATTCGATTGCTCATGAATTGCTATGCTTTGTTTAATGTTGGTTGCATATTAATGAAGTGCAGAGAATTCATTGCTTATGTTGCTAATAAAATTTGGAAATCATGATATTGTTGAATAAAGGTTTATGATTAGAATTGTAACTAATAGGGAATAAAACGAATTAACTTTCATATGAGTGATGGTGGTTTTTCTGATTAGATTAGTTCATGGTATTTTAAGTTGATTGGATTGATTTGTTGAAACTGTCTTTTACTCGCTATACTTGACTAGGATACCCTATGCGATCCAAAAGATTTATCGACCTACACGCGTCCCCTTGTAAGTTTACTTACTAAGGACAAGGCGCGCTAACATTTCTAAACAGTTTATGTGTTGCAAGTGTTCCTCCTTTGACCATTTCCACCCTGTTTCTAACTTGTTCAAATGTGCTCTTGAACCAAAACTGCTGGCTTCCAACTCAAAGACACACTCTTGAACATTTTACTAAAATGGCTTCACCATTCCAGATCTCTATATTGTCTACCCACCATTCTAGATGCACCCAAGCATCCACTGTTAATGAAATTGAGTCTGTATAACACAAACCTTTCCTCAGTCCCAAAGCTTTCATTGTCTGAAGAGCTCTGTAATGCAATGGCTTGAATGGACAATGATAGAAGTTCGAGTACCTCACTAGGGGCCAGATGTAGGCAGCGTTTTGTATGTCGCAAACTGCGAAAATTGCAGTTTGCGCCATGCAAAACGCGCATCGCAATGCACATTCCCATTTTGTGAGTCGGTACCGACTCGCAAAATGGGAATGCGACTCGCAAATAGGAAGGGGTCTTCCCTTCCTATTTGCGACTCGCACCTCAATGCAGAATTGCTTTGTGACCGCGAACTCGGTCGCAAAGCAATTCGCAGTTACCACCAGTGCCACACTGGTGGTAACCCATTCGCAAAAGCCTTCCCCTTTGTGAATGTTGCCGTTAATGTTTTTTCAGAGCAGGCAGTGGTCCAATGGACCACTGCCTACTCTGAAAAAACGAAACCAAATGGTTTCGTTATTTTTTTGTATTGCAAAATTTCCTTTAAGGAAAACGGGCTGCCATACAAAAAAAAAACAGCTTTATTTAAAAAGCAGTCACAGACATTGAGGTCTGCTGTCTCCAGCAGGCCACCATCCCTGTGAGTACAGGGAATCTCAATGGGGTCGCAAAATGCGACCCACCTCATTAATATTAATGAGGTGAGTCTTTGCAACCCCATTGAGATTCGCAGATGGTGTCTGAGACACCGTTCTGCATCCGATTTTGCGATTCGGAAATTGCGAGTCGCACCAACTCGCAATTTCCGAATTGCAAAATCGGAATTTGCTACATCTGGCCCTAGGTCTCTCAAAGTAACCATTTTGATTTCTAAAAGAACTTTTATCTCCTTTCTTATCTACTTTATCTTTTTCAGAGGAAAAATTAACTGAGATAGTTGAGTATCCGCCTGAAAACCCAATCATTCTAGGTTCTATGTAGGAGACTTTTACATGTTTATTACAAACCCTAAACTCTCCAATAGGTCCCTTATCCATGTACTGTGTCTTAGCAATTGTATCGTGTTTTTAGACATTAGCGATATATCGTCCAAATAGATTATCAATTGGATGTCTCTTTCTCTCAGGAAGGTCATTACTGGATGCATCACCTTAGTGAAGCACCAGGAAGCTGAGGACATCCCGAAAGGTAAACAAATTAATTAATATAGGACACCTCTTCACATGAACTGTAAATATTTCTGGAAAGCTTTTTCCATAGGTATTGTAAAATATGTGTCCTTTCAATCCAATTTTACCAACCAGTCTCTTTCTTGCAATATGCCACTCAATAGCTCGATCCCTTCCATCTAAAAATGTCTATATACCAGAAATGTGTTTAAATCTTTCAGTTATATTACAGGACACTAACCCCTTTTTTATGAGAAATACCGTACCCACAAAACCTTCTCCTACTTCTGTCTCTGATACTCATAATATTGCCACTTTGTCCAACATTTGAGAAACTTCTGAATCTACAAACTCCATGTTTTCTGAATCCAAGACTAACTTTTTTGTCTGTCCATTTAGAACAAGGGTTCCTCAGAGCTCTATTTTGAAACCACCAAGGGGCTCAAACACCCGATTGTCTCTTGTAATCTTTTCCCAGTTGTGAATGAAAAGCCTTAATCTTCCCCAAAACACTGGACTATTCAGACTCACCTTGAGTTCCTGAACCTTGAGATCTTGACCTTCCTCCACAATACCTCAAATTCCTTCCTCTTTCAGGGTATCCACCTGTGTTGGAATGATAATTCCATCCATAGTGTTTGGGCTCTTGGGAATAATAGGTGGACCATTGCACTCCACAGGCAACAGCAAGTCCCCTCCTGTCAGCCGTTCCTAAAACTCTTGTACCAAAAACACTCTTCACGTTATTCTGGGCTTTGCTAAAGGCAGAGAAAGACCTGTTTCCCCAAAGATCTAAAAAAACTTTCTCCAAATAGAATGTAATTTGGGTCCCCTATATCCTCTCTGTTTGATAAGTCTGCTAATTTGGGGGTTCATCCCCATAAGGACAGCCTTCCTCCTTTCCATTATCAAACCTGTGTTAGCATTTCCTAGCAAGCATAAAGCACGTTGGGCCTATCCTCTAAGGAGTTCCACATCGACCCTTGTATTATTACATCTGGCTTCTTCAGCCATATCTAGGATACAAGACAAGAGTCCCAACACATCCAGAACTTTATCCTGATATTGTTTCAGGTATTGTTCTATTCCTTTTGTGGGATCTTTTCCAAACTTAAATAGTGATGGTATAAGCTCTGGGTCGATTATCCTCAATAGAAGGTCTTGGCCACTCTGCCCTGAATACATTGTGGGTGTCCTTGTCAAAGGAATTTCTCACCCAGAATTTAAGAAACTTCACCACATGATCCATGGACCACCATTCCAAGCTCTGACAATGCTTAATTATATTAGAGTCAAACACATTGCCCCAGAAGGATCTTTTAATCCTTTTGATGTCGATGCACAATCCAAATCCTCATCAAGGCCCTTTAATACATCTGAACTCTCATGTGTATCCAAAAAATACTCATTGAATTCCACATCCTCATACTCATAAACTTCCCCTTCAATACTAGAGGAGCATTGACCATATTTTCTACCATCAAGGTCACTCTTAGTTATGCCGCTATGGACAACTTTTCCATACGTCCTATTAAGGTGGCCCTTTCCTTTTGTGCCGCTGCGGGCACCATCCTCTTTTATAGCGCTCAGGCTACCACAAGCAACTGCATCATTGTCAGCCTTCTCCATCTATTTTATCTTTTGGGATACTTTTCTCCTCGTTTTAGAATTAGAAGTAGAAGGGACATCCTCCTCGGAGAAAGAAAAATAAACATCCTCCGAAGGAATGACCCTCTTTCTTTTACAGAAAGCGGTCTCCACTGCCTCCTTAACAGAGCATCTAAATTATTTTTCAATACATTTCTTAAATGAGTCCCCAGTCAGTTCAACCGTTGAATGTCTCCATAAGTATAATCTCTTTGTTTATCAGGGTGCCACTTGAATTTACTTCATTTTTGACAATCTTGATGTTCTTTGTGTCCTTAGACTTGCAGAACCAGAGGAATGTGCTGGGATTGTCTCTTTTCTTTACTTATGGAGCCTGATGAATTGTCCCTGAAGAAGTCCGTTAGGACGAAACACGTTGGCTATGGATTATGTAATTTTATTCTGGACCAATAAGAAACAGTGATTCTATGAAATCGGATTATGAAACTGTGTGATTTCAGATGAAATCTGGAGAGATGAGCCAAAAAGCTTCTGGATACTGACAAACACTTTGATGTGCCGGGTCCTTTCTTTAATGTTCAAAACCTATGTTTTTTTTAGGCCTATGGGGTTGGCCCTCAAGACCTGAGCACCAATAGTGTTATTAACTACGAATATAACTATGGATGAAGATGCGGCATTGATCACCTCAACCCTGGTGCTACTTTGAAAGAATATATATATATATATATATATATATATATATATATATATATATATATATATATATATTCAAAACAAAAATGGTCTAAAGGTTGCTGGGTGGTGCACTCCACTGCCGGTGCCAGTGACGGAGAGGACCAATCTCGAAGAATACAATTCACCAAAAGTATTCACTGCACTCCATGAAGTTTCAATAGTGCCTATTTATTGATGCCAAAATAACAACCACCAACGTGTTTCAACTCCACATGAACAAGACTCCACCAACGTGTTTCAACTCCACATGAACAAGACTCCTTGTGGAGTTGAAACGCGTTGGTGGTTGTTATTTTGGCATCAATAAATAGGCACTATTGAAACTTCATGGAGTGCAGTGAATACTTTTGGTGAATTATATATATATATATATATTCACTTACAAAAACAAAGGTTACAGGGACGTTATAGTTAGGCTTACGCTTTAAACATACAAAATCATAGAAATGTGCCAGTTATATTTAGAGTTACTTCAAGTAATTAGAACTCGTGCCCTAAGGTAATTACAACTCGCGCCCCTGCCATGCAGTTCTTTTATCCAAAATTCCACTGCAAATATTACCTTGATATTATCAATGATGTTATCAAAGATGTCATGAGTGCCGTAATTTGTGGGGGCATTAGCAGTGCATGAGGAGGGCACAAGTTAAAGTTACCTTAGGGCACGAGTTCTAGTTACTTGAGGTAGCTCTAACTATATGGTGTACGTTTAAAAGGTGAGCCTAACTATAACGTCCCTGTAACCTTTGTTTTATAGTTTTTTTTTTTATTCTATTTTCTAACTATAACATTCCTGTAACCTTTGTTTCTTTCAGTGAATTTCTATGTTTTTTTAAGTATAGTCATCTTCATTGCTATTCTTTAATCCAACCAGGCCGTGAGGTCAACCCCCCTATAAGCACCCAACCTTGCACCATGCACGGCCTTCACCCGTGCGCAGGGTAGGTTGCCTGCAAGACCTGGCCTGCAGCTAGACTCTGCGGCCAACCCCCCTAACCACCCAACCACATACTGCACATGGCCCTTGGCTGTGCACGGCAGGAGTTGGCTGCGGGCACCTTGGGTGTGAGAATAAGTGTGAGAGAGTGTATCAGGGAGGGATAGTGGCTGCCAGATTGTCTGTGTGAGGGTGCGTACATCAGTGTTTTAGTGGATGCGTCAGAGTGGGTGCATGAGTGTGTCACTGGGTTTGTGAGTGGATGTGTGACAGTCTGAGTGGGTCTGTGAGTGGGTGTTTGACTATCTGAGAGGGTCTGTGAGTGGGTTCGTGAGGGTCTGACTAGGGCTGTGACTGGGTTCATGAGGGTCTGCGTGGGTCTGTGAGTGGGTGTGTAACTGTCTGAGTGGGTTTGTGAATGGGTTCGTGAGGGTCTGATTAGGGCTGTGACTAGGTGCACGAGGGTCTGAGTGGGTCTGTGAGTGAGTGGGTGAGTGAGTGGGTGCATGAGTGACTGAGTGGGTGGGTGCGTAAGTGTTTTTTTTAGGCTTTGATATATGACATACTTAGAATGAGATATTTCTGGACAAATAAAAAAGAAAAATGTTTTTTTCATTTAAAAAGAGTAAGATTACATTTCAATTATGAGCCTGAAAGATTTGTAGTAAAAAAATAAAATAAAAGAGGTAAACAAGCTGTAGGCGGACCTTCAACACTCACTGTGAAGCTCTGTGACCTTCACACCGACCTATTCATTTATTTTTTTTGTGGCCATTTATTTAGCCCTTTATGGGTTATCTGGGACTGCTAGGGAAGCCTCAAGCCCTCCCCTGTGGTCTCTGACTCTAGTTATTTAATAATATGCCTTTAGGGGCTATCTGGGACCACGGGGAGCATTGGGGCATCCCCTGTGGTCTCTAGACATTTTTTAAAATTAGTTTTTATTATCTGCCTTCACAGGCTATCTGGGACCGCGGGGGACGCAATCATTATGCAAAAAACTCTCCATTTTCTCACTTGGTCCCTTCCTAGCTCAGAATGGATGACACTGTGATAATCCTATGCTTAAAAACTTTGCTAGGAAAACATATCTGAGGTGAGCAAATTAAGAGAGTCGCTGGTGTTGCAAGGTGTTCCATACTGGAACTGCTGTCCACCTAAACTTAGGAACTACTCTGAGTTCTCTCTTCTTTTTTGCATAATTTATGCGTCACTCTAACCCTGAAAGGGTTTTATTTTGACTTATGCTGGATGCTTCCTTGTGTCTGGACATAGCTAAACTCTCTAAAGAGCTATAATGATAGCGAAACACTTGTCAAGGGTTGCTTTTGCTCATTCCAAGTTGGCTTGGATGGTATTTTACTATTCCAAAGCTGTAATACTGTGCCTGCAGTTGTCATTTTAGAGCTCCGTGTGGATGGCATTGTTTTACTCCTATGCTTAAACATTTTGTTGTACAAATGGCAAAAAAACGTTGTCCATTTCTAGCTTAGTATGGATGGCACTGTGCTAATCCTATACTTACAAACTTTGCTAGAAAAATTGCTATTTGAGGTGAGCAAATTTATAGCGTCACTGGTTTTGCAAGGTTCTGTATACTGAAGCTGCTCTCCCCCTAAACTTGGGAACTACCCAGAGTTCTCTTTTCTTTTTTGCATACATATAATATTCCTGTCTTATTTAGTTCTCCTTTTTTTATTTATATTCATATTATTATTTCTATATTTATATTCCCATTTCAAAGAATGATCATTTACCTTAAAAACACAGTAGGGGTAGTTCAAGCTCTGTGGTAGAGACATGTTGAGTGGAGAAGGTTGTTAATCGCCTAGGAATGTCTTGCAGAGTGAGAAAAATGCAGAGCTAATTTGTTGATATGTTCACATGTTGTATAACTCACACATGTTAAGTAGCAACTAAATCCCCTTTAAAAATTAGGGGTGTGTGGGGAGCTCCACTCCACTGGCAGAGCTAACAGAGTTTTTGGAACTCCGTGAGGTAGTGTGTCCCGCACTATAGAGGTTAAAGACTCAATTGACAATGCTAAAGAAATGGACTAATCATAATTCTGCATGAAAGAGATGGAAAAAAGAGAGAAATCTGGTAACGAAGTATCAAGTATTGTTACAAGCAGTAATACAATTTCTAATGTGAGTGCTGTTTTGAAATCCAGTGATGAATCTTTTAAAAATAGAATAATACTAAGCCTTGTCACAGATGTAGAAGTATCTTTCATGGATCAGACTCTAAAATGTGTATTGCAATTAATAGAGAAGGTAGGAAATGTGATTGGTGAGGCAATTACCCCTACATGTGTAAAGATGGGACTAAAGCGAGGGGGTAGCTGCTGTGTGTGAAAGAAATCAGACCTATATCCTTACGGAAAGAGTGTTAAGTGTTGGAAGCGATCAACAAGATGAAGGGAGAAAATGTAGACCCAGGTTTATGATCACCTCAACAGGGCAGGCTCAGTTTAATCAGCTCTCATATTGCATAATTGAGAGATCCCAAAAACTAACCACTCGAGTTCCATCCAAAGTAAACCTAGGTAATACTACTGAAATGCCTGTCTCCCTCCCTCTCGGCATATACCCAGTAGGCACTCACAGACCTAATAACAGCACCACAGGTGCCTTAGTGCATCTAGATACCAAGCACAAGTCAGAATCATTAGTCACAGCCACTCTAGCTTCATATTTGCCTATCTACTTGCTTGTTACTTGCAGACATACTTCCCTAGCAATAAGGAACCTCCAGGCCAGTGGATTACCCACAGTCACGGGAATGTTGGTGAACAGGAGTGAACAGCTGGTGGCAGATGGACAAACATAAATGGTCGTACTTTCCTGGGGAGTTTAGGCAATCTACACCACTAGCTTGTGCATGGTTGCTTGGGTGTATTCCACACTGTCTGCTTCCACTTTCAGACACTCATCTCATTAGGAGTAACCACAAGTGACTCCATCTGAGTTATTCATAATGACCTAGCATGCTGGCAGGTGGGCCTTTTCTGAGCCTACTTAGGACACCCCTGGAATCCCAAACTCAGATTTCAACTGGACTTGAAGGAGGCATGAAGAAGAACTGCCCTGCTGCACCTTGGAACGGGCAAAGAGAGGCTGCACTGTTGTGAACTGCACCTTCTGCACCTAGTGGCTAGCACAGGACAGAGACTGTGCCTGATGTGTCCTGCTCAAGGGGAAGTCATACCAAAGGCTAGCCTCCTGTTCACAGCACAGGGACACAAGAGCTAAGAATCCTGCTGGGTCAAGTGTGTAGCCCTAAGACATTAACCCGTAGTCATCCACCTCCATGCAGCACCAGGTGTCAGACCTAAAGCACAAAGTTACACCCGAGTTTGCTAAGCCAGGAAGGGTCCTCAAAACGCAGCTGGCGCCACCAGAGGACAAGTTACTGACCGAGGAATGATTGGACCATGACCATGATACTGCATGACTGTTAGTCCAGTGATGACTGGACTTCTGCCAGCACAAAGAGGACTTCGAAGGACATCAATTCTGTGACCATGACCACCTGACCACCTTCCTGAACTGAGGAGTAGTCGGAGCAAGACACTTGTTGACCACATCGCATCCACAGCATCTTCTGAGCATCTTCAGCATCCTTCCTCCCTTGCATCAGGGCCACTTCCATAGGAAAACCCTACAATTGATAAAGGTGCATAGAAACTCACTAAAGGTGCTTCACCTGTAGAAGTAACAGTTTCTGAAGACCTTGTTGATGTTGGTCACGTAAAGTGACTCCAAATGACTGTATAACACCTAGTCAAAACATTTCAGTGAAAACGTTTTTAAGTGTCATATTTGCTGAATTCACCAAAGCTTGTTTGTGGTTGAGTAAAAATACCTTGATTTGCTATACTGTGTAAATTGTATATTTCTGGAACCCTTTGGTGGATCTTTTTCATATATACAGTCTGTTTTTATAAATTGGTGATGGATTTCTTTGGTGTCTTGTCAATTTTTTCTTTGACCAATTTGGTGCAGTTTAAACGTTTGCCACTTGTTCCTTTGTGTAAGACTTGCTGATCAGGGCCACAGCTACCAAGGCTTATTGAGGTGTCTTTTTGGGTATAAGAATCTAGGGATTCCCCATGCCGCAAAAATGTTATGGCACAGGAGGGTTGCAAGATAAGAGAACCTCCTATCAGCTGTAGGCATTGCTTTTTGCTATGCCCCTAATTTTTGTTGCAGTGGATTTTCCATTGTGGATTTTCATGGTGGATTATTTGCTGAGTTCCTGGTGGCGAGTGCTATTTCTGAGCAAAGAGGATTGCAACTATAGGTAGGGCAAAATGATTCTTGAGATTGAGAGTGTTCTAGTGAACTATTGATGTATTGTGAGTTGAGTGGTTGAAAGTACGGCTTGTGCTGTGTGATGGATTATTATGCAGCATCTGAGCATAACCTTTTGGTTATGTGATGTTGACTGTTGGTTTGATTGGTTCTTTGGTCACTGTGATTTTGACATATGTTTGTTTTGTATCAAAGAAGTTTTGTTTTTATTATTGGTTGAGTTGGTAATCAGCTTCTTCAAAATCTAAGATCTCAAGATATTATTGTTGACTTGCCTGCAAAAAGATAATATGTTTTGCGACGCGCTGCATGCAGAGTCAGGGGTTTTTCTGAGTTAGCAACTTTTCTTTTCAGGGTTTTGTGTGCCTAATTCGGATCGATGTTATTTATTCTTCAGTCAATAGGAGTAAATACACTAGCCAGAGGTAGAGTGCCTTGAAGGGAGTCTGCTTTGGTGGGAATTGTGTTTGACAAGAGTCATTAAGGTACTGATCTTGCTGAAGCAGATATGCTAATTAAAAATATTAATTAGTGTTATGTATTATTAAGTAACAAAAAAAGAAATGGTAGAAATGAATAATCAAGAGAAATTAATGTGCACGTTTGAAAATGTGACCACAAAGAGTAGCTGCCAATATTCACAAATTATACTAAAACTGATTTAAAAATGTGGAAAATGATGAAAATGAATAATAAAAATGTAGTAATATGTCATAATGAGATGTATAACGTATGTTTTGCATTATATCGTAGAGCTAACTTAGCCGAAGTTGTGGCCTAGTTTTGCCAAGCCTCATGCCGAAGCAGAATAACTGCACACTGTAGTGAAGCTGAGATGTGAACTAACCTTGAACCACTGATGTTAAAGTCTGCTTAGCTAGAATTTTCTGCAATGTACCGACGGGCAGGAGATGATGGAATCGAGTTGATACAATTATGTGTTGAGTAGACTGGATGTACTTTCCCAGGACTTGAACAATAGGGACACTGACTAGAGAAGAAGATGCAACATTTTCGATACCTGATGAGCCGGATCATGAGGACATTGTACAGAGAACCAATTGACGAACTGTGAACGGTGAAATATTAGAATTCATAGATTTGTCAACTAAAAATCATTGGTGAGAGTAATAACTGGTGATTAGTGAACCAATCAGGGATTAAGGGGATGGACTAAGAAACCTTAATAAAAAGTCATGACAAGGGGCTAAAACTTCAGATTAGATTCGGGATAGATGTGAGGGGAGAATTGATGGCGTCAGAAGATGCGTTTCGAGATCCTGTCATTGGGCTTATGCACTTGAGAGTCTGATGTGTTGCTGATCGATTGATGACCTGAAGATGAAGGCTGACTTTGTTGCTGATCCATTCTGTGGAATTATTGATATACATTAATCACTACATGGCTAGGATACTCCATGCGATTCAAAAGGTTCATCAGCCTATACACGTCCCCTTGTAAGTTTACTTACTAAGGACCTGCTAATTTTCTCCTATTTAGGTTGATAATACAAGATTTATTTTGTTTATTTGTGTGCGTTCAGTGAGGAAAAAGCTGTGTATTGTTTTTTCCTTCACAGGACATGCCTTGCTGGATTGGCTGACTAACCTGAAGAATCACTCTGGGATTGGTTGGTTGCTGTAAAAATCATGCTATCATTGTTTGACCTTTAGCACAGCCGCACTGGGATTTGTTGTTGTTTACTTGTTTGTTTTGTGAGGTTTTTAGATTATTTTGAGTGAGAATAATGGGTGTTGTGTTGTGTTGAAAAAGCCTGAAGCTCCTAACGTACTTGCTATGGAGGGACAGAAGCTTCCCACAGAGGGCTCGGACGCATAGAAAACGTTAATGGATGTTGGGCTTTATATATGTGTACCTAGATTTGCGATTGATTATGCTTCTGGTGATAAGGATTTGCAGTTTCCTTTAGAGGGTACCTGTATCATTAGAAATCTGGACTTCCTGAGACAGGCAGTGAATGAGAGAAAGGTATTACTTAGACCCAGACAGTTTGAAGCATTGAATAAATGGGATTGAGTAGCCACAGAGAAAGAAAGAGAATGAAGAAACACCTTAAGGATTTGTTTAGACAGTGGTTAGAAAACAAGTGTAATAATCAGGAGAGATGGTGGATCGAGGATATGGTGGAGGGAGTCAGAAGTTTTCCTGCACTAGGTAATGAAACAACAGACACAAAGCAAGCTGATTAGGGTGACAAAGAGAAGCTGAACCAAGAACAGGATTTGAATGAGGAGGATAACTTTATAAATGGTCTTTTGAATTCTAGACCTCTTACATACATTAATGGTATTCAGACAGGCACAATCTCTGCACTTGTACACTTGTGCCTTCTCTCGCTGCACCCATGTCAGTTAAAATGGCAGAGACCTAACAGAACTGTCAGTGACAGGGGTGAGTACAACAGTGAGTGAAAGTGCCCCACTCAAGAATAACACTGATAGCTTTACCAAGTACAAATAGAGATTCTATTGATGTCTCAAATCCTGTTACTACTGTTATGTCTGCTGCTGTCCTTGCTGAGCCTCCTTTAGAGAGGGAGATTAATATTGGACTTCTAAAGATTGAAGGACTAATTTATATGCTGGCAATATGTATACTCCATTGCAATGGTGACAGAGTATACCTACTGCCAAAATAATGGCCCACCTGCCCAATTTGGGTACAGGCAAACCATAGTTTTGGCTACAGACTTGACTACTCAATCACTGCCATAGCCAAACCTCTTACTCTGTTGGAGAAATGGCTATAAGCCTGCCCACCCAATAAACATAGACCGACATATAGTCATTATCACTGTCCGTCACTGCCAGGAAAACCCTGGCAGGGATGGACAGTAAAATGGTAATAATGTTACCCTCGCCATGGGAGATGACTTCCATTGCAAGGGGAACATTACTTTTTTATTTTCAAAAAGAAAATACTTTGGATTAAATATTTGAGATTGCTGTTACTGGTGATTTAACCAGCTAGAGTTGCTCGTAACAAAGCTGCAGCTGAAGTGGTTGCTGACAAATGTAGGTTGGCGATAGATCATTTGAAAAAGAAAGTGCCATAGAAAGAAGTGAACGGTGCAGAAATCATGAGAGCTACACAAGAGTCGAAGGAGTCACTGCATGTTTATTATGAGAGCAAAAGATAATAGGACGACCCAAAATTCCCACATGGGACTGGGTATATACATTTACAACACAAGTGTCTCCTGAAGGAGAGAAATACTTACAACTTAATTACGCACTTGATGACTATGACAGCTTTAGTTTGATTTTAGATTTCATGTAGCACTCAGGAACATAGGTGTTTCAGAGCCTTGCTACCTCCTGCTTGAAAACTAGTTCTTTAGTATAATGGAAATTTGCACTACCAGGGCTAGTTCTCAAATGCAAAGTGAAAATGAGATTAGATGAACCGAGGTCTCAGGAGAAAGATTGTGCTGAATCATGAGATAATATCTTCCCTCAGACCTCACATGCAGTTCAGTATTTAGGAAAGTGGTACACTCTAGGCCTGGGCGAAAAACACCGCTCCGCTGGTGGAGTTTGCCGAATTTGGCAACTCTGTGTTCCATGGAGAACATGGAGTTACCAATAGACTCTGCACTCTGCAACGTAGCAGAGTTTTTTCAGTTTTTCCCCCGTTGGCGCGCTTTCTGTCATTTTGCATGTGCTAGATTTGAGACAAAAGATTTCCGCTCTTTCGCGTTCGCAAACAAGATTTTTTACCCTCTCGCAAGAGTTAGCTCCATGCCAGCGACTTACAGCACGTCTTTTCTGACGTAGACGAGTGTGAGTGAGCGCGATCGACTGCTGCTGCAACCTGGTGAAGCTGAAGCAGCTAAAATCTACAACTTCGAGTGAAAAATCTTCTCTATTTGACCATTTGTGAGGAGTACTTTTCCCCCCTAACACCAGGAAGTGCCCCAGAGACCCCAAATACCTTTTTCTGCCCAGCAGGCTCCTCCCACTGCTTTGTCCATCTCCTGGTCACTCTTCACTTGGATTTCGAGCTGGAAGGATCACTTATTTTGTCTCCTGGATATATCATTGGAGTTGAGGACTGTTGTATTTGAGTTTTCACAAGTAAGTTAGTTAAAAAAACACTTGTATAAGGGTGTTGTACAACGTGTTTGTTTGATAGGAGGCATGCCCCAGGATTCATCTGTATTTTTATTTGTTTTTCTAAATTACGTTTATGTTGGCGGGTGGCCTAGTTATATTTTTACTTGTAATTTTTGTTCTACAAAGGAAAAATGTTTAACAGTGCACTACATTTGCTCCATGTTTTGTTTTGTAAATTTGCAATATTAATTAAATTGAATGTTAATGTTAAGTGGCGTAGCCTGCTAATGTAATAGGCCTTCCAGCTGTAGGCCTATTACTAGTCATGGGTGCATGATGAAAAACAACTGTTTGTGGTGTCTGTGGAACTGAAACACCGTGGATGTCATTGGATTAAAGATAACAAAATGTTGTTTGGCAGTATTTTACATTTTCTTCTGCAAACAATGTATGGGGGGTTATATAGTACTTGATGCCTTTGTAAGATGTGTGTCATTGTTGTAAACATTTTTAGCCCCTTTAATTTTAGTTTTTGGAATTACTAATACTGACTTAATGCTGTTTTTTTCTCCTGTTCCAATGCCTTCTTTGTCTGGTCAGTGATTGAGAGAGAGTGTTTGTCATAGGCCACCATTTCTCTTTGTTCCCCATGCCATGTGCCCAGTGGCCCTTTTTGTGTAGTCAAAATTATAGTCCTATACCTATATGTGTTTTTTGTTTTCTATCCATCCTGCTTGTTGTTTGATGTGGCTGGTGGCCATGTTGTTTAGGCAGTAAGTAGTCCTGCATGTGCTCTTCCTTGTTCTGGTCGCCATGTCTCCTTACTGGTTGTTGTTTGACCATGTGGCTGGCGGCCATATTATGTAGGTAGCCAGTGTGGTTTAGGCATGCATGTGTTTTTGTTTGTTGTGGTAGCCATGCCTCCTCGCTGGTTGTTGTTTGACCATGTGGCTTCTGGTGGATTGTTATGGTAGCCATGCCTCCTTGTTGGTTGTTTTTTGACTATGTGTCTGGCAGCCATTTGTGTAGGCAGCCGGTGTGCTTTCGGGCTGCATGTGTTCTTCTTTGTTGTGGTGACCATGCCTCCTTGCTGGTTGTTGTTTGCCCATGTTGCTGGTAGCCATTTTGTATGTTTATTCAGCCCTAGTAGGTCACTAATTACTAAATGTACTGAATGAGCAGTTTTTTTATATTTTATTATATACTTTTTTTTTTTGCATTTTTCACCTCTACCACTCCATGCCTCCCAAATCCCTGTGGTTTTTCATGCTAGTCCCCTTCCCCTAGTACATCGGCAATTACAATCTATTTACATTTTTTTGCATCCTTTTCTTCAAATTTTTTTGCAAACTTTATTTTATTTAATTTTATAATAGCAGTCTAATAATATTTACATTTTCTTTCAAACTTTTTTCTTGCGTTTCAATTTTAAAAAAATATATATCTATTTTTTTTCCTATTTTCCCCATTAGCCCCATGTCTGCCATAGGCATTCAGTTGCACTAAATTACATAACATTACATTATTCAAGGATTATTATTATTCCATTTGTCACTAGCACCTCCCTGAGTGCCACATGCTAACTTGACAAATAAAGCTAACAGTTACATTCTGTATGTTGTAGTTGTTGCTCTTTCTTATCCTTCAAGACTGTACATGCTAATGAAAGTTAATGTTGGTGTGTTGTTTTTACAAGCGGATACACTGTATTTCATAATTATTTATACGTTTATTTAAGTAACCATTCTATGATATTGTTTCTACTACTAATGCAACTGCAAGAACAATGCCACACTTCACTGATCCTTCTTGCATGTTTGCTTTTAGGTGCATGAAGAGAAAGGGACATCACCCACAATACAGCCAGACAGAAGGCCTGTGCTTAACGTGACGCGTGACCATACTCACAGCCACACGGACATCTCTTCAGCTGCTGAAGCTAAGTGCTACTGCCCACTGACAGCTTCAAGATGGCCCCAGAGAAAGCTGCTACCAAGACAGCGGCCAGTGATAAGGAGCTTCCCACCACTGGTATGTCGCCCCAGACCTTTTTTGGGCAAAGACGTGTGCCTGCCGCACCAGCCTCTGGGGAGCAAGCTGGGAACACCACTCGCGCATGAGTGGCCCCATTCCAAAGCAGGACCAAGCCCATATCCTGCACAGAGACAGCCTCTCTAGTCACAGGAACGCCAATGAGCAGTGGCTTTGAATTGGACTTATCTCTTTCTCAAAGTAGTACCCAATCATTGGCGAAAACTCAAGCCAGTGAACAACAGCCGCAGCCAGCAATAACAGTTCCTTCTGGAGTAGGAGCACGTTAGGATGTTGAGCTTCATGCAGAGGAAGCCGAAGAAGCCTCTCTTTCACACGATCCACTGTCTTTCAGATCTCCATCGTCTTCTTCCTCAAGCCCCCTTCTGATGATCAAGACTCCACTTGGATGCCACCCCAGTCTGAGACACACCAGGAGAGGCAAGGAGTGAAAGGGAAGATTCCTGAAGCCTAAGAGTTATGGATGAAGAAGAGAAGGATGACGAGTCTGACGATGAGCCAGTCATCATGGATGTTAGCCCAGCCCCAATGGAGTCAAACATTACCCCATCTTCTCAACCTGCACCAAGAGATGTGGCAGTGATACCACCACCTCCATCAGCCACCTCAGTAGAAGAAGGCACTCCAGAGAGGCAAGCGTCATCAAAACAACATCCACCTACCACCACTTCTTCCGACATTGGCAGTGGCACCAGTGTAAGAAAGTTGACCTCCCCGGTTTGGGACTTCTTGGCGGTTACTGAAAAGGAGCCAAACATTGTCATACACTCCATTTGCAGAGCAAGTGTTAGTCGGGGTAAGCTGATACAAACTATGGAACTGGAGGCCAAACAACCCATTTGAGAAAACACCACGCAAGCCGCTGGGAGCGGCCAAAAGGAAAAGCCTGCAAGTGGTGTTAATGAAGGTGTTGAAAGCAGGGAATCTGATCCAATCATGGTGAAAGTTCAGGAAGAGGGTGACTTTTTTTATATACAAATCAGCCCTGCCCCCAGGAGTGCAGTAGTATTGTCATCCACATCAGCAATATCACAATGGCACAGGAAGACTCAGAGTCAGGTCGAGACACCAAGGCAAGAACCGACAGTGACTGCCCCTCTGAGACATACATTGAGCCTACCACCACCTTCTAAGTCGCCTACATCAGTAGCACCAGCAAAGAAAATAATCCAGGCTACTATTACTGCCATGTTTAGGCAAGAGGGGCAGTACGAATGTAACCACCAAACGGCAAGTTTGTACAACGGGAAACTGGCTAAAATGTTATTGTTAGAACTCCTCCCTTTTTCTTTTGTGGAAGGAGTGGATTTTCTAGAATTTATGGTGGCTATCTTCCCAAAATGGAAGGTTCCCAGCCGGACCTATTTTGCCAGACTTGCTGTTTCAGCGCTACATCATGATGTGCTGGAATTGGTTGTACAAGCTTTGCAGCAGAGTGCTGTCCAGGCAATCCACCTGATGACAGACGTGTGGACCAGTTGCCAGGCCACTGATTATATGTGCATCACAGTACACTGGATCTCTTTTGTGGGGGTTAGCGAAATGATATCTGTAGGTATTGACACAGCTGACATTTTTAATTGTGCTCAGAAGTATGAAACAGTAGCTATGTTTGCCATGGAGAAATCCCATACAGCTGGAGACATGTTGGATGACTTTAACAACAAGGTCTTTGAATGGCTGCGTCCCAGAGGACTTAATGATGGATTTGTTGCCACGGACAGAGGCAATAATTTAGTTAAGGCCTTGTGAGATGGTGGCTATTTCAGGGTCCTGTGTTTGGTGCCCTGCATAAACCTCATTGTATAGGACTTCCTCAAAAAAGAACCTTGAGTCAGTAACTTACTGTTCGCCTGCAAAAGAATCTGCACTCATTTTAGCCATTCTTTTAAAGCCCGGAAGCTGTTGAGGATTATCCAGAGTGATAATAGAATTCCAGTTAAAGTCCTCATACAGGAGGTGACAACACATTGGAATTCTTCTTATTACATGTTACAACAACTGTTTGAGCAGTACAGACCAATCAATTGTTATGTCATGTAAAGATGGGATGCAACTGTGAAAGGCATGATCATTGAGATGGACCAATGGGGCCTGGTCACATACTTGACAGAGATGCTGCTTCCCTTTCAAATTTTTACACGGGAAGTCAGGAAGGAGGACTGCACCATGGGTCAGGCTATCCCATTAGTGCATATGCTGCAGAAACTGTTAAAGGAGGTGTCTGAAACGTACACAGGTGTGGATGAAAAAAATGATGCACAGGAGTTGGTGGAGAGCTTAATCCTTTGCTTATCCATTAATACAAGGTTCAAAGGGACCAGGGCATCCAAACATTACATCTGTGCGCAATTCTAGACCCACAGTACAAACAAATACTGGCCACTGTAATTCCTTTTTCAGTTGGGGATGTTTCATCCTATAAAACATGGATTACTGAGCAAGCCAGAGACCTAGAAAAAGAATGGCTGGAAATTAGAGGCCCACTCATGGGCAGAAGTTCTGGGGTGTAGCCTTCAACTTCCTTGGAGCCTGCAGACAGTGCTGTTGGCTCACAGCAGCCAAAATCAACACCAGCAACAACAGGAACAAGAGCAAGAACAGGAACAGGAACAAGAGCAGCAGCCCTAAAATATGCATTTGACTGGTTTCTAAAGGCAGGGCTTAAGTCCACTACAGAGGTGAAGGCAACAGAGCGCGAGCAAGGTGGAGCACAAATGACTATTGAGCAGATGGTCCAGGCCTCCCTGGATGACCCAATGGAGGTCTATCTGGATCAAACCCCATTGGTGTATTGTTATGGGAAGAGGCACCAATGGACAGTGGTCAGCAGGCTGGCAGTTCAGTATCCGACATGCCCTGTAGCCAGTGTGTCTGCTGAGTGTGTGTACAGTGCAGCTGTTGCAGCTCTGACAGTGAGAAGGACCAGTCTCTCGCTCCAAAATGTTGAGGGATTGACCATGATCAAGATGATTCAACACTTTTTACCTCCAAATTACAGCATACCTGAAGGGGATGGGGAGGTGGATAAGGGTAATGACTGGTCAGACTCAGGTCATGGTAGTGTGTTAGCTACCAACTTCTGGGTGAACCACCAGAGTTTGAGGATGAACTCTACTTCCCTGACTAGACCTGGGGCACTGCAGAGCTTTCTGCTTTCTACTACGAACAGCTTTGAGAAAAAAAAGTAGCTAGCTGTGGGAACCTTATTATTGTACATTTTCTGTTTATGTCTAAACAACTAATAAACTGCACCTGTTTTAGACACATGTGTGGCCAAATTGTAGTTGGACCAGTGTGCACTAAAGAAGCCCCAAACCCACCAAAATGACTTCAAGGAGATTTGAGAGACAATGCCTGCCTCCATTCTGTGCCTCTCCTTTCTTTTGTCCCCTAGTAGGACTGCCCCAGATATTTGATTTACAACTTACAGGCCAATGTGTGTTTCTTTTCCTGAATCGAAAAGGATCAGCAATGTGCCATGCTTGACTGGAACAGGCAAGTAATCCTATATATGCCTCAACGATTGATGTGAGGGATACTTGTTTCAATGTTGAGAATTGAGATGGTTCGTGTGACTCATGATGTCTAGTGGTGGCAGATAGTGACAGTGGGTGTTTATATTGTTTAAATATACTATGCTGGCTTGTGTTTGTGTCATGATCAATTTACAATGTTGGTAGCGTAAAAATAATAATGGGTGATAATTGTTTCCTGACTGTGATTTTTTCCCCTTCACCTTTCACACTTACTAAAATTTGTTTGCCGGCGTTTTCACACTGCTTTGTTTTCTGGTGCTCTGCTTTCTGGTTCACATTTGTCAAAGAAGATCCGACCAGTCCATTTAGCTAAGAAACAAAATTCTAGTCCAGAAAATAAAAAATACTCAATGTTTCTCTTGTTGTTAAACAGTTACATGTCGCTCCATCTCAATTGGGTCATGAGACTGTGACTCTCGAGAGCAGTTGGTATGGAGTTAGACATAATAATCTTTAATCAGGGCCTGGAGTATGATGGAAGGAATCAGAGTGTGATTTGACAACTCAAACAACTGCCAGAAGAAGGAATTTATCAACTTCATGGAAATCAACAGGGGTGATGTGAGGTTGAGTCTAAGAGACCTACTCCAATCAGTGGACTGGAGGTGAGAGGTGCTTCAATGTCTTGATTTGTGAAATGCAAGGCTGCTGCGTGTGTCTGCTGGCTGGCTCAAACTTGAAACTATGTGGTTGGGTGGGGGGCCTGTTGTAGGAAACTGGAGGAGACAGACATGTGATGGATGATAAAGTCACATTATGCAGTGCTATAGGCTAAATGCTATGATGAGCATGACAGGTGCGAGTTTGATCATCCCAATACATGCTGACACTTGTTAGTGGATGATCGCAAAGGTCTTTGCTCTGCCACCTCTGAGTCTTCTTGGTACACTACTCCTCATGAAGTTTATCTTCCATTCCATCCCCCTTGATTCTACAATATCATGATGATGATGATCATTTCGGTTTTAGAATCCACAGGCCTTTCTTCTGCACCAAAGCACTTATGCTTGCTTACCTTATCAGACCCCTTCATGCAGGCACCCAAGAAGATTGATGGGACAATCCAAGAAGATTGGAGATGCACCACCCAATTTAGCAATACAGACTAGTATCATTTTTCTTTCAATATTCTTTTTTTAGAACTGTATGTTAGCTTCGCCTCAAAATTAATTCTATGTACTATTTTGCAAACGCAGCTGACTGACAAATTTTTGATTTATACAACTTGGGTCTCACTGGGGCTGGCAGAATGTAAAGCTATCTGTGTCATACATATTAATGTTTTTCTATTCCTCCCACAACAGGCTGCTGATCATTTCCCAGAAGAATATTGTGTTTGTGTTGTGTCTGTCTTTTTGGTCCCACCTTTTCCCAAATCCCTTTCCCATCCATTCATCAAATCCCCAACCCTCTTCCCCCAGGTTGTATTATGATTGAAGTGTTACTTCATGATTTACAACATTGATTAATTTCACACTTGGAGGGGCGGATGTGGTAGAAGCAACCTCAACTCAGTGTGCAGGATCTTCATTTGAGTTCACCTAGGTGGACTGGAACCTCGCTTCCGGTGTCTTCACTGTTTGTGCGCTAGCATGCTACTACTATACCACCATGGTACCTTAAGAAACCATGCAGCCCTCACTTTATCCATTCAGGTAAGGTAATTATGGAGCATTGTTGGAGCATTGTTGTACATTCAGTTTAGGCAATATAAGTGGCAATGGCAAATCTCTCCACCTCACTCCTATGGGCTAAAGTTTGCAGAATGCACTGCAGAGGCTAGAAGAGTACTGGGACAAGGTTACCTAACTGCATCAATAATTGTTATACACTATCGGCAGATTTGTACAACATGCTGCACTAAAAGGAATACACTATCAGCAGATTTTGAAAACATGCTGCATAAAGGCAGCAGTGCAAAGTAAAACACCCAAAAAGATTTAAGGTGTAAAGAAATGTAAATATCTATTTATTTAACCCCTTCCCTAACAAAAATAATAAATAAATACCCACCCCTGCCACCCACAACTGGCCCACCCCAATCCCCAAACAAATGTCCCTTTCCTGAAACAATGTTCAAAACAGAAAATGTCCAATTGCCCAATGTTGCACAGGAGTAAAAAAATAAAAATAAAAGTCCTTCACAAACCCATTCCCACCCACTCCACCCACAAGAAGTCTCACCCACCAAAATAAAAGATTAAAAAAAGGGCAGAGGAGGGCACTATAGGTGGACCAGGATTCTCCTGAGGAGCCTCTACACACGTGCCTGACGGGCCTCTAACTGCGCCAGCCTCCGAACGACGTGTCATTGGAAGACGGTCTCCGAGGGGGGCAGCAGGGATAATGCAACAGCAGGCAGCTGCACTGGCCCTGCGGCATAGGTGTTGCTGAACTGGAGGCACTGGGGCCTGGCTGTGGCCCTGAGTACTAGCAGCAGCAAATGCCTCCTCCTCCTCTTCCTCGAGGACCACCTGCCACTGGTACTCAGCCCGTATGGCCTCCAGCTTTGCCAGCCACAGCGAGGCTGCTATTTCCTGCCATGATGGTGGAACAGCAGGAATAGTGCTATCAAGAAAGAAAAAAGAGAAATTGTAAACAATGCTTTGAGCAAAGCACTTGTGTAAAATCATGTAGTGTAGTGGCACAGTAGCAGTACATTTGGTGTTCACCTCAGGCCATTCAATTTTAAGGTGATCACTGTCACAGCCATAATATGCACTATGGAGTACAAGTATTCTCATCTCTACTGTTGTGCTAAATTAATGGTGGCAATGCTAGCTCAGCTAGCACCATAGTCATACTTGTTACTGTCTGCAGCTGAGGCAGCTGTACTAGATAATTATTTTATTCCAATGGACCTGTTCTTCTTTGTACCTGGACTAGAAGGCAGATGAATGCTAAGTATGAAACACGCCACATAATATAATCAATCATGCAGACATCCTGTCTGACATAAGTAGGTGGTGGGAAAAGCGATGCACTGCACTACAGGGAAAGGATTAAGGAATAGGATTTAGATTGTAAGTGGCGCATTTGCATCGTCACAGACTTTCCCATTCAGGAAAATCAAGGCATTTACTTATGGACCACTTTACTCACTGTCCTCATGCCCCTCCTCCACCACACTTTGTAATAACTACTTTTTTCCCCAAAAATACATTTGCTCTGCAGTAAGGAAAGGAATCTTCTTAATGTCCTCAACTGCAGGGTAAGGTAGAGTGGATTAAGATTGGTAGGTAGAGTACACACTTTAAGGTTCAATCAATTCCTCATCATCATCATCATCATCATATGCCTAAGGTTTGGCTAGTAGTGTGGCTCACTGTGGTTGGCAGATGTTGAAAGGGAAAAATTAGAACAGAAGTAAGTCTATTATGGAAGCCATAATAAATTATATTTATCACTTGGCTTGAAAAATGTGGCTCAAGCAAAGATTGAATTTTTCAAATTATTCAGAAGTCTGGGACAGAACTTCAGAAAGATTAAAGAAGTAAAGTACTAGGAAGTGACTGACACAGTGGGAGCTGAGAGGAAAGGGAAACACACCTTTTTAAAGTATTGCCATGCACTGAAAAGTGTTTGACACATTAACTTAACTTAAGCTGACAGACGCACATTGTACAAGCAACATTGCCAATTCTGCCAAATTGAACCATGCAGCTGTTAGGTCATCATGGGTGGCAGTGATGAAAGGCCATAGCGAGGGAGGTGATGGTAAATGAATGCTGGAATTCATATTACCTGCCTTGCTTGAAAAATACTGTGAGTCAAGGAAATATTCTGAAATACCATACAAACCTTTGCATCAAACATTTGATAAAAGCCATTCCAAGCAAGTAATGTAGGTGAGAAGAATGCCCCTATCCAGAAGAGCTCCCATGTTTCTTCATTCCAAGCATTTTTTCTATTCATCATTGCAAACGTGTAATTTTTCTTCACTCTTGGCTTTGATAAACACCATTTAAGCTAGGTTTACATTCTCTCATCCATTCCTTCGCCATTTAAAACCATCCAAATTCCAAACATGACTTTCTACTAACCTTTCGCCAACTTACATTTACCCAATAATCACCCAGGTATCCTTTCACTGATTCACCCATCCAAGAGCTCTAACCCACCCGAGGAGTCCGTCCATGCATCCATGCATGGAATCCTCTCACCTATACCTTTTCACCCACTGGGCTGGCATCCTTTACCCACATATCCTTTCATCCATCCTTCACCCACACATGCATCCTATCATCCTCCTCATCACCCACCTATATGAATATTATTATGCATCCTTTTATCCACACACACATCCTTTCACTCGTATTATATTTCACCATCCATTCTACTTCCATCCTTTTTTCAATTTTCCAAAACATATCATAGTTCAAGTTCATTTTATAAAAGTTAGTCTGCTGAGTTCCAGATAGAAGGGCTCAATACTTAACTCCCACTGCATCTGCGAAATCAGGGTGTTGACAAGTGAGTCAATAACACTAGTACACCCTTGTAGTGACTATATTACTAATTGTCAATAAGCAAGCAATAGTACTTACCTCCGCCCTCCACTGCCACCGCAGAGACTCCCCCCTGATCCGCTCCCGCAGCCGCGTCAGCGCTGGCGCCGGCACTGGTGGTTGGTGTAGTTAGAAAAAAAATTACACAATTTAGGCACCACATACACCACCCCCTATTGTTTTTTGTTTCTAATAGCAAAATACAACCAAAAATACATCACTATATGTCGGGTACAGATTTTCCTCTATCAAAATATCAGGTGTGCATTTTGTCATTTGGGAATTTTTTTAAAGCCTGGTACTCAAGTAAAAAAAATGTTTATGGAGGGGCTGAACTAGCTATTGATGAATCTGAGTTTTTTGAGAGAAATAAAAAGGTGCAAGAATTGGTCAATGAAGGACATATGGTCTTGGCTGGCTAATGCAATGGGGCCATCCCCCTCATACTTCCAACCATGGTGCACGGTCATCAACTGCCACCTATTGGTAGTGAACTGGTTGCATTGCAGCCAGTTCCCCACCTGTACTGCCAAAGGGGTAGGACCACCTGGCCGAAGGTTGACCACCTTTGACCCGGAGGTCCACCTAACACCGCCCTCGGTATATTGAGTATCCTTACCGCCAGGGATTCTGTGGCGGAAGCCTCGCCATGAAATCCCTGGCGGTAAGGATACTGGCTACAGGAATACTCAGTCCTGTCGCCACTACAGGACTTCCCAACCCCCCACTATGTCGGAGCCTCCCCCACCCCAGACCCCATCAGAAGCCTCCCACCCACCCAAGCAGTGATGTCCTCCCATCCCCATTCTGTACCCCCAGCCCCATCCCCATACTGTACCCCCATCCACGCATGCACACACAACACTTTCATACATGCATGCACACACCACACATACATACATCCATGGACACATCCACGCTCACTCATTCACTCACACATGCACACATGGCCACGACACTCCCCCACCCTGCATACAGGCACCCATACTCCCCCCCTGCATACATGCACACATACTCCCCCCACCCCCTGCATGCATGCAGTCACACAGGCACACAGGCACGTGCACACACATGCACACAAACACCTCCCACCCCCCTCCATTCACACACACACACACACACATTCACGCACACAACACTCAACACCCCTCTTCCCCTGTTGGTTGATCACCTTACCTGGTGGGTCACAGTGGTCATCCGGGAGGGAACGGGGTCCATGGAGCTTGCTCTGCCACCAGCGCCCCGCCAACACAACACCGCCATGCCATCTACAATGTACTAGTATGGCGGGCAGTGTTATGGTGACGTGGCAGTGGCGACGGATCAAGCTCCACTAGACCGCCGACCGCCAGTATGGCTGCTGACAGCTTCCCCGCCAAATAGTGGCAAAGACCAGCCAGCAGCCATAATATGGCGGCCTGAAGACCGCCAACACTGGAGATCATGTGGCGGGCATGACTTTGGCGGTCTGAGAAAAAGACTGCCAAAGACAAAATGAGGGCCTATATTTGTAACATAAAGTTAACTTGCCTGCGTGTGAGCAGCATGCCTGCTATTTTTGAAGAAACTATTAGCATAGAGCACTACTAATAATTAATTTTTACTCACCGAGCCCCCGCAAACGCAATGCCTAGCAGGTTGAGCAAGTCCGTCTCCCAATCGAGGATGTCGGCCCACTGGTGCGTCAGCTGTTGATGCGTGCGCCGGACCCCAGATCTGCGGCGTACATCCCATCGCACCGTCTCCCAGCACTGCTGGCGCACCCTGGGGCCATACCCAGACCCAGGCCTGCCGCCTGCTGCCAAGGTAGAGGGGAGGTGGTGCTGCACATGGAATACCAAGGCAGCCACCTCCACCTCAGAAAATATGGCTTGGGGCTGCACCCCTAGACGTCGCCACCGTCTGCAAGGAAGGCGGCTGACAGATGGGGGCCTTGTGCTACCGCTCCCCTACTGTGCCATGGCGGGAGAGATAAGGAAGTAAGGATTAGAAAAAGGAAGGGAAAAAAAGTGAAGGAAAAAAAGTTAAAAAGTCGAAAAAACAAATAAATTAGGAGAAAGGTTAAAATATATAAAGAGAAAGAGAAAAGGTAATATCATAAAAAGAAACTAGGGGAAAATATGTTTTAAAACAGAGGGATGGGAGAGATATAGACGGATAGAAAAGTAGGCCCCAGCACCACAAGCAAAAAAACAAGATGGCTGGTCCCATGCAAACCACGTGGTGCCGTTCGAACATGAGGTACAACTTTGTGTTGCCAGTGAGGTTAAATGTCACCTGAACGGGGGCGACAAGAAATTCCGCCCATTAGCCAAACTTTGCTTAGCGCGATGGAGTTTTTTCTTGACTCTGTGTAGTTCCACGTAGCGCTGCTACGCGAACTCCGCCCAGACCTAGTACACTCCCACACTTTGTTGAGCTTGCTTTATGAATGTTTCCTTGCTCTTGTCCATAGAAAAATACTCCATCCTTTTTGCTCATTCAGCCGCTGCATCCCTCCTCCTGAATGCCTCCTTTGCTCGCTAAAACTTCAGATGACAATGGTGGATTTTGTTTGACAAAACCGTACATGACCCCTGCACCCATCTAATATTCCGATATTACTATCCCAATGTGGTCTTTACCTGGTCATGCATTGCAATATAATACTGGAATTCATGGCGTTTACATCTGCTACTATCAGCAAGTGGTACTTCTATGCCACTTTTTGTTTGCACAGACTTCAAGTTTTACTTTTATATAAATGAGGTTTCTAGGATCACAGATCATTGTTTAAAGTTGACAGTACATTCTTAAAAAGATCATTCCTGTGCTTATATTGCTCATACATTGGTTTGAAATGTGCTAGTGACAAAGTAGGTCAATAGATGCAGCCCTATATGTTGTGGTCCCACCTCCATTCCATTCCATTCCATATCAGTAAAACACTATGTACATCCCTGTGCCCTCGTCCACGACTGTGTTCCTGTTTTGAGCAGGAGTGACTTGCAAAAATAGGGACTAGTGGCATGACGAAATTTAGGGGTCGCCATTGCTAGCGCAGGTGTTTTAATAAAAATTATTAATGAGTGTTCATGTATTCTGAATAATGGATTTGTGTAGAAAATATAATAACGTAGAAAAATAAGGCACGCATTTGAAAATGTGATTACGACGAGTGGCCGCCAATGTTCAGTAAGTGTATTATTAATAGTCTAATAATATGAAATACTGAATAAATGTTTGACTAATGTGGTACTATGCCATTTTAAAGGTTATGCATTATGTATTAGCTTTATTAATTGTAGGCCTTAACTGAACGAAGGTCTTGGCCTACTTGCCAGGCCTTATGTCAAGCTGTATTTCTTAACATTTAATAAATGGCTGTCCTAGGGAGTTAAACCGTGATTTTCCATTGTATTGTGTAAATGTGCTCACAGCTGAGAATGTTTTCTCATGAGTACCGAGTGCTAGAAGATTCTGTTCTTGCTAATGTGACATTTTGTGTGTAATGTGTGTAAGACTGACTTTCTCAGGAGGAGAACAATAGAGACACTGACTGGAGTAGAAGCTGCAACAATATTGTTACCTGACGAGCTGGATAATGCAGACATTGCAGGAAAGCCAATCAGCAACATGTTAACGGAGTAATGGTAGAATTCATAGATTTGGAGTTTTAGTTTTATTGGTCAAAGTGTGAACATGAGATCCCCTGAGCAATAGGGATTTGGGAAATAGTTTTTGTGAACTTAACTTAACGAGACTGTACCGAGAGAAGACACCGTCATTGCCCTTTTTCTTGCTGGCCGAAAGGTCAATATTTTCTTGTGCGTCTTGACAAGAGATGTGCTTAACTTTAATGTTCAAAGACTTTGCATTTTCTGAACTTTGATGCTGAATCCTGATGCCTTGCTGATTGACTGATGTCCTGATGATGAAGACTATCTTGTCTTGCCGATCCAAGTGAGGAGAGGTATAAATCAGACCTATGTGTCTGTTATGCATATTTGCTTTTTCTTTCTAGGTACCAACCGCACTGTTTTGATAGAGCCATTGTTAGAAGTTTTTCCAAATCCGAGTTACTAAATTGTTTTGCCTGAAGCCCAACATGCTGATGCTAATCTGGTGTTAGTTTAGGATCCTCACTAATGAAAATCTGCTAATAGGGAATAATGCTTGATGAGTTTCTTTGCTGAATCTACTTTTATGTGATCTCGTAGCAAAATTGTCCTAATTATTAATTTGTACTGTAACCTTAGAATGTGTCGTAGTTCAAGCTTTGATTAGATTACGTTTCTTCTGCTGCTTTGGACAGCCAGTATTGTTTCTGTATGTGTTTCATTTGATTTTGAGGTTAATTTACATGACTTTAGCATTGTTAATATAGGGAAATAAAAATTCTAACTTTTACTAAAAAGTGTGGTTATTCATGACTGAAAGGTCATGGCGCGTGACAATTACTGACTCTATTGGTTATTAATGTTATTGACTATTGTTGATTATTGATATTGTGTATTGGTTATTGATCATTGATTTGTATGTACTGGAATTATGATGGAATCATCTTAATTGGGAGTCAAAAGGTTCATTGACCTATTTGTGTCCCCTTGTAAGTTTACTTATTAAGGTCAGACGCGCTAACACCATGGGTCGCAACTGTGACCCCTGGCTCTGCCTTTGCGACCCCTGGCTTCAGATGTGCAAAATCAGTGCCAGGAATGCAGGGGCGGCTCGTGCTTATTGACTTCCTCTGGAGCTCAACTTTCCTTGTCTTTTGGTCATTTTTTTATTATATTACACTAATAGTAAATAATGCTACATTATACACTATTAGCACTATTGGTGTAATAAAGAATGGAGTAGACTTAGCTGGAATATGACTGTCCCTGGCAGCTGAGGTAAGTAAAAGATGCATTTCAATATATTATGTGTGCGAGCTTGCGATTGAGTGTGTTTATGCGAGTGACAGTTTGTGTGAATGTGTATGCATATGTAAGTGTGTGTGTGAGTGAATGTAAAGGACAAACGGCGTGTGATGGCACATCCGCTACACCTAGCATTTTGGTGAATTGACCTTCATGACTAGCGGAAGCGGGATTCCATGTACCCTGACTCCCTAGTGACATCACAGCAAGTAACATCACATGACCTTCCAATCTATGGCAATTTTACTTTATTTTTTTCCGAACAATCCTTATTCAAAACTTGAGGCTTCAGCATGTCAATAAACATCAACTGATGACAGACACAACAAACTGTCTACTAAAACCAGTCAGGCAAATTAACAGTACCAAAGAACCACTTTTACAATACTAGTAAAAGCTTTTTCCATAAATTTTCTTTTAATTAGGTGGGTTGCAAAGCATTCAAAATGATTTGCACCCCAGCAGCTTGAAGCGCCCAACTGCTAGAAAGTAACCCTTCGTTCTAGAATGTTGTGCACTTAGCCGTGTAGGGCTTCCAAATACAATAACAATCTCTATCCTTGGATCACAATAGCCACCTGCCCTCGCACTCCGCAGCTGAAACAGTTCACGTTCCGATTCAGCGCACGCGCTGGACTTTTGTTCTCACAGGTTGCCTGATCTGAAAATTACCTGACAGCTGCAGGAGTCAACAGCCACCCTAATGACAAATCGTCCTGAAAAGCTACGAACACATTTAAAAGAAAAATAGATGAAGTTCTCACATACTTCTTTCTCACAATGAAAGTTATGTTATTATGTAACTGCGTCTCTGTAAAGACTTTCGGTTCCTAGGCGGCGCCATTATTAACAGCACAAACAAAAAATCCTAGCAAAATGCTTTCTGCAGAAGACATTTTGTACTGAGCACCAGAAAGCCTTGAGAGGGGAAGTAATTGCAGGTGGTTTGGAACGTTTCGCCGCATTTAGCAGCTGCATAAGTATGAGTCATGTTATGCGCATAACTTCTAAGCTTTCATAAGGTAAAGGGCCACTGCCTGCTGTTTCAGCTAATGCCAGGACTCGGCTTTCTTTAATCCTAAACTCTGTATTTCTCACAATACACAAAAAACATCATTACTACGAGTTGTTACTATACGATTAAGTGGGCATGTTGCTCGTGCATGTACACAGTTTGATACAGGGGTCTAGTTCTTTGGGTCAAGTGTTTGTCTTTCTGTGGGGGCGCGTCGGATTCTGGCTACCTTGAGCATGGACCCACAGGTGATGTTAATGCTTGTTTTTGTCACAAGTTTATGTATTATAGCTGTCATAGATATATGCAGCTCTATCTGAAACAATAAATCCGCTTCACCCCCTGGCGCTTTTCTGTTCTCTCAACAAGTTCATTAACAAACAAATGTATTAGTGGAAATATAATGTCATGTTTACTTTCAGCCCTGGTTAAAGGTTGGGTACATCATGTACCTGCCGTTCCCAATCTTAAATAACGGCAGGTGGGGATAGAATTTTAAAAGTTTACGAAGTGATATGGATTCGCATTTGCTTCTTTTGAGGCCTTGCACACATTGTAATGTTCTAGACCAGTGTTTTTCAACCTTTTTTGGGCAAAGGCACACTTGTTTCATGAAAAAAATCACGAGGCACACCACCATTAGAAAATGTAAAAATTTTTAACTCTGTGCCTATATTGACTATATATAAAGTAATTCTCTTGAATAGGAATCAAATAAACACAAAGAAAGTATTTTATAATGACTTTATTATGAAATAGTAAGTAAACAGAAATATGAAAAATTATAAAATACTTTATTCAGTGCGCAACCTGGGCCTGTTTGGCTGAACACAAAGCTGATATTCTGGCTGGAATCGAAGAAAGACACACACGTAGCTCTTCGTCAACAGCTCTCAGTCTCTCTCTGTATTTAGTTTTTATAGCAATCATGCTTGAAAAGCTCATCTCACACAGATATGTAGTGGATAATGGGAGCAATGTCAAAATAGCTTTGTTTGCCAGAAGGGGGAACTCCTTGGCAGTATCCAACCAAAAACTGTCCAAAGGTAGATCAGCAAATCTTAGCTTGAAACCACGATTTTGTCTCAGTTCAGTTAGTTCCTCCTGCTCCTGTAAAGTCATGTCCTTTCCACCAACTGATGCTGAGCTATAAGGGTCCCTAACCCAGTCAAGGCATTCAGTGGAGACTGAAGAGAAATAAAATGACAACTTCTCCTCGAGAGTTTTTAAATGTTTAACTATTATCTCACACAGTGCAGCAGTGTGAACACCTTGCCATTGCTTGGTGAGTGTGAACATTTCAAGATTGCCACTTTCCACGTGTTGATGCCAGAGTTGCACCTTTGAACGGAATCCATTTATTTTATCTGTACTTGTAAGCAGGTTTTCATTTTGGCCTTGCATTCGTGTGTTCAGTTCATTCAGATGATGAAATATATCTGCCAGGTATGCCAGCCTTGCACACCACTCATCACTTGCAAGCAGCTTTGCGTAATCTGACCTCTCATTTGTCAGAAACACTTTAAGTTCCTCCTGCAGCTCATACACACGAACCAAGACCTTGCCACGCGACAACCACCGGACCTCCGTATGAAACAGCAAGGTTTTATGCTTCGCTACCATCTCCTCACACAAAGCTGCAAATATGCGAGTTTTCACGGGTCGTGACTTTACAAAGTTTACCATGCGCACAACATCATCCAACACATGAACTAGGTCTGCTGGTAAAGTCTTGGCTACGAGGGCCTCACGGTGTAAAAAACAATGCGTAACAATAACATCTGGATTTCTTTCCTTCACTCTGCTTACAAAGCCTTCGGTGCGCCCGACCATGGCTGCAGCTCCATCGGTGCAGACACTTGTGCAGTTTTCCCGCTTAAGTCCTCCTTGTTCAAGGTATTCTGATGTGACCCGAAAAATTTCTTCTCCTGTTGTTTTTTCTGGCAATGCCTTGCAAAAAAAGAAGTTTTCTCTAATTGCATCACCATCAACAAAACGCACATTGGCCAAGAGTTGAGCATGTCCACTGATATCAGTAGACTCGTCAAGTTGCAATGCAAATTTCTCACTGATACGGATCTTTTCCAAAACCACACTTTCGATGTCTGCAGACATGTCATTAATACGTCTGGAAATTGTGTTGTCTGAGAGAGGGACTTTGGCTATTTCCTTAGCTGCTTCAGGTCCGAGCATCTCCTCTACAATAGCTTTGCAGGCGGGAAGTATTAATGTCTCTGCCACAGTGTGCGACTTTTTTGACTTGGCTATAAGTTCAGCAACTTGATAGCTAGCTTTAAGAGCTCTTTCATTTACCTTTGTGGTTTTTCTCATGAAAGTTGCCTCTTTCTCCGTGTTTTCACGCAGGCGAACAAAATAGTCCGCATTCTTGTTTTGAAGCGAAGGGTGTTTCGTTTGGAGATGGCGTTTAAGTTTGCTTGGGACCATAGCACTGTTAGCTAGCTTTTCACCACACACCACGCACAGTGGAGTTGGTTTGTTTGCATCTCCGGTGAAAGTAAATCCAAATGAAATATAGCTTTCGCTATATTGCCTTGTGCCAGAGAATTTGCTTGAGCTAACCATCTTTGCTTTCTTTTGATCCCCACTCATACTTGGGCTCTCATCTGGCTCCAAATTTTGTTCAGAGTCCAGTTCTTTCCTTTTCAAAAACTTGTCCATCACTGCAGTATCTCACTGTCACTCAGTACTTACTGCGCTTGTCTCCTCCAGATAGCCGCTGTCCGTCACACTCAGCACTCTTCTGCGCATGTCTCCATCCAGATCCATCAGTCAGCGCTCTTCTGCTCTTCTGCTCATGTTTCCTCCAAATCCAGATCCATTGGCGCTCTTCTGCTCATCGGCGATCTACTGCGATGTCTCCTCCTGTCCTCCTCCTGTTAGTGTAACAGTGACACCGGAGCTATTTATAGTCCTTAACATCAGTGGTGGGATTCAAAAATTTTAGTAACCAGTTCCGACATTCAAGCATGGTTTAATATTTTTTTCTTTAATGGCAAACAAAAACGTTGCGGACCGTTCTCTGCTCAGCGGGGATCGATCCGCTGATCCCCGCTGAGCCGGCGGATGACAGCTCCGTCTCCGCAGCTGACATCCGCTGCTCCATAGCGCTGAATAGGGCATCCAATCAGATCTGACAGGCGGATCTGATCGGAACGCCCGTGTGCAAGAGGCGAGCCCTTACTTTCATTCGATGAATAAAAAGTACTGAATAATAAACTTTCCAAACTACTGTATAATAAAAATCATAGTAATAGTCAGAAAAAATCACAATGGTTTGTAAAGTGTTATTGCTATTTTGAATTTTTTTTCTTTTTTTCATCTTAAATTGTCTCACAATATTATATGAATGAATGCGTGGTGGTGGGGACAAGGTGCCTTCCAAGGGGGAGGCTGCGCAGAGAGCATGGGGTGGCAGCATACCCCCTCCTTCTGAATCATACCCAGGCCACATCCCTTTTAACACTGCGAGGGTACCTTTCAAAATGAAGCCCCCCCCCCTCTTTGTAAGGCAACTTGTTCCCAGGTTGAGGAGACAAAGATTTAATTTCTACATCTTGCTCCCAGAACGGATCATGTGACTCACGGGCATGTGCCGGGGGCCTATTAGAGTGGAAGCCCCTTTATAGTAATAGGCATTGCACAGGTGATGGTACAGGCATGGCACAGGTGATGGTATAGGCATGGCACAGATGGTACAGGTATGGCACAGGTGATGGTATAGGCATGGCACAGATGGTATAGGCATGGCACAGGTGATGGAATAGGCATGGCACAGATGATGGTATAGGCATGGCACAAGTGATGGAACAGGCATGGCACAGGTGATGGTACAGGCATGGCACAAGTGATGGAATAGGCATGGCACAGGTGATGGTATAGGCATGGCACAGGTGATGGTACAGGCATGGCACAGGTGATGGTACAGGCATGGCACAAGTGATGGAATAGGCATGGCACAGGTGATGGTATAGGCATGGCACAGATGCTACAGGCATGACACAGGTGATGGTATAGGCATGGCACAGATGGTATAGGCATGGCACAGGTGATGGAATAGGCATGGCACAGATGATGGAGTAGTATGGTAAGTATGAATATTTATTTAAATCTGTGCGAATATAGAATATTATAAGGTTTGTCTTGCGGGCTGGGGTGGTTCGGTTCTTTTGTTAACTTCGTCTTCTCCTGATTATTCCTTAGGTTGGAGGCTCTGGTGGGCTCTGGTGGCTCCAGTATTACCGGCAAGAAAAACAGAAATAATACCAAGGTAAGTGACGGGGTATCTCTGGGGTTTCTATTACCGTAGAAGAGGGGAAGGGGTTGTGGGGTGACAGGTATATAGTGGAGTTACCCGGTGCAAGCAATAACGGGTAATGGTGAGGGGTCTCTAATAGCCGTCAAATGACTCTCAGGGAGGGAGATGTAAGGTAACTCACACACGTCATGAAAGGCCTGTCAGTCTCCAATAATGGTTCTCCACATCTAGGACATGAAGTGTGCTTTCTGTGGCTATCTAGATTGAAGTAGGGACCTGCTTTGATCAGAGCCGCTATTTAAACTGTGTGGACTCTATCATAGCAAAACTGTACTTATTATGTGTACCGAACCACAATATTTTGGTTCTCGATATTTAGGCCTCAAATGTTTTGCCCCACAATATTTCAACATACAGTCGTCTGCATGGAGCCCAGTCTCCATCTACTGTCAATGCACACGCCAGAAGGATTAAGATAGCATGGTGTTTTTAACACTAACGGCGCAGTTTCAAGGGTCAAGTATCAGGTTTTGGAGACTGAGTTCAATCTGAAACCTCGGAGACGCTGGTTTAGAAGCATCTGGTTACGTAGACATCAAATTGGTTCAGCACCTCTGCAGCAAGTTTATGCAGCATCGGGGTCCCTGGAAGCCACACACTGTGACTAGACCACAGATATGTGTAACCTTCCATCACCTGTAATACCATTTCTTTCAAAATGCACAATACAAAGGTGTGACAGGCTTGGGCACAGAGACACTAAAATGGTTGCTGAAAGGAGAACTTCCCCAGACAGGAGCATCCCGTAGAACACAGACCCAAGCAGAGCATCCCATACAGAAACAGACTAGTGGGAAAAGCCCCAAGGGTTCTTGCCTCAGACAAAACCAGCAAAATAATGGCCGCGACATACGACTTCGGCTGTTCCTCCTTGGTAAATGCTAGACAATGTCTGACTTTGGTTGGATATACATATTTCCCTAAAACTTCACACATGCTTCGAAACCAGATTTACATGGGGGAAGTTATAGTAACATTTAGGGAGGTCAACAACTGGGCAGTGATTACATGGAACATTGAAGCTATTCTTCAACATAATGATTCCTTAATCATCTTTAAAACAATAGTGCCTCAACCACAAGCAGGACCAGCTGTACCATTAGTTGCAGGGCTTATGAAGCATACAGTACACACATTCCTGTGTTCACAGTTGAGAAGAGGCAAGAGATTAAATACAATGGGCCCACTTTAAGGCCTTTCTCTTAGGGCCCTGGGACAGTCAGAGATTAATGGATATTACCCTGTGTGGCTCATGTCACTTACCACTGGTGTCACAGGATCACAGTACTGGTGCACTCCAAACTGGATAGCCAGAAAAATCAATCCCTTTAGTTCAGGCACTTGACTTTCAGAGTAGTGAGGGTGGACAGTCAGGCTTAATCCAGAAGGGTTGTGGGCTTAAAGACTCACATTCAGTGTGGCTCAAGAGATATCACTCAGTACCTCCACTGTTGAGCCAGTGCTTTGTTGTATCTAGGTTCCCGCGTCCCCAGGAGGGACCGTACCTTTGCAAGCCACGACCCTCCTGGGTCGTGGCTGGCTCCTCGGCTGTTCTGCTCCGGCTCTTCTCCGTGGTAGACCTCCTTCTCCTTGTCTCTTGTTACCGCCGCTCTCTCGTCCTCCTCGTCCCGCTCCTCGACTCCAGTTCTTCCTGACTTGACCTCCTTCACTCCTTCGTCTCGTCCTGACCTTGTCGCGCTCTCCCTCTCCGCGTCTTTCGGCTCCGGCCCCTTTTCACCGTCGCTGCCCCGGAAGTCCTCAAGCGTTTCCCTGGAAACAGGGAAACGCGTCATCGACGCCCGGAGCGTTCCCATGGAGACATGGGAACGCGCAACGGACTCGTCGGGCTTTCCTGGCGAGAAGCTGGTTGGCGCTGGCTTGGACGTGGTCGTAACGACCCGTTCACAATGTCCTACAGTCCGGCGCCCGCCGCCCTAGTGGGCGAAAATGTGACTTTTTTTTTTTTTTTGTTTTTTTAAATCTTTCTAATTTTTCCCACGGCACACCAGGCAACATCTCGCGGCACACTAGTGTGCCGCGGAACAGTGGTTGAAAAACACTGTTCTAGACGGATTATCGTCTATTTGCCAATTGATTGAGTAAAGGGTGGGTTGTACGGGCATCTGTGGGCTGCCTTCTAGACCAGTGCTCAAAAATTGCTCTCATTCTTAAAATTGAAGGGAAAGGGAGCTCGATGGGCCTTGTCCACCCATGAAGCTCTGGAGCAAATTCCAAACAACCAAAGGTATTTCTGGTGAGACGGTTTATTCTTCTTCTCCGAGGTTTGAGAAGAATGAAAGATTCTTTGGCGAGTGTCAAACCAGATTCTGACACAAATCTGACTGATTAATCAGTCACAAAATGAGCAATGGCAGCTTTTAAAAGTCCACAAACTGGTCAGGGTATTAGAGTTGGTACTATGTCTTGTTAATTTTTTTTTTTAACAAGGACTCAGGATAGCTGCTTTTTGGCGCCACGCATTGTCACAAGACAGAGAGGGCAGTTGCAGTGAAATTATGTCGCTTGGTGCCGCAGAATTTGCGACTAGAAAAATGCTTTTTGGGATGTACAAAGCCCAAACTGTGATTCCGTAACTTGTTACCGGATCACAATTTCGGTATTAGGAAGGGGAGTGTCCAGGGCGTCCCTCCCTAATACTGAATCTGAATGGTATGTATGATTAGTTGTGATCGTGAATGCGGTCACAAAACAATCGCAGTTAGAAATTTTAAATTGCTGCCAGCCCATTCGCAAATTGGTGCTAACCCATTGCATGCGGAAACGTTTTTAAGAGCAGGCAGTGGTTCTACGGACCACACTCTACTCTTAAAAAATGAAACAGAAACGTTTCATTTCTTTTCTTTTTAAACGCAGCCTGTTTTCCTTTAAGGAAACGAACTGCATTTAATAAAAAAAATTGCTTTTTTTAAAAGCAACCACAGGCATGGTGATCTGCTGACACCAACAGGCCACCATTCCTGTGATTTTTTGCGATTCCCAGTGGGTCGCAAATTGCGATCTAACTCATTAATATTAATGCAGCAGGTCTATTTACGGCCCACTGGGAATAGCAAAAGAAACTCAATGCAGTTTCTTAAATTTGGAATTGCAATTCCCTAATTGCGATTCGCAGGGAATCACAATTAGGAAATCGCAATTCAAATGTTTGTACATGTGGCCTTTAATGATCACCACAGAAGTGGCCCTTCCATCATAAAGGTGGTGTGTCACAAATGGCATTCAATCACGTTTAGTTTGATAGAAAGCTTGGTCATTGCAGTGGTCTACCTTTTCTACAGTTTTGGCATTCCCCTATGCATGCCAAAGCCCTTCATCATCTTCAGCATCCTCATTGAGGCCTTGCTGTTTCTTTGGCATTCCTGTTCCAGCTATCTGCAGCCCACATAAACAATGTTCTTTCTCTATGTCTAGGCTAAGATAGTAGGCTTTGTTGTACTTTCTACTGTATAAGGTGCTTGAAGCCCCTTACAGGATGCCAAAACCATACCTTGAAACACGAGAAGTTAACTGTAGGCAATTATGGAGTGGTTACATTCAGATTATTGAGGTACAAACCTGACCCAATGTTCTTCAAAAGCCACAAAAAAATAAAGGCAACAATGACTCACTCAACAGCACATCCCTTCAAATTTATCGGGTCATGTTGTGAACACATATGGTGTTCTAACACTAAAACACATCTGTTGCCAAGATGTGTAAACTGGAAACCGGAAACCGAGACCAGTAAAAATTGGAACAATATAATAGTGGAGCACTCATGTACAAATTTCTATGAATCCTACTGTTAACTTGGTACTTTGTATAACCATAAATGTACTTCCATTGAATGTGTAAACTTCAAGAAAACATAAGTAATCATAACACATTTTTAGACATCCAGGTGTAAATCACTTTTCCTTTTATTACATCAAGATTATATAACAAATTGTTTACAAATGTTCATACTCATTTTCTTTACAACTTCATATAACTATATTCAGTACCACTACTTTAAACAAAACATTTTTGGTACTTCATGATGCCAAATATCATGACTGTTGAGTTTTCATAAATCTTCCCGGCTTGTTTCCTAATAGATGATTTCAACCATCTAGGGCCATTGCTTAATTTTAAATGATTTCAGCCAATTATTGAAGATTTCAGCCGACACGTGTTTCGTCCCATTACAAGACTTCCTCAAGGCTTGCTCCTGGTATTAATTACTTTTTAGCAGGGAAAACAACCACTCATACTCTGCCTAGAGTGAAGAAAGTGTGCTTTCCAACTATACAAGATGATTAATTTCAAATTCCAATGAAGAAAAGGTTCACTTGTTCCAATATCAATATACACTTTGTATAATGTAATTGATGTATCCATAATTTATCAGCAATTTGAAAACAGCCCGAATCAGCATCCACAGCATGTGCTGACAAATTGGAAATACCTCCATCTGCCACACCTGCTCTATGTGACAACTCAGTTCAAGGCAGTTTGAAAAGTTCATTTTTTTCAGCTGTTTTCTGAATTGCAAATAGGTTGGGTCAGCTCCCGGGTGTGTATTTAATTTGTTCAGTAGCTTAGAGCCCTGAAGTTTGTAGAATCTGCCTTAGTGTTTAAGCTGTTTGAAGGCTCATTGGGTAATGAGGTGAACGATCATTGAGCGAAAGTTCCAGGCTGGAGAGTAGTGGGAATCTAACTACTGTTATTTTCAAGCCTTTACCTCAATAAGCCTTATTGATATGTTAAATGGCTAGTTTTTGGTACCATGATTTTAATCACAAAGTTCTTATTACAACTGCAATAGCCTAAATCACTACTTTTTATACATGGTTACAAATCAATAAATCATTTTAAAAGTGGCTGTAACAACTATAATCCCACAGGACCACTGGAAAAAAGCATGTACTGTCATGGAGTGTTAAACTTAAAAGTAGTGCTTGAAAAGCAAGCAGTGGAAGCATAGAAGCCAGCCAAACAAACATGAAGTTAATGAGGCAATACTCCATGGGAGGAATAAACCCAATATTAGCAGGCTGGGACATGAGTAAGAAGCAGGCAAATGAGAGCGAGAGGAAAGCCAACCGATGGTAAACAATGGGCAGTCTCCAAGGCCCGGTATGTTCTTGGGAAGCCCACAATATGTCTCCCGACAGACATGGCATGTGCTTTCTAGTAGGCTAACCCTAAATAGAAGATGGAAAATAAATCATCTTCTAACTGCCCATCCGAAGTGCAGCCAAAAAAATAACAGGTGTTTCAAGTTAATATAAAACTTAAATAATATGGAAAGCACGCTTTGAACCAGCTTGGTCAGAGAAAAGCACTATTTTTTGACATATGTGAACAAAGGCCCAGATTTATACTTTTTGACGCAAAACTGCGCTAATACACTTTTGCGTCAAAAAGTTTAGCGCTGACTAGTGCCATTTTTTAACACCACCCGGGTGTCATATTTATACTATGACGCTTGGTGGGTCTAAAAATAGGTTAGAGTCAGTTTTTCTGATGTTAACGATTGCGCCTTGTCATACGGCAAAATGACTTTAACGCCTGAAAAATGACTCTAACCCATTTTACGACACGTAAACATGACGAAAACGGAAATGCACCATTTTTACCCGCATTAGCATGAAATACAGACGCTAACGGAGAAAACAGTGCAAAGGAGAGGCAAAATGGACCCAGAATGCCAGAGAGACCCCACGGGGACCCCAATCAACCAGGAACAAGCCAGGAGGACACAGACAAGACCCAGTGGAGGGAGAAGAAAAAGAGAAGGTGTTGTTTCAGTGCGGAGGAGCATGAGATACTGATGAGAGAGGTGACGGAGCATCAACATCAACTCTTCGTCACCTCTATTGCCAATTGGTAGGAGAGAGGCAACTTGGCAGCAGATAGTAGTCAAGATTAACAGTGTGGCAGAGGTCAGGAGAACCGTAACAGAGTGCAAGAAATGCTGGCATGATTGCAAGTGAAGGACAAAGGAAAAATGGTAAGGAACAGGAAGGCATCACTGCAAACTGGAGGCGGGAGTCCAGCACCACAAGAGGACTTGGACGAGATGGAGGAGATGGTTGCACCGGTCATCCCAGAGGAACTGGTCTCTTGAATCGCAGGTCAGGAAATCGCCGACTACCAGGAAACACCACAAATGCAGGGTAAGTTGCATGGGAGAAATTAATGTCAAATTGTCAAGTGCTAGAAGGTGGAAGCACATGGGACTCACACAATGTATGTCAAAGGAGCGCGGAGGGACACATTGCACATTTAGCAAGTTGCACCATGTTGACGCAAGCTACACATGCACCTACGCCTTGGAAGTGCCATGCACAATAACACATACACAACCTGGACACATGTTAATCACCAGGCCTAAATAAATGTACAAATGCAGCACATGGGATGGATGGCATGTATAATGACTGTGCCTCTGGTTGTGTCATCACAACATCCTTTGCATATAGTCATATTAACCCTACCAACATGACCAAGACTTCAGAGTCTAGGTAGTCAGTCAATGCCATATCTGGGGTTACGTCATGGTGGTGTCCCTTGCAGTAACACCTTGCAACTGGTTTGCCTTCTCGCCCAAACACATGTGTGCTGCATCTCACAACACACAATTCATTGCAACTGTCCCAGACATGTGTCGGTAGCACCACCACCCCGCACATTGATAACACATCCACATAAGGCAGCCACCAATCCATCATGCAGTGAGGATGCCCCCTGGGTGCAGGGAACAATAATCTGAGCAGGTGCTGGGGGAATAGCAGGGTGGTCCTGTATCACTAGAAACATGCCACCACCCAGACCAACTAAACTGGTGTAGTGTGGAACCACACATCTTGATGCTGAACAGAAATGTGTCACTACAGAAAATATGTACCACAGATAGCAAACTGTAGGTCACAGCAGTTACAGGCTAAGCCTACAACTACTCTGACACAACCATGTGAGACACATAGTAATGGGGAGATAAACACACACATCCAACACATGGGCTATGACTGTGCACATAATGGTGTATAATTCCACATTGACGGGTGGAGGATGGTGCATGGCAAAGTCTGGTGTTGGTAAGACTGCCAGTGCAGTGTACCCTTGTGGTTGGCATGATTAGTCACACGTTGGGATGGCGGGTGGAAATCTGTCTGCTCATGGTAGCTCTGTGGGGCACTTAGCACAACATTGTTGATGGATCAAATTGAGTCAGTGCCAGTCTTGGGGTGCATTGGGTGTGACAGGACACGTTGCACTTAACTCTGCAAATCAGGCAGTTGAAAGGGCAAAGGGGCAGAGCATGGGACCCCCTGCACTGCCCATGCCAGGTGCATGGGCTGTGCAGGGGCACACCACACCACCACCAACCTTTGCATGGCGGTTTCACCGCCATGCAATGGCTGGTTGAAATGCGGGAACAGACCTGGAGGGTAGCGTGGAATGAAATACTGGTCTGTGTCACAAGACAAGTGCCGTCGCCAGTCTGTGAGATGCTGGAAACCTGCCAGTAATAGGCCATTGGCCCATGGGGCATTCCCCATTGACAACAGTTACCACTACCACCTGTGCTGTTGGGGTGGCCATATAGACAATGGCAGTCAGGTGATCATAGGACTGCAGCACTTTAAATAAGGGACCAGTATGACTACCTGCAGAATCACCATCAAACTAGCTTGAGGCCCTGACCTAAGTTCAACTCCAGTTAACTGGCCATGTCCATGAACTAATTTACCATCAGGCACTGTCACATACATAATGATGTACACAGCTACAATATTATATCCATACTGGCCATCCCTGGGTCCACCCCTGTGCCTGTGTCACATTAGCTGCACTGCCACCATGCTGCATCTCATGGATCATGGTGCAAGGATGGCTGCATTGAGGGGGAGAAAATAGGTGTGTGTGAAGGCGCACCTACCTACACAGACAGAAGATGAAATTGAACTCAGCTAGGTCCATGTGTGCTGTGCAAATTTGCACACATACACATACATCAACATGAGGAACTATCAATGGTAACAAGAGCATAGTGTCCTGGCAATGCCAACCCCAGGGTGGTTCAAGGTTACAGTACCGCATGGGTGTAAGTGAAACATGTAAGACTGGGACAGCGGCATATTGACGTGTGGTGCTGTGGCTTGAGCACTGCAACACACATTGCAAGGCCTCACCATGCAAATGGATGCATTGGGAGGGTTGACAATGATAAGATGGTGTCAAGCCACAAAAAGGATATACATCATACCTAGTAGATCTGACACAGCAAATTGTCCAACCTGAGCTTTCCCTCAGGTGACACTCAAGTGGGGCAAAGGGCTGATAGACTGCAACCATGAAGTACAGGAACAATGTTTGGGAACTAAGACAACAATGAGCCACCAATAGCAAATCAGTGACGTGATATGTCAAGTGCCATAACACAGAACGATTGATTTTGAACAATCTCATTGCAGAGGATAATGGCTTACGTGCTGATCTGCCTGTCCTGATGACCTGGATGACCAGCTGACAACCATCAGCCAAGAGACCCTCCAAGAAGTCCTTGTATCCCTCCAGACACCACCTCCAGTTGCAAGGAGGAGTAATGATGTAGCAGCTATCCCAGTACGACCTGCCAGCACCGACACAGCTGAGGACTCTGAGGACCCAGGGACCAGCTTTGAGAGGATAGTGGTATGAGTCCAGCGGGAGCTGGCCAAGGAGGTGCGGGTGGGGATGCAGACTATGGCAGCCAGCCTAGAGGGTATGGGCATGTGCATTGTTACAGCCACTGAACAGACTGCAGCGAAACGAGTCACACACTCCCCAATGCATGGAGTTCAGCAGTGTTTTAGGGACATAGCTGCTGCCATGAGGGAGAGGCCACAACAACTGCCCTCCCAAACTGGCAGCAGCGTGCTTGAGAACAAGATGGACTCCATTCACCGGGAACTGGCCTCCCTCAGGGCAGACATGACTGCCTACCACAGGGATGTTGCTGCTATCCTAAAAAATCAGCAGTTCCTCCTTGCTGCAGTGATGCCATATGTTGTTCCACAGATGGCAGCTGCCCGGAATTGGGAGTTCACATCTACAACCACTGAAGTGTGTGTGGCCCTCTCTACCTCCCCATCACCGCCATTAAGGGCAGAGGAGACACCACACACATCGGAGGATGAAGCTGTGGAACAGATCATCTTCAGCCGTAAGAGTTCCCGGTAGCACCAGCCCATGCCACATGGCATGTGGTTTCCTTTGTCCTGTGCTTGAGATCATGCCAGTGTAAGCACAGTTGGATATCTGCACTCTTCAAAGACACACTGTTGACACGTCTGCTATGGACTTTCATTGTCTCTCACCTACAAATTGGCAAATCATGTTCCTCTGCACTTAACAACACTTAACCCAAGCATGTCCCATGACATGACTCTCAACCCTGGACTTGTGTTGTGTTACAATTGTATGGATTTCTCTAATGGGGGTCACAGACCTGGATATTGTAAATTTTGCACTACGACACTTGTAAATAAACACCACCTACACAACCAGCATGTCTTTATGTATTGTGACACATCTACTATGCTTAGGAATTGTGATGTGTGTAACATGTCTTTAGTCACAGAGTGTCAGTACAAGAGAGCAGGACTATGGGGGCACATATCTATGCACAAGGTTCCTACATGATGAACGACAATGCTGGTCTCATCCCTACAAGCAATTCACTGAGTATGTAAAAAATGTAGAAAACATGTATGCTTCACCTACTACATACATCAGGAATGGCTGTGAAACATGTCTCGGGCAATATCGTCAGCTGGGAGTAACACTAGAACACATTGGAATGAAACAGAGGTACTTGACCTCATCTGTAATTGGTCAGTTTAGCAGGATAGATATTAAATGTAGGCTGTTGTCAGATGTGCCACGTGCCCAACATTCCTACACAGGGCCCTAACAATGACAGCTGAATTACCACACCTACCTGTCCAATACAAAGTTAACATAGCCACCTTGAGTGGTGGGTACACTGGATGGCAGATGCATAGACAAGTAGATGTGTTGTAGCTGCCAATGTAACAGCTCAGTTGTAAACAGGTGATGAACATGTCAAGAGAGGGATTTGGAGGCAGGACGGAATCCCTAGGCCAACACACAATATTCACTGTGCACTCATGGGAAGACCCTGAGACACAAGCATATGACACATGAAGTAAGGGAGAACCGAAAGATTGTTAATAACAATGAAACTAAACTAATAAGAAAGAAGAAAACCTATCCTAACCTAACCTAACCTAACCTAACCTAACCTATTCTAACTATACTTAACCAACAAATAACCCTAACTACCCTATGCTAAACTTACCTAACACAATTAACAACACAATCTAAACATTGGTCCCCCTTATGTTGCGAGACACATGCAGAACAACATATACTAAACTACACGTATACTAACTATATCTAAAATAATATTTTTTTTAAAACACATATATAGACCAACATTACCCCCATCCACCCACAAAGCAACATGTAAAAAGTAGAAAACCCACCCCCAAACCCACTTATCCTAACAAAACTACATACCTACTCCAACCTAACACTAACCCCCTAAAACCCACTATAAAACATTAATACAAATGAGGAGGGAGGGGACAGAACTAGGGTGAGATTTCCAAAGCCAATCACAGCTTTGCCCTCTTGAGTTTTTTTAATATACTTCAGTCTTTTGGTAATTGCTGCCGCCTCCTTCTCCAAACTGTCCAAACTTTTCAAAAATAGTTTCACGTCCCTCTGCAGATCTTGGAGCATTTTCTGGTCCATGGCAGCAGGTGGTGTGGGCTGTGGAGCAGATGTGGAAGGTGTTGCAGCTGGGTCTGTAGTTGTGGTGGCAACTGTGCCCCGTTGCACCGCTGTGGAGCTTGGTCTTCTCTGTGTGGCCACTGCCAGTGTGGGGCCCCTTGGGTGAATGCCCGCCATTCCCCAGTTGATCTCTCCGTGCAACAAAGGCGTGCCATCCTCTGGAACACAGATTCCACTGCCAGGGTACCATCTGTAGTGGACTGCCCTCTTCTGGAATGTTTGCAGTTCTTCATTGCTCATGTTGGCAGCTGTGAAATTGAAACAGGCAACCATCAGTGTCAGCATTGTGTGGAGTATGTACAGATTATTCACTTACATTCTACATCTAATTACACATGCACTCCAACTCACATTCCAGAAAAGACAATGGCCCTGATAAATGCAACGACAACGCTGCCTTAGCATCATTTCATTGACACCAAAGAGACGCACAACAAGATTAGGACCCAAACCAAATGAGGTGTGCATTGCTTTTGTGGTACATGTAATGATGAAAGGCAGCGTAAACTTCACATAGATCAGGCCCAAATTTCCCCATCATCTGTGTCAATTTTCAACCATACATCACCAGTTACTTGAATATGTTACTGGGCGGATGGGATGCAGTTGATAACCATAAGGGGTCAGTGCTGATAGGTACACATGCAAGCCTGATCAATATGACTGTCACCTACACTGTGAGCATCACATATACTTACAAATCTGCTATTCCTATCCCCCTGTGCCTAAGGGGGGATGGCATTGCAATCCATCATCTCAACTGTCCTGGTCATCCACCAAGGCATTCCCACTCATACACGGAGTCAGGGAATGAACCATATGTTAGGAGGGCTGCCATCTAGGAAGCTGGTATTCATAGGTCTATCACATCTACATTCATGTGTCCAGGTGTAGAGACCCATCAATACCTAATCTGCCAATACTATTCCTTACACACCCATATCCATGCCAGCACACATCTGGCCTTGACCTGCATGCATCCCTATTACATTCCACATAAGTGTTACGTACATGGAGTGCAAAATATGAAGCGCCATGCTGGGGGACAATTGCCCACCCAGTCCTCCATATGCATTACAATACAGAGATGCACCAAATTGTGTTCAAAATGGTGCATCCCTGTATTGTGAGAATGATGGAGTGCCCCAGTGCCAATATTCTCACAGCATTGCACTCCTTAGTCACATATGGCTCTGCATGTGGCTTGTCATCACCTTGTCATCACCTTGTTTACACGTTGCTGCCCATTGAGCACCACGAGCCTCACAAGATATGACCCCCTGCTTGTGCATGGAGAACCTTTAAATGGGACACAATGTCACCATCCAGCCTACTTTGATATCTGATCATTTGACAGCTTATCACATCTAGCATTGTGTGCAACACACCTGACTCACTCACACCAAACCCTGGAATACTTCACAGGACACCCATTATCACACTTACTGGATACATCTGGGTCCTCAAATTGTGCCATTTCCCCAATGGTGTGGGGGCAGGTCCACTTGTAAGATATGAATGGAAAACCATGCTTAGTGGCATATCACTGTCACTACTAGTGGACAACAAATTACAGTGTGTACTATTTTAGAGGAGTGAGTTAGTTATCCTGGTGTACAACAGTGCAACAGACACACCACTACAAACACAAAATGACACTGACATTCTAATGAGTGAGAGCCACACATCTGCACACTTACACTGGGCCTGGGACTCATGTAGTGCTACACCCTGCAACAACCATATGTGGGCAATCTATAGAAGATGGAACTCCATGGTATAAGGGGGAGTTGTGTAACAAATACATGACACTACCCTGGTGCTTTGCAAGACAATTGACTCAGGTACTCAAGCTTGTCCTGCAAGGCACCCAGAGGTTCTTTGTGATGGACATGAGGCTCAATTATTAGTCTGTAATGATCATACGTTGAGTAATCCTTGACTGATGTGGCAAAGTTGTCTGATGGTATCAAATGCCCCATTTACATTGCTACCTAAAGCGGGTAAGCCCCCTTTGCTAACATAATTGCAGGGATCATGTGTGTGAAATGATGACAAAGTAGCGCTATACGTGCATTGCCCTTCTTTGTTGTGACAATCCAGGTAAATATGGTAGGCTGGCGGTGTCTTGGTGTATCATACATGAAGCTATGCTGGGGCACAGGTGTCGCCATGGCCACTGAAATGTGTGACTTAGTGATGGTTGTGCATGACTCACCAGACATCTGACCTGTATAGGTATAATGGTAGGACATGTGTATTCCATGTCTAGACTGGTGCAGTTACACTTCATTCTGGTTGATTTCAACCTGTCCACAAGCATTGCATGCAGCACCCCAACACATCTGCCTCTGTCATTCAAGAGCAATGAACAGTAAATAGTATGCCAATGGGAGACTCACCGACAGGGCCACTGATCGCCACACTAAGAAGATCGAGCAGATTCTGCTCCCTGGCCACCAGATCTGCCCAGCAATGCTTCAGCTGGTGCTCATTCTTGGTGCTCCGAAATACCCTCTTGAGGTGGTGGAGCACCTTACCCCACCGCAGCCGCCTCGCTTCGGTCCGGTAACCTTGTATGACTCGGCCCCCCATCTCCAACATCAACGGCAGTTAGTGGACTACCAGCCACACAAAGCCATCCAACTCTTCCTCTCCCATTCTCGTCAACCTCCCCCTACCAGACATATTATTACAGTACAGGTTGACCACAAGGATTTAAAATAAAAAAAATAAATTAATGTAAAGGAAACTTAAACCCAATTACTAATCCCAACTATCCGAATTTAACAACTATCCCGGACAGACACCCCACAGTACAAGTACAATTATACACAAAAAACACACAAACTTACAAACACTGGGACAAAGTATAGACAATAATTGAAAAAACACGACAGGAGGGACACCACAAGATACAATATGCAGGGAAATCACACCACCAACTCCAGAACACAACCACACAGTCAAAAGAGGCACAGACTGTAAAGAGAAAGTGAAAGTACACCCACTGCACCATGCTTTTAGACAGGATTTCCCATTACATCACTTCCTGTCCCCGTGCGTCACGTTTTCTGTTATGCCTGTATTTATGTGACGCATGTGATATTTGCCTGGGTATTTTAGACGCATGATGTACATGTGCCGTTTTCAATGACGCATTACCTTTTTGTATTCCTATGTGGGTGACCCAATGCATCAGGCAGATGTCTATGCACACTACAGGTAAGTCAGGTATGTGTTGATAAGATGTAGTTGGTATTGGCTGCAGTTGTCTGGCATTTGATGTTTGTTCTGGCAGTGACTTACACAGCATGATTTGAGGGATCTGTGCCTATGTGAGAATTATGTAACATGAGCATGGTGTATGCCATTGACTTGGCTGTACTATTCTTTGTACAGTGTGTGCTGTGTACTGTGTGTGAAGTGTACGTAGTAGGCAACCTGTGGGCACTTGTAGTGGTCTGTGTAGTTCTTCTGTTAGCAAAGGGTACATATCTGCACCTGTCCTTCACATGGTGTGCCTGTCAAGTTGTGGGTGTGTTACGTACATGTGGGTGTATGTGTTTGTGGTGTGCACTGATTGTGCTGTACTACAGCATGGTGCATATGTGTTGTTTCCTGCACATCTGTGTTACCCTGGCCATGTGTCAAAGTAGTGGTGCATGTCTTGTGTGTCCTACTGGGTTAGTGTGTTGTGCGTATATTGCTAGGTTTGTTGACTTACTCACATGTAGGCCATTTCCATATTGTCCGTCCTGGAACTGTTTATGGATCAAATCTGTTTATTATTTCAACGTATAAACATACAAAAAAAAATCATATCACAGGGCCGCGAAACGAGAAAAATCTCATGCAGTAAGAACTCAAGGCTACAGATAACGTCCCTCCATTTAGTCCTGCATCATGCCCGAAAGGACATCACCGCCCACCCCTCCCTTACAGTCCAGCGAGCATCCAGGCAACGTCCAATATTCTTCAGACTGCAAGATCCCCTCATGGGCCCTGTGTAAACACAAAAATAAACACATACCAACAATGCTTCCCCTCCAGCCCCTGTGTCATCTTAGCTTCTCTCCACTCCTCTGCTCCTCCCTCTCACTCACCTAATCGTTACCATCTCAGACATCCCTCCCCCTAATGTCTAACTAGAGTTCAGGTTAGCCTCAAGACTCTCAAATACGCCGGACATGTCAGCTCAGTAAATTCTGTGGATAGGATTCGAAGGAATGGCTTCCATAATTCACTCATTTCTCCCACTCGCTGCTGGGAAGCTAGGGTGAATTTCTCCATAGCGAGGATAAACCACAGCTTCTGAAGCCAGGAGACATGTGTCGGAAGCCTATCCGTACCCCACAATGCCAGGGTCAACTGTAATGCTGCATTAAGTGCCAAAGCCATCTGCCTCCCTTTTAACGATCTCAAGGGGAAGGTAAGGGGATGGGGCAACCCCAACAGGATGTACGATGGGAAACGATGTACCTTGGTATGGAACGCTGCATCTATATCATCTATAATGCCTGCCCAAAATCGATGGAGCTTGGGGCAGTGCCAAAGTAGATGTACAAGTGTACCTGTGGCCCCACAGCCCTTCCAACAAAGATCGGACTTAGCCTGATCCCATGCACGTACCCGCGCTGGAGTGTAATACCAATAGGAGGCCACTTTGTATGATGTCTCAGTCCCTGCTGCATTATAGGCTGTATGGTGAACCTATAGAATATGCTGTCCCATTCCTCATCTGAGAATTCCCTCTCCATCTCTCTCTCCCATCTTAACTGTCCCTTTGACCTAGGCGGGTGCTTCTCCCCCTGCAGAAGCCGATAAAGTTCTGAAATAACTCTTTTATCGTCCTTCTTTAGCAGCAGCCATTTCTCAAACGGCGTAAGTGGTCTCTCTATTAATGCTCTGTTAGCCGGCTGGAGAGCCCAGTGCCGAATCTGATAATACATCAGCCTATCTTCCTCCAACAAGCCATATGCCTCCCGTAGCTATTCGAAGGACAATACCCCTTGTTCGTCAAAAAGGCTTCCTACCCTCTTACAGCCCCCGTCATCCCAGCGCAGCAGACCTTCCAGCCGAAATCCCGGCTCAAAATCAGGGTTCGCGCCTATGGGGTCATCGGGGACGGAAAGGACGTCAACCCTGACCGGCAAGCCACAGCGTCCCATATGCGTAGCGTTGCTCCCGTAATCGGAGAAGAATAAAGGCCTCCCGCCCTATGGCGACGTTGGAGCCAAGGCTCCTTCCAAATGTGAGAGCCCGCCACCGCCTGGTCCATAAAACACCAATGTTTTTCAGTAAGTGGGCGACTCCACTCTAAGAGAAAGCGCAGTTGTGTCGCCTGAAAATATCTCAGAATACAGGGCACCGCTAGGCCTCCCCCGCTCTTAGGGCGATACAAAACCTGCCGCGGAAGACGCGCCGGCCTACCCTCCCACACGAATCTCAGAACCGCCGATTGAAGAGTAGATATCGTCCGGGGAGGTGGAGTCAACGGAAGCGCCTGAAACATATACAATATACGCTGCAGGATTGTCATCTTCACAGCCGCCACCCTACCCAACCAAGACAATTTGTGTCTCCCCCAAGACTCCAGGTCCCGCTGCACCTCGCGAACTAACATCGTGTAATTCACACTCACCGTCCTGGCAGCTGAAGTCGCTAAATCAACCCCTAATTAGGAGAGACGCGAAGACGACCAAAGAAAGGGGTTCCTATCTCTCAAGGTTGACTCATGATCCGGGCTGACCGACAACTAAGGACCTGGGACTTCTGCATGTTCACCCGGAATCCCGAGACCTGGCTAAACTCAGTTATGATCTCCATAAGCGCCGGTAGCGAAGTCACAGGCTCCTCAAGGGTGAGGATTACGTTATCTGCATACAGGGTAATAAGATGGCCGTCCCCGCCAAACTGCACTCCCGAAACCAAGGGGCTATCCCGCAGCGAGGGGCTCCATATATAGCGCAAACAAAAGGGGGGATAACGGACACCCTTGTCTAGTCTCCCGCCCAACCGGGAACGGCAGAGAGAGCACTCCATCAACACGAACCGCCGCTCTGGGAGACCGATAGGAGCTCCGGATCCAAGACCGAAACCCAGGGCCCAAACCGAAGCGCTCCAGCACCCGAAAGAGGTATGGCCAATGGATCCTATCAAACGCCTTTTCGGCGTCAATAGAAAGGAAAAGCGCTTCCCTTCGCGATCGGCCTAGTTTATCTAACAAATGCAGAAGACGCTTTGTGTTGTCACTACACTGTCGGGTTGGAATAAATCCCGACTGGTCCAGGTCCACAAGGCCTGGCATATAAAAATGAAGGCGGTGAGCAAGGATCCCAGTGAATAGCTTGGCATCTATGTTCAGGAGTGAAATCGTCATATAGGAGGACACTGCTCTGGGTCTTTGCCCGGCTTATAGATAACCGCGATGGTGGCGTCCAACATACTAGGCGTCAGTGCACCCGACGTCCGGAAGGAATTCAAAAGCCTCACCAAGAGCGGGGCAAGTTCTACACAGAAGGTCTTATAGAATCAGGGCCAGGAGATTTCCCAGCTTTTAGACGGGAAATCGCCGATATAACCTCTTCCAACCTTATCGGTTGTTCCAGCTGAGACGCCTCCTTCTCACCAAGAGGAGTGATAGCAATACCTTCTAAGAAGGAATCTAGGGCCTCGTCGTCTCGCACCTCCACCGCATATAGCCCCGATAAAACTCTGCAAAAACCTCTGCAATCTGGTCACTCGTGCGGGCCTCCCTCCCGGACGGAGATCGAATCAGCTTTATCGACAACGACGTTCGTTGCTCTCGCAACCGATGTGCTAAGAGCTTTCCGCACCTATTGCTCCCACTGTAGTATGTATGCTTAAGCCGCGCCACCGCATACTCCGCCCTATCCCAGTCCAGCCTCTTCAACTGCTGGCGCACTCTCTCCAATTCCCACCAGATTCAAGGCGCACCTGTGGATTTATGAGAACGCTCCAACACAGTCACCCTCCGCTCCAACTCCTCCCTTATCTCTCTCCTTGTTTTATTATCCTTTGCAGACAATGCCATCACCTCACCCCACACAACTGCCTTCAGGGCCTCCCACACAGTCTCCAAAGCCGTACTGCCATTGTCATTAAAGCTAAGGTAGTCCGTAATTGCGCGCCGAAGCGACTCCACCACTGTCTCGCTCTGGAGCAGAGAGTCCCTAAATCGCCAGCTTGGAGCACCCACACGACCCACCTCCATGGTAACCTCCAAAGTAATCGGAGCATGATCAATCGTGGCCTCCTGAACTCGGGACAGGAACTCCTGTGAGGCCAGAAAAAGATCGAGCTGCGCATAAGTCTTGGTCGCCGCTGAATAAAAGGAGTAGTCCCGAAGCGTGGGATGTAACTTCCTCCACACATCCTCCAACCCACATTCAACCAACCACTGACGTCCCGACTCCGATAACGCCCCTGCCTGGCCAAAGCGTTGGCCCGAGCGGTCAAGCTCGCTATCCATCACCAAGTTAAAATCCCCTCCTACCAAGATGGCCCTATCTGGCGAGCTAAGTATCGGGGAAAACGCCTGTCTCAGGAATGCTTCCTGTTGGGCGTTTGGAGCGTAAAGTGAAGCCACAGTGAAGGAGAAGGGCCCAAGTCTTATTCTCATAGCCAAGAGCCTGCCTTGCACTTCGTGCACCTTCCCCACTATCTCCCCGGCAAAAGTCTTTGAAAGCAGTATGGCTACCCCCGCATGCTTCGTAGTATCAGATGACCAAAATTGTCTAGGGAACCACCTTGAGCGCATGCAAAATGTGTCTTTGTGCAATAAGTGTGTTTCTTGCAACAGGCAAATATGACTCCCGGATTTCTCCAGACTCGACAATATTGCTAACCGCTTAGTCGGGCTGTTAAGCCAGCGAAAATTCAAACTTAGACACTTCACTGTCATATATCACAGAGGAGGGATTGCCCAGGAGGGGCGGAGCTTCGCAGAGGGGCCCCAACCTGGGGCAGCACCTCGACCACCCAGAGTCACCCAGCCCACCCATTACGACCCTCAATGACCGGACACACAGGGAAGCATACCAACATATAACCATAACGCACAACAGGTGCTCATAAGAAAACAGTCCTCTCCCACACATCCGACAGAGGAAAAGGTCTCAGCAGGGTCGCAAAACCACACAGATCCGCCCACCAGGACCGTCAACTCCGCCGCCCAGGCCACGCTCAACAGTCTCAGGCCCACAATGCACAGCCCAGTTCTGCCCGGGGACTCCCGCCGCCTCTCGCCTAGGCACTTGTCCCAGCCGCCACACTGTTCACGACCGATTGGCGCTCCGAAATCTGCTCCAGCGCAGTGGGGCGCTGCTGCTTCGTCCTCTTCTCCTTACGCCGCCAACGCGGACGGTTCCCACCGCCCGGGGCAAGCCCCGGATCCAAATCCAGGGCATCTCCCCCCAAACCCAGGATCCGGGCCGCCTCCGACACAGACTTCACCTGATGTAACTGGTTCTCCCAGCGGAAAGCGAGACGGAACGGATGACCCCACGAGTAGGACACAGCATGTGCGCGCAAATGCTCCATAATGGGCTTTAACTCACGCCTCTGTTGCAAGGTCCGAACCAAAAGGTCCTGGTAGAGCTGGAGCTGATGGCCTCTAAATTGAACCTGTGGGAGACTGCGCGCCCGTTGCAATATACTTTCTTTCAGCCCAAAATTGTGGACGCATGCCAAAATATCCGGCGAATGGTCCCCAGCTCCGCCAGGCCAGCCCACGCGATGGACTCTGTCCAGGACAATTTCCTGCAACTCCTCCAGGTCAAGGACCAAGCGGAACAGCGCCCCCACAAAGTCTCTAATGTCATCCTTCTCCGCCCCAATCGGCGCCCCTCTAATGCGGATGTTATGTCTGCGCAATCGATTCTCCATGTCCTCCACTGTCATCTGGAGGAGATCCTGCTGCTCCCGCAAACACAAAACTTCCTGCTGCAGGTCTGCCAGCTCCTCACCACGGGCCGTTTCACCATCCTCCACCTGTGCTACTCGCTCACCCAAAGATGTGAACTCAACCCGCAGCTCCTTCACCTCCTGAGATATGTCCTTGCGGAGTTCCTGCAGGTCGCTACGAAGCGATTCGAACAAGGAGGTAAGAAAGCCCTTCGTGACTGGGGCCGCCTCATCCTCTGTCGCTTCTCGTCTTGCCTCAGGAGACCTCGCGGGCGGCGGCTCCTCAGGGGCCCCTCCCGGGCCCGGGCACCCCCCAGTCAGCATATCCCTTACCAACCGGTCCTGCCTGGGCTTGGAGGTCGCCATCACCTCCGCTCGCGTACTGTGAAGGCGTAAGGGACTCAGGCCGGCCTCTGCGTGTCGTCACTGGGGAGTTATTCTCCTGGCTGCACTCCCCTACCAGCCACCGTTGATCCTTCACTGCGGGGCCCCTCCACCCCGCGGCTCACTTCCAATTAAAACAGGGCCCCCTCGGGCCGCCCAGGCCAGCAACCGGCAACCGAGGCCCACTGGGCCACCTACAACTCCTCCACGTCACTGTCCACGGGGGAACTTCTTCGGGGCTCGCCGCTGCTGGGAAGGCAAGAAGGGCACAACCACCTCACAGACCCCAAAACCCAGCTCAGCCCCGGACTCGTTTCATGGGCTCCTCCTCAATGCCCATGCGAGTCCTCCACTGCAGGCACTGCCTCACCTCCACGTCGCGCCAGCAGGCCGCCGGCGCGCGGCCCCCTGCGCGGCCCGGCGCACACCACTCTGTTCTGCAACGAGCGCCCGCCCAAGGCGCCCGGCTCCTCTCGTCCCGCAGTGCCGGCCGCGGGTGGCCTCGGCTCTATCGGGGCCCCCGCCACTCCACCAGCACAGGCTCCACAGCGGGACCCCCCCCGGGCCATAAGATCAGGGGCCGCAAGTCGATTTTGAGGGCCTGGGCGGCAGAGCACGGACCAGCGCGTCCGCTCACGCCGCCATCTTGGCCACGCCCCCCCCGGAACTGTTTATTGATCCTGCTATGCTGGAATATGAAGGTGTCATGGACACTCCCAGGATACTTGGCCAAAATGTTTATTAATAGTCCCCGGTGGTCCACTATGCCATGCACATTAATGGAATGCGTGTGCTTGCGATTCCGGTATAAGTCCTCTGTTCCAGCAGGTGGAACGAGCCGGACATAGGTGCAGTCAATTGAACCGAGCACATGTGGGAATCCATGGATTTTGTAGAACCCCTGTTTTCTCTCCTGCTGCTTTTACTGGGTGTTGGGGAAGCTGATGTGGCGGGGTGTCAGGGAGATTATAGCATCTAACACCTTTGGCAGGAACGCAGAGAATGATGGCTTTGAGGCACCAGCAACCAGGGTACCCGTTGTTTGGAATGAGCCACTTGCCAGCATGTGCAGGACAGCTAGCAGCTTTGTCACAGGTGGTATGTTGTGTGGGGTTTGCAGGCTGGCTGTGATTAGTGGCTCAATGTGGTGCAGCAGGTGTAGCATGGTTTGCCGGTTCAGTCTGTAGATCCTTATGATGTCCTGGTCCCTGAGGCCAAAGAGGGTTGTCCTGGTTCTGAAGACCCTCTCCTGCCTTCTGCATTGCCTTTGTGGGCTGCTGCGTTGTTGTGGTGGTGATTGCTGTAGTTGTTTCTGTCTTCTGCGTTGTTTCGCAAGCTGGATCAGTAGCACCTTCATCTTCTCCTGTCAGTTGGTAATGTTGCTTCTGTGTGTTTTCCTTAAGTAGTGATGAGTTTGCCTCATTTTAATGCCTGGTCTAACCTAGACCTTAAAATTTGACACAAATCAGAGTTAACGTCATTTTTTGGGTCCATCTCCCACTCAGCATCTTTTTTGCCTGGGTGGATAAATATGGCGCTAGGGCGTTAGAGTAATTTTTTAAATGGGAATGCCTACCTTGCATCTCATTGATGCAAGGTGGTTTCATGCATTCAAAAAATGATGTTAACTCCAATATTTTTACGCTAGACGGGTCTAGCGTTAAAATATATATTTGGCGTTAGGTTTGCGCTGAATTAGCATAAAAGAATTCGAATAATTCAGCGCAAACAGAGTATAAATATGCCCCAAAGTGCGCAGGCTTTGTGCAATCACTCAAAGTCAAGGGAGACAAATTGTAAAATGTTCTGACCCCTTATATTGTGGAGGGAGGAAGCAAAATGTGAAGAACAAGTTAACAGACCAATGGGTGGATCGTGCTGACCAAAAACCCTTGCATACATGTATATTAAGGATGTTTTTCTTTTTTGGAAAAACAATATAGGGGAGGTAGCTAGAGTGGTCAAAAGACACAGGCTAGAAAAAGAATCTCTTGGTCAGATCATGTTTAGTTGGTTGTCTGGGTTTTCTATATTTGCATGTGCATTTATAGAAAAATTCAGAGACGTACAAGCCAAAATAGGTGAGTTCTCTAGGGGTTGGTGAATGGCTGAAAAATGTCCAAACTTTCAGACTGTGAGGGAAAATCACTAGTACATTCAGTGGGATCATCTCGCTATCCATATCACCAACAAGAGGGGAGCTTCATAACCAGGGGCTTGTTTTTGAGGATAGTGTCCCTGGCGCTGCCATGATAGGGCCTTGTTAATAGTTTACATGTGAGTACTGGTGTGAGTTGGAAATATTGAAGACATAATATCAAAATTTCACAGTATTGTGATGAGAATATCAAGGAACAAAATATCGAAAGATAAGTTTGCTTCGATTTTCTATACTTAACTCTACACATACGTACCTTGATGATATATGTATATATCATCAAGGTACGTAGATATGGAGTTAAGAATGGTAAATCCATACCTCTGTCTGTGCATATATCTCTTCGATATTCTGTCCTTGGATATTTTGGTAATGATACTGTGACACTTCGATATTCTGCCTCTGATATCCCCTACAGAAGTACTATGAAAAAGGGGGAACTTTGGGATTGTCCTAATGTCACAAATGTACACATTAAAAAAAACAAAAAAAAATAAGAGAGAAATGCAGAGACAGAAAGTCTAACTGCCAATAGCGTGGTTTAACAGCTGCCTCAAAGATGAAGGCGAGAGTAATTTCATTGGCATTATATGAATATTAAAAATATTATAACCAATAAGCATCTACCACAACTCCATTACCAAGAAAATTGTACTTTTATCTGAGTGCAGTGTACTGTGTAACCTACCAAGAAATGTGTGGGGTGCAAGTTTTAAGGCTTCAATGACAATACATATTGAAAAAAATGTGGCAGTAGTTTCTTAGCAAAGCAGTACAGATAATAGTTTTCTAGTTTGCTACATTTGAGATTATTATATAGATCAATTTTTAAGGCTAGTCCGTTTAAAACTTCCTATACTCTTGAACATATGTGGCCAGGAATGATTGTCTAGCTGTTGAATTCATTGCTTTGAAAATATAATATTGACTGGGTTAAATTAACAAGGAGAAGTTTTCTTTCCAAAATATTTATCACCTTGGACGTTTTGTAAAGCTTTTAAGCATTTGTGTAGAAGGGGTGTTTGGAAGGCTACTGCCCAGTTAGTCATTCACCCTATAGAGGATACTTTTGTCAAAGAACTCAGTAGTCTGGACCAGATGAGCAACCATTTTCGTTTTACTACAGGATTGTGTTTGTGCAGCCCTCACCGGTCCTACTACCTACTGAACCAACAGGCTGAAGCCTTGGGGCTTGCAGTCTGCTCAGTGACTATGGTGTACAGGGATGAGAGTAGTAGAGTTACGGCAAGTCCAGCACCCTCCCCAGGTTGTGTTTTTGTCCTTTTTTCAGGGTGGTGGATCTGCCTAGGTTGCACATAGAGGAGGTGTAGCCAAAAGCCACCACAGCTGAGTTGCTTGGGTTTGTCCTCTACAAATCTTGAACAGAAGAAGATGTGTATAGGAACCTCTTGCTGTCGCGTTGGCTCTCATTATCCTAAATGAGACTACTGGATTTCTAGGTAGCAGGATCGTTCACGGTGTGGGGGGCTGAGTCTGACCCACTTGGAAGGACCTCTGTCACCCTAAATCCGGTTTTGCTCCGGCTAACTAGCAGTGCCTCATCTCTCCCAAGGGGAAGGGATGATTGGGCAGCCGAGCGCATGACATCTTTGGAACTTCTCAGGGAAGTCGTGGTCACTCAGATCCAAACCAGCTCTCTCATTTACAGTATGATCTCATATACAAATGACAAAGGCAGTTAAAGTTTTATATATTGTTTTAAGAAAACGACTGCATTTTAGATATTAAGGCGTGAGCCGCAATAACCAGATCCATACAAAACAGTAGGATTGAAATAGTCACGAGGAGAGTGAAACATAAGAATAACGCTATCATGGTGTTAACAATTTCTACTCTCTCTCAGCAAGTTCTATTTCGAGTACAGCATGTTAAACTTCTAACTTGCCTTTCAGATTCCCTGGGAAGCCATCAACCCTCATACCTGAGCAAAGGCCTGTGATCTGGTTCAGCATCTGCAAAGAGGCAGTCAGCGTCTAGTTGTGGTTCCCTGGTCGGAATCTCCCTCTTGCGTGTATTGGGACAAGGAAGTGTTTTTATAACTAACATGTCAGTGTGATCACAAAATGTCCCTACGCAAGAATGCCAAAGACTAAACTCCTACCACGTCTATCGGCAATGTACCAGACTGTATCCTTGACTGAAGCACAGAGTGAACAAGAATGTGTTATTGAGAACTCCAGTGCTGAAGTAGGCTAAACAGTGTGATATAAAAAATAAAACAAGACCGTAGAACTGGTTATTTGAAAAATAACAGTACGAAGCCGAATAAAAAGCATTTAGAGCAAAGTGCAGAGAGGCTCTAAGCTGCGAGCAAAGGAATAAAATACATCCATGGCAAAGTGCACAAAGGCCTAAAGCCTGAAGCTAACGCGCAAAGGATACATAAAACTGACCACACTACATTGCGATGTTTCTTATATACCATGAAGGTGGGTATTTTATGATTACTAAATGGGTCCAACTTGTTTTTACTCCAATCAAGTTTTGTTTTTTTGTATGTGAATTTGCCTCAGTAGCTCTGGACTTACCCTTTATACTTACATGGCTATTTTATTTATCATATGAGGGACATTGATATCTCAAATGCTAGAATGTTTTTGTTCCTTGTCACAAAAAGCTTTATTGACTATTTATTGAGTTTCTTTTTTTAGAAATCATGAACGTGTTGTTTTTGTTCCACATTTCGAAGTGGGGTTTAGGAGCTGAAACTAATCCATCCCATCAGATGTGATGCTGCTCATCCGGACACTGCTGTGCAATGGAAGAGGCGCTGTATTTTGGCTCAGGAGAAGGTTCTGGAACTAAGGATTCCAATCCTGCCTTTCCTGCTTGATCTTGGCCTTTGTATTCCTCTCAAAGTTACTAAACAACCTTGTTTCCTAGCTCTCCTTTATACCACAGTTGACACAACTTAGAAACAGATTCACTCACAGAGTGCTCTGTTAAAACAACCACCACACACCTTCAAATTCCTTAAATGTTTTTCTTTTTCATTCATACTTCTGGGCCATTGGTGAACTTTTGCCCCTGAAGCTTGTCAGGCATCACGAACAGCAGCATTCAGAAGCCTGCAACGCGAAACATACATTTCCCATATACCCTTTGTGATCTTAAAATATATATTTGTGACACAGCCAGGTTCATGAATTTCTGAAAGATTTGTTGCCACTTACACCTTGTGGATGACCAGACGTTTTGGCATGGATGGATCATCCAGGTGTGACCGCACGTCTCTGCTGTGCTCAGAGATGCTGTTGGTGTCAGCAGAATGCCAATGAAGCAGGTCGCTGGCTGTGAAGGTAGCCGTCTGCTCCTTGTTAGATACTGACAGGCAGAGACATCTTTCTGAGACGTGGACTGTCATATCATTATTCATGATGCCCACCAGAAACCAAACATGCTTATTTTGAGATCACAAACATTTTAGAGTTTGCTTCCCTTCTTCTACATGCCAAGTTATTTTTCTGCTTGGATCCATTTATAATAGTTACTGACTCATAATACAGTAACTCGATTTTGGTGGAAGGATTGAGCTTCTCCACTTTACCGTGTGTTGACTGAGGACAATTAGGGATAATGATCATGATATGTTTGTAAACATTGTGTAACCTTAAATAAAGTTCGTAACCTCGTTGTGCTGTTATTTTCTTTGCTTTCAGGGCTGTGTCAATATTCACATTTGTTTGGTGATCACAAAACAGTTTATATGCACTGATTTTATTATTACATTGTGTTATATGACCATTTTGTTGTGTTTTGTGTACTTTCCAAAATTCGAATTCTAATTTTTACAGAAATATATGTATATATTTATGAGAAATTATGATGTGTTGAATATCACAATCCTGGTTGAATACTCACTTCTTAATTGCAACTGTAATAATTTGACTGTATTGTGGCTGGACGTGCTCTGCACCACTGCCTTGAACAAATAACCACTGCTTCTCATGTCTTACTGGAGAGTCAAAGAGCTTTAGTGGCAGTTTAGTTCCATCACAAATCCAAAACCTGGTGCCACGGTAAGTAGGGACTCATTGCACTCCCAATTTTATAATGCTGATGCTCACTGCAACTGTGCACACTCGGAAAGAAGCTTGAAGTTATCTGCTACTAGTACAATATGGGTTTGCACCCCAGCGCATTATAATAAACAAATGAAGTTGAGAAGTTAATATCGCTTAAAACAAATAAGGTTAAGATTGTAGAAATTGTTATGACTCATTTGACTTCTATATGTGCTGAGGCACTGAAAGAGCAGTTCAGGGTGAAACGGCCTTTGTTAAGATGTCAGGATGTGATGGGGAAAGTCTACTACATGAGCTCAGCAAATCTATTGCCGCCCTGTCCTAATTCCCGGGCCCTGATCTTCCTAAGAAGTCAGCCTTCAGATTTAGCAGATTGAAACTGATGTAGAAAATACTAGGGTAGCATTAACAGTGGGAGAGAGTGCTAAAGAAAGGATGTAGGAGAAATATTGTTACCCCTGACCTCACATTGGTCATCTATACATGACAATATTTGCATTTCTATTATTTGAAGTATTAATAGGTTTGCCGTAAAAAATTATGCACTGAAAGTCTATATTAATGTGCATTCACTGTAGAATAGAGGACTGAAGTATGGCGGCATAGCCCTAAAACTTCATGTATAAGCAGTTAATTCAAATCCATGTGATTCTTCAGGATGGTAAATAATAGGGTGCAATAAAACGTTAATGATTTTCAGAGAAGTAATGTTTAAAATAGTACACGCAAAAGATTGAAGTTCTGCACTATATTTAAAGCAATGTATAAACAGTTATTTCATTTGAAATCTACTGTAACTTGAACACTGACAAAGTTTATTAATGATGAATTTATCATTCTGAATGATATGTGTGCCTCGCTTTATAAATGAATATGCCATTTCAATTCATTTTACTTAGTCTAAGTGAGGCCTGCAAGGCCCTGTCTTCTGACTGTGCAGAAAATGTTTAGTCATTCTTGTTAACATTTTCTTTTCCTTTCGACATGTTCCCATGAAATGCTAGCTTGATAATAGATGCCCTATTGTTTTATGCATAGTGAGCCTGAGAAACTAACATTGAGCCCAGGACATTCAGGAACTGTGGAAGTAAATTATTTACATTTGTTCCAATCTGTACGGCTGAGCTAAGATGGATGCCTTTCTCATGTCGGTAATGGGAATATTCACTGATGTTTGTAGTTCCATGTTGCATGATGGATTTTCATTGGACAGTTACAACTTCCAAGTCATGTGGAGTGGTGGATGAGCGAACCATCTTGCACTATGGACTTTAATATACCGCTCCCCAGTAGGACTTTATGCAGTCTTCCCCACTCTTCTCTTCTGTATGGATCGCCTTGGATTTTAAGAGGTACATATCTCTCTACCCTTATTTTTTCCAATGCTTTGCTAAGACTTAGGATTTTCCCCCTTACCTCAAGAAGAAGATTCTTGACGAGCTTCTAACATGCTGATGACTTCCCTTTTTACCTTCTTTTTGCCAACTTTGGTTAGTCACCTTTTGCCCCAGATGTCATTTTTCTAAATTCTTTTTGTCATTTTTCTTTTTACCTTTTTGCCCACGTGTGTTTAGCCAGCACATTAACGTTTAATTTGCTAAACTGTGTGGTTTTCCCTTGCTCTGGTTAGCTAAGCTTAGATGATTTTTATATTGCCTTAATTATTACAAGAACTGAACAGTGCTTGTTTTCTGTACATCAGATTATCCTTCTGATGTTTTGTACTGTCCCCATCTTGGCATCACAACAAAAACAGGTAAAATGACTTTGTGGCAATGGATATTTGCTTCATATGAGCAGATGGTGAAGCATATCAGATTGCATAGTATGAAGGTAGCAGTCTTACTTAGCCGAATGCAGTGCAAAGTTTTTATGGAGTTAAATGTGGGTGACATACTGGTGAGTAAGAAGATGAAAGAGGCATCTAATAGGCTGTTTCATCAGAACCATCCCAAGATTTAGCATATCAAGTAAGAGCTGCGTTAAACATGAGAGTCAAGGATACATATGGCTGCAAATAAATTGAGGAATGAGGTGAAGGGAATAAAGGTGATGCATTTTGTTGGATTCTTCAAGCACCGTTGGGAGTCTTGCCCTCCTAATTTGATTTAGTACACACACGTTCCACATCTCAGCAGCCTTGGATTCCAAAAAAGAAACTTAAGCTAACATGTGCCTTTACTTAAATGCTGGCATACAGAAGAGCATCTCTAGGTGCTTTCTGGGTAGAACTTTCACACTGGGCTAGAAAATCATTACAGATGTTGATTTCTGTAACAGACAACCAGCAGGAACCAAAGCGATGGTCTTTCATTCTAAGACATTTAAGGTCCAACCAGTTCTGATTTCTCATCAGGAGGTGTTGTAGTCTGGCATATGTTTGTTCATAACTGTGTGGAATGGAACACAGTTTAATCATAACCATATTTCCTCTAGTGGTCTGGAAGATGTCCGCAGTGTCAGGGATTTAAAAAATAAAATAACAAGAAAACATCACAATTTATGCATTTTTTAAATATTAACAAGGGTACCACACCTTCTTTGCTGCAAAGGGGCCATTTTTAGTTAAGAAAGTTAAGCATTTAATTTGCCATTCAATATAGACTACCCAGAAAGAATCAACTATGCCACTGTAGACCCACCTTTCTATATATGCAGATGTCAAAAATAACACATGCTTTCAAATGTGTTTGTATTTACCTTTATTCAGAACCCCCCCCACACACACACACTTTCTATTAAATGCACTTTCTTTAGTAAAGAAGGATGGGTAGATGAGGCAAATTTTCTCATACAAGACAAATCTTTTCTTGTAATGATGGGAAGCATCTTCAGATCTGTGTAACGATCTGTCATTTTGTAAAGACAACATATTGATTTATTCATAATTTGTGGAGACAATATACTGATTTATTCATAAGCAGAATTCATAAACTGATTAAATTCATGTTTAACATTAAATTCAATGGTTGGTTATATGGCATGAATCACTATTATCAAAAATAACACAATGGATAGCTATGGTATTTTTTGTCAAGGGGGTTGAAATTAAAATCATAATATGCACTAAACTGTTTAATAGTTCACTTCATGCCACAAATACCCATGCATCTCAGCAAAAGTAAAGGGTGGCTAAAAAAAAAAGATACTTCTTGTCGTATGCCATTTTACATTGCTTCAAAGAAGTAGAAACAAAGTATATTTTCTACATGTATAGTGTGAAAACAGAAAGCTGTTATTAAGAAGGGTTAATACAAATATGTTTTAAAAGTAGGCTGGATGTACAGTCAACAGAAATATGACTTTAAACATGTTATTCATAAACATGTTATTCTGAATGAAAAGCTGTATCTAGTTCAGCAATCTGGCTCCTCAGGAGGAACCAGATGAGATTTGCATAAGTTCAGATAGAGGCCATAGTTTTGTTGCAGGTCACATTCTACTTTGTTGTCAATGGTGGTTCAGTATGCAGATGAATTGTGATATAACCAATTGTCCTACCAAAGGTGCTAGAACATTTTATAAAAACCTGGGGGGCTAATCAGAGTTTGAAGGTCAGTACTAGGAATTGCAAATAATAACTATAAACCAGCAGAAAAATGCTTGTGACAGGGGAGGACATGGATATGGTGAGTAACTGCTATCAAATACAGAAATGTGTTGAACTTCTATGGCCAGATTCGTTTATAAAGTCTTACTTTTGAAATGCCTCATCTTGATGATTTGGGTGAATTTTTAAAGACCAGAAATCCCCCAAAACATTTTGCACCAGGTGGCCAATGGAGTAGAATATTTTCTGCTTGACTCAACCACAAGGATTTAAAAATGGCCAGATTTGAAAGAAGTAGGATTTGTGCATGATTCATCAATTGGCCAAGATATGGAATTATGCTGAACATTTGGAAGGTTTGGAGAGAATTCAGTAGAAAACATTGTCACAGGTTGTGCTGGCCCACTCAGAAGAAGTAGGCTTTACTCATTACCATAAAAAATCCTAGTTCTGGGTTCTGACCAGGCAGACTGGACCAAGCCTTTACTTGGCATAGTCGTATAAGTTTACTCCTATTAGCTAGTGAGGAACAGTCATAAAAGGGAACAGAAAAACACACCATTCTGCCAGGGGATTGCTCTTGTCTAGTATGAGGAGATGGATTGAGGTGGTGCGGAGATTGAAGCCTAGAGCACAAGATTTTCCTCTGAGTGAAAATAGATATTTCTGGCTTTCATCTCATTTCATTTTGGCCAAGATCTCATGGAGAAGCATTCTCTACTGCAACCAAATGACTGGTCACCAGGTTGGGTGGAAGAGATTGTGTAGTACTTTATTTTGAAATTTCGATCTAGATCTCTCTTCAAAATGGTGCCCAAGAATGGCACCACTGTCCCAGCCACCAGATATTGAATGTACTTTCTGGACATTTTGTTGACCAAAGAAGATTTAAAAATATTTCACAGCTTCTCCTGTTGCCTGTATTTGTACAGTCTCTGAGTCCATTGTGCCGAGCCCAGGAGTATTTGAGAAAAGGAGGATACAAGCAAGACTTGCATTCCACCAGGTAGGAATTCCTTAGATTTTTTACTTGCTTTGACAAACAAAATTACGTTTTTTTTTTTAAGGCCAAGGTATGTAGAAAACTTCAACTGATTCAGGGCTTTAATAATAACCATGAATAAAACCCCTGAACTTGTTACGACCTTAGGCAAGACTGGAATCCAAGAACATAGGCCCAATCCCCTATGAAGCCGTAGATTCTTGGTAAATATATTATCAGTACAAGTACTTTGAATCAGATCCTGGAGAAACTGCAGGAATGGAATGGGAAAGGGCAAACACTGGAACATGTGGTGTTCCGAGCCTCATACACCATTTGTAATCTAAAGGCATTACACTCGAATTTCAATAGTTGTTACAGTACAGATATGGCTTCTAGACATATTTATGATGTTAAACCTACAGCGTTACTATTGAAACCCACCACCTGGAGGCTTTGAAATAATTTTGCTAAAAGGGCGAATCAAATGACTCCAGGATGAATGGAGCTAAGCAAAGAAATGTGAAACTGAATAGCAACAGCGAGTGAAATGGAGGAAAGGCTAGGTGCGAACTAGAACAAAGAGTGAGGAAGCCAACCAATGCACACATTGCTGGGCGAAGTCCACCTGGAAGTGCAGCTTCTCATACTCTTTGGCCTGGTGTGACCCTGAAGAGGAAACCAGTAGCCACATTGGAGAGGTGTTATCCCTATTCCCGACAGAGTGAACATCCACCATCTAGGGGGTTAAGACACCAATACTTAAATGCATATTTGCACGAAACATCATTCGCCCAAGTAGCCATCGGCACCATTTTATCCTCCCATTCCGTTGTATACCCCTGATTTTTCCTGCACTCTGGCAAACCTGCAGAGTGCCCATTGAAGCTTGATTTGGCTGACAGATTCCTGACATGCAAAGCAAGAGCCATCAGAAAAAATGTACAGAGCTCTTGAAAGCAGGCCTGCGGTTCTTGATACACAGTGGAGCCCTGACCAGACAGTTACACTATGCCCACTTACAAGATACAGAAGATGCAAACAGTGACTCTTGAGGGTTCCTCCAAGTTCACTCCTGGGCAAACAAACACCTGCAGAAATTAGAATAATCTGAATGTGGTCCAAAACCTAATACATCTGGAAATCTATTCAGTTAGAGGCACTTTTCAAGATCCCGAGGACTGAGCAGAGAGGAGAAAGGCAGACGCAATAGCTGCTTCCTTGCAAGTGGCAGACAGAAGATCAGATTCTGAGATCAAACAAGAAACTTTCTGGCCCTCCAAGGTATGAAGTAGAACCGTGTCTGTTAAGTGACATACGCAGTTTACTACACATTTAACCCGATTTTGCTATTTAAATTAATGCAATGTTAACACTTTAGGAAGTGTGCTAATGCAATAATATGGGACTCCTATGCCCTTCACCACTCACAAAAACTGTTTTTATAAGTTACTCGCCATTTAAAGCTCGAGTCGCTGCGTTCCTTCAAGTAGGGGATGCTGCAACGCAATTACCGATTCAACACATTATTGAAAATGTTCTGTCCTTTTCTAGATGTGGATGACTATTTGTAAAAGTGGTAGAAGAAAGTTGAATTCTTAAAGTATATTGCTCACCTATGCAAACTGTTCTTGTAGAGTGTTCCTAGTTCTTGTGTTTTCTCTGTTGTTTGCTGTGTTGTACGCCTGCGGTGTCTCAAACTGTTCTGACATATCCCATGAAACTCATTTCATTGCTGGTAGACAGTATAATAAATATGTTTTAAAGGTGATTGAAGCCCAGAGTGGATTCTTTTATTACCTTTCCAGTCATTCATAAGCCAATGGCAATTTATAACTTTTCCTTGTTTTTAGTCGGCTTTAATTGTTCCACACTATAATTCCATTATTCTCAGATGTTCGGAAAACGTATCAGTCATTCTTGAACTTTTCAATTTCTTTTCTTTATTTATCTCTTCTTTCAGTATTGAGGCAAAACATGATTTGCTGCTTGCACATTTTCCCTAGAGTTTTTTTTTCAAGGCCGAAGGTACATATAACTGCGTAATAAAAAGATTGCAGCTAGTCAGAGATCATTGAATGGTGACATTAAAAATAACTGCGTCAGATTAGAAATTAAAATATTATTATGAGACAGCGCAAATTATTGTTAGGATACTTAATTATATATGTGACAATGTTCCCCCAACCACAGTTTATAAGGATATTGTAAGCCACTGAACAGTTCCAAGGTAATTTATCGAAACGTATTCAAATATAAAGAGGTAAATAGATCATGAAGGAATAGATCCCTGGGAATGATTCTATGGTGCGACATTGCACTGACTGGTTTACTTTTCTTTATTGCTTCTAAGTTGTATAGTGGCGTCTTGACACTTTGATTGTTTTGTTGTGTCCTGCCACTTATTCTGATAGATGGGTGTGACTCAAACTCTGGAGTTTCTACCTCACACATTCTATGACTTGTGCAATCACAGGTTTGAGAGCTGACAATCAGCATCTCCGTTGCAGAGTAAATTACAGGGCATGGGGCAGATCATTGACCAAGTCCTGCATTAGCAGTGATGAGTGGTGACGTTGGCAGCTATGATTGGAGCTGGTGGCATCTTCTGATCTGGTCATCAGGTGCTGATTGCTATCAGATGCAGCTACTTTTCCAGTGTCACCAGCTCTCATCTTTCTATGCGTGTGCGTCCCCCTCCTCACCTTCAATTGATTGAAATGATGGGAAAGGGGCAGAAAGCAATGTCTCACATCCATAGAAGAGATGACTCTTGTAGCGTGATAGTACGAAGCCAACTTTCACTACTATTTGCCCTAGAATAAAATACATAGGGCCTGATTCTAACTTTGGAGGACGGTGTTAAACCGTCCCAAAAGTGGCGGATATACCACCTACCGTATTACGAGTCCATTATATCCTATGGAACTCGTAATACGGTAGGTGGTATATCCGCCACTTTTGGGACGGTTTAACACCGTCCTCCAAAGTTAGAATCAGGCCCATAATTTCGTTTTGTTTAGAAGTAAAACTTTCCCTTGAACAAAAATTATGGTTAATGGACAGGGAATTGGGTGGGTGGGGGAACATTTGCAGGAGGCAGACGAAGAGGGCAGGAGTTAAAACAAAGTGTTATTCCCAAGTGTCTTAGGTCACAGGTCCCTTTTTAACCAAGGGTTAATCTACATCAGGGGTCCTCAAACTACGGCCCGTGGGCCGTATCCGGCCTGCCAGGGTCCTAAACCCCAGGGGCCTTGTCAGCGGTACTGGGCCCCTTTAATAAATTGCAGCCGCAAGGTAATGGGAGGAAGTGACGGCCGGTCACTTCCTGGCAGCTCCATCTGAGCGGGAGGGGCCCGGCCCCTTTAAAAAATTGCAGCCAAGCAAGGTTATGGGAGGAAGTGACGGCCGGTCACTTCCTCCCAGCTCCCTCCGCGCGGGATGGGCCCGGTAGGCGCTAATGCATAGCGCGACCGGGCACACGAAAAAAATACAGGCCCAAGGGATTGGGAGGAAGTGACGGCCGGTCACTTCCGCCCCACTCCCTCTGCGCTGGAGGCGCCCGGTCAGCGCTACGGCATAGTGCGACTGGGCCCATGAACAAAATGCAGGCCCATCATTGGGAGGAAGTGACGGCCGGTCACTTCCTCCCAGCTCCCTCCACGCAGGAGGGAAGAGACAAGCCTTTGCTTGTCTAGGGGCCCGGTCAGCGCTGCTCCATAGCGCGACCAGGCCCATTAAAAAATGCGGGCCCAAGGTAATGGGAGGAAGTGACGGCCAGTGACATCCTCCCCGCTCCCTCCGCGCAGGAGGGAAGAGACAAGCCTTTGCTTGTCTAGGAGGCCGGTCAGCGCTGCTGCATAGCGCGACCAGGCCCATTAAAAAAATGCAGGCCCAAGTAAGGTAATGGGAGGAAGTGACATCCGGTCACTTCCTCCCAGTTCCCTCTGCGTGGGAGGGAAGAGGCAAGCCACAAGGACAGGAGAGCCACACCGACCTCCATGAGCCACAGCCACCGTCCTGCAAAAAAAAAAAAGGTAAGAAAAATTTGCTGTGTGCATATGCCTGTATGTTAGTATGTATGTATATGTATGTATGCCAGTATGTATGTCTGTATGTATGTGTTTGTACGGTGACAGAGCGTAGGAATGGCATCACTCAGCTGGTGAAGGATGGCACTGCGGTGTGGCCCACCTGTCGCTGGTCCTCTGCGCTGTGCCCACACCTCATACAGTGAGCACTGGAGTTTGCACAAGCTTAGCCATCATCTTGTGTCCTGTGACACCCTTTGGATTCCTCATAGAGCAAGACTGCAAACAAGGGAGTTTGACCTCAGGCACACTTTCGGATTCGATCATGTAATTGTGGCTGTGCTGTGCAGACCAACAAGTTGTCACTGTAGAAAAGCCTAGTGAAAATGATGCCAAAACATTGTTAAAGCTAACATTTTATTAAAAAGAGTCACAACCCAACAATTCCTTCTGCACCTCCTTTCCTCTTCACCTGTACCCCCTTGGCAGGAACTTTCACAGCCTTGTTTCTTTTTTCAGTTGTCCAATACTAAGCAGGGGCGAACAGTGTTTGACCTTCTCCCTCACTGTTTTTCCTGAAAAGGATTTGATCATTTGATCATTGCACTCTGTTAGTATGTTTGTGTATGTATGTATGCCAGTATGTATGTCTGTATCTGTATTATTGTCTGTATGTATATGTCTATCTGTGTGTATGTATGTATGTCAGTATGTATGGGTATGTGTATGTATGTACGTCAGTATGTGCATGTGTATGTCTGTTTGTCAATATTAATTGCATCTAGCAAAATCAATTGCCACAAGTGTGTTCCCAATAATTGGGCATAACACAAATGTTGATGTTTACTGTATTTTTTATGTATTTTGCATTAATTTGATCCCACCCTCCATCCATAAGTGCTTCCTGTGAACGTAGGAAGCTTATCCACTATTAGAGGCTTCTTTCGCAAGCAAGCTAGGACAGTGATGAAGCATGACACCCGGGCGGGGTGGGGTCATTCGTTACAAATTATTGTGATAAGTGCCTGCTAGTGAGAATGCTTGTGTGTGTGTGTGTGTCTGCTAGTGAATGAGCTTGTGTGTGTATGTGTGTGTCTGCTAGTGAGTGAGCTTGTGTGTGTGCCTAATATGCCAGAATTTAGTGTCTGTGTTCAAGGAATACAATCTGCGTCGACACTATGAAACTCAACATAAAGATCAATAAGATTGTTTAGTCGGACAAGTGGGAAAAGATAAAATATTAAAACTGAAAAATGGATTGACAACTCAGCAACATACTTTTTGAAGCAAAAGCAGCTAAATGTATCATCATTGCGAGCAAGTTTTCAAGTTGCCAAGCTCATAGCACACACTGGCAGACCATTCGTTGAGGGAAAATTTGTTAAAGAATGCCTTCTTTCTGTTGCCAAAGAGATGTGTCCAGAGAAGGCTGATTTATTTAGTACAGTGAGTCTTTCAGAACCTACAATTACACAAAGGATTGAAGAAATGGGGGAAAATTTGCATCTGCATTTGCAAAATTCCTCAAAAAAACTTTGCTATTTTTCATTGACACTCGACGACAGCAATGATGTTTGTGATTCTGTACAACTTCTAATTTTCATTTGTGGGACAAATTATTATTTCAAAGTCACAGAGGAGCTTGCTGCACTGAAAAGCATCAACGGAACAACAACAGGAGAGGATATCTATGAAACAGTTTGCCAAACTGTGAATGATTTGGAGTTGGACAGGGCTAAACTAGCCAGTGTGACAACTGCTCCTAGCATGGTGGGGTCTATGAAAGGAGTGGTTGCACACATTAAGAAAGAGATGGACAAACACAACCATTCACATCTAATAGCCATACACTGCCTCATCCACCAACAAGCACTATGTTGTAAATCACTGAAGTTGGACTCTGTCATGAAAATTGGGGCATCTTGTGTTAACTTCATTAGAGCTCATGCACTAAACCACAGACAGTTTCAGGAATTTCTGTCTGAGCTAAATGTTGCCTATGGAGATATTCTGCACCACACAGAGTTCCGTTGGCTGAGTCAAGGGAGAGTTTTGAAACGTTTTTATGACTGACTTCCACAAGTTTCAGATTTTATGCTTTCAAAAAACAAAGAAGTACCAGAGCTCAAAGATGCAGAATGGAAATGGCACCTTGCCTTTCTGACAGATATAACAGAGCTACTCAACAGTTTCAATATTCAACTTCAAGGAAAGGGGAAGCTCATCTGTGATATGCATTCACATGTGAAAGCATTTCAAGTAAAATTAGACCTCCTCTTTAAACAAGTGAAGGAGGAAAACTTCTGCCATCTCCCCACCACTCAAAACCTGTTGGCGGTAAAACCAGCAGTTGCATTCCCAAACAAAACATGTGTGGATTTACTAGAAATGTTGCAAAAGGAGTTTCAAATTAGATTTAAAGAGCTTCATCTCCATGAACAGGACATACAGCTTTTCCGGAACCCATTTTCTGTTGACATTGAAGTTGTTGATCCGATTCACTAAATGGAATTGGCCGAACTACAGAATTGTGACTCTCTGAAAGAAACATTCAAATCAAGCTTCCTTACTAATTTCTATGCATCTCTCCCCTCTGAGAAATATCTTAATCTCAGGAACCATGCACTCAAAATTGCAACCTTCTTTGGCAGCACCTATATCTGTGAACAGACTTTGGCCCTCATTACGACCTTGGTGGCCGGCTGAAGCCGCCCGCCAAGATCGGACCGCCGGGCGGCCGCAAATGCGGCCGCATCCTCCGCCTTGGCCATTTGGAGATCCCCGCTGGGCCGGCGGGCAGAAACCTAGTTTCCGCCCGCCGGCCCAGCGGGGATCTCGGCCGCAACACAGGAGCCGGCTCCAAATGGAGCCGGGGGTGCTGCGGCCGTCGCAGAGCAGACAGTGAAAAGCTGCATGGGGCCCTGTCAGGGGGCCCCTGCGTTGCCCATGCCAGTGGCATGGGCATTGCAGGGGCCCCGCGACTCCCCGTACCGCCAGCCTTTTCCTCGTAATCCTCGTAATCCCCTGGGCAGCGCTGCAAGCAGCGCTGCCCTTGCGGATTATCACCGCCGGGGCAAATGTGGTGGGAAACCGCCGACCCCGGCGGTGCGACCGCGGCGCTTCCGCCGCGGTTGTAATGACCTAGAAAGCACCGCCAGCCTGTATTCCCGAATGAAACATCTGAAATCTCCAACCAGATCCAGACTAAGTGATGAACACTTGCATCATTTGCTACGACTAGCAGTGACAAATATGGAACCGGAAATTGACCATCTCATTAGCCAAAAGCAGGCCCATACTTCCCATTGAAATAAGTTTATATTGATTAAAAACGTTCTTCATTGCATTGTTTCTCCTGCTTTTTGTGCACTACAAATAAAATATTTGCAGTGTGCATAGGAATTTGTTCATATTTTTTTCAAACTATAGTCCAGCCCCCAACAGTGACTGAGGGACAGTGAACTTGGCCCCCTGTTTAAAAAGTTTGAGGACCCCTGATCTACATAGTCTTAGTTCCTGGGAGAGTAAACCTAATTCATGACACCTCAGTGAAACCATTTTTTTTTCAGATCACCACAGATTTCACAGTTTACTCTGACGAACTCCTATATTTTAAAGTTATTATTTGGGGTTCTTCCCCTAACAGTGTGTTAAAGAAACTCCCTACAGGAAAATCAGGGATAAGTTTAGTGTGATGTAGTCAAGTTCACATGCCATCCCATGAATAACTACAACGTATCCACATTGTAGAATCTGTGTTGAAACAGGGCTATAGTTTTCAGATTTCCAGTGCAGTGATGCTATTTGTATTACATAATACTAAACAACATTTCGTGAATACAGGTTAGCCTGGGCTTACTTTCATGGATAAACTATGGTTCTTTATGAATTATACATTCTCCCCTATGGCTGACCACAGTTTGACTAGCCTCTTGGTTTTTCCTGCTCTGGTGGGTTTGGGTATATGATATCCAAAAAAGCTGGGGTTTAAGCTGTTTCCTACCTGCAGAGCTGTTCACTTCAGATGCTTAGGGGACTGAAAGTGGTACAAGCTATTAAGCGCAACATGGTCAGGGGGTGAATTTTAAACTTTACTCAACATAAATATGCCACAAGAAAAAAATCCAAGGTATAAGACAATAATAATACACTCTGAAAATTGTACGCTCATAAAAAACATACATAATAAAAATTTTGAAATCACAGGTAAGTAGAAGTATGGCCAGGCAATAAATACGATTTACCTTTCAGAACTTAGTGAAACAATCAATAAAACACAGAGAGTTAAGCACACATTTGTTTACATGTCTTGTCCCTTTTTCACATGCAATTTATCAGACCTAACTTGCATGATTGCATTATTTCCATAGTATGAGGGATTGCAAGTATGGGGTATTCTCAATTCAATTAAAATCTTACAAAAGCTAATTTGAAAAAAATATGAGTAAGTCAATAGACATATGACCCATGACTAAAGTGTAACATGCAACCTAACAGACCATGTCTAAAGCGCAAAGCACAATGTTATGTTATGTTATATTATGAGGTCTTATATAGCGCATGGCTACCCAAAGGCCTCTCAGCACTGAACGGAAGACTTCAAAACACAGGCTACAGACGAGGATCAAAATAGCCAGGTCTTAATTAGGCAACAAAAGGAAAGTTTGTGGCTAGTTTGTCGTAAGCCTATCGGCAGGGAGTTTCACAACTTATCACCAAGGAAGGCCATTGACCTTCCACTCCATTTATCCTTTTTTGTTAAAGGGATTACGGCAAGGGCCAGAAAGGAGGACCTAAGATGTCTAGCAGGAATATGGAAGGAGGGAAGGGTTTGTAAGAACGGGGGACCTTTGTTGTGGAGAGCCCTGTGGATGCAACACAGTGTTTTGAATTGTATCTGCTGCTCAACTGGGAGCCAGTGCAAAGTAGAAAGAGCTGGTTTGGCCGATTCATGTCTAGGTGTGTTGAAAAGAAGGCGGGCGGCAGTGTTTTGCATCACTTGTAGTTTCTTTTTAACATATTTTGGAGCACTGATGTACAGGGCATTCCCATAATCCAGATGAGAGATAATGAGTGCCTGGATTATGAGTCTCTGCAATAAATGGAAGTATTTTAAATACCTTTCTGAGGATTCTTAGCGTACCAAAGCAGGTGGAGGAGATTTTCTTAGCATGATGATCCATAGTTAACCATGGGTCAAGCCATACTCCTAAACTCTTTAAGTATTCCTTAGGGGGGGGCAGATCTCCTAAGGAGTGATGCAAAGGAGAAATAGAACTTGGCCGAGAAAGATGTCCTAGGATCATAACCTCTGTCTTATCTCCATTTAGCTTGAGTTTACATTCAGACATCCATTCAGATACTGCCTTTAGGCAAGGAGCAAGTGCCGTCTCTGATGAGTTCTGCTCAATTGTAAAGGAGACTACCAGTTTGGTGTCATCCGCATATGAGACTACTGAGAGACCATATGGTTCCACTATCTTAGCCAGCGGTGATATGTAGATGTTAAATAAAGTAGGTCTAAGTGAAGAGCCTTGTGGCACTCCCCAGCTGCTATTAAAGCAACTGGAGAGAAACGAGCGATCTAGTACCTGAAATGATCTTGCCTCTAGAAAAGAGGAGAGCCAGCTGAGAGCCTTACCCGTAATTCCAATCTCCTTCATTCTTTGACAAAGGATACTTTGATCCAGAGTGTCAAAGGTGGCACTGTGATCCAGAAGAATGATCGCTGAAACCAACCCCTGACCTCCTGACCTCTTCTGTAATGCCTATCAGTGCTGATTCAGTGCTGTGTAGGATGAAGAATATTATTGTCCTCAAGAAAATTAGATAGATATGTGGTAACATGTTTTTCCAGTATTTTGGAGAGAGTGGGTAACAAGGAAATGGGTCTATAGTTATTGAGCACAGACGCATCTAAGTGGGGTTTCTTGAGCAAAGGTTTCACTATGGCATGTTTCCACTGATAAGGAATGCTACTGCTGGACATTCAACATGTCAGTCAAAATAGGGGCTATGACGGATGACCCCAGCGCCAAGATTGTAGGCGGTGCTGTGTTCAGTGGGGAGCCAGATTTAAGGGTATGTGCGACCTGCAGCACTGGGAACTGTGTGTTTTGTGCTGTTCAAGAGGAGAAACCACTGCAACGCCGCCAACGATGCCACTGGCCTGCACTGTGACCTGCCGAGACCACACGGAGTCGCATTACCCCGCTTAGCACCATGGCCCTGGTCTGTCCGATGCCGTCATTGGATGACTTCACTGAGCCGCTGCTCGCACCACGACCTGTGGGCCCTGCACTCCTGCATCGCCTGCTCACACCGCAGCCTAGGCATCCCCGACACCGCCCCTCCTGCTGACACCGGCACAGCTGCCTGCACCGTGGCCTGTGGACACCGCTCGTGAGGTACACGAAGCACCGTCCCATCCCGCACCGCAGCCCCGGTCTACCGACGCCAGCACCATCGACTCCTGTGTCGTCCCCAGGCATCCTGCCTGCACTGTGGCCTGTGGACACCGCTTGTGAGGGTCACGAAGCACCGTCCCATCCCGCACCGCTGGCTTGAGCCTACCGAAGACAGTGCTTCAGCAACTATGACACCACTGCCTGCACCATGACCTGTGGACACCGCATGTCGCACCGCCCCGCTTTACACCGCAGCCCTGGTCTCACCGACACCGCTGGACGGCGTCACCGAGCCGCTGCCTGCACCGTGACCTGTGGGCACTGCACATTGCATCGTCCAGCTTCGCACCGCAGCCCCGACGCCATCCCCGCCAGCGCACCTGACTTCATCAGCCTGGAGTTCGATCTGCAACGCGTGTGACCTCAAGGGCTCGACGACTCCTGCACCAAATCTGGAACTGACACCGCGACGTCAGCAACGCCGCTCTCCGGAGTTTACCGCGAGGATCACAACACCCTGCAAATCCAAGGTACTGTTTGCGGGTCTTACCGACACCGTAGCTGGCCCACAACGCCGTGGCCGGCCTGAATTGTTGGTTTTGTTGATCACGACGCCGTGATAGCCCCAGGTGGAGATATCGATTTCAAGGAACTGTATTTTTGAGTAAATCTTGCAGAATTCATATTTTTATTACTGTATGTTGGATTTTTATCCTATTTGTTCTTGTTTTATGTAGATAAATAGTGGCTATTTTTCTAAACCTGATGTGGTGTCCGTTTGGAATGTTTTCACTTATTACTGTGTGTTATGTACAAAAGCTTTACACATTGCTTCTGAGATAAGCTGGACTGCTTGTGGCAAGCTACCAAGGGGGTGAGCAGGGGTTATCTGAGCGGGTATCTCCCTTATCCTGACTAGAGTGAGGGCCCCTAATTGGACAGGGTGCAAACCGACTGCCAACTAGAGACCCCATTTCTAACAGTATCCAATAATGTTGATACCAGTTCTTGGGAGAGCAGTGAAAGTTGCGAGAGCACAGCTGTGTGTTTGGTACATTCCTCCATAAGAGCATGGGTACTGAGGATTCCCATTGGGAAGGTCGAATAGATGTCTAAGATTTTTTGCTGGAAGAATAATCCCAAATTATTACTGTGTTTATAAAATGCTTCCACGGATTGAGTATGAGAGTGTGAGTGAGCAATTTCTTTTAGAAGACGAAAGATCTCTTTACGAGAGTTAAAGCTCTGTTCTATTTTAGTGGCATAAGAAGTACTTTGTGCTGATTTTATTTCCGCATGAAACAGCCTAATGGCTTTCCTATATTCATCTTTCAATGAGATATCGTAAGTTTTTCTCCATCTTCTTTCCAAGCGCCTGCAATCCCTCTTTAGTAGACGTAGGTGGGGGGAGAACCAGGGAGCACCTTTTTTCACATGACTTCTCGCCCTCGACGTATATGGGCGGACAATATCTAAGCTTTTGGTGATCCAGTCATTAAATAGCTCCAGGGAGCAAGTCATATTTCCCCTTAAGGCAGGTTTTAGGCTCTCTAGAGTGCTTATCCATTCTCTGGCATTAAGCAGATGCCAGCGCCTATAGGGCTGAGATGAAATTTGGGAGGGTTTACCTGCAACCTGAGTGGCCAGGTTAAGGGCGATTAAAAAGTGGTCCGACCAAGCTAGAAGAGTGGGGGGCGAGGCAGTTAGACCGGCGGCCTTACTAAAAAGTAGGTCAATAGTATGACCTTTATTGTGGGTAGGTCCTTTGACCAATTGTATTAGGTCCAGAGCGGCCATGTCAGATAAGAATCTTTAAGCAGCAGCATTGTCTTGAATTTCAGTGTGGATGTTGAAGTCGCCAAAAATAGTAAAATTTGACTTACTACAAATGAATTCAGCGATTTGCTCAGCTCATGTTGTAAAACCTCACACTCCTTAGCATAGTACAAACACCAGCACACTCAGGCCCTGTGTGTCCCAATTAAAAACCTTGGAGAGAATACTACCAAAGGTAACAAGTGTGGCTATAAAGCATATTGGCAACTTATAATGTTATTAGTCATGTAATTGGCAAGCCCCACTAAAGGTCCTTCTGTTGGCCCAATTGCTAATTAGTTCAAACTAGTTACATATATATTCTACCAATATATTCAGTAGCCCAGAAGGAACCCCTAGGGCAAGTAGGCTAGAGAGGTTAACAAAGCCTTATCATTAAACACAAGCTTCTTTATGGGCCCGCTATGTAAACAATGAGAGATGTACACCACTGTAGAAAATCAGTACTGTAAATACATATCAATAATAGTGATTCCTTCCATGAGGGAATAAAATAAAGGGTTAAGTTACTAAGTTTGAGGTTGGACTAACAAGGCTTTCTGCCTTATAGTCTATATCCATCCCAGAAATGTAGCTACTGCACATGCGTAGAGTGGCCTAGGGTCAGTTCTTAGTATTCTTAGGGTTACAGCATGGGTCAGTGTGCCTGTCTGGGTGCATACTGGTTTGATCCAAGTGTGCCTTGGTCAAGTGTATGCTGCACAGACAAACAGGACATGAGCTAAAGAATCAGTGGAGGCATTACAAGCAGGACATAAAGGGGACAGAGTAGTTAAAGTTGACTACTTAGCAGTGAGCGTATTAAGAGGCAAAGATCCAAATCTAAATTTGACATATAATTTTCTATCTAGCAGGTCAGTAATGAGGTCCAGATATTGTTTGGAAGCGCTGTTGAACTTAAATTCAGCAACTGCTGTTGACAAAGTATCCCCACTTATAGTCAGTGTGTCGTTCTGCGCTACCCAAGTTCAGTATTATTCTTTAATTCTCTCTTAAGAAAGTAGGCACCCAGTGGGAGAGATTACACAAAAATCCTACAGACCCAGAGAGCTCAGAAGTTTCTTGATATTGTTAAGCCAGTCTATTTTGTTAAACCTATCCTGCTTAACTATCTCTTGGAAGGCTTCAGCATAGGGAGGTCATTCAGGTGAGGCTCGCAGCCTCCCCCAATACGTCTTGCTTTTTCAGTAATTTGTTTAATGGATATAATAGGGTGTTAAAGGAGAGAGAAACTAAGGATCTTAGGAATCTATTTTCAGTTCTGGACACATCTTTAATGTTATGAAAAACCCAGAACTCAGCACCATAGAAGGCAGCACCCACCACTTTCGAGTCTTAGATCTGTAAGGCTGGAAACATTGCCTTGCTGTATGAAGCACTATGGCCCATATTTATACTTTTTTAGTGCTGCATTTGTGTCATTTTGTGATGCAAATGCGACGCAGACTTACAAAATACATTTGTATTTTGTAAGTTTGTGCCTTTTTTGTGTTAAAAAGCGGCGCAAATGCGGGGCTAAAAAAGTATAAATATGGGCCTATGTTCTTTAAGTCAGGCACCCACAACATGTTTAAGCTTTAAGGAGCTTTTGTCAACATGCTTGTTCTGTGACATTTTGGGTGATAGCTTGATTCCAAGATAATCAAAAAAGTCTGCTTTTTCTACCGCTTCCCCTCCCATCAGCATCCTCCCTTTATATGTTTTGTGTTGATTGATTGTCATAAACTTGGTTTTAGCTGTGTTAACTACTAACCCACGCACAGTATAAAATTCCTCAAAGCGATTTAGCAGACATTGCACTCCACTGGGAGTTTGAGACACTAATAGCTTGTCATTTGTGAAAAGTAAAGTAGCAAAGGATGTGGCATCATTAGCGTGCAGAGATAGAAAGTGTACTATTTTTTTTTAATATAGGGAGAACACAGTAGGGGCCAGCCACAGCCCTGGCAAATACCCTTGTTGGTGGGAACATGGTTTGTAAGTTGTCCCTGGTCACCCCATCTTATGCTAGAAAAATGATTCTCATGAAGACAAATTAAAGTAGAATATTTTTGAAGGCATCCCCATTTCCTGTAGCACCAACCACAGCTTTCATCCAAAGTGGTCTTTTGATTGGCAGAGGACACTTATATGTGGCCTCTCTCAATCTATATTGTTGTCCAATAAAAGGTCATAAACCTGAAGACATGATCTATTGTGCTGTTTTTTCTCCTGAATCCGGATCAGAGAGTGGAGAGTATCTTATTGTCTTAAATCCACTTGTGTATCTTTCTCAGGGCTAACCAGCAGAAGACCTTTTGTAGGGTATCAATCAGGCTTATGGGCCTATAGTTTAGAGACATACTCATGTTCCCCTTTTTATAGACCAGTACAACTCCTTTCCGGAGGCTGGGAACAAGGGCTCCCCTCGAAATTGCATTTATCAATACTAGGATGTATTTAGACCAGTTATCTTTATCATGAGGAAAAATGTCACTCGGTCTACTATTCAGGCCAGGTGCTTTACAATGTGTAGTGGCATCAAGGGCAGTGTTTATGTCATTTTTATCAAAAATCAATTCTATGAGGATAATACGCTGTAGTGGATCGTCACGATATAGAACCTGGGATTCATCAGAATATAAATCCTTCAAGTAGTTAAGTCACTCAAGTAACGAATTATGATAGCAGGTATTGGTGTAACCACTTTGTCTCCCACCACCATCCTGGACCACATTTTTCGGGGATCTTTGTCAGTACATGATTCCAAAAGGCCGCCTCATCTCTTCTCGTTGCATTCCCTCTTTGTCTTATGTTGGGCTTTTTTGTAGGACTTCCTTAAACCTGTTATTTGTGCCAGTGATTTTGATTTAATAGCCAGTACTAGCTGCCTTCTTCTCTGTCTACAATCATTATTAAACCAGTTATTACTAATGCAAGGATTTTTCACCATTTGAGTACTAGGAGCAGTAAAGTACAACCCTAGCTTGTCAAAAAAGGATGAGTGAATAGATGTTGCTTTCTCTATAATAATATTATTAACCAACAAGTCACATGGATTCAATGTGGCACTTAGTAGTTCTTGGTGGATGAAAGGAAGGCAGAATAAGGCATAGATGCTATCTGGTGACAATTGAGGGTTTGTTTGTTATGGCTAGCTCAACGACCTTCATTAACCTGCAAGGGAGAAGAGTGATTGGAAATTTTACCAATCTTGGTAGCAGATAGAGGTATAAGGGGTTGTGATCACTCTCTAACCGCTCTTTTACAATCATTTCCCTGACTTTCTCCCATAATCTGAGATCAATCAAGATGTACTCAACACAACTCTCACAGTTGGGTTTATTGAATGTTGAGGCCCCTCTAGAATCTGATTTAGTTCTGCCCTTTGTTGCCTTAAGCCTTTTCTCTAATGAAAGAGCCTTCAATTGGAGTGCTGCTTGAGTCCACTTTTTAATGGGAGCTAGATAAAATTGGGGAATACCCCATCTCTTGTCCTCCTTAGTTAGCTCAAGGTCATAACTATCCAGAGGCTCAAATGTGGTAATAAAGTCCCCAGCCAGGATGATGTGTTGTGGATGTTTCTTCATATCCCATTATCTCTCTAATGTTTTGAGTATTTCTGACATTTTGCCTCCCTTGACCCCTCGATAATAAACATTATAAAGGCCAACATTGTAGCCCCTGTTATACTGGACATTCAAATAAGGAATGTCAGGTGAATCCATTTCCAGTGTTCTAATTTTGCAATTTAGTGAGGTTCTGGCCCATATTAGGAGTCCTCCATACAGTCGGCCACAAGAATTAGCTTCAGCCGGAATCCAGTGATTAATCTACCCAGCCCTAAACACTGACTCAGTGCTCCATATTTCATGGAAGATACAGATGTCAAACCCCTCAATAAAATCATTCCAATCAGGGAGCTCACATTTAGCCTGTAGGCCTGCTATATTCCAGGAGACAACCAATAGTGCAGCGTCCTTGTCTGGTTTATGTAGCACCTCCAGGCACCCATTTGAGAAGACTAACTGGATCTCTGGTAGATCAGATGAGGATTGGACTGGCTATATGTGACCTGAGAGGAGCCATGAAGTACTGGACCTGCTTTTTCTTGTACACAGGACACAGAAGTGAACCCCAAGGGTCAGAAATCTGACCTCCTGTGTGGCTATATGGAGACAACAAGGTGTAAAAGGCTAAAAATGATTGGTGTTAGGTGTGAAACTTCCCTCCTGTGCCAAAATCCGCCTAAATATAAAACTTCAACTTCTAAAGTCCAACAGTGATTGAGACCGAACAAGAACTAACTGTTTGTGCATGCAATCATGTCTGTAAAGTGAGTGGTCCTGAACCACCACAAAATAAGCCTGTATTAGGGCCTTATAGGCAGTGAAGACACTGTTATATGGCCTGACCCTCACCCAGACCGTGGTAGAAAGGCAGAACTCTATGCAATATTGAGTCCTGCAGCAGGGTGGACCCATCAGAATTCATGTGTGGGGTGCCACAAGCCATTCTGCATAGCCAGTCATCATCCAGGTATTATCTTCAGTTGTAAACCTGAGGTCCTCCAAAAGCCTTACAATTTTCTATTTCTGTGGAGCTGGGTGGGTGTCTCCCGGTACACCAGGGCACAGTCTGCCACGCTGATCCCTGACCCCAAGGCCTCCCTTTCACCTCTTGGAGTCTATCATTTGCGTTGTCCATCTGTAGGCCCGAGATTTGTTTGGCTTTCAGAATGAGGAAGTGGTATGTGTATGGCTGCTGCAAGAAAATACAATGTGAAACTGGTGTTTTAACATCTAACTGCCACACAGCATAGGTGCCCAGCATATGGAAACACACACATAAAATCCTTGAAGTCACAGCACTCAGTGATTGACTTGAGGGCTTTTCTGCACTTTGCGCTGGACAGACACCCAGAAAACTGAGCAGTTTTTCCTCCAGTAAATCATAAGCTGAACCTTTCATCAATCTGATACAAGAAGGGTGATTACAAAGCTGGTACTTTCCAAGTGTGCTACCTTTGTGCATTGGGATTGCCTCTTTCTCGCTATGAAAGGCTTGCAAGAATGGAGAGTTTGCATAGGTGGAAAGGGAAACAGCTTCTACATCTGTATAGTTGGCACAGATCACTTGGAATGATCAACATTACACAGGGTAATTAGGGTGCAAAGTTCTGCCCAGATGGATTGGGAAATCTACCTCACTCCACACTTTAAGATGTTCTGTGGTTCAGTTGCTGGCATCTGGGTATATTAATACAGTCAGCAGGTCCAAGAATGACCTCAGGCAAAATAGGGTGGGCATGGGAGCACAGGGGAATGCGACTTCCACGCCTGTAACCCCTGAGACTCAATTTTCAGTCAAGGGAGGCTCTGGGACTTTTGAGATGGTTGTGGAGTTGATTGACTTGCCTCAGATCTCTGGCAGAGTTGGACTGGATGCAAGTCTGCAGATTCATTTGAGGAGGAGTAGTTTACTCAGAGAGCACTTCATTTGCAGGTAGCTGCTGACCATGATTTTTTGCCATAATGATCCATGCATTTTCTATAGCTTGGAATTATTGTTTTTTTTTTTTTATTGATGAGAAGCGTCATCAGAGTATGAATGATTTGGTTGCTGATAATATAAAGAGGGTCTCAAGCTGGATGTTGAAAAAGCATTGACAATACAGTAGATTGTTGTTGGATGCCACAGGTGACCTTGTGACAGTAACTGAAAGGACCCAAATGTGGGAAGCTGAGATCTGCCCTCAAAGATCACTCCACTGGGCAAGCTCTGGCCCACTTCCACATTGAGGGGAATATTATCTTGACTAGCCTCCCAGACTACACCAGCCTCACATGCAGCATAAACTTGTTAGTATTGGAGATTCCAAAAGCAAAAAAAGAGAAAACAATTAATCTACCCATTTCCGCTGTTCCCCTCACATTAGCTGCAATTACCCCCTTCACTCATGAACTTCAGGAGAGAACTCATGACCTCTTCTCCAATTTCTCCTCTCCTTTTGATTTTGCCTTCTCTCAATGTGTAGCTCTAGCCTACACTGTCAGTATTCCCTCAACTATGTAAATCATTCTGAACTGTAGGCCATGTATTTTTTAATTGTATAGCCTCATCACTTTTCATCCATGTATTTGTGATCATCACATCTTGGCAAATATATACCTGATCTTGGTAAGATTTCCTTTGCCCTCTGGCACAGGATCCATGTCATTTAAATACATATCATTTAAGACGAGAGAAATATGAATACTCCCAGCGATATTAGAGGTTAAATGAGACTACCCCTTTAAACCACTCTCAATCCGTGACTTTTTTTCAAATATATACCTTTGATTCACAGGACGCTACAGACATCAGAGCATGTTAATATTATGACTATTTGGTCTCATCCTATTCCTTGAAAATTGAAAGTGACAGTAAAATACTGGGACAAACTACAAAAGGGATACCTTTTGAGCAGAGAGATGGAAAGAGGAAGAAAAATAGCCCACCAGTTTACCCCAGCAACCATCCACATTTGTTTCGTTTCCTAGTAACCAGCACTTTGGTAAATTTATAGGACCACATAACGGGCTCTTATGGAGATTTGGGTTGACCCCAGAATGTATCATGCTCTTCTACAACCCAATCCTCTAAATATGAATTATACGGGATCTAAAGGTTCACAAGAAATCCACGTTTTAATGCAGGTAATCTCTTCACCTTAGAACACACCTTGCATCTCTGAGCTGTGATCAGCTTCTAGTGGAAGGAGCAAGTTCTTTCTCTACACCTCCCTCGAAGTGTGCATGTATATTGTACGCTCAACAGAAGGTCTGTGTCGAGGTGCTGAACTGCAGAAACCACTCTGTGACTAAACAGATGCAAGAGAAATACAAAACAACGGGGTTATAAATTGATAGAATGTGAGTTTTCAACGATACTCTGGATTTGGAGTGGAGGGTTCCAGGCAAGTCTGGTAAGGTAAAGAGTTACACAGTGTCAGACCGCAAGTTGTGAAACACGAGTTCCTTGAGTAGGAGGCCAGCTGCCAGAACATGTGAGTGAATCTAGGCCATTGGATCATAAGTGTTTGCTTGATGAAGATCGGGTGACCTTGTCAAAGGCTGTTTCTAGACACATAATATACCTCTTCAATAGGAAGATGCTTTTAAAGTTGATTTTATTCTCTGCGTCCAACCACTAAAAGTACCACTAGGCTGTTGACTCATTGTTACACTTTTTTAAACCAAAGCCAAGGTGCCCTCATCATTTTCAGCTACTGGATACAGGATAATGCTGCAATTGAGCTTAGAATTTACCACTGAGTCGGGTGATATGTAAAAGAGACTGACAGGAAAATTGGGAAAGCGAGTGCCTTTTGCCATAAATTTGCACGTATGGATCCTTAGATGTGTCTAAATCCTTCAGCAGTGCCTGACGACCCATCTCCTTTTCAGCAGATGATGCCCGCTACCTGGCACAGACTTCCTGGAGAGTTCCTTACCTAATCAAACACAGCAACCTTCAGAAAATGACACAAGCAGCCCACCATCTGGGGCCCAATGTGGCGCCTCCTTAGAGTTGGGAAGCCTCCGTGATAAGGTGCGTGGGCGCCACACTGGTACTTTAGCTACATTATGGGCACTTTTAGAGCACTTTTCTACCGTGTGGTAATAGTGTTTTCAGACTCTCGCCGCCATTTTTCTTCTGGTTTTCTCAGTGACGAGAGCTAAGTGCTCAAGGGACACTATGGTATGTATAAGAATATGACACCTCATGACAAGCAGCGCATTGAGACGAGAGCTCTTTCAGTAGAGCGTCACGGATCTGCTCATTAGAACAGTTAAAGTATTTTGCCGCTATCCAGATAAGGCTTTGTTTGTCAAGTTAAATGTTGATGTTGAAAGTCCTGGTTTTAAAATAACCCCGAATTATCTGCAATTGTTCTGATATTATCTCTAATCAGCTCTCTTTACTGGCGAGGATGTCTCTTTCACAGCATTCACGCGTCACGAGATGTCAAAGGCAGCCTTTCAGGTCCCGCAGAAGTGCTCGATAATGCAGCGAGCTGAGGCAGGCGCGCCTCTTCACGTTAAAAATGCGAAATTGCTTGAATTACTTTCCTCCTTAGAATCCATCTCTTCCTCAGCCCGTTCCGCACGACGCAGAGACGTTCAAGGGCTGCATGAAGTAGTTCCTCGCACAGCATCCGGACTGGGTTTCTGCCACACGGTGCTTAGCTCCGAGGGGCCACTCTATAGGCTGCTTGAATATCTCTGTGCCTTGTAAAACAGGTTGCACAGCAGCCGGAAGCAAGGGCGCACTATGGAAAAATAAAAATAGTTGTCAGCCTACGGAAAATCTTTCAGTAATTTCTTACCTCAGATTGTCAAATGTGCGAGAGAAAAACAGCTTAATCTAATTGTAAAATACCTAGAATTAATAATGTTACCCAATGTGCTTTTTGCCTGCTTCACAGCACTTTATTACATCGTAAGAACAAGGAACACAAACAATAACAGCGGTACACACAGTATTTAAAGTATTACGGAAAACAATGGGCACATCATCCGTGTATAAGGAAGGCCGTGAACAGAGCGTAACACAGCCCCCTGCGGTGCCAGGGGAGGGGGGCATAACCATTCAGCCCAATTAAAATCTGTGACGTATAGAAGACTCAAAGGCCCCTAATGATCGCATTCTATAGGAGGGACAAGGGGTTGGGCGGAACTCATGGAGTTTGACTCTGTGGAATTCCAGAGGGTGACATAAGAACTCCGGGAGATTCTGCAGAGTAACAACCTGTGGAAATAAATGTTGTTGCATTGCTGGCACTGCAATTTAGCGTTGATAGCGTCAGCAGCGCTGAAAAAGTGTGAACAGCACCATGCGGTGCCCTAGAGCATGCGCCCATTCAAGTTGACTTTGTTGCTGCTCGAGTAGAAAATCTACTCAAGCAGGAGCAAATCTACTCAAAAAGCATCACTCTGATTGTAACCGGCTGGTGTTTGGACAAAATATTGGAAACACAAGCCTTGTGGGACAGAATATTGTGTCAAAAATATCGAGGACAAGAATATTGTGAAGGTCGTTTTCTATGGGTAAGTAAAATCACCCGCTTTGCGAAATAGCAGGTTGCATGTATATGTTAGCTCAAATATGAGGGACGCCCAGTGCCGCCCGGGCTTGCCAAGAGTTTTTCTCTGCCCGCACCTTCCACAGAGCATGGCAGTATGCCATACTGCAGCTCCTCTGCCTTGCTCAAAGGCAGTAGAATATGTGTATCCTCCTCTGGCTTATGCAAAGAGAGAGGAAATTTGTTGTGCACTCCCCAATGCCTTTTCCAGCGACGTGAGAGTCAACTACCAAGAACGTACGAGGGTCCTGTTAGCTCTCCTTGATGTTTGTGATCCTCGGAAAAATGAAGGTGATGAGGCCTGGCACAGTAAACAGCCACCCAAGTGACTTGTTTTCAAATCCCAACAGGACACAGAGGAAGCTGTCAGTTCTCTCGGCATTCCCTCTTACTCATTATGCAACAACTCCCCCGCTCTTGAGTGAGATGGCAGCAGTGACGTATCAAAGGCTCCAGCAGCCCCAGCAATGCAGGGGAGGGCCGAGGTTCAGGGGGCCCCCTCAGCACAGTTCCATGGCCTGAGAGCTCCTGAGTGAGTTTGGAGGGGGACCCCTCAATTTTTGTTACACCACTGGGTGGCAGGAATTCCCTCCGATGCTGTTGGGCTTAGCATGGGCTTCCAACAATTCCTCACAGCCTTGAGCACGGCAGGGAAATCAGTATATTTCACACAGCTTTTGTCAATGTAAGGGGAGGAAGGCATGATTACCGACATTCTTAGGAAGGACGACTGTTAGAAATGGGGTCTTTGGTTGACGGTCAGGTTACCCCCTGTTCAAGCAAGGATTCTCACTCTAATCAGGGTAAAAGAGAATCACCCTCAGCTAACCCCTGCTTACCACCTTGGTAGCTTGGCAGAGCAGTAGGCTTACCTTCAGAGTGCTAGGTGTAAAGTATTTGTACAAACACACACAGTAAATTAATGAAAACACTACAAAATGACACAAAACAGGTTTGGAAACATTTATCTAAACAAAACTAGACCAAAACGACAAAAATTCGACATACAGAAGTCAAGTTATGAATTTTTAAAGATTAAATTAAAAAATAGCGCTTAGAAACACAAAATGCTTCAATGAGTTGTTAACACAGTGTCGTGACGGAGTCGTTCCCAACAATCCGACACCAGCGGCGCCGGCCACGGAGTCACGTGGACCCCCATTTACAGTACCTTGGTGAAGAGTGAAAACAAGCCGATGCGCGAAGTCGGGGATCGCGGCGTCGGTGAGAAACACTGAATCCACGCACCTGGAGTGGCATCGGTCACGACGTGGTGCGGCGACTTCCACGGAGTCGCAGACTTTGGCGGGGCTTCAGCGGTGTCGGGCCTGCGAAGGTCGTCGCGTTCCAGCGAAGATCACAGAGTTGGTTGCAGGCGGCGTCACCGGATTCAGCAGTGGCGTCGGTCCGGAGTCGTCCGAAGTCGATTTCCTTGGATTTTCACCAGCTTTTCCTTTCAAGGACCCAGGGACTGGATAGGGTACCACTTGTCAGGGCAGGAGTCTCAGCAGAGAGTCCAGGTGCTGGTGAGGGAAGTCTTTGATGGCCCTGAGACTTCAGAACAGGGGGCAAGCTCAGTCCAATCCCTTGGAGAGTCCTTTTCAAGCAGGAATATACCGCAAAGTCCAGTCTTTGTCCCCTTGCACAGGCAGAAGCAGCAACTGTAGGATAGCTCCACAAAGCACAATCACAGGCAGGGCAGCACTTCTCCTCAGCTCTTCTCCAGGCAGAGGTTCCTCTTGATGTCCAGAAGTGATCTAAAGTCTGTAGTTTTGGGTGCCCTTCTTATATCCAATTTCTCCTTTGAAGTAGACCTACTTCAAAGCAAAGTCTCTTGTGAATGTGAAATCCTGCCTTGCCCAGGCCAGGCCCCAGACACTCACCAGGGGGTTGGAGACTGCACTGTGTGAGGGCAGGCACTGCCCTTTCAGGTGTTAGTGACCACTACTCCCCTCCCTCCTAGCACAGATGGCTCATCAGGATATGCAGGCTACACCCCAGCTCCCTTTGTGTCACTGTCTAGTGTGAGGTGCAACCAGCCCAACTGTCAAACTGACCCAGATAGGGAATCCACAAACAGGCAGAGTCACAGAAATGGTATAAGCAAGAAAATGCTCACTTTCTAAAAGTGGCATTTTCAAACACACAATCTTAAAATCAACTTTACTAAAATATGTATTTTTAAATTGTGAGCTCAGAGTCCCCAAACTCCACATGTCCATCAGCTCCCAAAGGGAATCTACATTTTAATCAGATGTAAAGGTAGCCCCCATGTTAACCTATGAGAGGGACAGGCCTTGCAACAGTGAAAAACAAATTTAGCAATATTTTGCTATCAGGACATATAAAACACATTGCTATTTGTCCTACCTTAACCATACACTGCACCCTGCCCTTGGGGCTACCTAGGGCCTACTTTAGGGGTGTCTGACATGTAAGAAAAGGGAAGGTTTAGGCCTGGCAAGTGGGTACACTTGCCAAGTCGAATTTACAGTTAAAACTGCACACACAGACACTGCAGTGGCAGGTCTGAAACATGATTACAGAGCTACTTATGTGAGTGGCACAACCAGTGCTGCAGGCCCACTAGTAGCATTTGATTTACAGGCCCTGGCACCTCTAGTCCACTTTACTAGGGACTTACTAGTAAATCAAATATGCCAATCATGGATAAGCCAATTACATACACATTTTGTAAAGGAGCACTTGCACTTTAGCACTGGTTAGCAGTGGTAAAGTGCCCAGAGTAACAAAAACAGCAACATCAGAGTCCAGAACACATCAACAACTAGGGAAACAGAGGCAAAACGTTAAGGGAGACCACGCCAAGGATGAAAAGTCTAACAATGACGGAATCAATAGACCTGTTACAGGGTGTGGGAGCAGACGGTGCAATTATTTCCCAAGCCCCACACTTTTAATGGCCCTACAACATATTTATTTATAGGTTTTAAAAACAAATCTTCCATCTTTATTATTTAAAGTAGCTAATATGGATAATTCCTCTAGATGATACCAGATGATGATTTGCCTTCAGTTAGAAGGCCCAGCAAGAACATCTGACAAGCCTGGAGTGTGACAACCCCCTCCAACACTTGGACAAAATTGGAGAGGCAACAAATGAATCTACCAGCCTTTGGAAAGGCAATGGGTATACACAAGACCCAAGAGATGAGTGCAAAGGCCTTTTTCTCTAGAGCTTTCAATAGCTTGTGGCTCTGCTACTGTGCTACTTGAGCTTTTAGGTTGAGCCTACTAGACAATGCATTGGCTGTCTGTTGCAAGGCATATTGTGGCTTACCAACATCATTGAGGAGCTTGGTGCCCGATCATTGCTCATCATCAGTTGGCTTGCTTGTTACTCATGTGCCAGTTTGTTAATCTTATGCTTGTCTCTCGCATGAAGTATAGCCTCTTTACAATATTTTTGCTTGCTTTTCAAGCACTACTTTTTTCTTGTGTTAAGAACACCATAAGCATGCATGAGAGCTCTCACTCTCGTGTACTTCCCTCCCCTTGCAGTTGTGTTGCTCTGTGCCACCTCACTGCTTCTCTCTGTCCGCATCCCTGTTGCACTCGTTTGGTCCTTCTCCCCACTGCCTTCCTGTACCCTCTGTGTTATTTTCCCACACTTTTTTCTTTCTCCCCATAGCTTTTTCCAGCACTGCACCCTCTGTGTTGCTTTCCCCTCATCTGTGCTGATTCCCTGTCCCTCCGCCCATTGTGTTGCTTTCACCTAACTCCCACCCACCCCCTGTACTGTCTACGCCTGCTTCCCACCCTCTCTGTATTGCGTCCATCTTCCCCTGCCCTCCCCTTGTTGCTTCTGCTTGCCATTATTTCCTTTCTCCCCTCAGCTCACTTAAGAACACTTTTGTGCATTTTCTTTTCTTTTTGGTTACAGATCCGACTTGGATCAGTAACTAAAAAGAATAAAAAGCACTCCTGTCATTTTGAAGGCATGTGCATGCATGATGAAGTGCCCACAAAATGACGCAGACGGCTAGGCCAAGACTTGTTTTTAAAAAATAAACATTTTAGCCACACTGCACATAATCTGGAATGCTGTGCAGTGTGACCTTAGCCACTAAAAAGCCAATAGGTCAGAAAGGTGATTGTTGGTTGGTGACAGAAAGATGGTTTTGCCAATGCTTGTTTTTTTTATTTGCATGCTATCAACAATTGAGAGGTGGTAAGTGTCCGTGCTTATTAACCTAAATGACACATGTGCAATGTCTTCATCTTCCTTTCTTCACTACCACTTATTCGTTGTATGCATACGTTTTCATATAAACGGCTCTAGCACTTGCACACATATTCTGAAATGGAATTGTAATACAACAAACCACGAAAAGACACTGAATAGATCCAAGCGCTGTGTGACTGCAATATTTAGTTTACAATTGTTCAGCAGTATTTGAGTTCTGTGCAACACAAGCTCCTTGTCATATGCAAAATTAGCTGAATTTTGGGTCCTTTTGTAACTTTTGACCTCTTTAGCAAATCTGCAGCAAATTTGTAACACAGAAAGTTTAAACCCATAGGTGCTGGGGACGAGCTAGTTACGTCTTGGGCCATGGTGCTCGTGTGCTGAGGACGTAACCAGCTTGTCCTGGATCTGGCCCATGGGGGGAGCGCTAGTGCTTCCCCTGTGGGCCTCTCACCCCCTCCCCTGAGATGGGATGGAAGGGGAATTACTTCCCCTTCCACCCCCGACCCCTTGACTTCCCCCCCAATGACGCCTGATGACGTCAGCGTGCGATCTTGCTCTGACCTCATCAGAGGTCGCCTCCATCAAGCTGGAAGCTCAGCTTCCAGCGCGATCGGAAGAGAAACGCTTTTGTTTCTCTTCCGATCAGGGGATGGGGAGATCAGAGTGTCATGAAAGGAAAGGAAAGTCTTTTCCTTTCCTTTCTTGTCCCTCTGAGCAGTTCTAGAGCACGATCACATAGCGATCGTGCTGCAGAAATGCTCACTAGACACCAGGGAATTTGTTTTTTTCATATAAACAATGAAGGGGAGCAACCCCTTGGGCAAGGGTAGCTCCCATGGGGCGCATTTTTTAAGGCCTCTCTTGACACCTTGGGGGCAGATTGGCCTATTTTAATTAGGCCGATCTGCCACCAATGGGGCACAAGCCACTAGGCACCAGGGATATATATTTTTATTTTTTTACAGGTGGGGAGCGGCCCCTTAGGCAAGAGTCACTCCCCTGAGGGGCAAATTTATTTCAGGCCATTTCTGCCCTCTTGGGGTCAGATCAGCCTATTTTTATTAGGCCAATCTGCCCCCAAGGGGGGCTGAAACCACTAGACACCAGGGATTTAAAAAAAATACAATTTCATGAGGAGCAACCCCTTAGACAAGGGTAGCTCACCAGGGGGTGCATCGGCCTACTTTTACTAGGCCAATTTGCCCCCAAGAGGGGCAGAAACCACTAGACACCACGGATTTGTTTTTAGATTTTACATAAGAGGAGCAACTCCTTAGGCAAGGGTTGCTCCCCAGGGGGCGCATTTATATTAGGCCATTTCCCTATTTCTATTAGGCCCATCTGCCCCCAAGAGGGACAGAAACCACTTAGGCACTAGGGATTGTTGTGTGTGTGCAAGTGTTTTTTTTGGGGGGGAGGCCCCTTGGGCAAGGGTCACTCCCCATGGGGGCACATTACTGTTGGCTGTTTCTGCCCCACTTGGGGGCAGATTGGCCTATTTTTATTAGGCCCATCTGCCCCCAAGGGTGGTAGAAAGCCTACTAGACACCATGGAAGAATTATTTTTTAAAAAAGAGGGTAGAGGTATGTCCATACCCCCACCCCAAATAAATGGAGACAAAGTTGTTCTGCCCACTGGTGTGCAGATGGGGCAATTACCCCCAATCCACTGCCCGGGGGGACAGAAAGCCTAGTAGATGCCAGGGAATTGAAAAAAAAGAGTGGTGGGAGGTGCAAACCAGTATGGGCATGATTATGCCCCCCATCCCAACTGAAGGGGGTAACAGTGTTTCAGGTATCCCAACGGCAAGCAAGAGGACATTTGATTATTTTGGGTTTGATTTTACATTTGGGTCAAGGGAGCATGTCTAACTCTCAATATCCACCAGACCTACACACATCTAAAAACTAAACATCTGGGTGAGTTCAGAGTGGTGTGCTTCACATGCAGACCACACCATTTTCTTACCCACAATTCCCTGAAAACTTCCAACTTTGCTTGAAATCGTGCATTTGTTCTACATTTTTGTGATGGAACCTTCCGGAATCTGCAGGAATCCACAAAATTCCCACCACTCGGCATAGTCGCATCTATACCGATAAAAATTCTGCCCCACTTGTCAGCCTAAAAACTTTTTATTTTCAAACTGCCCTTTTGGACCCGCTTTGGTTCCCTCTCAATGTTGACATGTTTTTGGCCCTTCCCTTTCACAGGCACTTGTCCCACCTACACAAGTGAGGTATCAGTTTTATCGGGAGACTGAGGGGAATGTTTGATGGTAGGAAATTTGGCCGGTGTGGTGATCTCACACAGAAATGTGAGCAAAAGGTGATTTTATTTGCAAAATTGAGGTTTGCTGTGGATTCTGAGTGAGAAAACACTAGTAGGATCCACACAAGTCACACCTCTCTGGAATCCCTCGGATGTCTAGTTTTCAGAAATGTCTGGGGTTGGTAGGTTTCCCTAGATGGCTGCTGAGCCCAGGACCAAAAATGCAGGTGCCCCCCTCTGGCAAAAAGGGGTAGTATTGTCATGGATAATTTTGATGTGTCCATGTTGTGTTTTGGGGCATATCCTTTCACGGCCACTAGGCCTACCCACGTGTGAGGTACCATTTTTATCGAGAGACTTGGGGGAATGCTGGGTTGATGAAAATTTGTGGCGCCTCTCAGATTCCAGAACTTTCTATCACCAAAATGTGAGGAAAAAGTATTTTTTTGCCAAATTTTGAGGTTTGCAAAGGATTCTGGGTACAGGAACCTGGTGAGAACCCCACAAGTTACCCCATCCTGGGTTCCCCTAGGTGTCTAGTTTTAAAAAATGCACAGGTTTGGTAGGTTTTCAGAGGTGCCGGCGGACCTAGAGGCCAAAATCCACAGCTAGGCACTTTCCCAAAAACATGTCAGTTTTAAATGTTAAAATTTGATGTGTCCATGTTTCGTTTTGGGGAGTTTTTTGTCATGGGCACTAGGCCTAACAACACAAGTGAGGCTGAGGTACCATTTTCATCAGGAAACTTGTGGGAATGCTGGGTAGAAGGAAATTTGTGGCTCCTCTCACATTCTAGACTTTCTATCACCGAAATGTGAGGAAAACGTGTTTCTTTTGCCAAACGTTGAGGTTTGCAAAGGATTTTGGGTAACAGAACCTGGTGAGAGCCCCACAAGTCATCCCATTATGAATTCCTCTAGGTGTCTAGTTTAAAAAATTATGTAGGTTGGCTAGGTTTCCCTCAGTGAGCTTGAGGCCACAATTCACAGCTAGACACTTTGCAAAAAAACAGGTCAGTTTTCTTTGGGAAAATGTGATGTGTCCACGTTGTGTTTTGGGGCATTTCCTGAGGCGAGCCCTAGGCCTACCCACAAAAGTGAGGTATCATTTTTATCAGGAGACTTGGGGAAATGCTAGATGGAAGGAAGTTTGTGGCTCCTCTCACATTGCAGAACTTTGCAGCACCGAAATATGTGGGAAAATCATTTTTTAGATAGATTCTGAGGTTTACAATGGATTCTGGGTAACAGAACCTGGTGAGAGCCCCACAAGTCACCCCGTCCTGGATTCCTTAGGTGTCTAGTTTTGAAAAATGCACAGGTTTGCAAGGTTTCCCTAGGTGCCGGGTGAGCTACAGGCCAAAATCCACAGCTAGGCACTTTCCAAAAAACACGTCAGATTTCAATGTAAACATGTGATGTATTCATGTTGCATTTCCTGTCATGGGCACTAGGCCTACCCACACAAGTGAGGTACCGTTAGTATTGGGAGACCTGTGGGAATACAGACTAGAAGGGCAAGTGTTATTGTCCCTTGTCTTTCTCTAAATTCTGTCCTTCCAAATGTAAGACAGTGTGTAAAAAAGAAGTCTATTTGAGAAATGCCCTGTAATTCACATGCTAGTATGGGGACCCCCAAAATCAGAGATGTGCAAATAACCACTGCTTCTCAACACCTTATCTTGTGCCCTTTTTAGAAATACAAAGGTTTCCTTGATACCACTCTTTAGATTTCACCAAATGAATTGCTGTGCACCCGGTATACAATGAAAACCCATTGCAAGGTGCATCTCATTTATTGGCTCTGGGTACCTAGAGTTCTTTATGAACCTACATGCACTATGTGTCCCCACAACTAGAAGAGTCCAGCAGATGTAACAATATATTACTTTAAAAAATCTGCCATAGCTGGAAAAAGTTATAGAAGGAAACGTGGGCAGAAATGGCTCATTTTTTTACCACAATTTCAATATTTTTTATTTTAGCTGTTACTTTCTGTAGGAAGACCTTAAAGGATCTACACAAATGACCCCTTGCTGAATTCAGAATTGTGTCTACTTTTCAGAAATGTTTAGCTGTCCAGGATCTAGCATTGACTTCACACCCATTTCTGTCAATGATTGGAAGGAGACCGAAAGCACAAAAAATCATAAAAATGGGGTATGTCCCAGTAAAATGCCAAATTTGTTTTGAAAAATGTGGTTTTCTGATTCAAGTCTGCCTGTTCTTGAAAACTGGGAAGATGGTGATTTTGGCACCGCAAACCCTTTGTTGATGCAATTTTCAGGGGAAAAACTCATGCTTTCGCTTTCTTCTGCAGCACTTATTTCCATTTTTCTGAAAAAAACTAACTTTTAGCTGTATTTTTCCTACTTTCTTGGTCTCCTCCAGGGGAACCCACAAAGCCTGGGTACCTTTAGAATCCCTCGGATATTGGAAAGAAAGGACACAAATTTGGTGTGGATAGCTTATGTGGGAAAAAAATTATGAGGGCCTAAGCGCAAACTATCCCAAATAGGAAAAGGCTCAGCACCTGAGGAGGAAAAGGCCTGGCAACAAAGGGGTTAAATCTTGAAAGCTGTTTTCCACAGATTTATTTTTAAGTTGTCAAGGGAAGCAAAAGTTATCAAAAGTGTAAAAATTTGATTTTCTACGATGCACAGTGTCAATCTGAACTATAAGGTCGATACTGTGCCTCTGTCATACAGACATGCTGGTTTTCATAGCACTGTACTAGGTAGGGGTTTGAAACTCTAATGGTAACTGGGGTTTGAATGGGCTCTCGCACTGTCCTCTCTGACAGTGAAGGGCCTAAAAAGGATTAGGTGCCCAGAGTTTAGCTGATAATAAAGATATTTTTTAGGAGTATAAGGCAAGATCCCTAATCTGAGGATTTATTCTGTCATTTTGCCTAAGTGCAAAAATACCTGAGGAAATCCATTTTGCACCATTTTTAGGTTGAGTGCGCAAGTGCTTTAACGTGTTATAGGTATTTGTTGTGAGGCCGGAAGAAGAAGCTCTCTGCAAACGGGGTTAATTGTTAACGTTTTATTTTAGGAGTAAAGCTTAAATGTCCCTCAGCCGCCAGCCTCTAAAAAGCCACCCACAACTGGCTTTCTCAGAACGCGGTTGCAGATGAAAACAAACATTCTAATACAGGCTTGTGAGTAAAGGTTACAGTGTGCCCGTGAACTTGCCCATAACTAAACAGTAAAACTTACAGAACATAACAGTATTGTGGGCTTTTGACCATGCCCACGTCATGCCCATCTCTTTCATTTGTTCCTGGGCTTGCATTTCAAAAATCACCTGATAAATGCTTGTCCCGTCTTGGGGCGTTTTTTTTTTCGCCTTGGGGACCAACCCTGTTACATGGATAATAACACGATTGCCAACATGTTTGATTGTGAGCTAACATATTTTTCCTTTCGAGTCTCCTTCGCACTCATGCTCATGGCGGCAATGGCGCTTTGTTTGTTTTTGTGGGCAATATCAGTTTAGTCTCCTGGGGAAACTTGATAACTGGTTTCACATAGGAAATGGCCCGATGTTAGACTGATGTGTGCTGTATCGCACTGGGGTAACTTTTCCCTAAAACTCAGATGTTTGTACTTACAGGAGAGCGGTTCATACAACTTTATTAATTTTGAAACCTTGTGGAATGTAGATTTTTTTTTTGCTTCTGTTTTGCACCCAGTGCTTGACCGGCCCTAACCACGTCTTCCATTTTTTTTGTCTCAATTGTTATTTTATTTAACCGTTGTCATATTTCATTATTAACATCTGCATTGTTTTAAAGTTATGAAGGAAATTAAAAGCGCTTTTTGTCTACCATATGTTCTTACCTTTAAGCATACCTTGACAACACGGTCAGCCTTTCCGAAAGCAGAAAATGCTTCTATCACCAACCAGATGAAGCTGGAACTCTTAAGGCTAAATTCCAGATGGGCGTTTGCGACGCAACTGACATATATAGCAGAATACCCGTATATCAATTGCTCATAGGAGTTACTTATGTTCTATTAGCAGTCGATCTGTAGGGTTACGTAAAGATGCAGTACCAGAAGAGACATTAATTGATGTACAAATTAATAAATCATTTACATTACATTTTTGGAAGGAATTATTTTTCTTCACTTTGTGGAAATATCGGATACATTTCTTTTGTTTAATAAACGCTACATATCTTTTACAAATATGTACATTTCCTCTAGTGACTGAACTTGTCTTGTTCCTAGCAATAGGTAGGTTTAGCTTGGAAGGGATTTTTTTTTGGAGAGGTGTGGTTGTGGGACATGTAATTCTCCTACCCCCTCAACGATTTAGTGATTAGAGTCTAGTTGTTTATGTGTTGTTACGTCACTTGTGGAATAATATTGATATTGTCCCAAAACATGTGCTGAATAGCAGTTATTGTGGTCCATTTTTTGGGAAGTTTTGGATGAATTCGGATAGTCCCATGTCATGTCATTCCATGCGTTGGGAGTTGATCTTGAGTAAACTTGCCTAATATTTTGTGTGTGTTTGAACTTGGGGATTTCAAGAGTGAGGTTTTCAATATTAGCTTAGCATACGGCTTTGTGTTTTTTTCCTTGTTGGTCTCAGAATACAGCTGCTTTAGATCACCAGCCAGCCCAAGAACTTGCGCGCCACTGTGATATGATCAAACCTTTAGGTGCTAGTGATTGAACTGATGCCTAATTTCGCATGTCTTTAAGTGAAGGTAGGCTGGCTGTAGAAAGTCACATGGTCGAGGGTATTCTCTAGTCGATTATTGATAAAATCAGTAATTGCACTGATGTAAAGAAATCATGCTCTGCTAACTGGTATTTGATGTTTTGAATTGTATTTATTTTCCTTGGCTTGTTGCCATGGGCTAGTTTTCTTAGGTCAAGCGCGCAAGCGCTTTCGACATGTTGTTATCTATCTGTGGGCTTTTAACCACACCCATCACTTTGACTTGTTTGTAGGCTTGCCTTTCAAAAATCCCTTGATGTCACTTGGGAAACCTTTATGTTTGCTCCGCCTTGGGGCGGTGTTATAAATAAATCTGTGAAGGCCACACAGAGCAAGTGGGATGACCAGTTTATTTCAAGACTCCTCACAGAACAATGCCCTAACAGTCCCAACATTCTATGGCAAACTCCAAGCCAGCCCAATGCCAACATTCTAAGGTAGGCAGGAACATCCCATTCTACATCATAATTTATAAACAACTAATTTACTTAATCCTAATACCTATTACAACATAAATTATAATACAGTATTCACAGACATTGAGTAACATCATGTTGGTAGTTTTCCAGTGTGGCATTTCCCTTTTCTGTTTACTAATCTTGTGCTTATAACATATCTCCTTCCCTCACGAAGTGAATACAAAGTCCTTGTGCCACACGGGTACTTTCCTGGTTCGAGGTCTCCATCTTTCCCTCTGTGCTCTTGCAGTCTGCTCGGCGTTGTTCGTGGTAACTGGATCGCCTTCTTCCTTGTCAACAGAGCCTTGATGATGTACAATCCGGTCCATGCTCCAAATTCTTCCATCCTCTAACTTAACCCCATTCCGATATACATTTTTAATCTTAATGGGTTCTGAAAATTTACTACAACCTCTTTGTGCACGATCAGGGAGCCTGACCTTGACCCATTGCCCCATTTGCCATGTCTTATTTTTGGTTCCGAATTTATTATTATACCAGTTCTTATACTTCTCTTGTTTGCGGCGGAAGCACTCTGCAGTCACTTCTTTTGGTACATACACACGCTCACCCCCCAGTAACCAATTTGGGTTTAATTTAGTCCCCGGTTGCCTTCCTTTCAGAGACAGGAAAGGTGATAATCCTGTGTCTGTGTTTGGAGTGGTATGGTACGACCACAACATCTGATTCAACGCAGTTTCACATGCCAACCCTGAGGCTCTCGCTCTTTGAATACACTCCTTGAACATCCTATTCATTATTTCCACCAACCCATTGGCCTTAGGATTGTATAGAGCAGTCCTGCAATGTTGGACTCCCCAGTTCTGAAGGAACTCTCTCATTTTGTCGGAAGTGAACTGCACTCCATTGTCGGTTACTAAGGTGCTGGGAATACCTTCTTTCATAAATGTCTCTGTTAGGAAGTTGATAGCATCTACAGTCGATATCTGCTTCGCAATCTTAAACATTGTCCAATGTGAATGATAGTCTTTCAGCACAAAGATGTAATGCCCATTGTTCCCCAGATACTCATTAGGACCTAGAATGTCAAGCCCAAGTTTGTCCCAAGGCTTCGCTGGTATGCTCACAGGCGACAGTGGGGCCTTACGTGTTAAATGGGTTTTGTCACTCATTGCACACGCCAGACATTCTCGCACGACATTCTCCACTTCACTATCCATCTGCGGAAACCAATATGTGGCGCATAGTTTATTTTTGGTGAGACTGCGTCCCAGATTACCTTCATGGGCCAGTTCCACCAATTTACCCCATAGTTTACAGGGAGGAACGATTCTTTCGCCCCTCATCACTAGATTGTTGGAGATATGTAGCTCGAGTCTGACATTCCAATAGCCCTTAAGGTCTTCCTCCACATCCCTTATTTTGTTTGGCCACCCTCTGACAATTCTCTCTTTGAGTAATTGTAGCGTCTGATCCTTTTCAGTTTCTTCCACCCACTCCTCTTTCGTAAGACTAGCTAAGTCTATCCACAATATGGGTTCATATATCTGTGATTCTTCTGCTTGACTGCCCTCCCTTAACGAATTAAGTCTTGGAGATCTGGACAAATAGTCAGCAATAGTATTTTTGTTACCAGGCACATACACAACATTAAAGTTGTAACCTTCTAGACCCAACATCCACTTGGCTATGCGTGGGGTAGCACGCTCCCTGCCTAGTGTAGTAAAAATATTGACTAAGGGTTTATGATCTGTCTTGATCGTGAAGGATAGACCCCATAGGAAAAATTTGAAGTGGGTTATGGCCCAATAACAGGCTAACGTTTCCCTTTCAACAGTCAAGTAATTACCTTCTGCTTCATTCAACGCTCTCGAAGCAAAGGCCACAATTTTCTCCTGACCATTGACTTGCTGTGACAACATTGCCCCTAGACCTTGGCCACTCGCATCAGTGGTCACAAAAGTTTTACATTTCGGGTCGAATTTTCCTAAATGTGGAGAATGAATGATAGCTTCCTTAATATCATTGAATGCTCGTTGGCAATCACTATTCCATAAAAAAGGAGCATCCTTCTTTAAGAGTGCCCTCATAGAGGCCGTGACCATGGCAAAATTCCGTACAAATTTTGCCATGTACTCGGCCAAACCCAAGAAGGATCTGAGTTCGGGTTTACTAGTAGGGGCTATCGCTTCTTCCACAGCCTTAATCAGGTCATGCTTAGGTTGTATACCCTCCCGGGTGATCTTATGCTCAAGGAACTCTACCGAAGCCATACCAATTTGACATTTCTCCTTCTTAATTGTCATTCCTGCTTTGCTTAAGACATTGAACACTTGTCTCAAGGTGTCATCATGTTCAGCCCTGCTGTTTCCGTAGACCAAGACATCGTCTTGGAAACATAAACTATGTTCCACCCCTTTCAGAATATTTTGCATAATCCGTTGGAACACAGCTGCCGCAGATGCTAGACCAAACGGCATCCGGCAGTACTGAAAAGCTCCAAAAGGCGTGATGAATGAAGTGAGGGAACGTGAGGAGGGGTGTAGCTCCACTTGATGGTACGCAGAGGATAGATCTATGACACTGAAAACATTTTGCAGGACCCAAAGTACTCAACATTTCGTTGATTCTAGGTAATGAAAATCTTTCCACCCAAATGTTGGCATTAAGATCCCTCAAATCCACGCAGACACGTATACCCCTTCCTCCAGACTTCCGAGTAACAACAATAGGTGCTAACCAAAGAGCACTTTCAATCGGCTCAATAACCCCCAACTGTTCTAAACGATGCAACTCTTGTTTAAGGGGTTCCTGCATCAAAAGCGGTTCAGGCCTGGCCTTGTGCGAAACGGGAACTGCCCCCTCCTTCACTATAATCTTATGCTGATAATTAACCAAACGGCCCAACTTATCTTCGAAGAGGCCAGGGAACTCTTTGCATATGGCATGCTCACTCTCTGGACTTCCTACCAATAACACTGGTTCTTCCCTGTTAGGGTCCAGGCGTATGCCTAACTCACGTTGATGTTCCCATCCCAACAAATTAGAACCCTTGTTGGTGAAGTAAACTTTTGCGGTGGTCGATCTGCCTTTAAAAGTTATATGCATGATCATCATCCCTTTCAATGGTATGGATCAATATTATATCCCCCAGGGGATATGCCTGCAGACTGTAAACTGTATCCTTAACCTTTGAACTTTCTCTCATAAATACTGTAATTTATGAAGGTGAAGGGGGAACATGAATCTGCATATACTCTTACTTGTTCACCATTTAAAGTTATATTACAAGTGGGACACATGGTATTTTTACACGTACTCTCCACACTTCCTTTAACCTGCAGTACAATTTTGCTGTGGGGTTCTTGGAAATCCTCCACCTTGTGCACTCCTTTCCTGCCATTATGTTCATTCCTCTCTCCCCTACATACCCTCCCATAGTGCCCTTTGGCTCTGCATTTCCTACATATACAATTGCGAGCAGGGCAGTCAGGCCGTTAGCCAAATGCCTAACATTCCCACATCTGTAGCATCTACTTTTGGTGTTTCCTACAGCATTCTTCTTTATTGAGATTTCTTGGGTTTTAATTTCCTCCTCCTCCTTAGGTCCCATGCACTCTTTATTAGGAACAGTTCTGACCTCTTTTACTTCATCACTTATTGTGGCACTCTTCATTAATCTGATACACTCTGCTGTGTGTTCAATGCCTTTGGCTATCTCAATAGCTTCCTTTAATGAGGGACTTAAAATTAACAATTTCTCCTGCACTTTACTATTGTTGGTGCACCTTACTAACTGATCTCTGATTAGAGAGTCCTCTAGACCCCCAAAATCACATGTCGAAGCAAGACCTTTGAGACTAGCTATGTAACTGGACACCTTCTCATCTCTACCCTGTACCCTACTTAAGAATTTGTGCCTCTCAAGGACCACATTCACTCTTTCTCCAAAGTGACCCTCTAACTTTTTGAGCGTCATTTCATATACGTCTTACTCTTCCGCTTCCTCCTCTTCGTCCTCTTCTCCCAGTTCTGTTAAACTATCATAGACCTTCCTTCCATGTATGCCCAAATTGTGCAATAAGATGTGTTGCTTCCTTAGTGGAGAGAATTTCTCCCCACCAATTGCAATCAAATGTGACTCAAACAATCTCCTCCAGTCCTTCCAGAGCAAACTGGGTTCCCCAACTTCATTCAGGAAAGGAGGAGGTTGTGACATGCTGGCTGCAGCCATGATAACCAGAAATACAATGAACAATCCAAAGGACAACTTGCATTCACAATTTTTCACAATAGAATTGTACTATATGGACAAAAGCCAAATATATTACTTTGCAGCACTCTTCCACCAAACATTGTTGAGTACCCTAGTATACAGCAGTACTTACACTGAATTCCAACTTCAATAAAACATCACATACTGATGCCCGCACAAAAATATATCACTCTTGTGTTTGTCCAAGAACTGTTCATAATCGAGAATACAGCCGTAATAAGTCAAATTTTATTTTATTTTTTTCTAACCTGCGGAAGAGAAGACTTGTCCAACACTCGTATATTCTGATGTGGTCTTCAACCGACCACTTACATAAAAAAAAACACGCTCTTTGCTGCCTGTAATTACTGGGGCGTGTTACCAACTTCAATCGCCCAGGGGCCGCCTCCTCCACTCCGCGTCGCCTCTGCCGTCGTCCTAACAGAGACGAAGGCAGCCCAAAATCCCTGGGGGCGAGTTCACCTCCGACTCCGCCCAGGGACCGCCTTCCGTTTGCGGCGTCACTGCTGCTGCAGCCCCACACGGAAACGGACTGGCAAAGGAGCTGCTGTCTCAGGAAACTGTGCCAGGGAACTCTTCTCCCTCACATGTCACCGCTGCTTTCTTCGCCGCAAAGGAGCAAAGGTGGTTGAGGAAGCTGCCATCCAGGAAGCCCTACGATCTCCATGATCGCCGTCAGTAAGCCCCACGTTCCGCCTTTCTGCAGCTATACCTCCTGGGACACGGAGCGCCGGTAAACACCTGTGCCGCGCCGCCAGGAGTCAGGTGGGACTGGATGACCCTTGGTGCCACACCGACCAGATAGGCGAAGGAAAGGCACAAATGTCAGCACGCTGCCAACTACAAAGGCCAGAGGAATGCTTCCTGTAATCGCCAGAGCACCCCGCACAGCACCACAGGTAAGTCGACAGCCCAGCGTAGACGAGAAGGTACACGCTAGCCCAGGGGTGAGGAGTCCAGCTGCCCCTGCACAGCCTCTTCTAAGTAGATCCCACCCTCATCGCCAAAAATGTCTGTTATAAATAAATCTGTGAAGGCCACACAGAGCAAGTGGGATGACCAGTTTATTTCAAGACTCCTCACAGAACAATGCCCTAACAGTCCCAACATTCTATGGCAAACTCCAAGCCAGCCCAATGCCAACATTCTAAGGTAGGCAGGAACATCCCATTCTATATCATAATTTATAAACAACTAATTTACTTAATCCTAATACCTATGACAACATAAATTATAATACAGTATTTACAGACATTGAGTAACATCATGTTGGTAGTTTTCCAGTGTGGCATTTCCCTTTTCTGTTTACTAATCTTGTGCTTATAACAGGCGGTTTTGTTACCGCCTTGCAGACTGACCCTGTTACATGGATAATTCCACGATTGCCACTATATTTCAGAGTGGGCAAGCTATTTTTTTCTTTTGTCTCACCCCTTTGTGCTCCATGGCTGTCATGGCACGAACTGTGCCAACAGCTCAAACTCGATCGACGTATTGGAGCACTGGTCACATTGTTCACACTGTTACCTTATAGTAATTTCTTTTTGACTCTCACTTCGCTCTTCATAGCTTTCCCAAAAACACTTATTGATAAATGCTTTACTAAAAAACACAGAAATCTGCAAGGCGCTCTCCCGGCACAGCGGGAGAGCTGATACTACAATATTCACTGTACTCGGGGAAAACTCGCCACATACTGCTTTGCAAGCATTCTTTTTCAATTTTTCTTTGCCCATAGCTCAGCCTGTGGGGGTCCTAGGACAATGGGACCACCACCAAAACATTCAGCACAATGCACTCTTTCTGTTTAAACCATCTCTGGATCTCCAGACTAGGTTAGTGGGGACCTCAAAATAATGACCCCTCCACCATCCAATGTTTTTTTAAGCTCTCTTATGGCTGGAACTTTAGTTTTATAGCTGGGAGAAGAATATGTTCTAAGGGCCTTAGCATTGCAGTAGGACTGAAAACGTGTAAGGCACTATGGGGGGTCATTACAACCATGGCGGTCTTTGACCGCCAGGGCTGTTTTAGAGGAAGCTTCCATGGGGGATTACAACCGCGGCGGAAGCGCCGCGGTTGCACTGCCGGGACCGGCGGTTTTCCGCCACTTTTGTCCCGGCGGAAGTAATCCTCCAGGGCAGCGCTGCAAGGGAGTACAAGTCCCCCTCCCGCCAGCCTTTTCATGGCGGTAAGAACCGCCATGAAAAGGCTGGGGGCCCCTGCACTGCCCCTGCCACGGCCCCGTGCAGCTTTTCATTGTCTGCACAGCAGACAGTGAAAAGCGTGATGGGTGCAACTGCACCCGTCTCACAGCCGCAACACCGCCGGCTCCATTTGGAGCCGGCTCCTGTGTTGCGGCCGAGATCCCCGCTGGGCCGGTTGTCGGAAACCAGGTTTCCGCTCGCCGGCCCAGCGGGGATCTCATAATGGCTGCGGCGGGAGTGCGGCTGCATTGGCGGCCGCCTGGCGGTCCAACCTTGAAGCCGCCCGCCAAGGTTGTAATGAGGGCCTATGCCCTTTAGGAGCTAAATATATGGTTGCACTGCATCACTTCTGCTATTCTGTTTTCATGTGGTTATGCCCTACAGGGGATAACTTTATGGTTACATGATCATGTTTCTTACAAATGCTATTTTTACTTTGGTGTCATCTAGGGGCTGTTCTGAGCATTAAAATCAACATACTACAATATTTGCTCCACTCGGTCGTCCCAGAATGCTTTACAGGGTATTATTATTGTTGCAGGGCATTCTTTTACAGAAAATTTTTGCTCACACCTCACCACTTGGTGGTCATGGGACAATAGGACCACCTTCAAAACGTTCACCACAACCTGCTCTGTCTAGATCATCTCTGGGTCCCCATGCTAGGTTAGTAGAGACCCCAAAATAATAACCCCTCCCACTACACAGTGTCTTTTTAACTACTCTCAAGGTTGGAACTTTTGTTTTACAGCTGAGAGTAGTTTGGGGTTTAAAGGTTTTGTTTGTAATATCATTGCAGTAGGCTTGCCAGTCCTGGAATTGTGTAATATACTATACCTAAATATATGGTTACACTGCATTCGTTTTTGGTCATTTTTTTCATGAGGTTATGCCCTTTAGGGGCTAACTATGGCCATGTTTCTTACAAATGCTATTTTCATTGTGGTGTCCTCTAGGGGCTGTTCTGAGCATTACAGTCTAATGCCAAAAGTTTATTTCTGATAAAGGTTTTTATTGGGTTTATATGATAGTTGTATGCTTTATTAATCTCCCCTTATCGCAGTTATGACCATTATTCAGGCCATTTTAACATCCTTATTACAATATGACTGTTTGTACACTCTTGATATGTTTGGGTGACCCTTTTAGTTTATTTGTCTCGTTACTCCTCCATGGCTGTCTTGTGTCTTTTTGGTGGGGAATTGTGTTAGCCAGCCAGCAACTCTGATAGTGGGGTGGTGAAAGTGGTATTCTGTTGGAATTAGCATGGCAGGTTTAAATTTGGATGCTAAATGCCAACATTTTCATTTTTGGCTTCTTTTAGAGGAAGAAGGTAAATGGAAGCGCTTTAGTTATAGGCAGGGCCACTGGAATTGTGGCACGAAAAGAACAAATTATGAGGCAGGGTTGACCAATTTAAATGGCAAGAAAAGTCCAGTTATGAATTTACAACGCCAATAGCTTTAACTCAGGCAAATGCGAGACCCATTGCATTGGAAATGCTTGAACAATCTGGGACTGAGCCAAACAGTGTTAGATTCAGTGTATTTTACCTAACTATCTTTGCACCGATGGGAAATACGAAAACATTGCAAAACATGAATAATGAATATATTTTTCAGAAGTCACTACATTCGTTTAAATAAGCTTTCTTTTAACAAAACGTCAGACTCTATGATGAACTACAAATCAAGCAAACTGATGTAGCACTATTTTTATGGTTGACAAATTAAAAATGGTCCTAAGTGATTTTTTCTTAAGGTTATTCCTTCTGCTTGAATTTGAAATTGGAGACAGCCATTTTCTTCATTTTGTATGATGTAAATGCTGTAAACATGTTCACATACTCAATATTTTGCCATTTTGTGATGGGGGGACCTATCCTTGTTCACCTCTTCACAAAGAATAACCTTTGCACAAGGACAACAAACTCGGGCCTGGCTAGTATTCCTGAAGGAGAAATACATTACCTTTACATAAAAACAAATGCAAGGCAAAAGGGAAGGTAACCACCAATCAAACGTGCATGAGAACGCCTACCCAGTGCAATGACGTCACTAGAAGGGGTCCAGATTTGGCCCATGTCCCCACTCTATTTGACTTAGCCCTCCTGTGTGCCCCACCGCCAAAACTAGTGAATGTGCCAAGAGGTAACACAGAAAAAAACTGACACTGCGTCTTAGCATTACATTTGTTTGTGTAGGTACCGCCCTCTGTAAACCAGTGTTTATTTGAAGCAAAACACAAGTCTACCATTTTGTTTAAAATGGTGAGTGATTTAAAAAAATCTTACTGCAAATTCTTGGTGAATCCACAAATCTGTGATACATTTTCAATAAATGTCTTTAAAATTGCACAAATCTACCCCCCACACCACCCTAGGGCTTTCAGGGTGGTGCAATCTATTTTACAGGGAAGAGGACATGCACCCCTCCTTACCGATCCTCCTTGAGGCCCCAGGACCCTATCCACCAGAACAAAATGTAAATTAAAGGGGAGAGGGTGCATGGGCCCCCTCCCTGAACCTCCTCTAGGCCCCGGGGACCCCATTCCATGTGGAAAATCTGTAAATTAAAGGGGGGGGCATCTAGACCCCCTCCAAGCATCTCCTTGAGGCCCCAGGAACCCAAATCCCATGCGCGTAGTTACAAATTGAGGGGAAGGGGCATGCATCCCCCACAACCTTGAGCGTTTGTATGCCCCGGGGACCCCATTGCCCAGAGCCAGCTCTCAGACAGTGTCTCAGGGACCCCGGACACTGTGGTTTCTCCAGGGAAGTCTAATGTGCTCCAGCTGGTTGCAATTCTCCCTGCGCTCATGAGCAGGGAGATGCAGAATGGCTCCCACCTGGCAGAAGCAAAAGAAAAACTGCTCCTGCTGGGTGGGGCAATGCCGACTGCTGCTGCTCCCGGGATGGGTGCAGGCACAAGAGTTATAGGGGCTGCAGGGGCTGTGGGGCTCCTCCCACAGCCCCCAACCTTAAAAAAGCTCTGAGGTATCATGAGTTGGCACCAGGGCAGCCCAATAAAAAACAATGAATAAATAAACAAAGTGTTGCCAGCTCCTGTGCTAACAGGAAACTGGCAGGGCTGAGGGGGGCCTAGAACCCCACCCCCCCAGAAACAACATAAAAAGTGCTGTTGGGAGCCACAATTTGTGCACTGAGGAACTCCAGTTTTAAAAATTAATAATTACATTTAAAAAAGGGTTGCAGACAACTGTGCAGCCTATGGGGATACTTGCAGGGAGCCAGCAGGGGCATGGGGCTCCTTCCATGGCTCCTAACAGAAATGAAACATGTGGATGTCCCGAATTAGCCCAAATTATACATAAATGAATAAGAAATGAGTGTCAGCATTAGCCTGTTTTTATATTGATGTTTATATTGGCCTGGCAAAACTAGGGTCATTTTGGTATGCATGATTATCCCCTTGTTCCTAAATTGGCAGTAGTAGGGGAAATCATAGATTGTTGTGCCAGACAGCAGTAGGGTACAGGATGGCTCAGTTTCACACATACAGACTTCTGTTTTGGAACCCTGGAGCTTAAATTGTTAATGAGCCATCCACTGGTCGTCTGCTTGAAAGCAAGGGCCTTTTGACTGGCACAAATGATTTTATAGATGATCTGGGTGTTATCAATGTAGTTGTAGAAGGTGACCTTGAAGATAACAATGATATCAGGAAGGGGGCTGAGGTAGTATTAGAGAAGGAATGGTGTGATGGGGGATTCTTCATGTGAGACCTTTTCCTGAGGTAAGTCTAGATCCACTTCAAGACCAAGCTGTGGATTCTGAGAAAACTGATATGAGCTGTGCAGAAGACCAAGAAGAGTTCCAGTGGAAGAAGGATGGCAGCTCCAGTTCGATCAGTGAAGTATTGAGGGCTCGTCATGCAGCGATTAACCACTTGATTGCCAGAGTGGCTTTGTACTCCTTTGCCAGGTGGTTTGACAAATATTTGCATTGTATAGATATTACAGAGGGACTTCGTTTGACATTTGGCTCTTGTGGTCATGGCATTAACACATACAAGCAATATGGATGTGTTGGGTAGACGTGTTTATGACTAATATAGTTTTCAATGTAGTAGTTAAGGAGAATTCTGTTACTCTCCCACATTTGAAATCGACTTGAAAGTCTGAGAGTATGGTATTTATTATGGGAAAGGTGGACAACTGGTTGAATGCTGATCTTTCATTAAGTTTCCTAGCAGACGATCCATTGGATAGAGATTAGAAGTTGGTATGGTCATTTTAGTTAAGGCCTTGTTTCGTGCTGGTGAGTTCACTGTGTGATGTTGTCAGATGATGATGGAAGATCCCACAAAGAGATTGATGATTATTCTGGCTGTACAGCCTGCCGTGGTCAAGTGAAGGATGTCCCTGAAAACTTGTGGAGGAGAGATTTCCTGAAGAGCCAGCTGTCATTTACTTTGATGAGTTCTTTGAGGTCATTTATGTGAGTGGGTTGAGTGAACTGAATCTGGAGTACTGAATCTGGTATATTGTCTGGAGTATGAAGTGGCAAAGCAGAATTGCTTGATGTTCCATAGGTTTGGACTGGAGAAAGTTATCAACCTTTGACTTCGTCCAGAAGATGGGCTGCTAGGGCAAGACAGAGGGTCTGTGAAAGTCTGACTCCAGGGATTTTGCATTCTTGATTATGTTGATGATTTGATGGAGTTCTTATTAAGGACAGTTTGAACTGGCAATAGATGTTAAGTAGTGGAGTTTATTTGATGTCTTGATAGTGGAATCTGCCCTGGAGTTGGAGAAGAGTTTGTAATTCCTGTTTTAGGTCCTCCACCAGATTCTTCACAGTAATCTGTTTTCAGTCTTTATTGAACTACAAATTTGTGAAATAGGCGTTCTTTTGTCCGTTTGCTTGAAAGATGGTCTTGGGAGGGACAATAGTGTCAATGGTGGTGGTAAGTCACTGATACAATCTCAGCACTGATTGGGGTGCATGACACTGAATTGGAGAGAAGTGACTGGAAGGTATCAAATTTGAATTTTTTCCAGGGTCTAACAAATTCTTGTCAGGGATCAAGCAAATTAAAAAGTTTGAACGCTGTTGTGTCAGGTAGCGGCGAATATTTGTTTTTGAATTATAAATGTCTCGACTGAGGCTGAAATTACAGGCTCACTGTCACTCTTTCTTATCTTTTTTGTGAGCAAATTATTTGCCTTCTTTAAGGTTAGCTAAACTGTCTGGTTGCAAAAGACCTATTGTGAATTTGTAGTGGGTTTACCCATGTTTATCATTGGTTGGCTTTATTGTTATTCCCATTTGCTTGCTTCTGATTCACCATGATAGTCCATGTGTTTTCTAGCTTACCCATTGTGTGCTGCTTCACCCCCTTATGGCTGCATTTGCAAAGATTACTTCCCACCCCTCCCTGCTTGACTGTAAAAACACAGCAACAGGGATATTTTTTTTATTGAATCACACAACTCAAAAACAAAGGTTGTATATCCGAAGAACGCATGCCTTTACCACCCATGCTGTTAGTCCACAGTCATTACAATGAATACATCTTTAACACGCATTCCCCTTTACCACGCATATCATTATAACAACATGCCTTAGGGAAAGCGCTGGACTTTGGAGTGGAATAATTTACTATTCCAACTCTAATCTACGCAACAGTAGGGAAAGTGTTGGACTTTAAAGTCCAATGCAGGTTTCCTAAGGCATGTTGTTGTAACAACATGCGTGGTAAAGGAATGCGTGGTAAAGATGCACCCGATGTACTTACCACGTTGCAAGTGCAGCGCGTGGTTCGGCCCTCGTGGTAAAGGCTGTTTTCCAAACACAAACAAACCCAGCCCAGTAGCATACTGTACACTGAGCTGAGTGACATTATCGTAGTAAAATATTCACAAAAAGTCTCGCAGTAGGCCTGTTTGTAGCTCAGTTCTCAGCAGTATGGCTTGTTCCATATGCAACTTTAACAATCAACCCACAGCTTGAACGTGAATGGATAGTTCAGCCCCCGCAGGACTCCCACCCTCAGTCGGCCTCAATGTCCTCAATATTGAGATGTAAGAGGTACATGTGTAGGGGGCTCCAGATGTTCTTAGGACGTTGAATCAGGGAGTCATAGAATAGTAAAGTTCCAACTCTTCATTGCAATTTGACATGTCCTTCAACCAGTCTCGCACCCTGGGTCTACGTTCCCCACCCCATCACAGGACACCTCGGCTCTTGGCCAGTAGCAGAATCAACTTAGAGAATGTGCTGCACGGTGTGCAGCACATCTTTAGTATATCTCAAGAGAGCAATCATTAGAGTTAACGTGATGCTGCTTTCAATCATGAGTGTGAGCAAGTCACCCACTTCACAGTAGTATTCAGCTATCACTGGGCAGTGCCATGCCAGGTGTATAAAGTCCACTGGCGCACCACATTGGGCACAGCAAGATTGCACTCTCAGTTTGTGTGCATGCAGTTTTTGAGAGGTGTTGTACACTCTGTGGGTATATTACAATGAGATGGATCCTGCCATTGAGTCCAGGTCCCATTGCGTTCTTGCCCTGGGTGTCAGTGCGGGATTCGGGCTTGTATCGGCATATACAAATTTGTCACCAGGTGTTTGACCATAGAGGCAATCAAGAATATTATCAGTCTTTGGGATGCTGGAGGTTCTTGAGGGAAAGTTGAGTAGGCATCCCTACACACTGCCCGAAGGTGATAGCATGTAACTATATCTAAGGGACAAGGTTGGCCGGCCTCAGTCTCAGTCGGACAGTCTATGAATTGGACAGTGGGAAAAGGGTCCGCTAGTTTGTGTATGAGTGCAGTTGCTGGAGGAGTGTACTGTTGGGCATGATGGAGATTGTGGGGAATTGGAGTAAAGTCTGCCCACTGGCAAGGGAATAGAGGACTGAGGAATTCAATTGCTGACCTATGCCAGTTGTGTGCTGGCACAGTGCTGATCTTCACTTGGGTGCTGAGTGGAACCCAACAGCGCTTCCAGTGGGGTTGGATGCACACTGTCATGCTCAATCGCTATGTGTGTCATTGACAGAGGGGGACCTGTGCCAGGAGTGTTCAAAGTGGGCCTGCACAAATAAATAATGGAGCTCGAAGTTCCGGTCTGTGAGGCTGCCACACTTGTATGACTGTGTTAGCATTTCCACTGTACCCTGGGTTGCTTGTATGATCAGGCTAACTTGGTTAGGTGTGACTTATGGGTCATAAATAAACCTTTAGTCACTGGAATGGGAATGTTCTAGAATAGGCAGAGTAGTTTGAGTAATATGGCTATTTTGATAAGCGCTATCCACACCATTAGGGAGAGTGGCAAGTGGCAGCATTTGCCAGTGGTGACCTGCTCTTCGATCAGTGTCATAGCAGTCCAGTAGTTTTCCATTAACACTGTGTCTTTATCATGATGGACCGCAACACCCAGGTATCTAATGGAGTGTGTGATCCAGGTCAAAGGGAAGTTCAGTTTGCGAGGAAAGATTGTGGATTAATTCCAGTTTATAGCTACCCCTGATACTGCTCAGAAGAGTGTGAATTCACATATCACTGGACTCGGGTTTCTGTCCGTTAGATACAATGTAATGTCGTCCGCATAGAGAGACACTATCAAATTACAAGGGGAAAATGTGAGCCCTCTCTGTCCATGTGGGTGACGAATTTTATGCACCAGTGGCTCTGTAGCTATCGCGTAAAGTATAGTGGATAATGGACATCACTATTGTGTACCCCTGCCTATGGTGAATGGGTCCAACAGTAGTCTACATATTCGCACATGGGAGGTTGGGAAGTGTATAAGAGCTGCATCCAGCTCCCTACATATTGGAGGATGCTTATATGTTGCAGGACTGAAGAGACAGATTGCCATTCTGTAGACTCAAAAGCCTTGACAGCATCAAGAAATGCCGCCACTGCCTCCTCCTTGGAGTTTAGCAAATGAAGGAGAGCACACAATGTTTTTAGATTATGTGTGATAGATCTGCCGAGAATAAAGCTTTCCTGATCAGGGAGGACTGAACCAGGCAGAAGGAGCATTAGCATGTTGGCTAAGTTAGCCAGGATTTTAATAGTTGTATTCAGTGCTTTAAATGGACTGGTACTCCCCGGTACCGAGTACCAGCACTTCTCTGTTCTCTCCCCTAGAGTACCAAAACGTCTCCTTGTGTCATGAGAGTACTGTTACTCCTAGAGGTAAGCTGGAGTTGGGCCCTGGGTTATGGGTACCTGAAGCCTGAGTGCAAGGCTTTCATAGGGAGCATGTCTGTTAGGCGTTCTGATAGTCAACAGTAAGTGTTTTTCAGTGCTAGGGTGCTGCTGCAGCCTTACGCTCTAACTGCATGAAAAGCTTGCTTAGGGTCAGAGGCTCAGAGAATATTTAAATTTATGCCTCTGGCCACAGATAATGGAGCACAAATCATTGACGTATACAGGGAAGCCAAGTTGAGATTAAGCACTAGGGCCCATATTTATACTTTTTTAGCGCCTCATTTGCGTCAGTTGTTGACATAAAAGCGGCGCAAACTTGCAAAATACCATTGTATTTTGTAAGTTTGCGCCACTTTTGCGTCAAAAAGCGGCGCAAATGCGGCGCTAAAAAAGTATAAATATGGGCCCAGATTTGCAAAGGAAACTAATGTAGTGATGGTGAGATATAAGTTTTACACTCAACCACAGAGAGTGGGTGAGTTCATTGATTAATTTGTGACAAGATTGAGAGAAATGTCGGTAAAGTGCCACTTTGGTGGGATGTGGGAGGAAATGTAAAGAGATCAATTGATGGTTCAATGCCAGAGTAGAAAGATTCAGTAAAGGTTGTGGGCTGCGAAGGATCCCAGCTTAAAAGATGCGGTTGATATGGCTAAAATAGTGGAAGAATCTGAATTTTGCATGACGTAAACGGGAAAACATACTGGCATTGGTGTAGAACAGGTGACTGCAGTTGTAGGAGGATTTGAAAGTAGTGGTGACAGTGTAGGAGCTGTAAGGATAAATACATAGAGTTTTCATATAACACATACAAATATTAAGTCCAATAGTAAAAAATTTAACAAATGTGGGAGTAATTTATATAATATTGAGTCCAAGGTATGGTATGCTATAAATAAAGTGTGCAGGAGGTGTGGACGCAAGAGACACTTTGCACGCATGTGTAGAGAGTGGCCTAAATCAAAAGTTGCTGTAACGTGTGAGGAAGGAAGTGAACCTTGTTGTGATCGCATTTTGAGCTTAGAAGATAAAAATGACAGTGATAAGAGAAAATCTAGACCAAAAGCTTGGTTCAGCATTGGGAATAAAGATGTAGAACTATTGGTTGACACTGGTTCAAGATACACCATCATTCCCAAAGATATGTTCCAAGAGAAGTGACTACAAGAAGTTTTGAGTACAAAGGATATTTGTCCTGGTGGGTATCAAGGAGAGGAGATTGATATCTTAGAATCTTTCACAGCTTCAATATGTTTTAAAATGAAGGAGACTGAAGGCAAGATCTATGTAGCTGAGTGTGAGGCTCAATCCTGGGATGGATACATCAATAGTACCTTAAATTAGTTGTGAATCAAAGGGGCCCAGAACAAATATTGATTGTAGAAAACTGTGATGTATATGAAATCCTTGAGGAACTGAAAGATGTGTTTCGAGAGGAGATTGGTGAGTTAAAAGGGTATTGCACAAGATTCGCAAGAAGCCAGGTGCAGTTTCTGTGAAACACAGTCAGGAAAGTTCCTATGGTGGTTAGAGAAGAAGTCAGTAGCATGTTGAAAGATATGATAAGAGAAGGGATAATTGAACCTGCAGAGGCTTCTAATTGGGTATCACCTGTGGTTATAACGAAGAAATCAAATGGCCAACTTAGATTCTATGTGGATCTTCGCAGTAGCAATCAGAACATAATTACTGATAAATTTCCCCTACGGAAAATAAACAAACTTATCCTGTTGCTCAACGGTGACAAGTACTTTTCAAAATTGGATCTGAAAAGTGCTTACCACCAGATTCGTTTGCATCACAGTTCCTGGGATGTCACAGCATTTAATACCATGGATGGCACATTTAGCTTTATTAGGATGCCGTTTGAGCTCTCTTCTGCGGCAAGTGTTTTTCAGTGCATGATGTTGCATGTTTTCGAGGGCTTTACCAACGTGATATTTTTTCAAGACAATGTTTTGGTTTATGCACCTACTGTAGTAGAACATTATCAGATCATGAGGAAAGTGCTTAAGAAACTATCAGAGATTGGTCTTACATTGCAAAAAGAGAAGTGTGTTTTCTTAAGTAAAGAAGTTGAGTACTTGGGCCACACAGTTTCTGGTGAAGGAGTGAAACCAAAGACTGTTAGACGCCATAAAATTGTTGCAGTGTCCAAAGAACAATGATGAACTAAAGTCCTTTATGGGACTTTTAGAGTACTATTCAAAATTTGTTGAAGCAAAGTCTGAAGAGTTGAAAATCTTTGCAGCAAAAACTGAAGAGTTGAAAATCTTATGAAGAAAGGGACGTGTTTTTTAATGGTCTGATGTTCAACAGGCATGCTTTGATAACATAAAACAGGAAGTGTGTGCTGCAAGATTTTTAGTACCATTCAATATCTTATTTACCACTATTCTCACTGTAGATACTAGTGCATCATGTGTGGGTGTTGTGTTATCCCAACTTCACAAATGTATTGAAAGGACGGTGGCTTTTACCTCGCGCTCGCTGACTGAAACCGAAAGGAAGTACTCGGTCATCGAACAAGAAGCACTGGCTTCTTGTTCGATGTTGCATGTTCAGCAGAGTACTTTAGAAAGTTTTTGGGGGGTATAAATTTCAAACTGAGAAAGGACCATAAGCCATTAATCAAAGTTTTATCTGAAGGTGGAGCTGGTAGGGCATCCACGAGATTAGCGAGGTTGGCGGCTCACTTACAGGATTTCTCTTATCATATTGACACATTCCAGGGTGGCGAAATGTTCAAGCTGTTGCTCTTTCTCGACTTGCGGCAGATTGAAAGATTGTTGATGGGGATGCAGTTCTGGACAAAGAAAAATAAGGGTCAATGGCATGGCTCGAGGACATAGTACAGTATGGCTTAGGGTTTTTTCCAAAATGGAGTGGGTTCGAGAAATGGCAGAGGAACAGTTCTACAGAGTGTTAGTAGGATGATTGTTGAGGGTGGAAGGAGAGAGAGTGCTGTTGCTTTGTCTGTAAGACCATATGTAAAGAATTTGGATGAATTGTCGGTCAGTGATTGAGATGTGGTGGTGAGTGGGGACAGATTTGTGCCCCCAGAGAATTTAAGGGGGAAAATTATACAATTGGTTCATGAACGACACTTGGGCCAAACGTTGACTCAAAGGAGAGTGAAAGAAAACGTTTGGTAGCCTGGGATGGACTTGCAAATCATTCAGTGGGTGGAAGAATGCACTGATTGTAAGGAAAGTGAAAAAAGATTAAAACTTGGGACGACGTCTGAGATGGGACACATCAAAGATCCAGGGGAGACATGGCACACAGTTTGCATACATTTTATTGGGCTGTTGCCAGGAGTTGGATACAATCTTAGATTCGCTTTGGTCTTGGTGGATGTGTATTCTAAATGGATGGAAGTGGTGTTCATGAGAGAGGTGTCAACAAAGATCACCATTAACATTTTGCAGAAAGTTTTCAGGAAGGAAGGGTGTCCCCATACTGTTATCACAGACAATGGTACACAATTAACTTTGGTTGAAATTAGAGCATTTTCAATAGCGTATGGGATCAAACACAAGTGTACGGCACTATACGACCCTCAAGCCAATGGGGTAGTAGAGCAGATGAATCACATTAATAAAGGAACTAGTCAAACTGTTGTAAGGGGAGGTAAGGACATAAAAGTAGCAGTTCAAGAAGCTGTATGGGCCCATTGTACCACTGTGCTTAGGAATAAGAAAGAAACACCTTTCGAGATCATGAGTGGGCGTAGAGCTAGAACAAAACTAGTTCCAAGCTGGATGATTTGATGAACGATGGTAGTTCTGAGAAGAATTCACAGGTGTGAAAACGTTCAAACATACAAATTGATGATTGGGTAAAAATAAAGGATGGAAGTTTAGGATGTGGATGGTTTAAATTCCGTGGTCCATTTGAGGTTGAACAAGTAAGTGATTTGTATGTGGTATTGACCAATGGAACCAAATATAATAAACGCAGAGTAGCATTGCATCTGAAGGGAGGTGCATGTGGTGGGTCTAGACAGGATTCGAATGACGCTGAGGAAGGGTGTAGTGGATTCATGGTGACTGGTAATGATGTAGGTGAACCAATAGATAACTTTCACCTTTTCATACTGTTGGGAGTGAGGTGAGAAGGTGTGAGACTGATGAGGATGTCTCTGGAGATGGTAGCGGTAGAAGGGAAGGTAGGATTAGTAGAGAAAGGAGACAGCCTACATACTTGAAGGATTGCATAAGAGACCCAGCTTGAACATGTATAAGAACTGTAGGAGAACCAGTTTGAATATTTTGTAAGAGAACTAGTTTTAACATTTTTCAGAAAAATAAGTTTTTACCATTTCATTAGTCTTTACGAAAAACATTCCTACAAGCGTTTCAGATATATGTAATCTGGATTATTATTTTTTTCATTTCTTCATACAGTTTATTTAGTTGGTTTGTTTATTCATGTTCTCATTGTTAATGACATCCCAGTATGGGAGCACTTGGTTCCAAGATGAGAAAAGAATGTTGTGAATTGAATCTCTGAGGTCAGTTGGTGTGAGACTGGCAAGGCAAAGGTCACTGTTAGCAAGTCGAATAAAGGATACCAGCTCAACCCCTGGAGAACGAGTCTTCATTAATTTACTACATATGCCTTATCGAACTCTGAAGGGAATCCATCACCCCCGGGTAGGTCAGCAATTGTTGCCCGTATCTTTCCCAGCCACCAGGGCCCCTATATTCAGACGAGAGCTATGCAATTAAAGAATTTGAGGTAGTTGTTGCACGATCGAGAGATATGGGATGTGTACAGTTTAGAATAGTAGTCCACCAGTTCTGTCAGTATGTCATCCGCGCTGTGGAGCAGCGTGCCATCCTCCCTCTGCAAATGTGTAATTGCGTGAATGTGCCTTTCAGGCCACACCAGCGCTGCAATAATTCTACTTGGCCTTTCTGCTTCTCCATATGTTTTGACAGTAGCTAATTTATGCAAGTGTTTGATTTGTAGTTCTGCTTTTCAATGAAGCCAGTGTGTTTCCGTTAGATTTCAATGAGTGTTGTGGAGGTCAGGAATTGGAGTAAACCTCTTCTGATCCCCCGAGATCCTGCTCAAGTTGATCTAGGCTGCCTCAGGGGGCCTTGCGGACCCCATGATTTGCTATGCAAATGGCACACATGTACGCCTTAAATGCTTCCGAGATATACACACTGTCCTGTGGGACTCATTCAGCGTGTGGGATAGCCCTTGAACATTCTGGGGAATCTACCATCCAATATCATATCAATTTATCACAGCAATATCTTATTACTTTAAAATAAAGAAGAAAACAAGGGACTAATAAAGGTTACTGTCAATGGTATGTATTCACAATTCATATGCAGTGGTCAGTGGATCAATGAACAAAGTGCAGACAATGCAGTGCTCACAAAGTGAACAAACATTTATAGCACATATAAAAACAATGTCCCTGGATCTGTACATAATTTTCAGGTGTACATATTAGGATGCTGTAGGTGAATCTGTAGTTCCTACTAACATTGATGAATCTGAGGTCCATGAGGGGGCTTTGTCGATGTTTTGACCCCAAGTGAATGAAGGGGTATCTTCAGCACCAAATTATCTGGCTAAACAACCTGCATATAAATGGAGACAGAAACCCACGATGCAATCAACAGTTCCAATATATTTAATAACATGTTTATGCACCAAACTTCAAGAGCCTTCAGTCTCCAAACTTTTCACCCACGTGTGAGTGCTGATCCACGTTCTATATATTCCTCAGACACATCACAAGTTGTCCATGCTTGGCCTATAACAATATCAAATAGCAAAAAAAGGGAGACTTGCTTTGTCTATGGGTTCTACACATAGTAACTCAACCAAAACTCCCCATGCACTGTGTCACCACCGCTTTAACCAAAGTCAAACCACACCATGTTTACCGTGTCTCTCTTAACATAATGCAACACAAGAACCAGCTCCATGTGCAATGAGCCACCACCAGTGCAGATCAAGCAAACCGCTAATTAGTCACCACTCCTATCACACTTGTGATAAAAATAATCAAATGTGGCATGAGACGGTCTCAAATGTGTGCGTAGCTCACATAATGTGGCATTCACTACGTATGGTGTGCCCTTTCCACCGTGATGTATCTCCATCTACACCTGCAATTCAGCGGGCCCATATGGTGAACAATGACATTGCCCATCACATTAGAAACTGCCAGTGCACACATAATTCATCAATGCATCTATATATAAGTCCTCATTAATTGTACTTGAGGTAATCTTTCACCATCTGTTTGCACAACCAACCCATGTGATCAAACTAAGTCAGTAAATCTATTTTACATACTTGGCATCAATCGCTGTTGAGATGTGGTCCATCTACTACAGTAGACCTCTATTCATTCAAAATTCTAAATAACTGAGTATAACAAGAAATATTGGACCACTGAGGCTGCTTAATTGGACTTTCATCCATAGTCCTACTTATCAATCAACCTGTCTTACCTATGAGCGGATCAACTCATCTGCCACGAGGGCCACCATCAACATCCAACCTTTCACGAACAAGAAGCTGCAGTAGACGCTGCTGGCTTATCTCTTTGAGTGTCTCTCGAACACTAAACCCTCAACCTCAGTCGGCATAGTGGTGGAACTTCATACCTGCCTAACCATATTGCTTGCTATTCAAATCCGAGTGTAATCGTAGGCCTTCATGGAACGCATTCATCACTTAGGGCATTAGTGGGGGAGGAGGGTGATATGGGGGAAAGGAAAACAAGTTCAGTACAAAATGGGGAAATGAAACTCCTTTCATACTCCTGTTGGTGTAACCCCTGGGGGGGTGGGAATTTAACATCTTAACTACCACTGTACAATATATTTCGTATAGTGCTGATATGAACAGAGATGTGCAATTTCATAAAGACAAAAGTTAGAACAATGCATTGGAAAGTCCTGTAACTGTAAAGAAGCAGAGTGTCCATCACCAGTGGATTCTGATCAACTAAGTCCAAATACCTTCATCATTCACTGTGGCATAACTGAGAGAACAGGGAGATCTATGTAGTAGGGACCCAATCTCCAGTAATCCAACCGGCCACCAGTCTTCCCCAGGGTCGGTAGCAGAGAACAGCCAGGTGCACCAATGGGGGGCGGGTGGCGGGTTGCGTTGGACGGGTCACAACAGCAGTTTCCCAGTCACTCATTCAGTATCCCTTGCCAAACTCACTGTGATTTCAGGCCGCGACAGGAGGCTTCTTTCATGTCTCACCTGTTTGTGGAGAATGAAATATAAGAGTTTTGTCTTATTTTCAAGAGTGCTTAGTACAGCGTGGTGTGCTGTACTCCAATCTGGCGCAGTTTCCATTAGAAAGGCAGGAATTCTTGACGAGTTTCTTGCACCTCAAGTATGAAGTCTGGGAAGACAGCGTTGATCCTTCATGAGACAGGATTTGTTCTTTGTGAGCTAGTGTCAGAACTGGTTTCTTTTGCCCTGGAAATTGAACAGCCTGGCGATAACTGGGCATGGAGTTGCACCCAGTGGAGGACAGTGAACGATGAGCTCTCTTCACAGCAAATACTGGGGTGAAGAGATCGGTTGCTAGCAATGTTTTAAGAAGAGTTCCTTATTAAGTCCGCCAAATTGGGTGTGTTGTTCAATTCAAGCCGGCCGACTACAAACAAGTTGTTGCGTCTAGACCTGGCCGCAAGTTCTTCATTTTTGGCCCGCATGATTTTGAGTACTTTACTTAAATTCAGAAGTTTTTCATTATGCGCAGACATCTCAGCTTCTAGCTGAGAGATGTGGCTTTTAGGAGTTGTAATGCACTTTTTCTGTTGATCCAGCAAGAAAGCTGATCATTCTGCTGAGGTGCTAAATTATAATGCTCCCCTCGTTACTGTGCCTGCAGTTTGGAAAAGTTTGCACCCTTTACTCTTGAGCAGATTCAAAAGACTTTAAGAAAAGCCAAATCTGGCTCACCATTGGATCTATGTCCCCCATGGATCACAGCCCTAATCTCCCACTAGAGTGCACCCTCTGTTCAGGCACTGTTTAATCTGTCTGTGGATCCTAGGAGTATTCTCCAGTCCTGGAAATCAACACAAGTTGTACCTATACAAAAGAAGGCCAATGTTGATCCTAGCAAATTTCTGTCCCATTTTGCTGCTTTGCTCCTGGGCAAGTCACTGGAAGGTTTTAATAAATACTCCACTCTCAGCCTACCTTGAGGAAAATACGATCGTGGACCCATCACAATCTGGGTTCAGATCCTTTTAAAGTACTGAGACTGCCTTGTTTGCGGTTACTGACTCCATAAGACTCTCCTTGGACAAAGGTACTCCATTGGTGCTGGTGCTGCTGGATTTATCTGCAGCTTTTGATACCGTTTCTCATTCCAGGTTGATTCAAAGGTTGTTCGAGGTTGGCATTTTTGGTGCTGCCTTGCAGTGGCTCAGAAATTAAAAAAAATAGAACTCAGACTATCTCTTTGGGCATATTCATGTCTCGTACCATGTTCATTGACAAGGGGCACCGCAGGGCTCTTGTGTAAGCCCCATATTGTTTAATATCCATGCAGCCCTCCTAGCTGCCACTACTCGAACCTTTGCATTCAAAATTATATCATATGCTGATGATACTCAGCTTATTATCTCCTTTGATATAGACCTAGAGGAAGTTAAGGACCAGTTCTTCAATGGCATAGAAGTGGTTGCAGATTGGGTGGCAACAAACTGCTTGCAAATAAATGCAAATAAATCAGAGATCATGCTGTTTGGTAAGGCCCAGCAATTTTGTACTTCCGAATGGTGGTCTACAGAACTAGGCCCTGCAGGTAGTTAAGAATCTTGGCCTTAAAATAGATCAGTCTTTAACTATGAAAGACCTTGTCACAGGCATAAGTGGCAGCTGCTTCAACATGATGCATCTGCTGAAGAAAGGTATTTCTTATCTTCCACTTTTTGCCAGCAAAGCACTTGTTCAGGCTCTGATAATTAGCAAATTAGATTATAGCAATGCTTTACTTGTCTCAGCAAATGAGACTCCAATGTCCAAATTGCAAGTGGTCCAAAACATGGCTGCGTGCCTTGTTTGTAATCTCCCTCCTGGTTCTGCATCCTAACCTTTGCTGAGAGCCCAGCAATGGCTGCCAATTAAAAGGACTATTTTTTTTTAATTGCTGTCTTACATGTAGATCACAAATGGGTAATGGTCCCAGCTATTTATTACAGAAACTCAAATACTATTGTCCTGTTAGGAAATTGCACTTCAAGTATAAAGCCTTGCTAACAGTTCCTCATGTTCAATTGACAAAATGTGGTGGCAGGTCTTTTACCTTCCTGGCTCCATTCTATAGGGATAACTTGCATTATCACATCCGCACTTGATTATGTTAAATTTTGGAAACTGCTGAACACAACTCTATTTTAATCTCTGCATTCTGTCTTGCCTGTGTTTATTGTCAGCACCAAGATACCTCATCAAGGGTTATTTGTGTGCTATAGTAAGCTATATTAACATAACAAGTTGGTTAGCTTGTCTACGTGGGTTGTCAATTTGCTGAGTTTGGCATCTATTGAGGTTAAACTCTGCTGTATATTCAATATCAGTGCTTTCACATCCATCCCTCCATTTCTGATGGGTGTTTTTGCGAGGATGCTACCCTCTCCAATGTGAGTGTTCTGCTTGCCTTTTTTAATTCCAGTTGTAGTTTGGCTACAGGACCCAGTTGGGCTGCCCACAGTCCGCCAGTCAAGGAGGGCCCAAGGGGATCCGTCTCTAGATTGCAAGTTCAGGATGGAGTTTGCCAAAGCAGCCTGGGTGTCTCAAAGGAAGCAGTGGGAGGGAGGCCCGCTCCTGGGCTTTATATTTGCACCCTGAGACACAAGCAGGCTCCCACCCCTCATCATCACTTATCCGCCGATACCTGCCTGCAGCAGCTAAATGGCACTCACTCCGCCACACCCCAGCATCCTGGGCAATCGTTGGTGCATGGGGCCTCTATGTGGGAATATGCAGCAGGCCGCCCTGTCACTCCTCAGCCCTGACCCATGTTCACTGACCCAAGCCCAGCTGCCCCATCACAGGCCCAGCAGTTTTCCAAAGTATATGCTTGCCAACCACACATCTCATGGGTCGAAGCCAGTCCAAGGTTGTCCAGATGTGCCCGAGCAGGGAAACCGCTGTCACGACCGCAGCCAATTCCTCACTGCCCCCAAAGCTCAAAAGCCAACTCCACAGGTGCAAGGCGGTCCTCAGATGCCGAACGACATGGGGAAGCTCATAGGACCCACGGGGGAGCAAATTAATGATGCCACTGTGCAGATTCAGTTAGATTATTACACCATCAGAAAGAGCCTCACTGCAGTACGGCTATCTTGGAACCAGGCACTCTGGAGCCTCTCGCAACAAGGATATTTTTTCTGAGGTATAGCTGAAGAGCAGACTTGAAGAGTTGTTTTTGTTTTATCTCCTACATTCCACATATTGCATGAAAGCACAAACTTTGGCACACAAAGGCTTTTATGGTGCTAGGGAAGAGGTCATCTTCTGCATTCACTGAACTGACATCTGAGGCAGAAGGTGTACTTAACATGACACTGCTCCTGATGCCCATAAATGTTCTTCCTGCTCCCTGGGCTACTGCAGAAGGCCAAATCACTGAATCCTGTGCAAAATAAATGAGGCTTTGGCAAGCTTTTCCTTTTCCATTGGTAAGTCATATTTCTATTTAAATTCTGTTCAGTTTTTCCTGAGTAAAAAGTGGTTGAAAAATACTTCGCAATATTTATAAAGATTGAAAACATTGGGGCAAATGAACAGATTTTAGATAACATTTTGCTCCAGTATTTTGAAATGCACTTTTTCTTTTACCTTTTTTAAACAATACTTTACAGAAAATATTGGCAAAGCCACCTGCTAGGCACTCGCATTATAACGGAAATACCTATTGGGCTTTGCCAATGCTTGTTGTCTATTATACATGTTTGCAGTTTACTAAGAATAGTTTTGACATATATTCAGAATGGGTGTTGGGTATCAGGCATGAGGTAGAAATTCATGTCATAAGTGTTTTTAGACACTCTAGGGTTTCCTTAATGCCCTGTCTCTTCTCTCCCACTCCCCACTTTCTCTTACGCATTATAAACGACATAAAAGTGCAAAGCTCCAACCACGTTTTATTTTTCCTTCAGTCTCAATACATCACTACTATTTTTAAACTGCACGCACAACATCCTAACTGTAGTCTAAACAAGGAATCGGAAGTTATGTGCAATTGAACAGAGAACCAGCTCTGCCTTCCAGAGACTCTACAGTCATAGATTTGGTATTTATTACTGCTCAGTGTGTCAGGAAATTCCAATGCCAGAAACTTCACCCATTGTGCGCAAGCCCATAACACACAGTCTTGAAGAGATCGCTGTACGTATGTGTGGAGTGGAGAGACTGGGTCCCCATCGTGGGACTTGTCAGTCGATTTTTAAACTCTTGAAATCTCTCTAGGAGCGCCATCAGTCATATGATCGATATGTCTTTCCTGCCCAGGGAAAAGCAAAGGCCGACGGGAGCTAGTACCAAATAACAATTAGAAACCACTGAATTTATGCAGAGCTCGTCAGGAAGTGTGTATACAGTTGAAAAGGGAACCGCTGAACATGGACGTCAATTCACCGAAATGCCGGAGGTAGCGGAAGTGACATCACATGCTCTTTGACCCTCACTTTCACTCACACATATACTTACACATACACACAAATGCACACTTAGACACACTCTCTCTCACATAAACACACTCTCACCTGCAATCACGCACACAAACATTTAAAAGCATTTTTACTTACCTCAGCTACCATGGAAGGGCATATTACAGCTAATTGTACTCCATTTTTATTACAACATTAGTGAATATTATGCTCTTATTCACTATTAGTGTAGTAAAAAATTGATAGAAAACAAAGAGAGCGGAGCCCCATCTGACCTCCATAAGTGTTAACGCTGAATTTACTAATGAATATTCATGTACATACAGAAAAATTAATGCACACGTTTGAAGGTGCTCCCACCTGAGTGGCCACCAATGTTCACAAAGTGTACTTTTTAATATTTTATTAATATGAAATGTTGAGCTTATGTTTTATTAATGTAGTAATATTTCATATTAAAGGTTATGTATTATGTATTAAATTTATTAATCGTAGGCCTTAATTTAACAAGGTCTTGTGCCTAGTTGCACGGCCTCATGTCAAGCAGCATTTCTTAAACAACTTATAAAATGGCTGCTTGGAGAATTAAATTGTGATTTTCCACTGTGCTGACCAAGTGCTCATAGCTGAAATTCATTCTCATGAGAACTGCTTGCTAGAATATGTTGTACTAGCTAGGATACAATGTATAATGTAGTATGTGCAAGACGGACCTTTCCAGGAGAAGACAATGGATGCACTGACTGGAGTATAAGCTGCAACAATATTGATACCTGACAAGTCCAACAATGGGAACAGGAGAAAAGGAGCCAATCATCGACATGTGAACTGTGTATTAATGAAACCTGTAGATTTGGGGTTATATTTTAATTGGAGTAAATGCAAACATGCAATTCTTTGACCAATAAGGACGTGGGAAGTAGTTTTAGGAAATCTAACTTAGGCTACTGCACCAAGAGGAGAGAAGCCATTCTCCCCATTCTTCTTGAACGTTTAGCCCATTTTTCGATTATTTTTTTCCGAACTGCATGAAGAGACTATGCTTTTTCTGAATTTTGATGCTGACTTCTGATGCCTTTGTTGACCGAACTGATGTCCAATTGACGCAGACTGTTACAGCTTGCTGAACCATTATGAGGCCAGGCATAAGACGATATTACTGATTGTTATGTTTATTTGCTTTTGTCCCTAGGTACCAACCGCTACTTTTGATACAGGCATAGTTAGATGTTTTCCAAATCTGTGTTGACTAAATTGTTTTGCATGAAGTCCAAACATGCTGTTCTAAACTGATGTTAGGGTATTCACTGATGAAGCTCACTACATATAATAACAGTTGATGTCTTTTCTTTGCTGAATCTAAATGTATATAATTTAGTTTGCACAGTTATTCATGCTATTAATTTGTCATGTAACCTTAGAATGTGTAGTGGCTCAAGCACTGATTAGATTGCGGTTCTTTAGGAGATTTGGTCAGCTAGTATTGTTTCTGTATACTTATCATTTGATATTAAGACTAAATTACATGACATTAGCATTGTTAATATAGGGAAATAAACATTCTAACTTTTATATAAAGGTGTAGTCATACATGGCCGCGAGGTCATGGGGTGTGTGGAAATTACTGACTCCTATTGATTATTGATGTCATTGATTGTTATTGCAATTGATTTGTATTGGTACGGGTGTTACATAGTGGGAACTACTCAAAGTGCAGTCAAAAGGTCCATCAGCCTATTCGCGTCTCCTTGTAAGTTTACTTAATAAGGTCTGACGTGCTAACATAAGGACGAGCTGCCACTGTGTTTGTGGCACTGAATTTACCACCTCTGAGGCCAGGGGCCGCAGAGGCAGTGCCAGTAGCACAGGGCAAGCCAGGGGTCGCAGCTGCCCTTTGCGACCCCTGGCAACCTCTAAATAACGTAAATTCCTCTGAATTGAATTGAAGAAGTGTAGGGAGAAAAGAAACACTGAAATTAGGACTCGTTTATGCAGGACAAGTGAACCATCAAAACCGGGGAGAAACTGTAAAGATGCATGTATTCTTTGGAAAATGGAAACCCTGAAATGAGGAAGTGTATATAGAGGAGAAAAAGTAGTCTCTGGGATAATGAACTGTGTGTGCATCACAGAAAAATTAATTAATACAACATGTGCAGGAGAAAAAGGAACATTTGAAATGAAGAGGTATGCCTGGGCAGAATTTCATTTACATTGTAGTAATTGAAGCAATTTCAATAATTCTGCGTAACTCTTTGACGTGGAATGACCAATAATTATATGATTACACCTGCTCGCATAATTTGTGGACAAATACTACAGCGAGAGCACATTTTGCGAGTGGGAGAGGGCAATCACTATTCGTGTTCCGCTACATTTAGCGCTATTTCTTAGTGCAAAAATACATCCTTGCTTCCATGCTGGACACTGGGGTGGGATTTTGTACTAGAAGAAAATAGCACTAAATGCCGGGAGTAAGTCGAGAAAAACCTACCCGAAGAGAACATTTAGGGGGTCATTCCGACCCCGGCGGGCGCCCAAACACCGCCCGCGGTCAAATGACCGCGGGGAGCATTTTGACTTTCCCGCTGGGCCGGCGGGCGATCTTCAAAAGATCGCCCGCCGGCCCAGCGGGAAAGCACCAGCAAAGATGAAGCCGGCTCCGAATGGAGCCGGCGGATTTGCTGGGGTGCGACGGGTGCAGTTGCACCCGTCGCGATTTTCAGTGTCTGCTATGCAGACACTGAAAATCTTGTTGGGGCCCTGTTAGGGGGCCCCTGCAGTGCCCATGCCAGTGGCATGGGCACTGCAGGGGCCCCCAGGGGCCCCACGACACCCGTTCCCGCCAGCCTGGTTCTGGCAGTGAAAACCGCCAAAACCAGGCTGGCGGGAAGGGGGTCGGAAACCCCATGGCGGCGCTGCATGCAGCGCCGCCATGGAGGATTCCCTGGGGCAGGGGAAAACCGGCGGGAAACCGCCGGTTCCCCTTTTCTGACCGCGGCTTTACTGCCGCGGTCAGAATGCCCCGGAAGCACCGCCAGCCTGTTGGCGGTGCTTCCTCTGCCCTCTGCCCTGGCGGTGAGACACCGCCAGGGTCAGAATGAGGGCCCTAGTGTGCGCAAGTGTCTACTCGCACTCACCATTCATGTCCTGTTGCATTTAGTGCTATTTTTTTAGAGAAAAATGTGTCCATTTTGGATGCGAAGATGCATTTTTGCACTAGAAAATAGCACTAAACACAGTATTACTCTTCTCGTGTAATTCTGCGTAATCTTGCAGAATTCTTAGGCACTTCAGAGTTATTCCGCTACACAGAATTATGCAAGTTATACCCACCCTAATATGCATACAAGTGACAAAGAACTTCATAAATGTAAAGTGAATAGTGAAAGTGTGAATACAGGAGAAAAGGGGGTCCCTGGGCAATTGCCCTCCGAGCAAAGGTAAATAGGTATCGAAAAAAGTAAACTTGCCAAGGATGTTTTATGTCATCAGCAAAATCGACAATTAGCCAGCGCCAAATCTTCCAGCCCGAAGGCTCTCTCTCTGTTTCTGTTTCCCTCTTTCTTACTCTCTTCCTCCCAAAATAGTCTTCTCCATTTCCTCTGTTTCTTTATCTCCACCTCTCTCTGCTTATTACTGACTCACAACTCTCTACATTTCTCTTTACTTCTCGTTCTGTTCTTCACTTATCTCTTGCTCTATTTTCTTTCTTCTTGCATTGCTCACCCTCTTTACCTCCCTCCCTAACTAATAAATGTCAAAATGAGAACAGTTTCTTTTAAGTTTTTTTACTTTTAAAGTTGTCGTTGCTGGCCATTTAATTCTAAATACTTCAGTCAATGGTGTGAAGAAGAATCATTAACTCTTACAGGGAATGGAAACAGTCCTACAAAAGCTCTACCCATGTTGAAGTTCCATCATCAGCCACCAAATGCTCATACGCTGTAGTCTTTTCTTGATAACTTCTCTTTTGCTGTGCAATGTTGGTGCTGTCCTTTACTCCACTTGTACAACAGTTTCCTCCTGGCATGGGTAATTGTTTTAGGAAAATGACAAACGACATGCATGTGGGCCCTGCACTCAGCTTCCTCCCACAGAGCACACTCTGTGCTGCATGAGCTCCCTACAGATGCATTATTTATATACCAGTGATGGAACCTAGCAAGATCCAGACAGATCTCGGATCTGGTAGTTATTGTTGAGTCAGATCCGAGATCAGAGTCGGCCCCAGCAAATCTCTCTATGGACCGAATCTAGCTGTTTCCTGTTGCAATGTTCAAACAACATAACACCTGCTGCGAAGCATGTAGCGCGGATATATGACAGAGCCACACATGCCAGAACAACACATGCTTAACAAAGCGGTCGTGCATGCCTTTACAACGAATTTTGTTGTAAAAGCATGCCTAGTAAAGGCATATGTGAAAACAGCATTGTAGTTCTGTTACACAGCCCCCCACCTGCCTGAGGCCCTAAACTACCCCAGCACTAATAGCTGAACTACCCGACCTCCCACCCACCCTAAGCCCTAAAAAAATGACCCGACCTCCCCACCCCCTAAAAACTAAACTACCCCAACACCTCCACCCACCCTGAGCCCTAAAACATTCCTACATCCCTAATAACTACACTACCCCGATCTCCCACCCACCGTAAGCCCCCCAAAAAATACCCTGACCCCCCACCCCTGCCCCTAAAAACGAAACTACCCTGACAACCCCACCCATCCTGAGCCCTAAAAGCAACCCCACCCCTAATAACTTAACTACCCAAACCCCCATCCACCCTAAGCTCTAAAAACGAAAACTACCCTGACACCCACCCTGCCCCTAAAAAATAAACTACGCTGCCCCCACCCAAACCCCTAAAAAAGAACCTACCCAAACCCCCACTACCGCCACCATAAAATAAAAAATAACCCGACCACATCCACCCACCCAAGACCTTTAATCCCCCCCACACCTAAAACCTACCACCCCCGCCCCAGCTCCACTTACCTCACAGCGTCTTCTCCTACTCTCTGCCTTTTTCTGTGCCTTAACCAGTAGTTTGGCGCATGCATTGTTAAGGCACTGAAAAAGGCAGTCGTTCTGGCAAGTGTGGTTACACTTGCGTGGTAAATGTCTGTGTTGTTTACAACGGGTGGTTAAGGACGTTTCCCATGTATCGCATCAACTCAACCTCACCAACCTTCTTTTTCAGCTTGGATTGGCGCACTTGCCAGTCATCAGCTCCCTTTGTTCGACATGCTTGGGAAGAAAGATCAGAGCTGGACATTTTAGCCCAGAATTACTAAGCCCTTGCATTGGTATTGTGTCCAGAAAGGTGACACAAGGCAATGCAAGAGCTTAAGTGTTATTTACTAAGCCACCTTGCATGGCTCTGTGTGGTTTAGTAAATCCAGAGTAAGGCAAGGCAGGCAAATTACTGCCTTGCGTCACTCTGTGTTGGGAAGGCATTCCATGGTGGAGTGTAAGCTTTTCTGCACATCCCCCCATGGATTTTGGCACATTCCTAGATTTACTAAAGGTAGTAAACCTGGGAATGTGTCAGAATGCCATTCCATCCCAACAGAGGCATAACGGGGAGAAGTATGTTTTTGTTATTTCCACTTTTTATTTGAGCTGCAGAAAGAGAAAAATTACTCTGAGGATTGTTTTTGTGCAAGAAGGGGCCCCTTCCTGAACAAAAACAATCCTGTTTTTAATGATGCACCTTGGTGCAAGGGTGCCTGTGTTGGCACTAGGCAGCATTCAGTGCTTAGTAAGTTTGGCACGTTCCTGCTCTCTATTTGACGCAGTGCAGCAAGATGTCTTTCGGCGTTGTGTTATGTCAAATGTTAGTAAATCTCGGCCTCTGTTTCATCACTCACAAGCTCTGTCTGTGAGAAGTATTGTTTTTTGCATGCCATGTAATAATGTAAGGCGCATCTGCTTGTGTAATAAAACTAATAATTTATTTAGCACTTAGTAATAAATGCCTCTAACTACCCAAAGGAAGTCCTTTTAACAATGTTAGCATAACTACAGACTGGGAAAATATTATACCATGCAGCTCTGTGAAGCTGGCACATAAGTCAATTATCTATAATACAGGATTATACCTCATGATCTGAAGTGGAAGGATCACTAAAACAAATGCATTAATGCACTGAGCTATTCTATACGATATAAAAATCTGTCACTGACACACAATGCTCCGAAACAAACCATTTGTGCTATTTTATGATGCTTCAAACCATGACCAGAAAATGCCGATGTGTATCTCCAGCAAATGCAATAATCACCAGAGTCAACTTGCACACTGCCAGTGCTACACCCAACAGGCACTTTAACTCTAGTTATTTTCAGTGAGCGAGTCATGTTGGTGGTCAGCATTCTCAAAGTTAAAAAGAATGGGTTGAGCAGAGTCCTCACTGGGCTATCTATTTCTGTTCTCCATGGCTTACTTCGCCAACTTAAAAACCTGGAAGCCACTAAAAAAATAAAACAAAAACCTCAGTGACTATCATAGAGGCTGTTCTCTTGTTAGCCTGGGAGAATGGAAAAAGGATCACTAGCAGGAAGGCTAGGATCACCATCAGGGCTAGACCCACCAAGGCGGCAGGATTACTGGGACCAAGAGGACCGGAATGACTAGAAGGACCAAGATCATTAATTTAAACAGAACCAGGACCCAGAAGGTCAAAATGAGCAATGCAAGGACCTGAGGCATCAGAACCAGAACCAGGGGCCTGGGACAATGAGGGCTAAATGGACCACTGACAGGAGGAACAGGATCTGCAGGATTAGGACCTGAGGGACCCTGACATGGGGACCTGCACTAGTAAGATTTGCATCAGAGTGAATAAAATTGACAGACCCAGGAAGAGCAAGAGGAACAGGAACAAAAAAGGACAATGCCGAGCAGGAACAAGATCAGGACACTAGGATGACCAAGAAAAGGACCATAACCTATAGGACTATGACCAGGAAGATCAAGGAGGCCCAAGCAGCCAAGAGGAACCAGGAACAGATAAATCAGGGAACCTAGAACCAAAAGGACTAGGGATATTAGGATAACCAGAACCAAGGGAAACTGGGATAAGAATGTCCACTAGGACTAGAACATGGAGGTGGACAAAGACCAGAATGACCAGACCCAAGAAGATGAGGAGGACTGGAACTAAGAAAACCAGGACCTAGGGGATCAGGACCAGGAGGAGCAAGGAGGACAAGGAAAAGGAGGCCTAATTCAGGACTAGAAGAAGGTGGCCTAGGAGGCAGAAAGGTAGGACCAATAGAAGGAGAACCAGACAAAGTAGTAGAAGGAGGTTGAAGACTAGGGGTGCAAACCAGGAGAATGAGGAAGGGGACCTGGACCAGGCAGAGGAGGTTCAGGAGGAGGGTATGATGAGGACCAAGGGAGCCAGAAACAAAAGTATCATGAGCAGGAGGATGACGATTAAAACTGTGGGAGAAAGATCAAGTCCTAGACGAGAACCGGGAGTAAAGCAGAGGGCAGGAGGAGTAGGGCCTTGAGGAGAAGGTCCAGGAATAAGAGGAAAGTGAGGATGACAGCACAAGCATGGGGAAGAAGACCATGAGGATGATGATGATGAGGAGAAACACTAGTAGTGAGTGGAAACCAAGACTCAGATGATGAAGGCCTGGTGAAGCGGAAAACCAGGAAGTGAGTGTGGACCACAAGGAGAATGATCAGGAGAATTAAGCAAATATTATAGGTCAAATGTGTAAGGATATGTTCTTAGTTACAGAGGTCACACCTTTTTATACCAGCCAATTGCACAGAAAGTGACATCATTGGATTCCTCATCATCCATCTGCACAAGAAGTGGCATTCCTGGATACCCATCATCCATCCGCCAGCCCGCAGCAGAAATGCAGAGTGGACGTGCGCAGCGAGAGCGCCCCTGGCACCCTGAAGGCACACCAAAGGCAACCCCATCTGCACCTATCCACACCCCACCGCTACACCCAATGGCAGAGCCCTTGATCCTCTTAACATCCGCCTCCACCTCTGTCTCTTCTCCACCGTGATCATCTGCACCCTGAACCCTGATTGCAACTCCCAGGATTGCTGCTGCATCTTGCCACCCAATACTGAGGGTGTATCCTTCTGAGCCACCTGCCATTTTACATTTTACATACACCTTCCCACATCCACCTCGCTCACCCCGCACCTCAGACAACCAACACAGTCAGCACACATGACCACATACACCGACCCCTACTACACTACACTCTTCCCTAACCCACATACTCCTCAACACCCGCTCTTGCACTGGACAAGTCACCACAATTTAGGATCTGCTACACACCACTCACTGGACCTATTCTTCCTGACTGGAAACTAGTTGACTCCATCACCCCAGCAATTCTATCAGATACTAGATCGCAAGACAGCACAGGGCAAAGAGACCCGTAGGTGGATTCAATATCATCTTCAAAGAATCCATCCAATACTGCACCACCCCAGAAGGCACTCCCAGCAACATGGAACACTTGACTTTCAAGCGTCTTAGCACCACTTGCTATACCCTGAGTAGCACCCTCTTAGTACCTCCCACACCCACTATGCACATTTGGCAGCACCATTATGAACTTCCCTGTCCCACGGATCCTCGACTTTAGCGCCTTCCTCCTCCTTGTTGACCTCAAACCCAATTGGAGGACTTTACTCATTCCAACACAGCCAACGTCCTTGAGGACCTGCCCAACCTCAGATTCACCCAGTGAATGGAAGTGACGTAAAGTCAAAATGCCCAACTCCATTTTGAGTAGGCCCCCCACTCAATTTTCTGTATTTTTGCAAAATTATCAACATGTCTGCCTTTGAAGCAGATGTTGTCTGTCCTTATCTTTTCACGAACTGTGAAAGTGTCAAAAGTGTCAAATCATTTAGATAAAGGCATCAACAAAACACCTGATGCGACATCAATCTGAAATAAGTGCCTTGCTATCTCAAGGTCAAGCAAAGAACAATAGTCAAAATAGTACAGTCTGAATTGTCATACTTTTACATTAAATGTTTACAGGATTGTATCCTAAACTAGCATCTTGATGCTTATTGGTCATATCAAAAGTTCCTAAGGTGACATTGAACTTTCCAGCTCAGATAAGGATAGTTTAAAAGGACTGCCACTTAGCCACCTGTCAGGAGAGATTCTTCGCCCCAGATTATTGCGAGCAAGATACTGGCAGATCAGAAGACGATCCTGCCTGCCAGAGAAACTGGCAGCATATCATGAATTCCACTGAAAGGTGATACCGAACCCGGGAAGTGTTGATGCTGATTCTGATGATGCATGTTTGCCTTTCACAGGGAACACGGCCTCCTTGACTCCTGATAACTATAGCATTCTTATACAAAAAGATACGTAGTGTGCCCATAATGTGTAAGAAAATCTAGGTGAAAGTTATCTTCCTTTCCATGTTGCCCTAGTGTAGTGCATTGAAGTAGGTTTTAGGGTGTTCATTTTTTTAAATGACATTTTAATCATGGTAGAAATGTTCCTTTTTTTTTTTTTTTTTGCAACATGCATTTCTGCTGTTTTAATAGTATTTTGTGTAGTTATTTTAGATGTGTTGAGCAACAGGGTTTTTAGGTAAAGTATCTTTTTTTAGCGCATCTTATGTGTGTGTGTTATTGAAGAGAATGAAAAATGGTTTGTTTCTGATAACCACGGTGTCTCTGTATCCCTGTTTAGTGCTTGTTAGTAACCCAAAAGCACTGACGCCGTTCAAACTACGTTTTGGATGAAGTTCTGCAGGGTTACAAAAACCTGTCTCTCCCATTCAAATGTGGTGCATTAAACTATGTTCACCCATGGGTGTGAGAGTAAACCTTGTAGAGCCAAGCCAAAAATCTCTATGTAACAGAGGGCTCCTCCTCCACCCTGGACAATAACTTGACTCCATCTTCACCCGTTTTAGCAACATCACAGTCAATGAGCCCACACTGATCACCTGATCTCACCCCTCCCTCATCAATTTCAGCATACCCATCCCACACTACAGCAAAAACACAATCACCAAATCTCCAGGACAGGGCTGGAACAAGATCTCAAAAGCATCTTGGTCTTTTGAATGCCTTCACCCCCAGCCTTGACAAAACAACCTCTCTGAATCTATTTTTGACTTCAACATCTAGCTGGATCTCCTGCGCAGACACCATGGCTCCCTCAAAGCTAGCAAAGCAACAAGAACCAGACTGCAAGCAAGCCGCTACTTGGAAGAGCTGAAGCTCATGAAACGCCACTGCAAGCAACCTGAACACAGCTGGAGACAAAGTCAGGACAACACTGACAAGAGCACCAACAAATCTGGACTTGACACTAGCATCAGCAAATCAGAGGCAATAGACACTTTGCGCTCACCAACCGCAGTGAAAGTAGCACCTAGAGTGCCTAAGAAATCTTCACCATAGTGAAAGACTTCATGTCTCTGACAGCAATTTCAGCCAGTGTAATCCCCTCTCGGGACCTCTGCAACTAGCTGGTGCTATTCGGCAGCAACAAAATCACCAGCATATACCAACAGCTTTGAGCCCCAACCGGACAATTCCACCCTCAAAGTCCTCTTGCCCATCTCAACCAAAATACTGAGAACTACCTCAACCACCTGACCAACCATCATCACACAAGAAACCACAGCGACCATGCAATCCACACACTCTGACGCACTCTCGGACCCCTGCTCCCTGGATGTCTTCATCAAAGGACTGGACTTCAACATTGCAGCCCTCATTCCGATCCCGAAAGACTGAATCATCACAGCCACCGACCAGGATGCCTGGAAAAAAGACAAAGTACTCACTTCCATAAGAATCCATCAACTACTGCCTATCTCCCAATTAGACTACCGGGGCAAAAGTCATGGAAAAGATGATAAACAACACCAAATCACCCACCTCAATGACAACCACCTCCTCGACCCAACTCTATCCGGATTTCAGCCCAACCACAGTACACAGACTGCCTGATCACAGCCACGGACAACATCTGGATGTGCATGAACAGAGGTGACACTCATTCTACTGGACCTTCTTGCAGCCTTCAACACCATCTCCCACGCTATCCTTATTTAATGACTGCACAAAGCCAGCATCCAAGGACCCTAACGTGGATAGATTTGCTCCTTTATTGACAGGCAGCACCCAGTCAGTCAGCCTAGCCTTCTTCACCTCAGACACCGTCAACCTCATCTGCTGAGAACCACAAGGATCATCACTTTGCCCCTCCCTGTTTAACATCTGCATGACCACACTCACCATAATCTGCACATTAGGAATGAACATCATATCCTACTTTGATGATACCCAGCTCATACTCTCCCTCTCCAACAAGACACCAAACATACAGACCAAAGTCACCACCTGCATGACCGAAGTCACCATAGTGATGAAAACCAACTGCCTCATGCTAAACACAGACAAGGCGGAAGTAGTAATGTTTGACAAAGACACATTGCTCTGGGACTCCACCTGGTGGCCTGCTGAACTCGGGCCCACAACCCTCTCAGCAACCCACGCAAGGGACCCTGGAGTAGTAATTGACAACCAACACACCATGACCAACCAAGTGAACTCAGTATCCGTATCCTGCTTCCACACATTCAAGATGCTCCAGATCTTCAAATGACACTCCAGCAACACTCACAGAACCCTCACTCAAGCTCTCATCACCAGCAAGCTGAACTATGACAATGCACTATATTCCAGAACAGTCAACTGGCCAGAAGACTCCAGGCCATGGATAACTTAGCGGCCAGGCTCACCCCAGCCTCCCACCCTGCACTCACATCACCCAGCACCACAAAAAGCTCCAGTGACTCCCAATCCACCAGCAAGCACTCTTCAAACTTATCATGCTCTCATACAAAGCCTTACACAACATTGCCCCATAGACCTCAACAAATAGTCAAACTTTCACAAACCTACCGGACGCTTCTGTTGAGCCTCCGCTCAGTCTGGCTCAGCCGGACTCCTACTCACACACACCTTCTGGATAAGCAGGGTGTTATAAAGATGCCGTACGATAAGAGAAGTGGAAGAAGTCTTTATTCAGAGAACTTCTCACTCACCATCCGCCACTGTCCCAGTCCTGTCACCACAACATTCTAAGGTGAGCTCCCGGTTGATCCAATTGTCTCTACATTCTAAGGAGACACCGGGAGTGTACCATTGATGAAGTACTAACGCTTAGAAACTATAAACTCATTTTGTTAACTGTTATCTAATACTTCAAACCCATATAATACTGGAGAAATACCTATGTACAAAGGAGTTACTTGATGTACACATTATACTTCAATTTAAATATAAGAATAACATTACATTTATTCAAGCTTACAACATATGCCCCCTGCATAATGTAGAAATACAAAGTCCTTGTGCCATGATGGACTTCTTATGGTCCTGGTACTTCTGTTCCGGTTCTGCACATCTTCTAGATCAGGGTTGTTTTCTTCCACATTTGGGTTCCGACCCAGATTAGTCACTGGTTCTTGGTGGTCCACAATACGGTCCATGCTCCAAGTTCTTCCGTACTCCAATTTAACAACATTTTCATAAACTTCTCTGATTCTCAGTGGACTGGGAAACTTGCTACGAGTACTGCTAGTGGGAATGGGAAGTTTAACCTTGGCCCATTGTCCTACCTTCCATAATCTGTTTTAGTACTATGTTTAACATTGTACCATCTTCTGTATTTCTCCTGATTCTGTCGGACACATTCAGCGATCTCCTCCCTCTTCTCACACACTCGCTCCCCTCCCTTCAACCAATTAGGATTAAGTTTGGTTCCGGGATGCGTTCCCTTGAGAGACTGGAACGGCGACACCCCAGTAACTAGATTAGGAGTAGTATGGTAAAACCATAACATTTGTTTTAGTGCTGATTCCCCAGACACTCCTGAAACTGACGCCATTTGGAGACACTCCTTAATCATTCTGTTAACTCTCTTAACCAGACCATTCGCACACGGATTGTACAGAGATGTTCTAAAATGATGAACAGCCCACCTCTTGAGGAACTCCTTCATGGCTTCAGAAGTGAATTTTACCCCATTGTCAGTTACAAGCATACTTGGAATCCCTTCTCTCTTGAATGCTTCTGACAAGAAGTTAACTGCTTCCAGGGTTGTTATCTGGTTCATGATTTTAATCATTGTCCAATGCGAATGGTAATCTACCAATGCAAAAATATAACGCCCCCTGCCACCCAAATTGTTTACTGGTCCTAATATGTCTAATCCTAGTTTATCCCAAGGTTTCACAGGGACATTCACAGGTGACAAAGGTGTCCTCCGTGTCAGATTCATCTTATCACTCATGGCACACATGACACAATCTCTTACCGCACATTCCACCAAATGATCCATTGTGGGAAACCAATATGTGGCTCACAACTTGTTTTTTGTAAGACTACATCCTAAATGTCCTTCGTGGCTAACCCCACCAGTTTGTTCCACGATCTACTAGGAGGTACTGCTCTCTCTCCTCTCATTACGATATAATTGGAAATGTGAAGTTCCGATCTGACATCCCAGTACCCCTTCAAATCTTCTTCTGTATTCTTTGGTTTATTTGCCCACCCTCTGATGATTTTTTCCTTGAGCAGTTGTAACACCCGGTCATTCCTGGTCTCTTCCACCCTTTCCTCTTTCGTGAGACCTGCTAGTTCTACTAGTAATACCGGTTCTAGTGCCTGCTTCCCCAACTCAAAGTCCTGACTCTCCTCCTCCATCTGACCATCCCTTGGAGATCTGGACAAATAATTGGCTACAGTATTCTTACTTCCCGGGACATACTCCACTCCAAAATTGTAACCTTTGAGGCCCATAATCCACTTAGCTATGCGCGGAGTGGCACGTTCTCTACCCTTGGTAGTAAATATGTTGATGAGAGGTTTGTGATCTGTCCTAATCGTAAAAGGTAAGCCCCACAAGAAGAATTTAAAATGGTTCATGGCCCAAAAACATGCTAGGGTTTCTCTTTCAATCGTGGAATAGTTCACTTCTGCCCCACCCAAGGATCTAGACGCAAATGCTACAATTCTTTCTTGTCCCTCCACACTCTGAGACAGCGTCGCCCCCAGACCTGGGCCACTAGCATCAGTTGTTACCCACGTTTTCTTTTTTGAGTCGAAGTTTCCTAAATGTGGGAACTTAACAATAGCTTCCTTCACCATGGTGAAGGCTAATTGGCATTCTGGATTCCACTCAAAAGGAACATCTTTTTTTAATAGTACCCTCATAGGGCCCGTGACAGTGGCAAAGTTCTGCACAACCTTCGCCATGTAGTCAGCTAAACCTAAAAAAAAATTAAGTTCCTGTTTGTTAGTGGGTGCCGACGCCTCCGTCACTGCCACCATTAAATCATGTTTAGGTTGAACACCATCTTTCGTGATTTTGTGTCCAAGATATTCTACTGATTCCACGCAAATTTGACATTTCTCTCTTTTAATCATCATACCAGCTTGTCCTAGTGCCTTGAAAACTTTTCTTAAGGTATCGTCGTGTTCCTCTTTAGTAATACCATATATCAGTACATCGTCCTGGAAACATAATACTTGGTCAATGTCTTGTAAAATGCTTTGCATGATACGCTGGAAGACGGCCGCTGCGGATGCCAGGCCAAATGGCATCCTGCAAAATCTGAAAGCCCCCAACGGTGTGATGAAAGAGGTAAGAGAATGTGAAGAGGGGTGCAATTCGACTTGGTGGTAGGCCGAGGATAATTCTATAACACTAAAAAACTTGGCTGGGCCCATGGTGCTTAACATTTAATTAATCCTGGGCAAAGGAAACCTCTCCACCCAAATATTGTCATTTAGATTTCTCAAGTCCACACACACGTGTATACCCTTACCACCAGGTTTCCGAGCGACAACAATGGGAGACAGCCATGAGGAGCTTTCAATAGGTTTGATGACCCTCAACTGTTCAAGTCTGTTTAACTCTTGTCTCAAAGGTTCTTGCATCAGGAACGGAATAGGTCTGACCTTGTGAGCCACTGGGACTGCATCTTCCTTTACTATGATTTTATGCTGGTAGGCTTTCAACAAACTCAATTTTTCTTCAAATACTTCAGGGACTTCCTTACACACACCATACTCACAACTAGAAGTATCTACCAGTAAAACTGGTTCCTCCATGTTAGGGTCTAGCCTTATGCCCAAATCTCTCTGATGCTTCCAACCTAACAGATTGGATCCCTTACTTGTAAATATACCTTGCCTGTGGTTTGCCTGTCCTTAAATATTATTTGCATACATAACATGCCCTTCAACGGTATAGGACCATTATTATACCCACCAGGAGAAATGTCCGCAGGTTGTAACACATACCCTTTCTTATGAAAACTGTTTTCATAAACACTATAGTTTATGAAGGTGAACGGGGAACATGAATCTGCAAACACTCTTACACTCTCACCATCCAGAGTGATATCACAAGAAGGGTATAATTCATTTCCACATTTGATCTTGTCATCCTCTTTTACTTGCAACACAAATTTGCCCTGTAGATCTTGGGAGTCTTCCACTTTATGCACCACTTTCCTTTCATTGCGTTCACTTTGTCGCCCTTACATACACGAGCATAGTGCCCCCTGACTCCACATTTCCGGCATATACAGTTACGAGCAGGGCACACTGGGTCGTTAGCTAGATGTCTGCTATTACCGCACCTGAAGCATCTATTTTTTCCACCTTCAAGATTTTTTTTTTTTAAGTAAGACTTCATGGACCCTAGCATCATCTTCCAGTTTAGGTTCTCTACACTCCTGTTTGGAGCTAGATTTGATTTCCTTCACTTCATCTTCAACAGAATTGTGTTTTTTGTTTAATTTCATACACTCTGCCGTGTGTTCAATACTCTTTGCAACATCGACAGCTTCTTTTAAGGCAGGATTTAGGATAAATAGGTTTTCCTATATGTTAATATTATTGGTGCATCTCACTAATTGATCCTTAATTAAGGAGTCTTCCAGATTTCCAAATTCACAAGTGGTAGCCAACCCCTTCAAGCATGCAACATAGCTAGAAACTTTCTCATCTTTGCCTTGTGTCCTACTAAAGAACTTGTGCCTCTCTAAAACTACATTGACTCTCAGACCAAAATGACATTCTAATTTCTTGAGAGTTTTTTCGTAATCATCTAATCCTTCTCCCTCCTCCTCCTCCTCCTCCTCCTCTGGAACAGATAAATTATCATGAACTTTGCGTCCATGATTACCTAAATTATGTAGGAGAATGTGTTGTTTCCTTAAAGGTGTGAATTTTCTCCTTCAATAGCAATTAGATAAGATTCAAATAGCCTTACCCAGTCCTTCCACCTCGTTTAGGAAGGGAAGAGGTTGAGACATACTAGCGGCTGCCATGCTAACTACTATACACTTATACAGTAATCTAAAATGAAATAGTAATCATCCAAACCTCCTAAATATAATTCCTTTAACGATCTTAGTCCTAGGGATGGCACTTGAAGTACTTAACCTTTATCCCCACCTATATGAACAAGGATACTGGACACATTAACCCTGAAAAATACACAAAGGTTGGAAAATATTTTATCTTTTCTTTTTTTTTTTTACCAGTTCCTCCCACCTCCCTTAGGTCCTATTAATCAAATGTCATAACAACAACAAACATGGTTACAACGGAGATGGATTTCTCCTTTTAGGTTCCTATAACCAACGACGATTTCGGAAACTGCCACACTTGCCTGAGTTCACCCTGAGTTGTCCCACAACGTTACTCAGGGTTAGTACAGTACTAACCTAATAGTATGGTGGTATCGCGCCTCCCTCATACCATAAGGTGCAATCACAACCGATGTCCGCCTCACTTCAGAAACCTGTCCGTACTTCACAGGTCACAGCTCAATCTTCCTTCGTTTCCTGGTGTATGCTGTGTCCACCAGATCCCGCCTCACTCCACAGGATTGGCGGCAGTTGGAGGCGCGTCAGGATACGCCCACCAACAAAACACAAGAAAGAAAACAAAGAATATCATCCTCTCAATACTTGCATCATATGCAAGTGCTGTGGAAATACGCCTCCTTCAAACACCGCCCTGCTCCGCCTCCAAGATCCTTGCCGTCATCCAAGATGAGCCGTAGACGTATGCGGAGTGACGCCACACAACTCCATGAATCCTCAGCGCTGACATCCCGTCAGAACAGACAATTTCTCCACGCTGTTCGGCCTTTGTATTCAATGCCCCCAAATACCCTGCTGGGAAGGAAAACAATGCAATATCCCAGCTTCAGCAGACTCTGTCCATAATGCTGGGGCTACTAGTGCTACTCTGAACAGGCCGCAACTAAGAGCAACCAGGATCTCACAGGTGACTCGGAGAGTCAGTTCCCCATCGATGGCAAAGGAAAATCAGGGGTGAGAAGTTCAACTGCCCCCTGCACAGGAATCCCGTCCTCGTCGCCAAAAATAGGTGTTATAAAGACGCCGTACGATAAGAGAAGTAGAAGAAGAAGTCTTTATTCAGAGAACTCCTTATTCGCCATCCGCCAACGTCCCGGTCCTGTCACCACAACATTCTAAGGTGAGCTCCCGGTTGATCCAATTGTCTCTACATTCTAAGGAGACACCGGGAGTGTACCATTGATGAAGTACTAAAGCTTAGAAACTATAAACTCATTTTGTTAACTGTTATCTAATACTTCAAACCCATATAATACTAGAGAAATACCTATTTACAAAGGAGTTACTTGATGTGCACATTATACTTCAATATAAACATAGGAATAACATTACATTTATTCAAGCTTATAACACAGAACCACATTCAGTGGTCGTGCCTTCTACCTTACTCCTAAAGCCTTGAGCAACCTCCCCCTGCACATCAGAGCCACCTCCCAAGTTTTGGAATTTCCCAACAAACTGAAGCCCTGGTTCTTCCCAGGTTACCCTCCCAGTAAGTCATGAGCTATACAAATTTAGATAACATAACCTTTTACAAACAAATCTCAGTTACTCTTTTTAGGTGATAAACCGATAAGTGATCCCTCCCCACCTTTTTCAACCCACTTAGACAGACTTGAACTCCCTCAGCTATGTTAAAACGCAGTCTGTTTGTGACCAATTAAGTACACCAGAACAGAGTTAGTATTGCATGTTTCCTTAATTCTAATTTCATTGAAGGCAGAGCTCTTTGCCTCCATTCTTCATGACACCGCAACACATGACTCCACCTCTCATGACTACGCCTCTCATTATTTCACTTCTTTTTTCCTTAGTAACGTTTTCCCAGTTTCAGCAGTGGCCAACACAGCAAGATGCCTTCTGAAACTCAGAAACACAAGATAATCCTGACTGCTCTACTAAACAGTTGTCATGATCCAACGCATGCCCTAGTAAGTAAACCTTTAACGGGTAGCCCTGATAAACAAGCGAGACCATAACTGGCAGCAGGTAAGACACCACCCCAAAATTAATGGTGCTCTGTGGAAACTACACATGTACCACCTACCTGTCACTGCACATTGTGATGTGGACATCTCAGAGTGATGCCCCATGACCACAACCACCACTGCACTCTAACAATCATCTGGTACTCATACCACATAACACGTATCGTCCACCCATCATCAAATTCTGTGATCACAGCCCCCACACAGACAGAGCATACACACAACAAACACAATGAAAACACTTCCTTTGCTTTCATCAAAAACAGAAAGAACTAAATATTATATTCCTTTCCTGTTGTCAGATGTGCAATGGCTTCCTGTGGTGGGGGAGAACAATTTGCGTCCTACTTTTGGTTAAGGCTAGCATCATGACTTTTGCACAGTCATGGTGATCTACAGGTTTGCATTTCAAGAAGAATCAAAAGAGACAAATGTGACTTGTTTATCTTCCTAACAAAGCAAACAATAGCCAGCCTGATTTAAGAAACATTGACCACAAAACAAATGTCCGTATTTTGCATGAATTTGTAAAATTGACCATAATGAGAGCACAAATATTGATGTTATTAATAAAACAGCCCAGTCATTGTAATGTACATTTTGATTAAAACAACTAAGCTATTGTAGAAATAACAATTTGCAGAAAATGTGGAATAAAGAGAGAACAATCTATTTAAATTTCGAGTCAAGCATTCTATTACTGACTTCATAAGATTTCCTTTAATTTAATGGGAAAGTTCTTCATACATCCTTAGGTTAAATGTATAAGTCGCTGCAAACTATCTCCACGTTGCTTCATCTTATATCGGGGAAACCTTTTTGAATATCAATAGGATAGTACAGTGTACATTTATATTCAGTACTTCCAACTCATGTCACTAGAGCAAAATGTTATGCTGTTTGATTATGGTGGGCAACTGCCTGCCGGAATTTTGCCTACACTAAACTGTGATCAGTAGCAAAAAAGAAATGGAAAGCCAACCTACAACTGACAAAGAACAAAAGGTGTCCAGAGCCTGAAACAATTCAGCCAGACAAGATGAGGCCTACAGATGCTGCTATTGGCAGTGAAATTCCCTCTTAGGAGACACTCAGGGCCTGATTCTAACTTTGGAGGACGGTGTTAAACCGTCCCAAAAGTGGCGGATATACCACCTACCGTATTACGAGTCCATTATATCCTATGGAACTCGTAATACGGTAGGTGGTATATCCGCCACTTTTGGGACAGTTTAACACCGTCCTCCAAAGTTAGAATCAGGCCCTCAGTCTGATTTCCTTGCAAGCAGGACTAGGAACCGATGTCAGCCAAATAGGCAAGCATGGCAATTGATAACCTTGGGTTTGTATGCTCCCACTTTCCAACGTTTCTACATAACCTACCACTTCAGAGTGTCTGTATTGTGACTTTATTCAGCGTATAAATCAACTAAATATATAAATACACATGTAATGGAGCAGAGGTCCTTATACCTCAGAAGCTTAGCGTTGTCATTGAACAAGATTCTCCACTGGTCGTAGGGACCTTTGATTGTCATCTGAAAGCATAAGAAAGGACCTAGCATTGACAGTACAGTCCAATCACAGTGAAACGATTGTGGCTCCACAGAAAAAACAGGGAGGAAGGTGTCCAAACCATAAGGGTTTTATTATGGATATAGTCAAACTTACAATTCAATAAATTAACATATTCAAATGATCATGCAGTCTGAATTTGTATATTATGAGGAAGAAGATGCAAAATATAACAATGTAGAGAAGGTAGAATATAAGATAAATTGGATCTATAAAGGAACTTTCCTATTCTAAATAAAAGCATTGAAAGTGGCAAGGGAATTTCTAAGAGGAAGGTGTCAGTATCAGATGAATCAAGTTTAAGGTCTAGGGGAAAGGCAGGCTGTTCAAGCCTAAACTTTACACCCCGGGCCGGGGTATCAGCTTATCTCAGCAAAGTCAATATAGGATCTGGTAAGCTACTCCACGGAACACAGAACTAATACATGAAAGAAAATTCTGGAACCTTCTTCTTGTCTGTTCCTAGCAGATGATCCAACCAGGACACGTTGTTCTCTGGGAGCAGGTAGACTCCCTTGTTTTCCATTGATGGACGAAGACATTTGCATATGTGCTGCTTTGAAGTTAGCAACAGTCTAGTCTGCCTGGTACAGGAGGATCTCTCCATCCCCACACCCCACATATCCATGGACAAATTCCAATCATCCCAAGCTATCTAACAGTTCAAATTTAATAGCAATGAGACTTACTAACTTACAAGCATTCCAATATGACACTTGCAGAGAAGAAATGAACATGAAATTTGCAGTACATTTTACAAATGCACAATTCATGTGACTCGGGTCTGGTTACAGGTGAGGCCAAATTTAGAGCAACATGTTTACTAAGCAATTGCAGATAGCATGAGTAAATGGATTGGATAGATTTAGGGATATATATATATGTAGATATATATATATATATATATATATATATATATATATATATATATGAGGCTCCTACTAGGAGTAAATTACATTCACTGCATTTTATTAATACAAACCACACCGATTAATACATTAAACATGCGTTGAATATAATTTAACACTGAATTACGTGGCTTCAATCCCCTCTGATGGCTAGAATAGCCATCACATAGAACACATCAACCTTCTGAGACCATTTCATAATTTTGTTGTTTTCAATACCTTATGCTCAGAATTCTATGACTCCTAAATTTCACAATATGCCTTGCACTTTTTCTCTTCCATTTCAACTTCATCCATTTTTCTTCTTCTAATCAAGCAAATTGAAATAATCAAAGTAGGCCTCAATGTAAATGCTGAGAAGTCAAGTACCAATATTGCCAAAACAACTACCTGGGGTAGAAAATCCCTTTCTAGATGCTTCCCAAGCACCTGTTGCTTCCAGTTCTTTCAACTCTTGTTCAACTTCAGTATTATTCTTCACAAACTCTCTCATCTCCTTGCTCATATCGGGTATGAAAGTGCGATACTGTCGAACTCTCAGCATCTTATAAGCTCCACCTTCCTTTGCTAGCAAAATGTCTCATACAAGCCTGCTCTACAGAACTATAGATCTAATAGCTATCAGCTCATTATTAATAGCACGTTGGGGTCCAGCTGTACTATTTGAACGTTTGTCCACTAGTGTAGATGGTTTTCTAATCTTTATATCATTTAAAACAACACCTACGGAGGGAATCATAGGCCCTGATTTATACTTTTCGACGCAAACCTTCTGCCATTCCTAGATGCCAGCCGGGCGTCATATTTAAGGAATTACGCTAGCCAGCAAAAAGCCCGGTTACCGTTAAAAAAATTATGCTAACCGGGTGGGGAAGGCGTAGGGAAGACTAGAGGTTGTGCGTCAAAGAATGACGCTAGTCAGATTAGTGTCAAAAATATTGACTCTAACCTGACTAGCGTCATTTTTTGACGCACAACACCCATGGACATGACTCCTGTCTTAGCAAAGACAGGAGTCATGCACCTGCCAAATGGCCATGCCCAGGGGACTTATGTGACCTGGGCATGGCCATTGGGCACAGTGCCATGTAGGGGGGCCCAAGTTAGGCCCCCCTATGCCACTTGGAAAAAATAAAATAAAAACTTACCTGGACTTATCTTGGATGGGTCTCCCCATCCTTGGGTGTCCTCCAGGTGTGGGTGGGGGTGGCAGGGGGTGGCCCTGGGTGCAGGGAATGGCACCTGTGGACTGCTTCCATGGTCTCTGACCATGGAAATGAGCCCACAGGTCTCCTATTGCCTCCCCTGACCCAGGTGTTAAATAATGGCGATAAACAGGCTTAGCGCCATTATTTAAGACCCTCCTCCTCCCGTGCGTGATTTTTGGGAGGATAAATAAGGTGCAAAGTCCTTAGAGTCATTTTTGGCCTTGGAACGCCTACCTTGCATCTCATTGACGCAAGGTAGTTTCCTGCAAGCAAAAAATAACGCTAACTGCATAACTTTGACAGTAGACGGGTGTAGCATCAAAGTATAAATATGGAGGTAGGTTTGTGCTGGATTTGCATAAAAAGAAATGACGCAAACCGGCATAAACATAGTATAACTATGCCCCATAGTGCCAAATATGTCTCCTCCTATCTGTGAGGCAATACTAGTATGTTTGTTTCCAGAGCATCTAAATTGCCTACATTGTAAATCTTATGGAAAACTAAAGCTAGGTAGCATGTAAATTCACAATTAGTAGGCATCTTAAAATAAGCTTGCTGTCTGCAGACATATAGACTCCAGGAATAACAGGATCCTTCCCTGCAAGCACTTGATCTGAAGTACTAACAACTTCAAACTTGTGATGGCACTGACTCACATCCATAAAATGATTGTGAATCTCATCTTCCCCTCTATTTATACACAATTTCATCTCAATATCAGCCTAAGTTCAATGTAAAGTAAACTCCCATCGCCTTATATTTCTCTTCCTGTTCCTTCCACACGTCCTTCATAATATCCATCCCTGTCATTTTTCTATTGTGTACCATTGCTCTCCTGCCTTCCAAATTATCAAGACATTTATTCTCAGTGGGAGTCATTAAAAAGTCAAATTATATCTATGGGCTCGGGCAGGGACCAAAAAAAATACTGAGCTGTCTCTGACCTAGGGTAGGTCCTCCCCCGCCACCGCAGCTCCACCTACCCAGGCCCCTGCCACTGGTCTGGTAAGTCCTAGGCTCCTCTTCTGCTCCGCTCCCGTCCGTCTCCTTGCCCGTACATTTGCCCTTCTCTGTGCCCCTCTTCGCTCCGTGTACTTCTCCTAGTGTGCTTTTGCCGCTCCGCTTTTCCCCTCCTGTTGTGCTTTTGCCGCTCCGCTTTTCTCCTCCTGTTGTGCTTTTGCCGCTCTGCTTTTCCCCTCCTGTTGTGCTTTTGCCGCTCTGTGTACTTCTCCTGTTGTACTTTTGCCGCTCCGTCTTTCTTCTCCTGCTGTGCCCTCCTCACTCCGTTTTCTCCTCCTGCTGTACCCTCTTCGCTCCGTTTTCTTCTCCTGCTGTGCTATCTTCGCTCTCCCTTCTCCTCTCCTGTTGTACGCTATCTTTTTCTCTATCTACTACTCTATCTCCTGTCGTGCCTTATCTCCTGCTTATCTCCTGTTGTCCTTTTTCCTTCCCACCCGTTTCCTCTCTCCGGACGCTTCCCTGTCCCCCTCTCTCCTTCCTCCCGCCTTCCCGCTTTCCCGCCGCTGCCTCCCGTGCGGCCCCGCCCCCCGCTTCCATTCGCTACTCCGCCTCCCACCTCCCAGCTGACCCCGCCTCCCCCCCTTCCCTCTTCTGGCGGCCGCTGTGCGGCGGAGACAGCGACTCTTGACCCTAGGGAAGGCAAGCCCGTCTGCGCCCGTCCGCGCCTGGACTGCGCCCAGCGCCAGAACCCCTGGCCCCCGGCGCTCCCAATACCCCCAGCTTAGCTACGATGCCGCCTCCCTCCACGCACTCAACCCCGGACGAACTACCACTTGCTACCAAGCCAGCCCTAAACGCACCCATGGACCCTTCGCCGGTCATACATGCCAGCATACCTTCCACCGCGACTGCAATCCGTCCACCAGCCCACACTCCAGCAACCACCTCAAGTGCATCCTCATCAACGCATGCTCCGTCCACAAACACGCCATTGAACTATGGGACCTCCTGGACTCTACTGCACCAGACGTCGCCTTCATCACTGAGACCTGGATGAACGCCTCATCAGCCCCCGACATCGCCCTAGCCATCCCTGATGGCTACAAGATCACCAGGAAAGACCGCACCAACCAAATCGGAGGAGGAATCGCCATAATCTACAAGAGCTCCATCAACGTCACTACCTCCACCGAAGACACCCTCCTCGCCACCGAACACATGCACTTCCAGATCCACACCGACCCCAGGACCACCCTCAGAGGAACTCTTGTCTACAGGCCCCCTGGCCCACGCGCCCTATTCAGCGAATCCATCACAGACTTCATCTCACCGCACACCCTAGCCTCGCCAGACTACATCCTCCTTGGAGACCTGAACTTCCACCTGGAAAAGAACAACAACTCCAACACCACCACCCTGCTCGACAACCTCGCCAATCTCGGACTCAAGCAACTGGTGAACACCCCCACCCACACCGCTGGACACACGCTCGACCCCATCTTCTCCGCCAGCAACCACGTATCCTTCAGCCACTCCTCCGAGATACACTGGACCGACCACAGATGTGTCCACTTCACCTTCAGACGCAAGATCCACCACCTTCGCACACAACCTATCACCCGCAGACCCTGGAACAAAATCTCCACAGAACAGCTACTCTCCACTCTCAACCATAACCAACCTTCCATCACCTCCGACGCCAACAACGCAGCCCTCAGCCTCACACAGTGGATCACCAACTGCGCCGACAACCTCGCCCCCCTCAGAAGCCACCCAAGACAGACCAACATCAGGAAACCTCCTTGGTTCACAGACGCCCTCAAAGAATCCAAGAAAACCTGCCGTACCCTCGAAAAAACCTGGCGCAAAGAACACACCGCAGAAAACATGTCAGCCCTCAAAATCGCCACCCGCGAACACCACCAGCTGATCCGCTCCACCAAAAGAGCATCCTTCAAAGAGAGACTGGACAAGAACACCCACAACAGCAAAGAACTCTTCAACATCGTCAAAGAGCTCTCCAATCCCAACGCCAGCTCCAACTCCATCACACCCTCACAAGAACTCTGCAACTCCCTCGCTACCTTCTTCCATCGAAAGATCACCAACCTACACGACAGCTTCTGACCACAGACCCCGCCGATCACCACGGATCTCACAGCCCCAACCATCACCCTCAACGCCTGGACACCCATCAGCACCGAAGAAACTAGAACCACCATGAACACCATCCACTCCGGCGCCCCCTCGGACCCGTGTCCACATCACATCTTCAACAAAGCCGACGCCATCATCGCCCCCTATCTCCAGCGCATCATCAACAGCTCGTTTGCATCTGCCACCTTCCCTGAGAGCTGGAAACACGCAGAAGTCAATGCTCTCCTGAAAAAACCTACGGCAGACCCCAACGACCTGAAGAACTTCCGCCCCATCTCGCTCCTCCCCTTCCCGGCCAAGGTCATTGAGTAGGCCGTCAACAAGCAACTGACCAACTTCCTCGAAAACAACAACCTGCTCGACCCCTCCCAGTCCGGCTTTCGGGCCAACCACATGACGGAAACCGCCCTCATCGCACTCACCGACGACATCCGAACCATGCTGGACAATGGAGAAACAACCACCCTCATCCTCCTTGACTTCTCGGCTGCCTTCGACACCGTCTGCCACCGCACCCTAATAACCCGCCTCCGTTCCACTGGAATCCAAGGACAGGCCCTGGACTGGATCATCTCTTTCCTCTCGGACCGATCCCAAAGAGTCTACCTCCCGCCCTTCCGCTCGGAACACACCGAGATCATCTGCGGCGTCCCGCAAGGCTCCTCGCTCAGCCCTACTCTCTTCAATGTCTACATGAGCCCCCTCGCCAACATCGCTCGGAAACACAACATCAACATCATCTCCTACGCCGACGACACCCAGCTGACACTCTCCCTCACCAAAGACCCAGCCACCGCCAAAGCCAACCTACAGGATGGAATGAAAGACGTCGCAGAATGGATGAAGCTCAGCCGCCTAAAGCTGAACTCAGACAAGACGGAAGTCCTCATCCTCGGAAACTCCCCGTCCGCCTGGGACGACTCTTGGTGGCCCACGGCCCTGGGCACCGCACCGACCCCTTCAGACCACGCACGCAACCTCGGGTTCATCCTAAACCCCCTTCTCACCATAACCAAGCAAGTCAACGCCGACACGTCCTCTTGCTTCCACACACTCTGCATGCTCCGAAAGATCTTCCTCTGGATCCCCGCCGACACCAGAAAAACTGTGACCCACGCCCTCGTCACAGGTCGCCTGGACTACGGAAACACCCTATACGCAGGAACCACCGCAAAACTTCAGAAACGTCTTCAGCGCATACAAAACGCCTCTGCACGCCTCATCCTCGACATACCCCGCCACAGCCACATCTCCGCCCACCTGAAACACCTGTACTGGCTACCCGTCAACAAAAGGATCACCTTCAGACTCCTCACCCACGCACACAAAGCCCTCCACAACAAAGGCCCCGAATACCTCAACAGCCGCCTCGCCTTCTACACCCACCCGTCAACTTCGCTCTACCAGCCTCGCTCTCGCCGCCGTCCCTCGCATCCGCCGAACCAATGCTGGAGGGAAATCCTTCTCCTACCTGGCAGCCAAGACGTGGAATTCCCTCCCTGCCCACCTCAGGACTACCCAGGACCACCTTGCCTTCAGGAAGCGCCTCAAGATCTGGCTCTTCGAGCAGCAGTGACCCCCCTCACCCCCAGCGCCTTGAGACCCTCACGGGTGAGTAGCGCACTCTACAAATACCATGATTGATTGATTGATTGATCTTTCTTGCATTTGCATGGGGGTTTAAATGTTTGTAAATGGGGCTTCTGAAAAGACTAAGGGGGTCATTATGACCCTGACGGTAACAAGACCGCCAGGGTCATGGTGGCGGTCGGACTGCCGCAGATGTGGCAGTCCGACTGCCACATTATGACTGTGGCGGAGCCGCCACCGTCCAACCGCTGACACCGCCAGCCTGCAGCCTCTGATTAAGAAAAGCAATAGCTAACAATACTGCTCCATGATCTGAAATTGAGGAAGAATAATGGTAGACGGGCTATGCCAAGCCCAAAAAAGCAAAAAGCAAAAACATAATCGATCCAAGAATGGGAGCCATATTCCTTACTATAAAAGGTGAACATTTTAGAAGTGCAAGTTGATGATGGGCTATATCCGTGAGGCCAAGCTCCTTCTGCATCTGAATACATTTTGATCCCAGTTTGTTCATTATAGTGCCCTTATATTTATATTTCCCATTAACAGCCTCATTCAAAACCACATTAAAATCACCTCCAAGCAGAACCGCATATTCTAGCATTTTCTGTTTAAATATGTGGGGTCATCTACACTGGGACCATAATAACCACAGCACAAGAATTGTATCCCACCAGTTGGCATTTTCTCAAGTAGTCATCTTTCAGGCATGTCTGTCCAGTAATCTAGTAGTTTGAGGTTGACATTCTTTTTTAAAATCAAAGCCACCCCTCTTTTGGCACCAAGCTGTTCTTTTGTAATGATCTTTTGAGCCAGTTTAGCTTGGCAAAACAGGCATGACACTCTCTAATCTCTAAATGGGTCTCCTGTAACATAATGACCTGGACATCAACATTCCTAATAAAATGGGCAAATATGACCTGCTGTCTTCACTCTCACAACCCATTAACATTCCAAGATTGGAATTTTAGTGCATTATTCATGAACCCCATACTATTGTAAACCAGTCAACCTAGAGTATCGCCTATGGCCATCCTTAGCGAAATGATATAACTCAGTGAAGTGACAATTTTTGACTTTTTTATCCCACGTGCTGCTCACCCATGTGCACCCTCCCTAAGGAACCCGATTCATTACTTGGCGATAACTTCTTGCTGTTAGGATGGAAAGACGGCGGCATAAAAATTAAAGAAAGTAAGAAAGAATAGGAAGGAGCAGCAAAGAGCAAGGTATCAGAGTGACCAAGCACAGCAGTGAACCTAGGAGAAGGAGAAAAGTAGAGGCCAAACTCATGGATTGTAATAAATAAGGATTCATTTTAACCTGTAAAAGCTTTAATCACGGGGTTTGGCAGGGATGGCTTTTGGTTCACGCAGATCTTATAAGGTCGGATCAAGTTCACTGCGTGGTATGTCTACTCAGGGGCTGACTACGTTATGACAGAGCAACCTTGCTCTTTGCCATCTCCAGAGTACTTGCTATTCCTCTTTGCTATAAGTCAATTCATTTGACTCGGTCTCTACGGTGACAGCCTGTGGGATGCTTTCAACAGACACGCTCAGTCTCTGTCTCTCCTGCCTCCTTGGCCATTCTTCTCTTTCAAGGTCTCTCCTGTTCACAGTACTTAGTCGTTTGCCAGAATCAGCATTGTCAACCACCTGCGCATGAGGGTGATTCACTGTGGATACACAGGCTCAGGACATGTCTCCATTTGACTTTGAGTTACTTCAGGAACTTGAACCACAGGTTGACTTTGAGGCTCTTGGGTACTCACTTCACCCTTCCTGGTTCCTTTGGGGGTAATCATGGGGTTGTAGTTCTGAATTAGTGGCAGGTGTCATCACTTTGTCATTGGGACATCTCACTCACTGGGTGTGGGATGCAGGTATCCAGTTGGGCAGTCCAGCACCTTTGATGGCTGTGTTGGTCACCAAGATGACCTGGTAGGGGCTTTGCCAATGTGGTTCCAGGCATGACTTTCTGACGTGCTTCTTCACCAAGACTCAGTCCCCAGGACTGAGGTCATGGCACTGCTCCTTGTGCAGGGGGACGGTTGCAGCTTCATCCTGATGAGAGACCCAACGAACCACATCAGCAAGTCCTTTACAATAGTTGAAAATCATATCTTCAGTGACATTCACCAATACATTACACAATCAGTCAGGAGTCTTCTACTACACTTTGAACAGTGTAAACAACATTAGCAGCTCTCAAATTTTCCCCATCATTTCTCAAGCAAGAACAATCCAAAAACAGTACATAATCCGGCTCTGCAAGGGGTTCATTTTTAATGTCCGGTCTTGGTTTGGTGCACTATTCCGTGACATTGAGACAGTCATTTTCATCCTCTCCTCCATCAGCTTCAGTCTCAGGCAGAGGTAACAATGTGGCGGGGTGATGCGGCAGCAGTACTTCAGGGTAATGTTTTCAGCTGGAAGTATGACCTGTTCATACTGTGTAAGTCGGCAACTGGTCAGGTATTGATTGGTTCTGAGAGAAAATGAGAAGCATTTTAACAGAGTGAGAAACTACGACTATAAGAGGATAGCCCATAACTGTTTTCTTACTTTGGTTGATGCTGACACCTACTGCTGGTACAGCTTTAAGGCAACCAGGTAGCCCTGCTGCTAAACCGTCAAGGGTAGTTGAAAAATAGGCAGCGTGTCTTCAGGAATTACCATGTGTTTGGGTACGGACTGAAAGAGTGCAGCCCTCCCTCTCACTGCAAAATAGTACAAACTATTTACTGTAATTTGGTATTACCAGAACCGGGGCTCAACTCTAGGAAGACATTCATGGTTTTGTTGTCTCATGGTAGAAGGTGGGACACATCCTTGTGCGCCAACCTCTGTAGAGGCATTGCCACTAGTGAAAAGTTGAGTATCCACTGATGACAGTAGTCCACCATTCCAAGAAACATCCTGACTCCTCTCTTTGTAGTGGGAGGGTTCATTCTCAAAATGGCAGAGATTCTCCTTGCAGCACATTTCTCGCCTCTTTCTCAATTTGATGTCCCAGATACAGGACTTCTTTCAAGCAATTCTGCAGCTTACTCTGGGACACTTAATTCAGCCGAATGATTCAACAGGGCAATAGTATTTTGCCATTAGAACACAAAAGAGAGTGGTGGGAGTAATAGCGCCCCACACATACTCCCAAGAGGAAATTACACATCCATATGCCACTGGAAGTGCGGGTGGTCAGAAAGAGGGTAAAACTGGATCAGTGAACCCTCAGCTAATAATGCTGATTTAGCGTATATTAGTTCTGTAGGGAGGTGTGTGTAGAGAGTGTCTATGGTAGTGGCTGTGTCTGCAAGAGGGAGTTCCTTTTACGGACTAGGTGGTCTCACACACATAATAGTCTCATGCTTCATCATTTGACCACCTAGCCCCACCCAGGTAAGATAGTACTACCTGGGCGGACTCAACTTCGTTGTTAAAGGAACGACAGAGGGAGTGCTGAAATAAATCTTACTGGATATTTACAGGGATCTAGATGAGGTAAGAATAAAATTACCATACACGTCACCTATCACGGTTAGTTAAGTGCTTTAATAGAGGTGCATGCAGGTAAGGCTAAAAATATAATATATATATGTAAAAATATAACATAAAAGGAACCAGAGCGGCTGGGCACCGGCATGTAGGTACTTCCCTGTTCTAAAAAAAACAAACCATCTAAAGTATTAAGGGGATTTCCAAGTATGAGGTATCAGCAGCAGATGAATTAAGTTCAAGGTTCAGGTGTAAGGTGTAAAGCTCAACACCTTGGGGAGAGAATATCAGCAGGGCCCGAGAAAAGTCTTCTCTTCACAAAGTCAGGGTAGGATCTGCTAAGCTATTCTATAGAACACACAATGATTATAAGAAACAAAGGGGGTCATTACAACATTGGCGGTAAATGCCGCTTACTGCCGTGCAGAAGACCGCCAACACACCGCCGCGGCAGCGGAATTCCGCCACAGCTATTACGACCCACAGCTCGGAATCCGCCAAAATCTAGACACCCACACAAGTCCGCCACACCAAAGGTCAGTGATAAACTGGCGGTAATAAAACCTCCACCGTCACGCCAACAGGAATACGCCCACACTATCACGACCAACGAACCCACGCGGCGGTCTTTCAACCGCGGTATTTCATTGGCGGTACAAACCGCCGCGCTCAAAATACACACACATTTACAAAACACAACCACATTGGACAATTCCAAATACACACACCTGATATACATACACACACCACTCCCACACACTCACACCACTATAAAACACACACCCACATCACCCACAAACCCTTACGACCAGAAATTTAGACGAAGGCCAGAGATACTGCACAGCAAAGACAACCCCACCATACAGAGGCACACAACACCATCACACATACACATCCACGCACAAAACACCACACCCATAAACATCACCCCACACATCACAACACACACCACCTCACACATCACCCACACCACCCCATGGCACCGCAAAGACACCCCAGGTTTTCTGAGGAGGAGCTCAGGGTCATGGTGGAGGAAATCATCCGGGTAGAGCCACAGCTATTCGGATCACAGGTGCAGCACACCACCATAGCTAGGAAGATGGAGCTATGGTGCAGAATCGTGGACAGGGTCAACGCAGTGGGACAGCACCCAAGAACACGGGATGACATCAGGAAGAGGTGGAACGACCTACGGGGGAAGGTGCGTTCCGTGGTCTCAGGACACCAGATTGCAGTTCAGAGGACTGGCGGTGGACCCCCTCCAGAACTAACAACATGGGAGGAGCAGATCTTGCGTATACTGCATCCTGAGGGCCTCGCAGGAGTAGCTGGAAGAATGGACTCTGGTAAGTCAAATCTTTCACTACTTCATCCCCCAGCCTACCTGCATGCTATCACATGCCCCCACCCTCGCCCTCGCCCCCATCACTCCAACTCCTCACATATGTCCTTCTATCACAACCCACCTATCCCAACACCAAGCCCTGCATGCAACAACAAAGCATGGACACCGATCACCAATGCATGGCCACTGCACATACCCACACACACCCCTAAACAATTATCACACAAGGTCCTACACAAGAATGCAAGCACTGGGGTACGGGTTCACCCACCCATTGCACACCATGGCACACACAGATGCAATAATCATGCCTTTACACCCCTGAAGGACCGCTACCCAATGTCACCGGACAGGAGGGTCCACACATGTCCACTCCACCCACAGAAGAGGCCCACAGTGATGACAGCAGCTCTGTCCAGCTGGATCTAGATGACCAGCCCGGCCCATCTGGGACCTCGGGACAGTCGGTTCCCCTCACACTGGCACAAGCCACAACAGAGCCTCCCCCCTCTGGAAACACCAGCACAGCACCCACCCAGCTGGCCCATACCTCTGTCCCAAGGACACGTCAAGCAGCAGTGCGTCCACCACAACAGGGAACCCAGGCTAACCCACCAACCTAACAACAGCAGGGACCTGGGGGCAGTGGCAGTGGGCACACGGTTCAGGGGACAGAGGCACAGGAACACAGGGGAACTGGGAGGGCTGCTGTGCGACAGGGGGAGGACAGGCCCAGGGAACCCACTCTCCACGAGGCCCTCTCCAACATCATGGGAGCCTACCACCATTCCCAGGAGACGATAACAACGGTACTGGCCAAGTTTCAGGAGACCCAGCGGCTGCAGGAGGAACGGTATTTAGGGTTCAGGGAGGAACTCAAAGTCATCAATTCCACCCTTGGCACCATTGTAGGGGTGCTGAAGGAACTCGTCAACACCAGGAGGGACACTGTGGCACAACAAGGGGCCCCTGACACTAGCCAGGATGATGAACTGCCCACCACCTCCCCCGGCGCTAGTGGACAGGAGGCACCGCCACAGGACCACGACACCAGCACCCCAACCCCTGCAGATGGAGAACCACCCTGCAAGCGGTCCCTGAGATCCAGGACAAAGACAGAGAACAATGCCAAGACCCCCGCCAAGAAATGAGACCACCCTAATTGTGATCCTTCTGTCCCACTTTGTCACCCTGTCCATCCTTAAACTGCCCCAGCTCCACTTCCTTTGACCCTTTGGAAAATGCACCTGTGAGACTAATTGACTGGACTCTGCCATGGACATTCCTCCACCATCACTCCTGACCATTTTACAACCCCTCCACTATTTAGCACTTAAATAAACATCTTTAAATCACAAAACTATCTGGAGTCAGTCTGTGCTTTCGAAAATGTGTATTTGCAATAACTGATCAAAAATGATACATCCATTGTATTGTCAACATACCTATGTCACACAGCTCTAGTCCATGAGGAAACAAAGCAGATGTCACACAGTGGGACCCACATCTGTGAAATTGAAAGGGAAAGTGACAACTCAGGCTCCATACACTGGGTGAAAGTGACAGACAGATGAGAGGTAGAAGAAGTGTATCAGATGTAGCAGGCAGTGATGTCTTCTTACCTGTGTCTCACTGAAAGTATTGATGAATCACTGTGTTTCTGTTGTCAATATCCTCTTCTTCTGCTTCCTCGTCTTCACTGTCCACAGGCTCCACAGCTGCCACAAGACCTCCATCTGGACCATCCTCCTGCAGAAAAGGCACCTGTCGTCGCAAAGCCAAGTTGTGAAGCATACAGCAGGCCACGATTATTTGGCACACCTTCTTTGGTGAGTAGAGGGAACCACCAGTCATATGGAGGCACCTGAACCTGGCCTTCGGGAGGCCGAAGGTCCTCTCTATAACCCTCCTAGTTCGCCCATGGGCCTCATTGTAGCGTTCCTCTGCCCTTGTCCTGGGATTTCACACAGGGGTCAGTAGCCATGACAGGTTGGGGTAGCCAGAGTCACCTGCAAATGTCGAGGGACAACTGTTAGATACACACTAACCCTTAGGGACAACCCTAATCCTAGTCGCCTAGTAATCCTAGTCCAGACACCTAGTCGCACTGTATAGGGTCCACGTCCTCACCTAAGAGCCACACACGGTGCCTCTGGAGTTGCCCCATCACATAAGGGATGCTGCTATTCCTCAGAATGTAAGCGTCATGCACTGAGCCAGGAAACATGGTGTTCACATGGGAGATGTACTGGTCGGCCAAACACACCATCTGCACATTCATAGAAAGGTAACTCTTCCGGTTTCTGTACACCTGTTCACTCCTGCGGGGGGGACCAAGGCCACATGTGTCCCATCAATGGCACCTATGATGTTGGGGATATGTCCCAGGGCATAGAAGTCACCTTTCGCTGTTGGCAAATCTTCCACCTGAGGGAAAACGATGTAGCTGCGCATGTGTTTCAGCAGGGCAGACAACACTCTGGACAACATGTTGGAAAACATAGGCTGGGACATCCCTGATGCTATGGCCACTGTCGTCTGAAAAGGCCCACTTGCCAGTAAATGGAGTGCTGACAGGACCAGCACTAGAGGGGGGATACATGTGGGATGGCGGATAGCTGACATCAGGTCCGGCTCCAACTGGGCACACAGTTCCAGGATTGTGGCACGGTCCAGTCTGTAGGTGACAATTAAATGTTGCTCTTCCATTGTCAACAGGCCCACCAGCGGTCTGTACACCAGAGGAAGCCGCCATCTCCTCAACTGCCCCAGCAGACGTGCCCTATGGACGAGAACAGCGAGCAGAGGGTCAGCCAACACTGAGGTACGAAAACACTACTTTATTGCACACATTTTTCAATCCGCTATGTCCCTGTCGTAATGTGTATGCAAGGCCTAGATATGTGTGCCACATTTAAAATTAATGCCATGTGGCCCCCTGAAATGGCGGCTGCCTGACCTGTAATGTGGGACTGGGGATATGAGGTAACTGCGCCGGCGTTGTACACCGTCGCGGTAGGCAGTCAAAGACCGCGGCGCAATCCTGCATTGGTTAACATTGGACCCTATGGGTCCCAGGAGCCAATGACGATGTACGCCGGCGGTGACGGTACGCACCGCCGCGGTCGTGACCGCCATTTTCTGTCTTTTCACTCACTTGATACCTGATCTTCGACAGGAGAGGACCTACACTGCAAGTGCTGCTGTGACCTCAGTCTGGAAGAGACAATGGCTCATGTGTCTGGGGAAAGGGCCCCTGCCTTCACCACGGAGGAGTTGGAGAAACTAGTGGATGGGGTCCTGCCCCAGTACACGGAACTCTACGGTCCTCCAGACAAACAGGTAAGTACACTGTGAGCATGCTTGTTGGGCAATGCCTGTGTGGAGTGGTGTGGATGGAAGATAGGGGGGGGGAGAATGAGGCGTGCATGAAACGACGGTGAGTGCATGTGCATCATGGCAAGAGTAGGAACGCGGGCCAATGACTGTGACGGTCTGGACGGTTATATCTTCTCCTTTTCCCCTGTACCATTCCTGTAGGTCAGCGCCCACCAGAAGAAGGATATTTGGCGTGCCATCGACAAGGAAGTCCAGACTCTGGGGGCCCACCACAGACGGAGCACCCACTGCCGGAAAAGATGGGAGGACATTCGCCGCTGGAGCAAGAAGACGGCGGAGGCCCAGCTGGGGATGGCCTCCCAACGTGGGAGGGGTGCCCGTCGCACCATGACCCCCCTGATGTTCCGGATCCTGGCGGTGGCGTATCCGGATTTGGATGGGCGCTTGAGGGCATCACAGCAGCCACAAGGGGGTGAGTACACTCTCATTCAGCTGATTCAGCGTGCATTACGAGATGTCTGGGTGGGGGAGGTGGGCTGTGGGTTCCCCTAGGCCAGGGCGAGTTTAGTTGGCAAGGTCCCTTCGTAAGGCAGGCCATGTGGCACCCCACCACACCAGTGTTCAGAGGCAACTACACCTAGTCAGGCTCGTGTGACTTCCATGTGTGCATCAATCGGGCATAGGCCTTGTACCCCATGTCCCTGTGATAAATTAGGGAACTCTAAGTGCACGGCGTAGTGCAGAGGTCTTCTGTGTCTGTAGTGTCCGCCAACGGTAGCGGTATTGCATGCACTCAACATGTCTTTCTTCTGTCTCCCCCCCCCTTTTCTTGGTCTCCCTGTTATTGTGTGCAAAAGCATCATCAGGCGGAGGAGCAGTGGCACTGGAGCAGGAGGGAGCTGCATCCCACATGGCCTTGGAGGGCGAGACAACGGAGTCTGAAGCCACCAGTGGGACGGAGGGCGAGGGGAGCTCCACGGGGGGGACAGGAGCTGAGACCAGCGACACGGACTCCTCCTCTGATGGGAGCTCCCTTGCGGTGGCGGGCCCCTCTGTGCCGCCCGCCTCTACAGGTACAGCCGCCACCCCCCTACCAGAACCGCCCTCCTAGCAGCCCCTCAGCGTGTGCCCCGTGGCCGCTCACCCAGGAGGGTGGGCATCTCCTTCGCCCCAGGCATCTCAGCCCCTGCCCCTGTCAGCCCTGCTGCCCTCAGTGAGGAGGCCATTGACCTCCTCAGATCCCTTACTGTTGGGCAGTCTACCATTCTGAATTTCATCCAGGGTGTAGAGAGGCAGTTGCAACAGACAAATGCTTACCTGGAGGGCATTCATTCTGGTCAGGCAGCCCAACAGCAAGCTTTTCAGACTCTGGCCTCATCACTGATGGCAGCCATTGTCCCTGTGTCCAGCCTCTCCCCTCCAACTTCCTCCACCAAGACCCAAACCCCTGAACCTCAGCCTATCACAAGCACACCATCAGACCAGCATGCACACACCTCAACACACAAGGGAAGCTCTGGCAATCATAAGCACCACACATCCCACAGGCACTCACACAAGCATCATACCCATGCAGACATACCAACAGCCACTGCCTCCACTGTGTCCCCCTCCTCCCTCCCTGTCACGTCTCCACTCACACCTGCATGCACTACATCTTCATCCACTACATCCATCACCAGCACACCCATCACCACACACCGCTCACGTGCAGTCACCACCCCAACTACCATTCACAGAGCCCCTGTGTCCTCTCCCAGTGTGTCTGTGAGCCCACCTCCCAAGGTACACAAACACAGGCACACACCCACCCAACAGCCATCCACTTCACGACATCCTCCAGCCCATGCACCTTCACCCAAAGTCAGCAAACGTACACCTCCTATAACCACTACCTCTTCCTCCACTCCCAAACCCCCTCCATCTACCCGTCCCAGTGTGTCTAAAAAACATTTCCTGTCCAACCTTGACCTCTTCCCCTCACCTCCCCCACCCCTTCAGTCCCCTAGGGCCCGCCTTTCCAGGTCCCAACCCAGCACCTCAGCTACCACATCAGCAGGAGCAGTGGTGCCAGCAGTAACCGGCTTCTGGAGTGCGCCAAGCAGCAGGGCAGCCAGTGTGCCAAGGAGCCAGACCACGGACAGTCCCCCACCTCAGAAGCATAAGAAGTTGGCCACTGCCCGGAGGGAGAAGGGTCAAACACCTGCCACCAAGGGCCCTCCCAGGACTACAGTTGGGAGTGGGAAGAAAGCTGCACCAACATCCAAGGTGGGGAAGGGGCACAGAAATAAAGGCAGGTCGCCGCCAACCTGCAGGGCGGACACCGCCGCCACCAGCATCGATGCCCAGGACACCGCCGCCACCAGCACCGCTGCCCAGGACACCGCCACCACCAGCACCGCTGCCAAGTACACCGCCGCCACCAGCACCGCTGCCAAGGACACCGCTGCCACCAGCACCGCTGCCCAGGACACGTCCGCCACCAGCACGCTCACTAAGCCACCCACCAGCACCGCAGGCCAATGAGCGCCGCAAGCACCGCCGCTACTGAGGCTGCCACGAGCAGGATGAAGCACTCTGGGCACCAAGCCCCCTCCAGAACCAGTGGAGAAAGGCATCCACTACCTCTGTCCTTGGCAGGATGAAGCACTCTGGGCACCAAGCCCCCTCCAGAACCAGTGGAGTATCACATCCACTACCTCTGTCCTTGGCAGGATGAAGCACTCTGGGCACAAAGCCCCCTCCAGAACCAGTGGAGACTGTTATCCACTTGAGAGACTGTGGCTTTTTACTCCCCAGAATAAAGTAGTGGGCAAACCACCCACTTGAGAGACTCGAGAGACTGTGGCTTTGCACTCCCCAGGATAAAGCAGTGGGCAAACCACCCACTTGAGAGACTGTGGCTTTGCACTCCCCAGGATAAAGCAGTGGGCAAACCACCCACTTGAAAGACTTGAGAGACTGTGGCTTTGCACTCCCCAGGATAAAGCAGTGGGCAAACCACCCAATTGAGAGTCTTGAGAGATTGTGGCTTTGCACTCCCCAGGATAAAGCAGTGGGCAAACCACCCACTGGAGAGACTTGAGAGACTGTGGCTTTGCACTCCCCAGGATACAGCAGTGGGCATGGAGCCCCCTCATGGATCTGGCGTCGTGCACTCATCCGGCTGAGGTTCCCCCCCTTCCCTTCCCCCTGAGGTGCCTGTTGTATTTCTATTTGATGCCCCAGCAATGTTCTCTCCGTTTTGATCAGGTATTAAGTGTGGGCCTCGCCCATGCATTTTGGCCCCAGTGGTCCACGGACTTTAATGGTGCAATACCTGGACTTGTATTATTGGTGTATATATTTGTTTATAGTGTAAATATATTTTTAAGTAATGGATTTTAATGGATTACAATCGTTCAAATCATTTCCTTTTGTCTTTGCATTCTTCTGGGGGGGTTGTAACTGTAATGTATCAACATGTATTTGTGTGTGTGTTGTAGTGGGTGATGGTGGGGGTGTTGCGTGTGTGTGTCACTCTCTTTTCCCTCCCCCTTCCCCTGTGTCGTAGGTGCAGTACTCATCGCGGTCTTCGCCGCCTGCGTTCCTGCTCCTGGTAGAGGAGCAGGAAGACAAAGGCAGGGAGAATATGGAGTTCCGGCTCCATGGCGTCCTGGTTCCTCGTGGGGTGTGTAGAGGTGAGCGCTTTCCCTTCTAAGTCCTGTGTCCGCCGTGATTTTGTTTGCGGTGAAACCGCCCCAGAAAAGGTGGAGGATTGGCCTGTTGTAATACTGTGGGCGGTACATTGTGTTCCGCCTGTCTGTTGGCGGTTACCGCTGCGGTGTTTGTTTGTACCGCCGTGGCGGTCGGAGTGTTAAAGTGGCTGTCTTTATTGGCGGTTTTCGCCACGGTCGTGATTCCATTTTTTTTCCACTGGCCTGGTGTCGGTCTTACCGCCGCTTTAACACCGACCGCCAGGGTTGTAATGACCACCATTGTTCTGGAAGCTTCTTCTTGTCTGTTTCCAACAGATGATCCAATCAGGAGACACTGTCCTCTGGAAGCAAGTAGGATCTATTGTTTCTTATTGCTGCACAAAGACACACACTTCTGTTGGCCCTTGAAGTTAGCAACAGTCTAGTCTACCTGCTATAGGAGGATCTATGCCATCTCTATGTACTACATGTACACGGCCACCTTCCAAGTATCCCCAGCTATCTAACAGTTTCAATACAATAACATTTAGGATATTCTAAGTAACGAGCGTTTGTCTAAGACACCTTCAGAGAGAAAAAGTACATAAAACTTACAGTGCATTTTATTAATGGGCCATTTGTTTGACATAGGCCTGGTTACAAATTAGGCAAATTGTAGAACAACATGGCTTGTAAGCAAGTGCAGTTAACGTGAATAAATACATTGATTATATTTCCGTTTTATATATACATATTTATATATATACATATATATATGTGTGTGTGTGGCTCTCACTAACGGTAAATTTAGCCACCTACTACATAAATACAATGCACAGCGGTTAGTATGAATACAATGCACAGAGATTAGTATTTTAAACACACTGAACATTATTTAAAACATATATGCGTGGAGCATTAAGTTACTCTGCTCCACAAGCACAGGAAGTTGATTTTTAGGATACAAAATGGTGGTCAGTAGACCTTATCTGGCCTCAACACCAACCAGCGATCCCTGGTTACAACACAGACTTGGGAAATCAAGAAGGTCCAATGGAAAGCTGTTTCTCAAGCCATAATACATGCTCTCCTATGAGAAACATCAGTGGTGTGCACAAGGCAGACCTGCAGCGTTGGCACCTTCACACGACATTCGGGAAAACTACTGCTCGGTAGTGATGCCTGACTTTAATCGAAAATCAGTAGTTTCCTTTGGCTGACCTCTGTCACATCTTCCACTAGCCCTCAGTTGCTCCTAAACTGCTCCCTTTGTGGCATTTTCATAGCAGCATCGCCGCATGTTGTCGGACACTGAAACAAAAACTGAACGTCGTCTCTTTTTTTATTTCTGGTGGCTCCTGGAGTGCCTCATGTGCTGGGTGGACCTCTGGGCACCTAAGGCTGAAGTGCCTCAGCGCATCAGCTCCGTGCAATGTAACACGTAACATTAACTGTCGGTGTCACCCACACACCGGAGTACTCGTTCCTTTCCTGGTCCTGCTCCCTCCCACCCCAACTAGAGAGCGTGGATAATGTGACCACGTAATCCAATTACAAAGGCCTTTCCCGCCACTGGGGGTTTATAAAATATGTCAAGCAGAAGGCAGTAAACAATCTGTTTGAAGTGTAATATCCGTGGGGATTATATAAATCAGTTTTTTTCTGATTGCTATGGCTAGGTTTTGGATAAATACTTTTTTTTTTAGTCAGAAAGAGATACAAAATTGCCCTATGTTTCCGAGGGTTTGTATGTGGATGGGGGAGGTGGGGAGATAGCATGGTTGGCTGCAGGTCCAAACACAGCATTTTCTGTCAAAGAATGTGTTACTGTTGTTGATAGGACTAATCAGGCTGGGGTTTGGACAGGAGACAGCCTATTTTTCAGTTTCAATTGAAGCCTCAAAGCAAAGAATGAAAAGCTGCCTTGTTGGCGGGGTCTGACTTTAGAGACATATCCTGGTCAATGTCTTGGCAGAAATCTACCATGATCAATAAGACTGAGGAGTGTGAGCCTTAGATTTTCCAACAATCATAAAACATTAAAATAGATTTTACCACAAGCAGGGTGCATGGGCGACAGGAGGTTTGAGGGCTAGCGGAAAGGGAGAGGAGTACGGATTGGTAGGGGTCCTAAGTGAGATAAACCACAATATTTTGTAAAATAAACTTTTTTGAAGACCTTCAAAAGAAAGCGAGGGAGAGAGTGTTTGATTTTGTCTCTGTGTATGTAAATATTCCTGGTGAAATCCGAGAGACCCAAACGAAAGCACCTATACCCAACTTTTTACCAGAAAAGAAATTCATTAGTGGGGTGTAACACCCGAAACACCCCCCTCCCACCCTCCACCCCGAAGCTAAGCCCGTGCTCCCCACAGGCTTTGTCTAAAGACTCAGTCCAGTAGATTGCATTCCTGGGTGATCAGCACCTGACATTTTGTTAAAGAGAGGATTGCTACTTTACACAGAACGCGCTACGTTTTAAATAGTCTAACATTGATGTATAGCTCTCCCAGACTATTGTTTATCAGCGGAGATTATTCTACTGCGAGATGCTGTTCATTAAGGAGCGGGGCAAACATGATGATGCTGTTTACTTCATCTCATCCCACATAACAAGAATCTAAAAGCTTACTGGGCGAACAAAAGAAGATGGTGATGCTGTAAACTCAGAAAAAAATGTAAACTTGCCCCTTTAGTTTAGGAAGCACTGAAGTAAGTACAGCACACGTTAATTAGAAGTGATGAGTTGCCCATTACCCTCTGGTTAATAAAAGGTTTACGAGAATTAGAGATTGAGAGACATAGGCCCACAGACAAGCAGGGCGGACAGCCATTGGGGTGAACTTGGGCTTGGATAAAGATGGATATAGAGTTCGTCGGGTAGGAAAGGGGGGAATGCAGTGGGAACAGTTGTTGGTGTCATTACAGGCGGAAATGGGGAGCAGCGCCTGTCCTGATGTTTTATTAATACACCTGGGGGAGAATGACTTAGTGAAGAAGACGGGAATGGATGTGCGTAAGGCCATGAAGGCGGACTTGGAGATCAAGAGGCAATGGTACGGATGTCATGTGATATGGACAGCCTTTGTGCCCTGTAGGATCTGGAGAGGGGCGCGGAAACCGGGGGCTATTGAGAGGGCCAGGCGAAAGATCAATAAGGAGATGAAGGTTTTTTGCTGAACTTATGGTATGTCAGTATTGGAGCATGAGGATCTTCGTTTTGAGGATCGGGAAATTTTTAGGGGCGACGGAGTACACCTGTCCTTCATGGGCTTGAAGTTGTACCTGCTCCAGGTAAAGGAAGTTCTAAAAGCCTTTGTTGGGTGAAAGGTAAGACTGCAGTCGGTCTGTGGAGGCTCCGCCTATTGGGGGTAGAAAAAGGAGAGCTCCTTTTTCTGGTGGCGGGAACTGAGACAGTGCACAGGGCTATGAGAACGGGGGGGTGGCAGAACCGACAAGGCATTGACAGGTGGGAAAGGACTGGACGGCAGCAGGACAACTCAGACAACAATAGGTGGACATTCAAAGGTTTTTGGGGATTTGCACGTTCAAGGGGTAGGAAGCAGCAGGAGACTATTAGCAGGACAATGGATTTCAGCAAGGAATCAGTACAATTTAAGGGGTAATAAGAGGCCATGTGATAAGGAAGGGAGGGGGGAGGGTAGGGAGAGGGATGTATGATAGGATAACTCGATGTATAGTGAGGTGTTAGTTTTGTGAGGCGTTTAGGCCAAGGGTATATTATGGTTGTAAGTGCACCTGTTTACAATAAAGCGGTCTTTTACACACAATAAGGCGGTATGGCGTCCTTCTTCCCCAAGAAGGTCCCGGGGGGGATTGCCGAGTGATGAGGTCTCCACTCCCACTGGGGTGTTTGGGGAAGTGGTTTAGCCTAGGGCACCGTTGTGTGCTTTTTGGGCTATGGCGGGAGATATTTAAAGGGGGCCATTTTATGCCCCTACTGCCATTTTAGTTATGCCCCGGGTAGGTTCGGAGCCTAGCTTTTCCCCTCCCTCCCTCCCCAGGCTTTTGCACTTATGGGTCCTTAGTTAAGTTTCCCTGGGTGGTGTGGCTGGTAATGGGTAACTCCAATATGCCGGCCTGGTTGGAAACGAGTGCACAGGGGGTTCTGTTTGTACTTTTGTCGCATGGAACAGGTGCAAGCGGGAACTGAGACAGTGCAAAGGGCTATGAGAACGGGGGGGGGGGACGGCAGAACTGACAAGGCATTGACAGGTGGGAAAGGACTGGACGGCAGCAGGACAACTCAGACAACAATAAGTGGACATTCAGAGGTTTTTGGGGATTTGCACGTTCAAGGGGTAGGAAGCAGCAGGAGACTATTAGCATGACAATGGATTTCAGCAAGGAATCAGTACAATTTAAGGGGTAATAAGAGGTCATGTGATAAGAAAGGGAGGGGACAGGGTAGGGTAGGGGGAGGCATGATAGGATAACTCAATGTATAGTGAGGTGTTAGTTTTGTGAGGTATTTAGGCCAAGGGTATATTATGGTTGTAAGCGCACCTGTTTCCATTAAAGCGGCCTTTTGCACACAATAAGGCGGTATGGCGTCCGTCTTCCCCAAATATTCCTGGTGAAATCCGAGAGACCCGAACGAAAGCACCTATACCCAACTTTTTACCAGAAAAGAAATTCATTAGTGGGGTGTAACACCCGAAACACCCCCCTCCCATCCCTCCACCGTGATGCTACGCCCGTGCTCCCCACAGGCTTTATCTAAAGATGCAGTCCAGTAGATTGCATTCCTGGGTGATCAGCTCCTAACATTTTGTTAAAGAGAGGATTGATACTTTACACAGAACGCGCTACGTTTAAATAGTCTAACACTGAAGTATAGCTCTCCCAGGCTATTGTTTGTCAGCTGAGTTTATTCTACTGCAAGATGCTGTTCGTTAAGGAGCGGGGCAAACATGATGATGCTGTTTCCTTCATCTCATCCCACATAACAAGAATCTAAAAGCTTACTGGGCGGACAAAAGAAGATGGTGATGCTGTAAACTCAGAAAAAAATGTAAACTTGCCCCTTTAGTTTAGGAAGCACTGAACTAAGTACAACACACGTTAGTTAGAAGTGATGAGTTGCCCATTACCCTCTGGGTAATAAAAGGTTTACGAGAATTAGAGACTGAGAGACATGGGAATCCCACCAAGAATTGTATTGTGGTTTCATTTACTTCCGTTTCATACGGTCTCTCATCACCTCTTCCACTCTTCTTCATTAATCCTTGGTGAGCATTAATATTTGGTGAGCATTATTCTTTGGTGAGCATCCTTTATGAGGAAGAAAAAGGATGGTGGTGGGCGAATATCAGTGGAATCTATTTTGGGTCCTTTAAAAAGTAATCAAGAGTAGAACAGCCTTTTGTATTTACAACTCTAGCTCCCATGTTCTGCATTTTTCATTTTGTTAGTAACTTGCACCCCCTGCCTAACTATTTTAAATTGTAGCCCCAGGGAGGTGGTGGTCTTTGGGTCATGGGGGGGCTGCGTGCCCCCCTGACTATTTATCAGATAAAGCCTCAGAGAGGTGGTGGCCCCGGTGCTTGAGGGGGGGTCCCCAGGACTCCCCATATCTTTTTATTTTATAGCCCAAGGTGGTGGTGGTTCCGGAGGCCCGGTGTGCTGTGCCTCTGTCACACCACATTTCTGTTTATTTTTGCCCCGGGGAGTGGTGGTCTCTGGTGCCTTCTTTTTTTTTATAAACCTGCATGCCCCCGGTCCTGGCGCACCCAGGTGGAAAATTAAAAGCCAGCAGGGGAGACTGCACTTGCTTTTTTTAAAAAAAAATCACTGCAAAATTTCGCACAACTAAATTTCCAGAAAGAGTCAATATTCCGTCAGCCTGCACATGTAGGTTGATGCTGATTTGGTCACCTCCTATTGCTGATGAGTGGGGGGGGGGCGATGGCTTCTCAGTGCTCTGGGTCAGTGTCTGTGGACTTCTTGGGATGACAAAGCACTTCCATGCAGGCAAGGTCGTTAGCATCAGCAGGGCAGGCCAGCACAGCAGTAGCAGGACATCAGGCATAGTCCTAGTTTTGAAGAAACAGGAAGCACTCTGCTCCACATTCACCAAGCAGCAAAACAGAGTCTACAAAGGTCTGAGCCAATATAACATTTCAAAGTGCTGGAGTGGAGTTCCAGTCTATATGCGCAATACTTTACACTTCAGGAGCAGCTCAGCGAAAACCAGCTTAGGTGCATCTTTAAAGTTCTAAAAGCCCAGCAAGTAGTGTGGGATGTCATCTGTTCGCAGAGAGAGGGGATGCTGGGTAGAACAGATGAGTTATGTGGGTTAGGGACTCTGTTACATCATAAAAGGGGATAGCCTTGTGCCTGTCATAGATTGACATGCATTTGGGGAGAAGTTGGGAATGATCTGTCTTTTCTGTAGGCAGCTTTTATCCTCCATCTTATCCTCTTTCTTCCACACACCATTTGCACAAAGAGGCATTCAGGTTCAGAGACAGGTAATACTAACGAGAGGTGACCAGGTATGATCTCGATCACCTATCCACTAATACATACTTCAATGTTTGTGTTAATTTATGAAACGTTTGTGTTTTTGTAAGCAAACAAGTCCTTGTTATCAAAGGTCACTGGACTTCATTTATAGCTGTAAAATTACTGTCGCTTTCCAGGAGCTTGCCAGAAAGGTTAAGTGCCCCATTGATAGTATGGAGTGTGCAGTCAGGTTTAGGGTCTGTAATGCCGCAGGATGTGCCATACATAATACTAGCCTTGTTATTTGGTGTGGAGTTTTGGGTTAGACAAAGACTGAGGCAAAAAGGAAAATTATAGGAGAAATTCAGGGACAAAAAAACATTTGCATGGAAGAGAGAGCTGGTACAGTCAGATGGGACATTTCAGCCATACGGCAGCCTACAGTTTACCAATAATTCATGGTCTATTACAATACCCCAGAGTATTATTTCTTAGCTCTAGCAGTCCATCAGCTCACGAGGTCCGAAGGGAGCCCATGTCCTCAAACCTGTTACATAGTGTCCATGTGCCTCAATTGGGCACCCTTCTTTGATATTCATACTTGACTTGTCCTTTGTCCTTTGTTATGCAGACCTTTATGCTCCCTACACTCAACCACTAGACCACAACAGATGTAGTAGTCTGCTGCTGTAGCTCTTAGGTTGCAAGTTATGGCCTGCTGCTGGTTGTTGCTGCTGAGTCATCAGGTGACTTAGGACTTTTAGGTTTGGGCCAGCTGAGGTGAGAAATTATAAGGTAGCTACAGCTGGGCTGATAGCAATTAAGAGGAATCCCTCGACCTGGCCAATTACTCTGCTAGGGCCGTCTGTCTTGACTTTTTGAGTTTTAAAAGCTTTATTGAGGATTAAAACATATACAAAACAATCATTTAAATAAACATTTGGAATTAAGACTAATTGTAGTTACAAACAAGAGTAATCCAGCAATACATACAAGGCAAACAATAAATAGATTTATAAAAAAGAATGGCAAAGAATATGAAATGTAAAAACATTATTGGTTTCTGTTTAGACTTTTTTAGACACAGGGTTGTAGTTTGCTTGATGCTTCTGTTGCATTTGCTATTCCTTACATCCGCTATCACCAGGAAACAACCATATGGCGGAGTCAAGAGCCACACAAAACAGTAAAGAAGCAAATAGTGTCTGAATAGTTGTTGAAGATCCTGTATATACACAGAATCTCAGCAAGCAGCCCTAAAATGGACCTTTCATACGATTGGTGTTTTTTTTTTTTACTATCTTCAATTCTACCCCAGGCTGAGAAGGAAGCCCAGTGCACCTTCAATGTTCATTAGAACCCTTTCCCAGGGGTACGAAAACTGCACTTTGGGCCTCTCAAGGGTTCCGTTACACTACATAAATGCCAATACAATAAAATAAATAGTTCCTTAGTGGCAGCCAGAAAGGAGATCTTGGTTTCTTTCGTGCATTTTCTTGCTTTTTTCAATTTTGTTAAATGATCATTGTTTTCTCTTACGTTTGCTTTGAACGATGGATGCTGCTACAGAAGCTGCAATTTTGTGTGTCTTTTTGGTTTTAGGACTTGAGGTCTCTGAACAACTGTTTTATCTTCTACTGGCATTATTCTGTTTCGTTTGGATTCTGCCGGATATAAGGCCCATAGAACTCAGAACCCTGGCAGAATCCAGGTATTGTGTGTGATTTAGTCACTTTCTATCAAGCTGCTATTCAAAGCTCTCTCTCTTTTAAGCTTCTTCAGTCACTGGACTTGCTTGATGGATTTATACTGTCATGGCAGTTAGTTGTTCTTTGTGTTCTTCTCTTACAAGGCCCCAAAACACAATAATGAGAACTTTGTAAGAAATTAATTTTCAAGGCTTGTGGCAAGGTCTCAACCATTTGACGGACAAGGTTCATCGTGACACATACTTAAGCCAGTTGGGACTTGAGCACCTGGATGACAGCCAGTCCCAGGCCCAGCTATGTCCAAAGAAGAGAATCGTGACCAAAGAGGTGATATTATTCAGAAAGATGCAGGTAGACATTCCAGGCTACTGTAAAACTCCAACCAAACCGACAAACAAGAAGAGTGCTGACTTTGTAGAGACATATTCATGCAGACCCGTTTCATTTTAAAGTCAGGGAAAAATTATATCCTGCTAAAATGCTGGTGTTAGGACATTGGAAAGAACCCCCCCAACCTCCCTCGACACCAGAATCTTACCATTCAACCTCAAGTGCTGTCCCGTGTTGAGACAATCTTCCTCTGCCCCGTTGGTTTCCAGGCTTTGCTGCCTGACTCTGAAAAATGCTCCTTCAAAATTTGTTGTGTGAGACATTGCATTGTGTACCCATAACAATATACATTTCCAACTTCTGCAAAATTTGTTGACCATAATTTACTCCCCAAGTATCTTCACTATCTGAGTAGATGTCTACTGCCTTTCCTGGTCTTCTCTGACTTCTTGGAAGGTTAAAGGTTTGTTATGGAAGGGGGACAGGTACACGGTAGTGTCACACCTGTGCTGAGATGTGACCAAAGATTGGAAGCTTTCAAGGGTAGACAGTATACCTCTCGGGCATCAACGCAGCATGACGTCCTTTTTATTTTTAACACTTGGGATTTATCATGTTATGAGTTAGAAGTGTCACATAATAAAGCTCTAAATATTTATCTACTACTGAATAATGACCTGGTTCTACAACAAATGTGAATAAAATATGAAATATGGGCCATATAATTGATTCGGTAACATACAGGACCTGTGACCAAAAAACACTTTTCCTTATGTTTCAACTCCATTTTGTGACGCAGAAAAACGTTTCTGAATCACAAATGAGTTTAGAACTCATTACCGATTTGCAATTTTGAAGGGGTGAGTTGGGGCATCCTTTCCAAATAGAGAATCTGTAACGTCTGTAACAATGGTTTGCAACTGTAATTCCAGTCACAGACTATTTATCCGTTACTGTTGGGGTGGTAACTGATTTGTAAAAGGAAAAGGTTCTCTTTGGTCCCTTTCCCTTTGGGAATCGAGATGGCAGCTTCAGAGTAATCAGAAAGGGATGGGGGGGACTATGGTACCACTGCCTTCTCCCATTGATATTTTGGAAAATGGAATGGAATGTTTTCAATTTTGGAATGCTTCGTTGTCCCTAGCAGGCCACCGTCCCTGTGATTGAAGTCAATCAAATTGCAACCTGCCTAATGAAAATTATTTAGGAAGATCATTCTGCGACCCCCGTGATTCATTACTTTGTGAACCAGCCTATTACTATTTAGGTCGGTTCGCAAAATAAAATATTGGTTACAAATGTTTGGTACACAGTTTGGGACTGCTTTTTGTGACCACTATTATAGTACATCCAGCCCTATGTGTCTTATTCAAAAAGGTATTGTCAGCCGTAAACATGCGTTTGTGGCTGAAAATACCTCATTTACACCTGTCATGCATTCACAAAGGGGTTCCAGGTGGGTGTAATTTATTATGATGGATTTCTCCACTGTGAGCCTAGAGAAATCTGCTGAGGTAAATCCCACTGTAGCGTTGTGAAATGGGATTCTAAGGTCGGGTTTATCTTGTAAGTTTAGGGACTTCCACAAACATATACATTTGTTGGCATTCCCAAACCCCTTACCACCCTGGAAATAGTCTGAATAACTCTTATTCCAGAATTGGAAGGGAACCAGATCACCCAAATATTTGCTATCAGTGTAAAGAAAGAGCCTTCTCCACAAGGGAAAAATATTTTCCGCGCAGGGGATAATTTTGCATTTGCTCTGGAGTCTCCATCCCCCCCACCCCCCTCCCCTGTGTGGAGTTCCTTGCTATACAGAATTCCACACAGGGGGACTGGAGCCTTTGGGAAATGTTGTATTCCTGGACACATGCACCTAGGGCAGCTTTCTAAACGTGCTCCTGGTAATGTTTGTAAACCGAAAAACATCACATCAAATTATGCTCAGGCGTAAATGTAAATCTCTGCCCTTACTTATACATTTTGTTCATGAATAGGTCCGTATATTATTCCAGTTTCAATTTTGTGTTTTAGCATAAATTCTAAGCACCTTACAATATACAGAGCGAGGTAAATAAATGATTTATTAATCAATTGCACACTGACGATGAGCTGCCTAGCTAGCTCGCATTTAATATGTTACTATATGCCGAATAAAGACTATTAAAAGTTTCCTCTTTTGGAATAACATTTCTAATGTTAAGTCCCTAGAAACCTGATCCCCGATTCTTGATGCACAACTTCCATGTCTTGTGTCCTTAGATCAATCCTTTTGATATTTACAATAGAAGTACCTGTTTACTTTAGTCAACAATCAAGTATGCCCTGTCTTTGCTGCAATATAACAGAACTCTCACTGATCATAGAGAAAAAGTCCTAGGGCCTCATTTACAAGGCCTGAGGTGAAGGGCACCGCAGCAAGTATCTTGCTGCGCCGCTGTGCGCCACCGGGAAGGGCAGAAATACGCCATACGTGCAAGATACGGTCATTTCTGTCCTCTCCCCCTGCGCTGCTGTACACATTGTTGCCTACCGCCAATGCAGGCGACCTTGCACCATTGTGGAAGGGTGCCTGCATTTTGGGGATGATTGTATTTATGCATGAAGTGTCACCTTCCTTCCCCATTTTTATGTATGCTGCAGAATGCAGCACACATAGAAAGAGGAAATACCGGGAGAAATAAAGATGTTTTTCCCCGTTGCGTCATTCTTACGCTACCCCTGAGGAGGCGTAGGAATCTGACGCATTGGTGAAACCTTCTGTGATCCTCAATAAAATTAACCACTGGATTATCCACAGCCTGTTATGTCTCTTGGAGACGAGAACTGCATCGGTAAAGCTAGTGATTCCCTTATTTGCATGGAAGTTACCCATAAAATGACTAAATTACCCTTTGTTAAATTAAATACAGGTCTGTGCTTCCTGCCTGTGCCTATAGCTTTCGGGCTATTTTTGATGCAATTGACTTTTATGTGTTTGACAGACGCATCCACAATGCCCCCTGTGTAGAATGTAACAATGAAATGTTCTGGTGTACATTGCAATCTTGCTGTTCCTTCACGTAAACTGTCTTTGACCCATGCAAGTGGCGGGATCCCTATATTGCCTCTGAGCATGCAGAGAGACTGAACGTGCACAACTTTGGAGAGCCAGCAAATTTTGCTAATAGCCCAAATGCCCATCCTTTCCACCCTGATGAGAATTTTTGTAAGACGGCATTAGGGGTCCATTGCATTTCCCACCACCAGCCAGTCAGATTCCTAAGAATCGGGTGGAGGGACTTTCCATCCAAATTTCATATGACCTGATAGGTATGACAGTAAAATGTGGGGCCCTTCATCATTAAGCTGGCGGGTACTCGTGGTTGGGTGGAAGTGGTCTCTCAGTCTCCGATATCCAGGGGATCAGGGTATCCCAGTGCATGCACCACGATACCAGAAGAGTGGGTCAATCAGGGATTTTCCAAGGTTTGGGGATGTTTGCCAAGTATGGGGTCTGCAGCAATACACAATAAGCCACTAGATGGAAAAGGGATATCTTATCATCTAATCAGTAGTTACACTGATATGCTGATGACTGCCATCATCCCGTCACTCTTCCATCAAGGCCCCACTCACCCTGTAGCTTACTGCAGATACCACTGCACTTGTCACTGTGTTGGAAAAGTGCTGGGATGGTGATAGGGAGTTTGCTTGGGCAGAACTTTTTTTCTAACACATTTTATTGTGTTTCAAGTAGGAACAACAAACAAAAGTGGCAACAATACAGTGGCCATGAGGATCTACGTCAGCACAGGACCCTCAATATTCATACAGGTTTTATTGCACTTACAGAGTATTATGAAGAAAAACACAATGAGATCATAAAACAATGAGTTCTCTCCACCGCATTGAACACTTCGTCTACCAGAATGGCTGGGGGCATAAGTACCTCTTCCGTCTCATTCAGAGGAAGAGCTTGCCACAGTTCCTCCAGGGTGTACATATTTGCTCATATTTATGTGGAACCCCGCGTCCCGCAATACCAGCTTTTCCAATGTTGTGCAATGATCCATGCCCCTAACCCATTCATGCAGTGGAGGTGCCTGTACATCCCTCCAGTGCCTAGCCAAGACTTTCTTGGCCACCAGGTATGCCATAGCTATTAGGGCACACCTTGCACGGGTCTTGCCCAATGTGTCCCTAATCCCTAGTAGTGAGACCTTGGGGTCCAATGCCAGATTGCAGCCAACCACCCATCAATCCTGTTGGCGACCTCCCATCAACTGCTGTGCAGTGGCATTCCCATATCATGAGATAGATGGGGCCAGGAGAGTGTTGGGAGTGGGTACACTCTGGCCCAGGGGCCCATTTCATACTCCAAAGTGGTGCCGGGAGGAAATACATCTGATGGAGTTTTTGAACTGGATCAGTCGGAAGTGCCTCGATATAGCCAACACCCTCAATGCCATTTTCACTTTGGTCCATTCATCATCATCAAAGTCCCCACATTCCCTTCCCAACGGGCCCTAAGAACTGTCAGGGATCTGGTGTATTAATGACCAGAAATCTGTAGAGAAGAGAGATTCTTCTCCTCCCAAGGTCACTGGTTACAAGCTTACACTCTAGGGGGACTAAATTCAGAAAGAGTGTTTAGTCTCTCCAGGTAGCTAATTAGAATATGGCACAACTCCATTTTGTGTTCCTCTGTGCATTCTCTCCTGTGTCCTGATACAGCCCAGTGTTCAAGGATTGCAAAGAGACCTAGGTAAGGAGCCCAAAGATATTTTCTAGTCAAATAGTATTAATTGTTCAAACAGTGTTTGTTTTACTGTGAACTCTCTGTGTTTTTCAGGCAGCTTGGCCTCTTTAAAGTGGTGTTTGTTTCAAAATCGTTTTTTGCTGTGACTGTGTGAATTCCCTTGCTAGTTTAGTGGCTCCCCCCCCTCCCTGCCCCCCTTTTTTTCACCCCTATTCTTAGTAAAAAGACTACATAGATCTTTCAGAGTGTGGTTTTAGGAGACTGTTTTTTAATCTGTTTGTGTGATTTAAATTGTGCTTAAAAGCTGTCTGCCCCCCTGTCTTTTTTGCCTTAAAAAGCCCGATTTTTAGAGTGTGCGCCCAGAACTATTGCAGTGTTTGTCTCTTAAACAATCTCCCCCTTACCTGAAAAGTAGACTCTGCTAGCTTGAAAGTGTGGATTCAGCCTGTCTGTATCCAAGGAGATACTGAATAGAGCACCAGTAGCCTCCCCCAGGCCCCAGGGACTGGACTTAGCTGATTGGCTCCCTGAGTCTCTGCTGCACCTGAGACCCGCCCCCCCCCCCCCCCCCCCCCCACCTGCTCTGGCTCCTTAAGTTTGTGGAGGGAAGGCCAAAGACAGGCACCTCCATTTTGTGTTCCTCTGTGCATTCTCTCCTGTGTCCTGATACAGCCCAGTGTTCAAGGATTGCAAAGAGACCTAGGTAAGGAGCCCAAAGATATTTTCTAGTCAAATAGTATTAATTGTTCAAACAGTGTTTGTTTTACTGTGAACTCTCTGTGTTTTTCAGGCAGCTTGGCCTCTTTTAAAGTGGTGTTTGTTTCAAAATCGTTTTTTGCTGTGACTGTGTGAATTCCCTTGCTAGTTTAGTGGCTCCCCCCCCCCGCCCCCCTTTTTTTCACCCCTATTCTTAGTAAAAAGACTACATAGATCTTTCAGAGTGTGGTTTTAGGAGACTGTTTTTTAATCTGTTTGTGTGATTTAAATTGTGCTTAAAAGCTGTCTGCCCCCCTGTCTTTTTTGCCTTAAAAAGCCCGATTTTTAGAGTGTGCGCCCAGAACTATTGCAGTGTTTGTCTCTTAAACAATCTCCCCCTTACCTGAAAAGTAGACTCTGCTAGCTTGAAAGTGTGGATTCAGCCTGTCTGTATCCAAGGAGATACTGAATAGAGCACCAGTAGCCTCCCCCAGGCCCCAGGGACTGGACTTAGCTGATTGGCTCCCTGAGTCTCTGCTGCACCTGAGACCCGCCCCCCCCCCCCCCCCACCTGCTCTGGCTCCTTAAGTTTGTGGAGGGAAGGCCAAAGACAGGCACCTCCATTTTGTGTTCCTCTGTGCATTCTCTCCTGTGTCCTGATACAGCCCAGTGTTCAAGGATTGCAAAGAGACCTAGGTAAGGAGCCCAAAGATATTTTCTAGTCAAATAGTATTAATTGTTCAAACAGTGTTTGTTTTACTGTGAACTCTCTGTGTTTTTCAGGCAGCTTGGCCTCTTTTAAAGTGGTGTTTGTTTCAAAATCGTTTTTTGCTGTGACTGTGTGAATTCCCTTGCTAGTTTAGTGGCTCCCCCCCCCCCCGCCCCCCTTTTTTTTCACCCCTATTCTTAGTAAAAAGACTACATAGATCTTTCAGAGTGTGGTTTTAGGAGACTGTTTTTTAATCTGTTTGTGTGATTTAAATTGTGCTTAAAAGCTGTCTGCCCCCCTGTCTTTTTTGCCTTAAAAAGCGCGATTTTTAGAGTGTGCGCCCAGAACTATTGCAATGTTTGTCTCTTAAACAATCTCACCCTTACCTGAAAAGTAGACTCTGCTAGCTTGAAAGTGTGGATTCAGCCTGTCTGTATCCAAGGAGATACTGAATCGAGCACCAGTAGCCTCCCCCAGGACCCAGGGACTGGACTTTAGTTAACTTGCTCCTTATATAGGTTCCTCGTGGTTGTTGCATATGCTGTTATGATAGGTTCTTTTGGGAGATGGTGTTTCATTGGTTGCTAGCTCCAGGGATGCATTTATGATTGGTGGATAGGGCTGGGATTCTGATTGGCTGTTGGTTTCTAGGGCTGTGATTGGTGGATAGGGCTGGGATTCTGATTGGCTGTTGGTTCTAGGGCTGTGATTGGTGGATAGGGCTGGGATTCTGATTGGCTGTTGGTTCTAGGGCTGTGATTGGAGGATAGGGCTGGGATTCTGATTGGCTGTTGGTTCTAGGGCTGTGATTGGTGGATAGGGCTGGGATTCTGATTGGCTGTTGGTTCTAGGGCTGTGATTGGTGGATAGGGCTGGGATTCTGATTGGCTGTTGGTTCTAGGGCTGTGATTGGAGGATAGGGCTGGGATTCTGATTGGCTGTTGGTTCTAGGGCTGTGATTGGTGGATAGGGCTGGGATTCTGATTGGCTGTTGGTTCTAGAGCTGTGATTGGTGGATAGGGCTGGGATTCTGATTGGCTGTTGGTTCTAGGGCTGTGATTGGTGGATAGGGCTGGGATTCTGATTGGCTGTTGGTTCTAGGGCTGTGATTGGAGGATAGGGCTGGGATTCTGATTGGCTGTTGGTTTCTAGGGCTGGGGCTGTGATTGGGGGTCAGGAAATAGGGCTGTGACTGGTGATTAGGGCTGGGTCTCCCACTAATTGGCTAAATTAGGGTTTAAAAATCGGATTGGCTAGGGTTAGGACCAGCTTCTTATTGGCCAGTAGGGCTATAAAAGGCTAGGATTCAGGGCGTCTGAGCCCAGGCGTCGAGGCAAAGGGCGGAGAGGACAAGGGCAGCTGTCTGTTTGGGTCTGTTCGGGACAGGTAGGGACTAGGGACTAGGGCCAGAAATGCTGCCCAATTCCCATTCTCATTCTACCAGAAATGGTTTCTGCCCCAACACATCCCTCAACATGCAAACACATTATCTGCAAAGATATCCAACTCATGCATCACAAACTGATTACAGACATAATGCATTGCCCCACCACCCAACACAATACCCTACATACAACACATATACACATACACCCCATAACTATTACAGTCAAACACCTTCATACTCACAGCAAACACTACTCTATCCCCTCCCACTAACACTACCTGCCACCGCCCACACAATACAAAACTACAACATACAACTCTCTCAGTTTCAGTCTCCCAGATACACACTCTCTACACATACTAACCAAAAACACTATCCGCTGTTCGCTTCACACAGACCGCCTAAACTCATAACAATGCCAAAACCCTGCCTTCAAACACATCATCTACACACACTCTTCCCCTCTGCTCACCAATTACACACAACCATACAATTCCCACATTTCACTCCACCACACATATTACCTCTTCCAGTAATCTCAACTAATACTTATCTCCCTGACACACATCCATCACCTCATATACACCTCATACATTCATCTCCAAAACACATCAACACCCCATCTAACACTCAAATTCCACTTAACAGCACTAACTCGCATACAAGTCCCTCACCAAAAACAACTACACCAATAACCCCTCTCATTATTCCACAAAAACAATACCAACCACAAACATCAGCACATCAAAGCAACACAAACTTACATTACACTCTTCATCATACCCACTCTCACCCCCAAGACTACACACAGGATACAAATTCCACCCTATCTCCACCCCTACCCCCCCACTCTTCACAAACACCTACCACAAGCACCCCATCCCAGCAACCTTCATTCAGTCGCCTCTCCTCCATTGCACAATTTAGAGCCTTACATCATGATCCACATGCTCCTCCCCCACCCCTAACCCATACTCCTTCCACACTAAACAAACGCAAACATAATAAAAAACATGCCACTCATAGCAACCTCGCATCCCCTTGTTTGTTTCATAATAAAACTACCCTACAAAAAACACTACACTCCTCATGGCTCTCTCAGCCACCAAGTTCACCACCCACACACACAGACCCAACAAAATGCCTCCTTAACCTGCTGGAAGAGGAACACTATGTTGAAAAGCAAGACTATTGTGAGCCTCAAACAGTCAACACAACTAGCAACACTCCTGCTTCAATCTCACATTATACTACTTACCCTTCTACTAAACAAAACAACACTACCACTAACACACCCTGTCTAAACTGCCAGCTCATAAATGCTCGATCACTCTCAAAAAACAAGCACCACATCTACGACCTGCTCACAGACACACAACCTGACTTACTATTCATTACGGAAACCTGGTTGGGAGATGACATGGCACCAGTATTGCACGAAGCCCTTCCTCCAGGCTATCAAACCATCACACAAAACCGTATAGGCAAGAGAGGAGGTGGACTAGCTATTATATTCAAACAGGCGATAAACCTCAGTAAAACAGACAACATCTCCATACAAGGTTGTGAAGCCCTCCTTACCAGATGCCACCCTACTCCAACTTCCACCTGTAACTTTCTCCTCCTTTACAGACCTCCACCTAACAACTCCACTTTCCCAGATGCCTTTCTTGACATAGTCTCAAACCTTATTACACTATACTCCAATCTATGCATTCTTGGGGATCTAAACATTTGGTTTGACAAACCCAATATGCCCCATCCAAAAGCTATCACCACTGGCCTACTCGCATTGAATCTACATCAGATTGTACACAATCCCACACACATCGCTGGTCACATCCTAGATGTCATTTTTGCTAAGCCTGAACTTGTTACTATTCATAGCATCACACCAACCACCTGGCCAGACCACCATCTGATAACTTTCCGACAGACAACTCCAAAAATCAACACACCCCACAACCACCTACATACATACACCTATCGACCATGGAGAAAACTCAATTTGGATCACTTAGAAACACAACTAACAGCAAAGACAGATCTAGATACAATCAATTCTGTACCTAAACTTTATGAGTGGCTACAGGAAGCTTTTGATGTCCTAATACCACTCAGAAAAACTAAACATGACAAAAGAAAACCAACACCTTGGAGAAACACAGAACTTAAAAAGATTAAAAAACAAATCAGAAAGTTGCAGCGGACCTGGCTCAAAACAAACAACAGTCAAGACAAACTGCAGCTACACAAACTTAACAGGATATACAAATCATCAATCAAAAAAGCTAAAAAAAGATACTACTCAGACAGAATTCTAAATGCTCAATCTACAACCAAGGAATTTTACAAAATTCTCAATGAATTTCGAAAACCCACATGCATGGAAGGAAGTCATCCCACCACTCAAGATTTCACAAACAAATTGGCAACTCACTACACAACCAAGGCAGACACACTGGACTCCTATTTAAAACAGAAGAAAACCATCAGCACCAACCCCTTTACTAAAATACCCTTTAAGAATAAACCATCCCAACCTCTACAGTCCTTCAAACAAATATCCCAGGATGAATTTATGGATTTGGTCAAAGCAAGCAGACCTTCTGGTTGCCCTTCTGACCCTTGCCCACCACAGATCTTCAAGAACATCCTGCTATCTACTTCCGCTGCCACACCTGTAAGAAGAATCATCAACAACTCTTTAACTTCAGGAACTTTTCCTACAGACCTGAAAAAGGCATACATACGACCATTATTAAAGAAAACAAATCTAGACCCGCAAGACCCAAACAACTACAGACCTATCACAAATGGACCTTTCCTGGGCAAATTGATAGAAAGAGCAGCATTCGCCCAGATGTCACAATTCATTGAAGACAACTCTATACTTTCAGACTTCCAAACTGGATTCCGCCCAGGAAGAAGCACTGAATCGGCACTCATGGCAATCTGGGACGATCTTAAAAACACACTTGACCAAAATGGAGTTGCTGCACTACTTCTCTTGGACCTCTCAGCTGCCTTTGATACAGTTGACCATGACACCCTAACTCAAAGACTCCACGAAGCCGGCATACAAGGGATTGCGCTCGACTGGATTACTTCCTATCTCCAAAAAAGAGCAAATATCATCCACTCACCCCCCTTCTCATCCGAACCCTACCTCACAAAAACAGGGGTCCCCCAAGGGTCAATCATCTCACCTTTGCTTTTTAACATCTACATGATATCTTTACCAGAACTGATCAATGATTTCCATCTCACATGCTACAACTATGCAGATGACACACAAATACTACTTCAATTAGAAGACCCCAAAAACATTGAAAACTCTCAAATCTTCAGTTGCCTCAGAGCCGTTGATCAGTGGATGACCTGGAGCCATCTCAAGCTAAATACCTCCAAAACTGAAATACTCACATGTGGTGACTGGAAACATTATGACCCTCTGTGCGGCTGGCCTGACGATCTCGGACCACCTCCTCAATTATCCAAGGAAGTGAAAAACCTAGGAATCACCATGGATTCCAAACTAACTATGAATGCCCAAGTAGACAAATTAGCACGCACAAGCTTCATCACCTTAAAGACTTTACGACGCATTTTCCCTCACCTCGGATTTCCACACAAGGTGCAAGCTACTATCTCACTTGTATTATCCAAACTGGATTATGCCAATAGCCTCTACCATGGATCATCTCTATCTGTTATGAAAAAACTACAACGTATCCAGAATTCCGCAGCCAGGCTACTACTACATATAAAGCCGCAAGCCCACATCTCCCCTGCCTTGAGAGCACTACACTGGCTACCCGTTGCCAGAAGATGCACTTTCAAGCTGCTTTGTATCACCCACAAAGCTATACATGGAACAGGACCGCTTTTCATCAGAAAGAAAATTACCAAATACATCCAACAAAGAACCCTCCGCTCAAGACTGGCACCCCGCCTTAGAACACCACCATACAAGGAAAAGACTGTAGGTGGTACATCCTTCTCCGTCCAAGCAGCCAAACTATGGAATTCATTACCCCCAACTATAAGAGCCACAGATAACTTTCTTGTTTTCAGGAAACTACTCAAGAGTTGGCTCTTTCCTTCATAACCACCTTTTTCAAACAACTATGAACTGCATATGCCTATGGGGATAATTATTTTTTTCAGATTATATGTATATTTCTATTGATTTATAGTTTCTTTGGAAACTAAAGCAAGGCTGTGCGCCCAGAGATCCCATAGCAGAGGAAGATCCAGAATCCTTCCTGGAGGTGAACTGATGATGTACTGGAGCGTAATCTGTATCTGACTGTGACGCGCGGTTTCTATCTTCCTCTCCTGGAGACACAGAGTAGAAGGTTCTCCCTTTATGAAGCACCTGTAAGCTCCGCCCGCTGAGCCACGCCCCGTCAACCCTCGAAGTAGGTAGGGGAATTCCCGCCTCTTGCCAGAATGATGGACAGCTTTCCAAGGCGACCCCACTGCGTTTGCCGCCGACTCGCGTGGTGCGTTGTTGATGCGCAGGGGCGCGAGGACATCTCCGCGGGGACGCACTAGTGGCAATGACATTGCCGGGGGCACACAAGGTTGCTGAAGACGTTTTGCCCCCGTGGCCCATCACGTACCCTAGTGTACAATGTGGATTGAAGCTCACCTTCTGGAAAGGACGGCCCACCCTGGCTCTTGGGCTTAGCAGGGATGGGGCGGGGCGGGGCTGTGCGCTCAGAGATCCCATGGCGGAGGGGATCTGGAATCCTTCCTGGAGGTGAGCTGATGATGTGCTGGAGCGTGGTCTGTGTCTGACTGGGACGCGCGGTTTCTGTCTTCCTCTGCTGGAGACACAGAGTGGAGGGTTTCTCCCTTTGTGGAGCACCTGTGGGCTCCGCCCGCTGGGCGACGCCCCGTCCACCCTCGAGGTAGGTGGGGGAGTTCCCGCCTTTTTACCAGGATGATGGATGGACGACTAAGTATTTTTTACCCATGTTTCTAATTATGTATTGTATATGCAGATGTGTGTGTATAGTCATGTGTGTGTATAAATATATATATATATGTGTGTATGTTGTCTCTGTGCCTGGCATGTTTCTATGAATTTCTGCTCTCTTTTTATCACACTTATCTACTCATCGCTCTTATGTCATGTCTCTATCAAACTATCCTCCATTCTCACTCGGACTCATCCCAAATCCCTTCGACCACTTCCATCTCCTAAATATCTCTGCCTAAGCTCATCCCTCCACCCCCACATCTAACTCACCAAACCTCACTCTACCTCTGTGACCTCCCACACAACCCTACTAAATTCTCCTGCATTCATCTCACCCTGCTACTATGCTCTCCCTAACCCTTCCACATCCTCTTTCCCCTCCGCCCCCCTTTTATTCATCTCAAGCCTTTGGATTGAGCAAATGAAGGATAAACTCCCAATTAACACTTCTGGATTTCTTTCCTCCTCCACCCCTCCATTACTCCAGTCAATCTAACTAACAAACTCTCATATCCGCAACTCAAATTAACTCATAATAATACTAAAACTGTACTCCTTATTAAATTATACTAATCCATCACTAATTCTTGTTGGGTACCGGAGTAGCGTGCTACTCATCGAAAAGCGCTTCGACGCCTCGTCAGGGGTAGTAAGCGCTATATAAATACGATTACAATTACAATTACAATTACAACTGGAGGTATTTGTGGAACTGGGAGTAGTACAACTGGAACCCAGACATCTCATGGAACAATCTCATGTGTCCGATCCCCAGATGCCCCTCAGTGTGGAAATGCCTATGAGGTCCCAGGAGTGAAACCCAGCAAGTCCCACTGTCTCCAACAGCCACGTCCATGCCACAGAGGTGTCTCCCTGGTGAAGGTATCTTACCATTTTATGTGTCTAAGGGCTGCATACCAGCACTGGATTGAGACCTAGATGATGTGGGGTGGAAAGTGAGGGGGTGGTCTACTGGTCAGAAGTGAGAGTACACTGTGTGGGTGCAGTGGCTCCAACTCAAGTGTTTGTGCCAGGTCATCTCTGTCTGCTCGGAGCCAATCATTTATATTGACCAACTATGAGGCCCAATAATCTAGTTTAATGTCCACCTAACCCAGGCCAGCCTCAAATGAGGAGTACCGAATGATACCATGGGTGCCTTGCCTGGCCACAGGGGACTGGTAATTTGGGCCTGCAACTCTGTAAAGATGATGGGCGGTAGCCGGTGGGGGTGGTCTTGTAAAATGTAGGGGAAGCGGGGTATGGACAACTTCTTAAAGAGTGCACCCCTCCCGGAAATGGAGAGAGGCAGTGGGGACAACTCTCCCAGATACTGTGATGTTCTGGCCTCCAGTGGAGCAATATTGAGTTAGAAGTAGCATTGCTGAGGTCCACCACCATGCTGCGGTATTGGAACTCTCCCTGGCCACCTTCAAGCGAGGGTTGACTTCCTCCACACCTATCACCCCTCCAGAGTGGCACCAGGGTTGACTTTACCCAGCTAACCCACAGCCCGAGGCCTCCCCATGCCTCCCCAGATTCTCTATAAGTCGTGGAACTGTATCTCTGTAACTCTGTAGCTAACGAAGCATGTCATTGGCATACAGGGAAATAATCCCCACCCCCTGATATACCTCCATAAAAAATAGTTCTCCAGAGTTTTTCATTTTTGGTTTGTGTTTTTGGATCATTAGAGAAGTAATATAGCTTGAGTAGACATTGCTCATCCGGGCTCATTTTTTCTGGACAACAGATTCAAAAATGGCAGATGTGTTGCAGTGATGATGTAATATTTCAGGAACCATGAGACCTTTATACTTCATTTTAATGTCAAAACATAGGTGATGGGGGTCAAGTAGACTTATAGAGACAGAAAATAACTCCTCAGAGCAACCCTTCCACCATTTTCCAAAATGGCGGGTATACTAGAGGAAGAAGAGACATATAAAGAAATGAAACAGATAATAATGGTTTTGAATCCCTTTATGTATATACCAAACAATATTTATGATCTGAATATGAAAACAAAATAAAGTTTATTACTCCTGTTTTAGACACATTTTCTTAGTGAACTTTATTTCCTTGTTTCTGCAATCACTTGTGGTATATTTGCAGAATATTGAACATTTGAGAAGAGCATATCGACAGGGACATCTTTTTGTAGCACAGGATTTGCAAGTAAATGTACGTGTAAGTTCTTTTGATCAATTAGAATGCTTTTTAACGTGTCCACACATAGAATATGTCATCAGTGGAAAGTTGCTTAGTGGGACTGATCTCTTGACGTCACTGTACTGGAGATTGTCAAATGTGTGAAAGTCAGAACTCGGTTTCCACACACGCACAAGGAGGCTTATTTACAAGGAGTTAGCACCGCCACAGCGTCACTTTTTTCACGCAGTGGCGGTGCTAAAACAGCTCCATGCTGACAAAGTGACGCTAGAAAATTCTAGCGTCACTTTTTCCCTCCAGCCCCATTTTTTAACAGCGCAGAATCTGGCTGCGTCAGATACCAACAATGGTTTGCAAAACAGATGTTCCCCCTTAAAAAATGACGCTGCTTCATTGCAGCTGTATTTACAAACTTTCCAAAAAAAATGACATACCTTAAGGAAAAGTTGCGCAAAGTCTGACTAGCATCAAAATGTTAACGCCTGGTCAGACCAGGCCTAAAATGAATTTTTGGCACAGGTACATAAGGAGAACACACACAAAACACCCTGCAAACCTGGACGACAACATGGAATTACTCCTACTAGAGCTTGGGTCACCAAGAAGATCACTGCAACCCCCACCATAACTACCACATCCACCAATACCACCGTAATCATCACCACTCACACTACAGAGGCATCACAGGAGAAGGGAGCACATCTACCACTAGTGGACATCCCTGATTGACCTCACGCTGGAAGAGGTCATCACCTTCTACAGGCAGTGCAGGGAGTCCATCATCCAACGGCTCCACCTCATTGTGCCCAGACTGCAGGCAACAGTCGACAGGGTGACTAACAAACCACCACTGACCAAGCTCCTGGATGTGCTACATGTGCTTGTGTCAGGCTTCTTCCAGACCACTGCAGCACGAGTGGGAGGAGTATCACAGCCATCCCTGTCAGCATTCCTTCCCTCTGTCCTGGATGCCATCCTCCGCCTCACACCCGCCACATCCTCTTCCCTAACCACCAGCAACTGCAGCAGGAAATAATACAAGGCTCATACGCCATTGCTGGATTTCCACATGTGCTGGGTGCCATGGACTGCACACATGTACAACTCGTACTTCCTGCTGCAACTGAACACTTATACAGGAACCAGAAACATATCCACTCAATGACTGTACATGCCATCATTGACAATCATGGGTTGATCCTGAATGTGGTGGCCAAATGCCCGGTTAGTGTACATGATGCTTATATCTTCCTGCAGTCCATCATTAACCGGAGATTCCACGATGGACAAGATGGAAATGGCCTACTTGTAGGTAAGCAAACAGCAGGTAACTAACTGACACAATAACAAATAGATATGAGGGACAAAATACTCAAATAACTGTCCTCCTGCACAGATAGGGGCTGCAGGATGAGGCCTCTCACATATATATATATGCACCATGTTCCATTACACATATGTAATGCAAAACATCCTGACATATAGGTGAAGACATTTCAACCCAGTTGTGCACACTTTGCATTCTGTAAAGGCACACAGCCATGCATGACAGTCAGGAAATCTGCCCAACATCTTGGTGTGCAAGGGAGGTGTACCATGTATAGTAGAGAGTAATCACATGCAACACACATGGGCCATCAGCTGTGACATAGCTCACACATCAGGGACTGGGGGCCTTGTGTACAAGGCCCTACCAGCACAATGCACCACCAGAGCGACATTTTAATCATGCTCCGGTGGCACAGTGTGCCAGTCCATATTTACAAGGCCTTGCAAAGCCACCTTGCATGGCTTTTCGTGGCCTTGTAAATATGCACACCTTTCATGCATAACGCTGTGTGAAAGAGGCGTTCCATGGATGTTGCTTGGGGTTTACCCATGCAACACCCATAGTAGCTGAAAGTACGTAATGCATTCCCAGATTTACAAGGCTGGGAATGCAGCAGAATCTTATGCCACCTCAGGGGTGGTGTAAGAGTGACACAACAGGGAGAAATATCTTTATTTCTCCCCATTTCATCCTCCTACTATTTGCCCTGCATTCTGCATCACACATAGAAAGAGGGAAACATCCCTTCTGATGGTTTTTGGGCAGGAAAATGTTCCTTCCTGCACATAAACAATCATCCCCACAATGCAGGCAGCATTGCACTATGGTGCAAGGCTACCTCAGTTGGCGCTAGGCAGCAATTTGTGCACCACTGCAGGGGGAGAGGACTGAAATGCACCATATCTTGTAAATACAGTGCATTTATTCCCTTTCCCTGTGTTGCATGGCAGCACAGCAAGGCACTTGCTGCACCGTCCTGTGCCATGGGCCCCATAAATGAGGCCCTAGGTGCTAGATGACAAATCACGGGCCATGGGTAGGTGACATGTAACTGTACAAGTGTATAATGGTATGTAAAATAATTCCCATCTCACATGTGTGAAGTTTAATGCTACTCACAGACATCACTTATCATGCTTCTGAGGCAGCAGCCGTGGTTGGAAGGTGCTCCCACATGCACATATTATATCCTGAAAGCAAAGAAGAACACCTACAACCCTTGATGCAAGTGTGAATGTCTACTTACTAGGCAACTTGTTAGAAGTCTACTTGTATGGACTCCGAATCTGCAGAAGGCCCCAAGTATTGAGTACCAGTTCTCTTTCTTAGAGATGTAGCACAGTGCAGGAAGTCATGTAGCTGGACTGCAGATGTCCACCAACAAACTGGCAGGATACATGTGTTGTGTGCACAGATGAATACAATGTTCCCATACCGTGACATGCAACCATGGATTGGGAAATGGCAGTTATCACATCATGTCACTCAGTTGGGATGTGTGAGTGCATACTGTGTGGATGGTATCATATCAACTTTCATGGACAATGAAGAACAATCAAAGGCATGCGCAAATGTAATGTACGTCAACACCAACATGTGGGGATAAGCATGGACCTACATATGTGTATATGTCAGCCATTTCTGGCATGTCACCAACAACCTAGGTTGGGCCTACAAAAAAGATTCACATCCACAATCTGTCACATCACTCATGTATTGTGAACAGAAAACATTAAGTGGACTTGAGCAATCGGAATTAGCCACCATCTAAATCTGCTGCAGAAATATGACAGTCAGGAAGTCGAATTGTATGATATATCTGCCCTTGCATTGCACTTGATATGACATACAGTGAGTGAACAGGCCCCTGTAATTGGTAGTACACTGGCATGATCATGTGGTCATAATTGAGAGAAGTGCATGATAAACCCAATACACGTAACACACATGCGCAGGAGGTAAACAAATACAGTAATCCACAACAATGACATTGTTTCTTTTCTTTTACATTTCAGCTGACCAAGGATATGGCATCCAACAGTGGGTCATGACACCATTTGGAAAACCACAAACTGAGGCAGAAAAGGCCTACAACCAGGTGCACAGTTGCACGAGAAACATAGTCGAGCGGACCTTTGGCCTACTCAAGGGCTGTTTTCGCTGCCTAGATGTTTCGGGTGGGAGACTCTTGTATTCCCCCATCTTCCCTTGATCTGCAAGATAATATTGGCCTGTGAAATACTGCACAATATTTTTGTCAGGACAACTGTCCATTGAGACGAAGACCTGGAGGCACCAAGGGAAGAAGAGGAGGATGAGCCACCTCTAGAACATTTCTGCAGATGCACAGAGATATGCACACATTGTGCAGACCTTCTTTAGTTAAGCACATGTGACTGAAGGCATGACTGCCAAATATGTCAATAAATGAGTAAATCTAACATATGTCTTGGAGTGTTTGTCACAGTCCCACTTAAAAAAAGCACACCCACGTCCAGGAAACCATAAGTAATCCACAACAGTTGTCAATCAAGTGTGAACAGTGTCATCATCCTCAAAGTACCAGACACAATGCACTGATCTCTGAAACCTGTGGTGTGTAATGTGTGCATTGCCTATTGAACAAACATGTTGAACTGAAAATACTTCTATCTGACAATGAATTGTTGGTACAAAAGGAAAACTGATAGATATGAATCACTATGTGATGCATTAGGGCCAACCTGTATGGCAAGGTATCTAAATAGTAGTCATAAACTGAAAAAGTGGATCAGTGTGAGATATGTTCCAGCTCAATGGGTGAACGATTCATGACACTGGTGACAACTCACAACATCCACATCTTTTGTAATCGCATGTATGACAAATAGAAAATGTATCACTGTGTACAGTACACCTCTATGTGTATCACAGTGTCAGACAAATCCGTGATCATTTTGCATAGCACATCACATACTATTGTCAATATGTCTGGACATAGAATGATTTGTAAATGTATGTGAGACCATTAGCTGTAATGACCGTTCCTCCAATCCACCCCTACTCTCTGTGCAGTTGACAAAGGATATAGGTGGTCATTACAACCCTGGCCGACGGTGTTAAAGCGGCGGTAAGACCGCAAACAGGCCGGCTGTAAAATTTTGGAATTATGACCGTGGCGGAAACTGCCAACAAAGACAGCCACTTTAACACTCCGACCGCCACAGCGGTACATACAAGCAGCGCGGCGGTCACCGCCAACAGACAGGCGGAAGACAATGTACCGCCCATAGTATCACAACCCGCCAATCCGCCACCTTTTCCGGGGCGGATTCTCCGTGGATAAAAACACGGCGGAAACAGTTTCTGCAATGGAAAAACGCTCAGCTGAACACATCCCACGAGGAAGGAGGACTCCATGGAGCCGGAACTCCAAATCCTACCGGCCCTTGTATTCCTACTCATCTACGAAGACCAACGCCAGCGCCGGCGACGACAACGGTGAGTACTGCACCTATGACATGGGGAGGGGGGGGGCAAAAGTTAGGGGGACACACACGCAACACCCCCACCCCCACCCCACCCTCGCATATTACAACACACACACCAAAGCATTCACAAAAATCACATCAACAACCCACAACCCCCCCGGAAGAAATCAAAGACAAAACGAAATCAGTCCAAACATTGTAATGTATCAATATACAAGTCTCAAAAATATACAGATATATTAGCAAACCATACAAAAGTAAATACATTCCGAGAAGTAGTGCAGATATGCACATATAAATGTCCGTGCACCACTAGTCCAAAAATGCATGGGCGAGGCCCACAAAAGATACCTGTCCACACACGGAGAGAACACTGCCGGGGCATCAGATAGAAATACTACAGGCACCTCAGGGGGAAGGGAAGGGGGGGCACCTCAGCCGGAGGAGTGCAAAGCCAGATCCACGACGGGGCTCCATGCCCACTGTTCCATCCTGGGGAGTGCAAAGCCACAGTCTCTCAAGTCTCTACAGTGGGTGGCTTGCCCACTGAACCATCCTGGGAGTGCAAAGCCACAGTCTCTCAAGTCTCTACAGTGGGTGGGTTGCCCACTGTACCATCCTGGGGAGTGCAAAGCCACAGTCTCTCAAGTCTCTACAGTGGGTGGGTTGCCCACTATTCCATCCTGGGGAGTGCAAAGCCACAGTTTCCAAAGTAGATAACAGCCTCCACTGGTTCTGGAGGGGGTCTGGTGCCCAGACTGGATTAGTCTCCCCGTGGAAGTTCCTGTACCGTCCCTGTCCCACCCGCACATGGGATAACGATGCTTGATGTGGCGGACATTTCATTCTTCCCCGGTGCATGCCCTGTTCAGCGGTGCTTTGCCATGGCGGTGTCTGGACTGTTCAGCTGTGCTTTGCCATGGCGGTCTCTGAACTGTTCAGCAGTGCTTTGCCATGGCGGTGCATGCCCTGTTCAGTGGTTCTTTGCCATGGCGGTCTCTGGACTGTTCCGCGGTGCTTTGCCATGGCGGTGCATGCCCTGTTCAGCGGTTCTTTGCCATGGCGGTGTCTGGACTGTTCAGCGGTGCTTTGCCATGGCGGTCTCTGGACTCTTCAGCTGTGCTTTGCCATGGCGGTGTCTGGACTGTTCAGCGGTGCTTTGCCATGGCGGTCTCTGGACTCTTCAGCGGTGCTTTGCCATGGCGGTGTCTGGACTGTTCAGCGGTGCTTTGCCATGGCGGTCTCTGGACTCTTCAACGGTGCTTTGCCATGGCGGTGCATGCCCTGTTCAGCGGTTCTTTGCCATGGCGGTGTCTGGACTGTTCAGCGGTGCTTTGCCATGGCAGTCTCTGGACTCTTCAGCGGTGCTTTGCCATGGCGGTGTCTGGACTGTTCAGCGGTGCTTTGCCATGGCGGTCTCTGGACTCTTCAGCGGTGCTTTGCCATGGTGGTGTCTGGACTCTTCAGCGGTGCTTTGCCATGGCGGTCTCTGGACTCTTCAGCGGTGCTTTGCTATGGCGGTCTCTGGACTGTTCAGCGGTGCTTTGCCATGGCGGTGCATGCCCTGTTCAGCGGTTCTTTGCCATAGCGGTGTCTGGACTGTTCAGCGGTGCTTTAACATGCCGGTTCTGGACTGGGCATTGGTGTGTGGCATGATGTTCTCTGGACTGGGCATTGGTGTGTGGCATGACGTTCTCTGGACTGGGCATTGGTGTGTGGCATGACGTTCTCTGGACTGGGCATTGGTGTGTGGTATGACGTTTCCTCATTGCCCAGCGGGGCTGTGGCAGCCGGGGCCCTCCTGGGCACTGACTCCGGCGGTGGCCTCCTGACCAGTGACGATACATGGGCCCTCCTGGGCACTGACTCCGGCGGTGGTCTCCTGACCAGTGACGATACTTGGGCCCTCCTGGGCACTGACTCTGGCGGTGGCGGTGTTCTCCTGACCAGTGACGATACTTGGGCCTTCCTGGGCACTGACTCTGGCGGTGGTCTCCTGACCAGTGACGACGGTGCTGGCGGTGGCGTCCCGACTGCCGGGAAGGATGCCGCTCTTCTCCGCCGTGCTGCTCACACTAGGCTGTGCAGACTTCCTCTGGCCCTTCCCCACCTTTGGAGGAGTCACAGCTGACTCTGCAATCCCCCTGGAACCACAGTGAGTTGTTTTGCCACCAGGAATCTTCACAGGGTCCCGTCAGCCACTTTCCAATTTCAGAGCCTTTACAGGGGGTGGGCTGCCAGTGCCTTGGCTCCGGGTCACACTGCCAATCCTGGTGGCCGGTGCACTCCACACACCTTGAAAAGGCACCACTGGTATTGGAGGCTTTTTGGCTGAGGTGCTACGATGGGACTGATGAATTGGAGGGGGGGGGCAAAAAGGTCAACTTTACACAGGGACAGTTTCTGCCGAACACTGGGATGGGTAGTTGGAGGGGGTCTGGGAGTGGAGGAAGAGGAGGTGGTTGTAGGAGGTGTCACTTTAAGTGTTTTGGGTGCAGGTGCAGGTACTGGAGGCTGTCGTGAGGTGGATGGATGTTGGGTGTGTGGGTGCCCGCGTTTGTGTACTTTGGGAGGGGGCGTCACAGACACACTGGGAGAGGACACAGGGGACGTGTAAATGGGAGTGGAGGTGGTGAGTGCAGGTGAACGGGGTGTGGTGCTGGGTGTTGTGGTGCGAGTCCTGGTGCCTGTGGATGTAGTGCATGCAGGTGTGAGTGTAGACGAGACTGGGAGGGAGGAGGGAGACGACGAGGAGGGGGACACAGTGGAGGCAGTGGATGTTGCTGTGTCTGCACTTGGGTGATGCTTGCGTGTGTGCCTGTGGGTTGTGTGGTGCCTATGTTTGCCTGAGCTACTTTTGTGTGTAGAGGTGTGTGCATGCTGGTCTGATGGTGTGCTTGGGATAGGCTGGGGTACAGGGGATTGGGTCTGGGTGGAGGAGGTTGGAGTGGGCAGGCTAGACACAGGGACAATGGCTGCCATCAGTGCTGAGGCCAGAGATTGCAGGGTTCGCTGAAGGGCAGCCTGACCAGAATGAATGCCCTCCAGGAACGCATTACCGTGTTGCAACTTCCTTTCTACACCCTGGATGGCATTCACAATGGTAGACTGTCCAACAATGAGGGACCTGAGGAGGTCAATGGCCTCCTCACTGAGGGCAGCAGGGGTGACTGGGGCAGGGCCTGAGGTGCCTGGGGCGAAGGTGATGCCCACCCTCCTGGGTGAGCGGGCACGGGGTGAACGCTGAGGGGCTGCTGGGAGGGCGGTGCTGGTAGGGGAGGTGGCGGCTGTACCTGTAGAAGTGTGGCGCACAGATGGTGCCGCCACCACAAGGGAGCTCCCATCGTCGGACGAGTCCGTGTCGCTGGTTGGTGATCCGGTGGCCGACGTGAAGCTCCCCTCGCCCTCCATCCCACTGGTGCATTCAGAGTCCATGGTGTGGCCCTCCAAGGCCATGTGGGATGCAGCTCCCTCGTGCTCCGGTGCCACTGTACCTCCACCTGATGATGCTGATGCACAAAAGAGCATGGAGAGCACAAAAAGGGGGGGGGAGACAGAAGAAAGACAGATTGAGTGCATGGCATACCGTGACCGTTGGCGGACACTACAGGCACAGCAGCCCCCTGCACTACGCTGTGCTCCTGGCCTCTACAGATGCAATTCCTGGGATCTGGCCTACATGGCTATGGTGGACCTCTGCACACATGGATGCCACAGGGGCATCTATACCTGTACTTGGCACTCTACTGCGGCGGGGTAGGGAGCCACATGGCCTGCATTACGAAGGGGCCTAGTCTACCTATGTCTGCCTGGCCTAGGTACACCCACAGGACTCCTCCCCCACCCAGACCCCTCCACTGCGCGCAAAGTCAGCAGAATGATGTTGTACTCACCCCCTTGTGTCTGCTGTGATGCCCTCAAGCGCCCATCCAACTCAGGGTAGGCCACCGCCAGGATCCGGAACATCAGGGTGGTCATGGGGCGACGGGCACCCCTCCCACGTTGGGAGGCCATCCCCAGCTGAGCCTCCGCCGTCTTCTTGCTCCAGCGGCGAATGTCCTCCCATCGTTTATGGCAGTGGGTGCCCCGTCTCTGGTGGACCCCCAGGTTCCGGACGTCCTTGGCGATGGCACGCCAAATGTCCTTCTTCTGGTGGGCGCTGACCTACATGACATGCACAAGGGAAGAAGAGAAGTCATTAACAACCGCACCGTCAATGTGCGTGGCCCCCCTCCCTACCCTAGCCATGTGGCACATTCATTCACATGCATTAATGTTCCCTGAACTCTGCCCTCTGCCCTCTTCCCTCTTCCAACCAGCCCTCTCCACCCAGGCCTAGCCCATACAACGTGCTCCCAGTGTACTTACCTGTTGGTCTGGAGGACCGTAGAGTAGTGTGTACTGGGGGAGGACCCCGTCTACCAGTTTCTCCAACTCCTGAGCAGTGAAGGCAGGGGCCCTTTACCCAGACGCAGTAGCCATCGTCGCTTCCAGACCGAGGTCACAGCAGCACTTGCAGTGTAGGTCCTCTCCTGTCGAAGATCAGGTATCTAGTGATTGAACAGATAGAAAATGGCGGTGACGTCCGCGGCGGTGACGTCCGCGGCGGTGCGTATCATCACCGCCGGCGCACTTCCTCATTGGCTCCTGGGACCCATAGGGTCCAATGTTAACCAATGCAGCATTGCGCCGCGGTCTACGACCACCTACCGCAACGGTGTGCAACGCCAAGGCAGTTACCCCACAATCCCATTGTCCCTGTTTAGAGGTCAGGCAGCCGCCATTTCAGGGGCCCACATGGCTCCATTTACTTCTGCGTCACACATAGCTAGGCCTACACTCAGCACACATACAAGAAGGGTTTTGTGTTTGGTTTTGTGTTCTGTGTAACTGTGGGTACATACCTGGTAAAAAGTTGACTCGTTCCTCGCTGTTGTCCTTCCTAGGCGCCGTCAGCTGGGACAATTGAGAAGATGGCGGAATCCTCCGGTGTACCGACCACTGGTGGACCTGTTGACAATGGAGGAGCGACATTTAATTGTCACCTACAGGTTTGACCGTGCCACTATCCAGGAACTGTGTACCCAGTTGGAGCCAGACCTGATGTCACCAATCCGCCATCCCACTGGAATCCCCCCTGACGTGCAGGTGCTGTCAGTGCTCCATTTCCTTGCAAGTGGGTCTTTTCAGACAACAGTGGCCATGGCATCAGGGATGTCCCAGCCTATGTTTTCCAACGTGCTGTCCAGAGTGTTGTCTGCCCTGCTGAAACACGTAAGGAGATACATCATATTCCCTGAGGTGGAAGATTTGGTTACAGTGAAAGGTGACTTCTATGCCCTTGGACATATCCCCAGCGTCATAGGTGCTATTGATGGGACCCATGTGGCTTTGGTCCCCCCCCACAGGAGTGAACAGGTGTATAGAAACCGGAAGAGTTATCATTCCATGAATGTACAGATGGTCTGTTTGGCAGACCAGTACATCTCGCAGGTAAATGCTATGTTCCCTGGCTCAGTGCATGACGCATACATCCTGCGGAATAGCAGCATCCCTGATGTGATGGGTCAACTCCAGAGGCACCGTGTGTGGCTATTAGGGGACTCTGGTTATCCCAACCTTTCCTGGCTATTGACCCCAGTGAGGAATCCCAGGACCAGGGCAGAGGAACGCTACAATGAGGCCCATGGGCGGGCTAGGAGGGTGATCGAACGCACCTTCGGCCTCCTGAAGGCCAGGTTCAGGTGCCTCCATATGACAGGTGGTTCCCTATTCTACTCACCGAAGAAGGTGTGCCATATCATCATCGCCTGCTCGATGCTTCACAATCTTGCTTTGCGACGCCAGGTGCCTTTTCTGCAGAAGGATGGTCCAGATGACGGTGTTGTGGCAGCTGTGGAGCCTGTGGACAGTGATGAGGAGGAAGCTGAGGAAGAAGACAGCGACAACAGGGAGTCAGTCATACAGCAATATTTCCAGTGACACACAGGTGAGAACATTTTCATTTTTAACATTACATTCACTGTCACACGTCTTACTCTATTCAGTGTGTAATTTAATGGGATTATTTGGTAACTGAGTTGTACCTTTCCATTACGGTTTCACAGGTGTGGTTACCAACGTGTGTCATCTGCATGCATCCTTCAAGGACTTGTGATGTGTGACATTGGTATGTTGCCTTAACAACTAAAAAAGCATTTTGACACTGTCATTGATCATACATTTAACAAAATCATAGACTGACTCCAGAATGTTTTCTGGTTCAAGGGTGTTTATTTAAGTGCTCAAAAATGGAGGGGGGTTGTAAAATGGTGATGGGTGATGGTGGAGGAATGTCCATGGCAGAGTCCAGTCTATTAGTCTCACAGGTGCACTGCCCATCTGGGCATGGGAAGTGGAGCTGGGGCAGTTTAAGTATGGACAGGGTAACAAAGTGGGACGGTGGGGGGACAATCAGGGTGGTCTCATTTGCTGGCGGGTGTCTTGCCATCTTGCTCTGTCCTGTTCCTGGATCTCAGGGACCGCTTGCGTGGTGGTTGTCCGTCTGCAGGGGGTGGGGTGCTGGTGTGGTGGTCGTGTGGCGGGGCGTCCTGTCCACTAGCGCCGGCGGAGGTGGTGGGCAGTCCATCGTCCTGGCTAGTGTCTGGGGCCCCTTGGAGTGCCACGGTGTCCCTCAAGGTCTGCTGTATGTCCTTCAGCACCCCTACGATGGTGCCCAAGGCAGAGCTCATGGTCCTGATCTCCTCCCTGAAGTCCAAATACTGTTCCTCCTGCAGGCGCTGGGTCTCCTGAAACTTGATCAGGACCGTCGCCATCGTCTCCTGGGAGTGGTGGTATGCTCCCATGATGGAGGAGAGAGCCTCGTGGAGAGTGGGTTCCCTGGGCCTGTCCGCCCCCTGTCGCACAGCTGCCCTCCCAGTTCCCCTGTGTTCCTGTGCCTCCGTCCCCTGGACCGTGTGCCCACTACCACTGCCCCCAGGTCCCTGTTGTTGTTGGGGTGGTGGGTTGTCCTGGGTTCCCTGTAGTGGTGGACACACAGCTGATTGACCTGTCCTGGATACGGAGGTTTGGGCCCGCTGGGTGGGTGCTGTGCTGGTGTTACCAGAGGGTGGAAGGTCAGTGTTGGGCTGTGCCTGTGCAAGGGGAACCTACTGTCCCGAGGCCCACGATGGTCCGGGCTGGTCATCAGGCTTCAGTAGGGCAGAGCTGCTATCGTCACTGTGGGCCTCTTCTGTGGGTGGAGTGGAGATGTCTGTACCCTCCGGTGTGGTGACGGTCCTTCGTGATCCTGCAGGGGCATAATTATTGCATGTGTGTGTGTCATGGTGTGCAATAGGTGGGTGAGTGTGTACTCCAGTGCTAGCATTCCTGTGTGGGGGCTTGTGTGATGATGGTTAGGGGGTTGTTCTGGGTATGTGCAGTTCTTAGTTGTGTCATGCAGGGCTTGTTGTTGGGATGTGTGGTTTGTGTTCTTAGTACATTAGTGTGGAGTTGGTGTGATAGGGGAGGGTGGGGGTGTGTGACAGCATGCAGGTAGGGTGGGGGATCTGATAGTTAAGATTTGACTTACCAGTGTCCATTCCTCCAACGACTCCTCCGAGGCCCTTTGGATGCATGATGGTCAAGACTTGCTCCTCCCATGTTGTTAGTTGTGGGGGAGGAGGCGGGGGTCTGCCGCCAGTCCGCTGTACTGCGATGTTGTGCCTGGAGACCGCTGAACGCACCTTCCCCCGTAGGTCGTTCCACCTCTTCCTGATGTCCTCCCGATTTCTTGGGTGTTGTCCCACTGCATTGACCCTGTCGACTATTCTGCGCCATAGCTCCATCTTCCTGGCTATGGAGGTGTGCTGCACCTGTGAGCCAAATAGCTGTGGCTCTACCTGTAGGATTTCCTCCACCATGACCCTGAGCTTCTCCTCGGAAAAGCGGGGGTGTCTTTGGCGTGCCATGGGGTGGTGAGTGTGATGTGTGAGGTGGTGTATGTGGTGATGAGTGTAGTGATGTGTAGTGGTGTGTGGTGTTTTGTGCGTGGATGTTGTGTGGGTGATGGTGTTGTGTGCCTCTGTGTGGTGGTATTGTCTATTCTGTGCTCTCTCTCTGGCCTTCTTTCTGTATTTTTGGTCGTAGGGGTTTGTGGGTGATGTGGGTGTGTGTTTTATATTGTGTTGGGTGTGTGGGAGTGGTGTGTGTATGTGTATCAGGTGAGTGTATTTTGAATTGTCCAATGTGGCGGTGTTTTGGAGATGTGTGTGTATTTTGAGCGCGGCGGTGTGTACCGCCAATGGTATACCGCGGTTGAAAGACCGCCGCGTGGATTCGTGGGTCGTAATTGCATGGGCGTGTTTCTGTTGACGTGGAGGTGGAGGTTTAGTTTTCGCCAGTTTAACACTGACCTTTGGTGTGGCAGAGTTGTGTGGGTGTCTGAGTTTCGGCGGATTCCGAGATGTGTGTCATAATAGCTGTGGTGTAATTCCGCGGCGGTGTATTGGCGGTCTTCTGCTCGGCGGTAAGCGGCTTTTACCGCCAATGTTGTAATGACCCCCATAGTCTGCAGCTGTGTGTGAGTACTACCCATAAGCACACCCATAGGTAAGCCCAGCAGAGTCATGATCATGTTCTAAACAGGACCTGCTACATTGTGGAAGGGACTTCCAGAGTACACAAGTATTACTTCGGTGTCAGGATATGTTTGGGGGCCAACTAGCATACTCGCCACGAAGAGCAACAAAACCAATACTAGTGTGCTGCAAATTTCAGAACACATGTGCAGGGCATAATCTCCCATGTCCCAATGACAATGAGGAGCATGAAGAACGGGCTGATGTGTATGGTGAAGATGAGGAGCAAGCACAAGATGTAACATTAATAGCAGCAACATTGCACATGTACCATATACCAGTCATGTGTGGTACATACATAAATGACTCACACAATGTCAGAAGAGTGTGATTACACGTAAAAGTGTATTTATGTAAGATGATACATATCATCAAAACCAGTGTGTAGCCAATTTACCTGCCCAGTCAGTGTGAAAAAGTAATCCTGTTTGCATATACAACCAAATTCGACTGACAGAAAATGTTGGTGAGTGGCCCTGACTGTACACTCGGTCTGCTAACCAGGCCTAGGGCCACTACTCTGAATAAAAGGCATATACAGAAGCGGAACAAGTACAACTGCCAACAGACTCCTATAAGCCCCTAGTAGATAATAGGGCAAGGGGGAATCAAACCACCATAAGTCCTTAGTAGATAATACGGCAAGGGGGAATCAAACTATCTATAATCCTGTAGTGGATAATAGGACAGGGAAGGTTTGACTGTCCGCTGTATGTAAAATGTGATGCCAAGTGCAAAGACAATCTCCGGAGGCAAACTGGCAGTGTGTCCCCTGATGGAAGGCCCCTGAATGGGGGGAACATGAGCAAATTGCAACATTCACGTATACTTTCACATGGGTGTACTAGCATCACTACACTTCCCTGCACTGGAGACTGTAACCCTCCCCTCACCCCCCATTGCCTGACAGCCTGCTGTCTGCACTGTGGAACACAACACATATTGGCAGATGTTTGCGCTGTCCTAGATATAGAAGTCCATGACATCCCTGGAGGTAAACTAAGCAATAGATTCAGGTGCCAACAGATAGTTGGCACATGGGGCAACCCTTCAAAGGTGTAGTGTACAAAAAGAGGAAATGTGCCCTACACAGGATCTGATCCTTGTAATGCATGTATTTCCACCCATCTACACTTACAAAACATACATTGGACACATTGAAAGAGAGGAGGGTATAAACACAACTATTCACAGGCAACACAACAATCCATATGACTATAAAAAGGAATCCCATCTGACAACATACACAGATACACATATTTAATCGATTGTGTAAAGAAATTGGCGCGTTGTCTCAATGTGTGTTTTTTTCAGCCATCTCATATGTCAAGAAATTGACACATCCCATACAAGGCATTGGGACTTCCTCGTTGTGCTTCAACGTGCATCCTCAAAAATCCACGCATTGGCGAAAAGCTTAAAAAAAACATGCATTGGTTCAAAACGTGCCACATCAGCCCAGGAAGTGATGCATGGGATCAACCATGTTGCAAACCAGGAACTGTAAGGTTACTTTCACTTTCTCTTACACTCACAGTCTTTGTGCCTGTGCTTGGGCGAGGTTGTGTGGTGCTGGAATTTTGTTGAGGAGTGCTGTTACAGGAGTCTTTTGTGTTGTAAGCTTTCTCTGTTGTGTCCCTGATGTCTATTGCGTTGTAATTTGCTATGTATTGTCTGTTTTTTGTCCTTGAGGTAGATCATTCTGTTGGGTTAGTTGGGGGTACTTTGCAGTTATCTTTTTTCATCCGGTTGATCGTGGATTTGGGTTGGTACATGTCGGGGAAGGGAAGGGCCGGTGGCATGAATGTGGAGGAGTTGGGGGGCTTCATCTGGCTGGTCACCCACTACTTGTCAAAAATGGTGGCCATGGGGAGGGGGGTGAGTGATCTTGGGATACAGGACAGAGGCATGTAAGCTGTGGTGGGGGAAGGTCCACTTCCACGTGCAGCCGATCTTCAAGGTGGAGCGTACGACCCACCATCACAAACATCAATGAGAAGACATCATCTCATAGGAACGTGACCTCCTGGACTACCTCAGGATAGAGGATGGTGGAACTGTTGGTAAGCACACAATCTTTGTGAGCGATCCCTGTATCGCATTTGTCTGCTGCCATAGGGCCTCCTTTACTAAGTTAGGACACAGGGCAGGGCTGCAAGCCCTGTTGCTGCACCAACCAACATCCCTGACAAGTGGAGCACGGTGCTGTAAATATGACACATGGCACATTCCTGTACTTGTCCCCAGTGCTAACCAACATATTGTTGATGAGCACCAAAACAGGCACCGTTGTGTCATGTTGCAAGGGTAGATGGTTGCCAGGGACAAGTGTACATGTGCAGGAAGGGACACCTTCCTGCCCATACACAATCATCAATGATGTCGTCCTTTGTCTATGTGTGCTGTAGATAGCAGCACACATAGAAAACAGGAAAACGTGGATAAATAAAGTATTTCATTCTAATTGGGCCACTGTGACGCTCCCCCTGAGATGACGAATTACTCTGATGCATTACCAGCCTTGTGCCCGTGGCCAGGCACACTGTGCCACATAAACTCATCAGACATGTTGCTCTGGTGGTACAGGCTGAAACTTGGGATGGTAACTGTGACCCATTGTATCAGTGGTTGACATTTGTCAGGGTGCAAGTGCCATCACAGTCCTAAAAAGTCATTTCAGAGACAAAGCATGACACAAAGGTTTCCAAAAACTGGGCTGTCGTGCCTCCACACTGAACAGTGTCCCTAGCATACCTGTCGGACACTTTCCTGTTAGAACCACAGTGCATGTCACCAGATATGCTGGGGGGAGCCTCAGGAAGTGTGCACATTTCCAGTAATTGGCCTGCTGCTAGGCATCGGTTAACATGTGCTGTCCTGAGAGATGTTCCTTAGCATTAGAGATCCAGATTTGAGACAATTCAGTGGATCATGTCTCATGTAGATGAGGCATGATGTATGTGACTATGTACATAGTCATAACATGTTGAATGTCATACACCTGTATATGTCACACACATGCTTCTTACTGAAAGGCAAAAGATGTAGTGGTTTGGGGATGGAAAAACATGTATGTTCGTTGTCTTTGACCATGCAGCAATGACATCTAACAATGTCTGTTAAATGAGGGGACAATGGTGTCTAACTACTGTTGTATGTTGCATAGTCATTTACATGTGATGACAAGAGTGAGGCAGGAGTATTGCTAGTCGAGGCTGAGTGTGTTCTGTGAGTCATGTAGGTGCAGACTGCCATTACACTCAGCTAGCCTTGAAAAATCTAAGTCATTTGTAAGCCTTACACTATGTACTTGAGACATATGTGTACATATGAGCCTGACCCACCGATGTATGGCATTGGGACATGTCCAATTGCCTATTTGAGTTGTTATAACCTTATGGGTTTTATGGCCATTGGCAAGTCATGAGTAATGTGCAATATTTGACCACAGTGTTCATTGATCAACATTCACAGTGCTATGTCTCATGTTATATCTTGCAGGTGGACCAGAGCCATATACCACTAGTGCAAGGATTGTGTGTGATGTTGTATGCAATGCCATGTACAAAGAGCATGTACACAAAGTGAAACTCCATAGGCTATACATGTGTATGGACAGTCAGGTGAATGTTGGGTCCAGGATGTGCATTTGCATCTGACTAATGTCATAAAGATTCCGATTGCTATCACTGAGGGCCCATAAATTTGCTGGTATGACCAAAGAGCAATGACCATAATGCCAGGATCTGTGAACATATATGGTAGTGGAATCATAACTCAACATGGCAGGGTACTGTATACATGAGTAAAGCTTTTCTTATGCACAGATATGCTGTGGTTACCCACGGTTCAAACTTTGTCTGATGTATCTGGCTAGCCCACACATGGTGTATCAGTCAAAACGCAGTGATGACAGTGAGAGCATGTGCCAGAAGTACAGGGTCTTACACATTTATGCTGGGTGACAATATGTGGTTCACTGAACATGTTCTTGCTGTGTGTGCCACGGGAACATCACAGTAAATCATGTACTTCCAGGACTGAGGACTGTGTGAACATGGCTGTAAGATGAGCAGGGCAGTGGGCAACCTGCTACACTGGGATTTGCAGTTTATTTGCCCACTCATGTAGTGTGATGCCCCATGCTCTATGTTGTGTGTTTCAACCTTGCTATCTTCTGTTATCTTCAAAGATCTGGAAATGTGTGTTAGACTAGAGGGATGTCCGTACAACAGTGTCATTCGACACACCAATACCAAATTCGGCTTCAGATAGTGCTGGTGCTGATAGTCTACAGGGTGTAATGCAAACAGGTGTATACAATGAACAGCATTAGCCATTGCTGTTCCAAGATTCCTTCGCAGATGAGATGTAGGCCATGCATGCACCCACCTATTAAATGGTTGTGCTTCGTGCTGGTGTCCAGCAAGGTGACTTGAATTGTGCACCCATATGTACAGGCAATGGGCTGCATAGTGGGACTCACACAGTTACTCGGTGAGTATGCTAGGAGTCTTGGAACGGCCCACCATGTACTTACATGAGTGGATATGCGAGTAGTTTCTCGCATCTCTGTGTGATGGGAGTGAGCTATCTACCCTCCATTCTCACATATGATACCTGGCAGATGTATATTCCATGTAGCAATGTGTCCAGATATGTGTCCTTGCCATATCAGGCACATAATATTGTGAGACATTCCATCTAAATTACAGTCCTTGCTCAGAATATTTTGCTAACTGCCAATGGATCCAATGGCAATAGAGATTGCAGAAGGGACCTTGGTGAGCAATGCAGTATGAGGAGTGAGCCATATCATGATCACAAAACAGCATTTATCATAACCATAATCAATGATGACATGTTCTTTCAAAGATACATCAAGACGGTGCATTGCTATTGTGTTACATTCTCTTGTGTTCGATATCTTGACCATAATCAATATGGAGATGATGGATATTGTGTGGATGTCTATTCACTATGCCCTCCAAGATATTATTGTGATTTGTGATGTGCATCATGTGATGCCTGCAGATAGTATTTACATGGAATGCTTCATGTTCATTTGCCAAATTAACCTTTGTATGATATGTTTTCCTTCTGTTTACTAAGGAAACATGACCCCATCCCAGAAGCGGAATTTTGAAAAGAGGGCTGACCACAATCGCCACAGCTACCATGTGTGAAAAGCCTTCAAGAGGATGGGGAAGACATATGACCGGGAGAGAGCACGGGGCCCTGGAGTGCCTTTCCCCAAGGGACTCCAACGATGAAACCAGCCACCTCCACCCACCATGAAAAGGGCAAGGCTCGGGCCACAGAGAGGGGTGGGCCTGCAGGGGCAGGCCCATTCACCTCCACAACAGTCCCATCCACATCACAGGCCCCACCAAATGTATTTCGGGCAGAGTTTGAGCGGGACATTTGGCAGGAAGTGGCAGACATGAAGCTTCGGTTGTCCATTCTGGAGCACAAGCATGACCAGGTGATCATCATACTCGGGGAGATCAAGGCAACCATGATAAGACGATGAGGAGCAGGATGGCCCAAATGGACACTTACCTCCCTTCCCCGTGTATGTAGTTTTTTATTGTTGAGGGTTTTAGATAGATAGTGTAAGGTATGTTAGTGTAGTGTACATTATTTGTAGTACATAGCAGTTTTTATTAGGATGGGTACTTTATTATTATTATTTGGGTGAATAGGGGGGGTGATGTTTTAGGTCTGTGTACTTTAAAAAAGAATAAAACCCCCAAACATTTAACATTAAAAAATACAAAAATATATCTTTGTTTAGGCCTAGATGGTTAGTTAGTTTTTGTACAGCTGTAGTCACTGTCATCTTTGTCTACAGATGTGTTTGAAAGGTGGGGCTTTGATGTTTATCACGTGGTGTTAAATGTATAGAATAAGTTAAGTTAGTTGTAGTTATAAATTAGATGGTGTCTGGATGGTACCCAGGATTTGCTGGAGGGTATTTGGATGTATAGTTTGCAGCTGGTCATCCGCATCATCAGAGAAGTCCAGGACAGGAGCTGGCTAGGAGGAATGGTGTCATTCTCTGCAATGAAATGGAGGTAGGTTTATGTTGAGTTCTGCTAGTTGTTGATATGAGTGATCAAGTGCACTTTAAAGGCCTCATTTCCAAGGCCCTAGCAGCACACTGCACAACTGGATTGTCATTGTATTTGATGCTCCAGTGGCACAGTGTGCAGGCCCCTAATTTGCAAGGCCACATCATGCCAACATGTGTAGCTTGTCATGGCCCTCTAATGGTGTACCCCTTTCACGCATTACATTGCATAAAAGGTGAGTTCCATGGGTGTTGTTGTGGGTGTTACCCTGCAACACTCATGGAATCCAAAGGAATGTGACACATTCCCAGATTTAGATATCTGGAAATGTGTCAGATTCCTACACAAGCTCTGAGGTGGCACTAGAATGCTGCAATGGAGGTAATCTACATTTTAGTCCCCATTTTTTCCCATTTTAATGTGTGCGGCATTCTGCAGCACACATAGATAGTAGAAGATGCCATTCATGATTGTTCACATTCAGGAAAGTGTCCCTTCCAGCACATGAGCAATCATCCCTGCAACGCAGGGACCCGTACACCATGATGCAAGGGTGTCTGTGTTGGCACTAGGAAGCAGTGAGTACAACATTACTGAGGAAAGTACAAATATGTGTTGCATTTTGGTAAATGCACCTCATCCCCACACTTTCAAAAATTATGCAGTGCAGCATAGCAGGTCCCATATTTATACTTTTTGACGCAAACCAGCGCCAGCGCAGGTTTGCGTCAAAAAGTTTAACACCGGCTACTGCCATTCCATCATATTTAAGGAAGGACTGTAGCCGGCGCTGCGGCCTGGTTAGCGTCAAAATAAATGACCTTAACCGAGCAGCGGAGGCGTAGGGAAGACTGGGGGTTGTGCGTCAAAGAATGGTGCAAGTCAGGTTAGAGTAATAAAAATGACTCTAACCTGACTAGTGTCATTTTTTGATGCACAACCCCCATGAAAATGACTCCTGTCTTAGCAAAGACAGGAGTCATGCCCTCCTGCCCAATGGCCATGCCCAGGGGACTTCTGTCCCCTGGGCATGGCCATTGGGCACAGTGGCATGTAGGGGGGCCCAAGTTAGGCCCCCCTATGCCACTCTAACAAAACTAAATTATACTTACCTGCACTCACCTGCACTGACCATGGATGGGTCCCCCATCCATGGGTGTCCTCCAGGGGTTGGCTAGGGTGGCAGGGGGTGTCCCTGGGTGCATGGAAGGGCACCTGTGGACTGCTTCCAGGGTCTCCCACCATGGAAAAGAGTCCACAGGTCCCTTAACGCCTGCCCTGACCCAGGCGGCAAATCGGGTCTTACGTCATTGTCCGGCTCCACCTCCCAGCCGTGCGCCATTTTTGCCCGGTTGGATAAATATGGCGCACAGGTGCTTAAGTCATTTTTTGGATGGGAACGCCTACCTTGCACGGCATTAAGGCAAGGTGGTTTCACGCATCCAGAAAATGACGCACACTGAGATATTTTGACGTTAGCGGGGTCTAGCATCAAAGTATAAATATGGTCTTAGTTTTACACCAAATTTGCGTACAAAAAATGACGCAAATCAATCGCAAGCAGAGTATAAATATGCCCCCAAGTTTTTTTGCAGCATCATGTTGCAGCATTGTATCATACATGGGGCCCTGAGTTGAACAGTGATGAGTAGTACACCAGTTGGGAATGGGTACTGATACACAGTTTCCCAAAATGTACATTACAAATGGATTGTTCTCACAGGCACTGTGTAGTTTAGCTCACTTACATTCCCCCCTAACATCCTGATGTGAGTGTTTTATCTGCAGAGTGTCACACGTCATATGACTCAGGCCCACACCATTGTATATGTTCAGACCTCCTGAGATTACTCACTTTTGGGTCCTGGTACACAGGTAAGTGGCACCCAGTGATCCTACTGAAATCATAATTTCATTCTCACCCGGTCCACATGGCATGAAGGTTGTGTTCCTCCAATGGGTGTTTCTATTCCATCCCTTCCCAGGTGTGCAATAAGTGTTGCCCAGTCAAACCCAGTGACACATGTGTATTTATGTAGGTACCATGCGGTACCCAGTCCATTCCCACCTTCCCAGTATGCACAGACCCCCCGATCAAACCAAATTTAATTTTGCAATGAGGAGTCAGCACCTACCACACAGAAGAGTAGCAGTGTTGCACCATGCTCACACATAATCATAAGTTTGTACACACATGGTCCAGTGTTGTGCATTTTTTACATCACCCACCCTCCAGTTGATCATTTGTGATGAGTTCCTGTGGTCCATTCTTTGGCAGCTGACATCTGTGTGCACTGTCTCTTGCCATGTCCTCATGTGTGATTGCCTATCATTGCCCATATCTGGCCCCTTGTCAGATGAGGTGTTTGTCCTGTGACACAGCCATTCCTTTCAGAGGATTTGTATCCAAGATTAGTGTGCATAGGCCCAAGTGAGACTGAGTAGCTACATGGTGCAAGGATGCCTCCATTGGACCTAGGTAGCAATTTGTACACCATTGCTGAGGAAAGTACAGGGATGCATTGAATTTCAGTGAATACGCCGACATCCCTGCACTTTCTACATGACACAGCACAGTGCAGCATGCTAGCTGACTGCGCTGCATGGCGTCATTTCCTCGTACATGAACCACAAAGTGAGGTAAAAGTGGAATGAAGAAAGTGAGGTGATGGTTCTGGCCTGGGATGTGCTAATTGTGGGAGGTCAGTTTGCATTACATATCTTTGCTGCTTAACCAGAAAGTGCCAGCATACTACCCTTTAGCTTTCAGACAGTGCATTTTAGTGCTGGTACATGGCTGCCTCCCCCTTTTGACATTGCATTGTTACCACATTGCCCCCACTGCGACTTACCCTGTAGCTGTTGTAGTTCATCAAATGCTGCACTGTCATCTCCTGGGTCTCCTGTCACCAACTCTTCAGGGATGACAGCTCACCAACTCCTCTGGGATGACAGTTGCTCCAACTCATCCAGCTCCTCCTGGGGTGCTGGACTTCTACCTCCGGTCTCCAATGCTGCCTTGCGGTTGCTGGCCAGTTTCTCCTTTGTTCTGTGCTTCTTACAGTCATTGATTGTCCTCTTCACCTCTACCACACTGTTGACTATGTCCACCATGGACTGCCATATTGCCTCTTTCTTCCCTAAAAGCAATCTGGAGGTGAGAAAGAGCTGTTGTTGATACTTCGTCACATCAGTGATCAAGATGCTGTTCTCCTCTCAGAACCTGCACTTCCTCTTTCTCTTCCTCTTCTCCTTGGAGTCTGTCTGGACATCCTGGCTGGTACTGAGGTTGTTGAGTTGTTCTGGGGACTCTGGTCTCCTGGCTTCTCCATTTTTTGCTTCTGCAGTGTCTCCTGTTTTTTTTGCACAGCTGCCTTTTTTTGGCTGTTTTTCTGACGCTTTTAGGTGCAAAAGTGACACTTGAATGGCTAGTGTCAGATTACTTCACTTTACAGCACTAGTGTCATTTTATTTACAATGAGGCCAACAGGCTATAATCGTTTTTTGTATGCTAACCCTATCCTAATGACATGATGCGCAGTCTTGTAAATATGGCACAAGCATGGCATTAGGATCTGTTGTTACACTGTGTTAAATATTTTGACGCAACGCTGCGGCAGCGGTGCATCATTTTTTGTAAATAAGGCCAAAGGTATTGCTCTGTCTTTGAAGTCACATTCTCCTTCTGTCTCAGCAAATCCTTATAGAAACATCACAGGTTCAGCAGTTAAAACTCCAATCTTTGTTCCAATTTTGCTCATATTGTCATCCCCTGTAAGAATATGTGCACTCCGGGCATCTGTGGGTCAAGATTCTAGTCCATAATATGAAGCAGGATTAAGGCCCTCATTCTGACCCTGGCGGTCGGCGGAGAGACGGCGGTCGGACCGCGAACAGACCGGCGGTATTAAAAATGGCATTCTGACCGCGGCGGTCCCCGCCGCGACCGCCCGCTACTTCTCCACTCCGACCGCCGCGGCGGTCATGACCGCGGGGCTGGAGTTTGCGCACTCCGGCCCGGCGGTCGTCCCAAGACCGCCAAGGGTATTATGACCCTGCCTACCGCCGCGGTTTCTTGCGGGCGGGAACCGCCGTGCGAACCATGGCGGTAAGCACTATCGGGGCCAGGGAATTCCTTCCCTGGCACTGATAGGGGTCTCCCCCACCCCCCACTACCCACCCGAGTCCTCCCCCCACACCCTCCACCCCCCTGCCACCCCCCAGAGGTGGTACGAACCCCCTCCCCACCCCCACCCCGACATGCACATACATGTACCCCGACATGCACACACCCCCAACATGCACATATACACGCCCCCTACACACACATACACAACGGGGACACATACCCGCACACATACATGCCGACATGCGCACCTGCCGAACAGCACACATTACCCATAGACACAGCAGCACCCCCCGCCCGCATACACGCACTCACACACCCCCTCTACACACCCCCATGCACACCCCCATGCACGCCCACATCACACAACACCCCCCCACCCCCTCCCCTCACGGACGATCAACTTACCTTGTGCGTTGGTCCTCCGGGAGGCGACGGGAGCCATAGGGACGTGACCGCCAACAGAAGACCGCCAACAGAAGACCGCCACACAGAAATGTGGGTCGTAATTCTGTGGGCGGTGTTCTGCTGGCGTGGCGGTGGAGGTTGACCAGTCTCCACTTTCCCGCCGACCGCCAGTGTGGCTGCTGGCGGTTTTCCGGCGGAACGCTCCCAGCGGTCAGAATGCGCACAGCGGCACACCGCCGCGGTCGGCGGTCTTCACCGCGGCGGTAACTCAGCGGTCTTGCGAAAAGACCGCCAAGGTCAGAATGAGGGCCTAAGTGTCTTTTCTCGCCTGTTCCATAACGTATCCATAACTCTGACAACACTTAACTTACGAACATTGCAACAAATTTAAGCAACAAAGTAATAACATCTGTGTCATTGACAGTACAATGACTCAATTGGAACCATCTTGAACAGCCCACTCAACATGTGGCACAAGAGGAAGGTCAGCCTCCTCCAATTTGATGTTAAGTTCTTGTACAATATGGCCTGTACCTTTTGAATATATCTCTGCATGCACCAACTCCTCATTCACAATCATTCCACTTGCAGTAATTGGAAATTCAGTGTCCACTGAAGCATCAGCAATGTTTTGGTGAGTTAACATCTCCATGTTCATCTTGTTCGATGCCAATGACCAGAATTTAACAAGCTGCACAGACATAGGTGTGGAATTTTTGATGCAGGCAAGGTCAATGTTTCCACTTGCAGGAGTGAGTGCACAGAGTTGCACTATGTGGAACTCTACAAAGTGGAAAAAGAAGTCTGCAGCACAACCTGGAGTTCTGCAAGCGGGCGGAGTTCTCCGTTACGCCCGTTCGCGTTTGATGTCAAATGCAACACAAATTACTTACTTGCATTCAAAATTGTGCACGAATGGCACCACACGGTTCGCATGGGCACTGCCATCTTGTTTTTCACTCTGTTTATGGTGCTGGGCCTGTTTTTCCATTCCAAATCAATTGTTTCAATCCTCCACCCTTATTCTTAATCTACCCCTATTTTTTATTTATTGTATTATCATATCTTTTTGTGCCCGATTATTTTTAGGTTTTGAATTTTTTTGTGTGGTTTTTGTGACTTTTTGTACTTTTGTTTATTTTTCCCTTATTTCTTCCTTCCTTCCCTCTCCTCCTGTTTCTTTTCTTCTCTTCTTCACCCTACCCCACCCAGCACCATGGCAGAGCAGGGGAACAGCGACTGCTTATCTTGTGGGTGACAGCGCCTTCGAGGGGTGTGGCCTCAGCCTATTTTTAGCAAAGAGGAGGTAGCAGCGCTGGATTTTTATGTGCCGCACCCCCTCCCCTTCATGCTGGCAGCAGGTGGCAGGCCTCAGAGCAGTTACTTCCTGAGCGTCAGCTGCACTGGACTAGGGTGCTTCGGTGTGTCAGAGCCACCACCCAGGTCTAGTGCATCACCCAGCAGCTGACACACCACTGGGCGGATATAAATGACCGTGAGCAGGACCTGCTCGACCTGCTAGACGTTGAGATTTCGGGGCTTGGTGGGTGTTATAATTTTATTGTGTTTTTGTTCTGAACTGCTAACTTTTTTGGACGAATAGCATGTAGCTTGCACTCAAAGGTAAGTTACGTTTAGTTTACATTGAAATTATTATTTATTATTTGATCCAGTTAGAACTAGGCAGGTGCTCGGCACTATATCATCTTACTTGTAGGCACATGCTTTGGCTGATTATTTATGAAGCAAGTGCAAAGCAGACTCCTCTGTCCTCCTGTCTTCATAGTGAATTAGTGATATCAGTGAGTTAGTGTTCTCTGTGACTTTATGTAGCTCGTACAGTCTCTAGCAATTTCACAGTGATGCGAGTATGCATCTATGCATTGCAAAAAAGAGAGACTGAGTTGGTCCATCAAAGGGTTTGAGAAATGGGAATAGAATGAAAGATTATTGATTGCAATGCATTCGTTCCAAATGTAGTTTTTTGTAAAGGAAATGTGGAATAGGGATTTTAAGATTATAGTGAACTCAATGATAGTTGATCATAGTAGTACCATAGGCAATCTGATTTCAGTACAATATTATTGCATTTGCCTACTATATAATAATTTTGTGGAGATTAATGGTACCACTAATGTATTTTTTTAATCTTCTTTATTTCTTATATCAGCACCCAAGGGCAAGAAGAGTGGCACTACACCAGCGGGTCTGGTAGGAGCTGGGGAGGCGCCGACCACTAGCGCTGATTCTGATGGCTCTGCTCATCCCAGTGAGTCCAATTATTTAATATTATTCATATTATTATTTCCCTAACTTTTACCTCTCCCCACTTTTATACTACTTTTAAATTTGTCTTGTTTACTTTTTTATACTGTCTTTTTCCAACTTCCCTATCTAAGCTTTGTTTAATATATTTTTTTCTGTCTTTCATTGAGCATTTTGTATTCCACCCCTCTGTTGCGCTTCAGTGATTCTGAGTCATCTTTAATCATAGGCTATAGTTCTTCCCCTCCATTATGCAAAGCTTTGGTTGGCTTGACTACCTGGCTTTTCTAACTTTCCAAGAAAATGCCCAGAGTAGGAAATATGCAGTGCTAACTAAATTGTAACAATGTATTGCGGTTGCGTTTGTTTGATTAAAAAAATTAAGAAGAGGAGGTGTACCTGGCACTGGTATACTGTTTTTTCTCGCCACATTGACCAGTGCAACCAGTGGAGCTGGCTCAAGTTCCACCGCTGCAGGAGCAGGGGCAGATGCGGCGGCAGGGAGAGTCACATTGCTTACTTAGTGACAATCACTATTTCTCACTAACTACAAGGGCATTGTGGTGATCGGATTCGTGAACCCCCAGCATTACAGCTACAGCGGTGGCTGGGTTACTTATGGCCTCTTCTTTCTGCAACTCAGCAAAAGGACACAATGTATGCTAAAAAATGATGGCTTGATGGAAACATGAAAGAACGGAAGGTTAAAAGAAAGGATGGGTGAAAAGAGTGAAATGAAAGTATGGGTGAGTGTATGAAAAAGGATGTGTGGGTGAGTATTGAGTAAAATAGATGGATGGGTGAAAGGATTATTGAAAGAAAATGTAGATGGTGGGTACTGAATGGATTGATAAAGAATTGTGAAGTTGGGTGAAAGACTGGATGAAAGAAAGTAAAGTTTAAATCATGGTGACTATGAGTGTATATAATAGGAAGAATGAAAGGATGATTGAATGATTCATTGGCTGAATAAAGAAGGGAGCTCTTCTGTAGAGGGACATGCTTAGTTCTCACCTATTTTGCTTACTTTTTGTGTTTTATCATTTATGGTTATCAAAGCTATGGTTAAAAGTGGAGGGCATTTTAATTTGTGTTCTAATCCTTTCACTCACTGTATTTGTTAAATGAGGCAGATATGGATCCCATTATCATTCATCAACCCCCTCCCTGCTCATGGTATTTCACCACCGATGACCGAAGAAGTGCAGTATTCCCATAACAGATTTATTTCACGCCTATTCAGATTTTCCCCTTTAGACTTTTACTATACAGTGACTAAATAAGCCAAAGCTCAGGCACATGATGAAGTGAGGATCAGTGATACCCCTCTATTCTTCTGTAGCAAAAACTCTACCTACCAGCCGAATCCCTCTGCCTCACTATGCAGTAGAGTAAGTCAAGTTTCTTTCCTTTTCTTACTGCCTAGCGCAGTGGTTCCCAACCTTTTGACTTCTGTGGACCCCCACTTTATCATTACTGGAACCCGGGGACCCCCATTGAATCATTATTGGAATCGGGGGACCCCCAGTAAGTCATTACTGAAAGCTGGGGGCCTAATCTGTTAATATCATTTAATTTTCTAAGCCGCCGCGGACCCCTTAAGGAGGCTTCGCGGACCCCCAGGGGTCCCCGGACCACAGGTTGGGAACCACTGGTGTAGCGAATTACTTTGTTGGAAAACAAATGTGATCGTGATGGTGGGGAGGCCAGTGCGTAAAGTAGGACTAATGCGTGCCCAATTTGATTTCAAGTTTGCAGTAGGGGATACTCTGTGACAAACATGCCAAATACAATGTATATAGCCCATTCCTTTCCATGTAGTGCAGTGCATCATTTTCCCACTGTCTACTTATGGCCGACAGGATAAATATTTCCGCACTTTATACATGACATGTGTGACGTATTTTATTTATTCATCTGCCTCTTGGAGTCAGGGTAGAAACTAAGGGCATTTGGGGAAGAGCAGGGCCATTGGAATTAAAGCTAGATGTCAGCTACAGCTGCCCCAGCTGCAGACAGTAGCAAAGTACTCGAAGTGCTGGCTAGCATGCCCCCAATTATTTGGCACAACAACTTGTACTCCATAATGCATAATGCCTTACACATCAAAAATGAGAGGTGATTCATTTTTATTTTTCCACTAAATGTGTCTGTTTAATTACTAGAAAAGCCTTTATAAGAAAATATTGAAATCACTTTTTTTTAAATCTGGTTCTATTCTGCCTTTATTCTTTTTTACCAGTTAGTCGGTTCTTTTTATGTGAGGCATGTGTAGGTAAACAAATAAAATTGGCCCTGTGACTCTCTTAATCATAATTACATCAAATTCCAACACCCTTGGGGGACCAGCTATGTAGTGCTAATGTGCCACTCACTACCTATATTTGTGAAGAAGTGTTTGTTGAGATCATTGTTTAAAATGTGCCTTTTTTGATCTTCTTTTTCTCGATAAAGCTACTCCTGCTTGACATCACTACCAACCAGGCAGGAGATAGTGGCCTGTCTGCAGAAGGCCGCTGAAGAACATCCAGGCTGGGGAACATCCAGGCCAAATATCGGCAGCTGGTGATCCTGGAGGAGGAAGAGGCCGAAACAACTGACTTGGACCCAGGACCCAGTAGAGCAGCACGTCGGCCCCCAGCCTCCCAGCCAGTACAACACCAGTACCTCCAGCAGTCAAGGTCCCTGACTGTGCCTGTTGCTGCATCCTCCCACTCCAACAGGGCAATGCTACACCGTATTCTGCAGCGGATGGACCGCATGGAGAAACTCCCCCCAGCATAGAGCAGAGCTTTGACTAACTCCGACCCATATTGACAGTGTCCACTGTTAAGCCCTTTTTTAATTTTTTTTGTTTTGGTGGGTGGGACTTGTTGTGGGTGGAGAGGTTGGGGAGAGATTGAGATGGACTTTGGACTTTTCATTGGACTTTTGGGGACATGATTATTATTTGTTTGGGGGAGGGGAGGGACTGTTGTGAGTGGAGAGAAAGGGTTTTCTATTTGTAAATAATTAAAGAGGGTCATTTTATACTTCATTTTGATGTTTTCGTTTGAACTGCTCTCTTTTAGGGTAGCCTGTCTTTTTAAACATTTACGTGTACCCATACTTTATTGCCCTCTGCAATTAATACATATTGACCACTAGGGGACGATTGCCCTTGTCTATTTTGCCTTAAAAAACCTAGTACACATAGACAACATATTCTTCAGTAGGAGTTAATTACTAATTAAACAAGTTCACTTAAATCCATAGTTCTTCTCTTACCTGAATAGATGAAATGAGGGAGTCTTCTGACTGCAGGGTTTATCTAAGCTGGCATCGTAAGGGGGTGCTAAGGGTAGTGGTAGTAGTAGTAGCAGGCTAGCACACTAACAGTAAAGACAGAAGGTGCCACTCCCACCTACGCGAACCCCAACTGCAAGAATAATCGAAGGGTTATCCATCACTTTCAACTAGATTGAAAGAAAACAGCAAGTTAGTGGGACATATGTCATAACTTGAGGTAGGAAAACCGAGACCGACTACCACAGTGACAGCATTAGACATGCAATAAAGAAGACCATATGATAATAACATCTAGCAATATTAATTTCTTCTGAGCAATGGTGGGGATAAAAAATTAAACTTAGGAAATGAAATCATGGAGTCAGGAGAAGTGGCTAAGACTCAAGAGTGGTTGGACCAGGTTAAGCATTTACCGAACACACACACAAGGTGTTAGACTTGGCATCCTTGGCGTAGTCTCCCCTAACTTTTTGCCTCTGCTTCCGAGGTTGTTGATGTGTGCTGAACTCTGTTTTTGCTGTTTTTGATACTCTGGGCACTTTATCACTGCTAACCAGAGCTAAAGTGCAAGTACTCCTATGTAAAATGTATGTGTAATTGGCTTTTTCATGATTGGCATATTTGATTTACTAGTAAGTCCCTAGTACAGTGCACTAGAGGTGCTCAGGGCCTGTAAATCAAATGCTACTAGTGGGCCTAGAGAAGTGGTTGTGCCACCCACATGAGTAGCCCTGTGAACATGGCTCAGACCACCCACTGCGGTGTCTCTGTGTGTAATTTGACCTGGGAAGTGTATCCACTTGCCAGGCCTAAACCTTCTCCTTTCATACATGTATGGATCCCTAAGGTAGGCCCTAGGTAGCCCCAGGACCAGGGTGCATCCTATGTTTAAGGTGGGACATATCCTAATGTGTTTTATATGTCCTAACAGTGAAATACTGCTAAATTCAGTCTGCACTGTTGCAAGGCCTATCTCTCTCATAGGTTAACACGGGGCTGCCTTTAAATGTTATTAAAGTGTAGATTCCCTTTGGGAGCAGATCGAAATGTGGAGTTTAGGGTCTCTGAACTCACAATTTAAAAATACATCTTTTGGTAAAGGTTGTTTTTGGACTGTGTGTTTGAAAATGCCACTTTTTGAAAGTAGGCATGTTCTTGCTTAACCCATTCTGTGACTCTGTCTGTTTGTGGATTCCCTGTCTGGGTCAGTTTGACAGTTGGGCTGTTTGCACCTCTCCTCTAAACAGTAACACAAAGGGAGCTGGGGTGTAGCCTGCATATCCTGATGAGCGTTCTGGGCTGGAGTGGAAGGGAGGAGTGGTCCCTTACACCTGAACAGACTGTGCCTGCCCTCACACAATGCAGTCTCCAAATCCCTGGTGTGTGTCCAGGACATGGCCTGGGCAAGGCAGGATCTTACAAACAAGAGAGACTTTCCTTTGAAGTTTGCCTATTTCAAAGACAGAAAGGGGTATACGTAGTACTGCCCCTGACTGTGCTTTGTTGGGCTATCCTGCAGTTGCTGCTTCTGCCTGTGAAAGTTGACAAAGACTGGACTTTGTTGTACATTCCTGCTTGAGAATAATCTCCAAGGGCTTGAACTGAGCTTGCCTCCTGTTTTGAAGTCTCAGGGCCATCAAAGACTTCCTCTGCTAACATCTGGAGTGTCCGCTGAGACTCCTGCCCTGCCAAGTGGTGCCCTATCCAGTCCCTAGGCCCTTGAAAGGTGAAGTTGGCAGACAAGAGCTGAAAATCGATGCACAGAACGCTGTACGGGAAATTTTTGACACGCCTTCCAGAACGCGGCTGATAAACGACACGCCGCCGCCTTTGCAGCTCTAATAGACTCTCCACCTGCATCGCTGCTGGGAGATCGACACAACGCGGCTGGAGAAACAACATGCAACACCCCCTTACGGAAGCTGATAACGACGCAAACCCCACGCACTGCAGATTTCTGATACCGTGCGACTTGATTTTCCAAGCATCATCCCTGGGCGTCAAAGTCAACCCGACTCTGCACGGATCTGAGGTGCCCCGTCCGGAAATTGACGCATCGCTCTCTTGCAAGGGAGAAAATTGACGCATCGTCTACCCGACCGGAGAAGGGAAAGACGCACTGCCTCACTTGGGAGTAAGGAATCGATGCATTGCTACCCTTTTCCAATGCACGCTCGCCTGTGCGGCTGTATTTTTGATGCTAGCCAGGTACACTGTTTTCTAAGGATTAAGACTCTTATTCTTTTGAAAATTCAGATCTTGACTTGTGTATGTTGGATTTTTGTTGTTTTGGTATTGTTTGACTTAGGTAAATATTACCTTTTTTACAAACTGGCGTGGTGTCTATTTTGTAGTGTTTTCACTATAGTACTGTGTGTGTTGGTACAAATACTTTACATATTGCTTCTGAAGTTAAACCTGCCTGCTCGTGACAAGCTACCAGGGGGATGAGCGGGGGTTAACTGAGTGTGATTCTCCTTTACCCTGACTAGAGTGAGGGTCCTTGCTTGGACAGGGGGTAACCTGACTGTCAACCAAAGACCCCATTTGTAACACAAGGCATAAGTGACGATGTTGATAGGGCCAGTGTGGAATATTGCTCAGATAACAGAAGGTTAGAAGTCATGCAGTGAGTTGGTGTTGCTTTCACCACATCCGTCCCAACAAGTGTGTGATTCATTTATGGTACAAAATTAGGCCCCAACTCAATAAATCACACAGCCTGGGGGAAAAGGGTTAGGGGCTTGATGAATGGATGAGAAAGGTGATCTGGGAAAAGGTGTAACAAAGACAAACACTACGCAAAAGAAACCACAACAACATTTGTTGGAGCGCTGAGCAGCACACTATCATCAATCTGTTGTGAAAGGAAACAAAGGGATAATTATGACACAGTTCAGTTAAATGCATTAGAAACAGCCCTTCTGCCCCAGTGATACCCCAAATAATATATCCTAGGTGTTATGTATTCAAGTTTTGAAATATGCAAATTAAGAAAGATTGAATTTAACCTACCCAGTTCTAAAAATTCTGATTGTTAAAAGGGAAATAATACTGTATTGCCACATTGGGCGATGTATCTCCATTCTTCTTGGAATGTCCGTCACTCTTGGGTGCTTGTCTGAACCAGTCTTGTAGGCAAGCTGGAGTCTTGAGCTTTCCCTAAGTTTTGTTCATGCAGGAGAGGACTAGGAGAAGACCTGAATATAGAAACAAAACAGTAGCTGAGAGTAAGGGAGAAAGACAAAAGCAAGCAAGGTAAGCTTCTTAAGGGGTAAGGAGTGTACCAAGAAGGCTCATATGCAGAGCAAGAACATAAGAGGAGTTTCATGTTTGATCCAGCAATGCAACAAACACATACCCAGCAGCATTTCTAAATTAACGCACCTCTCTCCAGTTTACAGAGCTGAGTGAGTACTGGGCCTCAGAGTCTTCACCATCATCATGGTATCTCTTTGAAGTTGATAACTTTCTCCTTCTAGCTGTTGAGGTAGACCCGCTCTGAGTCCTTCCATTCTCCTCCTCAAGATTCTGAGTAACTCCGTCCCAGTCCCAAACCAAGCAAGGTAGACCTGTGAAGTGCGCTGCTGTTGAAGAACAAATAGATAAACAGATCTGGAGTATTTTGCGTAGATTTGTGTTTGTAACAAAGTAGCTGGTCTGTTCTGAGGAACCAGAAAAAAGGAGTGGACCCTGTAGACAAAATTTCACTACGTTTGAAAGGCCATTCACGTTCAGGAAAAAATTATCACCCATCAGCCCCCAAACACTGCAAATCACTGGAAGCAAGTTTACAAATTTGTTGAACTCCCTCTCTCACTGTCAGCCACCACATACATCAGTCATCACTCACAAATTCACAATCACTCAATATATCACCACTCATTAGTGCAATAGTTACTTATTAGTTAACTCTTCTAATCCAAGCACAGTAGTTGAACAAAATATCTCCTCTTTGATGGAATCATCACATTGGAATTTAGCATTGGCTCTGGCAGTTTTTTAATCAATGATCTTCTAGGGCAGGCCTGCTAGATGATGGAAAAAATAGGATAGGCAATGGCATGATAGGGAGGCAGGCATTGTTTCCAAAGTTCCGAAGGTTATGTGGGGGCTTCTCCACTACACACAGGTCCAACTCCAATCCGGGCTTTTATGTGACTATATAAATGGTGGGGCAGCATAAATCCGAGATAAACATAACGTTGCACTCGCATTATTTTGGCAAAGAAAGAATGGAAGAAAGAATGGAAGAAAGAAGTTCAGCAAGAAATAATTAGAAAGTTCTATGGTGGCACTGGCATACTCAGTTCGAGAAGTAGAGTTTGCCCTCAACCATTGGTAGTTCACCCAGAAGTTGATCAACTAACACTCGATTTTGACCAATCATCCTTTTCCTCCTGTGGTGTTTCTAGAATGGTGTAATCAGATGATATAAAAATGCTGGTTAATTTTGGTCATGGTTAATCTCTCCATGTTTTGAGAGGAGCAGCTGGTCATTGTAGTAACTGCACCAGCTGCAATGAACCCAAATCCAGCGGATACTTTGGCTACCGGACAAGCCAGAAACGTTATTGTAAGTCTGCTGAGCTCCTGCCGTTGGTGCATCTTCCCATAGCAATACACCAATGGGCTTTGATCCACATACACCTTTTTCAGGTCATCCAGATACTCCTGGAACATCCTCTGAATGGTCATTGGTGCTGCCACTTACTCACCTGCTTTTGCCATTTTCCTCTGCATTGGACTGAAGACCTGCCAATTGAAACCAAGGCAATGCACAGGTTGGGTCTGATTCTTCTGTTGCTGTTGTCACCCGTTTTCTTGGTGGGATTGGCAGAAGTGAGACAAGACTGCCCTATCTGGAAGTTCACGGCGGCACCCCAGAATTGTGGAGTGGAACTCTAAGTTCCAGACGTTCTTCTTCCAGTTCTCCTGCTTGCTCAACAATCCACTTCTTGTATTGTGAAACATCCCCTTCAGAAAAAGGAATGAAAGTGGAAATAATTTTTTGTAGCGTGGATCAAGTAGGGTGGCACAGATGTACTCTTTGGAGGGGTAATGTCATTTTGCAGCATTGGATTACAAGTCGATCGATATCTTAGGCTCTCACCCAAGGTATGCACTTCTGGGTTTTGTTCACACCCCCAAATGTGAACCTTCTTTAGCTGCTCCTGTAGTAGATGAAATAACAGGATAGCTTGGCCCATTGTACTGTCCTCTTTGCCAACTTCCTGCGTGAAAACCTACAAAGGGAGTTCCATCTGTGTGAGGCATTTGACTAGGCCCCAGTTGTCCCCTCCTCTTTCAATGACATAGTCAGTGATCTGTTTGTACTGCTCAAACAGACATTGTAAAAATAAAATAGGTTGAGTTCCAACGTGTTGGCACCTCCTGTAACAGGGCTTTAACTGGTACTCTGTTATCATGCTGAATAATCCACAACTGTTTCCGGGCTTTAAAAGAATTGCTAAAATGAGTGCATATGCATCTGCAGGGGGGCAGTATGTTGCTGACTATGTCTTCTTTTTTAAGAAAGTCTTGCACAACCAGGCTGATGCAGTGTGCAAAACACAGGACCTTGAAAAAGCCACCACCTGCTATGACCTTGACTATGTTACTGCCATTGTCCATGGCACCAAATCCAATTCGAAGACCTCCAGGGTGCAGCCATTCAGGCACCTTGCTATTAAAAACGTCCAATATGCTTGCAGCAGTGTGTGATTTCTCCATGGTAAACATGGCTACTGTTGCATGTCGCCAAATGCTCTTAAAACTTTCTTCAGGGTCAAGACCTGTAGATAGCTTTTGTTTTACCCACACAAAAGAGTTCCAGTGTGTAGTGATGCGCATGTAACCAGTCGCCTGCCAACTGGTCCATATACCTGTTGTCAGGTCGATTGTGTGGACAACACCTTGCTGGCTGCAAAGCTTTTCCAACCAAATGCAGAACTTGGTGATGCAGCACTGGAACAGCAACTCTGGCAAATAGGTCTGACTTGGAAACTTCTATTTTGGGAACAGGGCTGCCACACACTCTAAGAATCCCACTGCTTACACAAAAGAAAAGGGGATGCGGTCCAGTGCCATAATGTAAACCAGGCATACCTTGAAAGACACTTGCATGGCAAATGGAGCATTTTGCAATGTTCTCCTTTTGGATAATTGTAAAAACTCCCAAACTGAGGAGGAGGATTTTCTTATTGAGCCACTGCCAATGCCTGAAGAAGAACTGGAGGTAGGTGGGTGTGTCGATTGCCTCTCTGCAGTACATACTTCTACCATGGTACGGGTTGCTGCAGGTTTGTCCTAGGGCCTTACAAATATGGGAACTGGCTGTGCTGCCTGTGCCACATCCCCCGGAGAAGGTTGGATAATGTTAGACTCCTCTGTGGCTGTGCCAGCTTTCACAATGATTAGCTCTTCGTCATCATCCTCTTCCATGATTCTAGGGCTTTTTGGAACTTTTATTTTCCCTTGCCTCCCCTGGCGTCTCCTGAACTCTGCCGGAGTCTACTCCATGTCCTTATCATTGTCATGAGAAGTGGTGCTTGGAGACGATGGTGGAGTAGTACCCTCCCTTTTTCTTGCTGGAGATCTTGGAGCCGTTGATTCTAAAAAAGGAGGTTCTTGTTCGACAGAAAGCTCTACCTCCTATTCTGCTCCAACTTCTGGAAGATCTACTATTGCTGACTGCAGTCCACTTTCCTCTGTTTTCCTGAAATGATTGGGTTCTACTTTGTGAAAGAGACAAATTCAGTTCAACATCACTGCTCATCGGCCTCACCATGATTGCAGGGGCTGCCTCACTGACAGACATGGTCTTGGGCTTATTTTGGGGTAGTGCTGTTGATGTGGGAGTGCTGCCCCAAGTTCCTCCATGGAGGCTGGGGGCCAGCAGGCACACGCCTCCTGAAAAAGGTTGAGGTTGGCACCCCAATGAGGGAAAACTTCTTATTTTTCTCATTGACCACTGTTTTGGGAACAACTTTCTTTGGGGGCATCTTGAGCTCTAGGTTGGCAGTGGCACTAAGATGCACAAGCGAAAGAGTCTGGAGGACCGAAGTAACCGTAAGGCCTTCTCTTTGACAGTACTCTTGGGTGATGTGCACCTTAAAACAACCAAGCAAGAAAAACATGTACTTAGTGAAATGTGGCATTGTTGCAGGTTGAAATAGCACAGACATTTGCAATCTTAGTGTGGTTGGTTACTAATGTAATAAATAGTAATTTAATCGAACATTGTAAAGCCAAACTACACCAACACATCATAAAATAAATTACATTTCAAATCAGACAGCACAACAGGCAGATATAGCTCTTTGCTTTAATCTCCATCTGTTTTAAAGGAGACACCTGGGTTAGTCAGATAGAGGTGCATGGGTAAATAGAATAATCCTTTAAATAACCTATGGTGGCAAGGTGGTTCAGGGGAAATGGATTCATCATTAACAGAATGAATTTAGGGTGGTGATTTGTCTGCATAGCTCCGCACCCAGGTTGTCCTGGAGGAAATGGAATTACACCTAAGGAAACTGAATGCTGTAGTGCAGCTGTGTGTCTTTGGTGGATGGATGGATGGAGGAATGGATGGATGTGGATGGACGGATCAAGGCAAAATTCAGAAATAAAAATTAAAATAAAAAATAAATTATACTTTTTTTTAAACTAAAATATAAAAATTACAATCAAAAAGAAATCAAAAATTAAAAAATGAAATAAAAAATAAAATAAAAAAAATGAAATATAAAATAAAAGATTAAAATGATAAAAACAAAAAAAAACTTACAAAACAGATGGTCAATAATTGATGATGTTTGTATGTAAGTCTATGTCAAAGACACTCTGGTTACATGCACAAAATGGCTGCCAGCCACATGGTCAAACACCAACAACAAGGAGCAAGGAGGCATGGCAAACAATGGACACATGAAAGCCTATGGCAAGGCACACTGGCTGGATGGACAAAATGGCTACCAGCCAGCAACATCATCAAACAACAACAAGGAGCAAGGAGGCATGGAAAACAAAGGACACATGCAAGCCTATGGCAAGGGACACTGGCTTTATAGACAAAATTGTGCCAGCCAGCCACATGGTCAAACAACAACAACAAGGAGCAAGGAGGCATGGCAAACAAAGAACATATGCTACCTAAGGCAAAAGGTTACTGGCTGCATGCACAAAATGGCTGCCAAACAACTACAAGGAGCAGGAAGAACAAAGGAGAACACACAAGCCATGGCAAAGGGACACTGGCTGAATAGACAAAATGGCCACCAGCTACATAGTCAAACAACAACTGCAAAACGTAGGCATGGAGAAAAAAGAACACATGCAACTCTATAGACAGATAATGGCCTCTTGGCGCACACACACACACACACACACACACACACATTGGTCATAAGGAGGCATTGTGGTGGTAACATTGAAGACAAGTGACCAACATTCCTTCAGCAATACAAAACATTAGAAGATTAACTGATCTATAGAAATTTCACAACAACACACATCCTTCTATACCATCAAGTATTACCCCACAACATAAACACTTTTTGCACACAAAAAATGAAATGCAAACAATAGCCAACATTTTTTATCAATCCAATGCCATCCCTACCCTAAATAAAGTTTTAAAAACATATACCACTGAAACATTTATTTCATACACTGATGACTAATAGTGCTGGCTCCTACTGGCTAGATCCCTTTGTAAATCTAGGCCACAAACTAAAAAATATTGCTGATGTAGAAAAGGAAAGGTACTGAGCTGTGTAACAATTTTCCTTTACAAAGGATAAAAAATCAATGAAATGCAAAATAAATAACTAGGCCCATAGTTAAACTCCGGGGCACCTGCCACTATAAATGTTTAACATCAAATTAAAGTACAAAGAAATATTGGTGCATGCTCAAGCAAACAAACAACACCCTTATTCAATAGTTTTGAAACTTGCTTGTGTGATTTCACACAAAAACGTTCTTAAATACAAAGGTATTTCTAGGTAGGAGACAAAGAGACTGATACTTCCACCTCGAAATCCAAGTGAAAAGTGATAAGGAGATGGACAAAGCACTGGGAGAAGACTGCTGGACAGGAACAGGAAGTTGGAGTCTCTGACGCACTTCCTTCCTGATTGAAAAAAAAGGCTTCTCATTCTGAAAAACAAATTGCAGGGTCCATTGGAGTACCTGAATTACGCAAACTCTGCGGGGGGAGTGGAATTCTACACTCAGGCCTATTGTAGACATTTGACGTATTCTTTCACATTCTTTGACATAGAGTTCAAGATAACTGTCAAAGACAATGTGCAGTTCTTGAAACGTACACACTGACTTTGATATATGTAGAACAGTCTGAACTACCTCTCCGAAGTTTTGCAAGGCTGAAATTCTGACCATTCGCAATTTTCAGATATAGTCCACAACAACAGCAGTTTTCAACAAGAACACCTTTTCGAACTGAAGTCCTTCAAATGAAAGTTGTTTTTCAAGTTATTGTACGAGTTTGTGCTTCACTGGTTTGGTTGCAGCATCTCCCTCAAATAATGTTTGTTGGAAGAAGATCATTCAACAGAATGTCCTTGATAAATTTACGCCTTTCTTTTTCTACATCCATCTCTCTATGTACTTGCAAAAGTTGTTTTTTTGTAACCTGTTTTGGAGTGGCTGGTTGGACAAAACCCTTACTATGCCAATTTAAAGCATGGAAGTTCAGCTTTAGTGATTATGTCAAACAGCTTTTTCTCTTTTAATACAAATCTCTCCTTCTTCAGTTCTGAGTATAGTTTCGATCCATGTTCAGGGACATCTAGTGGTTGTGTCTTTATATCTATATCCACATATTGTTTGGTCACAAAGTTGTGTAGTTGCACAGGCTCAGTCATTTCAAAGGGGTTTCCTTGCTGCTCCATGAAAAGAAGAAGGCTGTCAACATGTTTATTAAAATGTTCCCCTCTCTTTCCCACAGGTTTGTGGTGAAGAACAGTTTCACGATTGTCCATTAATTTTGAAATTTGTCATCTCTCTGAAAACATTGCAAATAGAAAGTACTTCATGATAAACTAGCTGCCATTGAGCAACATATTCATTTTTACGTGTCTGATTAACCATTCCCTTGGAACTTTTATGTGATGTCTGGATCATCTGCTCCGGTTTCATATCTAGAGCCATGGCTTTGAACCTTCCCTCTCTGTCTTTCATCACAGAATGTCTTTGGATTAATTTTCTGTAGAGGTAGGGCTTTTCAACCTCTAGTTTCTTCACTCTTTCCAAATACCAGGACCCATAACTCAAGTAGTTTATGCAATCGAATTCCCGAAATACAGTAATCAATGACTCCACAGTATTCATGTGCAGCTCCCAATGACCTTCTTGATCAGCTTGTACCATGTTTTTCACTAGAGGTATCATGTGTAAAAAGTTTCCAGAGTACTTCCAAAGTTTTGATTTTTCTTCACATTCTTTGACAAATGCTATGAACTTGGTTTTCAGGTTTTCTGATTTTGAACTGGGTGTGTTAAACATTAACTGGCTTTGCATTGTCTCTTTTGAATGAAGTATACCCTGTGCTTGTTAACTTCTGAAATAAGATATGCAAAACCTAATTTGTCATTCTTGTTCCAGAAAGAATTCCACTGCAATGTTTCTATAGTCTCAGATATGACGAGCATACCTTGTGACAAAGGAACATAAAGAGTTCTGTTCAATACTGACTGGACAGTTTTGCTTCCAAAGATTTCAGACTCAATAATTGCATTGTCTATGGCACATAGACTGAGATAACTTTCTCCACACTACAGCATAACTTTTGTCATGTGGAAAATGCCCACATAAAAATCCTGGATAAAATTATGAATAAAAATCATCACATTCAACTGGATTGCTCATAAAATGGCAGCTACAATACGGAAAACACCTTCATCACATAAAATTGGCAGGATAGCCTGGTCTTCAAGCTGAGCATGCACATTTTGGAAATCTTTTAGAGCTGTGTATACTGTTGCATAGTTTGTGACTGGAGATGGTATTACTGGTAAAAACCCAACCTTCTTCAGTGGGACAGTGTTCTGGGAGATCAGAACATGAGCTCCAGCCCATGAAGGAACTGTTTTTCTTCATCTTTCAGTCCACACTGAGTAAGCGATATACTAAATTTACTTAAATCAGCTTTGCGGTCCGCAGCATCAAGTAGAAGAAGATCCATGTCCTCAGCCACTTTGAAAATTTCTGGTACACTGGGACGTGTTGATGGCTTGTAGTGATTTTGCACACATTGGCAAGGCAGTTGGGTTATAAGTTTGTGGCTTCGCTTGTTTATGCCTACAGCTGACAAAGATTGTTTTCCAGCAGCTACTTCATTGGTATAGTCTTGGAAAAACACCATGGCAGTATCAAGTGTGCTGGATGTCCCAGGCAAAGAAGAGCTGTCTTCAAAATCAAAATTATCAAGAGCAGCAATTGTAAATCCTGTCCTGGTAAAGTGACGTGGAAGTGGTGTGCTGTCATATTCACACGATTTTACAGCATGAGCTGCTAACAAGTTTCTGCTTTGTACTATGTCATTATAACTTATTGATGCAACAACCCTCTTCATTGAAGTCATTAGCTCTCTACTTTTGCACTTGTCGTAGACTGCGTGGATAGTCATCATGAGTAGCGGAGTTTTCTTTTTGCCGTGATATAAACCATAAAACATGATTTGGAAAAGACAGTACTTTTGCACAGCATAAGCCTGTCGGTTCATGGGATTATCTTCCACTTCTTTGCTTATCTCTTCAAAGCCATCATCAATGCAGTTGGCTGCTGTTCCAAGCTCAAGAACTTTAGTTTTTAACAGTTTTGCTTTGCTGATATTAAGAATTAATGTAAAAAATGTTAAGACAATACCAGGCATTCTTGTTGACTCCCTTGATTTACGGATCTCCAGGGCATCACAAAATGTATCATTATGACCAAAATCTAAATATTTCAGGACATTTCCTAAAATAGTTCCTACTAATTTTACTGCATCCTGTGATCTTATTTTGCCGGCCAGAACTTTAGGAGTCAAATCACCTGAGAACACCATAAGTGGCTCATTCTTTTAGTTATACTGACTAAAACGAATTCTGTCATTGTACATTCTCACAAGAAAAATCTTAATTTCATTATGATGGATCAATACAGTTTCATCAATGTTGACCATTATTTCTCTGATCTCACTGAGTGTGAACCCATAGCCAGCACTCAAGAGCAGCTTTAAAACTTAATTTGCTTTTTCAATAGAGTGCAAATTTAACTGAAGGCTGGCAGTTACGTTGCTGCTGGGAGCTCATTGTACATTCATATTTTCGAATGTATGCAAGCATGCAGTTTGGGTGGGCATAAAAATCTGCTGCAAATACATTCACTTCGCTGTTTAGATCAGCTACTCGGCTTAAAAATTAATCTTGGAAGAAAATAGCTGCAGATAAAAACATGTTTGCCCTTTCAGACTCACATACTCTGTACTTTGTTCTTTCGTCTGTCCCTTTGGCACTTGTTCTGGCTAAACCACAGATAACACATTGAAGATCCTCTTCTTTCTGATCAGTTGTTGGAGGTGGATGAGGTGTAGCCATTGATCTTCTAAGTGGATGGACACTGGGTTTGGTTGTCGTTGTTTTCTCAGAAGACTCAGATTCTTGTTGTAAGAAACTGAGTTACAGCTATTTTTCGACTAATTTGTTCCAGGCTTTTTTCCATTGTATACGACTTGTAGCACTTGTTAATACAATGATAAAATATTTATTCCTCTTCACCCATCGGTTTCAATATTTTGTGTACTTTATTCTGACGTATTTCTGCAGCATCGCGATCTCTCTTCTTTCCAGTTGCAGTTAATGTTAGCTTTTCTTTTGGATTAGTTGAAGGAGTCCTCAGATTTTGTAGATAGCAATACTCTGTCAGGAGCTAAAGGTTCTCTGCTACCATCTGCTTTTGCTCATGTTTACGAATCTGAATCAACAGAAAACCTGAATCAATGACAATATTAAAAAGAAATTACTAATATGATGGCTGAAACACATCATATCGAGCTGCCATTTTGGAAAATGGCAGAAGTGTTGTTCTGAGGAGTTAATTTCTGTCTCTATGCTTGACCCCCAAAACCTATATCTTGACACCAAAATTCTGTTGTTCTGAGGAGTTATTTTCTGTCTCTATGCTTGACCCCCAAAACCTATATCTTGACACCAAAATAAACTATATAGGTCTCATGGTTCCTGAAATATTACATCTTCACTGCAACACATCTGACATTTTTAAAAATGCCATCCAGAAACTTTGGCCCAGATTATCAGTGTCTATCCAAGCTAAAATACTTCTCTATTGAAACAAAAACACAAATCAAAAATGAAAATCTATGACAATTTTTTTTTACGGAGGTATATCAAGGAGCCAAGACTAAGATGCTATCTTTCGTTCCCTCCCTCTACTGGAAACCTCCCAGTCTGGCATCTACCCTGATGAGCTCCAACAAAGACTGAACCATTGGGTAAACAACAGGGGGGAGAACTGGCATCCCTGCCGCATTTATCTTTCAATGAGGAACATCTGTGACTGGGCTCTGTTACCAGCACCTGTGCCCACAGATCCTTGTATAAAAGTGAAACCCATTTTAGATCTCTGGGGCCAAACTGCATCTTGCGGAGTATGGTGAGGAGAAAGCACTGAGTCAAATATCTGTTCATTATCAACTAGTAGGAGTGCCGCATTGCCAACAGTTCGTCCAGGTGGGCCAATGCCATGTGCAGTCACCAAAGGCAATGCCTGGTGCCCCTGCCCAGTTCAAAGCCATTCTGAATGGGGTGCATGACTGAGCGTATCACTGTGGCCAAACGTGTTGCCAGTATCTTGGCCAGAATTTTCACCTCAAAGTTATTGAGGGAGATGGGGAGGTAGGACCAGCAGTCCACCGGAGGCTAGTTGGGCTTAAGAATCACAGTCATGGTTGCTTCCCAAAGCTCCCCACATTCAGAAGCATCTTCATGCAGTGCAATGAGATGCAGGATCACCAATGAAGAATATCTCTTGTACAGCTCTAATGGAAATCTGTTCAGGCTGGGGGTTTTCCCTGAGGGTATTGAGGTGATCACTAGTTGTAATTCTTCAACAGTGAGCGGCATGTCTATTTCAGCACTTTCCACAGATGAAAGTGTATGTATGGGCAGGTCATGTACAGTGGGGCTGTCTCACTCTGGAGCTGATGACTCAGATATGTAACACAAATTCCCTGGCTAAAAAAACTATCTCTCTAAGCATAGTGCCCTCTGTATTTTGCAAGTCAGTGGCCATGGTGTACAAATGGGAGGCTGCCATCAGCCAGTGCAACAGTTTGCCTTCCTTGTCTCCCATTTCATACAATGACTCCTGTGAGTGAAGCCAGCACAGCTTTGTCGAGTCCAGCTGCAGGCCTGGTCCAGACTACGCTGCACAGTTTGTGAGAGGGAGGCACAGGCAACCTGGTCTAACCTAGTGACCTCATCCTCGAGGCAGAGCAGCTCCTTTCCCCTGTGCCTGTTACACCTTGTGATGTACAAGAAAACCTTCTTTAGAAGGACTGGTTTAAATGCCTCCCAGAGGGTAGTGGGGGAGAAGGTGGTGTCCTTATTAAGTTCAAAATTATCAGTAATAACTTCTTTGATATCCTCTGAAAAAGACTGTCAGGGAACCACCAGACATTCAACTGCCCAAATCTGCGTTTGCCCCTGTTACCCCCTCCGACCATCAACAACACTGGGGAATGGTCTGAAAGCCCTCTGGGAAAGATTGGAGTCTGTGTGACATGGCCCACCTCTGAGGTACGCAGCAGAAAATAATCCAGATGGGAGAAGGAACTATGAGGAAAGGAGTAAAAAGTATATTGCCGTTTGGTAGAGTGCTGCCATCGCCAGGCATCAAACCGGCCCAGCGCATTGTCCCAGGCTTATAAGCGTGAGGAGTGAGCTGTTTTCAGGCAGGAGGTGGTGTCCACCCTGGGGTCCATTACTACACTTAAATGACCCCTTAGCAGATGAGGTAGAGCCTAGATGCTTACCAACATCCATGGTAGACCCTCAAACGTTCCAGATATCAACACAAACCTCCCCAAGGGCCAGTGTGCACCTCCTGCACCATTAGTGAGAATGTCTTCTGCAACAGGATTGGCCCTTCACTACACCACCTCATATAGCTTGAGTGATATACTCTGGTGTAGCCATATCGCCTCAGAAAGGAACCGTTTGTCCACAGCAGGTGCATTTCTTGGAGAAGAAGCGTCGTTGGATGGTGTCTTCTAGCATATGCCCTGACTACCCTCACTTGACCTTATCATTTAGGCCATTCATGTTCCAAGTGGATATCCTGTGTTCCCTGGTGGGGGCTGCCAATGAGTCTTTCTCATAGTGCCTGCTGAGGTAGGAAAAGCCTATAGAAGGAACTTGAGGGGGGGCCAGCATTGCAAGTGCAACAAACAAAACTAAACAATAACAAACCAAAGAAACACACCCCGGAAGCCACGCAACTGGTGGGAGCCTCACTCCTCACCGACCCTTCAACCTACACTTCCCAACTTGAGGCATCTGTTAACCAACTGAAAACACTGACATAACTCCCGACAGTTAAAACAATATCCAGGGGTGCACCTCCTGTGCCCTGAAAGCACTTTGTTATAAAGTATCACTCTGAGTGAGTCCTAAAGGACAGCATATGGAAGAAAACCCCTACGACACCCCTTCCTCTACACGTCCAGAGGAACTGTCCATGAATGTCGATCTCACGAGCTTCGGGGGGTATGGGATTGGCTCTTCTGATATGTACCACCATCTGTTTCTCTTGGTGCACTGTGACTGCTGCCTCCATAAGGTAGCTGACGTGTCTTTACCATAGGTGGTAGGCAACCGAGTCGCCCCAGGTTGGAGGACCGGGCGCTCCCCCACCCAAGCTTGTGCAATTTCATGGGTGTCAAAAAATAGAGTACAGTCATTATGAATGATTTTGAGGTGTGCTGGAAACTGTAGAACATATTTGAATTGCACAGCCCTGAGCTTCTTAACAGCCTGGAAAGTGCAGCGCTGCTGCTGTACCTCTAAAGTGTAGTCTAGGAAAAGCATGACTTTGGCCCCCCTCACTGCAGTTCACCAAGCATTTGGGCCTCCTGAAGTATTGCATGTCGATGGATGAAGTTCAGATGTCTTGGTGTTGTAGGCCTCAGGGGAGACCTTGGAGGTAGTGTGGCAGCAAGGGACCTGTGCGCCCGCTCCACAACAAAACAGGGTGGGATAACATCCTCGGGAAACAAAGGCGGTATGTCAGGACCCCACAGCCACTTCTGTGACCTACAATGCCATATTGTTCCTCCTCAAATTGCCCTCCGCGTCCTCAGGCATGGCCTGTAGCAGGCCGACTTTACACTGGAGGGCTTGTGAGTCTTGGAAGGTCTTTGTTGAGCCTTCCACCACAGACAGCCTCCCCTCTACCTTTGAAACTCTCCCAACTGTATTGCAGAGGTCCTGGTGCAAGAGGGACAAATCTAGACTGAGTTACCCAATCTTATCCTCCAATGAAGAGCTCGTCTCATGTATGGCCTGAAGAATCTGCGGAGAGTCCAACCTGTTGCAATCCCTCCCCCCCACCCTCTCTTTTTTCTGTGGCTGGACTGGTAAACTTGTCTATTTTCCCTTGGGCAGGGGGGACTGTCCTCTCCTTACCCACTGTGCTGAGCCACACCGTCCTGTCTGGGCATTACGGAGCAATGGGGGGAGATCTCCACAGCTCCTCACTCTAGCTCAGTCTGGTCTCAGTGAGACCCTCTCGCTCAGGGCCTCTTTGACCAGTGCACAGGCCAGTATCCAATTGTCAGTAGGGCAAGTCTCAGAGTTCGTTTGATACACATCCTGGCCAGGACCAGGGCTCATACCAACAGTCCCAAACGTTTAGCCACCCATCACAACCTGACAGTTCTGCGGGGCACTTAGGCCCTCGAACTCTCTTCAGCCCCTCTCTGTTACATCTGCTGGCCTGTGGGGCCACAACACATTTGGTTCCCTACTCAAACTCCGGACAGCCACCCCTGGGCCTCTGAAATAACCAGAAGGCCAGAGCTCAGTCTGACAGGGCTGTCTCAGGTCCGAGGCCAAGGCACCGCGGATTCCACTCTCACTGTTTCCCCTTGTTTTACCGGGGACAGGGTCTTCTCACAGCCACGGGCACACAGCAGGAGTTAATAGAATGCTGCGTCTCAGTTTCTCGGTCGCAGCAGAAAAAATCACAGCATCTGCTGCTTGCTGTCTCAAACTGGGTTCTGATTGCAGGGGGAACTGAGGCTCCCTTCCACGTCAGGTGCTGCTGTGTCAGGGCCTCCAGTGTGGCCTAAAGGCTACCCCCGCAGCCCTCATGGCCCTCCTGTGGGATCACAGCCAACCCGTCTTCTTGGGTCAACCAGGTGCCACTGCTTCTCCCCTATACTGCCCCTGCTCTGACGGGTGCTCGATCAGGGCCCACTGCCACTGAGTCCAGCCTCACGGCCAGCCTCCAGGATACAGTGCCCTCACATACGGGCCTCCTGGCCCTCAGTGCTTGTTGCAACTCCGTGCCAGGCACAGACTGATGGGCAACAGATTCCTGCTCTGGAGGAGGCAGGGAGTTCACCCCACCGTCTCCATCCTGAGTGGTAGGCTCAGGGTGCTGGATGGGGACGGGTATGGCGGGGCCCGGAGATCAGAACTTTGCAGCTGTCATCTTGGCCGCTGGCCACATCCTGCCTTGCCTCCACTACTGAGGCCCTAAACTTCTTACTACTATCACTGATTTCTACAATTCTTTGAACATAGCCTTTGATCGCAATTAAAGATTTGGAGATTTGAGCAATGACGTGAAACTCATATTGTTTGTCACTCTGTGAATCTTTCAGTTCAGCTTTTTGCTGTCTTGCTTCTGACAGATGTGTATACAATACTCCACAGAGCCAGTCCTTGCCCAAGAGTGGATGGCTTTTGTGTCGGTCTCAGTTGCCTTGCATTCATTTGTTGCTTTCCTCCCTTTCTATGTTTCACCTGTCCACAGAAGCTTTTTGGTTTTGTCACTTTCTCCTTTTACAATCGCACCATTTCAATTAAGAAAACAGAGCCGCAGTTTATAGAACACCAGTTTAGTACATTTCAGTGCCACTTCATGATCAGTAGAACAAGTGCAGCAGAAATGTGGCTACTACACCATCGATCTTGACAGATATTGAAGACAACTATAAACAAGCATAGACAACGATAATGGTTCTTCCATGTGTGTAAAGGTAAGCGAGACCGATTGGCATATCAATGTTAGTCTTTATTGTACAGTAATTTAACTCCATATATTCTGAGGGCATTAAGAGCTCCATAAATTAAATGAATAAGTAAACATATATTAATTAATTAATTGATTGTTGTGGTAGATTAATGAATGCAGAGGTGATACTAATCCAGCAGTTGCTTCTACCCTCAACAACATATATACATACAGAGTGCTGGCAAACAATGACAGACAGTTCTTTTACTTATTTTCTGAAATTCAACAGGTGTTTGATTTATCTCTTAGCTAGCAAAACCACAAAGTGGATCAGCACAGACATTTCTAACTATTGTGATCTACTAGTAAGAACAGACAATAGATTTAATTAAGGGGCACAAAATATCTTTAAAATGCCATCTGCTGCAACTAAAGGGACATTATTGATTACAGTCCCACTCTCTAAACTGCTGTAAAATATGTATATTTCACACCTGTACAACCCATTAATCAAAGAAATATTTCTTCCTAGATGTAACCTGAGGTAGGTGGTCCTTTTGCTTTGCCTGTCATCTGCCCACCACGAGTGAATCTCAAAATAGAACTTTGGTTTTGTGCAATTACCACAAAGGAGGTATGATTATATTGTATTGAACTGCAGCATGTATATATGTATGTAATGCTTACATGATGCTAAACCAACTCTCACCACCTCCACTCCACATGACCTAGACCCCCACTCCTGGCCAGCACTCACCTCATGAGTCTATTCATTCTCCTGGCTTACTATTTGACATCTTACATCACAGGCGCACCATCTACATGTCCTTTATACCACCATTCCTGCAAAGCCCTCCCACTATCACTCAGCATTCCTCATTGTTCCTTAAGTGATTGCCTGAGCTATTATTTGCCTTCCTACTATCTTGCTCATACCTTTCCTGCAATATCAATTCTTTATCAACCTACGTTCTCAATAACTCTAACAGTGTACCCTTTGAGTGCTCTCTTTTGGCTTCCTGTGTTGAATGAGAAAAACATACATTGAGGGTTGTGCTGCTTAAATTAATCTCAGTCGCTGGTAATTACGCTGGGATGTAATCCAGTCCATTGTTTTTTTGATCACTGTGCCGCTCAGTCGCGGCTCGCGGGAGGGGAAAGGGGCAGGACGGGGCAGCGCAAGGCATGCGGGGTGGCAAAAAAATATATAATAATTAAAAAACCTTACTTTTCTGACCGGTCCGCTGGGGTCCGCTCTGGTCCCCCACTGCAGGCACAGGCTCCCAGCCTGCCCTGAGTCCAATCCCAAAGCTGATTTCATGCTGCTAGCAGCATCAGGACCACTTTATGATTGGACGAAGCGCACAGCCAGGGAGCTCCGAGGCAGGAGTGTCTCTGCCTGCTCTCTACCACCCAGCAACACAGTTGCTGGTTGGAGAGAGCTTAGTGTGCATGTATGTTTGGTCGTCCCGAGCCGGCCGGCCAAACATACATGCGCCTCTCTGTCCCTGTCATGCTCCATGGCCCAACTTTTTTACAGTAAAACCATAATAAACTTTGTTTATTATGGTTTTACTGTAAACATTTAGCAGCTGCTACTGCTGACGGGAGGCAACACTCCTCTGCCATAGCGGAGGAGCCGCCCCTGGTGCCGCTACAGAGAGGGACCAACCATAGTCCAATCATCCTTAACCACTTAACTTTCAGTGCCGTAGGACTCAATTTGCACCTCACTAACTAGGGCAAACAAGGTTGAAACATAACTGTTGTTGCTTGTGCTTTTCTGCCTTTGGGATGTAGTCTAGTAACTTGGGCTAGTAACCTGGACTGGGTTGCCCATTTTTGGGTGTGGTCAAGACGGATTTCTTGTATTTCTAACATTGATCTGATAAGGTAGCTATGAGGATGAGTGCCCCTTTTTTGGGTACATTCATGAGGGATACTAAAGAGCAGATGTCAGCAACGGCCACTGCAAATGTCAAGAGGGGGGCTCGGGGGGTATGGGACATTGACCTGGATGGAAAACAAAAAAAATAAAGTAAAAAGAAAACCACTTACTTTTCCTGACGCCTCGCTCCTATGCTCCTCTGCTCCTCATGGCTGCTGTCCCAGCATTCAATGGGACACCAGCACAGGCTCCCCAGCAATCCTGGCGCTGGTCTCATGCTAAACCTAGCTTGTCAAGTCAGGGTGTAGGTTAGGACAGGAGCAACTTTGAGGTATAGTGGGAAGCAGGAAAACAGCAAAGCCAAACAAAGCTACAGTGGCATTTGTCTCTTGACGCCAGTGCTGTGTTGGAGCAGGCACACAACATCTGTGGCTGTTTGATCTGGCAGTAATGTGGTTTTGGGGCTGTAGAAATAGAAAGGGGGCTTGTTTTGCACAACAGGAAAGAGATCAAGTTGCACTGGATTCTTGACACTGGAAGAGGAGCAGTACTGCTACTGGAGTGTGAAATGTACTGAGGAAAGAACAACAATAGTGTACAGAGGTTAATCGCTACCTGTATTAAAAGCTAAACAGAATTTTTTGTATAATTGCATATTCAGCTGTAGGTTTTTATATTCTTGCGATGAATTAGAAACTAATTTGTTATTAAGGCATACTTCATAATTGTATGAATCTGCGGCTAGGTATTTAAGAACAGCATGGATTAGGACATGGTTTATTTGAGTTGCCCTATTATGTGCTCAAGTTCTTCTGACTACGGCCCTTGAAATGCATGCTGCAAAGCTCTATTGGTGCCTGCACACCACATTCAGTATCACTGTTAATGTTATTGGTGATGAAAGGCAGACGTGATGAACACATTCACTGGGTGAAAATACCTCAATTGATAACTTGCTGCTTTGGTTCTTTGATTGCTTCTCATCAGTGGTTGAGAAGAAGATATCCAGCCTCAGATTGCGGAGTTTACACGTTTTCCACTTTTAGGAATGAGCAAGTATTCCAGGCCTGGATTTTACTTTGCATTTTGTTCCTTTTAGTTTACTTTTTCTGCTGCAAGAGCAAGACTATAAGGGCCAGATGTAGCAAAAGACAATTTTGCGAGTTGCAAATTGCAAGTCATACCGACTCGCAATTTGCAACTCGCAAAATTGTATGCAGAAAGGTGTCTCAGACACCTTCTGCGACTCGCTATGGGGTCGCAAAGACCCACCTCATGAATATTAATGAGGTGGGTCGCATTTTGCGACCCCATCGCGAGTCCATGCATTCATAGGGATGGTGGCCTGCTGGAGACAGCAGGCCTCCATGTCTGTGACTGCTTTTTTAATAAAGCAGTTTTTTCTTTTTTTGGAATTGCAGCCCGTTTTCCTTAAGGAATGAAACCATTTCATTTTTTCAGAGTAGGCAGTGGTCCATTTTCAGCGACATTCACAAAGGGGAAGGGGTCTCATGGGGACCCCTTCCCGTTTGCAAATGAGTTACCACCCACTTCAAGTGGGTGTTAACTGCATTTGCTTTGCGACCGCTTTTGTGGTCCCAAAGCAATTCTACAACACGGTGTGAGTCGCAAATAGGAAGGGAACACCCCTTCCTATTTGCGAGTCGCATTCACATTTTGCAAGTCAGTACCGACTCGCAAAATGTGAATCAGCATCGCGATGGCCGTTTTGCATGTCGCAAACTGCGTTTTTCGCAGTTTACGACATGCAAACTGGTTGCTACATCTGGCCCTAAGTGCCAGAATGCCAAAAACAACAAGGATTAGCAAAGCCAATAGATCTTGTCTATGCGAGAGCTATTGACATTGCAAATGTATTTTAGCTATGTTGTAGACCAGCTTGGCTGCTGCTCAGCATGGATAAAAAATTAGTGGCATAAAAGAGAGTGGCATGGAGTGGAGTGTTGTGGACAGGAGTGTCACAAAGTGGAGTGTTGTAGAGGGGAGTAGAGTGCTGTAGAGTGGGGTGGCATGAAGTGGAGTATTTTAGGCTTTAGCAGAGTGTCATTGGGTGGTGTGGCATAGAGTGTAGTGTTGTAGAGTGGAGTGGCATAGATTGGAGTGGTATGGAATGACGTAGACTGGAATTGAGTAGAGAGTCATTAAGTGGAGTGTTGTGGAATGGTGTACAGTTGAGTATCACGTAGTGTCTTAGAAAAGAGTTGAGTGTTATAGAGTGGAGTGCTGCAGAGTGGGAGGAGTGGAGTGGTGTAGAGTGGATTGGAGTAAAGTGGTGTGGCGTAGAGTGGAGTAAAGTGCCATAGAATGGAGTACAGTAGAGTGTCACAGCATGGAATGTTATGAAGTAGCGTGGTATAGAGTGGAGTAGAGTGATGTAGAATGGAGTGGCATAGAGTGAAGTGGTGTGTAGTGCCATAGAGGAGAGTGGTGTCGACTAGAATGCCATGGCGTGGACTGGAGTGGCATAGAGTGGATTAGAGTGTCATAGAGTGGAGTAGAGTGGCGTAGGTTTGATTGGCATAGAGTGAAGTGGCTTGGAGTGGTGTTGAGTGTTGTAGGTGGAGTACCATAGAGTGGAGTATCATAGAGTAGATTTTTATAGAGTGGACTATAGTGTAGTAAAATGGAGAAGAGTGTCATAGAGTGGAGCGGCATAGAGTGGCACAGCGTAGCGTGGCATAGAGAGCCACAGAGTGGATTGGCGTAGAGTTAAATATCGAAGCATGTCATAAATGGAGTAGAGTGCTGCAGTCTTGCAGTGTGGAGTGATGTAGAGTGGAGTACATCCAGAGTGGGGTTGAGTGGACAGGCATAGAGTGGAGTGGCATGTCGTGGAGTATCAAAGAGTGGAGTAGAGTGTGGTAGAGTGGAGTGGCACCAAATTGAGTAAAGTGGCATTGGGTGGTGTACAGTTGACTGGAGTGAAGTGTCATAGAGAGGAGTCATGTAGAGTGTCATGGAGAGGTGTAGAGTGGAGTGGCATAAAGCAGAGTAGCATGACATATGAGTGGTGTGTCGCAAATTGTCTTCGAATGGAGTGGCTTAGAGTAGAGTGATGTAGAGTAGAGTGGAGTGGACTCGAGTGGAGTAATGTGTCTTTGAGTGGAGTAGAGTTTTGAAGGCATCAAAAAATGAAGTAGAGTGGTGTAGAGTGTCATAGAGTGGGTTAGCATACAGTGGAGTGATGTGGATTGTGGTGGTGTGGAGTGGAGTGGCGTAGAGTGGATTAGAGTGAAGTGTCACAGAGTAGAGTGGCGTAAAGGGTCATGGAGTGGTGTCGAGTGGAATGGCATATAGTGGATTAGAATGCCATGGAGTAGAGTTGCGGAGAGTGGAGTGCCGTGGACTGAAGTAAGGTGGAGTAGAGTGGGGTTGAGTATCATACAGTGGAGTGGCACAGAGTGGCATAGAGTAGAGTGTTATAGAGAGAAGTGGTGTACAGTGGAGTGGCGTATAGTGGAGTAGAGTGCAGTGACAGCAGGTGGAGTGGCGTAGAGTGGAGTGGCATAGAGTGGGGTAAAGTGTCATAAAGTGGAGTGGGGTAAAGTGTATTGGAGTGTCATGGAGTGGTGTGTAGCGGCACAGAGTGGAGTAAAATGTCATAGAGTGGACAATAGTGGAGTGGCATAGAGTGAAGTGTCATAGGGGGGCCAGGGTCGGCGGGAGCACCGCCGACAGACCGGCGGTGCCCCGCAGGGCATTCTGACCGCGGCGGTTCGGCCGCGGACAGACTAGGAAAACCGGCGGTCTCCCGCCGGTTTTCCGCTGCCCTACAGAATCCTCCATGGCGGCGGAGCGCGCTCCGCCGCCATGGGGATTCTGACACCCCCTACCGCCATCCTGTTCCTGGCGGGTCTCCCGCCAGGAACAGGATGGCGGTAGGGGGTGCCGCGGGGCCCCTGGGGGCCCCTGCAGTGCCCATGCCAATGGCATGGGCACTGCAGGGGCCCCCGTAAGAGGGCCCCACTTTGTATTTCAGTGTCTGCTTTGCAGACACTGAAATACGCTACGGGTGCCACTGCACCCGTCGCACCTTCCCACTACGCCGGCTCAATTCTGAGTCGGCGTCCTCGTGGGAAGGTTGATTTGCCCTGGGCTGGCGGGCGGCCTTTTGGCGGTCGCCCGCCAGCCCAGGGCAAATCTCAAAATACCCTCAGCGGTCTTTCGACCGCGGAGCGGTATTTTGGTGGGGGAAGTCTGGCGGGCGGCCTCCGCCGCCCGCCGGACTTAGAATCACCCCCATAGAGTGTCGTGGAGTGGCATATGGTGGAGTAGAGTGTCGTAGAGTGGAATGAGATTATGTGGCTTAGAGTAGAGTGGCATAGAGTGGAGTGGTGTAGAATGGAGTGACATAGACAGGCGTGACATACAGTGGAGTAAAGTGGGGTACAGTGGGGTGACGTATAGTGAAGTAGTGAGGAGTGGCATAGAGTGGAGTAGAGTGACACAGAGTGGAGTGGTGTAGAATGCAGTAGTGTCATACAGTTCAGTGGCATAGAGTGGAGAAGAGTGTCGTACAGCAGAGTAAAGTGGCATGGAGGGTCATAGAATGAAGTGGGATAAAATGGAGTAAAGTGTCATACAGTGGAGTGTCAAAGAGTGGAGTGTCATAAAGTGGTGTGGAGCATAATGTCATAGAATGGAGTGGAGCAGAGTGGAGTTGTGTAGAGGGGAGTGTCATAAAGTGGAGTGTTATAGAGTGCCGTAGAGTGGAGAGACAGAGTGAGATGTCATAGAGTGGAGCGTCGTAGACAGGAGAAGTGTAGAGTGGCAATGAGTGGAGTGAAAAGCCATAGAGTGGAGTATAGTGTCAGAGTAGAAATGAGTGGGATACAGTGGAGTGGAGTGCTGTAGAGTGGAGTGACATAGAGAAGAGTGGCATAGAGTGGAGCTGCAAATAGTGGAGTAACGTGGCATAGAGTAGAGAGTTGTAGAGTGGAGGGTTGTAGAGTGGAGTGGCATAGCATAGAGTACAGTGGAGTAAGGTGTCATAGAGTGGAGTGGTGTAGAGTGGAGTTGAGTGGTGCAGAGAAGAGTCTCATGAAATAGGATGGAGTGGGATGGAGTGGAATGGCATAGAGTGGAGTAAAGTGGCATCAAGTGGAGGGTTGTAGAGTGGAGGGTCATAGAGTGGAGGCTCATGGAGTGGAGGGATGTAGAGCATCGTGGAGTGGCATAGCATCGAGTGGAGTTGAGTAAGGTGTCAGAGTGAAGTGGCATAGAGTAAATTAGAGTGTTGTAAAGTGGAGTGTCATAGAGTGAAGTTTCATTGAGTGGAGTAGAGAGTTGTGGAGTGGCATAGATTGGAATGGCACAGATGCAGTAGTGTGGCATAGGGTGGAGTGCCTTAAAGTGGAGTGTCAAAGAGAGAAGTATTGTCGAGTGGAGTGTCATAGACCAGAATGGAGTTGTGTAGAGTGGGGTGGCATGAAGTGGAGTATTTTAGGCTTTAGCAGAGTGTCATTGGGTGGTGTGGCATAGAGTGTAGTGTTGTAGAGTGGAGTGGCATAGATTGGAGTGGTATTGAATGACGTAGACTGGAATTGAGTAGAGCGTCATAAAGTGGAGTGTTGTGGAATGGTGTACAGTTGAGTATCACGTAGTGTCTTAGAAAAGAGTTGAGTGTTATAGAGTGGAGTGCTGCAGAGTGGGAGGAGTGGAGTGGTGTAGAGTGGATTGGAGTAAAGTGGTGTGGCGTAGAGTGGAGTAAAGTGCCATAGAATGGAGTACAGTAGAGTGTCACAACATGGAATGTTATGAAGTAGCGTGGTATAGAGTGGAGTAGAGTGATGTAGAATGGAGTGGCATAGAGTGAAGTGGTGTGTAGTGCCATAGAGGAGAGTGGTGTCTACTAGAATGCCATGGCGTGGACTGGAGTGGCATAGAGTGGATTAGAGTGTCATAGAGTGGAGGAGAGTAGAGTGGCGTAGGTTTGATTGGCATAGAGTGAAGTGGCTTGGAGTGGTGTTGAGTGTTGTAGGTGGAGTACCATAGAGTGGAGTATCATAGAGTAGATTTTTATAGAGTGGACTATAGTGTAGTAAAATGGAGAAGAGTGTCATAGAGTGGAGCGGCATAGAGTGGCACAGCGTAGCGTGGCATAGAGAGCCACAGAGTGGATTGGCGTAGAGTTACATATCGAAGCATGTCATAAATGGAGTAGAGTGCTGCAGTCTTGCAGTGTGGAGTGGTGTAGAGTGGAGTACATCCAGAGTGGGGTTGAGTGGACAGGCATAGAGTGGAGTGGCATGTCGTGGAGTATCAAAGAGTGGAGTAGAGTGTGGTAGAGTGGAGTGGCACCAAATTGAGTAAAGTGGCGTTGGGTGGTGTACAGTTGACTGGAGTGAAGTGTCATAGAGAGGAGTCATGTAGAGTGTCATGGAGAGGTGTAGAGTGGAGTGGCATAAAGCAGAGTAGCATGACATATGACTGGTGTGTCGCAAATTGTCTTCGAATGGAGTGGCTTAGAGTAGAGTGATGTAGAGTAGAGTGGAGTGGACTCGAGTGGAGTAATGTGTCTTTGAGTTGAGTAGAGTTTTGAAGGCATCATAAAATGAAGTAGAGTGGTGTAGAGTGTCATAGAGTGGGTTAGCATACAGTGGAGTGATGTGGATTGTGGTGGTGTGGAGTGGCGTAGAGTGGATTAGAGTGAAGTGTCACAGAGTAGAGTGGCGTAAAGTGTCATGGAGTGGTGTCGAGTGGAATGGCATATAGTGGATTAGAATGCCATGGAGTAGAGTTGCGGAGAGTGGAGTGCCGTGGACTGGAGTAAGGTGGAGTAGAGTGGGGTTGAGTATCATACAGTGGAGTGGCACAGAGTGGCATAGAGTAGAGTGTTATAGAGAGCAGTGGTGTACAGTGGAGTGGCGTATAGTGGAGTAGAGTGCAGTGACAGCAGATGGAGTGGCGTAGAGTGGAGTGGCATAGAGTGGGGTAAAGTGTCATAAAGTGGAGTGGGGTAAAGTGTATTGGAGTGTCATGGAGTGGTGTGTAGCGGCACAGAGTGGAGTAAAATGTCATAGAGTGGACAATAGTGGAGTGTCGTGGAGTGTCATAGAGTGTCGTGGAGTGGCATATGGTGGAGTAGAGTGTCGTAGAGTGGAATGAGATTATGTGGCTTAGAGTAGAGTGGCATAGGGTGGAGTGGTGTAGAATGGAGTGACATAGACAGGCGTGACATACAGTGGAGTAAAGTGGGGTACAGTGGGGTGACGTATAGTGAAGTAGTGAGGAGTGGCATAGAGTGGAGTAGAGTGACACAGAGTGGAGTGGTGTAGAATGCAGTAGTGTCATACAGTTCAGTGGCATAGAGTGGAGAAGAGTGTCGTACAGCAGAGTAAAGTGGCATGGAGGGTCATAGAATGAAGTGGGATAAAATGGAGTAAAGTGTCATACAGTGGAGTGTCAAAGAGTGGAGTGTCATAAAGTGGTGTGGAGCATAGTGTCATAGAATGGAGTGGAGCAGAGTGGAGTTGTGTAGAGGGGAGTGTCATAAAGTGGAGTGTTATAGAGTGCCGTAGAGTGGAGAGACAGAGTGAGATGTCATAGAGTGGAGCGTCGTAGACAGGAGAAGTGTAGAGTGGCAATGAGTGGAGTGAAAAGCCATAGAGTGGAGTATAGTGTCAGAGTAGAAATGAGTGGGATACAGTGGAGTGGAGTGCTGTAGAGTGGAGTGACATAGAGAAGAGTGGCATAGAGTGGAGCTGCAAATAGTGGAGTAACGTGGCATAGAGTAGAGAGTTGTAGAGTGGAGGGTTGTAGAGTGGAGTGGCATAGCATAGAGTACAGTGGAGTAAGGTGTCATAGAGTGGAGTGGTGTAGAGTGGAGTTGAGTGGTGCAGAGAAGAGTCTCATGAAATAGGATGGAGTGGGATGGAGTGGAATGGCATAGAGTGGAGTAAAGTGGCATCAAGTGGAGGGTTGTAGAGTGGAGGGTCATAGAGTGGAGGCTCATGGAGTGGAGGGATGTAGAGCATCGTGGAGTGGCATAGCATCGAGTGGAGTTGAGTAAGGTGTCAGAGTGAAGTGGCATAGAGTAAATTAGAGTGTTGTAAAGTGGAGTGTCATAGAGTGAAGTTTCATTGAGTGGAGTAGAGAGTTGTGGAGTGGCATAGATTGGAATGGCACAGATGCAGTAGTGTGGCATAGGGTGGAGTGCCTTAAAGTGGAGTGTCAAAGAGAGGAGTATTGTCGAGTGGAGTGTCATAGACCAGAATGGAGTTGTGTGGAGTGGCATAGAGTGAAGTATAGTGTTGTAGAGTGGAGTGGGATAAAGTGGAGTGGACTAGAGTGGCGTAGACTGGAGTGGCATAGGATGGAGGACTGTAGAGTGGAAGGTCGAAGTATGAAGGGCCATAGAGTGGCATAGAATGGGGTAGAGTAGTGTCAAATGCAGACTGGAGTGGAGTAGAGTGTGTAGGGTGAAGTGACATAGAGTGGAATGGCACTGAGTGTAGTAGAATAGAGTGTTGTAGAGTGGAGGGTCATAAAGCTGCACAGTGGATTGACTTAGCATTGAGTGTCAGAGTGTCACAGAGTGAAGCAAAGTGTCATAGAGTCGAGTAAAGTGGTGTGGAGTGGCATAGAGCTGAATAGAGTGAAGTGTCATAAAGTGAAGAGGCATGGAGTGTCATGTAGTGGCGTAGAGTGTATTGGCACAGAGTGGAGTAGAGTGTCATGGAGTAAATTGCCATAGATTGGAGAGGCATTGAGTGAGTGGCATAGAGTGGAGTATTGTGCTGTAGAGTGGAGTGGTTTAGAGTGTACTAGAGTGTTGTACAGTGGAGTAGCTTAGAGTGTCAAAGAGTGGAATGTCATACAGTATCATAGAGTGCAGTGGCATAGTGCTGAGTAGAGTGGAGTGGCATGGGGTGAGGTAAAGTGCTGTGAAGTGGAATGGCATAGTACAGAGTAAAGTGATGTGGATTAGGGTGGGGTAAAGTGTTGTGACGTGGAGTGGCATAGAGTGGCATGTGGAGGCAGGAAGTGGAGTGGTGTGGAGTGATGTAGACTAAAGTGGACTAGCGTGGACTAGCTTATAGTGGAGTACCATGGAGTGACATAGGAGTAAATGGACATGGAGGTGGGGAGAGTTAAGTGTCATGGAGTGGTTTAGAGTGGAGTAGAGAGTGAAGTAGAGTGGCATAGAGTGAAGTAAAGTGTTCTAGAGTGAAAGGGTGTAGACTGGCATACTGTGGGTAGAGTGTCGTAGAATGGAGTTACGTAGAGTGAATTAGCGAGGCGTGGCATAGAGTGGAGTACAGTGGCACAGCGAGGAGTGGCATAAAATGGAGTGGTGTCATACAGTGGAGTGGTGTAGAGTGGAAAAGAGTTTTTCAGACTGGAATATGGTGACATGGAGTGTAATAGAGTGGAATGGTGTAAAATGGAGGCGAGTACGTACAGTAGATTGTCATAGAGTAAAGAGACTAAGGCCCTGATCTATACTTTTTTTGCGCCGCATACTCTCATTATTTGACGCAAAGGCGGTGCAAAGTTACAAAATACAGTTGTATTTTGTAACTTTGGGCCGCATTTGTGTCAGTAAATAACAGTAATGCGGCGCAAATAAAGTATAAATCAGGGCCTTAGAATGGCATGGATTAGAGTGTTGTAGAGTGGAGTATGCATGGTGTGGTAGTGCACTGCCATTACAGACAACTCATTTTCAATTAAAATTACCTTACATTTGCACAGATGTAGTTTTATTGATAAAACTATATGGCGCACAAGCAATAATGTGTGGAAATCTGTGGGACCTAATGTATTGATTTGTTTTGATTGTTATAAAATATTTGTTTCCACCACAATTCAGAATTACAAAAACATTCATTTGTGCTTTCCTAATTCTGATATATTCTGAAATATTGGCATTGTTTACTGGCATTTAAATGTTGTTGTGTACTAAAAAAATTAACATGATGCAGCCTTTCTCAGCACGATTGTCACATAAGTTCTCTCACTGTGCAGTCAGGAAAAAAAGTAACACCAACCTCCCTCAGAAGACAGAGCCTAACATTTGTCCTCTGTCTTTGAATGCACAGCAAATGTGACAAGACAAAAACTAAATTTAAAAGACGTTTATTGCTCATTCGCTTTTGAACTCCAGCATAAGTATTTTAGGGTGCTTCACCACCTCCACTCCCCTACTTCTAGAGCCTATGACATGGGTGTGAAATTGAGGAAGAGGATTATTTAAGGTATGCTATTAGTAAAGAGCACTGACCAAAATAAGGAAGCTTGTAGACAGAATATAGCTCCTTACGGTCATGAAAGATTAGTGACATATATAATTAGAATCGGTCAATCAGAAAGATAGGAGTGCCTCAGAATAATTCCCAGAAAGTAAGCTCTTGCAGAGGAGGGCAAGGAGCCTTTAACAGAGGTGGTATTAGGCTAAGCTCCATGGTATGGACAAAGACATGCTGGACAGGACAGCTAAAACAAATAAAGCCAGCAAATAGAAAGCAAGCACATGTGAGTTACAAAACACAAAGCAAATGGGCAGAATGCATTCCTAGGGAAGCATTGAGCATATCCCCAATATGACTTTGCAACCAAACAGCTGCGGTGTCAGGTAGACTTTGACCTAAATAGCAGGGCTGGATGGAGATCTCACGTGTACCTGATATTGGTCAGCTTTAGATTTCTGTTGCAAAAAATAAGATTATTGACAAGTTTTTCCAATAGGTCTGGCCTTGGGAGGTATGCAAAATATTTTATATAATTTTAAATAATATGCAACAGGCATTAACATGGTAAAAGTAAAGAAAAATACAGTCTAAAGGTTATGTGCCTATGAATAAAATAAAATAAGTAAAAAAGACCAATTACAAAAGTAAATTAAGAATTTGTTAGAACTGACAGCCTTAGGGTGATCCCCCCCCCAACTTTTTGCCTGCCTCCTTCCATTTTTTGACCTTGTTTTTGCTGGCTTTAGGACTCTGTTCACTTTACCACTGCCAACTAGTGCTAAAGTGCTTGTGCTCTTTTCCCTAAAACATGATAACATTGGCTCATACCCAATTGACATATTTAATTTACTTACATGTCCCTAGTAACGTGCAATACATGTGCTCATGGCCTGTAAATTAAATGCTACTAGCGGACCTGCAGCACTGATTGTGCCTCCCCCTTCCTTAGCCATTAACCATGCCACTGGCCTGCACTGCAGAGCCTATGTGTGCAGTTTTGCAATGTCATTCCAACCTGGAAAGATAAAGCACTTTCCAGGCCTACCCTTTTTACACATATAAACCACCCCTAAGATATGCCCTATATGACCTGCAGGACAGGGTGCAATGTATTTAAAAGGCAGGACATGTACTTTTAATTTTTATATGCCCTGTTAGTGAAAACCTCCTAAATTCATTTTTCACTACTGCAAGGCCTCTCTCTCCAATAGGATAACATTGGGAATACCTTATTACATCTTATAAGTGTAATTCCCAGTCTGGAAGAGACAAATTTCTCAAATTTGGTGTACCTGAAATCACAATTTAAAATAAAACTTAAGGTGAAATCAGTTTTTTCTTCCTTTAACCATTTGGTGCCTACTGGCTGTCTCAAATATACGCCTGAGGTGGTGTGACAGCCGGGCATGTGAATTCCCGCTAGACAGCCACACACAAAGTGAGCCTTGGTGTGACTGATAAGCCATCAACATTCTGATATGCCATCCTGAGCAAGATGGGTTTGGAGGGGATGACACTTACACCGGAAAGGTCAGTGTCCTGTGACACACAAAAAGCTGTAGTTAGTCTGGAATGAGGAGAAGAAGGAAGGGCATCTGTGCACTTCAAAGACCCTTCTTTGAAGTCTTCCCCAATTCAAAGGCACAACTGGGTATACGGATTGGACCTCTGACACCACCAACTCAGTACTCTTCTGGACCTGTGGATACTCTGCTAAGAAGAAGGACATCTGTGTTGCTACAAGGACTGCCACTCTGCTATGCTGCTACTCTGTCAGACTCCTGTTTTGCTGAGTTGACCTGCTGCCTGCTGCCCTCTTGCCTAGGAGTGAGATGGGCTGGACCTGCATCTCTACATCCCAGAACCGAAGTGACTCCAAGGGCTTGCTTGTTTGCCTCCTGCTCTGAAGTCTCAGGGACATCAAAGACTTTCCTCCCAATTACGAACAGCACCTAGACTTTTCTTGCTGCAAGTCTTGCTCTGCAAACTGGTGCCAATGCAGTCCAGGGACCTTAGAACGGAGTATAAAGTGCTGCATCTGGCACAACCTGTGCAACGATGCCGTTCTGCCAACCGAAACCGATGCATCATCTGCTGCAAGATTGTGATTGACGCATCACCTCTGCTGCAGGGATTGGACAGGCGCATCATACTCAGCACTGCTGCATCGCCTCTGGAACCACTGCTTCTGAACCAACACTTTGCTGCTACTGCATGGAGATTGACGCATAGCCCCTCCAGCTTGGATTAGCCCAGCACATCACATTTTAAACCACTGCACTCAGAATAAGCTCAACGCACTCGGAAGCAACATTTCACCTTCATTACAAGGAGCAATCCAGCGCAACACCCTAACTCCGGGGGGACCATCGACCCATCTTCTGCTGCGACAAGGAATAAGGTACTGTTGCTCAGCGGGCCCTGCGTGGGTCTTATAGACAGCCTGTGTTTCATCGCGGTTGGCCAGAACTCTTGACTTTGTCCCATTCCAGCTCACCCAGATATCCCAATAAGCGCTAATTGCTTGTAAGTGGTACTTGTACATTTATTCTTTAGAAATTCATAACTAGACCTCTATTTATTGGATTTTTGTCCCTTTGGTCTTGTTTTGCTCATAAAATATAATCTATTTTTCAAACTTAGGTCCATATGTACAAACACATTTTCCCATTGACACAGAATGGGAAATACCCTTTGCTACATCTGGCCCCTAGTGTGGAGTCTTTTGGTGGTGTTGTCACTGTGTTACTGTTTGAAGTGTTACACAAATACTTTACACATTGCCTCTTAAATTAAGCCTGACTGCAGTGTGGCAAGCTACCAGAGGTTAACTTCTAGTTTGTATCTGACTTACCGTGAATAGGGTTGTGGTTCCTGCTTGGACAGGGTGCATACCTCTGCCAACCAGAAACACAAACCAATTCCTAACAAGAATCATGATATGAAAGCAGAAATGAAAGCAGAGGTGTGTATGTTAGTTATTCTTCTTTTTAGGCAGCTGCACGTGTGCACAAAAAAGCCATTGGTCACAGTGAAGAGAGGGGATGGCTGAAGTAGCCTGATTCATTTCCTTGTGCTGTATGCTGTGGTGTGCAGTAGCTCAATAAATGATTAACAATTGAACAACCCAATGGATTAAGAGGGTTGACCAAAAGACCCCTGTATAAAAATTAATGAATGCATTTGTATTCTTTTTTTTTTTTAAAACATGAAGTTCGGGAGGTCTAGACTAGACCTAAAGTGCAAACTAAAAATCATTGGCAAAGGCAATAGGTCGGGTTTTAATATGCTAATACATGCAGTTACAGCTTTGTATAAACGATTCCTTCATGTGTTGCACTCACAAACTTAATTTAGCGCATTAAAGCCAGACCAATTGGCTTTGCCAATATTAAGCGAACAGTAACAAAAATAATTGCTTTCTGTATAGAATGCATATACAAGATAAATAACTCATCAACAGTGTGATGACTGATTATACTTTTTAGATATAAAATATCCTCTCATGCATGCCAATGGAAACGTTTTTACAAGGCAGAAACATACACTGAATAGCCAATGTGACAGGATGATACTAGTTTCGTCAGAGCGAAAGCCCACTTAATGTATAATTTTATAGAATTAGTAACAAAAGGACAAATAAATGGCTGTCAAGGCAGACCTAAAAATGATTTTCCCAGTGCCAATCAGCAATACAAACACTGCAAGTGGAAAGCAACGCCTTCAGACGCAGCATCCAGTTAAACATGGCACCCATCATTCAAGATGCACATTACATTCAATGACTGTCACAAACAATGGTTGCTCTATTGTCATAAAAATGCAAGTCGGTGTGGGGAATTATCAGCTAAAAGAAACAATTGCTAAATGGGTACTGAGGTAACTAGTATTTAGGCGCTATCTTTTTTTGATTTTTGATTTGTGTTGCAGACTTGATTTTCACTTCAAATTGTATGCCTTGAGCTTGTACATGTATGAATTCTGTAAGTAAGACGATTCCCTTTTCATCCCCACACTTAAGACACATTTTCTAAAGAAGTTACTCGTGTTGTCAGGGAGGTCGTGCTGCACTAACATATGTTCCAGGAATTTTTCAGAGGAGCGCTTTTTGGCAACCAGCAAAGGCTACGCCATATGGATGAGAGCGCAGACATCTGACCCTTCAAGATGGCTCGGGCGTCTGTTTACTTCACATTTTCTATTCTGCTCTTTTCTTTCTTTGGTAAGATAAGATGTGTTTATTTGGAAATTATTTCCGCAGGCTCCCTCCGTTGCTGTTCTGTCTTTCATGAGAGAGGATCTGTCTTCTCTTGAAGAGGCATGCCCACAACTCTCCAAACAGCGGAAGCCACCGGGGGAACATGCCATACAGGAGATCCTAGGCGCTATCAGCCGGAATGTGTATATGTTCGAGGGGGCCTTTGATTCTATTGACGCACGAGGACATTGTGTTCTGTAGAATAGCAAAAATAGTGAAGTAGGGAAAAAAGTGAATTTGTACTGAACTAGCGGCACTGAACTAATACTATCCGTATACTTAAATAACAATGATTAGTCACAATAGATTTGAATTTTTAGTTATACCTCGGAAGTCTGACTCGTCGACCAGAGCAGCGGAAGGTGTGTGGCAATCACCTTTGAAGTTGTAATATGTTTAGAGACATATTCCTGCATCTGACGCTTTTTGAACGTACCATGGAATTAATAATAAACCCTGTGATGGATAGTGAAAGGCTAGGGCTAGAATTCTGAGAGGACAAATAGTGATAGGCCAGATGCAATTGCTTGGGATATACCAGTTGTACAGTTACAAATGGTTTCCACTATATGTACTACATGCATTTAACCCAGTGGTCTCCAAACTTTTTAATGCCGCGCCCCTCCAGTTGAAAAATAAAAATCATTGCCCCCCCTCCGAATTTTTCTCAATTATTTGATAAAGATGGCAATGTTTAAATATGTCTAGACCTATTTAAACATTGCTGTTAAGTGCTGATACCTTTTTAAAAATGCAATAACATGCTTCTGCTTAAAAAAAGGCCTGTTATCTGTATAATACTTATTTGTCCAGAGTCTGGCGACTCCCCCTCCCCCCGGGATCACATGAGGCCCTCCTAGTGGGGCCCGCCCCCCAGTTTGAAGACCTCTGATAACCTAACAACTATCTATGGAAAGAATTGCACTTGGTTCCACATGCAACCTGCAACTATTTAGTGAGTGGTATGTACAGGATTCATCTGGCATTTTCTTTTAGCAGAAGTGTTTTCCTGGTTATGTGTGATGAAAACCTGTAGTCCATTATTAAAAACTCGTATGTTGCAGTTGGTTTCAGTAGAAACCATTTGTAACTCATCAACCGGCATTCCTACAAAGGCTGCTCTTAGTCTGGTAATTAGTTACTGTAATGGGTCACAGCAAGGCGCCAAGTGAAGTGTGGGTCTTGAAGTTTTAGGCAAGTGAGGTGTGGGCACGATTGACGTCTATAAATCGGGCCTCAGAAGCCATAAAAACGTTTTTCCTTGTCCAAGACCCCGATTCACTAAGCCTCTGAATCACCTTTTCACCTTGCAAGGCAATGCAGGGCATCTGAAATGCTTGATTTGCGTGGCCTAGTGTGGCCTTGTAATGAATGTAATGTAAAGTAATGAAAGGCAGCAACATGCGCTGCGTTGTGTTACCTTCCTTAGTGGTAGGCGTTCCATTGGTGGAACATGGGCGTTCCTGTGCATCAATCCTGGGATTTCACACGATTCAGGATTTACTAGGGTTTGTAAAGCTGAAATCGGTATCAGGGGCATAAGGCCCCCACCCATGCAGTGTGGGGGGGCGATCTCCAGGGGGTCCCTTCAGCACAGTACTCTGTCTTGTGAGCTCCTGAGTGCATGATAGAAGGGGGCCCTCCACGTACTTTGCAGGGAGACCACCTCAAGTTTTGTCATGCCATTGACCGGTATGCCTACCACATAAAGTCGTAAGAAGGAGAAATGTCTTTACTTCTCCTCATTACTCCCTCTTTGTATGCATAATGCAGTCTGTATCATGCATAGAAAGAGAAATATGCATCTTTGGATTGTTTTTGTGCAGGAACAGCTTTCTTCCTCCAAAAAAACAATCCTGCCCATAAACCAGGCTCCATGAGCTCAGAGAGAGATTCTGACCGTTGGTCATCTGGTCATCTGAATCCTCTGGAAGCAAATGGTTAAACCAGTTCGACCCTCAACATAGGAATTTGCGATGCCTCAACATAGGAATTTCCGATGCAGGGCTCGAAAAGCTGGGTTGGTGTTGACTCATTGGTACAGCCTTAAGATGAAGGAGGTTGTTTGATTCTGAAACATTAAAGTCCCGCTCCCTTTTTTAAAGGCTTTTAATGCCCGGTATAGACCGCTCTGATAAGCCATAGGGCTATGACAAGCCATGACAAGCCATTTGCCGTTCTAGCCAGCAATACCACATTGTCTGTATATAGATGGGTGGGAATGGCTCTTTTACCAATACAAGGAAAGTCTGCTCCCACAGACACCAAAGTTCTTTCCAGATCATTGATAAACAGTAAGAATAAAATAGTGGCGAGAACGCACCCTTACTGCACACCGTGGTTAACTCTGGATGGGGAAGTGCACTCACCACTGGCCCCGTATCTAACTGTGGTCATAAGATCCTGATGAAGGAATCATATATAGGAGACCAACCCCACCTCAAGGCCCATAGTCAGGAGAATAACTGTTAACACAATCATATTAGCTTGTTAGATCCATAAATGCTATTTCTTTGCTTCACGGAATCTGCAACAATTGATCAGGGGGGCAAGCCATTCCTTCAATTGATAGTGACCATAATCCTCTAGCTTTTCAAATCATAGTCCCCCTGCAGTGTCAGCAAATTATCACTGGGCCTTTGGGATCACCTCGGTCTAAAATACAGAGTGTTACAAGGTCCATACAATTACTATGTACCTGATTCATGATTAAGGTCATATCAGCACAGGTCCAAATCAACCTCCTCCCATCGTGCTTGGTATTTAATACCTGCCAAGGCCCAGTGATGATTTGCTACACTGCAGGGGGGGCTGTGACTTGAAAAGCTAGGGGATTATGGTCACTCTAAATTGAAGGAATGACTTGCCCACATGATCAATTGTTGCAGATTCCGTGAATCAAAGACATAGTCAATTGTTGTCCCACTCCCCTCCCAGTAAATGTAGGAATTGCTGATCTATAGGGATTAGGAACAACGCTTTCTAAGTCATAAGACACCAGGAGAGAATATAAATGACAACCCCTAGAGTCCAAGGCAGCAAAATGTGCAACCTGGTAAACAGGGTCAAAAGGAGATGTTATTTGTGGAAGCTAGCAACCCAATTTAGCATTAAAATCCCGTACCAAGAGGAGAGAAAATGATGTTCCTGCATGTATATCCTTCTCAACTGATGAACCAATTAGAGAAGATAGTCCCATAAAGTTCGAATTGCTCCTAGTTGCAAACTCATTATTATAAAAATTCAGCGCGAGAACCCTAAATCTAGTTCCCCACTGTAAATCAAATACCTGCACCCCATCTAATTCAGTTGCAAAGGGAACAATTTTGCATCCAATATTGACCTTAAATCAGGCCGTCAAGCCCCTTTCGCACGACCCACAGAGGATGAAGTAGCGGGAAGATTTAAACACATAAACCCATCAAAAACAGCTTTAGACTCTGGCCAGGTTTCCTGCATAAACACAATGTTGTAATTGTTTGTAAACATCTGACAGCCCTCAATTTGTAATTTAGAAGCCAGACCAGCGACGTTCCAAATAAGAAACTTTAGGCTTGTGCCATCCGAGCCCGTGGAAGGCTCAGTCACAACCACATTTATTTCATCACCAGCCAATACTGACACTTTAAAGTTAGATTTTCGGTGCAGAAAGCCATGGGTTGTTGACAAAAAAATGTTGGTAACATGAGTCGTGGAAAGGGCACTCATGCTGAAATAATTCCCTAATAGCAACAGTACAACCTTCATGATCAAACTCCATGTTTAAATGTCAGTCAATATCTTCCAAGCCCGTAAGGGCTGAGAATCTATTTGGGGGGTGGAATTAACAGTTCCATAGCGACCTAGTGGAAACGTGTTTATGAACGTGGGACCAAATGTACAAAGCTTTTTTCTGTTTGCAAATGGCCAGAATCACAGAATTGGGCTGTTTGCAACCAGAAAAAAAGCATTTTTGAATGTACAAAACCCTATTTTGCAATTCGGTAATCTATTACTGAAACGCAAACTGGGTAGCAATTCAGTATTAGGAAGGGGCTTGCGCAAAACATTCGCAGTTACCACCAACTTCAAGTTGGTGGTAAGCCATTCCCCAAGGACCTCTTGCCCTTTGTGAATGGGGGTGCAAACTATTTTTAAGAGCAGACAGTGGCCCTGCGGACCACTACGTAGTCTTAAAAAATGAAAAGAAAACTTTTAATTTTTTCTCTTTGTAATGCATCTTGTTTACCTTTAAGGAAAACGAGCTGCATTAAAAGAAGATTGCTTTATTGAAAAAGCAATCACAGTCACTGTGCCTGTGATTGTAGCCATTCACAATGAGTTTGCAAATTGTGTCCTGCCTCATGAATATTGATGAGGCAGGTCCGATTGTGACCCGCTGCAAATCACTAACAGTGTTATACACACTGTAGTACATTGCAGTTTGAGATTTCCTAATAGCGAAGGGCTAAAATTCACTATTAGGAAATTACAAACATGCATTTTCGTACATCTTGCCCTGAGGCAGAAGCAACAGCTAGGTGTTTATAAAAAAAAAACAAGTGGTGGACTCCTGATTGAACTAGTTCTCACCATACCAGCTCTAGCTGGGGCTAACACTTAACTGGCGATTACAGGATTGCGATATTTAATAATTAGGCCACTTTCTGCCAATTTATTCAATTTACTTAGACTTAACAACCAAAAGCTTGCGAAGCCGGGCACTGAGGGTGCCCCACAGGTTGGCACTCATAAGAGGCTAGGTTACAGAATAATCCACTTTATGGGACCAAGATCCCCGTGCGCCATGGCAACCTCTTCCAATTTGTGAATGGGTTACCACGAACTTCAAGTTGGTGGTAACTGCAATTGTTTTGCAACCGCATTCATGGTCGCAAAACAATCTTACATGGCCCTGCAACTCGCTATTAGGAAGGGGCACCCTCAGCATGCCCCATCCTAATAGAGAAGCGCAAAAACATTTTGGGATTCGGTAATGGATTACTGAATCACAAATTGGGGTCTGCACATCCAGAAATGCTTTTAACTGGTCCCAAATGGCATGATTCTGTGAATCAGCCATTTGGGACTAGGAAAAAGCATTGTACATCTGGCCCAAAGTGACAAAGTCCTCAGACGAAAGTGAAAGTTGGCGTTCTGCCAGCTTAATTTCATTTGAGACAAAGTCCACCACCCGCGCTAAAAAGCTGTTGATTGAAGACTTAATTAAAAAAATGAATTACCTTGTTGCCACGCTGCTCCTGTGTCGCCGCCGTTGCACTCCAGGCACGGGCTCCCAGCCTGCCCTGTGCCAATCATGACGCTGCTCAATTTAGCATCATGGTTGGCTGGAGCGCCCCGGCTGGGTGCTCTAGCACAGACTAGGAGCCTGTGCAGGCTCTCTCCAACTTGGCACCACAGTGCCGGGTTGGAGAGAGCCCTTGTGCGCATGTATGTTTGGCCGGCCCGAGACGTCCGGCCAAACGTATATGCGCACTGAGGGGAGTGCTCTGTGCACTCCCCTCCATGCTCGTGACCCCCGTGGTCCCGCCCTTTTAGAAACAAAATGACGATAAACAGTGTTTATTGTCGTTTTGTTTCTAAAGGTTACAGCTCTTGCTGCTATTGGCGGGGGCGACGCTCCTCCGCCCTGACGGTGGAGCCACCCCTGCCATATCAATCAACGATCACCAAACCTCGAAATAACGTAAAAACAAACAGAAAAAAAGAGACAAAAATGATCAATTGCACCCAGTACCTTAAGAGAAGGAGGGGAAATGGGCTGATCTTTGCAAATTCAAAAGGAGGAAACCAAGAAGATGTCGCTGGTCCGGGCTCTGTCAATCTATGCTGGGCTAAGATGGGCCTGTCTTGGCCCAGTCTTCGTCTGGGTGCACGCCCGGGGCACGTCAAGCCTGCGTCTCGTACTGCTGGTCCCCAGGCATGCCTTTATGCTCCTCCTGGCACAGGAGGTGGGTTGGCATCTCCTTGCTGCGGCAAGTGTGACTGGGGCATGTAGGCAAGAGCCCCCCAGTCATAGATGCAAGATCCCAATGTTGCAGGTCACTGGGTGTGCCTTTATGCGCCTTCGGGTGCAGGAAGTGAGTTGGCGGTTCCTCGCTACTGCAAGCATGTCTGGGGCATGTAGGCAAGAGCACCTGGCCACTGATGCAAGATCCCCGCGCTGTGGGTTCACGGGCATGCCTTTATGCACCTCCTGGTGTGGGAAGTGACTTGGCGACTTCACGCTGCTGCAAGTGTGGTTGGGGTGTGTAGTCAAGAGCCCCATACCAACGATGCAATATACAAAGTCTCTTCAAAAATTAGAGTTTACACTCTCTTGAACTCCTCCTTAATTTTGTCCATGTGGCAATAACCCCACATCCTTAATCGTGAAGGTTTGATGACTGTTCAACAAATTGTGAAAATGATTTTCTTTCTTTAGAAGCCATCGAATCCATGTGAAGCAAATCGTATTTAGCCACTCTGTTTAAATTCATAAACCTGTGGCCTTAGTCTTCACTGCATATTTGAACAATTGAACCACCGTCACAGGCATACTGTACGTGGAGACACCTAAATTTGAAGCCAGATGTTTTATCTTCACCCAATCACCTATCAGCACTTTGGGCTCTTTCACTCTCTTTGGGCATCAAATTCACTTTTTCTCATCAAAATGTTCTTTTCCTCACTTTTCATCCATTCACTCTTTCCTGCCAAACGTGCCATGCCATTATGCCTAGTATGTTTGGGTTTGTATCCCACCCTCGTCGCCAGCTGACAAAGTAACTCCTTCAAGTTCTTGCAGATTTCAATTTAGATATCATTATTGAAGATACATGAAACGACCCTAGCCACCATTCACTTACAAACCGCTCCTTCAGCCTCCATCTCCACTCCCCAAAATCTGAATCATAAAATTCTCAGAACGCACAGGGTAGAACATTCTAACAAGTAGAGACTAGGAAATACCACAATCACCCCACTGGGTTAATCATGGAAAATCTACATTAAATATGGTGATTATTATTTTAAAAGTATATTTAGAGCACACTATTTCTGCCAGAGACTATTTATGATCATGAAGGGTGCAGGTTACATATTTGAAACTACAGAATTCTACAATAGCATAATCTGTTATATAGCTAACAATCTTTTAATACATGTGTCATTTAACGCAATTTTTAAGGCGATTTTGAAAGATGTTGAGCCTTGAGACAATACGTTAACCACTTTCTTCTGTATATTTTCAATTACGAACATATTGTGTCGCTGTAATTCATATTGTTAATACTTACATAGTTTTCATGGCCAAGATAAGACATGATTGATTGTCTGAATGCGTTTTTGGAAGCCAGTCATTTTCACAGGTGCACCGTCCAGGAAGTCCTCAGAAAAGAAATGAGGGGTTTGCATAACCTTTAATATTATGCAACCAGGCCATATGGTCGTAGTGAGGAAACTGAGGAGGTCAGTCTGATCATCTTTTTATCCCAGGTGAAATCTCCCAATAAACTGAAGGGCATATTTATCATTGAGTTACGCCACCATTGCGCCTCGCAAGGGGGTGCAGGGGCGACACAACTACTTAGTCAGATTTATCAAGCCATACAAGGCTACCTTGGTGGGCCTGTATGGCTTGATAAAGCTAGAGTAATGAAAAGAAGCACAAATCCCTGCGTTGCATTACTCTGCAACAGTGAGGAGTTCCATGGATGGACTGTGGGTGCTCCCATCAATCCACCCATGGATTGTGTCCCAGTCCGAGATTTACACACACTGGTAAACCTGGGAATATGTCAAAATGCTATGCCTTCCCAGGGCAGGTACAATGAAGAGAAATATCTCAGTTTCTCCTCGCTATTTCCTCTTTCTAAGGGTGCTGCATTCTGCAGCACACTTAAAAAGAGGAAAATGCCTCTGAAGATTGTTTATGTGCAGGAAGGTGTCACTTCCTACACAAAAACAATCCGGCCGTCAACGCGGGCAGCCTTGCCCCACAGCGCAAGGGTGTCTGCATTGGTGCTAGGCAGCCAAAAAGGCACTATCGCAAGGAAAGGACAGGAATGCACTGTATAATGTTAAATACAGCGTATTCTTGCCCCTTTGCGTAGCACAACAAGGTGGTTTGCAGCTCTGCGTGAAATAATGATAAATCTGCCCCTTAGTTTCTTCAATCCTAAATTAATATGGAAAATTGTTCTCCAAGGGGCCTGGACTCAGGGTGCAGAGTTTCACCTTATTAGACGAAAGCAACGAGTTCTCACGATCGATAATAGGGACGCTTCCGGACAAGCTGACTTTCAACCTTACAATTCTTCCAGCTGATTGGGCCGCTGCCATGGAAAGCCCTCACAAACCTACCCACAGCCCCCCTTGATCTCAGACTTCGAACAAATTCTCAAAGCCTACTTCCTGGGTCTGGAATGTCATGCAGTAGTATTTCTGGTAGCGCTGTAATGTCTTTATGTCCCACCAGCTGAACCTCATCTGCAACCAAGTCACCTGCATGTTGCCCATCTATTTGTACCACTTCTTATGTACCTTTTGATTATAAGTATGTTTATCACTTCTGTTGGCATTGCACCTGAATAAATACATACAACAAATTATTTTTATAATGCTCATTGGGTACTTGAGGAACGAATCGGCGTGTTACTAAACGACTACCAACAGCTACAAACAGCCCTCTACTAAAACTAGCAACTAGTTCCTTCCCCAATCGTGCAGGCATTAGTTTCAGCAGTGAAACACGTCATCAAATTCTGTTGCGCTATGAAGTAACTTGCATCACAAGTCGGCGCTTTACAGAACAATTAAAGACGTAAGTAAAAGCTGAAAGTATCGTTACCTGTATATGAAAGCTGAAAGTAAAGTTACTTTTAAAAGTCAGCGGTCGGGCTCGTTAAATTATATGGGTTGCAAAGCAATCTATTTAAGTTGGACTCAGCAAGTAGGGTTGGCTATTGCTACTCCCAGCCACCCCTCAAGGATTATCCTAAGGTGTTACATGTGAGCAACAATACGAAGTTTTGTAGCTTTGTGAAAAGCGAGACGTATTATTGTTTTCACTGTGTGAGTCTTATTTCGAATTGAGTGAGTGATATTTAGTGCCTGTGTTTTAATATTAGTCCCACGTTTTTTCCTAAGGTTTTAAATACTGTTAGGTCTCTTTGTGCCCATTGACAATAAATAATTGAACTATTTTTCAGAGCAGGAGTGAAAACGAGGTTTCTTTCCTTTATTTAATGACAAATATTGCTTTGTTAGCCTGAAATCGTCAATCATTCGCTGGGAGGTTGCCATGGCGATGCTTCCAGATCCCATCTCAATCAAGATTTAATACACAGGAACAGAACGCGTGATACAATCGCTCCGGAGCCTATGTGCATGCACGCGATCATTATTGAACACATAAGAAGGCTGCTGCTTTTTCTCCAAATAAACAGACCGGAGGCTTTGCTTGCACTTAAAGGGGAACTCCGGCCCGCATTCAGCGTTGATTCCTGGCGCAAAGGTGATTGCTTATTTTTTATGTCAGTTAAATCTTTTATTTCTTACAGAGGTGCTGTTCAGCATGGCAACTCATGTAAACATCCATAGCACATGACACCCAATAGCCAAACCAACACAGCATTGCACTTCTTGCTACACCCTGTAAGGAAGGACATGACACTAACGTAACCAATGTGTCAAGAACCTCATATCTACATATGGAAAATGATGATATATAGCAGAATCTAAGTGGTGTATGGGAAGTACACTATACACATAAAGAACGACATTGGACTTATGAAGTTACAGCAGGTAGATCAGGGTGTCACACTGCACGCACCTGCTTTAACTTGCCTCCATATTACACCATGCAGAAAAGCACCACAACCAATCAATGACGTCTATGCACAATTACAATATCACACACTTGTGACTATTGCACCATACTGCAATACCGGTCATTGGAATCAAATTGTTGACAATAGATTTGGCTTGTAGCCCTGTTGCTTTATACAGCAAAGTGGGGCACGCTATGGCCCCACCTGATGTAGCACCTGAAACATATTAGCATCATCAGACTTTGCTTGACGGCATATTTTTGCACCAGATACAACCTACTGCTTTATTCACACCCGCTTGAAGCTTTGGAACCAAATTGTTGGCAACAGTTTCGGCTGGTTGCCACATTGATTGACCCAGTAAGGTGTGGCACAATATTGCCACCCCTGATGCTGTTCTGAAAATATATTGCCAACATCAGACTCAGCGGCCTGTCGTTTTTGTACACCAAAAAAGACTGCAGTACCTTATTTCTACCCTTCCAGACTTTTAGATAATTACCATATTTTATGAAGCAGGCTACCACACTGCCAAAAAACAGTTAATGGTGATGCATCCTTTAAAACTGACACCTAATTCCAGCACCGAGAAAGAGTTGGAACCATATTTCCACTCCTGATTGATCAAGGTACAATACTGCAAATAAAAGATTCAGGTTCACCCCATGCTGTGTCACACTGTAGACACATCTGATACCTCATGTCTTCGCTGTACCTCAAATTATTGCATATCAACCTTTTTCATCTACTCTGTGACCATAATGTCCCACATGTTGCTGCCTTTGATTTTCTGTTTATTGCAAAGGATTATTGCTGTCATCCTTAGACCACCAAATCGTGAAGCATTTTCATCAAGCACTCACTCCTGATAAATGGTCCCCCTAGCTTGGCTTGCGAAGAAATGAGTAGAAAATGTTGGGTATGAAGTTGCAGAAAATTGCCAAAAGATGTGCAACATAGAATGGATAAAAATGGTGTTTGGCTTCGGTCACCTTCAGTGTGGTGGGCTTGATTAAGTCCATACAATGTGAGTGTCTTTGTGCGGGCACACCACATGGTATAGGTTAGTTCAAGAATTAAGGTTAGGTGATTTTGGTGAACTCTGCCATATGCGCTAGTGAATTACAAAGAAATTCACAGTAATTCGCTTCTGCCTACTGTAGAAGAACAAACATTTGCAATGGAGTGGGTCTCTCATCTGCTCGAGTTAGAGTGATTAGCGTTGTAAACTCCTAATCCGACTTTTTTTGCCACATAAATTGAAAATTAAAAGTTACACAGTTTCACATAAGGGAGTCGATTCACAGTGCCACGGCCGCCATGAGCATCAGCGTGAAGAGACACCTAAAAGGCGGTAACAAAACCTCCCCAAGGAGGGACAAAGGTAAACCATTTACCAATGTCATCAAAGGATTTTTGAAGGGCAAGCCTACGAACGAGTGGTAGTGATGGGCATGAGGCGGGCGTTGTTGAAAGCCCAGATACATACTAACACGTCCGGAAAAGCAGCGCTTGCGCGCTGCAGTGCTCGACCTAAAAAGGGCAATCACTACTGTGTGTCCTACCCACGAATTGCAAATTGTTCGATTCACGCAATTGGTACCATTCTCCGTAGCAAAATGAGGACCAGTAAGAAACACATGAACTGCCTTGTTTGTGGGCTGTTCAGGCAGTTCCTGTTTCTCCCTGGACCTCGCTTTGCAAGGGAGAACCACACGAAGTGCTCTAATTGCAAGAATTACACGAAATTTGTCCATTTCTCTCTCTGACCTTTGTAGCATATTTGGGTGGTTTCTGTAGTCCAATTTCGCATTACAGATCAATTTAAAAAACGGTTTGTTTCGAATGGCTGGGCACGAGAAGACTGATGTATGGGGGGTAGAAAGGTACTTAGACTCAGCAGCAGGCTGCAGCAGCAAATGCTGAATTTTATAGCAAAGCAAAGGCCTAATTCAGGATTGGAACAATGGATAATAATTGCATAACATGCGTGGCTGTAGTTGGCTGGCAACCAAATGAATAATTGTGAAGGGATGACGTTTTCCCCCTAATTTCAATCAAGCTTTGTGTAACACTAGAACCTGAGAGCTTTAGGATTTTCCCTTCTTCACATGGGGCTGTGCCTGTCGCCCTGCTTCAAGCCTTACTGGAGGTTGCTCTTTTTTTCAATCAGATGAGGGTTGTGCGTTCTGGTGAATGGTGAGTCCTGTGCTCTGTGTTGGGATGAGGGTCATTGGCAGGAAGAGGCATAGATGGGCTGCTGTTGTCCTCACCATGGGTCTGGAAGCAGCTGCCGTGCTCGCTGCCGGAACATCCTTCTCACGGATGCGCACAAATCCTGCACTCCTCCATCAGTCTGCAGTTCAAGTGCCCCTCCGTGACCCCACCCTTCAACCATGGATTTAGATGAATTGCCTTATTACACTTATATTTTCCTTTTTGCGTACATGGCTGGACACGGAGGGAAGGATTACCTGCCAGTTTCTGATCTCATTGTGGAAAATACACTGACCTGTGTCCAATCTCATTCATCTAAATATATAGGGCCAGATGAGGTCCATTCCGCGGCACCCACAGTAACCTTGCCTGTCAGGGCAGCATCACTCTTTATGGGTTATAGCAAGTCTGTGACCATACGCCCATCTGTACACTCGCTCTATGTCTGATGAAGCCACAATGCATTGTATTTTGTGAGCACAGAACAACACTCGTTTAGCACCAACTCAACCCATTTCCTCCAAGGTTATGTGGTCAATCAACACTAAAAAGCGTGAATTTCTCAAATTGTGTCAATTTTATCAATTTCCCGGTGCACATGAATTATTATGTGATGCTGCAGAGTTAGAACTCACCTATGTGCATTGCATCCACCATTGACTGCATCTGTGACCAAGAACCAATGACGGTTCTGTATTGACTCACAACATGGTGTGTCTATTGAGTGATCGACTGACTGGGAGAACTTACACTCTATTTCACTAATTTAAGATCTCTTTTCTCAGAGCGACCAGGCGAGGGTGAAGAAGATCAATGACAAATTCATTAGCAACTGTTAGATTTTTCTCATTTGCTGCTATGAAAACGGCATCTAGAGGTACATTTTGCAGGGTGCAGTTTGTGCTCTCTGCTTACTTGGACAACATACACTCTTGCAGTGTGACCACTTGCACGGCCTGCAGCAGAAGTAATGAGCTGGCCTGAGCATCTTTCCCTTTGGAGGTGGACTAGATACTATTTTCTTGGGATGTTACCACTTAGAAGGAAGCCTGAAAAATGCCTTCGTGCACTTGATATTGCGCAAGTATAAGTGGCAAAGTTTATGCAAATGTCTTGTTCACTCAGTGCCATTTATGTAATTGGACTCTTAAAAGTCTTTGATTGGCATCCAGGATGAGAGAATTTGTCTAATTAGTGTTAAATAGAGTGGCACATGTGAACTGTACAAATTGACCACAAGTATATGTTCATAACAAAAAACAACAATACACACAACAAACACGCAGCACCAGAATATGTTCATAATCTGACATAGACAAAACACACCCTAAGAAATAACTCCGATAGAATGTAGAAAAAGAACCCATTGTTTTTTCTTGGAAATTATGGGGATCACACTCATTCCCTATCAACTTGATATGCTGAAGACTTTGAGGCAGATTATACCTGGTGACCATTTCACCTACAAGGTTCATAATAATCTAAGATATTACATGTTCCAACGCTCAAAACGGCGTTTGACTGGTAATTTCACACCGTTTTCGATTATTAGGAAGAGTGCTGATTGGGAAACATGATGTGAGCCTCTGACCTTCAATCCATCTCTCTCCTTGGAGTTAAAGCCTTATGTTCTCTCCAAAAGCTGTTAGAAGTCAACCATGGCAATCCCTAGGTGCTACTAGTGGATGTGCACCATGAATAACAAACTCACAATATTCTTTGGGGCAGAAAATCAAAGTCAAATTATCAAAAAAAGAATTGACAGGTAAGTCTAAATTTTCTATACTTAACTCCACATTCATGTACTTATGAAGTGTATGTATCTTCAAGGTATGCAGACGGGGAATTAGGAATAGTAAATCTATACTTCCCTACATGCACTTACCTTTCAATATTTTCTCCCTTGATATTCTGTCCTCGATAGTCTTATACCACAATATTGTTAAAAATTGTTCACCTCGTGTATCAAGCCTTTAAGCTCAATGTTTGTGGTGTTCAAGATCACCGTGCACCAATGTTTGGATGACTACCAACATTGATTCAAATCTTCCTCTTTAAATGAAGTACTCACCCTATGCACTGGTCTCACCAAACTCCAAGCTTGGATGATGGATATCCGCTTGTTGGGCAATCACAGAAAACAGAGTTCCTTCTTTTCACCCCTAAATATAAGAACAAATTTGGCCCAATACTCTTGGAGGAAGTCAAAGAAAAAGACTTCACTCCTTCGTTCTGTCCAACAGCGCTATCCTTGGGATTTACTTTGAGTTATTCTCTGTCATTCACTCATTGCACGAAAGACTAAATAAACCCCAAAACTATAGCTGCATGTCCCTTGTCAAACATAAATAATTATAAGTACAATTGTACGTTTTGCTTCTCACACGGGAAACGTAATGGTCGTAAGAACAACCCAAGATATTGTTTATTCCTGTAAATTGTCACATTAAACATTATAGTTTATTCCTTTGACACATATGTAGGTGAGGTTGCACTCACAGAAAGCTCCGATTGTGGAAAGACTATTTTACTTTACTGCCTAACTACAAGACAAATGAGAGAAATATCCTCAAAATATGCCATTTCACAATGAGAAAAGAACAATTACTGACAAGTTTTGGGTTGTTGCACTATCGGTTTAATATAGGATTTTACACAATCCATGCAGAACGAAGCACCCCCAGAGGATGCAGAGTATGGTCAACCTTCTATCGATGTCAGAAAACAGCTCCAGGATTCTATGCAAACATGGCACAACTAAATACACCAACTAAACCTGAACACCCTGGGGAATCCATTGGTGGTTGACTTGCTTCGTCCTCCTTATTCACTGTCCAGGAGTTTTGCTGAAAGTACTTACCTGACACATAGAACTATATTTTTTTAAAGTTGCCCTTTTATTTTCTTTCTACCTTACTCATCTGTAAATATGGCAAAAGGGTAGTCAACAGAATAATGTCTTTCCCTTGGTAGGAGTACAACTTTTGTAAGGTTTACAAGCCCTTTGGGCCACAACTGCATCATTTTTCTTTTTTTGATGCAGCAGAGGCGCTAGCAGTGCATTGCACCGCTCCATATTTGACGCTCTAGGCCCAATGATTCAGTTTGCAGTTTGTAAATCCCTGCATCACATTTTACCTGCACCAGGTATAATGTATGCAGGGTAGGCGTTACCTCGGTAAAGCTACGTAGAATTGACGCAATGAAATTTACAACTTTTCTCTGCGTCATTCATACCTGGAACCTCTTTCTATGTTTATCATTTTCTATTTTCACTGTAGTTTGTATGTCTGTTCTGAGTGTCAACTACTAAAAAAGCAAATTCACATGATGTACCTCTGCCCGCGCTGCAGCTCAACAAATGTATTCCTGGTTTTCCAGATACGGCAATGCCTGCCTGGTCAAAACTCAGTGGTCAAAACTCAGTCAGTTTGTAAATACCCTCACTGTCCCCAACCTGAAGTCATAAATCTGACAAGAAAAACATAGTCTACTTGAACACATACTCCTTCCTGAATGTACAGCAAGGTGGATAGGAAAGGGTAAACAGAGACAATTATGGGACTCTTAGAATAAACTCCTGCGACTTTTGCAAATTTGTTGTATTTCCCAATAGGGTTTAAGTTTCTACACCACATAGCCTTGAAATAGAATCAGACTTATAAGGAGGCTGGGGAGTGCTAGGGGTTGTCCTTTGTGTGTCTGTAAAGCTGCTGTGTGCACAGCCGAAGATAGCTTTAACTCTCCCTGTGCAGTATTGACACTCCCATTAAACCTGATCTGGATACTTGGAAACTTTTAGAATGTTTGTCTTCATTCGGGAAGCTATGTCTATTGTGCTGCACATTATTATAATGCGTTGAGCAAATCCATTGAGACCTTTGCAACAGCTGATATCATTCCTCTTCACCCTGCTGGATTCAGATCCCGAGTAGATCCCACGTGGGAAATTCATACACAGTCTTACAAGAGAACATGATTAATAGTTCTGTATGTGCAAATACGAGGTGAGGAAGGTGCCACAGTTGAAGAAAGTGGACACAGGTGACCAATCCCGTATTGAGTGGCTTGGGTCCTTTCTAAAAATTCCTGATGTCAATTTGCCAAGCAACTTCAAACTCAAAACTGACACAAGTTGGAGCTATTGATGCAATGGCCATCCATGAAGTAATCTGATGCAATCTGAAACTGTGTGCCCATGTTAACAAAATAGCAAAGTAGGCCAGTGAAGACATCGACTCTCATAAGTCTATATACATCCTTTAAGACTAACCATGTGGCCAGAACTAGATACAGATGCACTATCTATTAAGCACACCATTTTGCCATGATGAGTGTTTCCTTTGGCATGCTATAAGAAGAAGCTATTGTGCTGGTTTCTTTGCTACAGTTGCAGTCACCAGATGCCAACTTGTGGATGTCTTTGTTCACATCCCCATAAGCAGTCAAAATACAAAGTTCTCAACGGGTAGGTATCCCTTGTGGGAAATTCACCATGCTTCTGTGACTTGTAGAACAATGATCTCTGTCCTGTTGTGAGACCAAGGCATGTATTTCTGGACATCTGGATAGGGTTCTCAACGCACAGTCTGCTTCCTGTTTTGGCATATTTATTGCAGCTTCACATGTACTGCTGGGCTTCCAAGAGGACTGTCCTATTACACAGCTCATGAAACCAAGTTCCATGTTATCCTTTTCTCTCAAAGACAGTTTTGATCCTGCATACCTTAGAACTATTTTTATGATTTACCCATTCACTCGGACACTGTATTTTTATCCATCTTCCTCTGATTCCTGTCTGGTTCCTTTAAGTCAGGCATCCTTTATCCTTCCTCACAAGAACTTGTGGATTTGTTGAATTTGCATGTATTTTTATAACTTATACATGTGGAGGTCCCCATGACTTTATTTTTAACTACATTGAATTGTAGGGTGTTTATCAGTTTTCTCTCCGATGAAAACCTTGTGCTTGGCTCTTATTCTGGAAAGCGAGAAGCTCGGTAATTTTATGAAGCTACAGAGGAAGTTATGGAAAATGTAAAAAAGCTTAAATATACCCGTATTAAGGTGTATTGAACGGTATACTTCTATTATATATGTGATGCTGCAGAGTTAGAACTCACCTATGTGCATTGCATCCACCATTGACTGCATCTGTGACCACAGAGATAATGATGGACAGAAATAAATTAGCAGAAGAACTATTTAATAATTTGGATAGCGGACATACGGTCAGACAAGCAATCTCAGGTGGAAATCCAATGAGAAATGAGGGTTTAAGAGAAAAATTTACCAGATTAGAAAGACTTAAAAAGAAAGAAATGTCAAAATGGTGGGATAGTGCTTCTTTAAAACATTATAAAAAACTGATAAGAATACCTAGAGGTCTTAGGTCAAATATATTCCCTACTTGTGACGATTTGGATACAGATTTACTAATTAAATGGGAGGAAGAACTGAACTCAAGTTCATTTAGATTAATGGACTTACTTATAGAGAATGCAGAAAGGAAGGTTCACAAATTACAGTTGGAAATTACGACTTTAGAAAAGGAAATTGAGGACTTGCATTTAAAGATGGCAACAGATGAGAATTATGATATTCTTAATGATATAATTATGAAATTTCAAGAGAACATTAAAGAAAGAAAACCTAGGAAATAAAAAGAGACAAACAAGATTATGTAAATGGTAGAGTCTTTACATTTTCTAGAAAGTATGATCATTTAATTACGCGAACCATACCCAGGGCATTCTCAAATACATCTGTAAGTTCAGGAGCTACATCTAAAAGTATTCCATCAACAAGTGATAGTGAGATGGAGAGTACAGAGGAACCAATACTGACTACGCGTATAGACAATAATTCTTTTTTTACAAGAAATGTGGAGGATACAATGAAGCAACAGAGACCAGAGTATAAGAAGGGATCAAGACGGAAAACAAGGAGAGAGAAAAGGAACAGAAATTCAAGAACAACACATAGGGATGAAAACAAGATTCTGGAACAGGAAAACTTAAATGCATTCTCTAGACATGATAATATTGTAATTAATCTTTCAGACGAAACTTTAGCACCAGAAGGACTAACTCTTCTCAACAGAGGACTTGGATTTTGCCCCTTAAGCAAGGGGGATGTATGTAAATCTAAAATAGACATTTAAATTTGTAAGAAAACTTAAACTTAAGAAATACTTTGAACTAGGTTCTATACAAGACAGAGGGAGTGAGTCGTCACTATTTAAGAAATCTTTGAGTACATTATCAATACAAGATATCAATGACACAGTAGCACTTATGTCGATTACCGACTCTCCAGCTACTACTCTTGGAGTATTACAAGATTTGAATATTGCGCCAGATGTCCATTTAAGCAGTGGTCTTAGACAAAAATCCACATAGACACCCAAACTTTCTTCAAATAATAACGTTGATGTTTTCTATAAATTGGTTAATGAAGACCTGAATAAGAAAAATAACATAGCTGTGAAAATTAGAAACAACAAATATAATTTGAAATTGAAAGAAGATTTGGCATTGAAAACCCTTTGAAATTCAGACACTATAATTATTAGAAGAGCAGATAAAGGAGGTAATGTGGTTGTAATGAATAAAAAAGATTATGATAAAGAAATCTATACTCAGTTAAATAATGCAATATGTTATGAAAGAGTGAAGTTTCATCCAATTTCTAAACTAACTTGCTATATCAATGATAAGCTTAAAATATGGTTGGCGAGACATATATTGGATATTGATGAGTATAAGTATCTACAGGTAGATCGTTCTAAATTTCCTTGCTTGTACACTTTGCCTAAAATACATAAGAATCTCCCGTTTCCTCCTGGGAGACCAATAGTATCTGGAATTGGTAGCCCCACTGAGAAAATATCAGAGTTTGTAGATATATTTTGACAACCTTTAGTAGCAAATCTTCCATCTTATATCAAGGATACTAAACACTTGTTGAGTATGATGATGGCTATAGTCTGGGAATCAAATATGTACATGGTTACTTTAGAACTAGAGGCCTTATGTACAAGTATTAAGCATGACTCAGGTATTCAAGCTGTAATGTATATGCTTAATAAAAGATCAGTCAGACTATTAGATCATACAGAAATGTTGATAGAAATGATGGAACTTATCCTTAATCACAATTATTTTTTATTCAATGGAGAATGGTTCAGACAGAAACAAGGAGTTGCAATGGGGTCAAGGTTTTCTCCCTCATACGCCAATCTGTTCATGGGCTGGTTTGAGGAAATGTGGTTATGGGGTCATGGAGCAGCAGAATGACACTCTTATAACCTCTATTGGGGGAGATACATAGATGATTGTCTCATGATATAGACTGGAACTTTGGAGAAACGTCACATGTTTTGTAAATATTTGAATAACAATGAGGTTAATATGAAATTTACCTATCATTATAGTACACTAACATAGAAGTTTTAGACGTAGAATTATATGTAGTTAACAACAAGACTGAAAGTAAACTCTACAGAAAACCTACATCTTGCAATTCAATACTTTATGCTACTGGTGCGCACCCGGCATGCCAAATAGAAGCAAATCCATATGGAGAAATGGTTCGTGCAAGAAGAAATTGTAGTATGGATAAGGATTTTTTTGACTGTGTATATGACATGAGAAAACGATTTTTGGCAAGAGGGTACAAAGAAGAGACTGTGAAGAAATCTATGAAGAAGGCATTAGGTCTACCTCGAGAACACACTTTGAAATATATGACAGTTAAGAATCAGAAAAATAATGAGTATATATGAATTATATTGGATTATACTGAACACTCGGCTTTACTACTTAAAAGCATGAAAAAATATTGGCACATTCTTTTACAAGACCGTACATTAAGCAAATATTTAGAAAAAAAAAACATAGCGACCTATCGTAAAGGACAAACCCAGAGTAATTTTCTATGTCCCAGTTACCCCAAACAACCAGATATCAATTGGTTTTATTTACATAATAGGGGCTTCTTTAAATGTTGTAGTTGTGGGATGTGTAAGTGGACTTGTCAAGCACAAAGGGATTTTGTGGGAATTGATAATAAGAGATATTTAATACAAACTCATATTGTAATACTACATATGTGATATACATGTTAATTTGTAAGTGTAACAGGATATACATTGGAAGTACTATTCGCTCGCTCAAAATAAGAATTGCTGAACATTGGAGAGCTATCAAACAAAATGATGAAAAATATCCCATTACAATACATATGAAAGATTGTAATGCTCCAAATGTGCATAAGGAATTTAAATTCTTTGGCTTTGAACATGTGAGATCTAGTTCAAGAGGAGGCAATAGAAAACTTGCTCTTAGAAGGAAAGAATCCATGTGGATTATGAAATTACAGGCAGTAGAATATGGTCTTAATTCTGACTATGAGTTAGAATATTTTTTGGGGAGATCGATGAACTACTATAAATATATTCGATGTAAATGTGTCACAAACAATGCACACACAAAGGAAATGCTAGGCCTGTTCTGTCTAATACTATAATGATCTAATTGCTATGTGTGTTTCGTATACTCACTGCCACTATATATTAGAATTTAAATATAGGCATTAGCCTTTAGATTCCATAAAGTTCTGGTATATTTTTGGTTAATAATTGTTGTTGTGTAGTCCAAAAAGAACTTGCAAGAAAGTTGTACTGGCTGTGTTATTTTGTACAGATAAGAGATAGAGAGTTGTACTTTGCCTTATACGTAAGGGATATTGTCGTATAACGAACGGACTACAAATGCACTAGAGTTAGTCCGTTTTCTACTAAATATGAGGCGGGACTTCAACAACCCGGAAGAGACGCGCTGCCATTTTTACATGTACTTGATACAATACTACAAGGGACTGGAGGCGGTGCGTTGTTGTTTTTTTTACCAATTACGAGGCGGGGCTATATTAGCCCAGAAGAGACGCATTGCCTGTTTTACTTGATACGCGTACTTGCGTTGATCACACGAGAAACATCACTCTGGTCTTTAGAGGTGAGTGGGCCTTAGGAGTGCTGAATGGGATACTCGTTTATAATGAGTCATTAATGCTGCTAGCTCTATAACTGGATATATATCCTGTTTGCAGGTACGATTCTCGTTGTACAGTTTGAGTGTTCAGACTCAAGTTATTCGACTTGTCAATGGAGAGGTAAGCTATTTGATAGTGGGACAAATTGGACATGATAAGAAATTATATTATATTTACTATTAATTTATTACATTTAGGTACTTATCTTCATTTAATTGATTCAATTGATACTGTTCTAGAAGAGAGCTTTGTGGATAGCTCATAAACAGGTATTTTCTTTAATAATATTCTTAAAAACACTTTTTAATGTAGACATACTTAAGAGAGGAATAACAAACTTCACTTGTGTGTGCATATTTGTAACACATTAATGAGGATGTCACTAAGGTGTATAGTATGGATAGAATACTTATACAACATTATTTTATTGTTGTCTATTGTGTATAGGGATTTCCACTGAGCTAATAATGGGATTATATATAAATACACAGTGTAATTGATGGATTATATATGTGTTGACAACTAATGGAGTTATTTGGCTGGTATTGAAAATGCTAATAAGAGGGAATGGTTATTATTATTCATATTTATATTTATGTTGGCAGCCGTTTAAAGCCCTGAGGAAGTCAATGGGGGAGACTCAACCCAGATGAAACATGTGTTGGCTTGGCTGGATTTATGTATGAAGAAACATGACTTGGTTGGACTTGTCAGGGAAGAGACATTAAAGAAGAAACGTATGTGATACTGGATTTTGAGACTGTTGATTTAATGTGTTGATTGCCATTATACTCTGTATTGAACAAGAGTGCTAGTAGCTGATATTTATGTTAGGATCAATCTTTTGATTGTCCAATTACAAGGTTTTGTAGGGGTGGTACCTTGGCTAGCACCGTTCACGTACTTAATAGGGATTGTTTTGGTGAGCGCTATTTTCTCTTATTCTACCCATCTTTGTAGTTGTAGGTTAAACAAGTTGTTTTTTTGTATTGATTTATAGTTCATGTTCACCAACAATTCAATATGAATACATAGTTATCTATATGATAAGACGGAATCTCCAATTATTTCCATTTGACCATTTTATTGCGATGATAACAACCTGGGTAATGAATGTACGACAGAAATGTATTATCATGAGGCATTTCATGTTACCCCAATCACAGCAGACCTGCCTCAGCCTTTCATCCTCCTGAGGTCAATGACGTGAGTATCGTCAGTTTGGGCAACATTACAACATTACGGTGCTATTAATAGTCTGCTGTTAAAGGTACTACATAATAACCTATTACTTACTGTGCATTGCTGTGAAAAGGTGTGCTGGTGCTTATCACTAAATATGCGCTTATTTTTTTGACAGACTCCTGATTGCTTTTGAATGTGTTTTTGGCAATATGTGCATTTTAGTATTTCTGTCTTCCTATTTACTGGGTCTGCTATATGCAGGAGCATAAGTCATACTAAACACAGACAGCTGTCAAGACGTGAGTGCAGCATGTACCGGGACAAGGCCCGCTTTATGGTGGTGCAACCGGTACAGCCGCACCTGGCACTGAATATGTGCAGGCGCTGTGTTTCAAAATAACATGGGTTTAACAGCAGGTGCCGAAGAGTTCCTTGTGCATCCGGCAGTTTTGAGGCAACAATAGAAATGTCAGGATAACTCTGGTGATTAATTTTCCTGCTGGTGAGAGATTGGAGTTTTGACTAGTGGGAGTTTTGAATCATCATAAAGAACCACAGAGGGTTAATGTGCCTGCTGTAAAGAACATGTACGGTACAGATCATAGAGCTATGAACGAAGTATGAGTTGCACTATAAAAAATGAAACATGTCAGAGATGGAGTATGGATCAAATCAAATCAAATCATTAACATTTATAAAGCGCGCTACTCACCCGTGCGGGTCTCAAGGCGCTAGGCGGAAGGGGTTACTGCTGCTCGAAGAGCCAGGTCTTGAGGAGTCTCCGGAATGCGGAGTGGTCCTGGGTGGTCCTAAGGATGGTGGGGAGGGTGTTCTATGTCTTGGCCCCCAGGTAGGAGAAGGACCTCCCACCCGCCGTGGAGCGGCGGATGCGAGGGACGGCGGCGAGAGCGAGGCTGGTGGAGCGGAGAAGACGGGTGGGAGCGTAGAAGCTGAGGCGACGGTTGAGGTATTCTGGTACCTTGTTGTGGAGGGCTTTGTGTGCGTGGGTGAGGAGACGGAAGGTGATCCTTTTGCTAGCGGGAAGCCAGTGCAGGTGTCTCAGGTGGGCGGGGATGTGGCTGTTGCGGGGTATGTCGAGGATGAGGCGGGCGGAGGCGTTTTGAATTCGTTGCAGACGTTTCTGGAGTTTTGCGGTGGTCCCAGCGTAAAGGGTGTTGCCGTAGTCCAGGCGGCTCGTGACGAGGGCGTGGGTCACGGTCTTTCTGGTGTCGGCGGGGATCCAGCGGAAGATCTTCCGGAGCATGCAGAGGGTGAGGAAGCAGGAGGAGGATACGGCGTTGACTTGTTTGGTCATGGTGAGAAGTGGGTCCAAGATGAAGCCGAGGTTGCGTGCGTGGTCTGAGGGGGTCGGTGTGGTGCCAAGGGCCGTGGGCCACCAGGAGTCGTCCCAGGCGGTCGGGTGTTACCGAGGATGAGGACTTGCGTTTTGTCTGAGTTCAGTTTCAGACGGCTGAGTTTCATCCAATCTGCGACGTCCTTCATTCCATCTTGCAGGTTGGTCTTTGCACTGGTGGGGTCCTTGGTGAGGGAGAGTATCAGTTGAGTGTCGTCGGCGTAGGAGGTGATGATGATGCTGTGTTTGCGTACGATGTCGGCGAGGGGGCTCATGTAGACATTGAAGAGTGTCGGGCTGTGCGAGGAGCCTTGTGGGACGCCGCAAATCATCTCGGTGGGTCTGAGCGAAAAGGAGGGAGGTAGACTCTTTGAGAGCGGTTGGAGAGGAAGGAGGCGATCCAGTCCAGGGCCTGGCCTTGGATCCCGGTGGAGCGGAGGCGGGTTATTAGGGTGCGGTGACAGACGGTGTCGAAGGCAGCCGAGAGGTCGAGGAGGATGAGGGCGACTGTTTCACCGTTGTCCATCAGGGTTCTGATGTCGTCTGTGACTGAGATGAGGGCGGTTTCAGTGCTGTGGTTGGCTCGGAATCCAGATTGAGAGGGGTCGTGAAGGTTGTTGTCTTCAAGGAAGTTGGTAAGCTGCTTGTTGACGGTCTTCTCTATGACTTTGGCAGGGAAGGGGAGGAGCGAGATGGGGCGGAAGTTCTTCAGGTCGCTTGGGTCAGCCGTAGGTTTCTTCAGTAGGGCGTTGACTTCAGCATGTTTCCAGCTCTCGGGGAAGGTGGCAGAAGAAAACGAGGAGTTGATGATGGTCTGGAGGTGCAGGGCGATGATGTCGTCAGCTTTATTGAAGATGAAGTGTGGGCAGGGGTCCGAGGGGGCACCAGAGTGGATTGAGTTCATGGTGGTTTTGGTCTCTTCTGTGTTGATGTGGGTCCAGGCATTGAGGGTGATGGCTGGGGGTGTAGGTTCTGTGGTGGTCGGCTGGGTCTGGTGTCCGAAGCTGTCGTGTAGGTCGGTGATCTTGCGATGGAAGAAGGTGGCGAGGGAGTTGCACAGGTCTTGTGAGGGCGTGATGGCGTTGGCGTTGGGGTTGGAGAGTTCTTTTACGATGTTGAAGAGTTCTCTGCTGTTGTGGCTGTTTTTGTCCAGTCTGTCAGTGAACAAATTCCGTTTGGCTGCGCGGATCAGGTGGTGGTGTTCGCGGGTAGCGTTCTTGAGGGCAGTCATGTTGTCTGCGGTGTGGTCCTTACGCCAGGCTTTCTCGAGGGTACGACAAGTTTTCCTTGATTCCTTAAGGGTGTCAGAGAACCAGAGAGGTTTTTTGGTGTAGGACTGTCTTGGAAGGCGTCTGAGGGGAGCGAGGTTGTCTGCGCAGTTGGTGATCCAGTTCGTGAGGCTGAGAGCTGCGTCGTTGGGGTAGGCGGAGAGTGCGCAGGTGGCGAGTCTCGCGTCGGAAGGTGAAGTGGACACAACTGTGGTCGGTCCAGTGTAGAGCGGAGGCGTGGCTGAAGGAAACGTGTTTGCTGGAGGAGAAGATGGGGTCGAGCGTGTGTCCGGCGATGTGGGTGGGGGTGTTCACCAGTTGCTTGAGGCCGAGGTTGGCGAGGTTGTCGAGTAGGGCGGTGGTGTTGGGGTCGTTGTTCTGTTCTAGATGGAAGTTGAGGTCACCGAGGAGGATGTAGTCTGGCGAGGTGAGGGCGTGCGGGGAGATGAAGTCGGTGATGGAGTCGCTGAAGAGGGCGCGTGGTCCGGGGGGACGGTAGATGAGGGATCCTCTGAGGGTGGTCCTGGGGTCTGTGCGGATCTGGAAGTGCAGGTGTTCGGCGGCGAGGGGGGTGTCTTCAGTGGAGGTGGTGACGCTGATGGAGTCTTTGAAGACGATGGCGATTCCTCCTCCTACTTGGTTGGTGCGGTCTTTCCTGGAAATCTTGTAGCCTTCGGGGATGGCTGTGGCGATGTCGGGGGCCGAAGAGGCGTTCATCCAGGTCTCAGTGATGAAGGCGACGTCTGGTGCGGTGGAGTCCAGGAGGTCCCAGAGTTCAACGGCGTGCTTGTGGACGGATCGAGCGTTGATCAGGATGCATTTGAGGTGGTTGATGGCGCGTGGGCTGGTGGTCGTGGTTGTTTCGTGGTGGAAGATAAGTTTGCAGGTGTGACATGCACAGGTCCGTGGGTACGTTTCGGGTTGGCTTGGAAGCAGGTACTGGAGTGCCCTGGGTTGAGGGCATGGAGGGTGATGGGGTCGTAGCGGTGCACCGGGGTTTAGGAGTGCTGAGGGCCAGGGGTCGTGGCGCTGGGCGCGGGCCAGGCGTGGACGGGCGCAGACGGGCTTGCCTTTGGCACAGCGGCCGCCATAAGAGGGAGTGGGGGAGGGGTCAGCTGGTGGCGGGGGACGGGAGTGGGGCGACGAATGGGAGCTGAGGGGGCGGGGGCGTGCAGGAGGTGGCGGCGTGAAAGCGGAGGGAGGGGGGACAGGTAGAGGGAAGAAAAGATGGGGGAGGGGGGGTTAAGGGTGGCGGGGAGTTTAGGAAGAAAGTTAGGAGGAAAGTTAGGAAGATAGGGGAGGGGGGTTATAGAGGTGGAGGTGGGTGAGGGTGAGAGGTAGAAGATAGATTAGGGTGAGGGTGAGAGATAGAGTGAAAGGATAGGAAGATAGAGGGGGTTACAGAGGAGGTGGCGAGTGAGGGGGAAAGATAGAGAGATAGGTAGATAGAGCGATAGGTAGATGGGGGCGTTACAGAGGGGGTGGCGAGTGAGGGAGGTCAGGGAGACGAGACAGGAGCAGGAGGGCAGACACGGGAAGAACCAAGCAGAAGGTAAAAGAAGAAGAGGAGCAGAAGAGGGAAGAGCAGAAGACAGAAGATCACAGAAGAAGGTAAAGAAGAAGAGGAGCGGAAGATCAGAAGACAGAAGAACACAGAAGAAGGTAAAGAAGAAGAGGAGCGGAAGAGCAGAAGAGAGAAGAACACAGAAGAAGGTAAAGAAGAAGAGGAGCGACGAGCAGCAGAGGGAAGAGCCAAGAAGAAGGTAAAGAAGAAGAGGAGCGACGAGCAGCAGAGGGAAGAGCCAAGAAGACGGACACAGAAGAAGAAAGCACACGCAGGTCGCGGTGCAAAGGAGAGAGAAAGAAGCACACAGAAGAAGAACACAGATGAAGACAGAAGACGGGGAGCAGGAAAGCAAGAGGAGTACAGATGAAGAATACAGAAGAAGAGCACAGAGGAAGAACAGAGATGAAGAAAAGAAGCAGGAGAGGAGGTCAGTAGCGCGGGGCAGGGCGAGTGGCTGGGCGGTGGGGGGGGGGTACTTACTGTGAATTCGCTGGGCTTGCTAGGAGGTCTCAGGAGCCTGGGCTGGTGGAGCTGCAGCGGCAGGGGGAGCGACCTACCCTTGGAGAGATGAGGGGCACTGTTGGAGGGTGTTAGTGAGGGAATTTGTGGAGAAGGATTTTATGAGGGGCACCAAAGAAAGACTGTTGCATTGGGTGCCATCAGCGGTAAAGCCGGCCCTGCACCGGAAATTGCCTGTCTGTGGGATCTGGATCTTCCCAGAGGGGAATTACTATTTCACCTTATGCTACTGGCTATTTGGGCGATCTTTCCACCTTCCAGGAACTGCTTCTATTGGAGGACTCGATAGAGTAATTGGCATATACATAGTACACTTAGGGCCAGATGTAGCAAAGGGTTTTACCCATTCTGTGTCTATGGGAAAATTTGTTGGTACATATGACCCTTAATCATCTAGCTGTTTGATACATTGTTTTTTCTCCTAAATGCACTCTGTAGAAAGCACTCCTATTTTGCTACAGTATTGGTAAAACTAATAAAGCAGGCTTTAGTATGATAACAAATATTTGTTAATGTCTGTGCTTACCTGCGTTGGCACATTAGAGACAATACCTGTTAGCTTTGCAGGTGCTTGTGTTTTCACAATTTCCTGGCATGAAGTATAACTTAAACCTCTGATATGATCACCTTGTATTCTATCTGCCTTAGAAAGCTGTTCCCAATAGCCTGAAAGTGAAAAGAGTTCCGTCCATGACATATAAAATGACTTCCACTCTTCACTCTAGTCCACTATAGCCTGTGCTTACTCATCACTTCAGCTCTTGTATTTGACATCCAAGTGTCAATTTACAATTAAACTGAGAGTGAGACATACAGGCAACTGAAAGGGGGTGCAGACACGACTGTGAGTGAGGGACATGTGGTGTTTCAATTTGCATCACATTTTCTTCAAGTTACTTGCATGGTTTCCAACCTTTCACGAGTCAGTGATAAAAGGTTGTATGTAATAGGTGAAGTTACTTACCTGCTGCTTATAATATGCTCCACACAACTAGTATGGTGATCCTGTGTGGGAATCCTACCCAGGCGAAAAGATGGATAGTGATGTATGTTTACATTTTTAAATGGTTAGTAAAGCCTAGGGACCCCATACACACCACACATGGTGACCTTGCATCACCCATCAGTGTTTCCCCAAAGTGGGAAATTGTTAGAAATTGGGCCTCTAGTTGACTGCTGTATGCACTCTGTCCAAGTAGAGACCACAATCCTAGTCAGGGGAAGTCAAAATATACTACCTAAATAGACAGGCTTAACTTACAAGGCAATGTGTAAGGTATTTGGCAAACACAAAATAATCACATGAGGTACACCACAAGTGTAGAAAAATATTGTTTGTTCTTCTGTATAAATCAGAATCAGAATGACAGAGATCCAATGTGTCAATTGTTTATGCAGGATTAAGCAAGGCTGATAAAGAATTGCGGGTTAAAAGAGGTGGTGCCAGGATTCCTTGGCACAAGTGCGCTTTATCTCCAAAGATTATGGTAATGTCTAGGGTGTTCTCTTCTGGGAGAGTGGCTGCATGTGAAATTCCCAGGTGCAGACACCAGGGAAGCAGGTTAGGGGATGTGGGGAAATTGTGAGGTGGAGGTTGGTGGTGCCAGGGGAGAAATTACTGCTGCAGTCACGGGCCTCGGGGAATGAGCGGAACGCGTATGAAGCCACTGGGGATCCTTGGCGAAAGTAGGTGGCCTAGTTCAGCAAGCTGCTCAAGGTTGTTGGTTATAGTGGGCGGCCAAGTATAGCAAAACCACTTAGGTTGATAGCAGAAAGCAGGCGGTGAAGCTGGTTGGGCTGCTCTAGATGATTGCAGAAACCAGGTGGCAAAGCTTAGTGAGGTCACTCAGGGTGATTGCAAATAGCAGCAGTGAAATCCAGCAAGGCCACTCAGGATGATTGCAGATAGCAAGTCCAAGTCCTGCTGAAGTCCAGCAAGGTCGCTTAGGGTGATTGAAGAAAATGAGCAGAAAAGTAAAGCAAAAGCCACTCGGAGTCACTCTGGGGTTGGTGGAAGAGTCCTGGTCTACTGGGCAGAAATCAGCAGGCAGCAGGGCGGCACAGCAGTGCAGGGCAGCAGTTCCTAGGAACAGTCAATCCTGGCAGAGTGGCAATCCTGGCACACAGCAGTATTTACTCCTGTGAGTAAAGTCTGCTGAGTTTAGAAGTCTACTGATTTTAGTGGGTCGGAGATCCAGTACTTATACTGAAAAGTGTCTTTGATGTGGGGGATGATTACAAAGAATTCTTGTGAAGTGCAGAGGTCCCTCTTTCAGGTCAGCCTCGGCGGGAAGTAATCAGTGGGAAGTAATTAGCACCTTTGTGAGGGCTCGAGCCACTACCCTTTGAAATGTAAGTAGGAGCCCTTCCCAACCTCCTCCCCAGGAAGACCCATCAGTATGCAGCTGAAGGCAGATGCAGCTGAGTATCCTGTGTTGTGGCTGTCAGAAGGGAATGCAGAAGTGTAACTGCCACTTAGAGATAGGCTGTAGGCACACAGGGCCCCTGCAGATCTCCTCTCTCGCTGCTCTCTTCTTTGAGCTAGAGCATCTACAGCCTTTGTGCTTTCACTTCTGGTGTGATGACCATTTTGTAAGCTTTTGAGAGGGAGAAAATAAATATTTTAAAAAATAAACTCTAAAACCACTGCCGATAAGAGTAGAGGGGCCGGAGAGGGTGAGTACTGTAGACATCAGTCATTAACTGTGTGTCCAACGAGAGTGGTAAAGTTGATCTAATGACTTAATAAAGAAAATACAATACCCCTTCAAATGTATTACAACATCTATGCACTCTATTGCAGTCTGGTTTCTGAACTATTGTAGCATTTTTCAAGGGCTGATGGGGCACAACGGACCGTGTTTTAGTGGATATTGTCACTCACGTTTGGTTGGGGATACATTTGATGCCAACGCTTCCTGTTACTCAGCTGTGCCTCACGCAGCCTGGAGGGACAACTGCACTCCTAAACAAAGGAGCTCCAGGGGCACCAGCATGAACGGAATTCAAGGGGTATTTGCAAAACTGCGGACAAAAAAGTAGAAGGGAATATCAAAGGGGTCAGCGGAGGCAGAAGAGGGCACTCTCTGGTGCTAGGTTTACTGTGGTGAAGAGGGGTGCACCAACGAGCAACATGTCCATCCACTCGAAGAGCTGGCTTTCTTTCTAATGAGGGGGCAAAACATCTGTTTTGGTGAAGTGATTTGTGAATCTAATTAAATTAGGCAAAGTTTGGGTTGTCGCACTAGTTTCTTTTTTTACATAACTTGTTGATGCATACATTTATGCCAATAGACCCGATTGAGGAGGAAGACTCCTGATTTTTGGAGCCAAAAACAGCTTTATTTTAGCTGCCTCCTGTCTGAAATTGCCTCTGCTTCAATAGAAGTTCATGGGGAAAATACCGCCTCCCGATTTTTTTCTAAAATCTCCCACTTTCCTGTTCTAAAATGTTGGGGTGTATGCCCTTACACTGGGTGAACATCTGAAATTTGGAAGTTGGCATCTGTGTTCGTTTTTGTGGTGCAGAGATTCAACCCTATTGTCGAATGCGTATGTCGTTTCTCCTCTGCAATGTACATCGGTATGTTTTTTTTTTTAAGTGCCCACTTATAAACGTAGTATCTTGAAAAGGACTCCGGTGATCTCTGCAGTTTGAAGCTTTGGTTGCCCAAACTGGGTACGAGTATACCAACAAATTGTGTCCCCATTCGTTCTCACAGTTGTCAGGTCTCTCGTATCAGGACAGAACATAAGCATGCTCCGACTTTGTAGCCTAGCCCATCACAAATGTGATGTATGAATTTTTGCCTAACCTGACAGTTAAAAGCAAAACTACCAGTCCCAGAAGGCAACCTTTTTTTGGCCTATTGTTTCGCTTTTAAGGGGGTTGGATTTTTTTAAATACATGATTCCAATGTTGTCAGTGAATCCCAGAATGGAGCTATCTGGGGCTGCTGCATACTGGGACTTACTGATCAACATTCCCAAAATGCAAACTGCAGTGCATTAAAAAATCAAAGCTGGCTGAATGTGCCACTTGTAGCTAAGTATTTAAATGGTTGATGTTAGTCCGTAATAAACAATGCCAATCCAACACATCTCTTCTTTGTACTTCCATCAACCCTGTCAACTCTCCCCACACACCAACTGACCTGCTCATCTCTATCTCTCACACTGCCATTACCCCCTCTCATCTTGTAATCCTACTGCCCCCTCTCTTCCCTCATTCACACTTCCTATCTCCTCTCTACAAAGTCTGCTCACACATACTAAGCATGTTTTTCCCAGTGCCTTTTCAAGGTATCCATTCCTCAAACCCGCTCTCTCCTCCTCTTCTTAGGGTGTCTTCTGCATACCCAGGTCCTCCTTCTTTATGTGTCTGTGGCCTGCTCTTCCCTTCTTTCTCTCTTTCTCACACACTCTTTCTGCTCCTCTGTCTCGAGTTCATTCACCACTTCTTGCACAAACTACCAATCCCTCTCTATCTTCCTTTCTATCTATTCTGTGCAACTCTCACCCCTATCTATTCACACATAATTCCTCTACACAAATATATTCCATACCACACATTTCCACCCAAAAGATTTCCACAACAAACAATTCCAATACAACCCACATAATTCCACTCCACACCACATACATCCACTACTCTCCAAACCACGGAGGTAAAAGACATTGGGCCTCATTACAACCCTGGCGGTCAAAGACCGCCAGGGCTGTTTTGGAGGTTGTACCGCCAACAGGCTGGCGGTACAAACTTGCTGATTACGACCGTGGCGGTTTCCCGCCACGGTCGTCCCGGCGGTTTCCCGCCACAGTCGTCCCAGCGGTTTTAATCCACCAGGGCAGCGCTGCCCAGGGGATTACGAGTCCCCTTCCCGCCAGCCTTTCCATGGCGGTAGGAACCGCCATGGAAATGTTGGCGGGAAGGGGAGTCACGGGGCCCTTGGGGGCCCCTGCACTTGGCATGGGCAGTACAGGGGCCCCCTGGCACAGCCCCACACTGCTTTTCACTGTCTGCACAGCAGACAGTGAAAAGCGTGATGGGTGCAGCTGCACCCGTCGCTCGGCAGCAACACCGTGTTGCGGCCGACATCCCTGCTGGGCTGGCGGGCGAAAACTCTGTTTCTGTCCGCCGGCCCAGCGGGGATGTCAGAATGGGCATAGCGGGAGTGCGGCTGCATTTGCGGGCGCACAGCGGTTACACGCCGCCCGCCAAGGTTGTAATGAGGCCCATTGTCATTTATAATGCCAGTAGCTCTAACTCTCCCAAATGCGAGACCTATTGCATTGAAAATGCTTGTTTTAATTCTATTTCCAAACTCTAACTCCCCTGTCTCCTTTGTTTTTTTCAGTGAATTTCTATGTTTTTTTAAACATGAAGTAATTTTCATTACTATAGATTAATTCAACCACTGCAGCGCATGGCTGCAGCCAGTCCCTGCGGCCACCACCCCTAACCACTGAACCCCGCACCGCACACAGCCTTTGGCATGCGCAGCAGGGGTTGGCTGCAGGGCCTGTCTCTCTGGGTGTGAGAATATGTGTTAGAGGGTCTCTCTGGGTGTGAGAGTGTCTGTATGGGTGTGAGAGGGTCTATATGAGTGTGAGAGTGGGTGGGTGTGAGAGTGTCTGTCTGGGTGTGAGAGTAGGTGTCAGAGGGTGTCTCTGGGTGTGAAAATGGGTGTGAGAGTGTCTCCGTGAGTCGGTGTGTGAGTGTCTGTGTGGATCTGTGAGTAGGTTTGTGAGAGTATGAGTGGGTCTGTGAGTGGGTGTGTAATTGTCTGAGTGGGTCTGTGAGTGGGTGCTTGAGTGTCTGAGGGGGTCTGTAAGTGGGTGCATGAGTCTCTGAGTGGGTCTGTGAGTGAGTGTGAATCTCTGGGTGGGTCTGGGAGTGGGTGTGAGAGTCTCTGCTTTGGTCTGTGAGTTGGTGTGTAAGTCTTGGTGGGTCTGTGAATGGGTGCGTGAGTGTCTAAATGGGACTGTGAGTGGGTGCGTGAATGTCTGAGTAGGTCTGTGACTGGGTACATGAGTCTCTGAAGTGCGTCTGTCAGTGAGTACGTGAGTTTCTGAGTGGGCGCGTGAGCTTGAGTGGATCTGTGAGTGGGTGCTTGAATGTCTGAGAGGGTCTGTGTGTGGGTGCCTGAATGTCTGAGTGGATCTGAGAGTGGGTTTATGAGTGTCTAAGGGGTCTGTGAGTGGGTGCGTGAGTGTCTGGTGGGTCTCTGGGTGTGTGCTTGAGTCTGTGAGTGGGTCTGTGATTGGGTGCATGAATGTCTGAGTGGGTCTGTGAGTGATTGCATGAATGTCTGAGTGCGTCTGTGAGTGGGTGTGTGAGTAGCTGTGTGAATGATTCGGCGACAAAGGAATCTCACCTGCCTTTTTATCCAATAAGAGTCCATAGTTTTGCGCAAAATATCTACCCAAGTGGAGTTCTTTCTGCCTCCTTGGGTAAATGTCCCATACGTATTCTACACTACAGCTGCATAATGGAGCACAAAGAAATGTCACCAGTGATCCTGTGTGCGTTTTGACAATATGATTGTTCCTGGTGTGTCTTTATCTAGTTATAATATGTGATAACATGAATCACCCTATAGAGTGGCCAACAAGACTACAAAGATGTAAATCTCCACCAAACCAGGGTCCTTCCTGTTATCTATATGAAATAAGTGCGTCTTTGTTTTGTGGAGATGTCCTCATATCCCTCTGTATCAAGAATGTGCCACCAAAATCAGTGGCAAATTCCCTGGGGACCCTTTGGTAAGCTGTCCATCATCCTGGGAAAAGGCAGGAAGACCTTTGTATACTACTGAGGTGAACAGTAAGGGGCCAAGTGGGTAGAGCGTCCGGGTGATTTGCACATTTGCACATTTGCATACTGGTAGCAATTTAAAGGGAGAACCATAAACTCTGTTCTCACCAGGAGAGGACAAGAAAGAACCCACTCGTCACAGTCACATATAGATTGCGCTCCAATAGATCAGTGATGCATTCACCTCCACAAAAGATTTCAGATCATTTTTAAATATGGAATCGCTGAGTAAACACACTTAATAGAAGAGGGGTCTGCGTGACCCCCCCCTGTCCCCGGGCCAGGTTTGGTCCCGGGGACCCCAATCAATAGAGGCGGCCTTCATTCAATGGGGGGGCCCACTCCCCAGGCCAATTTTGGCCCTGGGGCCTGTTCATAAACAAATGAAGGAGGAGGGATCATTGGGAAGATGGTGGTCCCAAGAGCCGGGGGTCCGCGAAAGACCCTGTTCATTATTTTATTTCAACCTTGGGAAGGTAGCAGTCCCTGGAGCTGCTGCAGGGAGTGTGGGTGGGCCCCCTGCATTAATTTTGTATTAAGCCCCAAGGAGGTGGTGGTCCCTGGGGGGTTGTGGGGAGGCTGTATGGCCCCCCCTTAGAAATAAATATTTTGTCCCGGGAAGGAGGTGGCCCCTGGCGTGCGAAGGGGCTGCGCAGACCCCCAGCATACTTATTTTACAGTGCCCCAGAGAGATGGCGGTCCCAGGGGCTTTGATAAGCACTAGGAGAGCGCCCCTTCCTTCTTTCACCCCTCCATCCCCTGGAAAATAGTGCACCCTGGAGCAAAGAAAAGGAAAGGCCCGGGAGCCTATGCTTTTCTGTACTTCCTTGTTGAAGTGTTGGCAGCCAGTCAGATATCAGCCAGGGGACAGTTGGATCCGCAGAGGATCAGCATCCCTAGATATCTCTAGTTTTTAACCTTTAATATCCCCAAAACTACTGAACAGATTTACACCAAATCACAAAAAGCACAACATGCGTAACAGGATCTAGCATCCTGCCAAAATTTGTTGGAAATTCCTTCAGCGGTTTGGGCTGTAGGCATGTCTAAATAACCTATGGATAAATTAATGAGGTAAATGTGTTTTGGGACCTCCTTTTTTCTTGGCCCCCGCTTGACGGATCACCCCTTTCAAGACAGCAGCTGAACTGACTAAAGTATAAGGTTTGAAAATCTGGTGAAGATTTGACAAGCAGCGCAAAGGTTATTGTCGAAACAAAAAACCCTTTTCCTATGGAAAGTAGGTCCATTTTCCAGTATAAACTTAAGGGAATCTTCTAGGAATCATGTATGAATCACTAGAAAGAAGCTGTACAGGAAACTCATTGGAAATTATAAACAATAGTATTGTTCTGATTTGGGGCTAATAAAATGGTTGACTGTTGGAAGCACAATGGAAGCATAATGTCACAGAGAGCCTGGTTTGATATTTACTAATAGAGAGAAATGCGTGCACCCTCCCTTTCTGCGGTTTGCACATATCCTTTCTGCACACACACTTCCCATGCCTAATGGAAGCAACATTAACTAATTTAGTTACCACTGAATTCAGTCTGATGGCAGAGATCGTGCAGCCCCTTTCCCTGACATTTTATTCCCTTTTAGAAACAATTAGGTCACATACTGTGTGTCTCCAAGCGGATAGAGAGCAGGGGTTCCGTTCACATTGGCCTTTATGAGTTGTCTCTCAGGTCAGGCCTGATTTTATCCATATAGATGTTGTCTCGTTTCCAGAGAATCTATTGGTGCAGAGAAAGTACATTGAACTGTAAAGCCACAGTTTACATTTCAAACATTTAAACAGTAATTCACAAAAAAATTACAAACAGGTACATACCAAACAAATACTCAAATTACCAAAGATTTAATTATTTTATATTGAAAAATGTGCAAAAATCGAAAGATTGTAATGGGAAGGTTGGTGCTGCATCTCCGCAACTAACTTTTCAATGCTTGGTTTTATTTTAGAAAGTTGAATCCTCAGGTGGTGTAGGAAAGTTCTCCTTTTGGCATGGTTACCCCCACTTTTTGCCTGATATTGATGCTGACTTGACTGTGAGTGTGCTGGGATCCTGCTAACCAGGCCCCAGCACCAGTGTTTTTTCCCAAAACTGTACCATTGTTTCCACAATTGCCACTTAGTTTAATCTCTTGTAAAGGGTACCAGGGAAGGTCCCCAAAGGCTGCAGCATGTATTATGCCATCCTGAGGGACCCCTCACCCAACACATGCACACTGCCATTGCAGCTTGTGTGTATTGGTAGGGAGAAAAAGACAAAGTTGACATGGCACCCCTTAAGGGTGCCATGCCCCCAGACCACTGCCTGTGGTATAAGTAAGTCACCCCTCTAGCAGGCCTTTCAGCTCTAAGGCAGGGTAGTGTATACCAGAGGCGAGGGCATAGCTGAATGAGCAATATGCCCCTACAGTGTCTAAGCCCATTATTAGACAATGTAAGTGCAGTGTGGCCATATTGAGTGCATGGGCTGGGAGATTTTCGTTACAAACTCCACAGCTCCTTTGTGGCTTCACTGAAGTCTGGAAGTTTGGTATCAAACTTCCCACCCCAGCACAATAAAGCCACACTGATGGTAGTGTTGGATTTACTGAAAAATGCACCCAGAGGGCACCTTAGAGATGCCCCCTATATTTTACCCAAACATCTAGTGGAAGACTGAACGGTCTGTGCCAGCCTGCCACTTCCAGACCAGTTTCTGACCACATGGGGTGAAAGCCTTTGTGCTCTCTGCAGCCAGAGACAAAGTCTGCACTGGGTGGAGGTGCTTCACACCTCCTCCCTGCAGGAACTGTAACACCTGGTGGGGAGCCTCAAAGGCTCAGGCCTCTTGATACAGAGGCCCAGGGCACTCGAGCTAGTGGAGATGCCGTCCCCCTGGACAAAGCCCCACTTTCAGCAGCAAGACCGCTGGGAAAGTTAAGAAAAACAAGGAGGAGTGACCACCTCAGCTGGGACGACCCCGAAGGTGTCCAGAGCTGCAGTGACCCCCCTCCCTGCAGAATCCTCCATCTTGGGTTGGAGGGCAGGGGCCAGTAGTGTTAGTTCTGTGTCCCCACATCCCAAAGGGAGTGGACACCAGAAAGGTGTAGTCACCTTCAGGGACAGTAGCCATTGGCTACTGCCCTCTGACCCCTATAAAGCCGCTAAGTCCAGGATTTAACCTGAACCTAGCTCATCAGATTCCTGGTGACCTCAAGAAGACAAGAACAAGAAAGAAGAAGGACTTCTAAACTGACCCTCAGCAGAGAAGACTGAAGACACTAACTGATTTGGCCCCAGCCTTACCGGGTTGTCTCCAGCTTCTGAAGACCGTGATACAAAAAGGCGATGCATCCTGCAGGACCAATGACCTTCTAAAAGCCCCAAGAGGACTGCCTGCCCACCAGAGTACCAAGAACTCCAGCGGCACCGGCCAAAAGACACCCTCCAAAATGACTCCAGAACTGCCCCGGATCCACAAATCCTGCCCACACTACACCCAATGCCCACGGCCCGTGTCTAGGTGGTCCACTTGTTCAGAGAAGGTCCCCAGGTGATTCTGACCTTGTGTCCAACCTGGGTTGAGCCATCCTGGCCAACACAACGACACCTGCAGCCTAAATCCGGAGGACCGCCCTGACCATGATAGAACCGGATGAAGATTCCCGACGCCTAAAGGTACCTCTGCACCCGCAGCCCCCTGGCCTTGGGTAATCCGAACACTAGTCCAGCAACATTAAGCAGGCAGCCCTCCTCCTTGTCCAGCCTGTGGTTTCCTGAAACTGACCCCCCCGGACATAGCCTGCACCATCTTTGTGACTCCCGGGGCTCCCCTATTGAAAAGCATTGGGTGCCTGATGCTGCGTTTGCACCCTGCACCCTGGCGCCCCTGTGCCGCTGAGGGTGTGTGTTTGGCGCTGAACTGTGGCCCCACCAGGTGCTCACCTATATCCCCCATCCCTGCCCTCTGAAGACGCAGGTACTTACCTGCTGGCAGATCCAATTCTGTGTGCCCCCAGTCTCCATAGGAACCCTTTTAAAATCTTGCATCATCTTTAACCTCTGCACCCGGCCGGCACTGTGTTGCTGTTGGTGGGTGTTTGGGGTAAACTTGAACCACAACCAGTGGACATCCTAACCCCCGGAGACAGGAACTGTGAGTCTTGTACTTACCTCAAAACTGTACTCATTCTTCCCCCCCCTACAATTGTGCTGAAAATTGCAGTGTCAACTTTTAAAACAGATTATTGCTATTTATTTGAAAACCGTATAACTTGCCAAATTGAAGCAAAGTGGTGTTAATACACACGCTTGCTACTTCCTTGCAAATGTACTTGCATGCAATTAGAATGTTCTGGTTCTACAAATAGAGTAACAAAATATATTTTTGCTATATAAAGACCATTGTCCTGGAGTTAGTAATTGAGTGTGTGCTTCCTTTATTGCCTGTGTGTGTACAACAAATGCTTTGCACTACCCTCTGATAAGCCTAGCTGCTTGACCACACTGCCACAAAAGAGAGCGTTAGTACTATCTACTTGAGCCTCTGTGAAGCCTCTGGGGAACCCCTGGACTCTGTGTACACTATGAGGGTAATTCTGACTCCCGCCGGCGGCGGTAACCGCACGCCTGGCGGGAGCCGCCGAATGACCGCACCGCGGTCAAATGACCGCGGCGGTCATTCTGAGTTTCCCGCTGGGCTGGCGGGCGACCGCCAGAAGGTCGCCCGCCCGCCCAGCGGGAAACCCCCTTCCACGAGGATGCCGGCTCCGAATGGAGCCGGCGGAGTGGAAAGGGTGCGACGGGTGCAGTTGCACCCGTCGCGATTTTCAGTGTCTGCTATGCAGACACTGAAAATCTTTGTGGGCCCTGTTAGGGGGCCGCTGCAGTGCCCATGCCATTGGCATGGGCACTGCAGGGGCCCCCAGGTGCCCCACGATACCCGTTCCCGCCAGCAAGGTTCTGGCGGTCAAAACCGCCAGAACCAGGCTGGCGGGAAGGGGGTCGGAATCCCCATGGCGGCGCTGCCTGCAGCGCCGCCATGGAGGATTCCTCAGGCCAGGGGAAAACCGGCGGGAAACCGCCGGTTTCCCTTTTCTGACCGCGGCTTTACCGCCGCGGTCAGAATTGGCCTGGATGCACCGCCAGCCTGTTGGCGGTGCATCCGCGGTCCCCGGCCCTGACGGTCTATGACCGCCAGGGTCGGAATGACCCCCTATATCTCATTGTGATATAGTATATACAGAGCCAGCTTCCTACAGGTCGGATTCTGTATTTCCCAAGCAATTTCTGTATTTATTTTATAGGTACAGAAGATATGAGAAAGCTTTTTCACATAAATATGTGGTGGGAAAAAGAAGTAAAACCTTAAGTGCCGCTCATCTCTCCATATCCTCTTTATCACATGTGTTTAATTTGTATTATAGCACCTCTCATACCAGTGCAGGGTGTCGGAGCACTTTACATCACACATGCAGAGACAATTAATCCTATGTATGTAAATCAGTGTATAGGAAAAGTGACATAAGGCAAAGAGGACTACAAGGTTTGGGACTGACATGTCATCCATACTGGTAGGCATTTTCTAAGAGTGCTTGATCCGCAGAATCTCAGTCTCAGGGTTCAGAACGTAACATACGGTCAGCATTGACCTTAATAACAAGGATTTATTTCTACACTACCAACCTGACACGGAGTCAGTCTCTCCTTATTTCAATTTCCTTTATTTAGCATCCACCCACAACAACACCAGCTCCAACTTCCTTCGATGTCGTCTTTCCCCAGTTCCCAACCGTTCACCATAGAATCCCCGGAACAAGGATTCTATTGCCAAAGTGATCACCATGGAGATACCATGGATTAAACATAACACATCTCCCTCTTTAAATAATAAAAATGATAATCCCCCCTAATAACTATATACATTTACATAACAACAACATAACATAAGATTTGCAGAGAAGTTAACAAGTTGCAAAAACATTACAAAATGTACATTACAGTTCTTAACACAAGTATTCAGTGCATGACTTGAGTATCATTCAACTCACAAAATCCCTAACATATCTAGGATATGTGCAGTTCCTTCCACTCCTTCTTACTCCTACATTCACATCCACATCAGGCAAAACAGCATCATGTTCATCCGACAACTTGGTACACTTAGCTAGTCGAGACATGCTCCAAACTTCACCACCTTCCAGGACAACAACGTTCTTCTTCACTTCTATAATCTTCTTCGGTCCAATATATTTAGATTCTCCTTTGGGACACCAAACAGGTTTCTTAATAAACACCAGATCACCTACACACCAACTCTTTTGACACACACCACGCCTCTCATCAAATCGTTTCTTATACTTTGTCTGGTTCGCAATTACTCTGGCTTGAATATTCTCTGTGTCACGAAACTTTACTCTAACTTGAGTTTTAGGATGCAACCATGAAGGATTCAACTTCGAGCCTGCTAATCTGCCCTTCAAAATACGAAATGGAGACATACCAGTAACAACATTGGGTGCATTCCTGTGAGCCCACAACTTCTCCCTCAAAACAGTTTTTAATGGCCATTTGTTCTCTAGGGCTACTTGAGCACTTGCCTTCACCAACTGATTCATTTTCTCAACTAACCCATTAGCTTGGGGAGCATAGAGTGCAGTGCGATAATGAGAGATTGCCAGATCCTTAAGAAAATCCTTCATTTCTGAGGAAGTGAACTGAACCCCATTATCAGTCACTATCACTCTAGGAATTACTTCACAAGCAAATACATCAGTCAAAATATCTATCACAGTTCTGGTGGTAACAGAGTGCACACAACTAGCGGTGACCCATTTGGAAGTATAATCGACAAGAACAATCACAAATCTTTCATTGTATGGTAACATTTCAAAGGGTCCCACCAAATCCAGACCTAATTTGACCCAAGGTTCATTGGGAATAGAAACTGGAGATAAAGGAGCAGTCCGAACTATTCTCGATTTATCATTTCCAGCACATTGTAAACAGTCCTTGACAAGAACTTCTACTTGTTTATCCAGACCCGGCCACCAATAGCACTCTCTGATACTAGCTTTTGTGAGATTTCTACCTAGATGTCCTTCATGGCCTAAGTTAATCAGCTTCTCACGTAAACTAAAAGGAGGAACCAACCTATAATTTCTGAACAAATTGCCATCGATGATACTCAATTCATCCCTAACGTTCCAAAAGGCTTTGGTATATTCAGGACACTCACACAAGCATGGCCAACCTTGAACCACCTAGTCCATAACCAACTTTAAAACCGGGTCTTTACTACATTCTCCATCCCATTCCACCTTGTCTAGGGCAGATTCCTTAATCCACAGCACAGGAACTTGCTCATCAAAACTACAATCAACCACTGATGATCTAGACAAAAAATCTGCAGGAATATTCTTCTTGCCAGGAAAATATTCCATAAAATAATTAAAATCTAACAAACTTTCTACCCAACGCTTAATACGTGGTGTTGTACTCTCAATGTTCCGACAGGTGAACATCTGTACCAAAGGTTTATGATCACTCCTGAGCACAAAAAGTAAACCCCATAAATAATATTTGAAATGGTTTATGGCCCAGGTGCAGGCTAATGCCTCACGCTCAATCACTGAATACCGTTCTTCTTGACTTCTAAGGGAACGTGATGCAAACGCCACCACTCTTTCTTCTCCATCCACATGCTGTGAGAGAACCGCACCAAGTCCTTTCAAACTAGCATCAGTGGATAAGAATGTTTTACGCTTTACATCAAAATGGCCTAAGGTGGGCATCTTCCCTATGTCATTTTTCACTGCATTAAACGCCTCCTCACATTGTGGGGTCCAATCATACTTCACACCCTTCTTCAGAATCATTCTTAATGGTTGGACAATGCTAGCAAAATTCTTGATAAATTTAGAATATTATTCTGCCAGGCCCAAAAACGATCGTACTTGATCTTTGTCTATAGGTATTGGTACAGACATAATTGATTTTGCCAACTCTAATTTTGGTTTGATACCATCTCCAGAGATGGTATGACCAAGAAACAAAACACTTCCAACTCTAAATTTACATTACTCTTTCTTCACAGTCAAACCATTCTCTCTCAATCTCACAAGTACAGCTTTTAAAATGGAATCATGCTCATCAGTGTTTTTGCCATAAACAAGAATGTCGTCCTGGAAAAACAAAACAGAACTAAGACCCTTGAGTACCTCCTTCATCACTCTCTGAAAACAAGCGGCAGCAGACGCCAACCCGAAAGGCATTCTAACATATCTGAATGCCCCCAAAGGAGTGACAAAAGAGGTAAGGTGTTTTGAATCTTCATCGAGCAGGATCTGATGGTACGCTGCCGAGAGATCTAAAACACTGAAAACATTTGCCCCAGTTAACATGGTCAAAGACTCACTGATATTAGGCAACGGCTGGCGGTCTACCCAAATGCATTGATTGAGACCTCTAAGATCAACACATAATCTGATTTTTTTTCCATTATCTTTGGGAACCAAAACTATGGGTGCTAACCACTCTGAGGCTTCAATCTCCTCTATAACGCCTAAACCCAGTAATCTGTCAAGTTCATCTTGCAAGGGCTGCAACATCAAGTGAGGTACCTTTCTCACTTTGTACACAACTGGTCTGGCATTGGACTTTAAAATAATTTTATGTTTAAAATTTTCCAGTAGTCCAAGTCCATCACTAAAGACCTCTGGGAAATTTTTTACAATTTCCTCATCATCACCCAAATTGGAAACAGAAAGAACCTGGTCAGGGGTATTCGCCACCCCAACAGATTATTATCCTGTTTTGCTACATAAACTTTCCCTACTGTTTCACGTCCTTTAAATTCTATCGTCATCACAGAATATCCAATAAGGTCAATCTTCTGTCCACCATATCCAATAGGGTCTATATCAGGTGGAATTAGTTCAATTTTTTTACCTGCAAAGATCCTTTCCCAAATCTTGTCTCCAATTAGAGTAAAAGGGGATCCAGAATCGGCAAGGACTGGGACAGTTTTTCCATCAATGCCAATATCACACTTTGGCATGACTAGTTTATTCTCACTGCACTGTTGATTTGTGTAATCAACATGCAAAATCATTTGATGTGTGCTTGCTGACTCATTGACCATATTAACTTTTGAGCTTTTACAAACTTTCGCTAAATGCCCCCTTTTCCCACAATTCCTGCAATTTACATTTCTAGCAAAACATTTTGGGTTATTAGCCAAATGACCAACATTTCCACACTTATAACATCTGACATTGCCCTTCTCCAGAGCATCATTACTAATTTTTGCTTTACTGGACACTTTCTGCACAAGGTCACATTCCTGAACGCAATCACAGGAAGAAACTGGAAATGTAGATTCAGCATGGATGCCATGACTGGGACCTGCACCCTTCATCTCCTTGGCCCATAAAATGGCATGTTCTAGACTTTCAGCGATAATCTGAGCCTCCTGCAAGATTGAGTTCTTTGCCAGCAGTTTTTCCTGGACTCTAGAGTTGTTGGTACAACGCACAAGTTGGTCACGTATTAGGGAGTCTGTAAGTTCAGCAAAGTCACATGTTTGAGCCAGTGTCTTGAGTGAAGCAATGTAATTGCCAACTCTTTCATCTTTAGCTTGTACTCTCATGAAAAACTTGTGTCTTTCCATGACAACATTTATGCGACCACCAAAATGTTTTTTTAACATCATGAGTGACATCTCGTAGACACCTCTAGGTTCACCCTCGGCTGTGCCAATAGTTATCAAATCAAGGCTGTCATAAATATTCCGTCCCTCAACTCCTAAATTGTGTAATAAAATGCCTTGTTTTCTTGCAGGGGAAAATTTTTCTCCACCAATACCAATTAAGTATGAATCAAATAAATGTATCCATTTCTTCCATGGTAAAATTGGCTCACCCCGTTCAGATAGAAATTGTGGAGGCTGAGATAAACTGAGAAGAGGTTGTTGAGTCATTGTTGTTGATAAATATTGGAATTGTAAATAAAATTGTAAGAAATTCCTCTGCTGTACTTCCTGAATGTGCCAGAACTCTCTTTGGGTTAGCACACTAGTTTATATTCAATTCCTGTGATGAGGACCTTCCTGCTAAAGAGGGGAAAAAAAACAAAAGAAATCCACGTTTACTCAAAGTCAGTGGGACAAGATTCACCAGAATACAGTAAGTTTATGTTGTTGAACATAATCATTACACTGATATCATCTTCCTGCAGGCTCAGTGTTCAACTTCCTATGCGCAGATGATGGTACAGGGCTGGGAAACCCTCGTGCCAAGTCTTTTTGAGGACTAATGAGGGTACTGTGTTCACTTGAACTGGGAACAGCCAAGGGGTGAGGTGTGAGCGCCGCAGGAGGAGCTGGATGTCTCAGTCGCGCTCACACTGCGCTACACACTGCGGCAAACAGCTGACGCGCTGGATACTGACAACCTGGATCGGCTCATGCCGCTACACACTGCGGCAAACAGCTGACGGCTATGACAGCTCTGGGACAGAGCGGCGCTCCGTGCCTGGATACCGAAATGCTTTTGCACCAAGGGATGAAATGTGAGCGCCGCGGAAAGAGTAGCCGCGCTCACCGTCGTATAAATAAACAAAACAGGTGTGATTGCTCAGCCGCGCTTTTGTTAAAGGCGCGCGCATTAATAAAAGTTGTTTTCAAAGAAAATGCGCGTATAAACAAAAGCGCATTGCTCCGGGTCAGCTGTAAAATCAGCTGTTGTTCCACACACCGGAAATGTACATGAACGGATACATTACAGAACAACCAAAACGTTGCGTAGGTCCGATGAAGGGTGGATGCAGTAAAACTCGTCGCCACTTGACACGGAGTCAGTCTCTCCTTATTTCAATTTCCTTTATTCAGCATCCACCCACAACAACACCAGCTCCAACTTCCTTCGATGTCGTCTTTCCCCAGTTCCCAACCGTTCACCATAGAATCCCCGGAACAAGGATTCTTTCGCCAAAGCGATCACCATGGAGATACCATGGATTAAACATAACACAACCTTTTTATCAGCCTCGGGATCATGAAAGCCTGGGAAAAATCATAAAGTTTTAACTTGTACCACGTAGTTTGTATGCAGCTCATTGTGCTCACTGTGCTCATAGCTCGCTGTGCTCGATTACAATTGTAACTTATGAACTGAACAGTACCAAAGGAATCTCTGTGACAAACGTAGTAACCATGAAATATTGTTCTTTGTTATGCATGATAGACCATCTTTTCAACAGGCATAGTAACCATCTGCAATACCTTAGATGAGTCAAAACTGCCACAAGACAAATCTCCCATGTCTCTCCGGCAGGTATATTAACCACCACAGCTATCTTGACACCTACTTTTGCCCCAAAACTGCTGAATCGACAAGAAACTTTGCAGTGCTTTTAAAACTGCTAAAAAATGAAGCAACAAATATAAAAACACAGGCCCCAGCTGGAAAAGTGCCTTCCTGCCGACCCAGGCGCTGAGATGCCTGTGGACCCCTGGCATTGTTTCACAGTCCCCTGGGGGTCCGAGGACCACAGGATGGGAACCGCATAGAGTTTCCACTGAAAAGGCATTTCTTGTTTTCTTAATAACATTGGTGTTGTTCGAGGAATTTGCAGAAAACGTTCCAGTGAAAAGGTTCATCTGGTTAGAGTCCAACTTGGCAAGCCTCAGACAGATCTGTTAAGTGGGAGTAAAAAAAAAAGAGGGGGCCAAAAGTTGGCAGTTTTTATTTTAACACCTATATGATTTAATGATTTTTGATACAGAAAAAAATGCTGCATGGAATTACATCATATTTGGCATGGAAGCAGAACTTTACTCAAGGAAACACATTTGATTGAGTCAAATTAGCACGTAAAATGTTTTATTGGTGGGCTTGAAGTTTTTTTTTTTAATTACATAGAGATCTGGAACGTTAATCTGCAAAGGTTTGTGAACCCGAGTTCACACATACCTTCCGCTGGCCTAAATTTGTAACTACATTAAAATATGATTGGACTAGGAAGCTTTTACTCACATCAACCATTTTGTGCCTGAACTTAGAAAACGTGCTACGCAAAACCAAAGTTCTATGATTGGCTGGCTGCAACTTTGGTAAAATTGTTAAAGCCAGCATTAGAAGAAGTGGGGACCCTGCCCGCATCCTGATAAAAATGAAAGAAGTCAAAAAGAACTAGGGGTAGATAGCATCTGACTCTCTGGGTTAGGTGTGTGGGGAGGGTAAGGGGGGCAAAGAGAAATCCGCTGTGCCTGAAATATAAAAATAAATACATAACTTGCTGCTGGGAATGTGAAGCCACTGGCTGGGTTAGTGGCCCTTCCCATCCATGAGTCCTTGCCAAGAAACCATAAACCTAGGGCAAGAGTTTTGGACCCTTGCTGGACCTGCTGCTGAATCTGTGGATCCAGAACCAGGTCTGCAGACTCAACAAAGATCCAGTTTGCAAACCATGAGTCAGCCAGGATTCCTGAACCCTACAGAAGGGTCCACAATTGTGAAAAAAGAGGCCTGGCCAAAGGCTAGGCTTTGCAGTCAACTCTTCTGTGCATCACTGAAAGCTGTGCGCAGTGGGGGATGGACACCTGCAGCGAGGCCATGCATAGCAGATGTTCACTGACACTGGCCTTTTGGGTGCAGAAAACTGTTGGATGTGATATGTGATTTTTTTATGCTAATGTGGCGTTAGAAGGCCAAAAACGCCATGCCGTATTTACAAAGTGGCGCAATGCATGTATTGCGCCACTTTGTATCCCTTTGCGCTACATTATACCTGCGCCAGGCATAATGTATGCAAAGGTGGTATTCCCCTGTTAGGGGGGGCCAAACAAATGGCGCAAAGAAATCGGACATATTTCTTTATGCCATTTTTTTCCAGCACTTTTAACGCCTGCTCAGAGCAGGCGTTAAAAGGAGACTTCTGTTGGTTACAATGGGCCTCTCGGTGCTTTGCCAGATTAGCATCAACATTTTTCACGCTAATTTTGCAAAGCGCCGGACTAGTGTCTGAAATTTTGACACTAGTTCCCTAACTACCGCCATGTTGCGCCGTATTTTAAATACAGTGCACACATGGTGATATTACGGGAGAGCTAAGGGGCACATGAAAAGTGGTGCAGCACTGTATGCAGCGCCACTTTTTTCAAATATGCCACTTAGGGGCATATTTAAGAGCCCCTAGTGCCAGTCTAACGCCACATTAGTGTAATTTTGTTTAAGCTAATGTGGCGTTAGAAGGTCAAAAACGCTGCACCATTTTAACAAAGTAGTGCAATGCATGCATTGTGCCACTTTGTAACGCTTTGCGATACATTATGCCTGCACCAGGCATAATTTATGCAAAGGCGGCATCCCCCGTTAGGGGGGCCCAAAAAATGGAGCAAAGAAATCTGACAGATTTCTTTGCCTCATTTTTTTCCGGCACTTTTAACGCCTGCTCAGAGCAGGCATAAAAAGGAGGCTTCCATTGGTTACATTGGGCCTCTGGGTACTTTGTAGGATTAGCGTCAACATTTTTTATGCTAATCCTGCAAAGCGCTGGACTAGCATAAAAAATTCTAATGCTAGTCCCCTAACTACCGCCATGGTGCACCATATTTTAAATATGACGCACACATGGTAACGTTAGGGGGGTTGTAGGAAGTTGGCTCTGTATATACTATGTCAAAGTGAGAGATAGTGTGCACAGAGTCCAAGGGTTCCCCTTAGAGGTTGATAGTGGCAAAATTAGATAACACTAATGCTCTATTTGTGGTAATGTGGGTTTATCAGAGGGTAGTGTTAAGCATTTGTTGTACACACACAGGCAATAAATGAGAACACACACTCAAAGACTTAACTCCAGGCCAATAGGTTTTTATATCGAAAAATATTCTTTTCTTAATTTATTTTAGAATCACAAGATTCAGAATTAAGTTAAGTACATAAATTGTAAGGTACTTCACACAGGTATGTATGGAACTTTGAGTTAAAACAGTAGAGTACACAGTTTTGGCAAAAATTGCAATAAGATGTTTTAAAAGTGGACACTGCAAAAATCAACAGTTCCCGGGGGAGGTAAGCATTGGTTAGTTTCTCAGGTAAGTAAAGCACTTACAAGTTCAGTCTCCTGGGCATAGGCAGCCCACCATTGGGGGTTCAAGGCAACCCCAAACTCTCAGCACCAGCAAAACAGGGCCGGTCTGGTGCAGAGGTCAAAGGAGGCCCCAATTAACATAGGCACCTATGGAGAACAGGGGTGCTCCGGTTCCAGTCTGCTAGCAGGTAAGTACCCGCGTCCTCGGGGAGCAGGCCAGGGGGGTTTTGTAGAGAACTGGGGGGACACACACAGGCACACAAAACACACCATCAGCGGCACAAGGGCGGCCGGGTGCAGTGTGCAAAGTAGGTGTCGGGTTTTGCGTTGAAAGCAATGGAGGGACCCGGGGGTCACTCTGGCGATGCAGGCAGGGCACGGGGGGGCTTTTTGGGCCAGCCACCGACTGGGCTAGGATGAGGGTCGCCTGTTGGTCACTCCTGCACTGGTAGGTGGTTCCTCTCGGTCCTGGGGGCTGTGGGTGCAGTACTTGGTCCAGGCGTCGGGTTCCTTTGTTACCAGGCAGTCGCGGTCAGGGGGAACCTCTGGATCCTCTCTGCAGGCATCGCTGTGGGGGTGCAGGGAGGTCGACTCAGGGTGTCCATGCCGTTGGAGTCACCTGGGAGTCCTCTCTGAGGTGTTGGTTGTCCTGAACTCGAGCCGGGGCGTCAGGTGCAGAGTGTGAAGACTCACGCTTCCAGCGGGAGGCTGGAGTCTCTTTAAAGTTGGTTTCTTGGATGTTGTTTTAGACAGAGCCACGGTTATCAGGAGGTTCTTGGTCCTTTAAGTGCAGGTCGTCCTCAGAGGCCGCTGGTCCCGCTGGATGCGTCGCTGTGAGGTTCTTTGAGTCCGGAGACAGGCCGGTCGGGCTGGGGCCAAGTCAGTTGTTGTCTCCGTCGTCTCTGCGAGGCTTTCAGGTCAGCAGTCCTTCTTCCTTCTTCAGGTTGCAGCAATCTGATTTCCTGGGTTCAGGGTCACCCCTAAATACTCAATTTAGGGTGTTTTTAGGTCTGGGGGGCAGTAGCCAATGGCTACTGTCCTGGAGGGTGGCTACACCCTCTTTGTGCCTCCTTCCTGAGGGGAGGGGGCACATCCCTATTCCTATTGGGGTAATCCTCTAAAACAAGATGGAGGATTTCTTAAGGCAGGGGTCACCTCAGCTCAGGACAACTTAGGGGCTGTTCTAACTGGTGAGTGACTCCTCCTTGTTTTTCTCATTATCTCCTCCTGGACTTGCCATCAAAAGTGGGGGCTGTGTCCAGAGGGGCGGGCATCTCCACTAGTTGGGGCACTCTAACAACAGGTTTGAGCCTTTGAGGCTCTCTGCCAGGTGTTACAGTTCCTGCAGGGGGAGGTGAGAAACACCTCCACGCAGTGCAGGCTTTGTTCCTGCCACAGAGTGACAAAGGCACTCACCCCATGTGGCCAGAAACCCGTCTGATTGTGGCAGGCTGGCAGGAACTGGTGAGCCTAACACTAGGAGTTGGACATCTCTAAGATGCCCTCTGTGTGCATTTTTCAATAAATCCCACACTGGCATCAGTGTGGATTTATTGTGCTGAGAAGTTTGATACCAAACTTACCAGATTTCAGTGTAGCCATTATGGAACTGTGGAGTTTGTAATTGACAGACTCCTAGACCATATACTTTTTATGGCTACCCTGCACTTACAATGTCTTGGATTTGCCTTAGACACTGTAGGGGCATAGTGTTCATCCTGTGGTATAGTGCACCCTGCCTTAGAGCTGTAAGGCCTGCTGGAGGGGTGACTTACCTATGCCACAAGCAGTGAGATGTGGGCAAGGCACCCTGAGGGAAGTGCCATGTCGACTTAGTCATTGCTCCCCACCAGCACACACAAGCTGTGAGGCAGTGTGCATGTGCAGAGTGAGGGGTCCCCAGGGTGGCATAATACATGCTGCAACCCTTAGAGACCTTCCCTGGTCACAGGGGTTCACCAGGGGTACCATTTACAAGGGACTTATCTGTGTGCCAGAGCTTTGCCAATTGTGGAGACAAAGGTACAGTTTAGGGAAAGAACGCTGGTGCTAGGGCCTGGTTAGCAGGGTCCTAGCACACTTTCAATCATAACTAGCATCAACAAAAGGCAAAAAGTTAGGGGGTAACCATGCCATGAGAGGCATTTTCATACAGGGGTGCTAAGGGGCACAAGAATACTGGCACAGCCCTGTGTGCAGAGCCACTTTTTTAAAATATGCCCCATAGGGCAGTGCTTAAACACGCGGCTGCTTCAATTAAATGTGTGAACACGGAATACAGAGGCAGCGTAATCCTGAAGCCATCTCGGGCCTCTTCAATCCATTTACCGGCACTCCCTGCCACTCTTGCGGATTTCTGCTTTTTCCCATTGTGAAGCTTTTTCGTTTTTCTCTTCCTCCGTCTTTTCCATATGTGTCTTTTTCTCGCAGTAAATGCTTGAGGCAGAAAAATAAGCCCTGGCCCTCAAAAATAAGTCCTGGTGCTACGCACCAGAAACATCAAGCACAAATTAAGCACTGCCATAGAGGCATATTTAAGAGCCCCTAGTGCCATTCTAACACCACATTAGTGGCATTTTGTTACACTAATGTGGCATTAGAAGGCCAAAAACGCTGCACCATATTTACAAAGAGGTGCAATGCATGCACTGCATCACTTTGTAACCCTTTGCACTACATTATGCCTGTGCCAGGCATAAGGTATGCAAAGGGGCCATCCCCCAGTTAGGGAGGCCAAAAAAATTACGCAAAGAAATCTGTCAGATTTTCCCCATCATTTTTTTCCGGCACTTTTAACACTTGCTCAGAGCAGGCATTAAAAGGAGGCTTCCATTGGTTACAATGGGCCTCTGGGTGCTTTGCAAGATTAGCGTTAACATTTTTTACGTTAATCCTGCAAAGCGTCAGACTAGCGTAAAAAATTCTGATGCTAGTCCCCTAACTACCGCCATGGTGCACCGTGTTTTAAATGTGATGCACACACAGTGGCGTTAGGGGGGGGCAATAAGGGGTGCAAGAAAAGTGGCGCTGCACTGACTGCAGCACCACTTTTCTTAAATATATGCCCCATAGTTCTGTTTTTTGCAGCAGGCATATTAACTCTCTTTGCTACTTTATGTTGAGTCATAGCTGCAACTAGCAAAACTCCCATCTCTCTCTCTAGCAGGAACATTAATCACAATAGGTATCTTGACATTTTAATTGTTTCTTGAAGGCTAAACGCAGAAGGAACTTTTCAACAGGGGCTTTTAAAGTTTCGTAAGTTATTGCTAAACACAGTGCCCCCCGGAGGTCAGCGCCCGGTGTGGTCGCACCGCTCGCACTGCCCAAAAGCCGGCCCTGGAGTTATGGTTTGCATGACTGCTGTGCGAGTTATGGATTGCACAGCTAACCATAACAGGTCAATTTCAGTGTTTTTGTGGCTTTGTTCAGAAAGCATGACTTTCATTGTGAGTTTTAAGTGAATTTCTGAGTTTTTTAAAAACATATGTTAAGATGTAAATATGTATTCAAAGCTGACCATAACTTCATTTAACCTAGCTTTTTCAGTGAGTTTCTGATTTTTTATCATATACCACATCCAATAGTTGGACATAGACTCTGGTGCCCAATCCCCTGCGGCCAGATAACCCCTGTTGTACACTGCCTTTGGCCATGTGGAACCTGGGTTGTCCTAGGATTTGGGCTGCAGCAAGGCCCTATGCTGAACCTCCTGTGCTTGGCCATCATCCTCTTTACCCAACCTTTTGCTATGCACAGCAAGGGGTTGGCTGCCTGCAGGGCCTGATCCATGGCCAAGGCCTGAAGTTAACCCTCCAAGGGTGGCCATACCCTTCTACACACAGCTTTCAGGTGGCCAATCGGATGCTAGTTTTATTGTTTGGGTTTCTCTGACCCACGTTTGGAACCCACACATATCCACAAACTCTGCAAAGTTTCCAAAAAGGACCCATGAGTTTGTCTAGAAGAGAAGACCCTGAGCCAGGGTTCACGAAGGTGAGTCTGGGTCCACCATGTGTCCAATAGGCCTTACTGGGGCTTCAAGGGGCCGAGGCAGAGTTGGTGGGTCTTGTAGCCATCCTAGAGTCTACAACCCCTGCCTCAGGTTTCTCAAACCACTGCAAATTGTACTTATTTTTATTTTTAATCTAAGGAGGGGTATGTTTGACCTTCTCCTACATGAGCCAGGGGCTCAGAGATGGTTTTCCTGCCCCCTGATGGCTCTTTATACTTTTTTTTTCAGCACAGTGGTACTGAGCCACGCTTCTTGTAATGTTGGCCAGAACACATTTTTCAATGTTGAGGTCTGCCAATCAAAGGTTGTTAATCCCTCCTATAATTAGATTTGATTATTTTAAAAATTTAGTCCATCGATTGCACGGATCTCTAACTTTGTAACACATTTAAGCCCATCTGAAACATTCTCTAAATGCTAATTTCTCAAATCTACTGAACAGGTGTACAACAAACCAAGCATTTACACTTCCTTGAGAAAAGTCCTAGCTTAATACCAAGTTTGGTGAATTTCATTCCGCTGTTTTTGTAGAGGAGAGCAACCATATATGTATATATTTTGAAGTGCACCTAAATGCCGGCTGTGCATGGGAAATAGCGTGGAACCACCTCCACACCTAAACATCCTTCCTTCACATATAATGAAAAGGCAGGCATTCTGGATCATGCAAATGCAAAGTATTTTATTTGTGTGTTACTGTGAAGTACATTATCAACGCATTTCGGCTTTAACAAAGACTTTGTCACAATAGTTGATACCATAGTGTAAAACCCTTAAGTAACCATGTGACCAGTATAAGTGCATAAACATAAACAAAATACTATACTTCTCCATGCCCCACATTTTTATAGATTCAAATGTCCTGTCCAGTCAAGATATACAATATATGTACACCATCAATGTCATCAATTTTACGATGATTTATAGGTGCAAATATAAAGCCTGAAAAAAAACAATTAATCTAAAAACAAATTATTATTATTACTGAGCATTATCAATAAAATCATTGTTTCACATATGATGAATCACAATACATTTCGTATAGATGTACTTGGCTCCTCTTTTTATGTCCAATTTGGCCCCAGTGGGCAGTCCAATTAATCAATGGACTGAATGTTAACAACATCGTAGCACTGAATAATCAAAAAAATCTTCCACCCGCCAGTCATGGATAATTCTTCTATAAAAGAATCCACCATTAAAAAACAGAAATATAAGGAAGCTAATATACACAATTTCATATGACATCTTACAAAGAAAACAGAATTCGTAAATTAAGTGGCTGAAACAGTTTATCACATTGCCAGAAAAGGGGAAATATCCAATATTTTCACAAATGTTCATGCAACTCCTCTTCAACACCCAATCCCCCTTTGTCCTTTGTGTTTAAATCCAAAATATACCTCCACTGTATTCTTCCATTTTCCTTCTCCCTATCTCCATTTCTCTTATTTATAGAGATTGAATCAATGGCATATTACTTTATTTTGGCCTCATCACAATTGTGGAATTTTTGGAAGTGTGCTGCTACCGGATAACTCATGTTTGCATTTCTAATCACATTAGGATGTTGAAGAATCCTTTTATGGATCGGCAGTATGGTGCTCCCAACGTATGACTGCTTTCAGGAGCACTGAAAAACGTATACTGAAAAGCCACTCTTGCAATTCAAATTTCCCTTAATCTTGATTTGTCTGTCTGGTGAAATAGAGTTGTGGTCCTTTGTCATGCCCTGTTTACAGACCTTACACTTATTACATCTTGTGAAGTCTTTCTTCGGTTTCAACCAAGTAGTTTTAGTATCCTCACTTCTTACTAAACAGTCCCTAATTGAACCTGTCTTCCTAAAGGTCAAACAAGGTCATTTTTGTACGTCTGACCCTATTACAGGGTCACTCCTAATTATTTGGCAATGTTTGTTGAGCAGTCCCGTTAATATAACTGTAGTGATGAATCTACAGGTACCTGATTTCTGACTCAATTTAGATTTGCTTGCTTTGAAAAGTATAGTGTCCTTTTCTTGTTTCTGAACTCTCACTTTGGCTAGATCTAACGTCTTCTGAAATTAGTCTCTATCTAACAGTTTATTGGTCATGACTTTTTCCACCCTACTATATTCTTCATGTGTACTACATATTCTCTTTGCTCTTAGGTATTCCCCATATGGAATACTGTCTTTCAATGGAATGTAATGGAAGCTTTGTGCATGTAGGATAGTATTTCCTCCAGTGGGTTTTCTAATTAATGTTGTTATCAATGTATATTGTATTGTATAGCTTGGCTGTGGACAGGATATTTGAATCTATGAAAATGTGGGGCATTTAATTTATTGTTTTCCGAATAACTTTGGTGGCATCTGATGAATCCTCACAAAACTTTCTGAAAAAGTCTCATTCACCTCAGCTCCTTCCTGGAAAGGTTTGGGTTGATTGTTCAAGTGGGGGTCCTAAAATGTGTTTTCCCCTTTCATTTCTCGATAGGAAAATTTAACAACAATACAACGAAAACTGCTTAATGGAATTACATCAGATTTGGCAGAAACCTAGGTCTTGGTCCAGAATGCATGTTTTTTTGTGATTTGGTGTGAATCTGTTCAGTATATTTAGATAAATTAAGGCTAAAAAATGTAGATATTTCACACTAAGGAGGATCCGTAGAGCCAACAGACCTCAAGTTGAGATCTGATTGGCTGGCACAAAACAACAACAATGTGGCAGTAGCCATGTTAGGACTTGAGACTCAGTCTGAGCCCAGTTACAAATGTAAAAAAAAGATATACAGGGGCAGGGTAGGGATACCCTGACCTGCTAGACCTGGTTGGGGACCTTCCCCCATCCTCTGGGCAAAAAAATATATATTTTTTTAATTGAGCAAATTTGTGGTGGATCCACAAATGAAATTAAACAACAAAACCATCCAGGGTGAGCCAGGGCTTGAGGTGGTGGCGCATTTGGTTATTTAGAAGCGAGGACGCATACCACCCTGAAGCCTCTAGGAGGCCCTGGGGTCCCCATCCCCTGGGGCTGAGCTTCAATTAAAGAGCAGGGGGGCACACGTCCCCCCATCTCCGAACCTCATCAGACCCCAGGACTCCATCCAGGGGACCAAATGTATTTTAAGAGGAGAGTGGGCTGTGCACCCCCTTCCCCGTGCCTCTGTTGGCACCAGAGACCATAATTATAATTCATGCCCTAGCCAGGCTAATGTTACTTTAGCCTTTGTTTTTCAGTGACCTTCTATGTTTTTTAATTTAAAGTAAGATGTAGTTACAATTACTAACTATGAAGTCATTTTAACCTTTGTTTTTTCATATATATATATATATATATATATATATATATATATATATATATATATATATATATGTATATATATATATGTATATATATATATATATATATATATATATATATATATATATATATATATTTTATAAACAACTTTTATTGAGTTTTCAAGAATAAAAACAAAAAGAAAAGCACACCTAGCCTCGTGGTCCAGCGTAATATCACAAGTAAGAAGGCACTTCACAGTGTTTATCATCCAGGGTCATTGACATTGTAAGACATCAACAGTAGCGGGCTCAGAGCCCCAAAGAATGTTCATAGTATCTATCCCAAACACTTTCCCATACATTAGCATGTTTGCGGGAGGAACCCTGAGCAACATAGACTGGCTTCTCTTGTCTCGCACACCAGTCAACCCCTCGTCACCATCTCAAGAGGGTAGGTGGTGTAGTTGATTTCCAGCTGGTTGCAATGTCTCTTTTAGCCACCATCAAGGCCATTCCTAAGAAAGTGCAATCTGCTTGAGTGCCCCCTATAGTTTGCATGACACCTAGCAGAACCACTAATGGGGCCAGCGGGATCTCCCAGCCCAATATCTTAACAAGTTCATTTAGCAGTAAAGTCTGACATTGCTGAGTTAGAGATCATATCCATATCATGGGAAAGAAATACGCAAGGGCTCCTGCACACCTGGGACAGGTAGGGTCCAGGAGGAGCCCCACCCGATGCAACCTAGCTGGTGATAGATAAGCCCCATATAGGTAGTATGCTTGTATCAGTTGTAGTCGAGACAACATGGTTACAATTCTGGCGCCATTAAGGCATCATGCTAGTCCTTATCCTCGAGGGGTCCCAACCATTGTGCCCATCGGCTTCTAATGTGGTTTAAGTCACCTGGGGATGATTAATCAACATTTTGCATATTTGGGACACTCCCCCCTTTCCTAATGCACCAATTAGAAGTTTAGCCTCAGACTAAATTCCGGGAGGGAGTCAGTGAGAGATAGGTGTGTACTGAGGGCACGGCAGAGTTGGAGATATCTGTAAAATTGGGTGTGGGAAAGCTGGTAGGTGGTCTGTAGGTCTTGAAAGGAACACATACATGTTCCAGCCCACACATCCCCAATAGGGAGATGCCCGACAGGTCCCATTTATCGAACCCTTTCACTGCTGCTTATTCACATAGCCAGGTGCCCTGCCAAAAGGGTATCTGTTGGGTCAGAGTATTTGTCCATCTGTAATGCCTTATGGCCATGCGCCATGGTAGGAAAACCACCTTGGTCACCGGGTCCATATTACTAGGGATCGGGGAGCCGTAAAGCAGATCCAGCATCTGTGGGAAACTATATGCACAAATACACATATGTGTAGATAGATAGATAGATAGATAGATAGATAGATAGATAGATAGATAGATAGATAGATAGATAGATAGATAGAGGCGTGGCTTGGCACCAATGTGTTAAGAAACAAACCAGCGGAGGTCCTGGCTGAGATCCTCTTTCCAGATATGGCAGATCTTTGCCCACAAAATTTGATGAGGACGACCCCCTAATCCTCCCCTCTGAGACAGCCGCCGAGCTTGAGCGGTGCAGTTTTTTGATGGTGCAAGTGGCATCAGACTTCACTGCTGCTCTCAGCAAAGATGGCGACTGTCGATGCTAAAGCCCATGCCTGACTGAAAACGGACACCCTTGGCCGGCCTTCCAGCATGTCCTGTGTGCTCTGACGGAAGCCTTGGGTGGAGCTGGTTGCCTGACCCCACCGAAGATAATTGGGCACCACCCCACAATCTGTGTGAGTAAGGAGGGCAGTGTGGACATGCTTGAGACACAGAAAATCTTATGGGTGGTTGCGGCCGGGAGCTGTTCCCCTAGCTCTGGCTTCGCTGCTCTTGCTTGGCTGGAGGGCCCCCCTCCTTACATTGGACATGGCCTGGGCTGCGGGGGAACAGCTGTCCTTGTGGTTAAATGACAGCCAGAGGCTGTTGCGGCCCTGAGACCCAGACCTGTGAGGCGGGGGCTGAGATTTGGGCCTTTGGGTGGGAGAGAAGGTTGACTTGCGCTGCGGCCTAGTGGGGAAGGAAGACCCCCTGAATTGGGGTGCAGAGAGAACCCAGACAAAAAATGTGGCACCCTGCCGCTGGCCACCACATATGTGAAGGATGGTTGATTGTTCTGCCCCCATCAGGGACACTTAATATGTCTCACAAGACACAGTGAGGTTGCCTGGAGAATGAGGGAAAATCCCTCAGTGCCCCCATACCTGATAAGTGCCAAAGAGACACGCAGTGCCACTGATTACTTATATACAGCAGCGTGTTTTGGGGACACTAGATGCCACGCTGGGAGTGGTGGGTGGGGAGCAGATCTAACCCAAACTGTGTCCACTGAATATATTGGCCATTGTACTAGATCCAACAGGACGCAGCACCCCATAGTGTGAACGGTGCACTGTAACTGCACCAAAAGTATCCTGGGGTCATTCATCAAGCCTGGCCTGATCTGATACACTCACTAACAGTGGCATGAGGCACACGCTGTTGTGGGTATGCTCTCACATCCCATGGCTTAGTTACAGTAAACTGGCATATCTGTTATCTCTTTTACATTCATTGTATCATTAAATGTCAAGTTTGCAATACTCAATGCTTGTAATCCATTGTGTGGTACATGTGAAGTTGCAATTACCAATGCTTGTTGATTATGACTGGTCAAACCACCTGGTAAACTCATGCTAACTGTAAGTCTCTGAGAACAAATATGTCAGTTGTTAAACAGAGCTATCTGTGGTGAACATGTTAGCACATTGTCAGGAGGATAATTGCTCATTTCCCTAACAATCGAACTAACTGCCAGAATCTCACGTGTACTCTTGTCTATTTAAATTTGCCTGTGTCTCTGAGTCTTGCTTGGCTTCATCGTTGCTGCTCCACTTACCCGAGTTCCAGCTGATTTCCAGTGTTCTTCATCCTCCATCAGAGAGGGTCCTGCAGTCCTTCCCTACAGAGTCCACAGAGTGAAAGCTAGTATTTTCTCTTTTTCTCTCCCAAACCCTCGTTCCCCTTGAGGACTTACAGGAAGGCAATGTAATCTTCATTGCGGTCATGTCAGTCCTCACTGAGATTGTGGAATTGTCATCACCCAATTGGAACACCTGGAGTTCAGGTGAGTGGCTCGCATCAGAACAGAAGACTGGGGTGCTTCCCCTGCTTCTACACCTCATGACCACATCGCGATGGACAAGTGTTCTAAGAAAAGGGATGCCAGAGACCCTGATCCAACTCAGTACGCTAGTGCCCCTGCACTGGGGGCCATGGTTGGTACTGGGGGCCCTGGCATAGAGGGACACCATGATGCTACACTGGACACTATTCTACAAGCAATAATAGCATCCCGCAAGGCACTGGAGATCAAAATAGATTCTATGGTCATAGACCTGGGACTCCTTTGAGACGATCGCAGATGATTAGCAGAGAGGGTTCCAATGATGGAACGTACCCTAGAGAACATAAGTCTGGAGGTGACCTCGGTGATAAACCAGCTAGCAGGGATGGAAAAAAAAAGTAAAAGTATTAGAACTGTGGGTGGAAGATGCTAAGAACAGGGCAAGGAGGAACAACATATGGATTACTGGTCTCCCCGAGCGCCTGCAGGGCCCTGGTATCGACATATCTACATTCCTGGAGACCTGGCTCCATGCTGAGATAGCACCTGAGGGCCTCTTATCATTCTTTTCACTCAAGAGAGCCCATCGAGGGCTGGCTAGACCTCCACCCCCAGGGGCAGTCCCCAACCTGTTGTTGCCAGAGTATTGCATTTTAGGGACATAAAACATATCTTAGCCCAGGCCTTTCTAAAGGGAGAAATCATTGTGGACAATAGCAAAGTTATGATCTTTCCCGACTTTACTAGGACAATACAACAGCAGAGAGCCTCCTCCACAGAGGTGAAACAGCAACTCAGGAAAATGGGCCTTACCTATGCAAAGCTGTTCCCCGCTCGGCTCATGATCAACCATAACAACTCAATGCACCTTTTCACATTCCCTCTCCAAGTCTGGAAATGGGTTGAACAACTCCTTCAGCGAGAGGGTACCCCCTGCTGGGACATGCAGAGTTGCTCCTGAAGGGGCCAGGAGAAATCTGACATGGATGATTCCCTACTGCTCTCAGGCCTTCCAGGAGCACTGGTGTGTGGTGGAGGAAGTTTTAGCTGACAGCGGGATGGAATCCACTCCCACATTAGAGATGGGAATTGATGACCTGGTGGACTCTGATTCAGACATGACCTTGAACATATCGGGTGCCACAGATGTTTCCCTTCCACAGGTTATGCCCAGAGCAGCAGATGAATTGATTTGATATCCTGTTGCAGGAAGTAATGGGTCAAATGTATGCTGGGGGGGAGTTATAAAATTACCCTACACTCTGCAATGCTGAGGGAGAAAAATGCTGATTATGTAAACTCCTGTCGGCTAAATGTCGCAAGGACTGATCCGGAAGGGAAGGGTGGAAGAATATTCCAATGACATTATACCTCACAAAACTAGCCGGGGCAAGATTACACCACTTTAAATCTGCTGAAAATCTGGATGGCAAATGGCAAGGCCGGGGGGCACCTTACAGAGAGAATGCCCCCCTCTAGTTGTGCATGAGATGAATGCACAAATGTTACGTAGTTGGCCGCTGGTTTGGATGCAGGTGCGTTTACTTCCTATCCTGGTGCTGGGGAGTTGGGATATATTTGTATTGTTTTTGCTAGAACTGATGTTGCAGGTCCCCATGCTTCCACCAACCTGCTCTCTAGAAAATGGGTGGGACACGCTAACTCTTCTATTGTTCTCCCCCCGTGGAAAGAGCTGCTGGAATGCTACTCTACAACCCTGCCATGGCCTCTCCCAAGAAGTATACATTAATTAGTTGGAATGTCAAGGGCCTAAACAGCATGGCTAAATGACACAAAGTTTAATCACATGTAAATTAGAGAGGAGAAACAGTCACACATCCTTCTAAAAATATTCAAGAAACAACAACCAAATGTGACTGCTACAAAAAGAGAAACAGATTTCTAGTTTTCGTTTCCAAGAATCCCTCCACTGAGGTTTAAGTACAGGAACTTAGCCACTTGGAGGTCTTTCCTTTGTCGAAGAGTAAGCCTTACACAGCTAATAGTGTCAAGCTTCATCACCGGCTTCCTCTCCCCACCCCAGTAGAACAGTGCCACCAGAGTGGACTCAACCTCCCGATGGATTCAGGGCAGGAGGGAGTTCTTACATAAAAAAGCTACTGGATAAAATCTGGGATCTAGATAACCAGACTAAAAATACCTTGTGTGACCTTGGCGTGTCACCTTTATCAACAGGGAACACAGGTAATATTAAAAACTGTAAAAGGTGATTACTAGAGAAATTATGGCTCAAGCCACCTAATATAAGGCTAAACATATTTCTGCCCATTTTTCTAAGCCCCAACAGGTCTTGGGCATTTTTCAGGGCCACAGATCCCTACTCATCCTTGCTGGCTATTTTGGCCTTTTCTGCCTTATTTAGTGCAAGGAAAACAAACTATGTGCAGGCCAATCCCACCTGAATAAGTATAAAGGAGTTCTTAAGCCACATAAAAACGCAGATTGGGGAAAGTTCTCTGATACTTAAAAAGTCACCTAAACCATCACTCTGTGATCAAACGTGACACAGCACACATCACTGCAGACCCTTGTGATGTGTGACCCAACACATGCAGAAGAAACCCCCCCATTCATGCTTGTGAATTTTCTGCCTGCTACCACTCTACTAATGTGGAGTAATGTTATCTCTAGAATTAGTAAGCTTATTTCTTTAGTAAAATATTTCAAATTATTTCACACTAAAACCACCTTTACCCTAGTTTTGGAAGCTATCAGCTTCCAGGTCAAGGAAAGGGACAACGTCCTTTATAGTTCTGTATCCCTAAATGCCCGTTAGGGAAACAAAACAAAGCAAACAGACTTTCCAAACACAAAGAAGACATGTAAAATAAGGCATCATATATGGTGTTTTCGTCACAGTGCGTGTCACTCGTGCTAAGAGTTACCTAATGGAAATTGTCTGGCTAATCACATCTATATGCCCCATCCATCGCTCTTGGTTAACAAAGAGAGCAACTTAGCACCTGCACGCTGTGTTATTTGCCAGCCGAAGTTACCACCCAATCGCTGTTCATCACATTAATAGTGGCTACACTTGTGTAGTCTCCACCATGCCAAACATTCTGCCATACTGTGATGTGTCCGGTACAGCAATCCCCCAGTCTGGCCCCATGATACTAATGGTAGAGTCACTTAATGTAAATTCACAGATGTTCAATATATCTTATCAACTATTAACTGCGTGGTACACATTCAAACATAGTGCCGAAACACCCCCATGTCGGGCTCCCCATCTACCACGATCTCACATGCATGTTTCTTCATGTGGAACCCCCGTTACTCACTACGCCAAACTGTGCGTCATGCCCTGAAAACTAATCTGTTTCCTCTCCTTGCCAAATTGAGAAAGAGCCTATCACCTCAGACCCCACATTACCAGGGGAGAAGCCACTACCTTTGTAGAATGGTTAAATGCACTCAACTCTTTTCTACAGTTTACAGCAACGGTGGGAAGAGGGGAATTACCATTCCTGGATCTGGTATTTAGGGCTAAAAATATGTTCCTGGTGACTAAGGTATTCTACAAGTCGACAGATTACAACAGTCTTCTAAGGTTTGACAGTTTCCACCCACGAGCACTGCAGAAGAACTTACCTGTAGGACAGTTTTTGTGCTTGAGACAAAACTGTGCTGACATGGCAATGTATAAGTCACATGCAAAGAGACTATCCGCAAAGCTCCTTGAAAAGCAAGTAAAAGAGCCCTCAACAACAATATGGACCAATTGCTAATGACCTTTGAGAAAGAGGACACAAAAAGGTTAATCTGTGTGAATACCTTTAGTACCCCACTGGAGAATCTTACAGGCAGAGGGCTTGGATTTAGAAAGACCTATGTATTCCTATAAGAGAGCCAAGAACATCAAATATATTTTGGTACATACAGGTGCTAAAAGAACAGAAACACGTGGAGATTAGACAACTCTTTTGAATGTACCTCCCCCTGTAGGCCATTCTCCTTGTGTTGGTTGTAGCATCTGTCCTCTTACACGGAGAATGAAAGAGGAGGAGGTGGGCCTGAGGACACCATGGAAGTTGAAAAAACGAATTAATTGCAGCTTGAAGAATGTAGCATATATGATCAGTTGCCCATGCAATTTGATTTATATAGGTATGACATTTAGAAGTGTACGGACACGTATTGTGGAACATTGCAGCATCATCAGGTGCAAAAAAAGACGCAACAAGACTGACTAAACATTTTGTTGAGAAAAGAAGGACATGGTGAGAATGAGATGGAATGGTGTGTGCTGGTGAAACTGAGGAAAAACCTTGATATGGCCAGACCGTTGCTCATTTTCAAACAAAGATACAGACTTGGTACAGACCTGCATGGGCTTAATGATGAAGTCCCCTGAGGGGGCATGATAACTTGACTCAAATTATGTATTGTAATTGACATTAGTTATACAGCATTGAACTGGTTTATACGTTGATTGGGAGTGGCAATCTAACCGGTGCCCAGGTTGTTGTAGTCACGAGACCCCATCCCTCAATAGTTCTTGTGTATACAGAATTTGTTTTCCTGTGAATGGAGTTGGCCCTGTCGCTGAAGAGCCCCAAGTTCCATGGGGGAGCATGGAGACTCTGCACCTTGAGACTTTTGACGCAGTGGAGAGGCATTATACAATATTTTGAAACGTACCAATGTGGGATCTGGGGTGATAGACTTATGTGCTCCAGTGTTCACATGTGACACAATCTGCACAGGGTGGTATACTTCGGTGATAGATAAATCTCCTGGGCTGTAAATTTGATACACTCTATACTTGGTGGTCTTCCTTCCATTGGAATTTTTACACCTGATTTCGGCCTGCCTGAGGGAGAAGGAGCCACACGGTCTGATGAGGCTACATGCCAAAAACAAGAAAACGGAACAAAGCTTTCTCAGTGCGATATTTAATGCTGTGAGTTGAGTGGCTCTCTCTCAGTTCGGCAAGAAGAGGGAGTGGATTAGGTGTCAAGGCATGACACACCTTTTAGTGTGGTGAGTAACGAGGGGTCCCGCATGAAGAAATGTGCATGTGATCACGGTAGATGGGGAGCCCGACATGGGTGTGTGTGTTTCGGCACTATGTTTGAATGTGTACCACGCAGTTAATGTTTGATGAGATATGTTGAACATCTGTGAATTTACATTAAGTGACTCTACCATTAGTATCATGGGGCCAGACTGGGGGATTGCTGTACGGGACAGCATTAATAAAAGTGATACGCCGGGGTAACAAGGAGACAAACCAGTGGGGCACACCAACAAAACAATATCTATACTTTAGAGATAATATAATATCTTGATGAGACAAAATGACATATCGTAATAGATTCCACTAGAATGCTTGTTTGGTCCTCTCTCTTCCTTAAACAAAGTAAACAATCACAAATCTGACCAGAAAATAATAAACACAATTGTGAAACTAACCAAGAGAAGAGTATATCCATGCAAGTAGAAATTTTAATACAAAAGGAATATAACTTCTTATATACATAAACATATACAAATATATACAAAACATATAGAAAACGAATGAATAGCCATCAGCCGACACGTGTTTCGTCCTGACTGGACTTCTTCAAGGCTTTGCTCATTTCTATGTCCGATATGCTCATATCACATCTACCTCACTCTGTTTCAAAATCACAGTTAATCACATCTTTTCCTTCTTCGTAATCAATTTAAATACTGGGCATTGCTAGTTTCATCTATTGATGAGTCAACTATCCACCCCTCTTTCTGTTCTTTTGTTTACTTCTCAGTCCCGTTTGCTAATAAATCTCGGCAAAAACGTCGCGGGAAATATATGCCTCCTGTCAGTCTTCCGGCTTTTTTTTGCTTTTTTTCAAAAATCAATGCGAGCCCCTCACCGGCATAATTAAATGCCGCGTTTATCTTAAAAAAGAGCTGGTTTACAGCAAAGACGGAGGGAATTGCGTGCCTCCCGTCGGTCTTCCGGCTATTTTAGACTGCATGCGATCCCCGCGCCGGGGTAACAAGGTATTTTTAGTCTATTTATCTGGGTCACAGATTTTATCCCGTAGTTTGTTTATGTAAGAACTCCCTCCTTCGCCGAATCCATCGTGGATTCGTGGAGTCCGCCCTGGTGGCACTGTCATACCTGGGTGGGAAGAGAAAGCCGATGATGAAGCATGACCTATTAGGTGTGTGAGGCTTCCTTTTCCACATTGGAAAGACCCCCCCAGTGGCCAAGACCATGTACTTAAACCTCAGTAGGGGTACTGTTGGAAAGAAGAACCAGAAATTGTTTTCTCTTTTTGTAGCAGTCACATTTGGTTGTGGTTTCTTACATGACACAAAGTGCAGGCATATTTAAAAAGACGCGGAGCTCATTTTGCAATACAGCAGGACACCCACGTGACGGGCCTGGAGAGGGAGGTGCTTTACAAACACTGGAGGGCACAGATATATACCATGATGTATTCTGCTTTTGAGAGGGGTGTCCTGATCTGGATCAGACCAGGAGTCCCAATTCAAAAACCTTATGATCTCATATACCCAATGGGAGATATGTTCTTATATCAGGCAGTCTGTGGGGTCAGGATTTGACCATCGTTGGTCTTTACGCACCCAACACTGATCAGGTGAAATTCTTTCACACACTGACCCACGCATAAGCACTTCAACTCACTCAACCAGTCATTTTGGGGGGAGGCTTTAATAGTGTCACCAACCTAACCCTTGACGGGTTGCACCCACCCTTGAATGATTCTCCTCTGATAAGGCTGATGCAAACATTCTGTGACTGGCAACTGAGATGGGGCCTAATAGACTCCTGGAGAAGACTGCACTCTGTGGACAGGGATTATTCTTCTTTTCTAGCATGCATGACTTACATGTCAGATTGGATGCCTTCCTTTGCTCACCAGTAGTACACCAAACAGTATGACACACATAGTACCTCTGTCGGATGATATCAGATCAGAATCTTATACTGATGCCACTCAACTGGTACAAGGAACGACCTAAAATTCCAGACTGACGATTTCGCGTAGAAGCTCTAGATGACCCAGGGTTCCTACAGCCCTTTGGTGAGGCCGTCCAAAACTACTTTGTAGAGAATGTAGACTCACTAGAGTGCCCCCTGATGGAGTGGGACACCTTCAAAACAGTGTTAAGAGGCAGGTATATTGCTGAAGTAGTGGGTGTCAGACGAACTCTCCTCTGGGAGTAACCTGGAAAAAGTCAGGTGTTTTGACCATCGAAAATACATGATCAAGATACATGCAGAGCATGACAAGGCAGGGACCTTGCTGGCATGGCTCACCAGACCCACCTCCAGGTGATTCCCAATATATTAGAAGTGGAATTTGAAAAGGGTGGGTACCTTTTTGGACAGGGTGAAATCAACAGCAGATCGAGGGCTACTTTACAAACCTATATGCACCTTCCCCTGAGGTGCTACAGGACACACTTGAGCCATTCTTGGGGCCAGCAGCACTGCCATACATAGATACAGAAGATGCTGAAGAGCTGGGAAGCCTATCGTGATACAAGAAATTAAATTGGCCATTAAGAATTTGGCTAGGGGGAAAGTGCTGGGATCTGACGGCTTTCCAGCTGAATTTTATACAGCTTATGCAGACGAGCTGGCTCCTAAACTAGTCGACTTTTATGCGGCTGCACAGGAAGTTGGCTTACTATCTACAACCACAGGGGGGCTGTTGGTGATTCCTCTATTGAAGCCGGGTGACCCCACCAAGAAGTCAAGTCATACTGACCACTATTGATGCTTAATGAGTCATATATTGGCATCTCACCTCCTCCCACACATGACACAGCTTGTACACCCTGATCAGAGCCGGTTCATCCCTGGACTCTCTATTTTGGAAACTACCCACCCAGAGGAGGACAGAGCAGTAATTGTATCAACAGACATAGAAAAGGCCTTTGATAACATGAGATAGGACTACCTGTATCAGGTCTTGGAAGCAATAGGACTCAGGGCAGGATATGTCCACTGGACTAAACTACTCTACTCCAGGCCCCTGACATGGGTGCAGACAGGTAGAGTAATATCTGATTCATATAATACATAGTTGGTAGAGGAAACAGATAGGGCTGCCCCCTCTCACCCCTCTTATTTGCCCTCACGGTTGAGCCATTGGCCAGTAGAGCATGAATAGGCCCTCATACTAGGTGTTGGACTGCCATGGTGCTTCCTACTGGATTGCACTATGACATGCTCCTATTCCTGACTAATGTGGAGAGGGTCCGTCATGGCAAATTGTATGCTGAACTAACTCACCGATGGTGGAGCTTACGTGGGGCTTGGGCAGACGTCGAGTGGCAATAACTAAATTATGCCGGCCTACCATGGATGGGACTAGCTGCCCCGACCTTGAACTGTGCTATCACCGACCCAAATCCAATGGTTAGCCAATTGCTTCACATATGATTGAACCCAGAGTCCTCTACACACCCCACGAGGAACGAGGATACCATGGATCCGGAACTCCAAATCCTACCTGCAATAGTCTTCCTGCTCCTCCACCAGGAGCACGAACGCCAGCAGCGAAGACCACGGTGAGTACTGCACGTATGACACAGGGGAGGGAGGAGGGAAAAAACAGGGACACACACACGCAACACCCCCACCCTCACCCACTACAACACACACATTAATGCATATCACTACATCACAGTTACACCCCACAAACCCCCGGAAGAATGCAAAGACAATAGAAAATGAATGTAACCATTGTAATATATTAAAAGCAAGTAGGCAGAAATATATATATACACCATATACAAAATATATACCAAGCATAGTAGTCCAGGTAGTGCGCTAATAAAGTCCGTGGAACACTGGGACCACACGGTATGGGCGAGGCCCACACAAGATCCCCGACCATGACAGAGAGAACACTGCAGGAGCATCAGATAGCAACTAAACAGGCACCTCAGGGGGAGGGAAAGGGGGGCACCTCAGCCGCTTGAGTGCACAATGCCAAATCCACAAGGGGGCCACATGCCCACTGTTCAATCCTGGGGAGTGCAAAGCCACAGTCTCTCAAGTCTCTACAGTGGGTGGGTTGCCCACTGTTCACTCCTGGGGAGTGTAAAGCCACAGTCTCACAAGTCTATACAGTGGGTGGGTTGCCCACTGTTCAATCCTGGGGAGTGCAAAGCCACAGTCTCTCAAGTCTCTACAGTGGGTGGGTTGCCCACTGTTCACTCCTGGGGAGTGCAAAGCCACAGTCTCTCAAGTCTATACAGTGGGTGGGTTGCCCACTGTTAAATCCTGGGGAGTGCAAAGCCACAGTCTCTCAAGTCTCTACAGTGGGTGGGTTGCCCACTGTTCAATCATGGGGAGTGCAAAGCCACAGTCTCTCAAGTGGATGCCTTTCTCCACTGGTTCTGGAGGGGGCATGGTGCCCAGAGTGCTTCATCCTGCTAAGGACAGAGGTAGTGGATGGATCTCTCCACTGGTTCTGGAGGGGGCATGGTGCCCAGAGTGGTCACCCTGCTAAGGACAGAGGTAGTGGATGGATCTCTCCACTGGTTCTGGAGGGGGCATGGTGCCCAGAGTGCATCACTCACCCCGTGACGGACTCAGTTGCGTCAGTGCCCTTGCCACTCATGGGCCAGCGGTGTTTGAGACGGCAGTGCCCTGTTCAGCGGTGCTTGAGATGACGGTGCCCTGTTCAGCGGTGCTTGAGACGGCGGTGCCCTGTTCAGCGGTGCTTGAGACGGCGGTGTCATGTGCAGCGGTGCTTGATATGAAGGTGCCCTGTTCAGCGGTGCTTGAGACGGCGGTGCCCTGTTCAGCGGTGCTTGAGATGGCGGTGCCCTGTGCAGCGGTGCTTGAGATGGCGGTGCCCTTTTCAGCGGTGCTTGAGATGGCGGTGTCCTGTGCAGCGGTGCTCGATACGGCGGTTCCCTGTGCAGCGGTGCTTGAGACGGCGGTGCTCTGTTCAGCGGTGCTTGACACGGCGGTGCCCTGTTCAGCGGTGCTTGAGATGGCGGTGCCCTGTGCAGCGGTGCTTGAGACGGCGGTGCCCTGTTCAGCGGTGCTTGAGATGGCGGTGCCCTGTTCAGCGGTGCTTGGCTGTGCCCTGTTCAGTGGTGCTTGAGACGCGGTGCCCTGTTCAGCGGGGCTTGAGATGGTGGTGCCCTGTGCAGCGGTGCTTGAGACGGCGGTCTCCATTGCAGGGACTCAGCTGCTGGCTTTCCTTCATGGCCCAGAGGGGCTTTTGCTGGCGGTCCTTCATGGCCCAGCGGGGCTTGTGCTGGCGGTCCTTTATGGCCCAGCAGGGCTTGCTGGCGGTGGCCTCCTGGGCAGCTGGGCTTGTGCTGGCGGTCCTGTCCTGGGCAGCTGGGCTGGTGCTGGCGGTCCTGTCATGGGCAGCTGGGCTTGTGCTGGTGGGCCTGTCCTGGGCAGCTGGGCTTGTGCTGCCAGTCCTGTCCTGGGCAGCTGGGCTTGTGCTGACGGCCCTGTCCTGGGCAGGTGGGCTGGTGTTGCCGGTCCTGTCCTGGGCAGCTGGGCTTGTGCTGGCGGGCCTGTCCTGGGCAGCTGGGCTTGTGCTGCCGGTCCTGTCCTGGGCAGATGGGCTTGTGCTGGCGGGCCTGTCCTGGGCAGCTGGGCTTGTGCTGCCGGTCCTGTCCTGGGCAGCTGGGCTTGTGCTGGCGGGCCTGTCCTGGGCAACTGGGCTTGTGCTGCCGGTCCTGTCCTGGGCAGCTGGGCTTGTGCTGGTGGGCCTGTCCTGGGCAGCTGGGCTTGTGCTGGTGGGCCTGTCCTGGGTAGCTGGGCTGGTGCTGGAAGTGGCCTCCTGGGCAGCAGGATGATGGCGGTTTTCTCCACCGTGCTGCTCTTCGCAGACTTGCCAGGTTTCTTGTGGCCCTTCCCCACCTTGGAAGGTGTCACAGCTGACTCCACACTCCCACCGGGAGCCCTTGGAGTGGCTTTGGTGGCTGGAGTCTTCCCCCTCTCCTGCCGGGCACTGGCCAACTTCTGATGCTTCACAGGTGGGGGACTGTCTGCGCTGTGGCTCTGTGCCACGCTGGCTGCCCTGGTGGCTGGTGCACTCCAGATTCCGGTGACTACAGGCACCACTGATCCCATAGATGTGGTGGCTGAGGTGCTAGTTCGGGACCTAGGAGACGGACGGGGTGGGGGAGGTGTGGGAAAGAGGTTAAGGTTGGGGAAGAAATGTTTTTTGGACACACTGGGACAGGTAGCTGGACGGGGGTTGGGAGTGGAGGAAGAGGTGGTGGTTGTAGGAGGTGGTCGTTTGCTGACTTTGGGTGAAGGTGCAGGCGCTGGAGGCTGTCGTCAGGTGGATGGCTGTTGGGTGTGTGTGTGTGCCTGCGTTTGTGTATCTTGGGAGGAGGTGTCACAGACACACTGGGAGAGGACACAGGGGACGTGTGAATGGTAGTGGGGGTGGTGACTGCACGTGAGCGGGGTCTGGTGGTGGGTGTGCTGGAGAGGGACGCAGAGGCTGTGCATGCAGGTGTGAGTGTAGACGAGACTGGGAGGGAGGAGGGAGACGAGGAGGAGGGGGACACAGTAGAGGCAGTGGATGTTGGTGTGTCTGCATGTGTGTGATGCTTGCGTGAGTGCCTGTGGAATGTGTGGTGCTTATGTTTGCCTGAGCTTCCCTTGTGTGTTGACGTGTGTGCATGCTGGTCTATAGGTGTGCTTGGGATAGGCTGAGGTACAGGGGATTGGGTCGGGGTAGAGGAAGTTGGAGGGGGGAGGCTAGACACAGGGACAATGGCTGCCATCAGTGCTGAGGCCAGAGTCTGAAAAGCTCGCTGAAGGACCGCCTGACCAGAATGAATGCCCTCCAGGAATGCATTTGTTTGTTGCAACTGCCTTTCTACACCCTGGATGGCATTCAAAATGGTAGACTGCCCAACAGTGAGGGACCTGAGGAGGTCAATGGCCTCCTCACTGAGGGCAGCAGGGGTGACTGGGCCAAGGCCTGAGGTGCCTGGGGCGAAGATGATGCCCACCCTCCCGGAGGAGCGGGCACGGGGCAAAGGCTGAGGGGCTGCTGGGAGGGCGGTGCTGGAAGGGGGGTGGCGGCTGTACCTGTAGATGGGGGTGGCACAGATGTTGCCGCCACCACAAGGGAGCTCCCATCAGAGGACGAGTCCGTGTCACTGGTGTCAGCTCCTGTCCCCGCCGTGGAGCTCCCCTCGCCCTCCGTCCCACTGGTGAAGTCCAAGTCTGTAGTGTGGCCCTCCATGGCCATGTGGGATACAGCCCCATGGTGCTCCTGTGCTACTGCTCCTCCACCTGATGATGCTAATGCACACAAGAACAGGGAGACCACAAAAAGGGGGGGGGACGACAGAAGAAAGACATGTTGAGTGCATGCATTACCGCTACCGTTAGTGGACACGACAGACACAGAAGCCCCCTGCACTATGCTGCGCTCTTGGGCTCCACTGTTCAATTCCTGGAAAATGGCCTACAAGGCTATGGAGGACATCTGCACACATAGATGACACAGGGGAATGACTAGGTGTAGTTGGCACTCTACAGAGGTGGGGTGGAGTGCTACATGGCCTGCCTTACGGAGGGACCTTGCCTACTAAAATTGCCCTGGCCTAGAGAAACCCACAGCCCACCTCCCCCACCCAGACACCTCCACTGCGCGCAAAGTCAGCAGAATGAGAGTGTACTCACCCCCTTTTGGCTGCTGTGATGCCCTCAAGCGCCCATCCAACTCCGGGTAGGCCAACGCCAGGATCCTGAACATCAGGGGGGAGGCCATCCCCAGCTGAGCCTCCGCCATCTTCTTGCTGCAGCGGCGAATGTCCTCCCATCTTTTCCGGCAGTGGGTGCCCCGTCTGTGGTAGACCCCCAGGGTCCGGACGTCCTTGGCGATGGCACGCCAAATATATTTTTTCTGGTGAGCGCTGACCTACATGAAATATACAGGGGGAAGAGAAAGTAATTACCAATTGCACTGTCAAAGTGATTGACCCCCATCCCTACCCTTGCCATGTGGCACATGCATTCACCGTCTTTCATGCATGCCGCACTCTCCCCTCTTCCTTCTTACATCCAGCCCTCTCCACACAGGCATAGCCCATACATCATGCTCCCTGTGTACTTACCTGTTTGTCTGGAGGACCGTAGAGTAGCATGTACTGGGGAGGACCGCATCCACGAGTTTCTCCAACTCCTCCGATGTGAAGGCAGGGGCCTTTTCCCCAGACACTCGAGCCATTGTCTCTTCCAGACCGAGGTCACAGCAGCACTTGCAGTGTAGGTCCTCTCCTGTCGAAGATCAGGTATCGAGTGATTGAACAGATAGAAAATGGCGGTCAAGTCCGTGGCGGTGCGTACCATCACCGCGGGTGTACATCGTCATTGGCTCCTGGGACCCATAGGGTCCAATTTAACCAATGCAGCATTGCGCCACTGTCTTCTCCCGCCTACCGCGACGGTGTACAACGTCCCATTGTCCCACTTTAGAGGTCAGGCAGCCGCCATTTCAGGGGCCCACATGGCTTAATCCCATTGTCCAACTTTAGAGGTCAGGCAGCCGCCATTTCAGGGGCCCACATGGCTTAATTTTCAACTGCGTCACACATACCCAGGCCTAGACTCAACACACATACAGGCCACCTTTTGTGTACGAATGGTGTTCTGTGTAAACTGTGGGTACGTACCTCTGAGTTGTTTGACTCTGTGCTCGCTGTTTTCCTTCATAGGCACCGTCCGCTGGGACATGTGAGGAGATTGCGGCATCCTCCGGTGTACCGACCGTTGGGGGACCTGTCAACAATGGAGGAGCGACATGTGGTTATCACATACAGGCTTGACCGTGCCACAATCCAGGAACTGTGTACCCAGTTGGAGCCAGACCTGATGTCAGCAATCCACCATCCCACAGGAATCTCCCCTCAAGTGCAGGTGCTATCAGTGCTCCATTTCCTTGCAAGTGGGTCTTTTCAAATAACAGTGGCCATTGTATCAGGGATGTCCCAGCCTATGTTTTCCAACGTATTGTCCAGAGTGTTGTCTGCCCTTCTGAAACACATGCAGAGCTACATCGTTTTCCCTCAGGTGGAGGATTTGCCTACAGTGAAAGGTGATTTCTATGCCCTGGGACACATCCCCAACATCATAGGTGCCATTGATGGGACCCATGTGGCTTTGGTACCCCCCCCACAGGAGTGAACAGGTGTACAGAAACCGGAAGAGTTATCATTCAATGAATGTACAGATGGTATGTTTGGCAGACCAGTACATCTCCCATGTGAATGCCATGTTCCCTGGCTCAGTGCATGACGCCTACATCCTGCGGAATAGCAGCATCCCTTATGTAATGGGTCAACTCCAGAGGCACTGTGTGTGGCTATTAGGTGAGCACCTGGAAGCAAGACAGTGGGAATGGTTGTCTGGGACTGGGGATATCCCTACAGGTTAGTACGTGTCTAACAGTTGTCCCTCGCCATTTGCAGGTGACTCTGGTTACCCCAACCTGTCATGGCTACTGACCCCAGGAAGGAATCCCAGGACAAGGGCAGAGGAACGCTACATTGAGGCCCATGGGACGACTAGGAGGGTGATCGAGCGGTCTTTCGGCCTCCTGAAGGCCAGGTTCCGGTGCCTCCATATGACAGGTGGATCCCTACTCTACTCACCAAAGAAGGTGTGTCAGATCATCGTGGCCTGCTGTATGCTTCACAACTTGGCTTTGCGATGACAGGTGCCTTTTCTGCAGGAGGATGGTCCAGATGGCGGTGTTGTGGCAGCTTTGGAGCCTGTGGACAGTGAAGACGAGGAAGCAGAGGAAGAAGACATGAACAACAGGGACGCAGTGATCCTGCAATATTTCCATTGAGACACAGGTAAGAGTACAGACCTGCCTACTACATGTACTTTAACACTACTACCTCTCTACTGTCTGTCGTTTTCACCCAGTGTATGGTCCCTGAGTTGTCACTTTCCCTTACGATTTCACAGATGTGGGTCCCACTGTGTGACATGTTCTTAGATTCCTCAAAGACTGAAGCTGTGTGACATAGGTATGTTGACATTACAATTGAAAGAGCATTTTGTCACTGTAATTGCTAATACACTATTTCGAAATCACAGACTTCAGATTGTTTTGTGCTTTAAGTGTGTTTATTTAAGTGCTCAATATTGGAGGGGGTAGTAAAATGGTGAGAGGTGATGGCAGTGGAATGTCCATGGTAGAGTCCAGTCTATTAGTCTTGCAGGTACATTGCCCATATGGACATAGGAAATGGAGCTGGGGCAGTTTAAGTATGGACAGGGTGACAAAGTGGGACAGAAGGATGACATTCAGGGTGGTCTCATTTCTTGGCGGGGGTCTTGGCATTGTGCTCTGTCTTGTTCCTGGATCTCAGGGACCGTTTGTGGGGTGGTTCTCCCTCTGCAGGGGGTGGGGTGCTGGTGTGGTGGTCCTGTGGCGGACCTTCCTGTCCACTAGCGCCGGCGGAGGTGGTGGGCAGTTCATCGTCCATGCTAGTGTCAGGGGCCCCTTGTAGTGCCACAGTGTCCCTCCTGGTGTTCACAAGTTCTTTCAGCACCCCTACGATGGTGCCCAGGGTGGAGCTGATGGTTCTGAGTTCCTCCCTGAAGCCCAAATACTGTTCCTCCTGCAGGCGCTGGGTCTCCTGAAACTTGGCCAGTACCGTTGCCATCGTCTCCTGGGAGTGGTGGTAGGCTCCCATGATGGAGGAGAGGGCCTCATGGAGAGTGAGTTCCCTTGGCCTGTCCGCCCCCTGTCGCACAGCAGCCCTCCCAGTTCCCCTGTGTTCCTGGGCCTCTGTCCCCTGGACTGTGTGCCCACTGCCCCAGGTCCCTGTTGTTGTTGGGGTGGTGGGTTAGCCTGGGTTCCCTGTAGTGGTGGACACACAGCTGATTGACGTGTCCTGGGGACGGAGGTTTGGGCCCGCTGGGTGGGTGCTGTGCTGGTGTTTCCAGAGGGGGGAAGCTCTGTGGTGGCCTGCGACTGGGTGAGTGGAACCGACTGTCCAGAGGTCCCCGATGGGCCGGGCTGGTCATCTAGATCAGTTGGACAGAGCTGCTGTCATCACTGTGGGACTCTTCTGTTGGTGGTGTGGACATGTGTGGACCCTCCTGTTCGGTGACGTTGGGTAGGGGTCCTGCAGGGGTATAAAAGGATGGTTATTACATCTGTGTGTGTCATGGTGTGCAATGGGTGGGTGACAGTGTACCCCAGTGCTTGCATTCCTGTGTGGGACCTTGTGTGATGATGGTTTAGGGGGTTGTACGGGTATGTGCAGTGGGCATGCTTTAGTGATGGGTGTCCATGCTTTGTTGTTGCATGCAGGGCTTGGTGTTGGGATGTGTGGTTTGTGATGTTGGGACATTTGTGAGGAGTTGGAGTGATGGGGGTGAGGGTGAGGGTGGGGGTATGTGATAGCATGCAGGTAGGGTGGGGGATGTAATAGTTAAGATTTGACTTACCAGAGTCCATTCCTCCACCTACTCCTGCGAGGCTCTCAGGATGCAGAATCGCCAAGACCTGCTCCTCCCATGTTGTTAGTTGTGGGGGAGGAGGTGGGGGTCCGCCGCCAGTCCGCTCAGCCGCCAGGTGGTGTCTTGAGACTATGGAACGCACCTTCCCCCGTAGGTCGTTCCACCTCTTCCTGATGTCCTCCCGATTTCTTGGGTGCTGTCCCACTGCGTTGACCCTGTCCACTATTCTTCACCATAGCTCCATCTTCCTTGGAATTGAGGTGTGCTGCACCTGTGATCCGAATAGCTGTGGCTCTACCCAGACGATTTCCTCCACCATGACCCTGAGCTCCTCCTCCCAGAACCTGGGGTGTCTTTGCCGTGCCATGGGGTGGTGTAGGTGATGTGTGGGGTGGAGTGTGTGGTGATAAGTGTGCTGATATGTAGTGGTGTGTTGTGTGAGGTGCGTGGACGTTCTGTGGGTGATGGTGTTGTGTGCCTGTGGATGCTGTTGTTCTTGCTGGTGGTGTCTCTCTCTGGCCTTCTTTCTGAATTTTTGGTCGTAGGGGTTTGTGGGTGATGTGGGTGTGTGTTTTATGTTGTATTGGGTGTGTGGGAGTGGTGTGTGTATGTGTGTATGTGTATCAGGTGAGTGTATTTGGAATTGTCCAATGTGGTTGTGTTTTGTAGATATGTGTGTATTTTGAGCAATACCGCGGTTGAAAGACCGCCGCGTGGATTTGTGTGTCGTGATAGTGTGGGCGTATTTCTGTTGGCGTGATGGTGGAGGTTTTGTTTTCGCCAGTTTATCACTGACCTTTGGTGTGGCGGACTTGTGTGGGTGTCCAGATTTTGGCGGATTCCGAACTGTGGGTCATAATAGCTGTGGTGGTATTCCGTGGCGGTGTGTTGGTGGTCTTCTGCACGGCAGTAAGTGGCTTTTACCGCCAATGTTGTAATGAGGGCCATTGTGTCTTTCTGTCCTCTCCCCCTGCAGTAGCGCACAAATTGCTGCCATTCACCAATGCAGGCAGCCTTGTACCATGGTGCATGGGTACCTGCATTGTAGGGATGATTGTTTTTGTGCAGGAAGGGACACCTTCCCGGGCCTGGGCAAAAACAATTATAGGAGGTGATTCTGTCTTTCTATGTATGCTGCTGAACACCCATGGAATGCCCCTTTCACATGGTGTTATGCGTTAAAGGTGTCCAAATTTACAAGGCCATGAAAAGCCACGCAAGGTGGCTTTTCATGGCCTTGTAAATATGGACTGACACACAGTGCTACCGAAGCATGAGTAAAATGTTGCTCCGGTGGCACATTGTGTCAGTAGGGCCTTGTACATGAGGCCCCTAGTCCCTGATGTGTGAGCCATGACATATCTCATGGCCCATGTGTGTTGCATGTGCCCACCCCCCAGTTTACATGGTTCACCTCCCAAGCACAGTGAGGTGTTGGGCCCAAATTTCGTGGCTGACATTCATGACTGTGTGCCTTTACATCATGCAACATGTCCAAAACTGGGTTGAGATGTGTTCACCTGTATGTCAGGGTGTTTTGCATTACATATGTGCACTGGAGCATGGTGCATATGTGTGTAAGAGGCCTTATCCTGCAGTCGCTATCTGTGCAGGCAGACAGTTATCTGTGTATTTTGCCCACCATATCTATTTGTCATTGTGTCAGTTAGGTACTTGCTGTTTGCTTATCTACAAGTTGGCCATTTCCATATTGTCAATCCTGGAATCTCTGGTTAATCATGGACTGCCGGAATATGTAGGCATCATGTACACTGCCATGATATTTGGCCACCACATTCAGGATCAACCCACGATGGTCAACAATGGCCTGTACATTCATTGAGTGAGTATGTTTCTGATTACTGTAAATGTGTTTAGTTGCAGCAGGAGGAACGAGTTGCACATGTGTGCAGACCATGGCACTCAGAACATGTGGAAATCCAGTAATGGCGTAGAATCCTTGTTTTATTATCTGCTGCAGTGGTGGGGTGTGATGTGGATTATGGCATCCAGGAGAGAAGGGAGGAATGCTGAGAAGAATGGCTGTGACACTCCTCCCACTAGCGCTGCAGTGGTCTGAAAGGAGCCTGACACAAGCATATGTAGCATGGCCAGAAGCTTGGTCAGTAGTGGTATGTTGGTGACCCTGCCGACCATGGCCTGCAGTCTGGGTGCTATGAGGTGGAGCAGTTGGATGTAGGACTCCCTGCGCAGCCGGTAGAACGTGATGACCTCTTCCTCCCTGAAGGCAATCAGGGATGTTCAGTGGAGGCGCTCCTTTTTCCTGCGCTGCCTCTGTGGTGCGGGTGGTGGTAAATGTGGTGGTGTTGGTGGATGTGGTGGTGAAGGTGGGGGTTGGGGTGGTCTTCTTGGTGCCTCAAGCTGTAATACGAGTAAATCCGTGTTGTCCTCCAGGTTGCCAGGGTGTTGTGTGGGTGCTCTCCCTATGTCATATTAACGACTGGTCTGACCAATGGTTCAAACTTTGACGCTAGTCAGACTTAGCAGGACTTTTCATAAGTGTGCATCATTTTTTGGAAATCTTGTAAATAAGGCTGCGTCGATGCAGCATCATTTTTAAAGAGGGAATGCCTACCCTGCATATCATTGTTGGTATCTGACGCAGCCATTTCCAACACTATTGAAAACTGACGCTAGGGTGCAAAAAGTGACGCTGGATGCATCTAGCGTCATTTTGTAAATATGGAGTTGTTTTTGTGCCACTGCTGCATCAAAAAAAATGCTCCAGCGGTGGTGCAAAATCCTTGTAAATAAGCCCCAATATGTCAGTGCACACATTTAAGCCCTCTCCTCTGGTTCTTATTCAACCGTTTGTTATATTTACACGTCTACAAAGGTTTGACATTTGTATACCAGCCAGTCACAAAGCTAGGAACCACTGTACAAGAGGAGGTTTATAACAGGAGTTATGACAAAGTGGGTAGTGTTACATAGGAGGGGGAAGAGAAGGGGTGCAGAGTTTAGTCAAAAGGAAGGGGAACGCTCGGAGGAGGGAGGGCTATGATTAACTCTAAGGCAGCCAGGTAAAAGATATCTTTAGAAGAGAGTCTAGGAGACTTCTAAACATAATAATATAGTATACTCTGTGGAATACAGTATGGTATTTATTACAATTGTTGAGGCAAGGCATCATGACCTAATTGAGGTTCTCGAGTGCCTGGGGCCCTCCCTACATTTAATAATGGTAATAAATAGCCCATTAAACTCAGTGAACACAAATATGTATACTGCATATATTTTAAGGTACTTAATGTGACATTCGGTTACGCAGTATTAAAAGCTCGCTCGATCACAGCACACTTATAAATACATTTGTCAGGATCTTCAAATGTCCCTTAAAAACATAAAGTAGATTCAGACAGAGCTATGCAGATCTCTGATAATGGTAACACAGAGTCAGGGTGCGCTCTAGGGCAGCGCAACCGGTGACACTGCACCGGGCACTGACTTTGGGTGTGGGCGTCTTTGCAAGTATGGTTTTCAAAGCACCTGCTACACCATTCTTGGTCTTCGGCTATTTTCCAGGAAACAGTAAAAATTTCAAGATAACTCTGGTGACTAATGTCTGGAGAGATTTGGAGTTTTCTCGTGTGGATGTTTTAAGATAGTGCAGCGGGTTAATATGCCTGCTGCAAAGAACATGTACCATGCAGATCACAAAGTGCATATAACACAAATAGGTGACTCGTTCCTACTTTTGTCAGAGAGGTTATTTTGTTACCTGTAGTTTATAAATTACAATCCTAATACAGAACAGTGAGCAATTAACTGTCATCAAAGAACTGCATGAATTTTGCAAGGTAAAGATTAGAGTGCTATGAATTTTCCCCAGTCTTTCAGTATCCTAATGTTGCAAAAAGTGTTAATTTTGGAAGAATTCAATTACTATTATTAAAGAGAACCCCGCAACCATGGTGTTACATTTTAAATTCTGAGTTTGTGCTTCTCTAGACCAAGCACCCTTAAACTATACAGCCTACCAGCATGGATGACGTGACTCCTACATCTTGAAGTCTTATATAACATTTCTTATACCCTGATTTACACACTTATGACTGATTGTCTCTGTGTAATGTGTGTGCAATGTAACCTGCTCTTACACCCTACACTGGTATGAGTGGCACTATAAAAGTAATTAAACGCATCTGAGAGAGAGTGGCTAGGGAGATTTGAGGGGCACCGTTAAAGGGAGGTAGTGAGGGAATCTCTGGGAGAGCTGGTCATTGGGGGGTGCCAACAAACATTGTCGCACAGGACGCCACCAGCACTAAGGCTGGCCCTGAACAGAGTAATTAATTTATGTCTTGAAGAGGCGACACTGCAACCTCCCTACAAGACGTAGGAAACGTGCTAATTCAGGGTATGTTTCATTTCTTTATTATTCTTAACTCCCTTCTGTTTAGCACTTTGTCGTCATTTCAGGCTTGAGAGATACATTTGTAAATCATATAACAAGATGTACTGAGGTATTCAACATCTGCTGTTGGGAAGAATTTTGGATTGTATCCAGTTCAAATTCCCTTTCAAGGGATGATGTGCACCATATTTTTAGGTGCATAGAAACATCTTTCAGATGCAAAGAAAATCACTTACAGAATACATTTCGGAATTACTTGGGTTATAAATTGAAGACTGTGGTGTATTTAAATGTTTAAAGGATCAATGATAAGTTAACATTGACATAATTCAGGGACACAAGAATCAAATTAGCAAATATTTACAATGTATTCACTGTGTAGCTAGCTTTTGACACCTATACTTCCACTCCTTTTCACCAACAGAAATTAATTGGTTACTCATACCCCTCCACTCATCGGCCATAAGATGTTTGTGAATCCCAGGCGCAAACTACAAACAGGCATGGGGTGATACCTTCTCCGTCTTAGCAGAACGCTTTTGGAAGTTTATACTCCAGTCAATCCAAGAGATTGAGCCTCATCTGACCTTCCCTAGGGTAAGGTCCAAAAACTGCATTGACTTTTGAATCTATTAGACCATTGTAAAAAATTAGGCTATTAACAGACTCACAAGCCAGGAAGAAATATTACAAACCTGGCTCAGTGACATGAATTCTTGTTGCTTCAAACCCCAACTTTCATCACATGTCAAACCCCTCGGATTCACTTTGGACGTCACCCTCAAGAAACATATTACAGAAAATACACAAAAGCAGCCAAGAGAGTGAAACCATTATTTCCAGAGAGTGACATTTGGATGGTGGTAATGCCCTGGTTCATTACCTCGTAGACTACTACCACCCCTTAATGGCAATGCACATGCTGCAGGAAGTCTCACCGAGGGAAGAAATATAATTGCATCACATCCATAGAGATGGAACTCTATTGGCTCCCCTTGCTGGCCCGTGCCATCTTCAAAACCTGCTGTATCACTTACAAAGCTGTGATACCCAGCACTCCCTCTTATCTTGAGGGCAAGCGTGCTCTGGTGGCTCTCTGCACACACACATTCAGGCCACTATCGAACTGGACACTAAGAAGTCTAAAAGAGGGGGGAAAAAAAGCAGAAGCCTTTTCAAATAATGCACCCAGGATCTGGTACAACATTCCGTATCCATATTCACCACCCCAACACCACATTTAGGAAAGAGTCAAACACATACCTCTTTTTTTCTAAAAAACATGTTTTATTGAAGATGACATATAACAATTCAGAGAGTGTATTGTGAAGGTAAGGGTTACAAGAAATACTATTTTAAGTATTCTGCAGGTGGTTGAACACTGCGGCTTAGTGCAGTGCACATTAAAACCAACGTGTCGGACGCATTGGACACATTCTCCAGGCAGCTTTACCTAGCAATCCTCAGAAACAATCTAGGGAAACCTAACTGAACTTGGTCCAATCAACCACGAGGAAATAGGAGTAGAAACAGCAACAACAACGGTGGCAGCGCAGCCTCACACCAACAGGTTCTCCCCATGTTCCCCATTCACCACAATGGGTGGTGGGAAGAGAGGGGGAAGGAGGGCAGGGGACAATGACGTACCCGATGTGGGGAGGGGAACCCAGTGACCGAGGAATACACATAGGTTGAGTTCTTGGTGACCGCCTCTCAGTCAGGCAACACCTGACCATTTGTATGATCTCTCACCTCAACACCTAACCATTCGTATGATCTCTCACTTCTAGACCCCGAGGGGCTGTCTCACACGATTGTGGGAGGTACTACAGAGTCCTCACTCCATGCTTTGCCGGGAGAGGCCACTGAGGACCGCAATGAGGAACGCAACTCTCCAGCATCCAGGCGCTCCAGCATATCATTCCATTTTTCCAAATCTCGTACAGCATACTCATCTGTGTGCATGAGACGGAGAAACACATATCTCTTTAAAGAACACTACATCACAGTGCAGTGGTAATCTTATAACCATCTACCTCTCCTTTCACTCTTTCACTGTATGCTTGTAACGCACTCTGTGCCTTTTTGGTTAGGTTTGTGCTACACAAAGGCTACACAAATACCGCATACATGCATATATACATACAAAAAGGAAATATGGACAGGTAGGAAAGGAAATAACAGATTATTAATATTATAATGTCTTATTGCTGGACAAATGCTAATATAATTCCAGCACATGTAACTGGAACATTTACATAAAATGAGTGTTAGCGATGTATTACAGTTCTGGAGCCAACCTTTTTGGTCTGATGAATTACAGATTACAGATATTCCACCTTCTGAGAATGTGTGAAAAACACTTCTGAAGTTCTTCAGGGATCAACATGTTTCCATTCTTTTATGGTTTAAATCTTTTTATTAGTTGTAAGCAGGTCAAAGTACAACAATCATCCCACCTACATTCATTAGCCGGTGGGAAAAACAATAAAATTAACCACAACACAGTAAATCAACCGAGAGGAAACTGGAAGGAAGGACATACAGAGGCAGGATGCCTGGTGGAGGTGTAAGGGTACCTCAAAATCCTTAGTGACTAGGGGCACAAAGCATATAGTGGAAGGGAGGCAGCAAGAGAAAGACAAGAGACAGCGTGCCACACGTTAGATCAGCTAGGCACGTGGTCTGGATGCGTCAGACACTCAGGCACGCCATGCAAGCCAGTTCTCGAAATCAGTCTGTAAGGAACCGAATGCAAGGCCCCCATATTTTATCAAACTGTCTTAGCATATTGGTCACCACTTCCGTCAGCTTCTCCACTCTCAGAAGCTTCCATAATTTATGCAGCCAGTCCAGTCTCGTCGTTATTATATCCGAACCCCAGCAAGAGAGCAAGATTTGTTTGGCAGCACAAGGGGCTAAGGTAATGGCTGGACCCTTTGTGGATTTAGAGGGTTCGGAAGTCCCAACAGGTTGTAGCTAGGGAATTTGGAGAGGTCAGTATTATACATTTCGTCTACGGCCACTACCACCTCTGTCCAGAAATGACTTATTTTAGGGCAGTGCCAAAGAAGATGTGTAAGAGTGTCAGTCTGACCACAGCGCCGCCAACAAGCACTGCCCCCTCCCTCTTTCCACTGGGTCACTCTAGCCAGTGTCAAACACCAATAATGTGTAATTTCAAGAAGCATTTCTTTGCCAGAGGTGCTGTAGGTGGAGGTACAGGCTCAGTGGAGGATGTCACCCTATTCTTTGGTGGTACATGTGCGCTCGCATTCCATCCGCCATTGTCGCTGTGCAGGTGACTTAAAGGGTGCTTGCGGTGTATTGAGGAATTTGTAAATGTCAGATATGTCATTTATCTGACCAATGAGTGAGGGGCCATTTTTCAAAGGCTTTGAGGGGTGTACCTGTGTGGGAGCGGACCTCAGATTGTGAGGATCAGTCTCGGATAGCAGCATACTGCCAGTATGTGGTAAATGGGTGGCCATAATCAGATTGAATTTGTGCAAAATCCATGACATTATTTGCATCAGACATATCACCCAGCCTCTTGCAATTGGTGTTTTGCCACTGACTAAACGCAGAGCCCTGTACCACAGGGAGAAGTCTGGGTTTGCTGTAATTGGTGTCTGGGGTGAAATGGGGGTAGACAGGTTTTGTGTGACTTGCACTTTGTCCCATACTCCCATAGTAGCTTGGAGTATCTGCAAGATATAGCTCTCTACTTGCTGGTGTTATATCGAAAGTCATGGCACCTTCCAAATATGAATGCTGGCCACCGCCTAATCTATGAAGCGCCAATGTTTTTCCCTGCAAGTACTGGAACACTCCACCATGTAATGCAGTTGTGCTGCGTGGTAGTAGCATATCAGAATGGGGGACACCCAGCCCACCATCCAATTGGGGCAGATACGCCTGCTTCTTCACCATGCGTGCCTTCTTCCCATCCCATATGAGGTACCCAATAAGGTGTTGTAGCTTATCAAGTACATTCGGGGGTGGAGCTGCAGTGGTAACGTTTGCATGACATAAAAAATCTTCGGTAAAAGTGTCATTTTAACAGCTGCTAATTGCCCAAGCCAGGAGAGGCCAATTCCCTACCATTTGGAGACATCGGACCGGGCAGTCGCTAGTGCTACGGCATAGTTATTTTCGGCAGTGCGTCCAGGTGTGGAGTGTATTTGCAGACCCAGGTACCCTATCCCCTGCGAGGCCAAAGCAACCGAGAACAGGCATTCAAGCTGAGCCTGGTCTTCTTTGGGATAGTGCGGTTCGCGGCAGAGGATTTTTGTAGATATGTTTTAAATCCGGAGGCCAATCCAAAGGCTGCCATTTCTTGCATCACTGTGGGCAAAGATGTAATTGAATTTGATAAGACAAGTAAAACATCATCTGGGTACAACGCTACTTTATGTTCCCTGCCTCCCATTGCGATGCCTGTTTTATCCAGATTGTCACACATCCATTCAGCAAAGGGATCCGTATATAAGGCATGGAGTAACAGGTATAAAGGACAGCCCTCTTGAGTGCCTCTGGAGATATTTAAGGGTGGGGACATTAGCCCTTTAGCTCTCACCATCTCTCTAGGAGATTTGTAACTACACTTGACCCACTGACGGAGCTGTGTACCAAGCCCTAATCTCACCAAACTAAGTGAAGGCATGGCCAGTGGACCCGGTTTAAAGTTTTCTCTAATCTATAGCGAGGAAAAGGGCAAGGATGCAAAAGTGCTGCTTTTTATCCAGAAGGTGACAAATACGCTTTGTGTAATCACTACAGCTTGTCTCTGGTATGAGTCTGGTCTGATCAAGGTCTAACAGGCCCTGCAAATAGGGGGCAAGATGGTGTACCAAAATATCAGTAAAGATCTTGGCGTTCACATTAAGCAATGAAATAGGGCTGTAGGATGGGCAGTGCACAGGATCTTTGCTGGGCTTTGGGATTACTGTTCAATCAATCAATAATTCAAATTTCTTAAGCGTGCTACTCACCCGGTAGGGTCTCAAGGTGCTTGGGGTAGAAGGGGGTGTTACTGCTTGAAGAGCCATGTTTTGAGGCACTTTCTAAACTTAGGAGGTCCTGGGTCTTGCGTAGGTTGGTGGGGAGGGAGTTCCAGGTTTTGGCGGCGAGGTTGGAGAAGGATCTGCCGCCGGAGGTGGTGCGTTGGATGTGGGGGAATGTTGCAAGGGCGAGGTCGGCGGAGCGGAGCTGGCGGGTTGGGATGTGGAAGTTGATTCGTTCATTGAGGTAGGCCGGTCCGGTGTCGTGGAGGGCTTTGTGAGCGTGGATTAGGATTTTGAAGACGATCCTTTTGTTTATGGGCAGCCAGTGTAGGGATCTGAGGTGGGCGGAGATGTGCTTGTGGCAAGGGAGGTTGAGGATGAGACGTGCAGCGGCGTTCTGGGTGCGCTGGAGTTTTCCCTAAAGCTTTGCTGTGGTAACTGCTTAGAGGGCATTGCCATAGTCCAGTCTGCTGCTGATGAGGGCGTGGGTGACCGTTCATCTGGTTTCTATTGGAATCCACTTGAAGGTCTTGCATAGCATGCAGAGGGGGTTGAAGCAGGAGGATGATATGGCATTGATTTGCTGAGTCATGGAGAGAGACGTATCTAGTATGATGCCGAGATTGCGTGCGTGGGTTGTGGTTGTCAGGAGTGGTCCTAGGGTGGCAGGCCACGAAGAGTCTTTCCATGCTGTCTTGTTGGGTCCGAAGATGATGATCTCGGTTTTTCCTGAGTTCAGTTTGAGGTGGCTTGCTGTCATCCAGCTAGCGATGGCGAGGAGGTTGTTCTTGGTGGTAGATGGGTTCCCCTTCAGGGAGAAGATGAGCTGGGTGTCGTCGGCGTATGAAATGATGTTTCGACCGTGGGGGCGGACGATGCTGGCGAGCAGAGCAATGTAGATATTGAAGATATGAAGAGGGTGGGGCTGAGTGAGGATCCTTGGGGGACTCCACAAATGGTCTTGGTAGCTTTGTACCAAAATGGAGGGAGCGGAACTCTTTGGGTTCTTTCGGAGAGGAAGGAGGTGAGCCAGTCCAGGGCTTTGTGGCGAATTCTGGCGTCGAAGAGGCGTGTGCGAAGGGTTTGGTGGCATACGCTGTCGAATGCTGCAGAGAGGTCTAGAAGGATGAGGGCGACGGTTTCACCCTTGTCCAGTCTGGTCCTGATGTCGTCTGTGCAGGCAATGAGGGTGGTCTCGGTGCTGTGGTTTTTGCGGAATCCAGACTGGGAGACGTTGAGTATGTTGTTGTCTTCCAGGAAGCGGGACAGTTGTATGTTTACTATCTTCTCTATGACCTTCGTGGGGAAGGGGAGTAGAGAGATAGGTCGGTAGTTTGTGAGTTCGGTGGTGTGAGTGAAGGCGATGTGGCTGCTGGAGGAGAAAATGGCGTCAAGCGTGTGACCGGCTGAGTGGGTGGGTGAGGTGACCAGTTGCTTGAGGCCGAGGTTTGCGAGGTTGTCCAGCAGGGCAATGGAGTTGCAGTCGCTAGTGCTCTCTAGGTGGAAGTTTAGGTCGCCGAGGAGTAGGTAGTCTGTGGAAGCGAGGGCGTGGGAGCTGATGGCATCAGCGATGGTGCCACAGAATGGGGGACGGGGTCCAGGTGGTCTGTAGACGAGGGATCCTCTCAAGGTGGTGTTGGTGTTGATGTGTATCCGAAAGTGTAGGTGCTCTGCGACGTCCAGGGTGTTGTTGGTGTTGGTGGAAATCCTGATGGAATTTCTGTGTATTATGGCGATTCATCCTCCTGGTTTCTTGATACGGTCTCTTCGGGTGAGTTTGTATCCCTCTGGGATGGCTATGGCGATGTCGGGTTCCGATAAGGGGTTCATCCATGTTTCAGTGAGAAAGACGATGTTGAGAGAGGTTGTCATGAGTAGGTGCCAAAGCTCGATGGCGTGCTTGTGGACGGAGAGGGTGTTGAGGAGGATGCAGCTGAGGTGATTGGGGTGCTTGGTGTTGTTGTGGTGCTTGCTGGTGTGAGTGCAGGAGAAGTGGCATGAGTGAGATGTGAAAGGTCCGTGGGTGTGTGTGGGGTCGACCTGGGCGCAGGCGGTGTGCCGGCCGGGGTTGAGAGCAAGGAGCTCTGTGGAGGAGTAGAGGCGCTTGGGGACGCGGAGGTGCGTGGACCAGGGGGACGGGCGCTGGGCTCGGTCCAGGCGCGTACGGGCTAGCCTCTGGCGCGCCAGCGGTGCGGCCGCACAGTGGTCGCCATTAAGAAGGGAAGGTGGGAGGGAGGAGCAGCTGGAAGGCAGGAGGCGGGAGGGGGAGGGAGTAGCAAATGGGGGAACAAGGGGGAGCGGGCCACAGGGGACGCAGCGGCGGGACCAGGCAGGACCAGAAACTGGCAGGGAAGCCCAAGAAAGGCACAATGAACAGCAAACTAAAGATGCACAATAACAAGGCACAATAGTAGGCACAACAACAAGGCACAATTAAGCAAAAAAAAGCACGAGTTAAAAAATGGCACAACAGTAGGAACAACGATACTCATGCCTACCACTAGGCACGAGGGATGAGGCGCAGGTGGGTGCCTGTGGGTGATGGAGAGCCTCGAACTTCAACAGCAGCAAGGCAGGGTCTTGGGTCATGGAGGCAGGCTGGTGGAGCTGTCTGCCGTGTCGAGTGTACTCCTGGCCTTAAGGCAGGTCAGGGGGTCACACTCGGCACCACGCAGTGGCTGCCATTATGAAGGGGAGGTGGGAGGGAGGAGCAGCTGGGAGACAGGAGGGAGTGGCAAATGGGAGCGCGAGGGGAGCGGGCCGCAGGGGATGCAGCGGCGGGACCGGGCAGGACCAGAAATGGGTGGGGAAGCCCGAGAAAGGCACAATGAACAGAAAACTGAAAAACAAGGCACAATAGAAGGCACAACAACAAGGCACAATTAAGCAAAAAAGGCACGAGTTAAAAAACGGCACAACAGTAGGAACAACGATACTCACGCCTACCACTAGGTACCAGAGATGAGGCGCAGGTGGGTGCCTGTGGGTGTTGGAGGGCCTCGAACTTCTACAGCAGGAAGGGCGGGGTCTTGGGCCACGGAGGCAGGCTGGTGGAGCTGTCTGCCATGTCGAGTGTACTCCTGTCCTTAAGGCAGGTCAGGGGGTCACACTCGGCACCGGGCAGCGGCCGCCATTAAGAAGGGGAGGTAGGAGAGAGGAGCATCTGGGAGGCGGGAGGGAGTGGCAAATGGGGTGCAAGGGGGCGTGCTGCAGGGGACGCAGCGCAGGACCGTGCAGGACCAGAAACAGGTGGGGAAGCCCGAGAAAGGCACAATGAACAGCAAACTAAAAATGCACAATAACAAGGCACAATAGAATGCACAACAACAAGGTACAATTAAGCAAAAAAGGCATGAGTTAAAAATCGGCACAACAGTAGGAACAACGATACTCACGCCTACCACTAGGCACCAGGGATGAGACGCAGGCGGTTGCTTGCGGGTGGTGGAGGGCCTCGAACTTCTACAGCAGCAAGGGCGGTGTCTTGGGTCACGGAGGCAGGCTGGTGGAGCTGTCTGCAGTGTTGAGTGTACTCCTGGCCTTAAGGCAGGTCAGGGGGTCACTGTTATGGCTCTAAGTTGTATTGTGTCTGTCAGAGTGCCCGTAGCACTAAAGGAGTTATAGAGATGCACCAGCATGGGAACTAATAAGGACCCAAATATTTTATAGAAGTACCTAGCCTAGGAGCTTCGCCTGGTTGTAAGCGTTGTGTGGCCATTATGACTTTGTTGGGGGTAATATCCCCATCTAATTTGAGGGATGCGGGCCAAGGGGATCTGTTCCAAAAAGTCTAGCTCCTCCATCGTGAAGAGCAGTGTGTTACCGTCTGAATCCACAAGCTTATCCACTGTCTGCTGGACAGCGTGGGAACAAAGACGGTGGGCCAGTAAGCTTTGTTCCCTCTTATATGACATTTATGTTTTGTGCGTAACAGAGCATATTCCGCTCTCTCGATATCCAGGGCCTTGAGTTGTTTGCGAGCCGCTGTAAGATGGAGCCATATTGCAAACTAACCAGTTTGTTTGTGTGCTTATTCCAACTCCCTTATCCTGCTTTCTAACTGGGCTTGGGTATCATGTCTGTCTTTATTGAGTTGAGCTGCTATGGCTATGAACTGGCCCCGCACAACTGCCTTTAAGGTGTTCCACAATAAAGGAATAGGTGTGTCTGGCATGTCATTGGTGGGTAAAAAGGAGTTGATATTAGCCGTTATATTGGTGACCTTTTTCTTGTAGGTAAGGAGCTTGCGGTTGAGGCGCCAAGTGTGGGTGGGGGTGCCAAGCTGAGGAAGGAACACCTGAGGACTACAGGGGAGTGATCAGAGAGGGTGGCCATCCCAATATTTACCGCCATATTTGCAGCAGTAATGTGTGGTGATGTTAGAAAGAAATTGATTCTGGCCTAAGTCTGGTGGGCAGCAGAGAAGAAAGTGTAATCCTTGCCATTCGGGTGTTGTTGCCACACGTCCACCAACTCCAAGTCTGCCAACCACTGTCTGCATGTTTGGGTGACAGCTTCAGTTTGTCCCACCCTATGGGTGGATATATCCAGGTGTGCATTTAGCACTATGTTAAAGTCTCCCCCATGATGATGTCCATGCCTGGGGTGGCAAGTACCGGGCCTATTGCCTCCCTAAGCAAAGCCTCTTGGTGGTCATTCGGGGCATAGAGGTTGGTCAGTGTAAACATGTGATCTTTCAAGTCTATTTGTAGGGATAAGAGCCTGTCCGGTAATTCAGTGTGTTTGTGTCACCCTCCCTGGGAAATGTGTAGTTAGGAGCACTGCCCCCCCCCCCCTTCTTTCCCTGTCCTGAGGAGAAGTATTGGCGGTCGAATCACCAGGAGCACCAGCGCTTCCAATCAGCTTTAGGTAGATGGATTTCTTGAATAAGACAGATGTCACATTTAGCATCCCTAAGGAAGGAGAGGAGTGCAAGGCATTTTACCAGAAAATTGAGACCTCAGATATTCAAGTTAAGCATGTTAATCATGGGTGAGAGAGTAATCAGGGGTCATGGAGATCAAAAGGAACCAGGTGTCAAGCAAATATCCCCATAGGCTTATTCGCATTATGGTGCCTGAAGTGGATGTGGAAATACCCTGGTTGTTGGTTGGAGGGAAAAGGGGAATAACAATAAACAATATAACAGGTGAGTTCCCTGCCTGGGAATGTAGAGAACTAAAGCCTATGTTTCCAGGCCATTGGCAACAAGTTGTATTAGTTCTCCAACTAGGTGTGGCAAGGGAGCTCTGCCTCCAAGAAGTACAGCAGCAATCTAGGGGGAGTCGGTCCCCGGGCCACCTCAAGCCTCAAACAGGAGGGTCCATGGGCCTCAAAGAGAAGGAGGCCCACTGTCTGCGGGCTCTCCAGCACAGGAGACGTCTGCAGAGCACCCAGACTGTCATTGTTCACTGTCTGGTTCTGATGTGCTGTCCCAATTTTGTAGTTGGGGCAACAGTGCCGCCCTTTCCTTGTGGCTTTCTGTCGCTAAGGGCTTATGAACTTGTTTTTATGTTGGACATGCAGAGCAGCATGTTTCTGTGGGAGGAGTTGTTGAGCAGTGTGGTGGAGACTTGTAGAGTTGTCCTCCTTGAGTGCGACCATATCTATCGGTGAATGGGCTTCCTCTAAGGTTCGGATACTCCTAGTTTCATTATTCCAGACAAACAGGAGCCAGAAGGGTTGCCCCAACTTGTACTTGTTCTCTTTATCATGGAGGAAGTCAGTCGTATGCTGAAGGGTTCCACAGAACTTGTTATTGGGAAAGATCCTGATATAGCCGAACCTTTGTGCCTTTGAAGTCAATAGCATTCTTGTCTCACACTGCGGACATGATGACCTATTTCTGCCGATAGTATTGGAAACAGGTGAGTATGTGCTGGGTGTCCCGCCCTGTGGGTACGATCAAGAACAATGTCCTGGTCTGCAAGCTCCGGGTCCACGTGGCGTAACAGGCGGGTGACATATTCCTCCAACTCTCCAGATTCGGCTTGCAGGGGAACTCCTTTAATGCAGATATTGGAGAGTCTGGATCTATTTTCGAGATCTTCTAGCTGGTAGTGGAGCTCCACATTCCAATCCTCAACTCAGTAAGTTCCCGATGGGGCCCATCCAGTTCTTCCTCACGGGAATCATTGATTTACTCCAAGGAGTCCACTTGTTGACCCAGGTCGGTGAGCTCTCATCTGATAGCTTTCATGTCCACCGCTATTTCCTGCTTGAGAGTCACAATGTCTTCCCTGGAGGGACCCAAAGAGGTTTTCTAGGAATGCCTTAATAACCGGTGTGTCTTCCCCTGAGAGCCTGCTGTAGCTGTCTCTGCAGGCAGAGGTGTGGATGGAAGCGCTTCCACGCTCTGGTACGGCTTTTTCTGTGGAGGTTTGGTTAGCATATCCTTAAGGCTGGTATCCTTCTTATTGGTGTGAGGTCATGGCAGTTCTGTGAATGGGCTCTAGTCCTAGCAGAGGGAGGGTGCCTCAATACCCGTAGGATGTCTGCCAGTTCCAAGCTACTGACCACACCAGCTAGGAGTCCACTTCCCCCACAGGATTTCTAAAAGGCAGGGCCTGGGGAAGGTGGTAGAGGCTCAGCAACAGTGACTCTGGAGTAAGAGGGTCCACCCACTGCAAGGGCTACTCAGCCAGGGTCATCTGCTTTTGGGGCTTGGAAGGCATTTTTACAATAATTCAGATAATCCTGTGGTGACCGTGGGTGAGCATTATCGTAAATGCCTGTGCTCACCTAGGGGTGCAAAGTGCAGGGTGTCCGCCAGCGAGGCCAGGCAGTTAGTGAGGAGCTCAAGGATCAGGCTCTGAGCTGGCCCCAGAAGTCATAGTACAGTCAGAAATGGAAACGTGCAGAAAGAGTGAGAAGGTTCCCTTGCTGGCTATAGGTTACATGTTGGTGGAAGAGCAAAGCCCTCACTGCAGCCCATCACACCCCTGTCCGGTCCAGGGCCACATCTCAAGTTGTCAAGTTGTCAAAAGGCCAACCATTCCCCCCCAGTGTTGCTCTTTTCACTCTTCGGTACTGGTAGGTTTTAACATTGCTTGCATTGGGGGGGGTGGGGTTGTGCCAGGGAAGAGGTACTCCCTGTGGCAGATATAGAGCATGTGTTTTATCCCAAGCTGCCATCAAGCTTCACTGGGCCATGTTAGGCCTGACATACCTCTGGTCCTGGAGGCCAGCTTTCAGTGTCTGCCCTAGGCTCCAAGCCCATCAGCCACACTCAGATCCACGTGCCGGTCGTCCTCTGGCAGTGGAGACAGGAGGAGGCAGAAGAAGTCCATCCAATGGTCTGTACCGGGCCACGAGCCCCAGGCAGGAGCACGACAACGCACCTGCTGTCAGCATGCAGCTAAAGGATACAACAGTAATCCAGTGCCGTCTCAGGGCCGCCGGTCCGCTGAGACCCGCAACCACTGAAGCAGATATATTCAGGCACTTTGGTCTCAGCGTAGCGAGGCGCTGCACTCCACCGACTCAGGAAGGTGTATGAAGTCCATGGGTTGGCCGAATGTGGCTCGACCTAGGTTTGAGGTCCGGGACTCCACGCATGGCCATCTTGGCCATGCGGCTGCCTGACCAACTTCTCTGCTGCAGGTCGTTAGGGAGGTATATCAGGCCAATGCAGGTTTGCTCCTCGCCCCAAGGATCAGAGACTGCTCCAAGCATGATTCCATCCAGTAAGAGGCCAGGGAGAACACGGCATCTACCCAATGCAAAACTTGTGCAGCAGAGCTCCGGGAGATCGCTGTCACATGGGTGCCATCTTAGACATGCCCCCTTCCACTCTTTTTAAACACTGTGTCCCAGGTTGCATATTTGACTCACTCATGTAGCTACAGGTTTCATATGTAAGCTGGTGATGCCCACTGCCTTCTCAAAGCAGAGGTGGAATTGGGTGCCACTATTGATAATTTTCACTCTTGTCTTTTAGATTTTTGAAGCAGATTTCCTTTGTCATGAGAAGGAGGGGTCGGCAAATAGCACGTGTCATCTGTCCCTATCAAGCTCCAATGTCTGGCAAGTCTCTTGCTCAAATGCTGCACTGTCATTGCTCAATTTGGCCTTATTTCTCTGGCATGATCCTTTTGTTTGAACCCCCAAGCAGAATGCATTCCAAAGGTCGGTCCATCTCCCCCCACCCACACAGAACCCATCTTCACTCCATTTCCCATCTCTGTCCCACGCTTTAGCTTTATTTCTGATTTCCAGTTGTAGGAGGCCCTGCCCTTCATGGGTGGGACATCCTATGGATGAAAAACATTCCAGATGTGTGGGTCACAGATTGGGAGACTTTGCTTAAATTACACCAGGCATAATCAGGAAATGTTACCCACCTGTGCCTAGGCAAAATGTCCAACTTCACTCAACGTTCCGGTTGAAGGTAAATTACAGAATCATGGATGTTCATCACTCCACACAAAACATGGAAAAAACAGAGTTCCTGCTTCCCTACAAAGAATCCCTAACGTAATGTAACAGAGTCTGGCCAAATCAACTAGGAGAGAACCCCTATTCCATGACTGCTGCTTAAAAATATGGGGTGTAAAATAGATTCTAAGTTAACTGCTCATTCTTAAATCCAGAGTTTCTAAAATCAGTGTTTTCCAGAAGCAATCCCAAAGGCTCCTATTCAGCTTCTTTCCCTCTATCACACTGCTGTGATTAACACTATTCTTGCATTCTCTCATCACGCCTATCGAAACGCGGCACATTGAGACATCCCACGACGTATGCCCATCAACTGAAATTGATTTAGAATGCATCCTCACGCATCCTCCTGATGTAGCCGCGTAGAGATCATTTTCACCCAGAATGTGTATACTTGCACTGGCTGCCTGTTCAAGAATGGATTAAGTACAAATCTCTTTTCTTAAACCACACGATGTGTAATCGCTCAAGACCTCATTTCCTAACCCGCAAACTGAGACTGTACCAATCTATTCGGACATTACGAACCTCCGGCTTCATGTCTTTCCTCTTCCCCAGAGTTAAGCATGCTTAGCTGGGCAGAAGATGCCTCTCAGTGCAGGCTGCTTCCCTGTGGAATTCTCTACTTTGAGGTAATAAGAAGGGGCCGGAATGGTGGTTGCTTTGGAGAGAGATCAGACCCACGCCGTCTCCAGTATAATACTTTTCTAGTGCGGTCATTAAGAGGCTAGATCAGTTTTGGTGCTAAAAAGACATCGGGTGAAAACGGTGGTCAGTAAAAACATAAAACTGAGAAATAGAAAAATTAATACTATTAAGTCCGAGCATAATTTATAACGATTATTTGCTAACTTAATTACAATAGTTGTGAAATTAATGACCGTCATAGAAACAGGTTTCCAGATGCCCTCCAGTAGAAACTGAACATGTGCATATACAGCCGGTAAAATATCTTACTAGTTTGTAGCGCTTGTAGAAGTCTGGGTACAATCTGCAGAACATAACACGTGAATAGTGGCAGCGCTGGCTCCACCTATGCTCTCAATAAAATAAAAACTTTTGAGTTGGTTATTATAAAGAAGCCAAAACACATTTTACTATATTCTGTTTGGTATGTATAGAGTCAACATTATTAAAATCATGTATTATCACGGTCACCTGAATTATGAGGCTATGAAGAAACAAACTATCCATTAGGATTTTATGTATTGTGGAACGGGGAAGATTTACCATGCGCTTCAGCAGGCAAGAAAAAGTATATTATGTGACATTGTTTTCTGTTATATAATTTAGCACACTTAAGCATTATTACCAAACAAACCCCAGTGTTCACCATAATGCTACTTTAAAAAAAAAGAAAACTAAACTGATTTAGCAGATACCATACTAAGGCCCTCATTACAACCCTGGCGGTCGGTAGAGAAGTGGAGGTGATACCGCAAACAGGCCGGCGGTAAAAAAAATGAAATTACAAGCATGGTGGGGACCGCCATGCCAAACCGCCACTTCACCACTCGGACCACTAGGGTGGTAACGACCGCTGGGCTGGAGACTTCGGTCTCCAGCCCGGTGGCCGTCACTACACCGCCGGTGGCATCACGACCCCGCATACCGCCATGGATTTCGTGGGGTTCTGTACTGCCACGAAATCCATGGCGGTAGGCACTATCAGTGCCAGGGTATTTGTTCCCTGGCACTGATAGGGGTCTACCCTACCCACCCCCCTCTCCAGAGTCCTCCCCCCAAACCCACGACCCCCCTACCGCCCCTCAAAGGTGGTAGGACCCCCCTCTTCACACACCCCCAAATATTGACACACACCCACCCCTACACGCACACTCACACAACTACTACACATACATGCACACATGCACGCACACATACACACAGACATACACACAGACATAAACGCACACATTTCCCATACACACAACACCCCCCCGCATGCATACACGCACTCACACACCCCTCTACACATGCACATGCACACCCCCATGCACGCACACAACACACAACACCCCCCACCCCCCACCCCTAACGGACAATCACCTTACCTGGTCTGGTGATCCTCCGGGAGGGAACGGGATCCATAGGGGCTGCTCTGCCGCCAGAACCCTGTCACCAGAACAACGCCACGCCGAATCCTGGGTTGTGATTCGGTGGGCGGTGTTCTGATGACGTGGCGGTGGAGGTGGAACAGCCTCCACTTCATCGTCCACCGCCAGTATGGCTGCCAGCAGTCATAATACACTGTGCGGAAAACTGCCTGCACTGGCGGTCTTCAGCACGTCGGTACCTCGACGGTCTTGAAAAAAGACCGCTGAGGTCCAAATGAGGCCCTAAATGTTATTCATTAATGGGCTTAACTATTTTGTATTAAAAGTTGCTTGGTCCATTCTGATCATGTCACTCTGTATTAAAAGCTGTTTTCCAAAAGTCAATGTGAGTTTTTGTGCTAACTCTGTGAGACACTGAAATAACACTGTAAGATAGTGAACTGTAACAACAAAAGGAACACCAGCTGCTTTAAAAAATGTTTCTGATTGAGAAATGAAAATGCAGGGTTCTAGGTATGCAGTACCCTACAGGCCACCATCCCTGTGTTGGTAGCCAATCGCAGTGTCTCGCCAATAGTGATCTGCCTCATTAGTATTAATTAGTCAGGTCATTCTGCACCCACCTAAGAATGGACATTTTTTTATGAAAACTATTAGTATAAAAGTCCCAATGAAAAATTGTAAGCAGGTCTAAAAAATTCAGTGCACACTGCAGAACTTCTCATCTGGGGATGAAGAAATATGGAACCTCATGTAGAAAGTATCTTAGCGGCCCTAGAACGTGTTTGTGACAATTGAAATACTTTTGAAATGTTCTAAACCCAATAATGATTCAGAAAAGGTTTTCCTGATTATTAAATGATTAAATGGGTTTAGAAAACAAGAAGGAATGGTTGTCCCATTTTGATTACGTTTCAACCTGTATTTAAACCCACGCTGGGAACTGCCCCGACTGTTTATTCCCAACAGCATGTAGCCCAATTCACTAGGTGGCAGGAAATACAGTAAGTGATTTCTTTCCCCTTTTTATGGGTGAGCTGCTTGAAACCACACCCATGCCACGTCAGTCACTTACATTGGTTTGTGGGCTTGCCTTTTAAAATCGCTTGCTTTAATTTGTGAAAGGCATGCAAACATCATGCCTTTTCCGGTGTTTAGCCCACCTACACAGCACCGGTAAAGTACCAAAAACATACGAGGCTCGATGTTTTCAGCCTGGAGTCCGGACCACTTTATCTGTTTATTTTCCACGCAGCGCGATCGCACTGCATTTTACATAGCGCAAGCGCGCTGCATTTTTTTTGCTTTACAACGCTAATAGCTCTAACTCGAACAAATGCGAGACCCGTTGCATTGAAAATGCTTGTTTTCTTTTCTTGTGAGCATTTGTGCGTATGTACTTCGCCCCAGGAACTCTGGACTCGATATTTGAGAACTTGGCTCGCATGTGCTCTATTACGTACGTTCTAACACATGGTGATACGATCTTATTGCTATCACCACGGCAACTGTGTTTCGTTTATAAAACGAGACAGATTAGTTATTGTTTTTCTCAACCTTTCTTCACCTATAGTTGTCTCCAGTTTCAACTTCTGATCATGACCGGTTCATTATGAATGCAATACATCATGGGATTTTCCCCCTGTTCTGCATACTTACCTGATACTTTTTAATTATTCCTTCTGGGGCTTGACCTGTTGACGGTCTTTAGTGCCTCCTTATAATAACAAATATTGTTTTAACTATAATTACTCCTCTACAACTCGAAAATATTGTACTATCAATTACAAATGTGCGACCTGCTTCTACTCTTTTCGAGTCAACTTTCTGTTTACCCATACTTTCCTTTCTACTTACAGATTACGGGGCTTATCAAGGCCCGTGTCTATTAACAGGAATTCAAACAATACTTTTACGAATTTACCACTTCGAGGACATACCTCTTATAATATGCTTCGCACTGACCACCGTACTGGCTCATTTCTTTGGAGTACACTTCCTCCTGACCGGATACGTTAAACAGTGAAGTGCCATTTTAGAACCATTACAAGTTTTCCATGGAGCTTTGGAACACTTATTTGTCAGTATATTATTAAATTACACTACAATACCTTTTCCTCTCCACCAACTACCAGGAATTAACGAGCACTAGTATTTATGGAAGGTGAACGTATCGACTTGTCCTTTCTAAACATTCTCTTTCTATGGACATCTAAGGGACATTTGCAATATGACTTGCAGCTATATGTATTAGTCTCTGCATGTATTGTATCTTCACATTAGGATCTGAATCAGGGAATTAGGGACATACGCTGCACCTATCTTTACTTTCTTTTCTTTTCTTATATACTATTTGCTTTTACATATATTTCTTTATCACACTGGGTGTAGGCATATCAGCAATTATCATCAGGAAGTCACGTAACATTAAGCCAGTGTCCATCTTATACACTTGTTTCTTATACATATGATGATTTATATATTCCACAGCCTTGATAAAGTCACTTTTGTGACGAAACACGTGTTGGCTGGCCAAATATCAAACATCTGCAACAAAGAATTATATGAAAACTTAAACTAAGTTTTCTAATAAAAAGAAGACCTGGCCACACAAGACAGATTGATCTGAAAGACTTATATTCTGGACTATTTGTTACATGTTCTGAACAAAGAGAGTGCTGTGGTTACAATGTTTTGAAAAAGGAATAAGTATTTGGAAAGGGTGTGTTTAGGGCGCCCTTTCCAAATGGCGATGCCACATGGTATAAAATCGAGTCGCAAAACAGTCATATTTTATGACCAACTCAAAGGAGGATGTAATCCACTTGCAAACTGGAAGGGGTCCCGAAGCGAGCCTTCTCCCTCTTGTAAATGTTGACAGAAAAGCTTTCTAGGAGTAGGAAGTGTTCAAAATTGCTTTATTTAAAAGCAATCACTGACATGGTGGTCTGCTGACTGTAGGCACCATCCCTGTGACTGTTGCCAACTTTAGTGGGTTGCAATTTGTAAACTACCGGAGAATATTGCTGAGGTAGGTCGGATTGCAACCCACTACGATTCTATTTTCTGTGAACCAATATATTAGTAGATATTTTGGTTCACAAAATCAAAACCAATTCAGTAGAGGTCAGTGAGCAATTTGCACTTGAGGCCGATGATCACATCATCCTCATTGTGATAGAACTTCTCTGGCTCCCATTGGTGGCCTATGTCATGCTCAAAACAAGCAGCTTGATTTACAAAGTCATCATGACCCGCACCCACAAATAGCTGGCTGATAGGTCACTATCTTTGGTTGCTCTCAGTACACCTCCAGCCAGGATTCCTTCAGGCTGGATAAAAAAATGTGTTGAAAGGAAACAAACAGTCCAACAGGCCTTCCCATCTCTGTGCTCAAGGTCTGGAACAACAACAGTAGCCCCAGCAAGAGTAGCCCCAGCTTGCTGCAAAGAAGGAGAGAGCTATTCTCGTCTTTTCATGGTCCGAGTACAGAAATGAAGATTCAAAAGGAGGAGAGAGCATTTCAGCAGATTATAAAGATGAGCATTGCTTTTTACATATACTTTATTTTGCAACTTTTGATCCATTTGTCATAAAAGCAACACTATTACTGTTGAAATCAGCAGAATTAGTTTGAGAAGGAAAGAAAAGGTGTAATTACGTGTGGGTCAGTGTATTCCAAACCGTGTGTAAACCACAGTTTACTCACAGGTCAGAATTATGACTGGAAGGTATTTAAAGTATCCAGCAATTATCATATACGTTAAATGCCTCATCATTCATTACATTTTGGCATGTTAAACACGCCGAAATTTAACAGGGGAAAAACATATGGTATTTACCATATAGCGCAGAATCTGGTGTTTTAGCACTAAAATCTGTGTGTCATTCCCCTTACATTTGAAGTAGGTGCTATTTATTACAGTCGATAAATACCGTATCCTGTAGTACCATTGTATTTCAGGTGCAATAAATAGCAACTGTACCTGGAATCAGGCCTAAAGAGAATGTTTACAAGTGGCCTTGTGATAAGGAAAGTTAAAACCACATTGCAGGTTCGGGCAGTATTTGGCGGTTTCATGGTTTTACCATCGGGAATGGGTCATAATATATGAAATTTTGCATTATTGCATTTTTTCCCACAGCTTTACCTGCCATTTCGTCTATTTTCCAGAGGATATTTCTATGTGCTTTTTTCAAGTTGATGTGTGCCTGGAACATTTATTGCGCCACTTGGAATCGTGAAAAGATCAAAATTCCGTACTTACTCTGAAGCCTACAAAGGTAAACAGTTTTCCCTTAGGATTCCTTGGCACTTCAATGGGAGCTGGGCCAAAATTGTGAGGCAATCCTCTGGAGAAATGTGTGAAGTATTGTATGCAATAGCACAAACAAAACTAATACTGTTAGGAAACAAAGGAACTTAAAGGTCCACACAAAGCTTTATTTAAAAAGTTAAAACCTTTACGAAAACAAAAATAAGCGTTAAAGGAGATCGTCCAAAAATGTTCATAAAACGTTGGGGGGATGAAGCCAGTAGTAGGAAGGGATACCTTTAATCACCATATTAAAAATGACAGTTATCCCGCCCCGGATATGACGTCATTTCCGGTGGCTGGGACTTCCGTTGTCCCTGAAAGCCCTCCCCGGAAGTGACGTGTGTGCCTGGGGGTGTCAATTGGGATGGGCCCTCATGGTGTCACGTGTTAGCCCCCCTTTTTTTGAAATGTTGCATATAAGGAGCTGGTTAGAACCGGCTGTCAAACCGCGAACCAGGGTTCAAACAGTTTGGCAAGGTGCCATGAAGAGATACAATCCGATCGCAAGAAAAGCCGCCTCCTCAGGGGCCCTGAACACTATTGGTAGATATTACCGGACCCTAGCCCCTCTTACGATGGATGAGAATGCACAACAGGGTGTCCCTGCCACCCAAGATACCGATGTTACCGGTTTTGAAGAGGAACTTTGCTACCGGCTTGAAAAGCTCAACCTCAAGGATGTGTCGTCCCAGATATCCCCTATTAAGGGGGCCGACAGCGACAGCAATGCCTCGAAAGATGAATTAAGTGCTGCATCTAACTTCATAGACATTGAAGATGTTGAAGAATGTGTAGCACCACCGAATTCGCCCATCTATGAAGACATGGGCGTCCAGGAGGACCCCGAGTCAGAGGCCGTTATTGTACAGCCATCAGGTGTAAGCTCCTGCGCTGTTTCTACCCCAATGGACCTCTGCGACTCCCAGGATTTCAGAGGAGCCTCTGAGTGTGATGCGAATATGGAGGTTGGTAATGACAGTTTTTTTATTTTTTTATTTTTATTTTTTATGCCTGTATACTCTAATGTCATACATTTAACTAATAATGTGCCTTGTGCTTTCTGTTTGAACCCTAGAACGTAGCTGAAGAAAGAGAGCCTCTAGAAGGGTCAACTCCAAAGGTTAACGCCGTAAATTTTTACTGCTTATGCTGTTCCAGACAGTCTGGAAGTATTACAAGCCAGAACAAAGAGCCTCGTAAGAAATGTGTCTGCACCTACACTAGCAGCGATTTTGAAAAGGAAGCTCCGGGCGTACCCTGGGCCACCATATGGCCAGTTAAAGGTTTTGCAGCGGCCGCTGTGAACGCTTGTGTTAAACGGGATTATTATGATCTTTGTTACGGGCATAAAATTAATGAGCCTCAACAGGAGGCTCATGAATGTTTATACGATGCATACACAGCAAGAATAATTCGCCAAATTTGTAGTCGGATAGACCCTTACCGGGTATATAAGTTGTTAAGGGTTGTGTATGGGCTGTCTGCTGTGAAGAAAGGTGTCCACAGTGATATGATTAAGGTTTTGGCTGCGGCTGTCAATGAGATCCGATACGCTGCTGAGCCCTGCTCAAAACTCGACCGCATGAATGGGATGTGTCCCCACTTTGACATAAGTATGTTAGAACGGGTTATAAAAAGACGAATGTGTGACATTTATTATAAAAACAGAAGAATGATGTCTTTAGCCCCACGAAAGCTGTTTTAAAAAAAAATTAAAAAAAATAAATAAATAAAAAAAAAAAAAAAAAAAAAGTAGACCATAAATGTGTTACTTAACGCTCCATACTTACTCACTTTTAGGCGGGGAATCCGGGTATCGAGATGCAAGATGTCTATGAGTTACAACCGGGCTACATCTGTATCGGGAGATTGATTTTTGTGCTGGTTAAAGAAAGAATAGCTGAAATACATCCTATGACTGCGGTATCTGAACATTTCGGAACCTTCGGCCTTGTTGCAATGTAGCAGTCATATGTGTATCGCCAAGTGGTGTATCAATGGGCGGCTAAACGCATCTGTTAAATGCCAGACCTCGGACAAAGACCACAATCGGGAGTTAAGACTTTCACCTAAGACGGGGATACACGAGGCTTTGGAGAACATGACTGAAGATTATCTCACAAATAAAGGTTCTGAATGGTCCTGGTTAGAACTGTATGAACTGTTGAATTCTGTCAGTATCCTGAGTGTTCAGAGTTATAGGCGTGGGGAGCGGGAAGTCATGTCTAGAGCTATTGAGAGTATAGCTATAAAAATATCAAAGTCTGTGGTGCTTAGGGTTTTGTAAAAGAACATGCTCTGAGTAACATGTGTAGTGGGTGTTGTACTATGTATACGATTGTAAAAAGACCACAACGGTCCCGCGTTATGACATCTATAAGCTATGTAGCACAAAATGTCAAATACACATTGGTTGTGTAGCCCAGCCGCACTTTTATGTTTTTCATGTTTAATAAAATGACCTTACACAAAACAGGCGTCTTTCATTTCGTGGTGTTGGTGGGAGACAATATGACGGATGCAGATTTAAGGAAGCTTTATTACGATAAACATGGGGTTGGAAGTTTCGGAGGCTCCGAAGCTCTATTTAGAAGGGCTGGAGCTGAAAATGAATCTGTAAAACGTGCCAGTGTGAAGACTTGGTTAGCTGGGGAAGAGGCTTATTCGCTGCACAAACCTGCCAGGAGACGCTTTAAGAGGAGGGCCACAGTTGTTAACGCACAGCTCGATTATCAGTGGCAGGCCGACATAATCAGTCTTCAAGATCTAGCAAAACATAACGATGGCGCCATGTATATATTAACCGTCATAGATGTCTTGTCCAAGTACGCCTATGCAGAGGCATTAAACGATAAAAGTGGTACCAGCGTTACAGCTGCTTTTAAAGACATCTTCGCTAGCGGGCGTGTGCCCCAGAAACTACAAACAGACGCCGGAAAGGAATTTTTAAACAAACATTTCCAAAAATTATTAGACCTGCACGCTGTTCAACATTTTGTAACGCACACAGAGGTAAAGGCTGCTGTTGTAGAGCGTTTTAACCGTACTTTAAAGTCGAAGATGTGGCGATATTTCACCACCAACAACACCTACAGATACGTGGATGTTCTAAAGGCTTTTATAGATGTTTATAACGCCACCTACCACAGGACAATCAAAATGGCCCCTGTTAAGGTAACAAGGGATAATTCGTTAACGGTGTGGAGAACGGTGTACGGTGGGCGTCTCACGCCGAAGGTCAAGAAACCGAATTTAAAAGAAGGGGATCATGTCAGGGTTTCAAAGTTGAAGGGGGTCTTCACCAAAGGCTACCAGCAAACATTCAGCGATGAGATATTCATAGTGGAAAGTTTGCAGCTTAAAGAAGGGATATATATTTACAGGTTAAAAGACTACGCTGGGGAAGAGGTATCGGGTGTCTTTTACACCGAAGAGTTGCAAAAGGTGCCCTACGATCCGAACAGGGTGTACAGGGTTGAAAAGGTTCTGAAAAGGAAAGGGAGCGGTGCCCGGAGACAGGCGTTGGTCAAATGGCGTGGGTGGCCCGAGAAATTTAACAGTTGGGTCCTGGCCAGCTCATTGCACGGTGTGTGAGGTCAAGCTGTAAGCGCCATGATGGAGAACTCCCCTTTTTATATCACGCTGCCATCCAATGCTTCGAAGGACATGTTCCCAGACAATCAGATTTCGAGTTATACGGTGAAACTTGCAAAACCAGTGGATTTGAAAGGCCCGTGGGAGGTGGCACTAACGGAAATACAGTACCCTAGAACTTGGAATACCTTTACAAAGGCCGATGTTAAATTTCATATAAAGCGCCCTCAGGATACCCTGACCTATCACCTGTCTTTCCCACACGGCTATTACCCCACCGTAGCGACGGTAGTCGAGGCCATCAACAAAACTATAGGCAGCATCGAGACGTATGCGAATATATATCTGGTATTGGATTACGTTAGAAGAAAAGTGTTTCTTAAAGCCCCAGAGCTCAGTACTGTGTTTAAATGTAGTGGTAAATTACAGCGGGTTTTAGGGACCGTACAACATCAACAAAGGCAGGTGGATCCAGACCCTACATGTCCCGATATTAACGGAGGATTTTATACACTCTACGTTTATAGCGATATTGTAGAGCCGCAGAGGGTCGGGGACAGTTATTCACCTTTGTTGAGGTGGGTCCCTGTGCAGGGCGAAAATAACACAATGGTTAATATACAACATCACAAACTCGACTATGTTGCAATTTCTAAAAACCATTTTGACACTATAACCATCATGGTGTACAATGATCAGTCGGAGCCGGTTGCCTTTAAATACGGGAAAGTTATTGTCAAGCTTCATTTAAGGCCACGGCGCGAAGGTGACTATTAGACAGCTGCAATGGTCATCATGAAAACCTACGGGGATCCCTCTATGTACAGGGACTATTATAGAGTTCAGGCGGGGTATGGAGGCCCCCAGCCCTACTTTCAAGGGGCTCCGGTTATGTATGGGGCGGGATTGGGTGGTTTCTTCCGGAGCATGTTTAGGAGAGCCATGCCCTTTTTGAGAAGAGGGTTCGAAATTGCAAAACCTCATGTTAAAGCGGCTGCTACAAACATCGCCCAGGATGTCGTGGGTAGTGTAACGTCTGCGGTAGCCGAACGCATGAACAGACAGCCTCAAGAAGGAGCGGGTTGCTGTATAAAGCGCATGGTGGTGTTAAAAGGAAGCGCAGGGCTTCTAGGCGTAGGGGTCCACCAAGGCCCTATAAGAAGCGCCGGACTACTTCAAAAGGCCCTCACAAAAGAAGAGCCGTAAGACGGAAGAGATCGACCAGGAAGAAGAGAACTCGTTCTAGTGTGAATATTTTTTAAAACATCGATCATGGCCTTCGTACACTGTGCATCGGGTGAATGCGCCAAATCTGAGTTAGATCTGTTTTCTCTCAAACCCACACAGACTAGCATTGAAAACAGTTTTTTCATGGACGTGTCGCCGATGGCCGCTCTGACACCCCTTGCACCGATAGAGTTTTATGTGTCGGGGTCCACGGATATGTACCTTGATCTCAACAACACTCTCCTGCACCTCGTCTGTAAAATAACCAAAGCGAATGGTGACAACATCGAGGATGATGCTAGAGTGGCCTCGATAGCCTATCCCATCGCAACAATGTTTAATCAAGTGGACATTAACCTAGGCGATCGCCTTGTCACACAGAGTGATAACATGTATACCTACAGGGCATACATAGAGAGTATTCTAAATTATAGTCGCGATGCGCTGGACACACATCTTTCAGCGGGGCTCTTCTACCGAGATACCGAAGCGCATTTGGAGAACACGGCTTTGGACGAGGACAATGAGGGATTTAAAAAAAGAGCCAGCTTCGTCGCCGGCAGTAGGCATTTTGACCTCCTGGGACGCGTACATTCAGACCTTTTCTTCCAAGACAAACTGTTAGTCAACGGTATCGATCTTAAGATCAAACTCAATCGTAACAAAGACGCTTTCTGTCTCATCAGCGGTGATGCAGAGCAGTATAAACTGGTTATATTGTCAGCGAGCCTGTTTGTAAAGAGAGTGAAAGTGTCCCCAAGTGTCAGACTGGCCCATGCTGAAGCTTTACAATTATCGAACGCCAAGTATGCCATTGAAAGAGTTGCTCTGAAGATATTCAGCATCCCCGCCGGAACCCGATTAACGCAGCAGCAGAATCTATTTCTGGGGCAATTACCGAAACTCATCATCATAGGGTTTGTGGACAATACCGCTTTTAGTGGCGCCTACAACTCAAACCCTTTCAACTTCAAACACTATGATATCAACTATGCTGCTCTGGTTCACGAGGGCGCCGTGATCCCCGCAAAACCTTTCACGCCGAATTTTGGAACATCAAATTTTGTCCGGGAATATCTAGGACTGGTCTCGATAACGGGGAAACAGCTGAGGGACTCTGGAGTAGTTGTTTCAAGAGAAGGGTATGCTGCCGGCTACACTCTGTTTGCGTTCGACCTGACGCCGGACATGGAAGACAGCGACCATTACAACCTGATCAAAAACGGAAATCTAAAAGCGGAAATACGTTTTACACAGGCGCTGGCGGCCAATGTGAACATGGTTGTGTTCTCGGTATTCGACAGCGTTATCCAGGTCAACCACACACGTCAGCTTATGTTTGACTACCATTGAAAGAGTGTAAAATAAAAAAATAAAAAAATGTTAATTTTTTTTAAAATATATAAAATGGACACTACGGAGATACGGGACTTCTTAAGTAGACATAAACATGCTAAGAAATACTTTCTAGGGGTATACCCTAGCGATGGACTACCTGAAAAGATAGGTCCAGAAAGGCCCCGCACCCTCGTCTTTAACACCGATCCCCATTACAGGGGTGGTGCACATTGGGCGGCTCTGTTTCTGGATGTGGACAAGGTTATAGTGTTTGATAGTTTAGCCGAATTCCCTGAGCATAGTATTTATACAAAGCCGATATTCAAATATGTAAAAAAAGCATCACCCACTGTTGTGTATAATAAACTTCGGGTACAGGATCCTATGGCCATCACGTGTGGGGAACATTGTATATACTTTATTAGTAAAATGTCTGAAGGTATAACGTTTAGAATTTTTTTTAATCTGTACTCAGACGATCTAGTAAACAACGATGATGTTGTTATGAAATATGTGAATGAAAACTCCAGGACAATGTCACACGTTGTTAAAGCAGAATATGGTCTTTGTCAAAAGTGTAAGGTACTGTAAAGCTGTTATTTGTACTTATGTGTGTCTAAAATAAAAAAAACATCTTAAACATGCTTTCATCCTTGGCATTTTTATTTTTTTAACGTCACACTGCGCACATTTTCAAAGCATTTATAAACAAAAAGATGGCAGACTACTGATGAAAATTTAAAAGTGTTTATTACAAGCATGTTTCAACACTAACATTTACAATGTTAAACATATAAAATGAAGCACAATTTTTCGAACCGTAAAAACTTTTAACAAAAACTGTACAAGTGTGCAAAATTAGAGCGGTAGCCAGGTGTTCATTTTGAATAGTCTCTTTTTAGGCTCCATAGGAAGAGCAGCACTGTTCCGAACGGGTGTTAGTTGTGGAAAGAAAGGTGATGTCGATATAGCGGGGCTCCTTGTAAAAACAGCTGGGGCCGGATCTTTTAATCTTTCAAGCTTACGGCGATTCTCTGCATTACCGATAATCGTGGAGGGAATGTTGAGTTCCGCAGCTGCACTTAGGAACTGCTCCCAGCCTCTAGGAGCGTCTTGTGTCGATAGGGTTTTACCGTGTGTGAGACCCCGGACCAGATCATACATATGGGAACCAGCAATCGGCTGCCCTTTGTAAACAAATTCACCCCGGTCGTTCCAGGTGGTCAAATCTTTAGTAGTAGTCATTTTACTGAGCAACATTTGAGCAGCCCCTCTATATTTCTGACTGATATTTTTTAAAAGGTCTAAGACAAAGGCATCCGTTGTGGTTGTGGGGCCTATGTCTTGAGACGCCGTAGAGAGTCCTGGCTGCTGTTCAGCATCTGGGGTATACAGCGTCAGTTTGTTTTTTTCAGAGGTTAGCTGCTTGTAGTATTGTAGAAAGTTTTGAAGGGCTCCTGAGTAAAGCCCTGCTTTGTCGTGGGGTTTTAAATCAGTTCGGTTCAAAATGGCTTTGATTTCAGCATCGAGACGCTGCGTTTCGTTTTTGCGTATGTCCCAGACATCCGTGTTAGAAGGGCCAAGATGTTCCAGTTGTTGCCGTGGTACGAGGTACATTTTGTGGGCGTGCTCCATCAGGACCTCGACAGTAACCCTGTGATTAGGGGTATAGCTATACCTAACAGCGACCCTATAAAGCCTCCTGACTGTTTGAACAGTTTTCTTTTGGAAAGGAGTGATGCCCTCTTATTGCTGAGCTTCTTAATAATGTGGCGCTTCTTCTTCAGAACGCGGAACTGGCTCGTTGATATCGGGACATTACCTTTTAGGGTGTTTAGGGCTATTTCTGAAATGGCGGCCACTAAGTCGTCCGAGGCAGCGCAAAGGATTGCTTTTCTTTTAGAGGGGCTGGCTGTGATCAACATTTTTAGAAGGCCTAAATTACGCCGCAACCTCGCAGACATTGTGGGGTCCTTATATTACAAGGTTTAGAGTGTAAATGTTATAAACATCTTTTTACTTGTTCTTTTTATAGGTTTTGGGCATTGTTTTAGGCGTGTAGGCGACTGGGAAGTCAGGTGGTAGTATGCCGGCTCGTAGTCTGTAGTCTTCAAGAGTGTTGGGTTTCAAATCCACCAGTAAGTAACCATGGGGTTTTGCTGTAGCATCGTTAAAGGGCTCCATGAAAAACGGGGTGTTTCCGGGGTACATTTGTTTAGCTATAATTGAGATCTGAAGTTTGTCTCTGGGGTTTTTAAATAAGACCAGGTATGAGGCGTTGAGAGTTATGGATCGGCTGCTCTTGCCCTTGTAAAACAGGTTCTGCACTATATAGCATATGCTCAGATTACGGTGGTGTGAATATTGCGTAAAAGCCTGCTCAATCTCGGGGTGGTCCCCGCCTTCACGCATGAGGTCATCCACCACGACCATGTTTACAAGTTGTTTTGGTAGCAAATCATCGTCGTTGAGATTATCGGGGATACCCTCTATAAACCGAATGTGGGGGAACTTTAGGGTGAGCTCCGTGTAAAGATCCTGCCAGCATGAATAAAGCCACACAATGTTGTTTGGGGTCTGAGATAAAACACCGGGAGCATTTTCTAGCAGTTTCTTTATAAAAAAACTTTTACTGCTGTTGGAGGGACCTGCTAAAACGCAGGAGAATGGGTGTTGTAGTCTAGTGTCCATGTCTGGGGGGAGTTCGCGCCTCTAATGTCATTTAGTAACCGTAAGGCAGTGTTTTGTAGTCAGATGTGAGGACCCGTTTGTCAAACACTACTCTTAAGGTTTTATACATAGGTTGGGTTGTAATTTCCCATTTTTTCTTGGACCTGACAATGCTAGGGTGGTTGACAACAATGGCTTTGCTATTTTTGTGATCGCTCGAGGCGGAGTATTCGTGCACCAGACCCTTCAGACTGTCAAAGTTTATTTTAATCGTATTGTTGACGTTTAAAGTGATACCTTTGACTTTCATGCAAACCTTGTTGTTTGAGGTCTTATAACTGTACGTCTTAGGGCCTGATGAGGTAAATTCCTGTATATACTCCCCCTTTTCGAGCTCGCTGGTCAAATCCCCTAGATAATCACCCAGCGGAGGATCTTCATCACCCTCTTTACTCACAAAGATAACCGAGTCAGTGTCATGGTACAAACACCGTTCCTGAAGCTTGTCCAGCAACCTGTAAAGCTCTAGCCTGGCGTGAGCGGTTGTGAAGCAGGCTATAAATATGTTTATATTGTTACACGTTGTGGGGTACTCTTTGGCGTATTTCCAGCATAGAACGGCCGTCTCGTCGTCAATAAATTCACAACTGGATATGTCATAAACAGGTGTGAATATGTACTTAAAAAGCTCATCTGGATCTGTGACGATGGATGTGTTTGACAAATTGGTACGTTGTGCGAACTTTCCCCACAAGGAATTGAGACAGAGCTTAGCTAGCTGACGGCGGGCGGGGTTAACCTTAATGAACGCCGGTCTCAGTTTAATACCCTCGCGAGCTTTGTAATCAGCGATATACTTTTTCTTTGAGGGCTCATCGACACACCATTCTGGATACCCCGAGGCCTCCTGCTTGTCTCTGAGAAACAAGTTGATGTACTCAGAAAAGAGCTGGGTTGGTGTGTTTGGAAAGTGCCAGACTTCCAGGATTTTACCTAGGCGATACCCTTTCTCTAGGGCCGCCTGCACCTCGATGGTACACCATGTCCCTTCCAGCACCCTCTGCTCATCACTATGAAGACATTCGCTAAGCTGTTTACTTTCAGCGCAGGTACGGCATAGGGGGAACATTAGCTTACCCTCGACTCTATAAGGGAGCACCGGAAAGTAAAGTTTCCGCGGTGGGTGAATCTGACACTTAATGATTCCAAAGTACTCTTTGAGAGGTTTAAAGTTCTGGTATATGATGGTAGGATGGCCCATAGGGTACAACTTCACCTTGTTCACAAACGGATACAGACTTGTGAAGTCGTAGTAATGTATTTTCTCACCAGGGCCAGCTACACGGTACAATTGAATGGCGTTTGTACGACCACCGAATAAGGCGTCACGGGGTTCCAGCGGTGAAGGTAACTGCTGGCTCTTAATAAAAGTGCTCAGTTCACCATCTTTCGATAGCTCAGTTACCCAATCATGTTCCCATAGAGTTCTCAAAACAAACCCACAACTCTCAATATACTGCGCCTTCGCCATAGTCCTGCGGTGCAGATGTTCAAACGTGGTTCCCTGCAGTCTATTAAACTCATGGGGCTTGTAACACTGAGGGCAGCCATGGTAAAAACACCCGTTGAACTCAAAGGCCGTTGGTACACCGTTAATTAATGCATACCCGTCTAGATAGTAGCGACCCAGCTGGTATTCGCCGCCCTGCAGAGCGTGCTGAATGAAGATGCTCTCACTCGCAGAGACGTACATGAGCCACTGAATAGAGGGGGTGGAGTAACGTTTCTGCTTGCCGTTATAGAGGTCAGGTGGTACTAAGGCGATAGTTTCAGGCAATAAAAACATGTGTTTATAAATAGACAAGCACATTGAAGCCAGAGTAATGTTTTGAAATGGGTCCAGGTATACAGTTATTTTTTTTTTACTCTTGAGTGATTCGGTTTCAACAAACAGGACCCGCTTTGTCATCGCCACCACAATATCTCTGAAAAGGTTGCATGCTTTTCGCAATATCATAACATCCGCCTGACAGTATGCTTTCAATTCAGTTTGAAAATGAAACCATTTTTCACGGTTTTCATCGTACCACTGTAGAAAACTCTCTTTTTCAGAGGGCATCATGTACTCGCAACCATAACTGTCGGGCGGAGGCATAGGGCCGCTGTAATTCTGATTAGCCCAGGTGTTAAAAAAGTGAGGGAAATAACCTTTACAGCCTGCAAACCCAAAGGCTTTTGGCAGTTTGCTCAACTTCATGGGCAGAAAATTCAAGGTGTCTATGAACCTAATGTCAAAAGGTACAACCTTAAGCAGCATTAGTTTGGAACCTTGGGTTATGAGACTAATGGGCAGCTTTTCATGTATCAGGTCACGGATAATGAAGAATGAGTCATATGCTTCGGAGTTGTGAGCCAGAAATGTATAATCCTGGTATCGAGGTTGCATGAACGTGATGAGGAAATCATTCACGCATGACCGTCCTTCAAACTCCCAGCTCTCATCACCTGTTAGATGGTGGGCGTAAATATAGTTTGGCTGGTGCACCCCCGTCTCTTGCGTACACTCTATATCAAATACGATATAGTCTTCTGTTTTTTTCGGGTAGTGACTTCTGAGCATGTAACACTCATGTGTTGTTCCGGCTATAAAAGCAGCGGTACACCTAGGGCATTCCATGCCTTTACATTCATGGTCGACAGGTTTATAGCGACCGCATGCCCCACAGTCGGCTTTAAGAACACATTGGGCCAGGCCGATGTGCGTGATTAAGCAGTCTTGCGACCGACAAAACAGCTTACACTTTGTGCAGTTCACTTTCTGAGCATTGTCATTGACACAATTACAGTGAAATTCACACTGGTGTTTGGTCCGATTGTTGTATATATGATCGCAATGCTCGCACACATACTTGGCCCCTAGAAAACCCTTCAGGTTCAAGATACCATAAAAGTGGTTTTTCATGATGCAACACATACACGGTCTTGTTTTTCACACCTTCATTGGTAGTGAAGTATTTCCAAGAACCGGCATGGTATAGAACTTTAACCGTCACGGCAAAGTGATTCTCAAAAAGGCCCAGATCCCCAAAACCGACCATTTTGTCAGTCGGTATCTTAAGTGCCTCATGTGCCGCTACAGCCATCGACATAATGACGGCGTCTGGGGTAGAGCGGTCCATCAATAAGCCGGCAATGCTTGCGGCCAGACACATGTTGGTAGCTCCGGTATTAAAATCGAGCAACCACCGAGATTTCTTGCCAATGATTTTACTGTACATAACGCTCTTTAAGGCTCTGGAAGCACCACCCTCGCGACCCCTAACAACGAGGGCGATGATTCTAAAGGACCCGTACGCCAACAATTCAGCCTTGCTCTGTAAAAGTTTAGATAGGTTTTCTAAAAACGTTACAGCGTCAAACACATCCCGAGATGACCGTCTGGTGAACAGGGGACTATTGAGACCCTTTCCCTGAAAACGCATCTGAAAGAAATCATTAGGACCCACATTGTGTAACAATCGTTCGACTAGCGCTTGCACAGCCTGATGTATAGCTATAATGCCATGATCTGAGGAGTGTAGGCGATCTAGGTTAACAAACCTAAACTCCTCATAGTGCTCTGTAGCGTTAAACCGCTCTACAACTCGACTATACTGTCTCACACTTTCCATAAATACTGGTTCTGAAGCCTCAGTTTGAGAATTACTGGTTGTTGGAGAGCTCACAGGGGTATGGTTAGATGTAGATGTGTTTTTAGACCTTCTGGTAACGCAGAGTCTGGCTTTCTTTAACTTTTTTATTACAACCTTGCGTTTTCTAGAGCTACCAAGCCACTTTGGCTTCTTATGGGCCCATCTGGTTTTTGGTAACTGTCCCCCGCCGATCTGAACAATATTTGTGTTGTTTACAAATGGTGACACTGACCCTACACCTACTTCGGATGGGGCTCCTTCAGACTGCTTAAGGCTGAGACGGCTCTGTCCGTCACCCCCAGAGGACCTGTAAAGACCATCAGCACCTCCTAACTCTATATTTTGAGGTCTTATGGGTGTTGGTTTTGGGGGTTGACATGACCTCTGACTATTGAACGCGCATAAAACTCTTAGAGCTCTACTAAGTAGGTGCTGTGGCTTCTTTTCATATTTAGACCTATGGCCCATTGTACTGGTAAAGGTACCTCTAACATTCCCCGTGTATGTACGCGCGCCTAGTCATGATGGTATGTTACCCATGGCTATAACTGTTGAAGTGCAAGTTTGGGCCATTGTGTTTCTACACCGAGCCATCAGCTGTCTTAAAGCCTTTATGCTAGCTCTGGATGCCGCTATATTACCGCCGTTCTTACACAGTTTTAAAGTTTTTAGACGGAGCTGGCATTTTAATTGTCTGAACGACTGATGGATTTCTTTAATGTAGCTGTCTAGAACTCTAGCACGGTTTGAAAGGTTGGTTTCAAGGCCCGTACTTATGACATTAGAGGTATGATTGCCAACTCCCTGAGCCACCCCGGTTATAGGACAATGGCTGGCGTTATCACCACCACTCACTGTTGCTGGACCAGAGCGGGACGTAAAAACAGGGTTCCAGTGTGAACACCCAGGAGTTTGAGAGTCCTGATCATCGCTTGAGGGTGTTCCAAAACTCTGATTTTGCGTTCCGCTACACCCTATACTGCTGTCGGGGTATATTGATGAGGATGGTGAAGACCACTGCGCACGGGCACTTGGCGAAGGACTGGTGGGGTCGTATGCCCCCGGGGGTGTATCGGGGGACATCAGACATGGGGAGGTTAAATGTTTATCGCAATAATGGATGGCCACTGATGTAGAGGCAGTGTTGTGGCTGGGTGCTACTGATTGAGACCCTACTGATTGTATCCCTGAGGGGGTCATCTTAGAAGTATCACATGGGGATGCCGGGGCTTCAGAACTTTGGGTAGTACCAGCTAGAGCCTTAAGAAGTTCTATACAGTGGGAGTAGGGATCCTCTGCAGGGTGATCATTTTCCAAGGAGGGGTCATATAACACAGAGGGGATAGTTGTACACCCTGTAGGGGTTAGGGTGTGGCCAGACACCCCGGTATTAGAACTCTGGGCCCTAGGGGGAACCGGTTGTACCTTTTACAACATTTTTAAAAGACAGGTCTAAAGGTCCAGATTGCAGCTCAGGGGTCTGAAACTTCTTCCTACGACTCTTTAAGGACAACCGATTTATTTTAGAACTGCTGCACTGTTTTGGGGACCCTCCAGAGACCTCACACGGTACAAACAGTTGGGCGTTTGGTGTTGTACGAGCGATAATGTCCGTTTGTCCATGCCCCATCCCCGGGATAGTTGTTGCAGAAGTGTTCGCTGTACTAGGCATTCCCTTTATGTCGGTTGGTGTGGTGCCGTTAAGAGTTGTACCTGGACCATGATCGGTGGCTGTAGAGAGGTTGCAGGGTGGGTCTTGATGTTCGGGTTGGTTCACGTGTACCAATGACGCGGTGGGGTTTTGAGCAGTCCCACTGCAGACCTTTAAAGACGACATCCGCTGCTTAGGCTGAGGGCCGGCGTCTCCGGAGCTCTGGGGTGATGATTCTAGGATGTAAATATAGCAAAATACATATTAGGGTTAGTTATAGCTGCTATACCGGTGGGTGTGAAAGACGTTTAGACACACTAAGGACATTATACATCAGACTTAACATTTTCTAAAAAATCACCTTTGGTTTTTCGGCTTGAGGGGCCCTTCTTAATGGGCGGGCCGTCCTTAGAACCAGGTGACTTCCTTTTGCGGGGCTGGCTTTTAAGCTTTGCATCCAAATTCCGGATCTCTTCATCCATAGGGACCCCTCGGGATAAAAAACATAAAAAATAATGTTACAATAGACTATACGAACTCACTAAGATGACCAAATATAGGTCTGATTGTAGGGCTTGTTAGGTTTTCAGAGGGGGTTACAAAAAGAACCCTAATATTTACCTGCAGAAACGTTATCCTGTGACAAGGTGTTTGACCCATCTTGAACATGAAGAATTTGTTGGAGAGAGGCAAGCGCACACCTGAGTTCGGCATCATAACCTATGCAAACACATGGGTTCCCATTAGCAGTAAAATAAAAATAACATTCCTGACAACGTCGTTCAGAACGACCTAGGGCCTGTAACTCACCTTGCTGCACGGTCTCCATTTCCACATGGGGTTCCCCAGACTCTTGACAGTCCTGTGTACAAGAGAGACAGATTTACCTTTAAGCACCCCACAATTCATCTTCTAGGGCAGAACCCTTCATAAAAGCACACCGAGTGTTGAATTTTTTTTTTTTTTTTTTAAAAAATTTTTTTTTTAATTTGAGAACCAAAAAAAAAATACAAAAAAAAAAAAAATATATTTTAAAAAAAATATATATATATATATCCATATATATATCAAGATTCAAATTGTTGAATCCCTAGGTTCTGTAAGTATAAATACATATTGACTGTAAAACTTTTCTCAAAAACTATACACGGTTTAATAAACAAATTCCACATGGTGGCGCTCTTGCATAATATGAGCTCTAAGATTGTCTCTATAAGACATAGCCAGGAAACTGGATCCTAGGAGCCATGCCTGGTTTTCACCTTAGCTGAACAAGGTTGTTAAGCAAGTGTGGGGGCGGAGCTCAGTCTAAACTCCTAGCTGAGCCAATTCCAACACCACACAGTCTTTGTTTAAAAAAAAAAAGAAAATGGCCGGATGTGGATGCAACATGTGTGAGGTCCTGGGTTTTTTCAGGGCAACAAAATCAGATCCAATGCCATCCTGAACTACGGTGAGTGGTGTGGGGCACTTGAGGGGTCTGAGGCTCCCTACCAGGGATAGTTATTTTTTAATCATTATTATTTTTTATTTATTTCAACAGCTTTTATTTTTTTTTTAATTTATGTGATTTTCTATTTTTAAAATGTTCTAGACTTCAGGGTCTCCTAAACCCTTGTTACACTTGCAACATTTTCCAACGCCTGTCTCCGGGCACCGCTCCCTTTCCTTTTCAGAACCTTTTCAACCCTGTACACCCTGTTCGGATCGTAGGGCACCTTTTGCAACTCTTCGGTGTAAAAGATACCCGATACCTCTTCCCCAGCGTAGTCTTTTAACCTGTAAATATATATCCCTTCTTTAAGCTGCACACTTTCCACTATGAATATCTCATCGCTGAATGTTTGCTGGTAGCCTTTGGTGAAGACCCCCTTCAACTTTGAAACCCTGACATGATCCCCTTCTTTTAAATTCGGTTTCTTGACCTTCGGCGTGAGACGCCCACCGTACACCGTTCTCAACACCGTTAACGAATTATCCCTTGTTACCTTAACAGGGGCCATTTTGATTGTCCTGTGGTAGGTGGCGTTATAAACATCTATAAAAGCCTTTAGAACATCCACGTATCTGTAGGTGTTGTTGGTGGTGAAATATCGCCACATCTTCGACTTTAAAGTACGGTTAAAACGCTCTACAACAGCAGCCTTTACCTCTGTGTGCGTTACAAAATGTTGAACAGCGTGCAGGTCTAATAATTTTTGGAAATGTTTGTTTAAAAATTCCTTTCCGGCGTCTGTTTGTAGTTTCTGGGGCACACGCCCGCTAGCGAAGATGTCTTTAAAAGCAGCTGTAACGCTGGTACCACTTTTATCGTTTAATGCCTCTGCATAGGCGTACTTGGACAAGACATCTATGACGGTTAATATATACATGGCGCCATCGTTATGTTTTGCTAGATCTTGAAGACTGATTATGTCGGCCTGCCACTGATAATCGAGCTGTGCGTTAACAACTGTGGCCCTCCTCTTAAAGCGTCTCCTGGCAGGTTTGTGCAGCGAATAAGCCTCTTCCCCAGCTAACCAAGTCTTCACACTGGCACGTTTTACAGATTCATTTTCAGCTCCAGCCCTTCTAAATAGAGCTTCGGAGCCTCCGAAACTTCCAACCCCATGTTTATCGTAATAAAGCTTCCTTAAATCTGCATCCGTCATGTTGTCTCCCACCAACACCACGAAATGAAAGACGCCTGTTTTGTGTAAGGTCATTTTATTAAACATGAAAAACATAAAAGTGCGGCTGGGCTACACAACCAACGTGTATTTGACATTTTGTGCTACATAGCTTATAGATGTCATAACGCGGGACCGTTGTGGTCTTTTTACAATCGTATACATAGTACAACACCCACTACACATGTTACTCAGAGCATGTTCTTTTACAAAACCCTAAGCACCACAGACTTTGATATTTTTATAGCTATACTCTCAATAGCTCTAGACATGACTTCCCGCTCCCCACGCCTATAACTCTGAACACTCAGGATACTGACAGAATTCAACAGTTCATACAGTTCTAACCAGGACCATTCAGAACCTTTATTTGTGAGATAATCTTCAGTCATGTTCTCCAAAGCCTCGTGTATCCCCGTCTCAGGTGAAAGTCTTAACTCCCGATTGTGGTCTTTGTCCGAGGTCTGGCATTTAACAGATGCGTTTAGCCGCCCATTGATACACCACTTGGCGATACACATATGACTGCTACATTGCAACAAGGCCGAAGGTTCCGAAATGTTCAGATACCGCAGAGTCATAGGATGTATTTCAGCTATTCTTTCTTTAACCAGCACAAAAATCAATCTCCCGATACAGATGTAGCCCGGTTGTAACTCATAGACATCTTGCATCTCGATACCCGGATTCCCCGCCTAAAAGTGAGTAAGTATGGAGCGTTAAGTAACACATTTATGGTCTACTTTTTTTTTTTTTTTTAAACAGCTTTCGTGGGGCTAAAGACATAATTCTTCTGTTTTTATAATAAATGTCACACATTCGTCTTTTTATAACCCGTTCTAACATACTTATGTCAAAGTGGGGACACATCCCATGCATGCGGTCGAGTTTTGAGCAGGGCTCAGCAGCGTATCGGATCTCATTGACAGCCGCAGCCAAGACCTTAATCATATCACTGTGGACACCTTTCTTCACAGCAGACAGCCCATACACAACCCTTAACAACTTATATACCCGGTAAGGGTCTATCCGACTACAAATGTGACGAATTATTCTTGCTGTGTATGTATCGTATAAACATTCATGAGCCTCCTGTTGAGGCTCATTAATTTTATGCCCGTAACAAAGATCATAATAATCCCGTTTAACACATGCGTTCACAGCGGCCGCTGCAAAACCTTTAACTGGCCATATGGTGGCCCAGGGTACGCCCGGAGCTTCCTTTTCAAAATCGCTGCTAGTGTAGGTGCAGACACATTTCTTACGAGGCTCTTTGTTCTGGCTTGTAATACTTCCAGACTGTCTGGAACAGCATAAGCAGTAAAAATTTACGGCGTTAACCTTTGGAGTTGACCCTTCTAGAGGCTCTCTTTCTTCAGCTACGTTCTAGGGTTCAAACAGAAAGCACAAGGCACATTATTAGTTAAATGTATGACATTAGAGTATACAGGCATAAAAAATAAAAATAAAAAAATAAAAAAACTGTCATTACCAACCTCCATATTCGCATCACACTCAGAGGCTCCTCTGAAATCCTGGGAGTCGCAGAGGTCCATTGGGGCCGAAACATCGCCGGAGCTTACACCTGATGGCTGTACAATAACGGCCTCTGACTCGGGGTCCTCCTGGACGCCCATGTCTTCATAGATGGGCGAATTCGGTGGTGCTACACATTCTTCAACATCTTCAATGTCTATGAAGTTAGATGCAACACTTAATTCATCTTTCGAGGCATTGCTATCGCTGTCGGCCCCCTTAATAGGGGATATCTGGGACGACACATCCTTGAGATTGAGCTTTTCAAGCCGGTAGCAAAGTTCCTCTTCAAAACCGGTAACATCGGTATCTTGGGTGGCAGGGACACCCTGTTGTGCATTCTCATCCATCGTAAGAGGGGCTAGGGTCCGGTAATATCTACCAATAGTGTTCAGGGCCCCTGAGGAGGCGGCTTTTCTTGCGATCGGATTGTATCTCTTCATGGCACCTTGCCAAACTGTTTCAGCCCTGGTTCGCGGTTTGACAGCCGGTTCTAACCAGCTCCTTATATGCAACATTTCAAAAAAAGGGGGGCTAACACGTGACACCATGAGGGCCCATCCCAATTGACACCCCCAGGCACACACGTCACTTCCGGGGAGGGCTTTCAGGGACAACGGAAGTCCCAGCCACCGGAAATGACGTCATATCCGGGGCGGGATAACTGTCATTTTTAATATGGTGATTAAAGGTATCCCTTCCTACTACTGAAGCCCAAAGCTACGAAGATAGAATAGTCAGAGTAAGTGTTAAAAAACACTCTGTCCTTTAGTGCCTACAAAAGGGGGCTTTGGACTTTCTGATTCGTAAGGGTCAAATTTCAAAATACACTCTAGTGAGTCAAACCAAGAAAGGATGCTTGTCAGAGCAGTGTAGGATCCAGGCATAGATAAAACCAATTAGAGGTGACCTAGGCTTGCAGGCATTTGCAGCTCCTTTTCAAAGTTTCCAAACCTATAGCTCATATATTGACTCCACCATACTAAGTACAAAAATGATGTCGTTGTAATCATATATAGGGAAGTCTAGATGCACTATTATGAGCTTTATATCGACATACCTTCATGGTATGTTAGTTGTCGAGGTTACGGAGTCAATATAAGTGCAGGCCAACTGGTTAAGCTACCACTGTGCCTGGGCCACTGGCTTGAAGATGCAGAACCTTTGCTTAAAATTGGTGAGACAGCGTGCGTGGAATCGCTGGAAAAACTCAGAGTGAGGTGAAGCAGCCTATTTTCTCAATTGCAGGCATTTTGATTCTGCCCCTGGCTTGATGTGGATGGCACTTTGAAGGCTCAAACATTTAATGACAATTTTACCTGCCTTCTTCCTAGCTAGCTCTGAATTGGCTGTGTGCCAAACAAGGGGTTTTATTAAAGAGATTACCATAACAGCTGATATTAATGCTAAATAAAACTGTGAAAGGTTCCTTAAGACACCAACATGTACACTTTCTGTCGCGGGGCTACTTGTGAAGTATTGTCTTGCCCAGTGGCCCCACAATATATGTGTGTGTGTGTGTATGTGTGCATGTGCATGTGTGTGTGTTTAGAGTTGGTCCTAACATTTTAAGAACATTCCACGATTATCATTGAATATTCAAAATTAAACAAAGAACAACACAAACTATTTGCGACTACCGCATTCCCAATCACAGCCCACTGAGAGAAAATAATGATGTAAGTAGCCTTTCTTAGGATTCCTCGGTCCCCCCACTTTTAATTAATTTGCCTAGTTCACGTTACAGGGATTACAGCATCATTGGCTAATTTTGTTTTGCTGGGTAGTGGAAGCTCAAAGTGTGGCAGAGACTGCACTCTGAAAGAAGCCAACCATGATCAAATTGATTTGCTCACAAATGTCCAGGCAGTGCACTCGGGTAAACTCTCCTTCCAGCCTATAGGCAATTGTGCTATTTTCTTTGAATCTTGAGTAAAAGATGTCTTTCTCAAAAACTGACAACAGTGCGAGGCTTTCAGGTACGTGAAAAAGGTGCGAATATGCTTATGATTAGACTACTGCATCTAGGTTAGGCACAAATTATCCCAACATGCAGAAGGTCATAGTATACTTAGGACTGAAATGTGAGGTTGTTTGCCTTTATCAAATCCTAGATTGAAAAAAAAAATTGTAAATAGTAAAATAGTAAATTAACATTTGATTTAACAAACATGGGTTCTGGACATTTCTGCATAGTTCACTGTAACATGCAAGCTACGGGTGAAGCTGAAACTTCTGGTGGCGATTTACCCTGCATCACAGTTTTCATGAGTGACTCCATCAGCAAGATATGCTTTCCTGTAATAATTCTGCTGACTTACAAGAAGGGGGTTGTTAATATTTGACATTTCTCTATGTCATCCTAGTGCGCTGGTAGGGACAAGCCTACACTATAAAAGAAGTACGGTATACGAACTTTTGGGCAGCTCCAAATCTTTGCAAAACAGTGACTGAAAAAGCCTCATTGATTGGACTTGGGCTGAATTGATAATAATAAGTATTAACTGTAGATAAACATTTTGTCCCCAGCCTGTAATTTTGTGATGCAACATATATGGAGTCCAATTATGTCGACGTTGTTCTGTAAAATGCACCTTTGACCATGTTTTTTTTAACTGCCTCCTGAGCCCACTAAAGTAAGATAACACTTTGTTGCTCACACTTGAGGCTTGTGTTTAGGCCACCTCACCTGCCACCACTAAATGTTCTTGTGCTAGAAAAGTCTGAAATAGAAAGCAACCTCTGACAATAAATATGGTGCTTCAGAAAGAAGAGATCCTTTTTCGGGATAGGGTAAACTCAACTATGAAACACTTAAACCTGAAAAACAGTAAACTGCAAATATTTTAAAATGTTTTATGCAAAATATCCAGATTGCTGCATCATTTACAGCGCTCAGGAGCGAGATGCATTACAGAACACTTTTGTGCAATATTTGTGTAAAAGTCAGACATAACATTCAAATTAGCAGGAGCCAGGGCCGATTATTAGTGCTCTCAATCCGTGATCACCCATTGGGTGTATGAGTATCGGGTTAGTGGAAACACGGACGGTTCAGTCTCAGATTACTCCAGTTGTGGAAACCTAATAAGGCTCGTCATCTGCTATTGTATGTTATTATGCATCAAACACTGCAAGTTTGCTTAGCCATGCAACTCTGTTCTACAGTTTTTCAGTCAATTTTCTGAACAGTACAAAAATGACATCTGCAAAGACAGTCATTTTTTGCTCCCATTGTTCTGTTGAAGTGAATGTTGTTGTGCACTGGACTTTGAGTGGAGATGTTGGTGCACTCTTGAACTGCACATATACAATCTTTGTGCTGTCTGGTCACTGGATCATGCAGTAGAGATTTGAACGTCGTAGGAACTTTTTTGAGTGAATGGTGCAACTGTGACAGTGGGGGGCTGTGAGTTTGCCTACTAAGCACACAAATGTGGCATATTGCAGCGCCCCCCACTAAATCCTTGTGATTGTACTCATCAAGCCAGTCATGGATCTTCTTGCTACACAATAGTTGAGAAGTTGACTTTTACACTGACATTGTGAAGTTACATTAGCGTTACTGGTGAGAGCACATGCTCCCATTGGATCTAGCTAGCGTAGCTTACCAGATTGGTGAAGACTGCATGAAACTTAATGTGAAAGATGCTGAGAAATTCACTGTAATCTCCAAATATTGTCTATGTCGCCTACTCTCAGTCAGGTTCACAGGTCCATACACATTCCCTTATTGCCAGTTTAGATGAAGGTAAAATATATTAGTGTCTTCTTTCATACCACTGAAGTCCCAGCCACTCAATAAGTGCTTTGAAATGCTCTGCTCTTTGCTAAATTAGTGTTCTTCTCTAAGCATCCCTGGAGTTGGTTCTCCTACAGTAATGTTAGGTACGGATTGTTTTTATGCTGGCTACCTGGCGGCACCAATGCTTAAAATCATTGCAGTCGTAAAGGCGTTTGCTGATGATAAGCCATATGAGAGAGTAAACTATGATGTCTGCTCATGGGCACCCGCACAACCACCTGCACTGTTGACAAATGCTTGCATGGGCTTGCTAGGTTCTCTGTGAGGAACTCGCCTTTCTCAAGAGATCACGGCTATTACAGTCCTCCTTGGATCCCTACGCTCACATTTGTGGAAAGCTCTAGAGTTCAAATTCCCTATGTTGGGCACACTGTACAAAGCCCTCTCTTTCGACATATGCATGCAGAACTCCATTGAAAGGAAGTATTATCATGGACGTATAGTATCTTAGTAATTTCTTTGTAGAAAGAGACATATACCATAGAATTCAACAAAAATCATAATATAACGCGTCACCCAGACGCGCAGCATAACACTTGAGGCCTCATTTACTAGGGTGTAAGCCACAAAAAGTGGCTTAACGCCACTTTGTAAATATGGAGCAGGGCATTGTGCCACCGGAACATCGAGATAAGTGATGTTCCGGTGGTGCAATGCCCTTCTCCACAATTACAAAGCAGAGTTAAGCCACTTTTTGTGGCTTAACGTTGCCTTGTTAATACGGCTCCTTTACATGCATCACTTTGCAGGAAAGCGGCGCGCAATGGGTGTTGCTGTGGGCGTGCCTACACAACACCCATTGCATTTTCACGCTGCCCCAGATTTACAAGAAATCGTAAAGCTGAGGCAGTGCTAAAAACTAACACCACCTCAGGAGTGGCATTAGAACGGTGCAACGAGTAGAAATACTTTGATTTCTTCTCGTTTTTAGTTTGAACGTGCAAGCGCTTTGACCTGTTGTACGAATTGTGGGCTTTTAACTACCGCACCCCCATCACTTTTACTCATTTGTGGGCTTGCCTTTCAAAAATCCTTTGTTATCATTGGGAAATGCTTTACGTTTGTCCCTCCTTGGATTGGTGTTGTTACCACCTTGCAGAGTGCCCCTATTACATGGATAATTGCACGATTCCCGATAGTTTTGACTGCAACCAAACTTCTTTTTCTTTTTGTTTCTCTCCTTCGTATTCATGGCGGCCATGGCGCTTTCACTTGCCTCGTTGCTTTTTCCATGTGTGCTGCAGAAGCACACATAGAAAGAGCAAAACGTAATTCCCTGCAATACAGGCACCCTTGCACTATAGTGCACGGGTGCCTGCATTGGTGCTAGGCAGCTAATGTTAGTGGCAGAGGTGCGCCGTATTGTAGTAAATATGGCACATTCTTTCATTTCTGATATGACTCAGCGGGTGCTGTAAAATTTGCATCAGCGCCACGCTGCACCACTTTGTAAATGAGGCTCCTGATTTCATAAACAAATGCGAAGAATTGTTTTACACCCATTATTAGACACTAATGAGATACAAATACAACCAGTGTGTGACTCCTAATAACAAAACCTTATCTCCCCTTGGAAATTCCTCGCAGTGAAAGCGAAATTCACCTGCTCCACTAAATTTCTGTGTGAAAACACAACGTTTTTTAAATCACCAGTGACAGGCATTTGAAAATCGAATGCAAGTTTCATAAATCCCTTTGGAGCATACATTTTTTGTCCTTCACTTGTGGAGCTCTCAAATGTTTTTTTTTCTTGTTTTTCATTTGAATCAATATCAAATGACTAAAATGCTTCTTCTGAAAATTCAGACATCCTTTGACAATTTTTTTAAATATAGTGAAATGGACAATTCGCATTCTGTTAAAAAAAAAATCCTTACAGTTTATAGAGTCGCTCTCCCTGATCCATACGATAAGGGTATATTTGTTGTACACAGTGATAAAATTCAATAACAAGTCAATTAAACGTGTGACCTATTAGCGCAGCAGCAGTGCCCTCTGGTCCATCAGCGGCTCGCAGTTTGTTTCCTTCCCAGCTCCCTCTGCGGTTCCCCTTGCCCTCTCTGTTAAAGGCTGTGCGTGTATTGACAAGTCCAGCGCGCGCTGCCTTTTCCAGGTTGCTGCTTCGTTGCGTTGCCGCCTCAATGCTGTCAGCAGCAAAGCCGGGAGCAGCAAATTGCAGGATCCATCACGGCAAATAACATGATATTGAGCTTAATGCCTAAACCCTCACCTTAGACCCCCATCACCTGCAACTCAATTGCATGCCTGGCTTTCAAATGCCAGCGCTGCATTGCATAAAGCTACTGATGGCGGGAGCTTGGGCCTACATAGGGGGAAGGAGGGGGATGCCTCTAAAACCCTATTCTTAAATGGTAGGATTAATAGCATTTATTGTTTGTTTTTTTCACTTTATTTGCCCTAGCCAGAGAAAATATAAAAATAACTAGATATTTGTTACCTAGCCCTTTATCCCCACCGGGCACATACAGTGAGGATTCCAGAAAGTTCCTTCGTTTGAGAATGAAGTTTGAAACTTGTGACATCACTTGCTCGAAGGCTCTTTAAATCACTCCTCCTCTGCAGCAACTAAATAAAAAAATCAACCGAAAAGGAACATTTCGGAACCTTTGCGGCATCATTCTCTGGAAGGCACATTTAATTCCCTTTAGCAGCGAAAAAAACAATTCAGTACGAATAAATCTACATTGTGTAAAATGTATTTCTACATTGGAAGTCTCTTACTGTGAACATGGGAGCTGGTGTGCTCAGAGCCGATGGGGGACCGGGGATGCTGTGCTGATGCAGGAACCCTGTCTTCTTCACTCCTATAAACAAATGTGGGGAGGAATGAAAACCTGACACATTTACCATTTCTTACGAGTTTTTTTTTTGTAAGCAGCTGGTTGTGATTGCTTTGCTTGGCGTGGAACCATTTTTGTCTGACGGCAGCAGAAATGCTTTATATTTACCATTTAGGTTTATATTCGTTTTAATGTGGTCTCGGTTGGGATGCATTGCATCAAAATAGACATTACTTAAATAGGCACAGCCTGAGCCTTGGTCAGAAGAGCTTGTGATGAGCAACCAAATTAGCTCACAGGCAAGCAGAAGGAGCAAGCCTGTTGGCATTTCTGGAAAGGACGGCCATGCTGCTTCGAGCGCATCACAGGGAATTGATTGTATCTCTTTCTTTACAGTAGTTTCTGCCAGCCCATGCCAGACTTACCATCCATTAATTTGATTTAAAAGCAAGAAACATATTTTCTCTTGAGGGTAAAATTGGCTATGACAAGGGCAACTGAAATTTTAGGGTCACGCGGCACGAAAGTCTCCAGCATTACCACCTGGACCTTGCCAGGAAATTGAATAATTCTGCAACAGCCCTTGCAGTAACTAACAAACACGTGATCAATGATGGTGCAGAGGTTAATTATTAGGAAATGCGGCAGATTCTCAGTACATGGACTAACCAATTAAATATAGCAGTGCAGATCTCACAAAAGCCATTCAATTATCAATTAAATAGAGCAACTTTATGCACTTCTAATAACAGCGATATACACAAATTTGTGTTTACTTGATACTAGTAGTAGGGGATTTTGTATCTTTTCAAAACAAATGTAATACGGTGGTAAGTCTTTGGAAGATTTGCTATCTTCTCACCTCATCTGTGAAGAGGAGGTTGTCTGTGACCTCTCAGCCCCTACCTTGGTTAGAGCTCACAATTTATGCTGTTTGTGAGTGGACTTAAGCATTTGCATGGTAAGTGCTCCTTGGGCCTATCTTCTGCCTTGCTACTTTCCTACAAAATGGAGCTAATGGTATTAATGTCACAACAATTATTGCTGCGGTCTGTTGAGCAGAAAGAGTGCTCGGGGGACATTATTACTCAGTCCTTCATGCATATTAACCGGGAGCTTAAGTGTTACACATAAACACGTGCACACACACAATCTCTCTCTCTCTCTCTCTCTCTCTCTCTCTCTCTCTCTCTCTCTCTCTCTCTCTCTCTCTCTCTCTCTCTCTCTCTCTCTCTCTCTCTCTCTCTCTCTCTCTCTCTCTCTCTCTCTCTCTCTCTCTCTCTCTCTCTCTCTCTCTCTCTCTCTCTCTCTCTCTCTCTCTCTCTCTCTCGTTTTTCCAGGTGAGAGGAAACAGCTTGGAATGCGAGTACTTTAAACACCTGGCACACAGGAATGAAGCAATTGTGTCTTGCACGGACGAACAATGAATCAAACAGATTGAGCCTAATATCAACTTGAAAATGCTTCTCTGCGACCATGTAGCCCTTCTAGGAAGAGTTCAGTTGGTTGGGGGTGGATGGAGGATGGTGAGGTTCATTACACAAGAGGGTAGGTAGCTTGCTGTGTGTGCCAGTTCTGTATCATTTGGAGGGGTGAATCATTTGTACAGCTCTGAATGAATTTCTCCTTCAAGTCATGGGAAAGCTAGTTTCAATCCTGAGGCCACTTGCGATTGCTAGCATGAGAAGGGCAGTGGTAGACAAGCTTGCGGCTTGCCGTCTAACTCTAGCATTAAGTTATCTGGTTTTCTCTGCTTCTCTGAGTAAATCACTCTTTGTGAACTGAAAATCCATTGTGCATCTCTTGAGTTTGTCACCATGTTTTCACGTATATAATGAGGTTGTGATAAATCTTACAATTAATCCGAATTACCTTATTACAACATGTATGTTTACCAGTTGCAATGCCTTTTCAGTGCAGCTGCTAAAGCTAGCGTTGGTAAAAATAATATTTTTGCTTCCTACTCTCTTGCAGTCGGGAACCTCTGGATATGCAGTATTTATTGTTTCCCACAGGTTACTGGACCAGCTGTTATATTTTTATGAGTTTTTCACATAATATCCTTCAAATGTATGATTCACAAGACTGTGATGGATAGACAACGGTGGACACCTACAGAGGCAGGGATGAGGGGAAGGCAGGAGATCAAGCGAGCTCTTGTAGAACAATAGGAAGGAAATATTACATCCTGTAAGGACCTGCTGATTTTTATCTGACTCTGTTGAAAAACAGCCACTGCACTCAACAGACACCACTGTGTTTCTTTTCTCTAAGAGAGGCGAGATAATTTTTTTATTTTATCTTCTGGGGCCGATTATCCGGTCTGCTGTCTTTGAGGCGCTGCTCACTTACACTGACATGTTTGTGTGCTTCCTGATTGAAATATGGAGTGCACCACAACGAGCATTGTTTCTATGATTATTTAAAGCTTGAGAAATGCAGGTTATATTTGATTATAGGACTGCAGCATTGCTATTTACCAGATAGTTCAGAAAGGTGCACTAACTAAAAACCTGTTGCTTGGGGAATGTTTCTTGATTTGAAAGTTCTGGAGCATATTCTGGTTTGTGCTAAATGAGATCAACAAATCTTTTCACCCTGGCCTAGGGGGTTAAAAAGAATTAAGCATTTGCATTCAGTTAACATCAAATTTACAGTATGGCTAATTTGGCCATACAATGAAAATCCACATATGAGATAAAGTTAAAAGGTTGTACTAAAAACTTAAACTCATATTAATATAACCAATTCTCAAAATCAACCATTGGTTGACCTACCCACTAGATTAAGGGTAGTCTAACTAACACTAAACAAACTAAGCATTCAATTAGGGCAGTACGGGCTAACAATAGCAAAATCTGACCTTCAGAAAATAAGCGTTGACCAACTCTTCTAAGCATTGGTGCAACTTAGAATCATCTAAATAGCTAGGTAAGCAACAGGAGTCCCTCAAAGACAGCAAGTCACTAATTGACATGTGCTGGGCTACAAAACATGGGGGCAAAAGGTTACAAGTAAATAAATGACAAAAATAAGTTTTAAAAAGAACATCTAGGGCAAAATGAAGCTAACAAAAGTTGGCAAAAAGTAAATAAAAAAATGTAAGGCAACAGCATATCAGAAGTTTGGTCAAGAGTCTTCTCAGATGTCAAAAGGAAAATCGAAGTTTCTCAGCAAGCATTAGGGAAGTGAGGGGCAAGGGCAAAGAGGTCTGTATCTCTCAAAGTCCAAGGGAATCTCCTTCTTGCAACTAAATTAAGTTGATTAATTAAAATCCAAAGTCAACGATGATTTGTCCATTGGTAACGCCTTCTGGATTAGAAGATTTAATTGTTCAATAACTTCACATCATACCACAGGCATCTCCAATATTCAAGCAAGTTCCAAGGACCGTCATGGGAAGGTGCTCTCCTGTACAACATTTGCAACAGTTATTGTTACAAATGGGGTTTCTGTTTGGCAAGGGTATGCGCCTCAGCATGGCGGACCTACCACTCTAGTCAGGGCAAGTAAGTTACACACCAAAGATAACCTGTGCTCACCACCTGGTAGCCTGGGGCAGAGCAGTCAGGCTTATCCCCAGAGGTCATGTGTAAAGCATTTGCACAACATACTCACACCAGTGCCACAATAAATACACCACAAAAAGAGTCTCCAGACAGGATTATAAAAATATATTTATATGTGTTTTGAATCTTGTGTATAAAACATAAGCCAAAATGACAATATTCATAATTACTGTGCGCACTATGCAAATCATGAGTTGGTACTCCTTACCCTGGTTATGCAAGAATCTAAATGCCAGACTTCACAACAGCAGGGCATAAAACACAACAGTTAGGTTATAGCATAACCCATAGGGATTACCATGTATGTATATTATGCCAACACTGAACTAGTACCTTTTGACTGGGCAGGCATCAAAAACATTTTATACCATATCATCAACAGGGCATGCCATGCAACGGGTACTGGACAAGGCACATCAAGTACATAAATAACTGTAAAATCAGATGTCCCACTGCACCTGCGCATATATAAGACGTAATATGGTAATCAGGCAGAAACTGTAGGCCGCAGGAGCACCTGCTTGCCTACTATATGTATTACGGTAGTTTCTTGCAGCACCTTCCTAAATGAGGTGAGTGATTTGAGAAGTGATTGGGACTTCTGTCGAGGCTTCTCCCGTCATGCAAGTAAGACCAATGCGCTCCGTGTGGAGAAGGGTGTGTTGCTGGTGGTGGTGAACCAAGAGGCATCTTCAGTAGCTCAATTACCACACTTTGGAGAATCAAATAGTAAGTGAAAGAACCAAAGCTGTACAGGATAGAGACAGACAGGATATTAAACCAATAAAACGTTATCACCACAGTCACCGTGGAGTGGGAAGAGTTAGTTTTTGCGAAAGTAAGGGCAGGACAGTAAGCATGTACATATACAGATTTATTTAGCACAAACACCAAGAGTACCGAGTACCCTAGAATTGTTACAGGAAAGCACTTGACTTCATCTTCGATTGGGACTCTCAGACAGGGTTCCTTGAACAGAATAGATAGTTCATGAAGTTTGTCCATGCCCTTTCCTGTAATTTATGGCACTGGCCTTACAGATGAAGAACTTTAAGTTTGACATCCTTATCCCAGATCAGTACTCTGACCTCTGAAGTCATGTCACTGCCCTTCGTATTTGATGCGCTGCACAGATTGTAGAGCTGCCCCTGGGTGACTGCAACCATGGAAAATAAGCATGGTGTTCTTCAACGTATTGCATGGCTGTGCGTTACTTGCAAGTTCTGTTAAGCTCTTGGCATAGATGTAACACCAAATAGGGTGTCTGGGCAGAGCTTAGATGAAGGTTGTCTAGCCAACTAAAAACCTGACTCTTCCAATAGGGTGCAAATAAGGAAGTTTTCCCTTCTCTACGCATTAGGATACCCTCAAAAGTGTTTTATGCAAGCTAGAAGCAAACATAACATAACATGTAAAATAACGTGATAGCCCACTGTTTTTGGACAGTTCTTTGTTTTACGGTAGTTTTAGGCCTGATAGGATGTAAATGTTGATTCCCCAAACACTCCTTAGTGTATATGGGCTTACAGGATTTTCCTACAGGAGACTACATGCAGGTCGTTATGTTCATGCAGGCGATGACATATTGAAATGGGGCCCCCATCTTGTTCTGCGTCATCACCAATTCCTCACAGAAGACACCAATCGCAATGCACATGGACTTTTATATACATACACACGTATGCCCACAGAAAACCACTAAACCCACTCCAAAAATGCTATAGGAAATGTAGAGGGTGCCATCTACAGAAGACTGAACAGAATTTTCGGTTGACCATTTCCTAGGAGCACAGGTAAACAAGTCTGTGCTCCTTCAATATAGTTTCATCTGGCAGCAACCATTAATCTCTCCACAACCTGGTCAGCAGACCGTTGCTACCGTCCTCCATAGGTGGGTTTACATCTTGGGTTCATATCAAGTCCAGCAGAGCTTGTAACATGCTTGGGGGAGGGAGTCTCCCAGTGACTTACAAAATGTAAAGTTCGGTGCAGAGAAAAAGCTATAAAAGCATGGCCATTGGCAAAGCCATTAGGTCTGCCCTTTCAATGGTGTTACTCAACATTTTGGCTTTGCCTATGTTTTTTGCCGATGCCGCTCTACATTGGCAAACATAAAAAAATGGTTAGTGGTTTATCTGAAACAGCTCTGACAAAACCCCAAAAAACCTGCAGCATAATGGTGATTATGTGCTTATATTTGCACATAGAAATGCATGGTTCATGCTGCTGCAGGTAATTTTTATCACTCCATTTAGCATTCCAAGTTGAAGGGTACCAGTCTTGGAGCAGTAAATCAAGAAACATATGTGAAAGTGCATCAAAGGTAAAGGAGTGATCTAGTAGCAAATTTCAACTGCCGGGTCCTAAAACAGAGAAAAAAGCACATTGTAAGGAGGGGTGGGGAAGCAAGAGAGGAGCGAATAGAGGATCCAGAATGTGGCAGGAAAATGAAGTGAGGGCCATAGGAGAAATAGAAGAGCTTGTGTGGGGGTACGAAAGGATTTAAACAACAGGTGAGCTCAGCGGGCAAAGGTTGGGGGGGTAATTTGGAAAATTGGGGGGTATGAAAAGGAAGTCTGCACTCAAAAGAGAGAGTTAGAACAGACTGCAGAGAAACAAACACAAGTAAAGGATGGAAATGGAAAGCAATGGGCTGACCCAAAGGTCACTGTAAAAATTGACATTGTTCATAGTAAGTCTTCGACAACATCGCAAGGTGAGATCTAAAAAGACGCAGGTGATGAAGCCTCCCTAGCAGAGCAAGGACTTTCTCTCTACTCTTTCCAGAACATTTCAATGGTATGTTCTTGTGCATTTTGTTCGTCTGTGATTCAGATTTTCAGATTAATAATACTTCTTTAAGTGATTGACTTAGAGCCTACCAGAAAGTAAAAACTTACTATGGCCATGGTCATATAAAACTCTGTGAGTCTTAATCGAAATGCCAAATTGTCATTTACTTTTAATGGAACTTTCTTGGATATATGAAAAATCCAGATAATCCCCCTTCCCAAAGGAAATCTTTTGTACCAACTGATCTCTCCTAGACGGCATTCCCAAATTCACTGAAAGGTTACTTTTATTGACATTGCACATTTCTTTATTACTGAGCTCCTTTGTCTGCATTGAACTGCAAAGGTTAATTTACAATAGCTTCTGTAAAAGGCTGATCCACAGAGACACTGACAGAACTCACTGGTCTAACAAAGCCCTGCTCCATTGTGCATTGTAACCTTGACAAAGGAATCCAGCGTGTTCACCAGCTGTCCTCCCTACATAAATGCTTGAGGTTTCCTGGCATCCTGTTAGGGTTGGGCGCGATATTGAGCACAGACGTTAAAATTGGTGTAGCCTATAATGTAGGCAGCTAGTGTAGATGAGTGGGCAGGATATCCTGTGCTCAGAACATTCAACAGTATTGGGTGTAAGCTTTAAATAGTTGAGGCATACACAAAGACTTGACAAGAAAGATTGACTGAAGGGCTGGAGGGAGTGCTTCTCACCGAATGGAGAATCCATCACTTGTTTGAGTTGAAATAGGTTAGCTAAAGGCAGAGTGACTAGCATTTTCTTGGATGCATCAATAACTTCTCAAATGAGTCAGTCGCTTATGGTGCTTTACTTTGATTGAAGCACTAGTACTCTTTTTCATTTTACCTCCTTCCTTCTGAGCAGTGCTGATACTGACCCATTAACAATGTAGGGGCATATTCAGAAGAAACTACACATTGCTGTGTTGTGGCAGGGATGCGTCAAAATGATTTACGATGTGCAGGAATCCGTTATGACTCCCTGGATGCACCGTATTTACAGTATGGGGCACCATGGAGCAAGGATCCAAGGTGCATCAGAAAATCTGATGTGTCTGTGGAGCTTTGTCGTAATGAGTCAGCATCAAAAGTGGCACATTGCAAATGACACAACTTCAGCGATGTGTCAAAATTTAGAGTTGCTGCGTCAGTTTTAATTGACGCAAGTAGCCTAATGTTTTAGGAATAATGTAAAAGACTGTAAAATGGTAGAATATCACCTTCTACACTTTTACATTGGTCCTGGATGTAAGAGGTAATGTATGCAGTATACCTATGTGTCACATTACAATGGGCATTATCTACTTACATGTATGCAGAGACTTGCGCATGTGTGACATAGTGAGTGAGAGTGAAATGTAAGAAAATACAAGTATGTGTTGGAATGTGAAGTGGCAATAACTTATGTGTGTACTTACCTGTTGTCCTTTGCTGTACGCAGGCCTGGACTTGATGACCCCATCTTCCATGAAGAAGGGACAATCCAGGCCTGTCCCTTATAAAACATACACAATGTCACACTGCCTTGCTGCAGTGGATGAAGAAATCATATGCGCCATGGTCCCAACTTGGTCAAGGTGTGCTACAACATGATTGTCACAATTGTAGACCCACTAATAGTATAGAGGAAGTGAAATACAGACATATTCCAGTGTGTAAAGTGACTTCAGCTGGTCAAATTCCTATTGAAAAACCAGTGTGCCATTTTTACGCCTGGGTTAAGGAGGCGTAGGAATTTTGACACATTTTGGACTCTGCACGTCATTTGCCAATGATTGGAAAATTTTTCTAAAAATTTGTAAATATGGATATGTCAGTTCTGCATGGGATTTCAAGAAGGAACGCCTACCTTGCATATGATTAACTTATCCTGATGTGACCGATTGTAGCGAAGGTAAAAAGTGATGCAGGACAGAGAAAAGTGACGCATTATGCCTAATGTGTTACTTTGTATGGAGCACTGAACGTGCCATCGCTGTGTAAAAAAAAATGATGCAGCAGCAGCGCAAGCTCCCTGTAAATATGCCCTTTAGAGGATAAGAGCGCTAGAGGGGCTGTCTGATTGAAGTTATAGCTGTACTGCTGAGATGTTGCAGTATGGTCACATCAGTTGAAGTGAGCTTCAATATTGTCCTATCAAGCAGGACAGCGAGTGACTGGAGTGGGAAAGAGAAAAGTAGTTGGCGGGGAAAAATAGAAAATCTAGAAAAGTGGAGCGAGAACGTGTCAGGTGAGCAGGGGCTGTGAAAATGAAGGTGTTTTATCAATAGAGGTAGTGTGAAAAATAACAATGTGAATTGGCATTACTCTGATAAAATTTGTGAAGGGAAGCAGACAAAAGGATGTGGTGAATTTGCAGTGACTGAGCAAGGGTGGTTGTGGATGTTTGGAAAATAAAAGTTGCGGTCAGCAAGAACTCAAGAAGAGTGGAGAGAACAAACCCAAGTGCAAGTGGTCAACAAAGATGTTCAGAAAAAGAAGCAGGCAGATGGATTGTTTAGCATGCTAGGAGGATTGAGGCACTGTCACAAAGAAGAGGTGAGGAGTAACGGTCTTCCATTCTAACTTAGGCCCAGATTTACAAGAATCTGTTGCATCAGTACTGATGTGTCAGATTTCTCCCCCCCCCCCACCGCCACCAAACAACATCATGGGTGCACTGTATTTACAATTGGCACACATTAGGCCAATTGCGTCAACACTTTTTATGCTATTGTGGTGCTTTGCTGCACTAGCGTCAAATATTTTGATGCTATTGCAGCAAAGTGAAAGAACACCCATTGATTTTATTAGGTGCGCCCTTTTAACGCCTTCTTTGAGCAGGAGTTAAAAATGACGCCAAAAATGGTGCAAAGAAATTTCGTAGATTTCATTGCACCATTTTTGCGGGCCTCCTAATGCTGGAAGGCCCCCCTTGCATACATTATGCCTGAAGCAGGCATAATGTCATTGCGTCGCAAAGTGGTGTAATGCATGCATTGCACCACTTTGTAAATATGCCGCCGTGATTTTTGCCTCGTTGAGCCACATTAATGTAAAAAAAAATTACGCCAATGTGGCGCAGGGAGGCGCTAGGGCCTTGAAAATCTGTCCCTTAGTTTCACGTTCCCTGTTTAAAATATTTTGCTTTTGTTACCTTGTTTATGCAAAAAATGCAATTCAGTTTAATTGTCTTTTCTATTTTCAACAGAATTCCATACTTTTCCTGACTGCTTGCTCTCTGTACGGGAGAGATGCTTTATATCCACTTTCACTTTTGCTGTACATTAAGCCTAAGTCCTAAGTTAGTTATGGCAATATCGGGGCTTGTCAACGACCGACAAGGCATTGGACCCTAAGAAGCTGACTAAAGAAATTACAATTATTCTCTTTTGATTATCAGACATGATTTACTTTATAATTATGGAGTTGTGCACTAGAGTTTATTTGTTATAACTGTTTATTTGTTTATCCCGTAATGGCCCAGGGAAGCCTCAAAGCGTTTTTCATGTAGTAGTACCCATTTCAGGTATGGTACCACAATATGGTGTTCAGAATGTCCTCTGGAATGAATATTAGGTTCTAGATACTGTTTAGAATAATTTGGCCCCCATAGAGTTAATAAGAGAAAATCTGCACCCAAAGGGATGAAAGTGTGATAAAGGTTTATATCAGAGGATGATTCTGCTTATAGTATTTGGACATTCAACCTGAAAACGTACATGAAACGATATAGAATCTTAATTATTATCTAAATCTAGTCCATACAGGAAATGGTCCCGCCCTGATCAACATTTAAAAACTGTATTTGAGGAACTATAATTAATAGCTAGATTTTTACTTTTTTAAAGCACATGATTAGTACAGAAAGGCATGTCCGAGTGCTAATGCATGGCGTTACCTACCTCTTATAAGGTTCCTTTATATTTATCACAGATTATGCAGTAAAACGTGCCAGTAGACCATTCCTCGTTGTCACCCCAAACACCCTGAGCAGCTTGCAGGGTTTTACTGTGCATTTCTAGATTAATATGGGTTAAAGGACTTTTGGAGTGCTCTTTCAACAGAATACCTCAGGCTGATGCTATTTAAACAGGAGACTGTGGCCCTCATTCCAACCCTGAGGGTGGAGGGCAACGGAAGCGCCGCCAACAGGCTGGCGGTGCATCCAGGGCCATTCTGACCGCGGCGGTAAAGCCGCGGTCCGAAAAGGGGATCCGGCGGTTTCCCGGCGGATTTCCCCTGGCCCAGAGAATCCTCCATGGCGGCGCTGCATGGGGATTCCGACCCCCTTCCCGCCAGCCTGTTTCTGGCGGTTTACACCGCCAGAACCAGGATGGCGGGAACGGGTGTCGTGGGGCCCCTGGGGGCCCCTGCACTGCCCATGCCACTGGCAGTGCAGGGGCCCCCTAACAGGGCCCCATTAAGATTTTCACTGTCTGCTTTGCAGACAGTGAAAATCGCGACGGGTGCTACTGCACCCGTCGCACCCCTGCAACTCCGCCGGCTCCATTCGGAGCCGGCTTCATCGTTGCAGGGTCTTTCCCGCTGGGCCGGCGGGCGCCCTTTTGGCGGTCGCCCGCCGGCCCAGCGGGAAAGTCAAAATGACCCCCGCGGTCTTTTGACCGCGGTGCGGTCTTTCGACTGGGTTACTTTGGCAGGCGGCCTCCGCCGCCCGCCAAAGTTAGAATGACCCCCTGTATGTCAAAGGAATTTTCTTGCGACTGTTGTGTGATCCATCTCTTTGGTTTGCGGATGGGGGCAACGTTGTTATCACAACAAGATTAGGCGTGGGATATCGAATTTAAACTTAAACTGTGCTCAAGTAGATGTAGAAACATCTTTGAATGTTTTATATGCAGAAATAAAGATGGCTTTAAAAAAGCATATTTAGCAAACGTGGCACTATTACAGAAAGCAATTTTTAGTCAGTGTAAACAGAGAATATTAATTAAAAAAGGTAGTGAAGATCCTAAAATACACCATTCTATTACTAGAATTTACAGATTTTCAATCTTTTATAGCCAGTGTAAATTGTTTTAATTTTCACATCTTGAAAATGGTACGAAACATTTTGGCATGTTCCTGTTTCATTCCATGATTGAATACTATTGGAGTCAATCACTTTGTAATTCACCACTTGTGTGACTTCAGCTTTTTGTTTTTGGATGGTTATATCACAATCTCTAGATTTCTTGATTTGTGAACCAGCACATGTTGTGAAATATTCAGATTTGACTGTAGAGTTCAGGTGATGAATCCTGGAGCGTAACGCACAGGGTCAGATTTACCATACGATTGCGGGAGCGTAAAACACAGGGTCACATTTACCATACGATTGCGTTGCCCTTGCGTCACACAAGGTGACACAAGAACAATACAATCCTTAAGTCAGATTTATCAAGCCAAGCAAGGCCACCCTGTGTGACTTGGTTGATCTGCAGTAACACAACACAAGTCTCTGCTTTGCGTTACTCTGTGCCAGAAAGGCAATATTTGGGTAGAGAGAGGGTGTTTTGATGCATCTACCCATGTATTTTGGTGCATTCTCAGATTAACCAAGACTGGTATACCTAGGAATGCGCCAAAATTGTACACCTTCCCAAAATAGGCACAGCAAGGAGAAATATCTTTACTTCTCCTCGATGTTTCACACTTAGAAGAAGGAAAAGGCCTCTAAGGATTGTTTTTGTATGGGAAGCAGGTCCGTAGCTTCAGGGGGGGTGTATGGGGTGGTACACCCCCCAATGAATGAATTTTCTGATAAACAGTAGAGTACAGATGCTTTCAGTCAGGTATGGGGAGATGTGTGCCAGATTTCACCAGGAAATTTTACATTCATTCAGACAAAAACGCACACACACACTCTCCTCCTCAGTGTTTAAAGTCATCAAAGTTATTGGTAATTTTACAAAATATTATATTTTCCCTCTCTTAGCACCCCTACCAACCCTCATTCCTCTCTCTTTCTGCTGCCCCCTAGGCCTCTCTCATGCTCCCTGCTAGTTGTATAATGTATTTTTACATTATCTGACAGTCTATTTGTTGAAAATCTGAAGCTCACCACCACCCAATCTTACTGACCAAGCTATACCAATGGTGTCCCTTCCTGCACAAAGAAAATCCTGCCTCTAATGCACACTCCCTTGCACCAGGACACAATGGTGCCAGTGTTGGAGCTAGGCAGCCCAGTGTGTGCAGTGCAAATAGGGAGCAGGAATGCTCCATATTTTGATAGGTATGACACATTCCTGCCCTTTACATGTGACGCAGAACAGTTGTTTTGCTGTGTTGCAGTGCGTTACATTTTGATAAATCTGGGCCACAGTCTGTACAAAACAGCAAAAGGTAAGCAGGAATAAGGTCTGAAGTTGGGTCATAACAGTTTAATTGCTGGGTACATGCATATTTAAAGGATGCTTGAAGGGGTGTCTCATTGTGGCACATGTGCGCAAGCTAAATCATTCACATAACGATCAAATGGATTACCAATGTCATTACCTACTTCATATAAGGACTCCTTAAATTTATCACTGAACCTTATGTTTTACAGCAAATGATAACTATTGTGGTTGCAGCGGATGTGTTTTTTAAGATGATCCCTATCATTGGCCTGAATGGGTTCTCATTGTCTTTGACCTGGCTGAAGCATTTAGTGAGGGAAGCATACTGCTTAGATGGTATTCCGTCTATGTCTGTGTTGGCAAGTCATCCAAGTTCAAACGACTTACAGAGCACCTTACTCTCATGGCAAATAATCCAAGTGCTGAATAGCGCAAAGATTAGAAAAAGAATGGTCGAGGATGGGTATTACATAGTGACCTGTTTTGCAATGATTGCTATTTCTAATTACAGTAAATAATAGGTATTGGTATTACCCCAACGTAATGATAGGAAAAACAGTCAACGTGAGCTGATTTGAACACATGATCTGTGTTTGCCATTAGAAGTCACTGAGCCATCAGGGCTTCAGAGCATCTCAAACACAATGCACACAATAGCACAGCCACAGTTGCCAGATTGTGTTGTGGAAGGAAAGAGCCAAATACTTTTAAAAAATGCTAATGAGCTGAGAATTAAGGGCCAAATGTATCAAAGGATTTTGCATTTGCAAACAGTGCGATCAGTGAATTCCACTGTTTGCAAATGCAAAATCGCCTTTCACGATGTATGAAAGGCATTCGCAGTGCAATATTAAGGAATTGCTTAAAATAGCAATTCCTTAAAATTGCGACTAGATTTTGCTAATCGCAGACTGCGATTCGCAAATACTAAATCACAATTCAATGTATCAAGCATTCGCAAATTGCGATTAGTCGCAAAATTGTTTTATGCATGTGCAATTTACCATGAATTGAAGTAAGGTGGTAAACAGGTGCAACCTATACAAAGAGGCCCATAATGCAACAGCTCTTTTCAACAATAGCTGCACACTACGTCATGACAAGGAGGATGAGGATCCAGGCAGATTTGAGGAGAGGGAGGATGAGACAGGAGCGCATTTTTAGAGTGCGCATTACCCTATTTGAACAGATGGAGGAGGAGATTTTTGACAAGTACAGGTTGAACTCTGCCATAATACTTGACTTAATAGCTGATTTACAACCCCTACTGCAACGACACACACACACACACACACAGAACCAATGCCATACCCACTTATGTGCATGTATTATGCTCCCTGCACTTCTTAGCCTCAGTAAGTTATCAAGGGGTCATAGCAGCAGCTGGAGGTGTATCTAAAAGTGTGCTTTCACACTTCTTTAATGCATTCCTATATGCAATGTTAACCAAAATCCATCTGCACATAAAATTCCCCAACACCCCACAGGATTTGCAGAAAACTAAATTTGATTTCTAACAGGAAGCCCAATTCCCACACGTCATTGGATGCATTGATGGGACACATGTAACAATCTGTCCACCATCTGCCACAGAGTATGTATATCGGAATAGGAAGAGTACACATTCTATGAACATCCAGATCACATGCAATGCCTCCAACATAATAACTGATCTTGTAGCCAGATACACAGGTAGCACACATAATTCATACATCTTCAGGCACAGTGGAATACACACAAGACTTCTTGCTGGGGAGTTTAGCGAAGGATACCTACTTGGTAATGTAACAGTGAACAATGTGGCATAACGTCTATGTGATGTCACAGACAACAATAACTCATTTTACTCTCCTGTCATTCTAGGAGACAGTGCATATGCAGTGCGGTCCTTCATCTTGACATCCTATCTCAATCCTGCCATGCCAAATGAAAGGAGATACAATGCAGCACACAGGAGGGCAGAGGTGTGATTGAGAGGACCTTTGGCCTGGGAGTGCACTGCAGTACAGTCCGGAAACCAGCTACATAATCGTGGTCACATGTGCAATGTTGCACAACATCGCAACGACAAGAGGCATACCAGTAGAACCCACAGAGCCGGACTCCGATGAGGATGATGACCCCTTGTAACTGCTTCACCCAGCAGACAGAACCAGTGCAGCAGGTGGGCAGGCAAAGACGTGCTGAGATTACGCGCATCTATTTCTGATGTAAGTAATGACAACACCACATGTACTTTCATTTATTTCTGTAGCTATCACATTTATTGCCTTGACTTAAGGTAATATATGTGTGAATAGGACATAGGTATACTAAATACACAATCAGGTCCCAATTACAGTGTGACACTATTGGCATCATAGTATCAGTGCATTGCTACATGATATGCAAGGCTCCTGTACTTCTCCACATGACGTTTTACGTCCACGCATGCCACGTGAATGCTCAGTGGGCTCAGTGGCACCTCTTGTTGTGGGTACGGAGACAGTACTGTCTGGTGCTGCGACGCCTAGGATCTATCACAGGGGCTGTGACACTGCTGAGACTAGAGAGCTCCTACCTATCCCCACCGCACAGATCGCTGTTTGTAGCACTACGGGCTGACTGCATTGTCTCCAATACCTAGGTGACTTGCACCAATCCTCGTGCAACGTCCCGACTTCAATGTGCCATTTCCACTTGCACGCCCACAGCACGACGTGACACCAAAGCAGTTGTGGTAGTGAGTCGATTGACAGATCTGCTGAACCCATCCAACCTACCTAGCAATTTGGGATGACGCCTACAGTGGGTGAAATGCTCGTCCTGCATTACAGTTCAGAGTTCCTTAATGGCATTTGTCATCTCCCTTACATGTTCTGCTGTAGCTTGCTCTCTCTCATGCAGCTTGCACATGTTATTGAGCGACACCAACTGCCTGTGCATTGATCCCATGTTGTGATCGATAGACACCAACTGCCTGTGCATTGATCTCATGTCTTTACATTGCAGTTGCTGCACTTTCAACATGGATGCCTCAAGGCCACCGAACAGTAATGGGCCCTCACCTTCCTCTGTGCACTGTCTGCCTTCTTCACGATGCCTCCTGAGGGGTGTAGACTGAGCTGGAACAGGGACTGCTGTCTATTGGTGCTTCTAACCTCTGACCGTGGTGTGGGTACTTCTTCCTGCGATTCATCGTAGTCCAGGGTAAACTCAGGGAGGGGTAGCACTCTTGCCCCGTGTCTAGTTGGTGCTTGTACGATAGACTCACTGGTGTTTGAATCTGACTGTGGATGACTTTCGTCGTTGCCCCCTTTTACACTTTCTGCTGAGTTAGGGCCCGAAATATCTGCAACAACAATGCAAGCAGCATGTCATTCATGATGTCCACTTTGCATTTGTAATCTTACAGTTACTTTCATGATAAACATTTCCCCTGGCATGGTGTCTCTAATTGTCTGTTGTGTTATTTCTCTGTTTCGTTTTACACTATATTGCTATTTATGTAGTAGATGCACTGATGGGGGTATGGACTACAACTCCCATAAAGCACTGTTCTGTTGAATGGAATATGTGGCATGGACTACTTATCACTGTGCATAGTGCCATTGCAATTTTCTAAGGGGCATTTGTACATGCACATATGGTGATTCAAATCATTACTGCCCTTACCTTTGCTGGAGCCGGGGGATGCTAACTAACTTTATAAAAGGAGGCACCCACCTTCTGGAACACATACCTGTTTGGAGCCCCCATGGAACCTGAACTGCACATCCTCCCATTGCTCCTGCTCGCATAACAACGCCGAAACCAGTGACAAAGACAACAACCGTAAGTACACACACACCTACCTGACACTGTAGGGAAAAGGCAAAGTACCCCTGCATTCACAACTATACATACGGGACAGATGGTGACGGTGAACACACACACACGCGTCACCTCACACTCATACGCTCATACACACGCAGCCACATACACACATGCACACATATACTACACACATCATGGCCAACACACAGGTACAATACACACACCAACCCACAGACACACAGCACCGGCACAGTCGAACACAGAAATACACAACACCACTGAATAACACAATTACATCACAACCGCAAAAGTATCGGCAAGCAAACACAATACACACCTCCACCTGACACTACATATATACACCAACATGTAACAACACCTGATAACCAATACACACAATCACACAGCCATACAGTGAAACATACGTCATACTACGCAAACACACCATACAACAGTTCTGATATACCAATCACCACACACACGCACGCACACATTACAACCACACAAGGGCACACAGCACCACCAAGAACATATCTCAACGCAAACAATACACATAATATCAACATACATGCATTTTCCAAACACAAACATGTCCTTTGCACACTACACAGACATTACATCGGGCAAATGCCAGGGCCACACCCACACATGCTGCCTAAACACAACTGCTAGTACAACCAACACACACATATCCCTCACACACAAACCAAAGCAGCCAAGACCAAAACAGCCATGTGGAAAGAAAGCCAGTACAAAAATGTCACAATGGAACCAACAACTGGTTGGCCCAGATATATTAGTAAAATAAATATGGCAATAAATAAATAACTATGAACAAGATAAAAGGCCATAGGCCAGTCCAAACAGCGGAGTACACAATGCACAAATGGCACATCTGTATGCCCCTACATGACTCCTGACTGCTATAAGACCTCCACAGGAAAAGGGCATCAAGGGGGCAGGCAGGCACCTCTGGGATTAGGTAGGGTGGAGGGGGACTTTGGGCTTGGGCTTGGGAGGGGGCTCTTTTGGATTGGGGGGGCTTAGGACAAGGTTTAGGGGAGGACAGGGAAGACTTGGGAGGGGTTGACTTCTTGGCAGGGGGAGGGGCATGGGTACTAGTGGGGGCAGGGGAGGACTTGGAGGTGGAAGGGCTGGACTTTGGGAGGGACACAGGCCATTTGGGGATATCACAGGGTGGGAGAGGAGTAGGGAAGAGGGAAAACTGTTAGAGGAACACATTTTTATACACACGGGGATGGTCATGGCAAAAGGGTTTGGGAGTGGAGGTAGAGGTAGTGGTTGCTGGTGGTGTCTTGGTGGATGTCTTGGGTGCATGTTTGTGTGAGGAATACTAGTGGGTGCTGGGTGTCTGTTGGGTAGGTGAGTGTGGGCGTTTAAGTGTTTTAGGAGGAGGAGGGGAAGAGGTGCAGGGAGATACCATGCTGGATGGGTGACTGTCTGTTGGGGTGGTGTCTGAAGGTATGGAGGATGTGTTGCATGTGTGTGCGTGGGTGGTTGTAGTGTCTGCAGATGTCGTGACTAGTGTGGATGTCTGCAGGTCTGCTATTGTGCAGACTGTGGGTAAGACATGTGAAGTGGCTGGACCGGTGAATGTTGGTGTGGTGTCTGCAGGTGTGTCCGGTGTAGTGTCAGTGAAGGTGGGCGCGGTGGGGGAGTCAGTGCAGGTAATGGATGTTGGTGTGTCTTGCAGGTGGGTGTTGTTTGTGTGCATTCTAGTGGTATGTCTTGTGATGCTTGTGTCTGTCAGCTGTAGCCTTGGATGTTGAGGTGTGTGCATGATTGTATGTCTGTGTGCTTTGGCTGGGACGGGGAAGAGGGCTCTGGGATTGGGAAGAGGTAGGTGGAGGGGGACGGAAGACAAAGGGTGACTGGCTGCTGTCAGTGTGGAAGCCAGAGCCTGAAAGGATCTCTTTAGGCCAGCCAGTGCGCTGTGAATGTCCTCCAGGAATGCATTACTCTGTTGGACTTGAGTTGCTAGTAACTGGATGGCATTTACAATGGTCGACTGACCCACAGAGATCGATTTCAGGAGTTCAATAGCCTCCTCAATAATGGCAGCAGGGCCCGTCAGGGGCAGAGGTGCCTGCGCCGAAGGAAATGCCCATCCCCCTGGGGGAGCGGGCACGGACAACTGGGTGGGGATCTACAGGGAGGGCAGTGGCAGTAAGGCGGGTGGCGGACAAAGATGGTGCTGGGGTGGTCCCAGATGGGTCTGCCACTGCCAGGGACTGTCCACAGGAGGAGGATTCCGAGGATGATGTTGAAGATCCGGTCTCCCCCATGGCACTCCCCTTGCCGTCTGAGCCACTGGGTCCCTTGTTGTTGATGGTTGCAGAACTCTGGGTCCCTTGGCCTGCAGCATCCCCACTCACCTGTGCCCTGTCTCCTTTATCTGCCAAAGCTGATGCACACAAATAGAGAGGGAGGGAGAGGAAGTGAGAGGGAGGTAGAGGGTTAACATATTACTCACATGCACACATGTAAACATGCACATCTGTAGGTATACATCTCCTGCCTAGACTATCTCTGGTGCTAATACACATATGATGCATCATGTCACAAAATATCACCACTAGTCACCCATGTATGCCAACCCTCACACCAACATCTATATCCAAGTAAGTTAGCACGACTGGAGTCATCCACATTAGCACCAGCAAAGCAATGTTTGCATGCACATCATGCACTGGCTTAAGTACAAATCACTACCTGAATCCTGATCATAGCTCTCCATACTACTATCACCCATTGGAAGTGCAAGTGACTGCACAAAAAACATCAGGTCGTGACCTTTCCTCGGGATCTGCACGCCGCCAAACAAAAGGCCCAATTTCCAGCGCCACCAACTCAGAAAGCTATTATAGCACAGAGTTATGGTGAAGCCAGTTGGGGGAAGGGAACTAGGGTAGGGAACAGCAGGGAGAGAGATCTGAAAAGGGAAATGGTTAAGCATGTATGTATATCCTTGTTCATAACAGCATTAACATTCAATTATACACTTAGACAAAGGCGTCTCCATGAATGCAAGTGTTGAGACCCTTATGGAATAGACAAAGGCGTCTCCATGGATGCAAGTGTTGAGACCCTTATGGAAAAAACAAAGGCGTCTCCGTGGATGCAAGAGTTGAGACCCTTATGGAATGAACAAAGGCATCTCAGTGGATGCAAGAGTTGAGACCCTTATGGAATAGACAAATGCGTTTCCGTGGATGCAAGTATTGAGACCCTTATGGAATAAACAAAGGCGTCTCCATGGATGCAAGAGTTGAGACCCTTATGGAATAAAAAAGGCATCTCCGTGGATGCAAAAGTTGAGACCCTTATGGAATAGACAAACACGTCTCTGTGGAAGCAAGAGTTGAGACCCTTATGGAATAAACAAAGGTGTCTCAGTGTATGCAAGAGTTGAGACCCTTATGGAATAGACAAAGGCGTCTCAGTGGGTGCAAGAGTTGAGACCCTTATGGAATAGACAAAGGCGTCTCAGTGAATGCAAGTGTTGAGCCCCTTATGGAATAGACAAAGGCGTCTCAGTGGATGCAAGTGTTGAGACCCTTATGGTTAGACAAAGGCGTCTCCATGGATGTAAGTGTTGATAGAATCATGATACCTCAGAATGTCATGAGCCTTAGACCAAACTGGGTGTGGCCGCTCTCTGAATCATGGAACAAGAACAATTAGTAAAATCATGATACCTCAGGATGGCATGAGCTCTAGGCAAAACACTGGGCGTGGCCCTTCTGTGAATCATGGAACAAGAACAATTGGTAGAATCATGATACTTCAGGATGTCATGAGCATTAGACAAAACTGGGCGTGGCCCTTCTCTGAATCATGGAACAAGAACAACTGGTAGAATCATGATACTTCAGAATGTCATGAACTTTAGACAAAACTGGGCGTGCCCCTTCTCTGAATCTTTGAACAAGAACAATTAGTAAAATCATGATACTTCAGAATGTCATGAACTTTAGACAAAACTGGGTGTGGCCCTTCTCTGAATCTTGGAACAAGAAGTCAAGAGCTTGAACCATGGATATACTCTAAACATCAATCATGCAACTACTATGCATTCATAAACATAAAACGTTTGGTCTCAGCCTAGGAATTCGCAAAGACTTAAATATGTATCTCACATATCATCAAAGACTTAAATATGTATCTCACATATTATGCTTTCAAAAACAATGAAAGTATGATTTGCTTATCTTTGAAATGTTTTCTCATTTGCCACCTAGGCCTGAAAGCTTTACTCATGTAAACTGAAGCTCTTTGAATGCTGTGCCAAGGGCACTTTACTCCTGTGAACTGAAGCACTTTGAATGCTGTGCCAAGGGCGCCTTACTCCTGTGAACTGAAGCGTCTCGATTGCTGTGCCAAAGGCGCTTTACTCCTGTGAACTGAAGCACTTTGAATGCTGTGCCAAGGGCGCCTTACTCCTGTGAACTGAAGCGCTTTAAATGCTGTGCCAAGGGCGATTTACTCCTGTGAACTGAAGTGCCTTGATTGCTGTGCCAAGGGCGCTTTACTCCTGTGAACTAAAGCGCTTTGAATGCTGTGCCAAGGGCGCTTTACTCCTGTGAACTGAAGCGCTTTGAATACAATGCCAAGTGCGCCTTATTCCTATGAACTGAAGCTCTTTGATTGCTGTGCGAAGAGCGTTTTACTTCCCGTGAACTGAAGCGCTTTGAATGTCGTGCCAAGTGCGCTTTACTCCTGTGAACTGAAGTGCTTTGAATACCATGCCAAGTGTGCTCTACTCCTGTGAACTGAAGCGCTTTGAATACCATGCCAAGTGCGCTTTACTCCTGTGGACTGAAGCTCTTTGAATACCATGCCAAGTGCACCTTACTCCTGTGAACTTAAGAGCCTTGAATACCATGCTAAGAGCGCTTTACTCCTATGAACTGAAGTGCTTTAAATGTCATGCCCGGGGTGCTTTACCAGTGTGGCCTGAAACGCTTTGCTCGTTCTGCTAAGGGGCACTTTACCTTTTGGAAGTAACGACTTCCTTCAAACTTGGATTCAGCAAGGCCTTACCGCTACGAGAACAATCTACTCGTTTCTGAATGCACCATGGAAACAAGGATACTTCGGTTGGATGACACTCTGCCATTCAGGAACTCTGCTCTTCTCCAGAGAAACCCCCACGAGGTCTGGCTGCATCGAAGTCTTCAAAATAGTGAGCAACGTGCTTGGGTGTGGCTTGGCTTTATAGGCCTGCCACACCCCAAGATGGATGCTGCCTCTAAAAACATGGGAACTGTAGTCCCTTCATGGAATAGCACTGATAAGTGCATCTTGTCCACCAATGACCTGAACCTGCAGCTCTATGAGTTTTGCCACAGGGCAGACAATGTTGATGGCCACCTTTGGAGGAAGAGGAGATGACAAGTGGTGCGCAGAAAGCGCCACAGAGCAGCGCAGCGAAGTTTTGGGCAGGACCTGGACCGCGCATGGTTCCATTACTGCCATCCAATCACAGACCACACAGCACCTGCCTGTCACATAACATGGCAGACCTAACACTCTGAAATGCCAATATTGATATTATCACTGATGTAGCCACTACCAGTTGGACACCCATACAGGTGACATCTGATGAGTAGAGTACAAGTCTTAGGTACAGGCATGTGATTAGTAAGACCCATTCACTGAGGAAGATCTGCATGCACCCCACCCATACATACCACAAATAATCATACATGTAAGTGCATCTACAATGCCCTAAATAACACAAATTACACATCCATAGTCACTCACTGAGTGCAGTGTCAAAAATGATTAAATGTAGGAACCCACATATTACATCATAGGTCACATACCATTCCACATGACATGCAGCTACAGTAGTTGGACTTCACAACATAATCAAACCACCATCAGTCACACCATTCCTGACATGTGATGACCTGTACCTAAGGTTAGACAGCACACGTCAGACATAAATGACATGTACCCATACTGCACACATGAACCTACACAACTGCCATTGCACTGACAACCGATCCCACTACTATGGAGGGCAGCTTCTGGAATGATGAAATAACTGAAAGTTCACATCACCATCCCCTAAGTCATACAAAACCTTATCCTTTCTAAATCACCCACATCAGCTAGGCAAAGGGTAGCAGTCATTATCCCACTCCATCAGATGTGACCCCAATAAGCCTTTGAGACATGATGTAGACTGCAACTAAGCAATGTTGTACTGTAATTGGTAGGGCATTGGCAGACACAGCATTTACATTGCAATTTGTCAAAGGCAAGATCTGCCTAAGCACTTACCACCTCTAGTATATTCTCATTAGGTTATAGGTAACATCCCCACAAGTAAAGCACATTAAAATGCATGATGAGTCCAATTATACCAAATCAGACACCCAAATCAAATTGTCCTTCTATGGATATCTTTACATTCCTCATAGATAGAAGATGAACAGACAATGGGAATACAACTACCAAGCCATACGTAAGTTCTACACAGGCCAACTCTGTGGTGTAAATGAGATGGCTGCCTCAGATGGAGTCTATACCTGTACCAGTGCTAGATGTCATTAGTCCCTGTACCAAAAATGAGAGTCCGCCTGTTACACATACAGGTGATCAGTAGAGGTGGGAGTGGACAGACACGTTAGAGCCACTAATGCTCAAATTCTGATGGATGGACCAGGACACATGCAATGGGTAGAGTGATACACAAGCTCACATACATAGAAATGGCAGAAAGGAGTAACACATGTGGCAATTTAATTTGACCATCACCACATGCAGACATTGAGATGTCTTGATATAGGAGATGTTCATCTACTGATTGCAAACCATGAAGCCACATCTGAAACTAATACTCAGGAAAGGTGGGAAATACTCATGTCCACTAGTCTACATCCATGTTGCACTTACTACATTGTCAAAGAAGCTACAGTGAGGCAGCAGACACCATACAACTGGAGACAAATATCAGGATGGAGTCAGTACTCACCACCTTGTGGCTGCTGTGGTGCCCTCAAATGCCCATCCACCTCAGGGTAGCCCACAACCAAAATGTGGGCCATGGGGAGGAGGGTCTGGGTCTGATGGGCATCCCTCCCTCGTTGGGAGGACATCCCTAGCTGGGCCTCCGTGGTCTTCCGGGCCCAGAGATTCAGATCCTCCCACTGCTTACAACAATGGGTGCTCCACCAGCTGTGGACCCCCAGGGTCTGCACTTGCTTGGCAATGGCACGCCATATCCCTTTCTTCTGATGGGCATTCACCTGCATGGATGACAAAGGCAAAATGACAAAGTCATGTACACTGGCACCATACTAACAGGAGTGGACAACACACATGTCATAGCAAGTGCCCACACATACCCACCCTCTCTGCTCACACACCTTCACTTTATGCACTCTACATGCATAAACTCCCTCACCGGTACACTTGCCAGAATCACCGTCACATGCAACCCCTATCAGACATGGCTATGGCATTGGCCTCACCTGCTCCTCTGGTGCCCCATATAGCTGTCCATTCCGGAGTACGACCTCCTCCACCAGCTTCTCCATAGCTCTTATGCCGTGAAGGCAGGGGTCTATCACCTGTGGGACGTGGCATGATGGCTCCCAGAGTCAGTACACAGCAGCTTAGGTCATGGATGTCTTGCTAGCAACAGTGTCAGGAGTCAAGTGAGCAAGACTACAGAAGATGGGGGTCATCGCCGCCACATACAGGATTGTCACCGCCGGCGGTCATTGCCATTGGCCCCAGTTAGCCACAGGCAGCAATGTTAACCAATGACAAGTTGCACGGCGGTCGCAACCACCTACCGCCATGACGACATTCGCCGGCGGAATCAAGTCACTTCCAACTATCCCCTACAGCATGACTGGTGGCTGCCACTTTATGTACATATAAACGATGGATGTGCCATTATAAGTGCGCCATACGCATATTTGCCCTAATGGCGGTATAAGTCTGTGTTGTGCCATTATGGTAGTGCTTCAGGTTGTGGCCTTTTTTACACAATGGCGTGATGTGCCTGTATAATTGTTGATAGCAATGTTAAGATACTCAGAGGCACATAGGCGACGGCTCTATATTGATAGTTTCCAATATGTATTGTTTGATCACTGCAGGACAGCTCAGTCAGACACATATGTTCAATTATACATGTGACATATGTCCTAGATGAGTTACATGTACGCCAAAATGCAGCAATGAGGGTGTCCAATGCACATCAGCATGGTTGTTATTGTATATGTCAGCAGTGCAATGCATTCCTTACAGTGTTAGGTGTGTGCTATTTAGAAATGTGCTGCTTACATGTGGCTACTGCTTTACTCATTGTACATTCTCTCCTCTCAACATAGATATCCTATAATGAGGAGATTGAGACAACCACCAGTGTACCGTCCAATAGTTGACCTTGCAACCATGGAGGACAGGCAAGTAATCCAGACATATTGTCTGAATCGTCAGACCATCATTGATCTATGTACACAGTTGGAGACAGATCTCTTGCCAGCCACACGAATCCCTATTGCATCCCTCCCACAGTACAAGTCTTGTCAGTGCTACACCTCCTTGCCACAGGCTCCTTTCAGAATACAGTGGCCTTAACAGTAGGGATGTCTCAGCTCATGTTCAGTCTGGTGTTGAAGGATGTACTGTGTGCTTTGTTAAAGCACCTGGGCAGCTACATCAGGTTCTCCCAATGTGCGGACTTGGCCCATGTGAAGGCAGACTTTTATGATACAATGGACACATTCCTCATGTGGTAGGGGCCGTTGATGGCACCCATGTAGTCCTGGTCCCTCCCAGTGCCAATGAACAGGTGTATAGGAACATGAAGAACTACCACTCCATAAATGTTCAGGTGGTGTGTTAGGCAGACCAGTACATCTCACAAGACACAGCCAAGTTTCCAGAATCTGTGCATGACTCCTACATTTTGAGGAACAGCATGATGGCACAACTATACACGTAGAGGGCCTGGCTCCTTGGTATGTTTGCATAATAAGGTGTTTCACTGTTATGCAACTATCATCAGATTCTGCCCAGGTGGTGAACCTGTTATTTCACTGGTCCTACATTTGTGCACACAGGGGACTCCTAACCTTCCTTGGCTGTTGACACCAGTGAGGTACCCTGCCACAGAAGGGGAACTCTGTTTCAATTGAGAGAACATTTTGCCTCCTGAAGGCCAGATTCAGGTGCCTGGACCACTCTGGAGGTGCATGCTCCACAATCTAGTCCTGAGACATCAGATTCCATTGCTAGCTGATGAGGCCGAGGCAGCTGGACCAGTGGCTGGAAGTGCTGAAATGGCAAGTGATGATGAGCCAGAGGAGGAAGGTGCAGCTGACTCTAGGACTGAGCTCATCAATCAGTACTTCCAGTGACATACAGGTATGTTGAGTTGGGTTTTTCAAGTCTTGTGTGTCCACAATAATTGGTGACAATAGTCCTCCTGTCTTGATTCATCAGTGGGGGTGTAATGTAGTCCTATCCCCATGTGTGAGTTGTGGAAGCTGACGGACAGAATGTAAAGTGCACAGTTACAGTGTTTCACATCTAACATGTTCTCACTGCAGTTTTCTACATTCACTTCTCAAATGGACAGACCAGTATTGAGCTCTGTTTGCTGCATTCTCATGTTCTCATGTCATTCCACCCTATGCCTGTGGTATTCTAATCTGTGCCTCTGCTACCTAAGGGCTTGAGGCATTCACAGTCATTAGCCATTGTTAGCTGATTACAGAAATGTGGGTTGTGCCTAACAGGTAGCTTGTAAAGTGTTTTGGGTGAACATTCTGTGACTGGTGATGTATAGGTTACATCTGGGGACCCCTGCTTAGGGGGGATACTACAGTGGGCACAACATCTATGACCTGCATATGTGCTTTGTGTGGCACCATGCCTTCCATCCTGACGGTACTCACTGTCATGGTCTATTTGCAGGTTGGAATACTGACTACACTCTTGTGTGGCACTGGATTTCTACCTCTCTGACATATGTCCTGGGACATATCTGTTGTACTGTGTCTCCTGCTGAGGGTGCCTCCATCTGCGTCCATTGCACTGCCTGTTCGATGTATTGGGGCATTACTAGACCACAGTTGGCAAGCATGACATTTGTTGATGTTTATTAAAGACACATATATAGTAGCTGTGTCTATGTAGCTGTTTATTGTGCACATCATGATAGTGATAGTCAAAATAAAGGTGCATATATGGACCTAAATGGTGATGAGAGAGGTCATGGTAGATGGAATCATCAGAGTAGGTGCTACAGCAGTTGGTTGCACAGGTCCAGTGTCCATGTGCCTTTGGAAAATGGAGTAATGTCACAGAACAGTCAACAGGGTGTCTCAATGGCGCACAAGGGGGACAGATCTGGAGAGGCTCACTTCCTAGCAGTGGGTTTCGTCGTGGCATCTACTTCAGCTGGATGTCTGGGTGTACGTCCATGTTTGCAGGTGGGTTCTTCAGCTACAGGGGGTGGGGTGTCTGAGGCCTGTATTTCCCCTGGCAGGGTCTCCATTCCACTAGCTGCTGCTGATGTAGATGGCTCAGACATTAGGTTGCTACTGGAAGGGGCCTGATGGTGGGTGGAGAAAGCACACAGGTGGTGTTGATGTCCCTCAGCACACCTGCAATGGAGGTCATGGTGGCATTGTGTGCCTGCCACTGCTGCATGACCTCCTGGTGGTATTCCCTCTGCAGGATTTGGTATTTCCCCAGCATGGAGATAATCTGGCCCATCCTGTCCTGGGATTGTTGGGATGCTCCCAGGACTTGGGAGATGGTTTCCTGGTCAGTTGAGTTCCTTGGGGGGCCCATCCTCTGGCCCCCAGCTTCCCTCCCACGCCCCCTGCCCCCAGGGGCCTGTGCCCCTGGCAAGGGGTGCCCACTCTGAGTGTCTGCAGGACCTTCATTGTCTGGGGTGTGAGGGCTGACTCAGGTCCCTCTATTGTGGGGCACACAATAGTTTGAACAGTCCTTGGGACACAGGTCTGGGGACGAAGAGTTGGCTATGATGTTGATGCCACAGGGTTGGGGGGGGATTGATGTGGGCAGGGTGAGGAAGGGAGACATAGACTGACCAGGTGTCCCAGATAGGCCAGGTAAGTTGTCAGTGTCTAGACATCCAGGCGTGTTATCCTCACTGGGGTCTTCATCCTGAGGAGGGATGACAGTCTTGATATCCTCTCTATGGTGGCACTGGCAGAGGTACCTGTGGATAGAGTGAGAGACAGAGTTAAACGTAGTAAGTTTGTTTGGTAATCTCTTTATCAGATGCATACAGTGGCTTAACATGATTACCAGCAATGACAATGAGAGATGTTGCACAACATACCATTGGTGGTACATAGTAGTCTGTGACATGTGTACCATACTCCATGTTGGGTGCTGTCATTCAGGTTTGGTACATATAGCACTGCGGATGGGTTCAGGTACTATCTAATAGTTCACATAACTGTTCAGCACTGTTAACTAGTGACTAGTCAGGCTTGCTAGATGTCACACAAAATGCATGGACATTGCACCATGGTGTCCCAGTGGGAGGAGAGTATATGAGTATGCAAGCTTAAATGTCCTGTCTGTGCATGTTGTGCATGTGCATGGAGTCTGCCATCTTACTTTCCATACCATGGTCCCTTCATTTCATAGTTGAAGATCTGGATTGGTGGAATTTGGATTATTCACAGAGCTGTAACTGTGTTTAGCCTTCTTTTTCATTGTGCTGTGCCATTGCGCTGCTGTCATTACCATGTAGTGGTCCTCAGTCGTACTATCTAGTTGGTATAGCTAGTACAATAGTCATACATGCAGGAGTTGTGATGTGATGTTTTCATTCCAGGTTTTCACATAGATGAGCTAGTGCATTGTGAGAGTCGTCGTTATAGTATTATCCAATGCTATCTGTGCCTTTGCCAGGGGTTGTGTGGGCAGTTGGGCTGGGTGGAGGTGTGGCATGCAGGAGAGGGCTATTAGGTGAATAGGTGGGAGGTGTAGTGAGACATACAGTGAATTAGGGAGTATTTGGGTGGTGAGGAAGCATGCAGGACACAATTGTGTGACATGGAAGTTGTGGGTACTTACCAGAGTCCAGTCCCCCAGGTATTCCAGTCAGGCCCTCGGGATGCAGAAATCCCAAGACCTTCTCCTTCGAGGATGTGAACTGTGGGGGAGGAGAACTACTGAGTTGACCCTGTTGACTATTCTCTGCCACTACTCCATTTTCCTGGCAATCAACGTTTACTGGACCTGTCCTCCAAACAGTGTGGCTCTACCCTGACAATTTCATCTGCCATGGCCCTCAACTTGTTGTCTGTGAACTGTGGGTGCTTTTGTGGGGACATTGTAGTGGTTGTGTTGATGTTGGGGGGGGTATTGTGTGTGTAAGGGTGCAGTGTTGGGTGATTGATGGGGTGTGGGTGGTTTTATGCCATGGAAGAACCGTTGTGCTGATTTGTGGCTCGTAATCTGGAGGGTGGATTTTTGTCGGTCTGGCGGTGCTGGTGGTGGGACTGCCTCTTTCCCGCCCTCATGTGTCCTGGCAGTGTCACATTTTTGGCTGTTTTCTGGCGGTCGTCAGTTTGTGACTCTTAATACGGCGGTTGGATGACCCCCAACATGGCAATCATTTGGCAGCCTCCACCACGGCGGTCTTCCAAAAAAACCGCCATAGTTGTAATGAGGCCCATAGTGAGCATAAGGAACATAGGGAAACAATTATCTATCAGTCAACAAAGTACACTGTTCCAAAAAAGACAAGACAACACAGAAAAACTAAGAGTGTCCCAGGTATGAGTAGATTCAGAAGCAAAGGCCCTCATGTATCATCATTTGGCTTGCTCCACGTCAGACTGGCACTGCAATGTCTGACGAGACTCTTGTGGGGGCCTCTTTGCCAGAATTTCGAAAAAGGTCAACGAACAGAAAAAGGCTAGAGAGAAAGAAAAAATTTAATTGGCTCTGACACTCCCTTTAAAGACCAAAGCCCTCATTCTGACCTTGGCGGTCTTTTCGCGAGACCGCCGAGTTACCGCCGCGGTGAAGACCGCCGACCGCGGCGGTATGCCGCTGTGCGCATTCCGACCGCTGGGAGCGTTCCGCCGGGAAACCGCCAGCAGCCACACTGGCGGTCGGCGGAAAAGTGGAGACTGGTCAACCTCCACCGCCACGCCAGCAGAACACCGCCCACAGAATTACGACCCACATATCTGTGTGGCGGTCTTCTGTTGGCGGTGTTCTGTTGGCGGTCACCTCCCCATGGCTCCCGTCGCCTCCCAGAGGACCAACGCACAAGGTAAGTTGACCGTCCGTGAGGGGAGGGGGAGGGGGGTGTTGTGTGATGTGGGCGTGCATGGGGGTGTGCGTGTGAGTGTGTAGAGGGGGTGTGTGAGTGCGTGTATGCGGGCGGGGGGTGCTGCTGTGTCTATGGGTAATGTGTGCTGTTCGGCAGGTGCGCATGTCTGCATGTATGTGTGCGGGTATGTGTCCCCGTTGTGTATGTGTGTGTAGGGGGTGTGTATATGTGCATGTTGGGGGTGTGTGCATGTCGGGGTGCATGTATGTGCATGTCTGGGTGGGGGTGGGGAGGGGGTTCGTACCACCTCTGGGGGGTGGCAGGGGGGTGGAGGGTGTGGGGGGAGGACTCGGGTGGGTAGTGGGGGGTGGGGGAGACCCCTATCAGTGCCAGGGAAGGAATTCCCTGGCCCCGATAGTGCTTACCGCCATGGTTCGCATGGCGGTTCCCGACCGCCAGAAACCGCGGCGGTAGGCAGGGTCATGATACCGTTGGCGGTCTTGGGACGACCGCTGGGCCGGAGTGCGCAAACTCCAGCCCGGCGGTCATGACCGCCGTGGCGGTCGGAGTGGGGAAGTGGCGGTCGATCGCGGCGGTGACCGCCGCGGTCAGAATGCCATTTTTCTGACCGCCGGTCTGTTCGCGGTCCGACCGCCGCCTCTCCGCCGACCGCCAAGGTCAGAATGAGGGCCCAAATGTATTAGTATAAGGAAGTGCTGGTCAAGATTAAAACACAAATAGAGTTACAGAGACAATGGTCCTTTACTCTAAAATATGAATGGCCAAAAAGCAATTACTTTTTCCACTCAACATGCTTTACAACAGTGATTCCCAACCTGTGGTCCGGGGACCACTGGGGGTCCGCGAACCCTCCTCAGGGGGTCCGCGACTGCAGAGAAAATTAAATAATGTTAACAGATTAGGTGCCCAGATTTCAGTAATGACTTAGTGGTCGGGGTCCCTGGATTCCCATAGTGATTCAGTGGTGGTCCCCGGGTTCCAGTAATGATAAAATGGGGGTCCACAGAATTCAAAAATTTGGGAACCACTGCCTTACAACGTCCAAACTGATCACTTGGCGCTTCATCAGGACTAGACTAAATCTTCTCCAGAAATTGTAGGCAAAACCTTACACTGTGTTCAAAACTTATGTAAGGACATAACAGTGAGGCTATACTCACATCAGTTCACATTGGTTTAGGGGAACTGAGACATACCTGTAGAAGAATGAAAAAACAGAAAGACAAAATAACATAACACAGATCCCAACTCCATTCGGAGGAAATACACAATTAGTGTTGATCAGTTAAAACTTAGTGATCATGGCCATCCTGACAATGTTACTTGAGGAAGGGTGTGTCAAATAAGTAGGAGAATGCTTACCATCCTTGACTCAGGGCAAGATTCCATGAGAAGCGCAAACTTACACTCATGCTTTGATTCTATAATACCATGATAGAAACAGAACTTGCGTAGTATAATCATCACTCTTATCAAACAGTATGTCATGGGGGATTCAAGAGACAGTATTGTCAAATATCGACAAACCCATGTTATCACATTAGGTAAACAGGCAATAAGGGGAAACCCAAGAGAAGCATAATCTAATGCTAATTTGGAGATATGTCAAATCACCTACTTGGAGCATGCTCAGTCGTCAGGAATGAATGAAATATCAAATAAGAGGAAAGTGGGTTGAGAGGACTACCAAAGATGAACAAAACCAAGTACCCACGGGGGAATTACATACGTAACATCTCAAACTGGAAGAGAGAAGAAAGGAGAGCTGAGGACCATGTACCCAATGGGTTAAGGGGGACAGCGGTCAACCACTCATACAGACAATACATTTGGTATTGTTGGGGTGTGGTAATCTAGATACAAAAAATCCTTCAAGTACGGAAACGGTTTAATCTAGGTGCTGCCTTGCTAAAGTACTAGACAGGAAGCGCGTACCTGTTTAGACTCGAACAACAAACCGCGCTCCTAAGAGGTTGTGTGGTAGCTAGGTACAACAATTGTCGTAACAGACGCATTTGGTGTAGCTGTAAAAAGAAGAGAGCAACTTACATTAAAGTTCTTGGTCACCGAATTTGGTCTAGTCCGGGTGCCACCTTCCCAACAAACTGCACGGGAAGCGTGGTCACCGGGAGATGAAGGACGCCGAAGGTTAGGCACCCAATCAGAACAGAGATGGGAGGTATCAAATGACGTCCTACTGGAAGGAGTCAGAGACACAGTGGAAGGACTAAAAATCCTTTCCTTTCTGTGTTTATAGCATCAACCATGGAAATACTATAGAAACCCTCCACGCCGATACTAGGATGTGGCACAAATAGCAGGAATATTCATCACTAAAAAAATTTTTATACGGTATAGCACTACTAGTTGAAGTGCTATTGAAAAAGAAAAATGCAAGGAAAGAAAAAGTAAGAGATGAAACAAACAGGTGGGAATAAAAGGAACTAAAATGAGTCCCCTAAAAAGATTATTACTGATTGTAGACTCTCAAGTAAAAGCATTTTTGAAACACACAATAGTGGGAGTGTCAAAAATATAAACTCCAAAAAAGATAATAAATAGGAGCAATTACTGCCAAATATGACGTGAGAAGAATTTATCTCATACATGCTGCAACACTCATCCATGTATATCATCATTCAATCCATGGATGTGAGTTCCAAGTTTGTAAACCCAACGTTGTTCAACTTCTAAGAGCGCTCTCGAGGGTGATTGAACAACTTCAAGTACAATCCACCATAAATCATCAGGAGTATGTTGTGCATCATAGTAGTAAATGCTCAATTTTGTAGTGAGACGGCCACATCTGATATTACTACGATGTTCGTATATTCAAATTTTTTCTGGTCTTGTCATTCCTACATATCGTAGACCAAAGGGACAGCAAATCATGTAAATACAGTTGCGGGTGTTACAATTCGCATGTTTGAGAAGTTTCCAAGGACCAAAAGGTTCCAAAAGGACCGTTTGCATGCAGTTAGTCAAGGCCATACATTACAATTGCCACAAGGGTAGTGGCCTTTCACAGGAGGTAGGCCCCACAATGTCTTTTGATCGGAGTCCTTGTTGTACAGCAGTGGTCTGGTATGTACCACAGAATCCTTGATATTGGAAGATCTTTTGTAAGCAAATAAAGGGGAATATTAAAAAAGGTAATTTACACTTAATTTACTTTTATACTTTTGAGGAACCATTATTTTAGGCTATTCACAAAAATTCACCTCTACTTTACCACAGGGAGATCTCCTCCACAGGGGAGCAGATCTTCCTACCGTTAAGTATAGGGAAAAATAAAAATAAATGTATTCATCTAAAAACAATTAGTTAAAATATTTTTATGTGAAATATTAATGTAAATTGATTTTATATATTTATTTTAAATATAGAGCTAAGCACATTTAACTTATTCTTGAAATAAATATGTAATTAATTTAAATATCTTAAATTAAATAAATATTATTCTTCTGAAATTTAAATGAAAAAATAAATTCCCACCTGATTTTTTAGAACTTATTATTACATACTAATAATTATTAAATATGATGTAAATAATTAATCGTTAGTAATTTAATAATATTTTAATAAAAATGAATGTTGTGTTGATTTATAAACTTAAAATCTATAGCAAAAATATTTTGCAATCAAAAATAAATATATGTTTTATATTTTTACAATAAATTATATTTATCTATATTTCTAACTATTTTTAAATAATTTAATTTAACCATATTCCCTATTGGGTTTTGATTTAAATCCCGAACTCTGTTGTTTCCTATTGGAAACTGTTGCAGTACTAGTAGTAAGCAATATGTGGTGTCGGACTTACTCCAGCTCTGAGCTGGTGCAATTTACTACTGTTTTGGCTCCCTTTTTAGCTGTAGTAACTTTGGAGGTACAGATTGTTGATGTTGCACTGCACAACATGGTACTGAGCGATGCAACTGAAAAATGAGTTTTATGAAGCCAGGCAAGCGTGTAGCCCTGAGTGGCTTCATAAATCTCAAGTAATGCAATGTAGCGCAAATCGCTGTGTTGCATTACTCTGCGCCATGGAGGCATTTCCATGGGTGTTCCCAAGTAACATCTATGGATTTTGACGCATTCCCAGATTTACCAGATGTGGTAGACCTGGGAATGCAACATAAACATATGCCTTCTCAGGTGAGGCGTAACGAGGAGAAGTATCTTTATTTTTCCTCGTTTTCTTCCTCTCTCTATGTGTGCTGCATTCTGCAGAGCACATAGAAAGAGAAAAAAAGCCTCAGGGAATTGTTTTATGCAGGAAAAACAATCCTGCATGCAACAGAGCCTGCTTTTGCACTAGGCTGCAAAAAGGGCACCAGTGCAGGGGAGAAGGCAGGAATATGCCGTATTGACTTAAATATGGCACATTCCTGCTCTGCATTCCAGAAATACAGCAAAACAAGGTGACTTGCTGCGCTGCAGTGCATGGTAAACTCATAAATATGCCTTTCCATGTCCATCCTTAAACCCTTCCATAGCTCTCACTACACCCCCTACTTACTCCTCCCTAAACCCCACCCATTTATTAGTATGTATGGCCCTTTTTCCAAACACTCCACCTGGTCCCTCCCACAGTTACTACTAAATTCTAAACATACATGTATGAAGATCTCCCCATAGAAAGCATTGGAGAGTTGGAGGTATAGGTTTGTGAATAGCATTTTGGAGTACCACTTTAGTACTATTGAAGTTTTATTAAAGTACTACAAATGCAGTTTGTGAATTGGACCCAAAGGCGGTGATTCTAACCGCGGCGGGCCGCGGTCGCCGCCCGCAATGCGGTTACCGCCAAATGACCGCACCGCGGTCACAAGACCGCGGCGGCCATTCTGGCTTTCCCGCTGTGCTGGCGGGCGACCGCCAAAAGGCCGCCCGCCAGCACAGCAGGAAAGTCCCAGCAACGATGAAGCCGTCTCCGAATGGAGCCGGCGGAGTTGCTGGAGTGCGACGGGTGCAGTAGCACCCGTCGCGAATTTCAGTGTCTGCTAGGCAGACACTGAAATTCTTTTTGGGGCCCTCTTACGGGGGCCCCTGCAGTGCCCATGCCACTGGCATGGGCACTGCAGGGGCCCCCAGGGGCCCCGCTGCACCCCCTACCGCCATCCTGTTCCTGGCGGGAGACCCGCCAGGAACAGGATGGCGGTAGGGGGTGTCAGAATCCCCATGGCGGCGGAGCGCGCTCCGCCGCCATGGAGGATTCTCAAGGGCAGTGGAAAGTCGGCGGTACACCGCCGACTTTCCGTTTCTGGCCGCGGCTGAACCGCCGCGGTCAGAATGCCCAGCGGTGCACCGCCAGCCTGTTGACGGTGCTACCGCGGTCATTCGCCCTGGCGGTTTTTACCGCCAGGGTTAGAATGACCACCAAAGTGTCTATTACCTAACATAGTCCATATAATATCAGATTGGGTGCCCACTTATCTGTTCTGTTGTGTGGTTAACCCTACTGTGTGGTCCACAATTATGCAGCTACTGTTCCATTCTTAATAGGTATGATCGGACGGAGGCCCCAATGTTTTTATGGTGTGAATTTTGAGGCAACAGTATAACATAGACATCTACTGGGTCATTTCAATATATCATATCTATCAGCAAGTTTTGATGAGACATTTCGGGGATACTGAAATATGTAGCCACCCTTCCTTTGGCCAAGGGTAGTGCAGATGCCAAAAACGCCTCCTGGTGGTTGCTAATTCCTTTCAATAGCTCAATAATACCATTGGTGGAGATGGTGCTACATCTACACCCACCATATTTAAAAGTATTTCAAAGATCCTTAGCCAGTGAATTAATAACATGGGGCATGTCGAAGAATAGTGCATACGGTCCTGATCTAGGTGTTTACAGTAGTGAAAGTGTGTAACTACATCCAGGCCAAATACATGTAGTTTCACCAGTGTGTAGTATGGGCTTTGTAGGTGTTAATAGCATAGCAATCTATGCCTAATTTACATCAAACAAAGACACTCAGATATGGGATGATTATAAAAATGCCCATCCCAACAGATCTCTCTACTTCTCTCTCCCTCCACCCATGCCAGCTCAGGCCCACACCTATACACAAAATCTCAGATTGGACAAGTCAGTGCAATAACGAGCTGAGCAGACTATTTCATATGAAATACCATAAAGGGACCTGCAGAGCTGTTTAAAGCTACCAGCATACTGAATGAAACTGCACATCTGTCTTTCAACACACGGCTAAGTGCTGTACCCCTTGTTACAGTAACCCCACCTCAGTGGTCATCCTGCAGGACATGGAAACATTTCAGTTGAATAAATGTATTCTACTTGCTTTCGAAGCACAGGTTCAAAACAAATACAACATTCTCCCATCAAAACACCCTCAAACGGTGCGTGCAACCTAAGTCAAGGGCTTCCGTGCCCCACATAGGGGTGTGAAGCGCTATATAAACTCTGCCAAACAATACAAAACAATTCATAAGGTAGATCTTAATTTCTTTTCAGCATTTCATCTGCTATCGAACTGATGGAAAAGACCACTAAGAATTTGGTACATCATCTTGTGCAGTTAGGAACCATTGCGTTCTAAAGGAGGAGACATGACATTTTGGAAAATCTTTGCGGCTCACTGGGGGTAAGTCATGCAATCTCACAAAATGTTCTACATCTCCTAATTTATTCAGGTATATTCACATAACAGAGGAAGTCTACAGGTAGATTATCTGCCTTTGTTGGCATTTTCCCATTGGCAGTATTTGTACTGCTGACTGATAATATATCAGTCCCGCATCTTAATGAATGAAGCAGTGTCAGACGAAATGCCAGAGACAAGCATTCATTTTTCTTTGCTCAGGGCCTAATTCTGCATGTGGAAACACCCTGAATAGAAAACTCACCTGTTCATAAGTCCCGAAAGTTTTAATTTATATAAGGCACACATCCAACATAAAGTCCATTAGAAATCAATGTTTGTGTCTTTATTCTCAAGCTCAGAAACGGATATTCATATCCTTGTTCTTGAATATCCGTTTCTGGGTTTGAGAATAAAGACACGAACATTGATTTATGATGGACTTTATGTTGGATGTGTGCCTTATATAAATTTAAATTGGTATCAGTGATTTTATCACTGAGTGTAAGGAGTTTAGAGTGACCTTCTTTTAAGTGCACCATCAGTACTAATTGGAATATATCGATTTTTGACTAGCAGCGCCATACACTCCTTTTGGTCGCCCATCATTATCACCTAAGTCCCGAAAGTTGCCTGAATATATCAGTAATATTACTGGCGATGGTCACCAACAAAAAGCTGGTGGTGTACAATGGTAGACATTGAAATTACAGCTGATAATGCTGCAATTCATCTACAGGTGCCCAAGACCTGATATCAATACAACTATTGCTGAACATGTCCGCTGTTGTCAGTGCGATATGTACATAAACTAAACCTTATAGTGCATCATTTACAATTGCTTCAAAATGTGTAAAAGCCAGATATAGAGGGTGTGCAGAATTACCACTTGCTCATCTTTTATAATGTTTGATTCTGGCTCCATGGTGCATTCTAAATCTGGGGAGTCAGAGCCCCACTGAATGAAGTAGCGGCATTATCTCCCTGGGGTATTACCTCCGACATTTACACCAAATTCTGAGTGCAAAAATAATATCTCTGGCGGTACACAGAGAAAGGTAATGGACTGACTGCATGGGTCCTCTTGGATGGTTTCAGCCATCATTTTCTTTCTCTACTCATAATTTTGTACCGAACACTTTGTGTTCATTTAAAGGCAACAAACACTGGGCTTCACGAGAGTCATGCTCTCTCTCCCCGGCCTTCACCTTTCCCACTCTCCCTCGCCCTGAAATTGCGCAAAACTCAAATGAAATCTTCAAAGGCTGCATAGACTGAAGTAAAATCAATTCCAATTATATACACATTCTATGTAAACATGTCTCGGTTCGGCGCCCACGTTTCTGCCCCATTTCTTCTTTATTTAGCCGTCTATATTTCGTGCCATTATTCCTGTGCGGCGGAATATACTGAACTGTGATTTGCAGCGTCCAATTCACAGACCTCTCTCCTCCGTCGCAGGCTCTTGTAAGCCCCTCTGATAAATGGCGGCGAGGTTTGCTCTTCCGCCCGCCTCTTTTCTGCGGTACATCTCACAAGCTAATTGCGCTCAGTAAACTATACTCTTAAATTCAGAATCATCTTCAGCTACATGTAGAAGTCATTAAAGGCTAGTCGAACTGTTTTCTCTGTTGCTGTATACAACTTGGGGCCAGGCGCACTAAACTTTTTTTACAGTCAAAAAACATCTGTGTTATAGTATATGACCGCAACAATGTTTTTTCTTAGGTAATAATGCAATTTTAAGAGTCAGTGACATTTTTACTACTCCCTATAATGGGATTGCAACTGGATACTGAATTTTTAAATTTGAATGAGGGCAACCTAGGGCATCCCTTAGATATGAAGAACCTGTGCCCTGTGCACCAATGGTATGCCAGGGTAATTCCGGTTGCAAACCATTGAAAAGTTACCGAATTCCAAGGTGGGTTAGCAACTCATTCACAAAAGGGGATATGACAGATTCCATCTGTTCCCATTTGTGACTTGTAGAAAAACTTTATGGGGGCATAAGCAATCGTCCAGAGAACGTTTTTAAAAATATATTTTTAAAAGCAGCCTTGGAAAGTGATCTGCTTTATTTTTTTAAAAAAAGTTATTTTCTTTGAATGCAATGACAGACATGGTGGTCTGCTGATCCCAATCAAAGTGAGTTGCATGTTGTGACCTACTTTATGAATATTAATTAGGTATGTTGGATTGAACAGAGGTTGAGATGAGGTGACCCCTTGTTTTCTGGCTATGCAAGGATGACACAAAACTCTCGGCCTTGGGTGTTGGATTTTCTTTTCTCTAGGGGTTCAAAATGCAAATCGTCACCTGAATTTTCAGCAAACACAACTGCATAACACATTAAACTTATCTCTCTTCCTAATAATGCATATTCTCACAGATTCTCCTTCGAGAGCTCTGTAAATACCCTTAAACAAACACTGTAAAGATTTCCTGCCTTGTAAAGTACTGAGAGCAACAGTCTTAAGCGATTTTGATAACTTGATAATTGTTTTTATAATTTTTAGTTTAGGGTCAAAAGGTTCAGTGCACTAACTTTATTGTTGTTTTCGGAAGTTGTAGACAATTATTTTAGTTTCTCTCTTGTCTAACGTTCTTCCTCTTTCTTTTAGGTGGAGTTTCTACCCAGAGAGTGTGCTGCTGTCTTGGCTGGAATCAAAATGGGAGCCTAGATTAAGGAGAGCCAGCTCAAGAAAAACGTAAGGAGAAGGAGGTCAGAAGCGGGAGATCTTACCAACACAGTGACCTGAAGCCAAGTGAGGGCCTCAGGAACAGGGTGCAGTGTTTATAAGTCCGCACCCAAGATGGACGGCAATTCTCATGCAAGCTTGAAATCTAACGAGATTTTGTGTCCCGCTTTTGTGTTGACTTAGGCACGGACAAAGAAGGAGGACTTTCCTACATGTAGGAAACAGATAAAGCGTTTTTAAAAGCACTGATTTGCAGAAGGATCTCCATTGGGTGAGGGGGGCATATTATTATAGGAAAGTGGCGAAAAGGGCCAGGGGCTCACATAAGGAATTTAGGAAGTGGAGGGAAGGACCAGGGTGTCAAACAAGAGTGTCTTGGGAGTGGCACCTCTGCAACGAGAGCATGCAGAGCGGGTCATGACAGGAGCATGTTCTCCATTGTAATGTAATTGGCTTTATAATGCAAAATTTCACCACAGAGTTTCCAAGACACTAATCACTTGAAGATCTACAAGAAGGGCCAGAAACAGCCAACTCTTCAAAGCCTTACTTTACTTCAATATATTGCGTATTTCCATGGTGGTGGCACTGGAGAAAGCTCTGCAACGAATCCTGAGTTATTTTTTTTCAATTTTGGGGGACTTGCAGAAAACATTGTTCACTGTAATCTCAGGGATTAAACAGGGTTGTATCATTAACACATGCTGTGGGTGGGATTTGAAAATTATGATTGATATCCTTGTGAGCTACGCACATGGAATGGAACGCAGTTCACAGATTGATGGACAGCCAGCAAACACAGGATAGAAAGGCAACACAAGGTAACATTTTGAATCCGCTGTGGACAGAATAGAGATTTAATGGATCTACAAGTGCAGGGCATTGCAATCATCCATGTGAGCTGCGATATCTTATGTGGAAAATGAAGTGAAATATTCTTTGCAACACATGAAGATTGAGGAAGCAAGAACTAACTATTGCACTAAAATGGACAGTAAGTGTCATCTCCACATTAAAGTTGACTCTGAGGTTCTTCACTTGAGAAGCTGGTCTAGGAGACACACCCAGTCAGCAGACCAAAACTAATGTTGCCAAAACGTGACAGGCACAACGGGGACTGAGAATCTCAGTCTAATCTCCATTTCATTTTAATTGCTTCCAAATGAACTATTCTATATTTGAGGGACTACTACAGGCATTTACATAGAGAAAAATAATGCACACATTTGTAGGTGTGCCCACCTGAGTGGCCACCAATGTTCACGAAGTGTACTTATTAATAGCTTATTAATATGAACTATTGAGTTTATGTTTGATTAATGTAGTAATATGTCATATTGAGGGTTATGCATTATGTATTAACTTTATTAATCGTAGGCCTTAATTTAGCAAGGTCTTAGCCTAGTTGCACGGCCGAATGTCAAGCTGCATTTCTTAATCGACTTCTTAAAATGTCTGCTTAGAGAATTAAATTGTGATTTAATTCTCACAATTTAAAATTGTGATTTTCCACTGTGCTGACCAAGTGCTCATAGCTGAAAGTCTTTCTCGTGAGAACTGCTTGCTAGAAGATGCTGTACTTGCTAGTGAAACAATGTATATTGTAATGTGTGTAAGACTGACCTTCCCAGGAGAAGACAATGGATGCACTGACTGGAATATAAGCTGCAACAATATTGATACCTGACAAGCCAAACTATGGGAACAGGAGATGAGGAGCCAATCATCAACATGTGAATCGTGTAGTAGTGAGAGTTGTAGATTTGGGGTTTTATCTTCATTGGACTAAAAGCGAACATGCGATTCTTTGAACAATGGGGTCATGGGAAGTAGTTATAGGAAATCTAACTTAGCCGGACTGCACTGAGAGGAGACCACCATTTTTGTCCACTTTTTTCCCAGAGAAGAGACATGCTTAACTTTATTGCTTAAAGAGACTTTGCTTTTTCTGAACTTTGATGCCGAACCAGATGCCATGCTGACCGAACTGATGTCCTATTGACAAAAACTGTCCCAGCCTGCTGAACCAAATTGAGGACAGGTATATGACAATATCAATGATGGTTATGTCTATCTTGTTTCTAGGTACAGACCGCTACTTTTGATAGAGCCATAGTTAGATGTTTTTCCAAATTTGTGTTGACTAAATTATTTTGCATGAAGTCCTAACATGCTATTCTAGTCTGATGTTAGTTAGGGTTCTCACTGATAATGTTCGGTACATGTGATAACAGTTGATGTCTTTTCTTTGCTGAATCTAAATGTATGTTATTTCGTTTGCACAGTTATTCTTGCTATTGATTTGTACTGTAACTTTAGAATGTGTAGTAGCTCAAGCTTTGTTTATATTGCAATTCTTTTGCCGCTTTGGTTAGCCAGTGTTCTTTCTGTATGTTTATTATTTGATTTTGAGACTAAGCAACGTGACTTTAGCATTGCTAATATAGAGAAATAAACATCTTAACTTTTACATAAAGGTGTGGTTATTCATGGCTGTGAGGTCATGGCATGTGGAAATTACTGACTCCTATTGACTATTAATGATATTGATTGTTATAGTTATTGATTTGTATTGGTACGGGGTTACATGATGGGAACTACCCGAAGCGCAGTGAAAAGGTCCATCGGCCTCCTTGTAAGTTTACTTACTAAGGTCTGATGCATTAACACCCCCACTGAGTGTGAAGCAAAGTTTCAGAAACCAACTGGACTGAGGCCCTCAATACCTCCCGCCCCGCCACTGCCCTTGAACAAGGAGTAAAGAACTTCAGTGCCTTGATCACCAGCTACGCCGACAGCATTGTCCCTGTCGAAAGCAGCATCCAAAGAAAACCCTCCAAAAAGGACAGATGGTATACCCCTGAACTCAGAACAGCTAAACCAGACGGCAAACAGCTGGGGAGGAAGTGGAGTGCCAACAAATAAACCTCTGACAGGGCAGCTTTCAAGCTTCCCTCAACCTCTACCACCCCTTGCTGAGAGCACCAAAGCAGGCAGCACTAGTCACACATGTCGAAACCAGCAGCAACAGCACTAAGGAAACATCATTAAGGACTTTTCCATTCTGGCGGCTAGTGAAAACAACACCACACCCTCACAGGAGCTATGCGACAACCTTGCCAATTTCTTTCACAACAAGATTGCAACCACATATAGGAACTTCAAACCATAACCTATACCTACGGACTTCATCAACGGAATCGCCACCACCACAACCAACACCAACCACAGACTAACCACCTGAAACGTTCTCTCTATCGAGAACACCAACTCCACCATGAAACCCATCCACTCGGAAGGCCCCACAGACCCCTGCCCGCACCACATCTTCAATTGCGGAAACAAAAAGATAAGAACTCAAAACTCTACTCCTCACCTTCATGACCACTGAAACCTTCTCTGATGCTTCAAAACACGCTGAAGTCAAACCACTACTCAATAATTCCACCACAGACCCCCAGCATACTCAAAAACTACCAACCAGTCTCCCTGCTCTTTTTCCCAGCTAAGGTAATGGAAACAAATCTTCAACAACCAACTCATTACCTACCTGGAGCAGAACCAGCCAGACGCCCCCCTACCTGGTGTCTGCAGCAATCACACCACCAAGACCACCCTGATCGCAGCCACGGACGACATCCATACCATCCTCTACTGAGGAGAAACAGCAGCCCTGATCCTCCTTGACCTCTGAGCAGCTTTTGATACCATATCCCACCACACGCTGATCAAAAGACCCCACCACATCTGCACCCAAGTGGACAAAGTCACTGGAAGAACCCAGAGGATTCACCTACCACCTTTCACTTCCGAACCAAAAGACATCACCTGCAGGCCCCCTCCAAGGATCATCCTTTAGCCCAGTGCTTTCCAACGCATATATGACCCCACTAGCTAACGTCATCAGATCCCACGGCCTCAACATATTCTCCTATGCAGACACCTAAATCATCCTCTTGCTCACCCACGACCCCACTACCACCAAAACCAACTTCCACAGATGCACGACCAGCGTCACCGACTGGATGAAAGAAAATTGCCTGCAGCTAACCACAGACAAGGCTGAAGTTCTGATCTTTGGCAAGAGCTGCACTACATGGAATGACTCCTGGTGGCCTTCAGAACTCTGACCCACACCCACTCCCTATGAGCATGCCAGAAACCTCTGAATCATCATTGACAATAGGCTCACCATGTAATCACAGATTAACATCATCTCCTCTGCTTGCTTCTTCACTCTGTGCATGCTACGTAAGATCTTCAAGTAGCTACCCTCGACACCTTGACACAGGCCCTCATCACAGATCAACTATACTATGCCAGTTCCCTCTACCTAGGAATCGTTCGCACTCCTACACAGACTTCTGACCATACAGAACGCTGCAGCTGACGATCCCACATGACACCAAACCTCAGGCAACTCCATTGACTCCCTGTGCAGAAGAGGTGAATATTTAAGCTGCTGACCAACTCACACAAAGCCCTACACAACCAAGGACCCACCTACATTAATCACCACCTAGATTTCCACCAACTGTCAAAAATTCTATGCTCCGTCACCCTATCGCTTGCCCACACTCCATGCATCCACTGAAGCAGAAGTGGAGGACGTGCCTACTCCCACATAACAGAAAAAACCTGGAACAGCCTCCCCAAATATTGCTGGACCATCACCTCTCATCCGTAGAGCCCTCAAATCCTAGCTATCCGAATGAGGCTCTGAGACCTGCAAGCCCTGGATACCCTCAAGGGTGACTAGTCATGCTTTACACATCCTATTTGATTGATTGATTGACTGTACACCGAATCTGTTGGTAGTATTAGCCCATCTTTGGCTTTTCCTACTACCTACGTGCTATTGAGAACCAAATATTTTCCTCAGTTGCATGTTATACTCCTCATCTCCACACCAAACATCCAAGTGTCTCACCTCTATCCAAGACTGGATAGCTCTATGATCCTTTATGCTTAATTCACCCTAGAGGCAAATTGTATATTGTACAGTCTCCGCCAACCCATCTCTTCTTAATTCCAAATGCTACTTTTTCACTGACCTTTCTTATTCTTTCCACTACTGCTACAAACCTTAGAGTACATTTTTACACTGACATGTGCTTTTAACCATTCATCTCCTATAGAGCAATCCCATCCACATCAACTACCAAGCATTAAGAAAAGTTGTTCCTAATTTCCATTTCATGCTACCAAGTTTCTTATAAATTCCTTGAGTTCTTCTCTCTTGTCTTAGACAACACCCACTTCCACTAATGATTACAGGTCAACAGACTTCCACCACATCAGAGTCACCTTTAACGCCCTATCTTGGTTTTCAGGGAGAGTCATATACTCTCCCCAAAGCCTTTTTTGATATGGGGTCTCTCCCTTCAACAGCTCAACTGCTTTACTCTGACAACTTCCCCTCTTAACAGTTTCAAACCCCCATGGGGCCTGCTTGCTCACACCACCTACTCACTCATTACAATGAAATATGCATCCTTTAGCCCTGAGGTACATGCCATCTCTCACAACATTCATGGTTGCTCCCAAAATGCACATTCTCAACCTGAAATTGCTTACCAGCAAATACAACTACACAACCATGCTTTCTCCCCATTTAGAATGCCATTGCTTACTGGGGCTAGGACTCTTTTTCACCTATTATCACCCCTATTCCCTTAACATCCATCTGTGTGTGTTTCAGCATCCAGCAGATTATGGCTTGTAGTATATGAGCTTCACCAAATAAACAAATAAATACAATGTATGCATAAATAAAAAGACTGCATGGGATTCAAGGAGGAGATTGGGTCAACTTTGCTGGGTGGATGGCATGCCTGAGTCTAGACAGATGATCTGTTGAGACTGAAGGATTATGTGATGTGGCTATATTCTTTGAACCGAGCACATCAATTGGTACAAAAAACGTCTATTGAGCTATAGGATTCACTGATTGTGGCAAATCCTTTCAATTGCCCAAGCTGTTTCTAGGCAATTGCTCCAAAACTTTCCAGTTGACACTTTTCTCAGTTACTTTAGCTGAGCTTAAACATGAAGTCTTGCTGGAATGTCCTTTTTTCCCATCAATGTTTTAAATTTACACATAGTATCCTTTATTTTACCATTTCACCTTGCATTTCAACCATTTGCCATGCCATACATGACTATTCCAGTGTTAGAGGATGGGAACATCACATATAGGTTTTCAAATCATGCCTCAGCTTTGTTTATAGATGATGACATGAAACTGACTCCAGCTTAATGTTCTAAACTGGATGTGGTAGATTTTGAACTTTTCAGAATAATGGATATTTTCAATTCTAGTTTAATCGCCCTCACACTATGAAAAGAGGAATTTAGGGGAGTACATAGACACTGTGACATGAAGCTACATTTGAATGCCAGCACCATAACTAAAAATGTCTGTTTCTACTTATATGAAAATGGTTCAACACACAAAACCAACAACACTCTGAACTAGGTATGTTGCATCTGTAGTCAACTCTCACTGGTCATTCCAATGGATTTACAATAAGGAATACAAAAAAAAAACCTACAAAAATTACATGTTGACCATTCTAGACCCTCAAAAAAGTTCCTTGTTTGTAGAATCTTGGACAGCTTAGTGCCTACAATGCAATCTGATTTCATTTTCCATCTCCAAGAAAACCTTATGCTGAACAAACTACAGCTAAATCAATGTGCCACCTTTTAGGGTTCCAACCAGAAGAGGGTGAGGTGCACAATGGTGTGCACATATGCGCTGGGACCATTTTTGCAGATGCAAAGCATGGAATGGTTAGCCCCGGCAACAATCTTATCTATACCAACTATAGCACATAAAACATACTCTTTGCGCATTTAAAGGTGATCAAACACTGCTATACAGTTCCTACAAATTAAATAGGATTGTGTATCAAGTCAACATAAACTTCTGGTGATGGGTACTACGTCCATCTAAACAATCAGGAAATATTAAAACAATTCCTAGGTAGCTCACAGTGCCCCATCTGAACTCCTAAACTTACAAGGGTACCAGAAGGTATTTGCATCCCGAACATGACTACTTATATTCCCAAGGAAATTGTGGAAACAGATCTACCTTTTTGTTGTCAGTCTGTGCACCCAAGATAAGACACAAGAAAAATACAACATTGTCTTTCAAACATTCATGACAACTGTATTCTTGCATAAAAAGCATGAGCTGTGATTATTAGGCAGATGAAGCAAAGTATAGTAACCAGCATTATGAAAATGTTGAAAAAGATAAACAATTCAACTATGCTGTGTTGGTACACTCCTATTACAACCTACACTTTCGAGAGCATCGTAGGAGTCCCCTCTGCTAGATCAATTCGGATAGCCTAACCCCCACACCTGTGTAAGATGTACTGGAAAGCCAGGAAGCCGGTCTGGTGTAATGCAGGCTATCATAACTTGCAGGATAGAGGTTAGAGTCAGCAGGGCTGCTTCTCAGTCACAGTGCACTGGGTTCCAGGATAATTCCAGCAGAAGTGCTCATCTGCCGTATGTAGCAGAGAGGACGTTTTTATAACAAAAGCCCCATTCAAGTCACACTGCGTCAGAAGTGCAGAGCTGATACGATGATGTGTCTGCAAATAAAGAGCTGTCTCCAATGGACAATCACAATATGAGGACATTGCTTTCTGTGTGCCTAGCCATGGACGGACTGCATACAGACTGCATGGCAGAAAAGCTTACAAGGAATAGGTTGCATGTACAGTGTTTTCTCAGTACATCTTTGCATGAGTGAAAAACAGAGTAAAAAAATAATAATGATAAAGAAAGGCTAAGCTAAAATGTACGATGTAAAATGGAGGCTCTACGAGGGCCCTGTTCTGCTTTACCACAACACCATGTTTTGCACACTTATCTTTTATGCTCGACATTACGCATGTCTGGAAAAGGAATGGGCAGTGTTTTTTTATTCTCTTAAAATTCTCCTATGTTTTTTGTCTTTCCAAAGGGTAAATTCCATAGAGTATAATTGCATCTATCAGTTTCAACTCCCTCCTTCCCATTTATTGCCAGAGTGGGACAGATTTAAGTTGTTTTCTTGACCTGGGCGCGGAAAGGGCAACGGGCTTGAACACTGCCTGCCAGTTCTATGCAGTCTACCAGAAATTGCAATATCCACTCACTCTGTTCTGCAAAATTCAATTTATCCAACTTGCTTCAAGCAAGTTTGCTGACTGCAAGTGGACTATGCTGCTTTTTTCATTAGTTTAGACGGAAAGAAAATCACAGTCTGCCCTGCCAGATTTTTCAGTTTTACTCTGCTATTGCTAACCAATAGAAACCAAGCCGTCATTCTAGTTTATGTAGCCATGATGCCATCATTTTGTGCCTTTGTAGTTAAGGTCGACACCTTTCCCCATAAGAAGTCATATTTAAGTCATCTTAATCATTTCTAGCCCAACGGACCAATTTGACACAAAGTAGTGGAAACTGCCTTTAAAATCCGACCTTTGTACATGCCAAATATGATGCATAGTGCTCAAAAGTTATAATTGGGTCGCACTTTTTTTAATACCACGGAAATGTTGCATTAGACTTTTCAACTCGAAGACCTACATACAAAGTTTCACATATTTTGAAGGCAGTAGTGCTTCGCTGCCTTTTCCTACTGCGGTGAATTTTTGGTCAGCCGTTTCTGAATCATAAAACACAACTGAGGGTCCAGTACGCCCGTGCCAGTGCTGTATGTGTCTACAAATGCTCAGGAACAAGAGAAAATGGTGAGAGAGCTGATGCACATTTCAAATGTTTGCGAACATAATGACCATGAAAAACACAACACATTCCGTGTCGAATCCCTGTGCTAGGGTCCCTGACACGTTACCTGATGCTAGCTTGTACATTTGAACACTGCACTGTCTGTGGGCATCAAGTAAAATACCTCAGCAAAGTTGTTCCGGCCTAATTGTCACATCTATCACAAAACATGCCACAGGCGAGGCTTGGCAGTGAAGCATACGTCAATGTACGAAAACATCAAACATAACACAACAAACCTAACATAAACTACGAATATTACATTTCACACAGTGTGCGTCAGCTTCTGAAATATATACCCTTCAAAAATGTTTAAGAACACGCTAACTGTGCAAGTAAAAAAGGGGCAAGCAGAAAAACATGTAATGCTTTATGATGTTCACAAATATTTGCCAGCTTCAAAGAATGTAAACTCATGGATGTCGATTCACCAAACTGTCAGGGGTAGCATAGCATAAGTGACATCACACCATCTAACTCCTTGATGACATCGCAGGAAGTGACATCGCATAACTCTGGCCCTCATGACGTGACTGGAAGTGATGTAACATAACCTTTTATCACACATGTAGTTTAACAATGATGTCAGGAGCTGAAATCCAAATTATGAGTCTCAATTGCAAATTTATCATTTTTGGGGGATTGTGTGAAGGTTGAATTAGTGACAGATGTGAATAGACAAGTAAATAAGATAGCTCTTACTTGTGTTAGTGTTGGTATTCCCCAGTGTGCAAAGACCGATAATGTTTAAGAGGAGAACATGCAAGATAAGCAGAAGAAAAAACAAAAATTTGAAATATACAATTGCGATAATTGGTCGCTTTGCTTCCTATTAGAGAGTTAATTTCCATGGAACTGACCGCCTCCCAATGTGAGCCAGCCCTGAAGTGGAGAATATTGTGACTGCTCCCAAAGTATAAAAGCCTCCTAAGAGGCTTGGAACAACGAGTCACCTCAATAAGAGAGATTCACAAAGCAATTGACTTCAAAATTAACTGAGTCCTCAAATTTGGAGACCTTTAAAGTGAATACATTCACACAAAGTAAGTATTGCCCATAGTCTGTAAACGTCCAGCCACTGAGATGATCTTCCATCCCAGAGCTGAGCAACTACAGCTTGTGGGTATATCACTAACGTTTTGCAGCAATAGCCTCATCTAAACGAGACAAAGACAACAAGGAAGTCCTCAATTGAACAGAAAAATCACAAAACTATGCAACAATATTGTAAAATAATTATTCTGCTTTTCTTTGTAAAGTTTCACCTTTCAGCAGATGAAATTTGCTTTGACGTTGAGAATGCTGAAGAAAATACATTTTAGATAATGGATAACAACCGCCAGAGACAAATATTTGGTAAGGAATACCAAAATCTAAAAACATTAACACCACTCTTATTCTAAGTATAGCAAATCAATGTTCAAATTGGTGAATAAAATAATAAGACTGTTAAGTTGATGCAAATGTGTGTAGCTTTCAGTGGCTTTCCCAAGCCTAAAAGCCACAGATTAAAATCCTGTTTTATTGGGATTTCCTAACTCTCCCACTACAGTTTGCAGATGACACTCATTTTAGGCCTAGTATAAAGTGCATGGAAATTGTATTTTATCCTCACTGCTAGTGATCCTGGACATTAGCACCGGTCTCTGCAGCACTGCCTATTTAGACACTATGCAGTAGGTGTACTGGAAAATAAGCATATTCTTCTACTGATTTAGCTGAACCCTAACACAGAGTGCTCATGCCTCTGCTGCACAAAGCATTCCCGCTCCTGAAGATGTTTAAAGCAAATTAAGTCAACACAACCATGTCCTTGCCAAGAATGTCCATGCTCTGCATACTCAGCAGGCATATTATTCGAAGCAGTCTTGCCTTGATGGCATGCCAATACAGCACCCACCAGACTCTCCTGATGGGTGCTATCAGGGGTGCAGCTATCATTGGTATAACAGGTAGAGAGACACCGCAACCCAGGTATGTGCAATCCAAGTGCATCCCAAGTATGGCTGTTTGTTGCTACCCACTGTAGGTGGGGGGTAGAAAACCCATTTTTCTTACAGTGGGGCCTATTGCACCCTTAACATGTTACTGGGGCCATGAAGAGGCATTGCATTACCTGAAGGCTGCTTTCTTAGTGTGCACTCAACTCACATGCCATAAATGCTCAAAAAGAGCATCAGAAAACAATGATTAAGAAAATGTCAGGAATCAATGTATACTTTAGCTTTAGGCTGATGCCAAATTAAGGAATGTCATGTGCGAGCACACATTTATGGTGTCAATAGACTGAAATATTATTTTGGAAAATGCCTTAGAGCCCCATCTGAAAGGCATAGAACAAATAATAAAATTCCAAGTATAGAACTTGGATATTATGTTAGATGAAACACAGTTCTTTGTAAATGCGGGAAACCTTTAAAAGTAAACAGACTCTGTATTTTGTGGCAAGGTACACACATATAAGAATGGCTAGGTAAAAATAATCCAATGCTACAACTGTTCAAAAGACAAGCAGCATATTCCAAAACTATATTAAAAACTACTTCAGTTAAAATGGGTTCCATTGTGAGCCCACGAGAGGAGATTCATCAAACTTGACATTAGATCCTGACTAAGCATACACAAGCTGTAGGTAGCATGTTGACTGAGCTAACAGGGCTCCAAATGGTGCAAGCTCCTGGATCTGTTACATGTCAACTATTGCCCATTGTGAATACCACCAAGGTAGATAGATGGCTGCTGTGCTGGATAAAACACAACCTCTCTCTTCACCCGTATAATAAAAACAATTCAACTGGGGGCATTGCTTGGCGCCGTATGAAGATGTCCGCCTTTTTTGGAGCTCCGTGATGGCGGTGGGGGGCGAGGGAGCCTGCTAGTTTTTCGAGGGTATTTTTTATAATACTTTTGAGAGGAAAAGTTGGGGGAATATGCCTGGAGTGCATTAGTCCCCTTAGAATGACTTTTAAAGTATTTTTTATGCCCTAATTCATTTAATTAAATGGCGGTCATCTAAGGATTCGAATGCGACCACCATTCTGTTTTTATTTTTACCTCACAGTTTTTCTTTGTCTTTATAAATTGCTGCCTAAGAGATTATTTCTGCACTTTTTTGGCCTAAAAGTGTATACTTACGCTCTTTGCTCTTGGTATCCTACTTTTTGACAGATTTTGTCCAGTTTATTTCATATTCTGGTCTACTCTCATTTCTGAGGTGAATTTTACTTCATAAAATACAAGATTTACTTAACATTGGGTAAAACTGTATACTTTTGCTTCTGGGCAGATCTAGGAACATTCAACTGACTAATATCACAGTACAAAGTCATAAAGTTTCTGATAGTATTCCTTTGTCGAACTCATTTGCTCCTTTATCAAATATGGAGAGTACAGGGGCTACTAATCTTAATATTACACCTTCAACACCTGTTTCTCCCTCTACTGTTGTTAATAAAATATCGTCCAAGCTTGCAGTAACTGTTTCGACAACTACGAATAAGAGAGCTAAAAAGGATCCTCCATCTCCTATTAAAGTTGGAGATGCTATATCTATGGATTTACTTCCTTAGGAAATAAGGGCTCTTAAACCACATATGGAAGATACAAATACACAACTACAAATATTGGACGACAAATGGTCTCGTGTGGAGAACAGTGACTCTCTTGTGGAACGAAGAGTGGAAGTGCTTGAGGACTCAGTTGCATCTATTAAGTCTCTGCAATCTGAAGTCGTTATGTTAAAAAAGCATGCAGAGGATATAGAAAACTGGAACCAAAGAAATAATCTATGTATTTATGGTCTACCTGAAGGAATTGAAGTTTCAGACTCCTTATCTTTCTTTCATTCCTTTCTGCTCAAACGTCTGGATCTGCCTACTTCTCCTGCTTTAAATATACAAAGAGCACATAGACTTGGTCATCCTTCACATTTGGCTTCAATGTCAAAGAAACCAAGAGGAACAATAGTTTATTTTTTGGAATATGTAGACCTGCTAAAAGTTCTAAGAGAAGCAAGGGCTAAAGGTCGCATCACGTGGTCAGGTTCCAATCTCTTTTTTGCTCAGGATTATGCTAAGTCAACGGCGGATGAACTGAATAAATTTCTGGATATGCGTCTGGCATTAAAGTCGCTTAGTTCTTGATATGGTCTCTTCCATCCATGTTTCTTTAAGGTGACCTACAATAATAAGACCACCATGTATGAAGACCCAATATTACTTCAGCAATTTATTGAGTAGAGGTGACAAGATGGACACTTCTAAAATATCAGAAACTTGACTATTGTATTGATTTTTTCTTGCTTTTTCTTTTTTATTTCTCAATTTAATGGTTATGCCCATTCATGGTTTATTTGTTCTTAAGAGTGACAGATTATCTACAGGATTTGAAGTGCCCTATTTTCCTCTCTTTTTAGATCTCCCATCATTAAAGTATCCCTGTTTTGTGGTAGCAGCCTCAGTGACCTCGTCCCTCTTCCCTTCCGTGTCTGCAGCCGTGAAGTGAAGGTTGCGTCATCTTCCCTTTGTGGTTTCACTACTCTCACATTGTATTTATCTTGTAGGTATGTTTTTATTCCTTGTTCTGTGTTTTTTCTGTAGTTTTAATGTTCCCTTCTATGTTGCATTTTGTTTGCTTCTTTCCTTTCCATTTCCTCTTCTTTTACTATTTTTTTCTTCTTCCCTTTTTCTATTTCTATTTTCACTTGTTCATAGTTCTATTCTTCTCTTTTTGTGCGTTAAATTATTTCCACTGGTTAAATTTTTCTATAAAACTATTTGGTTTATTTGCATCAAGTCATGGTTATCTTATTTATTCTATATATTGAATGACAATTAGAGTTCATTCATGGAAAGTTAAAGGTTTGGGATCCCCAACAAAGCGTCAAAGAGTTTTAACACATTTTAAAATTGAGAGCTGATATTGCCCTGTTGCAAGAGACTCATATTAGAAAATGAGGTGGCCAAACTTAAAAGACAATGGGTAGGTCATGTTTTTTTCCGTGTCCCGGCTTGGGGAAGAGAAACGGAGTTATTATACTGTGCCATAAAGCTTTGAATATTAGGGATATTTCTCAAGAATTTGATGTGATGGGTAGATGGGTTATAGTTTCAATGTATATTAATAAAGTACCTTTAACTATATTTAATGTTTATGCTCCAACCTGACCTGATAAATCTTTTTGGAATGAAATTTTAGTTAAGTTGATGTCTCAGATAGATATTTAATTGTTGGGGGAGATTGGAATATGGTTATAGACCCTTTTATTGATCGTAAATCCAGCTCTAGATTTGTACCATCCACCATATTTTCTCAGTTTACTTCTATGATTCAACAAAGAGCATTAACGGATGTTTGGAGATTGTGTAACCCTACATTACAGGAATTTTCCTTTTTTTCCCCTGCACATTCTTCCCAATCAAGGATTGATTATTTATTTGTCTCACAGCATTTCGTACAACATGTTTTGGGTTCAGAAACTGGGTCTATATTAATTTCTAATCATGCTCCAGTGAGTATGGATCTTGATCTTATCGCACATAACCAGCCCAGTAATAGATGGAGATTTAATAATTCATTACTTTTTATACTAATTTTACTCAGCTTTTTGAGAAGTTTGCAACACATTTTTTGTAGAAAATGATACTGCTCAGCTATCTGTTCTAACTATTTGGGACACTTTCATAGCGGCCTCTAGGGATTTTATTATTTCGTATGTTGCTAATAAAAGGAAAATGGCTACTAAAAAATTACAACATTTGATGGATCGTATCAAACAATTAGAGAATCTATATTGCTCTTCCAAATCTACAAGTTGCCTTAATGAATTACAACAAGCTAAATTTACTTTCAATAAAAATTCGACTGATATTGCTAATTCTTATCTATAAGTATTATGGAGGCCAAAACAAATCAGGAAAACATTTAGCAAATTATCTTAAAAGTAAAAAAGATAGAATAAAGATAGATTCTATTTATAACTCTTCCAATTTTTTACTACTTAAGAATGAAGAAATTTTGGGTGAATTAGTTCATTTTTACACACAATTATATACTCCTGAATCTTACCCCATGCAGGATCTTATTGATAAATATTTTTCTACCATTAATCCACCTGTACTTCTCTCTTCTGAGTTTTCTGCTCTTGATAATTATATCTCCATTAAGGACATTCTCTTATGAAGAAAGGTAAAGATCCAGGCCCAGATGGCTTTACCATTGAATTTTATATACATTTTTCTAAATTATTAATTCCAAGATTATTTCAGCTCTTTGTCAACACAAAAACCTCAGGCGATTCTTTTCAAGAGGCATTGATAGTTCTTATCCCAAAAGATAACAAGGATCCCAAGCTTTGTAAGAATTATAGACCTATATCACTAGTTAATCTAGACTATAAAATCTTTGCTAAAATTATTGCTATGCATTTGGAACTGATTCTCCCTAAATTAATTGGTAAAGAGCAGTCTGGTTTTATTAAAGGATGTCTATTATCTGACAATACAAGATTTTTTTCAATATTTTAAGTAAATCTGTGACATATAGGACTCTCTTTCTGCATTTGCTCTTGACGCTGAAAAAGCTTTTGATCGTGTTAATTAGCTCTTTATTTTTTCAACGCTTTCATGGTTTGGCTTTGGAACTAAATTCATAAATCTAATTTTATTATTATACTCTGCTCTTCAAGGCTGCTATTTTTCTAAATGGTCTCGCTCTATAAAGGAGTCCGTCAGGGATGTCCGTTGTTACAGCTTTTATTTGTTCTTCCTTGGAACCCTTTTTATTGAAAGTTAGAGCTAATCCAACTTCACATGGTTTCCAATATGGGGAAAGACAAATGACATTTTCGGCTTATGATGATGACATCTTACTTTTTATATTGAATCCGAAATCTTCACTTCCTTCCTTTCTATTTGAAGTACAGAATGTTGCTTCTATTTCAGGGTATAAGTTAAATAAAGATAGGTGTGAAATACTTCCTTTAAATAAATTCTGCTTTCCTGAAGATTTTAAATCTTCAAATTTTTACTGGAACAGTGATAAAATTAAATACCTAAAGATACAATTTCATGTAATTTTTTGCAATTATTTTATGTTCTTGATTCTCTGATATCTAAATGGAACCCTTTAATTTTATCTTGGTGGGGTAGATTAGATTCTCTTAAAATGATGTTGCTGCCTGTAATTCTCTTTCATTTATCAAACATTCCAATTAATATCCCCTGTTTTTATTTCAAGAAGCTGTACTCTATTTTAACTAAATTCTTATGGAATAAAAAGAGACCCAGAATGTCCCTCCAAAAGTTGATGAGGCCAAAAAGCTGCAGAGGGGTTAACTTTCCGAATCTCTGTTCTTACCATAGGGCTTTTCCCTTAGGCAAGCTTCTTGTTTATTGAAGGAAGATGATTCTGCTTTTTTACCCTAATGTGTTGAAGTTGAAAAGTCATTTGTTGTTCCCTTTACAATTCCGGAGGTATTAACTCTGTCAAATAAACCAACATTTATCTCCCTCCTGATTTTGAACAATTCATGCAGAATTCTGCAGCCTATTTTTGCTTCTTACAATGAAGATAGAGTACAATTTCTAAATTCATCAATTTGGTACAATAAGCACACCAAGTTAAATAATAGAACCATCTACTGGAAATCGTGGCATTTGAAGGGGTTAAGATGGGTGCATCAATTGTTTGAAAATGATTCCCCTCTTTCGTTTGTACAGGCACAGCTTCTTTTTTCGTTTCTACCCTCTTTTAATAAAATATATGACACTCTAATGCATGTTGTAAATAGTTCACATCAATCTTTTTCAGTTCAGCAAGCACCTTTCGTCTGTCCTTCTCCAATTAGGAATATGCTACTACAGTCTACATCAGCCTCTTGCATTTATCAAACAATTACAGCTCTTTCTGATGATAGACCTAAATCAGCAATAGAAATACAATGGAAGAAGGATTTAGATATTTCACTTTCACTTCCTTTATGGAATAAAGTGTGGATTACATTTTGAAAATCCTCCAGAGCAGTTAATGCAATTCAAACTTTATTTTTTATATATAATAGGTTATTAATTACACCTTCATCTTTACATATATTAAACTCTAACCTTCTGTCTTCTTGTTGGAATTGTAATGGGCTGGTCTCAGACCTTAAACATCTGCTTTTTGATTGTCCATATACATTTCAATTTTGGGTTAAAGTATGGAATCAAATTAGCACTATTTTTCACACACACATTATCTTTAAATTTACAAATATATTTTTAGGCAGTCTTGTGGACGATTGGTCTTGTTTTCTAAAAAGTAATATCTTGATCTTAGATTTATTATTGGCTGTTGCTTTTCATCAATTTACAAAAAATTTGAAGGACTCTTCTAAATTATCCTTTCAAGCTTGGTGGTATGGTATATGTTATAATCATAGGTTGGATAGGGCTTATGTTTCCCCTGTATCCCTTGCTAGTAAAAGAGATATGTTATGGTTACCTGTTACAAATTATCTAAACTCTTTGGCTTATTCTTCATGTAATCATTCTCCTACAAGTGAGAAGATTTGTAAACTGCCATGACTTGCTACTCTTTGCATTTTTACTGTACTTAATTATATTGTTTATATCTGCTTCTCTTCTGTATATTTAATATTTGCACATATACCTATGTTTCCAAGTATTATGATATCTATTGTGTTTACTCAATTAAGCAATTTTCATGAAATTGAACTGCTATTATATTATTTTACTCATGTCATCAAATGTATTTATATCCTTTTAATATTGTATTAATTATCAATAAACTTTCTCTTTAAACTTAAAAACAATTCAACTGTCCACCACTCACAGTACTGTTATATTTTCACAGCAGGGATCCTAATGCCGTCCCCAAAGTCCCATTCACTAACTCAGACTGGGTGCCGAGAGAGAAGCTAGCTAGAAGCACCTGTTTCAGACTTAGGCCCTCATTACAACCCTGGGGGTCGGTGATAAAGCGGCGGTAATACCGCCAACAGGCTGGCGGTAAAAAAATTGAATTATGACCAAGGAGGAAACTGCCAACACAGGCAGCCACCTTAACACACCGACCGCCACGGCGGTAGCAACAAGCACCACGGCAGTAACCGCCAACAGCCAGGCGGAAGACAAGGTTCCGCCCACTGTATTACGAGACACCAATTCGCCAGCTTTTCCGGGGCGGTACCAACGCCATCAAAAGCACGGCGGAAACAGAACACAGAAGGGAAACGACTCACCTTTGGACACTCAAGGAAAAACCCCGACACCATGGAGCCCGAGTTGCAGGTGTTACCCATGTGGGTTTACCTCCTCCTACACCAGTAATACCAATGGCGGCGAAGACGACAACGGTGAGTACCGCCCCTAGCACACAAGGGAGGGTGGGAGGAAAAAGAGAGTGACACGCACACGCAACACCCCCACCCCCAACAACACACACACAAACAGATGGAACAACATTACATATCCACCCCGTGCCCCTCAGGAATAATGCAAGGACAAAAGGAAGTGATTAAAGTCAGTGTAAGAAGATAAAAAACTAGAAATACGTACTCAAAGCACAAAACAGTGTCTACAATATATACAAATGAAGGGACACTGCCCAGACCATAATGTCCGTGGGCCACAGTGCCATATCACATAGTCTAAGGCCTCACTTGACTCCTGCCTCAATACGGAGAGAACACTGTTGGGGCATCAGATTGAAAATACACAGGCACCTCAGGGGGAAGAGGAACGGGGGGCACCTCAGCTGGAAGATGGTACAACGCCACTGCTCCTGGAGGGGGCCACATGCCCATCACTCTGTCCTTGGGAGTGTAAAGCCACAGTCTCTCTAGTGGGTGGTCTTCCCACTGCTTGGTCCTGGGGAGTATAAGGCTACAGTCTCTCAAGTGGATGGCTTCTCCAAAGGTTCTGGAGGGGGCTTTGTGCCCAGTGTGCTTCATCCTGGCAAGGAGGGGGTGAGTGGATGCCTTCTTCCACTGGTTCTGAAGGGGGCTTTGTGCCCACTGTGCTTCATCCTGGCAAGGAGGGGGTGAGTGGATGCCTTCTTCCACAGGTTCTGGAGAGGGCTTTGTGCCCAGTGTGCTTCATCCTGCCAAGGAGGGGGTGAGTGGATACCTTCTTCCAGTGGTTCTTTGTGCCCATTGTGCCCAGTGTGCTTCATCCTGGCAAGGAGGCAGTGAGTGGATGCCTTCTTCCACTGGTTCTGGAGGGGGCTTTGTGCCCAGTGTGCTTCATCCTGGCAAGGAGGGGGTGAGTGGTTGCCTTCTTCCAATGGTTCTGGAGAGGGCTTTGTGTCCAGTGTGCTTCATCCTGGCAAGGAGGGGGTGAGTGGATGCCTTCTTCTACTGGTTCTGGAGGGGGCTTTGTTCCCTGTGATGCAGATCTTAGGAAGTGCAAGGTCACAGTCTCTCACCTGGGTGTCACACCTACAGGATTTGCAAGGCTAGGACACACTACAGCCCATGGAGGCATGACTACATACTGCCCGCCGGCAGTGATGCCTGCTCAGTGGTGGCAGTAGCGGGGCTGGTGGAGGTGCTGCCAGTGGTGGGGGAGGCTCCAGCCCTTCCCCTGCAGCCTCGGACGGCTGACCACTGGGGCTGCCGCCAGTGGTGCTGGTGGCGGTGCAGGTGGTGGGGCTGGTGGCGGTGCAGGTGGCGGTGCTGGCGGCAGTGCTGCGGCGGTGCTGCTGGTGGTGGGGGGACGCTCCAGCCCTTCTCCTGCAGCCTCAGGCGGCTGAAGTGCCATGGCTGGTGTTGTTTGCTCAGATGCTGCTCCAGCACCAGCCTCCATGTCCATCCTGCCTGCGGCGTCTGTGCCTTTGTCATTGCCCTTGGCAAATGGTGGTCCCTTCTTGCCCATGGCAGCTGGTGGCCCCTTCTTGCCTTTGCCAGCTGGTGGTGCCTCCTTGCCTTTGCCAGCTGGTGCTCCCTTTTTGGCTTTGTAAGCTAGTGGTGCCTCCTTGCCTTTGCCAGCTGGTGGTGCCTCTTTGCCTTTGCAAGCTGGTGCTCCCTTTTTGGACTTGCCAGCTGGTGGTTCCTTTCTTCCCTTGGCAGCTGGTGCAGGCACACTGGCTGTGCTGACGGTGTCTCCTTGGAGCCTCTCACAACTGCAGTGGCTGCAGAAACTACAGTGGCCGTGGAGTGGGTGGCTGAGGTGCTAGCCTGGGTCCTGACCACCCTGGCCTGAAGTGAAGGACGGGGGGAAGGGGCAGGTAATAGGTCAAAGGTGGAGATGAAAAGCTTTTTAGGGACACTAGGGCTGGAAGAGGGTGAAGGTTTGGGAGTGGAGGAAGAGGGAGTGGTGATAGGAGGTGTCCGTCTGCTGTGTTTGGGTGCAGTTGCATGGGCTGGATGCTATTGTGAGGTGGATGGCGGTTGGGTGTCGTAGTGCTTGCTTTTGTGTACTTTGGGGGGAGACAGACACAGTGGGAGAGGACACAGGGGACGTGTGCATGGATGTGGGGGTGGTGAATGCCAGTGAGGGGCGTGTAGTGATAGGCGTGATGGTGAAGGGGCTAATGGATGAGGATGTGGTGCATGCAGGTATGAGTAGAGACGCTACTGGGAGGGAGGTGGACGAGGAGGAGGATGGGGACACAGTGGAGGCAATGGATGTTGGTGTGTCTGCATCTGGATGGCGCTTGTATGAGTGCCTGTGGGATGAAGTGTGGTGCTTGTGTTTGCCTGAGCCACTTCTGTGCGTTGATTTGGTTGCATGCTGGTCTGATGGTGTGCTTGGGATATGCAGGGGTTGAGGGGAATGGGACTGTGTAGAGGAAGTTGGAGAGGGGAGGCTACAGACAGGAACAATGGCTGCCATCTGGCAGGAGGCCAGAGCCTGGAATGATCTCTGTTGGGCTGCCACGCCAGAGTGAATGCCCTCCATGAATGCATTTGTTTGTTGCAAATGCCCTGCCAGCCCCTGGATGGCATTCACAATGGTTGACTACCCAACAGAGATGGATCGCAGGAGGTCAATAGACTCCTCACTCAGGGCAGCAGGGATGACTGGGGCAGGGCCTGAGGTGCCTGGGGCGAAGGAGATGCCCACCCTCCTGGGTGAGCGGGCACGGGAAACACGCTGAGGGGCTGCTGGGAGAGTGGTGCTGGTACGGGGGTGGCGGCTGTACCTGTAGTTGGGGTGGGCACAGAGCTGTCCGCCACCACCAGGGAGCTTCCATCAGAGGAAGTGTCACTGTCCGAACTGTCCCCTCCAGTCTCTGTCGTGGTGCTCCCCTCGCCCTCCGTCCCACTGGTGCCCTCACCGTCAATCAGGGGCCATGTGGGATGCAGCTCCCTCCATCGCCGGTGCCTCTGCTCCTCCGCCAGATGATGCTAATGCACACAAGGACAGGGTGACAAAACAAAAAGAGGGGGTAAGAGACAGAGGATACACTTGGTCAATGGCAGCAACAACACCACCGTTGGCGTACACAACATACAGGGAACAGCCCTATGCACTAGGCCATGCACTACCAGTTACAATGCTAGTCACCAGGCCATGGAGTACAATGCCTAACACCAATAGCAGCACACCTGAAACCCACAGGACCTAGCCCAGTAGTAGATGCCCACTAGCATATTTGGGAGTGCATCAGACCCTGCCCAACATGGAACCTACACTGCCATGTTCTTCCTGGCCTAGGGGCACCCACAGGCCCACATCCCCCACCCAGATGACACCTCACCATGCGCAATATTCTGATTTTGAAACTGCACTCACCCCCTTGTGGCTGCTATAAAGCCTTCAAGCGCCCATCCAACTCTGCATAGGCACCGCTAGTATGCGGAACATCAGAGGGGTCAGGGTTCGACGGGCACCCCTTCCTCATTGGGAGGCTATCCCCAGCTGGGCCTCCGCTGTCTTCCTTTCTCAGCGGCACAGGTCCTCCCACTGTTTGCGGCAGTGGCTGCTCTGTCTGTCAAAGACCCCCAGGGTCCGCACGTCCTTGGTGATGGCACGCCAAATACCCTTTTTCTGATGGGCGCTGACCTGCAGAGAAAGATACATAGAAAAATATATCAGCCATGCCGTCTGGCCTGTTACACTCATGGCCCACCATATCCCACCCATCCCCTTACGCACAGACATTGACCACCATACATGCAGCCCTCTGCCTAGGACCCCTCATCCACCCTCCCTTATACGAGGCTTACACACACAGCACTCCATGCATTCATGCCCCATGCATCATGCTCACAGTGTACTTACCTGTTGGTCTGGAGGACCACAAAGTAAACGGTACTGGGGTAGCACCCCATCCACTAGTCTCTGGGGCCCTTTCCTTAGATACTCGAGCAATGGTTGCTTCCAGACACAGGTCACAGCCGCACTTGCAGTGTAGGTCCTCTCCTGTTGAAGGTCAGGTAGCAACTGAGTGAACAGTTAGGAAATGTCGGTCATGTCCGCGGTGGTGGTTAGCGTTATCACCGGCGTACATCATCATTGGCTACTGGAACCCATGAGGATATGTTCGAATATGACCAGCTGCTCACCGTTTTTCACCCTAGAGTTCAACCACTGAGGATGAATAGGAGTTGGAGACCCCTGGTGGACCTGGCAACAATGGAGGACAGGCACATTATCGTCACCTACAGACTTGATAGGGCCAGAATCACAGAGCTGTGTGCCCAATTGGAGCCAGACCTGATCTCAGCTATCTGACACACCACTGGGATCCCCCCTCTTGTGCAAGTCCTATCAGTGCTCCATTTCTTGGCAAGTGGCTCCTTCCAAATGACAGTGGCCATGGCAGCAGGGATGTCACAGCCTATGTTCTTTAACGTGATGACCAGAGTGTTGTCTGCCCTGATGAAACACATGCGCAGCTACATCGTTTTGCCCGAGGTGGAGGATTTAGCCACAGTGAAGGCTGACTTCTATGCAATGGGACATATCCCCAACATCATTGGTGCTATTGATGGTACAAATATTGCCTTTGTCTCCCCCTGGAGAAATGAACAGGTGTACAGAAATTGAAAAAGCTTTCACTCTATGAATGTGCAGATAGTGTGCCTGGTGGACCAGTACATCTCCCATGTGAATGCAAAGTATTCTGGGTCTCTGAATGATGCCTATATCGTGAGGAATAGCAGAATCCCATATGTGATGGCTCAACTCCAGAGGCACAGGATGTGGCTAATAGGTAAGCCCATGGTCCCCTCCCAGTGTATGTTGGTATATGGGTGTGGGGTTGGCCCTCAGGGTGAGTGTCTGGCGAACAGGTATCCCTCGATATTTGCAGGTGACTCTGGTTACCCCATCCTCTCATGGCTACTGACCCCATTGAGGAATGCCAGGACAAGGGCAGAGGAACGTTACAATGAGGCACATGGGCGAACAAGGAGGATCACTGAGCGAACCTTTGGCCTCCTGAAGGCTAGGTTCAGGTGCCTCCATCTGACAGGTGGATCCCTGTGCTACTCACCCAAGAAGGTCTGCCAGATCATCGGTGCATGTTTCATGTTGAACAACCTAGCCTTGAGACACAGGTGCCGTTTCTGCAGGAGGATGGCAGCGGTGGAGCCTGTGGACAGTGACGAAGAGGAGACAGAGGAAAAGGATGTGGACAACAGAACAACTATCATGCAACAGTACTTCCAGTGAAACACAGGTAAGACACTGTAACCTCGCCTCCCATTGCTGTTTTGTGAAGTGATTTCTTTCTGGCTGGCTGCTGTTCCCACTACAATGGCCACTTATTGTACCCTTTAACATGTCTATTTTCAGATGTTTGTGCCCTACTGTGGCTCCTGGTGTACTGACTGCAGCACATTACAGGTCATACCTATATATACATAACTGTACAGTCTATTTGCAATGTCTACAGATTGTTAAACAACTACATCCTTAAATCATTTCACATACTCCATACTTTTTTTTATCCAAGAGTGTTTATTTCAGTGCTGAGAAGTAAATGGGGATGTGCAATGGGCTGGAGTCATGGTGGAGGAAAGTCCAGGATGGAGTCCAGTCTATTGGTATCACAGGTGCATTGTCCAATGGGGCATGGAAAGTGAAGCAATGGCAGTCCAAGGTGGACAGTGTGACAGAGTGCGACACAAGTGTGACAATCAGGAGAGTCTTATTTCCTGGCAGCAATGTTCTCTGGCTTCTGCCTGGATCGCAGGGACCGTTTGCGTGGTGGTTCTTCTTTTACAGGGGGAGGGGTGCTGGTGGCCTGTTGTTCCTGTGGCGGGCCCCCCTGTCCACTAGCATCAGCGGAGGTGGAAGGCTTTTCATCAGTGTAACTGGTGTCAGGGGCCCATTGGTGTGCCACTGCCTCCCTCATGGTGTTGGCCATGTCTGCCAGCACTCCTGCAATGGTGACCATAGTGGAGTGGATGTCCCTCAGATCCTCCCTGATCCCCAGGTATTGTCCCTCCTGCAGCCACTGGGTCTCCTGCAACTTGGCCAGTATCTGGCCTATGGTCTCCTGGGAATGGTGGTATGCTCCCAGGATGTTGGTGAGTACCTCGTGGAGAGTTGGTTCCCTGGGCCAGTCCTCCCTCTGTCGCACAGCAGTCCTCCCAGCTTCCCTGTTGTCCTGTGCCTCTGTCCCCTGAACCGTGTGCCCACTGCCGCTGACCCCCGGTCCCTGATCGTCCTGTGTTTGTGGGGTTGCCTGGGGTCCCTGTAGTGGTGGACACATTACTGACGGATGTGTCCTGGGGACAGAGGTATGGGCCCGCTGGGTGGGTGCTGTGTTGATGTTTCCTGAGGAGGGAGGCTCTGTGGTGGTGTGTGACTGTGCCTGGGTAACCGATTGTCCAGAGGTCCCTGATGGGCCAAGTAGGTCATCCTGATCCAGACGTGCAGAGCTGCTGTTATCACTGTGGGCCTCTTCTGTGGGGGGACTGGATGTTGCTGGCACCTCCTCTCCGGTGACGTTGTGTGGGAGTCCTGTGGGGATGTGAATGCAGTGTTATTATTTCTACGTGTGCCATCTTGTGCATGGATATGTTGTCCTCCATGGTTGTTATTACCATGACATCTTTGCCTTGTGTGAGTTGTTATTTGGTTGGCTAAGTGATTGTCTAGTGTGCTTGCAGTGGTGATGGTTGGCCATGCAAGCGTGTGAAGGGTGTCCATGCATTGGTGTTGCATGCAGGGCTTGGTATTGGGATGGGTGGGTTGTGATGGTGGTGTATGTGGGGGGTGGTGGAGTGATGGGAGTGAAAGGTGAGAGTGGGGGTATGTGATGGCATGCAGGATAGGGGGGTGAAAGTAGTAAAGAGTTGACTTACCAAAGTCCAGTCCTCCTGCTACTCCTGTCAGGCCCTCAGGATGCAGTATTGACAAGACTTGCTCCTCCCATGTTGTTAGTTGTGGGGGAGGAGGTGGGGGCCCACCACCAGTCCTCTGTACAGCTATCTGGTGTCCTGCAACCACGAACGCACCTTCCCCGTAGGTCGTTCCACCTCTTCCTGATGTCATCCCTGGTTCTTGGGTGCTGTCCCACGGCGTTGACCCTGTCCACGATTCTCTGTCATAGCTCCATCTTCCTTCCAATGGATGTCTGCTGCACCTGTGATCCAAATAGCTGTGGTTCCACCCGGATGATTTCCTCCACCATGACCCTTAGCTCCTCCTCTGAGAACCTGGGGTGTCTTTGTGGTGCCATGGGTGTAGTGTGTGTGGTGTGTGTGAGTGTGTGTGGGGTGACCTTTTGGGGTGTGTGCTGTGAGGTGCGTGGATGGTGTATGGGTGATGGTGTTCTGTGGCTCTGGTTCTGTGGGTGCTCCTGGTGTGGCTCTCTCTCTGTTGTTCATTGTTTGTAGTGGTAAAGGGTTGTGGGTAATGTCTGTGTGTGTGTGAGAGAGAACCTACTGTTCTCAGATTGAGAGGCTATTGCTCAGAGATATCAGATTACAAAATACAAGCCCAGAGTCTTGCATCTAAACTGGAAGCTAGTAAATAACCCCCAAGAATACCCAACCGAGCCATGAAGCGAGCTCACAATAACAACAGAGAAGCCCTTCTGAACACCCCTCCCCAAAAAGAGAAGGAGGGAAGACCAATATGTATCACAACATTTAACATAGCCTCTAATCAAGTAAGCAAGATCATCAACAAAAATTGGCGCATCCTCAATAGTGGCTCATTAAATATTCCCAAACCCATGTTTTCACATAAACGGGGAAGGAGTCTTAGAGACATGCTTGTACACACCCGCCCGCACCATCTTCGTAGTAAACCAGGAGATATCAACTACCTACTACTACCCAATGGACATTATCCATGTGGGAACTGTAGTGTATGCCATCTAACAAAGGTCACTAAACAGGTCACCTTTAACAACAGCACAACATGGGACATTAGAGACGTCTTCAATTGTAACACTCAGCGAGTAGTATACATGATCACTTGTCCATGCATCCTACATTATGTGGGGATGACCACCTGAAAGGTTAAGACTCACATCTGTGTACAACGTAGTAAACTGAGATGTGGACAGGCTACGACTAAAATATCCACTCATTTCAAAGAGAAAGCACACACAGTTGATGATTACCAGTGGGTTATCCTAGAACACCATAAAGAGATTAATTGTGAGTCTACACTGTTCAAAAAAGAACAACGATGGGTTTATAAATTGCGCACACACCAATTTGACCTCAATGAGAACATACCTTGGAGCCAGCCGACGAAGTATTAACATCACATTAACTATTAGTCGGATATACATCTCCTGAAATGAATGGTACACCTAGGCAGCGCAGAAGGTCCTATGTCCATCTCATTCCTTTATATTCCCTAGTGTCACAAAGAGCAAACCCTCAACAATAAATATTAGCCACTCACATATACGTCACCATCACACTAAGAAGGGAACGAGTAATGATATGGGAATCCCCAGTTCTGCCTCTGTAAGCCCATGAAGCCTCAATTACCTCCATGCAATTACAGGCACCCACAAGGGATACCAACTTTTAGGGTCCTCGCAGAACCCCTTCGTTCCATAGGAGGCCACCATCTTGGGGAAGTTAGCGGTCTAGTGCTGCACTCCTCAGCATGCCGAAATGCAAGAGCTGCTGCACATTTAAACTCGGCTCCCATGTGAGCATTCAAGTTTCAGACCCCGGGGAGGTTGGCATTAGGTACAGAGCGGAAGTGTCACTTTGAGGAAGTAAGTGCCTTTTGAACATTGTTTATATGGTGCTACCGATACGGTAAGATGAATTGATTCTAAAACGTTGCCAAATCTTTAGCCTGTGACCACAAGCACACACCCCTCTTGGAGGAGCTATGACATGAGAATCCAAATACTACTAAGTAGGTTATGCATGCACAACGTGTGTGCTGTTTGGTGTATTTCACATGTTTACATGTTTAAACGTTTTAAATGTAGTATGTCTTGTACTGTTGATTGTGAGAGTACTTTAGTCTCTCAGTCCTGATATTCACGAGTGCTGTTTCTCATGAGTGGGGTGCAGTTTGCAAATAGGTGGCACCACATCTACAAACAATAAATATAGCGGCCCATTAAAAATGGGGGCTATGATAACTATGCCTCTCTTGTATTTCCACAGGTATCTATGACGGACACCATAAACCAGTGGTTCCCAACCTGTGATCTGGGGACCCCTGGAGGTCTGCAAAGCCAACTCAGGGGGTCCGCAGCTGCTTTGAAAATTTCATAATAATAACAGATTAGATCCCCAGCTTTCAATAATGACTCATTGGGGGGTTCCCAGATTCTAGTAATGATTCAGTGGGGGTCCCCGGGTTCCAGTCCTAATAAATTGGGGTCCACAGAAGTCAAAAGGTTGAGAACCACTGCCATAAATGATAGGTATCATCTTATGACACCACATTAGTAAGATGAATTGCACCATATCACAGAGCATGTATTATTTATGCTTTCATTAGAGGTAGTCAAACAAGAAGTGGCACCAGGGAGTCCACCTTGGTCGTGAAGAGGAGCCTCGGGGTAAGGCTCCGAAGCATGAAGACTAGGAAGTCAGGTTCATTAAATCCCCCACTTCCGCATTCCCTTTTTAATCATACCACCTCCAAGAGATCTATTAAATCATTGGAATTACTAGGAGACAGGTAGTTTTAACTCACCCAAGGCCACACCACTCCTATCCATCCTGTGATTCACATTGATGAGACTACATCAGAGCTCCCACATATCCCGTAGGTCGTAGCACGCCCCGCTCTGTAGCAGAACGAGAAGAAACCCAGTGATGAAACATGCAACCAAGGGATAACCCTGGTAGGTGAGCTTTTTCTAACAGGAAAATAATGTTTCCTATCCATCCTGTGGTAGTTTTCAAAATTACTTCTAAACATTAATTTCCTGAGAACTACGGAATGGATTCACATCAAAGCAAGCAAAGGCACTTGCTTACTCTATGTTGACTGTCTGATTTCCATTGTTTTTTAAAGTGAATTTCTCTATAAAAAGATATGTTTTTGGGGGGGAGCCAGAAGATTATCCCTGAGCCTCTAGAGATACTGCCCAATTTTCTATTGATTTGTTTAGATTATTTTCCAGATTTTGTTTATGCTGCATCAAATTAAAATCATTTTGATCCCAATTCTTATGAGTGGAATACTATGCACCCAAATTACCATATTTTTCCCTTCTGTATTGCACTTTAATATTTTAATAAACCCTCATGGTTTCTAAAATCACATCTCAAGCCTCTTTGAGTCCAGGATAATTCCTTACTATAGAACGTCATACCCCATTTTAGCACTATCCCCCTGAATGAGTTATAATGAATCTCCTGTGACCTAAAGTCAGCGGATGTGTTAGTACAAATTTGGTTACATAAACAGTAAAAACTGTGTAAATGGATAGACCTCCAGTGAACAGAGCAGGAAGAGACCTTAGATAGCAACAATTTAACCAAAAAACTTCCTACAAGATAGCTACAACAAAAAGAAGCAGGATGACCTGCTGTGCATAATTCTTGAAAATTGGTCTTAAGTCATTGACAACCTCAGTTCACACTGGTGAAAGACGATTAATCTTCCACTAAAATGCCATAAAAGTGCATCCTACCTTGCACTTCACATGCATTTAAATTGGTTACTTTGATTCTTCCTTACTATGTGTGTCATGTAAGACCCACTGTTCAGAAGCATAACTTCAGGCCTTATTATGACCCTGGCGGGTCCTGGTGGTGGTCATACCACCGCCAATATGGTGATCCGACAGCCACATTACGACCGTGGCAGTAGTGCTGCGGTCGGACCGCCAGCACTGCCACTTTTTGTTGACACAATGGTGTTGGGGGCTGGCTTTCCTAATCCACTAGGGCAGCGGATTACAACCCCATTCTCCATCAGTGGTTTCATGGCAGTAACCCTGCCATGAAAAGGCTGGCGGAGATGGGGGGTGCCCTAGAGAGACCCCTGCACTGCCCATGCACTTGGCATGGCTAGTGCAGGGGTCCCCCTGGCTTTTGCAACCTACTTACTACAGCATTGCTGCTGGTTGTATAATGAGCCGGAGACAATGCCGAAGGCTGACCTAGCTGGAAGCTCATAATGGGCCTGGCGGGAAGACTGCCACACTGGTGGTAACCTACCCGTTGGGATTTTGGCGGACGAGCTTTTCCATCCACTGAAGTCATAATAAGGCCCTTCATTTCTAACCTTGGCTAACTCAAAAAATAGCTTATTATATAGCTGAAACCGCTGCTCACTGTACCTTGTTTTTAAACATTTCAGGACAGATAGATGGGTGCTCACAAGAAAGAGTTTGGTGTTCCTTGATGCCAAAAAGTCAGACCATTCACGGCTGTTGAACAGGGGCCCACTGTCTGTACGGACCTCACCGAAAAGGCCTTGGGTGGCCATCATGTTCTCAACTTTTGGGATTACCACAGCTGCCAATGTAGTCGGTAAGATCTCCACCTCGGGATATCGGGAGTAATCGGCCATCATTACAACTTACAACAGCTGTACTCAATGACTGTTCTGCAAACCACTGAATATCTTGTCAGCCTGCCCAGTGATTGTCTCTCACTTACTCATTGGAAAATCCTGTCCCTCTGCACTGTCTGACACATCACCGCAGCATGTCAAATGCATTTTCCTTTAGCACTTGTGTAGGATCACAATGGAAGACATAACTATAATGGACTATCAATCATGGACAATGTACATATAGCACTACAGCACTTTTCAATAAATAGCACTTACACAACCACTTTGTCTCTGTGTAATGTGACACATCAAACGTGCAGTAGATCACTGAATTTTGCCTCCTGTCAAATTACATAGCTTGTCAATACAACTGTCCTGAAATTATGTAGTCTGATATCTATGCACAGTGGCCTGGATTGCACCATACTCTGCCCTTCCTGAGGGTAATATCTGATGAAAAGAGAAACCATACAGCATAATGCTGTGTTGGACAGAATAATGCTTCCTCAAGGGATATCTAAGCCATCAAATAGTTGCAGCAAAATGTTGCCACCATGCAATACTAACACATATAACATTGCCCACAAATCTAAGCAAACAGTCAACAAACTGCATGAATGAAGGTGTCCGAGTTTACATCAAAATAAGTAATCATGCTGAACAGTGTCACAAAAGTGAGTCATGAACACTATACTACAAGAGTGCTTACTACCACTCAGCTAATAAGGGTTTCCTTGAACATCACACTGCAGTCTGACATAACACAGTGTCCCCAATACCAAATCTGGAAGCACTGTATGTAACATTGAAAACATACGTAATGAACAAAACACGTTGGGATCCACAGTAACTGTGAATGGTGGTTGCAATGAATGGTCGAATCTTTGCAAGGTAGCTCTGGGGTAGCTGCCAATCTTACAGCTCAGCTGGGATTTGTTCGTAGCATAGGACACAAATGTAATAGAACAGAATTCATGTACACTTATGCCAAGGCCCTGATCTACAAGCATTTCACACATACTGTAAAGGGTTCACTACATATTTATTAAACGGTAATAACAGAAGAGGAAACTCGGGGAAAAGTCTTACCTACCCTAATCTACCCTAACTACTCATTACCCACAACTGTCCCTAACTAACCTAAGCTAAACTTACTTATCACATGTAACGAAACATTCTAAACATCAACCCCCCGCCCCCCTTATGAGACGGGACACATGGAGGACAACAGATACTAACCTAAACACATACCATCCTATCCTAAACAAATATATGTTTTTTTGTATATTTTTGTAAACAATTTTTTATATATATGTTTCTTTCTAAACACACAAAAACCCCAACATAGCCCCCCACCCACCCACCCACACACTCAAAAAGAAAAAAATTAAATAATCAGGACCCCCCATCCCCCACCCACTAACACTAACTAAACTAACAGCCTATACTAACCTAACACTAAGCCCCCTAAGCCCACTAAGTATAAGAATAAGGAAAGAGGAGGGAGGGGAGGGAATCATGTCCATCAACAAAGTCTTGAGGTTGGCCCTCCGGAGGTTCCGCTTAATGGACCGCACACGCCTGTTGATATGGCGAACATCCCGCCGCAGGTGACTCATTTTCCTGAGGGCACGGTCCATTTTGCGCTGCATGTCCACAAAAGCAGCAGGGTCAATTGTTGCAGCTGGGTTGGTCTGGGTACCAGCTGAGGACGTGTGTGGCCGTGTATGGTCAATGCCTGTGGGCTGCCCTGAAGGTGGTCCACTGCTAGGGCCTAGAGCACTTGCAGATGTTGTAGGCACAATGGTCCCAGCTGTAGGTGGTGCCACCTGGGTGGTAGTGGTGGTCGTGCTGGTGGTGGCTGTGGTGGGCAAAGAAGGGCCACCCTGTGGGAAAGCCCTCCAGGCTCCAGAGGCACGTTTGGTCCTGTATCTTCGGGCCATCCTTCTGTACCCCGACTCTACCAGCAGGATATGCTGGTAAAGCATTGCCGCCTCTGAAATTCACAGACCTGGATGGGTGTCATATTAGCAGCTGTGAAGACAAATGAAAAAACTTACATCAGGAACTGCGTTGTGTGAAATGGCACAAGAAGTAAATCAGACAGTACATCTACTGTAGTTGTAACAGCTTCTATCATCATACAGATCATTGAATGTCCCTGAGGAAGTACATGGCAGGCCGGCCTAGAAAGGTCGTATCACACATAGCACATCTTAACCCTACAAGATGGGTAATAACTGGCATGATTTTGGCATCAGAGTTCTGACAGTTGTCAGCTAACAATCATGCTGCACATCCTCCGCCAATGCCAGGGCTACAAATGTCAGTGTACGGGATGGAAATCTAGGGCCACATGATCTGCAAGTTGTAAATGGACTTGCTAGTATAGTACTCATGTGCTAAACCTGAGTGTGTATACTATGTGCCGACCAACGATTCACTGATTTACATGTCTGTGTAACATACTTGTATCATCAGTCCTAGGTACACTATTCACAAACCCATGCCTGTTTTTGAGGGTGGTGGGGTGGAGAAACAACTAACAATTTCAAACAACATGGACACCCAGGAAGCTTATGAAAGCTGGACATGTGTTTGGCTCGGCACACACACCACAGGTAAGGTGCATCTACAAATAGGAGACAGCAAACCCTTGACCAATCCAAGCGCCACCCATGTCTTGCAATGCAGACCTTTGTCCACACCTTATACTTCCAGTAAGCCATGACTTACAACTAACACAGAGTTGCAAGAACACCCCTGGCCATGATTTGCATGCACACCTAGGCCATTGCACTCAAGTCCCACATACATGTAGCACTACATGTGGAGCTACATGCTGCTAGGAAGTTCAACCTACAGTTTCATAAGTACATTAGTGAATAGGGAAGCAGAAGTCTGTGGGTAAGCATTTTGCAGCCCCATTCTGGGAGAATGTGGGTCTGACAGGCTGACTAAATCTGAGATTAAGTCTAGTGCGACTTGTTGATACAAGTGTTATCCACATGACTCAACCCAATTCACATTGCGGGGCCTACAGGAATGACCTAGAATCCCTAAATAAGACAATAGGATAAGCTTTGGCAAACTCCAAAATGCTGAGAAAATGAAATCCCACTCATGGAACAAGACAAATGATGGGCCAGCGCATCACACCTTGCTATTTGTTCAACACACAGGAGTCCATCACACATCACCAGCAAATACAACACATAACAGACATATCAACACTTACTGGAGTTGTCGGGGTCCTCGAATGAAGCCACCTCACCCACAGTGTAGGGTGCGGGCCCACCTGTAAGGCATGGAAGGAAGAAATGTGCTCAAAATCTGTGCACTGACCAACAATTCCAAAGACAAAAACTATGTGGAAGATGACATAAGTAAGTAAATCCACTCAGAAATGATGATACTGCATCCGATATAGCACGGCTACCTTTTACATACCATGGGTCTCCTGTGAAATTTACACACATATCTGCACACATGCAGTGGCTCTAACTATCATGTGGTGGCAAACATGCTCATCATTAGTGAGCAGACATAATTATGGAGTGTATTTGTCTCATCATGTGCATTCAAGAGAGACATCCAAAGTCTGTTTCCTTGAGGAGTGCATTACCAGTCAAACACCATTGTGGCCATGACAAATGTATGACAGAGAGGGGCAAGGACATTTGTAAGCCCTCATGTTGTTACAGTTTCTTCATTTGATGTGGCCCAGCTATGATGAGTTGCACCAACCATAGATATAGGAACCCATGTGCATACCTTTGGCCTGCCAGCCCTAAACGAAAGGTGGAACACCAAACACCAACTACCAGTGTAAGATGTTAGCTGAGGGCACCTTGCACTTTATCCCTATGTTTCCAAATCCAGATCTGACATGTATCCAAAATGATGAAGGACCACAATAATCCCTAACATTCATAGAACTTCCGTGAACGCTTTCCTTACACACTCACCAGACACACATGAGACGTATGTGTGGGCCACATTGTTATCAACAATTGACATGAAGCCTGCACTCATTTTCTGCATCATGTAGTGTTTCTAAAGTCAGTCTAGCTGTTGCGTCAACAAAGGTCGGTAATGTTTTGGAAAATCTATACCTCACTGGCAAATGTGACCTATATATACATGATTGGCTCCTAATTGGGTTTGCTCTCTGACACAGAGGCGGCACCAACTTACATTAAGCAAAAGTATTCATTAAGTTTGCAGAGCACTTGCTTCCTGACAGCTAGCAATTGTGGTCCTTCACATAGTCCATCAATGACCCTGTATGTTTCCAAAGCATTCCACACACTCAACAACATAGCTGGCAGATATTGTACAAATCATCTGATGTCACTGCAGAGCTTTTAATCGTGCACATTTACATGATTTGTACTCACCAACAGGGCCACCAGTCACAATTCCCAGGTGGTCCAGCAGATCTTGCTCCCTGGTGATGAGGTCAGCCCAGCGGTGCTTCAGCTGGTGGTCATTCCTCTGACTCCGATACAGACGTTGCAAGTGATGCAGGACCTTTCCCCACCGGATTCTACGTGCCTCTGTGTGATACCCCTGTATCACCCGCACCCCCTGCCTCAATCATAAGTGGGAGGAAATGGCACACCAGCCATATGAATCCCCCAAGCTCCTCCTCACCCATCTTGCCAAGACGTGGCCTACCCAACATCTTAGCACCGAAAAAGGGGAATAGGGGATTAAGATGAACAAAGGAGAAAAGGGGGAAAGTAGAATAAGAAAAAAGTAAACCTAACAACTAAAAGAGCCCAACTATCCCCAAACTAACACTACCCACAACAGACTCCCACAAGCAACAAATACAATACAATACTGGACAATAGTACACAATAAACACTCAGACAGTATACAACAACAATTTTAAATCACAAACTAACAAGTAATGGAGCACACAGGAGACAAAAGCACAATTTCACTGGACAAAACTCAGAACACACCCACACAGTCTAGAAGAATCACAGACTGCAAAGTGAAAGTGAAAGTACCCCCACTGTACATAATCTGTAAACGGGATATCCTATTACATCACTTCCTGCATAAAATGGCAGCCGTTTTTATCGTTATGCGTCATCATTTTTGACGCATACAGTATGTGCATCATTTTTTTCGATGCACAGGGGTAAAAATCAGGCCGCATCCATATATTTGGAAATAGTCTAACACTTAACCAATTTTAAGGGCATAATGCGTTATTTTTCGGGCATAAGCATCATTTTTTGACGCGTATGCATCAAATTTTCAGGGCAGTAACTGGGTTTGGGTAATTTTGCCATTTTAATGTAATGTTACATTTGTGACACAACTGAGATAGGCTGATTGCACCCACTTTGGTGTTGACGGTGTATGGTCACATGTGAGACATCATACTGCTGCGGACCATGATCCGCTACTTCCTTAACAGGATTCTCACGGTTGGCTGATGCACTAGATGGCCATATGTGTGGCCTACATATATGTATTGCACAAATTGGGCATGCTTGGAATCAGGAGAGGATAGCAAGGTGACGCACATAAGTGCAATACCTCAATGCCTATGGCTCAATGTGTGTGCATAAGCTACTAATGTCGTTGTCGACCCAGTGTGTGTGCATCACAAGATGCATTATTGAAAATATGCTTGTATGAATGTGAAGTCAATGTGTCCAAACCTTAGATGCAAGTCAGTGTGGAAAAGAGAGAGGACATGTGCTAGTCATACATGTAGCAACATCTGTTGTGTGCACTTCCAAGATTTTGGGTAACGTAGACACCACAAATGACAAAGCATGCACCGGATAGATGGCAGACGCTTGTTCATGTCAATGGTCCAAAAGTTGCCCATCCCATGTCCTAGAAATTTGGAAACTGCTTCCTGGCACTTGTTGATGAACCCACCGTGAAACTGGCACATGTACAGACTAAGTGGGTACTATGTTATTGGCACAGACAGCCAAAGGTGACCCCCAACTGTTATATCACGCCACAGTTGTGGTCATATGACTGAGCCACAACTCTCCAGTGGCAGACCAGCAGACGAGGCAGCACATGGCCACATATTTCCAGTGCTCAATTGCACAGAGGTGTCTGGTTCATGTGTGTGGTCCCATGTTGATCCTGTATATTTTTAGGGGTCTATGTTGTCACAGTTACATCCAGGTCTCATCATGAGTCAGTGGTGGCTATTCCTGTATCTACTGAGTACCCTTCGGAGATCAATGTGAGTAAAGTTGATGAGGACATGAGAACCTACATGGGGATGGTCCCACCCTGTCACTGCAGATGTGTTATGAGACTGTCAACAGGGCAACCTTGGTGTGCTGAGTGAGATCATATCTCAGGAGTCATGTTCCGGCAGGTGTCATTACAACATTTCTACACAGGTTGGCCTGTAAAGTTCCTACTGCATCTGGGAACATCATAGCCTCTGAGTTGATTAATCTTGCAGCTATTCAGCACGCACAGCCCATCAATATGTTGTGAGCAATGTGATTCAGCGTGTGAACTGTCAGGGTCCTAACATGTGTGGACTTTTCATGCACATTATCAGAGGTAGCTGGTTCTGCTGGAGGCACCATACCCAATCCCTGCATACAGCCATGGTACACTGTCACACTTTGTCTTTCATGCATACATGAGACCCAGACAAGGGATAGGCCATGATATTGGTATTCAAAGACAATTTTACTAATATGGTACAATTAAAAAGCAGATGATGCTATACAATGTACTTGGGTATGCATTGAGGAAGCACATGATAAAATACCCCCTGAGGAATGTGAGGTTTGTGATACATATGTAGCCACAAGGAACCCTTAGGGTAACGCACAGACAGGTGCCAGTCAGACTGACAGGATGCAGGGTCAATCAGGATCCAGCAATTTCACAAGGTACATACTCAGTGGTCTGACTAAGACTGGTCGGAGGAAGAACAAGACAGTTGACATGGGAAACTGTGTTTGTCCTGGGTTTTTGAAGGTGACACATAAACCCAAGGGCTGTGTTACACGGCTTAATTACTAGCAATGCATAACAGTGTATTTGACAAAATGGCAACTTCTATGCTGTTCCAAGCATCTGCAGGGGCAGTGCATGTTCAAATGGATGGTGTTCATGGAGGTTATCACAGGTGTGTGCTGCATCAGTTTATCACAAGTCCTGTAGGTGAGATTTGAGTTCAAATGGCCAACAGTACCTTTCACACGGGAAGCAATCTACAGGTGATAACAGGGCTTAGAAACTACAAGCCAGTGTATTAATTGACCTGACATCCATGCAGTCAGATGTACTATGACAATGGCATACCATAGGAAAGGGTGTAGCACACTAGATTACTATTGTTAGTCTGTGTGTGTAGAGGAGGGAATATCGGGGTACACATATTACCATTCCAGGGACATCTTCAGACAGGTGGGTTGAGACCAGGAGCATGGGTGTGTCAGGAGTTAGGAAATGGGCTGACATGTACATGGAATGCCACGTGCGCAATGCTTGTCATAGGTATGGCACTTGTGCTGTCTATGTTCTGCTTCTAGGGAAGTCTAGTCACAGATAGTCCTTGCAAAGATAGGTGCTGTACGACTTACTGCTGTCAAGGGTCTGGACATTCATTCCTGTTACCAATGCAATAGCACATCCACTGCCTCATGTATGAGGCATTTTTTTCCCTTATGGACTGATGGTGTCTTAGTTGTGCGCCATATGCTGCGATGAACCATGTTGCCAACATGTATGTGTGAAATAGGTGTGGTCCTTGGCTATTGCCATTCAAAGGTGAAATGTACAGGATATATGCCATTTACAGTGTGTGTGTATGTGACTGTTGTATAATACGCATCACAATTGCTCAGGAAATTTCTGTGTCATGATCCGTATATCAGCAATGCTCCATGAGGCTACACTCTCATTCTGATAGTTAGATATAAATGTGAGCACAAATGATTAGCCATACCATGATATGGTGATTATTATTGGTGTTTATTTACATTAGTTAATACAGTGGTGATGGTGAGTTGTTTTAAAATATGTTGGTGCCTACGCAATCTAGCAGCTGTGTTTTGTTGTTCCCCCTCATGTTGCAGGCCAGCATCCTCCTCTTCCTCCTCTTCAGGCATTTGTGGCTCTGGTTCTAAGAGGTGAATGTTCCTTCGTATGCAAATGTTGTGCAGGATGGCACATGTTAGAATGATCTTACAGACCATTTCTGGGGAATATAGGAGGCTGCCACCAGTGATGTTGAGGCACCTGAATCTCGACTTGAGGATGCCGAAGGTCCTCTCGACTATGCTGTGTGTCCTCCTATGTGCCTCATTGTTGGCACGCTCTGCTGCAGTGCTTGGGTTGCCAAATGGTGTCATAATCCATGGCTGGATCCCATACCCCTGATCAGCTGAAAAAGAAAATGAATGGGATCATGTTGATGTAGCTTGCCCCATTAATATCACCTTGCATGGCAGTAGTTGTCTTGTGTTGTCTGTGACTCTTTCGTGTTATTGTGTTGCTTCCTAGGCTTGTAGGATGTACCATCTGCATTCTGGTGTTTCCTTGTATGAACAAGTGTTGCCTTCTGACCGGTTGTCAGCAGTATGTTTTGGGATTTGCAGTACAGTGTGCACTCCCTAGCATTGTGACTTGTGATACAGGTGTCTCTGTGTCCTCACTGGGGGGTGAGATGATAGTTCCATACACAGATTCATTTTGACAGTGGTGGTAACACGTTAGCATCTATGTACCCTGGACATCCCATACCTTTAGGCTTAGGCAATGGATTAATTTAAAAATCAGTGAGACGCTTACATTTTGCAAGGTGACAATTAGCCAAACCTCTCCATACGTTGTGATTATTGACGTTTTAACATTTGACTGTACACTAATTTCAGATGTGTGACAGGTTCACTGCAGACCTATCAAACATGGCTAGCGATGTCACGACCTCTGTGTGTTCCTGTCCACATGTTGCTGTTGTGGGGTATGTGTTTTGTGTCCTAGAGGGCTGCTGTGCAGTGTGTATATAAGTAGGTTTTTGTACTTTCCAACAAGTAGTCCATTGCCATATCGTCCATCCTGGGAGTGTTGATTGATGGTACAGTGACGGAAGATGAATGAGTCATGTACACTCCCAGGATACTTTGCCACGATGTTGGGGATCAATCCTTGGCTGCACATTTATGGAGTGTGTGTGCTTCCTGTTGCGGTAGAGGTGTTCAGTTGCAGCAGGTGGCACAAGGCGTACATGTGTGCAGTCGATTAATGAGGTAAAACCCCTGTTTTGTCTCCTGCTGCTTCTGCAGTGTGTTTGGGAAGAAGATGTGGCGGGGTGTGAGTTCAATGATGGCGCCCAGTACTTTGGGCAAGAAGGCAGAAAATGATGGCTGTGATATTCCAGCAACCAGGGCGCCAGTGCTTTGAAAGGAGCCAATTGCCAACATGTGAAGTACAGCTAGCAGCTTGGTTTCTGTTGGGATGGTGCGGGGTGTCAACAAGGTGGGTGGCAACTGTGTCTCTATGTTGCGCAGCAGCTGCTGAATGGCCTGCCAGTTCAACCTGTACCTCTGGATGATGTCATGTTCCCTGAGGCCATGAAGGGTTGTTCTGGTGCGGAATATCCTCTCCTGCCTTCTGCGCTGCCTTTGGGGTCCCTGCTGGTGTTGTGGTAGCTGCTGTTGTTGTTGCTGGGCTCTGCGTCTGCGTGCACGCTGGATGAGTAGCACCTCCATGTCTCCCTTTTGCTGCTCTGCTGTTGCTTCTGTGTGTTCTGATTAAATACAGGTGTGTTTGCCCCATTTTAATGCCTGCCCTGACCCAGGCGTTAATTTTTTACGCAAATCAGGCTGTGCGTCATTTTCCGACTCCAGTCCGTGCAGCATTTTTGCCCGGAAGCATAAATACGACGCATGGGTGTTAAAGTAATTTTTTGGATGGGAACGCCTACCTTGCATTTGATTAATGCAAGGCGGTTACCCGCATCCAGAAAATGATGCACACAGCGGGATTTTGGCGTCCGCGGGCTCGGGGGTGAAAGTTTAAATATGGGGCAAGTTTTGCACCGAATGTGCGTCAAAATTGTTGACGCACATTTGTCGCAGGTGGAGTATAAATATGTCCCTTAGTTTCCTCTATCCACTACAGACTGGTTGCAGCCAAGGACATGGTGCAGAAACGTCTTTCCTAAAAATCTGGAATGATGGACTCTGACAGCAGACAAAGTCAAAGCATGGCCCCAAGTACCACTAGAATTCAGCACAGCCATTGACATCGTAGACCACAAAATCCTGCCATGGGTGTCATTTATGGCTCCCTAGAAGTCACAGCTGTGACCCCTGCTTTGCCTCGTGCCACCCCGTCGTCACATTTGCAAACCCTGTCCTCAGAGATGGCAAAACTATTGCCAAGAACCCAGGAATGTTGGAAGTCTGCCCTTTCATGTTTTCTGCCCGTTTTTATTTATTATACTAATAGTAAATAATAGTATTCTATTTGTAACAAAAACGGGACACAGTTAGCTGGTAAGTTATCATTACAGGCAGCTGATGTAAGTAAGAGCGATTTTAATTGTTTGTGGTGAGTATACTTGCAGTTGAAAGTAAAACATATATGAGAGAGGGTGTCTGTGAGCATGCATATCGTTCTGTATGAGGAAGCATCCGTGTGTGATTGAGGGTGACTGAGTCAGTGGCAGCTAATGAGAATGAGTGAGATTGAGAATCAGTGAGTATGAGTTGGGCAGAGTGAATGAGAATTAGGAAGAGTGAGTCTGAGTGAAAATGAATAGGTGTGAAGGAATGCCAGAGGTATCACTGTTACAATGTTGTGGTATACAATATCATTGACAAAAGTATTGTGTCAAACATATTGTTTACCACAATATCGTGCTCCTGTATGAATGATGGTATGTATAAAAATATTGAAAAAAAATATTGTTGACACTAATATAGACAAATATGTTGATTTGTTTTATATAAGTTGAGTTTAATGTAGTAAATGTAAAATGCTATTAAATAAATAATAAAATATATTCCACTAACATTTAATGCTTCACAGAAATATATACTTATATAAACACACATATATATACATATATATATATGCGTTTATATTTACATAAAAATATATGTAATGTAACATAAAAAAATGTATTTTTCATTATATTATTTTTATATTTAAAATGTATTACTATGACTATATATATAATAATAATAATATAATTAATACAAATAATTATTTTACATTGGAATTTTTTAAATATTTTAAATGCATTAATATGAAAATATATGCTGTGAGCAAAACTATTGTGACAGTTGAAACACGTCAAATTTTGTTTTTCCCCCATTAAAAATTCACATCAAGGCAACTTGACTGCATGACTAATCTTTTTACGGATGAAATTAGAAATGTGGTTGTTCTGCCAAGAGTTGCAACACCCCTGTTGGATGGGTCAGGATATTTGGAGCAGATGAAATGGAAAAAACTACATTTCTACATTTGTAATATTATATTTATAATAATATTAAAATTAATATATCTCAAAATACATATATTTGTTAAATGTTACTATATAAATATAGATAACAGAGGCATATGATCAAGAACTGTTGTAGTAGTCGAAGACAAGGCACACAACATCCCTGCATCTAAGACATGCCTGCAGCACAATCACCCCAGGTCCCCATCGATTTCCCCCACACCTTGTCGTATTTAGCAGGGCAGCCTCTCGCCTCATATACAAGTTTTTCTTGCTGGGCGCACCAGTCTACCTCTCGCCGCCACTTCGCAATCGCAGGTGCGTCTCCACCTTCCAACTCGCTGCAATGTCTCTCTTGGCCACTAAACATGCCATTCCCACAAAGGCCAGGTCATGCTCTGCTGGACCCCAACCCCTACAGGACCCCCAATAAAATTGGCAACGGGGCAACCTCGACCTCCGCCTGCAGGACACTAGAGATCCCTGTCACCACCGCTTGTCAATAGGTTGCTATGTGGGGGCAGCTCCACACCATATGGAAAAAGTCAGCATCAGGGCCTGCACAACGAGGACAATCACACTAGGGTAGGAGGCCCGCTCTGTGTAACATGCCAGAAGTGAGGTAAGCCGTGTGGAGGTAGTTGGTCTGCACCACCCGGAGACGGGAGGTCATGGTCAGTGTTCTCGGGCCATCAAAGCATCTCTCCAGTCCTCGTCCTCCATCGGACCCAACCCCTGCTCCCACCGCTCTCGAAGTTTGTCAAGTGTCTGTAATGTATTGGTGACTAAGGTGGGATATGTGCACGACAGTCCCCCTCTACCCTAGTCGCCCATCAGTGTTTTGGCTTCAACAGGGCTAAACTCAGGAAGGACCATGCCTGCCTGAACATGCACGTTTAACGCATGTCTGAGTTGTAGATATCTATGGAACTGGGTCCTAGCAAGCGAGAACCGCTATCGAAGCTCCTGGAAGGACCGTATGTGGGAACCCACCCAGAAGTCACTGATTAGTGAAATGCCTGTGAGGTCCCATTTATGGAACCCCTCTAGTGCCGAGACCTCCCTTAGCCACGACCCCTGCCACAGAGGGGTCTGCTGAGTGAGACGGCACCACCACCCCATCACCTTCAGCGCTGCCCTCCACCCCATCAGCACCACCCTCATCACCTCCGGGACCCTACGTGGCAAGGGGTCACTGTACAGCATCCCGAACAGTCCGGGAAAGCCCATTGTCAAGAGTTCCACTTGGTATGCAGGATCTGACCAACCCCCCCAACCAGTCATTAACCACCAGTAGGTGCATCACAAGGTAGTAAAGAGAGAGGTTGGACATCCCCAGACCCCCCTCGTACACATTGCCCTGACAGGTGCGAAACGCCAGCCAGGGGCGGGAACTACGCCATAAGAATTGCCGCGCAGCAGCTTCTGTTTCCTTGAACCATCGCCTAGGGATGTGGTAGGGAAAGTTCTGGAGCAAATAGAGCAACCGGGGAAGCACCATCATTTTATACAGTGCTATCCGTCCCAGGATGTTGAGGGGCAGAGACTGCCATCTCTGGAGGTCCTCCTTGACTCTCCGGGTAAGTGGGGAGACATTAAGTGACCATGCCAGCTCGGGTAGCAGTGCTATATTCACCCCCAGATACCAGAACTATTCCGTCGGATAGGAATGGCATTTTGCCAATCAAAACAGTCCCTTGTGGGGCATAGCGGAACCAACAGTGATTTACTGGGGTTAATTATCAAACCCAAAGCCTCAGCAAACATCCCCAGCAGTTGCATCACCCTAGGTCCACTGCTGGTCAGATTGGCCAGAAACAAGAGTACATCATCTGTGTATAACGCAATGTGGTCCTCCCTCCCGTTAGGCCACGACCAACTGTCAATCAAGGGATCCTCCCTTATGAGCTTTGCAAGCACCTCCATCACCAATGTGAATAGGAGCGGGGACAGGGGACCACCCTGGTGGGTTCCCCGGCGGTTAGGAAAGCGGTCTAACACTGCCCCATTTACCTGCACCCGGGCTGTTGGATTAGAGTAGAGGAGTCTCACCAGTGCTCGGAATCGAGGGCCAAACACAGCGCTTGAGAGCACCCGCTGAAGGTAGGACCAGTCTAGGTGTCAAACGCCAAGTCCAAGAGGAGGAGCGCAAGGGGAGGGGTTAAAAGGGCCCGGTTGGCCAGCGCCACGTGCAGTAGTCTAATACAATGCCTGCTACCCCTAGCTGGCATAAAGCCGCACTGGTCGGGGTGGATCAGCGAGGACAACAATCTCTTCAATCTAGTGGCTAAAACCATGGACAATATCTTAATTTCGCTATGCAGGAGTGAGATGGGGCGATACGCAGAACAGTGCGTGAGGAGATGGCTAGTCTTGGGAATCACCACTATGGTGGCCTGATCTAGGCCCGAGGGAAAACCACCTGTTCTTTCGGCCTCCTCAAACATGGCAAGCAGGTGGGGAGCTAGGATATCGCGAAACTTATTATAAAGCTCCGCCGGGAAACCATTGGGGCCCAGGGTTTTACCCGCAGCCAGCTCCGATATTGCGGTCCCAACTTCCTCAAGTCTAATGGGTTCATCTAGGTTCTGTCTTTCCACCACTGAGATCCTTGGAAAGGACACCTCCTCCAACAAGGGGGTCTCACTCTCCATTTGGTGTCTAGGCCGCTCTTCGGAGAGTCTCGTGTAGTAGATGGCGAAACACTGCGCTATTTTGTACGGCGTCCGGGAGATGGCTCCTGAGTCATCAACAACTTACAGAACGACTGTGTTTGCCATCGGTCGAGTTGCAAGCCAATGCAAGAGCTTGCCGTTCTTGTCCCCCCACCCATACATGCGGGCCGCCGAGGCTTGCCACATGTGCTTCGCTGTCTCAGGAGTAGCGTGCCTAATCTCCTCCCTAACTAAGGCTAGCTGTCTTGTGACGGATAGGTGCGTGGAGATGGTGAGTTGGCCCTCCAGACGTAATGCCCTGGCCTCGAGTGCCGACAATAACACCTCTTGGTTACGCGCGCGCTCCCGCACACGAAGGAGATGTTTGGCATGTACTCTAAGGATTGCTTTGCAAGCAGCCCAGACTGTACCCGGAGACGGTACAGACCCAAGATTATAAGCAAAGTATTCGGTAAGCCGGTCCCCCAGGGCCTGAGTGTAGTCACTATCCTGCAGGTACCAGGCATTAAGTCACCATACCGGACGCCGGACAACATCAATATCATTGTTGTATTCGCACGCGAACGGAATTGTCATCGCATGCTCCATGGTGACAATTCCATTCTGTAAATGCGAGGGGGATTCGATAGGAGGCGGTTGGGAGAGACGGCTGAGGACAGAGACGCTGGTGTAAACCCTCGCAGCATGTTTGTATTTTACTGCTTATCGTAAATAAATCAAGATAAAGACTTCTTCCTTCATCGTTCTTTTCATGGGATACAACAGTCATCTAGCCGAACAAGGAGTGGCGCGTGGTCTGAGACCCCGTGAGAGAGTATCTCAACCCCTATGACTCTAGGTACATCGAGGGCTGGCACAAGAAAGAGGTCTATCCTGGCGTGAGTGTGATGTGCCGCCAACGTGTGGTATATTGTGGCAATTGGGGGTGCCGCCACACATCGCAGAGGCCGAGGCCCTCCACCCATCGGTGCAAACCGGTTGCCCTGGTAGCTCGGCTCAGAGACAAAGGCCCAGTGGTGCCTATCTATGGGTTCATAACAGAGTTGAAGTCCCCCCCCCCAATATGGTTAAACCCGGGGGAAGCCCCGCCACCACGTCCCATGAGGGCCACGAGAAAGCGCGCCAGTGCTCCCGGAGGAGCATAGATACTTAGGATATTGACTGGGTGTCCCCCGACCAGTTTGGAGATCGCCACATAACGTCCCTGTGGATCCAACCGGGAGGCGGCTACCACCATGGGTACTGAATGGTGCAACAGAACAGCCACACCCCTAGAGCCCCTGGAGAATCCCGCATGATAAATCCTGTCATACCCTCCTCGCTTAAGCATAGGGCACCGGGTATCAAGTAAGTGAGTCTCCTGGAGTAAGACTATGGAAGGAGCAAAGAGGCGGAGGGTACTAAAGACCGCAGATCGCTTAATTTTATCTAGGAGCCCATTGACATTCCAGGAGAGGACCCGTTTTGACAGCTCCGGCATGTGTGAGGAATCAGTAGTGTTTTGTGCAGTGTGTCCATCCGAACGCCCCACTGTGACCAGCATAACACATACTCAACCATAAAAAACAGTTTGTGAACATTCCTGCAACTGCCCCTCACCCCATACTTCCAACCCAGAAGCATCTGTTACCCAGAACTGCAAAAATAGAGTGTCAGTAGTAAGTGTGGAGTGGTGGACCCCTCCATCGAGTCGGAGTTCTGCAATGCGGCCATCCGCCACCTCCTGCCCGCTCATCCACGCCCTCCCCCAAACGCGTGGGGTCCGTGCAAGTCACTCTCAGGAGAGCAAGGGAGGCTGGCTAAGGCGATCCTCCTCCACAGTCGATGCAAGTCTCTTCTCCCCCGGGCCGTCAGGCGGGCGCCTGCCCCCCAAGGGACTCAGGCTCGATTGACCATCCTCCGCCGACACTCCACACGGGCCACTCCTTTTTTCTGCGGTGGGACCGGGTGCGCCTGCGCCCTCCCCGTGATCCTCGGGAGCCGATGGGGCTGGACACAGGAGGGCCGTCCCCAGACCAGAGGGGGTCCCTTCGGGCCGCCCGATGCTCCTCAGTAAGCCAGTCCCATGCCTCCTCCGGCGAGTCAAAAAATAAGATTTTCCCGTCCATGAGGACCTTGAGGTGTGCGAGAAATAGGAGTAAATAGGTCAGTTGCATTGTCCAAAGCTTCTGCTTGACTCCTTCGTAGGAGCGGTGTCTGGCCTGCACCTCGTGGGCGTGATCTGGGAAGATTAGGATCTTACGGTTGTCCCAGCAAAGGTCCGGGCGAGCCCTTGCCTCCCTAAGAATGACATCCAGGTCTTTGAAGTTGAGAAATCTCGAAATCATCAGCTGCCTGGGGCCGCCCGGCGGGGTCCGAGGTGCCAGAGCCCTATGGGCACGTTCAATGGCAAACCAGGAGGAGAGTCGCTGTTCGGGGACCACACAATCTGATCCAGCGCTCCAGGAAATTGATTGCTTGGCTCGGCTCCGCTACCTCCGGGAACCCCACAAAGCGCAGGTTGTTAGGCCTGGAAGGATTCTCAGCATCCTCGGCCCTATGGTGAAGCTCACCCATGCGAGTCTGCCACTGGGTGACTTTGGCCTTGAGGTCCACAATCTCATCCTCCGCCTGGGAGACCCGGTCTTCTTTAATGCGACCTAACGCTGTCCGCAGATCCTGTAACAGCAGGCCTGCATCCTCTCTCACTTCACCGACCTTAGTCTCAACTGCCAGCTGCGAGGATTGGATGGCCTGAAGGGTCGTATTCACCCCTTCTGCAGCGGTAGCCTCTGGCACTGGGCCTCCCGCCCTGCGAGAGGCTGATTGTCTGGCAAATTGATCAATACGCTGCTGCGATGCCAGGGGCTGCTTACTTGACTTGTCTTTCATAAGCAAGATCTACTCAAGCCTGCCCTTGGCAGCGGCACTCTGCCCACCACACGCCTGTGTCATGCCACCAACTCAGGTCTCGGCGGCCACCCATGGAACTCCCTCTCCGTCACCTTCTGTCCCTCACTTCTCTCCTGGGGGCTCGCCGCCCCACCACGGGCAGCACTGCACTTCAGGGGCCCACACACACCGGCTCCTGGCCTCTGCACTTCAGGTCACCTCCAGGCCGCCATACACCCCGTGTGGGCTCAGAATAGGCAGAGGGTCGACTGGCCCCCCCACCCCACAAAGTCTGCTGGTTCCCCTCGTCGGGTGCACCGAACCGCCCGTCTATCGCGTGGCCCGGGCTCGCCACTGCCCCAGTCAGGCCCGAGAGACCACAGCACCAACGCCGGTAGGCCACAAGCCTCGGCACCACCAGCTGCTCAGGTTCTCGGTTGGCGGGCACGATCCGCCACCACTCCTCTCGGGCCCCGGTTTTCCCGGCCACAGGGATCAGGCCGCACCACGTGGCGCAGGCCTCACAGCAAATGCGGCGGGGGGCCACCCAGGCCTCTCCCACTGCCGCACTCCCAGCCGCAGCACAGGCTTCAGGCTTCAGCTTACATGGGGCAGGGCACCTCGTGGAGTGCGGCCACAGGCACAGCGCGCGGCTCCTGGAGGCCGCCGCGGACACCACCAATGGCCGGCCCCACCCAATGGGGCCGAGGGGCAGGCCTCCAACATGTCTCCACGTGACGGAGCTCCCTCGCAGGGCTCTGTCGCAGATGTTCAGCGAGCTCTCGCCCCCACGCCGCCTTAGCCGACTCCCAAACAGACAGAGCATATCGTGGCGGATGATGGAGGGGTCCGGAGCACTCTTAGAGTGTGACCGCCATCTTGATGCCCGAAGCCACGCCCCCATATATTCATTTTTTTTTTAATCCATTAAAAAAAACAAAGGTTACAGGGATGTTATAGTTAGGGTCCGAAATTTACATGCACAAAACCATAAACGTTCAGCAGTTATAACAGCTGAATTTCTATGGTTTTGTGTGTATAAATTCTGATCCTAATTATAACGTCCCTGTGACCTTTGTTTTTTTTTTGTGAATTTCTAAGGTTTTTTAAATGCTAATTGCTAACTATAACATCCCTGTGACCTTTGTTTTTTTCAGTGAATTTCAATGTTTTTTTTTAATGCAGCATAGCGTTGGCCGCGTGGCCTTGCCTGCTTCCAGGCCCTGCAGCCATCCCCCTGCATGCATCAACCCCACACTGCATATGGCCTTTGGCCATGTTTGTCAGGAGGTTGGCCAACTCCTGCATGTATCCAAACTCATGCCGTGCACGGCCTTTGGCCATGCGTGGTTCCTGCAGCCAACCCCCACATGCCTCCAACCCCACGCCATGAGGGAAAAGCAAAGCGGAGACCCTTAAAAGAATAGGGGAAAAAGCAAGGAGAAAGCAGGGAACACTAGGGAAAAAGACGGAGAAGGCAAGGAAAACGTGGTGAAAAGGGAAAAGGGAAAAGAAAGCAGAAGACACGCAAAGACGGGGAAAAGCAAGAAGAAAGGTGTGAAAACGAGGAAAATCAAGGAGAAGGCACATAAAAAAGGGGGAAAAAGCAAGGAGAAGACAGTGAAAATGAGGGCAAACCAAGGAGAAGGTCTCAAAAATGGAGGAAAAAGCAAGGAGAAATCAGTGAAAATGAGGGAGAAGCAAGGGGAAGGCACACAAAAAACGGGAAACAACAAGGAGAAAGCAGTGAAAACAAGGGAAAAGCAAGGACTGGGCAGACAAAAAACAGGGAAAAGGTAAGGAGAAAGCAGTGAAAATTAGGGAAAAGCAAGGTAAGGACACAAAAAATGGGGGGAAAATTGAGGAGAAGAAAGGAGCAGGAGTGATGCAGCAGCACAGGGAGAGCTGAGCCTTTTTGTAATTTAGAAGACACACAAATTTAGGGAAAACAAGGAGATGGCAGTAAAAACGAAAAAGCAAGGAGAAAGCACACATAAAATGGAGGTAAAAGCAAGGAGAAAGCAGTGTAAACGAGGGAAAAGCAAGGAGAAGGCACTCAAAAAACAGGGGAAAATCAAGGATAGGGTAGTGAAATGGAGGGAAAAGCAAGATGAGGCATTCTAAGAAAGTGGGGGAAAAGCAAGGATTAAGTAGTGAAAACGAAGAAAAAGCAAGGAGCAGGCACATAAAAAATGGGGGGAAAGCAAAGAGAAAGCACTGAAAATGACATAAAAGCAAGGCAAGGGCACACAAAAAATGGGGCAAAAGCAAGGAGAAAGCAGTGAGTACGTAAGGGGAAAAGCAAGGAGAAGGTACTCACAAAACGAGGGAAAAAAGCAAGGAGAAGACTGCGATGGAGCTGGGCATTTTTATTTACATTTTTGCTGCAGATTCACAGATCCACCAAGCCTAAGGGGTCAGAGTATTCCTACCATGCCCCCTTCTGTTTCCTTTTTTACTTTTTTCTTCGGACTCGGCTGAGTACGAGTTCCAAGATGGCTACCAGCACTTCCTGGTTGAAGCACTGGCAGCCAATCCGATCTCAACATGAGATCTGTTGGTTCCACAAGGATCCACATCCCTAGATATGTATATTTATTTTTCCTTTAATAACTCCAAACTACTGGATGGATTTCCACCAGATTACAAAAAGGGCTCTTTCTGGACAAAGAGCTAGCTTTCTGCCAAATTTGGTGTAATTCTATTCGGTGGTTCATGCTGCAGTCATGTTTAAAATCCCTATGGGAAATTGCATGGGGTAAATGTGTTTTAGGACCCTCCCTTTTTCTCCCCTGCTTGATAGATCACACTGAAACTTTCAAGACGGCAGCTGAAGTAAGTAGCGAAGTACCACACGCACACACACACAGACACACACATATATATATTTTATATATATATATATCATATATATATGTGTATGTAAACACTTAGAAAATCAAAGGTTACAGGGGTGTTGTAGTTAGAAAATAGAATTTAAAAAAACGTAGAAATTCACTGAAAGACTGAAAGAACCAAGGTGACAGGGACGTTATAGTTAGGTTCTGAATTCACATGCACAAAACCGTCGACATTCAGTTGTTATCTTTAGAGGTATTTCAAGTAATTATAACTCGTGCCCCAAAGTTACTATAACTTATGCCCTCGCCATGCACAGTTTTGTTAGCACTCATTTTATTGGAAATGTTGCAGTTATATTATGACTCATATCACAGAAGATGTCATCACTAATGTAATATGTTGGGTGAGTAGCAGTACATGGCGAGGGCGTGATTTTTTGTGGGTGTATATTCAGAATCTAACTATAACGTCCCTGTAACGTTCGTTTTTTTCAAGTGAATTTCTAAAAAATGTTGACGTTAAGTAAGATTCAATTACCTTAATTTAATCCAACTCTCACCCGTGCATGGTGGTGGTTACCTCTGGCCACCCTCCGGTAGGCATCCAACCCAGTGTCATGCAGGGCCTTTGACCTTACGGAAAGAACTTGTAGGTCTTTTTGTCATTTGCATGCTCAAAGTAGTGAAAAGCTGCTCTGTTCTCAACAGGAGATGACAAGAGATAACCCACTTGTCACAATCACTACAGGAGATATTGCGCTCCGAAAGAGCAATGATGTATTCACCTCCACCAAGGATTTCAGATACTTTTTCAAGGTGGAACTGCAGAAAAAACACATTTGATTTTCCTTGGCCATGAGCAAGAAGTTAGGATGATTTTCAGTTTACGGAAATGGAGCTTCAACGCGGGGACATGCTTTGTTTATATTTGAGGATGCTTCCCATTGAGGTTTAATTTCGGTGAAATGAGTGTCACTGCCAGATGGATCATGACCTGCTTAGAAAAGGGCACAGTTATGTGCAAAAATGCCCCTACTTTTCAAATGCACGGACATGCCCAGAGGTGGTGGTGGTTCCTGGGGCTCTTAAGAGCCACGGGGGGGTGGTCCATCAGGTCCCCCTCAAATTTTTGAATGAAGCCCTCGGGAGGTGGTGGTCCCCATTGGATCTAAAACGCTTGAGGAGGGGGATCTGCATGGCTCCCCTCCAAGTTCTAAATAAAGCCCCAAGGAGGTGGTATTTCCTGGAGCTCCATCAAGCCTGTGTAGGTGGGTCCACCCAGCCCCCCCTCCAAGTTCTAAGTAAAGACCCAGGGAGGTGGTAGTCCCCAGGGCTCTTTATAGTCTCAGAAGAGGACTGCATGTGCCCCCTCCCAACATTTTATTATTTGGCAGGCCACTAAGACCTGACCCACCCGGGGACTAAACTTTAAACAAGCATGAGAAACTGCACTTGTTTTTCTTAAATTTTCCCAGAATTCACGAATCCTCTGCAGTTTTGAGAGAAAAATTTTAAAACATGTTTTGTGACCCTGGCAGGGTCCCTGAGAAACCCAGCACCAGGCTTAGGGGGTCAGGGTATTCCAACCTTGACCCTTTTCTTTATTTTTAAATTTGGTTTTCGGGACTCTGTTGAGTCTGAGTCCCAAAATGGCTGCCAACGCTTCCTGGTTGAAGTGTTGACAGCCAATCAGATATCAGCAGTGGGACTGTCGTATCAGTAGTGGACCAGCATCCCTAGATGTCTATATTTTTTTACCTTTACATTTCTCTGAAACTAATGCAGGGACTTACACCAAATAACAAAAAGGGTACTTTCTGGACCAAGAGCTACCTTTCTACCAAATTTGGAATAATTCTGTCTAGCGGTTCAGGCTGTAGTTGTGTCTAAAACTCCCTATGGAATTGTATGAGGGAAAAAGCGTTTTTGTAACCCCCCCCCCACTTTCTTCGGCCCCCTCTTGACTAATTACCCTAAAACTTTCAAGACAGCTGCTGAAATGAATAGCAAACTAGTTTTAAACATTTTTATGAAGATTTGTCAAACAGTGTAAAAGTTATTGGCAAAACAAAAATGATTTTGCTTTGGAAACTAGGTCCTAGGTGTAGCTATTTACCGCTGAACACCAGTAGGTAATATATATATAGATGATATAAAATATAAAGAAATAAAACAATTAATACTATAAAATCTATTTAACCAATATTATGAAAACTATTGGAGTCTAAGAATATTAAGTATGTTCCCACTCTTGTTTATGCAACGTTAGGGAAAGTGTTGGACTTCGGAGGGGTTAGATTTATTATTCCTACATCAGTCACCACAATAATAGGAAAAGTGTTGGACTTCGGAGGACTTCGATTTACTATTCTCACTCTAGTCAGAGCAACAGTAGGGAAAGCGTTGGACTTTGAAGGGGTGAAATTTACTATTCCCACTACGGTCTACACAACAGTAGGGAAAGTTTTGGACTTTGGAGTAGGTAATTTACTATTCCCAATCCAAACAACACAACAGTAAGGAAAGCATTGGATTTCAGAAGGGTTAAATTTACTTTTCCAGCTCCAGTCAGTGCAACAGTAGGGAAAGTGTTGAACTGTGAAGAGGTTAGTTTTGCTATTCCTATTGCATTCGAAGCAAGAGTAGGGAAACATCTAATTTCAAATGCCTTACATATATGAATAACCCCATGAATGTAGAAAAAACATTTATGTATATGGGTATTAAAGAAACTAAAACAATTAATCAATGTATATAATAGGTAATTCAATAAAACAATAATAATCAATTAATAAATAATTGCTATTAAATTATTAATTATTAACTGCCCACCCAATAAAATTAGGAACACTGACATTATTCACAATATTATTATTGTCAACATTATTTGTGCATCACTATGTTTGTGTGTCACATTATTTAATTTCTGATATTTCTGTCTCCCTATGTTTTTAAAATGACCTTTTGTCCAAACACCTTGCTAGAGATTGTGAGGAAGTAAAAGTGACAGGGATTATAACTGATTAAGAAAGCGAGAGTCAAAAATAGTGACAATAAGTGAGCGTGAGTGCAAGATTAAGCAAGAATGTGGTTAAGTGTGAATGATTGAGTCAGAGTAAATGGGAATAAATGCAACTGAGCGAGAGAAAGGGTGAGTGTAAATGTGAGTATAAGCGAGTGACTGAGAAAGCATGTGTAAGTCCGAGTAAGAATGATTGTGAGTGAGCACAAAAAATTCCAAGAAAGTGAAAATAAATGGCTGAAAGTGAGTGTGAGTGAGAATAAGTGTGAATGAATGTAAGATAGCATGACTGGAATTGCAGTGTTAAGCTTGAAAGTCTGCAGTTGGCCCTGGCATATTGAAGGTAATTCTTGTTTTATAGTGGTACCCTGGCATAATAATGGCACCAGCTTAATGGGGGTAATGCATAGTGGACACCCATGGTAAACTACCGATACTAACAAACTGGAGGCAATTCTTGACATAGGACACACCAATGGCAAAATGCTGACATACTGAGGTGATTTGTGACATAAGCATCACGCATAGTGTATCAATCAGTCAAATCAATCATGGATTTATAAAACGCAGCTAATCACCCATGGGGTCTCAAGGCACTGAATGTAGGTGAGCTGCTCAATCGAAGAGCCAGGTCTTGAGGTCCTTCCTGACTGCTTCAGTGAAGCAGTCTGCCTGAGCTTGAGGGGAAGTGTGTTCCATGTCCGGGCTGCTAGGTAGTAGAGGGATCTTCCTCCTGCTGTACTTTTCCAGATCTTGGGGATGGCTGCAAGGACGAGCTGAGAGGAACGGAGACATCTGTTGGGTACGTAGAAGGTGAGATGTTGGTTGAGGTATGCTGGTACTGTGTTGGGTAGTGCCTTGAAGGTGTGGATCAGGAGTTTGTATGTGATGTGCTTGTTAACTGGGAGCCAGTGTAGGTCTCTGAAGTGGGAGGAGATTCAGCTGTGTCAGCAGATGTCCAGGATGAGTCAGGGTGCTGCATTCTGGACTCTTTGTAGTCTTGATTAAAGTTTCTTGGTAATGCTGATATAGAGTGCATTGCCGTAGTCCAGTTTGCTGGTGATGAGTGTGTGGGTGACTGTCTTTCTCGTGTGAGGCGGAATCCATTTTAAAATCTTCCGCAGGAGATGAAGGGTGTGGAAGCTTGATGAGGAGATGGAGTTAATTTGGCGGGTCATCGATAAAAAGGAGTCTAAGATAGTGCCCAGGTTGGGTGCATGGTCAGTGGTGGTGGGGGCATTACCCAGAACGGTGGGCCACCAGTTGTTGTTCCAGGCAGAATGGGTGGAGCCGATCACGAGGATCTCTGTCTTGTCTAAGTTGAGCTTGAGGCAGCTGGTCTCCATCCAGGCAGCGAATGCTCTCATCCCACTGTGGAAATTCATCATGGCTTGCGCAGAGACCTTGGACAGTAAGAGGATCAGTTGGTTGTCGTCGGCATAGGAGACTATGTTTAGCTTGTGTTGTTTGGTGATCTTAGCGAGCAGGGATATGTAGATGTTGAAAAGCGTCAGGCGGAGTGAGGATCTTTCGGGCACTCTGCAGCAAGTGTCTTTAGGTTCTGATGTGAACGGTGATAGTCTGACCCTCTGTGTTCTTCCGGCGAGGAAGGACCTGATCCAGTTCAGGGCTTTGTCTTGGATGCCGGAATTGTGCAGTCTGTCACAGAGGGTGGAGTGGGAGATGGTGTCAAATGCAGCAGAGAGGTGGATGAGTGCAGCAGTGCCTCTGCGGTCCAGTATAATGCGTATGTTGTCGGTGGCTGCTAAGAGTGCGGTTTCAGTGCTGTGGTTGCTTCTGAATCCAAACTGGGAAGGGTCTAGGATACAGTGTGCCTCAGGGAACTTGGTGAGTTTCTGGCTGACGGCTTTCTCCGTTATCTTGGCTGGGAAAGGGAGTAGAGAGATGGGTCTGTAGTTTGTCTGCTCCCTAGGGTCGGCAGTGGGTTTCTTGAGTTGCAGGCTGATTTCGGCGTGTTTCCAGTCTGTCGGGAATGTGGCGGTCTTGAAGGATAAGTTGATTGTTCGGCAGAGCTTCGGTGCTGTGGATGCGCTGGCCAAGTTGAGAATGTGATGAGGGCATGGATCCAAGTGTGCTCCCAAGTGAATGGAGTTAATCAGTCTTTGGGTGTCCTGTATGGTGATGGGGGTCCAAGAGTTCGGTATCTGGTGGGGTGGTAGGTCCATGGAGGTGAGTGGTGTTGGCGGGCTTTGGTTCCTGAAGCCTTCGTAGATGTCCTGGGTCTTACGGTGAAAGAAGGTGGCGAGGTCGTTGCACAGGTCTTGGGAGAGAGAGATGGATAAGGTGTCTGCCCTGGAGTTTGTGAACTCATTGATGATGGCGAAGAGCTCTTTGCTGTTGTGAGTGCTGGTGTTGAGGAGTGCTTGAAAGGTGGCTTTTATGGCGGCTATGATGTTCTGGTGGTGCGTGTTGACTGCATTTTTGTAGCCTGTGTCGTCTTTGGTGGATTTGTGGAGCCTCAATTTATGTTCCAATCGTCTGCAGATGTACTTGAATTCCTGTAGGTCTGGCGTAAACCACTTGGGTGTTTTGCTCTATCAATTCTCTGCCGATTCTCTTAGGGGGGCTTCGTTGTCAGCGCAGTTTAAGAGCCAACTGTGTAGGTTGCTTGCGGCTTCATTAGCGTCTGTTGCATCCGGTGGGAGGGAGTGGTTGAGAGTGTTGGTTAGCTGTGCTTTTATGACTCAACCCCAACATCTGCCAGAGGCGTGGGGGTTGTGGTAGTGTCCGGTGTTCTTTGTGTAGGTAAAGTGGATGCACTTGTGGTCCGTTCAATAGTGTTCATAGGTGTGGGAGATGGTGATGTTGTCCCCTGCTGAGAAGACGGGGTCGAGAATGTGTCTGGCTCTGTGGGTGGGGACGTTGCCGAGTTGTTTGAAGCCAAGAATTGTGAGGTTGTCCAGGAGGTTTGAGGTGTTGGGGTCATCAAGGGTATCAAGGTGGAAATTGAGGTTGCCAAGTAGGATGTAGTTGGAGGAGGTGAGTACTTGGGGGACGATAAGGTCGGCAATGTCTTCGCAGAAGTGGTGTCAAGGTCTGGGTGGCCTGTAGATGAGGGTGCCATATAGGAGGTGTTTGGGTTGGTCTGTATCTGGAAATGTCGGTGCTCGTGTGTTGACTGAGACTGTGACTCCATGGTGGTAGTCAGACAGAGGTTGTTCTTGTAGATTATGGCAATGCCTCCTGTAGGCCAGTTGGCTCTGTCCTTGTGGATGATTTTGTAGTTGTCCGGGATGGCTGTGGCGATGTCTGGGGCAGTGGTGGGGGTGATCCAAGTCTCTGTGAAGAAGGCGACATCCAGGGCTGTTGAGTTGAGGAAGTCCCAGACTTCTACCACATGTTTGACGAGGGAGCTTGTGTGGAGGAGTATGCACTTGAGGTGGCTGTCCATGCTTGGTGTGTGATCATGGGGTGGTCCTTGGAGGGTGCTGGAGCAGCTGCTGCAAGAAAAAAGTCCATGGGTGTTCCTGGGGTCGGCTTGATGGCAGGCTGATGATCTTCCTGTGTATGTAGAGCATTAATGTAAAAGTCCTGGCGCTAACATATTGTATGAATTTTTTGGTATAAGGTGGCACCCATGACATGTGGGGGCTCCAATGACAAAATGCTGGACGAGGCACAGTGGAGGTAATTTTTTTAATATTGGGGCACTTTGAAAAAAAATGTGTCAACTGGTTTCATTGGCTTGTCAAGCCAAGAAAAAGGTATCCCTGCATTGGGAGGGGAGTCAAGTGTGTTGAGAAGGACTGAGTGATCCACAATGTCACAGGCATCAGAAAGTTCAGGCAAGATGACAATGGCCAACTGTCTATTATAGCTGTCCGATGTGATGAAGCTGGAAACATGAATGAGAGCTCTTTTCAGGAGATTCTATTTGGAATAGGCCACTAAGGTTGTTTGATGTCAAATAACTGGTGAACCTTTCTAGACGTTCTAGGATTTTATAAGAGTGTGGCTGCATTAAAATGAGCTGGTTGCTAACTGGAGTTGACTGGTCAGTGGTAGATTTTTTTAAAAGATGAAATGTCAAGTTTGGTTAGAAGAATTATCGGTATTCTTCACTGAGAAATGAAATGTTGAATTACTGAGACAGTGAGGTGAGGGTTCTGGAGTAGACAGAGAGACATTTTGTAATTTACATTCAGAAGGGGTGATGAGATGTGCATGGGGGATCAGCTGATTCAGAGTAGATTGAGGTGAGGGATGGGAATGACTCATTGACTAAGGAGGAGATGAGAAAAGGGCAGATAGGATTTAGGGCCTGATTTAGAGATTGGTGGATGGGTTACTCCATCACAAAGTGACAGATATACCGCCCACCTTATTATGAGTCCCATAGGTTGTAATGGGATTGTAAGATGCCGGACTGGGTATCTGTCACATTTGTGACAAAGTAACCCCATCCACCAAACTCTGAATCAGGCCCTTAGTGAACAGAGGATTGAGTGTAAGACCTGCAAAATATGTTTAGGCTATGGCTGAAGAGAAAATAAATTAGGCTGCAATTACCTTTGGTTTTGGTAAGGGTGGTGGTGAGGGTGAAGAGCATGAGGCAGTTGTCTACACGTGCTCTGAGGCACTTTTCTGTCCAGAAACAACAGCTTTGGGAGGCCTCTTTCTGATTATCTGTGCTGAAGTCAGGCACTCTATCTTGAGGTACCTCAGTTACTTCTTCATGTATTCATTCTTTCATTCCTAAATGTATTTATTTATTCATTCATTCATTCTGCATTCCTTTTTGTTTGTGTATCCATTAGTGATTGGACAACATGCCCCTTAACTCTGCACATGTTGTTGTTCTGTCAAAGTCCTGTCTTTACTTACTGGCACTTGGGAAAAAACATACCTTCTCCACGTGATTAACTGAAGCGATGGTGCCAGTAGTCAAAAGGGTCTTCAATGAAAATGCACAGAATCCACAATTTGTTTGCAGTACACAGAAGTAAGGATACTGGGAATATCTATTTAACACTTCAAACTATGCCTGCTGACATTCTTTTATACAAATCACATGAGGTGAGTGCAGCACAGATAAAGTAGTCAGAGTCTACCTCCACATCACACAACAGAAACCTGCATCCTGTTACAAGAGATTCCTCCCCAGAATCATGACAGCATGAGAATGTGTCCAATTTGTAGCAATAACTGTTCCAAGCTATTGCTCAGAATAAAGATTGAGGGCCTCATTATGAGTCTTGTTGTCGGACAAGCCGACCGCCAGACTTGCGGTCTCCCTCCAGCCCAATTACCAGGTTTTCACTGGGCTGACTGGTGGATGCCAAGGTTTCCACTGGTCAACTCAGTGGAAACTGTGCAGCGGCATTGGTCCAATGCTGTCACACCAGGGGGCTCCCAGCACCTTCAGAGTGCAAGAGTGCGCATTCCGAGGGGGGGCTCTGTGTACTGCCCATACCATGGGTCCATTGGCATGCCCTCCAGAGTCGTAATGTGGTAGTCGGACCACCACAGTTGCAGCGATCTGACCGTCACTGCGAAGCTGGCGCTCCTTGGACCGCCAGACTCGTAATGAGGCCCAAAGCCCAGAGGCTGAATTACTAATCATGACATCTATCAAGTATGTCCAACAAATGCACATGAGTGTCACCCTGTTTGGGGTGTTCTGGACTAAATAAAATTGTTAGTGTGGGCCACCACTGATCAATTTCAATGATATGGTGATTACAAAAAATTAGGGGAGCATATGAGAGCTTGACAAAGTGTTCATTTCTATTTAGTAGAAGCCTCTAGATGTATTGCAAACTTATGGTGAAGTCCTGCCTCAGGACGAGGAAATGTAGTGCTATAGTGCTAGGTACCAGTCACCCCTGGAAGTTGTCCAATCACAATAGCAAGTAACAAGAGTACATCTGTGTACTTTTGGGTACTGTGAACTGCACAGCTGAGGGACACTCTGAAATTTGAGTCCCTCAGGTTAAATTTTATTGTGGTGTATTCAAAGTTTGTACACTTTTAAAAACACTTTTAATAATTATTGTCACAGCTTCGAGCCTCGGTGATGGATATCAGCGAGCAATGGGAACAGAGAAAGCCACTGGAGACCGTGAAGACAGATATTTCAGAATTTATAAGTTTGAATTAGATTGGTGGATTGATGTTCACTCATCTGGCAACTTGCAGAAGGTTTCTAGGTGTAGAATCCGAAGCTATGGGCTGTTGACAAATTCCCCATTTTCATCTAGAAGAGTTGCCTCTAGAATGGGTGAAGGGCTTTTTACTGCCCAGTTAAGACATTTATTTCTGCCTTTTCCTAGTAGTCTTGCGCCTAGTCTCCCTTATCACCCTCTTGACCCGACCCCCTGACCTTGCAGTCTACCCTTGACCTTCCCCCCAAAATCGTATCTTCCTGGGGCCACTACCATTTGTTCAATGATCCACTGATCTTGAGCAGGGTTTGCGTTCGACTAATACCAACACACATTGCATACATACATATACATACATGCATACATCCATATCTACATTTCTCGAACAGACTCCAGTAGGACTGGGTCAGTGCACCCTTGAACTCTACCACTAAGGTCTTTAACACTAATGCGTCTATAAAATTACTTCAAAAAGCATACTCCTGTACAATATAAATTAAATTATCTGAACATGCTATAGTGGGAATTTAAATGTGCAAATACCCAGAGACTGCTGGCTTTTAATATTGTTTTTATTCATCCCCGGTGCACTGTTTTGTATGGGAATGGATGTATAACACTCTACTTTCTGCCAAAGCAGATTCGGAACGAGTTGCAGATTGGCAATTATGCTGGAATGGAGAAAGAACTAATTATCTTTGGGTGTGAGCAAATATTCTTTGGAAGACGAGGGTTTTTATTTTTCGTTCCAGTGAGGTTTTTTGTCTGATTTAAAATGTCAGGGAGCGTGTTCTGAATGGGACTAGTACACCATGAGCAGGGCTGCAAAAATAACAACTAATGGGCAGGAAGGACCTCAAGACCTGGCTCTTCGATTGAGCAGCTCACCTACATTCAGTGCCTTGAGACCCCATGGGTGATTAGCTGCGCTTTATAAATCCATGATTGATTTGACTGATTGATACACTATGCGTGATGCTTATGCCACAAATCACCTCAGTATGTCAGCATTTTGCCATTGGTGTATCCTATGTCAAGAATTGCCTCCAGTTTGTTAGCATCGGTAGTTTACCATGGGCTTGCCTTAAGTGCTGCATTCGTCTCCTGCCAGTTAAGGCGAAGCAAGGTCAGAGATGGGCTCTGGCCAAGCCCATTGGCAGCCTCCTGAAGCAAAAGAGCGCAGAAGAGGAAGGTGGCTGGGCGACGCCACCAGAGGAGCCACTGACCCGTCGTCCATTTTGTGATTCAGCAAGGTTTCTACAGTTGCGCGCTTGAGAAATCTGTTCTATTCTGCGCTTCTCTGGAAGTGCAGCTAGATAGCGCTGTCTGCAGCTTCTGCTATGCTTGGCCTGTGCATTGGGCAGACCTGCACATCAGAGGATGGCATCATGCAGGTGTGATGAGTGCCCCTCGTCCACAGCTAAAGTACCAGATACTGGTAGCAGCGAGCAGAGTACAGCTCTAGGCCGTGTATGAGTACCATCAGCAAGAACGAGAAAAGAGGTTGGTAGCAAAAAACACCAAGGCTGGCCAAGCCTCCACGAGAACTTCTGAAGCATCAAGTAGATTCCATCTGAGACTGGACTGTCTGCCTCTACATTATCAGCCTTGCAGAAACTGCCCATAGAGAGGACTGGCTTGCCATGCAAGCCTTGTGTAGATGGACGAGAAAACTTTACAACGCTGTTGCCTACTTTAATGTACATATATTCTGTGCTGAAGCTTGCTCTGCTCCTAACAAACCATTCTTGTTTTTGTGTGTTTGAAGGAAGTATGTAATTGCAGCTGCTTAAACTGTGTAGGTTGTTTGTGAAACGTGTGCTCTTCCTTCTTGTTCACCATCTTTGTTGTGTGTAAAGGAAGCGTACGCAACTGCAGCATTTTCCTTACCTGTTCTGTGAGGTAAGCTTATTGCTCGGATGGGCTTGTCCCTGCATTGTGAGTAACACAACTAAGGGTTCCACTGGTGCCCTCATTTTTTGGTGCCCAGACCACACAACAATAATGCCCACATTCCAACATGTAGTCTGTGTGAAGCATTCTGGAACCCAGAGTTTTAGGCTTTTTGATTTAGAAGGGTTCCCTAAAACACAGGACTATTCTCTGTTCACTACTACCGAGTCATGGAGCAGTGGTGGTGAAATAACATATTTCTGATCTGTTGTACAGGACATTCCTTTCTCCTCTCCATGACACAGTGACTGGTAGTGTAACTCCCTGATGAATGCATTTCTGTGAATATGAGGCCAATGAGATTTTGATTCACCCCTGGCAGAACATAACACAAGATGGCGGGTGAGAGACAGCCCCCCCCAGTGAGGCTATGCGTATTGCTGCCATTCCTGAACTTTTGCATTAGTATCAGACAGTAAGGCGAGGGGTCATAGAGACAGGGTTACTTCAAATAAGCAGCAGGGACTTTTTAAACAGAGGCACGCTAATTTTCCCTCCCCGAGCACCACTGTTTGGCGTGATAGCAGGTGTAGGGAGGTGGAAACTATAGTCTCCTCTGTTGTGCAGAGGGTATCATCCAGCAGATTTGCCCCATTTTTCTACAAAAGGTACTACCCACAAAGGCAGATGGATACCAGGTGCAAGACATTCACAAGTGATTGTGTGTGATGGTTTGTGTGCTCCGGTTTGAAATACCACTTCTCACTACTTGTGGAAAGGATGACCTGAAACAGAATTTCTGTTCTACAGAGGTGAGACTCTAAGGGGCACACATGAGAGCCCTTAGCGCCACCAGAGCGTCACTTTTTGTGACACGCCAGTGGCACAATGCCCTGTGTCTTATATACACGGTGGTGTTTGGGTACTTTTCATTGCTTAACGCCACCTTGTAAATACGGCCCCTTCACATGCAGCCCTTAGCGTGGAAGGGGCATGCAACGGGTGTTGCTGTGGGTGTGCCACAGCAGCACCTACCGCATTTTGACGCTGCCTCAGATTTGCAAGTTTTCGTAAACCTGAGGCAGTGTCAAAATCTAACGTCACCCCAGGGGTGGTGTTAGCAAGGCACAACGAGGAGGAATAATTTTATTCCTCCTCATTTTTTGCTTCCTCTTTGTGTACTGCATTCTGCAGCATGCACAAAAAGAACGAAATGCCAGAAATGATTGTTTATGTGTGGGAAGGTGTCCCTTCCTGCACATAAACAATCATTAAAAAATGATGCTTTGGCAATTCTGTGTGTGATGTATTCTGCAGCACACGAAGAAGTGCCAAATCGTTATTAGTGATTATTTATGTGCAGGAAGAGACACCTTCCCACACATAAACAAACCCCTCACCGCATGATGGTGCAAGGATGCCTGCATTGGCGCTATGCAGGTCAATTTAGTGCCAGCGCAGGGGGTAACGCAGGGGTGCATTGTGTTCTAATAAATACGGCGCATCCCTACGTTTCTAAAGTGACGCAGCACAGCGCTGCCAATTTTGGCACAGCACCACGCTGCACCACTTTTTAGTCAACCTGGCCCCATGAGAGGGAACCACATTGAACTAGTTCTAGGACCCTGATTCAGGACCCTGATAGTGGAATCAACATTCCCTGTCTGCAACATGACTACAAAATTGGGCTTGAGACTTCCTTACTTGGTTGTAGATTTCTTGTTGACTGAAGAAGCTGTGCTCCACAGAGTTCTGGAGGAACTCTTGAGATCTAGACTGATATCGTTGGCAGGCAATCTCCCAGAGGTGAGAGAACATTACCTGGAAAGTCTTCAAGGACATACTGTGGGACTGCAAGAGTCTGTCTGGCCCATTGAGAGACAGGAGAAGAAAATACCATAAATAAAGAGGCTGTCCAGAGGAGCCCAACTGCTGTGGCAAAGTGGAATGGACAAACAAGATTTATGGACTGACTTGGGATTGATGCAGGAGCTGATTTAGGTGCTGGATTGGGTCTCCATGCCTCCCTGATCAATGTAAAATCACCGTCAATGTGCTATGTCTAAGAAGAAAAGAAGTACTAATACAGGAGCTGACCCGATTGCTGGAGTTCGTTTTCATGACTCCTGGCCACTGCTTGAACCATAACCAGAGCACTGTGCACATGTATTTGTGTGTGTGAGATGGAAGCCTGTTGAACTAACATATGTAGGTTGCAGAATCTGTGAGGAAACCAAGGATTCCAATTTTCATTAATGTCAATAAGGCATTTTTCGCAATTGACTAAAAACGTGTTAAAGTAGAATAAGCCTGTTGGTGACGCCCAATTTGTGGTTTAGAAAGAGGTGGGGCAGGAAAGAACACTATTCATGAAAGTAATTCAACATTTTTGCCTAGACAGATCAGAACACAATGACAATTAATGAGGCAAAGACAAAATTCACAGAGAATATTGTAAACGCTCATTTTCACCTCTTTTTGGGTGACCTCAATGGTGAGCTGCGCCCCTGCAGTGACAATTCTAGGAGATTGGTTCCACTGACATTTATAGCAGCATAATGTTAATCGATTTTAGCATGAAAAAAAACCTAATCACCCCTAGATTGCCAGACAACTCAGAACATCTCTCAGTGGGGCCAGCACAATGGTTTAGGTGAAATATGGTGATTGAATGTTGATGATAAAATTAATTCAGTATAAAATCCTGACTACTAAGCTCAAGATCGACATGGGGAGAATCTTCTGGCGATAGATTGATCTTTCCCCTGTATTTACTATCTTACAGTTTAAGGTCATCTGTGTTGCCTGCAATGAAAGCCTCAATGTCCAAGCCTACCAAAGCAATGGGCTATACTTAGCAGTAGTATGAGCCACACTCTGGAATGATCAGGCGCACTAATATCTGAAGAAATTTACCAAAAGTATATGAAGACTAGTAAAGATGGAATTCTGATGTAGGGTATTCAAGTCGGACAAGCTAGCTGTCTGAATAAAGTTGTCCCTAACTGCCTCATTAGCAGTGTAAACTTTTTTGTGCCTAATTTCATACTACTAGTTGAGAGCAAATAGGATTTGGTCATCATTTTGTGAAAGCATGGGACTTGGAATGTCATGCAATTTAATCAGTCGCAAAGAGTATTCAAGTGTGTTATTCTCCATTTTCACTGCGAAAAACTGGGAAATCGGGTGCTAAAACTGCCTGAGGAAGTAACGTGACTGTGGTGTAGCGGTAGTCCTCTAGACATTTAACTGCTAAGAGCGTGTCACTTGTAACCATTGGGTAATAGCTCCTCCTCGGATGCAAGTAGCATGATATCTCCAAAAGCCACATTTATATAACTGAATTTGTTGTAATCCACTGTACATATTAACCCCTTCGCTGCCAGGCCTTTTCCCCCTCAGGTGCCAAGCCTTTTTTTGGCTGTTTGGGGCAGTTCACGCTTAGGCCCTCATAACTTTCTGTCCACACACGCTACCCACTCCAAATTTACGTCCTTTTTTCCCCACATCCTAGGAATTTTAGAGGTACCCGGACTTTGTGGGTTCCCCTGAAGGAGACCAAGAAATTAGCCAAAATACAGTGAAAATTTCATTTTTTACAAAAAAATGGGAAAAAAAGCTGCAGAAGAAGGCATGTGTTTTTTCCCCCTGAAAATGGCATCAACAAAGGGTTTGTGGTGCTACAATCACCATCTTCCTAGCTTTCAGGAACAGGCAGACTTGAATAAAAAAAAAACATTTTCAACACAATTTTGGCATTTTACTGATACATATTGAAATTGAGGTGAAGGAAAATAAAAAAATTTCTCCGTGTTTTACTCTGTAACTTTTTCCTGCGATGTCAGATCTTTTAAAGCAATATACCGTTACATATGCTGGACTCTTCTGGTTGCGGTGATATCTAGGGCTTGTAGGTTCATCAAGAACCCTAGGTACCCAGAGCCAATAAATGCGCTGCACCTTGCAATGGGTTTTCATTCTGTAACAGGTATACAGCAATTCATTTGCTGAAATATAAAGAGTGAAAAATAGGTATCAGGAAAACCTTTGTATTTCCAAAATGAACATTAGATAAGGTGTTGGGAAGCAGTGGTTATTTGCACATCTCTGAATTCCGGGTGCCCATACTAGCATGTGAATTACAGGGCATTTCTCAAATAGACTTTTCTATTCACACTGTCTTACATTTGGAAGGAAGAAATGTAGAGAAAGACAAGGGGCAATAACACTTGTTTTGCTATTCTGTGTACCCCCATTTTCCCAATAAAAATGGTACCTCACTTGCGTGGGTAGGCCTAATGCTCGCGGCAGGAAATGCAACATGGACAAATCACATTTTTACATTGAATTCTGATGTGTTTTTTGCAAAGTCCCTAGCTGTAGATTTTGGCCTCTAGCTCAGCTGGCACCTAGGGAAACCTACCAAACCTGTGCATTTTTTAAAACTAGACACGTAGGGGAATCCAGGAGGGGTGGTTTGTGTGGCTCTCACTAGGTTCTGTTACCCAGAAACCTTTGCAAACCTCAAAATCTGGCCCCCAAAAAAACTTTTCCTCACATTTTGGTGACAGAAAGTTCTGGAATCTGAGAGGAGCCACACATTTCCTTCCACCCAGCATCCCTCTAAGTCTCCCAATAAAAATGGTACCTTACTTGTGTGGGTAGGTCTAGCGCCCATGACAGGAAATGCCCCAAAACACAATGTTTTCCCAAAGAAAACAGGGCTGTTTTTTGGAAAGTGCCTAGCTGTGGATTTTGGCCTCTAACTCAGCCGGAACCTAAGGAAACCTACAAAACTTGTGCATTTTTTAAAACTAGACACCTCAGGGAATCCAAGATGGGGTGCCTTGTGGGGCGCTCACCAGGTTCTGTTACCCAGAATCCTTTGCAAACCCCCAAATTTGGCAAAAAAACACATTTTCTTCACATTTCGGTGACTGAAAGTTTTGGGAATCTGAGAGGAGCCTCAAATTTCCTTCCACCCAGCGTTCCCCCAATTCTCCCGATAAAATGGTACCTCACTTGTGTGTGTAGGCCTAGTGCTTGCGACAGGAAATGCCCCAAAACACAACATGGACACATCACATTTTCCCAAAGAAAACAGAGCTGTTTTTTGCAAAGTGCCAAGCCTTGGATTTTGGCCTCTAGCTCAGCCGGCTCCTAGGAAAACCTACCAAACCTGTGCATTTTTTTAAACTAGACACCTAGGAGATTCCAAGATGGGGTGACTTGTGGGGCTCTCACCAGGTTCTGTTACCCAGAATCCTTTGCAAACCTTAAAATTTGGCCAAAAAAAACACTTTTTCCTCACATTTCGGTGACAGAGAGTTCTAGAATGTGAGAGGAGCCACGAATTTCCTTCCACCAAGCGTTCCTCAAAGTCTCCCGATAAAAATGGTACCTCACTTGTGTGGGTAGGCCTAGTGCCCGTGAAAGGAAATGCCCCGAAACACTATCTGGACACATCAAAATTATCAAATACAAAACAACCTGTTTTTGTGGGGGGCGAGGGCACCTGCGTTTTTGGTCCTGGGCTCAGCAGCCATACAAAGAAACCTACCAAACCTAGACATTTCTGAAAACTAGACATCCGTGGGAGTCCATGGAGGTGTGACTTGCGTGGATCCCACAGTGTTTTCTTACCCAGAATCCTCATCAAACCTGAAATTTAGCTGAAAAATCAATTTTGTCCCATATTTCTGTGTGGGATCACCACACTGGGACAAATTTCCTACCTCCCAACGTTCCCCTCAGTCTCCCTGTAAAAATTATACCTCACTTGTGTAGGTGGGCCAAGTTCCTGTGACAAGGAAGAGTCAAAAATATGTCGGAATTGAGGGGGAACCAAAGCGGGCTCAATCGGGCAGTTTGAAAAAAAACATTTTTAGGATGACAAGTGGGGCAGAACTTTTATAGTTATAGATGAGACAATGCTGGGTGGTAGGAATTTTGTGGATTCCTGCAGATTCCGGAAGGTTCCATCACAAAAATGTGGAAAAAATGTGTGATTTCCAGGCAAGTTGAAGGTTTGCAGGGCATTGTGGGTAAGAAAATGGTGCACACCACCTTGGACTCGCCCAGATCTTTAGTTTTCAGATATGTCTAGGTCTTGTGGATTTTTCTATATGGCAGTGTCCCAAAGACCAAAAAGTGCAGCCCTCACCATTCTAAGTGGGACGATTTCGAGAGTTACCCAAGCTCTCATGCACAAATTAAAACCAAAACCCAAAATAATCAAATGTCCTCTTGCTTGCCATGGGATTAGATGTTTTAGTGTGCGGGGGAGAGCTGAAAGACTGTTACCCCTTTCAGTTGGGGTAGGGGCATAACCATGCCCATACTGGTTGGTAGCCACCACCTCACTTTTTCTTTTTTTAATTCTCTGGTTCTAGTAGACTTTCTGCCCCCCCCCTCACCGGGGTGTGGATCGGGGGTAATTTCCCCATCTGCCCACTGGTGGGCAGAACAACTTTGGCCCCATTTATTTGGGGTGGATGTATGGCCATACCCCCATCCTCCTATTTTGAAAAAAATCTTCCCTGGTCTGTGGTGGGCTTTCTGCCCCCCCCTTGGGGACAGATGGGCCTCCCAAAAATTGGCCAATCTGCCCCCAAGGGGCGCAAATATGGCCAACAGTAATGTGCCCCCATGAGGAGCGACCATTGCTCAAGGGGCTGCCCCCCAAACAAAACACACACACCAATCCCTGGTGCTTAAGTGGTTTCTGCCCCTGCGGGGGCAGATCGGCCTAATAGAAATAGGCTGATCTGTCCCCAAGGAGAGCAGAAATGGCCTAAAATAAATTTGCCCCCCAGGGGAACAACCCTTGCCTAAGGGGTTGCCCCCTTGCTTGAAATTGTCGCAAAAAAAAAATCCCTGGTGTCTAGTGGTTTCTGTCCCCCTTGGGGGCAGATTGGCCTAATAAAAATAGGCTGATCTGACCCCAAGGGGGGCATAAATGGCCTAAATACAATTTGCCCCCCTGGAGAGGGACCCTTGCCTAAGGGGTTGCTCTCCATATCTAAAAAAAAAAAAGTAAACAAAAATATATCCCTGGTGTCTAGGGGTTTCTGCCCTCTTTGGGGACAGATCGGCCTAATTATAATAGGCTGATCAGCCCCCGGGGGGGCAGAAAGAGCCTTAAAATATTTTGTCCCCCTGGGGTGCGGTCCCCTCATTCAATAATATTACAAAAAAATTCCCTGGTGTCTAGTGGTTTCTGCCCCCCTTGGGGGCAGATTGGCCTAATAAAAATAGGCCGATCTGTCCCCAAGGGGGGAAGAAATGGCCTAAAAGTAATTTCCCCCCCCCCCGGGGAGTGACCCTTGCCTAAGGGGTAACTCCCGACATATTAAAAAAAACAAAAAACAAAAAAATATATATATATTCCTGGTGTCTAGCGGTTTCTTCCCTCCTTGGGGGCATATCGGCCTAATTATAGTAGGCCGATGTGACCCCAGGGAGTGCAGAAATGGCCTAAAAATAATTTGCCATCCTGGGGAGCGGCCCTTGCCCAAAGGGCCGCTCCCCTTATTGAGAAATGCAAAAAAAAAAAAGAACACCCTGGTGTCTAGTGGGCATTTCTGCTGCCCAGTCGCAATTGTGCGCTGACATCATCAGATGCCATGGGGGGGTTGTTGGGGTAGGGGTGGAAGGGGAAGCGATTCCGCTTCCATCCCTGCACTGGGGGCACTGAGGTGAGGCTCATGGGGGGAGCACTCCCCCCATGAGCCAGTCCAAGGACGGAAAGGTTACGTCCTTGGCGCCTCAGCGCCACAGCCAAGGACGTAACCATTATGTCCTTGGCTACGAAGGGGTTAAAATAGAAAGAGGGTATCTCTCCTTTGGCCTTCCCTTATGTAGCATACGCATACACCCTCCTTGATTACAATAGCAGGAGGGAATCCTCTTTTCACACTCGAAGATTTGGAAGCATGAAAGGGAGATTTCCTTTATCACTTAGGAAACAATGAGGTTTCTTTGTCTAGAATGAGTCCTCAATAGGTGCATGGCCACTCTTTACCCCCCTGACCCTTTTAGGTGTTAGAACCAGTCTGAGTCAAATGCTAAAATCATGCTTGGCTCTTCATGCTTCACTGTGCGTTTCAAGACTCTAGTTTTCATTAGCTCCACCTCGCTACTCATACAAGCACATGCTGAAATCTCATTGTGACAATCTTATCCTTCAAACAACACTGAAAGTAACACATCTCCCTAAAAGACAGACTTCTAGTGCATTGTTGTCGCATCACCACTCACTCATCTGACATGTTTTCTGGGGCATGGGTGTGGGACATTGACATCTGACCCAAAACTTGTTCCACAAACCCGTAGCAGTCTGTCTGGCTGCAACGTGAAGAAAAAAATGTCAGCCGTCCTTACAGGACATCAGGGGACCCAGCCCTCGTACTTAATTGCACAGTCTCAAATATGAGAAAGCTGGCAATTGCCCCTTCAAGAACCTGTTAGCACTCTGAGTGTTGACACAGCCTGGCAAATGTAATTGCTGGTCAGAGTGCTCACATACTCCTATTCACTTCTGGTCCTGGGCACTACTGGGCACCACTTCCACCCCTTGCTGATGACAATGTCATCTTGCTGTGTGACTGAAATCATGATGCCTAGGATTGTGGGTGTCACTTGTGTGCTGCCCAGTGGTTACCCTCTCATAACTAGCACAGTCAATCCTTTCCATACAAGGGCTCCTCAAAAACGACCTTATGTCCCTTCTGAGCAGCAGGCTACAGTGAGATTCAAAAATCTAACACAGAATTGGTAGTTTTTGTAGACTCAATGATCTACTGCAAGATTCAAGGATCTCAGGATTTTAGAATCTACTACATGATTTGAGGATCCCACAGACTTAAAAAAGCCGCACTGAGTGTCTGGCCAGGTGCTTGTCTTTCCTCAGTTTTGATGAGAGGAAGTGTCAAAGAGGGCTCTGCCCCTTCGCCTGTGCTTCTCTGTGTGGGCTCAGTTCTTCAACTGTGTTCTTAGTTCCACTATTGATAATTTCGTTAGCCAGATGTCAGGAACACATTCCCAGAAGTTTTCTGTTAGTGGCACTTCTTAAAATTCTTTCTCCAGCATGACCTCAAGGCTTTACTTACATCCTTGAAGTTATAGGACCTCTTCCAACCTGTCTTCAGAAGTCTAAGATTAGAGATAGTAAGGGAGGTGAGATATGACTTGCATACTCAAACCGTTTCACACTCTTAAAGTTGTGCTGTAACAACTGTCTCTGAGCTTCTGCGGTGTTTTTTGCAGACCTTGTGTGAACCTTTGTTTTTGAACGGTGTCTCAAGTTGTGGTGCATTAACTGTTACGACTCTGTCGTCCCATTTCTAGGGGGCGCTGTAAGGGGACTCTTGGTAGCCTGGGAATCACCTTGAACACTTAGATAGAGTCCCTTGCTGACTCCTGTTTGTTTCTCTTTTCTCCATGGTACACTTGTGTAGTACTGCATTTGCTTCCTGGGACTCCAAATCCCATAATTCACAGCCTGGTAGTCAGGAAAACCTGAATTCTGTTTCCAAATGTTTTCTATGGGAGAAATCCAGTTGCTCCTTTTCACCGGATCCTCTCCTCCAGTTCTTGCAAGTGTCTGAAATTACACACACATGAGACCTCTCCTGTGCAGCCCAGCTTTGAACTGCTTATAAGCAGCCATTTCCTCAAGATCCCCGTCGTGCATTGGAGTTTGTTTCCTTTGTGTTACAGACCCTTTATCGGATGATGTTCCAGTTTTGTTCCTGTTCCTGATCTGTTCCAGCCTGAACCTGTTTCCTGTTTCTCTGCCCTGCTCCTGATTGTTCCAGCCAGTGTCTGCTCCCTATCTCTTAGCCTTGTACCTGTTTGTTTCTTCCAGAGCCTGCTCCCTGTTTCTCAGTACTGTTTACTGCTTTTTCCTACTCCCTGTATTCCAGCCCTGTCCTTGCCTGTTCCAGCCAGAGCCTGATCTCAGTTTCCCAGTCCTGTCTCTGTTTGTCCAAGCCAGAAGTTGCGCCCTGTTTTCCAGTCCTAGTTCTGCCTTTGCTTCAGCCTGACCCTGTTCCCCAGTTCTTGCCTCTGGCTCTTAGGGCCTCATTCTGACTTTAGCGGGCGGCGGAGGCCGCCCGCCAAAGTACCGCCGTCAGAATACCGCTGCGCGGTCAAAAGACCACCGCAGTAATTCTGAGTTTCCCGCTGGGCTGGCGGGCGACCGCCAGAAGGCCGCCCGCCAGCCCAGCGGGAAACCCCCTTCCATGAGGATGCCGGCTCCGAATGGAGCCGGCGGAGTGGAAGGGGTGCGACGGGTGCAGTTGCACCCGTCGCGATTTTCAGTGTCTGCTTGGCAGACACTGGAAATCTTGGTGGGGCCCTGTTAGGGGGCCCCTGCAGTGCCCATGCCAGTGGCATGGGCACTGCAGGGGCCCCCAGGGGCCCTGCGACACCTGTTACCGGTCAAAAACGCCAGAGCCAGGCTGGCGGTAAGGGGGTCGGAATCCCCATGGCGGCACTGCCTGCAGCGCCGCCATGGAGGATTCCCCAGGGCAGCGGGAAACCGGCGGGACACCGCCGGTTTTCCGTTTCTGACCGCGGCGGGACCGCCGCGGTCAGAATGCCCATGGATGCACCGCCAGCCTGTTGGCGGTGCATCCGCGGTCGTTGGCCTGGCGGTAGTCTACCGCCAGGGTCAGAATGACCCCCTTAGTTTGTTCCCTTCTGTTTCCGTTTCTTCTTGGTTATTTGTGTCTGGTAAGTGTTTTATCAGTCTTCACCAGTGTATAAGTGTCCTCCTTTGTACTGGGATTGGCTCCTGGTTTCCAGGAGGCAATTCCAGCCCCCATCCTTGTCTAGTGTTATACGTTGTCTTTCGTGCCTAACAGTGACAGTGTGCTATTGCTGTTTTCTCAGGAATCGCCACTGTGTTTCCAGCTGGACCCACAAGAGCGTGCCTTGTGTATGTAAGTACTATCCTTGTTTGTGCTCTAGGGTCCAGAGACAGAATCACTTCTGCTGCCTCCTTTCTATGGGGCTGGCAGGGTGAATATCTGTAAGAGCAAACTGCACAGAGGCATTGACATTCCCTGTCACTGTGGGAGGTTCTGCGCCTTACTCTGTGTACAATCACAGCGTGTTTGTCCATTAGTGATCTGTTTCCTGTTTGTTCACACAAGGGTTGCTCTGCTTTTACTTTCCTGTGCCTGTCCATAGCTGTTCTTTCAGTGTATGCCTTTAGCTGCTCTTCTGCCCCGGTATACTACCTCTTTAGGATATTCAGTGACCTCAAGAGGTGTCCCAACCAAAGTCCTGATCAGACCCACCCGAAACCGTGACATTAACAACAGCTATAGAACATTGGAACAAGACCAGTCTCCTAACGATTCAGTTGGCTCTACCAAAATAAAGATTCTGTGCAACTGATATGCTGAATTTTTAGCATAGTGCATTAGTTACAAAAGTCAGGCCCAGATTTTTGGACTTTTGATGCAGGGCAGCGCAGCAGTGCAGCGGATCACTTGGCTGTGCTGCCCTGTGTCAAAGGGAAAGGACAGGAATGCGCTGTATCTATGCAATATTGAGCATTCCTATCCTTTCCCACTGTGCTGGCACCATTTTGGCTGCCTAGCATCAACGCAGGCACCCTTGCTCCATGGTGCAAGGGTGTCTGTGTTGTTGGCAGAACTTTATTTGTGCAGGAAGAGGCACCTTTCAGCATAAAAGCAATCCTGGGAAGCTTTTTCCTCTTTTTAAGTGTGCTGTAGAATTACGGAACCTGTGATCAAGGAGCATGTGGCTCTGTAACACGTCTGGAAGTTTTTTGCTGTTTGTATGCTTGAATTAACAAGCAGGACTGAATTGAGCTGTGGCCTGTTTCTTTTCATTGCATTGGACATGACAGAAGAAAGAATTTGGTTTCAATTGGATATATATATCTATATAGCATACTGGCCGTCGCCAGTAGGTCATTATAGTTAGGACCCAATTTCCATAGGTAAAACATTTTTGGTTTTGCCATAAACTTTGGCCCGTATGACGAATCTTCATGAAATATTTCAAAATTAGTACGCCACTCACTTCAACTTCTGTCTTGGACGTTTTGGGGTAATTTTTCAAGCGGAGGTGGTGAGGGCCCAAAACATGTTTTCCCCATGCATTTTCTCATAGGGTCATTAGACACGACTACCGCTGAAACCGCTGAACGGAATTACACCAAGTTTGGCAGAAAATTAGATCTTGGTGCGCAGATCGTGCTTTATGTTATTTGGTGTAAATCTGTTCAGTAGTTTCAGAGTATTTAATGAATTTTTTCACATCTAGGGAGGTTGACTCTCCGCGAAACCCAGAGATCTCATGCTGAGTACTGATTGGCTGCCAACACTTCAGCCAGGAAGTGTTGGCAGCCCTTTTAGGACTCGGCCTCTGTCAAGTCCCAAGGCAAAACATAAAAAAAGAAAAGGAGGCAAGGTAGGAATATCCTCACCCACTAGCCTTGATGCTGGGGTGTTTTTGTTTTTGAATTTTTGCAGTCTTCTGCGCTTGTTCACACTTTAGCCCTGGGTGAGCCAGGTCCTGGGGGCTTGCCGCATTTAAAAAAAAAGGAGGAAGCACACAGGCCCCCCTCCTAAGGCTCAGAGAGCCCCAGGGAGCCCCAGAGATCTCTGGGCTTGATTACTGATATGGAGGGAGGCCATGCAGACCCCCCCTTCTCTGGCTTTTTGAAGCCCCGGAACACCACTTCCCCAGGGCTAAACTAAAATCTCTGCATTGGGGCCATGCAGACCCCTGGACCCATGAGACCACCACCTCCCCAGGGCCTGCAATATAATAAAAACTGGGAAGGGGGGCCGCACAGTACCCTTCCCAACCATATACAGCCCCAGGAACCGCTACCTTCCTGGGGCTACAGCTATAACATGATGTGGGGGCTGTGCAGACCCCCCCGAGCCCTGGGGACCATCACCTCCCAAAGGCTATAATTAAAAAATGTTGTGGGGGCTGCGCAGACACCCCCAATCCCAAGGGACCACCACCTCCTAGGGCCAATTCCTTTAAAAAAAAGAAGGAAGGGGGTCATGCTCCCCTCCCCTTTTAGGCCATATACGGCCCCAAGGACCACTACCTCCCCAGGGCTGGCCTGTGCAATCTAAAGTACAGGGGGTCACGTGGCTCCTATCCTGGAGCCACTAATAGCTCAGCGAACTGCCATCTCACAGAGCCGGCTAATGCTAGCTCCTTAGGTGCCCACCCTCGTGAGATAACAGTTTGCATTTGTCCATTACAACATTTGCACACCAAACTCCTGAGGTTGGGTTACTGCCTATGCGACACCCCTCCCGCTGACCCTATGACGAGTTTCATGCTAGGACAGCGGGTGGAACCAGAGTTACCGCCCACTGGCCCAGCAGGAAACAGCCCACAACATTGGTTTAAAAGCAGGGATTAAGACCGCCGGCACCGCCAGCCCGCCAGCCGGCAAAAAAGTGGAGGTGCTGACCATGGCCCGTTCGCCAATATCATAATGTGGAGGCCAGACCGCTGCATTGGTAGAGGTCTGACCGCCAGCATGAGTCTGGTGGTACTAGGACCGACAGACTCATAATAAAGCTCTCTGGGCCAATTAGAACACTCTGGGCCTCATTCCGACCCGGACGGGCGGCGGACGCCGCCCGCCGGGCGGAAACCGCCCAAACACCGCCCCGCGGTCAGAAGACCGCGGGGGGCATTTCAACTTTCCCGCTGGGCCGGCGGGCGATCTGCAAAAGATCGCCCGCCGGCCCAGCGGGAAAGCGCCTTCCACGAGGATGCCGGCTCCGAATGGAGCCGGCGGAGTGGAAGGTGTGCGACGGGTGCTGTGGCACCCGTCGCGCTTTTCAGTGTCTGCTAAGCAGACACTGAAAAGCAATGTGGGGCCCTGTTAGGGGGCCCCTGCAGTGCCCATGCCATTGGCATGGGCACTGCAGGGGCCCCCAGGGGCCCCACGACACCCGCTCCCGCTAGCCAGGTTCTGGCGGTGTAAACCGCCAGAACCAGGCTGGCGGGAAGGGGGTCGGAATCCCCATGGCGGCGCAGCTTGCTGCGCCGCCATGGGGATTCCCATGGGCAGCGGGAAACCGGCGGGAGACCGCTGGTTTCCCGTTTCTGACCGCGGCGTTACCGCCGCGGTCAGAATGCCCATGAATGCACCGCCTGCCTGTTGGCGGTGCATTCGCTGCCCTCGGCCCTGGCGGATTCAATCCGCCAGGGTCAGAATGAGGGCCTCTATTTTTAAACTGGTGCTCCCACAAGAGTCTCTTAAGACTCTTGCTGATCTAACTGCATAGATATGCAATTGTTTTTTTAACCTTAATTTCTCAAAAACTACTGAACAGATTCACACCAAATCACAAAAAAGCATTATCTGTTAGTGCAGATCTAGCTTCCTGCCAAATGTGTTGTGATTCCGTCCAGCAGTTTTTGCTGTAGCCCTGTCTAAAAAGTCTATAGAAAATGCATGGGGATTTTGCGTTTTGGGACCCCCTTTTTCTCAGTCCCCCTGGATGGATCATCTCAAAACCTTCCATGCACAAACTAGTCTCTTTTTGGAATGTTTTGAGAGATTCGTCAGACAGAGCCAAAGTTATTGGTAACACAGAAAAAGGCTTTTCGTCTGTCATGAGGTTATTTTGGTGAGCGTTTTATGGACACTTTATTTTAGCCATAGGCCTGCCACTTGTGCCCTTTAGCCTAATAACAATTTATTGTATTCATTTTAATTTCTGAGCAGAAGCTTCATTCTGTGATGATGTTTTATTTCTTTTATCTCATACACTTATTGCCAAGGAACTGTTTTCATTCTTCTTAGTCGGACATTCTTGTTCTGTGCTCTGCACATGGCTGTACCTGATATTGTTGTCAATACAAAGTGTAACACCACAATTTTTGCCACTTCACGAGAAACATTAGTAGTATTGAGTTAGGGCAGTTTTCTCAGAACACCAGCTGTTTTATTATAAAACATCCCTCTGCCCCCTATACCTTAGAGGGAGAGTTCCAGCCAGAAGAATTGCCACTGCATGCTGTTGCTTCATTGTAGCTGTCTGCTGAGACTTGACATGTTTCCTGGCTACATGGGAAAGGACTCTCAGTAGACCAACAGCCCTCTTCACTACTACCATATTCAGATATAGGTGATGGTATCTTCCTAGGGATCCTGAAGGGTGGATTAGGGCTAACACTGCTGTGCTATAGTAGTACCTTAGTAGCGTAGGCATGAATTCCAGTCCTTAGAATTCTTACACTATAGTGGGACTTTTCGTATGTTTCACTTTCCTTGTCACCGTATTGCTATTATTATGTTTTATCATCCTAATCATTGCAGTATATGCCATTTTTTCTAGAACACAGTTAATTCAATAAAATGTATTGAACCAATTCTTGCTTCTGTTTATCTTTGCATGTGTGAGACGAATGTAACTGAGAGAAAAGGATGAGATCTGTTAGACCACAATTTCCCCTGCGAAATCATAATGTCATGCACATGACTGCCACAAATCACAGCCACTTTCAGGTGCTGGTAAAGTACTGCTAGCTGGCTGGAAGGGTTAGGCCGAAAGTTGTCACAAGGTTAGGAATTGGATTCTGTTACCTACAACCTGGTGGTGCTGCCGCCCAAATCCAGCAGTCTCATTGGTACGATGAGAGCCAATATGACATGGCGTCACCAATGTTTGGTCAGGCACTCAATTACGGTTCTCCCTTAGTATCTCTGTCTAAAGGCACCCCAATACTATATATGGAGACATCCGTGGTATTGAGGATTTCCTCCTCAGCCAGATAGGTAGCACCTATTTTAGACTGAAGGTTGTTCAAGCTTGAACTTTAAAAGGATTATTACCCAATTGGTGTCCTCATCTCTGAACCACTACATTTAATATGGCAAGCCCACAGCTGGAGGTAATTGCAGGAAATATGATGTCCCCCTCCCTAATCATTTATTAAATAATGGTCTTACAGCCCCGGGGGCGTTGTTACATTTGTGGTGGAAGCTCATTCAGCTTATAGAACAGAGTTTTTCTGCTATTGGGTAATTTTTCCAGCAGTTGATGGGCACACTAATACATTTCATCATTACACATGCTAATGCACCTGCACAATACAGAGCATACACATAGATAGAGATACCTCTATCTTTTCAAGATCACTAGAACTGGCTTGATGGTCCCTACCCCATACAACACTAAATCAGAGTGTAGGTCCTCTAAGTAATGATGGTCCTACCTGGCCTCAATTGGCTACATATATACTGCATTCTGAAGCAGACACCTTTGCAGGAGCTGAGGTTCACCGCTTATACATTGAACTTGTAGTAATATATAGACTCTTAGTACAGTTTGTAATGCAAATATTAAATATTAACCCAGCACGGGCTCCACATGCACAACCGCATGCAGTCACACCAAGTATTAACCCTGCAACAGAGCATTCAATCATTGGTAAAGTACCCGTCAAACATGAAGAAATTCAATTTTTGTGAACTCAAAACATAAGCACACTAGAAACTATGTTTCCCCATACACCCCCCCAAGATAAACACAGAATTCTCACTATGTGCTTGCCATTTGGTATGGTTCCCGCAGTGGATAACTGCAACACTTGGAGCACGGTATTTGCCACGCTCTACACTACTGCACATGGTACACCAACACTTGCCTATCTTCCGGAGGTGTTAAAACAAATTCAAGATGAATATGGGTATGCCCCGGTCCTTTATTTGGGGATTCAATTAGTGGGAAATTTTGCTACAGTGTCCTCAATAATATTAAGAAACCTTAAAGGGGAAGCAATAGCACCAACAGTGCGCATGACGCTCCGGTATTTTCCTGCACAAGATCAAGAAAGCGAGCTGCCTAAACTTATTGCAGATACCTCTTTGAGCATAGATTGGGATAGTTTGGGAGCCAGACCTAGTAAACCACAATTACAAGGTAAATCCAATAAGGATTCTACCAAGCAAGCAACTGAGGGTTCTAGAAAATGCTGAGATAAACAAAAACAAACATTAACAAAAGACAGGGGAGAATCTTCACTTTCAGAGACCCCTGAGAAATGTTATGACTTAAGAAATAGGGATTATATAAAAACTCCCAATAGATAGCAATACACTGATACATGCCAATCTCATTCCTTTCAGGACTCACTGAATAAACGTAGTGAGAGAGGTGGGCGATCGGAACAATGAACAGAGTACATGAAACCAAAAAAAGATTCACAAAGCTCAGCAGAAGTTTCAATTAAAAAAGAATAGAAACTTCCAAAACAAAAACCCCAATTCAAGAAGAAGAAGGTGACAGCTATTTCTGCACGAAATGCCACGCAAGATGAGAGCTTTATTGAAGAACAGGAACTGGGCACTGGATCTGCTAGACAGCGCAGCAGAGGTAACAAGAGTTCACCTGAATCTTTTAGAGCATCTGGAGGTGAAAGCAACTGAAGACTTTCTAGATGTTGAGACTGCGGACATGTGTGTCTCCCCCCAATAGGGTGTATATACATTGAAAATACAATTAGAGGGAGACATTGAGTGCACAATTGACATTATAGTTTGGAAACGATTAACTGGTATTTATGACATATTGTTGGACGAAAAAGATTGGCTGCAATAATTTGTCCTTGAAGTCCAGTGGGGAGGAGAGATCATTAAGTCTTCGTTCTCACCCAGATTCCTTTAGCATTATTAGAGTCATAATCATTTGATTGGGCATTGACACAGGTCCCCACATTGTATCGCACTCATGTTGGGTGGGATAAATATTCTCCCTACCACATAATACCAATTATGTATGAACCTCAGCCTCAACCTCAATATCCTATTAAGCATGAGGCTAAAACACCTGTGAGAGAAATACTAGCACAATTAGAATACCAGGGTGTAATTGAGCCCTGTGTCTCACCAATGAACAGCCCTCTATTTCCTGTTTCTAAACTAGACCATTTATATAAAATGGTCTTAGATTATAGACATTTAAAAAGTCATACACGTACATCTGCTATTCAAAATGCATATTGCACAGCACTCATTAACAACATAGGGCGCAAAAAATACAAAACAACGTTGGCTATTTCCAATGACTTCTGCCAAAATATAGCTCCTGAAAGCAGGGATTTAACAGCATTTAGCACTTTAGGCTTGCAGGAAAAAAATTGTAGGCTCCCACAGGGGTATAAAACAGTCCTGTGCTGTTCTCAGCACGTGTAACATCCATTTTACACGACATTGACCGCAAGGCTTTTTTCCTATGTTGATGACATCTACCTAACGGATGATAATCTCATTCACCACCTGAAATAGGTGCCCCACATTGTTGTGGGATTTGTCAGATTTGGCTACAAAATCAATTTTAAGAAAACAAAAATTTCCCTTCTCCGTGCCCTATTTTTGGGATTCGATTTATTGGATGAGGGCAAGAGCCTAACATCCCACTTTCTAGAAAAAGTGCACACAGTTGCATCCACCAAATACCATAAAAAAGCTTCAGTCTTTGTTGTGCTTTTTTAAACTTTGGCAGAACTTGCATTCCAGATTACGCATAACACATTAAACCGTTATATGATTTAATATGCCCTGACTGTTCCCGAAAATTTTGGACATTCAAACACACACGCATTCTCAGAGCATTGCACCAAGATATGCTTGCAGCAAAACATTTACACACCAGGAACAACAAGACACATTTGGTCATCAGAGCAATTGCTGGTTTTATCAGTTTCACCCATGTAACATTTAATGAGGGCTATGTCTCCATTGCATACAAATCACACTTGTACTCAACAGCTGAACACTTTGCTTCCACAGAAACAAATTCTGACTGCTGTACAGATGGCTGTCATTAAAGTGAAAATACTAAACTGCAAAAGAGGGCCCCTGAAACTGCTTAGGGCAGATGCTATCAGGGTAAAAAAAACAAAAGGACAATGGGCTGCCCTCTATTTCAACTATACAATGCATTATTTGAAAAAATTCATATTTTGAGCCCAAGAATGAGATCCAATGCATCTGTGTGTAAGAGTTCTGTGGATGGAATTCACCATCTTTCCATCTTTCATGTAGCGACTCACAGTTGCGCAAGCAGCGTAGTATTGATGTTTTGTGCCTATGGCTGGTTGTGCTGATCCATCAGTGTAAATAATTGTTTGATACTGATCAATTGGCAACGTGTTTTCTGGTACTGGGTATTCCATTAAGTATTGAAGGACGTCTTGTGTCTGTAATTTTGGGTCAAAAATGTAGTCAACATCAGTTGCTGTCAGAAATGTTGCCCATTGGATCCAACGTGGATCTAATGCCTTAGCGTTCGGAGCGTTAGCCTTTGTAACAGCTTTGAAGGCTGGGATCAGAGAAGCTATAATAATGAGTTTCCCCTGAGCCAGAGGCCTCGCTTTAATGCAAAAGGAAAATGGGCCACTCGTCTATTTAACTATACAATGCATTATTTCAAAGAATTCATATTTTGAGCCCAAGAATGAGATCCAATGCATCTTTTTATTGTAGAGTAGTATGCATTCATTGGTTCCTACAGACATTATATATATTTTTCTTTGTTTTAATTATCATTACAATACACATTAAAAAAAGATTAACTACATAATATACATTGAAATAATGTTTAATCCCCCCTGAAGTAACCATACATACCCACTCGAAATTGCAAATCACTCAAACATCATTCATTCCCAATCAAATTATTCTCACACACAAAAATGACTTTACAAATCAACTTCAATTTCCCCTATAGCGCAAACATAGATTCAGCTGCCCCTCTTGTGGTAGATTTCCTACATGATTAACTGAACGTATTTTAGTACCTTATCTACGACTAATTCTCATCTCTGACATGAAAAAAATCATTGATATGTTTCATTAACAGATGTAGTTTCTCTTCAAAAATTATATTGATGGGAAGAGAGGGTATTTTAGCCCCATTTGAATCAAATATAAATTCAATGCAATGTGCGTCCTGCCGACGCACGTTTTGGAGTATCTCAAGGATAGGAAACACCTTCATCAGGAAGCTCCAAAACCAATGCTGAGGGGGAGAAGTTTAAAAAGGCTGACATGTCCAAAACAAAATATCCCAAAGCTTCTGAAATAACTAATAAAGATAAAAATAGGGCTCACGTTAAAGGCATTATCTACTGAAAAAACACACGAGTTCTGAGTATAATATTCCGACAACTACCATCACCACTTAATATACATATCTACCTTGTGTCCACTGCAATAAAATATATACAAAATGACACTGGGAAAGATAATAAGGTGCAGGCATTATAGGAATGATACCTTAAAATCCACTGAACGAATAGACAAGTCAGGAAGCCTTCACTGACCATAAATTGTGCAATAGAAGACCACGAGGTGAATGCTGGAGGTCCCCTCTGAATTCTCCTCATATATGAAGATCTCGACCTAAGACGATCAGCAAACAGAATGATGCAAATAAGACCATTATCTTCTCATACAAGGTGTATGATACACATTCCTAATAGGTAGACCCTCCAACACTTACTTATACGTCCATAGGCAACCCTCACTGGATGAGGGAAAAAAATGTTTTTGAGCCATTGTTGGAACACATTCAAAGAAAAGGGGGATCCCAAAAGTAAAACTGGGCCAGAACGAATAAGACCTAAAAAGAGAGCAGCCACACATATCTACAAATTCAAAAATATGCAAAGGTTGAACCATAGCAAAATGTCGCAAGTGACACAAAATGAGTACGGAACCAAATAAGATGACTAGGTATGAGGTAAACAATACAACCGACAATGTCCGGGAGCGACAGAGTGTCAAGGACTAGAAGCAAACAATCTGAGGATGATCTCGTCCTTTAATTGGGTGTCCCCACCTCACACAAAAAGCAGCCTGAACTCCCAAGAAAACCCCCCAGAAAATAACAGTCTAGGAAGAGGAACCTAACTCAAATACCTAAAAATAACATGGAAGAAGCCACTAAGGGGATATCTTACCTGATGGAAAGATAAAGTGAGCACAGCCACTGGTACCAGCACAGTAGTACTTGCTCTAATTATGGCAAAAAAAGAACACTGATAAACCCACTCTAATAAGAGTAAATTCCGGATGTACAGCCAGCAGTGATGTAACGCTACTGTGTGCGGAGGGTAGAAAGAATAACAGAATAGGAAGCACCATCTCAGCAGGGGTTCTGCTAATGAACAATATACACACACAAACAGGCAAATACACACTCTACCTTAACCCCATCGCTGCCAGGCCTTTTTCCCTCCTGTGCCGAGCCTTTTTTTTTTGGCTCTTTAGGGCAGTTCGCGCTTAGGCCCTCATAACTTTTTCTCCACATAAGCTACCCATGCCAAATTTGCGTCCTTTTTTTTCCAACATCCTAGGGATTCTAGCAGTACCCAGACTTTGTGTGTTTCCCTGAAGAAGACCAAGAAATTAGCCAAAATACAGCGAACATTTCGTTTTTTTAACACAAATGGGAAAAAAGGGCTGCAGAAGAAGGCTTGTGGTTGTTTCCCTGAAAATGGCATCAACAAAGGGTTTGCGGTGGTACAATTACCATCTTCCCAGCTTACAGGAACAGGCAGACTTGAATTAGAAAACCCAATTTTTTAACACAATTTTGACATTTTACTGGGACATACCCCATTGTTACTATTTTTTGTGCTTTCAGCCTCCTTCCAGTTAGTGACAGAAATGGGTAAGAAACCAATGCTGGATCCCAGAAAGCTAAACATTTCTGAAAAGTAGACAAAACTCTGAATTCAGCAAGGGGTCATTTGTGTGGATCCTACAAGTGTTTCCTACAGAACATAACAGCTGAAATAAAAGAATATTGAAATTGAGGTGAAAAAAACAAAAATAAATCTCCACGTTTTACTCTGTGACTTTTTCCTGTGATGTAAGATTTTTAAAGCAATATACCATTACGTCTGATGGACTCTTCTGGTTGTGGGGCTATATAGGGTTAGGGTTCATCAAGAACCCTAGGTACCCAGAGCCAATAAATGAGCTGCACCTTGCAATGGGTTTTCAGTCTATAACGGGTATGCATCAATTCATTTGCTGAAATATAAAAAGTGAAAAATAGGTATCAAGAAAGCCTTTGTAGTTCCAAAATGGCCACCAGATAAGGTGTTGAGAGGCAGTGGTTATTTGCACATATCTGAATTCTGGGTTGCCCATACTAGCATGTGAATAACAGAGCATTTATCAAATGGATGTCTTTTTACACACTGTCTTACATTTGGAAGGAAAAAATGTAGAGAAAGACAAGGGGCAATAACACTTGTTTTGCTATTCTGTGTTCCCCCAAGTCTCCCGATAAAAATGGTACCTCACTTGCTTGGGTAGGCCTAGCGTCCGCGACAGGAAATGCCCCAAAACACAACGTGGACACATCACATTTTCACAAAGAAAACAGAGCTGTGCCTAGCTATGGATTTTGGACTCTAGCTTAGCCGGCACCTAGGGAAAAATAGCAAACCTGGGCAGTTTTGAAAATAAGACACCTAGTGGAATCCAAGATGGGGTGACTTGTGGGGCTATGACCAGGTTCTGTTACCCAGAATCCTTTGCAAACCTCAAAATTTGGGCAAAAAAAACATTTTTCCTCTCATTTCAGTGACAGAAAGTTCTGGAATCTGAGAGGAGCCACAAATTTCCTTCCACCCAGCTTTCCCCCAAGTCTCCCGATAAAAATGGTACCTCACTTGTGGGGGTAGGCTTAGCGCCCGCGACAGGAAATGCCCCAAAACACAACGTGGACACATCACATTTTCACAAAGAAAACAGAGCTGTTTCTTGCAAAGTGCCTAGCTGTGGATTTTGGCCTCTAGCTCAGCCGGCACCTTGGGAAACCTAGCAAACCTGCACAGTTTTGAAAATAAGACACCTAGGGGAATCCAAGATGCGGTGACTTGTGGGGCTCTGACCAGATTCTGTTACCCAGAATCCTTTGAAAACCTCAAAATTTGGCTAAAAAAACCCACTCTTTCCTCTCATTTCAGTGATCTAGGGAAACCTACCAAATCCAGACATTTCTGAAAACTAAACACCTGAGGGAGTGGATCCCCCCCTGTTTTCTTACCCAGAATCCTCAGCAAACCTAAAATTTAGCTAAAAAATAAAATGTTGCCACATTTCTGTGTGGGATCACCGCACTGGGACAGATTACCACCCAACGTTCCCCTCAGTCTCCCGGTAAAAATGATACCTCATTTGTGTAGGTGGGCCAAGTGCTTGTGACAGGGAAGAGCCAAAAACATGTCAAAATTGAGGGGGAACCAAAGCGGGTCCAAAAGGGCAGTTTGAAAAAAATCATTTTTAGGCTGACAAGTGCAGCAGAATTTTTATCGGTATAGATGAGACAATGCTGGGTGGTAGGAAATTTTTGGATTCCTGCAGATTCCGGAAGGTTCCTTCACAAAAATGTGGGAAAAATGTGTGATTTCCAGCAAAGTTGGAGGTTTGCAGGGCATTGTGAGTAAGAAAAGGGTGTGGGTGCATGTGAAACACACCACCCTGGAATCACCCAGATGTTTAGTTTTCAGATGTGTCTAGGAATGTGGATTTTTCTACATGGCAGCGTCCCAAAGTCCATAAAGTGCCCTCACCATTCCAAGTGAGACGAGTTTGAGAGTAAGCCAAGCTCTCATGGCCCTAATGTAAAACCAAAACCCAAATTAATCAAATGTCTTCTTGCTTGCTGTGGGATAAGATGTTTTAGTGTGCAGGTCGAGCTGAAAGACTGTTACCCCCTTCAGTTCGTGTGGGGGCATGACCAGGCCCATAGAGGTTGGCAGCCACCACCCCACAATGTTCTTTTTTTGTTTTTTAATTCCCTGGCATCTAGTAGACTTTCTGCCCCCCGGGGTGTGGATCAGGGGTAATTGCCCCATCTCCCCATTGGTGGGCAGAACAACTTTGGCCCCATTTATTTGGGGTGGGGGTATGGCCATACCCCCACCCTCTTATTTTGGAAAAAAAACTTCCTTGGTCTGTGGTGGGCTTTCTGCCCCCCCTTGGGGGCAGATGGGCCTTCCAAAAATAGGCCATATGGCCAACAGTAATGTGCCCCCTGTATCTGTCTGGTAAGCCCAGTTTCCATCCACACAAGTAGTGTCCCACAGGGCAGTAATCTCAAATTTTCATGTGACGATAGTAGGTTTTCCTGTTTATAACTATGCATTGTTGTTGCCCCATCCAGGTTTTTTTTTTGTGTGTGATTTGCATTAAGGCACAGTGTGTACTTGCCTGTTTGTGTGTATATCGTTCATTAACAGAACCCCTGCTAAGATGGCGCTCCGTGCACATTAGCGTTGCGTCACTTCGGGCTGTACATCCGGGATTTACTCTTATAAAATAGTGGATTTATCAGCATTCTTTTTTTGCCGTAAGTAGAGCAACTACTACCGTGGCGGTGTCAGTGGCTGTGCTCACTTTATCTTTCCATCGGTGAAGTTGTCCCCTTAGCGGCTTTTTCCCCGTTATTTTTAGGTGAATGAGTTAGGTTCCTCTCCTTAGACTATTGTTTTATGGTTTTATTTCGGGAGAGTTAGGGCTTCAGTCGATTTCTTTGTGTGAGAGGGGGACACCCTGATTAAAGGACAACATCACCTTTGGATTGTATTCTTCTAGTCCTTGACATTCTGTTGACATTCTGTTGCAACCGCATTCTCAGTTGTATTGTTTACCTCAGACGTGGTCATCTTATTTGGTTCCATCCTCATTTTTGCCACTTGTGACATTTTGCTATGATTCAACCTTTGCATGGTTTTTAATCTGTATATATGTGTTGTTGCTCTCTTTTTAGGTCTTATTCGTTCCGGCTCAGGATCCTCCTTTACTTTGAATGTGTTCCAACATTAGCGTGTCCAGTGAGGGTTGGGTATGGACGTATAAGTACATATTGGTGGGGCTACCTAGTAGGGGTGTGTATCACATGCCTTGTATGAGAGGAAAATATTCTGGTTTGCATCATTCTGTTTGACAATCGTCTTAGGTTGAGCTCTTCATATGTCGTGAGAATTCAGAGGGGAACTCTGGCATTCACCTCGTGCTCTTCTATTGCCCAATTTATGGTAAATGAAGGCTTCCTGGCGTATATATTTGTTCAGTGCATTTTAAGGTATCACTGTTATATGCCTGCAACTTATTAGGGTGGTTCACTCTATATCTGTTCACTGTGGTTTACTGTTTGGCTCTCCTATTTTCTTTATATTTCTGGGTGGTGGACACTGTTGATCTGGTTGGTCTGCTGCCTGTATGGAGTCAGTCCTTTGAATGATACTGGGCTATACTATTCTGGATTTTTACCAGTGTCATTTTCTTGCTATCTTTTATTGCAGTGGACACCGAGTAGATGTGTATATTAAGTGGTGATAGTGGTTGTCGGAATATTATACTTAGAAGCTTTGTGTTTTTTCAGTGGATAATGCCTTTAACTTGAGCCCTATTTTTAACTTTATTTTACGTTTCAGAAGCTTTGGGCTATTTTATTCTGTATATATCAGCCTTTTAAAACTTCTCCCCCCACAGCATTACCCCATTGGTTTTGGAGTGCCCTGATGAAGGTGTTTCCTATCCTTGACATAGACCGAAACGTGTGTCGGCGCTATGGACTAAAAATACTAAGAAAGCATTGAATTTGTATTTGAATCAAAAAGGGGTAAAATACCCTATTTTTCCAATAATGTAATTGGTGAAGAGAAACTATGGCCTTCATTAAAACCCTGGCGGTCGGTGATAAAGTGGCAGTAATACAGCCAACAGGCCGGCGGTAAAAAAAATTGAATTATGACTACGGTGGAAACCGCCCACACACTTTTTCACACCGACCGCCACAGTGGTAGCAACAAGCACTGCGGCAGTAACTGCCAACAGCCAGGCGAAAGGCAATGTATCGCCCACAGTATCACAACAGGCCTATCTGCCACGTTTTCCGGGGCGGTACCAATGACATCAAAAGCACAGCGGAAACAGTACACAGAAGGCCAAGGACTCACCTCTGGAGACTCAAGGAAGAACCACGATGCCATAAAGCCCGGGTTGCACATCTTCCCCATGCTTGTATACCTTCTCACGCACTACAAACAGCAACGCCGGCGAAAACGACCACAGTGAGTACTGCCGCATAGCACACAAGGGAGGGGGGAGGAAAAAGAGAGTGACACACACACGCAACACCCCCACCCCCAACACCACCCCTAACACCATACACACAAACAGATGCAGTAACATTACATATACAACCCGTACCCCTCAGGAATAATGCAAGGAAAAAAGGAATTGATTAAAGTGAGTGTAATAAGATAAAATACTAGAAAATCGTGCTTCAAAATCAAAACAGTATATACATATATACAAATGGAGGGACACTGGCCAGTCCTCAATGTCCGTGAGCCACAGGGCCACATCACATAGGTTAAGGCCACACTTGACTCCTGCAACAACACAGAGAGAACACTGCAGGGGCATCAGGTCGAAAATACACAGGCACCTCAGGAGGATGGGGAATGGGGAGCACCTCAGCCTGAAAATGGTACACCACTGGTCCTGGAGGGGGCCACATGCCCAGCACGATGTCATGGGGAGTGCAAAGCCATAGTCTCTCTAGTGGGTGGTTTGCCCACTGCTTGGTCCTGGGGAGTGCAAAGCCACAGTCTCTCTAGAGGGTGGTTTGCCCACTGCTTGGTCCTGGGAAGTGCAAGGCCACAGTCTCTCAAGTGGGAGGTTTACCCACTGCTTGGTCCTGGGGAGTGCCAGGCCACAGTCTCTCAAGTGGGTGGGTTGCCCACTGCTTGGTCCTGGGGAGAGCAAGGCCACAGTCTCTCAAGAGGGTGGTTCGCCTACTGCTTGGTCCTGGCGAGTGCAAAGCCACAGTCTCTCTAGTGGGTGGTTTGCCCACTGCTTGGCCCTGGCGAGTGCAAGGCTCTCAAGTGGGTGGTGTGCCCACTGCTTGGTTCTGGGGAGTGCAAAGTCACAGTCTCTAGTGGGTGGTTTGCCCATTGGTTCTGGAGGGGGCCTTGTGCCCAGTGTGCTTCATCCTGGCAAGGAAGGGGTGACTGGATGGCTTCTCCACTGGTTCTGGAGGGGGCCTTGTGCCCTGTGATGCAGCACTTGGGGAGTGCAAGGTCACAGTCTCTCACCTGGGTGTCACACCTACAGTATTTGCAGGGTCCAGGACGCACTACAGCCCATAGAGGCAGGACTACACACTGCCCGCCTGCGGTGACGGCTGCTCAGTAGTGGCAGTGGCGGTGCTGGTGTTGGGGATGCCAGTGGTGGGGGGAGGCTCCAGCCCTTCCCCTGCAGCCTTGGACTGCTGCCCACTGGGGCTGCTGATGCTGGCAGTGGTGCTGGTGGTGGTTCAGGCAGTGGTGGGGGGAGGCTCCAGCCCTTCCCCTGCAGCCTCGGACGGCTGCCCACTGGGGCTGCTGCTGCTGGCAGTGGTGCTGGTGGCGGTGCAGGCAGTGGTGGGGAGAGGCTCCAGCCCTTCCCCTGCAGCCTCGGACGGCTGCCCACTGGGGCTGCTGCTGCTGGCAGTGGTGCTGGTGGCAGTGCTGGTGGCGGTGCTGGTGTTAGGGATGCCAATGGTACGGGGAGGCTCCAGCCCTTCCCCTGCAGCCTCAGACAGCTGAACTGCCATGGTTGGTGGTGGGGGCTCAGAATCAGTCCCAGCACCAGGCCTCCTGTCCTTGCTGCCTGCAGGTCCCTTGCCCTTCCCCTTGGCAGCTGGTGTTGCCTCCTTGCCCTTCCCCTTGGCAGCTGGTGGTGTAGTGTGGTCAGTTTTCATGTATCCTTTGCGCGTTAGCTTTGGGCTTTAGGCCTTCGTGCACTTTGCCCTGGAGGTATTTTATTCCTTTGCTCGCAGCATAGAGCCTCTGTGCACTTTGCTCTAAATGCTTTTTATTCAGCTTCGTACTGTTATTTTGCAGATAGCCAGTTCTACGGTCTTGTTTTATTTTCTTCTATCACACTGTTTAGCTTACTTCAGCACCGGAGTTCTCAAACAATACATTCTTGCTCGCTCTGTGCTTCAGTCAAGGATACACTCTGGTACATTGCTGATAGACGTGGTAGGAGTTTAGTCTTTAGGGTTCGTAGAAAGTATACATTCTTACGTAGGGACGTTTCTTAGAACACTGGCGTGTTAGTTATAAAAACACTTTCTAGTCCTAGTACAAGAAAGAGGGAGATTCCGACCAGGGAACCACAACTAGACGCTGACTGCCTTGTTGCAGATGCTGAACCAGATCACAGGTCTTTGCTCAGGTATGAGGGTTAATGGTTTCCCAGGGAATCTAAAAGGCAAGTTAGAAACTTAACATGCTGTGCTCGAAATATAACTAACTGAGAGAGAGAGTAGAATTTATTAACACCATGATAGCGTTATTCTTATGTTTCACTCTCCTCATGACTATTTCAATCCTACTGTGTTGTATGGTTCTGGTTATTGCGGCTCACGCTTTAATATCTAAAATGCAGTCGTTTTATTAAAACAATATATAAAACTTCAACTGCCTTTGTCATTTGTATATGAGATCATACTGTAAATGAGAGAGCTGGTTTGGATCTAAGTGGTCACGACTTCCCTGAGAAGTTCTAAAGATGTCATGCGCTCGGCTGCCCAATCATCCCTTCCCCTTGGGAGAGATGAGGCACTGCCAGTTAGCCGGAGCAAAACCGGATTTAGGGTGACAGAGGTCCTTCCAAGTGGGTCAGACTCAGTCCCCCACACCGTGAACGATCCTGCTACCTAGAAATCCAGTAGTCTCATTTAGGATAATGAGAGCCAACGCGACATGGCGCCCCCAACGATTGGTCTGGCTCTAAATTTCGGGTCCAGCTGACTCTCTCGGTCTCATATATATATATTGACTCCTCAGTTCCGTTAACGGAGACGTCCGTGGCGCTGAGGTTTTCCGCCACCACAATATAGGTATATCCTATTGTTTTGTGGTCGGTTGTTCAAGCTTGAACTCTGAAAGGAATTCCCCGATATTGGTGTGCCTTCTCTGGACTAGCGCTGTTTTCATAATGGCGAATCCCCAAGTGATGAATATAGCAGTTAATATGCGACAACCGCTCACAGTACATCTGTTAGTACATGGTTTGACAAACCAGGGTGGTCCAGTTACGTTTGTGGTGGACGCCCATGCAGCCTATAGAACAGAACTTTTTTATTCTTGGGTCATATTTCCGGCAGTTGATGGGAATTCAAACACATTTCACGATTACACTTTGGCAAATGTCCCTGGACAATACAGGGCATATGCATATTTGGAAATACCTCTATCTTATCAAGAACATAATAATTGGCTTGATGGCGCCCTACCCCACACGATAGCATCAGTTCGGCTCGGCCCACTGAGTAATGATGGTCCTACCTGGCCTTTATTGGCTACATATACACCACATCCAGCGGTTGCTCAATTGGCGGTGGCTGAAGTTCGTCGTTTATATACAGAATTAACGGCTACATATAGACGGTTAGTTCAATTTGTGATGCAGACACTCAACACAAACCCAGCGCATGCTGCTCCGGCACAACCGCATGCAGTGGTTCCGGGTATCAATCCGGCCACTGTACACTCAGTTATGGGTAAAGTACCAGCTAAAAGGGAGGAAACTCCATTTTGGCTGGCGCAAAAAATTAATACGCTGGAAGCAGTATTTCCCCATACGGGACCTCAGGATAAACATAGAATATTGACGATGTGTTTACCGTATGGAATGGTTCCTACTGTGGATCATTGTAATACCTGGGGCACGGTGTTTGCCGCGCTCTACACTACAGCACACGGTACACCAACTTTGGCTAATTTACCGGAGGTGCTCAAACAAATTCAAGATGAATATGGGGCTGCCCCAGCCTTAGATTTAGGGATGCAACTGATAGGCAATTTTGCCACGGTTTCTTCCATCATATTGAGTAATCTAAAAGGGGAGGCAGTAGCACTAGCGGTGCGTATGCGTCTTCGAGACGTCCCGCAGCTAAATCAAGAGCGGGAACTGCCGAGAATAATAGCAGAAACATATTCTAGTATCGGTCGTGATAGCCTAGGGGCTAGACCGCAGAAACCACAGTTTCAGGGTAAAGGTAGTAAGGATACTACTAAACAACATCAACCTGAGGGTACTAAAAAGCGCTGGGAGAAAAAACAACAAACACCTAAAAAGGAAAGGGGAGAATCTCCGCGACCGGAGACCCCGCAGGCTAGGTATAATCTCAGGAATAGGGATAATTTGAAAACGTCTGATAGATATCAATATACTGATAAACGCCAATCTTGTTCCTTTCAGGACTCATCGGAAAAGAGAAATGAGAGAGGTGGGCGGTCAGAGCGGAGAACGGAGTACGTGAAACCGAGACAGGAATCACAACGCTCATTGGAGGTTTCTGTCAAGAAGGAAGAGAAACCGGTCCAACAAAAACAGCAGTTTAAAAAGAAGAATGTGGCGGCGGTCTCAGTTAGACATGCCACACAAGAAGAGAGTTCTCTTGAAGAACAAGACATGGGCACTAGCACTGTTAGACAGCGCGGCAGAGGTCACAATAGTTCGCCGGAATCTTCTAGAGCATCTGGAGGTGAAAGCAACTGATGACTTCATACAAGTCGAAACAGCAGATATGCGTGTCTCTGATCCCAATAGAGTTTATACAGTAACTTTACAATTAGAAGGGGACATTGAGCGCAGTATCAACGCCATCTTTTGGGACCGTGTGGTCAAATTGTATGACATTCTGCTGGCCGAACAAGATTGGCCCCCAGACTTTGTTCGCGATTGTCCAGTTGGGGAGGAGGTGATTACACCTTCATTCTCACCACTTGTTCCGGGAGAACTCGCGGAGTCCTATGGCATTGAGCGGGCTCTGGCACAAGCACCCGCCTTATATAGAAATCATGTGGGATGGGATGGGGATTCACCTTACCATGTAATTCCAATTAAAGGCGAGCCTCAGCCACAACCGCAATATTCCTATAAGATTTGAAGCGAGGGCATCGGTAAGGAAAATACTTACACAATTGGAGTACCAGGGAGTAATTGAATCCTGTGTCTCGCCGATGAATAATTCCTTATTTCCAGTAGCTAAACCGGACCATTCCTATAGGATAGTAGTGGATTACAGACATTTGAATGGACATACACGCACGTATGCAATACAAAATTCACACAGCGCAGCGCTCATGAATAATATAGGGGGTGATTCTAACCCTGGCGGTCGGTGTTAAAGCGGCGGCCAACCCGCCAACAGGCTGGCGGTGAAAAATAGCCACTTTAACACTCCGCCCGCCACGGCGGTACAAACAAACAGCGCGGCGGTCACCGGCAACAGCCAGGCGGCAGACAATGTACCGCCCACACTATCACAACTCACCAATCCGCCACCTTTTCCGGGGCGGGAGCACCGCCGATAAAAACACGGCGGAAACAGACTACGAACTGGAAAACGCACACCACTACGCACTCCAGGAGGAAGGAGGACAGCATGGAACCCAAATTAAACATCCTACCTGCTCTCGTCTACCTTCTCATCTACCACGAGTACGAAGTCCGGCGCAGACGACAACGGTGAGTACTGCACCTACGACACACGGGAGGGGGGAGGACGAAAGGTTACGGGCACACACATATGCGACCCCCCCACCCCCCAATGCAGAGCAACAAGTCACAGTGACACCACCCAAACACCCCTGAAAAATGCTAGGACATAATCAAATTTGTAATAAATATTTATGTACCAAAAAGCTCCTGAAAATTATCGTACAACCATGAAAGATATTCACAAGAAAACAAATGACATACACATCAGTGTATAACTGAAGTAACAAGTCCTGCACATCCTACGAATTCATCATGTCCGTGGGCCAAAGTTTTGAGAAACAAGGGCAAAGCCCACACAGGAGACCTGAGTCCTTTGGAGAGAACACTGCAGGGGCATCAGATGTAAAAACTACAGGCACCTCAGGGGGAAGGGAAGGGGGGGGCACCACAGCCACATGAGTCCACGACGCCAGATCCACGAGGAGCCACCATGCCCACTGTACCATCCTGGGGAGTGCAAAGCCACAGTCTCTCAATGTCTCTACAGTGGGTGGGCTGCCCACTGTACCATCCTGGGGAGTGCAAAGCCACAGTCTCTCAATGTCTCTACAGTGGGTGGGCTGCCCACTGTACCATCCTGGGGAGTGCAAAGCCACAGTCCATCAGGTGGATGACAGTCTCCACTGGTCAAGGAGGAGGCATGGTGGGCACAGTGAACCATAAACAGTGATTGAGACGGCGGTGCCCAGCGGAGCGGTGTTTGAGATGAAGGGCCCAGCGGAGCGGTGCTTGACAGGAAGGGCCCAGCGGAGCGGTGCTTGAGACGGCAGGGCCCAGCGGAGCGGTGCTTGAGAAGAAGGGCCCAGCGGAGCGGTGCTTGAGATGAAGGGCCCAGCGGAGCGGTGCTTGACAGGAAGGGCCCAGCGGAGCGGTGCTTGACAGGAAGGGCCCAGCGGAGCGGTGCTTGAGACGGCGGGGCCCAGCGGAGCGGTGCTTGAGAAGAAGGGCCCAGCGGAGCGGTGCTTGAGATGAAGGGCCCAGCGGAGCGGTGCTTGAGACGGCGGGGCCCAGCGGAGCGGTGCTTGAGAAGAAGGGCCCAGCGGAGCGGTGCTTGAGATGAAGGGCCCAGTGGAGCGGTGCTTGACAGGAAGGGCCCAGCGGAGCGGTGCTTGACAGGAAGGGCCCAGCGGAGCGGTGCTTGAGACGGCAGAGCCCAGCGGAGCGGTGCTTGAGAAGAAGGGCCCAGCGGAGCGGTGCTTGAGATGAAGGGCCCAGCGGAACGGTGCTTGAGATGAAGGGCCCAGTGGAGCGGTGCTTGAGATGAAGGGCCCAGCGGAGCGGTGCTTGAGAAGAAGGGCCCAGCGGAGCGGTGCTTGAGATGAAGGGCCCAGCGGAGCGGTGCTTGACAGGAAGGGCCCAGCGGAGCGGTGCTTGAGACGGCAGGGCCCAGCGGAGCGGTGCTTGAGAAGAAGGGCCCAGCGGAGCGGTGCTTGAGATGAAGGGCCCAGCGGAGTGGTGCTTGAGATGAAGGGCCCAGCGGAGCGGTGCTTGAGAAGAAGGGCCCAGCGGAGCGGTGCTTGAGATGAAGGGCCCAGCGGAGCGGTGCTTGAGATGAAGGGCCCAGCGGAGCGGTGCTTGAGATGAAGGGCCCAGCGGAGCGGTGCTTGAGACGGCGGGGCCCAGCGGAGCGGTGCTTGAGAAGAAGGGCGCAGCGGAGCCGTGCTTGAGATGAAGGGCCCAGCGGAGCGGTGCTTGACAGGAAGGGCCCAGCGGAGCGGTGCTTGAGACGGCGGGGCCCAGCGGAGCGGTGCTTGAGAAGAAGGGCCCAGCGGAGCGGTGCTTGAGATGAAGGGCCCAGCGGAGCGGTGCTTGACAGGAAGGGCCCAGCGGAGCGGTGCTTGAGACGGCGGGGCCCAGCGGAGCGGTGCTTGAGATGAAGGGCCCAGCGGAGCGGTGCATGAGACAGCGGGGCCCTCTTCAGCGGTGCCTATCCTCACGGCGGGGCCCTCTTCAGCGGTGCTCTTCTGCACCGCGGGCCCTGTTCAGCGGTGCTCTTCTCCACGGCGGGCCCTGTTCAGCGGTGCTCTTCTGCACCCCGGGCCCTGTTCAGCGGTGCTCTTCTCCACGGCGGGCCCTGTTCAGCGGTGCTCATCCAGCAGGTCAAGGGAGCCAGACCTGGCCTGGACTCCCTGCTCAGTCGCCCTCGGACCGTGACGTTTCTGGACCCTTCGGGGACGGACTCCTGGCCTCCTTAGTGTCCTCCTTCCCAGCTGGGATGTGACATGTGGGGTCCACCTTCTCCGCGCTCCTGCTGCCCTTCCGCTCCTTTGATGGGGCTCTCGGGCCCTTGCCTCCCCTAGATGGTGTGGCTGGTGAAGTGGCCGCACATTGCTCCTTGGGGGCAGCCCTGTCGGTCCTCGCACGGCGGCCCTTGTTTTTGCGGGTCCTCTTGCCGGGGGGGGGGGCTGGACGTGTCCTTGCTGCTGATCGATGTGTCACTGCTGGCAAAGGGTGGACTCCAGATCCCATGCACAACAGTGACACGCGAAGCTGGGCTGGTGGTGGCTGCGGTGCTCTTGGGACTCTTTGCAGATGGAGGGGGGAGCTCATCGGAGGGAAAGAGGTCAAGATTAGCCATGAAAAGTTTTTTAGGGCCAAGGTAAAGGGTAGGAGAAGTGGAGATGGAAGTGGAGGAAGAGGAGGTGGTTGTAGGAGAGTCAGGTGTGCTGTCATTGGGTGAAGGTGCTGGTGCTGTAGGCTGTCGTGAGGTGGATGTCTGTTGGGTGGGTGGCTGCCTGCGTTTGTGTGTCTTGGAAGAGGGGGTGACAGACACAGTGGGAGAGGACACAGGGGACGTGTAAATGGCAGTGGGGGTGGTGACTGCACGAGTGTGGACTGTACTGGAGGGTGAGGTGGTGATGGAAGCACTGGCTGATGTTGGTGTGCATGCAGGTGTGAGTGTAGACGTCACAGGGAGGGAGGAGGGAGACGAGGAGGAGGGGGACACAGAGGTGGTTGTGACTGTTGGAATGTCTGCATCTGGGTGTTGCTTGGGTGAGTGTTTGTGGGATCTGTGGTGCTTGTGTTTGGATGAGCTGCTCTTGGGTGTTGAGGTGTGTGCAGGCTGGTCTGATGGTGTGGATGGGATAGGCTGAGGAACAGGAGACAGAGAAAGGCTGGAGGCAGTAAGAAGAGGGAGGCTGGAAACAGGGACAATGGCTGCCGTCAGTGCTGAGGCCAGAGCAGTGAACGCTCGTTGATGGGCAGCCTGACCCGAATGAATGCCCTCCAGGTACGCATTGCTCTGTTGCACCTCCCTTTGCACACCCTGGATGGCATTCAAAAGGGTCGTCTGCCCAACAATGAGCGTCCTTACCAGGTCAATGAACTCCGCACTGAGGGCAGCAGGGGCAACAGGGGCAGGGGCTGAGGTGCCTGGGGCGAAGGAGACACGCGCCTTCCTGGGCGAACGGGCACGGAGCGAAGACTGAGGGGCTGCTGGGAGGGCGGGCTGGTGCGCTGGGTGGCGGCTGTACCTGTAGAGGCGGGGGGCACGGATGTTGCCGCCACCGCTAGGGAGCTCCCATCCGAGGACGTGTCGCTGTCGCTGCTCTCACCAGCGGTCCCCGTCGTGGTGCTCCCCTCGCCCTCCGGATCACTGGTGCCCTCGGTGTCTGTCCCTGGGCCCACCGGGGCCTTGTGTCCTGCAGCTCCCTCGTGCTCCGATGCCAAATCTCCTCCGCCTGATGATGCTAATGCACACATGCACAAGAAGATGAAGAGAAAGGGTGGGGGGAGAAAAAAGAAGACCCGGTTGAGTGCATGCAATGTCAACACCGTTGGCGGAGAGGACAGACACAAGAGCCTAATGCACTAAGCCGCGCATTCGGGGTACACTACTCAGTACTACTGACTAGGACAACAGGCCAAGAGACGTCAAACGCGCACATGGGAGATGCTGGACCTTCAATGGCTGTACTTGTCACCCTACAGAGGTGGGGGCTGGGGGCACAGGGCCATGCCTAAGGGAGAGGACTACACTACAGAAAGCGCCCTGGCCTAATGTCACCCACAGCCCTCCTCCCCCACCCAGACGCCTCCACTGCGCAGAAAGATAGGAGAATGTGCTGATACTCACCCCCTTGTGTCTGCTGTGATGTCTTAAAGCACCCATCCAATTCAGGGTAGGCCACCGCCAGGATCCGGGACATCAGGGGGGTCATGGTGCGACTGGCACCCCTCCTAGGTTGGGAGGCCATCCCCAGCAGTGTTTCTGCGGTCTTCCTTGTTCCGCGGCGGATGTCCTCCCACCTCTTGTGGCAGTGGGTGCCCCGTCTGTTGTGGACCCCCAAGTTCCGGACTTCCTTGGCGATGGCACGCCAAATCTCGATCTTCTGATGGGCACTGACCTATTTGACATGTACAGGGTGGAAAGGAGGAAATCATCAATGACCTGCATGTTAGATGTGATTGGCCCCCCCCACCAACTTTGCCATATGGCACATGCTCTCATCTGTCGGGCGTTGCACTCCTCATTCGCCCCCCACCCCACCAACTTACATCCACCCCAATCCACACAGGCATAGCCCATTCCATGTGCACCCGGTGTACTCACTTGTTGGTCTGGAGGACCGTAGAGTAGCGCATACTGGGGGAGGACCCCATCCACGAGCTTCTCCAACTCTTCAGACGTGAAGGCAGGGGCCCTTTCCCCAGTCGCAGCAGCCATTGTATCTTCCAGACCGAGGTCACAGCAGCACTTGGAGTATAGGTCCTCTCCTGTGGATGATCAGGTCTCGAGTGATTAATCAGATAGAAAATGGCGGTCATGCCCGCGGCGGTGCGTACCGCGGCGGTGCGTACCGCGACCGCCAGCGCACATCGTCATTGGCTCCTGAAACCCATAGGGTTCAATGTTAACCAATGCGGCTTTGCGCCGCGGTCTTCGACCGCCTACCGCCACGGTGTGCCCCGCCAGCGCATTGACCTCACATCCCATTGTCCCACTTCACAGGTCAGGCAGCTGCCATTTCAAGGGCCTACATGGCTTAATTTTGACTGCGACACACAGGCCTAGGCCTTGCATTGCCACACATACACGCCTTTCAACCCATTGCCATTCTTTAACTGTGCAAGCTGTCTGTACGTACCTGTGGTTTGCCTGACTCTGTGCTCCATGTTGTCCTTCCTAGGCACCATCCGCTGGGACTTGCGATGAGAAGGACGAATCCTCGCGTGTACCGACCGCTGGTGGACCTGTCGACAATGGAAGAACGCCATATAATACTTCGATACAGACTTGACCGTGCCACTATCCATGAACTGTGTGCCCAGCTGGAGCCAGCCCTGATGTCCCCCATCCGCCAACCCACAGGGATTCCCCCTCTGGTGCAGGTTTTGTCAGTCCTCCATTTTTTGGCAAGTGGGCCATTCCAGACCACAGTGGCCATGTCATCTGGAATGTCTCAGCCTATGTTTTCAAAGATTTTGAGCAGAGTGTTGTCTGCCCTGATGAAACTCATGCGGAGCTACATCATTTTCCCATAGGAGGGTGACTTGCCTACAGTGAAGGGTGATTTCTATGCCCTTGGACATATCCCCAACATCATTGGTGCCATTGATGGGACCCATGTGGCTTTGGTACCCCCAAAAGACGATGAGCAGGTGTACAGAAACAGAAAAAGTTATCATTCGATGAATGTCCAGGTGGTCTGTTTGGCTGACCGGTACATCTCCCATGTAAATGCCAAGTTCCCAGGGTCAGTGCATGACGCGTATGTGATGCGAAATAGCAGCATCCCCTATGTGATGGAGCAGCTACAGAGACAACGTGTGTGGCTAATAGGTGACTCTGGTTACCCCAACCTGCCTTGGCTACTGACCCCAGTGAGGAATCCCCGGACCAGGGCAGAGGAACGGTACAATGAGGCCCATGGGCGAACTAGGAGGATCATCGAAAGGACCTTTGGCCTCCTGAAGGCCAGGTTTAGGTGCCTGCATATGACTGGGGGATCCCTGATGTACTCACCAAAGAAGGTGTGCCACATCATCGTGGCCTGCTGTATGCTTCACAATCTGGCATTGCGACGTCAGGTTCCTTTCCTGCAGGAGGATGGTGCAGATGGTGGTGTTGAAGCAGCTGTGGAGCCTGCGGAGAGTGAAGAGGAGGAAGACTCAGAGGACGACACAGACAACAGGGACAGAGTAATAGAACAGTATTTCCAGTAGCACACAGGTAATAATCACCCATGCCATTTTACATTTCCTGAAAGCCTCCTGCATCTCAACTTTGTCGATTTCCCCCAGACCTATAAACATGATGTTTGATTTTCCCTTCCCTTTTCTGTGCTGTATGAGCCACTGCGTGACCTCGGCTTGGTTGGCCCATGGACTAATGCTAAGTTACCTCGGTATGTGTAATTCACAATGTTAATAATACGTAATTGATATGTAATGTGTCATACATTTGTAAATAAGACGGGCTGAGTCCTCATTGATTTCAGTGCAATGTGTGATTTATTATTAGTGCATAGATATTGGTACATGATAGTGAAACAGTGATGGGTGGGGGTGGAGTAATGTCCATGGCGGAGTCCAGTTCTCAGTCTCACAGGTGCATTGTCCATATGCCTGTGGCAGGATGGAGCAGGGGCAGTTCAAGGTTTGACAGGGTGGCAATGTGGAATAGTGGGAGGACTTCAGGGGGTATGTGATGCTGGCGGGGGACTTGACATCCTACTCTGTCGGTTTTTTTGATCTCAGGCTCCTTTTGCGGGGCGGTTGTTGTTCAGCAGGAGGTGGGGTTCTGGTGGGCTGTCGTTGTGGTGGGGCCTCCTGTCCACTAGCGCCGGCGGAGGTGGTAGGCTGTTCCTGTTCCTGGCTAGTGACAGGGGCCCTGTGTGATGCCACATGGTCCCGAAACGTGTCCTCTATACGGTTCAGGGCCTGGACTATGCTCCCCATAGCGGTTGAGATGTTGCTGAGTTGGTCGCTGAACCCCATGTAGCGTTGCTCCTGCTGTGCCTGGATCTCCTGGAACCTGGCCAGTACCGTCGCCATCGTCTCTTGTGAGTGGTGGTAGGCTGCCATGATGGTGGTGAGGGCCTCTTGGAGAGTGGGTTCCCTGGGCCTCTCCTCCCCCCCCCGTCGCACACCAGCCCTCCGAGTTGCCCTGTTTCCCTGGGCCTCTGTCCCCTGGACGGTGTGCCCACTCCCACTGCCCCCAGATCCCTGTTGTTGTTGGGTTGGTGGGTTACCCTGGGGGCCCTGTAGTGGTAGACACACCGCTGCTTGACTTGTCCTAGAGACAGAGGCATGGGCCCGCTGGGTGGGAGCTGTGCTGTTGTTCCCAGAGGGGGTTGGGTCTGCAGTGGCCTGTGTCTGGGTGAGGGGAACCGACTGCCCAGAGGTCCCCGATGGTCCGGGCTGGTCGTCAGGTTCCAGGTCGACAGAGCTGCTGTCATCACTAGGGGCCTGTTCCGGGGGTGGGATGGACATTTCTGGTCCCTCCTGACCGGTGTGTTGTCGTTCGGGTCCTGCATGGGGTAAGAGGGTATGGTTATTGTTTCTGTGTGTGCATTAGCTTGCGTTTTATGGGTGCCCTTGTTCCCCAGTGCTGGCATTCCCTTGGGGGAGGTGTTGTGAGGGTGTTTTGTGGGGGGGCGGATGGGTATGTGCAGTGGTCATGCTTAGGTGATGGGTGTCCATAGTTTGGGGGTGGCATGCAGGGGTTGGTGTTGGGTGGGTTGTGCTGGGGAGACATTCTCAGGGAGGATGTGTGCTGGGGGGTGGGGGGTGAGGGTGGGGGTTAGCATGCTGGGGGGGTGAAGTGGTTGGCCTTGTACTTACCAGAGTCCATTCCTCCGTGTACTCCAGCGAGGCCATCAGGATGCAGGATGTTGAGTACCTCTTGCTCCCATGTTGTGAATTCGGGTGGAGTGGGTGGGGGTCCCCCGCCAGTCTTCTGCACTGCGATGTTGTTTCGCGAGACCATCGAGCGCACCTTCCCCCGTAGGTCGTTCCATCGTTTGCGGATGTCCTCTCGATTTCTGGGATGCTGTCCCACCGCGTTGACCCTGTCCACGATCAGCTGCCAGAGCTCCGCCTTCCTTGCTATGGTGGTGTGCTGGACCTGTGAGCCGAAGAGCTGGGGTTCCACTCTTATGATCTCCTCCACCATGACCCGGAGTTCTTGGTCCGAAAAGCGTGGGTGCCTTTGTGGTGCCATGGGGTGGTGTGTATGAGGTGTGGGGTGGTGTATGTGATGATGTGTGTGTTGGTGTGTGGTGCTTTGTGCTACTATGTGGTGTGTGTGATGTTGTGGTGTGCCTCTGTGTGTCTGGCTATCTATTCTCTGATGTGTCTCTCTCTCCTTCGTCTCTGGTTTTTGTTGGTAGGGGTTTGTGGGTGATGTGGGTGTGTGTTTTATATGGTATTGGATGTGTGGGAGTGGTGTGTGTATGTGTTTCAGGTGTGTGCCTTTCAAATTGTCCAATGTGGTAGGGGTTTGTAAAGGTGTGTGTATTTTGACCGCGGCGGTGTGTACCGCCAATGGAATACCGCGGTTGAATGACCGCCGTGTCGATTTGCGGGTCATAATGGGATGGGCGTATTTCTGTTGGCGTGGCGGTGGAGGTTTGGTCTTCTCCAGTTTACCGCTGGCCGCTGATGTGGCGGACTGCAGTGGAGGGTGGATTTTCGGAGGTTTTGCAGTTGTGGGTCAGGATGTCCGTGACCGCGGCCGCGGTGGTATTGTGGCGGCCTTCTGACCGGCGGTAAGCGGCTTTTACCGCAGAGGTCAGAATGACCCCCATAGTGCGTAAGAAATACAAAACCACATTAGATATCTAAAATGGATTCTTCTGCCAAAATATAGCGCCCGAAAGTAGGGACTATACGTGCTTTAGTGCGTTTGGCTCTCAAAAAAAGTTTTGTCGTCTGCCTCAGGGGTATAAAAATAGCCCAGGACTATTTTCGGCTCGTGTAACTGAAATTCTGCACGAGTTTCCTGGGATATGAGTTGTCGGATGAGGGCAAGAGCCTGGCGCCACACTTTTTGGAAAAATGTGCTCAGTTGCAACCTCCTAATACGGTTCGGAAACTCCAGTCGTTATTGGGGTTTCTAAATTTTGGCAGAACTTACATTCCTGATTACACTACACGTATAAAACCAATACACGAGTTGATTCGGCCGAATTTTTCAAGTAGGTTTTGGACGAATGAGCATACACATAGTCTTCGAGATTTGCAATCTGATCTCTTAGCAGTAAAGCATTTACACACTCGGGACAATAAAACGCATCTGGTCATCAGGGTTATACCTGGTGCCGTTGGGTTTACATATGTCACCTTTAATGAGGGTGAGACAGTCCCGATAGCATACAAGTCACACTTGTATTCTGCTGCAGAACAACGTTTTGCACAAACTGAGAAAATTCTCACTGCTGTACAGATGGCTGTGATTAAAGAACGACCTCTTGCCCAGGGCCAACGCATCATTGTCGTTTCCCTGATTCCAGCCTTAGAGGCTGTTACAAAAGCGAGTGTTCCTAATTCGAAAGCTTTACACCCGCGATGGATACAATGGGCAACGTCTTTGACAGCCACTGATGTAGATTACATTTTTGACCCAAAACTGCAGACACAGGAATTTCTTCAATATGAAATGGAGTACCCAGTCCCCGCTGGCACATTGCCTATTGATCAATATCAAGTGGTCATGTACACCGATGGCTCTGCGCAACCTGCGGTTGGGACTAAGCAACAGTATTCTGCTGCATGTGCGGTGGTGAGCGGCTCTATGGAGGGGAAGAAGTTCTGCCCCCAACATACTTATACGCAGACCTTGGGAGACTGTACGGCACAGTTGGCTGAGCTGAAAGCTCTAATATTGCCCTTGGAAAATGCTGATCCGGCAAAGTTTACACTGGTTGTTTGTGATTCCTATTACTGTGTTCAGTCTTTCAATGAATATTTACATTACTGGAGGTTGAATGGGTTCAGAGATTCCAAGGGTAACACCATTAAGCACAAATTACTGAAGGTTGCGGATCTGAAGGAGACGCTTCCTAAAGTCCATGTTGTACATACACTTGGACACCAGCGCGTTGGAATACACATGGCTGGAAATGCTTTGGCTGATGAAGCCGCAAAATCGGCAGTGGCAGTTGCCACTGTGGCCGCAGTAACTCGTTCAAGTTCCAAACCAGATACAGAGATTTTGGCTGCCATAAAGGCTACGGCTGATGGCACGCCATTTCCGAAAAGGATTCCCTTCTAAATATAGTTACTGCATGGGTGGTATGCTAAACCCTGCGGTTAAAATACCAGGCGTTGGTGTACGTGAAATGCCCAATAAAATTGAACGACCTCGATTGATTTCTGCAGCACATGAGGGGGTGGCATCTGCACATGCCGGCGTGGCTGCCACCATTTCACTGTTACAGGCTCGTTATTGGAGGCCTGGTCTCTATAAAGAGACGAAACAGTATGTCCTTTGTTGGGACATTTGTCAACAAATTAAAGTTTCCACGGCTAGACGCCCGCAGCAGACGTCCCTTCTAATATCGAATAAACCATTACAGTGTGTGTACTTGGATCATTGTGGTCCGTTGACCCCTGATAGTGCATACAAATATATATTGGTAGCTGTAGATTCGTGCTCCAGATTTGTGTGGGTCTGGCCACAGCGCTCGGCTGACGCTCAAACTGTTATTAAAGATTTGTGCATCTTTGTCGATACATATGCGGTTGCGGCTTTTCATTCGGACCAGGGCCCTGCTTTTGCCTCTAAGGCATTCAGGGACACCATGGCTTCATTGGGGGTCCAGCTCCAGTTCTCGTCTCCATTTCATCCCAAGGGAAATTCTGTCGTGGAGCGTTTAAATCGCGATTTAAAGCAATCCTTGACGGCCAGAGTTATAGGTACGGGTCGTAGTTGGCTAGCCCACCTGTATGGAGTACAGAGAGCACTTAATAACTTGCCTAGAAGGTCCCTGGGGGGTCGTACTTCATATGAGTGCCTGTTTGGAACACAAATGTATGTTCCTGATCTAGATGGTCCTGGCGTGGAGACGGCAGATACGCCCTTTGACATAAATGATCGTGTCACTGTTTTGCAGGATTTACAACAATTCCGTGAAGATAACTCTTCTGCCAGTGCTGCCTCCACAGGAATTAAGGATGAACCAGTAACGCCTACTGGTTGGATTCCCAGGATTGGGGATCTTGTGCTTGAAAAGGTTGCAGTGAAAAAAGAGTTTGGTCCTTCATATCGAGTGCCGGTTTCTGTGCTAGGGATCCACGGCACGAGAACTGTGATTTTGCCACCGCTGCAAGGGGCCAAAGGAAATCGCTTTGTTTCCATTGATAATCTCAAGTTACAACATGTGGCCGATTTTGCACAGCAGACCAAGAGGGACGCCCAGTAGTTCCGGAATCCCTCTCACTACTGGGGAAGAAGTTCCGCTGCAGGTGATTTGCACCGACGCTGTTTCCTCTCCGAGCTTGGGGAGGGTGGAAGCTGATCTTGCGATTGTTCCTCTGACGGCGAATAATTTGGAATCTTTTGATCAAGTTGTTGTGAGTACTGCTGATGTCACTGAAAGTGTAGTCTACAGCGTACCAAGGCGAGAGCCACAATCTGCTCCTTTGTTTACGGTTGCACCTTTTGCGAGAACTGCCTCCGGCTGCTTCAACACCACTGATGATACTGTGTCGGACTCCTCGTCCTCTTCAACGTCAGCCCTGGGTCCACATAAGATGCTGTGTTGGCTCAAACATACATATTTTGTTGTTCCGTGGAACTATCTGTGGCTTTTCATGGTTGTGATGACTATTTTTCTGTGGCTGGGGTTTGTTGTTACTTTTTTTCTGGTGATACATGGTCATTTTCTTCCTGAACTATCTGAAATTGAGCACGTGGAGAAGGTGTTGAAACCACATTTTTCATCACATATGGTCTGAAGAGACTTGTCCTTTGTAAATATTTCTGCTGTACTAGTTCCGAATGGGATTGTGTGGGATAGAGTAATGTTTGATATATATGGTCCCACTGAAATAATTCAAATGCCGTATGTTCTCAAATTGTTGATGAATGATATCGTTATACCAGGCATTGTATCTGATGATTGGGATGTGAAGACAGTAGATTCTATGTTGACAGAATTGCAATATTATACTGTCTCTGACAATGAAGATGCTTACCAATTTAGAGATAATTATGGTGATATGTTTTGCTACAATTATTATGGACACCACTTTATTCATAAAGCCAGTAGCCCGAAAACGATATTTGAATATATGCAATGGGAACATTGCCCGACTCCTCCGCAGGGGAGTTCTAAAACTTATTATGATAAATTTGCATATTTTTCTGGGCATCATCAACAGAATGCCTAGTCTTACTATTTTAAGGTTACTCCGCATACTAATAAGCAAATGTTATTGACTGATACTAAATTACTGTATTCAAATTTGTTTGTATCCAAACTTTCAGTTGAGGGGTATGAATATTGGTCCAAAACTGTTGATTTGAAAAGTATCTGGGGAACGAAGAACTGGCAAATGCGGGGTAGAGACACATTGTTTAGGGCATGTATTATTCCTGTCCAAATGATTTTCTTAAATGACACTGTACAACAGACTAGCTGTTTGGGCTTAGCAACAATTAGAGATTTGAATTTGCCTAGCATACCTGTCCCTTCCAAATTGAAAAATTGGCAGCAATATGTTAATGCCACGTTTAGTGAGCTTACAGACTGGGTCCAGAATGGTACGCTTAACACTTCATTGACACGTCCGGGCGGGGGTTATTGTGGCCCGTAGACACTAATGGGTGTCATCAACGTTTTGTCACCTCTTCGGGGGGGTTCAGGACTGGTAGGGCAGACCCTCGCTACATATCACCAGAACATGCTGATATCATTACTACATATAGCGTGGGGAAGCTTTGTCAACAATGGTTAAAGTCATCCACACTAGATGCAGTTAAGTCACATCTCACGTTACTGTCTAATAATACTGACTTGCAAGATTTTTTGTCAGGTCCAAAAGTACCCCTGAAGAAACGGTTTTTGTATGAAGTGTACAATGAGATTTGGAAACTTTGACAACAAGAGCGGCAAAAGTTGCCTTTTACTGTGGCCGAGATTCCGTCTGCTGAGTGGTTGATTCACGGGGTTATAAATTTGCCTATTTCCACTCTACAATTCACTTCTCGTTTGAAGCATGTTCCGGTGGGTAGATATGAGAAGTTGGGAGACAGTTACATACATGAGGTGTGGGAGCTTCCCTTTTTATACAGATGTCTTAATGGTATGAGGGAGGTTTTTCTTAGCGGTAGCGAATGCAAAACTTCTGTCAGCCATTCGATGGTTTGTAAGCAGCTGTCTTTGCATGGGGCGTGTAATGCCTTGGTTGCAAACTTGGCTTGCTATCTTAAGGGAGTTCCAGTCCCAGTAATTAAAAACACTTTCCAGGTGCTTTCAAATGGCAGCTACGTCCTTCTTAACAGTGAAGCCTGTTGTGGCATGCGTGCCGGAATAGTTTACGTAGTAGTTGTCACCGAGGCCGTTACGTGCTGCGGGAACGTGTTGTTTCCCCCCACTCAATTTAGGGAGGTAGCGGACATCTGGCCTCACATTGCTACTTCCAAGGTGAATTTCGACAAGTTGAGTCGACTAAAGGCTCTATTGTTTCAAAAGCATGTGGCCCTTACATCTGCACGCGAGACCTACGCACTTCAGGTGGCGAGGTCATCACCAGAAATACAGTCCCTATTAAATACTAACTTTCCGAGCCACTTTGGTGAACTCCTGGGACGTATATTTAATGCGTCCAGCACTGCTGGAATTGCACACTTTTTCAAAGCTGTTGGTGTTGGTTTTGCTCATTCCTTCTCTTCCATATTCGGTTTGATACCTTCGGCTATTCATTCTGTTTTCGGAAGCATTTTTGGGGGATTTCCGATTCCTTTGGCTTTGTTGTCTGGTGTTTTGCTGTTGCTGTTATTCTTCCGCAATGGCTGTCCCACCGCAACGAGATCCCATATTGGCGCTCCCATCAGCGCAGCTGTGTCGTGAACGCATGATGCAGCATTTTGGAGCAACACTCCTAGGACAGTTGGAGTGTGACTGGTCTCTGTCATTCCGACCAGTTTTGGATTGTGTGCAGCCCCTGTTTCGGTGCCTTTGGTGCTTGTTTGAACATGCACTGTCTCTCTGTCTCTCACTGCAGCGCCCCCCAGTGGTTGATACTGATCTGTTGATGTTCCTGATTAGGGCTCATTCCCAGACTTGTGCACTGCGGTGTCGTTTGCTTCGTGAGGCAGTTTATGAGATTCCCTTCCTGGAGGAAGATGATATTGTCTCATTCATAGGCCCTGCACGGGGTGCCGCCCTGGATGGTTATGGGGCTTTGGAACACACCTGCTCCATGATAGTATTTGGCGTAGATTTTCCAGTGTTGACGTCTGTCGAGGTGGAGGATCTCCTGCTTTCTGTGGCTTCCATTTAAGAATTGGATTTTTTTATAATTGACATTTTAATGATTTGGCTTTACTGTCACATGCTTATAAATTTAAAAATACATTTATGCTTTGATGTCCTCTGGACTTGTCGAAATGTATTTTGTATATTTTCATATCTGGGGCATATTATTGTTTCTCGTTTTTTATTAGAACCACTTGTTACCGACAAGGGGAGGGTGTAGTGTGGTCAGTGTTCATGTATCCTTTGCGCGTTAGCTTTGGGCTTTAGGCCTTCGTGCACTTTGCCCTGGAGGTATTTTATTCCTTTGCTCGCAGCATAGAGCCACTGTGCACTTTGCTCTAAATGCTTTTTATTCAGCTTCGTACTGTTATTTTTCAGATAGCCAGTTCTACGGTCTTGTTTTATTTTCTTCTATCACACTGTTTAGCTTACTTCAGCACCGGAGTTCTCAAACAATACATTCTTGCTCGCTCTGTGCTTCAGTCAAGGATACAGTCTGGTACATTGCCGATAGAGGTGGTAGGAGTTTAGTCTTTAGGGTTCGTAGAAAGTATACATTCTTACGTAGGGACGTTTCTAAGAACACTGGCGTGTTAATTATAAAAACACTTTCTAGTCCTAGTACAAGAAAGAGGGAGATTCCGACCAGGGAACCACAACTAGACGCTGACTGCCTTGTTGCAGATGCTGAACCAGATCACAGGTCTTTGCTCAGGTATGAGGGTTGATGGTTTCCCAGGGAATCTAAAAGGCAAGTTAGAAGCTTAACATGCTGTGCTCGAAATATAACTAACTGAGAGAGAGAGTAGAATTTATTAACACCATGATAGTGTTATTCTTATGTTTCACTCTCCTCGTGACTATTTCAATCCTACTGTGTTGTATGGTTCTGGTTATTGCGGCTCACGCCATTAATATCTAAAATGCAGTCGTTTTATTAAAACAATATATAAAACTTCAACTGCCTTTGCATTTGTATATGAGATCATACTGTAAATGAGAGAGCTGGTTCGGATCTGAGTGACCACAACTTCCCTGAGAAGTTCTAAAGATGTCATGCGCTCGGCTGCCCAATCATCCCTTCCCCTTGGGAGAGATGAGGCACTGCTAGTTAGCCGGAGCAAAACCGGATTTAGGGTGACAGAGGTCCTTCCAAGTGGGTCAGACTCAGTCCCCCACACCGTGAACGATCCTGCTACCTAGAAATCCAGTAGTCTCATTTAGGATAATGAGAGCCAACGCGACAGTGGTGCCGCCTTGCCCTTTCCCTTGGCAGCTGGTAGTGTCTCCTTGCCCTTCCCCTTGGCAGCTGGTGGTGCATCCTTGCCCTTCCCCTTGGCAGCTGGTGGTGCCTCCTTACCCTTCCCCTTGGCAGCTAGTGGTGCATCCTTGCCCTTCCCCTTGGCAGCTGGTGCAGGCACACTGTCAGTGCTGATGGCTGGTTCCCTGCCGACACTACTGTGACCGTGGACCGGGTGGCTGAGGTGCTCGCCTGGGTTCTGACCACCCTGGCCCGACATGAAGGACGGGGGAAGGGGTAGGGAAGAGGTCAACGGTGGAGAGGAAAAGCTTCTTAAGGACACTGGGGCGGGTAGAGGGTGAAGGTTTGGGAGTGGAGGAAGAGGGTTGTTGGAGGTGTCTGCTGTGTTTGGGTGCAGGTACATGGGCTGGATGCTGTTGTGAGGTGGATGGCTGTTGAGTGTCTGAGTGCTTGTGTTTGTGTACTTTGGGAGGAGTGGGCACAGACACAGTGGGAGAGGACACAGGGGACGTGTGCATGGACGTGGGGGTGGTGACTGCCAGTGAGGGGTGTGTAGTGATAGGCATGATGGTGATGGGGTAGTGGATGAGAATGTAGTGCATGCAGGTGTGAGTCATTACTGGGAGGATGGTGGACACGGAGGAAAAGGAAGACACAGTGGAGGCAGTGGATGTTGGTATGTCTGCATCTGGATGGTGTTTGTGTGAGTGCCTGTGGGATGATGTGTGGTGCTTGTGTTTGCCTGAGCCACTCCTGTGTGTTGTCTTGGGTGCATGCTGGTCTGAATGTCTGCTTGGGATAGGTTGGGTTTGAGGGGAATGGGACTGGGTAGAGGAAGTTGGAGGGGGAGGCTAGAGATAGGGACAATGCCTGCCATCAGGGAGGAGGCCAGAGCCTGGATTGACCTCTGTTGGGCCGCCATGCCAGAGTGAATGCCCTCCAGGAATGCCTTAGTTTTTTGCAAATGGGCTGCCAGCCCCTAAATGGCATTCACTGTGGTTGACTGCCCAACAGAGATGGATCGCAGGAGGCCAATAGCCTCCTCACTCAGATCAGCAGGGCTAACTGGGGCAGGGCCTGAGGTGCCTGGTGCGAAGGAGATGCCCACCCTCCTGGATGAGCGGGCACGGGAAACTCACTGAGGGGCTGCTGGGAGGGCGGTGCTGGGATGGGGGTGACGGCTGTACCTGTAGTTAGGGTGGGCACAGAGGGCTCTGCCACCAGCAGGGAGCTTCCATCAGAGGAGGTATCACTGTCAGAACTGTCCCCTCATGTCTCTGCCATGGTGCTCCCCTCGCCCTCCGTCCCACTGGTGCCCTCACTGTCGGTGGATTCGGCATCCTGGGCCCTGTGGGATGCAGCTCCCTTCGTCGCCGGTGCCTCTGCTCCGCCACCAGATGATGCTAATGCACATAAGGACAGGGTGACAAAACAAAAAGGGGAGGAAGATACAAAGGATACACTTGGTCAATGGCAGCAACAACACCACCATTGGCGTACACAACACAAACACACACAGGGAAAACCCCTACGCACTATGCAAAGCACTGCCAGTCACAATGCTAGTCACCAGCCCATGGACAGGAATACCTAACGCCAACAGCAGCATACCTGACACTCACAGACCCCTTCCCAGTAGTGGATGCCTACTAGCGTGGTAGGAGGTGGTGTTTATCAGTCCCTGCCCAGCATTGGACCTACCCTGCAATTTCCGGCCTGGCCTAGGGGCACCCACAGGCCAACATCCCCCAACCGGAGACCACCCCACCACGCGCACGTAGTATATTTGGAAACTGCACTCAACCCCTTGTGGCTGCTGTGATGCCCTCAAGCACCCATCCAGCTCCGGATAGGCCACTGCCAGTATGCGGGCCATCAGGGGTCAGGATTTGACGGGCACCCATTCCTCATTGGGAGGCTAGTCCCAGCTGGGCCTCCGCCTGCCGTAGACCCCCAGGGTCTGCATGTCCTTGGCGATGGCACGCCATATACCCTTTTTCTGATGGGCGTTCGCCTGCAGAAAAAGAAACATAGAAAAAGGTATCAGTCATACCATCCGGCCTGTTACACTCATGGCCCACCATAGCCCTCACATCCCCTGATGCACAGACAGTGCCCACCACACATCCATCACGCTGCCCAGAACTCTTCCACCAACCCCCCAACACGAGACCCTCACACACAGCACTCCATACATCCATGCCCCTTGCATCGTGCTCACAGTGTACTCACCTGTTGGTCTGGAGGCCCATACAGCATTTGGTACTGGGGTAGGACCCCATCCACCAGTCTCTCCAACTCCGCAGCGCTGAAGGCAGGGGCCCTTTCCCCAGTGACACGAGCCATGGTCGGTTCCAGACACAGGTCAGAGCAGCACTTGCAGTGTAGGTCCTCTCCTGTTGAAGGTCAGGAAGCAAGTGAGTGAACAGATAGAAAATGGCGGTCACGTCCGCTGCGGTGCGTACCGTCACCACCAGCGTACATCACCATTGGCCACTGTAACCCATAGGGCCCAATGACAACCAATGAGGAGTTGCATGGCGGTACTCTACTGCCTCCCGCAACGGCACACAACGTCAGCGGCATTACATCATTTCCACATGTCCATCCACACAGGACAGGTGGACGCCATTTCGGGGGGGGCAGGCCATAGCACCTAACTGCGTCACAGTACACATAGGCACAATTTGGTACTATCCAACAACATACTGTTACAGTCACAACATGCAATGCAGTGCAGTGTTTGGAAATGTGGTATACTGACCAGCTGCTCCCCGTTTTGCCCCCTAGATTACAACTGCTGCGGATGAATAGGAGATGAAGACATCCCCCCGTGTACAGACCCCTGGTGGACTTGGCAACAATGAAGGACAGGCACATCATCCTCACCTATAGACTGGACAGGGCCACAATCACAGAGCTGTGTGCCCAATTGAAGCCTGACCTGATATCTGCTATCCGTCAGCCCACTGGGATCCCCCCTCTTGTGTAAGTCCTATATGTGCTCCATTTCTTGGCAACTGGCTCCTTCCAAGTGACAGTGGGCTTGGCAGCAGGAATGTCTCAGCCAATGTTCTCAGTAGTGCTGACCAGAGTGTTGTCTGCCATGATAAAACACATGTGCAGCTACATTGTTTTCCACCAGGTGGAGGATTTGGCCACAGTGAAAGCTGACTTCTATGCAATGGGACATATCCCCAACATTTTTGGGGCTATTGATGGTACACATATTGCATTTGTCCTCCACCCCCCCGGAGAAATGAGCAGGTCTTCGGAAATTGAAAGATCTTTCACTCGATGAATGTGCAGATAGTGTGCCTGGTGGACAAGTACATCTCCCATTTCCATGCAAAGTATCCTGGCTCTGTGCATGATGCCTATATCCTGAGGAATAGCAGCATCCCATGTTGATGGCTCAACTCCAGAGACACCGGGTGTGGCCATTAGGTGATCCCTGGTTCCCACCCATTGGATGTTGGTGTATGGGTATGGTGTGGGCCCTAAGGGTTAGTGTGTGGCTAACAGTTGTCCCTCGATATTTGCAGGTGGCTCTGGTTACCTCAACCTCTCATGGCTACTGACCCCTGTGAGGAATCCCAGGACAAGGGCAGAGGAACGTTAGAATGAGGCACATGGGCGAACAAGGAGAATAATAGAGAGGACATTCAGCCTCCTGAAGGCCAGGTTTTGCTGCATCCATCTAACAAGTGGATCCGTGTACTACTCACCCAAGAAGGTGTGCCAGATAATCGTGGCATGCTGCATGTTGCATAGCCTTGCGTTGAGACGCCAGGTGCCTTTTCTGCAGGAGGATGAGGCTGGAGATGGGCGTGTGGCAGTAGTGGACCCTGTGGACAGTGAAGATGAGGAGGCAGAGGATGAGGATGAGGACAACAGAACAGCTATTATACAACCGTACTTCCAGTGATACACAAGTAAGACACTGTAACTTCACTTTGCATTGACAGTTTTGTATTTGACATTGTACATGGCAGGCAGATTCTCCCAATTCTACGGCCACTTACTGTACCTTTTGGCATCTCTATTTTCAGATATCTGTGCCCCACTCTGGCACCAGGTGTGTTGACTGCAGCCAACTACAGGTCATTCCTATGTAGACATTACTGTACAGTTGTATTGCAGTGTTTAAACATTGTTAAACTAATACATACTTAAATCATTTGACATACTCCATACTTGTATTTTTTCAAAGGGTGTGTATTTAGGTGCTAATAAGTAGAGGGGTATGTGCAATGGGATGGGGTGATGGTGGAGGAAAGTCCAGGATAGAGTCCAATCTATTAGTATCACAGGTGCATTGTCCAAGGGGGCATAGGAAGGGAAGCAATGGCAGTTCAAGGTGGACAGGGTGACAGAGTGGGACACAAGGGTGACAATCAGGAGAGTCTTATTTCCTGGCGGGGGTCTTGGCAATGTTCTCTGGATTCTACCTGGATCGCAGGGACCGTTTGCGGGGTGGTTCTCCTTCTGCAGGGGGAGGGGTGCTGGTGGCCTGTTGTTCCTGTGCTGGGTCCTCCTGTCCACTAGCAGCAGCGGAGGTAGAGGGCGGTTCATCGGTGTGGTTAGTGTCAGGGGCCCAGTGATGTCCCACTGCCTCCCTCATGGTGTTGGCTATGTCTGCCAGCACCCCTGCAATGGTGACCAGGGTGGTGTGGATGTCCTTCAGGTCCTCCCTGATCCCCAGGTATTGTCCCTCCTGCAGCAGCTGGGTCTCCTGCAACTTGTACAGTATCTGTCCCATCGTCTCCTGGGAATGGTGGTATGCTCCCAGGATGTTGGTGAGTGCTTTTTGGAGAGTCGGTTCCTTGGGCCTGTCCTCCCCCTGTTGCATAGCCGTCCTCCCAGCTTCCCTGTTGTCCTGTACTCTGTTCCCTGAACCGTGTGCCCACTGACACTGACCCCAGGTCCCTGATAATCCTGTGTTTGTGGGGTGTCCTGGGGTACCTGTAGTGGTGGACACACTGCTGATTGATTTGTCCTGGGGACAGAGGTATGGGCCCGCTGGGTGGGTGCTGTGGTGGTGTTTCATGAGGGGGGAGGCTCTGTGGTGGTATGGGACTGTGCCTGGGTAACCGACTGTCTGGAGAACCCTGATGGGCCAAGTTGTTCATCCAGGCGTCCAGAGCTGCTGTCATCACTGTGGGCCTCTTCTGTGTGCGGACTGGATGTTGCTGGCACCTCCTCTCGGGTGACATTGGGTGAGGGACTTGTGGGGATGTAAATGCAGTGTTATTGTTTCTGCGTGTGACATCTTGTGCATGGGTGTGTTTCCCTGTATGGTTGTGATTGCCCTGTCAGCTTTGCCTTGTGTGAGTAGTGATTTTGTGGGCTAGGTGATTCTCTCTAATGTGCATGCTTTAGTGATCGATGTCCATCCAGGGCTGTGAGGGGTGTCCAAGCGTTGTTGTTGCATGCAGGGCTTGGTATTGGGATGGGTGGGTTGTGATGGTGGGGTATATGTGAGGTGGTGGGGTGATGGGGGTGTGGGTAGGGGTTGTTGTTTGTTATGGCATGCAGGTAGGGTGGGGGATAAAGTAGTAAAGATTTGACTTACCAGAGTCCAGTCCTCCTGCTATTCCTGCTAGGCCCTCAGGATACTTGATCGCCATGAATTGCTCCTCCCATGTTGATAGTTGTGGGGGAGGAGGTGGGGGTCCACCGCCAGTCCTATGTACAGCTATCTGGTGTCTTGCAACCACAGAACGCACCTTCCCCCGCAGGTCGTTCCACCTCTTCCTGATGTTATCCCTTGTTCTGGGGTGCTCTCCCACGGCATTGACCCTGTCCACGATTCTCCGCCATAGCTCCATCTTCCTAGCAATGGATGTCGGCATCACCTGTGATCCGAATAGCTGTGCCTCTACCCAGATGATTACCTCCACCATGACCCTTAGCTCCTCCTCTGAGAACCTGGGGTGTCTTTATGGTGCCAAGGGTGTAGTGTGTGGGGTGTGTGTGAGGGTGTGTGGGGTTATGTGTTGGGGTGTGTGCTGTAAGGTGCGTGGATGGTGTATGGGTGATGGTGTTCTGTGGCTCTGGTTCTGTGGGTGCTTTTGGTGTGTCTCTCTCTCAGTTGTCAACTTTTTTGAGTCATAAGGTGATGTGGGTAATGTGGATGTGTGTTTTATAGTGGTGTGGTGTGTGTGTCAGGTGTGTGTAGTTTGAATTGTCCAATGTGGTGTTGTTTTGTTTGAGTGTGTGTATTTTGAGCGCGGCGGTATGTACCGCCAATGGTTTACCGCGGTTGAATATCGGCTGCGGTGATTCGTGGGTCATGATGCTGTCAGCGTAGTTCTGTTGGCGTAACGGTGTGGGTTTGGATAACGCCAGTTTATCACTGATTGCTATGTGTGGGTCATAATATGAGTAGCGGTAAACCGCCGCAGCGGTGGTATGTTGGCGGCAGTCGGAATGGCGGTGAGCGGGACTTACCACCGATGTCATAATGAGGGCCAATATCTGTTAACCAAAAATATCAGTGTTTTCATGTCAGAGATGAGAATGATGTATTATAGTTTTAGGTAAGGTACTAAAATACTTTCAGTTGGCCCCAAGAGGGGCAGCTGAATCTATGTATGAGCTCTTTGGAAAATTGAAGTGGATTGATTTTGTGTGAGAATAGTTTGATTGAGAATGAATGATGTGTGAGTAATTTGTAGTTATGCATGGATATGTATGGTTACCTCTGGGGGGATCAAACATTATTTCAATGTATTTTATGTAGTTAATCGTTTTTGATTGTGTATTGCTTTGATGATTAAAATAAGGAAAATATATCTATAATGTCTGTATGAACTAAAGAATGCATACTACTATACAATAAAAAGATGCATTGGGTCTCATTCTTGGGCTCAAAATATGAACTCTTTCAAATAATGCATTGTATAGTTAAATTGAAGGGCAGCCTATTTTTATTTTGTTTACTTACATTGTTTTTCCCCTGATAGGGTCTGCCCTAAGCAGTTTCAGGGTCTCTTATTATGTATTTTAGCATTCTCTCAGCACATTGCTGCGAGGGTTGGAAATCTGGATTCGTAATTATAGATTTCCGATGATATATCTATGTTGAGGGATTGGCTGGTGCAACTATATGTATGGTGCCTGGAATGAGTGTGTTCATTTGTGTGCTTTCTCCTATTCCCTTGTTCCTCTAGGCGCACTTTTCTGTATTACTGTTCTGCTGGGAACATCGGAAAGTTGTGGGGGTTAGGAGTGTTTGTCATTAATTCTGTGGTACATAAGAAAAAAGTGTGGAGATACAGATAGACAGTACTAAAACTTTTAGTTTCAATGATGATGATCTATCAAAATTGCTAGGACAGACAAGGATAGGAGAGAGGCAGATTACAGTGCCAAAGGGTATCCAGGATGAGTGGATTAAACTCTTAGAACTCTAAAGAAGGCTAGATGCACAGAACTGCATGCAGATTTTATGATTGAGTATCTGAGAGCGGGCGTTATTCCGGTGGGCCTAAGAGATAGAAATGTACAAGGATTGTTTGTTTGAAATCAGAAAAGTCTTGGAAAAATGTCATTAATATGTAATTGATGCTCTTGGGATTGGATGATCCTTATAACTGAGATAGCAAGGGAAGTGGTGGAGATACTGACGAAGGAGATAGAGACCTTAGAAAAGGATTTCTTTTTAAAATAACACACTAGAAGAGGCTAAAACATGCATTGAGGAAGTTAATCTAGAACTGGACTCTTTTAATGATTACCTGCTAGAAGTAAAAACTGATTGATTGAAGAAAGACATAAGGTTGTTTTCATAAGAATGTACCTATCCTTATCTGCCTGAGGATTACTATCAAGGATCCAGAGAGGATCTATCGGGACAGGAGAGACAATTTTGGACTAATAAGAAGATTCTCACCTTCTCTGATACATCTGAATCAGAAGGAGAAAAGGAGAAGGGAGTTCCAACCAATTTGACCTGTATGGCAATTTGAGGGTCCCAATCATAGTAAAAGTTTTGTATCCAGAAGAGGAACATACAGAAGCAGGTTCAGGAATCAACCGAGGGGGAGATACTGAGATGTGGACAGTTCCCCACATGTGCTGCAGACATGACGACAACAGTAGTGGAAGGACTAAACTCTATCTGAATCTTTTATCTTGGTCAGACAAATATTGATCAAAATGCCAAGGATCTCTTAGTCAAAGAAATGCCATTTGTACTGAGTGCTAGTATTGATAAATTTGACCTTCTGAAAGATCTGTTTGCATTTTCTAGGCATATTAGATTGAAGACATTCTTTATGGGCAGACACAATGAAGTAGAGGTCAATGTGTCTGAACTGAAGCCTACATCTATGTTTACACCGAATCTGGATGCAGTAGGAACAGAGATGGGTAACTTTGAGAAGGCAGTAATCATGAAGACAGAAAATGTACACCCAAACCTCAATATAATCATTCCAAAGATAAATATAATACCCTAAAAACTACAAAAGGATCATCAAATTACAATTAAGCCTTGTGACAAAGTTGGAGGAATTGTCCTGATGGAAACTAAATCATATACAGAAACAAAGCAAACTATGCTGGATGTCCCTGAACACTAGTGTAGAGTGAGGGGGGTGCCAGAAAGGAGGATTAGATTGAAAATTGCCAATATCAGCCAATGGGCACAAAGTAAGAGGACTATATGTAGGCAGGAAGTGAGTTCCTTAATCCCACCAATACAAGATTACCAGTGATCTATGACATGCCTGAAACACACTAGAATGTGTTAGATCCTACACTGCGTCCCATTGTTTCCACAATTGGATCTATTACATAACTTTTATTGAAATATGTGGAGGTTTTGTTGAAGCCCCTGTTTAGTGCTGTACCAGAGTTCATAAAAGACATAGGTCACAAAGGGCCTCATTATGACCCTGGCGGTAGAGAACCGCCAGGGCCAACGGGGGCGGGAGCACCGCCGACAGGCCGGCGGTGCTCCCTTGGGCATTCTGACCGCGGCACTTTGGCCGCGGTCAGAAAGGGAAAACCGGCGGTCTCCCGCCGGTTTTCCACTGCCCCTAAGAATCCTCCAAGGCGGCGCAGCTCGCTGCGCCGCCGAGGGGATTCTGACAATCCTTACCGCCATCCTGTTCCTGGCGGCTCGCCCGCCAGGAACAGGATGGCGGTAAGGATTGTCGTGGGGCCCCTGGGGGCCCCTGCAGTGCCCATGCCAATGGCATGGGCACTGCAGGGGCCCCCGTAAGAGGGCCCCGCTAGTATTTCACTGTCTGCATTGCAGACAGTGAAATACGCGACGGGTGCAGTAGCACCCGTCGCACCTTCCCACTCCGCCGGCTCGATTACGAGCCGGCATCCTCGTGGGAAGGGAGTTTTTCCCTAGGCTGGCGGGCGGTCTTTTGGAGACCGCCCGCCAGCCCAGGGAAAAACTCATAATACCCTCCGCGGTCTTCTGACCGCGGAGCGGTATTATGGAGGGCGGCATCCTGGCGGGCGGCCTCCGCCGCCCGCCAGGGTCGCAATGAGGCCCATAATTTCTAAAGTAGAAGGCAAGCAATGCAACCCTATGAGGAGGTTATTGTCACAATGGACATAGAAGCACTATATGCAAACATACCACAAAGACAAGCCTTTGAGGCTATCAAACACATCTTTGAGAGGAGAGGGCTTAATGATCAACAGGAGTTTGTGTTACAAATCCTTGAGATTGTACTTGAGTAGAACTTCCTTGAGTTTGACAGTGAAACCTACCGGCAAAGGAAAGGAGTCACACGGGCACAGCTTGTGCCCCCAGTGTGGCAAATTTGTATAGGGTTTTTGAAGAGAAGCACATATACAATGAAATAGCACCCTTTTATGAGAACAATCAACAATGGTCCAGATGTATTGATTATATATTTTTTATCTAGATGGGTGAAGAAGAACTATTGAAGGAATTTTGCATTTGGATTAATGCATGTAATACCAACCTTGGGTTCACTCCAAACATGAGCAGAAATAAGGTAGAGTTCCAGAATATATGGATACAACATAAGGATCAAAACATCGAGGTCTCACTGTACACAAAGCCAATGCCTAGGAATACCCTTCTTCACTTTGATAGCTTTCACTCGAGATGCCAAAAACAAGGCATCCCATTTAATCAGTTTCTACGTCCATGCAGAACTTTTACTAACGTGCAGGACTTTAACAGGAATACAGAGGTGTTACAGCAGAAGTTGATGGCACAGGGTTGTCCCAGACATCTCGTAAGGGACTCCTACAAATGAGCCAAGTATTACAACAGAGAGAGCCTGTTCCAAGAGAGAAGTAGAGGGGAGGAAGAAAATCTAATATGTGTGTACAGCTTTCAAACCTAAACCACAAAATCAGGCAAATGGTTATTTTACAATGGCACATTTTAAATACAGATCACACTACAAAACAGTTGCAGAGGCTTATGATTGCTTTTTAGCACAATCGCAATCTAGGGAGTCTTCTAGTGCAGTCTGGTTTACCCAAGAATAATGGACTCTGCCAAAGATCCATCACTGGCCAGACACCAATTCGCGGTAATCACAAATGTGGATCGTGTCAGGCTTGCGCAGGAATGATAGTGGCCAGCATGTTAAAATGGGGGAAAAACAAGATTACCCTATCAGACATGACCAATTGAAGAATAGCTGATGTAGTTTATTTAATCTGCTGCCCACGTGGATTGGGCTGTGTAGGAGAGATTGGCCATGAATTTATGGTACGATTCATGGAGCATAAAACACCCATTCACAATAACAAAGTGGGAGCACCACTGGTTGAGCACTGGAAGTTGATGAAACAAACAGAACAAGATCTGTCCTGAACAATATTGGAGAAGGTGAAAATAACAAATGGACAGGATGAGACAAAAATCTGAAAGAAAAGAAAAAGTGTTTTGGATGCTTACAATAGACACAGGCAGGCACAGACTAAATTAACTTAACCCCTGGGAAAATGCAATAATTTGAGTATGAATTTTTGATCATCCTTTTGACCTGCCTGAATGATTCTTTGTATCTCCCTTCTGGTTTTGTGTCCAGGAGTGATGGGGTTTGTTCTCTATGGATCCTGCATCCATCCGGTAAGCCTGGTTTCCATCTACACTAGTAGTGTCCCACAAGACAGTAATCTCAAATTTTCATGTGGTCATAGGAGACTTTCCTGTTTATAACTATGCATTGTTGTTGCCCCGATCCAGGTTTTTTTGTGTTTTTGCGTTAAGGTAGTGTCTTCTTGCCTGTTTGTGTGTATATTGTTCATTAGTAGAACCCCTTCTAAGATGGCGCTTTCTATTCCAATATTCTTTCTACTCTCCGCGCACATTAGCATTACGTCCCTTCCGGCTGTACATCCGGGATTTACTCTTATAAGATGGTGGGTTTATTGGCGTTTATTTTTTTTGCCGTAAGTAGAGCAACTACTTCTGTGGCAGTAACAGCGGCTGTGCTCACTTTATCTTTCCATCAGGTAAGGTATTCCCATAGCTGCTTCTTCCCCGTTATTTTTAGGTGTATGAGTTAGGTTCCTCTCCTTAGACTGTTTTTTTTATGTTAGGGCTTTAGCCGATTTGTTCGTGTGAGAGGGGGACATCCTGATTAAAGGACAAGATGACTCTCGGACTGTGCTCTTCTGTTCATTGACATTCTGTTGCTCCTAGATTGAAACCACATTCTTGGTTGTATTCTTTACCTCATACCTAGCCATCTGATTTGGTTCCATCTTCATTTTTTGTCACTTGTGACATTTTGGATTGGTTCAACGTTTTAGGTCTTATTCATTCTGGCCCAGTTTTACATTTGGGATCCTTCTTTCATTTGAATGTGTTCCGACATTGGTTTGAAAAGTTATTTTTTCCTGGTACACTGAGGGTTGCCTGTGGACGTATAAGTAAGTTTTGGAGGGGGTACCTCATAGGGATGTGTTTCACACACCTAGCATGTGAGGATAATGTTCTTGTTTGCATCATTCTGTTTGCTGACCGTCTTAGGTCGAGATCGTCATATATTGGAAAAATTCATAGGGGACATCCAGCATTCACCTCGTCCTCTTCTGTTGCCCAGTTTATGATCAGTGAAGGCTTCCTGACTTATCTAAGTGTTCAGTGGATTTTAAGGTATCACTGATAAAATGTCTGCCCCCTATTAGAGTGGTTCACTCTACATCTGTTTACTGTGGTTTACTGTTTGGCTCTACTATTTTCTTTATATTTTTGGTGGTGGACTCTGTTGATCTGTTTGGTCTGCTGCCTCTATAGAGTCAATCCTTGAAATGACACAGGGCTATACTATTCTGTGTCTCCCAGTGTCATTTTCTTTCTATCTTTTATTAGAGTGGACATGGACTAGATGTGTATATTAAGTGGTGATGATGGTTGTCGAAATATTATACTTAGAACCCTTGTGTTTTTTCAGTAGATAATGCCCTTAACTCGACTAACTATCTTTATTTGTTGTTTCAGAAGCTTTGGGATATTTTGTTCTGGACATAATAGCCTTTTTAAACTCCTCACCCCTCAGCATTACCGCTTTGGTTTTGGAGCGCCCTGATGAAGCTTTTTTCCTATCCTAGAGATGCACTAAAATGCATGTTGGTGCTATGGACTAACAAGACCAACAGAGCATTGAATTTGATTTAAATCTAAAGGGGCCACAATACCCTATTTTTCCATTAATGTAATTGGTGAAGAGAAACTATGGCCCTCCTTTCAAACATGGTGTTAATGACCGCACCCCCAGCAGTGGCGGTCATTACCGAAAACAGCATGGCGGTTCAGACAACCATATGATGAAAACAGTAGTGAACTGGCTGCAACTACTACCAAACACCAGGCCAGATTCCACCACTGGGCCTACGGTAGGCACTTTCGACCCGGCGGTGGAGGCCAGAGCGGTGGTGGGATAATGATCCCATTTCCACCAGGGATTTGAAATCCCTGGTGTAAAGCATACGGGTGACAGGAATTCTCATTCCTGTCACCTGTATGTGACACACCAGGCCCCCCCCATTGCCACAACCCACACCTACCCCCCCAAGCTCCGAGAACTGCCCCCACCCCAAACCCTGAAACAGACCCCCATCCCTCCTCCCTTCAATTCCACTGTAGGCCCTCCCCCCCCCCTCACCACCCGCACCCCCCACCTCCATACAGGTCCTCCCCAAACCCCAAAACCCCACATCCACATGCACCCATATTCCGACACACACACATTCATACATGCAGACACACATCCCCCCTTCACACACTCACACCCCCATGCATGCACTCACTCACTCAACACACACACCCACCCACCCTTCCCTCTCGGGCAGCACTTACCTGTTCTGTGGCGCGGCTCGGGGAGGGAATGGGATCCTAGGATGCTGCTCCACCGGCATCGCTGCACCTCCATACACCGCCACTGCATCATTATAGGCGTGGTGGTGTCTGGACTGTCGTGGCGGTGAGGGTGGAGCAGCATCCACCCCGCCACCGACCACCAGCATGGCTCAAGGCGGCCCTCACTGCCATCAATGACAGTGAGGCTCCATGTGTCTTAATATGGCAGGATGCCTGTTGTCACTGGCGGTCTTCCATTGACCGTCAGCATGGTCGGCGGCGGGCTATCATGCCATGTTAGAAATGAGGGTCTATATCTGTTAATGAAAAATATTAATGATTTTTTCATGTCAGAGAGGAGAATGATGTTTTTTAGTTGTAGATAAGGCACTGAAATTCGTTCAGTTGGTCTTGTAGGAAATCTAACCCTAGAGGGGTGGCTGAATCTATGTTTGTGCTATTGGGGAAATTGAAGTGGACTGATTTTTGTGTGAGAATAGTTTGATTGGGAATTAATGATTTTTGAGTGATTTGTAGTTACGAGTGGGAATGTATGGTTACTTCAGAGGGGATCAAACGTTATTTCAATGTATTTTATGTAGTTAATCTTTTTTGATTGTATTGCTTTGATAATTAAAATAAAGAAAAATATATATAATGTCTGTATGAACTAATGAAGGCATACTACTATGCAATAAAAATAAAAAGATGCATTGGATCTCATTCTTGGGCTCAAAACATGAATTCTTTGAAATAAGGGGCGGCCCATTTTCCTTTTGTTTATTTACACTGTCATTAAAGCGAGACCTCTGGCTCGGGAAATACATTCTTTTTGTCTCTCCTATCCCAGCCCTTGAGGCTGTTACAAAGGCCAGCATTCTGAATGCTAAGGCATTAGATCCATGTTGGATCCAATGGGCAACATCTCTGACAGAAACTGATGTTGACTATGTTTTCAACCCAAAATTACAAACTCAAGGATTCCTTCAATACGAAATGGAATATCCAATACAGGCAAACACGTTGCCAATTGATTAGTATCAAACAATTATTTACACTGATGGATCAGCCCAACCAGCCATGGGCACAAAATATCAATACTCTGCCGCTTGCATGGCTGTGAGTGGTCACGTGAAAGATGGTGTATTCCATCCACAGGTCACTTACATGCAGACCTTAGGGGTTTGCACTACACAACTAGTAGAGCTTAAGTCTCTGGTCATCCCACTGGAACACACAGATCCAGAACAGCTAAATCTGATAGTCTGTGATTCATACTACTGTGTCCAGTCCTTAAATGAATATCGGCCTTAGTGGCATCAGAATGGGTTCCTCACAGGTTACCAGGGGGAAACTAGCGGATCTGAAAGAAACACTACCAACTGCTCACGTAGTTCATACATTGGGGAATCAACGTGTAGGAGTACACGTTGCTTAAACGTAGTGCTGAAATAATCATGTGTGACTTTAACCGAACTAATTAAGATTGTACGGGGACAAAATGTGCCCTTAGAGTAGTTTGCCAACATTTATATGCGTGCTTTATATAACGTGGTGTATTAGAATTGCACTAATCCGACATAATCATAAACGTATGCTACGATTTGCTTGTTTGAAATGCTTTAGCTTAGCATTACTTTAGCGGAGGCTTTGGCCTAGTGGCCTGGTCTCACGGTTTAGATGTTCGTATTTTTCCAATGTGCTATTAAACGTGTATTTCTGCTTGAAGCTGTACTTTTCCACAGAAACTGTTCACATGCTTATCTTAAAGTTTCGTGCCAGCTTGGCATATTTTCTCTTTAATTCAAGGTCGACTTGCAGGTGCGGACAATGGAGGCTCTGAAAGTGAGCTAATTGGGAGACAATGTTGCGATTTGCGTACCCATCTCCAAGGATAATGTATGCTTAAGTAAAAGCTTGAGAACTGTCGTTTTTGATTGGACAATTTGAAGCTAACCTATGAACCCTCCAATGGAGACCCTACAGGACTTGAACTGTTGTCTATAAAAACCCAGGTGCACAAGAAGAAGGTAGCCATTACCAGCTCGATACCCGCCATTTTGCAGACTTCGTAGCTATTATGGCCCACTTTGCTACGACGCCATTTTGAGAGACTTTGGTGCTTTCTCTAGTCGAGAGAAAGAGACTTTAATGATTCTTGCCCTAGAGACTTTAACTTTGATTTGTCCCTTTGCATGAAGTAGTAGTTTTACCTCGCCGCCGTGAGGCAATTGCCCCGTTCACCCCTGCCCCTTTGTCCCGTCCCATGCTGATTAAGAAACGGTACCCATGCTGACTGAGAAACGATACCTGTGAGACGAAGACTTCATTGATTGCTGATCGTAATTGGTAAATATGAAAGGAAATTGTAAAATTGCATTGTGTTTCTTTTAGGTAACCAACTGCTGATTTTGATAAGAGCCCCAGCTAGGAGTTTTCTAAATTGATGTTGCTAAATTGTTTTTGCATGAAGTCCCACATGCCGATGCTAATTTGAGGTTAGACGAGGTTTCCATATGTCGCACGATGCAATTTGAGATCTTGTTATGCTGACTAAATGTACGCAATTAGTTCATTACAGATTATCGTATTAGTGCTTTGCATTGCCATTATCGAATGCCTTGTGATTCAAATGCTTCATAGATTACACTTGTTTCGACGTTATGGACAGCTATTAATGTTCATTTATGTTTATCATTTAGTGTTGAGACACATTTATATTGTGCTAGCTTTGTTAATATAGGGAAATAAATTCACTAACTTTGCAATAATCTGGTGTGGTCATTCCTGACTGAAAGGTCAGGGTTCGCCGAAATGTATTCTGGATTGATTGTAAAGTGTTATGTCGTTCAAGGTGTTGCTTATGTTCGTTATTGATTATTGATTTTGATGAGATTGACCGGATTAAAAGTACAGAGAGTTCCCACTAAGTCAAAAGATTCATCGGCCTAAAGAGCGTCCAAACACAGGTAAATTATTAGTACGGACCGCTCTATCAGTAGATGGTAGCAGAGGATGGTTACGTCTTTTGGGACCCTGTACTAGTAGAGTACATGGTGTTGGATTAGCGGTTACGCATTTTTGAGACCCCACTCGAGAAGTTGAATTAGATTTTTCTTGGGTAAAACAGATTGACAGAATGATGATGGGCTAGGTCCACCGCGACTTTCCCGGGATCTCGAAGCTTGCGAATGGAGAGAAAGGAGATGTGGAAACAGCGTTGGCGGTACTAGTGATGGTATGAGTGAAGTTAGGGTTTTGCGCTTGCACAGCTTATTGCCGCAGGGTGTGTGAAAAGGTTGCGAGGATTTTTCTTTTTTAAGGATAGCGGAGGTGCGACTCCGAGTGTAGAAGTGGAGAAGTCGTCGAACTTCATAGAGATATCGGAGGTGCGGCTCCGAGGGTGAGAGTAGGGAAGTCGTCGAACTTCATGTGCGTCTGGCGCTTTGTGCATAAAAAGGTCCACGTGGTTGTTGTTGTTGAGACGGGCCCTGCGAGGTCAAGAGACTCCGGAGTATGTTGATCCATGTTGTGGTCTGGGCGGTTTAGTAGGTTGATCGGGCGTGGTCAACGAGTCGGGTACGGGTGTTAGGGAGTGAAAGAAACTTCGACTTCGGGCTTTGACAAGATTCTAAGTGCACTAGAACAGATCATTGACAAGTTGAGAGTAGGTCTGCAGGTCAGATTTGCTTGCGAATGTGGGGACTGAGAAAGACGGAATAGCGGCCAGAGGCTAGTGAAAAGTCCAGAGGCTAGTGAAAGGTCCCTAAGGTCCTGAAGCGATTGTGTTACCCTTCCTGTAGTAAACCGACAGATCTGTTTTAGTTTTTGGTAGCTCGCGATACATGCAAAAAGTTGTTACGGGAGGAACTGAGTGAAGGAGGACTAGCCGCGAGGCTTTGTCAGCCGCAGTGTGTGTGAGTGTGACGTCACTAGAAGCCGCGCTGGGATAGGTTGGTTGGAGAGAAGGGTCGCGCACGGATTGGACGCACTCCGTGGGACTCGATTGGAAGGGGAAAGGCAGGTGAAGAGTATTCCGGGAATTAAAGTCACCTATTGATTACAAACTTTGTGGAATAAAAGTGACCTATTGACTATAAATTTGGTGAAATAAAAGACGTGAAAATGAAATTCCTTAAAGCATTTAGGAGTGCGATGAAGGGGGAGTCTTACATTAAAGCGAGCGTAGGAGAGGAGACGCCACCCGAAGGTACACCAGCTTACATTGTAATGGAGGAAAAAGGGGTAGCTCCGTGTCTTTGGCTAAAGCAATGGCACAAACTGACAGAGAAACATGGGAGCGTAGCGTTCCCGATACATGGGACATTCAATATAAGGATCCTAGAGAATTTGAGATTTGCGATGTACGACATGAAGGTGCCTCCAAGGCCAGCACAGTTTGAGGCTCTAGCAATCTGGGAATTAATGGCTAGACAGCAACAGAAGAACAAGTTTGAAACAAGGATGAGGAAGGTAGAAAAGACACTAGCGGATGCTAGGTGGGATAATGCGCAGAAGGTGTGGAGGTCAGATGTATTGCAGGGAATAAAATTGTTTCCCGCAATTACTAAGGATGAAGAGGAGACAGGTAAGAAAGCTACCTGTAAAACAGACAGGAAGTGTTCGAAGGATAGAGAGGATGAGGAAAAGTTGAGAAGAGAAGAGGAGTTAGATGATGAGGAGTTAATAATGCAATTGCTGAACCACCGTCCACCACCTTATGCAGAAAATGGACAAGGTCCAAGTACCAGTTCTGCCCCTCCGGCACTAGTACAGAACAGTGAAACCCAGAGTTCAGGAGCACCATCGGGATCTAAGGACCCGAGTCTGCTGTTCACCCCGCAGATACCGCAGGTTAGGAGAATATATCCAGATGTGCCCGTGTTGAAACCAACAGAAAATTATCAGCCGCAGATGCCAGGGTACTACAGCAGTGAAAATAGTGGAGGAATGATCCTAGATACAACCGTAAGGGGCGTACAGAATGGCTACAACCCAACAATAGCACAAGCTGAATCAACTCAGTTTATGATGCCTCAAAAGCAGATGCAGGGAGGAAACGCATATGCTCAAATGACGGGGAGCCAGATGGGCATGCCGGCAATGACGACCCATGGTGTGGGAATGAACATGCCACAGAACATGGGGAATGGACAGAACCCAGACGCGATATCCTTACCCATTACCGTAGGTCCAGCGGTACCTCTGCATAGTCAGCCTAATTCGGGTCTGAGCAGTCAGGGATCAATGCTGCAGAATGGGACAGAAAGAAGGTGCATAGAAAACACTCTAGGGATAACTCCGATAGCGGCTCAGCCAACTGGGTCTGGGTCCCTGATGGAGTTTAGTCCCATATGTGCTCAGTCAACACTGGTGAGGTCGAGCCCCCCACTGATAATACCATTAACATCGAACACTGAAAAGTTGCCGCAACCATCGATGGCAGTCGATGTGAATGCTACACTGATGGGGGTAAATGCGCAACAGCTGACCCAGTGGTTCAACAGTCTAAATTCCACACAAAGTTCAGGCAGTGGGAAAGGAGAAGAGTACCTGAATAGGATGAGGCTGAACATGGAAGCACAAGAATTGGTGGAAGGGAATATGGGTGTGAACAGGTTAGAGTCCTACACGGAAGAGGAGCTGAGGTATCTATGTCCAAAGATCACGAAAGAAGTAAACAAGGTACATAAAAGTTTGCAGGAAGTAGCGGACAGAAACGGGATTGACATAGGCAAGACGAAACACTTGAGCAGGAGCTATAGGTTGGATTTTGGGACCACAGATTTTGAACACATGAGATCAGCAGGCATGAAGGCACACCTTAGAGAATTGTTGCAGAGTGCACAAGTGTGGAGGTGCTTAGACAAGTGGGAAAGCAGGTGGGTAAAGAGGAAGGATAAGAGGAGGGACAGTGCTACAGAGCACAATGAGAAAGGACCGCAGAGTAGTGATACAGTAACAATGTTACCAATGAGGGAGACAGCAGGGGGAAAATTAGTACATGTACCATGGCACAGAAGCAACATTCAGTCTTTTACGAATGATTTTCCCAAACTGAGAGAGAAGCCGATTGAATGGTATCAACAGACTGATAGGTTTGTGAAGCTTGCAAAATGTCTCTGGGAAGACCTGAACACTCTATTTGAGATTGTGGTTCCGGCAGATTTGTGGGAGGATTGCAAAAGAGCTGTAGGTTGGCCGACAAGTGAACCAGAGAGAGACAGAGAGACGGGTGCACCATCACCTATGGTGATGAGCTTGTACTATAAGGTGATTGAGCATTTGAAGACGAAGGTTGCCGCGAAAAATGTGGATTGGCAGAAAATTGATCGAACTGCCCAAGAGGCTAAAGAATCGATTCATAGTTACTATGAAAGGTTGTTGAAAGCGTTCAAGAATTACAGTGGCACGGAAACGATCGAGGCGAAAGATATGCTTCATTTTGTGTTCAGATTCGTGGAAGGGCTGAGACCAGAGATAAGTCAGATGATAAAGTCGCATTTGATTTGCTGGCAGTCGAAACCGATTGATGAAGTCTTGACTTATGCGAAATACTGTAGCGACGAAATTGAAGTGAAACAGAAAAAGCTGAAAGAGAAGGTGATGATGATGCAGCTTAAGGCGGCTCAGACAGGTTTGCAAGGTCTGCAAGGTCTGCAAGGGTTGCAAGGGATGCAAGGGTTCCAACAGCAGGTACCGCAACCGCAGCCGCAGCTGCAGGGAAATATGGCGTTTCAGCCACAAGCGAGAGGCAGAGGCAGAGGAGGTTTTGTGAATAATGGTCCGGATTTGAATACTGTTGTGACGGGTGTGCAGGCAATGAAAAAGGTGATGCCGTGTCACGTGTGCGGAAATGTAGGTCATTGGAAACGCGAGTGCCCGATGGTGGTGCAGGAAGGTGCAGGTGCAGGTGTAGGTGTTGGTCAGCAAAACAATGATGTCAATGCATTTCAGACAATGAGAGGACCGAAAATGAGAGGTCCAAACTCAAATTTTCAGACCATAAATCAATTACAGGGCTTACAACCTATGCAGCCGCAGCAGATGCAGATGCCCCGTATGCAGATGACGCAAATGCAGCCGATGCAACAGCAGTTACCTATGGTACCTAATCAGCAAATGCAAATACCTCTGGCACCAATGAGTCAGCAGCAAGTGATGGTTCCTCCACAGGTAACGGGTCAGGTAATGAGTACAAACGGCACAGTACAACAGTTCCCATTACATAGTGAGAGTGGAATAAACAACGTATGGGAGAGTGAAAGCTCAGAAGAGGAAGGAGATTGTGTGCTTGCGGCATCCTTAGAAGTTGATCAAAGGGGTCCGTACGTAGAGGGAAGAGTAATGGGTCATCGTGTTTCATTCTTGGTTGACACGGGAGCCACACGTTCAACTGTTAAGAGCAGTGAAGTACCAAATTTGCCACTCTCAGGGAGGACAGTTCAAGTGGTGGGAGTAGCAAACAGACATCTGACGAACCCAATTACAGATCTGGTACCAGTCAACATTGGTAACTATCAAGGGGTACATCAGTTTGTGGTGTGTGACTCAAGCCCGATAGCACTGTTAGGAAGAGACCTATTGTGTAAATTGGGTTGTTCGATAATGTGTTCAAACGAAGGAATAACAATACAGACGAGCAGTGATGGGGAAGAAGAGGACAGTGTAGAGGGGGATGAGATGGAAACAGTCGACGAAGAGTATCCTCTGATTTGTCTTTTCCCAATGATAACTGAAGAAGATATCCCAGCAGTATTACGGGAAACAGTCGGAAAGGAAGTGTGGGACATGACAGGGAAAGAGGTGGGATTGATGAAAGGAGTGGAACCAGTAAAAGTGATGGTAAAGCCCAATGCGATCTTTCCCCAGACCCCACAATACCACATGCCACAAGATACCCTCATGAAAGTTGCCCAACTTATTGACAAATTCGTAAAGCAGGGAGTACTGAAAGAAGTGTTAAGCAGCCCATGTAATTCACCGATAATGGGATTAATAAAGCCAAGTGGGAAAGTCCGACTCGTGCAGGATTTGAGGAAAATAAATGACATCATAATAAAGTGCTGCCCTGTCGTGCCGAATCCAGCTGTGATAATGTTTCAAGTCCCTTGCGATGCTGAATGGTTCTCAGTCATCGATTTGTCACAGGCATTCTTTTCTGTGCCTCTTCATGAGGACAGCCAATTCCTCTTTTGTTTCAAATTCCTAGACAGAGTGTACAGTTGGTGTCGAATTCCTCAAGGGTTTTCTGAGTCACCGTCAATATTCAATCAAGTTCTAAAGAAAGATTTGGAAGAGTTAGAATTGCCATACGAGTCGATTCTAGTACAGTACATTGATGACTTACTGGTTGCATCAAAGACAGAAAGTGGCTGCACAGCCGATACCATTGCTCTGTTGAATCATTTGGGAAGGAATGGACATAAAGTGTCCCCTTCCAAATTACAGTTCTGTCAGAAGAAAGTGAAATACTTGGGTCACCAAATAGAGAAAGGGTCACGGAGAATAATGAAGGAAAGAATTACAAGTATACTCCAAATGAGTCCACCAAAGACAAGGAAGGAGGTGAGGAAGTTTTTGGGAATGGTGGGATATTGTCGCCAGTGGATTCCCAACTTCTCGTCTCTAGCAAAGCCCCTACTGAAATTGACCCAAAAGGATGCCTTGGATGAAATTGAGCTGAAAGGAGACGAGATGGATGCTTTTGTTGAATTGAAAGAATGCATGTGCAGGGCTCCAGCTTTAGGTATGCCTGATTACACAAAGCCTTTCACATTGTTTTGTCATGAACGTGATGCATGTTCTTTGTCTGTTTTGACTCAAGCCCATGGTGGCGTAAACAGACCAGTAGCGTATTTTTCAGCTACTTTGGATCCGGTTGCAGCAGCACTCCCAGGGTGTTTGCGCGCCGTAGCAGCAGTTGGTATCAGCCTCACTCAGAGTGAAGGGATAGTGATGGGACACCCAGTAACAGTCATGGTCCCTCACTCAGTTGAAATACTTTTGACCCGCTCCCGAACGCAACACATGACTGGAGCTAGTCTCACAAGGTATGAAACGATAATTCTGGGCTCACCGAATGTGCAGCTGAAAAGGTGCACTACGTTGAATCCAGCTACCTTGCTTCCTGGAGAAAATGCTGAAATTGAGAACGCTGAAGACGTCGAGCATGACTGCCTTCAGGTGACTGAATTTTGCACAAAACCCCGACCGGACATCAAGGATACTAAACTTGATGAAAATGACCAAATCCTTTTTGTTGATGGTTCATGTCTAAGAGATGGGATGGGAATTTTGAAAGCAGGATACGCTGTATGCACTGTAACAGGTGTCTTGGAAGCGGGATGGCTTCAAGGAGTCTATTCTGCACAAGTGGCAGAACTTGTAGCCCTTACCAGAGCATGTCAACTGTCTGCATTGATGAAAGTCACCATTTACACTGATAGTCAATACGGGTTTGGGATTGTGCATGACTTTGGACAACTATGGTCGCAGAGAGGTTTCCTGACTTCTTCAGGATCCCCAGTAAAGAACGGGGAGAGGATAAGGGAATTGTTACACGCCATTCAAGTGCCAGCCGAAGTTGCAGTGGTGAAGTGTAGTGCTCACACGAAAGGACAAGACTATGGCCCTCATTCTGACCTTGGCGGGCGGCGGAGGCCGACCGCCAAAGTCCCGCCGTCAGGTTACCGTTCCGCGGTCGAAAGACCGCGGCGGTAATTCTGACTTTCCCGCTGGGCTGGCGGGCGGTCTCCTTCAGACCGCCAGCCAGCCCAGCGGGAAAGAGGCTTCCACGATGAAGCCGGCTCGGAATCGAGCCGGCGGAGTGGAAGCTGTGCGACGAGTGCAGTTGCACCCGTCGCGTATTTCACTGTCTGCGCAGCAGACAGTGAAATACATGTAGGGGCCCTCTTACGGGGGCCCCTGCAATGCCCATGCCAATGGCATGGGCACTGCAGGGGCCCCCAGGGGCCCCGCGACCCCCCCTACCGCCATCCGGATCTCGGCGGTCCGACCGCCGGGATCTGGATGGCGGTAGGGGGGGTCAGAATCCCCGCGGCGGTGCAGCAAGCTGCGCCGCCGCGGAGGATTCAATGGGGCCGCGGTACACTGGTGGGACCCCGCCAGTGGTGCCGGTCCGACCGCGGCTTTACCGCCGCGGTCGGAATCCCCATTGGAGCACCGCCGGCTTGTCGGCGGTGCTCCCGCGGTCCTCCGCCCTGGCGGTCAAAGACCGCCAGGGTCAGAATGAGGGCCTATGTGTCTCTGGGAAATGCATATGCAGATCAAGTCGCAAGATTTTGTGCTTTGAACTGTATATTGCTAAGGGATGATTGGAATACAATAAGTGAACCAGAACTCGAACCAGCTGAAGCATTTGCCTTGAAGGTCGTAGATACAATAGAGGAACTAAAAGCACTACAGAATAATGTCAGGGAGGATGAAAGAGATTCCTGGATTAAATCACAATGTATAAAGAGACAAGACGAGCTATGGGTTTCACATGAGGGAAAATTTGTTTTGCCAAATGGTCTCTTATCGCAGCTTGCGCGGTTCTATCATGGGCAGGCTCACCTAGGGAGAGATGCCATGATAAGATTGTTCAAAACTGATTGGTTTAACCCCAGATTTCGTCAAGCTGCAGAAGCAGTTTACCATCGATGTGTCACTTGCCAGCAGATGAACCCAGGAAAGGGAACAGTTGTGAACGCGAGTCACATTGGTAGGGCAAGCGGACCTTTTAGTAGAATGCAGATGGATTTCATTGAGATGCCTGTGCATGGGGGTCTGAAATATGTGTTGGTGATTGTGTGCATTTTTAGTCACTGGATTGAAGCATACCCCACACGTAGAAACGACAGCCTTACAGTTGCCAAGCTATTATTGAGGGAGTTAATACCACGTTTCGGATTCCCGATCTCTTTAGAATCAGATAGGGGAAGTCACTTCAATAACGAGGTGATAAAGTTACTTTGCGAAGCACTGAACATTGAGCAAAAGCTGCACTGTAGCTATCGCCCTGAAGCCTCAGGACTGGTGGAGCAGATGAATGGTACGCTGAAATCGAGAATGGCAAAAATATGTGCATCAACAAATTTGAAATGGCCTGACGCATTGCCCTTAGTGCTAATGTCAATGAGAAACACTCCTGATAGAAAAACTGGATTGTCTCCGCACGAAATTCTCATGGGCAGGGCTATGAGACTTCCTGCAGTTCCCGCAAACATGCTTTTGAATATTACAGATGATATGGTGTTAGACTACTGCAAAGGACTGGCTGACGTGGTTCGCTCTTTCTCTCACCAGGTGGAAGCGACCACCTTGCCACCGATCCAAGGTCCAGGACATGCACTGAAAGCAGGTGACTGGGTCGTGATAAAGAAGCACGTGAGAAAATCGTGTCTGGAACCCCGTTGGAAAGGCCCTTTTCAAGTGATCCTGACGACAACTACCGCTGTGAAGTGTGCGGGGGTTCCCAACTGGATTCACGCCAGTCACCCAAAGAAGGTGTTGTGTCCCACAGATGAGGAAGTTGAAGCGCTGAAACTACCAGTGCCTGACAAAACAGTGCCAAGTGCTGAGACAGAACAAAAGCGAACTGAAAGCGAACAGGCAGAAGCAGGAGAAAAAGAGATATTCTCCAACGACGAAGACACCAACTTACTTGGGGGAGACCAAGGAGAAAGTTCAGATAGCGACGAAGAAGCTGCAGGTGACAAAGAACCTGAAGCAGCTGAGGGTAGCAAAAAGCCTGAAGCAGCTGAAGGTGACAAGGAGCCTGAAGCAGCTGAAAGTGATAAAGAGCCTGAAGAAAGTAACGGTGACGAAGGGCTCGAAAAAGGTGAAAAGGCAGGAGAGCCTGATCAGAGGAAGGCTTTCCCAGAAGCAGACGATACAGAAAGAGAAAAGGAGAACGTGATCGATTCTCCGGAAGAAGGGGACAAGGCAGAACAGAACGAAAAGGTTCAAGCTTCCACAGAAAAGATCGCAGGTCCATCAAATGGACATGGTGCAAAGAGAAGACTAAGTATCTCACCAATAAAAGAAAGGGGTAAAGAAAGTTTGAACGAAGGAGGAAGGCCAAAAGTGAAAGAGAAAAGAAAGGAAGTGACTGTTGTGGAACAATCGTCAAGTGAAGAAAAAGACTTGACAAAAGAGGAGAGTACCAGCGAAGCACAATCGAAAAGAGAAGCAAAATTGAAAAGGAAAAGGATACCAAACAGGAGGTATTCCGGTCCTGAATGGGCATATGCAGTAAATGATGATTGGACTGATGAGTTTGTATCTCTAAGCATCGAGAACGAAGAAGAAGAAGAGATACCAATAGAAAAGAAAAGTTTCATAGACTCTGTCGATTGAAACGGTAGTAAATGGTATTGCTTGCTGCAATCTAACGTGAGACAAACAACCAGTTGAGACATTGCTAAACCGAATTGAGACAAATGCTGCTAACCGATAAGTGACTGGCCTTTTGAAGAAGACGGTGTGAACATTGCGCTCGCTCAGCTTTGTAACGGAATTGCTAAATAGTTTCATTTATAAGTGCTTCTAGCTCTCTGATTCTATACAGATCATGACGCAAAACAATAGAAAGAAATATTGTAAATACGTGTGTATAGGCTTGGTAGTAACATGTGTACTAATAATAATGGCAATTGTGTTTGGAATGCATGGAAAGGGTGAGAATGAGACTATTGCTGCTTCTACTATTGCTCCTGTTACTGTCACTGAACTAACACCATTGAAAAGACTAGCACTGGATGAGAGGCTCTTGCACGATAAAAAAGAGCTTTCGTATAACGTTTTCTATCGCTTATTAACAGAGTATGTTGAGACTATGGATGCGAAAGATTGTTATGTGTGTACCCAGATACCGACATCAGTAAAGGAAGGGGTAACTTATGCCTCTTACATATGGGATTACATGTAGTATAGTAATGTCTAGGTTTTATGGTCAATCTAAAATACAGTATTTTTACTCGAATTATGTTACCTTTGCTTATGTTCCTATAATAGCGCAGCTAAGCCAGACTGCAAAAGATTGGGATTTTAAAATTATGAGGGAATTTTTCGAGCAAATGCTACCTTTTGAGACGGCTCATGCTCATAGGGAGAACCTTACTTGCTCCGTCTCTGCTGTAGAAATAAGCTTTTTAGATCGCACAGATGATAGAAGGGCTCAAATGAAAGCGAAATTAGAAAAGGAGCTACATAAGAGGACTTCAGTAGATAATTATGATTTTGCTGCTATAAAGACGCAAGGGAAAATTGCTTTAGATGCTTGGCATGTAGGGAAGTTTTGTATATATCGAGGAGAATCTTATTATGACAATATTTTTGTAGGAGCGAGTGAATGCAAACATACGTTTATCTTTAAGGCCAAATGGACATTCATGATGAACGGACTTGACCCTGTCATTCCAGGTGTATATTACATTTGCGGGCATAACGCCTATTATCGTCTTCCCAAGGGATGGTGGGGGAGATGTTATTTGGGTATAGTGTTCCCAAAGGTTTATCAGCTGGATGACGTATCGATGATTCAAAAGACATCTGGATCCCATCGTATCCAGAAAAGAGAGACCGCAGCTGCTGTGGTAGGTGATATATTTGGAGCCATGATTCCTTCATTAGGAGTTGTGTTGAATTCTATCAAGATACGAAAGTTGTCTACTATAGTGGATAACATGTTGACAAAGTTTTCAGGTGCTATAATCCTGATAGATGCTGAGCTTGCAGCGGAAAGAGCTATGACTCTTCAAAATAGGCTTGCTTTAGACATTCTTTTAGCAAAGGATGGAGGCGTTTGCAAAATGATTGGTGCACGTCACTGTTGTACCTATATACCGGATAATAGTGTGAAAATTAAAACTATGCTTGCTAATCTAACTAAAGAAAGTGCAGATTTGAAATAACTGAAAGAACCAGGAGTGTGGGAGAAGGTTGGAAAGGGACTAGCTTCAGTGGGACATTGGATTGGGGGAATTTGGAATGGAATATTATTGAAAATAATAGAAGGAATATTAATAGTAATAATTTGTGTATTTGGAATTTGGGGAATAAAAAGGGGAATAATAATGATTATGGAAAGAATTAAAAGAAGAAAGGAGGAGAAAATTATGAAAAGAATGGCAGAAGAATACAAAGCGCAAACTAGGGGTACTAAAAGGAAAAGGGAACTGACAGAATTTTAATGGAATAAAATTTGTGGGCTAGATTTGTGTGATGACAATTAGTCATCAGAGGAGGGATTGATGAAGCAGAAAATGAAGGTTTTGGTTTATTAACGCTTAAACGTAGTGCTGAAATAATCATGTGTGACTTTAACCGAACTAATTAAGATTGTACGGGGACAAAATGTGCCCTTAGAGTAGTTTGCCAACATTTATATGCGTGCTTTATATAACGTGGTGTATTAGAATTGCACTAATCCGACATAATCATAAACGTATGCTACGATTTGCTTGTTTGAAATGCTTTAGCTTAGCATTACTTTAGCGGAGGCTTTGGCCTAGTGGCCTGGTCTCACGGTTTAGATGTTCGTATTTTTCCAATGTGCTATTAAACGTGTATTTCTGCTTGAAGCTGTACTTTTCCACAGAAACTGTTCACATGCTTATCTTAAAGTTTCGTGCCAGCTTGGCATATTTTCTCTTTAATTCAAGGTCGACTTGCAGGTGCGGACAATGGAGGCTCTGAAAGTGAGCTAATTGGGAGACAATGTTGCGATTTGCGTACCCATCTCCAAGGATAATGTATGCTTAACTAAAAGCTTGAGAACTGTCGTTTTTGATTGGACAATTTGAAGCTAACCTATGAACCCTCCAATGGAGACCCTACAGGACTTGAACTGTTGTCTATAAAACCCAGGTGCACAAGAAGAAGGTAGCCATTACCAGCTCGATACCCGTCATTTTGCAGACTTCGTAGCTATTATGGCCCACTTTGCTACGACGCCATTTTGAGAGACTTTGGTGCTTTCTCTAGTCGAGAGAAAGAGACTTTAATGATTCTTGCCCTAGAGACTTTAACTTTGATTTGTCCCTTTGCATGAAGTAGTAGTTTTACCTCGCCGCCGTGAGGCAATTGCCCCGTTCACCCCTGCCCCTTTGTCCCGTCCCATGCTGATTAAGAAACGGTACCCATGCTGACTGAGAAACGATACCTGTGAGACGAAGACTTCATTGATTGCTGATCGTAATTGGTAAATATGAAAGGAAATTGTAAAATTGCATTGTGTTTCTTTTAGGTAACCAACTGCTGATTTTGATAAGAGCCCCAGCTAGGAGTTTTCTAAATTGATGTTGCTAAATTGTTTTTGCATGAAGTCCCACATGCCGATGCTAATTTGAGGTTAGACGAGGTTTCCATATGTCGCACAATGCAATTTGAGATCTTGTTATGCTGACTAAATGTACGCAATTAGTTCATTACAGATTATCGTATTAGTGCTTTGCATTGCCATTATCGAATGCCTTGTGATTCAAATGCTTCATAGATTACACTTGTTTCGACGTTATGGACAGCTATTAATGTTCATTTATGTTTATCATTTAGTGTTGAGACACATTTATATTGTGCTAGCTTTGTTAATATAGGGAAATAAATTCACTAACTTTGCAATAAACTGGTGTGGTCATTCCTGACTGAAAGGTCAGGGTTCGCCGAAATGTATTCTGGATTGATTGTAAAGTGTTATGTCGTTCAAGGTGTTGCTTATGTTCGTTATTGATTATTGATTTTGATGAGATTGACCGGATTAAAAGTACAGAGAGTTCCCACTAAGTCAAAAGATTCATCGGCCTAAAGAGCGTCCAAACACAGGTAAATTATTAGTACGGACCGCTCTATCACAGGCAATACCTAGGCTGATGAAGCGGCCAACTCAGCAGTAGCTACTGCTTCTGTTTCTGCAATAACTTGTGCACGAATGAGGTTGGATGATGAAAGCTTCAGCTGACAGCAAGCCATTACCAAAGGCATATCCTGCCAAATATTTCTACTGCATAACTAGCCTCAATACTGCCTTGGTACCAATACCAGTGGTGGGTGATCGTGTGATCCCCAACCAAGGTCAAAAATCTAAGTCGATAAAAACGTCACATGAGGGAGTTGCCTCTGCCCATGGAGGTGTGGTGGTGACTATTTCTTTACATCAAAAACGCTATTGCTGATCAGGTCTACAAACAGACAAAACAGATGCATTGACATCTGTCAGCCAATAAAAGGTTCCACTGTTAAACGCCCGCCACAGACACCACTTCTAATTTCAAACAAACCACTACAATGTGTGTACCTGGCTCATTGTGGTCCCCTGACACCTGATGGTGCATGCAAATACATTCTAGTCACTGTTGACTCATGCTCCACATGTGTATGGATCTGGCCACAATGATCAGCTGACGCTCAAACTGTTATTAAAGATTTGCAAGTCTTTATCGGTACATATGCATTTGTGGCTTTCCACTCAGACAAGGGCTCTGCTTTAGCCTCAAGGGCATTCAGGGACACCATGGCTTCATTAGGGGCCAACTACATTTCTCGTCTCTCTACCATCCTGAGGGTAACGGTGTAGTCGAGTGAAGGAACAGAGACTTAAAGCAATCCTTAACAGTGGGAGTATTAGGCATGAGCCGCAGTTGGCTTAGTCACCTGTATAGAGTCCAGAAACACTCAACATTCTGCTCAGAAGGTCCTTGGAAGGGCTCACCCCATATGAGATGCTGATGGGGACACAAATGTATGTTCCAGAACTAGATGGCTCTGGCGCAGAGGTGGAAGACACACCTTTTGACATAAATGAACGTGTCACTGTCTTGCTGGAATTACAACAGTTCCATGATGAAAACACGTCTGCCTGTGCCACCTCTTTAGGACTAAAGGATGCACCAATAACATATACCGGCTGGATTCTGAAATTTGGGGACCTAGTGTGAGAAAAGATTGCTGTGAAAAATAAATTTGGTCCATAATATCATGCACCGGTTCCAGTCCTGGGAATACACAATACCAGAACTATTATTCTACCACTGCTGCCTGGATCAAAAGAAAATCACTTTGGGGGTCATTACAACCCTGGCGGACGGTGTTAAAGTGGCTGTGAGACCGCAAACAGGCCGGCGGTAAAAAAATTGGAATTATGACCGTGGCGTAAATCGCCAACAAAGACAGCCACTTTAACACTCCGACCGCCACGGCGGTACAAACAAACAGCGCAGCGGTCACCGCCAACACACAGGCGGGAGACAATGTACCGCCCACAGTATCACAACCTACCAATCCGCCACCTTTTCCGGGGCGGATTCACCGCGGATAAAAACACGCCGGAAACAGCCATTTCAAAGGGAAAGCGCTCACCTCTACACACTCCATGAAGAAGGAGGACACCATGGAGCCGGAACTCCAAATACTTCCTGCACTAGTCTTCCTGCTCCTGTACGACGATCATCAACGCCGGCGGCAAAGACAACGGTGAGTACGGCACCTACGACATAGGGGAGGGGGAGGCAAAAGACAGGGACACACACACGCAACACCCCCACCCCCACCCTCACCCACTACAACACACACACCAATGCATATCCAAACATTACAGTAACAACCCCCAACCCCCCCCAGAAGAATGCAAAGACCAAAGGAAATGAGTGGAACCATTGTAATATATCAAAATACAGTAACCAAGATATACATATATATATATATATATATATATATATATATATACACATTAAAAAATAGATACACCACGAATAGTAGTGCAGGTAATGCACAAGTCAATGTCCGTGGACCACTGGGCCCAAAATGCATGGGTGAGGCCCACACAAGATACCTGACCAGAAACGGAGAGAACACTGCTGGGGCATCAGATAGAAATACAACAGGCACCTCAGAGGGAAGGGAAGGGGGGGGCACCTCAGCCGGATGAGTGCACCACGCCAGATCCACGATGGGGCTCCATGCCCATTGATGTATCCTGGGGAGTGCAAAGCCACAGTATCTCAAGTCTCTACAGAGGGTGGTTTGCCCACTGTTACATCCTGGGGAGTGCAAAGCCACAGTCTCTCAAGTCTCTACAGTGGGTGGTTTGCCCACTGTTACATCCTGGGGAGTGCAAAGCCACAGTCTCTCAAGTCTCTACAGTGGGTGGTTTGCCCACTGTTACATCCTGGGGAGTGCAAAGCCACAGTCTCTCAAGTGGAGAACAGTCTCCACTGGTTCTGGAGGGGGACTGGTGCCCAGAGTGCTTCATCCTGTGCAGGACAGACTGAGTGGATGCAGGTCTCCACTGGTTCTGGAGGGGGACTGGTGCCCAGAGTGCTTCATCCTGTGCAGGACAGACGGAGTGGATGCAGGTCTCCACTGGTTCTGGAGGGGGACTGGTGCCCAGAGTGCTTCATCCTGTGCAGGACAGACTGAGTGGATGCAGGTCTCCACTGGTTCTGGAGGGGGACTGGTGCCCAGAGAGCATCACTCTCCCCGTGACGGTCCCAGTTGCGTCACTGCCCCTGCCGCTCATGGGCTAGCGGTGCTTGACTTGGCGGTCCTTGCCCTGTTCAGCGGTGCCTGCCCTGTTCAGCGGTGCTTGAGTTTGAAGTTTCAGACCTGTCCAGCGGTGCTTGCCATGGCGGTCTTTGCCCTGTTCAGCGGTATTTGCCCTGTTCAGCGGTGCTTGCCATGACGGTCTTTGCCCTGTTCAGCGGTCTTTGCCCTGTTCAGTGGTGCTTGCCATGGCGGTCCTTCATTGCCCAGCTGGGCTGGGGCTGGCGGTCCTTCATTGTGCAGCTGGGCTGCGGCTGCCGGGGCCCTCCTGGGCAGCTGGGCTGTGGCTGGCGGTGGACTCCTGGCCACTGACAATCGGGCTGCCCTCCTGGGCACTGACTCTGGCGGTGGCCTCCTGGCCACTGACAATTGGGCTGCCCTCCTGGGCACTGACTCTGGCGGTGGCCTCCTGGCCACTGACGATCGGGCTGCCCTCCTGGGCACTGACTCTGGCGGTGGCCTCCTGGCCACTGACGATTGGGCTGGCGGTGGCCTCCTGGGCAGCGGGAATGATGGCGGTCTTCTCCGCCGTGCTGCTCCTCCCAGACTTTGGCGATTTCTTCTGCCTCTTCCCCACCTTGGGAGGAGTCACAGCTGAGTGGACACTCCCCCCGGGACCCTGGTGAGCGGCTTTGCTGGCTGGAGTCTTCCCCCACTCCCGCCGGGCACTGTCCAACTTCTGGTGCTTCACAGGGGGGGGACTGGCTGTGCTCTGGCTCCGTGTCACACTGGCTGCCCTGGTGCCCGGTGCACTCCACATACCTCTAACAACAGGCACCACTGGTCCCGGAGATTTTTTGGCTGAGGTGCTAGTACGGGACCTATGAATTGGAGGGGGGGAGTGGGAAAGAGGTCAAGCTTGGTCAGGAAAAGTTTCTTAGGAACACTGGGACGGGTAGCTGGAGGGGGTCTGGGAGTGGAGGAAGAGGAGGTGGTTGTAGGAGGTGTAACTTTTGTGGCTTTGGGTGCAGGTGCATGCGCTGGAGGCTGTCGTGAGGTGGATGTATGTTGGGTGGGTGTGTGCCTGCGTTTGTGTACTTTGGGAGGGGGCGTCACAGACACACTGGGAGAGGACACAGGGGATGTGTAAATGGTAGTGGGGGTGGTGAGTGTACGTGAGCGGGGTGTGGTGGTTGTTGTGCTGGTGCGGGACCTAGTGACTGTAGTGGGAGTGCATGCAGGTGAGAGTGAAGACGAGACTGGGAGGGAGGAGGGAGACGACGAGGAGGGGGACACAGTGGAGGCAGTGGATGTTGGTGTGTCTGTATGTGTGTGATGCTTGCATGAGTGCCTGTGGGATGTGTGGTGCTTATGTTTGCCTGAGCTTCCCTTGTGTGGTGAGGTGTGTGCATGCTGGTCTGATGGTGTGCTTGGGATAGGCAAGGGTACAGGGGATTGGGTCTGGGTGGAGGAAGTTGGAGGGGGGAGGCTAGACACAGGGACAATGGCGGCCATCAGTGCTGAGGCCAGAGTTTGCAGGGTTCGATGAAGGGCAGCCTGACCAGAATGAATGCCCTCCAGGAATGCATTAGTGTGTTGCAATTCCCTTTCTACACCCTGGATGGCATTCAGAATGGTAGACTGCCCAACAGTGAGGGACCTGAGGAGGTCAATGGCCTCCTCACTGAGGGCAGCAGAGGTGACAGGGGCAGGGGTTGAGGTGCCTGGGGCGAAGGTGATGCCCACCCTCCTGGGTGAGCGGGCACGGGGAAGGCTGAGGGGCTGCTGGGAGGGCGGTGCTGGTAGGGGGGGTGGCGGCTGTACCTGTAGAAGTGGGGGGCACAGATTTTGCCGCCACCACAAAGGAGCTCCCATCGGAGGACAAGTCCGTGTCGCTGGTTGCTGATCCTGTCCCCGCCGTGAAGCTCCCCTCGCCCTCCGTCCCACTGGTGTATTCTGAGTCTGTGGTGTGGCCCTCCATGGCCATGTGGGATGCAGCTCCCTCGTGCTCTGGTGCCACTGTACCTCCGCCTGATGATGCTGATGCACACAAGAACAGGGAGACCACAAAAAGGGGGGGGACGACAGAAGAAAGACAGGTTGAGTGCATGGCTTACCGCTACCGTTGGCGGACAATACAGAGACAGCAGCCCCCTGCACTACGCCGCGCTGTTGGCCTCTACAGATGCAGTTCCTGGAATATGGCCTACATGGCTATGGTTGACATCTGCACACATAGATGACACAGGGGCATGTATACCTGTACTTGGCACTCTACAGAGGTGGGGTGGAGTGCCACATGGCCTGCATTACGGAAGGGCCTAGCCTACGGAACTTGCCCTGGCCTAGGGGAACCCACAGCCCTCCTCCCCCACCCAGACACCTTCACTGCGCGCAAACTCCGCTGAATGATGTTGTACTCACCCCCTTGTGTCTGCTGTGATGCCCTCAAGCGCCCATCCAACTCCAGGTAGACCACTGCCAGGATCCGGAACATCAGGGGGGTCATGGTGCGACGGGCACCCCTCCCACGTTGGGAGGCCATCCCCAGCTGAGCCTCCGCCGTCTTCTTGCTCCAGCGGTAAATGTCCTCCCATCTTTTACGGCAGTGGGTGCTCCGTCTGTGGTGGACCCCCAGGGTCCGGACGTCCTTGGCGATGGCATGCCAAATATCCTTCTTCTGGTGGGCGCTGACCTAAATGAAATGTACAGGGGAAGAAGAGAAGTCATTAGCAACTGCACCGTCGAAGTGAGTGGCCCCCATCCCTACCCTTGCCATGTGGCACATGCATTCACAGTCCATCATGCACGCAGAACCGTGGCCCCTTCCTTCTTACAACCATCCCTCTCCACTCAGGCATACCCCATACAATGTGCTCCCTGTGTACTTACCTGTTGGTCTGGAGGACCGTAGAGTAGTGTGTACTGGGGGAGGACCCCGTCCACGAGCTTCTCCAACTCCTGTGCAGTGAAGGCAGGGGCCCTTTCCCCAGACGCACGAGCCATTGTCTCTTCCAGACCGAGGTCACAGCAGCACTTGCAGTGTAGGTCCTCTCCTGTCAAAGATCAGGTATCGAGTGATTGACCAGATAGAAAATGGCGGTCACGTCTGCGGCGGTCTCGTCCGCGGCGGTCCGTACCTTCACTGCCGGCGCACTTCGTCATTGGCTCCTGGGACCCATAGGACCCAATAGGACCCAATGTTAACCAATGCAGCATTGCGCTGCGCTCTTCGACCGCCTACCGCGACGGTGTACAACGCCAGCGCAGTTACCTCACATCCCATTGTCCCACTTTAGAGGTCAGGCAGCCGCCATTTCAGGGGCCCACATGGCTTCATTTTCAACTGCGTCACACATACCTAGGCCTAGACTCAACACATATACAAGCAACTTTTTGGATTATGTTTCGTGTTCTGTGTAGACTGTGGGTACATACCTCTGAGTTATTTGACTCTGTGGTCGCTGTTGTCCTTCCTAGGCACCGTCCGCTGGGACATGTGAGGAGATGGCGGAATCCTCCGCTGTACCGACCGCTGGTGGACCTGTTGACAATGGGAGAGCGACATTTAATCATCACCTACAGGTTTGACCGTGCCACAATCCAGGAACTGTGTACCCAGTTGGAGCCTGACCTGATGTCAGCAATCCGCCATCCCACAGGAATCCCCCCTCAAGTGCAGGTGCCAACAGTGCTCCATTTCCTTGCAAGTGGGTCATTTCAAACAACAGTGGCCATAGCATCAGGGATGTCCCAGCCTATATTTTCAAACGTGTTGTCCAGAGTGTTGTCTGCCCTTCTGAAACACATGCAGAGCTACATAGTTTTCCCTCAGGTGGAGGATTTGCCTACAGTGAAAGGTGACTTCTCTGCCCTTGGACATATCCCTAACATCATAGGTGCCATTGATGGGACCCATGTAGCTCTGGTCCCCCCCCACAGGAGTGAACAGGTGTACAGGAACCGGAAGAGTTATCATTCCATGAATGTACAGATGGTATGTTTGGCAGACCAGTACATCTCCCAGGTAAATGCTATGTTCCCTGGCTCAGTGCATGACACCTACATCCTGCGGAATAGCAGCATCCCTTATGTGATGGGTCAACTCCAGAGGCACCGGGTGTGGCTATTAGGGGACTCTGGTTACCCCAACCTGTCATGGCTACTGACCCCAGTGAGGAATCCCAGGACCAGGGCAGAGGAACGCTACGATGAGGCTCATGGGCGGACTAGGAGGGTGATCGAACGCACCTTCGGCCTCCTGAAGGCCAGGTTCAGGTGCCTCCACATGACAGGGGGTTCCCTATTCTACTCACCAAGGAAGGTGTGCCAGATCATCGTGGCCTGCTGTATGCTTCACAATTTGGCTTTGCGACGCCAGGTGCCTTTTCTGCAGGAGGATGGTCCAGATGACGGTGTTGTGGCAGCTGTGGAGCCTGTGGACAGTGAGGAGGAGGAAGCAGAGGAAGAAGACATTGACAACAGGGACTCAGTTATCCAGCAATAATTCCAGTGACACACAGGTGAGAAAACATTCCTGCCTACTACAAGTACTTTCACACTTCTACCTCTATCCTGACTGTCGATTTAAACCAGTATATGGTAACTGAGTTGTACATTTCTATTACGGTTTTCACAGGTGTGGTTTCCAACGTGTGTCATCTGCTTAGATTCCTCATGGACTTGAGATGTGTGACATAGGTATGTTGCCATTACAATTGAGAACGCATTTTGTCACTGTCATTGCTAATATACATTTTCTAAATCACAGACTGACTCCAGGTTGTTTTGTGCTTCAAGGGTGTTTATTGCAGTGCTAAATATTGGAGGGGGGTTGTAAAATGGTGAGGGGTGATGGTGGAGGACTGTCCATGGCAGAGTCCAGTCTATGAGTCTCACAGGTGCATTGCCCATATGGGCATAGGAAGTGGAGCTGGGGCAGTTCCAATATGGACAGGGTTACAAAGTGGGACAGTAGGATGACAATCAGGGTGGTCTTATTTCTTGGCGGGGGTCTTGCCATCGTGTTCTGTCTTGTTCCTGGTTCTCAGGGACCGCTTGCGGGGTGGTTCTCCGTCTGCAGGGGTGCCTCCTGTCCACTAGTGCCGGCGGAGGTGGTGGGCAGTTCATCGTCCTGGCTAGTGTCAGGGGCCCCTTGTAGTGCCACAGTGTCCCTCCTGGTGTTGAGTATATCCTTCAGCACCCCTACGATGGTGCCCAGGGCGGTGCTGATGGTTCTGAGTTCCTCCCTGAAGCCCATATACTGTTCCTCCTGCAGGCGCTGGGTCTCCTGAAACTTGGCCAGGACCGTTGCCATCGTCTCCTGGGAGTGGTGGCATGCTCCCATGATGGAGGAGAGGGCCTCGTGGAGAGTGGGTTCCCTAGGCCCGTCCGCCCCCTGTCGCACGGCAGCCCTCCCAGTTCCCCTGTGTTCCTGTGCCTCCGTCCCCTGGACCGTGTGCCCACTACCCCCAGGTCCCTGTTGTTGTTGGGGTGGTGGGTTATCCTGGGTTCCCTGTAGTGGTGGACACACAGCTGATTGACGTGTCCTGGGGACAGAGGTATGGGCCCGCTGGGTGGGTGCTGTGCTGGTGTTACCAGAGGGTGGAAGGTCTGTGGTGGGCTGTGCCTGTGTGAGGGGAACCGACTGTCCCGAGGCCCACAATGGTCCGGGCTGGTCATCTAGGTCCAGTTGGACAGAGCTGCTGTCATCACTGTGGGCCTCTTCTGTGGTTGGGGTGGAGATGTCTGGACCCTCCTGTCTTGTGACATTGGGTAGTGGTCCTGCAGGGGTGGAAAGGCATGATTATTGCATCTGTGTGTTTCATGGTGTGCAATGGGTGGGTGACCGTGTACCCCAGTGCTGGCATTCCTGTGTGTGGGCTTGTGTGATGATGGTTGAGGGGGGTGTTATGGGTATGTGCAGTGGGCATGCTTTAGTGATGTGTGTCCATGCTTTGTTTTTGCATGCAGGGCTTGGTGTTGGGATGTGTGGTTTGTGATATTGGTACATTTGTGAGGAGTTGGAGTGATAGGGGTGGGGGCGAGGGTGGGAGTCTGTGATAGCATGCAGGTAGGGTGGGGGATATGATAGTTAAGATTTGACTTACCAGAGTCCATTCCTCCACCGACTCCTGCGAGGCCCTCAGGATGCATTATTGTCAAGACCTGCTCCTCCCATGTTGTTAGTTGTGGGGGAGGAGATGGGGGTCCGCCGCCAGTCCGCTGTACCGCGATGTTGTGTCAGGAGACCACGGACCTTCCCCTGTAGGTCGTTCCACCTCTTCCTGATGTCGTCCCGATTTCTTGGGTGCTGTCCCACTGCGTTGACCCTATCGACTATTCTTCTCCATAGCTCCATCTTCCTAGCAATGGAGGTGTGCTGCACCTGTGAGCCAAATAGCTGTGGCTCTACCTGTACGATTTCCTCCACCATGACCCTGAGCTCCTCCTCCGGAAACCTGGGGTGTCTTTGCCGTGCCATGGGGTGGTGTAGGTGATGTGTGGGGTGGTGTATGTGGTGATAAGTGTGGTGATATGTAGTGGTGTGTGGTGTTTTGTGCGTGGATGTTATGTGGGTGATGGTGTTGTGTGCCTGTGGATGCTTGGTTGTAGATTGTAGTGTCTCTCTCTGGCCTTCTGTCGCAATTGTGGATGTAGGGGTTTGTGGGTGATGTGGGTGTGTGTTTTATATAGTATTGTGTGTGTGGGAGTGGTGTGTGTATGTGTATCAGGTGTGTGTCTTTCGAATTAACCAATGTGGTGGTGTTTTGGAGATGTGTGTGTATTTTGAGCGCAGCGGTGTGTACCGCCAATGGAATACCGTGGTTGAAAGCCCGCCACGTGGATTCGTGTGTGGTGATAGCATGGGCGTATTTCTGTTGGCGTGACGGTGGAGGTTTTTTTTTCACCAGTTTATCACTGACCTTTGGTGTGGCGGACTTGTGTGGGTGTCTGAATTTTTGCGGAATTCGGGATGTAGGTCATAATAGCTGTGGCGGATTTCCGCGGCCGCGGCGGTGTGTTGCCGGTCTTCTGCACGGCGGTAAGCGGCTTTTACCGCCAATGTTGTAATGACCCCCTTTGTCTCCATTGATAATGTCAAACTTCACCATATGGCTCATCCTCCACAGCAGACCAAGTGGACTCCTGGGTAGTTCCTGAATACCTCTCACTACAGACCAGGACGTTCCTCTGCAGTTTTTGATCAGCAATGTTGACACTTCCCCGAGCTTGGGCAGGGTGGAAAATTATCTTTCATTAGTACCACTATCTTCAGCTGTGACAAGAAACGACCAAGATAACTAGCACCATTACTGAAATGCAACTCAAACAGGTAGCATTGTCTACTACGAACCACCAAGAGACACTTCTGCTAGTTTTCCACTTCCTAACACGGCTCCAGCTTTTGCACTAACTGCTTCTGTATATTTTGTGAATCCAAATGACTCCTTCTCTGACTCATCTATTTCTTCTGCAAAACCATTGTCAAGTGCATGTAAGCTGATAAATTGGCTTAAAGAAAATGATTTCATTCATCTATGAAACTATCTGTGGCTTTTATAAACTGTACTTGCCTTTCTTCTTTGAATTGGGGTTGTCATCGTCTTTTTCTTACTGATACATGATCATTACCTTCCCGAACGCTCTGTAGACGATCTGGTGGATCAGGTCCTAAATCCACATTTTTTTACACACAAGGCCCATCGAAACTTGTCCCTAGTGAACAATTCAGAATACCAGTTCCTGATGTGATTCTTTGGGATAAAGTAGCCTTTGACATATTTAGCTCGACGGAGGTTCTTCAACTTCCATATGTTTTCAAACTTCTGCTACAATTATTACAGACAACATGTAATTCATAGAGCAAGCACCCAAAAGATTATTTTTAATTATACACAATGGGAACAGTGTCTTACCCCACCATTGGGGAGTTCTAAAACATATATGGATAAGTTTACATATTTTTCTGGGCACAATGTTCAAGATGCTGCGTCCTATTACCTTAAATTGCCCTCAGTAGAAATGCACAATGTATTATTGACTGATACAAAATTGATTTATTTGGATTCCTTTGTTTCCAGTTGGCTATAGGAGGCTATGATTATTAGATGAAGTCGATTGACTTAAAGAGTGTTTGGGGAACTAAACATTGGCAATACAGGGAAGTAAGATTTATTTAGAGCATGCCTGATACCTTTAAAAATTATATTTTTAAATGACACCGTGTAGCAGACAAGCTGTTTAGGGTTAGTAAGAATTAAAGAATTAAATGCGACCAGTATCCCAACTCCCACAAAATTTTACAATTGGCAAAAATACATTATTGCAACCGAAGAATAGCTCGATGACTGGGTCCAAAATGGAACTTTTAACACAACACTTTCAAGTCCTGGCGGGGGGGGTTGTTGTGGCCAGTGGACACAAATGGTTGTCATGCTCGTTTTGAAAAATCCACGGGGATATTAGAGCGAACAGACCAGACTCTTGCTATGTGTCATCAGGACATTAGGGTAATGTGACAACATACAGTGTAGGCAAATCATGCCAGCAATGGCTAAAAAGTAGATGCTGTAAAAGAACACCTTAGTCTCCTGTCCGACAACACTGTCTGTTAGGTCATAGAAGACAACGTAAAAAACGGTTCTAACATGCAATTTCTAATGAAATTTGAGAACGTTCACAACAAGAAGGCGCAGCTTGGTGAAGGTAAATATGTCAAGAAAATTTAGAGAAAGAATTAGCTCTTACAGATAATATGATTAACTCCTTGCCCAGCTGCATATACACTCTTAATGACATCTTTTCTTCTGCAATTGACATTATGCAAACTGACATGCCATCTTTACAACCTTGATAGAGTCAATTTAGGTCCATTATGTAGTTGGGTTGGACACTACAGACATTAAAAAATGGTCACGTGCAATAGCATTACGTCAGGGCGAAGGACCTGTTTGCAGCATTTAATTTGATGCGACAACAAAAAATAATGGCTAAGAAAGAAGCAACTTATATTATGTTGAACATCAAAAAATTGAAAAAGAGTCATTTTACCGTGGTGGAAAAACCAGCTCCAGTCTGGTTAATTCATGGGGTTATCAATCTGCCTATTTCAATACTCCAATTCACATCCTGCTTGAAATACATTCCTGTAGGCAGATATGAAAGGCTGGAAGATAGTTACATTCATAAGGTATGGGAGCTACCCTTTTCATACAAATGTTTCAATGGCATGAAAGAGGTCTTTCTTAGCGGCAGTGAATGCAAGACTTCTGTGACCCATTCAATGGTTTGTAAACAGCTTTCCTTGCACGGAGCTTGTAACGCTTCTGCAGTGAACCTTGCACGGAGCTTGTAACGCTTCTGCAGTGAACTTTGCCTGTTATCTATTGGGAGTTCCTGTCCCCTTGATTTGACAAGCGTTCCAGGGGCTCTCAAATTGAAGTTATGTACTTCTAAAAAAGCGACAGCTGCTATGGAATGTGAGCTGGAATTGCCTACGTAGTTTCGGCCTCTGAAATTGTAGTTGTTGCAGTAACATACTTTTTCCCCCTGCGCAACAGACATCTGGCCTCATACGTCTACTTCTAATGTAAATTTTGATAAGCTGAGAGACTAAAAGCTCTTTTGTTTCAGAAAAATGTTGCGCTGACATCTGCCTGTGAGACCTACACGCTCCAAGTAGCAAGGTAATCCGCAGAAATACAGCCCCTTTTAAATACAAACTTTCTGAGACACTTTGGTGAGCTCGTAAGACGGGTATAAAATGTGTCCAAAACTGCTAGGATTGTATATTTCTTTAAGGCTGTTTGTTCTGGATTTGTGTGCGACTTTTCATCTATATTCGGCATAATATCTTCAGCCATGCACTCTATATTTTCATGCATCTTGGGGGGCTTCCCTATTACTTTGGCCAAAATTGGTGGCATTTTGTTGTTGCTATCTTTCATTCACAATGGGTGCCGCATCACAGCAAGGAGGACTGATGGCGCTTCCACCAGCGCAACTGTGTTGTGAACCCATGATGCAGTATTTCAGAGGACCACTCCTTGAGGAACTGGAGTGCAACTGGTCTCTATGATTTAGACTGGTACTGGTACTGGACTGTGTGCAGCCCGTGTTTTGTTGCATTTTGTGCCTCTTTGAATATGCACTACAACTGTGTCTTTCTACGCAGCGCTTACTTTCACCGGATGCTGATCTGTTGATGTTCTCGATAAAGGCTCATTACCAGACATGTACGTTGAAGGTGTGTTTGCTATGGGAAGCCTCCTATGAGCTGCCCTTTGTGGATCAAGTGGCTCTCGGTACGTTACCATCTGGCACTACATGGAATACTGTGGCCTCGGCTGGAGCTGAGGTCTTGGAACACGAGTGCTCCTTGATTTTCCTTGGCATCTATTTGTTTACATTAACATCTGCTGAAGTGGGATCTTTCCTTGATTCTGTCGTCCTGGATATAATTGGCACTTTTCAAAATGACAATGGGGGTGATTCTGACCCCGGCGGTCACGGACCGCCGGGGCCAGGGTCGGCGGGAGCACCGCCAACAGGCTGGCGGTGCTCCGCAGGACATTCTGACCGCGGCGGTATGGCCGCGGTCAGAACAGGAAAACCGGCGGTCTCCCGCCGGTTTTCCGTTGTCCTGCAGAATCCTCCATGGCGGCGCAGCTTGCTGCGCCGCCTTGGGGATTCTGACACCCCATACCGCCATCCTGTTCCTGGCGGTTCGCCCGCCATGAACAGGATGGCGGTATGGGGTGTCGTGGGGCCCCTGGGGGCCCCTGCAGTGCCCATGCCAATGGCATGGGCACTGCAGGGGCCCCCATAAGAGGGCCCCACAAAGAATTTCAGTGTCTGCTGAGCAGACACTGAAATTCGCGACGGGTGCGACTGCGGAGCCGGCATCCTCATGGAGGGGTGTTTCCCACTGGGCTGGCGGGCGGCCTTTTGGCGGTCGCCCGCCAGCCCAGTGGGAAACCCGGAATCACCGCGGCGGTCTTCTGACCGCGGAGCGGTGTTCTGGAGGGGGGAACTCTGGCGGGCGGCCTCCGCCGCCCGTCAGAGTTAGAATGACCCCCTATGACCTTTAAATATGAGATTTGGTTTTAACAACAAAATTATTCTGTTTTACATTGATTGTTTTAATTTGGCCTGCTTCACTGTGCTATGCTTGTCAACTTTGACATTTACATACTTCAGTTTTATTTTTAATTGAACATTATTTGGGTTTTCCTCTACACTTTGAACAGTTGGTGGGGGGTGTGTGTTGTGAGATTATTTTAGTGAGCTTTTTATGGGCATGTTGTTTTAGCCATAGACCTACCGCTTGTGCCCTTTAGCCTAATAACAATTTATTTTATTAATTTTAATTTCTGAGCAGACGCTTCATGATTTATTTCTTTTAGCTCATACGTTTTTAGCCTAGGAACTGTTTTCATTCTTCTTAGCAGGACATTCTCATTCTGTGCTCTGCTGAATATTGTTGTCAGTACAAAGTGTAACACAACAATCTTTGCCACTTCACAAGAAACATACGTAATCTTATGTTAGGGCAGTTTTCTCAGAACATCAGCTGTTTTATTATACAAACATCACTCTGCCCCCTATATGTCACAAGAATTGCCACTGCATGCTGTTGCTTCACTGCAGCTGTCTTCTGAGACTTGACATCTTTCCTGACTTCATGGGAAAGCACTCTCAGTAGACCAACAGCCTTCTTCGCTACTACCATGTTCAGCTATAGGGGATGATGTCTTCCTACGGATCCTGAAGGGCGGGGTAGGCCTAACACTGATGTACTCCAGTAGTACATTGGTAGCGTAGGTAGGAATTCCAATCTTTGGCATTCTGACACCATGGTGGGACTTTTCTTATGTTTCACTTTCCATGTCACCACATTGTTATTATTATGTTTTATCATGTTAATCATTGCAGTACATGACATTTCTTCTAGAGCGCCCTTGATTCAATTAAATGTCTTGAACAAATTATTGCTTCTATTTGCCTTCACATGTGTGAGACAAATATAACTGAGAGAAAAGGATGAGATCTGTTTGACCACGATTTCCCTGAGTAATCAGAATGTCATGCGCATGGCTGCCACAAATTACCTCCACTTTGAGGTGCTGGTGAGGTACTGCTAGCTGTCCGGAAGGGTTAGGCAAACAGTTACCGAACAGTGTGGAATTGTACTCAGTTGCCCACAACATGGTGGTGCTGCCGCCCAAATCCAGCAGTCTCATTGGTACAATGAGAGCCAACACAACAGTCTAGAAGTGTAGACCTAATTATAACTATAACTACCTAGTGGCGACTGCCACTAGGTAATATATAAATATATATATGTATCACCTACTGGCGGTTGAGAGTAGGTAGTTATAGTTAGGGCCTAGTTCCCATAGAAAAAGCGTTTTTGACTTGGCCATATCTTTGCCACCATTTGAGGAATCTTCACAAAATGTTCCCAAAAGTATGTGTACAAGGGTCTTGTTGTGCATGTTTGCTGGAAACAGAGATGAAAGTATTGCTCTTGCAGGCAAGGATCTGCATTTCAAGCAGCTCCTTGCGTGCAGGAGCAATTCCAGCTCCTGCAGGAGGCGGGGAGCCGGCTGGCACTGCAGGGGCCTTCAGGCTCCCCTGCAGTTCCCAATGTTTATTAAAAAAATGAATCTTGCTCTGTTTATTTATGCTAGATAAATACACAGGGCAGGATTGATTATGGCACGAAGCTCAGTTTACAAACAGCAAACCTCCATGGAAAGCACTTACAGATATAAACAAAGCAGTTTCAACCCAAGTTGAAACTTCACTTCCGTGAAGAAATGATCATCCTAATATCTTGTGCATGGTCAAGACAAACCAAGTGTGTTTTCTTTGAATTTCCACCATGAAAAGTTATCTGTAATCGTTGATGGAGGTGTTTGCATCCTTGTTTTTTTTCAAACGCAATATCTCATGTGGTGAGATACCAGTGTAAAGTAATACAATTACTACATGGTAATCCAACCCCCCTATAACCACCCAATGCCGCGCCATGAACTGCCTTTGGCCTTGCGTGGCAGGGTTTGTCTGCAGGGCTTGGCCTGCAACCAAGCCCTTATAACCATCCAACCCCATGCCGCACATGGGCTTCGGCCGTGCGCAGGGTGGATTGGCCAAAGGGCCTGTCTCTGTCAGTGGATTTATGAGTGGGTGCGTTAGTAGGTCTGAAAGTGGGTGAGTGAGTAGGTCTGAAAGTGGGTGTGTGGGTCTATGAGTGGGTCTGAGTGGGTGCATGAGTGTCTGAGTGGGAGTGGGAGTCTCTGAATGCATATATGAGTGAATGAATTGATATATGAATGAGCATGGGAATGTTTTGTTGTTTTGTTTTGTTTTGCATATTCTTGAATATTCTCAAATATCATTGAACATTTGAGGATATCCTCGAATATCTTAGAATATACTTGAATATTCAAGGAATCAAGGATATTCACGGATATTACGCATGGTGAAGAAAAATCATTTTAAACCCATAATTTGACCTTAAAACACCCTTATATCAACCCTCTGGGGTCAGGGTAGCTTCACCCTAAACCCTTATACCACTTATCATTTCTATTTTCAGCCCCGAGGACCCTCTCCCATAACATAAAATGCCAGCCGCAACTTTCTAGTCAGGTTGTGGCCAGCCAATTACATTGCTTCTATTCATGTACACATTCGCGGAAATTCGCAATTTATTCGCAGCCAGAGATATACACATTTGAATTTTCCTTAATTTCGCATAAACTACTGAACAGATTTACACCATATAGCTAAAAGTGTAATCTGTGTACCGACAGCTAGCTTTTTGCCACATTTTGGTGTAATTCCATCCAGCAGCTCGGGCTGTAGTTGGGTCTAAAAGTCCTAAGGTAATTAACTCGGGAAACAAAACTTTTTTGACACCCCTTTTTTCTCGGCCTCCAATTGATGGATCACCCCAAAACTTTCCATGCACAACAAGAATCACCATGGTACTGTTTTAAAAATTTTGTGAAGATGCATCAAACCGTGCCACAGACATAGGCAAGTTAAAAAACGCTTTTTCTATGGAAACTTGATCCTAACTATAACTACCTACTGGCAACTGCCAGTAGGTAATATACGTACATATATATAATCCAACATGCGATGCTGAAGACACCCAGCCAATGGACCGGGGCTTGTGTGGCGGGCGTTACCGTCAATCCTCCCACTTCTTGAAAAAAGAGGAAAAATTAGCCACACCACCGGAGTCAGTTTCACTTGTTCAATAGCGAAAAAAACAGGAAAAACAAACATGTTTTGACCTATTGCGGTCTTGATCACATGACTTGTAGTTAATCCACATTCCTTTTAAAGAATAACTAAAGTCATGAAAGAAAGACTTCATTGTACTTATAAATCAAACAATCATACAATCACAAATCCATTCCAAAAGTATGAAAAAATTTATATAGAAATGTATGTACACCACATACTTAATTTGGAGGTCATGCTTGGTTATTCAAACCAGACTGCAAAATAACATAATATTAATACACACAAAATATTTTTTATACATATTTCTATCTATTTTGTAACCAATCATTCATTATATATCACACTTAAAGCTATAGTAGCGGGACACTCTCATAACATAATATTCCAATACCAATGAATTTGGCTATAGTAGCCAATTTACATTCATTTCTTTGCCTATTTTGTAAACCATCACTCATTGCACATGTCACTTGAGGCTATAGTATTGCAGCAATTTTGTAACATATTAACCCAATATCAATGAATTTAGCTTTAGTAGCCAAATAACATTTTTAAAGAAAAATATAGGCTGAGAAAAAAGAAAAAAAAGACCATTGTGACCCACGAAAAACAGAACTGAATAATAAATAAAACATTCTGTAAACTCAGTTTCACTACTAGGCTACAAATCACTTCTCTTCCTGTTCATGATTATTCCAAAGATAACAAGGGGGAAAAGGAGGCAAACTTTAATACAGCCACACTCAATATTCAAAAAGAAAATGCCACTATGCTATAGATGGGCTGAGAGCTCTGCATCCACGTTCATACCTCTCGGTAATAAACACACTGCTTCTCTTCTCAACATCTGTAGTCTATTATCGCCCTGTGGATTTTTTCGCAGTGTCAAGTGCAAAGAATTGAGACTGTTTCCTATCTCCTGCATTTTTCCCACAAAAATGTTCAGCTGTACTGTATGCATAACCCTTATTCGTAATTGCTTGCCATTACTCCAAAATCCTTTTCTTAACTGGAAACATTGTTGACCCAACATACCATTTTTTACATGGGCATCTGATGACATAAACTACGTAATCCGTTACAAGTAATCAACTTGTTGATATTCCATTTTTTACAGGTTTCCTTTAAAATGTCACTAGACACATTTCTGCTGTACTTACATGCCTTACAATGGCCACAAGTTTTAAAACCCGTCACTTTGGATATCCATGTCCCTTCATTAGTTTTAAAAAACTGTGTACCAATGTCAACACCAGGGCAGTGCGCGCTCTATTGGCGACTAGAATGCAAAAACCCAGCACTCTCAAAACAACGTAATTTATGCATTGTGCTGATATGTTGTTGTTTAAACTTTTGCATTGCAGAGTTTAATCCTGAAGACTTATTTTTAATGTGTTTACAAATACTGTTCATTTGCAATGTATTGCTGCAGGCTTTCAGAGTGTGTTAGGGTGTGGTCCCTTTCTAGGGCCTTCCAGAGACTTTCCCTGCAGCATGCCTGGGTGTGGTTGTGGGCTGGGCCAAGACTCTATAAAAGAGAGCCAGCCCAGCTCCAAGTGCTCACTATTTGCAGAGCAGCAGCTACTTTCTGAGTTCCTGTCCCGGTGGCCTATTTGATCTTCCAGGCCTCTGCCCTTCATTCTTCATTGGTGATCCTTGTTCTGGGTGGTAAGACGGTGGTTGGGCTGACCTCCCGACGCCGTTATCGAGAACTTTCATATTCTTGGCATAATTCTTTAATGATTAACAGATTACTTTGCGCGCTACCATTTCTTGACATTTGTATGGTGGCTTGCGAATCGGCAAGACGCGCGATTCGTTTCATGCTGATTTGATCTTGTTATTCGTTGCGCGCTACCATTTCTTGACATTTGTATGGTAGCTTGCGAATCGGCAAGATGCGCGATTCGTTTCATGATGATTTGACTTTGTTATTCATTGCGCGCTACCATTTCTTGACATTTGTATGGTGGCTTGCGAATCGGCAAGACGCGCGATTCGTTTCATGATGATTTGACTTTGATATTCATTGCGTGCTACCATTTCTTGACATTTGCATGGTGGCTTAAGAATCGACAAAAGACGCAATATTCGTTTCATGGTGCTTTAATCTTGTTATTCATTGCGCGCTGTTATTTTTTGGCATTTACATCGTGGCTTACGAATCGGCAAGACGCGCGATTCGTTTAATGGTGATTTAACCTTGATATTCATTGCGTGCTACCATTTTTTGACATTTTACATGGTGGCACTCGAATCGGCAAGACGCACGATTCTCTCTTCAAGCTTAATTCATGTTGTTCATTGTATGCCATTTATTCGAAGACATTTATTAGGTAGTATTCGAGTTGACAAGTTGTGTGATTTGTTTCCTGAATCCATATTGTGTTATTCATGGTGCACAATCCTTTTATGGTGTTTACTATATATATGAAATCTGCAATGTGCGCAATTCGTGTTGAAACATTTCAAGAGAACACAGAAGACCAGAGTTTCTAGATGCAATATTGCATGGTCCTAGTATGCATTCTCAAAAAAGGATTGATATGACTGGTTTAGAACTTATTCAGAATGTTTTCCTGATTCTCATGTAAAGGAAAGTACTTGAATTTAAAAGTTTCATTTAATCCATCTTGATTCCCTTACAGGTATCCGGCCATCTTGAAACTTAGTCATTTTAAGCCTAATTCTTAGGTTGTTCATGTTTTCAGAATGACTAGGCTTAGAGTCATAGTCTAGTATTGATTTCATGAGATGTAATTTTCATATTGTGTGTTTTAACCTTGTTCTTACTACAGGTCTCCTTCCCAGCTGTTCCCTTTCTAATCCCCTCTTCCCCTCTTGAACTCTCTTAGCCTCTGTGATTTATCTATCAGAGTCTTGGAGCTGTTCAGTGGTGGACGTGTTGGGAACGCGCGCAGACCCCGAGGATCTGGTGACTCTGACAGAATAGTGAGCCCACGAATTATTATCCTCCTGGTTTGTGGATGTTCTCAGCATGGCCACGCTGGACGAGTTAGTCAAGGCTATCACCCAGCTCCAGGCAGAGGTGGTATCATCCAAAGAATTGACAACTAGCCTAGCTGAGAGAGTGAGTCAGTTACAAGATAAGGTAGAGAAGAAGGAACAAAGTCCCAAAGGTGTGTCTTGGCCAGGTACTTCTTCTTAGACTTCTGGAAGTAATTCGACAAGCATTTCCCTCAATGTCCCTTCCGCAATTCCTTTAGATCCCCAGAACGTTTTTCAGATGACCCTTTGAAAGCGCAATCTTTCTTGGTTCAAGTGGAACTACACTTCACCTGTAGACCACATACTTTCCCAGATTCCCAGTCCAAGGTAGCTTTCTTGTTATCATATCTGTCTGGGGATGCAGCTACCTGGGCAATACCTCTTGTGCGTAAAGATAGTCCCTTGTTGTACAACTGGAGAAATGTTGTTCGTGAGTTTAAGAGAGTTTTTGATCCTAGAACTGTAACACAGTCAGCAGATCGTGAATTATTAGATTTAAGCCAAGGGAATCAGGACCTAGTGTCGTATCTAGCCAACTTTAACCGGTTGGTTGCCGAGACATCCTGGCCTGAAGAAAAACAAGCTGTCTTGTTTTACAAGGGACTCAAAGAGGAACTAAAAGATATCTTAGCGCAAATTGACCCACAACCTATAGACTATCAAGAATTAATAGACCTTGTCTTGAGGCTTGATCATCGTTTATCAGAACGTAAAGGAATGCGCAAAAAGACTGAAAAATATTCATGGCGTGTTCATGATAACAGAGACTCAACAACTCTGAAAGAAAGAACGCCGGAACCGATGGAAATAGGAACCATCAGAAGACCTTTGACCAAAGATGAAAAGGACCTACGCAGAAAAAATTTACAATGTCTTTATTGTGGGCGGAAGGGTAATTTTGCCAAAGATTGCCCAATCAAACCAAAGAGCAAGCAAGGTCCAGTTCAGAAGGTCGCAGCCAATGCACCAGTCGAGTTGGAAAACTAAAACACCCGAGTGTCACGTACTGCGCTGGACTTCTCACCTTTGGATTTCGGATTGGCGAATACACCAAGTCTTCTACAAGTCTTCTACAGATAAGGGCGACCCCTTCTAGTAGCCACGGTGCCGCTTGACAGGCTACGCCAAAGCAGACCGTATCCTCCAGAAGGAGTCCCAGAGGGAAAAAACCCCAACACTGGGGAAAAAACCTCTAACAGGAACTCCTGAAGGAAAACAAGAAAAAACAGGACTTGACAACAGGAAACAAAAATAGGCAATATCCAGGGTACAAGGCAGGAAAAAAGGAACAGGCAAAAATATCCAAGGCAAAAGCAGGTACAAAGAACAGGCAAACATCTCCCAAGGCAAAAGCAGGAACAAAGAACAGGCAAAAATCTCCCAAGGCAAAAAAGCAGGAACAAAGAACAGGGGCGAACAGCACAACCAGAAGGAAGTGTTTGGAACGCAAGGAGGAACAAGACTTACTGACTTATATACTGAGAAAAGGGAAGTGACATCACAGGAAAGGGAAGTAACACCATCTTGGATTGGGAAAAGCCCATAGACCAGTATAGGAAAAATGAAGTAGTATAAAAGAAAAACAGAGCATGCTGGGACAAAATCAAGATGGACACAACATGGATAGAGACAGGCAAAAGGCCCAACAAAAAACCCACCACCAACAATAAAAGAAGAAAAAAGGCTACAAGTAAGTGTAGCGCGACCGGGAGCGAAATATATGCTTCCCAGAAAGCATAGTCAATAAACGCGGAGAACGGCGCTCCGAATATCGGTAGCGTGTTCCACCCGCGAGGACAGAAAGAGACGCCGCGTCAGAGCGCGGCGTTACACCGAGATGCAGAGAAGGGTTGCTCTTGGGTGTCACCGTGGACCCTTCACAATCTAGACATCTTAAACTGGAAATAAGAGTTCAGGTGAAGAAAAAGATCTATTTCAAAAAAGCTCTAGTCGATTCTGGGGCTACTGGGAACTTTGTTGACGCCCAATTGGTTTGTGCATGGGGGATCCCATGTATTGAAAAGAAGACCCCAGAAATCATCCAGGCAGTCGATGGAAAACTCTTGACTGGAGGTCCAGTAACTCTTCAGACTATTCCCTTATCGATGATTTGTGAAGATCAGAATCAAAGAAAGAAACATAAAGAGAAAATCATCCTTGACGTGATCCATGCTCCCCAATATGGGATTATCCTGGGCTTGCCATGGTTAACTCATCACAATCCAGAGATCAATGGGGCAGAACGAAAAATCATGTTCTCATCTGTGCTATGTAAAGAACAATGTCTCCAAAAGATTCAAGTACCAAAAGTCTGCAACGCTTACATAGCTACTGCTGCGGAGAAAGAAATTCAGCTGCCCAAACAGTATTAATCTTACAAAGATGTATTTGATGAGAAAGGAGCAGAGACCCTACCTCCTCATAGACCTTATGACTGTCAAATTGATCTAGCCCCAGGTGTGATACTTCCCAACTGTCATGTGTATGCCCTGTCAGAACATGAAAATCAACATTTACGAAAATACCTAGATCAGTTTTTGGAGAATGGTTTCATTCGCCCCTCTAAGTCTCCTGCAGCTTCGCCTTTGTTTTTTGTTCCAAAAGCTAATGGAGAACTTCGAACTTGTATCGACTATGGGGGATTGAACAAAGTCACCATCAAGAATAAATATCCTTTACCCCTAATTCCGGTCTTCTTGGAACAAGTAAAGAGAGCAGAAATCTACACGAAGCTTGACCTTCGAGGTGCTTATCATTTGGTCAGAATGAGAGAGGGTGACGAATGGAAAACAGCGTTCAAGACAAGATATGGCCTTTTTTAATACACCGTCATGCCTTTTGGTCTGTGTAATGCTCCAGCAGCATTTCAATTTTTCTTGAATGACGTTCTTAGAGAGTACCTCGACATATTTGCCATAGTATACATTGATGACATTTTGATCTACTCAGACAATGAAAACGAACATGTCCAACATGTCAAGAAAATTCTTGCAGCCCTTCGAAAACACCATTTATATTGCAAACTAACCAAGTGTGAGTTTCATGTTACCACAGTTTCGTTTTTAGGGGTTATTATTACCCCTCAAGGTATGGTGATGGCAGAAAAGAAAGTAAAAGCCGTATCTGATTGGCCCACCCCAAAGACTGTTCGTGATGTACAATGTTTCCTGGGGTTTGCAAATTTTTACCGGAGGTTCATAAATCATTTCTCCCAGACAGTGGCTCCAATCACTAAGCTATTAAGAAAGAAAGAAAAGTTTGTACGGTCCCCAGAAGCTGACCAAGCCTTCTCTACTTTTAAGGAAGCTTTCTCCACTGCCCCAGTCTTGACTCATCCTGATGCGAATTGACCTTTCATAGTGGAAGCTGATGCTTCAGATGTAGCAATAGGAGCAACGAAATAAAGACACTGGTCAACTCCATCCTGTAGCTTATATGTCTCGGAAGTTGAACGAAGCCGAACAGAACTATGTCATTGCTGAAAAAGAGCTTTCGGCGATTCATGATGCCTTTAAAGAATGGAAACATCATTTGTTGGGTGCCAAATACACTGTCACAGTATATACTGATCATTGTAATCTTTAATTCATGAGTTCCGCCAGACTTTTTAACTCCTCAGCAATTACGCTGGATGCTGTTTTTTGCCGAATTTGATTTTGCAGTAACCTTCTGGCCTGGTAAAGATAATCGCAAAGCTGACGCCTTGTCCCGCCAAGAGTCTACCACGTTGCCTGCATTTCAAGCCTCCTGAGCTATCATTGCTCCTGACAAGGTTCTATGTATCATAAAAACTGAAGATTTCTTTGAAGAAATTTGCAACTCTTTCATTGTTGAGAAATGGCAAACATGGGCCTAAGCAGACCCCAAAAGGTCAATCAAGCAAGGACTACCCTTTCACGACGCTCGTTTGTTCGTACCCACTACCAAACTTCGCACGATAGTGTTTTATTGGTTGCATGTTATACCTACGGCAGGTCACCCAGGTACTCCTAAAACTCTTGAACTGATCCAACGCTATTTTTGGTGGCCTACCCTAACAAAAGATGTAAAAGCAATGGTAAACAACTGCAAAGTCTGTGCTCGCACTAAAACAAGTCATTCAAAACCAAAAGGGTTGTTACATCCACTTCCAACCCCAAGTCGTCCATGGGAACACATTTCTTTAGACTTTATTACCGGTCTGCCAGTGGTTCAAGAGCATTCAGTAATTCTGGTGGTAGTAGATAGTCTCACGAAATATGGACATTTCATTGCCTGTAAGAAATTACCAACTTCTAGTGAATTGGCAACTATTTTACTGAACAGAGTGGTTCGTTATCATGGACTGCCAAAAGTTATCCTCTCCGATCGGGGGTCGCAATGTGTGAGTGTGTTAGAGTGTGGTCCCTTTCCAGGGCCTTCCAGAGACTTTCCCTGCAGCATGCATGGTTGTGGGCTGGGCCAAGACTCTAATAAAGGGAGCCAGCCCAGCTCCAAGTGCTCACTATTCAGAGGTCCTGGTGCAGAGCAGCAGCTACTTCCTGAGTTCCTGTCCCAGTGGCCTATTTGATCTTCCAGGCCTCTGCCCTTCATTCTTCATTGGTGATCCTTGTTCTGTGCAGTAAGACAGTGGTTGGGCTGACCTCCCGACGCCGTCATCTAGAACTTTCATATTCTTGGCCTAATTCTTTAATGATTAACAGATTACTTTGCGCGCTACCATTTCTTGACATTTGTATGGTGGCTTGCGAATCGGCAAGATGCGCGATTCGTTTCATGATGATTTGACTTTGTTATTCATTGCGCGCTACCATTTCTTGACATTTGCATGGTGGCTTGCGAATCGGCAAGACACGGGATTCGTTTCATGCTGATTTGATCTTGTTATTCATTGCGCGCTACCATTTCTTGACATTTGTATGGTGGCTTGCGAATCGGCAAGACGCGCGGTTCGTTTCATGATGATTTGACTTTGTTATTCAATGTGCGCTTCCATTTCTTGACATTTGCATGGTGGCTTAAGAATCGACAAAAGACGCGCTATTCGTTTCATGGTGCTTTAATCTTGTTATTCATTGCGCGCTGTTATTTTTTGGCATTTACATCGTGGCTTACGAATTGGCAAGACGCGCAATTCGTTTAATGGTGATTTAACCTTGATGTTCATTGCGTGCTACCATTCCTTTACATTTTACATGGTGGCACTCGAATCGGCAAAACGCACGATTCTCTCTTCGAGCTTAATTCATGTTGTTCATTGTATGCCATTTATTCGAAGACATTTATTAGGTAATATTCGAGTTGACAAGTTGTGTGATTTCTTTCCTAAATCCATATTGTGTTATTTATGGTGCACAATCCTTTTATGGTGTTTACTATATATATGAAAATCTGCAATGTGCGCAATTCGTGTTGAAACATTTCAAGAGAACACAGAAGACCAGAGTTTCTAGATGCAATATTGCATGGTCCTAGTATGCATTCTCAAAAAAGGATTGATATGCCTGGTTTAAAACTTATTCAGAATGTTTTCCTGATTCTCATGTAAAGGAAAGTACTTGAATTTGAAAGTTTCATTTAATCCATCTTGATTCCCTTACAGGTATCCGGCCATCTTGAAACTTAGTCATTTTAAGCCTAATTCTTAGGTTGTTCATGTTTTCAGAATGACTAGGCTTAGAGTCATAGTCTAGTTTGATTTCATGAGATGTAATTTTCATATTGTGTGTTTTAACCTTTTTCTTACTACAGGTCTCCTTCCCAGCTGTTCCCTTTCTAATCCCCTCTTCCCCTCTTGAACTCTCTTAGCCTCTGTAATTTATCTATCAGAGTCTTGGAGCTGTTCAGTGGTGGACGTGTTGGGAACGTGCGCAGACCCCGAGGATCTGGTGTCTCTGACAATCAAGATGTCTTTAAGAGTAACATTTCTTCTATAGGTAACTGATGGATTAGTACTTTTTTTTTCACTTAAAACTAAGTCCTGAACAAGAAAGTCCAACCTCTATTTTAGGTTTTTTTTAAAGTTTGTTTGACCCTTCTGAATATTTTGTAATAAATTGAGTGGGACTCTGTTTATCATTTGTTCTGTGATGGGCTTGAAATAGGATTTAGTCCCTAGTAATCTGATCAACCCTACTGCTAGGCATTCTCAGGTGCTTGTCTGAATATCCTCTCAACTCTAGCCCATGTATCATTTGATTATGAGTCATCATATAATCCTTCTCTGAGCTATAATTACATTTAGTTCGGAGAAACTCTCCATAAGGGATACTCCATCTGAAATTGGGAGCATGGCTGCTTTGAGCATGGAGTATGGAGTTGCCTGCTGTTTCCTTTCTAAAAAAAGTATTGATTGTAAACAGTGACCTTCAACTGTCAACCTGATGTCCAGAAATTCTATGGTGTCCTTACTGTGCGTCATGGTAAATTTCAAATTCAAATCATACACATTCAAACATTCAAAACTTGAGCAAATTGCAACAGATCATCTTCAGAACCATTCCAAATACAGAAAATGTCATCAATGTACTAAAGCCAGATGACAATCTGGTCGGTCAATTGAGACATTTTGGTGTTCAAGAGCACCTGTTCCTCCTACAAGCCCACCAATAAATTGGCATAGCTGGGAGAGAAACAGGTGCCCATCGCTGTTCCATGTATTTGTTTGTAAATAACTTTATTGAATAAAAAGACATTTTCAATTAAACAAATTCAAATAATTTTGAGTAACATATGTGTATGTGCTAAGACGTTGATCCCTTGAGCCCTCATAAAGTACTTGCATGCTAATAACCCATCCTCCTGTCGGATGCTGGTATACAGGCTCTCCACATCGAAACAAGCCATTAAAAAAAAGAATCTTCCAAATATATACCTTGAATTTTGGTAAAAAAATCTTTGGTATCCCTCACATATGAGGAAAGGACACTCACAAAGAGAAAAAGAAAATGGTCTACATGAAATGAAGTTTTTTTCAAAAAGACTATTCTTGGAAGAAATTATAGGTCACCTCATGAGTTTGGTACTGTTTTTGTGTATTTTCAGCAAAATACAATGTAGGGTAGTACAGGAAAATCATTTTGTTTCAAAAAAGAAAACTCATCCCAGGTCAAAAGTTGCCCATCATACCATTCTTTCAACTGGTCATACTATTGTTGTTGTACGTTTGCAAAATATGATTTATCAATGTTTTTATAACAATATGTATTGTTCATCTGCTGAAGTGCTTGATATATTATATTCACATACCTTTGTAGGTCCCTTAGAGCCTTACATTTTTTCTGACTCAAATTGTGGAATTGTGATTTACCTCCACACAATTTCTGAAGATCTCTAAGTACCAAATCATTTAACCCGTTCTGTGCCCAGGACGTAATGGTTACGTCCTGAGGCACAGTGCTGCTGTGCCCAGGACGTAACCATTACGTCCTGGTCACAGAGCCCAGAGGGAGCGCTAGCGCTCCCTCTTTGGGGTCCCACACCCCCAAGTCAGGGATGGAAGGGGAAGCCCTTCCCCTTCCACCCCTGACCCACCCCACCCCCCCTGTGACGTTAGCGCGAGAGCGTGCGCTGATTTGTCACAGGGTCTCCCCCATCGCGCTGGAAGCTCTGCTTCCAGCGCGATTGAAAGAGAAATGCTCAGCATTTCTCTTTCAATCCCATGGGGGAGGCCTGGAGAGGCTTCAAAGGGAGGAAATGTATTTCCTTCCCTTTGAAGTCTCTCCCAGGGTTTCAAAAGCCGGATTGCTTGTAATCCGGCTTTTGAAACCCCACTAGACACCAGGGATTTTTTTTTTTTTTTTCTGAAACTGAAAAAAAGGGAGCGACCCCTTGGGCAAGGGTCGCTCCCAGGGGGGGCATTTTTTTGGGAAGGCCTTTTCTGCCCCCCCTTTTTTCTCTTTTTGTTATGTTTTCTTTATTTTTTAGGTGGGGAGCGACTCCTTAGGCAAGGATCGCTCCCCTAGGGGGCAAACTATATTTAGGCCATTTCTGCCCCCCTTGGGGGCAGATTGGCCTATTTTGATGAGGCCAATCTGCCCCCAAGGGGGGCAGAAACCACTAGCCACCAGGGAGTTTGTTTTTTTTGCGTGAATTTCACGCAAGGGGAGCAACCCCTTAGGCAAGGGTCACTCCCTGGCCATTTCTGCCCCCCTGGGGGGTAGATCAGCCTTTTTTGATTAGGCTGATATGCCCCCAAGGGGGGCAGAAACCACTAGGCATCAGGGATTTTTTGTTTTACAGATGGTGAGCGACCCCTTGGACAAGGGTCGCTCCCCTGGAGGGGCAAATTGTATTTAGGCCATTTCTGCCCGCATTGGGGGCAGATCGGCCGATTTTAGGTCAATCTGCCCCCAAGGGGGGCAGAAACCTCTAGGCACCAGGGATCTTTTTTCTGCGCCATCACGCAAGGGGAGCGACCTTGTAGGCAAGGGTCACGCCCCCGTGGGGGGTGGCGGGGCAAATTTATTTTAGGCCATTTCTGCCCCCCCTGGGGGCAGATCGGCCTATTGTTATTAGGCCGATCGGGGGGCAGAAACCTCTAGGCACCAGGGCAAATTTTTTTTTTGTTTGTTTGTTTTTTTAGAGATGGGGAGCGACCCCTTAGGCAAGGGTCGCTCCCCTGGAGGGGCGAATTGGATTTAGGCCATTTCTGCCCGCTTTGGGGGCAGATCGGCCGATTTTAGGTCAATCTGCCCCCAAGGGGGGCAGAAACCACTAGGCACCAGGGATCTTTTTTTTGCTCCGTCACACAAGGGGAGTGACCTTGTAGGCAAGGGTCGCTCCCCGGGGGGGGGGGGCAAATTTATTTTAGGCCATTTATGCCCCCCCTGGAGGCAGATCGGCCTATTAGTATTAGGCTGATCTGCCCCCAGGGGGGGTAGAAACCTCTAGGCGCCAGGGCAAATATTTTTTTGTGTTTTTTTTTTTTGTTTGTTTTTTTAGAGATGGGGAGCGACCCATTAGGCAAGGGTTGCTCCCCCGGGGGCAAATTGTATTTAGACCATTTCTGCCCCCCTTGGGGGCAGATTGGCCGCTTTTAGGTCAATCTGCCCCCAAGGGGGCAGAAACCACTAGGCACCGGGGATTCTTTTTTTGGCGCCAATGTCACGCAGGGGGAGCGACCCCGTAAGCAAGGGTCGCTCCCGGGGCGGGTTGGGGTGGTGGAGGGGGTTTGGGGGGGAGAACTTTCTGTCACTGAAATGTGAGGAAAATGTGTTTTTTTAGCCAATTTTTGAGGTTTGCAAAGGATTCTGGGTAACAGAACCTAGTCAGAGCCCCACAAGTCAGCCCATCTTGGATTCCCCTAGGTCTTTAGTTTTCAAAAATGCACAGGTTTGGTAGGTTTCCCTAGGTGCCGGCTGAGCTAGAGGCCAAAATATACAGGTAGGCACTTTGCAAAAAACAGCTCTGTTTTCTGTCAAAAAATGGGATGTGCCCACTTTATGTTTTGGGACATTTCCTGTCGCGGGCGCTAGGACTACCCACACAAGTGAGGTATCATTTATATCGGGAGACTTGGGGGACTGCTGGGTGGAAGGAAATTTGTGGCTCCTCTCAGGATCCAGAACTTTCTGTCACCAAAATGTGAGGAAAATATGTTTTTTAGCCAAATGTTGAGGTTTGCAAAGGATTCTGGGTAACAGAACCTGGTCAGAGCCCCACAAGTCACCCCATCTTGGATTCCCCTGGGTCTCTAGTTTTAAAAAATGCACAGGTTTGGTAGGTTTCCCTAGGTGCCGGCTGAGCTAGAGGCCAAAATCTACAGGTAGGCACTTTGCAAAAAACAGCTCTGTTTTCTGTCAAAAAATGGGATGTGCCCACTTTGTGTTTTGGGACATTTCCTGTCGCGGGCGCTAGGACTACCCACACAAGTGAGGTATCATTTTTATCTGGAGACTTGGGGGAACGCTGGGTGGAAGGAAATTTGTGGCTCCTCTCAGATTCCAGAACTTTCTGTCACCAAAATGTGAGGAAAATGTGTTTTTTTAGCCAAATGTGGAGGTTTGCAAAGGATTCTGGGTAACAGAACCTGGTCAGAGCCCCACAAGTCACCCCATCTTGGATTCCCCTAGGTCTCTAGTTTTCAAAAATGCACAGGTTTGGTAGGTTTCCCTAGGTGCCGGATGAGCTAGAGGCCAAAATCTACAGGTAGGCACTTTGCAAAAAACAGCTCTGTTTTCTGTGATGTGTCCACGTTGTGTTTTGGGGCATATCCTGTCGCGGGCGCTAGGCCTACCCACACAAGTGAGGTACCATTTTTAGCGGGAGTCTTGGGGGAACGCTGGGTGGAAGGAAATTTGTGGCTCCTCTCAGATTCCAGAACTTTCTGTCACTGAAATGTGAGGAAAATGTGTTTTTTTAGCCAAATTTTGAGGTTTGCAAAGGATTCTGGGTAACAGAACCTGGTCAGAGCCCCACGAGTCTCCCCATCTTGGATTCCCCTAGGTCTCTAGTTTTCAAAAATGCACAGGTTTGGTAGGTTTCCCTAGGTGCCGGCTGAGCTAGAGGCCAAAATCTACAGGTAGGCACTTTGCAAAAAACAGCTCTGTTTTCTGTGATGTGTCCACGTTGTGCTTTGGGACATATCCTGTCGCGAGCGCCAGGCCTACCCACACAAGTGAGGTACCATTTTTATAGGGAGACTTGGGGGAACGCTGGGTGGAAGGAAATTTGTGGCTCCTCTCAGATTCCAGAACTTTCTGTCACCGAAATGTGAGGAAAATATGTTTTTTAGCCAAATTTTGAGGTTTGCAATGGATTCTGGGTAACAGAACCTAGTCAGAGCCCCACAAGTCACCCCATCTTGGATTCCCCTAGGTCTTTAGTTTTCAAAAATGCACAGGTTTGGTAGGTTTCCCTAGGTGCCGGCTGAGCTAGAGGCCAAAATATACAGGTAGGCACTTTGCAAAAAACAGCTCTGTTTTCTGTCAAAAAATGGGATGTGCCCACTTTATGTTTTGGGACATTTCCTGTCGCTGGCGCTAGGACTACCCACACAAGTGAGGTATCATTTATATCGGGAGACTTGGGGGAACGCTGGGTGGAAGGAAATTTGTGGCTCCTCTCAGATTCCAGAACTTTCTGTCACTGAAATGTGAGGAAAATGTCTTTTTTTAGCCAATTTTTGAGGTTTGCAAAGGATTCTGGGTAACAGAACCTGGTCAGAGCCCCACAAGTCACCCCATCTTGGATTCCCCTAGGTCTCTAGTTTTCAAAAATGCACAGGTTCGGTAGGTTTCCCTAGGTGCCGGCTGAGCTAGAGGCCAAAATCTACAGGTGGGCACTTTGCAAAAAACAGCTCTGTTTTCTGTCAAAAAATGGGATGTGCCCACTTTGTGTTTTGGGACATTTCCTGTCGCGGGCGCTATGACTACCCACACAAGTGAGGTATCATTTTTATCGGGAGACTTGTGGGAACGCTGGGTGGAAGAAAATTTGTGGCTCCTCTCAGATTCCAGAACTTTCTGTCACCGAAATGTGAGGAAAATGTGTTTTTTTAGCCAAATTTTGAGGTTTGCAAAGGATTCTGGGTAACAGAACCTGGTCAGAGCCCCACAAGTCACCCCATCTTGGATTCCCCTAGGTCTCTAGTTTTCAAAAATGCACAGGTTTGGTAGGTTTCCCTAGTTGCCGGCTGAGCTAGAGGCCAAAATCTACAGGTAAGCACTTTGCAAAAAAAAGCTCTGTTTTCTGTGATGTGTCCACGTTGTGTTTTGGGGCATATCCTGTTGCGGGCGCTAGGCCTACCCACACAAGTGAGGTACCATTTTTATCGGAAGACTTGGGGGAACGCTGGGTGGAAGGAAATTTGTGGCTCCTCTCAGGATCCAGAACTTTCTGTCACAAAAATGTGAGGAAAATATGTTTTTTAGCCAAATGTTGAGGTTTGCAAAGGATTCTGGGTAACAGAACCTGGTCAGAGCCCCACAAGTCACCCCATCTTGGATTCCCCTGGGTCTCTAGTTTTAAGAAATGCACAGGTTTGGTTGGTTTCCCTATGTGCCGGCTGAGCTAGAGGCCAAAAGCTACAAGTAGGCAGTTTGCAAAAAACAGCTCTGTTTTCTGTCAAAAAATGGGATGTGCCCACTTTGTGATTTGGGACATTTCCTGTCGCGGGTGCTAGAACTACCCACACAAGTGAGGATTCGTTTTTATCGGGAGACTTGGGGGAACGCTGGGTGGAAGGAAATTTGTGGCTCCTCTCAGATTCCAGAACTTTCTGTCACTGAAATGTGAGGAAAATGTGTTTTTTTAGCCAAATTTTGAGGTTTGCAAAGGATTCTGGGTAACAGAACCTGGTCAGAGCCCCACGAGTCACCCCATCTTGGATTCCCCTAGGTCTCTAGTTTTAAAAAATGCACAGGTTTGGTAGGTTTCCCTAGGTGCCGGCTGAGCTAGAGGCCAAAATCTACAGGTAGGCACTTTGCAAAAAACAGCTCTGTTTTCTGTGATGTGTCCACGTTGTGTTTTGGGGCATATCCTGTCGCGGGCGCTAGGCCTACCCACACAAGTGAGGTACCATTTTTAGCGGGAGACTTGGGGGAACGCTGGGTGGAAGGAAATTTGTGGCTCCTCTCAGATTCCAGAACATTCTGTCACCAAAATGTGAGGAAAATATGTTTTTATAGCCAAATTTTGAGGTTTGCAAAGGATTCTGGGTAACAGAACCTGGTCAGAGCCCCACAAGTCACCCCATCTTGGATTCCCCTAGGTCTCTAGTTTTCAAAAATGCACAGGTTTGGTAGGTTTCCCTAGGTGCCGGCTGAGCTAGATGCCAAAAGCTACAGGTAGGCAGTTTGCAAAAAACAGATCTGTTTTATGTCAAAAAATGGGATGTGCCCACTTTGTGATTTGGGACATTTCCTGTCGCGGGTGCTAGAACTACCCACACAAGTGAGGATTCATTTTTATCGGGAGACTTGGGGGAACGCTGGGTGGAAGGAAATTTGTGGCTCCTCTCAGATTCCAGAACTTTCTGTCACTGAAATGTGAGGAAAATGTGTTTCTTTAGCCAAATTTTGAGGTTTGCAAAGGATTCTGGGTAACAGAACCTGGTCAGAGCCCCACGAGTCTCCCCATCTTGGATTCCCCTAGGTCTCTAGTTTTAAAAAATGCACAGGTTTGGTAGGTTTCCCTAGGTGCCGGCTGAGCTAGAGGCCAAAATCTACAGGTAGGCACTTTGCAAAAAACAGCTCTGTTTTCTGTGATGTGTCCACGTTGTGCTTTGGGACATATCCTGTCGCGGGCGCTAGGCCTACCCACACAAGTGAGGTACCATTTTTATAGGGAGACTTGGGGGAACGCTGGGTGGAAGGAAATTTGTGGCTCCTCTCAGATTCCAGAACTTTCTGTCACCGAAATGTGAGGAAAATATGTTTTTTAGCCACATTTTGAGGTTTGCAAAGGATTCTGGGTAACAGAACCTAGTCAGAGCCCCACAAGTCACCCCATCTTGGATTCCCCTAGGTCTTTAGTTTTCAAAAATGCACAGGTTTGGTAGGTTTCCCTAGGTGCCGGCTGAGCTAGATGCCAAAAGCTACAGGTAGGCAGTTTGCAAAAAACAGATCTGTTTTATGTCAAAAAATGGGATGTGCCCACTTTGTGATTTGGGACATTTCCTGTCGCGGGTGCTAGAACTACCCACACAAGTGAGGATTCATTTTTATCGGGAGACTTGGGGGAACGCTGGGTGGAAGGAAATTTGTGGCTCCTCTCAGATTCCAGAACTTTCTGTCACCGAAATGTGAGGAAAATGTGTTTTTTTAGCCAAATTTTGAGGTTTGCAAAGGATTCTGGGTAACAGAACCTGGTCAGAGCCCCACAAGTCACCCCATCTTGGATTCCCCTAGGTCTCTAGTTTTCAAAAATGCACAGGTTTGGTAGGTTTCCCTAGTTGCCGGCTGAGCTAGAGGCCAAAATCTACAGGTAAGCACTTTGCAAAAAAAAGCTCTGTTTTCTGTGATGTGTCCACGTTGTGTTTTGGGGCATATCCTGTCGCGGGCGCTAGGCCTACCCACACAAGTGAGGTACCATTTTTATCGGAGGACTTGGGGGAACGCTGGGTGGAAGGAAATTTGTGGCTCCTCTCAGGATCCAGAACTTTCTGTCACCGAAATGTGAGGAAAATATGTTTTTTAGCCAAATTTTGAGGTTTGCAAAGGATTCTGGGTAACAGAACCTAGTCAGAGCCCCACAAGTCACCCCATCTTGGATTCCCCTAGGTCTTTAGTTTTCAAAAATGCACAGGTTTGGTAGGTTTCCCTAGGTGCCGGCTGAGCTAGATGCCAAAAGCTACAGGTAGGCAGTTTGCAAAAAACAGATCTGTTTTATGTCAAAAAATGGGATGTGCCCACTTTGTGATTTGGGACATTTCCTGTCGCGGGTGCTAGAACTACCCACACAAGTGAGGATTCATTTTTATCGGGAGACTTGGGGGAACGCTGGGTGGAAGGAAATTTGTGGCTCCTCTCAGATTCCAGAACTTTCTGTCACTGAAATGTGAGGAAAATGTGTTTCTTTAGCCAAATTTTGAGGTTTGCAAAGGATTCTGGGTAACAGAACCTGGTCAGAGCCCCACGAGTCTCCCCATCTTGGATTCCCCTAGGTCTCTAGTTTTTAAAAATGCACAGGTTTGGTAGGTTTCCCTAGGTGCCGGCTGAGCTAGAGGCCAAAATCTACAGGTAGGCACTTTGCAAAAAACAGCTCTGTTTTCTGTGATGTGTCCACGTTGTGCTTTGGGACATATCCTGTCGCGGGCGCTAGGCCTACCCACACAAGTGAGGTACCATTTTTATAGGGAGACTTGGGGGAACGCTGGGTGGAAGGAAATTTGTGGCTCCTCTCAGATTCCAGAACTTTCTGTCACCGAAATGTGAGGAAAATATGTTTTTTAGCCAAATTTTGAGGTTTGCAAAGGATTCTGGGTAACAGAACCTAGTCAGAGCCCCACAAGTCACCCCATCTTGGATTCCCCTAGGTCTTTAGTTTTCAAAAATGCACAGGTTTGGTAGGTTTCCCTAGGTGCCGGCTGAGCTAGAGGCCAAAATATACAGGTAGGCACTTTGCAAAAAACAGCTCTGTTTTCTGTCAAAAAATGGGATGTGCCCACTTTATGTTTTGGGACATTTCCTGTCGCGGGCGCTAGGACTACCCACACAAGTGAGGTATCATTTATATCGGGAGACTTGGGGGAACGCTGGGTGGAAGGAAATTTGTGGCTCCTCTCAGATTCCAGAACTTTCTGTCACTGAAATGTGAGGAAAATGTGTTTTTTTAGCCCATTTTTGAGGTTTGCAAAGGATTCTGGGTAACAGAACCTGGTCAGAGCCCCACAAGTCACCCCATCTTGGATTCCCCTAGGTCTCTAGTTTTCAAAAATGCACAGGTTTGGTAGGTTTCCCTAGGTGCCGGCTGAGCTAGAGGGCAAAATCTACAGGTAGGCACTTTGCAAAAAACAGCTCTGTTTTCTGTCAAAAAATGGGATGTACCCACTTTGTGTTTTGGGACATTTCCTGTCGCGGGCGCTATGACTACCCACACAAGTGAGGTATCATTTTTATCGGGAGACTTGTGGGAACGCTGGGTGGAAGAAAATTTGTGGCTCCTCTCAGATTCCAGAACTTTCTGTCACCGAAATGTGAGGAAAATGTGTTTTTTTAGCCAAATTTTGAGGTTTGCTAAGGATTCTGGGTAACAGAACCTGGTCAGAGCCCCACAAGTCACCCCATCTTGGATTCCCCTAGGTCTCTAGTTTTCACAAATGCACAGGTTTGGCAGGTTTCCCTAGTTGCCGGCTGTGCTAGAGGGCAAAATCTACAGGTAAGCACTTTGCCAAAAAAAGCTCTGTTTTCTGTGATGTGTCCACGTTGTGTTTTGGGGCATATCCTGTCGCGGGCGCTAGGCCTACCCACACAAGTGAGGTACCATTTTTATCGGAAGACTTGGGGGAACGCTGGGTGGAAGGAAATTTGTGGCTCCTCTCAGGATCCAGAACTTTCTGTCACCAAAATGTGAGGAAAATATGTTTTTTAGCCAAATTTTGAGGTTTGCAAAGGATTCTGGGTAACAGAACCTGGTCAGAGCCCCACAAGTCACCCCATCTTGGATTCCCCTGGGTCTCTAGTTTTACAAAATGCACAGGTTTGGTAGGTTTCCCTAGGTGCCGGCTGAGCTAGAGGCCAAAATCTACAGGTAGGCACTTTGCAAAAAACAGCTCTGTTTTCTGTCAAAAAATGGGATGTGCCCACTTTGTGTTTTGGGACATTTCCTGTCGCGGGCGCTAGGACTACCCACACAAGTGAGGTATCATTTTTATCTGGAGACTTGGGGGAACGCTGGGTGGAAGGAAATTTGTGGCTCCTCTCAGATTCCAGAACTTTCTGTCACCGAAATGTGAGGAAAATGTGTTTTTTTAGCCAAATGTTGAGGTTTGCAAAGGATTCTGGGTAACAGAACCTGGTCAGAGCCCCACAAGTCACCCCATCTTGGATTCCCCTAGGTCTCTAGTTTTCAAAAATGCACAGGTTTGGTAGGTTTCCCTAGGTGCCAGATGAGCTAGAGGCCAAAATCTACAGGTAGGCACTTTGCAAAAAACAGCTCTGTTTTCTGTGATGTGTCCACGTTGTGTTTTGGGGCATATCCTGTCGCGGGCGCTAGGCCTACCCACACAAGTGAGGTACCATTTTTAGCGGGAGTCTTGGGGGAACGCTGGGTGGAAGGAAATTTGTGGCTCCTCTCAGATTCCAGAACTTTCTGTCACTGAAATGTGAGGAAAATGTGTTTTTTTAGCCAAATTTTGAGGTTTGCAAAGGATTCTGGGTAACAGAACCTGGTCAGAGCCCCACGAGTCTCCCCATCTTGGATTCCCCTAGGTCTCTAGTTTTCAAAAATGCACAGGTTTGGTAGGTTTCCCTAGGTGCCGGCTGAGCTAGAGGCCAAAATCTACAGGTAGGCACTTTGCAAAAAACAGCTCTGTTTTCTGTGATGTGTCCACGTTGTGCTTTGGGACATATCCTGTCGCGGGCGCTAGGCCTACCCACACAAGTGAGGTACCATTTTTATAGGGAGACTTGGGGGAACGCTGGGTGGAAGGAAATTTGTGGCTCCTCTCAGATTCCAGAACTTTCTGTCACCGAAATGTGAGGAAAATATGTTTTTTTAGCCAAATTTTGAGGTTTGCAAAGGATTCTGGGTAACAGAACCTGGTCAGAGCCCCACAAGTCACCCCATCTTGGATTCCCCTAGGTCTCTAGTTTTCAAAAATGCACAGGTTTGGTAGGTTTCCCTAGGTGCCGGCTGAGCTAGATGCCAAAAGCTACAGGTAGGCAGTTTGCAAAAAACAGATCTGTTTTATGTCAAAAAATGGGATGTGCCCACTTTGTGATTTGGGACATTTCCTGTCGCGGGTGCTAGAACTACCCACACAAGTGAGGATTCGTTTTTATCGGGAGACTTGGGGGAACGCTGGGTGGAAGGAAATTTGTGGCTCCTCTCAGATTCCAGAACTTTCTGTCACTGAAATGTGAGGAAAATGTGTTTTTTTAGCCAAATTTTGAGGTTTGCAAAGGATTCTGGGTAACAGAACCTGGTCAGAGCCCCACGAGTCACCCCATCTTGGATTCCCCTAGGTCTCTAGTTTTAAAAAATGCACAGGTTTGGTAGGTTTCCCTAGGTGCCGGCTGAGCTAGAGGCCAAAATCTACAGGTAGGCACTTTGCAAAAAACAGCTCTGTTTTCTGTGATGTGTCCACGTTGTGTTTTGGGGCATATCCTGTCGCGGGCGCTAGGCCTACCCACACAAGTGAGGTACCATTTTTATAGGGAGACTTGGGGGAACGCTGGGTGGAAGGAAATTTGTGGCTCCTCTCAGATTCCAGAACTTTCTGTCACCGAAATGAGAGGAAAATATGTTTTTTAGCCAAATTTTGAGGTTTGCAAAGGATTCTGGGTAACAGAACCTAGTCAGAGCCCCACAAGTCACCCCATCTTGGATTCCCCTAGGTCTTTAGTTTTCAAAAATGCACAGGTTTGGTAGGTTTCCCTAGGTGCCGGCTGAGCTAGAGGCCAAAATATACAGGTAGGCACTTTGCAAAAAACAGCTCTGTTTTCTGTCAAAAAATGGGATGTGCCCACTTTATGTTTTGGGACATTTCCTGTCGCGGGCGCTAGGACTACCCACACAAGTGAGGTATCATTTATATCGGGAGACTTGGGGGAACGCTGGGTGGAAGGAAATTTGTGGCTCCTCTCAGATTCCAGAACTTTCTGTCACTGAAATGTGAGGAAAATGTGTTTTTTTAGCCAATTTTTGAGGTTTGCAAAGGATTCTGGGTAACAGAACCTGGTCAGAGCCCCACAAGTCACCCCATCTTGGATTCCCCTAGGTCTCTAGTTTTCAAAAATGCACAGGTTTGGTAGGTTTCCCTAGGTGCCGGCTGAGCTAGAGGGCAAAATCTACAGGTAGACACTTTGCAAAAAACAGCTCTGTTTTCTGTCAAAAAATGGGATGTACCCACTTTGTGTTTTGGGACATTTCCTGTCGCGGGCGCTATGACTACCCACACAAGTGAGGTATCATTTTTATCGGGAGACTTGTGGGAACGCTGGGTGGAAGAAAATTTGTGGCTCCTCTCAGATTCCAGAACTTTCTGTCACCGAAATGTGAGGAAAATGTGTTTTTTTAGCCAAATTTTGAGGTTTGCTAAGGATTCTGGGTAACAGAACCTGGTCAGAGCCCCACAAGTCAGCCCATCTTGGATTCCCCTAGGTCTCTAGTTTTCAAAAATGCACAGGTTTGGCAGGTTTCCCTAGTTGCCGGCTGTGCTAGAGGGCAAAATCTACAGGTAAGCACTTTGCCAAAAAAAGCTCTGTTTTCTGTGATGTGTCCACGTTGTGTTTTGGGGCATATCCTGTCGCGGGCGCTAGGCCTACCCACACAAGTGAGGTACCATTTTTATCGGAAGACTTGGGGGAACGCTGGGTGGAAGGAAATTTGTGGCTCCTCTCAGGATCCAGAACTTTCTGTCACCAAAATGTGAGGAAAATATGTTTTTTAGCCAAATGTTGAGGTTTGCAAAGGATTCTGGGTAACAGAACCTGGTCAGAGCCCCACAAGTCACCCCATCTTGGATTCCCCTGGGTCTCTAGTTTTAAAAAATGCACAGGTTTGGTAGGTTTCCCTAGGTGCCGGCTGAGCTAGAGGCCAAAATCTACAGGTAGGCACTTTGCTAAAAACAGCTCTGTTTTCTGTCAAAAAATGGGATGTGCCCACTTTGTGTTTTGTGACATTTCCTGTCGCGGGCGCTAGGACTACCCACACAAGTGAGGTATCATTTTTATCTGGAGACTTGGGGGAACGCTGGGTGGAAGGAAATTTGTGGCTCCTCTCAGATTCCAGAACTTTCTGTCACCGAAATGTGAGGAAAATGTGTTTTTTTAGCCAAATGTTGAGGTTTGCAAAGGATTCTGGGTAACAGACCTGGTCAGAGCCCCACAAGTCACCCCATCTTGGATTCCCCTAGGTCTCTAGTTTTCAAAAATGCACAGGTTTGGTAGGTTTCCATAGGTGCCAGATGAGCTAGAGGCCAAAATCTACAGGTAGGCACTTTACAAAAAACAGCTCTGTTTTATGTCAAAAAATGGGATGTGCCCACTTTGTGATTTGGGACATTTCCTGTCGCGGGTGCTAGAACTACCCACACAAGTGAGGATTCATTTTTATCGGGAGACTTGGGGGAACGCTGGGTGGAAGGAAATTTGTGGCTCCTCTCAGATTCCAGAACTTTCTGTCACTGAAATGTGAGGAAAATGTGTTTCTTTAGCCAAATTTTGAGGTTTGCAAAGGATTCTGGGTAACAGAACCTGGTCAGAGCCCCACGAGTCTCCCCATCTTGGATTCCCCTAGGTCTCTAGTTTTTAAAAATGCACAGGTTTGGTAGGTTTCCCTAGGTGCCGGCTGAGCTAGAGGCCAAAATCTACAGGTAGGCACTTTGCAAAAAACAGCTCTGTTTTCTGTGATGTGTCCACGTTGTGCTTTGGGACATATCCTGTCGCGGGCGCTAGGCCTACCCACACAAGTGAGGTACCATTTTTATAGGGAGACTTGGGGGAACGCTGGGTGGAAGGAAATTTGTGGCTCCTCTCAGATTCCAGAACTTTCTGTCACCGAAATGTGAGGAAAATATGTTTTTTAGCCAAATTTTGAGGTTTGCAAAGGATTCTGGGTAACAGAACCTAGTCAGAGCCCCACAAGTCACCCCATCTTGGATTCCCCTAGGTCTTTAGTTTTCAAAAATGCACAGGTTTGGTAGGTTTCCCTAGGTGCCGGCTGAGCTAGAGGCCAAAATATACAGGTAGGCACTTTGCAAAAAACAGCTCTGTTTTCTGTCAAAAAATGGGATGTGCCCACTTTATGTTTTGGGACATTTCCTGTCGCGGGCGCTAGGACTACCCACACAAGTGAGGTATCATTTATATCGGGAGACTTGGGGGAACGCTGGGTGGAAGGAAATTTGTGGCTCCTCTCAGATTCCAGAACTTTCTGTCACTGAAATGTGAGGAAAATGTGTTTTTTTAGCCCATTTTTGAGGTTTGCAAAGGATTCTGGGTAACAGAACCTGGTCAGAGCCCCACAAGTCACCCCATCTTGGATTCCCCTAGGTCTCTAGTTTTCAAAAATGCACAGGTTTGGTAGGTTTCCCTAGTTGCCGGCTGAGCTAGAGGCCAAAATCTACAGGTAAGCACTTTGCAAAAAAAAGCTCTGTTTTCTGTGATGTGTCCACGTTGTGTTTTGGGGCATATCCTGTCGCGGGCGCTAGGCCTACCCACACAAGTGAGGTACCATTTTTATAGGGAGACTTGGGGGAACGCTGGGTGGAAGGAAATTTGTGGCTCCTCTCAGATTCCAGAACTTTCTGTCACCGAAATTTGAGGAAAATATGTTTTTTTAGCCAAATTTTGAGGTTTGCAAAGGATTCTGGGTAACAGAACCTGGTCAGAGCCCCACAAGTCACCCCATCTTGGATTCCCCTAGGTCTCTAGTTTTCAAAAATGCACAGGTTTGGTAGGTTTCCCTAGGTGCCGGCTGAGCTAGATGCCAAAAGCTACAGGTAGGCAGTTTGCAAAAAACAGATCTGTTTTATGTCAAAAAATGGGATGTGCCCACTTTGTGATTTGGGACATTTCCTGTCGCGGGTGCTAGAACTACCCACACAAGTGAGGATTCATTTTTATCGGGAGACTTGGGGGAACGCTGGGTGGAAGGAAATTTGTGGCTCCTCTCAGATTCCAGAACTTTCTGTCACTGAAATGTGAGGAAAATGTGTTTCTTTAGCCAAATTTTGAGGTTTGCAAAGGATTCTGGGTAACAGAACCTGGTCAGAGCCCCACGAGTCTCCCCATCTTGGATTCCCCTAGGTCTCTAGTTTTTAAAAATGCACAGGTTTGGTAGGTTTCCCTAGGTGCCGGCTGAGCTAGAGGCCAAAATCTACAGGTAGGCACTTTGCAAAAAACAGCTCTGTTTTCTGTGATGTGTCCACGTTGTGCTTTGGGACATATCCTGTCGCGGGCGCTAGGCCTACCCACACAAGTGAGGTACCATTTTTATAGGGAGACTTGGGGGAACGCTGGGTGGAAGGAAATTTGTGGCTCCTCTCAGATTCCAGAACTTTCTGTCACCGAAATGTGAGGAAAATATGTTTTTTAGCCAAATTTTGAGGTTTGCAACGGATTCTGGGTAACAGAACCTAGTCAGAGCCCCACAAGTCACCCCATCTTGGATTCCCCTAGGTCTTTAGTTTTAAAAAATGCACAGGTTTGGTAGGTTTCCCTAGGTGCCGGCTGAGCTAGAGGCCAAAATATACAGGTAGGCACTTTGCAAAAAACAGCTCTGTTTTCTGTCAAAAAATGGGATGTGCCCACTTTATGTTTTGGGACATTTCCTGTCGCGGGCGCTAGGACTACCCACACAAGTGAGGTATCATTTATATCGGGAGACTTGGGGGAACGCTGGGTGGAAGGAAATTTGTGGCTCCTCTCAGATTCCAGAACTTTCTGTCACTGAAATGTGAGGAAAATGTGTTTTTTTAGCCAATCTTTGAGGTTTGCAAAGGATTCTGGGTAACAGAACCTGGTCAGAGCCCCACAAGTCACCCCATCTTGGATTCCCCTAGGTCTCTAGTTTTCAAAAATGCACAGGTTTGGTAGGTTTCCCTAGGTGCCGGCTGAGCTAGAGGGCAAAATCTACAGGTAGACACTTTGCAAAAAACAGCTCTGTTTTCTGTCAAAAAATGGGATGTACCCACTTTGTGTTTTGGGACATTTCCTGTCGCGGGCGCTATGACTACCCACACAAGTGAGGTATCATTTTTATCGGGAGACTTGTGGGAACGCTGGGTGGAAGAAAATTTGTGGCTCCTCTCAGATTCCAGAACTTTCTGTCACCGAAATGTGAGGAAAATGTGTTTTTTTAGCCAAATTTTGAGGTTTGCTAAGGATTCTGGGTAACAGAACCTGGTCAGAGCCCCACAAGTCAGCCCATCTTGGATTCCCCTAGGTCTCTAGTTTTCAAAAATGCACAGGTTTGGCAGGTTTCCCTAGTTGCCGGCTGTGCTAGAGGGCAAAATCTACAGGTAAGCACTTTGCCAAAAAAAGCTCTGTTTTCTGTGATGTGTCCACGTTGTGTTTTGGGGCATATCCTGTCGCGGGCGCTAGGCCTACCCACACAAGTGAGGTACCATTTTTATCGGAAGACTTGGGGGAACGCTGGGTGGAAGGAAATTTGTGGCTCCTCTCAGGATCCAGAACTTTCTGTCACCAAAATGTGAGGAAAATATGTTTTTTAGCCAAATGTTGAGGTTTGCAAAGGATTCTGGGTAACAGAACCTGGTCAGAGCCCCACAAGTCACCCCATCTTGGATTCCCCTGGGTCTCTAGTTTTAAAAAATGCACAGGTTTGGTAGGTTTCCCTAGGTGCCGGCTGAGCTAGAGGCCAAAATCTACAGGTAGGCACTTTGCAAAAAACAGCTCTGTTTTCTGTCAAAAAATGGGATGTGCCCACTTTGTGTTTTGGGACATTTCCTGTCGCGGGCGCTAGGACTACCCACACAAGTGAGGTATCATTTTTATCTGGAGACTTGGGGGAACGCTGGGTGGAAGGAAATTTGTGGCTCCTCTCAGATTCCAGAACTTTCTGTCACCGAAATGTGAGGAAAATGTGTTTTTTTAGCCAAATGTTGAGGTTTGCAAAGGATTCTGGGTAACAGAACGTGGTCAGAGCCCCACAAGTCACCCCATCTTGGATTCCCCTAGGTCTCTAGTTTTAAAAAATGCACAGGTTTGGTAGGTTTCCCTAGGTGCCAGATGAGCTAGAGGCCAAAATCTACAGGTAGGCACTTTGCAAAAAACAGCTCTGTTTTCTGTGATGTGTCCACGTTGTGTTTTGGGGCATATCCTGTCGCGGGCGCTAGGCCTACCCACACAAGTGAGGTACCATTTTTAGCGGGAGTCTTGGGGGAACGCTGGGTGGAAGGAAATTTGTGGCTCCTCTCTGATTCTAGAACTTTCTGTCACTGAAATGTGAGGAAAATGTGTTTTTTTAGCCATATTTTGAGGTTTGCAAAGGATTCTGGGTAACAGAACCTGGTCAGAGCCCCACGAGTCTCCCCATCTTGGATTCCCCTAGGTCTCTAGTTTTCAAAAATGCACAGGTTTGGTAGGTTTCCCTAGGTGCCGGCTGAGCTAGAGGCCAAAATCTACAGGTAGGCACTTTGCAAAAAACAGCTCTGTTTTCTGTGATGTGTCCACGTTGTGCTTTGGGACATATCCTGTCGCGGGCGCTAGGCCTACCCACACAAGTGAGGTACCATTTTTATAGGGAGACTTGGGGGAACGCTGGGTGGAAGGAAATTTGTGGCTCCTCTCAGATTCCAGAACTTTCTGTCACCGAAATGTGAGGAAAATATGTTTTTTAGCCAAATTTTGAGGTTTGCAAAGGATTCTGGGTAACAGAACCTAGTCAGAGCCCCACAAGTCACCCCATCTTGGATTCCCCTAGGTCTTTAGTTTTCAAAAATGCACAGGTTTGGTAGGTTTCCCTAGGTGCCGGCTGAGCTAGAGGCCAAAATGTACAGGTAGGCACTTTGCAAAAAACAGCTCTGTTTTCTGTCAAAAAATGGGATGTGCCCACTTTGTGTTTTGGGACATTTCCTGTCGCGGGCGCTAGGACTACCCACACAAGTGAGGTATCATTTTTATCGGGAGACTTGGGGGAACGCTGGGTGGAAGGAAATTTGTGGCTCCTCTCAGATTCCAGAACTTTCTGTCACTGAAATGTGAGGAAAATGTGTTTTTTTAGCCAATTTTTGAGGTTTGCAAAGGATTCTGGGTAACAGAACCTGGTCAGAGCCCCACAAGTCACCCCCTCTTGGATTCCCCTAGGTCTTTAGTTTTCAAAAATGCACAGGTTTGGTAGGTTTCCCTAGGTGCCGGCTGAGCTAGAGGCCAAAATGTACAGGTAGGCACTTTGCAAAAAACAGCTCTGTTTTCTGTCGAAAAATGGGATGTGCCCACTTTGTGTTTTGGGACATTTCCTGTTGCGGGCGCTAGGACTACCCACACAAGTGAGGTATCATTTTTATCGGGAGACTTGGGGGAACGCTGGGTGGAAGGAAATTTGTGGCTCCTCTCAGATTCCAGAACTTTCTGTCACTGAAATGTGAGGAAAATTTGTTTTTTTAGCCAATTTTTGAGGTTTGCAAAGGATTCTGGGTAACAGAACCTGGTCAGAGCCCCACAAGTCACCCCCTCTTGGATTCCCCTAGGTCTCTAGTTTTCAAAAATGCACAGGTTTGGTAGGTTTCCCTAGGTGCCGGCTGAGCTAGAGGCCAAAATCTACAGGTGGGCACTTTGCAAAAAACAGCTCTGTTTTCTGTCAAAAAATGGGATGTGCCCACTTTATGTTTTGGGACATTTCCTGTCGCTGGCGCTAGGACTACCCACACAAGTGAGGTATCATTTATATCGGGAGACTTGGGGGAACGCTGGGTGGAAGGAAATTTGTGGCTCCTCTCAGATTCCAGAACTTTCTGTCACTGAAATGTGAGGAAAATGTGTTTTTTTAGCCAAATTTTGAGGTTTGCAAAGGATTCTGGGTAACAGAACCTGGTCAGAGCCCCACGAGTCTCCCCATCTTGGATTCCCCTAGGTCTCTAGTTTTTAAAAATGCACAGGTTTGGTAGGTTTCCCTAGGTGCCGGCTGAGCTAGAGGCCAAAATCTACAGGTAGGCACTTTGCAAAAAACAGCTCTGTTTTCTGTGATGTGTCCACGTTGTGCTTTGGGACATATCCTGTCGCGGGCGCTAGGCCTACCCACACAAGTGAGGTACCATTTTTATAGGGAGACTTGGGGGAACGCTGGGTGGAAGGAAATTTGTGGCTCCTCTCAGATTCCAGAACTTTCTGTCACCGAAATGTGAGGAAAATATGTTTTTTAGCCAAATTTTGAGGTTTGCAAAGGATTCTGGGTAACAGAACCTAGTCAGAGCCCCACAAGTCACCCCATCTTGGATTCCCCTAGGTCTTTAGTTTTCAAAAATGCACAGGTTTGGTAGGTTTCCCTAGGTGCCGGCTGAGCTAGAGGCCAAAATATAGAGGTAGGCACTTTGCAAAAAACAGCTCTGTTTTCTGTCAAAAAATGGGATGTACCCACTTTGTGTTTTGGGACATTTCCTGTCGCGGGCGCTATGACTACCCACACAAGTGAGGTATCATTTTTATCGGGAGACTTGGGGGAACGCTGGGTGGAAGGAAATTTGTGGCTCCTCTCAGATTCCAGAACTTTCTGTCACTGAAATGTCAAGAAAATGTGTTTCTTTAGCCAAATTTTGAGGTTTGCAAAGGATTCTGGGTAACAGAACCTGGTCAGAGCCCCACGAGTCTCCCCATCTTGGATTCCCCTAGGTCTCTAGTTTTTAAAAATGCACAGGTTTGGTAGGTTTCCCTAGGTGCCGGCTGAGCTAGAGGCCAAAATCTACAGGTAGGCACTTTGCAAAAAACAGCTCTGTTTTCTGTGATGTGTCCACGTTGTGCTTTGGGACATATCCTGTCGCGGGCGCTAGGCCTACCCACACAAGTGAGGTACCATTTTTATAGGGAGACTTGGGGGAACGCTGGGTGGAAGGAAATTTGTGGCTCCTCTCAGATTCCAGAACTTTCTGTCACCGAAATGTGAGGAAAATATGTTTTTTAGCCAAATTTTGAGGTTTGCAAAGGATTCTGGATAACAGAACCTAGTCAGAGCCCCACAAGTCACCCCATCTTGGATTCCCCTAGGTCTTTAGTTTTCAAAAATGCACAGGTTTGGTAGGTTTCCCTAGGTGCCGGCTGAGCTAGAGGCCAAAATATACAGGTAGGCACTTTGCAAAAAACAGCTCTGTTTTCTGTCAAAAAATGGGATGTGCCCACTTTATGTTTTGGGACATTTCCTGTCGCGGGCGCTAGGACTACCCACACAAGTGAGGTATCATTTATATCGGGAGACTTGGGGGAACGCTGGGTGGAAGGAAATTTGTGGCTCCTCTCAGATTCCAGAACTTTCTGTCACTGAAATGTGAGGAAAATGTGTTTTTTTAGCCAATTTTTGAGGTTTGCAAAGGATTCTGGGTAACAGAACCTGGTCAGAGCCCCACAAGTCACCCCATCTTGGATTCCCCTAGGTCTCTAGTTTTCAAAAATGCACAGGTTTGGTAGGTTTCCCTAGGTGCCGGCTGAGCTAGAGGCCAAAATCTACAGGTGGGCACTTTGCAAAAAACAGCTCTGTTTTCTGTCAAAAAATGGGATGTGCCCACTTTGTGTTTTGGGACATTTCCTGTCGCGGGCACTATGACTACCCACACAAGTGAGGTATCATTTTTATCGGGACACTTGTGGGAACGCTGGGTGGAAGAAAATTTGTGGCTCCTCTCAGATTTCAGAACTTTCTGTCACCGAAATGTGAGGAAAATGTGTTTTTTTAGCCAAATTTTGAGGTTTGCAAAGGATTCTGGGTAACAGAACCTGGTCAGAGCCCCACAAGTCACCCCATCTTGGATTCCCCTAGGTCTCTAGTTTTCAAAAATGCACAGGTTTGGTAGGTTTCCCTAGGTGCCGGCTGAGCTAGAGGCCAAAATCTACAGGTAGGCACTTTGCAAAAAACAGCTCTGTTTTCTGTGATGTGTCCACGTTGTGTTTTGGGGCATATTCTGTCGCGGGCGCTAGGCCTACCCACACAAGTGAGGTACCATTTTTAGCGGGAGACTTGGGGGAACGCTGGGTGGAAGGAAATTTGTGGCTCCTCTCAGATTCCAGAACATTCTGTCACCGAAATGTGAGGAAAATATGTTTTTTTAGCCAAATGTTGAGGTTTGCAAAGGATTCTGGGTAACAGAACCTGGTCAGAGCCCCACAAGTCACCCCATCTTGGATTCCCCCAGGTCTCTAGTTTTCAAAAATGCACAGGTTTGGTAAGTTTCCCTAGGTGCCAGCTGAGCTAGATGCCAAAAGCTACAGGTAGGCAGTTTGCAAAAAACAGCTCTGTTTTCTGTCAAAAAATGGGATGTGCCCACTTTGTGATTTGGGACATTTCCTGTCGCGGGTGCTAGAACTACCCACACAAGTGAGGATTCATTTTTATCGGGAGACTTGGGGGAACGCTGGGTGGAAGAAAATTTGTGGCTCCTCTCAGATTCCAGAACTTTCTGTCACTGAAATGTGAGGAAAATGTGTTTTTTTAGCCAAATTTTGAGGTTTGCAAAGGATTCTGGGTAACAGAACCTGGTCAGAGCCCCACGAGTCACCCCATCTTGGATTCCCCTAGGTCTCTAGTTTTCAAAAATGCACAGGTTTGGTAGGTTTCCCTAGGTGCCGGCTGAGCTAGAGGCCAAAATCTACAGGTAGGCACTTTGAAAAAAACAGCTCTGTTTTCTGTGATATGTCCACGTTGTGCTTTGGGACATATCCTGTCGCGGGCGCTAGGCCTACCCACACAAGTGAGGTACCATTTTTATAGGGAGACTTGGGGTAACGCTGGGTGGAAGGAAATTTGTGGCTCCTCTCAGATTCCAGAACTTTCTGTCACCGAAATGTGAGGAAAATATGTTTTTTAGCCAAATTTTGAGGTTTGCAAAGGATTCTGGGTAACAGAACCTAGTCAGAGCCCCACAAGTCACCCCATCTTGGATTCCCCTAGGTCTTTAGTTTTCAAAAATGCACAGGTTTGGTAGGTTTCCCTAGGTGCCGGCTGAGCTAGAGGCCAAAATGTACAGGTAGGCACTTTGCAAAAAACAGCTCTGTTTTCTGTCAAAAAATGGGATGTGCCCACTTTGTGTTTTGGGACATTTCCTGTCGCGGGCGCTAGGACTACCCACACAAGTGAGGTATCATTTTTATCGGGAGACTTGGGGGAACGCTGGGTGGAAGGAAATTTGTGGCTCCTCTCAGATTCCAGAACTTTCTGTCACTGAAATGTGAGGAAAATGTGTTTTTTTAGCCAATTTTTGAGGTTTGCAAAGGATTCTGGGTAACAGAACCTGGTCAGAGCCCCACAAGTCACCCCCTCTTGGATTCCCCTAGGTCTTTAGTTTTCAAAAATGCACAGGTTTGGTAGGTTTCCCTAGGTGCCGGCTGAGCTAGAGGCCAAAATGTACAGGTAGGCACTTTGCAAAAAACAGCTCTGTTTTCTGTCAAAAAATGGGATGTGCCCACTTTGTGTTTTGGGACATTTCCTGTCGCGGCCGCTAGGACTACCCACACAAGTGAGGTATCATTTTTATCAGGAGACTTGGGGGAACGCTGGGTGGAAGGAAATTTGTTGCTCCTCTCAGATTCCAGAACTTTCTGTCACTGAAATGTGAGGAAAATGTGTTTTTTTAGCCAATTTTTGAGGGTTTGCAAAGGATTCTGGGTAACAGAACCTGGTCAGAGCCCCACAAGTCACCCCCTCTTGGATTCCCCTAGGTCTCTAGTTTTCAAAAATGCACAGGTTTGGTAGGTTTCCCTAGGTGCCGGCTGAGCTAGAGGCCAAAATCTACAGGTGGGCACTTTGCAAAAAACAGCTCTGTTTTCTGTCAAAAAATGGGATGTGCCCACTTTGTGTTTTGGGACATTTCCTGTCGCGGGCGCTATGACTACCCACACAAGTGAGGTATCATTTTTATCGGGAGACTTGTGGGAACGCTGGGTGGAAGAAAATTTGTGGCTCCTCTCAGATTCCAGAACTTTCTGTCACCGAAATGTGAGGAAAATGTGTTTTTTTAGCCAAATTTTGAGGTTTGCAAAGGATTCTGGGTAACAGAACCTGGTCAGAGCCCCACGAGTCACCCCATCTTGGATTCCCCTAGGTCTCTAGTTTTCAAAAATGCACAGGTTTGGTAGGTTTCCCTAGGTGCCGGCTGAGCTAGAGGCCAAAATCTACAGGTAGGCACTTTGAAAAAAACAGCTCTGTTTTCTGTGATATGTCCACGTTGTGCTTTGGGACATATCCTGTCGCGGGCGCTAGGCCTACCCACACAAGTGAGGTACCATTTTTATAGGGAGACTTGGGGTAACGCTGGGTGGAAGGAAATTTGTGGCTCCTCTCAGATTCCAGAACTTTCTGTCACCGAAATGTGAGGAAAATATGTTTTTTAGCCAAATTTTTAGGTTTGCAAAGGATTCTGGGTAACAGAACCTAGTCAGAGCCCCACAAGTCACCCCATCTTGGATTCCCTTAGGTCTTTAGTTTTCAAAAATGCACAGGTTTGGTAGGTTTCCCTAGGTGCCAGCTGAGCTAGAGGCCAAAATGTACAGGTAGGCACTTTGCAAAAAACAGCTCTGTTTTCTGTCAAAAAATGGGATGTGCCCACTTTGTGTTTTGGGACATTTCCTGTCGCGGGCGCTAGGACTACCCACACAAGTGAGGTATCATTTTTATCGGGAGACTTGGGGGAACGCTGGGTGGAAGGAAATTTGTGGCTCCTCTCAGATTCCAGAACTTTCTGTCACTGAAATGTGAGGAAAATGTGTTTTTTTAGCCAATTTTTGAGGTTTGCAAAGGATTCTGGGTAACAGAACCTGGTCAGAGCCCCACAAGTCACCCCCTCTTGGATTCCCCTAGGTCTTTAGTTTTCAAAAATGCACAGGTTTGGTAGGTTTCCCTAGGTGCCGGCTGAGCTAGAGGCCAAAATGTACAGGTAGGCACTTTGCAAAAAACAGCTCTGTTTTCTGTCAAAAAATGGGATGTGCCCACTTTGTGTTTTTGGACATTTCCTGTCGCGGGCGCTAGGACTACCCACACAAGTGAGGTATCATTTTTATCGGGAGACTTGGGGGAACGCTGGGTGGAAGGAAATTTGTGGCTCCTCTCAGATTCCAGAACTTTCTGTCACTGAAATGTGAGGAAAATGTGTTTTTTTAGCCAATTTTTGAGGTTTGCAAAGGATTCTGGGTAACAGAACCTGGTCAGAGCCCCACAAGTCACCCCCTCTTGGATTCCCCTAGGTCTCTAGTTTTCAAAAATGCACAGGTTTGGTAGGTTTCCCTAGGTGCCGGCTGAGCTAGAGGCCAAAATCTACAGGTGGGCACTTTGCAAAAAACAGCTCTGTTTTCTGTCAAAAAATGGGATGTGCCCACTTTGTGTTTTGGGACATTTCCTGTCGCGGGCGCTATGACTACCCACACAAGTGAGGTATCATTTTTATCGGGAGACTTGTGGGAACGCTGGGAGGAAGAAAATTTGTGGCTCCTCTCAGATTCCAGAACTTTCTGTCACCGAAATGTGAAGAAAATGTGTTTTTTTAGCCAAATTTTGAGGTTTGCAAAGGATTCTGGGTAACAGAACCTGGTCAGAGCCCCACAAGTCACCCCATCTTGGATTCCCCTAGGTCTCTAGTTTTCAAAAATGCACAGGTTTGGTAGGTTTCCCTAGGTGCCGGCTGAGCTAGAGGCCAAAATCTACAGGTGAGCACTTTGCAAAAAAAAGCTCTGTTTTCTGTGATGTGTCCACGTTGTGTTTTGGGGCATATCCTGTCGCGGGCGCTTGGCCTACCCACACAAGTGAGGTACCATTTTTATCGGAAGACTTGGGGGAACGCTGGGTGGAAGGAAATTTGTGGCTCCTCTCACGATCCAGAACTTTCTGTCACCAAAATGTGAGGAAAATATGTTTTTTAGCCAAATTTTGAGGTTTGCAAAGAATTCTGGGTACCAGAACCTGGTCAGAGCCCCACAAGTCACCCCATCTTGGATTCCCCTGGGTCTCTAGTTTTAAAAAATGCACAGGTTTGGTAGGTTTCCCTAGGTGCCGGCTGAGCTAGAGGCCAAAATCTACAGGTGGGCACTTTGCAAAAAACAGCTCTGTTTTCTGTCAAAAAATGGGATGTGCCCACTTTGTGTTTTGGGACATTTCCTGTCGCGGGCGCTATGACTACCCACACAAGTGAGGTATCATTTTTATCGGGAGACTTGTGGGAACGCTGGGAGGAAGAAAATTTGTGGCTCCTCTCAGATTCCAGAACTTTCTGTCACCGAAATGTGAAGAAAATGTGTTTTTTTAGCCAAATTTTGAGGTTTGCAAAGGATTCTGGGTAACAGAACCTGGTCAGAGCCCCACAAGTCACCCCATCTTGGATTCCCCTAGGTCTCTAGTTTTCAAAAATGCACAGGTTTGGTAGGTTTCCCTAGGTGCCGGCTGAGCTAGAGGCCAAAATCTACAGGTGAGCACTTTGCAAAAAAAAGCTCTGTTTTCTGTGATGTGTCCACGTTGTGTTTTGGGGCATATCCTGTCGCGGGCGCTTGGCCTACCCACACAAGTGAGGTACCATTTTTATCGGAAGACTTGGGGGAACGCTGGGTGGAAGGAAATTTGTGGCTCCTCTCACGATCCAGAACTTTCTGTCACCAAAATGTGAGGAAAATATGTTTTTTAGCCAAATTTTGAGGTTTGCAAAGAATTCTGGGTACCAGAACCTGGTCAGAGCCCCACAAGTCACCCCATCTTGGATTCCCCTGGGTCTCTAGTTTTAAAAAATGCACAGGTTTGGTAGGTTTCCCTAGGTGCCGGCTGAGCTAGAGGCCAAAATCTACAGGTGGGCACTTTGCAAAAAACAGCTCTGTTTTCTGTCAAAAAATGGGATGTGCCCACTTTGTGTTTTGGGACATTTCCTGTCGCGGGCGCTAGGACTACCCACACAAGTGAGGTATCATTTTTATCGGGAGACTTGGGGGAACGCTGGGTGGAAGGAAATTTGTGGCTCCTCTCAGATTCCAGAACTTTCTGTCACCGAAATGTGAGGAAAATGTGTTTTTTTAGCCAAATGTTGAGGTTTGCAAAGGATTCTGGGTAACAGAACCTGGTCAGAGCCCCACAAGTCACCCCATCTTGGATTCCCCTAGGTCTCTAGTTTTCAAAAATGCACAGGTTTGGTAGGTTTCCCTAGGTGCCGGCTGAGCTAGAGGCCAAAATCTACAGGTAGGCACTTTGCAAAAAACAGCTCTGTTTTCTGTGATGTGTCCACGTTGTGTTTTGGGGCATATCCTGTCGCGGGCGCTAGGCCTACCCACACAAGTGAGGTACCATTTTTAGCGGGAGTCTTGGGGGAACGCTGGGTGGAAGGAAATTTGTGGCTCCTCTCAGATTCCAGAACTTTCTGTCACTGAAATGTGAGGAAAATGTGTTTTTTTAGCCAAATTTTGAGGTTTGCAAAGGATTCTGGGTAACAGAACCTGGTCAGAGCCCCACAAGTCACCCCATCTTGGATTCCCCTAGGTCTCTAGTTTTAAAAAATGCACAGGTTTGGTAGGTTTCCCTAGGTGCCGGCTGAGCTAGAGGCCAAAATCTACAGGTAGGCACTTTGCAAAAAACAGCTCTGTTTTCTGTGATGTGTCCACGTTGTGTTTTGGGACATATCCTGTCGCGGGCGCTAGGCCTACCCACACAAGTGAGGTACCATTTTTATAGGGAGACTTGGGGGAACGCAGGGTGGAAGGAAATTTGTGGCTCCTCTCAGATTCCAGAACTTTCTGTCACCGAAATGTGAGGAAAATATGTTTTTTAGCCAAATTTTGAGGTTTGCAAAGGATTCTGGGTAACAGAACCTAGTCAGAGCCTCACAAGTCACCCCATCTTGGATTCCCCTAGGTCTTTAGTTTTCAAAAATGCACAGGTTTGGTAGGTTTCCCTAGGTGCCGGCTGAGCTAGAGGCCAAAATATACAGGTAGGCACTTTGCAAAAAACTGCTCTGTTTTCTGTCAAAAAATGGGATGTGCCCACTTTGTGTTTTGGGACATTTCCTGTCGCGGGCGCTAGGACTACCCACACAAGTGAGGTATCATTTATATCGGGAGACTTGGGGGAACGCTGGGTGGAAGGAAATTTGTGGCTCCTCTCAGATTCCAGAACTTTCTGTCACTGAAATGTGAGGAAAATGTGTTTTTTTAGCCAAATTTTGAGGTTTGCAAAGGAGTCTGGGTAACAGAACCTGGTCAGAGCCCCACAAGTCACCCCATCTTGGATTCCCCTAGGTCTCTAGTTTTCAAAAATGCACAGGTTTGGAAGTTTTCCCTAGGTGCCGGCTGAGCTAGAGGCCAAAATCTACAGGTAGGCACTTTGCAAAAAACAGCTCTGTTTTCTGTCAAAAAATGGGATGTGCCCACTTTGTGTTTTGGGACATTTCCTGTCGCGGCGCTAGGACTACCCACACAAGTGAGGTATCATTTTTATCAGGAGACTTGTGGGAACGCTGGGTGGAAGGAAATTTGTGGCTCCTCTCAGATTCCAGAACTTTCTGTCACCGAAATGTGAGGAAAATGTGTTTTTTTAGCCAAATTCTGAGGTTTGCAAAGGATTCTGGGTAACAGAACCTGGTCAGAGCCCCACAAGTCACCCCATCTTGGATTCCCCTAGATCTCTAGTTTTCAAAAATGCACAGGTTTGGTAGGTTTCCCTAGGTGCCGGCTGAGCTAGAGGCCAAAATTTACAGGTAGGCACTTTGCAAAAAACAGCTCTGTTTTCTTTGATGTGTCCACGTTGTGTTTTGGGGCATATCCTGTCCCGGGCGCTAGGTCTACCCACACAAGTGAGGTATCATTTTTATCGGGAGACTTGGGGGAACATAGAATAGCAAAACAAGTGTTATTGCCCCTTGTCTTTCTCTACATTTTTCCCTTCCAAATATAAGACAGTGTGTGAAAAAGACATCTATTTGAGAAATGCCCTGTAATTCACATGCTAGTATGGGCACCCCGAAATTCAGAGATGTGCAAATAACCACTGCTTCTCAACACCTTATCTTGTGCCCATTTTGGAAATACAAAGGTTTTCTTGATAGCTATTTTTTACTCTTTATATTTCAGCAAATTAATTGCTGTATACCCGGTATAGAATGAAAACCCACTGCAGGGTACAGGTCATTTATTGGCTCTGGGTACCTAAAGTTCTTGATGAACCTACAAGCCCTATATATCCCCGCAACCAGAGGAGTCCAGCAGACGTAACGGTATATTGCTTTAGAAAATCTGACCTTGCAGGAAAAAGTTACAGATTTGTTATTTTCTGTAGGAAACCCTTGTAGGATCTACACAAATTACCCCTTGCTGAATTCAGAATTTTTTCTACTTTTCAGAAATGTTGCGGTTTCTGGGATCCAGCATTGGTTTCATGCCCATTTCTGTCACTGACTGGAAGGAGGCTGAAAGCACAACAAATCGTAAAAATGGGGTATGTCCCAGTAAAATGGCAAAATTGTGTTGAAAAATTGGGTTTTCTGATTCAGGTCTGCCTGTTCCTGAAAGCTGGGAAGCTGGTGATTTTAGCACCGCAAAGCCTTTGTTGATGCCCTTTTCAGGGAAAAAACCACAAGCCTTCTTTTGCAGCCCTTTTTTCCAATTTGTTTGAAAAAAACGAAATTTTCACTGTATTTTGGCTAATTTCTTGGCCTCCTTCTGGGGAACCCACAAAGTCTGGGTACCTCTAGAATCCCTAGGATGTTGGAAAAAAAGGACGCAAATTTGGCGTGGGTAGCTTATGTGAACAAAAAGTTATGAGGGCCTAAGCGCGAACTGCCCCAAATAGCTAAAAAAAGGCTCGGCACAGGAGGGGGAAAAGGCCTGGCAGCGAAGGGGTTAATACATCAATATTATCTTTAGCCAATTGTGGAATAAATTTCGAAGGAGGTCTAGAATTTGTCTCAGCTGTCATATCCGTGGTAATACCAAACTCATCTTGTAAAGTTCTTATCAAGATAGGATCAAATGGATCAATCTCAAAAACATTCCCTACAACACTCTCATCACCTTTACTCAAATCATACAATGAAGGCAAAGTTTTGATGTCTCCAATCAATAAGTGTGAGCGTTCGAAATGGATATGGTCTTCATTTCCTTGGTGACATCCAATTTGGACGGTGACTCATAATCAAATGACACATAGGCTAAAGTTGAGAGGATATTCAGACAAGCACCTGAGAATGGATGGCAGCAGGGCTGATCAGACTACTGGGGACAAAATCTTTTTTCAAGCTCCTTGCAGAACAAATGATAAACAGAGACCCATTCAATTTATTTCCAGATATTTACAAGGGTCAAGCAAACTTCAAAAAATCCTGATAAGTGGTGGGACATTCTTGTTCAGAACTTAGTTTTAAAAGAAAAATAGGTACTAATCCCTCAGTTACCAGGAAGAGAAGTGATTTGTAGTGTAGTAGTGAAATTGAGTTTATGAAATGTTTAATTTATTATCAATTTCTGTTTTTCATCGGTCACAATGGTCTTTTTATTTATTTTTTCTCTGTCTATATTTTTTTAATTGGCAGTCTTTTTTTAAAAATGTTATTTGGCTACTATAGCTTTATGTTAGTATGTTACAAAAATGCTGCGCTAATATAGCCTCAAATGACATATGCAATGACTGATGGTTTACAAAATAGACAAAGAAATGAATGTAAATTGGCTACTATATGTTATCAGAGTGTTGCGCTACTATAGGTTTAAGTGTGTTATATAATGAGTGATTGGTTACAAAACAGATTGAAGTATGAATGAAAAAAACAATGTTTTGTCTATTAATATTATGTTATTATGAAGTCTGGTTTGATTAACCAAGCATGTGCTCCAAATTAAAAACGTGGTGTCCATGAATTTCTATATAATTTTTTTCACAATTGTGGAATGAATCTGTGTTTGTTTGATTTATAAGTGCAATGAAGTCTTTCTTTCATGACTTTAGCAGTTCTATAAAAGGAATGTGGGTTAGCTGTAAGTCTTGTGATCAAGACCGTTATTGTCGAAATGCATGTGATTTTCCTGTTTTTTTCGCTATTAAACAAGTGATACTGACTCCGGTGGTGTGGCTTGTTTTTCCTTTTTTTTCAAGAAGTGGGAGGATTGTTGGTGAATTAAATATATATATATATATATATATATATATATATATATATATATATATATATATATATATATATATACACAAACAAGTATTTATGCAAATGTTTATGAATACATTTGTACACATATACATATATATGTGTGTGTATATATTCAAATAGATCACTGAAAAACCAAAGCCGAAGAGGGATGTTTGGCACATAGCCTGGCCTTGCCCCCAACCCCACTGCGGGGTGGGCACCTGCGGGGGGTTGAGTGCAGGGTCTTTGGCTGTGCATGGCAGGGGAGGATTAGGAGCCTGGGTGTAGGATGCACTGTGATAAACATCTTACTTTCTGTTATAAAAATTTAAATTAATTGAAAAAACAAAGATTATAGCTACATTATAGTTAGGAACTGAAATAATATCTTACTTTTCTTTTTAAAAACTTTAAAAATTGATTGAAGAACGAAAGGCTAAAGGGAAGTTACAGTTAGGTAAACATATCATAGCATTTTAAGCTAACAAAATCATTGAAATACACCATTTACAGTTATCTCAAGTAATTATAACTCATGCCTTAAAGTAACTATGACTCCTGCCCTGTCTAGGGGCACCATAAGAATCAAAGAGTATAACTAAAAATCCCTTGCAGGGCATTATGAGACCCTCATTGCCTAAAGCAGTGACTAACAGCTGAGCAGCTCCTGTACTCATTTATTATTCCTTTTTTTGTTTTGGTGCCCCAGCCATGGGTATTAGAGCCATGGGGGAAACACAAGGCGCCTGCAGCCCACCCTGGGAGCCAGTGGGAGCCATCCATTGCTATATTTCTTGTGGCCTAGTGCCACCGGGAGCACCCACAAACTTTCCTAAATGTGTAGAGTTGCACAGGGAGCTCCAAGGCCTCCACTCCAATACCAGCTCACCAGCCCGCAAACATAGTGGGTGCTGAAGGGAGCAGACCATTTTTAGGGTTGAGCTTGCGAGTGCATGCACTAACACGTGCATCTGGCTTGGGAGATGCTGTTTTGTTCAGTACAGGGCTTGGAGCCCACCTGTCGGTCACCATTTGTTGGTTTTCGTGGCACTCTTTTTTACAACCTCAAAATCCATCAGGGCACTCCCGGCATCACTTCTGTTTTTCTGTGTGGAGCAGGGATCAAGCACTAATTGATGTAACTTAATTAGTGCCCGTCTGCTGCTTCCGACGTGATTGAGGTACTGTTTGTTGTTTTTAGCTTCCAGTGCCACGCAAACAGTAGGCTTGCGACGGGAAAAACCATGCCCAGCAGGTACAAAATTGAAAGGTTTTATTTTTTAAAGCTAACTTTATTTTACTTTACCAATTTGTCTTTTCTCAGTTTCTTCTCAAGATTTTCTTTTGTTATTGCTCTTGTGGGCGCAGTTATCGAAAGATGACAATTTACTTGTTTAAAATATGCGAGAACTATTGTATTGCAAATGCTTATTACTTTTACTGTGGGTGCACTGGTGCCACCTGGGGCACCCACAACTTTGTTAAATGTTGGGGGCTGCATCGGAACCCAAGGCCCTGTGGCCCCTGTCATCTCAACAGCCAGCACATCTCTTGGATACCTTTGGGGGCCCGGCTCCATTGTTTGCCCTTGCGTGGGCGGGGCAGCTTTTTTAGCTGCTCTCGCTGGGTGGGGCCAAACCTGTGTTCCCTGCCAAGGATAGTACAGGCAGGGAATTAGATTTATATCCCCTGGCCCCAATCTCCTTGGTAGGGAACAGACAGTGTCCTGGGGATGAGGTCCCTTGGACACTGTCTCTCTTCAGGCCCCGGGGGATAGGGTTGCATTTCCCCCCCCCCCCCCCCTCCCCCCGCCACCCACCGAAAAATCATTTTTTTCCCCAGGGGAAGGGGACTACCAATGGTTCAGAGAGAGGGGACCCTCCACAAAAAAAAAAAGCAGCCCTCAGGATGGAGTTGGCTCTGGAAGGTGATGCCAACCAAAAATTGAGTTTGCTCTTGCCCACCCAAGGTGGCTTGTATTTTTTTAAAGATTCTACTGCAGATCTGCTGATCCTTCGGGAATCCACTGCACAGTTTAAACAATAAGCATTTTTGGCCCCAGGGTGGGGCCCCCCACCAGACCTATGGTTCAGGGTATCTCTACAGGGTAGCTCTACATTTTTTAAACATATTTTTAGGGCACAAAGAGTAAGTCCTCGAGCCCTAAAATGGCTCCTACAACATCTTTATTGATGTTGTGGCAGCAAAGCACATCATTATTTTCGATCTTTCTAGGAAGGAGCTATGGTGGAAGACACTTTTTTGGGAAAATTTCGTAAAGCTTCTTGAAATGGCGCCGAAGTAATAAGCGAACCAAAACACACGCACACACTCACTCTCTCTTTCTCTCTCTCATGCATCTGAAAAAACACCACATTTAACTCCATTTTAGACTGTGGTAGCTTTTCCCCGCTCCTCCTCCCCATCCATTCCGTAGGAGGGCAGGGCTCTATCACTTGGCCGCAGCCATAATTTAGACATCTGTGAGGCATGGAAACAGTGATGAGAAAAAGCATTATCGTTCCGAGGGGATGAACTGGAAATGTACAGAGGTGCCACTAAATACATTACAACAATCGCGGATGCAGCTCTCCCTGCAGCGATTCATCGCCTTGAATAAAAAAAGCAAAAAATGACGGGATCATTTTTCTCTGCGGGTCCTGGGCGCAGACTCTATATAAGGTTCCACATTAACATACCGTGTGCATATAATTGGTAAAAACAATTTTCATAGGTTTCAAACTTGATATATATTTATTATGATTGTGAGGACCTGTAACGTCCGGTGGTGACACACGGGATGAAACACCGGCGGCGCTCCTAGGGACGGCGCCTCCTCACAGCTGATGCGAGCTCAACGCATTTATGGCCTCGTATATTTTCAGCTGGTGCACTTTGGAGTTTATCGCTTAAAGAATAACAATAAAATTATTGAAATTGCAGGATCCTGTGGCCGTGTAAATCACTCTCTGAGTGCCTTCCGTGCCACGCCTGACTCGCCTTCCAGAGGATATTTACAAATGAGAAAGGGTTTAGATGGAAGTCTGCGGTGGTCAGCCAGCGAATTCTTAGAAATCCGAGCCAGGGGTGTGTACGAGCTCTTAAGATTCGAGCCACGAGCCAAGCCTTCCAGATAGCTGGCAAGCTAGTCACGAAATAAAAGGCACGGGGAAATATGATACAGTCGCTTTAAAATTCAGAAAAAAACAGGGTCATTTACTTAACAGATGGGTATGGTTTAATACTTTAGATGAAATGACTGCATTGAGTGACATTATTCGAAAGCAATGGTTTCTAAACAAAGGAAATAAATAGGTGCTTGATCTGGCTCTACCTTGGCTTGCCAGTTCCCATGGGGAAAGAGCCAGGGCAGAGCCAAACATTTGCCTCGCGCCAGACTCGAAACTTGCTAGGCTTGCCCACCAGTAAACAAACATGGGTGAATTTTGTGCGGGCTAGTGCCTCGAAGGGCAGTGCCTGACCTGTGGCTGGCCCTCTGGCCTTTCACATGAATGGGCTCTGCAAAAGCTCCTAGTACCTAATTACAAGTTTGCCTCAGGATAACCTCGGAAAACACAGCGTGCCTGGGTACCTCTATGGGACGATTTTTAAAAGGCATTTTTTGATGTGTGTTTGATTTAGGGTCAAAAAAAGAATGTGCAAATTCCACCTGTGCAAAATGCATGAGGTTCAAAAAAGCACCAAGGATTGTTGCCTAGTCGTACGTGGGTGACTTTGGCCCGCGCAATCTGCCAAGTAGATGCACATATGTTGATCGGAAACATGACTGTAATTATAAAAGGGCTATAATTACATAATAGCCTAATCTTCGTATGCAGTAATGGCAGTGACGTAGAAATAGCTGAGCACAGACACTGAAAATAACGTGTATACTCCCAAATGCCCAAATATCCCAAATATGTTTGATGATTCAAACAGTAAATACGACCAAATAGTTTGCGCCTGGTCACCCTGATCTTTGCCTGGCTCTATTCTAATCTCGTATAAAACAAGAACTGTAGTAGAGAAATGAGAAAATAATTCAGAAACGATAATTACATTATTGTGTTGCAGTGTATTTCATATGTTTTGCTTACTACTGGTGACAAGGCACTGATGCGCTTTACAGCAAGTTGCACGCTACTCCTGAACCTAAGGTTAGTAGTTAATAAAGTTATTGTTGGTTGTTGGGATTGGTAATGTGCTGGCAACAAATCATTTCATGCATTTACTCCTCTTTCTTTGTGGTAGATTAAATTAATTAAAGTTAGGTGTGATCGCTAGTGTGGGCTTTGCTGGGGTTCATGCAAATGGTTGGTGAGATGAATAAAAATACTGAATAAAAATATTGACAGTGGTTAGGTATTGTTAGGTGGCAAGGATCAGTTTTAAAGAAGGAGAGCTTATGATCTATAACATTAGGTGCAAGACATATTTAGAAATACAATAACAAATTAAGGCAGCACGCATGCGAATGAGAGAAAGCTATATTCAGAAAGAAGTGGCATGCAGAGGATGGAAGTTAGGAAAGGCGCTTTCTGAGAAACCAATCAAGAGTTCTAAGTCAAGGTCAAATTTCCATTTGTGGTTTTAGGATTATAGCAGAAGGAGATTTCTAAGATAGCATGCACTGCAGGATGTATAGAAATACACTAGACTGAGTTGTGCTTCATGTAGATGAAAGATTGCTTAAACATGTAAGTCTTAGTGTGCAAGTTTGTTAAACATTAAGAGCAGTGGCGGCTCCTCTGCTATGGCAGAGGAGCATCGCCCCTGCCAGCAGCAGAAGCTGCAAAGCTTTCTCAACGAAGGGAGAATAAACCATATTTATTATCCCTTCATTGTGAAAGGGGCGGGCCTTTGGGTGACGAGCACCAAGGGGAGTGCATTGTGCACTCCTCTCAGAGTGCATGTGTGTTTTGCTGGCTGTCTCGGGCCGGCCAAACATACATGCGCAGTGTGCCCCCTCCAGCCTGGGAGAGAGCCTGCACAGGATCTCAGTCTGCCTGGGAGCGCCCAGCCAGAGCCTCCCAGCCAATCTGCTCTGAGGTGCATCAGGATTGGCCGCAAGGCAGGCTAGGAGCCTGTGCTTGCACTGCAAGACTGAGGAGCGGCGGCGTGGGAGAAGTGGAGGTGAGCGGAGGTAAGTTTTTTTTTTTTAAAGTTTATTAAAATTATCCCGACCCTTGCTCCTGCGCACGCCACCTCGCCCCCTGCAGCCCCAGCCAGCTGCAACTGATTAAGGCCCTCATTACGACCCTGGCGGTTGGCGGTAATTTGGGAAAAGTACTTCTAACAGGCTGGTGGTACCTTTTCCTAAATTATGACATTGGCGGTTTGGTTCAAGCCAAAACGCCAATGTACCACTCCGTCTGCCAGGGTGGTAACCACCGCTGGGCTAGAAACTCTGGTCTCCAGCCAGGCGGCTGTCACAATCCCACCCTTGGGATTATGACCCCACCTACTGCCATGGTTTTTGTGGCCTGCGTACTGCCACGAAAACCATGGCAGTAGGCATTATCAGTGCCAGGGAATTAATTCCCTGGCACTGATAGGGGTCTCTCCCGGCTCCTCCCCCTCCCCAGAGTCCCCCCACCCTCCCCCTCCCTGTCCAGCCCCCTGCACGTTTTCACACCCACACGCGCATACACACACGCATACCCACATCCACCCACGCATGCACACATACATACCCACACAACACACACCAACATACTCTGCGCACACATGCATTCACAACACACAACATACACGTACACTCACATTCAGGCATTCACGCACTCATTCAACGCGACTCACACCCGCATGCACGCAGTCATAAACAGACACCCCCACACACACAACACACACACAACACCCCCACCCCCTCTCCTGTCAGAGCACCTGACTTACTTGCGTGCAGGGGGTCCTTCGGCTGGAGACGGGACGCAGCGCTGCTGTCAGCAGCAGCGTCCGCCAGCTAAACATCGCTAGGCCATATCATTGCCCATGATACGGCAGGTGGGGTTTTGCTGGTGTGGCGCTGCTGCTGACAGCAGCACCACCTTACCACCGTCCACCGCCATGACCGTCGGTGGTGTTCCACCAGCCTTTTGGCGGAATTCTGTTGAGAGTCATAATGCGGGTGGGCGGCTGGTAGCCACGGCAATGGTATGTTGGCGCCCGTCGCCTTGGCATTAGGCGGCAGTTACTGCTCAATGTCTTAATGAGGGCCTAAGTGTCAACGCTTCTCAGCCGAGGGCAGACTGTTAAACCACAGTCTGAAATATCCCAAGTCTGGTACAGGATTTGCACACTGCTCAAGGAGAGATGAGGCATGCTCCTTTAGGGAAGTCTCATTTAATTAGCTTTCCTAACTATTCTAGCACCACTGTAATAAAAGGTTGTTTTACTTACGCAAAAGGAACTATTTGGCAGTGGCTTGAACCATCTTGCCAAGATGAAGTTGGATTTATAGTAAGTAGTCGTGTTCTAGGCTGTTTTTACACAAGAGAAATCGCAGATACCAAGGTACCTGGGGCCAGATGTACAAAGCTTTTTAGTGGTCGCAAAGGGTCTGATTTGCTAAATCGGGCCATTTGTGACCACCAAGAAGCTTTTCCGTAGGTACCAATGCAAAATTGTGATTTGGTAATGTGCTACCGAATCACAATTTTGCTTTGCGATTCGGTATTAGGAAGGGCCATGTTTAGGGCATCCCTTTCTCATACCGAAGTGCAGTGGTATGTATGAATGTATTGCAACCGAAATGAGGTTGCAAAACATTTGTAGGTTACCCCCAATTTCAAATTGGTGGTAACCCGTTCGCAAATGGGAAGGGGTCCCCAAGGGACCCCCTCCCTTTTGTGAAGCAGGCAGTGGTCCCACAGACCACTGCCTACTCTTAAAAAATGAAAAGAAAACTTTTCCTTTTTTTAAACCCATGCTGCTTTCATTTAAAGAAAACGGGGTGCATTTAAAAAACAAAAATGCTTTATTGAAAAGCAATCACAGACATGGTCGTCTGCTGACCTAGCAGGCCACCATCCCTGTGATTTTTGTGAATCCCAATGGTTTCCAAAGTAAGACCTACCACATGAATATGAATGAGGTAGGTCTATGTGCGACTCACTGAGAATCTCAATGTAAACTCAATAGAATTTTGTACATTTCAAATTATGAGTTTTTAATTGCGATTCATATGGACTCGCAATTAGGAACTTCCAATCACAAACGTACGTATATGTGGCCCTTGGTCAACATATCTAAGTGTATGTTGTAAGTGTTTGTGCATGTACCCTGTGTAGTCCATGCACTGTGTTGATTTTCATGGGCAATGTATTTTTCCAGTACACAATAGTGTAAGCTTTCCACTACCCACTTTTTTACTACTACTACTACTATTATCCTTGAGGATGCTTGAGTCCTTGAGTCACCCCACAGGTGTCCTTAATCTCAAAAGCCTACCAAAGGCGCCTCATTGACGGTACATGAACAGGGTGAGCCAAGTTTATGATTGTTGAACATGTCTGAGGGATGTTTGTCTTGGCAGTGGCGGCCTTATTTAAAGTGACATATGCCCATACAGATTGCCATTTTAACTACCACCCAAAACCACTGCAACTAAAAGCGAGGTTTTCTTGGCTTAGAAATGGTAAAACCTCTTTTGAACATGTTTTGGATTGAAATTGCTCACATTAGATGTTGAAGAAAATGTTATGCTCTACCTAATAATGTAGGGGATGGGTTGCTCTGCATTTGTTGGACCACTGTCATCATTTAATGGGGTCAGTGTAAACATATTTGTCCACGTGGCCTTTTGGGTTGTGGTTGAGTGAAGGCTGCTTACTCGTGTCTGCTATTTCCTGTGCCCCCCTCTTTTTTGACCCTCTTTCTTTCCATCATTGCAGAACTGACATTGGCTGCATGTTTAGAGTGGTCATTATTTTTTATTTCGGAGGCTCACAATCGCATATTTTATAAAACAATAACGGTTTTGAACACGTAAGCATGTGACAACTGTATTGTGAACGTGGAAGCACGCACACTCCATTCACAAACGTGCACCTAAAGCGACACCCCGCTGAATAACAGAAGGTAACTATCACACAGGAGACACAGGTAGACGCATGCTAACCTGAGGAGAGAAGAGTGACTAACCCAGTATGTAAACACTCACCCTCCACCCCACATGCCACCCAAGTTGCCACACAAAATGGGAACACATTGTCTGCCCCTTCCCAGCATGAGTTATGGCTCTCCAAGCGAAGAGATGTGAGAGTGCTTGTGACCGAAGATGGCAGCCGCTATATGACAAATGACAATATATTTACACCAATTAAAGACATTCTGGTCGTTTTTGAGCCATTTTTCTTGTCGGTGAAGCCTGTACATGCAGAACTCCTATGTTACAGCCATTTTCAGTGACTGAGGACTGCATAGTCTCTGATTGCAACTTCTCTTCAGGTGACTGTCTGGAAGGAAGTTTTTACTGAGGAAAGGAGGCGGGCTCCAGATCTCCCTCATTTTTTACTTAAAGATACTGCTTTTCATGATTCCAAACTCTTAAATGCATATTATATTATTTTACACTGGTAGGCTGTTTATGTCTTATTTAGGCTTCTAGTCAGCTGAATATTTGAGGTGCTACCTTTCATGTTCATATTTCCTAAAGGCAATTCGTGTCAAAATCATGAATTGGCACTATAGTTTCATCACTCGCACAGGGACGCAAAAAACGGTGTGGCTATATTTTCGCTTGCAAAAGTTAGAAGTTACCATACTGTACAGCAAACATGATTCTGATGGTCGATATACAAATATTGCATTCATTTCTTAAATATGTATGCCCCTACACATGATGATTCTAAATTTTTGGCAATCACTTTTCTGAGAAATTGTGCTTTTTGGAATTGTACCTCTTGTCATAGGAGCAGACTTTAACATGATCTCTGACCCACTTCTAGATAGAATCTCGTCTATTAGATTTCATCCCCCAAGGTCATCTGCCATCTTTAAAGCATTTCTAGCTAATACTAAGTTACTTGATCAGTGGAGACTCAGTCATCCCGCTGATTAATCTAATGCTCGTTCTACTCATTCAGTTATTGCCCACTTGCTTTCTTTTAAGAACTTATGTCATTCAACTTCAAATCCTAAAATAGAACCCATAACTGTTTCAGACCATTCCCTTGTCTATTTTTCCTTAACCCTCAAGGATATTCCCAAACATATACCTCAATGGAGAAGGAATACTGATGCTATATTATCCAATGTTAATAGAAACAAATTATTATCTGCTATATCTGACTACTTACATAATAACCAACCGGAGGACACTTCTCACATTACTCACTAGAATGCTTTTAAGGCTTATATCACAGGAGTTGCTATTTCTATTATGGCACATGAGAATAACATTTTAAACTTAAAATTTAATAGTCTAGAACAGCAAATCTCTGAAACTGGAAGGCTGTTCTTATCTTCCTCTGACTTTCAAGTCAAAATGTAATTAAAAAATTTACGCTATGAATATATTACTTTGCTTAGTGAGAGAGCAGGTCTTTTTATTAGCAAACAAGCCAATTTTCAATTTATTGCAAACAAATCTGGCCACACTTTTGATAATTACTTACAAATAAAAAAGGATAAATACCAGATACATGCTATACGTAACTCAGATGGACATTTATTTCCATCTGCCATGGAACTAGCTGCTCAATTTCAGAACCACTATAATAAACCTCAAGATATTCATGATTACATATTAGATAATTTTCTACTTTAGTGCAACTTACTATTCTTATCACAACCTGACAGAAATTCTCTTAATGCGCCTTTAAATGTGGAAGAGGTTTGCAAAGCCATTGAATCTTTTAATACCAGAAAAGCACCAGGCCCTGATGGTGTTCGGACAGAATTTTATGAAACCTTTCTGAGCCAACTCCCTCGTCTCCTCTTTTCACTGTTTCAAGAATTTACACATAAAACGTCTGCGGAAGGTTCATTTAAAGAAAACAAGGTCTTTCCTGAACCTGATAAAAATCTTACATTACTCTCTAATTATTGCCAAATTTCACTTATTAATCAGAATTATAAAATGTATTCTAAAATTCTAGCAAATAGACTCGCTCCAATTCTACACCATATTATTCATCCTGACCCAACTGGCTTCCTGAAAGGTAGACTATCTTCCTATAATACTCAATTACTACGTCACACCAGCTCTTCTCTTAAGAATTTCAAATGCCACCCTGGCTTATCAGCCTTGGATGCTGAAAAAGCACTTGATTAAGTCAATTGAAAATTTATGCTTAGATCTATGCACAATTTTGTTTTGGTCAGGCATTTATTTCCTTGGTTAAGGCATGGTATTGTTCACCAACAGCAAATATTTTTGTTAACGGCAATTTCTTCTCCTCCTTTTCCACTGTTTAGAGGCACTAGGCAGGGATGTCCCTTTTTTCCTTTACTACTTTTATTGGCCATTGAACCCTCTTAACTCTTATTCTTTTGTCTAGAGAAAACACATGCATTATCATCAATCATATAGTTCTTAAAGTTTCTGCATCTGCAGATAATGCACTGTTATATGTTAAGTGCTCTCTACAGACTATTCCAGTGTCATTAAATATTGTTGATGATTATATATTAGTATCTGGATACAATTTAAATGTTCATAACACAGATTTTTTTTTTCCTTTAAACATGTTTTGGACTGCTGATATGCTGCATGGCACATAATTTGGAATAATGTCTGGTGTAAAATCTCTCAAACGTTTACATAAAAATTGTAATTGGTAAATCATCATTCATTTCATTCACACTTTCATATGTGGATGCTAAATATTTTGATTTACGATTTTCTTATGCTATCAAATCTATTACTATGAATTAGAAATCTGTGATCAATATATCTTCAAATGCCTGGTGGGATTGGTTATTATGTATGGGAAATGGTATTGAATTTGCAATCAGTAAGAAAAAGAAGTAGTTTGATCTCACATCATCAGTTTGGAAGACTTTGAATGTTTTTCTTAATACTAGTTTATTGCTTAAAGTAAACAGATTAGTATTAGAAAGTATTAAACATGTAGCCTTTTACTTGGTTTAACTTTGTTTAGGGATTTTATAACATCATTGTATTGAGCCACACTTTCTTTAGCATTACTTCAAATTTACATTAAGACGTATGGCTATTTTGTTGTTATTGTTTGTATGTCTTCCTGTCATTATATTACAAAACTCATAAAATATTTTGAACCAAGACTCTCCAAGCAAAGACAGATTGCTCCTCACATACAGGTACACAATGCCCATTGGGCTAAAAGGGCTCCAGCCCTTCTTGTCATGAGCCAGAGCCTGGGCTACGTCTTCTAGGTTACTTGCTTCGGAAACAACCCGGGCAGTGCAGAGCACTGCTCGGGAAGCCTGCATCGTTTTACACACTTAGGCACAGATTTGTAGACTTTTGACACAGGGTGGTGCAGCAAGTCACACTGCTGTGCTGCCCTGCGTTAATGGGAAAGAGCAGGAATGAGCCATATCTATGCACCACTGCTCATTCTTTCCTTTCCCACTGTGTTGGCACAGTTTTGGCTGCCTAGCGCCACTGCAGGCCCTGCAGACACCCTTACACCATGGTACAAGGGTGTCTGCATTGCATGCAGGATTGTTTTTGTGCGGGAAGGGCCACCTTCCTGCACAAAAACAATATAAAAAGGCTTTTTCCTCTTTCTATGTGAGCTGCAGAATTCAGCACACATGAAAATAGATGCAAACGGGGAGAAATAACAATAGTTCTCCTTGTTGCACCTCCCCTGGGGAGACATAAGGTTTGGACACATCCCCAGGTTTACAAGGCCGTGTATATCTGGAGATGTGTCAAACTCCCTGGGGGTTGCGTGGGAACACCCACTTCAACCCCCATTGAATGCCTCCCTAACACAGAGTAAGGCAATGCAGCAATTTGTGCTGCCTTCCCTTACTCCATTTCTATGAGGCCATACAAAGCCATGCAAAGTGGCTTTGCGTTGCCTCATAGATATGACTGAAAGGTTTATGCCGCTGTTGCATCACTAAAAGTGACAGAACTGTGGCACAATCCTCTCATATATATGCCCCTTAATTGTATAAAAAAGACAGGTTCTGCATATTCTGCTGCTACAGAATGTTTTTACAGGAAGGGGGTGAAATTAACTAATGATTTGGAATATCCTAGGGTGCAGACCGCATGGTGGGGGGTCTCACTGTGCAGGGCAATGTGCTTGAGACATCGCTTTTAAAGGAGAGCTAATGATTGCCTAATAGCACTGGAGTGAGAGAGTCTATCTGCACTTAAAAGGTGATCTCTGTTCCCTCCCAAACTTGACTGATACCCTTTGAATGCTTCTGAGAAAACCAGGCAGAAAATGACAAATTGTATTGTATGAAATTGCTTTTATATATAGGGCTTATTATCCACAAGGAGCAGTAGCAAGCACTATAAAATGCAATAAAAGGGATTTTTTTCTCTTTTTCAGTGGGTATGCAGTGGTTCGTTGTCCATCAGACAGTGTAGACGTTTCTGTCAATAGCATCACATCATGCATTCTGAGCAGGGAGCTTGTGGTTTGTATTCTAAAAAATCCAAGTAGTGGCAAAAAAATAAGAGCCACCAAAGTGGTTTGGGCAAATAGAGTTATGGGCACTTTTTTTACACACGTTGGTGGTGAATGGCACCAGCACTTATAAACAGTGTCATTGCAATTATTTGCTTACAAACAGGGCAACTGGAATTAAATGACAGGGGATGTTTAAACTATGCTGCAGAGTTAATTATGCGCCATGAATAGGGATACTATGCGGTGTAGTGTGGCATATTTAGTTGTAGTTTTACTTCATTATTTCATTATTTTCAGTATGATGTCATCATCTAGAGTATGATTTGACTTTACTAGTTTAACACCTAAATACAGGAATAAACAACTAATGATGGCCAGTCAACCTCTGCGTAAGGCCTTCCACTGTGCATCAACACATGTAGCTGCATTTTCAGTAACCTTTGATCCGTTCGAGCTGGAAAGACATTTTTGTGCAAAAAATCTGGCAACTGCAAATCAATAGTAATGCAAAAAGGCATGGGCCGCAGATTTACATGATTTCAATGGCACTACTTAATAGTGGGGACAGGGTCTTTAAAAAAAAATATCCCACAGGTAGCAGTCCAGATCCTCTGAGTAAAATATCCATGGCTTCCTGTTCTATCAAGGGAGAAAGGCCAGCTAAGGCCAAGCACTGCTGTTGCTTATGCGCCTGTTATGTAGTACTGGCTTCAGGGAGATGGCTTGACAATACCGTCATGTCACACAGATATTGTAACAGTCAATACGAGGCAGTAGTGAAAGCAACCCGTCACACTGCTCTTCTTGGTAATGCTTGCTCTGTGGCTAAGTTTGGGTAGAGCAGGGCATGCTCACTACAGAAGGGACACACATGAGGTGAAATATTCTCTTATGCCTGTTTGATGAATTCTGGGTGCTAACCTCTCATAGTCCATTTCACAGAAGGCCCTTGTGTGCCTTTCTCCCTGCGTGTTTGATGGATGGACACAGAATAGACTGAAGAGGTGGAGCAACTTGGCACTGTGCATGGACGGGCCTGGCACTGCACTACTAAAGCTTTCTGCTGCAGCAGCATGGTATGCCACAGACAGCTCAGCAATCGTGGGGTTTACCTCTTGGTTATCTTTCCCATCTCTGCAAGTGACAGCTGGTTCTTGGAAAACCTTGAGATGAAGGGAGAAAGAGGGCGTCGTTCTCTACATCTGAGACACATACATTTTAATGGGTCACTTGAAATACATAGCGACTGCACAGTTACTAGGCCTTGCTGCTGTTCCTCAAGCTGATCCATTTATACTGTCAGCTTGTGCCGGCTTCACCTTCTACAACTCTATGCCAAACCAGCAAGTGATGTTCTGTGGGTTAACACACCTTCTGCTGTGACACATCCAGGTACCTTAATTTTTTTAAAAGTCTGAATGAAGGTTGGGTTTTAAAGTTCAAGATTGGTGACAGGAGACAAAACTTGAAATGTAACACATTTATTAGTTGCCTTTTGCTTTTCCTTCCCTTGCGCTGCAGTGCATTTCAACTACTATTGCATCATCTATAGGATAACGCCTCAGCCTTAGCACTGTTCATCCTGCCCTCTATCCCCATAGTCACTCTCCTCATGACACCGTCTCCTCTCCTGCCCCTTGTCATCCTCCCTTTTCATTTTTCTCCATCTGCCACTTTCCACTCCTACATTTTACTTTTGTTTTCTTTTTTCACTTACCGTGTCTCCATCCCTCTGCCACTACTTCTCTGCTTTCCCTAAATACCCTCACTTCAACCGTAGGACAAAAGGAAATTAAATTGACCTAGTAGCAATCACTGTCAAGATGATATTCACAACTGGCCTGGATGGCGAGGAAGAAAGTGTGCAGTAGAGAATGGATTAGAAGAAGAGGTAACTATAGATGAGAGGTTCAACTGCAATCCAAAGCATCACGTCTAGTATGCTGCTGCCCAACGTAGAAATCGATGGTACATGACTGCTTGGGAAGCACAGTTCAGTGTCTGTTTTATTAAGGAGAGGAACCTAAATCTAAAGTTGATTACTGATCTCAAGATAGGAACGAATGCCTAATAGATATAAATTAATTCTTGCATTCATAAAATTAGTTCCTGCACATTCAGAAAGAGTGAGACTGTCAAAAACAGATCCCATCTTCGTGTAGAGCTTAGCTGCAACGCAGATATACTTGTGACACCACATAAATATTACAGATGGAGCAGAGTCCACGCACAGATGGAGCATATAAATATATTGTTGAGCTCATTTACAGACAGTTGATTTCTTGCACTGAACTGGAGCTGATTCCCTGGTATACATTGAGAGCCAATTCATAGGCTGAATTGAGATATTTCAGTACTCATTCCAACAAAGTAAAAGCTGATCTCGGTGGGGATTGAGTTACTTGGCACTAGTTCATATTCAATGGAAGTACCACAGACCTCTCTTCAAGGATAGTCTCCAACATGGCCTGTCTCTGTTAGGAAGTGAGGAGAAGGGGGGAAGGAGGATGAACGTGGGAGAGAAGGGGTTGATGGGAGAAATTGTGAATTGAGATAAAGAGAAGAGATCGTGAACAGTGAAAAAGAAGAAAGCGTGAGAGAATACAGAGGGAAAAGAGGAGAAAGAAATGAGAGGACAATGTGACTGAGTTTGCAAAGAAGAGAGGTGTAAAACGGGGGTTGTAGGAAAGTGCCACTGTTGGCATGGTTACCCCTACACTGCACCGTTTGTCTGGTGTTGAAGCCAACTTTGATTGAACGTGTGCTGGGACCCTGCTAACTAGGCCCCGGCACCAGTGTTATTTCCCTAAAACTGTACCTTTGTTTCCACAATTGGAACAGCCCTGTCACACAGTTAAGTCCCTTGTAAAAGGTACCCATGGTACCAAGGGCCCTGTGGCCAGGGAAGGTCTCTAAGGGCTGCAGCATGTATTATGCCACCCTAGGGAACCCCTCACTCAGCACATTCACACTGCCTTGCAGCTTGTGTGTGCTGGTAGGGAGAAAAAGACAAAGTCGACATGGCACCCCTCTCAGGGCGCCATGCCCACAAACCACTGCCTGTAGCATAGGTAAGTCACCCCTTTTGCAGGCCTTACAGCCCTAAGGCAGGGTGCACTATACCACAGGTGAGGGCATAGCTGCATGAGCAATATGCCCCTAAAGTGTCTAAGTCCATTCTTAGATATTGTAAGTGTAGTGTAGCCATATTGAATATATGGTCTGTGAGTTTGTCATCACGAACTTCACAGCACCATAATGGCTTCACTGAATACTGGAAAGTTTGGTATAAAAATTCTCAGCACAATAAACCCACACTGATGCCAGGGTGGGATTTATTGAAAAATGCACACAGAGGGCATCTTAGAGATGCCCCCTGTATGTTAGCCCAACTGCTGGTGTAGGACTGACCGGTCTGTGCCAGCCTGCCACTTTCAGACAAGTTTCTGACCACATGGGGTGAGTGCATTTGTGCACTCTGTGGTCAGAAACAAAGCCTGTCCTGGGTGGAGGTGCTTCACACCTCCCCCTGCACGACCTGCAACACCTGTTGGTGAGCCTCAAAGACTCAAGCCTCGGGTTACAGTGCCCCAGTGCACTCCAGCTAGTGGAGAAGCCAGCCCCTTGGACAAATCCCCACTTTTGGCGGCAAGTCCGGCAGGAAAATTAGGGAAAGCAGGGAGGTGTGACCACCCCAGCCAGGACCACTACTAATGTTTCCAGAGCTGAGGTGACCCCCCCCCTGCCGAATAGTTCCTCTTGGTTTGGAGGACAGGGACCAATAGGGATAGGAATGTGCCCCCCTCCCCAAAGGGAGTGGGTACAAGGAGGGTGTAGCCACCCTCAGGGATAGTAGCCATTGGCTACTGCCCTCTGACCCCTAACACGCCCCTAAATCTAGGATTTAAGGGCCTCACTGAACCCAGCTCACCAGATTCCTGGTGACCTACAAGAAGAAGAAGAAGAAGGACTGCTAAGATGAAACCTCCAGCAGAGAAGAAGGAAGACGACAACTGCTTTGGTCCAAGCCCTCCTGGCCGGTCTCCTGCTTTAAAGAACCTGCAAAAAGACCAGTGACGCGCCGAGTGAGCCCAGAGATCTCTACCAACTCCAAAGGACTGCCCTACACCCAAAAGGACCAAGAACTCCCGAGGACAGCGGCTCTGTCTGAAGAAACCTACAACTAAGGACTCCCACCTCACTCCCGATGAGTGAGTCTTGACCCCTGTGCACCCGACGCCCACAGCCTGTGTCCAGGTGGTCCACCCAGCAAGAGAGGGTCCCCAGGCGATTGGGAGCAAGTGCCCACCCTGGGTTGACCTCTCCACCCCTCCACGACAACGCCTGCAGAGGGAATCCCGAGGACCCCCCTGACCGCGAAGCTCCGGACGAAGATATCCAACTCCTAAAGGCACACTGCACCCACAGCCCCCAGGCCTTGGAGAAACTGACCCCCAGTGTCTCAACATTCAGCAGACGGCCCTTCTCCCTGTCCGACCGGTGGTGTGCCCGAGACACCCCACAGGACCTCGCCTGAAGCCTCTGAGTGACCACTGAGGTCTTCTCATTGACCAGCATTGGAACCCCAACATCCTGTTTGCACCCTACACCCGGTTGCCCCTGTGTCGCTGAGGGTGTGTGTTTGGTGTCTACTTGTGGCCCCTCCAGTGCTCTTCTAATCCCCCCTGGTCTGCCCTCCGAGGCGCGGGTACTTCCCTACTGGCTAACCGAATTCCGAGTACCCCTGTCTCCATAGGAGCCCACATTAAATTTGCTCAACTTTGACCTCTGCATCCAGCCGGCCCGTGTAGCAGGTGGTGGGTGTTTGGGGTTAACTCAAACCCCAACTGGTGGACTTCCTAAAACCCGGAGACTGAGACTGTAAGTGTTGTACTTACCTGTAAACAGATCTAACTTTTCTTCCCCCCAGGAACTGTTTGAAAATTACAGTGTCCATTTTTAAAATAGCTTTTTGCCAGTAATTCCAAAACTGTATTACTTACCTATTTCACACAAAGTACTGTTGATACCTGTGTGAAATACGAAACGTTTAAGGTATTTACTTGCAACTTAAACCTTGTGGTTCTAAAAATAAACTAAGAAAATATATTTTTGCAATTTAAAAACCATTGGTCTGGAGTTAAATCATTGAGTGTGTGCTTCTTCTAATGTCTTTGTGTGTACAACAAATGCTTTGCACTACCCTCTGATAAGCCTAACTGCTCGACCCCACTACCACAAAGATAGCTTTAGTGTTATCTACTTTGGCCTCTGTTAAGCCTCTGGGGAACCCCAGGACACTGTGCACACTATATCTTACTTTGATATAGTATATACAGAGCCAGGACCCTACAGCAGAGTAAGTGATTTGCGAACTAGCAGCACAACAATGAAGTAAAGGCAAATTATGCAACACATTACACCAACTCCTTTTGCCCCCTTGCTCACCAGACGTGTTGATGTCACCTTTTCAGAGGGTGATGCCAGTGCTGTCATTGGATGTCGCGGGTAGCATTCTGGACCCCAGCACCTTGACACCTGGGGACCTGGGTATGAATCCAGCTTGGCACATAATTGAAAATTGTGCAGTTCTGGGCAAATCGCTTTAAACTTTAACTATGAGAGATGCTAGTGTAAATGTGTGCAATTCAAAGATTTAAACCCCACCGAGATCACTTCGTATAATGTATAGTACTCCTGTGCAAACCAGCTAGGTCTGATCAATATAAATATCAACACATACTTGTTTTTACATTGCGAAAAGATATTCCACTTATTCCACTTTGTGAATGCTTCTACTGTTTGAGCTCTTGGTGACGCATCCTTATTTTTGTGACAGCCAGATAGATAATTTTATTAATCCTAGTACATGTTCCATTAATGGGATTCATATAAGTCTACTTCTCTGTGTCTGTGGGAGCTCATTCATGTGCTCATTGGGACAGCGTCCCACAAACATCTTCTTGCTCCTTGGAAGCATTTTTTATTACGTGGCTTATGTTGCCTTTAGTAAGCAATTCACCTTTCCAATATGGCTTCAGTGCTTTCTTTTCTGTGCATTAGACATGAACATGAGACACAGAACCCACATGGTACCATCTTGCTGACATCGGATGTTCACAGGTCTGGTGAGCACTCTTGGAGCTCCAGCGGTGCTAAATGTCTCAGGAGAAAGCACTGGCAAATTCAACAGATATTGCTTTAAAGAAAATACAGGCATTCATAAATTCTGTTTGCATGTGCTACGACATTAAAACCACACCTGTTGGCTTTGCTAATGTGTGTTCGCATACCAGCTCTGAGGATGCTTCCATTCCATTGCATGAAGCGGTAGCCCCACCACTGTGGCTTAACTACTACCCCTGAAGTTAAAGTTCTGGGGGGTTAGTTGTGCCCCTGCTCACATATACACACAAAGATCTGGTGTGGGCATATCTCTCTCACTGTTGGTGCAAAGATCCGCCCCAACAGTTCAGATCTGTGCAACTTCCCTTCCCATGATGCATCTGATCTGTATGCTGAAAGCGACCTTCCCCCACTAAACAGTGAGAAACATTCCACCAGTCTGCAACAATTCATCTGAAGCCAGATTCCTACACTTCTATCTCCACTTTATTCTGTTCCTTTTAAAGATCCACTTCAACTCCTTTCAGGGCCCCCACATCACATAGTGGGTACCTCTTCTGGGCCTCAATCCCTCTCACCTAATATACTGCTGCTTAATCACAACGCCCTCCCATGTTTTTATACATGACGAGCATCCCCTCACCCCATTTCACATCTGGAAATAGCCCCTCCCTTTGGTGTGTGTTGAGAAGTACACCAGTTGATCTTTGTTCAGAAGACCCTCCACCCCAGAATGACTCACATACAGGTATGATTTGTTCAGTCTTGATGACAGAACAGGCCAGAATACACCAATCAGCCAAAGGCACACGTGCCTTTAACTGTTAATCTGTACTCAGATTATCCTCGTGTATCTCCGATTTTGGCCCTCAACCCTGAGTTATTAACAAAATAAAAAAATGTAACCGCAGTGATAAATCCATATGTTCTCTAATGAAACTTGATACGAGTGACAAAATATGAATTGTTCATGTGACATACATAGTCACACGCTTGTTAGTCTACGCGTAATTTGCATTTTGTCAGCTGTCACAGACACACTCTTCACTTGACGTCTGTACACTTGAAAAAGGGTTCTTTTAGAGATGCTCCTCACATTAGACCTTGGAACCGGGAAACCAAGTTTGTTTCAACATCCTGTGATTATGGACAAATCACATAATCTCCCATTCCCTAAAAAAAAATCAAAAAAAAAATCTGACTCTGTAATGTAAACTGGTTCTCAAGTAAACCTCTGTGATGCTTTTCGGTTAAGTTCTAACTATATACCAAGCATTGGCACAGCCAATAGGTCTCACCTATATAAGAGCTATTGACATTGGAAATATGCTTCTTCCATGTTGTACACCAGTTTCGCTGCTGTTCAGCATGGATAAAAGTTGGTGGCATGAGTGTCCTAGAGTGAAGTGTGGGAGTAGAATGTCATAGTGTGCATTTGTTGGAGTGTTGTAGAGTGGAGAAGGGGGCATAGAGTGTTGTAGATGGGAAGAGAGTTCAGTGGTTCAGTGACAAAGACTGTCGTAAAGTGGGATGTAATAGGATGGAGTAGGTTGGAGTAGTCGGGTGGATTGGACTAGAGTGATTGGACTGGGGTGGAGTGGATGGGATTGGGGTAGGATAGATTGCATTGAGGTGGGGTGGATTGAAGTCGATGGATTGGATTGGAGAGGGGTGGATTGGAGTGGTGGAATGGGATGGAGTGGGGTGGATTAGATTGGACTGGAGTAGGGTGGACTGGATTGGGGTAGATTGGATTGGACTGGAGTGGGGTGGACTGGATTGGGGTGGACTGGATGGGGTGGATTGGGGTGGATTAGATTGAGTGGGGTGGATTGGATTGAGTGGGATGGATTGGATGGGGTGGAGTGGATTGGGATGGGTTGGGGTTGATTAGGTTGAGGTGGATTGGGGTGTAACGGATTGGATTGGGGTGGGTTGGATAGTGGTGGATTAAATTGAAGTGGGGTGGACTGGAGTGGTTTGGAGTGGAGTGGACTGGAGTGGACTTGGTGGGTTGGATTGGAGTGGGTGGATTGGATTGGTGTGGATTGGATGGGAGTTCCATGGATTGGATTGGAGTGGGATGGATTAAAGCAGTTTGGAGTGGGGTGGATTCGACTGGAGTAGAGTGGATTAAGGTGGATTGTACTGGAGTGTGATGGATTGGAGTGGTGAGGGTGAATTGGATTGGAGTGAGGTGGATTGGGTTGTGGTGGACTTGAATGGAGTGGGGTGGATTGAATTATAGTGGGGTGGAATTGATTTCAGTAGGTAAAATTGATATGAGTGGGTGGATTGGGTTGGAATGGATTAGAGTAAGGTGGGTTGGATTGGAGTAGGGTGGGTTGGGTGAAGGTGGTTTGCGATGGATTGGACTGGAGAGTGGAGTGGGGTGGATTGTAGTGGGATGGTTTGGCTTGGACTGGAGTGGGTAGGGTTGGACTGGACTGAGTGGGGTGGATTGGACTGGAGTGGAGTGGATCAGGTGGGGTGGAGTGCACTGGAGTGGTTGGAGTGGACAGAAGTGGGGTGAGCTGGACTGGAGTGGGGTAGGTTGGACTGAACTGAATTGGGGTGGATTGGATTGGTGTAGGTTGGATTGGCGTGGGGTGGATTTTGGTGAATTGGAGTGGGGTGAATTGGGATGGATGGCATGGGGTAGATTGGATTGGTGTGAGGGGGATTGGATTAGAGTGGGGTGAATTGGATTGGAGTGTGATGTTTGGGAATTTTAGTGGGGCAGACTGGAGGGGGGCAGGTTGTTTTGGATTGGAGAGGGGCAGATTGAAACGGATTGGAGTGGGGCAGATTAGAGTGGATCAGATTGTTTTGGATTGGAGTGGGCAGATTATTTTGGATTGGAGTGGGACAGATTGTTTTAGAGTGATACAGATTGTTTTGGAGTGGGACATATTGGGGTGGGGTGGATAGGATTGGAGTGGTGTAGATTCAATTGGGCAGGATTGGAGTGGTTTGGTTTTGTGTGGGGTGGATTGGGGTGGGTTGGATTGGAGTGGGGTGAATTAGATAGGAGTGGGGTGTATTGGAGTGGGGCATATTGGAATGGGTGAATTGGGATGGTGTGGGAAGAACTGTGAGGTGGACTAGACTGGAGAGGGGAGTATTAGAGTAGGACATATTGGAGTGGGATGGATTGTTTTAGATTGGAGTGGTGCAGATTGGAGTAAGGCGGATTGGAGTAGGGCTGATTGTTTTGGATTGCAGTGAGGCAGACCAGAGTGGGATGGATTGAAGTGGGGCAGATTGTTTTGGATTGGAGTGGGGCATGTTGTTTCAGACAGGAGTAGGGGAGATTGGAGTGAAGTGGTTTAGAGTGAGGCATACTCTTTTGGATTTGAGTGGGCAGATGTGAGTGGGGCAGATTGTTTTTGAATGGAGTGGGGCAGATTGTTCTGTATTGGAGTGCAGCAGATTGCAGTGGGGCATGTTGTTTTGGATTGGAGTGGAGCAGATTGTTTTGAATTGGAGTGCAGCAGATTGCTTTGGAGTGCTGCAGCTTGTTTAGGATTGGAATGGGACAGATTGTTTTGGATTTGAATGAGGAGATTGTTTTGAATTGGAATGAGGCAGATAGGAGTGGAGCACATTAGAGTTGAGTGGGTTGGGAGGATTGGAGTGGGGTGCGTTGGGTGGGTGTGGATTAGATTGGGGTGAGTTTTTTGAACTGGAGTGGGGTGTGGTGGATTTGACTGAGTGGAGTGGATGGGTGTGGGGTGAGGTTGGGTGTTTTGGTGTCGATTGTAGTGGGGTGGATTGGGGTGTACTGCTTGATTGTGAGCTAAAGCATCATTTCATAAACTATACATAAGAAAGTAACAATGTCGCTTTGCATTTGCAAGATAATTGTCATCTTTTGAGAACAAAGCCCACAAGCAAAAACAAAAGAAAACATGAGTGCAAAGTAAGAAAAGACAACTTGACAAAATAAAAGAAAGTTAGCTATAGAAAATAAAACTTTGCAATTTTGTTTGCCCTGCTGAGCATCTATTTGCCAGCCACACACCTTCTGTTTGCAGGGCACGAGAAGTATATAAAAAATAACAAAATAGTACCTCTATCACGTTGAGACCAGAGAATGGGACCCTATCACATTGAATCAATCAGTGCCTAGTCCCTGCTTTACAGAGAGGAACGGAAATTATGCTAGGCCTCCAGTGATGAATTACGAGGCTGTAAAAAAAGAGTGCCACACAAGCCAACAAATGGGAAGTACAGGGTGGGCTCCAAGCCCTTTACTGTAGACAAGAGAGTCTCGCAAGTGTGATGCATGCGCTAGTGCATGCACTCACAGTCTTGACCCTAAAAACAACAAAAATTATGTAAACATAATACTACATGTCCCCCAAACCACAATGCATAGAAAGGAGATTACAAAACTCAGAAACACACAACTCCACTACTTTCCCTTTCGTGGTACGCATTTTCAAAGTTACTCTTCTGTACTTGGCTGAAGAAATAAATGGTGAACTTTTATTTATTTAATAGTTTACAGTTGTTTTGATTAAATTATATGAGCAGCAGTGAATACTATAAGTAAATAAACATGTTTTGTTCATAAACAAACTACATTTTATACTTCAAAATTCACTGGTAAGTGACTTATATTAGTCACCATGATAAATAAGAGCCCGACTAAAATGTTCCAAAAAGCACAGGCAGATTTAATTTCATCTATATCTTCTGTGTTTATTACCATTGTAAATATTAACGTATAATGAGTATCTATTCCTACGACGATAAGGGTGAATAGTAAACTCACAAAATTTGTTAAAGTATTATTGGATTGTATGATGGAACCATGCATGCACGAACAACGCATGCCTTAACAACACGGTCGGAACCACGGCTGCGTTGTTTCCACGTATGCCTTTACCACGCATGCCTTTACAACGAATTTTGTTGTAAAATCATGTCTTTTAAAGCAGGCGTGGAAACAGCATGCAAAACAGCACACGTGGCTCTATCATACAACCGCCCCACCCACCCTAAGGCCCAAAACAACACCCACCCCTAACACCTAAACTACCCCGATGAGCCCTAAAAAAAATACTGTCCTAACCCCCACCCCTACCTTAGAAACTAAAGTACCCCGACCCCCCACCTGCCCTGAACTCTAATAAAAAAATCTACCCTGATCCCCACCCCTGCCCCATAAAACAAAACTACCCTGACACCCCCAACCTGCCATGAAGCCTAAAACCTTCCCCCTTAAGTAAACTACCCCGACCTTCCCACCCTCCCTGAGCCCTAAAACCTTCCCCCTAAGTGAACTACCCTGATCCCCCACCCACCCTAAGCACTAAAATAAAAACTATCCCAACCCCCTACCAACGCCCCCAAAAACTAAATTACCCCACCCCCACCCACACTGAGCCCTAAAACGTTCCCCCCAAGTAAACTAGCCCAACCCCCCACCAGCCCTAAACCCTAATAAAAAACCTATCCTGACCCCTACCCCAGCTCCAAAAAACAAAACTACCCCCACCTAACCTGAGCCCTAAAACCTTCCCCCACTAAGTAAACTACCCCAATCTCCCACCTACCCTGAGCCCTAAAACCTTCCCCCCAAGTAAACTACCTGACCCCCACCCATCCTAAGCCCTAAATTCACCCCACCCCTACAAACTGCCCCCACCCCTGCCCCAACCCCACTTACCTCACTGCGTCCTCTCCCGATTCTTCCTCCTCTTCTCTCCTCCCGTCCTTCCTTAAACTTTCCCCCACCCCTTTAAAAATAAAGTACCCCACTCCCACCCTAAGCCCTAAATAAAAATAACCAAACCTTTGCTGAACTCTGTGCAAATTAAGCCAGAGCCCGTGTGCAGCTAAAGATCGACCACCCATATGCCTGGACTGGCTGCGGCACATGAACTTTATTAAACACTGTACCCATTGGGCTGGGACCTGTGTGCAGTTGAGGATTAGCAACCTCGAATGCCATGAGGAGCTGGCATGCGGACGCCTGCTGTGACAAGCGGGTCGGTACCCATGTACAGTAGGGATGTGGTGACTCCATATGCCAGAGGGGGGTCACCAGAACTAGCCAAAAGTATGTCTTGACCAAGAGCATAGTCCAAGGAGTGGGACCATTGTGGGAAACCACTGCACGTCTACTCTAGGATGAGGGATCAGCATTAGGAACTTCTTGTCATCTTCCTCCCATCGTGGAAGAGACAAAAAGACTTACCTACAATGAGGAGCTGGAGTGAATCTCTGGTGGCTGTAGGAGCATGACAGCATGTGATGAGATTAAAAATCAGCGAATGCAGCCTGCTTGGGTTGCGTGCAGTGAACTCACATAGACCAGCCGCTGCCTCTCTGACGCCTGCAGAGGAAGTATGCTCAGGAATCCTTGACCCTCCAAGCCTGCAGGTGCAGATAGGATGGAATTCGGGCTAATCAGCCCCAAGGCAACTTGCTGGCTAGATGCCACAACAGAGCTGGAAAACCTTCAACTTTAGAACACAGTCAGTCAGACTATTACTGGGGCATGCCTTGGTTGTTGCTAATAGTGAATGAGAATAACCACTATCACTTGAGAGAGGAGGAAGTGGGACAGGAAACCGTAATATTTAGCTGGACATTGATTTATTTCTGCTGTATGCATTTTGATTTGTGAGACTGTGCTCACTCTCCTGTATTCACCTTTCCCAGAGGGAGCCTTAGACTGCTTGGACCATGCTAACCCAGAGAGGCAAGAGCTGAAGGTGTACTTGGCCCAGTTGCTCAAAATCCATTGTAGGTCTGGACATCAGGAGTAAAAAGCCTCAAACTCCATGGCTGGGCCCATAACTCCTGCTTTCACCGTGGCCCTCTGAAATGGGTTCTGACATAAACCATTTTGGTTAACGGTTGAAGAATCACAAATTTAGGTACAGAAATACATAAAGAATCGCTATGTGAAAGATGCATTTTTGGGGCATCCTTTCCAAAACTGTGATTTGCAATGAAATTGATCAATGTTTTGCAGCCATCACCTGGCCGCAAAACACTGAAAAGTTACTCCCTAGTTGGGGTGGCAAACCAATTGCAAAAGGGAAGGGGTCTCCTTGGGGCACTTCCCCTTTTTGAATGTTAAAAGAAAGTTTGCTGTGTGTAGGCAGTGGTCCAGGTAACCACTGCTTAGTCTCAAACTTTAGAAAATGTATATATTTTAAATGCAGCCCTGTTTCACTTAAGAAAAACAGGTTGAATTTGAAAAAATGTATTTTAATAAGCTATCTGTGACATGTCAGATGTGAGTAAAAATTTGCGACCAACTTCATGAATACTAATGAGGCAGGTCAGATTGTAATGCACTCCGAATGGGAATTTTCCAAACCAAACTATTACATAGGTTGGTTTGTAAAATTAAATTACATTTGCAAAAAAGTTAGTGCACAATTCGAAACAATGTTTTGCGAATCACCCTTGATCCACAAATATGGGGGCAATCAATTATTGTTATTCACAGCACAATAAAGAACACCTACTTATATTGTTAGCTCACAGGTATCTGCATCTAATATAAAGTTATGTGTATTCTGTTTCATATTTTTTCGAACTGTAGAACAGTATAGGTAAGATGGAACTTGTGAGAAAACAGGGCTGATTGCAGAGGCCCCATAAATTTTTGCCCCCATTTATCACTTTTTGCTGGTGTTTTCCTGACTCTAAAGGTGCCCTGGGTGCTGCTAACCAGTCCCAGGGCCTGTGCTCTGTGTAAAATGGATATGCAAATTAGGCTAATTATAATTGGCTACGTTAACCTACCTATAAGTCCCTAGTATATGGTAGGGCATGTAGGTTTAGGGACCACAGCATAGGTGGTGCACACCTAGGTGCATTGCTGAGGTGCCCAGTGTCATTTTAAAAGCAAGCCTGCCTTGCTGGCTGCTTTTAAATTAAAGTTATATGCAAATTCGACTTTGGAATTAAAGGTACTTCCAAAGTCTTAAACTACCTTATTTTTACATATAAGTTACCCCTAAGGTGTGCCCTATGTGCCCCTAGGGCTGGGTGCCATGTAACTATAAGCAGGGACTTTATAAAAATAGATTTATAAGCCCTGGTGAGGTAAAAACAGCCAAATTCGTTTTTCCCTCATGGAAGTAAATGGCCTTCATAGGCTAGAATGGGCAGCCTTTATTTTAAATTTTAAAGTCTCCTTAAATGTTACATACCAAGAATTTGGTATCAAATTAATTGTTGTAATAAATCCCACAACTTCCAGTTGTGGGATTTAATATAACTTGTTCAGGTAAAACGTTTAGAGTTTACCTAAAAAGTTGCCAATTTCAGCTCTGCATTGTTTTTGCTGCTGTGCTCTGATTGGCCAGCCTGCAGCAGCTTCTGCCAGGCTGCCTTGATGAGGTGTGAAGTGGCCAGGCTTCACACAAAGGAATGTGCTTGGGGGAGAGAATCTCCCCTCAGCAGATGGTGAGGCAGGAAGGGGGAGGGCTGCCAAACTGGTCTTCAAAGGCAGAGAAGGACATTTGGAGCACCCAGCAACATCCCCACATCCTGCAACCCCAGACAATTAGGTGCCCCCTTGATTAGATTAGGAGAGGGCAGGAGAGGGGTGTGTTTATGATTTTTAGTCACACCAGTGGGTGGGCTCAGCCAGATGTAACCTCCAAAAATCAGATTCATCCATGTTGGATTTTTAGAGACTGTTGCCTTCTGGGATGGATTTTTGCCACACTTCCCAGGAAGTGGTCATCACAGGGGGATGACCCTGTCCCTGATTGGAGAACCAGGGCCCCCCTGCTTTTCACCCAGGAGCAAGGATAAAACTGGCAGACCTGCACCCACACCTCAGATCCCCTCCAGAAATCAACAAGAAAGGAACTAAAGAAGAAGAAGGACTGCCCTGCTGGACCCCTGGCCTGCACCTGGACCCTGCACTCAGAAGGACTGCACCAGCTGCACACTTGGGCTTCACCACAAGAAGGACTTTGCCTGGCTTCAACTGGTTCAAGGAGGGACTCCCTGTTTGCTACAGGTGAAAAATTGCTAAACCAGAGTCCCCTGCACCAACTCCTGAAGAAAGCGACCAGCTGACCACTGTCCAGTGGCCAAAAAGGAGTTTGCGCCAGGTGCATTCTGGGAGTTGAAGTCCGCACCCCCAAGGACCATCACAGAACTTCTGGACCCTTGGGGTGAGCTGTGGACCCCAAAAGAACCTTAAAAGAACATCTGGGTGAAGCCCCAGAAGTTTGGAAAAGATTTGAGAATTTTTAGAAAAAAGCTCCAGAGAGGGACCGACCCGCCGCGGAAATTCTAGCCGGCTTGCCTCAACCGCGACCCGGCCTGACTTCGTGGTTCGTCCCGGTAAAGAAAAACATCCAAAAAAGAGACTAAGTCCGAACGTAAAAAGTTGACCGGGACCTCCCAGCCATCGTATCCGAGAAGGGCTCCATGGACGTCGGATCAAGATCCAGGTTTACCCCGGTCGAAAGATTTTCATCTCGAAAAAACGACTAAGTCCGAAGGTAAAAGTCTCCACCGAGGAAACCCACATCGCGTATCCGGACAAGGGCTCCAGGAGGTCGGATTCAACTGGCAGGTTCGTCCCGGTGAAGAAAAACTTCAAAATAAAGACTAAGTCAGAAGGTAACTTTTTAACCGAGGCCTCCCGCGACCTGTAGCCGAGCAGGGCTCCATCGCGGTCGGCCTGAAAGTTTGACTTTGCCCCGGTCGAGGTGCAACCAGATGACCCGATTGGCGCTTTTTGTTTCTAAGCGCTAGAAAAGTAATAATTCTTTAAAAATTCATATCTCCGGTTCCCCTGAACCGATTTTAATCGTTTTTGTGTCATTTTAAAGATAAAAATATAAACTATTTTTATAAATTGGTTTTGGATTTTTAAACTGTTTCCTGTGTTTTATTTAATTACTGTTTTGTGATATTTGAATGCTTTACACTTTGTCTCCTAAGTTAAGCCTTGACGCTCGATGCCAAGCTACCAAGGGTTGAGCTGGGATTAATTTACTGAGACCTAACTGTACCTATGTGGAGGTTAGTGGCTTGTTGCTAGGTGTAGGTACCTACCTGCCCTACCAATAACCCATTTTCCAACATAACTGGAAGCAGCGACGGGATCCTGTACTTGTGTTCAATATCACGTTACAGTTTTAGGTAAAACAAATTAAAAATCCTTTAAATTGTCCTAGTGCAAAAATTGTTTTTAATTTTTAATTTGGATTAATTTCAATTATTGAATTTTTGTAATTTTTCTAAATTCTTGTTTCCAATTTTTGCAAAAAGTTTTTGTTGACACAAAACTAGGGAACTATGGAGCTTGATTTGGCTAGCCTACCCACACTGACAGTAGTCCAGCTTAGGGGGTTGTGTATTGAAAGAGGGTTGCCTGCAACCACTGATCTCAGGAAGCAAATCCTGATCACATCCCTGACAGCATGGGCTGAGGCCCAAGAGGTAGAGTCAGAGGAAGCTCCAGAGGAGGGAGAAAGAAGGGAGGATGCAAGCTCTAACCACTCAGGGGAGGGAAGGCATCTGAGCCCAAGTGAGGATGAGGAAGAACGGTCCTCAGTAAATACAGTCACTAGGGGCAGATCCAAAGCTAGTGGTGGGAAGGGGGTCCTTTCAGGAGGAGAGAACCCATCCATCAGAGAAAGAGAGCTGGAGGCCCAGCTAGCATACATAGCTTTGGAAGCAGAGAAGCTGGCCCTAGAAAAGAAAAAGTGGGCATACAAAGAGAAAAGAGATGGAAGCAGCGATAAAGAAGCTGAGGTGTCCATGGGTGGGGGAGTTTGCCCCAGATTACCCAAGGGGGTAGTTCCTGCTTATGTAGAGGGGGATGACATAGATAAGTGGCTGGGGGCCTTTGAGAGGGCACTCCAAATGAGAAGGGTTAGGCCTCAATACTGGGGTTCCCTTTTGTGGGAGTTGGTCCCCAACTCAGGGAGGGATAGGCTTCTGACCTTAAGGGGGGAGGAGGCAGATTCATACCCTAGTATGAAGAGGTGCTTAGCCAAGAAGTTTGGTCTGACCCCAGAGCAATATAGAATGAAGTTCAGGGACACCCAGAAGGTCAGTACCCAGTCTTGGGTTGACTTTGTGGACATTTCACTAAAGGCACTAGAGGGCTGGATTATTGGCAACAAAGTAAATACTTATGAGGGGTTATACAATTTGATCATGAGAGAGCACATCTTGACCAATTGTATCCAAGAAAGGTTACGCCAGCATCTAGTGGACTCTAAGCAGACCAACCCTAGAGAGCTAGGGGAGGCAGCTGATGAGTGGTTGAGAACCAGGGTGGTTGTCAAGTCCCAGGGGGGAGACTCCAAGAAGGGGGGGACAGGTCCCCAAAAACCTAAGGAGGGAGGTGGTAAGCCCACCACAGAGACTCCCTCTGTACCCCAGAACCCTAAGAAGGAGGAGAGTAAATCCCACTCCTACTCTGACAAGCAGAGACAGGGAGACCCAGGGTTAAAAAAGCTCTTGGACAGTAGGGCTTGCTTTGACTGTCAGCAGACAGGTCACTTCAGAGGAGATGCAGCCTGTCCAAAGAAGGTGGTTAGCACTGGGCTGTCCAGTGTAGCCATAGAGGAGGATTCCTCAGATGATGAAGTCCTCCTAGCATTGAGCTGGGAGACAGGACCAGATGGTAAGCTGGTGATCCCTGAGGGTGGGAGTAGGCACTTCCACCACATTCAAGTGAATGGGATCCCTACCACTGGCCTGAGAGACACCTGTGCCAGTCACACTATAGTGAGTGACCGGTTAGTGACCCCAGACATGTATGTCCCAGGAAAGACAAAGAAAGTCAGGATAGCCACAGGGGAGGTCACCTCCAAACCTGTAGCCATAGTGCCCCTAGAGAGGGAGGGTATCCTTGACTGGATTAGGGTGGTAGTCATTGCTGACCTTCCCCTAGATTGTATCCTGGGCAATGACCTCCCAGAGGTGAGTCTGGTCACAGATGGGGTGGTCGCCCAGGGCGCCCCCCCAACCCAAAGTCCTGGGGAGTCAGTCCCTACAGTTAGGAGACAGGGGTCCCCAAGAAAAGGAAAGAAGAAAAGGAAGGGTAGGCCACTCTTAAAGAGAGTTCCAGGGAGCCAATGGCCTTCTGCCCCAGTAGGGGGGGAGCCCAGAGTTGGCACTGGTGAGGCCTCCCCTGACCCCAAGGAAGTCCTGAGTAGTCAGGCAGCTGTCCAGATGCAGGGTGTTGCCCCTGCACTGACAGAAGGGAGAGTGGAAGGAGGGTGTCTGCCACAGGAAGTGGTAGCCCCCCACTCTAGACAGCAAGAGGGGTGCCAGGACCTCACAATTGCCCCTAAAGCAGCTCAGCCACCTGTCAGTGGAGAGCTTAGGGTGTGGTTCTGGGTACTGACAGCTGTCAGTAGCCTCTGCTGGGTGCTAGCCTTCCTGGCAGCACTGTACTTGGCCTGGGAGGCAGACCCCAGGGCCAATAGCAAAGTAGGCCCCCTGACCCTATTGGTCATGGTGGGGTTGCTCAAGTGTTGGGTGACCTCTTTGGGTAAGCTAGGTGTTGCCCTAGCAAAGTTAGGAGTAGGGGAGGTGGGCACCTCACTACCCAAGTTGGCAGAGAGAGAGGAGGAAGACCCCCCTAGAGGGAAGTTTCAGTTTGAGTTGGGTCCTTTTACTGTTGAGATGGCTTCACTACCCAGAGGGAGTGACCCTGACAGGAGGATGTAAGGCAGAGTAGGCCCTGCAAAGGGACAACCAGTTTTCTTCACTGTCTTCCTCGCCTAACAAGCCAGGAAGACTCTCCCAGGGTTGGGCTGAGTCTCCTGGGCGTGTGGGCTGGGGGGGGGTTGTGTGAGAAAACAGGGCTGATTGCAGAGGCCCCATAACTTTTTGCCCCCATTTTCCACTTTTTGCTGGTGTTTTCCTGACTCTAAAGGTGCCCTGGGTACTGCTAACCAGTCCCAGGGCCTGTGCTCTGTGTAAAATGGATACGCAAATTAGGCTAATTATAATTGGCTAAGTTAACCTACCTATAAGTCCCTAGTATATGGTAGGGCATGTAGGTTTAGGGACCACAGCATAGGTGGTGCACACCTAGGTGCATTGCTGAGGTGCCCAGTGTCATTTTAAAAGCAAGCCTGCCTTGCTGGCTGCTTTTAAATTAAAGTTATATGCAAATTCGACTTTGGAATTAAAGGTACTTCCAAAGTCTTAAACTACCTTATTTTTACATATAAGTCACCCCTAAGGTGTTCCCTATGTGCCCCTAGGGCTGGGTGCCATGTAACTATAAGCAGGGACTTTATAAAAATAGATTTATAAGCCCTGGTGAGGTAAAAACAGCCAAATTCGTTTTTCCCTCATGGAAGTAAATGGCCTTCATAGGCTAGAATGGGCAGACTTTATTTTAAATTTTAAAGTCTCCTTAAATGTTACATACCAAGAATTTGGTATCAAATTAATTGTTGTAATAAATCCCACAACTTCCAGTTGTTGGATTTAATATAACTTGTTCAGGTAAAAAGTTTAGACTTTACCTAAAAAGTTGCCAATTTCAGCTCTGCATTGTTTTTGCTGCTGTGCTCTGATTGGCCAGCCTGCAGCAGCTTCTGCCAGGCTGCCTTGATGAGGTGTGAAGTGGCCAGGCTTCACACAAAGGAATGTGCTTGGGGGAGAGAATCTCCCCTCAGCAGATGGTGAGGCAGGAAGGGGGAGGGCTGCCAAACTGGTCTTCAAAGGCAGAGAAGGACATTTGGAGCACCCAGCAACACCCCCACATCCTGCAACCCCAGACAATTAGGTGCCCCCTTGATTAGATTAGGAGAGGGCAGGAGAGGGGTGTGTTTATGATTTTTAGTCACACCAGTGGGTGGGCTCAGCCAGATGTAACCTCCAAAAATCAGATTCATCCATGTTGGATTTTTAGAGACTGTTGCCTTCTGGGATGGATTTTTGCCTCACTTCCCAGGAAGTGGTCATCACAGGGGGACGACCCTGTCCCTGATTGGAGAACCAGGGCCCCCCTGCTTTTCACCCAGGAGCAAGGATAAAACTGGCAGACCTGCACCCACACCTCAGATCCCCTCCAGAAATCAACAAGAAAGGAACTAAAGAAGAATAAGGACTGCCCTGTTGGACCCCTGGCCTGCACCTGGACCCTGCACTCAGAAGGACTGCACCAGCTGCACACTTGGGCTTCACCACAAGAAGGACTTTGCCTGGCTTCAACTGGTTCAAGGAGGGACTCCCTGTTTGCTACAGGTGAAAAATTGCTAAACCAGAGTCCCCTGCACCAACTCCTGAAGAAAGCGACCAGCTGACCACTGTCCAGTGGCCAAAAAGGAGTTTGCGCCAGGTGCATTCTGGGAGTTGAAGTCCGCACCCCCAAGGACCATCACAGAACTTCTGGACCCTTGGGGTGAGCTGTGGACCCCAAAAGAACCTTAAAAGAACATCTGGGTGAAGCCCCAGAAGTTTGGAAAAGATTTGAGAATTTTTGGAAAAAAGCTCCAGAGAGGGACCGACCCGCCGCAGAAATTCTAGCCGGCTTGCCTTAACCGCGACCCGGCCTGACTTCGTGGTTCGTCCCGGTAAAGAAAAACATCCAAAAAAGAGACTAAGGCCCTCATTACAACTTTGACGGGCGGCGGAGGCCGCCCGCCAAAGTTGCGCCGCAGGAATACCGCACCGCGGTCTGAAGACCGCGGCCGGCATTCTGAGTTTCCCGCTGGGCGGGCGGGCGGCCGCCTTAAGGCCGCCCGCCAGCCCAGCGGGAAACAACCTTCCCACGAGGACGCCGGCTCGGAATCGAGCCGGCGGAGTGGGAAGGTGCGACGGGTGCAGTGGCACCAGTCGCGTATTTCACTGTCTGCAATGCAGACAGTGAAATACAAAGTGGGGCCCTCTTACGGGGGCCCCTGCAGTGCCCATGCCATTGGCATGGGCACTGCAGGGGCCCCCAGGGGCCCCGCGACACCCCCTACCGCCATCCTGTTCGCCCGCCAGGAACAGGATGGCGGTAGGGGGTGTCAGAATCCCCTCGGCGGCGCAGCGAGCTGCGCCGCCTTGGAGGATTCAAAGGGGCAGCGGGAAACTGGCGGGAGACCGCCAGTTTCCCCTTTCTGACCGCGGCCAAACCGCCGCGGTCAGAATGCCCTGCGGGGCACCGCCGGCCTGTCGGCGGTGCCTCCGCGTCCAGCGGCCCTGGCGGTTACAAACCGCCAGGGTCGTAATGAGGGCCTAAGTCCGAACGTAAAAAGTTGACCGGGACCTCCCAGCCATCGTATCCGAGAAGGGCTCCATGGACGTCGGATCAAGATCCAGGTTTACCCCGGTCGAAGGATTTTCATTTCGAAAAAACGACTAAGTCCGAAGGTAAAAGTCTCCACCGAGGAAACCCACATTGCGTATCCGGACAAGGGCTCCAGGAGGTCGGATTCAACTGGCAGGTTCGTCCCGGTGAAGAAAAACTTCAAAATAAAGACTAAGTCAGAAGGTAACTTTTTAACCGAGGCCTCCCGCGACCTGTAGCCGAGCAGGGCTCCATCGCGGTCGGCCTGAAAGTTTGACTTTGCCCCGGTCGAGGTGCAACCAGATGACCCGATTGGCGCTTTTTGTTTCTAAGCGCTAGAAAAGTAATAATTCTTTAAAAATTCATATCTCCGGTTCCCCTGAACCGATTTTAATCGTTTTTGTGTCATTTTAAAGATAAAAATATAAACTATTTTTATAAATTGGTTTTGGATTTTTAAACTGTTTCCTGTGTTTTATTTAATTACTGTTTTGTGATATTTGAATGCTTTACACTTTGTCTCCTAAGTTAAGCCTTGACGCTCGATGCCAAGCTACCAAGGGTTGAGCTGGGATTAATTTACTGAGACCTAACTGTACCTATGTGGAGGTTAGTGGCTTGTTGCTAGGTGTAGGTACCTACCTGCCCTACCAATAACCCATTTTCCAACAGAACTGCTGTCAGATCACGAGGAAGGAGCCTGACAACTCAGGAGACACCTAATCTCTGGCAAGTACTTTTCTTGTTTTCTACATAGAGTCTGCAGGCCTACAAAGGATCCATTTCTTTTTGACCCTGGCAAAAATGCCAAAACTCAGGAAAGCAACTCAGCAAACTCAGTAAAGTAGTGAAGTCCCACAGGTGTGAAGCAGGCTTAGGTGATCATCTCCAAATGATTACCAATTGGTACCCTTCTTGTGGTTAATTAGGAACAGATAGAAGGTGATCACTTTTCTGATTTTCTATTTGGTATCTCACAGAAATATAAAGAGGACAGCTACCTTTTAGAGTTACCTTTTCACCTGACTTCATTGACAAGACTCCAGAAATGTAAAACTAGGATCTTCCAGTTGTTCATTGTCTCCACCATCCACCTCCCTTTTTTCACTCCTTCATCTGACATGTCTGTATACATGAACTACAGATTCCCCACTGTGTCCTAGACAACTATACCTGCAATGTGTATACTTCAGTCAGCTGTTCATTTGCCACTGCCATGTCTCTCACATTTCAACGTGTAATTTCAGATTGCGTAAAACTGCCTTCTAGGCCTAGATCTTCACTTTGTAAGTAAAAAAACATACATAATAAATATATCCTGCTTGACAACAACTAGTTGTTGGGTTGTGGTTGCTATGTTTTTTTGCCAATATGTTGTGTTATGACATTTCTATAGTACTTTCGTACCTCTTGTCAAGGCCCCAAAGTGCTTTGCTAAAGGGTTGTATGATGGAACAACACATGCACTTCCCAGGCATACTTTTACAACACGGTAAGTAGAATGCATGTGTCATTACCACACATGCACTTACAACATTTTTGTTGTGACGGTATGGTTTGTAAAGGCATATGTGGGGTAAAAAGCAAAATGAGTACAACCCATATATATATATATATATATATATATATATATATATATATATACACCTTTCCACCCTATCCACCCTAAACTCTAAAAATTCCCTTACCGCCCAAAAACCCTTTAGAACAAAAAAATACTTACCTTTAAAACCTTTACCATTCATGTCTTTACAACGAAGTTTGTTGTGAAAGCTTGTGTGGCAAAGGTATATTTGTGGTAAAGGCATGCATGGTAAAGCCATGTGTGGTAAGCGTACATGTGTGGTAAAGGCTTTGTGGTAAATGCATTACGTTGTATTTTCTGCATTGTAAGAGATGTTTCTCTTCATCAACATCAGGCGAGTAGATGCAGTTTCACTAGTGCATGGATGGGCATCATGAATTGGCTGAAGTGACATTTATTAGTGTTGAGTATTGGAGAGCTTTGCAAGTCCCTTAGAATGTGCCACAGACTTGACTTGGCAGTATGTATGGCATCTTGCACATCTGGTTATAAGTGAAGGAATGTGAGGATTAAATCACCAGCAGCATCTACAAACCGGTCATGGATTGTGGTCTGAGGCTCTGATGGGTCCTTAATTCAGGACAATTCAAGTCTTTATTTCTCTTCTGCAGTCTTAATCATTGCTAATGTTGCTTATGCTTTTGGGACTATGTTATAAAGCTTGCATATCTGTACTGAGAACAAGGTTCCGCTTTGGCAATTTATTTTCCTAAGTGGGAGGTATCTGTCGGAAGTCTATCATTGCTCTGAGGTTTCTCCTTTGGTTGCATAATCTAAGTTTGAAGTGTAAGAAGATTGGGCATACTTCTTATAGGTAAGCAGTGAAGGGCATTGACAGCAGTATTATGGTTCTGTATTTTTAAGTTAGGGACTTGTCTGTTTGCTTGCCGTGTTCTAAATGCTTTTAGATTCCTGATCAATTTGCTAGCAAGTTCAATGTGGAGCTCATTTTGCACATTTTAGATGGGATGTCAGTGATACTTGTATCCTCTGTGAGAGGCCTAGCTATAGGAAGATACTTTGATGTATTTAAATCATATTTAACTTGTCACGTGTCACTTATTGATCTGGGACTGAAAGGAGAGGTTTGAATTAATTACCATGTCAAGATTTTCATTTCACTCAGCATCACTGAAGGTTGTCCTACACCAGAGTCCAATTTTAAGAAGATCCAAGTGTTGTCAGTATAGTTTTAGCATGTGAGGTTTAAAAAGTTTGCAAAGCCAGGAAGAGTGTCCAGGTACATATTAAAAAGTAGGGGCTGTGATTGTTGAGCCTTATGGCAGGATTCTATCCATTTCAGCACAAAACCATTGACACCAGTGTCATAAAGTCCTTGGGCTTTGTCAAATGCTGACAATAGGAGTACAGCTGAGCCACCATTAGGGTCAATGGAGTTCTTAATATTGATAATACAAATAATGTCTGACATAAATATTGTAGCCTATCTATTGTTTACTAAAATGTTGCTCCATTGGGTGCAGATTTTCTTTCATTAACTCCAATAGGTCGATATTTTTGTAAACGAAATTTAGGACAGACATTTTTTTTATCAGATGATATTTAGGTCAGGATTTTCTCGACCCTTATGGCCACAGTGTCAGACCTCTTTGACTATTTTGAAGAACTCTTTGGGTGGGTATGTAGTGTAAGTGATGCATTGTATGTAGTATGACCTCTACACTTTTTAATAGTTCCACCCCTCCTTTGCTCCTCCATGCTCCCCCTGCTACTCATGTATGTTTACATTCATCCTCACCCACTCCAACTTTGCTTCACCTCTCTGGGCACAACCTATTCGTTTTGTCAATGCTTGTTTTAATGCTTATCTCTACCCATGTAAGTTGAATATGCTGCCATATGGAGTATGTGGTGGACGTCCTCTACTTTGCAAGCTAAAGTTGTTTATGGCTCCATTGCTCACATCTCCTTTTGGTAGCTTGCCATCACACCTTACCTTCTTTTTCTCTCTTTGTCCCCAGTATTTTAGGACTTGCTAGAGCTTTCTTTTTTACAAAGCTCAAGTCAACACATCACCAGAAATGAAACAAGCATTGGCATGGATAATAGGTCTAGTTTCAGAAGTGAAACAGTAGTTTCATTGATTGGCGAGTCTATGTGTGGTATTTGCCATTAGAAAGTGAGTAAATGCAAAGTTCAATCAGTCGGTGGATGAATGCAAGGGTGCCATATGACTTCATGGATGATATGTGATTATGTGCATGAATAGATGGACGAGTGAGCTAAAATGTACATTGACACATTGAGAGCTTTCTCCCACCAAGCGGGGGACAGTTTCCTGCCTGGTATCACTGTGCTATGTATGGTGGTCATGGACAGAAAGAAAAATGGCAGACATTAATTCATAAAAGTGTCCTAAGCCAGCTGCTACTTCTGACACCATCCTCATCAGCATATGTCCCTCTAAAATGAGGTTTCTGATAACACAGCCAGCAATGGCTTCGCCATTGAAAACACAGAGTGCTTCCCCACCTCTGAATAAAGGAGGGGGACTGGTGGTTGTGAAGATTAGACATCCTTCAATGTTTGATGGCAGTGCTGCTACCACCCAACTCTAAATGATGTCCATAGACTACTACTAACCACGTGCATTTAATGTTTACAATTAGGTGCAAATGCAACATTAAAGTGAAATAAAGTTCAGAGACTGGGGTTTTAAAACAATTGTTTCTGAGATACAATCCCAAGATTATGTTACATTCAGTATTTGTAAATCTTGCACATTGTGAACCAAATATCTACGGATGCCTGAAAATTATAACATGATATCCATTGACATGGGAATCAGAGGACTTGGCAGTTGCAGTGGTGCAATAGAGTGAGAACTGACCAGATTCAGTTCTGGTACCTATTCCAGTGGCGTAACATAAGCCCCCACAACCCCTGCGGTACGGAGGGGCCCGAGCTCCAGAGGGCCCCCTAAGCACAGCTGGCACTGTGCACTTGCAGGGGGCCCTTTACCTGAGAGCTCCTAACCTGGTCTGGGGGAGCTCCATGTCCTTTACAGGGTACCCCTCAAGTTTTGTTAGGCCACTGAGCTATTCTTGAGCTGAAACTTGAGTCTGAGCTAGTGCCAGTGAATCATTCTACCTATGTCCCAGCACTGTGTGCTGGCAAGGGACACATGCACCATCGTGGACATATTTCCTCCACTTCGACACGAAGGGAGCAAAGTGCTGTTGTCTAGCATGATAATGGTTAAGCTAATCAATCGACAATCTAATTCATTTTGCCAGAATAGTGGCCACCACACCCAATAGACCTTCAAGAGGAGCAAGGAAAGCCCCTGCTGTCTGACTTGTTACATTGCTAACAGATAATGTTTTAAAGTGTTTGACATTCTAAGCCTCTAGGTGTGTGTAAGACATGCTGTTTAGAAATATCAGATATTTATTGCTATATGTGTTATCCTTTAATGTCAAAGTCTCTTTGCACCTGTGTACCACAATGCACACTGGTATATTTTACAATCAAATATCAGTGTTGTTAACTTATTGATTTGAATTGTTCTTTAGCCTCAATATGCATGCTGAGTTACATTGCTCTTGCGCGCCTAGAAGCCATTTTATTTATGGTGCTACGTTTGCACATGTCCTCCGTCACGTGGTAAAGAGCAGCCTTGCTTTTAATATTGACAACCAGAAGTGTTATTTAAAACAATATTGAGGTGAGCAGGGTTTTCATGTATTGCATCTGCTTCGAGAATATCTCTCATTTTCTCTGTGAGAAGATCCGGCCACATAATCATTAGATACGTCTTGTTGAAAGTAACACGTTTCTGTCTCATGTGTGCGCTCAATGGACTTGTATAGAGGGAAAAATGTAATGTAAATATTGCATTCCTTTTAGCATTCCATGTTCCAATTGGCTGTTTTGGGTGAGAGCTCTGGTTGGTTGAAATGACAATCGTCTCGTGATTATTTACTGTGCTGTCAGGTTCTTTTTTTGCATTAAACCTGTGTTCGACTTTCGGTTTCTTGATGTGTTGTGTTTTATTTAAAATGCAGGGCCTGATTATGAGTTGCTCCTTAAATTCCAACCAATGCGTAAACCCCTGTTTGCCATGGGTCGAAATTACGAGTTTGGTTTTATTTAACACATAGGGTAATCATTGGATGCAGTAAATAACTCAACATTTATTAAATTTAAGCAGGTTAAACCTCCCAAAATGTAATGCGGAGAAGCTTATGGTATTTACAGCATCATGTGGCTTTTGGTGCAGTAAACAACAAAATCCACATTATTTCTCAGAAACTCTTAATAGGTGGTATGTATTGTACCCAATAAATAAGGAAACCTGTGGTATCGTTAATTACCAGGTGAGATAAATAGCATATATACTTGTAATCCTGTCCATAGTATTTTTACTTTAACGAATAATCATCACTTGTCTGGCACATACATGGAGCTGTTTGCAGTAGCCATATAACCAAGTAAACTATTTTACCAGGATTGTAACTGCAGCCAACACAAATAAATGTCTTAAAAAAGCAATAATTTTCTGATCTGCCTTACATAAAATACAAACTGAACGTTCACTTACACACTATGCTCTTCAGCAGGTGTGTTAACCCGCTGAGATATTCAAACCTGTGCCTAGTGAGTGCCAGAGATTGCTCCAGCAAATACATTAACCACAAGTGGTATTGTACTAGTAACATATCCCAAAACTTGCTGGCTCCACAAACATCGCTGCATGTGGTGTCTTAACTCCCCAAGGTAGCTCAAAATGCAGTCTGTTTGTGACCAATTAGGTAAGCTCAACCAGCTAGTTTTCCCCAAATTTTCCTTGTTGCCAATTTCTATGAAGACAGAGTTTGGGAAAAAAAAATCTTAGGTGACTCATTCACTCCGCTCCTTATAGCACTGTTGATCAGCGCTCCACCCACTTCTGCAACCTCCCTGAAATTACATGCTTTCATTTGTACCATAGAGCAGGTAAAAGGTATTGATTGGGTGGATGTGAGGAATATACTTGCAGTGCGATGGGCTTGTCAATTTCTACTTGCTTTCTGGAAAACACATGCATGTATTCAACTCCATTTGCATGAATCAGATCCTAAAATTTGAGCTAAACTTCTCGTTCTAATAGGTGGGTGTTCCCATGTTGTGTCCTTCATATTCTTGTTAACTTGTCTTGATATTTGATTCTTAGGTGGTGATTTTAAGTTTGGGGCCAGCTGACAATTGTCTCGTGTAGCAGAAGCGGCGCCTCTCCAACATCAACTCAGGCCATTCTACAGGCATGACTATAGACATTTTACCCACATGTATAGCTCATTGGGTTTAAAAAAGTGACAGGCAGTCTACCATGGCAACATGGTAGGATTGCTATCACTTACACCATTTTGGAAGGCAGACACCCTCTTACTCCCAACACTGATCTGTCTGTGAAAAGAACAGAAATAATTCTCCCCACATACTGGAACACTTGGTGATCCCATACAGTATGGATGCTGGCAGATGAAGATGGCCCTTTTGATGCCATCCTGGCAAGCCTACTCAAGTGTATTCCTAATGATGAAGTCATTGATGATTAGGCTGTTGGGAAAAGCCAGTTCCACTGCAGGGGAAATGAGAAGAAGGCAGACAACATATTTGCGGAATTGGCAGGTTTCCTGCAACTGCACTTCTTCAAATAAGATCTTTTACCTTTGGTAACAGGAAGGCTTGTATGTGTGCAACCATGTGTGTTCAGGCTAATTGCTTGATAAAGCATTGTCTGAGTGCAATAAATTGAGCTCTGTGTTTGATTTTGCTAGGGTGGTTGCAATAATTATTTAATAGGCTTGTCTCTTTCATTCACTTAATCAATTTTTGAATGCAAGTGAGCGGCACTGTGTTCGACCGCCTGCATAAATTGCATCAAGTTGTGGCACAAATCTATTTCTTCAGAAGGGAACTGCTAAGCTGGAGGGTATTTTCTCTTTTTAGATGGAAGCCTACCAGACAGAACAGCTGTCTGGTTTGCTAAAGAAATCTTAGGGACATTCATAAAGCTTCCTTGGGAATGCATTATGCCCGCTGAGAGGCTTTGTGGTTTGTAACTCACAATTCCTGGCTTTCTATTTGCTGGCTTTATTTGTTTAAGGATGTCCAGGTTCAGTTTGTCCCTCCGAAGGAGCAAAGCCTTTTCACACTACCTCACCTTTTATTCTTCCACAAGTGCTCCTTTCTGTAAAACAGGCCTGTAAATCTAGGGCCTGATTCCCAAAGGTAAACTTTGACCTGAATGCTATGTGTAGACCAGAAGTCAAAGGCCAGGATTCACAAAGTTAAACTTAGACCACACAGACCTGAAGTCTAAGTTTAACTTTGTGAATCGGGCCCTTAGACTTAAAAGGTAACTTAGTCCTGAAGTTTAAGTTTACTTTTGTGAATTGGGCCCTTAGACTTCAGGTCTAAACTTAAACTTCAGATGTAAGTTTAACTCTGTGAATCTGGCCCAATGTTCTTACCTTGCCACATCTGCTGTGCATTCAAAGACAGAAGTGAAATGTCTGTCTTCTGAAGGAGGTTGGTGTTTTCTGTGACTCCAAAGTGAGAGGATTTATGTGACAATCTTGCAGGATACTAGGGGTAAAGATTTGTTTTCCTAGCACACAACAACATTTAAAGGAACTGTGCAAGCATGTCAGAATATATCAGAATTAGCAAAGTACAAATGATGCACATATTTTGAAAATTCTGCAGTGTGTTGGAAACAAATACTTTAATATGACCAAGAAAAATCAATACACTAGGTGATGCCATTTCCACACATTATATTTGGTGCGATGTACAGTTTTATTATTAAAATTGTATGTCTGTGAAAATGTAATGGTCATTTCAACTTAAAATGTGTTGTCTATAATGGCAGTGTGCTACCAGACCATGCATACTCCACTCTACGCCACTCTACTCTACTCTGAACCACCTGCCACTGCACTCTACTGTGCATCACTCCACTTTACACCATACCACTGCACTCTGTGCCACCGCACTCCACTCCACTCTGCACCACTCCACTCTATGCCACTGCACTCTATGCAACTTCACTTCTCTCTACTCTACTCTGCACCACTGTACTCTATGCCAATGTATTCTATGCCACTGTGCTCTACGCCACTCTACTCTGCACAACTCCACTCTATGTCACTCTGCAACACTGCACTCTTCTCCACTGCACTCAATGCCAATACACTATATGCCAGTGCCTTCTACTCTGTACCACTCCACTCTACGCCCCTGCACTGTATACCAATCCACTGTATGCCACTCTAATCTACTCGCCAACACTGCACTCTATGCCACTGTACTCTACACCACTTTATGCCATTATTCTACGGCACACCACTCTATGCCACTGCACTCTACCTTGCACTACTCCACTGTAAGCCACTTGACTCTACTCTGAAACAATCTACTCTGTTCCACTGCACTCAACGCCACTCTACTCCACTCTGCACCACTCCGCTCTACTCCACTACACTCAACACCACTCTACTGTAAACCACTCCACGCTACTCTGCACCACTCTATGCCACTGCACACTACACCACTCTACTCTGACCACTACATTCAATGCCACTGCACTTTATGCCAATAAACTCTATGCACCTGCAATCTACATCACTGCACTCTGTGCCACTGCACTCTACTCTACACCACTGTAGTCTATGCCACTGCTCTCTACATCACTCTACTCTATGCCACTGCAGTCAACACCACTGCACTCTATGCTACTCTACATCATTCACTCTACAACACTTTACTCTGCAACACTGCACTCGTCACCACTGAACTCTATGCCACTCTACTCTGCACTATTGCACTCTACGCCACTGCGCTCTGCAGCACTCCTCTCTATGCCACTGTACTCTACGCCACTCCATGCTACACCACTATACTCTATTCTGCACCAGTGTACACCACTGCACTCTACATCACTCTACTCTGTACTACTCTATGCCACTGCACTCTATGCCACTTTACACCACTCTACCCTGCTCTGCTCCACTGCACTCCGCACCACTGTATTCTATGCTACTTCACTCTATGCCACTCTACTCTGCCCTACTCCACTCTGCACCACTGCACTTTATGCCACTGCACACTATGCACCACTCTACTCTATGCCACTGCATTCTACAATGCTGCATTGTACGATGCTAAATTCTATGCTGCTGCACTCTACACCACTGCACTCTACGCCTCTATACTCTGCAACACTCTATGTGAAAGCTCTACACCAGTCCACTCTACTCTATTCCACTGTATGCCACTCTACGCTAATGCACTCTACACCAGCCCACTCAGCTCTGCTCTACGCCACTGTGCACCACTCTACACCACTGCACGCTTACTCTACTCTGCTTCACGCTACTCTATGCCACTGCACTCTACACCCCTGCACTCTACACCACTGCACTCTACTCGGCACCACTGTACTTAATGCCACTTCACTCTATGCCGCTCTAATATACACCACTTTACTCTATGTCACTGCACTCTATGCCACTCTACATCACTGCATTCTACAACACTCTACTCTGCAACACTGCACTCTACGTCACTGAACTCTAGGCCACTCTACTCTGCACTACTGCATTATATGCCAATGCACTCTACGTAATTGCACTAACTCCACTCTATTCTGCATCACTCCACTCTGTGCTGCTGCACTCTACGGCACTCCAATCTATGCCACTGCACTCTATGCTACTGCATTTTACTCTACGCCACTGCACTCTACTCTGCACCACCCTATGCCACTCTACCCTGCACCAGTCATTGCCAGTCCTCTCCTCTACACAACTGTAGTGTAGGCCATTGTACTCTATGCAACTGTACTCTACTATGCTGCACTCTAATCTACACTACTTCATTCTACGATGCTGCATTTTATGCTGCTGAATTCTATGCCTCTGCAATCTACGCCACTGCACTCTAGGCCACTATACTCTGCAACACTCTAAGCCAGTGCACTGAAAACAAGTCCACTCTACTCTAAACCACTCCGCTGTACATCACTCTATGTGACCCAACTCTATGTCACTCCTATACACAACAGTCTATGCCACTCCACTCTACAACACTCCTCTCCATTCTTGGCCATTCCACTCCATGACGCTCCATGCCACCCTCCTCTATGCTACTAATTTTTAGCCACACTGAACAGCAGGCACACTGGTGTACAACAAGGCTAAAACACTTTGGCAAGGCCAGTAAGTCTTGCGTAGGTGAGCCCTATTTGCTTTGCTGGTGCTTGGTACTTTTTGGACAAACCTGTTGTAAAGGATAATGGGCAGTTTTAAGGTTCATCAAGCTTTGTTAAAGTAGTTAGAGTTTATCTATGACTTAGGTCAATTAGCAACATGATACTGCCATAGGTGAAAAGATGTTTAATGTGCTTGCTGAACAATTTTAGATTTACCGCCATATGATTTCTGCTAGATTATGATTCTTAAAGTATCTATGTATATTTGTTTGTGGTGGGATTTGAAAATTACAAACCTGTTGAAAAATGGAGGATTGACCAATGTGGGAGAGTGCTAAAGTGCTATTTGAAACCCTTTACAACAAGGGATGACACTCAGGCCTCTGCCGTATCCGGTGGTAGGGCTCTATGAAAACTTGTGTATTTGAGTTGTTTCCGAACTGTCGGTAGGTTAGAGCAGCTTTGATACTGATGGAGATGCTGTTCCAGATACTGGTTGCAAAGAAAGAGAAGGTTTGTCTTCTGTTTGTGGCCTACATCAGAGGTAGCCTGTCCCATAGACAGAAAAGGTAGATAAATTAATGCCTCTGAAAGACCTAGGACAGGGTCAGTCAGATATACCCACCTTTCTGAATTCGGTCAATCAACTGTCGGGCTCTACTTTATACCTAACTAATTCCACCCCAGCCCTAATAGTTTTTCTGAGTCATTGGCCTATCTAGAATTCTTTCGATATCCATAGAGACCAGCCGAAGCATGGCTCAAATAAAGCAGCTGCTATTAGAATATAGCAAGCTTTATCTCAGTTGCTGATTGCAGAAGAGGCCTGTCAAGAAATCTGTGGCCGGCTCCTTATCGATCAGGCTTTTTTGAAACCACAGAGCCGAACAACGCGGCGAGGGGAGAGGAGAGTAGCAGTGGCCGCAGCCAAGAGAGACCAGGGCCCAGGAGGCTGCTAAAGGGAAAAGCCACGGTTCTAATTTATGTGATGATATAGGAGCCAACCGGGCTAAGGTGGCCTCCCGCCGGAGTTGCAGACACATCCAAGGAGGATTTTGCTCCCAAGAAATAAGCGCTTTTCTCCTGTGATCTACAGCGTGAGAGGTCAGTTTCAGAGCACCTCCGCTCGTGGGATGAGTGGAGGAGGTTATTGTTTCATGGCAGGCGATGGTCCTGTCGCCTTTTGATCGTTGTTGGACCAACACGACTCTTGCTCGACTCCCGTGGGCGCCTAGATTGGTCACCAGGGAAACGGAGGCGGAAAAAGAGAATGTGAAGTGTCGAAGAGAGCAAGAGCTACGAGCAATAGCATTTCCTTGGCCTGCATTATATCGCTGAGTACGAAAAACGCCAGGCGCCACCTTTAGGTTTTTGCTGGAGGTAACTGCCTCTGGATTGACTCTTGAAACTCATTTGAACAGTTTTGTAAACACTGTTTTTTACTGTCTGGCTTCTAATTGTTTATAGATGTATGTTTCTTTGTTTCGTTTCTGCTCGTTTTAGGAGACAGCTCTGTGTGCCTTTTCTGAGTACAGTAAAGTGGGACCTCAGTTTGGTGTCATCAGGAGAAAAAGCGAGTGATGTTACTTTTGCGACCCTTATGATACGGGTAAAATGAAACAATTATAAGGCACGCACCTAACAGCATGTAGCAGCTTCATAAACATACAGCGATCTACTGCGTAGCCCGGTGTGCAGGGTTTGTTATAGTGCTAGAAGATAAACACCTGCACAATGAATAAATAAGTGCCAGAGCTTGAAATGATAAGGGTGTTTCAAAAGGTATTCGCCTGGAGTTCGGACACATATTATATATTCGGCTTTAGACGAGTACTTGTTATTTGCGTATGAGATACCAGATATTATACCACGAGGTATATTCTCTAAAATGGCGCAATATCCCTTGTCTGGGTCCTGCGTCAATTGGTTGACCGCGTGCAATACGGACAGTACGCATATTGCGTAAAAAATGTGCTTTCCTCGGTCCTGGTGGAAGCTCGTGTCTGCACAGCGGAGCACTGAAAGACAGATTGCAAGATTAGAAGGCTGTTTCAGATTTCACTGGAGAAAGGCCAGCATCATGTTGCGTGGTGCTTGGAGTTTCTGAGCGATGCTTAGAAGCCCATGGCCGGCACTATTAAATATCAGAGCGCCGAATACCAAGGGTACAGACTTCAAGCCACTTCATGTCTCTTTAATCCATTACCAGAGTCCCATTACCAGACCACTTTCTCTTTACCTCACTCTTCCATGTTTCTGCTTGCTTCTTTTGTGACAGTTTTTCCATCTTTCCCTTCCTCCTTTCTCCTTTTTGTGTGTTTCCCTATTTTGATCTCCCGAAATGACTGATGAGAAAAAATAAGTGCTGGCCCCCAAACATGACTGCTGGTGGCCCCCACGGGCAACCACAGAGTCAAATTGAGCACTGGCTCCTCTCAACTACTTGTTTGTCTCTTCTCCAACATCTGTCATGCTTCTTTGCAAATGAGAGCACTCTCCGTTGGGATTGCACTGCCACAAAATGTGTGCCACCTCAATGCGAGTTATAGAAGGTCTTTAACACCCGTTGTACCCCGGGATCAATTTCTATAATAAACACTCTGATATACTATTTTGGGGAAACATTGGGGCTATATTAGAAACATTACCCCAGATGCACAATTGGCTTTTACACCTATTTTTTTAATCCCTTGAACACTTTGGTATTACAGTAGGTGCTGCAGAAATTTGTGCAATCACTTCTGTAATGTGTGTTGATTCAGTGCACATTTTGTGCCTGTGAAATCCCCAGGGGCAATTACCTCATTTACATGGAGGTGCAGCCTTATGCAAATGAGAGATCACTTTTGCCTCTGTGACTCAAAAGGGGGCAAACAAACTATTAGGAGGCACATTTTGGGTGCCAAATGAAGTGTGTGCACAGTCATTGCAGCCCCTAAGGATGCCACTTTGGAAGGGACATGGCGATCCCAAGAACATACCAGACATTGCCCCACAAGCAGAAGCAGTCGCACATTTCATCCGCCAGTGAGGGGATCACTGCCATCTTTGCAGCATACTCTGGGTTCCGCTGTGTTGGAAAGTGGGCAGGCAGTTTCTAACAATAGGTAGGCGGTAAGCCTTTCAATGCTATTCTTGGCACTGCACATTCTATATGAAATAAGGAGTACTGTCTCTATCTGCACTGGGTGCACCCATTTGAGGGTGTGCCTGTCACAGACATGGATAGTGTGCCATATTCCATAATGCAGCCCCCATATCTCCGGTGGCATGGAATCAACTTGTCACTATCCACTACTCCCACTTCAAGCAAATGATGCCCTGGAACAACCAGATGTTATAAGACTTGAAAGATGCAGTGTACGAATATATAGTGGGATATCTCCTTAGCTCTATGGGTAGGCCACATCTTATATTGAGTGTACATGTGATGTGCCCAGCAGCACACAAATATGTGGGGTGAAGTGGCACAGAGTGGAAAAGCTGGGATTAGAAAGTAGGACCAAGATTGCTCTGCTAATGGCAATTTAGTCATAAAATGAGGACTCAGCTTTGACAGCTACCCTCACCTCCTCGGTGTACTTACTTTAGTCTGAGGTTAGGCCCAAGGCTACCAAGTGGATAAGGCAGTCTTTCTTGTGCTGTATTTAAATCCTGCACCTTATTGGAGAAGCTGGGGCCTCTGGTCTGGTTGGGGGCAGGTAGGGGATCAGACAGTAAAATACTGAATACATTTTATGTACGTCTCACAATCATCTAGAGAGCATTGAACCTCAGCCTACAAAAGAAGGTCACTGTGAAGCCCCTGAAAGTACGGCTAGTGTGGTCATTACTGGATCACCAGTCTGACTGGTGCAGAGGAGTTGTGGCCTAACTGCCAGAGCTGCGAACTTTGCAACTGGGGAGTCAGGTTCAAATCTTAGAGTGGACTCAACATTCTGTAATTTTGGGCTAATCATTTAAAGCCATATTTATCAAAGATTTGCGTTGTTCATGCACCACGCAATGTGGTGCAAGAGCAACCCAAATCTTAAGGCAGATTTATCAAGCCAGGCAAGGTCACCTTGTGTGGCTTGGCCTGGCTTGATAAATCTGTAGTAACTCAATGCAGTGCAAAATGTTGCATTGTGTTACTCTGCGCCGAGAAGGTGTTCCATGGGTGGAGCGTGGGTGTTCCCATGCATCTACACATGGATATTGGCACATTCCCAGATTTACCATTACTGGTAGACCTGGGATTGGGTCAAAAACCTACACCTCCCCAGGTAAGACAAAACTAGCAGAAATAGCATTAGTTCTCCTTGTTACTTTTTCTTTTCCTGTGTGCTGCATTTTGCAGCACACATAGAAAGAGGAATATGCCTAAGGGGATTGTTTTTATGCAGGAAGGTGTCCCTTTCTACACAAAAATAATGCTTCTTACAACTCAGGCACCCAGGACCATGGTGCAAGGGAGCTAAGCAGCACATTGTTCACCAGTGCAGGGAAAAGTCAGTAATTCAATGTACAATGTTAAGTGCAGCACATTCCTGTCCTTTCCCTATCATACAGCACAGCAAATGACTTGCTGCATTGTCTGATTTGTTGATAATTATGTCCCTTAATCTCTCCACGAATAAACAAAAGAATCTGAGTTTGTGTTATGTAATGGAGTGGTCATGTGAAATGCTCTAATGCCCTTAGCATAAATGAGCTCGCCTAAATGAACAGCGAAACAAGTTTATTGTCATCTTTTGACAAAAGCGCCCATGAGCAAAAACAAAAGAAAAACAAGAGTGAAAACTGAGAAAAAGATGACTTTGCAAAATAAAAGAAAGTTAGATTTAAAAAATAAAACTTTGCAATTTGTTTGCCCTGCTGGGCACATTTTTGTTAGTCACAAGCTTTCTGTTTGCATGGCACTGGAAGTTAAAAAGAACTAATAATACCTTGATCATGTAGGGAGCAGCGGATGGGCACTAATTAAGTTGAATCAATTAGTGCTTGAGGCCTGTTCCACACAGAGAAATGGAAATGATGCCAGGCGTGCCTTGACAAATTACCAGGCTGTAAAGAAGAGTGCCACGAATACCAACAGTGGTGGTCTCCAGGGCCTTAACTGAACACAACTGAGTCTCGCAAGCAAGACGCATGCGCTAGGAGTCAGTTGTAGGCTCTAGAGTATACAGAGCAGGCCTTTCATACCAAGGAGTTGTACGAATGTAAAAAATAAAATGTGGCTTCAAAGGCAAGAAGCAGAAACCCAAGTAAAGCTGCAGGGATCCATAAACACAGCTACACATCTGGCAGTTTCCCTTTCTTAAGATGTTTGGCAGCACATGGTAGGAGGACTTTGTGTGTGGTTGCACTTCAAAAGAATGTTCTCCTTCATTTTAAAGGGCCTGAGCAGTGTAGAGAAACAAACAATCCTCTTTGTCCGGTCCAGCCTTGCTAGCAATCACCAACAACATATTCCAGAATGTTCCTTTGTTTCATGATGTCTGGCTAGGCCTTGGGACACACTGTGACATCATTCAGTGGATGACTCCTCCTGAAGTGCACAACAGAAGCATGGTACCCTTTGTAGTTTATGGTTTTGTGTATCCTGTTGCGTGTGTACAGTGCAAAAGCATGTCTTAGAAGTTTTCATGAGATCAAGGAATTAAAGATGCAAGGAAGCAAAGAACATCCCCTTTGCAGACTTACATGGGATGAATTTGAAGAGAAAGTTTGCTTTGATGCTTCAGGGGTGTGTAAGGTACCCTTGCACCGAAGACACTGGTGTTACTATTACATTACAAAAGGTTTATTGCTCACAAACATATTGCTGGGATGCCTATATTCCAACTGCCTGAAAGAGAGTGTGAAACCCGACATCAGGAGCAATAACTTCAAAGCCAAAGGCATCAAATGAGTGATTTTAGTAAATATGAACAGATCTTGGACCAGATAACCTAATCTGTACCCATGGTGCGATGGGCCCTATGAGCTGCCTGCCTGCAGGGGTAGAGATTGTTCTCACAGAAGTTAAAGTGATGCCACCACATAGCCTTTATGCTTGCAGAAGTAGTGCATTTCATAGACAGGGGCATGTCTTAGTCTGTGAGGTTAAAGGTTGTGGCTCTGAGATTTTCCAACACCTACTAAAAACTATGATGAGACCAGATCTTAGATGAGCGAGAGGGAAGGCAGTTTTGTGGGACCATGTTCTAGAAAGTGAACAGCATCGTAGCCCTTCGTATCCATCCAAGCACTGAGGTCTCTGTGTTGAGAAATACAGGCAATAAGTGGTATGGTGACTTCAGCACCAACGGGAAACAAGTTTGTCAGCCATCGGCCAGTACATTAAGGGGCATATTTACTAATCTTTCATACAATATGGGAGAGCAAGCAAGGTTACTGATCTGTTTTGCATGAATGAAAGAGAGCAGAAATGCTCAATATTTACAAAGATATGAAGCACTGCTGCTCTTTCCTTGCCCTAACACACTGTGTGCTGACTAGAACCAATGCAGGCATTCGTGCACCACAGTGCAGGAGTACCTGCATAAAGGACAAGCTTGTTTTTGTGGAGGAAGCGATACTTCCATGCACACACACAATTTGAAGAGGATTAACAAGGAGAAATTAAGGTATTTTCCTTGTTACGCCTCACTGGGGCAGGCATGGCATTTTGGCACATTTCCAGGTTTGCTAGCTTCAGTAAATCTGGGAATGCACCAAAATCCCCATGAGAGGATGCATTAGAATGTCCAGGCTTCACACATGGAACACCTCCCAGCTTGAAATGTAATGTAACACAGCACATGCAGCTAAATCATGCTACATTTTTTACAAACCACACATGGTGCGCAAATCACCTTTTGCATGGCTTTGTAAATATTACTGAAACCCTTGCATAGCCTTGGGTCGCCTTGCATGATGCAAGTATAATGGAAAGGCTTGATAAATCTGGGCCTGAATGTCTACTGAAGTGATACCTGTGATGTATTTGGAGCACAGATTCCAAATATAGTAAGATAGCTTGGCAGGCTAATGAACCTACTGTACAAATGTTTGTGTGTGGAAACTCAAGGCTATTTCTTGTTAAGTTTTTGATAGAATGTAAATTTATACCAAGGCGCAGAGGAACATGTTACCAGGAGAAGCATCTCAAACATAAGGTGCTGCAGGTACAACGGCAATGTGTGCTTTATGCCAGTTAAATACAAATTGCAGAAAAGAGTAGGACACAAGATTGCTTTTGTAGACAATAGCAACATTTTATTGGGACAGTATTAGACAAGAAGACTGTACAGTTAGACCAGAGGTAGTCATTTTTGTGCCAAGTTTGTAGTCATTTTCGTGCCAAGTTTGTGTCACGTTCATGACACATACCCGGTGGAAAATGTTATGGAGGTATTCACTATCCAATGCAAATGAAAATTTCCTTTGTAAAGTATAGCAAAGTAACACAAAGTTGTGCTGTGTGCTGCTTTCCATTACTTTGCATCAAAGAGGAGTTCTACGAGTGGCACATGGGAATTCCCATGCAACCACCCAGGGATTTGATGCAAAATCTGTACAAACATTGGTAGTCAGAGATTTGCACAAAACTCCTATGCCTCATTGAGGTAGGAATAAGAAGGAAAATGTTTTAATTTCTCATTGATTTCCAACTTTCCATGCTTGCTGCATTGTACAGCACATATACAGAGTGGGAAAAGACTTGAACCATAGTTTTTGTACTAGAAAGAACACTTTCCAGTGAAAAACCTATGCTTCAGAGAACATGCACATCCTTGCACAATAGTGCAAGGGGGTGTGCATGGGGCTTGACTGCCAAAAGTGTGCCAGCGCTTGGGGAGAGAAAAATGAACCATGTCTTGGAGATATGGCATATTTTTTCTCTCCCTTCGATGCAAGACAGTGCAGCAACTTTGGTGTAACATTTCCTTGTATCAAGGAAAGGCACATCTGAGTCTATGGCGGTCCTTATGAACATGGCGGGAAACGCTGCTGACCGCCGTGGCGACAATGAACAGAAGACCGCTATTGGCGGTGAACAGAAGACTGCCATTGGCGGTGAACAGAAACCCGCCATATAATGAACCAAAAACCAGATTCTGTCAAAAATCACTAGTCCACCAGTTTCCGCCAGGACCCTGTTGGCGGAAATGCTGGACGTCCCACCCCGCCACCGCCGAGCACACCCACATCCCGCCATCCGAACAATGATGCACAAATCACCTTGGCGGTCAGTGGAAGCCGAACGACCATTGGCAGTGCAGACCGACACAGGCGGCAAGTGGACCCAACAGTAAGAAGTGCACACATTGGATAAGTTAGAAACCCACACACCTGACATACATCCACAACACCATAAAAACACTCACAGACACACCCCACAATCCTTTGCAACGAAAGTAGGCCAACGAAGACAGAGAACACCAGAAGCAGACGCCGAACGTCACAATACACAAAACTCACACTGAACCACAGAAGAGCACCCTCACCACGATTCCACCCCAGACACTATTCATCACACTCACCATGTCACCCCCCAAACATCCACGCTTCACAGAAAGGGAGCTAAGGACCATGGTGGACGAGATCCAGAAGGTGGAGCCACAACTATTCGGGGCTCAGGTGCAGCACACACCCATTGCCAGGAAGATGGAGCTATGGCAGACCATTGTCAACAGGGTCAATGCAGTGGGACACCATCCATGCACCAGGGATGACATCCGTAAGAGATGGAAGGACCTGCGCAGGAATGTCAGGGCCATGGCATCCAGGCACCACATTGCAATCCAGAAGACTGGGGGAGGACCTCCACCGACACCACCCGACTACACTGGCTAGGAGGAAAAGGTACTGGCCATCCTGCACCCTGAGGGACTCACTGGACTCACTGGAGGAATGACTCGGGTAAGTCATCTACATATACCCCATATCCATCACACCTGGAATGCATGCACCACCCCACCCCTCCAGCACCCCCCAGGACCAACACCACACCCAGCCCACAGGCACTGATTCCACCACCCCTGCATGCTCACAAACCCACTAACAGGCCCACATCCCTCCCCCTGTGCACACCCACCCACCCCTGCAAGGAAATACAATGGCCTATAACACCCACAATGCACCTCCACATCCTAAGCTAAAAGCAATGCTAACCCCACTAAAGCATCCTGCATGGCCCCAAAGTTTGTAAGCTGCACAAACCCACCCAGGCCTCTGCACCCCATCCGACCATGTGAATGTAACAAATTTGCCCATTTCCCCCAACAGACACGACCACCCATGCCACCCTGATGGACAGGACAAGGAGTGCCAGTGCTCCCCAGGGAAACAGAGGCACCTTACAGGACACTGGGGATGGAACCCTGGACACTGATGAGCAGGCTGGCCCCTCACACAGTCCTGGACTGCACCATCCAGCAGCACCACCCAGGATGCCACTGACACCCCTACCACCCAGGCAAGAACATCAGCCCAGGGCAACCGTGCACACACCTGTGTATCCAGATCACAGACTGGTGCAACACAAGTACAGAGGCCACAGTCACCCCCTACCCACAGGTAGGAAGACAATGACCCCAGTACACGTGGGACCACCAGACCTGTGCAGGGGACACGGGCACAGGGGGCTAGGCCCAGTGGTAGGGCATTAATGGCCCAGAGGGGAGGCCACAGGATGGATGCTGCAGACCAGGACATGATCTCTGAGGTCCTGGGGGCCTACCAGCATACCCGTGACAGATTGGCCCAGATAGTATCCACCCTGGAGCAGAGCCAGAGGAAGCAGCAGGAACACCACCAAGAGGCCATGGAGCAGTGGAAAATACACAACGCCACAATGGCCAGCATAGCAGGTGCACTGCTGCAGCTTGTACAAACCCAGCCTGAGGCCCACAAAGTACAGGAAGCCCCCACTACAGCACAGGAGACAGACCGGACAATGAGAGCATAAGCAGCAACTTCCCACAAACTACCCTCAGAGGAAACACAAGGAACAACCATCTCATCCCCTATAGGTCAACAACAGGTGCCCAAACGGACCCTCCGGCCAAGATATGGGACTGGAACACCTGCCAATAAATAGACCCCATCAAAGAAGTGACTATGCAACAATCTGCCCACCAACTATCCCACACAATCAACCACCAAACAGTGCTAACAATGAATAAGAACTCATGTAAGCATTGATGGACCTACCAATACTTACCACAAGGCTGCCACCATGTTGGCATTTAGGATAACCACCCATGACCAACTGCCATCACTGTAATTTGCATGATTCAATCCCTGCACCAAATAAAACACATATCGCACCTGTAACACTGTCACCTGTCATAATGGCTGAGAACTACTTTATTTTTACCTACGTAGCATGAAAGTACCCACTCGCCTTACATGTTGTTGTGCCTAAATATGTTGATCAAAAGAACCACTAAATTATATTCTGTCCTATGCAGACCTGGACACAGCTGCAATTAGTACATTCAAACCCCTCCTAGATGACAAGGCTCACTGACAGTATGTTTCACAAACACCAATCTCAGCCCTTAGTCCCACATAGTTACTGGAAGTAGAGTTGTATCAGGTGGATCCTGGAATTTTTATCTTCCCCTTCCTCATCATCACCATAACTCTGAGGAAGCTGGTCTGGATATGCAGCACCCTTTACCTCCAAGAGGGGGATAGAATTTCTCATTGCCATGTTGTGCAGCATGCAGCAGGCCACCACAATTCTACACACCTTTTCAGGCCCATAGGCCAGGGAACCGCCTGAGATATGTAGACAACGAAATCTAGCCTTCAGGAGACCTATTGTGCGTTCTATCACCCTCCTAGTACGTCCACGGGCCTCATTGTAATTCCTCTCTGCATCTGTCCCAGGACTCCTCACTGGTGTCAGGAGCCAACGCAAGTTGGGATAGCCAGAATCACCTAGAAAAAGATGCAAAACAGAACTGTCATTGACAAGCCTCGGAGGCAGACAGCCTGGGTATCTGCTAGGTGGCAGTTAGTGACAGAAACACCTACCTATGATCCACCCTCTGTCCTCTTGTAGTTGTTCCAATTTGTCTGTCACACTACTGTTCCTCAGCACAAAGGAATCATGGACTGAACCAGGGAACATGGCATTCACACATGAGATGTACTGGTCTGCAGTACATACCAATTGAATGTTCATGGAGTGAAAGTTCTTCCTGTTTCTGTACACCTGTTCACTGTCTCTTGGGGGGATTATAGCTGTGTGGGTGCCATCAATGGCACCTATCACATGGGGGATGTTAGCAAAGGCACAGAAATCCGACTTGATGGAAGGGAGGTCAGTACTCTGGGGAAACCTCACCTAGGACGGCAGGTGTCGTAGAAATGCATTCAGAAATCTTGTCAATATCATGCTGAACATTGGCTGTGAAAATCCAGCACCCATGCCTACTGTCACTTGAAATGAGCCCGTGGCCTGGAAATGGAGTGCAGAGAGCACCTGCACTTCAGTAGGGATGGCATGCTGATATAGATTTGCCGGAGTCAGTGCAGGATCCAGTAATGCACAAAGTTCAAGAATAGTTGCACAGGTGAGCCTATAATTGATTATGATGTGACGCTCCACAATGATCCGCATATCCATAAGTGGTCTGTACACCAATGGGGCCCTTCCTCGCCACAAGGGTCGGTACCTGGGAGGAATTTGAAACACGTGTGAGGAAGACACATACATCGGCACACATTTTCAGTCATTGAGCACTGCTGACTTGATTGTAGGGACTCAAATGCTCAATGTTTTTAACTTAACATCAACTAGACCATAATTATGGATCAGGGTTTGTCAGGTGTGGTATTGTTAATGGTCACATGCATATGTGTGTTTGGTGAACATTAGGGCCTGCTTTGAGCAGATTGCAGTATTATAAATGTGTGGTGATTGGCAAAATGTCCGCCCCCTGTAATCCAGAACTGTCGTGGTGGAAGTGACATCATACCGCTAGTGGTTGACATAACAGCGGAAGGCGGTGTTTACCACCGTGCGCACAGTTATTGGTTAATATGGATGTCAATGGGGAATCCTAGCGTATCATGATTGCTGCCGGCGGTGACGGTGCACACTGCCGCGGTGCGTACGCAAACTCATCACCCCAACTTCACTTGACTCCCTGATCTCGTGCAAGCTGAGTGTACTGCTGTGTCCTGCCTCTGGTCATGGAAGTGGCACGTGTTGCAGGGGAAAGGGGCCCGGCCTTCACCCAAGAGGAATTGGAGAGGCTTGTGGACGGGGTCCTGCCACTGTACACCAAGCTCTACGGACGGCCAGAGGTACAGGTGAGTAGGGGGATTGCGGGCAATGGTTGTGTGTAATGGATGGGGTTGCCAGCATATATGTGTGCACCTCTGACCATGGTTGGGCCATGGTTCCTGACATGCTGCGTGCGTATGTGCTGTTAGTCTGTTTGCACTGTCCGTCCCATAGTGGACGTATAGCCAGCTGTATATGTTTGCCAAGTGCCTGACCTCTGTGTTACATTTCTGTGTGTCCCTTTTAGGTCAGCGCCCACCAGAAGAGGGCACTTTGGCATGCCATCGCCAAGGAGGTGCGGACCCTGAGGGTCTACAACCGGCGGAACACCCACTGCAGGAAGAGGTGGGAGGACCTGTGGTGCTGGGCATGAAAAATCTGTGAGGCCCAGCTGGGGAAGTCCTCCCAACGGGGAAGGGGTGCCCGTTGGGAACTGACCCCCCTTATGCTGTGCATCCTGCGGTGGCGTACCTAGACCTGGATGGGCGCTTGAAAGCTGCACAGTAGTCACAAGGGGGTTAGTACACATACCATATTTTTGACCCTTGATGGATGTCTGTGTGTGCATTTTGGTTAATGCTGCTTAGTTGCAGGGACTCTAACTGATGTCCATCCACATGATGGCCCCCGTAGGGAGAAGGGGTGCTTGGGTCAGGTCTCCTACACGTTGGGTCCTTAGGTTGTTTAGGGAATGGGTGTGGAGCAGGGTTCTGGACACTAATCAGGGGCATGGCCATGGGTATAGTGGAAGGTGCTGCCTGTTGGAGGGTCTTCTGGGTGGGTGTATGTATGAACCACTATGTTCACTCCTTTCAGCTAGTTACAAGTGCCTCACCTGTTTTGTCTGCCCATCCCTGTTCTCTTGTGTTGTTTGTGTACATCAGCATCATCTAGCGAGGGAGCTGAGGCACTGGCGAGTGGGGATTCAGCAGCCCATGGATACTATGAGGCAGAGTCATCCGACACCAAGGGGACCAGTGGGTTGGAGGGCGAGGAGAGTACCACAGGGAGGCAACTACCACTGAAGGTAGTGAGTCCGATACCTCCTCTGATGGGGGCTCCATGGCGGTGGCGGACCCTAGTGGGCCCACCCCTACTGCCACCCCCCATGCCATCACCGCCCTCCCATTTGCTCCCCACCGAGTTGCCTGTGCCCGCACCCAGAAGTGGAGGCGTCTCCTTCACCCCAGGCACCTCCTCCCCTGCCCCAGTCAGCCCTGCTGCCCTCACGAAGGAGACTATTGACCTCCTGAGAACCATCTCTGTGGGGCAGATAACCATCGTTAATGCCATCCAGGGTCTAGCATCAGAGATTCAGCAGACCAATGCCTATCTGGATGGCATCCATGGTGCCGTGTCTGGCCTACAGAGATCTTTTTAGGCTCTGGCCTCCTCTTTGACGGCAGCCAGTTTCTCTGGTCATTCCATCCCCTCTCCAACCTCCTCTACCCTTTCCAGCACCCCACTCCCTTCACCCGTCCAAAGCACACATTCTGACACGCAGTCACACACCTCAACACACAAGAAGCACACTTCAAAACACAAGCACCAAACCTCCTACCACAAGCATTCACACAGCCAGCATACACATGCACACACAGCAACATCCACTTCCCCCAGTGTGCCCACCTCTTCCGCCTCACTGTCTGTCCCCTCTACATGCACACCCCCAGGCACTGCACCTTCATTCACTGTTGCTGAGCCCATTCCTGCACTCACCACAATAGCACACATCCATACATGCACCCCAGACACTACACCTGCACTCACCGCAACTACTTTACTTGACACATGCAGCACACTCACCAGACTTGTAGACACCCACACAAACATGCATTCACACTGGCAGCCTGTCTTCTCCCACTGTGTCCACACCCCTCATCCAAAAACACACAAATGCACCAAAACACCCACCCATCACACATCCACCACACCTCAGCATACTGTCCAGTCACATGCACCCACAACACGCACCCCTACACCACTTACGTCCACACCCTCTGCCTCCACTCCCACGCCCTCCTCCAGTTCCAACCCAATTGCTCCCAAAAAACGTTTCATTTCCTGTGCTGACCTCTTCCAACCCACTGGCCCACCCCTGTCTTGTCCCTAAACGTGCGCATCTCCTTGCCCTTTCCACTCCTTCCACTTCACAGCCCACCCCTGTGCGCCCTTCACATTCCCATGTCACTTCCCCAGAGGAAGAAGCCCTGTGCCGAGCCAATTCCATCCGGCTCCACCAGGTCCAAGTACACACCCCCACCTTCCAAGGCCAAACCCAAACCCCCTCCACCTTCCGACCGCAAATCCAAGGCCCACCCTGTCGTAAATCCCCACCCCAATATGCCCTGCCCCTGTTCCCTGAGGGGCCTGGGTGCCCCATTGTGGCCCCTATAAGGTGGGATGCCGTAGCAATTGTGGGAGTCAGGTTGTGGCCATTGTAGCCCATGGAACTCTAACACTGGCCATTGGCCTTACTTGACAATCATTTGCTCAGAGAGCTGCATTAAATGTTTATGTGTGGCCTGTGTTTTGGCGGCACACTCTTGATCCCTGGTCTCTCGTTTTCTTGTTTGTGGGTATGGGGCATTTGTATGTATTATGGTCAGGTTGGATTTGCATGATGTCGGCTAAGTACCTCTTGCTGTGGGGTGTATGGCGTGTGCTGTTGTGAAGGGTTGTGGGAGCGTTGCAGGGTGGGTGGAGTGGGTTGGTATTTAACCGTGCCCTTTCTTCCCTTGTTTCGTAGGTTGCAGTAGTTACCATTGTTGTCTTCATCGGCGGTCTCGGTCGTGGAGGTATATGGCAAGGAAAAGGGCTGTCATGATCTGCAGTTCTCTATCCATGTCTGCTTCGGCGTGTTGTGTGAGCCTCCGGTGAGTGTTTCCTTATATTTGGTTCGCTTTGCGTGGCGGTGGTTCCTGCCCCGGAACTGACTGCGGTCTAGTGGTTCATTATTTGATGGGTGGGTTGAGCCTTTCCGTCAGCCTGTGGGTGGCCTCTGCTATCGTTGTCGGCACTCCTCTACTGGCGGTGGGTGGTTTTCAGGATGACAGTGTTTCAGGTGGTTCATAATATGGAGGTCCGGACCGATCCTCTGTTGGCGGTTTAAACCGCTGCCGCCGGCGATGCAGTGTTTCCCGTCGTGTTCATAATGAGGGCCCATGTCTTTACAATATGAATTTTCTTATAATGAACATACATACAATTTTATGTGCAGTGAGATGCAGCGATTTTCCTACAATTATATGATTTGTTGTAAGGTCTTGGAACCAGTATGAGGTTGTACAGCAAATCTCAGGGGCGTATTTATGAGTTTGCCATGCAGTTGAGCGCAGCAACTTGCCTTGCTGTGCTGCACTGTGTGACAGGGAAAGGCCAGAATTGCACCATATTTAAGTCAATACTGTGCATTCCTTCCTTTTCCCCTTTCTGGCACCCTTTTGGCAGCCTAGCACCAATGCAGGCCCCCTTGCACCATGGTGCAATGGTATCTCTGTTGCATGCACAATTGCTTTTCTGCAGGAAGGCACACCTTCCTGCACAAAAATAATCCCTGAGGCATTTTCTTCTTTCTTAGTGTGCTGCAGAATGAGGAAACAATGAGGAAAAATAAAGATATTTCTCATTGTGACCCCTCACCCAGAGAGTTGTACATTTTTAATGCATTCCCGGGTCTACCACGTCTAGTAAAACTAGGAATGCATCAAACCCATGCAACACCCATGGAAATGAGCATCAAAACCATGCAACACCCATGGAAATGCCTTCATGATGCCAAGTAATGCAATGCAGTACAAAAAGGCGCATTCTAACATTTGACAACGTTGTTTTGTTACAGGAAAAAAACAGTCAAATATGTACATATTTGTTAAATACACAAGTGGAGGGCTGGGCAATAGTGCTGAAACTCCTTTCAGAGGGCCTCAGGACAAGCTAGAGATACTGGGCCCAAAAGTGGTGGCTAAGGCCTTTTACTCCTGATGTCCGGGGGACTGCCTGTTATGGCATCTGAGCAAATGGGCCAAGGAAACCTTTAGCACTTGACTCTCAGTGGTAGCATGGGTGGAGCAGTCGAAGGTTGCTCAGGGAGGAGGTTGGTGTGAGGCAGACACAGGCTCACAACTCAAAATACATATTTTAACCACAAATACATCCATAGACCACAATATTTGATTGTCCAGTAAAATACTTGCTTTTATGCAAAAAGGAGTCTTTATCTACCAACTCAAACACAAAGTACTCTACTCCCGCCTACAAAAACATGCTTACATGGAAAGATACCATGCTTTGGTCCTGCTGTTTTACTTTCCTCCCTTTCAAAAAAAGATGACCTGCTGAACAAGGAACCATTGTTTTTCTCCTGTGCTCCACTTCCTCACAACAGCAAATATGTTTTGATATTTTGTGACTATGAACCGTCAAGTGCCTGACTGAATAAAGTGATCACTTCTCTTCTCAGGTTAGAAAAGTCATGACTCCAGTGGACACACATATATTCATCTGTACTGATAGTGCTACTGAAACCCGACTCAGACACCTCTGACTCTGCCACAAAGTCCAGAACAGACTACTAACCTGGTAAGGCATTTTTTAGTGGGGTGTGACGACCCCACCCCCCATAAATACACCTCAAAAATGTCTGAAGCTGACACAGTCCATGGCAGACTACTAACCTGGTAATGCATTTATTAGTGGGGGTGTGATGCTCTTCCTCTAAAAATACACCCCTGACTCCTCTGACGCCGACTCAGAGTCCCTGTATCAGACTACTATCCTGGTAATACACTTATTAGTGGGGTGCAATGCTCCACACTCCCTGAAGATACCCCCTGTTGAACGGGTATTGCCCTTGTGAGCGAGTCATATCATTGAAACTGTGAGTGGTAAAAAGGGTCTGGACGTAACACATATTTAGTGTTGCCCTGAATGGCATTTTTGAGAGGGCACACAGGCCCTTTTAAAAAGCAGGTTAAGGGTACTCCTGCACAGAAAATGACATTGCAACACCTGCATGGCCTTTGTTATGATTCTTGTTGCCCTCAATTAGGTTTAAATTCAGTTCTGTCTTTGAATCTTTTGGGTAGGGGGTTATATTTGGGCAGGAACCACCACGCCAATCTTTTCACAGGGATATGTTGCACCCTGACCCTTGAGATGGTGTTGAAGGCCCAATGTAGTTGGGTACTACTTTTATGTGACCCTATCCTGTCTTATGGTAGCTTTAACGATCCCCATCATGTGCGTGTGTGGGGGGGTTGTGAGGGGCTTGTTACAAACACGTAACACTGAGTGAAATGCTGTCCCAAGCTTGTTTACTACTACCTTTCCTGTTACAGTTAGCACAAGTGCTGGAGATGGCACTTTTTTGGTTAATGAGGTGCCTGGTCCCAGCCTGTCAGTCCTTTTGATAATACTAGATTTTCCACGTATTGTATATTGGCAAAATGAGTACTGAGAGCAGAAGAAGTGAGGGGATTTAAACTAAAGGCTGGACTGTAGAAGAAGAGGCCAGGGGAGAGGATGGATAGAGAGGTGGCAGAGGTGGACATGGAAACAGGAGTGAATAGGTGATGAGAGCCATATGATTATTTACGATGAAGGAAACATGGGGGCAAGAAGGACTAGGCCTGGCAGAAGAGGTAGGTTTAATTTGCATTTTTTATTTTCCAAGTTTTGGCAAAGCACCACCCTGCCATGATTGGGCCACACCAGTTGGTTCTTGACTTATTTTGGCTTGGTGTCCACATCCCTACACTTTGCCTCTACTGGTACTGCTAGCTGCTCCACTTTGGCCCTTTTCTTTGCCAAGGGAAGGTACCAGGAAATTTAAACTGTAGGTAAATTTAAGAATTATAGAATTTCGACAACTCATCCTTTGCCATTAGGCAATACTTGATGCTTCCAAGTGCAATGTGGCATTCCCCAACAGGAGGCACTCTAAGAGCCTGCCTTAGAGTATCGTGCTGTAGCACCGATGTTGCATTTCTCTTGTGGTCTAATCACAACTAAGCCTGGCATTTTTAACTGCCATGCCTGTTAGCAGAGAGACCAGGCCTAAATGCAGAGTTTTGTGTTGCATGGCCCTTCTGACCCAAAGGCTGCAAAAAGCCACTGCACGCTTACCAGGGTAGGTGAGTGTGTATGTCACACCAAGGTCTAAGATGTCTGGCAAGAACCTACCATGGAAAGAAAGGGTCTGCCCATTGCAACATATGTCCTACTCCCACAGGGAAATAAGAGCCAACACCCCAGTCCAGCTCTACCCTTTTCTTCCTCTTCCTCCTCCTCCTCTCTTCTTAGGACAGACACAAAATGATACCTCAGTCTCAGAATGAGAGCAGACACTGTTTGGCTATGTAGTGGTATGGGAGCATCCCTTGCTCCACGCACCTACACGCTGATTCTGATAGAGGTTTTAATTTCGTAGTTTCAAAATAAAAGATAGTGGCATTACATCACAAAAATCACAGCGAAGAGAACCGTCTTACTTCCTCGCCCGCCAACCTAGCATGACATCAAAGGAAGTGACATTACTGCAGAGCAGTGCGGGGAGGCTGCAGGCAGGATGACAGTGGTACCGACTGCAACTCCTGGCTGCTCCTAACTGATGCCCGAGCCATTTTTCCTCTACTGGTATTCTTGCTTCAAAAACAGCAATATCTGTAAATTAGAATATCATGGCGCTGCTCTTCTTCGTGAGACAGCCCGTGGAAATAATTCGATTTTTGGCGCTTCTGCAAACGACCTTGATATTTCTGAATGAAGTCCGTGGCAGCTGAGCATCCTCCATTTGCTGAATATCACTTTCTGAGTTGATGTTTTCAAACTGTGCTCCTGTGTTATCTCTCCACTTTGGGGTCTACGCATAGGGTTTTTGTCGGTGCTAATCTTGTATTCCTTAGTGCTCTTTCATTCTCAGATAGCTCACATTTTTCCTCTGTTTGGTTCTTTGTATTTGTGAAGTTATTTGTAAAGCGCTCTGATGCTCTTGGGCTTTGTACACGCAGTATAAAAACCTGAATAAATAAATATAAATGCTGACTTTTACACTATCAATAACCATTTTTCTTGGTCCATTGTTAAAGGCACAAGGGAATAGCAGATGTTGACACTGCTTATGTCAGTCATCAGACAAGCGTCAGTTTCACACAAACACTCTTAAATTTGAGAAAAAGAAGCTCATCTAGTCTGGTGCCAGCATGAATACTTCCTCAACCAGTGAATAAACATAGGCAGAATACGGGATATTTGAAGCCAAATCACAGACATGTCTTTCAAGTCACTAAAGATAGCAGTATCGAGGCGCATAATTTGGGAAAATGGTGGTCAACAGTCTTTCTACACTTTTTTTGCTCCACATTTAATCACTGGAAATGATGCAGCCAAACATGAAACATCTTCATTTCTCATTGTTTTGCTCCATTTTAGTTTTGACATAGTGGTCTCAGTGAGTTTTGGAACTTTAGCACCACCAGGCATAAAATATTAGCTGAGTTTTCCCCACTCCGCACTCCATTCAGAGTTCCGAAAAACTCATCAAAGTGACGCGGAGCGGAGTTTTTTCTCTCTCTTGCACTCGCCAATGTTAAGATGGTGAGCGTGAGTGAGAGAAATTGCTAAGTAGGTGAGCGCAAGCACGTTTTCTGAACGCGAGCGGTCGCCTATTAAAGGCCCGCACCCGCATTAAAGGCCCGAGCCAAAGGCGAGGGCCTTTAACAAGGGAGAGGGCCTTTAATAGCCGGTAGAGCCCGCTACGGCGGGTTCTAAGGCTATTAGAACATTCTGCCATTAGAGGGCAGAATGTTCTCATAAATAAAACAAAGGCTTCACAGAACCGGGGGGGATTAAAATCCCCTCAGGCTCCGTGAGGCTTTGATCACAGCTGTTGCTGTGAACAAAGAAGATTGGAATGTTGGCGCTCCGGGCTTTTACCGGCCAGTAAAAGCCCGGAGCACTCCATTGTTTTCAATGGAGCTGCCAACATTCCAATGTTCTAATAGAAGTTAGCGCCGTCTGCCGCACCCTGTGATGCTGTTTGCACTGATTTTATAGCGCAGGAGAAACTCCTGTGCTGAAAATCAGTGCAAACAGCGCACCTTACCCCAACTCTGCAGCTCGCAGAACTCTGCTTAGCGCAGCAGAGTTTTTTTGCCACTTTGCGGAGTTCCATGTAGCAGAACTCCGCAAACTCCACCCGGGCTTACTGATATTACAGTAAGATGAGTGGGTCATTTGGCAGGAAGTGATACAACCTTTCATATATCCTTGACCAATGTTGTGTCCTCTGCAACAGAGCTCTTCAAATGTTGCTCATCATGCCACACTGCCTATCGATATCTCTGCATCCTGAAACAGGGCACTTTGGTGGGCATATAGTGCATTTAACTTTTTATGCAAATCTATGATGCCTTGTAGAACAAGAGACACTGTTTCATTGGAATGACATCCGAAGCATTTCCCCCAATATTGTCCCTTTTCTGTGTTCTAACCACTGTCTTGACTTCTTAGGCTTGCATTCCTCCTGTGATTGGCTTGATTTTTAGAGGACAAGGTAAAGCGTACTGGAGTTGCTAACTGATCCGCCATCCTCTCAGTGCAGAAAGGGCAGCTAAACTTCTCGACAACTATGCATTTAGCCTGTGAAATGGTGAGTGTTTATGTTGTGTTTATCAGATCTGGTCCCAAATAAGAGTGGTGATGATGATAATTGAAACCACTCCCCAAGGTAACCCAATTATGCTATGAATAGTTGGTCAATGTCAGCATGATTTTCCATCCATAATTCTGGCTCGGAGGAAGAGAGGTGATAGAGTGTTGTGCCCATGGCAACAGTGTGGCCTTTTGTTGCAGAACCTAGAGAGCTACTCTTTAGTAACCAGAGACCTTCCAAGCCCTAAACACTTTCCTTGTGGACAGGCCCATTTCTCTTTGCTATGTTTTGTTCAACAATAAAAGATGCATCTCAACTGACTTCTCTGGCATTGTTCAATAAAGAGAGGTTTGGTTTTAATCCAAGAGCAATCCCAGTCCATAATAAGTTACATTTTAGGTTGCAGTTTCACTGTTAGCACAGAAAGGGATTTTACAGGGGCACAACACCCTTCCCGCTGTCAACTAATCTCTTGTCCTAAGCTCCAACTGGGCCTTTGCTTGACCCCACACAGAGTGAAAGTACATGCCACTATTCCGGTGATAACTCCCCTTTTTCATTTAATTTCCTCCCCAGTTTCAATTTTTATTCAGTTTATACCTTGCTGTCCATGCTGAACTGTTAGTACTTGATGGATGTTTATACTTCCCTTTCTTCTGCATCTGTGAAGTGTTGAGCAGGAGTGACTGCTGCTGGTTGTACAGTAACTGTGGTGTTTGAGTAGCAGATTCTTCCACTACTGCTGCTCGTTTTATGTGTGTCAATTTTCACTGCTACTGTCTGCTCTGGAAATCGTATGTGGGTGTATGTGTGTGCATGTGTGTGTGTGGGAAGGTTACACAACTTCTGGCTCGTCTGTAATGTTTCTTTGTTTGTTAGAAAGGGTCACAATGGGGCATCCCATGCTGTATCACTTGTGTCTCTGTGTCATAACGTCCTCGCTGCTCTTTTACCCATCACTATGGGGCCTACTTGTGGGTGTGTTCCCGTGTTCCCGTGTTCAAATAAGCGTCCAGACCTTCTGCTCTACCCATATACTGACTTCCAATTTCTTGGACACTATCCTGAATTTCTTATTCATTCCAGATCCCTGATGGGGTTTGTGGAAGCAAGTCTGCTTTTCTTGCTAAAAACTCCAATACCTATAATTCCCTGCTCGCTGCTTTGTCTTTAACCCTGCAGGCCAGTGTTGGGTGAAGGAAATCAGCCCACCTGTGGCTGGTGGTGCTATCCCCGCTCACACCTAAGGCTTGTGATCATAGCAAGCTCTTTCAAGCCCACATGTTCTTCAGTCCATCATTTGTCACTCTACCAGTGTTCCTGTTTGACTAACCTCTTATTTCCCAAGTTCCTGAGCTTTTGCTAAATCTTGCTTCCCGAGAATTCCTGAGGTACTGCTTTATCCTTGTTCCTGGAACTAGTGCTATCTTGCAGTGCTTCTTTGGTTTCTGAGGTAGCATTAGTAGCATTATTGTAATTCCTCCTTGTTTCTTAAACATTCACTCTTTCTCTAGTTACTTTTTTACAGTTAGTGCCTTTCTTCCCACTTCCTGAGCTCCAGTGCCTAATGTGTTACCTAACAGTTTTCTGATGTGGAACTTTACTTGTTTCTGCCAATTATTCCTATAGCTTTCACTTCTTTTCAGTTAAACACTCCTCTCTAGCTCCTTGACTAGTGTGGCTGTGTATTTTATTTCTCTATCCTTGCTGTCACCAACTTGCGCCTCTCTGTGTGATCAGCTGGATTCATGGACATAGCTGGCAAACTAGGTGGTGTTTCTTGTCTTTATGTTACTTTTATAAAATCACCAAATGCATGAGTTCTACAGACCCTACCTTTGCATGTAAGTCGTTTATGTGGGTGTTTCTAGTCAGTACCACTAACAGCAGTTGTGGTTGTGTCTTTAATGTGTTTCAGTCTTACATTAGGAAGCTTATGAGCGCCTTACCCCACATTCCCTTCATTGTTAATACTGCTATATGAATGTCTTGCACATCCTGGCTGTAAGTTATGATGAACTGCTTCTTCTGTGTCTCCCCCCTCTGAGTTTTGACTTCTTCTTACCGTGCTTTTCTATTGAATTGCTTTTCTCGACTAACTCCTTGTGTGATCTTGGGTAGATCTGTAGCAAATATTCTGTTACTTGGTCTACCCTGCCACCAGCCCTTGTCAACCCTGACACTGTGCATGGCAGAAGCTTGCTCTACCAGTGCATGTTCGGTGCCTGATTGTTGTTTGCATGCAAAACAACTTACACTGCTACATCCTGTGCTATAATAGTGTGAATGGGTGAATTGTATTGATGCTGCATGTGTTGTAATTTCTGTGAGAGATGTTAACATTACTGCTGTTTTTGGTACCTGCTGTATATGCATGAGGGAATCGTATAATATTCCACCCTGTACTGTAATATACACATGTGGGTGGATTACACTGCTCCTATGTGCAGTAAAAGTTGTGTGCTAGAGAAGTGTGCACTGCTTCAGCTCATACTACACCTTCTGTTTACTTATGTGTTCATGAAGTTGTTTTGGAGGTTTATATTTTGTGCATCAATGATTGCATCTATTTACATTGAATTAACATATTTACAATTAAAACAAACTTCCTATTCTATGTAAAAATGTGTCTATAAGTGTGTTTTAGTTATGCTACATTTTCTGTGCAAAACGCCATTTTAGACAAGATGGATGTCATCTATGTCACTCACTCGTTTTCTGCCTGCAAATTCTCTCCCCACAGGCGCTACAGAGCACGGTCAAGCTGAAGTTTAGTAGTTTATTTCCAATGTTATGATTACCTTGCTTTCGAATAACTTTTTCCTATTTCCTGTGACTTGTAAAGTTTGTCAGGGTCCTTCCATTGTGATCACTAGTCTATTAGCTGAAAGTGTTTATTGCTTAATGTTTCATATTTGTTCAAACATCTCTGGATGACACTAGCATAGAGGGTGTTGAATAGTTTTTTTTTAAGACTTGGGATGGTGCTTATGTGTAAAGGTAATGGCGTGTATTATTTTTGTGTTTAGATTTTTCTTTTAAATGATACCTAATGTTTTACACTTTTCTATGGAATAATTGTGTATATGAGCCCCTTGATTTTGGGGGTGAGACAGAAAAATGTTAGTCCTTTCATATTATGCCAGGGATGCTGTCGGACATTTCCTGGTTTTACTGCTCCTTTGGGACTTAGAATATTTCTGATTATAGATCCTCTGTATAACTTTGACTCTGAAAGCCTTCATGGCATTTAACCTGTACCACTTAGTTTTGAATTTTGTAATAGCAGCTTTTAGATTTTCAGTAATCTAGAACTCAGTTATTGAGTGGGCCCCATTACTTTTAAAAGTGTTTTACTCTGATAATAAGATGTTTAAGGAGGTGTCTTGATATGTGCACTAAGGCTGGGGGGAAACCGAATAAGGTACATTTTCTGGGTGTCTACATTTTGGGGTACTGTGTTGCTCCCATGTGTGTGTCTTTGTGTGTGTCTGGATTTATATGAAGTTTTTTTTTCACTGCTGTTGCCAATGCTATAACTGTTGTCTGTGGATGGAGTGTGCTTGACTTCTGCCGCATTTCAATTTAGAATGTGAACCTTCACTGCTGTTGCACTTGCTGTGCCTGTTATGTGACTGCTTGAGGTAGATTTTTGACATCCATATTTGGGTGATTGGAAGGCATTCTTTAGGACAATGGTTATCATTGATGAAATTTCCATTCAATGTTCTGTTTCGTCTACACTCTTCTACTTTGTCTTTGTATGTGGTGAGGAGGCTCCAGAGAGGTTGCCGGGAAGAGGTTGAATATTACTATGGTGAATGCTGCAGGCCACTATAATTAATTGAAATGTGCATGTGTGCCTTTGGACACAGTGGTGCCCATGAAAAAAGGTAGTAGGACAACCAGTGAGTGTAGTGCCATATAATTCCATTCTGCAGCATATGACGTTTGTCAGAGCTTGGCGGTCAGTGCTGTTGATGGCAAGCAAGAAATTCAGCAGTACCAGGAGGCAGGGTGTCTCAATAAGGGATCTTGATTATGTCAACCACCACTTAAGGTGGCAGCTGTTAAGATTCTGCAATGTAGCTTGAGGTCCATCTTAGTTCCTAGATGAGGGTTTGGTCCACAAAGCTTCATCATGTTATAGTCAGGATGTTAATCAGAGGACACAAGGAAAACTGGCCAAGAAAGCCATGATGCAGCCACTATCTAAGCCTTCTGTAAATTCTTACTCCTGTTGGTCATGTTTACCTCTGAAAAGTCAGCAAAAGTCAACAATTTATCTTTACTGCATAACTGATTGATGCAGAAAACTCCATGCTCGGTGAAATGTACAAAACAAAATGGAAATCCATGTTAACAGTAAACATTAGTTGCATCACTTTTGTCCAAATTATCTGCATCGTTCTGCAATGCAATTGTAATTGCTTGTCTTGAATTTATTCATTGCTCATGTACTGAGTACAACATTAGGCTGTATTGTCGTTTTCAGCTGTTTATGAACAAATCTTTTCTTTGCAAAAGTAAGTGGTTGATGTCCTATTCATCTCACAACACGTTAAGGCAAATCAAGTTAGAATTACACTAGTTTATTGTTAGCCCTGACACTATGCTGAATTCCTGATGTCATCTTCAGCATGTGCCATAATATTCCCTCTGAATTTAAGACAACTGAGATATACTGCAAGCCCTGAGGCCCCTCCCAGTCAAACTTGTAAGAAAGAAGCGTCCAATAAAGCCAAAGCGACCAGCTTATCTACCAACCCTTGTCAAGATGCATGCATAAAAGACTGATGAGCGCCTTAGAACCAACATCCCAGGGCTACTGAACTCCTAAACCAATCATAGTCTAACCCTCAAGCCTTTGGGGATGCCTCCATAATCATGCATCTTAAAAAAACAGCGATTTACTCTAAAACTACTACACATCTCAGTTTCCCTCCTCCTCACAAAATTCTGGGAGATGAGATGAATGTTTTGGCTGTGGTTCCTAGCAGCCTACATCCTACAAATGAAAAGACCTCTCCTGAAACCAGTTCAGGACACAGTTAAGAACTGCTACCCAACTTTGGAAGTGCTCTAGGTGTATTCAAAACGCATTTGTCATGCTCAGAAAAATTTAGCATTATTCAGCACATACGTACAAAGCCAAAAACGCGGACCTCCCATAAAGCCCAACAAATCTCCCAGAGTGTCAGACAGTCGTGGCTCACCAGGGTTACAGGTGACGGGGCAGCGCGCGGGGATGGAGTGAGGGTCTGGGGGGCGAATATAAATAAAATTTAAGAAATACATTTAAAAAACTTAGCTCTGCTCTGCTCCGCACTGCGCCGCACTGCAACGCCACTCCTCTGTCTCCTCAGCAGAGAGGCACAGGCTCCCAACCTGCCCTGCAGCCAATCCTGATGCTGCTCAGAGCAGTGTTAAGATTGTCTGGAAGCCTGTGCCTGCTCTGGAGAGAGCACAATTTGCATGTGTGTTTGGCTGGCCCGAGACGCACTGAGGGTAATGGTCTGTGCACTCCTCTCCATGGCTGTCATCCCCAATGCTCCGCCCCTTTGACTACAAAACGATAATAAACATGGTTTATTATTGTTTTGTAGTAAAAGGTTGCAGCTGCTGCTTCTGGCAGGGGGCGGCGCTCCTCCTCCATAGCAGAGGAGCTGCCACTGGTGTCAGAGACCATCTCTTTCAATCCATAAGGTATCTGTGGCTGCATTCACATAAGGATTTTCCTACCTATTGAAATATAGGAGCTGGACATGCAACACTTATTGTTGTTTTTTGCAAACTAAGAAGGCTGCAGGTGTTCCTCACCGAGACCTGGCTCAACCCCACGTCAGCCACGTAAATGGTGCCCACCATACCAGCAGGATACAAATATTTTTCCCACAACCGCATTAACTAGCCAGGAGGTGCAATCACCGTTATACACATAGACTACATCAAATGCACCACCGCCAGGGATGACACCACCAGCCAAGGAACACCTCAACTTCACTCTCCAAATGGGTGAGAAATCCACCATTAGGGGACCCATCGCATACCTGCCACCTGGACCTCAAACTTCCTCATGCAAACTCATCATCAATTTCATCACCCTCGTCACCATTGTCTCGAAGAACCACGTGTTCCTGGACGACGTCAACTTCCACCTCAACCACAAAACCGACCCTAACTCTGCCAACCTTCTTGACAGCCTGAACAACATTGGCCTCCCCCCAACTCATACACCAAACGCACATCGCAGGACACATTCTTGGCCCCATATTCACCTCCAGCGACTGCATCAGACACAGCCACACCAATTAACTCACAAGGACCGACCACTCAGTCGTCCACTTCATCATCATGACTCTGATGCCCTCTCCCTGATGCAAGCCAACACTGGAACAAGACCTCAGAGACCAAATGGAACAGCACCCTCGCCCTCAACTCATCCAAACACTACAACAACTTGAACCAGGATGACAGAAGCTGCAACACCTGAATCACCGACTGCACTGACATCATCGCCCCATCAAGAACAAGAAACACAGAAGATCTACCAAGCAAGCCAGCTGGTACACTGAGGACCTCAAGACAGCCAAGTGTCACTGCAAGTACCTCAAGAGAAGGTGGCACACCAACAAAGATCAAGCTGACAGAACCACCTACAAATCAGCACTCAACCTATATCCCTGCCAACTACGAGACCAAAAAAAAAGCACTGGGATTGCGCATTGAAGCTAACCCTTAAAGACAACAAGGAACTCTTCTGCACAGTTAAGGAATTTGAAATCCCGCAGCACCAACAAGCAATATCTCTCCCTCTTAGGACCTATGCAACAGCCTTTCTGATTTCTTCCATGACAATATCTACAACAACTTCAACCTCCAACTAAAGCCTGAAGACGTTTTCAATGGCCATACTTCACACACACAACAATTCCAAGACTAACAACTTGGAACCACTTCACTACTAAGGACACCATCACCGTCATGTAATTCATCCACTCAGGGGCCCCATCCGACCCATGCCCCACCACATCTTCAACCTAAGAGCATCTAGGATTGGCCTTGATTGCCCTACTCAACACATCACAGCAGAGCAGGAGGACGCTCTTTCTACTAGCTCACAGCCAAAGCCTGGAACAGCCTCCCATGCACCTCAGGCCCACCCCTACTACAGCAGGTCCATAGAACGCTGAAAACCTGGCTCTTCAACTGAGCCCCTGGACCCTGCCAGCCCCTGTACACACTTACAAGTGACAAGTCATTCTCTACAAGTCGACTGATTGATTGAAGGGCATAGGAAGATATTGCAGCACATGACAACATTCAGCAGTTGACCTGCCAATCTGGCAGAATTTGTCAGGACGGTACAAGAAGTCATTCAAGAATATGGAACAACAGCAGTAAGATACTCAACAGTGGATCCACAAGATCATGAGGTTTCATCCTACAGTGTTCTTGCCATCTTTTTTCTAGGTAGACCCAATAATTCTCCCACATTTCCCTCTAGAGTAGAGCAATTCAATGCCTTACAAGGATTAACACCAGCCCTATAAATTGGTTATATACTGCTGGTAATTTAGTTAACAAGCCCACCAAAGTGACCTTGGTGATACTGTGCCTCATGAATTTCAATGATCTTAGGTACATTCTCTAGCACATGAAACTAAAAAAAACATCTGGGATAGTCTAAACAGTATGGAGGAAGCCTGCATCAGGCACCAGGAACCAGTGCAGTTGGAATATTCCAGTGAGCTGAATGTACGCAGAGAGTTTGATATATGATAGCTCATTATGAGAATGCTGTAAAGACTCATATGAAAGTTAACATTAGCCATGTCCCTCTTACTATGCTAGCAGATGACCTTCACCCATGGGCGTATCTTATTCATTGACACTGAGGGGTGTGAATTTCAAATTTACCAACTAAAAAGCAATAGGTCACAAGGTGAACGAGTAACAGGATCAAGGTTCAGGATGGACAGAGAGTCAGGGTCAGTATTGATTTGCATTAGGTGGGCCTCTGGGGCTGATTTAGAGTTTGCCAGACAGGTACTCTGTTGCAGCGGCGACTGAGTTCTCTGTCTGCCAAATTCAAGGTCTGCCTGCCAAATTTTGTTTCGGACCAACCACAAGTTTCATGTTGACAGAGTAACATTTACTCTGTCAGTTTAAAACTTCATTCAACAGCCTGATGGAGTAGGTGCCATTGGAACTACACTATCCATCCATCTGCCCGGTTTTCAGTGGATGGTCAGATGGCTTCATTTTGTTTTTAACTGACCATCACCACCAGGAATATTCTGGTGGGGAGGGACAGTAAACAAAACAGAAAACAACTCCCACACCATGGGAGAAAACTGGTGTGTGGCTCATTATTTATGTTCCAGCTTTGGGAATTCGTTTAAAAAAAAAAAAAAAAACTTTGGAAAGGTTTGCCAGCCAGCCAGCTGTCATGTTTGATGGAACAGTCCATTAAACTTTTCCTACATAAACAAAAACCACCATAACAGTGGTTTCTGACAATGTATAGAGATTTCGGCCCGGCCAGCGGGCATCCCCTTTGTTGCGCGGAGTAAAGGCAGCAGAGTTCGCCGCCACCTTGTCTGCCTTTACTTCATCTGCTAAATCCTAAATCAGGTTCTCTGTCTAGAGTGGCACAGTGGACAACAGATAATGGTTTGGAATGCTACTTGAAGAGATTGCCAGTAGTTAGACTATTCATAGTCTTTTGGGTGTTTGATTTCCAGTAGTATGCCTGGAAACCTGAGACTGGTGTAGCTTTCCAACTCCCAATGTTTGTGAATTTTAGAATGTAGTAAATTTGCATCCATTCAAGGTGTACCTCTCTGGGTGCAGATTGATACTTTTTTCAATGCAGTGCATAAAGGAAAGTTACATTACTTGCAGAGAGCAGACGTACACCATCTCTTACAAGAAATGGAGCAGTTTTGCCCTTTCCATGTGCTGGGGCACTTTGTGCTGCTTAGCACCAACACAGGCCCCTTGTGTCATAGTGCAAAAGCATCTGTGTTGCAGTCAGGATAGCTTTTGTGCAGGAAGCTGTACCTTCCTTGGGGGCTAGTTCATCTTTGCGTGGTTGTTGCAGAATGCAGCACATATGCAAAGAGGAAATTACGAGGAGAAATAAAGACATGTCTGCTTGTTTCACCAGCCTCAGGCAGTCACATCATTTTGGTACAAACCCGTGCTTACAAATCTTTGTAAATATTAGTTTGCCTGAAGACCCATGTGTGGATGCAGGGATAAGCCCATGCACCACCCATGGAACGCCTACCTGATGCAAAGTAATGCAAGGTAGTGCAATGCACTGTGTTACTTTTTATTACAAAGCCACATGAATTGACATTTGCATCGCTTTGTAAATACCAAAAAGGATTTTGTGATGGGGCTGTGTCAAAAAGTGAGGCAAGCCAGACATAAAATCTTTGTACATCTGAGCCTAAATATATTTAAATTCATAATCCAAAAATTTACCAAGTCGACCACAATCCATTGATTTGTCAAATATTGAAAGTAGTTTGAGCCATGACTGTCCACAAGAGGGGTCTGGTTCAGGGACTGGTGAATAAGACTCCAGAAACAGCTCTATCCTCATTCAAAACCCTGGACTTGGGTACAAAATTCCGAGAGCAGCCAAGTTCATTGGGAGTAATTGGGAGACCGAAGTGGGATGGTGGCACAGTTTGTGTTGCCAGCTGTTGCTGGCATGATCTTTTATCTCTGTGCTAAAAGGGTACAGTATCAGCTCAATGTGTGTATGTTCGGCTATCTTCTCAATTATTCTGCAGAGGATTCTGTGGTGAAGTAATGTGGCAGGTGAGTAGCGCAGGAACTCACGGATATCTTGTAGTTTATCTGGAAGCTTTATTCATTAGGCAGGTACAGGTACAAGTATATAGAGCAGACTCCACCAGGAGCTGATGTTACAGGAAGCTCAGCCCAGGTCTAACTGCCAGAGACAGTCAACATGGAACCTCCAGCACATAAAGAAAGGCACGTTACCACAGGACCTATTGTTAGGTGCCTGGATATATTTCTAGGCATGGAAAGGTCATGAAGGAAATCTTATCTCCCTTCCTGCTGTGTTACCAAATAACTCCTGAGTACAGTCATGTAATAATTGTTTGCCTTTAGTGGCCTTGTATCCAGCCTCAAGAACCAGGAGAATGATTTCTAGTATGCTGCTGTTTTTAACAGAGCATACAATTTATACCCCTAACCCTCAACTCTCACCCTCATTTGGCAGCCAAGTCACTACATGTGAATAGCCATGAATAAATCAACCAAACAGTGATCGGTAAAAGGATTGACAGGATAACAAAAAGTAATCCACCTGTCCCCTGTCGCTAGCATTAGAAGGCTATGCACAGATATGTATAGGACCCCTTTCATGAGTAAGTGAAAAAGCAGGGGAATCAGAGAAGCTATGCACAATCACACATCCAGCATGACTGAAATCAAATGTTTTATTTTTAAGCTCCAGTTAAAGACAGTAGTGAGTTGACGTACCCAGCCGAGGAAATATGGTGAGTACCTCTTGACATAGACAAGTGTCCTAATGGAAGATCCAAAGTCATCCCCCTAATCATGCACCTGATGTCTGGAGTTGCTGTCGTCCAAGACCTCATCAGGAAGTGTCACAGGTTAGAAGGGCCCCTCCAGGCGCAGCATTAAGGATAGCTTTGGTTGCATATCTGCTCTGCTCATATACTCAAAGGCATGAAAAAGTATGAAAGCCTCTATGAGCAGACAAAGAGCTCACAGCCTGGGCCACGTCTCCTAGCCTCGTCTATTTGTTATAAGAGGTCAAGAAAAATGAAGAGCATGCAGCACACTGAGAACACGGAAGGAGCCCCTACAGGTAGGCAGGATGTAAGTGGGTCCAGCATGAACAAATTAACTGCAGTAGGCACAGCCACATACACAATGGAATCAAAGCCAAGTGTACCACCAGCGGAATCGTGTACTAGTATTGGATCGTGAAGACCTTCCTGAATTCTAGACCAAGCAGGAAAAGAAATATGTGCTCTGCGAACTAGACTCTATGTTGAACCAGACCTGCCTACCAGGGGTAGAGAGGCCAACTTCCCAAACCACCCAAAGACCAGTGGGTTCCACCTCTTGGCATGAGGATCTTGTTTATCTGTTGGCTGCTAGAGCCTTACGTGCCAATAAGCTTCTACTTCTTTGTAGCTGTGGAGACCACAAAGACCAGAGGAGCCAGAGTCTGCAGCAGCCATTACATGTATCTGCGGTGTGTTTAGCTTTGTACAATATAAGTGAAGGACCCCTGTTGCATTCTTTATAACTGTAGTATGTTTGTGCTTGTCCATTTACCACCCAGTCTGAGTAAACCTGAAGAAAGCTAAATCTGCCTGCTGAGCAATTTGTTATTGTAGAGGGGCACAAGAGTGCCAAGAAGCAACTCTCTCTCTTAAACTCTACTGTCTTCTCGCTGGCCACCAGCCAGGCACCCAAGAATTCTAGGCAGTGCCAGGCATTCACCCACAGAGCCAAATTCATCTAAACAAAAAAACACAGATGCTAGGTGGTAGAACTATTTGAAATTTGCTGAAATTCACCCTCAGAAGAAACAACACACCTATATGAAACAACTGGGGTGCACTTATCAGGCACCTGGTGTAGCCCTTGATCCAGCAGCTTGTGAGAACACTCTGCATGCAATGAGACTCTCTGCTGGACACTTTTGTTAAAGATATATTTTGGTGATGCCGCTTTTCCCTATTTAGCTGTAAAACGGTTAGGGAGACTTGAACCCAAATAAATTATTTATTATTGTTTTATGAACATTTTATTTTATTTTTTTTACGTTTAATTGATGTAACCTTTTTGGGTAGTCTAATTCCTCTAAAGGCTTCTCCAGTTCTTAATTCTCACTTTCTCTCAATTTATCCATTTTACCTTTTGAGTTGAAATTGTTATTCGTTTAATTGATGAGATACAAAGTTTAGAAAACCTTTGTTTGTACTTTTAAGTTTTTTATTTCTGAAAGAATATCTTACTCAAATTGACCTGTGCTACCAAATGAAAAGCCAAGGATTACTTTTGGAAGACCTGGGCACGTTACTATGAACGCACCCCCCCCCCCCCCCTGAAGTTGCTCGAGGACCATTCCCATAGAATGCGTCACAGTCTAAAGCCAGTCGCGCACTGCAGCCATTCATATGGATTTCTTACATTAAACGTATGGACACCCACTCTCGGACTCGGGTGCAAAACCCAGCTTGAAATATGTCCGTCCCTGTGCCATGCACGTTGTCCCTCTGACAGAAGAGAACACGGCTTGATCCCTTGAATCCATTCAACGAATCCCAAAGTCTGCGGGGATTATGGATTGTAACGGGTTACATACTGCTTTAGGGAACTCCATTGAGGTCAACTTGACGTCACATGTATGCAATTAATTACCTGGAATGACCTGGGAGGGAGATTCGCGGAGCTCTGCTCGAAGCATGAATTAAATCGGCTCTTTTTTTGTTGCTTGAAAAGCTATAATTTTGGGGGCTCGAAGGATATTTTGACAAAAAATGACTATCCCTTTCACATGAAAGAAAAGGTTGACAAATTAACATTTTACATTTGCTAATAAGGCATGTGGGCCACTCTTAGCTGGTGAGATGCCATTCTGCCTCAAAACTCTTCCGCCTGCCGACGCTTCCTGAAAAGCAAACACAGCACGGAAAGGAAATCCAATTTGGTTTATCGTTGCTGCAGATAACGTCGGTTTGGCAGTTTATCGTTCGGGTAGCCAGACACTTGGTCTACCAGCCTCACCGCCCTCTTCCTAAAAACTTTACACAAATAATATTAAAATCCGAACTTTGAAATGAGGCCTAGTGTTCGTGGTCCCCGAGGCGCCGAAGTAAACAGATTAGCAGCGAAGACAATTTCATCGTGTTGTCTCCAGCCCGGAATGTGGAGGGAAGTTCGGCGCGCATCCTTGAGATGCAATAAGACTGTCACTGTAGATTCGGGCAAACATCTGTTATGGCGGCCTTTCTGCCTATTGCTCGCTCGCGGGTTCTGCCTTTAGTATTCCGAGCTGATATTATTTCTTTTCCATCTCAGAAGCACTAATCTAACCCTCCGCGAGATGCCAGTCCTCGAACAATCCTCTTCAGCGTGGCGACTTCCGGCCGTGCCTTTCTCGTCCTCTGCCCACTGGCCGGAGATTCCTTTCCTGCTTCTATCGCAGAAAATTGTGTTGTTTTAAGCAGCAAGAATATTTAAATATAATGGAGTGAAGGCATTCTCCTGTGAACTGCTGCGGAGCGGTAATAAAGAGCAATCTCCTTGCAGAGTCCTGGGTGGAACTGGATGAAGGGGTCCCAGATCTGAAGCAGGGCCAATTAATCTTTTATCGGGAATAGAATCTTAATTAGCTGGCGACTATGTGTGGCCTGAAGCTAAAGAACTGCACTGCTTGGTGAAGGTTCGCACTATACAGTTCTCCCTCCTTCTGCTGTAACCATGGAAGGAAGGGTACATAAGCAACTTTTTAAATAGTGCATACTGAGCTGGATGGCCTAGTCACTCGGGTATTGAAGCCTGTCTGAGGTGAGGGACTGAGGATGCTTAGTTTGTAAAAGACAAGTGCCCAAACTTTTTCTGAGAAGCCTGCTGCTAGCCATGCTGAATGTTGGTATTTACAAATAGCAAGTCTGCCTGGTGGTCATTCCACATCACACCTCTTTCTTTCATCACCCCACACCTCATGTCTCTTTATCACACTGTTGCAGGTTCTTTTCCAACTGTGATTTATAACTTTTTCATTGATTTTCTTTCTCTTCCTTTCTTCCTTTTCTACCTTTTCCATGCCTACTCTTGAGAAGTAAATCATAGTCCCCAAAAACATGAGGATAGCTGCCCACCACCTTCAACGACCAATATAAATTTAGCACTCAGCATCTACTGCCCTCCCCAGCTTCTCTGGCTGCTGCTGCCTCTGCCTCTTGCCTGGGATGAACTCCTCCACCTACAGGCTTGTCCCTGTGCCTCATCCCTGGTTGTCTAGTGGCCATCACAAGTAAGTATTTCCTTTTCTTTTCTTTTCTTTTCTTCTCTCTGTCGCTCTTTCTCTCTTGCATTTTCTACTTTTTTCTTCTATCATCTCTCGTTTTTCCCTAGTTCCTTTTCCTTTCTCCCCTTTTCCTCTGTCCCCCGCAAAGCACCTTTCCCGCCCTCGCCCCCAGCTGACTGCTCCCCCTCCCCTGCTTAATGGCGGCTGCAGTGCTGTGAGAGGGAAACTGCACTGACCTCCTAGTCAGCGTCTGCTGACCTCTCCAGCTCCTCTGGCTGCTGCTGCCTCTGCCTCTTGCCTGGGATGAACTTTTCCCTAGTTCTTTTTCCTTTCTCCCCTCTTCCTCTGCCCCTCTTCCCCGCTAAGCACCTTTCCCGCCCTCCTGCCTGATTTGTCCCTCCACCCTCTCCCCTTCTTAATGGCGGCCGCGCGCAGCATGCCTGCCGCTGGTGCGCCTAAGGCACACCAAAAGCAAGCCTGTCTGCACCAGTCTGTGCCTGGACCGCGCCCAGTGCCAGGAACCCTTGATCTGCGTTAAACCACCCTCTGGACTGCCTCTGTTAAGAGTCCAAGATCCTCCTCCGCCTCAACACCGGCCGTCTCAACAACTGCTGCACCATCTCCCCCAAGGACCCCCATGGACCTTTCACCTGCATGAACTGCAAACTTCAACGCCAACCTCAACAAACTGAAGGTACTCTCCACACACAAAGATACCAACAACCTCCACAACACCATCAACTGCCTGCTCCTGAACATCCACTCCCTCCACAAACATGCCACCGAACTCTGGGACCTGATCGACACCACCGACTGGACATCGCCTTCCTCACCAAGACCTGGACCAACCTCACCTCGGGTCCAGACATGGCCATCGCCATTCACGATGGTTACAGAATCCTAAGGAGGGACCGGCCCTCCCACCCAGGTGGAGGACTCGCCATTGTACACATGTCCTCACTACGTGTCAAGTCTGTCCAAGAAGATCACTGCACCACCATGGAACACCGTTACTTCCTAGTCCACTCCATCCACAACTCCTCCATCCGCGGCACCCTGGTGTACAGGCCACCAGGCCCCCGCCCAGCTTTCATAGATGATGTCATAGACATCGCTACCCCCAGGCCCTGGCGTCAGTCAACTACCTTCTCCTCGGTGACCTGAACTTCCACCTCAAGGACCACAACGACCCAAAAACCACCGCTCTACTCGACAACCTTGCCACCCTCGGCCTCAGACAGCTGGTCTCCACACCCACACACATTGCAGGACACACACTGGACCCCATCTTCACCTCAAGTGACCGGATCACCATCGAGACCATCTCCACCCCACACTGGACTGACCACCGCTGCATACACTTCACAATCACCGCACCCAGCAGCCGCACCCGCACCTCTAGGACCCCCCACAGAAAATGGAACAAAATCACCAATGAGCAACTCACCTCATTGCTCATCAAATCCCTCCCTTCCCCCTCTGACAACGCCAACACAGCAGTGCGCAATCTCAACACATGGATCCCCCAATGTGCCGACACTCTAGCCCCTCTCTGGCTGACAAAGGCCAAATGAATATCTAAGAAGGCCAGCCGGTTCACCACCGAACTCCAAGAATCAAAGCATACCCGCAGACGTTTAGAGAAAAAATGAAGGAACAGCCAATCCAGCGAAGACTTTGCCTCATTCACAGCTGCAACCGCCGCCACCGACGAAAAATCAAGAATGCAAGGAAGGACGCACTCCAGGAGCGCATCAACTCCTCTACACACAGCTCGAACTAACTCTTCTCAGTCATCAACAAGTTCACAGATCCCCCTCCGAAGCCACCAGCATCCCCCCATCACAGGACCTCTGCGACAAACTTGCCTTTTTTTTCCACCACAAGATCCAGGACATCCACGACAGCTTCCTGTCACTGTAACCTGCGACTTACCCACCTCCCCAGAACCCGCCCAGACCATCCAAGACTGGTCCAAGCTCACCACAGAGGAAACAGTCAACATCATGAACAGCACCCACTCTGGAGCCCCCGTGGACCCCTGTCTGCACCACATATACATCAGAGCCAGCGCATCCATTGCCTCCAAGCTTCTTAACACAATCAACTGCTCCATCAGCACGGGCACCTTCCCTGAGGACTGGAAACACGCTGAAATACACCCTCTCTTGAAGAAAACTTCGGCCAACCCATCAGAACTAAAGAATTTCCTGCCCATCTCGCTGCTACCCTACCCCACCAAAGTACTAGAGAAAGCAATCAATGCACAACTATGGAATTTCATTGAGGCCAACAACTCCCTGAAAAGCTCACAGTCTGGCTTCCGCAGCAATCACAGCTTGGAGACAGCACTTCTGGTAGCCAAAAATGACATCCAATTACACCTAGACTGCGGCCACACTGCAGCACTCATACTCCTTGACCTCGCAGTAGCTTTCAACATGGTCTCCCACAGCACTCTGGGCTCCAGACTCCACGACATAGGAATCCGCAGAATAGCCTTGGAATGGATCCACTCCTTCCTCTCCGGGAGGATGCAGAGTGTCAGACTCCCGCCCTACACCTCCAGACCCACAGGAGTCAATTGTGGAGTCCTCCAAGGATCCTCACTTTAGTCGCACACTTTTTAACATACACTTGGCCCCTCTTGCTGCCATCGTCAGAAGCCACGGTATGAACATCGTGTAATATGCCAATGACACACAGCTCCTCATTTCCCTCACCGAAGACCTGGACATGGTCAAAAGGAACTTTCAGGCAGGAATTTAAGCCGTCATCACCTGGATGAGAGAAAGCTGCCTAAAGCTCAACTTCGACAAGACGGAGCTCACCATCTTCCGAAACACCACCTCAGCTTGGGACGACTCCTGGTGGCCCACATCCCTCAGCACCCCCCCTGCTCTGACCGAGCACGCCCGCAACTTAGGAATCATCCTTGACTCCTCCCTATCCAGGACCCAACATATAAACTCTGTTGCCTCCTCCTGCTGGCACACACTCCGAAAACTCTGGAAGATCTTCATATGGATCCCAGCAGACTGTCGCAGGACAGACACCCATACCTTAGTCATGAGAAAGCTTGACTACGGCAGCGCCCTCTACACTGGCACCTCACCTAGGAACATCAAAAAACGTCATCTCATCCAGAACGCCACCGCCAGACTCATTCTAGACCTCCAGGCTCTCAACACCTGAGGACCCTCCACTGGCTACAGGTCGAGAAGCGAATCACCTTCAGTATTCTCAACCGCACGTACAAGGCCATACACACCGCAGGACCAGCCTACCTGAACCACCACGTCTCCTTCCACACTCCCACCAGATTCCTTTGCTCTGCCCAGATGGCCCTGGCCACCGTGCCTCTTATCCACAAAACCACTGCCGGAGGATGATCTTTTACCTACACTGCAGCGAAGAGCTGGAACAACCTCCCCCTGCTCCTCAGACAAAGCCCATCACTGACCATCTTCAGGAAGAACCTCAAGATGTGGCTCTTCGGATAAGGGCCCTCCCCCCAGCGCCTTGAGGCCTGCACGGGTGAGTAGTCGCACTTTACAACTACTGATTGATTGATTGATTGACTGAATTGTTGGGGGCTAAAGTATGTGCTCCACATGCTGTGTACTCAAGGACTGTATTTCAGTATATGAAGGACAAAAGTATCCATCTGTCAAGGGGGGAGGGGAGGAGGAGGAAGTGGGGGAGGGAGAGAGAAAGAGACATTCACCAGTTATAGTTTACTGGAGGAAGTGTTGTCATCTATGATCAATGCAGTTTCCTCCCTGTGCTTCCTCACTTTGTGCATGCAACTTAAGATTTCAAGCGGCTACCCCTACACACAAGACGCACTGTGACACATGCCCTCATTACCAGCTGACTGGACTATGGCAACGCCCTCTCATATGAATTGCCACACACCTCCTACAGAGACTTCAGACCATACAGAACGCCGCAGCCCGACTCATCCTCAGCCTTCCCCGACAAATCCACATCACAGCCCACCTCAGGCAACTCCACTGGCTCCCCAAGCAGAAGAGATGCCAATTCAAGCAGCTGACGCACGCACAGAAGGCTCTGCACAACCAAGGACCTGCGTACATTAACCACAGCCTAAACTTCCACCAACCATCGAGATGACTAAGTTCTGCCTCTCTTTCACTTGCCCATACTCCCCTCATCTACTGAAGCAGAAGCAGGGGAGGCTCTTTCTCTCACATCACAGCAAAAACCTGGAACAGCCTCCCCTCGCACCTCTGGACCATCACCTCACTTCCGGAATTCCGAATGGCCCTCAAGATCTGGCTGTTCAAATCAGCCTCTGGGACTATTGGGTGATTAATTAAGCTTTATAAATCCTGATTGATTGATTGATATGATGCAATTTCAGATGCAGCATCATTGTTGCCAATGAAGTAATAGAAAATGTCATGAGTGATGTAGCATGTGAGGTAATAAGCAATGCATGGCAAGGGCTTGAGTTATAGCTATTTTAGTAATGGGAATGGCCAGGAATGAGCATAGAATGTGCACACTACTACAAATAGAAACACAAAGCTGTACATGAGAGGCTTAGGTCCTGATTTAGAGATTCATGGGCAGAATACAGTTCATTAGGGTGATGGAGAATACTACCCTCATCACTCTGATGTATTACTTCTAAAGTTAGAGATTACTGCTGGCCTAGCCGTCTCCTCTATACAGTGAAAGAAACCGCCATTATAACAGTTCTGTTCAATGTTCTAAAAGTTTGGTGGATAACCACCATTGGTTTAGACAGGCGTTCACCATCTTTAACCTTTTTTTCTGTTTTTAAAAAACAAGCTCCTAAAGCTGTTGTTTGCTTTACAAAAACAAGTGATCCCTACACCGTAGGAGTTTTCTCCCAGGGTGTGGGATCATTACAATTATTATATTCAATTAGTGCATGCAGTGTAAAGTCCTTCCTCCGATAGCATAACTATGTTGGTCTGCTGAAGGGAGTATTTTGCTGACAGCCAGCAGAGGCACTGTCAACAGACAACTTAAGGTCCAACCTGTAGTGTTGTGTGAGTTATGAATGACAGAACCCTTTTGACTCCTGAAGGACTCTGTAGAATTGTGATATAAGTGTTTGAACATAATGAAGTGAATGCAGGTTTAGAATGTTGAATTTGCGGTTACACACAGAAGAATAAAGACATGTACTACCTATCTATGTGTGTGGCGTAGTTATTGGTGAGTACACCCTGCTGGGGCAGACGCTAAACCACCATCTCTGAATGAGGTGGGTGGACTGAGGGTTTGGCAGGCAGGCTCTTTGTTATCTTTCAAACCTTTTGTGAATCAGATGCTACGTTTCCTTCTACCACTGCCCCATCAACTCAAGGTTCTGAGAAAGTTGACATTTCTATTTGCAAATTCACATTAGTAGAAAAGTTAACATCTTTCATTAGGTACCACAAGTCTGGACTTCCATAATATCCTCATGCATCTTTTATTTTCTTTGTACCTCAAGTTATTCAGAGAAATGATGCAAACATCGAGAAAAATACTATAAACAATAAAGAAATATAAAATAAAACAAAACAATATAAAATTATCAATAATAAAAATGCAAAACTATTACATAAGTGATAAATACGCAGGAGATCCTTAAGATAATTGATTACTTTGATTGATCTATCTAAGTTTACAAACTCATAGACCCTCAAAATTCAGAGACTTAGATGGGGTGAAGCCTCACTGGCTTATATGGTGAACCCGTTTCAATAAAATGAAGGTGGTGCTAGGTTTAAGCTTTCCTTCCACACAAAAAGTCGGTGTGTAATTTATTTTTCAAGCACAGGTAATGCAAATCTATAGCTTTTAGATTTCTGCCCGGGTTCTGCAAATTGATTTAGAAGTGCACTTTATTTATTGTTCTAAACCGCATATCAACCACAATTATTTTTTTAATCATGAAGGGGCGGGAGCTCATCGTCGTTGGAGACAGTATATTTTTAATGGCTCCATCTTTGGAAAAGAGCTGGATGAGAAATTGCCCATTAGAGGAAACAAATGCACTCGTTGAAAATAGAGCGCCCGACTAATGGCGTCCAGAAGGGGTAATGGGCAGAGGCAGGAAATGGCGAACCGACCAGAGCAACACCGGCCACGTGCAGGTAAGATGCTGCCTATGACATCTGTATTTGCTGGGAAATGTGGAAACATTTTAGCAAGATGCATTTCCTACAGGAAGAGCCTGTGGCCAAAGAAGGCATAATTCACCGACAGGCTGAAAGACCTGTTTCTGTCTACGGCGAAGCCACTTCTTGGGTTGGCATTTCCAACCGTTTTTCGTTCAATTTAATTTTATAACTTTTAGAAATGATCGCTTTTTTCCTCAAGAGGGTAACAGAACATTTTACAAGAGGAAACATGTTCCCTACTGGAGACAACATATTAAACACAGTTTTAAGCAAAAACGAAATGGAGAAAGTGAGTTGCATGCTGTACAGAACAGCTTGAGGCTCAGAAAGATGTCATTTAACCGGGCGCGGACATCCAAAATGCTCAACTCTTCCAGTCGTAGTGTAAAATCTGTTTGCAGATCGGCCATGCAGAATCTGCGGCCCTTCAGGATGTTTTTTTTTTTTAATCAAACGAGTTTACAAACACCCAGGGCCACGGACCCTACCACTTCCCGGCAAAGGTTTGTAAATCTCAGCTTGTGGTTAACAAACTTCTAAACCCTCTAGATTTATATGAGAAAGCTTCCTTGAATTTGACTCTGAATGCCGAAGGTAGTTTTATATGGATCAGCCTATGCAGGACAACATCTCTTTCCCAGTCTCCATGAGTCACCATGGTCCTTCTGTTGTGAGCAGTGGTGTATCAAGGGTGAAAAGGCCATCTACACAACCAAGGATAATGCCACCTTCCACCTGATTAAAAAGTAAAAGAAAACAGCCAGCACACAATTGACCGCTCTGACCCCTCACCCCGGTACCAGTGCACCTGCTGCATCGTTGATAGCTACACCCCTAGTTGCGGGTTCATTTCTATTCTACGAAATCCAGTGTGACTTCCCAAATAGATGCTTTTTAGTGAAGAGAAAAGTGTGCCCCTTTAAATTTTGCATGTACATATAGCACTTTCTGAGCTTACCCTCTGGCAGTGTGCAACGACTATACTCTTTGAAAGATTGAGACAAAATCCGCTCACAGATCAGTAATAGTGGAGCATACGAAAGTGACCTATGAGAGTTCATTATAATTCTGATAAATAGGCACAGTGATGTCGGTTTACATACACAATGCAGTTCTTCCCGTTGTATAATTGTAAAGCCATGCCACACGAGTGGCAGGAGAAGAACGGTGACAGGAGAGGGGACCTGGGGGCTTTGGTCAAAAAGGGTCTTGGTGACAGGAAGACATTGGCATGCATATCACATGTTTTTGACTTGCATTGAGATATTTGAGACCTGTCAGCTGCAGACCACCATGCATATGCGTGGAATAGAGTATGAGTGGGGAATAGAGGGATGATTGACCCATTCCAAGAGAAATTTGCCAGATATTTCAAGTAGATAGGAAGTCTCTTTCCTACACACTAAAGACTCCCTGAGGTTTCAGAGATGTCTGAATGCATACCAGTTAAATTTTGTCAATGGAAATTCAGCACGTGGTAGTCCCTGTCTCCTCCTTTGCTTTCTCTTGGAACTACATAGACTCCAAGGAGGTCAAACGTCAAAGAGCCATCCCTCCACTCAGCCATACTCTGGCAGGTACTGACCAGATATGATCTCCAATCTTTTTTTATTAATTTACTGAGCTAACTATAACCTACAGGCCAACCATGCGCTGCTCACCACTCCACACACAACACTACCCGTGGCACGCCAAACAACACCACTGACGACACCCCAAACAACACTACAGATGATACTTAAGGTCCAACCTGTACTGTTGTCTGAGTTATGAATGATGGAACCCTTTTGGCTCCTGTGGCATTCCGCAGAATTGTGACATAAGTGTTAGAATGCAGTGAAGTCAATGCAGGTTTAGAATGTTGAGTTTGACGTTACACACAGAAGAATAAAAACGTGTACTACTCATCTTTGTGTGTGGCATAGTTATTGGCGAGTACCCTCGGCTGGGGCAGATGCTAAACAGCCGTCTCTGAATGAGGTGGGTGGACTGAGGGTTTGGTGGACAGGCTCTTTGTTACCTTACAAATCTTTTGTGAATCAGATCCTGCGTCCTACAGGGTTTGTGGACTTAAAGTAATCCACCATGGAACTCCTGCGTCCAATTATTTTATTCATCTTAATAGGAGTGCCCTCTTAAAGACTTCACATGACCCAACATTTTGCCTCAAGGCATTAACAGGCATGTATTTGCGACTGAAAATACACCTTCTGTTATGCTCCATGTACTCTGTAGTTTGATAAAATACACTACATGCATTCGTGAGATGAGCACAGTGACATTAAATCTCCATGCTTACTACATCAGTGTGAAGTTAACTACCACATTCTACATTATTCAACAATCTGCAATGCCACAAAACTTTCAATGAAGTTCTGTTAATAAACATCCACACCTTATAAACATGCTCGCAACATAGAATTTGTCTACATTACTGTATTACAAAAATTAAAAATGGACGGGCAAGTGCCCAGATATCCACCTTAGGAAAGTCTATTTTTAACAGAAGCTTTGGCCTTTCTCACATATTCCTTTTAGAACGGATTGGAACCTCTGCAACCCATATCAGGTGCACTCAGCCTTTACCCTATTTAACATGGAGTAATACTTGCATCCCAAAGTTTAGTGATTTGGAAATGGTGCACCATATTACTTTTACCATGCACAACCATACTTGACTCCAAGAATTACATTATTTTCATGTTCACACAGTAACTCTATGCCGTATATGACTGTGGTGGCATCACAGACGCCATCAGTGATGTCATTAATGATGATATTCAAGATGCCACTAGCGATGCCACACAACACATCACAATAGATGCAATGTGTGAGGCCACAAGCAGCCCATGATGGCAGTGCAAGCCAAAGTTAAAAAAAATATATTTTTATTGATTTTTTTCATGAAAGAACTTACAGTAACTCAACCACAGTATAGAAGAACAGAGCCTGATGAGAGAATTTGGCAATATAACATAACAATACAGAGGCTATGTAATAAAGCATTTGTTATTCCACCCGTTTATGTGGGGGGGAAGCAGGAAGGAAATGGGGGGAAGAGAAAATAGAGGGTAGAAAGGGGGAGGGAAGTAAGTTAGATAGCACTCAGTCTATATAGCACAAATATAACTGCAATGCCACAAAACCTTCAATTAAGTTCTGTTAATAAACATCCACACCTTATAAACATGCTCGCAACATAGAATTTGTCTACAGTACTGTATTACAAAAATTAAAAATGGACGGCAAGTGCCCAGATATGCACCTTAGGAAAGTCTATTTTTAACAGAAGCTTTGGCCTTTCTCACATATTCCTTTTGGAACGGATTGGAACCTCTGCAACCCATATCAGGTGCACTCAGCCTTTACCCTATTTAACATGGAGTAATACTTGCATCCCAAAGTTTAGTGATTTGGAAATGGTGCACCATATTACTTTTACCATGCACAACCATACTTGACTCCAAGAATTACATTATTTTCATGTTCACACAGTAACTCTATGCCGTATATGACTGTGGTGGCATCACAGACGCCATCAGTGATGTCATTAATGATGATATTCAAGATGCCACTAGCGATGCCACACAACACATCACAATAGATGCAATGTGTGAGGCCACAAGCAGCCCATGATGGCAGTGCAAGCCAAAGTAAAAAAAATATATATTTTTATTGATTTTTTTCATGAAAGAACTTACAGTAACTCAACCACAGTATAGAAGAACAGAGCCTGATGAGAGAATTTGGCACTATAACATAACAATACAGAGGATATGTAATAAAGCATTTGTTATTCCACCCGTTTATGTGGGGGGGAAGCAGGAAGGAAATGGGGGGAAGAGAAAATAGAGGGGAGAAAGGGGGAGGGAAGAAAGATAGATAGCACTCAGTCTATATAGCACAAATATAACTGAATAAAGGAAACATTTTCTCTGCCCCTCTGTGGGAAACAGAAACATCACATATCGAGTGTAGTCAATAAGACTTTACTCAGCATCCCCTGAGCCATCTGAGTCCTTAACGTTTGCACTCAGCTAGAGGACCAGCGGGACCCATATATCATGAGGTCAGGAACCAGCTGGTATTGAGTCCCAGTATGCCTGCAATCACTCATGACAGTTAGCTGCATCATGCAGCTGTTCAGTCTTAAGTATGAGTTGGCACCTCCCCCAGCACATCGCCGCCAGTGTATGTCCGTCATCAGGGACAGCCTTTAAAAACCCCAATAATGCAATCAGCAGTGCGCGCTCAACGGTATGGCCAATAATAATATCGATGGTATCAAAGTCTCATGCCAAAAGCTCTGGACCCCAGGGCAGCCCGGTGCTAAATGCAAAAAATCCACGTATGGCACAGCGCAGGGCAAGCGATGCTCATCCCCAAGCAGGCCAAGTAAGGGAATAATAAAGTCTATGTAGGAATTTAAAATTGATCAAGCAAAGCCTATAATTGATGGAAAGAGTTTGTGATTGCACACAGCAGCTTTGCCATTGATCATCTTTGATAGGGTGTGCTAAGTCAGTTAACCATGCCAGTCTAGCCCCAGGTACGTGCACCCGTGCTGTCCTCTGCATCTTGAAGTATCATTTTGCACTGGGGGGTGTAGTGAGCATCAACTCCAGAGCTTGGGGCATCTTCATAAAGGAGCTGTGCTGCGAGCGGATAGTGTCTTGTAGTTGGTAATAAGTGAATTTGTGTAAAACATTGATGTTAGGACTCTGCTGGGCTTGCTCTGGCTCTTTGAAGGTGTCACCTGGGTATATCGCTCCCAAGGATGTCAGCTGCAGGGTCGCAGCCGAGTGCGCATACCCACATCAGTGGTGATAGGCAAAAGAGGGGATATGTGTTAGGGGCATTGATGGGGCAAACAGAGACTCAATTTAAGCTCTGCCTGTGAGTTCATTCCAGTCCCACACAATGCAGGCCACAGTGTCAATCTAAGCCCTCGGTCGTTGAGGTGTAAGGTACAGTGCCATATGTAGAGGGGAAGGAGTTAGATTGTCGTCTTCTGGGGCTATGTGACATTGGAATTGGGCAGGGTGAAGGCAGCAATGTGCAAATTGCACCTGCTCACAGTTATAATAGAGGTCCATGTCTGGGGCTTTAAGTCCCCTTGCTTGAAATGGAGTGTGAGTAACTCCAGCAGAATTCTTGGTTGTTTGCCTGCCCACGTAAGAATCACCAAACAAGATCTTAGCTGTTTACAGAAGCAGAGTGGCGGGGCAAAGGTAGATTTAAGAACAAATAGAGAAACATAGGGAGAACCTCAATTTTGGCAATCACCAGCCGGCCAGTAAGAGACAACGGTAATGGTCCTCCAACCATGTGATTGTGTGCCCATAATTGGAGTGCCATAATTCATTAAGATTTCTGCTCACCCATATTCCCAGATCTCGAACTGGCTCCATCGTCCAGCAGCGAGAACTCAGATGTAAACTCTTGGGTAGCCTCCATAAGAGGGAATAGAATAGATTTAGCACAGTTAATATTAATACAGGCGAGGCCCCCAAATCTAAGAAATTCACAAATCAAAGAATCTAGATTATCCTGTGGGTTTTTCACATATAATGTTGCGTCATAGGCGTACTAAGAAACTAAGACCGTTGGTGCCATAAAGGCCAATCTCCTAAGTGAATGGTGTTGCTGTAGCATCCCCGCAAGGGGCTCCATCAATATGGAGAACAATATAAGTGAAAGGAGGCAGCCCTGTTGGGTGCCCCTCGTTACCAGGAACTGAGCTGAGACAGTGCAGCTGAGGCGTAGATAGGCAGTCAGCTGTGCATTTAGGAGGCCAATTAAACTGGGCTCAAGTTGGGCAAGCAAGGAGGGCCAAAAGATATAGCCATTTGAGGGGGATAAACACCATACTGGTGTCCAAGAATACTGCTGCAGCCTCAAGGGCTGGATCGATTGTCTGAACAGTGGTAAAGAAGGTGCGTAAAGTGTGAGCCGTAGACCTACTCGGTACACATCCAGATTGGTCCAGGCATGCGATCAGTGGCAGAAGTGGCAGCAGATTAGAGGCAATCAATGTAGCCAGTATTTTATTATCAATATTTATTATGGAGAATGGGCAGTATGATTCGCATTTGCAGTGGTCCTTGTCTAATTTCAAGATTGGTACAATCGAAGCCTCACGCAAGGAGGCAGGGAGGACACCCTCATCTCTGAGAGCACCAGGTGGGAGACAGCATGCAAACATGTGTGGTACGTTCTCTGGAGAGTGGAGCGCCAGTAAAACCGGGGCATGGTTGGAAAGTGTTTGCGGCAGGTGGTCAACCCTAAGAGTTCATGAGTCAACTTCCTGCAAGGCAAGCCACAGGTCAGTTCAGGATGTGTGATGAGTGGTGGTTATGCAAGTGCCCTTCCTGTTGGGCCCATGCCTATCGTGCCAAAGGTCAGCTAAATGGTTATCTGTCATAAGCAAGCCCAGTAATGCAGCAGCCCCTGGATGCTGGAGCCTAATATTGCTGTGACGGTCTGTTGGAAAATGGGTTATTGGCAAGGGAGGGAGTAAGTACCTACACTTAGCAATAGGCCACTAACCTCCACTTAGGTCCAGTTAGGGCTCAATAAATTAAACCTAGCTCAACCTTTGGTTGGCGCCTCAAATGGGCTAGATGATGCTACCCCTCCCCATAAACATTCCACGTCAGGTCAATAGTGAGCTTGTCATGGGAATCATTGCTAGGGGGTGAACCAGAGTCTTAACCTCTCCAGATCATGAGGTATTTGGGTAGCCAAAGAGAGGTCATTCAGGAGGTCCAGAGTCTCACCAGGAGGGCAAGCAGCAAACAATCAGGAATAGTGTGAGGGATACAAAGGAGTGCAGAACAAAAATTCCAGCAGGATATCATCTGGCATCGGGAGGAGGGCCCCCGAAAAGAGGGGACGCGGGACCCCGTAACCATGGCACCTGTTATGAGGGCTGTCAGCACCAGTTGGTTTGAATCATTATCACCCAGCTGGCCATAAGCAGCACCATGGTCTTCAGGCAAGCTTCTCTCATCAGAGCGTGGGATAGTTTTGACAATCTTAGTGGCCAACTTGGGCTCAGTGAAATAATGGGTCTTGCCTCAATGTCGAATTTGCAGCTTAGCAGGGTAGATCAAAGAGTAGGATGCATCTGTTTTTAGCAGGGAGTGCTTGACTGGCATGAAGTCATGCCTTGCTGCCTGGATGGTGGGAGTGTAGTCAGGGAATACTGTTATTTCATGTCTTTGATACTATAGGATTTTTTGTTGCGAGTCAGTCTCAATACTGTGTCCCTATAATTTAGTAATCTAGCAATGATAGGGCAGGTAGGTGCACCCTGTGGGGGCCGTTGTCCGAGGGATCTGTGCACTCTTTCAACTACTACCATGGTAGACATGGCATCACCAAAGAAGGATGGCCTCCACATAGTCCTCCATTTGGCCCATGGAAGTGTACTCTGGGACTCCAAGAATGTGCAAATTGTGCCTTCTGAATCTCACTTCCAATTCCTTAATTTTATTATGGAGAAGATCTAATACCATCTCCTTCTGCAACATTTTCCCATCTGCAATATGCCGTCCATCATCCAGATCTGAAGTCCGGTGCTCCAGATTGTCAAGTCTGCCTTCCTGGTATCTACCTTTTCTTTGAGGCTGTCCATTCTGTCCGTTAGTAGGTCGATTGTTGAATCAATGGTAGTAAGGCTGTGTTTAAGGTCCAGAAACATGGAGCCAATAGTTGGTGTTTGGAAAGAGGCATCTTTGTCTGATGGGTCTGGTTGGGAGTTCTCAGATACCTGGTCTGACCTCCAGGCCCGCTTATGGTTCTCAAATGAAAATTTGGACTGCCTGGTGTCCATTTTCCCCACCCTGGAGCCTCTGCTATCTGTCAATGTCCGGGAGTGTGACATTGAGCACTTTGAGAGGGGTTAGGTGGAATGATGACAGGGCACGGTCCCACCTCACCCCGAGTGCAGCACCAGCAGGGGGGCACAAGCAGACCGACGACCCCAGAGCCCCTCAATCCGCCTGACCACAATGAGACAGTGGGTAGTGCCAACTGTCACATAGAGGTTTGCCAAGTGGGATGGTGGGCCTGCCAGGATAGGAGTTGTATCCAAAAGTAGGACTGCCACACCCAGCTATCCCATACACAGGGAGCACAAGCAGACCAAGATGATTCCGGGTCCACTGACAAGGAGCGTGGGCAGGGAGCACCTGCAGAGAGATCTAAGAGATGTAAAGTCACAGCACACCATTGCCCCACAACCAATCCCGCAAACCCCATAGTCGAAACGGGAGAAGAGCGAGAGAGTTCAATAGGTTCTTCGTGGCAGAAGCAATATGTAGGGACAATAGGGCCAAACAGTCTTTCACTCAAGAGTGTGGAGGTCCAGACGCATTCGGAGCCTAGACACGGAAGCTGCTAGAGGCAGCAATCAGGGGACCAGCACAGACACAGGTCATCAAACCGGGCAATGGCCTCAACATCACGGTGAGAACTGGGGCAGACGTTCAATCAAGGCCTAAGAGAGCGAGAAAGACCATTCCAGAATAAATAAATGGTGACCTGTGGGCCTTTGCAGTGGCTTCAGGCTGCAGCTCCAAATGTCCACAACTTGTGTAGTCAGGAGCCCCAAGACTGCACAGTAGCCTAAATGCGCACCCCTCTAAGGGGAAAAGTTAAACCGTGGGTACTCACTAGTATTCATAGGGCCAGGCCACTCTCCCCAAGCAGTGTGCTTTTCCGTCAAGGGCTCACAAATACAGATCCCCAAGTGGAGCTCTCACCTCTTAATTTGTCATCTTTCGCTGGGAGCAGCAAAATGTCCTCAGGTCTCTCAACCAGTGTCTGATCACTCCCGTAGGTGTCCACCACTACCCAGGGCAGTCAGGTCACCTCTCCAGTCACCTCGGCTCCCATGCAGAGAATTAGCAGCTAGCTCAGGGATGCCCAACCGTCGCAGTGGGCTTAAGGACTCACCGACGGCGATTGTTCTTCTCAATGGCAGGCCCTCCGATACCCAAGTCCGGGGCCTTCAAATCATCATCCTCGGCTCCCAGATCTGCACATCAACCCCAGGTTCAGCGTTTTGCTGCGGCAGGCCTCACCCACGAGGTTGAAGAAACTTCTCTGCCCGGCAGGATCTCACAGTGTGTCGGCCATCTTGCTGTGGGCTCTTGGGTGCCCCCCCCCCCCCAACATGAGATCTAATCTAAGGCATTTCTAGCATAGTACTTGTGGTTGTCCTATACCCTCCAGGCTAATCTTCTACACCACCTTTGTGTTTTAAGATAGCTAGCAACTGAATGACACATGGAACATAGTTTTAGTGACTTAGCAATAATTTGTGCAGCTGTGTAGCACAAAAAGACTTGTTTCTAGGTACTATACCTAAGAGGTGTTATTATCTAATGGATACCTATTTTATAGTTTCCAAAAGAAAGTGAGGTAGCATTGGTCCACTACAATTCGTACATATGCCCTTCAGGTTCATAATCATCAGTACTGTGAATGTGTTTTCTGATTAATATACCTTATCAGTAGTCAGTTTTAACATGGTGCTGCAATAAAATCATGAATGGAAGAATTAAGATTTTTGTCAAATATATCTTACCTTTTTTAGGACAGGTCTAAAATACCATAAGACTGCATGGGGTGACATTTGCTAAAGTCAGTGTCAGCAAAGATTACTTTTTAGTAATTTGCAAGACACTAGGGGCTAACATTCAAACATCAGGATCCAATTGCCTTTTAGTAACTCTTTCAGTCTCTTGATGCAAGCGATTAAGCAGAGACACTTGCCATGTGTGGGCATGGAGAAGAAAGGCTCTGAATCAGATTCAGAGGAATTTGATTTTGGGCATGTTAGATGTTGCATGGAGCATCCAAGAGCTACACCAACGGTCGGCAGCTGAACTGCCTAAGGTCTCTGAGGCTGGCACCATGCTTTGAAGGCTGAGATCTTGATCAGGGGATAGATTTACCAAAAAGTCATGCAGGACCAAAAAGACAGGGAGAGAGGAGGAATGCACTATATCTACTATGACGCATGCCTGGTCTCTCGCAGGAGTGCAGCCTAGCACCAACACAGGCACCCTTGCACAATGGTGCAAGGGTGTCTGTGTTACAGCTAGGATTGTTTTGTGCATGATGGGAGACCTGCAAAATGCAGCACACGTAGAAAGAGGACAAAAGAAGGAGAAACACATTTCTCTTTGTTATGCCTTACCTGGGAAGGTATAGCATTTTGATGCATTCCCAGATTTACTAGCGCTAGTAAATCTGGGAATACGCCAAAATTCATGGGTGAATGCGTGGGAACACCCATGGTTCACCCATGAAATGCTTTCCCAACTCAGAGTAGCTCAAGGAGTAGCTTGCGCAGCCTTGCAATACTCCAGGTTTACTAAGCCATGCATAGCCACACAAGGTGGGTTTGCGTGGCTTAGTGAATCTGCGTTGCCTTGCATAGCCTTTGCTTGATGCAACAGCTATGCAAGCCCTTAGTAAATCTGGGCCCTGGTTTAGAGTCCAGGTGAGGAGACGTGTCTGGGTGAAAAGATGTGGCCTAGTAGCTAAAGCTGCTGACTTTGGTTCAAATCTGTCAAACCTTGAGATCCTCAGGAACAGTACCCCTTAGAGGCCCACCCTCCAGCAGCTCCAACTCTGGTAATGTCTATCAAAGAGGGTCAGAGTGGCTAGACGGAGGGAAGAGTATTAGGGAAGGTACGCCTGGGAGGGAGGCCTGAAAGACAAATAAAAAAAACACCCAGAGCTTTAAATAATAGCAAGCTTAAGGTGTTCAATGCAGTGTAAAGGTAGTCAAAGAACATTTGTGTTTTGTAAAGTAATTGCATAACCACCAAATTGTTCTATTACCATTCATAGAATACTGGTTAAATTCAGCACCCTCCTAATGCTGTTTGAACTTCTTAGATCAAGTAAGGAAACAAGAACATGTATCAGGTGTTCGCACTTTTCTCAGTAGCAAAGCAAATATGAAATAATTTTGCATACTCTCCAACACAAATTGAATATAAGCATAGAGGTCTGCCCATACACGCTGCACGTGAACATACAGTTTTGATCATCAAAAGCCCTGTTTTGTAGAATAATCTTTCAAATGAAATGTCCAAACGGAGCATAAATTTCCCAGTGATAATGTCTTGCACCTATTACTCGGTTTGTCCTAAATGCTGTGCAACTAGAAGCATGAGTAGTCCAATAGGATATAAGGAATGCACTGTAGAAATATCGGACAGTGATTCCAGGGGCGGCTCCTTCATTAGGGCGGAGGAGCGTTGTCTCCCTGCCAGCAGCGGCAGCTGAAAAACATTTACAGGGAAACGATAATAAACATTGTTCATTATCATTTCCTTGTAAAGGGGTGTGGCCACAGGGGTGACGAGTGTGAGGGGAAATGCTCAGCTCTCCCCCTCAGAGCATCTGAGTGTTTGGCTGGCCATCTCGGGCCAGCCAAACACACATGCACACAGGGCTCTGAGAGAGCCTGCACAGGTTCCAAGTCTGCCTGGGAGCGCCCTGGCTGGGATTGGCCACAGGGCAGGGTGGGAGCCTGTGCCTGCAGCATGATGAGGAGACAAAGGAGTGGCAGCAGAGGACAACGTTCAGTTACGTTTATTTATTCATATCGCCCCACCCCCTTTTAGACCTGCGAACCGCGACTGAGTGATACTCAAACATATATTTCTCCAAATCCTGATTCCTCCGATGAAAGAATGAAGACAACGAGGGAAATGCAGTCTTTCCCAACTGCATGCAAAGCCGTGAACAAATGCAGTCTTTTCCGAGTGCACACGAAGCTGCGACCAGAACTCCTCCATAGAGATTGTAAACGAACCACGAGAGCAATGCAGTCTGTCCAGGCCGCATTCAAGCCATCAACAGGAATTCAAACACTGGACCGGAAATAGTCCAAATAATACATGTCTGCCCACTCCTCTCCCACACCTTTGTGCAGATGAGTGGGCCCACATAATTTTCGTGTCCCTCGGTACTGCCAGTAAAGATGGCGGCCAGCTTGGAGTGGAGCACTCTTTCAGTTTGATGCGAAACCAGCTATCTCCAGCATCTCCACCACTTACAGCCCCCTGTTCAATGTGTCTTTCAACATCTTGTGATTACCTTCTGCAACCATGGGAGAGTCAAATGGGCACAGTTACCACAAACCCTGGTACTATCCCTGCCTCAATTAAACTTCCTGTGATTCTGGGCAAGTTACGTAATTTCCCTGTTTTAAAAAAAGGGATAAATGTGTGTGAGATAGTGGGGCTCCTTTGTAAAGCAATCCAGTGCCATTTGGCCAGGTTAGTGCTATACAACTATGCAAGAAAATACAGTTGGAAGTGAATGAATCCAAAAGGCATAAAATAAAACTTAGGTCTCTTGTCATTTGCCCTATGTATTGTTGGCATGCCACAGCTTTGAAGAACTTCTCAGCTGATTATTTAAGTTAAAAGGCCATCACTGACATTCAAACAATTGGAAGTTGAATGAGTTAAATTAATTGTATACCTATGCAAGAATATGACAAACTGACAAAGAGCTAAGCAGTAAATCAGAGAATGCAAGGGGTGTGTACAGTGAATACAGGCCATTTTGGCAGAAACCCCTTCTTGGAATGAAAACAGAAAAGGTACAGTAGGGTTGTGTTACCTGTTCACTGTCTGGACAAATGGATAGGGTAAATGGGAGCGTTGCAAGGTCGCAATCCCTGAAATGATCTATACCGTAGGCAGAACTGTGTCCAAAGACCAGTGCCGCTGGGGGACACCAGAATAACTCCAGAAGACCAGATAACTTCCATGTGACATCGAGGCTACGAGGTGGGACCAGAGAGGAGGAAGAGAGAGCCACAGAGGAGCAGAGCAAGGACAGAGAGACTATGAGGACGCCAGCCGGAGTCGGGTAGGTGACAGCCACCGGAGAGGACCTGAATGGCTGATGAGAGAGAGAGAGAGAGAGAGAGAGAGAGGACATACCTGGAGCACCAGAGAGGGAGAGATAGAGAAAGGAGCCAGAAGAAAACAGAGAGCAACCAAAGTCCATTAACCCCTGCAACATCCCCGGAGGGACGTTTCTCCACAAGGTATGGTTTTTCTTTAAAAGAGAAAGTACATTATAGGGTGGGAAAGCGTGAGGAGCGGCAGGGTTAGCACAGGGTTCTCTCATTGCTTGTGGGACACCAGAAAGCACTGCAAGAACACTCAGGGGGCAGACTACATGGTGTTGTACTCTGGGAAACCCTTGAAATAGCCCAGGAATCTCACTTCCTTCTCAAAACACGCTATTTGCACTATTAAGCACTCACAAAACCCCCATCTTCATGAGCACTTTCCCCCCTTTTGCCCCGATAGATAAAATATACTTACTTGACCTTTTCCCTCACGCTATTCCTCCGAAGTCTGCTGAAGTAAACAAGCATTCGGACAGGAAGTCTCCTCCTGCACCTACAAGAAAACAAGAGAAAAGAGAAATAAGCCTGGACTGAGAAAGAACCAGAGAAGAAAAGAACAATATTCTAAAAACTAGAGACACTCTAAAGGAGCTAAATAGAAAAGAGACTAGAGAGAAGAAGAACTAAATAAAAGTAATTGTGAGATCTAAAATAGGCCTCTGCCAGCTTCTTTCTGACGCATGCGCACCAGTGTCAAAACTGTAACCCACAGTAGCATATTGGGGGGATTAAAATACGCAATCCTTTGTACTCCACTAAAAAGCATTCCTTTATTCAAGCTCATTTCAGGTTATCTTGTCAAACATAATCAGACACTTTTCCCAGTGACTTCTTTGGCCTTGTGTCTCGGGCTGATGGAGATGCTCCCATGCATTCACCCCTGGAATGCCGTCCCTGTTAGAGTAACACAGCACAACAACTTGTGCTGCGTTCCTTTCTCGAGATTTACTATATCAAGATGGGTCTGCATGGCATAGTACATCTGACTTAAGGGCTTGAATCACCTTGCGTGATGCAACAGCATCGCAAGCCTTTAGTAAATATGGGGCCAGATTGACCTATGATATAAGCAAGGTGTAAGAAATCAGATTATTAATTGGGGTGGGTGACTACCCATACCAAGAAATAATCACAACCTTTGTCAGGGTGAACCCTTTAAGTCTCTAAACTAACCTGAGCTCAGCCCTCTCGTCGCTATGGCAAAGAACAAACACGCTTAACGTACGGCAATGTTTAAAATATTTATGCAGTGGAAAATCAGTAAGAAAGTCAAAATACAAAACAAACTTAATAAACAAAATGACACCAAAATTATAAAAATGCAAAAAAGGGAACCAGAGATATTATTTTTTAAAGTTTTAAGGAGGACTAACACCAAAAAGCACAAAGCAGTGGAACACTGGAGTTTTGGTTGCTACCTTTGATGCCACAATGTTGATCTACAGTGACCATATTGACATTAGTTTGTGTGAATTGATAACAAGCTAATTGTAAAGTGGTGTACTGAGAGTATATACTAAGATGCATTCACTGTAGGCGAGTATTCTAATGTGTGTGGTATAGACATATTAACTAGGACATCGTCATTTAACCTGATTTCATGTGTTTCCTAATGATGTTAAAGAATAAGCTATAATTGAAATGATAATGAATTTCTTGATGGATATGCATTAAATATTATATGATAATGAAAAAAAATGTAGTTTCCAATCATATTTCTGACATGTAATAACAAGTTATTTCACTTTTACAATTTAGAGAAACATGAAAGAAGACAAGATTCATTAGTGACGATATTCTTAATAAAATGTTTACATGTGTTTATTTAACATGGATAAAGTGGCCATTTTAATTCTGCTTTACTTAGCTGTGTTAAGGCCTGCTAGGTCTAGCCTCATAGAAGGTAAGAAAGTTGTCTTCTGTTTTGCTAACGTGTCATTTCTTTCAGATTTCATTCACATGGAATGTTAGTTTAGATATAGATGGCTGTTGTCTCATTCATAGAGGACCTGAGAAAGTAACCTTGAGGACAGCACGCAAAGAAACAGAAAACATGAAGATTGGACTTGTTCATAAACTGTTGCAAAGATGTACAGGATAGCAAAGATGGATACCTTTCCGTGGTCTGTCGTATGATGTGCCTTGATTGCACAATTAAAATCTTTTGATCCTCATGGCGTTACCAAAGGAAAAATCATCATTCCGTTTGGACTTTAATTTACCGTTTTCAGTTAGTCACAGCTTTGAGAGGTATAGACCTTTTTATCCTTGCATCACACTTTCCCAAATGCTCGCTGAGAAGACTTACATTTTCTTTGACCCATGAGAAGACTCTTTACCGAGCTTCTGCAATGCTGACACCTTCCCTTTTTACTTAGTTTTTGCTTACTTTAGTTAGCTTCATTTTGCCCCAGGTGTCTTTTTTTCAACTTCTTTTTGGGCCAGATGTATGAAAGCATTTTGCATTTGCAAACGGTGCGAATGCCCATTTGCGAATGCAAAATGCCATTTCAGAATGTATGAAAGACATCCTGAATGCAATTTTAAGGAATCGCTAAAATAGCGATTCCTTAAAATTGCGACCCTGTTTAGAGAGTCGCAAATTGAGACTCTCTAAATAAGAAATTGCAAATAAGGATTCCTTATTTGCGATTCCTTGGCACATGTATGAAGAAATTCCTAAATGCGATTTGGGCATTTAGCAATCGCTATTTACCACCAAGTTGAACTTGGCGGTAACCATGTGCAAATTTAAAAAATGCATTTAAAATGCATTTTTAAAATTTACATGTAAAGCACACATGCCCTTTTGGCATGTGTGCACCTTACATGGTGAAAAAAATAATTTTGGGGTGCAGCAGAGGGGGCCTTAGGCCCCCAGCACCCTGGGGTTTTGCATTTCCAAAATTGCGATTTCTAGTTAAGAAATCGCAATTTTGGAAATGCAAAAAATTCACAGATATGGGCCAACAGGCCCATAGGTGCGAATGGGGCGGGTATCGCAATTTGCGATTCGGTAATAGTATTTGCGATTTTTAAGAAATCGCTATTACCGATTCGCAAATGTGATACATGGCATTTTGCGAGTCAGAAATAGCGATTTCTTAAAAATCGCTATTTCCGAATCGCAAAAGGCCTTCATGATACATCTGGCCCTTTATCCTTTATTTTCTTTTTACTTTTTGCCCCTATGTCTCTGAGTCCAGCACCTCGATTAGTGACTTGCTGTATTGAAGGTTTACCCATTACCTAGCTAGCGAAACTAGATAATTCCTACATTTCTCAAATATTAGAAAAATTGGTAAGTGCTTGTTTTCAGAGCATCAGATTTTGCTTCTACTCCTGTGTCGCATTGATTGAGTGTTTAGTTTGTCTCATGCTGATCAGACTTAGGGCCTGATGTAGCGTTTGGTGGACGAGTTACTCCTGCACAAACATACCAGACATGCTGTCTGCATTATTATGATTTCCATAGGGTATAATGGAATCGTAATAAAGCGGACAGGGTATTGGTCATGTTTGTGGCAGAGTAATCCCCTCTACCAATCTCTAAATACGGCCCTTAGATTTTTCCCACATTTTGGTCACCCGATGGTGATACTGTATCTTAATAGTTTGGTTCTTAGAATTGTTTACATTAACCTGAGTATTAATTTGTAATAAACCCTTTAACTTTTTTCCTGATTTGGGTTTTCATTGTGTGGCCAAATTGGTCTTACTGTAAATTAAATGTTGTCGACCTGGTTTAGAGCATACCTATAATGCTCCAACAGATCTGATAGCAGAGATCTGGTTTCTCCCAGGGGGCGATCATAAAAAGGAGACAGCAATAGGGAGATATCATTATGTGCTTAGGGAGCCCTATTATGAAATTGTGAAGAGCAAGCCCAAATTCGGATCCTGTGTTCATTCAGAGGATTAAAGGTGTTTCAATGTTGTTTTGTTTTGCAGCAAATTTGTGAGTATTAATAGGGTTTGCACTTTGAAATTGCTTTAGCTCAAGATGGTGATGAATTCTGATGTTTGATAAGTGCTTTGCAGAGTTTTCAAAGTTGTGTGAATGTGGCACTTTATGCTAAGAAGTTTTGTGTTAACGGGTCCGTTGTGGCCTAAGATCCCGGGATAATGCACAAGTGTAGAAGACACTTGGGTAATTTATTGTCTCCAGTGTGAGGTACTGCTTGTGAGAAGTCATCAAAACTAACTGTAGTATTCTTTGTGTGAGTGTGAGAGGTTTATATTAGTGAATCTTGGGTATACAGAGAGGAACTGTCTCAATCAGAGTGAGATCTGCTGGTTGAGTCTCTTTAGCAGTATAATTGTGAAAGCATAGTTGGAAAGTGTAACTCCGTACTGCTTTTGAAGTGTTTAATTACCCAATCCTTTAGAGAAGCAGATAGTTGTTGTTGGTTTTTGGTCACATTATTTTGCATTAGGTTTGTGTGAAATAGTGATTGTGTGAGAAAAATTGTAAAGTAGGGTGAGCTGCTGCAAGGAGTGAGACTGACATCACAGTGTCTTGTGCTGATATAGGGTGGTTGGTGTGAAGCCGCACTGGCATTGGTGGACTATGACACAGTGTGTTGTGCCTGCTATTGGTTGTGAACATCGAAAAAGAGGATTGGGGAGGAGAATTACTTCCTAATTGAGAATAAAAAGTTAATTGTGGTTTATTTAAATTTTGATTGAAAATGAATTTCTTTAAAACATTGAAAAGTTTGATAAAAGGTCATGTATTTATCCTGGTCAGAGAGAGAATTGAGACTCCACCCAAAAGTACTCAGGTCATTATGTATTGTCCAGTGTAGTTCTTCATGCATGTTTATGGCTGAGCAATGGCACAGGGTTACTGAGAAGAAGGTGCACTAACATTTCCATGATATGGAATGTTTAATTTGAGAATTATTGAGAACCTGAGGCGAATTTTATATGAAATGATACCACCTCTGAGACCTGTACAATTTAAAGCACTTCATACTTGGGAACACAAGCTCATCAGAGACAGAAAGAGAAGTATGAGGGCAGGGTAAAGAAAGCAATAAGAACTGTGGCAGAGGCGAGACAGGATAATCAACAGAAATCTTGGAAAACAGACATAATGGAGGGAACTAGATTGTATCCTTCCTTTACAAGTGAAGAAGGAGAAAACACTAAACCAAAGGGAAAGAAAAATACAGAAAAGGCAGAACAGACAATAGAGTCAGAGAAAAGGGCTGAAACCTATGAGAGTGATTCGGATGATGATTTTATAAATTAGTTTTTGTTAAATCATCTGCCTCCATACAATTCTGAGCAGACAGGACTGCCAGGTGAAACATCAAGAAATATGACCTTTGATATACCTATGACACCTGTCGAACAGAGCCCCATTCAGATAGCACAAAGTCCAAATTTGAATCAGATGAGACAGAGTTTTAATCCAAATCAGACAGGACAGGGTTGTAGTCCAAATCTGACAGGTCACGGTTTAGGGATGACAGTTCCTTCAAATCCAGTGAGTAACACTAATCCAGATGTATTTAGTAACAATAGGTCTAGTTGTTGCTTTATATGGTCCAGGTATGACAGGAAATAATGCACATGCCTTAAATGTTATAAATGTTCCGAATGTTTCAAATGTTCTGAATACCCCAGTTGCCCCGACTGTTCCTTTGCCGACAAATGCCCATGGATTTGTTAGTTCAAGTGGATCAGAATTAGAAATACTTATTTCTCTTCTGAGACCATTGACCCCAACACACATTGCAGATCTAACTCCGACAACATGCCAGACAGAATTTACCTCTGATGCAAGGTTTCCTCAGATATCCTCACCATATTTTGTATCCAGATCAGAGCCTACCCTGAACATTGGTTGTAGTACCCAAAAAAGGAGATTACCCTTTAACTCTTCAGAAGAAGAAATATCCATTGTGAATACTCCAGATCAGATACATTTGAGTTCTTCAAGAGAAGTGTTGTCAAATCCTTCAATTAGTTTGTCAGATTTTAATGCCCAGGAGTTAAATGATTGGTTAAATGGTATGAGCGCTACAAATGCAGTAGGAAACACCAGGTACAGTGGAACATTTATACAAACACCAGAGAGCGATAGAGAACACTAGATGTGCACAGATTAGACATAAATGAGAAGATATTGGGAAATTTAGACACAGCTCAGATAGACACTTACAGAGAGGACAAATTGTGCAAAGACATTACAAAGAGTGCAGGGCAAACTTATTAAAGATTAGCTATATTAGCCCTGAAATATGAGGTAGATTTGGAGAAATCAAAACCCTTAAAATAGAGTTATCATTTAGAATTCAGTGACAAGGATATTATGAAGATGAGGCCTCCACAATGAGACTGCAGATTATGTAATTAATCTGTTACATATGAAAATGGGGTACATTAGACAAGTAGGAAGAATGATGGGTAAAGTAGAATGATCAGAAGAAAATGGGAACAGATCTGCCTCCAGCTGGAGCAGGCCAGAATGAGGGAGACTTGAAGGTGCTACCCATGAGAGAAGTTCCTCATGGAGGATATGTTCACGCACCCTGAAGTAGAAGTATCCGTTTGTCATTCATAAATGATTTCCCAAAATTTAGGGAGAAACCTGCAGAATGATAGAGGTAGAATGAAAGGTTTGTTAAACTTTCCAAGTGTTTATGGGAAGATTTGAACACCCTGTTTGACATTGTGGTTCTGAGAGACAGATTGCTGTTGGTTGGCCTGACGGGGAACCTTCAAGAGATCTAGTGACAAATGCGCTGTCTGAAGAGGTGATGAAGAAATATCAGGAGGTGATTGCATTTTTGTAAGAAAATGTATTCCCAAAAGATATTAATTGATTGTGAATTGACAGACCGACTCAGGAGGCTGAGTCGATACATTCCTATTTTGAGAGATTGTTACAGGCTTTCAATTACTTCAGTGGTATTGAGACCATGAAGGCAAAGGATATGGGTCATTTTGTGTTTAGATTTGCCAGAATTGAATACCATGATTTAGCAGCATTTGATTTTTTTTGGTAGAACAAACCAATTAATGGGATCTGGCGAAATGCAAAATATTGCAGTGACCAATTGGATTTGAGGAAGAAAAAATCAAAGGAGAAGTTAATTGTGATGCAATTGAAGGTTGCACAGAGAAATCAGAATCCTCAGTTTTTAGGAGATACTGGTATAATACAGGGAGTGTATCAACAGGGAGCCCTGATGATGCAAGAAAGTAATGGTTTTCAGCAGCAAGGTAGAGGACAAGGTGTTGCTTTTGATCTGAATGTAGGTGTGGATGTTGTGACTTTGAAGAGAACTAAACCATGTCACATTTGTGGCAAAATGGGCCATTGAAAAAGGGAGTGGCCCCTTAATGTGAATAGAAATCAGATACAGAAGAGTGGATTTGGGCAAACACAGGTAAATAATCAGGATCAGGTGCAGCAAGTGCAGAGGCCTCTAGTGCAAAATTCAATTGTGTCCCAAAGACAACAAGTGCAAGTTCCATAAGCCCGGTGCCCCAATAACAGTCAAACCTTCCTTGACAAAACTTGAACCAAGTCCACTGTATATTCTAACCAAATGGCAACTCAGTTTTCCTTAATTGATCTGAGTGATGAGGATTGTTCAGATATTTTCCAATTACGGTGCCTGAAGAGGGAAGAGTAATGTGTGCTTCCTTAGAGGTAGATCAGCGTGGTCCATACGTTGATGGTGATGTGAATGGCCACCATATGCCCTTTTTGGTTGACACAGGTGCAACCCTCTCTACTGTAAATACAGCAGAGGTTCCTAACTTGCCACTCTCGGGGAAAAAAGATTCAAGTTGTAGGAGTTGCAAATAAGCAATTGACCAACCCCATCACAGAAGCTGTACCTGTAAAAAATAAGTTCCTTTTAAGATGAGAACCAATTTCTGGTGTGTAACTGGAGTCCTGTGAGTCTCCTTGGAAGTGACTTGCTATGCAAGCTGAGTAGTTCACTGTGATTGACCTGTACCAAGCATTTTTCTCCATACTGCTGCATGAGGGCAGTCAATTTCTCTTTGCATTTCGGGTTGGCAGTCATGTTTTGGTATGGTGCCAAGTCCCACAAGGTTACAGTGGGAAACCTTCAATTTTTAACCAGATCTTGACAGATAATCTGGAGTCTCTTAAAAATCCCTACCACTCAGTCCTTATACAGTATATTGACAGTCTGTTAGTGGCGTTGAATACTGAAAAAGCTTGCAGGAGAGACACAACTGCCCTGTTGAACTACTTAGCTGAGAATGGACATAAAGTTTCCCCGACAAAATTGCATTACTGTAAGAAAGGAGTCTTGTACTTAGGACATCACACTGAGAAAGGTACAAGCAAGGTGTCACAAGAGATAATCTCAGCAATTCTGGAATTTGATCCTCCAACGACTCAGAAAGAAGTCAGGATGGTTTTGGGAATGGTTGAATGCTGTCGCCAGTTGATTCCAAATGTTTCCCTTTTGGCCAAGCCTTTACAGAGGCTGACAGACAAGGAAGTGTATGATCCGGTACCATTGGATGACAATTGCATATGTGCCTTCACAGAGCTGAGAGAAAATATGTGTCCTGCCCCTGCTCTGGGAATGCCTGATTACAACAAATGCTTTACTTTGTACTGCTGTGAGAGGGAGGGATGTGCTCTCTCCAGGGTCGGATTGGAGTCAAAAATTGGCCCAGACATCCCAAAAATAGTGGCCCACATTTGCGGATCACAGTGTTTCATGAAATACTGCTGGATTAATATCAGGGGGCTCTTTTTTTGCAAATATGTGTGGTTGAATCTTATAGGGGGCAGCAACATTGGTCAAAACAAGAAATACCATATCTTTAAAAACTGAATACATACTTGCAGTCTCAATTAGAGAAATTTAGCTCAAAGCCAAGATTTAAGGGTTTAGGGCAGCTTGCATTGGTCAGTCCCCTGGCTACGAGAATTGGGGTGAAAGGTGAATTTGATTGTCCTTTGGGTTTGGTGACTTGTGTCCTCCTGCTTGACAGAGTTACAGAAAACAAAGGGCTAGGTGAGCCTGAGTAGTTTTGAAAGCATGAGTTGTGGCTTCGGCCTCAGGAACTGGAGTGGGCCACTGAAGACCTTGATTCAGGCCAGGGTTCCTTCCTCATAGGGAGGAAATGACTGGGCATAAGGAGTTGAAGAAATTATCGGAAACACAGTCTATTGAAGCAGGTTCTCCTGTCAGCCTGCAGGGCTGGTTAGCTCTTTCTCAGTCCTCATCCAGCACCATTTTGATTAAATGCTACTGGTAGCGGAAATTGTAGAATCCAGATGATTTGTCTATCTTGCCTCGTAAAAGTAGGCATGGAAAGTAGGAGGCAGGAAGCAAATCTATAATTATCCCTCCCCTTCACTACAGAAACCCCACTTTGCTGACTGGATGAGAAAGGAGTGAGGGGGCAGACTGGGCACACAACTCCCCTACAGGTCGCGTACTTTCACTACCATCTTAAGGATTTCTGGGGGCCCAGGCAGGACCTATTTTGGGGCACCTGTTCAGAAGAGCTGTGATTTTTTAATCAATTTTCAGTTAATGTAAGCTCCCATCATGTCAAACAACACTAAATTATATGTGAACCTTCCAGAAACAGGGGCATACAAAAACAGCCAAAGGCTGGAGCTGCCCTGCATCTGCCAGCCAAATAGTACCAAAATAAACCTTGAACAAGCATTGATAAAATATTTACACCCAACTGCAAAAAGAAATGGTTTTGTCATACAAAAACAATACTTTATGTGCAAATCACTATCTAACCCACCAGTTCCTCCCATTCTAGGAAAGACATGGTAAGGGTGGCTTGGGGGATGCTTAGTGGACTAGTACATAACATGAAAACATATGCACATAATGCTTCAGATTGTAGCTTTGATTGATGAATATCTACAATCTTACATAAATCCCTCTTCATCACTTTCCCTTTTGGTGCAGTCATGAAAATCAAAAGTACTGCTCTGAGGATTTTCACTATTATATTGGGTGAAAGAAAATAATATTCTGCTTAATTCTCTTCCCCTGCCTCACCCCTCCGCCCTTCCTCTTTTTCTCTAGTTTGAAAGTAAGCTCCTCCTCTGCTGAGTAAGCAAAATTGAAACGACTGAGAGGTAATGAGAATGTTACAGTGAGATGTAGAGGGAGAAGGGAGGTAAAACTGAGATGATATAGAGAGATGGGTGAGATGAGGACACACAGGTAGGAGGAGAATGATAAGGAGGCCAGAAAAAAAGATATGAAGAGGTAGATCGGAAAAGGGATGTAGAATGATAGATAACATTTTGGAGTGAGTTAGAGAGGTAGATACATATAGAGGGGGCTAAGAATAATGAAATGTAAGTAGGAGGGTGGGGTACACAGAAGGGTGAAGTAGAGGGACAGGTAATGTAGGAAGAGGGTTGCTGCAGGAGTACCCAGGCAAAAATATGAGGCAGAAATGTACAGAAATGCAAGATAGAGACAGCTGTGAGCTAGAGAGGGGACAGAATGATAATGAATATACAGAAAGATTGGTTAGGTAAAGTGGGCTGTTAGATAGTGAGAAAGGTAGGTTGAGAGGGTGAAGGTAAGAAAAGGAGATTATTTGTAATAAAAGGAAGTGAAGTAGAGACATAGGTGAGGTGGTGAAAAAGAGTGGGAATTGAGATAGATGAAGAGTGAAAGTATGAAGAAGAGCCAGAGAGGTGAAGTAGATGAATATAAAAAGAACGAGCCAAAGATGTGAAGCACAGTAGGTGTGTTTAAAGGTGGGCCAGAGAGAAAGAGGTGAAAGACAGAGAGAAAAGCAATTATGGTTTAAAAAGATGGATAGAGATAGAGAAAGAATTAGTGATAAAATAGTAAGGTTCTGAGAGAAGCAACACAGTGGGATTAGAGCTAGAAAGAAGTGGGGAGGTGAGGTGAGGTGAGGGAGTGGTCAAATGGTAAGATAAATTGAGAGGTTGGTAAGTGTGAGAGCAGGAGAAATATGTGGAAGTAAGTTGAGGTAGTGTATGAAATATGAAGTAGAGAGTGAGATGCAGGAGAGAGATAGGTGAGAAAGGCAGAGGTGAGACATACAGATAGAGTGGTAAGGTAAATAAATAGATGAAATAGATGCGGTAGAGAGAGAGAGAGGCTAAGCAGGTGGAGGAGCAAGACAGTGCAGTAATATGAAAAGGACTGCCAGGTGCTGAGAAATGTGGTGAGGTAGCAGCAAGGTAGGGAGGGTGTGGAGTTAGACACAGAGTAGGAGAGAGAGAGCGACAGGTGGGATTCAGAGAGGTGTATTTGGAAGAAAGAGGTGTGGTTGAAATGATTGAAATAGAGATTTGGGGTCAGTACATACAGTCTAGATATCAGTGAAGAGAGAGGGAAAGTAAAGGTTTGAGGGAGAAGAGCAAGGGAAGAGATCTGAAACAGAAAGATAGGTGAGGCAGAGAAAGAGGCAGAGTTATAAAAAGGTGATGGGGTATGCAGAGAGAGTGGGTGATTTTTAGCAGGGTTTTGGTGACCGGTGAGGTAGAGAGAAATGAGACACAGAAACATAGATAGAAAGAAGGAGGAGGAGAGAGAGGAAGGTGCCCAGCCATAGGGAGGAGAGTGCGGAGGGTGTCCAGCTAGAGGGAGGAGTGTGCAGAGGGTGCCCAGCTATAGGGAGACGAGAGAAGAAGGTGCTCAGCCATAGGGTGGAGAGTGCAGAGGGTGGCCAGCTGTAGTGAGGAGAGTGTGAAGGGTGCCCAGCTATAGGGAGGAGAGAGATGAAGATGCCCAGCTATAGGTAGAAGAGAGAGGAAGGAGGCCCACCTATAGGGAGGAGAGTGCAGAAGGTAGCCAGGTATATGGAGGAGAGTGCGTAAGGTGCCCAGCTATAGGGAACAGAGTGCCCAGCTCTAGGGAGGAGAGAGAAGAATGTGCCCGGCCATTGGGAGGAGAGTGCAGAGATTGCACAATTATAGTGAGGAGAGAGGAATGTGCCCAGCTATAGGGAGGAGAGTGTGTAAGGTGCCCAGCTATAGGGAGGAGAGTGCAGAAGGTGTCCAGGTATAGGTAGCAGAGGGTGCACTCTATAGGGAGGAGAGAGAGGAATGTGCCCAGCCATAGGGAGGAGAGAGAAAGGTACCCAGATATAGGGAGGAGAGAAAGGAAGGTGCCCAGCTATAGGGAGAAGAGAGAGGAGGTGTCCAGCTATAGGGAGGAGCGAGAGGAAGGTGCCCAGCCATAGGGACGAAAGTGCAGACGGTGCCCAGCTATATATTCATGCATACAGAATTCTCTAGCTCTCACACACTCTACCTCTCTGCTTCTCATTCTTCTCTTTCACTGTCTCTAATCTTTTAATACCCCGTTCACTCACTTCTGTTTCTCGTTCTTCTGTAACTTTTGTTTCCCCTCTTGTACCACAGCTGTACTCTCTCCCCACACAGCACTTTCTTTTTCTAATATTGGATCTTCCTGTCTTTCTTTGCTCTTTTACTCTTTCCATAGAGCTGTCTCTTTCCCATATATTCCATAGCTCACCCCCTCTGCTTGTCTATCTCTCCCCTTTTAGCTTGGCTTCTACCCTTTCTTCGCCCCATCACTCGTAAAAGTCTCCCTCCATCTGCCTTCCTCCAGGGAGTCCCAATCTCCAGGGCATTGCAGGGACAGACAACGCTGCTCCTATCCCCCTCACTCCATTGTGCAAGTGTGTAGAACATTGCAGGGCAGGGAATCAGGGCAGTGCAAAGCCAGTCTCTTAGGGGAAGGTGCCTGCGTGAAATGGCCCACCTCAGCCAAGCTCCAGTGAGGCTGCTCAGGACTATCCGCCCCTCCATCACAATGCCCTTCATGTGGAGCTAGGCAGGGAGAGGTCAGATGTAGGACACTGTCGGCCTCCAATAGAGAGGTGGGGGGTGATAATAGCTCCTCACACCTGTGCTCCCGTGAGGCGGCTCTTCCTCTCTTCTCTTCTCTCACCTAAAGCAATCTGCACTCATCAAGTGTGACCATAGCCCTACACACTAAATGGCAGACCCAGCAAGGGACGGGTAGGGACGCAGGGGATGGTGAGGAGACCGTCTGTCCCTGCTGCAGGCTTTCAGAGAGGGCGCTTATCCCCCTTAGAGTCACCACCATGGTAATGCCATACAACACAGCTGATCTCAAAACCCTTCAAAACGGGTATCATCATTGCACCTGAATGCCTGCTTGACCAATCCGACCCTGGCTCTCTCAGTTTTGACTTAACTGCGTGGAAACGCATACAAACCAGTTGCTTACTTTTCCACCACTCTTGATCGTGTCGCTTCTGCGTTGCTAGGCTGTCTTAAGTCAGTCGTTGCAGCCGGCGTTGGCATCGAGCAGTGCAAAAGCATTGTCATGGGTCATCCTTTGAATGGTTTTGTCCCCCATTACATGGAACTTTGTTAACCTGTACCAAGATACACCATTTGACAAGTAGTAGGGTTACCTGCTATGAGCACATCATTTTGGCTGCTCCCCACGTAACTCTGAAGAGATGCCTTACCCTAAATCCAGCTACACTTTTGGCTTTGCATGTTGATGATAAAGATGTTAATGGTATTGATGAAATTGTGCATGACTGTCTAGATATCACTGAACTGTACACCAAGCCAGGACCAGATACTCAAGATACCCCACTTTCTGAATCTGGTCATGTGATATTTGTTGCTGGCTCCTGTTTGAGAGATCATGTAAATAATCTGAGAGCTGCTTATGCAGTTTGCACTGTTTCAGGTGTGGTCGAAGCATCCTGGCTTCAAGGAGTCTTTTCTGCCCAAGTAGCTGAATTAGTTGTTCTTACAAGAGCCTAGCGTGTTTCTAAATAGCTGAAGGTAACCATTTTCACCAATAGTCAGTAGTCAGTATAGCTTTAGTGTTGTTCAATTTGGACAGTTATGGTCCCAGAGCTAGTTTATGACCTCTTCTGGATCCCCTACCAAGAATGGAGACAAAGTTTACAATTTATTGAATGCATTACAGTTGCCTGCCCAAATTCCGGTTGTGCAGTGTTCGGCGCACCACAAAGCACCTGATTATGTTACTCTCTGCAATAATTATGCTGATGAAGTGGCTAGGTATTGTGCCCTGAATTGTGCTGCCTTTAATGGGGCCTATGTTAACAAGGACACTGAGGAGACAAATTACAATTGTATGTTAACTGCTACAGATACATGGCAGGAAGTTAAAAGATTGCAGGATGAAGTGTCTGAGGAAGAACAGCAGATTTGGGTTAGAGCAGGTCGTGACAAAAGAGATGAAAATGATGTTTGGGCTTCAAGTGATGGAAGAGTTGTAATGCCTAATAGTTTGTTACCACCTATGGTGAGACATTACCATGGTCCAGCTCATGTTAGTCATGATGCCACGGTGAGAATTTTTTGGAATATCTGGTTTAGCCCCAGATTGATGGCAGAAGCGCTTTGTCACAGGTGTGTCATGTGTCAGCAGATGAATGTAGGCAAACATACTGCAGTTACACTGAGTCACATAGGGAGATCAGGAGGACCTTTCAACAGAATGCAGCTCAATTCTATTGACCTACCCATATGCAATGGACTGAGATATGTCTGGGTTATTATATGTGTTTTATCTTGTTTGGTTGAAGCTTACCCGACCAGGAGAAAGTACAGTCTCACAGAGGCAAAACTATTGTTTAGGGAGATAATACCTAGGTTCGACTTCCCAACTTCTCTAGAGTCAGACTGAAGGATGCACTTCAATAGTGAGGTCCTGAAGTTACCGTGTGCAGTATCACAAGTTGAGCAAAGACTACATTGCAGTTACAGGCCGGAACAAGTAAATGGAACTTTGAAATTCAGACTGGGGAAAGTTTGTGCTTCCATCTCATTAAAATGGCCTGATGCATTAACTCTTGTGTTGATGAATTTGCGCAGTACTCCAGACAGGAAAACAGTATTGCCACCCCACAAAATAATCATGATCTGTGCCAGGAGATTACCAGTAGTGCCTGCAAATTTGCTTGTGAACATTACAGATGACATGGAACCAGATTATTGCAAAGGAATAGAGGATGTGGTTCGGGCTGTGTCTCATCAGGAGAAGCTACAGTCCAACCGCTGCCGGAGTTGTGCCATGACCTATGCCCAGGTGACTGGAATATGGAAAGAAACAAATACAGAAGTCCTGCTTAGATCCTCAGTGGAAGGGACCTTACCAGATAATACTGGTAACAACGACAGCTGTGAAGTATGGTGGTCTCCCCAGTTGGGTGCATGCGGCACCTACTTGCAAAGTTCCAACTGCACCTGTTGCTGAAGGGCCGGTTACGGTGAGACAGAGGGAGCAGGTTGGTTAGCTGTTGGGATGAGCAAATTACTGAAACAGCACATTCATGGTCTAAGGGGTTCTGAGTCAGTCAACAGCAACAGCTGGTATAGAAGGGTCGTGACAAAGACAGTTGACCGTGCAAAACTCAAATGCTGATGAAGGACTTAGTGCTGTATCAAAAAAGGCTATGCCAAGAGGCCAGTGGCCAAGTGAACAGACTGTACCTGTAGTGCAAGTGACACAAACCATTCCAGAAGAAACTGAAGTATCTGGCCAAAATGACAGTGATACTGAAGGACCAGTAGTCCAGAGATGAAAACAAAGGAGAGTACTGAAAAGATGTTGGGAGGTGATGAATAAGTTGATGCAGGTTATTATTTATTCAAATTATACACGATACACCCAGCCGACACATCTGCTTCCTTTCCTCAGCAATCTCTGTCTTCAACTGCCTTTGGTCCCCATGGAAACCAAGAGCTACATCTCAAAAGTTCTGATGCCATGCATTCTACATATATTCTACATGCTTAGAAAACCACAAGTACCTTGTCAAAAGTGTGCAGCACCTGAATGAATATACCTTGCAACAAATTAATGGGAGAAGGAGTTTGCAACCTTTTGATTTAACCGTTCGTATCCAGTTGCACATTCTTGAGTTTAATCTTGTGGCCAAACTGAACTTTGAACTTACATTGCCAATTGATAACCTGAGACATTATATCCTTGATGTGATTTTAGTTATTTTGAACTGCCCATTTATTGTTAAAAAATGGACATTTAGCAAAACTATTTGATAAAGTTCGTAGGGAATCAAACATATTTGCAAACTTACACCTGAACATAGTTAAAAGATAAGTGCTTGATATTTAATTTGCTTACAACAAAAAGACTGAGACAGTTGTTTTTGCTGCTGTTATTTGCATTTTACATTTTTGAATGTTTACATTTTTGATTGATTACCAGTCTGAAATTAGAGAACACATGGAGCCTATTAGAAACAGAAGTAGTAAACTCAGGTACATCTGTGTGGGAGTGTTAGTTGCAATAGTCATCCTGATGAATGCATTTCTTAATGAATTGCACTTACCTACACCTTTCAGAACAGGATACATTAGATCCACATGTGCTCAGAGTTCCACAGTTCCTGCAGATAGTAGAATGCATACATTAGATGATAAGGAATTGCATGTAGATAGTTCAAGAGGAGATCTTTCCCTCAAATGTTTATTATAAATTGCTTTATGAGTACATTGACCAATGGACGCTAAGATCTGCTACGTCTGTTCAAAATTGCCTGCATCAGTTAGTGAGGGAATTACATATCACAGTCTTCCCTTGACTTATGGTATTTCATGGAGTTTGTTGATGAGTCTTTTGAATGAACAAGAACATTTCCAGTATTATTATTCACTCTATGAGCTTGTCTTTTCAGAAGTACCCATCATGAGACACCTGAATATGTTTTCCAAAGAAAAAAGCATAGAGACAATAGGAGGATTCTTTGAACCTACCTTGATATTTGGTACAGGTTTCGCCCATAGAAACAATTTGACATGCATTCTTACTCCAGTAAAAAAGGTATTTTTAGGACAAGTTGAAGATAGAAGAAGAGAAATGAAAACCAAGGCAGAGAGAGTTGTTGTATGTAGCTGGGAAAAGGAAGAAGAAGCCCGTTCAGTAGCTAGAAGTCAAGCTACATTGACACTAGATTGGCAATTATGTGTTTATAGATCCATGTTGAAAACTGATGTGAAATTTGTAGGGTCAAGTGAGTGTAGACATGTATTTAAATTTCAGAGTACTGGACATTTATGTTGAATGGACAAGATCCAGCAATTCCCTGCGTGTATTTCATTTGTGGAGAGAATTCTTATTTTATATTGCAGAATGGCTGGTATGGTATGTGTTACTTAGGAATAGTTTTTTTAGTGACTTGCTATTGTTGAAGGTTTCCTCATTACTTATTTAGCTAAACTAGATGATTCCCAGATTTCTCAAATGCTTAGAACAATTGGGAAGCACTTATTTTTGGAGCATCAGAGTTTGCTTCTACTGTTCTCTATCGCATTGATTTTGTTTTTAGTTTGTCTCATGCAGATCACACTTAGGTTTTTCCAACTTTTCGGTCACCTGATGGTGATACTGTATCTTTATAGTTTGGTGTTGAGAATTGTTAACATTAACCTGAGTATACATTTGTAATAAACACTTTAACTTTATTTCCGATTTTTATTTTTATCGTGTGGCAAAATTGGTCGTACTGTAAATTAAATGTTGCCTGATTGTGATGTTAACGGCTCTTACCGCTTCTTATGGTGAAAAAATGTGTCAACCTCATTTACAGCATACCTAAAATGGTGCACCAGATTGACCCTTAGTCAATGGTTGCGGTAGACTGGGACCTAGGTGCAATTTGAAGCTGACCGCTACGGAGAGCGGGTCGGATATACCAACCAGGTTTGTCCTGATCAAAAGTTTTATCTTCTGACTTGGGACCTGATTTAGATAGTGGCGGACGGGTTACTCTGTCTTAATGGTAAAGGATAGCTTGTCTGCCGAAATCTAAATCCCATAGGAACCCGTCCACCAATATCTAACTAAGGCCTTTAGCCTTTTAGGATCCAATCAACCACATGAGTACACTTCTGAAGCCCTTCAAGACTAGAGGGGAGGTACTTAGAGACTCACAGGGTATTAGGCAGAGTCAAATAGCAGACACCAGGTCCAGTTGCCACTTGTCAACTGGGTACTTCGATAAAAATGTATGCCTGGAAGCTGCTAGGGGAATGTAGTGACTCCTGGACGCACCCTAACCAATGGGGTAAAAGTTCACAGGTCCAATCCTGCCCATATTTTCACTAGTTACTGTTTAGGCGCACAATGCCATGTGTCAGGGCATCTTCAAGACTAAATACTAAACCTCCGCTCTGAGGACTCAGTGTTTTTTGTGGGCAGTGCAGTATGATAATCCTAGTTTCAACCCATATCTAACACTAAAATTCATTTTGAGGCAGGCACTGTAGTCACAATGAACCCAGAGAAAGAGGTTGCTATAACACATGGAAAAGGCTACTGGAAGATCTCTGTCCTTGACATGAAGTTGAGCTAGTAACACTTCAACTTCTTTCTCTGAGTCATCAATCTGAACAATCAAAGGCTGACCATACTCAAGTGTCTTTAACATATGTGCATTACACGGAACTGTTTTCAGGTCTTCATAGGCCTTCTGGCACTCCACATTCCAATTCTCTTTCTTAGGCTGCTTTTTGGATGCCAAATCTGTCAAGAGTAATACTACAGTAGTGCAGTGCACTGTTACCTATTTCTCCTTAACTAGGTTTTTGAAATCCCAGACTCTTGGATCACAATCTGCTAAAACACCTCTGTAACAGCTCAAGTGCTGAAGTCTAATAGACAAAATGAAGAAACATGTTAATCGAAATACATTGTGTAAATTCATTCTATGGCAGAATAAGTATAACACATCACTATTCCTACGAAGGACTCCATTATACTGAGAGCGAGAGAGTGAGATACACAACCTCTGTTTGGTACTAGATCGTAACAGTTGAGAGTGGGATTCATGGTACAGAAGTGTCAAACACGTAGAATAGGGAAATTAGCATAACATTGCTTTCGAAGTAAACAGGTTCATTCAATTTTTGCCTCAAAGATGACTAAACCTGATGAATTATCATGGTCTGAGAAACCTTTGTGTTTCTGCTTAGAATTTGTAGCTTTAATTGACAGCTGTCATGGCTGATTCTAGCAGATCTAACTTCGAGGGAGGAAAGAACTTTTGACTGAACCATAACCTAAAACAACCTACTGAGAATGGGCATGCTAGGAGCCTGAATGAAACCTTGTATGGTATGCATACTTGTCTCATGGTCTTTTTATCTGCAATAAATCATCGACACCCCAGAGAGAACTCTTGAAGCTTATGTTTTTGAATTTTCGAATAAAAAAAGGGAAATCAGTAAATTTAGGCTGTTGCTCTATGATGTCAGAAACCTGTTTTTAATTTTAAAAAAAATAATACACGAACTTGTAGTGCGCTGAAATGAAAATTTAACGATAATGAATACTTGTTCAACCTTGCATTGGACACATAAGCACAAAATAACATGGGAATGGAAATTGCTATATGTTCCTACTCTTCATAGCCCGAGGATAGGACAGGCATGTATCTGCCTACACAGGTAAAATGGCTGCCACCGCTTTACCAGATCCCTGAGTCAGCATCTTCCATCCTAACTCACCCCACTTCTGAATGTGCTTGGCAGCGGGGAAACAGTGATTGAAAGAGGAAGGCCATTATAGAGCATTTTGCATGATTTAACCATTGGGAAACAAACCAACCTTAATGAGATGCTTTATTAAAATAAATTAGCTGTAAATGCAGTGCAAAATTGACATGTAATATGCATTTTTGTAACACTACATTTATTTATGGGTCTTCGCGTTTAATATCGTTTGTCTGAGACATTAAGACACAGTCGGTTCCGTGCCAAAGACCTTATTGCAATGGTTGTTTGCTCTGCTAGTGGTTATAAGCGAGGAGAGGTAGCAGCACTTGCTCGCATAACATCTTTTACAAGATGGATCGAGGGAGAAAACTCATGTTCAATTGAAACGTGGTTACATTTATTTGAAACACGATTTGGAATGAAAATAATTTACTTGCTGCATACAGATTTTCGTGTGGGCTACCAAATTTCACAGGTCCATTTGTGGGTATGCACAATCTTCTCTCTGCAGTATCCTTCCCTGGAAAAGGTCAGAAATGTCTCCTAACAAAGGCTGAAGTAAATCCCTATCTAGGGTGGGGAGAGGAAATGAAAATCCCAAACACTGGAGGATGCAGGAGAAAGGGTGTCTCCAGTATTAAGTAGACTTTTTCAGAACCAAACAGGTTTATTTGCTTATGTGAAAATGAAATGGTTTTCCAGCAGTGCTCAGGTTACCAAGCTTACTTCGTGAAACTTTTGTGAATTCCCGAATGTTATAAATCTACACCCAATCAGTGGGATTTGAACAGAGTGTGCCCATTTACGACTTCCTGTGAGAATTGTGCCATAAGTTTTGGAAGTTTCCAAAATAAAAGTTATTTTTGTGAAGTGATAACGGGTCGGAAACTTACAAGGAGACACGTCTAGGCCAATGAACCTTTTGACCACGTTTGGAGATTTCCCAGAACGAGATATCCGTTTAGCATTGCAATCAATATATCAATAACTCTTTTAATATTCACAATAACTAATCATTAAGCTAATCAATGACATTCAATATATCTCAATACAGCGAACGCACCATGACCTTTCAGCTATGAATGACCACCCAATCCTAGTTATGCGTTAGGATATTTATTCCCTGTTAGTTACAATCTAATATCAAATTTATTAGTTTCAACAACAACAAGCACATCAAAACCAATATAACTTGCCAATCAGAGCAAAACTTTATCAAAGCATTGATCATGAACATTAGAATAAAGCACGAGGTTAACATGAATCAACTTTAGCAGAGTAGCATTAGTACATTATTCGACAAAGCAAGAATAAAGTCATTTGCCTGTTTGCATCCGATATTAGTGAATTCCTTAACTAACTTCGAATTAGCATCAGCATGTTGGGATTCATACAAAACTATTTGTCAAACACAAATTTAGAAAAACATCTAACTATGGCCTCTATCAAAAGAGCAGTTGGTATCTAGAAAGTAAAGGCAAACAGACAATTACAATTTTCATCAGATAGTTACCCCTCCAACGTATCAACAATCAGCGTCAGTCTTCGTCCTCAGGACATCAGTCGATTCGCCATCAGCAAAGATAGGACGGGATAAGTCTCAGTATGGCATAGTTAAGAATAGGCTCTTCCCTCATAAGGAGGAGAAGTCAGTATCAGGTAAGGATTCGATAGAGGATTGTTAAGATATCAGAACAGTAAAGTCTCAAAGTATAATAATTTCTCTGTAGAGTGGCAAGGGGCAGTAAAGAATGGCGGGGAATGTCCCAATAATGGCTGATTTCTTCTCGGGTCATGCTGTTATATCAAAACTGTTGAACTAGTCCTTCATTTCTCATTGAATCAATTTTGGTGCATCATTATCTCTGTCCAATAATTCTCCACGCACCTTACTAGAATTTTCCAGAAAACGCAGTTCTCATGCAGTCTATTGGCTCCTGTGATTGACGTCTTCAACGGGTGGAATGTCAGGTAAGAAAATTACACTTTACGCTCCAGTCAGTAGTTCCATTGTCTTCTCCTAGTCCAGGCGGCCTTGCACCTGTTGTGAATTACACTGTTGCATTCAGCAAGAATGTCTCCTTGAGCAAGTCGGGTCCCATGAGAAAGAATTTACTACGGCTACACACACATATCTCTAAGAAAAGCAGCACATTGCACATTAGAAAAACACAGTTAATATGAGACCAGGCAGCTAGGCCCAGACCCTCGCTAGCTAAGGCCTAGTGTTTAATTTAGCAAAACCCCTAATACATAACTCTTAATGCTAATACAAAGTCATACATTAGTACATTGTTAATTCATCATTAGTCAGTTTCATTAATCATCGTATACATTGGAGGCCACTCCCCGTGGGCACATTTCAAACGTGTACATTATTTTCTATGTTAACACATTTTCCATGCAGTTTCACTACACATTATATTTCAAGCTTTTCATGTTAATATTATTTTTAAAGGTCACACTCCAACAGAAGCAATGCAAAGTTATTGTACCCTATATTAACTAACGCCCGATATGTTTTATTCACATATGTTTTACCAACGATGCACCTCTGTTTTTTTATTAAAAAAATGAATTTAATGGCAAATAAAACGCCCGGACGAAAAAGCATCCATAGTGAAATATGTTCGAAAAACATTATTGTGCACATGCTGCAAATCCACCTGTGGCTTACAATACTGATTTTACCAAATGCCAAATCTGAAGCCCCTGCCCCCTCTCCTCTTCCTTTTCCTTCTCCTTTTTTCGATGCAGGGTGTAATCTTGGACTCTAATCATAGTGTTGTAGTACAAGACCAGGTATATTACCCCTATGGGGTGAGAACTGGTGCACACTACTGTGGTGACCCCTCTTAGGTTCTTTGTTTATCTTAGGAGAGCGTGCTGTGCCCAAAAGCACTCTCCACACTGTTTTTTTTTCATTTGCATTGAATCTTATCTTCTCTGTCCTCCAGTAGCTGACCTACGGTTGCTGGTTGGGGTGGGCCCATGGGCCGCATATCACCTATCACGTCATAGCAGTCCTCACTGTGGTCTCTGGTGTGCATGGGTGTCATTTAAAAAAAAGTGGTTAGTGGGAGTGCCGAAGAGGGAGTGTGCTTCATTGGTCTGGTTGCCTTTGGACAAAACTTTGTTGCTGAATCTTTTTTTGGCCTCAAGAAAACCCACTACTCCAGCAAGAGAAGAACTCACACCAAGCTGTAGTCTTGATCCAGACGAAGTACTAAGCCACCCCTTATCACTATGGCTGAACCTGGTTCTGGCACCTCAGTTCTTATTTTGCTGTAAACACCACAATTGTTTAAGTGCCAACTGCCAAAGGCACTACTTTTTGTATAAAAGGCTGCAAGAAGCCTTTGAAGTTTTTGTAAACATTCCACTGTCACAAGTGTTCTTGCTTCTAAGCATGCAGCGCAGGCACCAGGATAACAGGACTTCGCACATGACCTGGCATTGTAGTCTCTTCACTGGCAGCAGTGGTCAGCCTTTAGTTCTTCCAGACACAGATACTCACAGTCCTCTTTTTCTAGGAAGCATCATCCTCATGCAAGGGCACCTCCTGCACCTCTCCTCAGTAGTCAGGCAGCTTCTTCTTTCAAGGCAGACTCAAGACACCTCTTTTCGTGGCAGGTTGCAGAATATTTTCCAGGTTATTGGCCCCAATCTTTCAAAGGGAATTGTCAGTCAATGACTCCAACTCTGAAACACAGAAGAGTTTCTCAGTCTTCATTGCTGTGGGACACTGGAAGAGACATCTTGGCACATCGGCTGGCAGTTTCTGTCCCACACTTATAGGAGTTTGCAGACAGTGTTTATGTATTCCACAGATGCAGCTCTGGCATTAGTTTTAGGCAGTTCCTACCTTTTGTATATTCCTCCTAAATTGGTACAGCCATAGCATTTGTTTCAAAAAGTCAGCCGGAAAGTGGGGCAAAGCTGGAAAATCCTTGTCAGAGGAGACCCAAAACAAAGGCACAAAAGAGCAACAGTCTTCTATGCTTCACTACCACTCAAATGTTTGGGGGTGACACTTTGGGGGAAGAATGAGAAAATGAGTGGCCTAGAGTGTTCCCCACACGTCACTCTGTCTCCCGCCCTTCGCAGCCCACAGTCTTGTTCTACAAAAGGCCTCAGTAATGTGATGAAGCATCCCTGCCTTTCACATTTCTGCCTTGGGATCTCTCCATTCTCTATCCTATGAAGTATTCTGGTTCAGGAAATCAAAATGCATCCCTCCATTGCCACAATAACAATTCAGAACACTTGCTCACACTGACTTTTCTGCACAAATATAAACTACATACATCCATGCCATCCATGTTGCCTGTGGATGGAATCAATGACCAGGTAGTAGGGGGACTGTCAGACCAATTTAAAATGCAGGAGAAGCCTGTAGGTGACTCTCTGGCAGGTGACAGGTAAAAGAAGCATTGGCAAGCCAATAGGCCTCATCTTTCTGATGTATTGGCTTTGCCAATTGATTTAGCAGTATGCTACTGTATACACTCTGCCTATTTTATGTAAGTAAAGACTTTGAATTTCTTAACATTTGTAAAGGTTTTTTCCTTCAGTGAAATGTTTTGTTGTAATAACAACTTACACTACTAAGCATTGGCAAAGCCAAGGGGACTTGGCTTTACAAGACTGAGCTATTGGATTTTCCAATGTTTGTATGGTACACGTGAGCTGAGTCTGCTTAGGTATCTGTGTAAGTTCTGGATGTGTGAGGGTGTTTATAATGGAGTGCGATTGAGAACTTTGAAGTTGAGGATGAAGGCAGGGTGAATCAGTGGGCTATAAAAGTGTTCAGTTTACATGCCTATCCAATCCTTCTTCCTCTTCAGTCGGCACATAGTGGTGTTCACATGTGTGCCATTTGTAATTACTAATTCTAATCATTTACAAAAACTCCTTATTGTTACTTATTTATATCAAACTGCTAACAAGTACTCACAAAGCCAATAGATCTGGTTTGTTTTAGGCATTTGTTCTTGTTCTGTCAAATGTCTGGGGACATTGGCAGAAAACTTCCAAGAGGCACATGAAGGCTTGTCAGGCGGCATACTTTGTAAATCACAGGATTATAGTTCACATATTCAAAGCTACACCCTTAATCACCTGTGCCACACCCCTCTTAGAGACCCCGTCCTCCCAACCGCCTTTTTCATCTCACTTATAGCACTGTGGTCCACAATAAGCTTTCGCCTACAGACAGCTAAAAGCTGTCTTGTAGGAAAGAACAAAAAATTGCCATGCTGCAAAACTTGTGGAGGAGAAAGAAAAAGCAACCGATTTGCTCCTCTGTGATGCTCACTCTGAAGAGTCACTGGATGGGTAGCAGCACAGGTAGTGTTATGTTTCAGATGGGATAGTTATGCACGTGAACGAAGTAAGCGGAGGGCCTGACCTCCTCCACTGTGATATCAGAACTGCGGGTTCTAGGGCTCTTGATCTCAAGGCCCCTCTTTAGAAGTGGAGCTGCTGTGCTTGTTCAGTGCTAAAGATGATCCAAAAGCTATGCATGTCATTTGATTCCTGGCAAAGCAGACTCAAATATTCTCAGGATCTCTGGGAGACAAGTACAAAGGGAGAAAAATGAAAAGGGACAGCAACCTGGAAGGAGGGGGAGGTGGGGCGAAAGCATTAAAGGGAAAGGGCTGAAAGCAATACGGAGGGCAGGGATTGGAGGAAGCACCAGGAGGGTGAGGGAAGCAACACAAAGTGGGGCGAAAGTAACAAAAGGGGAATAAAGGTAAGCAACACAGAAGCCACAGGAAAGGATGCAAACTGACAGAGAGAGAAAGCAACTTGGAGTGGGTAAGGAAAAAGCACTGGGGCAAGAGAATGTGTAACACAGAGGATAGAGGAGGAAGGAGAAACATACTAGGCAGACAGCTGTAAAACACATGCAATCTCCTACAGTGCTTAACCAAAAAGAAAAAAGTAATAAAGGAAAAATTAGCAGTCCAATATCACAAGTAATGCATCCATATGCCAAGGGAGGGACAAACACAAGACAAGGAGGAAAAGCACACACAAGCTAACAAGTAAGCAAGCAAGTGAGTGACAATGAAGCCAGCCAATGGTAATCAATGGGCAGACTCTGAGCCCACTGTGAGCTAATAATATGTCTCGCAACAGAAGGAGCATGGCCTGCCTAATAAGAGAGACCTAAAAAGGTCTATCTTGCCACTAGAATCTGTTGCTGTCACTGTTGTCAGTCTCTAAGAGCCCACTGAGCTGATGGTAGGCATGCTCAGAAATGTAGATTGCACATGGTGTGCCCCTCCAGGCCACATAACCCAGCTTTGGGTCTCATGCCGTATCACAGGAAACCCTCAGAGCACATCCATGATTGTCATGTGTGCTGAAGCATAAATAGAAAATCATCAAAATAAATTGGTAAGGAGCTTGAGGAATGAATGAATGTTCCCCAGAGCATTGCATAGGACCTTTCCAGAGCCAACTTTTATACAGTGTAAAGGTTTGTGCTATATATTCTTGAAGACAAGAGTATATATTGCAGGTTCTGTAAGTGCTATGAAACTACAAAACATTGACAACGCTATCACCAATTACAATAGTGCACGTGTACTTAATTATTGGTAAGCAAGTACTCAACACTTAAGTCATTAAGTTCAGACTGGGAATATATAGGGAAATGGGTGCTAGCTGATTTGGAGCAAGAAGGTAGATGTTGATTTATTGTGATACGTTGTTACATTGCTAACGAGGGTGACTATGATCCCCCTATTATCCACCCCCCAAATTTGATGGATGGGCATGGTTGCACTGCTTGACAAATTTCCCAAATAAAATGAAATGATCTGAAGCTCATAGGATGCAGAAGGCATTGCAAGATGTGTGGTAACTATTAGGGCAAAGGGTATACTTTTAAATGTTTTCATGTAGCTATCTCTCATTGTCTAGAAATGACTTGATTCTTGTTTCTTTTAGCGAGAATGGTTTGTAACTGTACTACTGAACATATACATAACTCTGACTGCTCAGGCCAAGAGGCACAAAAAAGATTGGTAGGATTCACACATGAGACAAAGCATATATTGATTGGGGAAAAGACTAGTTGAACAGCTAGAGCAAGGTATAAATCATGATCACTACTGCTTATTCATTTGAAATGGAATAAAGATGATGTTTTGGGTATGATAACAGATATACAACAGTTTTTAATAGTCGCAACTGAGAACTAGGCCTTTTGCGACAGCTAAAAAGGATTGTAGTATATATCAACACTGTTTTACAAGTCAGTAATTTGTTACGACTCACAAAATAGGGTATACGAGTCGCTGTTAGGAAGGGGCGTGCCAAGGGTGTCACTTCCTAATAGCGAATCGCAGGGGGATGTACGATTGTTTTGCGACTGGAATATGGTCACAAAACAATTGCAGTTTACCACATATTTCAAGTACGTGGTAAGCCAGTTGGAAACAGGAAGAGGTCCCCAGGGGACCCCTTCCCTTTTGTGAATTGCAGCAAAGACTTTTTTAGGAGCAGGCAATGGTTCCATGGACCACTGCCTACTCTTAAAAAATTAAATTGAAATGTTTCATTTTTATTTTTAAATGGATCCCATTTTCCTTTAAGGGAATGGGCTGCATTAAAAAAAAATGCTTTATTTAAAAAGCAGTCACCATCGCTGTGAGTGCCAGCCGTTTCCAATGGTTCGCAAATTGCAATCTGCCTCATGAATATTAATGAGGCATGTCCCTTGCGACCCATTTGGGAATCACAAACAGTGCCTGAGACACTGTTGTACATCAGCTTTTAGCTAAGCGTCGTACATCTGACCATTAGCATCTTAGAGATTTTACAGATAGAAAGAGTAACTGACTAAAGTTGCATGAAGAACACATATGATCAAGCAAGAAGAAAATAGCCAATCTTATCATGTATCATTGATAAATAATGTGAAGTCAATCTTTAGATGCAAGTTGAAACATAAGGAACTGCTACAGCAGACTTAAGACATTACACAAATATAGAATTAGTAAACTTGAGACCAGTGAAACAAATAATTGCTTTTATTACTGTTTGAGTTCATGCGTCCCAAATAAATGCCAGAGTACAGTGAAAAACATAAAAAGATAGAGAAAGGATTATTTGGCAGAACTCACCAAAATCCAGAATAATAGTCTGGATGCCGAGAAAACTGCTCAGGGGCTTGTTTGAATTAGTGCAAGTATAAAGAATACAAATATAAAGAATGATAAGGTATATAGTTTAGGTGGCCTAATATCTGAGGTTTCCAAACATTTTTGGCTAAAGCAAGGGGATCTGAAGCCAAAACGACACTATATAATCCCTACATCATTGATTAAAGTGCTAATATTTACATTTAACAGGGAAGGATCATAAATAATCTCAATGAGAACTAAAATAGTGTAATAAAACTTTAGCTGCTTAACTAAGGTAACACCAACTTTGATTGGTGCTAAGCATGAGGGATTATGATTACCAAACAACCTGCTAAACCAATATACAAAGTTAAGATTATAATGAATATTGAACATCATGAGAATGGGTCTCAATTTGTGACTAGTAGACATGTGAAGAAGATATTTGATAGTTTTTATCCCATTGATTCTAGAGAAATATGGATTTTTCACAGAATTTCAATTTTGGAAACGCTTCCACTAAGTACAGCCAAACCTCTATCAGTCAAACAGAAAAATGTTAAAATAGGAAAGCCACGAAGTAGGTGGTGCAGTGAAACAAAGCCTCTGCCTTATTATCTTTTTGCTCACCCAAAGTATTAGGCATTGGTTTTGTGGTAGTACTTCACGTTCTACAGTCATTAAAAAAAAAAATACTAACAAGGCAGATTTGGTAATTTCCTGATTACTTTCCACCAACTCCAACAATTTTAAGAGAATTTGTGCATAGTGGCTTTTTATCATAGAATCATTCTTTAGATTGTGACTTAGGGCCTGATTTAGAGTTTGGTGGAGGGGTTACTGTGTCACAAACATGATGGATATCCTGTCTGCTGTATTACAAGTTCCATAGACTATAATGGAATTGTAATAAGGCTGCGACAGTGTAGTCCCCTCCGCCAAACTCTAAACCAGGCACTTAGTATGGATGATACACTGTTGTACATGCAGGATTCAGTGAAAAATATCCCTATTAGAATAGGAATATCAACAGGTAATTAAAAAAGTTACTTTTGGATAACTTTTGTTAAACATAATTAGAAATTAGGAGTGTGTTGAGAAGATTTATTTGCAGATATTCTCATGATAACTGTATAATATTCCCCTTTAAGGACCAACAATATTAATGTTATTATATCGGGATATTTTTGGATGGGATGGGAATTGGTGAATTATTTGATTATGTTCAAGGTATTTAGTTTGTTTGAAAAATGTGAAAGTCTATGGAATTTTTTATGTCTATCAGAAAATATTGGATATATCAAGATTTGTGATGTTTTATATCTTAACAGCAACATAGTTGTGGAACACTTATTGACTGTACTGATTCAAATAGTGATTTTTAGATTAGAGATCAATGAATTGATGGAAACATTTGACGATTTATAGAAATGTCGATTCCGTTAATGTCATTGGTGTCTTTTAAATTTGAGATCAATAAAATGTTGAGAAATTGAGAAGCCTTCGGAGTGTGATGAAGAAATTTCAGATCAAACAAATCTGAAGATCAAAGACTCATTGTATCAAAGTTAACATTTTGTCACAGATCTTTTGGCTGGCAAAAAATGTATAGGGGTTGTCAGTTATCGGATATATATATCCTTGTGGTGATCGTCACTGAATAGTTAGATCTTGGTGTCTTTAGAATCTTCACAAAACTTTCCCCCAAAAAGTTTTTACCACTCCTGGAACACAGTAGTGTCCCTACCTGCAGGAGCGGGGACAGAGAAAGCAAGTCTGCTCCCACCCTGCGGTAGCTTGGAAAATGCTCCCACTGGGTGAAAGCAGACTTTTGTTTGCCTGCCCATGCTTTTGCTGGCTTGGAAACTCAGATTGCTCTCGCCCTATAGGAGCAACCACAGGCAGCTGCTTCCGCCAGGCTAGAGCAATGCCGGATCCCGCAGCAGCCAGTATGCACTCATGCAGGGAGCCAGCAGGGCTACAGGGGCTCTGGGTCTCACCTATGAACCCCAATTGTATATAGTGTGGGTGCCCTGGGTGGCCACCGGCGCACCCACATAAGGCCTTGGGAGATGGGGTCCTGGGGCCACAACTGGCTCGAGAAGGGGAGGGCGTGCTCCCCATCCCTTTAATGAAAGAAGGGCCCGAGGAAAGGGGTCCCTGGGGCCTCAAGAGCCTCAGGAGTTGGGCTGCAGACCCCATCCCCTTATCAGAGATGTTTTTGCCATGGGGGATAGGGGTCTCTGGGACCACTATTGGCTCAGGGAGGGGTGCTGAGCATCCCCATCCACTTTAAAAAACATAAAAGCTATAGGGGATGGGTTCTCTGGGGCCCACAGTAGCTCCACAAAAGGAGAATTGTATCTCTCTCCTTAAAAAATATGTTTTGGCTCTGGGGGATTGGGTCCCTGAGGCACTATTGGCTGGAGGAGGGGAGGGAGCACATTCCCTCCTCCCCTTCGAAAAGGGAATGGCCTTTGAAAATGGGGTACCTGGGGCCACCATGGGCCATGCACCCCCTACCATTTAAAGATATGTTTAGGTCGCAGGGGATGGGGTCCTTGGGGCAACTAATGGCTTGGGGGGTGCACACACCTCTCTCCCCTTAAAATAAATAAAGTCACAGAGGAGTAGTGTCTCTGGGACCTATTATCGCTTGAGGAGAGCTCGGGGTGGGGGGCTGTTACCCAGTAACTATAGTAACTTGTGCCCTAAGGTAACTATAACTTGCACCATCATGTACAGCTAATTACCCCACCTATTACATCACTTATGACATATTTTATAACACCATCAATAACATCTCTGCAACGTTTCCAATAACAACGTTGATGAAAACTATGTCCTGGCAGAGTGCAAGTTATCATTACCTTAGGGCACAAATTGTAGTGACTAAAGATAACTATAACTGGTGAATTTCAGTGTTTTGTAAGCTTAAAACCAAAATTTTCACCTAACTATAACCTTTGTTTTTATGTGTGTATGTACCTATATATATATATATGTGTGTGTGTGTGTGTGTGTGTGAGTGTTTGTTTAAATATATATATAAATATTTATATCTATCTATCTATCTATCTATCTATCTATCTATCTATCTATCTATCTATCTATCTATCTACCTATCTCTCTATCTATCTATCTATCTATCTATCTATCTATCTATCTATCTATCTATCTATCTATCTATCTATCTATATGTATATATATACATTAGAAAGTCACTTAAAAAACCAAAGGTTATAGGGACGTTATAGTTGGGTTCTGAATTTACTCACAGAAAACCAGAGATATTCAGCAGTTATAGTGAGAGTTATTTCAAATAACTATAACTCGCGCACCTGCCATGCACAGTCATCTGATCAATAATTTTACTGCAGATGTTACAGTAACATTATCAATGATTTTATCAAAGATGTAATGAGTGCTGTAATTTGTGGGGTAATTAGCAGTGCATGGCGGGGGCATGAGTTATTGGTACTTGAAATAACTCCAGGCCATGTGGCCAACAACCATAACCACCCAACCCCATGCCAAGCACTGTCTTTGGCGGTGCACAATGAGGGTTGGCTGCAGCTATGGCCAGGCTCTGAGGCCAAGTACTTAAAATTACCCACCCTGTGCCACGCTCAGCTTTCGAAGAGAGTGTGAGAGAGAGAGATAGAGAGTTTTTTAGGGTTTGAAGAATGACATACTCAGAATTAGATATTACTGGACAAATTGAAATAAATGTATTTGTCAATTCAAAAGAGTCAGATCACATTTCAGTATGCACCTTAAATATTTGTAGTTGTAAAGAAACCACAGCAAGAAAATAACCACAGACTCACCTAGTCTGGAATCCTCAACCACAAGTGTGTGGATCTGAAAACTTAACCACTAGGCCAGAGGTGGCTAGTTACTGTGCTGTCTCCGGACTTAGCTATGCCATTCAACCCAAAGATTTTGCTGGGAAAACAACCTTCAATGTTTCATCACTAGGAATGTTTGACAGTCAAAACACTAGAAAATAAACAGATACACTGCCACGAGATACTAGTATTTGATCCTTCAGCCTACTGACTGACAGTCCAAGAGCTTTACCATAGGGCCCAAAGTGATCCTAGTCTACTCTTTTTCAACACATAATTATGATATTCGAACCAAACATCTTGCTAGTTTGATGCTTTGATTTTTTTTTTGGATTGTTTGGAGAGACCATTGCAATAACAATCTTTCTCTCTCTCTCATCCATCCCGTTATGAGATGGAAGAGGGAGAGAGAGAAAGAGAAAGAGAGAGAGAGAGTGACAGCTATTTAAAGAAAGAGATTGAAAGAAAGAAATTGAGAGAGAGAGAGAGAGAGAGAGAAATAGAGAGAGAGAGAGAGAGAGAAAGAGAGTAAGAGGGAGAGCGATAGAGCGTTTTTTAGGCTTTGATGAATGATATACTTAGAATGTGATATTTCTGGACAAATTGAAAAGAAAAATGTATTTGTCGGTTTAAAAGAGTGAGATCAACTTTCAGTACATATCTTAAATATTTCAAGTTGAAAAGAACCTAGAGCAGGGAAATTACCACAGACTCACCTAAACTAGAATTGTCAACATTCAAAGTGAGGGTCTGAGACCTTGACCACGAGGCTAGAAGTAACTGCCTACTGCGGTTTATCCAGACTTACCTATGATATTCAACCCACAGATTTTGTTGGGAAAAGGCTTCAATGTTCCATTACTGGAAATGGTTAACAGTCAAAACACTTGAAAATAAACAGACACACTGCCATGTGATACAAACATTTAAACTTTCAACCTACTGAGAGACAGTCCAGGAGCTTCACTATTAGTCCCTGGTTTGTTGTTCATCAAAACATAACTCTACTATTTGAACCAAACATGATACCAGTGCAACACTTTGAGGTTATTGCACAGAGAGACCATTGCAATATCAATCTCTCCCTCTCTCTTTTCTATCCCTTTGTCAGATGGAAGAGAGAAAGGGAGTGACAGGACCGCAAGGGGAACCTCAAGGACGTCACGGTCCTAGCTGGTTCCCTGTGTTCTGCTAGAGCCAGCATTACTCCCTCAAGCAGGAATTTGCTTGAAATAACAGCTCCCTGTTTGTGGGAGCAATGTTTTCATCTGTTTCCCTGCACACATAGTTGCATGCAGGGAAACAGATGAAAACTCCAGTTTCTGGAAGCGGGAGCTGTTGGACAGCTCCCACTTGCAGAAAGCAGAGTTATGCTTCCTTTTGCTTGGTGGAAGCTGTCACCCTCCACCAAGTGAAAAGCAAACAGCTATGTCCCGGGCTTGGCACTCTGGGACACAGCAGGAGCCAGCCAAGAGTGTTGGTGGTCCCCAGGGCCATGTATGGCTCCAATATTATATTTGCCCTGGGGAAGAGGTGGACCCCGGGATCCCCAACAGACTCAATTCATTCTTTTATTATAGCCACAGGGAAGTGGCGGTCCTCAGGGCTGGGGGTCATACAGCCCCAGGACATTTAATTCAATATTTGCCCCGGCGAGATGGCAGTCCCCCAGAGACCCCAGGGGAGGCCATAGGCCTTTCCCCATGTTAAAATGATGTTTTGCCCCAGGGAAGTGGGGGCCCCTGGAGCTGTGGGGGGCCTCCCGGCCCCCTGCATACAGATTTAATTTAGCCCCAGGGCAGTCCCCAGGGCCCTGGGGGAGGCGATAGGGCCGCTCCCATATTAAGACATTGTTTTGCCCCGGGAAGGGGGTGGTCCCCAGGGCTGCAGGTGGGCAGCGTGACCACCTGCATTATTCTTTCTGATTGCCCAAGGGAGGTGGTAGTCACTGGGGCTAATTGATGCCATAGGAGGGATAGCTCGTGCCCCCCACTCCTTTTTAAAGCCCTCAATGTCACGGTTTCGGGCAGTTCTGTCTGGACTCTGGTTGGGGAACCCCTTGAGGTCACAGAATATCTCCCTATGGAGGTAGTGTACAGAAGCAGAAGAGCAGCAAAAGGTATACACTGGGAAAGTACGGCTATGGTAAGGCACAGAAACAGGATAGTGAAGGCAGGGCAACTTTAGTGTGAACAAACAGGGAACTAATCAGTAATGGACAGCCACACTGGCGTTACCACTATGGTTGTACACAGGTAAGGCTCAGAACTTCCCACAGCAACAGGGAACGTCAATTAATCTGTGCAGATTACTCTTACAGACTGTAACCCCGCAAGCCCCATAGAAAGGAGGCAGCAGAAGTGAGTCTGTCTCTGGACCCTTAGGGCACAAATAAGGATTGTACTTACATACACAAGACAAGCCCTTGTGGGTCCAGCTGGATACACAGTGGCAATTCCTGGAAAACAGCAATAGAATACTGTCACAGTTAGGCACCTAAGACTACATATAACACTAGACAAAGAATGGGGCAGGAATTGCCTCCTAGAAACCAGGCGCCAACCCCAGTACAAAGGAAAACACTTATACACCAGTGAGGACTGATAGAACACTTACCAGACACAATAACCCAAGAGGAAACAGGAACAGAAGGAACACATTTGGAGGCAAAAGCAGGAACAGGGAACAGGCTCAGGCTGAAGCAAAGCAGGAACAGGACTGGAAAACAGGGAGCAGGCTCTGGCTGAAGCAAGCAAGCAAGTAGAAACAAGGCTGAGAAACGGAACAGGCTTTGGGAGAAGCATGCAGGAACTGGGCTGGGAAACAGAGAGCAGGCTCTGACTGAAGTAAGCAAGAATTGGACTGGAACACAGGGAGCTGGAACAAGCAGAAACAGGACTGGGAAAAAGGGAGCAGGCTCAGGCTGAAGCAAAGCAGGAACAGGACTGGAACACAAGTCAACAAGATGTCTGGTACACAAAGGATACAAACTCCAATGCACAACAAGGAGCTTCAGGAAATGGCAGCTTCTAAGCAGTTCAAAATGCCTCGGCCCGCCTCATCCTCGACGTACCCCGCAACAGCCACATCTCCGCACACCTGAGACACCTGCACTGGCTCCCAGTCAGCAAAAGGATCACCTTTCGACTTCTCACCCACGCACACAAAGCCCTCCACAACAAGGGACCGGAATACCTCAACCGACGCCTCAGCTTCTACGTCCCCACCCGCCTCCTCCGTTCCTCTGGCCTCGCGCTCGCTGCCGTCCCTCGCATCCGCCGCTCCACGGCAGGTGGGAGGTCTTTCTCCTTCCTGGCAGCCAAGACCTGGAACTCCCTCCCCACCAGCCTCAGGACCACCCAGGACCACTCCGCATTCCGGAGACTCCTAAAAACCTGGCTTTTCGAGCAGCAGTAACCCCCCCCTTTCCCCTAGCACCTTGAGACCCGCACGGGTGAGTAGCGCGCTTTATAAATGTTAATGATTTGATTTGGTTCTAGGCAGCAGCAAGCCCAGGGCGGAGTCACGTGGCTGGGCTGCACAAGAGTGATCACAGGTGTGTGCAGTTCCAGTCTCTCACAAGTCCTGGAGGAGAGAATCCAGTACAAAGGAACAACAGAACTATTCCCATAGGAAACAATGGATAGCAGAATCCAGGTCTTAGTGACTACCAGGCAGTGCATTATGGGACCTGAAGTTCATGGACGCAAATGTAGTTCTACAATAGCATACCAAATTGACATGAGAAGCAAACAGGGGTCAGAAAGGGACTCTGGATGAGTATTAATGGTGAATCCCAGGCTGCAGGCAGTCCCATAGCCCCCTAGAGATGGGACAACAGAGTCATAACACTCAATGCGCCCAACAACTGAGCTAAGGGGTCAGGGTGTCCCTACCATAGCCCCTTTTCTTTTTTAACTTTTTTTTTTAGACTCGGCTGACTCCTAAGATGGCTTCCAACACTTCCTTGTGGAAGTGTTGGCAGTCAGTCAGATATCAGGATTGGGACACTTGGGTTCGCAGAGGAGCCACGTCCCTAGATATCTATATTTTTTGCCCTTTAATATCTCCTAAACCACTGAACGTATTTACACCAAATCGCAAAAAGTGTGCTTTCTGGACCAAGAGCCAGCTTTCTGCCAAATTTGATGTAATTCTGTCTAGTGGTTTGGTCTGTCGATGTTTCAAAATCCCTATAGGAAAATTATTGGATGAAACTCTCTTTGGGACCCCTTTTTCTTGGCTCCCATTTGGTGGATCACCCCAAAACTTTCAAGACAGCAGCTGCACTGACTAAAGTATATGTTTTCAAAATTTCCTGAAGATTCGTCCAACATCGCCAATGTTTTTGGCAAAACAAAAAATGATCTTCCTATGTAGACTAGGTCCTAACTTTAACTACCTACTGGCAACGGCCGGTAGGTAATATCTATCTATCTATCTATCTATCTATCTATCTATCTATCTATCTATCTATCTATCTATCTATCTATCTATCTATCTATCTATATATTAGGCCTGGGGGGAGTTCTGCTAAGTGAACTCCGTGAAGTGCCCAAAAAACTGCTGCACTACTTGGAGTTCTTCGAGCGGTAGAATTTGGGTAAATCATGATGTTCACGCTGATTTTCAGTGCCAGAAGTTTCTCCTGCGCTGTAAAATCAGCGTGAATGGTATCAAGCGGAGTGCCAGAGTGTGCTAACTTCTTTCTGCTGCTCGAGGAGATAGCTTCCTCTATGTGAGCGCCAGCTTTCTCAACACAGGTGGACACTGTCAGGCTACGCCTTCACATGTCGGAATGACCAACAGGCCGGTTCCTGAATGGCTGCAGATGCGAAGAAGATTCCCAGCTGTTGCTCATGGTAGGTATTGTCTTGAATGGGAGATCGGAGTGCGTTGAGCTGCTCAGAGATGTCTGCTGGGCACAGGTGTCATGAGTCAGGGTAGGAAGCTTGGATCAGGGAGAAGAGGGGGGCGATGATACAGGAGAGTGGGAGGGAGTATAAGGGTTCTTTTTCAGTGAATAAATCCAAGCTCCTAACTGGGGTTTGACTTATAGATAGACAGTACTTTCTAGAAGGGCATGCAAATCACTCTGGAAAGTCCATGACTGGAAAGTCCGCGTATTGGTGGCACATGAATCACTCTGGAAAGTACCTCACTGGAAAGTCCCTGTCTGCAGGCACATAGATAATTATCAAGCACCTGAATAATTATAATAACAGAAAAAGGTCATAATTGAAGCATAAACATGTGAAACAAAAACATGAGGCCTTTTAGTCAAACCTAGAGATAATACAAGCATGGGGAACATTGCAAGCATGAAGTTAATTGAAAGGTTTGGTATAGGCAACAGTGATACCACGCTTAGTGCAAATACTTAACCTAAGATGTGTGAGATTGAGGTACAGTGTCATGATTTATAAGGCGATGAGTTGCAGAACATAAGTTGCATGCTTGGGTGTAGGAATTTGTGGTTGTAACAGTTCCCCCCACAAAGGGTGGCCCACAGGGTGAGGTTTATGCGTATTTCTTGCGTTCGGAGTCATACCAATCGCGGGGCATTGACATTCCCAGCATGTTCCCATGATCGATCATCTGAGCCGTAGTCCTTCCAATCTATCAAATAGAACAAACAAACATTTATTCTCTTTTAGTCTATGATCCTCTGTACTTTCAATTCTAGGTGACCATCTCTCTTTCTTGGGGCAGGAGGTGGTAAGGATCGGGTTTGGGCATTGTAAGGTTGGAGCAGGGAGACAGGAAATACTGGGTGACAGGGCATGTCATCTGGTACCTGCAACCCGACAGAGACAGGGTTGATTATTTGTGTAATTGTATAGGGTCCTAAATTTTAATGCTGCAATTTTCGTGGTCCCTGAATTTGTAGGTGATTAGTGGCCAACCATCCTTGGTCACCCACTTTGTGATCTGGTTGTTGTATGTGGTGTTTGTTTCGTGTCTCGTCATACTTATCTTAGTTTGTTGAAGCTGTATGTGCATGGCTTGTTGGATTTCAGATTACTGATTCAAGAAGGTTTGTAAAAATCAATTAATCAATCAATCAAAAACTTTATAGAGCGCGCTACTCACCCGTAAGGGTCTCAAGGCGCAGGGGGAGGGGGGTAAGAAGGGGGCAGAGGGGAGGCCTATTACTGTTAGAAAAGCCATGTCTTGACATGTTTCTGAAGAGCAGGAGGTTCTGAGTCTTGCAGAGGTTGGTGGGGAGGGAATTACAGGTTTTGGGAGCGAGGTAGGAGAAGGATTTGCCTCCGGAGGTGGCGCATTGGCTGCAGGGGACTGTGGCGAGTGCGAGGTCGGCGGAGCGGAGGTGGCGAGTGGGAGTGTGGAAGTTCGCTCCTTCGTTGAGGTAGGTTGGTCCAGTGTTGTGGAGGGATTTGTGTGCGTGGATGAGGATTTTGAAGGTGATCTTCTTGTTGATCGGAAGCCAGTGAAGGGATCTGAGGTGTGAGGGGATGTGTTCATGGCATGGGAGGTCCAGGATGAGGCGGGCGGCTGCGTTCTGGATCCTCTGGAGTTTTTGCTTGAGCTTGAGTGTGGTGCCTGCGTAGAGGGCGTTTTCCGTAGTCAAGCCTGCTGCTGAGGAGTGCATGGGTGATGGTCTTTCTGGTCTCTATGGGAATTCATTTGAAGGTTTTTCGCAGCATGGGGAGGGTGTTGAAACAGGAGGAGGTGATGGCGTTAATTTGCTGGGTCATGGAGAGGAAAGGGTCCAGGATGATGCCGAGGTTGCGTGCGTGGTTTGCAGGCATTGGTGGGGATCCCAGGGCGGTGGGCCACCAGGAGTCGTCTCATATAGTTTTGTTAGGGTTGAAGATGACGATTTCAGTTTTGTTGGAGTTTAGCTTGAGGTAGTTTGCTGTCATCTATTGACAGGAAACAGAATGGAACAGAATCTTTTATTTTGGGCACATGTTCTTGTAATATACGTGGAGTGATACCCGTCATGCAGTAAAAAGGGGACACCTTAGTAGCAAGTGTTCTGCGTTATTGTATGCAAACTCCACGAAAGGTAACAAATGTTCCCATTCTGATGAATAAGAGGTTAACACACATCGTAGAATTTGTTCCAGAGCTTGATTTACCGGTTCCGTCTGGCCATCTGTTTATGGATGGTAAGTGGATGAGAGATAAGCATCAGTATCCAAGGATTTACACAGGTTTTGCCGAAACGCTGATACAAATTGGGGTCTCTATCTGATATAATGATGGAAGGGTGGCAATACAACCGTAAAATGTGATGGGTGAATAGGACTGCAAGTGTTTTGGCAGTAGGAATACCTTTTAATGATATTAAATGCTCCATTTTAGAGAATAAATCTGCCATGACCCATATGGTGGTAAAACCATTAGATTTTGGGACATCAGTTACAATGTCCATATTGATGGTATGCCAGGGGCATTGAGGCACTGGCAAAGGGTGCAACAAACCCGCTGGTAGAATATGCACTGCCTTGTTCTGGGCACATACCAGACAGGCTTGCACATAGCTGTGCACATCTTTGAATAAAGTGGGCCACCAAAACCATCTTTTACAATTAGTAATAGTCTTTTGAATTCCAGGGTGCCTAGCAAGTGGTTGCTTGTGGCATCAATTTAAAACCTCATGCCTGAGTTCTTCAGTGGGTACATACAAATTGTTACTCTGATAGGGGAGCCCGTCTTTCATCAGATTATCTTCCTCTTTTAACCATTCATTTAAATTCATTTGTTGCACACCTTGTTTAACGTTATCCAAAAACTGTTGTTTCGTACAAATGCATATCACCTGTTCTGCACCTAGTATGTTTTGTGGTGGGGTGCCCTCAGGTGGATCATGAACCCAACGTCATAACACGCCTGTCTTGGTCTGTTGTGTTCCTGGACGGTAGGTAATTGCAAAATTCTATTCAGCTAAAGAACAGGAGCCATCTAATCCGTCTGGGTGTCAAGGCTTTTAGGGATTAAAAAAATGTACATTTTTATGGTCGTTGTAAACTGTGATGCTATGTACTGCACCCAATAAACAGTGACGCCACTCTTGAAAACAAAGCTTCCTGGCAAGAAATTCCCTTTCTGTTATTGTATAATTTTGCTCAGCAGGCAGCAGTTTCTTGGAGAAATATGCAACAGGATGCATATGTCCTGTGGTGTGGTCTCGTTGGGAGAGGATGCCTACCATTGCCACCTGTGAGGTGTCGGCCTCTACAAAGTATGTTTTTTTGTGTCTGGGTGTGGTAGATTTGGGGCCGAGGTGAACCTGTCCTTTAGCAAACAAAATACATAATTGGCTTCTCTAGACCACACTAAAGGCACCTTTTTTCTTAGTCTTAGCAGTTGGGTGATTGGGCTAATAATGTCTGAGAAATGCGTGATAAATCTATAAAAGTTAGTGAACCCCAAGCAGCTTTGTACTTCTTTATTTGAGGTAGGTGCTGTGCATATTAAGATCTCCTGAACTTTCCTTTGGTCCAAAGTGAATCCATCTCGGGATTCCACTGAGTGTGAAATGTAAATTTTTCTAATTTTGGAAATAAATGATCATCTCTTAGTCTTGTAATGCTGATTTCATATGAGTAACATGCTCTGTCATGTTTTGAGAGTAAATTAGCATGTCATCTATATATACTATGACAAAGACATCAAGAAAGTCATGCAAACCTTTGTTTATAGGAAAACTGGAATGCTGCGCGCGTGAAAGCCAAAGGGCATAAAAAATATATTCCAAGAGTCTGAACTTAATTCAGAAAGCCGTCTTCCAATTGTCAACTTCTTTTACTCTAAGAAGGTGATAGGCCCCTTGCATGTCTAGTTTTGTAGGAACGGTGGACTTTCGCACCTTGTCCAAGAGAACAGGGATCAACGGCAAGGGATACCTGTTCTTCGCTGTTACCTTATTGAGCACCCTATAGTCTATGCAGGCACATAGATCACCATTCTTCTTTGGGGCAAAGAAGAGGGGAGAGGAAACAAGAGAGGTAGAATGACAAATGAAGCCTAAGGTCAACAATTTGTTCAGATATTTACTAAGGCCCTCATTATGACCCTGGCGGTCCGAAGACCGCTAGGGCCATGGTGGCTGTCTCACCGCTGATGGGCTGGTGGTGAAGGCTGCCGCATTATGAGTGTGGTGGTTTGACCTCTGCCAAACTGCCACATCCCTGCTGGTACCGCCAGGGCGGTTGGACAGCCGAGCCAGAGATCAGCATCTCCGACCCAGCGGTCCACTGAAGACCGCCGGCGGTATCATGAGCCTCCTTCCCTCCATGGGTTCCGTGGCGGTAGCACCACCACGAAAACCCTAGCGAAAAGGCTACTGGTGACAGGAAATTTCTTTCCTGTCATCTGCAGACAACTCCCCCAACCTGTCACGATCTGGAGGTCTCTTACCACCGTTGGCTGAAGAACTTGAAGGAACACCTGGTCTTCTACAGGTTCTGGACTGGCCAACATAGGGGCAACCCTTTCTAGTAGCCACAGTGCTGCTGACTGGAAAAAACCTCTATCAAAGGAACTCCTGAAAAAGAGAAAAAAAGAAACAATGAAAAAGGAGAAACTGAAGAACTCTTGCAGGAAAAAACAGGAACGCGGAAAAACACGGAAAAAACAGGAGCAAGGATCACCACCAAGCAGTAGTGTTTGCAATGCAAGGAAGAGAAAACTGAAGTGCTTATATACCAGAAGACAGGAAGTGACACAATAGGAAGAAAGTGCGACACCATCTTGGATTGGGAAAGACCACATAGAAAAGAATAGGAAAAAGGACCAAGTAGAAAAGGAAAAGGAAAAAGACATGCTGGGAAGAAGAATACCAAGAAGGAAGACAACACGGACACCAAGAAAAAATAAGAAATGAAGATGAAGAAAAAAAAGAAGAAAAAGGTGGAAAGATAAAGAAAATAACCCCAGGAGGAAACTATGGGGGTTATTCTAACTTTGGAGGAGGTGTTAATCCGTCCCAAAAGTGACGGAAAAGTGACGGATTTACCACCAGCCGTATTACAAGTCCATTATATCCTATGGAACTCGTAATACGGCTGGTGGTATATCCGTCACTTTACCGTCACTTTTGGGACGGATTAACACTCCTCCAAAGTTAGAATAACCCCCTAAATGTGAATTCAGGGAGGGTGGCAGGGGCTGTGGCGCAACCCAGAGCACAAAATATGCCTCCTGGGGTGCACCTTAAAAACAGGCAGGCAAAACAACGAGCCACTGCGGTGCTGGCGTGCCGAAACGTGGCATGCGGCCCGACTGCAGCATGAGAAAGAGTCATTGCTGTAGTGCGTGGCGAAACACAACCCCCTCTCCAATTTCAATACACCTCAAGCCCCTTCCATAACAGCCCCCTCCTCCCCATCCCCTTCCATAACAGCAACCCTATCCCCCAGCCCCCTTCCATAACAGCACCCACCCCCTTCCATAACAGCAAACCCCCTCCCATCCCCCTTCCAAAACAGCACCTCCTTCCCTTTACCCCCCTTCCATAACAGCACACCCTCCCCGCATACACACACACACAACCACACGCACCCTGCATACACTTGTTCACCAACACTTACATACAAGCATTCACTCACACGCATACATACACGCATTCACACAAACATTCCAACACGTACTCACTTCAATAATCATACAGGCATTCAAACACCCATACACACACCCATCTACACAGGCATTCAAACACGCATTCCAACACCTATACACCCACGCATACACTTACATTCACACATGCAGACAACACCTACTCACACACGCACACACAACACCTCCACCCCCCTCCCCTGTCGGACGATTGACTTGCTTGTCCAGCGAGGAGGTCGTCCACCAGGTAACGAGAACAAGCGCTTTCACTGCCGGCACCGTCCCGCTATCAGGACACAGCCAGGCCGTATTACAGGTCATAATATGGCTGGCAGAGTCCTTTTGGCAGGGTGGGGCCGGTGGTGGAACCACCTCTGAGCCCATGACTGCCAGCACGACTACTGGAGGATTTCCATCCAAATTGTGGCAGAAATCCTTCAGTACTTGTAATATGGTGGTCGGTAGACCGCCAGCACTGGCGGACTTTGGGCTCCCGTGGCTTTGGCGGTCTTAGGAAAAAGACCACAGAAGTCATAATGAGGGCCTCAGTCTCGTTTTCTAACAGGGCATAGATGTGACTACAAGGTAAATTGGCCTCTGGGATTAGATCAATTTGACATTAAAACTCCCTATGAGGGTTTTTTTGTGTGGCCTTCTTTACATCAAACACATCCTGAAAATCCAAGTATTCTTTTGGAAGAAAAGTTGGGGGTTTTGGAGCAACTACTGCGCATGTTTGGAGTGAGGTTAGATCTTGTGCACTTAGAACATTGCATTTAGAACAACAGTATGATGACCCCAGGGTCACATGGCATAATACTCCGGTCGATGAGGGGATTATGGAGTTGTAGCTAGGGTGTCCCCAGAATGGCTCCAAATCTGGACATATCTATCATTGTGCACATTTTTACATACCAGGGTTATAGGAATGGATTGATAGGTAATCAACCCTGATGACAATTCAGTGCCATCAACTGCCCTTACTTCCTCTGGTTCTTTTTTTTTTTAACTTAAGGAATATTTAAGGAACTGGCCAAGATTAAGTCCAAGAAATTCCCAGTAGCTCCAGAACCCAGGAGTATAGGCAGAACCTTACGTTGTTGTGGGGGAAACACCATGGTGAATGAAATAGTTAGATGACGTGGAATTTCACCTATGTTATGAGCCATGTATTGTGATGCCAGTGTATTTGACTTACTCAACCAGTTGACCTCAGTGCTGATTGAGCTTGCTAGTTTTCCTGATTATTTTCTGTGACAACTGCTATCTTTTTTAACCTCTTTTGGTTTGGCGGCACAATCACGTGCAAAGTGCCCGGCTTTGCCACAATATAAGCATTAATTTAGTTTTCTACATAGTTTCTTTTCACTGTCAGATAATGGTCCTTCTGCCCTACCAATCTGCATGGGCTCTACCGAGTCATGAGTTTTACCGTCTGTTGCCTTTCACTCAGGCTGAACCACCAAGAGTTTTGGCTTGCTTCTAGTTTGATCACCCTTACGTTCCATAAGTCGATGATCTAACCTGACCACTTGATCAATAAATTCTGTCCAATCTGTAGGGGGGGGGCAACAATGTGAGCCAAGGAGTCTTTTAGTTCTTCTTTAAGTCCACTATAGAACAGTGAAGTTCATTTTTTTGGGCCATTGTGTCTCAGTAACGAATTTATAAAAGGTTGTGATGTAATAAGTAAACCTTTTCCTTGCCGTAAGAAGCTCATTATCACTTGCCTTAATTTGGCAAATAAACGTTGCATGGCATTGCAAAACTTCGTATAAACAAGCAACAATGGGTCATTGTTCTCGATAAGAGGTATGGCCCAGTTTGCAGCAGTGCCCCCTAGGTAAAAGATGATAATTGCAATCCGAGTAGTATCAGAGGGGAAAGCACTAGGTTTACATAGGAATTGTAGTTGACACTGACTTCAGAATGTGTCAAATTTGGCGCTATTTCCAAAAAAGCATTCTGGTGAAGCAAGTGGACTGGGGTTGGGTGTGTATACAGTAATGTTAACCAGGGATGTTCCTTCATTCCCTGATGACTATTGTTTGTGATTCCACGCTCCGGAAATGCATTGGTTGAATGATGGGTTGTTTATCCTTGGAGTGATTCCTGAATCTAACCAGGGTGAATGACGTGGGCGATATCACACCAGTTCATCCCTGAGAGTTTAATTTTCTTGACTCAGGGGCTGAAGCATACTCTACATTTCACCAAGGGCCCTAGTTATTTCTACCATACTGGGGATTTCTTCACTACTGGAAATTTTGGATAATGCCCGATCTTGGGCGTTTAGCACCTCGCGTGAGTCCATATCGTCTGGGCGGAAAGAATTGTAGTGGCTTGGCTTTCTGTCAGGCAACTCACCAGGAGAACTTGTCCAAAGTGACGATATTGGACCCTACTCTCTCCCAACACAATGCGTGATCAAGGAATAATAACCTCAAAGAAGACGTTGTCCTAGGAGGGAAGGGGGTCAGGACAAATTAATAAAAGAAACACAAAGACGTGTGCCCTCTGAGTGGTTTCTAGTTCTCTATCCTCTTTGGGAATGCCCCTAGTGTCTTATTTTTTCGGGGTGTATAGGAGAGTCAACTGTAGGGAAGGAACACACAAACTATATTAGAAATGGCAAGCATTTACATAGTTAGTTCCAATAACATTGGACCAATGAAAGTACATACACTCAGAGATGCTTATAATAACACAGAAAATATGTACTCCTTTAGTTCTTGTTAGATAGAAATTCTCACTCATTTTGTGTGCTTCCAATAGCAGTTCACAGTTTTTCCCTGGCAGCATATTACATCATATACTCTTGTTATAAGACTGTTCTTCCTTTTCTAATTTTGAATTCTCTTTTTCACTTTAAAAGTTCACAAATTGTCTCCTGAACTCCCAGCAGATAGAGTTAGAGTCTTATGCCAAGATTATTCACAAGTCTTTAAGTTTTTATTTTTGTAGGATTGTTGCAGACGAGAAACAAAGAAAAGTACACTAACCTTGTTTTCTCTTCTTTTGCATTAAGCTTCCATTCATTGCAGGTTATGCCCTCACATTTCGAATGACCAACAGGCTGCTTCCCAAACAGCTGCAGCTGAAAAGAGGATTCCTCGCCGTCGGTCATGGTAAGTCTTGTCTGGAATGTGGGGACTGGAGAAGCCCAATGAGCTGCTGATGTCACTGGGTTAGGGTAGGAAGCTTGGAGCAGGGAGAAGAGGGGGCGATGATCCAGGAAAGTTGGAGGGAGGATAAGGGTTCTTTTTCATGAAATAAAGCCATGCGCCTGCCTGTGGTTTAACTGAGCATTTATAGATAGATAGTACTTTCAAGAGGGCACATGAACCACTCTGGAAAGTCCCTGACTGGAAAGCCCCCGTATTGGTGGCACATGAATCACTCTGGAAAGTCCCTGTATTGGTGACACATGAATCACTTTGGAAAGTATCTGACTGGAAGGTCCCTGTCTGCAGGCACATGGGTAATTCTCAAGAATGTGAATAATTAAAATAACAGAAAAAAGGTCATTATTGAAGTGAGACTTTTACAATCATATGCAACAAAAACATGAGGCCTATTAGTCAAACCTAGAGATAACTACAAGCACATGGAACATTGCAAAAACAAAGATAGTTTAAAGGTTTGCTATAGGCAGCAGTGATACCATGCTTATTGCAAATACTTAACCTAAGGTGTGTGAGATCGAGGAATGGCTTCATGATTTATAAGGTGATGGGTTGTAGAACATACAGTGCATGCTTAGGCACGGGAATTAGTGATCGTAACATACTTGACCTGCTGCGACCACTTGCATTCAGAAATCTCACTTGCGCTCACCAACATAGCGACTTCTTTCACTCGCGCTCGCCAACTTCATGTTGGTGAGCCGTGTCACTTTGCGGAATTTTTCTTAACTCTGTGCTCCGCACAGAGAGCATAGTGGGCAAAACTCCACGAACTCTGCAGGTGGAGCGGAATTGTTCGCCCATCCCTAATATATATGTATATTATGCCGAGTTATTCTTTTCTCATCATGGTGCTTTAAGCGTCAATCAGTCCAGCCAATGCGAGAGGGTATCCAAGGACTTGAACAGGTGTGTAAGTTTGTGGTCTCCAAGGTGCTTATACAAAGAGCCAGGTCTAAAGCTTGTTGCGGAACTCAAGACATGAGGAGGAGACTCTGATGTGTTGAGGGAGGTTGTTCCATCTCTTGGTTGTAATGAAGGAGAAAGAGCGACCTTCAGTTTTGCTTTTGTGGATGCGGAGAATGTGTGTGAGTGAGGCAGAGTGTAGGTGTCTGGTGTTTTAGTGAAAGTGAGATGACTGTTTAGGTATTCCGGTCCTATGTTGTGTAGTTCTTTGTATACATTGCACTCGGACAGTGAAGTTTACTGAGGTGCGGCATGATGTGGGAGTGGCATGTGAGGTCAATATGAGTCTTGACGCGTTGTTCTGAATGGTTGAGAGTCTCTATAGAAGTTGTTTGGAGACTGTAGTGGAGAGAGTGTTGCGGTAGTCCAGTTTGCTGGTGATTGTCTGATGGTCCGTCTGGTGTTCTGAGGCAACCATTTGAGGATTAGTCGCAGCATGCCTAGGATCTAGAAGTAGGTAGTGCACTCTGCATTGACATGGGCTGTCATGTTGAACTTGTCATGTAGGATGATTCATAGATTTATTGCGTGGTCTGTGGGTGTTGGTCCTAGCTCTGATGGCCATCATGTGGACTCCCATGGGGAGGTCTTAGAGATGCAGACCTTTATTTCCAGTTTGGTGTCATCGGCAAAGGAGAGGATGGTGATGTCTTGTGATTGGATGATGTTGCCGAGCGGAGTCATGTATATGTTGAAAAGGGTGGGGCTGAGGGACGACCCCTGTGGGCCTCCGCAGATGAATACCTTAGTCTCTGATGTGAAGATTAGCAGCCTGACCCTTTGGGTTCTTCCCGTAAGGAAGGAACAGATCCATTTGAGTGCAGATCCTTGGAGTCTTCTGATGAGGGTGTTATATGAGACAGTTTCGAAGGCAGCATAGAGGTCGAGCAGGATGAAGGCAGGCTGTTTCTCCTTAGTTAAGGTTACAATGGTGGCCACGATGAGTGCTGTTTCAGTGCTGTGGTTCTTTCTGAATCCTGATTAAGTGTTGTCTAGAAGATGGTGACGCTTGACATGGGATGTGAGCTGCTTAGTGATGACCTTCTCAATCTCTTTCGCTGGATAGGGAAGCAGGGAAATTGCTCAGTTGATTCGGATACTCCGTGGGCTTCTTGAGGAGGGTGTTGATTTTGTAGTTTCCATTCATCTGGGAAAGTGGCAGACATGATGAATGCGTTGAGGATGCAGCTCAGGGTGGTGCTGACCGGTGATGTTTCCAGGTTGTAGATGTTGAGGGGGGGATGGGTCCACTGAGGCCCCTGCGTGGATGGTCCGCATGTTTGTTGCTGTGTCGTTTCTGGTGAGGGCTATCCATTCAGTCAGGTGGCCATCTTGGTTGGCGGGGCAAGTTCTCTGGGGTTGGATTGGTGTGTGAAGTTGCAATTTTGCTTTGAGAGAAGTTGGATAGGTTGTCGCACAGTTGCTGGGAGGTAGGGATGTGGGTGAGGTGAAATCTTTAACAATCAAGAAGATCTCCTTGCAGTTGAAGGAGCTTCCTTCACTGCTGTCCACTAGTTCTTTTTCCTTGGTGGCTCTTATTTCCTGGTGATATCATCTGAGTGCAGCCTTGTAGGTAGTTCTGTTGGTGGTGCCATGGCTGGCCCTCCAATTCCTTTCTGAGGGTTTACAGTGTCACTTGGTGTCTTGGAGGTCTTCTGTGTACCAGCTAGCCTGCTTGTATGATCTGCAATGCTGTTGGTTTTGATGGGTGGGAGGAAGTCCGTGCAGTTCTTGATGTAGCTTTTAGAGGTGTTGATGTTCTCGTCTAGGTTGTTTTTGGGACAAGGTTGATCTATGCTGAGAGTGCTGAGCCAGTCTGCTTCTGTGATTGTGCCCCAGCTTTGGCTCCACCCAGAACAGCCACTGCAATTGGTGAGCATGGGGCTGCTGTCGGAGACTCAGGGTCCCAGCAACTCTGCCAGCTCCACAGCCTGCAGTGTTTGTGGTGCAGTGGGAACTGAGTACAGTGGTTTGGTGCCTCCCAGCAGGAGCAGCCTTTCTTTGCTCCTGTCCAGCGGGAGCAAACCTATATTCCTCGCCTCCAAGAGCACTGGCAGGGAGTTCTCCATGCCCGCATTCTTGCAGCAAGAAAAATGTAGTGTCCCAGGGGTTGGGGACACTGGCACACTGCTGCAATCTGTCCTGGGATGTGGGGCCCTCGACCACTGGATGGCAAGAGGAAGTTGGCCTCTCTCCCCTCCCCATAATAAATGCATAGGCCCCATGAAATAGAATCCCAGGACCCCATAAGACGCTCAGGGAGGGTGACCCTATGCCTTCCTCATCAAAAGCAAGAAAAAGGCCCAGGTGGCTGAATCTCTTGCCCTCTGAGAGGCTCATAAAGGGGGCTGCATGCCCCCACCCTAAGAAAGGAAAATCGTCTCCAAAGGATGTGGTCCCAGGGCCCTTAAGAGGCATGGGGAGTTGAGCGCAATGCCCTTTCATTTTTTTTATTCAAAAAAGTCACAAATCAGCCCCTGGGAATGAGGTCCCCAGGGTCCTTGAGAGGCTTTGGGGGACTGTATGCCCCTCTCCCCAAAAAATGGAATGTCAGCCATGGGTTCCCCGGGGTCTATAGAAGGGTCAATGATGAGAGCTGCATGCCTCCTTCCCCATATAAAAACAAAGAAAAACAAAATAATCTGAATGTGAAATGAGCGGAGCGCCCCATAATCTCCGAGGGCTTTTTTTTTAAATATATCCTTTTATATTCCAATTAGTGTCCCTGGAAGGGGCAGGCACACCAGAAACCTTTTTTAATGTTAAAGGGGGCTGCAGGGAATGTAGACGCTCCACAGCAACATTACAAAACCATGCAGTATGTCTCCTGGGTCATTAGATCGATGGCCTCATACTTTGTGGCTTGAAAACTGTTAAAAAATATTGAAAAGCATACTATTTTTTAAATGCTTTATTGGAAATATTTTATGAAAATCACTATTATTAATGGCAGCGGAGTGTTGGGCCCCCCTGGCAGTTGGGCACATGGCCTGGCTGCTGGCCAGGCCCTGGCCCCAATCTCACAGGACATGCTCCCAACCCCAACCCATGCATGCCAGTTGACATATTGCTTTACTTTAAAAAAACATAGAATTCACTGGAAAAAAACAAATGTTTAAGTGATGTTATAGTTGGAACTGTAATCATAACTTACTTTACATTAAAAAAACCTAAGGAATTGACTGAAAAAAGCAAAGGTTATAGGGGCATTGTATTTAGGTAAAAATGCCACTTGAAATATAACACTTTAAATGAACAAAAGTTCACCAGTTATAGTTATGTCAAGTACCTTTAACTCGTGCCCCAAGCAACTATAACTCTCACCCCACCCATGCACTCTAAATTACCTCACATATTCCACCACTCATTACATGGTCTTTGACATCATTGATGACATCACAGCAACATCTGAAATAATTTCATTGATAACGATATTGTTCATGGTGGTGATGCGATAAAAGTACTTTAAGTCATGAGTTATAGCTATTTGAGATAACCATATCTATTTATCTATTTATCTATCTATCTCTAGTCTCTCAAACACACACACATACACATTTATAGTTTGTGAGAATTTATGGATCTCAGCTTAACAGTCAAGGCTAACATGAATAGACTGCTTCTCAGCAGAGGTGCCTCTGCATAGGACTTCTTGCTGAGATTAGGCATGTGTATTGAGCTTGCAGCCTCCAATCTTCCATGAATTTATGGATCATTTCTGTTTATTAAAGCCTCAGCACTTTGCAAAGAAACACAGCTGGTCACCTACAACCAAGAGGGCTGGCAGCGTCAAAGAAGCGTGTAGAAGGTGGATTAATACAGCTTTATGCCTACAACACCTGTGCCGGCAGCGTTGCAGAAGAAGTTGAAGGAAGAAAGACAATAAAACCGTTAACAACCTCCCTACCCCTAAGTCCTTCATGTGTGACATCTAAGTGGCCTGTAAGGAAAACACATTTAGGCAAATGGCAGTTAAGAAAAATGCATGTTGATCGTGTAGTTTAAGATGTAGTGCAGTGGCTGTGGGTTCGGGTGGTGGGAGTAGGCGGAGCAATTTGATATATTTGGGGCAGGCGAGCTTGTTAAATTAAGATGACAGTATGCATATGAATGGTGCCCATAGCTCGGCATAAGTTGTGTTATGTTGGTCAACCGACAGAGACAGTTTTTCCACCCCTAGTATGAACCATAATTTATGGAGCCAAGTGTCATGATAGGGGATCTTCTCAGTGCCCAATAAGGGCAGGACACTTAGTTGGCATGCCCTAACGCTAAGGCCATTTGTTTCTTCCTGAGGGAGCGAAGCAGGGTGGTTAATGGGTTAGGAAGCCCTAGGATAGTGTAGGCTGGGAATCAAGGGACCGTGGTTTGAAAGATGTGGTCAATAGCATCAAGGATAAGGTCCTAGTAGCATTCCAGCTTTGAAGAGTGCTATAAAAGGTGGAGCAAGATGCCAGTGTTCCCTCCAGCACTCTTTGAAACTGGCAGGGTTCCAAGTCTGGAGTTGTACCAGGGTTAGAAACCAGTATGACACAATTTTGTAAGCTGTTTCGATGTCCGACGTGTTGTGGATGGAGTGATGGGTTCTGTAATAAATGTCTTCCCACTCCTTGTCCAATAACATCCTACCAAGCTGCATCTCCCATCTAGCCTGACCTGTTGTTTGGGATGGTGAAACTCCCTGACTAGCAAGGCGTACAAATCAGTCATGTAATTTGTTGTCCTTTTTAAGTAGCACTTATGGATGTGAGTAGCCTCTCAGCATACGTTTTCAGCGAGGGTTGCATCACCTAATAGCAGACCTGGAGGTACTGCAGGTGGTCAGCTTCTGACAGCCCATAGTCAGCTTTTAGTTGGTCAAATGATATGATCCTGTGAAGATCAAATAAGCACCCCAATCATTTGTACTCGCCCTCCTGCCAGTGGCGGAATTGTTCCAGTTGCATTCCCAGGACAAAATATGGTTTAGAGCGAATTGGTGGAAGAGGATGGGTCACTATGGCATTCCATACTCAGAAGACAGAGCTAGTGACTGGGGAGGAATAGACTTTGACATGAAACAATTTATGTGAAACTCATTTATCATGAATATATAATAGAGCAGGGAGTCCTGCAATGAATTATTTGGATAAAAGAGTATTAACATTAAGACAGTCTACAATCTGTCAGGTGTAAATCCATAATCTGAAATGTAACCAGTACCAAAACTTGTCATATATATCCAACTGGTGCTTTTATTCACAAATACCAAACAGCAACAAAAGTTTCATTGGTGACCAAGGTAGTGAAAAAGTGCACCCCAAGTGAAACACACCAACATTTAACAGGGAAGTTTTTGTTATTGTTACAATAGTTGGTGTAATGGTACAGAGTATTTGACAGCCATGATAGGTAACCATACAAAAGTACACACAGGGCAAAATCCTATGTGAGATGAGCAATAAAGGGCTCTGGGAAGGAATAGAGTCCCCAGCCTGATGTTTGTGAGGGAGCCATGGTTCCTTCCAGATGTGGAAGCCCGCCAAAGCCTGGCCCATAAAGCACCAATGTTTCCCTGATAACGGGCGACCACATTCCTGTAAGAAGCGGAACTGGGAGGCCTGGAAATATCGCAGGAGAACAGGTACTGCCAATCCGCCCTCCCGTGTTGGACGGTAGAGCAGTTGTTTTGAAAGACAGGGTTTCTTCCCATCCCAGATGAATTTTTAGAGTTCAAGTTGTAAGGACTGCAAAGTGTACTGCGGGGGAGGAGTCATTGGGAAGGCCTGGTACAGGTACACAATGCGGGGGATGCTCGTCATTATAACAGTTCTGCCCAGCCACAAAAGGTGAAGGCAACAGCATGTATTCAAATCAGCCAGTGTTTAGGAGGTGAGGGCTGTGTAGTTCAACATGATGGTTCAGGGGATAGATCGTTCAAGCCTGATCCCAAAGTAGGGGGTAGAGCCCATGGTCCATTCGAAAGGGACGAGTGAGAATAGTTGCTCTTTATGGGATGGGGTTACTGTGAGATTTAGGATCTGTGATTTTTGTATGTTCACCTTGAGGCCATATAGTTTCCTAAAGGTCTAGAGCTCTGTAACAAGGGCAGGGAGAGATGACATTGGGTCCAAGAGAGTGAGTATCACATCATCTGCGTAGAGGCTAATAAGGTGATGGTCCCCTGCAACTTTTATTCCGGAGATTGCCAGATTGGTTTGAATCTTTTGGGTTAGGGGTTCCATGTAAAAACCCAAAGGTAGGGGAAAGTGGGTAGCCCAGATGGGTTCCACGCTGGATAGGGAAGGATTGAGATGTCAGCCCATTACCCCGAATTGAGGCTGTAGGACCGCCATATATGCCACAGAATCTGTGTCCGAAACCAAAACTTTCAAGGATCACAGGACCAGTGGACTCTGTCAAATGCCTTCTCAGCATCAATAGACAGGAGGAGAGCTTCTTGCCAGCACCTATGGACCTTGTCCAGTAAGTGCAGGATGCACTTGGTTTTATTTCCACATTGCTGAGTGGGGATGAATCCCCTTGGTCCGGTTCAATCAGTCCGGGCGTTAGCGGATGGGCTATAATGTTAGTGAAAAGTTTAGCATCGGTGTTGAGGAGTGAAATGGGTCTGTCAGACCCACAGAGAGCTGGGTCTTTGCCAGGCTTTGGACTGACAGATATAGAGGCTCCTAGCATAGACTCAGTAAGGGAGTCAGAATCTTTAAAGGAGTTATAAAGGCGTGTGAGAAGTGGGGCTAAGTCATGACAATAGACCCTATAGAATTGTGAGGAGAAGCTGTCTGAGCCAGGGGAATTCCCGGGTTTTTAGACAGGAGGTGGCCAAGATGACCTCTTAAATGTGGATGGCTTTCTCTAGGGTCTCCGAATCAGTGGAGGAAAGAGGGTTGAGCGCGTAATCCTCCAAATACATTGAAAAGTCATTATTAGCGCCATCTATAGAACCGTTGGAAGGCTGATGCAATATATGCACCCTTACACACTTCATCAGTAGGTGTGAGCCAGATCCCCTGAACTGAGCCAATGTGAGTTCTGTCCCTTAAGCGATGTCAGAGCATTCGGCCACATTGATTTTGTGTTTAAGGTGGATCAGTGCTTGTTCAGCTTTATCTAAGTCTAGACGCTTTAGTTGGAGCCATGCTTTTTCTAGTTCCCTGCACTGGGAGCCCCTGTGCATTTATGTATATTTTCCCATTCCAAAACTTGCTGTTCCAAGAACTGTTGCTTTTCTCGATGGCTATGATTATCAGCCACAGAAATCGCTGTACGTTCTCCCTATATCACCAGTTTCAGCGCCTCCCAAAGGGAGGCTTGAGATTGTCTCATCATTGTCGTTGTTGCAAAGGTAATCATCGATTACCGTATGGAGGGATTTGGTTGTGGACTGGGCTTGGAGGAGGCTGTCCTAGAGGCACCAGGATGAGGTGTTATACTGATGGGAGTCAGTATGACCTATGAAGGTCAGGGGCGCATGACCGTTAAGAGATGTGGGTGAGATGAAAGTGTCTTGAACAAGTGCCTGAAGTGCTGGTGTCACTAGGAAATGGGTAATATGGGCATGGGTTTTGCGGGCAGCAGAATACCAAGTCTAACCTGTGTATGGGTGTGAAGCAACCTCTAGACATCTTTGAGTCCGCAGTCATCTAGCCATCTGAGTTTTTATTTTCATCTAGGGTAAGAGTTTACTGTTTTTGCATTTCATCCATAATTGCCTTCAAGGTATTCAAATATAAACCTTCAGCCATTCTGCTTGAGTGGAAATAAATATTTTAGGCACTTCAATCTGTCAGAAGATTACCAATTGAATCAAACTTCCACAGGAGCGGATGCCTTTTACCCAACCCCCTCCAACAGATGCATGCTCAGACCTTAGCTGATTCTCTGAATCCTGCATCCGCTAGGGGGAAAGGGGAATGGGAGTAGAAAAAGAGAGACCACCTCCAGATCAAGTTTATACTTGTATTTCCCACTTGAAGATAAGATATTCTGCGTGTGCTTCTGTCACTAGCACCTTTCTTCTTTTTGGGATTTCTTCAAGGGAAGGACCTGCAGTCGGGTGATAAGAGCATAAATGAGTACATTCCTACAGCGCATTCAACTGTTCAGTCATTCTCATTCACCCAATGCAATCGCTCTCCTAACCTGGATCTTTTGAGAGACTAGCCTCTCTCTCTAAAAGAACAATGTTATCTCAGAATATTCTTTTCTCCAGACGTCAGAAGTAAAATCCAAGGTTCTCTAAAGAACAGTCCAAAAGTTCACAAATGTACAATTTACTATTGTCTTTTTCAGAAATAGAACCCTCCTTCTCAAAGTTCGGATTTTTCAATCACAGCCTCTAATGCATCAGTCTGAGTACAGAGGTTTGTCTCTAAGACTGATGAGTCTGCAAGGCGAAGAGTATATATATATATATATATATATATATATATATATATATATATATATATATATATATATATATGTATATATATACACACATGTATATGTATATATATATCTATATATATATTTATATATATATAGATAGATATATATCTATATATATAAATATAGATATATAAATATATCTATATACAAGTTTAGATAAGGGGTAAATAAATATATAATGACAAGCTGTCAAATACAAGGGACATGGTCCAAGAATGAATAATAGGCTAATTAGTTATTTTATAATTTTACCTCTTCTACTCTATATTGTGGAATTTAAACATTACATGCTAAAGAAGTTAGCGTTAATTATAAAATAAATTATGCCACGTTTCACCACATTTCCGATAAATTCATCAATAAGGCTCAGAAAAGATAATCCAATTTGTAAAAATCAATAAATCCGGAAAGGTTGAAACTTATAATAAACAAAGGTGGTATGGTTAAAACTAAATATCAAATACAATATGCCAATGAACAAACCATTGGTTAAATTTAAATTATTTACATATTCAAGAAACTACATGTCCCAGAATGCAAGGTTAGAGTTATGTACTAAGAAACTATATAAATGTGGGGGAAGGAGACGTTTTTTTCACCTGTTATCAAGACCTTTTGTAGGTTGAAACGCGTTGGGTGGTGGTAGCACAACTAACAATTATGTTAATTAAAGGCTGAAGAAATATCTTCCTGGAGTGCAATGAGTTATTTTGGTGATTGGCAAGTCTGGAAATTATACAGAAGGATCCCTTACTGCATTTGCTTGAAGTTCAGTTGAGCCCAAACAAATTCTCCTCAGAAAGCCGATAGCCAGTTGTTGGAAGAAGGGAAAAATTCAGCTTCTCCAAAAAAGAAAAGATCCTTGGTGTGCACACTGTACCAAGAAACTCAATACTGGAGGAATTCTCAATGAAGCAAAGCACCACAGGAACACTGCTCACTTTCCTCAAGATGACAGTTGAAGTGCACGGCTCCCGGAGAGAAACAGCTGGAGGGAGGCTACAACACAAGACTAAGGTAGAAACACTAGAGAGCTGGCCTCACAAGTTCTGCAGCCACCCTCTTGAGTGACAATGAAACCTGAGGAGGCTGGTTCGAAGAACAGCCCCTGCAAGAGCCACAGGGAGTGAGGACGCCGCGGCAACTAACGTGGGTACAGAGAAAAGGGCAATTGCTTTTGCTGAGGGAAAAACTTACCAACGCTGGCAATAGTTTTCCTGATGCTTTCTGCCAAGTTGATGATGAAGGTGGAGACCCGCCAAGATATTTAGGTAGAGATTGTTGAGACGGTTCATCAACAGACCCAGCACCTGGCGGGCGCCTCAAAGCATTTTGAGTTGATGGGTTGACTATCCCACCAGAAAATTAACCTGAAGGGGTGCCTCAATCAATAGGTCACCTCTTTAGAATGCAGAAAGTTTGTAACAGGTTTGAGTTTCCTGTGACGCTAAAGTTTGAAGAGTGAAACATATTGGAAGAGACCTATAGTGTGACCACAGAACTGGATAGGTTACTTGGATCTGGCTGACTTCAGGATGTCCTCTTTTATTTGGAAGTCGTACACACAAGTCAGAATGTCCAGCAGTCTGGAATTGGGTCCCACAGGGCAGCCAACTCCATGTACCTTGTCGAGCTGAATGTCAGCACTCACTTCCCAATCTAGGATGGAGCGAAAGAGCCCCTGGGTACAGCCATGGATGTCTCACCCTTCAGCACCCTTGGAGACCCCCCCTGAGATGATTCAGTTGTGACCTATTCCCGAGATCCTCCATCTGAGATCATCATGTTGGGAATGAAGGCATATTATTTCTTGTTGCAGCATCTCCACTTCTTTCCCTCTTGCGGTCTCATTTTCCTGGAGGGTAGAGACTCGTTCTCTGATGGATGATAAGGATAAGTTGCTCTGTAAGTCCTGCATTTCCTGCATTTCCTGGGAAAGGTATTTTTTGAGGTCCTGAATAATAGCTTTCAGTGAGTCAAATAGGGAGGAGAGGAATCCCGGGGTTACCGGGGCAAGGTTGGATTCAGAAGACCTCTTACGATCAGGTTGTGTGAGCGGTTGTGAAGAAGAGGTTGTGTCCTTAGCAGGAGTTGGGGCGGAATGGGTAAGCATCTCCCACACAGATTGGTCTCTTTTATTCTTGGGGGCAGTCATGTCTGGATAGGGTAGCCAAGGGGTGATCCAAACTTCGTGCACATTGGTAGCCGGTGGCTTAGAGTACCCCGACCCCCGGGGGAGGACAACTAGGCGCTACAACACTGCTATAATGTGTCTCTGGAGGTGTCCGTGGAGTAGAGGGTGTTATACGCCCCAATGAGAGCGGTGTCCCTGTAGTGGGTCACTCGCTGGAGCTAGAATAGTTTGGAGGGAATAAGCTGGAGATGTAATAGTCTGGAGGGGAACATGGTCATACCCCGTTATGCCAGGCTTAGCTCAAGAGCCTGTCTGGCCTTGCAGCGTAGATCTCCACTCCAGCCACGGGTATGATCCTTGCACCTGAAAGGTGGTGGCTATGGGAAACAGATACTCCATCATTGGTGGTCTGGGGATTTGGGAGGGCAGCATGGTTGTGGGGGAGGGGGTGAGACAGCCTTAGTGGTACAGGGAGGCACACTATCTTCAGATTTAGGCAGCAGAATAGTCCGGGGTCCCTAGATGGGCTGGAAGGAGATGGTCCTTCTAAGAGTTGGGCCCATAGAGTGGGTGTCAGGTCTCCTGTCTGCTCAATCCTTGACCAGTGTGCCGCACGTACACCCTCACCCAGAGATACAGACTGCAATTCTGTAACAAGGCCCACCACGTTATTCACTGTGCACTCACTGGTTGTTGGTGGTCTTTGTCCAAGAGGCGTAGCGGGCCCCCCAAGAAATGCTCATGGGCCCTTGGTCGCAAGTATTCCACGCTGCAAACTTGTGGATGTAGGTCCCATTCATGAGATCCCCATGCCAAGCCACCAGCATGCAGTGTGTAGGCCGGGACCATAGATAGCCATGTTGTAGTGAATCCTAGTTTGTTTTAATGGGATAACAGGAGTTAGCTTAGCCGTAGGCTTGTAAACTCGTGCCCCCGTCACCTAGTGACTTTTAACCTACTTAGCTTTCTCTGTCTTAGCTCATTTAATTATTTATTTCCTCTAAGATGGCTGCCTTGTTTATAGTTAAGCCACTTGTTATGAGTTTTATTATCAGTGTCACTGCGCCAAGGCGTCAAGATCAAGCGCGAAAGACAAACACACAGTAGGTGTTCACACTTAGGGATTTTCCCTCTCTATACTTTTGAGGGATTGTTGATATTAATTGCCGTCCCAAGCATGCCTGTTATCTATTGTTTTGGAATACACCTACGTCAGGGGACCTTGTAGATCTGTATAAATACATCACACTTTTAGACAGATAATCAGAGGGATTCCGACCAGAGGGCATCGCCACCATCGCTGATATCGATGCTGCAGTCATCTTGACGCTGACCCAGTCTTCGTGTCCCTGCGGAGTCTGAGATAGAGACCTCATTCCAAGGTAACGAGGGTTGGGGGCTCCTCTCATGGACCCGGCTTTGGCAGATTAGGTTTAACAAACCCAGCTCTCCTTTAGGTCGGAGGCTAGGCCTATTCTCATTAGGGTATTAGGGCATATTCCATTCTTTCGGGAAATGCGGACGTGGGTAGGTCGCTCGCAGTTAGGAGCACCGTATGACAAGTAGTCTTACTCCTGATGAACGGTCCGTGTTATCCTATGCAGCTCGTTCCTAAAATGGGGATGGGCGACAGATAGGACTAAATGTTCCTCTTAACATTAGTGTAAGTGACTGGATACGCTTGTACTGACTTTTTTTGTGTGTATTTATCCATGTGATTTTTTCGAATAGGAGATACATATAGTTAACTGGTCCTGAAGAAGCGTCACCGGACCCCTTTTGGGCCATTCGTGACGCGAAACATGTTGACCCTGCTGAGGGTAGGTTTAGTAATTTCCCACCCTCGGTTCTACTTCTTTTCCATGATAGAGTGATTGAGCATTGCCTCTGTTGCACTCTTTTGACTTTACCCCCTTTTTTTAATCTTGGCCTCTGATTCCCGTATCGACTATTAAATGGATTATTCTCTCCGGTTTTAGAGAGTCAATCTTAACTTTTTTCGTTTGATCTCCTTCCCCCACACTCTTATGTAGGGCTGTGGCATCTTCATCAATTAAGATCTCCGGCAAAGAGCCCCCCCATTTGGGGTGGTGCCCTTCAGATATTGCAGCGCCAGTCTGACGAGGAGCAATGCTGATGATGAAGCATGACACCCTCACGGGTGTGTGAGGCTTCTGCTCCTAAAGATTAGGATCCCCTTTGAGTATCCTTTCCTTCTTTCATTGGAACAGTGTATTTTCTTCATTCACATATTCCATCTTATACATACATATATTTCTTTCATATATTGCAAAATGGTGGGGGTCTTCATAACAATGACTCTCTTCTTCAAAATACTGTTGCTTGGTATATTCATTATCCTAATCATTGCAGTTCATGCAACTTATCGCAAATTGCAGTTATGTTAAATAAAAACTATTATAACTTCACTGCATCTGTGTTATTGCCTTTGTTTGTATGAGACATAATATATCTGTGAGAAAAGGGTAATTTCCGTTTAACCACGACAACCCTGAGATATCTTACTTTGAGTCCATGCGTAAGCGACTGCTACAAATCACCTTTTACTATTGTGTTTCTGGTGAGGTACTGCTAGTGAGCCGGTAAGGTTTGGACAACAGTTACAACTAGTTGTAGGAAAAGACTTAGTCACCTACAAACGAAAGTACTGTCATCCTGAGACCAGCAGTCTTGCTCAGAGCAAGAGTCCAAACTACGACATGGCGCCACCAACGATGGTGTTTAGGCACTAATTTACGGTTACCCTGACTATCACTGTCTCACAGACAACAGGTACCCTAAGTACCATTATACGGAGACGTCTGTGGTCTTTGGGAGAATCCTCCTCAGCTGAACAGGTAACACCTAATTAAGCTGTAGGTTGTTCGAGCTTGAACTCATAAAAAGGAAAAAACTTCCCCTATTTTGGTGTTCCGTTTCTCTAAACAACTATGGCTGATACCATAGACATTCCTGCGAATGCTAGACATGCACTTACACAACATTTATTAGCGCGTGGCCTTACAGAGGAGGGCGGGGATGTTACTTTGATTATAGAAGTGACTGAAGCATACCAAACAGAGACTTTTTACAGTTGGGTCACCTTTCCTGGGGCTGACCAAAGAACACATACATTTCACACATGTGAAATTGCGAACGTACCTGTAAGATACGAAGCATACCAGTATCATGAAATATCGCTCACATATCAAGAGCATCAGAACTGGTTTGAAGGCGCCCTACCACATGTACTAAGACGGGTGAGGCTAGGTCCTTTAAGTAATGAGGGACCTACATGGCCTTTGTTTGCCACATATACACCTCACCCAGGCATATAGACCATGCCGATCGCAGATTTACGAGTATTATATAATGAATTAGTGGCATTATATAGACGATTGGTTCAGTTTTAATGCGAACATTGAACACTACACCAGTGCGTCCAGCACCACCAGTAGCTGGTGGATATCAATTGGCTACTGGGATTAATCCACAGACAGTGCATACTATTATGGGTAAAGTGCCCACGGAACGGGAAAAAATACAGTTCTGGATTGCCCAGAAAACAAATCAGCTGGAAGCTGTGTTCCCCAATACGGGCCACAGGAAAAACATAGACTGCTCACTATGTGCTTGCCGTTTGGGATGGTTCCCTCGGTGGACATGGGGTACAGTCTTCGCTACCGTTTATACTACCACACATGGTACCCGTACACTTGCCAATTTATCGGAAGTGCTAAAACAAATACAAAATGAGCATGGGGCTGCACAGGCCCTGGATCTGGGGATGAAATTGATGCGTAACTTTGACGCCGTCTCCTCAAAAATACTAAGTAATATTAAAGGGGAAGCGGTGGCACTGGCAATATGCCAGAGTCTCCGGGAAACTCCAAATGTGGAACAAGAGAGACAGCTACCGAAAATAATTTCCGATACCTATTCTAGTATAGGACGGGATAGTTTGGGAGCCAAACCTAAAAAAATGGAATTACCAAGTACCACCCATAAGGAAGGTACAAAGCAGGCACAAGAGGGCTCTAAAAAGCACTGGGATAAACAAAAAGATTTAAAAGAAAGGAGAAATAAAAGAGCTGATTCTCCACATCCAGAGTACTCCGAAAGGAGGTATAATCTCAGAAATAGGGATAACATTAGAACTCCAGACAGATATACTGATTCACGTCCTTCTCGTTCCTTTCAGGACGCACCGGATAAACGTTGCGAGAGAGGGGGCCGTCAAGATCGACATCCGGAATACGTGAAAGAAAGGAAAGACTCGCCACAGTCTACCATTAAAAAGGAAGAAAAGACTCCTCAGCAAAAGCCACAATTTAAAAAGAAGAAAGTGGCAGCACTGACAGTTAAAAATGCCAGTAGTATTGAGAACACTGTTGAGGAACAAGAAGTGGGCCGTGACTCTGTTGGACAGCGCGGCAGAGGTCACGATATGTCGCCAGAGTCTGAAAGATCATCTGGATGCGACAGCAACTAGCGATTACATCGCAGTTGAGACGGCGGATGGCCACGTTCTCCCACCCGATAGGGTTTATGATTTAACAATTCAGATAGAGGGAGACGTGGAACGAATTATTAGTGTAATATTTTGGGATGAACTTACTAGTGATATTCTATTGGCTGAGAGGGACTGGCCCCCTGAACACGTCCGCAAGCTCCCGTATGGGGAAGATGTAATTTTGCCTTCTTTCTCCAATCTTGTTCCAGAGGCAGATAAAAAAGCCTATGCTGTTAAATGGGCTTTAGCGCAGGCACCTGCATTATACCGTAATCATGTAGGTTGGGACAAGGACTCTCCTTGTCATGTTATTCCCGTTCGGTCTACACCCCAACCACAGCCACAATACCCTGTTAAACATGACGCAAAAGCTCCGGTGACAGAGATACTGCCACAACTTGAGTACCAGGGAGTGATTGAGCCCTGTACATCGGCAATGAATAATCCACTATTTCCCGTTGAAAAGCCAGATCATTCATATAGAATAGTGGTTGATTATAGACACTTAAATAGTCATACACGCACATATGCTATACAAAATTCTCACAGCACAGCATTGATAAATAATATAGTGCGTAAGAAATATAAAACTACATTGGATATATCCAATGGACTTTTCTGCCAGAATTTAGCACATGAAAGTAGGGACCTAAGTGCATTTTCATTTGGCTCTCAGAACGCTTTTGTCGTTTACCTCAAGGCTATAAAAATAGCCCAGGACTGTTTTCAGCCCATGTAACATCAAGTTTGCACGAGCTTGATTCCGATGCATCGTCCTACGTGGATGATATCTATCTCACTGACAACACCCTCGACATTCATCTTGCAAGGGTCGATCGGATCATTTTGGGATTTGCAGACCTCGGTTATAAATTTAATTTTAAGAAAAGCAAGATAGCCTTTCTTAGTGTATTGTTCCTGGGATATGAGCTATCAAACGAGGGGAAGAGCCTGGCCCCGCACTTCCTAGAAAAGTGTGCTCAACTACAGCCTCCGAACACACTTAAGAAATTACAGTCATTACTAGGTTTCTTTAATTTTGGCAGAACATACATTCCAGATTATGCAGAACGCATCAAACCACTTTATGACTTAATTCAGCCTAATTTTTCTAGCAGACGATGGACGATTGAACACACACACATCCTTAGGGACATACAACGGGACATGCTATAAGCTAGACACTTATACACACGTGACAATAAAACAAATTTGGTCATCAGAATAATTGCTGGTGCCCTTGGATTTACTTATGTCACCTTTAATGAGGGTGACACAGTGCCGATAGCATATAAATCACACTTATAATCAAATGCTGAGAAACGTTTTGCATCTACAGAAAAGATTCTGACAGCAGTTCAGATGGCCGTCATAAAGGAGAGGCCACTTGCCCAGGGGAAACGCATTATTGTTGTCTCCCCGGTGCCGGCCTTAGAGGCTGTCACTAAAGCGAGTGTTCCAAACGCTAAGGCATTACATCCACGCTGGATTCAATGGGCCACGTCTCTGACCGCCACTGATGTTGATTATGTGTTTGACCCCAGGCTTCAGACACAATAATTTCTCCAGTATGAACAGGAGTACCCCGCTCCTCTACATATCTTGCCACTAGACAGTTATAATACTATCATTTATACTGGCACAACCGGCTGTAGGTACTAAACATCAATACTCAGCAGCTTGCGCAGCCGTGTGCGGGATAATGGAAGTCAGAGTTTTCCATCCTCAAAATACCTACACTCAGACCTTAGGGGACTGCACAGCCCAGTTGGCCGAGCTTAAGGCTCTTCTTCTAGCGCTCGAACATACTGAGCCAGGAACACAGACTTTGATCGTCTGTGATTCATATTACTGCGTCCAGTCATACAATGAATATCTCAATCATTGGAAATTGAACGGATTTAGAGATTCTAAAGGGAACACCATTAAACACAAAATGTTGTGGGGAAGGGTGGCTGATCTTAGGGATAAGCTACCATGTGTCCATGTAGTTCATACATTAGGACACCAACGTGTAGGAATACACGTTGCCGGCAATACATTGGCTGATGAAGCAGCCAAAGCATCAGTAGCTACGGCTTCTGTGGCTGCAGTGACTCGTTCTCGGACGAGGTTGGATAATGAAATACTGATTGCCGTTAAAGCTTCGGCTGCAGGCAAGACCCTTCCGAAAGGATACCCTACGAACTATACTTACCATATCAGTGCACAGAATGTTGCTTATGCAACGATTCCTGGAGTTGGTGATCAAGTAATCCCCAATGAAGACCAGAGATTAGAGATGATTACAGCCGCACACGAGGGTGTCGCTTCTGCACATGCTGGTGTCGCGTGGGCTCTCATTATCCTAAATGAGACTACTGGATTTCTAGGCGGCAGGATCGTTCACGGTGTGGCAGACTGAGTCTGACCCACTTGGAAGGACCTCTGTCACCCTAAACCCGGTTTTGCTCCGGCTAACTAGCAGTGCCTCATTTCTCCCAAGGGCAAGAGATGATTGGGCAGCCGAGCACATGACATCTTTGGAACTTCTCAGGGAAGTCGTGGTCACTCAGATCCAAACCAACTCTCTCATTTACAGTATGATCTCATATACAAATGACAAAGGCAGTATAAGTTTTATATAATGTTTTAATAAAACGACTGCATTCTAGATAATAAGGCGTGAGCCGCAATATCCAGAACCATACAACACAGTAGGATTGAAATAGTCACCAGGAGAGTAAAACATAAGAATAACGCTATCATGGTGTTTAACAATTTCTACTCTCCCTCTGCTAGTTCTATTTCGAGCACAGCATGTTAAACTTCTAACTTGCCTTTCTGAATCCCTCGGGAGACATAAGCCCTCATACCTGAGCAAAGGCCTGTGATCTGGTTCAGCATCTGCAACGAGGCAGTCAGCGTCTAGTTGTGGTTCCCTGGTCGGAATCTCCCTCTTGCGTGTATTGGGACAAGGAATTGTTTTTATAACTAACATGTCAGCGTGATCACAAAATGTCCCTACGCAGAAATGCCAAAGACTAAACTCCTACCACGTCTATCGGCAATGTACCAGACTGTATCCTTGACTGACACAGAGTGAACAAAAATGTGTTATGGAGAACTCCAGTGCTGAAGTAGGCTAAACAGTGTGATATGAAATATAAAACAAGACCGTAGAACTGGCTATTTGAAAAATAACAGTACGAAGCCGAATAAAAAGCATTTAGAGCAAAGTGCACAGAGGCTCTAAGCTGCGAGCAAAGGAATAAAATACATCCAGGGCAAAATGCACAAAGGCCTAAAGCCTGAAGCTAATGCGCAAAGGATATGTAAAACTGACCACACTACACTGGTATACAGGCCACTATAACAATTTTACAACAGCGATACTATTGGCCTGGTCTATGCAGACGGACTAAACAGTATGTCCTTTGCTGTGACATTTGTCAGCAGATTAAGGGCTCAAATATCAAACGCCGTCCGCAGACATCCCTCTGAGTGTCAGATAAGCCACTCCAATGTGTGTACCTGGACCATTGTGGTCCCTTACAGCCTGATGGTGCATACAAATACATTTTAGTGGCTGTGGATTCCTGTTCTAGATTCCTGTGGGTCGGCTGACACCCAGACTGTTATAAAAGATTTGCTGATCTTTATCGATACATATGCGGTTGCAGCATTCCATTCGGACCAGGGCCCTGCTTTTGCCTCTAAAGCGTTCAGGGACACCATGGGAACGATGGGTGTTGAACTCCATTACTCCTCACCATACCATCCCGAGGGAAATTCGGTCATGGAGAGCCGGAATCGTGATCTAAAGCAGTCCTTAACAGCTCGAGTATTAGGTTCAGGCCGCAGTTGGTTACATCACCTATATGGGGTCCAGAGAGCACTGAATAATCTGCCAAGACGGTCCTTGGGGGGAAAGTCTCCATATGAGGTTCTCTTTGGGATACCTATGTATGTCCTCGATCTTGATGCCCCTGGTATGGTGGCAGCAGAAACACCATTTGACATAAAAGAACGTCTCACTGTTTTACAGGAGCTTCAACAATTTCGTGATGATAAATCATCTGCAAGTGCTGCCACTTTAGGAATAAGGGAATTGGTGAAAACTTCGACTGGCTGGATTCCTAACGTTGGGGATCTGGTTCGTGAGAAGATCGCTGTGAAAAAAGAGTTCGGTCCATCATACAGAGCACCTGGACCGGTCTTGGGAATAAAAGGAACCAGGACTGTGTGGTAATGAAGTTGTAGATGATGGCAGGTCCACACAAGTGAAGTTATCTTCAGGATTTTATTTCCAGTTATCTTCTTAAGTAAAAAGGAACTCCAACCTCATCTTAGGCATCAGCATTCTCAACCGTCCAGCACAGAATGCTGTCACAGCTGAGGAAGAATCTATATGCCACAGGTGGAGACGGAACATACCAAACACTATAAATATACACTGCATAATGCTACAACCCCTAAGAATGTGAAATACAATCCAACACTAAAATACCACAAAACTATACTACTTACAATATTATTTGAAACTAGATACACTACAATACTACACCATCCCCCTCCCCACAAAACGATATCACAACAATTCTATTCAAATTCCAGACACGCCCATCATCAAGCTTGACAGCCCCTTTAAACACTTTAACAACTTTATGTATTGGACTAAATTGTGAAATGTTAGACTTGCGTCTTTCCGGCAATTTGATTCTGACTCTATCCCCAACATGTACAGTACACTCTTTCACCGACTTGCGAACATCATATATTTCTTTCCTTCTTCGTTGGTGATATTTATCCTTCTCTATAGCATTTCTTTTGATAGCATCTTCATCTACAGTAAAAGAGAGATGTTTTTTGAGCCAAGGAGGATTGATCTTGGTATGTGGTACACGCTTCCTAAACAACACAAAAGGGCTCTGATCAGTGCTGGAATGTGGCGTGAACCTATATTCCTCAACTTTTCTCTCCACTAACTTTTCCCACTGAACTCCATTTACCTTAGCACATTGTATAGTTTCTTTCAATGTTCTGTTGAACCGTTCTACCATACCATTCGTTTCTGGATGATATAGTGCACATTTTTTGTGCACAATACCCCTGGACAATAGAAAGTCACACATATATTTTGAGGTGAATTGAACACCATTGTCAGACAAAATCATTCTAGGATTTCCCTCCCTACTGAAAACCTTGGAAAGAAAATCTACAACAACCTTTGAAGTTACTTCGGAGACAATCAACACTTCTGGCCAGCGAGAAAGCACATCCATAAGCACGATAACATACTTAGAACATGACCCTGAAGAAATGGGTCCCATAATGTCAATGGCAACTTCTTCCCAAACTTCTTTGGGAATTTCTTTGATTATCAATGGTTGAGTCCTCACTTTGAGCGCTTTGTCCGCTAAGCGACATTCAATACATTCTCTGATTCTCCTTTCCAACGCAATGTCCATACCAGGCCACCAATACGATGCTCTCATTCTTTCTTTAGTTTTACTTTTTCCCTGATGACTTGAATGTGAGAGATCAAGAAGATGTTCTCGCAGGGAAAATGGAGGGATGAGCTTGTTACCCCTCAACAACAAACCGTCATGTAACCACAACTCGTCCCACACCCTCCTGAAAGGAGAAATGGAAACATCTTGATCATTCCTCAAATTACCTGACTCTAACAAAGTTATCACTTTAGAGAGATCTTGATCCTTACCCAACTCTTCACGCCACTCACGTTCTGAAACACATCCATCTGCAATAGCACAAACTTCCTCATCCGTCCACCACGACGTACTGTTAGAATCATCAGACACATCACTAGATGTTAATCGAGACAAACAATCTGCCGTTTTGTTGTCACACCCAGGAACATATTTCACCGTAAATCGATAATCCTGAAGCCCTACCACCCACTTAGAGATGCGGGTGGATACGTTATCTAGACCCTTTTTTCCAAAGATCTCTTGCAGGGGTTTGTGATCAGAACGCACCTCAAAATCAATTCCCCAAAGAAACTGTCTAAATTTCTTAACTGCCCAATAAATTGCTAATGCCTCTTTCTCAATTGTAGAATAATTGAATTCTGCACCACGCAAAGTACGAGATGCAAAGGCAATAGTAATCTCGATTCCGTCCCTCAGTTGTTTCAACACACATCCTAAACCTTTATCAGAAGCATCTGTTATAAGATGACACAAAAGACCAGGTTGAAAACTCCCAAGGGATTGCGCAGAAGCAAGAGCTGTCTTAAGATCTTGGAATTCTAATTCACAATTTGCAGACCAGACAAACTCAATGCCTTTCTTAAGCAAAAATCTAATGGAGCTTGACCTTTTAGCAAAATTGGGAATATACCTGGCATAGAACTCTGCCATACCCAGAAATACCTGAACATCTTTCTTACATGTTGGTGTGGACAAATCTATAATAGTGCGTACTAATTCGTTTTTGGGTTTAACTCCATCACTTGAAATAACATGACCTAAATATGTTATTTCAGAGTGAAGAAATTTACACTTTTCCTTCTTCAATGTAATACCCTTAGATCTGAAAATTAAAAGCACTTCTCTCAGCTTCTTAACATGTTCTTCATGTGTGTTTGTGAAAACAAGTACATCATCTTGGAAGAAGCAAACACCTTTCATTCCCCCTAAAACGTCTTGCATAAGTCTTTGAAACACAGCAGCCGCTGAACATAAACCAAATGGCATGCGGTTGAATTTAAAGACACCAAAGGGGGTGATAAACGAAGTTAGAAGTTTAGAGTCTTCAGTCAATTGTACTTGATGGTACGCCGAGGTCAAGTCGGGAGTGGAAAAGAACTTTGCATCTCCCAAAGAGCTTATCATTTCATTGATATTAGGCAATGGAAATCTATCCTCCACAAATTATTTATTCTGGTAACTACGGTCAACACCTAATCTAACGTCACCAGAACGTTTAGTTGCCACAACTATAGGGGTAATCCATTGCGCTGCTTTCACCTCTTGAATAATTCCACTGTCTTTGAGTCTTGTAAGTTCTAGTTTTACTTTTTCCTTTAGACTCAACGGCACGTTCCTCACTTTTGAAGCCATGGGTTTGGCATCCTTTTTCAAAACTATACGATGTTTGTAGTCTTTAATGCAACCCACATTGGAATTAAATACATCTGGAAATTCATTCCATAATTGATGTTCAAAGTCAGAAATTTCTTGAACAAGAACTTGCGGCACAGCATTGGGATTCAAAATAATTCCCAATTCCTTTTGATGAGGCCAACTCAGAATAGTATCTCCAACAACAGGCACATACATTTTCCCCCTAATTTTATTTCCTTTAAAATTAATGCTTGCCATAAAGTATCCTCTCAATTCTATAGGTTTGCCACCATATGAATAAGGACATACATCTGGTAACAGTAGATCTACTTTACCTTCAAAAAATGTCTTAAAATCTTCAATTGACACAAGAGACAGTTTTGCACCGGAGTCCATCATCATTCTGATTGAAATGCCATTTATCATAACCAGATCTTTTGGGTACTCACAATGGACAGTAGAAATGCAGTTAACATCATTAACTATTTGTAAAATAAACGCTTGTTCTTCACTGTCATCAGTCACCTCGTTGATTTTTATATTACTTTTGTTTGTAGATCTACAGCATTTAGCAAAATGACCCTTCTTGTTGCATTTGTTACACACAATATGAATAGCTGGACAGTCTTTAAAATTTGCTAAATGAGAAGGTGAACCATATCTAAAACAGGTTGTTTTAGTTTTGTTTTTAATGTTAGTAGAGTTCTTAGGTTTTGAATCAATCTTGTTTAACAAAGGAGAAGCTTTAGATCTCTTTAAAGTTTCAATGCAGGATTCAGAATGTTCAATTTGTTTTGCAACGTTCAATACTTCATTCAGAGAAGGATCACTTTTGGACCATAGAGCTTCTCTAATTTTATCACTTTTGCACTCCAACATAAATTGGTCACGAATACGTTCTTCCAAGCTAGCTCCAAAATTGCAGAGTGCAGCCAGTTTACGGAGATTCGTTAAATAATCTTCCATCGATTCCTCATCCATTTGTTTACACTTCCCAAAATAGAATCTTTGTAGAAGAATGGATACTTTAGGCAAGAAATGCGTGTCAAGACGAAGAAGAGTTTCCTCAAAGTCGTTCAAAGGAGCATCTCCAACAGCTCCATCTAAATTAGACACAATAGGTAGGGTGTCTAATATTTCTTGTCCTTCAGCACCCAAACAATGTTGGAGAAGTGAAGTTTTCCTTTCTACAGACCAATTGCTTCTGCAAACCTTTAAATATGTTAGAAAGACTTTTTTCCATTTTGGCCAAGGAATTGTCGGTTCACCAGGAGAAGATAGAAAAAAAGGAGGAGGTGAGATGTTCTGCATTGGATATGATGAACAGAGCCCAAAAAGTAGAAGTAAAGAAGTGAACAAAAGAAACTGAAATTAATTTACTGATTAGTGAAAGATAAGAGAAGAGGTTTAGACCAAAAACAAAATAAAAGAAAGAGCTAAAGTAGATAAGTAGAAAATAATATAGTGTATACCTATTATGAACACAATAAAAAAAAACTGTACAGCAAAAATATATAGTTTTAATTTATATAATTAAAACTAGTGTTAATGATTAATTTTTTGTTAAAGTAATTGACACACAAAAGCGCGTCTTAGCTAATAGCCCGAGAACAGGCCATTATTTGGAACAACTTTGTTTTGACTTCTTTAGTTAGCGTGCGCATGAAGAAATACGCACACGCGCGTCGTAGCTAACAGCCTGAAAACAGGTTAATAGCAGGAACGCTCTAATTCTGACCCCAATAAAAGAGCGTGCGCCGACAGTCACGGGCGCACGAAGAGAAGTGTTGTTCTCGTTGTCTGGATACCGCATACGCGGAAGGCAACGAGAATGGTGCGCGCGTCCGTGATTTTCTAAAGTAAACACGGCACGGTAACCGTGTAAAAATCATCCAGCACTAATTTAAATGCCTGGATGGTTTCACAAATAATGGAAACCACGAAGAGAAAGCCAATTGTTCACACTGTTAGTAAATAAAGCTATGGAATATTTAAAACGATAAAAAGACAATAAATAACGAAAGAGTATGGTAACACATAAAAGACTAAAGATAAATAAGAATAAGAAGAACTAAGACAAAACATATAGAATATAAAAGTAGTTGTATGTTAAAACAGTACCTGAGACCAGAGAAAGCAAAGGAAAAGTGAAAACGACAATGCTAAAGCCAGAAGCAGGCTAGAGTTCCTTAGATATCAAGGTTCCTTCGCCAGTATCGTCGCCAAAATGTGGTAATGAAGTTGTAGATGAAGGTAGGTTCACACAAGTGAAGTTATCTTCAGTATTTTATTTCCAGTTATCGTCTTAAGTACAAAGGAACTCCAACCTCATCTTAGGCATCAGCATTCTCAACCGTCCAGCACGGAATGCTGTCACAGCTGAGGAAGAATCTATATGCCACAGGTGGAGACGGAACATACCAAACACTATAAATATACACTGCATAATGCTACAACCCCTAAGAATGTGAAATACAATCCAACACTAAAATACCACAAAACTATACTACTTACAATATTATTTGAAACTAGATACACTACAATACTACAGACTGTCATCCTTCCACCATTGTCTGGTTCTAAATCGAATAGATTCATCTCCATTGATGACATCAAATTACACCATGTGGCCGATTCTTCACAGTAGACCGGGAGGTCCCTTGGGTGGTTCCCGATCCCCTCTCACTACCCAACAGGACATCCATCTACATAGTAGGATGAACATCACTGCTACTGACTATGCAACTATGTCCACTGCTGTTCCAGACACTTCCTCCACCCCGCTTCAAGATTTGGCTGTATTTTACACGAACACTTCCACGACTAATGATGTTGTCTATCAACACCCTCCACGAGCGGTGGATCAGAATGCAGCAGGTCCTGTGTTTGCAGAGACTTCCTCTGGCTATTTCGTAGACATTGATGATTTTTCTTCGGATTCATCCTCAACTGAGACTGACAAGCTTTCGAGAAGTAGCAAACTATATTGATGGCTTAAAAAGAACTATTTGATCTACCCCTGGAACTATCTATGGTTCTGTTTGACATTTATTGCATTGTTTTTGTGGATTGGTTTTGTGGCTGTTTTATTTTTGCTGATTAATGGTCACTATATTGCTGATCGCTCCTCTGTGGAGCCTGTTGATGAAATTTTAACACCACATCATTCTTCCCATAAGGTCCGACGAGATTTGTCCCATGTAAATATTACAGCTATACCAATTTCTGATGGGATTGTGTGGGAGAAAGTTGCATTCGATATATATGGGCCTACTGAGATTATTCAGATACCATACGTGTTAAAAATTTCAATTTCTGATGTTATTACACCTAATGTTGTCTCTGATGATTGGGATGTCCAAACAGTTGATTCCATGCGAACTAAAATGAAGGACTATTCCACTTTTGGAAGTGATGATGTATATCATTATACAATAAATTATGGGGAAATGTTCTGCTATAACAATTGGGGACATCACTACCTACACCGTGCAACTAGATATAGGCCTCTCTTGAACTACACACAATGGGAACACTGTTCAACACCACAGGCGGAGAGTCCAAAGTATTACAGTGACAAATTTACATACTTTTCTGGGCATGATACAAAGAAAGCAGAATCGTATAATTTTAAAATACCTCCGGCACAAATTAGAAAACTTTTGCCAACAGATACGAAACTGATTTATTCAGATCCCTTCGTTTCCCGGCTCTCGATTGAGGGTTACGAAAATTGGAAAAACACTATTGATATGAAAAGTGTATGGGGGACACAAGATTGGCAGATACAGGGTAGGGAGTCTTTGTTTCGAGCATGCCTGATTCCTGTGCAAATGATTTTCTTAAATGACACTATTGAGCAGACATCATGTCTAGGGTTAGCAAAAATTAAAGATCTAAACTCGCCCAGTATCCCTACTCCAACAAAATTTAGAGATTGGCAACACTTTCTTAATGTGTCAGAAGACAGACTTGATGCAATGGTTAAGGCTGGTGCCTTTAATTCTTCACTTTCCTGTCCTGGCGGATGGTTGGTATGGCCCACCGACACTAATGAGTGTCAAAAGCGTTTCTTGAACTCTTCAAGGGGTTTTTCCATTCACAGGCCTGACCCTCGCTTTCTATCAGGTCAACATACAGGTATAATTACAACATACAGTGAGGGTAAGCAGTGCCAGCAATTGGTGCAGACAAACACGTTAACAGCGGTTAAGCAACACCTGAACACTCTTTCTGACAGTATAGACTTACAGGGTTTCCTGTTAGGTCCTATGAAACAACGCTCGAAACGGTTTTTATATGCTATGTATAATGAAATTTGGAAACTTTCCCAGATTGAGGCTGCTGCACGTTTAAGGCAACTAGATAAGGAGAATTTGGAAAAAACATTAGCTGTTGTCGACAATGGCATGAACACGCTGTCCAACAGGATTTATTCACTATCAAACATAGTGTCGTCTGCTATTGATATCACTCAGACTGACTTGTCCCGGTTATACCATGAGCAAACACAGCTACGTTCCATCATGCAGCTGGGTTGGACATTACAGACACTGAAAAGTGGCCACATTCCATGGAAGTACATTAATGGGAGTGAACTATTCACTGCTTTTAATTTTTCCAGGGAACAGGAGACAACGGCTAAAAGGGAGGCTCGTTTCACCCTGCTTCAAGTAGAGAAATTAGATAAGTTGCCCTTCACGGTAGCAGAGAGTCCTTCAACTATCTGGCTCTTGCACGGAATTATTAATTTACCGATTTCGACCTTTCGTTACTCGGGCTGCCTGAAACATCTTGCGGTGGGACGATATGAGCAGCTAGGAGATAGCTTTATTAAGGAAGAGTGGGAGTTGCCCTTTGACTATAAATGTCTGAACGGTGAACAGGAGGTCTTTCTTAGCGGAAGTGAATGTGAGACTGCTGTTCGTCATTCTATGATATGCAAACAGGTGTCTCTTCACGGTCTTTGCAATGCGGGGGTCGCGAACTTGGCCTGTTTTCTGAAGGGTACTCCCGTCCCCTTGATTCGTCCAGTGTTTCATGTACTTTCCAATGGAAGTTATGTTCTACTGAACGATGAAAGCTGTTGCGGCTTGCGACCTGGAATTGCCTACGCAATCTCAGTTACGAAGGCCGTTACGTGTTGTGGACATGTTTTGTTTACCCCCACACGAGAGATAAAAGTATCTGAAATGTGGCCCCACATAGATACTATTAATGTGAACTATGACAAGTTGAGTAGACTAAAGGCGCTATTGTTTCAGAAACAGGTCGCCTTGACATCCGCAAAAGAGACGTATGCTCTCCAGATTGCGAGATCATCAGCCGAGATACAATCCCTTTTAAATACCGATTTCCTCAAACACTTTTGAGAGTTGGTATCCAGAATATTCAATGCTTCAAGCACCACTGGGATTGTTCATTTCTTTAAGGCTGTCGGGTCTGGTTTTGTGTCCATCTTCCAGACTGTCTTTGGAGTCATCCCATCAGCCATCCATTCTCTCTTTTCAAGTGTGTTTGGTTGCTTTCCAATTATTTTGGCTTTGATTGGCGGACTACTACTGCTATTTCTTCTGATTCGCGGTGGTTGTTTCTTTTCAGCAACGCAGAGCAATGGAGCCGCTCCCGCCAACTCCACTGTGCCGTGAGCGCATGGTTCGGATCTTCGGTACACCTTTGCTGGTGGAACTGGAGCTTGACTGGTCATTGTCATTCCGGCCACTTCTCTGGTGTGTTCAACCGGTCTTCCGCTGCATATGGTGTCTCTTTGAGCATCTGCCTATGGTCAGTCTTGCTGTTGCACCGACATCTCCTGTGGACCACGAACTGCTGATGTCCCCGATGAGGGTTCATACACGGTCATGCCCCTTGAGACTGAAGTTGCTCCGCGAGGCCACCTATGAGCCTTCCGTTATAAGATCTAACATGGATGAGGACACTGCAGCAAGTATCGATGCACCGGTGAATATGGCTCACATCTGCTCTGTGGATCCGTTTGTCCACCTAGCACTAGACTTCACTTCGGACGATGTTGACTCATTTTTGAGGTCCTTGACTGGTGACTTCGATGACATTCTTCAAGATCCTGCGTATAGCACATAATTTGATGAATTTGCTTATCATTCCCGATTCCAAATTATGCAATTATAATAGACGTTTGCTGTACTTGTCATAGTTGATATTAACATCTCTGTATGTGTTTTTTAGACAGCCTTGTTTTACCGTGTTTTCACACACAGCGGTTTTTATTATTAGCTTCTTTTATTGGCTTGTTTTTTTCCTTTGGCTTTTTTAGTTCAGAAGCAGCTTTTTTAGCGTTTCGGTTTCCTGTACCTTCATCATACCTGTTACGGCAATGGGGAGGGTGTAGTGAATCCTAGTTTGTTTTAATGGGATAACAGGAGTTAGCTTAGCCGTAGGCTTTTAAACTCGTGCCCCCGTCACCTAGTGACTTTTAACCTACTTAGCTTGCTCTGTCTCAGCTCATTTAATTATTTATTTCCTCTAAGATGGCTTTCTTGTTTATAGTTAAGCCACTTGTTATGAGTTTTATTATCAGTGTCACTGCGCCAAGGCGTCAAGATCAAGCGCGAAAGACAAACAAACAGTAGGTGTTCACACTTAGGTATTTTCCCTCTCTATACTTTTGAGGGATTGTTGATATTAATTGCCGTCCCAAGCATGCCTGTTATCTATTGTTTTGGAATACACCTACGTGTATGGGTAAAGCCGCGGTCAGAAACCCGGGTCCGGCGTTTTCCCGCCGGATTTCCCCCGGCTGGGCAAATCCGCCAGGGCAGCGCTGCAAGCAGCGCTGCCCAGGGGATTCTGACCCCCTTCCCGCCAGCCTGTTTCTGGCGGTTTACACCGCCAGAAAGAGGCTGGCGGGAACGGGTGTCCTGGGGCCCCCTAACAGGGCCCCAGCCTGCTTTTCACTGTCTGCCTAGCAACTGCACCCGTCGCACACCTGCAACACCGCCGGCTCCATTCAGAGCCGGCTTCAATGTTGCAGGCCCCCATCCCGCTGGGCCGGTGGGTGCTAACATTGTTAGCGCCCGCTGGCCCAGCGGGAAGGTCGGAATGCCGCCAGCGGTCTTTTGACCCCCTTAGTCACCTACAAACGAAAGTACTGTCATCCTGAGACCAGCAGTCTTGCTCAGAGCAAGAGTCCAAACTACGACAATGTGGTCAGGACGCTTCTTCACTAGTGATTTCCCAGAGACTTTATACTCTGTCCATAGGGGGCCTGAAAGTGCCCGCTAAGTAAGGCCCCTGCCCCTTGGAAGGAGCGCAGGCCAACAGCTGTAGTAAGAGCAGCCCCCGGGCACGGCATGACAGGCAGGCAATCAGCTGCACAGTCAGAGCAGAAAGGATCAGCCAGCAGCCATTTTCTGGCATGCGGTGCTCTGTTCGGGTGCAGATGTACGGCCAGGCACTACAATTCCCCTGGGTGTGTTCCTGAAACTCCCGCAAGGTTTCTGCCAGCCAGACAGCAGAGTACTGGAGCCCAGTGGCTCGGTGCCCCTGTGGTGGTCAGGCAGTCTTTCTGCCAACGGGCTCCAGAGGCTCTGTGAGCCGCACGAGTAGAGCCCGTGAATGCTGAAGACGCTCGGGCACTGCTCCTCAGGCGGGTGCACTCCCAATAGATGCAACATGATGCAGGCCCTTGGGCGGGGCAAGACAGATTCGCAGGCAGGTACGCGTTCCACAACATGGGAAGAGCCATTCAGGTCAGGTGGCTGCCATCTTCTTATCTGTGGCGTTCTGTTCAGGCGCAGTTGTTCAGTCGATCCAGGCATTGCTGTTGGAGTGTAGTTTTTTAATCAAAATTAATATGAAATGCTTGCAAAATAACGTGTAATAAAGATGCATAGAAAATATGATAGACTAGTGTTCACATACGCGTTTGAAATGTGCCCACGGGGAGTGGCCACCAATGTATACGATGATTAATGAAATTGACTAATGATGAATTATTAATGTACTAATGTATGATTCTGTTTTAGTATTAAGAGTTATAAGTTAAGATTTTGTTGACTTAATCATTAGGCCTTAGCTTGCAAAGGTCTGGGCCTAGCTACCTGGCCTCATATTAAATGTGTTTTTCTAACGTGCAATGTGCTGTCTTGCTGAAGGACATCAAACTGTACTTTTCCAGAAGCTAGAGATGTGTGTGTAACCATAGTAAATTCTTTCTCATGAGACCCGACTTGCTCAAGGAGACATTCTTGCTGAATGCAACAGTGTAATTCGTGCCGATGCTAATCAGAGGTTAGATAAGGAGTCCACTAAACAAATGCAAATAGACAAATGACTGAATCTTTGCTTTGTTGAATAACGTGCTAATGATACTCTGCTAAAGTTAATACATGTTGACGTCGTGCTTTGTTCTAATGTTCATGATCTTTGCTTTGCTTAAGTCATATTCAAGCTGCCACATTGTGACATTGTTAATGTGTTTTCTGGTACTGAGACTGATAAACCTGCTAGTAGAGTGTAACCAATAGGGAATAAATATCATAAATCTCACTAAATCTGTGTGGTTATTCATGGCTGAAAGTCCATGTTGTGTTTCTATTCTTACTAATGAAATTAACTAATTTGATTGATTTGTTATTGTGGATATTGATGAGGTTATTGATCTAGTGATTGAAATGCGGAGTAGATATGTGGTCTTAAGGTGTCTCCAATCAGGGTCAAAAGGTTTATTGGCCTAAACGAGTCCCCGTGTAAGTAAAGTACCTAGGTCGGGACGCGTTATCAGTTCTGGTAGCAGAGGACGGTTTCGGCCCTTTGGGGCCAAAAGACGAGGGACCACTGTTTTAGAATTGTTTTTGAGATAATGCAAATTGGAAGGAGGATGTGCCCCTAAGTCCCAAATGATTTTCCCGGGACCCCCGGAGCTTGCCAAAGTGAGTTGGGTAAGTTCTCAGCGTTCTAGTGAGTGAAGTAGGATTTGTGCTTGCACAGCTTATGCATACCGCAGGTGAATTGTAAGGATTGTGAGAATTTTAGGCCAGGTGATGTTTTAATGGGAGTGCGCATACTCCGCGGTATGATAGTAGGGAAGTCGGCGAACTTCATGTGAGTGTGGCGCTTTGTGCTCAAAAATTGTCCACGTGGTTGTTGGTGATGTACAGACCCTGCGTGGTCTAAGACTCTGGAGTATATTGGTAAGTGTATGAGCCACTTGGTTTATGTTGTAATTTGCGCGGTTTAATAGGTCAATCGGGCGTGGTTAACGAGTCGAGTTTGAGTCAAGTGAGTGAATGAAAACTTTGATGGAGATTTGGTAAGTTCTAAAGTGCACTAGGACGAACAATTGACAAGTCGAGAGTACAATTTGCGGGTCGAATTCTGCTTGCTAGTGCGGGATCTGAGAAGGAGAGAGTAGCGGCCGAGGCTTAAAGTGAAATCTCTGTAAAGTTCTGAAGTGATTGTGTTACCCTTCCTGTAGTAACCCATCAAATTTGAGTTTTGTTAGTGCTCGCAATATATTGCATTAGTTTGTGTGAATCGACAGTGAGGGAGACAAGCCGCAAGACTTTGTCAGCCGCAGTGTGTGTGGGTGTGACGTCATTAGAGCCACGCTGGGATAGTTCGGTTAGTGAGAATGGTCGCACACAGATTGGCAGCCGTCCGTGAGAGGCAATTGGTTGAGAAGGTAGGCAAAGGGTATTCTGGGAGTTAAAGTCACTCCTGATTCAGTCATAAACAAAATAAAAGACGCAAAAATTAAGTTCTTCAAGGCTTTAAAGAGCGCTTTGAGGGGAGATGTGTACATTACCGCGAGTGTAGGGGAGCCTACACTGCCAGAGGATACTCCGGCTTATGCCGTAATGGAGGAGATGGGAGTCGCGCCATGTCTTTGGCTAAAGCAATGGTGCAAATTAACAGAAAAGGATGGGTGTTTGGCGTTTCCAGAGAATGGGTCGTTCAACATAGGGATCCTAGAGAATTTGCAGAAGGCGTTAAATGAGCAAAAGCCACCTCCGAGGCCAGCACAGTTTGAGGCATTAGCAATTTGAGAATTTATGGCCATACGACAACGGCAACAGAAGTTTGAGAGGAGGATGAGAAAGGCAGAAAAGACACTAGCGGAGGCTAGATGGGATAGTGAACACAGATAGTGGAGAAGAGAAATAATAGACGGTGATAGGATGTTCCCGGCGATAACTTAAGAAGCCGAGACGCAGGGAAGAAAGGACACTTGCAAAACAGACAAGGGCTCTAGTAAAGGGAAAGAGAATAACAAGTCTTGGGCAGATGATGATGAGTTCCTTAACTAGTTGTTACATGATCGTCCACCGCAATATGCCATGGATGACAATAGACCAAGTACTAGTGCAGGTCCTGTAAATTCAACACGGAACCAGGGAACAGCGAATACAGCACAGGTAAATGCAGTCGCAACACCAGCTCCAGTACAGAATAGTGTCAGTGTGTCCACTGCTCCAGAGATGCAGACGCAGAGATGCAGACCCAGTTGCAGCCACCACCAGTTCAGAGGCTCTACCCTGATGTGCCAACATTAGAAACCACTACGAGCTTGATGGTGCCGCCTGACCAGGCATATGCGAGATCGAAATTAGTGCAGATTGAGCCGACTCCACTTCTGCTGCCCCAGCCGCAACAACAGATGGTTCCGAGTTACACTTCGATCACAGGACCGCAGTTAACTACGGCACGGATAATGAATTAAAATATGGGGGCCAGTGTTTCACAGGTTGTGGGGAGCAAGCCAACACCATCCACCATATCCTTACCTGTTACGGTTGGTCCACCAGTATCACTGTACGCGCAGGACAAGCCTACCGTATGTGATCAGGGGGTAATGACCCAGGACATGACAAGAGGAGGGCTCGTAGGGAACTCTCAAGGGATGAGCCCAGTGGAACAGATGGTAGAAAGATCGAGGTCTCTGTTAGACTTCAGTCTGATAGGGGTTCCTCCGGATGCCACGAGACGCTCAGGGTTGGGATTACTGACTCCACAGATCCCAGGTATGAATGCGTCACAACCACCAACGATACAGGCTGGAAATATCTTGTTGCAAGGGTTAACTGCGCAACAATTGAATGAATGGTTAGACAAGCTGAATTCACCACAGACTACCCCTACGACAACAGAGTGGTCGGAAAGGGAAGAGTACCTACATTTTGTGAGATTGGGCATGGAAGCAGCCGAGTTAGTTGAAGGGAGCATGGGAGTGAACAGGCTAGAGTTTACACTGAAGCAGAATTGAGGTATCTGTGCCCCAAGATAAACAAAGAAGTGAGTAAGGTGCACCAAAGGTTGGCGAACCTAGCAGATAAATATGGCATAGACTTAGACAATACCAAGCACCTGAAAAGAAGTTACAGATTAGACTTTGAGCCGAAAGATTTTGATCCCATGAGGTCTACTGGAATGAAGGCACACCTTAAGGAGATACTACAGAGTGCGCAGGTATGGGGAGTTTTAGAGAAGTGGGACAGCAGATGGGCAAAGAAGAGAGATAAGAGGAAAAGTGACGACTTGGAGCAGCAGCAGGCAAAACCGGCGCCGGATACCGGTACAATAAAAATGCTACCCATGAGAGAGACAGCTGGAGGGGTTCTTGTTCATGTACCGTGGTCTAGAGGTGACATTTTGTCCTTCACAAATTACTTCCCCAGGCTGAGGGAAAAGCCGATAGAGTGGTACCAGCAGACAGACAGATTTGTGAAGCTTGCGAAGTGTCTTTGGGAAGGCTTGAATACATTGTTTGAGATCATAGTTCCCGCTGATTTGTGGCTCGAGTGCAAGAGAAGTGTGGATTGGCCGATGGAAGAACCGGCAAGACACAGAGTAACAGGAGCTCCGTCTCCCGAGGTGATGAGGTACTACTTTAAGGTGATTGAGTTTTTGAAACAGAAAGTGTCACCGCAAAACATTGATTGGCAAAAGATTGATCGAACGGCACAGGAAGGCAAAGAGTCGATACATGCTTTCTATCAACGGTTGTTGAAAGCATTCAAGCACTACAGTGGTACAGAGGTCATAGAGCCGAAAGATATGAATCGTCTTGTGTTCAGGTTCGTTGAAGGGCTAAGACCAGAGATTAGCCAGATGATTAAGAATCATTTGATCTACTGGCAAGCGAAGCCAATTGATGAGCTGTTACAGTATGCAAAATACTGTAGTGACGAGATTGAGTTGAAGCAGAGAAAGCTGAAAGAGAAGGTGATGATGATGCAAGTTAAAGCAGCGCAAGCAGGAATGCAGGGAAATGGAGTACAACAGATGGTGCAACAACCGCAGGGAAACTGAATGTTTCAGATGCAAACGAGAGGCAGAGGTCGAGGAGGTTTTGTGCACTGTGGTCCAGATTTTAATTCAGTAGTGGTTCAGAATGATGTACAAGGGATGAAAAAGGTGTTGCCATGCCATGCGTGTGGGGGTGTGGGACACTGGAAGCGGGAATGCCCAATGATGGTGCAGGAGGGTGTTGTTCAGCAAAGCAATGATGTCAATGCATTCCAAAATGTTAAAGGACCAAGAATGAGGGGTCCTAATCCAAATGTTCAGAATAACATGGCTCAAATGCAGGGTCTTCAACCCATGCAACAAGTGCAGATGCCACGTATGCAACCAGTGCAGATGCAGCAAGTGCAACAGCAGATTCCAGTGGTACCTAGACAGCAAATGCAGTTGCCCTTAGTGCCAATGGGACAGCAACAGATGATGCTTCCTCAACAGGGCACTAGTCAAGGAATGGGTCAAAATAACACAGTACAACAGTTCCCATTGCGTGGTGAGAATGGAATAAACGATGAATGGTCGGATGACAGTTCGGATAGTGAGGAGTGCAGGCTTGCAGCGTCCCTAGAAGTAGATCAGAGAGGACCCTATGTGCAAGTAAAGGTGATGGGTCACAAGGTCTCATTTTTGGTTGACACAGGAGCTACACGTTCTACAGTCAGAAGTGCAGAGGTTCCGAAGCTGCCCCTTTCAGGACGTACAATAAAGGCAGAGGGAGTGGCAAACCAGCTCCTGACCAACCCGTTCACAGATCCGGTTCAAGTCGAGATTGGTACCTTATAGGGATTGCACAGGTTCGAGGTCTGTGATTCAAGTCCCACGTCCCTACTGGGAAGAGACTTAGGGCCAGATGTAGCAACTTCCGATTTTGCGAATCGGAAATTGAGTGTCGGTGCGACTCGCAATTTCCGATTTGCCAAATCAGATGCAGAACGGTGTCTCAGACACCATCTGCGATTTGCTATGGGGTCGCAAAGACCCACCTCATCAATATTAATGAGGTGGATCACAGTTTGCGACCCAATAGTGAGTCCCTGCACTCACAGGGATGGTGGCCTGCTGAAGACAGCAGACCTCCATGTCTGTGACTGCTTTTTAAATAAAGCAGTTTTTAATTTTTCTTTTGCAGCCCTTTTTCCTTAAAGGAAAACGAGTTGCGAAATAAAAAAAATAACGAAACCATTTGGTTTCATTTTTTCAGAGTAGGCAGTGGTCCATTGGACCACTGCCTGCTCTGAAAAAACCTTTTTGGCAACATTCACAGAAAGGAAGGGGTCCCATTGGGACCCCTTCCCTTTTGCGAATGGGTTACCACCAGTGTGACACTGCTGGTGACTGCGAATTGCTTTGCGACCGCATTTGCGATAACAAAGCAATTTAGCATTGCGATGAGAGTCGCAAATAGGAAAGGGACACCCCTTCCTATTTGCGAGTCTCATTCACAATTTGCAAGTCCGTACCGACTCGCAAATTGTGAATGAGCATCGCTATGAGCATTTTGCATGGCGCAAACTGCGATTTTCTCAGTTTGCACCATGCAAAATGCTTCCTACATCTGGCCCTTACTGTGTAAGACCAGGTGTTCTATCACCTGTTCGAATGAGGGAATTGAGGTGCAAACAAACAGTGATGATGAGGGGGATGATGGTCAGATCTCGGAGCCAGAAACGGAGACTACAGATGAAGAGTACCCCTTGATAAGCTTCTTCCCGATGTTTACAATGACTGATTTGTCCGCAGACCTGCAGGGGACAGTCACAGAGAAAGTGTGGTACTTGACAGGAAAGGAAGTGGGATTGATAAAAGGAGTAGAGTCAGTCAAAGTAGATGTGAAGCCAAATGCCATGTTCCCCCAGGTACCGCAGTACCACATGACACAGGATGTCCTCATACAGGTGACGCAGATAATTGCAGACTTTGTGAATCAGGGGGTCCTGAAAGAAGTGATGAGCAACCCATGTAACTTACCTATAATTGGTCTGAGAAAGCCCTGTGGGAAAGTTCGAATTGTTCAAGACTTACGAAAGATTAATGATGTAGTGGTGAAGTGGTGCCCAATAGTGCCAAATCCAGCTGTGATTATGTTTCAAGTTCCATGCAACGCAGAATGGTTCTCAGTTGTCGATTTGTCCCAAGCGTTCTTTTCCGTGCCTCTTCATGAGGACAACCAATTTCTTTTCAGTTTTAAATTCCTGGACAAGGTTTATAGTTGGTGTCGAATCCCTCAGGGGTTTTCGGAGTCACCATCTATCTTCAATCAAATTTTGAAGAAGGATTTAGAGTCATTGGAACTACCTTTCCAATCGACTCTAGTGCAGTACATTGTCGATTTGTTGATTGCTTCCAAAACAAGAGATGACTGCAAGTACGATACTATTGCCCTATTTAACCACTTGGGAAAGAATGGGCATAAGGTGTCCCCAAAGAAGCTGCAGTACTGTCAGAAAGAGGTGAAATATCTAGGCCATTTGATTGAAAAGGGGTCGAGGAAAATATCCAAGGAAAGAGTGACTGCCATATTGCAGATCAATCACTCGACGTCTTTGAGAGATGTTAGGATGTTTCTGGGAATGGTGGGCTACTGTCGTCAGTGGATCCTGAATTTCTCAGTTATCTCCAAGCCCTTGGTGAGACTGACAGTTAAGGAGGTTAAGGATGGCCCAGATACTCTAACTATGTCCGAGAAAGAGAAAAGGGCGTTCATTGAGCTGAGGGAGTGCGTGTGCAGGGCTCCAGCTTTAGGTATGCCTGATTACACAAAGCCTTTTGTCCTGTTTTGTCATGAACGTGATGCTTGTTCTTTGTCTGTCCTGACACAGGTCCATGGAGGTGCAAACTGACCAGTAGAATATTTTTCAGCTACTTTGGACCCAGTCGCAGCAGCCTTACTAGGTTGTTTGCGTGCAGTTGCGGCAGTTGGTCAAAGCCTCACACAGTGTGAAGGCATAGTGATGGGACACACGATAACAGTTATGGTCCCACATTCAGTCGGGATTTTACTGACCCAAACCAAAACTCAGCACATGACAAATGCCAGATTGACAAAGTATGAAACAATTATATTGGGGTCACCAAATGTGTCATTGAAATGATGTACTGTGTTAAGTCCGGCAACTTTGCTTCCAAATGAGAATACAGATGTTGATGATGCTGAGGAGGTAGAACATGATTGTCTTGAGGTAAAAGAACTGTGCACCAAACCAAGACCTGACATTAAAGATACTAAATTGGAAGAAAATGATTACATTATCTTTGTCGATGGCTCATGTCTGAGAGACTCAGTAGGAGTGCGGAGAGCCGGATACGCTGTGTGTACAATCACTGGTATCCTAGAAGCATCTTGGCTTGAAAGAGTATATTTGGCTCAAGTGGCTGAATTGGTTGCTCTTACTAGGGTGTGCCATGCCGTTGACAAATTAAAAGTCACGATTTATACTGACAGCAGGTAAGGATTTGGGATTGTCCATGATTTTGGCCAGCTATGGTCCCAGAGGGGTTTCATGACCTCTTCTGGTTCTCCAGTGAAAAATGGCGAAAGAATTAAGGAGTTGCTGCACGCGATTCAGTTACCTCTTGAAATTGCCATGGTGAAATGCAGTGCTCATGTGAAATCACAAGATTTTGTGTCAATGAGAAATGGATATGCGGATCAAGTCGCAAGGTTTTGCGCATTGAACTGTATATCGTTCAAGGATCAGCGGAAATTGTTACCTGAGACGGAAAATGAGACATGTACAGGTTACGCGTTAAGGGTGGTTGACACGATGGAAGAATTAAAATTGTTGCAGGGACGTGCCAGCAGGGAGCAGAAACGCTCTTGGCTTAAAATGCAATGTGTGCAGAGACCAGATGATTTGTGGGTTTCAGATGAGGGTAAAATGGTTTTGCCGAACAGTCTTCTGTCACAATTTGCAAGGTTCTACCATGGGCAAGCACATATCGGGAGAGACGCCATGATCAGGTTGTTCAAAATTGATTGGTTCAATCCAAAATTCAGACAAGCCGCAGAAGTGATTTGTCACAGGTGCATTATCTGTCAGCAGATGAATGCAGGGAAAGGGACAGTGGTAAAGCTAAGCCACATTGGGAGAGCAGGAGGTCCATTTAGCAGAATGCAGTTGGACTTTATTGAAATGCCAGTGTGTGGAGGTTTGAGATATGTGTTGGTGATTGTGTGTATCTTTAGTCACTGGATTGAAGCTTACCCCACATGTAGGAGTGACAGCCTAACAGTAGCAAAGTTGCTGCTTAGGGAACTGATACCACGTTCTGGGTTTCCGATCTCTTTAGAATCAGATAGAGGAAGTCACTTCAACAATGAGGTGGTTAAGCTCTTGTGTGCCGCACCGAACATTGAACAGAAGTTGCATTGCAGTTACCGGCCTGAAGCATCAGGACTAGTTGAGCAAATTAATGTACTCTAAAGTCGAGAATGGCAAAAATGTGTGAAGCTACTAATTTGAAATGGCCTGATGCATTGCCATTAGTGCTAATGTCAATGAGAAATACACCCAACAAGAAAACAGGACTGTCTCCTCATGAAATTCTCATGGGCCGAGCTATGAGATTGCCCGCAGTGCCTGCAAATGCTCTTGTGAATATCACTAATGATATGGTGTTGGACTACTGCAAGGGTCTGGCTGACGTGGTCCGCTCTTTCTCTCACCAGGTGGAAGCAACCACATTGCCACTGATAAATGATCCAGGTCACAACCTCAAAGCTGGTGACTGGGTTGTTGTCAAGAAACACGTGAGGAAGTCGTGTTTGGAGCCACATTGGAAGGGGCCATATCAAGTGATACTGACAACTACTACTGCTGTGAAATGTGCAGGATTTCCAAATTGGATCCATGCCAGTCACACAAAGAAGGTGACGTGTCCAACTGATGAGGAAATTGAGTTGTCAAAAATAACAGCTACAGAAAAGGAAGTCTCAGGGCCGGAGAGTAATCAAGGGGGAACCCGACCCAGAGAGAGGTTCTCCCAGAAGCAGACAGATACGGGTTTGAAGTTGAACCCCTGACAGACCCAGAAGGCAAAGGAATTGAGGGGGAAGGAAGTCAGAGGGGCATATTTATACTCTGTTTGCGCCGGATTTGCGACGTTTTTTTTTACGCAAATCCGACGCAAAGCTAACTCCATATTTATACTTTGGCGTTAGACCCGTCTAGCGCCAAAGATCTTGGAGTTTGCATCATTTTTTAGCGTGGACACCTACCTTGCGTTAATGATATGCAAGGTAGGCGTTCCCTTCTGAAAAATGACTCTAAGGCATGTGCGCCTTATTTAAACTCCCGTTCAAAAATGACGCACGGGAGTGGGCGGGCCTTAAAAAATTACGTCCCGCAGCTTTTGCGTAATTTTTTAACGCCTGGTCAGGGCAGGCATTAAGGGACCTGTGGGCTCGGAAGGAGCCCAGAGGTGCCCTCCCATGCCCCCAGGGACACCCCCTGCCACCCTTGCCCACCCCAGGAGGACGCCCAAGGATGGAGGGACCCATCCCAGGGAACTTAAGGTAAGTTCAGGTAAGTATGTTTTATGTTTTTTTTTTGTGGCATAGGGGGGCCTGATTTGTGCCCCCCTACATGCCACTATGCCCAATGACCATGCCCAGGGGACATATGTCCCCTGGGCATGGCCATTGGGCAAGGGGGCATGACTCCTGTCTGTGCTAAGACAGGAGTCATTTGAATGGGGGTTGGGGGCCCAAAAAAATGGCGCAAATCGGGTTGAGGCCAAAATTTTGCCTCAGACCTGACTTGCCCCATTTTTTGACACCCAAGCTCCATTTTCCCCTACGCCGGCGCTGCCTGGTGTGAGTCTTTTTTTTTTACGCACACCAGTCAGCTGCGCCGGCTAACGTCATTCAATAAATAAGACGCCCGCATGGCGCTGTGGAATGGCGTTAGCCGGCGTTAAAATTTTTGACGCACAACTGCGTTGGCGCAGTTGTGCGTCAAAAAGTATAAATATGGCCCAGAGTGTCCAGACTCCTCCTGAGCCGCTTGCAGGTCCAGCAAGAGAAAACACCATAGCACAAGAGGAGGGCGTTGAACCGCAACCAGAAAAGCCAAACAATGAAGGGACAATGAAGGGAGACAAGTGGCCAGAATCGCAAAAGTGATAAAAGGAAAGGTGGTTGTTGATGAAACAATAGAGGAAGAGGTTGATACCACAAGGAAAGATCTGAGCGAAGGAGAATCGCAAGGTGACCGCAAGTTGAAAAGAAAGAGAATAGCAAACAGAAGATACGCAGGTCCTGAATGGGCTTATGTAACGTCAGCTGAGTGGCAACAGGAGTTCTTGGCATTCTGTTTTGATCGAGAAGTCCCAGGTCAATACTATGGTACCTGAGTTTGGCCGCGAGGAAAAGAGACTGTGTTAAGCTGAAATCGAGTTGAGAAACCTGAGAAAAGGAACTGATAAATTACCGGATGTGACACTGTTAACCTGAATTGACTTTCGAGAACCGATTGTGACAAGCTGCTAACTGAATTGACAAGGATCCTGGGAGTGAATGAGAGAGAGATGTAAATATTTGCTGAAGGAAGACTTTGCCTAGTTTTGCTGAAAAAAAAAGTAAAAAGAAAAAAAAGAGAAAAAGCTTCTAACCATCCTCAGTTGGTTGTTTACGTTTGTAGCACTTTACTTTCTGATTCTTTACAGATCATGCCTAGTACGGGAGATGAAAGTGAGGGGAGTAGGTGTTGTAAATATTTGGGTGTTGTGTGTGTGATATTCATTATAGCTTTGTTTGTGGAGATGCGATTGGTGGATGAGAATGAAGCTAACAATGCTACAGTTTCCGAGACGGCTACACTAACACCTTGGGAGAGGTTTGAGCAAGATACGAAGTATCTGCATGGGGAGCAACCTTCGACCCTGCTTGCAGGTAGTTCGCTCCCCGCCTTGCCCTCCGCTCCACCTCCTTCTCCCGTCCTCTCTCTCTCCAAACCCCACCGCTGTGTCCCCTGCGGCCCCTCCCACCTCCCCCCTCCTTTCTCTCACCGTTCTTCTCTCTCCGTTCTTCTCTCACCTTTCTTCTCTCTCCAAAACACCGCCGCTGCGTCCCCTGCGGCCCCTTCCGCCTCCCCCCTCCTTTCTCTCACCGTTCTTCTCTCTCCGTTCTTCTCTCCCCTTTCTTCTCTCTCCAAAACCCCGCCGCTGCATCCCCTGCGGCCCCTCCCACCTCCCCCCTCCTTTCTCTCACCGTTCTTCTCTCTCCAAAACCCCGCCGCTGCGTCCCCACCCCCCAGCCCTCTCATAGGACAGGCCCTCCCGCCTCCCAGCTGCCACTCCCACCCTCAGATCCTCTTAAGGCAGGCGCGGCCGCACAGCGGGAGCGCTGCTGGTGCGCCGAAAGCGCACCGAAGGCAATCCCGTCTGCGCCCGTCCGTGGCCGGACCGCGCCCAGCGCCAGAACCCCTGGCCCTCCCAGACACACCTATTCCCCTCTCACCCTCCACTCCCTCAACCCAGGCCCCCACCCCACATGCACCACATCTAGCCCCACAGACACTCATGGCCCCTTCACCTGTTACACCTGCCACTTCTCCTGCTCGTCATCCCTCACACCACACACCAACCATTGTGATCCCACCCTCAACAAACACAACAGCCCCACCCCAAAACTCACCCACCCTGCCCCCACCAACCAACCCCGCAGCACACTAGCCCACAACCAGAAGACACCCCGCAGCAACACCCTCACGCACCACACCAACGCCACCCACCACAACCACCTGAACTGCCTGCTACTCAACATCCGCTCCCTTCACAAACATGCCATAGAACTCTGGGACCTCATCACTACACGCTCACCTGACATCGCCTTCCTCACGGAAACCTGGACCAACCTCTCCTCAGAACCCGACATAGCCATAGCCACCCCCAAGGGATACAAACTCCAATGCAAAGACCGCCTAAACAAGCCAGGCGGAGGCATCGCCATCCTACACAGAGACACCATCAAAGGCACCACCAGCTCCCAAGACACTATCAGCAAAACTGAACACATGCACTTCCTCATCCACATCAACAACAACTCCACCCTCAGAGGTACACTAGTCTACAGACCACCCGGACCACGTCCCGCCTTCTGCGACACCATCGCAAACAGCATCAGCCCATACGCCCTCACCTACACAGACTACATCATCCTCAGTGTTTTCAACTTTCACTTAGAAAACCCACAAGACCACAACACTACCTCCCTCATAGACAACCTCAACAACCTTGGACTCAAACAACTGGTCACCGCACCCACCCACTCAGCAGGACACATGCTGGACGCAATCTTTACCTCAAGCCAACACATAGCCTACACCCACACCACCGAACTCCCCTGGACAGACCACTGCTGCGTCTACTTCTCCTTCACCAAACCCCCCACACACTACCATCAACACACCACACCCTACCGCATGTGGGACAAGAACGTCTAAACTCCCAACTGGTCCATAACCCCCCCCACACCAACGACCCCAACACAGGAGCACACAACCTCTCCAAATGGATCACTACCTGCGCAGACACACCAGCACCCCTCAGAAGACACATCACCAGCCGCAACATCAAGAACGCCCCAATGGTTCACCCCTGAACTCCGAGACTCCAAGCGCAAATGCCGCCAAGCTGAGAAAATATGGAGAATAGAACCCTCCTCAACCAACTTCTCCACACTCAAAGCCAACATTCGCACCCATCACCAACTCATACGCACCGCTAAAAGAGTTCACTACAAGACACGCCTTGACAACAACTCTCAAAACAGCAAAGAACTCTTCACCATCATCAACGAAATTGCCAAACCCAAAGCCAGCAACATAGACCCCACACACACACACAGCCCCTATGTGACGCCCTTTCCAACCACTTCCTCCACAAAATCCTGAACATCCACAACAGCTTGACATCACACACACCCACCACACATACCCCTCTCCCACCCAACTCAACCTCCCCTCAAGACCACACTATCCACATGGATCCCTACCACACACGAAGAAACGGAAAAAACCATGAACTCCATCCACTCCGGTTCCCCCTCCGACCCCTGTCCACACCGCATCAACAACAAAGCTAGCCCTACCATCGCCCCCATACTCTACAATATAATCAACTCCTCTTTTGACTCCGCCACCTACCCAGACCCCTGGAAGCACGCAGAAATTACCGCTCTCCTAAAAAAAAAACAAGCCGACCCAGAGATCCTCTCCAACTACCGCCCCATCTCCCTACTCCCGTTCCCCGCCAAGGTTGCAGAGAAATTAGTCAACACTCGCCTATCCCACTTCCTCAAAGAAACCAACACCCTTGACCCCTCACAATCTGGGTTCCGTAAGAATCACAGCACAGAAACCGCCCTCATCGCATGCCCTGACGACATCAGGACCAAAGTCGACAAAGGCGAGACCATCGCACTCATCCTCCTAGACCTCTCCACAGCTTTTGAAACCGTCTGCCACCACACACTCCGCACACGCCTCCACAACATAGGAATCCGCCACAAAGCCTTAGACTGGCTCTCCTCCTTCCTCACCGACCGAACCGTCCCCCCAGGTTCCTCGCTAAGCCCAACACTGTTCAACGTCTACATGGCCCCCCTCGCACAACTGGCCCATCAGCACAACCTCAGCATCCTCTCCTACGCCGACAACACACAGCTCATCCTCTCCCTCACCAATGACCCACACACCACCAAAGCCAACCTCCACGAGGGATTGAAATCCATCGCTGAGTGGATGAGAAACAGCCGCCTGAAATTAAACTCCGACAAGACGGAAGTCCTCATCCTCGGACGCACCCCCTCGGCCTGGGACGACTCCTGGTGGCCCACCGCGCTGGGTCCCCCCCCTACTCCAGCCAACCACGCACACAACCTCGGCTTCATCCTCTACTCTGCCCTCACATGTCTAAACAGGTCAACGCAGTCTCCTCCTCCTGCTTCAACACCCTCCGCATGCTCCGTAGAATCTACAAGTGGATCCCGACGGAAACCAGAAAAACGGTGACCCAGGCCCTCGTCAGTAGCAGACTTGACTACGGCAACGCACTCTACACAGGCATCCCAGCAAAAGACATCCAACGGCTCCAACGCATCCAGAACGCATCCGCCCGCCTGATCCTCGACATACCCCGCTGATGCCACATCTCCCACCACCTGAAGGACCTCCACTGGCTCCCCGTGGACAAGAGGATCACCTTTAAACTCCTCACCCACGCACACAAAGCACTACACAACACCGGACCCTCCTACCTGAACAACAGACTCAACTTCTACATCCTCTCCCGCCAACTCCGCTCTGCCAACCTCTCCCTCGCCATCGTGCCCCGATTCCAACCCAAGACCTCAGGCGGCAGATCCTTCTCCTACCTCGCCGCCAAGACCTGGAACTCCCTCCCGACCCCCCTGCGCCATACCCAGGACCTCCTCACCTTCAGGAGACTCCTCAAGACCTGGCTCTTCGACCAATAGCAGCTGCCCCTCAGCGCCTTGAAACCCTTACGGGTACATAGCGCGCTTTATAAATTTAATGATTGATTGATTGATTGATTGAAGAAAGTACGCCTCCCGTCCTTCCACTCCAATACTACCAAGATCACCTGCGGAGTCCCCCAAGGGTCCTCTCTCAGCCCCACACTCTTCAACATCTACATGATCCCCCTAGTCAACATTCTCCGAGCACACAGAATCACCATCCTCTCATATGCAGATGACACCCAACTCATCCTCTCCCTCACCCGCAACCCCACCACCGCCAAAACCAACCTACAAGCCGCTCTCCTAGACACCGCCGACTGGATGACCACTAACCATCTCAAGCTCAACTCAAACAAAACCGAAGTCATCATCTTCAGCCCCAACAAAACCACATGGCACGCCTCCTGGTGGCCCACTGCCCTAGGCCCCGCAACCAACGCACGCAACCTCGGCATCATCCTCGACCCCGCCCTCTCCATGACACAGCAAATCAATGCTCTAACTTCCTCCTGCTTCCACACACTCCGCACCCTAAAAAAATCCTTCAAATGGATCCCCACAGAGACCAGAAAGACAGTCACCCGCGCACTCATGTGCAGCAGCCTGGACTACGGCAACGCCCTCTACGCCGGCACCACACTCAAACTCAAATGCAAACTCCAAAGAATCCAGAACACAGCGCGCGCCTTGTCCTTGGACTCCCCTGACACGAACGAATCTCACCACACCTCAAATCCCTCCACTGGCTCCCCATAGACAAGAGAATCACATTCAAGATCCTCATCCACGCACACAAATCCCTCCACAACACCGGCCCAGCCTACCTCAATGAAAGAGTAAACTTCCACACTCCCACACGCAACCTCCGATCAGCCGACCTCGCCCTAGCCACAGTCCCCCGCATCCTGCACACCACCACAGGAGGCAGGTCTTTCTCCTACCTCGCCCCCAAAACCTGGAACTCCCTCCCCACCTACCTTCGCAAAACCAAAGACCTACTAGTCTTCAGAAAGAACCTCAAGACTTGGCTGTTCGACCAGTGACCTTCCCTGGCCTGCCCCCCCCCCAGCACCTTGAGACCCTCACGGGTGAGTAGCGCGCTCTACAAATTTCTTTGATTGATTGATTGATTGAAGAAACTAACACAAAGGGGGAACTGTCTACTAATGTTTTCTATCGCTTGCTGAGTGAGTATGTTGACACTATGGATGCGAAAGCTTGTGATGTGTGTACACAAATTCCTGTTTCAGTTCAAGAGGGAGTTACATATCACAGTTTGCCACTAACTTATGGGATAAGTTGTAGTTTGCTACTAACATGTTTCTATAACCAAGAAGAAGTGCAATATTTTTACTCCAACCATGACTTGGTGTTCTCTTATGTGCCCATCATAGAAGATTTGAATAGTGTAGCTAAATATTATGCCATAAAGCTGATTAAAGGGTTCTTTGAACCCTGACTAACAATTAGCACATCTTATGCAGACCGCAATAATTTGACATGCTTGCTTACACCGGTAGAGAAAAGCTTTTTAGATCACACTGAAGATAGAAGGGTTTTAAAGGGGAAATTAGAAAAAGGCTTGCAGCAACAATCCTTTATTAATAGTTGTTGGAAAATGGGTTATTGGTAGGGCAGGTAGGTACCTACACCTAGCAACAAGCCACTAACCTCCACATAGGTACAGTTAGGTCTCAGTAAATTAATCCCAGCTCAACCCTTGGTAGCTTGGCAACGAGCGTCAAGGCTTAACTTAGGAGACAAAGGCCCTCATTCCGACATTGGCCGGCGGCGGTCGCCGCCGGCCTGTCTGGGGCCGCCAGAATACCGTTCCGCGGTCGAAAGACCGCGGCGGTGATTCTGACTTTCCCGCTGGGCTGGCGGGCGGCCGCCTTCAGGCCGCCCGCCAGCCCAGCGGGAAAGAGGCTTCCACGATGAAGCCGGCTCGTAATCGAGCCGGCGGAGTGGAAGCTGTGCGACGGGTGCAGTTGCACCCGTCGCGTATTTCACTGTCTGCAAAGCAGACAGTGAAATACATTTAGGGGCCCTCTTACGGGGGCCCCTGCAGTGCCCATGCCAGTGGCATGGGCACTGCAGGGGCCCCCAGGGGCCCCGCGACCCCCCCCTACCGCCATCCGGTTCCCGGCGGGAGAACCGCCGGGAACTGGATGGCGGTAGGGGGGGTCGGAATCCCCTCGGCGGCGCAGCTAGCTGCGCCGCCTTGGAGGATTCCGATGGGCGGCGGTACACTGGCGGGAGACCGCCAGTGTTGCCGGTCCGACCGCGGCTTTACCGCCGCGGTCGGAATGCCCATTGGAGCACCGCCGGCCTGTCGGCGGTGCTCCCGCGGTCCTCCACCCTGGCGGTTTGAAACCGCCAGGGTCGAAATGAGGGCCAAAGTGTAAAGCATTCAAATATCACAAAACAGTAATTAAATAAAACAGGAAACAGTTTAAAAATCCAAAACCAATTTATAAAAATAGTTTATATTTTTATCTTTAAAATGACACAAAAACGATTAAAATCGGTTCATGGGAACCGGAGATATGAATTTTTTAAGAATTATTACTTTTCTAGCGCTTAGAAACAAAAAGCGCCAATCGGGTCATCTGGTTGCACCTCGACCGGGGCAAAGTCAAACTTTCAGGCCGACCGCGATGGAGCCCTGCTCGGCTACAGGTCGCGGGAGGCCTCGGTTAAAAAGTTACCTTCTGACTTAGTCTTTATTTTGAAGTTTTTCTTCACCGGGACGAACCTGCCAGTTGAATCCGACCTCCTGGAGCCCTTGTCCGGATACGCGATGTGGGTTTCCTCGGTGGAGACTTTTACCTTCCGACTTAGTCGTTTTTTCGAGATGAAAATCCTTCGACCGGGGTAAACCTGGATCTTGATCCGACGTCCATGGAGCCCTTCTCGGATACGATGGCTGGGAGGTCCCGGTCAACTTTTTACGTTCGGACTTAGTCTCTTTTTTGGATGTTTTTCTTTACCGGGACGAACCACAAAGTCTGGCCGGGTCGCGGTTGAGGCAAGCAGGCTAGAATTTCCGCGTCGGGTCGGTCACTTTATGGAGCTTTTTTTTCAAAAATTCTCCAATCTTTTCGAAACTTCTGGGGCTTCACCCAGATGTTCTTTTAAGGTTCTTTTGGGGTCCACAGCTCACCCCAAGGGTCCAGAAGTTATGTGATGGTCCTTGGTGGGTGCGGACTTCAACTCCCAGAATGCACCTGGCGCAAACTCCTTTTTGGCCACTGGGCAGTGGTCAACTGGTCGCTTTCTTCAGGAGTTGGTGCAGGGGACTCTGGTTTAGCAATTTTTCACCTGTAGCAAACAGGGAGTCCCTCCTTGAACCAGTTGAAGCCAGGCAAAGTCCTTCTTGTGGTGAAGCCCAAGTGTGCAGCTGGTGCAGTCCTTCTGAGTGCAGGTTCCAGGTGCAGGCCAGGGGTCCAGCAGGGCAGTCCTTCTTCTCCTTAAGTTCCTTTCTTGTTGAAATCTGGTAGGGATCTGAGGCGTGGGTGCAGGTCTGCCAGTTTTATCCTTGCTCCTGGGTGAAAAGCAGGGGGGCCCTGGTTCTCCAATCAGGGACAGGGTCGTCCCCCTGTGATGACCACTTCCTGGGAAGTGTGGCAAAAATCCATCCCAGAAGGCAACAGTCTCTAAAAATCCAAAATGGATGAATCTGATTTTTGGAGGAGAGATCTGGCTGAGCCCACCCACTGGTGTGGCTAAAAATCATAAACACACCCCTCTCCTGCCCTCTCCTAATCTAATCAAGGGGTCACCTAGCTGTCTGGGGTTTGCAGGATGTGGGGGTGTTGCTGGGTACTCCAGATGTCCTTCTCTGCCTTTGAAGACCAGTTTGGCAGCCCTCCCCCTTCCTGCCTCACCATCTGCTGAGGGGAGATTCTCTCCCCCAAGCACATTCCTTTGTGTGAAGCCAGGCCACTTCACACCTCATTAAAGTAGCCTGGCAGAAGCTGCTGCAGGCTGGCCAATCAGAGCACAGCAGCAAAAACAATGCAGAGCTGAAATTGGCAACTTTTTAGGTAAAGTCTAAACTTTTTACCTGAACTAGTTATATTAAATCCAACAACTGGAAGTTGTGGGATTTATTATAACAATCAATTTGATACCAAATTCTTGGTATGTAACATTTAAGGAGACTTTAAAATTTAAAATAAAGTCTGCCCATTCTAGCCTATGAAGGCCATTTACTTCAATGAGGGAAAAACGAATTTGGCTGTTTTTACCTCACCAGGGCTTATAAATCTATTTTTATAAAGTCCCTGCTTATAGTTACATGGCACCCATCCCTAGGGGCACATAGGGCACACCTTAGGGGTGACTTATATGTAAAAATAAGGTAGTTTAAGACTTTGGAAGTACCTTTAATTCCAAAGTCGAATTTGCATATAACTTTAATTTAAAAGCAGCCAGCAAGGCAGGCTTGCTTTTAAAATGACACTGGGCACCTCAACAATGCACCTAGGTGTGCACCACCTATGCTGTGATCCCTAAACCTACATGCCCTACCATATACTAGGGACTTATAGGTAGGTTAACTTAGCCAATTATAATTAGCCTAATTTGCATATCCATTTTACACAGAGCACAGGCCCTGGGACTGGTTAGCAGTACCCAGGGCACCATCAGAGTCAGGAAAACACCAGCATAAAGTGGAAAATGGGGGCAAAAAGTTATGGGGCCTCTGCAATCAGCCCTAGTTTCTCACACAACCCCCCCCCCCCAGCCCACACGCCCAGGAGACTCAGCCCAACCCTGGGAGAGTCTTCCTGGCTTGTTAGGCGAGGAAGACAGTGAAGAAAACTGGCTGTCCCTTTGCAGGGCCTACTCTGCCTTACATCCTCCTGTCAGGGTCTCTCCCTCTGGGTAGTGAACCCACCCCAACAATGAAAGGACCCATTTCAAACTGAAACTTCCCTCTAGGGGGGTCTTCCTCCTCTCTCTCTGCCAACTTGGGTAGTGAGGTGCCCACCTCCCCTACTCCTAACTTTGCTAGGGCAACACCTAGCTTACCCAAAGAGGTCACCCAACACTTGAGCAACCCCACCATGACCAACAGGGTCAGGGGGCCTACTTTGCTATTGGCCTTGGGGTCTGCCTCCCAGGCCAAGTACAGTGCTGCCAGGAAGGCTAGCACCCAGCAGAGGCTACTGACAGCTGTCAGTACCCAGAACCACACCCTAAGCTCTCCACTGACAGGTGGCTGAGCTGCTTTAGGGGCAACTTTGGGGTCCTGGCACCCCTCTTGCTGTCTAGAGTGGGGGGCTACCACCTCCTGTGGCAGACACCCTCCTTCCACTCTCCCTTCTGTCAGTGCAGGGGCAACACCTTGCATCTGGACAGCTGCCTGACTACTCAGGACTTCCTTGGGGTCAGGTGAGGCCTCACCAGTGCCAACTCTGGGCTCCCCCCTTACTGGGGCAGAAGGCCCTTGGCTCCCTGGAACTCTCTTTAAGAGTGGCCTACCCTTTCTTTTCTTCTTTCCTTTTCTTGGGGACCCCTGTCTCCTAACTGTAGGGACTGACTCCCCAGGACTTTGGGTTGGGGGGGCGCCCTGGGCGACCACCCCATCTGTGACCAGACTCACCTCTGGGAGGTCATTCCCCAGGATACAATCTAGGGGAAGGTCAGCACTGACTACCACCCTAATCCAGTCAAGGATACCCTCCCTCTCTAGGGGCACTATGGCTACAGGTTTGGAGGTGACCTCCCCTGTGGCTATCCTGACTTTCTTTGTCTTTCCTGGGACATACCTGTCTGGGGTCACTAACCGGTCACTCACTATAGTGTGACTGGCACAGGTGTCCCTCAGGCCAGTGGTAGGGATCCCATTCACTTGAATGTGGTGGAAGTGCCTACTCCCACCCTCAGGGATCACCAGCTTACCATCTGGTCCTGTCTCCCAGCACAATGCTAGGAGGACTTCATCATCTGAGGAATCCTCCTCTATGGCTACACTGGACAGCCCAGTGCTAACCACCTTCCTTGGACAGGCTGCATCTCCTCTGAAGTGACCTGTCTGCTGACAGTCAAAGCAAGCCCTACTGTCCAAGAGCTTTTTTAACCCTGGGTCTAACTGTCTCTGCTGGTCAGAGTGGGATTTACTCTCCTCCTTCTTAGGGTTCTGGGGTACAGAGGGAGTCTCTGTGGTGGGCTTACCACCTCCCTCCTTAGGTTTTTGGGGACCTGTCCCCCCCTTCTTGGAGTCTCCCCCCTGGGACTTGACAACCACCCTGGTTCTCAACCACTCATCAGCTGCCTCCCCTAGCTCTCTAGGGTTGGTCTGCTTAGAGTCCACTAGATGCTGGCGTAACCTTTCTTGGATACAATTGGTCAAGATGTGCTCTCTCATGATCAGATTGTATAACCCCTCATAAGTATCTACTTTGTTACCAATAATCCAGCACTCTAGTGCCTTTAGTGAAATGTCCACAAAGTCAACCCAAGACTGGGTACTGACCTTCTGGGTGGCCCTGAACTTCATTCTATATTGCTCTGGGGTCAGACCAAACTTCTTGGCTAAGCACCTCTTCATACTAGGGTATGAATCTGCCTCCTCCCCCCTTAAGGTCAGAAGCCTATCCCTCCCTGAGTTGGGGACCAACTCCCACAAAAGGGAACCCCAGTATTGAGGCCTAACCCTTCTCATTTGGAGTGCCCTCTCAAAGGCCCCCAGCCACTTATCTATGTCATCCCCCTCTACATAAGCAGGAACTACCCCCTTGGGTAATCTGGGGCAAACTCCCCCACCCATGGACCCCTCAGCTTCTTTATCGCTGCTTCCATCTCTTTTCTCTTTGTATGCCCACTTTTTCTTTTCTAGGGCCAGCTTCTCTGCTTCCAAAGCTATGTATGCTAGCTGGGCCTCCAGCTCTCTTTCTCTGATGGATGGGTTCTCTCCTCCTGAAAGGACCCCCTTCCCACCACTAGCTTTGGATCTGCCCCTAGTGACTGTATTTACTGAGGACCGTTCCTCCTCTTCCTCACTTAGGCTCGGATGCCTTCCCTCCCCGGAGTGGTTAGAGTTAGCATCTTCCTCTTTTTCTTCCTCCTCTGGAGCTTCCTCTGACTCTACCTCTTGGGCCTCAGCCCATGCTGTCAAGGATGTGATCAGGATTTGCTTCCTGAGATCAGTGGTTGCAGGCAACCCTCTTTCAATACACAACCCCCTAAGCTGGACTACTGTCAGTGTGGGTAGGCTAGCCAGATCAAGCTCCATGGTTCCCTAGTTTTGTGTCAACAAAAACTTTTTGCAAAAATTGGAAACAAGAATTTAGAAAAATTACAAAAATGCAATAATTGAAATTAATCCAAATTAATTAAAAAAAATTAAAATTAAAAATTAAAAACTATTTTTGCACTAGGACAATTTAAAGGATTTTTAATTTGTTTTATCTAAAACTGTAACGTGATATTGAACACAAGTACAGGATCCCGTCGCTGCTTCCAATTATGTTGGAAAATGGGTTATTGGTAGGGCAGGTAGGTACCTACACCTAGCAACAAGCCACTAACCTCCACATAGGTACAGTTAGGTCTCAGTAAATTAATCCCAGCTCAACCCTTGGTAGCTTGGCAACGAGCGTCAAGGCTTAACTTAGGAGACAAAGTGTAAAGCATTCAAATATCACAAAACAGTAATTAAATAAAACACAGGAAACAGTTTAAAAATCCAAAACCAATTTATAAAAATAGTTTATATTTTTATCTTTAAAATGACACAAAAACGATTAAAATCGGTTCAGGGGAACCGGAGATATGAATTTTTAAAGAATTATTACTTTTCTAGCGCTTAGAAACAAAAAGCGCCAATCGGGTCATCTGGTTGCACCTCGACCGGGGCAAAGTCAAACTTTCAGGCCGACCGCGATGGAGCCCTGCTCGGCTACAGGTCGCGGGAGGCCTCGGTTAAAAAGTTACCTTCTGACTTAGTCTTTATTTTGAAGTTTTTCTTCACCGGGACGAACCTGCCAGTTGAATCCGACCTCCTGGAGCCCTTGTCCGGATACGCGATGTGGGTTTTCTCGGTGGAGACTTTTACCTTCCGACTTAGTCGTTTTTTCGAGATGAAAATCCTTCGACCGGGGTAAACCTGGATCTTGATCCGACGTCCATGGAGCCCTTCTCGGATACGATGGCTGGGAGGTCCCGGTCAACTTTTTACGTTCGGACTTAGTCTCTTTTTTGGATGTTTTTCTTTACCGGGACGAACCACGAAGTCTGGCCGGGTCGCGGTTGAGGCAAGCCGGCTAGAATTTCCGCGTCGGGTCGGTCACTTTATGGAGCTTTTTTTTCAAAAATTCTCCAATCTTTTCCAAACTTCTGGGGCTTCACCCAGATGTTCTTTTAAGGTTCTTTTGGGGTCCACAGCTCACCCCAAGGGTCCAGAAGTTCTGTGATGGTCCTTGGGGGGGTGCGGACTTCAACTCCCAGAATGCACCTGGCGCAAACTCCTTTTTGGCCACTGGGCAGTGGTCAACTGGTCGCTTTCTTCAGGAGTTGGTGCAGGGGACTCTGGTTTAGCAATTTTTCACCTGTAGCAAACAGGGAGTCCCTCCTTGAACCAGTTGAAGCCAGGCAAAGTCCTTCTTGTGGTGAAGCCCAAGTGTGCAGCTGGTGCAGTCCTTCTGAGTGCAGGTTCCAGGTGCAGGCCAGGGGTCCAGCAGGGCAGTCCTTCTTCTCCTTAAGTTCCTTTCTTGTTGAAATCTGGTAGGGATCTGAGGCGTGGGTGCAGGTCTGCCAGTTTTATCCTTGCTCCTGGGTGAAAAGCAGGGGGGCCCTGGTTCTCCAATCAGGGACAGGGTCGTCCCCCTGTGATGACCACTTCCTGGGAAGTGTGGCAAAAATCCATCCCAGAAGGCAACAGTCTCTAAAAATCCAAAATGGATGAATCTGATTTTTGGAGGAGAGATCTGGCTGAGCCCACCCACTGGTGTGGCTAAAAATCATAAACACACCCCTCTCCTGCCCTCTCCTAATCTAATCAAGGGGGCACCTAGCTGTCTGGGGTTTGCAGGATGTGGGGGTGTTGCTGGGTGCTCCAGATGTCCTTCTCTGCCTTTGAAGACCAGTTTGGCAGCCCTCCCCCTTCCTGCCTCACCATCTGCTGAGGGGAGATTCTCTCCCCCAAGCACATTCCTTTGTGTGAAGCCAGGCCACTTCACACCTCATTAAAGTAGCCTGGCAGAAGCTGCTGCAGGCTGGCCAATCAGAGCACAGCAGCAAAAACAATGCAGAGCTGAAATTGGCAACTTTTTAGGTAAAGTCTAAACTTTTTACCTGAACTAGTTATATTAAATCCAACAACTGGAAGTTGTGGTATTTATTATAACAATCAATTTGATACCAAATTCTTGGTATGTAACATTTAAGGAGACTTTAAAATTTAAAATAAAGTCTGCCCATTCTAGCCTATGAAGGCCATTTACTTCAATGAGGGAAAAACGAATTTGGCTGTTTTTACCTCACCAGGGCTTATAAATCTATTTTTATAAAGTCCCTGCTCATAGTTACATGGCACCCAGCCCTAGGGGCACATAGGGCACACCTTAGGGGTGACTTATATGTAAAAATAAGGTAGTTTAAGACTTTGGAAGTACCTTTAATTCCAAAGTCGAATTTGCATATAACTTTAATTTAAAAGCAGCCAGCAAGGCAGGCTTGCTTTTAAAATGACACTGGGCACCTCAACAATGCACCTAGGTGTGCACCACCTATGCTGTGGTCCCTAAACCTACATGCCCTACCATATACTAGGGACTTATAGGTAGGTTAACTTAGCCAATTATAATTAGCCTAATTTGCATATCCATTTTACACAGAGCACAGGCCCTGGGACTGGTTAGCAGTACCCAGGACACCATCAGAGTCAGGAAAACACCAGAATAAAGTGGAAAATGGGGGCAAAAAGTTATGGGGCCTCTGCAATCAGCCCTAGTTTCTCACAATAGTGGTAGTTACAATGGAATTAGGGAACAAGAGAAACTAGCTTTAGATGCACGACATGTAGGTAAGCTTTGCATAACATGGCCAAAGCCATATTATGACAATATGTTTGTGGGAACGAGTGAATGTAAGCATGTGTTTTGTGTTTCAGAGTAAATGGACATTCATGTTAAATGGAATGGATCAAGCGATCCCAGGGGTCTATTATATTTGTGGACTTAATGCTTATTACCGTCTTCCAAAGGAATGGTATGGGACATGTTATTTGGGATTAGTTTTCCCAAAGATTTACCAGCTAGAGGATTTGAAGAAATTCCCGAAAGTGACTGAATTACTTCGTACTGCTGGTGTAGGAGGGGACATATTTGGAGCAATAATTCCTTCAGGAGGGGTTGTCTTAAACTCCATAAAGTTTCAGAAGTTGTCTACTATTGTGGATAACATGCTGACAAATTTCACAGGAGCTATACTCCTGATGGATAATGAACTTGTGGCGGAGAGGGCTATGACTCTTCAAAACAGGCTTACTTTAGACATTCTTTTAGCGAAGAGTGGCGGAGTCTGTAAGATGCTTATTGAGTGTCACTGCTGTGCCTACATACCTGACAATACTGTAGTAATGAGATTAAAAGAATGCTTACTAACCTAACATGAGAAGGTGCTGATTTGAAGGAATTGAAGGATTCAGGAGTTTGAGAAAAGGTTGGAAAGGGACTTGCTCAGGTAGGAAGCTGGTTTAGTAGTATTTGGCATGGGATAATGGGAAAATTCAAACAGGGAATAGTGATTATTCTGGCTTGTTGATTTGGGCTATGGTTATCATGCAAAATTAGCAAAAGGATTAAAGCAAAATTGGAAAAACATAATGCGAGGAGGGAATAAAAGAAAAGGGAGAAAATGTTCAGAGCAAAATATGAAAAGGCAAAACCAAAGGAAGAAATTGAGATGAAAGAGATTAAGAAATGATTAGGATGTTAAAGAAAGAGAGATGACAAGAGTCATCAGAGGAGGGATTGTTGGAGTGTAGCTTCTTAATCAAAATTAATACGAAATGCTTGCAACATAGCGTGTAATAAAACTGCATAGAAAATGTGACAGACTAGTGTTAACATACACGTTTGAAATGTGCCCACGGGGAGTGGCCACCAATGTATACGATGATTAATGAAATTGACTAATGATGAATTATTAATGTACTAATGTATGATTCTGTTTTAGTATTAATAGTTATAAGTTAAGGTTTTGTTGAATTAATCATTAGGCCTAAGCTTGCAAAGGTCTGGGCCTAGCTGCCTGGTCTCATGTTAAATGTGTTTTTCTAACGTGCAATGTGCTGTCTTGCTGAAGGACATCAAACTGTACTTTTCCAGAAGCTAGAGATGTGTGTGTAACCGTAGTAAATTCTTTCTCATGAGACCCGACTTGCTCAAGGAGACATTCTTGCTGAATGCAACAGGTACAAGGTCGCCCAAACTGGTAAAGACAATAGAGCTACTGACTGAAACGAGGAGTGTAACGTTTCCCACCTGACATTCTAGCCGGTGAAGAAGTAAATCACAGGAGCCAATAAACTGCATGAGAACCGATTTAAGTGAAAATTCTAGTAAGGTGATCAACGGACTATTTGATAGAGATAATGATGCACCAAATACTGACCAATTGGAAATTTGAGACGTCTGGCAAATTCAATTTAACGACGTGTCACAAGGAGAAATCAGCCATTGCTTGCCTTTATCCTGCCACTCTTACTCAGCCATTTTTCGGGTATCTTACTGAGACATTGGAAGGACACTCTTAGTGTTGCTCTGATATTCTGACTTAGTCCTCGTTATTGATACTTTAAACCATCCTCACTTTGTCTTGCCCGATATTTACTTCTCCTCCTTATGAGGGAAGTATTCCCACTTACCCAATTCTGCTGAGATTTTGCTGTCCTATCCTGGCTGATGGTGGATCGACTGCTGTCCTGAGGACAAAGACTGATTCTGTATGCTGACCCATTACGGAGGGTAACTATATGATGATGAAATTGTAATTGTTTGTTTGCCTTTTCTTTCTAGGTACCAACTGCTCTTTTGATAGAGACCATAGTTAGATGTTTTCTAAATTTGTGTTACAAAATTGTTTTGCATGAAGCCCCACATGCCGATGCTAATCAGAGGTTACATAAGGAGTCCACTAAACAAATGCAAATAGACAAATAGCTGAATCTTTGCTTTGTTGAATAAGGTGCTAATGATACTCTGCTAAAGTTAATACATGTTGACGTCGTGCTTTGTTCTAATGTTCATGATCTTTGCTTTGCTTAAGTCATATTCAAGCTGCCACATTGTGACATTGTTATTGTGTTTTCTGGTATTGAGACTAATAAACCTGCTAGTAGAGTGTAACCAATAGGGAATAAATATCATAAATCTCACTAAATTTGTGTGGTTATTCATGGCTGAAAGGTGATGTTGTATTTCTATTCTTACTAATGAAATTAACTAATTTGATTGATTTGTTATTGTGGATATTGATGAGATTATTGATCTAGTGACTGAAATGCGGAGTAGATATCTCGTCTTAAGGTGTCTCCAAACAGGGTCAAAAGGTTCATTGGCCTAAACGAGTCCCCGTGTAAGTAAAGTACCTAGGTCGGGACGCGTTATCAGTTTCGATCCACCCAAGGCGCTCCCATTGCTCCCGTAATGTGGTCACCCATCGGGCAGCAGAGAGTGGTGATGGGCACGGGCACAGCACTCCTGTGGATGAAGCTTTAGAGGGCCTGGGCAGCGGAGGAGAATGATATGTGACTTACTCCGCTGCTATCTTGGCCAAGTCCCCTGTTCCCTGAATTTAAATCGCTTTTTTTTCTGGTCTCCATATCTGTTCCTGACACTCCTGGAGTGTAATTTCCATCCCTTGCAGAAAACCTGTCCTTGATGATTCTAGAGAAGAATAGAAGACATCCACCGACTGTGAGCCCCAGATTTTTTCCCACACAAAGGGACAAACAGGAAGTGCTTGTTTTACTATTTTTGTCTTCAGCTAAGTTCAGGCAAGCAAGTTCCCTAAACACCTTAAAGGTGGAGGCCGAGAGGTAGTGATATGATATGAATTGGAGTCAATCCTTATCTAAAGATTGCTTTTGTTAGAATGGGGGAGAGGTTTAGGTAACAGCCCAGTGTGCTTAAAAAAGTTTGAGTGTCTCGCAGCTGCTGTTTCATGCATTGATAATTATACTGCAAAATATGCACATATTATTATGCAACATAGATGAAACTGCATTTTAAGCTACATTTTATATTCAATAAAAGAATTATGCACACATTGACTGATCGATCTCCTAGGAACTAAATATTCTTGAGACACTGTAGGATGTGTTGCATATTTCGATGTACCCAAACATCTTTACTGCAACAATAAACTAAGGGCAGAGACATCAATTCCCTAAAACAGTCTACTGTACCAGTGCCAATGGAGAGACACTACATATGCTGCACTTCTTCTCCTTTAAATCCAGTGTGTGCTCCATAACAATTACTGCAAAAAAAAAAAAAAGGTTTGCAAACACTGGAAAACACAGCTGCAGTGCTGCCCTGGCAGATTACAACTGCTGGCGGCAGGCCGGCAACAGCCTGGCAGTATTGACGGTTGGACCGTGGCAGATCTGCCACGGTCATAATGTCGCTGTCAGACCACCACTTCGGCAGTGGTCCGACCGCTACCATGACCCCGGCGGTCTGGTGACCGCCAGGGTCATAATGAGGCCCCGTATCTAGCAGATTAGCTGGTGAAGTTGGACTAAACATAAGGGATTTTTTATTGCTAATGGATCCAAGAAAGATGGTCACAGGGTCAGATGGGGAGGAACTTGTTGATTAGAAATACCGGCTGCATTTATGGACATGCCAAAGAGCTATAAAGTAGCGAATTCTGAGATTTTCAAAGACAAGTGTGTAGCACCGGTGTCAATAAGACCGGTACTATGTGTACCATCAATGACACAATATACATAGGGGCTTTTTAGATCACACTGAAGATAGAAGAGTTTTAAAGGGGAAATTAGAAAAAGGCTTGCAGCAACAATCCTTTATTAATAGTGGTAGTTACAATGGAATTAGGGAACAAGAGAAACTAGCTTTAGATGCACGACATGTAGGTAAGCTTTGCATAACATGGCCAAAGCCATATTATGACAATATGTTTGTGGGTACGAGTGAATGTAAGCATGTGTTTTTGTTTCAGAGTAAATGGACATTCATGTTAAATGGAATGGATCAAGCGATCCCAGGGGTCTATTATATTTGTGGACTTAATGCTTATTACCGTCTTCCAAAGGAATGGTATGGGACATGTTATTTGGGATTAGTTTTCCCAAAGATTTACCAGCTAGAGGATTTGAAGAAATTCCCGAAAGTGACTGAATTACTTCGTACTGTTGGTGTAGGAGGGGACATATTTGGAGCAATAATTCCTTCAGGAGGGGTTGTCTTAAACTCCATAAAGATTCAGAAGTTGTCTACTATTGTGGATAACATGCTGACAAATTTCACAGGAGCTATACTCCTGATGGATAATGAACTTGTGGCGGAGAGGGCTATGACTCTTCAAAACAGGCTTACTTTAGACATTCTTTTAGCGAAGAGTGGCGGAGTCTGTAAGATGCTTAATGAGTGTCACTGCTGTGCCTACATACCTGACAATACTGTAGTAATGAGATTAAAAGAATGCTTACTAACCTAACATGAGAAGGTGCTGATTTGAAGGAATTGAAGGATTCAGGAGTTTGAGAAAAGGTTGGAAAGGGACTTGCTCAGGTAGGAAGCTGGTTTAGTAGTATTTGGCATGGGATATTGGGAAAATTCAAACAGGGAATAGTGATTATTCTGGCTTGTTGATTTGGGCTATGGTTATCATGCAAAATTAGCAAAAGGATTAAAGCAAAATTGGAAAAACATAATGCGAGGAGGGAATAAAAGAAAAGGGAGAAAATGTTCAGAGCAAAATATGAAAAGGCAAAACCAAAGGAAGAAATTGAGATGAAAGAGATTAAGAAATGATTAGGATGTTAAAGAAAGAGAGATGACAAGAGTCATCAGAGGAGGGATTGTTGGAGTGTAGCTTCTTAATGAAAATTAATACGAAATGCTTGCAACATAGCGTGTAATAAAACTGCATAGAAAATGTGACAGACTAGTGTTAACATACACGTTTGAAATGTGCCCACAGGGAGTGGCCACCAATGTATACGATGATTAATGAAATTGACTAATGATGAATTATTAATGTACTAATGTATGATTCTGTTTTAGTATTAATAGTTATAAGTTAAGGTTTTGTTGAATTAATCATTAGGACTAAGCTTGCAAAGGTCTGGGCCTAGCTGCCTGGTCTCATGTTAAATGTGTTTTTCTAACGTGCAATGTGCTGTCTTGCTGAAGGACATCAAACTGTACTTTTCCAGAAGCTAGAGATGTGTGTGTAACCGTAGTAAATTCTTTCTCATGAGACCCGACTTGCTCAAGGAGACATTCTTGCTGAATGCAACAGGTACAAGGTCGCCCAAACTGGTAAAGACAATAGAGCTACTGACTGAAACGAGGAGTGTAACGTTTCCCACCTGACATTCTAGCCGGTGAAGAAGTAAATCACAGGAGCCAATAAACTGCATGAGAACCGATTTAAGTGAAAATTCTAGTAAGGTGATCAACGGACTATTGGATAGAGATAATGATGCACCAAATACTGACCAATTGGAAATTTGAGACGTCTGGCAAATTCAATTTAACGACGTGTCACAAGGAGAAATCAGCCATTGCTTGCCTTTATCCTGCCACTCTTACTCAGCCATTTTTCGGGTATCTTACTGAGACATTGGAAGGACACTCTTAGTGTTGCTCTGATATTCTGACTTAGTCCTCGTTATTTATACTTTAAACCATCCTCACTTTGTCTTGCCCGATATTTACTTCTCCTCCTTATGAGGGAAGTATTCCCACTTACCCAATTCTGCTGAGATTTTGCTGTCCTATCCTGGCTGATGGTGGATCGACTGCTGTCCTGAGGACAAAGACTGATTCTGTATGCTGACCCATTACGGAGGGTAACTATATGATGATGAAATTGTAATTGTTTGTTTGCCTTTTCTTTCTAGGTACCAACTGCTCTTTTGATAGAGACCATAGTTAGATGTTTTCTAAATTTGTGTTACAAAATTGTTTTGCATGAAGCCCCACATGCCGATGCTAATCAGAGGTTACATAAGGAGTCCACTAAACAAATGCAAATAGACAAATAGCTGAATCTTTGCTTTGTTGAATAAGGTGCTAATGATACTCTGCTAAAGTTAATACATGTTGACGTCGTGCTTTGTTCTAATGTTCATGATCTTTGCTTTGCTTAAGTCATATTCAAGCTGCCACATTGTGACATTGTTATTGTGTTTTCTGGTATTGAGACTAATAAACCTGCTAGTAAAGTGTAACCAATAGGGAATAAATATCATAAATCTCACTAAATTTGTGTGGTTATTCATGGCTGAAAGGTGATGTTGTATTTCTATTCTTACTAATGAAATTAACTAATTTGATTGATTTGTTATTGTGGATATTGATGAGGTTATTGATCTAGTGACTGAAATGCGGAGTAGATATCTCGTCTTAAGGTGTCTCCAAACAGGGTCAAAAGGTTCATTGGCCTAAACGAGTCCCCGTGTAAGTAAAGTACCTAGGTCGGGACGCGTTATCAGTTTCGATCCACCCAAGGCGCTCCCATTGCTCCCGTAATGTGGTCACCCATCGGGCAGCAGAGAGTGGTGATGGGCACGGGCACAGCACTCCTGTGGATGAAGCTTTAGAGGGCCTGGGCAGCGGAGGAGAATGATATGTGACTTACTCCGCTGCTATCTTGGCCAAGTCCCCTGTTCCCTGAATTTAAATCGCTTTTTTTTCTGGTCTCCATATCTGTTCCTGACACTCCTGGAGTGTAATTTCCATCCCTTGCAGAAAACCTGTCCTTGATGATTCTAGAGAAGAATAGAAGACATCCACCGGCTGTGAGCCCCAGATTTTTTCCCACACAAAGGGACAGACAGGAAGTGCTTGTTTTACTATTTTTGTCTTCAGCTAAGTTCAGGCAAGCAAGTTCCCTAAACACCTTAAAGGTGGAGGCCGAGAGGTAGTGATATGATATGAATTGGAGTCAATCCTTATCTAAAGATTGCTTTTGTTAGAATGGGGGAGAGGTTTAGGTAACAGCCCAGTGTGCTTAAAAAAGTTTGAGTGTCTCGCAGCTGCTGTTTCATGCATTGATAATTATACTGCAAAATATGCACATATTATTATGCAACATAGATGAAACTGCATTTTAAGCTACATTTTATATTCAATAAAAGAATTATGCACACATTGACTGATCGATCTCCTAGGAACTAAATATTCTTGAGACACTGTAGGATGTGTTGCATATTTCGATGTACCCAAACATCTTTACTGCAACAATAAACTAAGGGCAGAGACATCAATTCCCTAAAACAGTCTACTGTACCAGTGCCAATGGAGAGACACTACATATGCTGCACTTCTTCTCCTTTAAATCCAGTGTGTGCTCCATAACAATTACTGCAAAAAAAAAAAAAGGTTTGCAAACACTGGAAAACACAGCTGCAGTGCTGCCCTGGCAGATTACAACTGCTGGTGGCAGGCCGGCAACAGCCTGGCAGTATTGACGGTTGGACCGTGGCAGATCTGCCACGGTCATAATGTCGCTGTCAGACCACCACTTCGGCAGTGGTCCGACCGCTACCATGACCCCGGCGGTCTGGTGACCGCCAGGGTCATAATGAGGCCCGTATCTAGCAGATTAGCTGGTGAAGTTGGACTAAACATAAGGAATTTTTTAATGCTAATGGATCCAAGAAAGATGGTCACAGGGTCAGATGGGGAGGAACTTGTTGATTAGAAATACCAGCTGCATTTATGGACATGCCAAAGAGCTATAAAGTAGCGAATTCTGAGATTTTCAAAGACAAGTGTGTAGCACCGGTGTCAATAAGACCGGTACTATGTGTACCATCAATGACACAATATACATAGGGGCTTTTTAGATCACACTGAAGATAGAAGAGTTTTAAAGGGGAAATTAGAAAAAGGCTTGCAGCAACAATCCTTTATTAATAGTGGTAGTTACAATGGAATTAGGGAACAAGAGAAACTAGCTTTAGATGCACGACATGTAGGTAAGCTTTGCATAACATGGCCAAAGCCATATTATGACAATATGTTTGTGGGTACGAGTGAATGTAAGCATGTGTTTTTGTTTCAGAGTAAATGGACATTCATGTTAAATGGAATGGATCAAGCGATCCCAGGGGTCTATTATATTTGTGGACTTAATGCTTATTACCGTCTTCCAAAGGAATGGTATGGGACATGTTATTTGGGATTAGTTTTCCCAAAGATTTACCAGCTAGAGGATTTGAAGAAATTCCCGAAAGTGACTGAATTACTTCGTACTGTTGGTGTAGGAGGGGACATATTTGGAGCAATAATTCCTTCAGGAGGGGTTGTCTTAAACTCCATAAAGATTCAGAAGTTGTCTACTATTGTGGATAACATGCTGACAAATTTCACAGGAGCTATACTCCTGATGGATAATGAACTTGTGGCGGAGAGGGCTATGACTCTTCAAAACAGGCTTACTTTAGACATTCTTTTAGCGAAGAGTGGCGGAGTCTGTAAGATGCTTAATGAGTGTCACTGCTGTGCCTACATACCTGACAATACTGTAGTAATGAGATTAAAAGAATGCTTACTAACCTAACATGAGAAGGTGCTGATTTGAAGGAATTGAAGGATTCAGGAGTTTGAGAAAAGGTTGGAAAGGGACTTGCTCAGGTAGGAAGCTGGTTTAGTAGTATTTGGCATGGGATATTGGGAAAATTCAAACAGGGAATAGTGATTATTCTGGCTTGTTGATTTGGGCTATGGTTATCATGCAAAATTAGCAAAAGGATTAAAGCAAAATTGGAAAAACATAATGCGAGGAGGGAATAAAAGAAAAGGGAGAAAATGTTCAGAGCAAAATATGAAAAGGCAAAACCAAAGGAAGAAATTGAGATGAAAGAGATTAAGAAATGATTAGGATGTTAAAGAAAGAGAGATGACAAGAGTCATCAGAGGAGGGATTGTTGGAGTGTAGCTTCTTAATCAAAATTAATACGAAATGCTTGCAACATAGCGTGTAATAAAACTGCATAGAAAATGTGACAGACTAGTGTTAACATACACGTTTGAAAAGTGCCCACGGGGAGTGGCCACCAATGTATACGATGATTAATGAAATTGACTAATGATGAATTATTAATGTACTAATGTATGATTCTGTTTTAGTATTAATAGTTATAAGTTAAGGTTTTGTTGAATTAATCATTAGGCCTAAGCTTGCAAAGGTCTGGGCCTAGCTGCCTGGTCTCATGTTGAATGTGTTTTTCTAACGTGCAATGTGCTGTCTTGCTGAAGGACATCAAACTGTACTTTTCCAGAAGCTAGAGATGTGTGTGTAACCGTAGTAAATTCTTTCTCATGAGACCCGACTTGCTCAAGGAGACATTCTTGCTGAATGCAACAGGTACAAGGTCGCCCAAACTGGTAAAGACAATAGAGCTACTGACTGAAACGAGGAGTGTAACGTTTCCCACCTGACATTCTACCCGGTGAAGAAGTAAATCACAGGAGCCAATAAACTGCATGAGAACCGATTTAAGTGAAAATTCTAGTAAGGTGATCAACGGACTATTGGATAGAGATAATGATGCACCAAATACTGACCAATTGGAAATTTGAGACGTCTGGCAAATTCAATTTAACGACGTGTCACAAGGAGAAATCAGCCATTGCTTGCCTTTATCCTGCCACTCTTACTCAGCCATTTTTCGGGTATCTTACTGAGACATTGGAAGGACACTCTTAGTGTTGCTCTGATATTCTGACTTAGTCCTCGTTATTGATACTTTAAACCATCCTCACTTTGTCTTGCCCGATATTTACTTCTCCTCCTTATGAGGGAAGTATTCCCACTTACCCAATTCTGCTGAGATTTTGCTGTCCTATCCTGGCTGATGGTGGATCGACTGCTGTCCTGAGGACAAAGACTGATTCTGTATGCTGACCCATTACGGAGGGTAACTATATGATGATGAAATTGTAATTGTTTGTTTGCCTTTTCTTTCTAGGTACCAACTGCTATTTTGATAGAGACCATAGTTAGATGTTTTCTAAATTTGTGTTACAAAATTGTTTTGCATGAAGCCCCACATGCCGATGCTAATCAGAGGTTACATAAGGAGTCCACTAAACAAATGCAAATAGACAAATAGCTGAATCTTTGCTTTGTTGAATAAGGTGCTAATGATACTCTGCTAAAGTTAATACATGTTGACGTCGTGCTTTGTTCTAATGTTCATGATCTTTGCTTTGCTTAAGTCATATTCAAGCTGCCACATTGTGACATTGTTATTGTGTTTTCTGGTATTGAGACTAATAAACCTGCTAGTAGAGTGTAACCAATAGGGAATAAATATCATAAATCTCACTAAATTTGTGTGGTTATTCATGGCTGAAAGGTGATGTTGTATTTCTATTCTTACTAATGAAATTAACTAATTTGATTGATTTGTTATTGTGGATATTGATGAGGTTATTGATCTAGTGACTGAAATGCGGAGTAGATATCTCGTCTTAAGGTGTCTCCAAACAGGGTCAAAAGGTTCATTGGCCTAAACGACTCCCCGTGTAAGTAAAGTACCTAGGTCGGGACGCGTTATCAGTTTCGATCCACCCAAGGCGCTCCCATTGCTCCCGTAATGTGGTCACCCATCGGGCAGCAGAGAGTGGTGATGGGCACGGGAACAGCACTCTTGTGGATGAAGCTTTAGAGGGCCTGGGCAGCGGAGGAGAATGATATGTGACTTACTCCGCTGCTATCTTGGCCAAGTCCCCTGTTCCCTGAATTTAAATCGCTTTTTTTTCTGGTCTCCATATCTGTTCCTGACACTCCTGGAGTGTAATTTCCATCCCTTGCAGAAAACCTGTCCTTGATGATTCTAGAGAAGAATAGAAGACATCCACCGACTGTGAGCCCCAGATTTTTTCCCACACAAAGGGACAAACAGGAAGTGCTTGTTTTACTATTTTTGTCTTCAGCTAAGTTCAGGCAAGCAAGTTCCCTAAACACCTTAAAGGTGGAGGCCGAGAGGTAGTGATATGATATGAATTGGAGTCAATCCTTATCTAAAGATTGCTTTTGTTAGAATGGGGGAGAGGTTTAGGTAACAGCCCAGTGTGCTTAAAAAACTTTGAGTGTCTCGCAGCTGCTGTTTCATGCATTGATAATTATACTGCAAAATATGCACATATTATTATGCAACATAGATGAAACTGCATTTTAAGCTACATTTTATATTCAATAAAAGAATTATGCACACATTGACTGATCGATCTCCTAGGAACTAAATATTCTTGAGACACTGTAGGATGTGTTGCATATTTCGATGTACCCAAACATCTTTACTGCAACAATAAACTAAGGGCAGAGACATCAATTCCCTAAAACAGTCTACTGTACCAGTGCCAATGGAGAGACACTACATATGCTGCACTTCTTCTCCTTTAAATCCAGTGTGTGCTCCATAACAATTACTGCAAAAAAAAAAAAAGGTTTGCAAACACTGGAAAACACAGCTGCAGTGCTGCCCTGGCAGATTACAACTGCTGGCGGCAGGCCGGCAACAGCCTGGCAGTATTGACGGTTGGACCGTGGCAGATCTGCCACGGTCATAATGTCGCTGTCAGACCACCACTTCGGCAGTGGTCCGACCGCTACCATGACCCCGGCGGTCTGGTGACCGCCAGGGTCATAATGAGGCCCCGTATCTAGCAGATTAGCTGGTGAAGTTGGACTAAACAGAAGGGATTTTTTATTGCTAATGGATCCAAGAAAGATGGTCACAGGGTCAGATGGGGAGGAACTTGTTGATTAGAAATACCGGCTGCATTTATGGACATGCCAAAGAGCTATAAAGTAGCGAATTCTGAGATTTTCAAAGACAAGTGTGTAGCACCGGTGTCAATAAGACCGGTACTATGTGTACCATCAATGACACAATATACATAGGGGCTTTTTAGATCACACTGAAGATAGAAGAGTTTTAAAGGGGAAATTAGAAAAAGGCTTGCAGCAACAATCCTTTATTAATAGTGGTAGTTACAATGGAATTAGGGAACAAGAGAAACTAGCTTTAGATGCACGACATGTAGGTAAGCTTTGCATAACATGGCCAAAGCCATATTATGACAATATGTTTGTGGGTACGAGTGAATGTAAGCATGTGTTTTTGTTTCAGAGTAAATGGACATTCATGTTAAATGGAATGGATCAAGCGATCCCAGGGGTCTATTATATTTGTGGACTTAATGCTTATTACCGTCTTCCAAAGGAATGGTATGGGACATGTTATTTGGGATTAGTTTTCCCAAAGATTTACCAGCTAGAGGATTTGAAGAAATTCCCGAAAGTGATTGAATTACTTCGTACTGTTGGTGTAGGAGGGGACATATTTGGAGCAATAATTCCTTCAGGAGGGGTTGTCTTAAACTCCATAAAGATTCAGAAGTTGTCTACTATTGTGGATAACATGCTGACAAATTTCACAGGAGCTATACTCCTGATGGATAATGAACTTGTGGCGGAGAGGGCTATGACTCTTCAAAACAGGCTTACTTTAGACATTCTTTTAGCGAAGAGTGGCGGAGTCTGTAAGATGCTTAATGAGTGTCACTGCTGTGCCTACATACCTGACAATACTGTAGTAATGAGATTAAAAGAATGCTTACTAACCTAACATGAGAAGGTGCTGATTTGAAGGAATTGAAGGATTCAGGAGTTTGAGAAAAGGTTGGAAAGGGACTTGCTCAGGTAGGAAGCTGGTTTAGTAGTATTTGGCATGGGATATTGGGAAAATTCAAACAGGGAATAGTGATTATTCTGGCTTGTTGATTTGGGCTATGGTTATCATGCAAAATTAGCAAAAGGATTAAAGCAAAATTGGAAAAACATAATGCGAGGAGGGAATAAAAGAAAAGGGAGAAAATGTTCAGAGCAAAATATGAAAAGGCAAAACCAAAGGAAGAAATTGAGATGAAAGAGATTAAGAAATGATTAGGATGTTAAAGAAAGAGAGATGACAAGAGTCATCAGAGGAGGGATTGTTGGAGTGTAGCTTCTTAATCAAAATTAATACGAAATGCTTGCAACATAGCGTGTAATAAAACTGCATAGAAAATGTGACAGACTAGTGTTAACATACACGTTTGAAATGTGCCCACGGGGAGTGGCCACCAATGTATACGATGATTAATGAAATTGACTAATGATGAATTATTAATGTACTAATGTATGATTCTGTTTTAGTATTAATAGTTATAAGTTAAGGTTTTGTTGAATTAATCATTAGGCCTAAGCTTGCAAAGGTCTGGGCCTAGCTGCCTGGTCTCATGTTAAATGTGTTTTTCTAACGTGCAATGTGCTGTCTTGCTGAAGGACATCAAACTGTACTTTTCCAGAAGCTAGAGATGTGTGTGTAACCGTAGTAAATTCTTTCTCATGAGACCCGACTTGCTCAAGGAGACATTCTTGCTGAATGCAACAGGTACAAGGTCGCCCAAACTGGTAAAGACAATAGAGCTACTGACTGAAACGAGGAGTGTAACGTTTCCCACCTGACATTCTACCCGGTGAAGAAGTAAATCACAGGAGCCAATAAACTGCATGAGAACCGATTTAAGTGAAAATTCTAGTAAGGTGATCAACGGACTATTGGATAGAGATAATGATGCACCAAATACTGACCAATTGGAAATTTGAGACGTCTGGCAAATTCAATTTAACGACGTGTCACAAGGAGAAATCAGCCATTGCTTGCCTTTATCCTGCCACTCTTACTCAGCCATTTTTCGGGTATCTTACTGAGACATTGGAAGGACACTCTTAGTGTTGCTCTGATATTCTGACTTAGTCCTCGTTATTGATACTTTAAACCATCCTCACTTTGTCTTGCCCGATATTTACTTCTCCTCCTTATGAGGGAAGTATTCCCACTTACCCAATTCTGCTGAGATTTTGCTGTCCTATCCTGGCTGATGGTGGATCGACTGCTGTCCTGAGGACAAAGACTGATTCTGTATGCTGACCCATTACGGAGGGTAACTATATGATGATGAAATTGTAATTGTTTGTTTGCCTTTTCTTTCTAGGTACCAACTGCTCTTTTGATAGAGACCATAGTTAGATGTTTTCTAAATTTGTGTTACAAAATTGTTTTGCATGAAGCCCCACATGCCGATGCTAATCAGAGGTTACATAAGGAGTCCACTAAACAAATGCAAATAGACAAATAGCTGAATCTTTGCTTTGTTGAATAAGGTGCTAATGATACTCTGCTAAAGTTAATACATGTTGACGTCGTGCTTTGTTCTAATGTTCATGATCTTTGCTTTGCTTAAGTCATATTCAAGCTGCCACATTGTGACATTGTTATTGTGTTTTCTGGTATTGAGACTAATAAACCTGCTAGTAAAGTGTAACCAATAGGGAATAAATATCATAAATCTCACTAAATTTGTGTGGTTATTCATGGCTGAAAGGTGATGTTGTATTTCTATTCTTACTAATGAAATTAACTAATTTGATTGATTTGTTATTGTGGATATTGATGAGGTTATTGATCTAGTGACTGAAATGCGGAGTAGATATCTCGTCTTAAGGTGTCTCCAAACAGGGTCAAAAGGTTCATTGGCCTAAACGAGTCCCCGTTTCCGTGTAAGTAAAGTACCTAGGTCGGGACGCGTTATCAGTTTCGATCCACCCAAGGCGCTCCCATTGCTCCCGTAATGTGGTCACCCATCGGGCAGCAGAGAGTGGTGATGGGCACGGGCACAGCACTCCTGTGGATGAAGCTTTAGAGGGCCTGGGCAGCGGAGGAGAATGATATGTGACTTACTCCGCTGCTATCTTGGCCAAGTCCCCTGTTCCCTGAATTTAAATCGCTTTTTTTTCTGGTCTCCATATCTGTTCCTGACACTCCTGGAGTGTAATTTCCATCCCTTGCAGAAAACCTGTCCTTGATGATTCTAGAGAAGAATAGAAGACATCCACCGGCTGTGAGCCCCAGATTTTTTCCCACACAAAGGGACAAACAGGAAGTGCTTGTTTTACTATTTTTGTCTTCAGCTAAGTTCAGGCAAGCAAGTTCCCTAAACACCTTAAAGGTGGAGGCCGAGAGGTAGTGATATGATATGAATTGGAGTCAATCCTTATCTAAAGATTGCTTTTGTTAGAATGGGGGAGAGGTTTAGGTAACAGCCCAGTGTGCTTAAAAAAGTTTGAGTGTCTCGCAGCTGCTGTTTCATGCATTGATAATTATACTGCAAAATATGCACATATTATTATGCAACATAGATGAAACTGCATTTTAAGCTACATTTTATATTCAATAAAAGAATTATGCACACATTGACTGATCGATCTCCTAGGAACTAAATATTCTTGAGACACTGTAGGATGTGTTGCATATTTCGATGTACCCAAACATCTTTACTGCAACAATAAACTAAGGGCAGAGACATCAATTCCCTAAAACAGTCTACTGTACCAGTGCCAATGGAGAGACACTACATATGCTGCACTTCTTCTCCTTTAAATCCAGTGTGTGCTCCATAACAATTACTGCAACAAAAAAAAAAAGGTTTGCAAACACTGGAAAACACAGCTGCAGTGCTGCCCTGGCAGATTAGAACTGCTGGCGGCAGGCCGGCAACAGCCTGGCAGTATTGACGGTTGGACCGTGGCAGATCTGCCACGGTCATAATGTCGCTGTCAGACCACCACTTCGGCAGTGGTCCGACCGCTACCATGACCCCGGCGGTCTGGTGACCGCCAGGGTCATAATGAGGCCCGTATCTAGCAGATTAGCTGGTGAAGTTGGACTAAACATAAGGAATTTTTTAATGCTAATGGATCCAAGAAAGATGGTCACAGGGTCAGATGGGGAGGAACTTGTTGATTAGAAATACCGGCTGCATTTATGGACATGCCAAAGAGCTATAAAGTAGCGAATTCTGAGATTTTCAAAGACAAGTGTGTAGCACCGGTGTCAATAAGACCGGTACTATGTGTACCATCAATGACACAATATACATAGGGGCTGCTTTCATCTTCTGGGATTAAGGTATACATCGCCCAGTCAAACTATTGGTCTGCCACAAAATTCAGGATAAGGGTTTGAGTAGACTGATGAAATTTGGACTGATTCAGGAGAACTGGTGCATTAGAAATAATGTTGGGACAGTTCAGTTTCCAGTGTCTTAGCTCTCCAAAACAATTCCCAGGACCTCTCCCCTGCACTTTCATGACCTCTCCATGCTCTCCGTCATCCCTTTCACTCACCCATTGTATCCCCTTTACTGTTCTCTTCATATTCTGCTACATCAGCAACATAATTTTCAATTCTGTATTCTCTGGCTTTCTCTCTTGTAAAGGTTTTCAGTGGTTAGTGACCATCACCAACTCAGCCAGCTTCATAGTCTGCCTGATATAGAATTGCCTTCCAACTTTGAGCAACAATTTCTGTACCAAAGCAACACCTGCAGCTTCATGAACCTTCTCTGTAGGATGGGCTATAGCCTTGTACTGTTCGAAAAAGTTTGTCTAAATAAGCAGATAGTGCCTCACCCTTATTTTGTTTAGAGTTTAAAATGTGTGTCCAATCAGTTTTTACCAAGCAAACATCCACAACTGCATTCAACACCACATCCTTTGCTACACTTAACTCTCCATCATTGATATGGGCAACCCTCGGCCATCTTTCTCTCATTTGCCTCTCCAACACTAATCACAATAACTGATTCAAATCCACTCTGTTTAGTCTGTATTCTTTGAACACACTCTCTAGTTCCTTTCATAGCAGGTTAGGGTTTTCTCTGATATTAAGGAATTGTTTCTTAATACTCCTTTAATTAGAGGGTGTCCAAGGGGTCTGGATTACAATAAATCTACCAAGTCTGTGGGTGAGTCCCTCAAGGGAAGAAGAGTATAAGAGGAAAGACCCTCATCATTACCGTCAACTGAGTGGGAAAAAGGGAAATGTCTTCTAGACAACTGTTCTGCAACCTGCCTCACACATTGTAAGGTTATAGTGATGCTTCATTCTCAAAGGTCTCTATGCCCCAGAACGAACTATGAACAGGCCCTGCACCATTCCATGGTAAGAGAATAAGCATCATGTTTAGTAGTTCGCACCCCTATACCAGGTGCTTTCCTATCAGTTGGTCATATCGTAGCACTCATTTACGCGTTACCTCTTGTGCTCCAATCACTGTTTCTCCTACATGAGCTGCTTCGTTTCTGATGTGTCAGCAGGGGCAGCCACAGCCTCATTGACTGTCATTGGGAATGTAGCCAGAAGATTCTTCTCCCTCAGGTCCTTACTATTCATCTTTTTTTATCTATGGTTCAGTGATCAAGGGCAATAGATATGAAGGAGGCAGAGGAGTTGGAGCACAAGCCCTAAGTCTGTCCTTGAACTAACTAATTTGTTACTCTCATTTCTCTAGAATAGTCCTCATTCCCGGTATTGGAATTCGTGCTTATGCTTGCCTCTTTCCTCATGCCATTGAAGGAAGAGAGTCAATTTCTCAGCATCTTTTTATTTTTGTGCTCCTTAAGTTTCTTCTGCAAGTTTGCTAATCTTCCTGTGCAAAAGATACCATGATCAGGACAAAAATTAATCCCATCGTTGTTAGTGAGTCCCATCCACTCTTGTAAGTCTTGTTTACTGCATTATTGGTACACAGTTTGGGCAGGAGTCCCTTTCATAGTGGGCTTGTTATGTTTACATTTCTCAGCCCACATCTCTGTTCCTTAGTGTTCACTCATACAAGGGTAGCAAGGAAGTGGTCTGATGGCTTTGTGCCTGCAGCTCATGCTGTGGAAGGAGGTAGGAAAGGAGATGGAAAATGAGAGAGGGTATTTCTTCTAACTGATCTTCTGCAGAGGAGGAAAGGTATCATGCACTCAGACCCAAAGATCCCCCGGTGTTCAGCGAACCTTCACTCTACATCTGGAGGGGCTGGTGAAGGGGTCGGGGCTGCTGTATCAGAGGGCCTATTTCTCTCACATGTTCATCCTTCAAGGGTCTGTGCTTCAGGTTCAAGCTCGCCTACCTATCGTCCCTTCAACTGCCCTATTTCAGGAGCCCACTTGCTTTAAACCATGGGTTCATACTCCTACACGTTTTCTGTTCAATGGACTCCCCCAATCCTGCCTTCCCTACCAACATATTTTTCCTGTGGTCTCCTACCCAGACGACATTTATGCACACCATTTTTAATCCATAGACAACCATGAAACAATAGAGACTATGCAAAGCAAGTAAGCACATGTGCGGTTCTGGGCCGTGCTCCACACTAGTCGCCCTGGAGAAAACCCTACCTCTTGTTCCTGGGGTTGTCTTGTGGAATCTGATCCATTGCTCACCTGTTTTCTTTTACAGAGTTGATTTCCCACTGCCAATGCACCACCTGTTAAAATAAAGCACACAACTTTGGTAAGCGCATAAGTCAAACATTGGTGTAATGCAAAAACAGCAAGCAGCGCAGTGAATAATCAGGAGACAATTATTATTCCAACTGTTCCAATTATTCCATTTTGCCTAAAAAGGTCACTTGAAGCATGTAATGCTAACATGTATTCAATTTTGGATATCTTTTATACACTTTTTTCCTTTAGAAGAAGTCTATGAAGCAAAATGCACATAGCAGAAACGTGATTCTTCGGTGAAACCTGTCTAATGAGCAGGTAGCAGGCTCTGCTTAGGGAGTAAAATGTTAAACTTGAAACTGAGAAACGAATGCGTGAACACATTGTTGAAGTCATTAATTCCGTATAATCACTCTTCTGGTTGGCATTGAAAAGAAGGCTACGCTTTACTACGAGATACAGGAAATGGTCAAATTTACTATCTTGAATAAAATAGCTTCAAGCCAACTAGTCATGAAACTTACCATGCATATTGAGGCTAATGAGCATTTTAGGTTAATAAAAAATACAACTTCCGCATTTGATTATAAAATATATCAGTACACGTTGTGAGATACACATGCTGGAGGATATTACCATTAAAGCAATGGAAATACGTGATTCCATTCACAGTAACACAACAGGATAATTACACATAGTAGTAGTCCTTGGTTCACTCATATTTGTGTTAATGCAGGAGGAAGTGTATTTTACTTTCAATGATGGGCACATCCTTGATATGTTGAGACGTGTTTTGATTTACACTTTTTCCATTTCTAGCATCTGATCACTGACTATATATTTAGTCAACATTTGTGTGTATTTGGGTCATTCGGAGAGGGAGTTGTTACTGTTAAGTAGTCTCTAGCTTTTCATTTTTGTCCCAGTGGATTGCATGTTTTTTTGTACAACTTCTATAACAGATTTAAGTTATTTGTATCACCTTAGTTATGCTTGATTGGTATCGCTGTGAGCTTTCCAGTGCACTTTCAGTGCTTTTTTGCAGAAGAGGTGCTTGCTTTGTGGAAGGCTGGCTCTCCTATTCATGTACACAGGGGCACAGACATCACTGATGCTATTTGGCAATCATAACAAACGGTTTCTTCTAGCCCTAGACTGGTGGATTCATATCTGGAAGCGTGGCATTAAAGGCATGAAATGCTTCCCTTGCCTTCCGATGAAAGCATTTCATGTCTCATCTAATTCATGTCTCATCTCAAACTATCATTGTAGTTGTTATAAATGCTACTGTTAGTAGCAGTGTTGTTATTGGTATTATTATTAGAAGCGACAGTTTTATTTTTATTATTATTACTGGTTGTAGTATGACAGTGTTGTAAATGTTATGTTATTAACACATTATGCTAAAATAGCCTCTTTCTTTTTCTCTCCAATTCTCACTGTTCCCCAGCACTTGCTTTACTTTCTGTCTCTTCTCCATATCACTCTTTCTTTTTTGTGTGCTCTCTGCCTTTTCTCCTTCACTCTCTCCTTGAGTTTTACCTCTCTCTAGTTTTCTCTGTCTGACCAAGTTTCACTCTGTCTCAACCTATGCTCCCTCTCTCCTCTCAGTAAGCTCACTGAGTCTCTGTTATTGCCCCGGCGAATATCACATAAATGCTAAGAACTGTGCATACTTCATAGGAAGTCTAAATGTGCATTATACACAGCCCTTACTTTGATGCTTGACTTCTTCTTAACCAGTGCTTAATCTGTGCCAGTGGTTGCCAGTGGGCCTCATTGCTACTTATTTCACGAGATCAGGACTTTTTGTCACCTCATGGACTGTCCTGGTCCCAGTCTGAAGCAGCATTAATGCACAGAACAGCTAAAGGGCGTGTCTTCCTTGTAGTGTTCTCCCTAACGCCGGTTCTTATAAATGATAATATCACATATGGAGCTTGGTATAACACATTTTTATTCCTCAGCATGTGACTGCAAACTGAACATTCTAAATCATGAATTCTATTCCACCAAACCCGAACACTTACATTTACAGAGTCTGACAGGAACCAAAAGGGTCCCGTCACCTCTAACTCAGGAGACATTACCCCCCCACTGTTAAACAAAAAGTACAACTATTACAAATATGCATCACAACTCTTCAATAAGTTGTCGTAGAGCTCTAATCAGTCACCCAGAATGTGTCCTATAAAGCAGGGAAAAGATAGAGGCTGTGTCCATTACTGTCACTGATGATACCGAAACATCTGCAGACAGTGGGCTTTCAGATGTCTTGGTTGAAACAGGCTTATTTCTGACATCTGGACCTGGTGACTGATAAAGCAGATGCTTGAAATGCGAAGAATCTCGTGTGTTGGATTTCCCAGGATGGTGAGCAGTCACCATGTGTCCTTTACTAGCCACAACTTTAAAAGGTTCAGCATCCAATGGAGAATCAGACTTGTGTTCTCTCCTTTGCCTTACTAGGACTCGATCTTTTGTAAACACAATGATCTTAGCACATCGGTTAACTTGTCTGCATACATTTTCATCTTGTGCTTGTGACACAAATCTGTGTGACAAAGTTTACCATCATTGTTTGATATTTCATTGGTCCATTGTGGCAACTTGGTCGTCGTAGCTCTCCTAAACATCAGTGTGGCAGGACTTTCACCTGTTGTTGAATGAGGAGTCGACCAATAGGCATGAAGAGTATAATGAAGAGTTGATTTGAGGTCAAGCTCCAGTAGAGCAAGCTGAATGGTCTTCTTAAGTGTGCTAAAAAAAAGCTCAACAACACCATTTACTTGTGGCCAAACAGGTGTGCTTTTCTGATGTTTAACATTGAGATGATTAAGAAAGTCTCGGAATTCTCGACTGTTGAAAGGGGAACCATTGTCAGACTTTAGAATTGGAGGAACACCCTTTGTTGCAGAAATGTCATCTAACCTCTCAATAACTTTTTCCTGAGTGATCGATGAGAGGATTTCTACCAAAGGAAAGCAAGAGTACTCATCAATGATCACCATCAAGTGATGTCCATTGTCAATGGGCCCAAAGAAGTCAATAGTGATTCTCTTCCACGCATGCTTCTGGAGATCAGACATGTTCAACGGATTCTGGGTTGTTTTGTGAGATAAGCAGTTGCACATTTTACAGGCATTTAATTCCCTTTCAACTCTTTCGCCAAAATGAAGAAAACAGACTCGATCTAGGAGAGCTTGTTTAGTGGTGACAATTCCACGATGTTCTTTATGTGCCACTTCAATTACCAGCTGACACAGACTCCCTGGTATGACAATTCTTGAACCTTGCTAGACAATACCGTCCTGAGTAACGGGCATTTCATCTTTCACATTTGTAAGTGGTCAAGTGTGCTGTTTCCAGGATCGATGTGCAATATTGCCTTTAATTATTAAAACGTCACTATTTGTGCTGGTGGAGGTTAGTATTTGTTCCAACAAAATAGCGTCAGGCGTACTGGAATTTACTATGAAGTTAATGTATGCTTCAGCCGTTTTGGAAGTGGTATTAGGACACTGAACTGGCACTCATGAAAAATAGTCAGCACGGTTTCGATCTTTCCCTAGTCCATGCACAATAGTGTAGCCATAGTCCAGTAATTGCAAACCCCAATGTATAAAATGAGGCGGCATCTTGGCTTTCGGATTTCCCAAGATGGTAAGCAATGTATAATGATCTGCGGCAAGAGTGAAATGCTTTACATTTAAAAATATGTGGAAATGCTCACAAGCCCACACCACTGTTTAACTTTCCTCATCATGTGATTGAGAACTCAACATTCTAAATCATGAATTCTATTCATCACACCCAAACACTTATGTCACAATTATACAGAGTCCGTCAGGAATCAAAAGGGTCCCCGAAGGGTTCTTTAGTCTCTAATTCACGAGACACTACATTCCTTCAAACACACAAAAGGTGATTGAAGGAAGGCTTGCAACTTGTCTAACCACTGAAAAGCGCTTCGTGTAGCATCCCAGCCCAATATTCCTTTGCTCACCATGCCACCTCAGTTTGAACCCAGCCATATGCAAATCAGCCTTCACCCTGCTACTCAGGTCCCTCGAACTGCTTAGATTCTTTCTTCTGTTTCCACAAGCGACCAATGGAAATAGAAGAAAGACAACCAATACATTGTCCTTCACTATCTTCTATTTCTACAAAGAACAATGGAAATAAAAGAAAGAGTCTTGCTCTTTGGGATGGAGTGGCTGCTGCTCACCATCTAGACAGGCTGACTTTACAGCTAACACATCGGCAGGAGTCATAGAAAATCATGGGTTGTAGTGCCACTGTGGCTACAGTTACGGCCTGTCTCCCTGTCTCATATAAGTTTGTAAATTAAGCACTGTAATCCTAAACTGTAATGATTTTGGGATGAGAAGGTCAACTAACGCACTGTGTGATAAAGTAAGATACCAGGATCACAGAAATTGACCAAAAGGCAGAACTAGACTTAAACCTCAACTCTCCTTATTCTGCAGCTAGAAATGTAACTACATTTTCTCTCTGCAGTTAATCAAAGAAGTCCTTGTCAGGGACTGGCTCCTTAAGATTCAGTGGAATAACATCAACCTTGCTCCTCTTTGGGTTTAAAGTCTCAATTAGACATTTTCCATCTTTAGTAATTATTTATGAATTACTTCAACATTACAATTGCAGAATTGGATGCCTCACAAGCAATATTCAACAGGAGCTTTTTGGGAGTGCTCTTATTATTAATGTATTTTATCTTTAGCCAGGAAAATATGAGGCATATATATCTGATTCAGGTCAGAATCTCTTCTGCTGCTGAGAAGGGCTCCACTAATGTGTGTTGGGTGTCCCCAGAGGACACCTACCGAGCATAAATATATTTACTTCTGTGAATTTGTGTGCCAGGACTGTGTACAATTACTAGTAGTAATCCTTTAGAAAGAGGTAGGGAGTGGGTGGATTGAGGTGTGGTTTGTATCAAGAGCATCTGAACACCAGCAAACTGTGAGTTTGTAGATATTCAGAAATTCCTCTTGCCTACACTTGCAATTGGTCAACAAGTTGCATCACAAAATGGGCTGGATGAAATTCCCATCCTAGACACAAATACTGTTAGAAATCGGGTCAGGTTGGCAGTCAGGTTACCCCCTATCCAAGCAAGGGCCCTCACTCTAATAAGGGCAATGTAGAAACACACCTGGTTAACCCCCAAAAAAACCCTTGGTAGCTTGGCACGAGCAGGCAGGCTTAACTCACAAACAATGTGTAAAGTATTTGTACCAACACACACAGTAATACAGTGAAAACACTACAAAATGGACTCCACACCAGTTTAGAAAAATAGGAAATATTTATCTAAATCAAACAAAACCAAAATGACAAAAATCCCACATACACAAGTTAAATTATGAATTTTCAAAAAAATAAGAGTCTTATTCCATAGAAAACAACGGAAACGATGATTTTGCACAAAGTACCTGGTTACCGTAAAAAATAAAGCCGCAGGGGCGAATGTGCACTGGAAAAGGCAGCGATGCGTCAATTCCTTCCTCACAAGGGAGGCCGTGCATTTTTTTCTTGTCCGGTCAGGTCAGCAATGCATTGTTTTTCTCCCTCGCAAGAGAGTGATGCGTTGATTTCCGGGCGACTCGGATCCGCACAGAGTTGGGTTGACTTTGACACCCAGGGACGATGTGTGAAAAATCCAGCTGCACGATGTTAGAAAACCGTGCTGCATGGGGTTTGCGTCGTTATCAGCAGCTGCAAGCGGGTATTACGTGTCGTTTCTCCAGCTGCGACGCATCAATTTCCCAGCTGCGATGCAGTTAGAGCATCGATTTTAGCCACGAGGCTGGCGGCACATCATTTATTAGCTGCGTTGCAGATGGTGCATCGAAAAAATACCTGCCCAGCATTCTGTGCGTGGATTTTCAGCTCTTGTTCTGCCAACTTCACCTTTCAAGGGCCTAGGAACTGGATAGGGCATCACTTGGCAGGGCGGGCAGGAGTCTCAGCAGATAGTCCAGATGCTGGTAGAGGAAGTCTTTGATGGCCCTGAGACTTCAAAACAGGAGGCAAGCTCAGTTCAAGCCCTTGCAGATTCTTCAAAAGCAGGAATATACTACAAAGTCCAGTCTTTGTCCCCTTTCACAGGCAGATGCAGCAACTGCAGGATACCCCAACAAAGCACAGTCACAGGCAGGGGCAACACTCCTCCTCAGTGCTTCAGGTCTTCTCCTTGGCAGAGGTTCCACTTGGTTCCAGAAGTGATCTAATTTTTAGCATTTTGGGTCCAATACTTATACCCCTTTCTGTCTTTGAAGTAGCCATACTTCAAATTAAAGTCTCTGTTGTTCACAAGATCCTGCTTTGCCCAGGCCATGCCCCGGACACACATTAGGGGGTTGGAGGCTGCATTGTGAGAGGGCAGGCACAGCCCATTCAGGTGTAAGTGACCACTCCTTCCTCCACTCTAGCACAGATGGCTCATCAGGATATGCAGGCTACATCCCAGCTCCTTTTGTCTCACTGTCTAGAGGAGATTCACAATCACCCCAACTGTCAAACTGACCAAGACAGGGAATCCACAAACAGGCAGAGTCACAGAATGGTAAAAGCAAGAAAATGCCTACTTTCTAAAAGTGGCATTTTCAAACTAACAATCTAAAAACCAACTTCACTAAAAGGTGTATTTTTAAATTGTGTGTTCAGAGACCTAAAACTCCATATTTCAATGTGCACTCAAATGGAGTCTGCACTTTAATAATATCTAAAGGCAGCCCCCATGTTAACCTATGAGAGAGATAGGCCTTGCAACATTGAAGACTGAATTTAGCAGTATTTCACTGTTAAGACATGTAACACACATCAGTACATGTCCCACCTTTAACATGCACTGCACCCTGCCCATGGGGCTACCTAGGGCCTACGTTAGGGGTGCCTTACATGTTTGAAAAGGCAAGGTTTAGGCCTGGTATGTGGGTATACTTGCCAAGTTGAATTGGCAGTTTAGAACTGCACACACAAACACTGCAGTGGCAGGTCTGAGCCACCTTTACAGGGCTACTGATGTGGGTGGCACAACCAGTGCTGCAGGCCCACTAGTAGCATTTGATTTATAGACCCTGAGCACCTCTAGTGCACTTTACTAGGGACTTAATAGTAAATAAAATATGCCAACCAAGGATAAACCAATCAACAATACAATTTACATAGAGAGCATATGCACCTTAGCACTGGTTAGCAGTGGTAAAGCGCCCAGAATCCTAAAGCCAACAAAAACAGATCAGAAAAATAGGAGGAAGGAGGCAAAATGTTTATGGATGACCCTGCAAAAAGGGCCATTTCCAACAGATACCATCTATCCAAATTGCCATGAGGGTGCAGACCATCCCACTAATGACACATTACTCACATATAATGAATATTACATCATGTCTATTATTTCGGATTTTAAATACATGGTTGCTCAAAGCCAGCACTGAAAACTATGGCATAGATAGGTTTCTGACCTTCTGGTGCATCTTTAATGTAACTTTTCTGACCATCTAAGGGCCTTAAAATGGCATCTGCCTGACTTACTGTTCTGGACAATAGGAAACGACCTACATCCATCAGCAAAAGTCATCATGGCAGTAGGTAGATGTTGCCATTGGAACACATTGCTGCCTTTTGTGATCTTGGGCCATTGGCGATGTCTACAGGTGGTGACGGTCTCTGATGTGGCTGACTCCTGATACTGCTGCCAGCGAGACCTCCATGACTTGAGCTGCTGTGTACTGCCTCTGGGGGCAATCATGCCATGTCCTACAGGTGATAGGGCCACTGCCTTCTCCCCTGAGGAGCTGAAGAAGCAGTGGAGGAGGTCCTACCCCAGTATGGACAGTACTGTGGTGCACCAGAGAAGCAGATAAAAGCACCATGTGCACAAATATTTCATTAGCTCATCTATACTTTGCTATTCTAATATACTGATGGGCAATGTTTCTGATTGTGTCCTTAAAGTCTGTAGGGTGCCAAAGTTGTGATAGAATGGGATGGGTTCCTGCTCATGTACTTATGTTTGGTGACAGATTTTGAGTTCTGAGATGTTGTGGAGAGTGGTTGATGTATGTTCCCTGACCTACTTTATGACTGTTGCACAAGGTTAGTGAGTTGGCATACCAGACTCCTCCTGAAATACCATGTTTACAAATGTGTTTGCAGTCTGATCCTATGTGATAACATAACGGCTAGTGCTGTAGATGCATGTTGTCTGCCTGTTTTCAGCTCACATCTGACCTGACTGCATATGCTCTTCTATCACTGGAGGGGATGTTAAAGACAGTCTGTGTTTGGCTTGTTGTACTAACTAATTGGTAACCCTGCCTGTTTTAGTATGGTACATGTGGGCATGACATACTTTTTTATCTATGTTATCCAGGCAGGTCAATGCCCATCAGAAGAAGGGGATTTGGCATGCCATCACCAAGAAAGTGTGGACCCGGGGGTCCACAGCTGGCAGAGCGCCCACTGTAGGAAGAGCTGGGAAGACCTGAGATGCTGGGCTCGGAAGACCGCAGAGGCCCAGCTGGGGATGTCCTCCCAATGAAGACAGGGTGCTTGTCTAGACCATGAGCTCCTTAATGGCCTGCATTTTTGCAGTGGCCAACCCTGAGGTGGTTGGGCATTTGAAGGCAGCACAACAGCCTCAAAGGGGTAAGTACAGACCTAACTCATGTTTGTTCCTTTACCAGGTGATTGAGCAAGTGTGTGTGTGACATGTGATTTGACTCTTTAATCATAAAATTGAAATGTATGACAATTTGAGTTGTTACAGGTTTGCATATGTCCATTGTGTATGGTTGCAAGTTTGTGAAATGAAGAAAGTATGGCTTGTCTACACTAGGCTTGCTTGCCTTTTCTTTACGTTATAGCCTGGTACATGACATCAGAGTACAAAATGTGCATGTGTTGAGTATGTGTTTTTGATTAGTGATTAGCAATTTCACATTCCTAAACTATTGCCTGATTGGTACTTGACTATGTTGTTGTGGATAGGGAACCTGAATCATGTTGCAAGGTCACCTTGTCATGGTATGGTCAGTGTGATTGGTCAATTTCATTCATGATATTGTAGGTATCAGTTAGGTAGCTTAGCAGGTGTTTAACAATGTTTATATTGAGGGACATACATCATATTTTGCTGTGACATGATGTTGGCACTTTACTGGCACTACCTGGGGGTGTAAACAGGATGTAATGAGACTTCTGTGTACTGTATGATGGAAGTGTTATCTTGTGAATGTGATGACCATACCTGACTTTCTGTATTTCAGCATCAGTACCAGCAGGTGAAGAAGACGGGGCACAGCGGAGAGGGGAAGCTTCTGGTCACGGGAGCTCTAGTCACGAGAACACCACCATCGAGGGACCCAGTGGCCTGGAGGGTGAGGGGAGTGCCACGAGGGAGACCGGATCCACTACATCTTCATTGGAATCCTCCTCCAGTGGCCACTCCCTAGTAGTGACGGACCCATCTGGGACCACCCCAGTATCATCTATGTCCGCCACCACCCATACCACCATCCTGCCTGTAGCTCCCCACCTAGTTGGCCGTGCACACCCATCCAAGACGATGGGTGTTTCCTTCGCTGCAGGCACCTTTGCCTCAGCCCCTGTTAGCCATGCTGCCCTCAGTAAGGAGGCTATTGACCTCTGGAGGTTGATCTCTGTGGGTCAGCCGACCATCGACAATGCCATCAGCGACTGGCAACTCAAATCCAACAGTGCAGTGCGTTCCTGGAGGTCATTCATGGTGCACTGGTTGGCCTACAGAGATTATTATAGGCTTAGGCCTCCACATTGATGGGAGCTAGTCACCACTTGTCTACCCTCCCCTTGCCCCCTTCCTCTTCCCAGTCTGAATCCCCCCCTTCCCTGAGCCAGCCAAAGCACACTAACAGACAAGCATGCATCTACCTCAACATCCAAGAGTAGTACAGACAAACATGAGCACCACAATCCACACCACTGGAACGCACACAGACAACATCCACCTGCAGACACAGCAATAGTCATGACCTGCCCTGACACCCCCACCACCCACAGCATCACAAACACAACACCTGACACACCTGCAGATACCACACCAACATTCGGTCATCCAGCCACCACGCCTATCCTATCTGCAGACAGCACCCCAGAAGACCCTCAGACATCTACCCCAGTCACCAAACCTACAGACACCACAGCCACTGAGATACCTACAGATACATACAGCACATCCACCATACCTGCAGTAATCCACCCCAACAGACAGAACCACAGCATTCCCCCGCACCTCCACCCCCTCAGCCCAAGACACATAAACACCCTCACTCACCCACATAACAGATACCCACCAACCACAAGCACACCTCCCACAAACACATACCCAAAACATCCACACATAAATGTCAGACAACCACACCCTTACCCTCCCCACCCAAGCCACCTTCTGATGACCGTCCCTGGATGTAATTTTTTTTTTTTCCTTTCCGAGTTTGATCTTTTCCCAACTCCTCCCCACCCCCGTGGCACCCCTAAATGTTCTGCGTCCCTCTCCAAGGCCATCCCTTCCATCTCCAAGGCCTCCACTACCCCCCTACCAGCACCCATGCTCCTCCTTCCACCAAAAAGAAGTACAGCCCTCACAAAAAGATCAGACCCCTTCCCAAGCCAAAGCCTAAACCTCTCCCTCCCAAGCATAAGCCCAAACTCCCGCCCCCACAAGCCCCAAGGATCCCTGAGGTACCTTCCTGCTACCTTAATGACCCTACCTGTGGAGGTTACATGGAAGTCAGGAGTCAAGTAGAGGCACCATTTGGTGCCTTTGGTGCTGTTTTTAAGTACAATGGACTGGTCTATGGCCTTGGACAATCTTATTCAATTCCATTATTTTTCAAAAAGTAAACCAACCAGTTGTTGGTTTTCTGTTTACATCTTTGTCCAGCATTTCCTTTCCTAGGGTTGAGTTGTTCTTGGCTGACATTGGGTGTGTGCTAGTATTTGTGTGTATGTGCTGCTTGATGCTTCCCGTATTGTCTGAGCAGTCTGTGAGGTTGTGTGCAGTGCTTTTATCCCCCAGGGATAGGGTCCTAAGTTTCATTTCTCTATTTTATTTTGGGTGGGAAATGTGATAATATATTTTTCCAAACCCCACACATAAGATCCAAAAGAAACTTCATGATTTATTAGATTATTGGCATTCTAAACATATCATTTCATCTGAGGATCAAACATTTCTTTCCATTCAAAATCCTACAGTCCCTACTCTATATGTATTACCAAAGATACGTAAAGGAGATAATCCGCCAAAGGGCAGACCAATTATCTCAGGAATTAATTCCATCAGCTATAATTTGGGTATACTTATTGACTAGGAACTACAACCATTCATGCAAAATTTACCATCATTTTTAAAGGATACCAAGGATGTTCTTCAAAAATTGCAGAATGTAGATTGGCAGTCTGACTACATTCTAGTAACAATAGATGTAGTCAGTCTTTACACTTCCATCAAACATAAGGATGGACTGGAAGCAGTTAAAAACAGCCTTTCAACTAGATCGGTTGAATTTACTCAAAGAAATAAAATGATAATTGACCTTCTTTCATTCTGTCTGCAGAGTAACTATTTTCCTTTTGACGGCCAATACTATCTACAACTTCAAGGGACAGCAATGGGAGCAAAATTCGCTCCTCTGTATGCCTGCATATTCATGGAGCCGTCGAAGGATATTGGCTTTGGAATGAGAAATTCAAATTTCTCTCCTAACATATAGGGGGTCATTCCGACCCCGGTGGGCGGCGGGCGCTGCCCGCCGTGCGGAAACCGCCCAAACACCGCCCCGCGGTCAGATGACCGCGGGGGACATTCCGACTTTCCCGCTGGGCCGGCGGGCGATCTGCAAAAAATCGCCCGCCGGCCCAGCGGGAAAGCCCCAGCAAAGATGAAGCCGGCTCCGAATGGAGCCGGCGGATTTGCTGCGGTGCGACGGGTGCAGTGGCACCCGTCGTGATTTTCAGTGTCTGCTAAGCCGACACTGAAAATCTTTATGGGGCCCTGTTCGGAGGCCCCACGACACCCGTTCCCGCCAGCCTCTTCCTGGCGGTGTAAACCGTCAGGAACAGGCTGGCGGGAAGGGGGTCGGAATCCCCATGGCGGCGCTGCTTGCAGCGCCGCCATGGAGGATTCCTTTGGCCAGGGGAAAACCGGCGGGAAACCGCCGGTTCCCCTTTTCTGACCGCGGCTTTACCGCCGCGGTCAGAATTGGCCAGGAAGCACCGCCAGACTGTTGGCGGTGCTTCCACGGTCCCCGGCCCTGGCGGTCATGGACCGCCAGGGTCGGAATGACCCCCATAATCTTTTGGGGACGATATATAGATGATATCTTGTTAATATGGCAAGGACAAGAATCTGTACTACAGCATTTCCTTAAATCAACGACACCTAACCAATGGGACATTGACATAACGTATCAATTTTCTAGAAGTACAATTGAATTTTTAGATCTAACTCTATATACAAGGAATAACCAACTACATTCTCGTCTCCACAGAAAAAAGACCGCAGCTAACTCAATTTTACATGCATCCAGCTGTCACCCTTTAAGTATTATAAGGAACATTCCCTCAGGAGAATTCAGGAGAGCCCGATTGAATTGCAGTGATCCATTAGATTACGAGGAGGCCTCTCTGGAAATTCTACAACGCCTGTTAGCGAGGGTTTATAACAGCCGCAATCTTTACAAAACCAAGGAATACTATGCAAACTTGGATCGCAATATGATGCTTTATAAGCTCAAAAATACAGACAAGAATAACGTTATACGTTTCATCACTAATTATCACAATGGTCACGGTCTGATACGCAAAATTTTAAGCAAACATTGGTATTTATTACAAGGAAATCCATCTATTAACAACTCCCTTTCATCTTATCCTCAAGTTTGTTTCAGAAGAGCCCCAAACCTAAAGGACAAAATTTGTTTTTCATTTTTTACAGACCAGCCCATGAGGCAAGATATGCTACTTAGACCTCAAGGATTCTATTGCTGTACAAAATGCTCTGTATGTAAATTAGGACTCTCAAAAACAAAAACTATCGTTATCAATGATCAGACCTTTAGGATCAAGGATTACATCAACTGTGAGAGCACAAATATTATTTACATTATCATTTGTCCCTGCAAAAAAGCATACATTGGCAGTACAATAAGGGCGTTGAAGACTCGAATACAAGAACATTTTCGCAATATAAAAAAAAATGACACTAAGTATCCCCTGGTAGAACACTATCTGGAACATCACCCTGATGATCGTACCTTTTCTTTTTGTGGACTTAAACAGTTAAAATACCATCATAGAGGCAGAAATTTGAAACTGGAAATACGACAAAATGAGAGTTGTTTCATAATCATGTATGACACTGTTCGAAAAGGTTTGAACCACTACTGGTAACAGTGACTTTCCTTATTTTTATTTACATCTTAGACAACTCAGATTGATTTATATGTTGACTATCAAAAGGACTCTGTTTTTCCTGCAATTACTTACTTGTGATCGTTTTTCTGGTTTAACTGTATCTTTTCCTTTATTGATTATCTCATTTTGAAGTAGATGCTGACTGCAAATTATATTATTTCATTTTTCTTTATAGAGCAATGTTGCCACAATCTCAAATAAACTTTTTCTACTAATATTATTTCTTTTCTGCTATTCCCTTTCTTCCATAATTCTTAATTATTTTTCTAAGAATATCTTGACTTTGAATTATGGTAAATTCACAGTTATTTCACAATATCAAGGCCAGGTCATTTTAGATAGCAACATTCATGTTCACTAGATTTTGAAATGTAGCATAGCACGATGGATCTGAAAGTTCCTGTAATATATAAAGTATTATAAGAATTTACTAAGTAGAATTTCTTTAAAACATTGCAGTAGAGTGAAATTATCGATTTTGGAGCATTTTTCACCCTTGATTCGGGTAAAAAAATCATCACAATATGGCGCTGTTCGTATCCATGAATCTTTTTACTTTTGGAATACTGAAAGCAATGACGGACTAAACCAATACGGGTTAGTCCTCTTTTAAATGCGCTCACACAGAAGAAAGGTTTTCAAAATGGCGTCTGAGTAAGACGCGCTCTCGTTCACTCGGAAGAGGCATGGTTTTGGACAAACGGGTAAGCGTGTCCGCAATCATCAACGCTATTTCTTTGTTTTTGGGACATTATTCATGTTATTCAAGCCTCCCATTAATATCGGGAGAAATATACCGTTTGTGCATGATATATATACAATAATACCTAGTGGCACACCGGAACAAAGGATTTATGAATCTCGCAAATGTGCACTCCATCGTATGTTTTTCTTTCTGAAATTATGCACTAATAATATTTACGATTATATTATGCCACTATGTAATTATATAGAATTTATGATGATCATTTGTAGAACATTTTCATCGCTTTTCCTTTAAATTTTTTCCTGACAATACAGAACAGAATTAGAAATGATGCCACAATATTCAACATAATACCGGTATGCTCCTCATTTGGGCCGATATACACAGGGTGATATATTAGTTATTAAGGTTTAATACACTATTTACGGATTAATGCTATATAAACCTCTTCAGGTTTATCTTAATATATCTTAATACTATATACTAAGCAGCTTGCTATTAACATTACAAAGACTGATTCTTTTAGTGGCGTTTCTTCTTATTTTCCTATTAATAACTTGACTTCTCTGGACTAATACCACCTCTTCACGAACTTTGACATAGTATCATCAGTTATTTTCTTCTTGGTCTTCATGACACCTTTACCATACTGAACCTTTCAGTATATCTAATTCATGGATGATACAAATGGGAAGGTCACAAGGTGTGCACGCTCAATAAGCATCACTGATCACTAAAAACATTGTGGGGTCTTTCAGTGACCTTAATCTACCTATTTTATTATTTTGTAGCCTTGAGAAAGCCCCAGGTGTATTTTACCATAGGGGGCGAAACACGTGTTGGCTATTCGAACTACATCCAAAGGCTATTCGAACAACATCCAAATCATTTGGTTGGACAACTGATGTATTCAAAATTCAAGCATGGATTTACCCATTTATTTATGATTATTCAACTTTCATTAACCGTACAATGATATGGATCCATAAATTTCTAAATAAAGTTTTGTTAATCATAATTCAACTTGAAATGTGGGTTCTCATCCTTATATAAACTTTGAATATATTTTGTATGTTAATGTGATTATTATGTGGAATTGTTTGTATTATATGCATTTATTTGATGTGATGTTTTGAGTTAGCTTTTAAGTTTTGATGTTTTGAGTTAGCTTTTAATTTTTTTTGGTTGGTGATTTAATTTTTAAAAATAACTAATATATAAATCTATTTTTATTATATCAGTGTTTATTAATATTGCAATTTAATTTGTTTTTTTTACTGATGTAATAAAACATTGTATTCCTTAAAAAAGGATTTGGTTTGTTGGTTTAATGTTTATTGTAGTTTTTGAGGACTTTTGTAGGTTACCATTTATTTTATAGTATGGTTTTGGCTATCATTTCCAAGTAGTCACCGCCGTTGTTATTTGTGAAGAGTTTGATGTTAAATTGTACCAAGTTGGACATTCTTTTAGTTAATTTGCTAAATTTAAGGCCAATTTGGTTAACAGATTACTCTATTCTTAGTTCACTGTAGTTTTGGTAGCTTTTCTCTTTTTGTTTACTCTTTAGCTCTTTTTCGATAAACTAGCATAGATTGAGTTCTGCTTAGTGTTGATTGGAAGGTATTGGGCCATCCTGCCACTGTGATGTTTGTTTTAGCTTACTATGCCAGGATGCAGTCATAGACATTCCACCACGGTATCTGGAACTTGGCTTGGAATCTGTGTCGTGAGCGATGCACTCTGCCAACCCAAGTGCCTTTGAAGTAGTCCATTAGGTAACTTAGTTTGTCTACCTCTGTGAAAGGGACATAGGCTAGTGCTATCATTTTGTTTATTTTGAAGGTGAATTGGCTCTTAGTAGAAGATTCTACACTCAGGGTCCGATTACAAGTTTGGCGGTCAGACTTCCAGACTGCATCTGCGATGGTCTCCATACCAGCGTATTATGATGTATGCAGGCTGAACCGCTGCCCGCCAAGACAAATGGCAGGCCGCCAGCTGCATGTCTACCTATGATCTTGGCGGTGCACACTCCATCGCCGTCATGGCTGTGGGGAACTGCTGAGCCCATTACAAAAACACAATCGTCATGGTGGTCTCCTTGAGGTGGTTACCTGACGGCTGTCAGCCTCTGCAGTACGCATTCAGCAAAGCAGCAGACAAGTGCCCATTGGATGGATTGAAAAACAACACAGCTGACATACGTTGGCCCGGTGGGCACACCTGCAGATCACACTGTAAAACACACCCCTTCCCATTCCATGATTCTTTGCCTCTCCACCACAGCCCTGCAAGAAAAAGACCAAAGATCACTGTTTTTTTTATTGATAGATAAGGCACTCCTTTTTGCCACCATCCTATTTAACATCTTTCACACACTTTTGTCCGTTTACTTCCTATATCACTTTTCTTGTTAAGTAAGCCTCAGTCACCCACTTTAATTTACATCCATGTTATGTCCCCAAAATCCCTGTTTTTCTGAAGATGAGTTGTGAGTCATGGTGGATGAAATCATAAGAGTAGAGCCACAATTCTTTGGAGCCCATGTACAGCATACTAATGTCCTCCTTTGTGTGTCACATTTTCACTCTGTGTACTGATCCTGAACCATATTACATTTCTGATGGGAGGAGTACTCTGTACTTTGAACTTCTGACCTACTCCTATGATTTCATCCACTATGACTGACCCCTTCACTTTTCAATTATGTTACTTTTTGCCGCACTGTAATACATTCACCAGTCACTAACACATTGTCTGCTTTCTTAAATTTCACATTTACCAATGTATCAAAATAGATATGTAAGAACATGTGAAACACACAATGAAAAAACAAGCTACTTGGGGAAGCAGGGACATGTTGCATGTACACAGTGCCCAGCTCAGGATTACAACCATTCCACACAAACACATACATACAAGGGTCTTGTCAAAAAAGAAATTGTATTACTTTGTTCAGCTCATAGGCTGTCAATATGTCTAAAACATAGCAAATCATACACGATTGAATCATACTGTGAAAATGATGAGATTTACAGGTACAGACCTCCAGAACATGGAAGGAAGGGCTATATCAGACATTGGCCCTCATTACAACCCTGGCAGTAAATACCGCCTACCGCCGTGCCGACGGCCGGCAACATACCGTGACCACGACGGTAATCCGCAACGGGTATTATGCCCCATACAGAGAATTCCGCCACTATACAGTCACCCACACAAGTCCGCCACACCAAAGGTTAGTGATAAACTGGCAATAGCAAAACCCACACCGTTACGCCAACAGGAATACGCCCACAGTATCACGAGCCACGAATCAACGCAGTGCTCTTTCAACCATTGGCAGTACACACCGCCGCACTAAAAATGCACACACACTTACAAAACTACACCACATTGGACAATTCTAACTACACACACCTGACACACTTACACACACCACACCCACACACCCACACACCCACACCACTATAAAACACACACCCACATTACCCACAACCCCTTACAATGAAAAAAAGAGACCAAGCACAGAGAGACAAGCAAAGAGCACTCACACAATCAGAGGCACAGAACACCATCACCCATACACCATCCACGCACATCACAGTATACACCCCAACACATCACCCCACACATCACCTCACACATATCACTCACACCACATCCATGGCACCCCAAAGACACCCCAGGTTTTCTGAGGAGGAGCTAAGGGTCATGGTGGAGGAAATCATCCGGGTAGAGCTACAGCTATTCGGATCACAGGTGCAGCAGACGTCCTTTGCTAGGAAGATGGAGCTATGGCGGAGAATCGTGGACAGGGCCAACGCCGGGGTACAGAACCCAAGAACAAGGGACGACAAGGACGATATCAGGAAGAGGTGGAACAACCTACGGGGGAAGGTGCGTTCCGTGGTTTCAAGACACCAGATTGCTGTACAGAGGACTGGCGGTGGACCCCCACCTCCTCCCCCACAACTAACAACATGGAAGGACCAAGTCTTGGCGATAATGCAACCTGAGGGCCTCGCAGGAGTAGCAGGAGGACTGGACTCTGGTATGGCAAATCTCTATTACTGTATCCCCCACCATACCTGCATGCCAACACATACCCCCACCCTTACCCTCACTCTACCAACTAACATATATCCCACTATCACAACCCACCCATCCCAATACCAAGCCCTGCATGCAACAACAATACATGGACCCCCATCACAGACCTGCATGGGCACCCATCACCCCAGCATTCCCAACAGAGAGACTCACCCAGCCCACAAAATCACCACTCACACAAGGCCAAGCCAACAGGGAAAGCACAATCATACAGGGAAACACAGTCATGCACAAGATGACGCACGCAGATACATTAAAAATGCATTTGCATCCCAACAGGACCCTTACCCAACGTCACCGGAGAGGAGTTGCCAGCTACATCCAGCCCCCCCAAGAAGAGGCCCACAGTGATGACAGCAGCTCTGCACGCCTGGATCATGATGACCAACTTGGCCCATCAGGGACCTCTGGACAGTCGGTTCCCCTGCCACAGTCCCAAACCACCACAGAGCCTCCCCCCTCAGGAAACACCACCACAGCACCCACCCAGCGGGCCCATACCTCTGTTTCCAGGGCATGTCAATCAGCAGTGTGTCCACCACTACAGGGACCCCGGGCAACCTCACAAACCCAGGACGATCAGGGACCTGGGGTCAGTGGCAGTGGGCACACGATTCAGGGGACAGAGGCACAGGACAACAGGTAAGCTGGGAGAACTGCTGTCCGACAGGGGGAGGACAGGCCCAGGGAACCGACCCTCACGAGGCACTCTCAAACATCATGGTAGCGTATCACCACTCCCAAGAGACCATGGGCCAGGTACTGGCCAAGTTACAGGAGACCCAGTGGCTGCAGGAGGTACAGTACCTGGGGATCAGGGACGACCTAACTAAAATATACACTATCCTGGTAACCATTGCAGGGGTGCAGACTGACATGGGCAAGACCATGAGGGACGCAGTGGCACAACAAAGGGCCCCTGACACTAGCCAAACCGAGGAATAGCCTTCCACCTCCGCCGGCGCTAGTGGACAGGAGGCCCCGCCACAGGACCAACAGGCCACCAGAACCCCACCCCCTGCAGAAGGAGAACCACCCCGCAAACGGTCCCTGCGATCCAGGTAGAAGACAGAGAACATAGCAAAGACCCCCGCCAGGAAATAAGACTCTCCTGATTGTCACCCTTCTGTCCCACTATGTCACCCTGTCCACCTTTAATTGCCATTGCTCCCCTTCCTATGCCCCCTTGGACAATGCACCTGTGATACCAATAGTCTGGACTCTAACTGGACATTCCTCCACCATCACTCCAGCCCCTTGCACTTACCCCCATACTTATTTGCACAAAATAAACACCCTTGACACAAACCATACTGGAGTCAGTGTAATGATTAGCAAAATGTATTATTACAACATTATCAAAGCATTGCAACGTCTATGTTCAGTGAAATATACTGCAGGATGACCTTTGGTGGGCAGCAGTACATATAGCAGGAGCCAGAATGGCATACACAGATCTGAAAATAGAGAATCCAAAGGGAACAGTCAGTGTCCATAGACAGAGGGTAAGAGCCTGCTATGTACAATGTCCAAAGGTTTACTGTAATGTAATGATGAGTTACAGTCTCTTACCTGTGCGTCACTGGAAGTACTGCTGTATAATGTTTGTTCTGTTGTCCACATCTTCTTCATCTGCCTCCTCTTCCTCACTGTCTACAGGCTCCACCACTGCCACAAGACCATCTCCAGGCTCATCCTCCTGCAGAAAAGGCACCTGCCGTCTCAAGGCCAGGTTGTGCAACATACAGCATGCCACAATGATCTGGCACACCTTCTTGGGTGAGTAGTACAGGCATCCACCTGTCAGATGGAGGCACCGGAACCTGGCCTTCAGGAGGCCGAAGGTTCTCTCAATAATCCTCCTTGTACGCCCATGTGCCTCATTTTAACATTCCTCTGCCCTTGTCCTGGGATTCCTCACTGGGGTCAGTAGCCATGAGAGGTTGGGGTAACCAGAGTCACCTGCAAATATCGAGGGACAACTGTTAGACACACACTAACCCTTAGGGACAACCCCATACTCAGACCCCAACTTATACTGTGTGGGGACCTTGGGCTCACATATTAGCCACACCTGGTGCCTCTGGAGTTGCCCCATCACATAAGAGATGCTGGTATTCCTCAAGATATAGGCGTCATGCACAGAGCCAGGATTTTCGGCATTCACATGGGAGGTGTACTGGTCCGCCAAACACACCATTTGCACATTCATCGAGTGATAGCTTTTTCTATTCCTGTAAACGTATTCATTTCTTTGGGGGTGGGGACAAATGCCACATGTGTACCATCAATGGCACCAATGATGTTGGGGATATGTCCCAGGGCATAAAAGTCAGCTTTCACTGTGGCCAAATCATCCACCTGGGGGAAAACGATGTAGCTGCACATGTGCTTCAGCAGGGCAGACAGCACTCTGGTCAACACATTGGAAAACATTGGCTGAGACATTCCTGATGCCATGGCCACTGTAGTTTGAAAGGAACCACTTGCCAGGAAATGGAGCACTGACAGAACCTGCACTAGAGGGGGTATTTCTGAGGGCTAACGGATAGCTGACATCAGGTCTGGCTCCAATTGGGCACACAATTCTTGGATTGTGGCACGATCAAGCCTGTATGTGATGATAATGTGTCTGTTCTACATTGTCGACAGGTCCACCAGGGATCTGTACATCGGAGGATGCCGCCATCTCATCATCTGCCACAGCGGTTGTAGCCTATGGAGGAGAACGGTGAGAAGAAGGTCATATTTCCACATAGATGGCACAATTGTTGTTGAATTTATCTCACAGAAGCAGTATGTGAAGTCGAGAGTCAGTTGATGTGCCAATGTCTGCTGTGACGCAGTTAGGTGCCATGCCTTGTGCCCCCTGAAATGGCATCTGCCTGACCTGTGAGCAGGGACAAGGGGAAATGAGGTAAGTGCGCTGGCGTTGTGCTGCATCATGGTAGGCGGTCGATGACCGTCGCGCAACTTCGCATTGGTTATCATTGGGCCCTATGGGTCCCAGGAGCCAATGACGATGTACGGTGATGGTACACACCGCTGCGGACGTCACTGCAATTTTCTAGCTATTCACTCACTTGCTACCTGACCATCAACAGGAGAGGACCTACACTGCGTGTGCTGCTGTGACCTGAGTCTGGAAGCGACAATGGCTAGAGTGTCTGGGGAAAGGGCCCCTGCCTTCACTGCGGAGGAGTTGGAGAAACTGGTGGATGGGGTCCTACCCCAGTACACGTTACTCTACGGTCCTCTAGACAAACAGGTGAGTACACTGTGAGCATGATGTGTGGGCAATGCATGTTTGCAGTGGTGTGGATGTAAGCCACATGTTGGAAGGTGCTAAGGCGTCCTGGCTTGAGTGCTGCATGAGAGGTGGTCAGTGCATGTGCGTCAGGGCATGGGTGGGAACTGGTGGGCAATGAGTATGACGGTCTGGACGGGTGAGTAATTTCCTTTTCGGCTGTCTTTTCCCTCTAGGTCAGCACCCACCAGAAAAAGGGTATTGATGTGCCATCGCCAAGGAGGTGTGGACCCTGGGGGTCTATCACAGGCGGAGCACCCACTGCTGCAAGAGATGGGAGGACCTGCGCCGCTGGACCAAGAAAACGGCGGAGGCCCAGCTAGGGCTGGCCTCCCAATGTGGAAGGGGTGCCCGTTGCACGATGACCCCCCTGATGTTCCGCATCCTGGCGGTGGTCTATCCGGAGTTGGATGGGCGCTTGGGGGCATCGCAGCAGCCACAAGGGGGTGAGTACAGATTCTGAAAGCTGACTTTGCGTGCTTTAGGAGCTAGCAGGGTGGGGGATGGGGCGGTGGGTGCCCTTAGGCCAGGACGATCATGGCAGGGTACGTCCCTTGTGTGCAGGCTCTGAAGCACTCCTACCCCAGTGGTACAAGTTGCCAACTACTACTGGGCAGGGTCCTGTGGGTGTCAGATGTGCAGATGCTGGCGTTAGGCATTGTACCCCATGGGGTGGTGAATATCTTAGTGACTGGTTGGGCATGGCCTAGTGCATAGGGCTGCTCCCTGTGTGTTGTGCACGCCAACGGTAGTGGTGTTGCTGGCACTGACCAAGTGTATCCTCTGTCTCTCCCCCCCTTTTTGTTTTGTCACCCTGTCCTTGCGTGCATTAGCATCATCTGGCGGAGGAGCAAAGGCACCAGCGATGGAGGGAGCTGCATCCCTGGAGGCCGAATCCACCGAGGCTAAAGACACCAGTGGGACGGAGGGCGAGGGGAGCTCCACGACGGCGATAGGAGGGGAGACCAGTGGCAGCGATTCCTTCTCCGATGGAAGCTCCCTGGCGGTGGCGGACACCTCTGTGCCTACCCCAACAACAGGTACAGCCGCCACCCCCTCTACCAGCACCGCCCTCCCAGCAGCCCCTCAGCGTGTGTCCCGTGCCCGCTCACCAGGAGGGTGGGCATCTCCTTCTTCCCAGGCACCTCAGGCCCTGCCCCAGTCAGCCCTGCTGCCCTCAGTGAGGAGGCTATTGACCTCCTGCGATCCCTCACTGTTGGGCAGTCAACTATTCTGAATGCCATCCAGGGTGTTGAGAGGCATTTGCAACAAACAAATGCATACCTGGAGGCCATTAATTCTGGCGTGGTGGCCCAACAGAGAGCATTTCAGGCTCTGGCATCAGCACTGATGGCAGCCATTGTCCCTGTGTCCAGCCCCCCCCTCCAAGTTCCACTACCCAGACCCAATCCACTGTACCTCAACCAATCCCAAGCACACTTTCAGACCAGCATGCACACAAATCAACACACAAAAGTGGCTCAGGAAAACATAAGCACCACACATCATCTCACAGGCACTCACAGAAGCACCATACCCATGCAAACATACCAACATCCACTGCCTCCACTGTGTCCCCCTCCTCCTCTTTGTCCACCTCCCTCCCAGTAGCGTCTCCACTCACATCTGCATGCATTACATCATCATCCACTACCTCCATCACCAGCACGCCCATCACTACACACCCCTCACGGGCAGTCACCACCCCCACAACCATGCACACATCCCCTGTGTCCTCTCCCAGTGTGTCTGTGAGCCCTCCTCCCAAAGTACACAAACGCAAGCACACACCCACCCAAAAGCCATCCACCTCACAACAGCATCCAGCCCATTCACCTTCTCCCAAACTCAGCAGACGTGCACCTCCTATAACGACTCCCTCTTCGTCCACTCCCAAACCCCTCCATCTTCCCATCCCAGTGTGTCTAAAAAGATTTTCCTGGCTAACATTGACCTCTTCCCTACGCCTCCCCCCGTCCTTCCTGTAGGGCCGGGGTGTCAAGATCCCAGGCCAGCACCTCAGCCACCAACTCGGCGTCCGCTGTGGTAGCTGCAAGTCCCAGGGGATCAAAGGGGGCACCCGTCAGGGCTGGCAGTGTGCCACCGACCAATGCAAAGGACCAACCGAGTTTGCCACCTGCCAAGGTGAAGAAGGGGCCAGCATGCAGCACGTCCAAGAAGCACAACCCCCCAGCAAGGCCTCCTCCAAAACTGCATCTGCCAATGCCAATGTCCCAGAAGCGTCTGCCAAGGTGAGGAACTGCAAGAAAACCCAAGACAAGGCACTTCAGGCCTCGGAGCCTCCAGGTGAGGGACTGGTGCCTACCATTAGTCCTGACAGCCCAGCAACCTGTACCGCAGAAAGTACCGCCGCAGGCACCGCCACCTGCACTGCCACCTGCACCGCTGCTGCCACAACAACAGTCAGCAGCATCATCTCCAGTGGGCAGCCGCCCAAGGCTGCAGGAGATGGCCTGGTGTCTCCCTCCACTACTACCAGCACCTGCACCACGTCCACCACCGGCAGCATCTCCACCACAGACACCGCCGCAGGCACCACCACTTGTACTGTTATATGCACACCACATGCCCAGCCGGTGCCACTACATCTGTCAGCAGCAGCATCCCCAGTGGGCAGCCGTCCGAGGCTGCAGGAGACGGCGTGGACCCTCCACCCACCACTTGAATCACCACCACCAGCACCGGCACTACCAGCAGTTTTCAGCCTAAATCGCCGCAGGATGGAGTGTGGCTCTGCCTCCATGGACTATAATGCTACCCGTTCCCTGCACATCTCGTGCCACAGACACCCAGGTGAGGGAATGGGAACTGCCACACCCCAGGTGCAGCATCACTGGGCACAAGGTCCCCTCCAGAACCAGTGGAGATATGCATCCACTCACCCTATCCTTGGCAGGATGAAGCAGACTGGGCAAAAGGCCCCCTCCAGAACCAGTGGAGAAATGCATCCACTATCACTATCCTTGGCAGGATGAAGAAGACTGGGCACAAAGCCCCCTCCAGAACCAGTAGAACATGTCACCTACTTGAGAGACTGTGGCTTTGCACTCCCCAGGACCAAGCAGTGGGCAAACCACCCACTTGAGAGACTGTGGCTTTGCACTCCCCAGGACCAAGCAGTGGGCAACCCACCCACTTGAGAGACTTGAGAGACTGTGGCTTTGCACTCCCCAGGACATCGTTGTGGGCATGTTGCCCCCTCCAGGAGCAGTGGCGTAGTACCAGCTTCCAGCTGAAATGCCCCCTTCCCCCTGAGGTGCCTGTGTGTTTTCGACCTGATGCCCCTGCAGTCTTCTCTCCGTTTTGAGGCTGGAGTCAAGTGTGGGCTTCGCCCATGTTTTTTTGGTCCACTGGGCCACAGACATTTGCCAAGGACAGTGTACGGCCTTCTGTACATATTGTAAATATTTTTATATACTGTTGTTTACAATGATTAACTTTATCTGCATATTTCTAAATATCACTTATTTCACTCAATTCCTTTTGTCCTTGCGTTCTTCCAGGGGGTTACGGGGTGTAAATGTAATGCTGCTGCATGTTTTTGTGTGTATGGTGTTGTGGGTGAGGGTATTGCGTGCGTGTGTCACTCTCTTTTTCCTCCCCCCTCCCCTGTGTGCTAGGTGCAGTACTCAGAGTGGTCATTGCCTCAGCCTTCTTTGATATTCCTGGTGTATTAGCAGATACACCAGCTATGGCAGGACCTGTAGTTCGGGATCTATGGCGTCCTGGTTCTTCGTTGAGTGTCGAAAGGTGAGTGGTTCCCCTTCAGAGTACTGTTTCCGCCGTGCTTTTGATGTCGTTGGTACCGCCCCGGAAAAGCTGGCAGATTGGTGCCTTGTAATAGAGTGGGCGGTACATTGTCTTCCGCCTATCTGTTGGCGGTTACCGTCGTGGTGTTTGTTGCTACCGCTGTGGCGGTCGGTGTGTTAAAGTGGCTGTCTGTGTTGGCGGTTTCCGCCTTGGTCGTGATCCCATTTTTTTTACCGTCGGCCTGTTGGCGGTATTACCGCCGCTTTATCACCGACTGGCAGGGTTGTAATGAGGGCCATTGTCCTGTTGAATAGACAAGCATGAAATTGGTTGATGTCATCAACTGGAGCCATATCGCCTACCTCACCAAAGGAATCCAACATCATCTAATGCAAGACCCAGGCAGATGGCTGATCACAGGGTCATTACAAGCCAGTGCTACTGTGTTCGGTGGCATGACACAGACAAATGTCAGTGATGTACCACAGGCACTTTGTCCTTCAGTGATGAAACACATCAATAACTACATACAGTTCATACAAAAAGAGTGTTTAGCCAATGTGAAGGTAAAGTAACATGACTTTGGTCTAGGCACATGACAAGGAACAAGTCCAATGGAATCTTCTAAACTTCCATCCTATCACTGTGCAAGCTGTCTTCGCACAGGTCTTGTACACCCAATGTCTGTGACATACATTCTCAGGAACAATCCATGTCCACTTTGTATGTCCGAACAGTATCATGTACCTGCCAATGTCACAGCTTGGAAATGTCCCAATGAAGATTTCATGGTGAAGGTACCTGAAGAAACGCAAAAACAGGCAGTATAGTTAAACACCATACACATGACACAATTCACATAGCTAACGCCTGGATAATGCAGTCCATGTTATAAATCTCACACAAACAAACTAACATCTTCAAAATGTGATTGTGTCAAAACCTTCATCATCAGACACACTTTGCCAGTATTTTCCACAGCTTTCACTTCCTAACATCTCCAACAAATATTGTACAATCAAAGTCATGACATCTCATGCCATAGTTACACTCATGAGAAGAAACTGTTGATGAGATCTTGTCGCAAGTCATCTCCTTTCACCACTATCATCTTCATTTGACATTTCCAGATTCCCACCCAGTGGCACCGCAGGCTCCCCCTCCTCTGGGATGTAAGGGATGTTCCTTCGTAAGGCGATGTTATGGAGCAAGCTGTAGGCCGGGGTGATTTGACACATCTTCCTAGGGAAGTGGAGCAGGGCTCCCCCAGTCTTGTCCAGACAGCAAAATCTGGCCTTTAGGAGCCCAAAAACCTGCCCAACTGGCCGACGTGTTCTTCCATGGGTCTCATTGAAGCTGACTTCCCCTGGCGTAGTTGGATTCCTCAGTGGTGGTAGGAACCAAGGACGGCTGGGATATGCACACACAAAACCAGGACAGATGTTGCTTACCAACAAGCCAGGCCCTCTCCAGTTGCAGTTGTGACATCATCTGGGATATGGTGCTGTTCTGCATAACAAAGGAATCATGGGCTGAACCTGGGAACCGGGCAAAGTTGTTTGATAAGCAGACAACCTGCATACTGATAGAATGGAAGTGCTTCCTGTTTCAATAGACTTGTTCACTGGCATGCAGTGGCATGAACGCAATATGGGTGCAATCGATGACTCCCACAACATGGTGGAGGCGACCAAATCCATAGAAGTCAACTTTCACATTGGCTAAATCCTCACATCTGGGGAACTTGTTATAGCTGTCTGTGTGTTTCATCATTGCTGATAGCACATCTTTCAAAACACTACTGAACATTGGTTATGACATACCCCCAGATATAGCTCCTGTATATTGAATTGCCCTGTGGCCAGGAAGTGTAATACTGCCATGAGTCTCACAATGGGCAGTATTCATGTTGAATAATTGTTTTGAGGCATGAGTCCTGGCTCCAACTGATTACATAAATCTAGGATTGTTTGCTTATGCAGATGACCTGCTTTATTACGTCACACTCTTCCATGGTCTGGAGGTCTGTAAATGAACGGAGGACTGCAGAGAGCAAGGGCTGTCAAAGCCTTTTCACAGTATGGGCCAGGCTGGTGCACTTTAACTGTGGCTATGCAACTGAGGCACTGGGCTTACTCTCTGTAGACCTGAATATCCTTGGATGTGGCCAAAATTTGTCTTCAGTCTTCAAGATTTGGCCTGAATGCCTTTACATTGACTACATTAAGAATGGGGACTGAGGTAACCACCTGACCTGGTACTCATTTCCATTGACCCTCATTGCCAATGTGTATCATTGGCTTATGATAGGTCCCTTACTCCCACAGTTCTGTTTCCAACTTTCCATAAGTCTTGTTTGTACAGTACAGGCCTATTGCACAAGGGACAAATCCGCAGTGCAGATAGTTGGTTACTTCAAGGGAGTTCATGACGTGAATCACTAGCTTTGTTACATGCAACCAATCAGACCAAACATACCTTGGTCATCTTTAAAGGAGTGCCACATATGGTGAAAGGTGTATCCTGTGATACCAGTACATACTACACAAACTGACTCAGATGTGGTATGACAATCCAGTAGGTAGACCACAAATCCACACATCCACAGAGAAGCTTTCAGTGGCACCCATGCCAGCCCTTTAATTATCACCTAAGTCTTAGGGTGTAGTCTGTACCATGGTAGTTGCCTGTATAAACCGTATGCAGTAAATCGATGTGATTGGATGCAAAAGTGTCTGTGCATTCATGCACAAGTAGTTTACCCTTCAGAAGGTTACAATAGTGTGTTGTGTTTCATAGTGGCTCACATCACAGTATATGTTGCTCAGCTTTGGGACACATAGGGGGTCATTCCGACCCCGGTGGTCAAGGACCGCCGGGGCCGGGGTCGGCGGGAGCACCGCAAACAGGCTGGTGGTGCTCCACAGGGTATTCTGACCGCGGCGGTTCAGCCGCGGCCAGAAATCGAAAACCGGCGGTCTCCCGCCGGTTTTCCGCTGCCCTGTAGAATCCTCCATGGTGGCGCAGCTTGCTGCGCCGCCATGGGGATTCTGACCCCCATACCGCCATCCTGTGAACAGAATGGCGGTATTGGGTGTCGTGGGGCCCCTGGGGGCCCCTGCAGTGCCCATGCCAATGGCATGGGCACTGCAGGGGCCCCCGTAAGAGGGCCCCACCCTGAATTTCAGTGTCTGCTTAGCAGACACTGAAATTCGTGACGGGTGCCACTGCACCCGTTGCACATCCTCCACTCCGCCGGCTCCATTCGGAGCCGGCATCCTCATGGAGGGGTGTTTCCCACTGGGCTGGCGGGCGGCCTGTTGGCGGTCGCCCGCCAGCCCAGTGGGAAACCCAGAATACCCGCGGCGGTCTTTTGACCGCGCAGCGGTATTCTGGCGGTTCCCTCCAGGCGGGCGGCTCCCGCCGCCCGCCGGGGTCAGAATGACCCCCATTATGTCAGTGGGTTTGCTTAGTCAGTGTAGGCGATGACAAGGGTTGGGGATAGTCAGCAAATTATTTCAAAAGTGTGTAGTTATGCCCCTGTACTTATCACTGCGTGTGCTTTACGCATGCAGTGTGTTGCCAGTTACAAAATGCTTGCACAAGGTGTTTCCAAAATGTGTGTTAAACAACCACTTACCCTAAAAAGTGCAATTGTGACTTATTCATTTATCTATTTCATTCATATACATCAAAGCCCATTAGAAGCAAAGAATTTGGACAGCCATCACCAAGTATGTGTGGACATTGGGTGTCTATCGCCAGTAGATTGTCCACTGTCACAAAACGTGTGAGGATCTGAGATGCTGGGCCTGGAAAATTGTGGAGGTCTAGCTGGAGCTGTTCTTCCAACAGGGGCGGGGTGCATGCCAGACCCTGACCCTCCTGATGGCCCGCATGCTGTTGGTGACAGACCCCAAGCTTGAAGGGCATTTAAGGGAAGCACAGCACCTACAAGGGGGTGAGTCCCGGGCATGTTCCTACCTGTTACATTGCCAGGTTGATGTGTTATAGGCAGCCATCCCCCCATGAATTGTGGAGATGGTTCATGTGTGATACACAAGATGCGTTATCATTTGTGTAGGTATGGCATTTGGTGCATGCTAATGTGCCTTGCCTATTGACTCAGGGACCTGGGACAGACAGAGTACAGTCTACTACCAGCACACTCTATTGGGCAGACACATGGGTGAGTACAGTGTCAATCATCTCATGTTGTTTCATGTTGTGGGTGTCATTTGTACCCAACAGTCCACTTGTCTTCAGTGTGTCACCCCCAACATCAAATAACATGAGGTAATAGATCGCTGTACTTAGCCATGTGTCTGTTCAAGAGAGTATATTGGCATCTGCACCCAACAGGCCACTTGTCTTCAGTGTGTCAAAAGTGCTGGTGTATCACTACTGTCTCTCGTGTGATGGTGGCCATCATACATGTGACATAGCATACATTGTCCTTTGTGTGCAGTCACTGAGGAATTCTTGCCATTGGTAAGTAGGGAATGTACAGTTAAATGATTTGGGTGACATCGCTGTTGGCATTGGTATCTCTGCATACATATTAGCATGTGTACCTTGCACTTTTGTAGTATCATTTCCACTACTTTTTCATACATGATCTACTTGTCTTCATGGGATGATGTCTGATTCCATCACATATGGGTGCATGCCAAAATCTCTTGAAAAATTGTTTTATATTAGGGGTATACAGTTCATGTGGTACCACAGACAGGAGTGTCTCAACATTGTTTGTTGGGTCACACGTACCCTAAGCTGGTACTCCATGTCATGTATCATGAACAATTGCGGAAGCAATGAAGGATGTGACAGGCAGACCTACAGTAATTACTCACAATGTGCATTACATGCCATTGATGTTGAATCTTTTGGCTAAGTGGTTTGCACATGTTAATTGGTGAAGGTTCCTTACCTGTCTGTTGACATGCATCAGGGAGTGACATGCAGAAATGTTGGAATCATACGTGAGTGTGTACACTCAATAATCCAATGGAATCTATATTTGCATGACAAAAAGATTCAGTGATGTGCCTTCCTATTAAGAAACATGTTAAAGGTCCTCTTCAGATAATCAAGAATTTCTGAGCCACAACAACATTCAATGGACTGTTGCCATTTAGTTATTCAATGTTAGAAGGGTGTCCTCAGCAGTCCCAATCAAGATAAGTGATTTTCCTATGCCTAGCTGATTCATTGTGCTGTGGATATTTGTTGACAAATCTCCCAGATAGTTTGAACAGATTGTCTCCAGTGTACTTTTCTATGCAAGATGTGTTATCTAGCAAATCAGCATTAGTACGATTTCTGTGAGACTATTTAGGCAATAGACATATTGTGAAGTGATAATTGGTGAGTTTTCACAGTGTGACATGGGTGTTTCCATGTCACCTTCTTCTGGCTCCTGTACTTCTTACTGCAACATGGCTGGATTATTTTTCCATCATTTCATCATGATGTGGTACTGTGTACATGAACATTTGCTGATTGCAGGACCTTGTGTGGAATCTGTGAGACTGAACTTGGCATTGTCATAAGATTTGATGCAACAGGTTACTGAGGGTGCTACAAGAGCCAAACCATTAAAGGTGACATGATCTCCTACTTGATCCATGGGTATTGTGATTGGACAACTTCACTCATGCAAATTAAGTTGTCTATGATTCTGAAATTCCTGTGGGTAATTGTTTGCAGTTCATATAGCATGCATGCACGTGGTGTTTCAAATGTTGAAGCCACTTTGGAGGACCTTGTGGCTCGGGGCTACTGTACATTATGGTAATGTTTTGTAATCAAAGCTTCTGTTCAAGTGTGTGCAGGCACATGGAGTGACCCTATTTGTCTTCATCATTTCAGCATCAACACAGGCAAGCAGAGGAGACAGGGCTGACATCAGTGGGGAAGCAGCTGGCCAAGGTACCTTTGGTCATGAAACATCAGACGTGGAGGGAACCGGCTCAACATGGTCTTCTTCTGAATTGATCTCCAGTGGACACTTCCTAGTGCCCCTACGCCTGTTCCGTCCTTGTCCACCACCCCCAGTTCCATCGCCTCCCTACCTGCTGCTTCCCACCCAGGTGGCCTTAGCCGCTTCCCCAACAGGGTAGCTGTTTCCTTCACGCCAGGCAACTTACCCACTGCCCCTGTTGCCCCTGCTGCCCTGAGTGAGGAGATTATTGACCTCCTGAGAAGCATCTATGTGGGTCAGACTGCCACTCTGAATGCCATCCAGTTGCAGGGCAGCCAGCTCCAACAGATGGTTGCGTACATGGAAGGCTTTCACAGTGCTATGTCTGGCCTACAGAGATATTTTCAGGCTCTGGCCTCCTCCCTCATGGCAGCCTTCCACCCTTCTCCACAATTCTCCCCTCACCTTCCTCTTCCCCATCCAATTTCCTTATTCCCACCCCTGTACCAAGCACACTCACACATAGGCACGCACACCTCAACAGCCACAAGCAGCACACATAAACACAAACACCATAATATACAAGCACGCAATCACTCAACAGACACTCACCCCCACCCACACAGACACATCTACCACTCCCGCCTTACACATCACATCATAGCCCACCAAGAGACGCAAACAGCCACACACAAATACACATAACAGACACCAACAAAACACAAACATACTTCAGACACACACATCAGCACCAACAACAGCCACACCCACACCTGATACAAGCACTTCCTCAACCTCTCAACCCCTAATCCCTCCTAAACACCCTACCCACTTCCCCAAGAAAGTTTCATGTTTGCCCTTCTCCTTACCCTACCCAATTCCCAAAGAAAGTTTCATGTTTGCCCTTGTCCTTACCCCTGTGAAACCGCCCCTTTCAAAGCAAAAAGGACCCCGCTCACACCCCAACCCAGCCCTTCCAAGTCCTCCCCTGTGACACCTGTCCCTCTCCCCCTCCCTCTCCACCAAATCCAACCCCAAAAACAAGCCTACCCCTCCCAAAGTGAAGCCCACCTCTCCCAAGATCAGACCCAACCATTTGAAACGGGACCCCACGCAAGAGTAATCATTGAGGTGCCTGGAATGCCCACTAGATGCCCCTTCCTGTGGAGGTTCCTGCTGTGGCAGTGATTTGTGAGGCAACTTGTGGGGCACAGCAGGGTTCTCAGGACATTCGATTCAAGGACCGGCCATGTTTGGAGTGTTGAAAATAAACATCAGTTGGTTGCTTTGCTTCACATTGATCCTGTCATTACTTTTCTACCTTTTGATGTTCTTGAATAATTTGTGATGTATGATTACAGTTGTGTTTGTTTCACCCTGATTGATGGTCCATTTAATGTGGATGGTAAGATCTGACTTTTGAACAAGGGCTGGAGTCACCCATTACAAGGGAAATGCCTGATGAATGGATGTTTGGGATGTAATCCAATTGGGGTGGCATTACATTGGGTGGTGTTTCATATGGTAAGTATTTCATCTTGGCTTGGCTATTGTTAACTTCTATTGGGCTACATGTCTCCGCTGATGCAGATTGGATATTCGTATCATGTGTGCAAGCTTGAGGTTTGTTTGTCCACACATGGAGGGTGTACAATTGTTATCCTTCTTCTATATTTGAATGAACATGTGTCCATTTTAATTTGTGTACCTTACACCTACTTTAGGTGAATGTGCTGTTATTGCTGTATTTGCTTGTATTTGTACTTACACATTTGACAAATAGGCATGATACTTGGTTATGCTATTGGTTATTCCTGATATTGTGCACTGTGAAATGTGTCCCAGGGCAGCAGCCTTCCTGGGGCTCCCCTGATGCTGCATACCTATTCTGCAGGTGTTGTTTAAATTATGAGCTTTGGATGTTTGTCGCTGTTAGAAATGGGGTTTCTGGTTGGCTAGGGTATGCACCTCAGCCAGGCAAAACTTACCCCCTCTAGTCAGGGCAAGGGAGTTACACGTCCAAGATAACCCCTGCTCACCCCCTTGGTAGCTTGGCACGAGCAGTCAGGCTTAACCCGGAGGCAATGCGTAAAGCGTTTGCACAACACACACATATATGTGACGCAATATCCCCACCACAAAGGAAACACAACACCAGATTATATAAAAATACACTGTATTGTACACAACGTAATTATTAGACCAACATCACATAACAGTACTATCCTGCTACCTTAGCAGTTGTCAGAACACGTTACACATTAATTACTCTGCAAACTAGCAGTAGTCACACATAACACACAGGTTACTCAGTATTCTGCAACATAAGCAGTAGTCAGGAAACACGTTATCACATTAGAACACTTGTCATAAGCATATCATAAAACGCCCATAGTAGGAACATTAGAAAACCTATGGCAAGTTAGGGAAACATATTAGCAAGTCATGTCCATAAAAGGAACATGTGCACACATATGTAAACACATCATAGGACAGGCAGGCAATATAACATAATTACAAAGTCTGTAAAAAGAACTTTAAATCAACGTTACATTAGTCCGTTTTAAAGTACCTGAAAAATGATGAAAAGGCACCTCCAGTGCCTAAAACGAATAATGGGGCCCCCGGCGCTCTTCTGCGCAAAACGGGGGCCTCCCTGATCTCCTGGGGTTAGGGGAGGGCGGCAGGCACCTCCTCTATGACAAAAATGGGCCCCTCTGGGGTCCGTAAACACTGGGGCCCCCCCTAGGCCTCCACCGGCCCTCTCGAGGGGGGCCCAGGCCAGAGAAATCTCTTGCGGGGGAGGGGGGGTGCCACGCACCCCCTCCGGGTTGCAAAACGGGCCCCTCCAGGGGCCCGCTAATTCCTGGGGTCTCCCTGGGCCTCCATGGCCCGTCCTAGAAGGGAGACCCCTTCCCAATTGCTTCGGGCCCACGAGGGGGCCCACCAGAGTGCCTGCGGCACGGGCGAGCCTCCGATGAGGCTGCTGCCCCGCCCGCACGCACAGGGAGAGCCCTCCGGGGCTGGAGCAGGTGAGGGAGAGGCGTCCTCCTCTCCCTCCTGCTTGGAAACAACGCCGGCACCAGGTCGGGCCGGCCGGTGCCCCGGGGGCGCTCCTTGGAGCGATCCCTACCCCGGGGGCACCGCTAGGAGCCGGCTTGCTCCTCGGCACTTTGAAAGGGGTTTCCTTGCTCCCCAGGGCACGGAGCTGAGCGCGATCCTCGCGCTGAACAGAAATTACATCCCCGGTCTGCGGCGGTGATTTTCGTCAAGAAGCGCTTTTCACAGCGCTTAGAGAAATTATGCAGCCTGGGCTGCGGCGGTGATTTTCTTTTAACAGAGATGCCGACCAGGAAGCAGAAGGGCATAATTTAAAGCCCGGGCTGCGGCGGTGATTTCCTTTAAGAAAAGAAAAGCGCTTTCAAAGCGCTATGGCACATCAACAGCCCAGCAATTTGAAGAAATGCCTGGATCCTGGATACAGCGTTCTGCGCCAAGGTTTAAAAAGAGCGTTGCAGGGGTCAGGGGCCACAGCACCCTGCCCCTGGGAACAACCAAACAAGAAAGAGCACAGGGCTGGTGGGCCCAGCTACAGGCCAGCACAAGGGGTGCAGATGGTGGCAGTTCCTCTTAGTGACCAGGCAGGTCACAGGTCAGCACAGCAGCAGCAGTCCATGGCGGTTTCCTGGTGAGTCCATTCATCAGCGTTCTGTGTCCAGTTTCAAGTTCCAAGAATGTTCAAATTGTGGGGAAAATTCCCCTGTACTTATAGTCAGTTCTTACAGTGTTTTACAGTGGTAGGGAGAGGAGGTTCCAGCCAGTTACAACTGGTTCTGGGAGTGCCCCCTCTCTCCTTTCAGCACAGGCTCCAAACATCAGTGGGGGGTTAACGACCCTATTGTGTGAGGCCAGGACACAGCCTTTACAAATGTAGGTGTGCCCCGCCTCTCCCTTCTCTCAGCCCAGGAAGACTATTCAGTATGTAGATGCACCTCAGTGACACCTCCACCCTCCCTGTGTACAGGCTGTCTGAAAAGTATGCACAAAGCCCCAACTGTCACTCTGCCCAGACGTGGATTGGAGTCAAGCTGCAAAACACCAGAATCATAAGCACAGATAAATGCGCACTTTCTAGAAGTGGCATTTCTGTGATAGTAATAAAAAATACACCCACACCAGTAAGCAGTATTTATTATCACCATCACAACCATACCAAACACGCCTACGCTAGCCCTCATAAATCAGACAATACCCCTACACATAAGGCAGGGCATTTCTAATGCAATCCTATGAGAAGGCAGCACTCACAGCAGTGAGACACCAAGTTAGGCTGTTTGTCACTACCAGGGCAGGCCATGCAATATGGCACATGTCCTGCCTTTCTACATACATGGCACCCTGCCCACAGGGCGTACTTTAGGGGTGACTTACATGTAGTAAAAGGGGAGTCCTGGGCCTGGCAAGTAAATTTAGATGCCAGGTCCCTGTGGCAGAAAACTGCGCACACAGGCCCTGCGCTAGCAGGCCTGAGACAGGTTTGAAAGTCTACTTCAGTGGGTGGCGCAAGCAGCGCTGCAGGCCCACTAGTAGTATTTAATTTACAGGCCCTGGGTATAGAGATACCACTGTACAAGGGACTTATAGGTAAATTAAATATGCCAATCAGGTATAAGCCAATCATACCAACTTTAGATGGGAGAGCACCTGCACTTTAACACTGGTCAGCAGTGATAAAGTGCTCAGAGTCCTAGAGCCAACAGCGAAAGGTCAGAAAAACCAGGAGGAAGGAGGCAAAAAGACTAGGGATGACCATGCGTATGGCCAAAAGTCCAACACAACCCCCTACCAGCCAAAATCCAGGGGAGAACAATCAATACCTTGATGTACTTTCCTGATTGGGGCGATAGAACAAGGACCCAGGCCCACAACAGCAGGGGCATGTTCCAGTTCTACGCCTTCCTGACTCCACTGGGATCTCTCTGTCAATGCGTCCCAGGCAGCCTAGACCAACCCACGGGGATTCTCTAGCTGCCAATGGCCAGAACCAGGCCCCAGGCCATCTAGGAGCCTCTGGTCTCTGAAACCATAATGAGTGGGGGGCGGTAGCCCCAGGTGCAAAGCAACCTGTCTCCACTCCCTTTCCGATCAGTTCAGGGGCTCTACCCTGCCACTGATCCACCAACCTAGGGTCCGCACCCATAGGTTCTACAGGGGCTAGAGGCGAGGCTCTCCTCCCTCTACCCCTCCTTCTAGGATCCCGCCCTCCTCTCCTAGGAGGGGTATCACCAGAATCCACACTTGCCAGGGTGCTGGGTACAGCAGCCCTGCACAACTTTCTTGCCAGCCCAGGATCACTACCTGGCGACTGACCACCCAACCCAGGGACGACACCCTTGGGTTGCACCGGGGTCCGGGGCGGGCTTCCCCCTCCCTGAACCCCACTTCCAGAGTCCTGCGTCTCCCCACCTCGGGAGAAGCCACCAGAAGTTTCACACAGGGGGGTGAGCACACTAACCGCCCCCCCAACCAGGTCAGAGTTTACCCCCTGAACCTGTCTATCTAGTCCAGGGACGACACCGTTAGACTGGACCATTGCCCAGCGAACCAGGACTTCCTTGGGAGCACACCTACCCCCTACCAGATCAGAGCTTACCCCCTGAATCTGGCAATCCAACCCAGAGTCACTACCCTGCGGTTGAACCACTGCCTGGCGCACCAGGACTTCCTTGGGAGCACACGTACTCCCCATCAGGTCAGAGTTTACCCCCTGAACCTGATCATCCAACCCAGAGTCACCACCCTGCGGTTGAATCATTGCCTGGCGCACCAGGACTTCCTGGGGGGCACACCTACCCCCCATCAGGGAAACACTTTCCCCAAGGGCCACACAAGAGTCTGGCTGGCGCAGGTCTCCTGACCTCTGCCCATCGGACAGAGTCTGGATTCCTCCCAGCCCAGAAATGGTCTCACCAAGGTCATTCCTGGGGGGCTCTGCACTCAGAGCTGACCCCTGACCCTCCAGGTTCTCCACTGGGGCCCGCAGCCCCCTCTCAACCCTATGTCTGGATTTCCGCCTCCTCCGCTGTAGAGCGAGACTACCAGACACCAGGACCGGTGGAACGCTATCACCAGCCACCCGCCTAAATCCTAATGACAAAATGGGATCCTTCTGAACAGCTGGCCCTACGGCACAGGTTAGGCTCACCTCCTGGCGTTCACTCATGGAACCTTCAGGGGCCTGGGACGGTATCTTGGGCACCTTGGGCCTCAGCCCAGCCCCATTCCCTCTCCTCAGAGACGGGACATGGGGTCCCTCACCCATCCCAGTCCACTGGGACCTACCTGGGACACTCCATTCCTTTCCCACCACACCTTGTTGGGAAACACCTAGACCACTCTCATTAGGAACACCCCCTAATGTCACACCAGACCCTCTGGTACGCAACCAGAAGTCTGCCTCCTTTGCAAGCTCCCTGGAGTCAGAGAGCTCACACACTGACAAGTGTTGGCGTAACTCTGAAAAACAACAACGAAACAGGTGCTCTCTGAGAATCAGATTAAACAGCCCTTCAAAATTGTTTACTGTGCTACCCTTCACCCATCCATCTAGTGCAATGCAGCAATCCTCCACAAACTCCTCCCAAGACTGGTGGGACAGTTTCTTACCACCCCTAAACCTTTTTCTGTATTCCTCAGGGGAAAAACCATACTTCACAATCAGTGCGTTCTTCACAGCGGAGTACCCCTCCCTGTCACTCTCTTCTAGAGTCAGTAGGGCATCCCTCCCCTCCTCAGGAATAAAACTCCCTAGGCCAGTTCCCCAATCCTTCTCAGGGATCCTGCGCTCTACCAGAGCCTTCTCATATTCCTTTAACCACTGACGTATGTCACCCCCCTCTTGGAACCTAGGTACCAGATCTATGGGTATGTGAGGAACCTCTTTGCTACAGCACTGTACATTGCTGCCACCACTGGACTCCACCTGCAACGCTGGTGAGTCCAGAACCTTCAGACTGCGCTCTAGAGCGAGTCTTTCTCTGGCAAAGGCCCTCTCTGCCTCTGCCATTCTCTCCTGTACTAAGGCCTTCTCTACCTCAGCCCTTCTCTCCTCAACAGCTAGGCGCGCTAACTGCAACTTCAGGTCCCTCTCTTCCCGCCTATCTCTTAGCTCATCAGGCGTCAAGGAATGAGAGGTAGCCCTGCTTCTTACACTGGACCCAGCAAGGGACTCCCTATCACTGGGGCCTTCCCTGTCAACTGGCGTCCCCAACCGGTCATTCTCACCCTCCTGATCAGTCTCTCTACCACTCTCTAGGGATGAGGTCTGGGAGCCCTCCCATTGGGAACCCTCGCTACACTCAGGATCCTCTGGGTACCCCCTACGCACACTCCCTCCCTGGGTAAATGTCACAAACCTTTCAAAGAAATTCAGAGATCTCCTGAGGTCCCCTTCTACAGGCAGCCCTCTCTCTCTACAGAACCCCTCTAATTCCCCCTGCGTGTAAAACGGCAGGTCCTCTAAATCAAAGGTAAGCCCCATCTTGAAAAGGTACAAATAACTCAACTGTGACAACCACAATACCCAAGCGTGAGAACTGAAAACAGGTAAAATGACCAAAGAGAGAAAGTTAAGAGAAGCCAAACATGTGATGGTCTAAACGAAATCCTTATAGTGAAATAATGAGTCACAATGGTATTGTGCAAGCGCAAGTCCTATCCTCACCGCTGACTTCCAATGTTAGAAATGGGGTTTCTGGTTGGCTAGGGTATGCACCTCAGCCAGGCAAAACTTACCCCCTCTAGTCAGGGCAAGGGAGTTACACGTCCAAGATAACCCCTGCTCACCCCCTTGGTAGCTTGGCACGAGCAGTCAGGCTTAACCCGGAGGCAATGCGTAAAGCGTTTGCACAACACACACATATATGTGACGCAATATCCCCACCACAAAGGAAACACAACACCAGATTATATAAAAATACACTGTATTGTACACAACGTAATTATTAGACCAACATCACATAACAGTACTATCCTGCTACCTTAGCAGTTGTCAGAACACGTTACACATTAATTACTCTGCAAACTAGCAGTAGTCACACATAACACACAGGTTACTCAGTATTCTGCAACATAAGCAGTAGTCAGGAAACACGTTATCACATTAGAACACTTGTCATAAGCATATCATAAAACGCCCATAGTAGGAACATTAGAAAACCTATGGCAAGTTAGGGAAACATATTAGCAAGTCATGTCCATAAAAGGAACATGTGCACACATATGTAAACACATCATAGGACAGGCAGGCAATATAACATAATTACAAAGTCTGTAAAAAGAACTTTAAATCAACGTTACATTAGTCCGTTTTAAAGTACCTGAAAAATGATGAAAAGGCACCTCCAGTGCCTAAAACGAATAATGGGGCCCCCGGCGCTCTTCTGCGCAAAACGGGGGCCTCCCTGATCTCCTGGGGTTAGAGGAGGGCAGCAGGCACCTCCTCTATGACAAAAATGGGCCCCTCTGGGGTCCGTAAACACTGGGGCCCCCCCTAGGCCTCCACCGGCCCTCTCGAGGGGGGCCCAGGCCAGAGAAATCTCTTGCGGGGGAGGGGGGGTGCCACGCACCCCCTCTGGGTTGCAAAACGGGCCCCTCCAGGGGCCCGCTAATTCCTGGGGTCTCCCTGGGCCTCCATGGCCCGTCCTAGAAGGGAGACCCCTTCCCAATTGCTTCGGGCCCACGAGGGGGCCCACCAGAGTGCCTGCGGCACGGGCGAGCCTCCGATGAGGCTGCTGCCCCGCCCGCACGCACAGGGAGAGCCCTCCGGGGCTGGAGCAGGTGAGGGAGAGGCGTCCTCCTCTCCCTCCTGCTTGGAAACAACGCCGGCACCAGGTCGGGCCGGCCGGTGCCCCGGGGGCGTTCCTTGGAGCGATCCCTACCCCGGGGGCACCGCTAGGAGCCGGCTTGCTCCTCGGCACTTTGAAAGGGGTTTCCTTGCTCCCCAGGGCACGGAGCTGAGCGCGATCCTCGCGCTGAACAGAAATTACATCCCCGGTCTGCGGCGGTGATTTTCGTCAAGAAGCGCTTTTCACAGCGCTTAGAGAAATTATGCAGCCTGGGCTGCGGCGGTGATTTTCTTTTAACAGAGATGCCGACCAGGAAGCACAAGGGCATAATTTAAAGCCCGGGCTGCGGCGGTGATTTCCTTTAAGAAAAGAAAAGCGCTTTCAAAGCGCTATGGCACATCAACAGCCCAGCAATTTGAAGAAATGCCTGGATCCTGGATACAGCGTTCTGCGCCAAGGTTTAAAAAGAGCGTTGCAGGGGTCAGGGGCCACAGCACCCTGCCCCTGGGAACAACCAAACAAGAAAGAGCACAGGGCTGGTGGGCCCAGCTACAGGCCAGCACAAGGGGTGCAGATGGTGGCAGTTCCTCTTAGTGACCAGGCAGGTCACAGGTCAGCACAGCAGCAGCAGTCCATGGCGGTTTCCTGGTGAGTCCATTCATCAGCGTTCTGTGTCCAGTTTCAAGTTCCAAGAATGTTCAAATTGTGGGGAAAATTCCCCTGTACTTATAGTCAGTTCTTACAGTGTTTTACAGTGGTAGGGAGAGGAGGTTCCAGCCAGTTACAACTGGTTCTGGGAGTGCCCCCTCTCTCCTTTCAGCACAGGCTCCAAACATCAGTGGGGGGTTAACGACCCTATTGTGTGAGGCCAGGACACAGCCTTTACAAATGTAGGTGTGCCCCGCCTCTCCCTTCTCTCAGCCCAGGAAGACTATTCAGTATGTAGATGCACCTCAGTGACACCTCCACCCTCCCTGTGTACAGGCTGTCTGAAAAGTATGCACAAAGCCCCAACTGTCACTCTGCCCAGACGTGGATTGGAGTCAAGCTGCAAAACACCAGAATCATAAGCACAGATAAATGCGCACTTTCTAGAAGTGGCATTTCTGTGATAGTAATAAAAAATACACCCACACCAGTAAGCAGTATTTATTATCACCATCACAACCATACCAAACACGCCTACGCTAGCCCTCATAAATCAGACAATACCCCTACACATAAGGCAGGGCATTTCTAATGCAATCCTATGAGAAGGCAGCACTCACAGCAGTGAGACACCAAGTTAGGCTGTTTGTCACTACCAGGGCAGGCCATGCAATATGGCACATGTCCTGCCTTTCTACATACATGGCACCCTGCCCACAGGGCGTACTTTAGGGGTGACTTACATGTAGTAAAAGGGGAGTCCTGGGCCTGGCAAGTAAATTTAGATGCCAGGTCCCTGTGGCAGAAAACTGCGCACACAGGCCCTGCGCTAGCAGGCCTGAGACAGGTTTGAAAGTCTACTTCAGTGGGTGGCGCAAGCAGCGCTGCAGGCCCACTAGTAGTATTTAATTTACAGGCCCTGGGTATAGAGATACCACTGTACAAGGGACTTATAGGTAAATTAAATATGCCAATCAGGTATAAGCCAATCATACCAACTTTAGATGGGAGAGCACCTGCACTTTAACACTGGTCAGCAGTGATAAAGTGCTCAGAGTCCTAGAGCCAACAGCGAAAGGTCAGAAAAACCAGGAGGAAGGAGGCAAAAAGACTAGGGATGACCATGCGTATGGCCAAAAGTCCAACAGTCGCACAAATTATTCTGCTTCCCATTCTCTTGCAATATGGGTGATGTGTGTGAGTCCATGACAAGGAGTTTACAGGGAAGGTGTGTTTGGTTCAATGACACATCCATACAGATGTATATGATATGTCACAGCAGGCCATGGCATGTGAACAATGTGAGGGTGCCACTTTAATTTTTAGGTGTGATATTGAGGAGGATTTGCTGTTGTGTGACACAGTGTTATGGACATATCACTATCTCTGAAACTGGCACGTGCACATGTAGCAGGTTTTTCAGTGGGTGGCGGTGCAGTGCCAGTGACCTGGCCAAAGGGGCCGTCTTGGGTCTGTAATTTAGACATACGCTGTGTACAACTCTGACCCAGGACACACAAAATATATTTGGGCCACAGAGCTCAGCCCACATACCAGAGCAATGACGGCCTGTTGATTTGCTGTGGGGTTGGAGGAAATGTGTAAATGTTTGGCTTACTGTCAGTAGCAGCCATAATGGCATTGATTGTGTGTGTCATCAAGCAGCACAAGCAGTGGCAGGACGTGAAGTATCGGCTCCAAGGAGGCACAGGATGTGTGACGCTGCCTGCAGGTGAGTTTCTGCCTCACATTCCTCCGTTTCCGCTTGCTAAGATGTGGTAGTTGGACCACCAGTCATCTCAGCACAAAGCAACATCATAATTGGGCAGCGGTCGTCCCTTTGACAGCGTATTGGCCTATTTCGCTGCCGACAAGGTCTAGTGTTGCTGGTGGTGTTGGCTGGACCACAGCGGTCTTTCGTCTATACAACCACATGTAAAGTAATATGGTGGTCAGACGGCCAACACGGCAGCAGAGGACCGCTGCTGCCCTTGTAGCAGTCACCAGACCACCAAACCCATTATCAGGCCCTTAATGTAGATTTTTGGAGATGTCTCCATATACTTGAATTAAAGTAATAGTAAGGGCTTGCATGGCTATGTGGGGGAATATTTTTAGAATGCTTTAAGTCATTGGTTGGTTAATGTCTATGAATATATTTGAGGGTAGTAGTTACTTGTTCTTTGTTTATATAGGTTAAGAGTTTGCAGTAAGTGCTGATTTGTTTGTTTGCTAGTGCTAGTGCGCCCGGTTCTTAGCAAGTAAACTTACAAGGGGACACGTGTAGGTTGATGAACCTTTTGAATCGCATAGAGTACCCTAGCCATGCAGTGATCACTAAACCAATAATCAACATCAATAGATCAATATCAAACATTTAAGAAACCACAAAAGAAAACCATATTAATCAGAAATAACCATCACTCCTGGAAAAGGTTAACAACTTGTATTCCCTATTGATTACAATTCTAATCAATTGTTAATTATACTTTATTAAGCAATTTGTATTAGTTCATCCAAAGAAAACACTTTTCTTAAAGGAAAACATGAGCAATAATGCAAATCATAAGTCAGTGAATATCAGCATTAATGATGCAATTCAGCAAATTAATTCTTCAGTCATTTGTCACTGTCAACGTCTCCCCTGTCAGCCTACCTAACCAAGATTAACATCAGCATGTGGGTCTTCATGCGAAAACATTAATTTGGAAAAATCTACCTAAGAGAGAATTTCTATAAAAACAGCGCAGTTGGTACCTAGAAGAAAAGGCACCCAATTTGTCAGTCACATTTTCATAGCTACCTATCCAGGATGGATCAGCAACAAGTCAATCTTCGTCCCCAGGTCATCAATGGTCAGCTACAGATCAGGCTCACAGAGTATAAGCCCAATTGTTAGCACCTCGGACAGCGTCTCCTGACGTCATCAACTTTCTCCTCGCAGTTCTGATTTCTCACTCCTTGTCATGACTGTTTTTTGAGTGCCTTCTCCTTGCTTTTCACTCATTCTTACTGCTTTCTCCTTGCTCCTTTCTCCTTCGCCTCTGTTTTTTGAGTGCCTTATCCTGCTTTTCCCTCATTTTCATGGCTCTCTCCTTTGTTTTAACCTCGTTTTTGTGTGCCTTCTCTTTGCTTTTCCCTTGTTTTCACTGCTTTCTCCTTTATGTTTCCCATTTCTGAGTGCTTTCTCCTTGCTTTCCCTCATTCTCACTGCTTTCTCCTTGACTTTCCCCCGGTTTTGTGTGCCTTCTCCTGCTTTTCCCCAAATTTTACTGCACTCTACCTCGTTTTCCCCCATTTTTTGTGGTTTCTTCTTGCTTTTACCCCGTTTCTCACTGCTTTCTCTTTGGTTTTTCCCTGATTTTGTTTCAGGCTCCTCATGCAACCCCAGACCATAGCCTCACTTCCGGAATTTCAAAGGACCCTCAAAACCTGGCTGTTAGAATGAGCCTCTGGGATCTGCAAACGCCTAGATGCCCTGTCGGGTGATTAGGCATGCTTTACAAATCGTGATTGATTGATTGCTAGGTGTAGCTTATGTGATTTAGCAACTGTTTACCTTTCTGTGAAGTGATATATTCAGTGTCTTCTGTCATTGTATCTGTAAGAAGTTTAATAGTATAAATACATATTATGTTTTACCTTCTGCACGTTTGTTACTAATATGTTAAAACATGTAAATACTTCTGTTTTGTTTTCTTACATGCATGTTTTGTTGAGATGTTTTGCACAGTTTTGTAGCTTTTCCATTGACCTTATTTTAATTTTGGGCTGGTACTTTCTTTTCTGTTGAAAGAGAGAAAAATATATTTTAATTTTAAATGGGACTTTGTTGGTAGCTTGTCAAGGTTTAGGGTGTTAAGTTTCTTTTTGCTCGTTTTTCGGGTGAGTGTATAACTTATTATTTATACTTACTTTATTATATATTTTTTCTGGTCTGTTATAGCTGATATTTATTGGAAGTTGTTTTTATTTTAATTTTTATTTTAGATAGTCTATTTAAAAGGATAAACGTTATAGAGTGTGTTAATATTTATTTGTTAATTTACATTTTTAAGTTTAATAACAGTTCTGTTGGAGTTCAATTATAAATAAGACTTACTTAATTATCCTAAATGAGTCAGTTAACTTCCCATTCAACAGGGCCCTAGCCTCTGGATCCTGACAAATTGATTGAATTGCCCGACAAAATTTAATACCCAAATTGTTTCGTTCAATAACTATATTTAAATAATTCCAATTAACTCTGTCAAAAGCTTTCATCACATCAAGGGCTATAACTGCCAAGGGTTCTTGGTATGCAGTAGCTAAATCAATGGCACCAATTAGGTTAAACGTTTGTTCATACAGAAATCTATTCTGAATAAAACCTTTCTGATCTGGGTGAATCAAATCACTGATCAGCCCATTTAGCCTATTTGCCAATATCTTAGCATAGAGCTTATAATCGCTATTCAACAAAGATATTGGTCTGTAAGATTGACATCTCATTGGGGCTATCCCTGGTTTTAAACTAAGAGAGATGGTTGCTGCACACCAAGAAGTGGGCACTGTGACTCCTTTAAAAATCTCTGAGAACAATTGAGAAATTAACAAAACTATGGACTCATGCAAAACCTTATAAAGTTCAACAGGGATGCCATCTGGTCCCGCCGCTTTCCCCCTGTTACTCTCTTTTAAAACTGCTCTTATTTCCCCCTCAGTAATAGCTCTGGTCAAATAAGTCTGCTTACTCTGTGTAAGAAGAGGAAGCATATCTATAGCTAACCATTCACCAACTGCGTCATCCCGTTCTTCCCCCTCCTCCGTATAAAGTAATGAAAAGAACTTTTGAAAGGCCTCTTCTATACCATCAGGGGATGACAGGCTAACCCCTGATTGACTGTCCACTAACTCCTTTTCACTATTCCGTGACTGATCTCTCTTGATCTTCCAAGCTAGTAATCTTCCCATACTTTCTCCGTATTCAAATTGGGCTTGCTTACTTGCCTCCCATCTTTTTGCGATCCTTGTGTGTAAAACAGATTCCAACTGCTGCCTCAGCTGTCTTATCTTATTATTCAATTACTCCTCATCCCCCCTCTGCATATCCTGTGTTACATAACCAGATTTCCTGCTCTACACCCTTCAATTCCTCCCTGTACCGCTTTCTTCTATAGCTAGCAAGACTTATGATCTTCCCCCTCATCACCGCCTTAAAGGTGTCCCAAACTACACTTCTAGAGGCTGATCCCTGACTAATTCTGAAAAAATCCTCCACCTCCTTATGAAGATAACTGATGACCTCCTCCAGTAACAAAGTCCGGTCCAAAGTCCATCTTCTCCCACCTACCTCCTGTGGACAGCTCATCCTTAAAATCACTGCTGCATGATCTGATACATGAACAGGTGAATAGGTAATGTCTTCTACCAAACCGCACACCAAATGATCAACTAAAAAATAATCAATTGGGGAAGCATGACCATACTTTCTATTGTGAAATGAAAATCCCTGCTTCTTACCTACTCTCTGCCTCCACAAATCACACAATCGAAAATCTTTCCTCATTAACTTGAGATATTGTTGAGATTTTGGAGTACCCATCAACCTGCATTTTACTGACCTGCCTAGTTTATTATCTAGAACCACATTGAAGTCCTCAGCCATAATAACTGGATCCGAAAACTCCAGGAGATGGGAGAAAACCCTTCAAATGGGTTCTATGTCATCACAATTTGGGCCATAAAAACCTACCAATGTGAATTTCCTCCCACCTTACTGCAGGCTAGCTATAACCCATCTACCTAATCTATCTGCTAGTACCTCTGATAATGTTGCATTCACCTGCTGCTTAATTAGGATCGCAACCCCCTTAGTATTCAAATTGTGCTCTGTACTAACAAAATATTTCACCAATTTCTGAGTTTTAAACAGTTATACTTTCCTCTTTAGTTAAATGTGCTCCCTGCAGAATAATTATATGGGCTGGGGAATCCCTAAGAAACTGCAACATTTTTGTAACCCTCGCTTTAACCCATAAGCCTTTAATGTTCCAAGACATTAATTGAATTCATCTTTTCCCGTCTCTCTGGCGCCCTGTAGCCTTATCCAGTTATACCTAAGTAAACTGAGGTGTATGAGATTATTTTCCCCTTTCTCCCACATGCTTCCCACTCGGTGCCACCCTGATATTCCCTACAGTGACCCCAGCTGTGCCCTGCACTCTCTCCTCCCCCCAGGAAAACCCCCTTTCCTATTGACAGGCCTACTGGTCCCATTTAGAGGGCCTATGAGCTCCCCAGCATTCCTTATGTGGTATCTCCCTTTTTTATGCCTTCTAATACTTCGTCTGCTACAGCAGGATCCCTAATATTATGCATTTTGTTAATGTACATTACACGAAGAGTTGCTGGAACTTTTAGCTGGGCTACCGCACCTACATTTTTAAACTCCTCTAATCGCTTTCCCAACTCCCATTGTCTATTTAAGTCTATGCACTGGAAAGGTCGGATCTAATCTCAAATGAGAATTCCTTGACTCTTAAAGATCTCATACCCAACGCCTTTACTAATATGTTCTCTTTCAAAAGACAAGCTTGAAAGTTCACCAAGATCTTCCATGGCTTCTTATTGTTGGGGTTATTCTGAAAAGGATATCTATGAATCCTCTGAATATCATTCATAATCTCAGCCTCACTTTCCTCCAGGACAATTACCTTTTTAAGAGAGACTACATACTTTTTCAAATCCGCTCCGTCCACTCCTTCTGGCACATTTAAAAGTCTTAAATTGTTCTTTCTAGACATATTTTCTAAATGTTCTAATTTCTCCTGCAAGTTACGCTCATTTCTTTTTAGTAGTTGAATTTCTTCTTTATTCCTGCTCAACTCCCCCATTATAATCTTGACCGATTCCTCAAAGGCTTGAGTTCTAAGTGCCAGGAGATCTAATTTTGTTTCCAGTTATTCACATGCCAGCCTTATCCCTCCTTGATTTGCTTCTGAAACTGCAAACCCCTTATTGATATTATCTGTGAGTGACAAGAACATATTTTCCAATTTACTGGACTCCAGTAACATAGCCTGTGCTTGATTATCTAAAGAGGGAGAAGGTTCCATAGTCTCTGAGGACCCAGGTGGGTCGAGAGTTTCAAGCATCTCCCAAAGGGGAAACATCCTGAACAACTAGGTCTAAACCACTACACTTGCCTGAACCACTACTGCTAAACAACTAAAAAGACTCTACAACTAATTACTGAACAACTACTGTCTAAACAACAATTGTGCCTAAATAACAATTGCCTGAACAACTAATTTTAAGGTAAGGTTTTCTTTTTGGTTTTTATGGTTTATTAGTTGTTTAGAATATATATATATATATATATATATATATATATATATATATATATATATATACATATATATATATATATATATATATATATATTAGTTGTTCAGGCAATTGTTATTCAGGCACAATTGTTGTTTAGACAGTAGTTGTTCAGTACTTAGTTGTAGAGACTTTTTTGTTGTTTAGCAGTAGTGGTTTAGGCTATAGTTGTTTAGGACCTAGTTGTTCTGTCACACATTCCCGACTTTGCAGGTCCCAGAGACTCCAAGGCTGTGCCCAGCGCCGATGTGGAAGCTGCGGCATGACTAGTGCTGACTCTACCTGCGCTCCCCCGGAGGGGAATGTGCGATGCTGCTCGCCGGCTTCTTCAGAGCTCCAGGGCGGTGCGAGCCCAGCCTGCGGCCCCACCGCAACCGCCACGCTCCAGCCGCGGTCCCCGGTGCACATGTACCTACTGCTCCGAGGTACGAAAGAAGAAAATAACCGCCGGGAAGAGAGACATCCGCCGGGGAAGCTCAGGTGAGGCGCTCAGCATGCAGCCTTTCTGCCGCCCGCCATGTTCCCCATTTCTTTTTAAATAATTTGCTAAGATAATTCAGCAGAGTTTCCTCATCTGGCAGCGTTTGTAATTTTTAGTTCTTTACATTTGTGTGCCTTTTATGTTGTTTTTAAATTGTTTCTTTGATTTATTGGCTAAAGTTGTTCATACTTTTAATGGTATTGGTTGGTTTAGTGTAGTTTGATTTTTTTATCAATTGAGTCTTTCTATGGTATACGCTAACGCAGATTTTATTTTTGATGTATAATATATAGTTTGGTTATTTTAGATATAAATGTATTTGTTTATATATATTAATTACTATGTATATTTGTGTTTAATTGTTTAAAGTTGATGTTAATGCTTTGGTGGTTTTATTATTCTTGTTTTAGATGTACAATTTTTGGGGGTGAATTTTTAATATTTGGTTGATGTATTATATTTTTATTTAATTAAATATGTGTATGCAAAGTTTTGGTTGATTTCAATGAATTGTTTTATGTTAACACTTTTTAATGTTTTTATGAATAAATATTTCGTTATTTTGGTGATAGTATTGTAGTTGAAGTTGTGTGAATCGATTTTTTTGATATATTATACGTTTATAGGTGAAAATATTTTTGTTATCAACATATGTAAAAATCAGTATTTAGTACAACGATATTTGTGATTTTCATTGTTTAGTATACAGAGTTGATGTTTATGATATCAATATTTAATTTCTGTCAGGTTTGCTGGTGCTCGACCCCGGCCTTCGTGTACAACAAAGATGTGGCCATGGTCTCTGTGAACAGTTAGGGCAGTGCACGCTGTCCATAAGATGCGCGCCGTCCCACAGGAAACTGTTTGCTGTTCTAGTTTTTCGGCTGCAGCTTCCTGCCATCGCATCACTTCCCCATTTACCACCCGGGCACTTACTTGATTTCCTGAGCATTTGGTATCCTCATCCATGGTTTGCCTTTGGTGGTGCATTTTGGCATTTTTGCCATTTCATGTTAGTTAGTGTTGCTGGGATTACTGAAGCACTTCCGGGCTTCGCTCTGGATATTTTGATTGGAAAAGACAACAAAGATTTTCAATGCTCAGCCAGAGTTCAGCTGCTGGTAACGCACCCTGTGACTAAAGTTAATTGTTAAAGACTACTAAAAAAATACTTATTTGATTTGTGAAGACTCTGTGGGTTTTTAATTCTGTGTCTACAGAGAAGGTTCTTTGACATTGTAATCTGTGAACAAATTTACAGATATATTTTATTGAAAACTTGTGTTGGAAATATATTATTATTCAACTGCCCAGCAAACCTAGGGCCTGATTTAAGAAAAGTGGAGCTGCACCAAGTGCCGTGACACATTTCTTGCATCCCTTAGTGCCCCCTACACCGTCATGTGTGCACCATATATAGGATAGGGTGCACCATGATGGTTGTTAGGGAACTAGTGTCAACATTTTTTACGCTAGTTCAGAGCTTTGCAAGATTAGCATAAAAAATGTTGACACTAATCCTGCAAATCCCATTGAGGCCCATTGTAAACAATGGTGTACCTTCTTTTAACGCCTGCTCTAAGTAGGCTTTAAAAGTGCAGGAAAAAATGATGCAAACAAATCTCTTAAATTTCTTTATGTCATTTTGTCGGCCCTATTAATGGTTGAATGCCCGTTTTGCATGCACTATGCCTGATGCAGGCATAATGTAGCGCAAAGGGTTGCAAAGTGGTACAATGCATGCATTGTTCCACTTTGTAAATTTGGTGCAGTGATTTTGGCCTTGTTGGGCCACATTAGCGTAAATAAAAATGGTGCTTATATGGTGCAAGGAAGTGCTAGGGGGCTCTTAAATCTGCCCTCTAGTTACTAACCATTGTGGTTTGTTTTCAAAGAAACTCTTTAAAGAATAGGAAACTGGTATGAAAATGCATGATGTTACTGTGTCCTGAGAATTAGTTGTGTTATAGTTTTCATTTACAGCGCGCTGTCTTCTGTATAAGTATTGTATTGGGAGATATTCAGAGGCACCCTAGGTAGGCTTTAGCAAGTGCATATATATATGTGTGTGCAAGTACCATTATTGTATTGATTTGACATTGACAATTCTTCCTCTTGTATTCTTAGAATTATGGGCCATGCCATGTTTTGATTACCCTACTATATTACACGGGAAAGGGAAGCCTACAGGTACCTATTGCAGTCATTGTCACACACAATTAGAAGAAAGGCTAAAGGGTAGGAATAAACTGTATGGATTATCTCTAATGTTGTTTTATTTCTACCCATAGGGACAAAACAGGTAGACGAATCCCAGACAGACGTATCCCTGACAGCGCCACCTCCTCATTGACATTCCTTGTTTGTTTATTCTCTGTCTCCCTTCCCCTTTTCCCATTGGTCGGATTTTGGCTTTGACCTTTGGGCCATTCCGATCAATAGGGAGATGGGGATCTTCCACCATGTCCTCTGTCTTCACTCCAGCTGAAAGACCAGGTGAGATTTGTGACAATTTCTTAGATTTGTGTATTTCAATATTTAATGGATCTATATTATATCAGTGATTCCTCATCTGAAACCATGATAAAGATTCAAAAAGACTTAGATATTACTCAACAGGAAAGGCATTGTATCTTAATCAGACTAACCAGATTACCTCTACATATGGAGCAACTGTGCCTTCCTCCTGAGCCATGGAAGTCAATTTCAAGAGAAATAATACTCCCACTAACAATATTACTAACACAGTAATTGGTGTAATAAGAAATTCTCTTCCAATTACTTCCTTAATCTTAGAACCTCAAGAAAAATTAAAAGGGGATCCTCACTAATTTCAGACCTTTTTCCCACAATGTCATTTGTATTTCTTTGCTGATGCTAGGTTGAAAGTCACTTTTGTACTTTCATAGTTAATGAAGGATGCTCTTACTAATGTTATGTCTCTGAATTTAAATCAGAATTACTGATTATTGTACTAGAATCAGTTTCTCACTCAGTGGAAAGATATGTTTGATAAACAGAAATACCACACTCTCCAATCAGCTCATGCCAGATAATGTATAACAGGAACAACAATCTTGTTGATTTTGGATCTAGGTATAGATAGATCCCTACCACAGAGTGAGGGACTCAAGAGGAAATTCAAAGCACTGACAGACCAGCAGTGATGTCAGGCGCAGTCTACAAAGAAACACAAAGTTTAATGGCAAGTCGTACTGGCCAAGTGAGCGGCTTCGATCTGACCAATGCACCTTCATTTCCCATCAGTTGAGGAACAACATGGTTAAGATAACATAATCCTCATGTTACCTAGGTGGCTCCATCTATTACGTTTTCCTTTCTTTACTGTGTTGAACATTGCTTTCAGTATTCCACTTAGGACAGACTGAGTTCTTGTCTTGCTTCACTCAACAAAAGCATCCCCTGATTTAAAGGTGGAAACAGCAGGCAAAAGCCATCGCAGACTTACACCATACCGAAATTTCCAGGATTTTGTCTGCAGTGAAAAACAGATACTCTTCATCCTCATCATGATTACGACTGCTTCCTTGATGTTATCATCTGGGAACCCATCCCCCACTGGAGGATGTCTCCCTTTTCTCTGAAGGGGGATGAGCTTTTGTGTCAGTACCTGAAAGAGAATTTCGAGAAAGGTTTTATCACACATTCAACATCTCTACCTGGGGTTCCTATGTTCTTCGAAGCTGAAGCTAATAAAGAATACAGATCATGCATTGATTATGAAGAGCTAAATGCCATTATCATCTGAAAGTGTTACCCTCTCTGTCTTATCTCAGCCCTATTTGTTAAGAACGCTACACTGCTATGATATTCACCAAACTTGGCATGAGAGAAGCTTTTAGTCTACGGAAAATAGGAGAGGGGTTCAACGAAAAACAGCCTACTTTATTTGGTATGGTCATTTTATATATTTGGTAATGTCTTTTGGACTTTCGAATGCCCTGACTGTTTTTCAACATTTTCTTTACAACATTTTCTGTGGGTGTCTGGATGTTTACTCCGGATGTTTACACCTTGGCGTAACATCACATTCATGTTTGTGAAATTCTTACCAGACTTAGAAATCTCTCATTTTTCGCTATAGAAGAGAAATGGTTGAAGTCTCCAGGATCACCTTCTTTGGTTTTGAGATCTCCTGGAAAAGGATTAGCATGGACTCCTTCAGAAAGGAATCAGTTCTGGAAGAGCAGCTCTTCAATCTGTTAAGGAAGTTAAAAGTTTCATCAATTTTGTTAATTGCTACCGCCAGTTCATGCAAGCCCTTTCATTCTTCATCTTTATTTTATTCAAAATAAGAACAAGGACACGTATTTCTAAGACTAAAAGTAACTTTTACATCTGCATAATCTTTCAAACACCGTAGTGTATTAATGCTGCTCTTTTTGCAAATGATACAGCAATATCACAATGTGATTCCAGCACTCAAGCATTACATCCTGTAGCCTACTATCCCCACACCCTCTCAGAAACTGAAAAAAAACACAACATCAATGATAGTGAATAACTAGCAATCAAAGAGGCATTGTCCTTTTGGGGACATTACCTGGATGAAGCCCACCATAAGATTGGCAACCTTCCTGAAAGTTAGATACAGTAAATATGTATTGTCAACACAGATTTATAGTATCTAACTTTCAGGAAGTTTGCCAATGTTGGCTGTACTCTTTTCTTCTCATTATTTCACTATGTAGTCACCTACAGGCCCTGAAAGAGACATGGCAAGGCTGATGCTCTCTTACAAGAAACTAACAAGAAGATGCAGCAAATCATAGAGATCGAAGAGTGGATAGAAAGGAATCCCAACAAGCACTCATTGTTGAAGGGATGGTTACATCAAGGAGAAGTTTACATTTAGTCTGCAGATCGACTCAACAGCCCATCATAAAATGGTGCCATGCCTCTCCTGTAGTTGAGGTTTCAGAATAATGGATTCGATCAGACAATATTTTGGTGGCTTCATCTAAAACCATTCATAAGAGAATATATTCAGAAATGCATGGTATGCACACAAGCAAAGACCTCTCACACACCAACAACAAACACAAGGATTATTGCAACCTTTGCCCACTCAAACTCAACCCTGGACATAATTTGTATGGAATTTGTTGTGGGGCTGCCCCCCCCTCTTTTTGCTGGCAGTAGTGGATTACTACACTATGATGCGACACCTCATTTCATTTAAGAAATTACCCACTACAGCAGAACTAGCCAGAATCTTTTAAAACTGCATATTTTCACTACATGGTCTTCCTTATATCATTGTTACTGTCAAATAAACGCAATTTATGACCCTGTTGCGGAAAGAATGGATTAAAAAAGTAGATACTAAACACATTAAGCCTACCAGCTATCACCAGAAGACTTATGGGAAGATGGGGCATTTGAATTCGTCCATAGAGTAATATCTGAAATGTTTTTGGTGGCTCATCAGAATGCTTGGTAATAACAGATTGTAGTTGCAGAGTTTTCTTGCATTATTTATCTACACTCTTTTCTGGGAAGATTTCTCTTTCTCTGCTCATATGGATTCCATCCCCATAACTAGGTTACTAATACTGCCTCTACACTCTTGTTGGAGTTGGTTCTTCTACAACAAATTCATACTATCCAAAAGGCTGTACACTACCATCTTTTGCAAGCCAAAATTCAATATGTGTTTTGCAGATTGTCAGTGAAGCAAATCACAATTTAACCAGAAGGTGGTCAGGGTGTGGTTAGCCATCACACACTTTAAAGTACTTTGGTCCTAACCCAAGTTTACCCTAGGTTTGTAGGTCCTCTTTAAGTAACAGGGAAAGTGGGTACTTCTGCTGTCCAACTTGCACTCCGCTTCACAATGGAACATTCCACCAGTATACCATGTGTCCAAACTTAAGGCCACTACTTCAGATGCGTGGAGCACGCAATCACCAGTCTTGGTCGATGAACCTCCTCAATAGGAGGTGAAGTCTTTTGCTGATCCACAAATATATTGAGCAGCTCATAGTAATACCCTGTGGCCAGGAAGGGCTATGATATCTCTGAGAGGTAATGGGAATCTGCAGATTTAGTCCATGCTCCCTGACTGTAACAGAAATGCATAAGTGATTCTCCTTCAAACCAGCCAATTTTTCCTGAGGGGTCATTCTCATTGGAAGGGGGTGGGAGGGAATGATATCAGCATTCTGGTTCCACACAAAAAATGGACCAGGCTTAGGGCTAGATGGAGGTGGAGATTGTGAAGAATGGGACAGCGAAAACTGAAGAAACCTAATCACTGTGTACTAAAGAGTCAATTACACTTTCACACTCACTTACTGGTTCTAGTGCATTTCCTGGGCATAAGGATTAGAACTGGTATTTAAGGCCACAATGAAATGGAGTCTGCTCCTCGCGATGTGTTGTTAGTTGTTGTGGTGTTTCACTATGTATAGGTTTGTACCTGCATCCCTCACGTGACAAGAGTCACCCTATTTTTCTCCATTAATGTGTGTGATCCCTTTGGGTATCCTATGTCATTCTTATTGCCTCAGCCCCTGTCTGGTCTAGTTGTAGTGCCATGCTTGGGTGTCTATCTGGTATCATGGAGTTCTGGGCTCAACATAGCAACCTCTGCTGCTGATATTGGTAAGCCTGAGTCTCTCTTACAATTTGCTATCATTCCGCCAATACCAGTGTATTTACCTGTCATCTCCTCTTTCCTTACAGCTGGTGCAGTGACGTACCATCCCTCCTCCATCGAGATTGCTACTTTCATTCGTAGCCTTGACAAATCGACCCTGAAAGTAAAATCCAATCCAGTGTTTTTCTCTCACCCTCTTTTCCTGTTTTTCACGATTTCTACAGTGGGTGTGCTGCTTCCTTCATCCATCTGCGTAGGGACAAAGGACGTTCAGCTGGTCTGCTCACTTCGAACTTGACACTGGAGAACTTGTAAAAATGTCACATGATATTGCCTATATTACACCGGGAAACTTGCAACTAGAGCAGCTTTCTAGGTGTCGTACTGCCAAAAAAGTAAGAAATCTTCATCTGTAACTAGAATTCATGTTATCGTGCAGATTTACTAGTTTTTGTGAATTTGGCCCTCGTTGTTCATCACCTAGGTATCAAGTTGGAGGCAAAATATAACTACATTTGAATAACTTACTTCTATATAATTTCTGGGATAGATTTAACACATTAGTTCCTGAAATCATTTTCTTTTTTTTTTTTTTTTTTTAATTTTTTTTATTTAGAACACACAGCGGGTTACATGTTTGCAACATAAAAGAAGAGAAACAAAAATAAAAAAAGAGTTGTAAGTACATCAATGTTGTCATACAGGGGAAACATGCATTCTATTCTAAATCAGTAGTCATAATTTCTGCTTTTAAAGATCTCATATAAGATTACTTATTTAATTAACATATTCTCGAGGCCCCGAGAGCCATGCAGAAAAGGGTGCCCAAGCTCTAGTGAGTCTTTTACCGGCCACTGCTCCTTTTAGTTCATACAGGCTATTCTCCAAATAATACATAGATAAAAGTCGTGAAAACCATTGATTAAATCGTGGGGGATCTACATCACGCCACAGAGATGCTATGCAGCTGCGAAATACCGACATTGCTATGAACAGGAAATATCTATCTCGACTATTACAGACTGCATGATCAACTCCCAGCAAAACCATTTGAGGTGTCAGATAAATAGTCTGTTTCAAGATTTTCTTCAATATATCGGATATCCCGGTAATCAAACTTTCCAGTTTTACACATTGAAAAAACATATGACAGAGATCTACATTCGGGCAACCACATCGTGGACACATGATTCCCATCGTTTTACCCCAGCTCGCAATGTTAGCAGGTGTATAGTATAAATTATACAATACCATAAAATGTTGAGCTTGCGGGCTTGCAGACAATAAAACAGTCCGTGCCATTTCCATAGATTCACACACCTCTATCTCTTTAGCTTCAACCCGTCCTTCCCATTTTTTAACAAGTAAAACCTGGTCGTCCAATATAGCATTTAGAAGCAACGGATACAGGTTTTTAATGCCGCAGCTAGTGGGGTGTCGTGAAACTTCCATTAGTTTAATCTTGTCTCTGTGCCAACCTTGGGTCATACTAGTTAGTAGAAAAGCTCTAATCTGTAAAAAATTTAAAAAGTCTGTTTTTTCCAGCGCAAATTCCACACTCAGTTCCTCAAATGATTTGAAGTGGCTACCAGAATGAAAAAGGTCCCCGACTTTATGAATGCCCCGGTTACTCCACCTCAAACAATAGTGGTCTTTAAATATCGCCGGAAACGTGGGAGTGATCCACAAGGGAGTGTAGTAGCAGATTCGTCCTATACCTATCTTGCGCTTAACCTGGGTCCATGCCTTAAATGCGGCATAGATTACCTTAAATTTAACCTTTTTGTAGTAGCTGGGTTCTAGAATCTGCAGAAAGACTGCATCTGCTTCTTTGCCCAAAATCAGGGTATATATCGAAGGGAGAGCATCTTGCCCGGATCTATCTGTGACATAAAGTGTCTGTGCATACTGAAGCACTGCTGCCAGATAATAAAGTTTAAAGTTGGGAAGTGCCCACCCCCCTTTCTCTCTAGGAAGAGTCATATAGTGGAAAGCCCGGCGCGGCTTTGTATAGGACCAAATGAAACTATTAACCAATCCCTCTATTAGTTTGAACCAGTCTTGCCCAATCTCTAGGGGGATTGTTCTAAAGAGATAGAGTATTTTGGGTAGAAAGACCATTTTTATCACGTTGCAACGTCCCATACGTGACAAATGTAGATTGTTAATGCGAGCAAGATCTTTCCTAGTCTTTGTTAAAATCGGGCCCATGTTTATTTTCACAACTTCGTCAAGGTTTACTGTGAGTTTAACACCTAAATATTGTACCTGTGTCAGCGCCCGCTCATCCTTAAAATCTATTGAGTCGTTCACCAACATTTGGCATTTACTTTTGTTCAGCAAATAGCCAGATCTTTTCCCAAACTGTAGGGCTTCCTGCTCTATTTCCAATATAGCAGTCCTGGGGTCCGTGGTCACCACCGCAATATCATCTGCATATGCTAAAATCTTAGTACACCCTCCTTTCAATGAGACTGGAATGATCCGATCATTCCTGATCATTCTCCTGATCAAGGGGTCAATATATAGCGCAAAAAGCAGTGGTGAACACGGGCACCCTTGTCGCGTACCTCTCTAGATACTGATTGAGGTCGACATTAGCCCGGCAACTTGTATCGTAGCCGTTGGTTTGTGGTAAAGCTGTTGAATTGCTTTAACAAACCCGGGACCGATGTTATTTTTACGCAAGACAGACCATAAAAAGGGCCAGTGAACCCGATCGAAAGCTTTTTCCGCATCTAGCAAGATTACTGCCATGGGAAGCTTGGCTGTTGCACTAACATCAAGTAACGTGATGACTCGTCTTATATGATCTGCCGTGCTCTTCCCCGGGATGAAGCCATGCTGCCATGGAGATACTAAACCTGAGATTACCACACTCAGGCGACTGGCAAGTATTTTAGCATAAATGTTGGCATCGCTGTTAATTAGAGAAATTGGGCGATATGAACCAGGCTGCGTGGGTTCCTTGTCCTTTTTCAAAAAGACTACTATCTTAGCCTCCCCCCAGGAGGCCGGTTGAGGAGCCCCTGCTTGTAATTCAATAAATAAATTAAGCAACTGTTTTCATATCTCCACAAAACAAACTTTGTAGAATTCCAGTGGAATTAAATCCCCCCCTGCCACCTTCCCGCTTGCCAAGGCGCGAGTTGCTATCTCCAATTCTTCCAGTGTCATAGGTGCTTCTAATGCTGCCTTATCTTCCTCTCTTAACTGATCTGATATCTCATTGCCCGTAGCATCGATCCCTTCCTCTTCTTGGGGCTGTTCTTCCTGGGTATATAATTTTTGATAGAATCGTCTAAAAACTTCCATAATCTCTGGACCGTTGTGTACCATCCGCCCCTCTTCATTCACTAAACTTTTAATGCTCCCAAATACCTGCTTTTGTCTTATTCTTAAGGCCAGCTGTTGGCCCACTTTCCCGCTATACTCATAGCATTTCTGGCAATATACTAAAAATTTTGCAGCAGCCTTATCCATAAAAATCTTAGTGGCTTCTGCCTTAATGATATTCACCTCACACAGAATGTCTGCGCTCTCTACTCCGCTGCGGATCACTTCCCCTAGTCGCTGCTCTGCTTTAACCAGCTTTGTCTGAACTAATTTTAACTGATCCATGCTTATTTTCTCCTTTCTTACCCCATAGCTCAGGGTTTCTCCTCTGACAGCAGCTTTGAATGTATCCCAAACTGTCTGGCAAGAAGCAGAGTCCTGATTTATCTTAAAGAATTCCGGGATCCATTCCTTCATTTTTTGGATATACCCTGGATCGGCTAATAGTGCCCTATCAAATGTCCAAGATCTAGGCTGCGAGCCCTTTCTCCCAATCTCTAAAGCCAAAACCAATGGGTTGTGGTCTGATATGATTCTAGGAAGTCTGTTGATCCTTATTTGGTTTTGTAGAAAGGCTGTCACAAAGAAGTAGTCTAACCTGACTAATTTCTTATGCGGGACAGAGAAAAAGGTTAACCCTGAGTCCTGCGGGCAACACAGCTGCCAGACGTCGATCAAGCCATGATTAATGGCCAATGATTGAAATGCCCTAAAAACTTTATTCTTTCTAACCAGATAGAGTGTTTGCTCCTGAATGGGTTCTTTATTATCTAAATGTATATTGAAATCTCCACTCATTATGATACGTGTTGCCCAGGTCGCCAATTCTAAATTAAGCCAATCCAGTATCTCTGGATCATCTGTGTTGGATCCATAAATAGAACATAGAGTGAACCTTAACCCCTTACCCGAACATTCCAACAGAACCAGCCTGTGAGTTTATCAGCGAATTGTTTATGTATAACCAAAGTACTGATCCGAGTTAATATCGCGACCCCTCTAGTGGTTGTGTGTAACTGGGATATGTGTTTCCTGCATACAAATAATATCGACATTCCGTGACTTGAAAACCTCTCCTACAAGCTGCCGTTTTTTGTTATTATTGAGCCCACAAACATTCACTGTGGCAATACATATTTCACTTAACTGTCCCATTTTCATGGATGTTGGTCCTTCTGGCTCCCCTGTATGCCCCATTCAAATTTGCTGCTTTCACACCCTGTCCCTTTTTCCACTGATGAGAGCCATCCCCACTCCACCTGCTGTGTGTCCCATTATCCTTTTTGTCCCTGTGGCCCCCCCACCCTCCTTTAACCCACCCCCGAACCCTTACCCCTACAAATGGAATCGCCAGGCTCCTGAGCCAGTAAGATGGTATTTGCCAGTCCCGCTCCCGTTAGCCCACCTACACGTAAAAAAAACCTTCACACATCTATTACCAATCCTTACCCGCGGCCCCTCTTCTTCACCCTCCCGATCGAAACCCTTGACCAATAAACAATTCAAAGGGAAAAAAAGGGCCAAAAAGAGATACATGAAAAGAAAAAAAAAAAAAAACAATGGGAGAGTAGAGAGCAGAGTGAGGGGGGAGTTTACCGACCCCCAATCAGTATCACATACATTTACATATAAACGGCTATTTACGGCAAACCCTCCCCCCCCTTCTCCCGTACCCCCTGCACTTGACCAGTTTTCTGTTGCTGTACATATTCCCCTGCCTTAATTTCTGAGAGAAAAAATCTTATAGTCGTTTTATAGACAACTTTTAGACGTGCAGGGCTTAACAAGTAGGCTTCCGCCCCCAACTCTTGGAATTGAGCAATCATCTGCCTGAGTCGCCACCGTCTCTCTACAGTGGCATGTGCAAAGTCTGGCCTACTAAAGAATGATACACCTTCCACCATCACCTTTGAATTGGGGCGAGCTTTTTTCAAACACAGCCTGTCTCAATAGAAAATTACCAAAATACACTATAATAGCCCGTGGATAGCTCTGGTCTCTACCGACAGAGGTCAAGGCTTGTTTTTATCTCATTAACGGAAAACGGTGTGCTCTCTGAATCTCCTTTTCCCAATCCCACCCAATCAGGTCTGGGAATGCTTTCTTAAAAAGTAAAGCTATGTAGGCCCTAGTATCCTGCCCCTCAAGGTCCTCTGCTATACCCAAAATCCTCAAGTTATTCCGCCGCTTACGGTTTTCCGCATCTTCCAGTTCCCATTGAATATCCGAGATCTGCTGTCCTTGTGTTGTCGTCTGTGCTGTTGCTGCTTTAACTTCGATTTCAAGGTCCTCAGTTCGAGTCTCCATGGTGGCGATGCGTACACCAATGTCCTGGCAAGATTTGCCCACTTTTTTAATGGATAATTGTAACTGTCTGTTTGCTGCTTTCATTTTCCTGCTCTCCCTCTGTGCCTGTTCATGATTCTGAACCATTGCCATGTAGATACGATCCAAAGAGGGAGGCTCTGCAGGGCCACCCATGGAAGGGGGCATTAGAATACTGCAGGCCGATACTTTTCAAAAAGGCCTGTTGGGTGGCCGTATAGTCCCACTGCATTTCACCATCCTCCTCTTGAGGCTTGAGCGGGTCTCTCCTAAGCTTGGCCCCTGAACTACTCCTAACATCAGTTTGCTTGACTGATTTTCTTCTACATGTTGAGTAGTTGGATACCCAGATACTTGCTGCAGAGCTACTTTCAATATCTGAGTCTGTTAAAGGAATTTCTTCGTCTAAGTCTGAGTCTCTAGACTGATCGGAGAGAGAAAAAAATATTACTGCTGTATCTAATGGCCCCTGATCGATGTTTACTGGTTTCGCCTCTTTCCCCCTCTGGACTGGAGATGGGGGGGTAGTCTCATATGTCGTTGGGGACTTGGCCATACCCTCAGCTTGTTGCGAGTTTAACTTGCAGCTTAACGTACAAGGTTGTATTTCACATTTCTCTGGATTAGATTCCTGAGGCCCCTGGTTTGAATCTTTGGGTTCCTGCTCAGATAATTTCTCACACCCCATTGGGGGGGGGCCACCACCTCCCCGCTCTTTCCTGGACTTGTATTATCGGTCTCTCGACTGGGTGGCTCCCTCCCCCCTGCATTGCATATAGGAGTGAGTACCTCAAGAAATGTAGATGCAACAGGTACCTGCTCATCATTGACTCCTGGCACGTTAGATTGCGAATCACATACTGCCTTTTCCGTGGAGCTTTGCTTAAGCCGCATCATGCTATTAAACATTGTTGGAACAGAGTACCTGGTGTCTTTTTCAATGTCGGTTGTTTTATGCAGGCCCCCTTTCACTTGAGGATTGCTGTGCTCCTTCAATCCGGGAACCAGTAGCTTTTTGTCCTTTCTGGTTCCTCCTGGATCTTGGTTCTGCCGTGCCCGTACGGAGCGAGGGGTCCTGTTTAACTTCGGCGCCATCAGGGCATCCCACACAGCCCACAAGCCAGCCAATGTTGCCAAGAAACGGCGGGGTCGCGCTCGGTCGAGAGGAACAGGAGCGCGGGTCTAGGGCGAGCGCCGCGCTCGCATCTTCTTGCGGGCCCCTCCGGTGCTTGCAGACGCGTCCCCGATCCTAGCGGGGGCAGCCAGAAAGCCGTGAAGCGCCCGCAGCGGTCCGTGCTGCAGGCACACAGCGTCCGCGGCATCCGCGGCTTTTCGCGGGTGAATGGGAGCCGCGTGTGATCTGGAGATGGGCTAGAGCGGTAGTGGCGATCAGCCGGAAAATCCAGCCGCCATCTTGGATTTTCCTGAGATCATTTTCTATCGCCAAATAGTAAATTTCAGGTGGTTTCAACCAATAAACTAGTTGCTCGTTGGATTTTTCAGTATTTCGTAGTCCATCCATGACTACCTTTTAAAGAGCTATTTATTTTCTATACTAACAAGGCGCAGGCAGATTTTTAATTGCGCTTTCGATATTCGTGAAATTCGTGAACATGGGTGGCTCCTCTATTAGGGCGGAGGAGCGTCACCCTCCATGCCAGCAGGAGAAGCTGCAAATCTTTCACCACGAAGGGATAATAAACAAGGTTTATTATCCCTTCGTGGTGGAATGGGTAGGGCCACGGGGGTGACGAGCATCAAGGGAGTGCACTGTGCACTCCCCTCAGAGCGCATATGTGTTTGGCTGGCTGTCTCAGGTCGGCCAAACACACATGCGCTGTAGGCTCTCTTCAGCCCAGCAACTAAGTTGCTGGGCTGGAGAGAGCTTGCACAGGCTCCCAATCTGCCTGGGAGCGCCCAGCCAGGGCTGTTAGTAAAACTGAGATAAGTGAAACTTAGAAGCAGGATCAAAGGCTAACAATGAAAATGGAATGGGCATGTAAGAAAGTATGTGCATGTACGTGCACAGACACAGACACAGATGCGTAGGGCCTCATTACGAGACTGGCCGTCTTAAGACAGCCAGTCTCGTGGTGGCGGTTAGGACCACCGCTGTTGTGGTGGTCCAACCTCCACAAAGACCCTGGAGGTCGGACCACAGGGCTTCCGCCATCTTTGTTGGGATTGGCGATCCCGACGGGTTGGCGGTGGGTGGAGGTTATAATCCACCAGGGCAGCACTGCATGCAGCACAGCCCTGCGGATTACGACCTCTTTTTATGCCAGCCTTTTCTTGGTGGTGAAACTGCCATGAAAAGGCTGGCAGAGAACAGGTGCAGGGGGCCACAGAGGTGTGTCCTGCACTGTTCATTCACTTTGCATGGCCAGTACAGGGGTCCCGCTGCCCAGCACCCTTGTAATGTTCACTGTCTACTGTGCAGACAGTGAACAAGTGAACATTGCGAGGGTGCTGGTACACCCTGCAGGCGACAGCACTACTGCTGGCTCAATTTTGAGCCAGAGACAATGCTGCTGATTGTTTCTTGCTAGATTGATGGGCAGAAACCTCAGTTTCCGCCTGTCATCCTAGCGGGAAACACCTAATAGGTCCAGCGGGTGGTCGCCACTATGGCTGCGGTAACCCTGTAGGTGGTTTACCGGATGGGCTTTCCAATCTGCCAAACCCAAACTAAGGCCCACAGGGTAGTGACAGTGACTTTCAAACACTTTGAAAACTCTTCTAAAGGTTGCTGTTCAAACCCACTTTTCCATACTAAAGGTCTGCTACTTATATCGATGTACGAGAACAGATTGAATTAAGCTACTTTTATCTAAAGAACACTCTTGGCACGTCCTTGATAAGTATTGTGAACCTGGTGTATCCAGCATAACAATGGCCAGCATAGACTTGTTCTGAAGGTTTTAGGCTCATTTTAAGTTTTATTTTACAAGAAGATTTCATTTTTAAAGCACAAGCCATGGCAATGCGGCATTACCTTCTCTATTAGTCCCCTTCTTTCTTCTGATGGGAGCAAAACAAATGTAGGTTAAAGGTGCATTGCCTGAAACAAAGAGATTAATTACTGAAGTTGTTTTAGACATTAAAGCCACCTGTGGATATGAGGTCTTTGTCAACGTTTCAATACTGCTACTCAGCATCACTTAACCCTCTTTCCAAAAACCAAAATACGTACTTAAAACTGTTAAAAGGATCTCTGAAAACTGGGACACCTGGGGAAATTTGGGATGTCAAGGGAATACAAAATTCAAAGGTGGCATATACACGTTTACTAACAGAGTCTGAAATTTTACTGTAAATTAATTAAAAGTACTATTGTTTATTTAATATTACACATAAGTGTTAGTCTTTCTAAATTAGTGTCAAATTAAAGACTGTCTTCTTGTGCAAGTAACAACAGCAGAAGTTGCTCCGCTTCATGTCTTGCAAAAGGGACAGACATTGGTAGTTTGAAGATTAGTGAACTCCTGGATAGGTTAAGCTACTTGAAACTACTTTAAGCAAAATGTATCTATTTCCACCAATTCAAGATGCTCATGTCAAAACATCAGATATTTAGGCCCTCATTATGAAGGGCCCAATAATCCTGAAGGGTCATCAAGTTTACAAGTCCCACTGGACCACCAGAGGTCAGACGTGTTTCACCTGGACACTATCTGCTGAAAACAAGGGTAATGGCTGAACAAAATTCAGGGTGAGATGGGAAATAACCTCAGGAATCATTATTGCTGAATTTCTAAGTAATTCCCTACTTCTCCAGTGAGTCCCAGGGACCAACCCATGATCCCCCTCCATGTCTTTATCCTCAGTCCCCTTCTCTTTGAATTACAAATGCCTGAGGTATCGTTAACTAGAGGTGTGAGAATAACACTCATAATGGGCCTGTTACACAGTAAGCCTGATTTGCATTGGAGATTTCAGAAGGAAGATAGCATGCCTCCCCGTGGATGGCCACACTGCATGGTAAATCTAGATATCTGTTGTGCAAAATATTTACATATTTTCCCTGTTTCTTAAATGAGTTTCCTGATGAAGATTGCCTTCTTTTAGAGAAACCAACAAATAAAGGTCTATCCTTCTTGCCAACAAGGGGCAGAGACTTTGTAATCTGACCATTAGTCAACACCATGTAGATTAAACTATTTTTTATGCCTATCAGGCTAGGACTCTCATATCTACGCATCTGATATTTTCTCTTCAAACTTAGTCCCCCATTGGTGAGTTCAGAAGGCATGTACACTGGCTCTTTGTGGATATTCGAGTGGCCAGTTAGGATGATGCATCTGTCTAGCCATGGTGAACCCTTGATGTAATAGTGCCTGAATGTCCTGTTCTGTCGTGTTCTGCTCACTCGCACACAATTTATGTTCATAAGTTGCTCCCTCTCAAACGCATCCTGGTATTAACATATCTGACAGACAGTTTATAGTAGAACTGTATTACGTAGATAGGGCCTGATTTAGATCTTGTCAGAGGGGAATCCTCCATCACAAATGTGATAGATAACCCATCCACCACATTACGATCCCATTAAATCCCATGGAGATCATAATATTGTAGACGGAATATCCGTCACTTTTGTGACAGAGTATTCCATCTGCCAAGATCTAAATCATGTCCTTAGTTATAACCATTGCAATAATTCATTTTTTCTGTTCTGGATTCCCAACAACAGTGAAATGGCTGCATTGCACTCCACTTTTGCTATAATCAACTGTGAACATTTGCTCAGGGATATACTCTTTATTAAATGTGCTAAAAATTAATGTAGTGTGCTAACTGGTCTTCATTCCCTGTAGTAAACACACCACAGCTTAACAGAAAGAGGGATTTATTCCCTCTCAGGATTCACTCGATCATCTAATGCTGTGATTTTGCTAAAATATGAAGATCACAAGCAGAGAAAAAAGGGATAAAGAGCATAAAAAGAATTTAATTACACAGGCACTTTTTACACACTTGGCGCTATATATACTACTGTTTGGCACAGGGCAGTGCTGCAAGCCTTCTTGCTGTGCTGCCCTGCGTCAAAAGAAGAGGGCAGGAATACGTTGCATCAACAAGATATGACTCATTCCTGTCCTTTTCCCCTCCACTGCTGAACCATGGGCTGACATGTGCCAACGCAGGTACCCCCGCCCCATGGTGCAAGGGTATCTGCATTGCAGGGATGATTGTTTTTGTGCAGGCCACCTTACTGCAAAAAACAATCATTAGAGTTGTTTTCCTCTTTCTATGTGTGCTACAGAATCATTGCGTCTCCCGTATGCCTGGCCTGAGGAGGTGTAGGGTTTTGACAAAATCCCAGGTTTACACATCCTTGTAAATCTAGGAATGTGTCCAAATCAATGGGTGTTGAGTGGGAACTTGCGCTGTGTTGCCTTACTCCATATCTACATGGCCATGAAAAGCCATGCAAAGTGGCTTTGTGTGGCCTTGTAGATAAGGGCCTGCGGCCTGGGTCGTCATTGCGTCAAAATGTGACACATCGGCAGTGCATGCCATTTGTAAATATGGCCCTCAGTTTTTTTGTGAGATTTCAACATACAGTTGCACTCAAATATTCCCAACGTCAGACGTTGGCACTTTAAGACAACCGAAAATAGGAAAAAAATGCGTGCTCGTTACTTCTGACGACAATCCCTTCAGACTAAGGCTGCCTTGCTACCTTTAGCCAGCCACAGGTTAGGTCCAATGTTTTCCACATCCTTCCTGTGACAAGTGACCTTTGCCTGTGGTGATAAATCCTACAAGAGATGATAACATCCCTGATTTTTGCCATCTCCTTCTTAGCTCAAGTTCAGCTAATCCCCGAGCACCGTCTCTTTATTGATGTGTCCGCGGCTGCATTAATATTTCTGTCATAAAAATGGATTTGCAGATATTTACTAGGCGGCTATAAATACCAAGTAGCCTCGCCAGTGCATAAACAACACTTACTCTGCCATCCATCCCCTAACAACATCGCTATTGATGGCCGCGCGGATTTGCAGACATTGGGCCTGTCTGTGTGTATCTGATCGCAAATGTTGTCGTATATACGTGAGCTTGCAAGCAGGAACAGTAAGCGCATGCGCCCTTCGAAGATGGCTGTTTTATGGATGAATTCCATAACGAAGCTTTCACACTATCTGTCACCAATCAGACATATGATTGCAGCACCTTTCACAGGGAGGGGACACTAGCAGTCGAGTACTGGGTAGCACAGGTGTACGGGGATGTATGTAGTGCCTTTTACCAGTGATCGATCATGGTGGCCCAAGCTGCTGAATTACATTCGTGTCGAACGCATAGAATTTTCCACTCTCCAAATGACTACCTCAAGTTAATCACACTCTCCATCCCCACCGGCGACATTGGTAAACGTTGGGTAAACACCACAGCAACCGATACGTTAGCCACTGTTGTGACGACGCCTTTTTTTAGTTTCAGAATTGTCCAAAAGAGCAGAGGCCCCTTTGTCCTCCGTGGCCTTTGGAAGCCACGCATCTGCCACATCCACCCCGAGCATTGACATGAAATGCCACTGATAGCCCCCTGCAGTGCTTAATTTGTAAATAAAAACGTGCTGGTGCTCAAATCCTTCCTCTTAATCACGGGGCTGCTGCAATTAAATATGGGAACACGGAATACTGAGGCAGCGTGATCCTGAAGCCATCTCGGGCCTCTTCAATCTATTTAAAGCCACTCCCCACACCTTCAATTTACTCTTGCAGCTTTCTGCTTTCTCCAGTTGTGACGCTTTTTTGTTTTTCTCTTCCTCCGTCTTTCCCACATGTGTCTTTTGCTCGCAGCAAATGCTTGGGGCAGAAGAATAAGCGCCGGCCCTCAAAAATAAGTGCCGGTGCCAGCACCGGAAACAACAAGCACAAATTAAGCACTGGCTCCCTGCCCAGCAGATATTATCACTACTACCCCGCCCAGGCTACCAGGCTACATTCGATCCTGGTAAACTCGGGGATATAATTAATACAGGTATCACTCCCTAGAGTACCTGTTTGCTCATGAGAAGTGTCGGTACTCTCCGGTTACATGTACTGCAGCAGGGCTGAGAAGTGCAGCTACTCTCCCTTCCAAATTAAAGAAGGGCAGGTACGCATTACTGGGCAGTTTCTGTCTATTTAGAGCACTGGATGGAATGTAACTTGCATTCCACCACTGTGTCACTAGCAACATTAATGGAAGTTCTGAGGGGTGTCTCATGCCGCGTCAGTTAGATCCTGACTGACGCGGAAGCACCACACCTATGACTAGTTGTCTTGAATAAACCCTTTTTGTGAAGAGAAGTGTCTGCTGCCATTACCATAATTTGGCCATGAGGATGGCTTTTAAGCTGATTTTGTGGTAAACAGTAAGCCATAGTAAGCATATTAGGTTAACATGCAGTAATTGAGAGGCAGGCATTATCAGCAGAATGGGCTTGTGAGCACTTCCATACATACCTTTGGTGACTAAATATAACTTTGCGGACTGACCACATATCATTGTTGATGGTATGGTTACCTGGAGTACAATGAACGTGCTATCCAGGCTAGCAAGGTTGGCAGCAAGGTTGCAAGACTTTTATTTATAAATTGAAGTACATAGCACTATGGAAGAACAAGCAGGTAGGCAGCTTGTCAGGGCTGCTGATAGTGGAATAAGCAAATGAAGATGTGTTGGAGAGTGAGGAAGTTGCAGTGTGCATCCAGGACATGATGAAAAATTGCAAGGACACAGGGGCGTAATGGGTATTGGCTGATGAAAGGTTAAGAAATTGAGTTACTTGATGAAGGGGTGAAACAGTCCAGAAGCAACTACAGTCCTTGTCAGGGGAAGTCACAAGCAAATCCCAAATTAACCTGTGTGCAACCCTCTGGTAGCCTGACACAGAGCAGTCAGGCTTAACTTAGAGACAATATGTAAAGTAGTTATGTAGCACTTCAAAGAGTAACTAAGTAATAAAAACACAACATAAGAAAACAGAATTTAGAAAAATAGAGTACAATTTAATAAATAATTTGACACCAGAATGACAAAAATCCAACAAGTAGAACCGGAGATATGCAATTTTAAAGATATGTTTGAAAATAGTGTCAAAAAACACAAAGCGTCAACTGCGGTTATTTTGTTGTGTCGGACTGGGGCAAAATCAAAAGTTCAGGCTGACCACAATGGAGTACAGGCCGACTACAGACACCCACAAGGACCCACTGAACAACATCCTAGTTGAAAGTCTGAACAAAACACTAGTTGTGAAGCATTGCTTGGTCCTGTGATGCCTCATGCAGCAATGGTTTAAGATTGCTGTGAGACTGGGATGTGAGGTCCTGCGTTGTGTCTAGGAGGCAGTTGAGAGGTGCTTGTGATGTGAGGTCCTGCATCGAGGAAGCGTCATACTCAGCTAGTTCAGAAGAAGTTGCAAGCATGTGATGCAGAGTCCTGTGTCATCATCGAGGCTGCTGTTAACAATGGGCTTGCTGTGCTATGATGCATTGTGCAGGGGTGGTTCCGATGAGCCTGTGAGCTGAGGTGCGAAGTCCTGGTGCCAGGACAGCAAACACAGCAGAGGCGGTTCTGCTAGGGATTGCTCCACACAACAGAGGAAAGGTGATGATTCTGCCGGATCCATAGATGGGCTGGCAGAGCACCCATAGGCCCACTTCCAAGGGTCCAGGATTGGGGTGGTACAGTTTGGCAGGCTAGTTGCAGAGCCTAAGTGCAGGTTGCAAAAGACTAGTCCTTGGAGTCACTCTGGTGGTTCTGGGCAGCAAGCACAGCAGGGCAGCAGTCCTTCAGGCCCAGTCAGCAGTCAAGCAGAGTGGCATTCATGTCAGCAGAACAGCAGTTCTTCTTCCTGGCAGAGTCTTCCACAGGTCCAGAAGTGTACTGAATCATTGTTGTCTGAGTTCTAGTACATATACCTGGTGCCTTCCTTGAAGGGGAGGAAGCTTCTAGAGGATTTCTTTTAAAGTGCATCGGCTTCCTGCCTCCCCTCCTATGGCTCCAAACTAACTACAGGGAGTATGCAGCCCTTTGTGTGAAAACAGGACACAGCCTATTCATCTGCCAGTTGCACCTAGTCATGTGACCCAGGATCAGGATGCAAGCACCAAATGGTTAGGACAAGAAAATGGCAACTTTCTAAAAGTGACATTTTCAGAATTGTGATTAAAAATCCAACTTTACTATTAACAAGGGCTTTTAAATACAATACCTTAGACACCAAACTCAACTTGTCTATCTGTTCTCAAATGGAAGTTATCACTTAATAAATATAATAAGATAACCTAATGTTATCCTACGTGAGATTAGACTTTGCAGTAGTGAAAAACAAATTGTTCACTACCAGGATATGTAAAACATAAAAGTACATGTCCAGCATGTTCCATAAACTGCATCCTGCCCTCTGGGCTGCTCAGGTTGTACTCTAAGAATGCCATATGTATTAAAAAGAAAGGTTTTGGCCTGGCAGTTTAAAAATGCATGTACAGGCTGCAATGGCACACCTGGGACATGTTTAAAGGGCTACTTGAGTGGGTGGCACAATCAGAGCAGGAGGGCCACTAGTAGCATTTAATTTACATGAAGCAGGCACATATAGTCCCACTTTACTATGGACTACAAGTAAATTAAATAGGCCAATTGTGCGTAAGCTAATTCAACAATGGATAAGGAGAGAGCACAAGCACTGGTTAGCAGTGATAACGTGCATAGAGCCCTAGGAAACAAAACAAAATGGGTTCAGAAAACAGGAGAGTGAAGGCAACAATGTTTGGGGATGGCCCTGCAGAAAGGGCCAAGTCGAACAAAGGTGATGAAGTGTTACGTGTGGTTAGAAAATTTATAAAGAATGGTTGGGTTGGGTGAGCTCTGAGGACTTCAGTGTTAGACTATAATTTAAACTGAAGAACAAGCTTATGATTGGTAAGGAATATGTAGTGATGGGGGGAGAGAAATATAATCCTCTGTTGAGTTTGAGATCAATAATCATTGACTAAGCCCATTAAGGGCACCTAGGTCAAACACTAGCCATTTGGAGAGTTAAGGATTTATTTTGGTGGGCCAGTATGTACGATGATGCAGTGTAAAAGGTTAAGGCATGTGCAGTCTGTAAGAAGAGTGAAAATAGGATGAAAGTAGACAGAGGCAATATCAAACATCTGGAGGATCCAGGGTCTTCCTAGGTTACAGTGATATTAGATTTCATTGGACCAGTGTGGAATTTGCTGGAAAGCAAGTGGCATGCTGTTATTTTTGATAGATATTTGTAACAAGCAGTTGTGCATTGGGTTTATGAGGGATGTAAGAACAACGGGTACCATAAAGGTCTTAGAGAAGGTCTTTTAAAGGGACGGTGCCCCTGACAATCTAATAACGGACAATGGTCTACAGTTACATTCTGAAGCCATGTTGAAGTTTTGGGACATGGATGTATTTATGTAAATGGTATTTCTGTGAAGCTAGCCAAAAAGTAGTTGAGGGCTGTAGATGGTCAAGTGCAAGATTATAGTCAGTGATTAATAGTAGTTGTGGACAGTTAATGTATTGTAAGCTAGTGAGTCTTCAACTCTATCCTAAATTGGAGCAGTTTTGGGGTGGTCCTGATGCATATGAGGATGTTGCTCCAGATCCTGGGTCCAAAGACTGAAAAAGTCTGCTCTCTTGTTTTTTTCATTTTTACACTTCTCAGTCTGCAGTCCGATGTCCTGGCTACAGACGTGCCTAGAACCGCCAGAGATGGTGAGCTTGTCTACAAGTTAAACAGCAGTGCTGATTGTGATAGGTTTGTAAATGATGCAGCTAGTTTTCAAGATGGTGCCAGTTGGCAAGGGAAACCAGTGGAGCGCCATCAGTTGGGCTTGATGTAATCATATTTTGTAAAGCCCTCGATAAGAAATGCTGTGGCATGTAGGATGTCCATAAAGAGGAGAGTGTGGGGTGTAGGGGGCCATGGATTGGGGAATTACTTCCATCAAGATCAGAGAGGACAAGGGCTTGAGCAGCAGTTCTAGTTGCTTTCTGGAAGAAGATGGTTGACATAAAGCATCATAGAACATTATTTTATTATCCCTAATCAGGTGTTATGGTGGAGAAAGCAAATCATTTGGTGAAAGGGAACTCAGAAATAGCAGTGAAAAACAGACTGGATATGGAATATCTGTTTTGAACCTGTAATGGTTGTACTGCAAATGTATTAAATGCATGATGAATACATCTTGTTTTTGTCTGGGGAGGGGCAGAGCCCATAGGTCAACATCAGTACCAAGATGGCTGCAAAATGATTATGAAGTGAAGACGTTTAAGTGAGAAGGAAGCAAAGACGGTAGCAGGCTGGGTGAAGGTTTGATAAGGAAGGCTTGATACTGGTTTGCCCAAATTCTCGAGACCAGACAATGCAAAAGCAACCGGGAAGGAGTATGCTGTGTTGGAAAATGAGAAAAAAGTAGAACAGATGGAGGTGGCTCTCTGAACATTTGGAAAGTAAAGAGGTAATAAGAAAGAGTGGGCGCAGTGGGGTTATGTTGGACAGAATAAGACTGTTAACTGAGTGGGAAGAGTCTGCCTGAAGCTGTTGATGATTTGACACATGAAGATGAAAGTGTGGGCCACACAAATGTGGACTCTGAAAATAGCATTTTCCTGCACCAGAGGAGAATAAGAAGAGTGCCTGTCTAATTGCAAGAGTACATGTGGTGATCTCATTGCTCAGGTTACTATTCAGAAAAATAACCTTCACCTTTAGCTAGGATCAGTAAATTTTTTTATCACTGATTCATTATTTATTATCCTTTGTTTCAATATTCTTTTTTATTATTTTCTTTAAGTTTGTGTTTTAGTTATAATATAACTTTATTGCAGTGAGATCTTTGAAAGAATTACCTGTAATAGTAATTTGCAGTTAATTTGGTAATGGTCCATCAGTAATCTTGGAAACAGGTTCTTTGGGTGTTATCTGATTATATATATATATATATATATATATATATATATATATTCTCTTTAAAAAAACAAAGGTTACAGGGATGTAATAGGCTCAGATTTCAACCGTACCAAACCACAGAAATTCACCAGTTATGGTTAGAGTTACCTCAAGTAACTATAAATTGAGCCCTAAGGTAACTATAAATAAACACCACGGCTCCTCACAAATAAAATACATTTTGCCCCTGGGGTGGTGGCCCCCCGCTCCTACTGCAGTGTTGCCCCAGGGGCTGGTTGTCCCTGAGGCAGCAGGAGGGGGGCACACGTCCCCCACAGTTTACATTAAAGTCCTGGGGAGGTGGCGGCCCCCCCAATCTTCTTGTTTCTTTTTACTCCTAAGTCCCGCTGTACTCCAAAAGACTAGTGATAAATTACTAATTTTAGTTATAGGTATAGCCTGGGTTCTCGGTGGTGAAGTTGTGTCTCCCTGAGGAATAAGCTCAGTGGAATTTGTATGCATGATGTTCCTGCAACAGGACAGATTGTTAGAGCCTAGTCAGAGTGTGTCAATGGCTAAGTCATGGCAATAAAGCTGGATTTTGAAGGAAGCCTCTGTGCGTGGGGTGTTTCAGATTTCACTGATCTATCAATCAATCAATCAATCAATCAATTTTTGTAAAGTGTGGCTACTCACCCGTGAGGGTCTGAAGGCGCTGTGGAAAAAGGATTCCTTGCTAACTCCTGTCAATTGACACAGGATGTAGGGGAAGAGATCTGAGGCCGTTCAACCCTCTGCAGGGGGAATATATGGGTTTTGAACTGGATTTTTGAATTGAATGGGGAGAAAGTTCAAGCTTCCAATTATAGCAATCCACCCACAATGGAAGAATATGGAAATTGCAACTTAAGTCACAATACATATGTGTTATGAAGGGAGACGTGTTGTAGTCTCAGTATAGGAATGTGATTTGCATTCCATCACTGTGTCACTAGCAATGTTAATGATTGTTCTGAGTGGTGTTATATGTCAAGTCAGCGGGATCCTGGCTGATGAGGGAGCACCACTCTCATGAGCTGTTGTCTTGACTAAACTCCTTCTGTGAAAAGAAATGTCTGTTGCCATTAATTAATTTTGCCCACCCTTCTCTGGTCCCTCTCTGACTCTCTCTAGTCTTCCTTGCCTCTGACATGTGTATTAATTTGTTTCCACAAAGAAGATTCAAGTATCCACTATACAGAGTATAAGCAGTTTGCCACCGACACCAATTAAGTTACTGTTGAAAGGTGTTTCAGTTAAAGAAAGGGATGAATAAGAGGTGCTATTAATTACCACAAAGGTGTAGTAGAGTGGAGGGAGCTGCGGCAGTGGAATAAGTGTGAGAGGGAAGTAATGATTACTGGCCACTTTGAAGAATACGTCTAACGGTAGGATTGAGTTGAGCTGCAGAGACATTACATGCCGTACTCAGTGACTGACTGCTTGAAGAGGTGAGGAGCCTTGGAGCCTATAATATAATTGAGTGTGATGGCAGAATGAAGATCTTCATCATCTCTCAGTGGGACCAGGAGAGAGATATTTATTAAGAGTCAGAACACCAACAATTTTATTGATGCACAAAGGGACGGTATGTCTCAGCAAAGGGAAGTTCAGATATTGAGAACAGAAATTCATGGTACTGCTAGCATTGGTTTCTACAGGGACATCCAAAATAAAGGCATAGTGTGACATTCATGGGTAAAGTCTTGTTTTATTTCAGAGGTAGGACCATGATTTAGAACATAGACATACTTTCTGGTGTTCTGACAATGCCACTTGTCTACACAAGAACAAACAGTTCAGGTTTTTAAAAGAAAAGCTATTGTAATTGTTTGACCTGCCAGCCTTTGGATGGTCTTCCCCCAAACCTTTTAAATTCACCCCTTTATTTTTGCTGATCTCATTTTTGTTGCCTTAGCAGTCTGTGATCTTTACCACTGCTAACCAGTGCTAAAGTGCTTGTGTGCTCTCCTCTAAAAATGATAGAATTGGCTTACACCTGATTGACATATTTAATTTACTTGCAAGGGGCTAATAAAGTTGTGCCACATATACAAAGGGCCTGTAAATTAAATGCTAGTAGATGGGCAGCAGCCCTTATTGTGCCAACCACTTAAGTAGCATTACAAAAAGATGGCTCAGGCTTGCTGTTGAGGCCTATGTGTGCAGTTTTAAACTGCCATTTTGCCCTGGTAAAATAAAGCTACTGCCACACCAGAACAAAAGTGTAGCTTGGAACTTGGGACAGTAGTGGGATCTGGGTTAGTCAGAGAGACCACTGATGCTGTACTGGTCTCTGATGGGGGCATTGAATTTGCCACCCTAGCTGCCTCTCCCCTTAACATGGGTAAGTACAGGCAGCACCGATTAATCAATGGTGTTCAGGTTGAGGCCTACAGGGACACAGGTGCTATTGTGACTGAAAAACTGGTGTCTCCTGAGCAACACCTACTTGGACACAAGTACCAAGTGACTTACATTCATAATAACACTTTGTGCCAACCATGTCAATTATTGAATTTAGCTCGGGGTACTGACCCTAAAATGGTTGTAGTGTCCACTGATCTGTCTGTAGGATGTCTTCTAGGTAGTGACTTAGAGACTTCAGCGTGGGCTGAAGTGGAATTGGATGCCAATGCAGCAATGGGCATTCCTGGGCATATCCTTGCCCTTACCAGAGCACAGGCCAAGACACAAAGGAGGCAGGTAGTGGTGGAGCCTGGAACAATGGCTCAGGAGGCTTCTAAACAAAAGAGCAGAAAGGGTAAAAAGGTACCCCCTGCTGCAGTCTCCAGTGAAGATTCAACTCCTGAGGGAAAATAATCTACTCCTAGTGCTATCAGCACTATAGGCTGGTGAATAACGTTCTCCAAAGCCTGGAAAGCTTCAGTGCAGCTTATATAGATGATATAACTGTCTTTCGCTCCACCTGGGAGGATCACCTGATCCACCTTGGGACTGTATTGGAGGATCTGCAAAGGCAGACCTCACCGTCAAGGCCTCAAAGTGCCAGATAGGGCAGGGAAACATGGTTTACCTGGGCCACCTGGTAGGTGGAGGCAAGATTCAACCGCTACAGGGCAAAATCCAGACCAATCTGGATTGGAATGCCCCTACTACTCAGGCCCAAGTCAGAGCCTTCCTATGCCTGACAGGGCACTATAGGAGCTTCATTAAGAACTATGACTCCATTGTAGCCCCCCTTAAATGACCTCACATCCAAAAGGATGGCCAATGAGTTTTTATGGACAGCTAGCTGCCTAAAAAGCTTTTGATGACCTTAAACAGGCTATGTGCTCTACTCTTAAACTAAGAAGCCCTGATTACTCCAAGCAAATTATTGTGCAGAAAGATGCTTTTGAGATAGGGATAGGGGCAGTACTATCTCAACTGAATGAAGAGGGCCAGGACCAACCTGTAGCTTCCATTAGCAGAAGGTTGACCCCAGGGAAAAGCGTTGGTCGGCATACAGAGGGAGGCCTTTGCAGTGGTCTAGGCTTTGAAGAATCTGGGGCCATACTTCTTTGGCACTCACTTCCTCATTCCAACAGACCACAAGCCCCTCCTATTGTTAAAACAGATGAAAGGTGAAAATCCCGAACTTTTGAGGTGGTCCATATCTCTACAGGGAATGGACTATACGGTGGAACATAGACCTGGGAGTAACCATTCCAATGCAGATGGGCTGTATGTAGGAAAGTACCCTCTTTTTGGCATGGTTACCCCCACATTTGGCCTACTATCAGTATGTTTTGACTATGTTCACTGGGATCCTGCTAACCAGGACCCCAGGGACTGTGCTTGCTTCCTCTGAATTTGGTTGTTTAGGACTTTTCACATCCCACAATTGGCATACTGGTGCCCCCATATAGGACCCTAGTATATGGTACTTAGGTAAACAGGGCATTGGAACACCAGAGGTCCGCCATGGGCTGCAGCATCGATTGTGCCACCCATGGGAGCCCATGCACAAGGTGTCTTCAGGCCTGCCATTTCAGCCGACGTGAAAAGGTGCATGCACCCTTTCACTAGAGGTCACTGTACCAGGTCACTGTAAGTCACCCCTATGACAGGCCCTCCTAGCACAGAGGGTAGCGTGCAGGTACCTGTGTGTGAGGGCACCCCTGCAAGAGCAGAGATGCCCCTACGAACTCCAGCTCTATTACAATGGATTTCGCCAGTGTGGGAAAGACATGTTGCCCTTGCACTGGACACAGGTCACTACCTGTGTCCAGCTACATAATGGTAACTCCAAACCTGGGCATGCTTGGTATTAAACATGTCAGAATCATACCCCAATACTGTTGGCAGTATTGGCTCTATCATTCCATGCACTCTGGGGGCTCCTCAGAGGACCCCCAGCATTGCTCCTACTAGTCTTGTGGGGTTTTCCGGGCAGCCAACTTTGCTGCCACCGCAGGTTTCTGCCCACCTGCTGCTTGACCAGGTCAGTCAGAAGAAGGCAGAAAAAAAGATTTCCTGTGGGAGAGGGAGGTAAACCTCTCCCTTGGGAATAGGTGTTACATGGCTTGGAAAGGGTATCCTCCCCAGGCCACTGGTATGCTTTGAAGGGCACATTTGGTGTCCTCCTTGCATAAACTGGTTTGCACTAGTCCAGGAACCCCCGGTCCCTACTCTGGTGTGAAACTGGACAATGGAAGGGGGAGTGGCCACTCCCCTGTCCATCACCACCCCCAGAGTGGTACCCAAAGCTCCTCCAGGTGGCCACTTGATTCTGCCATCTTGAATCCAAGTTAGGCAGAGGCCCCTGGGAGTATCTGAGTGGCCAGATCAGGCAGGTGACGTCCCAGCCCCCTTCTGATAGGTGGTCACCCTGTTAGGTGGCTAATCCCCTTCCTGAGCTATTTAGGGTCTCACTTTTGGGTTAGTCCTCAGAATCGACATGCAAGATTCCAGCAGGACTTCACTACATTGTTTACTTTATCTTCTGACCAGTGAGACTGCAATTGGACCCTCCAGGAACCAACAATCTGCATCTACAGTGACGACTCTGCTCTGCAACATTGTTTCTCCGGCTCCTTTTAGCAACTGCAACATTTCCCCGGCTGTGCATCCTCTGAGGGCGGTGAGTCTTCAGCCTGCACAAAAAGTAAGAAGGAATCTCCCTTGCAGTGAAGGAGTCACTCCCTTGCATCTGCAGGCACCAACTGCAACTATGACTGGCTACGTGGATCTTCTCTCCTCTGGAGCTGTGTGGATCCTACTTCACAGGTGGTGGTCTGGAGTGGTCCCCTCGGTCCTTTCTACCAGATGTCCAACTTGGAGACGGTAAGCCCTTGCCTCTCCTCGCAGGACAGTACCCCGGTACACAGAGACTCCTGTAGTTACCAAGGCTTGTTTGTTCCTCCTCCAAGGATAGGCCCAGAACAACCCAGAGGGTAGGGTGTGGTGTATTTAAAAAGCCGGACATCTACTTTTAAGTTTTAAATATCCTGGTAGTGAAAAACTCCTCAATTTGTTTTTCACTACTGCAAGGCCAAAGCTCCAATAGGATAACATCGGGTTACTTTGTTGTATTTAATTAGCGATAAGGTTCAATTGGGAGCAGATGGACAGGTCAAGTTTGGTGTCAAAAGAATTGTAATTAAAAACCCCTTTAATGGTAAAGCCTGATTGTTAGTCACAATTCTGCAAATGCCACATTTATAAAGTTGGCATTTCCTTGTCCTAACCATTTGGTGCCTGCAGCCTGTCCCTGGGTCACATGACTAGATGCAGCTGGCAGTTGGTCTTTGTGTATTGCTCCCAGATATTGGGGCAAAGAGAAGCTAGGTACTGGCAGTTAGCTGTCACCTATCACACTTGCATATCACCAAGGCTCTGTCAGAGAACACCTCATAAAGGGTTTGCCTCAAATGTTTTGTGACCCCAGACAAGCTGAGGCCAGGGCACGGACGCAGGAAATCCAAAGCACCTCTTGGGGTGGAAACCTCTAGAAACTTCTCCTACTTCAAAGTGAGCAGCAGGTATAAAAATTGGACATCAGATCCCAACATTTTAGCACTCATCTGGAACTGTGGAAGACTCAGAAGAACTTCTGTGCTGCTTTGTTTCAAGAAGGACTGCCACTCTTCTGCTGCCTTAATGTTCTTTTGCCCTCCTGCCTGAGTGAGAAGGGCGGGACTTGCATCCTGAACCCAGGACCACCAGAGCGACTGCAAGGGCTAGTTGGTTGGCCTCCTGATCAGAATCCTCATGGACTAAAACAGATTTTCTCCATCTTCAACCCGATACCTAGAGTCTGCCAGCAGTGAGTCCTGCCCTCCCAAGTGGTACTGTCCCAGTCCTAGACCCTTGGATGTGGGCCTGAAGGTGCTCCCCAACAGCCTAGCCGTGGTTCCAGCAGAACTGATGCACTGCCTTTTTAAAACTCTGCATCAGAGCTGCTCAGTGGCGCATCGCTTCATCAAACTCCGTATTGGAATCACTGCATGATGCATTGCCTGATGCAGGACTTTGCATCATCCCCCAAAGCCTTCCAGGAACTGCTGCTGCACAATGCATCCCAATGCAGACCTTCATATCACAAGCCCCTCTTCGACGGCATCTTCAACATCGCCGCAGATTTCCGCATTAAAAGCCCGCAGCTTCTTCAGAATCAGCTGGTACATGATGCATTTCAATATAGGACTTTGCATCACAAGCCCCTCATCACTGGCATCCTCAGCAATGCCAAAGGACCTCACACCGCAGCTTTGCAGCCCCAAGGAATGGCTGCTGCTTGATGCATCCTCGACACAGGACTCTACAACCAAGATCTATGGTACTCTTGTTCACAGGGCCTGACTGAGCCCCTGTAACTGGACAGCACTTCATTGCTGTTATCCTGAACTTGTGACTTTGTCCTGGTCCAGCGATTTGTGCTTTTTGGTGCTATATTCACTTAAATCTTTAAAATTGCATATCTCCAGTCCTCCTGATTGGATTTTTGTAAAAAAAATTTTTTAATTATTACATTATACTCTATTCTTCTAAATTGGTGTTGGATTTGCCTTGTGTTGTGTTTCACTTTATTACTATTTGAAGTACTACATTAATACATTGCCTCTAAGTTGTTATACTGCTTTTGTGCCAAGCTACCAAAGAGATGCACACAGGTTAATTTGGGGTTTGCTTGTGATTCTCCCTGACAGAGTTTGTCATTGCTGCTTGAGTAGGATTTACCCCTCCAAAGAGTAACCCAATTTCTTACAGTAATGTTATATTTGGTTAGAGGTAGTTAGGTAGCTGAATTTGCCACACTAATGGGAGTAACGGTAAGCTGGCTGCCCTTCACACATGTTATGTTAGATGGATGTCAATCTTTCTGTCTACTGTGCTCTTCTTCTGAGGAGTCCTCTTATAAGCAGTATATATCCAACTATATTTCAGGTCTGTGCTGCGTTGGGTATTTGCACAGAGATCTGTGTAATGTCTACTGTTGGGTGTTGTGTGAGTGCTGTATGTTAAAGGAGGCGAATAGGAAATCAAGAACTGAAAACCGTGGCTTTGTGAGAGAACATTTGCGACTCAAAGCCGAAGTAGATAGCAGATCACCTCAAAAGTATGTCAATGGCTGTAACTGGTTGAATTCTCTGGCTCTCTTTAAAATATTAATGCAAGATTTTGCTGTAATAATTTACACTGTACTTGTTTTAGGGGTGATGATAAGGTGTAGTTTGGGAATCTAGCACTACGTCGCTTAGTGTTGTCCACTTTTTTGTGGATACTTTATTTATGATTAAGGTGTCTGTGGTAAACTTTCATTTCCGTGTTTTCTTTCCCCACAAAGTCATATTTGAGATACACCTATTTCAGAGGTGCCCAGGGTCTAACTAAGACGGTCACAGTTGTGAAGAACATGTACTAAAATGAAAAGGTACTTGCAATCCTCGGTGCTGTTTCCATTTTTTGGTTGAGCGTGCAAGCACTTTGACCTGTTGAGAGTATTGTGGGTTTTTAACCACACCCACCTCACGACCATCACTTTAATTTGTTTGTGGGCTTGCCTTTCAAAAATAACTTGATGTCTGGTAAATGCTTTACGTTTGTCCCACCTTGGGGCGGTCTGCTTACCACCTTGGACACTGACCCCGTTACAGGGATAATTGCACGATTGCCGATATACTTCAGCGCGGACACACTACTTTTTTTTTCTTTTATCTATGCTACATGGCTGCCATGGCACTCACATCGCTCAAAGCGTGAACTCAATCTTTGGTATTTTTTTGGTCTTTATGGGACTCCGATCTGCTTAGTACACGTTTTTGCAGCAGGCATATTAACCCTTTGGGCTACCTCATGATGACTCCAAGCTTCCACTAGACAAAAGTAAGTTCTCTCTCTGGAAAGAACATAAATCGCCAGCGTTATTTTTACATTTTCACATAATATGCACTTTGTGAATTGCCTAGCACACGTTCTTTACAGCAGGTACATTAACCCTCTGTGCTACCTTATATTGAGTCAAGCTTCCACTAGATGAGTGCGTTCTCTCTCCAGAAAGAACATTAACCCTCTGCGCTACCTCACAAGTCTAAACTTCCACTAGACAAAAGTATGTTCTCTGTCCAAAAAGAACATTAATCACCAGAGTTATTTTAACATCTTTACATTATATGCTCTCTGATATGCTTAGTACTCGTTCTTTGCAGCACACATATTCATTCTGGGACATGTAGTTTTATTTTGATAGTGTGATACAAGCTGGAAACCAGCCCTTGGAGTGGTATTCATAGAGTTGTCCAGCTCCCTAGTTCGATGCATGATTTGTTCATTTAGTTTCATTCAGCTTTGTATTCTGGGACTTGTACTTTTATATTTAGAACGTGATACAAACTTTGAATACAAAGCAGAAGCCTGACTAGATGAACCAGACACGTTTTAGTCTTAGACACATGAGCTGTGTGTGCGTGTTTTATAAAACTAATCTCGAGGGGAGTTTACAGTTCATTATGCTGTAGAATGGTCAATATTTTACAACTAATATTTGAGTTCAAGACTGACTGAGGATCATTAATATCATGTGAGATGGCTCTCCTCAAGCGTATGAAAATCCTGGGTGTTTTGTTCAACTCCCCAGACTGCAGTAAAGGGACAGTGATCCAGTAAGCATGCATTCTTGGAATGCAATTATTTATTCATTGCCCTGTGGCCAATGTCGCCTGTACCAACTACCAAGTAAATATGTTTTGCACCTGGGAGTAGTTCGTGTTTTAAGGGCCTTGTTTAAAAAAATATTCCAGTAGGCCTACTAGCCCTTAGTTATTTGCAGGGCCACTGGAATTATGTGGCAAAAAGTACCAAAATATGCGGCAGGGTTGACTAATTGATGGGGCAAAAAAAAGTCCAGTTATGCATTTACAATGCCAATAGCTCCAACTCAAGTAAACGCGAGACCTATTGCATTGCAAATGCTTGTTCTTTTTTAAGCTCATTGCTTTATAAAGGAAGAAAGTGAAACAAGAAAACAGATGCATTCTTCCACCATGCCTCACAATGCACAGCATTAGCAGCAAGACCCTAGTTACATTTTGTTTAAGTGTCCATCGCTTAATGTGACCTAAATTAATATTCATTATTCAGTGTTACATGGAATATGTATGGTCTGAAGTCCATGTGGCAACGCTACCAGTTGCTGTTGATAATGTACTTGGGAATAGAAGCAGTAACTGCTTTCTTGTAGTGATGATCTATGACATAGGGGGTTATTCTAACTTTGGAGGAGGTGTTAATCCGTCCCAAAAGTGACGGAAAAGTGACGGATTTACCACCAGCCGTATTACGAGTCCATTATATCCTATGGAACTCGTAATACGGCTGGTGGTATATCCGTCACTTTACCGTCACTTTTGGGACGGATTAACACTCCTCCAAAGTTAGAATAACCCCCATAGTCTCTAAGGGGTCTGCTGGCACTCTGATCCACATGTGCGTGGAACAGTGGCTTGGCAACATAATTATTATTAAGTTTGTTCAGATGTATCTAAACCTCTTTTCATTAGATGCGGTTGTCAATCTTAATGTACAGAATTCCAAAATTAAAAAAGTGACATCAAAGATACAAACAAGTAATACCAAGCGCAGACACCTGATTTTATCCACATTAGTAATTATGCATTATTAGTTATTATGACATACCCAAACCTAATTGGGTTAATGCAAGTCAGGGTCCGAGCTATAAAGAGCTAACATGTCTAATTGCATATGCATTCTGCAAAGAGCATACATCGCCTATACGATTTCAAACTCGGGTAGCTCCAGAGTGAAAGCAGTATTTTAATTTACATATTTTAGACAGATTATTCAGTCCAGCTGCGAAGTTTAGTGGATTATTTTTCAATTGAAAGCTGCGATGGGCCAAGCAGCAATCAGGTCTACGAAAACTAGGTTGCACATTTCAGAAGGCATATGGCCTTTTCCAGCTGATAATTATTAAGATATCTGTTTGTATCCTATATTACCAAAAGGTAAGATAAATATTTTGGATTAACTTGAAGATGGAACACAATAGCTTTCTAGGTAGGGGCTTAAACAATACATGAACACTTAGTTGCTAATTGGTACAAGACGATAAAGTGGTTATATGCTCTCACTAACCCCTGTAGTAAAAGGCAGGAAAATTCTAGGTTGACAAGCTATGTAACTGCATTCTAGGTATATTGATTCTGCAAATATACGAGGAATTAAAAAGGCATGTTTTCTTCATTTTTAGGCGTTATCGCAATTGCTCAAAGTTCTTTCCACTTTTACCCCATAGAAAGCCAAAGTGTGCTATCCCCCTCTCAACCGGAAATGCTAGAAACCAAGCACTTTTGTTTTGATTTGCCCAAACACAATTAGCGGGACATTCCCTCCATATAGTTAATTCCCACACATACACTGGTCTATGATATCAGAAGGCTAGCTACCACATGTACTGGGAGGCAAAGAGCCTGAAAGTCATATCCCAGCTCATGAAGTGGAAGAACTTGTCGGTATCCAGCAGAAAAAAAAAATAGATCCTCAGGAGTGGAAAAGGAATAACATTGTTTGGCTTTCAGGAGTCAAAGAAGCTCACTAGCATAATTAGATTAGACAAACTTTTCGCAAGAAACTTGTAAATGTTAATTAAGGGGGTTACTTGTCTGTATTGCCTCAGTTTTATTAGGTTCTTTGTTTGGTCTCACAAAAAAATATCAAGAGAGAACAAGAATGGGACATTCCAGCCAGCCAGAACTCTATTAAAGAGAACTAATTAGATGTAAAAAAAAAAATATATATATATATATATACCATTTAAGTGGGTACCAGACCTCCCTTGGTGGTTCACAGCTTGGAAGGGAAAAATCGCTTCAAGGATCTCAAATTCTGCAGAGGGAAGTGAGGTGTGCTGAGGACTCCTGATCACTTTTGGTAATCTCTATTTGACCTTTGAACACATTCATATATATTTAGGATGGAGTGGGATCTGAAATATGTATTTTATTCTACTGTTTGAAAAATGTCTTATTAATTACCACTACTTGCTATGTATTCTGGATCTAATATTCTGTTATGTTACAAGCAATGTTTCCACAATTAACGTGAAGTACAAACTTACAATGAGCATACTTTCCTCTTTGGTTCCCATTTTCTTTATATTTGAGCAAGCACCTCCCTATATAAATATTATTTGTTTGGGCCTTTGTATGCCTACCACCCCAACCCCATCTACTCTTAGCATGTATTAAAGGTGCGCCTTATGAAAGGCATGATCACTTGTAGTGAGATTTTCCTGTGGCTGCTGCCTAGGCAGTCTTTCTGCTGCCTTAACACGCATCAAAAATTCATTAATCTGCACTAACTACCTTGAATGACTTCTCAGTGAAAGAAATGTTAGCTGAGCTGAGATTTTCAAACAGTAATATGAAGACAAACTTTTGAAAGTGGAGCACTAAGTCATCACTAAACTAAGTCATCAATAAACAGATAATTAAACATCTTCCTTGGTTTTTCTAATGGGAAATCTGAACAAGGACTGACTTCTAGAACTACAGCTTAGTGGTCTGAGATGTACAAGTATAGTAGAGGTGATTTCCTTGATGCAAGATTTCCATGTAAAAAATGGTGGAAAGCAGTTTCTAGTCAGCAGAGTAGTACGTAGTCTTTCTCTGGGATTGTACCACTGACAAGTATCTGTTAAGGCTAATGTGAGCTGTGCTTGGTTTACTTTGCAACCTACGAGCACTTGAAGAATATAGATGAGTAGATGAGAGAGAAAAAAAACCCTGACCTCTATAGTGATTTACCCCAGGAGGGTAGGAAGTTGCTGTGCCGATACTAGACAAGAGCAGTCAACTGTTGTAGCGACCATAATAGTTGTTAATTGAGAATGCTTGCTTACCAGTATAGTATTGTACTCTACTTCAACACCCATGTTTGTTTTAGTATGAAATAAATTCACAAACACTCCCCCAACAGCAGGCAGCTGAGGTGGAAGAGCCTATTTTGACTCTATTCCTGTCCTTGAGAACAATGAGTCTCTTAAAAGAATATCACGGATGTTCACTGGTCTTCTTTTAGCCAGCTCATCAGAACATTAAGAAAATCAAATCAAACATTTAGGGGGTCATTCTGACCCTGGCGGTCCGAGACCGCCAGGGCAAAAATGACGAAAGCACCGCCAACAGGCTGGCGGTGCTTTCTTCCCTATTCTGACCGCGGTGGTACCGCCGCGGTCGCACCGCCGGGCCGGCGGTTTCCCGCCGTTTATGCCCCGGCGGTGATAATCCGCCAGGGCAGAGCTGCAAGCAGCGCTGCCCTGGGGATTATGACCCCCTTACTGCCAGCCTGTTTCTGGCGGTTTGCACCGCCAGGAAGAGGCTGGCGGTAAGGGGTGTCCTGGGGCCCCTGGGGGCCCCTGCACTGCCCATGCCACTGGCATGGGCAGTGCAGGGGCCCCCTAACAGGGCCCCGGCCAGCTTTTCACTGTCTGCATAGGAGACAGAGAAAAGCGCGACGGGTGCAACTGCACCCGTCGCACGGCCGCAACACCGCCGGCTCCATTAGGAGCCGGCTCCTGTGTTACGGCCTCATTCCCGCTGGGCCGGCGGGCGAAACTTGGTTTGCGCCCACCGGCCCAGCCGGAATGTCGGAATGGGGCCCGCGTGAGTGCGGCCGCATTGGCGGCCGCATGGCGGTTTCCGCCTGGCGGGCGGCGGTAGCCACCCGCCAAGGTCGGAATGACCCCCTTAATCTTTTTAAGGCAGTTCTTGTTAGTCATTATAGATATTCTGGAACAGGGTGGCCTCACACCTGACTAGCTGTGCGGTAAGAATCTTACACTTTTCATTTAAAAGTTTTTATAGTTTATTCCGTGCCACTGGTGTCCTTACATCCACACATCATCCCCCACCTGCCCAGATCATCCCACTATGTGGCTAGTGAGATGCATCTGTACGCTGCAGCCCGCCATCACTTTCTGCTTTTTGAAAGATTCCATAGAAATTGCACACGAAGGAGAACTCCCTAGTTCAGACCTGTGACTCTTTCTTTCCCCATCCTACCCTCCTAGGTATTTTTCTTTCTTCTTTCTTATACATTTGTCCTTTCTTTCCCCTTCTTTTCTTAGCCTTGTTTGTGTAGTCAAACCAAGAAAAAGAAAAACATTATATAGTGACTGTGCAGCCCATGATTAAACTGTAGTATTAAGACGTTAACCTTTTTATACTAAGGTGTGGATGTTTTTGCAGCTTGTAACTATTATAAAACATGTAAGCAGAGGAAGATTTGACAAAGGTGTTGAAGTTTCCAGCTGAATTAACTTTCAGCTTGCCTCCTACATGATAAAAGCCTGAGATCCTTCTTGGCGAGCCAAGTATTTAATTGCTTTTGTTCCCACAGGTGCTTCGTAGTGTCATAACTTATATACAAGAAGATCTTCAAGTCCATTATCTCCTCACCAGCACTAACTCACATACAAATCCTTCACAGAAAACCACTACATCAATATCCCCTCTCACTATTCCACAAAAACAATACAGACCACACATATCAGAAAATCCAAATAACACAAACTTTCATTATACTTTCCATCACACCCACTCCCACTCTCGTGACTACACAAAGAATACAAATCCTGACCAATCTTTATCCCTATATTCTCACTCTTCACAAGCATATACCACAAGCACCCCAGCACAGCAACATTCATTCACCCATCTCTCTTCCATTGCACAATTTAGAGCCTTACATTATGATCCAAATGCTTCTCCACCACCCCTAACCCATACTCCTTCCACACTAAACAGACGCAAACAAAATAAACAACATGCCACTCTTAACAACTTCGCATCCCCTTGTCCATTACATAATAAGGCTACGCTATAAAAAAAAGTTCACTCTTCATGTCTCTCTCAGCTACCAAGTCCACCACCGACACACACAGATCCAACAAAAAGCCTCCTAAGCCTGCTGGAAGAGGAACACTATATTAAAAAACAGGACTATTGTGACCCTCACACAGTTATCAAAACTAACAATACACCAGCTACAAGCTCAAAATATACTGCTCACCATTCTCCTAAACAAAACAACACCGCCACTACACACTTTTTCTAACCTGCCAGCTCATAAATGTTCTTTCACTCTCAAATAACACACACTACATCTACGCCCTGCTCACAGACACCCCCTGACTTACTATTCATAACAGAATCAGGGTTGGGAGATGACAGGGCCATAGTGTTGCATGAAGCTGTTCCTCCGGGCTATCAAACCATCACACAAAACTGTATAGACAAGAGAGGAGGTGGACTAGCTAATATATTCAAACAAGCAATAAATCTCAGTAAAACAGACAACATTTCCATACAAGTGTGTGAAGCCCTCCTCACCAGATGCCACTCTACTCCAACTTCCTCCTGTAACTTTCTCCTCCTTTACAGACCTCCACCTAACAACTCAACATTCCCAGATGCTTTTCTAGATACAGTCTCAAATCCTATTACATTACACTCAAACCTATGCCTTCTTGGGGACCTAAATATTTGGTTTGACAAACCCAATCTGCCCCATCCAAAAACTATCACCACTGACCTAGTCGCATTGAACCTACATAAGATTGTACACAATCCTACACACATCGCTGAACACATCCTAGATGTCATTTTTGCTAAGCCTGAATTAGTTACTAATTATAGCTTCACGCCAATCACATGGTCAGGCCACCATTTGATAACTTTCCTACATAAAACACCACAAATCAACACACCCCACAACTACTAACATACATGCACCGATCGACCATGGAGCAAATTAAATTTTGAAGACATAGAAAGACAACTAACAGCCGACACAGATCTAGGCTACAGGAAGCTTTTCATATTCTAATACAACTCAGAAAAACTAAATAGGACAAAACAAAACCAACACTTTGGAGAAACACAGAACTTAAAAAGATAAAGCAACATATCAGAAGGTTGCAGTGGACCTGGCTCAAAACAAACAACAATCAAGGCAAACTGCATCTACACAAACTTAACAGAATAAACAAATCATCAATCACAAAAGCTAAAAAAAGGTACTACTCAAACAGAATTCAAAATGCTGAATCTGCAACCAAAGAATTTTATAAAATTCTCAATGAATTTCGAAAATCTAAATGCATGGTAGGAAGTCATCCCACTACTCAAGATTTCACAAACAAACTGGCAACTCATTACACAACCAAGGCAGACACATTGGACAGAAGAAAACCATCAGCACCAACCCATTTCCTAAAATCCCGTCTAAGAATAAACCAACCCAGCCTCTACAGTCCTTCAAACAAATATCACAAGGTGAATTTATGGATTTGGTCAAAGCAAGCAGGCCTTCCGGTTGCCTTTCTGACCCTTGTCCACCACACATCTTCAAGAACATTCTTTTATCTACTTCTGCTGCCATACCTGTAAGAAGAATCATCAACAACTCTTTAAATACAGGAACTTCTGCTGAAGACCTGAAAAAGGCATACATATGTCCGTTATTAATGAAAACAAACATAGACCCAAGGGACCCCACCAACTGCAGACCAATCACAAATGGACCTTTCCTGGGCAAACGGATAGAAAGAGCAGCATTCGCCCAGATGTCACAATTCATTGAAGACAATTCCCTACTTTCAGACTACCAAACTGGATTCCACCCAGGAAGAGGCACTGAATTGGCACTCATAGCAATCTGGGATGATCTTAAAAAAACAGCTGACCGCTATGGAGTTGCTGCACTACTTCTCTTGGACCTCTCGACCTGGACACCCTAATTCAAAGACTCCACAAAACCAGCATAGAAGGGACTGCTCTCGACTGCATTACACCCTACCTTCAAAACAGAACTAATATTATCTATTCTGCCCCCTTCTCGTCCAAACCGTACCTCCCAAAATGAAGGGTCCACTAAGGATCAATCATCTCACCTTTGCTTTCAAAGTCTACATGATATCATTAGCAGAATTGATCAATGATTTTCAACTCACATGCTTCAACTCTGCAGATTACAAATACTACTTAAATTGGAATGCCCCAAAGAAATTGAAAACTCATAAATCTTCAGTTGCCTCAGAGCCGTTGATCAGTGGATGACTTGGAGCCATCTCAAACTAAATGCCTCCAAAACTAAAATACTCATATGTGGTGAATGGAAAAATTATGACCCACTGTGCGCCTGGCCTGATGATCTCGGACCACCTCCTCAATTATCTGAGGAAGTTAAAAACCTTGGAATTACCATGGACTCCACGTTAACAATGAATGCCCAAGTGGACAAATTAGCATGAACAAGCTTCATCACCTTGAAGACTCTGCGATGCATCTTCCCCCACCTCGGATTTCCACACAAGGTGCAGACTACTATCTCTCTTGCACTATCCAAACTGGATTATGCCAATGGCCTTTACCATGGATCATCTCTATCTATTATGAAAAATCTACAACGTATTCAGAACTCCGCTGCAAGGCTACTGTTACATATAAAGCTATAAGCCCACATCTCCCCTGCCTTGAGAGCACTACACCGGTTACCCGTTGCCAGAAGATCTACCTTCATGCTGCTTTCTATCACCCACAAGCTATACATGGAACAGGACCACTTTTTATCAAAAACAAAATAACCAAATACATTCAGCAAAGAAACCTCCATTCAAGATTGGCACCCCGCCTTAGAACACCACCATAGAAGAAAAAGACTATAGGTGGTACATCCTTCTCCGTTCAAGCATCCAAACTATGGAATTCATTACCCCCAAATATAAGATCCATGGATAACTATCTTGTCTTCAGAAGCCTACTGAAAAGTTGGCTCCTTCCTTCATAACCACCATATTCAAACAGAAGTGGACTGCATACACCTGTGTTGATAAATATTTAAAATCTGATTATGTGTATATTCTAGATATGTATAGTGCTTTAGGAAATAGGTATCGCTACTATGTCATAACAATAAATTACACACATACTCTTTAAACCTGTTTAACAAATGTATATTTACTCACTGTTAAATATGTGTGTGTGTATGTGTGTATATGCATGTGTGTAGGTATATGTGTGTGTGTGTATATACATACATATGTGTATGTTATTCTATGCTTAACATGTTCATAGGTCATTGCATAGCCCCTAGATAAGTTGTTATATTAGATACTTATGAATCACTGCTCTCGGTTTTATATCACACTGATCAAATGGTTTATTATCATAAACATTTCACTATTCAAAAATTGAGGAAATATAAATACATGTTAGAAAAGTGCACTTATTAATTAACTTCAAATATTACAAATCTTGAAAGTCTGTGTTTATACAATACTACTTTTCTTCTCATATTATTATACCCATTATTATATACCTTGAACATATATTCCCATACTATGTATTTACATATCTATTTACGTATTACTCTAGTCCTACTGTACTAGAGAAACATTAAATAAAAGTAAATTAAAAAAATCTATAAATAAAATTCAAATGATAAATAAGTAAATTAAAGTAAAAAATAATAACAATGAATAAATAAATTAAAGGAAAATAAAAATAAAGATTAAAACAATGCATATATTTATAAATAACTAAAATAATATAAGTGTACTCTTTACTTTGTCTACCCATCACCATATGTCATGTCTCTATCAATCTATCCTCCATCCCCACTCTGACTCATCCCAAACCCATTCTACTACTTTCATCCTCGAAAATAACCCTGCCTAAGCTCTTCCCTCCTCTTCCACATCTAGCTCACCCAAACCTCAGTTTACTACACGTGATCTCCCATGCAACCCTACTAAATTCTCCCTCATGTATCTCACCTTTGCTCATCCAAAACCCCTCCTGCTGCTATGATCTCCCTAACCCTTTCCACAGACTCTTCCATCCTCCATCTCTCCTTTACCCATCCCAAGCCTCATCCTATCACTAAAAACTCCCAATTAACACTTCTGGATTCTTCCCTCCTCTATCCCTCTATTATTCTAGTCAATCCAACTAACAAACTCACATATCCTCTGCTCAAATTAACTCATAATTATACTAAAACTATACTCATATTTCTCTATACTAATCCACCACTAATTCCTCTTGGGTTCGGGAGTAATGTGCTACTCACCGAAAAGCACTTTGATGCCTTGTCAGGGGTAGTAAGTGCTATATAAATGCTATTACAATACAATACAATTATATCACCATTAAAATATAGAGCTACCAAAATATGGGCATAATTTTGTGAGGGCAAATATTTTGGGAGTCAATATACCATTTGCACTTGCATTGCACCACTTTGCAAATATGGTTCGGGCAAAATCCCACTTAGCGCCACCACAGCATCAAAAAAGTGTATCTATGGTGGCACTTAGATGGCACTTGGGGTTCCTAAATCTGCCCCCATCTTTTTCAGTTGAAAAGCCTGAGATGCATTTTCTCCTTCTTATTTTTCCACAAGGTCATCATTGCCAACTCTTCTGTCCAGCCTCAGTTAGACTTTGGCAGCTCTGTTCACCTAGGCCTTCCCAAAAGAGTCTCCTTTGACAACAAAGCCAATGCAAAGCCCTCATCAGACTAGTGTTAAACCTTCAACATGTTGATCACATCACACCTTGTGTTTATTTTAAGGTGGCATGTATAATGCATAAGGATTGTCACAACTCTCTCCATATTTTTCTTTTTTTTAAACGTCAACACCCATTCAACAGCTCGATATCTAAGATCTTGTACATCTCCCACCTTGGTGGTTCTGAAATTCGAACTTCAGAATTAGGTTGTAAGATATTTCTAGGTGTCTAGACCCTCCTTATGGAACTCATTACCTCTTTCCACCAGGAGAGAAATAGATCTACTTAAGTTACCTAAACTTGGGGGGCGTGGCTTGGTGCCATTCGGATATGGCTGCCTTCTGTTAAGCTCAGCGACCACGGCGGGAGTCGGGAGTGCCGGCAACATCATTTGGACATATTTTATGTCCCTGTACATGGCCGAACTCGGGGGAACATACCTGGTATGAAGTGCTCCACCTGAAAGGACTTCAGAGGTACTTTTGCATCCTCTTTGATGATTTTTATGGCGGTCGTGTGTGAATTTTCACTGTGGCCACCATTTTGTTTTTTCCTTTTACCTCAAATTTCACTTTTTAGGTATGCTTTGATGCCGGAAATACAGACTTTTTTTTTACATGTTTTGGCCTACAGGTGTAGGCTTTTGTGCTCTCTACTCATTATGCCTTACTTTTTGGAGCAATTCTGTCCAGATTTATCTTGTTTTTTTTCACTCTAATATCTCATCTGAGGTGAATCTTCACTTTATAGGGCATATACTTTATGACATTTTGGGCAGAATTATATATTTTTGCTTATGGGCAGATCTAGGAACCTTCAGTTGACCAACAACAAAGTACAGTGTAATAAAAATCCTGATAATATTCCTTTATCAAACTCCTTTATACTTCTCACGATGTTGCACCTTCAACGCCTGTTTCTCCTGCGAGTAAAGTTTTGTCTAAGCTTCAGGTAATGGTCTCGACATCTACAAATAAGAGAGCTAAAAAGGACCCTCCATCCCGTTTAAGGTGGTAGATACTTTATCTATGGAATTACTTCTTGTGGAAATAAGAGCGCTCAAACCTTATATGGAGGATACCAATAAAAAATTACAAATATTGGATGACAAATGGTCTCTTGTGGAGAACATAGTCTCTTCTGCGGAACGAAGAGTGGAAGTGCTTGAGGATACAGTTCTATCAATACAATCTTTACAATCTGAAGTAGCTATGCTGAAAATGCATGCAGAAGATATAGAAAATCGGAATTGCAGGAATAATTTACAAATTTATGGTCTTCCTGAAGGAATTGAAGGTTCAGACCCTTCATCTTTCTTTCAAGCATTTTTGCCCAAGATTCTGGACCTGCCTATTTCTCCTGTTATGAATTTACAACGAGCGCATAGGCTTGGTCACCCTTCACATTTGGCTTCAATGTCAAGGAAACCAAGAAGATTAATACTGTATTTTTTGGAGTATACAGACTTGTTGTAGGTTTCCAGAGCAGCAAGAGCCAAGGGTCGGATCACGTGGTCAGGGTCCAACCTTTATTTTGCTCGAGATTATGCTAAGTCAACGGCAGACAAACTGAAGACATTTCTAGATACACGTCCGGCATTAAAGTCGCTTAATGCCCGATATGGTCTTTTCCATCTGTGCCTGTTCAAGGTGATATAGAACAATAAGACCACAACATATGAGGACACAGTATTACTTCAACAGTTTATTGACTCTTGTAAAGGTGAAACAATGGACACTTCAAAATTATCGGAGAATTAATTATTAAATTATTTTTTTTTTTTTCTTTTCTCCCTTTTATCTTGCTCATATTTAAGGGATGTGTTCTTTCTTGGTTCAATGTAATCTTAACAGTGTTCAATTATTTAAAAGATTTCAATGTTTCCTCTGCTTTCTCTCTTTTTCGATCTTTCATAAATTCAGTGTCCCAGTCTTTTGTGGTTGCAACATGTGTGGTCAGATCTCCCTTCCCTTCCATGTCTGCAGTTATGGAGTGAGGGTTGCGTCGTTCTCCCTTTCTGGCTTCACCACCCTCACGTTGTTTTTGTCTCATAGGTATGTTTTTATTATTCATTCAATGTTCTTTATGTAGTTTTAATGTTTTCTTCTATATTACACTCTCTCTGTTTTTCCTAATTTTATCCTCTCTTCATTTTCTTTCTTCTTTTCTCTCTTTTCTTTGTTCACTTGTTATACTTCTATTATTCACTTTTATTACACTAAATATTTTCTTTTGGTTCAATTTCTACATGCTAATAGGTGGTCTACATGCATTGCTTTCATGTTCATATTATTTATTTTCTATATTAAATAACAATTAGATTTCTTTCATGGAATGTTAAAGGTTTGGGATCCCCAATAAAATGTCAATGAATTTTAACTCATATTTTAAAATTGAAAGCTGATATTGCTGTGTTACAAAAGACTCATGTAACATGTGCTGAGGTGGTCAAACTTAAAAGACAATGGGTGGGTCATGTTTTTGCCTCTCTGGGTATGGGGAAAAGAAATGGGGTTACTATACTCTGTCATAAAGCCTTGAATATTTCAGATTTTTCTCAAGAATCTGATGAGCAGGGTAGATGGGTTATAGCCTCAATGAATATTAATAAAGTACCTTTCATTATATTTAATGATTATGCTCCAACCCAACCAGATAAATCTTTTTGGAATGAAATATTAACTAAGTTAATGACTCGTTCATATGATTATTTAATTTTTGGAGGTGATTGTAATATGGTTATGGATCCTTTCCTTGACCGTAAATCTACCTCTAGATTTGTACCATCCACCATATTTTCACAGTTTACCTCCATGATTGAACAAAGAGCATTAACAGATGTTTGGAGATTGTGTAACCCCACATTACAGGAATTCTTTTTTTTTTCTCCAGTGCATTCTTCCACATCGAGGATTGATTATTTATTTGTCTCACAACCTCTCGTGCAACATGTTTTGAATTCAGGAATTGGTACCATATTAATATCGGATCATGCTCCAGTGAGTTTGGATCTTGATATTTTACCACATAAACGGCCAAGTAATAGATGAAGATTTAATAACTCATTACTTCTTGATACAAATTTTACTAAGCTTTTTGAGAAGTTTGCTACACAATTTTTTGTAGAAAATGATAATCCCCAGCTATCTGTTCAGATTATCTGGGATACTTTCAAAGCCGCCTCTAGGGATTTTATTATATCTTTTGTTGCCAAAAAATGGAAAACGGTTAATAAAAAGTTATTTAACTTAATCAATCGCATTAAACAGCTAGAAAAATTGTATTATTCTTCCAAGTCTGAAAATTGTGTTAAGGAATTACTCCAAGCTAAATTCACTTTTAATAGAAATATGACTGATATTGCTAATTCTTATCTTCTTAAATCCAGTGCTAAATATTATGAGGGCCAAAATAAATCAGGAGAACTTTTAGCAAACTATCTTAAAATTCAAAAAGATGGAACAAGGATGGAATATATGTATAATTCTTCCCATCTTTTACTACACAAGAACGAAGATATTTTAGATGAATTTGTTCATTTTTTTACATGGTTATATACCCCTGAGTCTATTCCCACGCAGGAGCTTATTGGGGATTACTTGTCTACTATTAAGGCACCTGTACTTCCCTCTTCTGAATTGAATGCTCTCGACAACGATATCTCTATTAATGACATTCTGGCTACACTAAATCTTATTAAAAAAGGTAAAGCTCCCGGCCCTGATCGTTTTACTATTGAATTCTATTTACATTTTTCTAAATTATTAGTTCCAAGATTATTTAATCTTTTTAGTTATTTTGTTAACACAAAATCTTCCGGAGGATCTTTTCAGGAGGCTTTAATTGTCCTTATACCGAAAGATAACAAGGATCCAAAGTTTTGTAAGAGTTATAGACCCATATCTCTAGTGAATTTAGACTATAAAATGTTTGCTAAAATTATCGCTATGCAAATGGACTCGATTTTTCCTAAGTTAATTGGTAAGGAACAATCTGGCTTTATTAAGGGACGTCTATTATCAGATAACACACGCCTATTTTTTAACATGTTAAGTAAATCTGTGACAAAAAGAGATTCACTTTTTGCAATTGCTCTTGATGCTGAAAAAGCTTTTGATCGTGTTAACAGGGTCTTTATTTTTTCAACGCTTTTATGGTTTGGGTTTGGAACTAAATTTATAACTGGTATCTTATTACATTATTCCTCTCCTACAGCTCCTATCTATTTGAATGGTCTCATCTCTCCTTCATTCTTACTTCACAGAGGAGTTTGTCAGGGATGTCCGTTATCACGGCTTCTGTTTGTTCTTGCCTTGGAACCCTTTTTATTGAAACTTAAGGCTAATTCAAATTGATCTGGGTTCCGGTTCGGAGAGCGACAGATACAATTTTCAGCTTATGTTGATGATATCTTACTTTTTTATGTCAAATCCGAAATCTTCACTTCCTTCTTTTCTTTCTGAGGTAGAACATTTTGCTTCTATTTCAGAGTATACGTTAAATAAAGAAAATTGTGAAATTCTCCCCTTAAATAAATTTTGCCTTCCGGATGACTTTAAATCTTCTGAATTTCACTGGAACAATGACAAAATTAAATATCTTGGTCTATGGTTTAAATCTTCATTTCGGGATACAATTTCTTGTAACTTCTTGCAACTATTCTCTAGCCTTGAGTCTCTTATATCTAAATGGAACCCTTTATTTCCATCCTGGTGGGGAAGATTAGATTCTCTAAAGATAATGTTACTTCCAATCATTCGCTTCTATTTATCAAATATTCCATTTAATATTCTGAATAATTATTTCAAAACGTTGAACTCTATTTTAACTAAATTCTTATGGAATAATAAGAGACCCAGAATGTCAATTCAAAAATTAATGAGACCTAAAATTCACGGAGGAGTTAATTTTCCGAATCTTCCCTCTTACCATATGGCTTTTTCTCTTAAACAGGCTTTCTGTTTATTGACCGACGATGTTTCCACTTTCTTGCCTTTATGGGTTGAGGTTGAAAAAACCTTTGTTGCTCCTTTTACGTTTCCTGAAGCATTAACTCTGTCAAAAAAGCCTTCATTTATTTCCCTCCCGCTTTTAACAAACACATGCAGACTTTTGCAACCTATTTTTACTTCATTTGACGAAGGCAGACTGCAATTTCTGAATTCGTCAATCTGGTACAACAAACTTAGCAAGTTAAATAATAAAACCATTTACTGGAAATCGTGGCATTTGAAGGGGTTGAAGTTGGTCCACCAACTTTTTGACAATGATTCTCCTCTTTCTTTTGAGCAAGCACATTTTCATTTTTCACTTCCATCCTCTTTTAATAAGAAATATGATGCCCTAATACAGGCTATAAATACTTCTTATCAATCTTTCTCAGTTCAGCAAGCACCATTGGTTCTTCTTCTCCAATTAAGAACTTGTTGCTGCACTCTGCCTCAGCTTCCTGCATTTACCAAACAATTTCAGCTCTTCCTGCAGATAGACCTAAATCAGCAAAAGAAATACAATGGGAGAAAGATTTGGCTATTTCATTTTCCCCCTCATTATGGAATAATGTGTGGATTAAAATATGAAAGACCTCAAGAGCAGCTAATGCAATTCAATCTTTATTTTTGATTTATAATAGACTATTAATTACAGCTTCCTCTTTACATAAAATGAATTTAAACCTTTCGCCCGCATGCTGGTCTTGTAGTGAACCGGTTTCAGATCTTAAACACATGCTCTTTGAGTGCCCATACACTTTTCAATTTTGGATTAAGGTTTGGAATCAGATTCATATCATTTTTAAAACTCAAATCTTCTTAACTTTTGCAAATATATTTTTAGGCAGCCTTGCCTCCGACTGGTCACATTTAAAAAAAAACTCTATTGTCATTTTGGATCTATTGTTGGCTGTTGCTTTTCAACAAATTACTAAATCTTGGAAAGACTCCTCTCAATTCTCTGTTCAGGCTTGGTGGTATGGTATATGTTATAACCATCGGTTGGATAGCACTTATGTTTACCCTGTGTCCCTGGGTATTAAAAGAGACATGTTATAGTTGCCTATTACGAATTACCTTAACTCTTTGGCTTACTCTGCATGCAATCATTTTCCTAGAAATGAAGAGGTTTCTAAACCACCATGAACTGTCTCTCCTTATTTTTTATTGTACTTAACCTACTGTTATATCACTTTTTCAACAGATATATTTAAATATATGCATGTACATTTTGCAATTTGAAGTATTAATATATGTATTATGCTTCTTATGATGCACCTTTTAGGAAATTGTACTGTTACTGTTTTCTTTTCTCTCTTGTTATCAAATGTATTTATATCTTTTGAATATTGTATGAATCTTCAATAAACTTTCTATTTTCAAACTTTAAAACAAAGTTACTTAAACTTCTTAAAATCTGGTTCTTTATGCAATGGCCCATTTTACCCATACAGCCTCCTGAGTCAATCAATTTTTTCTTTACTCTAGCACTATGAGACTATCATGAATGATTTTGCGCTTTAGTAAAGACAGAAAATAAATAAATACATTAATAGATAAATAAATGTTAAAAGTATGAGTGGTCTGTTTATTAGGTAGGAAGTACACAGAGCAAATACTGAATATTATAATTGGATAATTGAATGTTTTTTGCAAAATGTACTGTTTTGTTGTCTATATCAGCTAGGAATCTCGTTGAGTAGAGGGGTTATTGTAACAGTGCATTTAAGTTCTTTCCTCCAATATACAATTTAGACACACAGAAAATTACTTGGTTGCCAAATTGGTATTTGTAAGTGATTCACACAGGGGAGAGAGAGACATCAGTTCTTAAGGAAATAATACTTGTGACGTCCATCTAAATGCTAATTAGATAGAGCTTAAGGACCAACCACCCTACACCAGCCATGCTTTGGCTGCCTGGTCAGCATTAAAGTCATCCTGTCTGTAAGCCAGAAGACCAGGGAAGGGATGGGGGACATCTATGTTGATTTTATCATCTATGTCTTCCGATTCCAGTGGAGGACCCTTATGGTTGAAACTATGGGCCTGATTTAGAGTTTGGCAGAGAAGATACTGAATCACAACATCAACAGAGTACCCTCTTTGCCAAACTGTCAGTCTGCCCGCCTGAATACCCATTGGGTGACCCGCACGTATGTCAAAGCTGGAGCCACTGTGTTTCCATTGCTGACATACTTCTCCACTTGCCTGATATGAAACACCTGGCAGGGAGGAACAGTAATAAAGTTTAAATGAGCCCCATGCCATGAAAGAAAAAAAAACATAGTTTTTGTTTTTTCATAAACAAAATTCTTATTTGGAAATTTGGTTATGAAGAGACAATAACAAGTCAAAAATTTGACAGGAGATCTCTATGTTTGACGGAGCCGTCTGTCAAACTTTTATTTCATTGACAAGAAACCCCCATTTCGGCGATTCCTGTTAACTATTAACATTGTCACCTAGGCCAGTAGACAATTCTAAATTTGGAGGACGGGTTACACCGTCAAGGCAGCGGAGTATTTTATTTTCTCACCCTGATGTAGCAAATACCATTCTCTGAACTCTAAATCAGGCTCTATGGGCAGACCACTGTGCTCCTGCTTGCATATACAGGGAGTGCAGAATTATTAGGCAAATGAGTATTTTGACCACATCATCCTCTTTATGCATGTTGTCTTACTCCAAGCTGTATAGGCTCGAAAGCCGACTACCAATTAAGCATATTAGGTGATGTGCATCTCTGTAATGAGAAGGGGTGTGGTCTAATGACATCAACACCCTATATCAGGTGTGCATAATTATTAGGCAACTTCCTTTCCTTTGGCAAAATGGGTCAAAAGAAGGACTTGACAGGCTCAGAAAAGTCAAAAATAGTGAGATATCTTGCAGAGGGATGCAGCACTCTTAAAATTGCAAAGCTTCTGAAGCGTGATCATCGAACAATCAAGCGTTTCATTCAAAATAGTCAACAGGGTCGCAAGAAGCGTGTGGAAAAACCAAGGCGCAAAATAACTGCCCATGAACTGAGAAAAGTCAAGCGTGCAGCTGCCACGATGCCACTTGCCACCAGTTTGGCCATATTTCAGAGCTGCAACATCACTGGAGTGCCCAAAAGCACAAGGTGTGCAATACTCAGAGACATGGCCAAGGTAAGAAAGGATGAAAGACGACCACCACTGAACAAGACACACAAGCTGAAACGTCAAGACTGGGCCAATAAATATCTCAAGACTGATTTTTCTAAGGTTTTATGGACTGATGAAATGAGAGTGAGTCTTGATGGGCCAGATGGATGGGCCCGTGGCTGGATTGGTAAAGGGCAGAGAGCTCCAGTCCGACTCAGACGCCAGCAAGGTGGAGGTGGAGTACTGGTTTGGGCTGGTATCATCAAAGATGAGCTTGTGGGGCCTTTTCGGGTTGAGGATGGAGTCAAGCTCAACTCCCAGTCCTACTGCCTGTTCCTGGAAGACACCTTCTTCAAGCAGTGGTACAGGAAGAAGTCTGCATCCTTCAAGAAAAACATGATTTTCATGCAGGACAATGCTCCATCACACGCGTCCAAGTACTCCACAGCGTGGCTGGCAAGAAAGGGTATAAAAGAAGGAAATCTAATGACATGGCCTCCTTGTTCACCTGATCTGAACCCCATTGAGAACCTGTGGTTCATCATCAAATGTGAGATTTACAAGGAGGGAAAACAGTACACCTCTCTGAACAGTGTCTGGGAGGCTGTGGTTGCTGCTGCACGCAATGTTGATGGTGAACAGATCAAAACACTGACAGAATCCATGGATGGCAGGCTTTTGAGTGTCCTTGCAAAGAAAGGTGGCTATATTGGTCACTGATTTGTTTTTGTTTTGTTTTTGAATGTCAGAAATGTATATTTGTGAATGTTGAGATGTTATATTGGTTTCACTGGTAATAATAAATAATTGAAATGGGTATATATTTTTTTGTTGTTAAGTTGCCTAATAATTATGCACAGTAATAGTCACCTGCACACACAGATATCCCCCTAACATAGCTAAAACTAAAAACAAACTAAAAACTACTTCCAAAAATATTCAGCTTTGATATTAATTAGTTTTTTGGGTTCATTGAGAACATGGTTGTTGTTCAATAATAAAATTAATCCTCAAAAATACAACTTGCCTAATAATTCTGCACTCCCTGTAGTTAATTTTTGCTTTTTTGTAACTCAGAAAATCCTAACAAATAACAATTAGAAAGCTGTGTCAGACACCTCTTTTTCCTTTCTTAGAAAGTTTTCTGAATTCTAGGAATTCTAAGCAGAATACAATTGAACACTTTCACGTGTCAATGCCTTTGTGCAATGCCCTGATGTTTTTCTCTTTTCTTTCTGGGAAAACATATTTCCCCATTTTTAACTATTTTCTTTTTCACACCCAAGAGAAAGTGGTATTGTTCTGCCCCCCTTCTTATCTTTGAAAGGGATTTACTCCTGTCCCTTCAGAATTAAATCTCCTGCCATTTCCACGATTGGGTAGTATAGGAGGAAAGTCTGTGAATGGCCACAATCTCACATATGGACCCTCGCAAGCTTTCACAGGGTGAATCTGGTCAGCCTGTGGCTTGGCGAATTCTACAAATGCAAAATGCGCAATTCCGCCTATTACAAAATACAAGGCACCTAACCAGTTCCTTCGTCGAGGCACGCGGAACTGGAATGAGCATCATAAAAAAACACTGTGTTACAATTGTGCTTTAAACGAGTTTCTCAATAAATGGCACATGGCTTCATTAAGGACAACGAAAGGCCAAACCCCACGGGGTAATTAGTACGGATCCATGTCTTAACAACATGTGAGAAAAGAAAGTGGCAATAAACAGTGTGAAATAACACTGAAGTAAATTGCATTGTGATTCAGAACTTTAGACTTAAAAGTACTTAGGCACTTAAGGGCATCGAATAAAAAAATTAGAACTAAAATAGTTATGTTTTTGAAGGACACCCACTATTTAAAAGAAATGCGAATTAAACTGTAACTAGTAATGTGTTACCTTCTATTTAAAACATGAATCTGCATCTACAATTTAGAGCGCTTAAAATCAGAAGAAGTGAGGTATGAAGCATTATATACAACGTGATTATTATAAATTACAGAGCACGTAACAGGCAATATGATTGTTAAAAACATATCCTAAAGAAAATAAATAATTATGTAGAAAATAGCTAACAAGATTTCAACAGATTGCTAGGGATACATTTTGTAAAATGATTTAACCCAGCAACCCAAACATATTAATCACACTTGTTTTAGAACATTGGGAACTATAATGCTAATGACATCTGTCGCATTGAGCTTTAAAGATGAAAATGAATTTGAAAGAACAATACAGAACCTCAGTAAGAAAAAAATAAGTGACAACAAGCAGAGGTGGCAGAGTTGGCGAAAGTGCCATTTTGCTGCGCTCAGAAGGAGACCTTGAACCCACATCCCCTGGAAAAACCTCTGCTCTCACATCCCCCTTTCACTGCTAACAAATCACAACATACTTTGAGGAAGTGGATATTTTGCAAAGGTCATGAAGTAGACTTTCTAAAAATGTTCATGGTTTTTCTGTTTATGTTTACTATCTTTCAGCCTTATTTACCACAGTACAGGGTACCAAGGGGTTGTTCCATAGATGTGTTTACCGGTAACTTGCACACATATATGAAGGTTTAATGGGATGCTGAACAGATCACTTTCATCACATATATGGAGGGATACAGCACAACATAGGCAAGAGCACCACCACCGGTCACAAAGCAACACAGCAGAGCATCCTGAATTAAAAACAATTGCAGATTTACAACTGGAGAATACCGCTTGTGTGACAAACCTGTTCTGAAAGGGGATAGTGCAATATTGCAGCCACCTGTGCCTCCAGTCAGCATCACCAGGGGTCAGTTAAAGCTTCATAGCAGGTAGGAATGTGGGAAACAGTGCAGCAGAGCCTGCCAATCCACTGGGGTGACCTTCAAGTCTTCTTTTCGTGACCCATTGATCTCTGAAAGTGTGGCAATGAAGTCAGTACTGTACTTTAAGGCTGTGGCATACCGACATTTGGCAGCCAGGCACTGTGAATAGCAGACTAGCTTGGGCCAAGGATGAGACTTGTGGGTCACAACAAGCAGCGACGCTAAACAACATGGATGTTTAAGGAAGCTGTCTGGAAATGTTCTGCATTGTTCTGGCTTTCAACTTGCCTTATAGCTCATTCACCATTCCCAACCTTCAGTCCTTGTTACTTGTCCCCTCTTCGGTTCCTCGGTTACCCGACCTCTTAGCTTGTTATGCTGATCTTGCTCTTTGTATTATGTTTCGGCTTTATCATATTGGTGGGGTTTCCCCTATCATTTGCCTTCTTAGAAGAGCCCTGATCTGCCATCCAATCATTACCTGCTTGGCTCACACTTGGCTTAGCTTCATTGTGGCTCACCATCTGAAGCTGAGTCATTCTGTTACCGGAGAGTCTCCAATTAGAGACCTTAACACATGAGAGAGCTGGGCTAAAGAAAACCTTGGTATGCCGTGTTTATGCCCCTCTCTTTCTCTCTTGGTTGGGTAAAAGTAGTCTTTTGCCTGGGTTCAGCGGAATTTTGGATATAGAGTAGTTGAGAAGTTGATAATTAAAAGTTTAACTCCTTATACTCAGTTACCAGTCAACCCAAATGGAAGAATGCCTCCCTGTGAGGAGTGACTTTTTGACTTCGTGGACACATACCCCAACTTTGGCAAGTGGGAGGATGCAAGAAGATGACTTTAAAATGGTAGATGTTACATGTTACAATCAACAGAGTCACAACTGTTGGGAATATAATCCCATTAAAATCACAACTGAGTAAAATAGATAATAATTCTGGTTATCCTCCTGGATTACTGCAGACTATACCACATGCAGCGGTGCACACTAACGTACCCCCCCCTTAAAATCTACCCAGCACGAAGGTGGGGCCTGTTGAAAACAAAATCGATACAGTGACTCAAGACAGTCCTATTTGCTAAAAGACTGACTTTGGAGAAGTTAATAAGGTCATATGAACCTCTTGTGGGGGGAGCGGCATGAATTATGATTAATTTAAAAAGGCTGGGCCTTGCTAAGTAGTTTTTTTTAACAGAGTATCATTGAGATATGCCAGCAGATAAGCTGTTTGGACAGTACCTTTATATTGTTTTTATTCACCAACTATGAAAATCAGGACATTGTGGAGAACAGCTTGTAAACAATTAAAGGAGATTACTCATCCTATGTTTTAAAAACACTTACCAATGTGTTTATCCCCTTACCTCCTTGTCTGAAAATGACTGGCTTTCCAACACTACTCCAATGGGCTGGAATTGGATAATGTTTTTAATCAAGGGCACATGTTTGAAGTCATACATTTATTTCATAGAACATCTCATGCATCAGTTAAAAATTACCAATATAGTGTGGGATGCATTCAGTAAATTCTATGAAATCATAATGTTTCAAGAAAAATAGGCAAGTGCAAATGAGTAACTCGATGGGTGTTCTGCATTTTCAATCGTGAATGTACCTTCATTGACAGGGAGATCAAAAGATTCCTTGATAGTCTAAATTGTGAAGGGTTTTTCAAAATCGACTGGATCCCAAATATAGTGGCTCTTGGACTGAAATGTAATAAATATAATGGATTAGGATTTACGTTGTAATTATGATGTTGGCTTTTCTGTCCCTATTTACCTCTTGTGTTTATCCAAATGTCTACCATAGTAAACTGAGAAGGCAAGCTGGAAGAGGTTCCCACCTACTATTATTTTTCCAGGGAATTTTAATACCAAGATGGGTTTTAAGGATTTTGCGGCAGGCGATTCATTTATATTTTACACAGCTCATCAAATATTCTATTGATTCACATAAGAAAGTGGATCTTCAACGGGAGCTCCTATAGTAAATATTGTTAAGGTGGAATTACATAAGTTCCAATAGCATTGCTTTTACTGCACATCTGCAGTGCTAATCTAATTTGCTAGAAACAGATTTATTGTTATTGGTTATATATTTGCCACAGGAGATCAAATGGACCTGATTGTTCATATATAGTAGTACCAAAATACTTTTGTGATCACAACCCCCCAGCAGTTTAGCATTGGACTGTAGATGCCTTCCACAAATAATCTTTTACTATCCCTCAGTCAGAACTTCCAGAGGCATAAAGTCAGGATGAGTGTCTGGATTGAGAGTCTGTATTAAACAAGTGTCTTCTTTGCTTGATATTTATGATCATATAGAGGAGGAGTTTTCGGATCTACAGGCTTGTTGGCTTTTATTTCTGTCCTACTAACAATTTCTGAATCATTAAAGGTCTCACTGTTTAACTGGTTTAACATCAAATCTATAGAATGGTTTGACAAAACATGTGGTAAAGCAAGGCAGGCTTTATTTGTTATATTAAAGTGCTTCCTTCAAAATCAGGAATACATTATGAAGGAATGAAAGTGCTAATGACTGCAAAAAAAAACAGTAGGAATAGGGCTTGGACAGATTTGACAAACGCTACTATTATGAATAATTCAGTAGCCTTGTGGAAAATCGCAGATGGGTTCTCCTTCCAGAAAGCACTTCATCCAACTTTGGACACAATTATTGCAGCTGAGTGCTGGATTACTCATTTCTCTGGTATTTACAATGCAAATATGAGTAGTCACTCAAGTCATTTTTTTACTCCTCGGAAAAATATGGCGTCCTTTTTCACTGAAGTGGTTGAGGCCATTTCAATTAGCCATTATGGTATAGCCCCTGAATTTAAAGGGGTTCCCATGGATCTTTTTTAAAACTGATCTGTGGGCAACGTTTAATCTTGGTGTCAGTCAATTATAGTCCTCATTTCCAAGAAGAGAACCAGGCGATTCCAGATGCTGCCGACAGTGTTCTTTAATTGAGCACACTGAAGGTGAGCTCAAGTTAGCAACTCCTTTGTTTTGGATCTGTCTGGTTAATCTTAGTTGGTTACAAGTCTAAATGCAGAAAAAGCAAAGGCTGCATGAATGTGGAACCTTGAATCAATAACACTGTTAATAACATTTTAGTCCGAACTACTGTAAAAAAACAAATCAAACTAAAACTGAGTAAACTTGAACAATTTTGTAAATAATGTTATCAAATAATTTTTATCTCTCAGAATAAAACTATAAAACAAATAGAAACATTATTTCCGAATGTTAACAATTGCTCATTGCTATTTATCAAAAACACTTTCAGACAATAAAAAAAACTAGCATACAGTAATAAAAAGCACATATGCATCAAAAACAGTAAATAAGGTAACCCAATTATATTATGCATAATTTTAAAAACACATGAACCAAGACAATACAATAAAAAATCGTACCCAACAAATAAATATTATACAATTATATTTATTCACAATTTTGTTGTGGAAGTCCTCAATAGACAACTGGACAATTAAAAAAAACGCATAATCCATCCAAAACACTCAGTCCAAAAAAATGCAAAAATACAAAAAAATAAATACAACCAATCGAATATGACCATATAAAAGCCACCAAAGTGAGTGTGCTTTTTCCATAGGCCTGCATATGTTCTTTGTTGTCCATGCCTCCTTGCTTGATGTTGTTGTTTGAGCATGTGGCAGGCAGCCATTATGAGTAGCCAGTAAGTGTCCTTTTTCCATAGGCTTGCATGTGTATTTTGCTGTCTGTGTCTCCTTTCTTGTTGTTGTTTGAACATTTGGCTGTCGGCCATTTTCAGCCCATCACCAAGTGTATTAATCCTTTTATTTCAGTTTTCAAAGCCATTTTCTAGGGACATTGATAGAAGAGGGCTTTGACATTTTTGTTCCTTTTTTTACTTTTTTTCCTGGACAAAAGTTTAATGTGCTTGATTATCATTGTAGCATATGTATGAACTGTGTTTATATGACATTATATGCATTTGTTTCCATTATTTCCCTGCACCTCCTTGCCTCCCAATGGATTTCAATTAGTCCCTATTGATATACCAGCAATTACTTTTTTCCATTTTCCCTCCACCCTCTGACTGCCTGAGGTCTTCATAAGCACACATTAGCATTTGTAAAAATTATGTCATTTTCCACTGCACTCCCTGCCTGCCATAGAAGCACACCAGCATTCATTTTCGAAGGACAATTCCATTTTCCCCACACCCCCTACATGCCATAGACACAGACCAGTATTAATTTTTTAAGGATTATTCCATTTTCCCCCGCACCCTCTGCCTGCCATAGGCACACACCAACATTACTTTTTGAAGGATTATTACATTTTCCCCTGCACCCACTGACTGCCATAGGGGCACACCAACATTCATTATTTAAGGGTTATTCTATTTTACCTGCACCCCCTGCCTGCTATAGGTGCACATCCGGCATTCATCTTGTAAGGATTATTCCATTTTACTCACACCCCTGCCTTTCATAGGCACACACTGGCATTCATTTTTAAAGAATTATTACATTTTTCCTGCACCCCCTACCTGCTGTAGGCACACATCAGCATCCATTTTCTAAGAATTATTCAATTTCCCTGCATCCTCTGTCTGCCATAGGCGCATACTGGCTTTTAGTTTTAAGGATTATTCCATTTTCCCTGCACCCACTGATCGCCAGTCGGTGCACACCAGTATTAATTTGTTTAAGGATTATTCCATATTCCTCACTCCCCCTCCCTGCCATAGACACAAACTAGTATCAATTTTTGAAGGATTATTCCATTCTCCTCTGCACCCACTGACTGCCATTAGCGTACACTAGCATTGACTTTTTAAGGATTATTTTATTTTCCCCGTACCCCCTGCCTGCCATAGGCACACACCCGCATTTATTTTTGAAGGATTGTTAAATTTTCCTACATCCCCCTGCCTACTACAGGTAGCTCTCCGTAGATGTACACAAAGCAAACAGTTACATCTGTATGTTGTTATCCTGATTGAAACATTATGTTATGGTATGGATTGGAATAGATACACTATTGTTAATTATTTGGGATAACCTCACTAAATTATACTGTCAGTACTATGAATAATTCAAACTGCAAAAGTGCCACGTTTCGCTAAATGTTGTCCTTGTTTGTTTGCTTTTAGGAATCAATAGACATCAGGCAGAAGGCTGGCACAAAGGGATATGACTACAACATGTGAGTCCTCCTCTTCTTCAACTTGTGCACCTAAGTGCCAACTGACAGAACCTAAAGATGGCCCCAAAAAAGGGGGCAACCAAGAAAGTGTCCAGTGAGGAGAAGAGCAAATTACCACCACTGGCTTGCTGCCCTCCTCCTTTTTTAGGAAACTTCATGTGTCTGCCACACCATCCTCCTGCCAGCAATCTGGGAGCAGCAACCCCTCATCAACGATGGCACCACCCCAACCTAAGCCCATGGCCATGTCTATCAGCGCGGCAGCCACTATGGTCATGGAGGAGAGCAGTGAGTCTGAATTGGATTTGTCTCAATCATAAACTAGTAACTAACTGTTCCAGGAAACTGAGCAAAGTGGACCACAGGAGCAAAAGCCAGAAATAGCTCTTTCTGAATTAGGAGCAGAACTGGAGGTTGAGCTTCCTGCTGAGCAATATGTGCCTCTTCTTGAACCACTGGATTCCCGATCTCCAGCAAGAAAAAGAAAGGGTAATCCACCATCTTCTCCAAGTGCCCCTTCTGATAATCTGGACATGGATTGGACCCCGGCTGAGTCTGGGACCCACCATGAGAGACAAGGGAAAAAGAAAGTTCCTGATAGCCTTAGAGTTATGGAACAGGATGAGTACAAGCCTGTGATTGTCAGTATGGAAGCCGGCTCAGAGGAAACAGAGGTTCCCCCCACCATCCAACCAGCCTAGAGGGATGCAGCACTGGTTCCAACACCACCACCGCCAGCTTCCATCTTTGTAAGGCTCCACTGAGACTTTCAGGGTCCTATATTTGGTGCATCGCATCAACCTGATTGTGCTCGACTTTCTAAAAAAACAGACAGTCAGCAACATATTGGACACCTACAGAAGAATTTGTACTCATTTCAGCAATTTTTGGAAAGCCCGGAAGCAGGTGAGGATTATTCAGTGTGCTAATACAGTATCAGATAAAGCCCTCATACAGGAGGTGCCAACACTTTGGAACTTGACAAATTACATGTTGCAACGTCTGTTTGAGCAGTACAGACTGATGACTGATTATGTCCTTCAAACAGGAGGGGGTGCAAAGGGTAAAGCATGATCATGGATTTGGAATAAATGGGGCCTAGTCAAATGCCTGACAGATTCAAATTCCTCTTGAGGTTTTCACATGGGGATTCAGGAAAGAGGACAGTTTGATGAGCCAAGCTATTCCACTGTTGCATCTTCTACAGGACCAGTTAAAAAGGTGTTGCAAAGGTTCGCCAGTTTGAACGAAGAAGCGTACGAGCTGGTTGAGAGTTAAATCCCTCACTTGGCTGCTAATCCAAGGCTGTGAAGAGCGATAGTGTCCTCCAAACAGTACATCTGTGCCACAATACTTGATTCACAATACAAAAAACGTACTGGCCACTTTCTTTCCTTTTTCAGAAGGGGATGGTTCACTATACGAGATGTGGATTGTTGAGCAAGCGAGAGACCTGGAACAAAAAGTCTGGAAGTTAAAGTCCATAGCAGAGGCTCTGGTGTGCAGCCATCAACCTCCAGAGAGGGCAGTGCTGTTGTCTCACATAAGCCAATAGCAGCAATACCAGAAACAACAACACCAGCAACAACAATGGAAGCAACAGACAAATCTGACTCAACCTCTGCAATGGCTTGGTTTCGAGAGGCAGAGAAAAGTTCAAGTGCAGAGACAGAAGCAAAGGAGGTTGATGTAAGTACAGATGGTACACCATATCGTAAGGTAGATGGAACAACTTTATTGATAGACGCGACCTAGCGTCCAGCCTCTCCAGAGAAACAGGTTAACTGTCATCTCGGAATGCTCGGACAGCTTGCGTTCTGGAGAAGGCGCTCAGAACTCAGACACAACATATCCTTTTCCGTTCATATAAATAATGTAACAAAGAAAATAACTTGTATAAAACTAAAACTTAAAACGGAGAAAAAACAAAACTATTACTTTGAAACACAGTCCTTCAAATAATTAAACATTTGTGAGACATAATCACTTCAAAATATAGTCTATAAAATAACTAGGACACTTGCGAGTCCTCATCAATTGTTCACGAACCACTCCCTTTGTTTGAGAATTCTCTCTTTCTTGCGTTACACTGGTACTTTGTGATTTGCTCTCTCCAGCCTCAGAAGCAGTACCGTGACTCACACCAGAAGTAGTTCCTTCTTCATCGGTAGTTCCTTCTTCATCGCTCCTTCCAGCCTCAGAAGCAGTACTGTGACTCACACCAGAAGTGGTTCCTTCTTCATTGCTCCTTCCAGCATCAGAAACAGTACTATGATCACTCCAGAAGAGGGAGCTAGAACATTCATCTTCAACTTGACTAGAAACACACTTTCCCCCTTTCTGATACAATGCCACATTCCTCACATTCCACTTCTCTCCTCCTTCAATCTCAACTTGAAATTTTCCCACCTTCTTCACCCGAAAAGGACCTCTAAATTTCGAAACACCCGCCCTTACTCTACCTGACTTGACTTTGACCCAGTCCCCCACCATTAATCCGTGTTTATGCTGACAGGGCATACCTGTTTTGTCACCACCCCCAAATGCAACCCACTCTTGAAGCCAAGAAGGGATCAATTTCGACCCCATAGGTCTCCCTCTCATCACTCGAAAAGGAGTCACACCGGTAGCACTATGAATTGTGGATCGATATGCTCGTACAACATCAATTATCATTTTCTGCACACTACAATGGTTAGCTAAAGCTAACTGTATAGTTCCCTTGATCAATCTATTTACTCTCTCAACAATTCCATTACCCTGTGGGTAGTATAGGGACGTCCTGGTGTGTCGCACTCCACAATTCTTTAAAAACAAGCACATCTCATTCGAAGTCAATTGAGTGCCATTGTCCGTGATAAGGACCCTGGGTATGCCTTCCTCCATGAAAATATCCTCTAAAACTTTTATAGTTGTGGACGTAGTGACATCACGAACAAACCTAACCACTAACCACCTTGAGTGTACATCCACAACTACAACTGCAAAACGCATCTGAAAAGGAACTTCTCATAACGGACCAATGAAATCTAAACAAATAGTATGCCAAGGTTTCCCCGGATCTTCAATATGTCCTTCCACCCTGCCAACACCTACCTTCAACCTCTTCTCACTCTCTCTGCATAGTCTACACTGTTCCACCCAACCCTTAACTTGTCCATCCAAACCTGGCCACCAAAAATTCGCTTTCAATCTTCTGCTAGTCATCCCCTGACCTAAATGACCCTCATGAGCTAAGGAAAATAATTTAAACCTCAACCCAACCGGTGGAACAAAACGTTCACCCCGCATCAATACGTTGTCCCCACAACACGACAGCTCATCCAACACATCCAAAAAAGGCCTGACAGACAGCGGAAGGGTACTCTCCCTTCGAATCCCTAAAGAGACTAGTCTAAAAACGCATTTAAGACAATCATCAGCCGCCATCTCATCCTTCCATTCATCCAGTGTAAATGTACCTAAACCCCATTCAACCACATCACAGACAGAAGCCACAGCATCATCAGTATCAGAAGACTTTACCGACTGAGGATCCACCTTCTCCCAGTCAAGGGACAACTTGGACAGACAGTCAGCCTGAACATTTTTCCAACCCTGAACATACTCAACACGATACAGATACTCCTGCAGCCTTGCAGATAGTCTAGCTAACCTCGCTGACCCCTTCCCCGCACCACCAGCAGATAATATCCTTAACAAGGGTTTGTGATCACTCCTCAAATTAAACTCCAACCCCCACAAATACGTTCTGAAATATTCTGTGCCCCAGACAGCCGCTAAAGCCTCACGTTCAATGACAGAATATTTTCGCTCCGTTTGTGTCAGTGAACGAGAAGCAAACGTGACTGTCTTCTCTTGTTTTCCATGTACTTGTGATAATACAGCTCCCAACCCAGTGCCACTGGCATCCACAGTCAAAATAGAGCGTAAATTAATATCAAAAGCTGTCAAAATATCTGCAACACAAATCTCATCCTTAATTCGATTAAAACAACTCACTTGTTCATCAGACCAACAAAACTTACTTCCCTTCCTCAACAACTTCCTTAAGTTCTCAGTCTTGCTTGCAAATTTATTCACGAACTTGGAGTAGTACTCCACCAGTCCTAAAAAAGACCTCAACTGATCTTTGTCAGCTGGTGCAGGTGGGAACTTGATGGCCTCTAAAAGACTTTTCTTCGGTTTAATACTGCCTTTAGCAATAGAATACCTGAGGTAGTCAATTTCCTCAACCAAAAAAATACACTTTTCCTTATTCAAACTAAGCCCCGATTCTCCAATGATCTTGAGTACTTTCCTGAGAGTGACATTGTGCTCATCAACTGTTTCAACTGTTTTACAAGTATATCATCTTGAAAAAATAATACATCCTTAAGACTACCAAACATCTGATCCATCAATCGCTGAAACACACTCGCTGCAGAAGCCAGACCAAAAGGCATACGAGTAAATTGGAAAGTACCTTCCGGAGTGACAAATGCAGTTATATGTTTAGAATCAGGATGAAGTTTAATCTGATGGTAAGCACTCCTCAAATCTAATTTGGAGAACAACCTACCATTTTTAACAGCAGATAGCAACTCATTTATGTTGGGCAAAGGGTAGGTATCAACCACTATGTTCTGATTTACTGACCTCAAGTCTACACACAATCTGACCTTCCCATCTGATTTCCGCGTAATAACAACCGGAGAAATCCATGGGGAGACTTCAATGGGTTCAATGGTTCCCTCAACCAACATGTTATTAATCACTTTCTTGACTTCCTCCCTTACTACAAATGGTATCTTGCGAACTTTATGCTGAAATGATGAGCATCTTTTCTCAACACTATCCTATGCACATGACCTTTTAAACATCCTAATTCTTTTTTAAATACTCCTCCCGCCCCCTCCAAAATGTCTTCCAAATGTATGTTTTCCATCAACAAAACTTGATTGGGCGCTCTAGGACTGATGACAATGTTGAGATCATATTGATGCATCCAACTCAATATAGGTGGACCCTCAACCGACACATATACTTTTCCAAGAACTTTCCTTCCGCCAAAAGGAATTTCCTTCAACATATAACCCAACAAATGAATTCCCCCCCCTGGTATCCACCCGGGGATATATCTTTCGGTAACAACTCTTCCTTTGCCCAAAAACACCTAAAAAGGCCCTCTGGAATTATAGTGTACAACGAACCAGAGTCCACCATGAGATTTTGTTGAGCTTCCCCAATTAAGAAAGAAGCTGTAGGTCTAGAATATCGACGATTACTCCCTCTCATGCTCAAGACAGCATCTTTTCCCACAACAAGTACTCTGTCCTCACAAGGAGATTCACAGCATTCCTCAACTAAATTTATGCTTGATCTAGATTCTTTAGTACTACTACTATGGTTATTTTCTCTGCACACACGGGCATAATGTCCTCTGCGGCCACACTTACGACACTCCGTATTGACAGCAAAACATTTCTTAGAGTCTCCCAAGTGCGAAGTACTACCACACCTAAAGCACTCCCTCCCCTTACTGCCAACAAACATGTTTTTTTTTGTTATAACTCCAGTTTCAGGCTGCAAAATCGTAGGATCATTTGATAAAGCCATAACTTCCACAGTTTTCTCTTTCCTTTCCAGTTCCTTAATACAGCGTTTCAATTCCTCCATCACTTTTGCCAAGTCAATCGCTTCTTGTAGCGTGGGATTCTTTGCCACCCATAACCTCTCCTGAATCTTTTTATCATGGCACTGTACAATGAGTTGATCCCGTATTAGTTCATCTGTCATAGTGCCAAACTTGCACTTAACCGACAATTCCCTCAACCGCGACACCAAATCATCAATAGACTCATGATGATCTTGAGGTTGGGTATAAAATTTGTACCTAGCTAGAACTAAATTAGTCTCTTTTGCGAACCTATTCTCCAACCTTTTAATCGCTTCTTTGAAAACATCATCCATAGGTTGGCCATTGGGCCCCATATAAGGAGGAAGATATTTAAAAATCCTTTGGCCCTCACATCCCAAAGTACTCAAAAGTATAGCTTTTTTCCTTTGCGAAGAATAACCCTGACCATCCAAGGCAACAATATAATTCTCAAGCATTTCGATCCAATCTTCCCAAGGAAGAATTGGCACGCCAGGAACAGGTAGAAATAAAGGTGGAGGAGAAATATTAGAGTGAGAAGCCATCACAGCAATGGTCAAATAAGTGCTAAACAGGATAAGCAATGTAAAACAGTGAACAAACAAACTGTACAAAAAAATGTTTAACTTTTCACAAAACAGCCAAAGTTCCCTTTTTTTAAAGTTTTCTTTTACTTGCAGCTTTTAAAGTATCCTTTGTCCAGCCAGCAATCTGAAAGTGGCAGCCTGTCCTTGAAGAATCAATGTAGGCTCCTCCCAATTTCCCCACTTCGAATGAAAGACTCTAATGCCGTTAAAGGTAAGAAAACTTCCGGGTACCTCCCATGAATCTATTTCCAGCACAAAAGGTCCTTCCGGTTAAAACAAGTTACTGCGCCTGCTCTCTTGGCGCCTGTACTAATGAAAGGATGACGTCCGATACTGCGCGTTGATCCGAAACACACAAAGCCGCTCCGCACTCCCTGGAGAACACCACACAGGTCCGCTCTTCCTGGGCACTTCTCTTGAAGTCCGCTTGTCCTCAACGCGACGCGCAACTCGATTCGGCTCCGCTCCTCCGTCACTGGCAAGAACAGGATAAGGAACACACCGGTAAGAGCAGGAACAGGGCTGACCTAGGTCAGAAACCACCTTCTCCACTCGTCGCCAAAATGATGTAAGTACAGATGGTACACCATATCGTAAGGTAGATGGAACAACTTTATTGATAGACGCGACCTAGCGTCCAGCCTCTCCAGAGAAACAGGTTAACTGTCATCTCCGGAATGCTCGGACAGCTTGCGTTCTGGAGAACGCGCTCAGAACTCAGACACAACAGAGGTCAAGCATGTGGCAGCAAAAATAACTATTCAGAGGACGGTCCAAGACTATCTGTGTGACCTAAAAGAGGTCTAGAAGGATTACAACCCATTGGTCTATTGGTAATGTTAGATGTGCCAATGGCCAGAGTTCTGCAGGCTGGCAATAAAGTGTCTGGCTTGTCCGGTAGCCAGTGTATCTGCTTCTAATTTTTCAGTGCAAATTACACAGTTATCACAGTCAGAAGGACCAGTCACTTGCCTCATAATGTGGAGAGATTGACCATGACATGATTAAGATGAATCAACACTTCATAACACAAGATTACACTGTTCCTGAGGAGGATAAGGGCAATTAGTCAGGCACATTAGCTGACCAACTTCTGGATGAACCTCCTGAATTTGAGGATGAACTCTACTTCCCTGACTGAGTGGGCCACCGAGAACTTTCACATTATTGTGAAACCGTTTTGCCAAAAACTAAATGGATATAGCTACAGGAACATTATATATTTGGTGTCTGAATTATGCAGCCTCACCATTTATTCATATTTATGGCTCGATTGGAGTTGGACCAGTGTGCACAGAAGAAGCCTCCCTATTCACTTACAGGACACGAAGACAATGCCTGTCTGCCCCATGTCCATGCCCCACTAAAGAACATTAATTTACAAGACTGCAATGATGTTGCTTCCATAGGAAAAATAGGATATTCAGCACTAGACAATTGTGTACCACCATGCTTAGATTGGAACAGGTAACTATTATGCCAATGAGTGATAATATTGAGTGAATGTAAGTGGTGATGATTGATTGTGGTGGCACTGGCAGGTGGTGTTGGTGTTGTTCAACTAATATTTGTGAACTTGATTTCAATGATTTACAATGTTTGGGGCTGATGGGTGATTCTGCCTGAAGCTGATTGATGGCCCTTTCTTTCACACTTAGCTAGATTTACTTGTGTGGTCCCCAATATGCTGCACTTTTTTTCTGCTTGTTTAGAGACCAGTTAATTAAGTTAACAAACACAATCTGCACAAAAAAAATTCAAATTATTTTGCTTATCTTGTTCATCTACAGCAGTGCACTACAGGTCTATCTCTTTCAATCTCAATTGGGAGAGGAGTACTAGGACTCAGAAGTCTGATGGAGTCGGGACTCAGAATCTGACAGACTCAGGGCAGGACTACATCAAAAGCCAGATGAAGGACGTCACCTACTTCAAGCTCAAAGTGAAACCAACATGACTCAAAGAGGCCTACCCAACCCTGTGAACTTCACTGGACAGAGGTGCATTGATTTGGGAAATGCTGAGCAGTGGGTTGGGTCAATTGTCAAACTCCTCTAATTAAGTAGTTGTGGTTAGGGGGGCTGTAACTGAAGACAGACATGCCATGTCACATGATGGACACACTCGGCTAAATGTTATGACAGTTGTGAGACTGATCTGTTAGGTACATGCAGCTACTTGTCTGGGATTGGTTGTAAAACTGCTTTCACTTCTCGGTTAATCATACATGAATCATCATGATTGCAGCAGCCTATGCTCTTGCTCTGCCTCTTGGTCCACCATGAGGCTTCCTTTCTGTCCTTCTCCTTGACTGTATAATATAGTTACTGTTTTTCAATCCACAGGCCTTCTCTTCTCTGCATGAAAGACAAAAGCTCCATTACACTCTTACTTACCCTTCTGGACTTCTTCAGCTAGGCACCCATGATGAACATTCAGAGAAGAATGCAGATGCACCATCCAATTTAGCATTTATATACAGTATCATTTTTCTTTTGAGAATCGTGACTTTTAGAACTGCGTGGATTCACTCCTCCATAATTTGTATTTTTGAAACCTAGATGACAGAATATTTAGATATAACTTGGGTCTCGAGGGCTGAAGGACTGTTTGCCATGCATTTAACTGAACTGTGTCATTCCTTCATTTCTTTCCACAACAGATTTGATGATGATTATGTGCTGCTCATCACCCTGATTACTTTTTTTGTTCTGTAGTGTTTTTCTTTGTCACACCTTTCTCCAGCTTCCTATGCTAATACATTCAGCAAATCCCTAACCCCTTTCCCCCAGTCTGTGTGATATACTGAGGTGTGACTTATAAATGTACACCATAAATGGAGGACACACTTAGAGGGGCAGATGTAGTAATAGCGTCCCCAACTCATTGTGGTATTTTCTTACTTTATCAATAGCCTATGCCAGTCCCACATACTCACCCAGGCATGAAAGGAATATAACATTATTCAAACCATCATCATAATGCAGAGGCAGCACAATGTCTATCCAGTGTTCAATGATGGGTAGTAGTACTAGTGTGCACTTTCTGGCCTGATTTACAGGTAAAGTTGCACTTATGCTGTGAGTTCGCTCTTGCAATTTGAATGAACTACCAGATGTTGATCATTACATTAGTAACATTACAAATAGAAACTATTAATAGTAACTTCTTTTAAAGTGAGTGATGGGATTACTTACTACTCTAAAAGTTAGTACTCATAAAGTTACTGATGGAAAAGTTTCTTACACTACATGAGTCAGTAAACGAACACAAAAGTGTAACATGCTTTGCATGCCTGAATCAGGCCTTGTGTTGCTTAAATGCTTAGCCGCCTGAGTCCATTCCGGACTAGAGGATTTCCTAAGTTTAGTTTTCATTGTTTTAAGTAATTAAATACTAACTCCTCATAGCTCAGAGATCACTGCTGGTAGTTTTGAGATATAAGGTGAGGTCTTTGTGTCATAGTGGTGATCTAGTCTCAGCCATGGCTAAGTTATAATAATAAATAACCCACTAACTCTGTGTTTTCTTTCAGTCTAGTTGCCTGTGATGGATAATACTTCTGAATAATTCTACAGTGTGATTTCACCTAGTTAGGAGTTGGACCTTGCTTGTGATGTCTTCCATGTTAGTGCTAGCCCACTACTGCTCCCACTACCATTAAGAAGGCACCTTGGGAAACCCTGCAATAAGGTTTTGCAAGTTTGAGAGAGGCAGCAGACACCACTTCATCTATTCAGGTAGAAGAACCAAGAAGTGAAGTAAACTAGTTTAGTTAGTAATTTCTACTGAAGATTAAGATTTTTTTATGTATATTGAAGGCAATATGCATAGGCATACCCCCTAGTGGTCAATATAGTTACAGAGGGTAGTAGGTCAAGGGTATAATTAACTGATTTACTACACACTTTGATAAGTGGTTGGGTGCTCCAAAAGCGACAAAAGCTGCCCTCACCAAGCAATAGAACAGGCCTAGCCTGTGTTGTTCCCACTCTGTTAGCAAGATATTGTTTGGGTATAAGTAAAGTAAGTAACCTAGCAAATAAATATATGTCAAGGGAAAGTCTAGGAGGAAAAGTTGGTGTTCACAGTATGTTACTGTAACGCCGCGCTCTTACGCGGCGTCTCTTTCTGTCCTTGCGGGTGGAACGCGCTACCGATATTCGGAGCGCCGTTCCCCACGTTTTTTGCCTATGCTTTCTGGGAAGCATATATTTCGCTTCCGGTCGCGCTACAGTTACTTGTAGCCTTTTTCTTCTTTTGTTGCTGGTGGTGGGTTTTTTGTTGGTCCTTTTGCTTGTCTCTATCCATGTTGTGTCCATCTTGTCTTCTTCGTGTTTTTGTCCCAGCATGCTCTGTTTTTCTTTTATACTACTTCCTTTTTCCTATACTGGTCTATGGGCTTTTCCCAATCCAAGAGGGTATTACTTCCCTTTCCTGTGATGTCACTTCCCTTTTCTCAGTATATAAGTCAGTCAGTCTTGTTCCTCCTTGCGTTGCAAACACTTCCTTCTGGTTGTGCTGTTCGCTCCTGTTCTTTGTTCCTGCTTTTTTGCCTTGGAAGATTTTTGCCTGTTCTTTGTTCCTCCTTTTGCTTTGGGAGATTTTTGCCTGTTCTTTGTTCCTTCTTTTGCCTTGGGATATTTTTACCTGTTCCTTTTTTTCCTGCCTTTTATCCTGGATATTGCCTATTTTTGTTTCCTGTTATCAAGTCCTGTTTTTTCTTGTTTTCCTTCAGGAGTTCCTGTTAGAGGTATTTCCCCAGTGTTGGGGTTTTTTCCCTCTGGGACTCCTTCTGGAGGGTACGGTCTGCTTTGGCGTAGCCTGTCAAGCAGCACCGTGGCTACTAGAAGGGGTCGCCCTTATCTGGGAGTATCCAGGACCTGTAGAAGACTTGGTGTATTCGCCAATCCGAAATCCAGAGGTGAGAAGTCCAGCGCAGTACGTGACAGATTGCAACGCCAAAAGATTCTGCGTTGCGAAAGCTCCATGGAAGATCCACAGGGAAAGGCGTCAGAAAATGCTCAAGCCATGTTACAGACTGTTCAACAACAAGCCCAAGAGTTACAACAGTTACGGGCAGAGAACACTGCGCTACGACAGGTCTTGTCTTCCCGATCAATGGACATACCACCTGTATCTGCTACTATTCCTCGATATTCCGGAGATCCTTTAAAGATGAAGGAATTTTTGGACGCTCTGACGGTTTTCTTTGCCTTTCGTCCACTCCAGTTTTCTTCGGATAAGGCTAAGGTGGGCTATCTGATCAGCGCCTTGTCTAGTCCAGCGCTTGCTTGGGCGACTCCTCTGGTTTCTGCAGATGATCCAGTCCTGGCTAACTATTCCGCTTTCCTGACTGTTTTCAAACAAATGTTTGAGAGACCTGGGGTAGAAGCAGCATCTGAAGAAGCCTTATGTGACATTCAGCAGGGTAATCAGGATGTACTGCAGTATATAACCCGCTTCAAACAGCTGGCAGCTGAAACCTGGGTAGAACGCACCTTCGTAACCCTTTTCCGCCGAGGCCTGCGTGAAAAAATTAAAGATGACCTTGTACACTCTTCTCCAGCTTGTTCTTTGAAAGAATTAATGGATCAATCTATGAACATCGAGTATCGACTTCGAGAGCGCAAGATGGAAAAACGTCGAACTAGAGCTCCATACCAGTCCGGCATCTTCCGTGCTAGCAGTCGGTGAACGGAAGATAGTCCATCGGAAGCCTCTCCACCTCCCCATGAAGAGCCCATGCAGATAGATCTGGTTCATGGGCCATTGACGGAGTCAGAAAGGGAGGAACGACGACGAAGGGGACTTTGCCTATACTGTGGTAAGGCTGGCCACCTGATCCGTAGTTGTCCGGTACGTCCCTCAAGGCCTGCGGGAAACGCCAGCTCCCGTCCCCTGTAAGGAGGAAGGAGACGGGAGGAGCTGAAGTACCATCAATATGTTCCTCCAAAGAAAGCATGTCCATCCTGTTTATCCTCTCTGTCAAGTTACAAAGTTCACAAGATCAAGAAGAACATCTTCTGGCTCTCCTTGATTGTGGAGCCAGTGGACTCTATCTGGATGAGACCTGGGCTACGAGTAAAGGAATTCCCCGCATTCCTAAAGAAACTCCTGAGCAGGTTCACACGGTGGATGGCTCTCCGTTAACTTCAGGACCTGTGGTGGCCTCAACTCCTACTCTTTGTTTGACATTTGGTGAGCATCAAGAACACGTTGCCTTTGATCTCATAGCCTCACCAAATCACATCATGATTTTGGGAATTCCCTGGTTAGCCCGACAGAACCCCTATATCAATTGGGAAACACGAACTATATCCCTAACGTCTTCATTTTGTCAACAGAATTGTTATTCCACTACTTCTTATTGGACTCCAAAAAGGTCCTGTCAGTCAACTAAGGATAACACTAACTCTATCAATATTATCCAGGGGGTTCCAGATTGTTTTCAGGAATATATCAGGATTTTTCAGAAACCAAGAAATCCTATTTTGCCACCGCATCGCAGTTATGACTGTGCTATTCCTTTAATTCCTGATGAAGTCGTCCCCTTCGGTCGAATGTATTCTCTGACAGACCAAGAAAAGAAGGTGCTAAGGGAATATTTAGACGACAACTTACACAACGGTTTGATTGCTCCTTCCAAATCCCCCGCTGGGGCTCCTCTCTTCTTCCTCCCAAAGAAGACCAAGGATCTGAGTCCTAGTGTGGACTTTCGTGAACTCAACAGAATAACGATTAAGGATCGATATCCACTGCCTTTAATCAGAGATATATTGGATGCCATTCAAGGAGCCAAGATATTTACTAAATTAGACTTACAGGGTGCCTATCATCTCCTTCGGATCAAGGAAGGAGATGAATGGAAGACTGCTTTCCGTACCCCTTTTGGGCACTATGGGGGTCATTCTGACCCTGGCGGTCCATGACCGCCATGGCGGAGGGCGGCAGAAGCACCGCCAACAGGCTGGCGGTGCTTTCTGGGCGATTCTGACCGCTGCGGTAAAGCCGCGGTCAGAAAAGGGGAGCCGGCGGTTTCCCGCCGGTTTCCCGCTGGCCCAGGGAATCCGCCAATGGCGGCGCTGCTTGTAGCACCGCCATGGGGATTCCGACCGCCTTCCCGCCAGCCTGTTTCTGGCGGTGTCCACCGCCAGAACCAGGATGGCGGGAACGGGTGCCGTGGGGCCCCTGGGGGCCCCTGCACTGCCCATGCCACTGGCATGGGCAGTGCAGGGGCCCCCTAACAGGGCCCCACAAAGATTTACACTGTCTGCTTTGCAGACAGTGAAAATCGCGACGGGTGCCACTGCACCCGTCGCACCCCTGCAACTCCGCCGGCTCCATTCCGAGCCGGCTTCATTGTTGAAGGGGCTTTCCCGCTGGGCCGGCCGGCGGTCTTCTGGCGGTCGCCCGCCGGCCCAGCGGGAAAGCCGGAATGGCCGCCGCAGTCTTTTGACCGCAGAGTGGTCTTTCGGCGGGAACCGCTTGGCGGGTGGCGACCGCCGACCACCGCGGTCAGAATGACCGCCTATGAGTATCGTGTTATGCCCTTTGGACTGACCAACGCCCCTTCTGTTTTTCAACGATTTATGGATTCAGTTTTCTCTGATATACTCAACCAATATGTAGTCATTTATTTGGATGATATCTTGATATATTCCCGTGATCCTGAGCACCATGTAGATCATGTCCTGCAAGTCCTGGAAAGACTCAAGATGAACCAATTGTTTTGTAAACCTGAGAAGTGTGAGTTCCATAAATCTGAAGTAAGGTATCTCGGGTTTTGTATTAATCAACACGGAATATCCATGGATCCTGACAAGGTCAGTGCCATATTAGATTGGCCTTCTCCAACGTCCATTAAAGAAACGCAATGTTTTCTTGGTTTATCAAACTTTTATCGTCAGTTTATTCAGAACTTTGCCCACCTACAAAGTTTCATAACACAAACAATTAAGAAAGAGAACCTGAAGAAGGGTTTCATTTGGACCAAGGAGGCTGAACGCGCGTTTCAAGAATTAAAGACAGCCTTTACCCAAGCACCCGTGTTGCGTCATCCTGACAATACCAAGAAATTTATCATCGTGACTGATGCCTCAGACAGAGCTATTGGAGCAGTTCTGCTGCAGAAGCAAGACAATGATGGATTGGAACATCCTATCTTTTATCTGTCTCATATTCTATCAGAGGCTGAACGAAATTATTCTGTACTGGAATGTGAACTATTCGCTCTCAAAGTAGCTTGTAAGGAATGGAGGCATTTCCTGATGGGTTCCAGAGAGCCTTTTGAAGCTAGGACTGATCACCGTAATCTCCAGTGTCTTCGGAGCTTTCAGTGTCGCAACAGTCGTCAGGCTCGATGGGCTTTCTTCTTTAGCCAGTACGATTTCGTGATCACGTACATACCTGGTTCCCAGAATTTAGTGGCAGATGCCTTATCCCGCAGATATCCTGACATAGCCCAGAACTCCTCTCCACATCTTATTGAGGCTAGCCGGATAATCGGAGCTACTCAATCTTTTCAAGAACGCATTCAATCCGAGTACCAGTTTATGTCTGCATCAGAATGGGATAAAGTGACTCCTTTTTTGCAGAAGAAGGACAACTACTTCTATCATCAACATGCTCTTTGCCTACCTACCAAGAAAGTGCAGACAGAAGCCCTGCAAATGTGCCATGATTCTCCTATAGCCGGTCATCGAGGTATCAGGAAGACCCAGGAGCTGCTGCAGCGATCTTTTTGGTGGCCGTCGCTAAAGACAGACACTGAAACCTATGTGTCAGCATGCCCAGTCTGTGCCCAGACTAAGACACCACGAACTAAGGTGGCAGGTTTATTAAGACCTTTACCGGTTCCTTCCGCTCCTTGGTGTACTCTATCCACGGATTTCATATGCTCCCTACCTACCTCCTCTGGTAACCAAGTAATCATGGTGACCGTAGATTCATTCACCAAGATGGCCCATTTTTCAGCCTTGAAGAAACTACCAACGGCCCCAGAAATGAGTCGCATTTTTCTACGGGATATTTTTCGCCTCCATGGTCTTCCTCAAGAGGTCATTTCGGACAGAGGGCCTCAATATGTATCACGTTTCTGGAGAGCCTTTTGTGCCTTCTTTAACATTGAGATTTCTTTGTCCTCGGGTTTCCATCCACAAACGAATGGGCAAAATGAACGAGTGAATCAAGAACTTCAGCAGTATCTGAGATGTTACTGTAATGCCACACAAAGCAATTGGTCGGAATATCTTGCTCTTGCCGAGTTCTACTATAACAACACAATACATAGTGCGACCAAGACCACACCCTTTTATTGTACTTATGGATTTCATCCGAGGACTTTCACTACTGTTTCTCGAGCATCCTCTTCTGTGCCTGCAGTCACTTCTTTTTCACGACAGATCCGTCGAATCCAGGGCCTACTTCATACAACTCTCCTAGCTTCGAAACAAGCTATGAAGCGAAAGGCGGATCGTTATCGGCGAGTCGCACCTTTGTATCAAGTGGGCCACAAGGTATGGCTTTCTTCCAGATTTCTCCCATCCCGGTTTTCCACCAATAAGTTCAAACCACGTTTTTATGGACCCTTTCGAATTTCGCACATCCTGAATCCTGTAGTTGTGCGTCTCCGCTTACCTCATACCTGGAGGGTTCATCCTGTTTTCCATGTGTCTCAGTTAAAACCCTTTGTTCCTGATCCTTACCATCGTCAGTTCCAACGTCCACCTCCTCTTTCTATCAATGGACAGCCTGAGTATGAAGTCCTGGAGATCTGTGATTCCAGAATTTTTCGACGCAAGCTACAGTTTTTGGTCCATTGGAAAGGATACCCCCTCAGCGACTGTTCTTGGGAGGATGCTTCCTCTGTCCATGCTCCCCGTTTGGTTCGCCTGTTTTTTGACAATCATCCTGACAAACCTGGTGCCTCGGGGAGGGGACCTACTGTAACGCCACGCTCTTACGTGGCGTCTCTTTCTGTCCTCGCGGGTGGAACGCGCTACCGATATTCGGAGCGCCGTTCCCCACGTTTTTTGCCTATGCTTTCTGGGAAGCATATATTTCGCTTCCGGTCGCGCTACACTTAGTTGTAGCCTTTTTCTTCTTTTGTTGCTGGTGGTGGGTTTTTTGTTGGTCCTTTTGCCTGCCTCTATCCATGTTGTGTCCATCTTGTCTTCTTCGTGTTTTTGTCCCAGCATGCTCTGTTTTTCTTTTATACTACTTCCTTTTTCCTATACTGGTCTATGGGCTTTTCCCAATCCAAGATGGTGTTACTTCCCTTTCCTGTGATGTCACTTCCCTTTTCTCAGTATATAAGTCAGTCAGTCAGTCTTGTTCCTCCTTGCGTTGCAAACACTTCCTTCTGGTTGTGCTGTTCGCTCCTGTTCTTTGTTCCTGCTTTTTTGCCTTGGAAGATTTTTGCCTGTTCTTTGTTCCTGCTTTTGCTTTGGGAGATTTTTGCCTGTTCTTTGTTCCTGCTTTTGCCTTGGGATATTTTTACCTGTTCCTTTTTTCCTGCCTTTTATCCTGGATATTGCCTATTTTTGTTTCCTGTTGTCAAGTCCTGTTTTTTCTTGTTTTCCTTCAGGAGTTCCTGTTAGAGATTTTTTCCCCAGTATTGGTTTTTTTTCCCTCTGGGACTCCTTCTGGAGGGTACGGTCTGCTTTGGCGTAGCCTGTCAAGCAGCACCGTGGCTACTAGAAGGGGTCGCCCTTATCTGAGAGTATCCAGGACCTGTAGAAGACTTGGTGTATTCGCCAATCCGAAATCCAGAGGTGAGAAGTCCAGCGCAGTACGTGACAGTTACGGTTCACAGAACAGCTTTTTGTCAATAAAAAACCCAGAAAGTTGTGCTAAGTGCAGAGGCAAAAAACTGATAGCTAGTGATGTGCAAGAAACAAAGAAAACCCATCCTCGCTACCCTCAACAGACCCTCCCCTCTCCCCACACAAATAGTCCCTATGTCCCTTCAATGCCCAAAGTACAAATCTTTCCCCAACTTCCCTTCCCAATTCCCATCTTCTTCAACAACAATAAAAGTCCCTCCCCTCAAAAAAAGTTGATTAAAAAAAGAGCTTCCTAGAGGGCATCCAGTTGGGCGTGAAAATGTGCCACCTCTTGAGCCAGATTATGCTGGCCCACACAAATCAGTGCCAGGTCACTTAGGTCACGACGTAGGAAGCAGTCTTTTGTTAATGAATGGTGGGGTGGCAGCAGTGATGGATCCCAGATGCTGGTGATGCTAGCAATTATGCTGGCAATGGTGTGGCTGGGTTGGAGGCAGTGGGCCAGGCTGGCTGGAGGGACCGGAGGCACATGCCTCCTCCTCCTCTTTATCCAAAGCCACCAGTCAGCAATATTATGCTGCAGTGGCCTCCATCCTGTGGCACCACAGCTGGGTTACTATCTCCTGCTGAGATGGTGGAGCTCCAGCAGCAGGATTAGCTATACAAAGAAGAAAAAATGAAAACCATAAATTCTAATGCTCAGTGCAAGCACTTGTATACTTGGGCCACTGTAATTTTTGAAGTGATTAATCACAGGGCTGAGTTTTCCCCAAACATGCATTACACAATAGCACACTGACTGCAAGGGCTTAAGACAGAACACAACCAGAATAAAAAGTTTTTTTTTCTGTTTATAGCGAAATTAAGCAGACACTTTGGGGCATATTTATGAGAGGCTTGAGCCACCATTGCACCAAAAATTTGGATACCTTGGCTGCTCAAGCACTACTCCATATCTATGTGAGGATGCATTTGGCCAAATGTGTTGTTTTTTAAGGTTTGTATTGGGCAAACGCTGTGCCTAAAGTAGCTATGCACGCATAAATTAAAATATTCAAGATATGTGTTCACTTGTAGAATATCATGCAAAACGAACGCAGTGATATGTATAGGTTTGACAATGTGTGACGCATCTTTGGGATGCAACATGCAAAGCCTGAAATGCGCTAAAAACATCTGTCCTTTGGTAACCCAGGCGTAGGAAATGATTCAGTGGCTGTGGTATAAAGACATGAACAACCAAAAACACTTTGGAAGACTCAACTACTTCATGGAGGTTGTGATTCTGCAGTTTGGCATCACAAGGAGACCACCACCGTATAGGCATGAAGGAGGAGGGAGCGTGTGTTCCGGCAGTGCATCTCCTTCAGAAACCTCACTGAGGATGAGGTTATAAAATTCTGTAGGCTCAGGAGGGAGTCCATAATATGATTTCTCCAGAAGATTGGGTCAAGTTTGTTGCCACCAAGTGGCAGGCACACCAACATTCATCCTGATGTTTGCGCTCCACATGCTGAACTCCCGTTCTTCCCAGGTCACAACAGCAAGAGTGGCAGGAATATCCCAGGCATCATTTTCTGCCTTCTTACCCACTGTCCTGGATACCATCATCCACCTCACACCCCAGTACATCCTCTTCCCCAAGGCCCACAAACAACAGCTGGACACAAAGCAAACCTTCTTTGCCATTGCAAGATTTCCACGTCTTGAGTGCTGTGGATTGAACACATGTACAACTGGTTCCCCCTGTAGAAACAGCACACCTGTTCCTGAAATGTAAACATACATACTCAATCAACATCCAGGCCATAGTGGACTTTCTGGGGATGTTCACTAATGTGCTGGATAAATACCCTGGAAATGCTCACAATGCCTACATCTTCCAGTAAAATATTATTAAAAAGTGCTTTCAAAATGACCTATGTGGCCATGACCTACTTCTTGGAAAGTAATCGGAAGTAGGCCGCATACCAACACAAATGTAGAATCGTATGACACAATGGACATTTCTATGTCTGTTGATGGAGGTTGGGGCATATGTAAGAGTGGTGTGCCTCCTACTTACACCATGCATTGTGATACATAAGTGATGCAAACTTATAATTCAGATATCTGAGGTTATGCCAGGCCACATTCTGTGGTTTGGAATGTCATACAAAATCTGGATTCATGAAACATAGGGACAAATGTTGTGCTGCATTATTGTGTGTAAGGGAGGCGTTCAGTGTGCGTTGTGTCGTTGTATCCAGGTTTGATGACACATGTCATGTACACCAAACACGGTAAACCTGGGAATGTGTAAAATAAATATGCCTTCCCAGGTAATGCGTAACAAGAATAAGTGGCCTAAGTTGTCCAATTCACTTCTGCTTCCTATGCGTGCTGCATTCTGTGGCACACCTATAAAGAGGAATGTGCCTCTTATGATTGTTGATGTGCCGGAAGGTGCCCCTTCCTGCACTACAACTATCATGAATGTAACACAGGCACACTTGCACACCTGCATTCCTTCCCTTTCCCAGTGATGCAGTACAGCACAGCAAGGTCACTTGCTGTGCCACACTGTGACACTTTGTAAAATATCTGGCCCCTAGTGTCATGTGCACATATTGTGAAAAACATACAGCAATGTGTAGACAATGATTTCCTATTTTGTCATACCCTCACTAATCCTGAAGTGGCAATAGCAACAGAACATCTGAGTGTAGGACTGTCCTAGCTCACACTGTCTGAATGGACTGAGCCACATCATCTGCACTGGTTAACAAATCAAAGTAATAATCATGTGGTATACAAGACAACTTAATATAAGGACAAACTGCACATGATGTGTAAGTGTGGGATGAGTTTTTGTTCAATGGTGTACCTTGCCCCGGTGTAATTTAAACTTCAAAAAAATTAATGATGTGTGACCTAATCCTGTGTTCATAAGTAAGTGTGTCACACATGGCTGAGGACTTGTATATTGACCATAGCTCATGGAACAACTCTGGAAGAACTATTTGTAAATTTCAGTTGTGCCATGTATTGAAAGTGTAGGCCAAAATCATTTGTAAAAGTCAATTTAGTGTACCAATGTGAGATTCAACCTTACAAAACACACGTCTCAGCCATCCTGACACATACATATGTATTGAGCCCCATTGACATATGTAACCAATGTGATACATCATCAGTGTTTTTTGTAACTAGACCAAATTTCTAGCATATGAAGTTTCCTACGTTCAACTCACAAACTCAAACATAAGGCCGTCAAACATGTCATACACAAGTATCTAACATAGAAAGGAATGCAACCAGGGCAAGGTACCCCAGTGTACCCAACATCCCAGTTTTATCATTCTCATCTGTCAATGATGACAGAATCAAGACATAGAAGTACAGATTCCCCTACAAGGTAGAATCATATACATACATGGGAAACAATAACGTATTGTGTCCTGGTCTGTAGTAGACAGCTACTTGGATCTACATCAGTGTGTCCTGCATATTATTGGCCCACATTGCCAGACCTATGTGTCCATCTAAGTTCAGCATTACCTGTCTGACCACAAGCATTAGCTGAAGGCTGGCACCAAAATGTGTAATTAACCATGTCACATGATACAAATTCAATTACATTTGGGCAGCAATTTTCAACATTAATGTAAGTGAACAAATCAAAGTGTGGGTCAAAGTCATGTAGCCAAGCAACGACATTCAGAATTCTCAAGAGGACACATGTATGTGTGAGTGTCAAATAGGTTGCCACTGTCCAACCCCACCTAGTGCTGAATATATGATACAAAACAGGATCACTACTTTGTCTCTGTGCACATGTAGTGAGTGCACAGAACATAGAGTTACCCACAACTTTCAGACATTCCTATCACAGTAATTTACTACCTGAACATGAAAGTCAGCCTGCAGAAGTTTCCAAAGTATCCGGACATGGAAAACATTAGCATTGACATAGGTAACTGGACGAGACATGTGCCAAACCATGGTCAACTGTATTTATCACCCATATAGTTCTATACTGTAAGAAATACCCATGAGCTAGTTAGCATATATAACTCGCATGGGCCGGTATGTCTGTGTAACAATGTGCATAATAACTAACATATTTTACTTTCTACTTTCAGCTGACCAAAGTTATGGTCTGCTGCCTTGGTTTAAGAACCCAGTCCCTCATCCTGAGAAGGAGGCAGAAAAAACGTACAACCTGGTGCTGACCAGGACTTGGAACATTGTGGAATGGACATTCGGCATTTTGAAGTCCAAGTTTCAGTGTTTGGATATGTCTGGGGGAAGATTTCTCTACTCACCCCTATGGTGTGTAAGATCATCTTGGTATGTGACATTTTACACCACATTTGTGTCTGGACAAATGTGCCATGGGACTTTGAGCCAGAGGAGTGTGAGTCAATGGGGGAAGAGGTGGACAATGTTGGAGACTTCCAACATATGATGACAGGACATCGGTGATGCAATACCATTGTGTCTAATTTCTTTTCATAATTATTTTCCATAATGGACAAAACTTCTGAAAAAGTTCATCAGTGTTCAACATGGAAATAAATATTTTAACTCATTTGTTGTGTTGTCGATATGTCACAGTCAGCCTAAACATCAACTCAATCATATCTTCTCAACTAAAAGTAGGCCTAAACATGTATCAATCATGTTGTTAGACCCGCTGATCAATATGTCCATAACTGAGAGAAGCTTTTCAGTGTAGTGTGTCTCCCCAAAGTGGTAGCATACCGAAAGGCAGCACTTTACTGGAGCAAATGTTGTAGCACATGCCTTCGCAGGTCATGACTGTCAATTGTCGTTGACAAAGGCCAAGCATGATGTGTACAAGTTCAAATTGTGTTTGCAGAGAATGTATACATGCATGTCTCTGGATCCTCAAAATAGTACACATGTGAGTCAATTCAGGTCACAGTTGCCAAACTACACATTTTACAGGCGTTGACCAGCAATAAGATGAGACAAAGACCTGTAACACAACAATATGTACAGATGACATTGGAATGTGGGTAATTTCCCAAAGAATTGTGACAATAGAGATGTTTGTTGCAAACATCACAACACCCGAAGAATAGAGATTTCAAGAGTGTGAAGTGTCCATGTCAAAAGTCAGATAAAGCTGTAGGTGTACACACACTAACTCTCTGAACATTGTGTGATGTAGGATTTTGGATATGAACTTAACTCTGCATGGCAAGAGTAGTATACCCCTGACTTGATTGTGCTAGTGTATTGTTGAGGGGATCATAAATCTTAATTCATCAATAGGGGAAATGAAAATTGAGTGGGTGCCATTGCATATGCCTCTGTTAGAGAATGCAGTCTTCTTGGATCAGGAGGGCCACAAAAACACCTACCCTCTGAGTAGATGTACTGCTACTAACTTTGACAGGAGAAAGACAGAGATCATGTGTGTTTGGCAACATTATGCTCACTGAACATCAGTAGTGAAAATGTCCATGCGACCCTGGTTCACTGCAGTGAGGCCTTATGGCTCACTCACCTATTCCAAAGGTTTGTTGCTGTGTGTCACACTCACCCCGTAACAACATGTTGATATAGCTATGTATGCATGATAACACGTGCCTGTGCAAGACATAGGACCTGATTTAGAGTTTGACGGATAGGTTTACTCTGTCAGGTTATATCTACGGGATTCGTATTGCAAATATGACAGGATATCCGTCATATTTGTGATAACCCATCTACCAAACTCTAAATCAGGCCCATATACAACAGAAAGGTTGCAATGTAGAACAGAGTGCACATGCTGAGAGTGTGTGTGTGGCAAGAGTGTATTCACCTTCAGACACTCAAGCACAGTCCAAACGGAGTGTAAAACAAAATACTGTGCGATGACTGTAAGTGTGTGCTGCACTTTATGATGTTTACATCTGACCTATGTGGATCACAGTATAGTTTTCCTAATGCCCTAAGACTGTAAAAAGAGAGGTATAAAATGAACATGGCCACACAGTGCAGCATAGGTAGTCTCCCTACTGCACAGCTATGTATGAAAGCACATTGCAATTGATGTTCTGTAGCTAACTGAATACAAAACAATCCTGCCTTTTCCCCTGAGCTGGTGCTGTTTTGACTGCCTAGGGCTAATGCAGGCACACTTGAACCATGGGCACGGGTGCAACTATCCCGTGCAGAAATGTATGTGTGCACGAAGGTGCATTTTCCTGCTAACCAAAATATTCAGTGAGCCATATTCCACCATCTATGTGTGCTGCAGAAGGCAGGACACAAAGAAAAATGAAGTAAGGAGGAGAATCTACGGTCTAACCCAAGGTAATGCCACTTATAGGAAGGTAATACTTACTGGTGCATTTCAAGTTGTATCTGTTGTCGTATCTTTGGTAATGAATATATAACCATCAGATGTGAATGGCTATCCACATGCAATGGTTAAGGAGCATTTCTATGGTGCTGAGTAAGGCAATGCAGTGATTTGCAATATATTGTGTCACTTGTGATTAATGACACTTGTCTGGGCTGCTCAAGCTGGCCTTGTTAGGCCCAAACAACAGACAAACAGATTTGCATAACACATTTACCATGGTGCATTGCGCAAGTGCCACACATAGTGGTTCAGACACATGGCCCTAAATTTCGACATGTCTTCACCACCACCACTTTACTAGCTTTGTGTGCAAATACATGGATGCCTCATAATCACATGCAATTTTTGAATTACACCATATCTTTTTGAAAAATCCAGTAAATCATAAGCTGGCTGGCACATACAATGTAGAATGGGTGATACAGCCTCCCTCAGTACTTCTCTAAGTGTGTTTTCCATACGTAACATATATTATGGCAGAAATCCTGACAGATTAACTGTATTTAGATATTGTGCAGAATAGGGAATACAACAGCATTGCACAGAAGCGTAGTAGAGCATATATATGACATACTTCTGGCATCACCACAGCTACCTACGTCCACCCAAGTCAACTACAACCTCAAAGGAAGAAAAACTTGAAAATGTCTCAGTACATTACAATATGTACTTGGTTTCCCTCACAATAAATTGTCACTCAATATGTCACACCTAAGAAGGTAAAATGTTACACATAAACACACTATGTCCACTGAAAAGTCACACATCATCAAAATTTAAACTTGTCTGGTAAAAAGCCAGGACCAATGAAAGTGTGTCCAATGTGTGTTTTCCTGCATTGCACAGTTCTCTACAGTGGATCCCACACATAAGGCCAGTTGCATGGGTCAGTGCACCAGTTGCGATGGTCGTAAGCTGCACATTGATGCCAATGCGTGGAAAAAACTGCATAAGTACTAATGTATCAGTCCGTCATAAAAAATGGTGCATTTGTCGAAAACAGGCAGGATACACCAAGGAAATTATACAATTGGTTTATACAGGTGCAGGCTGCATACTAGGAACTGTGAAGTTACTTTCACTTTCTATTACTCTCTGTTAGCTTGTGCTGGCTGCTGGAGGTTTTTTTAAAGTGTCTGTGCAATTGGTGATGTTTTGGTCTAGTCAGTATGTGCTCTGTCACTGTCTTTTGTTTTTGCAATACCCTTTTATGCTTTTTCATTGTTTTGTCAAGATATTTGTTACTGTATTGTTGGACGTTTGTCTTTTTGGGGGTTAATCTGTTAGGGGTAGTTATAGCTGTTGTGGTAATTTCTTAGGTTTTGTGTGTTTGGGAGGGAGAGGGACATGTCTGAGAGAGAGAAGAATTTTTCAGAGGCAGAGTTTGATGGACTTATATGATTATTTGTATGATTGTATGAATATTTGAGTGCAGGGAAACAGATGAAAACTCTGCTTTCTGATAGCCAGGGCTGTAAGAAACCAGAACTTTCAGCTTCCACCAAGCAAACGCAAACAGCTATGTCCCGGGAGTGGGCATCCTGGTACATAGCAGGAGCTGGCCCTGGGGGGTGGTGGTCTCCAGGGTCATCAATGGCTCCTCAAGGGGAGCCGCACAGCCCCATTCTACCATTCTATTTGACACAGGAGGTGGTGGTCCCTCAGGTTGCAGGGGTGCTGCCGGCCCCCGCATCACATAAGATTAAAGCCCAGGGGTGGCAGTCCCTGGGGCTGCCGGGGCTGGGTAGCCCCCCTCACACATAATTTTTGTAGCCCTGGGGAGGTGGCGGCCCCCAGGGCAGCGGGGGTGCTGGCCGGCCATCCCGCATTAAAATGGCAATGCCCCGGGAACTGGCCGTCTGGGGCCTGTTTATAAAACAAGTGCAGGAGCCCATGCTTGTATTTTTCTTTCATTTTCAACACTGTGCATTGCAGCAAAAATTCTAAAAAAATGCTTTTCAGCTCTGGAGGGGGTACCTCTGGGACCCCAGCACCAGAGCTAAAGGGTTAGGGTGTACCTACACTGGGCCCCTTTTGTATTTTAACATCTTTTTTCCAGGGACTTGGCTGAAGCAGAGTCCCAAGATGGCTGCCAACACTTCCTGATTGAAGTGTTGGCAGCCTCAGATTTCAGCACGAGATCAGGAGGGTTCGTGAAGCCTTTGCGTCCCTATATATACAAATTTGTAGTTTTGTTAATTTCTCAAAAGGTACAGACAGATTTTGTTTACCAAATAATTAAAAGGGCTCTTTCTGAGCCAAGAGCCTCCTCTCTGCCAAATTTGGTGCAATTCCGTCCAATAGTTTGTGCGCTATCGCTGTTCAAAATCCCTATGGAAAAATGAATGGGGAAAGCGCATTTTGGGAACCACCTTTTTTCCCTGCCCCCGCTTGAAGGATCACTCAAAAACTTTCCAGACAGCAGCTGAATTGAGCACCATTATTTGGATAAAATACAGTGAAGATTCATCAAACGGCGCCAAAGTTATTAGTAAAACAAAAAAACCTTTTTCTATAGAAACTAGGTCCTAATTATAACTACCTGATGGCAACTGCCATTAAGTCGCCACTCGGTAGTTATAGTTAGGACCATGTTTCCACTGGAAAAGTGTTTTTTGACTTGCCTATATCTTTGGCATCGTTTGATGAATCTTCACAAACTTTTCCCAAAAAAGTATGCTGGTAATTCTTGTGGAAAGTTTTGGAGTGATCTGTCGAGTGGGGGCCAAGAAAAATGGGGGATCAAAAGTTGCGTTTCCATGTTAATTCCCATAGGACCTTTAGATACAGTGAACCAGTGGATGGGATTACGCCAAATTTGGTAGAAATCTAGCTTTTGGTATGCAGAGCATGCTTCCACTTATTTGGTCTAAGTCAGTCCTGTTGTTTTGAGATATTAAAGGGAAAATAAATTTGTATATCTAGGGACATTGATCATTCGCGATGTATCCACGAATAATGACAAGCTCTGAATTGGCTTCAAACCAGGAAGTGTTGGCAGCCATCTTGGGACCAGGCTTCAGCTGAGTCTCACAAAAAACAAAAAAAACGTTTAAAAAAGACAAGGGGCCAGGGTAAAGTCACACCCCACCAAGGCCTAAAAAACTGTTTTTGAAAAAATATTTTTGGCATGATTTTGCTACTATGTTGCGATTTCACTGAAAAAAATACAAGCGCTGGCTCCTGTGCTTGTTGTTTCACAAGCCCCCAGGTGGGCCAGGTCCTGGGGGCATTCCCAATTCCCACCCGCAGCCCCAGGGACCACTATCTCCCTGGGGTACTTTTAAAATATAATGCGGGAGCCTGCATGGCTTCCCACAGCCCTGAAGACCGCCACCTCCCCGGGGCACTTTTCTAATTGAGTGTGGTTGGCCACAAACCTCCCCACAGCCCTGGGGACCACCACATACACAAAGCCATTGCATGTTGGAGGGGAGCCCCAAGTGCCAATGATGAGCAAATAATGGGCCTGGGGACCGCCACCCAACAGGGCTGGCTCCTGCTATGTCCCAGGGTGCCCACCCCCTTGACATAGCTGTTTGCTGTGGCTTGGCTGCAGCTTGGGCAGTTGCTGACAAGTTACAGCTAACACTCTGCTTGCAGCAAGGGGGAGCTATCGAACAACTCTCCCTCACTGCGAGCAGAGGTTCCCTCGGTCTCACTGCCTGCTATAGCAGCTCCCTCTCTGCAACGCAATGCTGGCTCCCACAGGAGGTGGGAAGCCATCTGGGACAGTGGGGGCCTTCAGGATCCCCTTGCGGTCCCCAAAATTCTCACTGGGTGCCCTGGGGGGCACGCAGGTCACATGGCCGGTCCTCAGGGGGTGGGGTCCCTCTGACCAAAATCGGCTTGGTGGAGCAGAAACCCACCCCCCAAAAAATTGAATGTTTAGGCTGGGGGACAGGGTCCTCGGAGCAAGATCAGCATGATGAAGGGGCCATGTGGCATCCCTCCCCAAAAAATTATTAAATGTTTAGGCCAGGCCCCAGGGGATGGGATCCCCGAGGCCGAAATCATCCTAGGGGGCCCACACTGCCCCACCTCACGAAAATATAAAATATTTATGTTGGGCCCCAGGGGATGGAGTCCCTGGGGCTGAGATCGACTTGGGAGGTTATGAGGGATTGGGTTGTTAAAGGGGTTGACTTCAGGCTCTGCGGCCAAGATACATGGTGCATGGCCAAAGGCCATGCGCAGCGTGAGGTTAAGTGGTTATGGGGGTTGGCCGCAGGCGAAGTCCTGCGGGTTACCCCTGCTGTGCATGGCTGAAGAACGTGTGCAGCAGGGGTTTGGGTGGTACAGGGTTTTGCCACAGGGACTAGCTGCAGACTAGGCCCTGCGGTCAAGGCCAGCTCTGCATGGCCATGGGCAGTGCACATTGCAGAGTTGGGTGGTTATAGCGCACAGCCATAGACGGGGGCACAAGTTATAGTTACCTTAGGACAAGAGTTATAGTTACTTGGTTTTGTACATTTAAAATGTGAGCCTAACTATAATGTCACTGTAACTTTTGTTTTTGTAAGTGAAAGTGTCTTCTAGGGTCTTACTGTGCATGGAAAGTTTTGGAGTGATCCATCAAGCAGGGGCGAGAAAAAAGGGGGTAAAAAAAGGGTGGTTCCCATGTTAATTCTCGTAGAGATTTTAGACACGATTACAGTCTGAACCACTGGAACCACTGTAGTTTTTGATCTATTTTAAGAAAACCACATTTGAATGTCTCAGCGGAACCTATACAAAGATTTCATAGTGAGATCTGATTGGATACCAGCACTTTCAACAGGAAGAGCTGGCAGCCATCTTGGGTGAAATATACATGATAGCACCCAATTGAAATGCATTGTAGTGAATGGCAGGTTTTGAGGATCACAAAAAGGAGAACATATAAAGGGTGATAACAGATTTTAGTTACACTATAAATCATTTGTTGATGATACCATACTAATTTTAGGAATTGTGGTGTGTTCTGAGGTGATTTCACGCTGTCATAAAACATTCTGCTGGAATTTCATGACTCATGTTTGAGAGAAAACTGTTTTCTCATGATTTCCCATAGAGGTGATGTAAGGTGCTCCAGACTTTAAAATTAAAGCATATTTTCTGTAAATTCACACTATCTTTCTCAGCCATATGAGAATGAAGTCTGATCTCAGTAAAAACATGTGCTTCCAACAGGAGCATCCTGACAGTTGATTCCCTTGTGTTCTACTGCATCCTTCCAGAGTGTTCTAAAGAACAACTAGAGTGTTAACAATCTTGCTTATGAGAAAAGTGTGGCACACCTGAAGCCATCTTGATTGAATCAAACTCATAAAACTTAAAACATTCAATTTAGAAAGGAACAAAATGAGGGGATTCATTTTGTCACAGAAATTATGGTTAGTGCTGTAGAAAGAAAAAAAATAGTGCATGTTTAAGTGAGTTGTCAAATCTCCTTCTCTTCTATTTCACTAAAACATTCTGACATGCAGACTGAAACACACACTTTCAACACCAGCAGCAGACTGTCTGTTAACTCCCTGGTGACCAGCAGCTTACAGTGTTCTAATGAGCAACTTGAGTGTTAAAATTCTGATTTTATCCTATAAATGTGGCACATCTGCGCGCCATCTTGAGGGAATCGTAATGGAAAACTGAAAGCATATTCTGCTGAGGATACCGCAGTAAATAAGGAAAATTCGGGTGCTTCATAACAAATAAGTCTCCCAAGAAGGCCACCAGAGAAAAAAGAGTTTTATATAGCGCAGCCTTGACCCAAAGGTACTGGAGTGCTTTACATGACCATTGGCTACATTACACAAGGGCACAATCATTTTGCCTTTTGGCATGGGGACATTCAGGGCCTCATTACGAGTTTGATGACTGCCAGTTCGGTGTTCCACCTGCTGGCCCTATTATGAGTTTCCCGCTGGGCCAGAGGGAAACTACCCACAACATTGACACCGGCACGTAATAGAGCAGGCAACAATGTTGTGGTGCGTCGGGTTGCCATAGCACCCGTCGCGCTTTTCACTGCCTATAAATCTGGCAGTGAAAAGCGTGACAGGGCTGCCCATGGGTCCTCTGTATTGCCCATGCCAAGTGCATAGGCAGAGCAGGGGGCCCCATGGGGTCCCCGGCACCCCATCTTTGCCAGCTTTTGCATGGCTGTGGAACCGCCACAGGGGTCGTAATCCCCAGGGCAGCGCTGCTAGCACCGCTGTCCTGGCGGATTCAGACCGTAGCACCGACAGGCCGCCAGCTGGTGCAAATGTGGTGGTGCCGGCAGTCCAACTTTGGCACTTCCACCACGGTCGTAATGTGGAGGCCAGACCACTGCATTGGCGGTGGTCCGAACAACACTGCGAGGGCCCAATTGATTTGCCCAGAATCACAGTATGTTGAGCTAATGCCAAAACTCAAACCTTGTTCCTCAGTTGCAAAGTCTGCAGCTCTGGCCACAATGTCACATCCTTTCCCCTAAGTGTAACAAATAATTCAGTGATCATCTGGATAAAACATAAAGATAACAAAGTATTTAAAAGTGTTTTGTCCCTATTTGAGAAATCAGAAAATGTGTCCTCAGTTTAGTTTTTTAGAGCACTAACCATATTTTCTAAGGTAATAAGACCCTCTCATGACATCAGGCGTGCCACATTTTTGCAATAAATATAGAATGTTAGCAATCTAGTTATTCATTAGAATGCTATGTGGAGGCAAATGTCAGGGGCACAGATGCAGATAATTGAAGGTAGGGAGGATGTTGCAGAGGCAACAAGTTGACCACGCTGGGCAGGCGGGAGGGGCAGTGGCAGTACAACAGACTATGGAGGGCTGGGGAAAAGGGGGTGGGGCAACAAACCAAATATGCAGGGCAGGCAAGAGAGGCTGTGGCAAAATAATAGACCACTGAGGGCAGAAGAAACAGAAGAAAGAGGCAGTGGCAGTACAACTATACATGCCAACAGACCCGATTCAGGCATTCCCAATGTTTTCAAACCCAAAAGGGCTTTTTTGGTCTGCGTCCAGCCTAAAATCGCCTCTTTTTGAATGTATGTCAATGGGGAAATCATTTCCCCAGGTTTTGTTATCAAAATCTCCCTCCTACCAAGTTCAAAATGTTGGAAAGTACATTGATCATGGAGTACAGCAGAAATGGGGTAGGGGCACGGACTCAGATAACAGAGGGCAGAAGGGAGATGGGCAGGGACACCAAACTGACTTTATCGGGCAAGGATCAGGAGTTGCAGCAGTGCAACACGGCACACAGGTCAATCGGGATGGCAGGGCAGCACAATGGACCATGGAAAACAATAAGAAGGGGTCAGGGCCATGCGTATGGATAACAGAGAGCAGAGGGGAAAGAGGCAAAGACAGCAAGCTGACAATACCAGACAGACACAATGGACAGTAGTACCATAACAGTCCATAAAGGGCAGGCGGGAGAGGGCAGTGGCAGCACATCGGACCATGTAGAGCAAGAGAAATTTTAACTTGGGCCCTAAGGTAACTATAAGTCGTGCCCTCGCCATGCACTTCTAATTACCCCAGTTATTACATCACTCACGATATCTTCTTTGACATCATTGATAATATCACTGTAACATTTGCAGTAAAATAATTGATGAGAAAACTGTGCATGAGGAGAGTGCGAGTTATAGTTACCGTAGGGCAAGAGTTATAGTTACTTGAAATAACTACAACAGCTGAATTGTTATGGTTTTCTGTGTGTAAGATCTGAACCTAACTTTAACGTCCCTGTAACATTTGTTTTTAGTGAATTTCTAAGGTTTTTTTTATTCAATTTCCTAAAAATAGCCCTGTAACCTTTGTTTTTTTAGCCTATGTATATATATACCTATATATATATATATACCTATATATATATATATATATATATATATACATAGATAGATAGATAGATAGATAGATAGATAGATAGATAGATAGATAGATAGATAGATAGATAGATGGCTAGATAGATAGATATTTAGGACTTAGGGCCTCATTACGAACTTCTGACGGGGATGTTGCCACCATGCTGGCTACTTTATAACTTCCCCGCTGGCCTGACGGGCATAAACCAAGGTTTCTGCCCGTCAGCCCAGCGGGAAAGTGGCAGCAGCATTGTGGCTAGCTCGTAACTGAGCTGTGGCAATGCTGCTGCCTGCAGGGTACACCAGAACCCTCACAATGCTCACTGTCTGCACAGCAAACAGTGAGCATTGTGAGTGTGCTGGGCAGGGGAACCCCTGCACTGCCCCTGCCCTGTGGCCCCCTGCACCTATTCTCTCCAGCCTTTTCATGGTGGTGATACCACCATGAAAAGGCTGGCAGAGAACCAGGCTGTAATCAGCAGGGTGGCACTGTATGCAGCGCCACCCTGGCTGATTCTGACCTCCACCACCGTCAGCCCGTCGGGATCACCGATCCCAGCGGAGATGGCAGTACCCTGGCGGTTTGACCTTGGTGCTGTTTGAAAGATCGTCACGTAATTTTCAAAACTAGTATGCATGTTACAATAGCTGCTGTGTGGATGGGTTTAGCTTGATTTGTGAAGTGGGGGCTGAGGAAAAGATGGGGGGGTCTCAAAACACATTTTCCCCATGCAATTTCCATTGTGGATTCTAGAGATAACAACAGCCCGAACCGCTGAGTGGAATTACTCTAAATTTGGCAGAAAGCTAGATTTTAGTCCAGAAATAGTGCTTCTAGTAATTTAGTGAAAATCCGTTGAGTAGTTCTGTAGTTATAAAAGGAAAAAGAAATATAGATATCTTGGAAAGTAGATCCTTTGCAGATCCACTCATTTAGGATCCGCAGATCTGGGGGAAAAGCAAGGCCTTTATTGGCTGGCCGCAGCATGAGAGGAAAGTTGCAGCCATAATTTTCTTTCTTACATCGGGCCGGAGATGGGACAATGAAAAACTGACATGAGGGTCAGGATAGAGGTATACTGACCTCATAGGCTAGATGAAGGGATCTCTGAGGGACCCATTATGGGAAAATATTGCCCACATATTTTTTGGGGGCGATCTGTGAATCCACGGATCCACTGCGGTGCTCAGTGCAACCTCCAGTTTAAATCCCCGAGGGATCTATGTATCCAAAATCCAATGGAAAAAAATACACCCACTCACACACTTCGACGTGCTGAGCACGACCAAAGGACATGATGGCATGGAGTTTGGTGCATTGGGGTGGTTTGGCTATAGGGCCTGGCCACAGGCCTGCCCCTGCTGCTAACCCCCCATGCACATTGGGCATGTGCTGCAGAGGTTATATTTATGTGCAGGAATTATATATTACTTTACATTAAAAAACATACAAATTCACTGAACAAACTAATGGTTACAGGGACGTTATAGGTAGGTTAAAGTTTTACCCACACAAAACAATAGAAATTCAGCAATTAAAGTTGTACGTGCAGTTATACTTCTCTGAAGAAACTATAACTTGTGCTGTTAAGTAACTTTAGGCCACGAGTTCTAGTTTCTTAACATAAGTATAACTATAAGTATTACTATAACTGATGAATTTATATGTTTTATATGGTTAAAATGTCAACCTAACTACAACGTCCCTGTAACCCTAGGTTTCTTCAGTGAATATATGTAGATAGATAAATAGATAGACAGATAGAGAGATAGAGAGATAGATAACCTATCGCCTCTAGGTAGTTATCGTTAAGAACTAGCTTCTATAAAAAAAAGCATTTCTTACATGTCTATATCTTTGACTCCGGTTGATGAATCTTCACAAACTTTTCCCAAAAAATCCATCATCACTTCAGCCTAGGTCTGGAACATTTTGGGGTGATCCACCAAGCGGGGGCCGAGAAAAAGAGGGGGGTGCCAAAACTTGTTTACCCTATGTTAATTCCCATGGGTTTTTGACCAGAAATGCAGCCCAAACTGCTGGATGGAATTACACCACGTTTGGCAGAAAGGTAGCGCTTGGCCCAGAAAGGGCCCTTTTTGTTATTTGGTGTAAATCTGTTCAGTAATTTTTTAGATATTAAAGAAAATGTTAAATGTAAGGTAATTTTACTAAATGTTAATCCAACTACTGCCATGCACATCCTTTGGCCATGCGCGGTGGGGTTGGCCATAGCGCTGGCCTGCAGCCAGGCCCTGCAACAGATGCTCCTATAAGATCCAGCCCTCTGTCTTGGCCTGTGGCCAGTCCCTGCAGCCAAGCCCTATAACCACTCAACCCCGTGTCATGCAGGGCCTTTGGCCATGTGCTGCCCGGTTTGGGCGCAGGACCTGGCCTGCGACTAGTCCTGGCAGGCAACCTCCTATATTCACCCAACCCATGTCACGCACGTGTGAGAGGTTGCATGAGTCTCTCAGTGCATCTGTGAGTGAATGCACTAGTGTCTGAATGTGTCTGAAATGTTTTGTTTCACTGATAATCACAAATTCATCACAGCGCTACACGGGGAGGGGCATGCTGACAGTCGCAAAAATTCACAAATATCACGTGTAGGAAAAGAAATCTGTTTCTCAACATATTTAGGGGGTCATTACAACCTCGGCGGTCTGCCTTGCAGACCGCCGAGGTTGCGGGCTCCAGAATACCGCCATTGCTGGCGGTATGGCTGGCTCCCTATTTTGACATTTCCGCAGGGCCAGCGGACGGTAACAGAGTTACCGTCCGCTGGCCCAGCAGAAATGTCACATCAACATTGCCTCCGGCTCGTAATTGAGCCGGCGGCAATGCTGATGTGCAGCGGGTGCAGTAGCACCCATCGCGCATTTCACTGCCCGAAATTCCAAGAAAAGCCAAGTGCATGGGCAGTGCAGGGGCCCCCAGGGGCCCCCTGAGTCCCCTTACCTCCAGCCTCTTCCTGGCGGTGCAAACCGCCAGAAACAGGCTGGCGGTAGGGGAGTCATAATCCCCAAGGCAACGCGGCTTTCAGCGCTGCCCTGGCGGATTAGCACCGCCGAGGCTAAAATGGCGGTATACCGCCGGCCCCGGCGGTGCGACCGCGGCTCTACCGCCGCGGTCCAAATACGCAGGGAGGCACCGCCAGCCTGTTGGCGGTGCTCCAGTTGTTTTGGCCCTGGCGGTCATAATACTGCCAGGGTCATAATGACCCCCTTAGTCCTTCAATGACACCTATATGCCAAACATAGGGTCAAGGTACCTCTTTCCGAGGCCATCAAACCACTATTGATTTTAATTTTCAGCCCCAGGGACCGTGTCCTTTGCTCAGGTTGCAGCCAGCCAATCAGAGTTGAAGCACAGATTCGCAAATTTGCTGCGATAATAGCAAAAACGTCATGAAGGAACCGTGGCCCTAGATATGCAAACTGTTTTCCTTTTAATAGCTCGATAACAAGAAAAAGCACAATCTGCGGAATAAAATCTACCTTTCTGCAAAATTTTATAATTCCATCCAGTGATTAAAAAGGCATCAATGAGGAGCAGCTGGTTGGGATAACCATCATATGGGAGGATTAAGAGAGCTAGAAAAACAGGTCCAGCATTCTGAAGAGAAGCAGAAAAGCAGGTAAAACAAAATAGCCAAGCCAGTGGGCACTGCATGGTGTTGTTGGTGCTGATTTTCAATGGGAAATGTGCTACTGACGTGAAACAAACAGTGCAAATTACTGGGTAAGCATTTTTCCGCCCATTAGCAGAGTTCCATGAAATCTTGAGGAATTTTTTTGGAACTCCGCGTAATTCTGAGGAACAAAACTCCGCTCATGCCTACTGACCATAATTAAGCTCTGTATGTTGCTGTTCAACAGAGGGACATGATAGCCCTTTAAAAGGGAAACCAGCTGTCTTCAAAGAGTTTATTAAAGGAAAGCTCACTGTTAATTAAACAGGATATTTATTTTCCAAAACATTTGCCTCACACATGCAGAAAATAATAATCTAATAAAAGGAAGCAATAAGTTTTACAGAAAATTCGGATTCCTTCTTAAGGTGGGTGAACCACACTATTTCAAATTGAGAAATGCTCTCACTAGGATGATGCTATTAGCAAGAAAAAACATTTCTGGATAAAGGCTTCAACTTGGCAGTAGGCAGAAAGAAAATAGGTCAAAGGACATAGATAAACATTCAGATCTATTGATTATAAATACTGCTGAGATTATCGATGAGAGTGTTGTTGATTGCAAATAGAAAATAAAAAATTCAGGGAAACTATGAGTACAACTAAAGACTCATAAAATGTGAAAAGCCCATATTCATGTCTGTAACCATTAATAGGTTTTAGGAAACCAGACTTCACTAATACCTTTCTAGACTACTCCATGAAATATGTTGCCTATATACAAAATCAGTTTAGTAAGCCCTAAATCCTCTGAATAGATATAATCTTTGATGCCTGTAAAGAAGAAATCCAATGATATCAACAAAAAATGTTTTTTTGACCTACTGGCTACCCAAATGGCAGCAGCAGTACATACTGTTAAAGTTGTAGTTCCATAAGAGGAAAGAGTAAGACATTCCTACTTTGATAATGCAGCTGCAATAGCGTTACTCGAACTCTTCCCCCAAGAGTCAGCTGACACAAGAATGTCTTCATGCTGCAGATGGCTTTGTTGAAGGGAGGAAGGGCATTCTCACATGTCCTGGAAACACTGATGTTATTGTGGTGGATTAACATTTTGCAAAGAGTCTAAACTATGAGCAGATGTGTGTTGCATTCAAAGCAGGCACCTCTTTTCATATTCTTGACATTAGTTGCATGGCTGAGACCTTAGGCACTGACAGATGTATAGATGTATCCATCTTATATGCACTCACGGCCAAAGGCACTGCATCACATTTTTCAGGAAGAGGTCAAATAAATGCTGGACAAGTGGGAACAACTACCCAGAAGGGACACTGGTCCTTTGTATCCTCTCTAGCTCACATACTTTAGAAGATATTCTAGCAGCTCCACTGAAATGTTTGCCATCCGTCTTTATGATGGCCCCAACCAGAAAAAAGCATGAATAATGTTAGACTTGTGTCATTTGCAAAGAAGGAAAGAATTTAAATAATATCCCTCCAACTCTGTATGCCCTTCAACAGCATATGCTCGTAGTATCATATCAGAGAAGACATATCTGGGGTCAGGCCCTTCAGAAATTACTTCAACCCCAAGATGTAAACACATTTGGTTGAATATGAGATAGACCGTCTTTGCTGTGGCAATCATGGTGGATCTCTAAATCAACTGCAGGTGCTGTGTCATGAGAATCAATCATCTCAGGTAAAAGTGTCAAAGTACACGTGCTTTGTTGTGAAAATGTGGAAAAGCTAAATGAGCTTGCAGTGCTCTTTCTTTATGTAGTGGTTGTTAGTGTCAAGATAGGAGATGTTACTGATTACTTTTTAGAGTTGGGTTTACACCAATAGTTGAGTGCTTGCCTCAACGTCTTCCCTAAAAAGGTGCGAAATTTAATATAATGTGTAATTCCCACTTGATGGGTATGATCTTGATTGTCTTTATTGTCTCCCAACACCCCATTTGTTGTACAGTGTTCTGTTACCATCTAGCTAGGTCTTCATATATAAATACCAATGCATACTAGTTCATGCAAAAGTAAAGTTTACCCAGGAAAAAAAATAAAAGTAAGCTAAACCTTTCATAGTTCACTTGGTTTTAATTTTGTGAAATGATTGCAAAATGCAATTTACTTAGATATACTACTAACAATAAGAATTTTTTGGGGTATTTGAAATTCTATTTCTGTCATTTGACTTTGTAAAATAGTAGGGTGATGGATATACTGTGCTAAATAAGTGATGTTTAATGCTATTTCGAATTTAATAGATAAAAAATGATCCTGGAAACATGTTGTTCTTACAATTGTATGTAGAGTTTTGACATTAAAAGAAGTGAAATCCCTTGATCTGTCAGGGATATAGAAGTTAAAAAAACTATTCCGGCATTCATTTTCCAATTTAATGGCTTGTGGTGCTTGGGTCCAGTGCCTACTATGATTAAAACTACAATTTGGGTACAAACAAAACTTGTTTCAAGTTCATGTCTTTAACTTGTAGAATGATCCATCTATTCTAAAAGGGGGGCATATTCTCCATGGCATGTGATTGTAAAGCTGAACATTTGAAGCAAATTCGATCTATGTTAAGCATTTGTACATGTGAGCACTTGTTGAAAATGAGAAGCTGATGTTAGGGGACTGTGTATTTATTAAAAATGAAAACTGGTATTTTGAATACAAGAATCATGTTGCTTTCAGAAAAGTAATTTGGAAAATGTTGCTTGTTTGCCCAATATGGAAGAGATAGTTGATAGAAAAATATATTTATTTTCAGAAACTGATATGCTGATAAAGATGACACGGTAGCATTTCCAAAACATATTTATGCTATTTATAGATGATAGTGGAATGGTAATTCAAGCTGTGTTGGGGAGGCTTATTGGTGTAGGTAAGTCTTTTGTACAAGGCCAATGAGTCTTGTTTTGGCTGTTATTCAATTAGTTATGTAGAGGTACTGTTTACAGATAATGCTTTTTTGGCATTTTTGCTAGTAATCCTCCCTACCATGGTTGGGTGGCCACCAGTGTATTGCTAACGGATGTGGCCACTCTTGCACAATGATAAAATGTATGAATCGCTTGGGGGTGATTTTCCGTGAGCAGAAGTAGTTCTGATTATTAAAAAGGTTGGAGACCCATAATCTGGACTAACAGAGAAGCTAAGAAATTTACTGAACCATCTGTCATATATTGTTGGCTGAAAGCATAACCCTTGTGATGGAGCCATGTTTAAATATAATTACTTCCCACTTTAACGAAATTTTCATAACTAGATTTGGGAGGGGTATTGTACATCACGTGCTTTCATTTCCTAGGGGATGTGCTTGCTCTGAAATGCTTTATCTTTGCCCCGGTGATAACACTTCTCTTCAAATAGGCGAGACACATTATTTTCTTCTGTGGTTTTTCTGACTCCCTGTATAAAATACATAATTTTAGCTCTAAAATGTAAGGATTTTACGAGTGGCTGGTCTGTTTTTCCTACCTCCAATTGTTGTCAAAGCCACTGACACGTTATATGGTTGGTCAGTTTCTAGGTGCAGCCGGTAAGCTGGGGAAGAGAGAATTGGACAAACTGTAATTTTACATGGCTTTTACTTGATTTTATGAAAATTAATTGATTACTGTTGCATGTTGTTATGGTGAATATTGCAACTACAATAACATTTGATGATGCTGATAATAAATGCACCAACAATTGGAATGGGAGTGACAAGAAACAGTTGGCTTCCATTACCTTCAACTTGTCACATTAACAACTCACGTCATTTTCACCTGCCTGAGCAGGATAGGAAAACTGTCTACAGAGGGTACTGAACATATACTGCATGATGGATGGTAGCTTACTACACCCTTGATCCATCACTTTACACATTTCAAAAGATTCAAATAAAAAAGGCAACTGGACTCAGTGGTCTGGCTATACAAAAAACTCATTGGTGTACCCATGGTAAGGACAGCATTCTGTGTGCTCTATTTAGAACACACATACGAGCAAGGACAACCACAGTCACAAACGCATATGCACGCGTTATCCATCACAGTGTGGCAGATAGCAAGTGGAGGCAAAGGATAACGCCGGCTGAAATTTTTAGGTCAACCCTTCTGGACAAAGCAAGCTGCCTTCTTGAAAAAGACCTATCTTTGTCTTATCCAGAACTTAAAAGGAGCTTACAACCCACTACTTGCTTACTATTGGTTGACTTTTGGACCAATGTAATTTTTGGCTTCACCCATATATGTTACAGCAACAATATAACTGTGTAACCGACAATATATACTCTGTGTGCCTTAACATTGTTAATGTAAAGTGAAGCATCAAAACGTATTAAAACTAGAGTTTTATATATGTGTGTTTTCTAATGTTTAACTTAAACATGAAGATTTGTAGTTTTCGTTCACATTTACACTTGTATTTCATTATATTGCATTTATTGAAAGCCCACTACATATGTAATCATGAAAACATTTAGTCACATTTTGCATTTATCCTGACATTATGCATGCACCTATAATTGTGTATTAGTTCACATTGACAATGATTACCTAAAGTTAGCTCATCTAGGGCTTTATTTTAACATGAGATGTATTTTCTGTGTTCTGCATGTTCTTCTTTTGCAGATGCACCTTCATGATTTCTTAGTTAGAGAAAGGAGTATTGTGTATTAGAGATAGAGAGGCCTGAGAAGAGAAATCTTGGCAGAACAGGACACTTTAATGAGCAGAAGAAGCCTCATATTGATCACTATCAAGAATCAAAGGTGCTCAAGGTTAACTTCATCATTCGAAGTCTGTGGGATGGGAAAATCAACAAAGGTTGCAGATGCGCCCTGTGAGAAAGAAAAATAATTGGGGGTTCTGGTGGTGCATTTAGAGATATGGGTGCTCCTGGAACTTTCCACTTTAAGATAGCGTTCAAATTGTTAGAATTACTGCAGATTCTTTTGGATTTGAAGAGGTGCAGCCCTCCCACCATTCTCTTGCCCTTAGAGTGGTTAGCTTTATGCTAAAACCGAGCCCCCTTTTAGAAGATTTCCTGGAGTCTCCATGATGCCGACACCTACCATGGTTCATTCCTGAATACTTTGAGACCTTTAGTCTGTACTTTCTGGTTTAGCATAGAACCTGAATAAGATGATCTTAGATTTGTTCATATTTAGGATTTAGGAAACAGGAATGTCAATTCCTGTTTCTTAGTATCTGTATAACTGTGACCGTAATATCTGTATGCTTCATGCTATTAAGACTGAATTTATTCTGGTGTTTCAGCTTTCCAGTTCTGATTCTGTACCTTTATAATTTAATTTTGATATCCATGCATCTATATTGGAATGATTACTAATTTATAATAAACCTCCTAATTTTTCCATCTGGATTCCTGGTCCTCATTGTGTGGCCAAATGGACTTCACCAAATTTGGAATTTGTAAATCTGTTGCTATCTTGCTTCTCAGTCAACTACAAGGACCATTGGATGCAGACTACCTGCCGCTTCCCTGTGTGCTCCTGCACTTCATTGTAACACTCATTTGCTTGCTTCTTATTTCATGGCTTTCCTTGTCCCAGCTTGTCTAACTTATATTTGCCTCTTCCTTGAACCATCGCCTCTTTACCATCTCTCTGATTTGCATGCTTCTATCCTTCCACTGCTAACTTTGTTTCTTGTTGGTTACGCACTTCATGAGATTGCATGTGTCTCTCTCATGTTGTGCTTCTCCCCCTTCCCTGCACTTCCTATTGTTGTATCTTGCCCATGTACTTCTCCCCAATTCCCATGTTACATGTTGTGCCCTCCATTATAAACTTCTGCCTCCCCCTATTTTTTTACCTGTTTGTGTTCCCTGCCTTCCATGCTGATCCCATCTTCGTGTGCTGCTTTTTACCCTACTCTCCGCCACCCTCCTTTATTTTCACTTAAATACCCTTTCCACTCCCCCGACTCGCTCCTCCATTGCCCCATTAACCCAACTACTGTTTTTATTATATCTTTTTTTTTTAGGATCAGGCAGCAAATGTTTATTTACAATCAGTTTCCAATTGGTAAATAAAACCATGGCACCCATGTCATTTCGTAGGCGCACGCACGTACAAAACAAAACTCCAACTGGTGGTCTCACCATTGTCCATTATTTTTTAATTTTGGTCATGCTGCACGGCATCGCCAAAAACATAGTCGATGCGAGAGCATCCCCAAAAGGCTTTAGCGAAGCCAATAGGTCCCTATACAGAGATATATTGGCTTTGTCAATGCTGCCTATTATTTGGAACTTCAGGTCACACATCACAGCAATGTTGCAGTCCCCAAATAACAATTGAGGAGTGGGGTGAGTGCTGGTGATAGATATCTATATAGAAGGTTGTATGAAACATTTTCCTAAGTGTCTTCCTTCTTTCAACTTACCCTTGCAGACTCATTTAGATTGCTGAGGTGACCTAGCTTAAGGCGAAAAACACGGTATCCCGAATAATTCCGGTTTGTTCTTGTTTACCCACATTCAGAGTTTGATGGCAATACAACTGATGATACATTTTTACTGTTTCATGATCTCACAAAAGCACATCATGCAACCAAAAAACAGTTGACATTACCACCATGACATGCTGGTGGTAATTGTGATGAGTTATTGCATAAAACTGTGTAAAACCTCTCTTATTGTTAATTATTCAGCATTTCCTCCTTGTATACCCGTAAACCTAGAGCGGACTGAGCAAAAAATATAGACCCTGATTTATGCAAAAGTGGCACAGTGCCACACCAAAAATAGCAGTGCCGCATTGCGCCACTTTGAAAAACGCAGGGGTGTGCTGTATTTAGAGGAATACAGCTCACCCTTGTGTTTCCCCCTTCGCTGGTGCTGAATTAAGCTGTCTAACGTCAACGCAGGCATCCTTGCACCATAGTGCAAGGGTGTCTGTGTTGAGGGGATAGATTGTTTATGTGCAGGAAGGTGTTGCTTCCTGCACATAAACAATCTATAATGGTGATTTGGCACTTCTAAGTGTACTGCAAAATGCAGCACACATAGAAGTACCAAAGTGTCATTTGGAATGATTGTAAATGTGCAGGAAGGGACACCTTCCTGCACGTAAACAATCGTCCATGGCATCTTGCTTCTTGTATGTGTGCTGCAGAAGGCAGCACACATCGATAAAGCAAACAATGAGGAGGAATAAAAGCATTGCTCCTCATTTTGCCGTTCTAATGCCACCCCTGAGGGTCTGAAGTGGCATCAAAAGCAATGGGTGTGCGGTGGAACTCCCACTGCAACACACATTGCTCGCCCCTCTGACGCAGAAAACTGCGTTGGAGGGGCCCATATTTACAAGGGGGCGTAACACCACAAAAAAGTGTCGTAACACCGCCTTGTAAATATGGATCAGTTCTTAGCGCCCCCGGAGCATCTCGAAATGTGACGCTCTGGTGGCGCTAGGGGCACTTAAATATGCCCCATAGTTAATACTGCATGGTATTTCCTCTCGATTTTGCGGAGTGCAATGGCCACTGGCACTTCTGCTAAAGGCCCTGCAAGAATGCATGATTTGCATTCGGACCCATTGCTCCAAATGTTCTCTGACCCAAATAGACTGGTTTGATCCCCTATGTTATGCTGGTTGCTTACAAAGCGATTTATGCAGCCCTGAGGCTGCCTCTGAGGGCCTGGAAGGAGCGGTGAGGGGGGAGGTTGGAGAAAAACTCAATAAGCACCAGGAGATATGAAAGGCAGAGATGGGATAGAGCATCAGGGAGCCCTGTGAATGGAATATACTTATTCCAAATGCGCGCACCTCACTGAAGTATGGCGGACATTATGAGAGAGGTCAAGAGATGGTGAAGTTAGAGTTAGACGAAGGTAGAGAGACAGAAAGAAAGAGGGAGAGAGAGATAAAGTATGAAAGAGAAGATGAGAGAAGGGAAAAGTCAAATACGGGTCAAAGAGAGAGAGCAATACACAAAGGGAGAGAGCAATAGATAAAGGGAGAAATGACAAGAGAGATTTAAATAGAGAGAAAGACCAAGGAGCGAAAGAGGGGGAGAAAGAAACAGTGAGAGAGAGTTAAAGAGATGTGGAGAGAGAAGGAAATAGTGGCGCACGCGAGAGAGAAGATAATCATATTTCCCCTTATTGGTTGTGTTTTCGGCATATAATTATGTTCCAAAGTTTGTTTATCACATATGAAGACATTTATTGTCATGCTATTTTGGAAATGCGCTGTATACTTAACTTTCTAATTGTTCTCTTTGCAGCAGCTGTTTTCATAGCTACTATTATTCTTATGTTCATATATACTTTATTAGAAGAAATTAGAAGTTTAATGCACTGTAAATGTACGTTCACAACACCCTAATGTGTCTATTTACAGAGAAAGAAAAGTCAAATGTTCTCCAAGGCACTGTTCTGCGAGGCGGTGACTTGCAGAAGTTGGGAAGAGGCTAATGTCTTGAGACTTTTTAGCTGAGCTCACACAGCTTCTTACTCCAGCTGTTCACAGAGGCAGGCCAAACACTTCCTTCAAGTACTCTTGTTTCAGGCTCATTAAGTGCAGGCTCTACACCAGGCTGATCTCGACCAGAGGTAATGGGGTGCAGGGCTCAGCAATCACACTGCAAAAATGGCAAGAGATTACCAAAACAAAACGTAAGGCGTAACCAAGATGGATTCAAAATATTAAAAAGTTAATATCCTGTTAACTGTAAGAAGTCAAAACAGACAGAGAAGAGAGAAAAGATCACAAACAATAGGCAAAAATATTTAAATATCACAAGTGAGTCAATCCAGAATAAAATTGCATAACAATTTTAATAAACAGTATGAACAGGGAAAATATGAAAGAATAGTCTATACAAAGTCAGTCGTGCAGACGACTTGAGCAATGCTAAGGTACCTACCAAAAGTCCCTTCCACCTCATTGGAAGTTCCCTTGATTTATTGATAGATGCCAGACATGCGGAGTTTCCAGTGGCAGAGGGTGAGCCAGCTCGAACATAGGAAATACTGCTCCAGCAACAACTAGGTTAGAAGGCCACACATTTAAGGCATACATGGTTTCTGGTGCTGATCTGCCCTATGCACAGCTCAGTGCTGCGCAGTAAAGGGCCCCGTGGAGAGTAGAAATGCAGTCTACTCTCTCCACGAGCTTCTTCGTGACAGGAAGGAATCACAGGGCCGGGATTGGTGGGAGGGAAGCATGGGAGGGATTTAGGGGATAGGTACATATAGTTAGTCAGGGGAGGGGTTGACCTCTTCCACGCGAAAGCCAATCACGCTGTAGGAAGCTGGCCATTAGGCAGGTAGGGTTTAGGGTAGCGTGCAATACTTTGCTGAGTGCGCACCATGGCTTCAGGCCATGACGCAGAGGTGGTCCGCCCCCTCTTGCGTTTTGGGCGAAGCCAGCCAGGCGGATCTGCTCAGGCCTGATGTCTTAGACAGGGCCTGGGTCGGGATGGAGCGCCCCATGTGCTTCGCTGCCCACGGTGTGGCAGTGGCGTTCGCTGCATGCCAATGGACGTCAGCAGAAAAATCTAAGAAAAAGGTAGCTAGGGGGCGAGGACGCAGTGCGTCCACACCCCAGAAAAGCAAACTGGGCCCTGGGGGCCTTGGCAACGTTGTGGAGGGCACTGGCGATTTGGGGGCAGGGCTTCAGGGGAAAGCCTTCCAGAGCCAGCAGGAGAGCCCGCAGGGCAGGCCTCCAGCATAATGGAGGCCCCCCCAAGTTGGGGAAGTGCCTCAGGGCAAGGAGGGAGGGGATATGCCCCTTGATTTGTCGTGTGGGAAGGCCAGGGTTTGGAGCCCTGGGCCAGGCAGGGTCCTTGGGGCAAAAAAATGTGGAAGTAATATGGGGCAAGGCAGGAGGCAGGTTTGGCTGTGGGTGGTGCAGTCACAAAGAGAAGTGTGGATATGGCAGGTGGGCCCTTGGGGAGCAGGCAAGTGTCAGTGGGGGAGAACCACAGGGATTCAGCACAAGACAGACGGTTGCCACTGATTGGTCTGCAGTGAATGTAGTAGCAAGGATCAAGGAGCAGTGCAGACTGGTGGCAAAGACTGAGGACAGGTGGGTCCAGTTGTGCAGAGACGGGGACGAGGTGCTGGAGTGGAACAGGCAACAGAAAAGAAAGTCAGGTAGGGGGGGGCATAGGGAACTCAGAGGGTCAGGGGGCAGGTCACGATGTTGGGTATGGGTGCCCAATGAGGAGAAGAGAAAGGAGCAGGAAGCCGGTGAGGCTGGTGGGTCCATCAGCACTAGAGGCACATGTGGCTCCACGGCCAGGTGTTATATGGAGAATCAAGACCAGCAATTCCAACGGGGTGCAACACAGCCTCTGGACATTGGTCTGAAGCACTGGGGGGGGGTCTTCGGCAGCCTTCTCTACATCGCAGGACAGGGTGGGACAGTCACATGGCAAACACAATGGGGGAGATGGCGCAGAGGAGTGGATGCTGAGTGTGTGGAAGGGAGGTATGCAATAGATGAGGACAATGTGGTGGAGCTCGACTATGATGATGACAGTGATGAGTGGGAAGATAGGGAGATATGCGAAGTGGAGGTGAGCATGGCCAAAGGGAGGGAAGGGGCACAAGAGCTGCGCAACCCCCTCTTCACTTGATGTCGTACAGCGTGCGAAGATGGGTAAAGGAGCACATGAGGATACAGGCAGGGACAACCGCAGCTGGAAGCCGATTTAGGAGGTAGACACGCATGAAAGGGGGCTGACAGGTAAGGGTGAATGGTTGTCAGCTTGGGGTAACTCATGGAGTGTTTTTGGTACTCCTCATTATAAGTCGATTGGGGTGGGGAACGGGTCTATACATGATTTGTCTGGTTCAGGTATGGCGCAGACTGAGAATACAGGTGAAACAGCCGCTAAGGAGGTTGTCTGCCTTGTGGAGGATGGGGAGAAGGTGACAGAGGGAGAGACAGATGGCAAAGAAAATGATGGAGGGGGACATAAGAAGCGGCTCTCATATATGAGACTGACGATGCAACTGGGTTCCCATGTGGCAGAAAAAACAAAAGCTAGAATATGGAAGCACAAATATGTAGACGTATTCAAGCTTCTTCACAGGGACATACAGGCGAAGGAGGGGTCTAAGGAGGAAAAGTTGGAACTGGTGTGCAGGCTGAGAGTCCCGATACCCATAGAAAATTGGACATCTGCTTTTCTCATTTATGCAAGCATTTATTGCAATAAATACCCTGACAGGGCCATTGTAATGTTTAAATATATGGATACCATCAATAAGGAGCCAAATGCATTTGGGGGATTTTGCGTGGCTCAGCTACGATGAAGTGTTGAGGACAAGAGTGAGCGTGAACCCGGAAGAGCCATGGGGTGATGTGGATTCAGAGCTAAGGATGCATTGGATGGCGCTGTCCCATTCAGCTGCATCTACAAATACAGCAAATTATCTGCTGGTAATATATAAGCCTTTTTCAACTCCGTTCCACCCAGGTGAGGGCGGGTCCTACACAGCTCTTCCTGATTCCTAGTACAGGAGCCTATTGGAATTTCAAAAAAGGATTTTGGTCCAGCCATCACTGTGTATTTAAACGTGAGTGCTCGAAATGTGGTGGGCGACACCCGGTTATGCAGTGTTTCTCACTGGCCAGGCCGGCGGAGCAATAGCGATCTACCTTAGGGAGAGGAGCGCAAGGCGCTTAAGGCCCTAGGGGCTTCCACACCAATTAGGCTGGCTAAGTTGCTGCCTTGGTTGCGCATGTACCCTGATACGGACATGGCATGTAAACTGGAATGGGGTTTCAGAGAAGGTTTCGGGTGGGATATCAAGGACCACAAGTGCGATGATGGGATGACAAGGAATTGCCTGAAGTGGTGGCTACAAAATTGCGCAAAGAGGTCCTGGAGGGAAGGATTGTAGGCCCTTTTTACGGGCAGCTTATGGAGGACTTTATGATTTCGCTATTGGGTGTGGTGCCAAAAAAGAAAAAGGGGGAGTTCCTTCTCATCCATCGTTTGTAATGGCCAGAGGGAGCGTCGGTGAATGATCATCGTGCCAGAAGACACGCGGGTGGTGAATGCGTAAGTCAAAGATGCCATTAGCCTGATTCGAGGGTGCGGTAGGGGATTGGAGCTGGCTAAGTGTGACATCAAAGCAGCTTTCTGACTCTTGCCCATTCATCCTGAAGATTTTTCATTGCTGGGGATGCAACTGGTGGGGGTCATATACGTTGACAGGGTTCTGCCCATGGGTTGTGCAATGTCATGTGCCTTGTTCGAAGCTTTTAGTACATTCCTGCTGTGTGTTTTCACAAGGGTCAGTGGATATCGGGAGGTGTTGCATTACTTGGACGACTTCCTTTTTGTGGGCAAAGAAGAGTCTGGGGCATGTGACAGGGCTTTGAGTTTTTTTGAACACCTGACATTGGATGTGGGGGTTTCTTTGGCTCCAGAAAAGACAGAGGGCCCCAGCTGCATATTAAGCTTCTTGGGCATTGAACTGGACATGGTGGCAGTCGTGGCATGACTGCCGGCAGATAAGGTGTGTGAAATTCTGATTTTCCTTCGGCACCTCCGGCTGCTGAATAAAATGTAATTGCGGATGGCCCAGCAGCTGTTGGGGTTTCTCAATTTTGCCTAGAGGGTGGGTAGTGGAGGCAGGATGTTCTGTCGGCGCATGGGCCTTGCAATGTCAGGCGCATCGCTTCCTCATCGCAGGATTAGGATGTCCGTGGGTTTGAGAAAAGACATCAGGATCTAGGAGATTTTCCTTACATAGTTCAATGGGGTCTCCATGATCATTCGGGCGGAGGATACAGTGTGGCAGGTGCAGATATCTCAGATGTGGCAGGAGCCGCTGGTTTTGAACTGTTTTGGGATGCTTGGTGGTGTGCAGACGTGTGGCCAGAACAGTGGTTGACACAAGGCAGGAGTCTCGCTTTCTTGGAATTTCTTCCGCTGCTTGTGGAACTGACGGTGTTGGGGGAAGAACTCACCAATGGAACTGTAAAGTTTCATGTGGACAAATTGACGGTGGTGGAACTGGTGAATAGGTAGAGGACGAGGGATCTCAGGGTATTGCGGCTGCTGAGGCGGTTTACGCTTTGCTGTTTAACTTTGAATATCACCTTTGAAGCAGCACACATTCCAGGCACAGACGAGCGCAAGACGGCTGTCCCAGCAGACATTTGGGAGTGGGGGCATGATGGTCGTTAGGCTTGTGGAGATGTCGCTAGCAGAATTCACTCTGAGGAGTTATCGGCTGTCATGGTTGGACTTTTAATTTTTGAAGTTTTGGAGGGGCAATTTTGATTTCTGGATCGAGGTGCGCTTGAAGCACGAGTCTTGCGTTTTGTACTGTTTTTGATTGTGAAAGATTTGTCGCTGGCTACGATTGGAGGCAAGCTGGCAGGGGTGTCCTTTTATGGGAAGTTGTTTTTTGGCTGTGACCCAGCGAAGGATGATATTTTGGGGAGAATGTTGAAAGGGTGGGGAAAAGAAAGGACTTGGTCAGGTGCCGCACTGAGGGAGGCTATCACTTTTGATTTGCTGCTTGAACTGTTACACATGTTGCCGGTTTGTTGTACAGATGTATATGAGGTGGCTCTTTTTTGTTTGTGCATGATATGGATGTTTTTGGGGCTTTCTGTGTGTCTGAGTTGTTGGGGGGAAGGGAAGGCTGTTGGTGTGAAACAAGGGGAGGTGCGCTTGCAGGATTAACATTTGGGCATCTGGCTGCAACGGTCCAAGACAGACCAACTTGGACGGGGAAAATGGGAATGGCTGTGCAAAGGGGGTGATGCTGCAGCGTGCCCACTGGGTGAATGGGCAGTTTTAGGGCACAAGTAATGCCTGGCAAAGGGGCTGTTTTTTGTCACTCAAATGGTAAGAAACGTACAGCATTTCAGTTGTTGACGGTTTTGCGGATGGCATTGCGATGGATTGGGCGTCAAGCAGATCATTTTGGGACTCACTCATTCTGGATTTGGGCTGCAACTGCGGCAGCAAGGCTGGGGTGGGATTGGGCACAGATTTGTATTGGGAGGTGGTGTTCACAGTCATGTGAGCGGTATGTGAGGGCATGAGCTGTTCCTAGGGTCACGGGGGGGAGATGTGCACGCATGAAGTGAAGAGTGGATGGGGATAGGGAGGAGGGGTTGTTTTACCTCCACTGAAGTTTGTTCTCTTTGCAAGTTCTGTGAGTGGCCCGGCAAGATCAAAAGGGGGTCACATGGCTGGTCGAGCATTCCTTTATATACTGGGCAACAAAATATGTAGAAAAACAGATCAATGGACGTTCGCTTGGACTGCCAGGTAGCCGTCATGAGGTCTTGTGGTGGAGGAAGAGCGGAATGAGGTGGGGCAATTTGCTTCCGTTTCTAACATCTATTCTGCCGAATTGGGGTTGCCCTGATATGTTGGTACTGCACCTGGGGGAGAATAATCTTGTGCGACTCTCTGGACTCACCCTACTGCAACACATGCAACGTATGGCGTTGCTTTGACAACAGATGGCAAGGACTTGCCTGGTATGGACAGAATTCGTGCCTCGGAGGAAATGGAGGGGGGCAATAAAGCATGGGGTGATTGACAGGGCTAGGAGAAAACTCAATTGTGCAATGAACGTTTTTTGCTGGGCACATGATATAAAAGTTTTGAAACATGAGGAGATTAAGGAGGAAGAAGCGGTGCTCTTCAGGGATGACGGAGTGCACATGTGAGATATGGGCAATGCATATTATATCCTTGAATTATGTTTTTTCCTGGGGGATTTGTGGGGCGAGAAGTTATGGCTCAGGGAGTCTGCTTACGTGTGGTGTAGTGTTGCAGTGGTTTCACTGGTGGGGCAGCAAAATGCACCAAGGGTTTTGCTGGATGGCAGTAGATGGGGAGGGTGGTGAGTCAGATGCGGGCCTGGCCACCCTTCCAAGGGGGAAAGAAGAAGCAGGTGAAGGATTACAGTGTGGGGTATGCCCGACTGAGGCAGGGGATGAAAGGAGAATGTGGATAGTAGGTGAATGAAAGTGGAGGGTGGGTGAACGGAGGCAAAATTGGGGGAATTAAGTGGAAACTGAAGAATGGGGGGCGTTCCCAAAAGGGGCAGCATGAGAAAGTTGATGGAAGTAAGAAATATCAAAGTTATGAAAATGTTATATTATGAATAGCAATCCTGTCCTAAAAAATGGCCTTTTCCACTGTTCGAGAGTGTGAAGCTGATTGTGTCACGAGGAATAAAGAACAATGACATTGATGTTATATTTTGCAAAAACAAACTTGCACTTTTTTGGGATCTGCCTTTGGAAAACAAATACAAAAGCAGAGGCTTCCTAGACATTGACCTGTGATATGGTAGGCCAGGCAGCATTAGATAGTGTTGCAAAAGTATTCCAAATATATAAGCAAAGGCACTTTCATTGACTATGCCTTGCCTTGTCAGCGGGGAACTTTAAGTATGGTGCGCAGCCTGCAGCTGGAGCAGTGGAGACGGGGCCTTCTCCACTGTAGCAGCTTGACCACTGGCCCACCAAATTGTAAGTAAGGCCTGCAGTGTTACCAAGTAAGTGAGAATCCTTCAGCATGCTGGAAAGGCTGGTGGAAAGATATGATAGGGTAGGAGCTAAGAATAACAAATGTAAGTTACCTAGAATGGGGACAGGGGTGTACTCAGATGGTGTCTGATGAAGTCAGGTTTCTTTCTTGGATTTTCCTTTTGAATATAAAATGTATTTCTGGGTTTTGTCATGGCAAAACATCATTACACATCACACATTGTCTAAACAGTTGTGCTCTTGGTACTGGCACGTGACAATGGGGCCTCACCAGTTCCCTGTGCTTTTTTGGTCTATCCTATAGCCCTTTGCTGAATGGACTGCCACCACAGTCAATGACCCCAATCTCGACTTTGCTTCCCCCCACTGTTGCAGTGTGTTAGAAATGGGGTCTCTAGCTTGCAGTCATTTTGCACCCTGTACAAGCCGGGACCCTCACTGTAGTGAGGGTAAGTGAGATACACTGTCCACCCCCTTGGTAGCTTGGCACAAGCAGTCAGGCTTATCTCAGATGCAATGTGTAAAGTATTTGTATAAAACACACTCAGTAACACAGTGAAAACACCACAAAAGAACTCCACACCAGTTTAGAAACATAGCCAATATTTACCTAGATCAAGCAAGACCAAAATGACAAACATTCAACATACACAAGCAAAGATATGAATTTTGGAAATAAAGAGTCTTAATCCATAAAAATCAATGGATGCATTGTTTTAGCACAAAATGGTGTGTCAGAAAAGCAAGCGATGCGTCTATTCCTTACTTGCAAGTAAGCCCGTGCATTGATTCTTTACTCGCACTGGAGGCCATGCTCAGATTCTTTTCTCGCAAGGGAGGCCTTGCATCAATTCTGGGTACACAGCCTCGGGTCCATGCAGGGATGTTGAAGACTTTGATGACCAGAATCCATGTGCGGAAATTTCAGACATTCTGTGCGAAGAGTCCGTAGTGAGAACAGGCACTGCATTGTTTCTCCAGCCGCGAGACAGGTGCTGTGTTGAAGGTTCAACTGCGGGATGGGCTGTGCATCGACTTTTCTGACGCACACACAGCTGTGCGTGGATTTTTGCCTGTAGGTTACCAGCTTCCACTTCTTAGGGCCCTGTGACTGGATTTGGCACCACATAGCAAGTCAGGACTCCCAGCAGAAGAGTCCAGGCACTAGCAGATGAAGTCTTTGATGTCCCTGAGACTTCAGAGCAGAGGGCAAGCTCAGTCCAGCCCCTTGGAGAAACTTCACAAGCAGGCTTTCAGAAAGCAAAGTCCAGTTATTTCCCTCTTCAGGCAGAAACAGTAGGCAAGCACAGCAAAGCAACAGGCAGAGTGGAAGGCCCTCCTCAAGCATCAAGCTCTTCTCCTTGGCAGATGTTCCTCTTGATCCAGAAGTAATCTAAAGTCTGGGGTTTTCAATCCACTACTTATGCTCCTTTCTGCCTTTGAAGTAGACAAACTTAAAGGAAAGTCTCTGTTGTTTACAAGATCCTGCCTTGCCAAAGCCTGGCCCCAGACACACACCAGGGGGTTGGAGACTACATTGTGTGAGGACAAGCACAACCCTTTCAGATGTAAGTGTCAGCTCCTCCCTCCCCACTTTAGCCCAGGAGACTCAGCAGGATATGCACAACACTCCCCAGCCCCCTTTGTGTCAGTGTCTATTGGGAATTCACAAACAGCACAACTGTAAATCTGACCCAGATGTGGATTACACAAGGAGGAAGAGGCACAGAATGGTTAAGCAAGAAAAGTGGCACTGACAAACAGACAAACTAAAAACCAACTTTACCAAAAGATGTATTTTTAAATTGTGAGTTCAGAGACTCCAAACTCCAGATCTCTATCTGCCCCCAATGGGAAACTGCACTTAAAATATATTTAATGGCAGTCCCTATTTTAGCCTATGAGAGATAGGCCTTGCAGTAGTGAAAACCAAATTTGGCAGTATTTCACTATCAGGACATGTAAAACACACCAGTATGTCTTACCTTTGAAAAACACTGCACCCTGCCCATAGGGCTACCTAGGGCTTACCTTAGGGGTGACTAACATGTAGAAAAAGGGAAGGTTTGGGCCTAGCAAGTGGGTTCACTTGCCAGGTTGAATCAGCAGTTTAAAACTGCACACATAGACACTGCAGTGGTAGGTCTGAGACATGTTTACAGGGTTATTAATGTGGATGGAACAGTCAGTGCTGGAGGCCCACTAGTAGCATCTGATTTACAAGTCCTGGGCACCTCTGGTGCACTTTACTAGTGACTTACTAGTAAATCAAATATGCCAATCCTGGATAACCAATCACCAATACAACTTAGATAGCGAGCACTTGCGCTTTAGCACTGGTTAGCAGTGATAAAGTGCCCAGAGTATCAAAAGCAGCTAAAAATAGTTACTGCACAGGATCCAAATACAGGGGTTCAGAAGCAAAAGGTACATGGAAACCACACCTGGAGCTGCCAGGCCTAATACTATGTCAGATACCACTTCTTTCCCTGTAGACCGGCCTTGTGGGTGAGTGTTTACGTGGTGCCTATAGTGGGGAATGATGGGAAGACAAGCACAACTGTGCTCAGTCTTAACATCTGTAGGCCAAATGTGAAAAGTTTGGTCACTGAGTTCAATCGATATGAATGGCAAAGAAAAAACAGTCTTAGCCCCTCATTACAACCCTGGCGGTCGGTGATAAAGTGATGGTAATACCGCCAACAGGCCGGCGGTACAAAAATGGAATTATGACCACGGTGGAAACCGCCAACACAGACAGCCGCTTCAAGACTCCGACCGCCATGGCGGTAGCAACAAGCACCGCGGCGGTAACCGCCAAAAGCCAGGTGGAAGACAATGTACTGCCACAGCATTACAACAGGCCTATCTGCCAGCTTTTCCGGGGTGGCACCAGCGCCATCAAAAGCACGGTGGAAACAGTACTCTGAAGGGAAACGACTCACCTCTTGACACTCAAGGAAGAACCACGACGCCAAAGAGCCCGAGCTGCATATTTTTCCAATGCTGGTGTACCTCCTCATTCACCAGGAACACGAACGCTGGCGAAGCGACAAGGTGAGTACTGCACCTAGCACACAAGGGAGGGGGAGAAGAAAAAGAGAGTGACACACACAAGCAACACGCAACACCCCACCCCCAACATCATACACACAAACAGATACAACAACATTACATATACACCCCATAACCCTCAGGAACAACGAAAGGACAAAAGGAATGGATTAAAATGAGTGTAATAGTACAATTTTAGATAAATACATACTCAAATCAAGAAAAGTATGTACAATATATACAAAAGGAGGGACGAAGCCCACTCCAAAATGTCCGTGGCCCACAGGGCCATAACACATAGGCCAAGGCCACACTTGACTCCTGCCTCAATACAGAGAGAACACTGCAGGGGCATCAGGTGGAAAAAAACACAGGTACCTCAGAGGGACGAGGAATGGGGGGGGGCACCTGAGCCGGAAGATGGTACAACGCCACTGGGCTGGAAGGGGCTCCATGCTCACTGCTCGGTCCTGGGGAGTGCAAGGCCACAGTCTTCCCAGTGGGTGGTTTGCCCACTGCTTGGTCCTGGGGAGTGCAAGGCCACAGTCTCTCAAGTGGATGCCTTCTTCCACTGGTTCTGGAGGGGGCTTTGTGCCCAGTGTGCTTCATCCTGCCAAGGAGGGGGTGAGTGGATGCCTTCTTCCACCGGTTCGGGAGGGGGGATTTGTGCCCAGTGTGTTTCATCCTGCCAAGGAGGGGGTGAGTGGATGCCTTGTTCCACTGGTTCTGGAGGGGGCTTTGCGCCCAGTGTGCTTCATCCTGCCAAGGAGGGGGTGAGTGGATGCCTTCTTCCACTGGTTCAGGAAAGGGCTCTGTGCCCAGTGTGCTTCATCCTTGTCAACACCAGGACAGTGCGCGCTCTACGGGTGACTATAATGCAAAAACCCAACACTCTCAAGATAATGTAATTTATGCATTGTGCTGATATGTTATTGTTTAACCTTTTGCATTGCAGAATTCAATCCAGAAGATTCATTCTTAAGGTGCTTATAAATACTGTTCATTTGTAATGTATTGCTGCAGGCTTCCAGAGTGAGTCAGGGTGTGGTCCCTTTCCAGGGTCTTCTAGAAGCTTTCCCTGCAGCACGCCTGGGTGTGGTTGTGGGCTGGGCCAAGACTCTATAAAAGGGAGCCAGCCCAGCTCCACGTGCTCACTATTCAGAGGTCCCGGTGCAGAGCAGCAGCAACTTCCCGAGCTCCTGTTCCGGTGGCCTACCTTGACCTTCCAGGCCTCTGCGCTTCATACTACAGTGTGATCCTTAGTCAGGGCGGTAAGACGGAGGTTGGGCTGGGCCCCCGACTCCGTAATCAAAGACGCTTGAATTCTTGGGTCTAATTCTTCATGTTAAACATTTTGCTCTTGCGCGTGTAATTGTGCGTTTTGGACTTTTCATGGCATTTGCATGCTCACATTCTAATCGGCAAGATGCGCGATTCCTTCTTTGTGTGAAATTCTTGATATTTATTGTACGCTACCATTTCCTTGACAGTTACATGGTGGCCTTCGAATCAGCAAGACGGTCGATTAGTTTCCTAGTGGTTTAACCCTTGATGCTCATTGTATGCTACCATTTCCTTGGCAGTTTCATGGTGGCATTCGAATCGGCAACACGCGCGATTCTTTCCCTGTGTGTAATTCTTGATATTCAATGTACGCTACCATTTCCTTGGCAGTTTCATGGTAGTATTCGAATCGGCAACACACGTGATTCTTTCCTTGTGTGAAATTCTTGATATTCATTGTACGCTACCATTTCCTTGGCAGTTTCATTGTGGCATTCGAATCGGCGACACGCACGATTCTTTCCTTGTGTGTAATTCATGATATTCATTGTACGCTACCATTTCTTGACAGTTTCATGGTGGCGTTCGAATCGGCCAGACGCGCAATTCGCTTCCTAGTGACTTAACCTTTGATGTTCATTGTGCGCTACCATTCCTTGGCAGTTACAGGTTGGCATTCGAATCGGCAAGACGCACGATTCCTTCCTCGTGTTTAATTCATGTTATTCATTGTGCGCTACCATTTTTTGGCAGTTACATGGTGGCACCCAAATCGGCAAGACGTGCAATTCCATCCTTGTGTTTAATTCATGTTATTCATAGTGCGCTACCATTTTTTGTCAGTTACATGGTGGCACTCGAATCGGCAAGACGTGCGATTCTTTCCTCGTGCTTAATTAATGTTATTTACTGTGCGCTACCATTCAAGTCGCGTGATTTATTCCTTGAATCTACATTGTGTTATTCATGGTGCACAATCCTTCTATGGTGTTTAATACTTATATAAAAACCTGCAATGTGCGCAATTCACTTTCCAATGTTTTGAAAGAACACAAAAAGACCAGAGTTCTAGATGTAATGCTGTGTGTTCCTGATATGTATTCTTAAAATAAGATTCATATGATGGTTCAGAAATTACTCAGATAGTTTCCTGATTCTCATGCTAAAGAAAGTACTTGAATCTGAAAGTTTTATCTCACTTCTCTTGCTTCCCCCACAGGTATTCAGTCATCTAGAAGCCTAGTCATTTTAAGACTATTCTAAGGTTGTTCATGTTTTCCGAATGAGGATGCTTAGAGTCATAACATAGTACTGATTTCATGAGATGTAATTTTGATGTTGTGTGTTTTAACGTTTTGCTTACTACAGGTCTCCTTCCCAGCTGTTCCCTTCCTAATCCCCTTTTCCCCACTTGGACTCTCTTAGACTCTGTGACAAATCTAATCAGAGTAATGGAGCTGTCCTGTGGTGGAAGTGTTGGGAACGTGCACAGACCCCGAGGATCTGGTGACTCTGACAATCCTGGATGGTGCAAGGTCACAGTCTCTCACCTGGGTGTCACACCTACAGGTTTTGCAGGGGCCAGAACGCAATGCAGCCCATGTAGTCACGACTACACACTGCTCGCGGGTGGTGACGGCTGCTCAGTGGATGGCAGTTGCGCTGCAGGTGGCGATGCTGGCAATGGTGGGGGGAGGTTCCAGCCCTTCCCCTGCAGCCTCAAACTGCTGCTGCCAGTGGTGCTGCTGGCGGCAGTGCAGGTGGCGGTGCTGGCCACAGTGCATGTGATGGTGCTGGCAATGGTGGGGGGAGGATCCAGCCCTTCCCCTGCAGCCTCGGATGGATGCCCACTGGGGCTGCTGCCGCTGGCAGTGGTGCTGCTGGCGGCGGTGCAGGTGGCGGTGCTCGCAATGGTGGGGGCAGGCTCCAGTCCTTCCCCTGCAGCCTCGGATGGCTGCCCACTGGGGCTGCTGCTGCTGGCAGTGGTGCTGCTGGCGGTGGTGCATGTGGCGGTGCTGGCCGTGGTGCAGGTGGCGGTGCTGGCAGTGATGGAGGGAGGCTCCAGCCCCTCCCCTGCAGCCTCGGATGGCTGCAGTGTCATGGCTGGTGTTGTGTGCCCCTTCTTGCCCTTGGCCGATGGTGGTGCCTCCTTGCTTCTGCCAGCTGGTGTTCCTTTCCTGCCCTTGCTGGCTGGTGGTGCCTCCTTCCCCTTGCTGACTGGTGGTGCCTCCTTCCCCTTGCTAGGTGGTGGCCCCTTCTTGGCCTTGGCAGGTGGTGGCCCCTTCTTGGCCTTGGCAGGTGGTGCTGGCACACTGGCTGTGCCGACAGGTGCCTCCTTGGAGCCTCTCACACCGTCAGTAGCTTTAGACACCACAGTGGCCGTGGACTGGGTGGCTGAGGTGCTGGGCTGGGTTCTGGTCACCGGGGCCCGAAGTGAAGGACGGGGGGGCAGGGGTAGGGAATAGGTCAATGTTGGCGAGGAAAAGCATCTTAGGGACACTGGGGCGGGAAGAGGGTGAAGATTTGGGAGTGGAGGAAGAGGGAGTGGTTGTTGGAGGTGTCTGTCTGCTGTGTTTAGGTGCAGGTGCATTGGCTGGATGCTGTTGTGAGGTGGATGGCTGTTGGGTGTCTGAGTGCTTGTGTTTGTGTACTTTGGGAGGAGGGGGCACAGACACAGTGGGAGAGGACACAGGGGACGTGTGCATGGATGTGGGGTGGTGACTGCCAGTGAGGAACGTGTAGTGGAGATGCAACTGGGAGGGAGGTGGACGATGAGGAGGAGGGGTGTCAACACCAGGGCAGTGCACGCTCTATTGGCAACTAGAATGCAAAAACCCAGCACTCTCAAAACAACGTAATTTATGCATTGTGCTGATACGTTGTTGTTTAACCTTTTGCATTGCAGAGTTCAATCCTGAAGACTTATTTTTAATGTGCTTACAAATGCTGTTCATTTGCAATGTATTGCTGCAGGCTTTCAGAGTGTGTTAGGGTGTGGTCCCTTTCCAGGGCTTTCTAGAGACTTTCCCTGCAACATGCCTGGGTGTGGTTGTGGGCTGGGCCAAGACTCTATAAAAAGGAGCCAGCCCAGCTCCAAGTGCTCACTAGTCAGAGGTCCCGGTGCAGAGCAGCAGCTACTTCCTGAGCTCCTGTCCCGGTGGCCTATTTGATCTTCCAGACATCTGACTTTCATTCTTCATTTGGAGATCCTTGTTCTGGGCGGTAATACGGTGGTTGGGCTGGCCACCCGACGCCGTTATCGAGAACTCTCATGTTCTTGGGCCTAATTCTTTAATGATTTAACAAAGTACTTTGCGCGTGTGAAATATGCGCTTGAGTGTTTGTGACATTTGCAGGGTGACTTGCGAATCGGCAAGACGCGCGATTCGTTTCATGATAATTTATTCTTGTTATTCATTGCACGCTACCATTTCTTGACAGTTGCATGGTGGCTTAAGAATCTGCAAGACGCGCGATTCGTTTTATGGTGTTTTAACTTTGTTGTTCATTGCACGCTACCATTTCTTGACATTTACATGGTGGCTTAAGAATCGGCAAAAGATGCGCAATTCGTTTCATTGTACTTTGATCTTGTTATTCATTGTGAGCTGTTATTTCTTGGCATTTACATCGTGGTTTACGAATCGGCAAGACGCGCGATTTGTTTAATGATGATTTGACTTTGATATTCATTGCATACTACCATTTCTTGGCTTTTTACATGGTGACACTCGAATCGGCAAAACGCACAATTCTCTCCTCGAGTTTAAATCATGTTGTTTACTGTATGCCACTATTCTAAGATATTTATCATGTAATATTCGAGTTGACAAGTTATGTGATTTGTTTTTCCTGAATCCATATTGTGTTATTCATGGTGCACAATTTTTTTATGGTGTTTACTATGTATATATATATATATATATATATGTATATATATATATATATAAATCTACAATATGCGCAATTTGTGTTGAAACATTTTAAGAGTACACAGAAGATCAGAGAGTCTAGATGCAATATTGTATTGTCCTAGTATGTATTATCAAAAAAGGATTTATATGACTGGTTTAAAATTTAGTCAGAATGTTTTTCTGATTCTCATGTAAAGGAAAGTACTTGAATAAGAATGTTTTCATTTAATCCATCTTGATTCCCTTACAGGTATCCGGCCATCTTGAAACGTAGTCATTTTAAGCTTAATTCTTAGATTGTTCATGTTTTCAGAATGACTATGCTTAGGGTCATAGTCTAGTATTGATTTCAGGAGATATAATTTTCATATTGTGTGTTCTAACCTTGTTCTTACTACAGGTCTCCTTCCCAGCTGTTTCCCTTCCTAATCCCCTCTTCCCCTCTTGAACTCTCTTAGCCTCTGTGATTTATCTATCAGAGTCTTGTAGCTGTGCAGTGGTGGATGTGTTGGGATCGTGCGCAGACCACGAGGATCTGGTGACAGGGGGACACAGTGGATGCAGTGGATGTTGATGTGTCTGCATCTGGATGGTGCTTGTGTGAGTGCCTGTGGGATGAAGTGTGGTGCTTGTGTTTGCCTGAGCCACTTCAGTGTGTTGATTTGGGTACAAGCTGGTCTGAAGGGGTGCTTGGGATAGGTTGGGGTTGAGGGGATTGGAACTGTGTAGAGGAAGTTGGAGTGGGAGGCTGGAGACAGGGACAATGGCTGCCATCAGGGAGTTGGCCAGAGCCACGAATGCTCTCTGTTGGGCCACCACGCCAGAGTGATTGCCCTCCAGGTATGCATTAGTTTGTTGCAAATGCCCTGCTAGACCCTGGATGGCATTCAGTATGGTTTATTGCCCAACAGAGAGGAATCTCAGGAGGTCACTAGCCTCCTCACTGAGGGCAGCAGGGCTGACTGGGGCAGGGCCTGAGGTGCCTGGGGCGAAGGAGATGCCCACCCTCCTGGGTGAGCAGGCACGGGAAACTCGCTGAGGTGCTGCTGGGAGGGCAGTGCTGGTACGGGGGTGGCAGCTGTACCTGTAGTTGGGGAGGGCACAGAGGGGGCCGCCACCGCCAGGGAACTTCCATCGGAGGAGGAGTCGCTGTCGGTAGTGTCCTCTCCTGTCTCCGTCGTGGTGCTCCCCTCGCCCTCCGTCCCACTGGTGCCCTCACCGTCGGTGGATTCGGCCTCCAGGCTCATGTGGGATGCAGCTCCCTCCATTGCCCGTGCCTCTGCTCTTCTGCCAGATGATGCTAATGCACACAAGGACAGGGTGACAAAACAAAAAAGGGGGGGGAGACAGAGGATACAATTGGACAATGCCAGCAACAACACTACAGTTGGTGTGCACAACTCACAGGGAACAGCCCTATGCACTAGGCCATACACTACCAGTTACAATGCTAGTCACCAGGCCAAGGGGTACAATGCCTAACGCCATTAGCTGCACACCTGAAACCCACAGGAACCTGCCCAGTAGTAGATGCTCACTAACATTATTGGGGTTGGAGTGCATCTGAGCTTGCCCATCATTGAACCTACCCTACCATGTTTGCCCTGCCTAGGGGCACCCACAACCCACATCCCCCACCCAGGTAATACCTTAATGCGCGCAAAGTCATGATTCTGAATCTGTACTCACCCCCTTGTGGCTGGTGTGATACCTTGAAGCGCCCATCCAACTCTGGATAGGCCACCGGCAGGATGTGGAACATCAAGGGGCTCAGGGTACTACGGGCACCCCTTCCTCGCTGGGAGGCCAGCCCCAGCTGGGTGTCTGTCGTCTTCCTTGCCCAGCGGCATAGGTCCTCCCACCGTTTGTGGCAGTGGGTGCTGCGCCTGTCAAAGACCCCCAGGGTCCGCACCTCCTTGGCGATGGGATGCCAAATACCCTTTTTCTGATGGGTGCTGACCTGCAGAAAAAATACAGTAGAAAAGGTATTAGTCATACCGTCCGGACTGTTATATTCATGGCCCACCATATCCCCCCATCCCCTTACGCACATACATTGACCACCATACATGCAGCACTCTGCCCAGGACCCCTCAGACTGCCCCCACACGAGTCTTACACACACAGCACTCCATACATTCATGCCCCACGCATCATGCTCACAGTGTACTCACCTGTTTGTCTGGAGGACCATAGAGTGAAGGGTACTGGGGTAGGACCCCATCCACCAGTCTCTACAACTACTCCGAAGTGAAGGCAGGGTCCCTTTCCCCAGACACTTGAGCCATTGTTGCTTCCAGACACAGGTCACAGCAGCACTTGCAGTGTAGGTCCTCTGCTGTTGAAGGTCAGGTAGCAAGTGAGTGAACAGATAGAAAATGGCAGTCACGTCCGCTGTGGGGCGTACCGTCACCGCCAGAGTACATCGCCATTGGCTCCTGGAACCCATAGGCCCCAATGATAACCAATGCAGTGTTGCACCGCGGTCGTCGAGCGCCTACGGCAATGGCCACAACGCCAGTAGAATTACCTCATTTCCACTTGTCCCTCCTCACACGTCAGGCAGCCACCATTTCAGGGGGGCACAGGCCATGGCACCTAACTGCGTCACAGCAGACATAGGCACATCAACTGACTTACAAGTTCACATACTGTTTCTGTAAAGCAAAAATTGCATATTAATCTGAGAATATGTTTGAATATGACCTTCTGCTCACTGTTTTTCATCCTAGAGTTCAACCACTGAGGATGAATAGGAGATGGAGACATCCTCCTGTGTACAGACCCCTGGTGGACTTGACAACAATGGAGGACAGGCACATTATCCTAACCTACAGACTTGATCGGGCCACAGTCCAAGAACTGTGTGCCCAATTGGAGCCAGACCAGATTTCAGCTATCTGCCACCCAACAGGTATCCCCCCTCTAGTGCAGGCCCTGTCAGTGCTCCATTTCCTGGCAAGTGGTTTCTTCCCAGTGACAGTGGCCATGGCATCAGGGATGTCACAGCCTATGTTATCAAACGTGCTGACCAGAGTGTTGTTTGCCCTGATGAAACACATGCGCAGCTACATCATTTTCCCCCAGGTAGAGGATTTTACCACGGTGAAGGCTAACTTCTATGCACTGGGACATATCCCCACATCATTGGTGCCATTGATGGTACACATATTGTCTTTGTGCCCCCTGGAGAAATGAACAGGTGTTCAGAAATCGAAAAAGCTTTCACTCTATGAAGATGCAGATAGTGTGCCTGGCAGACCAGTATAGCTCCCATGTCGATGCAAAGTATCCTGGGTCTGTGCATGATGCCTTTACCTTGAGGAATAGCAGCATCCCATATGTGATGTCTCAACTCCAGAGGCACCGGGTGTGTCTAATAGGTGAGCCCATGGTCCTCACCCAGTTGATGTAGGTATATGGGTGCGGTGTTGGCCCTAAGAGTGAGTGTGTGGCTAACAGGTATCCCTTGATATTTACAGGTGACTCTGGTTTCCCCAACCTCTCATGGCTACTGACCCAAGTGAGGAATGCCAGGACAAGGGCAGAGGAATGTTACAATGAAGCACATGGGCGAACAAGGAGGATCATTGAGCACACCTTTTGCCTCCTGACGGCCTACTCACCCAAGAAGGTGTGCCAGATCATCGTTCCATGTTGCACAACCTGGCCTTGAGATGCCAGGTGCCTTTTCTGCAGGAGGATGAGGCTGGGGATGGTCGTGTGGCAGAGGTGGAGCCTGTGGACAGTGACGAAGAGGAGGCAAAGGAAGAGGATGTGGACAACAGAACTACTATAATTCAACAGTACTTCAAGAGACACATAGGTAAGACACTGTAACTTCACCTTCCATTGCAGTTTTGTGTTGGACTATAAACATGGCAGCCTGATTTTCCTCCTTCCATGGCTACTTACTGTACCCTTAGGCATCTCTATTTTCAGATATCTATGCCCCACTTTGGCTCCTGGTGTGTTTACTGCTGCCCACTACAGGTCATATGCATGTAAATATTACAGTACATTTGAATTCCAATGTTTACAGCTTGTTAATCTAATACATATTTCAAACAATTGACAGACTCCATACTTGTAATAGTTCCAAGGGTGTTTATTTCAGTGCTGAAAAGTAAATGGGGATGTGCTGGGTTGATGGTGGAGAACTGTCCAGGATAGAGTCCACTCTATTGGTTTCACAGATGCATTGTCCAAGGGGGCCATAGGAAGTGGAGCAATGTCAGTTAAAGGTGGACAGGGTGACAGGGTGGGACACAAGGGTGATAATCAGGGGAGTCCTATTTCCTGGCGGGGTCTTGGCAATGTTCTCTGGCTTCTGCCTGGATTGCAGGGACCTTTTGCGTGGTGGTTCTCCTTCTGCAGAGGTTGGGATGCTGGTGGCCCGTTGTTCCTGTGGCGGGCATCCTGTCCACTAGCGTCGGTGGAGGTGGAGGGCTGTTCTTCGGTGTGGCTAGTGTCAGGGGCCCGTTGGTGTGCCACTGCCTCCCTCATGGTGTTGGCCATGTCTGCCATCACCCCTGCAATGGTGACCAGGGTGGTGTGGATGTCCCTCAGGTCCTCCCTGATCCCCAGGTACGGTCCCTCCTGCAGCCGCTGGGTCTCCTGCAGCTTGGCCAGTGTCTGGCCCATGGGCTCCTGGGAATGGTGGTATGCTCCCAGGATGTTGGTGAGTGCCTCGTGGAGAGTCGGTTTCCTAGGCCTGTCCTCCCCCTGTCGCACCAGCTTCCCTGTTGTTCTGTGCCCCTGTCCCCTGAACAGTGTGCCCACTGACCCCAGGTCCCTGATCGTCCTGTGTTTGTGGGGTTGCCTGGGTTCCCTGTAGTGGTGGACACACTGCTGATTGACGTGTCCTGGGGACAGAGGTATGGGCCCGCTGGGTGGGTGCTGTGCTTGTGTTTCCTGAAGGGGGAGGGTCTGTGGTGGTTTGCGAATGTGGCTGGGCCACTGACTGTCCAAGAGGTCCCTGATGGGCCAGGTTGGTCATCCTGATCCTGGCGTGCAGAGCTGCTGTCATCACTGTGGGACTCTTCTGGGGGGGGGGAACTGGATGTGGCTGGCACCTCCTCTCCGGTGACGTGTGTGGGGGTCCTGTGGGGATGTAAATGCAGTGTTACTGTTTCTGTGTGTGCCATCTTGTGCATCGGTATGTTTCCCTCTATGGTTGTTATTACCAAGGCAGCTTTGGCTTGTGTGAGTTGTGATTTGGTTGGCTAAGTGATCATCACTAGTGTGCATGCTGTGGTGATGGGTGTCCATGCAGGTCTGTGATGGGGGTCCATGATTTGTTGTTGCATGCAGGGCTTGGTATTGGGATGGGTGAGTTGTGATGGTGGGGTATATGTGAGGTGGTAGGGTGATGGGGGTGAGGGTAGGGGCAGGTGTTTGTGATGGCATGCAGGTGCGGGGGGTAAAGTAGTAAAGATTTAACTTACCAGAGGCCAGTCTTCCTGCTACTCCTGCCAGGCCCTCAGGATGCATGATCGCCAAGACTTGCTCCTCCCATGTTCTTAGTTGTGGGGGAGGTGGTGGGGCTCCACTGCCAGTCCTCTGTACAGCTATCTGGTGTCTTGCAACCACAGAACGTGCATTCCCCTGTAGGTCATTCTACCTCTTCCTGATTTCATCCCTTGTTCTAGGGTGCTGTCCCACGGCGTTGACCCTGTCCACGACTCTACACCATAGCTCAGTCTTCCTAGCAATGGACGTAGGCTGCACCTGTGATCCGAATAGCTGTGGCTCTACCCAGATGATTTCCTCCACCATGACCCTTAGCTACTCCTCCTCTGAGAATCTGGGGTGTCTTTGTGGTGCCATGGGTGTGCTGTGAGGTGCGTGGATGGTGTATGGGTGATGGTGTTCTGTGGCTCTGGTTCTGTGGGTGCTCCTGGCATGTCTCTCTCTCTTTTGTAAATTGCTAGTTGTGGGAAAGAGTTGTGGGTAGTGTGGGTGTGTATTTTATAGTGGTGTGTCTGTGTGTGGGTGTGGTGTGTGTATGTGTGTCAGGTGTGTGTAGTTTGAATTGTCCAATGTGGTGTAGTTTTGTATGTGTGTGTGTATTTTGAGCGCGGCGGTCTGTACCGCCAATGGTTTACCGCAGTTAAATGTCCGCCGCGGTGATTCGTGGGTCATGACGCTGTGGGTGTAGTTCTGTTGGCGTAACGGTGTGGGTTTTGGTACCGCCAGTTTATCACTGACCTTTGTGCTGGCAGACTTATGTGTCTATATAGTGGCGGATTTCTATGTGTGGGTCATAATACCCGTAGCAGTATAGCGCTGCGGTCGCGGTATGTTGGCGGCAGTCAGCATAGCGGTAAGCGGCACTTACTGCCAATGTCATAATGAGGGCCTTAGTGAATTGGTATAGCCAGCAAGGGCCTGAAGAACAAACTTTAAGTCTAATAGATGATAAAGCCAACATTTAGAAGAAGCACCCACACACCATTCTTAGGGCTTGTGAAAAGCCAGCAAGCTGTACTTTAGCTTTGTAATGATTCTTAATAAAACATCTGTTAAATAAACTGGTAGGGAAAGTTAGGAGCGGAACTAAACAGACCGTAGTTGAGGAAACCAAGACAACTAGGGTTAAACAGCATGGATGTGATCTTGCACTGACCTTATTCATTTTTTAATGGCATCCCAAATTAAATCATAGATGGTGATGCCAATTACCAAGTTTAGCTGCTCCAACAAATTGGATTGAATTTGCCTAATAAACCTGACATCCATGGCAAGGTTTCCCCTAACTTTTTGCCTTCAGACCTCGTGTTTTTGCTGATGTCGTTTTTGCTGGCCTTGGGATTCTGTGCATTTTACCAGTGCTAAAGTGCGTGTGCTCTTTCCCTAAAACATGGTAGAATTGGCATTTATCCAATTGGCATACTTAATTTACCTGTAAGTCCGTATTAAAGTACACCACCTGTGCAGAGGGCCTGTAAATAAATGCTACTAGTGGGCCTACAGCACTGATTGTGCAACCCACTTAAGTATCCCTTTACACATGTAGGTCTGCCTTTGCAGAGCCTGTGTGTGCAGTTTTGAACTGCCATTTCAACCTGGCAATAGTCTTTCTTAAAACCTTTTCTGTCTTCTATTTTGCATCTTCCAAGTAATGTCATTCTCTGAGTAGGTTAGTTTAGAGATATCAGTCAAACGTTTTAATGATATACAATATGATTCTTTGCTCTTTTCCCATATAGGGATACTTGCATGACCAGGAATTGCTTGAAGAAAAATCCTGGAGCTGGGTATCAGTTCATGAAAGATACTGGTGCCAGGCCCAAGCCTTACTGTTTAATTCCTATGAGTCACCCTTAGAGTAGGACCTGGCCAGCACAGAGAGTAGGGTTCAATGTTTAAAAAGTAGGTCATGTACGTTTAGGTTTTATACGCCCTGGTAGTGAAACATTCTTAAATTTGATTTTCACTACTCCAAGGCCTATCTCTCCCATAGGTTAACATTAGAATTGCCTTATTACACTTTATAAGAGTAATTTCTAAATGAGAAGCGATAACCCCTTCAGGTTTGGTGCCTCTAGAATCACAATTAAAATCCTAACTTATGGTGAATTTTGGATTTTAAATTGCAATTCTGAAAATGCCCCTTTTAGAAAGTTGGCATTTTCTTGCCTTAGCCATTTGATGCCTGCATCCTGTCTTGTCACATGACTGGGTGTAGTTAGCAGGTGGGCTTTGTGTATTCTCCTTAGACAGCCCCACACAACACAATGGGAGCTTAGGTGTGACTTGATGAGCCATTTGTGACTTGAAGGGACATCCTGGGCAGGATGGGAGGGAGGAGCTGGACACACCCACACGTACACCTGAGTAGGCTGTGCTCTGTCTCCTCACAAAGGGCTGCATACCTAATGTAGTTAGTCTGGAGCCAGGGCAGAGAGGCAGGACATCTGTGCACTTCTGAGGTATGTCTTTGAAGTCCCCCCCCACATGAAAGGCACCACTGGGTATAAGTACCAGACCTCAGACATTAGCACCTAAGTAAACTTTTGCAACTGGATACTCTGGCAGGAAGTAGGACTGCTGCAATGCTGAAGGACTGCCACTCTGCTGGACTGCAATCTGCTTGACTCCTGCTTTTCTGTGCTGACCTGTTGCCTGCTGCCCTCTTGCCTGGGACTGGACCTGCATCTCTCCACAACCCAGAACCCAGAGTGATTCTAAGGGCTACTTGTCTGGTGTCCTGCAGGAGACTCTATAGTGATTCCCAACTTTCACAGAAGCAGAATGATAACTAATATTCCAATGCCTCTCCCAGAACACTCCCCCCCCAGTCTCCAAAGATAAATATCAAGAGAATAGGAGTGCTACAAGGGGAAAAAGAGGAGGTGGCGAGACAAAATGAGACTGCTCTTGTCTTGATCTTCTGGATTCTTCTCACTAGTTTGTTTAATCTTCACTTCTGGTATTGAGATGTTGTGTTGTAACAGAATTGTAAATAAAACACTGCTATCAATTTAATTTCTATGACTCTCTCCATTGCTTGGTATATCATCTAATATGTATGTAAAATATCTATAATATGTATAACTTGCCATCAACATGCCTTACAAGACAATGACTTTAGCTTTTCTTCTGTAGAATATGTTAATTATGTTGAATTAATTCTTATTATTACTCTTCCCTAAAACATTTTCCGGCTCCTATTTTGCATTTTCTAAGTAATATTTTTAGAATTATCTGTGTGGTTTGGTATACAGATATCACTCAAAACCTGTAATTATACACAATTAAGGGCCAGATGTACCAAACGTTTTGCGACTCGCAAACGGCAAAATCTGCCGTTTGCGAGTCGCAAAACGCGTATCCCAATGCAGAAATGCATTTTGCGAGTCGTTACCGACTCGCAAAATGCATTTCAGACTCGCAAATAGGAAGGGGTGTTCCCTTCCTATTTGCGAGTCGCATTGGGATGCAATACCATTTGCGACCGCATATGCGGTCGCAAATGGCATCGCAGTTACCATCCACTTCAAGTGGATGGTAACCCAATCGCAAATTGGAAGGGGTCCCCATGGGACCCCTTCCAGTTTGTGATTGCACCCCAAAATATTTTTTCAGGGCAGGGAGTGGTCCAAGGGACCACTCCCTGCCCTGAAAAATCCGAAACTAAAGGTTTCGGTTTTTTTTTGTAGTGCAGCTCGTTTTCCCTTAGGGAAAACGGGCTACACTTCAAAAAAAAAAAACCTGCTTTATTGACAAGCAGGTCGCTAACATGGAGGCCTGCTGACGTCAGCAGGCCTCCATGTTAGCGAGTGCCCATACTCGCAATGGGGCTGCAATTTGCGACCCACCTCATGAATATTCATGAGGTGGGTCATTGCGACCCCATTGCGAGATGCAGAAGGTGTCTGAGACACCTTTCTGCATAGCAAATTGCGACTTGCAATTTGCGAGTCGCACGGACTCGCAAATTGCAAGTCGCAATTTGCAAGCTACCTACATCTGGCCCTAGATTCTTTGTTTCTTCTGCCACAGAGGGATAATTGTTTGACCGGAAATTGCTTTAAAAAAAAGCCTGGAGCGGGATATCACTTCATGAAAAATAATTTGCTAGGTGAGTACTGAATCTCTTTTATAAATGTCCTTTTTACTTTTTTATTTTCTGTTAATGTTTTTTTACTTAGTTTCCTTCAGAAAAGCCTTAGTTCTCTTTTGAGTTTGTGAAGGAATTTCAAGAAGTGAGTTTTGTGAGTAGTTCAGTTTAATTGTGTCTTTTCCTACGAATGAACCGACGTACTCCAAAACACTACTCTGGCAATTGAATCGACGTTCTTATGAGACACTGCTTTCTACCCGAAGTTCAAAATGATGAAACTAATCCTAAGCCAACTGTGAAACGCACATGCTTAGACAAGAGACACGAGTGTTGCCAGATTGGGCGATTTCCCGCACAAATGGGCGATATTTTTCCCATTTGTGCGGGAAAAAAACCCAATTGCGGCAGGCTAATTGTTGGGCTATTATTAGTCCACTGTGCGGAAAAATGTTTGCGGGGCGGCGGCGGCACCACCACAGCAGCAGCAGACATGCACTGCCCGAGGACCGCCCGGCACCTCTCCCACCCCACCCCCACGTAAGAGATTAGAAAATGGGCTGGACTCCCGCTCTCATCACACTAGTGTGTGACATCATCACTGAGGCTGAGCCTGCCTGTGCGGCAGCGCGGGCTGCTGCCTCTCTCTTCTAGACTGCGACTGCGCGGCACGCCGTGTGCACAGCCACACACAGTGGCAGCACAGACATCAGAACAGTGTGATCATGGTGATGGTGGGAATAATTGTTGGGGCAGAGGGCTGTCAATCTAGTAGCACGCGAAAATGCTACCAATTGACGGCCCAGCCAAAAATTATTGGCCTGCCCCCGCGGTATTATTTAAAATGCCTGCGTGCACTGCAAGCGTCACAGTCAGTCAGTGCGCACTGCGCACTGTCTGTTACTGGCTGCTGCGCATGTGGTGGTGTCTGGTGTGAGTGTGGCTCTTCTCTTGGGCCCCGCCGCGAGCCTCAGCCTGCACAGGTGTGGTGGTGGTGCCCCCCCCCCCCGGAAAAGTCTCTTCTGTTGTGCGCTTGGAGTGAACCCGGAATTAAAGCCAGCTCCAGAGTGCGAGATTGGGGCCCGGGAGAGGGGAGACACCCCCCTAGCCCCTTCCTGTTGTGTAGGTGCTACCTACAACCAAAACCTACACTGACGTGCGGCCGGTTGCTGCGCAGCTGCGGAAGACAAGGTAAGTGTCCTTCAATTTGTGCCTTTGTGACTTGTTGTGAGTAGATGTATTCCTTATTTTTAATATTCAGGGGCTAATTTTGGATTGAGAGTGCATAGGATCTAAAGCATGGCAGGATTGAATACGAATGAGTGGCATAGCCAGTGCTTAATTTGTAAATAAAAATGTGTCGGTGTACAAAGCTCTCCTCTTAAACATGCGGCTGCTGCAATTAAATGTGCAAACACGGAATACTAGGGCAGCGTAATCCTGAAGCCATGTTGGGCCTTTTTAGTCCATTTCAAGCCATTTCACCTCACTCCTGTAGCTTTCTGCTCTCTCCCTTTCTGAAGCTCTTTTTAATTATTGCATTCCTCCGCCTTTCCCATGTGTGTCTTTTGCTCGCAGTAAATGCTTGAGGCAGGAAAAAAGAGTGCAGTCCTTCAAAAATAAGTGCCGGTGCTCTACACCGGAAACAACAAGCACAAATTAAGCACTGGATGGAAACACATGAAGGTTGGTGATGACAAGGAGTTATTGTTTTCGACTCGTAATGCAAGGGGGTTACCAGCTGAGTTGCGCAGTGCGTGCTTTGCAGGGCAGTTAAATAAAAATAAATCATTCAGTTTGGGTATTACTTACACCATTTTATCTGAAACCTTTTTGCCCGTTTGGTAGCAGTCTATCTTATACTGCCAGTAATGCAAGTTTAACCTAATGACTTACATTTGCACAACACACAATTCTCCATTGCAGCAGTGAAGATTTCATTCTGTGGCTTTTTGGTTACACACAGACCTTTCAGTGCATTAACTAATAGAGGTTTCATAATATACAGTGATTAACTTAACTTTATTTTTTATTTTAAGGCATGAGTTATGTATGTGGCTACCTGAAAGAGAATTATTATATTTTTATTTTTTAATTTATTAATTATTATAGCCACACGTTTAACCCCGCCCCATTGCATGCAGCATCAATGCACTTTGAGCAGTGTGCTCAGCTGATTTATTCATTTATTTCACTCCAGTTGCAGGCAGTGCAAGCACAAGTGTGGTCTCATTGGCTGAGCTAAGCAAAATGAGGGTACATGGTCAGTGCTCACCCTCACTGCATGGTTCTGTTCGTGATCTTAGTGCCTAAATTATTGACATCACTTGTAGTCATGCTCTGCTCAGCGTGGCCATTGCTTGCATTTGACACATAACACTAGCCTTTACCAATAATTTAAGTTCAAGTTCACAGAGTTTGGGCCACTGTGTTCTGGCCTCTGGTAGCAATTTGCAGAAGGGTGTCTATCGCCTTACACAAACAGCCTTTTTCACCTCACACAAGGATGTATTTTTCTGCAGGGCCCTGTTGACCTCCACTGTCCAGGGTAGAGTTAGCCCGCTAAAACAAGTGTAGGGGTAGTGCCTGAGTACGTCTGAAGGAGGCAGGAAATTAGTGAAATGTTGGTCTGCTGCCCATTTAATGAAAAGTCCAGAAAGTAGAACAGTAGTAGAGCAGACTGCAGATACACACTGGGAATGCTAGATGGCTACTTTCATTTCACCTTTATCTACCGTGTGCATCTGAAAGGCAGTGAAAAGAACAAAGGTTGTGCTTTGAATCCATTTGGGGGGGTGTTGATTGGCATAGGTTAATGACGAAGCTAATGTAGCAAATCTTTTCTTTGCATGTTGGGGCTGACATTATATTGGGATTAACAGGACTTGAACTGTAAAATGCAAAGGGAAAACAGGATTGGGTCTGCTTTCTACAAACTTGAGTTTGGCATGAAAAGTTGAGTAAGTATGAGGGGTAATCCATTAAGATGTATTACTTTTTGCTGTTATCGGTGTGTTGTTGCTTTATTATAAAACCAGTTTGAAAGCTAGAGCATACCTCTTATTTAACCTTGAATACGAGGGAGTTGCCATCCTTTGGCTTATTCTCCATTTCAAAACATGACAAATCCAAAGAGTCAATTGTCTGCCCTGAAACAAATCACTTGCCCCAGCGCAGAGTCAACACCACTTTGTATCTCCATTCAATTCACTGGTGAAGTTAATGAAAGCGATGTTCAGCCAAAAGCTGTGAATCCTAGAAAGGATCAAACCGTATGTGATTGAATGAACCATTCGCAGTTTCACTTTACCAGCTATGTTTGCTTACTGGTGCATGCCTCTCACTCTGAAACAAGCATTTTGCGGCCTAGGAAGTGGCTACTGCCCTTGCTTTCTGTCTGCATGCAAAGGAAAATGATCTGCCTGCTACAAAGGGCTCCAATGCCAAAACTGGTGTCAAAAGGACTGCTGTGAAGTTGATCAAAGCGATGTTCATCTTTCTGTCTCCAAACAAAAGAAAATAAAGTAGCTGCTACAGGCTTCAATGTCAAAAGGTTTGTCAAAGAAGGACTGCTGTGCACATAATCAAAGATTTACGTTTCTCACCAAGCCCAGATTTACTACTTGTTCCAATTTGATGCTCTTCATAAGAAGTGAGTGACCATTTTTCCATGTTTATTTCCATTTTTAGTGTGTAATGCAATGAATAATCTAGGCACTGTGAGGTTCATATATTTGCTAACACTAGAAATTTGATTTATGCTTTAAAATGTTTGCTTCAGCCTACGATTGCATTAGTTCAGTGTTAAAAGTTTGGCCTACTTTTTGGACTGGGGCCGGTTCATTTGGGCTTACTTTTGGCTGGTCGTTCAACAGCTTTGGGCTATAGAAGGCTTTTAAAATCTGGCAACACTGAGAGACACATCTAGGTGAAAGCACTTCAGTGAACTGTGATGCTTCGAATGTAGTGTGCGCTCAAGATTATTTTCTCACAAGGCATGCTGAGCATTCTGAAGGAAATATAAAACAAACACTTAGTGCAAGCATTTTTTATACTTGTCAGCAGGCGTCTTGAGATTCCTTTTGTGTACCTCGACCTCCAACTAAGTGAGCCAGTATTTTTAGTTGGTTGATACTGTTTTACTAAACTTCCAAATTTTATCTAACATATGACATTGGGTGTTTTCTCTTGTTATATTTGAGGATCCTGACAGAACCCATCTGCAAGGATTAGCTTCCTGGCCACGGTTCAGTTGGAAATTACTTATGCAAAGCCTTGGTGAATCTAGAAGCATGTACATCAGTGTGCAATTCCCAAGATCTTTCCTCGGGTCTGTAATCCTTCCAGTCAACTAAGTAAGACTTGATCTTTGATTCTTTGTTCTTTTCCCATATAGAGGTACTTGCATAACCAGGAATTGCTTGAAGAAATAGCCTAGAGCTGGGTGTCTCTTTGTGAAAGATACTTTGTCAAGTGATTACTGAATCTCTTTTGTAAATGCTTTTTTATTTTCTGATATTGTTTTTTGACATAGCTTCCCTCAGGAAAGCCTTAATTCTCTATCAAATTCATGAAGGAATTTAAAGAAGCAAATTTGTGAGTAGTGTTCAGTTTAATTGGGTCTCTTCCTACAAATGAACCGGCGCGCCTATAAGACGCTACTCTGGCATTTGAACCGAGGCACTTACAAGATGCTGCTTTCTATCCAAAGCTCAAACTGAGGACACTAATCCTAAGCTATTTTAGAGAAACGCACATGCATTGACAAGAGACACTTCCTGTTGAAGGTACTTAAATGAAGTGCGCCACTTCGAACATGGGGCACACTAAAGATTCTTTTCTCACAACGTACGCCAAACATTCTGAAGGAAAGAAAAAACAAACTAGTGCAATCATTTTTAATACTCGGTGGCGATCATTTTGAGATTCTTTTCATGTAACTTCAAACTCCAACTGAGTGATCCAGTGTTTTTAGTAAGTTGATACCATTTTGCTAAGCTTCCAAACTTTATCGAACAGAAGATATGGGGTATTTTTCTATTGTTTTACTTGTGGATCCTGCAACCCAAGATCTGAAGTCTCAGGGACATAAAATACTTCCAACCACCCTGCTTTTGCACCTGAACTCTGCCATCTGTGATTCTACCCTGCTAAGTGGTGCCGCCCCAGTCCTGGATGCTTGGAAGTGGGCCTCTGCTGCTTCCCAGAAGAACCAACACATTATCCTCTCTGCTGAGCTGTGCGTCCCGAGTGGGACAGACACATCTCCTTGGCTGAGCTGCACATCTTTGAGCAGACCCAATGCATCACTGCAGCTGTGTGGATTGGAATCAGCGCAGAAGACTTGCATCAACACCACATCCTGCATCATGATGCCAATGCATCACCTTCAAAACTGTCTCAATGCTGCTTCCAAAGCTCTGTATCACAGCTTACCTGCTCATCGGAACCAGCTCATTGCCTCGGCTGTGCAATGCATCCCCGACACCATTTTTCACATCACAAAACCCTGTTGACAGGATCCTTAATGATGACACAACAGGTCCTCGCACCGTTGCCTCACCACATCTCTGACCCAACACATTGCATCGGCGGCGTGACGCATCTTCGCCTCAGATCCATGCAAAGCTCCACAACCAGGATTTAAGGTACTCTGTACAGCAGGTCCAACTGGGTCCCTGTAGCCAGCCCCTGCTCCATCACAGTTGGCCTGAACTTTTGACTTTGTCCCAGTGCAGCCAAATGCCCCTGAATGGCCTTTTTTTGCTTCTAATCACTATTCTACTGTTTATTCTTTAAAAACTCATAACTCAAGTTCTTTTTTTGTAACCTGGTGTGGGATCCTTTTTGTGTGGTGTTTTCACTGTTTTACTGTTTGAAGTGTTCCACATATATTTTACACATTGCATTCAAGTTAAGATTGACTGCTATATGTAAAGCTACCTGAGGGCGAGCACAGATTACTTGAGAGTTTGCTGGTGCCATACCCTGTCAAGAATTTTGGCGGCTGCTTGACCTGGATTCACACCCCAGTCAACCAACTGCCCAGTTTCCACAGACCCAACTTGTAACCGTTGCAAACATATCCAATAAAAAAATAGATTTATAGGATAATTTCCCCACAAAAATGTGGGAAAATTGCTGTCTTCTGAAAGTGTGTTTTGCTGTTTTTTTCAAAAGTTTGAATTTCACAGACTTGTCAACTTATTTTAAAAACAACTTCACAAAGCAGGCGCAGCAAAGGCCTCATTCATGCCCACAAATGCATTGGGTATTTTAGTGGATGACCTCCATTTTCCCTCCTAATTTCAAATCAGTTTTATTATTCACAGACAATGATTCCCTTCTTTTGCTACAAAATACGTGTTGACCATCAAAAGTAAAGTAATGTGGAAAGTATAAAGTTTTGGAATTTACAATGAGAAAGATGTTCTTTGTTTTGAAATCGGCAATAAGGCTGTCAAATATTTTTAAACATTTTTTATTAACACTTTTCCTTTCAGTGTTCCAGAGGTCAGTACTGTTTCAAGTATGCATCAATTTCTCTTAGCTATGTAACACAACTCGGGGGATTTTCCCAACTACCGCTGTATATTTTTAACAAACTTATAATTATGATATTGAGGCCAGCAGTTATTTACTCTCTTAGTTTGGTATCTGTATATATTCCTTGTGGTGATCTATGCGTGATTATGGTGGTCATTACAACCCTGGAGGTCGGTGTTAAAGCGGCTGTAAAACCGCCAACAGGACGGTGGTAAAAATAATTGAATCACGACCGTGGCGGAAACCGCCAACATGGACAGCCACTTTAACACTACGACCGCCACGGAGGTACAAACAAACACCGCGGCGATCACTGCCAACAGACAGATTACAACAGTCCAATCCGCCACCTTTTCCGGAGCGGATTCACCATGAACAAAAACACGGCGGAAACAGGACTTGGAAGGGAAAACGCTCACCTCTACACACCCCACAAGGAATCAGGAAACCATGGAACCCGAGCTCCAGATACTGCCAGTCTTTATCCTCCTGCTTCTCTACCAGGAACAACAAAGACGGCGGCGAAGACCACGGTGAGTACTGCACCTACGACACAGGGGAGGGGGGAGGGAAAAAAGAGTGACACACACACGCAACACTCCCACCCCCACCCTCACCCACTACAACACACACACAAGTACATGTTGATACATTACATTAACAACCCCAAACTCGCCCTGGAAGAATGCAAGGACAAAAGGAAATGATTCAAACGTTTGTAATCTATTCAAAAACATAATCAAAAATATATACATTCATATACATATATTTACACTAGAAACAAATATATACACCAAGAATACAAGTCCAAGGTATTCCACCATCATAGTCCGTGGCCACTGGGCCCAAAATGCATGGGCGAGGCCCACACTCAATACCCGATCAAAACGGAGAGAACACTGCTGGGGCATCAGATAGAAATACAACAGGCACCTCAGGGGGAAGGGAAGGGTGGGCCACCTCAGCCGGATGAGTGCACAACGCCAGATCCACGAGGGGGCTCCATGCCCATTGATGTATCCTGGGGAGTGCAAGGCCACAGTCTCTCAAGTCTCTCCAGTGGGTGGTTTGCCCACTGCTTTCTCCTGGGTAGTGCAAAGCCACAGTCTCTCAAGTCTCTCCAGTGGGTGATTTGCCCACTGCTTTATCCTGGGGAGTACAAAGCCACAGTCTCTCAAGTCTCTCCAGTGGGTGGTTAACCCACTGCTGCATACTGGGGAGTGCAAAGCCACAGTCTCTCAAGTCTCTCTAGTGGGTGGTTTGCCCACTGCTGCATCCTGAGGAGTGCAAAGCCACAGTCTCTCAAGTCTCTCCAGTGGGTGGTTTGCCCACTGCTGCATCCTGGGGCGTGCAAAGCCACAGTCTCTCAAGTCTCTCCAGTGGGTGGTTTGCCCACTGCTTTATCCTGGGGAGTGCAAAGCCACAGTCTCACAAGTGGATAACAGTCTCCACTGGTTCTGGAGGGGGCTTTGTGCCCAGAGTGCTTCATCCTGCCAAGGACTGAGGTAGTGGATGCCTTTCTCCACTGGTTCTGGAGGGGGCGTTGTGCCCAGTGCCTTCATCCTGCCAAGCACTGAGCTAGTGGATGTGAATCTCCACTGGTTCTGGAGGGGGCTTTGTGCCCAGAGTGCTTCATCCTGCTTGTGGCGGCCTCAGTAGCGTCGGAATCTGGTGCTGGTGGCGGCGGTGTCGAGTTCAGCGGTGCTGGTGGCTGCGGTGTCCTGTTCAGCGGTGCTGGTGGCGGCAGTGTCCTGTTCAGCGGTGCTGGTGGTGGCGGTGTCCTTGGCAGCGGTGCTTGTGGCGGCGGTGCCCTTGGCAGCGGTGCTTGTGGCGACGGTGTCCTTGCCAGCAGTGCTTGTGGCGGTCTTGTCCGCTGTGCAGGTTTTCCCAGACTTGCCTGTTTTACTGTGCCCCTTCCCCACCTTGGATGGTGGCGCAGCTGTTTCCACACTCCCAACTGTACCCCTGGGAGGCTTTGGTGGAAGATTTTTTTCCTCTCTCCCGCTGGGCACTGGCCAACTTTTTGTGCTTTTGAGGTGGGGGACTGTCCGTGCTCTGGCTCCTTGGCACACTGGCTGCCCTGCTGCCGGGCGCACTCCAGAAGCCTGTTACTACTGGCACCACTGTTCCCGCAGATGTTGTGGCTGAGGTGCTGGGTTGGGACCTGGAGAGGCGGGCCCTAGGAGACTGAAGGGGTGGGGGAGGTGAGAGGAAGAGGTCAAGGTTGGACAGGAAACGTTTTTGGGACACACTGGGATGGGTAGATGGAGGGGGTTTGGGAGTGGAGGAAGAGGTAGTGGTTGTAGGAGGTGTACGTTTGCTGACTTTGGGTGAAGGTGCATGGGCTGGAGGCTGTCGTGAGGTGGATGGCTGTTGGGTTGGTGTGTGGCTGCGTTTGTGTACCTTGGGAGGTGGCCTCACAGACACACTGTCAAAGCCCAGCTCACCTGAGTCCTTGTTCAGTTCTGATGGAGGTTGAAGACAATCCGACCCCACCCTGAAACTGCTTGTTCCAGCACACTAGTTTTTAAAACAGTGCACTAAGAACAGAAGCTCAAGGGAAGGGGGGAAGTGGATAAAATAAAATAAAGAGACAACAGCGTTCTTGCGTTTCCACTGTTGAAGTGCTGCACAAATCTACGGCCCTCTCTGACTTCGGTAGAAACTGGTGCCTAATGAAACATAAACAAAGAACAAATAAGTACATCCTATTCCTAACTGGGTTCCTGACTATCCCTTTATTTATTAGAAATTTTCTTCTAAAAGTACCTCTTGGATCCTGGTCTCTAGTTTCCAGGTTTGGAATGTGTTACTGCTCTGGGATGTGCTTTCTATTACTCTAAAGCTTCTAAAACATTAAACAAATACCGTTATCAGAATTATCAATATCAAACATTCATCTTAATATAACTAAAGCCTAAATTGCCAATAGCAGACTCACTTTTCCCATATTTCCAGAATCTTTTATAAAACAAATACTGTACTTTTACGTCAAAATACAGCATGTAATTTGTGCAAGTCCTTGATTTACTGTTTGCCTTGCTGTTAATGGTTTCCACGATTCGATTCTTAAAAGTTCCATAAAAAAATGTTTGCTTCACAAAGTTCCGCAAAGTATTGTTGTAACAAAGAGTTTGAATCACAATGTTCGTGGAAGGTATCTTGTTTCAAATTGTCTATACACGAATCCAGAAATTGTTGTCAAAGTTCTTTCAGGTAATAAAAGTTGTGCACTTACTTGTTGCTGGCAAGAGATACTGATCAGTCTAACCTTGTCTTCTTTCTCTTTTGCAGGTTGCTTGTAGGAGAGAGGCTGAGGCAAGGAGGAACCGGAAACCGGAAGAAGGAAGAGCCAGCAGCTGCGCCCATTGAAGCCAATGAAAGTCTGAAGAGAGCAGGAGTGCCAGCGCCGAGGGAAATGTCCTCAGGTAAGCGGGAGGTAGACGAGCACAAGCACTGGGCTAGGCTCGAGGGCTGCCTTTTATAGACAGGGCTGGGTGTGGTCCTCACATGCTGCACATGTTCTTGAAAGGTGTGCAGAGCTGGGTGTGGTTTGAAGAGCTGGGTGTGGTCCTCACATGCTGAACATGTTCTTGAAAGGTGTGCAGAGTTTCAGTTATTATGCAAATGAGTTAAATTAACACATGGCCTAGAGAGGAGTGTTTTAAAGAAGCCTTGGTAAAAGCAAGGCCCAATGTGTAAACAAAACAGCACATTAAACAACATACACAGAAGCCTTGGGGGGGGGGGGAAGGTGAGATAACAAGAAAGGCTTTCAATAGTAAGTTTAAAAGGGAGCTATTACAGAACCCACTAGTGCAGTGAGAGGGGACATGCTCTTTGCTGTGCACAAACCCTAACAGTTGCCCCCCTCAAAGGCCCTCCTACAGGACGGGGTTTTCCTGGATTTTTTAAATAAAACCGTCTAATCAGCTGTGGGGCATGTACATATGATGCTGGTTCCCATGAATTCTCAGATTCATCATATCCTTTCCATTCTACTAAATAAAACAGACGTCCACTAATTCTTTTTGAGTCTTTTATGCTTTTCACTTCATATTCTAGATTTCCCTTAATTGGTATGGGTGGAAGTGGTGGTTCAGGTCGGGTTTTTGGATTGTACGGCTTAAGCAAGGACACATGGAATGTAGTATGTACTGGATATTCTTTTGGTAAATCTAATTTTACTGTTACCGGGTTTACCATGGCAGTTATACTAAGGGGTCCAATGAAACGTGGTTGCAGCTTTCGGGATCCCTCTATGTTTAGGTTCTTTGTGGAGAGCCATACCTTGTCACCGATTTTATACATTGGGGCCTCAGATCTGTGTTTGTCTGCTTGTCTTTTCATGCTTTCCTTGTACTTTAATAAATGTTTCCTGGCTTTGTCTTGTATGTCACCTAACCTTGTTAGTCTATCCGTTACTGTAGGTAACAGAGAATCTTCTAACAAAATTGGTATAGCTCTTGGATGATACCCCTGCAAGAAATAGAATGGTGAGCAAAGTAGAGCTGAATGCTCAGTATTATTATAAACAAACTCCGCTACAGGGAGAGCTTCCAACCATTCACTAGAATAATCAGCCAATAAACAACGTAGCGTTTGAAGTAAGGTTTGGATCAGTCGTTCAGTCTGTCCATCTGTCTCTGGGTGGAAAGCAGTGGATAATGCCACATCTATTTTCAGTTTTTTACATAATTTTTTCCAAAAATTTAGAGTTGAACTGGCTCCCTCGGTCTGACACCACTTTGCTTGGCAAACCATGTAAACGCACAATTTCACTTATAAAAATATCGGCAAATTCTGCCGCCGTGGGTAATTTCCGTAATGGTACAAAATGTGCCATTTTAGATAAAAAATCCACTATAACCAACACTGTTGTGAAAGATTTTACAGGTGGTAAACCTACAATAAAGTCTACGCTCACAGTGTGCCAAGGTTGCTTGGGTGTTGGCATTGGTATTAACAAACCGTCAGGGGCCTTATGAGAAGATTTATGTCTTGCACAAATTGGACAGGTAGTGACAAATTGCTTAATGTCCTTTCTTATAGTGTCCCACCAAAAGTGTTTTTGCACATTTTCCAGGGTTTTTACCCAACCAGGATGACCTGCCAACGGTGAGGCGTGATGCCAAATTATCACCTGTGTTTGTAATTCAGAGGTGGGCACTAACAGCATGTTGTCGTGATACAATAAACCTCGTTGTATTGTGTTATGGGAATCTTTTAACCAATCCTGAGGTGCTATTTGCATGGGTGCATTATATAGATCTGTGATGAAATCCTTCTGTTGTACTGGTGCCAAAAACTTTTGGGGAGGAATAATGGGTTCTCCTATTTTATCTTGTTTCATGTCTGAAGTATGTCCGTATCTAGATAACACATCAGATTGAATTTGTTGTGCACCTGGTCTATAGGTTATTACAAAGTCAAATGTGCTAAAAAAATTTAACCATCGCATCTGACGTGGTGTTAGTGCTTTAAGTGATCCAAAAAACTGTAGGTTCCTATGGTCAGAAAAGATTGTAACTGGGTACTTGGCTCCCATTAAATGGTGCCTCCATTCTGAAAAGGCTACTTTGAAAGCTAGTAGTTCCCTTTCAGCCACAGTGTAATTTTGTTCAGCTGGTAATAACTTTTTGGAATAGAAGGCTATAGGATGTAACTGGCCATCTACTGCATCTCGTTGAGAGAGAACTCCTCCTAAAGCTACTTGTGAAGCATCCGCTTCAACAAAAAAAGGCAAGTCAGGATCAGGATGTTTCAGAATTGGGGCTGAAGTGAACTTTTGTTTTAGGAGTTGAAAGGCGTGTGCCGCCTCATCAGTCCAAAGAAATCGTTGCCCTTTCCGCAACAAGGTAGTTATTGGGGCCGCAATGTCTGCGAAATGTGCAATAAACCTCCTATAAACATTGGCGAAACCCAGAAATTTCTGAATATCTTTTACAGAGGATGCTTCTGGCCAATCAGCAATAGCACTGATTTTCTTTACATCCATAGTTATTCCTTGAGGTGACAGGCAGTATCCTAAAAAGTCCACCTTGCTGACATTAAAAGTACACTTTTCTAACTTAGCAAAAAGATGATTTTCTTTTAACTTTGATAATACTGCACGAACATGTTGGGTATGTTCTTCTGAGTTCTTAGAGTAAATGAGGATGTCGTCTATGTATACTATGACACAAACGTCCAGGAATTCGTGTAGGACCTCATTTATAAAGAACTGAAAGGCCGCAGGGGCATTACATAACCCAAAGGGCATTACTGTGTACTCAAATAAACCAAACTTTGTCTTGAAAGCTGTCTTCCACTCATCCCCCTCTTTTACTCGGACCAGGTGGTAAGCTCCCCGCAGATCTAGTTTAGTGTATACAGTAGAATGTCTTAACTGATCCAACAACACAGGTATTAGAGGAAGAGGATATTTATTCTTTATTGTAGCCTTATTTAGTCCTCTATAATCGATACACGCGCGCAGGGATTTATCCGGCTTCGGGATAAAAAAGAGTGGAGATGACACCGGAGATGTGGAATGACGGATGAACCCAGACTGTAGTAGGTCATCTAGGTAGGTTCTTAAGTATTTGGTTTCTTCGTCAGTCAAAGCATATACTCTGTTATTAGGTAAAGGGGGCCCTGGGATATGATCTATACGACAGTCATAAGACCTATGTGGGGGCAGCACACTAACCTTTACTGGATCAAAGACGTCTTTAAAGTCAGAATATTCAGGAGGGAGACTTGGTTCATCTTGTATAACACTAGCACAGTGTAATACTGTGCTCTGTTCTGTACCTGCTTCTTGATAGCAATTGGTTCTACAGAAAGAGGAATCCAAAGTAACATTTCTATTCACCCAATCAATTTTTGGGTTATGAGTTGTTAACCAGGGTACCCCGAGAATCAAACCAAAATTAGGAGTATCTATCAGATCAAAGCTAATCACCTCTGTGTGCCCGTTCTGACAGACCATAACAAGTGGACTTGTTTGTTTTGTGATTAATCCAGAGGTCAATTCTGACCCATCCACTGCACATACTGCTTCTGGACAAGGCTTTAGGCACATAGGAAGTCCTAAGTTTTCAGCTAACTTATTATCTACAAAATTTCCTGTCGCGCCTGAGTCCAGTAGGACAGGGAGAGAATGCCTCACTTGGGTAGTAACAATTAAAACGACCTGAATTATGAAATGTCTAGGTATGTGCGGTACCATGAAGGCTGCAGCATTAGAGGTTTGATTAAGATGTTTTCTCGAACAAGTAACCTCTCCCCTTGTCGAGCTTAATCGTTTCCCGATTCAGTTGAGGAGGTGGAGGAAACAGCACCCTTTCGTGGATTTTTAGGCTTTACTGGACATTCTCTGGCAAAGTGACCTGCCCTTCCACAATATAAACATAATTGAAGTTTTCTCCTTCTTTCTTTTTCCTCTGATGTGAGTGAACCTCTGAGTGTCCCTATTTGCATAGGCTCAGGTTCAGGGAGTTTATTATCTGGGTCTTTCTTCTCGTGTCTAATACAAGTTAACCGTGATTCCAGTTTGTATTTATCTCCCTTTCTTTCTCCTAGTCTATGTTCTAATTTCACAACTAAATCTACAAAGTCCGAATAGTCTTCTGGCAAATCAACGATATGAGCCAGCGCGTCTTTTAACTCGTCTCTCAAACCTTTATAGAAAAGGGAGACACGCTTTTCTTCTGGCCAGTGTGTCTCGGTGAGTAAACGATTAAAACTAGTGAGATAGGTCAATAAATCCTTGTTACCTTGTTCAAGATTTAAAAGCTCATTATCACTTGCCTGCATGAAAGTGTGTTTTGCAAAAAGGCTGGTCATGGTACGTTTAAATTGATTCCAATTATGGAGGATGGGATCATCTCTCTCCACGAAAGGAATTGACCAATTGGCTGCTGTGCCACCCAAATAAGACAAGACGAATGCCACTTTCGTAGCATCAATAGGGAACTGTTGTGGCTTACAAACGAAGTGTAATTGACATTGATTGATAAAAACATGGAATTTGTTACTATCTCCATGAAAACGTTCAGGTGCTGCTAAGGGCACAGCATTAGGAACATTAACAGTGACCTCAACTGGGGGAGGCAAAGTTGTATGTTTTGATGGCGCCCCTGTCTCTGAGGAGGTTTTAAACAAAGGCGTAAAAGCTGTGTTCCACTGAGATACCCTAAATTTATACCTGCTTAAATCCTGTTTTAAAGAGGTATTCTCGATCTTTAATCTCTCTATTTCCTCTTGCATATGTTGCAAGATGCCAGACACTGATTCATTATGAGCCAAGTCCTCATTTAGGGCCTGTGCCATATCCGTGACGTCAATGCCCTCTATTTCTTCCCCGATATTCATCGTCCACCAGAACTGAATTTTTTTATTTTATTTAAGGCTTGTGCTTCTGTCAAAGCCCAGCTCACCTGAGTCCTTGTTCAGTTCTGATGGAGGTTGAAGACAATCCGACCCCACCCTGAAACTGCTTGTTCCAGCACACTAGATGCCTTTCTCCACTGGTTCTGGAGGGGGCGTTGTGCCCAGAGTGCTTCATCCTGCCAAGCACTGAGCTAGTGGATGTGAATCTCCACTGGTTCTGGAGGGGGCTTTGTGCCCAGAGTGCTTCATCCTGCTTGTGGCGGCCTCAGTAGCGTCGGAATCTGGTGCTGGTGGCGGCGGTGTCGAGTTCAGCGGTGCTGGTGGCTGCGGTGTCCTGTTCAGCGGTGCTGGTGGCGGCAGTGTCCTGTTCAGCGGTGCTGGTGGTGGCGGTGTCCTTGGCAGCGGTGCTTGTGGCGGCGGTGCCCTTGGCAGCGGTGCTTGTGGCGACGGTGTCCTTGCCAGCAGTGCTTGTGGCGGTCTTGTCCGCTGTGCAGGTTTTCCCAGACTTGCCTGTTTTACTGTGCCCCTTCCCCACCTTGGATGGTGGCGCAGCTGTTTCCACACTCCCAGCTGTACCCCTGGGAGGCTTTGGTGGAAGATTTTTTTCCTCTCTCCCGCTGGGCACTGGCCAACTTTTTGTGCTTTTGAGGTGGGGGACTGTCCGTGCTCTGGCTCCTTGGCACACTGGCTGCCCTGCTGCCTGGCGCACTCCAGAAGCCTGTTACTACTGGCACCACTGTTCCCGCAGATGTTGTGGCTGAGGTGCTGGGTTGGGCCCTGGAGAGGCGGGCCCTAGGAGACTGAAGGGGTGGGGGAGGTGAGAGGAAGAGGTCAAGGTTGGACAGGAAACGTTTTTGGGACACACTGGGATGGGTAGATGGAGGGGGTTTGGGAGTGGAGGAAGAGGTAGTGGTTGTAGGAGGTGTACGTTTGCTGACTTTGGGTGAAGGTGCATGGGCTGGAGGCTGTCGTGAGGTGTATGGCAGTTGGGTTGGTGTGTGGCTGCGTTTGTGTACCTTGGGAGGTGGCCTCACAGACACACTGTCAAAGCCCAGCTCACCTGAGTCCTTGTTCAGTTCTGATGGAGGTTGAAGACAATCCGACCCCACCCTGAAACTGCTTGTTCCAGCACACTAGTTTTTAAAACAGTGCACTAAGAACAGAAGCTCAAGGGAAGGGGGGAAGTGGATAAAATAAAATAAAGAGACAACAGCGTTCTTGCGTTTCCACTGTTGAAGTGCTGCACAAATCTACGGCCCTCTCTGACTTCAGTAGAAACTGGTGCCTAATGAAACATAAACAAAGAACAGATAAGTACATCCTATTCCTAATTGGGTTCCTGACTATCCCTTTATTTATTAGAAATTTTCTTCTAAAAGTACCTCTTGGATCCTGGTCTCTAGTTTCCAGGTTTGGAATGTGTTACTGCTCTGGGATGTGCTTTCTATTACTCTAAAGCTTCTAAAACATTAAACAAATACCGTTATCAGAATTATCAATATCAAACATTAATCTTAATATAACTGAAGCCTAAATTGCCAATAGCAGACTCACTTTTCCCATATTTCCAGAATCTTTTATGAAACAAATACTGTACTTTTACGTCAAAATACAGCATGTAATTTGTGCAAGTCCTTGATTTACTGTTTGCCTTGCTGTTAATGGTTTCCACGATTCGATTCTTAAAAGTTCCATAAAAAAAATGTTTGCTTCACAAAGTTCCGCAAAGTATTGTTGTAACAAAGAGTTTGAATCACAATGTTCGTGGAAGGTATCTTGTTTCAAATTGTCTATACACGAATCCAGAAATTGTTGTCAAAGTTCTTTCAGGTAATAAAAGTTTTGCACTTACTTGTTCCTGGCAAAAGATACTGATCAGTCTAACCTTGTCTTCTTTCTCTTTTGCAGGTTGCTTGTAGGAGAGAGGCTGAGGCAAGGAGGAACCGGAAACCGGAAGAAGGAAGAGCCAGCAGCTGCGCCCATTGAAGCCAATGAAAGTCTGTAGAGAGCAGGAGTGCCAGCGCCGAGGGATCTGTCCTCAGGTAAGCGGGAGGTAGACGAGCACAAGCACTGGGCGAGGCTCGAGGGCTGCCTTTTATAGACAGGGCTGGGTGTGGTCCTCACATGCTGCACATGTTCTTGAAAGGTGTGCAGAGCTGGGTGTGGTTTGAAGAGCTGGGTGTGGTCCTCACATGCTGCACATGTTCTTGAAAGGTGTGCAGAGTTTCAGTTATTATGCAAATGAGTTAAATTAACACATGGCCTAGAGAGGAGTGTTTTAAAGAAGCCTTGGTAAAAGCAAGGCCCAATGTGTAAACAAAACAGCACATTAAACAACATACACAGAAGCCTAGGGGGGGGGGGGGGGAAGGTGAGATAACAAGAAAGGCTTTCAATAGTAAGTTTAAAAGGGAGCTATTACAGAACCCACTATTGCAGTGAGAGGGGACATGCTCTTTGCTGTGCACAAACCCTAACACACACTGGGAGAGGACACAGGGGATGTGTGAATGGTAGTGGGGGTGGTGACTGCACGTGAGCGGGGTGTGGTGGTGGGTGTGCTGGTGCTGGAGGGAGTGGCTGACGATGTAGTGCATGCAGGTGTGAGTGGAGACGAGACTGTGAGGGAGGAGGGAGACGAGGAGGAGGGGGACACAGTGGAGGCAGTGGCTGTTGGTATGTCTGCATGTGTATGATGCTTGCGTGAGTGCCTGTGGGATGTGTGGTGCTTATGTTTGCCTGAGCTTCCCTTGTGTGTTGATGTGTGTGCATGCTGGTCTGATGGTATGCTTGGGATAGGCTGAGGTACAGGGGTTTGGGTCTGGGTGGAGGAAGTTGGAGGGGGAGGCTAGACACAGGGACAATGGCTGCTATCAGTGCTGAGGCCAGAGTCTGAAAAGCTCGCTGATGGGCTGCCTGACCAGAATGAATGCCCTCCAGGTATGCATTGGTCTGTTGCAACTGCCTCTCTACACCCTGGATGGCATTCAAAATGGTAGACTGCCCAACAGTGAGGAACTTGAGGAGGTCAATACCCTCCTCATTGAGGGCAGCAGGGCTGACTGGGGCAGGGCCTGAGGTGCCTGGGGCGAAGGAGATGCCCACCCTCCTCTGTGAGCGACCACGGGGCAAATGCTGAGGGGCTGCTGGGAGGGCGGTGCTGGTAGGGGGGGGTGGCGGTTGTACCTGTTGGTGCGGGGGGCACAGAGGGGCCCGCCACCGCAAGGAGCTCCCATCAGAGGAGGAGTCCGTGCCGCTGGTCTCAGCTCCTGTCCCCGCCGTGGAGCTCCCCTCGCTCTCCGCCCCACTTGTGGCTTCTGACTCCGTTGTGTCGCCCTCCAGGGCCATGTGGGATGCAGCTCCCTCCTGCTCCGGTGCCACTGCTCCTCCGCCTGATGATTCTAATGCACACAAGCACAGGGAGACCACAAAAAGGGGGGGGGGAGACAGAAGAAAGACATGTTGAGTGCATCCAATACCGCTATCGTTGGCAGACACTACAGACACAGAAGCCCCCTGCACTACGTCGTGCACTTGGAGTTCCCTAATCAATCACAGGGACATGGGTTACAAGGCTATGCCCAATTGCTGCACACATGGAAGTCACAGTAGCCTGACTAGGTGTAGTTGGCTCTGTACACAGGTGGGGTGGGGTGCCACAGGGCCTGCCTTAAGAAGGCACCTTGCCTACTAAACTCGCCCTGGCCTAGGGGAACCCACAGCCCACCTCCCCCACCTAGACACCTACAATGCGCGCTGAATCAGCTGAATGAGAGTGTACTCACCCCCTTGTGGCTTCTGTGATGCCCTCAAGCGCCCATCCAACTCCAGGTACGCCACCGCCAGGATCTGGAACATCAGGGGGGTCATGGTGCGACGGGCACCCCTCCCATGTTGGGAGGCCATCCCCAGCTGGGCCTCCGCCGTCTTCTTGCTCCAGCGGCGAATGTCCTCCCATCTTTTCCGGCAGTGGGTGCTCCGTCTGTGGTAGACCCCCAGGGTCCAGACTTCCTTGGCGATGGCACGCCAAATATCCTTCTTCTGGTGGGCGCTGACCTACAGGAATAGTACAGGGGAAAAGGAGAAGATGTAACGGTCCGCACCATCACAGTCATTGGCCCGCATCCCTACCCTTGCCATGACGCACATGCACTCACCGTCGTTTCATGCACACCTCATTCTCCCCCCCCATCTTTCATCCACACCACTCCAAACAGGCATTGCCCATACAGCATGCTTACAGTGTACTCACCTGTTTGTCTGGAGGACCCTAGAGTAGCATGTACTGGGGGAGACCCCATCCACTAGTTTCTCCAACTCCTCCGTGCTGAAGGCAGGGGCCCTTTCCCCAGACACACGAGCCATTGTCTCTTCCAGACTGAGGTCACAGCAGCACTTGCAGTGTAGGTCCTCTCCTGTCGAAGATCAGGTATCAAGTGATTGAACAGAGAGAAAATGGCGGTGACGTCCGCTGGGGCAGGTGAGGAGATGGCAGCATCCTCCGGTGTACAGACCGCTGGTGGACCTGTCGACAATGGAGGAGCGACATGTAATTATCACCTACTGACTTGATCGTACCACAATCCTGGAACTGTGTGCCCAGTTGGAGCCAGACCTGATGTCAGCTATACGCCATCCCACAGGAATCCCCCCTCTAGTGCAGGTACTGTCAGTACTCCATTTCCTGGCAAGTGGGTCTTTTCAGACGACAGTGACCATAGCATCAGGGATGTCCCAGCCTATGTTCGCCAACGTGTTGTCCAGAGTGTTGTCTGCCCTGCTGAAACACATGCGCAGCTACATCGTTTTCCCTCTGGTGGAGAATTTGCCTACAGTGAAAGGTGACTTCTATGCCCTGGGTCATATCCCCAACATCATAGGTGCCATTGATGGGACACATGTGGCCTTGGTACCCCCCCCCCGCAGGAGTGAACAGGTGTACCGAAACCGGAAGAGTTACCATTCTATGAATGTGGAGATGGTGTGTTTGGCAGACCAGTACATCTCTCATTTGAATGCCAAATTGCCTGACTCAGTGCATGACGCTTACATTCTGCGGAATAGCAGCATCCCTTATGTGATGGGGCAGCTCCAGAGGCACCGTGTGTGGCTATTAGGTGAGGACATGGACTCAAAACAGTGTGACTAGGTGTCTGGGTCTGGGGATGTCCCTAAGAGTTAGTGTGTGTCTAACAGTTGTCCCTCGACATTTGCAGGTGACTCTGGTTACCCCAACCTGTCATGGCTACTGACCCCAGTGAGAAATCCCAGGACAAGGGCAGAGGAACGCTACAATGAGGCCCATGGGCGGACTAGGAGGATTATAGAGCGGACCTTCGGCCTCCTGAAGGCCAGGTTCTGGTGCCTCCATATGACAGGTGGTTCCCTATTCTACTCACCAAAGAAGGTGTGCCAGATCATCGTGGCCTGCTGTATGCTTCACAACTTGGCTTTGCGACGACAGATGCCTTTTCTGCAGGAGGATGGTCCAGATGGAGGTGTTGTGGCAGCTGTGGAGCCTGTGGACAGTGAAGACGAGAAGCAGAAGAAAAGGACATCGACAAAAGGAGCACGGTGATCCAGCAATACTTCCAGTGAGACACAGGTAAGAAGACAACACTGCCCGCTACATCTGATTTAATTCTTCTACCTCTCATCTGTCTGTCATTTTCACCCAGTGTATGGACACTGAGTTGTCACTTTCCCTTCCTATTTCACAGATGTGGGTCCCACTGTGTGACCTCTGCTTTGTTTCCGCATGGACTAGGGCTGTGTTACATAGGTATGTTGACATTACATTGGATATAGCATTTTGCCACTGTTATTGCTAATACACATTTTCAAAAGCACAGACTGACTCCAGATTGGTTTGTGATTTAAGGGTGGTTATTTAAGTGCAAAATAGTGGAGGGGGTTGTAAAATGGTCAGGGGTGATGGTGGAGGAATGTCCATGGCAGAGTCCAGTCTATTAGTCTCACAGGTGCATTGTCCAAAGGGGCATAGGAAGTGGAGCTGGGGCAGTTGATGGATGGACAGGATGACAAAGTGGGACAGAAGGATGACAATCAGGGTGGTCTCATTTCTTGGCGGGGTCTTGGCATTGTTCTCTGTCTTTGTCCTGGATCTCAGGGACCGCTTGCGGGGTGGTTCTCCATCTACAGGGAGTGGGGTGCTGGGGTCGTGGTCCTGTGGCGGTGCCTCCTGTCCACTTGCGCCGGCGGAGGTGGTGGGCAGTTCATCATCCAGGCTAGTGTCAGGGGCCCCTTGTTGTGCCACAGTGTCCCTCCTGGTGTTGATGAGTTCCTTCAGCAACCCTACAATGGTGCCCAGGGTGGAATTGATAGATTTGAGTTCCTCCCTGAACCCCAAATACTGTTCCTCCTGCAGCCGCTGGGTCTCCTGAAACTTGGCCAGTACCATTGCCATCGTCTCCTGGGAATGGTGGTAGGCTCCCATGATGTTGGAGAGGGCCTCGTGGAGAGTGGGTTCCCTGGGCCTGTCCTCCCCCTGTCGCACAGCAGCCGTCCCAGTTCCCCTGGGCCTCTGTCCTCTGAACCGTGTGCCCACTACCACTGCCCCCAGGTCCCTGGTGTTGTTGGGGTGGTGGGTTAGCCTGGGTTCCCTGTAGTGGTGGACACAGTGCTGCTTGACGTGTCCTGGGGACAGAGGTATGGGCCCGCTGGGTGGGTGCTGTGCTGGTGTTTCCAGAGGGGGAGGCTCCGTTGTGGCTTATGCCAGTGTGAGGGGAACCGACTGTCCCGAGGTCCCAGATGGGCGGGGCTGGTCATCTAGATCCAGTTGGACAGAGCTGCTGTCATCACTGTGGGCCTCTTCTGTGGGTGGAGTGGACATGTCTGGACCCTCCTGTCCGGTGACGTTGGGTAGGGGTCCTGCAGGGGTGTAAAAGCATGATTATTGCATCTGTGTGTGCCATGGTGTGCAATGGGTGGGTGACCCTGTAGCCCAGTGCTTGCATTCTTGTGTGGGACCTTGTGTGATAATGGTTTAGGGGGAGTATGGGTATGTGCAGTGGACATGCTTTGGTGATGGGTGTCCATGCTTTGGTGTTACATGCAGGGTTGGGTTTGGGATGTGTGGTTTGTGATATTGGGACATATGTGAGGAGTTGGAGTGATGGGAGTGAGGGCGAGGGTGGGGGTATGTGATAGCATGCAGGTCGGTGGGGGTTGAAGTAGTTAAAGGTTTGACTCACCAGAGTCCATTCCTCCAGCTACTCCTGCGAGGCCCTCAGGATGCAGTATAGCCAAGACCTGCTCCTCCCATGTAGTGAGTTCTGGTGGAGGAGGTGGGGGTCCGCTGCCAGTCCTCTGAACCGCAATCTGGTGTCTTGAGACCACGGAACGCACCTTCCCCCGTAGGTCGTTCCACCTCTTCCTGATGTCATCCCTAGTTCTTGGGTGCTGTTCCACTGCGTTGACCCTGTCCACGATTCTTCGCCATAGCTCCATCTTCCTAGCTATGGTGGTGTGCTGCACCTGTGATCCGAATAGCTGTGGCTCTACCCAGATGATGGGGTGTCTTTGCGGTGTCATGGGGTGGTGTGGCTGTTGTGTGGGGTAGTGTGTGTTGTGATGTGTGGGGTGATATTTAGAGGTGTGTTGTGTGAGGTGCGTGGATGTTGTGTGAGTGATGGTGTTGAGTGCCTGTGGATGCTATTGTTCTGTCTGGTGGTGTCTCTCTCTGGCCTTCTGTCGCAATTGTTGTTGTAAGGGTTTGTGGGTGATGTGGGTGTGTGTTTTGTAGTGTATTGGGTGTGTGGTTGTGGTGTGTGTATGTGTATCAGGTGTGTGTATTTGGAATTGTCCAATGTGGTTGTGTTTTGTAGATGTGTGTGTATTTTGAGCGCGGCGGTGTGTACCGCCAATGGAATACCGTGGTTGAAAGACCGCCGCGTGGATTCGTGGGTCGTGATAGTGTGGGCGTATTCCTGTTGGCGTGATGGTATCGGCTTTGTTATCGACAGTTTATCACTAACCTTTGGTGTGGCGGACTTGTGTGGGTGTCTAGATTTTGGCGGATTCCGAGCTGTGGGTCATAATGGCAGTGGCGGTATTCCGTGGCCACGGCGGTGTGTTGGCGGTCTTCTGCACAGCGGTAAGCGGCTTTTACCGTCAATGTTGTAACGACCCCCTGTGTCTTATGAGAGCGTACATTGAAAAAGATGAATATTGCAAAGATTTTGGTATTGTGAAAAACTCATGCATTCATGGTGGTATGTCACCATTTGCAGGGCTATGAATATGTGCACCAGGTCACTCAATGTGAGCAGTATGTCTGTTTTTACTCCACCCCTTTGCTTCACTCCATGGAGTGCAGCTCCTTCCAACTCATCCCAATATTTTGTTTGGTTAACTCATTTTGCTTTGCTAGGAGCATAGGTGGATTTGCAGTTCATAGCAAGATTCTCCTCCCTAAGATGAACATTAGATGAATACATTTAGGACCTGATTTAGATCTTGTTGGGATTCCCATTATTCCTCCAGGGCAGCATTACAAGTGCTCCATCCAATAGATGGATTCCCGCTGCCCTGTTTAGATGTCTGGCAGCTGAACCTCCGTCCTTGTTGACAGAGTGTTTTTTCCATCACGTAAGCAGCTCACCGCCGACTACACAGTGGACTCCTCTGCTGACTCAGGGTGGTGGGATTGCACCAAGCATATTTAGATTTCACAGTTGTGCCGGCATTGCCCTAGCAGCGTTTTTTTGTGATGTCGTGACTCCGCCATGGGATGGATGCTAGCATCACACACCTGATGTGTTTTGGTTAATTGTTTTCAGCTGCATACCACACTATAAAACACACTCCATTTCAGACCATGACCCTTTACCATTCAACTGCAGCAGACCATTTCCCAGCAGAATTTTTCAAAGGGAAGTCAGTTTTTTTGCCCCCTCTGTTTCTTGTTGTTTTGTCTATTTTTTTTCTTTAACTTATGGATTCCCAAATTCATTTAATTTAATTTCCTTATAAAGGAAGAGAAGAGAAATCCCCATTTTACAGAGCGAGAATTGTCAGTCAAGGTGGATGAAATTATTAGAGTAGAGCCACAATTGTTTGGAACACAAGCTCAAAATACAAATATAGCACAGAAAAGGCAAATGTAGTCCAAAATAGTTGACAGAGGGAATGCTGTAACCCACACAAGAGTAAATTAGGAAGTGATGGAATGACCTGCAGGAGAGAGTGCATTCACTGGCCTTCAAGCACCATCAGGAGGCCCAGAGGAAAAGGTGGTGTTTCCCTCGGCCACTCATTAAAACTATCCCTGGGAGAGAAAGTCTTGCAGATCCTATATCCTGAAGGCTTGACAGGAATCCCTGGTGGAGAGGAGACTAGTAGGTTATACATTTGAATGTGTCACCAAACCTAAATGTTGCTTTTAGTTTTAATTTAGCTGTTGATAATGTATTTGCAACCTTTTTCATACATATAAACCTATAATTTATTTTTTAATTTTGCTTATTAGTGGAAAGTTGTAGCCTTCTTGTTGTTTTCCTCATGTAACTAATACTTAAAATGAGTGTCAATATTGGATTTTTCCCCATGTGTTGGGAAACGGAGCGGAACTAAAACGTCTTAACATGCAGGTTGTGAAGAAATGGAAGATGTATTCCAATGAAGGACCCACGGCCTGTTCTCTCTGCTGCAGCACTCCGTGGGCCAGATGTATGTCAATTTCATTTAGCAAGTCTCTAATTGTGACATTTTGCAAGTCACAATTAGAGACTCACAAAATGAAATATACAAATGTGTCTCAGATACATTTAGGATTCCCAATTGGGTCGCAAAGACCTTCCTCATTAATATTCATTATGCAATTTGCGACTCCTTTGGGAATAGCCGCATTCACAGGGATGGTGACCTGCTGGGGACAGCAGACCACCATGATTGTGACTACTTTCAAATGAAGCATTTAAAAAAAAAAAAATGCAGCCCATTTTCCTAAAAGGAAAAGGGTGCATTTCAGACAAAAAAATGAAAAGTTTTCTTTTCATTTTTTCAGAGTAGGCAGTGATCTGTGGAACCATTACCTGTTCTGTAAAAACATTTACGCTTCTATTCACAAAGGAGAAGGGGTCCCTGGGGACCCCTCCCCATTTGTGAATGGGTTACCACCAACTTGAGGTTGGTGGTAACTGCGAATGTTTTGCAACTGCATTCACAGTCGCAAACCATTCCTATATGCCAGTGCGATTTGGTATTAGGAAGGGATGACTTAAACACGCCCCTTCCTAATAACGAATCACAAAAGCAAAATGCGATTCGGTAAACAAGTTACAGAGTCGCATTTTGCTTCAATACAAAAGAAAATAGCATTTTTCTGGTCGCTAACGGCACGATCGGTCGTTCGCAACCAGAAACATGCTTCGTACATCTGGCCACAAGTGTCTGCCTAAGCTTCCATTATAGAACTTGTCTTACATCATTGAAAATTCTAACAATACATCTAATACATATCTTACCCCATACTACACCATCCTCATTTTAATAAACAAAAAATAATAAGAACAAGAAAATAACAACAAATATGTCACTAACACTTCATAGTAGTTTGATAAAAAAACCATGATATCAAGAGAAATATTAGTAATATAATCGTTTAATTTGATAGGAACAGTTCTACTGCTAATACTTTTCATCACTCTTTTACCCTCTCCCTTCTCAGAACAAACTAGTTCAGCATTGTTCCCACCAGCATCACGAGCAACAACACCGTAACCACAACCTGTTATCATTTGTGCAGAGGAAGCATTGCATCTTGCCTTTGTTCCTCACCTTTACTGTCATTCAGTTCTCCAAAATGCAACCAACATTATTTTGTCCACATTCTTCTATTGAGTTGTGTTTTTTTTAATGATGTTTGTCTGTTCTTCACTCAACTTTACTACAGCCTTTTTGTTCCACTAGCCTTTTTCCTCTATCAACATAGCCATTCTGGAAATCTTCACAACTCTTGTGGTTTCCAAAAACTTCGACTCGCCCTTCATTTCTTTCACAGGATTCTTTATCAATACCCAGTCTCCAGGCACTATACAGACATTCTTCACACGTTTCTTATTGTCAAAGTATTTTTTTGCAGGCATTCTGCTTGATTCTTACATGTTCACAAACCTTTCCAAGATCTGCTGAACCATTATCCTGTCCCACTTTGTCACACAACCACACAACCAAGTTGGATTTATCATGGACAGAGGTTTCCTCCCTCTCAATTAAATAGAAGGAGCAACACCTGTAGTACCGGGTTGGGCCGTTTTATAGCTGCACACCTTCTGTTGCAAATAGGTCATCACGTCTAGTTTATTAGAGATTGCTGATTGTACACCTTCTTTAAGCATGCAATTAGCATTTTGACCAGGCCAGTGGAAGAAGGACTGCCCAGTGGCACTTTAATGTGTTTGATATTCTGCTTTCTGAGAATGGTAGACATTTTCTCAAACACAAAATGTGTGCCATTGTCAGTAACAATCTCTTTGACTGTACCCTCTATTTGAAATAACTGTTCATGAAACTTCACAGCATTGTATGTATCAGCTGTTTTGACAAATGCAAATTACAACAATTTGGAAAAACAATTAACTACCACAATGAAAAATGTCTTATCAATGCCAAATAGGTTGAAAGGTCCTGAGGAATCCACGGTTATCTTTTCCCAGGTGCCTTTAGGCCATTCAACTGGACACAACAGGGAAGTGGTAATCATTCAATGCTTGACAGAGCACAAACCTTCAGCACAATTCTCTACATATTTCTTAACTTGACCACCAATCCCTGGCAACCAATAACATTGCTTTATGTTTTTGTGGTGGCAGAGATTCCTAAATGTCCAACATGCGCTAACATGATTATCCTGTCATGTAGTTCCAGCGGTGGAACAAACGCATCAATATTATTGACTATAGACAACTCATTGGAAACTTGTACAAAAGATCTAATGTCTAACCTCTATCAAGATTCTATTACCTAGCCATCCATTCACAACATATTTTTATTACCAATGTTAAACTGTTGTCTTTGTTGCAACATTCATCCCATTCCAATTATGTGATTCCAAATGTTTACTTATGACACAATCTATCTATTGCTGTATATTACATCTTATCTTTCAATATCTTACATCGTCACCCTTCACTGTCAGACTTGACAAAGAGTCTGCCCGAATATTCTTACCACCTTGTAGATACCTTATATTGAAATTAAACTTTTGGGGGCATATATAAGAAAAGTGGTGCTGCACAAGGAGCAGCGCCACTTTTCTTGAACCCCCCCCAGCGCCTCCCTAGCACCACCATGTGTGCGCCATATTTAAAATAAGGTGCACCATGGCTAATTGGGGATAGTTAGGGGACTAGTGTCAACATTGTTTATGCTAGTCCAGCGCTGTGCAGGATTAGCATAAAAATTGTTGACGCTAATCCTGCAAATCACCAAGAGGCCCATTGTATTCAGTGGAAGCCTCCTTTTAACGCCTGCTCTGAACAGGTGTTAAAAGTGCCTAGAAAAAATGACACAAAGAAATCTGTTGGATTTATTTGCACCATTTTTATGGCCCATCTAACAGGGGAATGTACCCTTTGCATACATTATGTCTGGCACACGCATAATGTAGCGCAAAGGGTTACAAATTGGCACAATGCATGCGTTGTGCCACTTTGTAAATATGACATGTCATTTTTTGCCTTCTAACGACACATTAGCGTATAAAAATGACGCTAATGTGGCATTAGAATGGCGCTGGAGCTCCTAAATACGCCCCTTGAAGTCTCAATACTAATCGGATTGACCTTGTTGAGGCTTTGTTTGAACAGCTATGCCCTAACATATAAATTAGGGGCTTATGATTAGTCACTAAGTCAAATTTAGTACCCCATATATACATCTTGAACATTTCTGCAGCCCAAGAACATGCCAGTGCTTCCCTCTCCATGGTGCTATACTTTGTTTAAGCCACACTCAACAATCGTGAAGCAAACATGACTGTCTTGTCTTCACCTTTTATGAATTGACTCAAAACTGCCCCTAATCCTTTGAAACTGGCATCCACAGTAACAACACTCATCTCACTTTGGGTAAAAGGCTTGATGGCTGATGCCTTGACTATTAACTTCTTGAAACTGTCAAAGGCTTGTTGTGTCTCATCCAACCATACATACTTTATATTATTTTTCAGTAGACATCTCAAATGTAGTACCAACAAAGTATACCCCTGCACAAATCTGGCATAATACTCGCTGAGCCCTAGTCACTTGCAACACGAGCCTCATTAATAGCTTTCAGCAGACTTTATTTAGGAAGAATACCTTCTTGTGATATGTCGTGCCCAGGGTAATCAACATGATTACCCAAAAATGTACATATCTCACAACTAACTGTCGTACCATATTTCTGCAATCTACTTAATAGCACTTTCAAAAGTTCAAGATGGAGTTCAACATTGTCTGTGTGAATGAGGATGTCATCTTGAAATGCTTGAATCCCTTTTTGCCCCTCGAATATGTGATCCATTGATCTCTGAAAAACACTTTTAACGGATGCTAGTCCAAAGGAATCCACTTGTACATGTATGTCCCAAAAGGAGTTATAAACGTAGTTAAGGGCTGAGATTCCTTAGACAGTGGGATTTGATGAAAAGTTGACCAAAGATCAGTAGTTGAAAAAATCATACTGTTCCCTATATTAACAAGCATATCATTAATTCTCTGTAATGGATGGCAGTCTACAAGAATACTGTGGTTCAATACTCCCAAATCTGCACACAAACGTATGTCGCCAGATTTTTTCCAGGTGATACCTGCTGCAGAAACCCATTCAGAGGATTCAACAGGAATAATAATATCTTGTGTACATATAATATCCAACAGCATTTTCAAATCTTTCTTACCAGAAATAGGAACAGGTCTCACTTTTTGACCTACAGGTGAGGCAACACTCTTCAACTTTATAGTATATACGAAACCTTTTATGAGACCCACCTTGTCACTAAACACTGACTCATACGTTTTAAATAACATATTTAACAAGCTTGATCCATTTCCATAAACTTCTTACTCTACTGATAACACAGGTAACTCTCCCAAAACCACAGGTACTTTGTGACCTGGTTTCAGTATGATGGCCAACCTAGCTTGATCCTCCAATCCTAAAATATCACGTCCATTCACGGCAACAAAAACTTTGGTAAATATTTCTCTACCCTTAAAGTTAATCACATCTGTGAAATTCCCGTTCATAATTATGTTGTAATCCCCAAAAGCTTTCATATTAACATCAGCTGGTTTCAACAATTTCTTTGGCCATACCTTTTCAAAGGTATTATCTCCAAGAATGGTGATTGGAGATCTGGAATCAGCCATTACTCCTAAATTGACATTACCAATCTCCACCTCACAAATGGGACCTGTTCAACTTTTCAGAGGTTGATTTAACATATTGGCCTCCTCAATTTGCACTGCTAAATAATCCTCAGTAGTTTCTTCCACCATTTGTTTGCGTTTAAAAAAATGTGTCTTTCTGACATGACAGAAGGCTCATCAGTATATTGCTTCACCTTATAGGCAACTGCTTCAAGGTAAACATCCCAAGCCTCCTCACCATTAGGCGCATTCACTACAGGTAAAGTACAAGTACTTGTTGTCCTGTCTCACCCAAATGGTAGAACAGTAACACAGCCCATTGAATTGCACTGTATTTTTAAGCATCTGTCTCTGCTAAATAGCTCTCAAACACTCTAATCCATTTGTACCAAGGCATTGATGGTTTTCTTGGATTTTGTAAGAAAGGTGACGATGAACAGCATTATTTGACATTGCCATAATTAGTCGTTATGGTGTGCCTGTCACTGAGGGAGAGCAACACAGAAGAAACTATACTTGTTGAAAGGTAAGAAAACCATTACCCGGTACTTGCATACAATTCCCTTGAGGCAAAATGAGATGCTTAAATAAGATTTGTCAGTCCAGTGTGTGCCTGTTATAGAAGCATGAACATGCTAGGAAACATGAACCTGTCAACGATGAAGGTAAAAAATAAACTGCTGCATTAATATACCAACTTTCAAAATTGTGTGCCTGTCACAGAAGTGTAGACAGGCTTCAATCGGTGAGCTCATGGCCGTTGAATAAATCGCTGTAACGTCATGAGAATGCTGAATGTGGGCTTTTTGCAAAGGAATTAGTTGTTCCCTTAGCCTCTGGTGATATTATATTATACAGGGAATGACTCCCGACCTTGCAAGAAGGCCGCCAGAAATGGGAATGAAATGTGTTTTCAACGGCAAGTGGAGCTTGCACTGCACATAGATGATGCTGGTGTGTGCGTCATAAACAGGAACCTCCTTACAGCATGAACGCTATCAAGAGACCTCCCCATGGTATGTGCGTTACTTGAATTGTGCGTGAGAGATCCGGTATTATATGCGTATTGTTTGAACTTCACAGTGACGGTTGAAAAATGCCCAATGGGTAAGAAAACTCACTGGGCCAAACAATATAGTTTTATAGTTATAAATAAATTTCCCACATGAAGGCACAATGAGATAAACAGCAGAAAACAAACAGCCACTAGAAATCCAGAAATATTAAAAAATCTTACAGTTCAGCAGATAAAACTGAAATTCCATGTAATTTTCAAATGTCGCTGGGTCCAAAAGTTCTTCTTCCTCTTATCGCTATATAATTTGTTTGAAACAAAACAGAAATAAAACATATTAAAGCGCAGGTTGTGAAGAAATGGGAGTTTTATTCCAATCAAAGACCCAAAACCTCCTCTCTCCGCTGCTGCATTCCCAGTGTCTGCCCAGGCTTCCATTCTACATCATTAAATTCTAACAAGACATTTAAAACATATCTTACCTTCATACTACATCATGTTTGACATTTATTTGTCCCTTGTTTGTTTGAATGTATTCTGTTTAATTTAAGTTTCCATCAATTTGTACAGTATGTTATGGTGCAAGTAAGTCTTTCTACACCTCTGAACATATTGGAAATGTCAGTGTATTTCTACTGCATATATTTACTAGGTATGTTTCACTTACAATTTTGCAAGTTTTGTTTAAGGTTAATTGAAATGACTACAACTACCATTATGCCTTATTTTTTGTTCAAATAAAATTGCAATTTTATTTTGATCAATCTGTCTTATCTTACATATTTTCACATAGGTTAAAGTGTAATGTATTTATCAATTTCCATATTATGCTATGTTGGGAAATGCAATGTTTCATTTTGTATGCTTTCATTTACATGATATTTAATTGATTTTATGGTGTCTGTCTTACTAATCAAAGTTTGTTGACTTTAAATTTTTAATGTATGTTATTTTGTATGCTGAATATAAGATTGTTTTTTTAAAAACATATATTTTACCATGTTCAAATGATGACTAATTTATCCTACAAAGTTCTCCGCTTATTCCCCTGATAAGCTTTTGAATGATTTTCTCACATTTCTCCACTCTACTGTGTTGTGCTGAAAGTTTGGCATATTTCATGTATAATTCATATTTTCGTTTTACATTTCATAACATCATTTGACATGATTTTCTGAGGAAGTTGTGTGTATAATTTAAACTTTATGTAACTTATTACAAAACAACTGAAAGCTATATTAACAATATTAATTGTCTTTTACCTTTTAGGTTACTTCATTTTTTCCATCAAACTCACTTGATGTACAATCCAGACTTCTAAAAAATATATATTTAATCATAGGTCCAACACCAAGAACACGTGGACCACCATCTGCCACAACACCAGAGGAAACATTCACTTCAGACCAGGAACAAGCCTTCAGTGAGGATTCTACTCCTGCAAATCCGGATGATGAGGAGCAGTCTGGTTTATCTGGTCTACCTGGCCAGACAGCTCCATTGAGTTTCACTTATCCCACACATACACCTCCAACCCCCACTGGCACCCAGGCCACCATCAAACAAGTCTTGGGAGTTCTCAATCAGTTCAAAGACATGATGTGCCAGGTCCTTACAGAGCTCCGGGAGATGAAGCAGTTGCAGAGGAAGCACAATTGCCAGATGGAAAAACTCAATTCCAATTTGGGCTCTCTGCAAAATAGTTTGAGAGACAAATATCCAAAGCTCACAATGCAACCAATACCTGCACAGTATGGATGGGGGCATCAGGAGCAATCCTGGAAGGATGCTACCTTGGGGCACATTACACTTTGCACATGCCCCTAAAACAACATTTGTACAGGAACTGGCCATTCATGTCTCTAAGGGACAAACGATAGTAGAGCCAAGTGACATGCCGATGTGCATAATGTGTAAGTGCAAGTCAGGAAGGCACATACAACAGTAACAGCATGGGCCATACATCTAGATGAAGTAGCTGCAAGGTACACACATCAAAATGGACACATACTCAGTCAAATGGAAAGGAAACCAGCACAATTGGACAATTCCATGTGTGGAAAAACAAAACTTGAGCTGAATGTACAACCCATATCAAGGGGCCACGTTTAGCACCTTATATGCTGACTTTGCACAACACAAGATGAAATACTTACCATACCAAACATGACACAATGCAATCACCCCCCCCCCAATTGGATTAACACCCACATATCCATACAGTCAACATCTATCTACCTTTGTCTTGAGTGACACCAGCACTGCCCACAAAGTCAGATATTGCAAACAACAGCAAATAAATCAGCAATCAGGGTGAAACACACACAACTGTAGGCATATAACACAAGCTACCCAGGAACAACATAAAGGCAGAAAAGTAATTGCAGGACAAATGTGTACCCAAAAAAACAACTACTTGGGTTTATTCTATCCAAATAATTTAGAACAAAAGCTATTGGCCAGTCCATATATGTTCATGCACATTACTGTGCCAACACACTTGACTCTAATCACTGCCAGGGTACCTACATAGGAAGGGGCATCGAGTGGGCAGGTAGGCACCTCAGGGATCAACCTTAGGGGGTGGGGTCCAATTTGGGATGGATGGGTTTGGGTTGGGGGTCTTTTTCTTTGGAGGGCTGGGCTTCTTCTTGGGGGTAGGTGTATGGGTGCTACCAGAGGGGCAGGTGTGACAGGGGAGGACTTTGATGTGGGAGGGATTGGTTTGGATGTGGGTGGGGGCTTCTTGAGTTTGGGAAAGGGTTTGGAGGGGGAAGGGCAAGCTCCAAAAACTCTCTTTGGGAAAACGGGTAGGGTCATCAGAAGGGCTAGGGGATTTGGAGGTTGATGGAGTGGTCATCTTGTGTGTGGGTGTTGATGCCTTGGTTGTGTGCATGCATGTGTGAGGTATGCTTCTGTTTGGGTGGTGTCTGTTGCATGTGTGAGTGTGGGTGTTTGGATGTCTTGTGGGGCTGGGAGGTGAAGGTTCTGGCTGATGTGAAAGTGGTGGAGGCATATGTGCCTGTTGGGTGGTGTCTGTGGGTACGGCTGATGGGGTGGATATGTCTGTGTGTGTTGGGGTTGTGTATGGCTCATGTGGGGGATGTATCTGTGAGGGTTATGCTGGTGTCTGCAGGTATGGTGTTGAGGTGTGGGGGTCCGTGGGTTGTGAGCTGTTGTCTGAGTGTACAGTAAGTGTGGTGGAAGTGTCACTGGCTGTCGTGGTGGTGTCTGTATGTATACTGGATGTGGTGTATGGGTCGGTGGGAGTGTCTGGTGAAGTGGTGGCTGATGTGTTTGTGGGTGAATGTTCAGTGCCTGCGTGCAGGTGTGTCTTGTGGTTTGTGTCGATGTATGCTGCCTGTGTGTGTTGAGGTGGATGCAGGCAGATGTGTCCGTGTGCTTGGGACAGGTAGAGGAATAGGGGATTTGGATTGGGAAAAGGGAAGTAGAGGGGGGGAGGAATATGGGAGTGACTGGCTGCCATCAGTGAGGAGGCCAGACTCTGAAAAGATCTCTGTAGGCCAGACATGGCACTATGAATGCCTTCCAGGAAGAATGGGCGGAGTGGGCAAAACCACGGGATCGGGGTGGAGAGGTGCTTGAAACTGACTCCAAGTTGTTAATTGTTCTTGAGTTTGTATTGTTTCACATTCTGTTAATGCTGAGTCTTAACCTTTATATGATGCTAAGTAACACAGCTGTTCATGATTGAGAGGATACCTCAGCACAACTTGTAAACTTGATGTGACGAGTGCCCCTGATAGGGATCTGTGTACTATAACCTAGGCCTGATGCACTCCCTTCTTATATTAGATTTAGTTTATGGACACCAATTGCAGATATATTAACTGCTACTTAATGCACATGACATACAAATTATGCTGGTAATACTATCTCTAGCTTTCCCCTACTGCAATGTAGGTCGGTGCAATGTGCACATTTTATAAGCCTGTAAATGCAATTATGAATACAGTAAAACAATGAAAAGATTCAAGCAAAAAAATTAAATAATTGGTGTGCTGAAGTTGACTGGCCAACCCCTGGATGGCATTCACAATGGCAGTCTTCCCCACATAGATACTCCTCAGGAGGTCAATAGTCTCCTCACTCAGGGCAGCAGGGGGAACAGGGGCTGGGGCTGAGGTACGTGGGGCAAAGGAGATGCCCATCCTCTTGGGTGAGTGGGCACAGCCAACTGTGTGAGGAGCAAGAAGGAGGGTGGCGATAGAACTGGGGGTGGTGGACAAAGATAGTACAGGAGCAGGTCCTGATGGGTCCGCCACCACTAGGGAGTGGCCACTGGCAGTAGAATCTGATGAAGGTAATGTTGATCCTGCCTCCTCCATGGCATCCCCTCACCCTCTGGGCCACTGGGTCCCTCCGTGTCGATGGTGCCATGACTGGAGGTACTGTGGCCAAATGCTTTGACACTTGGTTGTGCCCTGTTTCCCTTGCTTGCCTGGGCTCATGCTGCAAATGGAGAGAAGAAAAGGGCCATCACATGTTCCTGATCACACTTGAACAAAAGCTGTGATTAGCAAACATTACCATCATGCCAAGTAGGCCCCAGCAACAAACTACATCAAATTGCCTCCTACATGTACCATACCATATGCATGCATGTCAACTGTCAGCAGTTGCGCACAGGAAAATCAGGATCTCTGACAACTACAATTGCATGACTGAAGTTGTGCAATCACAATAACCAATGAGCAAGCAGGAGACAACATCGCCTTCAATGGTTTGCCTCATGGAGAATACCTCAGTTATCTGTTGTCAAACAATAGTAGGCCAATTCAAGTTAATTCCCACAGATCCCACATAAGGTCATGTAGACATCTATTTGTCACATACACAATACCACAACAAAAATAAATGATGCTCCAAAAACTTGACATGGTGCTGACAGCAATACAGTAGCCTGAAGAAGGGGACATGGAAATACTCAAGTCACACTGGAAACATATCAACAATCCACACTTCACCATGTGTAATTTGTCCTAATTTGAGTCATGGAAGTAGTACTAATGTTGCTCAGATATGCTACACAATTTGCATGGAAATGTACACTGTAGGCAAAATGTGCAAATTGTTAGGGAGAGATGCCTTTAAAATCCACGACACAATGAATTAGTAATAGGGCTTAATTTTTGATGTAGTGGTCCATTCCCAAATGCAAAACCACGACTCTCATCAATTTCCCTTCCCAGCTCTGCCTCCAAATTCACAGCATACATGGGTTTATCTGTAGTCATGTGCCCTTTCAAGTATTGCTAAAATCGAGTCTTATATTAGTCTTGTGTCCTTTCTTCAGGGATTCTATGGGTGCCAAATCTCTTACTCCAGCATGTGTCTGGGTCCCAGTTGTAGCCCAATGAAATAGTATTGACATGTGTCCTGTCTTGCCATACTCCACTGTTGACGTAGCATATTCAGGTCCAGATTTAAGACGGTCTAGCGCCATTCTAACGGCACAGTAGCGTATTTTTTTTTACGCTAATGTGACGTTAGATGGCCAAAAACGCTGCAACATGTGTAGAAAGTGGCGCAATGCATGTATTGCGCCACTTTGTAACCATTTGCAATACATTATGCTTGCCCTACATTATTTCTGCACTCCATTATGCCTTGCATATATGCAAAGGGGGTGTTACCCTGTTAGTGGGGGCCGAACTAATGGCACCAAAAAAATGGCACAAAGAAATCTATGAGATTTAGGCACAGATTTAAGACGACCTAGTGCCATTCTAATGACACACTAGCGTCATTTTTTAAAGCTAATGTGACTTTAGATGGCCAAAAACACTGCGCCACATTTACAATGTGGCGCAATGCATTCATTGCGCCACTTTGTAACCATTATCACTACATTAAGTCCGTGTCAGGCATAATGGGGCACATTTAAGAGCCCCTAGCACCTCCTTGCACCACATTAGCGTCATCTTTTTACACTAATGTGGCCCAATGAGGCCAAAATCCCTGCGCCATTTTTACAAAGTGGCTCACTGCATGCATTGCGCCACTTTGTAACCCTTTGTGCTTCATTATGCCTGCGCCATAAATAATGTATGCAAAGGGGGCGTTACCCCATTAGGGGGGACAAAGAAATGGCGCAAAGAAATCTAATGTGATGTTAGATGGACAAAAACACATGCCATATTTACAATGTGGCGCAATGCATGCATTGTGCCACTTTGTAACCTTTTGTGCTACATTATGCCTGCGCCAGGCATAATGGGGCATATTTAAGAGCCCTTATGGCCTCCTTGCGCCATGTTAGCATAATTTATTTTACGTTAATGTGGCCCAATGAGGTCAAAATCCCCATGCCATATTTACAAAGTGGCGCAATGCATGCATTGTGCCACTTTGTAACCCTTTGCGCAAAAATATGCCTGCACCAGGTATAATTCATGCAAACCGGGCATTCCCCCATTGGGGGGGTGAGCAAAAAATAGTGCAAAGAAATGTAAGAGGGGGCATTCCCCCATAACGGGGGTCAAAAAATGGCACAAAGAAATCTAAAGGATTTCTTTGCGTCATTTTTTTCTGCACTTTTAACGCCTACTCTGAGCAGGCATTAAAAGGAACCTCCGATTGGTTACAATGGGCCTTTAGGTGCTTTGAAGGATTAGTGTTAACATTTTTGGTACTAATCCTGCAAAGCGCCGATCTAACGTAAACATTTTTGACTGTAGTTCCCTAACTACCGCCATGGTTTGCTGTATATTAAATACGGCTCACACATGGTGGCGTTAGGGGTGCGTTAAGGGGTGCAATAAAAGTGGCGCTGCATTAGGTGCAGCGCCACTTTTCATAAATATCCTCCGCAGTTTCTTAATCTTCTCTGTTTCAAATAAATTTCCCAGTGTAGCTTTTTCATGTGGGAACGAATTAGGGAAACACTTGTCTATGACACCCTGGAGGAAGTCTGGGTTATTCAATATCGGGCTCAATGGGGATGGGTAATTAGTCCCCCACTCCTTCTAAATGCAGCATTCCAGTTTAATACTGTGATCTGCATAGTCTCCAAAAGACCCTCCTGACCTCTCCTACTTGCTCCATTTGTCTGACATATGTGGGATTCCAAGCCCTGTGAATTTAGTGTACTTGATCTTAAAACCTGACATCTTCGAGTATCTGAGTATCTCTCCTGTTCTTGAATGAGTTCCGCGATTGATGTTTCTCGATTCATGCTGAAGCATAAAATGTCATCAGCAGATCAACAGTGCAATCTTGTAAGTGCCTCTGTGTATCATTATTCCTGTAATCTCTGAGTGTTGGTGTTTATTCTATGCATCAGTGCTTCTAGACACAAGGAATATGTACTAGTGGAAGAGGGACACCCCATCATGTTCCTCTTTCCAGATGTAGTCAAGCGTTGAGAAAATTATATATATATGCATACATACCACGAGGTAATGAAATATAGCCTGCACCTATTTTTAAAACATGTGTTTTGCACGTCTTCTTCTTGGTCCCTTCCCGATGTAATGAGTACTATACATGTTCAGGACGCATTTACTGAAAATCTTTCTATTTTTCCAAATTGGGTCAAATTCTTTATTGTGGGTGAGAGGTTGCAGTCTACACCACCTACATGTACCAGAACAGCCTCTGCGTATAACAAGGTTATGTGGTTAATTCCAAGTGATTTTATCCCCGGCTTTCATTTAGTTTCTGCGATGTGGCCGTCAGGACTTTCGTCTCTAAAGCAAACTTGTGGAGACTTCGGGTATTAAATTCAGATGGGATCCGAAATTTGGTCCCCCTATTAAAATGTTCCACACTACGGCATCTCCTTCCCCTACTACTCTAGTCAACGTGGCTCTTCTCCCCTCCCCATCCCTTCTTTCTTTGAAGCACGTTTTCTGTTCTGACTTTGGGAGTATGAAATAAACACTACGCTTTTGTCTTTATGTGAGTCATATTGTATGATGACTTCTCTTCTAGATGTTTTAAAAGGGCATCGGTCTACTAAAGACTGCCCTATTGTGTTCCATATTGTTGTCATCTGATGTATTCTGCTCTGGTAATGTCTTTTAATTGTTCTCCTCGCACTAAGGCTATATCAATACCCTTATTAATTAATAAGCCAATATCTACCCTTACTAAGTACTGCAAAACATAATGACGCTGGTAACCAGTAGCCAAATATTCCATGGAGCGGGTGGCAGGGAAGATCTCAAGACCAAATTATGGGAGAATGGAGCACATATTCTTACGCTATATAACAAAATGGAATCTCTGAAAAGAATTTGCAAGGTTTACCAATACATCTAAGGATAGCGACTACATTGTTACATAGAAATTCATTTCTACAGAGCAATCTTCTCCTGGCTCCTTGACAATACATTTTGGTCACTGGAAATTGATTTTTATAACGCCATGCAAGAAAAGGCTGTGCTTGGCTCTCTATTGAATTGTTTATGGGAAGGGAAGGGCAAATACACTACAAGTAAAAACGATTCGGTTTGTTTCATGAAGAGCACCCTTGAAAAAGAGGATCACTTAGAAGCGTTGTGGCCCTTACTACCACAGTTTCTTGGCAGAGTTTGTTATTTCTCCATATTTATCTTCTAAAATGAAGGCAGTGCATTCTATTACTGCATACTTTAGATGCAGTCATAGGAATTTAATGGATTTTTCAAGGTTGGTGAAAGTTTCTTGAGAAAGGCCTGTAGTATCCAATGTCTTTCAATTTACATTTGTTAGAACTGGCATCCTTGGCGTGGTCTCCCCTAACTTTTTGCCTCTGTTTCCCACGTTGTTGCTGTGTGCCGGACTCTGTTTTTGTTACTCTGGGCACTTTACCACTGCTCACCAATGCCAAAGTGCAAGTACTCCCTGTATGAAATTGTATGTGTAATTGGCTTTCCATGATTGACATCTTTTATTTACTAGTAAGTCCCTTGTAAAGTACACTAGAGGTGCCCTGGGCCTGTAAATCAAATACTACTACTGGGCCTATAGCACTGGCTGTGCCACCCACATGAGTAGCCCTGTAAACATAGCTCAGACCCGCCGCTGCAGTGTCTGTGTGTGCAGTTTTAAAACTGCTAATTCGACCTGGAAAGTGGACTCTTTCCAGGCCCAAACGTTCGCTTTTCACACATGTAAGGCACTCCTAAGGTAGGACCTAGGTAGCCCCATGAGCAAGGTACAGTGTATGTTAAAGATGGGGCATGTACTGATGTGTTTTACATGTCCTAACAGTGAAATACTGCCAAATTTGTTTTTTTACTGTTGCAAGGCCTATCCCTCTCATAGGTTAACATGGGGGCTGCTTTTAAATATCCTTAAAGTGCAGTTTCCCTTTGAGAGCAGATAGAAATAAGGAGAGTGGGGGTCTCTGAACTCATAATTTAATAATACATCTTTTAGTGAAGTTTTTTTTTAGATTGTTAGTTTGAAAATGCCACTTTTAGAAAATGGGCATTTTCTTGCTTGAACCATTCTGTGACTCTTCCTGTTTGTAGATTCCCTGTCTGGGTCAGACTGACAGTTGGGCTGTTTGTGAATCTCCTCTAGACAGTGACACAAAGGGACCTGGGGTGTAGCCTGCATATCCTGATGAGTCATCTGAGCTACAGCGGAGGAAGGAGTGGTCACTTACCTGAATGGGCTGTGCCTGCCCTCACACAATGCAGTCTCCAACCCCTTGGTGTGTGTCTGGGGCCTGGCCTGGGCAAGGCAGGCTCTTGTGAACAACAGAGACTTTCCTTTGAAGTTTTCCTACCTCAAAGGCAGAAAGGGGTGTAAGTAGTGGACCCAAAACCCCAGACTTTAGATTTCTTCAAGGTCACTTCTGGATTCACAAGGAACCTCTGCCATGGAGAAGAGCTGAAGAGAAGTGCTGCCCCTGCCTGTGACTGTGCTTTGTTGGGTTATCCTGCAGTTCCTGCTTCTGCCTGTAAAAGGGGGCAAAGACTGGACTTTGTTGTGCATTCCTGCTTGACAAGACTCTTCAAGGGCTTGGACTGAGCTTGCTCCCTGTTCTGAAGTCTCAGGGCCATCAAAGACTTCCTCTGCCAGCACCTTGACTCTCTGCTGAGACTCCTGCCCTGCCAAGTGGTGTTGGATCCAGGCCCTGGGCACTTGAGAGGTGAAGTTGGCAGAATAAGAACTGAAATCCACGCACAGAAAACAGTGTGGGGAAGTTTCTGATCCACCACCGGCAACGCAGCTGAAAAATGGTGCACCACCCACTTTGCAGTTAAAATCGACACTCCACCTGCATTGCGGCTGGGAGATCGATGCTTCGCGGCGAGAGAAACAATGCAACACCTGCTAGCGGCTGCTGATATTGACACACACCACACACATTGTGGCTTTTTAACACTGTGCAACCAGATCTCTCATGCATCGGCGCTGGGCGTCAAAGCCATTAAGAACATGCGTGGATCTGAGGTGCCCTGTCTGGAAATTGATGCATCGCTCTCTTGCGAGGGAGAAAAACGATGCACGGCCTCACTTGTGAATAAGGAATCGACGCATCACTGATTTTTCCAACGCACTCTCACAAGTGCAGCTTTATTTTTGACGCAAACTAGGTACTTTTGTAAAATCAACATTTCCATTGTTTTCTATGGACTAAGACTCTTTTTACTTTTAAAATGCATATCTTGACTTGTGTATGTTAGATTTTTGTTCTTTTGGTCTTGTTTGATTTAGATAGATATTACCTATTTTTCTAAACTGGTGTGGTGTCCATTTTGTAGTGTTTTCACTGTATTACTGTGTGTTTGGTACAAATACTTTACACATTGCTTCTAGGATAAACCTTACTGTTCGTTCCAAGCTACCAAGAGGGTGTACAGGGGTTGACCAGGTGTGTTTCTCCTTTGCCCTGACTAGAGTGACAGTCCTTGCCTAGACAGGGGATAACCTGACTGCCAACCAAGGACCCCATTTCTAACAACATTGTTCTGTACCATTCCTTTAACAGTGTGACAATTCTGATAATATGGCAGAGAGGTTGGAAATCAGATTAGGAGCCTCAACGAACCCTGATCTATAGGCAGATTGGTGTACTGGGCAATCAGTCTGTGCCCGATGGACTGGTCTGACAGATGAGTGTGTGGGTCCGTTTTTTGGATGTTTGTGGGCCTGTTTTCTAGTTACATGGGCCGGTTGTTACTGTTAATTTTTTTGTCATTATAACAGCATTGTCTGCAGCAAGTTCAAATCCATGCAATCTTCCATAAGTTGCAAAAGCCGTACACAGTGTGTCTTTCCAAGTCTAAAGCTGACTACATTCATAAACACTGGCCACTTTTTTAGCTATGTAAGCCACTAAAGAGAGACACTTTTATTTTGGTGCCCTGGCCTATTTTTGTCCCTGTCATACCCTTCCCTGATTTGCATAATGAACGTGGGGTGTGCAAAAAGATGCTTCGTGGTACTGAAACTTGTGAAGGAAGATTAGGATATCACTGGAGATCCTGTAAAACAAGGTTTTTGTCATCGTTAAATTGTTAAACCATAATTGATTTGCTTGCTAATTCAAATGGTAATGCTTCATTGTGTAATAGGAATGCATTATACAGCATACTATTTAAACAAGGATAATTTAATTTCTTAAAATGCTTATAAACAAGTTAATGCATTTTTATCAGTTCCTGTCAATTTTCATATTTGCATGATTTGCTAAGGATAATCCCCATTTTTACCTAATTATTTATATAGCATCCACTACAATAAATGCTTCTAAAGGGATCATTTCAGGTATGCTCCAAATGAGGTCGACAGATCTTTTCACCCTCGCTAAGGGTTAAGAGAACGATAACATCCCAATTCAAGCAACATTTATTTTAACAGAATGACCAATTTTGTCACACAAGAAAAAACCAAGTCAGTTAAAGGGTTTTATTTCAAGCTTATACTCAAGGTAATGTAGATAATTCTCAAAACCAAACTATAAAGGTACAGTGTCGCCATAGGATGGCTGAACTGATAGAAGATGTTTAGTCACACTAACGTCAAGCAAACAAAACATTCAATGAGGGCAATGCAGAATAACAGGAGAAGAACCTGATGCTCAGAAAACAAATGCTGTCCAACTCTCCTAAACCTGAAGAAAAACCAAAAATCATCTAAAATTGCCTAGTAAGTAAAGAAAATCCCTAAAGGTAACAAGTCACTAATTGACATGTGCTGGGCTACAAAACATGGGGACAAAAAGCAAAAAGGAAATACAGGACAAAAATAATTTAGAAAAAAAACATCTGGGGCAAAATGAAGCTAACTAAGGCTGGCAAAAAGTAAGTAAAAAGAGGACGTGTCAGCTTTTCAGAAGCTAGTCAAAAGTCTTCTCATTGGGTCTGGATGGAATCTAAGGGCCTGATTTAGAGTTTGGCAGAGGGGCTACTCAAGTTACAGCAGTGACGGATTTCTTCTCGGCCAAAATATAAATCCAATTATATCACATGGGATTTATATTTTGGCAGACATGACGGCTATTGTGTCTGCCAAAATATAAATGGAGTAACCCCTTCGCCAAACTGTAAATCAGGACCTAAGCCTTCTTTCAGTAAGCATCAGGAAGGTTCTGGGCAAGGGCAAAGAGGTCTGTACCTCTCAAAGTCCAAAGGAAAGAGTCCCTCTAATTCAACTGGAAACATAAACTTAAGTCCAAAGTGAATGATGATTTGACCATTTGTAACGTCACATGAATTTAAAGATTTCACTGTCCAATCGTAGCACATCATGCGACATGCATCTGTAACATTAGGAAAAGGAAACGTTCCCAATGCCAGCATGGGAAGACATCTATTGCTCTCCTGTATGACTTTGCAACAAATTATAATGTCCATGTTCTCAGTTTCTGAGTGTACCAACTTCAAGGTTACTTTCTCAGGCTCTCTATAAGTAAAACAATAGGACATCTATTTACAAACTAACATTTCATGAGGACGACATATGTAAAGAAATGACACACAAGCAAAAGAAAGACAGCTTTCTCACATTTTGCAAAGTCTGAGGACTAGCAAATCAATATGGCTAAACTCAAGCAAGTAGAATTGAAATTGCACACTTTATTCTTGTTGAGCAAAACACTCATAAATGTTATGATTATAAATTTGTCATTAATAAATCTTGTCAATGTTCATGTTACAGTAAATTGCACAAAGTAAAATAACTTGTTAATACATTTCAATAAATATGATGGGGAACTACAATTTTCAACAGCAGCATACAACATTTAAAACAATTTTAGTAAGAAATTAAGTATCGTTTCAGTGAAAACTATTCTCTAGCATCAGAAGAAAACATATGAAATCAAAATAACTTATTATCTCTAAATTAATGTGGCTATACCACTTACATCAAATCGCTAGTCTACAGTGAATGCACTTCAGCATGGGTTTCCGGTGCACTACTTTACAGTTAGCTTGTTAGCTTTTTTACACAATATAATGTAAATTCTTTCACATATAGATCATCATTGTGACAAAAAAAGTAACAGCCATATCTCAGCTGCACCATAGGTGTTTAGAAAATAGGAAGAACACTGTGCTATATACATTAGAAATGGAATGTAACTGAATCAGAACAAAACCGGAATTGGCCAGAGCTCTAGCATATCCTCCCTACAACACAGATATCCTAGTTAGGTTATACACTGGTTAAGAGGGGAAACAAACAATGAAAGTACCAGCATATTTATTAAATCCACACAGTTTGCAGCTCCAGCAATTTATAATACCATGGAACGACTGTCCAGTGCCCCTATGAGATTGTGGTTAATCATTATGCCAAAATCCAAGACAGAAAACTAGTGCATGGTGCAAACGGAAACGAACTACACATCCTTGAACGTACATTAAAGCATACCGAATTACAAAATAAGGAGGTTTATAGGCTAATATGAAAGTCAGAGAAGAATAACACCATAAAGCTATAAACTGCAGATAATATATTCACAGATTTTGATGTAATTTGCTTACAAAAACAGTAGGGTGATTAGCGTTCACACATTCACTGACCAACATATCCATTAGAGCTTGCACAGAGGAGACTGCAAGCAGACCATCTATTTTCCTGGACTCCATTTCATCTGAGATATGAAAGGTAGAATCATCAGATTTGCTGAATTCCACTGACAGCCCTACTTACCCTGAGAGACCTTGTGGAACTCCTGTCATGTGTGGCAGGTCTTTCATGTGATAATTCTACGTACCATGCATGGCAGACCTTATTGCATGTAAACATGACTGTTTTTGCTATTAAAGGATGTGCAATAGGTGTAGTGCCTAAAACTGTTTGAACAGTAGTGCTGAAGTGTGTGCTTCATTGCCTAATCTTTTGTTTAGAAACTCCATGTTTCTGATACTGTTCAAAGTAACAAGACAGAGAGACGAAAAACATTCTACTTCTCTGGCGCAGGTCTCATAACCATTGTTGCAAGAGAAGATGACCTTGCAGTGATCCATCTTGAAAGTGAGAAGGGAAAAGTAATTTTGGCTTCAGTGGCTTCCTACGCTTTAGCAAAGGGACATAGTTTGCACATTTTCGTATCAAAGAAGGAGCTGGGCACATTGACAGTTCCTTGCTCCATGAGGCATCGTTGTTGATAAAAGCAGTTCAGGTGCGGAGTTAGACCCATGGATTGGCTGCTAAGGGAAGATGCTGAAGGGTTCGATTCTGACTGTTCACCTGATGGCAGAAGAAGATATGTAGGGAAGCTATACATGACTTGACATATTTAGGCTTAGAAAAACAAAACAGCCATATAGGCTAGAAGGCTGACAACATTTAGAAACTTTGGGTAAATAAAAGACTAACAGATTAGGAATGTGTGATGAAATATGATGGTGGAATAGTTAACATTTGCCTTGATCTGCATATTCCCTGATGAGTTGTTTATAATAAAAATAACAGCCATTGTGATACACATGATTTGTAGACAAATACAGTGAAATGATCACGATACTAAAATGCCATTCTCAATTCAATTAAATTATTACTTTATTTCTGTCAATACATAACCATTAAAGTCCAATAAGATAAAGTATAAAACCACAGGTTGTCAATAAACATCGATCTTTCAACATAAAAAGCTGGGTATTTGTAAAGTGACAGGTGCAACAAACGTAACTATAATGTGCAAGTAAAAAAGCCACATATGGAATTCCAATGATAGCACATGCAATATTCTCTAAAATTGAGCTAACCTAAGATCATGTCATGACATTTTCCTTCCATGTAGTGTCAATGTCTAGTTGAATTTACACCTATACGCTATTTCCACCATCCGAGGGGTACCATCAGCCTTCCCATTTGATGCCAAGGATTATGGAAACTTATTTAAAAAACACAATTCGTTTGTGCATCAGTGCCATACAGACTTGCATGATTTAAGCAAGTACCCACATAATATTTAATGCATTTTTATATACAGATTACACAAATCCCATATAAGCTCATGTACTATAAAATTGTTGAGCTCTATCCAATAAAAAAATGTCAGATAAACTAGTGGGAAGTATTGTTCTCAACTATGTTCCAGCATATATTAGCAGCAAAAACCTCCTACTGGTGTCCGCTATGTCCACCAACAACATTATACAAGGCTGAGTCAACGGATATTGACCTCCTCAAGAGGTATAAACATCCAGTAATTGAAGAAGTACTTCAGATGACCTATATTATCTTCTCCAGCTACATACGCTTGCACCATAGGCTTCATTTCAATGCAAATTACTTCACAGTTTAAGAATATTGATGTAGCAAAAACAAAAAAACAATCAGCTTTGCTGTATCATATCTTATTAGTCGTGATGACTCCAGATATTGTCTTATGCCTTAGGACCGACAAAATGGAATGATCCACTTAGATCCCAGCCTATTATATAAGGGGCAGACAAATATAAATTGTTCTTCTAATTCCTGGATTTTAGGACAGTAAAGACAATTTCCAGCTCTATCTGAGTTCTCACTTTGCTGTAAATGCCTTAACTGACAACGTACTTATTCTGAAGCGAATGTAAAGGATCTTAGGCTTATTAGGACTCATTCTGTCGAGATATACTTCAAACTTGGCTACGTTTGTGGGATAGAACATTTTCAGTCAAGCCTTCTGGCATCTGCTCTTGCCACACTTCCAGAAGGATATGGGCCCAATATGCACTTTACCCATTGCCTTGTACTTCTCTACATTTTACGTGGCTCACTCCATGCTGCTTCTACCTTTGGCATCCAACAGAATTATTTGACTGCCTGCAACCATGGAGTGGAACACCTCTTGTTCAGGACAATTAACTAATCAAGAGCTGCTCTATAGGAAGCCAGTTGCGACAACATCCAAAATCTGACCCAATAGCCCAAAATTCTTAATCTGGCAATGTGATCTATGCTTTCAGAGCCAAGTCAAACCTTACCAGTAACAAAAGTTGGTAAATTGAATAGGGACCTCAGAAATTGTGTTTTCCATGCAGTTTAACTGGATAGTATCCCCAACGCCTCATATTTCTGCTCCATACAATGCCTCTCCAAGGGCCACTGCCCAGTATACTTTAAAAACTGGGGAGACTCTCCTGCTGGATGTCGCCTTGAACTTTCTCAGGATAGCCGATGTTCTATGTTGGAGGGTGGTTTTGCTTATGTCAAGCAGGAGGCTCCAAGATGGATTGTCTGTATGCCTGACTCCAAGATAGTCAAACCCTTTGACCTACTTGATGAGCGTCCCATCCACAACCATCGTATTCCTAAATGAGTGGTGGGTATTTAAGGCCATATATTTTGACTTTCCTGCATTGATTTCTAAATCTCTACTCGTACAGATCATTGCAGATTGATCTAACAGTCCCAGTAGCCCCATTTGGGTTTGTGCCAATAGCAAGGTGTCACCTGCAATCGTCAACACCATAGTACTGGTGTTTGCTGCTTTTGGTGCATCATGCTGGCATTTGTTCAGCCACTCTGCCACACCATTTATATATTTTAGAAAAACAGTGTAGGGGGCAGGATAAACCTTTTTCTCACCTCTTATGGGAATCGTGTTGGTCAGCTCTCCTTGGGCATTCCATCTCACTTGTGCATATGCATCTGTGTGCAGTTTAGCAGGATATTTGCAGGAGATCGCCTGGTATGCCATACTGTCTAAGTACCTCACACAGGCATCCCCTTGGTACTTAGTCAAATATAGCCCTCATATCTATGAATACTACATACAAATGATTTTTTAGAGTAATATACTTTCAGCATATGGTTTTGAAAAGAAGCACATGATCAGTGGCATTCATTTTCTCCTGGATGCCTGCCTGGAAGTCTGACAAAATCTGGTGTTCACTTATCAACCCCTGCAGCCTGGAGAGAACTTGTCTGAAAAATATCTTCTGTGTTATTGATGAGGTTAATTTAATTGGCCTATACTTTGCAGGGTTATCTTTAGCCCCCTCCTTGTGAATTGGGGAAATAATAGCCCCATGCCATGACGAAGGGATTTCCTCACCCACCCACTATGTCATAACTGAGTATGTTGAAATAAGTGAGCCAAATAGCTGGCTCTGAATAAAATAACTCCCCCAGGATGCTATGCGGACCTGATGCTTTTTCTCTTTTCATTTGTTGAAGGGCTAACTTGGTTTCCTTTAATGTGAAAACAATTGTTGGTGAATTGGAGCCACTTGATTGCATCAGCTGGGGCATTAGACTATATTAGTTACCTGGGAATGTTTCTGTCCTTATATTGATCCTTGACTCATACGAGGTAGAGAAATGCACTTTCCATTTCTTCACCTGGACAAATGAGTCAGGTTGGAGAAGCCTTGACCTGCTTCTGGTGGCTATGATCCTCCAAAAGGCTTTGGTTTCTTTTTTTTCAGTACATTCGTTAATTCGACCCATTGAGCTTTTTCAGTTTTTCTTACATTTCCAGATAGCTGACTCATAATAATCCCTCGCTCAGTTTATTCCTTATTTATCATCCTCTTTAATTGCTTCAATCAAATCCATTTTTGCCGACCGGCATTCTTTTATAAATCAGGTACAGGGCTGTAGAACACCTCCCGTTGACATTTCTCAAAGCGGCAGTTGTGGCAGTTTGCCACGGTTCACACTGAAAAAGCTGCCTTTCGATGAGAAAGACTACTCAAGCCGCAGAAAGGAGCAGTTCCCTCTGGTGCGCCGTGTAGTGCTGTTTGCAAGACCAAGCCCCAGCGCTAAAAATCAGGGCAGGCAGCGCAACATGTCTGAATTCCACCCGCTCACGTTTATATGTAACTTTGCAGAATGTGTTGATTATCAATAAATTCCCTACATTCTAGATCATTACCTTTTAACTAGAGGCCAGCCACATTCCATGATATTAATTTAACTGGTAATCCTGCCCTATCATCAGGCACAGTTGGAGTTATAGACAAAGACAATGCTTTACATTCTCCAGGTATATTAACTGCCCTCTCTCATGCTCTCTGGTGCCATCACCAGCTGTGCTTTTGTTCAGCTGGATTTTTAAAGCATTTGGGGCCAGATGTATCAAAGGGTTTTACTCATTTTGTGTCTATGGGAAAATGTGTTTATACATATGGCCCTAGGCTCCTTCACATTGGAAATTATAGAATGATTTACACCAGTGCTATTAGACTGAACCTGATGTAGTAAGTCTATGGGCTTCATTATGACCCTGGCAGTCACCAGACCACCAGGTCCACGGTTGCAGTCGGACTGCCGCCAAAGTGGTGGTCCGACCGTGACATTATGACTGTGGCAGAGCTGCTACGGTCCGACGGCTGACACCGTCAGGTTCTTGGCAGTTGTAATCCACCAGGACAGCACTGCTTGCAGCGCTGCCCTAAAGATTACGAGTCCCCTTTCCGCCAGCCTTTGCATGGCGGTAGCCCCGCCATGCAATGGCTGGCGGAAAGGAGGTGCGGGGGGTCCCATGGGGGACACATGCACTGCCCATGCACTTGGCATGGGCAGTGCAGAGGTCCCCAGGGACAGCCCAGTCTCGCTTTCCAGTGCCCGAATTACGGGCAGTGGAAAGCCTGATGGGTGCTGCTGCACCGGCTGCACCGTCACATTGGTGCTGGATTGATTACAGGCCGCGTCAATGTTAAGGCTGTGTTCACTGCAGGGTTGGTGGGTGGAAACGCTGTTTCCACCCTCTAACCCTGCGGTGAACTTCTAATAGGGCTGCCGGTGCTCTGGCTGCACAGGCGAGGCCTATATCCGAAACCGCCAAAGAAGAGGGGCTTTCCGTTCGAGTCCCTCAGGCCTCATTGAACAGCAGTCTAGACTCATTCAATTTATCTGAAAGTGAGTCATAGGGCGGGGTTAATTTTATCCGATTATTTCAGCCATTAGCTATTGTTGTTCTATGTTACAGGCCAATTAATTTCTCCATTATTTTGTTAGCAACAAATCTTACCCTGATATGATTCGTACTACTGTGCTTATTCGTGTAAGGGTTCACAACAGCAATATGCTCCCTTATTTCCGTGCTACAATTGTGAACATACCACAACCAAAGAATGATTTTGTTGGTTAGAGACTCCACTTTCGGATGTTCTGCGAGGCAATCTTGGCACATTTATCATACAGATGTCTTTTCTCATCTGGCCAGTCCAAGTCTTCCCATTGTGGACACGGGACCGTTCTTTTCAAGTTTGGGAGGCTAGTTAACTGTGTTATTGGTCTTCTACCAATCCCTGCCCATCTTCATACTCTGGGTATACGTTCCGTTCCGTGTGAAGTGGGGCGTATCTCCCGACTGTTATAATCGCATCCAGATTGTTTAGTATTGCCAATCTTTGTCACGGTGTCCATTATACTCCTGCCTAGATGCAGTCCCGGGAGAGTGATAATTGCCCTTTAATTAAGTAAATTAACTGAATTAGCGCTTGAAAGAAGTTCTTGTTCGGCACTACTAGTGGGTCTGTTCCACCCATTCGAAGTGAGTTTGTTAAGTAGTTTGCTGAAATATCTACTTTTCAGTTAGTGCTTTGAGCAAACTTAGTAATGGTGTCTTTTAACCCCGCTTCCCTGCGAAACTCCCAGTGTATAAGCTCTCTGGTTGTGTCAGTGTGACCCAGGTTTTACGACCCAAGGAGCGCTGTATGTTCGCTCGTGGATCCGTTGTGTGCCTCTGAAGGTAGATGGGTCCTCAATCAAGTCTAGGCTCGACTGAAGACCCATGAATGAGGGTTTATCTTTCTTAAAACGTAATTAGAGTGAGTTTAATCTGATCTGACACATTCTGTTCACAGTTGGCAAGTTCTAGACAATCCAGATTTTAATATAACCATCAAATGATTTGGCATTAATCCCTACAACAAAAAGTAGTTCCCATGGGTTGTTTTTTTTAAAATATAGTTTACTGTTTTATCGTTTGATATTGCCAGATATTAACTAGACAGATTGCAAATTGAGCCTTGCTACAGTATAAACGACTAAATGCATTTAAAAAACATATTCTTTCAATGATAATGCATTTGATACAGATCGCTTGCAGTTACATTGGGATTTGCTGCTTCTTACAGGCTGTTATTAACAAAACTTATTGGCAAGAGAGTTGGCCCATAAATCTAATTACAATGAGACTTCATCAGGACAACATGTAGTGGAGAACGAATGATTGCAGTTACCGTTACATAAATGAAATGTAACTTGTCAGAATTCACAGTTTAAAACTTTAGCTTTATGGTTTTATGTCATCTGAAGAATATTTAATTAAAAGGCACTTGCACAAGGTTATTGACAAATTAAGGGGCATATTTACAAGAAAGTGGCGCAACAGTTCCGATGCGACACTTTTCTTGCGTCGCCACTGCTCCACCTAACGACACCATGATTGCGACGTATTCACAATACGATGCACCATGGCAGTCGTTAGGACAATAGCGTCACACAATTTTGATGCTATGTGGCACTTTGCTGCGCTAGCATAAAAAATGTTGGCACTAGTGCAGCAAAGCACAGAGAGGCCCATTGATTAAAATGGGTGCATCATTTTAATGCCTGCTGTGAGCAGGTGTTAAAAATTACAGAAAAAATGGCACAGGTAAATGTTGTAAATGTCCCTGCACCATCATTGCGCCATTTGTTTGGGCCTCCGTGCATCGGAACGCCCCCTTGCATACATTATGCCTGGTGCAGGCATAATATGGCGCAAGGGTTTACAAAGTGGCATATTGTGCCACTTTGTAAATATGGCATGGGAGAAAGGCCTCCTGAACTCCAAATTAGCGTAAAAAAAAAGGACGGTAGGGCTGCGCATGGTGGCACTAGGGCCTTGTAAATATGCCTCTAAATGTCTTTGTGAACATTCCCACAGGAATGCAAGGGAATTTATCGAAGGTGGAGGGAAGAATGATTATTTTCACTTTTTGCCAAACCCCAAGGTGTTTATAGTTGGAGAGGAATACAGAATAGGTTCATCGAATGAAATTGGAAAAAAACTTTTATGTCAGCTCTTCAGATATATTAATTTATCTAATCACAAAGGTTATCAAGCAGACATATATTAATCAATCTATATATGTGAAAGGGAAACTTTGATGAAATGGGGAACTGAAGAGACACTGCACTGTGTGGGTTATGGCTACTCTCCGCTATTCATTAGGATAGTTTCAAACCCTTCACTGTGAGGTAAAGCCCGATAGCCAGTCACTCAAAAAGCTAAATCCAATTGGTTCTAAACTAAAGCGTTGTCAGAAGGCATGCATTTTAAGGCTCCCTAATTAAATTAAGAATGATCCCTTTGGATGCTTAGTAAATCGCCATCATGGAAACACATTCTTAAATGGTTGAGAGGGGCAAGAATCCTGAACAGCCTTATCCTCTGTAGACGAAAGGGTAGTTACGATTCTAGACCTTTCAAAGATTACACAACCTGTTCTTGCCAAGTCAATCTCCTCCCTATTTCCTTTCATTATTTACAGAAATCTTACCACTTAGGTTGTATCCATTAGGGATACTAATTACGTTTTATTTTAACAAAGATCTCTAGGATGACCAGTGGGTTCGTGTTATGACCTGGAGTTTTTTTTAAGGTCATTCATAATTTATAAGTGTTCATTTAAAGCATTTTTTTACATTGATTACATGAGTAATAGCAAAACAGAAATGTATGGCATCCATTCTTCTATTAGCTATTTTGTTTCCTAATCTCTGCGCTGTGTCTTTGTGTATTTTGCATCATTTCGATGTGCAATTCCCTACTGTAGAATAGGATTCTGGAACTGTTTTACGTACATTTGTGGATTAATCAACTTAGCTCTGCATGTGTGGATTCATAGCTGTTTTGAAGAGGGGGTTCTCATTACTCAGCTTGAGAAAGTTCAGATTGGGTTCTAGGAACATCAGTGATCCCGCAAGTAGGTGTAGGGCTTTTTTATCATTCGTAATTTGCTGAAAATCAATGCTAGAGGGAGTGGGCCAGTCGGTTGGTAGCATCACAGGATTTGAACAAGGAAGATATATTGAGTTTAGTTTCATTCTCCATGAGTTGTCTTCTTCAACCTTGTGATCTACTTTTGAAGTTTGCAGGTATTGCAAGAAAGAACAGACATTTACTTGCAGCCCACATGTTAACTTCACCAACTATCAGATTCTTATCTGCAGTGCCCAAGGTTAAACAGGGGTGTATCTATTGACAGTGCAGCATGTGCAGTGGCACCACGGTCCAAGATGTGTAGGGCCCGATGGTGCCATATTTGCTAAATGAACATATGGGATCCCTTTTCCTTATTTGAATCAGAGCCCACATCAAGTTAGCCATGAAACTGATGAAGTAATATAACAATTATTTATGAAATGTGTCGTTCACAGCCAGCGGTGTGTACAGTACAAAAATATAACAGGCTACATTTGGAAGACAGTCACACCGAGAAGCCTAAAATCTTGAAAGCAATAAATGAAGGGTGATTGAAGGGACTATGGGCCTCATTGCAACCGCCTGCCAAAGTTGGACCGCCGAGCGGCTGCCTATGTGGCCGCAATCCCGCCGGCCGCATTACAACATCCCTGCTGGGCCGGCGGGCGGAAACAGAGTTTCCGCCCGCCGGCACAGGGGATGTCGGCCGTAACATTGGAGCTGGCTCCTAATGGAGCCGGCGGTGTTGTGGCCGTGAGACGGGCGTCGCGCTTTCACTGTCTGCTGTGCAGACAGTGAAAAGCAGGGTGGGGCTGTGCCTGTGGGACCCGCGACTCGCCTTCCCGCCAGCCTTTCCATGGCAGTCTCTACCACCATGGACAGGCCGGCGGGAAGGGGAGTCGTAATCCCCTGGGCAGCGCTGCAAGCAGCGCTGCCCTGGTGGATTAAAACCGCCGGGACAACCATGGTGGGAAACTGCCGGGACAAACACGGTGAGAAACCGCCGGGACAACCATGGCGGGAAACCGCCGGGACAACCATGGCGGGAAACCGCCGGTCCCGGCGGTGCAACCGCGGCCCTACCGCCACGGTTGTAATAAGGCAGATTGTACTGCCAGCCTGTTGGTGGTACAATTGCCAAAACAACCCTGGCGGTCTTTGACCGCCAGGGTTGTAATGAGGCCCATAGTGTTAAAGTCGTTTTTAAAATGACAGTTACACATGTACCCTTGTGATGACGAGATTGGCATTATACATTGAATAATATTGTGGAGGTTTTTGGTTTAGAGTTACATTTGAGTGGATCTGTTGCCCAAGTATTTTATTGTCTCAGCTGGTACAAAAATTAGGAACATCACCAAAGACAGGTATTATTCCCCTTACTAGTACATACTGAAAACAGTAAATACAAAAAGAAAGCACTTCAAAATGTGTTCCAGATTTGCCTTAATGATCCCCAACTGATAACTAAAGTAAACAAAGATAGAAATGCCCTGTTTAAAATGAAAACACTCTTTGTATGAAGGTTTTTTAAGTATAATGTCCTGGCCTTTAGGAATCTTGAAGTGTGAACAAATTGCTCGCCTTTTTTCTCTGAGAAAGTTGGTAAACCTAATGTGCCAGTCACTGGAGTTGTATATATTTCAAATCAGAACTGGCACATGCATATAGAGTTCTAACTCATTTTCATTGAACTGGTATTTTATTAATTGAGGGGCAGAGCCTTGGATAATGAGATGGAGATACTGCATGTTATTACATTTGATCCTTGCTGGACAGTGCTGTAATGGACCCCATCTTTGGGCCTCTATGTATCAGCTTCATAATGTTATTGTTACTTACCTTCTATTCGCAATAGGCTAAAATTCCCAGCTGAAATGGGAAGAATCCGTTTGTGAGTACAGACCCTCTGCCTGTTTGGTGTAATGATATGCTGATGTCCTGCACAGACACATGTATTGAATTAGAAGCCCTATCAGTAGCAGGGTGGAGATGCTAAGTGCCGCCATTACCACAGAAGGCTCCGGAAGAGGTCAAGGCTCGGAGGACAGTAATGGGGAGTCTGTAAGTCCTTTTTGAGAAAGCTTAGCTGTATTCCTCCTCGGAGGCCCAGGCTCTGAACCTCTAATGCAATTTCACACTCTGCTCTAATAATGTTAGTCTGTCTTCCCTGGCTGATGAATGGCGGATGCCGGGAACGGCAAAGGGACAGCAGGAAGGGAAGACTTGGAAAGCGGTAGACACATCAGACTGCAGAGCATGCAGAATGCAGAGAAAATAAAGAAGTGAAATGAAACCACGTCTTCATCCACCCGCTTTCCCAGTGATTTGCTCTCAACCCTCACTATTAATGTATACAGCTCTGACACTTCACACGTGGAGGTAAGGTCTCAGAATAATTATTATGTCAGACGTTCGTGTGGTAAGGACATGAAAGTAAGCCCAGGCATATTCTACTGTCTTACTTAGGCTCTCTCTCATATAGGGAAGAGGCGTCGCCACCATGGAAGCAGCCTCCTATTTAAGCAAACCACATTTTATTCTAAAATATTTTACAATTTCTTCTTGTAATTTTCCCTCCTTAAGGGGAGAATGAGTAAATGCATGTTTGTACCAGGTCCCAGATATATGCCTTTCTAATGAAGGGCACAGTGTCACTTATGCATGCTCCTTTACAGCCCCCTAAACCTGCATCATCAGACATGCACACAACATGGAAGTGGTGATATACCTGTCAGTTCCCTAAAAGCAGCCAGGTATTCTGACAGCATGCGTGGTCTGTGCCTATTGCCAGCATGCATGATGCGATGAACGATTGAGCAGATGAAGAGTCATGTCCAGAGTCTAACTGGACAAAGAATGTTCTGGTGTATGAGTCAGAGCACAGAGGAACTGTAATGCAGCCAAACAGCCTTTAGGACATGAGTACTTTTCAGCATCCTCAATACTGTTTTTTGCATGTAGCTTCTTACCTGAGACAGACTCATCCATAACTGGAACAGGACCTTGCTGAAGTCCAGGAGTTGTACAGGTGAACACTTGGCCTATCCTAACCTGCTGTTCCACTGGCCAACCTGATCTTCCTGTGCCTCAGGGGAAAGGAGTTACCAGCATCTGCATGACAACATGACTGATACGAGAATGGGACTATAAGCAGGAAGAATGTTCTGGCTACCTTTAGACGCACCACACCTGTGGGTGAATCTGGGCTCATGGCCTATCCTCTACATTTTGTTTACTGTGAATATTTCCAGTTCAGCTCCTGCAGCAGGCAAGGTCAATGCTAACATATGTGCCCAACCAGGAGAGTGACAACCCCATGTCCTTGCAGTTTGTGCCCTATTATAGAAGATGGACAATGGGCATTTTTATTGTAGACCAGAAGAGTCAAAAAAAAATTCCCTATGAGGGTACCGCTCATTTCCCCCATGGCCACAGGAGGCCCTCTAGGGAAGCCCTACTGGGGAAGCCGAACATATGCCTATGTTGTGTGTTTCCCAGTGAAGGAACCCAACATTATAGTAGATCGTACCTACATGGAGGCAACAGGCACAGTAGATTATCATGTATCACTCAATCCCAGTGAAACCATTTATGTTGGACAACCCCTGATATGCTATCTTGTGCTCCTGATAGGGCTAGCGTACAACCCTGGCCTGTGGACCTCCTTCCACTTGGAAGGGGCACTAGTCTGCCAAGAGTTAGATTATATTCATCTAACACCCACAGGATAGGAAAGAGTATTGTATATGTATTGTGCTTTTTTTAAGTAGATGCTCTTTTTAATTAAAAGGGTTTCGTGAGTTATAGAAGAGGTAGCTGTGGAACTATCAAACCTACTTATACATTATGCACTTTTCCCACATTTCTGTAGGTGATAAAAAACAACCCTGCTGTGCCTGGAGAATCGTATTTTGCCATACCTCACCTTAGGTGGAAAGTATTTTTAGCTACCGTGCAATATGTTTTCTATACATTACTGGATCTTCCTTCTGATTTTTCCATGACACTACAGGGAAATATACCAATCACTGCGGAGCCTGTGGATTCAGATGATGCCATCAAATTTTCACTGGTATGATAGAATGGAAATACTCAAGGTTAGCAATTAATGGGGTTCAGTGTTCGTGAGTGATTCCAATTTCTATGTAAGCAAAAGCTATCTCAGGGCATGCCTTTCACTGAGGAGAGGGAATATACCTTTAAAAACACATCTAAATTGTACTACCAGCTGAAGGACACGGCACTGATGTTAGTAACTAATAAATGCTTTCTAAATACTAGATCAATTACGTGGCCGTTATCGTAAGTAGAGGAAATTGATGACATAGAGAAGATCCCAACATGGTGTACTGTGAAAGTGTCTAGACCATATGTATGTTAAAGTTACCTAGAAGAAGCAGTAAGAAAGGACATCTGCGAATCTGGAAACTGGTCATCATACCTGGGCTGTGTATAGACCACCATGCAGTAGTTACATTAAATGCACAAGGGTGCATCAACAACTTCTACATTTATGTTTCCGTTAACTGGAGAAGATGAGGTATAAGATGGGTCATGGAAAAGGGTGCAACTAGCCACCTCCTACTTTTGTGTTAGATACCTGCTCACATACCGAAGGAGATCAAATGAATTTTCAACAGAATCATTGTCTCGAGTAAAGGATGCTTAAGTCAAGAATAAACACACTATATTCTTGGCCTCAAAGAAATCAGAAATATTCTTAGCATGCAAACAACAAAGTGCGTCATGACTAAGCAACATTAAAGAGTCTCCAGCGTTGAATGTTTTAACTATTGCTTGGTGCCTACTAGGTAGAACAAACTAACCAGGTTTGAAAAAAATGTTACGTCGGTGGTAAACCTTGGTCTTCAGGAATCATGCAACCCTACAGTCCTAAATAAAAGACATTCATGCTTTCATTACGCACAAGACGGAGATTGTGGAGATTCTTTCCCATTTTACCTTTTATGCCATTTGATTTTTCACATTATGTGTGTTGTTCAACTTTGGTGGTAGCCCACCATCTTATTTGGATGCGGCGCCGGAATACCGAGCCCATACAGAAAACATATTGCAAAGTTCTTTAGAAATTGTTTGCATGCTCTACATACTGATTGGCTGCTGCCCATCAAAAAAAATGTTCTCCGTCGATTTGTCGGAGCATTATGACATTCCTCTATGCAATATTTTTGTTTCTTAGAAACAAGCCCCGAAGTGGCTGTTGTTTTTGAGAAACAAAGTGGGAATGTCCCTGATGCGTACGTTTGTCTCCTTGCATGCCTGGGACTTTTCTATTTTTTGCTACCGATCAGTGGGGTTACAGGCACGAAAATGAATGTCAGAAGCCAACCCCAAAAAAGGCTGAGCCTTCTAATTCTGATTAGCTGGCAGCCATGTGGTGGTTGGTTTGCTAGCCTGAGGTTTCCAGTGGCGTACCCAGTCGAGACATTGCAAATTAAAGCCAGTGAGTTGCACCATCTCAGGTGGGGGAACAGTTGGTTTGGCGGAGAAGGGAAACTTTTGATTTCCTGTGCTTCTCCCACTATACCAAACCCTAGATGTGCCACTAAGTCATCTTATCCACCAGTCTCTATATTTCTTCTTTTCTCTTTTTTTTCTTGAGCAGTGCAACAGCATAGTTGCAGGTGCCTTCGCAGAAGGGGCTGTAGATCTCCAAGTAAGCAAGTACCAAAATCCCCCTGTGGTACAATTTCTGTCTTTATTGGAAACTCCAGGAGATCAAGCTGAAGGGTGCAGTGATCTGTTCAGCACCAACGGAAGGCCTTAATGGCAGGTCAGTGGTGCTGTAAGTCATCAATTTGGACTTCGCAATCCATTTTCAATTAATCCTCCTTCAGTGGAAATGTCAGGACTCTGGGAAATAATCACGATATAAACTATTTTACAAAGTGCCCACTCTATGCTGCAAAACAAAGCCATCTTTCTGGCCCTATGGTGGAAATGGAACTAAGAATGGTATTTCATTGATTTTCTTCTATGCAAATATTCCAGAGGGTGTTGATTGGTCCTTGATCTGAAATGAATTAAATATTGTTATCAATACTGAAGTGTCCTATTGGAGGCTCATTTCAACGCAACTTTTGATTATATAAGCATAAGTAGAGCTTTAGTATGCATGTGTGCACATTTTGATTTTGCCAACCCTTCAATGTTCCCTGGTGATTGCCATGGAGAGTCACCAATATCAGATCATGATTGACTAAAAGCCAGCACCCAGAGTCTTCACCAAAGTTCTGACTTTCTTGGCTAGAGCTCAGCACAATGAAGTAACACTCTTTCTTGTAGATACTGTTTGTAATAAAGTGCCAAAATCAGTTTCAAGTTCTTTATTGAAGGTTTTATTAGGTTCTTTATTAAAAAGCATCCCATCAATAGGTCAGACAACATCCAGGTCCAGCATCAACTGAACTCATGGAACACCGTTAACATGTCATCACTGAACTAAGAGGTCCCGAACATTAGTTAATTCTTATGAATACAGTCCTAGAATACCAGACAATTGTTTGTATGTCGCAAATCCAGCTAGATTACAACAGAATGCAGAATATAGGGCTATGCCCAGACGATTGTTTACAATGAGGTAGACCATTTGTGGGATGTAAGGTTTGTTCCATGTTGGCTAAATTCTGAAGAGATGTGATGTGCCTTTAGTTATTTTTTCAGTGGCGGAGAGTTGGAACATTTCTGTTGTGGATGGGGATGTTGTTCTAGATTCACTATCCATCATTGGAGAAGGCCTGCCATTCATTCATTTAGTTCGTTTTTGCTCTTCTTCAGTCCTAGTCAAGCAGCAATCTGGCTCCCGGTGTGATATTGCCTGCTCAGGAGACTAATTGCATTGCCAGGTACGCAGTGGTGCTGCTACTGGTGGAGCTGTATGTGTCACAGCTGTATGTGTTAACGATGATGCAGGCTTAGATTGCAGGTAGTTCCTTTGATATTGGAATGATGTGATCAGACTTCATCTGGCCTTTGATAATATGAGATTGCAGCACCTAGGATATATTTTATAAAGGCAGCTTTTAAGCCGTTTTGTGCAGTGCCTCCAACCAGCTAAGTAGTGTGTTGCCTCCATCAAGTTGAAAGAAGATGAAGGCTTGGACCACTTTTCTGAAGTCGGTTTGGAATAGGCACGGTTTCAATTGTTTGAGAAGGGAGAGCTGGTCTTATGTTATATTGGTGTTCCTGGTGATGTGCTCCTTCTTTTTATAAAATTGACCTTCTTGTGAAGGCCTGCTTTTGAGCTAGGACTGAGATGATACCTAACTAATTACCAGTGGCTGATATCAATGTAAGCATTCCACCCATTACTTTTTTGTATTTGCAATGTGATGACCTTAGTATGATGGGTATGGCCAGACGTGGGTCACTCACTGTGTCAGTAGAGCCAAACTGCACATGACTAAAGAGGCCTAGCTATGTTGAATCTGGACTTGGGTGGATTGTGTTCCGGTTCTGCCAGGACATAGCTTGGCCGTTTGTTCCTATTTAAGCAGGGCCAAGAATGATTTGTATATGGCTGGGTCTAATATGAGGTAGCATGGTGGGCAAAAAGAAATGGTGTACTGAGAGGCAGCCCTAAGTAATTATCAGCGGCTGAGTTGAATTTAAGAATCCTACCTATCACTTTTTTGCATGTTTTCTGCTTTTAAACTCGGGGCAGATATATTAATAAGTGATCGTAAAACCTCCCTTCGGTGTGCTGTTATTGTGAGTGCCCACTAGTTCACTGGGTAGATATATCACATACAACAATGACAAGACTAGTCTAAACCTTGTTAGTTACTTCGAATATTCATGATATTTACAACATAGAATGTATATGGTTTAATGGAGGATACATCCTGGAGGGGCTAATGAATTAGAAAATTAATTGAATAATAATTTTTCAAAATTACTATTTTATTGCTATCATAACGTATTAGCATAGCACAAAAAGGGAACAGTGCATTTAATTTGAATCAATTATTTTATTACTGTTTCTTTAAAACAGATTTTATGTATATTCTTTCGGTTATATGTTTCAGTGTGCCTCCTAAAAAATACTACTATGAACAGATTGTTTTGCGACTCTGAGGAAGTGACTAAAACTGTCACGGAACATATATTGGCAAAGATCTTGAAATAAAGGAAGCCAAGACATTTGAATTAATAAGTTTGTCCATTGCTTGATTAAGATATGGGACTATTTGATGGTGGGCCTTGCAGTGAGTGATGTTTATGTCTGAAACTCTTTCTTTTTGTTGGCCAGTAGGTGGAATTCTTTTTTTGGGTGGGATGAGTTTTTGGGATGAACTTGAAATCTAGTTGTGGATAAGATTCGGGCAGATTTTGAGTCCCTGAATGTTATTGGCTGATCATATTTTCAGGTAGAGTTGTGTATTCATATATCGTGATGATGCTGTCGATAAGCAGCACCCCATGGGTTCCCATGGAGGTCTTTATAGAGAATGAAGACAATAGGGGAATAAATGAAGCATGTGGGGACTCCACAGGGGACTGGGAGTTTCTGTGATCTTGATGGTCCCATGGTGAGATAGGAGGTAACACATTATGGGACTGTATCAAATATGCCCATGAGTGTTTCTATGCTGCCAGTCAGTGGTGGTGGTTGACGTTTCAAAGGCTGTAGAGCAGTGGCTGTTGGCAGTTTTAGGGGGGCGTGGGGTGGGCGGGAAGCACAGTCAAACTCATTCTTTCACACACGCATGCACATCCATTAACAACACTCATCAACATTCAAACATACACGCACGCACCAAACATTCATTTAAAAAGATCTCACACACACTAACCTTCAGCCTCGGAGGTCCCAGGAGGGTTGTGACTGCTTCCTTAGGTCAGCCAGTGAGGGAATTCAGCAGACCCAACTTCGTCACACAGTGGGATGGGGACAGTGAGACTGCTGATCCCATCCCACTCAGTGACGAGTTGTCACTGATTGACACTCGCCCTGGGCGCTTCAGGGCTTAAACCTGAAGCGCCCAGGTCGAAGTCAATGGATGACGCTTCCCCCCGTCAATCGGGGGAGGGCCTCGAGGCACCTTTGCTGAGGATCTGTGACCTCTTCAGCCCAGCAAAGTTCAGCTCAGGCAGCCGGGAGTCTGCGCAAATCGCTCATGTCTGCTCCTGGCTGCCTGACCTGAACATGAAGGGCGTCTGTCAGGTTGACCTTTGTTCACCAATCCCCTCCTGCATAATGCCATCACTGGCGCTATGCATGAGGGGAAAAGCATTGCATCATCATTAAGGAAAATGACTAATCACTATATGGTTTTAAAATAAAGCCACATAGTAATTGGTCATGTCTTTAACCATCCCGGCCCCACGCTACCAGTGTGAACAAGTTACTCTGACCCAAGCAATACGGGCTTTGATCTAATACTAAAAGCTGCATGGGAGCAAAGCAAGGGTTGGTTCGGGAAGATGAACCCAGCACTCCCAAGGAGACCAGTGTGTCTGTGCTGTGTTCTTTCTGGCTCCTAAACAGAACTCTGGTTCAAGGCGTAGAGGATGTAGCACAGCTGTAAGAGTGACCACCTCAGGAGCTGGAAGGCTGGGTTCAAGCCTGGACTTTGGTGCAACGTCCTGTGATTCTGGGAAAATCACGTAATCCTCACTCAGCTTGACTTTCTTGAACGCATTTGCGGAACAGGAGCCGGTGGTTGTGCCTTCACCTACATTGCCCCTAAAGCCTAAAAGGTCATATCCCTTCACATCAGAGCCACCTCTCCAGTTATTGAATTCTCCAAGAACCTGAAGATGTGGCTATTAAACTTCAATCTGGGCTAGCCCTGCATAAGCCCAGATTGATCCTACTCCAGTGCCAATATTCATCCTGGGTGAGAGAACGCTTCACAAGTACACATACTGTAACATGTAGTTCCCATGCAGGGTCAAATTCGGGCAGCGTTTGCAGCAGCATTCATCACTAGAGTGTGTGCAGCAGTGAAAGACTTGTACCCGATAATTGTTTAACACCATTTAATTCCTTAATTGTTAAGAAGTACTGCTAAAGAACTTTGAAAAATGTGTGACTGCCATCAGAAGAACAAATCTTAGGCGAACATGTCGTCATTAGCCTGCCTCACCCATTTAGAGTATTATTTTTTTTACCTCAAACACACCTTTTGTTATCAGGGACACCTACAACACGAGTCCTCTGCGATGGTGCCATGCTCTCATTGAGGCTACTGCCACACACCCCAAATGGAGAGAGAAGCCCTAAAAACAATAATTGAGAGAAGCCATTAGTGCAGTTAAAAGTCTCTCATTGACTGTCACTTTCCAACAAAGGTGTTTCTGCCCAGATTAGCCATGCTTAGCAGGAAAAAAGAGCAATGCCTCTGTATCCTGACATAATACAGCTAGATCTTAATAGAAGTTGATATTTGTTTCCAAACCAACCCCCACTTTGGGCTTCTGTCTTGGAAAACAAAAAGAAAATCAAACACAAAATTAATCACCAATGTACCCAAGACACATAACATTTTTTTTCACAGAAATAAACCCCATTTTGAGCTATTGTCTTTGAAAAAGAACGTAAAAGCCCACTGACCCACCATGCTGCTTTGGTATCCCTTGACTAGACAGCATCGCCCAGTTTTGGTGAACGTTTTTCTCCATGTGGCAGAAGCACTTTAAATGAAAAATCCCAACCAACCCAGCAAGGATGTGTAAATATGGTGGGTGGTTTGCTGAAGAGCTGGTGGAGGCAGGACCTCTGCTGACCTAGCAACTTGGCAGCCTGCCAGTTGCTGTCAAGTGACCTCCTTTTTAGAGTCACCCATACACTTACTTTGGAATGCCTAAACCCTTTTCCTGCCGTCTATTTATGGTTTCTTCATTTTTTTACTATTATATCCTTTGAGATCATCCTCATCCTCTCATGCTATACATCTAGTGTACTGACCACATGAACAAAACGGGCGACAGAAGGATCCATCTTGTTCTACATCTTCAGAAAATTAGAAGCAGTCACTTTAGTTTGTCACTTGCCTCTTCTCTTGTCAACATCACATGCTACCACCTTCAATCTGATCAACAGACGGTCCCCAAACCCAACAAGGATTTACCAATGAAATCTCAGACATCATCACATCTTCATCCATTCACCCCATCCAATATTCCTCAGAAAATGTGACCTCCCGCTAGACTCAAAGGAAGTGGAAAAAATCCCTTTACACATTCTTAAACACACTGAACATCAGAAAGCCCATCACCAAATATACTCCTCTGAAAGACAATACTTCCAACTTTATCATGATCATCTCACCTTCAGTTCAGTGCAAGCCCCAAATACAACCGGACTGCACTAGCCATTCTGACCATTTCACTATCGCCTTCTCCAGCCTTCATGCCACATCAACAAGCCTAAAAATTAACCCAAAGCAGAAAGACAAGCCTACTGCTCCTTCAATCAGGTTTCCATCGGACTTTTCCAAATAGAACTTCACAAGTTTGTAAAACTCCCATCAGACCACAAGATATCAGAGTACTGCTTGATGTATACAAATACTGTTCTGAACAATCACATTGCCATCAGTACATAATTAAAAATGCAGACCTCCAAATATAAACCTTTAGCATGACATTACTCACACAAACTCCCGGAAACCAAAAGCGTCATACACAGACAAGAAAACAAAAAGAAGGACAAATAGCCTTGATTACCTCACCCAACTCTTAGTACTCAACTTTGCACGCAGATTACTCTTTGTCACAGTCCTTCTCATGCATCTAGCAGGCTCACACTCAGAGCACGTGCAGCCAGACCTTTTCTACTTCAGGACTCAGCAGCATTGTGGCGAGTTCCGGCATCCGATCCATCCAGCGATGCCGCATAATGTTCACAGCTACTAGGTAGTAATTGTAACATATGTGCCTACACATCACATGTGCTGGGCTCCCTGCCATGTCGAGGGGAGTGTCACTCCTGAGCATGTGTCCTGTCAGTACTATCTCACAGCAATATGAAGCAGTCTGTGCCGTGGTTGACAGCAAGAAATTCTGTCCCATTGAATATATGCTATGCGCAAGTCTGCTCCCAAGAATAATTTGAGTAACACTGGCCTCCAAAAGGCCCCACTGAGTCGGAAGCAAAATCAGCAAATTTCTAGTGGCCGAAGAAGTGATGGACTCTGCCCAGGCCCTCCAAGTCTCAATTCCCTACGCATTTACCCGACTCCTGTGCCTCATCCTGCATTTCTCTTCGACACTCTTTGAGGTGCTACAGTGCGGCAAGAGGCCAACAACCTCATAGTGCTATGGAAGCACAAAACCGGGAGAAGATTGTCAAAGACGTTTGAGCTCTCTTAGGGGAGGGAGAGCATGGGTAATGCCAAGGCATGACAAACCTATACGGATACAGAATGTGAAATGAAATGAAGGTAGAATTCCATAGGATGCAGTGATCTTGTGCTTAACATTATGCAATGTCACCATGGACAGAAGATCAGTCCATGAAGTCTACTGGATGCCTTATCCAGCATTTCACTGTGTATGAAAGTTCACTGCATATTAAAACTGCTGCAGGTATATGCAATACCACATCACTCACCTTCACACTCCTACCTGGGCTCTCCGAATCTCTTATTGTCTTTGTGTGTTCTGGGGGACCGCACATCCAAAGAAGAACTGACCACTTACTAGTGTGGAAAAGGCCGCTTTAATGAGACAGTTGGATAAGCTTAAACATCACAAAACCTTGGCTCTACACTTTACATACTAAAACAATCTGGCCCTACTATACATCTCAATAACTAAACCAAAACCCCTCCCCTCTCCCCTAAGAAACCCCCCTCCCATGAAAACCAACTAAATCCAATCACCACTCCCCTCTCTCAAAATCCCCTCATCAACACCTCGTGCATCCAGCACTGTTGCCATCTCCTTCCATTCATGAAAACCCCTCCAAATCTTCAACCGGGTCTCCACATGACAAGCGTTTCTTGCAATAACTTTAAAAGTTGTGTACCAAAACTGCCACCAGAAAACCCTTCAGAGTTTTTCTACTCCCACCCCCACCTTCTGTAATTTACATCTTCACTGGCAAATGTAACATCTCTGTTATGATATTCCGTACCTGCATCAAGTGCAACTCAACCCCAAAAATGGATGTGGCCACCATCTGGATGAAAAAACTCAACCATTTCATATTTGATTTCTGAGTGTTAAAATAAAAAAAACTTCTCGCTTGCAAAACGTTCTCAACTCCCTGTTGCTTTTCTGACATGCCCTGTCAATCGCCCCAGGTATCATAGCTCCCCCCAAACTCTCCTGGACATCAATTTTGTCAAACCAACAGTTGCATCCACCCAGGACCCCTTAATAGCCACTAAATCCAATTTCATACTCTTCACCAGTAGCAAACCTTTTTCTTTAACCAGATCGTTTTCCCCCACGTGTACAATTAAAAGATCCGGGCATGGGCAGCCTTCCACTACTGAATTGAGTTTGGGTAACAGTTCGTACCACCACATGCCCCCCCTTGCCAACCATTTGAGTTGTACGACCCTATCAGGCAGTCCTAACTGACGACCTCCTCTCCTGTAATCTGCATGCCTCGCTGCCCACTTAAAAAAAGAGTGGCCACAGATCCTCACCTCAATATGCCCCCTCCTGGGCCCCTCAATTCAACCTAAGAGAAAAGTAATCATGTTAGTGCAAATCATGGAAAACCCAATCCAATTTCATATTCGCTGATAACAGTTAGAACGTCACCAATCCACATGCCTAATCTCTGTAGCAGTCCAACCCCTGCGATCAGCCACCATCGCCATCCCGATCTAAAAAGAGTGAATCACAAAATCTTGTGCACAGTATCCCAGAACCACAAGGGCTTTTCTCAAAGCTCCAAAACCTGCAGTGCTGGCAAATGCATCCATCCTGATGGCAAAAAACTCACTGAGCCCCCCCACCCTGCCTGCTCAACAACAGCCATCATTCACAAGGACAAACCCGTGCATATGGGTACGCAGTCATGGTGACACAGCTGCCGCAGCCCGACAGGTCGTTTTTCAACTTTGGAATCCATGCTTGCACTGTTACAACCATTGTTCTGGCATCCTGCCAACAAATCAAAATTTGGACTTTGTTTCTGACTATCTCTGTGACAGTGAATGCAGCAAAAAACAGCCAATCCATTATAATTGAAAATCGCAAAGCCTCCCAATCATCCTGGCACATGTGCACCAAAACACCAATGACCTTCTTTAAAATGCCTAACGTAACTGGTTACTTTACTTGAGCCCCAGTGCCATGTTCCCTGGACCAAGCCTCCAGAATCCGCATCCCAAGTTCCCCAGCAGTCCGCTCATAGCCCCACAACATTTTTCTGTAAAAAGCCACCCCAGCCAACTTACCGACTATCAGCAGACAAACCTTTTTCAACCAGACACTTAATGAAATGTACCAAATCGTTTTGCCAGGTTCGACCTTCATCCATGCCGCTACGACATATAGCCCCGACTGCACAAAATAATCCAATGCAAGACCATATGCCTTACAAGTAGATTCTGACAATGACCCCAGGACAAGCTGCCCTCCAACAGCTCACAAATGGTCCAGAATCACTGTCTTCCATTTGTCTGTCCGTGGTGGAAGTCCACTGAATCTCCTCCACTGAAAACGAGAAAGAGCATTAGCTGCCTCACTGTGGACTCCAGCAATATGTCGCACTTTATAAGCAATATTCATGCTCAATCACTCCAGAACAAAAACAAGCAACAATTTTCAGACCTTTGGATCATGTGCCGATTGATGGTTAACAATGTTCACCATGGATATGTTGTCCACGATGAACAGCACTGTCCTGTTCGTGAAGTGGCACCCCCAAAAGCAGACTGCAACTACAATGGAAAAAAATCCAAGAAGGCGATGCTGCACCGCCCTCTCTTCCACCCTTCTGGCTGTTCCTCTGCACATTACCAACCTTGCCAAGATATGCCAAAACTGTGGCTGCCAGTTGCATATGAAAATAGCTCGATGGACCATTTCATTTGTTCCCCCAGTACTGCCATGGGAAACCCATTGTATTCATATGGGAACATCATCCACAGCCTCAAATCCTCCCATACCTAGCTTTAAGGCAAACCTGGTAATGAGGTAGGGATGTGCCAGCAAGCATTCAACCCAGTCTCCTGCAAAAAGTCCTTCCAGCTCTGACAGCCCTTATGTAAAGTTCAAAAGGCGCAGTGGAACCTACGTGTCTTTCACCTGCGCTTTTTCTTTGACCAACATCATGTTAAACAGCTCAGTACTGCACTGCCTCTTCTCTTTGGGCAGCCTAAGCTCCATCCCAATGGAATCTAAATGAATTGCAAAAATATAAGGACCTGTAACAGGCCTACCATTTTCTCTGGTGCTAATGGAACACCCAGCTCTTTCATCACCTCCTGAAACAACAACAAACTCTCCTGACAATCCACAGACTGCGATGCGCCCACCATATAGAACTCATTGAGATACTGTGTCATGACCTTTTCTCCTGCCCTGGGCACACAAATCTTCTTCCCAAAAGTACTGATGCTTGAATGAATGAATGGAGGAATGAATGTGATATGCTTATATAGTGTGCAGCTACTCAAAGAGTGTCCCGGCGCTTAAGGTACAAACAAAAGGGAAAGCGAAAGCAACAAGAGCCTACCTCACTCTTAATTAAACAGGAAAGTCTTCAATTTTTTGCTAAATTTCCCTTCAAACAACAAATTTCAAATGCTTTAAACAATGAACATGAAACAGAACAACCCATGGGGAGAGCCTTGTCCACAAAAAACTTTCCCCCAAACTGAATGCCCAATAGCTCGTGATCCACTGGATGAACTGGCAATAAGTGAAAGGTCGAGTTCACTTCGCATTTTGCCATCAATGCACCCTGCCCCATTACATTCACCAGCTGAACAGATGGACCCACTGATGCATATTGCACCCTGCTGCACTCCTCCGGCATGACATTTTTTACAGACAAGCAATCCGGCCAACAGAGGTGATGAATCAAACAAAACTCACCAGGATCTTTCTTGGGGACCAGCCCAGTTGGCGACACCCTCATATTTTCCAGAGGCCAGTGATCACATGGCCCTTCCATTCAACTGTCATGCACCTCCTTCAACAGCTTGTTCCACACCAAAGCCTCCTGCTCCTTCACTGACTGCAAATTGCCCACCCGTTGATGTACCTCAGACCACCATAACAAACGAAAACCAAACAGAAAACCAGATAGCAACAAATCCTTTTCTTGTGCTGATCCCAAAACCTCTAGCCAAAAGCGCAACCTCCACATTAACTTGTGTACACACTTTTTCTTATTGGATTTTTGGCCATCTCTGCCCTGCCGTGATCACCGGAACAGGACCTTTGATGTGTTCCTCTGCTTTCTGAATGAATAACCTTGGGAGTCACACGGGGTAAGCATATGCTTCCACCACATTTTGAGCATTCATGGCGATATTTGCAGTAGTCCTGTAAACATTGTTCCCTGTTATAGAACCAGTAGGTACCTCCACTCCTAACCTGTCCCCAGCCTGCAATACCCACCCCCGCTGGGGTGGGATACCCCCGAAAGGGCTTTGTAAATGACCGGCCAACCGCTTGATGAATAAGTCGATGGGTCGGGCTGTTCAGATGTCATTGTCCGCAAAAACAACTCATCCCCAAACACCCTCCTCTTCCTCCGCGAGGTGGGCTCTGAATTTTTCATTGTGAATTGCCAATGCCCACCCTCCAAAAGTAATCTGCACCTTCCGCACTACATCTAAATACTTTAACAACTCTATGCACCTTTGTGGGTACTTTTCGCACTATACACTTGCATACATCATCAAAAAGGCAGTGGTCCAGTTCTCTACGTTAACTGGCACCGTAGGTCTGGGGGAGAGCTCGTATTCTTCCTCCTTCGAACCTTCTTTCACCTGCACCTACCTACACAATAGCTTAGAGATTTCTATATGTTCCCCTTTCCAAATGTGCTCCTTGGTAGACAGCATCAAATGGGCACTTAAAGGCTTTGTGATGCCCAAATAAGGAAGTTTTTTTGCACGTCTTACTTTCTTTTTTCTCCCCCGAGCTCTTATCCTCCTCCCCTGCTAGTGAAACCCCAGAATACTGTGGTTTTACCATCGCCTCCGCATCCGTACCCTGATCCTGTATATACTTGCTTTCTACCAAACAAAGACCACCATCCCCTTGTATCTGCATTGTAGACCTCACTGCCTCTACCCCCACCTCCACTCCCCCAGCCGCAGTGCACACCACGCTGGACTCCTTACCTTTCTGCAAGACCGGGGCCCACACTGAAGCTGTCCATCATGCCAGTTGTGACTCCTGTTAGCTGACACTGTCTGCGTTGATGTAGCCACAGCAGACTGCAAGACACTAACAATCATCCTGTTAGCATCCCCCCAACCAACCCCGGTGCACATCCTGAAGTGCTTCCCACCACACAACCTCACCACCTTCAGGCTCCACAACCTCCCCTTCCTCCAATTCATGCTCAACATAACCATGCTCCCATTTGGCTCCTCACACACTACCCCGCAATCCACCCTTGCATTTGGCACTTCTTTGTCACCCACACCCCCTTCACCAAACTGTGCATCAAACAGGTCCAGTGAAGGGTAAAAATCCTGCAAGGTGGGTGCACTACCAAATCCCTGCCGCTCCCGTGAGTGGTCCCATGCTGTCCCAGAGCCAGACCCTCCCGACTGTCCGGATACCACTGCTGCTGATGGCCATACCTGGAGCCCCTGGCTGACACTAATCTGTCCCTGTCCTGCCTGCAGTATGCCACTTGGGGGCCCATCATAGCACCAAAACCACCTATCAGGACCCCATATGGAAAAAACGTCAGCCTCAACCTCACCACAGAGTGCGCCATTGGCCCAGGGGCCCACAACCTCTCACCCCCGCACTCGGAAGAAACACCCCTCGACTGTCCCAGGAAACCCTGTATGCTCTCTTTTCCCCCTTTCCAGCTGGTGTCCTATCGTGCCACCCAGTTCCACATTACTGGAAATGCCTGTGACTCTTGACGTCATAACTTGTGTCACAATTTTGGCACCTTCTCCCTCACACCTGTCCTGTGCTATTGCAGTTCCCCCGGGACATACGGTTCACCTGCTACACAGCCCCACTGTATCCCCTTCCCACCCCTCTCCCCTACCTGATCTGACACTCTCACAATGCAGGGCCTTGGAGCCGGACTGGAATGTATTTCTGATGATGACTAGAGGGGAATGGCTCTATGGCTGCTATCGCAGGGATATTTACTCAGTACCTGCCCTCTCTACATCTCTAGCTGTTCAATCAAAGGGCGCTTTGCACAAAAGATCCAGTGCTGCTTTTTATTAATAGATGCTTTTTTCAGAGGTTGAGAGTGTCTCTCCCGCTACCCCCTGCCATTTCCCCCGCAGGCCCTGAAGCACCCAGCTGAGTTCAAAGGCCGAGCGCAGGGTCTACACCTTGCTCAACTTGCATCTGGTGCCCTGCTCTAAGCTTAAATTCACCATACATACTGTTGAAAATAGATTTTTTTTATGTATTGGATTTCATCAAATATTTTGGTGGGTCACAGCAAGAATCTGACCATTTTTTCATCTGCTTTTCTTGAAAAAATCCTCGAGTTAGAAAGAAAAAGCATTTTTTGTAAGATATAAGGCAGCTGCGTTTAAATATTTCTAGATTACATGTTCACAATTGGTTCATATACTTTGCTTTTAAGCTACATTCTTAATTCAAATTTGCTTTAAAATGCATCATTTTCACTATTTTTCAAAACCGTCTCGGGGAGAACTACTCAAATCCTCCTTATGTCAGTAGGGCTTTGCTTGCTTCCTACCTAAAACTCAGCTCCAACTTTTATGTCCCACCACTTTGAAATGTCATCAGCGGCCACTGACTTTTTAACAGAGGAGACCTAAGCTTTCTAGTGCAATAGATTCTGCAGTTCAGTTCAGAATCTATCAGTCTGCCGGTACGAATGTTTTTCTCTTTCTTTGTATTCTGCAACTTCAGATACCCCCCGGGAATGCCTATGCTCTTTATTTATTGCTACGCCTCCTGATGCTTGCCTAATAGGAATGCAATCCTGATAACGACCCCCAAATTCAACCATTGCGCTTGAAACGTCTTCAACAAAAGGGAAGTGGACCAGCAAGTTCCCAAATCCATATTAATTTCATCAATACACATGGAAGTATGTTTGATCATTTGAACACATTAAGGTCAATTTTTATACTTTTTTAGCGCCACATTTGCGCCGCTTTTTGATGCAAAAACGGCGCCAACTTGCAAAATACAATTACAATTGCTTTATCGTTGCTTTTTCATCTACATACTCACAAGCAGTTCTTCAGCACTATGCAGCCATGCACAATCACACTGTTTTTGAGTATATATCGAAGTATTCGAAAATGGATTCAACTTAACAATACACCTGTGTTACCCACAATCTGACTTTCTATTTTAATACACTCTTACCAATAATTTTTATAATTACCTGGACATGAATTCAGGCCTGAGACTGAATGGTATTTGATTTGATTTGTGGCATGTGGATACATTTAGGATACTCGATATCCAAGTTAAAACCAGGAATTCGTTCTGTTTTGTGAAATTTTGTGGATGAAATATTGATTTGGTTAACATTTACCTCACCCAGTTTCAGTTCAGAGGGGTAGTCCTGGCTTTTGATGGATATAACAAAATCAGGTGAGGTTCGAAAGCACACACTGGCCTTTCAGCTCAGAGAAGAGTCTTACATAGTCTCTTCCTTCTCTGTTTTCCTTGTTTAACCGCAATCTCCAGATACATGGATCTTCCACAGCAGGAGAGTAAAGTGAAGTAACAGGCAGAGTGCTCTGCGGGTATCATGAGTAGGTTTGGACGCTGGTAGGTTCAACTCTAGTGTAACCTGATCAGGTCTCTGTCAAAGGAAAGATGGCCTAATCTCCTTTTCTCAGAAATCATTCAAAGTCTTCAAAAGGTAGGGCTACTACAAATGTAACACCTGCCTCATCCAGGTACGATATTGGGAATAGTTGGGTTTTCATTGTTGTACAGTACACCAAGCATAAATTAATTAATTCAGCTTACACACAAATTTACTCCATCGAAACCTTGTGATGGTTGCTTTCGCACCACTAAACTCTCAAGTGAAACGGTTGGCAAAAAAGTTACTTTCCCTTTGTTGTCACTTCCCCTGTGCCGCTAGGATTTCTTTATAAAGGAGGTCCTCTTTTCTTCCAACGTATTGCTTTCAATTCCACAAATAGCTATATACTGTTTTTTTCAACCGGCTTCTTCTATCATTAGACTGAGCCATTGTGTTCCAATACAGCTCTGGAAATTACCCATGTGCAGCGGGGAACACAGCGAGTGCCAAACCAGAATTCTCCTGGCCCCTGCATCCCAAACAGTCATTCCAATATTCCAATGAATAGTTATTGCATTATTTCAATTAGCTACCAAAGTTTTAATTTCTTAGTGCTTCTTTAATAAGATTCATGTATTCCTTTGGAGTTAATACTCTCATTCATTTTTCATAGTTCGAGTTGATTGCACTCTCCCATTTATCTCATTTGAGTTCAATTATTTACAGTGTGCATAACATATGAAGTCCCAGTGCCTTTCCAAGGTATCTATTTCTCCTTCTTCAGACCCAGGGCCCTTTCAGTGTTTACCACACTTTTAAATAAAAACATCGGGTTCACTTGCATTTTTTTTAAATACATGATATAGTGAATTTTAGGCCATTGATAACATCATATTATCTGAAACATGGCTCTTTTTTTCACAATTGCACTTTCAGTTCCTATTACGTTGCTCTCATAGAGAGAATGAAAGATGCTCTTATGGCGTCCGTGTCCCACATACAAATTTTACTACAGAAGTTTAGTATTCAGTCCACAAAGGTGTGCTGTCTGTCAATTCCTAAATACTTCTCATTGCCTCATACCATCTCTTTTTGTCTCCACAATCGCATGCACATCTGGGAAAACGCTGCTCTCTACTCTCGAGGCGCACTCGTGAATTGTTGACAATTGTGCTTCCCTTTTCTGCTCCAAAGTGAATTGGTCGCCACTTAACCTATAATCGTCGGTGGTCATTACTGCTTCCGGTCTTCACTCCTGTCAGCTAGACCTCGAGCTGCAGTTTCAGATCTGCAAAGTGGACCAGTATTTCTGTAAATCCCCTACTCTCAGAAAAAGCAGTATTAATCTAAAAGGGAAAGAAATAATTGAATCTAAATAATGAAGCCAAAAAAAAATAACGTGGTATTTGATTGAGATAATGCGATAACAAATAATTGATATATAGGGAATGTGGGCAAAGAGGGACCAGGAGTTTTCTGACTGGGCACATACTGTGCTTCCCTGCTACATATGTGAAGGAGATCCCTAGTGTTATAGTGGGACAGAGTGCAAAGCTCTCAAATATTACACTTGTCTCCATCCTCTCACTCTCCCTGTATGTAGCAGACTAAGTCTACCAGTCTAGTAATGGTTTTTCCTTTTGTTCTATATGTATGACGCTGCACTGTACATCAACAGGAGAAGTACTCTCACCCCTCAACATCTTGAGAGAAAGACGACCTGAGGAGCCTTGTACCATTTTACCTGGAGTTATACTCAATACCTTTTGAAAATAGACATATGGCTAGCCAGCCTTGATGGTTCCTACTCAGAAACACTTTTACTTAACATGAGTGCCCCCATACTGTTAGGTTAATTAGGTGCTAACAAGTGACAGTCACTTACAACCTATAATTTACATTATCCTAAGAAACACCGCTCACACTCTGAATGAAAACTGTTCTATTTTCCGGATCAAACTCATATCTTATAGATGTCTAGTGCTCAGTCACTAAATACTTGTAGAAAATAGAGATCTTACTCATGCATGGTTTTGTTAGTAGATTCCAACATCTCAGTAATTCCTGATAGTGTTGATGTTGTCCAATCTTCAAGGAACTACTTTTAATTTAGGAGAATAATATATATAGCAGGCAAACATTGCAGGGTTTGTTGCTGAAGGAATGAACCATCTGTTCACTCTCAGTCCACTGTCCCCTCTAACCTTCTCTATATTTGAGGTAGGATTTTGCCAAATATGCCAGTTATTACATGTGAGAACATACACTCTTAAATTATCGTGAGCCTTTGTTAGACCATCTCTGTACATCTCAAAGAATGATCAGCATGTTTGAAGCAACAGTATCTATTTGTATAACTTTTCAATCCTCAAAGTACAGTTTCGGCATTTTACTATTTGAAATGTCCACTAATAACAGAGTTTTAATACTTTACAAACAGTGCAATTTTTAAGAAGGTTAACATATTATGGGCAATATCTCTATGATCTAAACAATGAACTAAACAAGAAAAGCACACTGGAATAAGAAACTTTCAGTGATGTGCACAATACTTTTTCCTTATTTCCACTTCTCCTCAGGCATATCAAACTGAGAGGGAATGGCCTCATAACTATCCTAATTAGGGATAGTAAGAAATTTGAGCTCTATAAGGACACTGATGTTATATTTATTTACGCCTACATTTATACATTTCAACTTCTGGTTCATTGATCATTATTGGAGGATTATAATTCCTATTATTCGGCTATATAATTTAGGATCCTATTGGTTTGCCTGAGTTCCAGGTTCCACCTCTTGCCTCTCATAAATGTAAGGGTTTTGCGCAACTATATTCAGCTGAAAATTCATGATTTTGGAACCCCTCTCATGACTTAACGTGAGACGATCCTAAGTGAGTGTCTAGAGTGAAAACTCTGCGCTTGGACCACCTCAAAAGAAGGCTCTTCAGGAGACTGAGGCCCAGATTTATCAAAGGATTACGTTGCCCTTGTGTCACGCAGGGTGTTGCAAGGGTAACGCAGATTCACCAAGCCACCCAAGGCCACCTTGTATGGCCCTGGTGTGCTTGGTAAATATTGAGTAATGCAGGGCAACACAAGTCTCTGTCTTGTATTGCTCTGCACTGGGGAGGGGTCACATGGGTGGAGCATGGATGTTCTCATGAATCCATCCTTGTATTTTGGTGCAATCCAAGATTTACCAAGACTAGTATACATGGGAATGTGTTGAAATTGTATGCCCTCCTGACAGAGGTGTAATGAGAAGAAATATATTTATTTCTCTTAATTCTTTGCTCTTTCTAAGTGCATTGCATTCTTCCTATCATCTTCCGTTGAGCTTGCTTTCAGAGTTCTGAACGATGGAGACATCCATGTGTGAGATTAGACTGAAGGAGGTCCATTTGGTGGTGAGACAGTGTAGGATGGTTGGTAGTGAGTGGGGCTTTGGAAGAGGTAATAAAGTTGGATCTGATTTTGTAAATCGTCTTGGTGAAGAAGAGGTTGATGGTGCTGCATTTGTCAGCTGAAGCAGTAACTGTTTGTTCTGGTAGAGGATTGGTGTAGTGTTTGAGATAGGGCTTTGCTTCTTTTGGTTACCTCATTGATGATGGTCTTGCAGTAAAGTCCATTATCCGTGATTAAGTGGCATCAATTATTAGAGCTGTGATTTTTCAGTATGATGAAGTCATCCAATTGTTTCTTTTACTGTTTTCACATAGTACCTTTATTTTCATTTAGTTCTTGAGCGTACCAGGGTGCTGAGGTATTTTGCTTGGTGGATCGGGTTTTCAGCAGAGAGTGTTGTAGATGTCAACTAGAGTACTGATATCTGTGTTGGGTCAGAAGCATTCTGGCAGGTTGTTTATATGGTCTTGAGTCTTCTCCACATATATGTCCTTGATGTAGCGGTAGGTTACTCTTTTCGGTGGTCATTGATGCTGAGATATAGTATATGCAGTAGTGAAGGAGACAGCAAAATGTCCAGAGCTATAGGACTGACAGTGGATATTAGGGAACACTTATACAATGAGGTCAAATGTATTGCCTTTGGAGTAGGTTGTGTTTTTGCTGAGTTATTTTACTGCCAGTGAGCTGAGAAGTGAGCAGAAGGCTTCCTTCATGCATTTGATGTTGGAGATTGTGAAGAGGCTGAAATCTCTGAAAAGTGTGGTGTTGGAGTAAGTCAGAGATGAAGAGGCCTGAGATGACTTTTAGGGAGTGTTTGTTTGGTCCAGGTCCTATGCAAATCAGATGAAAGGAGGCTGTTTTGGAAGCTTAAAAAGCTAAGTTGCAGGAGACATAGCTGTGGTAGAGTTGTTAAGAGTGTAGGGGCAGGATGTTCTGTGTATGACCTTTATTGAAAATGTGAGGGTGCAGCATGCTACCAAAATGATTTTGAACAGACAAGTTTACCAGTAAAACTAAGAAAAGCTGCAGCATGTGCACTTTCTAGAGATCATCAGTTACAATCCAAAGCAGTCAACAGTTGTTGCAATTCTCAAAGCAGGGGTACCAACTTCTACCACTGGTTATCCCTCAATGATATCACTAACAGGATCATCAGAGCCTCCTTCTCACTTCTTGAGTTCTGCAATAAGGTGAAAGCCTGGCTCTTCGAATTACTCTGAGGGGACACTCATCTCCACACCTGCTCAAGCACCTGGATACCGTCATGGGTGATTAGTGTGCTATACAAAGAGACATAATATAACATATTATAGCATTTAAACAAACTCTGAAAAAACACTAGGTGCAAGATGTAAAAAGGTTTCTGTGGTCGCAAATTATCCGATTTGCAGAATCAGGCCATTTGCAACAGCAAAAAAGCATTTTGGGATGTACAAATGCTATTTTGCAATTAGGATTGCGATTCGGTATTGGGAAGGGGAGCGTTAAGGGTGTCCCTTCCTAATAGCGACTCGCGACTCGCAGGGGGATGTATGAATGTTTTGTAGACAGAATGCGGTCACAAAACATTCATAGTTTACCACCAACTTCAAGTTTGTGGTAACCCATTCGAAAAAGCGGAAAGGGTCCCAAAGGGACCCCTTCCCCTTTGTGAATGTGGGTGCAAACATTTTTAAGAGCAGGCAGCTGTCCCATGGACCACTGCCTACTCTTAAAAAAAACAAAAGAAATGTTTTTAGCTTTCTTTTCTAAATGTATCTCGTTTTCCTTTAAGGCAAACAGGCTGCATTTTTAAAAAATGCTTTATTTAAAAGGCAATCATAGACATGATGGTCTGCGGACCCCAGAAGGCCACCATTCCAGTGATTTTGGCCATTCCCAATGGGTCACAAATTGCAACCTGCCTTGAATATTGATGAGGCAGGTCCATTTGTGACCTGCTGGGAATTGCAAACACTGTCAATGGTATCCATGCACATGAACGAAGATAACGAAGTGCAAAAAAAAGAAAAAATAATGCAAGAGTCATTTCTCACTTATGCACTCAGAATCTGGATTGTCGTCCCTATATACGTTAAGGCGCACCTCTTTAAAGAACATTGCATCACAACAAAGAAACAGACAACCTCTGCTCTCAGAACCCCGCTTGATTGAGCCTTTGTCCTTGACCCTGTATAACGCTGTGATGCTTTTTGGGCTAGGTTTGTGATGTATGAAGCCCACACACATACATACAGTACATACACGTTCATTATTTAGGTTTTCTATTATCATTTCGCAACAGCCTAAATGAAAAAAGTAATCTTGCTATTTGCTATGCATGGGTTTCAAACGTTTTGGGTCTATTTACATTCGCTTGCTGATATCATGAGTTTCGTGCAATTAATAATTATAATTGGAAATGAAGATAAAACAATTTGACTAAATGTGAAATTTTTGACATCCTATTCAAAAACCTCAAGAGTAAACATTGAGGCTATAACAGAAAAAATCTGAAATTACTTTCCGGAAAACATAACTTCTTTTCAGACAGCACCAGCAATGAAAGCAGCAGACCTTGCATCAGCATGGTCCGACAGCCAACCTCTGTACCTCTGTTACTTAGGCAGCCTGCAAGTCGACATAGTACAGCTGTGTCATTTATGTTCACATCTCCAAAACACTTAGCATGAGTGCCCAACATGCATCATGCAAAACCTAAGTAGGATTTCAAAACACCTCCCCTTTCACAGCTACATATTTGGAGAAGGTGCCTCTTGTGTAGGGGACTTCTCTGCGTGATATTTGTTGGAATGGATGATGACAGACATGGACATGGCTCAGTGCCTCGCATATGTAAGTAAGACCAAGGAGCGTCAAGGCAGCATGTGCTGGCATCGCCATCCCTTGTGATTTCGGAACAATGATGGCGACCGCTTTTTAACACATGAATCAAATGACCTTGCAGATTCAGCGACTTCCAGACAATTGCTGCCGCCATTAAGATTCTATTATCTGCCTGGCTTTGGACAAGCTGGAAATATATTCTCTGAGCTTTTAGCTTTTATTCAGCGCCTCCTTTTAAAGTCTTGTATGAGTTCAGCTCTGCAGCGTGGGTTTGAACTACTGCTAGAAAAAGAATCGAAAGGTTGCAGACTAATTTTAGGATGCCTTGCCATCTGTTTCCATGAGCGGCGTTGTTTTTCATCTCTTCTTTCTGATGTACTTTCATGAAAGCCTTGCAGATGGGCTAAAAATGAACCCCAGCTTTTCTCCCTGTGCGTTGATCTGACCATCCATCCTTTAATTTGAAGGCCGACCTATGAACCCTGTAACAGAAAAGTAACACCGTAAAAAGGCAGCAAAACTTGGACGAAAAAATATTCTATTACCGTGGTGATGCAAAACTTGATAAGCACATCTTTTCTCGGAAAGGTCAGCAAAGGTCCTGTCCCAAGTTCACAAAGGCATTGTGCCGGGATTGTGTTACTTTTTTAAAGCTCACCTGAAAAGTCTTCTGATGAGATTTACAAATCAAAGCAAATCGTGATTTGCCTTGGATTGTAACCCTTGTAATTCAACTCAGTGCAACAAGCTGCCTTGTGCTGCTTTGCATCAAAGAGGCATTCCAGCATTCTCATGGGTGTTGCATTGCATTCCCATGCAGCTACCCATGGCTTTGGACACAAATCACTATGTATAAAGAATTGTAGACAGGGATTTGCTCCACAATCCTGTTCTCCCTGAGACAAGCAAAATAATGAGAAATGTTTTCATTTCTGCTCCTTTTTACCTCTTGGCATCTTTACTGCATTCTACAGCACACATAAAGGAGGAAACTGACTTAAAGAATAGTATATTTTTGGTCACAGGAAAGAACTCCCCCACCCGTGCACAAAATCTATGCTGACCACAGTTATATGCACTAAGACCCACGGGTCTATGCATTTGGAGGGAACAGAACTGCTTCACTTCTTAGTAGTTATGGGACAGTTCTACTCTTTCCGATTCATGCAACAAGCTTTACTTGCTGCGCTGCTTTGCGTGAACTTGTTTCAGATCTGGGCCTCTGTCTAGGAGTTCGGTGCTTCCTGGTTCAAGAGGAGAAAATAATGAAAGGGAACACATTTCAGACTTGAAACTATTTGAAGCTCTTGTAGTGAGATGCTCAATGGAATAATTAGATTATTGCTGGTATTCCTCCCATGAGTCACAATATTTCTTTTTGTACAATGCTCATCACCTGAGCCTTGTACCTAGTGCTACAGACAATGAAAATGCAATCTATGACAGTACAACAATAAAGGATCCTGAGAAGGTAAAAACTTCCAACATCATTGTATTCACCAACTATCAAATACTGGCCATCTTGGAAGAGAGAGTATGGTACATAAAGTATGACCGTGCATAGAGGCAAGATCACAAGGTCTGTACTACTCAACAAGCAGTTCCTTTGTAAAAGCCGTAAAATAAAATATTTCGTTATCGTTTCATTTTACAGCTGCTGGCTCAGGGAGGGGCAGGGCTGGGCCCCGGGATTGGGGAAAGGGGAGAGTGAGTGGAATCTGTGCATTATGTGCACATGTGTGTTTGCCCGGCAGTCTCAGGCCGGCCAACACACATGCACAGGTAGGTTCCTCCAGCCCGGCTGTGCCAGGTTGGAGAAACTGCACAGGCTCCAGTGCAGTGTCTGAGCGGCAGAACAAGTCACTCAGACCAATCATGATGCTGCTTTCATGCTAGGTTTAGCATGAGAGAAGAACCAGGATTGCTGAGGAGCCTGTGCTGGTGTCCAAGTGAATACTGGGACGCCAGAAGAAAAGCAGAGGAGTAGGTGGCGACAGGAACAAGGACGTTTTTTTAAATTATTATAATTTTATTCCTCCCCTGCATCCCTGCCCCTACCCTTGAGATATGCGGCAGCCGCAACTGAGAGGAATGCTAGCCCTTAGCCCGGTGGGTTTCAAGTGAAAGTTGCTAAAGGGTAAAGCTAGATCAGTAGTGTCAGTGTGTAATGAGATTAAACTGCTGTGTCACAAGGAAAGGTTTCTACTCCCTAGCTCTAGTTGGGGCACATTGTTTGGGACAAACTGACTGGTAGTGAGATATTCCTCCCTGTGTCTCTTCAATAATACCACATTACTTTTAAAATTGGAGATATCACTGAGTGCCCATAGGTGGAAGCACAACAGTTTTTCTAACTGACTAGTGTGTGTACCTTACTCAAATGCAATCGGCCTGATGCACTAAGTGTTTTCAAATTTGAAAGCAATTGTACAAAACGAATTTAAAATGCACATGGACAATGCTCCCAAAGCAAATGAAACATACTAACAATTGTTTTCACTGCATCCTGTGCTGTGGATATGCAAAGTGAATAAACAACACCAAAATACTTAGTGAATCTAGTAAAAAAACAGGAAAAACACAAAATATGCATCTGCGTGGTCACCCGAGATATTTTGTGTTTTTCTGGACCCTATATTTCTGCTGGTTTTAGAACTCTATTCTCTTTACTTCTGCTAACCAGTATTAAAGTCCCTGTGTTCCCCCTTTTAAATGGGTGATTTGGCAACTCCTAATTGGCATAATTAACTTGCCCATATGTCCCTAGCGAAGTGGAAGTTAAATGACATAGTGGAATGCAGTACATATTGTGCTGTCAACCATAGCGGCAGTGCAAACATGGCTTCAGGCATTTCATTGGAGCCTGACTGCAGCAGTGTATAAATTGGCATTCAGCCTGTCAAGGTAAACCCTTTTGGCAGGTCCAAAACCACCCATTTAAATATTAATAACTCACTCCTTTGTATGCCTTGTAGCTCAGAAGTCAGGGGCCATGATATTTAAAAGTAGGAGATGTAACACTTTAAAGTTAACATGTCCCTACAGTGAGTTGCAGATAAATGCTATTATCACTGTTAGAAGGCTGGCTGGCCCACATGGAAAACAGACTGCAGTACAAATATTGAATCTCAAGAATGTGATTAGCTAGAAAAATGATGAACATCTATTTTTAATCATCATTAAAAATCCAATTAAATCATAAAGTCAGATTTGTAAGAAATATTAGGGAAAAATAACTTTTAGAATGTTACTTTTCCTTCCCTAAAATTCCTGGAGGCTAATTTTCATTTGCTCTCCAGCTTTTCCCAGCCAGTGATTAACATTTGAATGGGTGTGAAATGATTTCTACGAGCAAATAATAGGCAGGCCTGAATGGGCATCGATGATTCGCCTGTACCGCACTGTCAGAAATGGGGTTACTGCTTGATTGGGGTGTGAGCCCTGGTCAAGCAGCAACCACAATCCTAGTCATGGTAAGGAACAAGCAAACCCAAGATTAACCCGTGCTCAACCCCCTGGTAGTATGGCACAGAGCAGTCAAGCTTAACTTAGCAGTGTGTAAGGTATTTGTGCAACACTTCAAACTGTAAAACAGTGAAAACCCCACACAAAAAGTATCTCACACCAGGTTAGAAAAATAAAGCTTAATTTGATAAATAAGACAAGAGCAAACTGACAAAAATCCAATCCGTAGAACAAGAGTTATGAATTTGTTAAAGAATAAACTGCAAAATAGCCCCTGAAAGCATAAAGTACCAACCAAGATATTTGTTTGCCTGCCCTGGGTCAAGGTCAAAAGTTCAAGCCAACCGCGAAGGAACATTGGTCGGACACAGTCCCATATTATATCCTCTGAAGGGTTACTTTCTCAAGTTTTGTACAAAGAGTCCAATTTGAGTAGAAGAAGGAGCCTGGAGAGCATTGCTAGTGAAGGTCGGCATGGCGTGAAGAGCAGGCCCAGTATCACAGCCTGGAGTTTTGCGATGGCGGTCCAGGCGGGAAATTGATGCTTGCTGTGCAGAAAGACAGGTTGTTGGTGGCTTATGTTGAATTTCCGTGCAAGCAGTGCAGTTCTAGTGCAGATGGGCCGATTCAGGGTTGCAAAGAGCCCAAAAGCTTGAATTAAGAGCCTGCTGAGCAACACAAAAGGTCCAGGACCTGAGGAACACCACTGAGGAGATGGGAGGGTCAGGAACTCGCTGAAGGAGGCCAGGATCTATTGGGCAGCCTTTATGTCTCTGAGGCTCAGATCCAGAGGCCAGCAGACTAGCCCTTTGAGTCACTCTGGGGCCCTGGGTTCAAGATGGGCCACAGGTCCAGTACTTCTTTCCCAGGGAAGAGGGCAGCAGGCAACAGATCAGCATAGCAGGGCAGCAGCTCCTTGTAGATCAGCAGTCCAGCAGAGTGGGAGTCCTTCTAGCAGCACAGCAGTTCTTCTTCCTGGCAGAATATCCACAGGTTCAGAAGCATACTGAAATGGTGTTTGTCTGAGGTTCTTCTTTTATACACTGGTGCCCTTGTTCTGGAAGGAAGGAGAAGCTTCTAGACAATGGCTTTGAAGTGCATGGAATTCCACATCTCCCTTGTCTTGGTTCTAAGCCAGCTGAAGCTGGCTGATGGGCTGGCTGATGGTTGTTAAACCCTTTATGTGAAGGCCGGACACAGCCTAACAAGGTGTAAGTGAGGATGGCCCTGCCTCCCCCCCTCCCATCTGTCGAGACGGGGCCACTCACCTGAAAAGCAGGATGTCTGCAGGGGTGCTGGTATGCCCCCGACCTCCTGGAACACCTCTCGGCACTTCCTGGCGGGCACAGAAACCCCGGCAGGTGTTCCAAAAGGAAAGGGGGAGTGCAAGAGAAAGAGACAAAACACTGCACTGTCTTGCTGGTCCAGCCAGGCACCCTGTATCTTCGTGGGGCAGGTCGTTGTTGACAGAGTGATAATAGAGTTAGTACAGTCAACTTCCTTGAAACTGAATCTCTCTTTCTGATATGGGCATGGGAGCGGTAGAAGAACACCTAGATGCTCCAGCACTTTTCTTGGATAATAATAACTGTTGGCACAATTACTAACACTGCATTACCAAAAACCCAAACTGAGTACCATAACAATAAGTACTGTGACACTAGGGCTGGCTTCACAGAGATTCACTGTTGCACACTACAATTAGAACTGTGGTTGCACTTATCATGCACAAGAAAGACAAACAAGGGCATTCTTTATATCACATATAACTTTCCTGCATGCATAGGGTTAAAATAAAAGGAACAGAAACAATCCAAGAAATACAAATGTCCACTCTGGGTTTAAACAGTTAGGGTGGCACAGTTTGGTTTAGTTTCACTGTGTGTGTGAAAAAACCCTCAAAAGCAAATTCCTCAAACCTGAAACACAGGCAAGAATGACACAATTCAAATCCAAGAGTTATGCTATTAGAGAAAGAAAAGTCATGTAAATGCTCTTTTAAAATTGCACTGTCACTTTTTTTAGTACTTGAGCTCAAGCATATTTCCTGAAGCACATTTAGCCAAGTAACTACAATATTAATGTAGAGTGTTCAGCAATGCATTTGTCTCTTCAAGATTAGCACTCTGCAAAAATACGAGGTCTGAAATACACCAGCTGTTCTAGGAAATTGTGGTGCTCAAAGAACAAACTCCCTGGAGAATACTAGTCACTTAGCTGCAGTCTTTTCCGGAGTGCTGGAGGAATGCCTGGTGTCAGCTGGTACAGGAACAAAGAAAAGAATTGCCTCAAAAGTCCTGAATACGAGGATGACAGCAGGGGCTGGACTGCCAAATCAGATGCCGAGATCAGGAAGCAAAACAAAGCCAAGCAGGGAGGCATACTTCACTCTGCTATTTATAGCCAATCAGGAAAGCAGTTGAGTTTCCACATGTGGATGAGTCACCACACCCAATTAGAAGCACATGTCTACACCACACCCAGTTAGAAGCACATGTCTACACCTGCTCACATTAGCAAACAAGCATTGGTAAAACAAGCATTGATAAAACCAATTGTGTAACACTGCACATTATGTTTACTTAGAAACATTAAGGTTTAACCAAGAACAGAGCAGGAGGCACTTTGGGGATTCCTGACACCATCCTGCCAGTTATAGCCCTTCTAGTCACTTCTAAGATCCCATTGTGTGGCTGTCTAGGAGGAATACACAAATCCCAATTGCCAATTATATTTATATATATAATTATACCCAGTCATGTGACCAGAGACAGACTGCAGGCACCAAGGGGGTCATTATGAACACGGGGGGATTCCCCATTGTGTTCATGCTGGCGATCTAAACACAGACCGCAAGCCTGTTTAAGACCCCGCCAGCCCAATACTGAACATGAAACAGTGTTTCCGCCAGCCGGCCCAGCAGAATGCTGGGCCAGGACATTGCCGCCGGCTCCACATGGAGCTGTCATCAATGCCGCAGTGCGGCAGGTGCAGCAGCACCCGTCGCGCATATCACTGCCCGTAAATCAGGCAGTGACATGCGTGATGGGGCTGTGCACGGGGGCACCTGCACTGCCCATGCCAAGTGCACCCCTTTCATAAGCCTTTCCCTGGCGGGGAAACCACCAGGGAAAGGCTGGAGGAACACGGGTTCTTTATCCGGAGGGCAGCGCTGCCCTGTCGGATTGAAAGCTTCGCCATCGTCAGGCTGCCTGTCGGCCGTAGCCTGGCGGTGGCGGAAGGCCACCTGTGGGGATTTCCCTGTGTTCAGAATATGGTGGTCCAGACCGCCATGCTGGTGGCTGTAATTTCCGTCACCACCGTCATGGCGGTCTTGACCGCCATGTTTATAATGAGGGCCCAAATGTCTAAGGCAAGAATGTGCACACTTTCACAAAGTGGCATTTTTAGAATTGCAATTTATAATCCAACTTCACCATAAGTTAGGATTTAAAATTGTGATTCCAGAGACACCAAACATGAAGGGATCATTTCTTTCCATCTCAAAATGACACTGATAAAATCTAATAAGGCAACTCCAATGTTATCCTATGGAAGAGATAGGCCTTGCAGTAGTGAAAAACAAATCTGAGAGTTTGTCACTACCAGGACATGTAAAACTTAAAGGTACATGTCAACCTTTTTAAATACATTGCACCCTAATGTCCAGGGCCTACCCTAGTGATGACTTTTATGTATTAAAGAGGAAGGTTCCTGTCTGGCAATAGATTTATTTTGCCAGGTCCACGTGGCAGTTTAAAATGCACACACAGGCTCTGCAATATCAGCCCTGAGACATGTTTAAAGGGCTATTTTAGTGGGTGGTACAATCAGTGCTGCAAGCCCACTAGTAAGAATAAATTTACAGGCTCCTGTTAAAGCTACAAGGGTCCTTTTCTGCAACTTCCCAGCTGACCAGTGGCAACTGGACCCATCTGTTGGCCTCAGCCTGACACCCTGTGAGCAGAAAAGTGCCTCCCCTAAGATATTGTTGCTCTTTTGAAGTGTCCCCCTGTGGTGGATTTCGGCATAATAGAGTAAGTCAGAAGGTAAAATCTTTGACCACAATCAACCTGGTTGGTGCATCTGAGCCACACTTCATTTTGGCCAGCTCCAAACTGTGCCCAGGTCTCGGTGTACCTCGGTTGTTTATTATCATTGGCACTTTGTGCTTCTTGGGGCTATTTCCTACTTAAGTCTTTTGAAAAAATTTGGTTCCCCTTATGGGATTTTTGCCATTTTGAAAACATTTTGTTTATAAAATGTCACTCTATTTTTACAGTTTGGTTTGGGATTTTTATTGTTTTGCATTCTGACTTTATTTCTGTTTTGACACTGCATAAATATTTTACACATTGCCCTAAGTTAAGACTGTCTGCTCCGTGCCCTACCTACCAGGGGGTAGGAGCCAAATTAATTTAGTGACTTTAAAGGCTCACCCTGGCAGGTTTCTAATTATTCCTTGAGGTGTGGAGTTACACGCCCCAAATACTAATCCAATTTCCTACAGCTATTATGAGTGGTATCTTTTGGGCTGGGCATGCACCTGTTTCATTGTCTTCATGTACATTTTTTAAACCTTTTCATTTACGCATTTTATAAGGTAATTCCAGTGTTCATGCTGTTAATCAGTTCCCCCGTGTATCATGTCAAAGGCATAGACATTTGATCCTGGGTCAAATCAATCACTTTGCCAATCAGCTTTCATAGTATCCTTCTCCAATAAAATATTAAGTTGTTCTCCTGAAAAGCTGTTCTTTCTATTTCTGCTGAGTTCAAACTGAAGCCAAAGTGGAAGTTAATGCCTGTGGATTATCTGCTTGTACTTTTTTGTCCTTTGCCTTTCTGCAAGGGCACTGTGATATCATTAGCGCTTGATGTGTGCCTTCACTAAATTGAAATTCCTTTCCTATAACTACACAGCGATTCTCTAATGACATTTGTGATTTTGGACAAATTACTAATTTGTGACAAATGCATCAGTGCATATATCACAAACCTTCTGTGATTCACTAAATATGTGTAATCTAGCAATTTCACACTTGCCAATATGTACCACACCTCATATCCTATGAGTCATGCCAGTGCATCACCTGCTTTCCAATCGTATCCTAAATTCTTACCATTTTGGATATGAATGTTCATACTATAAATAAGTTTTCATACTAATGACAGAAACAATTCAAGCTTGCACTGTGTAATTCGTGGGTTTAGAGTGGTGATGGTGCATTCTAATGAATGCCTTCATTAGAATGCTTATTCATTGAAATTAGGTACTCATTAATAAATCAGTCCCCACAGGAGAGGAAATGGGTATAAACTCAAGTATGTCCTCTTTAACCAAACTCTTCACACCACAGATGCTTAAGATCACAAACCCATAGTTTGCTCAGTATTTTCACAGAAGGGAAACAATGGCACAAGGGTCATAAAAAGATATTTGAGAGGTTGTCTCACCCACAATGTATTGTGGCATGCTTCACCATTGGCGACTTCTCAAACTGGGATAGGAACAATGCCACCCTAGTGGACTAAGCCGATGTCCCTGGACCCGGGAGTTCTACAGTTCTTTTTACAGGACAAATACAATGGTCCAGATCATGTTATAAGAATTAAAAATTTAAAATACCTATGGGGATACCCACTGAATTACCTTTATTATTGAGTACCCCTGGTATTGATTGATCTAACTACTTAGAATCAAAAGGATTATTATTGAGTACCCCTGGTATTGATGGATTAAAAGCAGCCAGAATGATCTGTAGATGAGATACAATGATTCATCTGACCATTTAGAATCCAGAGAACTCTAACGGTCAGGTGAAATATTGTGTCCCATTTACAGACCATTCTATCTTTTTGATCATGGTATAAGAATTAAATATTAAAACTACGTAAGGGTATATCCATGGAATTACTTTTATTATTGATTACCCCTAAAATTGATTAAAGGCAGACAGGATGGTCTGTAGATGAGATACAATGATTCATTTGACCATTAGAATCTGTTGGATTCTTATTGTCAAATGAATCCTTTGGATTCTAAGTGGTCAGATAAATGATTGTATCTCCTCTACCGACTATTCTATTTGCTTTTAATCAATACCAGGGGTACTCAATAATAAAGGTAATTCTGTCAGTATACCCCTAGGTATATTTCATTCTAATTATTAGAACATGATGTGGACCATTGTATTTGTCCTGTAAAAAGATTTAGAAGAACTCCCGGGTCCACAGATGTTGGTTGAGTCCACTGGGGTGGCATTGTTCCTACCCGAGTGTGAGAGGTGCCGAAGTTGAAGCATGCCACAATATTTTGTGGGTGAGTCAACCTCTCAAGTATCTTTATATGACCCTTGTACCATTGTTTTCCTGTTTTAAAAATACTGAGGAAACTATGGGTTTGTGAATTCAAGTACCTGTGGTGTGAAGGCTCATTAATAAATATCTGATTGAATCCTTTCACAAACGTACAGAGGCAGCTGCAGAGCTCTAAACCATTCTTGCAGTGGGAGTATTTTACTTTTCATTTAGGGATGTATGGAGTAATAATTGATTTTAGACAATTACAAATATATCTTCCGTTTAAATCTTCATATTTTTGGATTAATTTAATGCATTTCTAGTACAGAGCCAGTAAATTCCATAAACAAAAACACTGCCACCTTCATTAGGACATGCAAACAACTTTTCAAGGCAAGCAAAAGTGGATGCCTTGGATGCTGAAAATGTACCATATATAGCTAAAGCCTGAATACACTCAACTCTGGCACCATTTCCTTCTTTGAGCTAAATTCAGATAAAACTGAAGTTGTGGTAATTGGTGGTCTAACTATGGTCTTTGGGCTGTCCCCTGACACGGCGGACCACTGTTCCACTTTCAATAGTAGAATCAAAATACTGGGCATGGTGAGTATGGTGACAATAATTTATGCTTTAAAGCTCAGGCTGCCAGGTGTTGGATGCCTGTCTTGTCCATCTACTGTGGTACGAAATATCGACCCTTGGAATATATTGGTACAAGGATATCAAGGATAGAATATAGAGGGACAAAATATTAAAAGATAAGTACATATAGGATAGTGTAGATGTATTATTCCTAACTGCACATCTATCTACCTTGAAGATATATATACCATGTAAGTACATATATGTGGAGTTAAGTATAGGAAATTTAGACTTAGTTACTTGTAAATATTTTTTACATCTTTTTTTCGATATTTTGTCCTTGACATTATTTTTCATTGAAATTCTGAGGTCGATATTCAGAGTGTAAGACCTTTTCCATCATAAAGTTTTAAGGAGTGTCCTGACTTTTGTTCTGAAAATACTCACTATTCTATTCTCCAATTAAGGATGGAGGTATAAATTGATTTTGGTAACACCCTTTATCTCGGACTGTTGAGATTTCCTTGCACTATTTTTTGGACACTGTTAACGCCTGCTCAGGGCAAATGTTAAAACGGAGCACACCATTGTTTACAATAGGCCCCTATGTACTCTGCAGGAGTAGAGTCAAAATGTTGGCGCTACTCCTGCAGAGTACATCAATAGCATCAAAAATAATGACGCTATTGCCTCCTACCCTAGGGTGCACCGTATTTTAAATACTTTCCTTAAGAGGTGCAAGGAAAGTGGTGCTGCACTGGGTGCACCATTATTTTTCTTAAATCAGCCGCTATGATTGGCTGAAATACAGCACAGCCTTACTAATTATAGACAGACACAATGCATTGCATTCCACTCTGGAGACTGGATGGAATTCTCAAGGAAATCTGCCCCCTGGCAATGGGCAGAGCGTGCCACACTCCACCCTCTGTGCATAGGCTTGCGTGAATAGTTATGCGCTTTCGAAGCCCGTGCCAGAACTGCGCATTATGCTGGATGCTGGAAAAGGTATAAACATTTTTTTCTGTTTTACAAGGGATGTTTTCTGTGCACACTGAACCGCTTCTCCCAGGTGTTTACCTCAATCCCGCTTGATCTCCAGCAAGTGTATCAGAGTGACAGCTTCTAGACACAAGAGTGACAGGCCAGGGATGGCACTTTAGTCTGCGGGGCGAAAACTGACAGGGAAACCTAGTGTTGTGCGCAATGTCTCTCTCCAGGTGCGCTGAAGAACATCTTTGATGGATGCTCTCTAGGGAAATAACAGATGTTAAATGTAGCTGTGTATTTCGGAGAAAGTGTGTAAAGAATGAGACAGTCCGTGTCGGTGTATCTATGTGCTTTCAGCGCCAAATATGGAAATGTGTTTCTTTCTTAGGGGCAATTGAAATACACCCCTCTCGAACAGGGATGTTGAAATTAGTTTCTGCGAGTTTAGGGCAGGGAATATTTCAACTTTGCTTGCAGTTAGAAAAATTTGCCTCTGATTTGTGTGAATTCTTCCAGTTTTCATAGTACACATCAATGTGCCAGAATATCCCACTACTCTGAAAGAAAGGCCTATCACTGTGGCAGTTTTCCAATCACTGTTCTGGCTCATCTCATCTTTCTGCAAAAACTGTGGCTACATTCTCATCTCTATGTCAAAAAGTTCAATTGTTGTGCTGGAACTGTGGAGAAATATGATTTTGATTCCTACTTTCCCCGAGTGCTAGAATAGTGCCGAAACCTCCCATAGCTGCCATAGAAGATTCATCCGCTGTACCCGGCCAGCGTGCATAGTTGGTCACCTATGCCACTGCTTGCAAAGAATATATAGAAATGTGGGACCCACCGTCTCCGAGTACCTGGTTACTCCTGGGAGTACTGGTCATTAAAAGTATTGCACCCATGGTGAGGAGTGCAGGTACTGTTTCTTTCAAATTAAAGTAATGCAGATATTCAGTACTCAATATTTTAATTGCAGGTGTGGCTTACTTCCCTTTTTGCATTCCACCAGCTGGATGAAGAGGTATTTGAGACCTCTTTGACAATAGCAAACATTTCCTTCTGCATTTTAGTGACTGTGATAATCCGATTTGCATAGTAAACGTTATGCTGACTGTGTCCTCTGACAGATACGATGGTAAAGTACTATGTCTAGCTCCACCAAATTTCTGTACCCTCATTATCTATTCCTTGCTTCAATTAGATTATAGTCCTCCTAGAAGACAAACATGCCAAATTTTGACACAAACCCTCAAGTCCAGGGACCTTCCTTGTGTTCTGTTTAGTTCAACATCTGCTCCAAGATGGGACTAAAGGACTAAGGGCCACATGTAGCAAGCTTTTTGCACGTTTCAAACAGCGAATTTCGCTGTTTGCGATGTGGAAAAAGCACATCGCAATGCACTGACCCCGTTTTGCGATTCATCAACCTGGTTACCGAATCGCAAAACGGGTTTGCGACTCGCAATTAGGATTAGGGTGTTCCCTTCCTAATTGCGAGTCGCAGTGCAATGTAGGATTGGTTTGTGACCGCGAACGCGGTTGCAAACCAATCGCATATTGCACCCATTACAAATGGGTGGTAACCCATTTGCAAAAGGGAAGGGGTCCCCAGGGGACCCCTTCCCCGTTGTGTGGCACTGTAAACATTTTTTCAGAGCAGGTAGTGGTCCTAAGGACTGCTTCAACTATTTACTGCGAGCAAAAGACACATATTGGAAAGACGGGGGAAGAGAAGAACGAGAAAAACGTAAATGGGAGAGCGCAGAAATCTGCAAGAGTAAGCTGAAGGGGCAGGGAGTGGCTGTAAATGGATTGAAGGGGCCAAGATGGCATCAGGATTACGTTGCCTCAGTATCCTATGTGCGCACATTTAATTGCAGCAGCTGCGAGTTTAAGAGCAGGGCGCTGGGCACCGGCATGTTTTTATTTACAAATTAAGCACTGACTTGTGGCCCTCCACCACATGAGCCTCGACACTGGCAAAGAATTCTGGTGAATGAGGAACTTCTTGTGCATTTATTAGTCTAGTCGGAGCCCGAAGATAAGTTGTAAGATTTTTCAGGGCTCAAAAGACTGACAAACAAGAAATAAATATTTTGGAGCCTGGTGCCAGGTAAACATTGGATTTATGATGATGAAACAACTCTGTAGCATCATGTTACTTATCCTGTGTCCTGCGACACTGTCTGTGCCAGTGTGGTTTGAGTCTGGCTCAGAAGGTACCTCAGGGTCTTCACTGGTGTTGAACACTCGGTCCACCGTGCCTTGTGCTTCACTCTAAAGCACTTTCATCACCCCTAGGAAAACTGGCAGAATTGGAACTTGAGGGCAATTTGAAAATTTGGTGGATTTATGCCTTGTTAGCAGCGCCTAGAGTGCACCTGTAACCAGAAACCACTCCTGACAACATGCAGGTGTCAGGTGCAGTTTACCTTACCTCCGGGATAGCAAGCAAATCCAGTATTGATCCTGCCATGGATCAATGAGTCCTTCCCTGATTGTCTGGAGAAAATGTACAGAAAAAACAAAACACTGGGTTTGGAGAAGGGCAAATGCCAGTTTGCTTCTTGCTATCAAACTAAGAAGTCCTGCAGATTCTGCGTTCATTGAATCCAAAGATGGAGGGGCACCGGAGAACCCTGTTCTTGTGCATCTGAAAGGAAAGCGAAATCCAAAGCACTCAGCTGAGCTATGGCTGCTGTGACCCTACGTACATCAGTCACAATCAGCATCTCAAAACTATAACTGCCCCAAGCTGCAACATTTGAAATCACTGGAATTGCTTCTCCGGGACAAGCAGAAGTGACATCATACACCCGGTGACGTAGCATAAAATCACAGGGATGGCTTCTTCTCTAGCCCAGCAGGCTACTCCATGCATAGCATAATGGCTCAAATTTACTAACACTTCCCACAGTGTTGCAAAGCCATGCACTGGTATTTATTTTCCAGCGCAAAGGGGATTTTGTGATAGAAAGGTTCCCTTTTTGTGCAAAAGGTGCTTTATACTTCTATCTGTCACTTTATGTCAAGGGCATATTACTGTACTCAGGAAAAGATCCTACCGCTCCAGGACTCGCACTCGGTCTTCCTGTTTTGGGCTTGCAGCTAGGATTGGGTGTTCCTCTATGTCGTTGGCCGATAACACCATGAATTGGCTCCCTAAGCAATATGAGGTGTAACAATTTGAGTATGCAGCTCCTCTGTACCACCACATGTTGTTGCTGCATTTCTGATACACGTGGAATTTCTGTAACATATCAGAAATACCACCATTTTCTTTTCTTACTTGTTGCTCATAATTTCTATTTGCAATCTAGTCCTGGTTTCCTCATTGAGAATCCACTTTCCTGAACAGTTTTTTCATTTGGATGTCTCCACAAGGGAAGATTCCATGCCTTACAGAATAAGTCCTTAAGCAAGTTTAGTCTAGACCAGGCCTCGATGCATCCCAACTTGTAACTGTGTAAGCTGCCCGCTTTTGGTTCCAGCGTGGAATTTTCACTTTCTGATTGACTCTGCACTCTTGTCGCATCCATACACTTTGATCTGCCATACAGTTTTGGTCCTTCCTAGAAGAATTTTGCTTTAGGAGTAATACTTGACTTGCAGTTATATATAGTGCTTGGATTTACTACTGGAAGTGACAGGCCGTATGTGCGATCTAAGAAGTCCATTACGTTGTGGCAAAGAAGGCCTGCTCGTGACATACTAGGGCATTACAGTACAAGTGCCCTTAGTTTTTGATACAAAGCCCAGTCCACTAAAATAGCTAGGCCGGAATATTTGTCAAAAACGAATGTCTTCTTCCCGATGGAGCTAAACATCCTTCTGTGTTTTTTAGCCTATGGAATTTGTACCGGAAGTGCATGTTTCCATTACTAATTTATTGCAAGACAGTGCACACTCACCTCTGTGGGGCTGAGTCACGCAGGTCAGACTTTAAGAGCACCAGCGCAAGGGAAGATCACAGCAACAGGCCAATTCTGTGTTTACTCCCTTATTCACCGCAGCACAGCCAACCACATTTGGTTTTTGTGCTGTGTTGTTACAAAAATTAGAACCTGTGTACTGATATATAATTGTGGGGTGCAACGTTCATCCCCAAGTGGGCCTCTTTGCACTATTGACAGATGGCAGATGTTTATTGTTACATGGCTGAATGGTACTATTTGCTGGTGAGGACCTAGGAAAAGTGCAATGAGTGCGAACTGCACAAAATTAAGCCCTATTTTCTTTGGGAGCCTGGGACTCCATTCACGACCTCTTCAACCAGGGGGCAAACAGCCGAGCCAAGATGGCTGCTGCTACATTTGACTTAACTTAGTTGATGTCAAGTTCCTGCTTGAACTTGGGTATGAAAGGCATATATGCAGAGGTGGGTCGTGTCCAAGCAGTCGGAAGACCAAACGCCGACATATATTTCATCAAATATGGGAAAATCAGGAACGGTGTAAAGAACGTCAAGCTGGGAGTAGTGGAAAGAAATTTGATGCTGCAGGGATCACTATGTGGACGCACATAAATGCGTCGCACCCCCTTTCTGTATGCAAAGTGGGTTCCAAAATGCAGGGCTACACACAGAGCACCCACCAGCCCAGGCATGGAAGGGTAGGGCGTCTACTAGTAAAATTCAATGCACGTGGCATCGGAAGGTTCAAATTATAAACTTTTTATAAAACCGGAAAAGGCTTATTTTATTAGTAAACGCTGTAAAAGTTTTCTCGTTACACAAATAAAGTTTCAAAACAGCCCTCACGAATAACATCTCGCCAGTAATAAAGTTCAAAATTGTACCATTTGGCTGGGTAATCCTATTTCATAGCATGCAACCTTTTCTGGAGCTGCATTATGTACAGACAGAATTTGCATTTTAACATCTTTAGTCAGGTCCTCTAAGAATTGGATCTGGCCGCAGAACACCTTTTCCTGAATGCCTGGTAATTTGGAGTAAGCACAAATGACTAGCATTATTGCCCAGTCCCTTGTTTAAAGTTCTTGTAAAAATGTTTTATGGACCTCCTGTTGCCATTTCTTTCCCACTGTGCCTCTTTGCTAATTTAAACATTAGTAGCCCAAGAAATGAAATTAATAATAAATACATAATAATGGAGTCATTATTCAGGGCAGCGAGAGCTGACAGTGCAATACATTGTATTGAGCAGGTTAAGAGCTGACCCTACAGACCGAAAGGCAACCTGGTGATGTCAACGTACCGTAAGGGAGGGCCTGCGGGGATCAGATTGATGCAATCAGCGTTAATTATTGATAACGAAAGGAGCGGTGAGAGGGGATATCTGTGGGCCTTGAAGACGATTGTTCCCAGGAGAGAGGTAAAATATGTATGAACTGTCCCATTGGTCAAGAAAGAAGAGAGCAGGAGATCAGCTGTCACCAGAAGCTGCTTGGGAGGGTAATATGCGGGAGCTTAGTCTAAATATTGCTGTCATAAGAGAGGATGTTGAGTGTCTGGGGATGGGATGAGAATGAAGTCTGTTTGAAAGTATGCTAATTGTCAGAGAGAGTGTACTTCTTATGTGCAGATTGCCTAGTTGATATTTCCACTGAAACCCACATGGAAACCTTTGTTTTTGCTCAGTAGTCCTCCCTCGAAAATAGTTCTTCTTGTATGGATGGGTGGGCATTCTTTTAGGAGAAGAAGTCCATCTGCAGACTGGCAACATGGAGTATGTCATTCCATCTAGTGAGGCTGGTCACTACTAGGCTGAGGTTTATTTATGATTTTTGAAAGGGTTCCCACATATTGTCTCCTGCCACTACAGGTTACCTGTAGGACCCAGGGTTGGCATCAAATAGATGGTTCAGCCTTACAGTGCACTTGAGGATCGGCGTTGTGTAATAATGATTGATCCTCTTTACTGAGTGAGATTAATGTTTGTGATTTAGAAGATAACCCTGGATATCAATTATTGGTATGGTAAGTAGACATTATGGGCTGCAGTACACAGCCCTTTTAAGCCTGGGAAATGTCTCTGCTTTTAAGTGTTATTGAACTCTATTTAAATTGTGCCAGTGATTATCTTTTCTGGGCACCAGCGCTCAATTTTAGGGGACCGTGACTTATTTTTCATCATCAGATTTTAACCCAGAGCAAGAGAGAGATTTGCAGAAAATACATAATGGAGCGAGAAGATAAATCCAAGAAAGCAGTGACAAACGGAGAGAGTGAGGATGAAATAGGTCCTGCAGGAGTGATCTATAGAGATAGGATTTGCTCTGTGGTGGAATAAAGTGGCATGAGTTGGAATCAAGTCTAAGAATCACTGGTAATTAGTAATCCTGGCATTTGACAACAGTAACTGGAGACTTTTAAAAAACATTGAACCTGACACTTATGTTTTTGCAAATGAAGCACTGCTAGTGTACAAAGGAATGCCTGATGATGGCAGTTTAACATTTCTTTAAGTTTAGTTTTTAATAGTTTTTTTAAACAAATGCATAGAAAATGTATTATGTATTTACAAATACAGTTCAACGTCCATGAATACAGTATCCATATTGAAAGCATGAAACTACAAAAAGATCCTTCAAAAATATTTTTAAAATACATGATTATTAAGATCTCATCGTTCAGTTTACAGGATCATTTTTGCAGATTAAAGGCCTCATTACATGTTTCCCAGGACATGCCAGTCCTCCCTACACCTAAACCCAGACATTACAAGTTATCAGGGGCAGCTTCTCTGCTATAAAAAAGGAGCATCGCCCCTACCTCCCCCAACCCCTGCACTGTCAGCAGCAGAAGCTGCAAACCTTTTACAATGAACGGACAATAAACATAGTTTATTATCCTTTCGTTGTGAAAAGGGTGGGCCATGTTGGATGATGGGGATGAAGGGAGTGTACTGTGCACTCCCCTCAGTGCGCATGTGTGTTTGGACGGCCGTCTCGGGCCGGCCAAACACACATGCGCACTGTGCTTTCTCCAGCCCGGCATTGTGCTGTCGGGTTGGAGAGAGCAGGCACAGGCTCCCAGTCTGCCTGGGAGCGCCCTGGCTGGGCCCTCCCAGCCAATCCTAACACTGATCTTAGCAGCGTCAGGATTGGCCACAGGGCAGGCTGGGAGCCTGTGCCTGCAGTGACGAGGGAAAGAGGAGCGGCACGGTAGGTACGTTTTTATTTTATTTATTTTTATTATTAAACCTTTCCCCCCATCCCTGCGCACTGTACCCACCCCGCCCCTTCAGAGCACAGCGAGCCCCACCTGCAAGTTATTTTCCAAAGGAATACTGGATCCAAATCCTCCTTGCATGAGAAATATTAGGTCAAAATCCACTCCCATTTACCACCTGCTTGGCACAGAAGAGCCTCTGGGGCTTACAGATTTGACAAGAAACGATGGTTGAGGTGGCAGATGGAAACTATAGACCATAGAGCATTCCTGGAGGAGAAGAGGGGTTGAATTTTGTGTCAGTAGCTATAAGTGGATGCTAACACTGTTGAGATACAATTGAAACACATATGGTTGGTCCTCTTGAATCAGGAATGGTATTGAACTGTATAGTAAAACGCCATCTTGGTGGGGTGAATATTTATGATAATCCAATTACATCCCCATGTTCTTTCTGGTGAGGAAGTAAAGTAGTCTCCAGTGGAAGGTCATGGGAGAAGTTCCTCTTGAAGTAACCAGTGCTGGCAGCTGCCTGGCAGAATTTTCCTCTCAAAGAAGATAAGGGAAATTATAAGCATAAGGAAAGCAATCATACAGCAGAATGGAATGCCAGAGATTCGAGATGAACGTCCGAGTGCCTGTGATCATGTCAATAGAATGCCTTGGACCAAAAGGATGTACAATGGAAGGCAAATGCACAAGGACAGAAGAAGCTGACAGGAGGATGTGCAGCTGGAGCAGGAGAAGATGCAGAGTGGGCGGGAGCTGACTGATGAGATACAGGAGCTCGCATAGATAGGGGCACATGATAATCCACAGGAGACTGCAGCTAGTGCAGAAGCAAGAGAATATGCTGGGAGCAGGGGCAGGAGGAGTAGGTCTGGAAGGAGGAGAAATACACTGGTAGTGCTTTGAATATGGGAAGGCATTGGTTGATCTGATTCCTCTTGAAGAGTAGAGGCACTTAGGCAAAACATTTGTTTGCAACCTCAGTGCTGGACAGTGTGTTTTGAGAGGTCTTCCGTCATGTCCTTTTGTGTCTGTTTTGGTTGCTTGCAGAGGTTTGATTATACCTAAGAATTTGCTTGGCAATGCAGATATAACGTGCGGGTCAGTTTCTGAAGTTTAGTCAGCATCCTTGTCCTAGAAGGCCATGCTCATGGTGCACTGTATTTTTAAATGTACCCTTTGCTCCTTTCAGTGCCCATGGGGTATTTCTTGCTTAAACTAGTGATCTGGATATTCTTAAATATTTGCTGGAGTAAAGTAGTGCAAAATAGTTTATTTGGCATTAGTTCTCTTCATAGTCATGTGTATTTGTGCAAAAAATTATAGATCTGAGAGCTTGGCACTCAGTTCTTTGCACAACATTTTTTTGGGAACCATTTTGTGCAATGTGACATGTATCAGTACTTTAGCAACGAGGTGTCAAGAAATAGAGCACATGTATATGTTACCAACACAAATAGTCTAGATGCCAAAATTGATACCACTTTGGACTAGAAACTGGTTTCAGAAGTGTAGTAGCTGTTATTGTCAAGAAGAATGTATTGTTTCAGTTAATTAAAACCATCACAATTTTTCACCTTTCATATTCAACTATACATGCAAATTTAGAAAAATGATTGAAACATTAAAAAATTAAATATGATCTTCTAAAAAGAGTCCTAATAAACGACTAAAATGTCACGTCAGTCAGTCAATATGATCTTCTAAAAGGAATCCTAACAAGACTAAAATATCAGAAATACAACCTCCAAGTAGTGATAAGATATTATTTAAACGGCCCAGATATTGTTTACATTTTGAACAGTAGCTTAAAGAAAACATACCTGCTGCTGCAATGAAATCCATACTGAGTAAATATTTATATCAACTACCAACTGGCACTTAAACAGATTTCTGTCACAAGCAGATGAAAACTTCATCAGTCTACAGTTCATCTGAGGGTCTGATGGATGGATAGCATTGATTATAGCTGACCTGAAGGTCCTAATTCCTCGGCTGCTAAAGGCTCCTTTTAACCATACCACCTGCCCGCCGGCCCAGCGGGGATCTCGGCTGCAATACGGGAGCCGGCTCCAAATGGAGCCGGCAGTGTTGCGGCTGTGCGATGGGTGCAGTTGCACCCGTCGCGCTTTTCACTGTCTGCATAGCAGACAGTGAAAAGCTCCATGGGGCCGTGGCAGGGGGCCCCTGCACTGCCCAGGCCCAGGGGCACCGCGACTCCCATTTCTGCCAGCCTTTTCATGGTGGTTCAAACCGCCATGAAAAGGCTGGTGGGAGGGGGACTCGTAATCCCCTGGGCAGCGCTGCAAGCAGCGCTGCTATGGAGGATTAAATCCACCGGGACAAAAGTGGCGGGAAACCGCCGGTCCCAGCGGTGCGACCTCAGCGCTTCCACCGCAGTCGTAATCCCCCTGGAAGCACCGCCAGCCTGTTGGCGGTGCTTCCTCCAAATCAGCCCTGCCGGTCGAAGACCGCCAGGGTTGTAATGACCCCCATAGTCTCTGTAGGCCCACTCTTGTATGGCTGAGAAGGACAATGTCATCTGTGTAAGAGACGTTAGTCACTCTTCAGTGGCCCAGCCGAGGCGAATGGGAGTTACCCTGGTGGAGTATGGGGGACAAATTGGCTACCAACAGGTTGAACAAATATGGGGCTATCATGCACCCTTGCTTTAAGCCAACTTCAGTGGGGATTTGTCAAGACAGCCTAGTACCATCTTCCAATCTAATTTGTATCCAAGTGGATGAGTATAGCTGCTTCATGGCACTTAAGAGATTTGATGGAAGCCCCCACATTCTTAGCTTTTTCCATAGGAGACCCAGATCCACTCTGTCAAATGCTGCTTTGAAGTCAGTAAAGCATAAGTGCACCTTATTTTTGCATCTCTTGCATTTGTCAGCAATTGATGTTAAAGCTAAAATATCAGTAGTTGTACCAAGTCCTTTGCGAAACCTGGTCTAGTTGACAGGAATTACATCTGTTAAAGTTGACCATTGTGTCAGCTGGGCTGGAATTAGAGAGGCATAGCACTTTGCTTCTGCATCAATAAGGGCAATCAGTCTGTACTTTGCTGGAATTGAGCAATCCCATCTTTGTAAATTGGGCTTATTATTGAGCCTCTCCAGTCGCAATGCCCCCTCATTATAAAAAGCTGCTAAGTGATGAGACCTATGTTCAGGATCCTGCTTGCAGATTGCTTGCGGAATACTGTTACGGCCCAGTGCACCATCCCTGCAACCAGCTTTGATCACATTTGCCTCTTCTGCAGCATTATAGGTCTTAACCATCAAATTTCCATGGATAGTAGAATGCAGGTGCTGACACATAACTCACTATTTTGAGGGGGTGCTTTGATTTCCTCTACACCAGGTGTGCCTTTCCTTGCTTTCTTATGAGCAACCTGGTGCAAGCTATAAGACTAAACTTTTCTCAAATGAGATACCCATGATTTTTCGGTTATAGTTAAAGAGTTTACTGGCACTACGTCTCTGTTGATACCATTAATTGTTGACCAGAATGCCCTTGAGTTTGGTTGTTTAGCATTGAAGATTAGCTTCACCCATGAGGCATTGCATTACGATTTTTGACTGAGCCAAATTTGTTTCTTATAATCTTTACGCAGGATTCTCACTTTCTCCCACATTGGGGGCATTGCTGGAAGTTTACTTACTTGTCTAATTGTTCTTCTTAGATCCTTTTTAAATGTTCGGCATTTTGATGTTAATCCTTGATGCCCCCTGGCTGCTCGCTTAATGGTAAGTCTTGCAGAAGAGGAATCAGCTAGCAGACAGGTGGAAAAGTTTGACCAAGCTGCTATGGTCGTATTATGACATGTGTGGCTGGCTTCAATTATTTCTTTTGCTTCATCGATCAGCCTGGAAAGTGAGTTGTTAGTCCATCTCAGCTGCTTCAAATAGATGCTGTGGCAGCAGCCAATGTCAGGCAGTGCGGGCTTATAACAAGGAGGATATAAGCTTAGCTCCAAGTGCTGAATCATGTGATCATCATTTGTAGCATATTTAACTGTGAATTTCTTCACGTATTTAAGTAAATGGAGTGAGAGAATGGTATAGTTGATTGTAGGCCTGGTGCTTCCACTATAGTAAGTATTCCTGGACTGCCTGTCCTCTTTTGTTCTGACGTTTATTACTCTCAGACCTAAGTACTCCAGCGAAGTGACTAACTCCTGACCCATATGATCTCTACGTTTAACATGCTGAACTGCTTGTGGTGTAACATCCAAGAGATCGTTCTTGATTAGCAATAATTCCTCATCTGAAGGGTTGTAAATGTAATTGGTGTTAAGTTTGCTTTTTATAATTATTTCCCACATTGGATTTACTAGTTTTGTCCCCATTTTAATAGATATTGCTAATGTCATATGTAATGTGACCACTGATCCCACTGATCATGTCACTGACAAATGATGGAAGCTTACTTTTTACCTGAATATTTTGTGGAAAGGTTATCTCTAGGGTACTTGACTGGCTGGAGTTCTCTGGGGTTTTGGTTATGATGACTGAGCTTAGCCAAAAGCATTTTTCCTTTTCTTCAGATTATTGAGCGGCCTTTTCACCATGGAGATGATTATGTCCTGATCCCGCGAGAGCCTCCACAGACATATATCGATTGCATTATCAAAGCAAAGTCCAGCATGAGAAAAGCACACAAGTTGTTATCAGTTTTAATAATGACAATGTATATTGCTAAGGAGCAGCATATCTTTTGCAGAAATATATGATGCCTTGAATTCTTTCTTCACCCTGTATCCATCCTGTCATTATATGGGTTTTGTTATCAATGAGAGTCAAAGAGGACTTCTGCAGGCTTAAAATGACATGCAAGTCAACATTTTGATTCATTCTGAATTTAATGGATCAAAGAAATATCCTATATATGCCCTAGCCACCACCTGCACCACTGGGGAGCAGATTTCAAAAAATAATAATCACGGATTGACGATACATTCTGTGACTGAATTGTACATCTCTCAAGTGCATATGTCTTTGTCACATCTCTAATTTGATATCATGTTGGATACTAGAAATTATGAGATTATTAAATTGGTATTGATGTCATACACAAGGCACTCTAGACAATTAAGATATATTTCAAAACTTGCATGAACTAAAATTAAAGTTGTACTTTCACCTCTGTAGCACTGTTTTTCAATTAAAGTTATGCATTGCTGGAAAAACTCATGTTATTTATTGGGGTAAAATAACAACATGGCCTCTGGTGACTGGCACACCCCACGGCCGGCTCCTGCTACCTCCTGAGGTGCCCACCCTCAGGAGGTAGCTGTTTGCTTTTGCTTGGCGGGGGCTGACAACTTCATCCAAGCAAAAGCAAACATAACTCAGCTTTCAGCAAGTGGAACGGTCCAACAGCCCCCGAATGCTGAAAGAAGAGTATTCATCTCTTTCCCAGAACGCAAACTTGTGTGCAGGAATAGTGATGAAAACATTACACCTGCAAGCAGGGAGCTGCTATTTAATTGGGATCGAGGGGGCCTTAAGGCTCCCCCTGCAGTCACCATAGGCTTTCACAGGTACCCTGGGCACCATTTTTATATATGGCCAGGCTCCAGGGGATAGGGCCCTGGGGCTGAAATCTGCCTTGAGAGGGGGGGGCCACATGCCCCTCCTCCCGTTTGAAACAAGTATTTTGCCCAGGGTAGGTGGTGGTCCTTGGGGCCCTGGGGGGAGGGATCTTTGTGCCCCCCACCTATAAATATTTTTTAAAGTAGCCCAGAGGTCCATGCAGTCCTCTTCATATTTTTTATATGTTGTCCCGGGGAGGTGGTGGTTCCAGGGGTCCCCCCCTAAGTTTTTTTTTAATATGAAGCTCCGGGGAGGTTGTGGTCCCCAGAGCCTGGTGGGGCATGCAGCCCCACATATAGGGGGTCATTACAACATTGGCGCTAAAAGCGGCTTACCGCTGTGCTTAAGACCGCCAACACACCGCCGTGGAATTCCACCACGGTCATTATGACCCAAAGGCCGGAATCCGCCAAAATTGAGACACCCACACAAGTCCGTCACACCAAAGGTCAGTGATAAACTGGCAATAATAAAATCTCCACCGTCACGCCAACAGGAATACGCCCACACTATCATGACCCATGAATCCACGTGGCAGTCTTTAAACCGAGGTATTCCATTGGCGGTACACACCGCCGCGCTCAAAATTCACACACTTTTACAAAACACTACCACATTGGATATTTTGAAATACACGCACCTGATACACATACACACACCACTCCCACACACTCAATACAATATAAAACACACACCCACATCACCCACAAACCCCTACAAAACAAATCGAGAAAGAAGGCCAGAGAGAGACACCACCATCAACAACACTAGCATCCACAGGCACTCAACATTATCCCTCACATAACATCCACGCACCTTACACAACACACCTCTAAATATCACCTCACACATCACAACACACACCACCCCACACATCACCCACACCACCCCATGGCACCGCAGAGACACCCCAGGTTCTCTGAGGAGGAGCTCAGGGTCATGGTGGAGGAAATTATCCGGGTAGAGCCACAGCTATTCGGATCACAGGTGCAGCACACCTCTATAGCTAGGAAGATGGAGCTATGGCAAAGAATCGTAGACAGGGTCAACGCAGTGGGACAGCACCCAAAAACACAGGATGTCATCAGGAAGAGGTGGAACGACCTATGGGGGAAGGTGCGTTCCGTGGTCTCAAGACACCACATCGCAGTACAGAGGACTGGCGGCGGACCCCCACCTCCTCCCCCACAACTAACAACATGGGAGGAGCAGGTCTTGGCGATACTGCATCCTGAGGGCCTCGCAGGAGTAGTTGGTGGAATGGACTCTGGTAAGTCAAATCTTAACTATTACATCCCCCCACCCTACCTGCATGCCATCACATACCCCCACCCTTGCCCTCACCCCCATCACTCCAACTCCTCACACATGTCACAATATCACAAACCACACATCCCAAACCCAAGCCCTGCATGCAGCACCAAAGCATGGACACCCATCACCAATGCATGGCCACTGCACATACCCATACACCCCCCTAAAACATAATCACATAAGGTCCTATACAGGAATGCAAGCACTGGGGTTCAGGGTCACCCACCCATTGCACACCATGGCACACACAGATGCAATAATCATGCCTTTACACCCCTGCAGGACCCCTAGCCAACATCACCGGACAGGAGGGTCCAGACATGTCCACTCCACCCACAGAAGAGGCCCTCAGTGATGACAGCAGCTCTGTCCAACTGGATCTAGACGACCAGCCCGGCCCATCTGGGACCTCGGGACAGTCGGTTCCCCTCACACTGGCACAAGCCACTACAGAGCCTCACCCCTCTGGAAACACTAGCACAGCACCCACCCAGCGGGCCCATACCACTGTCCCCAGGACACGTCAATCAGCAGTGTGTTCACCACAACAGGAAACCCAGGCTAACCCACCACCACAACAACACCAGGGACCTGGGGGCCGTGGCAGTGGGCACACGGTTCAGGGGACAGGGGCACAGGAACACAGGGGAACTGGGAGGGCCGCTGTGCGACAGGGGGAGGGCAGGCCCAGGGAACCCACTCTCTACGAGGCCCTCTCCAACATCATGGGAGCCTACCACCATTCCCAGGAGACTCAGGTCCATCAATTCCACCCTGGGCACCATTGTAGGGGTGCTGAAGGAACTCGTCAACACCAGGAGGGACACTGTGGCACAACAAGGGGCCCCTGACACTAGCCTGGATGATGAACTGCCCACCACCTCCGCCGGCGCTAGTGGACAGGAGGCACCACCACAGGACCACCACACCAGCACCCCACCCCCTGCAGAGGGAGAACCACCCCACAAACGGTCCCTGAGATCCAGGACAAAGACAGAGATGATGCCAAGACCCCCGCCAAGAAATGAGACCGCCGTGATTGTCATCCATTTGTCCCACTTTGTCATCCTGTCCATCCTTAAACTGCCCTAGCTCCACTTCCTATGCCCCTTTGGCAATGCACCTGTGAGACTAATAGACTGGACTCTGCCATGGACATTCCTCCACCATCACCCCTGACCAATTTTACAACCTCCTCCAATATTGAGCACTGAAATAAACACACTTAAAGCACAAAACTATCAGGACTCTGTCTGTAATTTCAAAGTAGTGTATTAGCAATTACAGTGGCTAAATGCTCTTTCAAATGTAATGTCAACATACCTATGTCACACAGCTCAAGTCCATGAGGAAACAAAACAGGTGTCACACAGTGGGACCCAAATCTGTGAAACCGTAAGGGAAAGTGACAACTCAGTGACCATACACTGGGTGAACATGACAGACAGTAGAGAGGTAGTAGATTTAAATTAGATGTAGCAGGCAATGTTGTCTTCTTACCTGTGTCTCACTGGAAATATTGCAGGATCACCGTGTTCCTGTTGTAGATGTCCTCTTCTTCTGCTTCCTCTTCTTCACTGTCCACAGGCTCCACAGCTGCCACAACACCTCCATCTGGACCATCCTCCTGCAGAAAAGGCACCTGTCGTCGCAAAGCCAAGTTGTGAAGCATACAGCAGGCCACGATGATCTGGCATACCTTCTTTGGTGAGTAGAATAGGGAACCACCAGTCGTATGCAGGCACCGGAACCTGGCCTTCAGGAGGCCGAAAGTCCGCTCTTTAATCCTCCTAGTTCGCCCATGGGCCTCATTGTAGCGTTCCTCTGCCCTTGTCCTGGGATTCCTCACTGGGGTCAGTAGCCATGACAGGTTGGGGTAACCAGAGTCACCTGCAAATGGCGAGGGATAACTGTTAGACACACACTAACTCATAGGGACATCCCCAGACCCAGACACCTAGTCACACTGTATTGGGTTCATGTGCTCACCTAATAGCCACACCCGGTGCCTCTGGAGTTGCCCCATCACATAAGGGATGCTGCTATTCCGCAGGATGTAAGCATCATGCACTGAGCCAGGGAATTTGGCATTAACATGGGAGATGTACTGGTCTGCCAAACATACCATCTACACATTCATGGAATGGTAACTCTTCCGGTTTCTGTACACCTGTTCACTCCTACAGGGGGGTACCAAGGCCACATGTGTCCCGTCAATGGCACCTATGATGTTGGGGATATGTCCCAGGGCATAGAAGTCACCGTTCACTTTAGGCAAATCCTCCACCTGAGGGGAAACGATGTAGCTCCGCATGTATTTCAGCAGGGCAGACAACACTCTTGACAACACGTTGGAAAACATAGGCTGGGACATCCCTGATGCTATGGCCACTGTTGTTTGAAATGACCCACTTGCTAGGAAATGGAGTACTGACAGCACCTGCACTTGAGGGGGGATTTCTGTGGGATGGCGGATAGCTGACATCAGGTCTGGCTCCAACTGGGCACACAGTTCCTGGATTGTGGCACGAACAAGCCTGTAGGTGATGATCACATGTCTTTCTTCCATTGTCGATAGGTCCACCAGCGGTCTGTACACCAGAGGATGCCGCCATCTCCTCACATGCCCCAGCGCACGGTGCCTATGGAGGAGAACAGCGAGCACAGAGTCAACCTGTATGGACAATGCCTGAGTGGGGTGGATGAAAGATAGGGGGGTGGTGAGAATGAGGCGTGCATGAAACGACGGTGAGTGCATGTGCGTCATGGCAAGGGTAGGGATGCGGGCCAATGACTGTGACAGTGCAGTTGGTAATTACTTCTCTTTTCCCCTGTACAATTCCTGTAGGTCAGCGCCCACCAGAAGAAGGACATCTGGCATGCCATCGCCAAGGAAGTCCGGACCCTGGGGGTCTACCACAGACGGTCACCCACTGACGTAAAAGATGGGGGGACATTCGCCGCTGGAGCAAGAAGATGGCGGAGGCCCAGCTGGGGAGGGCCTCCCAACGTGGGAGGGATGTCCATCGCACCATGACCCCCCTGATGTTCAGGATCCTGGCGGTGGCGTATCCGGATTTGGATGGGCGTTTGAGGGCATCACAGCAGACACAAGAGGGTGAGTACACTCTCATTCTGCTGATTCAGCATGCATTTTAGGTGTCTGGGTGGGGGAGGTGGGCTGTGGGTTCCCCTAGGCCAGGGTGAGTTTGCTCGTTAAGTTCCGTTCTTCAGACAGGCCCTGTAGCACCCCACCCCACCTGTGTACAGTGCCAACTACACCTAGTCAGGCTCCTGTGACATCCATGTGTGCAGAAATTGGCCATAGCCTTGTAAGCCATGTCCCAGGGATTGAATAGTGGAGTCCAAGTGCGCAGCGTAGTGCAAGGGGCTTCTGTGTCTGACGTGTCCACCAACGGTAGCGGTATTGCATGCACTGAACATGTTTTCTCCTGTCTACCCACACCCTTTTTGTGGTCTCCCTGTGCTTGTGTGCATTAGCATCATCAGGCAGAGCAGCAGTGGCACCGGAGCAGAGGGAGCTGCATCCCACATGGCCCTGGAGGGCGACGTTACGGCCTCAGAATTCACCAGTGGGACGGAGGGCGAGGGGGGCTCCACGGTGGGGACAGGAGCTGACACCAGCGAGACAGACTCCTCCTCTGATGGGAGCTCCCTTGCGGTGGCGGCCCCATCTGTACCCCCCACATCTACAGGTACAGCCACCACCCCCCCTACCAGCATGGCCCTCCCAGCAGCCCCTCAGCCTTTGCTCCATGCCTGCTCACCCAGGAGGGTGGGCATTACCTTCGCCCCAGGCACCTCAGGCCCTGCCCCTGTCACCCCTGCTGCCCTCAGTGAGAAGCCATTGACCTCCTCAGGTCCCTCACTGTTGGGCAGTCTACCATTTTGAATGCCATTCAGGGTGTAGAGAGGCAGTTGCAACAAACCAATGCATTCCTGGAGGGCATTCAATCTGGTCAGGCAGCCCTTCAGCGAGCTTTTCAGACTCTGGCCTCAGCACTGATGGCAGCCATTGTCCCTGTCTCTAGCCTTCCCCCTCCAACTTCCTCCACCCAGACCCACACCCCTGTATCTCAGCCTATCCCAAGCACACCATCAGACCAGCATGCACACACCTCAACACACAAGGGAAGCTCTGGCAAACATAAGCACCACACATCCCACAGGCACTCACGGAAGCATGATACACATGCAGACACACCAACATCCACTGCCTCCACTGTGTCCCCGTCCTCCTCGTCTCTCTCCTCCCTCTCTGTCTCGTCTCCACTCACACCTGCATGCACTACATCCTCAGCCACTACGTCCATCACCAGCACACCCACCACCACACCCTGCTCACGTGCACTCACCACCCCACCACCATTCACACATCCCCTGTGTCCTCTCCCAGTGTGTCTGTGAGGCCACCTCCCAAGGTACACAAACGCAGCCACACACCCACCCAAAAGCCATCCACCTCACGACAGCCTCCAGCCCATGCACCGTCACCCAAAGTCACCAAACGTACACCGCCTACAACCATTACCTCTTCCTCCACTCCCAGGCCCCCTCCAGCTGCCCGTCCCAGTGTTCCTAAGAAACTTTTCCTGGCCAGCCTTGACGTCTTTCCATCACCTACCCCACCCCGTCAGTCTCCTAGGGCCCGACTCTCCAGGTCCCAACCTAGCACCTCAGCCACAACATCGGCGGGACCAGTGGTCCCAGTAGTCACCGGATTATGGAGTGCACCAGGCAGCAGGGCAGGCAGTGTGGCAAGGAGCCACAGCACGGACAGTCCCCCTCTCAAGCATAACATTTTGGACAGTGCCCGGCGGGAGAGGGGAAAGAAACCAGCCACCAAAGCCGTTCCCAGGGGTACAGTTGGGAGTGTGGAGACAGCTGCGACACCATCCAAGGGGGGAAAGGGGCACAGTAAAACCAGCAAGTCTGGAAAGATCAGCACGGCAGACAAGACCGCCACCAGCCCCGCTGCCCAGGAAGCGACCGCCAGCAGCAGCCCTGCTACCGCAGACAGGACCTCCAGCAGCCACACTGCCCAGGAAGCGACCGCCAGCAGCAGCCCCGCTGCCACAGACAGGACCGCCAGCAGCCACACTGCCCAGGAAGTGACTGCCAGCAGCAGCCCCGCTGCCCAGGAAGCGACCGCCAGCAACAGCCCCGCTGCCACAGAGATGACCGCCAGCAGCTGAACCGCTGCCCAGGACACCGCCGCCAGCAGCCCGCAGGGCAGAACAAGACCGCCAGCAGTGGAACCACTGCCCAGGACACCGCCGCCACAAGCACCGCTGCCAAGGACACCGCCACAGGCACGACTGCCCAAGACACTGCCGCCAGCAGCCCCACAGGGCAGAACAAGACCGCCAGCAGCTGAACCGCTGCCCAGGACACCATCGCCACAAGCACTGCTGCCAAGGAAACCGCCACAAGCACTGCTGCCCAGGACACCGTCGCCAGCAACCCCGCAGGCCAGTCAGAGCAAATGATTCCGACGCCACAGGCAGGATAAGGCACTCTGGGCACAAGGCCCCCTCCAGAACCAGTGGAGAGATACATCCACTACCTCTGTCCTTGGCAGGATGAAGCACTCTGGGCACAAGGCCCCCTCTAGAACCAGTGGAGAAAGGCATCCACTACCTCAGACCTTGGCAGGATGAAGCACTCTGGGCACAAGGCCCCCCTCCAGAACCAGTGGTGACTGTTATCCACTTGAGAGACTGTGGCTTTGCACTCCCCAGGATTGAACAGTGGGCAAACCACCCACTGTAGAGACTTGAGAGACTGTGGCTTTGCACTCCCCAGGACTGAACAGTGGGCAAACCACCCACTGCAGAGACTTGAGAGACTGTGGCTTTGCACTCCCCAGGATTGAACAGTGAGCAAACCATCCACAGTAGAGACTTGAGAGACTGTGGCTTTGCACTCCCAGGATTGAACAGTGGGCAAACCACCCACTGTAGAGACTTGTGAGACTGTGGCTTTGCACTCCCCAGGATACATCAATGGGCATGGAGCCCCCTCGTGGATCTGCCGTTGTGCACTCAACCGGCTGAGGTGCCACCCCTTCCCTTCCCCCTGAGGTGCCTGTTTTATTTCTATCTGATGCCCCTGCAGTGTTCTCTCCGTTTTGATCGGGTATTGAGTGTGGGCCTCGTCCATGCCTTTTGGGCCCAGTGATCCACGGACTATGATGGTGAAATCCCTTGGACTTGTGTTCTTGGTGTATATAATTGTATATATTACAAATATATATATTTGTATATATTTTTGATTCATGTCTTTGAATATATCACAATTATTCGACTCATTTCCTTTTGTCCTTGTATTTGTCCAGGAGGGGTTGGGGGGTGTAACTGTGATGTATCAACATGTACTTGTGTGTGTGTTGTAGTGGGTGAGGGTGGGGGTGGGGGTTTTGCATGTTGCGTGTGTGTGTCACTGTTTTTTCCCTCCCCCCTCCCCTGTGTCGTAGGTGCAGTACTCACTGTTGTCTTCACCGCCGGCGTTCGTGCTCCTGGTAGAGGAGCAGGAAGATAAAGGCTGGCAGAATTTGGAGCTCTGGTTCCATGGCGTCCTGGTTCCTCCTGGGTGTGTAGAGGTGAGCATTTTCCCTTCGAAGTCCTGTTTCCGCTCTGTTTTTGTTCACGGTGAATCCGCCCCGGAAAAGGTGGCGGATTGGTGGGTTGTAATAGTGTGGGCGGTACATTGTCCTCCGTCTGTCTGTTGGCGGTTACCGCCGCGGTGTTTGTACCGCCGTGGCGGTCGGAGTGTTAAAGTGGCTGTCTATGTTGGCGGTTTCCGCCACGGTCGTAATTCAATTTTTTTTACCACCGGCCTGTTGGTGGTTTCACCGCTGCTTTAACACCGACCGCAAGGGTTGTAATGACCACCTATATGTCATCAAGCAACTTATGGCACCTGTGTTGCTTATTGGATAAGACAGCATTTAGGTTTCAAAGTCAGTCATCCATTTTGATGTTAGCAGCCAAATACGGTACTCGCACGTAAATTCGGTGTAAGCAGTCTACACGTGTTTCACAGGAAACCCCACTGCTTCAGATCTGTAAGATATTCAAATTACTTCTCTCAAAAATCACAACATGATATCTTGTGTTGGGGGCGTGGCCAAGATGGTGACCGGAGCGGTAGCATAATCTGCAGCTCTGCTCCGGGCTGACTAAAATCTCCTGTAGAACGGTGATCCCCGGTTTTAACCGGGGGATCGCCTGTCTCCCCGCTGACCCGGATCCTCCGGCAGTGCTTAGACCTGGACCGGACGGGTGTGTGACCGGAGAGGAGGCGCAGAGAAGCGCGCAGTCCAACTCGAGATCCGAAGAGGTGGGCCCTGCAGCGCAGTCGTGCTTTTCCATCGGCGGGAGTGCTTGACACCGCTGCGGGAGCACGGCCGTGTCCAGCCGACTCGCGACACTCTTCCGGAGCGAGGAGGGGCTGTGCTCCACTCCTCGTCACGGTCTGAGCTGCAAGGTGCCGCATGGGGCTATGCTCGAGCACCGAGCACCGGAGGCAGCCTATCAGCGTCGCGTGTCATGCTGCGCCGCTGTAGTGCCGCTTGGCCCGAAACCCATGGTTGGGCACACCCTCTTGCGGCTGAAGTGAGGAGTAGTGCAGCGCGGAGGTGCCACACTGCGAAGACGGGACATAGGACACAGGATTCGTAGACTGTTGTAAGGATGCTTTGGCCCTGCCTCAAGGGCGTGTGGCTCCGTGTCTCCTTGCCGCTTGGCCCTGCATTGTGGGATGCGGCATCCTTTATGATTAAGGTCAGGCAGGGTCAAACCCCTACATAAGTGGCGCAACAGGAAAGTGCCAGGCAACACCCATGCAATGCCCACAATTGTTGACAAGGAACACATCCCCGGGTCTGCTTTCGCCATTACATGCCTGATAGGGGTTCAGAGGAACAAAGTTCATGATGTATGGCGATGGGACCCTAATGTCACTGTAAGGGGTCGCTAGCCTGAGCGTTAGAAGACCTCTCCCCCGCATTGTTCCTCTAGGTGGACGCACTTGAGGTGGGCCCGGACAGATGGCGCTCCCCTAGGGACCTTCCCCACTATTGAAGGAGTCAAATGGGCAAGCCAAAGACACTGAGAGCGCCCACGGGGATCATAGATGCGCCTGACGCCCCACCTAAAGAGCAGGACAGAACCTTCCAGGCACTACGGCAGATGGAAGTTACTCTGCACAACCACATCTTGCAGTTTGAGAGGGTGTTGCAGGCCATCAAGGACGCCAAAACCACCCTGGAATAAAAAATTGGTGAAGTAATAACGGATGTCAATTTACTCCGGACTGACCATCGTGCGCTGGCTAACCAGATCACAGATGTGGAAAAGGATCTGGTTGAGTTGCCCCCAGCGTTAGAACACTGCAGGAGAAGATGCTCCATCTGTCAACAGAGGTGGATGAACTGAAGCACAGGTGAAGATGCGAAGGGCAGATCGAGGCAGAACAACATTCGCCTGGTGGGGTTCCCGGAGCGAGCCGAGGGCCCTAATGCCGAACTCTTTGTAGAAAAGTGGCTCACGAAGACTTTCTTGCGGGACAAAATCCCGAAATTCTTTTCGATTGAATGGGCCCACAGAAGCCCGGGTAGACCAACGCCGCCAAGACCACATCCTCGCCCCATGATAGCCAGGTTACTTAATTACCGGGATAGGGACCTAATATTACAACTATTTGGCAAAATAGGCCCTCTTCAATTTGAAAATGCATCAAGGAACGTGGTTCCTTCTGCCAGGTAAAAGAGAGCCTCCGTGAACAGAACCTTAAATATGCGCTTCTGTTCCCTGCCAAACTTCGTGTACAGGACGGTTCCAAAGTGGATATCTCTACCTCTCCAGAAGATGCTTGGACCTGGCTCCATGCCAAGGGCCTGGCTCGGTACAAATGGTCGGAGACCGCGGAGGAGGGCTGGTCGTCCCCCAAGGTGAAACGCAAGTGTTGGTCGCGCTAGGGGATCAAGCCCACTCCGGAGCAAGTGGTGGAAGAGCGCTCTCGTCTTCTGCTGGAGACGACGCGATTTGTGGCCGACCCCCCAGCGGTGATGTAAGATCAAGCAGACACTGAACCTGAACATGAGACCCGCTCTGACTCTGCGGACTCCCTTCTGGGTCCACTTCTCACTCCGCGCTCGGCTGATGACATTTGAACTGCACTACTCGACCTGGCATCTATATGGCCCAGGATGAGCAGAGACCCCGGGTTTCCCACGCGGCTGGCCGCAGGTGTCATTGTTGATCTGGTGGACGTGAGGTGGCAGACGCATGGCACACATCCGAGGCCTCCCACGCTAGGGCAGAGGGTTGGGCGCGACCATCCACAGGGCTGGGAACTTGAACCACTAGATCTGGCCTACATCATCCACGCCCCAGTCCATATGGACCTGTTCAACCTTATGCCTGCTTGAAGGTTCTGTTTTGCGCTTGCATATTCAATGCTATTGTTTAATATTGTTTTTTTTTTTGTTGTTTTCCATTGGGGTTCTCCCATGATTCTTTCATGGGTTTGTTTAATCACTGCCATATATCACACTCATCCTGAAAGGCGGCGAGCACGCAGTAGACTGTTGGGGCGAATACGTTGGGGTGGGATGTCCTGGTTGCTCCTTGGGATCATCATGAGCTGCGTCCCTTGTGCTCCCCCACCGGCCAACCTCTCTACATTTCCATGACCACACAAGGACAAACACACATCCCAAGGTATAACGTGCTTACATGGAATGTGAGGGGGATGACGACACCGCGCAGCGGCAGCGCATACACGCATGTTTGAAACGACAACAGGTGCAATTTGCCATGCTTCAAGAAAAACACCTGTCAGAAAAAAAACAAGTAAACTGGAGGGGGCAGTTGTTTGGCACTGTGTCCTCGTCCTTTACCCGTGGGGTAGCGATCTGGATCGTCCCAGGGGTGCCTTATGTGGTCGCTCACAGACAGATTGATCCCAATGGTCGATATGTAGTGTCTGAGGGCAGCCTGGATGGTTCACCACTGTCACTAGTGGCACTATATACTCCCAATACTAATCAACACAGCTTCCTACACACATTATCAGCGGGGCTACTCTGAGATCCAACCGTTTACAGCATTTGGGGTGGGGACTTTAACTGTGTCCTGGATATTCAGATAGACAGGTCCTTCCCACCATTTCCGACCGCCGCAAGTAGTCGGATCTCACGTGAGCTGGAAGCCTGGACGTTGAAGAATGGCTTGTGCGATGTCTGGTGATTAGGACTCCCGACACAGTGCGAATATTCCTTCTACTCCCCTGTCCACAGTTTACGCTCCAGGATAGACATGCTCCTCAGATCACCGGCAGTGGTACACAAGATAAACGCTTCGAATTATCTGGCTCGCACCATATCGGACCATAGCACTTTGTGAGCTGTACTGGGTGGGGGTCGTCCACGCACACGGATTCCCACATGGCGCCTGCAGGTAGAAACTCTATCTGACCCCCCCTTCTGTGCTGAACTTGCCCAGTGCTTATCCACTTATTTCTCCCTGAATGATAATACAACGTCCCATCGCGCAACTGAGTGGGATGCCCACAAGGTGGTGGTGCGGGGCCACTGCAAGGCTGCCTCGGTGGGTATTGGTTAAAGAGATGGCGGGGTTGGAGTCTAAGCTGAGAGAAGCGGAGATTGCAGTAGCTGGAAATGAGATGCCGGTGGAAGAGCTGCACTCGTTGAGGGCCAGTCACAGAGAGGCTGAGTAAGCATGACTATAGACACTATATGACACATCAGTATGCAGAGGGAGATAGGGCGGGCTGCTTGCTAGCCTGGCTCGTTCGACAGGCTTCTCAGCCCTCGCCCATAGGAGCAATCCATTTAATATCAGGGAAGATAGTCAGTTCTCAAGTGGAAATTAATGATGCCTTTTATACCTACTACCGGTCCTTATACTCGCCCCTTCCTCCTTCACCTGCAGAGCAAATGGTTGACTTTTTAATGTCCGCCCCCTGGAGATGCCTGCAGTCTGCGCAGGCGGATGCAGTAGATGACCCAATCTGTATAGAGGAAATTCGCCTAGCGTTGTCACAGTTGGACCGTAACAAGGCACCTGGGTCGGGTGGCCTGCCAGTGGAGTACTTGACATCCCAAGCTAATCACCTCTTACTCTTACTCTTCATTGCTTTGAGTGTTCAATGAAGCATACGATTGGGTGAAATTGCCGGACTCGATGAGCGAAGCTCTTATAGTAGTGCTCTCAAAACCTGGCCCTCTCTCCTTGCTCAATTCAGACTGCAAGTTGTTGGGGAACATTTTGGCCAACAGACTCCTTCCCTTTTCACCACACCTGATCCATGAGGATCAATCGGGGTTCATACCCGGTAGAAACACCTTCCTAAATATCAGGAGACTACTTTGTATACAACAACAACCCAGAGTCTCGCCTTGGAGCGGTGGCCTTGTCGCTAGATATAGAAAAGGCATTCGATACGCTGAACTGGAACTTTCTTATTGGTACGCTAGATGCGATGGGATTTGGCGCAGTATACATTAAATGGATCAAGATATTGTATGCTAAACCCACGGCCAGGTCAAAACGGGGCAAGTCATCTCTGAGTCCTTCCCAATAGGTAGGGGCACCAGACAAGGTTGCCCGCTGTCTCCCCTGCTTTTTACAATAGCCATGGAACCGCTGGCTGTCAGACTATGCATGCTGGCACATCTCTAGGGCATCCCGGAACTTTAACACACATCATATTATTTTTTTGTATGCTAATGACGCCCTGATATACTTACAAGATCATGCTACCTCCATGGTTGGGGTGAAGGAGACACTCGACACCTCTGCAACCAACGCCTGGCCTGCGGGTCAACTGGTCCAAATCTTGCATTTTCCCTCTTTCTCCTGTATCATTGGAGTGCCACTCGGCCCTACCAAATTATCGACTACCAAGGTGCCACTCTACTTTCAAGTATTTGGGTATACAGATATATCATTCCGTAGCTGATTTAAGTCAAGGCAATATAGACAGGGTTCTTCGCTCAGTCTGCGGCTCTTTACCATTCTGGGTGGCTCTTCCTTTGTCACCTATGGGACGTGTGGCCATCGCAAAAATGCTCATCCTCTCGAGATTTCTATATTATTTCACAGCACTCCCGATTGTCCTGCCTCGCTCATTCTTCAAGTGCCTGCAATCAATAATGACTGACTTATTATGGGGCAGGGACAGACGTAGAGTAGCTCTGTCCATAACACAATGCCCACAGAAAGAGGGAGGACTGGGCATGCCCAATCTCGAACTATATTATGCGGCCGCCCAATTGCAGTGGCCGGCCTCATGGCTTGGTGAGACCCCCTCGGCGGAACATACGGTGATGGTGAAAACACTAGAGCGGCTTTCGGTGCTAACCTGGCTGTTAGACGGAGCATGCTGTTCACCACACGGCTCCATTTTATTAGATGTTGCCAAATCGTGCTGGCAGCGATATGTCCATGGCAGAGGCTCCTCGATGGCATATTCTCCTTTGCTCCCATTGACACAACTACCTAGGGCCCAAGCTGACAGAGCATCATGACGTGTCCCAATGGCGTGGCGTGGGTCTGGTCAACACAGGAGAGTTCTACTTGGACTCCACACTGAGGTCTTTTGGTGAGCTTATGGAGACCGCAGGGATTCATGACGGCACCTTCCTAACATACTGCGCAATCAAACACTTACTGGGTGTCACGTAGGAACAGGGTAGTGCTGAACCGCAAGAATCACAACTACTTACACTGATCCTCTCAGTTGGAAGTACAAGGGGCGCAATATCAAGATTATATTCGACACTATTAGCTAGGGTTTGCCCCGAACTGCTACGTGCTAAAGCCCGATGGGATGAGGTATTCCCTTCCCCCATGTCGCAAAACGCCTGGACGGTGGCACTATCTGCTGTCAAAAATGTCTCTCGCAACACTAGACTCCGCTACACTCAGCTTAATTACGTGCATCTCCTATTTGTCCCCATCCCGCATATATGGGGACCCGCTATGTCCCAGATGCGCGCAGCCATCAGCAGATTTCTATCATATGGTGTGGAAATGGCCCCCATTAGCCAAAGCCTGGCAACAAATCACTGACACTATAGCCGATATCACTGATCATACTCTGAATATGGAACCCGAGTCTTGTCTGCTGGGTCTGCGCCGCTGTGCCAAAGGGGACAAACAGCTACACAGATTTATTGACCTGGCCTTTATAGTGTTTAAGCGCTTGATAGCAACTCATTGGAAGGCTCCACACGCTCCGGGATATGCCAATTGGTTGCGCGACCTGCTGCAATGCTCTCACGTGGAGGCTCAAACACTACGCCAATTACAATACAGAGGGCTGGCCCAGGGAGGCTCTGAAATATGGGACGCTTTTATTGTTAGTATGGAAGCTAAGAATGACACACACCCACCTTGAGTCTTATGTGTATCACATGGTATTGAATAGACAAATAGTCCCCTCCTATCCTTGGGTCGCTTGCACCTCGTCGGGGGAAACCTGCATGTCTTACCCGCCATACATTATCGGGTAGCAGCGGATACCGCACACATAAGACACTAATTACGATATTGCCTGCTTGTAAAAGGACCGGCCACGTCAAGACTAGAATCGCCTCCGACTGGCAAACTTCCCCAATATCTCTAGGAATACGAAATTGGCAACTAATGTGCCCCCAATACATGAATAAATGCATTATTGCGTCCCTTGTATTGGACACGGGTAAATCTCACCGCCCCACATGCATTTCAACCTTAATAATTGATACTAATGAGGCACAGTTCATTGTTATGTTTTAATAGTATATCTATATGTGTATTGCAATGTATAAGTTTAGATATGTGTACATAACTGCCCACACTTGTGGACAACTGTTCTGACAAACTTCATTATGTTCAATAAACAGATTTTTTTTTAATGATATCTTGTGTTACTCTTCAAATACAGATTTCCTATACATTCAGAGCAAAGATCACATCCTTAGCCTTATCCATACATGATTTTAGATAATCCTTATATCCCCTAACAGAGACCAAACTTGTACACAAACATTGCCTTAATGCACTTACGAGCAGACGTTGTCTAAGGAGGTAGAAGTTTGCTTAATTTCACCTTTGTTTCTTCAGTGAATTTATATGGTTTTGTTTAAGGTAAGCTAAGATCTTATTACTATGTCTAACCATAACGTCACTTTAATCTTTGTTTTTTTTTTCAGCAAATATTGGTTTTTTTATCATATTCTGCCAAAACTCCCACTGCACATGGCCTTCCATCCCTGGTCATTTGTTCTGCTACTGCCCTTATGCTACCACTGCCCACTATAACTACCCCTATCCCTCCACTCTCCTTCACCCCATCTTCACATTGTTCTCTGTGTGCATGCTCCTGCCCACTGCCATCAGGTCAGATGTGATGCTACAGCCACTATGCTGCCACTGTCCTCCGTTGATGCCCCTGCCTTAACCCTCTGCTTGCCCTTTTCAGTGGCACACCCTTGCCTCCTAGCTCCCTGGTCCATTACGCTGGCCCTGTGCTGCCACTGTCCTCTTGTGCTGCCCCGGCATCTCTTTCTCCATATGAATGCCTCTTCCCCCTCCCTCATCCTGTTATGCTGCCCCTGTGTTGCATCTGCCCTCTGTTGCTTCCCCTGCCTCCTCTGGTCCCCCGTTCTCTGTGTACGCACCACTGCCACACTTTCCCTGGTCCTTTGTGTGGCCTCTGCTCCTGTTCTGCCACTGCCCTCTGTTGCAGTCTTTGCCTGCTCTCCTCTGCTAACATGTTCTCTGTGCGCATGTCCATCCCCCATCCCCCATGGGCCATTGTGCTGCCACTGATGTCTGTTGCTGCCCCTGCTTCTCCCGCTCCCCCCCACTCATTCTCTGTGTGCCCTACCCCTCCCTCCCTGGTCCATTGTGTTACAACTTCCTGAGTTATAACTGCCCTCCCTTGCTCCTCTTGTCCCCCTACCTCCCTGTCTCCACAGTCCCTGATTGTATACTCCTGCCACCTTCATCCCTGGACCATTCTGCTGCCACGGCCCTCCATCAATGCCCCATTCCTCCTCCCCCTCAATTTTTCGGCGTGTGCCCCTACCACCTCGTTACCTGGTTCTGCCACTGCCCTTTGTTCCTGCACACCTTGTTCTCCATGTGCGTTCCCCTTTCTCTCCCTTTCTGATCCCTTGCGGTGCCACTGTCCCTGTATTATGATGACCCACCATTGCTGCTCCTGCCCTGCCTCCTCACCCTGTCCTGCTATTCTTCTACACCCTTCCTCCCTGGTCCATTGTGCTGCTGCTGACAGTGTGCTGCCATTGCCACCCCATCGCTCCCCCTTTCTCAGTGTGCGCACTCCCACCCCCTTACTTTCTTGTCCAATTATGCTGTCACTTCCCTTCATTGCGGCTCCTGCCTTTACCGCCTGACCCCCCACCACTTTCTCACATTGTTTTTCCATGTAGAAGTGCAGAGAGAGTACCCTTAGGTTTTCCGTGGTTAAGCACAAGGATTTAGGATCGTTTTGACATTAACAGAAGTGGAGCTCCAGCTGGGGCACCTGCTATGTTCATATGTGTAAGTGTTTCCCGTTGAGGTTTAATTTCTGAGAATTGTACATCTGTGCCAGAATGGAAACTTGCAGGTATTTTTATCCAAGAAGAATATCCACCCAACTGGAGTTCTTTGTATTGCGTCTTTTAAAAAAAAAAATTAAAAAAAGGAGTCATGTTGCCAGTGCCAGCACTGCAGTACTGCTCTTTAGTACCACAGTACTCGCCACCCTTCCTCCTTAAGGCCTTTTTACAAAACAGCTCGAGACTCAAGGACTGAGTCCCTGAATCCTGTAATGGCTGTCACAGCATCCTGTGAAGAGCTGTGTCAGCCAGTCAAATCACTTTTTACCACAGGACCAGTGCTGGCTCCACAGGTCTGAATTAGCGGCAACAGGGAAAATGCTCCCGGGGGCAATCAGAAGTAATGTAATTAAAAATTAAAATCCTGGTGGACTAAATGTCCAGATATCACTAAGTTTTTAACCCTTCATCACCACTCAAAGCACCTCTCTCAATGTGAATTTCTCAAAAACTGCTTAACAAAACACAAAAAGTACACTTTCTGAGTAAAGTTGTAACGTTTTGCCAGATTTGGTGTAATTCCATTCAGCAAGTTTTTCTTTATTACTTATCAAAAAATCCTATAGGAATTAACATGGGAATTCAACATTGTGGGACACCCCACCTTTTCTTCGTCCCCAGTTGACTGAGTTGCACAAAACTTTCCAAAAAGGAACTGTGGAAGATGAACTTTTTTTTCTAAAGTTTCGTGAAGATTTATCAAATGGTGTCCAAGCTATTAATGGACAAAAAAACAGCTCTGTCCTGGACCCAATGATGGCGCACGAGTGGTGCTAAGCTCCGTGGCTGTCAACCCTACAGGCATAAAAATCCTGTGACATTCACCTGTGGTTAGAGCAGAGTGGAGTCAGCTGACTGCTGGGAGGCTTGTTGGAGACTGCAGGACCTGGAGGCCAACTGTGTTGTGGTTTGATTGTGGCCTGACGAAGGCTGCAGCCCAGCAATGATGTACATGGCTTAAGAGTGGTTCCGACACACAGGAGACAGGGGTCAGGTCCACTGGGCCGTGGAAACTAAAATAGATCGGGCAATGAGGTGGCCGGATCTGATGCAGTGCTAGCAAAATGCAGGAGGAAGAGGTTTGCCCCACAAGAGCCTGGAGCAGACAGACGGGTTAAATAGGCTCCAGGAGCCAACCTAGCATAGTGGACAAGCAAGAGTACACTGCCTTGTGTGGCCTGTGGAGATGTACGAAGGCCCTAAGCCCGTCTGGGAGAGGTGAGAAGAGGCTCTGTGGAGAGGCAGACCGCCCCACCTCACGAGAGACAAGTACCCGGTCCTGGGGGGTATATGATTGAGAGACTGTCGCCTGGCACAAGGCCCTCCCTCTGGTTGAAGCACACAATATTAGTTCTCCCATGGACTGCTGGGGGGCTGCTGTGTTGGGGAGTAAATTGCCCCCATTGGACCTGGGACCGGGAAGGCCATGCTCCAGCACAGTCAGAGAGCCAAGAAGACCAGTGGCCTGAGCCCTACACAGATGCTATACCCAACTTGCAGGAACCTGATAGGGATGCAGTGATGGTGCACCCCAAAAAGGGCAAAATGAACCAGGACAGTTCAATCTGCAGCCTGCCTCCCCTAGCCAAGGGGCAGCCAAATGCGAAGGCACCTTGGGAGAGCCACACATAAATGATCCTGGTGGCAATTGAGGAGACAAAATCAGCCTTGGAACATAAAATAGAGGCAGTTGCGCTGGAAGTGGCATACTGCAAGTGCACCATAAAAAACTAGCCGGAAAAGTGACAGAGATGGAGTAAACAGTGGCACTAACCACGCTGATGGTGAAAGATAACACTACTTTGCTACACCAACTGCAGACAGAGATAAAGACTCAAACACTGCAGCTTGATGACGTGGAGGCCAACTCACATCATAACATTGGGTGCGTATTTGAAGAACAGTGGCTGCTGTTGACAGTGTTGGGAGGAAATGTGTACACCCTGTACATGGTAGAGCAGGCCCACAGAGTCCCTGGGAGGCCACTGGTTCCAGGAGCCATGCAATGCCCCATAATAGCCAGATTGCTCAACTACAAGGATCAAAATCGTATCCTGCATGAGATGTGGAAACAAGGACTCTGGACAGTAGAGGGCAGTTTGGTACATATTTACCTGGTCTACACTGATGTGGTCTAAAAACAGTGAGAGACATTTCTGCTGTTGAAATGTAAAACACGTCCCGCTTTACCTAGCAAAACTGAGAGTATCCACGCAGGAGAAATCCTACATATTCACTACATATTCACTGAAGTTGCGGAGGTCTGGGACTAGCTGGAACTGAAGGGCCACCCAACGCCAGACCAGAAGTAAGATCTGCTGACTCAGGGCTAGCACGCTAGGAGCACAATGTGCTGTGCAGCATGGAGGGCCCGTGGGTCCCCACAAAAGACCAGGCAATTATGAAAAGAGCACAAGTAGTGTTGGGAGTACAGAAAAGCAGCCAGTGGGCATCTAAAAACAGATGAGCCTCCTTCAGAGGGAAATTGGCTGAATCTGGAGAGAGTGCAACAGCCTTGAGTTCAGACCAGGAGAATATTGCTTTGCCAATGGTTACACCGATGACTGCCGATGACCTGGTATAGGCACTAGGTCGAATGGGGACTGAACTCACGTGGCTCTGCCACTGGCCCACAGCGAAACTAGAGGCATCCCATAAAACCAGCCACTCAATGTGGGCCTGCGGAGCTGCAACCTTCTCACTGCTACAAAATGATCGCAGTAGCTGTTGGGTGATGTTTAAAATATTTTTGGGTGGGTGACAGGCATCTCGGGTATTGGGGTGGTGGGTAGTTGGAGACTCACCGCCGTGACAGGAAGGGTGGGCGAGGTTGGAAGTAGAGTTTGAAGTGACGCAAAATGGCAGGACTCAAAATACATCTGGTCAGGGGCCCAGGCAGTCAAACCTTATAGGAACTACATCAGCCGATGTCACAGAACTTACATCAGAGACCCGAAACGTCACTTACTGTTATATCCAGGAATGTGAAGGGATTAGATAACAAACTAAAGTAGGGAGCAGCTCCGAAATTTCTCATTTTCTCTGAACTTAATTTTTTGCAGGAGACCAACTTGAGGGGAGATAATTGTGGCTTCTTAGGGAGGGGCAAATACTCAATGCTGGCTCAAGCAGGATTCTCTAAAGGGTCCCGGGGAATGCATATACTGGCAGATAAATCCCTGCCATTCCAGGTGTCACAAACATGGGTAGACCCCCGGGGCTATTGGCTGGCAGTAAGAGGTACATCTCAAAGGAAGGAATAGTGTGCTGCATCCTGGTACCTGCCCTCGATCTACAGTTGGTGGAGTTGGAGACCTTGGAGAAAGGATAATGATGGTGCTGGACATATATTGGTGATGGGGGGGTCCTCAACCTGACCCTACAGGGTGACCTTGATACGGTGACCAGAGGTGATGACGAACATGTATTTGCTTTAGAACTGGGGTACAGTCATGTCTGATGTGACAATCTGGGAAGCATTCAAGTCAGTAGTGACGGGCAAAAGATAGTACTTGTGGCAGGGATAGGAAAGGAAAGCGAACAGAAAGACTGAGACATAGAGATCAGGCTATTAGCCTGGAAGGCACAATATGTCACACATCCTGACACCACCATGGTGACCTGCATAGAGACTCAGAGGGAAGACTACCAACGAATAATGCTCCAAGACGTCAGAACACTTTACAGGCTCACGCTATATAGATTATACGAGGTGCGCAATAAAGCTAAGAAACTACTGCACTGCCTGGAAGGGAGTGAGGGAGAATACAAACGCTCTATGGGTGTGAAGTGGTGGCCGAGATCATGAAAGCCTTTGCAGACTATCTGTAACACTTCTACACCACACAGGGGAACACAGAGGCGACGAAGATCTGGTTAGTTTCTTGAGGGAGATACCTACACCAACACTGGGAGGGACACAATAGACCTCTTAGAGAGTGAAATACAGGAGGGAGATATATCGGTAGCAGTAACCCAACTAATGAGTGGGAAAACACCAGGCCTAAATGGCTTCCCCTGAGGTTTTTTTATATGCATAAAGCACCAGTTAGTGAAGCCTGGCAAAGCCATGCTCTATGAGTCCAGACAACAGGGGGAGCTGCTGAGGGACGTCCAGAAATCAACAATAGTCCTAATCCATAAACAAGGAAAACTGCCAGAGTTGTGCTCCTCGTACCATCCCACCTCCCTCCTTAATGTGGAAGTAGAAATAGAAAAGGTATTATAGGGTCATAATGCAAGACCCCACACAGAGACTACGCTGGGTCATTGAGAACACGGTAAAGGAAGCAGAAGTTAGTGACTGGAGTTTTTTTTTAAAGCTGAATTTTTGCACACAGGAGAACTGAAGATACCCTACTTTTATTTGCTTCCCAAAGATGCATAAGAACTGGTCACCTCAACCAGGCTGCCCATTGTTTTTAGAAGCATTGTCGCAATTTGCTGACTATTTCTTAAGACCTGTAGTACAGAGAACATTTACCTATTTGAAAGACACAGGTGACTGACCTTTTGATTCACCAAAACGTCTGTTGGTGGGCCTTCATATTGAAAGCCTCTATACTAGCCTACCCCAGACTGTGACACTTGATACGGTGGAACAGATTCCCTTTAAAGAAGAATGGCAAAATAGGACACCTAGGCACTTCATTTTAGAATGTTGCAGACTTGCCCTCTAAGAGAATTATTATCGAATAGAATATGAATGAACCCTCTATTTATAAGTCCATGGAACTTCGATGGGCAGCACTTTTGCCCCTAGTCTAGCAGGACTGTATGTCACTAACTTTGAAGAAACACATATCTTTTCCCAGACTAATCTGTTTAATCAAAAGATTAATTATGGAAACATTATATAGATGACGTCTTAATTGTATGGAGTTTGAAGAACAAATGGTCCATAACTTTCTTGAGTGGCTGAACACATGGGAACATTTTCTGAAATGTACATGCAGTATGAGCAACACCTAATTTCCTTTTCTGGATGTGACTATCTTTGGGAAAGACATGCAGTTGCACACTAAGACATACCATAAACCCATGGATAAGAATAGCTTACTTCTGTTCCATAGCTTCCACCCAGGCACATTAAGAGATAAGCTATCCTACAGGCATTTCCTGCGTTTATGCAGGAATTGTAGTGACATTCAAGATTACAAATTTCAAGCACAGGTATTGACAAAGTAGTTAAGAACTAAGAAGTATCCAGCCCATATAATTTTCAAATGTTGCAAGAGGGCTAGGAACCAGAATACGGAGGCACTCCTACAAAATGTAGAATGTTCAGAGATACCTGACATTATGACCTGTGTGACTATTTATAATGTTGCATCCAACCTGGTGAAGAAGCTAGTGAATAGGCATCGGGTCATAATTAACTTGGGCTCATTAAACTGGCAAAAGATGAGATTTGCATATAGAAGGGAACACAACGTGAGGGATATACTCATGGACATATGCCTCAAAAGTCTGAAGCAAACTGGAACTATATCTACAGCACAGGGCCTCTTGCTTGTTACAGGCACTTCGCTTGTAGCTTATGTACAGTATGCCACCTGACCTCTGTGACTAAAACTATTGATTTTGCACCCAATCGTCAATGTATTTTGAGAAAACACACTAGCTACAACACAACACATGTTATTTACATGATTAGATGCCCCTGCAACCTACCCTACATAGGTATGACATGTAAGAAGATTAAGATACGCATTGGGGAGCAGAAGAGGAACATCAAGTGCCACAAAGTGACTACCCCTATGAGCAGCTATTTTTTCAATGCACCCCATTCAGCAGATAATTTGAAGCGGGAGATTCTAGAGACCCTAGATTAGGTTGATATTCGTGCAGACAGGAATTTATCGCAAAAAAAACAACACTGGGTCTACTTTTTAAAGACACATTGCCAGGGCCTTAATGACCTGATACCCTAGTCCAAGTTGCATGATAAGATCCACTGCATGCAGGCCCTCTAGGGCGATTCCCTGATGTTACAGCTATTATGTTCACTTGACATGTATAGCTTTGTGTAGTTGATTAGTAGTCGGCCCCACTGTTGCGTTTCCTTTCCATCCAGTAACACATACTCACAATCCAAAATAAGTCGATACTACATAAATAAGATACTGGTTTGATTGGTCTGTCATAAGTGGAAATCACAGTAGACCACACATTCACTAGAGGCAAATTACTGTGAGAGTGATTTGAGATGGCGTCCTTAAAGTTTCAATAAATTGACATGATATAGAGGAATAACCGGATCGCTTGGTTAGTTGTGAGTGGGAATTGTAGCATACTGAGAATCAGAGATTTTAGGAACCATATTTACCTGCAACTACAGCAATCAGGAATAGAGGCCTTTGGAAATGAATGGACTCTTTTTGGTTTCCCAATAATTGGGTCTTCTGGTGGTACTGATTATGTACGGCGGCATTTTTGTATTTTCATAATGTGGCATTTATTAACTTTTGTTTGTGAATTTCATTTTCAGTCAACATCACCGAGTTGGGGCTTTTTTCCACATTATATTTTTCGAATTACGGTTTCTTCACATTACGTTAAGTTACCAGTTCCTCTTGGCTCGGCTCGTGATTACAGTCCCCGTGTTCAAATTTAGGTTCACGGATTGGTAAACCATTGTTGTTCAGGGGAAGGTATTTCAATATACTCCGGCCTTTATTTTAAGAAGAACGGGTTATTTTTCTTGGTTGAAAAAAAACATTTTCACACCTGACCTTGATTAACGCCCGTTGCCAGGATATAAAATAAGCACCGCGCGCCTCTGAGCCTGACATTGAGGACGAGGATGCCGTGGCGATAAGGGAAACAGCCAGTTGTCCCACAATTAAGTAGTCATTACGGGGCAGAACAGCCTTGATATTAGGACTTTGAGTTTGTAAATTAAAAACCGGCACGTTGAGATGCCGTAGTGTGGTTATGTTGGACCATCTTTATTAATTCCTGCTTTTCCAATTCTCTTTTGATACGAACTCACGAAGAAGCTTTTTTACGCCGTGTTCGTTAGTTACGTCAAAGAACGCTGGCGGGGCCCTTTTCCTCATTTCTTTTACACACGTTATCCTCAAAAGGAATCGTATAGTTAATGGTCATGCGAGCGGTCAGTAAGCAGGATAAGGTTTGGCAGCAGCAATTGTAGCGATACATTACGTTGCAAGTTAATCTACCTTTCGCATTTTTTAGCATGTGCTATTTAAAGAACACACGTGTCCTTATAATTCACTACATACTTGGGTAATGAGGGGCCCGTTTAATAATTTGCGATGTGTTCACCCAAGTGTCCTACCAAGCTCAATTGTATTCTCAGGACATTCAAGTGTCCATTTAGAGGTTTTTCTTTTTTTTTGGAGGGTGGGGGGAGAGGAGACAAGCTGCCTAAAGGTCATCCCGCGGCACACATCTGTTCCTTTTGCCTCTTGATTCTCATCTCCCTGCTGTTAGAGAGTACATTTAATAACCGAATAGTTACCGTAGCAGTGACCAATCTTTATGTTTCTTTATATTATGACAGAATGTTCCAGAAATGTGCCAGTGCTCAAATATATGGATATATATAAGTATATCTCTTTCCTCTTCAACTATAGGGAACATGTGTGTTTCTAGTTATATAGAAGAAGGTAATAAAGATATTTCCATCTCCTTTTGTTAATTTCCCAACATTTGAGAATAATAGATGATGAAAACCTCTTTTTATTATATTTTTTATACTTTCTAAATAGGATTTTAATGAGTGGTATGCTAGTGATCACCAGGAACAATCGGCAAAACATGTTACTGTGTCCCTTTCGCACCAAAGTGAAGTGAAACATGCCATGCACTTAAATGAACATGCTAGTTGAAATGTAAAAGAAACATATATTTGGGAACAGCAGGGTCCCTGTCATAATGGGTTTAGCCCATATGCTTATGAAAACCATCTAAACAGTACTCTCTGATTTAACAACTGGATATTAATAACGACAAACACTAATTGCATGTTTTTCTCTTAGGACCTATGGACAATGCACTTTGGATCCATGATGTCAATGTACTTAATTACAGAAGAGTCCAGTAGGTAATATCCTCCCTGGGATAATTGGGTTCTGTAACGTGATTGGGCCTGAAGAAAGCCAACGACCCTCTTGGGTGCAAGTGGGCTGAAACATGTCGACCTTTTGGATGGGAGGGACACGCAATTTGTTCCCATCATGTCACACACTAGCTGTATTTATCCACCTTACCCTATCCCAGTTATGATAAATTAGGAACTTACCTTGGTTATAGAGGTAATTTTAGATCACCTTCACTTCCACACCTTTTTTCATGGTTCCCACTTGGTCTCCAACATTCAGAGGAGTCATTTCCTCCCAGTTGGTGAAAATAAGAGACCCAATGATGGTGCTCTCGGCTACCAGGACGCCAGAGGAAGAATGTACCATGGATAGAAAATATCTGACGAGGGTCTCTAAACAACATGGCAACCCTGGTGAATAGTATAGAAATTGTTTCACACTCATTGCTATTTAATAAAGAAGTAGAATTATTGGCCAAGGCCGTAGCCAGCCATCTGATGCCAGGTATCCACAACATCATAAAGTTAGATCAACAAGGTTTCATTCCATACAGGTCTACCAGGCACAATCTTAGGAGACTGTTTAGGTGCTTGAGCAGGGAGAGAAATCTAAGAGAACCGGCAGCCCTCCTAGCCCTGGGAGCTAAAAAGGCTTTTGACTCAGTGGAGTAGCTGTACCTGGGGTCACTTATGGAATGGATGGGCTTCAGCTACTCCTTCCAGGCATGTGTTAGTCTCCTGTACGCATGACCCCACAAACCAAGCTCAGGTGAACGGGGCAATGTCAGAGGAATTTGCCTTGTGAGGGGTACAGAAAAAGGTGCCTGCTGTCCCCTCTTCTCTTTGCAATAACAATGGAGCCAGTAGCCAGTTGGATCTAGAAAGGCGCCCTAAGCGGAGGGGTTAGAAGGGATAACAAATGGGAGGATCTTGTTATATGCAGATGATGTCTTTCTGTACTTGGCAGAGCCTGAAGAGTCTATACATATAATAATATATTAGAGCTCTTTGCAGTGTTCAGCAGATACACTGGTCTTCGCATTAACTGGGCCAAGTCTTGCCTGTACCCACTTGCTGGGTTGAGGCCCAGGTCCAGCTGGTGTTGTCCCATCTCGAGGGAAGAAAGAGGATTCCGGTACCTCAGAATCTACATCACTAGAGACCGATATCAGTTCTTTGACCAAATCCTGGCCTGGCTCCTAGAGGCATACAGTACAGATGTGAGCCACTGGTGCTGGCTTCCCCTCTTGCTGATCGGCAGGGTAGCCCTCTATAAAATGATAAATTTGCCAAAGTTCTTATATGCACTGTAGAATTCAATGTTTTTCCTGGCAGAAAGGCAGAGACCCAACTGTTGCTGTGGGATGGGGGTACACTTCCCCTTATAGGGAGGCTAACCAAGAAACCCACTGATGGAGGCCTGACACTGCCAAACCTACACCTCTACCACTGGGCAGCCCAATTAGTAGTACTTAATGACATGTCATATGCGGACCAAACGGAACCCTTACTCCTGCCAGATAGGAGGGCAATGGATTCACCAGGGTTTGTCAGGTGAATCTATGGGCGGTGGAGGCTAAAAGGCCTTCCGGCTCCAATTACAAAGATGCACAGGGCATGGAGAGGGGCTTCTAAACTGACTGGATGGCAAGGGAAAGTGGTGCTGGAGACCCCACTATGGGACTCTGTGGTTCTGGCACCTCTTCAAGGGGTGGAAGGACACAGGAAGTGGCATTTGTTAGGCATCTCCAGACTGGAAGACATGTGGTTATCCCAGGGAATGGTGATATGTGAAGAGCTCCAAAAACAGTACGAACTTGCAGGGAGCCAATGATTGAGATATGTCCAAATTAGGCATCTGCCAAGGGGCTGTATTGACCCAGAGGCTTGGCTAATGGGCAAAAGTTCACTGGAATACAGAGTGCCGGGTGCCCCACTTCACAGGAATGCTGTCTCGTGATCTCCAGTTTGTTTTTGGCTAAGAGCTCCAACCGCCCTGAACCACCCAACCCCCGACCGTTGATGATGTTGTGTGAGAAATGGAAGATGACGACTGGGGGGCTGCATGCAGACACCCTGCAGACATCACACTCTGGGCAAGGATCAGGCTCATCCAACTTAAGATCCTACACCGGGCATACTTCACTAGAGCATGACTGTCCGCCATGGGCAAGATCGCATCTGACTGCTGCCTAACAGGGTACACACAAAAGGGTACACTGTTGCAGACACTATGGAACTGCTGACAGATCCATCCATTTTGGCAGGGGATTCAACAGAAGGTGTCCCGAGCCTTAAAGGAGCTACTAGATCTTAACCCCCCTGGGAAGTGCTGCTAGGTATCTGGGAGGCCAAACTCTTGACAGGTTTTCACGCTTATTCCGTAATGTAGCATTAATGGTAGCAAAATGAGACATTCTACAGAAATAGGAGTGCACCATACGGCCAACAGTGCGCCAATATGGACTGGAGCATGAGAGTGGAGAAACAGATATATGCAGCGCAGGGTTGCCCCAGTAAATTTGTCAAAGTCTGGGGCCCATGGAGGGGAGGGGATTGGAGGAGGATCTGTCATGGGGGGGGGCTGGGCGACAGTGTGGCGACAAGTAGGCTTTATGTGGTTTACAGGGCAGTGAGACGTTGGGCATAGAGCCAATGAACTACACAGTACAAAGAAGTTCAAGAGATCTAAGCAGACTGCTAACCAGGGTGCCACTAGTTGGGGTTGGGTGAGTGGAGGGGAGTTTCTTGAATTGACACAGTTTTGAGGTGCATTAAAAGTGAATAAAACAAACTTTAAAAGGCTATTCTTATGAAAACTCTGGCATAGCTAGAACTACAAGGTGGTGACAGTCACTAAGTCATATATATGCATATAAAGAACTGCCAAAGTAAAACTGCTTCTCGCCTATCGATGTCGGTGCCAGCAGCGCCTTTGGCTCTGTCTAACATCACAAAAAATACTCCAGATGCCTCAGCAGGAATGACAATAGTGACACACCAATTTTCTAGTGCTCCAATTTTATTGAGACAAAGACAACATGTTCGACTGCAAGAGCCTTTGCCCAGTAAAGACTACATGCTCCATCCACCATAGAAATGATGTATTAGTTCATAGCCAAAAAACAATTTATACAAATCCAGCCATGGCGGGTCGTACATGCAATATTCAAAACTTACAACTATTAAAGGTAAATAATTAAGGACATTTTGTAAAACGGTAAATGACCCAAAACTGAACCTCATAATTTTATAGGCCATTATGAAAAATAGAGAAGTCATCCATCAAATATCACATATCAGAACATCTATATGTACAAAATTGGCACAGTCATATGATTAAAAAGATGACTCACAACTAATAATAGAAGACACTGTCCCATTATTAATGTATTATCATGAATGTATGTCAGCTTATTATCAAACAAATAAAATATACATTTCATTTATAAAACAGGGACCCACAAATAATCCATAAACGTAGAAGACATCGGGACCACCACAGCATTCACATCAAAGTCTTACATGATTGATAATATAAGGATCCACATTGTAAAGTAATTTCTGTGCCTTAAAGTTAAAGACACAATTGTCAGGAAATGCTGTACTGGGATGGCTTAATGTGAGTAATCCACAAAAGAAAATCTTATGCTAGTAATCCGTAGACAAATGGTTAAGAAAAATACCCATCTGTGTTATATATGATCCCTAATAGGAATGGTGAAAAGGAGTAGTAGTCGTGTCAAGGTGTAGTAAAATCAACCAAAATTCCTATATTACTCCACACAAATGTGAACTAAAAAATGCAAAATAAAATTATATACTTACACTAAAAAATAGTTCAAAATGTTTTCCAGGGGATTAAACCAATGTATTATTCAATTCAGGCCGAGACCAGAAATACCTTCCAAAATAGGTCGGGCTCATCCATACAATCAATCAATGCATCAATCAGCAGGAAGTAATATATATTCATATATGCATATGTATGCCAAAGTCAAAAGGCATGGATAACCTTACAACTCCATAGTATATAACCCTCCTATAAGGAGTGTAATCTACCCCCATGACCTAGCCATATATAAATTATACACCATTGTGGAAAAGATAACCAACCCCTGAGTCACTATCTAACCAAGTGTAGTGTTACCTATTCAATAACCAACAGTGAAGTGAGGGCAGTGATAGTGATCAATAAAAAGAAGAGGAAGAACCCTAACAGGAAAAGGCAGGGGAAAAGGGGATACAGAGATGGAGAGAGGAACAGGGAGAATGAGCATTTTAGTAAAATTCTGGCATTACTCAAAAAGAAAAGGATGTAATCTGAAGCAATTAATCACCAATATGAACTACTAGTTCTTCATCACTGTTCAGACCGTACAGGAACTTGGTATGCAGTTGAATGATATAACGAGACTCCTAGCGTCTCAGCTGCTTTTCTGGACCACCACTTCTGATGTTCTTGGGAATCCTGTCAATGCCATAGTATTTAAGAGGTGTGTCATCACCTTGATGTTTAACATGAAAATGTCTGGCCAACGGATATTTGGAATCATTGTTCTTAATTGTGCACAGACGTTCCAAAATGCCTTTTTTGACCTTCAATTTCATTTTGCCTACGCACTGGAGGCCACATGGACATTTCAAAATGAATACCACATAGTCAGAAGTGCATGCAATAAGCTTAGAGATATTTTTCACTTTCACTGTGGGTAGCTTATATCAATTCTTCTTGACACTAAATCCACAAGGCTTACAGATCTGCATTTGAAGATTCCTGTGGGAGATTTGAGCCAGGTGGAGAGAGTTTTCGTAGAATTGATGTAGCTGTGTACTAAACTGTAACAAATTGACCTGGGTTTTCTATAGGTGATTGCTGGATATTCTCCCACATCTTCACCAATAACAGGATTTGCAACGAGTAGGTTCCAATGTCTTCTCATTAGATTCATCACCTTAAAATATTTTTATTGTAGGTGGTTATGAATCTGACTGACTCTTCATTTTCCAATTCAGAATGCAATTCCTTTCTATTGGATTTGTTAGTATTTTTAAAAGGTCTGCTACTTCTTCCTTCCCCAAAGAGGACTGTATCTCTTTTTAGACTCATGACTTTGGTTAAGGTCACAGATAATACTTTCTCGCAATAACCTCTGACTTTAAATCTTTGAAGGAGATTAGATGTTTCATAGTCAAAGTCACTATCCTTACTGCAATTGTGACGTGCCCTAAGGAGCTCACATAGGGAATGCTCCACTTTAGGAATGTAGGATGGAAACTTTTGGCATGCAACACACTGTTGCCTGCCATAACTTTACAGTGCAGTGATGAAGAGATCAGTTGATATTCTGATAGCGATATCAAGATGTTCATTATGAACATTGCTCATCTGAAATGTAAAGGCCAAATTGAGGTCATTTTGCCCTAATAATTTGATGAAGTCTAGGGCCAGGGACGTATCTCCATCCCATATCAGGAATAAGTCCTCAATGAATTTAACCCATATGGATATATGCTGTATGTAAACTTCATTCTTTTCCACCCAGACCACCTTCTCCTCCCACCAGCCAAGAAATGGATTTACACAGCTTGGGGGGAAGCAGGTGCCCACAGCTGTACCCGAGCATTGCCGATATAGGGTATCTTCAAATTGGAAGATGTTTTTCTCCAAGCAAAAAAGCATAATTTCCTTCAACATCTTAGTATGCCTGAATAATGAAATGGGTCTGGTGTGCAGATAGTACATACAGGCTTTGACTGCATTTTTTGATTTATGCAGGTATACAAGGATCTGACATCAAATGTAATCATGGTGTAGGAATCCTCCCTTGTGATGTCATGTATCCTATCTAGGAAGGCTGTACTGACTTGACAATAAGATTGCATACAGGTGACATGTGGGTGGAGGTAGTGATCTAGGAACATGGCTGGTTTCTCTAGTAGCCCACCATTTGCTGAAACTATTGGCCTACCTGGGGTAGTCTTGTGATGTTTGTGGATCTTGGGTAGTAAGTATAGACATGGTACCCTGGAATGACTGGTTTTGAGAAATTGATATTCATTCAGATCCAATAGTTCCTCTTGGTGACATCTGGATCTACTGTTGTGAGAGGTAAGTATTGATTGTAGGTTTCTCAAGAAGTGGGCTCATAGCACTGTCTATTATTAAGCTGTTGTAGTGCCTCTGCTCTATAGTCAGCTAAATCCATGATGGCAATGTTACCACCTTTATCAGATGGTTTTAGGACAATGAAGCGATCACCCATTAGGTCCTGTAATGCCTGCCTCTGTGATTTAGTAATGTTCTCTGGTATGTGTGTATCTTTCTCATACTGTAATCTTGATAATTTATATGTCAGCACATTATGAAATGCCTCTATGTTATTATAATGAGTGTTGGGATTAGATTTGGATTTAGATAGTAATCCCCTGCTGAGAACAGTATTCACAATAAACTTATTTATTTGGATATGCTGCTGTATTGTCGTCCTGTAGTGTGCGCGCTTGACCGGCTGAGTGTATGTTATTTTGGACGAGATCCCCACCCGTATGCGCACTGGAATTGGAGGGTACCGGCTGCAAGGACTGGTGATTTGTTTTTGTATATATATATATATAGAGAGAGAGAGAGAGAGAGAGAGAGAGATAGAGAGAGAGAGAGAGAGAGAGAGAGAGAGAGAGCATTTCTCTTTTGTATCTGTTTGTTTACTTCAGAGCAGTAATGGCTAGAAGTAATTCGTAATAATAAGAAAAACACAAAGCACATATTATTTGTAATTAGTTTAAAGAAATGAGATGGACACGAATGCAGTTTTCAGCCGAGGCCCATGATCATCTTACGTTTTATCAGCCCTCTGAAGCGTCTTCTGACTGTATAAATGCTAACCAAAAACAACAAATAAAATAAATATTATCACACATAGAAATGTGAAAACAGCATTTCGAAGTAATTGTATCTACTGTGAACCGCATAGAGTTTCCTGTAGATAAAGAGATAATTGAGCTTTGATATGAAACGAAGTAACAACATTTTATAACAAATAGGATGTATGCCTAGGCTACTTGGTTTGGTATATTTTAAGAGTGCCTTTTCACTGAATAAACAAAAGGTGCTGAGTTTTTATTATTGAGAGAGTGCTTCGGTGCTAATATCTGTACACGTCTAAGCGGTGACTTTCATTTCTGCAGTGCATATATCTCACTAGTAGCTTTCAGCTCTAGTAATCATAGCTTTTAACACCATTACAGCTGTTATTATAAGACTCCCTCTCAGCGCTTCATGCAGCAAGGCACAAAGATGAAAGGCTCAGAGTTCAGAAAAGCAGGCATTGGCACCAGCCGTCTTCTAAGTACCGGTTACCTGGTGGCCAATCCGGCATTTCTTTCATCTTGCCATTGTGAACAGGGATAATGAGGATACCTATATTTAAAGGTATGTCACAATACTGAACGGAGGCGTTACAGGTTGAATTGTGAAGTAATATGGTCAAGTAGTTCTCATATTAACTCGTTTTATATTCTCAAATGCCCCTATAGTGCTGTACATTGTTTGACCGCAGCAACTGAGAGTGGAAGGGCAGGATGAGAAAATTATATATTTTTATGGGCTGACGTGACAGCGCAGCTGTCACCAGACAATTATGTGACCATTACTAGAGTGGGACTGTGGCTCTGCTTACACGATGGAAGTCAGGAGTACATATTTTGATTGGGAAGACAGTGTGTGCTTCCACAAAAAAGTGCTTGACTTTCACACAGCTGTGATCATTTCATCTATTTATCCAGCTGCAGAGCTTGAATTGTGTGACCCTGTAATGCCTTTAAAGTGTCTTAGATAACTAGGTAACGTATTTTGTTTATCTTTGGCAGCATCACACAGGGGAGAAAGATAGTCATTAACCTACATGGATTTTCAGGTCTGGCTTGACAGTTCAACACTTTCCTGACCTTTTAACTTACAATCTCTATTTCTCTATGGTTCTTTACTTAAGCATAAATACATAATAAGTCCTATGTTATTTACATATAATGGTTCACATTACCATACAACATTCTTTTAAAACTAGACCTATTGTCATTACCAATGCTTGTTCATTTAATGAATCACTGCTGTGTATGTTGTTGCAATTAAAAACTTTCTGAAGTAATTAGTGCCATCTTGTAGGGTAACTATAAGATCCTAATCTGCAGAAAGGAAAGCTCCGTAAAAATAAGCTGTATAAAAACATTTTTCACTTAGCGCCACAAGAAGTTGGTGAAGACTTTTCCAGTTTTGAAAAATAGGAACATGGCTGTTCTTGCTTGCTGCCAGCATACTGGGGTTACAGTCCACCTAAGACTTAAATCAAAACATAAAAGGGGATAGTGGTCAATGGCCCATGTAGGAGCTGAGGAGATGACCAGCAAGATGGTCACCATGATAGTAACTTCTATTTGTTTTTGTACGTAAAGGACCACATTGGAAGTGCAGAGCCTGGCTACTACATCCAACAAACCAAAGATTTCCCTGAGTGTGTTAATTGTATTCTAGACATGCTGAAAGAAAGTCCGCTACTTGCTTCCTCATTTTCCATCAAGCCAATGCTGACTGATCATACTGGGGCTAAAGAAGCTCTTCCATGACAATGACGTTTTGGGTCTTACAGTATAAAAGATCTGACTCTTAACCTCCATGTTTGCTTTGCTATGTGGGGCACTCCATCTGTGCTTTGGTGTTTGCCTGCAGTTTTGATTCCTTGTTGATGCATAGAAATTGTAGTTACTTACTTTATTGCCAGTTCCTAAGTAACTGGCATTGGCAGTTGTGCGGAACTTTTCTGCATGAAGTCTGTTATTTGCATGAATATTTAGAAACAGATGTTTTCTCTTGTAGAGACTGGTGATGGCCAGCTTCCGCTTTCATGTGGATTTGCTATATGCTTGAAGTTGTTGATTTCAGGTTTCTTATTTGGTGTTTTATTTTAAGATAGCATTGACTTATGTGTTCCTATGCCAACGATTCCCATACAGTATGGGAGGAGATCTTTGTTAGTGTTACTGATTCTAGTTGGCAGAATATTACTGTTGGGGTTCTCATGTTTGAATTCCACATTTTCACACTGGTTGCTCTTATTAAGAGAGAGCGTGCTGTTTTTTTTATCACATATATAATATTACAGCTTGTAAATGAAGCCACTGCGACATATTGTGTTGAAAGGTATTCAATTCTCCATTTTGTGGAAATGAAGGCTGTCTGGCTGTGTGTGCTATTGTCAGTGATTGTGCTAGGTTAGGCATCCTTGAAAAAGAACACCAGAAACTGTTAGTTGATTTAAAGGATTCATGGAAACCCTTTTGGTATTGTTTGGGTGTCTGCTGGTAAGAGCACAGGAGAAGGAGCACATGGCTCCCACTACCACCTCCAAGGTGAGGGTTGCCCCGTTTTTGTATGAGGTCTGCACAAAATGGTGACTTCTAAAGTCTAACTATTCAGGAAAGCTTCTGCAAGAGCTGACATTTCTTGCAGTTAGATCGATTGTGAAAAGCTAGACGTCTGCCATTTGTGAGGAAAGAGGAAATAAGGTGTACAGCTGGGTGACCCATGAGGTTGAGCGTTTTCTTAAGAGAGTAAGAATAGTTCAATCTCTAGGTTCCCATATTTGTTAAGGTGTCCAACATAAAGACAGATCACAGAGCATTACATTATTTGGGTACCAAATGTGCACAACCCCTACCCCAGCTTCTATAGAGATGGGATGTTTTTTCCTCTACGACTACCAATCAATAACTCACAGACAGAGTAGATCCACCTTACTGAAGAAGCAATGTTTCAGGAAGTCCAGGTTCCTGGGTTGTTCTTCCTGTTTTCCGCTATGGATATCGGGGTATTACACTTCTGTGATGACACTAGCTTAGTAAATAGATTCAGAACATAAAGGTATTTGTTTGTATTTCCAAAGTGGTTATCTTACTCCCTTCTAAAGCAACTGTCTACTCACAACTGTTTGTACGACACAATATTGAGTACAAACAGCTTGAGGTACAAATATATTTTGAATACAACACAAATAACCATAACATGGACTTTTTTAAATCTCTAGGGAAATAACAAAATAATACGCACTACACAAATATTGCCTTTCATATCATCATTGATAACCAACAATTTCAATGAAAAGCTATTAAAATATCAGTAACACACTAAAACAAATAAAAAAGAGCAAACATGTTTATAACCGACATATTACCCACTATAGTATAGTTATACATATTAAAAAAATACATAAAAACAAAAAATACAATTACTGCTCAAAGAAGTAAATTTATCAAAATGATAAAATAAATGCACCATATTTAAATGAAGCCTTCTGTATAAAGTAACACCTAAAAAAATAACACCCAGCTAGAATATTAACTAATCAAATTCAAAAACAAAACAGTTAGGAAATAGGAATTACTTTAAAAAGAGAAAAAATACAGGACACAAAACAACACACAAACTGCTGCACAGCTAGCCCACAGCAAAGAAGACCACCAGTTTGCCTGAGTGGAATCCCACAGTAAGCATACCGCCAATCTACATAAAGGAACAAACTACTTCTTATAGCTAAAAAAAATAAACATAACCACTGGTTATTTCCAAAATCACAAATAAGAATTTTCTAAACTAATGAAATACATATTCACTTTTTTTATATTCACAATGCAGAACTGAACATGTGAAATCTGAAACACTTGAACAAAAGGGAAACAACTATGAAGTACTTCACAAACCAATAGCAATTGAAAAAATAGAAGAAAAAAATTATGGTAAGTATGAAGAGGCAAAACTATTTTTTTTTGTTGTATCCTTAGAACCCTAAATTTGCATATCTTATTGCTATAAAGTCAAAAAGTCAAAAAGTCCAATACAGCTGCATACACAACGTCACAGCAAGGGGAACCCCTACTAAATTAATTGGGTTATACATCGACTAAAGAGAATAGTACCAATGAAAACAACTTATTGGAAGTGCACTAAGTACTACTCTAATGACTTTACATGTTGAGCAACTTCTAGTAATGAGAAAATTGTTCGGGGTCAAACTGTTAAATTTAGCACCAGGGATAATCTCAGTCTTGATTGAAAATATGAGACATTAGCAATCAATTTAAATTTATTCCATAACAGTAAGTCTCAGGATTCTTTCCCACACTCGTACTAAAAAAACAGCCAACACTTGTTTTTCCCCAAATGGCCTGCACGCCTGGGTTTTTTTCAAGGCGGACATTGCGTAACAATTTTCAAATATATTATACATAGGTGAAAAGAGACATACAGAGACACCACAATTAACCAATTCCCAATGTGTACATCGAAGGAGAGAAAATGGGGAAATAATCTAAGGCTGGTCAGAAACATTGCCCAGCAAGTAGGATTAAGGTTTGGAAAGGGGAAGGGATAAGAAGACCATCTCCTGGTTGGAACAGACCGTTGTCAATCAATATGAATACATTAAAGTCACAGGGCCTCATTACGACCCTGGCAGTCTTAAGACCTCCAGGGTCACAGTGCCTGTCGGACCGCTGACAATGTGGCAGTCCGACATCCACAACTACGACCGTGACGGTTGTGCCACGGTTGGCCCACCAGCACCGCCACTTTTCCTCCACTGGAGTGGCTGGCAGTGCTGGCGGTCCTAATCCACCAGGGCAGCGCTGCCCTCGGGATTACAACCCCACTCTCCCTGCCAGCTTTTACATGGTGGTACCACCGCCATGTAAAGGATGGAGGAGACGGTTTGCAGCAGGCACCATGGGGGCCCCTGCACTGCAAATGCCCTTGGCAGGGGCAGTCCAAGGGCCCTCATGGCCAGCCCTGTCACACTTTTCACTGTCTGCTCTGCAGACAGTGAAAGGAGTGACGGGTGCTGGTGCACCCTACTCACTGTAACATTGCACCGTCTCAATTATGAGGCGTTGTCAATGTTGTGGGCTGTTTTGCCACTGGCCAAGCAGGAAACTAGTAGTAGGGGCCATGGGAAGTCCTAATTATGGCCATAATGTCCAGTTAGAAAATTAGTTTGCACATATTAAAATAAATATCCGCATCAAGAAGGTATCCACAGTATTCCAAGAATATTACCACATTAAATGAATAGTATACATAATTATCCAATTAATATTGTATGATAGTACACATTTGCAAGCCAATAGAATGCATAAGATAAGGTACAGTAAATATTATGCAAGCATAAAGTCTATTTAAAAAGTAAAGGTCAACAAGCCATCGTAGAACACAAAAACGCATATTTGTGAGAGCCACATCAGGCTATAGGAAAATCTGTGTGAAAGTAGTGAAGGGAACAGTAACAATCACTGTCCCATTGTACATACGGTTGAACGTAGAGACCCACAGCATCATATGGGTAAAAGTCAATAATAGCCAACCCATATTCGTGAGAGTTTACTGTACCTTATCTTATGTGTTTTATTGGCTTGCTAATCAGTAAGATTTGGCTGATTTGAGTTTATAGGAACTAAAACTGAAGACTCTACAACCTCAATTTGGTAATTTTACCTCTGTTATCCCTAATGCTAGTTCTCACTTCACCAAGACCATCCACATTGAGTGGCACAAGATCCGAGACATGCCTGTTGAACTTGCATGAAGCCACTGATGTTAAAGGCACCTGCATTCTGGCAGAGAGTGACAAGCAGCATTGTCTGGTACTCTGTTTTCAAGCTGTGTTAATCAGAGTTCATGCTTGCCTCAATCCTAAGAAGATCCTGGTTTGAGCTGTCGTCTGACACTACCACACTTGAGCTTCAAGGTTGTACAGCCACTTTGAGCCAAAGACTTGACAATATCGAACCATTGCTATTCTTTGTTTCTATCCCAGAAGATTAACACCTGCAAATTGATGATCCTTCTGGTACAAAAACTATGCTTTAATATTTTTCTCATTTGCACCTGCCTCAAGGAGGTGTAACTGTTTGGCTCAAGTCCATGTCTACCAATGTTAGTAGATAGGGATTTGTGTAAAATCCAATGGGGTTGCATAGGACCTCAAGTGAACCGCCCATTGAGACCAGTCTTGACACAAAGTAGCAACGCCTAGCATTACTTTGCAATACTTTAGGAAGCTTTCCAATGGAAAACAGAACTTGCATTGGAAAGTAAATCCCAGAACAACATTTTGCACTGGGTTTGTTTCACTTTTGTGATGCAAACCCACCTACAAAGTGTGGATAAATATAGATCAGAGGTGCTTAACCTGTGCTCCAGGGACCCCTCTGGTGCGTAAAGCCTATTCAGCGGGTCAGGTGCTGCTTAGAAAATTAAGCGGTATTAACAGATTAACAAAGCGTATATAAATAAGGAAGCAAAATGTAAAACTGAAAATGTTAAAATGTTCTATAAATGTCAAAGAATTTTAAATTAGAGTCTAAAAATTAAGTTGGCATCCTCAAATTGCTCGTGAGAGCAGTGGAGGTGCATCACACCGGATATAATAAGGACGATGAGTTGCCTCAATTGAATTTAGAAATGCTCCAACCTTCCAATTTAAATTTTGATTTGTGGATACTTGTTTGTGAGTTAAATAATAAACTATTTCATCCTTTGTGTATTTGTTTGATGAATGCTTGGTTTTGTATTTTGGTTGTATCTTTTGAGGTTCAAATAATTGAAAATGCTTCTGCTGGGGCCCCCACTTTCCCAATAATGACTCAGTGGGGATCCCTCGATTCCAATAATGATTCAGTGGGAGTCCCCAGTTTCCCAATAATGATTCAGTGGGGATCCCTCAATTCCAATAAAGATTCAGTGGGAGTCCCCGAGTTCCAGTAGTGATTACGTGGGCGTCCACAGAAGTTCAAAGGTTAAGTACCACTTTTATAGATCAACCATTTTATAAATATGGCCTAGCATCTGTGATTCATGTGCATTATTTGGAATTGTCAGGCGATGCCTCCTCGAATCGGTTACATGACAAAACTGTGCAAGAGGTAGCCTGAAGTAGTCATGGGCAAACATTTAGTAAAGTATAATTGCACCTTCCAATCGAAGGACCAGGCTTCTCTCATTAGAAAAAAAACATAATCATCATCACCACTGAACTGTTTCGACCTGCATAGTCCCATTCGATAAGACAGGTCAAATTGACTGTGCCCAGAGCCATTTTTGCGTCGCAGATATATCTTGGAAAGTCTGCTGTGCGACACACAAGGCGCCACGCGGCTATCATTGTGCCATCTTAAAATCAATTACACCGAGACCTCGCTCATCACAAAGCATCAGCTTCCCTAAAAATGGCCATGTCTTGAAAACGTCTGGATTAATGGGACTGTTTTACATACACATTAGATGATTGGTTTCAAATACGGTGCACCCAGGCGTCTGGATTAATCAGGTCAAAGTATATTACAATATAATGTGACAAGGCAGACATGAGTAACACCTTCATCATGGAGCGGGGCTGGGAGAGGCGTAACTCTAGGTATGATTGATTGAAACATACAAGACCAATAGATGTATCCTGGAGACCAGCCCAGTTAAGGTTGTAATTCACTGGCCTCCCTGAGTGCTGAGTGAGACAAAACCATTTGCCCTCTCTGTTTCCTGTAGATTTCATTGCTGCCTCCCAAGACCTGGCAATTTTTCAGCTCTCAGAGTGCCACTTTGCATGTCTGCAAACCATTCTAATAATGCAGGAGCTAGAAATGACCGGTTGGTTGGCAGCCACGGTTGCAGAAATGCTTTCTTGCCTTGCAGAAATCTAAGGAAGTCTTTCAACTTTCATACCCAAGGAAAAGGCAAGGTTTGCAGGCAAGCTTTTTGGTATCCAGGCAACAGCAAGAGTGGTGAAAGGGATGCGTGGGGATGTTTTCATTTCTAACTGCACGTAATTCACCTATTTGCAGTACTTGAGGAGGGAAAACCAGTGGGCATTAAAACCATACCATTGGAAGACGGCGGGTGGGGTGATGGAGGGGGGCGGGGAGGAGAAATACGAGGAGGAGGGAATAGTATGAAGAAATGAGGAGAAATGGGATATGTTAATTCAGATGCACTGCTCAGAAAATCCAGCATGGTTTCTTTCAAACAAAGAGTTATGACTGTTTTTGACGAGAGATGTTTTAATATAATATCCTTCTGTTGCGTTGTGTCTATGTGAATAAGTGATGCGGTAATACAATTGTCCTGCTCAACCAACTGCCGTTTTTGTAATGCGCGGGGAAAGTTGTGGAGATAGTGGATCCAACTCAAGCTCTATGGACAGTCATCATCTGGTAATCATGTAGTTTTTTGTTGTTTTCTGTTCTTTTGCAGCTGCGTGCTTTTATCCTCTTATAACTGATCTTGGCAAAAAAATGCCATGCATGTACTGGTCGAGTTTAGCTCTTGGTAGTCTAGGGAAGTGCAAGAATTCACGGCACTCCTAGTCCATGTACTTTGCAGTGATTGCTCACTCAGGCACTTATGTATACTTTTTTTGCACCGCATTAGCGTCACTTTTTGACGCAAAAGCGGCGCAAACTTACAAAAGACATTTGTATTTTGTAAGTTTGCGCCGCTATTGTGTCAAAAAATGACGCGAATGCGGCGCTAAAAAAATAAAAATATGGGCCTCAGTGGGTAACTAAACACTACTAATGCTGCCTTCAGCAGTCACGTGAGCACCGATCGATGACATGCTTAAATCACCTGAATAGCTGGATGAATCGATATTTGAAGGGCGCTAGTTCCCTAAACTTTAAGGCCTGAGGTTTATAGGTAACAGTTGTTTTTGTGATGCTTTGCAATGACGGGCAGTCCCCCAAAGTTAATTATGGTTTCTAAGTTAACCTTGACCAGAAGGAAATGTCTCTGCTGGGTGGTCCATCTTTTTCGTGAACTTTGTGAGCTAGTGCATTATTTTTTTTCTACAACAAAATTGCGAGGTACACTTCTGCTGGCAGTTCTGCTACAGTTATGCAAATCTTTCCTAATAAGAAATACAGTATGGCGGCTTGCACCCACCATACCACAGGATCTACTTTCACAAAAATATGGGCGTCTGCCACCAAGGATCTGCTCTCCCTTTCAGAGGTTAATAAACAAAAACATCAGGCCACACTGCCTGTGGAGTCTTGTCATCCCCCACAGGGCCCTGGAAAAAAGGTAACCAGGCCTTTTGGATGAGTCCAGGAAATCCATAAATCATGTTCTAAAAGTAGGTGGGCTTCCTGGACCACGCGTGGATAGATTCATCTCTATTCACCCTCCTTTAATGAGGACTTTATTTTCCCACATTTTAGCTCATAGATGACCACTTGCTTTGTAAAGGCTCTTTTAACCAGGTCAGTGCAATTCAGCGATGTTTTATTAGGATCAATATTTTCTTAAAAGAGGACTTTCACAACTTTGGTAGGTTAAAAGTCTCCTTGTGGCCACGTTGATAGATTTGTAAATATCTCTGAGACAAAGAAAGACCTTAAAGGCACTACACGTAAAACCTTTTACTAGACAATTCTCAAAACTAATGACTTGTCAATGCTTGTGATTGTCAAGTGTTTCACTTCTTTGGTGGCGTCATTACACAAATGTAGATGATGAAAGAACCTAAATCTAGGTGTTTTGTCCACATTCATCCTTAATAATAAAAAGTTATCTGAGTTTAAAGTTTCCATCCGGTTCCCTGAAACTAGCGTCAACTGGAAATCGCCGTTCAAGAGGCTTTTTCGTTTTATTTTATTCAATTGCTTCCGAAAGTAAAGATCCAAAAGAGAACTCGAAATCAAACATGCAAATTCTTGGGTAAAAAATCTAAATGAATGGATGCTTCACTTGTAGATGACGAATCATATTCATCCATTAAACTTCTGTAAAGTTTAAAATACTCGCACAAAAAATTATTTTTTGTGTAGAAACACGCATGTTTTCCAAATATGTTTGCATTACAAAAGCTTCCAGGGTGGATCCAATCCTCAAATATTAATGTCGCCACGACATCTATTATTTAGGTTTATGTCCTGCCCAGTTACCAGAAATATGTGATTATTAACATTCATTCCTTGTCCAAAAACACAATCAATTGCTTCTCAACATACCTTCCCTTGCCCAACAGAGTAGAAGGAAGGAAAAAGGTGGGGAAAGGAACATTCCTTCGCTCAACTATTTGCGTTGTATTGTATTGTATTGTAATTGTATGTATCTAGCACTTACTACCTCTGATAAAGCGTTGAAGCACTTTACACCGGACAGAACGCTGGTTAATTCAGTGGTTATTGGGATTAGTCTTGTGCTCTCAGGGATGTCTACCTCTATTGCCTTTTTGTCATTTGCTTCTCTCACCACTTCTCTGCACACCCACTGATGGCCCCACGTGGTGACTCCCACCTCCCCCCGAACTCAAACTGGGACACGCCACTACATTTCAGAGCAAGGTGCTGTTCAGCTTCTTTTCAACTCAATGGAGAACTGCGCAGGAGGCACAGACATTCTACCTTTAAACATAGGAACTATCACTACCCCTGTGCAAGTGCTGCATCTGCAGCATTAGGACCTCAACAGTGTCAGCCACTCAGAAGGTGTCTGTGCCACTGTGTGGCTCCACCTCTAAGAAGCCACTTGCACCTGAGATCCTTAAGGTTTCTCAACGGGCCATGCATGACACACTCACTCAACATGTCTACGGGTGCAGCCCAAGAGCAAATATTTGTTGTAGCTCAAAAAGACTGCTGCCATCTTGTATCCCACAGACTCTGTCGCCATGCAGTGTTTTTTCAAGTGTACAGTAAATCTTAACCTCATCTCGCTCTTGTTACCTTAGCACGCATTGCACTGGTGTCACATGAGCTTCTCACCATGTCTGTTCTTTTCTATAGCTCCAGAGACACAGACTGGCAATCATTTTAAATAACCCAATTAAATGTGAAAATAAGGAAATTGATACCTGCCCATTTATTCATTCACAAAAAAAACGACATTCTCTGATTATGCACCAAATCAACTAAAACAGGCTGGGTCCTAATTGGAATGGGCTGCTCCCAAATGCCTATAATGACGGGTCTAAATCAATTCCTACAGTGGCACTATAAAGGCCCCCGCGGTGCGGGGGAGGAGGCCCCATCATCACTGCACATTGGCCTGAGAGTTCCTGAGCGAGCCTGGAGGTGGGGCCCTCCATGTTCTTTGCAGGGGGACACCCTCCAGTTTCGTTAAGCCATTGAATACCTAGCAACATCAAATGATTTAAATATGCAGAAAAGTCGTCACTTAACTCAATTTCCACCATCGAACATGCATGTGACTTCTGTAAAATGGAAAACAGGACAGAAAAGTATTTAAATTCAAGATGCAAATATTGGGAACAATAGCAGAAATACATGTGAGACAACCAGACAAGGAGCTAGACAACCAAAGAGCAATCACCACATGGAGAGTATACAAACAAAGTGAAAAATACCAGAAGCTCTTAAAGAATTCCTGGATTGTCCAGAAAGGGACAAAAGAGTGGATATGCAGCTGGGAACTGGAGGGAATATTCTACAGACTAATGATAGCCTAGAACTGCAGGTTACACCGAGTTCCCATCAAGTGTTCATGGAACATGACTAGTATAGAAGCAAACACAAAGTATCTTGTCTCATCCATTGTAAAAAATATATGCATATAATAAGACTGTAGTTCCAGGTATTGGTACTCAGTTCCGGACTTAGCCAGAATCACAGAAAATCAAAGAGGTTCCAATAACTTGGAACATTCCAATCTCACTGACAGAAAGGTTGTTGCCTGAAAACCAGAGGGTGGCAAAAGATGATTAAGGGTTCCTGCATTTAGAGGTTCCCTCCCTCAGTAAGTACATTATTCTGATCTACATATGGAAATAGTAAATGTGGAGCAAAACAAAAGAGAACTATTCTCTGTCATTGTCATTATGAAAATCTGACAGGACAAGCTGGACTGGCTGTCCGTAGTGGTGACGACCTCAGTCAAACACAATTTTTGTCCCAACACAATGATTTGGAAACAAATCAACAGATTAATATTTAAATCTATCTGGACATGCCATGGCTCTAGATTAAGGTTCATTCATTCTTGCCATGGCATTTATGTAAACAAAAAAAAAATTGTTGCAGGCACAGACCCTGCTGGACCATCTTCTCCTGAATGTCATGACATCACAAAGGAGGAGAGCTTGCTTTTAGGCTCCAGACTGGATTTTCATTAGGCAGTTTTTTGTTTTTTAAAACGAAACCGATTTGAAATGGTGTTAGAGTGATTTTGTAGAAGATACAGGCTCAGTTGAGAACATACTTCTCCATATGTGGCTATGAAAAGTCATATAAGATGGTATCTGCCTTGTAATCCAAATTTGGGATGTATTACGCTTTGAATGTATTTTATAAGACATGCTGCATTATTTCCTGAGGTGGACTGTTTACTCTTCCATTTTTGTTCTCATTCCGCACATTTAAAGATCCTAAGACATGATGTGTGTCCAACAAATTGACCAAAAAATTGAAAACCTTGAAAAAATTGAAGGTTACTGGTTGCACTACACCTCACTGCACTACGCCACAAATGCATATTGTTCGATTAAGTAGCACATTTGTTTTACTGAGTGGATGACAGATGCAGAAGTTTAATCAAACGTCACTCACAAGCATTACATGCACAGAAAAATGCATTGTTCATGCCAGTGCAAGCTAAAGTTTATCTCTTTGAAGACACTAAGGCGGTCATTCTGACCCTGGCGGTCAAAGACCGCCAGGGCGGAGGACCGCGGGAGCACCGCCGACAGGCCGGCGGTGCTCCAATGGGGATTCCGACCGCGGCGGTAAAGCCGCGGTCGGACCGGCACCACTGGCGGGCTCCCGCCAGTGTACCGCCGCCCCATTGAATCCTCCAAGGCGGCGCAGCTTGCTGCGCCGCCGAGGGGATTCCGACCCCCCCTACCGCCATCCAGATCCCGGCGGTCCGACCGCCGGGATCCGGATGGCGGTAGGGGGGGTCGCGGGGCCCCTGGGGGCCCCTGCAGTGCCCATGCCACTGGCATGGGCATTGCAGGGGCCCCCGTAAGAGGGCCCCTAAATGTATTTCACTGTCTGCTGCGCAGACAGTGAAATACGCGACGGGTGCAACTGCACCCGTCGCACAGCTTCCACTCCGCCGGCTCGATTCCGAGCCGGCTTCATCGTGGAAGCCTCTTTCCCGCTGGGCTGGCGGGCGGTCTGAAGGCGACCGCCCGCCAGCCCAGCGGGAAAGTCAGAATTACCGCCGCGGTCTTTCGACCGCGGAACGGTAACCTGACGGCGGGACTTTGGCGGGCGGCCTCCGCCGCCCGCCAAGGTCAGAATGAGGGCCTAAGTTAGATGTGAGTGGGATTTGTTTGCAAACTGCCCACAGAATTTGGAACTGTTGGCTGTGCAAAGGTTGCGCTTGCCCCCTGCTAACGCGAGGGTGGTGTCAGCCATTTCTGTAAAGCGATCTGCTAGAGCAGCAAAGTCACCCATGCCAAGGTAAAACCCGACCTCTTTTGCTGACTCCTTCACAAGGAAATTTGCCACCCAGAACAACGTCAAAAATGTGTCTTCTCATCATTGTTACAGATCACCCCTCCTCAAAGGTAATGTGTACGAGTAGAGGGTAAGGCTCATCATTATATTATCACCTCGTGCGTGCCGCGAATCAGATAGCTGCTGCTGGAACCATTTTCCACAGATCAAGGGACAGAAATTGATGATAAAATAAATGCACGGACCATCATTTTCAGAGCAGTGCTTCTACCAAATCGGTTTCTGTATTTAATATGAGTTTTCGTTCCTCTACCCATTCCTTCTGTACTTTAAATTTGGGACTGCTTCCTAATGTCTGTACTGTCCTATCCTTGAGCAATTGGCTGGATTAGGTATACGGGACCGAGTTCCCAAGCATGTGCGCACTTCAAGTTTTTCTTGTGAAAAAAGAAACATCATGAAGCTGTTGGTTTTCACTTACAAATTTTCCTTGTGGAATGCCTCTTTTTATAGTCTGCAAGTCCACATCTTGCAAGAATTAGCAGTGCTGTACAAATAAACACTTTTGCTCATGACTTAAATTATGCAAAAAATGGATAAGGAACTGAAAATGACAGAACGTCTGGTGGCACAGTGCATGAGCAATGGAAGACCTGGATGTTTTATAAGTGTTCTGAGGAGTGGAAAAGTTGGCTGTTCTGAGGGTAAGCTGTTATTTAGGCATATAAATAGATTCTGTACTTTTAAAAACCCAGCATTAATATTTAACTAGGCACATAGTTCTCAAACAAAATGCTAAAAAAATGAAAATCATACTAAGCTGCTCATGTAACATGGGCTCCGTTTTTTTCTTCTGTTTCCTACACGTCTTTCTCCTCTCTGGACACTTTCTTCAGGCTCCAGCCCTAGTGCTCTAGCGTTGGAGGTGTGGGCTGCAAGGCCGTCATGGGCATCAGGCATTTCCCCGGGAGGATGGAAGGATAGGAGGTGCTTTTCTTACTGGGTGGCCGGTTTTGTAGCAGTGCACAGATTTTAAAAGCACTGCAGAGTTACTTGTATATCGAACCGTTTTCTGACAACAATAAAAGTGCCAAGGTAACTCTGGTGATGAATGTACCTGCTGGAAAGAGATCAGAGTTTCTAGTGGCACTTTTGACTCATCTAAGGTACAGCAGAGGGTTAATATGCCTGCTGCAAAGAACGTGTACAAAGCAGAACACATAATATTTAATGTACATAGCTCAGTGGGATACTGCTTTTGTCACAGCGATCCTTTTGTTATTGTGCAGTTCATAAGTTAAAATCATAATCTAGCACTGTGATCTACGAACTACCATCAAAGAGCTACATGCAAACTGCATGGTACAGGTTAGAAGTTATGTATTTTCTCAGGCTTTGATTATCCTGAGCTTGTTAAAAAAAGGTTTTTTTGGGCTAGAAATAAAGTTATTATTAAAGTCAACGATAATCACTGTGTTAAGCTCAAACTTGAGTTTAGGCTTCCCCAGACCAAGCACTCTTAAAAAAATGCCTACCAGTATAGATGACATGTGAATCTGTTTTACGTAACATTTTCCATACACTGATTTACACAAGTATGATTCATTGTCTTTGTGTGTAGGAGATATAAAGTGCTTAAAGTGGAACCATTAAAGAGCTCCAGTAAACATTGCCACATCCTGGAGCACTGTAAGATGAAGATTTACTATGCTTAGAAACAAATCTAATTGAATATATAATGTAAGATGTGTTGAATGAACCATTTTTGCCATTTTTGTCCCAAGTTTTCTTTGGAGGGAGAACCCCTCAAGCCCAATTGTTGTGGTCAGGCTAACTCGCTATGCGCCCAAGGGGGGCTGGTCTGACAAAATTTGCGAGGGCTGCTTTGACTCTCCAGTCCGGCCCTGGTGGGTTGTTGTAGCGGTTTGAGGGCTCTAAAACTCCGCATTGGACTCCCCTGATAGCGTGCTGGGGATAGACTAGAAAGCCAGCTTCCTTCAGCTGTAGGCTTCTGGTTTGCCAACTCCATGTACCAATGGCAAGGCAGAGCGACCATCCTTCCATTACTTGCTCAATGAGCAGCACTTCTTCAGATCTATTTGTGAGAATAATGCGCAAGTGCACCATACCTTAGTGTTTATCACGTGCAAATGACAGGAAGAGCATTCCTGTTTTACTGAATGGTGCTGTGAGGTAAACACAGATGGGGTCTGTAACTCTCAGTACATGGTGCTAAGTCGATATGAGCTTTCTCAGGCCGTGTGATAACCTTAACAATACGTTCAAATAACATTCCAATGGTTACCTTTTCTTCACCAAGTATAGTGCCTTGCTTGGCCTAAAAACGTTATTTATTTATTACAAGACAGTTAATGACATTGCAAACCAATTTATCCAGCATTATGCTTGCATTAGGAAAGCACTGTCCACTCCTGAATTGAGAGTAAGCTGTCTAAGTGTTATTTGAATTTAAACAAACAGAAACTGTATGAAATGTAGGTGATTATTTTAATATTCATCAAAATATATATTTGTCCTAAACCCTTCATAGGTGTGTGAACAATGTAATTGCATTTGATGGCACTACCTGATCTGGGTTGGAGCTAATGGAATCCCCACATATTGTGATATTACTACCTTCTTGTGCACGTTACATGGCCTAGCAGTTAATCACACTATTCCATTATTTTAACTTCAGAGTGAGAATCCCTCATTCTCTCTCCCTTAGAAAGCATGCATACATATGCTGAACTATGAACAGGCATTGCAACAAACGAATGAAATTTGTTGTTCCTCCAGAAACAAGACAAATGTGGCTTTGAATCCTGTTCAGACTAAATGGCACTGGGGACACTGCAATGCACCAGCATCAACTCTGCTAAGCGGTCTATCTTATGCAAGCATCTGAATTATCGATCTCAAATATGCTACACATTGTCTAAAGAGATCAAATGATTACCAATCCAATTATTTAAAGTATTGACAACTATACTGCTACTCCAGGTAAACTGCAGTCACCCCTTAGTCATTTCAGTAATAGATATAGTAAATGCTGGGCCGAAGAAGGCAATGAACGGTGCTCCATACAGGTTTGGACCTGCAAACTACAGCAATTACTGTTTTGGGAGTTTTGAAGCTCCATAGCAATCATTCCATTGTGAAGTAGACATCAATACCAACCGAATGCAGTAATTCACTAAATAAATGGCCTTTTCCTCTGATGTATGAAACAGCAGTATCAAGTAAGCATTACCAAAGACAGAGCGCAGTTGAAAGCTATTGCAGCTAGCTGTGTAGAACATTATTTCAGGTTCACATTCTATTTCAGCATAGATTCCATTTGTGAAGTCATCAGGTCAGTTTCACGATGCTCAGTGATCTGCCCAAGAATTCAAGCGGGCAGGGCATCTTCCACTTTCTGAAGGCAGTAAATAAATGTTTACTTTTACCCAATTGACCTCATTTCTACCTAAAAATGCTCAAAATTGCGTGTCTGTTGTATGACGGGTGTTGCTCCCGACATAAGACATCTAAGCAGCTCACTATGCTCTTCATATGGTCTCTTCACAAAGGTTAAGTCAATCATAAACTTATAGGCCTGTCAGGAAATAAAAAAAGAAATGGCTGGCAGAAGTAATATCCTTACACTTGTAGGGGGATTAAGGGACAACGTTTCTCCAGTTCCACTGAGAAAAAATTGCGCGTTTGCAAAATGGAGAACTCTGCAGAGCAAGAATAGGAACCTGCTGGGAATGTCACTGGATCTTCCTAGGAAATTGCATGGCAGCTTTCCATGAATATTCCCGGGATTTTTTTTTTTGAAAAGCAGAAATGCATAAATCTATATTTGCAAATGGGTGTAAATCTGCAAGTACACTCTCCACAGTTTTCTTTGAGAATCAGCTCCAGTGTGTGCTGCGACAGAAGTTCTTCAGGATCAGCGCAACAGGCAAGAAGGTTTTCTTTATAGAAAACACCTTCTGATTGGCTTTCTTCGGTTTGTCACAATTTATGGCTGTCTGCCTTAATGCCTTCAAGTCACACACCTTAAAATGCTTCAAAATGAAGCAGCTTAAACGATAAAGGCCACGATAAAGAAGTCTTTGCACTTGTTATTTGCAGGAGATATAACGCTGTACTACAGGCGTATTAGCATCCTGTTCAAGGTGAGTGCAGCATGAGCAATGCAGAAAGAATGAAGCGTCAGAACAGTGTGAGTGTTGAAGTATGAATTATGCGGTGTGAATACACGTGAGAACTCTGCAGGGTTACCATCACATTTTAGGCAGGGCAGCTGAGCGCAGGGACGAGTACTGGTGGGAGAGTGACACATTGTGAGCACGACAGTGTGAGTGCAATGTGAATCCTGATAGTGATTATGGTGCAGGTGCATTCATAAGATATCCACTGATAATCTTAGATGCATTTTTATGGAACATGTTCAACAAATACTTGGCCTCTTGAAGCTTTTCAGTGCAGGATTTAGGTGTGCTAATGTGGTGGGAATTCCCGTTAGGACTGGCCCCTGGGGAAGATGAGGTGACCGAGATATCTGACATGCTGACCAGCTACTTTTTCTGACCTTTGAGAGATATGAAGTTCGTGCAATTTGGTCATGCCAGTGTCATGTTGGAGGTGAAACCCAATACCTCCACACCATCACCAGTACTGAAGACATCATGTGAGAGGATGCACGTTTTAATGGTAATTGTGCTGACAACTAGATAACCTGAGGCTGTGCCATGCAGCAACTCCTCCCTCCTAGTAATTATGGGAGTACTGAATGGTGTCTTTAGAAGAGAATGTGAATGATCGGGGCTGAAAAGCCACGGCAACATATGTGAAGTCGATGTGGAATGGTGTGAGCTCATATACAGTGTCTAAACATACAGCATTGGTATGATCAGGGAACCGCTTTGTGAGGCATTTGCGAGGCCTTATCTGTAGGTCTTGTGGCAGTCAATAGATAACAGGCCCCACCCCTCGTGGGTACTTTTATTTACCAATCATGTCTTGAAGCCTCACACGCTATTGCAGCGAATGTGAATACCCATGCTACTCCCCTTGTGCCCTGATTCCCAAGGATTCCTCTATCAAGGAGAAAAGACTTCCACCTGGGCCGGGTAGCAGATTTAGAACTCGAATGCAGAATGACAGACAAAACACACAAGCAATAGGCGTTCATGCAGAGCTATATTAAAATTATTGCCAGCACGTGGTGATAATTCCATCAGTTGCAGATTTAGTTCTGACCACCTTAAAGTTATATTGAAATGGTCTTCATTTACAATATAGCGACCCTACAATTCATATGGGTTGTAGGGCAGCACACATTTTAGGGCTAAGATATGACGACAGGCAGTTTTTCAATTTCTACATGGAAAAGCATTGCAATTCATGTAAATATAGCCCCCCTAAGGACAGTGTTATTATATAGCTTGTGAATTCTTGACTGTCTTTGGTCACCATCGCATCTCACCTATTTTACGACGGCTTTACTTACACTCCCCATTCAATGGGACAATGGTGCCAGGCATTATTGTAAAACACATCAATTATGATATAAATATGTCTATCTTTTGTCCTAGGTGCTTTATGGTGCAGGGTACACATAGGCAAAACTCAGTAGTGTTGGTCCCAGGCAAGCGAAAACTGCGAAAAATGTCACTAAGTAGAAGCATGCAATCAACATCCCAAAAACCACCACTCAAAATTAAGGTGGGATTCCCATCTTCTAAGGGTCAAATAAATTGTCAAATATCAAAGTGCCAGTGCTTGTTTTACAGGGTTTAGGGAGTCAGGTAGTCACAGATGGTTTCACTGTAGACCATTTATTAACTGGTTGCCAAAGTCAGTAGCAAGCATGGTAACTACTGCTGCTAGAAAAAGGGTTAAAACCCAAAGTTTGCTACATAACTTTAGGGGATCTGTTATGGTGAACAGTCAGTCATAAATTAAATGATGGGATCAAAAAGGTAAAATATGATCTTATACAAAGGCAGGGAATTATCTGAGGCAAGCCATAGTGATTCAGGTGCACCACACTTCCAATTCTGGGGACTCCTCAGCCGTACTGCAAGGACAATTTGTAGGTTTGGTGCTGGACAGCTAAACTGTAAGGTCCATTTCACTCACCTTGGTGGGGCATTTTCTTGTCTTTCTGGTCAAGGGTCAGACCCTCTCCATACTTGGGCATAACAGCTTTCTGTTTAGGGCATTAGGTGTAGAATTGCAGTGGGACATCCATTTGCATTTACTTTGATTAAGTAATTGAACCAGGTCTGGCGATTACTTTATTTATTTGGCACATAATGGGATTCTGCAGTCCCCGCATAAAACTGCGTTTCTTTGTAATGTGTGGCTCTCATAGAGAGCCTCTATAGTTGCATTCACTTTCTAAGTGTCATAGCTCACTGTTATGCCATAGAACTAGTTGATAACAAAACTGGTTACTCACTCTTGTGATGTCATAAAGGCCTTCAAGGCCAGGTTTACAGGGCACTCTGAGAGCCTGTCAGATCAGCTCTGCTTGTCTGCCTTGATTTGAAGTAGGAAAGCACATCTGCAGAAGGGGGAAGGAAGGCCTGGGTCAGCGTAGTAGATTGCAAGGTTTTTCCTTTTAATTTGGGAAAGGGAGGAGAGGCTGTGTTATGTCTGGCTCTCCCATAACTTCCCTGCCTCTGAAAAGCAGTTGAAAGCAGGGAAAAGCCTGGGGCCATGCAAAACATAAAATTATAGATGGCTAAAAGTGAATTGCGGGATGTTTTTCACCTTTGGGTTCTGAGTGACATCATAGACAACTCAAGCCTTGCTCTCTTTGATTGTCTGATGTCAGTCAGAAACCATTGGTGAAACACTTCCCCACAATTCACTGTTACGTATTATAATTCTATATATAATTAGCATCTTGTGACACACTCAATCGTCGGAAAATACTTCAGAACTCAACTGTGATAACTTAATACAGTTGAGTTCTGACATATTTCCTGCTGCCAGCAGCAGAGGGAAAGGGAGGCTGTAGTGACAACATGGCCAGGCACGAGTAGATGAAAGCAATTTATTGTAGAAGAAATGCAGTTTTAACGTACACAGGCAGCACATGTCCTCCCACCTCCATATCTTTCTCCAACTGTCCTTCTCCACAGTTCCACAGAATACACATGTCACTTTTATTATAACATGCACAGAATTCTGTGCTTACCCATTACAACACATCTTCCTTCTTATACAAATATCTGAAAGAAAAACAATACAGTAAAATGTGATTAGAATACTAATATACATCCAAACCTGTCAACAATTGAAACTGAAGTTAAAGAACATAAACATAACAAAATATACATGAAAGACAATTTCTGACATGAAATGGTTTTCATAACTTTTCACATTCCCTTATCTTAGAAAGTTTCACATACGTAGTCTTCTAACCAACTGGTGGTTTTCTAATTCATTTGTTACAGATATGGTCTTCATCATTCCCACACAACACTTCTTGTGGACACTCTGGTTGCTGCACTGCCACCAAATCAGTAGTGACATCATTAAAACCAGAATGAATGAGAACAGGGTCAATGGGTTCAGAAGATTCAGATCCAGGAACAATTTCAAAATTATCACTACACTCAGGAACATCCATCAAGGGATGCTGGGTACTAATTTGAAATTCATTTCTCATTTCTTTCCCTTCATTTGAAAATCCAAATGCTACTCTGCTAAGATTCTTTACTTTCCCAATACTCAGTTTGAGTGAATTATTAGAATTCTACTACCTTTTGAGGCTCATAACACTTATTTTCACCCTTCATTATTCAATAAGGTTTCATGATTCATGCCTAAACCTCAACTTTAATATCCACCTTCTTTGCATCTTTCTTGAAATCTTATTACAGTTTACTTTTCTCTTGGCTGTCCTTAACTTTTTCCCGAGCATTCTCCACAGACCATTGTTCTATACCAGAACAAAATAACACACCAGGATCATACTTTGATCTAGGTTTTCCCCTTCTCATTATCAGAAATGGAAACACACCAGTGGTTTCATTACTGGTAACTCTATATGACCAAATGTGTTTTCCAAGTTGAGTTTCCCATTCACCATTGCTGGCAGCGGCTAATTGAATAGCTCCCTTAATTACATAGTTTAATCTCTCAACCATGCCGTTACCACTGGGATTGTATAATGAAGTGGTTTTATGCTTAATCCCAACTCTCTCAAAATACATTTTGGCCTTTTTGGATACAAATTGGACACCATGGTCACTTAATATTTTTGAAGGTATTCTTTTAGATACAAAAACTTGATCCAAAAATTCCAAAACTGAATCTGTGTCAGCATGGTCTACTACCTTAACCACAGACCATTCTGTAAATAAGTCAATAAGAACTAAAACATATTTTTGAGAGGCACCAATTGGTTCCAAAATGTCCATTGCAACTGCTTCCCAAGGGTTCAGAGCAGTGGTTCCCAACCCTTTGACTTCTGTGGACCCTCACTTTATCAGTATTAGAAGCCAGGGACTCCCACTGAATCATTATTGGAATCCGGGGACCCCCCACTGAGTCATTACTGAAAGCTGGGGACCTAATTTGTTAATATTATTTAATTTTCTTAGTAGTCGCGGACCCCTTGAGGAGGCTTTCACTGACTTCCAGGGGTCCCCGGACCACAGGTTGGGAACCACTGGTTCAGAGGATTAACAATGTTACACATTGGAGGCTCAGTGGTTTTTAAGGATATGTCTGCTGATATGCATTTAGCACATGTCCTCACACATCTTTCCACATACCTGTCAACACCTGGCCACCAATACAATTTTTTCATCAGAGAATTTGTTGTTGAAATTCCAAAATGATCTTCATGCACCAATTAATTACCATCTCTCGTAAACTATGTGGAGGAATCACTCTTTCCACACGGAAAAGCATACCATAATCTTCACTCAACTCTGATCTTACTTCCCAGAATGGTTTTATAGATTCCTCTATACAATTCTTTTTCAGCCATTCTCTATTATGTATTCTGAACTCCATTCTTCAACCTTGACAGTGGTAGCAGCACAATCATGCACCAATGCTACTTGACACTCATTCCAATGTTTGTCCTCACATTCCTCTATTTGAGTGGGCATCCTAGAAAGGAAATCAGCTATGACGTTGTCTTTACCAGGTACGTATATTGTTTTATAATCAAATCCTGCATTTGCTTGGATAATCGAGCAATTCTAGAAGAAGCTTTAACTGTGCCCTCTGTAGTTAATATTTTCACTAAGGATTTGTGGTCACACCATATAATACAAGCGTTTTCCCCATACAAATGCTCTGATGTGCTTTAAAGGCCATGCACACACTAATGTCTCTCATTCAATTGTAGAATAATTTTCTTCAGAAGGAGTTAAGGATCTGGGAGCGTCAGCAAATACATTTTCCTTTCTAGGTCTGTCATTTTGAAATAGTACAGCACCTAATCCCTTGCTGCTAGTGTCAAGGGTAACTACACTATCTGCTTTTGCTATAGCAGACTTTATATCACAAAATGCTTCCTCACAATCACACAACCATTCAGACTTGTTCCTATTTTTTAACAATTGCCCTTTGTGCAATATTCTCTCTGTGAACCTTGGAACAAACCTTGCACAATACTCCACCGTTCCCACAAATGAACGCACATCATCTTTACTAGTAGGACTTAAAACATCTTCAATAGCTGTCATCAAAATTGGTTTTGGTCTAACCCCTTCTTCATCAATAACATGACTAAAGTAAGTTAATTTTTCTTCTGCAAATTTGCATTTTGAAAATTCAACTATCAAACCTCTTGATTCAAAAATTCTCAAAACATTCATTAATCTTTTGTTGTGTTCCTCTCTAGTGCTAGCAAAGATCAAAATATTGCCCTGAAATAACTTCACCCCTGCTTCTTTAGAAAGCAAATTAAACATCAGATGCTGAAATGCAGCTGCCGCCGAAGCTAATCCCAACAGCATGAATTTGAACTGAAAGCACTCCTCTTGTGTAATAAATGTTGCATAGTGTTTAGACTCGGAAGACAAAGGTATCTAATGGTGTACAGATGACAGGTCAATAGTGGAGAACCACTTTGCATCTTTCAAAGAGGCAACCATCTCATGTAGCTGGGGTAATGGAAATTGATATACTATTATGTTGTTATTGAGATGACGTAAATCAACACAAAGGCTAATCTTACCATTTTTTCATCTGGCCACAACCAAAGGAGAAGCCCATTCTAAAGTTCTCACAGGCTCTATAACTCCTGAAGAGACCAATTAAAAAAAAATATTTAGAAACTTCATCTCTGGCCATAAACTGTATATTCCCCAATTTGTGGACTTTTGGCTCAGCCTGCTTTTTTAAAATCATTTTGTGCTTGAAACCCTTAAGTCAACCTAGCTCACTACTAAAACCTTTTGGTAATCTTGTCTATATAGTGTTACCAACTTTCACGTCCTCATCCATAATTAGTACTTGTTCTTTACTATTAGTTTTGAGCACTATATGCAACTTCCTTTGATCAAACAAACCAAGTACTGGAGCTCCTTTCTTTACTACATACAACTTACCCCTAGAAGATACATGTTAGAATTTAAAACTGCACCACCTGAAATCAATTATATCAATACTTTCTTCAGTGTACCCCTGTTGGCTAATGTCTGAAGGTAACAATCATTCCATCACTTTGTTTACAAATTTCTTTCTCAACATTTCTTCATTGACAATTGTAAATGGAGAACCAGAATATGGATAAACCATCACATGTACACCACCTATACTCACTGAACATTCTGGTTTAGTTTTTGCTACTTCTTCATGGATGGTCAATACTAAATTGTTGCATAAACTAACCACAATTTCACAATTATCAGTTGAATGTGTAGAAAACCCATCACAACTGTTTCTGTTATCTCCACAAACACATTTTATACACTTCTTTTTTTTCCTGCATACCTTTGCATAACGGCCTAAAATTCCACAGCTGCTGCACTCTGTTTAGCATCTGGACAATTTTTTTCTTTGGATTCTTATTTCAGCACATTGACTAGAAATTTCAGCCTTACGTACAATTGCAAAAACATCATCCAAATCTGAATCACCATTTATCAACAAACACTCTTGGAATGCAGGATTGCACCATGCATCACCACTTGATCACATATAAACTCATCTTGTAATGTGCCAAATCCACAATCCATAGCTAGTTTACTCAATAACATAATCATCAATAGATTTTTTTTTTTACATTTATATGGAAAAATTTGAATCTGGTGAAGCCCATACAAACTTTAGATTTAAAATACAACTCTAAATCATAAATGGTGCCATTAAAACATTTGCATCCGCTACGACCACTGCTTTGGTCATTTGTGAGTAAACCTTTAGTCCATGAGGACCAAAAGAATGTAATAGAATTAGTTTTTTCTCTTCTGCAGACATTTTCTCTGCGTCATCCATGTCTGCCAGATAATTTATGTCCTGTAATGTGTGAATCCATCCAACAAGTGTGTGTAAGCAGACTGTAGTCACCACATCAGTACACAGCTGTGACCACACCAACATCTTCAAAAAGGGAAAGCATCAGTGACAGTCAATTGAGAAGTAAAGATAGTGCTGGGCACAACACAGCAGCCACACAGCACCTAACTGTTATGGAGGACTGAACAGAAGTACAATCGTACCTGAGAGTCAGTGGAAGTACTGCTGTATCATATATCTTGTTGTCCACATCCTCCTCCTCATCCTCATCACTGTCTTCAGTGTTCTCTGCTGCCACAGGTGCATTGTCCCCCCCTCCTCCTGCAGGTAGGGCACATGGCCTCTGAGTGCCAAATTGTGCAGCATGCAGCAAGCCACCACTATCTGACAGACCTTCTTAAGGGCGTACATAGGGGTCCACCAGTTACATGGAGGCACCAGAACCTAGCTTTCAGTAGGCCAAATGTATATTCAATAATCCTCCTGGTACGTCCATGTGCTTCATTGTACTGAATTTCTGCCCCTGTCCTCGGATTTCTAGCTGGAGTCACCTGGAAGTAGTGAGGGACACACATTGCTCATTGACAATGGTTCAGAGTACAACTCCATGTGGCATACAGTGACATACATTGGGTAAAGACTGAACCTCACTATGAGCCACACTCTGTGCCTCTGTAGTCGTGCCATCACCCGTTGGGGCGCTGCTATTCCTCAACACATAGGCATCCTGTACAGATCCAGGAAACTTGGTGGTGACATGGGAGATGTATTGATCAGCAGGGTACACCATCTGGACATTTATAGAGTGGAAACTCTTCCTATTCCTGTAGACCTGCTCATTTGTCCTGGGAGGGACCAAGGCAATATGTGTCCTGTCAATGGCCCCAATCACATTTGGTATGTGTCCCATGGCGTAGGATCCAGCCTTCACAGAGGGCAAACCTTCACTCTGGGGGAATGAGATGTTGCTGCACATGTGTTTTAGCAAGGCAACCAAAACTCCTCCAAGCACATTCAAAAACATTGGCTGTGACATTCTTGCAGCCAAGCCCCTAGTCACCTGGAAGGAACCACTTGCCAGAAAGTTGAGCACTGACAATACCTGTACTGCAGGGGGTATTGCTATAGTGCTACGGATAGCAGGAATCAGAGATGGCTCCAATTGTTGGCACAGCTCAGTAATTGTGGCCTTGTCCAGACGATAGGTGATGATGTGCTGTTCCTCCAGTGTAGCCAAGTCCACTAGGTGTCTGTACACAGGTGCCTGCCTCCTCCTCTGCAGTGGTAGGTATCTAAGTAAACCAAACATGACTACAGGAAGTATGGACACACAATATCACAGAGCATGTATGTATGTAGCAGACTGGAATTGTCTTAGTGTGTGACATCGGTACCTATGACACACATTTAAATGTCCGCCATGAGTACCAGCATTAGGAATTGACAACCACCTGTCCTGTATGCATGGACAGGTGGAAGTGACCTCACTCCGCCGGCGTTTGGTGTCGAAACGGGAGGCGGTCTTCACCTCTGTGCAGCTCCTAATTGGTTAACATGGAGGACTTTGGAGCACTGAACCAATGATGATCAACGCCGGCGGTGATGGTGTTCACTGCGCGGACATGTCCGCCATTTTCTCTGTAGCACTTCACTTGATTCCTGACTCTCTACAGGTCAACACCTCCACTGCGTGTGCTGCTGTATCCTGTGTATGGAACCCGTGATGGTCCACGGTACAGGGGAAAGGGCCCCAGCCTTCTCATTGGAGGAGTTGGAGAAGCTTGTGGATAGGGCCCTACCCTTGTATTGGCAGTTGTATGGGCCTCCAGACCGGCAGCTGAGTACCTTATGGGTAGTTTGGATGCAACATGGCTGTATGAAGATGTATGTGTGTGCTGGCAGTGAGTCATTTGGGGAGTGTATTTTTGCTGCATGCAATGTGTATGCAGAGGTACTGGTCATGTGTGGGCTGAATGTGGGATCTATGTAGAATGTACGCCATTTCTGTTACAGAATGGATTGTTGAGTTCATGGTGTCCATTCATCTGTGTTCCCTATGCAGGTCGCTCATCAGAAGAGAGGGTTGTGGCGTGCCATCACCAAGGACGTGCAGACCCTGGGGTTCCATAACCGGCGGAGCACCCACTGCAGGAAACGGTGGGAGGACCTGAGACACTGGCCTGGAAGACCGCGGAGGCCCAGCTGGGGATGGCCTTCCAGCGAGGGAGGGGTGCCTGTCGGACCATGACCCTACCAATGGCCCGCATACTGGTGGTGGCCAGTCCCGAGTTGGATGGGCGCTTGAGGGCAGCACAGCAGCCACGAGGGGGTGAGTACACACTGTGTGGTATTCTGTTTTGTTGCCTGCCTTGATATTTAGGTGCAAGGTTTTAGTCAGTGGATGCCCCAATATGCCAGTTTAGCTAATGTTGTGGAATCTTGTGGAGTGTAGGGTGGTATGTATATTTGGTATTGGCAAGTAGCTGGCAAACCATGGCAGACATGGTTCAGTGAGTCCCAGTAGGTGTGCAGATGGCAGTGTTTGGGTTCATTTCTGCTGTTCTTACCAGGTAATGGTTTGTCATAGTGGTTCATACTGCACAGTGTTAGTCCCAGTGAGTGATTGTAATGTGTATGCCATATGTGCTGTTGTTGCTGTGATTGACCCTGTGCTACCTTTCTTTCTCCCCCACCATTTGTCCTTTTCTTCTTCTGTTCTTGTGTGCATTAGCATCATCTGGCGAAGGAGCAGGGGCATTGGCGAGTATGGGAGCTGCAGCCAACAGGTCCCAGGAGGGAGAGTCCACAAAACGCCGAGGGGACCAGTAGGTTGGAGGGCGAGGGGAGCACCACAGGGGAGACACGAACTACAACAACAGACTCTGATTCCTCCTCCAATGGAAGCTCCCTGGTGGTGGCAGACCCCTCTGGGACCACCCCAGCATCGTCATCTTCTGCCACCACCCATACCAGCACCCCCCATTTCAGTAGCCCCCCCCCACCCAGTTGCCCGTGCCCGTTCACCCAGGAGGGTGTGCGTCTCCTTCACCCCAGGCACCTCAGGCCCTGCTGCAGTCAGCCCTGCTACCCTCACTGAGGAGGCTATTGACCTTCTGACATCTATCTCTGTAGGGCAGTCAACCATAGTGAATGCTGTCCAGGGGCTGGCATCCCAGATGCAGCAATGCCTACATGGAGGGCATTCATGGTGGCTTGGCTGCCCTACAGAGATTTCAGGCTCTGGTCTCCTCTTTGACGGCAGCCAGTGTCCCTGAAACTTCCATCCCCCCTCCAACTACATGTTCCCAGGCCCAAAGCCCTCTCCCCCACCCATCCCATGCACAAAATCAGACCAGCATGCACCCAAGATAACAGACAGGACTCGCACAGACAAGCAAAGCCACCACACTTCACTCCACAAGCACACACACAGCCAACACACAGAAGCACATGCTACAACAGTCACTGCCTCCACTGTCTCCCCCTCCTCCTCCTCCCTCATAGTCACATCAACACTTACATCTGCAAGCACTGCATCTTCAGTCCCAGATTCTGCCACATGTACAGCCTTGCCCACAGTCACCACAACAGCAGACATGCAGTCTTGCACCCCATTCACCACATGCGCAGTCACCACCACCACCATCACAACCTCATGCAGTACACCCACCTTACCTGCAGACACCACCACAACATACATACATACGTCCTGTTTGTCCTCTCCCAACCTGTCTGCCCCCTCTAAAGACACATAAACGTTCCAATTCAGACACTCAACAGCCATCCACCTCACACACACACACTGTACATGCACCTGCAACCAAGTCCAGCACAACTAGTCCTCCTACAACCACTTCCTCTACTCCCAAACCTCCTCCCACAACCCGCCCCATTGGACCTAAGAAACTTTTCCTTTCCCACCTTGACCTCTTCCCTCCTCCTCCCCCATCCTTCCCCTCTGAGGAAGCACCCTCTCCCCCAGCCCAGTAACTCCAGCACCCTGTCCACTCATGTCCCCTCCCCCTGCAGCTAAACCAGCCACTAAGGGGCACAAGAGTGGTACTCCGGCCCCCGCTCCACGCCAGCTGCACTGCCCCCTAAGCAACGGAGCAAGGACCCACTTCCTTCCAAACCCAAATCCAAGGACCCCCCTCCCAAGAAGAAATGCCTCCCCCCTCAGCCCGACCTGCCCCCTGAGGTGCCTGCCTTCCATCAGCATGTGTGTGTTGTGCGTGTGGGTGTGTCACTCTCCCCTACCTCCCTTGTGTGCTAGGCTGCTGTACGCACCATCGGCGGCGGCGTTGCTGCTCCTGGACTGCCATCACGTGGTACAGACTCCTCTGTGTCCCTGGAGGTGAGTATCTCCTTTATATGATTTGTTTCCGTCAGCCTTTTTGTGGCGGTGGTCCCGCCCTGGAAATCCTGGCGGTGTGCTATGTCATACTGTGGTGGACGGGATGTGGAGTCCCCCAGCCTGAAGATGGCAACTTCTGTGGTCAGAGGATGGACCGCACTGACGGTTTGGGTGGTACTTTGGCTGTCTATGGGAGGGATCACAGCCATGGTCAGAATTTGGCAGTATTCACCGCCAACCTGACAACGGACCTACCACCATCGCCGGTGTGGCAGTCAGCTGACTGCCAAGGTCATAATGAGGGCCTCAGTTGTGGAATACAGATTGGGGAGTAGCAGCATCAAAGAAGAGGGATGCAGTGTTCTGTATCTAGGGGTGAGGGAGCATGATTCTGTATCCAAGTTAAGATGTACAACAATAGTTACCATGCTGTGATGTAACTTGTTTAGAATGTGTGATTATTACCATGGGAGACTGAGAAGCAGTTGATCTGTTGGCTGTGGATGAGGTGTCTCCTATGGATGTACTTCAATAAAGAATTCCTGCTTTACATCAATATTTCCTGGCCTGCCTTCTACACTTATTTTACATTTGGGGACAATCATGGAAACAAACCCCTCCATACCTGGACTTCTATTGAATTACTGGGAGAGACCTCAACATTTAAAGTGCCTATCTGCTCTACTATTTCACCTCCTTCAAATCTTCAAAGAGAATACTTAACTTCTAGAATTAATGTGCCAATCAACTCCACTTCTGCATTTGGATTGGTGATTTTTTTTCACTGAGCACTTCTGCAAGTATTGAATACTGAAACATTTATATAACTCTTTGAGTTACAACTTATTATTGGTATTTACTGTTCTTACCTGCTTTTATTTTACTTCTGCGCAAGCCGTTCAAATTGCTCTTTGGCTCTTGCTGTTTGTTGGAAATTAAAGCGTACTTGAGTTTAACAGACTCTCCTGGTGCACTTCCTTATGACTTCTGAGCAAGGAGAACAGCTTCCTCACACTGCTATCTCATGCCTTACCTCACGTGGACATCTCACTACTGCACCGCTGTCTCGCAACCTGCCTTACCTGTGCAGTTATTACTTAAACGCGGCATGTGAAGAGCTGCACGCATGAGTACGGTAAATCGAGGAGGTGGTGAGCAACGCAGGCGAAGCACATGCGTAGTGACGTAAGTGAGTGTACAGTGCAGCCAGCAGCAGCGATACCTAGCAAAATGGACACCCGTAGGGGAATCTGATCGCTGATGCACACAGCTATGGATTCAGTGCGCACAGCAAGAAAAATGTATTTGCTAATGCACACAGCTTCGAACATCACGCAGCAAAATGTTACTACACCTCCTTTTTTTCTATCCTCTCCAGGTGACCCACCTTTGCCTTGGTTAAAATTGAAGAAGAAAGTATTTGATCACTATGCACATGTATGTGGGACATCTCTCAGTGCTGAGAGAAAGACTTCCTTGATGATACATTGCCTAGGTTCTGAGAGACAGGAAGTTTTTGAGCATCTTCCTGATCTGTCTGAGAGTGGTTCTTCAGGGTTAAACGAATGTGAAATTTGTATAAAGAAGTTAGGCTTGCATTATCTTCCCAAAATCAGTACAGTCCTTGAAAGATATAATTTTGAGAGGAGAATGCAACATCAGGAAGAATCTGTGGAGCAGTACATCACAGAATTACGCAGATTAGCTTCCACATGCAATTTTGGTGTAACTCTGAAAGAGAGATTAAGGGACCAACTAATGTTGGGTTGTGTTTAAGACAAAACAAGGGACAGCTTGTGGCAAATGGATAATCCTTCGCTGTAGGAAGTACTTTCTCTCTTGAAAATGCATGAACATTCAAAAGCATGTGTACATACCTCCTCAAACAGGCATGATAGTGATTCTGTGAAGGCGATTCAAGATAACCCAACAAAAATTTACTTGAGTATGGGTTCTACACTGAAAGCGTCTCTGGTAAAATGTTGCCGTTGTGTTAATACTGGGCATGTAGCCAGTTTTAAGGATTGTTCGGGTGGAAAGCAATATGTAAAATGTGCGGACGGAAAGGCCATTTTACCAAATGTTGCAGGTCATCTAAAAATGTGAAAAAGGTAAGAGAAGTTAATCTTTATGAAGAAAGTGTGGAGGAAGGAGGCAGCATTCTTCAGGTTAATGAATTTACTTCACAAAATCATTACAGTCCATGAAAGATATCATTTTGTGAGGAGAATGCAACATCAGGAAGAATCTGTGGAGCAGTTCATCACAGAATTATGCAGATTAGCTTCCACGTGCAATTTTGGTGTGGCTCTGAAAGAGAGATTAAGGGACCAACTAATGTTGGGTTGTGTGTAAGACAAAACAAGGGACAGCTTGTGGTAAATGGACAATCCTTCGATGCAGGAAGTACTTTCTCTCTTGAAAATGCATGAACATTAAAAAGCATGTGTACATTCCTCCTGTAAAAGGCATGATAGTGATTCTGTGAAGGTGATTCAAGATAACCCAACAAAAATTAACTTGAGTACGGGTTCTACACTGAAAGCGTCTCTGGTAAAATGTTTCCATTGTGGTAATACTGGGCATGTAGCCAGTTTTATGGATTGTTCAGGTGGAAAGCAACATGTAAAATGTGTGGTCAGAAAGGCCATTTAACGAAATGTTGCAGGTCATCTAAAAATGTGAAAAAGGTAAGAGAAGTTAATCTTTATGAAGAAAGTGTGGAGGAAGGAGGCATTATTCTTTAGGTTAATGAATTTTCAAGAGAAGGTCCTTTAGAAATGGTCATGGTAAATGATGTACCTGTTGAACTATTATTTGACTCTGGAGCCAAAATAACTTTAGTACCCAAAGTATTATCTTCCCTATTGGTAAGACCTGTGGGTATTAGTGAGAAACCAATGTGCGTTGTCATGGTCGGGAAACTTTTTGCTTGGATCTGCCCTCCTGAATTCAATTGAAGGTATTTATCTAGCTCAGATGGTTATTTGTTTACTGGTGTGTCCTAAAGTATTATTGTAAAGGAGAATGGTTTCTTGGTAAGGAGGGGTCCAGAACAATTTATATATGTTAGTTTGTGGAAGAAGAGAGGGTACGTGCTTCTTAATCAACTGCCCTTCCAGGAGCCGCAAGCCTGCTGAACAAACTCTCTGTGACTCCCAGTACAGTCACACAGTGAGATACCAACATTCCATGATTGCAGCCTATGTGGGGAGAGTAGGGAAAGGAATATCAAAGACCTCACATCTCCTTCTTTTACAGACATTAGCATACAATAGAACTATAACAGATGCCTCGTTAGACTAAACATCTCATCTGTGTGAAACCCCATTCACTAAAACCTGGTAACAGCCATACCATAGACAACATCCTGAATCCAAACAGAACCACAATACTGTACAAAAAGCTCTATTGTACAAAGTGCCAGGACCTTTGTGCGTGGCTTTCTCTAATACTGACACTATTGTTTACTACACAGGGAAATACCTCATCATCCTCTTCTGTGCAGACGACCAGGACATTTGCACACACCACTCTCTACGGCACACAAGACTAGGTGAACAATCCATTTACCCTCATCTGTGCACAGGGCCAGCAGTTTTAAACACCGATGTCTAAAACATCCAGGACCACAGAACACCTCAATCATCATTGTCTGTAAACAGGATGAGGGGACACCTTCTAGTACAAACAGTCTGAAGAAGACACTTCATTCTTCCTTTACGGCCACAGGACCAAGATTCACGCACACACCTTACTCTATTTCAGACTGGACCAGAGGGACACCTTTAGGCAAAATCATGCACCTTACATCCAGTTATCTTGTTCATTAGAATTTGTAGCATTATTTACTACAAGCAGCTCTGAGCTCTGCCTACAAGAAATATGGCTACACAAAGTATTGTAGTAAGTAATAACAGGATGTGAATAAATCCCACCAGCATGTCAATGTACAAATGATTTAGTGTGAAAACAAGTCTGTATTGAAACAGGTGTACCATCATTACACTTGGACTCCAAAACAATACATTTCAGCATGCTGCCAGCATCTATAATTTGGTAGATATTACATTGCTTCCTCCTTGCACAGATAGTATGAGATCAGGAATAACTTGGGACCACAAGCAGTCAAAGTCACAGGGCTCAATTTATAGTGTGGCAGAGAGGTTACTCCGTCGCAACGGAACACCCTGTCTGCCAAACTGGAAGTCCACCCTCCTCATTTATAGTAGGGGTGGGCAGAAAATTCTTCTCAGCTGGGGGAGTTCCTGAAGTTTTTCCCACTCCACGTTCAACTTGAAGCATGGAGGTCCAGCAAAACTTAGTCAACAGCTTTGTGGCAGAGTTTGTTTTTTCTCACACGCAGCTCACCAATGTTGAGTTGGCGGAGGAGAATTTGCATACCCTAGTGTGATTTTCAGGCACTAAAACATCTCCCGGCGAGATTTCTCACCATGGGCAGTCACAGCAGGTCACAACCATTCCTGTTGAGAAAGCTGCTGCTCGAGTAGAAAATCTTTTCGAGTGGCAGAAAGAATGTGCCTGATTCAGCCTGCTCACAGAACTCTGTGGAATCATGTTGAGTTCTTATATAAGTCTGCAAGTTCCACCCACCTCTAATTTTGAGTAAAGCAGACCATCAATGTGCTAACAGTGGAAACTCCTCCATTTTTGCCAACAGCATACACTTCTGACGTCCCAAAAGAGTAAGAGCCTTTTGGAGGTCTGTCCATTTGTCCACCCGCCCTATTTAGATGAGTGGAGTAATGATCCGTTTTCACTGCCCATCAGTGCCAGGAAAAACCTGCAATTAAAGGTCAATACAAACTGTGAAATGATCCTCCACTCCATGGAAAAAAACTCCCTAGGTGAGGGGGGTCATTGTTTTTGTTCTTTAAAAAAAAAACACACTTTGGGATTTTCTTTTTGAAAATAAAAAATAAATCAAAGTTTTCTGCAAGGCTCCATCATGTTGACATAGCTGTCCATCAAATTGTCAATGCGAGAGATGTCTGCTGGGCCGTCAAACATCTCCAAATTTGACAGGCAGATGTTCTTTTAGGGTGGCCGAGTACTTTACTTCATCACGCTGATGGAGTAAATACCTGTCTGCCAAACTCTAAATCAGGCCCACTGTCACCAGTGTCCCAAACTACTCACAAACTATGCACAGCTTTGGCACCAAAGATGCTGTTTCTCAGTCTTTTTCTGCTGCCTATCGATGAAGCTAGTGAGATAACCTTAAGCTCGTCATTCTAATTCACTGTTCCTTTTTCCGTTCTCAACTCTTATTCAAATTATTCGCTTTCCTTGAAGAAAAACAGATGCAACTCATGACATTTCAGGAGAACATGGTACTAATAGAGTAAATAGGACCTGCAATACAAAGGCAACAGATGCTGACTTCTTGTTCTGATATAGACAAGAATCAGATTGTTTAGACAATGATGCTAGATTACGTTCTGACCTGGAAAAGAAGCAGAAAATCTCAAAAGTGTCTCTCTCATGCTGGCCATCGATCTGTCCAGCAATGGCATGGACCTGACCTGAGACATCTTTCCTGTATCCATCTCAAGGAAGCCAGGTGACAGCCTATTCTGGCACTCAAAACATCAAAACATTGAAGTTAGCAAGATATACCCAAAATATATCCACTTTGGAAACCATCAGAAACATGCCAGATGTTTTCTTGTCACAACACATGAACAACCCATCCTTGTACAAAAATGAAGCAAGATGTGACCAATGAGAACCATTCATGTCCTTTGTCTATCCAAATCAGCAATACAAAGATGTGATCGATAAATCATCTATGAAAGATGGCTGGCGTACTGTAATGTAAATAATTTAAAAACAATTCATATGTTTAAAAATGTAATTTATTGTTTTTTTATAACTATTTTTTAAAATAGTAATATATGTATTTATTATATTTATATATTTTGAAGACCTTAAAATGTTATATATATAATTTGAAAGTCACAATAATTACAGTTATTAACAATATGTCTTATCAAGTGGTGTAATAAGTCCAAAACTCCCTTATTTTCTATATGAGTGTGGTGTGGTACCTGCCGGTGTCCATGTGTAGTGCTACTCCACGGTAAGGCTGGGCTGAAGTACATTTACTACTGTTTTGTGATATTTGGGTCTATATTATCTTTAGAAGTGTAGTTTAGAGATAGCTATTGCCTTAGTCTTTTTTGTGGGTGAGTGTTTGTATTAGCATGTTCCTCCTTAAACCCTCTACTCACACCTTTCTACACTTTTCCTTAAATTTCTCTAACCTTTCTTGTGTATGGTCATAAGTATTCCCAGTTTTGCAGCCACTTACCTTGGGAATTCCCACATTTACTTCAAAATGTATCCTTACACAGATGTACATCTCCATCAAATTGATGGAGCACTCCACAGTGAAAAGAGAATTTCCTATAGCCAATAATATTACAACTCCTAAAACAAACATCCCCCATTCTCCAAGACCAATCAGTATCCATCTATGATCTAAAGGCCACAAGTGTATGCTCATCAATAAAGTGTCAAATAATAAACACCACATGCATGACCTAATCACATACTTGCAACTGGAGTGCCTATTCATAACTAACACATGGCTAGAAGATGATGCAGCTCCTGTTGTGCAAGGAACATTACCACCAGGATGTAAGATTATCATGAAAAAATGTGTGAATATGAGTGGGAAGAGACCCCCACAGTGCACGAGGAATCTTTAAAGTCCTGTATAATATACCTTTGCTCTTTGCAAAGAGTGATATAAGCCTTTGGTGTGTATTGTTACAACTAGTCTGATGATATGCAAATGATCCTCGAATTCAAGAAAAACTAGGACATCCCGGTTGGCACTATGCCAGATATGGTGAAAGACTACAGACCACCTTCATCTGACACTGGACAAAAAACTGGAATTTTTAGATGTGGAACTGGTCACCAGCACAAGATATCACATTCAAAGCACTTAGCATAACACACTGAGGACTTTATATACTCTGCCCAACATTCCTAGGAGAAACCTTTGCAGCCCACTACCTTAGCGAACTCCTCTGTTCCAACACACGCCTACTGCTGAAGGTTCCATGTATCAACAAAAAACGATTCAGAAGGCCCACTTGCTGAGTCCAAACCAGCAAAGCGTGGAACTCTCTTTCCATGGGGACAAGAAGACTAGAAAACTGCCTGGCTATGTAGAAGGCTGTAAAAACTTGTCTCTTTGAATTTTACATCTTAAGTCATGCCTATGCAGCCTACAAGAAAACCTCCATCAACCACAAAACTGTTAGAGCACAATTTAAAACAGGATAGCACATCCTTCAGACATGAGAGTATTTTTCTGTTTGCATATGACTTTTCCAAGTTATGTCTGCAAAGCATAATAAGGGTGTGTTTTAATGCATATTATATAAATGTTTTCTTCACTCATGAGAAAACATTGTTGGGTTTTTTAATGTTCATGGTCATCCTTTGGATGCGTTTTGAGGGTGGGATGTAGTTTGGGAATTTTAGCGAGAGCCTTGGGCTAGTTTTTGCACTTCATATCAAGAGGGATTGTGCTTGCTTAGTATTTCAGACCTGATAAGACAGCAGCAGCTGACAAGCAATAGCAATCAGGGAGTGCAGAGAGATACATAGATTCTGGGCCAGAGAGGGAGGGGTGCTTACATAAGGCAATTGGTGCTTGGATGATCAGTTCTTTGGGCCCACTTGAGGGAGGAAAATGGGAAGACATAATAATGGGGCTACAGTGGAGCAGGAGAAATGAAAGTAGGTGATAGGTAAGCAAAGTAATTCATTAGAGAAGTGTCTATTCACTCTACAGACAACCAAATAAAGAAACTTTTTCACACTATTTACCCAGAGTTGGTTTCAGGCCTACATGCTTAGTTGTCTGATATTACAATTCAACCCTTCAGTCATACTGGCATAAAATGATGACCAGTAGGAGAATAGGAATAGGGGTTGGACCACAAGGAGGGATAGGATGACCAGAGACATGAGGGCCAGGACAGGTCGACTCAGGCCCAGGGAGACCCAATCCATGAACCAGGTTGACCAAGGCCAGAGGTTGACAGTCAGTAATGGATGAGTAGAAGGACCGGAAGAAACAGAACAAAAGGTAATAGGACTAAGGTCAGAAGAATCACGAGGATGTGGAACAGGTGGATTAGGACTCTGAGGACCATGGCCAGAAGGATCAGAAAAAACATTCTCTGGAAGGACCAGGAAGCCCTAGCCCAGCAGGATGAGGAGGACAAGGAGGGTCCAAGAGCTCCAACCAGGACCAAGGTGATCAGGAGGACTAGAGTGAAGAGTAGTAGACACAAGATACCCAAGAGGACCAGTACCAGGAGAACAATGAAAAAGAACAGGTCAAGGAGAAAGGAGGACCAGAAGAAGAGGGACCTAGAATGGGAAGGCCACAAAAGGGAAGGGCTAGTGCTAGCAGGAACTGAAGTCCCTAGATTTGCAGGGCCAAGATGAATAGAGAGGACCGGGGTATCTAGGATTAGTAGCACCAGTATCAAAATGTCCATGAGGGTCCAGATTAATAGAACCCTAATCTAGGATGACATGGTTGACTCGCACTACAGGAACTAGGAGGACCTGGGTCGAAGGGACGAGGACCCAGAAAGATTGCGGTCACACTAGGAGGACCAGTGCTGATGGGAACAAGGACAATGAAGAACCTCACAGAGGGGGCCAGGGTCAGAGGGACAAGAACAAGGTGGAACAGGCAAACGTGCAGACTAGAAGGACTAATAGGATTAGGAGTGAGCAGGAGGATCGGGGGTGCTAGGCGGGCTGGAGAAACCAAAGCCGGTGGGGCCAACCTCAGAACACCAGATACAAGGAGGCCATACAAAGGAGCACCAGAACCATGAAGACACGAACTACATGAACATGGGGTTAGGGGTGGAAGGATTAGGAACAGGAAAACCAAGGGATTAGAAAAACTACAAGAGGAGGACAAGGGGTGCTGGAGGGGGCAGAATTAGGGTGAGGTGGATTAAAAGGACCAGGAATGGGAGCATATGCAACAGGAGGACTAGGATCCAGAGGATGAGGGGCAGGAGTACTTGGGAATGAGACCAGAAGGGCCAGGACTGGAAAGGACAGGAAGTTGTAAAGCTGCAATGGGCTTGAAGTCATGGATCATCAGAACTTGGAAAGACTAGGATGATCAGTGGTAGCCAGGGCAAGTAATTGCAGAACCATGAGGACAAGGAGCAGAAGAACAAGGACAAATTGTCAGGAGGATCAGGAGATTGAGGCGGACAATCAAGATCATGACCAGGAGGACAATGTCTAGTAGGATCAGGAGTTCAGGATAAATAGCACAGGGAATAGGAGGACCGGAGGACAGAACCGAGGGAACCAGGAGGACTAGGTGAACTAAGAGCATCAGGACCAAGAAGAGCAGGAACATGGCTAGGAAAGCTATGAAGATCAGGACCAGGGAGACCAAAGCTAGGGTATTAGGTGGAGCAGATCAACCAGAAGCTGTTGTTGCAGAACCAGGCTGGGGATGATCAGATTTAACAAGACCAACCAGTGTGAGGAAGACCTACGGGACTGGATAGGGTGGCTATAGGGTCCTGGGACAAAATGACCAGGCCATGGATGACCGAAGAAGTAGAATCAGAACCAGTAGCTGCTGTACTGATTTTGTTTATTCTTCTTTATGTATACCCATTCCATTCCCTGTATATGCACATGCTCATACATTCAAGTTCATTTTTATGTGAGCAAGTTTGCCATGACTTCAATGTCGCCTTAATACTATCTAATAGCTCACCAGCTGTTTTTCTTTTTTCAACAATATTTCACCTTGCACATTATCAGAGATGCTTTACAAAACATTCAACAAAGCCCTGTCCTTGACAGGAGAACTAAACCTAGGTGAAAGAGTACTTTACAAGAGCACTTGATGATTACTATTTTTATAAATATTCGAACAAAGGACACTTGTGTTTATAGCTGACTATCTCAATCTAAAGAAAAGGTGTATAAGGGCATGAAAACTAATTACCGGAGCAGATGCTGTTTCATACTTCCAGAGGGTTTAAGATCTGCAGAGGTGACTGCGGGGCAGGAGAGAGTCAGATAAGCCAGTCAGCCTGCCTCTTTTTTTACTTGGCTTAGATGTTAAGTTCCCTGAAACTCAGAGTAATGTTTCACTTGTTCTGTTGGAGTATGTGGGCAAGTGCAAGAACATTTAATGTTCTGAGGTATGATTATGTGTTACAGATAATTTAGCTAAAGACAAGGAAGGAGGAGTTTTAACAGATTATTGTTAACCGACAATGAAACACTAAATCATGTTACATTTGTTTTGCCATGGTTGTTATGTTATGGAATGTGATGTTTTGGACTGTTATGTTATTAAATGCTATGTTACGGAATGTCATAGAATGTTATGGTATGTTATTGTATGTTACTAAGATTTGTATGGCATAGCTAATCACCCATGAAGGTATTTAGGTGCAGAAGCAGGTCAGAAGGCATAGGACTAGGGTGTAGGGTGTCTGCACTGCAGTGTGCCTTAGACCAAGGTCTTCAGCTTCATGCAGAACTCTCGAAGTGAGGAGGAGGCCCTGTTTTGCTGAGGGAGGTTGTTCCAGGTTTAGGGTGCGAGGTGGGAGAGTGCTCGACCTTCTGTTCTGCTTTTGTGGATGCAGCATGTGTTTGAGAGTGAAGCTGAGCGTAGATGTCTGGTGGGTTGGTGAATGTGAAGGCAGTTGTTCAGGTATGCTGGGCCATATGTTGTGCAGTGGCTTATATGCATGAATGAGGAGTTTGAATTTGCTGTGTTTGTGGATGGGGACACAGTGGAGCTCCCTGAGGTGTGGTGAGATGTGGGTGCATCATGGGAGGTCAAGGGTGAGTTTTGCTGCAGCGTTATGGATGGTTTGGAGTCAGTGTAGGAGATGGTTGGAAATCCTGGCATAGAATGCATCGCCAAAGTCTAATCTGCTTGTGATGAGGGCTTGTGTGATGGTAGGTCTGCTGCTCAGGGCTAGCCATTTGAAAATCTTATGCAGAGTAGGGAAGCAGGAGGAGGTGACTGAGTTGAACTGTGCTATCATTTTGAGCTTGTTGTCCATGATGATTTCCAGGTCTCTGGAGTGGTCATGAGGTGTGATTGTGGGTCATAGCTCTGCTGGCCACCAGGTGATGTCCCATGGAGAGTTCTTCCTCCTGAAAATCAGCACTTCCGTCTTGTCGGTACTGAGTTTTAGCTAGTTAGATCTCATCCAGTCTGCTAAGTTGATCGTGCAGTTGGAGGAGTTGTTTGTGGCTCTGGCATTGGTGGACTTTTCAGTCAGTTTAATAATTATACTTACTGCACTGTATTGTTTGTTTTTATAGTTATGACTATATGTGTGCTTTTCACTAGAAAGTAGTTTGATCTTTAAAATAAAAGTCATTTAAAAGTTGTCTAGTGTGCATCCTTGAGTGTATCTATCTATGGTGAAAAGGGGCCTTTAATCTGCTATTTAGCCTGAGTGTCACAGGATTGTTGGTTTCCTGGAAAGTCCCACTGTCATTTGAATGGAATAGTGATATGAATCTGCAGTGTAAGGATCTTCCTACTCAGAACTGATATTTTGACTAAGGGGCCTGATTTAGATATTGCCGAACGGGTTCGTCCGTCACAACAGTGACGGATATCCCGTCTGCCGAAATCTAAATCCCATTATTTCCTATGGGATTTAGATTTCGGCAGATGCGATATCAATCACCTTTCTGACGGAGTAACCCATCTACCAATATATAAATCAGGCCCTGAGGCTGTATTAATCAGATGGATGACAGTTCCTAAAAGCCAGGCCCTGATCTTGGTTTGAAGCCAAGAAACACAACAATAGCAGGAGGCCAGAGAGGACAAAAAGACAAGGCACAGGAAAGTTAGGACACACAAGACCAGATGGGCTAAGGGAATCAGCAAGTCCAGGCTCTGCAGTACCAGGCTCATGAGGTACAGCATGAGGGGAGCCTCTGCAATACAGGCTCATGGGAACCCCAGAAGGGCTAATTTGGCCAAAAGACAAGATTTATAACAAGGAGAACCAGGACCAAATAGACCAGGACTGCAATGGCTATGAGAACTAGGTCCATGGGAACTAGGCCCTGGAAAACCTAAACTATAAGGACCAGGGCTAAGAGGAACTCATGAGGATAAGGCTTATGAAAACCAAGAATAAGAGGGTAAAGGCCAGGAGGACCAGATAATAGAGGACCAAGATGATCAGACCAAGGACTCAAACAACCATAGCCAGAAGTTCTAGGTGGACCAGGGAGATCAGGGCCCATGGGCCCAGGAATGATCAAGGCAAAGATGACCAGGATCTAGCAAACCAGGACCAGGAGGACCTGTGTGAAAAAGATGATCAGGACAAGGGCAATCAGGACCAGAATTACCACATCCAGGAGGATGAGGCCTGTGGGATATTAAGAGTGGCAACCCGGATGAGGAAATGGATTGCTAGGCCCAGTAGTCTCAGAAAAAGGAAGATCCTGGATAGTTGGAGTAGACCTATCAGGACACACTGGGCAGATCAAGGAGGAATTGGAAGATCAGGAACTTGAGGACTATGGTCAATAGGATCAGAGGACCATAACATGAAAAGAAGGACCAGGAACCGTGAAGAGTAGGGAGGCACAGAAGGATTAGGACCAAGAGAACCAGGAACAGGATTTGGAGTGACAAGGGAACTAGGGACACAGCCTGAGCCTGGCTTAACCAGCAGATCTGAAATTTTAGGAACTGGGATGGCAGGGCCAGGGAGAGGAGCATCAGGAGGCCCAGGAGAGCCAAAGGCAGGAAGGCCAAAGGGGCTCGACTTGGATGGCAAGGAGGTAATGAACTGTTATGACCAGGACCTAGTGCACCAGGGCCAGTGACTGAAGTACTAGAAGCACAAGGAGACAAGAAACAGGGCTAAAAGGATCAGGATTATCCAAACTAGGACAACAAGAACTACAAAGATCACCCCTAAGAGGACCAGGACATGAGAAGCCAAGTGGATAAATGCATCTAGCAAGACAAAAAGCTGAGGTACGAACAGGCTGTGGACGATTAGAAGAACATAGGCAAAGGAACCAGGGTCAAGAGACAGAGGAAGTAACCAGACCAGGAGGGGCCAGGAGAAGTTGAATCTGGAAGAATCAAGATAGCCAGCATGGCCAAGACCAAGAGGACTAGGGATACAAAGACCTAAACAAGGGGGGCCAGGAACAAGAGGATCAAGTCCAGTGGGTAAATTAAATAGGAGGAAAACAAGGACTATGAGGACCAGCAATAGAGAACTTGGGCTGGGAAGACCAGACCCAGGGTGAGGGAAACTAGGAGAACATGACAAAAAGGATCAGGAGCAGAAGAGCAATCAACAAGAGCCAGTAGGACATGAGCTAATAGGACCATGGCATGGAGCATCATTGGGACCACAGCCAATGGGGCCAGGAAGATCAACTCCCTGAAGCCCAGGAGGATCAAGATCTAGCATACTAGGATAAGAAGGACCAGGACGAGAGTGGCCAAGTCTGTAAGAACACAAGGGACCAAGCTGGGAGGGTAGGTCCAGGGTGGAGGAAAGGATGAACAGGATGACTAGAGCAGGAAGGATCGGGACTAAGAAGACACCTTAGCACAAAACCGGGACAAGAAGTTAGCAGAAGGACTTGGAGGACCAAGAGTGTCCTGATCAGATGGAGAAGGGCCAGGATGACTAGAGAAATCAGAAGCAGGTGTACTAGTGTCAATAGAACAATGGACTAGAGTGAGGAGGGTTTGGTGAACCAGAAAAAGCCAGATAAGGGGGGTCAGGAATTGGGTTAAGAAGACTGGAAGCCCTAACCAAAGGGAACAGGACCTGGAGGTCTAGGTTAAACAGGAGGGCAAGCACTTGAGGATTTGACACCAAGTTGTGGAGGATCAGGAAGTCCAAGACAACTGTAGCCAGGAGAATGAGAAACCAGGATAATCAGACCTAAGAGGGCCCGAGAAGGAGGACTAGGATCAATGGATTCAGTACCAGGTGGAGCAAGAGAAGAGGGAACAAGTCTAAGAGGTCAGTGCCAGGAGGACCAGACATACCATACCCAGCTGACCAGTGCAAGAAGAGCCAGATAGAGGAGGACCCAGCAGACCAGCTTAGGGGCTACTTACTAGCAAGTGGATTCCAAAAGCAAGTTGTACTGGACTATGAGCTCTGAAGGTTAGTGAAAGTGGTCGGAGAGATGGTGGGGTACTGAGTGCTGATGGTGGTGAAGTGAGCTTCAGACGTGTGTGCGCATGAATGGTCATTAAGTGAGATCAAAGTCTCTTGGTGGCAGTGGTAGGGGGCTAGAACCAGAAACAGTAATGATCTGTGTTTCAGTGGTGAGAGTGTTGGAAAAGGGCATTGTGAGTGTATTGAGGGGGTCTCAGAATTGCCAGTGCTATTATGGCCGAGGCTCACTGCCATAATACTAGTGAGCCTCAGCCATAGGCATGTGGTGAAGCAGGGGGCTTGTTTGAGGGCCATATGAAGGGTAGGGTTCTGAGTGTTGGCTCAAGGTAGACATAATCATAGATTTGGCAGGATGGTCTGAGGTCCAGGATTCTCACTGGGCAATTGGTTGCGAGGGTTGCTTTTAACAATGCCCCTTAAAAAACTTGCACCTTCCCCTTTCTCTTCCACGGTCCTGCCATCACTGAGGTCCAGAAGGGGAGCCTGGAGAACTGGCAGGCAGTGTAATGGGAGTTGGAATGCTTGGCCGATAGAGTTTGATGGCCTGTGCAGAAGTGGGCGTGGAGGGAATTTTGTACAAGGAGGCATACAAGTGGTTGTGATTGAGTTGTGAAAATAGGTGTGGAAGAGGGTATTTGAATGTGTGATGAGGGTCTAGACTAGTCTTTGCAGAAGCACTGAATTTGTTTTTTTAATAAAAGGATTTAAACAATATTGGGACAGGAATGCCCTCTGTATAGTACTCCAGCATGTTCCTGAGCCATAGGTGTCTCACTTGCTGTGAAACAGGTATTCTGACGTTTTCCTAGAGCCTCCTATCCCACTAATAAAGCATGTTTGCAGAGGCAAAATCCTGTCCAATGAAGTGCAAGGACTAGAGCCTCATCTGTGATCTAGAGGGACGCACCAAACATGCCCTTATAACTAACATGGGACTGCTGCCAATGTCCTGGCTTGCTAACATGAAGTGGTTGTAGCGGTACACTGTGGTTTGTGAATTATGAGTTTTGACCAAACCTTTTTCTATATCAAAGGAAAGTGCAGACTACTGATGTAAATCGTGTAATGTTCCACTTTAGTCTGACTCCCAGGGCCATGTGTTGACATTCCATGTATACATGATGACTGTGTTTATCTGGTTTGGATGTGTAGCACATATGCAGTAGTAAGACCCCCATGTGTGATGAGACTTTAAGTCCTTGGACTGATGGGGTGCATTTTGCATGTCACCTTGTTTAGCATGGCACAAGATGGAGGGTGGATACAGCTTTCTCAGACAGTGAAAATGTATTTACTAAATTACTGTGGCTGGAGGGTGGAGACCAAGACACTGAAGTGATGGGGGATTGAAAAAGAGCTAGCATTAGAAATTCAATGAGGTCATTTTTAGTAAATGGCTGCTGTTCAGTTCTTCTTGGGCACTGATATTTGGTGGAGTGTAGAGTTGAGTTGTGAGTGAAAAGTTTCTGTTGCTAAAGGTGAGGAGGTTTCTAAGTGTGGAACTGTCCTTTTGGGTGTCCCTAATTAGTGCTTCAAAAAGGTTGATGACAGCCAGCTACAGAGATCTCACACTTCATTATATCCTTCTTTTGGTTACTGCTGCTTTGAACCATCATCATTTATTCATTTTCTGAGTGTCATCACCTTGCACAAAGGCTCCTAGCTACAGTCAGTATATAGTATGTAAAAGTGAACCACCCCAAACCGGTTCTGAAACCCTAGACAGTGGATTCACATCCTCTTTCAGAAAAAATAGTATAAAAGTTGGGATGTAAAATGGTAGCTCTGAAGTTCACCAGAATGGAGGAAACCAAAAGCCTCTGGTTATTCATAGTGCCTTATTTCTTACAAGATTTGCAATAAAGTCAATGAATAGAATAGCTCTCATAGTCTATTTTGTCCTGTTTGTTTGATGAATATTCCTTCTTCAGAGTTACTGGGAACATTTCTTCATGTTCAAATGACATTCTGTTCAATTAGTTATAGTGCTACTCCTTCTTTAGTAACAAAGGCGCTATCCATAAGTTGACAATAAGGTGAGGGGGAGGTGGACCTCCAAATCCTTCTACGTTTATCTCCCTCAGTAAATTTTTCAGTGTACTCAGACACTGGTTTGTGCACTATATCTCCCTAATCTGCCACGTCTTTCTCCTGTCTGTATATTGGGTGGAGTTGAAAAAGGATCAGGGATGGGCCAAAGCGTTTTATTCCCTACTGGTGAAGTTTTCGTTTGAGGGGATGACCTTAACATACCTAGGATTCTGAATAAATGATTGGTTTTGAGGGTTGCTCCTAACCCGGCCCCTTTAAAAACCGGACTCCTCCCCTTTCTCTACTACATTTCTGCCATCACTGACAAATAGCTCCTGGAATGGTGGTAAACTACTAGTGTACTGTGATCCACTATGTTATGCCTTTTGTTGTCTGGATTGGAATCGAGGTTAGCTTCTGAGCCTTCAAATACAACCATACCGCATGTGACAGTTGACTACAACAACCCAGTTTTGGGTTGTTTCACCAAAGTCAGTTTGAGTGTTTGCTCTTTGGTTCCACTGTAAACCTGTCATCTACCTACTATTTCTCAACCCAGTTTTGACTTTACCATGTAAGAAGCTCGTTGGGCAGGACACTCTTTGACACTGGTCATAGGGACTCAAAGCACCGCACTTTATTAAACTTCCAGGTTCTAAATGACTAAGGAAGGGAGTGCTCCACAGAGTACTTGTAAACTCACTGTGTGACTAGGACTGGTGTCTGCATGACAGTCTATCTCTTAGAGGTTAAGGGACATCACACAAAGTCTGCATTTCTTGCTGGAGCTACTGAGGATCTTCTGTAGCTAGAAGACTGCCTGCCTTCTCAGTGAAGGAAAGAGAATCTTTGGCTAGAGAAGAGAGACTGCCCAGCAGGAGATGCTCAGCATGTTTCTAGCATAAGGAACACCCAGAGGAAGCTGCTACTCGAGGGAGTCAAGTCAGGAGTCAATCTGTCTAGTGTCCCGGGCTCCCTGAGTGTTTCTCAATAGCAACGGCATGTCTTCAGCGTCCCTGCTATATTCCTCAAAACTGCCAAAAGACCAGTGCTACCACTACCCAACACCGGAAGTGCAAGATAAGAGGAGCTGTTCTTGCTACCAACCAGAAAGTTGCAAATGCCAAAGGTGAAAACCCAGTGGAGATCATGCCCAGCGTTTACAGTGACCAAGACTGAGCATCCATCTGCCTCTGGTCAGGGAGGTCACGACTGCATAAGACAAGTACCAGCAATGCTAGCACGCAGTCCTAATCTCCCAGAAGTCTGTGCACCAAGTGAAGCTGGTGCCGTGGTCCCACTTCCATGAAGCTGATGCTGTAGGAGCGAATTCTCGGGATGCAACCAGTGCCACAAGAGCCACCTCCTGGGCGATCTGGTAAAGTTGGCAGAAGGCATAAAAAGGCTGAGAGACTGAACGTACAGCAATACTCCTACCTAAGGTGTGCAACTACATCGTATGTTGCTTTGTCATTACGATAAGTGTCCTTCTTTTTAAAAAGAAGCCCCCACCCCCAGAGGTGGCATGTTTCATCAAAGGGACCCCTCTTGACGCTGGTGTTTGGTAAAATATCAGCTTGGGCTCCAAAGTTTTCATGCTTTCTGCTGAGGCATCCACTCGGGAAACGTTCATGTTTTTTAATAGTATTGCAGTAGAAGCAAGGCCTTTGCAGTGCAGTGGTGTGTGTGTGTGGCTTGTTAATACAGTGTTTGGAGAACTGGGTGGGGTAAAATAGCCTACTGTGACTCACTGGTGGCCTGAGTGACTGACTGACTAACAGCAGATGTTACTGGGGTATGACCTGCAAAAAGCAACTTGCACATCACATGATTTCTTTGCATGAATAAATGATGCTCATACACCGCACTATCAAAGGGCGATTCCATCTTGGGTTCAGGCAGAGTGCCAGCAAGACAAGGAGAAGACATGGGACTAGGGAGGGTAGGAGAGCACATTGGCGCATGTGCTACAGCTCAGAAAGATATGACAAAGAGATATGTCCTGGAAAATAACGTATTTCGTCACCAAAATAGTTTAGACTTATTGCCACTTTCAATGGATACTAGACGGCACAGCCGAACCGTGTAGCAACTTCATACTAGACCACATTTGGCGACTACAACATATACACATTAACACGCTAACAAAGCAGCATAAAATCTAGTAATATTCCAACGTCTACATATGACGTCACACAGGTTGCACTGAGTGCCACATGTGCCTGACTGCAATCACAGCTATCTTACTCTGCAGACCAGTCACCTCAGACAACCTACCGTATGAAAAATAATTGCACAAATTAATGTAAATAGTATACAAATCATGATTCAAGATTTCAACTCAGGATCCAGATTTCTACCAACAGTGGTGTCACTGCCCAACTGCTTGCACTGAGCACATAGCCAGGCCATCTCGCAAATTTACAAAGACTGCCCACCTGGTGAGCGTTAATGGCCACGGCAAAAGGTTGCCGGTAGACACAAAAAGGGTATTGGGATTAGTACAGTTGCCGTTCAAGGTTTAAAACTATAATATTGTTTTTAATAAAGAAGAAGCCAACGCAAAAATCTTAGACAAAAATCAATACCGCAACTATACCCCACGGCCGGCGAGGGAAGTAAGTATTAGAATATTAATTGAATTTAGAGAGGGTGAGAAATGTAAGCGAAAGGGGGGAGGGGCGGTGGTCTGAGTCCAAGTGTCCAATGGTAGGGGACGGGGTCAAAGGTGTAATGCACGGCGGTCACTGCTCTCTCCCAAGGCCTTCAAATAGAACAACAAAAAGCAGTGGTATGCATTAGTCCTTGTTATGGGCCGTCGCCATCAGGCGAAGTACTCGTAGGTATGCAGGGCATGTTAACTCCCAGAAGCTCTGCACCAGGATTCGAAGGCGTGGGCCCCAAGTTTTGTCGAACTGTAGAAGCCATTGTTCTACATATGCAGTCAGATTTTCCATGCCAAGATCTCACTAGAGTCTGTATAGCCAGTCGGTGTGAGTAGGTGCCATCTCTGCACCACATTTCGAGAGGAGGACTTATTTGACCTCACATTCGAAGTTAGTGTGATGGCTTTCCCGTTTGTCGAAAGAAAGGGAAAGGTCAAAGCATTAAGACGCCTAACAAGACATAACTGAGAAATCGGGGTGTATTAGCATCATACATCTTATCAATGTCTGCTACTTTTTCGACCCAGTAGCAATGCAATTTCGAGCAGTGCCATAGTATGTGAGTCGATGTGCCTGCCTGTCCACAGTTGTACCAGGATCCGTCAGCGCCACCTCATTTTCATTTAGGCGTGTAATGCCAATAGTGTGTAATTTTGAGTAGGGTCTCCTTCCCAGAGCCATTGCAAGCCGAAGGGTGGGACCGGTGCAGAATGTCCGACCATTCTTTGTCTCTGAAGGGGCATTTGTATTCCAATTCATATCGCTGGTGAGTCGGAGATTTGTTGGACTTTGGGAGGGTTTTGAGAAAGGCATAAATGTCAGAGGAGGCCCCTATCACCATGGCAGGTGAGAAGCCACTTTTCAGACTGTGTGATTGGTCTGCTCCTGAATGGACGTACTAGAAGATATGTCATCCAGTGTTTGATAGCGACATAATAACCAATATTGAGTGTTGTGCAATCTATAGTCAGTTTTACTTTGTGTGAAGTCAAGCAAGCCTTGTTGTTAAAATAGGTTTCCTACTCTTTTACAATTAGCTTCTTGCCAGGGGAGAAATATCGTGCCATGCAACACAGGTGGAAAATATGGGTTCCTTATTATAGGTGTGAGCTGTGAAATAGGTGGTGTGGAGAGATTTTTGGCTGATTAATTTAACCATGTCCCAATAATTGCCCTAACAACTGGGGAGATATATACCCCCAGTGGGCAGTTTTTTTTGGCCAGCCAGGATATTTGCCAGATATGTATGCCAGCAATTGCTTGATCTATTTAACACCAATGCTTTTCTGTGCCCGGCCTATTCCACTCCACCATATATCTTAACTCCACTGCCTAATAGCAGTGAACAAAGTGAGGAATCCTCAAACCTTCCTCTGCTATGGCAGATAAGTACATCTTCTGGCCATACGTACTCATTTGCCATCCTAGATGAAGGTTTCAATCAGCTGTTGAAGTCTCTTGAAGACATGTGGAGAGGCTGCAGGGGGAAGATTTGCATTAAGTAGAGGATCTTTGGAAGAAGATTCATCTTGACTGACGCTATCCTATTTAGCAAAGATATTGGTCTCCTCACCTGGACTGTACGTTAGAGCAGGCATTTGTCAGCAAGGCTGCATAGTTATGCTCTGCCATTTTTTTAATGGTAGAATAAAGTTGAAGACCCAAATATTAGACCCCTTGGGTTGCTCATGGAAATGGGAATAGGCCCTCCAACGATGTTTTCTCGCCATGGGGTATGGTGAGGTTGAGGGCCTGGGACTTCTGAATGTTAAGCTTAAAACCAGAAACCCTGCTAGGTGACATACTTGTTGCGCCCCCCTTGTTATAGTAAAGGATCTGGACAGCAGGCTGTTGACTTGCACTGAGGCAGTGGGGCCAGATCTATTTGCAGAAGTGGATGCCTAGGCGCACAAGGACCAACTGGAGAAAGGGTCAGTGCACTTGGTCAAATGCTTTTTCATCGTCAATCGATAGTAACAAAACAGAGACTCAGAAGCTAGTTGTTTTGTCTATAAGATGTAGAAGCCATTTGGTGTTGCCACTGCAGTTCCTCTCTCGAATGAACTTGGCCTGGTCTATCAGCACCTGCATTTATGGGCCCAGGCGCGCAGCTAGTATGCTTGCAAACATTTTAGCATCTGCATTTAGGAGTGAGATGGGTCTGTATGATGAGCAGATGGTGAGGTTGTTCCCAGGTTTAGGGATGACCATAATAACGGCAGCATTCATTGTATTGTTAAGGATACCCTGCTCTCCAATGAGTTGTAGAGACAGGGTAGAATGGGTATTAGTTGTGCAGCAAATATTTTATAAAAATAAAAGTGAGGCCGTCCTGCCCTGGTGCCTTATCTAGTTGTGGTTTCCCTATGGCCTAGAACTTCTTAATCCATTATATCCTGTTCCAGCCGGAGAGGGTCTCCAGCTGGCAGACATGCTTAGAGGTACCTGTGCTATGTAATCAGCGGCATCTGTTTGACTTAACTGTTCCACTGAGTATAGGTCGGCGTGGAAGCTTTCAAACTCGGTCACTATTTCTTCATCTTGGCATGGACCTTGTCAGACTGTCCCTGCATCTCTGCAAAACTATGGCATTGGGTATGGGCCCTTAGGCGATGCACGAGTAGTCACCCCACTTAATTGCACCCTGAGTAATACTTTTGTTTAGCAGGGAGAAGGGCATTTTCAGCTTTATCCTTATCTGTGGGTTTAAGTTGCTTTCTGGCTAGTATGGGAACCTGACTGCTTGTCACTGTCTTCAAGGACATTCACCTGCTCCTCACATGCAGTACACTTGTTACGCCTATCTTTATTGAATTTTGGTAATATAGTTAGAAAGGTCTCACCACTGCCTTAAGGGTGTCCCAAAGTAGTGCAACCAGGGTGGCCGGGTTTCATTGGTGTTGAGGTATGTATAGTGTTCCTGACTTCTGTGATGGTGGACTTGTATGCTAATAGCTTGAGGAACCCTAAGTTATTAGAATGCAAGTCCACCATCACAGACGCCACAGGCATGGAGGAGGGCGTGGAGGAGGTGTGTGCAGTTTAATTGAGATCAGTAAATGATCTGAAAGCACTGCTGCCCCAAATTTCTATGTGTTTGGTAGCTGACAAGGAGAGAGGAGTTGCTAGAAAGTAACCAATTCTGGCATATATTTAATGTGTGCAGGAGCTCATCGTGGACCAGGTTGAAGTCTCAAACAAACATTCTCTTCCATGGAGTCAAAAATCAATGCTGTTGCCGTGGTTCTCACTCTCTTATGGGACGACTACCAGAAGCTGTTGGACAAGGTACACTCAGGGGAACAAACTGTAACAATCCTGCAGCTGCAAACTTCGGATGTGCAGGTACACCTTGCCACCCTATAGGACAGGGTTTGCACCTTGGAGGAGTGGGTGGAGGATGCCATAGGGAGATCCAGGCAAAACAATGTTTGGGTGGTGGGTCTTCCCGAGGTTGCAGAGGGCAATGATGTGGAGTCTTATATAGACACATGGATTCGCAGCTTCATCCTGTAGATCTTTTATCTTCATTTTTCATTGTGGAACATGCCCATAGGGTCCCCACACAGCGGCCCCCACCATGCGCTCCTCCTCGCCCAAAGGCTGCATGCTTAATGAACTACTGAGTCAGAGTCATCGCCCTAAAAGAAGCTTGCAAACATGACAACCTGAGGGTCTATAATGTTTGGATAATGGTGTTCCAGGACTACACACTAGCTGTCCAGTGTCTATGACACATGGTCCTGGAGGTGAAACGCAGACTGCAGGAACACCATATCCAGTACGCATTACTTTTCCCGGCATGCCTGCATGTCCAGTTCAATGGTAAGACTTCTTTTTTCATGGAATCTGCAGACGTCTGGTTGTGTATTTAATAACACGGACTGGCTGGTGCAGGCCCCTCCTCGAACACTCACAAGCAACCACCATCGATGAAGACAAGGCATAGGAAATGCACCCAACGATCAGGTCTGGTGGCCTCTCGATCACACAGATACCCCAATTTGGAGAAAGTCATCCAAGAATGCTGCAGGGCACTACAGGTAGCAGCAGACTTCAGAGATCCTGTACCATGCTACTGTGCAGATGACAAGGACTCTGCATCCTTATGAGACAGTGACTCTCTCACATCTAACATCATTCCACCGAGCACTGATGGGATGACGGAGGTGACCCTTCAGACCTCAAGCGACATCCAGTGAACAGTTGCATGTCTGTATACCCATGCTTTGTTCTAATCTGTTATATTGCTCCTCTGATAAATTATTGTTGACTGCCTCCTGTTTTGGGAGGGGAGAAGCATTACCCCACATGTTTTTACCTCTTCCCTCTCGTATTACCCATAAAGACCCCAGGAGCTGCCTGTTAATACTCTTGGGCCTGACTTTTACACCATCAAGGGGATCCTAGGCTTTTGCCCAGACCGACATACCATTCACTGCTCACTATGGGAGGCGACAGACGTTTATCAACTTGCTTCTCTTGCTCAACCCCTAGGTAGGCTCCTAATCACTGGTGTTTCTTTTACTTAATTGATTTGGGCAGGTGCCCGTGTACTCCTGCTCTCAATGGTATTTATTGTTTGTTGCCAGTTTGCACTGTTTTTTCTATTTTTATTATAAATGTACGCACTTGTTCTTTCTGCAAACACCTTATTCAACACATGGATCAATTCCAAGGGAAGCTGGGACTCTCCTGCTTTCACCATCACCTCATGGCTGCCACTAACACTGCCACCTGGAATGTCCAATATGTGCCCAATGTAGACCAAACTTCATTTCTCCACTCCCTAACCACACTCCTGGCCTGCTGGAGTGATACCCCCTCGGTGCTAGGTGGGGATTTCAACAGAGTTTTGGATGTGGGTCTTGACTGCTCTTTGCTACTGCTGCCCTGCACAGCAGCTACATCCAGTGCACTCACTCTCACTGCTTGGCTATGTCATTGGGAACTCCTTGATGATTGGCAGCCCGAAACTCGCACTCTAAAGTATTCTTTCACTACTCCCATGCACGCAAACCCCATGCTCGCATAGACAGGTTTGTTTGCACCTGAGATATCATCCCACTTCACAGACACTGACTATCTTGGCCGCACACACTCAGATCACAGTCCACTCCAACTGCAACTTTCCTGGAAGCACCTTCCACCACCCATACCCACCTGGCCGCTACAAGCCTCCACACTAGAAGACCCCCTCCCCCCATTTTATGCTTCCATTGCCAATGCCATAGTGGAATTTTCAACACCAACTCTGGCTCAGGCTCAACTGTTGATCCTTGAGGAACTAGTCAGCTCTTCGGCTACTGAGTTTGCTTCAACCTCAGTGTGAGCATCATGCACTATTAAAACAACTCCAATGCCTTAACTATGCAGAACATGCTAAGTGCACACACACAAATGTCGACCGTCCCGGCACCCTACTGGCCTGGCTGATATGGCAGGAAACATACAGATGCCCTATCCTGACCCTTGGCTCTGACTTGGGTCAACTGCTTTATACAGAGAGACATACACTGTGGGGGTGATTCTAATTCTGGCGGGCGGCGGAGGCCGCCCGCCAGAATTCCACCCCCATAATACCGCTCCGCGGTCAGAAGACCGCGGAGGGTATTATGAGTTTTTCCCTGGGCTGGCGGGCGGTCTCCAAAAGACCGCCCGCCAGCCCAGGGAAAAACTCCCTTCCCACGAGGATGTCGGCTCGTAATCGAGCCGGCGGAGTGGGAAGGTGCGACGGGTGCAGTAGCACCCGTCGCGTATTTCAGTGTCTGCAAGGCAGACACTGAAATACCTTGCGGGGCCCTCTTACGGGGGCCCCTGCCGTGCCCATGCCATTGGCATGGGCACGGCAGGGGCCCCCAGGGGCCCCGCGACCCCCCCTACCGCCATCCTGTTCATGGCGGCTTTCCCGCCATGAACAGGATGGCGGTATGGGGGGTCAGAATCCCCCATGGCGGCGCAGCTTTCTGAGGGCAGCGGTAAACCGGCGGGAGACCGCCGGTTTACCCTTTCTGACCGCGGCCAAAGCGCCGCGGTCAGAATGCCCTGCGGGGCACCGCCGGCCTGTCGGCGGTGCTCCCGCCGACCCTCGCCCCGGCGGTCGAAGACCGCCGGGGTTAGAATCAGCCCCTGTGTCTTTACATGCTCATTATAGCTACCACACACTATATACATGTCTGCACCTGCAGCACCTCCCGGAGCCATCAGCGACTTCCTGTCTGATCTTGCGCTCCTGCGGATATCATTGGAATCTCGGGAGGCACTTAATTAGGAAATCCCCCTCTTCAAAGTGCAGGAATCAATATGTGCATTGGCCACCAGCCAAAACCTTGGGATCAGATAACCTACCAGCTGAACTCTATAAAGTGTATGCCCCACTGAAAGCACTGTGCGATGCAGCACTTACTTGTTCCAATACCCAAGCCAGACAGAGACGCACTCGGCCTGGGGTCCTAGAGACTACTCACGCTGTTGAATACAGATTACAGGATCGTTGCCAAAATACTGGATGATCGCCTGTCCCTCTGGTACCGCAGTTAGTCCATTCTAATCATAATAGCTTCATACCCACTAGAAATAATTCATTGGACCTCTGTAGCTCTTTTAAAGTATTTTCCTATTCCCCACAATGATATCCTCACTCGGGTGCCTGGTCTTGGACCTACACAAGCATTCGATCCCCTTGAATGGCCCTTTTTATTTGAGGTGTTTCACAGGTACGGACTTGGGACCCACTTCCTCCGACTGGTCAAGCTGTTCTACACCAAATGGAAAGCTGGGGTATGAATTGGCTTCCACATCACTATACAACGAGGCACTCACCAGGGTTGTCAACTACTCCCCTCTTCTATTCTCTTTAGCACTTAAACCCCTGACCCACCATCTGTGCACACAAGGCCTACACTCTGGGATCTCATTAGGAGATGATACGCATTTGGTCTTGCTTTATGCAGACAACAGGCTCCTCTGTCTCAGATATGTTAGAGCAATACCCCTCACTATTGCGAATCTGCTCACTGACTTTGCTGCCATCTCCGTGCTCAGGGTTAGCTGGACCAAGTCGTGACTTTTCCCTTTCAATACACACTCCAAACCCCATGTATAAGGTAAACCACATTGAACCTGAATGGCAGACTGCAACATTTTGCTACTTAGGGATCCATATATATCATGAACTAGAAGACTTTTTGGAGGGCTACTTGGTTTGTGTGGTTTCGGCGATACATGCACAGATGTCCTTCTGGCAGTCACTACCGCTGTCAGTAGCGGGACGTGTGGCTCTGACAGAAAAGGTGGCTCTGTTGCACTGCTATACTACTTCTCTAACCTTCCTCTTTTTTCACTACTAGGAATACATGATGGGTGATCTCATTAGTCTTAACACATGTCACAGCGTAACACTGCGTGAGGTTTGTCTACCGACAGACAGTGACAGACTTAACATCCCGAAGTTCAAGCACTTCTTCTTGGATTCCCAACTTCAATGGGTGTCATTCTGGTTTGCAGGCACATACCTCACTGACACTGCCCCTTTTCTCCCCTCTTAGGACTTGGAGCAAGTATTGTTCTTCTTTCACCCACTTACCGAGGTTCCATCACCAAATATTTCTCTCCTTAACGTTGCTTACTGGTGCCACCGCAGGGCACAATTCCACTACTTGGCATGCCGTGCAGTCATGTATCTACTACCCTCAGAACTAACCCCATGGCATGCGGCAGGCTAATACAGTGTAGGTGACCTGTACAATGACGAATCTTTAGTGTTTATGGACATACTAACAGCTACTGCCTAACTACCACCCAGCCAGTTCTTAATGCATGCCTCCATTATCGATGTTCTGGTTCAGTCCTGGGGTGACATACAGCAACAACCTCCACAACATTTAGTTATGGAATACCTACACATATTGGGCGCAATAAGACACCAGACAAGGTGGGTCGTCGGCACTGTGCACGCACACGCATCACCCCTTACCACACTGCACGGTCACTGGGGCACATATCTTGGACATGCCTGTATAGACACTGACTGGCAGGACATGATGTCATACCCTTCCTTCGTGTCTTGCAATGGTAATTTTAAACTGATCCAATTTTACATTCTGCATCGAGCTTCCTTGACTCCTAGTAAAATCAATCTCTGTTTTCAGCGCACCAACGCTGTTTGCCCCTATTGTCTGAAACTAGATGTGGATATAGTTAACATGCTCTGGTCTTGCCCCTCCCTGGCCACATACTGGCAAACTGTCACGACACACTCAGCCTACTGCATGGGAACTGTCCTTTCTGATACCTAGGAAGTCGGCACACTGGGACTTTCCCGGCACACTAAAAAGCACAAGGCAGCAATGCGATTCTCCGACCTGCCCCTCCTCATAGTGAAACTCTTGATCACATGAAATGAAAAGCAGCAAATCCATCGTGATCTCTGCGTGGGTACTTTCTGTGTTGGCATGGGCTTAAGATGTGCATGAAGGCGGTGAAGGTCACACTGTGTCACTGGAACCAAGCTGTACCGGCTTACTAGGGTGAAACTGGTCTTGTTGCTTTTGTTCCAGTTAAGGAGGACCTGGCCTGGCAGTTTGGGCTGAACTGTTCCCATAAGGAAACACATCAAGGCTGATTTGCAGATGGCTGGGTCCAAACTGAGGTGGCATGGTGGGCTTAAAATGATGGATTTGGATGCAGCACAAGCGGTTGCCAGTGGCTGAGAATAATTCAAGCATTTCATCCATCACTTTGTATTTTCTTTTTAGAACAGGTCATAAATGATTTGCACATCAGTTTTCCCTCTCTACAATAGCACAAACAATATAAAATAATCTCAGGAATTACTGGTGGTTCAAACTTATTCAATTTGTTCCTCCCTTGCTTTTGAACTGACATAAAGATTGAAGGCACAATTGCAGTGCCAGTCTGCATGTTCTTGGCGACAAACATTTGCAATGAAGGCTGTTCAGCTAGGAGGACCGCTTGATGTGTTTCAAGTGGTCGAGCCGCCCTGGTTTATTTGTATTTCTAGAGCTTTTAACGTAAGTGCCCTACAGAGTTAGACCAACAGTACACTTCAGTACAAGAAAGAATTACAACCTGTACCAGAACGTTTTATGTGAGTGAGGCGCAGAAAAAAATCGATTAATGCACACCGTAAGGAGAGGAAATGGTCAGGCGGCCATGGAGAATGAAAGGCAGGAGGACATTAAACTATAAGAAACATGAAACAGGATTTAGGCATTAGAAGGAGGAAGAACGTGAATCTAGATAGAACAGAAAGCAAAGTGTGAACGCTACTGCAGGAAAGACTTCTTTATTAGGTATGAGAGCGAAAGCAGAAAACCCAATTCTCTAAGGTTCAGCTCATAAATGGCAACCATGCGGCACTACACGTTCTGCATCTATCTTCTTGCAACATACCGCCTCAGACTCCTGTACTGTCAATGTAGAGAGACAGAGAGGTGTGCGGCATCGGACTGGGACAGTGAATAGACCTAGGCACCAAATTAAAAGTGGGTCCAATCCCATTAATGAATCAGATAGCTAAAAAATGGCCCATCTGCAAACTGTGGCAGTTCTGAGTTTGTAAAGACACGTCGTTTGAGTGTTTTTAAAAATTTGGATTAGAGCTTGATGCAGGCAATGTTTGCTTTAACATCAGGGAAATCAACAGTAAAAACCAGCCCATCAGACTATAAAACAGGCCTACACACAGTCAAAAATTGGCCCACACACTGACCTGTTAGACCAGCCCCTTGAGCACTGCCCTATGGACCAGTCCGACCCTGGATATATGCCTGAAGAGTGGGGGTTGTAGTCCTTAGAGACCACATTGAGGCACTATTGTCACTGTGAGCCCCCAACGCTCCCTTTACTTTTTACCTTAGGCTATGCCAAGACTTTGGGTGTGTGTATATGTGAGGGTCACCATGGTAATACAATGTGTACCTCCCCAAAGAACATAAACATGAATACCCATATGAAATCTCACAGTTTGAATTTGGTGGAGGAGTGAGTCCTTATACTTATTGTTTGTAAGAACTAGTAATGTCTAAACTCGCTATGCTTTTGTGAAGGTACTGAATTATGGTGAAGATAAAATATGCTGTTTGCTCTGTTGATGTTTCGAATATTCCTTCTTCCTCTTTTTCTTCTTTTTCTTCTCCTTCTTCAGCTAAGCTTGAAGTTGGAGGTACCGCCCACTCTTTAAGTGCCAGTATTTTCATCTTCATATTTTAATAGATTCCAAAGATTCTTGTTCACATGTTAGCACATTTTTGTTCAAGACCACAATGTGTAATGGCCATGAAACCCCTGGTCTAAACTATAACCAAGGAACCACATTTGTAAGACATTCTGAATTTTCTTTCAGGGTTTTGACACTTTGGGGGTGATTCTGACTCTGGCGGGCGGCGGTTGCCGCCCGCCAGGCGGGAACCGCCATTTGGCCGCCACGCGGCCAAAATAGCGCTGCCCCCATTCCAACATTCCCGCTGGGCCGGCGGGCGCTAACCAAGTTAGTGCCCGCCGGCCCAGCGGGAATGAGGGCCGCAACACAGGAGCCGGCTCCGAATGGAGCCGGCGGTGTTGCGGCGGTGCGACGGGTGCAGTTGCACCCGTCGCGCTTTTCACTGTCTGCTATGCAGACAGTGAAAAGCTTCATGGGGCCCTGTTAGGGGGCCCCTGCACTGCCCATGCAAATGCATGGGCAGTGCAGGGGCCCCCAGGGGCCCCAGGACACCCCTTACCACCAGCCTCTTCCTGGCGGTGAAAACCGCCAGAAACAGGCTGGCGGTAAGGGGGTCAAAATCCCCAGGGCAGCGCTGCTTGCAGCGCTGCCCTGGCGGATTCGCCCAGCCGGGGCAAAAACAGCGGGAAACCGCCGGCCCCGGTTTTCTGACTGCGGCTTTACCGCCGCGGTCAGAATGGGCTTGGAAGCACCGCCAGCCTGATGGCGGTGCTTCCGTCATTCGTGGCCCTGGCGGTCTCAGACCGCCAGGGTCAGAATGACCCCCTTAGTCTCCCACATGAATTCCACATTCATTTGCTCTGTTTGGTCAGCTGACTTGGTCACTGATTTTCTTTTTGTTGTGTTGTCATGGGAAGCTGGGGCATAGGCCTCTGGTGTGGGTTTGTGGGAAAGAAGTCTTTCGCTGCCCTTCCGAACATCTTAGAGGCTGGTGTGGACTTCTTGGTTTTAATTAAGTGTGTTGTGATGACCTTGTAGAAAACTGTGGGGTGTCCATTCGGCACGTTTCTTTTGTTTAATATAGTTGCATAGTTTACTTCTGAGTTCTCATAAAGCATACACGTTTGCTGTCGTCCTTGGGCCAACATGGTGTGGTTTTCTAACAACAGATGTTTAGACATTGTCAGTAGTTCTGAAACACACCCCCTTGACATTTTGGTCCATTGTCAGCTTTTGTTTAATTTAGTAGTCCATATGCTGCTAGTATTTTCTAAAGATTTTGTTTCACACCATTAAATGCAGATTGTTCTAAAATTTCGAATGGAGGGTATTTGGTTCATGTATCCAACATGACCAAACAATATTTTTCCATCAGGGCTGGAATATAAATCAGTACTTATTTTGGTCCAGGGCTCAATACACCCTTCTTTTGGGAGTATTGGTGCTGGTCGCTCAATATAACCAGCATCTTAGCAGAACCTGCACACTTTTCAATTTTTACGCCTAACCCCTGAAACAATCTTTTAATCTTGACTTGTTTTTGAGAACACTATTGTTCCACTGTAGAGTCAGTTCTAACTTTTAGTGAAATAAGATTCTGGATTTGTTTATGCAGTTACCCCATAACATAACCTCTCGTCTACTAGTGCAGGTTTCATAGCTGGCAGTGTTTCTTGATTTTCATGGTCTCTGTTTCAATGTCCATCTAAAAATATTTATATGAGTTTGTTGCTTCCAAAGACTTATATAAGCATGCCTCTTCTTGAGTAACGTCTTGACTTTCATCTTCAATTTCAGCTTAAGTTAAGGCTGTGAGGCACGCTTCTTGGGCAACCCGGTTGCTGTGGGTCTGTTGGCTTGCAGCCTTGGTTGAAATTCCAAGATGTCTACAGAGATAATCTGAGAGACTGTTTACTCCTGGTGGTAGCATGATTGAAACTGGTATCTATAAAGTTGTAACACCCATTGTTCAATCTGTGGTAGAGGGTGAGGTTCAGTTTTTCAAAATAGTAGCATCAGATATTTGTGGGCTTCCATGTCCATATAAGTATATGCAGAACATGTCCTTCATATCCAATACTTTCTTTTTTATGTGTGAATATCTGCTTTCTGTTTCTGCAAGAGACCAAGGTGGTCATTCTGACCCTGGCGGTCTTTGACCGCCAGGGCGGAGGACCGCGGGAGCACCGCCGACAGGCCGGCGGTGCTCCAATGGGGATTCCGACCGCGGCGGTAAAGCCGCGGTCGGACCGGCACCACTGGCGGGCTCCCGCCAGTGTACCGCCGCCCCATTGAATCCTCCATGGCGGCGCAGCTTGCTGCACCGCCGCGGGGATTCCGACCCCCCCTACCGCCATCCAGATCCCGGCGGTCGGACCGCCGGGATCCGGATGGCGGTAGGGGGGGTCGCGGGGCCCCTGGGGGCCCCTGCAGTGCCCATGCCACTGGCATGGGCATTGCAGGGGCCCCCGTAAGAGGGCCCCTACATGTATTTCACTGTCTGCTGCGCAGACAGTGAAATACGCGACGGGTGCAACTGCACCCGTCGCACAGCTTCCACTCCGCCGGCTCGATTCCGAGCCGGCTTCATCGTGGAAGCCTCTTTCCCGCTGGGCTGGCGGGCGGTCTGAAGGCGACCGCCCGCCAGCCCAGCGGGAAAGTCAGAATGACCGCCGCGGTCTTTCGACCGCGGAACGGTAATCTGACGGCGGGACTTTGGCGGGCGGCCTCCGCCGCCCGCCAAGGTCAGAATGAGGGCCCAAGTGGTAAATGCAATTTGACCACTGAATCAAAATACTGTTTGTGTAGTAGTACTTCTCTTAAATTACAGAGGCTGGCATTGAGTAGCAACACTGTGGCCCTCATTATGACATTGGCGGTCTTTTCCGAAGACCGCCGTGATGACGGCCCCCAACAGACCGCCATAGAACCGGCAATCCACCTGCCACATTATGACACACAAGCACAAAACCAACAGAAAGCACGCACAACATCAATTCTGCCAAACCCAATGGAGGCAAAAAGCTGTCGGACCCACCACCCTCCCCGCTACGCCTGCAACACACTGCCCTCCAAATTATGAACCACGAATCACCACAGCAGACACACAACAGTGGTCAGCCATTGGCAGTGCGGACCGCCGCAGTCGAATTGGCCACTCCACACCAACAGAAGGCAACATTGGCCAGATTGAAAAACCCACACCTGACACATATACACACACCATACACACCCACCAGCAGCACTAATAAAACACACCCCAGACAAACCACAAATCTTTGCAAACTCGAAAAGACTGCTACAAGTTGCCAGCCCACATATCCCTAGAACTGCACACACAAACCACAGCCACATATACACCAATCACGCACCCCACACCACACACCATACCCCAACACCTAACACCCTCTTCACAACACACACAACACACAATAGGCACATCCCCACAAAAGGACCCCCGTTTCACTGATGAGGAGTTGGAGGTGATAGTGGAAGAAATCGTCAGGGTAGAGCCACAGCCCAGCAGATATCCATTGCCAGGAGGATGGAGTTATGGTGGAGGATTGAGGACAAGGTGAACTCCATGGGAAACTATCCATGCACAAGGGAGGACATTTTCAAGAGGTGGAATGACCTACGGGGGAAGGTGTGTGCAGCGACCTCCAGGCACCACGTTGCATCATGAAGACTGACGGTGGACTCCCACCTCCTCCCCCACAGTTGACAGCATGGGAGGAGAAAGTCTTGGCTATTCTGCATCTAGAGGGCCTCATTGGAATATCTGGAGGGATGGACACTTGTAAGTCATCATTACTACCCCACCACCACTGATAGCTGCATGGCATGTCACCCCCTCACGCTGACTCCCTTCACCCCACTCCATCCCATACAGAGAACCACCCCATTACCACCCTCAAATGTGTACCCCTGCATGCCCTATCCACTGCAAGCACACCCCTCTGTAGTGAAATATGTGTTGAAATATGTGTTTGTGACCACTGACTTTGTGTTGCACCACATTGCACCTGGATTAGCTGTCCAGTGTTCACCAATTGCAGACTACATTTTGTATTAATTTTAGCTGCCTATTGACTTTATTGTAGCGTTAGACACTGCCATGTTAAATTAAATGTGTTTGTATTTTTCCACATTGTAAACTGTGCTTGTTTTCGTGCTCTTTCTCACCGAAGAGCTAGGACATATTATGGGTGAGTTAGTCAGTCAGCATGATAAGGACAGCAGGGAATGGCTTAGGCTTGGGAGAGACACCTTGGGAAACTGGCCAGTTCCAACCTGTTTCTTTCAACTCTGACCATTAGCCATTATGTTTGAATTGGTAAATAAGGTTTTTTTTCCAGAAAGCTCCTTCTGTTTTTTAAGGTATAAAAGACCCAGTGCGACAGCGAGAGAGTGGCCTCAATTAGGATTCTTGACGTCGGATGCCAGATATCTGTACCGAGAGGGTGGTTATCTCTTTCTCTTTTGAAGTCAAAAAGTGTCATCGTCTTGCTGGCATGAGAAAGATGAAGAGCTTGGCAGGCCCTACGGTGATGAATTTTTACTTCATTATTTGCTTTGCATAATATAATTATAAATACATATATTCGCTGTGTACATTGCAGTTGAGAATCGTTTTGGTATATTTTCCTTTCATCGCTATGACTATTTTTAAACGTGTGCTTTGAACATGCTAAACTCCTTTTTAGGATCCTCATGGTGAAATAATAATAAATGTCTTCTTTGAACTGAGAAGTGCATTCCAGAGATTTTTGTCAGTTCGGTCATTAGTGAAAGCAAAACACCCTCCCAGCTCTGCATGCACACACAACAGTAACGCATGGGCAGCATGTAGCACTACCAATCCCACAGTCCATCACCATACACTCATCAAAGGTGGAAGGAGAACACCCATCCCATAGGGAAAGCCAGAGATGCTGAATATGTAACTGACAATGACTGTAACAAATCTATTACATGTCCACAGGTACCCCAGCCAATGTCAGCAGTGAACATGTGCCACGGCAACCCAGTCCTCCATCAGAAGAAACCCTCAGTGATGACACTGGATGTCTCAATCAGGATGATCTCCCTGGCCCATCTGGGACCACTGGTCAGTCGGGTACCACAGCCAACACCCAGTCCACCATAGGGTCCCCCCATCCGACTCCAATACACAGCAGCCACCCAAAATCCCCAAACTTCTGTCCCCAGGACACGTCAATCAACAGTGTGCCCGCCTGTAGAGGGACCCGAGTCGACACCACACAGGCAAGACAATGAAGGTCCTGGTGTTCGTGGGAGTGGGCACACAGTTCAGGGGACACAGGCACATGGGGCCAGGTACAGTGGGAGGTTAGCTGTGCGCCAAGGGGAACCGAATGCCCAGGAGGCACTCACACATATCCTGGGAGCCTACCAGAAATACCAGGACAGGAAGGGCCAGGTACTTACCATCTTGCAGGAGAACCAGCAGCTGCAGGGGGAACACCACCAGGAGGTCATGCAGCAGTTGCAGGGCTTAAATGCCAACATGGCCTTCATTGCAGGGGGGCTGGGTGACATGTGGTCCATCATGTGTGAGTACACAGAACACCAGCAGGCCCCTTCCACTGTCCAGTGTACTCACTAGCCTTCCACATCTGCTGCACCTAGTGGACAGGAGGACCTGCCACAAGAGTCACAGGCGATCAGCACCCCTCCCTCTGCAGCAGAAGAACCACCCTGCAAATGTTCCCTGCGACCCAGACAGACACCAGAGACTATAGCCAAGACCCAAACCACTGCCAGGAAATGAGCCCCTCCTGAATGTCTCCCTTGTGTGCCACTGAGACACCTTGCTCACATTGGACTGCCATTGCTCCTTTTCCTATGTCCCCGTGGATACTCGACCTGTGCTACAAACCAACTGGGCCACTACACTGAAGATTTTGTCCATCATCACCCCACTCTATTGCGCTATCCCTTCCTTTTTGTCACTTCAATAAACACCCTTGAACACAACTGAAGATTCTGTGCTTTATTTACAACAATATGCAATGTCTCGACCTGTATTATCCTGTGCAAATGTCAGTTGTGACCCCATCAACATCTGCAAACAGGGAAAGCATTAGTGGTAGTCAATTGAGAAGTAAAGGTATAAGAGCAACATGAGCCTCTGTAACATACCAGGCTACATTCAACTGGTCACTTCTACTCAGTAATTTGCACAGCAGTTGATTCCAAACACCAACAATGAGGAGAAACAACCCATTTCAGGCCCCCACACAAGATGCCACAGTAGTTACTATGCCATATTGTCAGCATGCCAATCCCTCCTCTAGACTCCCTAATCTAGGCAACACTATCAGGGAAATAGAAGTCACATATCGGTTGTTTAAGCTCATTGTAAGTCACATGACATTCCTAGCAACATATGCCAAATACTGTATGGAATGAGGACACAGTTTGCAGTGGCCATTTATTTGAGAAAGCTAAACTACTGACACATTGCATGGGTAAAATAAGCTTGTACAACATCACCATAACACTGACACGACTGACCAACACATGCACCAGTGTCAGCTCACATAATGCACACATTTTTGCTTGGCACAACACAGCAGCCACGCAGCACTTAACTGTAATGAAGGTCTGAACAGAAGTTCAGTCTAACCTGAGTCTCATTGGAAGTACTGCTGTATCAGATGTGTCCAGCTGTCCACATCCTCCGCATCCTCATCACTGTCTTCAGTGTCCTATGCTGCCACAGGTGCTTTGGTTCCCCCTGCCTCCTGCAGGAATGGCACATGGCGTCTGAGGGCCAAATTGTTCAGCATGGAGCAATCCTTCACTATCTGGAAGACCTTCTCAGGGGCATAGAGGAGGGATCCACCAGTTAAATGGAGGCACCGGAACCTGGCTTTCAGTAGCCCACCAGTCGGTTCAATTATCCTTCTGGTACGACCATGTGCTTCATTGTACCAATTTTCTGCCCCTGTCCTCGGATTCCTCACTGGTGTCAACAGCCAGGATAGGTTTGGGAAGCTGGGGCCACTTGGAAGTAGTGAGAGACACACATTACTCATGTACAATGGCACAGAGGACAACTTCAGGAGGCATACAGTGACACACATTGAGTGAAAACTCAAGCTCACCTATGAGCCACACTCTCTTCTCTGTAGTCATGCCATCACCTGTGGGACGCTGCTGTTCCTCAATACATAGGCATCATGCACAGATCCTGGAAACTAGTAAGCAGTAAAGTGAAAGATGTATTGATCTGCAAGGCACACCATCTGGACATTTATTGAGTGGTAACTCTTCCTATTCCTAAAGACCTGTTCATTTGTCCTGGGAGGGACCAAGGCAATATGAGCCCCATCAATGGCCCCAATCACATGTGGTATGTGTCCCATGGTATAGAATGTAGCCTTCACAGTGGGCAAATCTTCACTCTGGGGGAATGCGATATAGCTGCTCATGTGTTTCATCAAGGCAGCCAAAACTCTTTAAAGCAAAATGGAAAACATTGGCTGTGACATTCCTGCAGCCAAGCCCACCGTCACCTGAAAAGAACCACTTGGAGCACTGGAGGAAGTGGAGCACTGTCAGAACCTGTACTGCAGGTGGTACTGCTCTAGTGCTACGAATAGCAGGAATCAAATCTGGCTCTAATTGTTGACACAGTTTAGTGATTGGGGCCCTGTCCAGACAATAGGTCATTATAATGTGGCATTCCTCCAGTGTAGCCAAGTCGACTAGGGTTCTGTGCACGGGTGCTTGCTTCCTCCTCCACCTCTGCAGTGTTTGGTATCTAAGTTAACTAAACATCAGAAGTGCGTGACTACGGGAAGGTTGGACACACAATATCACAGTAGACAGAGCAGTTTCATCCAACATACTCCAACAATGATTGTAATTTGCACTGGTGTCCTCTACATGCAAACGGACTTCCTCAAAAATACCAATATTGCTCATTAGCCATTGTGTCACACAGATGTAGTCGGAGTCTTTTGTCGTGATTAGTAGCATCCCATTTTAAATGTACTGTCAACTACTCATCTTCAAGCAGTGCACTGGTAAGAGATCTAATTTAAGTGCCCGAGTCTACAAGCAAACCAAAGTATGTAGCGGACTGGAATTGCATTGGTGTCTACCATTGGTACCTATGACACACATTATATTGAATGCCATGAGAACCAGCATTAGGAATTGGCAACTGCCTGTCCTGTATGCAATATGCAACACATCAACACCTCCACTGCGTGTGCTGCTGTGTCCTGTGTCTGGGACTCGCGATGGCCCGTGCTACAGGCGTAGGGCCCCAGCCTTCATATTGGAGGAACTGGAGAGGCTTTTGGATGGGGTCCTACCCTTGTATGGACAGTTGTATGAGCCTCCAGATCAACAGGTGATCCCTTTTTGGGTACTTTGGATGCGACATGGCTGAATGTAGATGTATGTGTGTGGCAGCAGTGTGTCATTTGGGGAGGTTATTTTTGCTGAATGCAATGTGTACGCAGAGATATGAGTAATGTGTGTGGTCAATGTGGGATCTATGCATTGCTGTAACAGAATGTAGTGTTGAGTTCATGGTGTCCTTTCTTCTGTGTTCCCTATTCAAGTCAGTGCCCGCCAGAAGAAAGAGTTATGGCGTGCCATCTCCAAGGATGTGTGGACCCTAGGGGGCCATATTCGGCGGTGCATCCACTGCAGAAGGAGGTGGGAGAACCTGCGACGCTGGGCCCGGAAGACCGCAGAGGCCCAGCTGGGGATGTCCTCCCAATGAGGGAGCGGTGCCCATCGGACCCTGACTCCCCTAATGGCCCGCATTCTGGCAGTGGCCTACCTGGAATTGGATGGGCACCTGAGGGCAGCACAGCAGCCACACAGTGTGCATAATTATTTCTTGATGCCTGCCATGCTGTTTGGGTGCAAGGTTCTAGTCAGTGGATGGTCCAATATGCCAGGTTAGCTAATCTTGTAGAGTCCTGCTTAGCAACGAAGAGTGGTATGTACATTTGGTATTGACAAATAGTTGGCATACCATGGCAGACATGGCTTAGTGTGTCCCAGTAGGTGTGCAGATGGTAGTGTTTGAGTTCTTTTCTGCTGTAGCTCCCAGGCAATGGTTTGGTATTGTGGTTCATACTGCACAGTGTTAATCCCAGTGAGTCATTGTGATGCGTATGCCATATGTGCTGTTGTTGCTGAAATTGACACTGTGCTCCCTTTCGTTCTCCCCCACCCTCTCTCCTTTTCTCTTCTTGTCCTTGTGTGCATCAGCATCATATGGTGAATGAGCAGGGGTACCGGTGAGTGGGGGAGCTGCAGCCCACGGGACCCAGGAGGCAGAGTCCACCAACGCTGAGGAGACCAGTGGGTTGGAGGGCGAGGACAGCACCACGGAGGAGACAGTAGCTACGATAACAGACTCTGATTCCTCCTCCGATGGAAGCTCCCTGGTGGTGGTGGACCCCTCTGGGACCACCGCAGCTACATCATCTTCCGCCACCCCTGTACCAGCACGCCTTCCCAGTAGCCCCCCTATCCAGTTGCCTGTCCCCACTCACCCAGGAGGGGGGGTGTCTCCTTTGCCCCAGACACCTCAGGCCCTGCCCCAGTCAGCCCTGCTGCCCTCACTGAGGAGGCTATTGTCCTCCTGAGATCCATCTCTGTAGGGCAGTCAACCATAGTGAATGCCATCCAGGGGCTGGCATCCCAGATACAGCAATGCAATGTCTACCTGGTTGGCATTCACGGTGGCTTGGCTGTCGTACAGAGATCGTTTCAGGCTCTGGCCTCCTCTTTGACAGCAGCCAGTGTCCCTGGTTCTTCCGTTTCCCCTCCAACTACCTGTTCCCAGTCCAAAAATCCTCTCCTCCACCCATCCCAAGCACACCATCAGAGCAGCATGCACCCAAGACAACAGACAGGACTTGCACAGACAAGCACAGGCACCACAGATCACACCACAAGCATACACACAGAAGCACACACAACAACAGCCACTACCTCCACTGTCTCCCCCTCCTCCTCCCTCACAGTCACATCAGCACTCACACCTGCAAGCACTGCATCTTCAGTCCCAGATCCTGCCACCTGTACAGCCTTGCACCCCATTCCCCACATGCGCAGTCACCACCACCACCATCACAACCACATCCAGCACACCCACCTCACTTGCAAACACCACAACATACATGCACACAACCTGTTTGTCCTCTCCCACCCTGTGTGCCCAACCCCCTCCCAAAACACATAAACTCTCCCACTCAGACACCCAACAGCCATCCACCTCACACATGCACACTGTACATGCACCTGCAACCCAGTCCACCACACCTACTCCTCCTACAACCACTCCCTCTACCTCCACTCCGAAACCTGCTCCCACAGCCCCCCCCATTGTACACAAAAAACTGTTCCTGGCCTGCCTTGACCTCTTCCCTCCTCCTCCCCAACCGTGTCCTGTCCAGAAAAGGAAGGTCCCGCTCCCCCAGCCCAGTACCTCCAGCTCCCAGTCCTCTCATGTCCCTCCCCTTGCAGTAAAACCTCCCTCAAGACTGACACTCCGACCCCCGCTCCAAGGCCACCTCCGCCCCCTGAACAAAAGAGCAAAGGCCAGCCTCCTCCTAAACCCAATGACCCCTTCCCAAGGAACCCCCCTACTCCCTCAACCTCCCCTGCCACCTGAGGTGCCTGCCTTCCATCATGATGTCCCTGCCCAGTGGAGTGAATTGGGCCGTCAGGACTCTAGTTGCACCTTGTACGTTGCCCTGTGGGTTGTTCGTTACATTGGACTGGCCAATGGCCCTCTATATATTGTTGCCTCATTTGTTGTGGGCGCATGTCCACCGGCATACAGTGGTTGGACCAAAGGTATGTGTCCTGGCTTTCTTCACTTCTGGCTTATGTTGTTGTTGGATTTCCCAGCAGATTGTTCTCGGTGTGTGGTATGTGTATATGATGTGTGTTGTGCATGTAGGTGTGTCACTCTCCCCTCCCTTGTGTGCTAGGCGGCTGTACTCACCATTGTCATCTGCGTTGCTGCTCCTTGACTGCCATTGTGTGGTACAGCATCAGCAGGGCTTCAAGTTTGGGTTCCATGGCGGCCGTGGACTCCTCTGTGTCCCTGGAGGTGAGTGTCTCCTTTTATGTGATTCATTTCCGCCAGGCTTTTCGTGGCGGTGGTCTTGCCCTGGAAATCCTTGCGGTTTGCTATGTCATTATATGGTGGGTGGGGAACGGTGTTCCACCAGCCTGAAGATGTCACTCGCCGTGGTCGGTGGCCGGACCGCACTGGCCGTTCAGGTGGTACTTCGACTGTCTATGGGAGGGATCACCGCCATGGTGATCACCGCCATGGCCGTTTTCTAGTCCACATACTTTTTAAATTGGTTAGTGCTCACAGTGATTTGTAGTTGCTACATTAGGGATAAACCTACCACATTATGCCACTGTACCTAGAAATCTTCTTTGTAGCTCTTATTTATGTTGGGGTAGGTCAGCTTTGTTAACATCTTGAATCGTTTTTGAGAAAGGGCTAACGCCTTGATCAGAGAACACATACCCAAAAAACGAAAGTTTGTCCTTCAAGAATATAAATTCTCCTTGGCTGAGGCTTAATCCACACCCAGAAGTTATTTGGAGTACCATCCTTTGGTGTTTGTGAAGTTCCTGAGAACTTGTGGCATATATGAAAATTGTCATAGTCCCTGCAAGCCCAGCGAGGGCTTCCTTTATTACATTTTTAAATGATACCTCTGCTGCTGAAGATATCACAATCCAAAATAAGTTGAGAATGTGGTGATATGCAGACTGTCTCCATTCAGCTCTAGCTGATAGTATCGTATATTTAAGCTATTCACGTAAGCTAAGATGCTATCATTTGTGATTATAATTGGTCTTTCTTTATGATAGCGTTTGGCACTTTTTATTAATATAAATTCTGATCACTTCGAGTTGTTTTGTCTTTGTGGTTACAACCATTGGTGAGACCCATGGCACTGAGCATGTCATATGGTCTGTGACTCCACGTATTTGAAGTTTCTGCAGTTCAGTTCCTTCCAGTGGTTTAGTATGAAATGTTATGTGCCAGTGTCTCAGTCCCAATGATTTTGCTGGTGTTTCATTTTGTGGTTTTCCTGCTTTCAAGCATCCAAGCCCAGGGATCCCATATGTCTTCTATTTCACATGTTCACACTTTGTATGGAATAAATGTGCCCCAGATATTCTGCTGTGTGGCAATTCAGTAAACGTATTGTATCTCTATGTATTAAAAACAATGTTTGTATTTGCTTCCTTGTCCTGCCGGTTTACTGATTAAAAAATGACAGCAAATGTTAGGGGTGGTTGATCACTAAATGTGGAAATTCTGGTTTGGTTTACATCAATGTTGGCCGACATTTCAACTGTGCACAGTGTTGTTTGATAATGTCATTTATGGAGGTTTTGTGTCAGTAAGGGCAACTGTTTGTAGGCATTGTACTAGCAGTTTGCATTTGTGTTGACTTCTTGGCTGCTTCTGTCTTTGCTCTACTAAGAGGAAAACAAATAACTCCTCATCCTCTTCTTCTTCATGTTGAGGTCTTGCTTCCATCACTACACCATCGTCTTTTACTACAGACTTGTAACGTCTTCTTCTGTATGAAAACGTGTTGTACGCTGCAGTTCGCACTCTAGCGCACTCTTGTAAGATGTTTTGCACATCCAGTTGTCACATACTTTGCCTTGAGCTGTACACAAATCGAGAGCCTGTGAGCCTTCTCAAAATCCAGCAGTTGTCTTTCCTCACTTCTTCCTGCCCATTTGCTACTTGTAGTCTTTTGGAGATCCATTTTCTGTAGGTTTTCCGGATGCATTTTTGATAAATGTTGGTTCCACTTTCATGGACATTTTTGCACGGATTATTTCTACTTTTGTATTCTTTGCATTAGATAGTTCATGTGATCGCCCTAGGTTGAGTATTATTTCGAGACTCAGCGTTTATTCTCTTAATATCAGTTGTTTAACTATGGTAGATCTGCATCCTTGAATACCTTTCTTAGTTCTTTTGCAGGGTTATCTATCTTCAGTACAAGTGTTGGCCAGTTTCCTTAACCGGGCACAAAAATGGTTTATTACCTCATCTTACTGCTGCTGTGCCTGTCGAAAAATGAACTGCTCACAACCAGGATTTATCTGAGCATTAACATGATTCTCTGAAGCCGTCACTAATTGGTTTTGAAATAGTCTGTATATTTCTTAATCATCGAAATGCAATAGAAATTACCTCTTTCTTTAATTAATTGTCTCTCTTGATGCTTTTAAATAATAGTTGAGAGTGCTGGTCCACATATTTCACTGGGCTGCTGCAGTAACTGGCGCAACCAATTCATTAAAGGCGACAACAGACTAATGGCAATGTTTGTAGCACGCCTGGCTGTGTTGTTTAACTTGTTGCCTTCTTGTTCTTCATCATCCATAGTTGCACTCGGTATAAATCTGTGTTTAATTAATTTTACATCCCTCACTCCTTATGGTATGACAATTTCTTTCTTATGTAGTATACTCGGCATCAGTGTTTTTTTTCTTTAGGTTTCCTGAACCCTAGGTTACTCTGCTATTTGGTTCATTCATTGTCAAATTCAGCAATTTTCTTGTACTGAAGTGCTGTTCTGTGTTTAAAGGATTAATTATAGGCCATTTTCTCACAAACATCTACCTGCGCACTGGCCTTGTCAGCTGCATAGTCGCGTGTTTCTCTTTTCTCTTCTGTTTAGGAGCAGGCAGTGTGAGGACCACAGATATCATGACCAGTGTGAATTTCCAGTGGCACACAGTGTGTGAGGAGAGCAGTCACTCCTGTCACCGTCCACCACGCGTGTTTTTTTGTTCTCTTACTGTGAGGTTGCAAGCATTGACGCGTGGGTGTGCTTTAAAGCCCGTCGTACTTTGGCAGTGTGTCAGTGATGAGTGACGAGGGAGACAGCGAGATGAAAGTCTAAGGAGTGATGCTGTGGTGCAGAGAGACCACCCTGCGAGACTAGAGCCTGTAGTCAAGTGCCCGCTAGAGCGCCTAATGCTTCGTTTATTCTTTACCTCAGGACGTGCGCAATTGCATGCGCGAGCTTCGGAAGCCACCACTGCAGTACATTAAAATCTCCAACACTCCAGCCATGTGCACCTCCCCATGGTTGCATCCACACAAAAAAAAGTCCTGAAAATTGCCACTGAAAGAGCAAAAACCGTTCCAAAAATAGGCAAGGTGAGTTTTGACCTACACTGTATACGTAAAGAGGATGGTGGCCATCCCCCAGGGTTTGTTGTGATATGAAAACTGAGATGGGTGGAGTACTTTTCCATTTATTTTTGATTTCATCAGTGGCAATTGTTCATTGTAGTTTATCCACCTATCCACCGGGAAATGGACATACATAGCTCACCTAAAACACTCCCACCATGATGCATATTTCCATGTCAAGTAAAACCAATTCCCTTTTTTATTCATTAGTCAGTGGTGTGGATTCACAATATAGCCTACATGACACAGAGGGGTTCTTTACGAGTGACTTCATTCACTGGGAGATTAGCAAGATGCCATCCTTGCTTCAAGAGAACTGGTTCTGGTATAACAGACTCGTGGTACAACAGCAAAACAATCCGACATTCTGTAAATGACTCCATTAGTGGTGCAGTGTTCATTTTTCACAAATAACAATGCAACACAGCGCCGCTGTTCATAAACACAATGTGTTCCATCAGATTAATTGAACTGCTTCCACTGATACCCTAAAGCCCTAAACGTTCTTCTAACTCTCTAAAGAGGTGAGCTTTTTCGTGTTGCTTACCCCACTAAGGGCCTTATAACGAAACCTTGATGTCACTCTGTAACTCCTACCAAGAGTTGCATATACCGGGAGAATGTAGAACTGTGCAGACGGAGGTAGCAATAGAAATAATAATAGTGGCCATAAGTGGGACCCTAAGGGTTCCCCTAGAAATGAGGAATTGTGTGTGAGTGTGGGGGTGTAGGATTTCAGTTCCCAATTTTTTCTCAGTATTGTGTCTTCAGGCTCCACCTGCTTTCAGCAGGCAGAGACCCTAAGTAAGCATTAAGGAGCAGGAAGGAGTTTTTAGGGTTCAGAGAAGGGTAGTGTTATGGGGTAGTAAGGAGTTTTTAGGGTTCAGGGAAGGGTATCATTAAGAGGTATTAAGGGTTTTTAGGGTTTAGAGATGAATATCGTTAAGGGGTAGTAAGGAGTTTTAGAATTCAGGGAAGCAGTAGCTTTAAGTGGTAGTAAGGCATTTTAGGGTTCATGAAGAGTAATTTAAAATCGTGGTGCACTAAATAAGTTAATTCAATTAAATGTACATTAATTATACATTTCATTTCAATTAAAAAATATAAATATTCAAAGCTAGAAATAATACTTAAAACGTATCTGTGATGTAAAAGCTCATCAGAACACGTTGTAAAGGTACTCCTGGTTTACGTATCTTGATGTCACGAATTGATGTAAAGTTTGATGAAGTAACGACTGGCAGAAATGTGGGCAAGAATGTAGAGAGAGTAAGAATCAAATGGAGCACAAGAACTTAAAAACATCTGTATGCATATCTTTCTAGCCCGTACATCTTTATACTAGGAGTTATAAAGAAAACAAACACCATTCTCCGAAGGAATGCCAAATTAAGGTAGCTCTTGATTTGTTGATGGAAAGTGAAAGAGGAAAAGGCTGAGACTTCAATACAGCAAAGTATTCTTTCTGTCCTCCCTCCTCCCATCTGTGCTCTGCCAGTGAAGCACAACAGTGGTAAATTTGTGACCTGAAGAGCTTTAGGTAAAGATACTGTTGTAACATAATAACCTGACTTGATAAACAGCCCTGGCTCAAACAGCTTTATAAACAAATGGTCACAGATGTTAGAAGGGTAAGCACCCTTTGTGTGGAAGCACAAAGCTTTGGTCAAATGAAAAGCTGTACTTAGGTGAACCAACATCTGGACAGGGCCACAATCCCTCTCTGTAGTACTCCTGAATGTTAATTTTTGAAGACATCAAAGCTAGTGACAGCCAGACCTAAATAAGGGGAGAAAAACTACTTTAAATATTTCAATGAAAGTCATAACAAGTGACTGTTAACTTGGGAATGTATACAATCAATGCTATTCTATCGGAAATGGTTAAACAGTTTTAAAAACATTGAATTGTTATAATGAGATCTGTGTGGCACTGGTGTAAAAGCTTGGCCATCTTGAAAATGTGTACATTTGGAAAGCACTTTCAAACATAGGCTGCGAAACGCCAAGATGGCACCTTTTCTGACAACTCTCATCTAGGTCTCCTTTTGCTGAACTGTGCTAATTTCCTGCAGACACCAACTTCTCACTGGAGGCAGTCACTGTTTTCCCATTAGTGCTCTGGGACCCCCTACTTTGTTATCCCGAGAGGAGCTAATAATCTTGTATTCACTCTTGGTATAAACAGAAAACGCTGTCTAGCAGCAACCCTAGGCAGCTCTGCTGGAGAGAATGCCTGATGTCTAGCGCAGGCGCACAAAGGCACCTGCACCAGCCATCAGAAATGATCCAGGGCTGGTGAAACCCCCAGCCTTGGTATGCTTCAATTCCTCCCAATCTGCCCGTGGCTACATGACACTCAGCCAGTCACCCCACCCTCTCCCAACTCGTTACAGGGTTGGAAGAAAGTGGGGTGAATGAGCAGGGACTGAAAACTCTAATCTGTGACTGGGCTGGTTTGAGGTTACAGTTTCAAGTGACTGAAGCTGAAAGAAGCAGCAGGACTCCAAATGAGACCTGCACAGACAGCAAGGTAAGTTAAAAATGTTTTGAAATGTGGTGTATGCAAGTGTGAGAGTCTGTGTCTGTGAGGGTGTGTATATGTGAGCATATCTGTGTGTATATGTGCATATATGTAAGTAAAAGTGGGAGTGTCAGTGAAGGAGTGAGTCAAAGTGAGGGTAATGAGTGATGTAAAGAGTGAGTACAAATGAGAATGATTGAGTGAGGGAGAATTAAAGGGAGTGTATCTGAATGTTCCTGTGTGGGAGACTGAGTGAGTCAAGTCTGAGTGAGTCTTAGTGAGTCACAGAATGAGTGGGACAGTGTGAGAATGAGGCAGACTGAGTCAGGCTGAGTGAGAATGATTGTGCCTGAATTTGAGTCATAATGAGTGTGAATGAGGGAGTATGAGTGAGTATGAGTGAGTCAGAGTAAATCAGAATGAGCATTACTGAGCGATTCAGTAAGAATGAGTGAGATTGAGTGCAAATAACTGAGGCTGACTGTGAATGAGTAAGCCTGAGTCACAGTGAGACTGAGTGAGTCAGAATGAGACTGAGTGGGACTGAGTTTGAATTAGTGAGACTGACTATGAGTGAGATAGTGAGATTGAATCAGAATGAATAGAACTGAGTGAATCAGGGAGGACGAGTGAGTTATGATGAGAATCAGGGAAATTAGGTGATCATGAGTGAGGATGAGTGGGAATGAGTCAGTCAGAGTGAGACAGAATGAAACTGAGTGAGTCAGTGAAACTGAGTGAGTTGGAGTGACATTGTATGAGCCATAATGAGTGGGACTGAGTGAGAATGAGGGGAACTGATTGAGTATTAGTGAGTCACAGTGAAATTGAGTGAATCGGAGTGAGAGGGACAGAGTGAATCAGGAAGAACGAGTACGTCATGGGAAGACTCAGGGAAACTAGGTAAGAATGAGTGAAACTGAGTGAGAATGAGTCAATCAAAATCACTTACAATGAGTAGGATTGAGTGGGTCAGAATGAGAATGGGTGAGACTGCATGAATCAATTAAACTGAGTGAGAGTAAGTAAAAGTGACTGATGACTAAGTCTCAGTGAGAATGAGTGATAGATTAAGATCGACCGCAGCAAGTGTGATTGAACCCCTCAAGCCCTCCAAGTAAGTGAGCCAGTCTCAATCACTGGAATTTAATCCAAGGATTGCGTCCCACCACTTTTGACAGTCACCAGCCACCACTGACTGGAGGGGCTCAGAATATGTGAGAAGCCGATGGGCATCTGATGGTTCTTTAAACTGCAAATTCACTCCGCTAAGACACAGTTTCAAGGCCCTCCGTAGACTTCTCCGTGGTAAATAAAGGTGACAATGTACCAGTTGACAAGGCTGTGTTTTTGTGTGGCCTACCCATGAAACGAGAGTAGGAGTGGCCTTCAAGTGAAGTACAGCAAAGTGGAATCAAGAGGTCGCTACTCAGAGGGGATACTCTCCTGAGACTGGCAATGGGCCAGTGTATCTGTTTTTCCTGTTTGTGCTTGCATGATGAACTAGGCAGTGGAGGATGCTTGAGGATGAAATGGGCTCCATAGAGGATGGGCCATGACCCATGTTAAATCTAAGTCACTGTCTAAGTCATTATCGAGTTCCCTCACTCAGAGGCAGCACCCCTTCTGTGAGAGTGCTCAGATAAGAAATACCAAACATGGCTTTCAATCTCTTGAGCCCAATCAATCCTTAAAAAGGGATGTGGCTATGGAGTCAGCAGTGGCCCCTGTGGGAATGCCAATGGGGAAATAAAAGGGAGGATGATGTCTTAATGCCCAAAGGCACTACTCAAATGTCTCAGTTGGCCCACTAGATACATCAGAATTAACTGCCTGGGAGAACGTTCTATTGACTTCCATTAACATCCTACATGCTGACTTAGTGGAGAGATTGACAAATATTGACAAATATTGTGGCAGTGGTAAGAAAAACAGAGATCAAGTTGGAGGGCCTCGTGGAACGGCTATGTACAATACTAAGAGTTGGAAAGGACAATGCAAAGAGTCCAAACAGTAGAGAACAGTGCCGATAAAGTTACCTTTAGTTTAGAGTACTTTACTGCTTTCAAAACCTGTGTAGTGGTTTCCATTTTCAACTAGATGCACACATTGAAGTTCTTGGCAAATCTGTGAAGTGATGCTCGTCTTCTCATGCTGGGAGGGTCTGCATCTACCACAGCTGAGGTCCTGGCACCTGATTTGGAAGCTGTCACGAGGGACTTATTGGGTCCACAAATTGGTGGTGAGGAGCACTTGTTTCAAGCTTTTTGGCAGTTGCAGGGGATGCCAAAGAATAGCCATGAGCCGACAGGCCTGTCGGAGTGATGCTAGTCCTGCGACCACCTGCCTGGAGGAAGACAATCTTATGTGTTGCAACACGATTACAAAATGTCAAATTGGCTAAACAAATTTAATTCTTTCCTGATCCACAAACTGGCATGTTACTTAGGAAAAAGGTACTAGCGGTGATAAGGAGGGAAAAGGTGCGGCCACATCTGTCTCCTATCCAGTGAAACCTGTCGTGGAACATAAGGGAAGCACTTCATATTCCTTATTTTCTCACAAGTTGAATCTGCAATGGTCTTCTTGAAGGAGTTGGCTCCATAGACTTACTACATTTTCTAGCTGAGCTCTACATCCTAGCAGTGCGTGGGTTGAGGGTCGGGATGTTCAAGAGGGGATGTTCCAGGAATGCTCATTCACCCCGATCATGCTCCTCTAAGCCCTGAGCAATGCTTTTTTTAAAGCATACTACATGAAGAGGGTTTTAATATTTTTGCATCAGTGTTCCAGTAGCATTGTTTGGGGCTCAATTTGTGTCCCTGGCTGTGTCTTATTTGTTATGCGGACTTTATGCAGCTTCATTCTTGCTGACGGACGTTTCGCTGTCTGCACTGCGGTTCTAAATGAAAGAGGACTGCAGATGTAGGTGGCGAAATGACCATGGGCAAGGTGGGAAGAGGAGCGGAGGCACAGGGGCGCACCCACGTAAAAAACAGAAAGCGACATCACCTCACAGCAAACACACGCGTCGAGTGTGTCAGTGTTTCTCCGCAGTGACATGGCCACAAATCGTCTTATTTTAATAGTTTTAATATTGAAACCACAAACATGGACCTTTTTATTGCTCTCACTCCTCTCCAGCAGTGACTGTTTTAAAGTTGTATTTGAGGTGTTCTATTAGGTTGTTTAGGGTGTTTGGTAGCATGATTTTAAGATGGCATCAAGAAGTAAAAATGTCCTGATTGGGTTGAAGTACTTGTGAAGTCCAAAGGCAATGTTTTTACTTTTTCACAAGCGCTGCAGGTTCATCCTGTTTTTCTAAAGGGGCTGTTGAATCTGTTTAGTGGTAACAATTTAATAATGGAAATGATGAGAGCTCTTCCTGTTACACTCACATGAATCTTTCTGGGATAGGACACTTCAAGGTGTCTTCTGAGCCTCAGTCCACCACCGGACAGGTAAGTGGAAATATCTTTGTCATCTTCATCGTTTCCCCGCATATCTCCGGTCATAAGGCTTGAGAGGTAGCCTCTTAGCATCATTTATGTCATTCTTTATTAGACTGCTAACGGGCCGTCATGCTTCCTGGCACTCATGGCTCCAAACATTAAGAGCGATAACGCGTCCAAACCTTGTTAATTTAACTTACAAGGGGACTCGTTTTAGGCCAATGAATCTTTTGACCACGTTTGGGGACTTCCCAGAACGAGATATCTGTTTAGCATTTCAACCAATAGATCAATAACCTCATCAATAGTCACAATAACTAATCAATCAAGCTAATCAATAACATATAATAAGAATCAAACACACCATGACCTTTCAGCCATGAATAACCACACAAATCTAGTAAGGTTTAGGATATTTATTCCCTATTAGTTACACCCTAGTATCATATTTATTAGTCACAATATCAATAAGCACATCAATACCACTATAACTTGGCAACTCGAGTAAGATTTTATCAAAGCATAGGTCATGAACATTAGAACAAAGCAGGACGTCAACATGAATCAACTTTGGCAGAGTATTTTTAGTACATTATCCAACAAAGCAAAGATTCAGTCATTTGTCTATTTGCGTCAGTTTAGTAAACTCCTCAACTAACCTCGAATTAGCATCAGCATGTTGGGCTTCATGCAAAACAATTTAGCAAACATTAATTTAGAAAAACTTCTAACTATGGTCCCTAACAAAAGAGCAGTTGGTACCTAGAAAGAAAAGGCAAACAGACAATTACAATTTGTCATCAAATCAAATCAAATCATTAGCATTTATAAAGCGCGCTACTCACCCGTGCGGGTCTCAAGGCGCTAGGGACAAAGGGGGTGGTTATCGCTGCTCGAACAGCCAGGTCTTTAGGAGTCTCCGGAAAGCGGAGTGGTCCTGGGTGGTCCTGAGGCTGGTGGGGAGGGAGTTCCAGGTCTTGGCCGCCAGGAAGGAGAAAGATCTCTCACCCGCCGTGGAGCGTCGGATGCGAGGGACGGCGGCGAGTGCGAGGCCAGAGGAGCGGAGGGGGCGGGTGGGGACGTAGAAGTTGAGGCGTCTGTTGAGGTATTCCGGTCCCTTGTCGTGGAGGGCTTTGTGTGCGTGGGTGAGAAGTCGGAAGGTGATCCTTTTGCTGACTGGGAGCCAATGCAGGTGTCTCAGGTGTGCGGAGATGTGGCTGTTGCGGGGTACGTCGAGGATGAGGCGGGCTGAGGCGTTTTGAATGCGTTGCAGGCGATTTTGGAGTTTGGCGGTGGTCCCAGCGTAGAGGGTGTTGCCGTAGTCCAGGCGGCTTGTGACGAGGGCGTGGGTCACGGTTTTTCTGGTGTCGGCGGGGATCCAGCGGAAGATCTTGCGGAGCATGCGGAGGGTGAGGAAGCAGGCGGAGGACACGGCGTTGACTTGTTTGGTCATGGTGAGAAGGGGGTCCAAGATGAAGCCGAGGTTGCGGGCGTGGTCTGCGGGGGTCGGTGCGGTGCCGAGGGCCGTGGGCCACCAGGAGTCGTCCCAGGCGGACGGGGTGTTGCCGAGGATGAGGACTTCAGTTTTTTCAGAGTTCAGCTTTAGGCGGCTGAGCCTCATCCAATCTGCGACGTCCTTCATACCCTCTTGTAGGTTGGTCTTGGCTCTGGCGGGGTCCTTGGTGAGGGAGAGTATAAGTTGGGTGTCGTCGGCGTAGGAGGTGATGATGATGTCGTGCTTGCGTACGATGTTAGCGAGGGGGCTCATGTAGACATTGAAGAGTGTCGGGCTGAGTGATGAGCCTTGAGGTACGCCGCAGATGATCTCAGTGGGTTCTGAGCGAAACGGAGGGAGGTAGACTCTTTGGGAGCGGTTTACGAGGAAGGAGGCGATCCAGTCCAGGGCCTGGTCTTGGATCCCGGTGGAGCGGAGGCGGGTGATTAGGGTGCGGTGACAGACGGTGTCAAAGGCAGCCGAGAGGTCGAGAAGAATGAGGGCGACTGTTTCACCGTTGTCCATCAGGGTTCTGATGTCGTCTGTGACTGAGATGAGGGCGGTTTCAGTGCTGTGGTTGGTTCGGAATCCGGTCTGTGAGGGGTCGAGCAGGTTGTTTTCTTCCAGGAAGGTGGTCAGCTGTTTGTTGACGGTCTTCTCTATTACTTTGGCTGGGAAAGGCAGAAGGGAGATGGGGCGGAAGTTTTTCAGGTCGCTCGGGTCAGCCGTAGGTTTCTTTAGTAGGGCGTTGACTTCGGCGTGTTTCCAGCATTCGGGGAAGGTAGCAGAAGAAAAAGAAGAGCTGATGACGGTCTGGAGGTGCGGGGCGATGATGTTGTCGGCTTTGTTAAAGATGAAGTGCGGGCAGGGGTCCGAAGGGGCGCCGGAGTGGATAGAGTTCATGATGGATTTGGTTTCTTCCGTGCTGATGTGGGTCCAGTTGTTGAGGGTGATGGTCGGGGATGTGGGTTCGGTGGTGTTAGGTTGGGTCTGGTGTCCGAAGCTGTCGTGGAGGTCGCTGATCTTGCGATGGAAGAAAGTGGCGAGGGATTCGCATAGATCCTGTGAGGGCGTGACGGCGTTGGCGTTGGCGCTGGGGTTGGAGAACTCCTTGACGATGCTGAAGAGTTCTCTGCTGTTGTGGCTGTTTTTGTCCAGTCTGTCGGTGAAAAAATTCCTTTTGGCAGTGCAGATCAGGTGGTGGTGTTTGCGGGTAGCGTTCTTGAGGGCGGTCATGTTGTCAGCGGTGCGGTCCTTGTGCCAGGCTTTCTCAAGTCCGCGACAAGTTTTCTTTGATTCTTTGAGGGTGTCAGAGAACCAGAGGGGTTTCTTGGTGTTGTTCTGTCGCTGCGAGCGTTTGAGGGGAGCAAGGTTGTCTGCGCAGTTGGAGATCCAGTTTGTGAGGTTGAGGGCTGCGATGTTGGGGTCGGTGGTGAGGGTGGGTTGGTTGGCGGCGAGTGCGGCGAAGAGTTGCTCTTCAGGGATCTTGTTCCACTGTCGGCGAGGGATGGGTTGAGTGCGGAGGTGGCGGGTCTCGCGTCGGAATGTGAAGTGGACGCAGCTGTGGTCGGTCCGATGAAGGGCGGAGGCGTGGCTGAAGAAGACGTGTTTGCTGGCGGAGAAGATAGGGTCGAGTGTGTGTCCGGCGATGTGGGTGGCAGTGTTCACCAGTTGTTTGAGGCCGAGGTTGGCGAGGTTGTCGAGCAGGGTGGTGGTGTTGGGGTCGTTGTTTTGTTCCAGATGGAAGTTGAGGTCGCCTAGGAGGATGTAGTCCGGTGAGGCGAGGGCGTGCAGGGAGATTAAGTCGGCGATGGTGTCGCTGAAAGGGGCGCGAGGTCCGTGAGGACGGTAGACGAGGGATCCTCTGAGGGTGGTCCTCGGGTCGGTGCGAATCTGAAAATGCAGGTGTTCAGCGGCAAGAGGGGAGTCTTCAGTGGAGGTGGTGACGCTGATGGAGTCTTTGAAGACGATGGCGATACCTCCTCCTACTTGGTTGGTGCGGTCTTTCCTGGAGATCTTGTAGCCTTGGGGGATGGCGGTGGCGATGTCTGGAGCAGAGGAGGCGTTCATCCAGGTCTCCGTGATGAAGGCGACGTCCGGTGCTGTGGAGTCTAGGAGGTCCCAGAGTTCAACGGCGTGTTTGTGAACGGAGCGAGCGTTGACTAGGATGCACTTGAGGTGGTTGATGGCGCGTGGGCTTGTGGTCGTAGTTGTTGCGTGGTGGAAGATGCGTTTGCAGGAGTTGCAGGCGAAGGGTCCATGGGTGCGTTTGGGGTGAGCTTGGAAGCAGGTGTTGGAGCGTCCTGGGTTGAGGGCATGGAGGGTGGTGGGGTCATAGCGGATCATTGGGCTTGGGAGCGCTGGGGACCAGGGGTCATGGCGCTGGGCGCGGGCCAGGCGCGGACGGGCGCGGACGGGCGCAGACGGGCTTGCCTCTGGCGCGCCAGCGGCGCGCCCGCTGCGCGGTCGCGCAGCGGCCGCCATATGAGGTAGGAGGGGGGGAGGGGTCAGCTGGGGGCGAATGGGAGCTGGGGGGCGGGGGCGTGCAGGAGGTTGCGGCGGGAAAGTGCGAGGGAGGGGGGGGGACAGGTAGAGTGAGAAGAGCTGGGGGAGGGGGGTTTAAGGGTGGAGGGGGGAGAGTGTTAGGAGGTTTAGGAGATTAGGGAGAAAGATAGGTGTAGGGTTGTGAAGATAGGGGAGGGAGGGTTGTAGAGGTGGGTGAGGGTGAGAGGTAGAGTGAGGGGATAGGAAGATAGGTAATAGAGGGGGTGGCGGGAGGGGGGGAGAGATAGAGAAATAGGTAGAGAGAAAAGGTAGATAGAGAAATCGATAGATAGGGAAAAAGATAGAGAGATAGGAAGATAGGAGGAGGTGGAGAGTGAGGGAGTTCGATAGTGGGATAGAGAGATGGAGAGATAGGTAGATAGGAGGAGTGAGGGAGGTAGAAAGTGAACGGGTTAGATAGGGGAGATAGAGGGGGGGATGCGAGTGGGGGAGGGGGATGAGGCAGGAGCAGGAGGGCAGGCGCGGGGAGAAGAGGACGGAGGAGGCAGAAGAGCCGAAGGCAGAAGACAAGAAGACAAGAAGAAAAGAAGAAAAGAAGAACAGAAGAAAAGAAGAACAGAAGAGCAGAAGACCGGAAGGACTGAAGACCAGAAGAGCAGAAGACCGGAAGAGCAGAAGACCGGAAGAGCAGAAGACCGGAAGAGCAGAAGACACACAGAAGAACACAGAAGAACACAGAAGAACACAGAAGAACAGAGAGGAGTACAGAAGAACAGAGAAGAATACAGAAGAACACAGAGGAAGACAGGAGAAGACAGAGGAAGACAGAAGAACAGAGAAGAATACAGAAGAACACAGAGGGAGACAGAAGAACACCGAGGAAGACAGAAAAACACAGAGGAAGACAGAAGAAGACAGAGGAAGACAGAAGAAGACAGAGGAACACAGAAGAACACAGAAGAACACGGAGGGAGATACAAAAAACGAAGAAACAGAGTGCAGAATACCACAGCAGAAGATGAGGAAGAAGAGAAGAGGAGAGAAGACGGGGAGAAGAGGAGTACAGAAGAAGAATACAGACGAGGAGCGAGGAGGAAGAACAGATAGTTACCCATCCAAATGGGTCAGCATACAGCGTTAGTCTTCATCCTGAGGACATCAGTTGATTCGCCATCAGCCAGGATAGAACGGGCAAGTCTAAGCAGGGTATAGCAAGAAAGGACTCTTTCCTCATAAGGAGGAGAAGTAAGTATCGGGCAAGGAATAAGGTGAGGATGGTTTAAGATATAAGACAAAGGCCCTCATTACAACCCTGGTGGTCAAAGACCGCCAGGGCTGTTCTGACGATTGCACCACCAACAGGCTGGCGGTGCAATCCTGCTAATTACGACCGCGGTGGTTTACCGCCACGTTGGTCCCGGCGGTTGTAATCCCCCAGGGCAGCCCTGCTTGCAGCGCTGCCCAGGGGATTACGAGTCCCCTTCCCGCCAGCCTTTTCATGGCAGTAGGAACCGCAATAAAAAGGCTGGCGGAAAGGGGAGTCGCGGGGCCCCATGGATCTTTTCACAGTCTGCATAGCAGACTGTGAAATGCGCGACGGATGCAACTACCCGTCTCACTGCCGCAACACCGCCGGCTCCATTTGGAGCCGGCTCCCGTGTTGCGGCCAACATCCCCGCCGGCCCAGCAGAGATCTCGTAATGGCCACCGCAAGAGTGCGGCCGCATTGGCGGACGCACATCGGTTACAACTTGGTGGGCGGCAGTTGCTGCCCGCCAATGTTGTAATGAGGGCCAAAGTCTCTCAGAAGGGCAGAGGATGATGAAGAATGATGAGGAATGGCTTCAGGAAGAATGGCTCGATAATGGCTGATTTCTCTTCAGGTAACGCCGTTATATCAAAGTTGACTAACAAGTCTCTAATTTCCCACTGGGCAATATTTGGTGCATCGTTATCTCTGTCCAATAATCCGTCACACACCTTACTAGAATCTTCTCCTAAGACAGATCTCATGCAATTTATTGGCTCCTGTGATTGACGTCTTCAATGGGTGGAATGTCAGGTAAGAAAAGTTACACTTGTCGATCCAGTCAGTAGTTCCATTTTCTTCTCCTGGTCCAGGCAACCTTGCACCTGTTGCAAATTACACTGTTGCATTTGGCAAGAATGTCTCCTTTAGCAAGTCGGGTCCCATGAGAAAGAATTTACTACGGCTACACACACATCTCTAGCTTCTGGAAAAGTACAGCTTCATGTCCTTCCGGAAAACAGCACATTGCACTTTAGAAAAAACAAAGTTAATATGAGACCAGGCAGCTAGGCCCAGACCCTTGCTAACTAAGGCCTAGTGATTAATTTAGCAAAACCCTAATACATAACTCTTAATGGTAATACAAAGGGGGTCATTCTGACCTCGGTGGTAAAAGGCGCTTACCGCCGGTCAGAAGACCGGCGCGGTCGCGGTAAACCGCCACGGTCATTCTGACCCGCAACTGGCAAACCGCCAAAAACCCGACAACAACAAAAGTCCGCCACACCAAAGGTCAGCGGGACACTGGCGATGACCAAACCTCCACCGTCACGCCAACAGAAATACGCCCATACCATTCCGACCCACAAATCCCCGCAGCGGTCTTTCAACCGCGGTATTCCATTGGCGGTACACACCGCTGCGCTCAAAATACACACACCTTTACAAAACACTACCACATTGGACAAATCAAAATACACACACCTGAGACACATACACACACCACTCCCACACACCCAATTAAATATAAAACACACACCCACATCACCCACAAACCCTTACGACCACAATTGCGACTGAAGGACAGAGAGAGAGAGCACAGCATAGAGTAGACCATCACACAGAGGCAAATCACAACATCACCCACACAATTTCCACGCACAAAACACCATACACCACCACACTCACCACACTCTACAACACATACACCACCCCTCACCTCATCCACACCACCCCATGGCACCCCAAAGACACCCCAGGTTCACTGACGCAGAACTCAGGGTCATGGTGGAGGAAATAGTTCGTGTAGAGCCCCAGCTCTTCGGGGCACAGGTGCAGCACACCACCATTGCCAGGAAGATGGAGCTATGGCAAAAAATAGTGGACAGGGTCAAAGCTGTGGGACAGCATCCATGCAATCGGGACAACATCAGGAAGTGGTGGAACGACCTACGGGGGAAGGTGCGTTCCATGGTATCAAGGCACAACATCACGGTGCAGAAGACTGGCGGCGGACCCCCACCTACTCCCCCAGAATTCACAGCATGGGAGGAGGAAGTCTTGCACATCCTGCATCCTGAGGGCCTCGCAGGAGTAGGCGGAGGAATGGACTCTGGTAAGTCAAATCTCCACTACTTCATTCCCCCCACCCCACCTGCATGCCAAATCATACCCCCACCCTCACCCCCACCCCCATCACACCAACTCCTTGCAAATGGCTCACCATCACATCCCACCCATCCCAAAACCTAGCCCTGCATGCGTCCCCAAAGCATGGACACCCATCCCCAAAGCATGCCCACTGCACACACCCATCACCCCCACAAGCCACCGTCACAAAAGCCCCCACAAGGGAATGCCAGCACTGGGGTACACGGCCACCCACCCATTGCACGAAATGCCACACACAGAAGCAATAACCATACTCTTATACCCCTGCAGGACCCGAACGCCACCACACCGCCACGGAGGGTCCAGAGATGTCCATCCCACCCCCAGAAGAGGCCCCCAGTGATGACAGCAGCTCTGTCTCCCTGGACCCAGATGACCAGCCCGGCCCATCGGGGACCTCGGGACAGTCGGTTCCCCACAGACAGCCACAGGCTACACCAGACCCAACCCCCTCTGGGAACACCAGCACAGCTCTCACCCAGCGGGCCCATGCCTCTGTCTCCAGGACACTTCAATCAGCGGTGTGTCCACCACTACAGGGCACCCAGGTTGACCCACCACCCCAACAACAACAGGGACCTGGGGGCAGTGGTAGTGGGCACACCGTCCAGGGGACAGAGGCCCAGGGAAACAGGGGAACTGGGAGGGCTGCTGTGCGACAGGGGGGGGACAGGCCCAGGGAACCGACTCTCCAAGAGGCCCTCTCCTCCATCATGGGAGCATACCACCACTCCCAGGAGACGATGGCTACGGTACTGGCCAGGTTCCAGGAGATTCAGGTACTGCAGGAGGAACAGTACATGGGGTTCAGAGAGGAACTGAGGAACATTAGTTCCGCAATGGGGACCATCGTCGTGGCCCTTAACCAGATAGTCACCACATTGCGGGACCATGTGGCACCACAAAGGGGCCCTGTCACTAGCCTGGACCAGGAACAGCCTACCACCTCCGCCGGCGCTAGTGGACAGGAGGCCCCCACACAACGACAGGCCACCAGAACCCCACCTCCTGCAGAAGAAGAACCACCCCGCAAGCGGAACCTGAGATCTCACAAGAAGACAGAGTAGGATGCCAAGACCCCCTCCAGCAAACGATACCCCCTGATGTCATCCAACTGTCCAACATTGTCACCCTGTCCAACCTTGAACTGCCCCTGCTCCATCCTTCCACAGGCATATGGACAATGCAACTGTGAGACTGAGAACTGGACTCTGCCATGGACATTACTCCACCATCACCCATCACCGTTTTACAATCATGTTCCTAAATGTAGCACTTCAATTAAATCACTTATTGCACTTAAAAAATCTGGAGTCTGCTTGTATTTTGAACAAATGTATTAGACATAACGGTGCAGAAATGTTCAGTTACATTGTGATGACAGCATACCACTGTCACACAGCTGTAGTCCATGGGCAAACAAAGCAGAGGTCACGCAGTGGGGCCCACAGCTCTGAAAATGGAATGGAAAGTCACAACTCAGTTAACAGGAACTGGGGGGGGAACTCAGACAGTAGAGAGGCAGGAGACTTTAAGTAAATGTAAAATGGCGTGGTTGATTCGTACCTGTGTGCTACTGAAAATACTGTTGTATCACTGTGTCCCTGTTGTCTGTGTCGTCCCCGTCGTCTTCCTCCTCTTCACTCTCCACAGGCTCCACAGCTGATACAACACCACCATCTGGACCATCCTCCTGCAGGAAAGGCACCTGGCGTCGCAAAGCCAAGTTGTGAAGCATACAGCAGGCCACGATGATATGGCACACCTTCTTTGGTGAGTACATTAGGGATCCACCTGTCATATGCAGGCACCTAAACCTGGCCTTCAGGAGGCCGAAGGTTCTTTCTATAATCCTCCTAGTTCGCCCATGTGCCTCATTGTAGCGTTCCTCTGCCCTTGTCCTGGGATTCCTCACTGGGGTAAGTAGCCACGACAGGTTGGGGTAACCAGAGTCACCTATTAGCCACACACGGTGTCTCTGTAGCTGTTCCATCACATAAGGGATGCTGCTATTTCGCATGATGTACGCGTCATGCACTGACCCAGGGAACTTGGCATTTACATGGGAGATGTACTGGTCAGCCAAACAGACCACCTGGACATTCATCAAATGATAACTTTTTCTGTTCCTGTACACCTGCTCACTTCCACTGGGGGAAACCAAAGCCACATGGGTCCCATCAATGGCACCAATGATGTTGGGGATATGTCGAAGGGCATAGAAATCACCCTTCACTGTAGCCAAATCGCCCACCTCAGGGCATGTATTTCATCAGGGCAGACAACACTCTGGACAAAACCTTAGAAAACATAGGCTGAGACATCCCTGATGATATGGCCACTGTTGTTTGGAATGATCCACTCGCCCAAAAATGGAGTACTGACAGAACCTGCACCAGAGGGGGAATCCCTGTGGGTTGGCGAATGGGGGACATCAGGTCTGGCTCCAGCTGGGCACACAGTTCCTGTATAGTGGCTCGGTCAAGTCTGTATGTCAGTATAACATGTCTTTCTTCCATTGTCGACAGGTCCACCAACGGTCTGTACACGGGAGGATTCCTCCATCTCCTCGCAAGTCCCAGCGGACGGTGCCTAGGAAGGACAACATGGAGCACAGAGTCAAGCTACCCACAGGTACGTAACCACAGCTTGCACAGTACACGATTCGCTATGCATTGAATGGCTTGTATGAGTGGCAATGCAAGGCCTAGGCCTGTGTGACGCAGTAGAAATTAAGCCATGTGGGCCCTTGAAATGGCGGCTGCCTGACCTGTGAAGTGTGACAATGGGATGTGAGGTCAATGCGCTGGCGTGGCACACCGTGGCGGTAGGCGGTCGAAGACCGCGGCGCAAAGCAGCATTGGTTAACATTGAACCCTATGGGTCTCAGGTGCCAATGAAGATGTGCGCCGGCGGTCGCGGTACGCACCGCCGCGGTACGCACCGCCGCGGGCGTGACCGCCATTTTCTAACTGCTTAATCACTCGAGACCTGATCATCCACTGGAGAGGACCTATACTGCAAGTGCTGCTGTGACCTCGGTCTGGAAGATACAATGGCTGCTGCGACTGGGGAAAGGGCCCCTGCCTTCACATCTGAGGAATTGGAGAAACTTGTTGATGGGGTCCTCCCCCAGTATGCAATACTCTACGGTCCTCCAGAACAACACGTAAGTACACAGGGAGCACGTAGTATGGGCTATGCCTGTGTTGAGTGGGGTGGATGTAAGATGGTGGGGAGGGGAGCGAATGAGGAGTGCAACGCACGACGGATGAGAGCATGTACCACATGGCAAGGTTGGGGAGGGGGGGGCACTCACATCGACCATGCAGAAAAGTGATGATATTTATTTTTCCACCATGTACATGTCACATAGGTCAGCGCCCATCAGAAGATCGACATTTGGCGTGCCATCGCCAAGGACGTCCGGGCCCTGGGGGTCCACAACAGACGGGGCACCCACTGCCGCAAGAGGTGGGAGGACATCCGCCGCGGGAGCAGAAAGACCGCCGAGGCTCTGCTGGGGATGGCCTCCCAACGTAGGAGGGGTGCCACTCGTCAATTGACCCCCCTGATGTCCCGGATCCTGGCGGTGCCTACCCCGATTTGGATGGGCGCGTGAGGACATCACAGCAGACACAAGGGGGTGAGTATCAGCACATTCTGCTATATTACCGCACAGTGGAGGTGTCTGGGTGGGGGAGGAGGGCTGTGGCTATCTCTAGGCCAGGGCGGTTTCTGTAGGCTAGGCCCCTCCGTTAGGCATGGCCCTGTGCCCCCGCCCCCCACCTCTGTAGGGTGCTAAGTAAAGCTATCCATGGTCCGGGCTCACCTATGTGTGCATTTGTCGTCCATAGACTTGTAGGCCAAGTCACAATAATTGAGTAGTGTACCCCGAGTGCGTGGCGTAGTGAAGGGGGCTTCTGTGTCTGTCCTCTCCGCCAACGGTGCCGCCAATGCATGCACTCAACATGTCTTTCTTTCTTCTCCCCCCCTTTTTTTTGGTTTTCCTGTTCAGGTGTGCATTAGCATCATCAGGCGGAGGAGAAGTGGCATCGGCGCACAAGGGAGCTGCATCTCACATGGCCCCGGAGGGCCCTGCAACCGACTCAGACTTAACCAGTGAGACGGAGGGCGAGGGGAGCTCCACAACGGGGACCCGTGGAGACGTCAGCGACACCGACACGTCCTCGGAAGGGAGCTCCCTTGTGGTGGCGGCAACATCCGTGCCCACCGCAACAACAGGTACAGCCGCCACCCAGCGCACCAGCTCCGCCCTCCCAGCAGCCCCTCAGCTTTCACCCCGTGCCCGCTCGGCCAGGAAGCCGGCCATCTCCTTCGCCCCTGGCACCTCAGGTCCTGCCCCAGTTACCCCTGCTGCCCTCAGTGCGGAGATCATTGACCTCCTCCAGACGCTCATTGTTGGGCAGTCTACCCTTTTGAATGCCATCCAGGGGGTAGAAAGGGAGGTGCATCGGAGCAATGCATACCTGGAGGGCATTCATTCGGGTCAGGCTGCCCATCAGCGATCGTTCAACGCTCTGGCCTCAGCACTGACGGCAGCAATTGTCCCTGTGTCTAGCCTCCCCCCTCCAACTTCCTCTCAACCCAGTCCCACTCCCCTGTTCCTCTGCCTATCCCAGACACACCTACAGACCAGCCTGCACACACCTCAACACCCAAGGGCAGCTCATCCAGACATAAGCACCACAGATCACACAAGCATTCACACAAGCAACATCCACATGCAGACATGCCAACAGCCACTGCCTCCTCTGTGTCCCCCTCCTCCTCGTCTCCCTCCTCCCTCCCTGTGACGTCTCCACTCACACCTGCATGCACACCACCATCAGCCAGTACGTCCATCACCACCACACCCACCAGAACAGTCCGCACACGTGCAGTCACCACCCCCACTGCCATTTACACGTCCCCTGTGTCCTCTCCCAGTGTGTCTGTCACCCCCTCTTCCAAACCACACAAACGCAGGCAGCCACCCACCCAACAGCCATCCACCTCACAACAGCCTCCGTCACAAGCACCTGCACCCAAAGACAGCACACCTGACTCTCCTACAACCACATCCTCTTCCTCCACTCCCATACCCACTACAACTACCCGTCCCTGTCATTCTAAATTGATTTTCCTTTCCAACCTTGACCTCTTTCCAACAACTGACCCACCCCCTCCATCTCGTAAGACTCCAATCAGCACCTCAGCCACCACAAGCCCTGCACCTACTAGGACCATCGTTCAGGGCTATTGGAGTCCACCAGCTCCTAGGGCAGGAACATCGGCCAGCAGCAAGGGGACAGCCAGCCCACCCCCTGGGAAAAGAACCAAAAAAGGGAAGGGCCGGCGCGACAGGCCTGAGACGGCTGCCCCCAAGGACACCAGCCTTGCACCGTCACCTGGCCCATCCACAAAGGGAGGCAAGGGCCCCAGAGATTCTGCCAAGGAGGGCAAGGGCAGCAGGGCGAAGAAGTCCGGCAGCAGGCAAGCTGCCCAGGAGGGCCCCACCAGCCCCATTTGGGGTGTGACGGAGGACACCCATGGGCCCAGGACTCCAGCACAGGAGGGCCCCGCAAGCGAAAGGTCGGATGGCGACTGAGCGGGAATTATTGGCCAGATCTGCTCCCTAGGAACACAAGACAAGCACCGCTGAACAGGGCCCCGCCGTGAGAAGCACCGCTGAACAGGGCCCCGCCGTGAGAAGCACCGCTGAACAGGGCCCCGCCGTGAGAAGCACCGCTGAACAGGGCCCCGCCAAGACAAGCACCACTGAACAGGGCCCCGCCGTGAGAAGCACCGCTGAACAGGGCCCTGCCGTGAGGAGCACCGCTGAACAGGGCCCCGCCGAAAGAAGCACCGCTGAACAGGGCCCGCCGTGAGAAGCACCGCTGAACAGGGCCCCGCCAAGACAAGCACCGCTGAACAGGGCCCCGCCGTGAGAAGCACCGCTGAACAGGGCCCCGCCGTGAGAAGCACCGCTGAACAGGGCCCCGCCAAGACAAACACCGCTGAACAGGGCCCGCCGTGAGAAGCACCGCTGAACAGGGCCCCGCCGTGAGAAGCACCGCTGAACAGGGCCCCGCCGTGAGAAGCACCGCTGAACAGGGCCCCGTCAAGACAAGCACCTTCCTGTCAAGCACAGCTCCGCTGGGCCCTTCCTGTCAAGCACCGCTCCGCTGGGCCCTTCATCTCAAGCACCGCTCCGCTGGGCCCTTCATCTCAAGCACCGCTCCGCTGGGCCCTTCAACTCAAGCACCGCTCCGCTGGGCCCTTCATCTCAAGCACCGCTCCGCTGGGCCCTTCATCTCAAGCACCCCTCCGCTGGGCCCTTCATCTCAAGCACCGCTCCGCTGGGCCCTTCATCTCAAGCACCGCTCCGCTGGGCCCTTCATCTCAAGCACCGCTCCGCTGGGCCCTTCATCTCAAGCACCGCTCCGCTGGGCCCTTCATCTCAAGCACCGCTCCGCTGGGCCCTTCATCTCAAGCACCGCTCCGATGGGCCCTTCATCTCAAGCACCGCTCCGCTGGGCCCTTCAACTCAAGCACCGCTCCGCTGGGCCCTTCATCTCAAGCACCGCTCCGCTGGGCCCTTCATCTCAAGCACCGCTCCGCTGGGCCCTTCATCTCAAGCACCGCTCCGCTGGGCCCTTCCTGTCAAGCACCGCTCCGCTGGGCCCTTCATCTCAAGCACCGCTCCGCTGGGCCCTTCATCTCAAGCACCACTCCGCTGGGCCCTTCAACTCAAGCACCGCTCCGCTGGGCACCGCCGTCTCGGAACTGCTCCGCTGGGTCCTTCATCTCAAGCACCGCTGGCCCATTGGCAGGGCCGGATCTGTGTCGGGCAGGGCTTCACGAAGCACTCTGGCCAACATGCCTCCTCCATAACCAGTGGAGTCTGTAATCCACCTGATGGACTGTGGCTTTGCACTCCCCAGGATGGTACAGTGGGCAATCCACCCACTGTAGAGACTTGAGAGACTGTGGCTTTGCACTCCCCAGGATGGTACAGTGGGCATGGAGGCCCATCGTGGATCTGGCGTCGTGGACTCATGTGGCTGAGGTGCCCCCCCTTCCCTTCCCCCTGAGGTGCCTGTTGTTTTATTATCTGATGCCCCAGCAGTGTTCTCTCCAATGGAATCAGGTCTCGTGTATGGGCTTTGCCCATGTGTTTATGCCAGTGGCCCACGAACAATGGAATGTTGCCAATATGTGCCGGACTTTTGGACTATGTATATATTGTTCATGTTGTAATATATTTATTTTATAGATTTCATATTTCACTTAACTTCAAATATGCTATAATATACTTCAGTTTTAATGATCTTTTTATTTTGTCTTTGCATTATTTCAGGGGGTTTGGGGGGTGTCACTCTGACTTGTTGCTCTGCATTGGTGTGTAGGGATTTGGGGGGGGGTGTTGCGTATGTGTGTGCCCGTAACCTTTTCTCCTCCCCCCTCCCCTGTGTCGTAGGTGCAGTACTCACCGTTGTCTCCAGCGGCGGCGTTCGTGCTCCTGGTAGAGGAGCAGGTAGACAATAGCTGGTAGGATGTTTAATTCGGGTTCCATGCTGTCCAGATTCCTCGTGGAGTGTATAGAGGTGAGCGTTTTCCCGTTCGTGCTCTGTTTCTGCCGTGTTTTTATCGGCGGGGCTCCCGCCCCGGAAAAGGTGGCAGATTGGTGGGTCGTGATAGGGTGGGCGGTACATTGTCTGCCGCCTGTCTGTTGGCGGTGACCGCCGCGCTGTTTGTTTGTCCCGCCGTGGCGGTCGGAGCGTTAAAGTGGCGGGCTGTGTTGGCGGTTCCCGCCAGGGTCAGAATTCCATTTTTTTTACCGCCTGCCTGTTGGCGGGTTGGCCGCCGCTTTAACACCGACCGCAAGGGTTGGAATGACCCCCAAAGTCATACATTAGTACACTGTTAATTCATTGTCAGTCAGTTTCATTAATCATCGTATACATTGGTGGCCACTCTCCGTGGGCACATTTCAAACGCGTGCATTAGTACTAGATTAACACATTTTCTATGCGGAGTCACACTCCAACAATCCCTCCTCTGATGACTCTTGTCATCACACAAACCTTTCACTTTACAATTTTGCATCCTTAAAAAACTCTCATCTCCATTTCTTCCCTCAATTTTGCCCCTTCTAATTTTACTCTGAACATTTTCTCCTTTTTCTTTTCTTCCCTCCTCTTATTATTTTTCGCCATTTTCAATTTAATTATTTTACTAATTTTGCATGACAGCCATAATCCAAATAAGCAAGCCCAATCAACATTCCCTGTATTATTTTTCCCAATAACCTATGCCAAATATTGCTAAACCAGCTTCCCACTTTAGCAAGTCCTTTTCCAACCTTTTCCCAAACTCCAGGTTCTTTCAGTTCCTTCAAATCTGCACTATCTCTTGTTAGGTTAGTAAACATACTTCTAATCTCATCACTATTATCAGGTATATAGGCACAACAATGTCGCTCATTAAGCATTTTACAAACTCTGCCATTTTTCGCTAAAAGAATGTCTAGAGCAAGCATGTTTTGAAGAGTCATAACCCTCTCCTCAGCAAGTTCAGTATCCATCAGGAGTATAGCCCCTGTAAAATTTGTCAGCATGTTATCCACAATAGTAGACAACTTTTGAATCTTTATAGAATTCAAAATATCTCCCACTGAAGGAATTATTGCCCCAAATATGTCTCCTACTACACCAGCAGCAGTCTTTCTCCTTTGTCTGGTACGATGTAATTCAGACAATTTCGGAAACTTTTTCAAGTCCTCTAATTGATATATCTTTGGGAAAACTATCCCCAAATAACATGTCCCATGCCATCCCTTTGGAAGACGGTAATAAGCATCAAGTCCACATATATAATAGATCCCAGGGATCGCTGGATCCTGTCCATTTAACTAAACGTCCACTTACTCTGAAACAAAAACACATGCTTACATTCACTCGTTCCCACAAACACATTGTCATAATATGACTTTGGCCGCATTATGCAAAGCTTGACTACGTGTAGTGCATCTAAAGCTAATTTCCCTTGTTCTCTAACTGCACTATAGCTTTCACTATTTACAAAAGCATGCTGCTGCAAGCCTTTTTCTAAGTTCCCCTTCAATGCCCCCCTTCTATTTTCCGTGTGATCTAGAAAGCTTTTCTCTACGGGTGTAAGCAAACATGGCAGATTATTGCGGTGTGCATAAGATGTCCTTCAAAGAACCCCTTAACTAATTTTATGTTATAGTATTTCGCTACACTATTTAAGTCCTCCATGATAGGCACATAAGAAAACACAAGATCATTATTCGAATAAAAGTACTGGATCTCTTCCTTGTTATAGAATCGTGTTAGTAACAAACTACAGCTTATCCCCTACGTTAAAGGCAGACTATGGTAGGTAACTCCCTCTTGCACTGAAACAGGAATTTGTGTACACGCATAACAATCTTTCACATCCATAGTGTCAACATACCCACTCAGCAAGCAATAGAAAACATTAGTTGATAGTTCCCCTTTTACGTTAGTTCCCTCATGCAAATATCTTTTATCCTGCTCGAACCTCTCCCAAGCTGTTAGTGTAGCAGCGGTCTCAGGAATTGTAGCATTGTTAGTTTCACTCTTATCCACCAATGGCATTCCCACAATCAGAACTACAATGAATATCACACACGCGACACCCAAACCAACACCCAAACATTTACAACGCCTACTTCCCTTATTATCATCTCTAGTGTTAGCCATGATCAGTAAAGAATCAGAATAACGAAGTATTATAAATTCAAACAACAACCAACAGAGGATGGATAAAGCCTTTTTTTTCAGCCAGTCAAAACAAGCGAAAACCTTTCTGCAGCAATTATTTACAGCTTTCACATTCACTCCCAAAATCCTTGTCAATTCAGGTTAGCAGCTTGTCAAAATCAGTTCTCAAAAGTCAATTCAGGTTAACAGTGTCACATCCGGTAATTTATCAGTCTCTTTTCTCAGTTTTCTTTAGCACAATTTTTCACATCAACATAGTCTCTGTCTCCGGCCAGACACAGGTGCCAAAGTACTGACCTGGGACCTCTCGATCAAAGCAGAACTCCAAGAATTCTTGTTGCCACTCAGCTGACGTTGCATATGCCCATTCAGGACCTGCGTACCTTCTACTCTCTTTCTTTTCAACTTGCGATCACCTTGCAACTCTCCTTCACTCAGATCTTCTCTTCTTGTTGTATCAACTTCTTCCTCTATTGCATCATCGACAACCACTTTCCCTTTAGTCACTTGCAGTTCTGGCCACCTATCTCCTTTCAGTGTCTCTCTGGTCTTTGGTCTTCCTTGTGGCTAGCTCGTTGCCCTCCTCTGGCTCTATGGTGTTTTCTCTTGATGGACCTCAATTTGCTCAGGAGCAGTAACTCCTTCGCCTTCTGGGTCTGTCAGGGGCTCAAATTTTTGTCAGTTTCCACCTGCTTCTGGGAGAACCTGCTTCTGACTCAGTCCTCCTGGAGCCTCAGTTGAGATAGGCTCACCATCACCCCTCTGAGTCTCTTCTTCTTTGTCTCTTATTAGAGTGACTAAGCCGTCCTCAACGGGCTCTCCTTCTGTCTCAGTTCCCCTTCGATTACTCTCCGGCCCTGAGACTTCCTTTTCTGTTGCTGTTACTTTTGACAATTCAATTTCCTCATCAGTTGGACACGTCACCTTTTTCGTGTGACTGGCATGGATCCAGTTTGGAATTCCCACACACTTCACTGCAGTAGTAGTCGTTAATATTACTTGATAAGGCCCCGTCCAACATGACTGCAAACACGATTTCCTCATGTTTTTCTTGATGACAACCCAGTCACCAGCTTTCAGGTTGTGACCTGGATCATTTATCGGTGGCAATGTGGTGACTTCCACCTGGTGAGAAAAAGAGCGGACCACGTCAGCCAGACCCTTGCAGTAGTCCAACACCATATCATCCGTGATATTCACAAGAGCATTTGCAGGCACTGTGGGCAGTCTCATAGCTCGGCCCATGAGAATTTCATGAGGAGACAGTCCTGTTTTCTTTTTGGGCGTGTTTCTCATTGACATTAACACCAAAGGCAATGCATCAGGCCATTTCAAATTTGTAGCTGCACACATTTTTGCCATTCTCAACTTCAGGGTACCATTCATCTGCTCCACTAATCCTGATGCTTCAGGGCGGTAACTACAATGCAACTTCTGCTCAACGTCCAATGCTGCACACAATAGCTTAACCACCTTGTTGTTGAAGTGACTTCCCCTATCTGATTCTAAAGAGATCAGAAACCCAAAACGTGGAATAAATTCCCTAAGCAGCAGCTTCGCTACTGTGAGACTGTCATTTCTGCGTGTAGGGTAAGCTTCAATCCAGTGACTAAAGATATACACAATCACAAACACGTATCTCAGACCTCCACACACAGGCATCTCAATAAAATCCAACTGCAGTCTGCTAAATGGACCTCCAGCTCTCCCAATGTGGCTCAAGTTCACCACAGTCCCTTTCCCCGCATTCCTCTGCTGACAGATGATGCACCTGTGACATATTTCTTCTGCAGCTTGTCTGAACTTTGGGTTAAACCAATCAATTTTAAACAACCTGATCTTGGCCTCTCTCCCAATATGTGCTTGACCATGGTAAAACTATGCAATCTGTGACAGAAGACTGTTCAGCAAAACCATCTTCCCTTCATCTGAAACCCACAAATCATCTCGTCTTTGCACACATTGCATCCTAACCCAAGAGCGTTTCTCATCTCTGCTAGCACGTCCCTGCAACAATTTCAATTCCTCCAACGTGTCACCCACCCTTAATGCGTAACCTGTGCATGTCTCATTTTCTGTTTCTGGTAACAATTCCCACTGATCCTTGAACGATATACAGTTCAATGCCCAAAACCTTGCGACTTGATCCGCATATCCATTTCCCATTGAAACAATGTCTTGTGATTTTGAATGAGTGCTGCATTTTACCACGGCAATTTCAGGAGGTAACTGAATCGCGTGCAACAACTCCTTAATTCTTTCACCATTTTTCACTGGAGAACCAGAAGAGGTTAGGAAACCCCTCTACGACCATAGCTGGCCAAAATCATGAACAATTCCAAATCCGTATCTGCTATCGGTGTAGATAGTCACTCTCAATGCGGCAGCGTCATGGCAAGCTCTAGTAAGAGCAACCAACTCTGCCACTTGAGCAGAATATACTCTCTCAAGCCAAGATGCTTCCAGGATACCAGTGATTGTACACACAGCGTATCCTGCTCTCAGTACTCCTACTGAGTCTCTCAAACATGAACCATCAACAAAGATAATTTTGTCATTTTCTTCCAATTGGCTATCCTTAATATCAGGCCTCGGTTTGGTGCACATCTCTGTTACCTCAAGACAATCATGTTCTAGATCATCAGTATCCTCAACTTCTGTATTTTCATTTGGAAGCAAAGTTGCCGGGTTCAGCACTTTACATCTTTTCAAAGTTACATTTGGTGACCCCAATATAATCGTTTCATATTTTGTCAGTCTTGCATTTGTCATGTGCTGCGTTTTGGTACGGGTTAACAAGATCTCCACTGAGTGTGGGACGATAACTGTTAAAGGATGCCCCATCACTATGCCTTCACATTGTGCGAGGCTTTGACGAACTGCTGCTACTGCACGCAGACAACCCGGTAAGGCTGCTGCAACTGGGTCCAAAGTAGCTGAAAAATATGCTACTGGTCAGTTTACACCTCCATGGACCTGTGTCAGGACAGACAAAGAACACGCATCACGTTCATGACAAAACAAGACAAAAGGCTTTGTGTAATCAGGCATACCTAAAGCTGGAGCCCTGCACATACAATTCTCTCAGCTCAATAAACGCCTTAATTTCTTTCTCTGTCAGTGTTAGGACATCTGGGCCATCCTTAACCGTCAGTCTCACCAATGGCTTGGAGATGACTGAGAAATTTGGAATCCACTGGCGACAGTAGCCCCATCATTCCCAGAAACATTCTAATGTCTCTCCGTGTTGTTGGGGGATTTATCTGCAATACGGCGGTCACTCTTTCCCTGGATAATTTCCTCGCCCCCTTCTCAATTAGATGACCTAAGTATTTCACCTCCTTCTGACAGTATTGCAGCTTCTTTGGGGACACTTTATGCCCATTCTTTCCCAAGTGGTTCAGTAAGGCAATCAAATCATATTTGCAGTCATCTTTTGTTTTGGACGCAATCAACAAGTCATCAATGTACTGTAGTGGAGTCAATTGAAAAGGCAATTCCAATGACTCCAAATCTTTCTTCAGTATCTGATTGAAGATGGAAGGTGATTCTGAAAACCCTTGAGGAATTCAACACCAACTGTAGACCTTGTCCAAGAATTTGAAACTGAAAAGATATTGGCTGTCCTTGTGAAGAGGCACAGAAAAGAACGCTTGGGACAAATCAACTACTGTGAACCACTCTGCATTGCATGGAACCTGGAACATGATCACAGCTGGATTTGGCACTACTGGGCAACATTTTACCACTATGTCGTTAATCTTTCTCAAGTCTTGGACAATTTGAACTTTCCCACAAGGCTTTCTCAGTCCCATTATTGGTGAATTACATGGACTGCTTATCACTTCTTTCAAGACTCCTTGCTTCACAAAATCGGCAATTAATTGCCCTACCTGTATAAGGACATCTTGCGCCATGTGGTACTGTGGTACCTGGGGGAACACAGCATTCGGCTTCCCACTGACTTTAACTGGTTCTACTCCTTTTATCAGTCCCACTTCCTTTCCTGTCAAGTCCCACACTTTCTCTCTAATTGCCTCGTGGAAATCTGCTGGCAGATCAGTCACTGTGAACATTGGGAAGAAGTTAATCAGAGGATACTCCTCATCTGTCGTCTCCGTTTCAGGATCTGATATCTGACCGTCATCCCCCTCATCATCACTGTTTGTCTGCACTTCAATTCCCTCATTGGAAAAGGTGATAGAACATTTTGTCTTGCACAGTAAGTCTCTTCCCAGGGCAACACGGGACTCGAATCACAGACTACAAATCTGTGCAACCCTTGAAAAGTACCAATCTCGACCTGAACCGGATCTGTGATCGGGTTAGTCAAGAGCTGATTCGCCACTCCAACCACTTTAACTGTACGTCCCGAAAGAGGCAATTTCGGAACCTCCGCACTTCTGACTGTAGAGCGTGTAGCTCCTGTGTCAACCAAGAATGAAACCTTGTGACCCATTACTTTCCTTTGCACGTAAGGTCCCCTCTAATCTACTTCTAGGGATGCTGCAAACCTGCACTCCTCACCATCTGAGCTCTCATCCGACCATTCATTGTTTATTCCATTCTCACCACACAATGGGAACTGTTGTACTGCATTATTTTGACTCTTTCCTTGACCTGTGACCTGTTGAGGAAGCATCACCTGTTGCTGTCCCATTGGTGCTAAGGGCAACTGCATTTGCTGTCTCGGTACCAAAGGAACTTGCTGTTGCATTTGCTGCATCTGCATTGGTTGTACATGTGGCATCTGCACTTGTTGCATGGGTTGAAGACCCTGCATCTGAACCATGTTATTCTGAAAGTTCGGATTAGGACCCCTCATTCTTGGTCCTTTGACATTTTGGAACGTATTGACATCATTGCTTTGTTGAACAACACCCTCCTGCACCATCATCGGGCACTCCCGCTTCCAGTGTCCAACGCCCCGCAAGCATGACAAGGTAACACCTTCTTCATCCCCTGCACATCATTTTGAACCACAACGGTATTTAGATCTGGACCACGGTTCACAAAACCTCCTCGACCTCTGCCTCTCACTTGCGCCTGAAACATCCCATTTCCTTGCGGCTGTTGCACCCTCTGCTGTAAACCATTTCCCTGCATCCCTGCTTGTGCTGCCTTAATTTGCATTACCATCACTTTCTCCTTTAACTTTCTCTCCTTCAACTCAATTTCGTCACTACAGTATTTTGCATACTGCAACACCTCATCAATCGACTTCGCTTGCCAATAGATCAAATGATTCTTAATCATCTGGCTAGTCTTTGGTCTCAGTCCCTCAACAAATCTGAACACAAGATGATTCATGTCCTTTGCCTCTATGACCTCTGTACCACTGTAGTGCTTGAACGCTTTCAACAACCTCTCATAGTAGGCATGTGTCAAATCCTTGGCCTCCTGCGCCGTTCGGTCAATTTTTTGCCAATCAATATTTTGCGGCGACACCTTCTGCTTCAAGAACTCAATCACCTTATAGTAGTACCTCATCACCTCACGAGAAGGTGCTCCTGTGGAGACTGTGGGAAAGTCATTTGTGAATGACAAAATGTCACCTGTAGACCATGGTACATGGACGAGAACCCCTCCTGCCATCTCTCTCATTGGTGACTTCTTTATAGTACCGGTATGCGGCACTGGTTTCGCCTGCTGCTGCTCCGAGCAGTCACTTTTCCTTTTATCTCTTTTCTTTGCCCATCTGCCTTCCCACTTCTCTAAGGCTCCCCAAACTTGTGTACTCTGCAGTATTTCTTTAAGGTGTGCCTTCATCCCAGTAGACCTCATGTGATCAAAATCCTCAGGCTCAAAGTCTAACCTGTAACTCCTCTTCAGATGTTTTGTATTATCTAAGTCTATGCCGTATTTATCTGCCAGGTTTGCTAACTTCTGATGCACCTTGCTCACTTCTTTTGTTATCTTTGGGCACAGATACCTCAATTCTGCTGCAGTGTATGACTCAAGCCTGTTTACTCCCATGCTCCCTTCTACTAGCTCAGCTGCCTCCATGCCCAACCTCACAAAATTCAGGTACTCTTCTCTTTCCGACCGCTCTGCTGTCGCAGGAGTAGTCTGTGGTGAATTTAACTTGTCTAACCATTCATTCAGTTGTTGCGCATTCAAACCTTGCAATGAGATATTTCCAGCCTACATTATCAGTGTTTGTGGTACACTTGCACTTGAGATCTGCGGGGTCAGCAGTCCCAAACCTGATAGTCTCATGGTATCTGGAGGAACCCCAATCGGACTGAAGTCTAACAAGGATCTAGATCTCTCTATTGTCTGTTCCACTGGAGTCATCCCTTGAGAGCTCCCTACGAACCCTCCTCTTGTCATCTCTTGGGTCATTACTCCCTGAACGCATACACTAGGCTTCGCCTGTGCAGATAATGCTACTGGTGGACCAACTGTGATAGGTAAGGATCTGGCGGATGGTGACTGCCTGCTTCCCAAAACCTGTGGAGCATTAACTCCCATATTCTGATTCATTATCGGTGCTGTGGCTAACAGCTGTCCTGTGCCCGAAGTATAATTCGTAACCATCTGTGGCTGTGCCTGAGGCAGTAAAAGTGGAGTTGGCTCAGTCTGTATTAGCTTTGGTCTCGTATATGCCGGATCTGACGGCAACATAAAATTCGTAGTAGTCTCTAATATTTGGACATCAGGGTAAAGCCTCTGAAACGGTGGTGGCTGCGGCTGTGTCTGCATCTCTGGAGCAGTAGACACACTGACACTATTCTGTATTGGAGCTGGTGTTGCAACAGTATTTACCTGTACCGTGTTTGTTGTCCCCTCGTTTTGAGTGGAATTTGTAGGACCTGTACTAGTACTCGGTCTATTGTCATCTAGGGCATATAGTGGTGGTCGATCATGTGGCAACTGATTAAGGATTAAGGAACTCATCATCATCTGAGTCGTCTGCCTCTGCCCAGGACTTCTTAGTCTCTTTTTCTTTGCTAGAAACCTTATCCGTCTTACAAGTGGCTTTCCCTCCTTGGGTTCCACCTTCTTGTGTTATCGCTGGAAACATCCTAACTCCGTATATTTTCTCTCTCCTCCACATCTTCTGCTCGCTATCCCACCTAGCCTCCGCTAGTGTCTTTTCTGCTTGCTTCATTCTCCTCTCAAATTTCTGTTGCCGTTGTCGTATGGCCATCAGTTCCCAAATTGCTAATGCCTCAAACTGTGCTGGCCTCGGAGGTGGCTTTTGTTCATTTAACACCCTCCACAAGTTTTCCAAAATCATTATATTGAACGTTCCGTGCTCCGGAAACGCCAAACACCCTTCTTTCTCTGTCATTTTGCACCATTGCTTTAGCCAAAGACATGGCGCGACTCCCCTCTCCTCCATTACGGCATAAGCCGGTGTATACTCTGGCGGTGTAGGCCCCCCACACTCGCGGTAATGTACACATCTCCCCTTAAAGCGCTCTTTAAAGCCTTGAAAAACTTCATTTTTGCGTCTTTTATTTTCTAACAATTGAATCAGGAAGTGACTTTAATTCCCAGAACTCTCTTTGCCTACCTTCTCAACCAATTGTCTCTCACGGACGGCTGGCAATTCGTGCTCGACCCTTCTCACTAACCGACCTATCCCAGCGCAGCTCCAATGATGTCACACTCACACACACACTGCGGCTGACAAAGTCTTGCGACTTGTCTTCCTCACTCCCTGCTCACACAAACTAATGCAATGTATTGCAAGCACTAACAAAACTCAAATTTGCCGGTTTACTACAGGGAAGGGTAACACAATTGCTTCAGAACTTTACAGAGATTACGCTTAGCCTCGGCCGCTACTCTCTCCTTCTCAGATCCCGCACTTGCAAGCAAAATTTGACCCGCAAATTTTACTCTCGACTTGTCAATGGGTTGTCCTAGTGCACTTTAGAACTCACCAAATCTCCATTGAAGTTTTCACTCACTCACACTGACTCAAACTTGACTCGTCAACCACTCCCGATTGACCTATTAAACTGCGCAAATTACAACATAAGCCATCAATATACTCTGGAGTTTTAGACCACGCATGGTCCGTACATCACCAACAACCACGTGGACAATTTTTTAGCACAAAGCGCCACACTCACATGAAGTTCGACGACTTCCCTACTCTCATACTGCGGAGTACGCACACTCCTACTAAAACATTACCTGGCCTAAAATTCTCACAAACCTCACAATTCACCTGCGGTATGCATAAGCTGTGCAAGCGCAAACCCCCAGTCACTCACACTATCACTAAAACACTGAGAACATACCCAACTCACTTCAGCAAGCTCCGAGATTCTGGGAAAGTCATTTGGCACATCATCTCTCCAATTTGCATTATTTCAAAACAGTTTTCAAACAGTGGTCCCTCGTCCTAGGGCCCCAAAGGGCCGTAACCGTCCTCTGCTACCAGAACTGATAACGCGTCCAAACCTTCTTAATTTAACTTACAAGGGGACTCATTTTAGGCCAATGAATCTTTTGACCACGTTTGGGGACTTACCAGAACGAGATATCTGTTTAGCATTTCAACCAATAGATCAATAACCTCATCAATAGTCACAATAACTAATCAATCAAGCTAATCAATAACATTTAATAAGAATCAAACACACCATGACCTTTCAGCCATGAATAACCACACAAATCTCGTAAGGTTTAGGATATTTATTCCCTATTAGTTACACTCTAGTATCATATTTATTAGTCGCAATATCAATAAGCACATCAATACCACTATAACTTGGCAACTCGAGTAAGGCTTTATCAAAGCATAGGTCATGAACATTAGAACAAAGCACGACGTCAACATGAATCAACTTTGGCAGAGTATCATTAGTACGTTATCCAACAAAGAAAAGATTCAGTCATTTGTCTATTTGCGTCAGTTTAGTAAACTCCTCAACTAACCTTGAATTAGCATCAGCATGTTGGGCTTCATGCAAAACAATTTAGCAAAAAATTATTTTGAAAAACATCTAACTACGGTCTCTAACAAAAGAGCAGTTGGTACCAAGAAAGAAAAGGCAAACAGACAATTACAATTTATCATCAGAGAGTTACCCATCTAAATGGGTCAGCACACAGCGTCAGTCTTTGTCCTCAGGACATCAGTTGATTCGCCATCAGCCAGGATAGAACGGGTAAGTCTAAGCAGGGTATAGCAAGAAAGGACTCTTCCCTCATAAGGAGGAGAAGTAAGTATCGGGCAAGGAATAAGGTGAGGATGGTTTAAGATATAAGACAAAGTCTCTCAGAAGGGCAGAGGATGATGAAGAATGACGAGGAATGGCTTCAGGAAGAATGGCTCGATAATGGCTGATTTCTCTTCAGGTTACGACGTTATATCAAAGCTGTCTAACAAGTCTCTGATTTCCCATTGGGCAATATTTGGTGCATTGTTATCTCTGTCCAATAATCCGTCACACACCTTACTAGAATCTTCACCTAAGACAGGTCTCATGCAGTTTATTGGCTCCTGTGATTGACGTCTTCAACGGGTGGAATGTCAGGTAAGAAAAGTTACACTTGCCGCTCCAGTCAGCAGTTCCAATGCCTTCTCCTAGTCCAGGTGACCTTGCACCTGTTACGAATTACACTGTTGCATTTGGCAAGAATGTCTCCTTGAGCAAGTCGGATCCCATGAGAAAGAATTTACTACGGCTACACACACATCTCTAGCTTCTGGAAAAGTACAGCTTTGTTTTCCTTCAGGAAAACAGTACATTGCACGTTAGAAAAAACACAGTTAATATGAGACCAGGCAGCTAGGCCCAGACCCTTGCTAACTAACGCCTAGTGATTAATTTAGCATAACCCTAATACATAACTCTTAATGGTAATACAAAGTCATACATTAGTACACTGTTAATTCATTACCAGTCAGTTTCATTAATCATCGTATACATTGATGGCCACTCCCCGTGGGCACATTTCAAACGCGTGCATTAGTACTACATTAACACATTTTCTATGCAGTTTCATTAGACATTATATTGCACGTTTTTCATGTTAATATTGATTAAAAGAGTCACTCTCCAACAAGAGCCAGGATACTCAGTTTGCAGAGTTCCTCACTGGTCCTTGAGCTACACCCGGAAGTTGACTTTTCCAGCCTACCTAAGCAGATTAGTTAGGGAGAGGACACAGGTGGAATAAATGCATCTCCGCACTTGTCCAGGGAGTTAAAGATTTCTTCATAAATTGCAATAACAGACAATGGGTGCTGCTTGTTATGTTATATGGGCAAGTCAAATTCCCTTTGGTGCAATTTCAAGCCACCAATCCTAGCTTGGACTTACTGCTGGCAAACATGCCACCAGCCCTGATGGTACTGGGAGGTGACTTCTGTCTGGTGCTGAACTCCCAGCTGGACAGGATGAGCAGTAGACCAGAGAGAGAAGCGACAGCGGAAAGGTAGATGGGTTTACATGGGCACTTGAGCTGGGTGATATCTGGCGCTCTCTCCATGGACAGGAGAGAGGATACTCCTTGTGCTCCACACACAATATGCTGTCTAGGTTAGATTGCTTCCTGACACTATTGCCCACCAAGCATAGATTCACAGCAGCTAGGTATCTAGCATGGGGGTTCACTGACCACTCTCCCCTGATAGTTTCCCTGACTTTGAATAGACCGCTGGAGTGCAGAGAATGGAGAATGGCAACCTGGCATCTTGCGTATAAACAGAAAATGAAAAAGCCTGGATAGGGCTACACAACAATATTTCAAGGAAAATACTGGGTCAGTGGGTAGCATGCTGACGCTCTGGAGACATGCACAGCCATGATTATGGGAATGATCATAGTGGGAGAGGTGGGTTGGAAGAGAAGGACCATTAGGTTTATTGTCAGATTTGGGGACAGAGTTGCTGTGGTTGCAATATGAATATGTTGCCTCCCTGACATCCCTGCTGAACCGCAGTTTTGTGCATAAATGGGAAGAATTCTGCATAGAACCACACCAGGAGATCAAACATTCATACTTATCTAAACAAAAGAATATATGAGGCCAGGGACAAAGCAGGAAAACTGCTGGCTCAGTTGGGGAGCAGGAAGAAGGAGGAAAGAAATCTTAGGATGCAGAACGGCACTGACTGGCAACAGGAACATAGCGGAGGTATTTGTAGATTATATGGTGGACCTCTATGAAACCAGACTGGTTTTGCCATTGCAGGAGGTGAGGGCGTTCATGCGGGATTGCCTGACGAGGAAATTGAGCTCAGCTAGCAGGGGGGAATCAGAGGCAGACCTTTCAGTGGAGGAGATAACACAGGCATTCACACAAATGCAGTCAGGGAAGGCTCCTAGCCCAAACAGGCGTCCCATATAGTTCACCCAAAAGATGGGAAAGTCACTGCCCCGTACATGTGATGTGTAAAGAGGTGTATCAACTTGGGGAACTGCCGGGCAGATGTCCACATGGCAACCACTGTCCTCATCCCCAAGGAAGGGAAGTCTTGGGACAGATGTGATTCCTATAGGCCAATATCGCTGCTAAATGCAGATGCCAAGGTCCTGGCTGAAGGTCTTAGCAAATAGACTGCACAAGGTGGTATGTAAACTGGTCCCCCCGGATCAAACAAGATTCATGCCGCACAGTACAATTAAGCTAAACCTCAGGAAACTCCACAATTGCCTGGCTCCTGCCAGGGCGGAGGGACTCGTGGATTATTGTCTCTCTAGATGCCAATTAGACATTTGATTCTGTCAAGTGGCCATTACTGTTTGAAATATTCAATAAGATGGCGTTTGGGACCCAGTACATCAAGTGGGTATGGCTACTCTGCAACTGGCTGCAAGCTAGGGTGCAGAAAAATGTTTTCCTCTCCTAGAAATGTCAAATCAGGTGGGGAACAAGACAGGGCTGCCCTCTATCAGCTATGCTTTTCGCGTTGGTAGTGGAGGCACTGGCAGAATGGGTGCAATGAGATGGGCACATATGGGGATGCGCTGGAAAAATGGACTGGAAGGAGAGGATATCGCTCTACGCAGACAACATACTGCTGTATCTTACTCTAACCCAGCTGAGTCCCTCACCAGATTGTGGAATATCTTCCATAGCTTTGGGAAATACTCTGACTTTATGATCAATTGGGGTAAATATTGGCTGTTTCGGGTGGATGGCTGGATGCCAGATGAGCAGTTGCAGCTCCCCTAAGTACATACACATTTGGGTGACCAAGGGAGCTAAAACCCACTATGAGGAGAACCTGAGATCGATAGTAATTGCACTGGAGATTTATGTTAGACACTGGAACACACTGCTGCTCTCCATACTTGGCAGAGCGGTGATGTTTAAGATGATTGCATTGCCTAGGATCCTCTATGTTTTGCAGAACAGCCCATACCATATCCTGGATGCCTTTTTTACCAAGTTGGATGCCCTGCTCAGAATGCTTCTGTGGGTCAGTGGACAGCCCCCTATTGTAATGTCGGTGCTATAGTACACCAAATTTGACGGGGAGGGTATAGCGTTACCGCATCTCAGCTCCCAGGCTAGCGTAGAGAATGACTGTGCCTATGCGGAATGGGATGACCCAGCTTTCCGAAGGGACAGAAAGGGAATGGGGGATAAAAGTTATTTGCATCTGCTGTATGTTGGGAACATGGCCCCACCGAGTGCCCTGCCATGTTGACCTGAGTGGCACAGACTGCACAGAGAAATTAATTGGGACAAACGTTTAACCCTGAAAACCCCGCTGTGGGATAGGATTAGTACCTGTGGGGAAGCAAGGCTTCCAGAGATGGGATGACATCTGCCTCTCAACATTGGCAGATATGCGAGACACGAATGGGATTGTTCAATTCGAGCACCTGCAGAGGGAGTATCAGATGTCTGGGACACAGTGGCTTAAATATAGGCAGCTGAGGCATGCACTCCAGAGCTGTGTTCCTAGGGTGGAAGAGACACAAGAGGACACTCCACTGGAGGGGAGATTACTGAATGGGAGCATTGGGACAAAGGCCGTCTTGTTAACCTATGGGTCATTATTAATGAATACACATATAGAGCTAGGGAGATTGAGGGATCGCTGAGAATGGGAGTTGGGTGTGCTAGATCAGTGTTCCCCAACCCCCGGGCCGCGGACCGGTGCCGGTCCGTGGATCAATCGGCACCGGGCCGCCCCACTGTGGTGGGCGGTAAATGTTTGATAATTTTTCCGTGGCCCGCTTGTCACACAATGGGACAAGCGGGCCACGGAAAAATTATCAAACATTTACTGGTCCGCGGTTGGACAACACTGTGCTAGATGACCAAGACTAGCAGTTGGCGCTGGGCTTTCCAGTGAAAATGGCCATTAAGATGAGCTACTGCTACATTAAACTGAAGATTCTCTACAGGACGTGTTTTACGAGGACTTTGCTGTTTAAAATGGGAAAGGTGGGTGATGCAGGATGCCTCAGGCACTGTGGTATGGAAGGCTCACTTATTCATACTTTGTGGCACTGACCAGAGCTGAGTGATCATGTGAAATAGGACGTCCTTAAGGTAGAAGTGTAAATGTGAGGGAGGAAACACCAGATAAAGTACAAATGGCCTTACCCAGAGGCCCCCAGACTTACTAAATATTTTTCAAGATTTAAATTCTCATGTTGACTAAACCATGTAATCCCTGAGACTGTCAGCCACAAAAACAAAACTGTCACTGGAAGAAAATTGTACAGAGCGTACATTACTAAAAAAATGAAGCACTAACATCATGAATATAAATTATAGGGTACTTAGCCAGATGTGCATAAATCCGACCAGCACCTAGGAAATGTAAGCATGATGAGGCTCTTGGATTGATGGGGGGGGATGGGGGGCGGATTATTTATACCATATGTGGGTGAGAACGAAGTGCCTGGGTTGAATTATTTAAAGGGGCAAGGACCCTTGATTACTCACAACATGAAGTGCCGATAGTGATAGATATGTAGACATGTAGTTTTGGTCTGCCTCTATTTTCCTAAAACTTTATGGTGTGTTCGACTGTCACGTGTACGGAGAGTCGGACAGAAAACATCCTCTCAGTGCAAACCCTTAACTATGCCGATCAAAGTCTGCTTCTTTCTGTACAGCTGTAGGAGGGCACCGCCCCCTGCAGTGCTTCAGGATGTTTGCCTTGCATCAGTCACCTAATTAGCACAGCCATGGCCAGTGGTAGCTGGACCCCAAGGAGGCAGCGATGGCCCAGCTTCTCCAGGCTCATTACACAGGCCAGCCATGCTCACAGGGGATGCAGGTCACTCTGGAAACGGCTACCTGCCGTCTTGGACCAGAGAGAGCTCCTACATCAGTGGTGTCTGCAGTGTGGAAGTATTATGAACACCAACAAAAAACAAACCTATGTTAATTTATAGAGCACCGTTCAAGACCAGCGGGATGTTCTTTATTAGAATGTGTTTAGTCAGATGCAACATTTACTAGCTGAAATGTTCACTTGGTAGCAATAAATGGTTTATATCGTACAAGCCGATGACTCAATTGATCTAAGTGTACGGGCACAACATCACAAATTTTCTATGAAAATAATGCCCTTAGTCCCCTTTCTACCTTCAACTATAGCAAAGTAGAATTGGAGAGAAGAGAAGGAAGAATCTAATGACTCAAAGAGAACAAGAGGGCCCCTGCTTCTTTGGGGTGTTCATTTACTCTCCAGGTGTCCCCCGAGGTGTAATCAGCACTGAGGAAAGTATGCCTCTGCCCCTCAATTGTCACTCTCTCAGTAATTTCGTACAATGGTGTCTCAGCTGAGTTCCTCAGCTTGAAGGTATGTTTTCTTTTGGTGGCCACTGAAGACCTGGCTGGGTGTAGGACAGAAATTCCTCAAACCCTGTGGCAATATCTCTTTTCTCATCTGCAAAACTAGGTCTCTTAACAAAGAGGTAGGAAGACAAGAGTCACATTTTTATTTTTAGGTCAAGCATAGCAGTGCACAAGCAATGCTTTTCAACCTGTTGTAGTTGCAGCGCACAAGCTCTGCTTTTTGACCTGTTGTAGTCTTTTTTGTGGGCTTTAACCATGCCCATCTCATGTCCATCACTTTTGTTCGTTCCTGGCCTTGCCTGTAAAAAATCCCTTGATGCCATTAGTAAATGCTTTACGTTTGTCCCACCTCGAGGCTCTTTTGTTACGCCATGCACCCTGACCCTGTTACATGGATTATTGCACAATTGCTGATATACTTTAGCGAGGGTGAGCTACTTTTGTCTTTTCTCTCTCCCCTTGGAGCTCAAACTTAATCGGTAATATTGGAGCACTTGTCACATTGTTCACACTGTTACCTATTCAAAGTCATTAAAATTTAGCTTTTGTCTCTCCCCTTTGTGTGCCATGGCTTTCAAAAATCCCTTGTAATCGGTAAATGCTTTAGTAAAAACACAAAAAATATCAAAGCGGTTCTCCCAACAAAGTGGGAGAGCCAATACTACAATATTCACATGACTTGGGGAAACTTGCCCCATAATGCTTTGCAGGGCATTACTTTTACAAAAATTTTTGCCATAACTCAGCCTGTGGTGGTCTTAGGACAACGGGGCCACCTTCAAAGCGTCCAACACTAGGTGCTCTTTCTAATCACTCATCGATGGGTCTCTACACTAGGTTAGTGGGGACCCCAAAATAATAACCCCTCCCACCATTCAGTGTTTTTAAGCTCTCTCATGGTGGGAATGTTTGTTTTACAGTTGGGAGTAGTTTGTGTTTTAAGGGCCTTGTTTGTAACATCATTGCAGTAGGTCTGCTAGTCCTGAACATGTGTAATGCATTACACTATCAAGGAGGTAAATATATGGTTACACTGCACTACTTTCTGTTATTCTGTTTTCGTGTGGTTATACTCTCTAGGGGCTAACTATAAGGTTATGTGACCATGTTTCTTGCCAATGCTATTTTAGTGTGGTGTCCTCAAGGAGCTGTTCTAACTATTATAGTCAACATACTACAATATTTGTGGCTCTCAGAATCTCTCCCCATAATGCTTTGCAGGGCATTTCTTTAACAAAACATTTTTGCTCATAACTCAGCCTGTGGTGATCCTAGGACAATGGGACCACCTTCAAAATGTTCACTGCAGTGTGCTCTTTTTGTCTAGATAATCTCTGGGTCCCCACACTTCGTTAGTGTGGGGATTTAGAGATGATCTAGACAAAATAACCCCTACCACCGTGGAGTGTCTTTTCAAGCTTTCTTATGGCTCGAACTTTTGTTTTACTGCTCGGAGTACTTTGTCCTTTTAAGGCTTTGTTTTAAATAATATTCTAGTAGGCCTGCCAGCCCTTTAGTTATATGCAGGGCCACTGGAATTATGTGGCAGAGAGGACCAAATTATGTTGCAAGAAAAGTCCACATATGTTTTTACAATGCCAATAGCTCTAACTCAAGAAAATGCAAGACCTATTGTATTGGAAATGCTTGTTGGTTGATGTGGTCAGAAGAACTTCACTCACATTAGTATTGCTTATCATAGCAATATTAGTGCCCTCCACCCAGCCCATCCCTGGTCTCTCTTTTGGGCAACTTATTTGCTTTTACTACCTCTGCCTCTGCTGACACCAGTGACACTATGTGTTAATAAGCAATTGGATTGCATCAATTATGTCTTCCTTATATTTCAGTTTCAGAATTGCCTCTAGTTTACCATCCCTGATGCATTATCCAAGTTTTTCTCCGTAGACTCATGCTGAACTATTATGCTTGTTACTTAATCTTTAAATTCAGCCAAGTGCAGTGCTGTTTTAGCCATGTCCTTCATATTCAAGGCCAAGGCACCCACCTTCCTACCTGCTGCTTGTATATCTCTCTCAATGTCCACTACTCTGGTTGACATTTATACCATTCATGATTCATAACTATCACCTTGGCCTCCATACAGCTTTTTCAAGTTCCTCAATGGCAGGCATTCTAAAGAACTGCTGCAGAGACAATGCAGGATTCTCCAAGATAGTCACAGCTGCAATTTACTGAGTTATTTTCCATCCCACAGGGTTCTCACTATTTTTGCTTGAGCCATCCTTCCAGTGTTCTGCTTTGTTTTTATGTTTCTCCCTACCGCTCACGGCCTCTTGCTGCTCCATCATGAACCCCCACTTCATTCTCCCTCTCCCATCCTTCTATTTTTTTGTGTAGTCTACCTTATGTTTTTTACTTCCTATTTTTCTTTCAATTTTATCTATCTTACACTCACTTCTTTCTCTCCTGCTATGCATAACACTTTGTATAGTCTACTTCTTTTCCTTCTATCCACTTTCTTTCATCTTTCCCACCTCCTGTTCTTCAATTTCATACTCTTCTTCTTTCATTGTTTCTCTTCTTCTGTCACTCTTGCCATTCTTCTCTGTTGTCTCTCATCAACCCTTTAATTTCTCTATCCTCCTTTCCCTTCATCTTTCACTCTTTCCATCTTATCCTCCTCTCATCTTTCATCTCTCCAATCCATCCTGCCCTTCGTTTCTTTTCCTACCCTTCTTTCTTCTTCTCCGTATGTATCGCTTTCCACTCAGTTATGCTCCTTCAGCCTTCTTTCTCTCATTGTCTCCCCAATTTCCTTCCATATCTTCATTCAATATTTTTCAATATGTTCTCCATATGTTTTTCTTCCACTTCTTCCCTGCTCTTTACCCATCTTTCAATGTCCTCTCTTTCATTGTGTTGTTCCCTTACCTTTATCTCACCCTATTTCTTTTTCTGCCTTAATTTTTAGACTTCCACCCTTGTACCTCGTCCTCGTCATAACTCGCTTCTTCATCTATCCCATTCTTTCTCTCACCTTGGGCAGTTCAGCTCTGTGAGTCTTCTCATTGAATTAATGATAAGAGATTAACCTCCCCATTAATTTTACAAATGTAGCAAAGTAAAATCATAATTAGAAACTGAATCACTCAAGAACTGAGTTCTAGATCAAATTTAAATTTAAAAGATTAAGGCCCATATTTATACTTTTTGACACAAACCAGCGCTGGTTTGAGTCAAAAATTTTACCGCCGGCTAACGCCATTCCTACACGCTGGCGCCTTATTTAAGGAATGACGTTAGCCGGTGCTTCGGACTGGTTAGATTAAAAAAAAATGACTCAAACCAAGCAGCGCCGGTGTAGGGGAAAATGGGGGTTGTGCGTAAAAAAATGGTGCAAGTCAGGTTTGAGGCAAAAATCATGCCTCAAACCGGACTTGCGCTATTTTTTGACTCACAACCCCTACTGAAATAGCAAAGACAGGAGTCATGCTGCCATGCCCAATGGCCATGCTCAGTGGACTGCTATCCCCTGGGCATGGTCATTGGGCACAGTGGCATGTAGGGGGGCCCAAATTAGGCCCCCCCATGCCACTTTAAAAAAATAAAAAAAATATTTACCTCAACTTACCTGGGATGGGTCCCCCAACCATGGGTGTCCTCCAGGGGTGGGTGAGGGTGGCAGGGGGTGTCCCTGGGGACAGGGAAGGGCACCTCTGGACTGCTTCCATGGTCAAAGACCATGGAAGTGAGCCCGCAGGTCCCTTAATGCCTGCCCTGACCCAGGCGTTAAAAAACGGCGCACATCAAGCTGTGCGCTGTTTTTTAAGGCCCGCCCCCTCCTGTGCGTCAAATTAACACTGGAGTATAAATAAGGCGCACAGGCCTTAAAGTCATTTTTTGTGCGGGAACGCCTACCTTGCATGTCATTAACGCAAGACAGTTTCCCACATCCAAAAAATGACGCACACAGAAGAATTTTGACGTCTGCGGGCTCGGGTCAAAGTTTAAATATGGTGAACGGTTTGCACCGAATGTTTTGATGCACATTCGGCGCAAACATATGCCCCCAAATACATAATTGTTAAAATAAGCATTACAGCTTTGAAGGTGCAGATACAGACTACAGAATCACAAATTATAACACAAACCCTAGTCAGTAAGATCTCTCTAAATTCCAAGTGTCAATCTTGTAAAGAATACTGACAGTATCCTAGATGAGGAAATCTCAAAATAATTGGACAGAGTTTCAGGAGGAAAATGAAAATACGCTCCTGGCACAATTTATGCATCTCAATTAATAAAACTGCAAACTCATCATGGTGAGATCATGATTAAGTTGCATTGGCAGATCAAAAACAGTTTGGTAAATTTGAAAGGCTCTTTACATTTAGTCACTTCTTAAACAAAGAGAAATCTTCTGTGTGCTTCCTCAGCAACTGCATTAGAGAGATGTACAACACTATGTGAAACATTTTCTTAACAATAGCTCATAGAATTATGTTCTCATGCATGCCTACATCATGTACAAAATGAAAAGTTTCATTCACAATACATGCTTTCTTACACCGCAGTCAATGTTCGTCATTGCTGTCCATGTTCAGAGGAAACTGTAGGGACAGAAGACTTGCAGCCAGTAGCGGATTGAGAGGGAGGAATAAACAGAAGCAGGATAAGCAGAACACCAGAAACTGCATCTATTTTAGAATAATGGTGTCTTGCACGAAAATGTGACAAATCTATTCTAAATTATTAATCAAATTTCTAAATGAAATACTCATATTGTTTTAAGTGCAACACCATTCATTCATTGACTATGGTTGTCTACATCATTCAAATTACTAATTCGCACAAATAATTTGCCACCCAAAATTACACATCAGAAAAACGTTAATGCTTTCACTATTAGAATCTTTCTCTCTTTATACTTCCTTTTTCCTCTCATCTTTCCACTTTCTGTGTCTCTTTCCTTGTTCTTCTCACCTGCCTTTACCTAGAGTCTCTTTCTTGTAACTGTGCTTCTTTTCTTATCTTCTGCTTCTCTTCTTTCTTCCAGGCTTTTCTCTGATCATTTCCCACTGAAATATTACTCCAAAGAATCAATTTCAATGTCCCCGCTTTACTGCCACCCATGTTACATTATGGGATGTTTGAAAATCTTGTAGTTCGTTCTGAGTACTATTCCAGAGTGTGAGCTTGTTCGTATCAAATATATCTGTTGAATATGTGTTGGAGTATCCAATTAGCTGCTCAGTTATTTCTCTAGAAAGACCTTGTGGAATAGCCATCCTCCGTGCAGGGCTCTATGTAAAGCTACACTTTAAATACGTTTTTTTTTTGTATAGTACAGCCCATGCCGGACAAGTCAGGCTTCAGTGCTCGTTACAGTATTATGTAAAAAACTGAAGAACCCTTAAAACAGTCCTCCCAAAAACATCATCAAGTGAACAAGCTCATGTGAACCCCAAAATTATTCATGTTACATCATAAAACAACACCAAATCATTAAACTAAATAAAATTAATGAAAATTCCTTATTGAGCTAGTGAATATTTTTTTTTTAAATGTTGCCTTAGGTTTAGTTCAGTTAGCAGAACCAGACACCTCCAGGCCACATTATGAAAGTGCATGTTTAAATGTTAAATGCAATATAAATAAGTAAGGTGCACTGTTCCACTGGGAAACCGCAGGTTAAAAAGGCACTTATTAAAAGTAGAAGACAAGGCCCTCACACACCCAATGGGTGTCATGCTTCATCATAGGGCCTGCTCCTCGTCGGGCTTAGGGTTTAGAGCCAATTTTAATCGTCTGTCTCCAGCTTTTCACTTCTCCTCATAGATCTGACTCTACCCCTGTGTACAACAACGGCACATTTTCAAAAAAGATCTCTGGCAAAGAGCCCTCTTGAGGGGCCCATCGGACATTGCAGGGCCAGCCTGACGAGGAGCAGGCCCTATGATGAAGCATGACACCCTTTGGGTGTGTGAGGGCCTTGTCTTCTACTTTTAATAAGTGCCCTTTTGGCCTGCAGTTTCCCAATGGAACAGTGCACCTTACTTATTTATACTTAACTTAGGGAGAATGTGCCCTGGACCAGATTAAAAACCTCTCCTTGTTCTTATAATTTTCAGAGACTTGCACAGTGACTCAGCTGTAGCACATTTACCTGGGTTACTTACCTAGAGACATTTGAGCTAGGACATCATGGAAGATTTCCAGGGCCTGAGCTTTGATGACGATGTAACTGCCATTTTGCATGCCCCATCCATTCTTGTAATGATGGGACTTGACCTTCGGGTAGTCTTAAGGAGGATTGGGATGAACTCTCCTCTGTGGAATGTGAACGAATTGAAATTATATTGCATGGTACTATTATGACTGAATACCTCCGGGCTAATATAGCTCCCAATGGTCAGATTGTAACCAATGTACCTCAGATCTTTCGCAAAGACTTGGGCGGTCATTACAACCCTGGCGGTCGGTGCTAAAGCGGCGGTAAAACCGCCAACAGGCCGGCGGAAAAAAAAATGGAATTACGACCGTGGCGGAAACCGCCAACATAGACAGCCACTTTAACACTCCGACCGCCAGGGCGGTACAAACAAACAGCACGGCGGTCCCCGCCAACAGCCATGCGGGAGTCAATGTACCGCCCACAGTATCACAACCTACCAATCCGCCACCTTTTCCGGGGCGGTAGCACCACAGATAAAAACACGGCGGAAACAGGCATTTCGAAGGGAAAACGCTCACCTCTACACACCCCACGAGGAACGAGGACAGCATGGAACCGGAACTCCAAATCCTCCCAGCGATAGTCTTCCTGCTCCTCTACCAGGAGCACGAACACCGGCGCAGAAGACAACGGTGAGTACTGCACCTACAACACAGGGGAGGGGGGAGGGAAAAAACAGGGACACACACACGCGACACACCCACCCCCACCCTCACCCACTACAACACACACATTAATGCATACCAATACATCACAGTTACACCCCCCAAACCCCCTGGAAGAATGCAAAGACAAAAGGAAATGATTGTAACCATTGAAATATATTAAAGTACAGCAATCAAAAATATATACACACTAAAAACTATTATATACACCAAATTTACAAGTCCAGGCATTGTACCAGGCATTGTCCGTGGACCACTGGGCCCAAATAACATGGGCAAAGCCCACACCGGATACCTGACTTAAACGGAGAGAACACTGCAGGGGCATCAGATAGCAAAACTACAGGCACCTCAGGGGGAAGGGAAGGGGGGGCACCTCAGCCGGATGAGTGCACCACGCCAGATCCACGAGGGGGCTCCATGCCCACTGTTCAATCCTGGGGAGTGCAAAGCCACAGTCTCACAAGTCAATACAGTGGGTGGTCTGCCCACTGCTCAATCCTGGGGAGTGCAAAGCCACAGTCTCACAAGTCTATACAGTGGGTGGTCTGCCCACTGTTCAATCCTGAGGAGTGCAAAGCCACAGTCTCTCAAGTGGATAACAGTCTCCACTGGTTCTGGAGGGGGCCTGGTGCCCAGAGTGCTTCTTCCTGTGCAGGAATGAGGTAGTGGATGCATGTCTCCACTGGTTCTGGAGGGGGCCTGGTGCCCAGAGTGCATCGTGCAGCCCTGGCCGCTCATGGGCCAGGGGTGCTTGAGTTAGCCGTGCCCTGTTCAGCGGTGCTTGAGATAGCTGTGCCCTGTTCAGCGGTGCTTCAGATGGCCGTGCCCTGTTCAGCGGTGCCTCAGATGGCAGTGCCCTGTTCAACGGTGCTTGAGATGGAGGGGCCTGTTCAGCGGTGCTTCAGATGGCAGTGCCCTGTTCAGCGGTGCTTGAGATAGAGGGGCCTGTTCAGCGGTGCTTCAGATGGCGGTGCCCTGTTCAGCGGTGCTTGAGATAACCGTGCCCTGTTCAGCGGTGCTTGAGATGGAGGGGCCTGTTCAGCGGTGCTTGAGATAGCCGTGCCCTGTTCAGCGGTGCTTGAGATGGAGGGGCCTGTTCAGCGGTGCTTGAGATGGAGGGGCCTGTTCAGTGGTGCTTCAGATGGCGGTGCCCTGTTCAGCGGTGCTTGAGATAACCATGCCCTGTTCAGCGGTGCTTGAGATGGAGGGGCCTGTTCAGCGGTGCTTGAGATAGCCGTGCCCTGTTCAGCGGTGCTTGAGATGGAGGGGCCTGTTCAGCGGTGCTTGAGATGGAGGGGCCTGTTCAGTGGTGCTTCAGATGGCGGTGCCCTGTTCAGCGGTGCTTGAGATGGAGGGGCCTGTTCAGCAGTGCTTCAGATGGCGGTGCCCTGTTCAGCGGTGCTTGAGATAGCCGTGCCCTGTTCAGCGGTGCTTGAGATGGAGGGGCCTGTTCAGCGGTGCTGGCCATGCCGGGGTGCTCATGTGCCATCTGGCCTGGGCCTGGCGGGGCCCTCCTGCCCACCTGTCCTGTGGCTGGCGGGGCCCTCCTGGGCAGCTGTGCTGACGCTGTTGGTGGCCTCCTGGCCAGCTGGGATGGGGCTGGCGGGGCCCTCCTGGCCAGCTGGGCTGATGGCAGTGTTGTCGGGCGTGCTGCCCTTCCTAGCCTTTCCTGCTCTCCTGTGGCCCTTCCCCACCTTGGCTGGTGTCCCAGCTGCCTCGACACTCCCGCCGGGACCCCTGGTAGGGGTTTTTGTCCCTGGTGTCTTGACCCTCTCCCGCTGGGCACTGGCAATTTTTGGATGTTTCTCAGGGGGGGGGGGGAGCTGGCTGTGCTGTGGCTCCGTACCAGACTGGCTGCCCTGGTGGGCGGTGCACTCCAGTGACCATGGATGACATGCACCACCGGGCCCGGTGATGTAGTGGCTGAGGTGCTAGCTCTGGTCCTATGACATGGACGGGGTGGGGGAGTTGTGGGAAAGAGGTTGAGTTTGGACAGGAAATTTTTTTGGGGAGCAGTGGGACGGGTAGGTGTAGTGGGTATGGGAGTGGAGGAAGAGGTTGTAGTTGTAGGAGGTGTAAGTGGGGTGGCTTTGGGTGCAGGTGCTTGGGCTGGAGGCTGTCGTGAGGTGGATGGCTGTTGGGTGGGCGGTTGCCTGCGTTTGTGTATCTTTGGAGGGGGCGACACAGACACACTGGGAGAGGACACAGGGGACGTGTAAATGGCAGTGGGGGTGGTGAGTGCACGTGTGCGGGGTGTTCTGGTGTGTGTGCTGCTGAGGGACGTAGTGGCTGAAGATGTTGTGCATGCAGTTGTGAGTGGAGATGTGACAGGGAGGGAGGAGGGATACGTGGAGGTGGGGGACACAGTGGAGGCAGTGGGTGTTGGTATGTCTGTATGGGGATGTTGCTTGTGTGACTGCCTGTGGGATGTGTGGTGCTTATGTCCGCCTGAGCTTCCCTTGGGTGTTGAGGTGTGTGCAGGCTGGTCTGATGGTGTGGCTGGGTTGGGCACGCTGAAGAGCCGCCTGACCAGAATGAATGCCCTCCAGGTATGCATTACTTTGGTGCACTTCCTTTTCTACACCCTGGATGACATTCAAAATGGTAGACTGCCCAACAGTGAGCGACCTGAGGAGGTCAATGACCTCCTCACTGAGGGCAGCAGGGGTGACTGGGGCAGGGCCTGAGGTGCCTGGGGCGAAGGAGATGCCCACCTTCCTGGGTGAGCGGGCACGGGGCAAACACTGAGGGGCTGCTGGGAGGGCGGTGCTGGTGCAGGTGGTGGCGGCTGTACCTGTTGTTGCCGGGGGCAGAGATGTTGCCGCCACCACAAGGGAGCTCCCATCAGAGGACGAGTCCGATTCACTAATGTCCGCTCGTGTCCCCGCCGTGGAGCTCCCCTCGCCCTACGTCCCACTGGCGAATTCAGAGTCGGTAGTGTGGCCCTCCATGGCCCTCCATGGCCATGTGGGATGCAGCTCCCTCGTGCTCCGGTGCCACTGCTCCTCCGCCTGATGATGCTAATGCACACATGAACAGGAAGACCACAAAAAGGGGGGGGGGGAACAGACTAAAGACATGTTGAGTGCATGTATTCCCGCTACCGTTGGCGGACAGCACAGACACAGAAGCCCCCTGCACTACGCCGCGCACTTGGGGTCCACTTTGCAATCCCTGGGACATGGCCTACAAGGCTATGGACGACATCTGCACACATAGATGACACAGGGCCATGAATAGCTGTACTTGGCACCCTACAGAGGTGGGGGGCACAGGGCCATGCCTTACGGAGGGGCCTAGCCTACGGAACTCGCCCTGGCCTAGGGATACCCACAGCCCTCCTCCCCCACCCAGACACCTCCACTGCGCGCAAAGTTAGCAGAATGAGAGTGTACTCACCCCCTTGTGTCTGCTGTGATGCCCTCACGCGCCCATCCAACTCGGGGTAGGCCACCGCCAGGATCCGGACCATCAGGGGGGTTAAGGTTCAACGGGCACCCCTCCCACGTTGGGAGGCCATCCCCAGCTGAACCTTTGCCGTCTTCCTGCTCCAGCGGCGAATGTCCTCCCATCTCTTCCGGCAGTGGGTGCCCCGTCTGTGGTGGACCCCCAGGGTCCGGACGTCCTTGGCGATGGCACGCCAAATATCCGTCTTCTGGTGGGCGCTGACCTATATGAAATGTACAGGGGGAGAAGAAAAGTCATTATCTTCTGCACCCTTAATGTGAGTGGCCCCCCATCCCTACCCTTGCCATGTGGCACATGCACTCACCGTCGTTTCATGCATGCCTCAATCTATCCCCCCCCATCTTTCATCCACCCCACTCAACACAGGCTTAGCCCATACAGCATGCTCCCAGTGAATTTACCTGTTTGTCTGGAGGACCGTAGAGTAGCGCGTACTGGGGGAGGACCCCATCCACAACCTTCTCCAACTCCTCCGATGTGAAGGCAGGGGCCCTTTCCTCAGTCGCATAAGCCATTGTCTCTTCCAGACCGAGGTCACAGCAGCACTTGCAGTGTAGGTCCTCTCCTGTCGAAGGTGGTGCGTACCGCGACCGCCGGCGCACATCATCATTGGCTCCTGAGACCCATAGGGTCCAATGTTAACCAATGCAGCATTGCGCCGCAGTCTTCGACCGCCTACAGCCACGGTGTACAATGCCAGCGCAGTTACCTCACATCCCATTGTCACACTTTACAGGTCAGGCAGCAGCCATTTCAGTGGCCCACATGCCTTACTTTTTTTACTGCGTCACACATGCCTAGGCCTTGCATCCACACTCATACAAGCCATTCCATGGATTCAGATTCGTGTTTTTGGCAAGCTGTGGTTACGTACCTCTGGGATGTTTGACTCTGTGCTCGCTGTTGTCCTTCATAGGCACCGTCCGCTGGGACATGTGAGGAGATGGCGGCATCCTCCGGTGTACAGACCGCTGGTGGACCTGTCGACAATGGAGGAGAGACATGTCATCCTGACATACAGGCTTGACCGTGCCACAATTCTGGAACTGTGTGCCCAGCTGGAGCCAGACCTGATGTCACCCATCCGCCAACCCACAGGGATCCCCCCTCTAGTGCAGGTGCTGTCAGTACTCCATTTCCTAGTAAGTGGGTCATTTCAAACAACAGTGGCCATATCATCAGGGATGTCCCAGCCTACGCTTTCCAACGTGTTGTCCAGAGTGTTGTCTGCCCTGCTGAAACACATGCGGAGCTACATTGTTTTCCCTGAGGTGGAGGATTTGGCTACAGTGAAAGGTGATTTCTATGCCCTTGGACATATCCCCAACATCATAGGTGCCATTGATGGGACCCATGTGGCTTTGGTCCCCCCCCACAGGAGTGAACAGGTGTACAGAAACCGGAAGAGTTATCATTCCATGAATGTCCAGCTGGTATGTTTGGTACACCAGTACATCTCCCATGTGAATGCCATGTTCCCTGGCTCAGTGCATGACGCGTACATCATGCGGAATAGCAGCATCCCTTATGTGATGGGTCAGCTCCAGAGGCACCGTTTGTGGCTAATTGGTGACTCTGGTTACCCCAACCTGTCATGGCTACTGACCCCAGTGAGGAATCCCAGGACAAGGGCAGAGGAACACTACAATGAGGCCCATGGGCGAACTAGGAGGGTGATCGAGCGGACCTTCGGCCTCCTGAAGGCCAGGTTCCGCTGCCTCCATATGACAGGTGGATCCCTATTCTACTCACCAAAGAAGGTGTGCCAGATCATCGTGGCCTGCTGTATGCTTCACAACCTGGCTTTGCGTCGCCAGGTGCCTTTTCTGCAGGAGGATGGTCCAGATGGTGGTGTTGTAGCAGCTGTCGAGCCTGTGGAGAGTGAAGAGGAGGAAGCCGAAGAAGACGACATAGACAACAGGAACACGGTGATACTGCAATATTTCCAATGAAACAGAGGTAAGAATACAAACCGGCCTACTACATGTACTTAAACACTACTACCTCTCTACTGTCTGTCCTTTTCACCCAGTGTATGGTAACTGAGTTGTCACTTTCCCTTACGATTTCAGAGATGTGGGTCCCACAGTGTGACATCTGCTTTGTTTCCCCATGGACTACAGCTGTGTGACATTGATATGTTGGCATCACAATGTAAATAAGCATTTTGGCACTGTAATTACAGATACATTTTTTCAAATTCACAGACAGACTCCTGATTGTTTTGTGCAATAACGGTGTTTATTAAGGTGCAAAATATTGGAGGGGGGTTGTAAATTGGTGAGGGGTGATGGTGGAGGAATGTCCATGGCAGAGTCCAGTCTATTAGTCTCACAGCTGCTTTGTCCAAATGGGTCTGGGAAGTGGAGCTGGGGCAGTTTAAGGATGGACAGGGTGACAAAGTGGGACAGTGGGATGACAATCAGGGTGGTATCCTTTCTTGGCGGGGGTCTTGGCATCTTACTCTGTCTTCTTCCTGGATCTCTGGGACCACTTGCGGGGTGGTTCTCCTTCTGCAGGGGGTGGGGTGCTGGTGGCCTGTTGGTCCTGTGGCAGGGCCTCCTGTCTACTAGCGCCGGCGGAGGTGGTGGGCAGTTCTTGGTCCATGCTATTGTCAGGGGCCCTTTGTGGTGCCACAGTGTCCCTCAAAGTGGTCACTACCAGATTCAGCACCCCTACGATGGTGCCCAGGGCAGAGCTGATGGTTCTGAGTTCTTCCCTGAACCCCAAATACTGTTCCTCCTGCAGGCGCTGGGTCTCCTGAAACCTGGCCAGTACCATAGCCATCGTCTCCTGGGAGTGGTGGTATGCTCCCATGATGGAGGAGATGGCCTCGTGGAGACTGGGTTCCCTGGGCCTGTCCCCCCCGTCGCACAGCAGCCCTCCCAGTTCCCCTGTTTCCCTGGGCCTCTGTCCCCTGGACCGTGTGCCCACTGCCCCCAGGTCCCTGTTGTTGTTGGGGTGGTGGGTTAACCTGGGTGCCCTGTAGTGGTGGACACACTGCTGCTTGACGTGTCCTGGAGACAGAGGTATGGGCCCGCTGGGTGGGTGCTGTGCTGGTGTTTCCAGAGGGGGGTAGGTCTGCAGTGGCCTGTGGCTGTGTGAGGGGAACCGACTGTCCCGAGGTCCCCGATGGGCCGGGGTGGTCATCTAGATCCAGGTCGACAGAGCTGCTGCCATCACTGTGGGCCTCTTCTGGGGGTGGAGTGGACATTTGTGGACCCTCCTGTGCGGTGACGTTGCGTAGGGGTCCTGCAGGGGTATAAAAGCATGATTATTGCATCTGTGCGTGCCATGGTGTGCAATGGGTGGGTGCCCATGTCCCCCAGTGCTTGCATTCCTGTGTGGGGGCTTTTGTGACGGTGGTTTGGGTTCGGTATGGGTAGGTGCAGTGGGCATGCTTTGGTGATGGGTGTCCATGCTTTGTGGTCGCATGCAGGGCTTGGTGTTGGGATGGGTGGGTTGTGATGGCGGGACATTTGCAAGGAGTAGGAGTGATGGGGTGAGGGTGGGGGTATGTGTTGGCATGCAGGTGGGGTGGGGGGGATGAAGTAGTGAAGAGGTGACTTACCAGAGTCCATTCCTCCAGATACTCCGCCGAGGCCCTCAGGATGCAGGATCGCCAAGACCTGCTCCTCCCATGTTGTAAATTCTGGGGGATGAGGTGGTGGTCCGCCGCCAGTCCTCTGCACTGCAATCCGGTGTCTGGATACAACGGAACGCACCTTCCCCCGTAGGTCGTTCCACCTCTTCCTGATGTCATCCCGATTTCTTGGATGCTGTCCCACTACGTTGACCCTGTCGACTATTCTGCTCCATAGCTCCATCTTCCATGCAATGGACGTCTGCTGCACCTGTGATCCGAAGAGCTGTGGCTCTACCCGGATGATTTCCTCCACCATGACCCTGAGTTCCTCCTCCGAAAACCTGGGGTGTCTTTGCGGTGCCATGGGGTGGTGTAGGTGATGTGTGGGGTGGATTGTGTGGTGATAAGTGTGGTGATGTGTATTGGTGTGTTGTGTGAAGTGCATGGTAATTGTGTGGGTGATGGTAATATGTGCGTCTGGGTGCTCGATTCTTCTATATGGTCTCTCTCTCTGTGCGTCGTCCCGATTTTGTTGTTGTGGGGGTTTGTGGGTGATGTGGGTGTGTGTTTTATATTGTATTGGGTGCGTGGGAGTGGTGTGCGTATGTGTATCAGGTGTGTGTATTTGGATTTGTCCAATGTGGCTGTGTTTTGTAGGAGTGTGTGTATTTTGAGCGCGGCGGTGTGTTCCGCCAATGGAATACCACGTTTGAAAGTCCGCTGCGTGGATTCGTGTATCGTGATAGTGTGGGCGTATTTCTGTTGGCGTGACGGTGTCGGTTTGGTTATCGCCAGTTTATCGCTGGCCTTTGATGTGGCGGACTTCTGTGGGTGTCTGTATTTTGGCGGTTTCCGAGTTGTGGGTCATAATGACCGTGGCGGTTTACTGCGGCCGCGGCGGTGTGTTGGCGGTCTTCTGAACAGCGGTAGGCGCCTTTTACGGCCAATATTGAAATGACCACCTTGGTCTTTAGGAAAGACTGGGCCCAAATAGCATGGAAGTGCACTAGGGACTGGTTAGTTTTGATTATTAATGCATCAAAGAGATTAGCAGATTCCATCACAGTTGAGATTAACCTGGCAGAAAGTACACTCAAGAGTACTTTAACTCTGACAGCCTTTAAGAACCGGCTTGCTGAGAATTTAATGAGACCAAAGAATACCTCACTCAACAAAAATTCACCAAACTCCTCAAATGACATCACTAAATTTATTATAGAGAAGGTATATTCCTATTACAAGGACAATTATGAGGTGGATACCCAATCACGGACTCAGATGAATCTGGACCTTCTTATAGGAAACCAAGAACCCACAGTAGCAGCTCCTCATCGGATGGTTAGAGTACAGACGAGGGTATGCCCCAACCCTACTTCAACTTACCTCATTTTCAAATGCCCCAACCTCCACCATGGCAAACTCAATACCCGTTTTTCCAACCATGACCCAGGATGCCCTTTGTGCCTTTTTTAGGCCAGGGAAGAGGAAGAGTCAGACACAGAGGAAGAGGTTGTCACGTCCTTTGGGCCAAGGAAGCGCCACTGATAGTCACTAGGAGCCAATGCAAGAACCAGACAAAGACAATCTAGTGGTTAATCTGTCACAAAGACCCCTCTCCATGGACGAAGTGCATGTTTTGAACAAAGGGTTGGGCTTTGTACTGACCCCTAGAGAGGATTTATTTTTTTCTGCCTTAATTGCGAATTGTCTAAATTTTTCAGGAAGATCCGCTTGCATGTTTTCTTTAAGGATAGACCCATTGAATCTTTACGAGAGGATACTGGACTTAGGGATCCCCAACGAGTGCTATGCCATGCAAATTGGTCACTTTCGAAAAGCAATCTTATCTGATGTGAACAAACTGAGTTCCAAGCATTCCTTTATGAACATCTCATCGAGGGACAATGGTGCGCTCAAGACTTTGGCTCAAGGTTTCAGCACTGTTATCAAGCCAGCAGATAAAGGAGGAGCAATTGTTCATCTTGGACTCATAGATGTACAGGCAAGAATGCCTACGTCTCCTGAGTGACACATTGTTTTGCTTTCCTTATCTTATGACCGAGCTGACAAAACTTCTCTAGAATGCACTTATTAGTTTAAAGAAGACATTTATTATTATTACTTCACCACGAGGTTCCTGAGAGACGAGATTAGTAGGTTGGAAGCACACGTTTAAAAGTAGCCACAGCAATGAAAGGAAAATATATCAAAGTACTTTTCTATTGCAATGTACACAGCAAATACATGTGATTATATTATAGCATAACTTCATTGCAAAGAATACAAGTCAAAATTCATTACTGTAGGGCCAATCACTGCTCGTCATCCTTCTCACGCCTGCAAGTTGATGACTCCTGTTCAACTGCGAGAAAGAGATTTTCCACACAAACGGGAGGTCAGGCAGCTGACATCCGCTCCTGACTGAAGTCCCCCTTGCTGCTGCCCAGGCCCCTTAGTCAAAACATGCTGGCTACTGGTCATCAGAGTGGGAACAGAACAAGAGTTGGAGAGTGGCCAAGTCTCCAAACCTCGCTTGTTCCCAGGGCTGAGTAGAGAGGAAAACACAAAATATATGCTCTCTTATCACGCTAGGGTTCGGTGTGAACACAATACGAAAAACACAGCTTGGTCTACCATGTGGAAAAACACAGCTCATCTGCAATGTCTCAACTGCAATGTCGAACTCCACGATAAAGCCAATAGGCAGCTAAACTGAATACAAAATGTAATGTCTAATGCCACGTTAAAGCCAATAGGCAGCTAACCTAAATACCAAATGTAATGTCTAATGCCACGTTAAAGCCACTAGGCAGCTATACTGAATACAACATGTAATGTGCTACTGATGAGCATTGAACAACTAATATGTGCAGTGGTGAAACAAAAAGTCAGTGGTCAAACACAAATAATGGCATAACACACATCCTATTGTGACCCAATATCACAGGACCCTACGGGGAGGCTACAATGTTTGATTCGGACCATGATTAACAAAACTGAGACTAATGCATGGATAACTCACAAGGAGGCCAAATTTCTGGACACCCACCACCCTTGTGTACCATACTTCTATTGCCTCCCTAAAATTCATAAGGGTATTCAGCCACCCCCGGGCCGACCCATTGTCTTGGGTATAAGATCTGTTCTTGAACCTCTCTCCGTTTTTGTGATAATCCACACTTACGGTAGTTGAGGATTTGCTACTAGCCAGCAATTGGTGGTTCCCTACCCCTATTCATTTTATCATGCAGTGTGCCTCTTTAGCCCTCACTGACATTTATTTTCAGTTTGAGGACCAACTTTATAATCAAATATGCGGTACATCCATGGGAAGTACTTTTGCTCCCAGTCTAGCTTGTCTGTACACGTTCCACTTTGAACAACAGTTTATCTTAAATAGCTCCAATCTGTTTTTTAACTAACATCAAACTATATCGTTGGTATATTGATGATATCCTGATCATATGGCACGGAAATCTACAGAGGGTTGGAACCTTTACTACTTGGATCAAGAGTTTGGACCCCTTCCTTAAGTTTACTTTGACCACTTCAGATAGCCAAATTTTATTCTTCGATCTGATAATTTAGACTACTGAGTGTAACAGCTAGCTCTTATATAATAGCCATCACTCAAATGCAATACGGGATAACCTAATTTATGGCAAATTTCTCAGACTTCGTCGGACTTGCAGTGTCATTTCCACCTTTGAGATCCAAGCAGATGACCTCACAAAGAAATTGCGTGACCGACATTATCCATGACAGATCATTAATTCAGCTCGTAAATGGGCATAAAATAACCACAGAGACACCCTACTGGCCACTCCTTCCAAACCACCTGATACACAATTGACCTGTTTCCCAACATACACCCTTCTGTCCAACACAATCAAAAAGATTGTCAATAAATGATGGTCTATACTCAGAAGTGGGGGTGAAGAAATACCCAAACCCTTCGTTCGCCTTTAAGCGCACTAAGAATATCAAGGATTTGATTGTTCATACCCGCCCCAAAATGATCTGTCCCGAACCCAGACAGGCTACACTTTGGCAACTTACTCCGGTACAAGGTAAGGTCACCATCCTTGTGGTAACTGCAGCGTCTGCCCACTGACCCGACAAGTCAATTCCCTTGATCTTGAACCAATAGGGAAGTGGCTACTTAAAAAAACATACTAACTGCAACACTCGCAACTGCATATGTATGATTACATGCCTTTGTAACTTACGCTACATAGGTATGACCAATAGACCAGTGAAAACTAGGATCAATGATCACCGCAGCAATATCAGGTGCGGATGATCCACAACCAAATTGAGTGTACATTTGTTTGAAAAAAAACACACACCAGATGCCCTATGGTGGGTGATTCTTGAGGCACACTATCACCTGGCTACAAACTCAAAACGCCTTTTAGAGAGGAAACAAAGTTGGGTGTTTAAGCTGAAGACCCATATTATTGGACTAAATGATGATATACAATGGATGAATTTCCATCCCTGAAGCACTTAATGATATGTGGGAACATCACTGCACTTAGTGCTTCATCATAATCAGACCTTTCCTTCCCTTCATCATGTCTGTTTAAACAAAAGTAATCATCTTCCTCTCTTTTTTAAACATAAAGCATCATATAATCATTGCTTACATCTCAACATTATGTATAGCCTACTACTTTTAGGAATATGTCCCTTTATCATTGACTACAAAATCTCATTTCATAAGTAATGATTATTTCTATTTGGAATCAGACCAGAATTAATATCACTTTAACGTCACCAACCAATCCTCTACTACCATCATATCGTATCTTTTCTGTGTGGACATCCTTTAGTTGCCCTGCACACTTTCACCAAATAAATCTCCTCCTCTCTTCTATTCATAAGTACATGTTCAAAGTTAGTTGCCACACCAGCAGTGAACAACTTTTGAAGACCTATCTCTATTTTTGATCTTGAGGCCCCATGAGCAAATGTCGATTCCTGATTGGTCGCTTAGTCCATGACTCTCTCTTACACCCGGCCGCTTCCACATATCCACTACTTCCGGGTTTGCAGCCGCCGGGTAGGTCTAGGGATTTGGACTCATCGGGCAGGCTTGAGTACACTGGCGACTGTCTGTATTTAACTATGATTACCCCTCTTGTGGTACCTGTTTAGCCAGGCTTGTTTACACACATGACATCCACGCTGACTCCAAAGAGGTATACCTTTGATGTGTTGGAACTGCCCTCTGTGCTCTTCTCCCTGAGATTAGCGCTTCCAATTTAGATTCTTTACACACAGCAATTTATTTAACTATGACTACCCCGTTCTCGGGACCTGTTCAGCCAGGTTTGTTCACATGTATGATAATCGCCGTGACTCTCGAGCGGTTTACCTGTGTTTTGAACCTTGACCTAGATCCTCTCTGAGGAATAAATACATTGATGTTAGGGTTTAGAGCCAATTTTAATCCCCTGTCTCCAGCTTTTCACTCCTCCTCTTAGGTCTGATTCTACCCCTGCGTACAACAATGGCACATTTTCAACAAAGATCTCTGGCAAAGAGCCCCCTTGAGGGGCCTGTCGGACATTGCAGCGCCAGCCTGACGAGGAGCAGGCCTTATGATGAAGCATGGCATCTATTGGGTGTGTGAGGGCCTTGTCTTCTACTTTTATTAAGTGCCCTTTTGACCTGTGGTTCCCCAGTGGAACAGTGCACCTTACTTATTTATATTTAACTTCGGGAGGGTGTGCACTGGACCAAATTGAAAACCTCTCATTGTCCTTCTAATTTAAATAAATAAATAAGTGAATAAATAAAAAAATAAATGTTAAATGCACAAGCATTTCTTTTCAGAAAATCATTGACGTTCAGATGCAGTCATGGTCTGTCTCTATAGGTATAATTAAAAAATTTCTCTAGTTTCCCCAGCTGAAGAGATGCGTTTTGAAACATGACAATGTTGTAAACTAAAGGTTATTGCAATGTTCCTAGTGCAAAACAGTCCGTTGTAATAAGTTGCATTTTTCATGTTTTTTCGAAATTGAAATCGCCTGCAAGTAGGTGTTTTAGAAACTAACAGTCTGATTAGTTTGCTGTGCAAGTAACATTTAAGTATTGTCTTTTTATGTAATTTGTGCTAGGAAACTGTGCTTTTATGTCTCAAGCATAATAAAAATGTGCTATTTGGTGAGGAGTTAGTTCAGTCATTCACAAGATATTCTTCTGTTGTACTAGAGAGAGCTAGATGTGTGTGGGTATTTTGTGTTATGCTAGGTTGATTTTAATGGTGCACTAATCACCCAAGATGGTATTGAGGCGCTTGTGCAGATGTGTAGGTGTGTGGTCCCAAGGCACTCATATGAAGAGCCAGTTCTTCAACTCCTGCAGAACTCAAGAAGTGAGGAGGAGGCCCTGATGTGTAGAGGGAGGTCGTTCCATGTCTTGGGTGTGATGTAGGAGAATGAGCGACCTCCAGCTTTGTTTATGGGGATGCGGGATGTGTGAGAGTCAGAATGAGGCAGAACATAGGTGTCTGGTGGGTTGATGAAAGAGTATGCAGGTGTTCTGGTCCTGTGTTGTGTAGGGTTTTGTATGCATGCATGAGAAGTTTGAATTGGCTGCACTGGTGGATGGGGAGCCAGTGAAACTTCTTGAGGTGAGGTGTGATGTGGATGTGCATGGGAGGTAGAGTATAAGCCTTGCAACAGTGTTCTGGATGGTCTGAAGTATGTGGAAAAATTGCTTGGAGATTCTGGCGTAGAGCGTATTTCTGTAGTCCAAAATTGCTGGTGATGAGTGCTTGCGTGACAGTTCTTCTGGTGTTCTGAGGCATCCATGTGAAGACCTTTCGCAGCATGCTCAGGATGTGGAATCTGAAGGTACACATTGAGTTGTCTTGAGCCGTCATGTTGAGCTTTTTGTCTAGCATGATCCTGTGATTTCTTGTGTGGTCTGTGGGTGTGGGTGTTGGTCCTAGCTCTGATGGCCACCAGGTGGAATCCCATGGGGAGTTTTTGTTACAGAAGACCAGTACTTCTGTCTTGTTTTGAGTTGAGCTTCAGGCAGTTAGTTCGTATTCAGTCTGCTACCATGGTCATGCAGTTGGTAAAGTTGGTTATTGTGGTTTTTGTCTTGTCTGCCAGGGAGAGGATGAGTTGGGTGTCATCGGTGTAGGAGATGACGGTGATGTCTTATGATCAGATGATGTTGGAGAGCAGTGTCATGTATATATTGAAAAAGGGGGGCTTAGGGAAGATCCCTGTGGGACACTGCATATCAGTTTATTTGTCTCTGATGTGAAGAGTGGCAGCCCTGTGGGACCCTGCATATCAGCTTTTTTTGTCTCTATTGTGAAGGGTGGCAGCCTGACCCTTTGGGTTCATCCCCTGATGAAAGAACAGATCCATTTGAGAGGGGATTCTTATTTGCCAATCTCACAGAGTCTTCTGATGTGGGTGTTGTGGGAGGCAGTGTTGAAGGCGAGGAGAGGTTGAGCAGGATGAGGGACTGTGTTTCTCCTCTGGTTAGATGTCTTGGATGTCATCGGTGGTCGCAATGAGTGCTGTTTCTGCACTATGGTTCTTTCTGAATCTCGATTAAATGATATCCAGAAGATGGTGAAGTTTGAGGCGGGTAGTGAGTTGCTTGTTGATGGCTTCTCACTCACTTTGGCTGGATAGAGAAGCAAGGAGATGGGTCGGATGATACTCAGTTGGTTTGGGTCAGCCGTGTGCTTCCTGAGGAAGATGTTGATTTCTGAAAGTTTTCATTCATCCGGGAAAGTGGAGGAAGTGATGGAGATGTTGATGTGGATCAAGGTGGAGCTGATTGGTGACCTTCTCAGGTTTTAGAAGTGGTTGGGGGTATGGGTCCATTGAGGCCCGTGAGTGGATGGTCCTCATGATTGCAGCTGTGTCGTTTCTGGTGAGGGTTGTCCATTTGGTCTTGGTTGGTGGTGGTGGGTGAATTAGCAATGAGTTCTCTGGGGTTGGGTTGGTGAGCAAAGTTGCTGTAAATGATTTTGGTTTTGCTGTGAAGAAGTTGAATAGGTTGTCACAGAGTTGCTGGAAGGCAGCAATGTTGTTGACAGTGACTGAGGGTGAGAGGAAATCCTTGATGATCAAGAAGACTCCTTTGCAGCTGTTGGACCTTCCTTCCATGCGATCCACTTATGCTTTTTTACTGGTGTCTCCTATTTACTGGTGATAGCGCCTGAGTGCAACCTTGTAGGTAGTTCTGTCGGTGGTGTTGTGGCTGACTTTCCATTTTCTTTCCAGCTGTTTACAGTTTCGTTTGGTGTTTCGGAGGTGTTCTGTGTATCTGTTGGCCTGTTTGATCTACTATGCTTGTTGGTGTTGAAGGGTCTGAAGGAGTCTGCGCAGTTCTTGATTCAGTTGTTGAAGTTGTCGATGCCATTGTCGAGGCTGTCGCTGGGGCTAGTTTATCCGTGCTGAGGGCACTGAGCCAGTCTGCTTCTGTGATTTTGCCCCAGCTTGTGCATGGGAGGTAGAGTATAAGCCTTGCAACAGTGTTCTGGATGGTCTGAAGTATGTGGAAAAATTGCTTGGAGATTCTGGCGTAGAGCGTATTGCTGTAGCCCAACCTGCTGGTGATGAGTGCTTGCGTGACAGTTCTTCTGGTGTTCTGAGGCATCCATGTGAAGACCTTTCGCAGCATGCTCAGGATGTGGAATCTGAAGGTACATATTGAGTTGTCTTGAGCCGTTATGTTGAGCTTGTTGTCTAGGATGATCCTGTGATTTCTTGTGTGGTCTGTGGGTGTGGGTGTTGGTCCTAGCTCTGATGGCCACCAGGTGGAATCCCATGGGGAGGCTTTGTTACAGAAGACCAGTACTTCTGTCTTGTTTTGAGTTGAGCTTCAGGCAGTTAGTTCGTATTCATTGTTGAGGCTGTCGCTGGGGCTAGTTTATCCGTGCTGAGGGCACTGAGCCAGTCTGCTTCTATGATTTTGCCCCAGCTGCAGTTTGTAATGTGAACCTGATAGGGGTGTACACTTGAGGTGTGTTGATTTGAAAGTTGATGATGCACTAGGTTGGTCTATGTGAGCTGTGTGGTGGAGTTGCATTTGATGCTGTCCCTTGTGATGAAATTCAAGTGTAGTGTGTGTCCTGCGGTATATGTTGGTTCTGTGACGGGATGGGTGAGTCTGATGTTGCTCACGCTTTTGAGGAGTGCTGTAGAGTAGAGATCGTTTTGGTCTTCCAGGTAAAAGTTGAGGTCACTGAGGAGAATTTAGGCTCTGGAGTCAATAGAGAGTGGAGCGAGGAAGTCAGTGATGAGGTTAGAAAAGGTAGATCATGGTTGGTAGGCGAGGGTTCCCTTTAGGGTGAACTTTTTTGGAGATATGCACCTTGAAGCGCTGGTGTTGCATGAATGGTGTGGCATTCTCTGTGGATGTTGTGAATTTGATGGATTCCTTGTAGATGATAGCAAGTCCTCCTCCTGGCTTGTGAAGGCGGTCCTGCTGAGCCATATAGTAGCCCGCTGGGATTGCCGCAGTGATGTCAGGAGCTGATGAGGGGTTCAGCCAGGTCTCAGTAATGAAGAGGATGTCAGATGTGTCACTGCTCAGAAAGTCTCATATTTTAGTAGCATGTTTGTTAAGGCATCATGGGTTGAGAAGTATGTATGCAAGTGGGTGTTGATGTGAAGGTTTGTTGTGGTATGGGGTGTAGTGTGAGGGAATAGGTGTTGTTAATGTTTGTTTCTAATGCGTGTTAGGAGGGTGTATTCAAGGCATGGGTAGTACATATGTCAGGGGTGTGGGTGGGTGGCTGATGGAGAACTGGCAATGAGTGCAGGTGAAAACCTCTTACCGTGGTGTGAGGTGCAGTGTGGTAGCAGTTGGAGAAACAGTGTCCGGGATTTAGTGACTTAAATAATGCTGCAGAGTATTGCTGGTTGGTGATCAGCAGAGGGATCCTGCTGCCGGGAGCGGTTCAGGACCGACGGGCAAAGACATGCTTGCCTCTGGGTTGCCAGCCGTGCACCTGCTGCACACCCACTGCATGTGTCCGCTGCACATCTGCATTGCAGCTGTCATTAAATAGGTCCTGGGAGAGGGCAGGAGTCCAGGGTTCCATGATGTCATTTCTTATGCTGCTGAGTGATGGGAGAAATCAGAGGTTGTTACTATTAATTTGACTGCTGCCCTATATGCTGAGGCTTCTTAATTTCTTAAATGCACATTATATTTTTGCATTTATTAATAAATGGGTGTACAAGTCTAATTCAATTAACATTTTTACATATTGTAATGATTAAAAACATTTACAAACAGAGAACTATTAGAAGGCTAGTACTACAATTATTTCCTTACTGGTTTTCACTGATTATTTGAGCACAGGATTCTTCAATTCCCGCTAATTAACCCTCCTCAATGTTAATTGAGTTGGAACGTCAACAAGACCATGCTTAAAATTACATATAAAAAAGTGGGCATTTCACCACACAGGGTACAATCACTTAGAGATACTACTACATAGGATTTACTCCATCAAAATGACCACTATTGAAAATACCACTACTGAAAATATCATTGTATCAAATAATCTAAATAAAGGATAATTACACTAACCTTAATCTTAACACTAAAACTTAATTTTTTCCTAACCTTGAATTGCATCCTTTGTCTGCCGCTAAGTCTTAGGCATACCTTTGGCCTAAAACTAGTGCTGAGCCTAATCCTAAATTTTTCCTTAACCCTAACATCAAGCCTCACTCTAAATCTAAGTCTAACTCTGCCCCATAACCAAAATCAAATTCAAATCCTAAAATTAGCACTATTCTTACCCCTACCTACAGTTTAGGCTTAGCCTACCTTCCATGCCCCAACCTAACACAAACTTAACTTACACCCTAATAGTACCCTTACCTGATTCCTAACCTTTACTCTGGCCTTAATCCTAAACCTAACAATACACCTTACTCTAACTCATACCATCTTAACTCATTTGATTTAGTTATATCTGCATCTGTGTTATTGTATATTAATGTAGTCGATTTTCAGTAATGGTGTCTGTCAATGGGGTCTGGCTATACATGCCTTTTCAGTGACTTATGCATAAATATGAAGCTGTTGACTTCAATTTGCATGTCAAATGAGGTATTTAACAGGTACATCCTATTAAGGGACATAGAAACAAACGCTTTTTGAGGGGATTCAAAGCTTAATAAGTTGCTAACTCCATTAATTTCTACAGAGTAATTTTGTTTGATAGGGAGCATCATTCCTGGAAAGAAGAGGGTAATATCTACCAAACATGGTTGACTTCACAGATATGCTTTGTCTCATGCATGCTGCGAATGGTGACATCCACTAGCATTTGAGGAGGTTAGAAAATTGGGTCTAGGTGTAGCTTGTTGAATACCTGCCAGTCTAAAAAGGACATAGCACAGTGTCAGACTCATATGATGATGTCATCAGTGAAGTCATAAATGACATAATTTGAGGTGCCATCAGTGATGCCATCAATGATGTTATTTATCGTCATGAGTAATGTAATATGTAAGATCATAAGTAGGTCTGGGAGAAATTTTTGTTATGCTGGAGCACCTGGAGTAATTAAGCATACTCTTTTGATGCAAAATTAGCAAAATTATGCGATTACACCTTCCTGAGTAATTAAGAGCAATTTGGGACAAAAATCCTACTGCAGGAGCAAAGGAACAACAAACTAAGAAAGCGCAAGCATTTGCTGGATACAGCTGTTTGGTGCTATTTTCTTAGTGCAAAACGCATCCTTGGGCCCATTTTGGATGTGAGTGTGCATTTTTCACTACGAAAATAGTGCTACATGCTTGCTTATGTTTCTCACACAATTATGCATAACTACAAATAATTTTGTGTTAATTATTAGTAAATACGCTAGAGAGAATTACTCAAGTTATGTCCACCACTAGTCACAAGCAGTATATGATGAGAGTGAAAGTTACAGTTAGCTCACAGAATCATAACTAGAGACTTTCAGTGTTTTTTTGTTTTTTAAATGAGTTTCCCGTTGGCCCAGCAGAAAACAACCCACAACATTGACGCCAGCTCGTAATTGAGCCAGCGGCAATGTTGCGGTGCTTTGCAGACAGTGAAAAGTGCGATAGGTTGGGCCATGGGGGCTCCTGCACTGCCCATGCCAGGTGCATGGGCAGTGTAGGGGCCCCCATGGGGCCCCCTGCACCCCACCTCCGCCAGCCTTTACATGGTGGGGCACCGCCAGACCTTCGGACACACCGATAAGTGGCAGTGCCGGCGGTCCAACCGTGGCGGTAACGCCACTGTCATAATGTGGCTGCCAGACCTCCACATTGGTGGCAGCCCAACTGCCACCGCGGCCCTGGCGGCCTACAGACCGCCAGGGTTGTAATCAAGCCCAAAGACTTTATACCATACCTAAATAGACACATTAGCCTTGGTTTTTTTCATTGAATTTCTAGGTTTTTTATAACATAAGTTAAGGTCCTATTTCCACCCCTAGCTACAACATCACTTTAACCTTTGTTTTTTTCAGTGAATTTACAGAGTTTTTTTATCATATTCTACATTCAGGATGGGTACCTAATTTTTCAGATGAAGAGAACCTCTGCAGATGGTGCATGGCCATATGTAGTACAGGTTTGAGAAAAATGCCGGGTCTCTGACCAAACAGGGTGCCCAACTCTGTGAAATCAACCAACCTGATTGGATGCATACTTTTCTTTTTCAAAGTTCTTTTCTGTTGTTTTTCAAGCCTTTTTTAATTTAATTTTTATTGTATTTGTATTACCTTTACAGTGTAAAACAAATGCTTTTCTGGAGCCTATCACAGGTGCAGCATCAGAAAATGCTAGCATTATTGCAATTCAATCTACTTCTGTAGAACCACAACATCCGAGGCCTAAGAAAATATCAGCGGTGTGGCAGTTTCTCGAAAGCACTGTCAAAGGCTCCATGGATCATGTCCTTGGTGTCTCTTTATGTCCAGTTCTGTTGCAGGTTGTTACAGCAAATTGCCTTTCTTAAACGGCAATCTGGTAATAATGGTCAAGAAAATCATTTGAGGCTGTCTAGGAGTTTCTTTTCTGAATAGTGTTCCATGAGCGGCCAATCAATGGCTGCTTCCATTGTTATTTTATGTTTGATGTTCAGTAGGTACTATGTTACTCCCGCTGGACCTGGGTCCCACATGAGTTCTGGAGGACCACAAAGATTAAAAAAAAAGTTATATATACTGTGAAGGGTTCATTTTATTCTAAGTTTGAGCCTAGGGTTTTCCTCCTAGGCAAAAAAAACAAGATCTGTTGCAGTTTTTAGTAATAATTCTGTGTTATTAGTTATCACAGTAGAGTGGCACCTGGAAAGAGTATTGCGAAACCAACATCTTTAAGTAAAGTCACTTTTAATTGGTTCGTACCACTGTATTCTAAAACCTTAAAGTAGTTCCTCCCTGTTAACATTTTGCATCTGTTTCACGCTGAGTGCAGACCTGTCTGACTCTGAGATTTCGTTTTTTGGTGTATTTTTTTCTTTTTGGGGAACATAGTTAAGCCTATGGCAACACCATCCCAGCAAACTCAGGAGGTTGTGGAGGAGGAAGACATTCAATGAATCCTGAATTTGTGGTTTTAGAGACATAACTAAATCTTTTGGAGCACTGGCATGCACACGCATCTAAATGCATGGCACAAGAAACAGTTCCTTAAGGCAAGCATCATCAACAGGAAGATGCAGGTACATCAACATCTGCTGCAGTTGTTATTGTATCTTAACAACTTTTTGCACCTGGAGCTACAATGCCACAGAACAAATTGCACATCAATCCCGTATTAGCAATCATAGAAGTACACTGTATGGTGTGTGGGAAGCATCTTTCCATAGCTAAACAAAGTGCAACAGCAAGACGAATTTGGTGTTCGCCGTCCAGCTACATGTCAAAAGTGTTTTTTTTATTTCAAGTTCGGAGTTCCTGTTTTTCCCTGCTTGTTGTTCTTCCTCAAAACAGGAAAATCTATCCAGAAAAAAAATGCAGAAGATTAAAAAAAAAAAAAACACAGAAAAAAACAGGTTTTTAGAATTACCTTCACTAGTTTAAAATTAGAACTTTGTTGTTTTACAATCTGACACTAGGTGTTCAGTATACTAATAGCAGACAAAATGCTGCACAGTACCATATTTGTTGTGATATATTGCATCGAATGCAGAGTAGAAAATGTGCCATATTTAGTAAGAAATGGCATATATTTGCTTTCCCCAAACGCTAGTGCATTTTTAGCTGCCATATACCAATGCATATACTCTTGCACCATATTGTGCATTTTCTCTACCATAGATTTTGAATTGGAAATAGACCATTCAACTACAAAAGGTACGCTTCGTAAAATATCTCTTTTGTATTTGTACTATAGAATGTGGCAATGGTGGCAATCATTCTTGTTGCTTTGAGGAGGCCGAAGTCCAGTCCCTGCAACCAACTTTGCTATGACTCTGCAACCTCCCACTGTGCGTGGTAAAGGCCGTGTTCAGCAGGAAGTTTGTCGCAGGGCCTGTCCATTCAAGCTATGTGCCAAAATCTCCAACGCTGTCTAGGCCCCCACTGTGCACAGCCTTTTTCTGTGCACAGCAGGGGGTTAGCAACAGGGCCCGGCCTCTGCCCAGGCCCTGTGCCTAACACCACCATGGCTGACCACCCCTCTGGGTGTGTAGCAGGCACTTTCTTCTTCTTTTTAATTTTTTGGGGCTGCAGCAGTAGCCATGTGGTACCTACCGTGCAAGCTTCCACCCTATGGTACCTAAATACTGTGCAAGGTTCCTCAAGGACTGTGGGACCAAGCACTGGAAACCTGCAGTACCTGCGGCCCAAAATGTTTCTGGGACCTCCACGAATGATTCGGGGTCAGGATTTCCCTACCTTCCCCCCTTTTAACTTACTTAAAACTTTTTGGGACACTGTAACTGAGTCCCCGATTCCTGTAATGGGGCCAGTACATTTGTTCAGAGTTCCGGTCAGCCAATCAGATTGCTCTCTACTGTGTGACTGGAAATGCTCTTATGGTACTGAAACGGACAGAAGGAGAAAAATCTTCCATAACTAGTCAGAAGGCCATGTACCAACTGTCCAGATATATTTAATTTTTTAATGTCATAAGCCCAGCTCCAGCCCCTCCTTATATGTTGTGTTCTGAACTGATATATACCACATCACATAAAGCACCCTTTTTGAGTAAAGTTCTAACTTTCTGCCACCTTTGGTGTGACTTCATAATGATGCTTGTTCTGTGTTAGAAAGCAAACTTTTTTCTAGAAATTAACAAGTGAAATCAACTGTTATGAACCCTCTCTTTTTCTTTCCCTCATTTCATGGATCAACAGAGGTGGATGAACTTTTGTTTAGAGGTGAGTGGTAAACTCCGCTCTGCCCATGGAGTTTGTAGAGTTTTGCTACTCCAGGTTCGCCAAAAACTACAACAACTGCAGTGTGACAGAGCTTACTGGCACCCATCCTTGCTCGTAACTTTACTTTACAAGTCGGGGCCATTTGTGAAGTTAACCTACTGTCCATTTTTTATTTTTTTCCAAATAACATGCATCTGTAATGTCACTTCATCTGGGTTGCCAGACAGCCAATTAAACACAAAATATATTCTAGGAGTGGGTGGGATTCGTAATATGTGAAGTGATCTAGGACTGGAGTATTCGTTGCATCTCAGCTAACCTAAGGTTATTATCCATCAATCCAAAGTACTGTTGGCTGGAGAGTCCACTCGATGCAGTAATGTCGTATGCGATTCCTTAGTGCTTTACACTTATCAGCTGGATGCTTTACACCTTAAGCAAAATGTTGTAAGGCAGCAGAAAAGACAACTGCCGGGCAGAGTAATAGGTATTTGCTTTCTCACACTTTCTGCTTTATTTAAGTGTGTTAAATCAACATCAGGAAAGGGCGCTTGATTACTTTCAAAGATATCTTTTTCACCAGCAAGAAGTGAATGCCTGACTAATCCACAGACTTAAGAACGTTTTCCTCTAGATTTGCATCTTTCTCCTGCTGGGTAAGACCGAGGAGTTGACTTCTTAAAGGTCAGAAATGTTATCAAGTTTGAGGTATAAGTTGCTTTTATGAGCCAGGACATCTCTGTTTGGTTTACGACATGGAGAATTCTTTTGAATGATATTTTGCATGTGCATTGTTTCACTTCCAGTACTTGACTAGATGTGACAGTTCTTGTGCTCACAGGACATGTACGAGCACACTTTTTAATCAGGATGGGGTGCTCCGGTCTGCTAAAGGTACACTGCACAGCTCCTTGTTTTTATGCCCGGGGGGAGTACACTGGCCCACTTTTATTTTGTGAAACTATCAGACGGAGCATTGATCTGCTTAGGAACGTAGACCTGAGTGGTGTGGTGGCCTGCTTTTACTTTTGTGGCTATTGGGTGAAGCACTAACTCTCTTACAGCTTCAGTCCTGAGCGGTTCAACAGCCCGCTTTTACTAAGTTGTCAAGTGGAGCACTGGCTCATTTTACATTTCCAAGACCGGAGCAGAATGTCGGCCTACTTCTTGTCTTTAAGTTCCTGGGCAAGAGCTCCAGCTTGCATCATAGGGAATCATATAATGTGCAGGCTAATAAGCTAATGCCACACTCCGGGGGTGGGCAGGACCCTGTGGAATTGCGTCAAGTTTTCATGTAACTCTGCAGAATTCCGCGGAATAAAGCTCTGTGAGTTCCACCCACCCTTACTTTTGTTTTGGAAAGTTTCATGCAGATTAATTAAATGGCAACAAATGCATTAGTAAAACAAAAATGTTCTTCCTTTGGAAAATCTGGCCTAACTATAACTACACACAAGGAACCACTCAGTGGGGGGGTTGTCTAAATATGATCTAAAAAAACAGAAATTCATTGGAAAAAAAGGTTAAAATGACATTATAGTCAGGTATATTCTAAGATCTTACATTCCTTTTAAAAAAATCTCAGAAATCCACTGAAAAATCCAAAGGTTAAAGTGTCATTATAGTGTGGTATGGTAATAAGATCTTAGATTATGTAATGAAACCCTTCAAATTCACTGACAAAACCAACAGTTAAAGTGGCATTATAGCTAGGACTTGAAATAACACACAAAAAAGTCAAGAAACAAACGAAAACACTAAAATTCCCAAGTTATGGTTTACTGACCTAACTATCAATTACTTCACAGATAACATGTTAAACTACATGGTTGATGTCATCACCAATATCTCAAATGACATCATTGATGACCTCACTAATGACATCATGAATAACACCATAGTCAGATTCAGGTTAGAGTTATTGTGTGAACACATGTGGGTGTATAGTTTATAAATAGGGTACGTCCTGAAAGGAAATGTGGTTGTGCATGGTGAATGTTATATGAGTCACTGTTTATAAATCACTATAGCTCGGGGTGCCAGGATTACTCCTTGTCAAACGTACAGTAGTAAAGGCTGAGAGCACCTGATGCGAGTTGCAGAGGTAAGGTTCAAGGTAGCTTGTGGCTTAAAGCCAAAGTCTGTTAAAAATGGGTGAGAAAGACAAAAGCTTTTGTTAAAAATTGTTTATCCACCAGTGAATATCTGGGCATCTGCTCATTGTAAATAGTTGTAATACAGTGCTATATACAAATTCTATGTAGCAATGATTTTTACAGAGTGTGGATTATTATTTTCAGAACTTCGCTGAAGTTTCTGTGGCATTTCAGACCACTGCATAATGGAGACTGCAGTGGTGTCCCATCTAAAGGCGGCTTCTCTGTAATATATAAGGTGATAAGCACTGCATGGAGGGGGGTGCGATTTATAGTTAGCTTAGTAAACTATAACTGGTGATTTTTACTGTTCTTCTGGTTTGTAAACGTTATTTGTTGTGTTATTTCAACACCAAACTATAACATTCCTCGATCTATTTTTTTTAGTGACTATGCATGTTTATATTCACCAAACAAAAAAATCTAAGGTTCAAGAGATGTTAATGTAAGGTGAAAGAGTCACACATAACGTTGCATTTTTCAGCCCGAAAATCCACTGAAATTCGCCACTTAGCTAGCAATAACTTTGGCCACCACAATACACTGCTTATGATCTCACGTATTACATCACCCTTGACATGTTTGATGACTTCATTTAATTGAAAACCTCACTGATGATATCTCAAATAACATCAATGATGAGATCACTGATGACACCACAGATGACATCATTCAATTAATGTGACAGTTTGCTATACGCTTTTCATATTGGTAGGTATTCATTGAGGTACATCAAGGTCATTTTCTATCGCTTCTGTACTGTTAATGGGTACAACCTTTTGCAAAGTGCAGAACATGAAGTTCATTTGTGAATCAGCCTTATTCACAAAATATAATTTTTCTTTTACTTGTGTTAATCTGCATAAGAAACATAATCACTTTATAGATATTAATGTGATCACCAATTTATTGAACCATCAATACTGTTTAAAATAAATGTTTGGTCATTACAAATTTTTATGTGATGAATCTGTTAAACATATCATCTGGAATAAATTATAACCTCAACAAGTTTACATCTATCCTTAAGACATCTATCTTTAAGGCACTAATAAGCATGACAAGTATCTTCTATATAAAACTACCCATTCTGTTTCAAAATATGGTTGAGTTATTCCTGAAACGAACCGTGTGGTGTGTAACATTAAAACAACACTTAAAATCACACTGTCTTGTTTTTGCAAGTGAATTAGTCACACATTATATATTCTTCATCTGTGTCTAATATATCATAATTTTCACAGAACTTCTGTTCAGAAATATGTGCATGTTAAAAAACTGCAGGATGCATGCTATTTCCTTATAGCACTACATGACAACTCTATCATGTAAGCTTGTTTGCAGAAGTATGTAGGTAACTATTACTGTATACTAACTAATATATTAAAAAGACAAACTTTACTTTTTTTCTTAATCTTTTAAGAACATATTTTTGATCTAAGCTATATTTTCTCTGTTAGACCTGACAGCCTTAAGATGGTCACCCCTAACTTTTTGTCTGCATCCCTCCACTTTTATGACACTTTTTTTTTGCTGGTTTTAGGACTCTGCACACTTTACCACAGCTAACCAGTGCTAAAGTGCATATGCTCTCTCCTTTAAAACATGGTGACATTGGCTCACACCCAGTTGGCTTATTTAGTTTACTTGTAAGTGCCCAGGGCCTGTAGATTAAATGCTATTAGTGGGCCTGCCACACTGGTTATTCCACCCACATAAGTAGCCCCTTAACCATGCCTCAGGCCTGCCACTGCTAAGCCTGCGTGTGCAGTTTCACTGCCACTTCGACTTGGCATTTAAAAGTACTTGCCAAGCCTTAAACTCACTTTTTCTACATATAAGTCACCCCTAAAGTAGGCCCTAGGTAACCCATAGGTCAGGGCGCTATGTATATAAAAGGCAGCACATATACCTGTGTAGTTTATATGTCTTGGTAGTGTAAAACTCCCAAATTCGTTTTTCAATGCTGTGAGGCTTGCTCCTTTCGTAGGCTAACATTAGGGCTAACCCAATATACTGTTTGAGTGGTATATTCTGATCTCAAAGGAGTAACAGGGTCATATTTAGTATGGCCAGAATGGTAATACAAAATCCTGCTGACTGGTGAAGTTGGATTTAATATTACTATTTTAGAAATGCCGCTTTTAGAAAGTCAGCATTTCTCTGCACTTAAATCCTTCTGTGCCTTACAATCCACGTCTGGCTAGGTTAGTTGACAGGGCCCTTGTGCATTTCACTCAGACAACCCCAAACAGAGGATGCTCAGTCACACCTGCACACATCTGCATGCTGAATGGGTCTTCCTGGGCTGGGAGGGTGGAGGACCTGACACTTACATTTGAAAGTACAGTGGCCTGCCCTCACACAATGGACTGTCAAACCCCCTACTGGGACCCACAGGATGGAACTGAAAGGAGACCTTGTGCATTTCTAAGCCACTCTTTGAAGTCTCCCCCACTTCAAAGGCACATTTGGGTATTTAAACTAGATCTGTGACCCTGCAAACTCAGACACTTCTTGAAGATACCTCCTGGGAAAGAAACTCTGAATCAGAATCTGAAACCTGTTAAGAGAAGCTGCCTGGCTGCCCAAAGAACTCACCTCACTGCTTTTCTGCAAAGGACGGCTGCCCTGCTGTTGCCCTGCTGCCTTGCTGCCCTCTGGCTCTGCTGAGAAGTGCTCTCCAAGGGCTTGGATTGAGCTTGCCTCCTGTTTTCTGACGTCTCAGGGCCAAAAAGACTTCATCAATGCAAAGAACTAGTGTGGCAAAAATCGACGCACAGCTTGCCGGAATTGACACACAGCCTGCCCTGTGGTGAGAAAATCACTGCATCACAGAACCGGAACAACGCAGCCCTGCTCCCTGAGTGGAGATCGACGCAGCGGCAGCATTGCGACCGGAACCTTGACACACGGCCCACCGTATCGATGCATCGCCAAGCCGGAACGATGCAGCCTGACTTTCTGCAAGAGGAATCGATGCAGCATCTGCTGTGTGACAGAAAATTCCCCGCATCGCCCACCGGATCAAAGCAGCTCCCATGACTTTGTCTGCAGGCCCAGATTTTCTCTGCATCGTCCCCGGGACATCTGAATACCCAGCAACCCGAGGAGGATCCAAGCCTGCATGCTGGAAATCGATGCAAAGCCCTTTCTGCGTTGAAAAGCATTGATACATCGTCTGTGTGCACCCGGAGAAACTGACGCACACTTCCCCTTTTTTCACGCATCTCCTCCTCTCCACTCCTGTATGGATAATTTAGACGCAAACCAGGTACTTTGTGCTTGCAAGAGACACTTATTGCTTTTTAAGAAAGAAAGACTCTATTTATCTTTACCAAAGTGATATTTCTAATTATATTTATCAAATCTTGATGGTTTTGACCTTATTCTACTCAAATAAATATTCTATTTTTGTCTAAGCCTGTGTGGTGTATTTTTGTGGTGTTTATACTGTGTTATTGCATGATTTATTGCACAAATACTTTACACATTCTCTTCTAAGTTAAGCCTGACTGCTCAGAGCCAAGCGACCAGAGGATGGGCACAGGATAATTTGTGTGTGACTTATCCTGACTAGAGTGAGGGTCCTTGCTTGGACAGGGGGCAACCTGACTGCCACCAAAGTCCCAATTTCTAACACTCTCTGAAACATATGTCTGTAACTCTTACTATATGTGTGCAGTCTTCACCTTGTTTACATGAAAAATTATTTGGATGATAACCTTTCCTGGTATTTCACATGTGCATTGTTTAACTTTCATCACAGTGAATAACCTTGTCTTCAGGACTACACTATTACTATTTTGTACATGTGCACATATACATTCAGACACTTTTTGTTTTCCATGATTCTGGGCTGTTCACTGCTCACTTTCTTATTTCATATGATGTACTGATTTATAGAGTCATTTTAACAGCAGTAGCTGGAATGATGACATCAGTAAAGTCATTAATGTTTTGTTTTGTGAAATCTTTAGAGATGTAATCCATTATGTAATTTAATATGTCAATGAGGGGGGCATGGCCATGCCGACAACTGTGATGGCCGCTCGGCTGTGAAGCTCTTTGGACGGCTCCTGGACTACCTGCTATAATGGGCCGAAACATAATGCATGTGCAACAGGAACAACAGCCGGGCAATGCCTGAAGATAGAGGTCCCGGGGGAAGGGAACCGCGGGTAGCTCTAGCAGTGAGGTCTCAATCGGCTCTTGCACCTCGGAAGTCCCGAGGCGACAGGGGCCTCAGGTGAGCCTGAGGCGTGCAGCCGGCCAGGCAGCACGGTGCTGCCCGCAACTATTGCCTGCTGGCGCCCCTCCACCTCCCCACCCGCTCTTGGCTGACGCCACTCTGGACCTCACCATGGTCACGGAGAGGAACCTCCGAGCAGTGAGGCCTGGCTGGGCCCTTTTGATGATATCTGCCATGACTGGCTGTCCTTGCGGCCTTCCGTGGCGAGCCACAAATCTCTCCCTACCAGTGGGGGACATTAAGAAGGAGTGGTGAACGAGGGGGCAGATGGCCTGTATGGTGCTAGAGCCACAAAACCTGGGCACCTAGGACACACTGCAATAGATAAGGGCTGACAGATGGAGATATACCTGTCACAGCAGGGCAGACGTCCCGATCCCCCCACCAGTCACACTACGGATACCTCAGTGTGACCTGTGGCAGTACCCCTGGTCTCTTGGATAGTTTACACATTGCAGAGTGCATAGTCTACCACAGAAGGGTGATTGCCTTACCACCCGAGGCAGCTGAGGCATGACCAGGGCCCATACTTCTGGTAATTTCTGCCCTGCCGCAGTGCTGTCTGCACTCACCCGCACTGTGGCGGTGCGCCCGCTTTATTGTTTCACCGCTAGTCCCCTTTTGGATATAGCTCCATACCCCGCTCAGATGCGGTGCCGCATCGGTCCGGGGGGGTGCCTTCAGTGTGGAGGATGGCGCTTGTGGTCATCCGTGGCCCTCGTCTCCTCGCCAATTTGGGTTGCGGCAACTCAAAACAGAGGAAGTTACCATTTGAAAAACAGGCACCACCTGACATGGCCACTGCACCCCCCTGGCGTGAGGACAGCGCTACTGAGGACCCCCGACGGGAGCAACCAGTGGGTGCAGAGAACATAATGGCAGAACTGCGGGTGGGTTCTGTGCCGTTGACACTGGATTCATTAACTGCCAGTCTTGACGGTATGGGGAGCAGGCTGGATAAACAGCACACCGGTGGACTAGACCTGTTCGTTGAGGGGCTACTGGAGGAGCTGTTGGGCTGCAAGAGCACCACCTTGGTGTTTGTGGTGGAAAGGGCACACTGCACTTTGGGACCACAGCCTGCCAATGGGGCACGGGCCTTCCTCATCATTGTGTACTTAATAAATTGTAGGGATCATGACACTGCCCTCTGTCTTGTCCGGGAAAAGGGCCCTTTACATTATCAGAGTGCTGTTGAGTCCCTTATCCCTGATTTTACACCTGCTGTTCAGGACGCTAGAAGGAAGTTTTCGGAGGTTAAGCGGGCACTTCAGAACCCTGACCTTTTCTATGGCATGATATATCCGGCCAGGTTATGAGTAGAGGTGAACGATAAGCCACTCTAATTTGACAGTCCCAATGAAGCCATGGCCTTCTGCAAACAACAGTCCAGACATGGCTCGTCACCTCGTGGAACAACCCCAGAGTATGAAAATCTGGATGCTGACCCGCTTCCAGCATAGATCAGTTTCCATCTGACTAAACTGCTAAATCTGCTTGTGAAATTAAACATTGCACTGCTCGGACGTGCCTACCCTATGCTTATATGACGATAACAATGTCCGCTGCTCCGTACCCTTTTTCAACGTCATTCCCTTTTACAGAATGCCCATTTTCATTCCAATGTGCGATCTTTCCTGTTTGCTGTCCTGGAGCGCCTCACAATTATGTTGCTGCACCCACATGGTTGATACCGAGTTATGATTTGTTCACTTGGGGTTATCCCTGGTAAGGGTTGCCTGGGATTCGCTTGGCAGTTTAAAGCTATGTGTGGGAGGGTTATTTTTTTGTTTGGAATGTATGTTTAAGTAATCCTATGTTAATGCAATGCAGGCTACATACTTAACTTACTACGACAACACGCTCACTAGGTTTGGTGAATAGCGCTCATATCCAGAGACATTCTGTGGACATTTCTCTAATGTAATGGAATATACATGGCCTCAATAACCCCTGTGAGGGCAAGCAAGTACTACAATACCTAAATTGACATAATGTACAAGTGGCTTTCTTGCAGGAGACCCACCTTCCCGCTGGCGTTACGCCCTCCTTTGCGTTCACATGGGGCCCACACCGTTACTTTGCTAATTATAGCACTTTCTCTCTGGGATGTGCATATTGGTGCCTTGAGACCCTGTAGGTCGTGCTTTACAAATCTGTGATTGATTGATTTTGTGCACCAGAATCTCCCATTCCGCCTCCTGTCCTCCTACTCTGACAGAGATGGTAGATACGTTTTGGTGGCGGGACTGCTTTCAAATTTCAAAGTTTTATTGGTAAAAGTTTATGTCCTTAATGTTGATGCACCTGAATTTTTCCATGAACTTCACTCCCACATTGATGACTTTGAGGTCGAAAATATTCTTCTGAGGGGTAATTATAATATGGTGATGAATCCTTCTAGAGATACCACTTCTAATGCCCCTGCATCTAAACCTCGATCCCTCTGGGCCTTAAGAGCTGTCTGTAAAAAAAATACCCTGCATAACTCTTGGAAATTACATAACACCGATGCACAGGCCTATACTTTTCACTCAACGCCCCATGATACCTGAACTCATATTGACTATTGGCTCTTAACTAGCATGGCGCCCAGTGTGTCACTACTATCAAGCACCTCCCTGTATATTTTCCGATCACTCACCAGTGCTGATTAAATTCGCTATCCCAATGTCTAGGGGGACGGGAGGACCCAGAGGTTCCCTGATATGGCATTTCATGACACGCTGTTTAGCGCTGACCTAAAGAAGGCAATTCTAGAGTTTTTTCAACTAAATGCAGGCTCTGTGGCCAATTGGGCGGTATTGTGGAATGCGTTCAAGGCATACACCAGGGGCATTTGTATATTTAAGCACTCTGGGATGTTGTGCGACATCCGCCGCAGCCTTGCACGGGTTGAAACACAGCTCGCAGACCTTGACCGTGTGCCCATGGAGTAAGGCGTTGACTCCCACTTACACTGGCGTAAAATACTATTGGATGAATTAAATGAACTGGCTGAAAGGGAGGCAAATTATATGCGAGGGCACACAAACACGAGAAGGGGGAATGACCAGGGTGTATATTGGCAAGACTCATTCGTCCATCATACTCAGCGGCACACATACTCGAAATCGGGAGGATGGACGGTAGCCGTGCCATTGGAACCGCAGAGGTCCAGTCCGAATTTTTCACATACTACTCACGCCTCTATACGGCCCAATACCTAGATGACATAGCGATGGTATGGCTGATCACTGCCCAGCAGCAATTCCTTAGTGAACCTTTTACTCCAGAGGAGATCATACATGCAATAGATTCTTTTGAGGGGGCGCGTGCCCTGGGTCTCAATGGGTTCACTGGAACGTTCTATAAGACATACAAGAATATATTGGCCCCATGCCTTGTATCTGTGTATGTGGAGGCATTGGATGCCGGAGTTCTCCCTGCAACACTGCGTGAGGCGGTCATCACCCTTCTGCCCAGGCCCAACAAAGATCCACTTTACTGTGAGTCCAACAGACCCCTCTCCATTTCTAAATTTTGACAATAAGATACTGGCCAAAATAAAAGCCACTCGCCTCTCTCTTCCATTAGAACAGATTATTTCTCCATCTCAATCTGGCATCATCCCACACCATTCCACATCTCTTAATCCCTGCACTGTTTTTGCAGTGCACAACAGAGTGTCCCCAGAGATACCAGCAGCCATTGCGCTGCTGGATGCGGAAAAGGTATTTGATTCTCTTGAGTGGCCTTTCCTACATACCATCCTTCGCAAACTTGGGTTTCCACAAGGATATACTACTTTGATTTCTTTGTTATATACACAACCTATAGCTACTATACGGCTGAATGGGACACTCTCCCCCTTTTTTCTTATAGAGCTTGGTACCCGACAGGATGCGCATTATCCCCCTTGCTCTTTATAATAGCGATGGATCCCCTGGTTCATCACCTGCAGTAGGGGCACATCCACAAGGGTTTACAGTTTACCAGCGGGGCGCTCCTGGTTTCGCTTTATGCAGATGATATTCATCCACCACCCTGAAACAAATCTCAAACCCATACTAGATGAAGTAGTCTGCTTTGGCACTATTTCAGGGCTACATGTCAATTGGGGTAAGTCAGAGCTCTGACAGTACCATACCGCCTGCAACAGAATACCCCCTGAGATGGTGTAGGGACTCTATAAAGTACCTCAGTATTCATATTCACAGAGACAAGGACCAGGTCATATGCTTAAACAATGGGCCTGCCATTAAGAGGCTTACCACCCAGGTGGATAGATGGGTGAGACTTCCGCTGTCTATGGCGGGCCGCATCTCATTCATTAAAATGGTGGTTCTTCTACAATTCCTATATCTTTTTCTAAACATTCCCTACCACTCACAAACTCTTTTTTCACCACATTCCGCAGTTTGCTTATTCGACTTGTGCGGGCGGATGGGCACCCCCGTGTTCGATGGGAGATTCTCACCTTTCCATATGAGCGGGGGGCTTCGGTGTTCCCCATCTTAAAACTCTGTTATTTTGAGGCACGATGCCACTACTCACACCATTGGTTCCATCCTGACGCATGCATTCCCTATGCCATTCTGGAGAGTGACTTGGTGGCCCCTGTCCTGTTACAAGCACTTGTTCCCCGAGGAGGAGCCCCCTTGAATCCTAGAGCTATCCAAATGCTATCCACCACTAGTTGGGCCTGGTGCCTGCTGGTCTGCATACTTCAGGGCAATACACTATATTCTCCGGCGCTGATCCTGATAAACAACCCATTTTTACCTATCAAGCAAAAAGCGCTCGCTCAGCAAACGCTACAACTGTTAAAAATCCACACATTAGGTGATGCATTTCCCGATGACCGCATATTCTCGCGCACAGCGGATGCACGATTCGCCAATACCACTCACTTACAGAACTTCATGTTTTGTCATCTACAGAGTGCCTTACGCATATGATACCCCACCTATCCTATCACACCTCTCACTTTCATCGTCACTGTGGAATCCGGAGCTTGTCTTGTTTCCAAACTATATTTAGCATGCATTGATGCCCTCCCCGTCTCTGACGTCAAACTCATGGAGTCCTGGGAAGAAGACCTGGGACGACCCCTATCCCAGAAAGTTTGGAAGGCATGCTGTCCACAGAGTTGCTTGTCTCCTTCAACCATCGTCATTAATTAATGCATTTTAAAATCCTGCAGAGAGTTTACATTACATCTAGTGGCACAGCACGTATTGATCCTTTTCGTTCCCCCGCCTGCCTCAAGTTGCTGACTTCCCACACATGACATGGATGTGTCCTAACATTAGTCGCTTTTGGTGGGATGTGTTGGGTCGACAATCACAAATTGCCCCTCCACCTGTTCCGCTATTGGCCCTCTTGGGCTACATGGGAGATATACAAACCTATAAGATGCCTCACAGCTATTTCACTTTTATTGGCCAAGTGGGAGATAGCACTCCTCTGGGGCACCAAATGTATACCCACCACAGCAAAATGGCTAACAAGCCTCACATATTGCGATAACACCAGAGAGCTTTGTGCATCGCTGCAACCTCCAACATCTAGACGTAGGGATATTTGGTAACCATTGAGGGATTACTTGTGCACACTGGACACCACACACCTGACCTCCCAATCCTTCACTGGGGCATGATGGGCCTGCGGCACTGCCTCCACTTTAATAACTGTGATTGAATGTGCTTGCTGGATTTAAGTTTTGGGATACTTTTTGTGTTCCTGCTTTCCAGCAACACGATTGTGCCATGGGACTGTCAATCATGATTCTACTGTCAAAAGTTATACTTTGGAGCGATGATCATCCACTTTCTTGTGGTTTATTTTGCCTTGCTTGCATTGCTGTATGTTATTTGAAAATGATAAATAAAGTGTTAAAAAACATATGTCAATGAGCATGACATGAACTATTACTAGGGACTTTTAGTGGTTCTGCAGTTTTAAAATGTTACGTTATTTGCAGCTTTGGCACCTAACTATAATGTCCTTTTAACCTTTGTTTTTTTATTGAATTTATATGGATATGTTCACTGAAAAAAACAAAGATTAAAGGAACATTATAGTTAGGTGTTGAAATAACACAACAACCATTGTTTAAGGAACAAAACAATACTGAAATTCACCAGTCATAGTTTACTGAGCTAACTTGTGCCCAACCACAAATTACTTTTCACCTTATATATTATATCATTCTTGACATGTCAAATGATATCATTGATGACATCACTGATGACACCATCAAGTCATTATTGCAGCATCCCATAGAGTTTGAGGATTTGAAGTAACTTAACATGCTGCACCTGTGGCCAATTTTCCATTTACCCTAATATGATGACTCTCCTAAAGACTTCACATGACCTGCAATTTAAGTCAAGTGGTTAACATGTATACATTGGCCACTAAAAAGACACCTTTGGCTACACCTCATGCACAATTTCTGTGAATATCACAGATGGTTTTAATGTAACTTAATTAACCCCTTGGGTGCCGGGGACGAGCTGGTTATGTCCTCGGCTATGGCGCTCAGTGCGGGGACGTAACCAGCTCGTCCTACACCCAGCCGATGGGGGGATCGCTAGCGCTCTCCCTGTGGGCCACCCACCTCCCTCCCCTGGGGAGGGATGGCAGGGGAAGCACTACCCCTGCTACCCCGACCCCTCCTGACTCCCCACAGTGATGTCTGATGACGTAAGTGTGTGATCACACGCTAACCTCATCAGAGGTCGTACCTTCGTGCTTGAATCACAGCTTCTAGCGCGATCCGAGGAGAAACGGATTTATTTATCCTTGGATGGGGAAGGAGGCAGATCAAAAAGGCATGAAAGGAAAGGCCTTTCCTTTCCTTTCCTTTCATGTCTCTCTGAGCATTCCTGCAGCACGATTGTAAAGCGATCGTGCTGCAGGAATGCCCAGTAGACACCAGGGAGTTTTGTTTGCTTTCATAAACACACGAGGAGGGCGGCCCCTTGAGCAACGGTCGCTCCCTAAGGGGGGCATTTTTTTATAAGGCCATTTCTGCCCCCCTTTGGGGCAGACCTGACTATTTTAATTAGTCAGATCTGCCCCCAAGGGGAGCAGAAGCCACTAGACACCAGGGATGATATATATATTTTTTTTTTAACAGGGGTAGAGCGGCCCCTTAGGCAAGGGTTGCACCCCAAGGGGGCCAAATTTATATTAGGCCATTTTATTAGGCCAATCTGCTCCCAAGGGGTGCAGAAACCACTAGATACCAGGGATTTGTATTTTGTTTTACATTTTACATAAGGGGAGCAACCCCTTAGGCAAGGGTCACTCCCGGGGGGGTACATTACTGATGGCCATTTCTGTCCCCCTAGGGGCAGATTGGCTTATTTTTGTAAGGCCCATCTGCCTCCAAGGGGAGCATAAAGCCCACTAGACACCAGGGAAGTGTTTATTTTTAGAAAGAGGGTGTGGGCCTTACCACCACCCCATATAAATGGGGACAAAATTGGTCTGCCCACTGGTGGGCAGATGGGGTAATTATCCCCGATCCACACCTGGGCGAGGTGTGGGGGCTATGAAGCCAACTAGATACCAGGGAATTTTAAAAAAAATGGAGAGGTGGGGGTTGCCAACTAGTATGGGCATGGGTATGCCCCTCACCCCAACTGAAGGCGGTAACAGTCTTTCAGTGCCCCTGCAAACTGAAGGATCTTATCCCAACGGGAAGCAAGAGGACATTTGATTATTTGGGGTTTTGATTTTACATTTGGGCCAAGCGAGCTTGGCTAACTCTCAATTTCGTCCCACTTGGAATGGTGAGCAGTTGCACTTCTTTGGACTTTGGGACGCTGCCACCTAGAAAAATCTACCAGACCTAGACACATTTGAAAACTAAACATCTGGGTGAGTCCATGGTGGGGTGCTTCACATGCACCACACACCATTTTCTTAACCACAATGCCCTGAAACTTCCAACTTTGCTTGAAATCACACACTTTCCCTACATTTTTGTGATGGAAGCTTCCGGAATCCGCAGGAAGCCACAAAATTCCTACTACCCAGCATTGTCGCATCTATACCATTCGGCCCCACTTGTCAGCCTAAAAACGTTTTTTCCAAACTGTCCTTTTGGACCCGCTTTGGTTCCCTCTCACTTTTGACATGTTTTTGGCCTTTCCCTGTCACTGGCACTTGGCCCACCTACACAAGTGAGGTATCAGTTTTATTGGGAGACTGAGGGGAACATTGGTTGGTAGGAAATTTGTGCTGGTGCAGTGATCTCACACAGAAATTTGATTTCTTTTAGCTAAATTTGAGGTTTGCTGAGGATTCTGGGTAAGAAAACACTGGGGGATCCACACAAGTCACACCTCCCTGGACTCCCTCGGGTGTCTAGTTTTCAGAAATATCTGGGTTTGGTAGGTTTCCCTAGATGGCTGCTGAACCCCTGACCACAAACGCAGGCACCCCCCTTTAAAAAACAGGTAGTTTTGTTAGAGATAATTTTGATTAATCTATGTTGTGTTTTGGACCCTTTCCTGTCGCGGGTACTAGGCCTACCCACACAAGTGAGGTACCAATTTTATAAGGAGATGTGGGGGAATGCTGGGTGGAAGGAAGTTTGTGGCTCTCCTCAGCTTCCAGAACTTTGCAGCACTGCAATGTGAGGAAAAAGTGGTTTTTAGCCACATTTAGAGGTTTACAAAGCACTCTGGGTACAGAACCCAGTGAGATCCCCAGAAGTCACCCCATCCTGGGTTCCCCTAGGTGTCTAGTTTTAAAAAATGGACAGGTTTCCTTGGTTACAAAAAACAGGTTAGTTTTCATTAGAACAATGTGATGTGTCCACGTTGTGTTTTTGGGCATTTCCTGTCGTGGGCACTAGACCCACCCACACAAGTGAGGTACCATTTTTATCTGGAGACTTGGGGGAAGGCTGGGTGGAAGGAAATTTGAGGCTCCTCTCAGATTCCAGAACTTTACATCACCGATATGTGAGAAAAAACTTTTTTTTGCCAACTTTTGAGGTTTGCAAAGGATTCTGGGTAACAGAACCTGGTGAGAGAGCGCCACAAGTTACCCCATCCTGGGTTCCCCTAGGTGTCTAATTTTAAAAAATACACAGGTTTGGTAGCTTTTCTGAAGTGCCTGCTGAGTTAGACGCCAAAATCCACAGCTACGCACTTTCCAAAAAACACGTCAGTTTTCAATGTAAATATTTGATGTGTCATGTCGCGTTTTGGGACGTTTCCTGTCACTTGCACCAGGCCTACCAACATAAATGAGGTACCATTTTTATTGGGAGACTTGGGGCATGCTGGCTGGAAGGAAGTTTGTGGGTCCTCTCGGATTCCAGAACTGTGCAGCACTGAAATGTGAGGAAAAAATGTTTTTAGACACATTTTGAGGAGGTTTGCAAAGTATTCTGGGTGCCAGAACCTGGTGAGAGCCCCACAAGTCACCCCATTCTGAATTTCCCTAGGTGTCTAGTTTTTAAAATGTATAGGTTTGCTAGGTTTCCCTAGGTGCCGGCTGAGTTAGAGGCCAAATTCCACATCTAGGCACTTTGCAAAAAACAAGAGGTGTGTTTTCTTTGGGAAAATGTGATGTGTCCACGTTGTGTTATGGGGAATTGCCCATCACAGACACTAGGCCTACCCACACAAGTGAGGTACCATTTTTGTTGGAAGACTTGGGGGAATTCTGGGTTGAAGGAAGTTTGTGGCGCCCCTCAGATTTCAGAACTTTCCATCAACGAAATGTGAGGAAAAAGTGTTTTTTTGCCAAATTTTAAGGTTTGCAATTGATTTGAGGTAACAGAACATGGTGAGAGCCCTATTGGTCACCCCATCCTGGATTCTCCTAGGTGTCTAGTTTTTAAAAATACATAGGTTTGCTAGGTTTCCCTAGGTGCCGGCTGAGCTAGAGGCCAAATTTCACAGCTAGGCACTTTCCAAAAAACACATCAGATTTCAATGTAAACATGTGATGTGTCTATGTTGTGTTTCCTGTCACGGGCACTAGGCCTACCCACGCAAGTGAGGTACCATTTTTATCGTAGTCTTGGGGAGCACAGAATAGAACAACAAGTGTTATTGCCAGTGTGTAAAAAAGAAGTCTATTTGAGAAATGCCCTGTAATTCACATGCTAGTATGGGGACCCCATAATTCAGAGATGTTCAAATAACCACTGTTTCTCAATACCTTATCTTGTTCCCATTTTGGAAATACAAAGGTTTCCTTGATACCTATTTTTCACTCTTTACATTTCACCAAATGAATGACTGTATACCCTGTATAGAATGAAAACCCATTATAAGGTGCAGCTCATTTATTGGCTCTGGATACCTAGGGTTCTTGATGAAGCTACAAGCCCTCTATATCGCCGACCCAGAAGAGTCCAGCAGACGTAATGGTATATTGCTTTAAAAAATCTGCCATAGCAGGAAAAAGTTACAGAAAAAGTGAAAGAAATAACTGTTTTTTTCAACTCAATTTCAATATTTTTTCCGCAGGAATCCACAAAATTCCTACCACCCAGCATTGTTGCATCTATACCATTCTGCCCCACTTGTCAGCCGAAAAACGTTTTTTCCAAACTGTCCCTTTGGACCCGCTTTGGTTCCCTCTCACTTTTGACATGTTTTTGGCCCTTCCTGACGATATCAGGACCAAAGTCGACAAAGGCGAGACCGTCGCACTCATCCTACTAGGCCTCTCCGCAGCCTTTGACACCGTCTGCCACCACGCACTCCGCACACGCCTTAGACTGGCTCACCTCCTTCCTCACCGACCGGACCCAGAGAGTCCGCCTTCCACCCTTCCACTCCAACACCACCAAGATCACCTGCGGAGTCCCCCAAGGGTCCTCCCTCAGCCCCACACTCTTCAACATCTACATGATCCCCCTAGCCAACATCCGCCGAGCACACGGAATCACTATCCTCTCCTATGCAGATGACACCCAACTCATTCTCTCCCTCACCCGCAACCCCACCACCGCCAAAACCAACCTACACTCCGCTCTCCTCGACACCGCCAACTGGATGACCACTAACCACCTCAAGCTCAACTCAAACAAAACCGAGATCATCATCTTCGGCCCCAACAAAACCACATGGGACGACTCCTGGTGGCCCACCGCCCTAGGCCCCGCACCCATCTCCGCAACCCACGCACGCAACCTCGGCATCATCTTCGACCCCTCCCTCTCCATGACACAGCAAATCAATGCTCTAACCTCCTCCTCCTTCCACACACTCCACACTCAAAAAAAATCCTTCAAAGACAGTCACCCACGCACTCATCAGCAGCAGACTGGACTACGGTAACGCCTTCTACGCCGGCACCACACACAAACTCAAATGCAAACTCCAGAGAATCCAGAACACAGCCGCACGCCTCGTCCTTGGCCTCCCCCGCCACGAACGAATCTCACCACACCTCAAATCCCTTCACTGGCTTCCCATAGACAAGAGAATCACATTCAAGATCCTCATCCACGCACACAAATCCCTCCACAACACCGGCCCAACCTACCTCAATGAAAGAGTCAACTTCCACACTGCCACACGCAACCTCCGATCAGCCGACCTCGCCCTAGCCACAGTCCCCCGCATCCAACGCACCACCACAGGAGGCAGGTCTTTCTCCTACCTCGCCCCCAAAACCTGGAACTCCCTCCCCACGACCTTCGCAAAACCAAAGACCTACTGGTCTTCAGAAAGAACCTCAAGACATGGTTGTTCGATCAGTGACCCTCCCTGCCCCCCCCGTTTCCCCTCCCCCAGCACCTTGAGACCCTCACGGGTGAGTAGCGCGCTCTACACATTTTTTTGATTGACTGATTGATTGATTGATTCCCTGTCACTGGCACTTGGCCCACCTTCACAAGTGAGGTATCATTTTTATTGGGAGACTGAGGGGAACATTGGTTGGTAGGAAATTTGTGCTGGTGCACAGAAATTTGTTTTCTTTTAGCTAAGTTTGAGGTTTGCTGAGGATTTTGGGTAAGAAAACATTGGGTGATCCACACAAGTCACACCTCCCTGGACTCCCTCGGGTGTCTAGTTTTCAGAAATATCTGGGTTTGGTAGGTTTCCCTAGATGGCTGCTGAACCCCTGACCAAAAACGCAGGCACCCCCCCTTGCAAAAACAGGTAGTTTTGTTAGAGATAATTTTGATTAATCTATGTTGTGTTTTGGACCCTTTCCTGTCGCGGGTACTAGGCCTACCCACACAAGTGAGGTACCAATTTTATCAGGAGATGTGGGGGAATGCTGGGTGGAAGGAAGTTTATGGCTCCCCTCAGATTCCAGAACTTTGCAGCACTGCAATGTGAGGAAAAAGTGTTTTTTAGCCACATTTAGAGGTTTACAAACCACTCTGGGTAGCAGAACCCAGTGAGAGCCCCACAAGTCACCCCATCCTGGGTTCCCCTAGGTGTCTAGTTTTAAAAAATGGACAGGTTTCCTTGGTTGCAATTTTTTTTTCACTCTTTACATTTCACCATTTCAACTCAATTTCAATTTATTTTATTTTAACTGTTACTTTCTGTAGGAAAACCTTGAAGGATCTAGACTAATGACCCCTTGCTGAATTCAGAATTGTGTCTACTTTTTAGAAATGTTGGTTTCATACCCATTTCTGTCACTAACTGGAAGGAGGCTGAAAGCAGAAAAAATTGTAAAAATGGGGTATGTCCCAGTAAAATGCCAAAACTGTGATTCAAGTCTGCCTGTTCCTGAAAGCTGGGAACATGGTGATTTTAGCACAACAGACCCTTTGTTGATGCTATTTTCAGGGGAAAAAACACATGCTTTCTTCTGCAGTCCTTTTGTCAAATTTTTCAAAAAAAGAACCTACATTTTAGCTGTATTTTGGCTAACTTCTTGGTCTCCTCCAAGGGAACCCACAAACTCTGGGTACCTTTATAATCCCAAGGATGTTGGCAAAAAAGGACACACATTTGGCGTGGATAGCTTATGTGGACAAAAGGTTACGAGGGCCTAAGCGTAAACTATTCCAAATAGCCAAAAAAAGGCTTAGCACAGAAGGGGAAAAGGCCTGGCAGTGGAGGGGTTAAGCTCCATCTTTCATACATAACTATGATGTCACTTTAACTTTTGTTTTTTCAGTGAATTTCGGAGGTTTATTATAGCCTTAGAACCCGCTTTCGGCTCGGGCCTTTAACGCAGGAGCGGGCCTTTAATAGCCGGTAGAGCCCACTATGGTGGGTTCTAAGGCTATTAGAACATTCTGCCGTTAGATGGCAGAATGTTCTCATAAATAAAACAAAGGCTTCATGGAACCGGAGGGGATTAAAATCCCCTCAGGCTCCGTGAGGCTTTGTTCACAGCTATTGCTGTGAACAAAGATGATTGGAATGTTGGCGCTCCGGGCTTTTACCGGCCAGTAAAATGGAGCTGCCAACATTCCAATGTTCTAATATAATATAAGTAAGATATTCTTACCATACTTTCCCATCTAGGGTATAAGACCCAAACACCATACCTAACTATAGCCACACTTCAACCTTATGTTTTTTTCAGTGAATTTCTATTTTTTGTTAAGATAAAGTAATATCTTATTACCATAGTTTACTATGAAGTCAGTTTAATCTTTGTTTTTCAAAGACTTTTGTTTTTTCTTAACAAGCAAATATTATTACCATACCTAACTATAATATCATTTAACCTTTCATTTTTTTGATGAATTTAGTTTTTTTAATGTAATGTAAAATCTTATTAGCATAATACTTAACTATTATGTCACTCTTATCTTTACCTTTTTCAGTGATTTTTCAGTAGTGTCTTGTAAATTCTCAACTAACTGGCTGATATATTTTTTCCCTCCCATGGGTGCCACAGTAGTCCTGAAGGACCCACAGAACCAATGAAAGGGTCCCATAGGAGTCCGGTATGGGGTTTACTTCCTGTTGTGGGTTCTGCAGGAGTACTGTGGGATATCTAAAAATGTTTCAAATAATTGTGTTTGGTATGTAAGAGTGATATTAATTTCATTTTGAGCCTAGAGATTTCCTTATAGGCACAATTAGGGGAGATGTCTTGTGGGTTTTATGACAAGCTTTTGTGTTTTTGGGTGTGAAGGTACCATGGTACCTGAATTTGGTACTCAGTACCTAAAGTGCAAGGGAAAGACGTCTGATTAAGTCAAAATAAGTGTCTTGCTACATTTAGAGGAAGTTCTTTCCCTTTCAACTTCATTTGGGATCAACACTTAGGACTAACCACATTCTGTTGTGTGCCCAGGCCCTCCTTTTAGAGAGATTTCATTTTTTTGGGAAATCAATCTAAATAGAACATGGTATCTCATAATGGGAGACCTAAGGAGCTCACGGAAGAGCAGGAAGAAGGAACCAGGACCACATAGAAATCCATTGTGTGGCAGTTCTTTTATTTATTTATTTATGCAAAATTTACAATACAACACCAGTAACCGCCCTGTGAGCTGTACTACAATTAAAGGAGATACAGTAGTGTACCAAAATATCACATCAGAGGCAAAGTACAATGATCAAGAATCTCAGCTAATTAAGCTTGACAGAAACCAGCAGCATCCCAGCCATCCAGTAACACAGCCACAAGAAGCACACCACAAGAATAAATCCCGCGAACATTCACAAGGGAACAAACATAACCAACACTAACCAACCAACAAAGTGAAGGCGGCAGAGCAAGCACGTACAGCAGGGTCCACTATCAGGCGTTTCATACATGATGCACAGAATATCCCAACCAATCCAAGCAATGTCAGAATGTAGCGTGACATAGAAAGCATCATCTCACTCCATTCAATCCTGAGAGTCCAAAAAAGCATGGAAAGGTGCCCAGCTATCTCTAGGACGAGAATTTGCGGGGGCCAGCTCCCAGAAGATTGACAACTTTTCCTGACAGAACGCAGCATTGCGCAGCCAGTCAGCTCTACGCGGTGCCCTGCCCCTCCCCAAATACATTGCCACCCTTCTCTTTGCAAGAAGAAGCAGCATGCCCACCAGCCGCCTCCATGCCGATGGCACCCCATCCAGCAGCCCAAGTAGCACCATCACAGGAGAAAAAGGCATAACCAAGCCCGTCATTCCGGCAATGTCATGCATCACATCCTCCCAAAAGGCACGTACCTCAGCACGCTAGATGCAAAAAATCAGCGTCCGGAGCATGACAACGTTCACAGCGTGCATCAGCCCGCAAACCCATAGCACATAAGCTACGAGGGGTGTAATATAACCGATGCAGGAATTTAAAGTGGATGAGCCGCAGCCTATAATTGGGTGACAACATTTGCATATGCGCACAACAGCTCTGCCACATTTCCTTGGTAAGCACCTCCCCCACATCCAGCTCCCATTTAACCTTAGCAGCCACCGCCACTGCCCTCCGCTGCTCCTGCATGCACCCATACAATCGAGTAATAAGCCTCCGAGAAGACTGCGCCCACCACAACAATTCCAGTGCTCAACAAGTCTCAGGCACGGCCTGGAGACCAGGATACCGCGCACGAAGCATTGCGTAAACCCGCAGTAAATATAACCTATGCAATGGGTTGTCAGCACCCGCCCGCAGCGCCTCCTCCGGCGCAAGCAAACCTTCATTCACAAACCAAGCTCCCAGTAATGACAGCTCAGATGCCTCAAGGAACTCACGCAGGCGAACGTCATGAGACATCCGCTCATCCACCACGTCCAACACCGGCATCGCAGGGGCAAAAAGCAACCCCGCCCCAGATCTACGCCCCAAAGCCGCCCAGGCCCTGGAAGTACACGCCACAGTATCTATCCCTCTCACACGGGTCCGAGACAGACATCCATGAACTCTCGGCAGCCGATCCGGCCAGACCAAATCACTCTCAGGAGCAACGTGAGGCAAATACCGTATAGGATGAATCCAGAAATACGCAAAGTGGGCCTGCGTGCAATAATAATAAAGCTCCAGATCCGGGGCAGCAAGGCCCCCCATTTCGAATGGCAGCGTCAGCTTCTCCCAGGCAATCCTAGGCTGCGCTCCTGCCCACACCAGTCTCACCAAAGCGGATCGAAGCCTCTTAAGAAAATTCACAGTAAGCACCAGCGGCAGGTTAACAAAGAGATACAAAAACTTTGGCAAAACAACCATTTTAGCGATGCCAATGCGCCCACTGAGCGAAAGCGGCAGCGTGCGCCATACCTCCAGTCTATCTTCCAGCCAGGCCATCAATCTGCCATAATTGGCAAGCCACAAAGTTTCTACATCACAGCTGAGCCACACTCCAAATAACGGACCTGGCCCCCTCCGCCCATTCAATTGGATACCGCGACGAGCAGCGAGCAGTACCACTAGTGAGGGGAAGCACCACCGACTTAGACCAATTCATTGTGATGCCCGAGAAGCCGCCAAAGCGAACAACCTCAGTCAGCAGGACATCCATACTCACACCCGGCTCTCGCACATATAGCTCGATATCATCCGCATACAGCGAGATTAAAATAGGTCGCTGCCGAAACTGCAGACCCCTATGATTGTGATGCTGCCGCAGATAAGCCTCCAGCGGTTCAATGGTGATAGCGAATAACAGTGGGGATAAAGGGCATCCCTGACGGGTTCCCCAGGCCACAGGGAAGGGTTCCGAAATACAACCATTCAACCTCAACCGCGCAACCGGGCCCGAATACAGCAAGCGGATCAATTTAATAAATTGGGCACTCATGCCCACCCTGCCCACGAGCGCGAACAAATATGACCAGGACAAACGCCTTAGTCGCGTCCAAAAACACAGCAGCATCCTCGTCGCCTGCCGAAAGGCTACCCAGCACTGCGAAGAAGGTACGAAGATTATGCATCGTCGACCGCTCCGGCACGAAGCCTGACTTGTCCGGGAGCACTAGGCGCGACATCAGGGGCTGCAGGTGCAGCGCCAACAGCTTGGCGAGTATTTTATTGTCCACGTTGATCATGGACAGTGGACGGTACGAATCACAACTGTACGGGTCCTTGCCAGGTTTAAGGATCGTAACAATCAGCGCTTCCCTCAAGGATGCAGGAAGAGATACTTTCTCCAGAGCCTCAGCATGGACCTCTAACAGATAAGGAGCTAGAATATCAGCATACTCCTTATAAAAGGCAGGGGTTAGTCTATCCAAACCAGGGGCCTTCTCACCAGGCAGCCCACTGATAACTGCCTTGACCTCCTCCACTGAAAAAGGCTCATCAAAAAAGGCCCTATGAGCCTCCTCGAACCAAAGCAAACTAATCTCTGAGAAATAAGCCTGCGTGGCATTAAGGTTGTGCTCAGAGGGAGCAGAATATAGATCCGAAAAATAATGTACAAAAACCTGCATTACGCCTTCAGTACCCATTACCCTCTCACTTCCCTGCCCATCGATTCCAGTCACGTACCCACTCACCCAAGGCTTGCGTAGCAGATTTGCCAGCGTCCGACCGGCCCTGTCCCCTTCCCCATAACGCCGGGCTCTGGCATATTTGCCCAGAAAACAAACTTCCCGTTGAGCGGCTTCCTCATATCTAGAAACTGCCTCACGTAGAGCCGCCACCGTCTCGCTCGCCCAATCTGTCACCAATTTCACCTCCAGCTCCGATATCCCCCCCTCCAGCTCGGCCAATTCCCTCCGCAGCGCACGAAGCACCCCATGCTGCTTGGCAAGACACTCTCCCCGAATGACCACTTTAAAGGCCTCCCAGATCGTTCCCGCAGAATCAACCGACCCGCGATTCTCAGCAAAGAAATTCACAATGGCCTCACAAATCTCTTCTTGAAATACCTCGTCCCGAAGCACCCACTGCGGCAAACGCCAGGCAAACGCAGCACTCGAGGCTCCAGCTATGGAAAGCCACAGCATGACCGGGGAGTGGTCCGAGAGGGTCCGAGCCAAATGATCCAACGACCGCGTCCACATCTCGACATCCCGAGTGCCCAGGCATCGATCTAAGCGCGACCAGCTGCTATGAACATAGTTAACGCAAGTGCCCTCTCTCTTATCCCCATGTTTCACCCTCCATAAATCAACCAGGGCACCATCACACATGACAGTCTTTAACGCCGCCGCAGCAGCGAAATGTCGATGTCTAATCGCACTCTCCCGATCACGCTCAGGATCCAGAACAACATTGAAGTCACCTCCCCAGATCACAGTCCCACGTCCCAGTGAGTCAATCAGGCGCCACATCTCGCAGAAAAAGACAGGGTCATCAACATTCGGGCCATACACTGACAGCAGCCGACAAGGCAGATCCAACAGGGTGCCATTCAACAACACATAACGCCCTTCTGGATCCACTATCACACGATGAGTATGCCACCGCAGCCCCTTATGTATCAGAATCGCCACTCCTCTAGCATAGCGCGAAAACCCCGCTCCATGGCATTCACCAGCCCGCAACCGATGCATCATGGAGCCATCCAAATACGTCTCCTGAAGCATACATATATCGATATGGTGTCGCTGAAGATAAGCAGACATGAGTCGCACTTTACGCTGATCATTCAGGCCATGCACATTCCATTTAATACAGTTAACTGTCGCCATCAGTCCTTGCCATAAGCCAGCAACCACTCCCTATGCCCCACCAGCATGCCACTCATCGCCGCCTGACAAACCCACTCACTCCAGGAAGACAAGAACAATATCTCCACTCAATAGTGAAACACCCAACCAAAGACCTCACCACCCCCCACCCACGCCGACCCCCCAACTGGGTCAAAGCAGAGACACCCCCACCCAACCCCCAAAAAGAACATACAGGGGCCCACAACATAGTTAAGGGACTCATCCAAGGGTTGTGAGCTAGCCATCCAGACCATCCGCAAGCAGACAGGCCGGAGAGGACGAAGGGCATAAAAGAACAAACAAGATGCATACATAGCGGCTTCAAAAAAGGATCCTAAGTCCGATACGACAAGCATTCCAAGCAGGAGCCAGATTCCATCAGCGCCACAGCGCAGAGGCAGTCAACCAGTGTCACTGAGGGTCGCCCGCTCCTAGCCAGCATCACCAGCCCCATCAGTCACAGAGCGTCGTGGTAGCGTTTTAACAAACTTGCCCGCCAGTTTCGGGTCCGTAAAGAAATGCAGAGTGCCACCATGCTGAATCCGAAGTTTCGCCGGGTATACAAGCGAAAAATGAGCCGCAGTCAAGCTCAATGAGTGCTTCACTGGCAAAAAGGACTTGCCCGTCACCTGCACAGTCGGAGTATAATCAGGGAAAAAAGATAACTCTGTGTTACCGTATAACACTGGACGGCGTTCCCGGGCCAGTCGCAGCACGTTATCACGGTCACGATAGTTGAAGAGGCAGAAAATAACAGGAAGCGGCGTGGTCCCAGGGGGAGGCCGAGGGCCCAGTGATCGATGAGCCCTCTCCACCACCAGCATGCGAGATAGCTCGCCCGGGAACAAGTCAGCAAGCAGATTCTCCATCAAGTCCTCCATTCTACCCATGGCTATAGTCTCAGGAAGACCAAGCATCCTAACATTGTTGCACCTGGAGCGCGCCTCCAAATCGTCATTCTTATTCCTGATAACCTCCAATACCCGCTCCATCTGTAACAGACGCTCTCTCCCCCCATGTCCCTGGTCTTCCAACTCCGAAGTGCGCGACTCCAGTTGCTCAAAACGGGCATCATGCTCATCTACCCGGGCACGGATGCGATCCATCTGCTCTGTCAAATGGTCCAGCTTGGCGTCAATGCCCGCCAAACTACTCTTGAGATCCAAAAACATGGACCGAACCGAAGCATCCGAGGACCCACGGGTGCCCCCCTTCCGCCTACCACCATCAAAAGAGAACTTAGCCTGCCGCTGCTCCGCCTTGCCCATACCGCACAGCACCAGGGAGCCAGCCACCAGCAAACTCTCAAGTACCAGGGGCCCTACAATTCAAACAAAGAGCTCAAGGCTCAGCCAGGGCCCCCAGCAAAAATCTCCAACCACCTCCAACCAGGCAGCGCCCAGCCAAAGCCAGGTAAGTTCCAGAGGACCTCAATGCACTTAATAGGCTCCACAAAGGCGTCGAGGGCCTGCCAGAAGCTCCATCACGCCACCAACTCTATTATCAGATCTTCGGCTTTTTCCGCCTGCACAGCCAGCAAAGGTCACACTAGCTCAGTGACAGAAGGCCTCAAAAAATTCCAAAAAGGCCAATGCGGCACTAGATATCACAAGCGGCTCCCCCCGGCCCGAATCAGCCGGTGATCAAGGCACCAGGGCCCACCGGCGAAGCCCAGGGCCAGGCAGTCCAAAAACGGGCCAGCCAATGTGCAGGGCCAGCCTCCGGCCCAACCGAGCAGCACCACAGTATGAAAGTACAGGGAGGCCCCCCACACCCTGACACGAGCGCCGAACTAGGGGCCCCCCCCAGGCGCCACCAAACCAGCACAGCGCGGCAGCCGCCTGCGCCGCTACAATCTGGGCCGACTCTTCCTTCCAGGCCCTGCGGCCACGTGGCCGCCACCACCAGGCCGCGCACCCTGAGCCCGGGGCCGGCCAGATCTCTCTCGGGGGTCCGCAGCCCGAGGCGACCACCGAGGGACCCCCCAGGAATCGCTCCAGCGGGACACGAGGGCCCCTTCCGGCCGCCCGTGCAGATGAGCGGCAGCCCTCGCAGACGGGCAGACTTCCACTGCAGGCCCGTCCCCGGCTCAGCCCGCTCCACCGCGGGAGCACCCGCAGAAGAAATACAGCAGCAGGCGGGGGCACCACAGTAATCTGGAGGGCTCCCGTCCCAGGGTCCCCTCCAACACCGCCACACCAGCATAAATTAACGTTTAAAGCCGTAAGTCCGGCAGAGCCTCATGAAGTGACAGCCATCTTGCCGGCAGGCTAGCTCCGCCCCCCTTGTGTGGCAGTTCTTTACCATTCCTGCCAGATGGAAGACGGTGCCTGCCAGGGTTGTTAAATGCACCCTGTGTGAAAAGAATTCAACAATGGTACTAGTAAGAAGTTCTCTTTCAGAACATCTGACATAAGAAAACATCTCAAGGCTTCGCGTAGCAGACAACTAGCTTTTACCTAGCGAAGGTGAGATGAAGAAGAGGCATCAGATTCTACTCCTGGGTCTTCTGTTCATCCAGGAAAAACATATCAGGTGCGGATAGGAAATACTGATGCCAATCTTGCATATGCCAATGTAGTAATTAATTGGTAATCCAAAATTGTTGTTGTGGGAAACAAAGTGCTTTCCTTAGAGAAAAGTTGGTGTGCGACCATCAATGCCAGTTAAAAAAATATATATATTTACTCTTAGTTCATTCGCCCTATTTTCTTTTTCAAGTTAAATCCCCAAAAACTTTTTCAAAATAACTCCAAAAAAGTTTAAAGACAAAAATAGTTATTTTTAGAACCACCGTTATTGGCTGAAAAATAGAAAAAGAGTATGTTGTTTCTCTTGTCTGTTCGTTAATGTTATTATATCATTATAATCTGCTATGGCAGCCTATACATAACAGTAAAAGGTCAGTCTACTCTTATAAGTGTAAGTGCAGACTTGTCCACTCACACGGTACTGCCATTTGTCAGTCGATTTTGGCTCCCTTCACATGGTCACTTGGTGAGGAGCTAAAATCACATGGTGGCAGGTAAGACAAGCTGGACACCACTGCAAAGGGTGGATTTCCAACTCCTCCTTAGAGGCGGTATACAGCTGTTGTCCGTTAAGGGGTGTGAAAACACCCCAGGATATTGATGCCAGCTTCAGCCATCCTTTGTTTTTAAATTTGTTTTGAGGGGGAGGAGGTCAAAGGGGCAGGGACGGGCCCATCAAGTAGTTCTCAGCATAGAGTACCACCTCCTCACATGCCTCTTCTCAATCGGGAAGGTATAATTTCAGGTTGGCAGGTCTGCAAGTGCCATTCATTAGATGTCAGGAAGGAGTGAGCTCTTCGTGACAGCTTGTGTATAGGGTGAAATTGTGTGTGTCAGGGGCTTGCCTACCCATGGGTTGCCCACAAGGGGTTGACTGACCACAAACGGCATGGAGCAAAGTGAAAAGTGTGCTTAGTAGAGGTTTGCCCACCTAAGGATGCTTGAGTGACTGGAGAGTAAGGGGTGAAAATTGTACACAGCAGGATCTTATCCACGTGCATGGGGTTGGTTGCCCAAAGGGAATGGATGTTCACAAAGAGTTCAGAAACCAATTAAAAGCAGAGGTTTGGCCTCCTAAGGATGCCTGAGTGTCTAGAGGAAGTGGGCTCTCCATAAGTGGTTGTGGAGGCAGCGAAGACCGAGCGCAGCAGGGAGTTGTCCACTCAAGTGTGGTTAGTTGCTCACAAGAGGTTGACTACAGGATGAAGGCTGTGCATAATAAAGGCTTGGCAAAGGAGAACTGGTATTCTGAATGGAGTGGGCTATCTGAGAGGGCTGGGTTTGAACAAGGTAATGTGCAGTTCCTCCTTTATACACAGATGGCTTAAGACGGGAAACAAGGAATACTGGGTAGATATTTCATTTATCAGGTAGTTTAAGCTGAACTACAGAAGCCCCCACTAACTAGAGTGATTTGAATTTCACTTTGAGCCCAGTGGCTTCCTTATAGGCACAATTAAAGAAGATGTCCTGTGTATGTTTTGTCACCCTTCTTTGCCTTTGGGGTAGAGGTATGGTGGCACCTGACTTGGGCACCTAAGGTTCCCCACGAGTGTGGACTGAATTGTTTTAGGCAAATATAGCAAGGGGAATCCACTTGCTGCAATCTGCTTGATTAGCCATTAAGCAACATCTGTTGTATTTGTCTCTCTGTCTGCTCATCCTTTTGAGGCTGATAATGTGGTTAACAGCCACACCCCAGTAGCACTATAAATATCATGAGTAATATATGTAGATTAACAAGCAACCACTGAATACTGTGCAAGCTTCCGTCTATGTAGACCATGTTCGGGGCCTCGTTGTGTGTTCTAGGTGACTGACAATTGCAAACAAGTGAGCACTGCCCAGGATCAACTACATACCTGGCCACGGGCCTCACTATATACTTATCTACATGCCTAGCTACAGTTCTACCTAGAGCAGGGCACAAAGTTTCCCAACATCCCAAATGCAAGTTTAATCTCTGCAGTCGCAGCATGGTACAGAACCCAAGACAGTAGTTGTTGTGTTCATACCCTTAGCTGAGCCACATGCACAAATAAAGGTACCAAAGAACCACAGGTATGGAAGAGGAGGAGGCCACTGATACAGCTCATCTGACCTGTGACATTAAAACATCAGGAGATTTCTGAACCCCAAGTACATCCCCAGATGTGGCAATCTAAGTTGTCCAAATACTTTGTGAGAGGAAACAGTACAGCCCTCTGCCAAGAGATCTTCAGAAGACACAAATGGCTGGGAGACAGACTACACTCTTCGAGGTTAAAGTTCCATAATAGAAGACAAGGGTAAGACGAGGCAAACACAAGTACAAGGACAGAGAAACAGTTAAGGAGGGTGACAAATTCTGAAACATTCCTCTTCTAGCTGGGACTCCATTATAATTTTCTCCACATAAATTCAATCACAAATAATATGCCAATGAATGAGGCAAAACACGTGAATGACTCTGGGCCACGCCTGGAAAGAAATGAAAGAGCAAGTATTGTTTGTACACCCAGGTTACACCCCGAGCAAGAACAGAAGGGGTAAAAATCTCAAAAAACAACATCTCAGGAGTGAACTACTCTTACAAACCCAGGGAGTGGAGTGAAATGATATCCAAAGAAGTCACAATATCGGAATGATACATAAATGACTCAGGGCCTCATTTAGAGTTTGGTGGATGGGTTACTCCATCAGAAATGTGACCGATATCCACTCCTCCAGTATTACAAGTGCATTATATCCCATGACACTTGTAATAAGGAAGATGGGATATTCGTCATGTTTCCAACTGTTAAACCTGGCATCCTTAGGGTGGTTTTACCCCAGACTTTTTGCCTGTACCACCTGTTTGGTTGCTGTATCTTTTTGTTGTCCTTCGGACTCTGAGCACTTTATCACTGCTAATCAGTGCTACAGTGCATGTGCTTCTCCCCTAAAACACGATAACATTGGTGCATCCACAATTGGCATATTTAATTTACATGTAAATCCCTTGTCGAGTGGTATACCATTTACTCAGGGCCTGTAAATTAACTGCTACTGGTGGGCTTGCAGCAATGGTGGTGCCACCCTCTTTACTTAGCTCTGTAAACATGTCTCAGGCCTGCCACTGCAGAGCCTGTGTATGCAGTCTCGCTGCTACCCGACTAAAACCTCTTGCAAAGCCCAGAACATACATATATGTCACTGCTAAGCTAGGCAGTACATAGCCAATAGGGCAGGGTACCATGTAAGCAAATGGCAGGACATGAACCTTTAAGTTTTTCATGTCCTAGTAATAAAAAACTCCTAAAGTCATGTTTCATTACTGTGAGGCCTGCCCTTCTCATAGGCCAGCATTGAGAATTCCTTACAAGACCTTTAAACTATAATTCCTGATCTGAGAGGAGTAGCAGCAAATGTTTAGTACCATTACAATGGTAATAATGAGTTCTCTTTACTGGTAAAGTGGAATTTAATATTACTATTTTAGAAATGCCACTTTTAGAAAGCGGACATTTCTCTGCTCTTTCTCCACTGTGTGCCTACAGCCTATCCCCAATACACGTCAGGGTTGGGCTGGGTGAAAGCTACACTTGTGCATTCCCTTCAGACACCACAACACAGGATACTCAGCTATAGCTGCATTCATCTTCATACTGATGGGTCTTTTGGAGAGGAGGTTGGGAATGGCTCACACTTACATTTCAAAAGGTAGTGACTAGAGTCCACACAAAAAGAGTGGATTACCTTTAACTGGCAGTCTGGAACCGAGGCTGAATTGAAAGGGGGACCTGTACACTTCACAGGAACTATTTTGTAGTCGCCCCCCACCCATCAAAGACACTTGTTAGCATAAGTGCTTGGTCTCTTGACCCACTCAGCAGGACACTACTGAACTAAGAAGAAACTCTGTTGGAGTAAAGGCTGCTGTGCCAGGAGGATTGCCACTCTTCTGTGACTGACTGTTCCCAGGAACTGCTGCCCTGCCGTGCTGTGCCGCCCTGCTGCCTGCTGACCTCTGCCCTGCAACCAGAATCCTAAGGTCCCCTCCAAAGTGATTCCAAGGACTTGCTTGCTTGCACAGAGTGTCATCTACTTGCGACACTAATGACCATGTAAGCAGGTTGTGGTTTGCCCTTCTGTACACTCCAAGGCTACTGTGTCCAGGACCTCATCATCAGCTGTTTTCCATGGACATTCACACCTCCGAGGTCCTGCTCCACAGGACTATCTCTCCATCCTGCAGAAGGACATCCGAGTATTGGTGAGTGCGAGTGAAGAAGGTAGCCCAGCACCCAACTTTCCAACATCATCCACGCATTTTCATCTTGCACGGCCCGAACTGGGAATCAGTGCTTGGCTTTCCGGGGTGGTCCTGCTGGAGAGGATTGCACTCTGTGCTCGGAGCAAACACGACATTGCAGGATTGTACACGCACACCACATCTTCTGCATCTTGTCTTCTTCTGCGAGGAGCGGTGCACTGCAACGTGGCTTAGCCCAGACCCGCCTTTGTGCACCATCACTAAAAGGAAGCATGACTTGTCGATCAGTGGCTGCTGTCTTCAGAAGAAGCACTGTGGTTACGGGGATTGTGCGATCGCTACTGCTGCCCCTCCTCCCCCCCACCATGGCAGCTAGTCGGGTGGTTTACTGGAAGGCATTTCAACCTTCTCAAAACAAGGGATGAGTAGAGTCCCAAACCTAACTTGGCTATTACAATGTTCTTGCCCTGGAAAAATGACCGCAAAGGATCGAGATGGGAGCACACTTGATCTAAAGCACTGCCTGGGCAATTATCTATAGAAAACGTACTTACATTTCTTGATGTACTGATTGAATCTCTGGCTTCTTCCTCTTATTTGACAGAGATAAATATTCCCTATTTTTTTTTATAAAAACTGGTCTAAAGTCTTTTTCTTGTGGTGTCATCATTGGGTTACTATCCTGGAAGTGTTGAACTAATCTTTACCACATTGCCTCTAACGCTAAGCCTGCCTGCTCTGCACCAAGCTACCAGAGGGTGAGCACTGGTTAATTTAGGATGTACCTGACTTACCCTGACTAGAGTGGTGGTCCCTACTTGAACAGGGTGCAAACCCCTGCCAACTAGAGGCCACATTTCTAACAGTAACCCATCTGCCTAGCTCTAAATCAGGACTTAAGTCCCCACCCATCTCAACAGTGGCGTAACAAAACTTGAGGGGGCCTGACACAAAGTCCCTAGAGGGGGCTCCCTCCCCGTGGACACAGTCAGGGTTCTGCCACCTGTGCACAATATAGTGTGCTGAGGGGGGCCCCTGCACCATGTGGGTCTTTGTTACACCACTGCACCTCAAATGGTCTTGTGATGGAAAATGAGATAGCACTTAAAGAATCACAAAACTGTAAAGCCCAGAAGAAGGATATAGCAATATATGAAGCTTCCTATGTGCTAAGAAACCAAATCAATATAAACTACAAGAAATAGAAGACCAACATCAGACAATACACAAATGAGATCAGTACGTATTCTGAACAAGAACTCTGTCAAAACAGTCCCTTGCAAATGGAAGCCATATACTGTATATTGGCACAAGCAAATGAGGACTGACTAGTATCTGGTACAATAAGGGTAAGGGGACCTAATTTTTGATGGGGGAAGAAAACCCCATACCACAAAAAATGGGAGACACTGATCTAATGAATGTTCTGAACTAACATGAAAACCTAGTCTTGCATAAAAAAACAGATATCACCCCCATGTATAATTTCAGTCTACATTAATCACCCAAAATATGCCTCACAGCAGACTGAAAGAAGAAACAGTGGTGACTTGCAGATAGCCAGCAAAATTGAAATTTGCACTAAACAAAAGCCTTAGAAAACATACATGAAAACCTTCTGATGCGTGATATCACTCTACTAGCCAATCCCACACTGAGATTCATAAATGTATATGTACAGTTACAAGGATCTGCAAATCTCCTTAGCTCCTTTAGAGTAGCTGTGAACAAACCTACCAAGCCAAAACCCATCATCCTTATATGTGGCGATTTTAATTGCAAAATGGGTAACCCGGCAAAGGGCTCGGAACAAACCACTGATTTTAAAGCCACATTAGGCATTCTGCAGTCCAAGATCAGTTCCCAAAAAAACAATGGATGAGGAAGCCATTTACATCTCTTCTACAGCAGCGAAGGCCTGATCTCAATGTGCAACATGTACGAAAATGAAGTCCCCCCAAATTCCAAAACACATAACGCCTGTGGAGCACAAATCGTAACCAATTATATCCTTCTCAGATTAGAGAACTGGTACAGATTGGAAAACTCCAGGGTTCAGTGGAGACTAGAAAGTGATCACAATGTCCTTCTACTAGATAGTAATTAAAATATATCCAGCGAACCTAGAGAAATACAAAAACTGAACCGTGAATAGAAAATTGGCAGCCAAGTAAGAGTTAAATGGAGAGTGGTAAAATAATGCAGACACCTCTGATCTTGTAGTAAATCTAAATTATGAAATAATTAAACAAAGGTCAAATTACGAAACCTTCCTGGGCTAACAAGAAATGTTTTCACAAAGTCAAAACCAAACTCAAGAATTTCTGAAAAAGAGAGGGTGGTTCAACAAAGAAAATACTGCTCTTAAAGTGTTTGTGAAAATTCTTGCAATTTCAGAGACAGTCCCTTAAGACTTTAGAAAAGTACGAAACAGCTACTAATCACTAATGAAAAAAAGAAGCCTTTCAGAATAAAACTCTTGTTCTAGAACAAGAGAATGACCTGTGGACGTTGGAGGAAAAGTGGTGAAGGCTAAGACTCAACATGGATCCCGAAAGATGGAAATACACTTACAGATGTCAGGATAAGCCATTTGTCTGCAGTATTTGGTTCCACAAACCAGACATACAACTCTGAGCTAAATGCGATTTCCAATCTACCACCTGAAGAAACGTAACTGGAAGAGAGAAAGCACCAGTGAGAGCTCTTTGTAAAGGCATGTCTGCCTTGGTTGTTGAAGTTGGGAATTCTTGTATAATGAATACATTTCTAATAGCTGCAACAAAGAATGGCCAGAAAAGATTGAAATTGTCAGATCTAACTTCTTAGACAAACATTTGGAGAGAACATCTTGCACTTTCAGTCCGATTTTCCAATGCGCTCAAAAAACAAAAGCAAACTGTATTGATTTAGCCCTGATAACTCCAACTTGAGTCTCATACACCTGATTAGAATAAATACGACTTTTAGTAGGCATTTTGCCACCTTGCAGATGGATAAAAAACTTAGGGGCAGATTTAAGAGCCCTTAGCGTCTCCTTGCTCCACATTAGTGTCATTTTTTTTAATGCTAATGTGGCCCAGTGTGGCCTAAATCGCCACGCCAAATTTACATAATGCATGCGTTTCACCACTTTGTAACCCTCTGCGCTACATTATGCTTGCACCAAGCCGAATGTATATAAAGGGTGCGTTTTGCTGTTAGGCGGGCTGAAAAAAATGGCAGAAAGTAATCTAAGAGATTTCTTTGCGTAATTGTTTTTTGCACTTTTAGCACCTGCTCAGAGCAGGTGTTAAAAGGAGGCACACCACTGTTAACAATGGGCCTCTATGAGCTTTGCAGGATTAGCGTCAACATTTTTGGCACTAATCCTGCAAAGCTCTGAACTAGCGTTTAGTTCCCCTAACTACCGCCATGATGCACTGTATCTTAGATATCTCGCACACATGGTGGAGTTAGAGGGGTGCTATGGGGCACTGGGTACAGCGATACTTTTCTTAAATCAGGCCCTCAAAGTCATAAATAACTTTTACCTAGAAGGCCAAGCTAAACATGTTTATGTTTCCCCATATGTTTGATCTTATTTAGTAAAATTAGAGGGAAAGGCGACTATTCACTCTAAAATTACATGGGTGTCTTACCCTGAAAACCCTGCAAAGAAACAAAATCTAGCCACTATGGAAAACTACCCATGTGGCTCAATGGAAAACTCTACCTAAATTCTATGAAGTTGCCCCATCTATGATGCCATCAGAGATGACACACTCAATCACACTCTCGAAAAAAAATGGTTAGAGACTGATGAAAAAGTTGTTTCTTCCTGCTAAAGGACACCGCAGAAGCGCTAACCAAATGTATGTGAAAAACCTTGTTAAAACCTGGGACCTAAGAGAAAAGATCACGAGAAACAATCGTCAAGCAGAATGTACTTTTCTAAGGACTTGCCTTCTTGTGTAACAGCTAAGAATCTGCAGATTTACCTTTTCTGAAGCTAATCAAGATGTGCATCTCAAATTGCTAGCATCAGTAGTTAAGCAGATTCTTTGCACATTGGTCTTGTAACCATGTTTTGCCATATGAACATTGAGATTTATAGTCATAACCCGGGTGATAGATGAGACCATACAATGAAAAAAAATTGCTTCCTCTTAAGATTTTTTCCTTCCTTTCCTATTTCCCTTTTTGCATTGATTGTTTTAATTATTAATATGTAGGATTTTTTGTGTGAAAGGCAGTGTTTCTCCTGCCGAATGTACCTAAAGAATAAACTCAAAGTCTTTTATAACTCCTATAGCTTCCTCAGTCCAGTACGTCCATGTAAAGGTGCATTATGTCAACATTTCTTGACCTGAAGTTGTAGAACCTCATGGAGAAGATAAAAGGCTCCCCTTATGTACAATGTACCTAGTATATTTCTTTCCCTTGGGTTCTTTCTGAACCAATTGTTCTTCATCAACTTGTCACACTCTGATAGCAACCTGATCATGGAGTGTATCCATGGAATATGTGGCAGTGGTGGTGACAGACCGAATGGTGGGGACGAGAAGGATCTGTTGGCTCTTCCCATTGATTTGAAAAAGTGTCTACTTTGCTGTGTCAGTTCCCTGGTCTATAGGTATATTTATTCTGGAAATAGGAAGAGAGACCATTGAGTGTGTAATGCGTTGACACTTTTCATGGAATGTAGGTATTACAGGTTCATATTTTGGATCCAAACCATAATCTCATGAATTGACGATTCCAGATAATGCCTCCAATGAGTAAAAGCCTCCTTTAACGGCAGTAATTCATGACCATAAATAATATTAGGGAACACAATGGACAGCCTCAAATTCCGGATCTCACTTTGACAATACAGCTTCTATAGCAAAGTCTGAAGCATTACATTTCTACAATGGAAGGGAGTTGCATATTTGGGCATCTTAAAATTGGCTGACCTAACAATCTGCAAGACCCTCTCCTGCTCTTATCCCCATACAAATGGTTGACCTTTCTAAGTGAGCTGTGCGATGGAATGAGCAAGATTAGAGCAATCTATGACTAAATGTAAACGTCAGCAAACCACAAAAATCTTTGGATTCCCTTGACAGTTGTAGATTTTCTCTAAATGAACACAGCTTTGACCCCGTCCAATACCATGCTAATAGCTGAATATTTGAAACTCCTGGGATCTGTAATGCTAATAACGTCACTTGATCAACTGCAAACACACTTTGATCTGCTTTTGCATATTAGAAATACTTTTGCACTTGGATAAGTAATTCTCCCCCATGAATTCAGTGTTGCTTTAGGCCCTCAGAATACATCAGAATGCCATCAAGATACACAATCATGAAGTCTTTTACAAAGTGTTGGAATGCTGCAACCCAAATGGCATGACTAAATCCTTGTAGTGTCAACAGGGAATATTGAAAGCAGTCTTCCTTTCATTCATCTCATGATTTTTTACTAGCTTGCAAGCCCTCTGAGATCCAGTTTCAAGAAGAGTTGGGCGAGATCAGATCTAGAATGATGGAGCTGAGGGGAAGAGGGTATCTGTTTCTAATGGCTGTGTCGCGATAATCAGTGTACAGTCTGTATTCTCCATTTGGTCTTGGTATAGAAAAATACAGGCACAGCTGCAGGTTAGGTTAAATGACTACTGAAACATTTCATTATATTTCGTTATATTTTAAATAGTGTTTTAATGCCTCACCTTCCTTGACTATTAGTGGATATATTCTTCCATAAAGAATACAAATCTTTGGTATCAAGTCAATGTTGAATCATATTCTCTCTGGGGTGGAAGAGTGTCAGCTCTCTTTCGACAAAAGACATCTTGCAACTCTGTAGGCTGCAGGATTTTTTTTATAACCCTTTCCATTTGTGATTGTATCTCTGCCTCTCCTTTGGTTAAAGTTTGTAGGTCTGCAATATCCTTCCAAGGACAGAATTTCCGTCGCAATAAAGTGAACAGAGACGAATTGCTGGGATTTCTCAAGCAATCTTGGGGATACGTCTGAGGTGGGATTATGTCTGGTAGCCAAATGATTCCCAACACGATGGAAAGGTTGTAGCATCCATTATTTCAAATTGTATAGACTTTGCACGTCCTGAATGAGTAGATATAATCACAGTTTTAGTTTCTTTCTACAAGAATCTGGAGGAAAGATTTGTACCATCAGTCATTTTGATTTCTAGAGACTTTTTCTTATCTTCCATCAGAATGTTTGTCTCACGCTGGGAAATGATGCACATGAATCAACAGCTTCCCGGAGTCTATTAAAGCACAAAGTTGAAAGGGTCTATTAATGGTTGTGGTTACTACAAACATGCAAAAGTAAAACTCCATATTGACAGGCGAATTAGATATCCTTAAGCTCGCTCTCTGACTGTCCTTTAAGGATGAGCGGTCTAGTTTCCAACAGCTCAGAGAGTTCTTTACAGAATGCGCTTGTATGCCACACTAAAGACACAGTCCATTTTCAGCTTTCTTCCTCCTTCCTAGTGGGCTAGCGTCCTTCTCATTCCTCCCACTTGTGTGGGTTGCTCGCCAGAAAATATGAACTCTGTTTCCCCAGTAAGATCCGACTACCAAAAGGTGCACCTTTTCTCATTCTTACGGTTCACTTGTTGTGCCTCACATTGTAAGGGTAATTCAAGAAGAGCAGCTGTAGAAGCAGCTCTTTTGACGACCATAGATGAAGTGTCTTATAATTATTCTTTAAATTTTGGTAGAAGCAGCCACCGCTGCTTCTTCTGGCCACAACGCCTCCATTGATAACTCCTGAAAGTAGATAATGAAGGGAATTATATTTTGCTTTCGTTGCCTGAGTGTTAGAATACCTATATGGAGCGATTGTTTACTGTGCCTTTATATGGAAACCACTTGCAATTGTTTAAAAAGTTGCTCATAATTATGTTTGAAACAAGTAATGTTCATGAGAGAACTTTTTAGGTGGTGTTAAGGTACTTGGAGCTTCACTAACTGTTCCTGCTTCATTTCTAGCAGGAACATAGGAGCTATCTTAACTAGTTATCACTCTAGCGGATATACTGGCTTCATCGGAAGGAGCTGCGAGCATACCTTCTTGTGGAACTGCGTGTCACGAAAAATGCTGGATGGTTTCTAACCCATTTTGAATCTTTGCAATGATTTGTCAGGATTGTTAATGTGAAATATAGCCCTAAGCAATATAGCTAACAATCCTAGTCGTCCAGCCATTCCATTCAAGATACTGAATAGTACTACCTCAATTAAGAACCGCAGGAAACAATCGAGGAATGAAAAATACATCAGACCTACTGGTTCAGAATGCTACCAACATCATCCTCGGATTATCACAGAACCATTACTTTGTATTCTTGACAAAACAAAAACACAGTACGGAGTATTTATAAAATGCATTGATACGCAAATCGATAAATGCCCACAACATGAGTCTGTTAGTAGCTCACCTCTAACTCAGCTCGGACGTGCTGTAAGTAGCCCCAGTCATAACTGGCTACAGGTCCAGAGCCAAACGATGCTGAGGAGAGGAGAGCAGCCCTGGGGATATGATGTGGAGACAGGGCGCCTAGTTGAGAGCAGCAACACGATGCCCAAAGCTCAGGTAAAGAGTGGGAAGGCTGAAGAGGTCGAGTCTTGAAGGATTTGCACTTGCAGATCAATGAAACGACCAGAGTTTTGTAAAAACTGGAGGAATAAGGGGAAGAGAGAATGTGAAGGGGTAAAATAACAAAGTGTAGGTCACTTACGACTGGCGATGTGATAAACTGGTACTAAAGACAACAGTCGAAACAATGTTGTCAGGTAGCTAGACAGCGCTTGTGAGAGCCTTATGCACTGGCACTGCATTATTTGACCTGAAAGTGCCATGTCTATCCCAGAACAACCCAGTAAGACACAAGTTACCATGCCAATATCGATGTCCCTGTCTACAGCATTCTTCGTGCCTGATCTCTTTGGAACTTTTATGAGGCATCACTAGAACCTGCGCCGTATGTTCTTACTTCCTGTACCCTACTGACATAGTGAATCAAAACGTTAACCCCTCGAGAGTCAAGTTCCGTTATAAAATCAAAAAAGCCCTCCTACTTTCTAAGATGTATTGACGCATCAGTTAACAGTAGAATGCGCACATCCCTCCAGCACACCTTCTTCCATATCACTTCCTTGATGAATCAGTTCTGTAAAGCAGCTTAAAGCAGTATTGCCTAAGTGTCGGTGTAACTTATAAAGTACATAAAAACTCCGCAAGACTCCGCAAAGTTCTGCAAACGGGCGGAAATATGCACATCGCGCTGCGAGTGCCGATTTTTATTGCCGGGAGCTCGTTCCGCGCTGAAAAATCAGTGTGAACGGCCTGACACAGTGTGTCAAAGGGCTCTGTTTCTTGAGCTGATTTTGCTGCCGCTCAAGTAGATTTTCTACTTGAATGGCAGCTTTCTGACCACAAACGGTTGGGAGCATCAGCAACAACCCGCTGTGGCAGGAATCTCATTGAGTGCCCTCCTAGCAACCGGAAATCTTGCCAGGGCACACCAAATCTTACAGCTGTTGATCCGCATGCAAGAAAAAATATTGCCATGCGGCAGTTGGTGGAATTTGGCCGGATCTCCATATTACAAGTTTAGCGCATAATGGCCAAAATTCTGCCAACTCCTCTGGTGGGGGTGAGCTTTAACACACACTCCCGGTATTGCCAAAACTGTTACTTCTGCTGTATTCCCATATTTCTGTTCTTCCCATAGGAATTCTGTTGCAGCAAACCACTATAGGATCCTCAGATATATTACATTAGCCAATCAAGTTACAATTACCTGTTCCATTCCTTCCTGCAGAGATGACATGGGCATCACAAATGGGCCTCTTTAACGTCTAGTTTCAGAAGTTTTGAACAAAACACTTTAAACTCCCCCTGTTCTCTCAGGGAGGAGTCTGTCTTTGTTTTACTGGATTCTAGGGTTTTCAGACCATGTTCCATTTACAGTGCACCTGCTCAACCACTCTCTCAGCTGTAGGCTCCAATTTAGCCTACACTGCTCACAGAGCTGCAAAGATACTTTCTTTTTCTTACTTCTTCTCCAGTCCGAGTCCCACCCTGAGCTAATTTTCTACTTCTTCCATCAGAAGGAGCCTCTCTGAGCGAAGAACTTCACCTTAGTGGCTTTTTACTTGTCAGTCATAATCTCAGAACACAGCTCCAGTCAAGAACGGCATTCTTGTTGGTTGCGTTTTGAGTGGTGGCCCGCAGTTGCTGATGCTTACTTGAAATGCCTTGGATCATTAATCGCACATATATGTGAAGCTTGGCAGTACAAGTTCAGGTCAACCTGACCCTATCATCTAAATCTCTCTGCTGCTCACTCAGAACAAACACAGCCCCTAGGGGAAGGAATTCACCCTGATTTCTTGGCTTCTCCTGTCCTCTTCTGGACCCCATATGTGACTAAGTAACCGGCTTCTGTGGTGCCAGTCTCCCTTCGGACAGAGCTTAATCTCTCCGAGATTGACAAGGATGTCAGCACTTACCCCACCGGCTCCTCCCGTAAAATCTGTCTGAAGGGAGCCTGGAGATCACTGCTCTACTAGTCTTGGGGCTCTAGGCTATACCACTCAGGAGGGGTGGGGAGCGTTTTACCTTCACCTTAGCTTTCCCCAATGCCATGACCTCTTTCCCCCATCCAAGACTGGTGGGCTAGCGGAAGATGGGCGCTACTGATGAAATCTCACAAACAAATGTCACCAGGAATCACTTTATTATTACATAAGCCAACTTGTAAATTTGTCGCATAGGTGAACATTGCTTTGCCCTTTATTGCTTGATGAATTTACTCTCCCTCTCGCTGGCCATGGAACAAACATGATTTCTTGCGAAACTACAAATGCTTGAGCACCTCTTGTGCTCCATTCTTCTTACGCATTTATATTTGTGTGCTCTTAATGCGATGCTTTTATTTATGACATGTAAGGAAAAAATATGTTATGTTTTTTTTAGAAAGACTACGCCAAAAAAATTAAATATATGATAATACTTCATAATTCATGGCTGTTCTGAGTTTCGGCTGTATACATAACGTGTTCTTTTAACCGTATAAAAGCTTAGCAAATCCCCGTAGAAAGAGAGAAAGTCAATTTTACTCATGCCTTTGCATTCTCAACCAGCCTGTATACTTCATTAGTTTATAGCATTCTAGAACACACAAGCACTTCCCATGGCCCAATCAGAGCTCGTGGCCTCACTCTGCGCACTTGTGCTATGACTAGTCTGCTATACATACAAGGCATCTTGGCGACTATACAATGAATGACAAGATTCCTTCACGCGCCACGGCCACAAGCCCGCGGAGTCCCATCGCCCGGTTTGTTTCTTAAACAGTTGCGCTTTGTTTTCCCCAGTGGGAGAATTATCTTTGTTTACTTCTTATGGCTGAAGATGGTTTAATTACTGCCCCACTTATTTACTGTACATTTTAATTAGTTAATTGGGAAGGATATACGGTGTAAACGCCGAAATAAGAGGGCTGCTCGTGGAGCCTGTCGGAATGAAAGAAATTGAGGTCAGCCCCTTACTGACTACACATTTCTAATGCTGGGGGCTGATTGAATTGTGTTTACATGAGCAGTCGCGACTTCTCCCTGGATCCGGATTTCCCAGAGGAGTTGCCCTCCCGTCGGCGGAGATGACGGTGAGCGTCTCCGGGTTTCTGTTGCAAAGGCCGCCATCGATCGGTTGTTGCTGATTGTCAGGAGTAATGCTCGACTTGCGCAGAAGTGACACCCAGTGTGTTTTATGGCAGTCTTCATAATAACCCAACTGCAAACAAACGTTGCTGCATTTTGATGTCTGATGTGTCCACCTAATTAACCCCTTCAGCACGAGGGGTGCTAGCCATACGCCTGCACTGGGAGATGCACTGGGAAATACAAGGGGCATGCTGATTTTTTGAGGCTAGGGAGGACCCATTTGAAACAGTGTTTGACTCCTTTGCATGTGTTATTTATAGAGTGAGCACCAGACTGTACACAGAAGGAAAAAGGGAGATTGCATTTTCGTTCTGGTCGCGGGGAGGTTCATTATAGACGTTTCACACGGTGGCCCGTGGATAGACGAACCTCAGCAACTTTCAGAACGATTGTTTGACCTTTTATTTTTTAACGCAGAAGTAGGGCAGGATGCACCTCCCGAGATAGACCTGGTGTGGCACAGCACTACAGGTACCAAGAATGTGGCACTTCAACCCCACAGCCACCCGAGGCCGGAACAATAAGTGGCCACCCAAAAAGTATCTGAAAATCAAGGTTTTACGTTTTTTTGCCAGCAGTTTCACAGTTCTGAGGCTCTAGATCGTTGAACGATGTCATATTATTGCAAAATGTGAATTCTTCCTTAAGGCCAAAAATAAGTTTTAATGTACCTATGTTAATCGACCACAGCCTTAGAAGCATCTAGAGTGTCTTCAACATACTCCACTTATTCCTAGGAAATAAACTTGAGAGAATCCATCTGTGTTTTGACGGAAGAGAGAAGATTGAAGACGAGCAGCCACGTTTAGCACAATCTGATGGCATCTTATGAGGTACTTACGTGAATCTAATAGAACAGTATTGCTGAGAATCCTTCGGGAAAAACACCTATGCTTATGCTTTTCAGAGAAGAAATACATGAGTTAGAAATGGGTTAGGGATGTCAATCTAAGGTCTTTAAGGCCCTTACATGTCAGTGCTGGTCCCTTTTGTGACCTAGGTATTGGGGCTGGAGATTTCTGAACCATAAACAGCCCATTCTTCAGTTCCCCACTCCTCACCAACCTCCTCACTCCTCACAGGGCCCTCCATGACTCCGGACCCGCTTACATCAACCACTCTCCGCTCCGCCTCCCTTGCCCTGGCCCACGTCCCCCGCATCCAGAGTGAACACCTCAGAGGACTCTCCTTCCATCTCACTGCCAAAGCCTGGAACTACCTTTCCCCTCCCATCTCCATGCTACCCCCTCACTGAAGGACTTCAGGAAGCAACTCAAGATCTGGGTCTTTGACCACCGCTGTCACCAGACGGACAGCTCCTTTAGCACCAAACCAGTGCTTGGAGACCCCCCCGGAGTGACAAGCTTGCGCTCTACAAGAACCTCCTGATTGATTGATTGATTCACCTTAAGCATGTGGCTCATGCATAACAGAGCAGTGCCCACAGTGAAAACAAGGGTGCAGTATCTGTGTCTTTTTGGCTCTCCTTCCTCCTGCCTCCAGATCGTGCTTTTCAGTTAGGTCTACCAGACACACATTTGTGAGGACGAACCTGACCCTCACAAATGTGAAGCCAAATCTTCATAAATCAGGACAGGAGAACACAAAGTTAAAGAAATTGCTGAATTAATTAATTAATGAAACAGAGGCAAGCACAGTTCACCACATGTGCATTGGAAGTACTTTCAGAATCATATAGTTCAGGAAATAAAACACATTTTAAAAGGCAGCCACTTCATAGGGTTTGGAAGTTTATGTGATTATGTGAAAAATTAGCAACCAAAAATTACAAATATGTTATGTCCGAAATAATGATGGAAAAGTAAAATATTGAAAATTGTTTGTGAGAAATATACCTTTAATTACAAATAATTCGTTTTATTTAGCCACAATATTCTTTATGTACTCAAGTGAGTTCTACGAGCACTTGAATGTACAAATAAGCCTTATTTTGAGTAGGTTATAGTGTTTCATTTAAGTTATGTAATTATATAGACCTTTAAAACAAGTTGTCACATAGTGGAGCAGCATAATTTAGTCTACGTCCTCCTAACATCATGTACATACATTTATGCACCTATGTACAACATTTATATTCAAAGTGGGGTCTGATTTTATTAACATGTGTGGCACATTTAACCAAAATAATACAATGGAATCATTGTGATTACTAGAAATTTACACATATCTGCATTTGACCAATTCATAGACTGATGTAAACATGATCAACATATAGTCACATTTAACATTGATAATTTCTTCTATTGATTTATCATAGTGTAATATGTATCCATTTCTTTCCTTGAGTTAACTTAGCTTGATGCTTGGCCTGAACTGTAAATGTTTACTTTAACATTGCCAGCATGCTGCTCTTATTCCTTTCCAGGTATGTCATGGTTATTCTTGTTAGCTAGTGAAAGGCTTATATTTGTATATTAGACTACTGATAGTGATGACTGGGAGACAAGAGTTGGCAATGATTGTGAAGAACCAACAGTGAGAGAAGGCCTTCTGTCCATGGTGAACCAGGAGGAAGCATAATTCAAAGTTAACAGCTGCATATCTAATTATTTTGAGATGCAATCTTAGGCAGTACATCGACTCCTGTCAAATGTGGTTACCTGATTGCCTTCCAGTGGTGGGAAGGAGATATGAATGTTCTGTTACACTCTTCCTATAAGTTAAAAAGGACTGTGCATCGGGTCAACATAAAGTCCATCTATACCATCAGGAAATGTTGAAATAATTCTTAGCTATCTCACAGTGCCCCATCTGAACCCCTAAACTTACCAGGGTAATATAAATAATACAGGCAACCTCAAGCATGACTTCTCGGATTCCCAAGGGAATCATGGAAACAGTTCTACTCTTTCATTGTTACTTTGCACAGCCAAGGTAAGACATAAGAAAGATACGAAAATGTCTTTCCAAACATTATTCTTGGATAGAAAGCATGAACAGTTACTTGGCAGTTGAAACAAAGCATGGTAACCAGCATAATAAGAATGGTAAAAAAGACAAACAATTCAACCATGATAATATTACTGTGTTGGTACACTCCTATCTGTTACTACCTACGCTATTGAGAACATAGTGGGATTACTCCCGTCATATAATTGGGAAAAGCCTAACATTCCCAAACCTGGGTAAGATGTACAGGAAAACCAGGAAGCCGATATGACAAAGTGTAGTCTATCGCCCTTTGCAGGATGGAGGTCAGAGCCAGGACGGCTGCATCTCATTCACAGTGCGTTCCATGATAATCCCAGCAGAAGTGCTCCTCTGTCAAATGTAGCACAAAGGCAGTTTATATAATGAAAGCACTGTTCAAATTGCACTGTGTCAGAGGTGCAGACGTGATGCAATGATTTGTCTGTGAATATGGAGGTGTCTCCAGTGGACAGTCATAATACATCACGTTCTGTGTGCCTAACCTTGGACGGGGTGAGCAGACTTCATGACAGCAACACTTACAAAGAATAGACTGTATGTACAGTGTCTTCTCAGTATTATCGCCTGAGTGTAAAACTATGTAAAAAGTCATCATTAGAAAAAGATGGCAAGCAAAAATGTGCAATATAAAATGAAAACTCTGTGCAGGCCCTAATTTGCTTCACCACATTTCTAGAAACTGTTGACAGTATTTTTAATTGGTGTTCCCATAGTTGAAAAGACAGACTTCATCTTGAATTTGAGAGGGAACAGATCTCTCTCGCTGCTGGGCTTTTCCAAGTGTAAAGTTTCATGCTGAGCACTCTTTCCCTTTTCTTTCAAACTTCTCCTGAAGTCGAACTCCTGCTGACACCTTCTACACTCCCCTTTAGAAATCTTTCTAGATAATCTGTTTTTAACATATGTTTAGGAAAGGAAAGTTTCTTTATGCAACTCCTAATTGCAACAATTTGTGTTCTTTGCATTGTGGCTGTTACGATTTTGTATCTCATTTTATTATGACTAAATTTACTGAGACATTTTGATCTCCAGGCCGTATTGTTGTATCTTTTGAATTTATTTTTGCTTTGCATATAGATTGGCTGAATTAATGTTCTAAAATAAACCTTCAAGGGTGAAGAAATGTATTATTGGTGTTCATTGTGGAGTCACATTGGCTTCACAGAATTTGAAATGCATTTCTGAGGCTAGCTCCTTTACATCACTCAAAGTTGACTAACAAAGGTCCATACGACCAATGGGGAAATATATTTGATGTTTTCACTAAGAGATTGAGGTTCAGATATTTACGCTCCAGCAACAGTATACTGCCCTGAATAAGATATGTAATGCCAAAAATGGCTTGCAACTAAAATTTAACTTTAACCACAGTTTTTAAATATTCAAAAAAATGTATTTAAGTATCGAATACCATGTTTTTGAAAGATGCCCATGAAAAACAAACTGTGTTTTTTAGAATTGAGGGTTCCTTGGATGCACCACAAGCTTTTCTGTTTTTCTAAATATGGAATTTTATGTAATTTTGAACGCTCTTGATAAGGTTAACATGGAGATCAGAGAAACTTCGATATAAATAGTGGTCACAGAAGAGGCCAGAGGGTTTTCATAAATATGAGAAGAATTGAAGTTTACTAAATGGATGTTAAGCATTCCTGCATAAATGGAGAAATTTTAAATAAAATGATTTTTCATGGAAAAGCTTGTTTTTAATTTGAGGAATTTAGTTTCTTTTTCTTCCAAATATTTTCTGCTTTAACAATCATGCTTTTCAATTTTATTGAATCACCATTTTTCTTCCATCATTCCTCTAAAAATGCTCATCTATATCTAGTCTATGTGCAGACTTCCTCGGAAGTAAACAGTTACAAATGCACAAGATGGAAAAAAATCAGGGAAACTACCCTTAATTCGCATAGGAAGCTGGGCATGGAAGCTTAAGCTATTTTTTCAGCAGCAAAAGCATGGTTCAATAAAATGTACATACTTTAGTACTTTAGATCACTTCTTTGAAATATGACGGGTGCTAACTAAAAATGGCATAAAGGTCTGAAAAGAGTTCTAATACCATAAAGATTAAATCAGATAGTTTGGAAAAAATTAGGAGTTAAATAGAGGGAGGCATTAGCATTTGGCAAAAATCTGTAAGGCAAACCTTTTTGACACATTCCCAGGTTTACAACTCTTTATAAATCTGAGAATGCCCACCAATCCATGGGTGGATGCATAGAAATGTTCACAGCACACCAATGGAAAGCCTCCCTGCTGCAAGGTAAGGCAAGGTAGTAAAATGAACTGCCTTGTGTTACCATGGATTTACTAAACCAAGCAGACCCACGCATCCCTCAGTAAATCTCTGTTAAGGGCTTGCGTAGGCTTATGTTGCCTTGCGTGATGCAAGGGCAGTGCATGTCCTTAGTAATCTAGCCATGAGTGTCAAGTTTGGAACTAAGCAGAGAACCCTGCATCACTCTTTGCACAGGAAAAGACAATTCATCAGCAGAAAATTACATTTGTAGAGTTCTATAGGTTGAAAAAAGTACATCTTTAATGATTTACACATTATTTAAATACCCTCTGTATTACAACCAAATATTGTGCAGTTTTTAAAATCCATACAATGTGCAAAGAAATTAAAATAGTGTGGAAATACTTAACAGTAAACACTTTTTTATGGCAAGATTCTGATTATAAGCACACTGCTGGTAGCAAGTGACTGACTGTGCTCTGAGCAGCCATCTTGGTAGTATGAACCAATGACAGGTACCCAGTATAAAGGCCCCGGGCTCCTGCCTGCTAGTCGCCATCTCCTATTGCCAGCGCTAGCTTCTCTCTGTCTTTCTCTTGTTCTTGGCAGCTTGTTGCTGCCTAGTTTCACAGCTGCTGTCAGGTTTCCAGCTTTCCCATTCCCTCCCCCACTGAAGCCCCGTCCATCCCAACACCACCCACACCATGTGTCCACTATTCTCCCTAATGTCCTTTCACTCGTGAAACACTCCACAGAAAACTGGGACCTCTTAACTAGCAACTCACCCGGCCAACTCTTTCTGACTGAAGTTTAGCTAAACCCAACATCCAACGCAGACATCGCTGCAGCCATGCCTCCCACCTACAAAATCATACACCAAGACCATATCCACAAACCAGGCGGAGGACTTGTGATCATCCCCAAATACATGATCAGCTGCACCACCTCTATGAACTTAGACAACAAACTCATAGAACATTTACAAGTCAAAATAGGAATGACAGCAACACCACCGTAAAGTGTTGCAGTTTGGACTCTTGCTCTGGGTGAGACTGCAGGTTCAAGGATGACAGTACTTATGTTTGTAGGCGACTATGCCTATCCTACAACAAGTCGCAGCTGTAGTCCCAACCCTTCCGGCTCACTAGCAGTACCTCACCAATAACCCAAATAGTTAAAGTTGATCTTTGGAAGCTTTTACGCATGGAGTCAGAAGTATGACATCTCAGGGAGTGCCGTGGTTAAACGGAGATTACCCCTTTCTCACAGATATATCATGTCTCAACCAAACACAGGCAATAACGAAGATGCTGTAATGTTTCAATAGTTTTTATTTAATACAGTCTGCAATCTGCTGTAAATCATATGGGCTGCAATGATTCGGATAATGAACCCGTGCAAGAAATAGAATTGTAAAGACAAGGGTCATGATTATAAAGATCCCCACCATCTTGCAATAGCATGAAAAGTCATCGAGTGTTTGATATGTCCTAATACCCTACCATAATAGGCCTAACCTTCTACCTAGAGGAGAGCTGGGTATGTTAAACCTAATCTGCCAATGCCATGTCCCTGGAAGTATCCCTAAACCCTTGTTACCTAGGAATGAGGTCTCGTGCTCAGACTCTGAAGGAACACGAAGTCCGGGTCAGTGTCAAGGCGACGTGCAGCATCGATAGCAGCGATGGTATCTGGTTGGAATCCCTCTGATTATCTGTATAAAGTGTGATGTATTTGTACAGATCTACCTGGACCTTTGACGTAAGTTGTTCCAAAACAGTAGATAACACAGCATGCTTGGGACTGTAATTTCTAATGCGAGCACCTACAGTTTGTTTGTCTTTGTTGCATGAGTTGACGCCTTAGTGCAGTGACACTGATAACATAAATCTAAACAAAATGGCCTAACTATAAACAAGGCAGCCATCTTAGAAGAATTAATTAAACAAATGGTCTAAGACAGGACAAGCTAAGTAGGTTAAAAGTCACTAGGTGACTGGGGCACGAGTCTGCAAGCCAAAGGCTAAGCTAACTCCTGTTATCCCATTAAAACAAACTAGGATTCACTATACCCTCCCCATTGCAGTAACAAGTATGACGCCATCACTGGACGCCACCGAAGGTGAGGGAATCCAAAAGCTAAAAAACGGCTCTGGACTAAAAGCAACGCATAAAAACAAAGTTAAAAACATAGTTTAAAATTAAATGTTCAAAACATACAAAAGAGACTTAAAGTCAACCATGACAAGCACAGCAGGCCAAAGTAAAAATCATACATTGGAAGTCAGTTTGGTAAAAAAAAAAATGATTCCAATCATTGTGGCATGGAACTATAGTCGTGATCTTGAAGACGTGCTCCGAAGAAGTCACCTGCTAAAAAGTCAACAAAAAATGAGGCTAAATTGTCTGATGTAAGATCGATCACTTGGGCGGATGGATTCACGGAGCAAAAGTGTGCAGTGGTCTCTTGTGCAGGTCCACCTGCATTAGTGCCGTCTTCCGTAGAAGGAAGAGCCAACTCAGTCAACATCGAGTGTTCATAAGTGGCCTCGCGAATCAGTCTTAGTCTCATAGGGCACGACTGTGTATGAACCCTTATCGGGGACATCAGCAGTTCTTGGTCCACAGGAGGTACTGGCAAGACAGCAAGACACACTGTTGGCAAATGTTCGAAGAAGCATCATATGCAGCGAAAGACAGGCTGCACGCACCATAGGAGTGGTCGAAATGACAATGACCAATTCCACTCTAGTTCCCCCAGCAAAGAAGCGTCGAAGATCTAAACCATGTGTTCACTGCACAGTTGTGCTGGTGGCAGCGGCTCCATCGCTCCGTGTAGCTGTAAAGAAACAACCACTGCAAATCAGAAAAAATAGCAGTAGTATTCGGCCAAATAATGCCAAAATTACAGGAAAGCCACCAAACACACTTGAAAATAGTGAATGGACGGCCGACAGGATGACTCCGAAGATAGTCTGGAAGACGGACACAAATCCAGACCTGACAGCCTTAAAAAAATGGACAATCCCAGTAGTGCTCAAGGTGTTGAAAATTCTGGATACCAGCTCACCAAAATGCTTGGGAAAGTTGGTATTTAATAGGGATTGTATCTCGGCTGATGATCTTGCAATCTGGAGAACATACGTCTCTGTAGCAGATGTCAACGTGACCTGTTTTTGAAACAGTAGCACCTTTAGCCTACTCAGCTTGTCATAATTTACATTAATAGTATCAATGTGAGGCCACATTTTTGATACCTTTATCTCTTGTGTGCGGGGGAATAAAAAATATCCACAACACGTAACGACACAGCTTTGATCGCTCAGCACCATATAACTGCCATTGGAAAGTACATGAAATGCTGGTCGAATCAAAGAGATGGGAGTACCCTTTAGGAAACAGGCCAAGTTCCTGACCCCTGCATTGCAGGGACACCTGCTTTCAGATCATTGAATGACTAACAGTAGTCTCACATTCGCTTCCGCTAAGAAATACCTCTGTTTCGCCGATCAAACATTTGTAATCAAAGGGCAACTCTCACTCTTCCTTAAAAGCTATCACCCAGACGCTCATACCTGCTCACGGCAAGATGTTTCAGGCATTTCGAAAAATGAAAGGTGGATATGTGCAGATTAATAATGCCATGTAGGAGCCAGACAGTCTACGGACTCTGTTCTATCGTAAAAGGCAATTTTTCCAACTTTTCTATATGAAGCATGGTGAAACTCACTTCCCTTTTAGCCATTGTCTATTGTTTCTCGGATAAAGTAAAAGCAGCGAACAATTCACTACCGTTACTGTATCTCCATGGAATACAGCCATTTTTCAATGTTTGTAACATCCAACCAAGCTGCATAATAGAAAGCAGCTGACTTTGTCCATGGTATAAACGGGACATATCTGACTGAAAGATATCAATCGTAGATGACACTCTGTTTGTTAGTGAATAAATTCTGTTGGACAGGGTGTTCATGCCATTATCAACAACTGCCAAAGCCTTTTCTAAGTTTTCCTTATCAATTTGCCTTAAACGAGCAGCAGCTTCTATCAGAGAAAGTTTCCATATCTCATTATACATAGCATACATAAATCTTTTAGAGCGCTGTTTCCTAGGACCAAACAAGAAATCCTGCAAGTCTATATCTTCAGAAAGTGTGTTAAGGTGTTCTTTAACTGTGGCTAATGGGTTAGACTGTACCCATTGTTGACACAGTTTACCCACACTGTATGTAGTAACTATCCCTGTGTGTTTACCTGAGATGAAGCGAGGATCTGGCCGGCTAATCTTAAAACCCCCTGAGAAATTTAAAAAACATGCCTGGCATCCATTGGTGTCTATTGGCTAAACTAACCACCTGCCAGGACTGGAAAGTGAAGAATTATAGGTACCAGCCTGAACTAGTGCATCTTGCTCTTCTTCGGTGTTATTCAGAAAGAATTGCCAATCATTAAACTTTGCTGGTGTGGGGATACTGGGCCTGTTCATTTCTTTTATTTTTGCTAACCCAAGGCTGGACGTCTGTTGAACAGTGTCATTTAAAAAAATCATTTGTACAGGAATCAGGCATGCTCTGAAAAAGGCTTCCCTACCCTGTATTTGCCAATCTTGTGTCCCCCATACAGTCTTTAAATCAATATTGTTCTTCCAGTGATCGTAACCTTCAATGGCAAGACAGGAAACAAAGGCATCCGAATAAATCAGTTTTGTATATGTCAGCAAAATTTTCCTAATTTTTGAAGGAGGCAATTTGAAAAAATATGACTCGGAATTTCTTGTGTCATGCCCAGAAAAATAAGTTAATTTTTCTAAATAACTTTTTGGGCTCTCCACCGGTGGCGTTAAACAATGTTCCCACTGTGTGTAATTAAGTACCGGTCTATGTCTAGTTGCACGGTGCAGGTAGTAATGTCCCCAATTATTGTAGCAGAACATTTCCCCATAATTCATTGTATTTGCATATACATCATTACTTTATAACACTGAATAGTCCTTCATTTCAGTTAACATAGAATCAACTGTCTGGACATCCCAATCATCAGATACAACACTGGGTGTGATAACATCTGTCATGGATATCTTGAATACATATGGAATTTGAATTACCTCAATTGGCCCATATATTTCAAAAGGAACTTTGCCCCACACAATCCCATCAGAAATGGGTACAGCTGAAATGTTCACTGGGGACAAGTCTCTGTAGACCTCGTGTGAGGAATGATATGGCGTTAAGACTTCATCTATTGGTGCGACAGTGGCGCGTTCGGGAATTTAATGACCATTTATAAGTAAGAAAAAAACAGTCACGAAACCAATCCACATAAATAAGGTAGAAAATGTTAGGCAGAACCATAAATAGTTCCATGTGTATATCAAGTAATTCTTTTCAAGCCATTGATATAGCTTGTGTGTTTTTGAAACATTTTCAATCGCTGGAGTGGATGAGTCTGAAGAAAAGTCATCAATGTCAATGAAGTAACCAGAGCCAGTCTCTGCAAAAACAGGAGCAAGTTCAGTACTTGTAGATGTGTTCACTTCACATGGCGGCTCATAGTAAATAGTGCCATCAGTCTGTGTTGTATTGGTATATAAGACGGCCAATTCTTGACCAGGTTTTGTCGTGGAAGTGGTGACTGGAACCAGCAAGAGCTCATTCTCTGCCCTCCCCATGGTCGAGGAGGAATTTATAGCATTGTTGGACGTTTTAGCATAGTCCATAGTAGTGTTGGTCACTCTATTCTGAAGAGGAATGTCCTGTTGGGTAGTGAGAGGGGATCGGGAACTACCCAAGGGACCTCGGGGTCTACTGTGGAGGATCGGCCACATGGTTTAGTTTGACATTGTCAATTGAAACAAATCTGTTTCCTCGGGAACCCGGCAATGGTGGTAAGATTACAGTTCTGGTACCTTGTATTCCCAAGACTGAGACTGATGCTCTATAGGATGGACTGAATTCCTTCTTCATATCAATCTTTTCACGAACCAGATCCCCTATTTTAGGAATCCAGCCAGTGGAAGTTGTTGGTATATCCCTCATTCCTAAGGTGGCAGCACTGGTGGATGATTTATCATCTCAAAATTGCTGAAGCTCCTGTAGGAGAGTGAGACGTTCAATTATGTCAAAAGGTGTTTCTGCTACCACCATACCAGAACCATCAAGATCTGGGACATACATAGATATCCCAAAGAGAACTTCATAGGGAGGTCGTTCCCCCAAGGACCGTCTTGGCAGATTATTCAGTGCTCTCTGGACCCCGTGTAGGTGATGAAGCCAGCTGCGGCCAGAACCTAATACTCTAGCTGTTAAGGACTGCTTTAGATCACGGTTGCGCCTCTCCACAACTGAATTTCCCTCGGGATGGTATGGTGAGGACTAATGGAGTTCAACACCCATCGTCCCCATGGTGTCCCTGAATGCCTTAGAGGCAAATGCAGGGCCCTGGTCCGAGTGGAATGCTGCAACCGCATATGTACCGATAAAGATCAGCAAATCTTTTATAAGAGTTTGAGCGTCAGCCAACCGCTGCGGCCATACCCACAGCAATTTAGAACAAGAATCTACAGCAACTAGGATGTATTTGTATGCACCATCAGGTTGGAATGGACCACAATGGTCCAGGTACACACATTGTAATGGCCTACTGCACACTACGAGGGATGTCTGTGGTGGGAGTTTGATATTAGAGCCCTTTATTTGCTGGCATATGTCACAACAAAGGACGTATTGCTTTGTCTGTTTGTATTGACCCAGCCACCAGAATCTTTTCTGTAAGAGTGTTACTGTGGCCGAAATATCAGCATGAGCAGAAGTGACACCCTCATGCGCTGCTTTTATGAGATCTAATCTCTGGTCTTCATTGGAGATTTCTCGATCTCCAACCCCAGGAAGTGTTGCATAAGCAACATTCTGTGCACTGATGTGGTAAGAATATTTTGTTGGGTACCCTTTCGGGAGAGACTTGCCTTCAGCCAAAGCTTTCACATCAATCACTATTTCACTATCCAATCTCGTATGGGAACGAGTCACTGCAGCCACAGAAGCCGTAGCTACTGCAGATTTGGCTGCTTCGTCAGCCAAAGTGTTACCAATAACGTGTACGCCTACACGTTGGTGGCCCAATGTATGTACTACATGGACGCACAGTAGCTTATCCTTAAGATCAGCTCTCTCCCCCACAATGTCTTGTGTTTTATGGTGTTCCCTTTAGAATCTCTAAACCTGTTCGGTTTCCAAAGATTAATATAATTATTGTAGGACTGAACACAGTAATAAGAATCACAGACTATCAAAGTCAGTCTTCTTGTCTCTGTTTTTTCTAGCACTAAAATAAGGGCTTTGAGTTCATCTAACTGAGCTGTGCAGTCCCCTAGGGTCTGCGTGTAGGTGTTATGAGGGTGGAAGACTCCTTCCTTCATCACTCCACTCACGGCCTCTCTTTTATGACAGACATCTGAACTGCAGTTAGAATTTTTCTATGGGTGCAAACGTTGCTCTGTATTTGAGTATAAATGTGATTTATATGCTATGGGTACCATGTCATCCTCATTGAAGGTGACATACGTAAACCCAGGGGCACTAGCAATTATTTTAATAACCAAATTATTTTTATTATCACGGGTGTGTAAGTGTTTAGCTTCCAGCATGTCTTGTTGCAAATCCCTAAGGATGCGTGTGTGTTCAGCTGTCCAGTGTCTGCTGGAAAAATCTGGACGTATTAAGTCGTATTGTGGCTTGATACGTTGTGCATAGTCAGGAATGTATGTTCTGCCAAAATTAAAGAAACCAAGCAAAGACTGTAGTTTCTTTAGCGTATTAGGTGGGTGCAATTGTGCACACTTCTCTAGGAAGTGCGGGGCCAGGCTCTTTCCTTAGTTTGATAGCTCGTATCCCAGGAACAATACACTGAGAAAGGCGATCTTGCTTTTCTTAAAGTTGAATTTATAACCAACTTCTGCAAACCCCAAAATTATTCGATCAGCCCTCACAAGATGAATGTTCAGGTCGTCGTCTGTGAGATAAATGTCGTCCACATAGGCTAACCCCTCAGGATCAATATCATGTAATATTGATGTTACTCGGGCTGAAAACAGCCCTGGACTGTTCTCATAACCCTGGGGTAAACGGCAAAAGCAGTTATGTGAGCCAAATGAGAATGCACTCAGGTCCCGAGTTTCTTCCGCCAAATTCTGGCAGAAGAACCCGTTGGAGATATCCAACGTTGTTTTATATTTTTGCACACTATGTTGTTTATCATTGCCGGTCTATGTGATTTTTGTATCGCATATGTACGTGTATGACTATTTAAGTGTCTGTAATCTAAGACCATTATATAGGAATGGTCTGGCTTCGCAACAGGAATAATGGATTATTCATTGCAGAGGCGCAGGGCTCAATTACCCCCCGATATTCTAGCTGAGTGAGGATCTCCCTCACTGGAGCTTTAGCCTTGTGTTTGACTGGATATTGTGTCTGAGGCTAGGGTGTAGACCTGATAGGTATTACATGACATGGAGAATCCCTGTCCCAACCTGCATGATTGCAGTATAATGCAGGTGCCTGCGCTAGAGCCCATTTGACAGCATAGGCTTCCTTTTCTGCCTCTGGAACAAGGTTCGAGAAAGAAGGCAAAATGACATTTTCCCCATGTGGGAGCTTACGGACGTGTTCGGACGGCCAATCTCTTTCGGATGTCACAATCAAGTTCATCCCAAAAGATCACACCAACAGTGCGTTCCCTGTCTCCCTCAATTTGGATCTTTAGATCATAAATTCTATCAGGTGGGACTAAGCGCCCGTCTGCCATTTCAACTGCAACCAAATCGCTAGTTGCTGTTGCATCCAGATGATCTTTCAGACTCTGCGACATATCGTGACCTCTGCTGCGCTGTCTAGCAGTATCACTGCCCACGTCTTGTTCTTCAGCAAAGTTCTCAAGTGCATTGGCATTTTTTACCAATAGTGCCACCACCTTTTTCTTTTTAAACTGCGGCTTTTGTTGCAAAGTCTTCTCTTCTTTTTAGACTGTAGACTGCGGCGAGTCTTTCTTTTGTTTCACGTATTCAGGACGTCGGTCAGGACGGCCCCCTCTCTCGCTACGCCTATCTGGAGTGTCCTGAAAGGAACGAGAGGGACGTGAATCAGTATATCTATCAGGAGTTCTAATATTCTTCCTATTTCTGAGAGTTTATCTCCTTTTGGAGTCCTCCAGATGCGGAGAGTCTGCTCTCTGCTTCTGTCTGTCCGTAAATTGTTTTGGCTTCTCTCAACGCTTTTTTTGAACTTTCTTGTGTCTGTTTCGTACCTTCCTTAGGGGTGGTACTCTGGTTGGCTACCAGGCTATCCCGTCCTATACTAGCATAGGTATCGGAAATAATTTTTGGTAGCTGTCTCTCTTGATCCAAATGTGGAGTTTCTCGGAGATGCTGGCGTATAGCCAGTGCTACCACTTTCCCTTTAATGTTACTGAGTACTATCGAGGATACTGCATCAAAATTACGCATTCATCTCATCCCTAAATCTAGGGCAGGTGCTGCCCCATGCGCATTCTGTATTTGTTTTAACACCTCCGGTAAATTGGCAAGTGTCGGGGTACCATGTGTGGTAGTATATATTGCAGAGAAGACTGTACCCCATGTGGCACAGTCATCCACAGAGGGAACCATCGCAAAGGGCAAGCACATTGTTAGAATTCTATGTTTCTCCTGTGGTCCTGTATGGGGAAACACAGCTTCCAGCTGATTTGTTTTCTGTGCTATCCAATAAGGTATTTTCTCCCGCTCTGTGGGTACCTTACCCATAATAGTATGCACTATTTGTGGATTAATCCCAGTAGCCAATTTGTATCCAGCAGGTGCTGGTGGTGCTGGACGTGCTGGTGTTGTGTTCAAAGTCTGCATTACGAACTGAACAAGCCATATAATGTTACAATTTCATTATATACGTTTTGCAGATCTGCTACTTGCAAATTTTGTATATCTGGGTGAGGTGTGTATGTGGCAAACATAGGCCACGTAGGTCCGTCATTACTTAAAGGACCTAATCTCACTTGTTGTATTACATGTGGTAGGGTGCCTTCAAACCAGTTCTGATTAGGTGAGCAGTATTTCATGGTACTGGTATGCTTGTTACCGTTGAGGTACATTAGCAATTCTATGTGTGGAATGTGACTTCTAGTCTTCCTCAGGAAAGGTGACCCAGGAATGGAACGTTTCTGTTTGGTAAGTTTCATTAGCTTCTACTATGAATGTAACATCTCCGCCCACATCTGTTAAGCCATGCACTACTAGATGTAGTGTTAATGCTTGTCTAGCATTCTCAGGAATTTCTATGGCATTAGCCATATTTGTGAAATATGAGTGAAGAGATGGAACACCAAATGGGGAGTAAAGTCCTTCTTATGAGTTCGAGCTCAAACAACCTACAGCCTAATTGGGTGTTCCATGTTCAGCTGAGGAGGATTTTCCCAAAGACCACAGACGTCTCCGTATAATGGTACTTAGGGTACCTGTTGTCTGTGAGACAGTGATAGTCAGGGTATCCGTAAATTAGTGCCTAAACACCATCGCTGGTGGCGCCATGTCATAGTTTGAACTCTTGCTCTGGGCGAGACTGCTGGTTCAAGGATGACAGTACTTATCTTTGAAGGCAACTATGCCTATCGTACACCAAGTTGCAACTGTAGTCCCAAACCTTCCGGCTCACTAGCAGTACCTCACCAATAACCCAAACATTTAAAGGTGATTGGTGGCAGTCTTTACGCATGGACTCAGAAGTATGACATCTCAGTGAGTGTTGTGGTTAAACGGAGATAACCCCTTTCCCACAGATATATCATGTCTCAACCATGCACAGGCAATAACGAAGATGCTGTAATGTTTCAATAGTTTTTATTTAATACAATCTACAACCTGCTGTAAATCACATGGGCTGCAATGATTAGGATAATGAACAGTGCAAGAAATAGAATTGTAAAAACAAGGGTCATGATTATAAAGACCCCCATCATCTTGCAATAGCATGGAAAGACATTGAGTGTGTGATATGTCCTAATGCCCTACCATAATAGGCCAAACCTTCTACTTAGAGGAGAGCTGGGTGCGTTAAACCTAATCTGCCAATGCCATGTCCCTGGAAGGAGCCCCTAACCCTTGTTACCTTGGAATGAGGTCTCGTGCTCAGACTCCGAAGGAACACGAAGTCCGAGTCAGTGTCAAGGCGACGTGCAGCATAGATAGCAGCGATGGTATCTGGTCGGAATCCCTCTGATTATCTGTCTAAAGTGTGACGTATTTATACAGATCTACCTGGACCCCTGACGTAGGTTTTTCCAAAACAATAGATAACACAGCATTCTTGGGGTGGTAATTTCTAATGTGAGCACCTACTGTTTATTTGTCCTTGTCGCATGAGTTGACGCCTTAGCGCGGTGACACTGATAACATAAATCTAAACAAAATGGCCTCACTATAAACAAGGCAGCCATCTTAGCAGAATTAATTAAATAAATGGTCTAAAACAGAGCAAGCTAAGTAGGTTAAAAGTCACTAGGTGACGGGGGCATGAGTCTGCAAGCCAAAGGCTAAGCTAACTCCTGTTATCCCATTAAAACAGACTAGGATTCATTACAAAAGGGAACCCTTGCCTACTGACCACCGGGACCCCGAATGGAATTCTGCAACCTTATTGCGGACTTTATTGCTCCTTTCTCTGTCAGATCAAGTAACTACATCCCTCTTAGAGACCTCAACTCCCACCTGGAAGACAAAACAGCCCCCAACTCCACGGTCATCCTCAAATGTCTCAGCAAGCACTGACTCACCCAGCTGGTCAATGGACCTACCTGCACAGCTGGCCACACCCTTGACCTAATCTTCTCCTCTAGCAACAGGATCACCACTACCTATATAACACCACTTGTATGATCAGACTACTACATCGTCCACTTCAGGATACCTTCCCACCGAATCACCCTTCGAAACAAAAAAAACAGCGCAGCATCACAACATTGCAGTACAGTATCCGAAGAAACATGGACCAAGACCCTACAGGAGCACCGCCAGACCCCACTGGAAGTGGTGAATCTAAGATCTTCAATTACTGGATCACCAACTGCTCCAACCACATCAAACCCCACCTCTTATCAACACCAACAAGAACAACAACAAATGGTACAGCTGGTACATGAACGACCTCTGGGATTACAAAAGTCACTGTAAAAAGCTAAAATAAAATGGAGACTTAACAAAAACAGCACTGCAAGTCTCACGTACAAAGCTGCCCTCATTCTCTACTACAAACAACAACTAGATGCAAAGAAAGAGCCCTAACCCTTAGATTTGAAGCCAGCTCTAACAACTGCAAAGAACTCTTTACCATCATCAAGGAGTACTCCAATCCGGCAGCAGCCAACAGTGACACTACCCCATCCCAAACACTCTGTGATGCCCTCTCAAACTTTTTTGACCAGAAGATCGCCACAATCTACAACAAATTTGACCCTCAGCCCAGTGACCCGGGCCTCCTTGAACAGCCAGAGTCCACCACCGCCAACCAACTGGAAACCCCTCTTGAACACTGGCTTGACGAAAACATCCACTAAGAAGCCTCCTCTAGCCCCTGACCCACTTCATCTACACCCAAAGAAGCAGCATCATCTACCCTGCTCTCACCACAATCAACCCCTCCCTAACCAATGCCACGTTATTGGCAAACTGGAAACATACATGGAGAAAGCCATCAATATTCAACTCTCTGACCACCTAGAGCCACCACCAAGTCCTTGACCGATCTCAATCAGGATTTTGTCCTAACCACAGCATTGAAACAGCTCTTATAGTGGCAACCAATTACATCAGAAGCATCCTCAACTGATGAGAAACAGCCTCTGGTTTGAACACCATCTCCCACAATGGACTCGCTGCAAGACTTCACCTCCTGGGCATCTGCAGGCTAGCACTTCAGTAGATATCAATCAATCAATCATTTATTTGTAAAGCGCGACTTATTACCCCAGGGGGTATGCAGGCACTCGTGGTTGTCACTGTGTGTCCGCGCTACTCCTCAAAGAGCCATGTGTTGAGTTTTTTCTGACATCGAGGTGAGTATGCGAGCTGAAAAGGTAAGGGGGGATCATTCCAATTCTTGGCAGCTAGGTAGGAGAAGAAGCGCCCTTCGCAGCAGCTGCGTCGGACTCTTGGGAGATGGGAAAGAGTTGTTGAGCAGAGCTCTCTGCTTGGCTAGTGGAAGGAGAGTCTGCGGTTGATTAGCTTGGGTCGGATGTTGTGGAGGGCTTTGTGGGCGATGATGAGAACTTTGAATTTGCACCTTTTGTGCACCGACAGCCAGTGTAGACCTCTCAAGTCTTGTTGCTGCGTTCTGGATGGTCTGGAGGCGGTGGAGGAGTTGGGTGGGGAGTCTGAGGTAGAGGCCATTTCCACAGTCCAATCTGCTGGTAATGATGGCTTGGGTGAATGTCTTTCTGGTTTCGATAGGGATCCATTGGAAGACCTTCTGTAGCATTCAGAGGTTGTGGAAGCTGGAGGGCGCCACTGCATTTTATCTGGTGTTTGAAGGTGAGTTTAATTTCGATGATGCTGAGGTTGCGGGTGTGGTCAGTTGGTGACGGGGGTTATCCAAGGGTGGAGGGCCTTCAGGAGTCGTCCCAAGGGGAGGGATTGCTTCCGAAGATGATCACTTCCGACTTGTCCATGTTCAGTTTCAAGCAGTTGGATTTCATCCAATTGGCGATGTGTGCCATAGCGTTGCTGAAGTTGTCTCTGGGGGTGGCGTCATCTTCAGCAAGGGAGAGTATTAGTGTGAAAAAAGTTATCCTTTTTGCCCTGATCACCACCCCCCCAAACGTTTGGACTGATATTGGTGGTTACTGACTCTGAATGTGCCATGGGCACTGCTATCTAGTCCCAAGGCCAGTGCTCTTTGTAAAATGGTATATGCAGATGAGAGCTAATTATAATTGGCTCTGACAACCTACCTGTAAGTCCCTAGTGTATGGTAGGGCATGTAGGTTTAGGGACCCCAGTATTGATAGTGCACCCTGCTGTTGTGTCCAGTGTCTTTTTAAAGGCAGGCCTGCATTGCTGGGTGATTTTAAGTTAGAGTTAACCCCAAATTCAACTTTGGAGTTAAAAGTACCTCTTAAGTCTTAAACTACCTTATTTTTAAATATTAGTCACACCTAAGGTCTACCTTAAGTGTCCCAGGGTTGAGTGCAGTGTAAATATAAGCAGGGACTTGATAAAAGAGGTTTTACAAACCCTGGTGAGGGAAAAACAGGCAAATTCGTTTTTCCCTATTGTAGTCAATGAGCCCTGTAGGCTAACATTGGAAGCTGTATTTTAAAAAAATAAAGACTTATTTTCAATATCGATGAGCTAAATATAGTATGTTTGGTACCAAATTAAATGTTATAAAAAATTCAACAACTTGCCAATGTTTAATTTAATATAACTAGCACAGGGAAGGAGTTTTAGAACTCTTTCTGAAAATTAACAAATTCAGCCCTTTAGTGCCATTTCCTGATTGGTGAGCCACTGGCAGCAAGAGCCAGGCTGCCTTAAAGAGGTGTGAAGTGGCCTCGGCTGACACATAGGGAACATCTGGGGTGCAGAGAACTGCTACAGCAGATGGTAGAGTAGGATGGGGGCAGAGTAGCCAAACTGGTCTTCACAGGAGGGAAAGCCACTTGGGACAGAAACTGGACCTTCCCTATTTCCTGCACCCCTAGACAGCTACAAGCCCCACTGATTAGATTAGGAGAGGAGCTGGAGGAGGTGTGGTAGGGAAACTTGACCACACCAGTGGGTGGGCTCAGCCAGCTGTAATTTCTAAGAAGAGATTTCATTCATGTTGGATTTTTAAAGAATGTAGCTTTCTGGGATTAATTTTGTCACATTTCACAGGAAGTGGTCATCCCAGAGGGTGTTGGCCTGCACCCCGTTTGACAAGAGCACCCCCTGCTTGTCACCTCCCTGAGCAAGGTTAAATATGGCAGAGCTGCCCCACAATTCAGATCCCTGCTGGAAGAAGAAGGACTGCCCTGCTGGACCTGTGGCCTGCACATGGACACTGCACTCACAAGGACTACACCAGCTGCACACTTTGGGCTTCAACAAGAAAGGGACTTTGCCTTGCTTCTGCAGCTTCATGAATGGACTCCCTGTAAGCTGCAGGTACAAAGGAGCAGTCTAGAGTCCCTTGCATCAAGTCCTGCAAGAAATGGCCAGCTGACCAGTGGCCATTTGAGGATTCTGACAAGGTGCATTCTGGAAACTGTAGTCCCAACTTCTAAGGAGCAACTCAGAGCTTCTGGAACCTTTGAGCAAGTTTGTGGACACTTTGATGTCATTTTAAAGATAAAAATATATATATTGTTTTTTATAAATTGGTGTTTGATTTTTATTGTGTGTTGTGTTTTACTTATTTACGGTTTTTCTGATAATAAATGCTTTACACACATTTCTCCTAAGTTAAGACTAACTGCTTGTGGCCAAGCTATTAGCTACTAGGGTTTGAGCAAGGATTAATTTGCAGAGACCTTGACTGGACCTTGTGGGGGTTTGTGGCCTATCGCTGAGTGTAGGTCCCTACTTGCCCTTACTAATAATCCACTTTCCAACAATTCGCTTTTTTTTTCATTCTAGACACCAACTTCACCATGAGTAGATCAATGTAGTCTCCTCATCATGCCTCCACATCCTGAGAACGCTATGCAACATTTTCAAATTGGTCCCTATGAACACCAGGCAAATGGCCCCCCAGGCTCTAATCATAAGCAGACTAGACTATGGAAAGGCTCTCTAAGCCGGAATCCCAGCCTACGCCCTACGCTGACTCTTAACCACACAAAACACCGTTGCCAGACTCATCTTGAACATCCCACAAAACATCCACATCTCACTGCACCTCAATGCACTCCACTGGCTCCCTGTCCAGGAAAGATGTGAATTCAAGCTGCTCATGCACGTCTACAACGCATGCCTACAAAGCTCTCCACAAAAACAGACCAGCATACCTCAACCACTGACTCAACTTCTACCAAACGACTAAACAATTTTGGTCGGCCTCCCATGAATCCGCATGCACCCCTCGGATCAAAAAGACCAGATCCAGGGGACGATACTTCTCACACATCGCAGCCAAAGCCTGAAAGGACCTTCCGCTACACCTCAGAACCGCCCTATCACTTATGCACTTCAGAAAGAAACTCAAGACCTGGCTCTTCCAGAGAAAACATAAATGATTCCATCCGCCCACTTTCTTGGGCCGTCTCTCTACCCAGTGCCTAGATATGCTTGTAGGGATTACCTGCGCTTTACAAATCCACATACCATAACATAACATATCATAAGATAACATAACATAACATTCTGACCCTTCGGCCAATGAGAACATAAAGTGAATATACTTAATTTGGAAATGGCATCATTCAAAATGTACACCCATTTTGAATGGTTTGCTTGCTGAACTCGAGGTGCTTTCTAGTTAGTCTCACCAAACAGTGAAGCTGGAATCTGCTAAACGGCACTACTGTTTCTCTTCCCTTGCTTCTGAGAAAAGAAGGTGATTGTGCAAGTCTAGCAAGATATGAAATGTTCAATGTAAGTTTCTGTGAGTGAGAGCAAGAATGACATTTCTAAAAACATTATGGCATTACTTTTTTATTGTAATCCTTCCTTAAACTTACCATAAAAGTTTATTTTTCAAATAATGTTGTATTGCATTTCTTGACTAAAGCTATTTTACTGCTTACATTCTAATTCTATGCAAGAGATAAACGTACTTGCAGCTTTTGTCTATGCATTGACTTATCATGCTCACGTGGTAGCAGTACGGTGGCCTGCTTGAGGCAGACAACCTCCGTTTTTGAGTCTGAGAGGCTGAACTCACAGGGTTAGCCATAAAGAGCTATTCCTGCTCGTACGGTTGGTCAACTCTACATTTATTTAGCACCTATTCTTTGCGTAAATATTTATTTATTTTTTGAAGCCACTTTTCTGCACTTGAGTAAAGGAAGATAAGTCTGTACATCCACCACGTCCTTGTAAGGAGTTTGTTGAAAGACTCTTCAGAGATGCCAGAAATCCAGTAGTGGTATGTCCGAAGAGACATGGGAGGGTAGGAGTCTGTCTCTGTGTCCTTTCAGAGTAGTGTGTGCATTACTTTGATAGTCTTGCCTTCTTGAGTCTTCTCTTAAACCTGGACACTCTAATCGTTTGCCTTGCCCGATTATAAGTACCGAATGGGGGTATGTAAAGGTGTGTTATTTTTTTGTAGATATAGTGGTCTGATGTCATTGTACATTTTGAATAGACTTTCAACCTGGTCCTTATTTATTTATGTCATTATGGTTTTATGTATGAAAAATAGTGTAGTGCCACGATTATGTAGGTTCATAATGACAGGAGTGTTATGCGGCCTTATTTCACACATGGTTTAGCATTGAACCCCGTGCTGTGTGTGCACAGTCATTAGCAGACACTACGAATACACCACAAGTAAACATGGTAAGTGTTGGATGGACCAGTGTGCCAGATTGTTTAAGGAATAGACCTTGTGCCTGAAGAGCAGAAACTGTATTCATATTTCACCACTGTTTCCCACAAAGAAAAGGACATTCCTTTGGGAAGATAATGGTATTGAAGCACACATGTTCTTATTAAATACTAAAAAGCCGCTCACTCAGGCAAATCCTGATAGCACAAGCACATCTCTTGGCCACTCTCCTGCACTCCTTTCGCGAATCTGGCCTCACACTTATTCCTGGTCGCAGCGCAGCGAGGAGGCGTATTGTATTTACGAACGCATGTGGAATTTCTGTAGCGCATCTGGCGATAAAGCAGCAGCAGATTGCCTGCCCAGCAAGGACTTCCACGGCCCGCAAAGAAACCTAAAGCAGTCATTCCCAATAAGTCCAAATTAGCACCTCATTGACGGAGGCGATTGGAACAGATGCGCTCTAAAAGCAGCACCCTAGCCTGCAGCTTACCATTGAAATGGCAGAGTGGCAGAATTAACAGCCTGGCCGTGAGGACTTCCCTTTCTCACTTTTCGTTAGGGCCATGGACGGTGACTGCAATGGCTGTACAACCGGGTTTGTATAAAACGAGAACAAAGCCTCCAAGAAACTGCACCTGAGGCAACACTTCATAAATAAAGGATTGTTTGCATTTTATTGTGTACTTTAGTACAGAAAAAGGATTGTGAGATGATAGGGGCCACATATGAAGTAAGCCGCGACCCCTTTTTTCTGTTGAATTATGAAATATCTGGTCTACATTTTTAGGCTTTTTTGAACAGTGCCTCTATTTATTTATATATAGAGACATTTTGGATTTATTCTACGACTGATTGTGAGATTGTTGTAGCGGCTAAAAGTTTGCCAATAAAGTTGTGACCACAAAAGTAACCGATCAATGCAGTGTAAATCTCTGTATAAGCCAGCCAAAACTCCATTGACTCCTCAGGTCAGTCTAATGTACATTCCTTTATAGGTCAAGCGTAGCAGCGCTCATGCGCTACTTTTCTGACGTGTTAGTATCTGTGTGGGTTTTTAACCATGTCCACTGCATGCCCATCACTTTCACTCGTTCATGGGCTTGCCTTTCAAACATCCTTTGCCATAATTGGTGAATGCTTTACTTTTGTCCCTCCTTTGGGCAGTTTCGTTACCGCCTTGGGAACCAACCCTGTTACATAGGTAATTGCACTTTTGTAGATACGTTTGACTGTGAACAAACTTCTTTTCCATTTTGTGTCTCTCCTTCGGGCTCACGCTCTTGGCAGCCATGGTGCTTTGAATCAGCTCGCTTGCGTCAGTTGTTCTACTTTTCATTTTCAATTTATATGGCAAGAAATGTCCAGTTAGGAATTTTTCTGTGGACCTTTGTGTGCTGCTTGCTTTACCCCCTAAAAATCACTTCTGGAGATGCAACTGACCATAACAAAGTAATTACACACAGAAACAAGCATTTGCAATTTAGTGAGTCTCGAGTTTGCTTGAGTTAGAGCTATTGGCATTGTAAATTCCTAACTAGACTTTTCTTGCCACATAAATTGAAAATGAACCTTCACAGACAATTGAGCATTGTGTACACGTGTATCTAATATTTGTATGTATGAAATAAACCAAAATATAAAGAAACATAAAGTATGTGTATTCTGGGGCATGTAGTCCTTGGCTTTATGTTATAATCTAGAACTACAAGTACTGGCCTGTCCAGGACACTGTGGACAAGGTTTGCAAAGATTTTCCATCAGTGTTGCATCACTTTTTTGACACAGATGGTGCATGGGCATTCGCCCATAGATTTGGACACAAACTCATAATTACAAAGCGATATAGGCACGGGTTTGCACCGAGATGGTGCGCCTCCCTGAGGCTGGCATAACAAGGAAAAATATCTACATTTCTCCTTGATATTTCCCCTCTGCATGTGTGCTGGATTCTTCAGCACACATGCAAAGAGGAAAAAGCCTCCAAGTTGCACCACTTCAGCCACGCATGATCAGACTGAGCCTAGCAGGTCGGCGAGACACGCTGCCTTCCTGCAGTGCAAGTGGCACTCAGAGCAGCACCGATGACCCAGTGCTTCTCCCTTCCACACTTATCTCACACTTGGTCTACCGGCGCACACCGTCCGGAGGACTCTTTAAGCCACATGAGGTCCAGACAGTTCCCTTGGGGCCATTTTCCTTCCCATTCTTCTTCCCAGAATCACTCTGTAGGGATTCTGGATACCTTTGTTTTAGCCCAACCCAAGATGGCCACCATCATTACAACTCCCATATCATCCCAAGTATTTATGGAGGGATCCTTGTGATTCTGTTTCCTCTTCCTCCGTTAGGCCTTTTTAAGGGAGTATCCTTGTAGTGTTTTCTTGCTTCTGGATTCAGCTTTTGCTGTTATTTCAGTCTCCAGCATTTTTCAGTACTTCGCCTTCTCTCGTTCCTGTGTCTGGCCATCGCTTTTCCATTCTGACTGATTCTTCATGTCTTCTGAGTTCAGATCTGACAACTTCTCCTAGAGCAACATCTTCATAGGAGTTTTTTTGCCTGCTGTTTTTTCCCCTCCCTGGGGCTTTTTCTGGACAGCACTTTTCTGCTGGGCACTCACAAGTACCAGCAGCAATGTGGCTACAGGAAGGGGTCACCCTTACCTCTGGCATTCCAAAACCTGCACAAGCCTACGCCGAAACAACTCAGATGACCCCATCAGACATCCTAGTCGTGACCGATTGTGACACCCACAATTCTGTCCAGAAGCCAATGAGATGAATCCTGATCAAAAGGAGCAAACCCAACTGCCCATTCTGTCAGTGCTCTTTGAACAAGCCCATTCTCTGATGCATACAGCCCAGAAGCAAGTGCAAGAACAACAGCAACTGCACACAGAGAATCTCAAATTACATCAGGGTACGATCACCAGGGCATCAGACGTACCGGTAGTGGCTTTAACCATCCCACATTTCTCTGGAGATCCAAACAAGTTAAAGGAATTTTTGCATAGCGAGACCTCTCACAACATTTGAAAAATGGTTAACACTTAAACGTGTTGATAAACGAATGATCTCTGAAATCTACACACACCTAATTGCTAGGACACAGATACCTAAATCCAAGGGACAGTGACGGTGGGAGGCCGAAATAGGGAGAGAACTAACAGACGAGGAATGGGGAAACATTCATTACAGGGCCCACCACACCGTGCATAGCACAGAGGGCACAGAACAGACTATAAGATCACATTGTACTGGTACTATGCGCCAGCACGGATCCATGCCTGGAACCACTCCAGCATCGTGGCCTGTTGGAGAGGGTGTGGTAACACTAGCACGCTACTACACTTACTTTGGCATTGCTCCAAACTAAAATGATATTGGAGTAGCATTCTAGACAAAATTGATAACGCATTCCACACAGAGACCCTAGACTACCGACGTATATCATACTCGCTTTATCTAACCCACTTACTTTTCCACTGCGCTCTCTCTGGTGTCGGCAGATGGCTCTAGCTCTCAATGCAGCCCTCCAGACTAGTTTAACACTATGGGGCACAGATAAAGTACTCCACCACACTTCATGGCTGCATAAACTCTGGTACTTACTGGGGATGGAGAAGCTCTTCCTGGTGGCGGAGCAATGAGCAACAAACTTCACCACCCTATGGGCACCCTTCATTCACATTCTGTCCTCTGAATTTCATGAAATCATGTCTGACGGCTGGGGTAGAGCATAGGCCAGGAACACAACACCTGCAACTCCACTTCCTACTGCTAGACAGGGGAAGGGTGTGGCAAAGCCAGTGACTGATACTTGGGTGTCTAGAGGAGGGGGTGAGCATCAAGGGCTATGAAAGGGGAGGAGATTAGTTTTATGTTGTGTTGTGTTATTGTTTTCCATTACATTTGGGACCGCATTATGAATGGTTACGCTGCTGGCCTCCGGGTTGTGGCATTAAAGCTGTGTTAACCACATCCTTAATGATTCTGCTGATGCCGGCCTATAAGGTTGTAGGCATACAACTGTGTCTCTTTGTGTCAAAATTTAATAAACAGTATTGATCCATAAAGGAGTTTTTGCACTCATCAACTGTGTACTATACCTTTCACTCCACACAATTAATTGAAGACCACTCAAAGGTGGGATATCTGATATGTGCCTTATCTGGGCGTGGCACTAGCATAGTTGACCCTTCTGATGACCTCTAAAGAACCAAGCCTCTCAGATTATGCCACCTTCATAACAATCTTTAAACGCATATCCAAGAGGCCAAATCTAGAGTGCTCAGTGGAAGAAGCACTCTCTGAGATTCTGAAAGGAAAGCAGGACATTCTCTTACAACACCAGAGTTTGCCAAGTAGTGGCTGAAACAACACTGGGTTGGGAAAATTTTAATAACTCTGTTTCATTGAGGTTTGAAGGAAGAGATAAAGGATGAGTTGGTCCATCCTGCAAGGGCCATTTTCTTTGTTGGAGTTAAGGGCCAAGCTCTTATCACTGAGCACGGGTTAAAGGAACGTCAGATGGAGAGACAAAGATCTTGGTTCCCCTGGCAATAACAAGAACCTGGACCCAGTCTATGAGATCTGAAAACACTCCAGAGCCTTCAGCGGGCTCCTCTGGTGAGGAACAAATGCAGATAGGATCAGCTACTGCATCTCTCACAGAGTCTCAAACCTCAGGCCAAAGACCCGGAACACCAACAGCAGCATCGACTTTCCTCGATCCACCAAAGCCCCTTCTCCTGCCACAACTGCTGCTTCTCCTGCGATATAGGATTCACCACAACCGCTGCCTAGCAGACTCCTGGACATAAACCGCAACTCTACTGCACACTACTCAAGGTCCGATCCCTTTGCAAGCACGCCATGGAAATCTGGGACACCATAACCACCCTCGCTCCCGAAATAATGTTCATCACTGAAACCTGGCTCACCCCCACATCGGCACCAGAAATCACCATTGCAACTCCTCCCGGATACAAGATGATCCACCACAAACGCCCCGAAAGTCAAGGTAGAGGCCATGTCATCATGCATAAGGACGCCTTCAACTGCACTGCCTCGGGTGACACTGATCACAGAACTCCTCCACTTCCAAATTTAACCTGATGCCAAAACCACCATCAGAGAAACCCTCACCTACAGGCCCTCTTTCCCCCGCCCCAACTTCTGCAACCCCATTCCGGACTTCATTGTCCCCCTGGCAATCGACTCCAAACATTACATCCTCCTGGGAGATGTGAACTTCCACCTCGAAGACTTGGATGACGCCAACTCCGCCTCGCTCCTTGAAAACATGAGCATCATCGGCCTCTCACAGCTAGTCACCGCCCCCTCGCACAGCCTAGGACGCACAATAGACCCCATTTTTACCACCAGCAACAAAACCTGAGTCTCCCACACCACTGAGGTAACCTGGCTGGACCACAACATCGGTTACTTCACCATCGACGGACAGTCTGAGGCCCCGATGAGACCCCTCCCCCACTGCACCTGGGGCAAAGTCACAGAACCCCCCGCAATCACTGCCCTCAAAGAAGTCAGACCCATCTACGCAGACACCCTTGAACTCTGCGTGCAACACTTCTCCAACTGGATCTCCCTAGCCACCAACTCTGTCGCCACCCTGAAGAGCACCACCAACAGCAAACCCATCAAACAAGCCAGATGATTCACTCCAGAACTTCTGACCCTCAAACGTCACTGCAGGAAACTAGAGAGAGGCTGGTGCTCCAACAAGCCCCTGCCATCCTCGACTTTTACAGGTCTGCCCTCAACAGCTACCACCACCAACTCAGGGAGAACTAGAAAGAGGCACTCACCACCCACATCAAGGCAAGCAACAACCAATGCAAGTAACTTTTCAGCATCGTCTAAGAATTCTCTTGCCTCTCTGCCATGGAGAACACGATTCACCCCTCCCAAGTCCTCTGCCACACGTTATCAGACTACTTTCACCACAAGATCTATAGTTACATCTACAGCAACTTCGACCCCCAGCCCTGTGACATCAACCAACCCAGCACCCAAACCCACGCCTCTCTCCCTAAGCGGCTCACTGACTGGGAGCAGCTCTCTACCAAAGACACCATCTCCATCATGACCTCCATCCACTCTGGATCCCTTGGGTGCCCCTGCCCTTACCACTTCTACAACCTAGGTAGAGAAGTAAACGAGTCTCCCTCACCGAAAACCATAACACCTCTATCTCCACTGCCACCGTCCCCGACACCTGAAAGCACTCCGAGGTCAAGCCCAACCTGAAGAAACCCTCAGCCAACCCCCATAATCTCAAAAACTTACACACCATTTTGCTCCTCCCATTTCCTGCCAAAGTCCTGGAAAAGGCCATCATCTGCTAGCTCACTGACTACCTCGAAGAAAACTACCTGCTCGACCCATTCCAATCCAGCTTCCGGTCTAATCACAGTACCAAGACTGCCGTGATTGCAGCAATGGACGACATCAGATGCCTCCTCAACCTGGAGGAACAGCTGCCCTCACCCTCCTCGATTTATCGGCAGCCTTCGACACCGTCTCCTACCACACTCATCATTCACACTCATCACTAGACTCCACTGCATTGGCATCCAAGACAATGCACTCAACTGGATTTCCTCCTTCATCTCTGGCTGAACACAGAGGATCCAGCTACCACCTTTCGTCTCTGCACTCCAAAACATCATCTGTGGTGTCCCCCAGGGCTCCTCTCTCTTCCCCACCCTCTTCAACACCTACATGACCCCTCCAGCAAACATCGCACGTACCTATGAACTCAACATTGTCTCCTACGCCAATAACACCCAGCTTGTCCTATCCCTGACAGACGACGACGCCACCACACGAACCACTTCCAAAACACCTGGACCGACATCACTATCAGGAGAAAAAATCTTCCTCAAGCTCAACTCAGACAAAACTGAGGTCTTCACACGTGGTGGTCCTCTGCCCTTAGCCCATCTCCCATCCCCACCAGCCACGCACACAACCTCTGAATTATCCTGGATGCCTAACTGAAGCAACAGATAAACGCTGTCTCCTCTGCCTGCTTGCACATCCTGTGCTTGCTCTGCAAGATCTTCCAATGGATCACCATCTCTACCAGGAAGACAGTCACCCAGTCCCTCATCTACAGCTGACTTGACTACAGGAGTGCGCTCTCTGCCAGAACCACTAAACATCTCATGAAACGACTGCAGACCATCCAGAACGCGGCAGCACAGCTCATCCTCGACCTCCGTGGAAGAACCAGCGTCACTCGTCCCCTCAGGGCTCTCCACTGGATGACCATCCAGCAAAGTTGCCTCTTCAAGCTTCCCACTCATGCCTACAAAGCCCTCCACAACTCCGGACCCACATACATCAACATCCCGCCTCACCTTCCCCTGACCAACCAGAGAACTCCTCTCAGCCCCCCCTCGCCCAGTCCCCCACATCCGTCGCAACCGCTTCAGAGGTCACTCCTTCTCCCACCTCGCCGCCAATCCCAGGAATGACCTCCCCTTATTACACCTGCACACCTCCCCTTCTCTGAATGACCTCAGAAAGCAGCGTAAGACCTGGCTCTTCAACCACCATCGCCGTCCTGACGAGACACGCAGCATCCCACCAGCACCTGTAGACCCCCTGGGGTAAGAAGGTGCACTCTACAAGACCCTCTTGAGTGATTGATTGATTGATTAAGAGCCTGAACTGGCACATCGAAGGAAGAATGGGTTGTGCATGTATTGTGGCTCCCCAGATCATTTGATTCCGTAGATGCCCTCCGTGTCCCCAACAGCCTTCTTCAATTGCCAGACGCTGTCGCTTGTGAAAGGGGAAAACAAAGGGGAAATGGCGGGTTGAGTAAACTGCCTTTCATTGGTGTTTCTAAAGACATTCAGGGCCAGATGTAGGAAGCCAAAAAATTGCGAGTCGGAAATTGCGAGTCATTACGACTCGCAATTTCCGACTCGCAAAATGGTATCTAACAAGAAAAAGCAACTTTATTTTGCGACTCGCAAATGAAGTCGCACCGCAGATTGCGAGTCCGCTGTTAGCGAGGTCGCTTTTTGCGACCTCGCTAAAAACGGACTCGCAAATTGCGAGTGGGTGTCGCAAATTGCAACTGTGCCGCAAATTGCATGCAGGTGCAGCAAAACAGTTTGAAAAACACTTCCTGGCTCTTGCTGATGACATCAGAGCCAGGAAGTCATTAAATACACCTGGGAGGAGGGAGGACCATACCCTTTTCCAACTGCTGAGCAGCCACCTGGAGGAACAGCAGCAACAATGGAAGACTCAGGCAGTGCAGGCAGGAAGAGAAAATTGAAGTTCTCAGAAAAGGAACTTGAGGTGCTGACAGAGGCATGCTGCCAGCACCATGACCAGCTGTTTGGAAGGGCTGCCCTGAGTGTTCCAGACACAGAGAAGAGGAGAATCTGGCAAGACATCCAGGAGAGGGTCAACGTCATAGGGTTGAGTCACCGAAGTATAGATGAAATAAAAAAACGGTGGTATGACCTGCGCTCCAGGACAAAGGAGAGGGTGGCAGAGTGCCTCAGGGAGATGAGGGGCACAGGAGGAGGCCCATCCACCGTCCCACCACCCACAGCCATGGAGGAACTGGTGGAACAGACCCTTGAGCCTGAGGCAGTTGCAGGAATGGGAGTACTGGACACGTCAGCGCCAGGAACATCAAAAAGTGAGTACCATGAAACATGCATGTACACCCATAAATGCTATACCCCCACCCACCCAGTACACAGCAGCATGCACAGCCAAACTAGCTCCATTCCAGACTTGCAACCACCAGAATGGTGCATTATGGGCAATGTAGTACAGTAGTCAGCTTATAGGCAAATGTTTATTAGGAGGCATACAACAGATGTTAGATACTGACAGTGTGTTCCCTATGTCCCACAGGTCTCCCACAAGACACCCCCGCCAGCCACACAGTCCAGGGTGCAGAAAGCAGCCATCAGGCAGCGCAGGAGTCTGAAGCAGGCACTACAGGGCCCAGCACCACACCACCACAGTTCCCTCCAGCTGAACAAATGGACATGGTGGAAATAGACACAGCACCTGGTCCCAGCCACAGTGTCAGACAGCAGGACCCTGAAGCACCACCGCGTCGCAGACGCAGACTCCATGTCCAAGCAGTGTCCCAGGAGGATGTAGGTGACTCATCCATATCTGCAGCTGAGGCAGCCCTCATATCTGTTCAGCGCCTGCAAACAAGGCAGATGAGAATCATTTCTGGGGCAATGCAACGGATGGAGCATAATTTCACCAATGGGCTGGCACAAGTGAACACACAGTTCACACGTTTGAACGATAATGTCGGTGACCTTGCCCTCTCCATACGGCAACTGGTGACAGAACTAGTGTCAGAGAGACAGAGTGCAAGGCGCCGCGAGCGGCAACTGGTACACAGATTGGACCGAATGGCTGCATCCATCGTCCGTCTCGCAGTCAACACCACAGGGCTGTCACGCCGTACTGTGAGCTTGCAGGTGGACTTGGGCCACTTTGCAGGGGATGTGGCTCGGGGACTGGGTCGCATTAGCCACGGTGTGGACATGCTGGAGGCTCGACAGGTGGCTAGGGGCATGGCAGAGACACCTCAGGATAGTGAGGAGGGCTCCACCATCAGCAGCGCATCTGCCACAGACACACGTGTCTTGAGGAGTAGCAGTGACACACCTAGCACTAGCCATGCTGGGCGTCCCAGGCGGAGGTGTTAGGCCCATGCACTGCAGGACACATGAGGCACATGAAGTGAATGTGCCCTCATTGCAGGTGGACATTTACAGCCCCTTAACAAATGTTCAGTTCTTCACTTATTAGGTTCACTTATTAAAAAGTATTGTTTGATCCACTTCACAACTGGGCTCTTTGTGTGTGACATAAGTGTGTGTGGTGACAGTTACCACGTACCTTCCAAAGTATTGGTTTGCAATGTGGTCCTGTCTCTGTCTGCCTTGATTTGCAGTGCTTCTATCCCCAGGATGGCGATGTGGTAGCTCTTGCTCGTCATCCTCCGAATCTGGGTCTTCAGGGGTGAGAGGAAGCCCACATCTGGTGGCAATGTTGTGCAGTATAGCGCATGCGCCAACTATCGTGAATGCTGTTATTGGGGCATACTGGAGCGCACCTCCACTTCTGTGGCGGCATCGGAATCTCGCCTTTAACAGTCCAAAGGTCCTCTCTATGACATTTCTGGTCCTCCTATGTGCACTGTTATATCGCCTCTTATCTTCATTGCTGGGTGTTAGGTACGGGGTAAGTATCCATGGTCTTAGCGCATATGCACTGTCACCTGTTTTGCAAAAATGAACAATGTTAGCAGGGCATGGATGGTTTCTACAGTGACCTGTGTGTATGTCTTCAGGTTGACTTCAGCAATACCTAATAGATATCCGTCTCCAAACTCCCCACGTTCTAGGCGTTGGTGTATCCCACTGTGCCTGAAAATGTAGGAGTCATGTGTACTCCCTGGAAATTTGGCTACCATGTCAGTGATGACATAATGGGCATCACATACCACCTGGATGTTCAGTGAGTGGTACACTTCCGATTGCGGAACAGATATTCCAGATTTGCAGGAGGGCATATTTGTATATGTGTCCCGTCTACACACCCTATTACATGGGGGAAGTTGGCAATTCTGTAGAATTCCAACTTGGTGCTGTTGATTTCTGCATCATTCCTGGGTAGGTATATGTATCTGGACATGTGTGTGAGTATGGCATCTAAGAAACATCTGAAGAACCGTGAGAGTGCACTTTGAGATACCCCACCTGCCACTGCAATGACCCCCTGATAGCTACCCGAGGCCAAGAGGTGCAGTGAGCATAGCACTTGCACATGTGTGGGGATGGCGCTGCCGCGCACAGTCTGTCGTTGAAGCTGCGGATTGAGTAGATATATTAATTCTAATATTGCTGCACTTCTGAGTCTGTATTTATCATAAATCTCCTCCTCAGTTTGTTGGAAAAGTGTCTGCCTGGTTCTGTATATCCTCTCCTGTCTCTGGCTCCTCCTCCTCCTCTGCTGGGCGGCGTGGACTCTCCTCCTCCTTGCTATCACATATATTTCAGCCATCTTGAGTAACCCAGATGCCTTCTGGGTCTCCTTTTATACTTTGATTATGGTTACCACCTGCTCTGAGTTAGTGGTAATTTGGGTGTGCAAAATGGGCTTTTAGCGACTAGTCGCAATTTGCAAGTGCCTTTTTCCTATGGTTTGCGACTCGCAAATTGCTTCTCCCTATTTGCGAGTCGCACAATGGGGTGGCAGAATTTGCGAGTCGGTATTGGCTCACGTCGCAATTTGCGATTCGGAAATGTTTTTTTTGCATCCCATTTCCGATTGTGCGGGGTCGCAAATTGCGATTCGGGCCATTTGCGACTTGCAAATTTTTGCTACATCTGGCCCTCAATCCTTTCTTTTCATTCTTCTAGTTCATGTAGGATTGCCCAGCGGAAACATGTTGTAGGCTTCAGCTCTCTTGGATTGTGGGGCTAATACGTTATACACCAATAACTCTTGGGCTGCCAAGCAAGGATTCACAAAAACAATTACATACCATGGATGGCAGTCCTTTAGTGTGTGGGTCTGTAATTGAGATGATGGCACCATTAAGATTAATCTTTGGTTCCTATCAAGAGGAAATTTCTTTTGATATAATTGCTTTCACAAATCATACAATAACCTGGGAGTAGCATGGTTGACTCGACACAATCCTTATATTAACTGAGACACTCGTATCATATATCTCTCATCTCAATTTTTTTGTCAAATAATTTTTATTAAGTTTTTTCATGGTCATTACAATAAACAGAATGAAATCATTGGTATTTAGGCCACCAATCGAAACCAGAAGCAAGCAGCAAGGACAGATACAAAAGAAGCAAGGCAAGGCAATGTTACAATACATATTGTAAGTGAAAATGGGAAAAAGAAAGAGTAAAGAAAAAGGAAGAAGAGAGAAAAAAACATAACTTCATCAGTCAATCATTTAAAGGGATATTTATTCAAACATATTATGCATTTTCCTTTGAAATATGATTACATAAAAACAATCAAAGTAGTAGAAAAATAACTTTAGAATAAGTCTGGATGGACCATTGAGGGTACATGGGTGTGGGGGTAAACTGGGTTTGGCTGGCAAGAGATGTCATTTGTGGTATACCTAGGTGTGGTGGAGGTGGCGGGTATAAGGAGAGATTCTATACCTGAAAGAGGTGAAGTGCTCTTGTGTTGTTGGGACAGGAGAAAAGTGGGAGATTCCGTGAAAGAAATTGAACCAACTGGACCCCAAATAAAGTCAAAACTCCTCGGGTTATCTGCAAGTATGTCTGCCGTTCATTCCATTAAGAGGGCTTGCCATAGGCAAGCATGCCATTGTGACACAGAGGGTTTTTCCATGCTGAAGTTAAGGTCATCTTGGCTTCTCCCTTGCAGAGCCACATAATGGAGCATCACCCCATGTTTGATGTTTAAGAGATGAGTCCCAATGGTTCAAAAGAACAAACTATGTGGTACACCAGGTTAGGTAACCAAACTGTCTTTAATCTGAGCTAAACTTTCTGCCAAATAAGGTTGCATGGTTTGACAATCCCACCAAATATGCTGGAAGTCTCCCAGTAGCCCACAACCCCTCCAGCACTAATGTGAGATGGTTGGGATTTTTTTTTCCGGAGTTTAACTGGATGCAGGTACCAATCGTAAAGTATTTTATAGTGTGCCTTTCAGAAACCCATTGAATGCTTACATTTAAGTATGTTCCTCCAGAGTATCTGCCACTGCTTATCTGTATCCCAAGTGTGTGTTCCCAAAATGAGACGTGGTGGGGAGTGGAAATACGTGAAGTAGACATCAAAAGTGAATAATGGAAATAAATGCATCCCGTGTTGTTCCAGCCCACCTCACAAATTGCTCAATCGGTAGCAGATCTCTGGTGGTTGTCAGTTGCATGTTTGGTTGTAGAACCCAATGCTTCAGCTGGGAGTAGTGATATATCTCTGAAGTGGGTAAATTAAAGTCACAACAGCAATTTTGGAATCTCAATATGTCTCCCCCAAAGAATAGATCTAAAATAGATAGGCAAATGCCTTACCGCCACAGGCCAAATGGGCCTGGTTAAAGTGCAGGTTAGAAGGCCACATCATAGTGGATAGATGTGTAAGAAGAGGGAAAAGTCGCCAAGTTGTGTAACCGAGTCACACTATCCCAAGCTTTTAACGTAGTAGTGGTTGGGGTGCCTAAATAAGTATTTGGTTAGGACTGGGCTTCCACAGGACATTCCAAATTGTCCTGTCCACCACTGCGTTATCCATATGGAGTCAGAGTTTGTCAGATTCCCAAAGGGACCATTCGGATATGGCTGATAGTTGAGACGCTTTATAGAAGGATGTGAGGTCTGGCAATGCTTGTCCACCTGCATCTCTAGATAGCGTCAGAAATTTGTGGGAGAGGCAGGCTCTAGGGTTCTGCCAAATTGAGTTTGTTATCAACATGCAGGTAGTGGAGAAGAAATGATTGTCTAGTTCGATAGGGAGTCCATGGAAGAGATAAAATATATGTGGCAAAACCGTAATTGTTATTGCATTTACACGCCCAAACCAAGTCATGTATAGAGGGCCCAGAGTTTGAAACCTGCTCTTAGTTGCTGAAGAAAGAGAGGATAATTTGCCTTATATAAATCAGCTACTTTGGGAGTAATCTTTATGCCTAGGTAAATGATTTCCTTCTTCCCCAATTGAAAGGGGGACAAGGCTGCTATCTCCTTCATCAGTACTGGAGGGATGGTCAAATTGAGCGTGAAGGACTTCTGAAGGTTAACTCGAAAGCCAGCTACAGATTCGAAAAGCTGGAGTGCAGTTTGCAAGGCTGGGAGGGACATCTGGGGAGAAGTTATAGTCAGGAGGATATCATCGGCAAATAAGGAGATTTTGTGTTCAACTGAGCCGAAGGGGAGTCCGCGAACAGAAAGCGTAGCCTGTATCTTAGCTGCAAGAGATTCAATACTGAGTGTGAAAAGAGCAAGGGCAATAGAGGGCATCCCTGCCTCATTCCTCGGATCAGCTCAAAGTATTCTGAGGCAGATCCACTCACTAGTACGCTTGACCAGGGGCAAGATTAGTTGGCTTGAATCATAGCCAAAGAGTGTTCCCCAATTTTGAATCGGCGCAATGTATGAAAGAGGAAGTTCCAGTCCACTCGGTCAAAAGCCTTTTTGGTGTCTAGCAGTAGGAGAATCGCTGGGATTTTCTATTTATTGGCTTTCTGGACAAGGTGGATCACCCATCACAGATTATCATGGATTCTCCTCCCCTTAATAAAGCCAGATTGGTTTTGGTGCATTAATTCTGGCATAATGTCCTCTAATCTGTTGGCCAGGATTTTGGTGTGCAACGTAGCCTCAAGATTAAGTAGGGCAATCAGCCGATATAAGGTGCAAAAGTGAGGATTTTTCCCAGATTTTGGGAAAATAGAAATCAGGGCTTCTCTCACTGAGGGAATCACTGCGTGGGAGTCAGCTATATGATTAAATAGTTCTGTCAGGTGAGGAACCAGGTCTGAACTAAAGGGCATTAAATCCATCAGGGCTTGGTGCTTTGTGGAGTTTAAGTGTGTCTATAGCAGCTTGTACCTCCTCTCCAGTTATAGGGCCACTTAAGGCTTCGCTAAGGTCTGACGGGAGCTGTGGAAGGGTACCTTCATCTCAGTATGACATTTTCATCTGTAGTTTGGAGATGTACAGGTGTGTATAGAAGTCTCTAAACGCATCAGCCTTTGCTTTCTCAGTATAGTGAATCGCCCCAGATTATTCTTGTGGCAGGGGTATATACTCTTTTTCCTATTTAATGTGTAATTGTTGCACTAGCAGTGAACACATTTCATTGCCCTGCTCATAGGTATTCTTTTTAAGCCGTAAAAGTGACAATTCAGCTCTGTTGGCATATATTGCTCTGACTTTCCCTTGCAGTTCAGTTGGACGTGTCTTGGGGTTTGATCAGGTGGAAATATTCCTTAATCGTCTTGCGGGCTCATTTCTAAAATGACGTTCATGTGTTAGGATGTGAGGAAAAAACCCATCCCTAATGACCAGGGTTTGGGTGTGCCAATCCAGCACCACTTCTCATGGGACGTGGTCCAAGAGGCCAATGGGGTGTATCATGGTGGTTTGAATGGTATATCGTAAAATTTAGCTAATAAATATGTGATTGATTCCAGAATAGCTGCGATGGGTATGGGGAAAGATGGTGTAGTCTTGTGTGGTGGGGTGGGTAGTTCTCCCAACGTCAATCAAGCCTACTTGGAGGAGTGCCATTTTTGCATTTGCTGTCTTGGGCAGGTTCCCAAATCAGATTTAAGTCTCTTATTAATATAATATTCCCCTCGACAAGTCCACCCAACAGTGAGAGGAAGGAGAGGAGGAACTCAGATTGGCCTGTGTTAGGTGCATATAATGTTCGTATAGTACGCAAAGACCTTTAATTTATCCCTTAACCATCAAAATCCTCTCATCTCAAGTTTTGTCATGCACTCTGTTATCCAACTGTAGGATATTGGATGCCCCAAATAGTTCATTCTAGGACTACTTACTGAAACTGGAGTGATACATTTTCTTCAAGGAGTACCATTCTTTATCACCAGTATGCAGATATCCTCGAAAAACCCAAGGAAATAGTTATACCTCCACACAGAGAACATTACTGTGCAATTCTGATTGAAGCTGGAACTAGTGTGCCCTTCGGAAGAATGTATTCTATGTCTGAACCTTAGAAAGAGGTGCTTAAAAAATACTTTGAAGACAATTTACAGAATCTTGTTAACAGATGATCCCCATCCCCCCACCTATGCTGGAGCCTTGATGTTCTTCACACCAAAGAAACCTAGCAGACTGAGACCCTGTATAGACTATCACAGTCTGAAAACAATTACAACAAGAATTGTTATCCTCTTCTCCTAATCAAATACATTCTGGAATCTGTAAAAGAGTCACAGATGTTCACCAAAGTTGACCTACGCAGAGCTTATCACCTTCAATACAACAAGGAAGGAAACCAGTGGAAGACTGCCTTCAAAAAACCCTTAGGCTGCTTCCTATATCAGGTTCTGCCCTTTATTTTAAGCAATAACCCAGTAATTTTCCAAAGATTCATGGATCACATCTTTTCTAAAACCTTAAACCAATTTGCTGTCATCTACTTGGACGAAATCCTGGTATTTTCTGAAGATCCCTCATTACACTGTTCTCGTGTGTCAGGTGCTTGACAGACTTCATCTGAATTGATTATATTGTAACCCTGAAAATTGTGATTTTCATCTTTCCGAAATCGAATACGTTGGTTTCTGGCTGAACAACCAAGGAATATCAGTTGATCCTAAGAAATTAGCTGCAATATTAGATTGTCTGCCCCGCTAATGTCAAGGAGACACAGTGATTACTTGGTTTTGCTAACTTTTATTGCCAATTCATGGGCAGTTTTGCTCTCCTAAGCAGTATTGGCTGGACGCGACAGCGGCGTGAGGGCGTCACACAAACAACTCAGAGCTACCCTACCGAGTCCTGTAACAAATGGAAAACGGACCACGGGCCGGCTACGCCACCCGCTTGCAACGGATGGAAACCGAGTGAGGAAACATTCACAATCTGAATGACACGGCACTGAGTGTCATGTCCTGAAGAGGCCAAACAAACCACAAAGGCCGAAATGAGTCGACAATACAGATTTCGGAGGAATGCCCTTGGAATTTAAAAAACTATGGTTTAAAGAGACAACAGATGGTCCCATAAATACACAGGACGAATAAGACCCTATCAAGTGATACCATAAGACATTCCTCTGGCACAACAGACTGCTAGCTCAAAAAAGCAGCAGCATTTAAAAAGAAAGACTCCAGTGCAAAAGAACTGTTTCCTTCGTACATTCTTTTTTAGTTTTGTTTGTTACATTCATTTGTTTGTCTATATTTAATGTCATGTAAGAATTATTGTGTGATATATGTGTAGCAGAGTTCCATAATACCAATATGGACCACTATTTTTGAGAAGCTTTCTCACAAATTGTTGCTCAGACTTATTTATAAAAGTAAGATTGCTGAGGGGAAAAGCCCCTAAAGAACAGACTAAAAGCATTGAAAATAAACAAGACAATAAATGTCTTCAAGTGAGTAATTTATTTCCTCTCTCTTGACAGACGGCATTTCATATATTTATTTCGACTGTATACCCTAGCTCATATCAGTATGTCCTAAGCAGTATTATCACATGGATTCTATGTAAGGATATGCTGAGGCGTGTCTTCTACTAGGACAAGCGAGCTGACACTGCCTTCCAGGAGTTAAAATGAGCCATTACTTAGGCACTTATTCTTCAGCATCCTGACCCTGTGCAAAGATTCACACGGGTGCCTCAGATAAAGCTGTTAGTGCAGTTCTATTGCAGCTCCAACAAGATGATGGGTTGGAACATCCCATTTTCTATCTCTTGCATACCCTGACTGATTTGGAGAGAAACTACTCAGTTATGCAGAGAGAACTCCGTGTGATGAAAATAGCCTGCTCTGAATGGAGACATCTATTAATGGAGGCCCGAGAACCCATTTGAGATCAGAGCAGATCACAGAAACCGGCAAGCGCAATCGGAATACTTTTTTAACCACATATGACTTTTACATTGTGTACATTCCAGGCTCACAAAACACTCTCACCGATGGTCTCTTACGTAGATATCTATATGCCTCAACAATGTACCACCAGCCAGTTCTTCCTTCCAAAAAAATCATCAGTGTTGTACAGTCCCTTTTTGGGTAGAGCACAAGATGAATATGCCAAGGTACCGCAAGGAGAATGGGACAAGATACAAAGAAACCCATGTAAACAAGGAACCTTTTTCTTCAATGGAAAATCTCAGTTCATTCTAACTAGAAGATTAATGTTGGAAGTCCCCAAAATGTGCCATGATTCCCTGGTAGCAGGGCATAGGGGAATTAAACCACCCTGGAACTGATTCACTGATCTTTATGGTGGCCTACTGCTTGTCAAGGTACTGAACTCTATGTGAAGTATTGTCCTTTTTGCTCTCAAAGCAAAACCTCCCATGCTTGTCCATCTGGGCTTCTTTGACCTGTGCCTGCTCTTCCTGAGTCTTGGCATACAATGTCTACAGATTTTATCATGGCTCTATGTCTTTCTTAGGTCATAACGTAATCATAGTGACAGTTGATTCTTTTTCTAAGATGGCCCATTTTACAGTTTTAAAATCCTTGCCTTCTGCCAAAATGCTGGGTGGCATATTTTTGCAAAATATATTCCATCTACACAGTATCTCATTTACATGGGCTACCACAAGTCATTACCTCAGATCCTGGACCTCAGTATATGTCTCGCTTTTAGAAATCTTTTTTTAAGTCACTCCAGATTGAATCTGCCCTTTCTTGTGGTTTCTATCCTCACACAAACAGGCAGACTGAGAGACTGAGTCAATGCCTTGAACAGTGCCTTCAATATTTTTGTAACACTACCCAAAGTGATTGTTTTTCTTATCTGGCTTAGCTGAGTTCTCCTACAACAATGCAATTTATAGTGCCACTCAGTCCTCCCTTTTTTCCGTCAAAGGGCTGTCATCCCAGGATCGTCCCTTCCAATTTTCCATCCCTAGCTGAGGTACTTGCTGAAGACAGTTTTTTCCATCACTTACATGTGGTACGACGGAAAATACTGTCTAACCTTCAGGATGCCAAACGGAGGATGAAGTGCTCTGCTAATACCCATTGCTCTTTTTCTCCTCCTTTCAAGATTGGTGGTAAGGCTTTGCTCTTTTCTAAAATGTTGCCTTCTTGTCTTTCCATTACTAAGTTCCATATCTGATTTTGTAGTCCTTTTAAGGTAATTCGTGTTGTTAATCATGTGGCTTTCATTATACAGTTACCACTCTCTTGGGAGATCCATCTTTTTTCTATTTCTCGCAGTTAACACCCTACAGTGAGAATTTTTACCTCCTTCTTTTCTTTTGACCCCCGCCTGTACAGGTGAACGGCATTCCCGAATTTGAGGTTCAGGATATTCTTGATTCTCCTTTTTACTGGTGGAAGCTGCAATCCCACATTCATTCCTGACAAACCCAGGGCTTCTGGAAGGGGCCTACTGTTGCACCGCTCCTGATGCATGCCATTCACCTGACCAAAGCAAGTTGGTGAAACACGCTGTTTTCCTACAATGCCAGCGGCACTCACACTGCAGTACAAATGGCCCAGCGCTTCTCCCTCCCACACTTACCTTGCATTGGTCCGCTGGTGCCCACTCTCTGGAAGACACTCCTAGCACAGGAGGTTTGGACAGTTTCCTTGGGCCATTTTTCTGCCCACTCTTCTTCCCAGAATCCCTCTGTAGGGATTCTGGAAACCTTTGTATTAGCCAAACCCAAGATGGCCACCACCATTCCAAACCCCCCTATCATCCCAAACTGTTATAGAGGGGTTCTTGTGTCTCTGTTTCCTTTTCCTGGGTTAGGCCTGTTTAAGGGAGGTTCTTCCTGGCTTCCAGTGAATCCCAATGCTTCGAGTATCCCTGTAGTGTTTTCTTGCTCCTGAATTCAGCTTTTGCTGTTATTTCAGTCTCCAGCTTTTTCAGAACCTCCTCTCTTTCGTTCCTGTGCCTGGTCATCGTTGTTGCAACCTGACTTATTCTTCTTGTCTTTTGAGACCTGACAACTGCTTCTGGAGCACCATCTTCTTAGGAGGTTTTTTTACTTGCTGTTTTTTTCCTCCTTGGAGTTCCCTCTGGAGGGCACTTTTCTGCTGGGTGCTCACAAGTGTAGGCAGCAACGTGGCTACCAGAAACAGTCACCCTTACTCCTGGTACACCAAAGCCTGGACAAGGAAATGCCATAACTGCTCAGAGGACCCCATCAGACCTCCTAGGAGTGATTCTCCAAGGGTAGTTTTTGTGCAGGAAGGTACTACTTCCTGCACAAAAACTCTCCTGGCTATTATGCAAGCACCATTGGCTCTAGGCAGCCCAAAGTGCCCCAGTGCAGAAAAAGAGCAGAACTGCACAACTTCTTTCAAAATATGGCAAAGTACTGCTTTCTTTCTTTCACTCAATGCAGCACAGCAACTTTACTTGCCGCGTTGCATGTAATCTTTGTAAATCTGGTCCAAGGTGAAGTTTGAATGGCAAAAAAACACTATGGCAAGCTGAATGGGTCAGACACAGTCTTGGGCCATCTGGCAGTTATGTGAGAGTGTGGACTACAACCCTACCCACCAAATAAAACGGAGTTAACCTGAGATCGATGTCAGCTCCATGACGATTTTATGGAGCAATGCCTGTTTTATTTATGCTATTATTACTGCTTATAACTACTTGTGTAACAGCACAATGACACCTTCACCAGGCTTTGTTTTTTTGCACGGTGGTATTTTAAATATGCTTTATTCATAATTGAAAATATAAAACTACGAATCCCAGATTTCAAGCACACACAAGATCAGGATTGAAAAAGAAACACAGTGGTTGAAGTTGTCTGTAAGACTTATTGCTTCCAAATTTTACCTTTTTTAGTAACCTAAGAATTACGAAAGATTGTAAAAAACAGTAATTCTCTATACCTATGCCTTGCAGTTGGGATGCAGCTCCTTTATGGCAGGCATAGCACACCGTGCTATATTAGAATGATTGTAAAGTGTGAACTGCAAATAACAAAAGGATTTTCTTGCCGAGACTAATAACTCACCGAACTTTCTACATAAAATAGAAATCTGTGTTCTGACCTTACACGTTGTGCTTGCAGCAGGCGCATTAACCCTCAGTACTACTTTATAATGAGTCTAAACATTATCTTCATCAAGTTCATCAAGCAGCAGAGTTATTTTGTGATTATTACTGTTAACCCTTTAAAAACTGATGGCGACCCAAAGATCTTTGCATATGTTTTTTAACTTGTAAGGAATTTTAAAATGCAGTCTGCTTGTGACCAATAAAGGAAGCCAGCAAGCACTCAACATAAAAAAAAAATCTGCCTCAGCTCACAGGGTGGTTACCTCAGGGCCAGGCAGCCGGGCATCACGTTAATGTTGCTAAATACATGGTGGTGGGTGGCGTAGGTCACTAATGGAGGCTACTGAAGTGCCTGGTGGCGGTGGATGGCGGGGTGGCAGCGACATGGTGGGACACAGTCTGGCTGACCTGTCTCTTACACACTGTAATAGCCCGGGTAAAGTAGACATTACTCTACATTTGTTCGCAGGTCCACAACATTTGTTCAGTGGCAAGTCGCCCTATACAAATTATAAGCGAATGTGCCAAACCTCCTCTGAATAAGCAGAGATCTGCCCAGGCATGACTTCATTACCAGCTCAGGCTTTACCTTTCACTGCCACAGTTCCTTGGGAATCTTGCTCTTGTTGAATAGTCAGTGTCTAGATGTGATGCCCATGTTGTATGGCATTGTACAGTATTAGTTTGAAAGTTTCAAATAGTGCTGCTTAATCTTGGGGCAATCCTTAAACATTTTTGGCATTTGACTGACAGATAATATAGTGACCTCCGGTACACATAATCATGAAATTATGACAAGTGCCAATACATTCTGAGAACAGAATTTCTTTTAAAAAATCAAATACATTTAATATTTGGCTGATTTATAAAGGCAAAAAGCTGCTTCCCTGTTTTTAAGTGCAAAGAGAGAGCTAAAAACAGACATACACGTCCCCGTTCATGGGAGAGGCTACTCTATAATTGTTTAAAGATCCTTAGGGGCATATTTATACTTTTTTATGCAAAACTGAACTAACGCAGTTTTGCCTCAAAAAGTTTAGCACCAGCTTGCACCACTCCTGAGTGCCAGCCGGTGCAAAGGGTGGGCTAGCCTAAAAAAAAATGATGTTAGCCAGGTGGGGGTGACGGTATGGGAGAAGGGGGTTTTGCACCAAAAAATGGCGCTAGGCTGGTTAGAGGCAAAAAAAAAATGCCTCTAACCAGCCTAGCTTCATTTTCTGATGCAAAACCATCCATCCCACGTGACTTCTGTCTTTGAAAAGACAGGAGTCATGCCCACCACCCCAATGGCCAGCACAGGGGACCAGTGTCCCCTGGGCATGGCTATTGCACCCTGTACCATGTAGAGGCCTCCGAGTTGGGCCCCCAATGGCACTTTAATTTAAAAAATGTATATTTACCAATACTTACCCTACTTACCTGGGATAGGGTCCCCCATCCTCCAGTGTCCCTCTGGTGTGGGTAGGGGTGTTTCTGGGGATTGAGGAGGGCACATGTGGACCCATTCCATCACGTTTAACCATGGAAATGGGTCCACAGGTCCCTTAATGGCTGGCCTGACCGAGATGTTAAATAATGGTGAAAAGCATGCTTTGCACCATTATTTAGCCTCTCCTCCCACCTGTGAGTCATTTTAGCATGGGGGTATAAAAATGGCGCCATGAGATTAGCACCATTTTTTAGATGGGAACGCCTACCTTGCATCTCATTGACGCATGGTAAGTTACCGCGTCTAAAAAATGGTGCAAACTACAATATTGTGACGTTAGACGTGTCTAATGTCAAAATATAAATATGGAGTTAAGTTTGCGCCGAATTCGGTTAAAAAAATGTAAGCACATTCGGTGCAAATGGAGTCTAAATATGCAGCCAAGTTTGGCAAGTATTTGCTCTAGGAGCAAGCAGCTATCCCCACCCATGCCAGTGCAGGAGACTGGGCGCCTGATAAAAACAAATAATTTCGCGATTGTAAACCCTACGGGTCACCATCCACGTGCTGGAAGGCACTCACTGGAGGTCATGGATAGCGGCCTGCCCGATTAATATTCAAACATCTGGAAATAGGCATTTTGCAATGCGACATATTAGCGCACGGATCGCGGAGCAAGATTACAATTGATTGCAAAGAGTCCGTGCCTAATTCACACGTAATGTTTGAGAACTCTCTGTCAATACATTGGGGTCTAATGTATGGTGTCCCAACGTTTCCGAGGGCTGACTAAGTTGGCAGAAAACTACAGCACAGGAAGATAAAATGATAAAGCCTACATCACACATTGACCAATTTGGCTTATATACATTGCAGGATAACTTGGCAAAGAGTATGGCTACCAGAAAGTAGTAGCGTTGAATTAATCCTAATGCCAGGATCTACGCATCAGATTGTTCCGATACCCCTTCGCCAACCTTTGTTTGAGGCAGTAGATATTCCTGCATAAGCATTCAGTACATCTGATGCAGTCTTTCTTGTCAGAAGTGGCCAACTCACCTGTCTGTTTATCTGGAAACGTGCGCAATCTTGCCTTTCATGATGGCTCGGTAACCTCAAGAGAGTCATCGAGCGGAGAGGCGATGCACATGGCAGCCGCTGCTTCCGGGAGCATTCCGCCACTAGCGCGAGCACCAGGTGTCACGACAACTGGCCTGTCAGATCACATTCATGTGAATGCAGAGGGCCTTTCGCACTCTGAAAGGAAGATGGCAGCCACTCAGCTGGAAGCACATTTGGCGCCAAAACGTGGGCAGCGCCTGCCTTTCTCAGCAGGGCTGCCACACTAGTAGTAGACAGTGCCAGCACTTCTCCGCAGTAACATTATACTAGTAAAATAATTAAACAAATAAAAGTACACACATGTCCCAGCAGCTTGCATGACAATGGGTTTTGAATATCGTGGCTCAATGGACAGGGAGAAGAGGAGCAAAGGCAGGTGAGGGATGAGCATATATGTGTTAGAAGCAGCCCATGGTCTAACTATCGATCGTGCAGCACGTGCAGTGACACTAGAGCTCTCTAGACACCAAATGTGTAGGGCCACTAAAGTTTATTTTTGTTTGCTTGAGGGCCCATGGCACTCATGCTACTGTCTGCACGGAAAACACTATATTGATTCTAGCTTTAGAGCTGTGCCAACTACCAGGACCGGGAGCGTGTAGTCCTTGCTCGGACCTTTGTGCTCCTCGACTCAACCTGTCACTCTACCCAAATCAGATCTGTTCAGTAGCAGATGATAAGCATTCTTACAAAGAAAACTGTGGTAACCTCTCCATATTGGGTACGTTTATTCAGCTTGCCTCTTTAAAATGATAAATGGTAATTCTAATGAAAAACATTTCATTGGTTGCCATAGGGCTAAGGAGTAGGCGGTTTGAGGGGGAGAGCAAGCAGAGACATGTGTGGTGGCTGAGGTGTATTTATTGCTACTTAGAATTAAAGCGCACTGGAATCAAATGCCTGCAACATCCTACTTCATTTCATTGGCGATGACTTGGAGGACTACTCCACAACAAGTAAACCTTAACTCACACTCTACCATATAGATCGCTCCATTTCAGCCTCAAAGGGAATATCTGGAAGCCACAGAGACTTCAATGGGACCTGCGTAAAGCACGCGGTGGAGCAGGACTGTTCCTTGGTGAACCTTAAACTTTGTACAAGTTGTAAAGTTTCAACACTTAAGGATGTGTCACGCTCAAGGACCTGGTAGCGGGCTATTGTGTTTATTATTAACTTCGCTATAAAGTTTACAACCTGTACCAGGCAAGCAGTGGAGCAGAATTGAACCAGATCATTGGGACTTGTGTGACACAAGCACAGGAGCAGAATTGTACCTAGTGAGAAGATTTTACTTGGCTGTGATAGAGCGTTCCGACCTAATAATTTACCTACATCTGGACGCTCTTGGGTCGATGAATCTTTTGACCAAGTGGGGCTCTCTTCACCCGAGAGTAATTAATTTAATCAAATCAATAATCAATAACGAACATAAGCAACACCCTGATCAACATAACACTTCACAATTAATCCACAAAACATTTCGGCGAACCATGACCTTTCGGTCATGAATAACCACACCAGTTTATGCAAAGTTAATGAATTTATTTCCCTATATTAACAAAGCTAGCACAATATATATGTGTCTCAACACCAAATGATATATGTAAATGAACATTAATAGCTGTCCATATCGGCGAAAAAGATGCAATCTATGCAGCATTTGAATAACAATGCCTTCGATGATGGCAACACAAACTACTAAGACGATAATCTGTAATGGGCTAATTGCATACATTTAGTCAGCATAACAAGGTCTCAAATTGCATTGTGCAACAAATGAATCCTCATCTAACCTCAAATTAGCATACGCATGTGGGACTTCATGCAAAACAATTTGACAACATCAATTTGGAAAACTCCTAACTAGGGCTCTTATCAAAAATCAGCAGTTGGTTACCTAAAAAGAAAACACAATGCAATTGTACATTTTCCTTTCATATTTACCAAATACAATCAGCATTCAAGGAAGTCTTCGTCTCACTGGTACCGGATTCGATCAGCATGGGACGGGGCAAAGGGCAGGGTGGACGGGGCAATTGCCTCACAGCGGCAAGATAAAAGGACAAAACTAGTACTTTATGCAAAGGGACGAATCAAAGTTAAAGTCTCTAGGGCAAGAGTTTCTTAAAGTCTCTTTCTCTCGATTAGAGAAAGCATCAAAGTCTCATTCAAAATGGCGTCGAACATCAATTGGCATCGTGGTAGATGGCAAAATGACGAGGTCGGCAAGATGGGCCATAATGTCTGTAAAGTCTGCAAATGGCGGGTAATGGCTGTAATGTCCCTAATGTCCGCAAAGGGTGCAATAGTCTATAATGGCTGCTTTCTCCTTGTGCACCTGGGTTTTATAAACAACAGTTCAAATCCAGTAGGGTCTTCCATTGGAGCATGGGTACTCACAAACTTTTTCTCAGGGGCCAAAATTGCAGTATGGTTTGCGGCCGAGGGCCGCACTGAAGTGACAGCGGGGGGCGGGGCTTAGAGAGGGCGGGGCTTAGAGGGGGAACAACCACCCCACCCCCTTTTTCAAAACAATGCCCCTACCCCAGTAACACACACAGCGTGCACACATACGGCGCCATCTGCTCTCACCCCTACCCCAGTAACACACACAGCGCCATCTGCTCTCACCCCTACCCCAGTAACACACACTACGCCATCTGCACACAGCGCCATCTGCTCCCACCCCTACCCCAGTAACACACACAACGCCATCTGCTCTCACCCCTACCCCAGTAACACACACTGCGCCATCTGCACACAGCGCCATCTGCTCCCACCCCTACCCCAGTAACACACACAGCGCCATCTGCACACAGCGCCATCTGCTCTCACCCCTACCCCAGTAACACACACTGCGCCATCTGCACACAGCGCCATCTGCTCTCACCCCTACCCCAGTAACACACACAGCACGCACACACACAGCGCCATCTGCTCTCACCCCTACCCCAGTAACACACACACACAGCGCACACACACAGCGCAATCTGCTCTCACGCCTACCCCAGTAACACACACTACATTAAAAACAAATAAATAAATAACCAAAGAGCCTTACCTGACTCAAAGCACTGTAAAGATGCCACAAATGTGGAACAGCAGGCAGGCAGGCGGGCAGCAGACGTGGAGCCGGTGACAGGAAGCAGACGACCAAAGCCCCATAAAAGTTAGCTGCAAGCGCTGACTTTTATGGGGCTTTGGCTTCCAGGATCGTCAGGGCAACGCCATAAACAATGGCCGTCGTATGTAAACATAGAGGAGGGCCGCGGGAGCATGCTCCTGCGGCCCTCTTCTATGTTTACATACGGCTGCCATTATGATGTGGCGTTTGGTGTGCGTCTCGCGGGCCGCCAAGCTAGGTCCGTGGGGCCGCTGGCGGCCCGCGGGCCGTACTTTGAGTACCGTTGCATTGGAGGGTTCATAGGTTGGCTTCAAATTGTCCAATCAAAACCAACAGTTCACAAGCTTCTACCTAGGCATACATTATCCTTGGAGTCGGGAACGTAAGTTGCAACATATTTTACCAATTAACTCACTTTCAGAGCTTCCATTGTCCGCACCTGCAGATTGACCTTGGAGCAAAGAAGAAGATGCCAGGCTGGCACGAAACCTTAAAGATAAGCATGTGAACCGATCTCACTGGAAAAGTACAGCTTCAAGCAAGAATACACGTTCATTAGCACGTTGGAAAAATACGAGCATCTAAACCGTGAGACAAGGCAAGTAGGCCGAAGCCTCCACTAAAATCATGCTAAGTTAAAACATTTCAAACAAGCAAATCATGGCACACGTTTACGGTTATGTCAGATTGGTACAATTCTAATACATCACGTTATAGAAAGCACGCTTATAAATGTTGGCAAACTACTCTGAGGGCACATTTGTCCCCGTACAATCTTTTTAAAGTCACGCTTGATTATTGCAGCACTACGTTTTATGCGCTAATAAATGTAAAACCTTCATTTCTGCGTCATCAATCCCTCCTCTGATGACTATTTGTCATCACACAAAACCATTCCCACAAATTTTATTCCATTAAAATTCTGTCAGTTCTCTTTGCCTTTTAGTTCCCCTTGTTCTTGCCTTGTATTCTTCTGCCATTCTTTTCATCATTTTCTCTTCCTTCCTTCTCTTAATTCTTTCCATGATCATTAATATTCCCATCTTTATTCCCCAAATCCCAAAGATGCAAATTAATACTATTAAAATTCCCTGTATTATTTTTAATAATATTCCATTCCAAATGCCACCTATCCAACTTCCCACTGACGCAATTCCCTTTCCAACCTTCTCCCAAACTCCTGGTTCTTTCAATTCCTTCAAGTCTGCACTCTCTTTTGTCAGATTTGCAAGCATTGTTTTAATCTTCACACTGTTGTCAGGAATATATGTGCAACAGTGACGCGCACCAAGCATTTTGCAAACGCCGCCATCCTTTGCTAAAAGAATGTCTAGGGCAAGCCTGTTTTGAAGAGTCATAGCTCTTTCCGCTGCAAGTTCAGCATCCATCAGGATTATAGCACCTGAAAACTTTGTCAACATGTTATCCACTATAGTAGACAACTTTCTTATTTTGATGGAATTCAACACAACTCCCAATGAAGGAATCATGGCTCCAAATATATCTCCTACCACAGCAGCTGCGGTCTCTCTTTTCTGGATACGATGAGATCCAGACGTCTTTGGAATCATCGATAGGTCATCCAGTTGATAAACCTTTGGGAACACTATACCCAAATAACATCTCCCCCACCATCCCTTTGGAAGACGATAATAGGCATTATACCCACAAATGTAATATACACCTGGTATGACAGGGTCAAGTCCGTTCAGCATGAATGTCCATTTGGCCTTAAAGATAAACGTGTGTTTACATTCACTCGCTCCCACAAAAATGTTATCATAATAAGACTCACCACGATATATACAAAATTTCCCTACATGCCAAGCATCTAAAGCTATTCTTCCTTGTGTTTTTATTGCGGCAAAAGCATAATTATCTACTGAAGTCCTCTTACTTAGCTCCTTTTCTAATTTCGCATTCATTTGTGCCCTTCTATCATCTGTGCGATCTAAAAAGCTTATTTCTACTGCAGTGAGCGAGCAGGTAAGGTTTTCCCTATGAGCGTGAGCTGTTTCAATAGGTTGCATTGGCTCGAAAAATTCCCTCATTATTTTAGCATCCCAATCTTTAGCAATCTGGCTTAGTTGCGTTATTATAGGAACATATGCAAAGGTAACATCATAATTTGAATAAAAATACTGTATATTTGTTTGACCATAAAATCTAGAAGTTACTATACTACATGTAATCCCATATGTAAGAGGCATGTGGTGATAAGTCACCCCTTCCGTTACCAATGTCGGTATTTGTGTACACACAAAACAATCTTTCGCATCCATAGTCTCAACATATTCCGTTAGTAGGCGATAGAAAACATTATACGAAAGTTCCTTCTTCTCATGCAAGTGTCTCTCATCTAATTCTAGTCTTTTCAATGCAGTTAGTTCAGTGACAGGAACAGGAGCAGAAGTAGAAGCATCAATTTTCTCATTCTCACCCCTACCATGCATTCCAAGCACTATTGCCATTATTATTAGTACACATGCAGCTATCAAGCCTATACACGCATATTTACAATATTTCACTCTACTGTTTTGTGTAGTCATGATCTGTATAGAATCAGAGAGCTGAAAACACCTAAAAAAAAAAATGATTTAGCAATCAGTTACAAAGCGGAACGAGCGCAATGTTCACACAGTTTTCTTCAGGAGCCCAGTCACTTATCGGTTAGCAGCATTTGTCTCAATTCGGCAATAACTCAGTCTTTTTTTTTTTTTTTTTTTCAAAGTTAGCAACGTTGTCTCAAATCGGGTTTAAGAGTCAATCAGGTTATCAAAGTCTTATCAAGTTAGCAAATGTCTCATCCGGTTTAGCAATGTCTCCGCTGGTTGTATCACGTTAGATTATAGCAAGCAAAGTCATTTACCAGCTTTTCAATCAACAGTGTCCATAAAACTTTTCTTTTCTATTGGTATCTCTTCTTCTTCGTTCTCGAGGCTAAGAGATACAAATTCGTCGGTCCAATCGTCATTGACTGCATATGCCCATTCTGGACCGGAATACCTCCTGTTTGGTATTCTTTTCCTTTTCAATTTTGCATCTCTCTTTGATTCTGCCTCACTGGTACTTTCCTCTTTGGTCAAGTCTTTTTCTTCACTTGATGTTGGTACCACGACAGACACTTCCTTTCTTTTCTCTTTCACTTTTGGCCCTTCACTGTCGTTCAACGTTTCTCTAGTTCTTAGTTTTACTGGTGATATGCTCTGTTTTCTCTTTGCACTGTGTCCACTTGATGGACCTGCGATCTCTTCTGAAGAAGTTTGAACAGTTTCGTTCTGTTCTGCCTTGTCCCCTACTTCTGGGGAGTCAATCAGGTTTTCCTTTTCTTTTTCTGTACCGTCTGCTTCTGGGAAAGCCCTCCTCTGATCAGGCTCTCCTGCTTTTTCACCTTTTTCGAGCCCTTTGTCACCGTTACTTTCTTCAGGCTCTTTGTCACTTTCAGCTGCTTCAGGCTCTTTGTTACCTTCAGCTGCTTCGTCGCTGTCTGAGGTTTCTCCTTGGTCTTCCCCAAGGGAATCGGTTGCTTCGTCCTCAGAGAATACTTCTCTCTCCTCTATTTCTGCCTGTTCGCTTCTAGTTCTGTTTTGCTCTGTCTCAGCGCTCGGCACTTTGTTATCAGGTACTGGCAGTTTCAGCGCTTCAACTTCCTCATCTGTGGGACACGACACTTTCTTTGTGTGACTGGCGTGAATCCAGTTGGGAACTCCCGCACACTTCACAGCGGTAGTGGTCGTCAGGATCACTTGGAAAGGGCCTTTCCAACGGGGTTCCAGACACGACTTCCTCACGTGCTTCTTTATCACGACCCAGTCACCTGCTTTCAGTGTGTGTCCTGGACCTTGGATCGGTGGCAAGGTGGTTGCTTCCACCTGGTGAGAGAAAGAGCGAACCACGTCAGCCAGACCTTTGCAGTAGTCTAACACCATATCATCTGTAATATTCAAAAGCGCGTTTGCGGGAACTGCAGGAAGTCTCATAGCCCTGCCCATGAGAATTTCGTGCGGGGACAATCCAGTCTTTCTGTCAGGGGTGTTTCTCATTGACATTAACACCAAAGGCAATGCGTCAGGCCATTTCAAATTTGTCGATGCACATATTTTCGCCATTCTCGATTTCAGTGTACCATTCATTTGTTCCACCAGTCCTGAGACTTCAGGGCGATAGCTACAATGCAGTTTTTGCTCAATGTTCAGCGCTGCGCAAAGTAACTTTATCACCTCGTTATTGAAGTGACTTCCCCTATCTGATTCTAAAGAGATCGGGAATCCGAAACGTGGTATCAACTCCCTCAACAATAGTTTTGCAACTGTAAGGCTGTCATTTCTACGTGTGGGGTATGCTTCAATCCAGTGACTAAAAATGCACACAATCACCAACACATACTTCAGACCTCCATGCACAGGCATCTCAATAAAGTCCATCTGCATTCTGCTGAACGGGCCTCCCGCCCTGCCAATGTGGCCCATGTTCACAACCGTTCCCTTTCCTGGGTTCATCTGCTGACAAATGACACAACGATGGCAAACTGCTTCTGCAACTTGACGGAATCTGGGGTTAAACCAATCAGTTTTGAACAAGCTTATCATGGCATCTCTCCCTAGGTGAGCCTGCCCATGATAGAACCGCGCTAGCTGCGATAAGAGACTATTTGGTAAAACAAATTTTCCCTCATTTGAAACCCATAACTCATCTGGTCTCTTTGTACATTGTGACTTAATCCAGGAAACTCTTTCATCCTCCCTGACGCTATTCTGTAATGCTTTTAGTTCATCCATTGTATCTACGACCTTCAAGGCAAATGCTTCAGCTGGTTTGAGCTCTGGCTCACTTATCGAATTCCATTCATGCTTGAGCAATATACAGTTCAAGGCACAAAATCTTGCGACTTGATCCGCATATGCATTTCCCAGGGAAACATAGTCCTGTCCTTTTGTATGAGCACTACACTTTACCACTGCAATTTCGGCTGGCATCTGAATGGCGTGTAACAATTCCCTTATTCTCTCCCCGTTTTTCACTGGGGACCCTGAAGAAGTCAGGAAACCTCTCTGTGACCATAGTTGCCCAAAGTCGTGCACAATTCCAAACCCGTACTGACTGTCAGTGTAAATGGTAACCTTCATCAATGTAGACAGTTGGCATGCTCTTGTAAGGGCTACAAGCTCTGCTACTTGTGCGGAATAGACTCCTTGAAGCCAGGACGCTTCCAAGACACCTGTTACAGTACATACAGCATATCCTGCTTTCAATACTCCCAATGCAACTCTTAAACATGACCCATCAACAAAAACAATTTGGTCATTTTCATCAAGCTTAGTATCCTTAATGTCAGGTCGGGGTTTTGTGCAAAATTCAGTCACCTGAAGGCAGTCGTGCTCGACGTCTTCAGCATTCTCAATTTCAGCATTTTCACCGGTAAGCAAAGTTGCTGGATTCAACGTAGTGCACCTTTTCAGCTGCACATTCGGTGAGCCCAGAATTATTGTTTCATACCTTGTGAGTCTTGCTCCAGTCATGTGTTGCATTCGGGAGCGGGTCAAAAGTATCTCAACTGAGTGAGGGACCATGACTGTTAATGGATGTCCCATCACTATTCCTTCACTCTGAGTGAGGCTGATACCAACTGCTGCTACGGCGCGCAAACACCCTGGCAGTGCTGCTGCGACCGGATCCAAAGTAGCTGAAAAATACGCTACTGGTCTGTTTATGCCACCATGGGCTTGGGTCAAGACAGACAGGGAACATGCATCACGTTCATGACAAAACAATGTGAAAGGCTTTGTGTAATCAGGCATACCTAAAGCTGGAGCCCTGCACATGCATTCTTTCAATTCAATAAAGGCATCCATCTCATCTCCTTTCAGCTCAATTTCATCCAATGCATCCTTCTGGGTCAGTTTCAGTAAAGGCTTTGCTAGAGCTGAGAAGTTGGGAATCCACTGGCGACAGTAGCTCACCATCCCCAAAAACTTCCTCACCTCTCTTCTCGTCTTTGGTGGACTCATTTGAAGTACACTTGTTATTCTTTCCTTCATTATTCTCCGTGACCCTTTCTCTATTTGATGACCCAAGTATTTCACTTTCTTCTGACAGAACTGCAATTTTTAAGGGGACACCTTGTGTCCATTCCTTCCCAAATGGTTCAATAGGGCAATGGTGTCGGCTGTGCAATCACTTTCTGTCTTGGATGCAATCAGTAAATCATCAATGTACTGTACTAGGGTTGACTCGAATGGCAATTCTAACGCTTCCAAGTCTTTCTTTAGAATCTGATTGAAAATTGACGGTGACTCAGAAAACCCTTGAGGAATTCGACACCAACTGTAAACTCTGTCTAAGAATTTGAAACAAAAGAGAAATTAGCTGTCCTCATGAAGAGGCACCGAAAAGAATGCTTGTGACAAGTCGATGACTGAGAACCACTCGGCATCGCAAGGGATTTGAAACATTATCACAGCTGGATTCGGTACTACAGGGCAGCATTTAACTATGATGTCATTTATTTTCCTCAAGTCCTGCACAATTCGGACCTTTCCACTCGGCTTTATTAGTCCCATGATTGGTGAATTACATGGACTGCTTAACACTTCTTTCAGTACTCCCTGTTTTACAAACTCGTCAATTAGTTGGGCGACTTTCATGAGGGTGTCTTGTGCCATATGGTATTGTGGGGTCTGGGGAAAGGTTACATTGGGTTTTACGGTCACTTTCACTGGTTCCACTCCTTTCACCAATCCCACCTCCTTTCCTGTCATATCCCACACTTCTTTTCCGACTGTATCCCATAATTCAGCTGGAATATCTTCTTCAGTTATCATCGGAAAAAGGTTAATCAGAGGATATTCTTCATCGACAGTTTCCATCTCATCCCCTTCTACACTGTCCTCTTCTTCCCCATCACTGCTCGTCTGAATTCTAATTCCATCGTTCGAACACATAATCGAACATCCCAATTTGCACAATAGGTCTCTCCCTAACAGTGCTATCGGGCTTGAGTCACATACCACAAAATTATGTGACCCTTGATAGTTACCAATTCTGACTGGTACCGGATCTGTGATTGGGTTCGTCAGGTGCCTGTTTGCTACTCCCACTACTTGAACTGTTCTCCCTGAGAGGGGCAAATTTGGTACTTCAATGCTCCTAACAGTTGAACGTGTGGCTCCTGTGTCAACCAAGAATGAAACACGATGACCCATAACTCTTCCCTCCACATATGGACCCTTTTGATCAACTTCCAAGGATGCTGCAAGCACACAATTTCCCTCCTCATCTGAACTTTCACTCTCCCATACATTGTTTATTCCATTCTCACTGTGTAATGGGAACTGTTGTACTGTGTCATTTGTATTCATCACCTGACCCGAGACCTGTGGAGGAACCATCACTTGCTGCTGATTCATTGGTGCCAAAGGTATTTGCATTTGCTGATTAGGTACCATGGGAAACTGCTGTTGCATTGGCTGCATTTGCGTCATCTGCATACGGGGCATCTGCATCTGCTGCGGCTGCATGGGCTGTAATCCTTGCAGCTGATTTATGGTCTGAAAATTTGGGTTTGGACCTCTCATTTTCGGTCCCCTCATTGTCTGGAATGCATTGACATCATTGTTCTGCTGACCAACACCTGCACCTTCCTGCACCAACATCGGGCACTCGCGTTTCCAATGCCCGACGATTCCGCACACGTGACACGGCATCACCCTTTTCATTGCCTGCACACCATTCGGAGTCACAACAGTGCTCAAATCCGGACCATTACTCCCAAAGCCTCCTCTGCCTCTGCCTCTCGCCTGTGGCTGAAACACCATATTTCCCTGCGGCTGCGGCTGCGGTATCTGCTGTGGGAACCCTTGCAACCCTGTTTGAGCTGCTTTAATTTGCATCACCATCACTTTCTCTTTCAACCTTTTCTGTTTCACTTCAATTTCGTCGCTACAGTATTTCGCATAATTCAACACCTCATCAATCGGTTTCGACTGCCAACAAATCAAATGCGTCTTTATCATCTGACTTATCTCTGGTCTCAGCCCTTCCACAAATCTAAACACAAAATGAAGCATGTCCTTCGCCTCTATTGTTTCCGTGCCACTGTAGTTCTTGAACGCCTTCAACAACCTCTCATAGTAACCATGAATCGACTCTTTAGCCTCTTGGGCAGTTCGATCAATCTTCTGCCAATCCACATTTTTCGCGGCAACCTTCGTCTTCAAATGCTCAATCACCTTATAGTACAAACTCTTTACCATAGGTGATGGTGCACCCGTATCCCTGTCTCTCTCTGGTTCACTTGTCGGCCAACCTACAGCCCTTTTGCAGTCTTCCCACAAATCTGCCGGAACCACAATCTCAAAGAGGGTGTTCAGGTCTTCCCAAAGGCATTTTGCAAGCTTCACAAACCTATCAGTCTGTTGATACCATTCAATCGGTTTCTCTCTCAGTTTGGGAAAATCATCCGTAAAAGACTGAATGTCGCTTCTGTGCCACGGTACATGTATTAATTTTCCCCCTGCTGTCTCCCTCATTGGTAACATGGCTATTGCATCACTACTCTGTGGTCTATTCTCCTTGTGCTCTGGGTCACTGTCTTTCTTCTTTTCCTTTTTCTTTGCCCATCTGCTCTCCCATTTGTCTAAACACCTCCACACTTGTGCACTCTGCAGCAATTCTCTAAGGTGCGTTTTCATGCCTGCTGACCTCATGTGTTCAAAGTCTGTGGTCCCGAAATCCAATCTATAGCTCCTGCTCAAGTGTTTTGTCTTGTCTATCTCAACCCCGTTTTTGTCAGCTATTTCTTGTAACCTTCTATGTACCTTGTTCACTTCTCTCGTAATCCTGGGACATAGATACCTCAGCTCTTCTTCCGAGTAGGACTCTAACCTATTCAAACCCATAGTCCCTTCCACCAATTCTTCTGCTTCCATGTTCAACCTGACCCTATTCAAATAGTCTTCTCCCTTCCCACTGGCTGAGCTTTGTGTGGAATTCAGACTGTTGAACCACTGTGTCAGCTGTTGCGCATTCAACCCCATCAGTGTAGCATTCACATCGACTGCCATTGATGGTTGCAGCAACTTCTCAGTGTTCGTTGATAGCGGTATCATCAGTGGGGGACTCGACCTCACCACTGTTGACTGAGCACATATAGGACTAAACTCCATCAAGGACCCAGATCCAGTTGGCTGAGCCGCTATCGGAGTGGTCTCTGGAGTGTTTTCTATGCACCTCCTTTCCGTCCCACTCTGCATCACTGATCCCTGACCGCTCATACCTGAGTTAGGCTGAATGTACAAAGGTACCGGTGGACCTACAGTAATGGGTAGGGATATCGCATCTGGGTTCTGTCCATTCCCCAGGTTCTGAGGCATGTTCATTCCCACACTATGGGTCATCATTGCCGGCATGCCCGTCTGACTCCCTGTCATCTGAGCATGTGCGGTTCCCCCCTGCATCTGCTTTTGAGGCATCAAAAGCTGGGTTGATTCAGCTTGTGCCAATGTTGGGTTGCGACCATTCTGTACTCCCATTACGGTTGGATCTAGAATCATTCCCGTATTGTTGTTACTGCTGTAGTACCTTGGGACCTGCGGCTGATAATCTTCTGCTGTTTTCAACATAGGCACATCTGGATATATTCTCCTAACCTGCGGTATCTGCGGGGTGAACAGTAAACTCGGGTCCTTAGATCCCGATGGCGTTTCTGAATTCAGAGTTTCATTATTCTGTACCGGTGCCGGAGGGGCAGAACTGGTACTTGGACCTTGTTCACTCTCTGCATAAGGTGGTGGACGGTCGTTCAGCAATTGCATGATGAACTCCTCATCCTCTGACTCGTCTTCTCTATCTTTGGAACACCTCCTGTTTGTCTTACAGGTAGCTTTCTTGCCTGTCGCCTCTTCTTCCTTAGCAATTGCGGGAAACAATTTTATCCCCTGCAATATATCTGACCTCCACACCTTCTGTGCATTATTCCACCTAGCGTCCGCTAGTGTCTTTTCTACTTTTCTTATCCTGGTCTCGAACTTCTTTTGCTGTTGCTGTCTAGCCATTAGTTCCCAAATCGCTAGAGCCTCAAACTGTGCTGGCCTTGGAGGTACCTAAATGTCGTACATCACGAATCTCAAATTCTCTAGGATCCTTATATTGAATGTCCCATGGATCGGGAACGCTACGCTCCCATGTTTCTCTGTCAGCTTGTGCCATTGCTTTAGCCAAAGGCACGGAGCTACCCCCCTTTCCTCCATTACAATGTAAGCTGGTGTACCTTCGGGTGGCGTCTCCTCTCCTACACTCGCTTTAATGTAAGACTCCCCCTTCATCGCACTCTTTAATGCTTTCAAAAATTTCATTTTCTCGTCTTTTATTTCACAAAGTTTGTAATCAATAAGTGACTTTAATTCCCGGAATACTCTTCGCTTGCCTTTCCCCTTCCAATCGAGTCCCACGGACTGCGTCCAATCCGTGCGCGACCCTTCTTTACAACCAACCTATCCCAGCGCGGCTCCTAGTGACGTCACACTCACACACACTGCGGCTGACAAAGCCTCGCGGCTTGTCCTCCTTCACTCAGCTCCTCTCGTAACAACTTCTGGCATGTATCGCGAGCAACCAAATAATAATAAAACAGATCTGTCGGTTTACTACAGGAAGGGTAACACAATCGCTTCAGGACCTTAGGGATTTTTCACTAGCCTCGGCAGTTAGTCCATCTTTCTCGGTCCCCACTTTCGCAAGCAAATCCTGACCCGCAGACTCTGCTCTCAACTTGTCAATGATCTATTCTAGTGCACTTAGAATTTGTCAAAGCCCGAAGTCGAAGTTTTCTTTCACTCCCTTAACACACGTACCGACTCGTTGACCACGCCCGGTCAACCTATTAAACCGACCAGACCACAACATAAAACAAGTGTCTCATACACTTTTCAACATACTCCGGAGTCTCTTGACCTCGCAGGGCCCGTCTCAACAACAACAACCACGTGGACCTTTTTCCTGCACAAAGCGCCACATGCACATGAATTTCGACGACTTCCCTACTCTCACACTCGGAGTCGCACCTCCGCTATTCTCTATGAAGTTCGACGACTTCCCTACTCCTACACTCGGAGTCGCACCTCCGCTATTCTCTAAAATCCTCGCAACCTTTTCAAACAATCTGCGGCAATAAGCTGTGCAAGCGCAAAACCCTAACTTCACTCATACCGTCACTAGCACCGCCAACGCCGATTTCACACCTCCATTCTCTCCATTCGCAAGCTCCGAGATCCCGGGAAAGTCGCGGGGGACTTAGGGCATCATCATTCTCTCAATCTGTTTTACCCAAGAAAAATCTAATTCAACCTCTCGAGCGGGGTCCCAAAGGGCGAAACCATTAATTCAACACCATGTACCTCTCGAGTGGGGGTCCCAAAGGGCGAAACCGTTAATCCAACACCATGTGCCTCACGAGTGGGGGTCCCAAAGGGCGAAACCGTCCTCTGCTACCATCTACTGATAGAGCGTTCCGACCTAATAATTTACCTACATCTGGACGCTCTTGGGTCGATGAATCTTTTGACCAAGTGGGGCTCTCTTCACCCGAGAGTAATTAATTTAATCAAATCAATAATCAATAACGAACATAAGCAACACCCTGATCAACACTTCACAATTAATCCAGAAAACATTTTGGCGAACCATGACCTTTCGGTCATGAATAACCACACCAGTTTATGCAAAGTTAATGAATTTATTTCCCTATATTAACAAAGCTAGCACAATATATATGTGTCTCAACACCAAATGATATATGTAAATGAACATTAATAGCTGTCCATATCGGCGAAAAAGATGCAATCTATGCAGCATTTGAATAACAATGCCTTCGATGATGGCAACACAAACTACTAAAACGATAATCTGTAATGGGCTAATTGCATACATTTAGTCAGCATAACAAGGTCTCAAATTGCATTGTGCAACAAATGAATCCTCATCTAACCTCAAATTAGCATACGCATGTGGGACTTCATGCAAAACAATTTGACAACATCAATTTGGAAAACTCCTAACTAGGGCTCTTATAAAAAATCAGCAGTTGGTTACCTAAAAAGAAAACACAATGCAATTGTACATTTTCCTTTCATATTTCCAAATTCAATCAGCATTCAAGGAAGTCTTCGTCTCACTGGTACCGGATTCGATCAGCATGGGACGGGGCAAAGGGGCAGGGTGGACGGGGCAATTGCCTCACAGCGGCAAGATAAAAGGACAAAACTAGTACTTTATGCAAAAGGACGAATCAAAGTTAAAGTCTCTAGGGCAAGAGTTTCTTAAAGTCTCTTTCTCTCGATTAGAGAAAGCATCAAAGTCTCATTCAAAATGGCGTCGAACATCAATTGGCATCGTGGTAGATGGCAAAATGACGAGGTCGGCAAGATGGGCCATAATGTCTGTAAAGTCTGCAAATGGCGGGTAATGGCTGTAATGTCCCTAATGTCCGCAAAGGGTGCAATAGTCTATAATGGCTGCTTTCTCCTTGTGCACCTGGGTTTTATAAACAACAGTTCAAATCCAGTAGGGTCTTCCATTGGAGGGTTCATAGGTTGGCTTCAAATTGTCCAATCAAAACCAACAGTTCACAAGCTTCTACCTAGGCATACATTATCCTTGGAGTCGGGAACGTAAGTTGCAACATATTTTACCAATTAACTCACTTTCAGAGCTTCCATTGTCCGCACCTGCAGATTGACCTTGGAGCAAAGAAGAAGATGCCAGGCTGGCACGAAACCTTAAAGATAAGCATGTGAACCGATCTCACTGGAAAAGTACAGCTTCAAGCAAGAATACACGTTCATTAGCACGTTGGAAAAATACGAGCATCTAAACCGTGAGACAAGGCAAGTAGGCCGAAGCCTCCACTAAAATCATGCTAAGTTAAAACATTTCAAACAAGCAAATCATGGCACACGTTTACGGTTATGTCAGATTGGTACAATTCTAATACATCACGTTATATAAAGCACGCTTATAAATGTTGGCAAACTACTCTGAGGGCACATTTGTCCCCGTACAATCTTTTTAAAGTCACGCTTGATTATTGCAGCACTACGTTTTATGCGCTAATAAATGTAAAACCTTCATTTCTGCGTCATCAGCTGTCAAGCTTCAACACTTAGGACTGTACAAAATGGAGAGGTTACCACTTTTCTCCCTTTTCCTAACACAAAACCACAATATGAAAATGTTGCATTACATGCAACAAGAAACATATAAATAAGAACACAATGTATGATGAGACCAGACTTTCGAATAACATAAAGGGGCATATTTATAAGCCCCTAGCGCCACCTTGCGCCACATTAGCGTACTTGTTTTTACACTAACGAGGCCAAAATCCTCCACAATACGCCACTTTGTAACCCTTTGCGCTACATTATGCCAATGCAAGGCAAAATGTATGCAAAGGGGCGTTCCCCCGTTTGGGGGGCCGAAAATATGGCGCAAGGAAATCTAACAGATTTCCTTGCCTCATGTTTTATGGCACTTTTAATGCCAGCTCAGAGCACGTGTGAAAAGGGGGCATTTATTACTTATAATGCATTCATAAGTACTCTGCAGGAGTATTTGGCGCTACTCCTGTAGAGTACATCAATGGTGTCAATAAAAATGACACTATTGCTCCCTACCCTGCACCGTGGTGCACTGTATCTTGGAAACGACGCACACATGCTGGCGGTAGGGGGACGCTGAGGGTGCAAGGAAAGTGGTGCTGCAATAGGTGCAGTGCCACTTTCTTTAAATATGCCCCAAAAGTTCTATAAAAACCTTCTAAATCATTAAAAAAATAAAAATAAACAAAGCTTTCCAGGAATTTGGGTTTCCTACAAACCATTGAGCTTCTTCTTAACTCTCGTCAATTTTCATTTTCATTGTTTTTCTTTGTTCTCTTCTTTGCTTCCAACTGTGTCCTGTTCTATTGATGTATCTATAAGAGTATCTAACCGGGAACAATCTTTCACTACTCTACTCAAATTCCATATCTTGTGATCCTCTGTTTTTACAGCATTATCAAACACCCTAATCACTTTCTGATGAGCAGAAAATTTTGAATGCATCACTGAATGAATCAACCTGGGATTCCTAATATTGACCATGTCACCAACCTTAATCATCGTTTTTTTTTTACTGCTTTGCGATTATCAATCCTAGTTTTCCTTTCTGACATTCTCATTGGTTCTCTATTTTCGTTTATTTTTTCATTCCATTCCAGATTCAACTTCTGCCCAGACTTGTTGTTTCCCCAAGATGGACAAACCAATGTGTTGGGTTTCCTCCTTTTATACAATTCAAATAGTGAGATGCCTGTTGTGGTGTGAGACGTCAATCTATAGTTTTTTTATCTTATATAACAATTCTCTCCTCAAACACTCATTCTTTGCTATGGCTCTTTGTATGGTCTCTTTTAACATTCTGTTCAGCCTGCACGCTATGCCATTTGTCTTGGGATGGTATAAAGATGATTTCATTTGTTTAATACCTCTGTCTCTAAGGTATTTCTCCATGTCGTGTGACATCAGCTGGACCCCATTGTCTGTCAGAATGGAGGTGGCAAACCCCTCTCTTTCAAACACTTGATCAAGAAAGTTTTTCACTTCTTGTGTTTCCACAGAGTTGGTTATTCCCACCTCAGGCCACCTAGAATACATATCTATTAACACAATCACATTTTTTAAATGTATTAGAGTGTTTTAACGGACGCAGGATGGCCAAATCAACCTCATGTCAAGGTTCTTTCGGTATATCTCCCATTGTCATAGGCTGAACTCAACAACTGAGTGTTTTACCAGCATTGGTACACTCTTCACATTCTCTTACACATCTCTCAACTTGAGCATCTATGCCCAGCCACCAATTCACTGACCTAAGCCTCTGCTTTGTTTTTCATATTCCTGGATGACTCTCATGTGGTAACAATATTAGGTCTTCTTTTTTTTTAAAGATTTTGGAGGAACTAATCTAGTCCCTCTCAAAACTACTTCTCCCTGTAAAGACTATTCATCCTTGACTCTCCAAAATTCACAGAATTGATCATTATTATTATTCTCTTGTCCACTCCATATGTTTTTTAATTTTATCAGTCACTTCCTGCATCATTTCATCTTTTTTCAATTCATCCATTCACTCTTCTTTCACAATCCCTTCTTTGATGAAACATACCTCAAAATCCAAGTCCTTACATTCAATCTTTTCTTGTACAGAAACACTATCTTTGTTCACCAAATGCGAACAGCAGTCAGCTGTACTATTCTCTACTTCAGGCACATACAACGAAGACGAACAAGGATTGTCATTTCAAATGTTTATATAGTAAATTATAAGCAAATTGCATGGAAGGAACATGAGTAAGATTAGCAGCAAAGCATGCAAATCATAAGTACAACAGACTAAGTATAGATCTAAGTGAAATCTGGCATAGATTAACTTTCTAAGCATAAAGGGCAGGGTCTCCTCTACATTGAAATCTATGCGTCCTTTTATAGGACTTCTAACAAAGGCTTTCTTATATTCTACATGCGTTCATGATCCACTGGAAATACTCCAATGGGAAACCAGAAATAGAAAACATTTTACCACTGAACATATTCTGAGATTCTCTCATGCTATCACTGTATTAAACATGCAGTCGGTCTCACGGTTAGTCTGACCATCCAATGAATGCATTGTATACACAGAGTCTGGGACTATTGAGCCGTCCTTGGTGTGTCGGAAGGAGTGCTCTGGGAAACAATTTCGGTTCATGAGTGTGAGTCGTGCAATACTTTATTTGGAACCAAGGACGACAGCAACACATGATCTAAGTGACACTGAAACACGAAGGAGAATGTTGTAAACATAACCAAGGTCAGCGAAGGCTCAATTTGAAATGCATTTAAGGTGAAATGGATAACAACTCTTGGTGGATGTAAGTGAGGGAAAATCAGCAATAAAAAGTAAGAGGTTTCCTGGGAAGGTGAGAGGTGGATATGAGCATAGATGCCGATTTCTGCATGGCCCTGGATCCCGGGCACCAGTAATATTTCAGCTGAGGCGCAGCGGTTTGCAGCAGCAGCGTGTGAGCTTTGTGACAGAGAGAAAGAGAGCCGTGAGTGCACAAGGAAGGCAGAGAGGGGCTGAGCAGAGGGAGCAGAGAGGGCAACGAAGCAAACAGGGCAGCAAACAGAGATGGCAATGAGATCAGAAGGGGCAGAGAGGGCAGGGTAGAAGCAGAGACGGCTATGTATAATGTGAGGGGGTCGAGACCAGAGAGGTCAGTGTGTAAGTAAAATGGGAAATGGCAGAGAGTGCAGTGTGTGAGCAGCAGGAGCAGAAAGAGCATTTTGGATCAGAAAAGACAGCACACAGTGTGTGCAGTGAGGGGACAGGAACAGAGAGGGCAGTGTGAACAACGGGGGCAGGGAGCATAAAGAACAGCGTGCGAGCAGGAGGAACAAACCAGGGAAGGCTGTGTGCATGTGCAAAGGAAACAGGGCCCTGAAGCGACAGAGTGTGAGGGGATGGGCAGAGAAGGCAGCGAATGAGAAGAAGTGACACGTTTCTGAGAGGACAGCATGTGAGCAGAAGGGACCGGAGCAGAGGGCAGTGTGAGAAGAAGGGCCAGGGAGCAGAGAGGGAAGAATGCATGCAGAGGGGGCAGGAGGCATAGAGGGCAGAGTAGGTGCAGAGAGGGCAGGAAGGGCTGTATGTGAGCGCAAAGGTCAGGGAACAGAAAGGGCACTCTAGGAGCAGAGGGGCAGGAAGCAGAGAGGACAATGTGGGCAGAGCGTAGAGCAGACGGTGTGTGAGAAAAAGGGGCAAGTTGGAGAGGGGACAGCATTTGAACTGACTGAGCAGAGATGGTGTGGTATAGTCTGAAGGGGCAGAAAGGACAGCGTGCACAGAAGGAGGCAGGCAGTATAGAAGGCAGTCTGTTAGAGGCAGAAGCAGAGGGGCAGAGTCAGTGAAGAAATATTAGAGACTGTCGGAGGGTGGGGGTGCGGAAAGGGAGAGGGTGAATGTTCAGTAGGCAGAAACAGCCAAAGAAGTTAAGATCCTGAGGGAAAGATGAGATGAGACGTGCAGGGTACAGATGTGAGAGGTGAATAGGAGAGAGGCAGAACCAGCAAGAGAACACCAGCATAGGGAAGAGAGAAAGAATGATGAGTAATGGATGTAAAACGGGCAGAATCTGTGAAACAATAAAATAAGCTGTAGAGAGTGAGACTACGGAAGGGGAGACTGTGAAGAGGCAGGCCCAGATTAGAGTATGAAGAGAGATGAGAGGTGCAGAGCAGGGGACAGAGGAACATGTAAGACAGGGAGGATTACCAAGAGAATAAAAGAGGCTAGGGGAGAGTGACAAGGCGAAAGATGATATAAGAAGGAAATAATCCACAAGATGACATAAGAGGTTATGGAGAAATGAGGAGTAAGGGAAAGCTGTCAGGGAATAGGTTGTCTTAATATCTTAAGAATCAATGAAAAAGTGTAAGAGGCTGGGGCAAAGGAGGACGGCAGAAGGCGAGAGGTGGACATGAAGAGAACAGATGAGCAAGAGAACTTTAGAGGTTGGGGAAAGAAAGATGAATCGTAGTGCAGAGAGAGAAGAGATTAGTGTAAAAAGGGTAGAACCAGAAAGAGATTGTAAAACGCCAGTGAAAGGAGATTGTAAAACGCCAGTGAAAGGAGTGAGGTAAAAATAAGGGATGATATGTATGTGACAGGTGGAACCAGCAAAAGAAGGTAAAAGCAAGATGGGGAGGAGAGGTGCATGTAAGAGGTCAGATTCTGCAAGAGAAAGTAGGAGACTGGGGAGAGGTGGAAAAATTGGAGAGGACATTTGTATTTATGAAGCAGAATCTGCAAGAAATTCTATGAGGATAGGGGAGAAATGAGGTGAGAAGTGGAGTATAAAGAGGTGAGGTAAAAGAGTCAGTGAAAAAAAGGTGAGAGGCTGGAGAAGAAGTAAAAAATCTTTTCAAACTGGTGTTTACTGCTAAATCTATTGAGCCTACCACTGGTTTGCAATTGTTTTTTTCCATAAAAAGTTGAAATAAATTGGCTTGCATTTGAAACACGTATTTGTCTTCTATCTCACTTGGTTGTGATTTCAATCCATCCTGGTTGTTTCTAGAGATCTTGAAATTGCTCCTCTCTTTGTACTCTATTACTAACCTTGCCCTTTCTATAAAATATGGCTTCCAGAAAGATCCCTACCTGCCTGTAGCCTAACTGGAGCACTAGACATCATTTTCCCTGCCCTAACTGTCCTTTGCAATATCTCTCTTGCCTAAGCGTCAGGTCGAACCTGTTATTCTTCTACTGAAAAAAGTTCCAGCTGACTCAAAGCTTGTTGGCATCTTCTTGTATATCTCTACCTTTTCCCTCTAAAATCCTAAAAAAGATGTCAGATGTAAAATCTCCTCAATCATCAAAAGAAATTCACATGTTGGCCATGCTCAACCTGGAGTTCCACTCTGTCCATGGAATGGAAGTAGCACGTCTTATTGTGCTGATGATTTGCCTTCAGTTCTTGATCACATAGGTAGAGCACCGCTTGTACTCTCCCACCTTTTCTATCCAAGAGGGTAATTCCCCCATTTTAGTATTGTGTTAGATGTCTGACTGAGGGAGATCTTGTGGGTACCTCTTTGAGGTTACACTTTTTAATGTTTATCTTATCCAGTTAGCCTTAATCATATGAGGCTATGGTTTCCCACTAATGTCCTGTGCACATCATATCCTAATCATCATTTCCTCCAGTGACAATCTGGACTGTCTCTAAAATAAATCCTAGTCTTTCATGTATGCTTCTGAAAGAAGATTAATTCTTGAAAACTGTATAGCAATAAAACAAAGGTCCTCTCCTTTAGTAGACTTCCTACCCTATTGCCTTTTCTTTGGTGAGAGGTGGAGCTGGGCCAATCAACACCCAAAATCATGGATTAATTTATAAACACCTCTCCTCTGATCACACCAATCACGTTTCATCCACTTGCTTTTACTACATCAGCATGCAACACAAAACAATTTCCTTTCTCCCTCTCGCAGTGGTAAGACTGTTGTAAAGTTAATTATTTTTTCGCTGTCCTGGGATTCCAGTCTGTTGCACTTGCTTCCTGAAAATCATTCAGCCCAAAGTTCTTCTCTATGTCAACTCTTCACACCTTTCTGCTTTCCATTGGCTTCCTATCGCTAAGCTGTCTGTGTTCAAAGCGTTGTTCATAGGTCCTGTGCACACCATAAAGCAGGTGTTCTGTTTCTTCAACATCGTTTCCACTCTTTGCATTCCTTCTGGATCCTTAGACTTTGTGACAGCCGAGCTTCTGCGCCTTCCTAAAACTAAAAGGGCACAATTTGGAAACAGGTCTTGTTAGCGCAGGTGTCTTAATAAGAAATTATTAATGAGTGTTTATGTGTTTTAAATAATGAGTTTATGGAGACAATGAAATAATGTAGAAAAATAATGCAGGTATTTGAAAATGTGACCTTGAAGAATGGCCACTAGTGTTAACGAAATGTACTGATCAATAATTAATACTTATGAAATATTAAATATGTGTTAGACTAATGCAATAATATGTCATTAAGGGTTATGAAGTATGCTTTAGCTTATTAATTGTAGGCCTTAACTTAGCTAGTGTCTTGGCCTATTTTGCCAGGCCTTATGTAAAAGCTGTATTTCTTAGCATTTAATGCAAAATGCTGACCAAGTGAATTAAACTGTGAAATGCCTATTGTATTGTTAAATGTGATTAACGGAAGCTTTTCGTGCGAACCGACTGCTAAAAGATGAGGTTCTTGCTAATGCAACATTTTATGTGTAATGTGTGTGAGACGGATTTTCCCAGGACAAGAACAATGAAGACAATATTGTTACCTGACGAACCGGATGATGAGACCATCATAAAGCGAACCAATCATCAGTATGAGAACGGAGAAATATTAGAATTCATAGATTTGGTATAGTAGTGTTATTGGACAGAGTGTGAACATATGATTAACTGACCAATAAGGAATTAGGGGATAGTTTAGGTGACTTTGATATAACAACGCCGCAGAGGGAAATGACCTGGGAGAACTTAAGTAAAGGGAGAGATTTAGAAGATTCAGATTTTTGGAGATTTTAGGAGAGAGACTATTCATTAGGACATTCTGGCTCATTGGGCTCATATTTTCCTGACTGAGAGCCTGATGCCTTGCTGATCGACTGGTGTCTTGAGGATGAAGACTGATTCTGCTTTGCTGACCCATACCGAGGATAGGTATACACTGAAATGCGATTATCATGCATATTTGCTTTTTCTTTCTAGGTACCAACTACGCTGTTTTGATAGAACCATAGTTAGATGTTTTCCAAATTGGAGTTACTAAATTGTTTTGCATGAAGCCCAACATGGTGATGCTAATTTGGTGTTAGTTGAGGATTCTGATTTATGACGAAAAGACTAATATTTGATGGATTCCTCTGCTTATCTACATGTATTACATCTTGTTAGCGCAGCTGACTCTGCTATTGATTTGCACTGTAACTTTAGAATGTGTTGTACTTCAAGCTTTGATTAGATTGTATTTCTTCCGCCACTTTGCACATCCAGTGTTGTTTTTGAATGTTTCAATTGATTTTGAGATTAATCTACATGACCTTAGCATTGTTAATATAGGGAAATAAACATTCTAAACTTTACTAAAGGTGTGGTTATTCATGACTGAAAGGTTATGGTGCGTGATAATTCCTGGCTCCATTGATTATTGATTTTATTGATTACTAGTGATTGTTGATTAGTGTGTATTGATTATTGATTCATGTACTGGAGCTATGGTAAGAACTTCTTAATTGCGAGTCAAAAGGTTCATCGACCTATTCGCGTCCCCTTGTAAGTTTACTTATAAAGGTCTGACGCACTAGCAATCTTCACAGTGAAACTCTGTCCTTCCTGAGCCCCTGTTTAAGTCCAATCTTCTTCTAGAAAAAAAATGCTAACTTGTTTTCCACATTAGGGCAATAGATCTCTTCTTCAGTTATCCCTTAGTACCAGGATGGCAGGGTAGCAGAGTGCTTTCCCCATTATTTACTGTCATCTCATTCAGTTGAACAATAGCTAGAAACGTGCTTAAGTTGCACCACTTTTTCAAAACGTCCTGGGGGACCGAGAAGGGGTGGATGGTCAAATACCATGTAAAACTATTTTGAAGGCGTAATCAGTTGGCAAAAATGCACCTGAATCCTGTGCGTTTTAAAGTGCGTTATGATTCTGAACTTCCAGTAACAGTTGTTAAGTCCTGTTGTGGTGAGGTAGTATGCGGCCCTTGTGTCGCGTCATTCCTGCCGGCAGGCCTTTGGGTGCCTGCAGACCCAGGTGGCAAAATGCCCATCAGCTGGGTAGAAAGAGGGAGCAGGAGCACCAGGGGGCCCCTCTGTAAGTAAAAAATAACAAGGCCCAATATTGCGTGGAAGACATCCGCATCTAGTGTGCACCAGTGTGTTCGTCACTGTAAAATGTCGGTAAATCGGCCGAGACCAGTGTTACCGGCTCAGAGTGCTTTAAAATGCAGATCCTTGGCGCAAGAACCAAATACCTTGTTATAAGAGGGGTCTGTACCCATTAAAGTCATGGAATTTTCAGCAGTGGGGTATTGTAACAGGTGGGGGGTCCAGATTAAGTTTCTTGATCAGTTTTTTCCGTCAAGCACTGATGATAGTGAGGGAAGTCTTCTGCGTACAGTATTTTGAGATCTAGGCACTTAAACTGAGAGAACTTTCTTTTATGAAGTGACAACATCACAGGTGCTGATTTCCAAAATATTTGATGGTGAGTCAGAGCCTGCCTCAAGAACCTTCCTATGAACCAGTGAAAGCGGAGGTAGTGACGTCATACTGGGAGAATTATAAAGTAATGATACCAACTATTAATTATGGTGCTTCCAAGTAGCGAGTATCTGGCATCAAGTTGTACAGCAAACGTTATTTATGTTCTGAAAGTACTTGGTTAGGATGCTCGTGTGTGGGGAGGATAGTGTCTGCGTCCTAGGACATACTGGGCAGCACTCAACATAGCAGTACTCCAGGGCACAATTTGGCAAGTACAGGAATGAAGTGGGACATGCTTTTTAGAGACGCCTCTAACAAAGACTGCTGCACAGCTCTGATGAATGGGGAATAATATTAAAAAGTGCCAACACACCCACAATCATTTGTACATTTTTTAGTTTCTTTTGCAGTAGAGATCTTGGTACTTGACAGGACAGTACTGGCGCCATGGGAATCCATAAGATCTCAAGACAGTCATATTCTTCTACCTTAGAATATGACGTCTTCAACACTGTACAGGCAGAGTTTCCGCATTCCACTCTCTGTGGATGAGGGCGAACCGCCTGTGATAAGGCACATTGGACATTACACCTATTCCTCAATTTAAGACTATCAGAATGAAACAGAGCTGTAGATGGATTTACAATACTTAGAATAGGTCAGCCTGTTCATAAGATTGTGCTTTGGGAGGATATGTGGTAACTATTAATTCCTCTGACTCCTTTTTAGGGACGTACTGAATAAAGAAGCACGCCAGTTTAAATAGCACCATCTAAGACACATTGGGCAGAAAACATGCCACAACTGAACAGCACCCATGAAATGGGCTGGTGAGAGAAAGGAAGCAGGTGGTGGTGAAGGGGGTTATTACGCAAAGGCGGTGGCAAAGAAAGCTATAGAGCAGGGCTAATGACTTGGAAGTTTTGGGGGATGCAGGCAACAGGGACCCCATGCTAGCAGGCTTAATATATGATTGTGATGTTGACAATTTTTAACAATAACAGCCCGTGTTTGTCTGTGGAGATTTTGATGTGTGATGGGGGATCAGGCTACAGCTGGCAGCCATGTCAGCAAGCTGCTGGGTTGCCATAATACTTTCCTCCCCCTATGACGACGTCATGCTGCCAGACTGCTCCCACCACCTTAAGCTCCCCAGAAATGAGAGGAAGGAACTGCAGCCTCTTGATTCACTGTGACACTTGCACCAAACAGATAGACTAGTGACTGTGTGTCTGGAAAGACAAGCTACCTTCCTGAGGATATGTTTTAAGCTATGTACAGCTGGTGCTGACACACTGGAAAACCAACTTTGGATAGACACATCCAAAACAGCTAGCCACTCTGCAGCCCCGGCCTACTTGGAACAATCAAACCAGAATCTTCAGGCAGCCATATTGTGGACAACCCCTATTTCTGTTGCCAGCTTTAAAACAACAATCACCACATGGCACACCAGGTATCATGGTTAGCTGACAAACAAAAACTGGCCTCATACTTGCATGCTGGTCAGTCCTAAGTAATAATGTCAAAATGGGACCGCACCCAGTCTAAAAAATCTGTATGTCAGCCCACGTCAAACAACAACTCATCTGATACAGGCTCGGAGGTCTACCTAACCTGGACTGTATACCCGCACAAAGAAGAGAACCCCCAAACAACTTATGCAAGCTTTGTCAATCCAGCAAGGAATCCCTTGCGCACATCATTTGTATTTGTCCTGCCTTACTGAAAGAAAGACAGGGTCTCTTAAAACCACAGTTCCTGAAACTGGGTATTCGCTCCTGCAGACCTGCCATAATCGCATTTCTCTGCTGAATCCCATCCTGACAGACAGATTCATGAAATTCAAACAGGTGTTTGTGAGGTCACTGAATCATATCACTCATCATGACTAACACGGCTACTAGGCACTCCTGTTCTTACTCAATGCCCCTGTGATCTTCCAATTAGTAGCCAAAATAGTGACTTTTTTACTGCATGCACTTCGGGGAGCACAATATCCTTTTGGTGAGGGTGTGATACATGCTCAATTTCTCAATGCAACTACCTAGACAGCTCCTGATTTACCTTATGCGCTTTCAGGGGTGTCAATTGAACGTGTCATGGATTATAAGTCTAGACAGCACTTGATTTCTTGCCTGCAGGACGAGAGTCCAACAGCCCAGACAGTATTTCCTCCATCTTTGGTACAATGGGGGGACTCACTTCTTATCGGCGTGGTTCAAGAATGAATCAATCAATGAATCAATTTAAACATAACTTTAGCTATTTTCAGCAATTTCTGGGGGCTGTGACTGTTAGGCCTATGTCTGAATTTTCAGGACTCTGTCACCAATAGCACTGTAAACATTCTACACACTTTGGAGACCTGCTCTCTCACTTAGGGCCTGATTTATGAAACGTTAGTGTGCCTTTGGGTCATTTTTTGAGGCAAAAGCGGCGCAAACTTACAAAATATAGGCTCATATTTATACTTTTTTGCACCGCATTTGCGTCATGTTTTTACGCAAAAGCGGTGCAAACTTGCAAAATACAGTTATATTTTATACATTTCCGCTGCTTTTGCATCAAAAAATGACACAAAGGCGGCGCTAATTTTTCATAAAACAGGCCCTTAGTGAGGTGTAGGTCCAGCCATGTATGTTCTGACTCACACGTTTTGAAACAAATGCTTTACCATGCATGTTGTTATCGGATCGTGTTCAGTTTGAACCGAAGCCGTAGCAACATCAACAGCATTTTATTAATTTCACGTACTTTGGGGACACGTTCCCCCAATTAGGGAGGCATAGCTCCAAACTTTATGTGATGATCTCTACGTTTTGCTGCTTATTTTTTAATTTGTGTGTGCCAACATGTGTTTTAATTGGATTATGTTCAGCTTTAATTCCTAGACATTCACAAAACATGCATTAAAAAATCTCAAGGTAGCTATAGAATACTTTGTATTGGCTTAACTTGACAGCTATCTTCTGCAGTCTTCAAGGGACACACAAGCAGCAATCTTGCTATTTAGGTCTGTTTTTAAAGATTGTTTGTAATGGTGTTTATTAATTGTACAAATAAAATACATTTGAAATATGAGTGGCCGCACACAAATTTAGAGTGCATGGAATTTACGTTAGTGCTGTTTCATCTAGTGGTCCTCTTCCTCTGTGACTTTAGCAAATTAGTTCCTCTGCAGCACTTCCAAACATTCCTCTAGGCCCATACCCCAGAACTCAACTACTGGTGGTCATGCATCACAGGGAGATGCTCTAAGAATGCTACACTCAGCTAATATAGAGAGCCATGCTGAATAATGCAGTGAACCAACTCCACCCATCTTCCCACGCTTGGCTTGGTGTTTACCCCACAGCATACTTTAGCGGGTTATGAATGAAGATTACAGACCCCAAAAACCAGCATCCATGGGGGCCAGTAAGGGCAGCATTTAGAGCCGGTGCAGGCAGTCTAGAATGGATGTTCTGAATGCTGTGCTCATGTGCTGTTTGGGAGTGTTGAGAGAGAATTCCCCCGTTTCACTTTCAATATGAACAATCCTGGGACAAGAGTTCGGAATTTGTGATGGAATACTGGCTAGCAATGTGATAGGAACATGCTTGAAATTCTGTTGTATATGTGCAGCATAGCGAGTTTGGAGTTGAGTGAAATTTGCAATAAATCCACATTGTGAGTAAACATGCAGGTATATGCACACACATTTGCACTTTTTTATTGCTGCTGTAGAGATCTTAGTACGTGACCGGACAGTACTGGCACCATGTGAATCCACACGATTTCATGACTTAGACAGAAGGATGGACTGACTAACATTTTACAGGTGGAGCTCCCAGTGTTCGATGAGGAGTCATATAGTGAAGTATTCCATGGTATACTTAGGTATGGCAGGCTTTCTTTTGCGTCAGGGCTACCTTTTCTATTACATTCTGGGCAAAACTCTTTCTTTGAAATCAAATCTGATATATTCTGGAAAGAGTGCATTGCATATGGCTGCAAAATCATTTCATGCTGGCTGAGCAAGCTTTTGGATGGACTCGCAAGCCAATCTCCTGAAGAATGATGCCACATTAACGGAAAGTGTTTGCTGCAATCACATTTTAGGCAAATGCATAATCCTGAATCTTTTTATTCCTCCACTTTTCTCAAGCTCCATGCCTCTGGGGGAGAGGAAATCCTGCTTAGCAGAGATCCTGCGGTTTTCGTAGGGGTGTGGGTGGAAGCTCATGATTCAATCCTATGACAGCACCCCAGCAGCGACTCAGAAGTCAGAGCAACTGGCAACTGCAAATGAAGAATCCCCTTAGTGAAACACCATCAAGAATGCACCTTCAAAGATTCAACACAGTGTCCTAACTCAAACATTGGGAAAGATATGAAGGGTTCTCTTCTATTACTAGAAGAAAGAACCTTTAATAGTCACCAGTGATGTTTGTTTAGGAGATACCTTACCATCATAAAATCAGGAAAGTGTTGGAAACCTGGATCGTCGGGGCGTGGCTTGGCGCCGTGCGAAGATGGCCGCCTTTCTCAGGGCTCCGTGACGGAAGTGAGAGTCGAGAGAGCCGGCTCGTATTCTCTGGCATTTTTTGAGAATAATGCAGTGAGGAAAACTTAGGGAAATTTGCCTGGAGTATATTATTCCCCTTAAAATGTCTTTAAAGGTATTTCTTATGGCCTATTTGACTTACTTACATGGCAGGCATTTGAGGAATCGATTGCGACCGCCATTTTGTTTTTGTTTTCACCTCACAATGTATTTATTTTTTTACTTTATACATCGCTGCCTGAGAGTTTCTTTCTGCACTTTTTGGCATAAAAGTGTATGTTTGCTCTCTCTGCTCATCGTATCTTGCTTTTTGGAAGACCTTGTCCAGTTTATTTTGTATTTTGGTCTACTCTCTCTTCTGAGGTGGAACCTTACTTTATAAACTAAATGTTTTAGTACATATTGGGCAAAATTGTATATTTTTGCTTATGGGCAGATCTAGGAACCTTCGATTGACTAATAACAAAGTACAGAGAAATTAAAGTTCCGATAATATTCCTTTGTCAAACTCATTTGCTCCTTTGTCAAATATGGAGAGTGCAGGGGCTACTACTCTTGATGCTACACCTTCAACACCTGTTTCTCCCTCTACTGTTTTTAATAATGTATCATCCAAGCTTCCAGTAATGGTTTCGACGTCCACAAATAAGAGAGCTAAAAAGGATCCTTCATTTCCCATTAAAGTTGTAGATACCATATCTATGGAGTTACTTCTTGAGGAAATAAGGGCTCTTAAACCGTATATGGAAGATACAAATAAACAATTACAAATATTGGATGAAAAATGGTCTCTTGTGACAAACAGAGTCTTTCATGTGGAACGAAGAGTGGAAGTGCTTGAAGACTCAGTTGCGTCTATTAAGTCTCTATAATCTGAAATTGCTATGTTGAAGAAGCATGCAGAGGATATAGAAAATTGGATCTGAAGAAATGATCTACGTATTTATGGTCTACCTGAAGGAATTGAAGGTTCAGACTCATTATCTTTCTTTTAATCTTTTGTGCCCAAAATTCTGGATCTGCCTACTTCTCCTGCTTTAAATATACAAAGAGCACATAGACTTGGTCATCCTCCACAGTTGGCTTTGACGTCAAAGAAACCAAGAGGAATAATACTTTATTTTCTGGAGTATGCAGACCTGCTAAAGGTTCTCAGACAGCAAGAGCTAAAGGTCGGATCACGTGATCAGGTTCCAATCTCTTCTTTGCTCAGGATTATGCTAAGTCAATGGTGTACAAACAAAATTAATTTCTGGATATGCGTCCGGCATTAAAGTTGCTTAATGCTCGATATGGTCTCTTCCATCCATGTTTGTTCAAGGTGACCTACAATAATAAGACCACAACATATGAAGATCCAGTATTACTTCAGCAATTTATTGATTCATGTAGAGGTGAAACAATGGATACTTCCAAAATATCGGAGAATTGACTATTGTATTGATTTTTATTTTTGTTCTTATTTAATGGATATGCCCATTACTTATTCATGTAGTCTTAAGAGTGCAAGATTATCTACGGGATTTGAATGTTTCCTATTTTCCTCTCTTTTTGAGATCTTAATTCATTAACATACCCGTCTTTTGTGGTAGCAACCTGTGTGGCCGGGTCACTCTTCCCTTCCGTATCTGCAGTCATGGAGTGAAGTTTGCGTCGTCTTCCCTTTGTGGTTTCACCACCCTCACGTTGTTTTTGTCTTATAGGTATGTTTTTATTACTTGCTCTGTGTTTTTTCTGTAGTTTAAATGTTTCCTTCTATATTATATTCTGTTCGTTTGATTCTTCTTCATTTCCTCTTCTTTTACTATTTTTTTCTCCTTTCCTCTTCTTATTTTTAGTTCTATTTTCTCATTTTCATAGTTCTATTCTTCTCTTCCTGTATGTCAAATTATTTCTTTTGGTTCAATTTCTCCATAATAATAGTTGGTTTACATGCATTAATTCATGGTTATATTACTTATTCTTTAAATTAAATAACAATTTGTTTTTGCATCTCCCGGTACAGGGAAGAGAAATGGGGTTATTATACTGTGTCGTAAAGCCTTGAACATTTCTGATATTTCTCAAGAATTTGATGAGATGAGTAGATGAGTTGTAGTTTCAATTAATATTAATAAAGTACCTTTAACTATATTTAATGTTTATGCTCCAACCCAACCTGATAAATCTTTTTGGAATGAAATATTAGCTAAGTTAATGACTCTTTCGGATAAATATTTAATTTTGGAGGAGATTGTAATATGGTTATGTATCCTTTTATTGATCATAAATCCAATTCTAGATTTGTACCATCCACCATATTTTCACAATTTACCTCTATGATTAAACAAAGACTATTCACGGATGTTTGGAGATTGTGCAACCCCACATTATAGGAATTTTCCTTTTTTCCCCCCGTACGTTGTTCCCAATCGAGGATTGATTATTTATTTGTCTCACAGCATCTCGTACATGTTTTGAGTTTGGAAATTGGCTCCATTTTCATTTCGGATCATGCTCCAGTGAGTATGGATCTTGAACTTATCGTACATAATCAGCCAAGTAATAGATGGAGATTTAATAATTCATTACTTCTTAATACTAATTTTACTCAGCATTTAGAGAGGTTTGCCACACAATTATTTGTAGAAAACGATACACCTCAGCTACCTGTTCAGATCATTTGAGATGCTTTGAAAGCGGCCTCTAGGATTTTATTATTTCTTATGTTGCCAATAAAAGGAAAACGGCTAATAAAAAATTACTTAATTTAATGGATCGTATCAAACAATTAGAAAACCTATATTACTCTTCCAAGTCTACAAGTTGTCTTGATGAATAACTTGAAGCTAAATTTACTTTCAATAAAAACTCGACTGATATCTCCTTCTTATCTTCTTAAATCCAGTGCTAAGTATTACAGGGGCCAAAATAAATCAGGAAAACGTCTAGCAAATTATCTTAAAATTAAAAAAGATAGAACAAAGATAGAATCTATTTATAACTCTTCCAATTTTTTATTGCATACGAATTTGTTCATTTCTTGACACAGTTATATACTCCTGCAACTTTTCCCACACAGGATCTTATTGATCAATACTTGTCCCTCTTCTGAATTTTCTGCTCTTGATAATGATATTTCCATTAAAGGCATGCTCAATGCACTAAATCTTATTTAAAAAGGTAAAGCTCCAGGCCCAGATGGCTTTCCTATTGAATTCTATTTACATTTTCCTAAATTATAAGTTCCAAGATTATTTAAGCTTTTTACCTATTTTGTTAACGCAAAATCCTCTGGAGGATCTTTTCAAGAGGCTTTAATAGTTCTTCTACCAGAAGATAACAAAAATCCAATGTTTTGTAAGAATTATAGACCTATAGCTCTATTAAATGTGGACTATAAAATTTTTGCAAAAATTATTGCTATGTGTTTGGAATTGATTCTTCCTACATTAATTGGTAAAGAGCAGTCTAACTTTATTAAAGGACGCTTATTATCTGACAACACATAATTATTTTTTAATATTCTAAGTAAGTCTGTCTGCAATTGCTCTAGATGCTGAAAAAGCTTTTGTTTGTGTTAATTGTGTGTTTATTTTTTCAACGCTTTCATGGTTTAGCTTTGGAACTAAATTCATAAATCTTATCTTATTATTGTATTCTTCTCCTAAGGCTGCTATTTATCTAAATGGTTTCATCTCTCCCTCGGTCTCACTTCATAGAGGAGTCCGTCAGGGATGTCTTTTGTCACCGCTTTTATTTGTTCTTGCCTTGGAACCCTTTGTATTGAAACTTAGAGCTAATCCAAATTTACATGGTTTCCGGAATGGGGAAAGACAGACAAAATTCTCGGCTTATGCTGATGATATCTTACTTTTTATATCATATATGAAATCTTCACTTCCTACTTTTCTATTCGAAGTACAGACTTTTACTTCTATTTCAGGGTATAAGTTAAATAAAGATAAGTGTGAAATACTTCCTTTAAATAAATGCTGCCTTCCTAAAGATTTTAAATCTTCAAATTTTCACTGGAACAATGATAAAATTAAATACTTAGGTCTTTGGTTTAAACCTTCTTTTAAAGATACAATTTCTTGCAATTTTTGCAATTATCTTCTATTCTTGATTCTCTTATATCTAAATAGAACCCTTTATTTTTATCCTGGTGGGGTAGATTAGATTATTTTAAGATGATGTTACTTCCTGTAATTCTCTTTCACTTATCAAACATTCCAATTAATATCCCAAATATTTACTTTAAGAGGCTGAATTCTATTCTAACCAAATTCTTATGGAATAATAAGAGACCCAGAATGTCCCTCCAAAAATTGATAAGACCTAAAATCTGCAGAGGGGTTAATTTTCCGAATCTTTGCTCTTATCATATGGCTTTTTCTCTTAAGCAAGCTTCTTGTTTATTGAATGAAGATTATTCTGCTTTTTTACCATTATGGGTTGAAGTTGAAAAGTCATTTGTTGTCCCCTTTACATTTCTGGAGGTATTAACTCTGTCAAATAAACCAACATCTATCTCCCTCCTGATTTTGAAAAATTCATGCAGAATTCTGCAGCCTATTTTTGCTTCATACAATGGGGACAGAATACAGTTTCTCAGTTCGTCAATTTGGTACAATAAGCACATCAAGTTGAATAATAGAACCTTTTACTGGAAATCGTGGCATTTGAAGGGGTAAAGATGGGTGTATCAGCTATTTGAAAATGATTCACCTCTTTCTTTTGGACAGGCGCAACTTCTTTTTTCGTTTCCATCCTCTTTTAGTAGAAATTACTATGTTTTAATACATGCTGTAAATAGTTCATATCAATCTTTTCAAGTTCAGCAAGCACCTTCTGTCCATCCTTCTCCAATTAAGAATCTGCTATTACAGTCTGCATCAGCTTCTTGTATTTATCAAACAATTACAGCTCTTCCTGATGATAGACCTAAATCAGCAATAGAAATACAATGGGAAAAAGATTTGGATATTTCATTTTCACCTTCTTTATGGAATAAAGTCTGGATTAAAATATGAAAATCCTTAAATGCAGCTAATGCAATTCAAACTTTATTTTTTTTATATATAATAGGTTATTAATTACACCTTTATCTTTACATATATTGAATTCTAACCTTTTGTCCTCTTGTTGGTCCTGTAATAAGCTGGTCTCAGATCTTGAACATGTGCTTTTTGAATGTCCATATACATTTCAATTTTGGGTTAAAGTATGGAGTCAAATTAGTAAATTTTTTAAAACTCAAGTTACCTTAAGCTTTACAAATATATTTTTAGGCAGCCTTGCAGGCGACTGGTCTTGTCTTCCAAAAATTTCTATCTTAATCTTAGATTTATTATTGGCTGTTGCTTTTCAACTAATTACTAAAACTTGAAAGGACTCTTCTAAATTATCCTTTCAGGCTTGGTGGTATGGTATATTTTATAATCATCGGCCGGGTAGAGCTTATGTTTCCCCGTATCCCTTGATATGAAAAGAGACATGTTATGGTTACCTATTACAAAATACTTAAACCTTTTTGCTTAGTCTTCGTGTAATCATTCTCCTAGAAATTAGGGGGTTTCTAAACCGCCATGAATTGTTTTTCTTTACCTTTTATTGTACGTACTTACATTGTTTATAACTTCCTCTCCTCATATATTTAATATATGCATATAAACTTATGTTTCAAAGTATTAATATATCTATTGTGTTCCTCACTAAGCGCTTTTCATGAAATTGAACTGTTATTGTATTATTTCACTCCTGTCATCAAATGTATCTATATATTTAAATTATAGTATTAATTATCAATAAACTTTTTCTTTAAACTTAAAAAAAACAGAAACCTGGATCGTCACACAAAGAACTGGGTAGCCCCGACCGAGTGGACGTCATACTTCCATAAGGAAGTCTTTAAAAAAACATGTAAATTGAACCAAATATTTTAGTCCTCTGTATCATTAAACTGTAAATTATGAAAGGACATATAGAATCAGGGGCATAGCTTGGTCAGTAAGATTGGGGGGGGGGGTGAGCTTCAGATTTTCCCAACAATCACGCTGACATATAGGGCCTCATTACGGCCCTGGTGGCCGGCGGTATGCTGGCGGTAACATCGCCAACAGGCTGGCGGTGTACCGGCAGTGTATTATGACTGTGGTGCTTTAACCACGGCCATACCGCCGGCCCCTCCACTTGACTGCCAGGCTTCCGCCAGGCGGTCATAATCCCCAGAGCAGCGGTGCCAGCACCGCTGCCCTGGGGATTATGAGTCCCCAACCGCCAGCCTGTGGCTGGCAATAAGGGGGACTCTGTGCGCCTGGGGGCCCCTGCACTACTCATGCACTTGGCATGGGCAGTGCAGGGCCCCCCAGGCACAGCCACATCACGCATTTCACTGCCCAAATTTTGGGCAGGCAAATGCGCGACGGGTGCTGCTGCACCCGCTGCAAATCAACATTACCACCGGCTCTATTACGAGCCGGCTGCAATGTTGATGTGACTTTTCTGCTGGGCCAGCGGACAGAAACACTGTTTCCGTCCACTGGCCCAGTGGAAAAGTCATAATAGGGAGCCACATATACCGCCAGCACTGGCGGTATAGTGGCACCCGCGGCTTTGCCGGTCTTTTAGTAAGACTGCTGAAGTCGTAATGAGGGCCATAATTTAAAACTACATTATAGGACAAGCAAGGTGCATGTGAAGGGAGAGGAATGAGAATTGGTTGGAGACTACAAGCCAGATTTACCAGATTTACCAGTTTGTCGTGCAGTGCAGTGCAGCAGCCACAAATTCTGCCCTGCGCTGCCTAAGAAGGAGAGAGCAAGAGAGGGCCATATTTACAGAAATATGGCACAAAATTCCCTCTCCCTAACGCCAGCGCAGAAATGAGCGCCGTAGTGCAGAGTGTGTCAGTGTGTCTAGCATAGGTTTTGTATTGGAAGAGTAACCTTCCAGTACAAAATACTATACTTAGACTAACTTTAAACATTTTCCCACTTTTCATGTGTGCTGTACAGTGTAGCACACATGCAACGCCGGAAAATAAAGGAGAAAAAGGCATTTCCCCTTCTGAGCACCTATCTGAAATGGGTGCTATGTTCTGATTGTTAGACCTGGCAGCCTTAGGGTGGTCACCCCCAACTTTTTGCCTGCCTCACTCCACTTTTTGACACTTTTTTTATGTTGGTTTTAGGACTCTGCAGCACTTTACCACTTCTAACCAGTGCTAAAGTGCATATGCCCTCTCCCTTAAATCATGGTAACATTGGTTCATACCCAATTGTCATATTTGATTTACTGGTAAGTCCCTAGTAAAGTGCACTACATGTCCCCAGGGCCTGTAGATTGAATGCTACTAGTGGGCCTGTAGCACTGGTTGTGCCACCCACATAAGTATCCCCTTAACCATGTCTCAGGTCTGCCAGTGCAAGGCTTGTGAGTGTAGTTTCACTGCCACTTCGCCTTGGCATTTAAAAGTATTTGCCAAGCCTTAAATTCCCCTTTTTCTACATATAAATCACCCCTAAGGTAGGCCCTAGGTAACCCAGAGGGCAGGGTGCTGTGTGGGTAAAAGGCAGGACATATATCTGTGTGTTTTATATGTCCTGGTAGTGGAAAACTCCTAAATTCATTTTCCACTGCTGTGAGGCCTGCTGCTTTCATAGCCTAACATTAAGGCTACCCTCATAAACTGTTTGAGTGGTAGATTCTGAGTAGAAAGGGGTAAACAGGTCATATTTAGTATGGCCAGAATGGTAATACAAAATCCTGCTGACTGGTGAAGTTGGATTTTATGGTACTATTTCAGAAATGCCACTTTTAGAAAGTGAGCATTTCTCTGCACTTAAATCCTTCTGGGCCTTTCAATCCATGTCTGAGCTGGGCCGGTTGACAGCTCCCTTGTGCATTTCACCCAGACAACCACAAACACAGGATGGTCAGTCACACCTGCACACATCTGCATACTGAATGGGTCTTCCCGGGCTGGAAGGGTAGAGGGCCTGACACTTACATTTCAAAGGACAGTGGCCTGCCCTCACACAATGGACTGCCAAACCCCTACTGGGACCCTGGCAGACAGGACAGACAAGATTGTACTGAAAGGGGACCTTGTGCACTTCTAAGTCACTCTTTTAAGTCTCCCCCACTTCAAAGGCACATTTGGGTATATAAACTGGGTCCCTAATCGTACCAACTCAGACACTTTCTGGGGAAGAAACTCTGAACCAGAACCTGTAACCTGCCAAGAGAAACTGACTGTCTGCCCAAAGGACTCACCTGGACTTCTGTGCTGTAAAGTACTGCTGCCTTGCTGTTGCCCTGCTGCCTTGCGAACCTCTGGCTCTACTGAGAAGTGCTCTCCAAGGTCTTGGATTGAGCTTGCCTCCTGTTTCCTGAAGTCTCAGGGCCAAAAAGACTTCATCTCTGCAAAGAACTACTTGTGTGGTGAAAAATCGGCACGCAGCCTGCTGGAAACGACATATAGCCTGCTTAGCGGGGAAAGAATCCCTGCAAAGCCGAACCAGAATGATGCAGCCCGGCTCCCCGAGTGAAGATCGACGCAGCGCCAGCGTTGCGGCCGGAACTTCGACACACAGCCCACTGGATCAACGCATCCCCGAGCCGGAACGTCGCAGCCTGACTTCCTGCAAGACGAATCGACGCAGTGCCTGCCGTGTGACAGAAACTCCAATGCAACACCCACCGGATTGAAGCAGCACCTGTGACTTGTCCTGTGCGCACCGGATTTCCACACATCGTCCCTGTGTGTCAAAAGACCCCGCATCGCAAAGAGGATTCAAGCCTGCGGCCCAGAATTCGACGTAAAGCCCTTGCTGCATGAAAAGAATCAACGCATCATCTGTGTGCACCCGGAAATCTGACGCACATCTACCTTTTTCAACGTATCTCCTCCTCTGCGGTCTTCGTGCGTGTAATTTTGACGCAAACCAGTTGCTTGCAAGAGACCATTGTTACTTTTAAAAAATCACAACTCATTTTATCTTTACAAAAGGGATATTTCCACTTGTATTTATCAAATCTTGATCGTTTTGAGTCAACCAAAGACCCAGTTTCTAACACTGATGCTAAACCTTGTCCACTTTTTTAAGCAAATAGGGCTGGTTGAATGGGAACGCCCATGCCCCACCCATGGTATGCCCCCTTGGTGCTAAGTAAAGCAAAAGCGCTACTTTCAATTGAATTCCCAGCATTAAACAAGTTTAGTGCTGGAAGTAAAATTAGTGAAAAAAGATTTTGCCTCATTGTGCGTCACTTTTGTGACACAAACAAAGCTTTAAAACTTTGGGCCAGATATATCAAGCTTCCGGTTTGCATTTCTTAAATAGCAAATTTTGAGAATTTGCTATTTTCGAAATTCAAAATGGGATGTATCAAAACTGCAAGTTGGTAATAGCAATTTCTTTAAATTCACAAACGCAATTTGCGCGTTGCAAATACTGAATCGCAAATAATTTGCAATTCGGTTTTTGAAAATCGCAGATTGTGAAAACGGCAAACAGGAACAAGCTGATGACATCACAACCAGGAAGTGAGTCAGCCCATGCTGTTTCCAGAAGCCACACCCACAGGAGCAGGCAAAAAGACACATCCCAGCACCAGGGAGGCAGTTGTGTGATCCAGCCAGGACCAAACAGCAACATGGCCAATGATGGGAATGTGAAGGAGAAAGGCGACAGGAAGCGCAAGCTCAAATTCAGTGAGCAGGAATTAGAGGTGCTCACTGAGGAGATAGTAAGGAACCATGGCAAACTTTTTGGAAAGAACTCACCCCAGGTCCCCGAAAGTGAGAAGATGAAACTGTGGACAGAAATCCAGACAAAAATATGCGCAGTGGGTGTTGTGCAGCGCTCTGTTGAGGAGATACGCAATCGATGGTGCGACTTGTGTTCCCGTGCCAAGGAGATGGTGGCCAGCAGGCTAAAGGAGGCAAGGAGCACCGGAGGAGGACCACCCACCCAGACGCCTTCTACACCATTGGAAGACATGGTGGAGTCCACAGTGCTTCCTGAAGCTGTCAGTGTTGTCACCGACATTGACACCTCAGGGACACCCAGCACCAGCAAAGGTAAGGGCAGTAATGATGTGTATCCCCATATGTGCATGTACAAATACCCCTTAGAAAATAGCTATTAGCTCTATGCATTGTGAGAAGTAGTCCATGCCTCATCAGACATACAACCCAACAATGCCTTATGGGAGTGGTAGTGCACACCCCTAAAGAGCTAATCCCACATATATAGCAAACAACTCACAGTGATACAATGTTAGTGTACAGTCATTATTATAGTGCAACATTTAATGAAATATTCATAAATAACATGCTGCACATTGTCTTTGTAGATGTCTCGGGCCCTGACGCAGCAGAAGGTGGAACTGTGGGGGATGGCGAAACACAGCCACAGTCCGACTCAAACTCCAGTGAGTCCTTCAGTATTGCACCAACTAGACGCAGGGGAAGGGTGTTACCTCTCCCATAGTATAACCTGGACTCAGATGAAATGCCAGATGAAGTACTCACACCACCCCCAGAGGCTAGATCCACAGAAAGACAGCAGTCCCTGCCCCAGCATCAGTCAACTCCCCTCAGGAGGCGTCACGATGCAGGGAGACAGTGCACAGATGAAGAAGAGGGCCCATCAATTTTTGGCGGCCTTGAAGCTTCCATGCTGAAAGTGCAGTGCCTGCAGTGAAAACACATGAGGTCGATGCACAGGCAGTTTGTGTCTCACAATGACAATATGGGAGTACTGCATGAGCAGTTGGATGCACTCAATGAAAACATGGGATCCATGCACAAGCAGTTGGAGTCTCTGAATGAGGGACAGCAAACAGCAGCCCAAAACATAAATGAGTTGACAAATGCCATTAGGGAACTCTGCACTGAGATTCATCAGGAGCGTGTCAGCCACCGTAGGTGTCATCACCAATTTATGGGAAGGTTTGATGGGTTCTTCAGATCTGTCAATCGGCTCGCTAGCTCAACTGCCTTGATTTCACGATGTGCAGCAGGGCATACAGGTGGAGATGGCACATTGCAGTCAGGACGTTGCACAGGGATTGGTGCAAATAACCAATGTTCTGGATGCAATGCAGGCAGCACACAGTGTTACAAATAGCGAACTTGGTGGTGGGGATAGTGAGGAGCTCTGTAGCCTCAGCAGTCTTACAGCCCCTGTGATGGATCCTAGGCATCGCAGTACCAGACACAGTAGTGTCTTGGAACCCGCTACAAGAGGTTCCAGCGAGGCCACTGAACACTCAAGTGGAGTGCGTGGACATAGGAAGTAATGTAGAGGGCTACAGGGGACTACCTTAACATGTAGCACTACAGTTATACTATGATGCTAATAGTGTGACACTGTTACTCGCACATGTTTGCCTATAGAGCATAGCTATGTCCTATTGACACATATGTTACTTGAAGTCAAGGTAAAAAAGATGCTAACTACAGAAATACATTAAAATGAAGTGGTGTTGTCATTACTTACATTAGAAATTGTTGTGCGTGATGTCAGCACGTCTTTGTCTGCCCTCTGCTGCACTGCTCCTGTCTACTGGGTAAAGGGGTGTTAAGGGATCACCATCCTCATCCGAGTCCTTCTCCGTGGGTTCCACAGGTATGCCCCTTGTTGTTGCAATGTTGTGGAACAAAGCACATGTAGCCACAATTTTGCAGGTTGTCTCTGGGCTGTACTGTGGTGCACCTCCACTCATATGGATGCACCTGAAGCAGCTCTTCAGTTGTTGTGTAGCCATTTTAGTTATAGCTCTATGCACGTTACTTTGATACATTAGGCCGCTGTGCACTTTAACCTAGATATATTTTATTAGGCTTTGCATTGTTATTATTACAAAAAACATTTTTACGGTCTTGTTTTATTTTCATCTATCTAAGTGTTTTTGCCTAGCCCAGCACTCTGTTCTCAAACAAGACATTCTTGATCACTCTGTGCTTCATTCAAGGCTACAGTCCGGTACATTGCCGGTGAACGTGGTAGAAGTTTAGTCTCCAACATTCATAGAAAATACACATCCTTACATAGGGACATTTTCTCTGAACATCAGCTGTGTTGTTATATAAACACTTCCTTGTCCCTTACACGTTAGAGGGAGATTCCAGCCAGGGAACCATGACTGTATGCTGATTGCTGAATGCTTCGCTACAGATGCTGACGCAGAACACACGCCTTTGCTCAGGTATGAGGGTTGATGTTTTCCCAGGGGAACCTGAAAGGCAGAATTAGAGCTTAACATGCTGTGCTCAAATTATAACTTAGATAGGTAATAGTCCATCGATCACAGTGACAATATGATAGCGTTGTTTTTATGCTTCACTCTTCTAGTCACAATTTTAATACTGTCATGTTGTGTCGTCCTGGTTATTGCAGCTCACGCTTTGCTATCTAAGATGCAGTCATTTTAATAAACTCATTATTAAAACATATACTGCCTCTGTTTGTCGTTTATAAATGAGACTGTATTGTAAATGAGAGAACCGGATGCGACCTTAGTGACCACGACTTCCCTGAGAAGCCTAGTATGTCATGCGCTCAGCTGCCCAATCATCACTATTCTCTGGTAGATATGAGGCACTGCTAATTAGCCGGAGCAAAACCCGGATTTAGAGTGACAGGTGCCACCCGCAGTGGGTTGGACTCAGTCTCCCACACCGTGGACGATTCTGCTGCTCAAAATCCAGTAGACTCATTAGAATAATGAGAGCCTACGCGACACAGCAGTCCAAAGGTCCTCTCCATCACACTGCGGGTTGCCCTGTGTGCAGCATTGTACCTCCTCTCGGCTGGCATTGCAGGGCTCAGGTAGGGCGTCACTATATAAGTCCCCACCGCTTAAGCACTGTCTCCTGGAATGAAAAGAGAGTAAAATGAGTACTTGTGATATCTGACGTCACATTTACATCAATGCAACATTGCAACTATTACATTGCCCAGTAGATATCCTTCGCCAAACTCCCCAGCTAGTAGTCTTTTGTGAATTCTGCTGTGGCAAAAGATGTAGCAGTCAAGTGTGCTACCTGAGTATTTGGCCACGAGATCGGTTATGAGTTTAGAGGCATTGCTAATCACTTGTATGTTCATGGAATGATGTTTCTTACGGTTCTGATAAACATACTCGGTGGCTGATGGTGGATAGATTACTACATGTGTCCCATCGATGGTACCTATGACCTGTGGGAATTGTGCAATCTGGTAGAAATCATATTTTGTCTGAAGTAATTCCTGTGGGGTGTTGGGGAATCTTATGTGCTGTTGAATTTTGCTCAGCATGGCATTGAGAAATTCATTGAAAAATCGTGAGAGGGCACTCTGTGAGACCCCTCCCGCTGCTGCTATGACCCCTTGATAGCTCCCTGAGGCTAATAGTTGCAGGGAGCATAATACCTGTACATGGGTGGGTATACTATTGGTCCTGTGTGTGGTGCGCTGCAGTAGGGGTAGTAGATCAGCTATCAGGTCAAGTATCATGGCTGAGCTTAACCTGTACTTCTCATAAATTTCCTCCTCTGCCTGGTCAAAAAGGGTTATGCGCACTCTGAAAATGCGCTCCTGTCTCCTCCTCCCTCTCCTCAAACCTGCCAGGATCCTCATTCTCCTCGCCATCACGTAGAGTGCAGCCATTGTGGAAAAGAGGCTGAGTCATTCTGGGCCTCTTTATATAGATTGCACCTGGTTACCACCTGTGGTAAATTGCATGTGCAAAAGGCCATTCTGTGAATATTCTCTATTTGCAAATTTTTTGATGAATCGCATTGTGAAACGGAACTTGTGTGTTGCAATCTGCGTCTCGCAAATAGATTCATGTTTTTGCAGATCGCTATCTGCAATTCGCAATTCTACTTCGCAATTTGCGTAACGCAGATAGCCATTCGCTAAATCATGTTGCTATTTGCAATACGCAGATTACGACATGCAAAATCATGTTGCAGTCACAAGGAATCGCTATTTTAGCGAATCCTTATTTTTGCACTGCGAATATCTTTCATACATCGTATTTGCTATTTTTGCATTCGCAAACGGCTGATTTTTGCGATTCGCACCGTATGCGAATGTAAAAAACTTTGATACATCTGGCCCTTAGACCCCTAAGTGGGGAAAAAACAATATTTTGTAAAATAACCAATAGTTTTGAAGACTTTAAAAAAAGAGGAGAGAGTATGTGTGGGTGTTTGCCTGTATAAAAATTCCTTGTGAAATATGACAAACACCTCTCCATACCCGACTGTAAGCACGAGCACCCAAATATATATGAGAAAATACATTTATTTGGGGGGTGTAAAACCCCAAACACCCACCCTGAAGCTACACCCCTGTATAGAATAAGAAACAGGAAAGGAAGTTAACCAAAATTAGCCCTGGTAAAAACATTCAAACCAAACCCACACTGCAGGAAGCCACAGCTAGAATAGGGTCATGTGCTACATCTTGACAATAGCAGCCCATGCAGTCAGTGATGAAATAGAGGGAAACCCAGTCAGATGCTGGATCCAACAGATATTCTTCAGCTTAATACTGAGTCCAGGCTGGTCCTTGCAAATCGTCCTGTCGGTGTTTCAGTGAAGCGTGCTAAGTCTTACACCAGGGCACAGCTGCGGCGCCAGTGTATATTTACTGTCTGCTTCTTTGGGAAGTATGACTCACTTAGCTGTTTTACCTAGATTTGAACTACAGGTAACATGAGTATGTCTGTAACAATATCTTTAAAGCATTGTATTATCTTACATGAAACACAAAGCTGGGACATATGGATAACATGCTATGCTATGAAGCAGGTACCATAACCCTCAGTACTGTTTGTGATGCTTAAAAATTCTTGTATTAACAACTATAGTTAACTTGCCATTATACCCTGAAGTTGCTTGATACAAATAGATCTTTACAGCCGGTGCTTTAACCCTAGAGTTTTTGGTGAGCAGATCCTGCTGGTGATCTGCTTCAGCAAAGACAGAAAAGGAGTGCTGAGAGGGGTCCCAACTATACTTCAATTATCTATCCAGCACGACTCCACCAGCTTAAGTATTTCAAAGTGGTTAAAAAGAGGACAAACTAAAACCTGTGTGAAAGGTTTATGGTGGTTCCTAGTTGGCATGGGGGAGGGAAGGAGAAGCAGAACCAGAAAGGTGACCAGAATTACCATGACCTCAGACATCAGGAGGATTAAGACTAAGGGTCACAAGGGAGCAGGAACAACAAACACAGGGCCATGCCATGGATGGCCAAAAACAGGACCAGGGCTAGAAGGATCAACGTTGCAACCGGAACCTGGAGGAGGGCCAATACCACGAGGGTCAGGACTAAGAGGAATAAAACCAGGATGGACAGTAGGACAAGATTAACCATGAGCATCACAACCAAAAGGATCAAGGGACTTGGACAAAGAGGACAGAAAGACCACGGACATGACAATCAAGAGGGCCAGTGAGACTAGACAGGACCAGGACAACCAGAAGCATGAGGAACCTGAGGTTCAGAAACAGAGTAAAATGATGAGAACTCAGAGGGCAGTTAACACTTTAATTTTGATATTGTTTGCATTTGATATATTCTTCTGGGCCTCAGAGAGAGACTAGATGTTTATGGTGAGGGAACAAGATCGACATTAGCTACCCCATGTATCAAAGATGTTGAGGGTTTTATAGAGAGGATGATTCTGCTATTTGTGTTTGCCCTGTACGGTATATTCTATCTGTGCATTGATATTTTGTTTATTGACCCGCACTTTAGGCACTGTTGCACTTTACCAAGTGTTTCTAAATATCTTTTCTTCCTATGCATGATTTATGTATGTAATATTGCTGCTCTCTTTGCTCAATGAAAAAAGAATCAGAGGGCCAGTTAGAAACAGGAGATGGAGGACCAGAATATTTGGGTTGGACAAGGACCAGGAGAAGAACCAGGAGCCAGATTGGCAACATGGCCCTGCCCTATACTGAATAGAATATATTGGATGAATAGATCATCAATAATCAAAACACATGGAGAGAGTATAAGGGAGGCAAGGGAAACTAGGAGGAACACAACCGTACTCAGCTTCCTATATATGTAACCAGAAATCACACAAAGAAGCACGGGGTTCTCTAATAAATCAAAGAATAAATGCCAGGGGTACAAATTGTGCCCTTGATTAATCGAGATCCTTATTAGAAGGATAAGGTCAGTATGAGGTCAGTGAATTGCTGTGGAGTATTGGTAGGACACGGGGGAATTCCCTTTACGGACTAGGTGGTCTCACACACTATGCCGGGTCTGGTGGCTTAGTGGACTAATGCGTCCACTCTAGGGGCCTGTGTTTGACCTCATGGTCACAGGTTCAAATCCCAGCAGGTTCACTCAGCCTTTCATCCAAAATTCTGAGGTTGATAAAATGAGTACCATTGAGTTGGGTAACAATAAACATCTGTTATTCAGCGCCAAGATGCCTGCGGGTGAACGTGCGCTTTACAAATACACATGTTATGTTATATAGTGTCATGCTTCATCATTTGACCACCTAGTCCCACCCAGGTAGGACAGTGCCACCTGGGCGGACTCAACCTCACTATTAAAAGAACAGGAGGGAGTGCGTAAATAAATTCTTGGTCTGGAAAGATCGGGATCCAGCTAATCTAGGGGAAATAAAAACACCTAACCAGCCACCTGTATGAAGTTACAATTTAATAATGGTGTCTGTTTGGTGTGGTTAAAAACATAAAGTGGGACACCTCCGTGAGAACAAGGACTCACAGGGACACCTATCTAAAAAACTGTAGTGAACATGTTTCTGCCCTTAGTAGTGAGCCAAGGAAGGTCTCGGGCATTCATCAGGGCCTCGGATCCCTAAGACTCAAAATTAGAGTTAAAGAAACTCTTCTCAATTAGTGAAAAGTGTAAGGTGTAAAGTAAAAGGCCTACCTTACCCAAGGGATTACCTTGAGGTGGCCTGGGGAATGCAAAACAACAGAAAGGCAATTAAAGCAATAGTGAAACACAACACTGCACAGCACACCAACCGCACACGTGACATGGAAATGTAGTCATGCACAGAATAAATACATACATGGTAGGCAATACTCATGCACAGAATAAATACATACATGGTAGACAATACTACCACTAAAGGTAAGTAGAAAGTCTTACCCTATCCCTAGAGGCTACTGGCCTCTGGTATCCAGGAGGGGGAGTGTCCCCTTATTGTCAAACACTAAGGTTAACATAAAAGAAAAGAAGTAAGGTGAGGGGGTACACATTTCAAATGGGAAGATAACCCACGGTTATGGCAGCGTCTGTAGAAGAAAAAAACTAGACAGAAAGAAGCCCAGCAGGTTACCTGCATTATCTGGGAAAGAGGGGCTGGTTGGAAGGTCTAAGTCCGAAGGGAGTAAATGGAAGGACTAATAAAGGTTGTAATCAGAAACGGATAGTGCCGGAATGAACACAAAGAAAAAAGAAAAGAGGTATCTTATCTGTGCTGCCTGAAGTCCGATCAGTCACTCACTGCGTCAAAGGGGGCGCTCGCTGTGCGCCTATGCCGTCGTCTCCCTGGAACGCTTGATAGAAAGGGTCAAGGGGAGACGGTCTCTTTATTGCGGAAGATGGAAGTATGGCGCGCAAATTCAGCATCGTCATTAGTGGTGGCCCTCGTAACAGGTGTTGGAAATCACCGCTGGGGGCCCACGGTGCGTGTCTCCCACCTATAGGCCGGCGACCCGGCCCTGAACTGTATGAGGTCCGGGGCAGCCGGGATTAGGTGGAAACCATGGTGTGGAATTTGCCTGTTAGGTGATGTGGGACCCTCATTTGACCAGAGGCCAATCAGGAATATATATGTGTGTGTGTGTATATATATACATATATATAAATATGTATATATATATATAAATGTATATTAATTACCTACTGGCAGTTGCCAATAGGTAGTTATAGTTTGGACCATGTTTCCACAGAAAAAAACATTTTTTGACTTGCCTATATCTTTGCACCATTTGACGAATCTTCATGAAATTTTCCATAAAAAGCGTACCAGTGATTCTTGTTGTGCGTGGAAAGTTTCGGGGTGATCCGTTAAGCGGGGGCAGAGAAAAAGGGGGGGGGGCAAAAAAGTTGTGTTTCCCATGTAAATTCCCATAGGACCTTTAGACATGACTACAGCCCGAACCACTGGACAAAATTACATCAAATTTGGCAGAAAGCTAGCTTTCAGTACGCAGATTATTTATTTGCTTATTTGGTATAAATCCATTCAGTAGTATTGGAGATATTAAAGTGAAAAAAAATTGTACATTTCGGACCTTGGATCCTTTGCAACGTTTTCGCAATTATCAGGGCGAATTCACAAAAGCAGGTGACAGCAGGAATTCTGTGACTGGCTACACACAATCTGAGCAGAAAGTTGAGGCCGCCATTTTGAGTAATAAGACAAGGTCCTTGGGGCTTGAAAATAACATGAAAAGAGACATAAGGGGTCAGGGTGGCGGTATCCAGCCCCCAGGAATGTGATATAGGGCTTGAGGGTCAAATAATGGGTTTAAAATTATTTTTGGGGACCATGTGCGATAGTTGCGAATATCGAGAAAATCCTAAAATATGCTCGAATATTCGAGGATATGCAAAACAAATGTAAAAAAATTCCCAGACTCATCCATACACTAATTCATTCACTCATACATGCACTCAAAGACTCATGCGCCCAATCACAGACCCACTCAGACATTCTTGCACCCACTCAGACCCACTCATAGACTCACACACCCACTTTTGGACCCACTCACGCACCCACTCACCGATCCACTAACAAAGACAAGACATGTGGCCTGTGAGTGGTGCGGGGTTGGGAGGGTATAAGTGCTTGGCTGCAGGCCCTGTGGCCAACCTCCACTGTGCATGGCTCTCTATTTTAAAACACAAAGGTTACAGTTAGGTTCAACATTTACAAAAATGTGGAAATAGAAATTCAGCAGTTATAGTTCACTATGCAAAGCTAATTACTCCACATAATATATCATTGATGACATTTTCTATGGCAACAATGATATTATCACTGCAACATTTGCCTTAAAATTATTGATAGGCAAATCATTGCATGGCGAGAGTGCGAGTTATAGTTACCTAACGGCGCGAGTTATAGTTATTTGAAATAACTCTAACTATGACTGCTGAATTTCTACGGTTTTGTATGGGTAAATTCAGAACCTAACTATAACGTCCCTGTAACCTTTTTTTTTTTCAGTGAATATATATATGAAAGGGATTTGTTTTGATATATATATATATATATATATATATATATATATATATATATATATATATATATATATGTTTTTTTTTTTTTACACTTTTGTGGATGCAAAGGTGGGTGTAAGATTGTCTCTCTGAGTGTGGTGAGGTGAGAGTGAATGTGAGAGTGTCTTTGTACAGTGGATGTAACAGCATCTCTGTAGATGTCAGAGGGGCTGTCACAGTGTCTGCCTGGATGTCAGACTGGGTGTGAGAGTACCTGTCTGGGTGTGAGGATGAGTGTTAGAGTGTGTCTCTAGATTTGACATTACATATGAGAGTCTCTATATTAGTGTGAGAGTATGTGTCTGGGTGTGAGAAGGAGTGTGACAGTGTCTGCCTGCATGCGAGGATGGGTGTGAGAGTGTTTCTTTGAGTGTGAGAGTAAGTGTGAGACTGTCTGTGTAGGTGTGAGGGTGTTTGTAACAGTGTCTGCCTGGATGTCAGAGTGTGAGAGTAGCTGTCTGGGTGTGAGGGTCAGTGTTGGAGAGTGTGTCTGGGCTTGACACTACATGTGAGAGTCTCTATATTAGTTGAGACTGACTGTGAGAAGGTGTGACAGTGTCTGCCTGCATGTCAGACTGGGTGTAAGAGTGTATCTCTGTGTGTAATACTAAATGTGAGAGTGTCTCTATTAGAATTTACTCTTTTTTTTAACGTTTCCTGAGATCCGCGGATCCACCTGCAGATTCACACTGAGGGTCACTCTGGGCCCCATGGGTGGATGAGCAGATCTCGCGAAGCACCGAAGCAAAAAATGTCCACATTTCAAAGGCATTATTTGTCCCATGACCACAGCTATATCACCCCCATGGGGTCAAGGAATCTGTACCCTGACCCCATCAACTCGATTGCCCTTCACATTTCAACCCCGGGGACTGTTTACCTGAGAAAAGAAAATGGCAGCCACAACATTTCTCCCAGGTTGCAGGCAGCCAATCAGATTCTTCCTGTGGAGCGTGAATCCGCGGATCGACCCACGGTGGATCCGCGTCCCTATATATTTATATTATTTGGCCTTACTTTTTTCCAAAACTACTGAACAGATTCACAAGAAATCACAAAAAGCGTGATCTGTGGAACAGAATCTAGCTTCGTGCCAAATGTGGTGTGATTTTGTTCAGTGGTTTGGGCTGTAGGCGTGTATAAAGGTCCTATGGAAAAATGAATGGAAAAAATGTGTATAGGGACCCCCCCTTTTTCTCTGCCCCTCTTGACAGATCACTCTGAAACTTTCAAGACAGAAGCTGAACTTAGCAAAGTATAAGGTTTGAAAATTTCATTCAGATTCGTCAAGCGGCGCCAAAGTTAGAGGAAAAACAAAAAACACTCTTTCTATAGAAACTAGGTCCTAACTATGAGTACTGGCGACTGCCAGAAGTAATATATAAATATATATATACATATATATGTATATAGTTGTAAATATATCACACAACATCCTCAATATCAGAAGGATATGCTCGGACACATTTGGAATTGCATATGTTCTTTTAGTAAAACAATACTTCCTCCTTTGGGATATTTGTGATATTTGTTCGGATTTCTGGGTCCACGCTCAGACCGCCACTATTGTAAGCCTCGGGATTCCGGTATCTGGGTTCAGATTTTCAGTTATATTGCAAATGATGTCATAGAAGATGTCATTACTGATGTAATATGGGGGTAAGTAGCAGTGCATGGCAATTGCTTGAGTTATAGATACCTAATAGCATGACTTATAGTTTCTTGAGATCATTATAACTATAATGGTTGAATTTCTATTGTTTTGTGTGTATAAAATCTAAACCTAACTATAACATCCCTCTAACCTTTGTTTTTTTTAGTGGCCAATGGCTGGCCACAGGGCCAGGCCTACAGCCAGACCTTGCAGCAACCCCCCCTAACCACCCAACACCATGTTGTACACAGCCCTTTGGCCATGCGCGGCGGGAGTTGGCCGCAGCCTCTGTGGGTGTGAGAATAGGTGTGAGAGGGTGTATCTGGGGGTGACAGTAGCTGTGAGAGTGTCTGGGTGTGAGACTGCATACATCAGTGTTTTAGTGGGAGCATCAGTGTGTGCGGGTCTGTGAGTGGGTGCATAAGGGTGTCAGTGGGTCTGTGAGTGGGTGTGTGACAGTCTGAGTGGGTCTCTGAGTGGATGCGTAACTATCTGTGTGGGTCTGTGAGTGGGTGCATGAGAGTCTGACTGAGGCTGTGAGTGGGTGCACGAGAGTCTGAGTGGGTCTGTGAGTGGGTGCATGAGTGTCTCAGTGGGTGTGTGAGTGGGAGAAAGATAGAAAGAGGCAGAGACAGGGACAGAGAGAGAGAAAGAGAAAGAGAGTGAGAGGGAAAGAGATAGAGTTTTTTAGGCTTTAATATATGATATTTTTAGAATGAGATATTTCTGGACAAATTGAAAAGAAAAATGTATTTGTCATTTAAAAAGAGTAAGATAATCTTTCAGTATGAGGCTTAAACATCTGTAGTTAAAAAAAAAAAGAGGGAAACAAGTCCGGCTGGACTTAAACCCTCAATGCTCAGTGTGAAGGTCTGTGACCTTCATATTGAGCTATTCTTTTTTTCTGATCTTTTTTAGCCCTTTATGAGCTATCTGGGACTGTGCAGGAGCACTTGGTCCCTACATGTTTATTTATTTATTTACTTTAGGAAAAAAAAAAAATTACCGGCTATCTGGGACCACTGGGGAAGCCTCAAGCTCTGCCCTGCTGTTCCATTGCTTCAGCAACCAAGGAACTGCTCTAAGTAGCAGCTCTGGGGTTGCTGAAGCAAACCTTTCATCTCTGTTCCCAGCATGCATACCTGCATGCAGGGAACAGAGGTGAAAGCTCTGCTTCCTGCTTGACAGGTCCCGCTATCAGAAACTGGAGTGTTTGCTGTGGCATGGCTGCTGCTTCAAAGCCAAGCTACAGCAAACAGCTATGTCCAGGCGGTGGGCACCCCAGGACATAGCAGGTGCCGGCCCTGGGGAGTGGTGGTCCCCAAGGCCATCAGTGGCTCCTCAAGGGAGGTCTAGCGGCCCCCTTCCAACTTTGAGGAAGCCCCGGGGAGGTGGTGATCACAGCGACTTAGTGGGGTCCAAAACAGATCCCCTAATATTATTTCTAATATAGCCCTGGGCTGCGGGGGGTGGGGGGGGTGGCAAAAGAAAGACCCCCAGGACTTGGCCCACACAGAGGCTTAAAAAAACAAAGCTCAAAAGCCTGAGCTTTGTTTTTTAAAACATTTTCACCAGATCCACAGATTCTTCGCGCATCCGTTCGAAATGCACCCCTCCCGATCTCGTGCTGAGATCTGATTGGCTGTCAACACTTAACCAGGAAGTGTTGGCAGCCATGGTGGGGCGTGGCAGTCCCATAAAAAAATATATAAAAACGCAAAAGGGGCCAGGGGACAGATACCCTGACTCTTTAGCTCGATTGGTGCCCCAAGGGCTAAAAAGCATTTTTGCTTTCATTTTCGCACTGCCTAATTTTTTCATAATTTATTTTACTGCAAATATTACATTGATACTATCAATGATGTTCTCAAAGATGTCATGAGAGCCGTAATTTGTGGGATCATTAACAATGCAAGGTAAACGCGTGAGCCATAGTTACCTCAGGGGACGATTTATGTTACTTGAGGTAACTCTAACTATAACTGGTGAATTTCTATGATTTTGAACGCTTAAAATGTGAGCCTAACCATAAAGCCCCTGTAACCTTTGTCTTTTATGTGAATTTCTATGTTTTTTGAAAATTCTATTTCATCACTATAATGTCCCTGTAACCTTTGGCATTTCAGTGAATTTCTATGTTTGTTTAACGTATAGTAATTTTCATCACTATACGTTAATCCAACTACCGCTGCGCAAGGCCTCTGGCCAGGTCCTGAGGCCAAACCCCTATAAGCACCCAACCGTACACAGCCTTCACCTGTGCAGAGGGGAGGTTGCCTGAAAAACCTGGTCTGCAGCCAGACCCTGCGGCCAACCCCCCTAACCACCCAACCCAATGCAAACAGCTATGTCCCATGGGTGGGCACCCACGGGGCATAGCAGGAGCCGGCCTTGGGCAATGGTGGTCCCCAGGGCCATCAGTGACTCCTCGATGTGGGCCGCGTGGCCCCCCTCCAACTTAGGCATAGCTCAAGGAAGGTGGTGATCCCCGGAGCTAAAGAGGGTCCGAAATGGACATCCTTTTTTTTTTTACTATAGCCCTGGAGAGGTGGTGATGAACGGGGCTGCGTAGGGGGCCGTGCAGCCCCCCACACAGAAGCTAAAAATGCCCAGGGCCCCCGCACAGAAGATAACAAATGCCCTGTGGAGGGGGTGGTCCTTGGGGCTGGGGGGAGAGAATCGGCCCTCCACACATATGAACAGCACTTTTGCCCTGGGGGTGGTGGTCCCCAGGGTTAAGGGGGCCACGCAGCCCTCCTACTCATAATTCATTATAGCCACGGGGAGGTGGTGTTCCCTGGGGCTGTTGGGGAGGTCATCAGGCCTCCCTCACATGATAAAAGCATTTTTGTCCCAGGGTGGTGGTCCAAAGGGTGCGGGGGCCCACAGGTCCTCGTTCATATTTTATCATTCGCCGTGGGGAGGTGGTGGTCCCCAGGGCTGTTGGGGGGCCAGGAGGCCCCCCATTAAAAAGAAAAGATTGCTCCCGGGACCTGACCCACCAGGGCCTTTTTTTAAAGCAAGCACGGGAGCCCGCACTTCTTTTTTTTAAATTATTTTTACTGCAGCTTTGCAACCCTGTCGTGATTCCGCTGTAAACATTTTTAAAAAATGCTTTTTTGCTCTGAGGGGACCCTTTATGACCCCAGCACCAAAGCTAAGGGGCCAGGGTGTTCGTACCCTGGACCCTTTTGTATTTTTTATTCTTTTTTTCAGGGACTAGGCTTCAGCTGAGTCTCAAGATGGCTGACAACATTTTAACAGCTTCCTTGTTGAAGTGTTGGTAGCCAATCAGATCTCATCATGAGATTGGGAGAGGTCAGGAATCTTTTGTGCCCCTATATATACACATTTGGATTTTGTTTAATTTCTCTAAAATTACTGAACAGATTTTCACCAAAACAAAAAAAATGTTGCTTTCTGGACCAGGGCCTACATTTCTGCCATACTTCTGTCCAGTTATTTTGGCAATATCACTGTTCAAAATTATTGGGGAAAATGTGCTTTGGGACCCCTCCTTTCCCCCCCCCCCCCCAGGACAGATCATCCCAAAACTTTCCATACAACAGCAGAGGTGACTGACAAATATTTTTGGAATGTTTGATGAAGATTTATCTCTCTGATAATGGGTGTGCTTGGTAGGGTGTGGGAAGAGACCATACTCTACTCACAACTCTTACAAAGCCAATGGCCATAAATAGTAGACTTTGATAAACGCTGTCTCTAGTAAGAGTCCTAGTAAGAATCCTTCCCAGAGCAGCAAGTGTGGATGCTAAAGTGTATTGAAAGGTCACCTACGTCTTTCTACTTTTCACGATCCCACAAGAGCCTTGCGAGATTGTATTTCTGTTTTTTTAATAAGAATTAACCTTCTACTCATCACAGTACTTATCTTTCATACACTTCCTCTTAATAACAAGGACTACAATAGGCATTTCTACTGGTAGATTGTATTGAGATCTCACATACTCTTTTTTACTATTTGGATTCTATTAAAGTCCTGTGAGATTGTAAAAATTATTTAAAACATTATGCATTTATAATCTTCATAGTAGTTATCCTTTAAACATCTCCTCTCTAAATCTATTGGGACAGCATGCCCTTCTGCTGCTCCCTTATATAGCTTTTTAATTCATTTCCACAACACCTCCAATTTTTCACAGTAAACAGTAAGGGCTGACATTTAATTTCTAACATTCCAACAGCTAGCCAATCAGAGTGCTTGCTCTCACAGGACTCATGGCAGCCTCTCGCTCTCATGAGAGTGTGAAGGCTCACAGGAAAAACTGGCCTCTTGACCAGTCACAGGGCCTCATTTTTAATTTTGTGCTCTTGCGGGAAGCTCACAAGACTCTTGTTGGACCAACTGCCAAAATATACAATTTATTTTTGCCCTTAATTTCTCAAAAACTACTGAACGAATTTACACCACACAAAAAGCACAACCTAGTGACGAAGGTCTAGCTTCCGGCCAAATTTGATGTATTTGTGTTCAGCAGTTTTAGCTGTGGCCATGTCTAAAGAAGTTTATGGAAAATGGAGATTTAACATTTTGCGCCCCCTCCCTTTCTTTTCAGCCCCCCATTGACAGATCACCCCGAAACATTCCAGTAAGAAACAGTTTTTTGGAATATTTCCTTAACCTTTTACGTGCGTGCGTCGGCCACTGGCCGACGCCCACACTCCCTCCCTGGTGCGGGTCACGACCAGTGGGCGACACCAGGGAGGGGGTTAAAAATCCTCCGGTGCAATGCACCGGAGGATTTCTTTTTTTTCCCGTGGGAGACGCGGAAGAACTTCCGCGTCTCCATCCCGCCCCCCTCCTGCCCCCTTATGACGTCAGCGTGCCGCGAGGCACGCTGACATCACAGTTTTTCCCCACCGAAGCAGGTAAGAGTTCTCTTTTTCTCCGGTGGGGAAAAAAAGGCCAAAACGGCCTCCCCAGATGCCAGGGAGGCATCGATGGAAAGGGGAGGCTCTCCCCTTTCCATCGATGCCTCCCTGGCACCGTTTCCTGGCCATGGATCGCAGCGCGGCTGCGATCCATGGCAGGAAACGCCCCTAGGCACCAGGGATCTTCTTTGGGGGTGTCGGCCCATGCGCTGCTTTTCTGACTTGTTGGTGTGTATCTGGACTTCTAACAACGCCCACCTCACGCCCATCACTACCACTCGTTCGTGGGCTTGCCCTTCAAAAATCCTTTGATTACATTGGAAAATGGTTTACCTTTGTCCCTCCTTGGGGAGGTTTTGTTACCGCCTTGGCCATCGCCCCTGGTACATGGCTAATTGTACTTTTGCTGTTACGTTTAACTGCGAGCGAACTTCTTTTCCTTTTGTGTATCTCTTCACATGATGCTCATGGTGGCCGTGGCGCTGTGAATTGGCTCTCTTATGGGAAAGAGTTTAACTTTCAATTATCAATTTATGTGGCAAGAAAAGTTGGGTTAGGAGTTTATAACGCTAATAGCTCTAACTCGAGCAGATGCGAGACCCATTGCATTGTAAATGCTTGTTTTTCTTTTGTGTGTTGTTTTATAATGGTGAACAATTTCACCGCACTCCACGAGGACCGTGATCAAGACTCCTTGGTGAGTTGAAACACGTTGGTGGTTATTGACTGCAATAAAATACACGTTTATTTGTACCTCGTGGAGTGGGGTGAGATTCTTGTTCACACAATATATATATATATATATATGCATGCATGCATGTCTTTTCTGTAGTGGCAGTTGCCATAAAGTAGCTGAGTGGATTAGTAAAGGCAAGCGTTACCTGCGCTTTAAAACAAATGTAATGCCAGGGGGACTATGGAGATATGAGTGGCACTTTTGCTGGGTAGTACTGAGGGAATTAGAAGAGGAGGTAATGGGAGGCAGAGCACCAAAAATGACTGTTGCACAGGGTGTGTGGTAAGGTGAAGTAATACATTCTTTTTTTGTTTTTTTCAGTGTTTTCAGAGAATCTGCAGAATTGGAGAAGAAGCGAAGGTAAGGTGACGACATTTCCTGTTGTACACAACAAACATACCCACAAGCAATTTTGTGACTATCTGCCTTCTACGTAGGCTAGTAATTTAGAGGGACAGTTTAGCCAGTTGCAGAGATGGCGTCTCGTTGGATGACTGCTGATCAAGCCCTAGCTCGGGTTATGGAGGACAGTTCTGATGTAGGCTCAGAGACTGAGACAGCAGACACTGAGACAGCATCTGAGGGAGAGGACAATGGGGCAGATTCTGGGAGTGATTTTTCAGTCGGCGGAGTCCCATCCAACGACACCTCTTCCAGTGAGTCTGAAGGAGACAATGACGACATCCGTGCTGTCCCTTCGCAAGCACATTCTGGGCAGCGGGACCACATTGGGTTAGCCGAACCCAGAGAGCACGTGCTTGCTGCCGCAAGCACAGAGAGAGTGCTCTCTTGGCAGCCCCCCTGTTTGGTTCAGCCCCAAATTCCACCTTTTACTGGTGACGCTGGATGTAAAGTCGATACAGCTAACTTTTTGCCAGTCGACTACATCTATCTGTTTTTGGATGTTGACTTTCTTCAGAAAGTTGTGCAGCAAACAAATTTGCGTGCAGACCAATTTCTGAGGGAGTGCAGAGGCACTCTAGGGCCCCGTTCTAGGGCACGCCAGTGGACTCCCACTTCGCTGGCGGAGTTGAAGATATTTTTGGGCCTTACGCTCAAAATGGGGTTAGTGCAGAAACCCACCTTGCAATCCTACTGGACGACTCGCACGGTTTGGGTAACTCCCATCTTCGCACCATACATGAGCAGAGATCGTTTTTTGCAACTGCAGCGCATGCTGCATTTCAATGACAATTCTGCTGCATTGCCCCGGGACCATCCAGATCATGACAGGTTGTTCAAAATTCGGCCTGTCGTGGAACATTTGTCTGCCAGGTTTCCAGAATATAGCAGTCAATGAGTCCTTGATCCTGTACAAAGGACGGCTGCTTTTCAGACAGTACATTGCGAGCAAAAGAGCTCGCTATGGCATAAAGCTGTACATGCTGTGTGAGAGCTCTACTGGCTATGTGTACAGCTTGAGAGTGTATACAGGGAAGGATTCTACCCTAAACCCTGTAGGTTGCCCTCCCGCGTTAGGGGTCACAGGTAAGATTGTATGGGAACTTGTCCAGCCACTTCTTCACAAAGGTTATAACCTTTATGTGGACAATTTCTATACAGGAGTAGAGCTGTTCAGTGAGCTCTACAAAGCTGGCACTGTGGCCTGCGGTACAGTTCGTTGTAACCGCAAAGGATTCCCGCGGGAGCTTGTTTGCAAGAAGCTCCAGAAATCACAGAGTACTGCATTGCGTTCTAACGAACTGCTTGCAGTCAAGTTCCTAGATAGGCATGATGTATATGTGCTCACTACAATTCATGATGAGAGCACTTCTGCCATCACGGTTTGGGGTCAGATGGCCGAAGTCCACAAGCCCATCTGTATACTCGATTACAATAAGTACATGGGTGGAGTGGACAAGAACGACCAGGTTCTTCAACCATACAATGCGTGTCGTAAAACTCGCACTTGGTACAAGAAACTGTTTACCCATCTGATTCAGATGGCAACATATAATGTATATGTTGTTTACCGTCATGACTTTCCTTGACTTCCAGTTGTCTGTAATTGAAAGCCTCACTGCTGTTACAGAAGAAGCAGCAGCCTCCACCTCATATGTTCTGGAGGATGTGGCAAGGCTGCAGGAGCGACACTTTGCTGATCGCATACCTAAAACACCCAAAAAGGATCGTCCATGTCGTTGCTGTAAAGTGTGCTCAAAGCATGGAAAGCAGCAGGAGAGTCGGTATTACTGTCCCCAGTGTCCATCACAACCAGGCCTCTGTATCCCTACGTGCTTTACGTTGTATCATACTAAAGCAAAGTTCTGGGAAATCGACTGAGGTTGAGCTGCTGTTGGGTAATCCTTTCAGTGGCAGTGCATGGATACCGAACGTCCATGGGCCACTGCTTCGTTAGGCAAGGAGCCACAGAATTTTACTTCATCATGGACTTCCTTTTGGCGTGGTCGTTGTTCTGTTCAATTAACATGCATTATATTCCCCCTCCTGCATATAATAGTGGACAGAACATATGCCACATTGCCACGGAGTACCCTTTCTTCACCTGCATGTCTACCTTACTTTCAAGGGGAGATATGCTCTCTCAGTTTGAGGAATCACTTTGTACGGCATACTTGGAAACCCCCAACTTGCTTCCACAAACTAGTATAGGTTCACTTGGCTATTACACAGGATTAGCCAGGACTCTGATGAGAACAGAGACATGGATGGGTAAGGAAAGCTTATGGTAGGAGTGCCTTCACAGGGTTATTGCACAGGTAGAAGGCAGATAGTAAAGGTAGTACAGATGTACATCATCTACACCTATGGATTCAAACCCATTGGTGCCATCCCAGCACTGAAGGAGAATGACTTGTATAGGTCAGTGTTTGACCTGCTTTTCATGTTCATCCTCCATCAGAACTTAGTAGATGTTCAGTTTGCTGTATAAGTGCATTATAGTCACATCACTGCACATAATGTTGGCTGGGACATATGCTACGTTCTCATGGACTCCCCTATGTACCAAACACTACCCTTTTTCATAGCCTATGACCTTCTCTTTAGGGAACATCATGAGAAATCCCCAGCATGTCTCCCTTAGTTTCAAAGGTAGATATGCTCACTCAGTTCGAGGAATTGCTTTGTACGGCATACTCGGACACCCCCAACTTGCATCCACAAACTGAAAGGAGTTGGATTTAGCACAGAGAGTGCGTTAAAGGCGCATGAAAAACATGTCTTCCTGAGCCTCAGGTGGCTGTCACAGGAGTCATTAGTAAAGGTTTGTTACGCATGCATTTGGTAATGTTAAGGAAGAAGGAGGCAGTTAGCCTATGACCTTCTCTTTAGGTAACAGCATGAGAAATCTCCAGCATGTCTCCCTTAGTTTCAAAGGTAGATATGCTCACTCAGTTCGAGGAATCGCTTTGTACGGCATACTCGGACACCCCCAACTTGCATCCACAAACTGGAAGGAGTTGGATTTAGCACAGAGAGTGTGTTAAAGGCGCATGAAAAACATGTCTTCCTGAGCCTCAGGTGGCTGTCAGAGGAGTCATTAGTAAAGGTTTGTTACGCATGCATTTGGTAATGTTAAGGAAGAAGGAGGCAGATAGCCCATGACCTTCTCTTTAGGTAACAGCATGAGAAATCCCCAGCTTGTCTCCCTTAGTTTCAAAGGTAGATATGCTCACTCAGTTCGAGGAATCGCTTTGTACGGCATACTCGGACACCCCCAACTTGCATCCACAAACTGGAAGGAGTTGGATTTAGCACAGAGAGTGCGTTAAAGACGCATGAAAAACATGTCTTCCTGAGCCTCAGGTGGCTGTCACAGGAGTCATTAGTAAAGGTTAGTTATGCATGCATTTGGTAATGTTAAGGAAGAAGGAGGCAGTTACTTGACAGGTGGTAAAATGTAGTCAAACTTATTCCGTTCTGTGGCATGTGAATGTGATGGGCCCTTGTCTGGCAGCGGTAAGTTAATGTGAGTGCAGTGATTGGTTGGATTGGGCCCGAGGCTGGCGATATGAAAGGGTTGTTTGTTGTGCGTGAATGGCGTGTGAATGGACCATAAAGAGGTTGGTGCCTGGACGCGGCTTTATGGCCCACCTTCAGAAGGCTTGGTTTCAATATTCAGATACTTTGATAAGTAATCATGCTTTGAAACCATAATTTCTAGAGGTGCTAAAACCAACCAGTGTGAGTGGTGGGTTAACTTTAACAAACTAGTACCAGGGGAGTCCAAGGGTGCAGGACTTGCGTGGCTCTCACCAGTTTTCCTTCACCCAGAATCCCCTTGAAATCACAAAATGTGCTTAAAAAACACATTTTCCTTGCATTCCAATGAGCAGAAGTCCAGGGATCTGCAGGGATCCTCAAAATTCCTACCACCCAGTGTTTCCCCACTTGTCCTGATAAAAACACAACCCCGCTTGTGTGCCTGCGCCTAGTGCCTGCTTCAGGAATGAATCACTCCAGCGTTAACAGTAGACCTCAAGCAAGGACTACCATTGACCCTTGTGTGATCCATTCCTGTCGCGGGCGCTAGGCCTACCCACACAAGTGAGGTATCATTTTTATCGGGAGACTTGGGGGAACGCTGGGTGGAAGGAAATTTGTGGCTCCTCTCAGATTCCAGAACTTTCTGTCACCGAAATGTGAGGAAAACTTGTTTTTTTAGCCACTTTTTAAGGTTTGCAAAGGATTCTGGGTAACAGAACCTGGTCAGAGCCCCGCAAGTCACCCCATCTTGGATTCCCCTAGGTGTCTAGTTTTAAAAAATGCACAGGTTTGGTAGGTTTCCCTAGGTGCCGGCTGAGCTAGAGGCCAAAATCTACAGGTAGGCACTTTGCAAAAAACACCTCTGTTTTCTTTCAAAAAATTTGATGTGTCCACGTTGCGTTTTGGGGCATTTCCTGTCGCGGGCGCTAGGCCTACCCACACAAGTGAGGTATCATTTTTATCGGGAGACTTGGGGGAACGCTGAGTGGAAGGAAATTTGTGGCTCCTCTCAGATTCCAAAACTTTCTGTCACCGAAATGTGAGGAAAACTTGTTTTTTTAGCCACTTTTTGAGGTTTGCAAAGGATTCTGGGTAACAGAACCTGGTCAGAGCCCCGCAAGTCACGCCATCTTGGATTCCCCTAAGTCTCTAGTTTTACAAAATGCACAGGTTTGGTAGGTTTCCCTAGGTGCCGGCTGAGCTAGAGACCAAAATCTACAGGTAGGCACTTTGCAAAAAACACCTCTGTTTTCTTTCAAAAAATTTGATGTGTCCACTTTGCGTTTTGGGGCATTTCCTGTTGCGGGCGCTAGGCCTACCCACACAAGTGAGGTATCATTTTTATCGGGAGACTTGGGGGAACGCTGGGTGGTAGGAAATTTGTGGCTCCTCTCAGATTCCAGAACTTTCTGTCACCCAAATGTGAGGAAAACTTGTTTTTTTAGCCACTTTTTGAGGTTTGCAAAGGATTCTGGGTAACAGAACCTGGTCAGAGCCCCGCAAGTCACCCCATCTTGGATTCCCCTAGGTCTCTAGTTTTCAAAAATGCACAGGTTTGGTAGGTTTCCCTAGGTGCCGACTGAGCTAGAGGCCAAAATGTAAAGGCAGGCACTTTGCAAAAAACAGCTGTGTTTTCTGTCAAAAAATGGGATGTGTCCACGTTGTGTTTTGGGGCATTTCCTGTCGCGGGCGCTAGGCCTACCCACACAAGTGAGGTATCATTTTTATCGGGAGACCTGGGGGAACATAGATTAGCAAAACAATTGTTATTGCCCCTTATCTTTCTCTGCATTTTTTCATTCCAAATATAAGAGAGTGTGTAAAAAAATGTCTATTTGAGAAATGCCCTGCAAATCACATGCTAGTATGGGCACCCCGGAATTCAGAGATGTGCAAAAAACCACTGCTTCTCAAAACCTTATCTTGAGCCAATTTTGGAAATGCAAAGGTTTTCTTGATACCTATTTTTCACTCTTCATATTTCAGCAAATGAATTGCTGTATACCAAGTATAGAATGAAAACCAACTGCAGGGTGCAGCTCATTTATTGGCTCTGGGTACCTAGGGTTCTTGATGAACCTACAAGCCCTTTATATCCCCGCAACCAGAAGAGTCCAGCAGACATAACGGTATATTGCTTTTAAAAATCTGACATCGCAGGACAAAATTACAGAGTAAAACAGAAAAAAAATGGCTGTTGTTTTCAGCTCAATTTCAATATTCTTTTATTTCAGCTGTTATTTTCTGTAGGAAAACCTTGTAGGATCTACAGAAATGACCCCTTGCTGAATTCAGAATTTTGTCTAGTTTTCTGAAATGTTTAGCTTTCCGGGATCCAGCATTGGTTTCATACCCATTCCTGTCACTAACTGGAAGGAGGCTGAAAGCACCAAAAATAGTAAAAATGGGGTATGTCCCAGTAAAATGCCAAATTTGTGTTGAAAAATGTGATTTTCTGATTCAAGTCTGCCCGTTCCTGAAAGGTGGGAAGATGATGATTTCAGCACCAGAAACCCTTTGTTGATGGCATTTTCAGGGAAAAAACCACAAGCCTTCTTCGGCGGCCCTTTCTTCCCATTTTTTTGAAAAAAAACGAAATTTTCACTGTATTTTGGCTAATTTCTTGGTCTCCTCCAGGGGAAACCACAGAATCCCTAGGATGTTGGAAAAAAAGGTCGCAAATTTGGCGTGGATAGCTTATGTGCACAAAAGGTTATGAAGGCCTAAGCGCGAACTACCCCAAATAGCCAAAAAAGGGCTCACCACTGGGGGGGAAACGGCCCAGCAGCTAAGGGATTAAGGGCCAGATGTAGCAAACCATTTGCGACTCGCAAACGGCGAAAATCGCCGTTTGCGACTCGCAAACGTGGGTTTGCTATGCAGAAATGCATATTGCGAGTCGTTACCGACTCGCAATATGCATTTCCGACTCGCAAATAGGAAGGGGTGTTCCCTTCCTATTTGCGAGTCGCAGTGGGATGCAATACCATTTGCGACCGCGTACGCGGTCGCAAATGGCATCGCAGTTACCATCCACTTCAAGTGGATGGTAACCCACTCGCAAATTGGAAGGGGTCCCCATGGGACCCCTTCCAGTTTGTGACTGGACCCAAAAATATTTTTTCAGGGCAGGGAGTGGTCCAAGGGACCACTCCCTGCCCTGAAAAAATGCCGAAACTAAAGGTTTCGGTTTTTTTTTAAGTGCAGCTCGTTTTCCTGTAAGGAAAACGGGCTACACTTAAAAAAAAAAAAAAACTGCTTTATTTAAAAGCAGGTCACGAACATGGAGGTCTGCTGACGTCAGCAGGCCTCCATGTTAGCGAGTGCCTATACTCGCTATGGGGCCGCAATTTGCGACCCACCTCATGAATATTCATGAGGTGGGTCATTGCGACCCCATAGCGAGTTGCAGTCGGTGTCTGAGACACCGTACTGCATACGAATTTGCGAGGTGCAAATTGCGAGTCGCATGGACTCGCACTTTGCAACTCGCAAATTCGTCAGTTGCTACATCTGGCCCTAAGTCTCATCAAACTGGGCCAAAGTTATTATCAAAACAAAAAATGCTCCGCCTATAGAAAAGCAGACCTAACTATAACTACATACTGGTGACCTCCAGTGGGTAATAAATATATTCATTTGAGACATAATGTAATTAGCTACTATTGTCAGTCATTGGCCTTGAATCATTGCCATTTTTCATCATGAGGGTGTATAACATCTCTTCAAGTGATAAACTGTCTCTCGATAGGGATAGTACAGATAGCAGTTGTTCCAATAAAGATTTTTGTTTCTTGTTTTAAGAAGTCTATGAGTTCTAGTATTCATTCCTGGTTGGCCACTTTGACCTTTAAAGCTTTGCACAAACTTTGCCCCATGGACATGCATGATTATTGATCAAAACACTGCAAGAAGGTCCCCACTACACATATTACATTGGTAACACTGCTAACACCTCCCCCCACCCCTGCATGTAGTTCCTGACTGTGTAGCGTGCTATTGCCTTCCCTCTTCGTGTACCTTATATTATTTTTAGGTCGAGCCTGTGCTATGGCGACAGTCTATTGTACCTGAAAAAAACTCCACAAAAAGGGGCTTTTAGCCCGCCCATCAATAGCCCATGCTAGCCCCATTATTAACACTTGTTTACTGCTTTTAATTCGGCAGCCCAGGGAATCCATCACTTCCTTGTGGCTGTGTGGAGCATGACCCAACTACAGATTAATTTAATTAGTCTCCCTCCTCCCCACGACTGCAATTGAGATCATAGTTTCTTTTTTTTTTGCATTTTTAAATAGTTCAAACTTGCCCCGATTATTTGATGCTTTAGTTGAGCACCAGTTTACTTACACAGCTTCACATTCATTTTTATTTTTTAGGCAGGGGAGATGAAGTGATGTGGCTAGAATCACACGATGTTGAGGTGACGCTGAGATTCAAACCTGGTTCCTCAGTTCCAAAGTCAGCGTCCCGGGCCGCCCACACTGCCCCCTTTGCTATATATTTTCCCCTTCACATTTAGAGGATGGTCTTTCTCAATGACGCTTGCAACGGGATGCTGTGCTTTCCATGTTCCATTGTACAACCTGATCCTAGTAGTTTTACTCTGACCATGATTTTATATGCCATCCTAGATACCCGGCGTATTTATACTTTTTTTGCGCCGCATTTGCGTCGTTTTTTGACGCAAAAACGGCGCAAACTTGCAAAATACCATTGTATTTTGTAGGTTTGCGCCGTTTTGCGTCAAAAAGCGGCGCAAATGCGGCGCTAAAAAAAGTATAAATACGGGCCTGCCCGAATCGTGTTTTAACATTAACCAAAAGTGACATTCTACCTTAATATCCACTTATGACATGAATTGGATTCAATATAGTTCTTAGCTATTTCCAGTCCCCCTTAAACACGAAGTGGTGAATTTTCTCGTGAGTTCACACCCAATATCTATTTTCAGATTTTTTTCCCCAGCTGTGATGAAATAGTCATATTCCATTCTCAGATCTATTTTAAAAGTCTAAAACATTCATATACACACAGTGCGCTCAAGAGTTGGTGATCAATGTCCCAAATTGGTTTAATTTACCCATTATAATCCTAGCACATCGCCTTTTCATATCTTTAAAAACAGTAGTTAATATTATTCATGATACCAATTTCACTGGCACTTTTCCTCATCCTCAGTATATAGTCAAGAGGGAAGGTACGTGCGCTTTTGTTCCTTCCTCTTGCGCCATTGGCTGTCTGATACCTGGCGCTCTGGGTTGCTAGGGAATGCCAAGGCGCATCTTGGCTGGAACATTTGCAGGAATAATCCTTGGCTTTTCCTCCTGCCTGTGATCGGCATGAAGCAGTTTAGTATGTTTTTGCCTCTGTTTCTCCTTCAGAAGCGTCTTTGGTGTATTTTAGATTCCTGCGCTGCGTGAACTCGTCGGTAGATGTGCTAGTTGAAGATCCAAGGCGTTGGAGAGGCAGAAAAGAAGTGGAACTGAAGGTAGCGCATTCCATGCACTATGTAACAGGACTGGGCAAAATCTAATGAGAGCCTCTGTATCTTTTTTATTTATTTTTATACATTTATCTATTTAATAGCGGCTTTATCAAGCGCGAGCCAGGCTCAAATCCACGCTTTACAAGAATGTGGTTGCACAAAGCAAACGGTTATTAACAATAACAAAGAATAAACTGTTAGGTAAACGATCATAAACATAACAACACTACAACATTAGAAAGGCATTAAAGAAATACAAGACGTCCACTACAAGTTACCACCGCATTTACCGCCGCAAGTTATAACAAGATAAGTTACAACGCGTTCCAAATAAAATGTATATATAGTAAAAGTTAACAGCATAAACGTCAATTCACTAAAATGACAGGGGAGCGGAAGTGACATCAAATGCCATTTGGCGTATACTTTCACACACACACACACACATTAGCACATACACACACTCTTTTACAAAAACCCTCTCACCAGCAAGCATACACACACATTTAGAAGCATTGTTTACTTAGCTCAGCTGCCAAGAGGGTCATATTTCAGCCAATTGTACTCCATTCTTTATCATACTAATAGTGAATAATGTAATACTATTCACCAGTAGTGAAATAAAAAAAATTGACTGAAGTCAAGGAAATTGGAGCCCCAACCAAAGCCCCTAGCTGCCCCTATGTTTGTGACATTGTTTATATCACATCTGAGGCCAGTGGTCACAAAGGAAGTACCAGGGGTTGAACGGGGCAAGCCAGGGGGGTTGCAGTTGTGACCCCTGGCAAGCCCTAAAGGATGTCCATAGTTCAAAGACTTTGGGATTGGAGAAGAATAGGGTTTGTGAGAGGATTGGGATTTTGGGGCTCGGGTTGGGTCGTAGTAAGGAGTGGGGAGGTTTTTCAGGCTTCCGAGATAGGTAGTTGTGAAGGGGAGCAAAGAGTTTTTAGAGTTCAAGAAAGGGTAGCATTAAACGGCAGTAAAAGGGTTTTAGAGTTTAGGGAATGGTGGTCTTAAGGAGTAGTTAGGAGTGTTAGTAAGGATGGATTGTGCTGATGGGTAGTAAGTAGTTTTTGTGTGAGGGGAGGATGGTGTTAAGGGGTGTGAGGAGTTTGATGGGTTTTTGTAGAGGCTAGCAAGGGTTTTTTAGGGTTCGGGGAAGGGTAGCATTAAATTGTGGTAAGGGGTTTTTGAGGTCAGAGAAGGGTAGTATCAAGGGATAAAACAAGGCTTTTATGGTTCAGGATTAGGTAACTTTATGTAGTAGTAAGGAGTTTTTAGGATTCAAGGAAGGGTAGCGTTAAAGGATAGTATAGAGGTTCTTAGGGTTCAGGGAAGGGTAGTGTTAAGGGATATGAAGGGTTTTTGGGTGCAAGGAAGGGTAGTAAGGGATTTTTAAACTTCAATGAAAGGTTGTGTTAAGCGGTAGAAAGGAATTTTAGGGTTCAGGGAAGGCTACTGTCATTATGGTGTAGTAAGGAGTAAAGTAGTAATGAAGGTGTGGTAAATAACTCTTTACTGCCCCTCTTGAGACAAACTTTGGCACAGTGCTTACGCTATCACACTTATGACTGGGCTTTTTGCACTTTAGGTAAGTGGATATTTTCAGATAGCATAATCCTGGTCTGATCACACCACAGACTATTAGAAAAACGACAGTCATAAAGTTCTTCTCTGAGCACTTTTGTGGCACTCCATAGCATGTTCAAAATAAGCCCATCTGAAGCACTACCCCCGTAGGGGAATAGTGAAAAGCCAAAAATACCTTTGGCCAACGCTTGCTAGCACCTCCTCTGCATCAGGGGACAGGATGGAAGAGACAAGGAGGCTTCGAGAATGAGGTGAAAGGCTGAGCAGATGCCTCGTGAATGCTTGGTTCATTTTTGGCTTCAGAGCTCAAGAGAAGTTTTGGGCTGATCCACAGCTTGGTATCTGGCTCGAGCCAGGCTCCTGCCTTCAGTGACTTGCCCATTTCTATGTACAAGGGTGGTGACATGGGAGTCTGCTAGAACTGCTAGAATCAGGCCAGTAGATGTAAAAGTGAGCATGATTCATTTATGTATATGTCAAGGTACCCATGTGTTGCGAAATTTGTGATATAATACACGGAAAGTTATAGTGCCACAACGTAACAAGCATCAGCCAGAATAATTATTTATATCTCAAATATAACCATATGTAATAAAATCGTGGCCTGACCTGGGGTTAAACTGGGGCTTAGTTGTCTGGATCGTGGTTGAAATGGGCCAGTACTGACGGTAGTGAGTAAAGGCACTCTTTCATTTTTCCCACTTTAGTCCCGGAATTCTTCTCGGACAAGGAGAGTACCAGTACTCATAGAGGCATGGCTTCAGTGCAGATGTTGCTGTGCTCATCACCTCCTTCCTGGGCAGCATCTTCACCACGTCCTGCACTGGTTCAATCGTGCCCTTCAATCACAAAGAAAGCCGTGGCTGAACTTGTACAAGAACATTAGAACTGCAGCTCTTGTCTCCAGAACACAGCAATCTGCTTGTGCTGCCGTGGAAGTTATCAGATGAGGTGTGTGTGGCTGCAGGATGTTTCCTTTATCTTTAGTCCTCACACAGTGGTGTTAGAGAGGTGGGTGCTGTGTTCCTCCATACATACAGATTCGTAAAACCCAATAGGTGAGGGTGTGGGACTCATTGTTCTGCGCAGTACATAACAGGGCATATTTACAAGCCCCTTAGCGTCACTGTAACATCATTTTGATTGGCGATACAGGGGTGCTAAATAGGCCTTCACCATGTGGCACATTTACAAAGTAGCGAAACGGTAACATTGCGGCACTTTGTAAAACCTTGTGCCACATTATACCTGCGTAAGGTATAATGTATGCAAGGGAGGCGTTCTTCCACAGGGAGGCCCAAAAAAATGAAGCAGTGAAATCTACAAGATTTCACTGCGCCATTCTAGCATAATTTGTTAACACGTGCCCAGGGCAGGTGTTAGTGATGCTAGTGCTATATCCTATGGGCCTCCCTGAGCTTTGCTGGAGTAGTGCCAATATTTATGGTGCTAGTCCAGCAAAGCGCAACAACAATTTTGGTGCAGTTGTGCTAAAGAGTTCCATGATGTACTGTATTGTAAATACAGCTCTACCATGGTGTCTCTAGGGGGTGCAGGGCAGTGCAAGAAAACTGACCCATCAGAGCCAATGTACCAGTTCCCTGTACTGTAAATATGCCCATAGCATGCTCCTTACTTAAAATAAGTGACACTTTTTGCCCATCAGCAACTTCAATTTAATAAATTTGCTTGAAAGTAAATCACTGCCCTTTCCACCAATTTCCTATTTGACCTGAAAGGAAAAAAAGGTATAAAAGAAAAAAAAAAACATTGGGCTAGATGTATCAAAGGATTTTGCATTCGCAAACGGTGCGAATCGGTAAATTCCACAGTTTGCGAATGACAAATCGCCTTACATGATGTATGAAAGGCATTTGCAGTGCAATATTAAGGATTCACTAAAACAGCAATTCCTTAATATTCAGACTAGATTTTGCGAATCACAGATTGTGATTCGCAAATACCGAATCGCAATTCAATGTATCAAGCGTTTTTGCATGTGCAATTTACCACAAATTGAAATCAGGTGGTAAACAGGTGCAACCTGTATAAAGAGTCCCAGAATGCATCTGCTCTTTTCAACAATGGCTGCACTCTACATCATGGTGAGGAGGATGAGGATCCAGGCAGGTTTGAGGAGAGGGAGGAGGAGACAAGAGTGCATTTTTAGAGTGCGCATTACCCTATTTGAACAGACAGAGGAGGAGATTTTTGACAAGTACAGGGTGAACTTGACTTGATGGCTGATTTACAACCCCTACTGCAGTGACACACACACACAGAACCAATGCCATACCCACAAATGTGCAGGTATTATGCTCCCTGCACCTCTTAGCCTCAGGATGCTATCAAGGGGTCATAGCAGCAGCTGGAGGTGTATCTCAAAGAGCGCTTTCAAGCTTCTTTAATGCATTCCTAAATGCAATGTTAACCAAAATCCATCTGCACATAAAATTTCCCAACACCCCACAGGATTTGCAAAAAACTACATTTGATTTCTACCAGGAAGCCCAATTTCCACACTTCATTGGCTGCATTGATGGGACACATGTAGCAATCTGTCCACCATCTGCCACAGAGTATGTATATAGGAACAGGAAGAGTACACATTCTGTGAACATTCAGGTCATATACAATGCCTCCAACATAATAACTGATCTTGTGGCTAGATACCCAGGTAGCACACATGGTTTATACATCTTCAGGCACAGTGGAATACACACAAGATTTCTTGCTGGGGAGTTTGGCGAAGGATACCTACTTGGTAATGTAACAGTGAACAATGTTGCATAACGTCTATGTGATGTCACAGATAACAATAACTCATTTTACTCTCCTGTCATTCTAGGAGACAGTGCATATGCAGTGCGGTCCTTCATCTTGACACCCTATATCAATCTTGCCATTCCCAATGAAAGGAGATACAATGCGGCACACATGAGGACACGTAGCGCGATTGAGAGGACCTTCGGCCTGCTGAAGAGTTGTTTCCGATGTCTGCACAAGAGTGGGGCACACTGCAATACAGTCTGGAAACCACCTGCAAAACTGTGGCCATGTGTAATGTTGCACAACATAGACATGACAAGAGGCATATCAATTGAATCCACAGAGCGGGACTCCGATGAGGATGACGACCCCTTGCCCCCCCTTCACCCAGCAGACAGAACCAGTGCAGCAGAGGGCAGGCAAAGACGTGCTGAGATTACGCACAACTATTTCTGATGTAAGTAATGACAACACCACGTCTACCTTCATTTATTTTTGTAGGTATCACATTTATAGCCTTGACTTCAGGTAAAATATGTGTGAATAGGACACAAGTATACAAAATACACAATCAGGTCCAAATTACAGTGTGAAACTATTGACATCATTGTATCAATGCATTGGTACATGATATGCAAGGCCCCTGTACTTCTCAACATTACTTTTTACGTCCACACACTACTGGAATGCTCAGTCGTTCAGTGGCACCTCTTGTTGCGGGTTTAGAGACAATTCTGTGTCTGGAACTGCAACGCCTAGGATCCATCACAGGGGCTGTGACACTGCTAAGGCTAGAGAGCTCCTCACTGTCCCCACCACCCAGATCACTGTTTGTAGCACTCCGGGCTGTCTGCATTGTCTCCGGTACATTGGTAATTTGCACCAATCCTCGTGCAATGTCCTGACTGCAATGTGCCATTTCAACTTGCATGCCCACAGCACATCATGACACCAAAGCAGTTGTGGTAGTGAGCCGATTGGCAGATCTGCCAAACCCATCCAACCTACCCATCAAATGGTGATGGTGCCTACGGTGGGTGACATGCTCCTGCTGCATTGCAGTGCAGAGTTCCTTGATGGCATTCATCATCTCCCTTACGTGTTCTGCTGTAGCTTGCTGTCCCTCATGCAGCTTGCACATGTTGTTATTGAGAGACACCAACTGCCTGTGCATTGATCCCTTGTTGTGATCGATAGACACCAACTGCCTGTGCATTGATCTCATGTGTTTACATTGCAGGTGCTGCACTTTCAACATTGATGCCTCAAGGCCACCGAACAGTGATGGGCCCTCACCTTCCTCTGTGCACTGTCTGCCTTCTTCACACCGCCTCCTGAGGGGAGTAGACTGACGCTGGAACAGGGACTGCTGTCTGTCGGTGCTTCTAACCTCTGAAGGTGGTGTGGGTACTTCTCCCTGCAATTCATCGGAGTCAAGGGTGAAATCAGGGAGGGGCAGCACTCTTGCCCTGCGTGTAGTTGGTGCTTGTATGATGGGCTCACTGGTGTTTGTATTTGACGGTGGCTGACTTTTGTCATTCCTCCATTTTCCACTTTCTGCTGTGTTAGGGCCCGGAACATCTGCAACAACAATGTGCAGCATGCCAGTCATGATGTTCACCTTGTATTTGTAAACTTTCACTTACTTTCATGATAAACATTTCCCCTGGCATAATGTCTCTAATTGTCTGTGGTGTTATTTCTCTGTTTGGTTTTACACTATATTGCTATTAATGTAGTAGATGCACTTTTGGGGTATGGACTACAACTCCCATAAGGCATTGTTGTGTTGAATAGAATATGTGGCATGGACTACTTATCACGGTGCACAGTGCCACTGCAATTTTCTAAGGGGCATTTGTACGTGCACAAATGGTGATTCAAATCATTACTGACCTTACCTTTTCTGGTGCCGGGAGTGCTTGAGGTGTCAATGTCAGTGATACCACTTACTGCTTCAGTCAGCAGTGTTGACTCCACCATGTCTTCCATGAGGGTGGATGGTGTTTGGGTGAGTGGTCCTCCTCCAGTGTTCACTGCCTCCTTCAGCCTGCTTGCTACCCTCTCTTTGGCACATGATCACAAGTCGTACCAGCGCTTGCGTATCTCCTCGATAGAACGCTGCGCAACACCCACCGCGCATATTTTGGTCTGGATGTCAGTCCACATTTTCCTCTTCTCACTTTCTGGGACCTGTAGTGAGTGTTTGTCAAATAACTTGTCATGGTTCTTGACCACCTCTGATGTGAGCACCTCCAATTCCTGCTCACTGAATTTCAGTTTTCTCTTTCTCTCTCCTTTGTCCTTTCCATTCCCATCAGTGGCCATTGTGTTTTCTGGTCATTGCTGACTCTCCTCAGTGCGTGCCTGGTACTGTGCTGGGTCTCTCTGCCTGCTCCTGTGGCTCAGGCTTCTGGAAACAGCATGCACTGACTCACTTCCTGGTTGTGATGTCATCAAGCTGCTCCAGAATCCAGGAATTGCAATTTGCGATTCCCAAATAACGATTAGTTATTTTACCGAATCGCTATGTGGCTATTTGTGAATACGAATTTTAAGGAATCACAAAAAATTCTGCAATGGTGTTGTGACATCGCATTTTGTGAATCCAAGTTAACGACTCGGTAAAAATCGCTATTTGGTATTCGCAAATGTGAACCTTCATACAGCTGGTCCCTCGTTTTTATTAATGTTTTAGAAAAGGGTTCTAGTATATTAAAAACAGCAATTTTTTGTTTCCCATGGAAAACCAGAGATAAAAAATGTGACAGGAGACTCCAGTGAATGTTTAATACTTTCAGAAAGTTCTGGAATTTAGCTGGCCATGCTTTCCATTCTGGGACTTGTAGTATTCTTTTCACATTATAAGTATGGGATTTAAAACATTCTAGCATATAAAGCGTTGATCTCCAAAATGAGGGGCTGGTTGAAATTGTCACATAACATTGAGCTACTTGGGAGGTACCAAGCCTCTTTTACATCTTTTGTAGAAATCCACACACATCATGCACATAACAAATATCAACAATTACCATTATGTTGGCTTTTCTATAGTGAATCAGGAAATCTTTTTAGGTCATTGCTTTCGGTGTAGGCTATATGCATTCATCTTTTCTGTTGCTGAATCCTTCTATCTTCAGGCATTTGTTTAGAAAAGGTGGCAAGACCCATGCACCAATTGGGGGTGCATAGCCTGGCAAGTAGGAGAGAGAGATAGGACGATCAAGCCAGAGAAAGGGAAAAAGCAACAGGAAGCACTGGAAAGGAAGAAAGAGTGATAGGAAACTACAGTAAATGTAAGAAATAGAATGTGTGGGAGTTTACCTGCAGGTTATAAATCTTAAAAAACAGCTTGCTTTAACCCCTTCGGTGCCTTGGATGTCACGGTTATGTCCTCGGCAGCACCACTCGGGTACTGAGGACGTGACAGTTGCGTCCTGCACCCGGCCCACGGGGGGAATGCTAGTGCTCCCCGTGGGCCTCCCACCCCCCTCCTCTGGGCAGGGATGGAGAGGGAATTGCTTCCCCTTCCACCCCGTCCCAGTGACGTCTGATGGCGTCAGCACGCAACCGCGCGCTGACCTCATCAGAGGCCTTCCCCATCTCGCTGGAAGCTCAGCTTCAAGTGCGATCGGAAGAGAAATGCTTGCATTTCTCTTCCGATCGGGGGTGGGGGACGGCAGAGCGGCATCAAAGAAAGGAAAGGCCTTTCCTTTCATGTCTTCCTGAGCATTCCTGCAGCCCTATCATAAAGTGATCAGGCTGCAGAAATGCCCACTAGACACCAGGGAGTTTTATTTACATAAAGTAAACAATGAAGGGGAGCGGCCCCTTTGGCAAGGGTCGCTCCCCTGGGGGGCATTTTTTTATTAGGCCTTTTCTGCCCCCTGGGGAGATCGGCCTATTTCAATTAGGCCGATCTGCCCCTAGGGAGGGCAGAAGCCACTAGACACCAGGGATATTTTGTTTTTATTTATTTACAGTGGGGAGCGATCTCTTAGGCAAGGGTCGCTACCCTAGTTGGGGGCAGATTGTTTTAGGCCATTTCTGCCTCCCTTGGGGGCAGATCAGCCTATTTTTCTGAGGCCAATCTCCCCTCAAGAGGGGCAGAAACCACTAGACACCAGGGATTTTTTTGTGTGCCAATTTCACGGAAGGGGAGCGACCCCTTAGGCAAGGGTCGCTGCCCTGGGGGGCAAATTTATCTTAGGCCATTTCTGCCCCCTTGGGGACAAATCAACCAATTTTAATTAGGCCTACCTGCCTCCAAGTGGGGGGGGGGGAGGAGGGCAGAAACCACCAGGCACCAGGGATTTAAAAAAAAACAATTGTGCAGATGAGGAGCGACCCATTAGGCAAGGGTCGCTCCTCTGTTGGGCAATTTTATTTTAGGCCATTTCTGCCCACCTTGTGGGCAGATCGGCCTATTTCTATTAGGCCGATCTGCCCCCAGGGGGCAGGCACCACTTAGGCACCAGGGATTGGTGAGTGTGTGTTTTGTTTGGAGGGCAGCCTCTTGGTCGCTCCCCATAGGGGCATTTTACTGTTGTCCATTTCTGCCCTCGCCCCTTTGGGGCAGATTGGCCTATTTTTGTAAGGCCCATCTGCCACTAAGGGGGGCAGAAAGCCCAGCAGAGACCAATGAAGATTTTTTTCAAAGAAGAGAGTGGGGGTATGGCCATACCCACCCCCAACAAATGGGGGAAAAGTTGTTCTGCCCACCGGTAGGCAGATGGAGCAATTACCCCTGATCCACTCCTCGGGGAGCAGAAAGCCTACTAGATGCCAGTGAAGTGAAAAAAATATATATAGTGGGGTGGTGACTACCAATCAGTATGGGCATGGTTATGCCCCCACCCCAACTGAATGGGGTAACAATCTTTCCGGTCTCCCGCCGCACGCTAAAAGATCTTATCCCAACAGCAAACAAGAGGACATTTGACTATTTGGGGGTTTTGTTTTGTATTTGGGCCATGAGAGCTTGTCTAGCTCTTAAAATCGTCTCACTAGGAATGGTGAGGGCTGCACTTTTTAAACTTTGGGACGCTGTTATGTAGAGAAATCTACGAGACCTAGACACATCTGAAAACTAAACATCTGGCTGAGTCCAGGGTGAGGTGCTTCACATGCACCCGCACCATTTCCTTAAACACAATGCCCTGCAAACCTCCAACTGTGCTTGAAATCACACATTTTTGTGACTGAACCTTCAGGAATCTGCAGGAATCCACAAAATTCCAACCACCCAGCATTGCTGCATCTATACCGATAAAAATTCTGCCCCACTTGTCAGCCTGAAAACATTTTTTTCAAACTGCCCTTTTCGACGCACTTTGGTTCCCCCTCTATTTCGACATGTTTTTGGCTCTTCCGTCTCACAGGCACTTGGCCCAGCTACACAATAAGGTATCATTTTTATCAGGAGACTGAGGGGACATTGGGTGGTAGGAAATGTGTGCCGTTGCAGTGATCCCACAAAGAAATGTTGGAAAAATGTGAGTTTTTTTTAGCTCAATGTGAGGTTTGCTGACAATTCTGGGCAAGCAAACACTGTGGGATCCCCGCAAGTCACACCTCCCTGGACTCCCTCGGGTGTCTAGTTTTCAGAAATGTCTGGATTTGATTGGTTTTCCTAGATGGCTGCTGAGCCCAGGACCAAAAATGCAGGAGCCCCCCACAAAAACAGGTTGTTTTGTATTTGATAATTTTAATCTGTCAATCTAGTGTTTTGGGGCATTTCCTGTTGCGGGCACTAGGCCTACCCACAAAAGTGAGGTACCATTTTTACTGGGAGACTTGGGAGAATGCTAGGTAAAAGAACATTTGTGGTTCCTCTCAGATTCCAGAACTTTCTATCATTGAAATTTGAGGAAAATGTGTTTTTGCCAGATTTTGAGGTTTGCAAAGGATTCTGGGTAACAGAACTTGGTGAGAGCCCCACAAGTCATCCCATCCTGGATTCCCCTAGGTGTCTAGTTTTGCAAAAATGCACAGGTTTGGTAGGTTTTCTTAGGTGCCAGCTGAGTTAGAGGCCAAAATCCACATCTAGGCACTTTCCAAAAAACATGTCAGATTTCAATGCAAAAATGTGATGTATCCATGTTGCGTTTCCTGTCGCGAGCATTAGGCCTATGAACACAAGTGAGGTACCATTTTTATCAGAGACTTGGGGGAACAAAGAATATAAGAACAAGTGATATTGCCTCTTGTATTTCTCTACATTTTTTCCTTCCAAATGTAAGACAGTGGGCAAAAATGACATCTATTTGAGAAATGCCCTGTAATTCTTATGCTAGTATGGGGACCCCGGAATTCAGAGATGTGCAAATAACCACTGCTTCTCAACATCTTATCTCGTGCCCATTTTGAAAATACAAAGGTTTCCTTGATACCTGTTTTTCACTCTTTATATTTCACCAAATGAATTGCTGTATACCTGGTATACAATGAAAACCCATTGCAAGGTGCAGTTCATTTATTGGCTCTGGGTACCTAGTGTTCTTGATGAACCTACAAACCCTATATATCCCCACAACCAGAAGAGTCCAGCATACATAACAGTATAATGCTTTCAAAAATCTGCCATAGCTGGAAAAAGTTATAGAAGAAAACGTGGACAGAAATGGCTCTTTTTTTCACCTCAATTTCAATATTGTTTTATTTTAGCTGTTACTTTCTGTAGGAAAACCTTGAAGGATCTACACAAATGACCCCTTGCTGAATTCAAAATGTTGTCTACTTTTCAGAAATGTTTAGCTGTCTGGGATCTAGCATTGGTTTTACACCCATTTCTGTCATTAACTGGAAGGAGGCTGAAAGCACAAAAAATGGTAAAAATGGGGTATGTCCCAGTAAAATGCCAAGATTGTGTTGAAAAATTTGGTTTTCTGATTCAAGTCTGCCTGTTCCTGAAAGATGGGAAGATGGTGATTTTAGCACCTCAAACCCTTTGTTGATGCCAATTTCAGGGGAAAAAACACAAGCTTTCTTCTGCAGCCCCCTTTTCCCATTTTGTTTTCAAAAAACGAAATTTTAACTGTATTTTTGGCTAATTTCTTGGTCTCCTCCAGGGGAACCCACAAACTCTGGGTACCTCTTGAATCCCTAGGATGCTGGGAAAAAAGGATACAAATTTGGCATGGGTAGCTTATGTGGTCAAAAAGTTATGAGGGCCTAAGCGCGAACTGCTCAAAACAGCTAAAAAAAGGCCTGTCACCTGACGAGGAAAAGGCCTGGCAGCAAAGGGATTAATAGTGCTACATCTGCAGATCAGTATAGAGGTGCACATATCAGTACTGCAATCTCATTGTCAGTCTTGCTATATTGGTGCCTGGAGGAAGTCACAGTAAGGATGCATTGAGTGAACTCTTCCCGCCCCGGAAGTGGGACAGCTTCCATGTTGCAAGTCAAGATGTATGTGGATTATGAGAGGTCTATGAATACCTTAGTGCAAGGTCGAAATGAACCACAATGGCACCGTAAGAGGTCTATGGATGATTTAATTGTGCAGTAATAGACTGGTTCATTGCGAGAGCCCTTTCAATGTGTCAGTAAAGGGATATCACTGGGAAACATCCTTTTTTACGACTTTTTTTTATTACGAAAGTCGTGGTTAACGAAAGCGTAACAACGAACATGCGTGGTTAAGGTACAAAGAAGGGAGTTGGCGAAGGTAAGTGGTGGGTTTAGGTTTTGGGGTGGGGTTGGGGGGGTGGGGCGTTTTTGGGTTTGGGGAGGGGGTGGGGGTCAGGGGGTTTTAGGTTTTGGGGTGGGGCTGGGGGGTGGGGCGTTTTTGGTTTTGGGGAGGGGGTGGGGTTAGGGGGTTTTAGGTTTTGGGGTGGGGTTGGTGGGGTGGGGCGTTTTTGGTTTTGGGGAGGGGGCAGGGGGTTAGGGGGTTTTAGGTTTTGGGGTGGGGTTGGCGGGGTAGGGCGTTTTGGGTTTTGGGGAGGGGGTGGGGGGTCAGGGGTTTTTAGGTTTTGGGGTGGGGTTGGGGGGGTGGGGCGTTTTTGGTTTTGGGGAGTGGGTGGGGGGTCAGGGTGTTTTAGGTTTTGGGGTGGGCTTGGGGGGGGTGGGGCGTTTTTGGTTTTGGGGAGTGGGAGGGGGGTCAGGGGTTTTTAGGTTTTAGGGTGGGGTTGGGGGGGTGGGGCGTTTTTGGTTTTGGGGAGTGGGTGGGTGGTCAGGGGGTTTTAGGTTTTAGGGTGGGGTTGGGGGGTGGGGCGTTTTTGGTTTTGGGGAGTGGGTGGTGGGTCAGCGGGTTTTAGGTTTTGGGGTGGGGTTGGGGGGGTGGGGTGAGGGATGTAGGGTGAATGGTGCCTATTGCTAATGATTTTATCAGGAATGCCTTTACAACGAAATATCGTTGTTAAGGCATTCGTGGTAAAGTCATTAGTATTAAGGACGAGGTCGGTGTTCCGACCTCGTTGTTAAGGTTAGTAGTTGTTTTTAATTCGGTGTTCCGTCATATAATCGATATCACTGCATGGCTCAAGTACTTGTGGAGTGCGTTATGAGAGCCAATCTAATGTTTCTATACTAGAATATCAGTAAACAGTGCTAGATAGAAGAGGCATTGTGAAAGCTCTACAGGTGTCCATTACTGGCATTGAAGTGAACACAGAGGTGCATTACAAGTTCTGTGCATGTTTAATGTCTTGAAGTCATGAAGACCATAGTACTTTGATGGTCAGACTAGAGGTACTTTGTAAGAGCATTGTGGACATGCCTGTACGGGAAAAGTGGTACATTTGAGGTCAGGACTGAGGTTCATCTTCAGAGTACTTAGAATGTTTCGATCCTGTGATAGCGGTGCACATAAAGTCAATATCTGTGAATGCCTCAGCATTGGATAACAGTACATGGTGCAGATCAGATTACGAGACATATTATTTAACATTCTTCCTTGTCTGGGTTGCCGATACCAGGTTTCTCAGACAGTTCCATGAATTTGCCTCACCCATAACATATGATGATATTAGTCAACAGTACTGGAACCCACAGATACAGCACTTGAAGTCAATGCACCTCAAATGTCACATGTATTAGCTGCCACAATTTTGGTATTGAAATGCATGAAAATTCGTCAAAGGTCTTGCAATCTGAGAGGTTGAAGCACTTGCTTTTTCTGGGCAGAGATCCTCTTGAATCAGGGTGACAAAGGAACCAGAGAAAAAGGCTAGAGCCCAGACGGGCTATTTTAGGACAAATGTTTCCCTGGGCAAATATAGAGATGCACCTCTTCAAATCTCATTTTCTCCACCTTTTCTATCTCTTTGTGTCCATCCATTCTCTCTGCATTCACTACTTTCGGCTTCATTTCTCCTCATTCTCTCTTGAAGTCTTCTCTATCATTTATCCTCCTTTGCCTTCTCATACTTCTCCTACCATCTCATACTTCTCCTCTAGCATAACACCCTTTCATACCCTCCTCTTTCAAACTCCTCATCTTGCTCCTTCATCTAATGTGCTGCTCTCTGCCTCCCTCTCTCCCTATCACTTTTCTCTAGTGTATCTTTTAAATACCTTACTCTACAGTTGTAAAAGCATTTTCTCTCATAACTTCCAGTCAAACATCTAGATTCACTTTCCTTTTCTCAACCTTCTTTCCCTAACATCCCTTTCCTGTCTACTCCTCTTACCTACTATCCTTCCCTAACATACACTACCACAATATTCTGTAACTAAAACTCTTACTTCATGCATCTCCCATAGTCACGTCCCCTTTCCCAAATCCCTCCCCTTATGTAATCTTCTCATGCACCCTAGTCTCTTTCACTCTCTCTCACTTCCTGTTTCTCATACTTTTACTCAGTCTCTTCCACTCACAGATACAAACACACAGACCAACACATGGCAGTTGTGGCTGCTTCTTAAGCTGCCCATCAGTGCAAACCAGTGCTTAACTGTTAAAAAAATATAAGTGCCAGAGCCCAAACTTTCCTTAGAAGCCAGCGGCTGGCACTATCAAAGGTCAGAGTGCCGGATACCAGTCTGTATAGTCTTGATTCCAAATGAAGCCCCTTTTGTCCATCACCAGACACTCTCTGCCTTTTTATCTCACTCTTGCAGGTTTTTTCATTCCTGCGTTCTCTTTTGTCATGGTTTTTCTGTATTCTCTTCATCATTCTTTCTTTTTCGCTCTGCTTCAAAGGCCTCTTAAAGAAAAGTAAGTGCTGGTCCCTAAAAAATAGTGCCTTGGACCCAGCCTGCAACCACTACCCCAAATCAGCCACTGGTGCAGGTGCTGAACGATCAGCTTTCCAAAGTTCCACTGGTGAAAGCGCTGTGGTCTACACTGCAGAAGTATTGACTAGAAGACCTGCTGTGGCCTGAAGTGGAAATATTAAATGAAAGCATTGATGATTTCAAAAATACTGCAGAATTAGTATTGATTACTTAATGTGCCATTTATTGATAAAAGTTTTTTTTATAGAACTGTAAACTTATTAGGTCATTCTGAGCAGCCAAATCAACTTTGAAGTGATTGCTTCAATGAGAGCCCCCCCCCCCCCCCCCCCCCCCCGGACAGGCTTTGAAAATGTTTAGAATGCAAAAACGCACACCCCTGAAAATGCGACTCCAGTCTTGGTGCTGCATCTGTTGAAATTGTTGAAAGCAACACTCTCCGGCAGCGCATGCGTATGAAATTGTGTAAGTACTGAAAAGTAAAAGCAAAAAGTGTGTGAGTGTGTGTGTGGAAATGACTGTGAGAATGAAAAGCGGTACGTACACGTGTATGTGTGTGAAACTGAGTGTTTCAGAGTGAAGGGTCCTGGGGGAAGCTAAGGCGTAGCCCAGTCTTCCCCCGGGATTCTTCATTGGGATGAGCGTAGGCCGGCCGAGATAGTGAGTTTTGGGGAGAGGGTGGGTGGTATATAATGAGAGGTTACTTAAAGGGTCAGGAACGTGTAGTACAGCCCTTTCCTGGCTCTTCTTCTACACCACCATGCGGCTGATCAAAGTTGGGGGCTCGGGAGCACGTTTACAGCATGTCGAGCTTGGGCGGCTCGGGCTCCTCATTTTGCTGAGGCCATTTGTTTCTGTGTCATTGCTGCTTTGTTTTCTACCTCAGATAGGGTGATGCTTGACGAGCTGTGTGGAGGAGCGACAGACCACATGATGACTGAAATGAACATGGACACGTATGCTTTGGAAATTGATTGTGAGAATGGGAGTGATGAGTGTGAGGATGGTGAAGTGTGTGCCAGGGAGGAGGTACAGCCACAGGTGTGGCTCCTTCCGGCATTCCTTTGGCATTGTTTAATTTTTATTGGAGATATGACAATTACTGCAGTTTGCAGATCAGGTGGCACTGGTAAGCACATCTAGAGCAGCTAATCTGAGAGCACTGTCTCTATATGTAGCCTCCGTCATGAGTTTGGTTTTGTGCTACTGGTATGGCTTCATTTGGACCCTTGAGCACTGGTGGCCGAAGCGCCCGCAAGTGTGCTCAAACCAGTGTGCATCAGTTAGGGCTTGAGCTGGGGCTAACAGTGCAGGGAATACCCAAGGTGTGAGGTCTTCCATATCGTAGTGGTTCTCAGTAGGCAAGAATTATTATTATAATAGAAGCACGCATCTACCCAAAAATGGTTTCCTGGCACTGAGCGCCTCTACTGACCTCCTGACCAGCGTCTGTTGCCTTCCCCAGCTTCTCCTGCTGCTGCTGCCTCTGCCTTAGAGAATTAACTGAGAGTCAGCCTGACTCTCAGTTCGAGGCCCTCCTTCATCCACAAGCTCCTACCTGTGCCTCATCCCTGGTGGCCTAGTGGCCATCTACAAGTAAGTATCTTCTATCTCTCCTTACTCCTGCTTTTTACTTCTGCCTTTTACCTCTGTTTTTCCTTTGTTTTTTCCTTTGTTTTTTCTGTCTCTTCTCTTATTTTTTCTGTCTTCCTGTTCCCTTCACCGGCCCGCACCCCCTGCTGCAGCGAAGCACTTTTCCCACGCTCCCACCTCCCAGCTGAACGGACCACCCACCTCCCTCCTCTTCTTAATGGCGGCTGTAGAGCTGAGAGAGGGTGAATCTACTGACCTCCTGGCCAGTGTGTGTTGCCCCTCCTACCTCCTCCTGCTGCTGCTGCCTCTGCCTCAGGGAACAAACTGTCTGCCTGACTCTCAGCTCAAGGCCCTCCTCCACCCACAGGTTCCTACCTGCGCCTCATCCCTAGTGGCTTAGTGGCCTTCTACAAGTAAGTATCTTCTGTCTCTCTTTCTCACAGTCTCTCCATACTCCTGCTTTTTACTTCTGCCTTTTACCTCTGTTTTTACTTCTTTATTTCTTTCTTCTTTTTTCTGTCTCTTAACTTATTTTTTCTGTCTTCCTGTTCCCTTCTCCCTCCTGCGCCACTGCTGCCCCTGGGGCCCCGCCTCCCAATAAGCACTTTTCCGTCAATGGAACACCTACACTTCCTGATCCATGCCACTCACAACTCTTCCCTCCGCGGCACCCTGGTCTACAGACTGCCTGGCCCCCACCCAGCCTTCATCAATGCCATTGTAGACATTGCCAGTCCCCACGCCCTGGCGTCCACAGAATACCTCCACCTGGGCGACTTGAATTTCCACCTCGAGAACCGCAATGCCCAGAACACCACTTTCCTACTCGACAATCTTGCCACCCTCGACCTTAAGCAACTGATCACTGTACCAACGCACACAGCAGGACACACACTTGACCTTATATTTACATATTTACCTCAAGCAACCGGATCACTTTCTAGAATACCTCCACTCCGGACTGGACCGACTATCACTGCAGACACTTCGCCATCACTGCACCCAACAGCCGCCTCTACATCCCAGGGGTCCCCCACAGGAAATGAAATGGAATCACCGACGAGCACCTCACCATGACCGTCGCCCAATCACCCCCTCCCCCCACCAACGACACCAACACCGCAGCACGCAGCCTCAACTCCTGCATCACCGAATGCGCCAACTCCTGAGCCCCCATCCAATTGACTTCAGTCAAGCTCGTCTGAAAAAAAACACCTGGTTCACCGCCGAACTCCAAGGATACAAACGGACCTGCAGGCACCTAGAGAAGAAATAGAGAAACAGCAAAACCATCAAAGACCTCGCCTCTTTCAGAGCCACCATTGCCACCTATCACCAACGCATCAAGAATGCAAAAAAAGCCACACTCTGAGAACGCATCAACATCTTCCTGTGCAACACAAGAGAACTCTTCACGGTAATCAACAAATTCACCAAACCTCTCTCCGAAGCCACCAACATCCCCCATCGGAAGACCTCTGCGACAAACTGGCCACTTTCTTCGACCGCAAGATTAAGGACATCTATGATAACTTCCTCCTACAAAACCCACCCAGCATCAGAACATACGACCATCCCAGTGCCACAGAACCCACCCAATCATCCACAGCTGGTCCAAGCTCACCACAAAAGAGACTGAAATCATCATGAACAGCATTCACTCCAGACCTCCAACAGACCCCTGTCCTCACCACATCTACAACAGAGCCGGTGCATCCCTCGTCCCGAACTCCACAAGATGCTGAACTGCTCCATCACAACAGCCACCTTCCCCAAAGATTGGAAACACGCCATAGTCCGTCCCCTCCTGAAGAAACCCACAGCCGACCCATCAGAGCTCAAGAACGTCCGACCCATCTTGCTGATACCCTTCCCAGCCAAAGTCCTGAAAAACGCCACAAACTCTCATCTGCGACAATTCCTCGAGGACACCATCTCTCTGGATACCTCTCAGTCTGGATTCCGCAGCAACCAGAGGACAGCTCTTCTTACAGCCACTGATGATATCTGCACATTTTTTGACTGCGGGCACACCACAGCACTCATACTCCTCGACCTCTCAGCAGCCTTCAACAAGGTCTCCCACAGCACCTTGTGCGCAGGCTCCACGAAACAGGAATCCGTGGAAAAGCTTTGCAATGGTTTCACTCCTTCCTCAGCGGAAGAACAGAGAGAGTCAGGCTCCCACCCTTCATATCCAAACCAACAGAAGTCAGCTGCGGAGTCCCTCAGGGATCCTCCATGAGCCCAACGCTCTTCAACATATACACGGCCCCGCTGGCAGCCATTGTCAGAGACCACGAAATGAACATCATGTCATACGCCAGTGACACACAACTCATCATATCCCTCACTGAAGACCTGGATAAAGCAAAGAGGAACTTTCACACTGGGATGAAAGCCGTCGCCGCCTGGATGAGGGAGAGCTGCCTCAAGCTCAACTCGGACAAGACCGAGCTTATCATCTTCGAAAAATTCACCTCAGCCTGGGGCGACTCCTGGTGGCCCACATCGCTCAACGCACCACCTCCTCCGAATGACCATGCCCACAACTTAGGAATCATCCTTGACTCCACCATATCAATGACCCAAAGGGTAAAGGCAGTCACCTGTTCCTGCTGGCACACCCTCCGCCAGCTCTGAATAAACTTCAAATGGATCGCAGTCGACTGCCACACAATAATCACCCACACCCTAGTCACTAGCAAGCTTGACTACTGCAACACACTTTAAGCCGGCACCACAACAAAGAACATCAGAAAACTACAACTTATCAAAAATGCCACCGCAAGACTCGTCCCGAACCTCCCCCGCCAAGAACACATCTCCCAAAACCTGAGGACCCTCCATTGGCTCCAAGTAGAGAAGCAAATCAACTTCTAACTACTCGCCCACACCTACAAGGCCTGGCACAACATCGGACTGGCCTACCTGAACCATCACATCTCCTTCCATAACCCCGCCAGACTCCTCCGCTCTGCCCAGTAGGCACTAGCTCCAGTCCCGACATATCTGGAAAACCACTGCCGGAGGAAGATCTTTCGCATACCTTGCAGCTAAGAGCTGGAACAACCTGCCCATTCTCCTCAGACAAAGGCCATCTCTCACCATCTTCAGGAAGATCCTCAAAACATGGCTGTTTGAATGAGGCCCAGACCCACCACCAGCACCTTGAGACCCTCACGGGTGAGTAGTTGCGCTTTACATAAACTGAGGTGTCAGAAGGTTTGGGGTTAGGTGGTGCAACAGTCTCAGTAGTTGGTGTCTTACAGAAGTCAAGTGCAGATGGCGGAGACATGTCTGGGCAGTGGAAGGAGGCTTGCAAAGTAAGCAACAGACCGAGAAAGGAAGTTCCTGGAATATCAGCAGGTAAGAAAGGTTGGTGGTCAGCGTGTGAGCCTCAAAGTGGGGGGCATAGTGCCAAGACGTAAATCTATAGGGGTAGGGGATCGAGTAGTAGTAAATGAGAGATAGATAATGCAGCAGGAGACAGGACAAGGCAGAATCAGAAGAAACAGGGGTTTCTGCTCAAGACATCCCTGCAAATCTGAACATGAATGTTCCAGATGTGGAGGGTGGTACTCCATCACACAGTGTTTTTCACTGGCAAGTCCCACAGAACAGTGGGAGGCGACTAGAGGTATAGGACAGCAGGGTCCTGTTGCTACAAAAGGCTCCCATGCCAATTAATGTTGAACGTTTTCAGCCCTGGTAGTCAGTGTACCGGCCAAGGAGACAGCTGCAAGATTGGACTGTGGCGGTTTCAGGGTTAGTCACCACGGTCCTAGGGGTAGGAGGTGGACTGACAACTTGTGGTCAGCCAAAGCAGCTCCTGAGGTGGTGGCAGCCAAATTGCAGAAAGAAGTCAGGAAGGGAAGATTGTAGGGCACTTTTATGAGTGGTCTTTGACTGATTTGATCATATCTCCAATGGGGGTGGTACACAAGAAACAGGAAGGGAAATACAGGTTGATTCATCACTTGTCCTAGCCAGAGGGATCCTTAGTGAATTATTTCATTGCAATGGAGGATACTATAGTGGTATATGCATCAGTGGACAATGCCATCAAACTGGTCAGGCATTGCAGTCAGGGATCGGAGTTGTCGAAATGCGACATCAAGTCAGCCTTTCAGCTGTTACTAATACATGCAGATGATTTTTCCTTGTTGGATATGTAGTTTGAAGGTGCCATTTATGTTGACAGGGTCTTGCGTATGGGGTGTGCCTTTTCCTGTGCGTTATTTGAGCCTTTCAGCTCCTTTTTACAGTAGGTTTTTTACAAGGTTGAATGGGCATTGGGAAGTGTCACATTACCTAGATAACTTTTTTTTTATTGGAAGGGCAGGCACTGGGGAGTGTCACAGAGCTTACAATGTTTTGTTGTCATTGTGGCTAACGTCACAACCCATTGGCTCCAGAGAAGACGGAGGACCCTAGTGAAGTTTTGACCCTCCTGGGCATTACACTGGATACTGTGAACATAATTGCAAGGTTGCAAAAGAAAAAGGTTCAAGAAACCAGGAGTTTTCTGGAGGAAGTGATGGGGGAGAGGAAGCTGGAGCTGAGGAAGGCTCAGAAGTTGCTAGGTTTTTGGAATTTGGCCTGCAAGTTTGTGAGGGCAGGCTGAACTTTTTACAGAAGACTGGTCATGGCCATGTCTGATGCCACCTTATCCCATCACAAGATACGGATTACCATGGCAGTGAGGGCTGATCTGAGTGTGCTGCAATCCTTCAGTGGATGACTTCAATGGTGTGCCTATGATGCTTCATGAGGAGCTCACTGAGTGGCAAGTGCAAATTGTTTCTGATGTAGCTGGCGCCCATGGTTTTGGTTTGTTTGAGGATGGATGATGGTGGGCGGAGTGTACGCCACAAAAGTGGAGAAGTATTGCATTTCTGGAATTTTTCCCTTTACTAGTTTCATTGGCAGGGTGGGGAGAGGAGATGACGAACAAGATGTTGCTTTTTCAGTTTGACAACACAAGAGTGGTCGAACCGGTCAACAGACAGAAAGCACATGACTTGAGGGTACCCAAGTTCCTACGTTGTTTCATGTTACTATGTTTGCAGTTGAAAATTGTTTTCAAAGCTAATTATATACCCTGTGCACAACTCTATAGCTGACTGATTGTCTCGTTCACAGTGGGATCATTTTCGCAGCCTGGCACCTGGGGCGGAGCATAGCAAGATGCCAGTTCCTACAAAAATATTGGAATGGGGGAATGACAGTGTTTAGGGTGGTGGAGCTGTCATTAGCGGAGTCCACCGGGGGAGCTATCAGCTCACATGGAGAAGATTTAAGACATTTAAAGGGAGTACAGGGAAGCTATTGAGTCAGGACAACAGAAGGATGGGTGATGTGTTTGTTTATGATTGACAAAGGCTTATCGCCTTCAACTATTCCAGGCAAACTGGCTGGTTTGTCTTTTTATGGCAAATTTTATTGGGGTTTCGACCCAGTGAGGGATGATATTCCGAGCAGGATGTTGAGAGGATGTAGAAAAGAAAGAGGTGCTGGGGGCAGAGAGTGGCTTGAAGCCATTACTTTTGATTTGTTACTTTACGTTGTGCGGTGTTTACCTGAGTGTTGTTACAATGCATTCAAATTAGCCTTGTTCAGGTTGTGTATGGTTTGGATGTTTTTTGGGGCATTTAGGGTGTCTGAGCTGCTGGGGGTGGGTCGGGAGGTTGGAGTGAAGCATGATGAGGTGCATTTGGAACATGAGTGAGTGGACATATGGTGGCGAAAATCTAAGACTGACCAGATAGGTAGAGGCACATGGATATGACTGAATGAGGGCGGTCGAGTGGAAGCGTGTCCAGTGAATGAATGGCACAAGTTTCAATTATGGCCAGGTCACAGACATGAGGCAATATTTTGTTGCAAAAGAGGGGACAAGGTCACAGCTTTTCAGCTTGGTGTATTGCACCAGGCCTTGAGGAGGATTGGTTTGTATGCTGCAGGTTTTGGAACCCATTCTTTTAGGATCACGGCAGCAACTGTGGCTGAGCAACTGGGGTAGATTTTTGCTGAAATTCGCAAAATTGGTAGATGGAAGTCGAGATGCTGTGAAAGATATGTGAGAAAGTGGGGGAGTGTGATAAGCGGGTTTGTTCGGTGTGTTTTTGTATTACAGGACACTAATCTACTCTTTTTCCCATGAGGTGTGTGAGCGGCCAAGGAAGACATAAGGCGGTGACATGGATGGTGGGACATTCATTTATTCACTGAGCTGCAAAATACACAGAAGGTCAAATATGCGGACAGAACCAGGGATTGCCTAGCAATATGCATGAGATGCAATGGTGGGGAAAGAGTGATGTGAGGTGAGGCAGTTTGTTGCCTTTTTGGTTCCAAAGTGGGGTTGCCTGGACATATTGGTTCTCCACCTGGGAGAGAATGAAATGGTGAGGTTGTCTGGGTTGACACTACTGCAACACATGCAAAGGGACATAGACTTATTGAAACAAAAATTGGTGGGGGCTTGTCTGGTATGGATGGCATTTGTGCCACGTAGAAAATGGAGGGGAGTGGTGAAGCATGCAGCTATTGACAAGGCCAGGAGAAAACTCAACCAGACGTTGAGGTTTTTTTTTCAGCAAAAGCTATTATTAAGGTTGTGGCACATGTGTGCAAGGAGGGTCAAATTGAGCTTTTTCGTTTGGATGGAGTTCATATCTCCAATCTAGGCAATGCTTATTATATGTTGGAATTGAGGGCTTTGATTGGACTGTGGAATGAGTGAGAGTGATGCAGACAGGGTGCATGCTGAGTTGAAGTGTTGCAGTAGCCTGGGGGGGGTAGTAAAACCCCTCTGGGGTTTTCTTGGGTGGAGATAGTTGCGGGGTGGAGGGTCAGATGTGGGCAGATCCACCCTAGGAGGGTGGAGAAGAAAGGAGCACACATGAAGGATGTACAGTGGGATGTCTGGGGCAGAAGAAGGAGGATGTTTGGGAATTATGGGCCAGATGTAGGATGCAGTTAGCACGTCGCAAATAGCGAATTTAGCTGTTTGCGATGTGCAAACTGCACTTTGCAATGCACAAAACTCGTTTTGCGATTCGGTAACCTGGTTACCGAATCGCAAAACGGGTTTGCGTGTTGCAATTAGGAAGGGGTGTTCCCTTCCTAATTGCGACCCGCAGTGCAATGCAGGATTGCTTTGTGACCGCGAACACGGTCGCAAACCAATCGCAGTTAGCACCCATTTCAAATGGGTGCTGACTCATTCGCAAATGCCCTTTGTGAATGGCATTAAAATTATTTTTCCAAAGCAGGCAGTGGTCCTATGGACTGCCTGCTCTGAAAAAATTAAACAAAAACATTTCCTTTAAGGAAAACGGGCTGCATTAAAAAAAAAAAAAACTGCTTTATTTAAAAACAGTCACAGACATGGTGGTCTGCTGTCTCCAGCAGGCCACCATCCCTGTGAGTGCCACGAGTCTCAAGGCGGTCGCAAATTGCAACCCATCTCATGAATATTCATTAGGTGGGCATTTGCAACCCCCTTGCGAGTCCCAAACAGTGTCAGGGGCATAAGGTTTTTTGACTCGCAAATTGCGAGTCGCTCTGACTCCCAATTTGCGAGTCGCAAAACATAACTTACCTACATCTGGCCCCATGTGAGGAGGGTTTGGGAATGAAAAGAAGTATGGTGAGAAAAGTGAGAGGAAGGTGTGATGCAATATGGCACGAGAACAGTAGGATGGAAAAAGGGGTTACAGTTAATATGTTTGATATTATGGGAAATGTGATTTTGGTCATATGTTCTGCAGTCCTCTGCTAATAAATGGCCTTCTGCACTAATTGATTGAGTACAGAGAGTGATTGCCTCACAATGAAAGGTCCTCGGGAAAGCTAAGATGCAGACTACTCTTCCCCTGGGAATCTTCGTGGGGATGAGTGCAGGCCAGAATGGAAGGTGGGTTTGGGCAGGGGGGCGGGATATAATGGGATGTTACTTAAAGAGTCAGGAAAGGATAGTATGACCCTTTTCTGACTCTTCTTCCACACCATCAGGCGACTGATCAAATTTGGACACCCACTCACCCTGCAAGATTATTACAAGTATATGTCTTGACTCGTGGTAGGTTATTTGTCTTGTTGCCATTGTAGTGTAGTTTGCATGAATACAGCAATATTTGGGGAAGTGGCAAAAGTTAGTGGGATGGAGCGTCAGATGCGGGCAGATCCCCCCTCCTGAGGGGGGAGAAAGGAGCATAGGTGAAGGATGTATGGTGGGATGTCTAGGGCAGAAGAAGGAAGATTTGTTGGAGGATGTTTGGGAAATTAAGTGAGGAGGATTTGGGAATGGAAGGAGGTATGGAGAAAAGGTGAGAGGAAGGTGTGATGCAGTATGGTGTGAGAATGGTGGCGCGGAAAAAGGGGTTGCGGTTAGTATGTTTGATGTTATTGTAAATGTTGATTTTGGTTATATGTTCTGCAATTCTGCCCTAATAAATTACCTTTTGCACTAATTGATTGAGAACTGAGAGTGATTACCTCATAATAGGAAATGGGCATTTATATGGGTGAGTGGTGAGTGTGCGCATGTGTGTGTGAGAGAGAGACAGAGAGAAGAGACACATTTATTTAGCCTTTTTAGAGTGTGTAGTGTACATGTGTTAACAGCACATTTTCATTTTCAGAGCAGCCACGTTACATTTTTTATGTATTCAGAGGAAATAACTGCACCTGCTACCTTGGCAGCAAAGGGAAGAAATTCATGTTTGAGCAACACTTGAGACTTCAGAAACTTCAGAGCTTGGGTACAGGAAGTGCTTTTAAATTTCTTGGTTAAGACCATTGAATTGACTCTAGGCGAATTGTTAATTGCGTGATGTCAGTTTCAGTATATCAGTGTTGTGAGCAAATAATGCAGTAGGTTTACCTTTGTGGAGACTCGTGAGGACTTCAACAATTGTATTTATTGGAATAGGGCAAGGCCCAATGGTTTGCATAGGAAAATGGGAGGAGTCACAAAAAGCAACACCTGAAGTTTCACACTGAGGGCCTGATTCACAAAGGGATTTACAAGTAGTATCTTTACAAGTGTGGAGGACAGTTCTATATTTTTAAGTGCAAATATTCTGCACTAAGGGGGTCATTATGAGCTTGGCGGTTCCAGGACTGCCAAGGTGGCGTTGGAGGTTGTACCACCAACAGCTTGGCGGAGAAAACCGCTATATTATGACCATGGTGGTATTCCCAACAGAAGACAGCCAAAGCACCACTGTCACTGTGTCTGGCTGCTGTAGACGATGATAGCCACCTGCAAGCCAGCAGAGACCATGTTTCTGCCAGACAGATTATGAGGTTGTACACTGCCAAGGTTTCTACTGCAGTCGAACCACCACAGAAACTCAGGTGGAAACCAACTGCATAAGAGGAGACACCCACCTTCAAGAAGTAATACTTGTCCGGGGGCTGCCATGGAACCAGAGCTACATGTCTTCCCGCTGCTCATGCTTGCATAAAAACTTCAGAGTCTGCGACTACTACGGCAACCATAAGTATACACTTACCTGTTACTGTTGTATATTGTAAATTTTTCTACACACACAACAGACGTTCAGGAAGGGGATGCGAGGGCGACACTCACACGCAACTGCACACTAATATGCACACTCACAGACAGTCACACACACACTCGCATATACACAACAAGCAGGGCACAGCCAACACACACACACATACAAATGTCACAAACACACAGGTATGCACGGAAACACTGCAGAGGCGCACACTCACACAATAGCACACAACACCACAACATGTCACAAAAAAACACAACCTCACCATATCACAATCACTTGGCAGGGACCCACAGGGGACACTACCCAGGGACACATCACACAGACTTCACAATGTAACAACAACAGGCAAAACACCCATACAAATACACAATCAAACCACTAATCGATCGATCTACAAAGAATTCCGTGACCAACATGTCATGCATATGACGCTCACACAGTCAATGCACACAAAGCCACACCACAAACCTGCAAACACATCACAACACCAAGAACACACAATACCAACACAACTAAAAACTTTGAACACACAAATGTATATCATTCAACACATACCCTACAACTTTTGGACAAAATCACTGGACACAACCTGACATACTGCCTAAACAACACACGTAGCCCAAGCAGAACACACACACAGGCACACAACTACATAACTACATACTACGGGAAGAAATGCATACAAAGATGTGACCAGGAAATCAACAACTGGTTGGACCAAATTATTAGCATTAAATTTTAAAAACAAAGGCCATGGGCCAGTCCTTTTGCAAAATAACACAATGCATACATTGCACATACGTGTGCCCCACACTTGACTCCTGACTGCTATGCAACCTCCACAGGAAGGGGCATCAGTGGGGCAGGCAGGCACCTCAGGTGTTATCTGGGGGGTGGAAGAGGGGTTTGGGTTCTGGAGGGCGACCTTTGGGATCTGGCTTGGGAGGGGGGTTGGGCTTGAACTTAGCTTCAGGGTAGGGTTGGCTTTTAGATAGAGGGATAGTCTTCTTGGCAAGTGGAGGGGCATGGGAACTTGCAGGGGGGCAGGTGAGGTCTTGGAGGTGGAAGGGCTGGACTTGGGGAGGGACACAGCATGTTTAGAGGTATCACGGGGTAGTAGAGGTATAGGAAAAGGGCAAACTCTGAAAGGAAAGCTTTTTTAGACACACAGGGATGGTCATAGCAAAAGGATTTGGGTGTGGAGGGAGAGGGATTGGTTGTCTGAGGTGTTGATGTGCATGTCTTAGGTGCATATTTGTGCGAAGTATGCTTGTGGGTGGTAGGTGTCTGTTGGGTGGGTGATTCTGGGCATTTATGTGACTTGGGAGGAGGGTGCGGGAGGTGCTGGTAGATGTCGTGGTGAGTGGGTGAGTGTCTGTTGGGGTGGTGACTGCAGATATGGTGGATGTGCTGCAGGTAGGCGTGTCTGTGGTTATGGTGTCTGTGGATGTGGTGACTGGGCTGGATGTCTGAGGGTCTGCTATGGTGCTGTCTGTGGGTAAAAGAGGTGTAGTAGTTGGAATTGCGAATGTTGGTGTGGTGTCTGCAGGTGTGTTAGGTGTTGTGTCTTTGATGCTGGAGGGGGTGGGGGTGTCTGGGCAGGTTGTGACTGTTGCTGTATCTGCAGGTTTAAGTTCCTTGTGTTCATGCCGGTGGTGTGTCTTGTGGTGCTTGTGTTTGTCTGAGCTACCCTTGGCGGTTGGGGTGGATGCCTGCTTGTCTGTCTGTGTACTTTGGCTGGGTCAGGGAAGAGGGGTTTGAGATTGGGAGGAGGTTGATAGAGGTGGGACGGAAGACAAAGGGTGACTGGCTGCCATCAGTGTGGAGGCCAGAGCCTGAAAGGATCTCTGTAGGTCAGCTAGGGCACCGTGAATGCCCTCCATGAACACATTACTCTGTTGGACTTGAGTTGCTAGTCCCTGGAGGGCATTCACAATGGTCGACTGACCCACAGAGATCGACCTCAGGAGGTCACCACCCCCCTCAATGAGGGCAGAAGGGCTGAGAGGGGCAGGGGCAAAGGTGCCTGTGGCAAAGGAGACACCCACCCTCTTGGTTGAGGGGGCACAGCCAACTGGGTGGGGAGCTACAAGGAGGGCGGTGGTAGTAAGGTGGGTGGCTGACTTAGATGGTGCTGGGGTGGTCTCAGATTGGTCTGCCACCACCAGGGAGTATCCACTGGAGGTGGAGTCCGATGATGAAGAACTGGATCCAGTATCCCCCATGGCACTCCCCTCACCCTCTGGGCCACTGGGTCCCTTGGTGTCTATGGTATCAGCACCCCAGGTCCCATGGCAAGCAGCTTTCCCAATCGGCTGTATCCTGTCTCCTTCACCTGCCAATGCTGATGCACAGAAAGAGAGAGAGGGTCATCACATTCTTAACATACACATACATTACACCATATTCTACAGTAACAACGCATCTATGTCACATAAAGCCCCAGATAGGAACCACTTAGAGCCTACATCATGTCACAACTACATACTTCCAACATCCCCCCATGACCACAGTCTCATCCACAACATAAGCCAACCATCTGACCATTACATCACCATCCCATCAATTCAGCAGTAATTCAAAAAGGCCATGCACAAGATGAATTGGCTACATCTAAAGTCTCTCCCCATACAGATCATCACTGTGTATCAAACAATCATTCTTAGAAAATTAAGTTTACTAACAACACAATATCATGCCTCCCCCTACTCCTCACTTGCCCAGTACATCCCCAGTAGTCATGTTCCATGAAAGTAAACCCATCTCACTTCAAATACAACACAGTATGTTACTTTGCAATCACATACCTAACTTGTGAAGCTGTCCTTATCTTCCACGATGTCAGATACTGAGATGAATACACTACATATGGCATACCCAAATAGTGTGCCTGACAAAATGACATCGCATAACATTGAAACATTTATGTAAATACTTTAAAAAGATTTACAAAGAGTATCTGGACCCACTTGTCTCACTAATTGACACATAGACAACAATTATATGTCCTGCAGTAGGGGCCTACTTAGCATATAGGATACAACCACAGGGAGCATAGCAACACCTCCATTACAATGGACACCAAACAATGTGCATGAAGGCCACATACCATTCCACTATACATGCTCATTAGAAACCTCTACGTGACAACATCTAAACACCTACATCACTAACAACTGTCCAGACGTGAATCATGTTACCTTAGTACAGAACTAACACTTACATAACCAATTACTAATGTAACCATGAATGGCACATGCACCTAGAGTAAAGCAAATTGAATGACAACATATCCCATAACACCAACATGTGTTAGTCAAATGAAAGCCCTGCTACACTATAAAGTCAGAAAGAAATGAGCAGATCCATTACTAGAACTGTTCAAACAGCCTCAGATTAGCAAAGGTAAGTCTGGCAAAGGACAAGTTTCAACATAACAATAGGCACAAAGGCCCATATTTATGCTTTGTGCCACAAAACTGCACTAATGCAGTTTTGTGGCAAAAGGTTTAGTGCCAGCTTGTGTCATTTAACAACACCAGCTGGGCGCTGTATTTATTTAATGGGGCAAGCCGGCACTAAACTTGGGCTAGCGTCTTATAAGAAGACGCTAGCCGGGTGGGGGTGGCAGTAGGGAAGGAGGGGGTTGTGCATCAGTAAATGACGCTAGCCTGGTTAGAGGCAAGTGCCTCTAACCAGACTAGTGCCATTTTCTGGCGCACAACCACAAAAGATATGACTCCTGTCTTAGGAAAGACAGGACTTATGCCCACCACACCAATGGCCAGCACAGAGGACAAATGCCCCCTTGGCATGGCCATTGCACCCTATGCAATGCAAGGGGCCCCAAGTTAGGGACCACAATGGCACTTAAAAATAAATACTTACCCTACTTACCTGCGATGGGGTTCCCCATCCTCTGGTGTTCCTCTGATGTGGGTGGGGGTGTTCCTGGGGTTTGGGAAAGACACCTGTGGACCCATTCCATGGTGGTTAGCCATGGAAATGGGTCCACAGGTCCCCTAACTCCTGGTCTGACCCAGGCGTTAAATAATGGTGCAAAGCAAGTTTTGCACCATTATTTAGCCCCTCCTCCCACCCATGGGTCAGTTTAGCACTAGGGGATGAATATGGGGCTATGGGGATAGCACAATATTTTAGATCAGAACGCCTACCTTGCATTTCATTGATGCAAGGTAGGTGCACACATCGAAAAAATGGTGAAAACTCCTATATTTTTCCGTTAGACATGTCTAACTTCAAAATATAAATATGGAGTTGGGTTTGCGCTGAATTTGCGTCAAACAGAGGACACAAATGTGGCATAAACAGAGTACAAAAATACCCCAAAGTATCAATTGACACATGATGCAGACACAAAACAGTTTATGTTGCACCCATATAGGTATGGTACTACCCTATATAGCATGGACAATATACATGGGCTAAGGGATCAGCAGCCAATCCACTTACCTTCTCCACACCATATACATCAGAATAAAAGGTACTTCAACACATGTCAATGTTATGTCTTGCAATGTCAATGCATCAGTACCACCTTGATTTTCACTAGGTAGGATGTCAACCCTGATCAAACTTCCCATTCCCCAGTGTATGAATCTGACATGACAATGGGAAACCTCTTCAAATCTCACAGGGAGATGTGTGTTCTAATTATGATGTGTTTTAGTATGTATTTAGCTTCTGCTTGTATTTGCATTTCTTTTTCTTTCTGTCCAATTGTATTGGATTTTATTATCTGTACAATAAATATGTTTACGTTCATAGGGAGTGTAGAAAGTTTGCCATATCAAAATCCTGACTGGGATGACAGCCTCACATGAAGTTTCCATCTATTTCAGTACACAGGATTACTTGGCCTTGTTGCTCATCTATCAGACCCAATTTGCACATAGAACAAGATCCAGTGAAATAGTACTGGTTTGAGACCAAAGAGCTGTGCAACTTACTAATTGGGCAAATGGACTTGGGAGCACTAGGTGTGAAGGATGACACAGCAGGTTACACATATGTATGGCTGAGTAGAGTTACACATATGACACAGTCACATGCGCATCTTCATATGCAGTCATACTATTTGGTTGACATAGGTGATTAACTTGTCCCTTTATACAATACAATGGCCACATCTGTGTTGCAATGTTGGCAACTGTAGTACTATGTCTTCCTAGGAGACACTTTACCTGTAGCACTTACCACATTGTCACAACTGCAATACTTAGACATCATACGCTTAACTGGCAGAGACAGGTACATGTGTTCTGTCAGTACTTATCCCCTTGTGGCTGCTGTACTGTCCCCAAATGCCCATCCACCTCAGAGTAGGCCACCACCAAAATGCACGCCATAAGGGAGTCAAGGTCCGACGGGCACCACTACCTCATTGGGAGGACATCCCCAGCTGGGCCTCTGCGGTCTTCCAGGCCCAGTGTCTCAGGTCCTCCAACCGCTTGCCACAGTGGGTGCTCAGCCAGTTGTGGACTCCCAGGGTCCACACTTGCTTGAAGATGGCATTCAAGATTCTTTTTTTTTTTTGATGGGCGTTGACCTGCATGGATAACACAAACATTACTAATAGTAGTGGACAGAGCACTTCAGTAACAGCAAGTAGGCAAACATTCCCATCCTCTCAGTTCACACTCATGTGCAAATCAACATCTGCATGCATCAACACATTCACTACTTTAAATTTCAGGTACACCATCAGACACCACACCTTTCACACATAGGTATTGTATTGGACTCACCTGCTCCTCTGGTGCTCCATATAGCTGTTCATACAAGGGTAGGACCTCCTCCACGAGCTTGCCCAGCTCTTCAGGGGTGAAGGATGGTGCCTTATCACCTGCAGGATGTGGGATGATAGCTCCCAGAGCCAGTACACAGCAGCTCAGGTAGTGGAGGTCTTGCTGGCAACAGTGTCAGGAGTCAAGTGAGCAATACTTCAGAAGATGGCGGTCATGTCTGCCATGTTCAAGACCGTCACTGCCGGCGGACATCGCCATTGGCCCAAGTCCACCAAAGGCAGCTATGTCTTCCAATGGCAATTTCCACTGCGGTTGTGACCGCCTAGTGCCATGACGACTTCCGCCGGCGGACTTAAGTCACTTCCACATGTCCAGTACAGTAGGTCAGGTGGCTACCATTTTAAGCACGTTTCATGTATGGAAGAGGTCTGTAATCTGCATCATAAACTACATCCTATACTGTGCATTATATCTGTAAATACTCAGTTTATGTTTAGTTTTCTTAGTGCATGTGAACAGTACAAGCTGTGTAACTGAAGGGCATGTGGTGATAGCAATGCACACCTATTCTGAGGATCCTATATGCATTGTTAATGTAGATAATGTGCAACAATCTGTGTAGGACATGTCAAGTCGGTTGGACTAACATAAAAATACAGTAATAGATGAATATGCATGTGTAGTACATTAGGTAATTTAGGGAATGTGCACTAAGGAGAGTGTCATAGGATGCATAGCTATATGCTGTACTGTAGATGTCAGAGGTTGTAACTGACCTTGAAAGCAGATATGTGTGACTTGAATATGGACATTTACATGATGTGTGCAAGGTTCATGTCACATATTATATTTACAAGTTTCAACATAGTTACCCTGCAATCAGGAAACAAAGATAACCACCAGTGTACCATCCACTGGTAGACCTGTAAACCATGGAGGAAAGACATACTATCTAGACATATCAGCTGAATCGGCATACACTCATGGATCTTTGTGATCAGTTGGAGCCAGATCTGATGCCTGCCATACGCAATCACTATAGCATACCTCACATCTTTCAAGTTGCGTCAGTGCTACACTTCCTGGCCACTGAGTCCTTTCAGAATACAGTGGCCCTAACTGCAGGGATGTCTCAGCTCATGTTCAGTCTGGTGTGGAGGATGTACTGTGCGCATTGCTGAAACACCTGGACAGCTACATCAGGTTTCCCCAATGTGCGGATTTGGCCTAAGTGAAGGCAGAGGTTCATGCTATGGGACACATTCCACATGTGGTTGGAGCCATAGATGGCACCGATGTAGCCTTGGATTCCCCCCAGGGCCAATGAACAATTGTATAGGAACAGGAAAAACTACCACGCCGTCAACTTTCAAGTGGTGTGTCTGGCATACCAGTATATTTCACAAGTCAGTGCAAAGTATCCAGGATCAGTCCATGATTCCTTCATCATGCGAAACATCAATGCCCCACTGCTGATGACACGACTTAACACAGAGAGGGCCTGACTGGTTGGTAAGTTACAATTGAAATGTGTGTTTGCGAAGTATGTCTCCTGCCATCACAATGTTGCATGTCCCACATGTTTGTGTTGTTATATCAAATTGCTTGCAGGTGACTCTGGCTATCCTAACCGTCCTTGGTTGTTGACACCAGTGAGGTACCCAACCACGCCAGGGGAAGTCTGCTACAATGAGGAAGACAAGGCTTGTCATGGAGCAGACTTTTGGGCTCCCGAAGGCAAGATTTAGGTGCTTGGACATTTCAGGAGGAGCCCTCCTCTACTCACCCAACAAGGTGTGTCAACTAATTGTTGCCTACTGCATGCTTCACAATCTTGCCCTGAGACGTCAGATACCATTTCTACCAGATGAGAGGGAGACAGCAGCACCTGTTGGTGGAAATGCAGATTTGCCAAGTGATGACAAGCCAGAGGAAGATAGAAAGCAGGTGATCCCAGGGCAGATCTCATCAATCAGTAATTCAATTGGCTTAACGGTATGTGATGTTTACTTAATGTTGTGATCAATTTTGTAACCTTAAGTTGATGGGTAGCATGTCACCTCCTTTATTGCATCACCTTTGAGGTTATAGGTAGCTCCAGTGCCTATGAGTGAATTGTGCATGCAGACTGAAAATTTGTATTGTGTACAGGACAGAGTGGTCTATACTAACATGTTTTGTTATAGCAGATGGAAAGTCACACTTGTGGACATGACTTCTCTGATTTGAGGACTGTTTTCTGCTCTGTCCTATCCCTTTTCTCTGTCAATCACAGATTTGCTGTGATCTTGTTTGGCTCATCAACCTTGGCAAGTGACAGAGAGAGTCAGCAGCAGATGGGAATTGCAGGCAGACATGAGAAGTGGGCATGGCTGAAGCCAGGCATTACTAGTCATGAGAATGTGGAGTGTAACTACCATTGTCAGACTCTCAGGTTACTGAGGTGGAAATGTGTTTTTCCATCAAGTTCACCCGTAGGGTATAGGTGGTGGTCAAATGGTGTCATTTGTGTCTCCATATGTGTCTGGCTCGTGTGCAAATGTAGGACCATAGCCTCTCTCATCACAATGATTTCTGTAGTATGTATTCTTACTTGAACCTAGCTGTCAGTGTGTTCCTACTTTGCAGACCAATGTGCATGTCACTGTGGACTGACATAGGTGAGTGACAAGCCTACAGGTATGTGACCAATGTCATTGAGAAATCCCTGGACTGGGGACATCAGTACTAATCTCTGTCTGTACTATTGGGTATGAATATTTGGAAGCTTTGGCATGGGTATGTGATAAGACTTTACCAGGTAACACAAAATACCAATCTGTGTGCCTCCTGCCTTGTAGGAAGACTAGTGTGACCCTGACATCTGTATCCTGTGGTTTAGCACTGCATGACACCTTAGCAAACATCTTGATGTTACTCTCAGTTATGCTGTATGTGTTGTTTGCATATCTACCAAAAATGTGTGTAGATGTAGTATACAACTTTTGTGGAATCTGTCCATGTTACAATCCTAATGTAATGAGTCTCCTGCTGATAGAGTCTAAGGTGGTCATTCTGACCCTGGCGGTCTTTGACCGCCAGGGCGGAGGACCGCGGGAGCACCGCCGACAGGCCGGCGGTGCTCCAATGGGGATTCCGACCGCGGCGGTAAAGCCGCGGTCGGACCGGCACCACTGGCGGGGTCCCGCCAGTGTACCGCCGCCCATTGAATCCACCGCGGCGGCGCAGCTTGCTGCACCGCCGCGGGGATTCCGACCCCCCCTACCGCCATCCAGATCCCGGCGGTCGGACCGCCGGGATCCGGATGGCGGTAGGGGGGGTCGCGGGGCCCCTGGGGGCCCCTGCAGTGCCCATGCCACTGGCATGGGCATTGCAGGGGCCCCCGTAAGAGGGCCCCTACATGTATTTCACTGTCTGCTGCGCAGACAGTGAAATACGCGACGGGTGCAACTGCACCCGTCGCACAGCTTCCACTCCGCCGGCTCGATTCCGAGCCGGCTTCATCGTGGAAGCCTCTTTCCCGCTGGGCTGGCTGGCGGTCTGAAGGCGACCGCCCGCCAGCCCAGCGGGAAAGTCAGAATTACCGCCGCGGTCTTTCGACCGCGGAACGGTAACCTGACGGCGGAACTGAGGATCAGAATGAGGGCCTATGTGTGGTGTCCATAAAAAAGGTTGTACAATACAGAGGGATATATTCATATTTGTTGGCATGCATAACTATTGTACATGGTTGATAAATTACACATTCACATAACCTGTGTTTAGGTGTAATTTACTTTGGCCAGTAAAATTTGTGTGACCAGTAACTAAATGAAACACAGAATTAACAGAGAAGGGTTCACTCATGGTGGCTGGATTCATGAAGGTCACTGCTACACCATTGGGATACACAAGTCCAGTGTCCTTACAAAAAGGAAAAATTGAGATTGGGTGCAGAACAGTCAACAGGGTGTTTCTGTGGCACACAAGAAGAACAAGTCAGGAGAGGTTCACTTCCTGGCATTGGACTTGGTCCTGGCATCTGCTCCTGCTGGATGTCTGGGTGGGCGTTCATGTTTGTGGGGGGGGGGGGGTTCTCTGCTACAGAGGGTGGGTTGTCTAAGGCATGTCCTTTCCCTGGCAGGGCCTCAATTCCACTAGCAGCTGCAGATGTTGAAGGGCCTGAAGAGTCATTACTAGTAGAAGAGGCCTGATGTTGTGTTGCAAACCTACTCAGAGTAGTGATGATGTCCCTCAGCACCCCAGTAATGGAAGCCAGGATGGCATTTTATGCCTACCACTGCTGCTTGACTTCCTGGTGGTTGTCCCTCTGCAGCTTTTATATTTCCCCAACATAGTGATTACCTGGCCCATCATGCCTTGGCAATTATGGTAGGCTCCCAAAATTGGGAGATGGTTTCCTGGTCAATATTGTTCTTTTGAGACCCCATCCTCTGGCCCACAGCACCCTCCCACACACCCTACCCCCATGTGCCTGTGCCCCTGGCAGAGTGTGTCCACTGCCAGTGGTGGCAGGACCATTATTGTCAAGGGTGACTAGAGGAGACTCAGCTACCTGTACGGAGGGGCACGTAATGGATGGAACTGTCCTTGGGACACAGGTTGGGGGGCGAATGGTTGCCTGTGTTGGGGTGGGGGAAGTGGATGTGGGTAGTGTGAGGCTGACAGTTGTTGACTGACCAGGTGTCCCTGATGGGACAGGTTCATCGTCAGTATCCAAACATGCAGGGGTGTTGTCCTCACTGGGGACTTCTTCCAGAGGGGTAGTGACAGTCTCTGGTATCCTGTCCATGGTAACACTAGCAAGATTACCTGTGGGAGAAGTGGAACACAGAATTCAGGTTACATTGGGGGTATTGTTGCAGTAGTGTGAGATGCAGGCAGTGCCTTAACATGATCCCCATCAATGACAATGACTGCTGCTGTACAGTATAACTTAGAACATTAAACTCTGTGACTTGAATTCCATACTTCATGTTTACAGTTGTTAATCTATGTTGTTGGAGATTGTATTGCGGATGCCATCTGATGTTGTCTGATTATTGACATGGCTGTTTGTAGGAAAGTACCATCTTGCCTGGCATGTTACCCCCATATTTCACTGTATATATGTTGTTTTAGTCTATGTGTCACTGGGACCCTGCCAGGCAGGGCCACAGTGCTCATAAGTATGTGCCCTGTATGTGTTCCCTGTGTGATGACTAACTGTCTCACTGAGACTCTGCTAACCAGAACCTCAGTGGTTATGCTCTCTCTGCTTTCCAAATTGTCGATAACAGGCTAGTGACCAATTTCACCAATTCACATTGGCACACTGGAACACCCTTATAATTCCCTAGTATATGGTACTGAGGTACCCAGGGTATTGGGGTTCCAGGAGATCCCTATGGGCTGCAGCATTTCTTTTGCCACCCATAGGGAGATCTGACAATTCTTACACAGGCCTGCCAGTGCAGCCTGAGTGAAATAACGTCCACGTTATTTCACAGCCATTTACCACTGTACTTAAGTAACTTATAAGTCACCTATATGTCTAACCTTCACCTGGTGAAGGTTGGGTGCAAAGTTACTTAGTGTGAGGGCACCCTGGCACTAGCCAAGGTGCCCCCACATTGTTCAAGGCAAATTCCTCAGACTTTGTGAGTGCGGGGACACCATTACACGCGTGAACTGTACATAGGTCTCTACCTATGTACAGTGTCACAATGGCAACTCCGAACATGGCCATGTAATATGTCTAAGATCATGGAATTGTCACCCCAATGCCATCCTGGCATTGGGGGGACAATTCCATGATCCCCCGGGTCTCTAGCACAGAACCCGGGTACTGCCAAACTGCCTTTCTGGGGTTTCTGGGGTTTTCACTGCAGCTGCTGCTGCTGCCAACCCCTCAGACAAGTTTCTGCCCTCCTGGGGTCCAGGCAGGCCTGGCCCAGGAAGGCAGAACAAAGGACTTCCTCTGAGAGAGGGTGTTACACCCTCTCCCTTTGGAAATAGATGTCAGGGCTGGGGAGGAGTAGCCTCCCCCAGCCTCTGGAAATGCTTTGATGGGCACAGATGGTGCCCATCTCTGCATAAGCCAGTCTACACCGGTTCAGGGATCCCCCAGCCCTGATCTGGCGCGAAACTGGACAAAGGAAAGGGGAGTGACCACTCCCCTGACCTGCACCTCCCAGGGGAGGTGCCCAGAGCTCCTCCAGTGTGTCCCAGACCTCTGCCATCTTGGATTCAGAGGTGTGCTGGCACACTGGACTGCTCTGAGTGGCCAGTGCCAGCAGGTGACGTCAGAGACTCCTTCTGATAGGCTCGAACCTCTCTTAGTAGCCAATCCTCCTTCCTGGGTAGCCAAACCTCCTTTTCTGGCAATTTAGGGTCTCAGCTTTGGGGAATTCTTTAGATAACGAATGCAAGAGCTCACCAGAGTTCCTCTGCATCTCCCTCTTCACCTTCTGCCAAAGGATCGACCGCTGACTGCTCAGGACGCCTGCAAAACCGCAACAAAGTAGCAAGAAGACTACTAGCAACCTTGTATCGCTTCATCCTGCCGGATTTCTCGACTGTTTCCAGGTGGTGCATGCTCTGGGGGTAGCCTGCCTCCTTCTTGCACCAGAAGCTCTGAAGAAATCTCCAGTGGGTTGACGGAATCTTCCCCCTGCAACCGCAGGCAACAAAAGACTGCATCACCGGTCCTCTGGGTCCCCTCTCAGCACGACGAGCGTGGTCCCTGGAACTCAGCAACTCTGTCCAAGTGACTCCCACAGTCCAGTGACTCTTCAGTCCAAGTTTGGTGGAGGTAAGTCCTTGCCTCCCCACACTAGATTGCATTGCTGGGTACCGCGTGATTTGCAGCTGCTCCGGCTCCTGTGCACTCTTCCAGGATTTCCTTTGTGCACAGCCAAGCCTGGGTCCCCGACACTCTAACCTGCAGTGCACAACCTTCTGAGTTGTCCTCCGGCGTCGTGGGACTCCCTTTTCTGACTTCGGGTGGACTCCGGTTCACTCCTCTTCTAAGTGCCTGTTCTGGTACTTCTGCGGGTGCTGCCTGCTTCTGTGAGGGCTCCCTGACTTGCTGGGCACTCACGCAGCCCCCATTATGACATTCCCGCCGGCCCGGCGGGGATGAGGCCGCAACATAGGAGCCGGCTCCTAATGGAGCCGGCGGTGTTGCGGCCATGCGACGGGTGCAGTTGCACCCGCCGCGCTTTTCACTGTCTGCTATGCAGACAGTGAAAAGCTGGCCGGGCCCTGTTAGGACACCCCTTACCGCCAGCCTCTTCCTGGCGGTGCTAACTGGCAGAAACAGGCTGGCGGTAGGGGGGTCATAATCCCCAGGGCAGCGCTGCTTGCAGCGCTGCCCTGGCGGATTATCACTGCCGGGGCTAAAACGGCGGGAAACCGACGGCCCCGGCGGTGCGACCGCGGCGCTACCGCCGCGGTCGTAATAGGGGCCTCCGTACCGCCAGCCTGTTGGAGGTACGGACGCCACATTACCCCTGGCGGTCTCTGACCGCCAGGGTCGTAATGACCACCATTGTCATAAAAATAAAGTACCTTTATTTTTAGTATATCTGTGTATTGTGTTTTCTTATGATATTGTGCATATGACACCAGTGGTATAGTAGGAGCTTTGCATGTCTCCTAGTTCAGCCTAAGCTGCTCTGCTATAGCTACCTTCTATCAGCCTAAGCTGCTAGAAACACCTCTTCTACACTAATAAGGGATATCTGGACCTGGCACAAGGTGTAAGTACCCCTGGTACCCACTACAAGCCAGGCCACCCTCCTACACTGTTCACCTCTGTTACCTTGTGAACTGTCTGGCATGATAGGTAGCACAATTAAGAACTGTACCATGCACATTAGTGTCATTGTTGGGACATAGGGGCATATTTATACTCTGTTTGCGCCGGAATTGCGTCATTTTTTTTGACGCAATTCCGACGCAAAACGAACTCCATATTTATACTTTGGCGTTAGACCCGTCTAGAGCCAAAGTCCATGGAGTTTGCGTCATTTTTTAGCGTGGACACCTACTTTGCGTTAATGATATGCAAGGTAGGCGTTCCCGTCTAAAAAATTGACTCCGAGGCATGTGCGCCGTATTTACACACCCGGGCAAAACTCACGGCCGGGAGTGGGCGGGTCAAAAAAAATGACGTCCAGACGCTTTTGCGTCGTTTTTTAGCGCCTGGTCAGGGCAGGCGTTAAGGGACCTGTGGGCTCGGAAGGAGCCCAGATGTGCCCTCCCATGCCCCCAGGGACCCCCCCGTCACCCTTGCCCACCCCAGGAGGACGCCTAAGGATGGAGGGACCCATCCCAGGGAACATAAGGTAAGTTCAGGTAAGTAATATATATTTTTTTTTTTTTTGTGGCATAGGGGGGCCTGATTTGTGCCCCCCTACATGTCACTATGCCCAATGACCATGCCCAGGGGACAGAAGTCCCCTGGGCATGGCCATTGGGCAAGGGGGCATGACTCCTGTCTTTGCTAAGACAGGAGTAATTTCAATGGGGGTTGGGAGTCGAAAAAAATGGCGCAAATCGGGTTGAGGCTAAAAATTTGCCTCAGCCTGACTTGCCCCATTTTTTGGCGCCCAAGCTCCATGTTCCCCTACGCCGGCGCTGCCTGGTGTCCGTCATTTTTTTTCACGCACACCAGGCAGCGCCGCCGCTAACGCCGGCTAACGTCATTGAATAAATACGGCACCCGCATGGCGCTTCAGAATGGCGTTAGCCGGCGCTAATTTTTTTGACGCAAAACTGCGTTAGCGCAGTTTTGCATCAAAAAGTATAAATATGGCCCATAGTACGTGAGTAAGCAATAGACATTGACCTGTATCTGGATGTACTGAATGTGCATCCACTCAGCCATCTGACTTTCAACCCAAGGTGAGTACATTTCTATCTTAGGACTCTATAATCTGAGGCCATTATAAATGAGCTCTCAGCTGTAGCTGTGTTTTGCTTGTGTTGACAGTGTAAGTGAGCCACTGCATTGCTGTCATTGACATATACTGTTTCACATTAGGACATTCAAGATGGTTTGGCTAAATAGCTAGTTTAACATGCATGACAGCTCATATTTGGTGAACTCTCCAGGTTTTCACAATGATGGGATATTGCATTCTGGGAGTTGTAGTGCTATGCTTTGCCAGTACTTCAAGTGCCATTTCCAAGGGCTGTGGGCCAGGTGACTTTAGTGGACATGTGGCATGCCAGAGAGGGGTAATAGGTCATTTGGACAGAGGTGTTGCGGGTGTTGTGTTAAATGGGGTGGGATAGGTTGTTGAGGGAGAATGCAGTACCTGACAATTGAGTGACATGAATGTTGTAGTGACTCACCAGATTCCACTTTCCCAGGTATTCCTGTCAGGCCATCAGGATGCAATATGTCCAAGAGCTTCTCCTCCCAAGATGTGAATGTAGGGGAAAGAGGTGGGGGCCCACCGCCTGTCTTCATTACTGCTAGCTGATGCCTGGTGGCCATGGAACGTACCTTCCACCTAAGGTCGTTCCACCTCTTCCTGATGTCCTCCCTTGTGTGTGGATACCTCCCTACATAGTTGACCCTGTCGACTATCCTTTGCCACAACTCAATTTTCCTTACTATTGATGTTTGCTGGACCTGTGCTCCGAAAAGGTGTGGCTCTACCCTTACAATTTCGTCCACCATGACCCTCAACTCCTCATCGGTGAAATGTGGGTGTTTTTGTGGGGTCATGGTAGTGGTGGTGAAGATGGTGTGGTAGTGTTCAAAGTGAAAGGCTGCAGATTTAGGTAAATGATGAGGTGTAGGTGCTGTGATGTGAGTGGGTGACGGTTGAGGTGGGCTATGTGTGGTAGTAAAATGTGTGAGAATTTGTTGATAATGTTGTGCAGGAGTGTAATGTGTGCGTAGTGAAGTGTTTATGGGTGCCTATTCTTACTTTATGTATCTGTGTAATCTGCAGATTGTCTGTGGTGGTGTGTGGTGTTTTGTTTGCAAAGGATTGTGAGTTGTTTAGGTGTGTGCTATATAGTTGAGTGTTTAGGTGTGTCGGGTATGTGGATGTATGTTAGGTGTGGGGTATTCAAATTATCCAATGTGGTGGTGTGTTCGGTGTAATGTGAGTTGAGATCACCGCCGTTCGCACCACCAATGGTTTTCTGCCATGGAAGAACCACTGTTGTGATTTGTGGATCGTAATCTGATGGGAGGATTTTTGTCGGGCTGGTGGTGCTGGTGGTGGGACCTCCTCTTTTTCTGTCCTCGAGTGCCCTGATGGTTTCCGAAAAATGGCTGTTTTTGGCAGACCTCACAGTGTGACTCTTAATACAGCAGTCGGGTTATCGCCAACATGGCGTTCTTTTGACGGCCACCACAGCGGCAGTCATTCCAAAAGACCGGCAAACTCATAATGAGGCCCTAAATCTTTATGTGAATCAGGCCCTTATTTTTGAAACCTCTACCTCAAAGAAACTGACAACAATGCAAATGTGATAGTAAGTTTGTTCTGGTTAATTAATTGGTTATAAAACAGGCTGTATTTAAAAATATCTCCTGTTACAGCGATCTTCCAGGATACAGTGGTGTTTTAATAACTCAGTTACTGTTTTTGTTGCAGATATCCTTGTGTTACCTGCAGGTCTCAAGTTAAAATCCTTGTCATAATTCTTAGTGACTCAGCATCATGGAGCTGCTTGCAAACTACAAGACATCTGTGTTGAACCCTACTGTTTTCTTTCATCTAACTTTTGTTATTCTCAGGTTACCATATAAGGTTTACTTTGGGTAGTAATACAAAATTATTGGTAAGTGCCGTATATATGACTCTTTGTGTACTAACTCATAGAAAGATACATACAACATTTTACAGTGCCTGCATATTTCTCACATACAATGCTTGGAAAAGTCAAATGCCTAGCTCTGCCCCTTGTCCCCTCCTTAGCAACTCTTTATCTCTGCCCCAACCTCCACTCCAGTTCACCATCCCTTGCACCTGAGCTTATTTTTTCAATTGGTCTGTAACTTTTATGATTATGTTACTCTGCGCTGCAAATGAAAACAGCCAGGTTTGTGGGTCATTTTGACGCTTTGAGGCAAAGCAGCAGTTAGGGAACAAGGTAGCATCTTCAACAAAATTAGCTGATAAAATTATAACTCATTGAATCATATTGAAGAAGCCAAACAGGAAAACTGAAATGCGAGAGAGGAATGCATGAGTCTGAATTTGGGAACACCGATTCTGCAGGATCTAACAGATGTTGTAAAATGTATGGACTAGGGACCCCAAAGGACATCCAGGCACTTGCACATAACAAAATAATACAACAAATTACTAACAAGCTAAACAAATACCAATAAATAAATAACTAGAGAAATGCTGTATTTTCTTTTCAATAACTCAAACATGATGATACATAGGCGGTCATTATGAACATAGTCCAGACCGCCATATTATGTTCATGGCGTGACCACCACAGGCGGAACTCTGCCACTGCTAGGCTACCGCTGCCAGGCAGCCTGACGATGGCGGAGTTCCTTATCCGACAGGGCAGCACTGCAAGCAGCGCTGTCCGCCAGATAAAGCACCTGTGTCCACTAGCCTTTCCCTGGGGGTGTCCTCTTTGTGTACTAACTCATAGAAAGATACATACAACATTTTACAGTGCCTGCATATTTCTCACATACAATGCTTGGAAAAGTCAAATGCCTAGCTCTGCCCCTTGTCCCCTCCTTAGCAACTCTTTATCTCTGCCCCAACCTCCACTCCAGTTCACCATCCCTTGCACCTGAGCTTATTTTTTCAATTGGTCTGTAACTTTTATGATTATGTTACTCTGCGCTGCAAATGAAAACAGCCAGGTTTGTGGGTCATTTTGACGCTTTGAGGCAAAGCAGCAGTTAGGGAACAAGGTAGCATCTTCAACAAAATTAGCTGATAAAATTATAACTCATTGAATCATATTGAAGAAGCCAAACAGGAAAACTGAAATGCGAGAGAGGAATGCATGAGTCTGAATTTGGGAACACCGATTCTGCAGGATCTAACAGATGTTGTAAAATGTATGGACTAGGGACCCCAAAGGACATCCAGGCACTTGCACATAACAAAATAATACAACAAATTACTAACAAGCTAAACAAATACCAATAAATAAATAACTAGAGAAATGCTGTATTTTCTTTTCAATAACTCAAACATGATGATACATAGGCGGTCATTATGAACATAGTCCAGACCGCCATATTATGTTCATGGCGTGACCACCACAGGCGGAACTCTGCCACTGCTAGGCTACCGCTGCCAGGCAGCCTGACGATGGCGGAGTTCCTTATCCGACAGGGCAGCACTGCAAGCAGCGCTGTCCGCCAGATAAAGCACCTGTGTCCACTAGCCTTTCCCTGGGGGTGTCCTCCGCCAGGAAAAGGCTGGTGGAATGGGGGCCCCAGGGCCCCCCTGTGGGCCCCTGCACTGCCCATGCAGTCAGCATGGGCAGTGAAGGGGCCCCCGTTGCCAGCCCCGTCGCGCATGTCACTGCCTGATTTGCGGGCAGTGATATGTGCGATGGGTGCTGCTGCACCTGCCACACTGCTACATTGACGACGGCAATGTCCAGGCCCAGCATTCCCCTGGGCCGGTTGGTGGAAATACTGTTTCCGCCTGCCGGCCCAGCGGAATGTTCTTTATTGGGCCGGCGGAGTCCTCAACGGGCTGGCGGTCTGTGTTTAGACAGGCAGCCTGAAGACGGCGGGAAATCCCCCCGTGTTCATAATGAGGGCCATAGTCTGTAGATAGGAAAACTATAAACAGAAGTCAGCTAAACAAACTTCAAAATGGGTGGCTTGCAAATATCTAGACAATAAATAGAACATATGTAGTGGAACGACAAGTAGATAAATAAGTGACATTTACTCCACAGACAAATAGGTCATATATGGAATCACCACACACAGCTGGGTCATGCACAGATAGGCTGTGGTAGATGCCGCAGGAATAGACCCATATATCACAAGAGAAGACTGATCACAGAGATATTGGTCACAGATAGTTAGACATAAGAAAGATAGACTTCAAAATAGATAAGCTGCATATAAATATAATATAAATATAGTGCATATACACATACACCAAAAGTAGATGAATCACATATAAATCCACCAGAGATAATCAAACATAGAATGACTGACTCACTAAGGGGCATATTTATACTCCGTTTGCGCCGGATTTGCGTCGTTTTTTTTTACGCAAATTCGGCGCAAAACGAACTCCACATTTATACTCTGGCGTTAAACGCGTCTAGCGCCAAAGTTCATGGAGTTTGCGTCATTTTTTAGCGTGGACACCTACTTTGCGTTAATGATATGCAAGGTAGGCGTTCCCGTCTAAAAAATGACTCCGAGGCATGTGCGCCGTATTTACACTCCCGGGCAAAAATGACGCCCGGGAGTGGGCGGGTAAAAAAAAATGACGTCCAGCCGCTTTTGCGCCGTTTTTTAGCGCCTGGTCAGGGCAGGCGTTAAGGGACCTGTGGGCTCGGAAGGTGCCCAGAGGTGCCCTCCCATGCCCCCATGGACACCCCCTGTCACCCTTGCCCACCCCAGGAGGACACCCAAGGATGGAGGGACCCATCCCAGGGAACTTACGGTAAGTTCAGGTAAGTATTTTTTTTTGTGGCATAGGGGGGCCTGATTTGTGCCCCCCTACATGCCACTATGCCCAATGACCATGCCCAGGGGACATAAGTCCCCTGGGCATGGCCATTGGGCAAGGGGGCATGACTCCTGTCTTTGCTAAGACAGGAGTCATTTTAATGGGGGTTGGGAGTAAAAAAAAATGGCACAAATCGGGTTGAGGTGAAAATGTTGCCTCAGCCTGACTTGCCCCATTTTTTGGCGCCCAAGCTCCATATTCCCCTACGCCGGCGCTGCCTGGTGTACGTCATTTTTTTTTACGCACACCAGGCAGCTCCGCCGGCTAACGCCGGCTAACGTCATTGAATAAATACGGCGCCCGCATGGCGCTTCAGAATGGCGTTAGCTGGCGTTAGATTTTTTGACGCACAACTGCGTTGGCGCAGTTGTGCGTCGAAAAGTATAAATATGGCCCTAAATGTTTGTGATTGTGGAGGCTTATAAAGTACTGCATCAGTTCTCCAGCCAGATCGGATCTACACTACCTTACACAAAGAGGGAACGATGGGTTCATAAAGTGGTACTCTTCACTCCGTTTGGTAGCTAGGTGAGGCTAGTCTTGTTTTAATAGGCATTGCAGTTTGATAAAATAAGGAAACAATAAGCAAAGTCAAGGAAAGCAAATCAAATCGGAAAAAACTATTTGGGCAAAGTTTAACGCATAAAAGTGAAGACAAACAAAGCAGTCATAAATGTGTACAGTGGAGAGCACTTTGAAAAAGAAATTCCCAATCTAAATAATTAGAAACCTTCCAAACGCATTCTAAGGGTGCATCTTTCACAATAATCCACATGGAATGTTCTGAAGTAAAGGTTTAGTAAGAATGGTTGAAGTTTGAACTTTGCCAGAAAGGGTACCCATGAAGATCAAGCAGAGGAGCCTGTAGAAGAGGCGTGTGGCCATAGTGAGGATTTAGTGATTGACCTGTTTGACCCAATCACCACTTTGACGCGTTTCTCTCCACTGTGGAGCTCCCACTATAGGACCTATGTCTCCATTACTGGGCCCCCAAGGCATGATGCTAACATCATCAATAAGGGTGGTGATGCAGATGTTCCATCTACAGTGGCACATCAGCCACCATGTGCGCAGTTACCAGCATGAAATAACTGCTATTGAGGGTTGATGTAACTTAACTAATTAATCATCCATCATTTAAGGAGACACATGATGCAGGCATAGACAATATACCCTGCTCAGGGTACCCTGCTCATTGTACGTTTTGAGAATGTCCACAGGAAGCGTCACGCAGCAGTGGAGGACCAAATTACCCAAAAGGCATATTATGCTGTGTTTTGGGGCCTGATCCTCTTGTAATGTGGACATTCTAACATACATTAGTATGGAAGTGATCCCAATACCATGGAAAATACAAAGGTTTTATAAGAAATAAAATTCTGCATGTTTAGCAGCTCCCCCATTCATAACGTTATTCCTCTGTGTAGTATCCGAATTGAGGAATGCCAGAAACAGTGGAGTGGTTTTTGGGTAGTTTATTTTGTAAATAAACAAGTACCCACGGAGAACCGATGCTTGCCAGGTGAAGGACAGAGGAAATCTGAACTCCCCTAGCAACCAGGATTTCACATAGGAATAAAATGAACATCACAATGACATGTACAAACATTCTGCATAATAAAGAAAATTGAAAATAGACTAAATAAAATACTCTATGGATACTACAACCTGCAATGATGCGTTTTAATTGGTATAATAAATCATGTTATTTTTAGCATAAAGCAAACCTACATGTCCACAATGCTTATAACAGGAGGTGTGATTCTTTTATTCTACGCTAACCATGGGTTTTTTAAAACTGATCTTCCCTTTCGGATGTATTCTGTGTCTATACTGGAGGCAACTTTTTCCATTAAGAAACAGTCATTCAGAACAGGATTGTACAGTTCAGAAGTGCAATGTGTCTCACTAGGAGGCAGTGTAAGAGACAAGATATCAGACCTTAAAAATAAAAAGGTTTATTTACACCTTGAGTGCTCTGTTGAAATACCTCTAGCTTTGAGAGGATGCCTCAAATGTAGTATGAAGTCTGCACGAATATAGAAACCAAGAAGCAATCATTATTTTCATGGGTTAGAATTATATTTAAATACATAAGGATATTTTTATACTGCAGATAAGCATTCTTTTCCAGAACATGAACTGGGGACATTGATTTTATGAGGTAAACTTTTTCACATCTTTAGTACATGTGTTATGTATGAACACAAGCAATCAGCAGCTGTAAAATAACCATCTACATTTGTAAAAATGTTTGTCACTCCGTTGCAACTGTTGTGAAATGTTTAATTGCAAATCGTTGATCCATTTGAGCTAGAAACACATTTATTAGTTGCCATACGCAAATTATGCATCAGGGGGAGAATTATATGACAATACGGCAAGAACATAATTACATGGAAAAAGCTGTAGCTGAAGAATCGCTGTATTGTCATAGTTGTGTATAGCCTCTTCAGCTTACATGATCATCACCAAACACAATTCCAGTGAGTCCCATCTAAAGACTTATTAAGACTAAAATGAGGCATCCACAATTCTCTCGCTCTTGATAAACATTTGAGAGCATCCTCCGCCAATGTATACCACTCTTTCTGCTTCCATACACGTTTCCATACTCGTGCATGATGCTTGCTTTTTACAAATGTATTGACCAACCACTTTTCTGCCAGATCTGTATGTGCCACTGCCTTTTTCAAGATATCAAATGTGTAAGATGTTGGGTTTTTTGTTGAGGGGTATAAAAAGCCTTTTCAAGCAACAACCACAATCCATATCAGGGTGAACCACAAAAGTCACTAAATTAACCTATGCTTAACTCTCTGGTAGCATAAAAGCTTAACTTAGAGGCACTGTGTTAAGTATTTATGCAACACACAAACAGTAGCAAAGTGAAAACACAACACAAGAGGTGTCCATGGGCACAGGTCACCAGGGGTCGCAGCAGGCATGCTCCTTGCAAGCCCTGGCACTGCCTTTGTGCCCCCTGGCCTGAAAGGTGGCAAAATCAGTGCCAGGAACACAGGGGCAGCTCATCCTAATGGACGTTGCTTGGGGCAACACTTTCCTGTTTTAATCATTGTTTACATTTCACTAATAGTGAGTAATATATTATTCACTATGAGTGTAATAAAAATTGAAGTACTGTTAGCTGGGATATCACACTCCTTGGTAGTCAAGGTAGGTAAAAAATACTTTTGAATGTATGTTGTGTGCATGCTTGCAGGTAAGAGAGTGCCTATGTAAAAGAGTATGCATGTGAGTGAATGTGTGTACATGTGTAAGCATGTGAGTAAAAGTAAAGATGAAATGGCATGTGAAGGCACTTCTTCTACCCATGGCATTTTAGTGAATTGACGTCCTTGGAGGTATCCCACACCAGTAGATAAACAATAGAGTACATTTTAGTAAATAAATGAGTAAAAAAACAACAAAAATACAATGAGGAGAACCCGAAATTCTGCAGTTTTAAAGGATTAAATAAAAACAGTGCCAAGAAGCAGAAAGCGCTAACTGTAGGTATCTGGTCGTGCTAGACTGGGCCAAAGTCACAAGTTCAGGCTGACCACGATGGAGTGCAGGACGGATACAGGGACCAGGTTAGTTCTGATTAAAAAGTTACCTTCTCAAAGTCTAGTGTGTAGAGATAAAAACGTCATGATTTCATAGGAAGAGCTCAACTGATGCCAGCCAAGGGTCCAGGTCCTAGGGAGGCACCTCTTGGGGATCAGGCACTCACTCAAGCAGAGGCCAGCAGGGCTCAGGTAGGTCCTGTTGCAGGTACAGGCATGTTCAGTTTCAGGTCCAGGCAGGGCCATTTGTTGCAAATCATCCGGGCAGTTGCAGGGAGGTCTCTGGAGCTTGTTGTATTACTGCAGCTCAGAACAGGGGGTCAACTAATTGACCTTTGGAGTCACTCAGGTTGCTTGGGATACAGGGAGCATGCCTAGTCTTCCTCCCCAGACAGCAGGGCAGGCGTCAAAGCAGTAGGGGAGTCCTCTGAAGAACAAGGCAGGCCTCAAGCAGCAGGGCAGTTATCTGGTAGCAGCAGAGCAGCCCTTCGAAAAACAAGGCAGACCTCAAGCAGCAGGGCAATCAGGGCCGGACTGGGAGCCCAAAATAGCCCTGGCAACTTTTGTCAGACTAGCCCCCATAGGGTGCATGGCAAGCAAGCCTGACCACTACAATAGGGTTTGGGGGGTCCCCCGATGTAAATTAGGGAAAAATTGCATAAATGGTGCATTCTACAACATATTTTTCATTATGTATTCAATTCTATTAGTTTTTAAAGTATAGTAAATGATGACCTTACCAGGAAAAGGCAAGCTTTTTTGGGATTCTTCAATGATTCCCTCACCATCTCCCTCTAACCGTTCCTCTCATCTCTCAATAGCCCCTCTCTCACATGTATTTCATTTGTTTTATAGCACCTCTCTTACCAGCGTGTGGTGTTGGAGCACTTTACATCACACAAACAGAGTCAATGAATCATACATGTGTAAATCAGTTTATAGAAAATGTTGACAAACGGGACAACACGGTGTAGGATTCACATGTCATCCATACTAGTAGGTATATTTTTAAGAGTTCTTGGTCTGGGGAAACATAAACTCAGGATTCAGAACGCAACACAGTGGTTAGGGTTGACTTTACTAATAATTCATTTCAACACAAACCAAACTTTTTCAGCAAAATTAGGATAATCAAAGACTGAGAAAAAAACATAACTTTCTAACCTGTACCATGCAGCTCTTTGATGGAAGTTGAAGCTCACTGGGCTAGATCATGACTGTAACTTTTGATTGCACAGTAACTAAAGAAGCTCTGTGACAGAAGCAATATTCCAATGAGCTATGCACATAAAATACTGTTCTGTGATCTGTGTAGTACACTTTCTTTGCGGCAGGCACCTTAAACCTTGGCACTACCTCGGATGAGTCAAAACTGCCACTAGACAAACCCCGATCTCTTTCCAGCAGGTACATTAATCCACAGAGTTATCTTGCCACTTTTATAGTTGTCTGAAGCTGCTGGACATAGAAGGAACTCTGCAATGCTTTCAAAATTGCTGCACTGCTACAAAACTAGCCCCCAATAACAAAAGTGGCCTCACACCCTTCCGGCCTCCTGGGGAAACACCCAATGCCCAGTCCAGCCAGCCCAGCCTTGAGGTAGGGGGAATGTTTAGTCCACCCCCACATCTGGTCTGGAAAGTTAATTCCCTTTCTCTTTCTTTCCATGCCCATGCTCCAAGAGGTTTGGGCTGACAAAACAAAAGGGTGGTGTCAAGTTTTGTTGTGAGCAATGCTGGGTGCAGTCCTTTGAAATGTAAGTGGGCCAGGGAATAGCTTTGCCCCTCCCATCCTGGCAGGATGGCCCTTTCCCAGCTACCCCCAGGTCCAATTGTTAACTGTCTGGACCCAATACACATTCCTGGAGGAGGGGAAATTAAAAGGGACAGTCAGCTAGGAAGGCCTCAAAAGGTTTAGTGCAGAAAAATGTCAACTTCCTAAAAGTGTAATTTACAAAATTGTAATCTAAAATCTTACTTTACCATTAAGGAGAACTTTACAACACAGTTCATTTGAGTCCACGCATCATATTTCTACCTGCTCCCAATCACAAAATAGAACTTATTGACTCTTAAAAGGTAACACAATGTTATCTTATGGGAGAGGTGGGCTCTACAGTAGTGAAAAATGAATTTAGGAGTTTTTCACTCCAAGGGCATATCAAACTTAAATCATATGTCCTACATTTTAAGTATAATGCCCCCTGCCTATGAGCTGTTTAGGGCCTACTTTAAGGGTCGTTTACATGTATTAAGAAGGAAGGTTTAGGCTTGGAAAACTTTTTGTTTCGCGAGGTCAAATTGGCAGTGCAAAACTCCACTACAGGTTGCAGTCACATGCCTGAGCCATGCTTTCTTTAAGTTTAAAATATAAGATTCACTTCTAAAAAGTATATGAATGATTACATTAACATAACAAACACATACATATTATATATAGTCATATGGCAAAAAGGCAAATAAACACAGTAGAATTAGTAGAAAACCTAAAATAAACATTAATTATACAGAACATATAAAAAGCTACTAATGTTCTACCATTTAACAATATCGGAAAAATGCATTTCTAGTAAGGAAATGGAAATATATTTATTCATGGTTTTCAATATAAGAAAGTTGATTAAAGTGGACTTGTTGTTTTTGTTAAAAAAAAGCTGCGTCCTTTCCTTAGATATAAAATCCAATTCTACCAGACCTCTACAGATAGAAGGTTAGCAAACTTTCAATTCCTAGAAATAGAATCAATAGTACATGAATTTAAAAGATCAAATAACATCATATCCACATATGTTAAATTAATAATGAGGATGGAGGATTTGCCTATAACAATTTCAAACATTGGAGGAATACTAATCCGAAAAAATCTGAGAATTTAAATCATTGGACCAAAATTGAAAAATAATTGGAAAATCAATTAGTATATGATTCAGAGTTCCAAGTTAAAGTGCAACAATCCAATTTGTCCCAAAAATGTTCACTATGTACTTTGACAAATTTATTTTGTATATCAGAGATGGTTAAAAACATATTGCTGTTTCAAATGTCAGAAATGTAAACTGTTTCAACATCAAACTATTTATTCCAGCCGGAACCAGGTGTATTTAATTTGATCTTGGAGTTATACCATAATGATACGTTTTTAGAAGACAGGATCTTGTTACCAAATAGTATATCAACATTAGCTAGTGCATTTTTCGTCATATTAGAGATTCGAGAACAAGATTTTAGTTTTCTAAGGTCCATAGTAAGAAACTCTGGTAATGGAAACGGTGCTGTAATATTCCTCTAAATTAGAACACATTTGGGAGTCAAATAGGTTCTGGGTTTGAAACCCAATGAATATCATGTGCAGTTAAAAAGGAAAAATTGTACTTTTGAAAGTCAGGAATACCAAATCACCCTCCAACTAAGAGGATTGTAAGGTTTTATAATTAACCTGTGAGGGATCATAATTCCAAATAAATGTATTGAAAATGTTATTGATGTTCTCAAAGAAAATCATGTGAAATTACATTGGTAATATTCATAATACATATGTATTTGTAGGGTTATTAGCATTGTAACGGCTTCAAAATTTCCCTACCTAATTTCTCTGAAAATTTGGATATTATTTTTTTACAATTCAGGTCAACAGTGTGCATTATTGAATGTTGAAAGCAAATTCCCAAGTATTTTAGACCAGATGAATTCCAGATGTTAATGTCACTTAGTCTGCTGTGCAGTAAACATTTAATGGGAAGAATTCAGTCTTAATAATGTTCAATGTATAGCCTAATACTGAAGAATAATTAATACAAATTGCTATAATACTATCTATAGGACCACTAATATATATTAGGACATTATCTACATTTGCTAAAGTGTTAAGAATTGTGTTATTAATGGTAATACTCGGTATTGTCTGCCGAGTTAAAAAGAAGGCACAACAAAGATTCAATAGCAAATAAACATAATAGGGAGATAATGTGCAACCTTGCCTTGTGCCTCTAAATAAAACAACAGATATAAAGTTAATACCATCAACATATATAGTTGCCTTAGGAGAGGAATACAGCTCCTTAACCACTGACTAAACTTTGTGCCAAAACATAGTTTTGAATACAAATTACCAGTTAACTTTGGAAAATGTTTTTTCAGCATCTATAGCTAGTAGACCAATGGGCTATTTAATGTTATGCAGAGAAGCAATAGTGTGACAGACAAGTCTAATATTGTATGCTGATAATCTTCCCTTCATAAAACTAGATTGGCATGATTGGATAATATGGCTTAATACACAAGACAATCTAATTGCAAGTATTTTGGCATATAATTTACAATGCAACGGTAATTAGGAAGCAATATGTGGTATTTGTCTGGTTTGCGTAGAACAATGATTGTATCATCTTTAAAGAATCACTCAACAAATGCATTGAAAACAAAGTCCTGGAATAAAGATAAAAGGACAAGAGATAGTTGACTAAGAAATGTTTTATAGAATTCCCTTGAATACCATCAGGTCCAGGTGATTGTTTGGAATTTAGGGATTTAATTGCAGAGCATATCTCTTCTACAGTTAAAGGGGCATCAGGAGTAGTTCTATCAGTTTGGGATTATGTTGGTATATTGCATAAAAGAGGAATTGATCAACTGTTGCGTCTTGGGCATCATGAGGATTTTTATAAAGATTTGAATAAAACGTTTGAAGCACTTTGACTACCTCTGTAGTAGATAGTTGTATTTGTCCATTTAGGATTCAAATAGGATGTTTATGGCTCCTGTCTTTTTTAATCCGTAAACAGCAAATAAGTGACCAGCTTTATTAGCACTAAATTGGAAATTTACTCTTTGCTTACAGATAAAAAACTGGTCTTTCACTAAGCAGTACATTGTACTTGTAACAAAGATGTTGCAGTTTTACTTTAAATTGTATATCTGAGTAATATGTAAAAGAAAATTCAGCAATAGCAATTCGTTGTTCTAATGATATTAATTTGACATTGAATATGGTCATCTCATGTGTCACTATGTAAATAGTGATGCCTTATATATGCTTTAAAAGCATCTCAGTAAATAGTTTTGGAAGTATCTTCAGTTTTATTGTTTCAGAAATAATCAGTGATAGCAGACAGTAATTTGTGTTGATTTGTTCCAGAAAGTGCAATATCAGTATTCATTCTTCACCTGTGTGTATATTGACAAATATGAACTACATCTAAAGAAAGGGAAATTAAAGCATGTTCTGATGTAGTGATGGGTTCTATTTTGGAGTTTGAGATCATATGATTTAAATTCCTGGAGGGTAATGAATAGCCTAAATGTGAATATGTAGAGTGAGCATTGGAGAAACTGTAAAATCCTTATTAGTGGGCAGTGTAAGTCTCCAACGATCCATTAATCTACTGTTTGATAGAAATGCTTTAAACAGAGCATATGATTTTATGAGGCGAAATTTAACTGTGGAAATTCTATGCAGAAGTAGATCAGAAATCATATTAAAATCTCCTCCCACAATAAGAGAAGCATTTCAGAAGATAGTGATTTCCAAAATTGGGGATCATCTTGTATAGGAGCAGAAATATTAACTAAGTGAAGGGAAAATTCATCAGTTTGGATATGAACACAAATATAACAACCGTCTGAGTCAGTATTATGGTTTAAAATGGTAAATTGTAATTTGCAGCAAAAAAGACGCACCATTTTTATGACACTTTGCTGGCAAATAAACTATATCACTAACCTGTGATTTGGTCATAGAAGCTAAAATATTGTCACCAGTGTAGGTTTCCTGTAAAAAAATCAAATATCAGTTTAGCATTTGTGTAAATAATCTAGAATCTTCCGTCTTTTTACTGGATGATGTAAACATACAACAAAGCAATGTTTAGCTTACAACTATTTGCAATAGTAAAGTATAGGTGAAAAGAATTTAAGAAAGAATATGAAACAGGGATGTAACATGAAAAATGAGAAACGATAGAACCAGAAAGTAGCCCATATATAAGGACAAGCAAACGTACAGGCCAAACAAAACATTTATAACCTTTAACCTTTAAAAGAGGAACACAATAAATGAAACAATGAGATGACTAAGGTACAATCCAGGAGCCAGGAGCCAGGTGAAACACCATACTGCGTGCTAGTGGAAGAAACGAACAATATTAGTTATGCAGCGTCAACTCAATTATTATTTATAGGAGATTGAGACTCTATTGCCACTGGAGCATGAAGATCAAACTATGGAAGCAGGTCTGCTGATGAAGTGAAGGATTTGGTGATATAATTTTCCCAGATGTGCATAACTGCAGGGTGAAATAAAGCAAAATTGTATTCTGCTTCTCTCTTATTCTAGGGCATAAGTCTAAGAATTGCTGGTGCACAGTGACTGTTTTTTTTGCAAAGTCTTGATGAATGTAGACTTTAGTTCATTCAACCATTAAAGTTGGAGTTTCTCGAATAGCATTTCTGACAAATATCAGATGGTGATGACGTAATACTTTAAAAATCACATGTCTTTGATTGGGTTTGCGATAAGAGGGTACTCAATGAGCTTTGTCAATTACAAATAAAGGACAATCATTCTGATCCATAGCACAAAATAGCTATATTCCTGTATAATATTTATACAGTTTACATTGGTAGTCTATAGTATGCACACCATTTACCCCATATTTTGTCATGTTTCCAGGGACAGCCACGGGCTTCATAGATTGGCTGCTCCTGGTGCGCACACCAATCAACACCCTTCTGCCATTTCACCAGGGTGGGGGTCTAGAATGTTTCAAATTACACACAATATTACATTTGATGCCCTAGGACCTCTGAAATCCCAAGATTTACCCCAGTCCAAAAGGATGCTAAAGCCGGGCATAACCAGAACAAATGGTAAAAGTTGGTAGCTGGAGAGGAGCGGCACAGACATGCGGGGTGGTCAGTATGGCTCATCCACTGCAATCATTGAGGTAATAAATATGTAGCATGCAGATAATCTGAACCATCTGTAGAGGTGAGGAGTTCGCTAGTATCCTTGGAGCCAGGCATGCCTCCCGCCATTCCTCATCATCTAACTCACCCACCCAGTTCTCCCAATTACGCCGGAGAGAAGGAACGTTAATCATCAAGGAAGAATAAATTGTCGAAATCGCACCCTTACCTAATTTTCACATCAGCAGTTTCGCCTCAAGGGGGTTATATTCAGGAATCTGCTCAAATACAAGGTGGACAAGCAATGCGTGGCGCTGTTGAAGAAGCAAAAGAATTAGGTGCGAGACATACCATCATGGTCTTGCAACTCTTGAATGGACTTAAAGGACACATCTTGGCTACCATCGCCTAGATATTTACTTCTTATACGGTCCCAGCAGGAGAAGCCTTCTAGGTGCACCACTTGCTCTCCAGCAGAGCAGCGACACTCGGGTACAGAACAGCACTGTGAAAGCTATGGGACTGCCATGGAGTATGTCAAAGAGCCCGCCAAGGCCTAGGTGATGTAACTCTAGCCTGAACGCAGGATCATCTCATCCTCCTGCAAACCACTCATTTACTGGGACCAGATACGCCGCAAGGTAGTAGCCATATAAATCTGGGATACCAAGGCCTCCATCAAACGTCGATTTACGAGCTGAGGTGAAAGACAACCAATGGCGTCAGTTTGCCCACATGAAGAATGTCAATTTTGAGGTATGTGATGGAAACCACATACTTGGAACTGGATAAGGGGAACACATAATTTTAAAGACTGCAATATGTCCCAAATATTCAGGGATAGATAAGAAAATGCACGTAGATCCCGATTCAGTGTTGAAGCAAGGGAGCGGAAATTTACGGACCACAGCAGATCTGGAATGGTGGAGATATGGATCCCTAGGTAGTTGAAGGAATTGCACCTGAGTGGAATGCCAGGACACCAGAGTCGGCCTGCAGAGTCACCATTCACTTCTACTAAAACCAACTTTTTGAGGTTTACACACAGACCAGATGCCTCAGAATAGAAGTGAAGGATCTCTAGACATCTAGGACCCGATATTTGTGATTCACTGAGGAAAATAGAACATTGTCCTTGTAGAGGGCAATCCAGTCCTCCTTGCTAATTCCCCACTGTGAGCCCGGAACCTGCGCATCACATTGCATCAGGCCTCCCACTGGTTCTATGGTAAGGTCAAAAAGCGGGAACAGAGAACAGCCCTGTCACGTCCCTCTGCAGATTGGAAAGGAGAAGAAGAGAATTCATTCACCCGAACATGTGCAGAGGGGGTTCTATATAGCAGTCCCACCAAGCAACAAAATGTGGGTCCAAAGCCCACCCGCTGGAGCACTGCCTCAAAAAATGACCACAAGATCATGTTGAATGCTTTGTGGAAGTCAATAAGAGGTAGGGCAAGATTTACGTTGGCGCCTGAGAGAAGGCCAACTGCACTCTTCGGATTCAATGAAAAGAACTCCTACCTGGCATAAAGCCACACTGGTCTGACCGGATGAGGTAGGTAAAAGTTTGGGTCAATCTATTTGTAAAGACCTTCACAAAGAGTTTAATGTGTCTGTTAATAAGAGAAATCGGGTGGTATGAGGAACAATTTTCGGCTGGCTGACCGGTCTTTGGTAAAACCACTATAGTGGCGGTATCAAGATGTGAGGGGAACAAACCTCTCTTTAGTGCCTCAGTATGGAGGGCCAGCAGATGAGGTGGCATTATGTCCAAGTAGTGCTTTAAAAAAAGTTAAATGGGGACCCCATTGTGTTCTGGGGTCTTGCCTGGGTGAAAATTCGTTATAGCCTGCCCAACTTCCTCTGCTGACAGCAGTTGATCTAGTTCTTGAGCCATGCAAGACGTAATAGATGGCAGGGGCACATCCCATAAAAGAGGGTAACAAGTTCACCAGGCGGGGTCAGATGTGCTGCATATAAATCCTCATAGAAGGTCGGGAACGTTTAGGCAACTGCAGGCCGTTACTCAGGAAGGATGCCAGAAGATTCTTAATATTTGGGACCACTCTGCTAGTATACCCTCTTGCCTCTAACCAGTACAGTAGCTTGCCTGACTAATTTCCTGAGGCATATACCCCTTGGGTGGATACCCTACAACACTCCTAGCCTCTTCCAAGGAGACCTAGTGGAGCTTAGATCGCGCCATCTCTAAATGGTGCACCACCTCTCCTGATCTCGCACCACCGGCGCTCTGTTGTAAGGCAAGGATCTGTGCTTCCAACTCCGTAACCTCTGCCTGTCACTCTTCATTTAGCCCATAACCCTTAATACTACCCCTAAGGCAGGCTTAGTAGCCACCCACAGGGACCCAGCAGATGACACCAAGCCCTCGTTGTGTTAGAAGAAGGTACGGAGCTCTTGCCCCACAAAGTCTATGCAGCTCTGGTTCGTTCAGTGCCATGCATTGAATCTCCACAGTGGGCAATAGGCGCCATCTGGGGTGCCCACTCAAGAAGGAGAGGAACATGATCTGAGATGCCCCTAGGTAAAATCTGAATGCAGTGCAATCACAGTATATCACAGGCTGGCAACCAGAAAAGGTAAATCCTGGACTTGATTTTATGGGCTGTAGAATGTGAGTGTAGGACCACTGCGCTGTGTTCCAAGTACACCAGGCATCACATAGGCCTATGGAGTCTGTCCGTGTATTAAGGGATACAGATTGAGACACCCTGTTTGGTCACAGAGTGTCCAATGTATCTCTCACAGTGTCAGGGACCTCATTAATATCCCTGCCAACTATAGTCATCCATGGTAGCAGGGCTATCACTGAGGATCGGATTGCACACAGAGCGGATTGCAGGAGGTGTGGGGGAACACAACAGGAAACACTGTCGAATTGGGAAGCTTCCAAACAGCCTTCAACACCAATGTATCGCCCCTGGAGATCTGTGTGTGCAGTGGATACTGCCAATGGAAAGATTTTATGAAGAAGAATTGCAACCCCCCTGGAACCAAGGGAACGGCCCACGTGATAAACACAGTCATATCCAAATTGACCCTGGAAAGGACAAAAGGTGTGTCTACTGGAGGAGGTCTACTTCTGGCTTATACCTCTTGATGTACCTCAGAACTGCAGAGCTTTTAATGTGGCCCAAGAGGACATTTACATTCCGGGAGATGGTTCTACTCCTGTAGGAGAAGAGACACAGGGTTGCGAAGGAGTTCGATAAGCCCCTTAACCGGGATGAAAATGGTGTATAATGGTACAAGATTGTCAAATGCACTAAATTTCTGCTGTGGAGAATGCATGTGATGATTGCTGGCAAGAAAAATAAGTAAAAACAACATCTTCATTTAAAACAACATACCCCTCCAACATCCCCCACCCATATTTTCTCCCTTGAAGCACCTGTCGCCTCTATAAAGAACATTTTTAAACAAACTTGGGGGGAATCAAAAAGCATACGGTCTGGAACTCCATTCACCTTTGCAAGGATACTTTGCCTGACAGCAATATTCAACAAAGGATAGAGGAGCCCTATATGTATAGTAAGTTGAGAGAAAACATATCAAGAGAAGACATAATTTGACCTCAGTAAAACTCAGTCACCCGATCACTAATACACTTCCAAGGCAGGTCGGGCCATTCTCAATGCCTTACTTCTGAACCAAATCATCATAATACACCTGGTAGTGTCAATTAAGGGCAGTCAAGGCAGGGAGTCTGGGAGGCTCTCCCTAGATTTGAAGATCGCCGGGGTTTCAGAAAGAGAGGCCTCTTGATCTGCAGGATGTAGCACTTTGTCAGCTGGAGAAGGACTTGCTGAGGCCCCCCTCTCACTCCATGGTGACTTACTTTTTTGGGATCTATTGCGTCGCCTGCAGGGCTAATGGTAGGATGCAGTGGAGGGTGCTCCCTTGCTTCAGTTCCCCTTTTCTGTTGCGCACAACAGTCATTGCTCTGTCACCCATTCCCAAGCTTTTTCAGGAGTGTTGGAGAACTAAGTGGAGGAGGCAAAAATGACTTAGAGCCAAGTGGAAAAAAGAAGCATGTAGCATATGTTCACTGCTCTGAGTTTCTGTTTTACCTCCTCAAAGGAGCAGCAACTTTGCTGAACTGACTTCGTATAATCTGGGAAGATAAAAAGTTTTGCATTGGAGTGCCTCAGGTCAGGCTGGGTCCGGGCCTAGTGAACAATGGCATTGCGATCTCGATGGTTAAGGATGTGTGCCACAACAGGACGGGGATGGGACACGGGGAGGCTTCTTGGTCAGGGCTTGATGTGCCTGCTCCACGATGAAGCAGCCGGACAACTTGTCAGCTGGAACTCATGATCGAAACCAGTCTTCCAAGAGACCGTCCATGCTGGTTCCCTCAATTCTCTCTGACATGCGAATGAAGCGCAAGACTGCATGAGTGGTTTTCAGCATCTTCCACTTGATTGTTCAAAACCACCATTTTGGACAATAGCTGGAAAACTTGTCACTTAAGGGTCATCATCTCATATTCAGTCATCAATATCTGTGTCTCAGCTTCCGTGACCCTTTTGGCCACCTTGTGAAGATCTTGTATGAGAAGAGAGAGGTCCACGCGAACGCTATCTACTTTGGATTCCACCACTTCCCTGGAGACTTGGATCACCCTGAGAATGGCCATCATGTCCGCAGGGAGCTGAGTTGGTGGGTTCATTGGTGTCTCCCCCATTGCATTCATACTATTTGCCATCAATGTGTCATATTGGTCCATAGTTGTTTGAGCAGCTTTCGGCTGTGAGGGTTGGTTGGGCCCCATCACCAGGCAAAGAAAAGTGGCACAAAAGGCTGAGTGAATGGACGTTGAGGAGTCAGCCTGCTTACCACCGGGCAGCACAAGCAGCCTGCTCCTGAAGAAGCAAACAACAAGTCTTTCAAGACTTAGGCCCTCATTACGGCCCTGGCGGTAGGTGATAAAGTGGTGGTAATACCGCCAACAGGCTGGCGGTAATTTCTGCCAAATTATGACCATGGTGGTGATATCTCCTAAAGACAGCCAATCTACCACACCGACCACCCGGGCGGAAACAACAGTCACCACGGTGGTAGCCGCCTACAGCCAGGCGAAAGACAAAGTACTACCCTCCATGTTTTGAACTTGCAATCCACCACCTTTTCCGGGGTGGTACCAACGCCATCAAAAGCCAGGCGGAAACAGAGCACAAAAGTGAAAGGACTCACCAATGGAGACACAGGGAAGAACCACGCCGCCATGGAATCTGAACTGCAAGTCTTCCCAATGATCTTCTACGTAATGCTCCACCTGGAACACCAATGCTGGGGAAGACAACGACTGTGAGTACAGCCGCCTAGCACACCAGGGAGGGTAGAGGAAAACAAGAGTGACACACACACGCACTACACACACCCGCCATACACATGCCATACACACAACCATATGCATTAGAAAAACAATATGACCATGAAAATCAGGAGAATAATGCAAGGACAACAGGAATTGATGAAAGTGATTGTCATCAGTCCAACTATAAAATCAACAATCCGATTTGGCCATGAAACAGATATGTTGTCTAAAAAAGGGACACTGTCCAGTTCATAGTTCAAAGAGCCGACATGGCCACAGGGCACAGTCCAAGGCCCCACTCTAATCCTGCACCAATCAGGATAGGACACTGCAGGGGTATCAGCTGTCAAATAGGCAGGCACCTCGGGGGGCACCTCAGCCGGATGCGGGAACAAGCCCACTGGTTCTGGAGGGGGCAACATGCCCATTGCTCTTTGTCCTGTCGAGTGCAAGGCCACAGTCTCTCGAGTGGGTGTCTTGCCCACTGGTTCTGGAGGGAGCAACAACATGCCCTGTGCTTTATGCTGGGGAGTGCAAGGCCTCAGTCTCCCGAGTGGGTGAATACCCCACTGGTTCTGGAGGGGGCAACATGCCCTGTGCTTTATCCTGGGGAGTGCAAGGCCACAGTCTCTCGAGTGGGTGTCTTGCCCACTGGTACTGGAGGGGGAAACATGCCCTGTGCTTTATCCTGGGGAGTGCAAGGCCACAGTCTCTCGAGTGGGTGAATACCCCACTGGTTCTGGAGGGGGTAACATGACCTGTGCTTTATCCTGGGGAGTGCAAGGCCACAGTCTCTTGAGTGGGTGTCTTGCCCACTGGTTCTGGAGGGGGCAACATGCACTGTGCTTTATCCTGGGGAGTGCAAGGCCACAGTCTCTCCAGTGGGTGAATACACCACTGGTTCTGGAGGGGGAAACATGCCCTGTGCTGTATCCTGGGGAGGGCAATTCCACAGTCTCTCGAGTGGGTGAATACCCCACTGGTTCTGGAGGGGGCAACATGCCCTGTGCTGTATCCTGGGGAGGGCAATTCCACAGTCTCTCGAGTGGGTGAATACCCCACTGGTTCTGGAGGGGGCAACATATCCTGTGCTTTGTCCTGGGGAGTGCAAGGCCACAGTCTCTTGAGTGGGTGAATACCCCACTGGTTCTGGTGGGGGCAGGCCGCACAGCAGCCCTTGGAGGTTGAACTATATGGCGTCCGTCAGCGGTGATGGCTGCACTGTGGTGGTGGTTGGGGGAGGCTCCTGCTCAGCCCCTGCACCCCCTGATCGCTGCACTGTGGTGGTGGTTGGGGGAGGCTTCTGCTCAGCCCCTGCACTCTCTGATGGCTGCACAACCACGGCTGGTGGTGGGGGCCCTGTGACAGCTGCTGGTGGTGGCAGTGTTTGGCTGGCCGCTCCCGTTGGCGTAGATTGCCTCCTCTCCTCCTGGTCAAAGGTTGGGGATCCCTTACCCTTCCTGGCAGGGGTGGACGGCATCTTACCCCCTCTGCCTGCTGGTGCAAGCTCCTTCCCCTTCTTTCCAGATGGTGCAGGCTCCTTCCCCTTCTTACCAGCTGGTGCAGGCTCCTTTCCCTTCTTTCCAGCTGGTGTAGGCTCCTTTCCCTTCTTTCCAGCTGGTGCAGGCTCCTTCCCCTTCTTACCAGTTGGTGCAGGCTCCTTCCCCTTCTTACCAGTTGGTGCAGGCTCCTTCCCCTTCTTACCAGCTGGTGCAGGCTCCTTCCCCTTCAGTATTGTTGGCCTGGAATCCCTACCAGCACAAGTAGGTGGTGCTACCACTGGGCCCGTGGACTGTTTGGCTGAGGTGCTTGGCTGGGTCCTTGCTACCCTGGCCAAACGGGCAGGATGGGGGGGAGGGGTAGGGAAGAGGTCAATTGTGGAAAGGAAAAGCTTTTTAGGGACGTTGGGGTGGGAAGAGGGAGGAGTAATGGGAGTGGAGGATGAGGCAGTGGTTGTTGGAGGTGTTTGGTGGATTTGGGTGCAGGTGGATGGGCTGTATGCTGTTGTGAGGTGGATGGCTGTTGGGTGTCTGAGTGATTGAGTTTGTGTCCTTTAGGAGTGGACAGACACTGTGGGAGAAGACACAGAGGACGCATGCATGTATGTTGTGGAGGTGTCAGCCAGTAAGATGTGGTGTTCTGCTTGGTGTGGTGATGATGCTGGTAGTGGAAATTGATGTGGTGCATGCAGGTGTGAGTGCAGACGTAACTGGGTGGGAGGTGGAGAAGGAGGAGGGGGTGGAGACAGTGGAGGCAATGGATGTTGTTGTGTTTGCAACTGAATGGTGTTTGTGTGAGTGCTTGTGGGATGAAGTGTGGTGCTTGTGTTTGCCTGTGACACTCTTGGGTGTTGTCATGTGTGCATGCTCGTCTGGCTGTGTGCTTGGGATGGGTTGGGGTCGAGGAAAATGGGACTGGGAAGTGGAAGTTGGAGGGGGAACGGTTGAAACAGGGACAATGGCTACCATCAGAGAGGAGGCCAGAGCTTGAATCGATCTCTATTGATCCGCCAATCCACCGTGAATACCCTCCAGGAATGCATTTGATTGCTGCATCTGGGCTGCCAGCCCCTGGCTGGCCTTCACAATGGTTGTTTGGCCTACAGAGATGGATCTCAGGAGGTCAATAGCCTCCTCACTCAGGGCAGCAGGGCTCACTGGGGCAGGGTCTGAGGTGCCTGGGGCAAAGGAGATGCCCACCCTCCTGGGTGCGCAGGCACGGGCAACTCGCTGAGGGGCTCCTGGGAGGGCAGTGCTGGTACGGGGGTGGCAGCTGAACCTGCAGCTGGGGTGGTCACAGAGGTGTCCGCCACCACCAGGGAGCTCCCTTCGGAGGAGGTATCAGAGTCTGTATTGTCCCCTCCAATCGAGGCCTTGGTACTCCCCTCGCCGTCCGTCCCACTGGTGCCCTCAGCGTCGGTGGACTCTGTCTCCAGGTTCTTGTGGGATGCAGTTCCCTCTGTTATCAGTGCCTCTGCTCCTCCGCTAGATGATGCTAATGCACATAAGGACAGAATGACACAACAAGAAAGGGGGGAGAGAGACAAAGGATACACTGGGTCAATGACTGCACCAACACCACCATTGGCATACACAGCACCCTCACACGCAGGGAACAGGCCTACACACTATGCATGGCACTACCAGTGAAATGGCTAGTGACCAAGGAATGAGGAGGGACACACACCGCCAAATGCAGCACACCTGGGACCCACGCAGCCCTGCCCAGGAGTGAATACTAACAAGCTAGGTAAGCTGTATTTCACATTTAAACCCTTAGCCACCAGAGGACCTACGCTGCTATGTCTGGCCTGGGTTAGGGGCACCCACTAACACACAACCACCACCCAGATACCACCCCACCAGCCGTAAGTTGTAATGATAGCCACTGTACTCACCTCCTTGTGGCTGCTGTGATGTCCTCAAGTGCCCATCCAGCTCAGGGCAGGCCACCGCCAGTATGCGGGCCATCAGGGGGGTCAGGGTCCAATGGGCACCCCTTACTCGTTGGAAGGCCATCCCCAGCTAGGCCTCCGCGGTCTTCCATGCCTAGCGTCTCAGGTCCTCCCACAGTTTCCGACAGCGGGTGCTCCACCTGCCGTAGACCCCCAGGGTCCGCACCTCCTTGGCGATGGCATGCCATATTCCCTTCTTTTGTGCTAACAAGAGTCTTGTCTGCCCTGATAAAACACATGTGCAGCTACATAGCTTTCCCCCAGGTTGAGGATTTGGCCACTGTGAAGGCCGGATTCTATGCAATGGGACATATTCCCAATATAATTGGTGCAACTGATAGAACACATATTGCATTTGTACTCCCCCTCCACCCCCCACCCCAGAATGAACAGGTGTTCAGGAATCGTAAGAGTTTTCACTCCATGAATGTGCAGATGGTGTGCTTGGCGGACCAGTACATCTCCCACGTCAATGCTAAGTATCCTGGGTTGGTGCATGATGCCTTTGTCCTGAGGAATAGCAGCATCCCAAATGTGATGTCCCAGCTACAGAGGCACGGGGTGTGCCCTGGTTCCCACCCAGTATATGTTTGTGTATGCCTATGGTGTTGGCCATGTAGGATACTGTGTGGCTAAATGTTGTCCCTCAATATTTGCAGGTGACTCTGGTTACCCAAACCTGTCATGGCTGCTGACCCCTGTGAGGAATGCCAGGACAAGGGCAGAAGAATGTTATAATGAGGAACATGGGCGAACCAGAAGGATCATTGAAAGGACCTTTGGCCTCTTGAAGGCCAGGTTCAGATGCCTCCATCTGACAGGTGGATCCCTGTGCTACTCACCCGAGAAGGTTTGCCAGTTAGTAGTGGCATGCTGCATGTTGCACAACCTGGCCCTCAGACGGCATGTACCTTTCCTGCAGGAGGAGGAGACTGGAGATGCCCCTGTGGCAGCAGTGGACCCTTAGGACAGTGAGGATGAGGATGTGGACAACAGAACATTGGTGATACGACAGTACTTCCAATGACACACAGGTGAGACAGTGCAACTTTACATTTCTATGAGCATTGTTGTATTCTGTGTGGCATTGCCATGCTGGCATTACCCACTTCTTTGCCCTACTTACTGTTACCTCTGGATATTAGTTTTGCAGGTTTTGGTGATATGACACATTCTCCTGGTGTGATCACAACAGCCAGCTACAGGTCATCAATTCTGTGCTCATTCTATACTGTTAATTTGCAATGGTTGTAGCTGTTTGAATCTATACAAATTTTCAATACATGAAATACTAGTAGTCGAGTTTTATCCAAGGGTGTTTATTGTTGTGCTAAAATATAAAGGGGAAAGTGCAATGGAATGGGGTGATTATGGAAGAAAGTCAAGGGTACTGTTCCAGTCTGTTTGTAGCACAGGTGCAGTGTCCATGGGGACATACGAAGGAGAGCAATGGCAGTTCAAGGTGGACAAGGTGACAGAGTGGGACCCAAGGGGGACAATCAGGAGAGTCTCATTTCCTGGCGGTGGTCTTGGCAAGTGTCTCTGGCTTCTGTCTGGTTCGCAGGGAACGTTTGCGTGGTGGTTCACCTTCTGCAGGGGGACAGGTGCTGGTGGCTGTTGGTCCTGTGGTGGGGCCTCCTGGCCACTAGCGGCAGCGGAAGTGGAGGGCTATTCTGATGACTGGCTAGTGGAAGGGGCCTGCTGGTGTGCTGTTGCCTCCTTCATGATGTTGGCCATGTCTGCCAGCACCCCTGCTATGGAGACCAGGGTGTTGTTAGTGACCTGCAAGTCCTCCCTGATACTGTCCCTCCTGCAGCCACCTATTCTCCTGCACGTTGTCGAGGATCTGGGCCATCGTGTCCTGGGAATGTTGGTAGGATCCCAGGATCTTGGGGAGTGCCTCCTGGAGAGTCGGTTCCCTGGTCCTGTCCTCCCCCTGGGGCACAGCAGTCCTCCCAGTGTCCCTGTTGGCCTGTGCCTCTGTTCCCTGAACGGTGTACCCACTGCCACTGACCCCAGGTCCCTGATTGTCTTGTGGTTGAGGTGTGGCCTGGGGTCCCTGTACAGGTGGGCACACTGCTGATTGATGTGTCCTGGGGACAGAGGTGTGGGTACGCTGGGTGGGTGCTGTGGTGTTGGATCCTGAAGGGGGAGGCTCTATGGTGGTCTGTGATTGGGCTTGGGTGACCGACTGCCCCATGGTCCCTGATGGGCCTGGTAGATCGTCCAGATCCTGAAGTCCAGAGTTACTGTTATCACTGTGGGCCTCTTCTGTTGGGGGACTGGAAAGTGGTGGCACCTCATCTCCTGTGACATTGGCTGGGGTATCTGTGGGGATGTAAATGATGTATTATGCTTAAGGTGTACTTCTGTAGCTTTCCCTCTATGGTTGTTGTTCCCCTGCCAGCTTTTGCTAGTGTATGTTGGTGTATAGTGGTTTCCCTATACTGTGCATGCTTTGGGGGTGACTGTCCATGCAGGGCTGGGAGGGGTGTCCATGCATTGGTACAGCATGCAGCGCTTGGCATTGGGATTAGTGTGATGTGATGGAGTGTGTGGGATGGAGTGGAGTGATGGGAGTGAGGGTGTGTGATGGCATGCAGGTATGGGGGGTGATAATTGTTAAAAGTTGACTTACCAGTGTCCAGTCCTCCTCCAACTCCGTCCAGACCTTCAGGATGCAGTAATGCCAAGACTTGCTCCTCCCATGCTGTGAGTTGTGGAGGAGGAGGTGGGGGTCCACTACCAGTCCTCTGTATAGCGAGCTGGTGTCTTGCTGCTATGGAACGTACCTTCCCATGTCGACCCTTGTTCTTGGATGCTGTTCCACGGCGTTGACCCTGTCCACAATTCTCCGCCATAGTTCCATCTTCTTTGCTATAGATATTTGCTGCACCTGTGCTCCAAGGAGCTGTGGCTCTACCCTGACAATTTCCTCCACCATAACCCTTAACTCCTCCTCAGTGAGATGGGCATGCGTTTGTGGTGCCATGGGTGTTATGTGATGTGTGTTGGTGAGGGTGTGTTGGGTGTGTGATATGGAGTGCGTGAGGGGTGCATGGGTGTGAGTGGTGTGTGTGTCTAGTTTTCGCAGTGGTCTTGGTGTCAGTCTCGTGGCAATGATTTGTAATCAGAAAGGGTTGTGGGTAATGTGGGTGTGTGTTTTATAGTGGTGTGGGTGTGTGGGTGTGGTGTGAGTAAGGGTGTCAGGTGTGTGTTGTTTGAATTGTCCAATGTGATGTTGTTTTGTCTGTGGGTGTCCATTGTGAGCGCAGCGGTATGTACCGCCAATGGTTTACTGCCGTTGAATGACCGCCGTGGTGATTCATGTGTCATAATGTGATGGGCGTTGTTCTGTTGGCGTAACGGTGTGGGTTTGGGGACTGCCAGTTTATCACTGACCTTTGGTCCAGCGGATTTGTGTATGTGGCTATATCCTGTTGGATTGGTGTGTGTGTGTCATAATATGGTGAACGGATATTCGCCAGAGCGGCGGTAAGTTGGAGGCCATCAGCACAGCGGTAAGCGGGGTTTACCACCAATGTCATAATGAGGGCCTTAATACTCTCACACATGGTTGAAAGAGGTGAGTCTACATGAGGAAGCAAGCGCAGAATCCTGCTGCACTGACCCACTTGCCCAGGGCAGTAGGAGCAGTCAGGGGAGGTGTAGTAGCATGCGGGAGCCTCAGGCGGAGAGAGGGTCCCCCCAACGCCACCAGCTGGACAATAGTCAATGAGTGGGTGATCTATCAGTGTAGAGTGATCCTGTCAGGTCACCAGTGTCTCCTCATTGGCATCCGCAGGAAGTAGTGGCTATGTATGGCGAGGTGTCCCTGCAGACAAAGGGCATCATTACGAGATCAGCAGATGGTTTAGGCCATCCGCCAAACTTCCAACGGGGAGTTTGCCGCCATAATGGCTACCTCACCGCGGGCCCATTAAGAATTTCCCACTGGGTCAGCGGGCGGAAACCTGAGTTTTCGTCTGCTGGCCTAGCAGAAAACCCCCAAAGCATTGTCTTTGGCTCATAATAGAGCCGGCGGCAATGCTGTAGGATGCAGGGTGCACCAGCACCCTTGCAATGTTCACTGTTTGCAGAGCAGACAGTGAACATTGCAAGGGTGCTGGCCAGGGGCACATCTGCACTGCCCATGCCATGTGCATGGGCACTGCAGGGGCCCTCCTGCGGTCCCCTGCACCCGTTCTCTGCCAGCATTTTCGTGGTGGTGCTACCGCCATGAAATCACTAGTGGAGAACGAGGTTGCAATCCCCAAGGCAGTGCTGCTTGTTGCGCTACCCTGGGCGATTAGGACCGCTGTAACCATTGCTGACGGCGGCGGTCCGACCACCACCCTGAGTCTGGCAGTCAAGTAACCGCCAGACTCGTAATGACCCCCAAAGTCTCTCAGGCTCTCAAGCAGGCCCCAACAGCGTAACAGAGGTCTGTGCAGATTTAGCAAGTCTGCAGGCTCTATGAGTGCCCCCCCAAGTAGACAAATTGAGTCTGATAGAGGGTGAGGCACCAACGCTCCAAATCATGTGGCACACTAGGTGTGTACAAAGGTCCTCCAGTGTCGATTGGTTTCCGCCTGCTGGGCCCAGCTAGTCTTGGCAGCACTGGTTCATATTTCACCCCTGCAGCAATGTCAGTCAGCAAAAACCACTTAAGTTAGAGCAGGCTCCCGGATGCCCCAGAAGGTCTCCTTCACCCGCCAAGCCCAGACTGTGCCGCACGAAGCCGCACGACTCCAACAGGCTTAAAGTTTGATGAACATGCGTTCCTGCAGTCGGGGGATGACCCAGTCATAGCACAAGGCCGCATCACATCACATGTGCAAAGTGGGCATCACAAGGAACACAGCCGTGGGTGGAGGGCACCTCCTCTATCTCCCCACTCAGGGCAGCCCGGGCTCGCTGCTCATTTCATAGGGGAGAGAACAGATCCTCTTGGCACCTCTTCGGCTGCACTCACCTCCCTGTGTCAGGCAAGGGGGCGGTCCACTATGGTGCACTGCCCTGGTTAGTGCATTCCTCTCATGGGGAGGGAATGTGCTCCTCACCCTCTTTCACCAGGCCAGCAAGCCTCTGCCAACAGGCCAAGAGAGCCCCCTTGTTGCACCTTCAGGAACTGCCAACAGGGAACGCCATAGCCCTTATCTTGATTAACGCTTGGCTCCCGAGCCGAGTACCCTGAGCCATCGCTGGTACCTCCTCTTCACTGACCGGGACATTATGGAAATCCCCAGCATCTTACCACGTGTGGGGAGTATGGCAAAGGTGAGGGGGCTAAATAACTGCTGTCAGGCAGGATTTCCATGGATTATGGACGGGTGACAGGAGCTCCATTAAAAGTCAACCGCCATCTTGGCCTCCTTGGCCACGCCCCAGGAAAGAGATTTGTTTATGCACATTAGGAGGATTTTGTGTAGATTTTATGTTCATTTTGTAGTATTATTCAAAATACTCTTCTGGATTTAACAAGGATTAGTGAGCTATGTAGACATTTAAGTAAAATCACAGATTCAAGATATTATGAACTTAGGATAATAGACAGCTAGCAAATTGAAAATGTTAGTTGCAAACAACTTATTTCTGTAGTAATCAGACACCAGAAATAGCAGACCTTGCGTTTAAGAAAGAGAGCAAAATGATTTTGACAGTACCTTTGAGAAGGAGAAAGGAGGCTGATAATACCACCCATTTTTTGTTTCCTCAGCCAGTCTTCAGCTTTGCAGTCTTTTGACAGGTTCTTCCAAAGGTCAGAAAAGAAGACTCTGAAGCTGGAAAGACTTCATGAGAGCCAGTAATATGGTGCAAAGGTTTGTATAAAGTAGAATACATGCCCCCAGTATAAGGGTGTGGCGCAAATCGTTTGTAAAAATCGTTGTTAGTAGTAGACTGTGATGGAGCTTAAAACGCATCCACCATCTTGGATTGCGCTTGGTGCAGCATTCCCAGGCCTGAGAAATGTTTTAAAAGGCTACTTTTAGTGAGTGGCACAATGCTTCCCACTAGTGGCATTTAATTTTCAGGCCCTGGGCACCCATTGTACCATAAATTAGGAAATAAATTAAATGCACCAATCAGGTGTAAGCCAATTGTACTATGTTTTAGGGGGAGAGCACGAGCACTTTCACACAGGGTAGCAGTGGTCAAGTACATAGAGTCCTAAAAGCCAACATTATGCAGCTCTTTTGGTAACACAGGGCCTGATTACGATCTTGGTGGAGGGGTTTATTCCGTAACAAAGTGACAGATAACCCATCCGCCAAATTACAATTCCATTATATCTTATTGTAAGAGGGATAGGTGGAACTATGGCTTCGGAGACTTGGTTGATTTCTGAATCTTGAAGTTTTATTAGAACATAAAAACAACAAAAAACAAAGTTTAGATCAGTTTCTCTTAGGTGGAGCGGATCTTTATGGGTATACGTCTACTGTCTCTGTTTTTATTCTGTTCTTCAGAATTGGAATGATGAGGTAATTTCCCTTTTTTTCTTTTCCAGGAGCTTCTCCCGCTGGGTGTCGCCGCCAATCCCCTCGGAGGAAGGAGCACACAAAATGCGGTATGTGGGTCTCAGGCCAAAAGTGTTACCTTCACCATAACACCCAAGGTGCATCATGAGGGTTGGTTCTCAGTGAGTCAACAGAATAGTGTTGAGGATCATAGGGTAGAGGTGTATGTTTTTAGCGGGGATGCCCCAGGCACTTAGCGTTGTGCAAAAAAAGACTAAACTTGAATGTATGTCTTTTTGTATAGTCGGTGAACCACTCAACTAAAAGGTCCATGAGTTCAGATCTCTCCCTCTCTTTTATCAATCTAGGAGAAGGAAAAAAATATAAAGGCTCTAAAAAAATACACAAAAATTTAACGGGAGAGAACCAAAGGAAGAGAGAGAAACAGAAAACAAAACTCTCAGGTGCCTGCCCCCTCCCCAGCACTAGCCACAAATCTCCAGAGTTGTGGCGGGCTCAGGGGCTTCAACTGGCGACATCTACCAGTCTTCGTACCAGGCTTCTGGTAACTCCTCATTTTTGGTACCACTCTCGTTTTCCTCGTTCTGGCAGCGAGGCTGGCCACTTGTCTCTTCTCCCTCCTGCTCATGGTCCACTTCAGTGTGGGCTTCTTCACAGCTCTCTCCATCGGCACCTCCACGGTTTTCCTTGTGTCTCCCTCCTGTGTCTCTTTCCCTGCACGGCGTCTCTGGTGATAATCTCCCAGACACGGTCTCCTTTTTCAGCTGATCAGTTCCTCTTTGTAGGTCCCGTACTCCACCTTGTGCATCCTGCAAAAGCAAGGTTTCCTGTCCTCTAATGCTTTGTCCTTTTTACCTTTTAGCTGCTTCTGGCTGCACTTTGTGAGGCAAGGGAGACGGGGACTCAGGGCGAGATTATCAGGTAAGGAGGGGGCACGGGAGGGGGCTCTTCACACTTATGGAACTCATAATACAGCGGACGGAATATCATCACGTTTGTGACAGAGTATTCAATTTGCCAAGATCGTAATCACACTCACAGTCTTTGAGATGCCCTGTGGGACAAGAAGAGTGAAAGCTTGATATCTATGTTTCACTCCTAGTTTTACAAACACCTGTGTAATTTCCTTTATAAATACAATTGTTTGTACCATGGCCAATTTCTTTTTCTGATTGCGTCGCATCACTGACCTCAGAGTCTGCATTATCTAACCATGTCCCAGCATTTCTCACAAGTCTTCCCAGATTCCAATTTCTCTCATCACCATCTCATGTTTTTTGAGCATTGTGGAATATTTTAATAACCTTCATTGGTCCGGTAAGTTTTGATCATTTACAATTTCCAGTAGGAGCTCTAGTTTTACCAGTTCTCCTACTTTCAACTCTAAATGTTTGGTGTTGTATTATCGTACCACTTCTTACACTCAGTTTGTAATTTTATTTCTCTCTGCCTCTAATCTTGACTCATACGAATACTGATCCATCCTTTATGCCATCTCATTCAGCCAGGAACTAGCTTAATGTTAGGTTTCTCTACGGATTTTGATGACGAGGACTCAGTCAAGCAAGTGTTACAACTAATTGAGGTGGTTTGTGGATCTGACACCTCTACACTTATTGCTATGTGGTGGATGAAAGATATATGTGACTGAAGAACCAATTTTCAAAGGAACATTGAATTATGCTGTGAACTATTAAACAATGGAAGGCGCTAAACACTGCCAGTGATTCGATTGTTGGGTATCTCATCCCACTCATTCACCAAAAATAATGGATAACAACTGCAGTGTACACAGTGTGATTGACATACAACATCTGCTGTCCATACCTGCACCTCCGCGTGCACTCAAAAGTCAGCACATACTCTGTCACGGCCTCAGGGCAATGGGAGCTCTCTCCTCTGCACTATGTTTATGCTGTATGACATATTCCAACCTCAGCATGGGAACCATCTTGTTTGGGCTAGGATTCTGTGTTAACGTGTCATCATACTGTGGCAGAAAACATACGCCATTTTGGATTGGGCGAAAACCTAAAAGAAGCTTTCCATGTTTGTGTGTGTTGCTGGATCTTTGTATTTGTGCTCATGTGCACACAATAATGCATACACCATTTCTCAGCACTTAACATTTTACGTACATGTATTTATTTCTTGAACACCTGGTGAGATGCTCATCCAGAATTTATGAAGGGTAAAGAGCTAATCGTAGTCTATGATAGCTCCAAGTTCCTATGTTTTCTCAGTTTTATTTGAGATTGTGAATCTTCATAGATTCACATGGTTATATTATTGCTCCACCATTGTTTTTGTCTCAAGCAGGCACTCCACCCATTGAAATGGAAGCCTGGGTGGGTATGTTTGACAAGTATATTGAGGTACTAGAAAGTCTTAATTTTGTCCCAGTAGAAGTGTCGTTGCTAAGTGCTCTTGGCAATGAAGATCAACAAGTGTTCAAGTATTTACTGCAGCTTTTGATCTAAATGCCAACCATTTGATAATGAGTTTAAAGAAGCAAGGAAAATATTTGAGAACAAACTTGCTAAAGAGGTCAACTTGGTCATGGTGATGTGTAAATTATACAATCAACCACAATATGAGAACAAATCTGTTGACAGATTTGTGGCTAGGCTCTGTGAAGTTTCTGTGAAACATTGCTTTGTAGCTATGACTGATAAACCCATTCAAGATCAACTTATAGTAGAGTGCTAGAGCAAATGAAATGCAAGAACAGCTTTGGGCAATGCTAAACCAGTCTCTTAAGGATGCTGTTGATATTGCCAAAATGGTGGAGGAATCTGAGTATTTTATGTAAGTGATGGTAAAAGAAGATAGAAGGATGAATGGTATTTCAGCTGCTTGTACCAATGTTGGTGTATATGCTGATGTGAATGCTGTCTTGAATTCTGTCAATAAACTATTGTGGAGTAATACCCCACTTAGGAAAGAATGCAATATGTGTGGAAGTACATTTCATGGATTGAAGAATAGAAGTTGCATAGCAATAGGCAAAGATTGTAGAAAAGATGCTTGCAAGAGACATTTGTGCAAAGACATTATTAAAAACAGAATAAGGGTTGTGAGTGAAGAACTGTCCAGTGATCTGAGTAGTGAAAGAGTGTGGGTTCTGACCAAGTACATAAAGAGAGGATGCATAGACAAAAAGCTGAGTTTTTAATAAATGCTACGGAAGTTGAACTTATGGTAAACTCAAGGTCCATGTACACGATTTTACCTGAGAATTCAGGAACATCTAATCAAATAATGGTAGTTCAAGACATGGAGCTTTCTGTCAATATAAATGGGGCAGAGGATGTTTTTGTAGACAGATTAGGATAATTGAAAAAGAATGTACATGAGATGGGAAACACCCGGAACAACGACTCTTAAACCACGAAGTCGTGGAAAATGAAAGCGAAACAAAGGTTTCTTTTTCCACGACTTCCTGGTTTTCATGCCTTAATCACGCATGTGTGAACCACATACGTGCGTGGTTAAGGCACGAAGAAGGGAGTCGACGCAGTGAAGAAGGAAGCAAGTTGGGCTGGGACTGGGGCTGCTTTTTTGGGGGTGGGGTGGGGGGCTTGGGGTGATTAGGGTTTGGGGGGGAGGGGGAGTCAGGGTTTAGTTTTTAGGGGTGGGTTGGGGGGTTGGGGTGCTTAGGTTTTAGGGGCGGGGTGGGGAATCGGGGCATTTTTAGTTTTTGGGGGTGGGGGCTCGGGCGATTAGGGTTTAGGGGGAGGGGAGGTCAGGGTTTAGGTTTTAGGGGTGGGTTGGGGGGTTGGGTTGCTTAAGTTTTAGGGGCGGGGTGGGGACTCGGGTATTTTTAGTTTTTGGGGGTGGGGTGGGGGGTTTGGGGTTATTAGGGTTTGGGGGGAGGTCAGGGTTTAGCCTTTAGGGCTGGGTTGGGGTGCTTTAGGTTTTAGGGGAGGGGGTTGGTGTTATGGTACTTTTGGGGTGGGGGTTCGCGGTAATTTTTATGGGTGGGGGGCTAGGGAGGAAGCATGCTGGAAACATGCATGCTTATCACTAATGCCTTTAAAATGAAAACTCATTTTAAAGGCATTCGTGGTAAAGGCATTAGTGATACCAACAAGTTTGTTGTTCCGAACTAGTTGTTGAGCCATGGGTACTTGAGGCACTCATGGTTTCGACATATACCCACATGAGATTAGTCTTAAACCAGACCCCAAACATATTTAACACAAGGTGTGAATGGTACCTACTGTAGCATGTGATGAAGTAGGGAAAATGCTGTATGAAATGTTAGAGGATTGAATTATTAAATCAGGAGAGGTTGATGATTGTTTAAGATTCTGTGTCGACTGCAGATCTTTAAATCAACATATTGTGTTTAACACTTTTCCTCTGCCAAATATCAATTAATTGAGTTTGTTGTTAGAAAGAGGTAAATATTTTTCTAAACTGGACCGTATCAGCAGATCCAGCTGCATGATTACTCGATACAATTTACTGTGTTCATTACTATGGGAGGTACTTTTCTATTTACACACATGCCCTTCAGTTTATCTTCAGCTGCCAGTGTCTTTTTCGGAGAATTATATCAGGTGTTTTTAAAGGGAGGCACAATACTGTTTGTTTTCAAGATGAGATTTTGATTTTTGGGGTAACCATTGAGCAACATAATTTAGTTCTCAATTAAGTTTTGCACAGATTTGCTGAAGCAGGTGTCACATTGAGGAATGACAAATGTTCATTTTTAGTGGAATAGACTGAGTATTTTGGCAACGCTATATCAGCTGGAAAGGTAAAACCTAAAAGTAATCTGTTGAGTGCTATCAAGCTGTTTCCTTCTCCATCTCATAAAGATCAATTGAGGTCTTTTATGGGCCTCATTGAATATTATTCCAAATGTGTTGAAAGATTTGCTGAATAGTCTAAATGTTTGAGAGGAGTTTTGAGAAAAGGATGCAATTTTGTGTGGGGGAAGAACAACAGAAGTGTTTTGATGTGATCAAAAATGAGATATGCATTGCTGATAGTTTGGTTCCATTTGTTACCAGACTGAAATTGATTCTCACTGTTGGTGCCAGTGCAACCGGTGTGGGTGCTGTTCCTTCACAATTTCAAGGACAAAAAGAGAAACCAAATGCATTTGCTTCAAGGACTCTGACGAGGTCTGAAATGTATTATTTTGTTATAAAATGTGAAGCTCTAGGTGTGGCTTGGGGTGGTGGAATATTTCCAGACATACTTGTGGGGAACACAGTTTTTGTTAACTACAAACCATGAGCCATTAGTCACAATTTTGCTCCCAGGTGTGGGTGAGAAGGGGGTCTGTGAGATTGGTTAAACTAGCTACAAGAGAACATTTTCAAGGATGGAAAAAAGCTTGAGCTGATTGTCTTTCCCATTTGTCGGTTGATTGGAAGCTTGTAGATGCTCAGCCTGTAATTGCAAGAGAGACAGCAGGTATGGTAGCATCTGTACAGGATGCTGTAAGTTGGGGTGCTGAAGCTTTAACTATTCATAACTGTGTGTGAAATGGATAGTGATGTTACTTTGAAAGAAGTTGTGCACTTAGTCTTATTGAGTAGCAGGGGAGAGAGCACAGTTGGACTTCCCCAGAGGGTGTATATTAGAGTTTTAGAAGAACTTGCTGTTTGTGAGCACAAATGATTGATAAGAGGTGAGGGGTTTGTGCCCAAATTGGGGTTACGTTCAAGGCTAATCAATGTAGCACATGAAGGTCATCTGGATCAAACCTTGACACAGAAAAGGTTTAAATCAGAATTTTGGTGGCTGGGTTTGGGTCATCGGGTAGCATTGCAGGTGGAAAGGTGCATAGATTGTGAGGAAGGTGAGAAAAACCTAAAGGTTGGTTGGTGTATAGTTAGAAATTAGCCATACTGCGGAACTAGGAAAACCATGGCTCACAGTGTGATTTCATTGGGCCCAACAGTGAACTCAGAAATTACTTGCAATATGCTATGGTAATTGTTGATGTCCATTCTAAGTTGTTATGTGTCAAGTTTATGAAAGAAGTTACCACTGCTGCGACTCATAAAAATCTAGAATTAAGATTTGCTAAAGAAAGGATTCTGTTAGTTAATGTAATAGATTGATTAAAGGAACTATTCAAATGGCATTTGCAAATGGTCAGGATGTGGACAGAATGGCATTAGATATGGTGTGGGCATATTGCACTACAAGCAATAAGTTTACTCAGAAATCTCTGTTGTTGTTGATGCGTGTGTGGCTCCCTGGCAAAGAAGAACATATTTACCAAAATGCATCAGCAAGTGGCCCAGATTATTCTTGTAAAAACATATTTACTCTTTAAGAACTCAATTTTCACGTATTTAAATCCCAGCATCTGCTAAGGCCGCCACCACAGCGGTGTTACAGTCCAGTGGAAAAATCACCAAGTTTGACCAAATCCCAAAAAACTGCCATATACCTTGAACATGTATGGCAGCTTGCCAATTTTATCTACAGAATCTACCATGAAAAGATAGATGTTGCCAACAAAGGAAATGTTTTTCATCCCATTCACTACACCAGCACAACTTAATGACCATAGGATCACATGTGACCTCACATTTAAATGGTTCAAGACAGAGGCAGGGGGGCAATCATGTTTCATATCCATCGGAGACTGGAAGGGTTTAGAGAGTAAATCACTCGCTGTATCCTTCACAAGTGGTACTTTATAGAGAAGTGTTATCCAAACCAGGCACCTCAGAAATGTCCCTAGGATGCCAGACAAGAAGGGCCATCCCACTGAATCAAATTCCTCCCTGAATCTAGTATGAAAGGGACACTATTCTGGTATATTCCATACGATTATGGAGGCAGTGTGAGTTGAACTTTGTTGTTCTGTTGCTCTGTTTGGCATAAAGCCTGACTGGTGAGAGTGTGAAGCCCTCTGACAAACTTAAGAAGCTAGTAAGACATGATTTTTGCAAGGACATTAGTTATTGTATTTAGGACTGAGATAGAATGGTAAGACGTAATTAGTCTTTAGGCTTCTCCCTTTATATATAAGTGTTAAGAGTGTTCACCAATGGGTCAAGGACAAATCTAGCCTCTTTCTGTTGATCCTGAAACGCATACAGCATTTATGTCACTGTTGGGTTGGGCAGTCATTCAACCTATTCTGTCGGGAGAAACCCTGGCTCCGGTGCCTTACTTGCTTTTGATCTGATAACGCCCTCCCTTCAGCATCTAAACCAGGGAGACAGGACATGCCCATGTGACAGTGTCTTTTTCAGAGCTCTGCAGTCTTCATACTGCAAGGGGCTGTTGGGTTGCACTGCGGCCCTGCAGTCAATCTCTACTTATCAGGGGCTTGACGGTGACCTCACGGAACCAATTTTAAGCCCCATACACCACTGCCTCCCTTCACAACACCAGCTGAGCAGCCAATGTGCCCCTCTGCGGCCTTAACATGGTGGCCAGGGTGGCATTGTAGAGTTGGCGAATGTGCGGCTCCAACAGCGGCCTGACCACGATCCGCATCAGTGACCACATTCCAGCCCCCCCGTGACTGAAGGACCACATATGGAGAAGCAGCTTGCCTGCTTGGTGATTGTGCTGCAAAGGCGCCCGTGGGGCTGATCAGCAATGGCAGCAGGTTGCATGGGGGCCGGGGGCCCTGTTGATATCAGCGCTGGAACTGGCGCACGCTGAACTGGGTGCTGCTGAGAGCCGGTGCATGACATTTCTATCGGAGCACAGTGCATAGACTGACGGTCCCGAGAAAAGCGCTGCACTGGCTCCATAGGGCCGCAGGACTTGGGACCCCACCAGAAACTCAGCATAAGTGCAGAAAAAGCACGCTCTCTTCTCTCGGTGCCAGCAAGGACACCTTTGCCACATAGGGATTCCTCATCTTAGGCCTCTCTACACCTGGTGCCCAGCTGGGTGAGCTTTGGGACAACATCCTCTACCCTCACCTGTGCAACTGCGGTGCCCACACGCTTTGACCCCTGGCACAACCATAAAAGTGACACTGGCTGGGTAAGGACTTTTGGAATGCCCCGCGGGCCTGCTGGCCTGTGACATCCATGGTCAGTGAACATAACTAGGGGGACAATGCACTGGGGTGTCAATAGAGGAGATTTGGGGGTCGATTGTGCCACTGGGCACTTACATTTTGGGGCTTTGCGTGATTTGCGCCTCACTCCAGACAGCGCCTTCTTTCTGCTTTGTTGCTCCATAGGCAACCCAAGCTCATTACTTCCAGCCACCTCAGCCTACTTTGGCGGGGACACCTCACTCTCTCGTGGGTATATTTCGGAACCTTAATGCCCTCAGAACCCGAGTGGCTGCTTAGGGGCTGCACAATGTGATCAAGCAAGCTCTGCTCTACCGGGGTGCTAGTGCCTTTCTCTCTTTTGCCAACATGGAGCCTTCTGCCCCTGGGGACAGCCAGTGAGACACTGGAGTCCACAAAGACGGTCTTGCTGGATCTCAAGGACCTTTCCCATTAGCCTAGGCAGTACCAAGCGTAATTATTTTGTCCACCCCCATAGCAATAAAATAGAAGCAACTCTTAAAAACATGTTTACTAAGCCCTCCTCAAAGAAGACAGACCTTGGGGGAGCATGACTGCACCTCCTCTTCGGCCTATATCGCCCCAGCTACAGGGTCCCAGGAAAATGACACACCCGTCACCTGGACCTTTTTGGAAAATCTCTTTGGAGCCCCAAGGGAAGAACTAGCTGCCTTAAAACGTGACATAGCAACAGAGGTCGAAGACATGAAGAAGGATGCTGGTCAGCTGGGCCAGACAGTCTGTGGCCTGGAAGAGTCTGGTGATTCGTGGGAAGAGGAGCTTGAGGGCTACAGGAGAGAATTACTAGAGCTGAAGAATAAGAAGGCAGAACTCCTCTACCAGCTGAAAGACCTTGAAAATCGTTTTTGTCGATCTAACATGTAAATCAAAGGAGCCCCGTTACAAGCAGACTCAGGGAAACTTGAGGACTACGTCACCCACCTGTTTTGCCATGTGGTGCCCGAATTGGCAGAGCAGGAAATAATCTTGGACCACACTCACACAGGTGGCGCCCAGCCAAATCCCTTGGCATGCCTCAGGATATACTCACCTGCCTCCACTTTTATTATCAGAAAGAAACCATCATGGCTGCAGTGAGTGACAGAAACAAAATAGAAGAGAAAAATATGGCTATATCAAGACCTTCTCCAGTAACACTACAACCTCGCAGGTCTTTTTGCCCCATAACTGACTTGCTGCGGGGACAAAGGATCCAATACATGTGGGTACACCCCGTTAGGCTCATTTTTGTATGGAACAAGACTCATAGTATACGCACTCTGGAGGAAACCCACTAGTTATTAGATACGGAAAAACTACAAGAGGAAGACAGTGATCAGCGTCCAATGAGGACTGCCACGGGGCCGGCTGCAGGTCCTTGCCACTCTTCTCGTCTGACCAAGAGGCATTTCAATAAACCGACTGACACCGAAAGCCGTAAGGAGAGAGCTGCCCTTCTGCATCAATTACATCTATAGGATAACACATCAAGACCCAAAAATTAGTGAACAGACCATGACCTTCAACCAGTCAGGACAAGCGGAAGGCCATCTTTTGCAGACTGAGTAACTACCTATCAGCAACAACATTGTGCTGCCTCACCCCCCTATCAGACTTTTTCATTGTAGGCAGAGTTTCCACCTCATCTTACTGCAGAGATGAATGATTCTGAATCTCATCAACAACACTTACCCTTTGTTGTTTGACTATTCTGCTTCCAGGAGGAGAACGTTCCAGTTTTACTGTTATGTGTTTTCTTCCCTTCCCCCTTGCTCGACACCCCCCACCTTGACAGACAGGCTATATCCATTGCTGCCCATAGTAGTACATGGAGGGTGCCACAACAGTAATCGCACCGCCCCTTCCAATTTAGAGCAACACAGCCCACACTGTCCCATTGTTAAGTTATTAAGGGGGACCGCCAGGGCCACAAATGATGGAAGCACCGCCAACAGGCTGGCGGTGCTTCAATCCCCATTCCGACCGCGGTGGTAAAGCCGCGGTCGGATTGCCGGGGCAGGCGGTCATCCGCCGCTTTAGCCCCGGCTGGGAGAATCCGCCAGGGCAGCGCTGCAAGCAGCGCTGCCCTGGGGATTCTGACCCCCGTACCGCCAGCCTGTTTCTGGCGGTTTTCACCGCCAGGAAGAGGCTGGCGGTAACGGGTGTCCTGGGGCCCTGGGGGCCCCTGCACTGCCCATGCCAATGGCATGGGCAGTGCGGGGGCCCCCTAACAGGGCCCCGGCTTGCTTTTCACTGTCTGCATGGCAGACAGTGAAAAGCGCGACGGGTGCAACTGCACCCGTCGCACCGCCGCAACACCGCCGGCTCACTTGATTAGCGCCCGCCGGCCCAGCGGGAATGTCAGAATGGGGGCCACGGAATTTTGGCTGCGTGGTGGCCAAATGGTGGTTTTCGCCTGGCGGGCGGCAGTAGCCGCCCGCCAGAGTTGGAATCACCCCCTAAGTCTTAATCTACAGGGTCTCAATGCACTGGCGAAGTGGACAGCACTTCTCTCATTAGTTAGAGACTGTGGGAGTTATTACATCTTTGGAGGAGGTGTTAATCCGTCCCAAAAGTGACGGTAAAGTGATGGATATACCACCAGCCGTATTACGAGTCCATTATATCCTATGGAACTCGTAATACAGCTGGTGGTATATCCGTCACTTTACCGTCACCTTTGGGATGGATTAACACCTCCTCCAAAGTTGTAATAATCACCTGTAAGTGTGACATCTGCTTGCTTCAAGAAACACACGTCCTCCATACAGACTGGAAACACCTGCTGGTTTGACCATCAGTACTTTTCCTCGAGACCTGGGAAGAGGGCGTGAGTAGCGGTACTGATAGCCTCACACTGGGAAAGGCACTACTGATACAGTCAGAACTGTCTGGTAGGCTTATTTCTCTATGGGTAGAGTTGAGGGGCCATACCTTTACAGTTGCCTCGGTCTACACCCCGAACAAACATCAGGAGGCCTCTCTTAAAGATGCACTGGGGCAAGTGGAGGCCACAGAGGATGCAAACATACTCATGGAGGGTGATTTTAATAAAGTTGGCGAAGCCTTAATGGACAGGTCTGCACAAAGGTTAGGGCAGGCAGGAGCCCTCTCGGCAGCAAGCTAGAAATGACTGTCGGACATGGGGCTAGTAGACAACGAAAACATACACATTCTTTTCATACGTTCAATAGACATATGCTCAGATAGATCTTTCCTAACTTCCCCACACCTTACTTTAGCTACAACATAAGTAGATATTGGAGTAGTGGCCCTCTCTGACCATTCACCTATCACTTTCATGCTATAACTACCCAGAGGGGCACCTCATCAGTGCACCTGGTGCTTAAATCCCAAACTGCTCACATATGACTCTAATATCTTCAAAATCACTGACATCATATGTGGCTTTTTGGAAACTAAGGATACAGAGGACACTCTTGTGGCTCTATTACGGGATATCCTGAAGGCAGTCATCAGGGGCCACTTCATTGACATGTTGGCTAAGCTCAATAGGGATAGGAGGGACAAACACACACACTTAGAGGAAGAAATAACAAAACTAGAAGATGTACATACACGCAAAGGCTCCCTCAAAACAAGACGTCTAACCTCGACAGCCCGCAAACAACTTAGGACCCTAGACATGGACAAGGCAGCGTATGCTCTGTTGTGCAACAAGCAGAGATACTATGCTTGGGGTAAGAAAGCTGGCCACCTCCTGGCTCAAAGGCTCCGTGCCCAAACTAGGTGATTGAGATCGTGGAGAAACAAGGTAACCGAGTTTACCAGGATGAACAGATAGCACAGGAATTAGAACAATTTTACTCCACCCTATACACAGCAGAGGCACTCGATACAGTTGCTGCTACAGAATAACTAGCCCAGGCCACAGGGTCCATACTGTTTGAACATGAGACTTCCAGTCTAGATAAGGATATTCACCCTGATAAGCTACTTGCAGCCATACAATGCCTACCTTTAGTCAAAGCGCCTGGACAAGACGGCTGCACCTCAGAATTTCATAAGGTGAAACCCTTGCCCCCCTCCGAGCGTGCATGTACAACTCCTTTAGTGACTCTGGCACCCTTGTGGACTCAATGAGGATGGAGACAACAACGGTCCTCCCTAATCCAGGTAAGGACCCAGCATACTGCGCTTGATACTGGCCCATCACTTTGCTAAATGTTGAGGTCAACATTTTTCCTGGCATCTCATCTGGCTCCTTACATGCAAGGTCTTATTGAGCTGGACTAAACAGGGTTCATACCTGAGAGAAGCTGCAGCGACAAGACTGGGACCTTTGCCACCACCTTGATAAGACACAGCACTCACGTTTGCCGGCCTCCTATTGTCTATCAATGCCGAGAAGACCTTCAACCACGTGCACTGGCCATACCTTCAATTGGTGTTAGTCAAATTTGGATTGGGTACACCATTTATACACTGGGTCAGGTGTGACTATTCAAACCATGTGGCCAATGGGTTAATGGGATGATGTCCCAAACGTTTAGGGTGGCATGGGGCTCCCGTCAGGGTTGCCCATTGTTCCCACTATTATTTTCCCTCTACATGGAGCCTTTTGCAGAACAGGAGTGCCTGCACCCCTCTATAACGGGGATACCGATGGGGCAGAGATCCTAAATTAGATTTATATGCTGAAGATGTCATGCTCATGGTGTCACGGTCACTTGCCTCCCTACCATTCCGTCTGTATGAAATGGAAGAATTTGGACAGGCTTTTCGGGTTAAAATTAATCTTCAGGAAATCCAAGCCCTTAACCTCACCATTTCTAAAGATGACCAAACTAAACTTGAGCATTTATTCCCACTTCAGTGGTCTACCCAAGGTGTTAAGTACCTGGGCCTACAGATACAACCCATGACAGGGCATACCTCACATGACACCTACACCACTCTCCTTTCCAACATTAGATCTGAACTTTTCTCATTGAAGAAATACATGCTGTCATGGATAGAGAGAATGGCAGAGGTCAAGATGACCTTGCCCCCCAAAATACTGTATGTCATGCAGACACTGCCTTTAGAGCCCCTGCCACACCTTTTGGACAAATTACACCACATTATAATCTACTTTATTTGGGTAAGAAACAAGGCACGTATGGCAAGGAAACAGGCATACCTGAGCCACGTGGAGGGGGGATTAGGTATACCACACCTTGAGTGGTATTACCAGGCAGCGCAGCTCAGATATTTGATGGAGTGGACCAGAAAGAGCACTGAGAAACACTGGTGCTTCATCAGCCACCTGGTTGCAGGGATACGCATATGGAAGATACCGTGGCTCCCCAAAGTAAATCGCCTGAGAGGACTTTATACATCTCCTGTCACTAGGGTGACAGTGGGAGTGTGAGATGAGGTTCAAGAAACATGACACCTTTCTTCCCGCACATCGTCTCTTACCCCATATATAGGCAATCCAGACTGCCCCCCTGCATCACAGGGATCTACCTTTCTAACATGGCAAGAAGACAACTGTAAGAGGGTAGGAGATTTTTTAGATGCAAACAGCATTCTCAACTTCACTCAATTATAACCTTCTCTCCACTGCATATTGGCAATACATTGCCCTCCACCACTGGATCTTTCAACTACACATCCACCCCATGCCAGCCAACTCCTTATGCCGTTCAAAAAATGACTTCTTATGCCCCTCTCCGACAAAAGCATTCTTTTAGACATCTATACATTCACCTCACTCCTTAATTGGTGTAATCACCAAATCGTTGGCACAGAGGAGAAGGGAAGCGCACCTTCACACCTAGGGAGTGGCATGACATTTAACACAGAGCACGCCCCTCAGCCTGGAGCACAATGGGCAAATAAATGTTTCTCAAAATAGCCCATTATTGGTATTCAACCCAAGCTAGGTAACTCAGTGGAAACCGGGTGGTGATTCTACTTGCTGGAGACACTGGCTAAACAGGCAGCTTGACACATTTGTGTTGGCATTGCCCAAGATACATTAGTTTTGGTCAGAGGTTCTGGCAGATATTGATGGCATACACGACACAGAACTGCCTAGATGTCCTCGCTACATCTTACTAGGTCTTCCAAATGCTTTAACCTACTCCTTGAAATCACTGTGAGCACGATCCAACACTCTGGCACTGGGAGCGGCCAAACAGGTCCTGTTGCCCCGTTGGGGCACAGATGCTATCTGGATTGACTATACAAACTATGGGAACACCGGGGTATGGAGAAACTGACAGCAGTAGTGCCCCAGGACACCCGTTACCGCCAGCCTCTTGTATCCACCAACTCTCTTCTCTTCCTCCCCTTTGCTGAGCCAGGTGAGGAGTTTGTCTGCTTTATAAACTGACCTCAGTTGTCCTCCTCTGGGAGCTCAGGCAGTGTGCCCTAGCTTCATTGTTTACCAAGTTCTGATATTCAGCCTTCTTGGTTATATGGCATTTCTTAACAAGCCTGTCAGAGACCTCTTGTATTCATTCTCCATGGTTACCAAATATTCCCCCAGAGACAGGAGATAAAAAAGCCATCTACCCAAAAGAGCAAGTCAAAGTACATTGAAACTGAAGCATAGTCCTCTTTGTGGCATTGGACGAAAAGTAAAAAAGTAGATTTGCTTTGGTCAAGTCGAGCAAGCGTTTTACTATGCACAGCTTGAATGCTGACTAGCGTCCTGCATTTCTGCTTCAATCCTTAGCTACTCTACCCTCTGCAGTTTTTAGATGTGATAACTAACTGAACGCCTGGGGTCATTCATGCCGACTTCCACAGAATAGTGCGGCTAAAATTGTTGGTGAAGAATCAATCAAATCAAATCACAAAATGAAAATATCTATCTGAGAGCCGCCTTTTTGCTGTGTTTCCTTATTATTTTAATTTTTGGAATCTGGACACCTGGTGTTTGACATTTTGAGCAGCTGTTGCCTGCTAATCAGTTCTAAGCTGCATGTGCTCTCTTCTACAAGTACAAATATTGTTCTGTGGTTAAAACACAATATTTGATACCCAGGTAAGTCAACAGTATTCAAATGGTTTGCACAAGTGTACAAAATGTAAACATCTGATGAAAGATTGAAAGAGATGTTTACCCTGCTTATATATTTGGAAAACAAGTAAAATATACTTAATCGCACATTTGTGAAACAGATTGCAGGCTTAGATTTAAAAGAACTGAAAAACATTTGTGTTAAAATTGCTACGTGTGACACTTTGGTAAGTCAGGTGTAAGTGTGTGCAAGACTTTTAAACAGATGTTCAAATCTTGGCTGTAAGCTTGAAGGAGCTGTTTTCTCCACTTACATCTACAAAAAGGAAACATGATTAAGGCACGCATTGGTACAGCTGATTGCAGGCCTGCAGGTTTTCCACCGCTGCCAAAACACAATTTTATGTCTTTATTAGAACACAGTGACAAAGTACAAACGTGCAGTGTGCAGATAAAAATATATGGTAACATCAATGGAAACACTAGCTTTTGACTGCCCGCACTCCTATCCTGTGAGTTGTCTATGTGGCTGCCTAACTTCAGAAACAGTGTATACAAAGACTGAGAGAACACTTTTTCAATGGCTCAGTCACCTGTGGTTGCCACCTACCTGACCTCCCCTTGACCCACAGTCTGCAGGATGATGATCTGTGGCAAGGGAGATATCTGCTTTCTCCACCCATGTCACATCTCCCAATCAAAGAAAGACATAGCATTTGCTCAACCTGTGTGGAAGGAACATACCAACACCGAAGGAAGCAGCAAGGACTTGGAGAAGAGGAGAGTTTCATCTTGGAAGGAAGGGCTGGCTAGCCATTGGCAGAGTTTAGAAAGAGCTGGAAGAGAGAAACAGAGGAGAATCTGAATGCTACCATCTCTGGAATAACTGGTGCAGTAAATCATTTTGTGAACCAGGAATTGAGTCAGGCATTTGAAAATATATTGGGAAGAGAAACTTCAAGAACTTTATTTCTATTTGCTTAGGGTCTGGCCATCTATTGCATTCTGAGCTAGTCTTTTGAAAACCCTTATCTAAACAATCTCAGGGAGAGAATTGCCTGGCATAGAACAAGAGAAGAAGACTAGGCTGCTAGATGAATTTCCATTTACTTGACAGAGGATTGTGGGGAGACTGTTGTCTCTAGCTCTGCCTCTCATATCTGTGACTGAAAGTGCCAAAGACCATAGTCCATTGTTGACCAACAAGAAAAAGGGGTATTCAGCTGTGTTCAGTAGAGGCTGCTTGCTGTGGAACATCTCTTCTAAAGCTCAATTTTAGGGACATCCAAATGGTTCTGGATACTGAGGGACCCGTGGAAGAGAACAAATAGCTCAATGGCTAATAGATATTTCTTCGACCAGCCTATGTGAAACTTCTTCCCTTTGTCTGGGAGTGGAAAAGGCCAAAAAATACATGTTTATTGGGCCTGAACCTAATCTGGAGTTGTGAGGAGCCTTCTTCAGCTGGAGCATGCATCCTGGTGTCTAGGAAGACTTCTATGAAAAATGTTCAGCTTTCGAGGACTGGTAAAACGTGTCAAGCATATTCAAAGAAGTAAGGACCTCTCCAGCTACACTTTAATAATTTGTCCTGCTCAAAGCTTTTGACAAGGATTCAATGCTAATGTGGGACCCCAGAAAAGCATATTTATCCTTGTCCCTTGACTATTCACCTCCGAAGTGTTTTAACCTCAGAAGTAAAACATTTTTCTTAAAAGAAATCAGCAACTCCTCTGTGGTAGCTTTTAAGATCACCTCTGTGTTCTTATGTATTACCGGGTACACTAGGCCTTAACGTATATGTATAGAAATTATGTTTATATTCCCTGTGTGCAATCGCTTAACGGAGAGCGTTCAATTAGCATGAGTTTTCCTTTGGTTGCAGCTTGAAAGTCATCTGCCCACTTCGACATTCACTATTTTTATTTGCAACATGAAGGTAAAAGAAATCCTTGCAATGTACTTGCTAGGTCTCCAGTTTTAGTAGGACCTGGCTTCAATTGAAAACATTATAATGCTTCTGATGCATTGTATGAAAGTATCATGATGAGCAAATCTTGCTACTCCTTATTTGATCAGCATGGGGGTCTAAGATGGAGCTGCCCTCACCAGGTCAACAGGGATATTGTTGTGTGTAGGGTATATAAACTCTCCTCAATTAGTGAGGAGGGAGAAAGAGATGAGATGATGGGAGACATGCTGCTCAAAGAGATTCGATAGTGTAGACCATCAGGCCTCCAGCAGATATGCAGGAAGGCAAGAAATAACTTGTCAAGCAGAGATCATTACAATAAGATCCCTATGGTCAAATAGAGACTAATGATTTGGGGATATTTCATAAATAATGTTTGGATGCACAATCTGTTCATTCTCATAGTATTTCTCACTGCTAGTTATCTTTTATTGTTCAGATTTCTTTATTGAAGATTTTAAACGTGAGGAAAAGGGGAAAAGGAAAAAAAGACAAAAACACAGCGGGTGTCACATTGCCCAACAGTCCTCGAGGAGAAACAGGCAACAGGTCGGCCCCCCCCTAATCTCTCTCTCCCCTTCCGCTCCCCCCGGGAGCGCTAGCTTATAGTCATGGCTGTGGGACTAATGATGGGATCTTGAAGGCTTCCCCCCCGTTCACGCGCCAGGGAGTCTCCTGTTTTTGTCAACAGAGAAGTCGCAAATATCTAGGACATGTCAATTCTCTAACCTCCCCGGAAAGAAAAGAAAGAAGGGGTGCCATAGCTCCCTATAGGAGTCCCCTTGTGACATAAGGGATAAGGTGATCTTTTCCATCCACAGGATCAACCAAATTCTATGTAACCATCCCAGCTGTGTCAGAATCTAAAATGTTCCCCAGTGAGTCAGTATATTTTGAAGATGGATTTGAGTGGAAATGTTAGGGGGTTTAGAAGGCCCAGTATGATATAAGCTGGGAAGCGTGGGAGTTGGGTGTTCATGTGAGTGTCATGTAGGATCCCTCCCAGTACCTAGACAGCTTCGGGCATTCCCATAGGATGTGCATCAAAGTGCCTATACTGTTGCATCCCCTCCAGCAAAGAGCTGATCGTGTGCGGTCCATCTGATGGAGTGGGGTGAGATACCAATAAGTGGCTATCTTTATTGCAGTCTCCATGCTCGCTGCACACTGTGCAGTGTGCCCTGTAGTGGATCGCCTCCCAGTCCCCCGGTGTCAGCGATCTATCCAGTTCTGCCTCCCAGTGAGCCTGACTCTGTATTTTGGGGATCAGGACTGCCCGCTGGAGTAAGTCATATAACTCCGATATGATGTGTTTATCTGATTTCCTGGTCAGCAACCATTTTTCGTATTGTGTGAGGTGGCGACTTGCTTTTTCCCTATATGAGGGCTGAGACACCCAGTGCCGAATCTGGCCTCTTACCCCCCCATATAAAGCAGTTGATTTCGCTCTGCAGTGCCTGTAGGGTGCCGGGAGGAGGATCTGCTGGTACCACCTGGAAAAGAAAGAGTGCCCTGGGGAGGACTGACATTTTGACGGCGGCTATTCTACCAGTCCACGAAATGGGATAGTGTCTCCACTTTGCGAGGTCAGCCCTGACACCCCGCAGGAGAAGCCGGTAGTTCCCGTAAGCAGTTTCGGACACCGTTCTGGCTTTCTGGAGACCCAGGTAAGGGACAGAGACCTCCTGCCACGTAAAGGGATAACGCCGTGCTAATTTGTTTCTCCGTCTCCCTCGGAGCGCAAGACTGAGCGCCTGGGACTTCGATAGATTTACCCAGTAGCCCGACACCACACTGAAAGCCTCCACCTCCTCCAGGAAGACAGGGAGGGCTCTCAAAGGACTGTCGAGTGTCACCACAACATCGTCTGCATAAAGCTCAATAGTGTACTCTTCCCCTCCAAATCTGACCCCTGTAATGTCGGGTCTATCCCTCAGTCTCTGCATGAAAGGTTCCAGATACAGAGCAAAGAGAAGGGAGAACAGTGGGCATCCCTGGCGAGTCCCGCGACCCACGGAGAAGGGGGCAGATGTCACCCCCTTAACCCTGACTGCCGCCGACTGGCTCCAGGCCCTAAGTCTACCGGGCAAAAGGCGGCCGCATCTGTTGCCACCGATACAGTAGGATTGCCCCAGTCAGAGAGCAGTGTATTCCGCCCTGTCCATGTCAAGCCCCACGAGCTGTAGCCAAGCTGCACTGAGTTGTCTCCAGACCCTCGGGCCCCCGTCTTCTTGTGTGTCTTTTCAAGCTCCGTCACCTGCTGCTGTAGGTGTGCTCTTTTCTCACGTCTAAATTTAATATCCGCTGAGGAGATCCGTATAAATTCCCCTCTGATCACCGCTTTCAGTGCATCCCACATAAGGAGTAGCGGGGTGTCAGCCGTAATGTTAAATTCCAAGTAAGTGGAAATAGCTTTGGAACTCTGAGCAACCACCTCCGGACTCATCAGGAGTGTGGACCTCAAATGCCAGGGGTGGGGCTCCGCAGACCTAGAGGGAGCTTTGAGTGTGAGGATCACCGCTGCGTGATCCGACAGTGCGCAAGGTTCTAGCTCTGTGTCCCCCATCCTCTGTTTAATTTCCTTGGAGCCCAAGAGAAAGTCAATGCATGCATAGGTCTTGTGGGCGCGGGAGTAAAAGGTGTAGTCTCCAGTGTTAGGGTGTCTGCCCCTCCAAAGATCCCTAAGCACCCACCCCTCTAAGCTCTCCAAGTCCCTCGCATGCATGGCACCTGTCCCTCTGTACCGTGAGGTGGGTCTGTCCCACTCCCTGTGTAAGACTATGTTGAAGCCGCCGCCTATAAGCACCTGACTATCATGGGTAGTCATTACTTATGCAAGGGCTCCAAGAATAAACCCTTCCTGACCTTCTTTGGGAGTATAGATAGACGCTATTACCATCTGAGTCCCCCCAATGTGAATTCTATAAGCCAGGAGTCGTCCCCGTATCTCAGCAATCCTGTCTCCCACCCTCCACTGGTAAGAGCGCGACACCAGAAACGCAACCCCTGCCACCTTACTCCTGCCGGAGAAGTGTTGTGTGGGAAAGGCTCTAGACGGCATTCTATGCTGGTCCAAAGAGACTAAGCGGGTCTCCTGAAGGAGATATATGTCCGCATCCGAGTGTTCGAGGTATGAGAGGATCGTACTGCGCTTGATTGGATTATTCAACCCCTTAACATTAAGTGTGACAATTTTTACTGACATGGGAATGATGTGAGTGGAGCAATATCGACCAGCGCATTACGGAGTGAGTCCCGTTGTGCCAAGCCTGATACTGGGGGGTCTTAGTCTGAATATAAGTCCCGTCTGCGTGGCTACTGCTACTGTTTATGAGCATCGTGCTCCCGTCCCCCTCAGAAAAAACTTAACATATTGAAACAACATGGTCAAACAACCCCATAAAGGGGAGCCGGGTAGTCCAGCATAGTCCGGAGTTCAAGCTTCAGTCCATGGAGCCTGCACCATAGTCAGCCCATTGCTCGTTGGTAGTCCCCCTCCCCCACCCGATACTATTACCCTGGCTTTTAGGCCCACAATCTTCACGCCTTGTCCTTAGCAGCCATCTTCCTGTCCCCTTTGAGGGACTCCAGGACCGCTCTCCTTTCGGACACCATGGTCTCCTTGTCCGACCTGTACCCTCCTTGTGATACAGTCTGCCAACGTGCTTGTCTCCTGCTTCTGCGTTTCATTGTGGGTGAACCCTGGTTCCCGCCCATGGGTTCTTCCAGCTGAATGAGATTGTAGGCCTTCTTCAGTGAACGCAGTTGGTGCAGTTTACCCTCCCATCTAAATATTAGTTGGAAGGGATGACCCCCAAGAGTGGGGAACTTTTTTGTCTCGTAGGTGGGAGGTTATCGGTCGAAAGTCTGTCCATTTCTGGAGTGTGTGGCCCCGGAATTTCAGGGGATGTTGCCCCCTTACCACTCTGAGTATGCATTCCTTCAGAGGGAAGTCTTGGATACAGGCCAGAATATCGGCCGGCAGAACGTGAGACAGCCTCGGAGGTCCCACCTTGTGCACCCTATCTATGCACACTTCCCTCCCAGAGGGTTCCCCCAGGATTTGATGGAAGAAGGCCTGCACATAAGATAGTATGTCCGTACTCTTTGGCACCAGTGGGTGACCCTCGGATGCGGATGTTGTTCTTCCTCAACCGGTTCTCCAGGTCTTCTGCATGCACCTGGAGCTCTATTTGCTGGTCTTGTGACCGAAGAATGTCCTGTTGTAGCTGCTCGATCTCCTCTCCTTTGGTGTTTACATGCTCTTCCAGAGTCGTCACTCTTTCGCCTCCAGCTCCCAGGGCACCATCTTCAAGTCCTGCGAGAATTCCCTCTTCACCTCCTGTATGTCATCCTGGAGCGATGCAAAGAGACCTTCTAAAAAGCACCTAGTAGCGGGTGCCCCTGCATCCGCCCCCGCCTCCTCCTCTCTGTGCTTTCCAGTCCCAGGTTCATCCCCCTCCGTTTTGCCAACTGGTGGCTTGGTTAGCATGTCCTTGACGGATCTGTCCTTTTTCCCTCACATTTGCTGCCATTGTCCTACACCCCGTTGGCTCGGCCCGACGGGCTTCGCGCCGTTCTCCTCTGTGCGAGGGGTGTGCTAAGTCCACCAAGACTCTCTTTCACAGCTCTGTGGATCACAGCCTTGCTACTTCCAGCACCAAGCCGGCGCCACCTCCGCCCGATACGCTTTTCCTGGGTGGCACCCCAAGTGCACCGGCCTCACCCGGCTCTCTCTGGCCCCTCGTTCCGAGGCCCAGTCCCCAACCAGTCGTAAGCCGTCAGCTGTCAGCTGTCAGGCATCAGGGGGGGCTCTCCCCTCCAGCCCTCCTAAGGCAGGAGACAGTAGTAGAACCCGGGGCCCCCACGTGGGCAGGCAGTCCCCGGCCGCTCTCTCTCCGCGCCTCTGCGTTGTCAGGTGGCTCGTGCTGAGTAAGGAGTCCCCCCCCTTCTTCACACACCGGGGGCCCCCCCTCTGATGCGGCTCCCCAGGCCCTCTCCCGCCACCTCCTCCTATCCACCCAGAAGGCAGCTTGCATTACCTTGCAGGCCTCCTCCACCTCCCGGCCGGGTCCCAGGTCCACTGCCGCTCCTGGTGCTCCAACGGGTCTCCTCAGTGGTAGTTCTAGGCCGAGCCAGCCTCCGCCCAAGCGCGCGGGGCGCTGGGACCCCGATCCCAGCCATCCACCGCTCCTTCCACCGGTGCCAAACGACAGGCCCCCCACCAGCCCTCGCTCATGTCTGGGTCCCGGCGTGGGAGTGCCCCGGTGCCTCCTTCGTCCGCACCTCCTTGGCGTCCCGGCTGCCCAGATCAGCCTCCCTGTCTCTCCGGCAGGCCGTGGACCTCTGTCAACAGGCCCCCTCCTCCGGGTGCCGCCTCGCTCGAGTCGCTGGGTCCCGCGGCTCTGTTATCGGCCGAAGGGTGCCGCCATTTTGTGTCGGCCCGGGTCCGCAGCCCTCGCACTTTATGCTCCAGAGCCAGACAAAGCCCACCTCATGCACCCCCGTGGCTGGCGGGGTGTGTCCTGGGGGTGCCATGGCCGCTCTGATAGTGCCCCCCCAAGGGCTGCAGGCGAGGGATACCCTGAGAGAAGGGGCAGAGAGGTGCAATTGTGCGACCTATCCATCTGTCATCTTGGCTCCGCCCCTAGTTATCTTTTAATATGGTTACCGTTCTAATACCTATGATCCACAACAGGTTAGCACATATGAAACTATAATTATTAATAATATCCTTATTATACCCTTCGAGAGCTTCTCTATCAGATCTGTGGTTTTCCCACCATATCCAGTATTTCAATAATTATAGCCCAAAGGAGGAGGTGTAAGGTACCTGTCTATTGTCCTTTTCGAGCTAGAGAACAGGGTTATATCCATGTCTCTGGAGGCTTAGGATAGGTGTCACCTTCAAAAAGAGTGGGGTACAGGGATCTTTGACCATGTTCAGCCTCTGATGAGTTGCAAAAGAAGCCTTGGTCCTGGTCCTCCATAACTTTTGACCAGGTTGTAACACAATCCTCTAATCTACAATTCTCTGTCATCAGTCAACTGTGGAAGGTACCCAAGCCCTGATTCACAAAGGTCAGTTTACACGTTTGTGAAAGTTTATTCTTTTTCAGTTGTCACAAAATTGCATTTTAGTTGTAACTTTCTGAGTGCGGAGACTTCGTTATTGGGGCCGGCACTCCACACATAAAAAGTTAGGCCTCGTGGGGAACTTAGGGGCATATTTACAAGAAAGTAGTGCATCGGTCCGGATCCGTGACTTTTCATGCACCTCCTTTAACACTATGGTTGCGCCATGTTTACAATACGGCGCCCCATGACGGTCGTTACCACCACAGCGTCAAACGTTTTGACACTGTTGTGGTGCTTTGCTGCACTAGCGCCAAAAATGTTGGCGCTAGTGCAGCAAAGCACAGGGAAGCCCAGATTATTATGGGTGTGCCACTTTAATGCCTGCCCTGAGCAGGTGTTTGAAATGATGGGAAAAAATTGCACAGTGAAATCGTGTAAATTTCACTGGGCCATTTTTTCTGGGCCTCCCTGCGTGGGAATGCTTCCTTTGCATACATTATGCCTGGTGCAGGCATAATGTGGCACAAGGGGTTGCAAAGTGGTGCAATGCATGCATTGTGCCACTTTGTAAATGTGGCGTGGGGGAATGGCCACCTTTATGCCGCCTTAGCGTCATGAAAATTACGCTAAGGTTGCGTTAAGGCGGTACAAGGGGATTGTAAATATTCCCCATAGTTCCCTGCCCTGACTGAGGAAGTCTTGTGAACTTACAACAAAAATGCAGTTTTATGAATACTGAAAAAGCGCAGCCTTATACAAACGTGCAAGGTTAATTTTGTGAACCAGGCCCTTACTGTCAAGGTCTACCTCACACCATTGACTAACATTTGTTTTGGAGTTTCCATTTTTTCATATGGAACATATTTTTATTCTTATTAGCGCATGGTCCCTACATTCAGCTGTCTTCATTTTTCTGCAATGATAGCTGTGAAATAGTTGTTAAATTCTTCTCTTTGTAACAATACTGGTTTTACATTTTAAAGAATTTACGTTAAATTCTTCTCTTTGTAACAACACTGGTTTTACATTTTAAAGAATGTACTTTTTAATGAACAGGTGCCAGTTTACATATAATATTCTTTTGGTTTTGTGGGGCTTGGTTACAACTTACATGAATTCTACTGTCTTTTTTTCTTATAGCTGAGCAATCAGATACTCCACGGTGTCTGTTTGGAATTTCGAATAGTCAGCAGTGTAAGTTCATGAACAAGTCAACCTTATAAAGGACCACAAATATATAGATTACAGATAAGTGGACTGCAAGTAAACAGACCAAAAGGTCAACAGACAGATGCAGTATAGATGGCTAAGATGCTGATAAACAGACCTCATATAAACATACTGTGCAGATAAACAACTAATAGAAAGATAACATAGAGTACATAACGGGAGATCACCCACAGGAAGGAAGGTCCCACAGATACTCACACCTTAAATAAATGGTGCACGTTAATCCACAGATATGGTAGTCAGCAAGTTAAACACCTGCTGATTAAAATCTGCCAAGACTCTCAGATAACAACATTGAATCCTAGAAAAGCCCCACAGTGTTCCAACCTTCCAGGTCAAATACCAATAATTTGGATAATGTTAACACTTTTATTTACAGTGTTTAGAAACAGAAGACATTGTTCAAATGCCTGGAACTATATGAAGACAGACACAGCCTTATGTTGGACACCCCCTGGTTAAGTGTCTTTATATGTTCTATCATTCATGTTACATCTAGCTACCAAATACAACACATTTTAGAAAGCACTTTAACCTCTATAACCCTTTCTCCAAGAGCTGATTTATGGCCCAAGCTGTGGGCTCCCTGTATTTCCCAAACCAGCAGAGCTTTCTGCAGAGGCCTGTGTAAACAGAAAAACACTTAGTTAAATAAAATGAGTTGCTGTACAGCCTTGAATTCACTGGAAACAAACACACAGTTGCATTTCCTCTCCTCCGTCTTCACCCAGCACATACAATGAGAAGGCTGCTTTTCAGTGAAATTGAATGCAGGCCTCTCTCATAACTCTCATTGGCTGTTGCCAACCAATCAGTGTGAAGGTGTGTTTCACAAAACTGAAAATGTGTGGGTATGACTGAGGGATGTGGAATGAGGAGTAGGAATGATGGAAGAGAATTAGGGATGATGGAAGAGAAGTATGGATGAGAAGCAGGGATGAGACGTAAGGATTATGGATGAGAAGTAAGGATGATGTATGATGGGTGAGAAGTAGGGGTGATGGATGAGAAGTAGGGGTGATGTATGATGGATGAGAAGTAGGGATGATGGGTGAATAGTAGGGATGAGAAGGAAGGATGATGGATGAGAAGTCGGGATGATGGATGAAAAGTAGGGATGATGGATGAGAAGTAAGGATGATGTATGATGGGTGAGAAGTAGGGATGGTGGATGAGAAGTAGGGATGATGTATGATGGATGAGAAGTAGGGATGATGAATGATGGATGAGAAGTAGGGATGATTGATGAGAAGTAGGGATGATGGATAAGAAGTAGGGATGATGTATGATGGATGAGAAGTAGGGATGATGGATAAGTAGGGATGATCTATGATGGATGAGAAGTAGGGATGATGGAAGAGAAGTAGGGATGACGTATGATGGATGAGAAGTAAGGATGATGGATGAGAAGCAGGGATGAGAAGTAGGGATGAGGAGTGAGGAATGAGGATGCCCTAAAATGGATGCTGTAACAGTAACCTCAGCAGCAACAACGCCCACACCAGCAACAGCAGCAACAATAATGACTGAGCTCCCTTCCCCATCTTTATTGGAGGTTGTGGATACTTTGTACTTAAAACGTGTAGCATTACTTTGCATCCAAAAAACAATCTGTCATGTCATGTGAAGATGTATTATTTGTATAACATCAATCATTCTATAATTAATTAAAATAGAGCAGTGAGCAAATGGCTGGCATTGAACCCTAAAATACAGAAAATAAAAGAAAAATCTATTGAGGCTGAGTTCCATAGCACAGTTAGTTAGAATCACCATTATTCTATTGCATAATTGCACCAGCTAATTGTTTACCAGCAACTTAAAAAACATGTACAATCCTACACAAAACTTGCGGAGCTGAACAATTAAAACAGAAAGCTATGACATCATTACAGGGTCCAATAACGTTAGCAGTAAATGCTTGAAGTATTCAGAGCCGTCCTCCAGGATCTAAAGCTGGACACACATGTAAGCACGAGGCACTGATTCATACCTATGCAGCAAAGTCTACAGAATCCAGATATAATTAGAGAAAGATTGCCTCTTGCTTCTCAGCACCCCCGTGCCAGCATTAGTAAAATAGTGGTAGCTGTTTTCAGTAAGAGCGCTTCTTATGTAGGCTCCAATCTTGGTATTCTTGTCTAGCTGTGGCTGTTACTTTTTTGTCATTACTGGGGTTGACTTAGCTGCTGCTCCTATTTTTCTGATGGTGTTCCGACTCTTTGTGTTAATACTACAATAGTTGTGTTGTTGCTGTTGTGATATCACCTGCTTTTGCTACTGTTAAATTGTAGGGTATTTGCTGTTTAGTCATTTAGCTGCCTTCACTGCTGCTGCTGTAAGAACATCTGGATGAAGGATTACAATGGGATGTGGTAGTTGATGAGTAAAAGAGTCAAGTTGGGTAAATCCAGTGTGTACAACTCCAGTCCATGTGCATGCTTTGATTACTTACCAATATTTACTGGTAGTACCAATGCTCTGCTTCTACTTCCTTGTGCCAGTCATTACAGGACGAGTGGTGTCCCAAATCCCAGCAGGTGGACACACCATTTAAAATCCACCCAAGTGTGTCTAAAAATGACCACTTCTACCAAGAAACCTCCTGAGTCGACCACCAAAACAGATCAATCTAAACCAAGTGGGCAGCACTGAGGTTAGCAAAAGTAGGTAGAATTAGCGTAATAAGATTTCCAGTAAGTAATAAAAGCATAAATTTCTCATTTCATCACCTCAGTCCTGGCAACATGAGAATCCACTAAAGGAGGTCTACTACTAGCATCAATCACTTGTCCAGGTCACTATCCAGGCAGGGTGAAGACCAGTCAGCAACAAGGAAGGACCAAATCCAGAAGTTCTACAAACCCCAAGCACCTGTACGTAAACAAGATGACAAGCACTAGAAGACAGTAAGTGAAATCAGATGAGCAAGACCTACAAGAGCAGACCACCACAAGACACAGGCGAGCCAACCAAGTCAAAGATAGCAGCCAGATACAGAGCACAAAGAAAATGATATGCAGAAAGCAAGCTGGAAGAGACCATGAAGCTGCATCAGGAACAGCCACAGCAGAGGAGTCACACCCATCGCAAGCAAAACAGAAACAACCAGAGGCCCCAAGATGAACAACCCAACAGAGGAACCGAGGACTGCAGCAACAGAGGAAAAGACATGTGGCAGCAAAGGACAAGCAAGAGCTGTAGAAAAGGAAGGGCAATCACATCAGGCACTAACGGGCTCAAACCCATTACACTGTAGTAGAAATCGTGGACCAAATAGGGCACAAGTCCTAGTCATGGGGAAACACAAAGGAAGAGCTGCATAATACCAGCAAAAGGCTCCAAACACAAAATTGGGACATAAAGAGGCTACAGAGAGAAAACTAATAACCACTGGCAACATCAGTAGGTCTGGCCTTGGCCGGCTAGTGCAATTACAACATTTCGCAAAACCTTATGTACAACAGTGTCAATGACACTGTTTGCGATTCGCAAGGGGGTCGTGAATATTCATGAGGTAGGTCGCAATTTGCGACCCCATTGGGAATGCCCGCTCTCACAGGGATGGTGGCCTGCTGGAGACAGCAGACCACCATGTCTGTGACTGCTTTTAAATAAAAACATTTTTTTTTTTTTTTTAATGCAGCCCCTTTTCCTTAAAGGAAAACGAGATGCATTTAAAAAACGAAAAATGAAAAGTTTTCTTTTCATTTTTTGAGATGAACCACTGCCTGCTCTGAAAAAAATGTTGTTGCTGCCATTCACAAACAGGAAGGGTCCCCTAGGGACTCTTCGGCCCATATTTATACTTTTTGACGCAAAACTGCGCCAACGCAGTTTGGCGTCAAAAAAATTAGCGCCGGCTAACGCCATTCTGAAGCGCCATGCGGGTGCCGTATTTATTGAATGACGTTAGCCGGCGTTAGCCGCCGGCGCTGTCTGGTGTGCGTTAAAAAAAACGACGTACACCAGGCAGCGCCGGCATAGGGGGAAAATGGCGTATGGGCGTCCACAAATGGTGCAAGTCAGGCTGAGGGAAAAAAATCGCCACAACCCGATTCGCGCCATTTTTTTACGACGCCCATCCCCCATTGAAATGACTCCTGTCTTAGCAAAGACAGGAGTCATGCCCCCTTGCCCAATGGCCATGCCCAGGGGACTTCTGTCCCCTGGGCATGGCCATTGGGCATAGTGGCATGTAGGGGGGCACAAATCAGGCCCCCCTATGCCACAAAAAAAAATAATAATAATACTTACCTGGACTTACCTTAATGTCCCTGGGGTGGGTCCCTCAATCCTTGGGCGTCCTCCTGGGGTGGGCAAGGGTGGCAGGGGGTGTCCCTGGGGGCAGGGGAGGGCACCTCTGGGCTCATTCTGAGCCCACAGGTCCCTTAACGCCTGCCCTGACCCAGGCGCTAAAATCCGGCGCTAATGCGGGTTTTTTAGACCCGCCCACTCCCGGGCGTCATTTTTGCCCGGGAGTATAAATCCGACGCAATGCTATGTTGGGCAGAGCAAAATGTGAATGACAGTTGAACACACCAATTGATGATTCGGGCTGACCCAAAGCCCCTTCCTCCCGCATGCATATATTAGGCATTTTTTTTCTCATAAATGTAATGAAACAAAATCTTTCTCCACACCAGACCTAAAAGAAAGCCAGGCAGCACACAGATCCTTCAAACACCATGAGGCAAAGAGTAACTGAGAAAGGGAGAGGGTGGGCAAGACAAGAAGCAAGAGCCAGCTGAAGGGTGGTGGGGGCAAAGTACCAGACATCCAAACCCCAAATCCAGCATAGAGCAAAGGTATAAGGTGAAAAGATAATAGAGTTCAATCCCATGATCACCCATCTTCAGGCCTGTAGAGAGCAAGGAGGGAGACCAGGCACAAACCCCACACCCTAGACCTACACACTGCCTAGTATAGCAGAATAGGACAAGCACCTGGACAGCTTCTAGTAAGGCTGAAGGAGTCAAGCAAGAAGCCATTAAACGCTCTGGTACCATGCAACAATTCAGAGCCATGAACATGTAAAGGTAATACATGATCAGACAGCCCATGAGATGTCCAAAGGGCACCCCAGTGGCAGTGAAGGTTATGTCTCAGCATGAAGAACATGGGACAATATACCATCAACCTGCACACCAAACCAATGGGGCTGAGGATATGGCCCACTAAGGAAAATCTAATACCCCCGCGAAATACATCATATAAATAGAAGAAGCATACTGCCCCAGCTTCTGCAGTATCCATAATTCAACACAAAAACAAGGCAAGAAGAGACACAAAAGAAAGGGCCAGCAACCACAAGTCTCAAGGCTAACAAGTAGCAAGGGGAGCATATTCTCAGGAGACCAAAAAGCACATATAAGCATAACTAAGAGAGCAAACGTGCCATACCAGAGCAGACCTCAAGCCCATTCCAGAAGCTGCAAAATGGAAGTAAGCAAGCGTAGACCTATTAAACCCAGGCGAATAACAGGTGTGGAGTGGGTCAGAAACATAAGCAACTAAGCAGAAAAACAAACCAAGCTTAGAAAAGCAAGGACAGCAAACAACAGGTGGGAAATCACAAGTAGAAATCTAGAAAAGCAAACCAGAAGAGCAAGCCCAACATGACACAAAGAGAGATCAGAAAGCTAATCCACACATCGGCCAATACCTGACACAAATGCCCCACCCCTGAGCCCAGCCGCAACAGAAGTCACCGGGAATAACCCAATCCCAAATACCATGCGGGAAGCAGAAATGCCAGATAGGAAGAAAACAGCCCCATAGAGTAAGTGAGGTACATATCCAGGAAAATGAACTAAAAAATGCCAAGTCAGCGGTGTATCAAATGAAGAGCAGTCCCAACCAAAGATCAACAAAGTACAGGGCGCACAGGCCAGCCTACCCACAGCTGCCATAGCACACAGAAGGGCAGTGGGCAGGAAGAGCGATGGCATAGGGTGGTACAGGACGGCAAAACACCTGCCCATAAACACTAAGCCGTAGCAGAGTGCGTAGTCAGTACAACCCTCCTCCTCTTCACCAAGGCTGGGACATAATCAGCCTAAACTGGAGTTAATCAGCCAGGGAGACGGAGCAACACCTCAAAAGCCCCTCTGTCACAGGTCAATTTTAAACTCAGCTCACAGTGAAGGAATTAATGGGAAGGCACACACCTGTCGTAAGTGAACATGCTTCCAGTGACGCACAAAAGAGCAGGTACACGAGCCTCAAAGTCGGAAGGGAGCACATTCGGGAAGGCCTAAACCCAGCCCTGTCTGGTCTTGGGGAAGCCAGGTCCTTTGTTGAGACCCTCAGAAAATCAATAAAAGCAACCCCATTCCACGAACACAATGTTCTGGTTCAGTCCCAAACACACCAGGGGTCCAGGAATGGCAGGCCAAACCCTGAGACCATCATAGCACAGCCCTATGCAAAGTCCAGCAGGGAAACGTGGGTACAGACTGCTAAAAGGCCACAGCTCTTCAGGGGCTAGGAAACCAGCTAACAAATGGGAGTATGATCAACAGCAAAAACAAGCGGCCAGCACCAATGATAAGAGGCCCAAAGGAGTCACAGAAAGTAAGCAAGAGATCCCTTCTGGAGACAGAACGAACGGGGTAACTGTATCCTTCAGAGGGAAGGTAAAAAAAATCTCAATATTTTCCGAAAGGGAAAGAAAATCCTGAGGGTGGGGAAATGGTGGGACTGAGGTTCAGAAGTTCATTCGAAGTGTCAGAAACCAGAATATTGTGCACGTGCATTGCCTAAGGAAGCGCTGCGCTCAGGTGTTCACCGTGGAACTGGCAGTCCTGAATCGCAACATCGTCGTCCCTTTTTTCAGCAAAACGTTTAATCCTGGAAAAAAAAAAAAACTAGAGACTATCTGCCGCAGATCCTTCATCTGCCGAAATGGGAGAGCGCCTACAAATAGATAGAACACTAATAGGACGGTATGCTAAAAAAAAAAAAGACAATTTGCAAGCTGTCCAACCACCTCATTCTACTAAGTGTTTCTTCAGACTGGTTCACACGGGAGGCCTGCAGGTGGCGCTGTAATTTAGGTTTTTAACCTCCCGCGCACTGCTCTCTCCAACACAGTCCAAGCACGCTCCGTACAGGTTCTGCTCTGCAGAGAAGAACCCCTGGAATAATGCACCCCCAACGCCACCCGCGACTCCACTTAACAAGCAGAGCTGCCTTTCATCAGCTGAAATAACAGTTCACTTTCCAGACCTGTAAACTGAGATAGCTTAGAAAGGCAAAGCGTGTTGTGCTATTTAAATTGACTTCTACTCTCTGCAATTAGGGATAATTGAGACACAAGCCATGAAAATGTAATTTTAAGAGCACAAAGAATAACTCAGGGCAGGAGTGTAGAGAGGAATGCAGCATCAGCCGGTACAGGGCAAGAGAGGTGGCGGGAAAGAGAGGGGTGTTGCGCAGTCCGCGGGAAGGGGGCAGCGATACAGGATTAATGGACCCATTCCCTCTTGAGCGAACGAGGAGTGCGCTCTCCCGTGTGCTGTGTGACCCTTCTCCCGCAGAGGGGGCAGACATTACTAGCGCTTGCCGCTGCCGTCTCTAGGTTTGGGGAACCCCGCACTCAGACCCCTCAAGGAGCGGGATTTTGTGCCAGACAGAGCCTTATTCTGAGATGGCGGAGCGAAGGAAGCTGGAATAATAGCGCATTGTAAGTCCACACAATATTGCATTGGAATTTTCTCGCTGTACATCAAAACTGAATCGCTTTGTACCGACCAAATATTTAAGAACCAACAGACAATAATAATGGAGTAGTCGTGACAATGCTAAGTGTAACAGCTGCCCGTCGTAAAACGCTTTAATGATTGGTCCGGGATAGTAAGTGCTATACATATACAAATACAGCGCAATAATAATATATTTAATAAATAACCCACTTCAACTGTACAATTATGAATTTACAATGGATTCCTAAGTCATGGGTCACCGAGCAGGTCCCTGACCTTGTAGGCACAAAATCATATCTCTCTCTCTCTCTCTCTCTCTCTCTCTCTCTCTCTCGCTATATATATATATATATAGATATATATATATATAAAACCTACTGGGGGTCAGGTCACCAGTAGTTAGTTAGAGTTAGGACCATGCTTTCACAGAAAAAGTGTTTTTTGACTTGCTTATATCTTTGGTGTCATTTGATGAATCCTCACGAAATGTTCCAAAAAATGTGTGCTGGTGATTCTTGTTGCGCAAGGAAAGTTTCAGGGTGATCCATCAAGCGGGGGCCAAGAAAAAGGAAAGGTCCAAAAAAGTACATTTCCCATGCTAATTTCCATAGGAGTGTTGAACACAACTACAACCTGAACCGCTGGACAGAATTTCAAATTTATATATCTGTGGCTGTGATTACTTCGCGAATAATGACAAGCTCGTGCAAGGAAACGCAGAGCTCTGATTGGCTGCCAACACTTCAACCAGAAACTGTTGGCAGCCATCTTGGGAGTCGGCTTTTGCCAAGTATCGTAAAAAAATGTGAAAAAAAGTGGCCAGAGTAAGGACACCATGGCCCCCCTCAGCTTTGGTGCTGGGGTCTCAGAGGGACACCACCAGGACTAAAAAACACCTTTTTTTTTTAAAACAAATGTTGCAACAAATTTGTGATGATGGTGAAATTCGTGGAAATTCTGTTTAAAAAAAATAAGCACAGGCTCCTGAACTTATTTTAATGAAGCCCCTGGGTGGGTCAGGTCCCGGGGGCATGTTAAAATAAAGGAGGGGGGTGAACAAGCCCCCACTCCTAAGGCATTTTTATGCCCCGTGGACAACCAACTCTCTGGGGCTTCTTAATTTTATAATACGGGTGGGCCTCCCTGGAGCTAAATACATTGTGAATGTCAGGGCCATGCATTACCCCCACCCCCACAGCTCTGAGGACCACCACTTCCCTGGAGCTAAAAACATTGGGACTGCAGGGGGGCTGCGTGCCCTCCCCTCCGCAGCCCTGGGGACTGCCACCTCCCCGGGGCTGAACTTAAACAATGAGGGGGGTCCTTCACAGACCCCAGCCCTGGGGTCCTCCTCTTCTCCGGGGGCGTTTAAGTTGGAGGGAGGCCGCACAGCCCTCCTTGAGGATCCATAGATGGCTCTGGGGACCACCATCCCCCAGGGCCGGCTCCTGCTATGTCGCTGGATGCCCACCCCCGGGACACAGCTAGTTGCTCTGACTTGGCAGGAGCTGAGTCAGAGCTTAGACAGCTCCCGCCAAGTCAGAACAAACACTCCGGCTCCATTAAGGGAGAGCTGTCAACAGCTCTTGCTTGCTGGGAGCAGAGATTTCCAATTGCTCTTACAGAGAGGGAGCTGCATCTTTAACAGCTCCCTCTCTGTTACAGCAATGCCAGCTCCCGCAGTAGGTGGGTAGCCAGCTGGGATTGTAGGAGACTTCAGGCTCCCCCACGGTCCCAAATTATTTTTGAATGGGTACTTTAGGGGACACCGATGTGAAATCGGGTCCCTGGGGCCAAGATTGGCCCAAGAGGGGGGGCAGTGTGGCCCCACTCCCCCCCCAAAAAATAAAATGTTTAGACCCGGCCCGGGGAATGGGGTAGTCGTGCCTTATGGTAATTATAACTTGCACCCTTGCCATGCACTGCTAATTAAACCACTCGTGACATCTTTGATAACATCATCGATAATATCAATGTACTATTTCCAGTAAAAAAAAAAAAAAAAACTTTGCAAGTTGAGGACAGCACAAGAGTTAGTTACCTTAGGGCACGAGTTATAGTTACTATATATATATATATATATATGTATATATATATATATATATATATATATATAATAATCAAGTTCCTGGTTTCTATAAGCATTTTTTTGATTTGGTTCTATCTTTGGCGCCCTCGCAATGCACTGCTAATTACCCTAGATCTTATAGCGCTCATTACAACTTTTATAATGTCAATAAAAATATGACTGAAACATTAACAGTCAAATTATTGAAGAAAAAAAGTGTGCATTGCGGGGGTGCGGGTCATAGTTACCTTAGGCGCGAGTTATATTTACTTGAAATAACTCTAACCATAACTGCTGATTTTCTATGGTTTTGTGCGAGTAAATTCAGAATCTAACTATAACCTTCCTGTAACCTTTGATCTTTTCAGTGAATAAATATGTATATATGTTTCACCTACTGGTGGTCGCAAGTAGGTAGTTATAGTAAGGACCTAGTTTTCATGGAAAAATAATTTTTTGACTTGGCTATGTGCTCTGTGCTGTTTGATGAATCTTTATGAAAATTTCCCAAAAAGTATGCCCAAGGCTCTTGCTGTTTTGGACAGTTTCAGGGTGATCCGTCAAGTGGGGGCAGAGAGAAAAGGGAGGGGGTAAAAAACACGTGTTTTTCATTTTAATTCCCATGGGGGTTCGGAACTCAACCATAGCCTGAACTGGTGGATGGAATTACACCAAGTTTGGCAGAAAGGTAGCTTTTGGTCCAGAAAGCATGTTTCATGTTGTTTGGTGTATATCCATTCAGTAGTTTTTAGAGAAATTAAAGAAAATCCAAATTTGTATACGACTTTGTGAATACTTCTGATCTCCTGCAGAGATCTGATCGGCTGTCAACACTTCAACCAGGCCATTTTGGGACACGGCTTCAGTCAAGTCCCAAAATAAACGCAGAAAAATAAGAAAAGGAAGCAGGGTACAAATACCCTAAACCTGTAGTCTTGGTCTTGGGTACCCCTGAGAGACCAACAAGGCAAAAAAGCATTTTTTAAAAATTCACGACGATCTTCACAAACATTCATAAATATTATCATGAATTTAAAAAAGAAACGCCGTCTCCTGCGCTTGATATAATTGTAGACCCTGGGTGGGCCAATTCCTGGAGGCATGGAGAGTTTATTTTCAACATAAAGGAGTGGGGCTTAATAATGCCCAGAGACCACCCCGCTCCGTGGGTTAATGATAATAATACGTGTGCCTGGACAGATCCCCCCAGGCCCTAGGCAACACCACCTCCCTGGGGCTAGATATAAAAAAATAAATAAGGGGAGGCTATACTGACCCTACTGGGTCCCGGAGACCACCACCTCCCCAGGACTAAAATAAATATTGAAGAGGGGGGTCCACATGCATCACGGCCCTGGGGACTACCACCTACCTGGGACTGATCACTTTTTAAAAAATAAGGAGGGGGCCCCCTCCTGGGCCATATATGCCCCCGGGCACCACCACCTCCCCGGGGCTGGTCCGTGCAGAACAAAAGAGGGGGGCTGTGTAGCCCTCCTCCTGGTGCATATGCGGCCCTGGGACCGCCACTGCGCTGGGTCAGCTTCTGCTATCTCCTGAGGTGCCCACCCTTGGGAGATGGCTGTTTGCTTTTGCTTGGCGAGAGCTGTGACAGCTCCTACCAAGCAAAAACAAACACTGCTTCCAGCAAGTGGGAGCTGTCAAAATGCTCCAGGTTGCTGGAAGCAGAGTTTTCATCTCTTTCCCTGCCCACAGAAATCATTGACAATATCACTGTAACATTTGCAGTAACATTATTGATGATAAATCTGCATGGCGGGGCGAGAGTTATAGTTGCCTCAGGGCATGAGTTATAGTGGAGAGCAAAGTAGGAAAAAAAAAAAAAATTGCAAAAGGATGCCCTGGGTGGCTGTGGGAATGTTCCCATGGTCACAGCATGAAGCAGTTGCAGTTTTGCTAATATCAGAGAGCTGTTATTGGAGATGGTGGAAATTGGGTTGTTGGCTGATTGGGGCGTAAGCCCTGGTCAAGCAGCAACCACAATCCTAGTCATGGTAAGCCACAAGCAAACCCTAAGTGAACCTGTGCTTACCCTCTGGATGTTTTGCACAGAGCAGACAGGCTTACTTTAGAGGCAATGTGTAAAGTATTTGTACAACATTCCAAACAATATAAAACAGTGAATACACTACACAAAAAGATTCCACATCAGGTTAGAAAAATAGATCTGAAATGTAATAAATGAAACAAATCCAATAAGGTGAACTGGAGATATTGAATTTCAAGTTTTTAAGTAAAAATAGCACTAAGAAGCAAGGAGCGCTATTGAGGATATCTGGTTGGTCCGGACAGGGACAAAAGTTAAGGCCAACTGCAATGAAGTGTGGGCCAGCTACCGGGATCCAGTTGGGTTCGCTGAACCAAAGTACCTTAAATCCTGGTTGAGGAGCGTTGCATGGATCCTCATCAGAGTTGTGCCACACAGCCAATGCTTTGTGTCGTTTCCGAGATGCGATGAGACTGCAGTGCAAAGTACAATTCATTAAAGACAAACACAACATTTCTACCTGTTCCCAAACAAAAGGTATTCATTATTAAATGTAGTAAGATAACCCACTGTTATCCCATGGAAGAGGCAGGTCTTGAAGTAGTGACAAGTGAATTTAAGAGTTTTTCACTGCCAGGACATTTAAAACTTACAAATACACATCCAACATTTTAACTGTAATGCACCCTAGCCTGTAGGGTGTTTAGGGCCTGCCCTTGGGGTGACTTATAGTATTCAAAGGAAGGTTTAGGTCTGGTGAGAAGTTTATTTTGCCAATTCGAATTGGCAGTTTAAAACTGCACACAGGCTGCAATGGCTGTTTAGGTAGGTGGCGCAATAAGTGCTGCAGGCCCAGTAGTGACATTTAATTTGGAGGCCCTAGGTACATGTAGTACCACCTTAGTAAATCATACGTGCCAATTTTACCATGTTTAAAGGAGAGCACAAATACTTTAGCACTGGTTAGCAGTTGTAAAATGCACAGAGTTCTAAAAGCCAACAAAACAGGTTAAGAGCACAGGAAGGGGAGAAGGCAAAATATTTGGGGGTGACCCTGGATACAGGGCCAAGTCCAGCAAGTGTAGGTACACCTTGAAGTGTTTTTTTTCTATAATAATTTCCTGCTTGCATGAAGACAGGTTGTGAAAAATGTACCCCCCACCTTACGCAGAGTATAGTTATTTTTTTAACATTGAGATGTCTCTTTACTTTCCCTTTTCTAATTGCAGGTTGTAAGAGGATTTAGTGATACTCTTATGGTTGTACTGGAGTGTGTGAATGGCTTTCTCACACACATTTAATTCAACCCTTTCGCTTGCTTCCCAAATATGTTTAGGCAAACAGTCAAGTGTATCATTTTTTTGCAGTTTTATACAGCACATATTCGACCTGAAGGTATTAGAGCATTTTACATGACCACCCGTTTCATTACACAAGGTCACAATAATTTTTTTAGACACTGGGGAGATTAAGGGCCAGATGTTCGAAACGTTTTGCATGGCGCAAACTGCGAAATTCGCAGTTTACGCCATGCAAAATGCGCAGCGCGATGCACATTGCCATTTTGTGAGTTGGTAACTTGGTTACCGACTCGCAAAATGGGAATGCGACTCGCAAATAGGGAGGGGTGTTCCCCTTCCTATTTGCGATTCGCATTGCAATGCAGAATTGCTTTGTGACCGCGAACGCGGTCGCAAAGCAATTCGCAGTTAGCACCCATGTGAAGTGGGTGCTAACCCATTCGCAAAAGGGAATGGGTCCCTAGGGGACCCCTTCCCCTTTGTGAATGGCTCTAAAAATATTTTTTCTAAAAATGAAACCAAATGGTTTTATTTTCCCGAGTGTATTGCAACTCGTTTTCCTTTAAGGAAAACGGGCTGCAATACCCCCCAAAAAAACTGCTTTATTAACAAAGCAGTCACAGACATGGTGGTCTGCTGTCTCCAGCAGGCCACCATCCCTGTAAGTGCAGGGAATCGCAAGGGGGGCGCAAATTGCAACCCACTTGCGATTCGCAGATGGCGTCAGGGACACCATTCTTCATATGGGTTTGTGACTCGCAAATTGCGAGTCGCAAACCCATTTCTTACTATATCTGGCCCTAAGTGATTTGCACAGGGTCAGACGACATTGAGCCAATACCAAGACTCAAACCTGGTTCGGTAACGCCACATCTAATTGCATTGGATTTTCAAATGAGGCACATTTCTCCTAATCATGACGTGTGATAACAATAAATAATTTGTCTGAATCTGCTTGGGTCCTAATACTTAAGTTTAATTTGTTTGATGCTTAAAAGTTTAAAAATTTAAAAACGATTTAATGTTTTATCCTACTGTTTGAAATATGTCCTATGCTCATTTAAAACGAAAAGCATCTCACATCCAGTGATCAATGTGCTTGTAACATAACATCTTAAAACATTATCTATCATTTACCTTCTTCTTACATACTAGTACTTGTTTAGAGGGTTACACAAGCAGTCAATATGTATGGAACACAGCTTTACATTCATACAATCGATTATGTCCAATATGAGTTACGCTGTAAAACTGCTTCTGGCATGCTGTTGGAGAAATTATGTTTTTGTGAAATTTAATTAAAATTGTAAGGCATTACACAACATTTTATGAAAGATACTTACCAGTATCTTACATAAAAATCAAACAAGAGGGTTTACCATGTGTTCAGAAGCCACGTGCGATCCCAGTAAGTTGCTGCTTCGAGGATGAAAATGCCTCTCTGTTACAATCACAAGGCATTTTCTGTTCAAAACAGTATCTCCTAAAATTACTGTTATGCAAAATTTTCCAGGTATCAAATCTTGCAAAATTTCAGAAAAGTCACATCATGTGATTTTGGTGAAATTCTCGGGGTTTCAATGGTTTTAAAATCCGGGCTCCATTACCACTACCAAAACACTTTTCAAGGGGTAAGACCCTGCAGAAATTGCATTTCCGGAAATAAGGTTTCATCTCGATTTAGGTGCTCATTATAAAGAAGGTGAGCACGTGTAAAGAAGTATATGTGTCAGGTGATCACATGACTAGATATTTTCTTCTCTGCACCATTAACATCTCTGGAAACTACAGGGAGATCAAATGATAATACAGGATATATTCTCATTTCACATCACAGTAAGTTGAGATGTCTCTGGTAGTCTTTTGTTTAAGTGTGGAAACACTGATTAATGACTGTTGAGAGCAATATTTCGGCGAGATATTGCCCAATAACCAGCTTTTTCTAAACACAGCTAATATGGCTTTTATTTACTATGTATGTACTGGGTCGGATTGCATTTTGAGCCTTAGTTTTGTGCAGTAAGTGAGCACCTGTGTGCTTCTTTCATTTCTGTGATATGAAATATCTCTCATTATTTCTCTTCTCTTTCATGTTTAATAACCGAATTACCGTGCCATTCATTGGTAGTTGTTTGCTGGCTGTTTGAAAGCACACTCCTGGCCATTTCATCCTGAGTTAGCTCTTGATAGTGTTTTGGAAATATATTGGTTAATAACTCTACTAAGGAACATATTCCCACCTCCACTCCAGACCCAGAGAGGCTGATCACTAGTAAACCTCCACCAGCAGAATTGTGTACAACTTTTCACCACGGGTGCTGTAGCAATAGCAATGATCTCATACCTCCATGCTGCATTTCCTTGCCTTGAAGACGGAGAAAAGGATGGTTTCTGTACAAGAGAGAGGGAGAAATCCCTTTACCCTGTCCAAGGAATCCAAAGTCACTTTGCAGAAGCGCAATCAACTCAATGGCTCAGTGCCCCAAACTAGTGAGAATGTTTTTTTGCTGGGTGCACTAATTACCCATATAATCAAATTGTGTCAACAATGGGACAGACCAGACCAGCTAGTGGTAGAGGTTGGACTAGAGCCTGGTTATCTGGAAGACCAAGATCACAGCACAGTGTAAAGTTATGTTGCAACAGTACGGTTTTCAGGTGTGCCTTTAAATCTGACTACTGCATGTTCTGAAAAACAATTAAGACATTACTTATTCTCCAATCAAAACTGTGTGTTGTGGTCCATGGGTTCTTCCTGGTGACATTGGGCGTTACTTAAGGTTTGTTGGATGATCGCCTGCCATATTTAGAGAATGCTATCTGCTTGGTGGAGAGTTCTGTGCCTTCAAAGGCACGGCTTCCCTCCTGGCTCCTTTGCAAGCACTATAGCTTTGCTGAAAGGACGCCAAATTTCATGTGGCCTTTCTCCAAAAATTTTTGGTTTTTCAAAAAGCAAACTCCCAATGTAGGAGTTTGTTTTTTAAAATAAAAAAATAATAACCCTGACAACCGTGGAGTTTTCTCCCAGGTTGTGGTGGTCTGTTTTTTCAGTTTGGGGATCATCATGATTTTCCCGGTAGCCCAAACAGGAAAAAAAACATTCCAAAGTATCTGCCCTAAGCAGGGCTATCAGTCTGAGCCACTGATCATTGAACACCTAATGGACATCGGGCTGGTATTCTAAGGTGTCAGCCTGCAGAATTGGCCAGTGGGATGCCAGTAGAAACCTAAATAGAGATGACATGCCAACGGATTGGCACACTTAGCATTCCACCTCACAGATGGGTGAATGTCCTGTCTGCCAAACTCTTAAATAAGGCCACACTTTGTTCAAAAACACAACTGTTGAGCCTTGAATAAAATACCCTTCTTTTAATTTTCTTCTGCTTCCTGAAACATCATGATCTCAACAAAGACCATGGGCATTTTGGGAATCATGGGGCCTTCTCTAGCCTGAAATTCAGCAGCCATAGACTGTTCTAACATATTCTAAATGTCTCTCAATGCTGGTCCACATTGAGAAACTCCCTATGGACTTACCTCCTGAGCTGAAGAGGAATAATGGTCTTTCCTGTGCTTGTGGTTTTCAGCTACTTTCTTGGTCTTCTTCGTTTTGCCTATAGCAACAGCAGTTGCGACACAGAGTACTTATCACCTCGCACAGGCAAAGCACTTCCTGCCCTAGCCTGTTGCCATCGGAGGAATAATCATGCCTCAGTGAAGTCTTGCATTACCGCCTCCATAATGAAATTAGGCATCACTGGTGGATACACTCAACCTTCGAAGCACTCACATAATTACATTAATTTAGCATAAGCTGTCCAGGATCCCCCCCACTGAAATGACCAGAAAGGGTGAACCTCTAAATATGAAACATTTGGGATCACCCTGCCTCACACTCCAGCATGCAGTCAGCCCCATTGCATCATGGTAAATACAGTACAAGTTTGTTCTTACTTCATAAAGTAGTCTGTAGTTGTTCACCTTAGTAGGTGCAGTTAGTGCTGTATATCTCTGGACACGTGTTTATGGGTTTAGCCCTTCATCAGCAGAGAGCAGCAGGTCTATCTCTTGGGTTGCTGTAAATGCTGCCAAAAGTCCTCTCAGGTCTCAGTACCACTCACTAGAATGCAGGTGCTACAACCAGAGCTCTTCAGCTCTGTGGCTCAAGGGAGCCTTTTTAAACATGAAACAGTCAGGAGCACCCTGCGTCACACCCCACCTCGAAGTCATCCCCATTGCATCATCGTAAATGCAGTACAAGTTTGTTCTTACTTCATAAAGTAGTCTGTAGTTTTTCACCTTAATAGGTGCAGCTAGTGCTGTACATCTCTGGACACCTATAAATATGCACAACCAGAACTGCTTGTGCCGGCTCATAGGGTTTACGTCGTACATATCATCTAAACAATTGTACCCATGAACTAACTCATCATGGTCCTTCTATGCAGGTCTGATACAATATCTAAATGCACTAAAGTAACTTAATAATAACAATAAATACTCTTAACCAAGAAGCAACTGGGATAGACAAAAGTATTTGTCGATTAAAGCAAAAACAGGAAGCAGATTGGCAGTTTTTTTTCTTATCTAGGAGAGAGGGATTAGAGGTGAGGAGGAAGCTATATTGGAAAGTTGATATTTTTTTAATTGGGATGGGTGTACAATGTCTGTGTATGATAACAATTACTCACCAAGTAAGGACCGGGACGAAGAAGAGGAACGAGGAAATTATGCCTTCTTCCACTTCACTAATGGTCTTAAGTCCTGGAACATCTAGCTTTTGAGAAGGACAATTAGGCAGTTTTGTAGCAGTGGCAGCTCCTCAGTTGTGGCAGGGGAGCATCGCTCCACTGCTGGAGCCAGCAGATACAATTACAAACAAAAAAAATAAAATGATTATAAAACAATTGTATTATTATTTTATTTTTCATCACAGAGCCGGGTCTTGGGGGAGAGCCTTCCTGAAGACAGCAGCAAGCACGCAAGAGGAGAGGTGGGCACTGCAAATGATCATGTTGGTCTGTCTGGCTGTCTAAGGATTGCCAAACCAACATGCGCACTTAGATTTCTGCAAACTCCAACAAGAGCTGTACTGCACAGCCTGGTGGAGAACAGCAGGCATAGTCCCTGTAGGAGAGCAAAATCAAGCCACTAAGTCCAATCCCGGCTCTTCTCTCATGCTGGGTAATAGTATTACTAGCATGAGAGCAGCTTCTGGATTGGTGCAGGGGAGTCTGGGAGCCTGTGTACCAGCAGCAGAGGAACAGCAAAGTTCAGAGGCAGTGAGGCGGTGGACCGCAGGTAAGTTATGTTTTATTTTCTTTTGTTATTGTCCCCCACGCTGCCTCACCACTTTTCGCTAACAGCAACCGCTACTGCATTATAGGCAGATGTTGTAGTTCCCCACTCTGCCTGCTGACTGGTCTTCCTGAATTACGTGTAAAAATTCAGGGGCATATATTATGAGACCCTAGAGCCACTACAGCATCAGTTTTCGTGACGCTCCAATGGTGCTGTACCCTGCACTGTATTTACAAGGTGGCGTTAAGCAACTTTTTGTGGCTTTACGCCACCTTGTAAATACGGCCCCTTCACACGCAGCCCTTTGCGGGGAAGCGCCGTGCAATGGGTGTTGCTGTGGGTGTGCCACAGCAACACCCATTGCATTTTGATGCTGCCTCAGATTTACAAGTTTTCATAAACCTGAGGCAGCGCCCAAATCTAACGCCACCCAGGGGTGGCGTTAGCAAGGCACAACAAGGAGGAATGCTTTTTGTTTGTGTGCTGCATTCTGCAGCATGCAAAGAAAGAGCAAAATGCCAGAAATTAATGCTTATGTGCAGGAAGGTTTGCCTTCCTGCACATAAACAATCATTTCAAAATGATGCTTTGGCACTTCTGTGTGTGCTGCATTCAGCACACACAGAAGTGCCAAATAGCCATATGTGAGTGTTTGTGTGCAGGAAGGGACACCTTTCCACACATAAACAATCAAACCCCTCAAAGCAGACATCCTTGCACAAGGGTGCAAGGATGCCTGCTTTGACACTAGGCACCTCAATTTAGCGCCAGAGCACGGAGCACAATGCTGTGAATTTTGGAGCAGCATCGCGCACTGTCATTTTCCTTTAAATATAGGTCTGATTTTCTCCAGCTGGATCCCCGTGCAACTTCTGGTTGCAGGGAATAACATAGACGTGAAGTGACACTGTGCTTTGTGTGAAGTCAGACATCTTGGCAAAGGATCAAGTATTTCATTTTCACTCATTTAAAAGTCGAACATATTCTCAATTTGTCAAGGTCAGTCTTGGGTAGTGCATCAAGTCCTGTTTTTACCTTGCATTTCTGGTGCTTTTTCTTTTTCTTACGCATTAAAAGGCAACACTATAAACACGTGTATTTACTGAAGAGCATTATCCACACGAAATACTGAACGTGGCAAACCAACACTTCATGACAGGATGATTAGCTGGATAACTACACCAATCCCTGTGGATGATTAGCTGGATAACTACACCGATCCCTGTGGTTGAAGTACTTGGGAATGCAAGTTAGGACAAAGTGCAAAACAGCACAAGCAGGAAAATGACACATATACTGTTTATATAGACGTTGTAAATGCTAAGAAAAAAATGGGACTGGATATAAACTTGAGACCCCTCCCCCCTCCACCTCAAAATGTTTTTGCTCCTAGGCGTGGTGAGTGTGGCCTCCTCCCTTCCTATGATGTGCTGCGCCCTGTGACCTTGATGGTGGCTGTAGGGCAATCTGGGGGGCGGTGGGTAGTTGACAGTAGCTCCAAGATATATGAGGACCTCTGGATGAGTGTTACAATTTTCTGTACCCAAACAACTTTGTAAGTGGCTGCAGCCTACTCATGCTCAATTTGTAAAATAATGAGTGCCAGTGCCCAAAGCACTACTCAGAAGCCCGCTTGAACCGCCAGCCTATGCTTGAGAAAAAGGGGACACGAGAGAGGAAAATGAGCAGACCAGACAGAACCAGCCTCAGGACGTTATTTTAAAAAGACCCTGGGAGCAAATCATTGGGCTGAAAGTGCAAGGCCTGGAATAGCACCCTGAGACATCACTGACACTCCCGCTGATGGTCCTTTATGAGGAAAGAAAGGAGTGTCCCATATAATATTACACAGCCCTGAGGAAGGCCTTCACATGAACATGGCACCTAAGAAGGTCGAAATGCGTCAATAAATAAAAAGGACTTTATCTGTTGGACATTTATTATGTTTTTCCAATTATGGTTCATATGATACTCGTTTTGGACACTTGAATGTAAATATCTCTGTGATATTGTGATGACAATTTAATTTCCTTATGTCTGAAGTACTTTGTATTGTTCATGGAAACAGTTCTTTTGTAGTTTGTCTGTACCATATGTGATTTTCAAAATAGTACAATAACAGGATATCACGCACTACATATGGTTTCTCACTGTTTCATTGATTACTCAAAGATAGGGGACAGAAACCCATTGTAGGTATAATGGGGGAAATATATTCGAAGGTTATTGTAAGTAATTAGATGCATAATAACCAGAGTAAACATGAGTTGTATGAACTAACTAGGATTGATATATGATTGTCGAAGGTATTTTATGATTGACAGAAGCCCGCATCCAGCGCTGTTTAACGTCAGCCCTCTGAATACCAACACTGTGCAGCCCTGAATTCTTCTCATGCATTTTTAATCCCCTGCCAGGCACTACCTGCCCCTTTATCTCTCACTTGCAGAATCGTGCTTTCTCCCTTGTAATGGTTTTTTAGTCTTTCTCTTCTTCCTTCTTTCCCTTTTGTGTGTTTTCCTCTCTTACTCTCAGGAAATGTCTGATGAGGGAAAATAAGTGCTGGTCCCCAAAAATAAATGCAGGTGGCCCCCTCCTGCAACCACCAGCCCAAATTAAGCACTGAGCTTACTCATTTGTTACCAGAATCCACTGGCCCGCTGGCACAAGCACTGAGATAGGGAGAGATGGACACTCTTGACAGTGTTTATGTGATGCCTCCTAACAGACAATCAGGACTTCCCTCATACTGACAACGTCCACACGTTCTCTTTAACTGTTGTCTCTATTGCCACCAACACCCATGTCAAACAAGCTTTGAACCAAACTTGTCTCCAGCTGTTTCATCTCCAGTAATGGTGTCCTGGCAGCAGGTGTGACAATAGTCACCAGAGATTATGTAATTCAGGTAAGATGATGTCATTCAGGTAAGCTGGTAAACAGGGGTCGTGGTCCTGATAGTTTTGTAGATGATGCAGCTGATTTTGAAGATGGTGCTCCTGGATAAGGGAGCCAGTAGAGTTCCATGAGGATGGGGTGAAGTGGTAATATTGCTTCAGGCCCTTAATGTGGAATCCAATGAGAAGCAGGCCATGGAGTGGGGTGTTTTAATTATCCAGATGTGGGAGGTCTAAAGTCTATTTCTGTGCAGAATGGTTTTATTTTCTTTGTTGGAGCTGTAGGAGCTGGCACTCTATAGCATGTACAAAAATGATGCGCACTGTACAGTGAGTTTTTACCTCTGTAAATTACCTTGGTTTACAGAGGTAAAAACTAGACCACCTTAAGCTCTAATTTTTATGGTAGCTCGGTCGAGCAGTTAGCCAATCTTGGAGAAGTGCTAAGCATTTGTTGTACTCACAGTATCCAATACACGTGGACACACACTCAAAAGAATAACTCAAGACCAATTTACAAAAATACTTCAGATTTGTATAAAATGTTTAAGACCAAGGTCATCAAAATCGGGTAAGTACTTTTTAAGTTATGATTTTGCAAAGTTTAGCAAAAATGGTATTTTTGTGCATAATAACGCACCATCGGAATCAATGGGAGAAAAATGTAAAAATGCATATAAAATCAGGTAATGTGTTCACCAATTTCTCCTTTTGCTTTTAGGTCGAGGTCACTGAGATGTCCTGTGGACCAACTGGAGAAGTTCTGGCAGGAGCAGCTGCTGAAAGTCTTTGGAGCTGGTGCAAGATCACTGCGGGTGACCACTTGGAAAAGCGATGCACAGGCGGACTTCAAGGCGAGTGCGGTGGGTCCTCTTGGAGTGTAGAGGTTGCAAGGGGCGGGGGACCCCTAGAGAACAGCTGGTTCTTCTGTGCAGGGTGCCAGGGAGGCCAGTGCAAAGCAGATTAGTGAGCCAAGAGCTGTGCGCAAAGGTGCCCTTGGAACCATAAGGCAGGTCACTTTGAGGATGGATTGTAGGTCAGCAGGGCCACTCTGGGGGTGGTTCTTATGCATCCTGAAGTCCCTTGACTGGAGCTTGCTTTTGGTCCTCAGAGATTCCAGAGTGGACTTTTCTTCTGGGTGTCCGATGTTAAGAGTCCAGTACCCCTAGCTATTACACAGTTTAGACACTGAAGGATGCAGTGCCATCAAACTTGGCATACTGATAGGGTTTGTCCTCTGGGCCCATCAGGTGGAATTTTATCTAGCTGTTGTGTCGGGTTCCTTGGTTAGCAGCCGCCGAGTGAACTTGACTTCAGTGGTCTTTGCTTCTTTGTTGCAGGGAGTGATACCTTCATTCTGGAGGGTGATCCTTGGCAATTTTCAGAAGGGTGGAGGCCCCCTGGGATTTTGTAGAGCCCATCTGATGTCCAGTCAACCCTCAGCTGCGATTGTTGAGTCCTAGGTGCAGCAGGCAGGACTTGGCACCTTTTTCTTTGTGCAGCAGGTCTTCTGTTCTCGAGCCTTGAGTCTTCTTTGTTGCTGGCCTTCTTGTGTTCCTGGAATCTGAGCTGCAGGTCTGTGGTTACCCACTAAATACTGCATTAGTGAGCGTTTAGGGGAGTTCCTAGTAGAGACCAATGGGTCATCTACCATAGGGTGGCTACACCCACTATGTAACCACTTCCTGTGGGCAAAGCTCACGTCCGTATCCCTGATTGGCTATTTTCCTACCATGCAAGATGGAGGAAAATGGAATAGAAGGGTCATTTTGCATGCAACACCTTAGGGGTGGTGCAGGTTGGGGGCGGCCACTCTTCCTGTCCGTTGTGCATTTTCACACTGTTGCTCCCTCCAAAAGTGGGGGTTTGCAATGGGGGTTGCCATCTTCTCCTAGAAGCAGGGCTGGCGTTCACGTTTCAAAGGGCTGCATGCCCTTTGTAGCTAGCAAGCAGAGCTGTGCACATTCCTGGGGGAGGAGGTGTAACACTTCTGCCCAGGAAGGGCTTTGTTTTCTGAACCCAGAGAGCAAAGGCTCTCACTCCAGGGTTCCAGAATCCTATCTGGTTGTGGCAGGCTGGTTGTGACCGGCCAGCAACCATGCCAGGGGTAGTTAGCTTTTGCAGGGGTCACCTCTAAGGTGGCCCCGGGGTACCTTTTGCAATTAATCCAATACTCGTACCAGACTGGACTTATTGTTCTGAGTTAGTTTGATACCAAACTACCCAGGGTTCAGAGTGGCCATCATGTAGCTGTGAAACTTGTACTGACCAGCGTCCAGCACATGCATTTCAAATGGCTGCACTGTTCATTTACTATGTCCTAGGTTTGGCAAAGCCGCAGGTGGGGCATTTAGCTCATGCATCTATGCCCACACATGCAGTATAGTGCACCCTGCGTTAGGGCTGAAAGGCCTGCCAGAAGGGTGACTTACCTAAATTGCATGCAGTGTGTAGTGAACGGGTCACACAGTTTGTGTGCCATGTCAGTTTTGCATTTTAGGATAGCACCAGGACACTGAGCCTGCAATGGCAGTGCTGGGTGCACTTGGATGCAGGGTACCTGAGGGTCCCTGATGGTGATACAATCTGTGCTGCTGCCATTAGGGGCCTACCCTTAGTACCCTATGCCCTGGGTACCTAAGCACCATTTACTAGGAATTTATAGTAGCAGTTAAAGGTGTTGCCAATTGCGCCAAGGCATAACATCAGTTTTGGGAAAGAGATCTGGCCCAGGGAACCTGGTTAGCAGGGGCACTGGGCACTAACAACTTTGAAATCACATCATATACCAGTTAAAATTTTAGGTGGCTAACCATGTAAAAAGAGGCACTTTCTCACAGCAGCAAACTGAGTCTAGACTGCTTTAGTCTTTTGTGGTATTTGCAGTTTTTAAGCCAATGTAGGCAAAACAATAGTGTAAAAGTAGGTCCCACAGTGTCACAGAAGAGGGGATAGAAAACTGAAATCACATAATTTTACAGTGCTGCCAATTATTTGGTGAAGACAAGTTTTAATATTATTGAGAAGCAACCCTCATCTTATCACATTGACTTGCCTGACACAGTACATATTGAATATGGAAATCATTCTCAAAATCAGCAGAATTCACCACAGATGCCTCCGAAATCAATGAATACACGTGAAGATGATCACTGGATGTCCATTTGCAACCCCTAAACCAACTCAAACAAGAGTAAGATATTTCAATGCTAGAACATATAAATGACTGCTCCCAATAGCCCTATATACCTGCATTTTGTCTAGCACATAATTATCAAAATACTATAAAGCCTGTCAAAACACAGGGTCTCGAACCTATACCACATAACTCAAGTCATCCTTGCTGCCAGGGCTTCCTTGTTCCATCTTAGGACATGAAGGGGCATTTTCTGTTCTTGGCATGTCCTCAAGGAGTCCAGGCATGAACTGCCATTATACTGCCCACCTTGCATATGCTAAAAGACTCTGCTGTGGACTGCTGACATCCCTAGTGCACTTACTCCAAAGACTCAGCAGCCAGGCTCCTACATGACTTTTGAAAATGGATCTGCACAAACACCAGTGGATTCCAGATTAATGCAGAATAACGTCCAGTGTACAATGCATCCCACACAAAGTAGTGCACATAGCAGCTTGGAATTCCTAAAATACATGATATTGTCCAGAATTCATGCTGTGACCAGCTTCTGCATAGTTCCTGACGGTCCAACACTACTGATAACAATACTTGACAAACAGTCCCCTGGCATATTCACACCGCCATGAACATCTGGCCTTTTGGAACGTGTATATGTTTGGTGTTCTTCTGCACTTTCAGAACCAGAAAGCATCAATGTGCATTAACCTGGTCCATCTAATCCTCCAAGGATTCATTGTATACATTTATTAGCAGTAACCTTGGCTATCCGATAAGGGGATACAGACCAGAGTAGTAGGTACTGGTGAAGGCTACAGAAGTAAACCTAATGAATCTGGTTTCTGACGGACATCTTTACTAAGGAAGGAGGGTGGTGACATTGCTAGCATTCAGCAATCTGTCTTTCCAAGTAGACACCTAGTGGATGAATGCATTAGTAAGTAGAGATTGAGATGCAGGACTCATCTGTATCTGGACAGAGATCTACCAACTTCGACTCTCTTGGCCATGCAAGGCCTTGCTAATCTATCACTCACTGTCTCCCATGCTGCCATGTCTCCTCTCGTAGGTCTATGCTTCAAGAACATGCCATCCTCCTAGACCTCATTCTCCTTCCCCTTTCTCTCTTCATATGAGCAGCTTCTCTCTTGTGCCTCTACCCCCTCTTGACCCTTCCTTCTCACTCTCCACTAACGCTCCTCAGTGTAACCGGGACGTAATAGGGGGGGATCTTATGACATGTTAACATGTCACACTGTGTCACCACCTTGCCCTCTCTTTCCTGTTCTTTATCACCTCTATGTCCCCAACTCTCACCTTTTCTCTTCAGACAGCTGCATTGATCAATTAACATGTACCCAATACAGCTTAGACTGCCACTGAATGGGTGCAATCCACCACACTTACATAATTTCTCCACATTTTCTGCAGCTGCACACAAAAAAAAAAAACAATAACACTGCATTACGGTTGACAAAACATGCATACTGCCTCTTCCTTAAATGCCATACTCTCACATGCTTGCTCAAACCCACTTATGAAACCTACACGCATTCCTGTTTTTCCTGCATCACTCATGATTAGAAATTGGGGTCCCTAGTTAGCAGCGTATGAGCCCAACCCAAGTTGGGACCCCAGTCCTAGTCAGGGTAGCTTGATACACAACTTGAATCAACCTGTGCTCACTCTCTGGTAGCTTGGCGCAGAGCAGGCAGTCTTAACTCAGAAGGCAATGTGTAAAGTATTTGCACAGCTCTTAAATACAGCAGCCCAGTATTGGACACCATTCAAAAAAAGGAACTCAACACAAAGTTATATAAAAAATAGAGTTTTTTATCTGTTTTAAATAAGACGTAAAAGGACAATTTGTTATCACTGTGAGAGGCAATCCATGGGAAAAATTGAGGGTGTCCCCATTACAGGGAATACGGTGTCATACTGCATGGGGAAGAAGTATGGGGCACCTCTAGCAGTAGGTATACGGTGAGGGCTTCTTGTTCCAGCCTGAGTCAGTACCGCAATGCCAGTTTAAAAAGTGTCTGTTGCACAATATGAGTCTTTAAGTGGCATGCCTAGCTGGGACCACTATTTTAAGTTCTTCTCCTATGAGTGAAGTGGGACACAGTGTATTCAAGTAATGGTCACAAGGCTGTTTGAAAGTGTTCTGCAAATTTTGTAGGTTTCTATTAGGTAGTATGCTGCCAAGCCCCCCGACGGGTCACTGAGGGAAGCCGCTGCTGTTCGAGGTTGTGCCAGGGTGCAGAGTGCAAGCAGCAATCCCACGAGGAGACCTGGCAGAGTCCCGGTGGTCTTTAGAGACACTTCACCTCATCCAGGGAGAACCGGTGGGCCACCTGACCCTCTGGGTGCAGGCCCCCAAGTTTGTGATGTTGTCCAGTGGCCTAGAGTCAGGTAAGGGAGGCGGCCGTGCTCAGAGGTGTAAAGGAAAGAGTGTAGTCTGCACAAGGTGAGTTTACAAGATGGGGCCGTGAGGGGAAGACAACTCTTCTGGAGTTTTGGCATGGTTCGGCTGGGGAAGGAGAGTTGGACACCACATGGCCGGCGGGGGAGGAAGCGTCCTGCGGCCACGCTCAGAGTCAGGGGGGATGCAGCCTGGCTCGTAACTCCACTGGTATCAGGCAAAACAGACAGGGCAGAGGACAGTTAGCAGGCACGTGGTAAACAATGGGGTCCCCCCTCGTACTGCTCCTGCCTTTGGTGAGATCCTTTTGTGTGAAAAGCAGAGTCAGGCCATACACGAGACTCCACTCAGTCCCTCCAGGCACAACCCATCACGTTCCTATGGTGTCCAGTCCCATATAGAGGTCTTTGATATCCCAGAGACCTTGGATGAACCGGGGCAAGCCAACAAGCCCTTGGAGTCTCTTGAGACATAGGTTGCTTGGGAAGGGTCAGTCCTTGTCCGACAGGGTGAGGCAGTAGGCCAGCACACAGGGCCACAGCAAAGAGGCAGTTCCTCCTACAGCAGCACTAGGCCAACACAGTAATGCAGAGCAGAGTGGCAGTTCCTCCTGGCAGCCCTTCTCCCTGGCAGCGTGTCCTTGTCCCAGTACAGTAATGAAATTTGTAGGATTTGGGGTCCAACTTTTACACTTTTATATGAAGGCCCAGAATCTAGAAGGCTGGAGAAACTCTCAGGACTTCTTTTGAAGTCCCTTCCTTGCCCTCTCTGGCTCCAGACACTACGCAGGGTGTAGGCAGCCCTTTGTGTGAGCAGAGCCACAGCCCTATTCACAGAGGCAGGTGACAGCTCTTCCCTCCCACCTAGTCCAGGAAGACCCATCATTTTGGTGATGGGAAATCAATATGCCAATGCCACACCCAAGTTCCCTTTGTGTGTGCCTGCCTAGTGGGAATGCATAAAGCCCAGCTGTCATCTACCCCAGACTTGTATACAGGGACAAGCAGAGGCACAGGATGGTAAAAGAAACAAAAATGCTATATTTCTAATAGTGGCATTTTCAGACTTAGAATTTAAAACCTGACTTCACCATGATCATGCTTTTAAAGTGTGAGTCCAGGGACACCAAACTCTATATTTCCATCTCATCCCATGTTAGATTTAAAAGATGTTTTAATGCACCCCCAAGGCTTTTCTATAAGAGAGACAGGCCATGCAATAGTGAGAAATGGGTTTACCAGTTTTTCACGATCTGGGCATGTTATACTTAAGGAGCACATGCCCCACTTTTTATGTATACTGCACCCGGCCCTTGGGGGTAACAAGGACCTACATAGGGACGGCTTACATGTAATAAAAGAGAAGGTTTGAGCCTGGCAAGTGAATGTGCTTGTCAGGTTGAAGTGGCAGGTCAAGACTGTACACCCAGGCTCTGCATGGGCAGGCCTGAGACATGTTTGCGGGGGAGGCTACTATAGTAGGTGGCACAATCAGTGCTGCAGACTCACTAGTAGCATTTAATTTACTTGCCCTAGGCACAGATGGTGCATTTTACTAGGGACTAGGGATTTTACTAGGGACAAAGCACTTTCACTTTAGCACTGGTCAGCAGTGATAAAGTGCCTAGATCCCTAAAGGCCAACAAAAATAAGTAAAAAACACAGGAGCTCAGGTGGCAAAAATGTAGGGGAGACCACACCAAGGATGCTAGGTCTAACACATGTCCCCCCAGTTGGAAGTGGGGAGAGCTACCCAATCCCTTTGGAGTTCTCTTCACTAAGGCAGATGAACCTGGAGAGACCATCAGCATTGGCATGGTCTGTTCCAGGGAGGTGCTCCACCATGAAGTCCATTCCCTGAAGCAAAATGGACCACCTTAACAGTTTGAGGTTCTCACCCTTCATGTGCATTAACCACCTGAGGTGTCTGTGGTCAGACTGAACCCGTAAGTGAGTGCCAAACAGGTATGGCCTCAACTTCTTCAGTGCCCAGACCACAGCTAAAGCTGCCTTTTCAGTTGCGCTCCACCATTGTACCCGGGGGAGTAGCCTCTGCAGGTTGGTCTAGGCCGTCTTCATTTAGCAGTGAGAGCATGACCCCAATGCCATGGTCCGAGGCATCCATCTGGGCAATGAACTATTTTCATAAGTCTGGGACCCTGAGCACGGGTGCTGTGCACATGGCATCTTTGAGGGTATTGAAGGCATTCTGGGAGGCCTCTGTCCAAATATCCTGATGGGGCTGCTTCTTGGAAGTCAGCTCTGTCAAGAGGCAACAATGGTGCCATACCCCTTGACAAATCTCTGGTAATATCTGGTGAGTCCTAGGAAGGCCCTCACCTGCGTCTGGGTCATAGGAGGTTCCCAAGCCAGAATGGTGTCAATCCTGGGTTGCAAGGGCTGTACCATACCACACCCTGCTTGGTATCCCAAGTAGACCAAAGAATCCTGCCCCATCTGGCACTTATTGGCCTTGCTAGTCAAGCCTGCCCTCTGTAGCACCTGAAGCACTTCCCGCAGGTGGCTCAGGTGGTAGCCTCAGCTGGAACTGAAGACTACAGTGTCTCCCAGGTAGGTGGCACTGAAGCTCTCCAGGCCAGTCTCCGGACGGTGGCAGGGGCATTCTTTAATCTGAAGGGCATGACCCAGAACTGGTTCTTCTGAGGCACAGAATGTGGACATCTCTTTTGCCCCTTCACTCAAGGGAATCTGCAAGTACCCTGACATTAGGTCAAACGTGCTGAGGGATTTGGCAGCCCCAAGCCGATCTATAAGCTCATCAGCCCTAGGGATGGGGTGCGTGTGTGTCTTGGTGACCACATTGAGCCCTTAGTAGCTACACAGAGCTGGTGCTCAGGTTCGGCACCTGGTGGGGCAGCCTTGGGCATCAGCACAACTGGGCTGTATCAAGGGCTGCTTGAGTGCTCAATAACCACCAGAACCAACATCTTGGAGACCTCCTCCTTGATGTTAGCCCTCACCTTATCAGACAACCTGGAGATTTTGTTCTTTACAAATGGACTGTCCCCAGTGTCTATATGATGGGTACACCATGTAGTGAGCCCTGGGGTAAGGGAGAGCGGTGAGGTGAACTGCTCCATCAACTGGTGTCAGTCCCTCTGTTGGTCTAGGGTTAGTGTAGGGGAGGAGGTTGACACCATCCACTGACCCATCCAGCTCCTTGGTAGATACGAGGTCATTGAGAGGTTCACTCTCCTCTGTCACTCCATCATCAGTTACCAAAAGCATGGTCACTTCAGACCGCTAATAGTGGGGCTTGAGGCGGTTCACATGTAGAACCCTCAAGGAGTTCTGAGGAGTTTCAAGGTCCACCAGATAGGTGACATTGCTCTTCCACTCCTTAACCTTATAGGTCCCAGACCAGCGGTCTTGCAGAGCAGGGGGCTCCACGGGCTTCATGATCCACACCTTTTGGCCAACCTAAAACTCCACCAAAGTGGCATTCTCATTATACCAGCATTTCATATCCTCCTGGCTGGCTTCCAGGTTCTCTTGGGCGAGCTTCCTGAAGTGCACATTCTTGTTGTGGAGGGCCAGCAGGTAGCTGACACCATCCTGGTGGCCCTCCCAGGAGCTTGCTCCCAACCCTCCTTTATCAGAGTGAGATGCCCTTTCATAGGGTGCCCATACAGAAGTGCAAAGGGGCTATAACCAACCCCCTTCTGCGGTACCTCCCTGTAGGCAAATAGCAGGCAAGGTAAGAGGACTTCCCACTTACAGCTCATGGGTTCAGGTAGACCGCAAACATGCCTTTCAGGGTTTAGTTGACCCTCTCAAGCAACCCGTTGGATTGGGGGTGGTAAGGGATGGTGAACTAGTAGGTCATTCCACACTCCTTCCACATGGCCTTGAGGTAGTTAGACATAAAAGTGGTACCCTGGTCGGATACCACACCCCTGGGAGGGCTACAGAGGAGAAGAGCCCCATCAGTGCCCTGGCCACTACGGGCGTGGTCACTGTTCTCAGAGGGTTAACCTCCGAGTTCTGGGTGGCATGGTGCACCAGGACCAGAATGAATCTGTTGCCTGTGGATGTCTTAGAATCCGGAGGTCCCACAACGTTGATGCCCACCTGCTCAAAAGGAGTACCAACAACTGGCAAGGGTTGTAGGGGGACCTTGCACTTCCCCCCTGACTTGCCACTTGCCTGGCATGTCTAACAGTACCTGCAGTAGGCAGTGGTGTTCTGTCTCGTTTGAGGCGAGTAAAAGTGGTTGCAAGCCTGTCAAAAGTCTTGTCTTGCCCCAAATGACCTGCCAGTAGTACGTTGTGAGCCAGATCCAGTAGGAAGGATCTGTAGCAGTGGGGGACCACCAACACACGTGTTGCACCAGGCTCAGGATCCTTAGGCTCGCTATACAGTGGATCATTCTCCCAATAGATCAGATGCTTGCAAGGGGCCTCATCAGCTGCCTGGGCCTCAGCCTACTGCTGGGGGCCCTCCAGAGTGGGGTACTCCCTCTGCCCTTTGCAGAATTCCTCCCTGGTGGGACCCCCTTCCTGCTGCCAATTGGACAGCTCAGGCAGGTTCCCCAGTTCAGCTATGTCCTCCCCTGTAGGTACCGGGGCATCCCCCATTGAGGTCAGCCTCCTGCCGGACTGTGGCAATCTCTGGTGTGGGTTTTCCATGCCCCTTGCTCTTCCTCTGGTTGGCAGTACCCTGGCCCATAGTTTCGGGCTCCACACAAGGTAACCCCATTTCCAGGCCCTGGGCACAGATAGTGATTTTTACTAGAGACTTACCAGTTAGATAAATATGCCAATTGTGGGGGAGCCAATGTTACCATGTTTTAGAGGACAAAGCACCTGCACTTTAGCACTGCACTTTAGAAGTGGTAAACTGCCAGATCCCTAAAGGTCAGGAAAAAGAGGTCAACAACACTGTATGTTAGGGGATACCACGCCAATGATGCCAGGTCTACCAAACCATATTCCTCACATTGACAAATATTGACCCAGTGGCAATGTGTCTGCTTCAACAAAACAGTCACATTGCTCCCTCCCTGAATGCTGCCACCACACGCTTGTGCTTCCTGTTCAACTCAGTTCCTAATCCTACACCCGCTTGTGGGTTCCTCTGGTATCAGCCACATTTATGAGTGCTAGAGGTCAACCTAGTGGCAAAATGCCACTCACAGCACTACTTTAATATTCCTCCCCGCTGTGTGCCACCTTGCTACTGCAAGCGGCTATCAAGCCGCCCTCTCCCACATTCACATAGACCCAGAACTATTTCGCTGAGCGATCTCAAGGCTGTACAGAAACTCACTTACCACACAGCCCAGACTTGCATGGTACCCCACTTTCCACACATCCCAAAATGCGTGGCAACTCACTTTCCACAGAGCCCAGAGCTGTGCAGCAACTAATTTTCCACAGAGCCCAGAGTTGTGAGGCAACTTCACTTTCCACATATCTTAGAGCTACGTACCAATTTACTTTCCACACAACGTAGACCTATGGGGCAACTAACTTTCCCACACCCCTGGTGTGCGGGCCAGTCACTCTCCCCAGACGCAAGAACTTCACAGAAACTCACCTTCAACAGAGCCGAAAGCCTCGGTGCAAATGCTAGTGACAGACAGGCAACTAATAATTAGTAGTAACGTATCATGACACAAATGATCCGCGGTTCACACAAAACAGTCGAGACATTTTTCTTGGTTGATAGTTTAGAATAACAGACACATGGGTGTTCATGCAAGTTTTCCAAGTGTGTGTAACTGGTGTGTAAAGAAAAGTGCAGAGCTCACATGCAGCACAGACTGAGGTGGGCAACTTTTTCACACGGTGTGTAGGTCAGGAAGACTAGAGCAGTGCACATAGACTTTCCGGTGGGGAACAACAAAAATACGACCATAAAAAATGCAATGAGTTACCAATAGTGACAAATTTCTGCATACAGGATAAGGCACACACACTTATAAAGGGTCGACATTAGCGTGCACGTGACACTACAGGAAGATTTCCAGCACACCCGCGTCACAGGTTATTTAGGACTCAGTGATAGTTTGTCATCACTGCACACCTTTCACACAAGACAAGTATGCCACTACCTTTGACGCTGTGTATCGCAACTTTTATAGTTAGCAGGTTTCCTGACTTTTGAGGGACTGTACAGACTGATTGGGGAAGTATCCTGCACCACTGGTGTCTATTTTGTACTCCCATTTCATTCATGTTATCCCATTCAGTTCACCTGTATTTTGCATGTCATAGTATCAATAACAAAAAGATTGTTTCACATATATTTTGTGGCCCAAATATTGTTTGCAAAAATGTCACCACATTGGAGTTAATAATAGAAATATACACCCAGTGGTTTTGTTAAATGATATTTAGGCCACAGTCAAGGATGTATCAAAGGCCCCTGTCGCCAGTGCTTGAAATGGAAAAATTTAAGTGCAGGTACTCTGTGCCAGAGTGCCTGCTTGTTTCTGAGAAGTGCTGGTACTCTCTAATTAAAAGTATTACGTTTTTATTGAGATGTGCCGGTACTCTTCCTCTCAAAATAAAAAGGTGCCGGTACTCAGTACCGAACAGTACCGGCCCATTTAAAGCACTGCCTGTAGCCCCTGCAGTACAATGCTGATACACATATGGGACACATGGGAGACTCAAGGGCTTCTCTTCATATTCTGCAGGGTGGAGCCTTCATTTTTCTTTACCCCATTGGCCACAACATTTTTGTCAGATAATATTTAGGCCACAATATTCTGGTACGTACCCAACTGGCCTTTTAGACAAGTCACATTGCCATTAAAACAGTTTTCAAGCAGTTGAAAGATAATTGTTTTTTACCACTCTGTCATAAGAAACATCCGAGATTTGGCTAAGACATTAATAGTAAATGGCTTTTTAGCGCCCTTTCCCAATTAGCCAAAATCCCCACCAATGATGGATATAAGAAGATTGAGGGTAGGCAAGGCCACTATTTTCTAGGTTCCTTGGATTGTGCTCTGCCTTCTGCCCTGAATCTGACAGGGGAGCGTTCAGGTGCTGGCTGGGGGTCTAGCCAACTGAATCCCACATCACTTGTCTCTACCAGAATTCCTCTTCCTAATCGACAGCTCTTCATGGCACAACCGATGAGGAGCTGGGGATGGTGCTTACATGGTGGCTAGAAAAGATTAGGAACAAGATTCGAATCTTGTTTTTCCACTTTTTCAAAGAGCGCGATTCTGTGCAAGTTGTAATGTTCTTCTATTTGCAAGTAATCAGAGCAATTGACAAATAGTGCGATAGTGAGAGAGATTGAGAGATAGTGAGAGAAAACCCTGTGTCAGGAAAACCAGGTTAGGTGGATATAATAAACACTATTCAAACACTGTACAGTTGTCCTAGGGCAGAGGTCTTCAAACTGGGGGGCGGTCCGCTTTGGGGGACCTCAAGTGATGGCAGGGGGGGCGCCAAACTCTGGCCAAAAGAAATATTATACAGATAACATGCCTTTGTTTTAAGCAGAAACATGTTATTGCAGTTTTAAAAAGGTAAAGGGACTTAACTGCAATGTTTAAATAGGTTTGGCCCTATTTAAACATTGCCATCTTTCTAAAATAATTGTGAAATATTCTGAGGGGGGGCAATGATTTTTATTTTTCAACGGGGGCGCAGCATTAAAAAGTTTGAAGACCACTGTAGGGTAATATGAATTTCCGGTGTTTATTGCTCTTGAAGCTAGAGAGCTGCCTCAGCAAGCTTTCTTGGTACAAAAGTTGTATTTTTTTCGAGAGTTGTTTAGTCTTACTTCCCACTAACATTCCAGTAATGTTCCCTAGCACCCCTCTTACTGCTCCGTAAACACTATTATTATTTAACTGGCTTGTTTCGGTGCAGAGAAGACAGTGGAATAAACAGGCATTTTTCTTGGGCCGGTGTTTTTTGCCCGGTCTTCTGTTTCATGTCTGGGCTGGAGAGGAATGTGTGATGCCCTTGAGGGGAGGCGCTGCCCAGATACTGCTGGGTTCTCGGAACTGCTGAAATTAACTGCTGACATGTACCAGAGAAGGCCCTGGGCAGAGGCTTATCGTAGTCACAGCAAACCCTGCATGGCAGGATTGGCCACCTCCCCCTCAAATAACAGACTCATCCTTCGGCCTTTGTATACATACACCTGCTCACCTACTGTCCTAAGTGAAAGTGTCAGTTGGCCTGCAGAACATTTTGCAGAAGGCCCATCAATATGTTTATAAAAGAGAGCCTTAGGGATGAGATTTGGAAATGTAGCACTTTGAAATGACATGGTGTACTTCATTTTATGGTATCTCACCTTCAGCTCCGTCCAAAGACTGCTTTTACAATTTTTTTTGCCAGATTCATCAAATCTTTGGAATGGTGCATAATTATAAATGAGAAGTAAACTGGTGCAAAATGTTGATTTGAAATTTTCTTTCCAGTCTAATGCTTGTTTTGCACTGGATGTTTGCCCAAATGTAAAGCAAAGAGGCGCCAACGAGGCATACCATGGGTGGTACTTGGGCATTCCCAAGCTACCACTCATGTTTTTTTTTTCAAAAATACCTGGCTACTAACATATGTAGAAAAGATTTTGCCCAAAAAGCTTCCTTGAAGTAGGCGCAAATTAAGAGAAACATATTTTCTTCAGAGTTTTCCCACCTTACTTGTGTACTGCAGTGTACAGCACACATCCAAAGTGGGAAAGATTTAAAGTTAGTCTAAACGTAGTGTTTTGTACTGGAAGACTACCCTTCTAGTAAAACATCTCTGCTAGATTCATAAACCCACCTCTGCACTGTGGTGAAAACATGATGCATGGCGCAAGTCTGCCAAAGTGTGCACCAGCGCTTGGCGACAGAGCAGTAGCGCCATATTTAATGCGACTTGGCTCCGCCCTGCTCAAAACAGTGCAGCAACTTTGCATGAGATATTAGTAAATCGCCCCTTATGTCTATCTTTAACTTTTTTGCAGCAAAGAAAAAAATTTCACTGTACAAACGTAATAGCATTCAACGCGTTCTACGATGCACTATCTGCGATAGACGAAATTGCCAACTCAGAAGCATTTTCCAGGAGTATCACTGAAATCTGTGACTACCAGAGGCTTTCAAAAGTTATCCTGAAAATCTTTGTGAATTGCCAAAATTAATAAATCTGCACCCATACAAGGGTATACACCTGCGATTGACTAGTCATGATTGGGTTTTGTGGATGTGGCTTCACGTGTGCAGACTGCTGCGAAATCTTCAACTTTCGTTCATGTTTTTTTTTTTAATCCATGCCTTCATCTCTTCTAACATATATCCTATTAAGACAACGCGTGAATCCCTAGTTTCAATCCCTGCACCCTTGTTTTTCATGTTTCATGTTTCCGGATGCAGGGTGGTACATCTGTAGCTTTTTATTGCTGCTGCCCCACGCTTCGTTTTTCATTTTTACGCTGAAATACCATGTTTTTGATATATGTGGTAACTTCCAATCTAAGAAATCCCCTGAACACCAGCAGTAATGCTCTCCCACCAGTGACATAAGCCAGTCGTATCATGGGGACTGTAAAGGAGGACACCTATTTGTTTCTAAATGATTTTCGTCTTTCAAACACTCACAACCATTGCCACCCCCTGCAAGAAATGGTGACGGGGGCACTCGCAATGCCCATACCCTCGATCTAACAAGCTAAGGGGGAGCCCCCTTTATGTATGGGAGTCCCCCCCCCCCCCCCCCCGCACACACACACTGCGGGGCTGTCTGTCACACCCCTTCCCACGAGAAAGAAAGTTTATTTGTTGGGTGGGACTTTCTTTTTTGGTGTACAACAGCGGTAAAGTCTACTAATCCCGTGTAAAGTCCATGCAGCTCTTACACTGTGGACCCCTATTTTTTTTTCGTTCCAGTGCCGTGAAACAATGTGTAACAAGAAGAAGAGAGGGCCTATAAAGTGCATACGCCCACCTTCTAGCGCCTTCTCTGCTCCACAGCGCTCTGCCTTTGCTCTTATTGCCTCGCCTGGAGGACAGGATTGCACAACATTCGGGTCCAGCCAGCTCTCTCCAAAACATGCAGGAACAAACATGCAAAAATGTATTGCCAGTGAAAGGAAATAACTTCACTAAGGGAGTTGGTTTACTTGCTTCTGCCCATCATCCTTACTCGGAATCTAGGCACTAAACAATCTTTTCCTCAAAATGCATGAAGCATGTGATGGATGCTCTAGTACTGCACACGTCTGACTGCTCAAGATTATTGTGTTTGAACCTGGGTTCCCCAGCTAAGGATGGGACGCTGCCAGAGGACTGCCTCATCATTATCCTAACTTATTTGTGATTACCTCAGTGTACCAAAGAGGACTCCAACTGGTCACCAAGACTGCTGAGCTGAATGTGCAGTTATACAAGCCTTGAAGTGGTGACCCTGCTTGATGGGCATTCTCCCCAGTTCTTGGGTGCGCACTTTTCCACAGAGTACATCTGGCATTCCAATACCACCTGCTCTGTGCCCGGTTTGTTGTCAGATAGGGTTATTACGATCACATTTGGCTTATAACAGTGGAAGAGTATCTCAGTGTTATATTTTGGTCTCCCACTAAAACTTCCAAACTTTGCAGATGTCCCACAACTGGTTGGTCCACGTAACCCTCTAGCCAGAGCCTTTCATCAATAGTGCAAGGTCCACCATTGATTTTAGCATAACTAAGTTCATATTACAATTTCCCCTCTAGGTTAAAAAGGCCCCTGTTATGTTATGTTATGGTCTGGTATGTTCTGTTCTGTTATGTTATGTTATGCATATTTGTAGAACACACTATCACCTGGGAATGTATCAACCTAACATTGAGCAAGTGTGAGTCTAGGCACACCTAGCACCTTTTGGACTACTTGAAAAGCCAGGTCTTCAGCTTCTTGCAGAATTCAAGAAGTGAGAAGGAGGCTCTTATAAGTAGTGACAGGACGTTCCATGCTTTAGTAGCAATGTAGAAGAAGGCTCTGTCCAGTCCTTTCACTCGCAGGACAGAAGCAGCAAGCAGCAGGCCAGTACAACAAGTGGCAGTCCCCTGTACAGCATCCAGCTCTTCTTCCTGGCAGAATGTCTGCAGTCCAGAAGTGTGCTAACTATGTAGTGTCGGAGGCCCAATACTTATACCCTTTTCTATCATTCAAGTCGGCAAACTTCAAAGAGAAGTCTTTGTAGTGCATAAGACCCTGTCTATCTTTGCCCTGGCCCCAGACACAATCGAGGGGGTTGGAGACTGCTTTGAGTGAGGACAGGCGCAGCCCTATTCGGGTGCAAGTGTCAGCTTCTCCCACCCTTCTAGCTCAAGGAGACCCATCAGCTTGGCGATAGGCCATCAGGATATGCAGGATACACCCCAGCTCCCTTTGTGTTACTGTCTAGAGTGAATGCACAAATAGCCTTTGGTGAAGTTGGTTTTTGAACTGTCATCCTGACCCAGATGTGTATTCAACAGACAGGCAGAGGCACAGAATGGGTAAGAAAGAAAATGCCCCCTTTCTAAAAGTGGCATTTTCAAACGAACAATTCAAAAACCAACTTCACCAAAATACGTATTTTTAAATTGTGAGTTCAGAGACACCAAACTCCACATCTCTATCTGCTCCCAAAGGGAATTTACACTTAAAATATATTTCAAGCCAATTCCCATGTTACCCTATGGGAGAGATAGTTCTTGCAATAGTGAAAAATGAAATCAGCACAGGATCAAAAACAGGTCAGAAATGAAAAGACAAGGGAAATCACACCAAAAGCTGGCAGGTCTAACTAATGGTCTGCAACCTTCTGGTGTTTTTTTTTTGTTGATTCTGACATAGAGCGTATTCCTTTAATCCAGCTGCTTGTGACCAGGGTGTGTGTGATGATTTTCTACTTGCTAATTGGGAGCCATTTACAAATCTTCCTTAGCATCTTCAGGGTATGGAAGCATAAGGCAGCAACAGCACTAACTAGGGTGGTTATGTCGAGTTTGCTGTTGATGATGATCCGAAGTTCTTGAGCTCCGTTGGTGACCAGGTGGAGTCCCACTGTGATGTGCTCTTCACAAAGATTCCAATTTCAGTCTTGCTTGGCAGTGTTCAGCTTTAGACAGTTGGTCTTCATCCAGTGGGTGATTTCAGTCATGCAGGCATTGAACTTGATCCGGGTACTGGATATCTTGTTTGTGAAGGAGAGAATGATTTGATTATCACTGGCATAGGAAAGAACATTGATATTGTAAGAGCAGATGATGTTGGCTAGAAGGATCATGTATGCATTGAAGAGGGTCTAGCTCAACCCCCCACACCAGCATACTCAGTCCATCTGCAGTGGTAATATAAAGCTATCAGTTCTGAGAAGCAACTGTCCCAAGTCCAAAGACCCCTAACACCTTAACAAACAATATCCAGGCCTTCCAGGTGGCAAGCGGTATTGAATTTTCCAGCTGTGACCATAGGTTCAAAAGATGGAGACATTTTTATTTGGTGACCCCCTAACCCTAATCAAGAGCTAGCATGTACTCTCTGTACTCTGGGGCAGAGAAAGTTCTCAAACTTTGCAGATATACTACAAGTTAAGACTTACAGTCAAATGATGTGACCCCTGAACGTAAATGTGAGAATCCTTGGTGATTTTTAAAGCTCTGAGGAATGGTTATTACTTGACCACATTCATCATCAACTATGATAAATTAGCTTCTATTCAAATTTAATGTCAGTCAACCTTTTGTGTAATACAAAAAAAGGTTTAAAAACTTGGGGCTATTCAACTATTCCCTTTTTCAGAGAAGTCAGTTCAGGAACTTCAATAGTGCAGAACTGTGGGAGGATGAGTGTACTCCACTCTCTGAACAAGATTGTTTTTTTCTTTAAAGATCTCTGGAATGGTTAGGGCTATATACAACACTGTATAGCTCTTCACCTTCATTCTCCCTGCACTTTTGTTGTAAAGTGTTTTAACGTTGAATTACTTATTAACATAATAATTCTGACTGGGCAGTGATATGTGCTGTATTTATTGAAATCAATTGCATTATAATGTTCATGACATTTACATACCCTCTCATAAGCTAGACCCTGATTTACTGACTAAGCAACCACAGACATTCCAGAAGTCAGGCTTTGGCGTCCCACCTCTCTATCCTAGACTCAGTAGCCAGCATCCTGGTCAATGAGGGTCATGTGCAGTCTCACCTTTCATACAAATGGGTTGTCTCTAGTATTTCATGCTGTGGTAAAACCTCTGACACAACCTATTCTACGTGTCGTGAGGACATTTTTAGTACCTGGGCTGAGCACCCTTGTTTTGCTTGATTTTACGGTTTGTGTTTTATCCACGTTTTGTTCATGTTAGCAAGGCTGCTTTTTAGTGATGGCTTTTACACATTTCATCAGTTGCTTTATTCTAGTAAAGGAAGGAACACACAGCTCATGTAATCAGTCTCTGCACTACATATAAGCAGTACTCTTTGTCCAAGGCAGTGAAATGTGGTTCACGATATGCTAACTTGTACTGCCAGTCCAGGGGTCAGCTTAGCATTACACCAGAATTGTGGTCCCAATGCAACAAGGATTATTATATAAACTAGACAATGATCCAAGGAGGGTAGAGGGCATTCCAGTCATGACCATCCAGGAAGCGTACTGCACGACAGGCAGTTTTGCTGGTGCTGATCTTTCAACTCCCTGAGGGGATTGCAATCCATATGACAGGCGGACTCCTAATATTCTATCCAGGTAAGAGGCATGTTGCCATAATCACCACTTACCCCTGTGGGTTTGGGTGAGGCACTATGAGCTAGTCAGGAGTTAGACCGACAGCCACTAACTAGCCAGTAAATCAAGGTTGTACTAAGTCTCCCACACTCAGCAGTGCTGCCATCCTAAACACGCAATCCGTTTACCAAAGTAGGAACCGCGTAACATAGGTGTGTACAATTTGTATAATTTGCTTTTGCATAATTACATTACATTTTGGAAAAATTATGAAAAATATGTGTTGTTACAAAAGATGAAAAAACATAATTTTGTACTATATTTTAGAACAAAAAGCATAATTGTGTCAATTTTTGGCCCAAGACACAATTAAACGAAAGCACAGCAAACAACAGCTGCTCACATTGTATTGTTTCAGTGTGCTTTTGGTAAGCTTTTACAGTAAATGGCACATTTTAAATTTAACACATAGGAAACGTAATTACGTGAAGTGGCATAATTCCATACATTTAGGTATTTCACATAAGAAGCATAATAAACAATTCCTGAAATTACACAAATGATGCCAGTATAAAGTACATTTTGCTCATGCCTGATCTATTCCAATCCAAATACCCCTGTTTTACATTCCATGCTGCATTCTTATAATTTCATGAAACATTATTTTTCCAGGCCATGCAAGCCTTTGTTTATTCCATACATCTCCTTTTCAGTCATTATGCTAATGTAACATTTTTTGTGTAATGTGTGTGAGACTGACTTTCTCAGGAGGAGAACAATGGAGATACTGACTGGAGTGGAAGCTGCAACAATATTGTCTCCTGACAAGCTGGATTGTGAGGACATAAATGAAAGCTGTGTGTGCAAACGGCATTCCTTAATTCACAAAGACTAGCCTCTAAAACTCAAAAGATTCCTCAAGACACGCGAACTACCCCATATTCACTGCACCCAGACACAACCTGACAACATTCTTGACGTGATCAGTCACCCATATGCCTCTCAAACATTAACAACATGTCACTCAGAGAGAGGCGTAGCTTTCTCTGTTGTCCCTAAATTCCATCGCAAAAGGTTAGGGGCGGGGCTTTTTCTGTAGCTCCTGCCTCTCATTGGAACATCCTGATACCCCCGTCTTCGTGCTGAATCGAGCCCTTAAAGGTTCCTGAAACTGATAAAAACTTGGTTGTTTCATTGCAACAGGGTAATATCTGTCTGTTAGCCCTGCCTTTGTTGCTGTCACCCTAAAAGTGTTTTTCAGGATTTTTCTCAGGGCCAAGGTACCCAGCTTGAATGAACGCTGCTCTTTATAAAACCCACAAAATATATATTTTTTTAAAATGAACTTGGTAGCAATAGGTCACAAAATGGCGGGACCGAACCTGAAGAAGCAGCTCATTGTCATCCCTTCTCACTAATTAGCCAGCTGTGCTCCTCATGACTCAAGCAACTCGGAGTTGCCCCTCCCCACCCCACTCAATGGCTGCTTTTTTCTCTTTTTTTCTGCAGCCTTTTTATACAGCACATCTCTATGTCTTTTACTGTGTCACACGTGAGTATTTTCTCGATCAGTGTCTAGCCTTTGTACCTTCTGCAGCAGTCTCATTTTAACTGTTCGTGGCCCTTCCTTTGTAGTTTTTCACCCTCACATTCTTCACAGACTAATCTCTAGCACGTGTGAGTTCACGTGTGTTGATCGCTCCCACAGTGTGGTTCGGAATCACAAAACGTTGCTCTGAGGCAAACTACGAGACGCCAGTAGGCATCTCCGATTTACACCGGGTCCCTTACACCACACACAGAAAAAGTTGTTCCAGAGCTAACATGGGGATGTTTGGATCTCCCTTCAGCTGCTCATCCCACATCAAATGTGTCACACAGACCTGACTTGACAGGTACCTGAGGTAAGAGCTACATTAATGTCCCACAATCAAACGTCAAGTCCGTCAACCACCACTACTGATTAGAAGAGCTGCAAATTGGCTAGAAACCCACACATAGGAGCATCACAAACCCATTAAATAAATACAAGTATGCTTAGGGAATACACAAATATGAGTTCAGGCACAATTTGAAGCTGCTCTATGCATCTCTAGCCCTTGAGCGTGTGCAAAGCAGCTCTCTATACACATGCTAAAAATACATGTGCCTACAAGCGCTACAAGTGCTGATGTACTTTGTTCTTGGCAAACAGTGCCATTTTCTATATTTACAAGTGATCATGTCTTGAGCTGTTTTCGTCGCTATTGTAAGACACTGCCCCCAAGGTAAGCACTGATATTAGATCACACAGCTCGCTTGTGTTTCCGTTCAGAAGGGATGTGGCGGGCAAGTCAGGCTGGACTGCTCCGATTGAAGCAGGACCATGACTGAACTTCATACAGAGGCTGAAGTGGGCGGGATCCGCTGTGAACGACGTTATCAAGATTTAAATTTCACCCAAACTGTTTCCATACTTACTGGCAAAGAATAGCTGTTCCTGCATGTCAATGACGACCGGAAGTTACCTCAGGTGGAAGGAATAGGAGTTGAGGGGGGCTTCTCTAGCACTGTGAAGACCAGTTTAACTTGCATTTGTTTTTCATTTAATATGTATGCTTTCATTCTATATGCAAGTACCTCTAGGTGAAAGCCCGGCAATACAATTATCAAATAATGTGTTCTTTAGCAATGCATTTGACCCCACTGCGCTCAGGATCACAGCTCCCTATGTTTTTTTAAATAACTTTGACTGCTGACTTCATAACGTTGGTTCCAGTCTGGAGTGTCATAGTGAACAACAACCACGATGGATTGGAATGCAACCCAGAGTGATCACCAGTGGATGAGAAGAATTCAAGCTGCCCCCATCCCATCTTTTGCTTTTCTCAATTACATCATAAGATGCCTTTAAATTCTATGGGAGTGCTCTTACTGACATGTTGTTGTGCATCTCTTATTACTTGTGCTCAGCGTAGATTGGCACTTGGTGGTGCTACGATGCATGCAAAGCCATGCATTGGCACAACCACAGTAATGCTCAAATTAATGACTATTTCTGAATTCCCTAATTCAGTAACAATTTTACAGCAGCAGAGTAGTTTTCCTGGAATAAACACCTGCAGCTAAATAAGAATTCAGCTGTGTTATTTTGTTGCACAAACAAAGGCAGGAGTGATCTCCAAATGAGATAGCTAAGCCTGCATAGCAAAAAGACGCGTTAGAAATTGTCCCACTTTTTTTTGGTATAGACATTTTGCAATTTTTTTCCAAATTATTAGGAATTTATTTGTAATCTGGTAAATATGTGATTAATTTCATTCGTATTGAATCCGTGGTGGGTCTTTATGTGTTGCTGAAGTCCTGTGGGCCCTTTTTCTTACTTTGTAACACATTCTTTCAAGAATTTGTGCTCCCAGATCCTACAAAAATAGCCAAATTGGTGACACACGAGCAGCCACTTTCTGAACCAATAAGTAGCATTGCTAAATGTCTGTGCCACATTTGTGTGGTGTCTGATCAGGAAACTGCCACCATGCAGGTGAAATACACTGTTTTCCCATATGTTGTTTGGCAGGTGGTGTGCACATGCTTGAGTATGCGGTGTGCAAACCTTCTTAACTCCACCAGGTTCTTGTGCCAAGATCTCATGTACTTCCCCTGTGTATATGAGATGAAATATGCCTCTTTTTAAGTTCCAGACCGCATTGGCTCACACAAGAATACCTGACCACTGCCTTCTGCTACAGTTCATGTATTGAAGTCCTGCCATACCTGGTAAGACCTGGAACCGTTTAATTCCAATCAGCATATCCCTCTTTCCGGTTTGTTTTCACATGCGCAAATGGACTATTGACTCCCTGTGTTTTTCTCTTGCACCTACCAGTGTATTTAGTTTTTGAGTGTTATGTTGTTCTGAGTGTTGCCTCTAAGTTATCTCAGATCTCTACATTTCAAACTAAAAGTCAAGTGTTGTGGGTTAGCCTGGGTGCAGATATCTGCAGAACAAGATCGCCTGTCCTGTATGTCTCCCTTGCTTCCATCAGATCAGATGTCTAATCAAGGACTTGCCAAAATACCTTTGTTTTTAAGAGTTTCCCAGAGGGGAAGATAGTTGGGCCCTGCCCTTTAAACTGGGTCAAATAATTCTATGGCTTTGGGCCTTGAATAACTAGGGATTTATTTGCCTCCATGTTTTTGTCTCTTGAAGGTTAGTTGAGTGGCCTGGTGTGTTGAAGATGACATTAGAGCCAGACTGGGATGGAATGAGGCTCGTACTTTGCATATTACCCAGACTTTTATTCCATAGTTTTCATGCAATGAACAGGAACCTTTAAACCTGATGCCTCCTCTTCTTACAGCAGCCAGTAAAAGCCTTTTCAATGGTTGTTTTACTTGGTAAAGCATTCAGACAGTCTAGCACCATGACTGTAGTTATTGTATTTTGTAGTGATTTTATGCCATATTTTCATGGAGTGTACCTCTCTTTTTAAGCCATGGAGGAAGAGTCTACTGCCTTGCTAACTAAACGTCTTATCCAAACACTTGGCAGAAGCTCTTACAGAGTCTTTTACTGGTTGGTTGATTAATCATAGATGCGGACCCTCCCTGCGCTCATCTTCTTCAGTCCTTGGTGTGAGGTTCAAGGTCAGTCTTCAGCAAGCAGCGGTCCAAGCTTAGCCCCTAGGTGAGGGTTCCTTCGAAACCCAGCTCATGTGATCCTGTACAAACAGGGAAAACCCATGTTCCAAATGAAACTATTAGTTTCCTTTCTATAGTGTGGTGGGGAAGGTACCTATTTAAGAAGGAAGGTGAGAGACAAATAAAAAAAACAATAAGCAACAATAAGCAATAAGCTAATTCAGAAAGAAAAGTACAGCTGTAATGCACTCAAACCATTAAATTAAAACATAACCAGAAGGGTTAAAACGTACTTTTCTTCTCTAAAGTTCCGAATGCCTCCGAATAAAACTCAACATTTTAAAATGCTATAAGGGACAGAAGCATCACCGGTTCTGAAAGGTAAAGAACGTGATAAGTACTTTCTCGAAGTCTACATTAGAGAACTGTTACCACCCAGATTCTTCATATGTGGGGTTCACCATTGGACCCAGCTTCCTGACACCAGTAAGATTATCAGTGTTGGCCCAGAATATTATCACACACAAATAATATTATTTCGTGGATCTCACCTACAACATTTTTGCGCCTTTAGCGTTCATAATAGAAAATCTGCACCGAACAGAAAAATAATTTTGTACATAATATTTATGACACAATATTTATGCCAGGCGATATTGTTGTGTACAATATTCTGGCATGCAACCATTTCTGAACAACTGGGCCTTTTCCTAGTGCAGTCAGTAACAGAGTCTGTGCTAGAGGTGAGTGATAGAAATGGAAAAAGGTGTTTTTGGGGGGAAGACAGAGTATCCAAGGTTATCGCTAAGCTTTTAGTAATGCCTTTTTAGTAAAAGAAATGCTTCCAGTGTTTGTATCCTTTCAGGTGACAGCCCACACGTGTCAATGCTGCATGTCTCCCTCAAAAGCTATTCATCCCTTTATCAGGATGAAGTACCCTCTACCAAGTCAAAATGGAATCAAGTACATAGGACCAAAGTTCATCCTTGACTAGGAAAGAAGGAAATTACATGCTGCCACGCGCCTGGTAACTACACAAATGTATCTAGCATGGATACATGTTTTGTGGTTTTAAATGTAGAATTGATTTTTTAAATCTTTTTGTATTTGCTTTGTTAAAACTGGATATTAGCTTTTTACTTAAGCATAGGTCTGGCTCCTTTATAAGGAGGATTCAACTCTGCAAGTTTATTTCTGGGATTTAAGACTTCAAATCACCCCATGGACAGCCCTGGTCCATGATTATATAGAGTATTGTGTGAATATACTGCATAAAATAGTAGTTCTGTGCCTGCAATGGAACAAAACGATTAGCCCACATTCACGTCCTGTTCTCCTGTCTATGAGAGAAACCACAAACATTGTTGCACAGTAATCAAAAGCAGACGAGTACTTGTTTGATCAGCTTCTTTGGGGCACTAAGAGACAAGCAAACCATGTTGTACCAGTGGTTTGCCAATTCACTCTATAAGGATGTGGAGCACATGTGAAAGTACAGTCTGGTTGGTTGGTGTTAAATCTCTAAACACAATTGGCCTACTTGGCAATGATCTGCCCCCCAGGTGCCACAGACTGGGAATTTAAGCTGAAGCTGCACTCCAGCAAGTACAATGCTACTACCAACTTGACCAGTACTACTGACTGGACCGTGAGCTGCATGTCTCCCTAAGACTGCCACCAAGCCCGGAGATCTACCCGTAGCCCTGATGCTTGCCTGAGTGTCTGCCTGGAGCATTGTCCTGAGCCAGTTTGATGAGATCATCTAGACTGCCTTGAAGCCCTTTACTTATCCATTCACCAGGGCCAAGTGAGAATCCTCTGCATGAAAAGACAAGTAGTAGTTACTTGCCGTGACAAGCATGCCATGCTACACCACCAAGTCACCTTTTGTTCATAGCGCAGCCCCTACCAACCCCCGTTGCCCTTAGATAAATATGCAACGGCATACTCCCCGGTGCCCTTTCAGTATGTAAGGACACTGAGTGGTATGCTCTGCAGTGCAGCGCACACCCCTCTGTGCCCTTACATTGTCATGTAAGGGCACACAGAGGTATGCACTGAAGTGAATACCCCTTGGTGCCCTTACATACTTATGTAAGGGCACTGCACTGAGGGGTATGTACTCCAGGGGAGTGCCAACTCTCGGTGCCCATACATACTTTGGTACATATTTATGTAATAGCGCCAAGGGGTATGCACTGCACTGCAGTGGTACTTTACAAGGCTGGACGAGGGAGAAGTCCCTCTATGTTTAAAAATCACTGCAGAATAACGTTTGCAAACATGGAGGGACTGCTCCCTCTTTCAGCCCTGTTTAAAACCATTACAGTGCTTATTTAATTCTGCCAGCAGAATTACAAACTCCATCCACACCTACCTCTGGGGTTGGTTTGTAAAGCTTATTTCAAGGTTGGAGCGAGTCCCAAACATTTTCATCACTTAAAGGTACTCTTCCAGAGCTCTGGGCTCTTGACCCTCTGCAACGAGCACCAATAGGCTGGCGCTGCTAGATTCTACGTGCCTCGTGTCCCATCACTGGGAGAGACCGGCACTGCACACTAATTTTAAGGTGCTTATGAAAATCTTTTTTTTAGGCCATAGCCCTCACTGGACATTCTGGAGCTTCATTCTTTGGGGGAACAATTGTAATATATTGCACATGTCAATCGCAGCAGGGACCGCTCTGTGTTTAATGCTGGCTCCGCTCACACACATGCCAACGCCTGCTACTGGAAAAGAAGAGTTACTGCATCAGGAGATGCACTGTTGCCCTGACCCCTAGGGAATCAACTTGCTGTTCATCTTACTTCTGCAGGGCCTAAGACTTCTTCATCTCCTGTGGTAAGGTGACACACAGGGATTCCTTCGGGCTGGAGACTGGGAACTCCTGTTTTCCTAATATGGCAGTGGAGGACATAAAGAGGTAGAAAACCAGGCACTTTTGTTTTAAGTTAAGTGTACAGTCCAGACAGCAACCACTAGTGATGGGAAGCCTTACTAACAGTGTGAGCCCATCCCAAACTTAAGGAATCATGTATTTTTTATACCCAAAACCCAAAGAAACATGGTGGAAAACCACTTCTGAGTCTTCCCAGGAAGAGCGTCATGGGCACCAGTATATAAGACGATTAAACAGAGTGCCTGGAACTGAAAATCTTTGTAAGCCCTACTCCGTCATATCTACTGCTCCCTGAACTGCGTTTGTTTCTGTGTTTTGTTCTGACCTGCTTGGGTTTCGGTTTCTGTTTGACAATGATTTGTTTGCATTATTCCTTATGACACTGCCTATTTTCAATTTCTGAAGACGTGTTTTATAACTTTGTCCTGTTCCTCTTCTCTGATTCCCTTATCATTGCCCATGTTTTTTTATGAGGAAGTTTGTGTTATTCTTTTTGCACACTTTGCTCGTCATCAACCTTTTTCTTTCTCTTGCTGTTCAGAAAAGTGACAAGGTGCTTCCGAGGAAGGTCATCTACATCTTCACTCCGAGTTGAGAAGATCTAAAGCAAGAGAAGCTCGAAGGCTGCTCCGTGACCGAAAGAAACAATTAGGAAGAATAGTGAAATATAGAAAATCCCAGGCAAAAGTCCTAACCCTCAAACTCACACTATCCAGAGCTCTAACATTTATTCTAACCTTAAAGTAAATATAATCCTAGCCCTTGACCCAACCTATGTACTATCTCTTACTCTGAATCAAGCCATCAACCATACTCTAACCCATTGAGTAGGACGAACCACAGACCTAACTCGCCCATAACTCCAGCTTCATCTACAACCTCATCCTTCAACATAGCCTTGGCACAATTTTAACTATTCACCCATCCTTAACACTAAACCCAACTTCATCCCTGATCCCACAATTCTGCTACCTTTTCTAACGAAGATACAGGTTTCCAACGTCTTATGGTATTTCTTCTTTAATCCTCAAACATGGTTTCAGAATATAGTCTCTACTGTATTAAAAATATCAGTGACCAAAATATTGACACGGTAAGTGTATATCGGTAAGCATAGATTTACTATACATAACCTCACATATTTCTACCTTGACTTTATAGGTATCTTCAAGGTACGTATATTTGAAATTAAGAACAGTAAATCTATACTTACCTTCATGAACTTTAGGCTGTTGCTATTTTTGCTAAGATATTAAGGTAGCACAATGTAAAAAACTAGATATTCTGGCATACAATAACTATTCAGAACTTACTAAGTTTCATTTTTGATATTTCATTTTTTGCCACAATGGATTTATTCGTGTTAGTTGTTTTCATTTCCTCACAATGCCAGTCACTGAAGCTTCAAGAGCTGGGGATAAGGCTGTGATTTGCCTCCCCTGCTCCATGGAGGCTCTTCTGGAAGACATTGCAAGTGCACCTTTGTCCTCTTGCATCAGCATCCATGTTTCTTAGGTCTGTGGGTCTCCCAGGAGAGGAATTCCTCTCTGTGGAAGGCTGCAATCCCTTGAAATAAGCCTCTTTACATAAAAATAGACTCAACCATCTCAGCCAAAAGTTCGGCCTCAACTATGAATTTTGTGGTGAGAAAGTTTGCCAACTTAACTAGGATGGACCATCTCTCTACAAGGGCATAGTACCATGAAAAAGCGTTAGTGAGAGTTGACTCTACTGACCAGCTTCTGTGTTGCCATGGTTGCCATAGTTAAGACTGTGTCTGATTGCACTGATTAGAGGGTGGCCATATGAAATATGCGACTCCAATTAGTCTCTGTTCTGAACCGAACTAACTAGGTGCCTAAGAACAGCCTCAGACAAGCACCGAGATGCAGTGGAGTAGAACCGGAGACCAATTCGACAGCCATTAGCTTTAAAAGACACCATAGCAGCTTTCCTGGATGCTTTGATTAATACAACTCACTATTAGCCACACGATCCTCTTGAGGGCTTAGCGTCTTAGTCATTTTCCAAGAAGAGTTGATTAAATTTTAGTCACCCATGGTTCCCGGTGCTTCCTGTATACGCAGAATTTATTAGCCCAGGCGCACTCGGAAGAACAGGAAAGCCTCGGGGTCTGATATGTACCTCGGTCTGGACACCTCTTGTTCGCGGGTAGTCTCACCTCTTTGCAAATAAATGAAGTTCGCTTTGTCTGTGTCGAGATTCCCGGGATCTGCACCACCTTTTCCATCGGACGTCCCGCTCACTTTTTTCGGTGTGAACACCGCGCCCCTTGTTTCTAACCCCCGTGCACCTCTTCCGTGGCTGTGGACGCACCTGCACGTGCACCTTGTGCTGCCGCAGCCCCCAGGCCGGCGAGAAGGCGGGACAAATAAGAAGCATATGTGCCTCATTGATGAGGAATTTTGTCTCATGGCCTGGCAGGGAAATCTCACAATTAGCCCAATCAGCTCTGAGATGCTGCATGTCACTGGTGAGAGGGGGTCAGGGGGAGGGCTTAGCGCGAGCAGCGAGGCAGCTGAGGCTGCGAGCTCTGGCAGGGCTTCAATGCAACGCGGCGCGGCCACATACACACGCACAGTGGTGCTAACAGCAGAACACCAGCCGCACACACACACAAGCACAGTGTGAGGCTGGCGGCAGGCGCACACATACACACACGAGCAGTGGACCAGCCACGCTCTGCGCAGCCAGTCCTGACAGCAGAGACCTCCACACACACAGGCGCGCGGGCAGCGGAGACGTCCACAAACACAAAGTGTGGGGCTGGCAGCAGAGACACAGTCACACACAGGCGCGCTGGCAGCAGAGACATCCACACACACAGTGTGGGGCTGGCAGCAGAGACACAGTCACACACAGGCGCGCTGGCAGCAGAGACATCCACACACACAGTGTGGGGCTGGCAGCAGAGACAGCCACACGCCCTCCGCAGTGCCTCTACACATGCTCGGCGGTCTTGGCGCCACAGAGACAGCCGTCCTCTGACACTGCAGGGGATCTGGAAGAGGTTCCATTCCCGGGAACTTTATAGGAGGGGTGTACGCACCAGCGTCCCTGCAGCACCCGGGAGTACCAGTTCCACCTCATCCTCCAGGCTCGGTGTCCCCGCCCCCAGGCAGGGTTCGGGGTGCTAGTCGAGACTGAAGCAAGCCCAGCTGGTGGATGCCGCAGGGGGAGTCGCTGGCTGTGGAGATGCCGCGGATGTGCTGCTGCTAAGCCGGAGGATGCTCCGCTCTCTCCGCGCTCCCTCCTCATCCTCGCACCCTCCTCCTCGCGCCCAAGGACAGCATCTCCGGGTCCTCCCGGCGGCAGCCCCCCGCCCGGCCGCTCTACCCCCCGCGCTGGGTCCCCGCCGGTCCATGGAGGAGCCCCCCCGGAGCCCGCCTCGTCTTCCTCGCTTCCTTCGCACGGGAGTGCTGCTGTGAACGGTGGATTGTATGTGATTTTTCGCTTGTTTTTTGGAATAACAGTGGAAGGGATTGAACCATCCGCAGTGCCAATGCGGCTGCGGTGAGGAGAGAAGGGGAGGCAAGCCACTTGCAGGTAAGGGGGGCACTGGAGGGGGGGGGGGGGGCAGCTGAGCTGCAGTGGAAGGGGCGCATGCAGCGAATGCACATAAATGTCCCCGTGAGTATCGGCGAGGGGGGCTTGATCCATGCACCCCACCTTGTGTGCGGCGTATGTACTAGAGGCTGGGGAAAGTTATTACCGGGTAACGGATGGGGGGAACGGGGGGTGGAGGGTGGTACGCATGCATATATATCACCCTGTCTCCAACCATTATAGTGCTCCCCAGCCCCCCTCCTCCCCGCCACCGCACCTACACGTGGGGCATGCATAGCACGGGGGTACTGGAGCACAGGTAAAGGGGGATGCAGAAATGTCCCCCATATCCTCCGTTGTGTGAAACCAACCGCTCCGCACCGTCTGTTCACAGGTAAAAAAAAAGGGGGGGGATTGACACCAGCTCACCATAGTGTGATCTGCCCCGCACGCTCTGCACAGGTCCTGCATACACAGCACGGGAAACACACATTGATACAGCAGGTACTGCACACTGTCATAGAGAGGAAACCAGACACTGTGATACAGCAGGAAGCGCACACTGTGGTACAGCAGGAAGCGCACACTGTGAAACAGCTGGGACCGCACACTGTGATACAGCAGGAACCGCACTCTGTGATACAGCAGGACCCGGTACTGTGATACAGCAGGAACCGCACACTGAACCGCACACTGTGATACAGCAGGAACCGCACACTGAAACACACTCTATGATATAGCAGGAACCGCACACTGAAACACACTCTATGATATAGCAGGAACCGCACACTGAAACACACTCTATGATACAGCAGGAACCGCACACTGAAACACACTCTATTATATTGCAGGAACCGCACACTGTGATACAGCAGGAACCGCACACTGTGATACAGTAGGAACCGCACACTGTGATACAGTAGGAACCGCACACTGGAGCACACTCTATGATGTAGCAGGAACCACACACTCTGATACAGCAGGAACCGCAGATTGTTACAGCAGGAACCGCACACTGTGATACAGCAGGAACCGCACGTTGAAACACATACTCTGATACAGCAGGAATCATACACTCTGATCCAGCAGGAACTGCACTCTGTGATACAGCAGGAACCACACACCGTAATACAACAGGAACCACACACTGTGTTACAGCAGGAACCACACAATGATACAGCAGGAACCACGCACTCTGATAGAGCAAAAGCCACACAGTGTGATACAGCAGGAACCGCACACTGTGATACACCAGGAACCACACACAGTGATACAGCAGGAACCACACACTGAAACACACTCTATGGTATAGCAGGAACCGCACACTGTGATACAGCAGGAACCACACACTGTAATACAGCAGGAACCACACAATGATACAGCAGGAACGCCGCACTGTGATAGAACAAAAACCACACACATTGATACAGCAGGAGCCACGCAGTGCGATACAGCGCGCAGGAAGCAGTTTTGGGGTCCCTGGCGGGGGCTCCTGGTCCAACAGTTCATCTTTAGACCCCCAGCTCCAACCATGGATTGCATAGGAGGTGTATGCATATCTGGCGGAAGGAGCCAGTGCGGGTTGAGGCACGCGAAAGCCCGTGCCCTGATTAAACGGTGTTCATGCAGGAGCTGGAGTCCTGCACGTGACCCTCTCCATTCGCACACGTGGGTCACATAGAGTGGCACCAGAGATGTACATTAAATAAAAATGAGTCTGGATGCGCAGCAAATTACCATGTTGTGATAAAGCAGTGGGTTCCGTCCTGCCCGTGCTGTTTCTGACTCGCGCTTCGCTGTGTCCTGCACCCACGCCCTACCCGGCTGTACCCGGCAGCTGGTGCAGCCCGCTCTCCATTCCCAGGTGGAGAGGCTGTTCCCTGCCTGACTGACAGTGTGATGCGGCTGTGGGAACGCAGGGCAACCTATGTGCCCCGTTAGTGATGGGTGCCCCAGGCTTCAGTGTGCACCCCTCGGACCCATCCTCTCAGCCCCGGCGGTGCCACCCTCTCACTGTCCAGGTAGAACAGGGGCACGCTAGGAATCTCAGGTGGTTCAGCAGGGACCAGCTAAGAGCAGCGCCTTACCGGCTCCGGAAGCTGTTCTAGCCTCAGGCGCTCTACCCTCTACCCGGAAGCAATGGTGCTGTCAGGGACCGCTCCATACCCGCTGCCAACTACTGCCCCCTGGGCGAACCGTGGAATCGCGGACCCAGATTTGTTATTTTATGTTTTTTCCTGAATTTGGAGTCACTCTTAGCCTGGCGCCTTGTGATACCACCCAGTTGGCTATAGGAATGGGTCACCCTAAGATGCTCACCAGAGAAAGAGACTGAGGTGCGCCCTGGAGGGCACACTCTGATAAAAAAAACACTGGCCGTGCATGTGCCCTGGTTTTATTTAAGCGTCTATAACCTTGGCCCTAAGTGGGCTTACTTAGGGCCAAGGTCCCCCAACACCCCCAGCCTGTGGATACACACGGCGCGTGCTGCACTGCGCGCGGGTACAGCAGGTGGGAAGGGGCGTGCTGTCTCTGGAAGAGCACTGGGCATGGAGTGGGCATCAGTGTTGAGGCTACTGGACTAGCTGAGCAGTGCCCTTCTCCTCTGCTGATGACGCAAATACATAACTCAAGGTGGGGTGGGTGCGCCCACCATGGCGTAAAGCCCTGCGAGTAGAGAGGATTCCAGTTCACCTGTCATGGAGGATTGTAACCCCCCAGTCTGCGTACCCCCACGAGAAGTTAGGTTACAAAGTGGGAGTAGGGGGCGTCTGATCTCGGGCGTAGGCATGCGCGGTGGGGGAGCTGTGACTGCGGTTACACCGTGCACTACCATGGGCAAGCCGAGCCGTCAGCCCCCGGGAGCTGGTTTCATCCCGTGCCCTCGGAAGGGGGTGTACCACACAGAGAGGTGTCATTCAGCATGCAGGGGGACCCCATACTGTGCTAGGGAAGGGTACACTTGCTGGTCCCAGGACACACCATATCCCCTTCGGTGATGAGGGGCAGCCTCGTTCGGCGTTATGAGTTGGCACGGGGCAGGGGGCACTGTGGCGTTGCCTCCTCGGTACACAGGCGGGCACAGGCAGGAGTGCTGTGCGGGGGCGGGGGGCATGTGTTCGTTTGTTAAAATGAGGGATACAAGAGCCTAAGCAGCCCTTGGCAGTGCCACTCGCCGTATGTTATGGTAAGGGTAACTCACAGGCGCTGTCTGCCCCTGCGGTGGTTTTGGGGGCGGGCACGGGGGAACCTCCACGGTTTTATCAATGGTGTATTAATAACGGCCAGTGTGTCTTCCCTGTACCACACATTACCGGAGCATCTGGGGTCGCGTGCAGGGCAACGTGTGAGGTGGGCTGTAGTCTGCGAGCGAAGGGTTGCATATGTTGTCAATTGTTGAGGACGAGTGTACGTTGCCAAATAATATTTTAATAGAGTGCGGAGTATGTGAGATGAGAGGAGTACAATGTTTTCTGCTCCCCCAGGCCACGGCGCAGTACAGCCACTGCCAGGCGCACTCGTGTACGAACCGCGCTCACCTGCCCGCCTTCCCTAGGGCAGGTAGAGCCTACAGCGGCAGGGTGGGGCTTTACCCAGATTAGGCAGAGGGGGTGCCACGCTGCTGTGGCCAGGCAGCCCGCACCCACCTACCCGGTGCCCCTCCGGCCCCACCCTGGGCGCAGAGAGCAGCGGATACGTCAATGGGTTGGGGGTATCGCCCCAGGCAAAGGGGCGGGGAGGTGAGCGGGTAGAACGTACTCCTATTTTGCCCTTGGAGCCCCCCACCCGTCTCATCCACAAGCCGCCGGGTAAGGGTTACATCCCCTATAAATGCGGCGGCAGTAACCCGTGAGGTGAACAGGGGGGCGCCAGATTCTGCGTCTAACAGGTGTGTAGAGGGGTGCAGGGATCACTCAAAATCATCAAAAATGTAATACTAGGTGAAGTTGAGGGGCCGGATCGCCGACCCTCCCTTCCTCCCATGCACACAGTAGGGGGTGTGGCGAGAGGGCGCGGAGCCCCGGGGGGCGGCAGGAGAAGAGGCATGAAGGGGGCTCATGCTGCGGAGGAGGGTACCGAGTGAGAGAAGACAGTACCCAGGCACCCTACTTCCGGAGAAGGGTACACGGCTCCTCCAGCTTCAGAAGAGAGTGAAAGGGATGGAGGCAATGAGGGCGAGAGAGGAAAACCGCGGGAGATGGAGAGACGAGAAAGCACGGCGCGCGAGGGTCTCTCTGGGGGGAGCAAGAGGCGGGGCGCGGAGGTGCCCGGGGGCCCTTAGACAGCAGCTGAGTGCAGACCCGTACATAAATGGCGCACGGTGGAGCAGGTGAGGGCACGTCGGTGATACACAGGCCCCCTTCAGATGGCAGCGCCCGCACCGCCCCTTCCACAGGGGCAGCCGTGATAGCGGGCGGTGGGCGTGGGTGAATGTGCTACTCACTACAGGTGAACGGGAGTCTCGGCGCATCCTAGTTTAGTGGAAAGTACCCGGGTACGCTTGACAGACTGAGGCTCTAGGTAAGAGAGTTACCGACGGTCGCGAGTGAGAGGAGCCCCGGGTGGGGCAACAACCTCGGCATATCAGAGGAGAAACCAAACACCGATAACTCCCCGCGTGTTGACGGTCAATGTTCGCCATCTATTCCTCCGCCGGGTACTGCCCAGCGTGCTGCTCTGCTCCCACCTTCCCTGGTACTCTACTGCTTTATGCCCCCTCAACCACCCCCGCCTCAGGCTCCAGCGGAACCCTCCTACTGGACGTCTGATCTGCGGGTCGCCTGTTTCCGGAGGGTCTTCCCTCCGAGGTGCTCAGTGGTGGCTTGGCACAAAGGTGGCTTGGCACATTGGTGGCTTGGCACATTGGTGGCTTGGCATATTGGTGGCTTGGCACTTAGCTGGCTTGGCACATTGGTGGCTTGGCACATAGCTGGCTTGGCACATTGGTGGCTTGGCCCAATGGTGAGACTAGCAGAGCCAGTGAGTCATGGAGCCCAGGGCAAGGAAATAAATGCCCCTTCCCCCGCGCTCTTTGATTTGTAAAATACAGAAATATGGCTCAGTGGCCCCCTCAGGTCTCCGAGCCTCAGTGCCACTGCACCTGTGAAACCTCCGGCCCCGAGTGCTGGCTCCTTAGCAGCCACTAATCTCTCTCAGCACTTCCCCAGTGAGAGGTCCTACGAGGTCTAAAGGCCATCAGATCCGTGCGATCACCATATGAGTACAAAATCCATCCTTACTTACTTCTCTGTCAGTTAATCATTGACGTTTGAGCTCTAATTGAATTACCTTAGCTTAAGATCTAATAATCATAACATTTAAAAAAGTAATATATGACCAATAATACGTTCAAAAATACAAATAACGACTTAATCCTTCATTGATACCACGAAACAATGTGTTAAAGTACAATGAGAGGCACACACACTAGCGGCTTCATAACGTGATGCTGTTTCGGCATTACTGCTCAATTTAACAGAAGCCTTCCCCAGGACGGAAGCAATCTGTTACCATAGTGAACCCTGCAGTTAGGTTGGACCTGGAATTGTGTCAGTATCTTCACCCTAGGGTTCTCATTAACAATGCCGTATGTCCTCTCAAGAGTCTTCCGCTGTCTGTCTCTGCCATCCCCTGAGCTGTTATTTTCATGCCAGTTGAGAAAACTGACTGAGCCTTTCAGTGGATGCGTTATTTGTTACAACCCCGGCAAAGAGAAGCAGTCAGTGCGCGCGCTTTCTACCCCACGCTCAGCGGCGGCCCTGATCTGTGACCCCAGAGTCAGCCGAGGGTCCCTGTCGGGTCACAGGGCTCTGGTCCCTGCAGTTAAGTGCTGAAGAAGTCACTCAGTGCAAGACACCCCTTCATTCTCTCCGAGGGGGGTTGTATGAAATTCCCACGGGGGAGGAAAGTGTGAAAGGGGCTTAGTGAAAGTACGGGGTTGATGTATTCAGTAGTGATCCACGGGTCAGTGGTGGGGTGGGGGGGACTTCACCCACATCTTCTGGCGCAGAATGTTGTATCTCTACGCGAATTGCTATGGGACCCAAGCACAACAGCCTCAAGGCGATGCAAAGGTACTGAAAAACATTTTGCCTGTCCTTCCCTCCCTGTCCCAGCCGCCCGCCCCCCCCCCCCCCTCCCCACCACCTCCCCGGTCCCCCGGGATGCTGGGAAGGAGGTGAGTGCCATTGTCCACCGGTCCTCATCTGGCCACTAACACTACCCCACTCCGCTCCGAGCCAGAGAGTGAATATTAATGGAGTCCATTTATCAGACATATGCCCCTAAATTATGTAGACAGGAAAAGTGATACAAGCGTTTAGCAGCACGTGCTTCTGGCGGCAACGTGATCCACAGGCGGACGGCCGCGCATCCCCCGCAGACATACAAACACTTGCCTGTTCACCTCTCCACGCGAGGTTTTCTGTTTTCCTATTTTTTTTCAAACTTGATTGTATTCTCACCAATAAAAGAGAAGTCGTGTTTTATTGTATTTACTCAGTAACGTTGATATCGTTAGAGGGCCAGACATTGCCCGCCTTTATTTGAAGGGGTGCCCCTGACATAGTATTCGCGGGCCCCGTTGTGTTCGCGCCTCTTTACTCGTATTGTTTTAACTTGCAACAAGAGTTTCTATTAATCCGCCCGACTCAGAGACACCGGAGTATTGCTAAACGACGCCTGCCAAGGTTTGAGCAGCATTCGGTGGTGGTCTCGGCCCTGGTCGCGTTACTTGTCCGCGCGTTATGTCCACCGCGGAAGGGCTGTAATTTGAGTTCGTGATTCTTGGCGGTGCTTGATGTTAAATGGCAGCAGTTTTTCATCCGGACCCAGAAGCGCTGTTGGTAGTGCCCGCGTTCCCCACTTGGCTAGCCCCTGCCACGTTATCACAGCCCGTTCAGACATCATGAATATAATATAAACAGCTTTTATTTTATTTTTTGCAGTTTTATGTAGCGCGAACACGACCCCGACGTAATGGAGCGCTTTAAATGAGCACCAGTTACATTACACAAGGGCACATTCGTTGTTTAGGTAGGCACGGGGAAATTACGTTTCTAATATCTTAAATGATATCGTAAAATATCGTTAAATATCCTTGCGAAACACAGCGCTACTGCTGTGCACTAGAAATGGAAGGTTCGGCCGGAAAATGAGCTCTCAACAAAAGTAGTAGTTGTGGTTCAGAGATGAGCAGGCCCATCGCCCCTCAGCGTTCCTGTCTCACCGGCCCCGCCCCCACGCGGTAGTGGAGCACAGACACCAGCCCGAGGCTGCTGGCCTTTTGGGAATGTGGCCTCAGCAGCTAGCGTGGCGGCCTTGGGATCACCCCTCCTGCCGCACAGCGCCCCCCCCTCAGCAGAGCAGCCTTGCAGGCGGGGTCCACGGCAGGAACAGCGCGGCCTGCTTCCAAGGCCTCGCAGGCCCCGTTGCCCCCGTGTGGTAATCTGGACCTCCCAGCAATGTTAAACAAAGGTGACAGGAAGAAGCCGGCACTCATCTCTATTTGCCTTAACATCCTGCCTTCAGCGTGGTATTTTACAAGAATTACTAGCCCGAGTAAGATAGCAGCAAGGCTGCGGGAGCAGGCTCCTGCACATAGCAGCAAGGCTGCGGGAGGTGCACAGCTGCCCGTAGTGGCAGGGCAGTGGCAGGAGCCCACCTGTACGTAGCTGCAAGGCTACGGGGTGCACACCTGCACATAGCAGTAAAGCTGTGAGAACAATCCTCTTGATATAGCAACAAGTGTGTGGGGCCCACGTTCCTGCACATAGCAGCAAGGCTGCGGGAGGTGCACAGCTGCCCGTAGTGACAAGGCTGTGGCATGAGCCCACCTGCACGTAGATGCAAAGCTGGGGGCACGAGGTGCACACCTGCACATAGCAGTAAAGCTGTAAAAACCACCCTCTTGATATACCAACAAGTGTGTGGGACCCACGTTCTTGCCGATAGCAGCAAGGAAGTGGGAGGTGCACAGCTGTTCACAGTGGCAAGGCTGTGGCAGGAGCCCACCTGCAGGTAGCTGCAAGGCTTGGGCACACGGGTGCACCCCTGCACGTAGCAGTAAAGCTGTGAGAACCATGCTCTTGATATAGCAACAAGTGTGTAGGAGACACATTCCTGCACACAGCAGTAAGGCTGTGGAAGTAGCACTCTTGCACATACAGCCAGGCTGCGGAAGACACTTTCCTGCTCGTAGCCAGGCTGTGGGAAATACACTCCTGCTCCTAAAGCCAGGCTGTGGGAGATACACCCCTGCACACAGCAGTAAGGCTGTGGGAGTAGCACTTTTGCACACAGCAGCAAGGCTGTGGGAGATACACTCCTGCACATAGCAGCCAGGCTGCGGAAGACACGCTCCTGCACATAACTGCCAGGCTACGGAAGACACGCTCCTGCACATAGCTGCCAGGCTGCGGAAGACACGCTCCTGCACATAGCAGCCAGGCTGTGGTAGATACACTCCTGCACATAGTAGCCAGGCTGTGGAGTAGCACTCCTGCACATAGCAGCCAGGCTGCGGAAGACACGCTCCTGCACATAGCAGCCAGGCTGCGGAAGACACGCTCCTGCACATAGCAGCCAAGCTGTGGGAGATTTACTCCTGCACGTACCAGCAAGGCCGTGGGAACCACACTCCTGCACATAGCAGCCAGGCCGTTTGAGCTGCAATCCTGCACATAGCAGCATGGCTAGGAGTGCACAAGTCCTCCTCACTCCAGCACTGCTGGGCTGTGACAGTGGTTCAGTGGCACGTGCCATTGAGGCCCAGGGAGCAGGATTCTTCTGAATATCAGCAGTTCTGGGAGAACTGAGCCCTGGCGGATAGCATCAAGGCAGGGGGATCCTTTCTCGTTGTAGCAGTTCCAAGAGGGTAGAGATGCTAAGGCTAGGGGTACAGCTCGCCTGCACATGAAAGCAAATGTTACTTTATGTGCTATGCATTGTTTAAAGTGCTCTGTTAACCTAAAAGGGCGTGCTGGTGCCGCAAAATAAAGACCTTCGCGTTAACTTGTACAATTAGGAGAGCTAAAAAAAGCCACGTTTTACTCTTGTTCCTGAACACAGTTCACATTGAAGGAATGGATCTTAAACCGACAGGGAGAGAGTTCCACTATTTTGCGGGAAGAAAGGAAAACAGACGTCCTCCCACTACATCTTTGAAGGTGTGACCAACGGATTAGGGCCCACTGATCTCAAGGCGCTCTCAAGCTGATTGAGAGCACAGTTGTATCTCAGACACAGGGATACAGCTTGGTCCACTCGGATATCATGTAGGTAATATTAAACACCAAGATGTTCAGAATAGGAAGCCAATGGGTATTTCTGAGGTGACAAGCACCAAACGATGTGAAGGCTCTGTACCCCGCTGTTACAATTCTGGGGGAGCAGCGCTTCTGCATGTGGCAGCAGGGTCTGCTTTCTGGCACAAAGTAGTAAGACTTGGGAGACGTTTCCACATTTGTGCACGAGTGAGTGCACAGCACTCCTGCATTTAGAAGAGCAGCATCTCTGCAGATGATAGCAGAGGTGGGTGAGCAGCAGTCTTAGACACAAAAGAGAGACTTGGGGGCCACACTCAACAGGAATTTCTAAAATGTATAAGCCGGGGTGGCTATGGACCATCGTTTTGTGTTGGTACCTTAGTTGATCTGTACTCCCTTTCTGCCTAGTAAATAATTATGTCAATGTGTGCTGTCACAATGCCGGGTTGATGGCTGTACTGGTGTGGTGGTGTGTGCTGTGTTACTGTGAGGTGTGAAGTGTTGTGAAATGAATGATGCATCCACAATACCAACTTGTTGCTGCACTGTGTGGAGGTCTAGCTAAGTGAATGCAGAACTAAGAGTAGAAATGTGCTTAACTTGATGATGTAGTGGAAGGAGATACAGTTAGTGCAATATTTTCATAGGTCGATATTTCAACTGCTATAACGTGACATACATCCACCACAGACTGTCTGAAGGCGTGTACGGCTGACATGTAGCCTTTGCAAAGGACTAAAAATGTGAAAACAGAAAATACACTGCACTCCCACACTGGACAGATGGCTTTGGAATAGTTAGATTTCAATGCGGAAAGTAATTCACGCAGGATGTGCCATATCAAATGGTTTATTCTTGTAGACCACGAAGCAGGGTTAAATTCTAGAAGACGCTTGAGTGCACGGATTGTTTAAGAAGAAACCATGTTGTGCACCACAGCATCCCACAAACATACTACACCTGCTCCAAGCACAAAGAATCCACGTAAAAGTTAGCTTGTGTTACACGTATGGTGACGGAATTTGTACATACCTAGATTGGGGAAATGTTTTGGGCAAATGTGGCTACGATTAACTACTGGACACCAAAGGAAAAGTTTCTGAGATAGGTTCGTTGTCTAGCTTTAAGAAGAAGCCTATAATCACCAAGACACAAATATATGTAATCTTGTACTTACTACACTTGGAAGCTACATGCGTGTAACACTGATCGCTGTGTGTTACATTATCACTTGAATGGTTCTTTAAGTAAGCCAGGTCGTGAGATACTCCTGCTTTTGGAAGCTCTTGCTCAGCTGGTGTTTAATTTTCTAAGGCAGGGGTTCCTCTGCCAGGGACCTCTCGGTCTGCTTTTACTATGCAGAGCCCTCTGTGTGTAATAGGATTTAAAGGGCAGGGAAGTTTCATCGTGTTCTGGTGAGAAGTTAATTTTCATTCAGAGACTTGGAATCCCTTCAGAGGAGGAGGGGAGAGCTCTTTTCAAAACAGGCATCACTATTCAGTGGCCCATTGGCCTAGGCCCAGAGGCGAGGGGGAGGGGCGATGCTGCTGCCAAACATTGGGGACTTAATTAACATTTAAGAGGGCTCACGCATGTGGACTTTTGCTCCCACTGCTGCTGATTCTCCCGCACAGTTCATGCCCAGTTTTCTCATTATTTCCCCATGTTTGCTTTTGTTTATGGGTCTGTGGAAGGTCCCACCAATTCTGGGCCACAAACCAAGCCTCAACAGCAGTGCATACAGTGCGATGCACACACTGCATATGTGTGAACCTCCTGGACTATGAGGCCTTCATAAATTAAACAATACAGGCTGCTTGTGGTCAATACTATAAAGTAGTTGTGGCTGGCGCCCCAATATACCCCCTAAGCCCTGGTGCACAGCTATGTTTAAAGGTCAGTTCATCCAACACTTACATACTCCTAATGTAAAATGTATTTTTATGAAACAGCAAAACTACACGGATATCAGATTTTTAAAATAATACTTTTGGTCCATTGGCCCCAAATTTTCTCTGTCTGATGCTACCTCGGATGTCTTTCCCCAGTCTGTTTTCCTAGACAACACACACTGCCCTTGTAGATTGGTTTGTGGAAGTCTCCATACACACATAAAAATGTTTTACTTAAAAAAAAAAGACAGATATCTGGATATTTCTTTCTTCCCGTAGCCTGGTATAGAAAGTGCCCTTGACCTGGGGTCTTTTTCAGATGTGAACATTGTATTCATGTGAGCTGCCTCGGGTCAAGTGCTATGAGGGCTCCCCAGCACATATAGTCACAATAACGTGTGTAAAAACTAGGCAATGCTGTCCAGTATTTCTAATCTTAAGAGCCGTTTTTCCTCAAAGTGCAGTAAAGTTCTAGAAATACTTGCCACATGTATAATTCTTTTATTGGGTTGCCCAATAGATGTTCTATCAAAATCTCATGTTTTTTTAGGAGCTTTGCCCAAGGTGCGATTCCACCCAGATTAGTGCAAACCAGGGACACTGCAATTATGCGATTCTGCAGCCTCAGCATTTTCCACATAATTATGCATTTGATGATTGTACCACATAATCAGTCATCTGGTGCATAATCTGCAGATTTTAACAAAAACAGTTCTAGTTCAAGTTGATTAAATTGCTCCTGTCCAGTGAAGCCCTACGCAAAGGTTGACTGGTTATTTTTTTGTTGGTTATTGCCCTATGTGGGTGTTAAACTGGTACTGATAAAGTGACATATTTGCATAGAGTGTGTTACCAAATGTAAAAATACCAAAAAGCAAGTAATGCCATTACACAATGGGCCACATTACGTTGCACAATTTGCTTTTTCCTTGCCGCATAATTTAGTTAACGCTGCCACATAATTTGGTCCTTCCCTGCTGCATAATTTCAATGGCCCTGGTGAAAATGTGCCACCCAGTATAGTGTTAATGGGCGCATGTTTCCAGAGATAAGCAGACTATAACTACATGACAATGTTGTCAAAAGGTCATTTTTTTCTCAAAATCAATCAAAAGGGTACACTGTTCCACAGAAACAGAAATCCACAGGGCACTTGGTGAACCCTTACACATCCATTAGGATGTCATGCTTCATCATAGGGTATGCTCCTCGTCAGACTGGCCCTGCAATATCTGACGGGCCCCTCAAGGGGGCTCTTTGCCGGAGATCTTATCCGGTCGTGCGTGCCGTAATCCAAAGTTTAGTAGGAGTAAACCTGGAGCTACAGTCAGAAGAAAAAGGATTAAAGTTGGCTCCAGAATCTCACAAACGTAAATGTATTGATAGTAAAGGGTCTAGGTCAAGCTTAAAAATATATAGTGGGGAGTGGGTAGGAAATAATGTTCCACCACTCAACCGGAATAAGGGGGTGAGAAGAAAAAAAAAAATTCTCAAAGGCAGCAGGGCCAGGGCGGTGTCGGTTACATGTCACTAAAGACTGATGTGTAACTGTCTGTAGCATGACTCCGTCAGCCGTTTAGAGGCAGTGAGCTGTCTAGAGGATTACCTAGTCCAAATAGGCAGCTAGCCCCTTGATGCACATCTGCTGGGGAGAGTAAAGGGGGGGATAGACTGAGAGGGAGAGAGAAAGTGGGAGAGAGAAAGATGCTAGGTAAATCGGAGGCACTGCTGAGATGAAATAGCAATGTGGTGCTAGCGTTGTTGTTGCAGGGATGTTGCCAGCCACCACGTCTTCCGACACATCCAGCATATTTTGTGATGCTGCTCCTGCCTGAGATGTGTGTACAACTGGGATGTCGTGTAGTTTTCATGCTATCTGGCTACCCCTCACATGAAAATCAAATGTCTGCGTGTCATACAGGAACATGGGACTGGGCAGTACAAGGAAGTCTGCGGGGCCCGACGAACTGCCTATCACAGGCCTGCTCCTGAGACACTGGCCGGACACGGTCAGGGATGCTACAGTTCCAACTCACGATTCTTCATCTTCCTTCGCTGTTAAGGAGAAACATGAAAACTCAGTTCCTCAACAGATTACTTGTTTTTCCGCTCAGGCTGGGGACCGAAGCGCTCCTCCTCGCGCTGGTTGTGTCTTCCGTGGAGCCTGACCCGTGCAGTGGCTTCTCAGAAGCTGCGCACGAGTTGTTGTCGGCCTTACACTGTTTGGTGTGTGTGTTTCAAATGAATAAAGTCGCCGTCAGTCACGGGTTATGAATTAGCAGTTCATCAAGGCCCGGCTGATGGCGCGCACTCTGGCTGGCTGTAAATTAAAGCTATCTGGCGGGGTGAAGTGGCCATGAGTGGAGCGGGGAGCCATGTCAGGGGCGGCCTCGGCAGCAGCTACACAGCACATCGGGAATAAACTGGCCCCAGCCGCAGACATCCATCCCAGCCTCGCGGGGAGACTGCCGCTTAATACTATCCCGAAACCTTCCCGGCAGCTTCGGGGTGGAGGGATGTTTTCAGTAGGTGGATGGTAGGGAGGCGGATGGGGAGTAATAATGGCTTAACGCAAAATGAGGACTGTTTTTTTAGGGCTCCCCCCCTTCCTCTTTGGTTGGCCATGTACAATGCAGGCCTGTCTGTTTATTTTAACAGAAGCAATTGGTGTTTGTGGAAAATGGATTGGGGAAGGCAATAGGGCTGGGGCAGGATCAGCCACATTCAGCATTTCAGAGGCACCAGTCAATTCTGAATTCTGAGTTGGCCGGTGGTCAGGTCATACATGGAATAAAACAAAACACGAAAGTGTGTTTAATTGTATCACAAATATTATTTTCAATGTTTTTGCCTGATGCTGGGTGAAAAACCACAGGGTCTGAAGCCATTCATACAATTTCATGATCAAAAAGCTTGCCAATGAAAGCTTGGTCCTGAAACACACCTTTGTGACCATTCCATCCTTGGCCTCTTTTCTGAAAATATCACCAAGGTTTTCTTTTTTTGCCAATTGCTGCTTCAGTTTTATGGGGCTTCCCAGTCCTTTAAGATACGTTTACATTACCCGGTGTGAGTTTGAGGCCTTTTTGAGTAGCAAGTGATCTACTCGATGTGTTTCACACAGGCTGATGTACACATTTCCATCGGTATGAGGAGTGTAAGATTTCTAGGAAAGTTATTTTAGATCTATAGAGTACAGAGTATTTTTGTTTAAGAAAGGTGCTTCGTGTGTTAATGTCAAAATATATTAAGTATGTTAACTTTGTACTCCATCCAGCGCAGGCTGTGAGAATCACATACTGTGGTGGTGAGGAACCCTTGTGCTAGTGATTCCTGCTCACTATTGTGGCGGTGAGGACCACTCCTGAAGGTGAATCCTGCTTACTATTGTGGCGAGGATCACTCGTGTTGCTGCTTCTTTTCACTGTGGTGGTGAGGAAAACTCCTGAAGGTGACTCCTGCTTACTGTGGCACCGAGGAACTCTACTGCAGGTGATTCCTGCTCACTGTGGCACCGAGGAACTCCACTGCAGGTGATTCCTGCTCACTGTGGCACCGAGGAACTCCACTGCAGGTGATTCCTGCTCACTGTGGCACCGAGGAACTCTACTGCAGGTGATTCCTGCTCACTGTCAATGCAGGTGATTCCTGCTCACTGTGGCACCGAGGAACTCCACTGCAGGTGATTCCTGCTCACTGTTTCTGTACTGGAATTGATGCCGCCTGGCGTCACTTGCCACTTGCAGCAGAAAGTGCAAACACGGATTCAGCAGTTCCCCAAACCAGCCTTCCCTCAACCTCTTGTAGTGGTGGCAAGGGATAACGTGCACCAGCACGATAGGGTGAGGAAAACATTCCTGTTCTAGTTATTTATCTTTTATAGCACACTTTTGTTGAGTGCTTCATACCTCGGCAAGTTACTTCAGTGTGATGAACAAAACTTCCACTTTTCCTGCCGAATCAGCCACTATTATGTGCCTACCGGGAACATTTCCAGTACTCCAACCTGTGCCATGTCTGTTTTTAATGATAAATTATGGTGAGAGATGTGCCATGCAGACAACAATTTTCACTAGGAAACAGCACACAACCTCCACCCATCCAAACACTTTGGAAGAGCGCCCCCCCCAACATGGGGGGGCGCGGCCCCTTAGGGATCGGGGACGCCGGGGCCGAGCCTCGCACTAGTTGTGCGCAGGCTGGCCATGGGCTTCCGCTCGCGCGTCTCGCGAGACGCGCGGGCGGAAGTTCGACGCTGGGAGAGCGTCGGTGGACGGGGCAGGGCTGGACCGGTTTGGGCCGCCGCGCACTGGTGGGGGGGCATAAAAGCGCCCCCCCCAGAAGGCTCGGCCTTCTTACTTCGTGCGCGGCGGCCGGGGACGGGCAGACCTGTTGGCGATTGATTCCAGATTCCAGAGGACCTAGGAACACGGCGGCGAGGTCGAGGACAATTGCTTCGAGAGAAGCAGGGTTCTGGAATCCTTGTCGTGGACAAAGAATCAGAGGGTCCCTGAGGATCAGATAGCAGGGGAGCGACCTCGTAGAGTCGGGTGCATAAAAATTGGTCGTGTAGCGGCAGGCGCAGGGGAGCGACTTCGTCAGCAAGCAAAGGAAAGCGAGGTGAGTGAGCGCACGGAGGCTGACTCCGTAGTTAGGAGGTTGTTCTGTGCGCACTCTCACCTGCTTGGGGTTTACACCCCAGGTCAATTAGTTAAAAAGTTTCTCTCTGTTTTAAATGTTTAAAAATTTTGTGTGCCACGTGGGAGAGGGCTGTGGTGCAGGGGAAAAAAGTATTAAGGGTACAGATATTGTTCTCCTCCCAATTATAGTTAGCTTTGTGGTAAAGCGAAAGGGGGCCATATCAGTTGTTGAAAGTGCTTATTTACACATATAATTGTGGAATTAGTAGGTGGGTAATTTTGTCACTAATCTGAATGTGTTAATGGTGCATTGCGCGTCAGTGTCCTAAGACTGTTATCCACTGTGTTTTGCAAATAGTGATGTTGGCATTGGGCTAACGGACTATTCATTAGGTGGGTAATTTTGTCACTGATCTGAATGTGTTAAGGGTGCATTGCGCGTCAGTGTCCTAGGATTGTTATCCACTTAATTTTGCAAAAAGTGACGTTGGTATTGGGCTAACGGATTATTCATTTGCGTTAATTAATTGAGAAATTTGTCTTACCACTGCTTGCAACTTGTTTACCTAATATTAGCATTATGGCAACTAATAGGGCGAGAGGAGGTAAGAGGAAGGCCACAGATCCTGATCTTGCCCAATTGCTAAAATTGGTCCTAGCTAAGTTAGGGGGCGGGGATTCAGAAGGGGAGGCTGCTCCTTCAGATGGAGATGACGGTGAGGTAGGCGCTTCCCGCCCGCGCCGTGCGAATGTAGCACCGCCTGCAGCTTTTCCTCCAGTTAAGCGTAGGAATAAAAAACAGACTGGGGGGGCGGTAGTTCAACAGCCTACGCCGCAGACAGTTGCTTTTCCTCCAGTTAAGCGTAGGAATAAAAAACAGACTGGGGGGGTGGTAGTTCAACAGCCTACGCCTCAGGCAGTTTTGGCCCCCCCTCCCCCTGTGGTTGAGTTAGTCACAGTGGTGGCCCCCAGTATTGCAGCGGCGGCGCCTTCTGAAGAAATTGCTGGGCATCACGCAGGGGTAAGGTCGCCTAGCACGGGCCCGGCGGGAGGTGTGGAAGCTATGCTGGCGGATATACGGCGTTCTGTAGCAGCATTAGCAGCACCAGCCAAGGATGTACCCACGCAACCATTACCCATTGCGCAGGGAGTGGCTCTAGGGGTTGGCGCAGTCACAGAGCAGGGGCAGGCGGCGGGGGCCCATTCAGGGGCATACCAGGACCTGACAACTCAAACTTTGGTGTCAGTATCACAGATGTTGGCCAATCTCTCTGTGCCAGTGCCAGCCCCACCCCCCACGACCCCATGGGCTAGTGACCCATTGCAGAACTCCGTACTTGAACTTAAGCGCCAGGTGGAGGCGTTGGTAGCAGCGCGTAATGTTCCTTCATTGCAGGTGGCGACCTCGGGCCCCAGTGTCAGCCAGGCACCGGGCCCGCTGTTGCAGACTCCTCCAGGTGGAAAAGAAAATGGTAAGGTCATAGAACAGGGTGGTAACACCATAGTAACACCAGCCCCAGCTGAAGTCACGGGGGCAGACACATTGCTATCTAGGCCGGGAAAGTTAGCTGCACATGTGGCTTCGGAAATCAAAGAGAAAATATGGAAAGGGGATTTTGTGGACATTTTTAGCCTGGTAAGGGCTAAGAGAAGGGAAATTGAATCAAAGGATAAAGATGCTAAAACTTCAGCATACTCAGATACAAAACCTAAGATAGAAGAGAATATTACAAATTGGTTATTCGGTTTTAATGTGTTTATGTCAGTCATGATGGAAAAGAAGCCTGACATCGGCCTGTCAATGATATTTTATGCAAACAAAATTTTAAAAGCTCATCATATGTACGGCGGGAACGCTTGGCTGGAGTATGACCGTGATTTCAGGTGGGCAAAGGTAGAGGATCCAGCAATTGGTTGGGATCAGACTGAAGTAAATGTTTGGCTGGAGTGCGTGAACAACAAATTACCCAACAAGCAGCCCTTTCGAGCACAGTATACAAGCGACAAAAAAGGGTCTTGCTGGGCGTTTAACAAGAAAGTATGTTCACGCCCCCCTGGGACGTGCAAATTCAGGCACTCCTGTGCATTTTGTGGGCACCCCTCTCACCCCGAATTTAAATGCATTAAAAAAGCAAAGGACAGAGCTAAGGAAGGGAGTAAGTCCAGTACCTAGTTCATCCTTGCCGACTCCCATTCACTTAGAGTTTTTGTTGCCTTGGCTGAAAGTTTACCCAGTCAAGGCTTCAGCTGAACTTCTGATTAAAGGTTTTTCACAGGGTTTTAGAATTCCAGCATCCCAGGTCCCCCCCCTAGGTCACTGCAGAAATCTTATGTCTGCCGTGAAAAACCCTGGCGTGGTGGCTAAGAAAATTGCAAAAGAGCGCGCTCTAGGGAGGCTGGCTGGCCCCTTCACTTCCCCACCCACAGTTAATTTTGTCTGTTCCCCATTAGGAGTAGTACCCAAAAAAGAGCCGGGACAGTTCAGATTGATTCATAATCTATCAGCCCCACGCGGCGCCTCAGTGAATGAGGCAATAGACCCGACTTTATGTTCAGTGCGTTATGCTACCGTAGACCAGGCACTAGTGTTGCTGAGGGGTCTGGGGCGGGGTGCGCTCTTAGCAAAAACAGATATCGAAGCAGCTTTCCGGCTTTTACCAGTTCACCCTGAAGATTACCATTTTTTGGGATTCCAATTTAATGGGGAGTATTTTTATGACAAATGTATGCCCATGGGATGCAGTGTGTCTTGCAGTTATTTCGAACAGTTTAGTTCTGCTTTGCAATGGATTTTCACTAGACGTACAAGTCATGCAAATGTTATTCATTATTTGGATGATTTCCTAGTGTTGGGCCCTCCTGAGTCAAACAAATGCATTTGGGCCCTGCAGTCTCTGACAACCATGTTTGGAGAATTCGGGGTCCCAATAGCCCAGGAAAAAACAGAAGGCCCCTCCACATGCATCACTTTCCTGGGCATAGAAATTGACACCATAGCGGGGGAGTGTCGCCTTCCTCTGGACAAGCTTCAAGTTTTTAAGGGGTCCATCAGAACAGTCTTATCCCATACCAAGGTCACCCTGCACCAATTGCAAGTATTGGTGGGTCAATTGAATTTCGCATTGAGGATTATTCCCATGGCCCGCCCCTTTTCCAGATCCATAGCTAGGTCCATGGCAGGGTTGACCGAGAAACACCATCACACCAGGCTATCTGCGGAAGTAAGGGACGATTTGAGAGTGTGGGAAGCATTCCTACAAGACTTTAACGGGGCGGTGATCTGGCCTCTTCCCCCTGCCGACAGCCCTTCTCTTGGCCTGTTTACGGACGCTGCAGGCAGTGTGGGCTTTGGGGCTATACTTGGTTCTGCATGGTGCCGGGCAGATTGGCCAACTGATTGGGTAGAGTTGGGGCTCACCAAAAACATAGCATTCTTGGAATTATTTCCCATCATTGTAGCGGTTTCTGTATGGGAGGACGCATTGAGAAACAAGACAGTAGTATTTTGGTCAGACAACATGGCAGTCGTGGAGTCAATCAATAGACAAAAAGCTAGCTGCAGATGGGTGCTGAGACTACTTAAGTATCTGGTGCTGCAATGTTTGAAACTCAACATCACATTCCGGGCGAAACATGTTCCTGGGGTAAATAACAATGCAGCTGATGCTTTGTCTCGATCATTAATGCAGGATTTTCAGAGGTTCCACCCTCAGGCGTCGGAGAGGATGACAGAGTTTCCAACATCACTGTGGAAGATTGGTGTCCCGCGCTGTCAGCCCTAGTAGGGGCTTCTTTGGCGACACGAACAAAGGGGGCATACGAAAGGGCCTTCTTGCATTATAGACTGTTTGTGAAATCAGTGAACTCCTCAGATTGGTTTTCATCCGAAGCAATCTGTGCCTTTTTACAACATTTAAAAAGCAATGGTAAACCTGTCTCGTGCGCCAAGGCCAGCTTGGCAGCCATCCGTTTTTTCGCCAAGCTAAGAGGGCAAGACTCTAAACTCAATGCCTTTATTATTAAGCAGGCACTGGTGGGGTGGTCAAAAGCGGAGGGCCCCAAAGTAGACTCTAGGCGGCCTATAACCCCCCAGGTATTAGAAAAATTGCTGGGTGCAGTTGCTGTAGTTTCTTCCTCCCCTTTCGAGACTGCCTTATTCACATCAGCTTTTTCGGTGGCCTTTTATGGGGCCTTCCGTATTGGCGAAATGTTAGGTACTTCCAAGAACGACCATGCAGGGGGTCTCCAATGGCCAGATGTAATAATCAATAATAACTCCGCCACCATACTGCTGCGCAAATCAAAGACTGATCAGTTAGGTAAAGGGGCGAGGATTGATCTTCGGGCAGCGCGGGGGTCTCTTATCTGTCCGGTTGCCAACCTAGGTGCTTATCTAAAGGTGCGCCCTTTAGAAAAATCAACGGCGTTATTTATACACGCAAATGGGGACTGTCTGTCGCGCTACCAATTTACAGAGGTAATGAAAATATCATTAAAGGCAGCAGGCTTGGAGCCTCGGGGTTACTCTCCTCACTCGTTCAGGATTGGCGCGGCTACGTTAGCTGCGGGTGCAGGTATGCCCATCTCTGAAGTTAAGGCCATTGGCAGATGGTCGTCTAACTGTTATAAGCGTTACGTTAGGCCAGAGCTGGTATAATTGGGATTGTTGGTGTATCTTAACATTCTGTACCATTCCTCACACAATTTTCCCTTTATTGCAGTAGATGGCTCCGCGTGTGGTTTGGGTACTGGGGCATTCATTCGTTCGTCGGGCGGCGTACCGGTTGCAGCAGCTCCGTAAACCGAATCCGGCGACAAGCTTAGACGTGGCCTTCAGGTGGTGCGGGGTTGGCGGCAAAGGAATTAAACAGCTACAGCAGCTGGTTGATTTGGCTCGCGGATGTCCAGGTCTCCAATCCCCGGACCTCATCATCATTCACCTGGGGGGCAATGACCTGGTACATCTGGGTCGAAAAGCCCTCAGAGAGGCGATATTCTTAGAAATAACAAAGCTTGCTAAGCAATTTCCTCATGCAGCCATCGCCTGGTCTCACATGGTGCCACGGAAAAGATGGGGCCCAGGAATCAAACCAAGAACAATCAATGTGTCAGTGAGGCGACTTAACGCAGAGATTTCAAAGCTTTGCCCTGGTCCAGGCCGTTTGTGGAACATCCCACATAGACAATTGAAAGGTCCTGAAATGTTTCATAGGGATTTGGTTCATTTATCCGATGCAGGTACTGACCAATTCATGGCAGACATGTGGTTTTTTGCTAAGTGTTTGTTTTCTGGTGGGGAGGGCGTAGGACCCTGGGGCCCTGGTCGCCCTCGTGGCGCAGAAAGAAAGAATAAAGTAACCGGAAGCAACAGAGGGGACCCCAAGGGGGGGGCCCCGGTATAACAAGAGAGATAGGATCCTGAAGTCCTGGACCAACCTGCGGATGGACACACCTGTTTGGGGGTAGGGAGCCCAGATCACTGGGGTGGTCACGGGGCTCATGCCCTGGGCCGCCCTGGTACACCCCTTGGTTGATTGGTGTTTGGAGAGGGGGCGGAACCCTGAACATGGGGGCAAGGAACAGAGGAAGCAGGGATACCGCCCCCCTAAGGATACAGGTGACAATCAGTCCCTGTGTGGTCCAAAGGAGGTTCAGGACAGGAAGGGATCCTGTCAAAATTATATGGTTACAAAGTAGCGACTATAGCAGTTTATATATATTAAAGTTTGCAGTGAAATGTTTTAGTTGAGTAAAGTGCATATGACGACTTACATGAATTGTGTTTATGAATTTCTATGAAAGTATATTTAAAAATAAATACTTCTTCCATCAAACAAAAACTGTCTTGTCGGTTGGTGTATGACCGGTGTTGGGGTAAGGCCCCTATGGCGGCCTCCGAGTCCTATGGAAGAGCGCCCCCCCCCCAACATGGGGGGGCGCGGCCCCTTAGGGATCGGGGACGCCGGGGCCGAGCCTCGCACTAGTTGTGCGCAGGCTGGCCATGGGCTTCCGCTCGCGCGTCTCGCGAGACGCGCGGGCGGAAGTTCGACGCTGGGAGAGCGTCGGTGGACGGGGCAGGGCTGGACCGGACCGGTTTGGGCCGCCGCGCACTGGTGGGGGGGCATAAAAGCGCCCCCCCCAGAAGGCTCGGCCTTCTTACTTCGTGCGCGGCGGCCGGGGACGGGCAGACCTGTTGGCGATTCCCACCCACCCTCTCCTTATTATTAGGCTTGGAGGAAGGGCGCAGAAAGAAAGAATAAAGTAACCGGAAGCAACAGAGGGGACCCCAAGGGGGGGGCCCCGGTATAACAAGAGAGATAGGATCCTGAAGTCCTGGACCAACCTGCGGATGGACACACCTGTTTGGGGGTAGGGAGCCCAGATCACTGGGGTGGTCACGGGGCTCATGCCCTGGGCCGCCCTGGTACACCCCTTGGTTGATTGGTGTTTGGAGAGGGGGCGGAACCCTGAACATGGGGGCAAGGAACAGAGGAAGCAGGGATACCGCCCCCCTAAGGATACAGGTGACAATCAGTCCCTGTGTGGTCCAAAGGAGGTTCAGGACAGGAAGGGATCCTGTCAAAATTATATGGTTACAAAGTAGCGACTATAGCAGTTTATATATATTAAAGTTTGCAGTGAAATGTTTTAGTTGAGTAAAGTGCATATGACGACTTACATGAATTGTGTTTATGAATTTCTATGAAAGTATATTTAAAAATAAATACTTCTTCCATCAAACAAAAACTGTCTTGTCGGTTGGTGTATGACCGGTGTTGGGGTAAGGCCCCTATGGCGGCCTCCGAGTCCTATAGACAGAGCAGAGAACTCTACCTTCCCACGCAGCACAGAACAGATATTCCAAGCTCGCAGATGCCATGACCAGAACTGATAAACACCACTAGCTTCACACAGCAAACAACTCTCACCATTAAAACACACAATTAATAACATATCAGCATGTTAGCCATGTTCACTCTACTGATAATTCAACAGATACGATCAAAAATCAAACTCCAATCTGTGAGGGATTCCTGGGGCCAGGGCATGCAGGTGACCTTGCAATGGAGGAATATATATAATTTGCTGTAACTCGAAATGACCTTTAATGTTAACAATAGCAACACAGACGTTCAGACTACGTTGAGATGGGCTCAGAAAACAGTCCACACATCATTACATTGAGCAATAGGGTGACCAGGCATCTCAAATTTGCATGGACAGTCCAGATTTTTTGCCAGCTGTCCCGGCAGATTTTAGGAAATTTAGCCCATGGCCAGATTTTGTGACGGTGAGAGGTGCCATTTATGTCTTCAAAGGAAGGGATAGTTAAGCGGCTGTTTTAAGAAAACAAATTAATTAGCAGGCATAATACTGGCTTTAAAAATTGCCTTTTTTATACGCTCTTAGTGCCTCCTCTGAAATTCTGGGCTGAGGAGCGCTGTCATTCTGTGTGCTCAGTTGAAGTAAGAGTGTAGTCCTTCTTCTTTTTTTGTGAAATGGCTTTAAAATGCGGGTCACTCTAACTGACCATCCCTGTGGCCCACTTGTATGCAGGACTCTGGGGCCTGGGGACGGAATGACTGTAATAAACAGTCATACTGCCCAGCTCTTTCCAACTGCCAGTTACCTGCAGAAGGTCAGGGAAATTAAAATATAGTCATAGAGCCAGTGTGGCACTGGTGTTCTTGTTGCCCAAAATGCCACTCTGTGAGCCTTTCCGGAAAGGTCCATCAATTATGGGAATTTAAATCATCCAGATCATCAAAATTATTTACTATATTTTTGCTCATAATGCTAAGATGTTAGAGTATGAGAACACTAATATTAACTTTCTTGCTGTCTAAAGGGAAATGTCAAGATTTGGGATTTTGGCCAAGGTGACCAGTAAATTTATCATTCTTGCCTTCAATAACCCTTTGAATAAAATAAAAAATGGCTACAAATGATTGGAAATCAATTAAAAACATCGAGCTGCACACAGATTCCCAGCGAGCCTGAGAGGCACATTTTATTTGATCAGCTAGATACAGTTTAGGGAATCGCTGTTACGCGGCACGTGCTACTGAACGCCGCTGCCTTTTAATTTACTTTAGGATATTTGCATAATTTTATTCTGTAGCATTTACCGGTTTAATAATTGGTACCTAAAGCTGAATTCATGGCAGTTTTGCATAACATTAACGTCAGAAACAAGTTTATCAAGCGCGGGATCGCAGTCACACGTGTGGTGAGGTGGGGAAGGGAAGAGGAGAGGTGAGGAGAAGGAAGGAATGGCTGGGGAGGGCATAAAGACAACCTTTCTCAACAGGTGGGAGGGAGAGCTGGATCTGCGACCTCAGACTGAAAGAAAATCCTGTAAATTTCCGGTTGCAGGAAGAACCAATCAGCTTGGTGCTTTGCTTGTGCACATCACTGGATTTCTATGGACTGAGTTTTAGAGGCAGCAGTTATTATGTCTAGTACCAAGCCATGGTCTTTCCACTTCCCTTCTCCCGCATGCCCCACATTGCCCCTAATGTGCCTACAGACCTTTATGCTACTTGAACCACACTATAAGTCACAACAAGCATAAGACCCCAGAATAAATCTTCTAATTGTGTTTGTGGGCCAGCGATACAACCTCGCTCAGCCCTGCACTTTGTATGAAAATATGCATTGTCCCCGTGCCAGGAAAGGCAGTTGCTACCCTGTTTTAGGCACATTGAGGTTTTCCCCCAAATCCAGGCCATGACTGCTCTTGATGCACTTTGTAGGTTTGGCTGATCATTGCTGAGTTGTATGGAATGTCCTTCCTGCATGTTTGTGGCTGCAGCAGCCTCACATCGAATACACACACACACCAGCGCAGCACGCCGCACTCGTACTGTCACGCTCGCATGCCGATGCTGTCAGGCTAATTTGACGACATCACAGTTGTATTAGTGCTTGTTTATGTGCATTTGCTGTTCAGTATTGATTGTAATTGCCTGGCTAGTAAGTCATTTTGCAGCACTCTGCATGGCTGTTTTCACCATGTTTCTTCCTGACTGGGCCTTAAAAGAGCGTGGTTGTGTTTTACTAGAAGCCCTTAAAGCTGGTATGTAGAGGTTGAATCCTCTGATGGAATGTAGTAGGATGGCACTTTGACCTGTTCCTTCTCCCATCCTTCAGGAGACACGACTGTGGTTGGGTGTTATGGATGTCTCTGTCTGGCAATCCCTCCACTGAACCACACTGACTCTGAAGGAGGCCCATATGGCTCTCAAGCATTCTGAACTAAACAAAGGACTAGACTGGAATGAGGAAAATGGACTCAGGAGAAATGGTGATTACTAGCTGTTGATCAAAGCATTTACCAGCCCAGCAAATTCTTAATGCTTCTATTTCCCGAAGGATATGGCACAAACATACACTGTTATTCATCCACGAAATTACCATATTTAGCCAGTCATTTACAAAAGGTCCGAGAGTATAATGGTTTGAGCTTTGACCCAATAGGAAACCGTACACTCTAATATGACTGGAATGAGAGTTTGTTATGAAAAAAGGAGGTTTCATTTTGGTTGTGATGCGACACGGCTAATTTAGGGCTTTCTGTCGATCTATATTTGCATGGTTCCCTATCATGAGAAAAGTGCAGAAACTTGGGATATCATTGGTTTAATATTCCGGTTTCCATCTATTCCACGTTCCTTTGGACAATAAGCATCAAAACTGCTGTTTCCGAAACATTAGGCCCCAAGACTGAACTACCCAAAGATGAATGGAATCCAAAATTGTAGATCTAGCAAACTGCATGTCCCTGAGATTTGTGGTATCGAATACTACAGGTCTGAAAGAGTTAGGTTTTCAGAAGACTCCATAGCCCCACGGCTTCGAGGCCCTAAGACTACAGTACTCCAAGAATTTAGATCCGAAGTCTACAGATCACAAAACCTTGTAATGCCAGTTCCATAAGACTATTTCTCCATAGCTTTAACTCCCTGATACAACAAAGTCCTCAAGACCCAGGGCCCCGAAGACTCGAGGCCCTCAACTCTGCAGGGTGCTAAGACTGCAGTTCTCTTAGACCTTAAGCCCCATAACCACAACTCCAAATCCCCAACATTTCAGGTCTCATGGTTCTAGGCGTCTGATGATCTGATACTCCTACAAAATTGTGGCATCAAGTCTCCAGGTTCATCAAGCTGCAGGTCCACAATTCTGTAGGTGCCCCAGCAGCCCCTTCAGACCTGTGGGCTCTAAACCCATATAAAGCAGGGTCCTGCAACTTCAGGTTTCACCGCTCAGTAGCCAAAAGCACCCAGGTCCCAAAAACGACTGTTTCAAACGTGGCACATCTAATGGTTCCTGGTCCACAATACTATAGTTGCTCAAAATTCTGCGGCACCAAGATAGCAGGTGAACAAATCTGCTACTTGAAATACTCCAAGTCTTGAAGACAAAAGGTCTCTACTAGTCTAGGAGAGAAAGAGCCCATGTTTCAATCCAGGCACCCGCATCTTCGGGGCTCTTAAACTATTTAGATTCCGAACACTACAAGTACAAACAAATCAATTCCCTTAGGCTGTAGAGCCCCAAGAATCGATTCCCCTAAGTCACTATGGCACAAAAAGCTCCAGGGCCCCGAGTATACAAGACCTAAGGCATCATGTTCTTTTGACCCGTGACCAACATTCTAAGGCTCCAACAATCCAAGGCACAGGATCCATAGCACACTAGAGGCAGGTTATGAGCTACTGGGGTTCTAAGGGTCCAGGCCTTCATAGGGCTAGCTGTCTCCGTTCTAAGTCCCCAAAAGTCCATGTTCCCAAGACTTCCTGTCCATAAGCATCCAGGTTATCAGGAGTCCAGTTGCCTGAAGTCGAGCTTTCATCCCTCCTGAGTCCCAGAACTTGTAATCCCCGGAACCTTTGGTTCCCAAGATTCTGGGGGGGCCAGAAGTCCAAGCCTTAATGGTCAGTTGTTCTTCAAAGCACTTGAGACACATTCCTATTCAGCCCTGTGCATCTACTTCCGGTACACCATTTTAATCACACCGCTGTGTTGCCTCTCTAACCCTCAGCTCCACATGTGGAACTTCTTACTTTGGCACAGCCTTATTAGGAATCGTGAGTTCCATTTGCCGACAAGGGCTCTGACTGAGGCTCTGAAGTGGAAACTTAGACGTACCTAGACTTCCTAATGATGAATAATAATATTATTAATTGTTATTATTATTATTAAGAGTATTTGTAAAGTGCAGCTATCACTCCAAAGACGCCTCCCGTCACTACAGATATTGTCTAGTTTGGCAGGCAGTAAATATAGTTGAATTGTACTGTTAATAGGGTCTTCAGAAATTGGGAATTGTATACAAAGATGATCGTTCAATGCTAACAACACACATCTACAAGTAATCATAGTGATTTAATCCGGTGATTAAATGTGTCTCTGTGAGGCCTACAGCTTGTTTTGGACTTTTAGCCAGCTGAACATTGAATTCTGGAATTTGAAGTTTTGCTTTTGTTTCTTGATAAACATACACACGATTGTTGGAGACTTAGTCAACTTCCAGAGACATGTCGCTCACAAGCTGCCAGCACTTTGGGTGCCGAAGACTCAGCTTTCCTAGGCCCATGTCTGAGTAGCTGATCAGGTCCAGGATTTTGTTCTGAATTCTGGGACTTGCGGTCTTGGTTACCGCGTTATAAAATCAGGACCACAAGTCCGGTGTTTCAGAGGAACCTGCTTTCTTTCTAAAGGTCATTTGCTCTCTTAAGGTTCTAGCGCTGGCCAGACACCTCTATTTAAGGAAGTATCTCGAGTCCCACGTCTGGTTCTTGCTAGTTTATGAGGCCTACCCTCGAAGGGGCTTGCTCCTTCACCAGCACTACACACGATCCTCGAACTGGTCGCTTTGTCCTTCAATGCTACCAAGCGGCCTTTAACCAGTCCAGCACAGTGCATTCTGGGACTAAAAAGGTTCATGCTCCTGTTGTAATTCTGGGTTCAAATTTCCCAGCATGACATTCTAAGGGGGCGTAAAAGCCAGCGCAGGATAGAGGTGTCAGAGGTGACATGGGCACTGAGGCAGCTACGGCGGTTCTTCCCATCTTGGTTTGCTTTTTCCAGGCAGGGCGCAGCCCTTGGGAGGCTTTCTCGGATAATGGCCGATCTGAGATGTTCCCACAGGCAGGCTGTCCTTCCTCTCTTCCTTTACGAAGAATGGAAAAGATGCAGCGAATTTTGGGGGGTGCGTGTATAAGGCATTCCCGTAAAGCGGCAGGTCTATGAGTTATGAATTGCTCCGATCCAGGATTTGTTATTTGAATTCGGGGATTTATATTCCAGAATGTATGATACAATACACAAGACTACAAATCCCAGAATACACAGAAAAAAATCTCGCCTAGAGCAGCTAGTCACGCGTTGACCTGGGATTTTCGCAGGGTTGAAAGTGCGCTCCCCAGTCATTCTGACAAGCGGACACCGGCGATTGATAAAAAAAAAAAAAAAAAAACTGTTGATTTAACTAAATCAGACGGCGCTAGACGGCTTCCAGGAGCTGCAGTTATTTTCACGGAGAGGGCAGATGCGGCAAGGCGCATAGGAACGGTGAATGTGACGTCGATGCAGGCAGATGCCCTGGGGATGCCCTCTGAGCAGGCACGTGCGAGCCTCGCGCATCCTCGCGTTTTCCCAAGGCGTGGGTTTTCTCTGTAAGGTAAAACGTTTGCAGTGAATGGAAACCCCGGAAGTGTTCATGCTTTGCAGGATTAAGAATGATATTGCTTCATTACTGCGAACATTTGTTCCAGGCCAGCTCGCCTCGGTTGTTTCAGCGCTTGATGCATGGGCCAGGCGCCCGTATTCTCACAGTAGGACGGTTCAGCTATCTCATATTGATCTGCGGGATAGATTTCACAGTTAGCTCATTGAGTGTGCAGAATAACATGTCAGCAAAACAGTGCAGGCAGCGGGGACGGGGTGGCGGTCCGCCTAGGCCCATTTTAGCAGCAGCAGTTTGAGCACCCTTTCGCCCCCGTCCTCCACCTCGCCGAACCCTTCATACCTCATTACTCGCCGATGATATGTCACTGCAGCGCCTTGGGAATGGACTGACCCTCTGTAAGTGACATCCATTGCCAAAATAGCCCTGTAGCAGTTGGTTTTGTTAGTCCAGAGTCTAATGACGTCTCTTTCTGAGTGGCGTGTCTCAGACATCATACGTTTGCCAGGTCCTTCAATAACCAGCTCATCCAATCCAGGATTTTCATTGCATTCTGGAAGCTGTACCCCTGGTCTTTAGGTCGAGCCTACCAAACAGCACAAGCTTTCTGGTTGCAAAAGATATTATAGTGGGCTCACCGAGAACAGCCTGTCCATTGGTTAACTTTGCTGTCACTCTTATTTGTTTGATTTCTATTGGATGGCTTTCTTTATTTCAGCCTGTCCATATTGTATGTGTCCCTCCTTTGTAGTATAGTCTCTTCACAGTCTCTTTATCTATTTTATATGCTTCATCTGCTTGCCTTTAGGGAACTACTTTTTTCTTCATGTTTAACCTCACCATGAGAGTGCATTTGTTTTCCAGCTGTCTTTCTCCTATGCTTTTCTGCCTTCCATGTTGCTCACTGTCTTGCTCAATTGTTTTTCTACCTCAACCAATAGCCATGTTGGGCTCTCTTTGGTCTATGTGCTTCTTATTCCCATGCTCCATGTAGCTCTCTTTCTCCCGTGTTCTCCCCCTTGTGTTGCTTCACATCCCCACCTGACATGTTGCTTCATTCCACCTGCTCTGTAACCCACTCATCTGTTTAATTTTTTTAAAAGCGTTTTCGCTCTACATTTCAAAAGAGCACTTTTGCACAATTTTTTAATACACCAATCCTTCTCTGATTGGTAAAAGAAATGTGTCCTTTTGTACGTACTTGCTTGCTTACAAAATGACATGGCAGCTTTGTCATTATGTCTTATTTTAAGCCAGGCTGCACGGTAGCTGTGATGCTGTACAGCATGGCTAAAAAAAACATTGCAAAGCCAATACGTCTTACAGGTGAAACCTATTGACCTTGCCAATGCATGTTATATTGGCTAACAAGGACTGCAAATCACGGCATGCAAAACAAAAAAACCTGACTTGCATGAGCTACTTGTGCATTGAGCTCAGTAACTTGAGAGGTCTGCTGACTGATGGTGCAGAACATTTTGACTGTCCATCCTCCCTAGCAGTATTATACCCTCTCCTCTGGTCAGGGGCAACTCTTCCATTATTGTGAAGAAGCGTCAGCCCACTGTTAAAAATGCCCCCAGACACTGCCCCGAAATGAAAAATAAAATGGTGATATAGTTAATTTATCACCATTTTATTATTTATTCTCCATCATGAACTGAGTGTCGGGACATGGTGGGGCTAGCAAAGTGCCAGCAGCAGAAAAAAGTGGTGGGCTGCCTGTGCACTTGTTTAAAGTGCGCATGCCTCTTGCGTCTTAGACAGCTGTTTTGAGAGCAAACACAGTCCTCCACTGCCCTCGGGAGCGCTGAAAGAAGCCGCTCCCTCCAATTCTGGTGCTTCTCTGATGCTGGTTAGCAGCTTGAGAGAAGGGCCAGGATTGGTTAAGGGAGTTGGATCTTGGACAGAAGACGGAAACCGGAGTGAGGAGGACGTCACCTTGCAAGTAAGGTAAGTTATTTTTATTTTATTTTATTTATTTGTTTTATTTACCCCATCCTTTCACCCACCCCCACTCATTTTCCCACCCACCACTCTCAGTAGATGTCTGCCGCCTCTGATACTTGTCACAGTCCTGTACAAATAACCCATCTCAGAACGGTCTTACGAGTTACAGCTCCTTTAAACATTTAATGGAAGCATAGTGCACACTGTGTGCTCCCGCACTCCAGCACGGAAAGGTCAAATTTACTATTTTAGCTCCAATCGTAGAATATTTGGTGAAAAACAAATTCCCCAAGTTATTAAATAAAGGGTTAAAAAGTGGTAATTTTACATTGACCTCATGCTGCTCTGACAGTGGTTCTTTAGACAAAAAACTAAAAATACTGAAGTCCAGGGTCTTAAGTCTAAGTTCATAGGATCCTAAACGGAGTAATCGTCCAGGTGACCTAGAGTGATGCCATGAGAAGGGTTGAGTAAAGCTTACACATCCGGATGTCCCTCCTGCCTGCAAGGTTGGGACCGGAAACAGCAACAAGCGATAATACATGGGGAAGGGGTTGCGTGTGCAGTGTGGTGTGGGCGTATGAGGGGTTGGGTACTGCAGCTTTGGCAATGGTGTGGGTTGGAACATTGCAGGGTTCACACTTCACAAAGCTTGAGAACTTAAGCTGTGCAAAGCTGCAAATCACACGACTCTGTCCCCTCACACAGCCCTAGTCGTGAGCTAGTAAATCCGAGCTCAGGCCACACATGTACAGGCCCTCACTAGAAGCAGGTCTTCACATCCTCAGACCGCTGCCTGTGAACGCTGAGGCCTGTGTCCTGCCTGAAGACCAAGCACCTAAGGAAATGAGACACCCCAGCTCTCTCTGCCTACACCTCCTCTTCAGCCCCACGGGGAACTGCACACATCTGGGTGAGAGGCCTGCCTCTAGACTTTGTGGACAGAGAAAGGGTTAAGGGTGCAGGCTCTCTATGGCCGACTGTAATAGCTATTGTGATTCGTCGATAGCTACTACCTGTCTGTCCGGGCATTGATTCTTCTCATTGTCACCCATCATAACCTTCTGCATCTTACCTTCTCCTGCTAGCCTTGCCTTTCACATTCATACTCTGCAACTTTTACTCTCACTCTCCCTGCTAACCAGTTAGCCAGGCTCCTAAGATTGACTATTCACAACACTGTCACATGGGAACAGCAACCCCAGCCACCAGGCTCCTTCCTCATCCTCCCTCTGTGTCTGTCTTCTGAGCCCCCATTTCCCTCTCTTACACCCAGCACTGGAGCTTTGAGCTGGCCTTATGTTCATATAAAGCACTACACACATAAAATAACTGTCCAATGATGTCACTTTGGGAACCTGACAGTTTAATGATTCAATGTATTCAGTTGTGTAATGATTTATTCTAAATCCACTGTTTAATGAAGTCACTCTTATTACTTGCAGTGTCATCACTTCCCAAACTGAGTCTTTAGTGACATCATTTCCTGAACTGAGTGGCCGATGATGGCACTTCCTGAAAAGAGAGATCCATATCCACTACACTTGTGCAGAGCTCTTCAATTGATGCATTAGCCAATGAGCTTTCTTTCTGGACTGATATCACTGACTGAACTATCTAGTCATATTACTTCTGGAACTGACTGTCTAACTAACGTGTCTTCTTTGGCTTTAAGATTATAATAGATGATATTAACTAAACTTACTTTGCAGAGCCACAGCTTTGCACGTCGTCATTAGAAGATTGCTTTAAAGTCTTTAGGCAGGGGAAAACAATACTTAAACTGATCATTTGATTACACTGTTACTTGCACCATCACTACTACAGGAGAATGAATCCTTTCATTTCATCCTGTTCATCAGATTACAGAACACACACTCAGGCTATTTTAAGTATTTGTGGGTCCCCAAGCATGATATATTTTGGGCCTTCGGTTTGAAACAACATTAAACTTATTAGTTGTTTTCAGCTACTGTAAGCCCTCGTCAGCGGTGGGTTTGAGAGAGTTGTGATAATGGGAGGATGAGAGAGTACAGTGAGGGTTTACTGATTGATGAAGTAGCAAGAGGTGACACACAAAGTTATTGTAGAGAGTGAGGATGTAGAAAGGGGTGAATTAGAAAGAGAGCAGAGGTAGGGAACGAGGCATGGAAGATAGCTGGAGGTACAAGCAAGTTACAGAGAGGTACACAGAGAGGTAAATTTGTGAGCAGTGTAGGGGGAGTGATACGCTAGTGCAAGAGATGAGTGAGGTACAGAATGAGAGACATGTCCAAAGGAAGAGAATGGTGAACTAGCACCAGGTGGAGAGAGGGAGAGGTAGGACGGCAGAGGTGGAGACAAAGGAAGCGGGAAGAGGCGAGGGATGAGAAAAGACGGAGCTGAGAAGAGAGCTAGAGTCTTGTGTCCATCCCAATCATTTTAACAGGGCCGCCTAGGCAGTTGCCCACTTTGCCCGTGCCTCATCATGCCTTTGGCACACAACTTCATTTCAAACATTTCAGGTTCTCTGCCACGAAGAGTGGGGCACTAGCCACTGCTGATTTGCAGTTGATCAGAAAGTCTGGAAGATGATCTGTGCTTGGTGGGGTGATTGGTTTCAATGCACGAGTGACAGATGTAATATTACTTTTCCAGCTCTTTGGTGATACCCGTGGAAGTGTTAAAAATGATGTTGAGTGCGGGTTGGATGGTGTCATTGATGCCGGCAGGCAGTGTTTTGCCACAGTCCAGGTTCAGTCCAGGTTAGGCTTCGACACTGGTTCTTCTGAGGTCTGTTTCGTTGAGGAACAGCTGGTTACATGTAGAAGTGGAAGCTGGTATTAAGCTGTCTGTACTCTCTTGTCATAAGGTGCTTTGGAAGGGAGATCACAGTCGATGGCGAACTGAGTGATTTGGTGTTCATGGTATGAAGAGTGTAACCATCTCATGTTGCAGCTGTTGACGATGAGGACACGTTCTGTTTCATCCAGGCTCAGCTTGAAGCCTTTGACACTGATGCTTGGGCGATGGAGAAGTGAACGTCTGAAGTGGTTGATGACACTGATGATGGAGACTTTCAGTTAAATGTCTGCATCGCTTGCATATTGATGTATCTTGATTCCATGGTTGGTCACAAAGTTTCTAAGAGTTTCCATGTCTGGATTAATGATTACAGGAGTAGAGGGTGGAACCTTGTCGGTTTCCTCAATCAATTGGTAGTCGCTGGATCTGGAGGTACCCACTTAGATGAGTTGCTATCGTCTGGATAGGTGGGTGAAGTGTGGTGTTCGTGAATCCCATGTACATTGACTAGGTGCTCATGGGGCTTGAGTGTCATCGGTAATAACAAAGGTGGTCCCTTTAATGCATAACACGTACACATATATCCAAAGCACAGTGTGCTATAGAAGAGCCTAAAACTATGTAGAAAGTACCGAATAGTGACATATTTCTGTGATTAGGGAGACAAGGAAATGTGCACTGAATGGGCACACAATCACAGACTCCTTCTTTACTTACACGAGGCCATTTAGGTTGACTGGTGTAATTCTGCTTTTGCTTCCATTTACATTTATCCGAGTGAGTAAAGCAATAAGCCATGCTTGTGGAGTAAATTAATCCATAAGGCAAGTATGATCATTTGCAATCTATACTGAATAGATACTACATTAAAAAAAAAAACACAAAGTCATATGCTTCTTTTAACTTAAATGTAAGCCTGTTGTCATAAAGTAATAATTATATAAACTGTAATGTTCGACACGTGTGCTGCGTTTTTGCATCAGTGGACCACTCGGTGCAGGCCTAAGTTTTGCAATGTTCGGTTGATGTTGATTAATGTAAGTGAAAAGGTACATCTTGCTAGTGAAACTAGCAATTACAGTCTACAACGAGGAGCCCGGTTTGTTTACTCGATTACATCAGCCGTTCCTCATTTGTGGTGGTGCTGTCGAATCTGCAATAAACAAGAACAAATTAGAGCTTGATGTTGCTTTTATTGCAGGTAAATTACTGTGTAGAAGCAGCATGTCAGTAACATGAGCATTTAGAATGGAACACAAAGTCCTAATGCGCATGAGCACGGCCACGTGCCTGGAAGGGCTCTGGAGGGAGAAAGAGAGGAGGACTCTGTTGCTCTGATCAAACCTCATTAATTGAAGTATGGGGAAAAGAGCGCTCGCTCTACAGCGTTATACACAGCAACACTTTCCAAGTGATGGCTTCTAAAAAGGACCACCGCCGTGGTGTGCACATAATGAATGCCATAGCTGCCAGCTGACCACGTCATGTGCCCCGGGAGTAGTCAGAAAAGACAAGCATTCTGTCACTCATTCCTTTTTTCATCTATCATTAAGTCTTTCACCATTCAATTCATCCATTGGCCATTCCATCAAACAATCCATCCAGACATCCATTATTTATGCTTGCATCCGTCTATACATCTATCCACCTACACACCCATCATTTGACTTCCCCATCCATTAGTAAAGTGTTTCATTCATCAATTGATCCATTTGCCCATTCATCTATCCATTCATCATTAATACTCTCTGATTTCCATTAACCATGCCTTCTTCAATCTTCGTTTCACCCATCCATCCATTCACCATCCATTCATCTTCTCAGCTTTTAATTTCTCTGCCTTCCTTTAACCCACCCATCCATCCTCTCAGATCCCCATTTACTCTGCCCTTCTTTCAATTCACTCACCCATACATCCATCCATCCATCCATCATAAATTTTCACATTTATTCCACCACCTTTTCATCCATTCATTCATCCACTCAGATTTCAATTTACTATTGATCATCCTCTGATCTTTCTATCCTCCCATCCATTTGCTCTGCCATTTTTATGTCCACCAATCCATCCTCTGAGATTTCCATTTAGTCTGCCATCCTTTCATGCACCCATCATCTCACCAACTCATCCACCCATCCTTTCACTCACTCATCTACCCATTCTTTCACCCACTCTTACATCCAACCACCTTTCCATACTTTCACCCACCCATCGATTCTTTCACCCACTCATCCATTCTTTCACCCACTCACCCATCCAACCTTTCACCCACCCATCCTTTCGCCCACCCATCCATCCTTTTACCTGCTTACCCTTTCACCCACACATTCATCCTTCTACCTACCCATCCCTCTTTAATTTCATCAATCCATCCTTAGTACCACCCACTCATCCCTCTGTTCTTTCATCCACCCATTCTTTCTTTCATTTATCATCCATCTTTTCATCCATTCATCCATTCATTCACCCATTCATACTTCCTTTACCCACCCATTTGTCCTTTCTTTCTTCGATCTACCCTTTCACACATTAACCCATTCTTTCATCTACCTATCCTTTCACCGGGTTACCCTTTCATACATCTGTCCTTTCACCCAGTTGTATGTTCTTTAATCCACCTATCCTTTCACCCATTCACCCACTCTTCCATCCACCCTCCGACTCATTTATCCGTTTGCTTACTCATTCAGCCACTGGTCCATCCTTCTTTCCCTTTTTTATCAGCCTTTGTTTCTTCCTTTTAGTGATTAATTATAAGTTTTTATCTGCCAAGCTGCACATAAGGTACATGAGGTACATAAAGATCCTCACCCCCTCTATAGCTGGTAAAACTGGGGCTCACACGCCCCTGTCATGTGCTACTCATATACCGAGCTCTGCACTGATTTTGGGCAACAATAACTTGCAAGCTGAGATTTTATAACCTTCTTCTGAACCACTTCTGGCAATGTTGCAAACAAAACTCAAACTCCCAGGATGCAACTTACTGTTGACCAAAAAAAAACAGGAGTGGTGCACGGGGCGACCTGCAGTTCCTTGATAGCTGTGTATCGGTTGGGTTGTACGGCCGTCCTTTCTTTGTGAAAATGTGCTTGAGCCTTGGTTCTGGGTGGCAGCGCATGGTGCAGGGCTTTGCACCTCTGGAATTGAGGAATCTCTATGTGGTGGGTACACAATTGGTTTGGGAGCATGTTGACCTGGAAAGGCATTCATTGCCGTTTTAAAGAATGAGGGAAACGCATTGGTTGTGGCGGAGCACGGGTTCGCCCACTTCTCAGTAATCGCTCGATCTGGTATTGATTGATTCGACAGCCTTTGAGAACGACGTGGTGGTCCTTTCCATCTTCCTGGAGGACGCTGATGTACCCACTAAGAGCTCTACCTCAATTGCCACGGATGCCCGGACACGAAATGCATTCAACAAGAGATATTAACCCCAAAAGATATGGACCAGTTTATCGATCGAGTCTTCCTGCTACCGTACAAAACTCTCATGTAATTCTACCACAGGCGAGAACAGCTACGGAGCAGTGGTCTAAATCCTTGATTTTTGGAACGTGTAGTTTTTTTTCTTCTTTAGAATTGCAAAACTAAAGATCCCGCAGTATCCATAGCTACCATGTTTCCCAGGTCCATGTGTGACCTGATGCACCAGTCAGGGTTTTTCCCTTTGGATTCTGGGACTTGGAGTCCTGCTTTATAATAGAATAAAGAAGACTACAAGTCCCAGAATTCAATGAAAAACCTGGGCTGAAGCAACACATCACGAATTAACCATGCTTTAGGTGAAACGGGGCCGAGAAGTGTCACCTACTGGCAGCGCTGGCTTTGCATTCTGGGACTTGTAGTTTCTAACATTTTAAGCATGGGTCACAAATCCTAGCTGGGAAAGCACAATTATTGACCTTATCAGACAGGGTGGGTATTTAAATAGTAGAGGTTATCCTGCAAACTTCTTCATCTGATATGTTTACACGAATGTGTTGATTGTTTTCTATATATGCTTTGACTCTGTTCTTTGCATTGGAAGCTCGCACAGTGCAGAAATCTAGCCTAAGCAAAGACAACGGAGAGTCTACATTATGCTAATGCTACATTGGTGGTACAAGAACATTGGGGGTTTCATCATCATATTGCCCAACTTGCTGTGGAGAAACGTGATCTCTGATTGGCGCTGCATCTTTAAACGGGCCAATAGTTGATCGGGTTACCGAGTTTCGGCAGCAGACATCCTCGAGGTGTACCAGCCCAGCGCTGTGGGCAGGATACCCAGGGTTTCCCGCGCTGGCACCATTTTGCAGAAGACCGAGACAGACCCTGCCGACCACTTCTCCTGAATGACTTCCTTTTTCGTTCGCAACACCCAACTGGCGAGACAGAAGTTGCAACAAACTGATGCGTTCGACACCAGCCAAGGTCACCGCGAGCAGGAATGTCACGGTCTTGGAAATTTGGCTCCAGGGCTTGGAATGCAGGGGAGCTGCTCACAGCAAGACACAACATGCCTTCCAGACTGATATACTGGAACCGGGGCAAGGCTGAAATTACGGGTCAAACTCCAGAGGAACTGCAGAGGTACCAACCATTAAATCATATTATGATAGTACCAGAGTAGTAACTGTGCTTAACGGGCATAGTCCAATGCCAGCCAATAAAATATAAGATGCTAGGTCACTATAGCAGTGAAAGAGAAAGACAAGTACGAGTCAAAACATATATTCTTTATTTACACTCATACATATAGACCAGTACTTAATTGTAGCCAATGGGTGCAGGTGGGGCGCATCAGCAATTACTTTGGGACGACAACTCATTTTTTATCATCAAACTTTGATCCAGAGCAAGGGAAAGGCAGGAAGGAGGAGGAAGAGGAGTAAAGGAAAACTAAACTGAGATAAAACTAGAAAGAAGGGATTAAAAGGACCCTCAAGAATGAGCTCAAGGGGCAGAGAGCGTAGGGTGGTGGATTAAAGGGGCATAAAGTGTAACCAACACACACATGCCTTGATATTCGGCAACCCTTACATTGGGTATGAATTTTAAGTGGTTGTGGAGTATTGTGGAGTGGTTGTGGAGGGCCATTTCCTTCTTTTCTCTGGTTCTCTGAAGTGTTTAACTGCAGAGAGTAAAGTGAATGCTGCTCGCTTGTGTCCAGTCTGTTGGTCCACCAGGTTTCTTGACACTTTAGGTTTGGAGAATCAAGGGTCCTGATTGGTTTCTCCTGGGTGGGCTATGGGGTGTGGATAGCAGCGCTCTAAGATCAGCTGGAGCCCTATCTGAACAGGTCACCGCTCAGTAGATACCCCTTGCAAAGAGGAGGAAGAGAAACGCCAAGCTTAGATGATGTCCCCACAGAAGACAAATCAAGTCCACTCCCGTTGAGGGCTTGCTAAGGTAGCTTGAGGAATAACGCCCCATCTATGAGGAAAAAAAACTTCACTTCGTATGGGTAATGCGGCTATCAACTCTATATAAATAATGCCACCATCAGCTTTCTGGAGAATGATGCCTTCACTATGTATGGATAATGCCTCAACTGTATAAATAATGCCCTCTCACTCTTTCAAAAATGCCTCCACTTTAATAATCGTGCAGATGCTGTAGGAGTAAGTCCTATGAAGAGTGTATCTACACCCTTTCAACAATGCCTACCCACTCAGAATAGTGTCTCCACTCTAACAATAATGTGACCTCGCTATACCAATAGTTTCTTAGGTACCGCCTCTCTCTATGGATACCGTCTCTGCTATCTATAAATAAGGCGTACTATCAATGAATTATGTCTACTCTTTATGAAACACTTGTTTACACAATGAATCATTTGTGCACAACCATGAACGTTTTCATAATCTGACCTGTCTTTCTTCTCCATAAATAATGACTCCACTCTCTCTGCGCTGCTTACTCGCTGCAAATAAAACCTACTCGCTGTATGATTAGTGCCCCCGTAGCTTATAAGTAATGCTTACTCTTGGTGACTAAAACCTCTATGTATAATGACTTGATGCTGTATGAACTATTTCTCCATTCTCTACAAATACCTCCATTCTCTGTGTAAGGCCTACTCTCTGTCGACAGTGTCCTCTCTCACTATGTCTGTGAATAAGCCCTACTCTCTATGAGGGTTTCCTCCAGTTTCCTCTTTAAACTGATTACAGTCCCACAGCTGGATTCAGGAAAGAAAGATCTTTATGACAATTTTCTCAGCAAGAAGAATACATTGGTGTCACACATCCATCAAAAGAAACAACCCATCACAAATGTCAAGCATTAGGCAGGTCCAGGTGGTTGCAACTGTGCTCTAGGACACTTTGACTCAGGAATGAAGGTCCATTCTTTTACCAACTGCTGGAAAAACACTCCCAGTTGTGATACACTGATCCCGATTAAAAGAAGTGCTCACGGAGGCAAGAGAGTGGGTGCCCAGTCAGTGTTCGAGTAAAGAGTAGTTTGTGCTGACATGGTCTTTATAGTGAACGTCTCCTTGTCAGCAGGGCGATGCAGGAGATGCTAAAAGATGCTTCAATGGGGTGAACATTTGCGAGACAGCAAGCAAGTCCTTTGTCAGTAGAAACTCCATGACGGATCATTTATTGAATCAAAACACCATGAGGTCACCAATAAGAAAGCTATACTTTCTATTAACCTATCTGAGGTATGCTAAGGGTCAGAAAGGTCAGCGATGCATCTGTGTTGACTGATGGAGGAGTCTCAATGTCAAGTTTCTTGTGTGATTGCAATTCTAGTTCTGTTCCATTAGATCTTGTTAAGAACCCATTCAGGTGCTTTGAGGAGCCTTTCTCGCTATATCGATCTCTCGGCAGCCAGTGGTGAAAAATTAGCCTGGGTGCTGCTCCTGTTACCCTCTTAAGGGCCCTTTTAACTTGCTGCAACACAACTCCTTTAGTGGTGATTTGTTTCATGTTTGGCCAAGGAAAAGCATTCTGGCAGCCAGCCTTGTTGTTCATTGACATTTTCCCTGGAATAGAACTAAGCATTGAAGATGACACATTGTTTTATATAAAAAGTATGAGGCAGGTGTCTGTGCAGCCAAGATCTGGTGTCTGACTGTAAAAATAGCCCTAATCCAACCTGGCTACCTCTACAAAAGAATGGGTTGGCTGTAAAATAGAACGGAAGAGCAAGGCAATAGGTAATTCCATTTACGATATAGAGCTTGGAACTAGAATAAACCCTTGCCAAAACAGAATCAATGTATCTAAAAAATAGTGGCTGTGACGTGTTACTAGGTATTTCAGCTAGTTATGTAAATTCACATGGCAACATTCTTACATTCTTTTCAGGACCGAAACATAGTGACAATGAGGCTTGCTGGCTGGTGCCTGCTTGGAGGGGCTACATGAAAAATTAATAACGAAGAAACATACTACTAGGAAACATGAGGAAGGAAAGTGGTAGCCGGAAATTCTTGTTTCAGGAAATAAAGGAAAAAGTAATTTGCATAGTAAAAAAAAGTTAACATTTTAAGAAGGAATCAATAGAAAAGGGCACATATTTTTTTTTTATTGCTGGAGCTAGTTATCGTTTTATGGTTGGGTTTGGAACTATGTTAGGGGTTACAATTTAGAATTATGTTTGAAGTGAAGGTTAGTGTTTGAGTTAGAGTTGGCTTTACAGCTTCGTTTGAGGTGAGCATTGGTGTTAGGTTTAGAGATAGTTTGAGTGAAAGTTAGTGTTTTGGTTAGGGTTAGGTTTAGAGTTAATTTTGGAGTGAGGATTAGTGTTTGAGTTATGTTAAGAGTTAAGCCAGTTAAGGGTGCAGTTTATTGTTTGGTTAAGGCTCGAAGTTGCATTTGGGTTCAGGATAAATATTTGTATTGGGAAGGTTTAGAGCAATGTAAGGGGTGATGGCTAATGTTTAGGTGAGAATTTGGTTTATTGTGACTATAATTGAGAGAGCCAGAGTGCCTATCTGCCCTGAGATTGGCTGTACCCTCATCTGTATTTTGAAATGGTTTCATAATGAAGTTTAGTCTATTTTGGGCTCTTCAGGTCATCAGCATTGTGGCTTTCTGTAAATTAGAGAACAGCCGGGCACAGCATTGCAGCATCTCTGGCTTTCCCCACCGTGCACCTTTGCTCTGTAAGGAACAATTCTACAAGATAAGATGGACTTTCAGACCCAGTGCGCATTTTCTTTATCGTTATCCTCTCTGCTTAGACTGCCACCAAGGTTTCTAACGTGTGCCAGCAGCAAAAGGCCTCTTGAGGAGGCACGCGGCTTGTGATCACCAGTATCAGCTGATGCACTGAATGAATTTCATTCTATTCTTGTCCTGTGCTGGATTAGAGGCTGTTTCCTAAGGGAGAAAACACTGTTACCACCATCGAAGCGTTTATCTCCTATCAGCCACAAACCAAGTCTAGGCCTTGTTTTCTGATGGGTGGCAGGTATGAATATTGTTCATATCAAAGAGACGTACACCTGTGCGGAAGGTTTTGGAAGTGGAATAAACCCCCCCCCCCCCCCGCTCTAGTAAGGGAGGAGTCGTGGCTCAGTGGTTCACATGTCAGGTCTGGCTGTTTAGCGCCGGATTGGTCAGATTGTGTAATCCGGGAAATCTGGTTATGTGTCTCATTCCCCCTCTCTGTAAAATGGAGGCAGCCGGGAGTCTGGCCTCAGAACTGAGTGCTGAACGTCTGCCGGACAGTGGTCCTGCCTACCCCATCAAACTTTCAAGTCCTCAGGGCTGACATAGTCCCCTAACCCAGATAAATCGACACTGAAGAAGTGAGAGGACATCTCCACAAATGAACCAGGCGGTAGCCTGTGTCGTAATCCACCGGGTAAATCACCCCTGGACTAACGAAACGTGCTGCGATGCCCTGCTAAACGCAGGTTGTGCGCTATATTAAAAATGAAAGATAACGCTCGCGCTGGCGGCGCCGTGGCGCTGCATCTGAAAGGGCCTGCATGCTCCCCCTCTCCAGCCCGTGTCTGCGGCTGAGCTGCCTTCTCCAAGTGACAGCCTTGATGTCTGCACAGCTCTTAATGGCATTTCCCTTCTGCGGCGCTTAAACACCATATTTGAAACGCGTTTGTAAAGCAAGATTACACGGTGGTGGAGCAGTTTACTCTGGTTCGTGGCTTATATCCGTGCTCCCTTCACAATCGCTTCCATCCGGCTCAAGGGAGAGGAGGGCGCATTTGATCTTATTTTTAAGTTATCTGTCAGAGGCGCGCAGACATGCTGGAAATAACCCAGCAGTGGAAACTCGGTCTCAGCGTAACGCATTACTGCGGCGAAACCGAGGGGACCCTGCGAGGAGCGGGGGAAGCGGCCGTCGGGCACGCACGCGTCAGGCTACGTCATCACTGAGCTGCGAGCTCTTTGAGGGTTCCAGTACAACCCCAAAGTACTCCTGCATTCGAGGGTCTCTTATGACTACTGACTAGATATAGTGATGTTTGGTCTGGTAGTGTTCTACGCAAGAACCCTAAAACACATCTGCATTGGGATATGACAGATAAGCACACATTAGGTATAGTGCTTTGAGGTCTGGTAGTGATCTACAGAAGAACACAAAAGCTTTCATGCATTGGATTATTACTTACGATGACTTTTGCTTTGGTCTCCCCATTCTGAATTTTTCATCTCTGCTAACTTCTGTCTCGGGTTAGCAATGAAGCATCATTTAATCATTCATTTATGGATATTTGTAAAGTTCAACATATACTGCGTATAGAGGCTCATCCTGGCTTACCCTAAGAGGGGGTTCAGCTTCTGAATCCACCTCGGAGTTGATAATCATTGGACAGGTGGGTTGGGGCTCCACAAAGTCTATTGAGAGAAAAGCCCGGCTGGGCATCTTTTGGATGAAATTTACAGACATGCTTCTATGGACTTGGGCATGAGGCTGTCCACTCCGAAATGCTGTATATAGTACCTTCATCCCCTGCTGACTTGTGCTTCCCTAGAGGAGGGAGACCAAAATTGAAAGACCAAAAAACGGGATATTTCACAGTAAATAGAAGAAGGACTACACGTTTACTTCAAACGAGCGCACAGAATGACAGCGCTCATGAGCACAGAATTACAGAAGAGGCACTTAGAATATAACTAAAATGCAATTTTTAAAGCCAGTATAATGCCTATTAATTAAAATGCTTTCTCTTAACACCTGCTATCTCTTCTTTGGAAAAAATCACCTCCCACAGCTTTCAGGAGACCCTGTCTAAAAACCAGGACATGAACTAAATTCCCCCAAATCTGCCAGGACAGCTGGTGAAAAATTAAGACTGCCCCGGCAAATCCGGGACACCTGGTCACCCTGCCATAAAGGTTCTCTGACCCCTCCAAATGTTTGTGGTTGTACGGTGTTTTGTTCTTCTCTATATATCTGCGGTACCAGATGTTTTTAGATACCCATGGAAATCACAGTGACACAATGGCCCTCATTATGATTGCGGCGGTCTTTTCCCGAGACCGGCGCACCCGCGGCCACCGGAAGACAGCCAGTGCTGGCGGACTTCTGACCGCCATGTTATGACTGCCACCGGATATCCGCACTGCCGGTAGTCGGATATCCAGCAGCATTCCCTATGGCAGTCGGCTGCGCTTAGGCGGTTCTACTGCTGACACCTCCACGCCAGAAAAAGACAACCCACATAATTACGACCAGTAATTCTGTGTGGCGGTCTTTTTCTGGGGTGCTATGCCGGTGGTGGGAGCACCTGGTCCCATCCCCTCACAGAGGAGCACCTTGTCGGATGAGGTAAGTGTCATCCACAAGAGGAGGGGGGGGGGTGAAGGGGGCGTGAATGCGTGTGTGTGAGTGTTTGTATGAGTGTCATGAATGTCGGGGGAGGTTGAGTGATCGTGCGTGTGTACTTGTGGTGATGCATGTGGTCAGGGGTGGGGCTGTGTGCGTGGGTGAATGTGTAAGGGGTAAGGGGGTGTGAGTGCGTGCAGGTGCGTGTATGTTTGTATGTGTATATGGTGTGTGCGTGTGCGGCGAAGTATGATTGGGGGTGAGGGTGTGGTTGTGTGAAGATGGGTGTGGGGGTTGTGTATGTATGTAATTGAAGGGAGGGGGTGGGGGAATGAAGAGTGTATGCGTGCATATGTGATGTGTATGGGTATGTATGCATGTCTATGGGGGAATGTTGTGAGTGCGTTTGTGAGTGGGGATGTGTCTCTGTGTGATTGTATGTGGTGCATGCGTCCCTGAAGGGAATTCTTGAATTCTGCCCTTTCAGAATGCGGAAAACGGCATTTCTCGCAAATTATGTACAGTCACTGGGTCCACAGCCCATAGTGAAAAAGAGCTCGAGCTGACCCCACCTGAAGGCCACGTGCACCCCTTCCCAGCATGCCACAGGTGGTGCCGCAGTCACTCGCAGCCTCTGCCTGCTGGAAAGGGCCTGCAAGGCCGTGTGCCTCATCACAGCCAGGCGGCGAGTATAACCAGAACTCCACTGACCCACAAGCGTTTAACTCCCCGCAGACGAACACAACTCAAAGTGCGCCCTGAGAGTGTCATTTCTGAAGAAGGGAGAAAAAAGCATACAAATTACAAAACAATGCATTATAAATGCTTGCCTTTCTCATAATGAAATACTCCTCCTGAAAGCTGCACTTTGATATACAAACTGCCCCAAGCAGTGTTTATTTAAAGAAAGAACACTTGTTCGGCTAATGTATATTCATAATGTTTCAAAGGAAACAAGGGAGAGAAAATGGCAAAATGTGTATAATTTGAAGCATTATGCGCATTACGCAAGTTGCCAAGCGCTGTATGTAATGTGCTGAGGCGAGTTTCTATCCCAGGGCTTTTAGTAATCCTTCGCCTGCCTGCCTGCCTGCGTGCGTGTGTGTGTGTGTATGTATGTGTGTGTGTGTAGTCTATGCTTTAACTCATGATGCTGCAGAGCCAAAGCCCGGTGTGGCTTTGTTTATTCGCAATTACGTTTGACTTGTTATTCTAATAGATCCTTGGGTGAGTGTGTCTGTATATGTGCTGTTCGCTTTCTTTCTTTGATTTTGTTTGTTGCTTTAATTCTCTTTCTTTTTGTTGGTATTTTTATGTTGCATGTGTGTGTAATATGCCTGCGTTTATGTTTATCTTTTTGTGTCTGTCTACAACTGTCTCTGCAGAGCTGTAAGGGTGGTACACCATTGTGTTCATGGCTGTTTGTTTGTTTTGATATATCTGATTGTCTCTTTATTATATAGTGAACATGTCCATAAACTTGTTGGTTAACATTTTTTGGATTTCGCTGTACATGACTAGTTGTCACTTATGTGTGCTTTCGTCTGGGTGTGCATTACAATATTCCTGCTTGATTTTGTATAGCCTGGTACATGTTTTGTTTTTCTGTGGGTGCTTTTGTGTACCTTTTATAAGTCACTGCCTGTTTTTTGACTGTGTATGCAACTCTATTTATATTTGTGTCCATAAATTAGTATGCTATGCACTTTTATGATCTGTTTGCTGTTGCATGAACGTGCACTCAGTTTGGACAGCTTTCCATTTTTTGTGTGGATATTTGCATGTGACTTCGTGTTTCTTTGTGCCTTGTGTGCGTTCATATTTGTGCTATCACATCTTTGCATCTGTCCGTTTGTTTGGCTGAGTGGGTGTTTGCCTTTGCGTGGGAGTCTGTCCATTCACAGGTTTATTTGTGTGATAGGAATAGCCAGGTAGGTGACTGACTCAGTCCTAACCTTACAGGCCTCCCAAAGGTACCACTCTGTCATTAAATATTTCACCTTTTCTATTAAGCAGGCTGACTGGACTGGAGCAGGTGAAGGCCTTCGTTGATGCGGGGTAGCTCTGATGAGAATTACTGTATCCTTTAGAAAGGCTGTTAGTGAAAATATTACTAGTGAGAAAGTTGAACCAAGCAGCCTCAAGCAGGGGTGCGTTTTTGCATCTTTACCAGTCGCGGCTTGTACGACACTGAAGGGGCAGGTGGCGCGAGGGGGGATTAACCGGGGGAGAGAGGAGGGGGCTAAATTAAAAATAAAATTTGAAAAAATCCTTACCTGTGCCACTGCCGCACTGCTGCTCTCCTCTTCTCTCCCTGCAGGCACAGGCTCCGAGCCTGCCCTGCGCCAATCCTGACGCTGCTCAGAGCAGCATCAGCATTGGCTGGGAGCGCCCTGGCTGGGTACTCCCAGGCAGACTGGGAGCCTGTACAGGCTCTCTCCAGCCCAGCAACTGTGTTACTGTGTTCCTTATGGATGAGCCGCCCCTGATCGTTACTGTTCAACTTATTCTTGGCAGATCTAACTTCAGCCCTCCTTAGAGTCAACGCACATCCCCCAAAACTAGGGTCTACACACTTGTCAAACCTCGTCTATGCGAATGACGTGGTGCTACTTAGCTGCACCAGGGTCGGCATGCAGAGCCTTTTCAGAGCTATGCAGGAGTACTCGCTGGCCAATGGCCTGAAAATAAACAGTAAAAAAAACTAAGATGATCTTTGTTAGAAATAGGCACCAGTTGGGATCTTGATGGAAATTCCCTTGAGGAGACAGAGGTTTACAAATACCTTGGAATCTTATTCGACAATAGAGGCTCTTTGAAACCCCACAAGAAGGAAATTAAAAGAAATGGTTTCAGCCTACGGCAGGGCTTTCTGCAGTGTTTAAAAACCTGAAAGGACACTCATTTAGTCCAAGTTTGAAAAACGCCAGAGCCCAGTAGCACCCACACTGGCATATGGTTCACAGGCCTAATGGCTGCAGGATGCAACAACCTTGGACACAACAGTAATAGGCAAAGACTGACAATTTTTTCCGCTTCCTGTCTACACATCACTAGCCCAGATCAGGCTAGGGTTTGGGCTTGTAAAACAGTCCATTGACAGGAAAGCAGCATTCGCTCATTTTTGTCATAAGCTCAAACTCTCCATGGTACACACATTAAACCATTGTGTATTGGAGGACATAATGAAAAGGCCACGCTCACCCGCAAGGGACTACCTTGAAGAAACAATAACTTGAATCGGGCTAGCCGAATTATGGCATGCTGCCGTAAGCCACGGAGTCATAAAAAAACTGTCTACAAAATCATGAAAATAATCTCCTCACTGGAGGACAGAGCAACCCTAGATAGCCACACACATGCCTGGGCCATACTAATCAGCTACAAAGCCTTAAGACCTCAGGAATACCTTGGGATAGCGCTACATTTTAGAGTTCTGAGTAGATATCTCATTTACCATCTAGGGAACCTGCCATCCTTTACACGTAGCAGCCCGGATAGGACAGCAGAGGCAAAGATTTGTCGATTATGTGGCTCTGCAGTTGAAGATCTGCAGCATACCATCTGCCTCTGCAGCTCCACCCTAGAAAAAACAACGACAATTTCTGCGCCCCATTTAGAATCAGCTAAGGACGAGCTCTTGTAGACAAGCTATCCTGGCTTGTCTCAACTCGGCTGCTGGGAGTTGAGAGGTCTTTAGCACACACAAATTAATTTTTCCACAAGCAGGTTACAATCTATGATTATCCTGCTCTGTTGGTGTTAGCCGACCACTGAATACCTGCCGATCATCATGTCCTTCAGTAAGCTGGGTCTAGTTTATTGCTCCGCTTTCGCTCTGCACCTGCATTTCATGACATTCTGCTCCCTGGCTGATGCTAGAAGTTGAAAATGTTAATGTTTGTTTGAGCTAAAGTTACACTGTGACGTCTTTTTGTAGGACGTGATTTCTAACCAGTATTACAATTCTGGCGTCCTATAGTGCTAACTTTTTTTGTCTCAATGGTCAAATTGCCTCTATTTATGAGCCTGTACTGTTCTAAAGTGGTTGATCTTGACCAGTCTGCTGCTTTTAAAATGATTTAATTACATTGTTTTTAACTAGTTTGTTTTTTTCAATTGCTACTCCCTCCAGTTTTAATCTGAACAGTTGTCATCATTCCACACTTGCACTTTGCCAAAGGAGCAGGCTTGTTCCATTTAAATGATGCAAACTCATCATGCTTGGCAATGGTATCCATGCTAGCTACCCCACAATCCCAGTTCTTCATAACATTAATGTTTCTTTTTCATTGGCAAAACCACTGCTATCTTTGCTTTTTTGCATTTCGATTACAGCACTTTTTAAAATCAATTTTGTGCCCCTGAATGGAGATCCTTTTCAAATCCCTTGTATCTTAGCGTTATTTGTAAAAAAAAAAAAAAACAAATTATGCCTTGAAATTTGGCACCGTTAAACAATTGTACACTGCTTTTCCATTGTTAGTTTTTTAGAGGTTTTAATTAACTGTGTACAATAAAGATAAATAAAAAGAAAGTTGGACCAGCTATTGTCCAAGGAAGCTGAAAGCCTCTAGGCCTACCCATGCCTGAGGCATTGTCTAATGCAAATTATTGAAAGGTTTCTGCGTCAAGCACGGACAGCCAGACAGCATTGTGTACTGGTTGCAACACGTGCTATCGTGTCATAGGTTTAAAAGTGGACATAACTTCTGTATACTGATAACTTTGTTGAAATGTTAACAGAACAGACTTCTTGGGTGACTGGGTGTACAGTGGGGCAGTAGTTCAAAGGAGAGTTAGTGGTGCTTGGAGAATCGCCCACAATGTATGTGAAGACAGTAGATAATTTGTCGTTGTGCCTCAGTTGGCTCCTAAGTTGATTTGGGATCTGTAGCAAGTGACTTAGGGCCAGATGTAGCAAAGGGTTTTTCCCATTCTGTGTCAATGGGAAAATGTGTTCGTACATATGGCCCTTAGTCCTTTTGTGGGGCATCCCCGTAGAGGGCCCTTGTAGGCACCAACACAAGCTCCACGCAGCCCCGTGGGCCGGCAGCAGGAGCCGACAACTGTAGCAGCTTCTGTCATTAAGATGCAGATTGATCACGAGCTAACATTCTGATAGCGCGCAATCTCAAATTCCAGCACTCAACACTGTAAGTGGCATTATTAGAGCTGTCAGGCAGCTGCCACTAACAGGCCCTGATTGTTGGCAGTGCACAGATGGAGGCCCTTGATTGATTCCTTCCTGAGAATTATTTATGCTTCTGTTTTGCGGCCGCGTTCTGTCGCCTCTGCGTCACGTGGGTGCTTCTTCTTTACTTCCGGAACAGAGTTCAGCTTGATTGGCTTCAGGTATTGAATTCACACATGACGCAGTCACTGCCGTTCATTCCTGGGCTACAATTAGAGCTCTAGTTCTGGTAGGCAGTTTATAATTACTTGCAGAAGAAATACTGGCTTATTTTATTTTCAGCTCGCCAAAAACATTTTAGCAGGGGTGCTCAGTGTGCGGCGGTGCCGTGAATGAGTTCGTGATGGCAGTCTTTTTTTTCTGCAGGTGCAGCAACTTAGACAGTGGTTGAGGATGCCCACAACTTTATAGATATAATTTCGCAGGAGGAGATGCAGGTCACCTGCCATTGATTGGACAGGGCGTTGAGGTGGAGCCAAAGTTGCTATGTATCTCAGGCTATATGAATCCATTGAGTCTCACCTAGACTCTAGCCCAGGTTTGGCCTGAAGTTGGCTCTACTCCACAATGTTTTTTTGATATTTGCAAATTGGACCTAGTGAATGTTATATAAACACACAGTTTTTGATAGTGTATGCTTGCGAGGCCATACCGACTTTACATCAGCAGATGCTCGCAGGATAATTCGAAACACCAACTCGGTTAACCAGAATTCTCCCAGGCTTGAAATTAAGAAAATGAAAGCTGTCTTCTTAGGCCCATATATATGGTAGGCGCTTCAAAGCCAATGTGCAATGGCGTTATTAACAAGATGCTTGATATACTATAGCTAAATACATGGTTTAAAGTTATGATAGGTGATGTTGCCAAATCTATTTACCTAAGCATTAGGATTGCTACTCAACAGAGCCCATTAGACAGACCTCAGATGGATGAGCCATTGGTTTTGTCCTGCCAGGATTTGAACTTGTAAGTCTTGAGAATGAACTTGTGGAAAGATCTTTGGATTCTCAGGGAAAGAGACATTATGACACCCACCCACATGGAAATTGAGACCATATTTGCTGATTCTAATGGCAAAGTGGGAATCCTTGCTTCTGCATGACTAGTATTGCCTTACTGCACGTCATCCCAGGATCTAATGACCCTTAGCTAACCCTAAATTCTATTTGTATGCCACTCTATTATATAAAACAGGATGATCTAATGTCTGTCCAGGACGGGCTGACTTATGCCACATTTTCACGTTAATCACTCACCGCATTCATGGCTCCTATTTAGATTAATTTTATATAAAATTATCTGCCTGGGGGTATGATGAAAACTTGGCATGGATAAGCCTAATTCTTGACCAACACAGGACAATACTATCATAAAAACTGGACTTTGGGAAACCAAAGAACAAAACTGGGCAAGGTCCCATTTGAGGCGGAGGCTGTCACTGCACCAACTTTGCTTTTGCATAATTCATGCATCACCTTTTGCTTTCAAGGAGCTGGATGGTAGGACACAGAACCACTTACTCCCACGCACTCGGGCATCACTCTGTAACAATCAACTTCCGACCACTCATGGGACATCTGGGATGTGTGGCTGACAACCCACTAGTGTTGCCAATGCTCCTCATAACTCATGCCTGCAATGCCCTTCCTAAATGCCTCTGGGCAACATGTAATTAACATGGTTCTTTTAGCAGAAACCAAAGCCTTCCCTTTCCAGTATTTTTGCCAGCTAAGCAGCGCACCGTTTATCGTCATTGTTGCCTTTCGGCTCCGCCGGCTGCCTGACAGTCCATCCACCATTCTTCATTTGCTGCCCCACATTAAAGCCTTAGGGCAGCAATGGCGCAGTTTTCATTTGTACTCATCATCGTCATCATAAGAATCACTCGGCGCCATGTCTCTCCTGAGCGCCTGCGATGCCGCTTGCCAATTAGTGTCACTCGCCATGGCGTTTTTTGTTTTCTCTTGGACTGATGAGGACATCTGCCCCCTGGGAAAGGGGATGGTGGATCACAATGCATTGCTGAGTGCAGCCAGCGATGGGGTTCAGCTGGGTGAAAGCATGGCCGGGAACACCCAAGTGACCTCAAGTTCAAACGTGGGCGACGTCAACGTAGATCACTCTTCAAAGGTAGATACAAGCAGGGCCATTTGGGTTTCGGTAATAACCTCCAGCCCCAAAGGTTGATTTTCGCTCTGTTAGATCAAGAAATAATTCTGTATGTTGTGATGCGCATAGCTTGTACCAGGACAAGACAGGAAGTGGAAAAATTGTATAATTGTCTGTCTGAGGACTGGGCAAAATTAATTATGTCACGATTGAATACGTTGGATTGTGGTCCAAAATTCGCTGTGCAGGGATTTACAAATTACGTTCATCCTGCTTTCCGAAATTTGCCCTGGGGAAATGGAAAGCACAAATTGATTCGTCAAAGAAAATCAATTTATTCGTAAAGCGATTCGATTCTTAAAAATAAAAGAATTTCCATACGAAAAAATAAAAGCCCTTTTTATCCAGCCGTAGAGGCCGTCCTTCAAACATAACAGGAACATTGAAGTGGAACCATCATGTGACCAAATATGTGTTCTTACAGTATTAAAGGCGTGAAATCAAAGGGACTCCTCTGGCTTTAGTCTTAAATGGAAGAAAACCTGTCTTGTCACATGACAGGTGATGTGATTCGTTTTACTTAGACATCACTTCTTACACACTGCTACCGCTAAAGGAGGAACCTTTGTGGCCTCGAAAGTTAATGTGGAGTATGATGGTAGGAAAGCATGGAGAAATATGGTGGGATTCTGAGGGCTGACGGGAATCTGACGAGATGCTCACCATGGGGCGCGTGCATTTATACGCCATTTATTGCTTCAGCCCTTCAGAAATCGCTCTTGTGGGGGATAATATTCTACAAGAGACAAAATTAGGCAAAGACTTATCTCTAAAAATCAGAAATGAGCAAAAAACTATTGTGATAACCAACATATCAATGCCACGGAGTTCACCATTCAAAGGCTGTGAAATCAATTTAATTTTATTTTCCACAGCATTTGCCACATACAAACAACTCTCTTGACCTCTCGAGCTCTCTCACCCTCCTTATCTCCGTCTCTATATCTCTTTTTGCCCCTTTCTCTCTCTCTCCTCCTCTCGCTTGTCATTTTTAGGTCTGGCTGGACAGCGCAACTGACTTCAAGACCTGTTAACATGCATCTAGAACAGTTTTTGGCTCTGTCATAGACGAGCATTTCACTCTTACCTCATGCTACTTGCTCTTTGGATGTATTCTTTTTCCTTCCTTTGCAATGCTCAAGGGACTATTTTGCATATAAAAAGTATCTTGAATTATTAAAGAGTCTATTCTTAATGTTGCACATGCAGAACATATGTTAAGCAATTATTTTTTGTTATTTGTTCCTAAATCAGCCTTTGTAATATTATTATCACCTTATTTGGACTCGTCTACAAGCATCACGTTAAAAAAATGGCTGCTAGTAGATGTTTATTTTATTTTTAGTTTATGACAGCTATTGTGGGGCCAGGCATAAATAGCCATGGTGGCTTATATCTTTGTTGTGGTTTCTGGTTGCTTTTCCTCAATGCCACTGGGACGGAGTATTATTTCAAACTTTCAGCTCCCAGAGGCCTTTGTCCTCACTGCTGATAGGGCTGTTTTTTAAAACTAGTTTAAGTTCCTGGTGTGCTCTCATCACAGTCACTGGAGTTGAGTATTTTTTGCTTACTAAGTGGAAGGCAAGTAAGCCTCTATTATATTACTGTATTTTAGCCTCTGCTATTGAAACATATGCCATAATGTAATGAAGGGTGCCTTGCCATCTGAACTTTTGTTTATTTAGAAACAAAAACAGGACTATAATGTTTTTGTTTCTTTGAGAAATTATGGTCGGATTGAAAGGGGTCCATTTTTATAGTCCTGCATTTTTTTCAAGGTCATAGAAATGAAAGTAGGACTGTAGAAGGTGACTTTGCCATTTTGTCTTGTTTTCACAAAGACCCAAAACTAGATTACTGTGAAGTCAAGTGTGCCCTAAAAGAGGTCCCACTTTAATTTCCGTAGTAAATGCAGAGACAAAAATGCACTTGTGCATGCCTGTGTTTGCACTCTTTACAACTTTAAAGCCTTCTAATAGGTTCTGCATAGATGCGGGAATTAAGCCAGAATTCAGGAGGCACAAAAAAGTAAAAAGGTTCAAAAAGCTGCCTAATATGCAATCTTGCTTGGCAAGAAGCAGAAGGCAGTATCTCATCTCACATGCAAAAACGTGGAATAAGATATGTGCAAAAGGTTGGTAGCAAAGGAGTAGATTATCAAACGACCTACTGATTCACATGGTCCAGAAAAAGCTGGAGAAAGCCAAAGTGCAAGCAACACGCATACTTGCGACGGCTGCAATACGTTAGGTGTATTTGTAAAGTGCACTATGTGAGGGTATCTAGGCGCTGAAATATATGAAGGTGAGCGGCCAAAGTGGAGGGTGGGAGGGCGAGGCTGACCACCATCTTTTTCTCACCCCTCAGGAGTGTGTCCATGTACCACAGCGTGTATGTTTGTGACTCACTGCTACACTCCTGATGCAGAATGCACACACAGTTTGCGGCAGCCATTAGCATTTTACTCACTGTCTCATGTAGACTCGGCTGGAGCCTCTGTCATATTGAAAGTTATCCGGCATATCAGTTTTTTTTTTTTGTTTCTTTTTTGCCAAAAATGCTGCTTCGTGACAGAAGAAGTTGCTTCAGCAAACAAAAACGTCTGCTGGCTAAGTCACCATACCACAGCACTTTTTTGTTTTCTCAAAGCAGGGGCTGTCTTTGGCAAATAAACAAACCATGTCCCTGGTGCGCTGGGAGTTTTTTTTCCCTTAGGGATATGTTTTCTTTACTATTTTCCTATGCGGGATTGCCATGCTTTGTGAGCCATCGGAACAAGAATATCCGCAGCTTGTGTCACGTTGGGAGGCCCACTCTTAGTAGGGAGGGCCTTCGGACATCATTCAGTTCACCGGTCATGAGGGTTGTAATGCTCTCTCAGATAAGCATTGCCAAAGCCACTATATCTCACCTTGTACAGCAGTGTGATTGCTGTGCAGCATGGTTAAAAGTAAGAAAAAAACAAAAAAACAAAAAACAAAGAACAAAAACAAAAGCACAATGACTTTTGTCAACGCTGGCCATGTTATAGCGTTTTTTTAAAATGTTGTTTTTTCTTTGCTTTCACCCATGCTACACAGCAGAGGTGCTGCTGTACAACATGGTTTAAAAATATTGACAAGGGCAACTAGTGGAGGCATTTGAGTTTGTCAATGTTCTTTCCTTTGCCATGTTGGATAACAGTGCGGGTGTTGTGCAGCATTGTCAGAAAAAAAGCCCCATGATGCGGCTGCGTTTTTTTGCTGTCATCCATGCTGCAAAGATACAACAACATGCCAAAAAGCACATTGACAAAGCCAGTACATCCTGCGTAGGCAAGACCTCTTGGGTTTGCCAAAGATTGTTAAGAATGTATTTAAAACTGCAAGTTTATAAGAGACTTTTTAGAGTGGGCTCATGTGCACCATCTTTCTCATCCGATAATAAAATGTTCTCGTATTTTTGAGAAAGTATTCAGAACAGCAAGTTTACCGGAGGCAGGGTAAATGTACAGGCAGGCTCTGAGTGTGAAGAATAGAAAGGTTGACTCTGAACAGGAGGGTGCCTGAAAGATGCCTTATTATATAGGGGTGGGAATCCAGGCTGGATGGGCCTGGAATGCCAAAAACGAGAACCGTGCAAGCAACAAAGGGCAGGCGACAACACACGAGTGGCCACAGGGAAGCAAAAACAACAGGCACGCAACAACTTGAGGGTTCAGGGAAAGCAACAACGACAGGACCAAAAAGAAAGGGAGAGCAAGCAACAAAGAGACGGCGGGAGGAGTAAAACATATGTATCTCAATCACAGCCTGAGCAGTAGAAGGACACTAATGAAAAACGAGAAATCAGCCCTTAGACCATGTTCCGTACATGGGAAAAACGAGGGATGGAAAAGTGAAACTGGCAAGTGCTTACTAATCTGAAGCCAACAAATAAGAGTGACAATGAAGCCAACAAATGGTAAACAAAGTGTGAACGCTCAGCAACTTTTAAGCTAATACAAAAACTCATAAGCAAGGGTGCATACGGTGTCTCAGGAAAGCTCTAAAAATGAGGCATGAGTGTAAGGGCTCGATAGGCACGACATGTAACAAATTATTTGAGAATGTCCTGATACCACCCAGGCTAACTAAGCACCTAAGTATGATTCAAGTTGCCCTAGGACTCATTCAAAAGATGAAAAGATGGTGCTATGAGAGTAATATTAGTGTACCAGGAATGTGGTGTAGCAGTCAATAATTTACTTGATACCACCGTTGTAGTGGCTAATGATGGACTCAATGGTTCCAGTGGGTTTGTATTATAGGTATGCATAGTTTATATTATGTGGGCATAATCCTGCATAGATCCTGATTTCTGGGCTATTCGTATTTTGCATAACATCTTGTTTTATTTATGTTTTCGCTTCTCCTTTAGCTTTGCAGCAGAAATACTTTGTTGGAGCAGAAAACTGTGTTGTGGGAGTAGTGAAAACAGATGTATGTACATGTGCTACATTATGTTAGGAGCTTTCTCTGTACAACATGCCTACAAAGGATGGATTTGGATGCAAGACTTGGTTGAAGCAGAAATGTCTAGGTGGAACAGTGAAATGGATGTTGTGGTCGGTGAATTGCATTAGAACATGGATCTTCAAACTAGGGGGAGAGCCCCGTCAGGGGGTCCTCAAGGCATCGCTGGGGGAGGGCAGCATGATGTTCTGGCCAAAATAAGCATTATGCAGAAAACAGTGCTTTTTAAGAAGAAAAACATTCATTGCATTTTTTAATAGGTAACAGAACTTAACTGCAATGTTTCAATAAGTCTTGATACATTTTAACATTGCCAACTTGATAGAATAATTGTGAAAACGTCTGAAGGGAGCCCCGATTATTATTTTTCCCCCACTGGGAAGGTGCAGCATTAAAAAGTTTGAAAAACAATGCACTAGAACATTCTTCTGCAACTTTCTGAAAACTGATGGATGTATGCCTCATTTTTCTTTGCCCTGAACCCTGATTTAGGTAGTGCTATGGTGTCTATATTCGGATGTTGGAAATTGTGTTCATTACATTTTGCATAACACCATAGAAATTACACACAATTATGTTTTAGAGCAAAATGCGGTCTATTGGTACCTCGGATCCCTATTTTCACACAAGGACACACTTCATGTTAACAAAAAAGAAAAACCTACTCAAAATACCAGCAGAAAACTGATGCAAGCAGAAAATCTCTCTCATGAGACACGTTCTGTGCAAGCTGGGCTTCCTTGGGATAATATTATGAAAAATTGCATAATGCAAAATATTAAGACATTTTACACAGCATGAAATAGTTAGTTATTTTTTCAATTTCACCTTAGTTGTTGAAATTTCACCTGAGCCTCCTTATAGATGTGAACAAAGTGTGAAAATCTGGGTTTCAAGATGAAGGCATTGCAAAAGTACTAACGTTCACTCTGAAGCCTGATTTTGCATAGCATGCGGAATACAATACCCATAGTTCACCGAAGAATTAGTTGTAAATTGTGAGGGGAAATACTAAGGGCCTGATTTAGAGTTTGGTGGATAGGTTATTCTGTGACAAACGTGATGGTTATCCTGTCCACCGTGTCATGATTTCCATAGGATATTATTGAATCGTAATATAGCAGACAGAATATCCGTCACGTTTGTGAGAGAATAACCCCATCCGCCAAGCTCTAAATCAGGCCCTAAATAACTTAGCCTAGTTTTGATCCCTATTTAGATAGGTGGGCGCTACCTATAGAACAATGGATGCGTTCATGTCTCTGAGGCACCCCATCACCTCTTGTTTCTTGTGTTCCCACCAAATTATCTTCCAGCATCGGACTAACCCATTCATTCTGAGCTGATAAAAACAGAGTGCAATAGGAGTGAGGAACTGGACTCTCTGGATGCACCACTTTGCTATTTTGTTCACGTGTGTTCTCTCTATGACATGAGATGCTGCATCAAGCAAGCTCCCAGATTATTCTTCGGTTTACATTTTCTCACCGGTTTCTCTACTCATCTTGCATTGAGATACTTATGCTTCCAATATTTAGATGCTATTATTGACATATCCTTCTGATTGTCTTTGTAACTACCTACACCAATTATAAGGTCTTTGTAAAGAGTTGGGATTTGGGAGCAGACCTTCTGTGTGGCAATTAATTTATTCAAAATACTTGGCAATGGGAGGCCCCTTGGCATGGCATCGTTTTCTGGAGCAAGCAGAAGACTTAGTGAGAGATTACTAATTTTGTGCACTACTGCACAAACATGATTTCTTGTCTGGAAAAAGATCAGATGCTGATTTTAGAAGGGTCGACAGTAACATTTTTGCATGTATGCTTGTATTTGTATAATGCAAACCCAGCCTAAAAGTAGGCCTGGGTAGAATTTTTAATATTGATCCCAGAATTAGAGAAATTTAACGACTCCACATTACTCTAGTAACACGGAGTTCTGGGCAAATTCTGCTGATTGCTGCGTGGCAGAAGTTTTTGCCCTTTCAAGCAAAGCAATGACAACAGGAACAATGCAAGGATCCAGAATGTGACCTTGTGAGTAAGATTTGGCGTCCTGAGACGGCTGGCCAAACATACATGTGCACTGAAGGGAGTTCTCTGTGCACTCCCCTCACTGCTCGTCACCCCCATGTCCCAGCCCCTTTAAAAATAAAACGATAATAAAGATTGTTTACTATTGTTTTATTTTTAAAGGTTTGCAGCTGCTGCTGGCTGAAGGGAGGTCGTGGGGACTCTTCTCCGCCATGGTGGAGGAGCTGCCCCTGGATACAGCTAAGATCTGTAAGGTGCTGTGTCTGCCCCTACAGTGGGCTTGCATTCCAAAAACTTCCTACCCCAGTTTGAATGCACCCATGGCCTCATGCAAATGAGGAAATTCCCATTGCCATTGTGTATGCTGCTATTATTGTATTGTGTTGCATTGTATTGTAACATTTATATAACACTTGCTACCCTTTTTGGCGGCGCTGAACCTCTTGCCTACACGTGTTATAAGCTGCCCCATGAGGGCATGCACACAGGCAGGAGTGACTGCAATGCTCTGAGTGTGCACATGTAGGTGTCCTTCAGGAGGCTGCAAGGAACATCCCAGACTCCTTTTCCTCTGCAGACTGGGGCTGGGGTTATCGACTGGATAGCACAAAAGGTGGTGGAACTGTGGACCTTTAACAATTGGAATCAGGAGTTTGACATAAGCAAATACTAATGGCGGAAAGATGCCGTGCATCCGAAGCCTGCACCCCACCATTCGTTAGTAGAGGGTTAACTCCAGGAAACCCAGTGTAGCAGCTTCTGTCTGTCAGCTCACCTACTAACTTTGACAGGCTGTGCAGTTTTTCCTAAGTTATGGAAAATCCTCACTCTCGTGCTTCAGAAAATGACTACCGGGAATTCAGATTTTAGAAAGGCTCCACAAAATTGCATGTTAGGTTAGGTTTGTTTAGTGCTTTACACCATTGCTGGCAACAGTACAGCACGCACATTAGCAGTGGATGGGGTCTCTGACACGTGAGCACTCAGTCATTGTCGCTGGTGTTTTGTGAGATCTTGAGAATGAAATTGACTCTTAAATTGGCGCCATTAGTTTGGGGCTCACTCTGGCCAGCGGTGTGCTGTCTTAAAAACGTTCCAGGTTCTTGTCATCACAGCTTACACGAGGGTCACACGCTTTTGCTGTAATTGTTTAGTGTGTATAAGAATACCTCTGGTTTAATGGAAGAGGCGTCTGTGTTTTCCTTATGCCAAGACCGTTTGTGTTATATAGAAGTATGTTTTCACACTGGCTAATATCTCCCCCATCACATTACATGTATGTAGTGATAGAATGCCTCGTTGTGGACTAACAATTAGAAACCTGGTCCCGTTTTTCAGACGCACATTTTGTGTACATACTCTATAAAACAGGTTAGTCCAACAACGTAACGTCTCTTATCTAGTCTAGCAAAAAAAAATATATAAGAGATGCTGAAAATATATTGAAAGGAGCAAAAAAGAATCTGAATTATCAATGATATAATCAATGGCCGTCTTTTTTAATTTTCATTCACTGACCTGTCCAACCAAATAATTTATTTATGCATTAATTCACTGTTGTGCACAAAGGAATCCGCTGAACCCACTTAAGCCATCCACATATGTGTGTTGTTGTGATAAAGTTATAACATGTGCCTCTATGTATGCTCATCTGTGCATTTACTGTGTACATTGGTGTCTGTGATTTCTCTGCGTTCTTTTGCATATGTTGTGGGTGGGTGTCTGTTTCCTCGTTGCCCTGTTCACATGGGTGTGCGTTTCCATGGTGCTGTTTTCTGCAGGGCTGTCTCTAGATGTCTGCCTCTGTCTGAAGGTGCCTTGTGATGACAAGTGTGTTTCTTTGGAAGAGAGAGCCTAGTAAATTTTCATAGCAGACCTTTAAAATGACTATTGCTGCAGCAATAGCTTCAAGATAAATTTGCGGGGTGGAGGGAATGTGACATTAATTGTTTTCAGTGTTTGGTGGGTATTGTATTATTCATTGGACCAGCACAAGCCATTCAGTCAAGCTTGTCTTCCACTGTAATATTTGCAAGACCTCTTTCTTGTTCTATTCTAGCATCTCAGTCAGGTCTTATTCTCTGCTTCCTGCTCGGTGAGTGGAACTGACTGTGTGGTAGATGAACAAGTGGAGTGAAATTTGTTTCTAATGTAGCTCCAGCATACTTGCTTGATGGCCTACAGGGAACATGCCCAGTGTGGCCGCCAGCGTGTGACACCTTGCGCCCAGCTGAATTAGCTAGACACTCACTGAGGTGGCAGAACCTTTAGAATTGCACCCATCGGCAGAGATCTCTAAACTCCTTTCGTGTTCGCCAGGTTCGGGTTCCTAGACATGAAGAAGGTGACAGATCCTTAAGAGGCCTGCGCTGACTTTCTGTGGGCCGTCAAATTCAATTTAGAGCTCGGTGCCTGCTTCAGGGATACCAGTTAAGTTCTGCCTATGGCTCTCCCAAGGGCACATTGTTCAGCCAAGTATCTAAAAGGCATCTGCGTCCTGCTGGGCAGGTTCTGCTTGTTATTTGAAGATGCAAACACCTCATCAGTTGTGGATACAAAAGCCTTAGTCATGAGAACACTCTACTGATGAACAGTACTACTCAAAGCAGAGCAGCACAACACGATAAAATCAAATTTGTGTTCTGTACAATTTTTTTTTTAAAAAATCACAGAATATTTATATTCTAAAACCTTAATTTCTCTTTTAACTTCAAGTTACAATGTATCAGTTAGTATTTGTTAATTGAAGTGTTAATTAACAGTACTGACAGCTTAGCCAAACACATTCATCTCCTCGATGAACCGCACAAAAATCCCTTCAGATTTTTGGGTTAGCAAAAGATGTTCTTGTTGTGTAAAAACTTCAAAGATTTGCTTTTCTGCTTCCCTGCTATTTACATTATTGTTTAATTAGTTTCATGTAGACACAGTAAATAACCCTGCAACGTGACTCCATCTTTCCAGTGTCTCAAGTAGCACCAATCACTTTCTTTGCACAGGAGAACCTCATGAGATCTACAACAAAAGGAAAGAGTGGACTGAGCAAATCCCAAAGGGCTGTACCACATCACATTCAGTACGAAAAGACCCTCCTGTCCTACGTCACTTTTCTGGACGCAGCAAATCCATAGTGCCGACCTCTCACCCCATGGCCACTTCTCTCTTTGGTACATGTTTGTGTCCGTGCCTCATACCTGTTTTGCCCATATCTTCTCTAAGAATGGCTTCTGCCTACAACCGCAAACTCTAGAGTAGCAGGTTTGGATGCAAGGTGATGTACAGCACCATTGCACTATTACAATGGCTCGGTGAAATAGTCTGTGCCGTAGAAAGTTCTTGTATGACTTGAAGTTCAAGTGTTGTACTTCGGCATGCCCACTAAGCCTCTCAATCCCTCCTGTTCATTCACATGAGAAAAGTGAAGTCCCTTGTTATGCGTGGCCTCTTAATTCATTCAATTGACTTAAGAAAGACAAAAGCCTGAGTAGGCTTGTGAGAGTTTGATCCTGTGACCTACAGGGCTGGAGTGGAAACCAAAATCAGCATTGGCAACATGACTCAAACCAGCCTCATTCTAGCTGCAGGAGACTGTGGCTAAAATGGGGTCTAGGGTGCATGGTTGGGTCGCACAAACCCATGCTGTTATGAAAACAACCACTAGCCATCAACTTACGAGGGAAATCCCAGAGTGGCAGGAAACCTACTTTTTGCTTTTCTCCTTCATTGATCACCTTGAAAACTAACAGCTTCCTAAATGGTGTTAAAGATGTGCTAACTGTGCCGCATGCAGACAATTTCATGACATCTAGTTGGTGGTCTGCAATACCACACGTCTTCAAGCTGAGCAAGAGTACCATTGTTCTCCTATCTATTCTGCTGATAATGACCAGGAGGAGACATCCTCTGCTCTGATCATAAAGCTGGAACGATCTGTAACCTGAAGGTCCGTTTTGTTTGGGTAACCATGCAGGGTCCTGTCCCAAACCTATTCTTCAAGCGTTGGTTTACGGTTGAGTCTTGATCGGAGCTGTTGTTTGTTCTACAGGCATAAGTAGTCCTTTGAGCCATATTGTTAGACAGTTTCTGACAGTCCTTTCTGAATGTTGTATTCCTTCTAGGAACTTGGGATCCATCATTTGGAAAAATGCTTGAGGTGTCCTTGCCTATAACCAACCAGTATGTACCAGAATGTCTTAAACACTAGAACATAACACACATGTTTTCTGACCGGCTTAAAAGTGATTTTCAATCCTACATGCTCAGTTTATCTCTTGATGGGTATCAAACAGACAATGAAACGGGTCCTTATTGGCTCCCATATGCACGTCCTTTGCTGTATTGGCAAATAACACTGATCGATTTCTGAACAATTAATGTAAAAGTTGTTAAGGTAATCCATATCAGTGATTTAGTTCCTGGTTATATTCCATGTTTTACTTAATCTTGCACCAAAATACCAGTCGGGTGGCACACTATAGGGATCACAAAAATATTTACTTATTTAAGCCATGCCCCTTATTACATAGGCCACGCCTCTTTTAGAGAGCCCCTACTTTTCGTATCTCACTTAAAGCCCTGTATTTTGTTCACCTCTGTAAAGAACATCACAAATGGAGAGGCGCTGGATCTGTCTCTTCCCTTTGGATACTTAATCACTGTTCCACCGTGAAGCATTTAGGGCCTTTGTCAGGGGTATGAGACTCAAAACAAATTATACAAATGCTACAATTCAATATAGAAAAGTCCAAGAAAATCACACAATACAACATAGCAATTAAATATTCTGTATCTGAATTATTAGGCAAATTACATAAATAGGAAACTACTTCTTTTTTTGTCCTTAATCTGAACCGCTAGACTCTTACAGTCTCTCTCAAATAGCCTTGTTTAAGAACTAGAACAAACATTGGTAAAGCCAATAGGTGTGATTTGCATTTCAAGTCACAATTTTAAAAAATGTAGAAAACCTGCTGGACGGAGAAAATAAAGCCAGGATTGTTGTAATCTGTATAGAAATCATCTCTGAGAGAAATAATTAAATGTGTGATGATTCAGTGTACTTTTGACATGTAAAATTGCCCCTCATGCATTACGTAGCAATTTGCAAATTCTTCACAGGAGGCAGCATGATATACCAAACAGCCAACGGAATTGGGTAATAGAAAAATAGTCACCGGGGTTCAGCTAAAGTCCAGTCTATGTCTATTGCAAGAAACTGATAGCAATAGGTCATACCGACAGTTGTGACCCAGATCTCAAAAACATTAGAGTAGTTAGATATATGGCCAAAAGGCACCTTGGTGAACAAAAGTTTATTTCACTGCACAGATTTCTCTCTTTATGTTTAATTTCTGGTTTTAATGTACAAAACAATCCAAAAATGAGGAATTCGAATGAGGGTAAATCGATCTAACGTTGCATTGACAATGAAAAAGAAAAATGCATGCGATTTGAGATGTAATTTTCTACTTAGAAATTCGCAGAGGCAGAACCCTGCAGCAACACCCCCCTCCCTGCCGTGAGTGGAATGGCTGGATTCCCAAGGGACATTTCATTTCTAGCACAGGAGCTACGCACGCTCACACTGCTGTTCCAGGTGTGGTGCTCTAGGCTGAGAGTGCAGGCCAGGAAAAGAAAGGTGATCGTGAGGACCCCGCTCACAAACAGAAGGCCGACCGATCGTGGTTCCAGATTAGAGATCTGAGGGTCCAAGAGCTGGTGCAAGTGTGAAAATATAGTGTTTCACTAAATGCAGTACTCCCAAGGGGTCGTTTATTTATTATTTTATTTGTTGTTTTCTTGTGGGCCAGCATATTTTCCTAATGCCTTCCTGTAACTCTGAGGCCATTGAGCATCCCCAGGAGTTCGACATCTTTCTAAAGTGTGACACTTGCACACAAGAAGTCAGCCTGGAGCTATCTAAAATGGACCTCAGCAGAGAGATAATGGTTTATATGCAGGGCAGGGACTCGAACTTAATTCAGCACTATTTTGTATTGCACTGCAGCTTGCACGAAAATAACCGACCTGGGCTGCACATGTTCTCTGTGGAGGGCTCTGTGGACATGCAGTCTCTGTAGCAGAGCTGAAGTCCCCGCAGGCTGCATTGACATGCCAGTGGTGCCGTGGTCCGGAAGTACGGCGCGCGCTTCTGCTCCCGGGTCTTGGTATGCACGTGGGCCCTCGGTGTGCCGGGCTGATAAATGAGCACAGGGCGCGAGCCCCGGCTCATAGGCCGCATTGTGTGCAGGCAGCCGCCTGTTCAGTTCACTGTGAAATTGACATTGTGAAATCCGGCTTTGGAAATGGCTTGATCCAGATAAAGCGTTCCACCTCTCCGCTCCCATTCAGGCTCAGCCGCTTCCCCTATTTGTCCTTGTGACATCTCAGGGGTGAATCAGCATCTTCACGAAGAAGGGAGGCTGCAGCCCTGTCGGTCTAGGATGCTCTGTGCTTTGCTGTCCGAATATAGATCGGGCACAAAAGGGGTTGGGAGAATTCGGGACGGTGCCGCTGGGAGAGAGTCAGTTGCACTGAGACACACTGGCCTATCTGGAAATGTCTTAATTCATCTATAGATACGTTGCTTTTGGCAATAGGGAAACCTAGCCCTGTCTCACGCCTATATACGGTAATTGAATGCATGTCTGGCACAGCTCTGAAAACGGAGTTACCTCAATGCACTTCGTTTTAACTATACCATAGGTCAGGCGAACAACTCCAAAAGGGAAATCCTGATTTATTGTACTGAAAAAGATGTGGTTTATCCTTTGTAAGTGCCAATCATGTGTGTGTTCCTTGATCTGAGACTCAGGACCACAGCTCACCTACCACCGTGGACGTCAAGTGGTTTTTGATTGATCCACGTTGTATTTGTTCAGTCATAGAACATTTAGTGTTGATAGCTGACCTCATCTGCCTGAGAATGCCATGTTTTCAGTCCTAGATTTGCCTATTATCCCGATTGCAACATGGCACTTTTGATCAATATCAATTGAAGTGAAACAAGTGTATCATGAAAGACAACAAAAAAGGAAGTGGTGTCCCTGCTGACATGATGCCACATCGGGTACCAGCAGAAGTGGTCTTCCAGCGAATAACGCTCCAGAATAGCATTCACCACTCCTGGCAGGAGCCTTGTTCTGCGAGGCCTACTGCAGGCACACATCCGTAGAGCCATGTGTGCTGGCACAGCTGTGTGGTGAGCCAGCTCCCCAGATCACCATGGGAAAAGCATGTTTGACTGTATGTGATGTCGCTGCGTGGGGTGCGTAACGCAAGAAGAATTATGCAGAATACAGGCTCCCCGTCCCCACCCACGTAGGCTTTTCTGTCTATAGCAGACATTATTATTCATCTAGGGTCTATTGTGCAAGCCGTGTTCATATTCCCTGCCGCACTCCGCTGCCTTCCTCTGTCTGCCTCTTCATTCCCATCAAACCTTCTCCAAAGGCACTCGCCATCTGCAATGTCCCTTTTCCCAATTCTCTGGCTGTCTTACGGCCCTTGACTCTCCCCTTTCATCTCTGTCTCATTCTGCGTTTCCTTTTCGTCTCTCTCATTCTGTGTTTCTCTCCTTTGTTTTTAGCTCTTGCTGAGAGATTGCTTTAGTTGTTCATCAGCCTCGTGTTTTTTACAATAAAGTTCATAATGGGCATGTATACATATAATGGCATTCGATCAGCCCTCTCCATTCATTGATCTGTCAATCGCATTTTGCTTCTGTCCACCATACCAAACTCTATGGGGCAACCAGCCCAATTTATCCATTGGGTATTTTGCACTGCGAGGGATGGCATGACACCTGAACGCAAGCGCACAGCCGCCTGAAAAGTAGTGCGCTTCAGAGGCAGTATTGGTGTACCTGGGCTGTTGGCCCACTCCTTTTTAGGGTCGAGCCTGCGTTGCATGCGCTCGCGCATGCATATCGCAGGGAGACGCTTTAGGGTTTAGAAAAGGGCTTGGATCCCTGTCGACGTCACGTCAGTGTTTTTCATTGGTTAGTGGGCTTGCCTATTAACATCTGCTTGCTTTCATTAGTCGAAGGCATGCATACGTCATGCCTTTTCCGGTGGCTAGCCCTCCTCGAGCGCATCAACCAAGTACAGAAAACATGTGAGGCTCGCTGTTTTCTGTCCGGCTCGTGTACTACTTTTTCTCTAATTTACTAGCGCGATTTCGTTTGGCAGAAGTCGAGCGCTTTACATAGTTAAATGCACTTTTTCGGCTTACGTACATAAATGCACTTTTGCCAATAGGTGAAAAGTCGGGTTAGGAATTTACAACGCTATCAGCTCGAACATGAGCAAACGCGAGACCCGTTGCATTGCAAATGCTTGTTTTATATTATTTATAGTTTTGCTATTTTACATATTGAATACATTTTAAAGTAATAATCATTTGTACTTTATCAATTTCTGATCTATTGGATTTGCAGTGCTTACTTTATATCTGTTACGATTCCTCGCCTCTTCCTTGACGCTCAAACACTTTGTAGCAGTCTATCTTTAGTGCCGTGTTAGAGTATTGAGCACCTTCGCTTTCTATTTTAAGCAAGGGTGGTGTGCCCAATAGCCATGAACCTATGTGACACCGCTCATTTTCCAAGTTGGAGAGGTGGATGAATGAGGTAAAACGTGATATTGTTGCGTGTTGGATCCTTCATTGAACAAAGGGGCAAACAACCATGGCCACTGGAATTATGCAATTGTGTGGTCACAGTGATTTTCGCATAGTTAGAGATTTGACACATTTGCCACATAATCCATCATCTGCTGCATAATCTGCAGATTTTAACAAAAAAATGTGTTTCTGGCTCAAACAGTTCAAAAGTTAATAAGTATGCAGCTGCACATTGTGTAGCATGGTGGAAAGCCGTTTGCAACACTGGACCTGTCACCTTTCTGTTGCTTATTGCTAATTTTGGGGGTTAAATTGGTATTAATGAGGTTCAACCAATGCCCAGGCAGTGTTACGAAGTTTTAAAATGACAAAATAATGCAGAAATACTGTTACAAAACGTGGTGCATTATGCCACATAATTTGTCTTTTTATTGCTGCACAATTTACTTAATTCTGCCGCATAATTTGGCACCCTCCTGTCGCATAATTCCAGAAGCCCTGCAAATAAGACCTATAAAAGCAGACAAGCCATTTCTATATAGACGGTTCATGCACATAGATAATGCTACTGTACAAATAATCGTAACCATGCACTCTGGAGACCCTTACCCTCAGGTTCCACACAGACTGCCTAGAGAGCTTCCTATGCCAGAAGCCAGAAGCACATATGCGTCGTCTCACTTCCTACACTTAGTGCTTCGAAGCGAGACGGTATTCTCTCGGAAAGGAGGCTCTGTGACGTAGTACGAACATATGGCCGCCCCACCACCTCTGTCACGAGGTTGCACACCCGCTCAGCCTGCTTCTAGCTAGAAACGTATTTGTTCCTCATTCTGTGCTTGCATGCTGGAACCCAAACAAAATACATTTTGTGAGGACAGTTCACATACGGGTATTGAGAGGAGCTTCTCCCCTGTACTAAACGGACCTTCGGTTCACCCTTGGATGTGTCAGTATCCGCTGTGGGAATCCGCTCCCTCACAGGTAACTGGCTATGTTGGGGGTGGCACGCGCTACTCACCCCTTCAAAAGCATAGGCTTCTTCTATCAGAGAAGTGTAAGAGCAGTCTGATTACACCGCATCCCACGTTTCTGGGTCTTGGGGCTGGAAATATTCCTGCATAACGTGTTCATTTCAAGTTTAATTTGTTTGATTATATGCCAGTCGCGCGATGCAAACATTTTCAACTAAACGACGCCTAAAATGCATATTATCGATCTATTAATTACACACCCCAGCATCATAAAAACTGTTCCACAATACTAAAAAAAATAATCTATAACCTAAATCATTTTCACATGCCGTAATAATACGATACAAATCAATTACTCGCCTTACCTGTAAACCTCTAAATATGCGAAGCAGTAATTCCTTACGACCTACACTAACATGAGCAATAAACAACTATGTGCATCAAGTTAAAACATTTAGCTTATAAAATGGGCATACGAAAATAAGATCACTGATATTAATGTTCATATTTATTCCCTGTTTCCACCTAACCCATTGAGGGAGCTGGCCAAGCATTACTTTAATCATACATCTTCTAACTTCCCTCTGTGGATATTCGTTAGAAATGATTACAGTTGTCCAGGCTGGTATGTATTGTTCAGATATTGGAAGCTTTAGGCATGAATGCCGGGCCAATCCTATTCATCTAAAATATTTTGTGGTGTTTTTATTACTTTCTTCTAGTGTGGTGTCGATTGAGGGCAAGCTCTTTGAAACTCCTAGGGTTGAAGTTCCAAAGAAATTTGTTTTCAGTCATTGTACGTCTAACCTGTAATAACTTTGCCTCCCTTTTTTGTAAATTTACTTCTTCACCATGGTACCAAGAGTATTTTGTAGGAGGCCACTTATCCAGTGCAAGAATCTCAACCACTGATGCTGAAGTGACATTTTGGCTTGACTCCTCCCAGTCCTCAAAGGGCCAATATTTGTGGCTTGCCAGGGTAATCTGATGCACCCTTCTCTTTCAGTCCTGGGCAACACATGATGGTGCTGGAGAGATATATGTGTTAATTCAGCAGCTCCTGACCCCCAACACTCCCTCACTCTCTTCTGGTTGGTAAAGAAGCTGAGGGGAACGCAATGAACATTTTGTGAGACTATCACTGGCACAGTATAGGTTCTTTTCATTCTCAATTTGCTTCCCCCCTGAGGCGTTATTCACCAGCCTCATCTTCTCTGCATACCTGGCCTTAGCAGCAGCTTGATTTTGGCACCCATGATGGCAACCAGTAAGCAGCCAGGAGCTAGCCTCTCTTAATAGCATCCATACTCAAAAGCTAATATTTACCCCCCCACTCTCCCACCCTTACTTTCTATCTGGACTCTACTCTCTGCCACATGGAATGGATCTCTTGTAAACTCAATGACCTCATTTGACTTTATAGGCCATGAAGGAATACCACAGGCGGGGCTACAAGAACTGCATCAACATCCTCCTCATCCTGGTCGCTGTGTCCTTCCTTTCCAGTTCTGATTTCTGGTTGTTTGAAGGGAGAAATGAATTACGGAATGATAAATATAATCACTTCCTGGACTCTGTACTGGGACTGGTCCTCTTCATGGTCTGATTCACTAGGCTGATTCCTGGTTGGTTGGAGGGAGACCTGAGACGTAGTTTGCCTTTAGTGATCACGGGTGCGATTACTATTTCAGGGAAGTTTAAATTCAACAAAACTTTGCTGAAAGGGGTAAGGCCAGCTAAACTCTCCCCTTAAAATGGTGAAATTTAGAATAGTGTCTGACTGACCTGCTGCAGGCAGACATTGTGACTCAGTCCCCTCCGGACCACCTTTTCTTCTTGAAGTAAGGGCCCGTGCCAGATATAGCTCTTCTCTACAGCCTTGGCCAAAGGACATGTGTTTTAACATGTATTATACTTACCTTTTATTTAGCAAGCTTTGTGAGCATGTAAAGTGCAGAATACTGAAATTGGGCATTTGTGTTGTTAGATATCCCTACATAGCATCAGTACCAGCATAAACTGGGCGCAGAAACTGTTGTAAGCCCCAAATTCTCCGACGCCAACGGGGTTTGTAGCCGTTCCTCCAGGATGCTTTTTGGCTGCATGTGTGACAGAGCTCTGAAAGAGGCTGCCTCTGTTTGATGAGCTCCGGCTCACTGGCGTAAACCCCTGTAATTAGACAGCGATAGACTGTGATAGACTGAACTGCAGCCATTCTCCATCATCCGGGAGGTGCTGGTTCGCTGCCGAATGCAAGGGGCTGGCAAGTGTGCTGAGGAGGCCAGTAGAATCTCAGGAATGGCATTGATGAGAACAGGGACGAGGTGGGTGGGAGTGTACTAATGCCATTAAAAACACTTATTTTTAATACTCATCTCTCTTTGCTTTACCACTTTAATAAAGTCTGTGTTCCTTCTTCTGCTTACTCCTACTGTGGATCCAGAATCGTGCATTGCTTGACCCAGAGGCATGTTGTGTTGTTGTCGTCTTTAAGATGTTGAGACAAGAGGATAAGATTTTGAAATTGGAAGTCCAGACCTCTTGTTTAATTTGGTTTGTCAAGTCAATTAGTTAGGCACATGGCATTGGCTGCTGACGTAGTGGGAAACTCACTTTCACTGCAGTCATTTGCAAATCAGTTTGACCTCCGTCTGAAAAAGGAATAGACTTGGCTGACCTTCTCAGCCGTGCCTTTCCTACCTGAAATCACTTGCAAGGCTAGGCATATTGAAGGGACCCCTGGCCTGGATCTTCATGTTTAGCTCTATGGTGTGCTTCAACACTATGGATCCTCACAAACAGCTCCCTGGCGTCATGCACCACAGACCCCTTCAGATATTCACGTCCCTCTCCCTGGTGTGACGCGGCACAGAACCCTTTCTGATATTTACGTACAGCTCCATGATGTGAAGCACCACATAACCTTACAACTCAATGGTGCAATGCAGCACAGAACATTTTCGTTATTCACGTAAGGCTCTATGGTGTGACACACAGCACAGTACCTTTCTGATATTCATGTAGAGCTCCATGGTGTGACACAGTACATGCCCTTCGGATATTCATGTATGCTCCATGGTGTGATGTAGCACAGAACCCTTTGGATATTCACATACATCTCTATGGTGTGATGCAGCACAGAACCCTTTCTGATGTTCACATGCAGCTCCATGGTGTGACACAGCACATGCCCTTTGGATATTCATGTACGCTCCATGGTGTGACGCAGAACAGATCCCTTTCTGATGTTCACATATAGCTCCATGGTGTGACGCAGCACATGCCCTTTGGATATTCATGTACGCTCTATGGTGTGACGCAGAAAAGAACCCTTTCTGATGGCCACATACAGCTCCATGGTGTGACGCAGCACAGAACCCTTTCTGATGTTCACATGCAGCTCCATGGTGTGATGCAGCACAGAACCCTTTCTGATGTTCACATGCAGCTCCATGGTGTGACGCAGCTCATGCCCTTTGGATATTCATGTACGCTCCATGGTGTGACGCAGCACAGAACCCTTTCTGATGTCCACATACAGCTCTGTGGTGTGACGCAGCACAGAACCCTTCGAAATTCATATACAGCTCCATGGTGTGACACAGTACAGGCCCTTCGGATATTCATGTATGCTCCATGGTGTGATGTAGCACAGAACCCTTTGGATATTCACATACATCTCTATGGTGTGATGCAGCACAGAACCCTTTCTGATGTTCACATGCAGCTCCATGGTGTGACACAGCACATGCCCTTTGGATATTCATGTACGCTCCATGGTGTGACGCAGAACAGATCCCTTTCTGATGTTCACATATAGCTCCATGGTGTGACGCAGCACATGCCCTTTGGATATTCATGTACGCTCTATGGTGTGACGCAGAAAAGAACCCTTTCTGATGGCCACATACATCTCCATGGTGTGGTGCAGCACAGAACCCTTTCTGATGTTCACATGCAGCTCCATGGTGTGACGCAGCACATGCCCTTTGGATATTCATGTCCGCTCCATGGTGTGACGAGGCACAGAACCCTTTCTGATGTCCACATACAGCCCTGTGGCGTGATGCAGCACAGAACCCTTCAATATTCATAAACAGCTCCATGGTGTAATGCACCACAGAGCCCTTTGGATATTTATGTACAGCTCCATGGTGTGACGCAGCACAGAACCCTTTGGATATTCACGTACAGCTCCTTGGTGTGATTCACCACAGAACCTTCCTGCTATTCATGTACAGCTCTATGGTGTGATGCATCAGGGAACCCTTCAGATAGCCACACACAGCTCCAAGGAGTGACGCAGTGCAGAACCCCCGAATCTTCAAGCCCTCCCCTTTCTGTGGCAAGGGACAATCGCTCTACTTTTACCCACAGTCAGTTGTCAAGGTTATCGTGTTTAACACTTTGGGAATGTTGAACTTCCAAGTAGGAAATTAAAAAGTATATTTCAAATGTATTTCAAAATCCCTGCATAAGCATTTATTTTCACAAAGTGATTGTCCTCTTGTTAATAACTCCACTGACACATATAGGTAGACCTTTCCGTGACTGAGTGGGATTGCAGTCTACCCCTAAAAATAAACCTCTTTATTTCGTATGATAAACACACAAGCCCAGCCCATGTATTTGTCACTTTACTCTGCCCATCAAATGTGAACCATGGCACAGTCTGCAGCAGCGCAAACCGTACAGTGCTAAGTCAACTGCCTAGTGGCATGTCTGTGTCCCAGGCCCATTCCATTATTGGACTCTCTGCACAGAGCACCTCAAGGGCTATTGTTTTATTGTTTATTGTGTTCTGGGCTTCTGCCCAGTTTAAATAAGTGGACTAAAATCATAAAAACATTTCATGAGAGGCACAGGACATCAATGAGCTTATCTTCGAGGCCATGATATTATGACCCTACCGTCCTCGGATGGACTTCAACAATTGTCCTTGAAGTAATACATTTTTTGCTTTGCCAAACCTGTAAAACACTCTTTCCCAATCCTCAAGCTCTCTGTTGTGCTGCATCCTCTTGCTGAAGTAAATAAATCGGAGATCGGACGTGCATGGTAATTCTATTTACATTTTCCATAATACAAAATGTCATGTGGAAGAAAACCAAATCCTAGTTGATCAAGCAACATTTTGGGCCCTGGTATTATTTGTGGTTCAATAAATTGAAGCCAGACTTGGAAGCAGAACCCACAGCAAGGTACTTCGACTGAGCAAAACATGGACAAGGCCAGAAAGCCAGCGCCATTCCCTGTTTCTAAGGGCTGGGGCACACTCTGCTATCAAGCGCCTAGCGGAGGTCATTGAGGATTCCAAGGACCTGACGGATTAAATGGGACTAAATTCCTTTCAGGGTCGATAATGTCCCAGAGGGAGCTCTTTTTATGCAGAATTTCAGAGGACCGCAACCTCCTCCTTGGCGCTGGGACTTGGTTGAACGACGTCCAATGGTCCTGTGAAGCACTTGGGGCTCTGGCCATTATGTGCCATGGTTCGGGGTAGGATGTCTGCGCATGTCTCTGTTGCTGGGATTCTTAGACACTGGAATGCACCCACCACATCCCCGGTGTCCTGGGAAACAATTGGCTATGTGCATTAAAGCAAGAGCGAACCGCGGAATGCAATGTTCGATTTGCACATGGCTAAGGTATGTAGGGGAAATTTGACCCCAGGAGATTCCAAGCAGCGTCCATCTACCCCTCATTGTTCTCCTTTCATACAGAAAAGCTAAGCATGACTCGTACTGTTTCCTAGCTGCAACTGGGCAGTGTGCAGCACAATACTAGTGAGCTTCACAATGAAGGGCGGGCTGGCGCACATCCCAGCACTCCACAAATGGACTCAAAAGTCTTTAGTCATCAAAGTTTCTGGCGACCCCCAGCTCTGTTAACCACCATGGATTGTCCTACACTGCCCTGCCCCCAACACACTCCGCTGTCTCCCAGTATTTTTCGCTGTATCATATCAGTGGATTGAGGGCCCGCTGCAGGCAGTGCTTAATTTGTGCTTGTTGTTTCCGGTGCTGAGCACCAGCACTTATTTTTGAGGGCCGGGGCTTATTGTTATCCCTCAAGCAGTTGCTGCGAGCAAAAGACACATAGGAAAGACGGATAAAGGGGAAAACGAAAATGCTTCACAAAGGGAGAAAGTAAAAAGCTTTAAGAGTGAGCTGAAGGGGTAGCAAGTGGCTTTATATGGATTGAAGAGGCCCAAGATGGCTTCAGGATTATGCCGCCTCAGTATTCCATGTTCACACATTTAATTACAGCAGCCGCATGTTTAAGAGGAGGTCTTTGGGCACCGGCACCTTTGTGTTTACAAATTAAGCACTGGCTGCAGGCCTGAGGCATTGAAGAAGAGACCCATTCTGAGCTTGGAATGAGCCCCACGGAGATGGGTGATATCACGTAATGTTTGTGTCCATTCAATTAAGGCTTTTTTTTATCTAACATCCTCTTCCAAATGCAAACTTCCAAGGCAAAGGGTGAAATGATGTGAGGTCGGTATGCCTTACCCTAAATTACCCTAAAGTTCTCTGATGTAGTTAGGTATGTCTGATGAATAGTGAAGTTTAAGCCTGAGAGCAGGCATAACAACTCACAAACTTCGAATTAGGCTTCTACTTCAATTGCCTACCACACTTGTCGTGGCCATAGAAAATCCCTCACTTTTATTATATATTTGGTCTGTTTCTAAGCTAGTCAGAGTTCAGCAGATTAAACAGCAAAGGTGCAGGCTGATACAGTGACCTGCCTGGGATCACAGTGTTGGTCCACCGAAGCTCTGATTAGAGCCCAATGCTTTGTGGATTGCACACTATTCCTTTAGTGTAATTTCCTTCTATGCATTTCACTAAGATCTAAACACTATGGGCCTGATATAACAAAAATGGCACTGCACCCAGTGCAGCGCTACTTTTTGTGCACCCAATAGTGCCCTACCTAATGCTACCATGTGTGCGCCGTTTCTAAGATACACACCATGGCGGTAGTTAGGGAACTAGCATCAGAATTGTTGACACTAGTTCTGAGCTTTGCAGGATTAGCATCAAAAATGTTGACTCTAATCCTCCAAAGCTCATTGAGGCCCATTGTAAACAACGGTGTGCCTCCTTTTAATGCCTGCTCTGAGCAGGCGTTAAAAGTGCCGAAAAAATGACACAAAGTGATCTTTATGGGGGGACCTAATGGGGGAATGCCCTCCTTTGCATACATTATGCCTGGCGTGGGCAGAATGTAGCGCACAGGGTTACAAAGTGGCGCAATGCATGCATTACGCCACTTTGTAAATATGGCGCAGCGATTTTGGCCTTTTTGGGCAACATTAACATATAAAAAATATTTTCACGAATGTGGCACAAAGAGGTTCTAGGGGCTCTTAAATCTGCCCCTATGGTTTTTGGAATGTCCCCACCTACATAGATTACATCTATTTATGAAACAGGGACTGTGATAGGTGGAAGGTCTGGCTAGGTGCATGAATGCACCTATAGTAGAACTTTACAACTATAAAATATTGAAAACCATGAAGAAAATTACATATTTTAAAAATCATTTGATTGGGCACATGTGAACATATCCTATAATGAAATTCTTGTCTTTTATTTGATTGGTTTCAAAACAGTTTAGAAATCTTACAAAGTTCCTGACTGGGGCGATTTACTTAAAAGAAAAGGCCCACTGCTTGTGGGTAATGACATCTACAGTGTGGATGGTGGAGGTGAGGGATGAGGGTAATGACATCTACAGTGTGGATGGTGGAGGTGAGGGATGAGGGTAATGACATTTACAGTGTGGATGGTGGAGGTGAGTGATGAGGGTAAATACATTTACAGTGTGGATGGTGGAGTTACCCAAAGTGTTGATGCCACATTAGTCACTTGTTGCATTTAGTGCAACCTCCACCCGAGCTTTACTGGCCTTTGTGCGACCATCGCTTTTCCACATTGTGACATTTCACCTTTGGCGGAAAACAAAACAATCAGATGAATGCCCTTGAACGCCTTACCTCTGCCACCTCTTTCCTTGTCCCTGCCCCACTGTAGACCAGGCCCCCCGGAGCAGTTCTCTTAATTATCCCATCAGCAAGATGGAGCAGGTCCCAGGCAGCTTGGAGCAGAAGGTTCCCGCTTGACAGATGCTTCAAACCACCCCACCCCCCTCATCCTTCCATGAAAGGCTTCGTACCCCTGAGCCATGGCCCCATTGTGTGGGGAAGTGTCTGTGGCAGCTCTAGACACAGTTGTTGGTAAACTTTTATTGTTTCTGAGAATGTTCTGAAACTGCTGCCTCCCATCTGGACTCCCTGGCAGGGAGTGCGCTTTCCGCTCAGCAGCGACGCCATGTTTTGGTCCCCCCGCAGCATTATTAAATTCATGATTACAGTCAAGGTCTCTGGAAGCTGTCAGATCGAGGCCGCATCCTGAAACACTCCCTGGGTCTGGGACCCCGCCACGGGGAATCTCTGCCATATACAGTCCTTCCCTTCACTCCATGTTTATTAGTTTCCGGTCAGTGAGTGAGCAGGTGTGCTCACATAGTGATTAATCACAGACCAAACCACCTATGGACACAAGTTGGTCTACCGTTTGGACACGATTTGGGCTACGGTTTGGACACTAGGAGGGTGGGAAACGTAGGCATGTTGTGAAATAAGATCACAGGAGCGTGTCCTCCTCTTCTGGGCAAGAAGGCTCGTGTAGTGAGAACACATTTTGCCATGTTCAGTGCATTTTCAAGCCAACTCTGGACTCTTTGACGTGAGCATAATATTAGGGAGAGCTAATCACGTGATGTTGGGCGCCATCTTAGATAATGACTATCCTCAGAGATCCCTGGACATGCACAAGTGAGCTTAGTATAGTTGGAACCTTTTGAAAAGCTGGGCTTTATTGCAACTCTTCAGTGGGTATCTATCCTCTATACATCATGGCCTCATCACTCTGGACTCTCTGTGCAGCAGGGTACATGTTGCACATATGGTGTTAGCCAGCCTTCGAAGGTTTGCCAAGAATGAACTAATGCTGGTGACCTACTATGTCAATATCTTGCATCCAACTCTCCTTCTTTTAAAACGGGAAAGTTATATCTAGGACCTCCCGATTTGCATAGCAGGTTGGAAATGGAGCATCCCTTCTGACACTGTAGAAGTCAAGTTACAGTGAAATTTCAGTGCTCGTATGAGGCCTCTATGTTGGATGATGCTGTCAACAGCAGGCCCCGATTTCACTCACAAGCCACCTTTGTGTGAACAATACGGGTGCTACTGCTCTTGTCATTAGTGTGGTTGGATGTAAACACCTAGTGAAGAGCATTCAACCTTGGGTGCAGGGCGATGTTTGGGGTTTCTGGCTTTCACAGGTGGGCTGGCTATTCTCTGGTGACACACCTGCAGAGGGAAGACACGTGGAAACTTCCTAGCTGGCTCAAGGGAGGTTTATTCCTCCTCTGGATGCAAGACATGATCACTACGTGAGACGTTTCTAATCTGACAGAACTGAACTATACCAGCCTGTAGATGCCCTAGAGGTGTACCTGGAAACCTCCTTTTTTTTTTTTTTAAAGCTTTTTTTTTACCTTCGGGTAAAGCCTGATATCAACCAGCTGCTTCACCCTCGGCCCCCCCATCCAGGGGTGGTCCATTATATCAGCTGTATGCAAATCAGCCTTCTGGCATTTGATTTTACCCTATCTCACTGCCATCCCATTGTTGAGAGTTGCTGTAAATACACATCTGTGTTGTCAGAATATTCTGATAGCAGCGTTCTTGGATCGTTGGACGTGCGTGTCTGCCTAAAAACGCCTTTGATTGTGCCTGAGTCCCTACCAAATGTCCGTCAGGTTTCTGTAAGATGCCACGTACAGTGTGGTCACTGGTCCACCTGGAGGCTCCTAGGCAGCTTTGTGCAAGCTCCCTAGCCATTTCCTTCAACAGCTGCTTTACTATGGATTGTGTATGGCTTGTGTATCGGTTGTTTTGTTAATAATTGTTTTTACAGCTTCTGCAGTAGGAGTTTGACGTCCTGAGCCGTGTGTGATAAAGGCAGTCTCATTTTCTCGACTGTTGTTATCTTTTGCTTTCACATTATTTGCTTTTTTTTTTCGTGTAATCAGCAACTTTGATTTTCTGGAATAAACCCAAGCATATCCTGTCACTCTTCGGTGTCCCTCTCCTACCCATTGCTGTAATTTCTCCTTCCGAGATGGGGGTGATAACTACTGTGTGATGAATGGCTCGACTTCCCTTTTCAGTGCATATGTGATGAGACAAAACACACCATGGCTGTGTACACAGCGCATTCATAATTACCAGGTTCTGTATCTCTAGCTCTCTGTGGCTTCGGGCAAAACCTGTGGGATGTGCAAAGCTTACTCATTCAGCCCCATGCTCCGCCGGCGTGTGAGGCAGCCCCGAGTGCTGCACAGCCCATGGAAGGGGTAGCACTGAAAAGAAGAAAGGGATCTCTGAAAGCAACCTGGTTGTGTGTTTTCTTCAACACAGAAAGGGGTGCACAGCCTTTACATGTGGGGATTACCCCGTAGGATGCTACCAGGCATGCTGTTACCACTCACGCAAGCACCGCGCAGCCCCCTTTCTAGTATTTAGCACGCAGGTAAGTCATTTTTTAATGACTTAATTACTATGCCATTTAAAACTGTAGGAGATTTAAGGATTAGGGAATGGGTAAAGGTTCAGGGTGGTAATGGTTTTAAAGGAGTTGTTAGGGTTCAGGGTTGGGTACGGCTTAGGGTACTAAGGGTTTTAAAAGGATTTTGAGGATTCAAGAGCGGGAAGTGGTAATGGGAGATAAAGGGTTTTAGCACTCAGGGGCAGGTAGTCGTAAAAGCATAGGGGGCGTTTAGGGCTCAAGTGTGGGTGGGGGTAAAGGGAGGTGATGGGTTTATATGGTTCTAGGGCGGGTGGTGTTAAAGGGCAGTAAGGGTTGTTTAGGGTAGGGAGGCAGATAGTGGTAAAGGGGGGTAAGAGTTTTTTAGGGTTCTGCAGTGGATAGCGTAAAGGAAAGGAATGGGTTTAAAAAAGGGGGATTTGGGGAGTTCTCAAAACAGAAAAAAGAATGCGTGGCAAGTACCTCAATGTAATCCAAAACATTATAAAGGTCAACTCAATGTAAAGCATGTGTGGTAACGACTAATATTCACACATGGGGTGTGAGCAATTTCTGTAATGTCTTTCGCGCAATAGCATTAATTGTCTTTTTTTTATTATGGTAATTAGGCAAAATACAAATCTGTCATTTTGCGCTATATTTTAAGCAAAACTGTACTCTTGCATCAATTGGTGATGCAACGATGCATTTCATGTTGAAAAAAACTGTTGGTGTGAACAAAAGCTACTCGTGGTCTAGTTGTTTGCATTGTTCCTGAGCTCCTATGCTACCCTTTATGCTACATGGCCTAAACTATTGAGCTTAACTTTGTTACACAAATGCGTATCTTCAGAGGAGTGGGAAAGCTTGTTACACGTAAAATGTTTCAACAGGAGACTTCTTCTACTTGACACTGGCAAACCACATTTTGTTACAAAAGCGTGATTTCACAAAATGTTCATGGAAGCACACACAAATATTGTGGGAAAAGTTACACAAATGTACCCACTCCTCTTTGCAACCCATACATTGGCAGGCAGTAGTTCACTTGCAGTGGGAATGGCCCACAAATACTAGAGCCAAGCTGTGACACTGTTTAATTGCCTTGCTAAAAATCATCATTAGTACTCTGTGCACTGCCACACGAAAGCAGAAAATATAAGATGAGGTGTGCAAAGACTGTAGTGGTGCACAAAGTTTGTGGTAGACAAGTGGGAAGGGTTTAAGAGGCCGCAACGCATTATTTTCAATGTAGAAAACACAATGCGATTCCCGATGGGGAGATATGGCTCACTGTTTACAAGTCCATGGGGCAGGGACTATTTACAAGCTGAAGTACTGCGGCCATCGGACCACATATGGGGCACAAAGTGGTAAAAAATCAATAACCTGTTGGAATGTCCCTCCTTTGTAACTATTGCATAACGGGGGAACTCTCTGGTTACCCGTTAGCCCAGACATCTTTAATGCGTCCTCCATCTACAAACGGGCAGGATTTTGATTTTCTGACTTTGGTTCGTTCACGAGAGAGGGATCCTGATGTGCAACCCAAGAACAAGCACTGCTTTCCATTGAGAGGCTTGTTATTAGAGCCATACATGAGGAGTTGTGCAGCGGGAGCCTGCCTTATTCTCATGAAGTTGGCCTCAACAATATGATATTGCAAGTAAAGTAAAAATCAAGAGCTCCTGCCATTGTCCGCATCACCAGGAGGTATAGAGAAGGGTTCCAGAGATTAACATCATCACCTAGAATCTTTCGGTCCTTGCTTAGACCCTACTACAAATATTGTACCAAATTCTCCAGCATTGTGATGTAGTGCATTTTCGAATAGCAAACTTTCCCTTTTCTTCCTTATATTAAAATATATTTAGTGCTTTGGGTGTAGACTTGAGGTTTAGACGAAATCAATTACTGGGTTTAAATTTGGGGTCTACATTTGTCCTAGAAATTGATTAAGAAACTTCACCTTTTTTAATTTGAAGCTTTGAATGAACTATAAACTAATAGTTTGTATTTTTGTAAATAAATTCAGACTTAGTGTTTAATTCCTCTCAGTTTCTTTAGTTTGTATCAATGTTGCTGCAGCACGTTGCTGATGGATAAAAATTGTGAAACATGTTGGAGAAAAGCATCTCTAATGTCAGAATGTGATTAGGAAATAACCATTGACCACTAATTGAAATGTTCTTTTTTGCTCTTTCACAGGAAAGTAAACATCTGAAAATCCAACTCCAGAGGTGCTTGGACGTGGCATCTGCTTGCCTCGTCCATCTCTGGATTACAAATTGGATAACAAAACAGAAGCATGGCGATGGTGAGTTGGAGGTGGACTTGTTGGGTCTGCCTGTTTCTTCTAGTTGCAGCAGTGGCTGCCCTATCAAGACAGCCAACCCCCACAAAAAGAAACTTTACCACTTTTCACGTTGAGAATGTAGACTGGACGTTTAACCACTTGGTAGTGGATGAAAGAACGGGACATGTATACCTCGGAGCGGTGAACAGGATCTATAAGCTGGACAAAGACCTCAAGGTTTTAGTAACCCATCAGACAGGGCCAGATGAGGACAACCCCAAATGTTATCCCCCAACAATTGTACAGCTCTGCACAGAACCTTTGACCATAACCAACAATATTAACAAAATGCTGCTAATCGACTACAAAGAGAACAGGTTGATAGCATGCGGCAGCTTGTACCAAGGTATTTGCAAGCTCTTACGACTTGATGACCTTTTCAAGCTTGGGGAGCCCTTTCACAGGAAGGAACACTATCTTTCTGGATTTAATGAAAGTGGTTCAGTGTTTGGAGTTATTGTTTCCCATAACAAGAATGATGACAAGCTCTTCATTGCCACAGCTGTGGATGGCAAACCAGAATATTTTCCTACCATCTCCAGTAGGAAATTGACTAAGCATCCAGAAGATGATGGGATGTTTGCTTACGTGTTTCACGATGAGTTTGTAGCCTCGATGATTAAGATCCCATCGGACACGTTCACTATTATCCCAGACTTCGACATCTACTGTATCTATGGCTTTAGCAGTGGTAACCATGTATATTTTCTGACCCTTCAACCCGAGATGACGTCTTCTCAGAGCTCCACCACCAAAGAACAGGTCTACACATCAAAACTTGTTCGTCTTTGTAAAGAGGACACAGCCTTTAACTCCTATGTTGAAGTCCCCATTGGCTGCGAGAAGAATGGGGTTGAATATCGGTTGCTGCAAGCAGCCTACCTCTCCAAGGCTGGTGCTATCCTAGCCAGGTCTCTGGGCATCGGCCCGAATGACGATGTCCTGTTCACCATCTTCTCCAAGGGGCAGAAAAGAAGAGTAAAGTCCTTGGATGAAACTGCACTTTGTGTTTTTGTGCTGAAGGAGATCAACGACCGCATTAAGGAAAGGCTGCAGTCCTGCTACAAGGGAGAGGGGACGTTGGATCTTGCTTGGCTGAAAGTGAAGGACATTCCATGTAGCAGTGCCGTAAGTACAGCCTGCCTTCTTTAACACTTACTACTGAAATTAAATGATAAATCTGGCATAGCTTAGAGGTTACACCACTTCAAATCTTGGCTTTGGTTCAACATTTTAATGAACTCTGTTGTAGTCTTAGAGAACTTCAATTGATAAAACACCTCATTACTATGGTTTCTAGAGGAAAAAACAAATAGTCAACAATGGTGCCCCCAGTGACAATTTGCCTTTTAACCTAATGCTAAAGATGACTTCTTAACTTGGACTGTGATTGTACAGCATCTGTAATTTGCAATATTTTATCAGAGATAAAACCAGTTTGCCAAATACACATTTGTATGTAATTAAAATTGATAGTTCCTCTGAAAAACGCTGTAGGTAGTGTTGTACAGCACATAAGAGCCTTTGCATGTGGGGTGGCTCTATGCACATAGATTGGTGATGTCTGTTGGTTTGCATAGTTGTACATGTGCAGCTAAGTAGGACACCGACAGTACATGACAATAGAACAACTGCTGGGAACACCACATCTCAGTTTAAAGTCAATGATTTGCTTTGCAGTTCTTGAAAGTCCTTTGTTTTCAATCTATTCTGGAGGTCTTGGGGTTCCTCCTATCGAGGCACGTGAGAAGTGACATAAGTAATTGAGTGCGTTTGCATACATGGACTTTAACTTAATATGTATATAGTTTACTAGACAACCTAATTGCGAAATTCTATTGACGCAGTTCATAATTTTGAACAGAATCTTGGGAAGGATCTCCACATGTTGTATATTTTTAAATGTGTTTTAACTTTCTATGGCTCCCAAAAGTTAGACAATTACGAGAGGCACTGTATGCACCACATCTTCTCTGTTTACCTCCTGCAGGGCCGGGTGGCCCTGATTGCGCAACTGCAATCTGGAAATTGTGTATGTCGAACAAGCTGTTCTGAAGCAGGAGGGAAGAGCAGAGGCCCAGGGTGGGAGAGGCAGTGTCAGGCGAACGTGGAATAAAAAAAAACCTTCCCAGCAATTGAAGGCACAACTAAAACATGAGGTGGAAACTGAGATTATTTCACGGTCATGGGATTCTCTTAGATTCCAGTAACGCCAAAGCAGCTGTTTATGCTTCCTATGTTGATGAAAGGAGTGCCACTGCGTTGGCTAACAGTATCACAGGTTCGCTAAGCACTATTTACTCTAAGATAGCAATGACCTATACCAATTGTTGCCTGAATTTTCATACGATTGCTATTGCGTAACAGCACTGTGCTTTCGCCAGGAACCTCCTATCCAGTGCTTAGTTTGTGCTTGTTGTTTCTGGTGAGGGCACCGGCACTTATTTTTGAGGGCCTGCACTTCTTTTTCTGCCTCAAGCATGTACTGCGAGCAAAAGACACTTATTTGAAAGATGGAGGAAGAGGAAAATGAAAAAGCGTCAGAAAGGGTGAAAGCAGAAAGCTACGAGAGTGAGCTGAAGGAGCAGGGAGTGTCTGTAAATGGATAGAAGAGGCCCGAGATGGCTTCAGGATTATGCTGCCTCTGTATTCCGTGCTTGCACATTTAATTGCAGCAGCTGCGTGTTTACAAGGAGAGCTTTGAGCACCAGCAATTTTTTTTTATATACAAATTAGCCACTGCTCCCATCTATAGAAATGCCTGGGAATTGAGGGCGTTCAAGGAACAAAACATCTAGAGTTTTGGACTCTCTGTTCTTTATCATTAGAAATCATAGGCAGTGAAACCATTGAAGTACTTATGGCTGTAGGGTGCAATATGTGGCACACACTGCCCATTTACCTTTCACTAACCCATGAGCTCCCGCTGTGCTCGGCAGTGCAAGAATGGCGCACGATATCACGCTCATCGCTTGGGCAACAATCAAGAAGGGTTTAGTTATCCATCTTAACTCTTTACAGGGGCCTTACCTGGCACATTAACCTAAACTGTAAATAATAGAATCAATGTGTATGCAATATTAGATAACAGACGGCGAGTTTAAAGAAAGAAGGAGTTTTGTCATCCTCTCAGGTTTGGAAAAAAAAGTCCACAGTCCAATAGTTGAAGACGATGAAGAGTACGCTTTCATGAAGAGGTGCATAACAAAGTTGTCCCAGAGAGCTGCAGTGAGGGCTACAAAGAACTTGCCACTGGCTTTTCTAGCATGTACGCTAAAGTTAGATGCTTGAAATACGTACAGTTACTGAGACTTTTGGCACACAGCCGTCTCTGGTTGATGGTCACTCTCTATCCCAGACTCATCTGGTTGGTAGTCACTCTCTATCTCAGACGCCTCCGGTTGGTGGTCATTCTCTAGCTTAGACTCCTCTGGTTGATGGTCACTCTCTATTCCAGATGCCTCTGGTTGATGGTTACTCTCTATCCCAGAATCCTCTTGTTGATGGTCACTCTTGGTAGTCACTCTCCATCCCAGACTCCTCTGTTTGGTGGCCACTCACTACACCAGACTCCTTTGGTTGGTGGTCACTTATTATCCCAGACTTCTCTGTTTGCTAGTCACTCTCTTTCCCAGACTTCTCTGATTGGGGGTCACTCTCTATCCCAGACTCCTCTGGTTGGTAGTCACTCTCTAGCCTGGTTGCTCTCTCCCAGACTTCTCTACTTGGTGGTCACACTATCCTAGACTCCTCTGCTTGGTGTTCACGCACTATCGCAGAATTATCTGATTGGTAGTCCCTCTCTATCCCAAACTCTTCTGGTTGGTGGTCACACTCTATCCAGGCTCCTCTGGTTAGTGGTCACTATCTAGCCTCGTCTCCTCTAGTTTATAGTCACTCTCTATCTCAGACTGCTCTGATTGGCAGTCACACTCTAGCCAGGTTGTTCTCTCCCAGGCTCATCTAGTTGGTGGTCACTCTATCCTAAACTTCTCTGATTGGTAGTCACTCTCCATCCCAGATTCCTCTGGTTAATGGTCACTCTATAACCCAGACTCCTCTGGCTGATAGTCACTCACTATCCCACACTCCTCTGGTTGGTAGTCACTCTCTATCCCAGATTCCTCTGGTTAATGGTCACTCTCTATCCAAGACTCCTCTGGCTGATAGTCACTCACTATCCCACACTCCTCTGGTTGGTAGTCACTCTCTATCCCAGATTCCTCTGGTTAATGGTCACTCTCTATCCAAGACTCCTCTGGCTGATAGTAACTCACTATCCCAGACTCCTCTGGTTGGTGGTCACTGTCTGTCCGAGACTTCTCTGTTGGTTAAGATCTATCGCAGACACCTCTGGTTGGTGTTCACTCTCCATCCCAGACTCCTCTGGTTGTTGATCACTCTTTATCTCGGACTCCTCTGGTTGATGGTCAATCTCTATCCCAGACTCCTCTGGTTTGTGGTCACTCACTATCCCAGACTTCTCTTGTCACTCTCTATTCCAGACTCCTGCAGTTGGCGGTCACTCTCTATCCAAGACTCCTCTGGTTGGTAGTCACTCTCTATTTTTAGGCTCCTCTGGTTGGTAGTCACTTTCTATTTTTAGGCTCCTCTGGTTGGTAGTCACTCTCTAGTCTGGTTGCTGTCTCTCAGACTCCTTCAGTTGGTGGTCACTCTACCCCAAACCTATCTGATTGGTAGTCACTCTCTATCCTGGACTTCTCTGGTTTGTGGTCACTCACTATCCCAGACTTCTCTTGTCACTCTCTATTCCAGACTCCTGAAGTTGGCGGTGACTCTCTATCCCTGACTCCTCTGGTAGGTGGTCACTCACTATCACAGACTTCTCTTGTCACTCTTTATTCCAGACTCCTGCAGTTGGTGATCACTCTCTATCCCTGACTCCTCTGGTAGGTGGTCACTCACTATCACAGACTCCTCTGGTTGGGGATTGTTCACTATCCTGGACTTCTATGGTTGGTGGTCACTCTTTATTCTTAGACTCCTCTGGTTGGTAGTCACTCTCTGTCAGCCTCCTCTGGTTGGCAGTCAGTCTCTAGTCTGGTTGCTCTCTCGCAGACTCCTCTAGTTGGTGGTCTCCCTATCCCAAACTTCTCGGATTGATAGTCACTCCATCTCCTAAACTCCTGTGGATGGTGGCCGCTCTCTATCATCTACATGACAGATCCCGCCAAACTGGGGCATCTGTTTCCTTGCTATGGTCATGGCAAGTGGGGTTTGTGCAGACGGTGGCTGTATTCCGTGATATCTATTGCCGTGTAAAATCAACCATGAAATCTCCCTAGATACTGAAGGATAAAAATCTAGTTGAGAGTATACGCCGAATGAGATTTAAACATGGACGGCAGAATGAACAGGCCAGCTGACGTGATATGGCAGGGGGGCAAAGACAGGCGATAACCATCCTTACCCGGTCGCCCTTTCCCTTCCGCCCTCAGCTGGCCAGAACCCCACAGCTGATGATTAATATTGACAGAAGGAAAATGAACCCAGCGTTGGGACGTGGCGTTAATTAATAACACTTTAAAACATTGCAGATGTGATCCTTCACGTACGTAGACACATATAAATGACAGACAAATGACCAAAGACATTTAGTGTAAAAAAAAAAAAAAGTGTTTGCATAATCCATTCATCATTGTGTGCAGTAACTGCCTCTTCGGTTACTCCCCGCAATCTTTTCAATTTACCGAAGTTATAGTACAACCAGCCTCTCGGGGAGCAGAACTCTATCTTTTATTCATTTTTCTAAACCTTCTATAGCATCCGTCTAGATTTTTTTCCATCTACATATGATTGCTAGTTTGTTAATGCCAACGTTATAAATATATATGTCATATAACAGCCATACATATGATGGACACAACAAAGTGAATTGCCTTTGGGGGCTGAAAGAATTGGCCGAGTGTTACCTAGCTGAAGGATAGTCGCGGCCTGGGCTATCACAGCTGTGCTACCCGTTTCCTAGCTTTGTTGGTGTCAGAGGAGGACAGTGGAGCTCTTCGGTGATCACCGTCCACCTCTGGGCAAAGTCTCAGGGGAAGAACAGAGGCATATTCAGGCCGCCTCCTTTCTCGTCTACTTTCTCCTTCACAGGTTCTTCTTGAGACCAGACAGAAGGATTTATGCTCTTTCCACTGAAATAATTCAGATGGGCAAGGCTCTCCAAATCAGACCCAAACCTAAGGTGCAGGGTGTCTGGCTGTGAACGTGATTTGTTAGTTCACCTCCTCTGTTGTTGGTCCAGCTGAAGCGATTAATTTACATTAAGCAGATCATCCTCGTTAAGAAATTGACAAGTTGCAATCCGGCATTACGACACTGCATAAACACAAAGAACATTTCCAGACTTTGCAGCTATGTCAATTTTTTATAAATCATTTAAAAAAAACTTTGAGAAACTTCTTAATGTACCTCGGATATTTTAAATCTTTTATCAACCTTTAGAATAATGTAAAAGCAATTCGATTGTCGTGTCTATTTATATAACCTTTTAAGTATTTCTTATTGTTACATAATGATTTTAATTAATCAAACACAATTAAAATATACAATTTTCGGTTTGCCATATAGAAGGAACATTGGTAATTATCTGTGCGGAGATGGAAGAGACCTTTTGCAGTTGGTTAGATAGACCATGTATAGCAAAGAGGTGTTGGTGACAGACTAAAGATCACATTAAAGATGAGACGTCAGGAGGTGTAACATTTCTATCCAACAGACTGATAGGACCGCACAGTACAGAGGTAAACTCAGTTTACGTGATTCTTCCCATTTCCCGCATTTGGACCTTCATGAATAGTCTGTGTTTCAGTTTAGATCATGATGGCCAGTGCCGGTCAAGGAGGACCGGATCCATGCCAGATAGATAGCACATCCAATGACTGAGCCTATATGGAGGTCATTTACATATCATTGGTTATCTTCCATGAGGGAGCGCCATTGCAATCAGAGTAGTCTTGCCCTTGTGACTAATTCTTACTGCTTTTGCAGCATAATCGCATTTGTAGACCGTGACTTCAAGAGATGTGTGCCATGCTCTTCAAAGGCACCCACGCACTACTCCTCGCTGCTGGCCAATGGAGACTCTGACAAGCCTCAGCCCTGTCCCTCGGTCAGGATCAGGTTATGCGCAAACTGTACTTTCTGATGTGTTGTGACGGCTGGTGGAAGGATCCTCCGCGTCAGCAAGCGGCCTTCCCTTGTGAGCAGGGGACTCTTTCCCAGACGCAGGGCTCCATTACTGCTGCTGCAGCAGACCATCCTTCGCGGGAGGACACCGAAACCACACGCACTGAGCCGGGTTGGGGGGGGGGTACGACAGATGAGGCAGAACTGCTGAGTCCATCTGAAAGAGCTTAGCTTTCACTTTTACACACACACAGGCAAAGCTGCGCATGGAGGGCTTCCTGTTTGTACTACACCAGATGTAACATATCACGCTATACATATGTCCTTGTGTACGTTGTGCAAAAGGGCAGTGATTACTACAAACAAGCCATCGATTGTTACTAATAATGGGAATAGCAGACACCGCAAACAGAATTGCTTATTGCCAATTTATAGTAGATATTATTGTTACACATCTTAGTGGTTCTAATGTTGTTAACCCTCAAAACATGAAAGGTGTTTTCTCAGCGGAGACTGGAGTCTGTGTCCTCAAGATGTCTTCAGTGGGATCTTATGTGCATTAAGATGCATATCTTACCTGCATGCATGTGCACGATATCATGCATACCAACATACACCCGGCGTGCCTAGGCATAAAACACCCAGCACCTGCAAATAAATAAAAGACATACAAACCCAACTAGCCTACATTAACACAAAAACGCATAGCTTCCCTGTGTACAATGGAAACAGTCCTCATTTTCACACAGGCACCATTACACTGCATACAAAATGGCGTCCATAGTGAGAATGTGCTACCGTGGCATAATAATGGTAGCAAGTGCCATATATAAAAGCTAGTAACCCACCAGGCCCGGCTCTAGTATTTAGGATCTGGGAGGACCATGAAGAAGAATGGGTGGACAATGAAGGTGAGTGGAGTTGCCTAGCGTCTTCCGGCTGTCTGAAAGCTGGGTCCAAACATGGTGGATGATCTTGTGGAGGGATGTGCTGCACACACTATCTACTGCAAGGGTCATGCTTACTACTAGCTTTAACTCTTACTTGTAGGGCTGTGTCCTGAACACCTTTCCTCTCTCTGCCACACCCTCCTTTCTCTCTGCCTCACTCTCCTTTCTCTGATCTCATCCTCCTCTCTCTTCACCTCAACCCTCCTTCCTCTTCGATTCTCCCTGTTCTTCTTAGCCTCTGCATCCTGCTGTTTCACCCTCTTTTCTCACACCGCTTTATTAATCTCACCCTCCGCTCTCAGTACTGTAGACTCTTCTCTCTCCCTTCACCTTGCTATACTCTCACCGTCCCTCCACTTCTAACGCATCATACTGCTTCACGTCATCATTTTTTCTCACGTCACCCTTCACTACTTTGTGCCTTTTTTTCATTCTCTTCATAACCTACCTCCTTCTTCTCTTTCACACTCTCCGGTGCTTAATTTGTTAATAAAAACGTGCCAATGCCCAAAGTGCTCCTCAGAAACACATGAATGCTGCAATTAAATGTGCGAATGCAGAATACTGAGGCAGTGTAATCCTGAAGCCACCTCGGGCCTCTTTAATCCATTTACAGCCACTCCCTGCCCCTTCAGATCGCTCTTGCAGCTTTCTCCCTTTGTGGCACTTTTCATTTTTATCTTCCTCTCTCTTTCCCACATGCATATTTTTCTCACAGTAAATGCTTGAGGCAGAAAAATAAGTGCCTGCCTTCAAAAATGAGTGCCATTGCCCCGCACCGGAAACCACCAGCTCAAATTAAGCCCTGACACTCTCTTCCTTCTCCCCCTCACACTTTTACCTCCCTTCTTTCTACCTGAACCTCCTCTCTGTAATCCTCACCTTGACTGTTTTCATCTCACCCTCTTTTGTCAGCTTGACCGTCTCTGCTGCTACTCAGGAGGCAATTATTGTGTGTATACTTCATACAAATGGTTGTGTGGGTGTGTGTAATTGGACCTTTTGCAATCCGGTTGTCTTGTACCTCTTGTACCTGTTCTGCACTGGCGCTTTCAACATTTTGAACTGAGGCTGCACCAAGGCCTGGATTGTGCAGAGTGCGCTGATCAGCACTAGTCTTTCCTGTTCCCATCACCAGCTCTGTCTTCATCACCCTCCCCTCTCATCTCCCTCTTCTCGCTTCTGTTCTACCACTTTCCTCTTAACACTCCTTCTCTGCCCCACCACCCTTCTATCTGATTACCCCTTTTCCTGATCATCCTCACTCTTTATCAACCTCCTACCTCACTTTCACCCTTCCCTGCACCTCTCACTCTACTCACCGCTCATCTTTTTCTCAGCTCACCCTATTCCCATCACCATTGTCCTGATCCGCCTTTCTCTATCATCCTCCTTCATCTACCTCTAACACCGTCACCTTCTCTACTTTATGACACACATCACTCTTCTATTCCTAGCTAATCAGCTATTTCAAACATATTTCTTCTCTTCCCTTCTATTTACTATTTTACTCTTATTTTATCCACCTCTTACCAATCTTTTGTCTTATCCTTATTTTTTCACTACCCTCATCTTTTCAATCCTCACACTCTCCTCCAACTCTTTCTCATCTCTGCACACTATCACCATTTCCTGTTGTGAAGATTCTAGAAGTTCTGATTGTGTTTGCTAGTCTATAGACCCATGGTTATGAAACCTGTAGACCTGGATTTTGAGGACCTATGGTGAAAGGGCATCACTCCATCCACAGTCACGGGTTAATTGATAAGCAATAACATAAGTGGTCTAAGCGGGGTATGTGCTCTACTTTTCAAAATGCCACCAAAACATCTCAAATATTTGAAACTTAGATAAGTTTGTTGTTTATCCAGTTCAGGGATACCTATAAGCTCGGAATTTGTATACTGACAGAGGGACATAGAAGTTGTTTTACAGCACTTGCTGTCTCACTCGTGTCAGAAATGAGCATCAATATTTGAAATTATGAAGCCACATATTATAGTAACTTCTTGGCACCAAGTACATTAGCTCACTAGTGTTATAGGTGTAGGATCCGAGGGGTTATAGCAATGCTATAATCCATTTCTATCTAATCATATCACATAAAAAGAGAATTAGTTGGGAAAGAATAAATGCAAGGTTATCGGCAAAAAGTGTGTCGACTGTGCCTTTAGTTACTTCCAATTGTTTTAGAGACTCAGTTAGCGCCTCTGGAGATTGGAGAAGGCAGAACAGTGGCAGTCCTTGTCGCCAGTGATGACACACAAGTGCTGTTCTTTGCACTGCTGCTTCCCATCCTTTATCCGTGTTAGCGAAACTTGGCAAAAGTCTGTTCACTTAAAAAAAAAGTAAAAACGTGTGGCCCTGGCAGGTTTTTTTCCATATAGTACCACAAATTAAGAATATTGTCACAGTAGGAAGAAAATAAAACCAACCACTACCGAGATGTAGAGTGATTGTATGTACATTTTCAATTTACTTTTCTTGGGATGGCAAAATTAGAATGTTCTGTCGCATTTAGGGCAAATGGAATTATGCGGCAGGGGAGGATTAAAGTATGTAGAAGGTTTCACTAAGTTGAGTGACCAGAACAGGCAAATTATGTGGTGTAATGGGACACATTTTTTAATAATATTACTTCATTATTTTCTCATTTTTACATCTTAAGACTCCCTGTGCAAATATTTCACCCCACTAGTATCAGTTTAACACCCAAATAGAGCAATAGACAACTTAGAGGTGGCCAAACAATCTTTGCAAAAGGACTTTCACTGTACAGCAACACTTGATGTTGCATTTTCAGTACCTTTGATTCTGCAGATCATGTAGCAGATGAGGGATTACGTGGTACATGTGCCAAATCCAAACAATGTAAAAACATCGTGGTTGTAGAACTGCTTTATTCCAGTGGACTGGCAATAGGTAATTTCTTAAGTGCTGTTTAATGGAAGCTTGTAGGCCTCTTTTGATACAAAGGGAGTGTCACAAGTACCCTAGCTTTTCACATGTGCATGATGGCAACCACCATTTCCACAGACTTCCCACTCCTCCTCAGGCACTTTTAGTAGCCCAAGCCATCGATGCTTTTTGTGAAATTTAAACAATTAGACTCTGAAAGCAAGGCTGCAGGACCGGCTGAATCATTAAAGAAACAAAAAAAAAATATATTTTTTCTTGTAAATGGGCCACCTTGGTGGGTGGGGGTAGGAGGCTGGCCCACCATAAATCACGCCGCCCCCACTTGCTAAAACCAAGCCTGTAACTTACACAACACGTGAACGCTTAAGAGAACAGTCAGTTTGTGTCAGCCATTTTAAATCCACAGAGTAATTGGGTACAGCAGTAGTGGCTGGTGGCAGGAAGGGGTGGGGAGAGGCAGCGGGCAGCGCACAGAGCACGGGTGCATGGGGCAGTGCATGGAGCGGGGGCACAGAGAGGCAAAAAATAAACATAAATAAATTTACCTGCCGCCTCAGAGTTCTGCCACTCCAGCAGCCTCTCATCTTCTTCGTCCCTCCCCAACCACTCCTGATGCTTCTTTCATGCTGTTACACAACATGAAAGAAGTGCCAGGATTGGCCTGAGAGGGCAGAAATGTCGCTCAGGGATGGAGTGGGACACTCCTCTAGGTCTACACCTGGCTGTGCAACACAGCCGGGTGGAGAGTTCTAAGTGCGCATGTCAGTTTGGCTGGCGTCGGACGGCTGGCCAAACTGACATGCACACTTAGAAGCACACCACCACTCCTTCTCCACTTGTTGACATGGAGGAGGCTGGCGCCCGCCCTACAAAAGTGGAAAAATAAAGGGCTAATAAAATACTTTTATTAGCCCTTCATATTTCTGCTTTCACCAGTGGGGCGACGCTCCTCTGCCATAGCAGAGGGGCCGCCTCTGAGGTACAGCATCCAGTGTAATCAAACAATTACTTTTGTAAACCTTTTCGTATTTCACACTAATCAGAAAGATCTGAGAAAAAGTGATACAGCATCCTTTGGCAGTAGATTTGGTTTGTGCTGTTCTCACTTCGAAAACCTCATTTGAGTGCAGTTCTCTTGATATCAGCAGGCTTGGGTTGGCAAGGCGAGCCATCGGCCAGGGACCAATGGGCCTGTGACCGAGGCCAGTTGGTAGGCCATTTTGTTGGTGGACTGAGCAGTCCAATCAGCCAGGGCCGTGAAACGCTGTTACAGCCTTTGCATACCTACACTGGGCCTGACCCACAGTCAGGTCGGCTCATTGGCCGAGGCAGAGTGACAATAGACTGCTCCTACTGTCACAGGGTGAGGTGTGCCTCCGTCCAGGTGCGACAGAGGCCTCAAGGAGCTGCTCATAGGAATCCATTAGCATGTGCGTTGCAGAGAACTGGGGTAGGAGGACTGGAGAGTTATGGTGGTGCAGGGCTGGTGAGGGCCAGCGAGGGTGGTCCTCCGGCTATTTGTGTCCCCTAGCCTCCATCGTACACAGTGGAGGATAAATTAGTCTATGTTGTTCTTCTTTGCCTGGCAGTTATCAAAATAAAAATAATATTATCGTGTGCAGTGTAACCGATGCTTGCGCAAATTGCTCCAGTTGCTTTGGGCGGAGGTCAGAGTATATATAAATACAAAAAATGATTAGGGAATGTGGGCCACATTTTTTGGGAGTGCCTGGGACTAATTGTGATCCCTATCTGACCCAGGACATCAGGCGCCAGTGGAAAGGCTGCTGAAGCCACTGCAGTGCGGGGGCCCCCTGACCCCTGGTGGCAGACCCCTGACTGGGTCCAGGGTGAGGGGGCTCCTCCAGGTTCTTTGCAGTGACCCCCTCCCTCCCCCCACCCCTCAAGTTTCGTTAGGCCACTGTCGGGAACAGTTGGAACCCGGAATGGGGCCATACTGTTACTCCAGGCTGCTCTTTCCATCCGTGGAGATTGGCTGATACACCTGTCAGTCGGTACCACGTGGCGCTATCTGCCTGACCTCCTGTGATTGGTTGGAGGCTACCCACCTTAGGCACGACACGGGCCTGCAGTCCTCTCGAAGTCTTTGGCGGGCTAGGACCACGTTTTTAACCTTCATGTTCTGTGTTATCTATCAACCACTTTTAAACAGTTTCCAACCCTTTGACGCCACTTGTGCTGTCAGAGAAACATAAGAAAATCACACAGTGCACCAAATATCCACTCAGGAAATTACGCTGGCAGCATGCGAAGTGAAGCCATGCAAGAGACGCATTCACTGAGCACCTCGACAGCTACCAATTTAAAATATAGCGAAAAATCAAGCAGCAAGATTGACTTTTTTTTTTTGGGGGAAAAAAAAGTATTTTTGTTCAGCTCTCTCAGATGTGTCTTCTTATCACACAAAGATAGGGAAAATGCCCGAGTCACCTCTAGGAAACGGATGTTGCGAACATACTGTTGCTTATATCCGAACTCCCCATATTCAATAAACTGTCAAAAGCCTCCCGGTCTGGCTCTGGCAGATACAGGGACCGTGTCTGATCACTCGGTAGCTACACAAACGGTAAGCGCTAGAAGGCCACAGAGTTTGCAAGATATGGCTTATGTGTGTAAAAGAGTCCCATCTGTCAAGTGTGTCTTGTATTGGAAGCTTTTTCTGTCATGCGCAAAGGGTGGAGATGAGCTCTGCGTGAGCTTTGGTGAACTTACTGCAGTAGAGAACTGTGGTAATGTTCAAAGATGGTGAGATGATGGGGGGCTGGTTGACCTACGTCAGGGACATGCACATCTCTAGCTCTGGTATGTGGGAAGAATAGTGTAGGGAAAGAGATTTGCCTAATCGTATTTCGGCTACTTGTCAATACAACTAAGGGTACCAAAATCATGGAGGGCTGTGTTAGGTAGGGAAGAAGGGTGTATGTCATCAATATCCTCCGGCTGGAAAGTGACAATGTTTGGCGGATTGACAGAGCATCATCGACAAACCGGTCATCAGGCTGTTTATCTAGGCAGCAGGAATAAAAACAGCCAAATGGTAATTTAGGAATGGGGGCGGAAATCACATTTTAATAGACATATGAATAGCAGGATGGTCCTCAATTTTCTAAATGTGTAGAAGAAATAACTTTAATACCTTTGTAAATTCTACTGCGAAATCTGATCATTTTCTCCTGGAGTGAAGAATCTGTCTGAACTTAAACAGCTCTGCTTTTGGCATAGAAATTTTGGTCCAAATCGGGAGAGTGGCGTGTGATATGAAGGGCCTTAAATGAGACTAAATGGCCACTGGGATCAATGAAGTGCTTCTAAGGCTGGTGGTACAGGGTTCCAAGGCAATAGGTAAAATTAAGTCTTGCAGCATAATGTTCAGTCCACTGAAGACCATGCAGGACAAGTAGTGGAGTGGCTCAGAGTCCAGTGGTGCAACAAAGGCATAAGAGCACAAAAGACATGTTGGCTTTAACTAGTTTATACAGTCCAAAGACAATGAATATTCATCAGAGGCATTTTAAAACGAGAAAGAAACTTTAATAACTAGTATTACTTTGTGGCACCAAGTTATAGTTTAGAATCCAGGACGACACTGATGCTTTTAAAAATTCCGTTGGTGGAGGCATGGGACCCAACTTGATGGGCCATGGAGCGGGTTAGTCTGAAGTAAGGTTTTCATGTTCCCACTGCCTAAATACTGGAAGTGAGCAACAAATTAACATGGAGAGCTGAGCCAGAGTTGAACCAATGGTCTGGCTTGGTAGTAGGAGCCCATGCAGGAGCTGAGCTGTGAAAGTGTTTGGCATGAAAATCATGCAACAAACATCGTGTGAAATATGATAAATTGCCTTCAAAATTCAAAAAAGTGTATTTCTTTAACATGCTGAAGTGTTTCATCATAGTAAATCAGAGTATGTTGCTGCATTGAGAATTAATTATTAAAAGTTAGAGTTTTTAAGCATGAACTTAGAAACGTTCTTGCCCCTCTTACCCTGTTGACAAAGCTATTAGTGACCATAAAAAGTCAGTTGTCACGTGTACCATACATGTTGCCTAAATTCTTATCATAGATGGAGCAACCATCAATTATATCAAACACGAGAATTTTGTGAACTGAGCACATCCTGAACTCATGTATTTGAAAGTGCTCTCATGTTTAATAATAAAAAGGGGCTCAGTGAAATAAAGTACTTGCCTTGCGTTACACTAGCAAGTAGGGATGGTGAGATTGAGCACATGTTTTCATATTGTGCAATTCAGCCTTAGATGGGCATAATTTTCTCACATCAAAGGGTAAAGTTCTGTCTTTAATTTTTGGTGTGTGATGTTAGAGTGTGGGTGACAAGCAGAAGCCACGTTGGTTTTACAGTTTTTAACAGTGCAGACCTGACCCAAGCACAGAAGAGCACTTTACAATAGACCCAGATGATGTAACACATTTTTAGGCACATGGACATTTAGTCATTTGCCAGGATTCCAGGATGTTGAGACAAGGTTGGGACTTGAACCTGGTTCCCCATGTTCCAGGGTAAGCAGCATTAGCCTCTAGGCCACTTCTCCTCCTGTGAATGCTCACTTCTTTTTGAGTTTGAGGCTCCAAGAGGCCCTTAACAGGCTCGGGCTTTCATTGACTTGAACACCTCTAACAAACACATGGAAAAGCCATGCGGGAAATGGCAGCACGAGGAGCATAGTGTTATCTCCCACTGGTTGCTTGTGTAGTACTTTTGCTGTTCTTCGGATGCTTCATTTTGAAGTGTATTCAATCTACAAGGCATATAAATGACGGAAATGTGCGACACAAATGCTGAGAAAAATAGCCTAATGTGATTGTAATATGCTACGCTGGGCAGCTGCATAATGCGTCAATGAGGTAAACCTCCGTGCTCACCACCCGTGTTTAGGGTGTAAACCTGTAGCTAGGCCGGAGCCGTGTGCATCCCTTTGACTTTCTATTAATCAAGCTGGTGCGAACGCTTCCCTGGCCTCAGTCCCTTGGTAATGACACAGTGCGTCCCCTGCTCCTGTGCAATTACAGGCCTGCATGCGGTGTCTCAGGAACTAATAGGATTTTTTTCTGCTGATTTTTCAGCACTGGTGACATCAGGCTGGCGCTCAGGCGGAGTGCTATAATGCAATTTATTTCTTTTAATGAGGACATGTCCTGCGACTTCTGAATGTGGTACAGCAACTGTGGAATGCCAACAAACCTGGCATCGTTAATAATATAACAGACAAATTTCCGAGCATATGTTCACCTACAAGGAGGTGTCTGGTGCTATTGACAGATATCGGGTATGTATTGTGGTCCAGCTAAATGGTACTCGTTGTATTGACTTCGGGAGAATAAAAGGGCGAGTGGACCTGCCAAGATTCTAACCTGTGACCATGGGGACCATTACATATCCCTCGGGTGAATTCATTAGTCCGCTGAGACACCATGCCTGGTTGATAACTAAGGGTGGGATTTATATGTTGGCGGGAAGGGAACTCTGTTACGGCTGCAGCAGAGTTTCTACTCTGTCTCCACTGTGGCCAAATATCTCCGATGGCCCTGGGGAGTAAGGGTTGTCAGAGAAATGGCTACATGACCTTCCACCTGATTTAGATGGGTGGACATGGAGCCATATTTTACTGTTTCTCAGCGCCAGGCAAAGCTGGTGGTGAGGGTCAGTAAAGTCGTAATAATGCTCCCTGCCACCATGGGAGAAGTCTCCCATGGCGAGGGGCCATGATTATTTTTCTTTAAAAAAAGAAAGTTGTGTTAGTAGATTTTCTTTTTTTTTTTTAAAGAAAAAATAAATACTTCGTGCCACAGGGCTACATCCTGCTGACACGGCCCCGTAGCACAGAGTAAAATGCACTGGTAGGAACCCCTGTGATGGCTGTTTCTGGCAGTGTTATTAGAAAAGATAGCCTACATGCCGGTCATTTATAATTAGGCGGGCAGCACCTCCGCCATGTGGATGGAGTAATTTGTTCCATCCCCATGGTTGAATGGCGGGCCGTCGGCCTGGATATAATCTGAACCTAAGTAACTTCAACCATGTTAAGAGTTGTTGGGTTGTTGGTGTACTTAGTCACTCACTAAATAAGGGATTAGAGAGGGTATCCAGGATTCTTTCTCTCCCTCCTAACTACACGTTTACACTAAAGAAGAGGAGGCAGTTCACAAGGTACTGAATAAGTCTTGTTAATGAGGGAAGTAAATTTTGTGCCCCATAGTCCAAGTGGCATCTACTCCTAGGTGCTAGAAGCCCTCAGCCAAATAGTCTGTCATGTTCCATCAAAGATCTCTCCATCTACCACTAGGATAAGCACTTGTATAGGTGGTCATGAGCCCAAAGAAACATCAGTGAGTTTCCAAAGAGAAGTGTTTGACTACTCTGTCCTATCCCACTCCCATCTACATTTGCTTAAGGGGTACCTTACTGGGACAAGGTGTATCCATTTCTATGCCTTAGATTTAAAAATGAATGAGGGCACACAAAGAAAAGTTTCAGTCTTCTTCTACTTGATTGAAAACAGAGAGATACAAGTCCTAAAACTAAGGGCCTTATTTAGATCTTGGTGGAGGGGTTACTCTGTTACAGTGGTGACGGATATCCCGTCCACCAAATTATAAATCTCATTATATCCAATGGGATTTAGGTTTCAGTGGACGGGTTATCGGTCACCGTTGTGATGGAGTAACACCTTTGCCAATATCTAGATCAGGGTCTAAGTTAAGATGATTCAGTGCTCTCTAAAAGAACTGACAGCTTCTTCAGGACTAAGCAATTATTTGTATTTTTGAGGATGCACCAATGTTCTTGGTTGACACCAAAAAGCTATTGCTGATTCTGCCACACCACGGGGAACCTGAATGAAGCACCCATTCTTTGAACTTTACCATTCTCTCCCTAGTGCTGGTGGCTGCCAGCAGGCGGCGAGCAACCTGGTGAGGTTGAAACTGGGCTTCTCTGTTGTAGAGACTGTTAAGTGTTAAGAATATTACATTTTACTCTTTTTTGAGCTGCAACCAATGAAGTCACTTCTGGACTGCACCAGTATCAGTACCTTGACTTTATTTCTTAAATAGACCTCTATTGTGAGGTATCTGCATCTTGTTGACTGACTTTTAGTCACATCTACCTGCCTGGTAGTGATGATTTACAGTGCAAACTTTACATGTTTGGGGAATAGGTGGAGCTTTTAATCGATCACAGTTATTCATTAACCTTTTCCGTATAATTTAATTTTGTTTGCTTATTTGGAAACTGTGCATCAAAAATAGCACCCACGTTTCCTGTAGACCTCCTCTGTTATTTGTAGACCTTTCATGATCCACAGATTATCCAAAGCCTGTCTGTTTACTGGTGATTACCCATTGGCTTCCTAAGCGCACTTGCCTTTCAATAGACTAGTGTCGCAGAATAACACACGCACCAGAAGGATGCTGAAGGAGAGTACACCATATGAGGAACTAACGAAAGGATTCTCTAGAACAGGGGTTTCAAACGTAGATCCTAAGGGGCCACGTAATTCCAAAGTTTTTATCTACCCACGTACAATGTATTTACATATAATTATTCTAAATGGAGCTCATTTATCCCGTCAGCAGCTAGCCTGAAAATCAGACATGGTATGGATGCATTCCATTTTAATGGTTCCATCCCTTCTTGAATTACTTTGACAGACCCTTCTTTAAGCTGTGAACATTTCACATACTCATTAACATTTTAATAGCCTTAGGCTAATGGGACGCTGCATTTTCTGAGTCTAGCCTGCAATCTAAAATAGTTCTCCCAATAAAATTTACTCCAAATAGGGTGACCACATTGCTGCATGAAATTTTGAACTACAAATTATCGCTGTTAGGTGCATCAGTCTAATTAGTTATGTGGAGGCAAATCAAGACTGCAATACTCATAATGGATTAGGAGAGACACAAAAGCCCAGAACAAGAAACTGTGTCCGTAATGACATGGAATGAGATGGTCATCCTAACCCTAATCCAAAAGAAAAGGGACTTGCTGTGCACCAGGCCTTGATTTGCATGAGTTATCTCATTGGAGGATGGCCTGTAGTTACACTGCGGTTTCTTGCTTATCCACTTGGCAGCTTTCAGACGAATAAAAAAAAATTCTGACTTTGCTTTGAAGTCAGCTCTAAACTGGTCTGAAAAATGCTGCTGGAAATCATTGTTGGTTACATTTCGATCAAGTACATGTAAATAATGAGATGTTGCATTCAATATGTTTGCGGCATCATACCTTTCAGAGCCGATCTGATCTCCTAGGATAAAGTAAACTTATCTACATGTCTTTGTGGAGGAATTTAGAATGGTTCATGTCACTGTAAAGGAATGTAAAATGTTATGTGTTGCTGTAGAGGGATGCAGAACATTCTGTGTCAGTGTCGTGGAATGTAGAGTGTTCTATGACAGTGGTTCCCAACCTTTTGACTTCTGTGGACCCCCACTTTATCAATACTGGAACACGGGGACCCCCACTGAATCCTTATTGGAATCTGGGGGACCCCCAACTGAGGCATTACTGAAAGCTGGGGACCTAATCTGTTAAAATTATTACATTGTCTAAGCAGTCATGGACCCCCGGAGGAGGCTTTGCGGACCCCCAGGGGTCCCAGGACCACCAGTTCGGAACCACTGTTCTATGACATTGTAGAGAAATGCAGAGGAATGCAGACTGTTCTATGCCGTTGTATTATAGAATGTTCTATATGTGACTATAGGGTGTAGAATATTCTGTGTCAGAGAAATGTATAGCATGCAATATTTCATTGCTGGGGAACATTCTCTGTGGGTATCAGGGCTATTACTTCTGCCTCCAGGTGGTCTACAGAACAGCTGTCTGCAAGTTTTCCTCAGAAAGCATGCATCGCTCCTGAGTGTATACTGTGTACGAAAACAGGGAAACCTGTGTGGCGGTGATTGATCAGCACGTTCTAAGTTGAATTACCTTTTATTTTTTACCGCTTGGGGATTTGGCATCGCCATGGCTGGAACGTTTTTTTTTTTTTTGGAGGGAGGTAGAAAGTGAAAGGTGAAATGCTTGAATTAATCACAGCCACTAGTATTTAGTGTGGAGTCATCCAGTCCATCATTTATTTAACACTAATCCAATCTAGACAGTAACTAGTCGTCCTTTTCTAAATGGAACAGTCCAGACGGAATACCGAGTCGGGTCCCCTTCGTATCAGAACAACTATAATTTGTTGTTGATATTATTATTATTATTATTATTATTATTATTGTTGTTGTTAGTAGTAATAATATAAAAAAATTACAATAATATTATTTTCCATTTCTATTTTTGTTTTTCTCATAAACATTTTAGCTCATTTTCAAAATGTTTGTTGAACAAGGACCTGAGACTGTAAAAGCTAAGAGCTCCACTGATTTTTTTTTTTTTTTTTTTTTTAGCAAAGCCTGAGTTTTCCTTGATACAGCACTCCTACCAGTTCCTGATTTTCTGCTCTTCTCGGAATGCATCACACAATTAATCCCTTCCCAATCAAATGAAGTTCTTTGGTGATTTAATTTAATTGTGGTAAACAGCTTTATTGAAATGTAAACTTTGAGCTACTATCTAATTTTGGGATTCATCTTAATCCCATCTCCGTCTGCTGTTTCTGAATTATGTAGAATTTATGTAGAAGGGAACATTAAGCTGTATGAAGACTCCATTTCCATTACTCAGACAAAGAGCATAAGCGAGCTATTATCCTCCGAGAAAGCCTGCATTTCCTTGTAAGAGGTACCATGGCATGAGTCATGGTTGTAAAGTGCCATTATGCAGCACTGAGGACTTATGCGCCTGAGCCATTCAAAGCATAATGCACTAAGACCATCAGAATGTTGACTTTTATGGCGCCACTAATGCACGTCCTTTCCCAACCCAAGAAGTTAGAGACCTTACTGAGACTACAGGAGTGGGTGGCTAATAAAGTATGATATCTTAGCTAAACTCAGACCATGCAAGGTCTTTTTTCATGATGAAGGTGCCTGCTCAGCACTCCTGATATTAATCTATTCAATGTGAATTTCAGGATAACTAAGCATGCCTTAGAGGAAACGTACAATATGTAATGTCACCCTCTTTGCCAAATCCGCTACCTAATGTTGGACCTGCTTTCACATGTTGTTCACACAAATTTTCACCGACTCTGAATGCCTTTCTTAAAGTTGCAAGCAATTTTATATCTTGAACCAAGGATTTCGTACCTAGAAAACTTTAAGATTTCCAAATATTAAAAATTAAGGGCCACATGTACTAAAACTGTAGTCTCGAAAAGCTGTCGCAATTTGCGTAACAACGTTGCGACCTCTAAATTATTTTGCAAACTGACCCATGTACCAGTGGTAAGGTTGATAACTAACAATTTGGACGGGGTCGCAGCATGACTTGCCCAATGAATCTTAATTAGGCAGGCTGCAATTACTCACTCCAATTGGTTGCAAAGACCCGGATAGCAGCCTGCAATGGATTAATCGGTATGAGGTGGATTTGAGACCACTAAGCGTTGATATTTGGCGCGTTGGCATTTAACAGGACCGCGCGTGCTTCTGAGCAGAGCTTTGGGCACCAGCGCTGATGCTTTTACAGGTTATTCACTGGGCCCAGTTGATGTCTAGAATACACGACTAATGTTTGCACAAATGCCCTTTTTACTCTCGATAGCAGCAGCATGAGGCGGAATCCTCCGTTCAGTAGTTTTTGGATTTGAGTACCTTCTTATGAGGACCTTTTAATGAAAACAAAAAACACAGCTCTATTTCCCCACTCCGGTTCTACACAAAATTAAAAATGACACGAATTCTAGAACGTTATTTTATTTATTGAATAGACCTCGTCTCCCTGAACTTCAGCCCAACAACGCTCGTTCTTGTTTTTAGTGTTTAGTTCAATAACTGACACCAGTTCTTCTTCTCATGTCCTGTGTTTCTCTGAACACCGAACCAGAGTTTTCCTCGGGCGGCATCCGTACTTTCCACCAACGCTTTATTGTCTGAGAAGTCTGACCTCCCACGGGCGCTAATACTTCAGTGTATCCAGGTAAAAGATTGCTGGAACTGCGCGTGCGCGATGGGTGTGCACTGATACATTCAAACGACTGGTGGAACAAGCATTTACATTGCATCGGGTCTCGCGTTTGCTCGTGTTAGAGCCGATCGCATTGTAAACTCCTAACCCGACTTTTCACCTATCGGGCAAAAGTGCATTTATACACGTAACCCGAAAAAGTGAAATCAAGTAGGTAAAGCGCTCGACTTCTGCCAAGCGAGATCGGGCTCGTAAAATAGTTTTAAAAAAAAGTCCACGAGCCCGATGGAAAACAGCGAGCCTCGCATGTTTTCTGTACTTGGTCGCTGCGCTCGAGGAGGGCTTGACACCGGAAAAGGCATGACATATGCATGCCTTTGACTAATGAAAGCAAGCCGATTTAATTAGGGAAGCCCACGAACCAATAAAAAGCACTGACGTGAAGTTGACAGGGCTCAGAGCCCTTTTCTAAATACTAAAGAGTCTCCCTGCTTTACGCATGCGCGAGCGCATGCAAAGCAGGCTCGACCCTAAAAAGAGAGTAGTGAGGCTGAAGAAAACCAGAATATGATTGAAGTGCACCTGAAGCTGAGTGGCGCGAGCCCGGGTCGGGCAGTCAGACTGCACACTCTGGCCTTTCGAAAGTTCGGGCTAAGCAACCAATGTCTGCGCGCGCGCGGACGACAAATCTTTCACCCTCCCATTCCTTAAAAACAGAGCTTTATGCCTTCGTTATCCTGTCTGTCACTATGTCCTGCTTTCTTCAGATTAGCATTAGTGAAATGTAGGATTTCCCATCAGAATAGTTCCTAGGCCACACCCTGGTTGTGTGTGGCGAATGCTCACAGGCTCCCGCATTAGTGGAGCGGCAAGGGTGCCTCACACTGGCGGGCAGCACCTGCAGCCTGTGCTGCACTTGTTTGAGGCAGGGTGCATCATAGCGGTATTGCGAGTGCCACATCTAAACCACACAAACCCCCAAGGATGGGCTGGAGAAGAATGGGTACAGGCTCATCATTGTCCTTTTCTTTTGATCTCTAGACACTTCTGACCTGCTGATGCTGGCATTGTACTGGTAAACAAGTCCTTTAAGCAAGCTGATTTTCCAAGGAGTTTTAAAGAAAGTTAGCCCATCAGCTGGAGATACTCACATTTACATCCGGAAGGCTATCTTTGCCTTCTTATCCACCCTGCTGTTCTACCTTGATTGTCTACAGAAAGTAAGCATTTGCAATGCAGTGTGTCTCGCATTTGCCCAAGTTAGAGCCATTAGCATTGTAAATTCCTAACTGGACTTTTCTTGCCACATAAATTGAAAATTAAGAGTAGAACAGTTGACATAAGGGAGCTGATTCAAAGAGCCACCGGCGCCTGAGCGTGAAGGAGAGATACAAAAGGAAAAAGAAGTTTGCTTGCAGTCAAACGTATCGGCAAACATGCAGTTATCCATGTAACAGGGTTGATGGCCAAGGCAGTAACAAAACTGCCCTAAGGAGGGACAAATGTAAAGCATTTACCAATGATAACAAAGGATTTTCGAAAGGAGAGACCATGAATGAATTATAGTGATAGACTTGTGGTGGGTGTGGTTAAAAGTCTACAGATAGATTACAACACATCAGAGCGCTTGCGTGCTCGACCTAAAAAGGCAGAAAGACAGATATTAAATTTAATTTTGCATTATGACATAGACAAGTATCCTATCTTGTTTTCCATCCAACGGCATGTTGCTTTGTGGGGCTTGTAGTTTTGCTTTTAGAAGTTTCATTATGGGATCAAAACCGAGCATGCAAAGTTCTTTTGGCTAAAATGCCAACATTTGTGGAATTGTCATTGTGCTTACATGCAACCACTTCTCAATTCTCTTTTAAAACTTTAAAAAGCTCCCTACTCTATTTCTGAAACTGCTTGTTTCATGTGCAAAACCAAAAGCAAACTCCGCTCACATATTTTGTGAGGGTTCATTCTTTTAGCCACATATACATTAAAACAAGCATTGCCCTGCGTGAAAGGTGGCGGAATCCTCTTTACAGTACTGTAAATATGTACTTCAATTGCCAAATGTAAATCTATTTGTGGTGTGATGTCTGACTTAATGCTTGCTATATGTTCAATGAAAAGATGTTACATAAAAAACAAGCATTGGCAATGGGGAGTTTTTTCCTATCTGAAGTGGAACGTTTTGTACTGAACTTCACAACACAATGAAAGTACAACATGGACAGCCAGAGCACAACCTTCCTTAACACGAACAATAAGCAGAGGACATGAAGCAGCAGCAGAAAGAACATCACATGATTCTCTCACACATGCAGGACAGGTACCACACAGGTAGCTAACTCACTTAATAGCGAGTGAAAGGTGTTAAGATTGTTGTGTAATTTTCATAAACAGACATAAATATAAAGGAAATACAACATTCCTGCAAGAAACATCCAAATCTGTTATAGAATTACCATATGTTCATCTACTCCTACAGGATGAGGCATGTTTACCTTCCCAGTATGGCATACTTCATCAGTGGGCTCCATATCTTGCACTGGAAAGCATTCAAGAGTACTAGTGCCCATTGCTTGTACAGTTTCCCAATTATTGGTTCTCTAGTTTTGGTGAGGTTTAGTCACATATGTCGACATTGATGTACCCCCTTTGTTGACTGTTAGCCCTATATTAACATTTTAAGTTGGTTAGCTAAAAATGTTTTTACAGGGGTCTCCCTACCATGATTAAAAACAGGAAGGCTGAGCAACTGGCCCAACTTCTCTTACCATCAACATATTTTGGTGTTTGTATTTTTCCCATTTAGGCTCAGGAATGTTCCCCAGCAATATAGGTATCTTACATCAAATATTGGCTTTTTTGGCTTCATAGGGCATGCTCACCAGCCACAGAAGGGGATGGGATGATGGGGCAGGCCTCGCAGCAGGCTATTGGTGAAGTTGTCAGTATACAGCATATTTCCCAGGGCCAGTATTGTAATCGCAGACTGTACTATGAAACAGAGCATGCGACAGCCTATGCTGCTAGACCACCCTTGCAACTTACTGGGTGTGGGCAGCTGGAGTTTATAGGCCTTGAGACTATACGCCTAACACCACAGCATTTTCTGCCCAGCTGCAACCACTAATAGGGAAGTGGTATTGAGGCGGTTATCCTCAGCCCCATTTATATGGCACCCTGTCTGTAAAAGCGTTGCATGGAGGCTTCAGAGAACATCTCTTGACTCAACCTGGACCTACAGCTCCTCTGCACATGTTGGTAACTGCCACTTCATTAATAAGTGAGTTACAAACCTTTACATAAAAAGTGGATTTTGGATTGTTTCACTTTAGGACATCAGATTATATCTCAGCTCTGGGTGGCCTTTATTAAATTAGTGAACCACACCTTTTGTGTTGTGGCAATTTTATTAATGACTCGAGGCAAGTCAGTGGTCATGTTTCCTTCTATATAAGCTTTTTATTTTTACAGATGGAGCAACATTATGGTCTATTAATGCATACATGAGAGGTTGTTGTACAGTGTGCATCCTGAACTACTTCAAAGTGCTCTTAAAGGTGATGATTATGGAAAAGGAACAATAGTGGATAAACGTAATTGCCTGGAGCCACATTGTTTGAACAAGCTTGGGATTGAAACCAGGTTTTTCCTGATTAAACATTGAGAAATTCAGATCCTGGATGGATATCACATTATTGCCTCCTTCTGCCCTGATGAAAATGTGATTAGTGACCCACAAGGCATTTTTGTCTTATGCCTCCAATGAAAGGAATTCACTGTTGACATAGATGGGGCAACATTACGGCCTATTAAAACACATACACAAGAGGTTTTGCATAGTGCAAATCCTCAACTAAATTATTTCAGGTTGCTCTCAAATGTGATGATCACTGAAAATGAAGCAGCAATAAGAAAAGGAATTGCCCTGGGTCACACAGTTTGGTCAAGCTGGAAAGCTGTGAGTGAAACCAGGGCCTCTGGACCAGGACCCTGCAAATCGTTAGGTGCTGGGTCCAATAAATGCTTTTGACTGGCCTGGACATGTTATGCAAGGGTAATTAACCTTTGTCTTTTATAAGATGGAAAAACGGCAGTGGGAACAACCTTATTGATGGAACAGCTACACCCTGGGCGGAAACAGTGCAATCATCTCTCCTTCAGATGTTGGGTATAGCTAGAGTAGCATCAGCACAAGCAGGTACACATCGACCAACAGAAGTGCAAGCTTGTTTCCTCACAGAAGACGGACAGCATCATGTTAATAGCTTCCCTCTCTCGCAGAAGGGAATACGGGCAATCTTCCACTCCCTCAGAACAGATCCAGCATTGCAGAGTTGTACAAGTTTTTTTTTGCTTATAGAACATAATCACTTAAGGCATGGGGGACATGTAGATTACAGACAGATGTCTGGAACAGGTGCCTAACATACTGAGAGGCATGTATAGGTGAATGAGTGAGTGAATATGCAAGTCATAGGTGATAATCCACATCAACACTCTGACAATTCTGCTGTTGTCACTCTAAGACCTGTTTTTTTATTGTTTACTTGTTTTTTCATGTAGTGGGAAACTGCAGTAACTTCAGAAGGTCACTATATGGAACAACCTGACCTAAGCCCAAGTGGCTTTGCTTTAGAGAGGCACACAGGTGTCAACCTCTTTGTGAAGGTTGTGAATGCTTGTACATCAGGCTGTGTGCAATCCCAACCTCAGTGCTGCACCTGGTTAAAATGTTTAGTGCCACCTGTGGTGCAGCAGGCTCTAATTGAAGCTTGGAAAATGGGCTGTTCTTCCCTTGTTGCCAAGAAAGACAGCAATATTTTTCTAGCAACGCTAGAACAGAACTTTGGGCACTGGTATTCATTATTTTACAAATTAAGTATTGCCCCCCTCCAGTTTCTAGTGCAGTGTACTTGTTGCATTTACATAGCGCTTACTGCCAATGACATAGGTGCTTTACGCCTGTGTAATGTGAAATTATACAGTTGGGGCACTGAAGTTGTAAAAGCCAGTGCTGCACTAGTAGGAGCTGTTCACCTTGCACTGGATGCATTTAGTGTGAAGCACAACATGGCAGGTGCAAGTTCAGTGTTAAAGTCCTAGAGCAGTGGTTTCCACCCTGTGGTCCGGGGACACAGGGAGGGGTCAATGAAGCATCCTCAGGGGGCCTGTGACTGCTTAGGAAATTAACTAATATTAACAGATTAACAAAGTGTATATAAATTAAGTGGGTGGTTGTACAATTTTACATTTTTAAATGTACTGTAAATGTCAAGGAATTTGAAATTGGAGGCTAAACATTAAAATAGTATCCTCAGATTGATTCGTGGGAGCAGTGCAGATACATCAAACAGAATAAAGTATGGATGATGTATGGCTTCATTCGAATTTAGAAAAGCTCCAACCTTCCTATTAAAATGTGTATTTGTGTTATCATTTGTGTATGGGTTTGATTGAATGCTTGTTTCTGTATTTTTATGTTTTGTTTTGTGGTTCAAAGCATCACTGATGTTTAGGCCTGGGTTGCGGGCTTCCAGTAATGACTCAGTGGGTCGGTCCCTGGATTCCAGTGATTCAGTGGGGGTCCCTGGGATCCAGTAATTATAAAGTGGGGTCCACAGAAGTCAAACGGTTGGATACCACTGTCCTAGAGTACTAATGCTGGAAAAATGGTTTATGCTCTACCTAAGCACACATCTTGTGCTTGTAGCTTGTGAGAGGTGTAGTGGATCCCAACTTTCTACCCCTGTGTGGTGCATAATGGAGACCACTCCTTGTCTGTACTATATTCTGTTTTGTTGCATTTGCACTGCTCCCAAGAATCAATCTGCGGATACTAACCTAATATTTAACCTCCAATTTCAAATTCCTTCGCATTTACAGACGTTTTAACATTTTGCTTCTTGATTTAGAAGAACGTTGTTTTGTTAATATTGCTTATTTCTCTAAGCAATAGTGGAAACACGAAGTAGCCTTCATGGATCCGCAGGGGTCCCTGGACCACAGATTGAGAATCACTGCTGTATAAGAATGTAATGTGACATTCTATGACTATGCCTCTGAAGATGTCACTGCAGCAACATCATGTGAAGTCACATGGCCAAGCACTGATGAAATTACATTTGCGCTGGAATTTGAAGTCATGTGAATATATCAGTAATGAAGTCTCTTTAGGATTGTAGGAAGACATTGTGTGATAAAGGTACTGATGAAATTACTGTTGTCTTGTAAGGTGACATCATATATCTAAGACACTGAAGATTTTCCATAAGGAATATAGTGTGAAGTCATATTACTATACAACAGATGAAGTCACAGTAGAATCGTCATAAAAAGTCACATGACTGCTGGGTAAAGGAAGTAACACTGGGAATTTAATTTGAAGTAGGTGCTCAGGGGATTGATGAAGTCACAGAAGGATTGTAAAGTGAAGTTATATTACCACACCACCAGTGCTTAATTTGTAAAACAAGGTGAGCTGGGGCTCAGGTTTTTGCTCAGAGTCCTATGGCAGCGCTATTGAAGATGTGCCAAACACTAAGGCAGCATAGTCGTTATGCCACTTCATGCTGCTACAATCTACCACTAGACACTTCTTTGCTCTAAATCTCACTCTTTCAGGTTCTTTTTCATCCTTGCTTTCTCCCTTTCTCACTGTTTTTCAGGCTTTCTTTTCATCCTTTTTTTCTTCTTTTGTGTTCATTTCTCTCTTGTTCTGGTTGAGTCTGTTGAGGTAAAACAATTGTGGGTCCCCAGATATGAGTGGCAGTGGGACCTTCAAGCAAACACCAACTCAAAGCCAGCACTGCACACGAAAGGTGAAGATGGAAGTAAAGTAGACTTGTAATAGAAAGTAAGTAAATGTGACCAGTGGAGTGAGGAAGTGAGAGTGGGAAAGCAATGTGAAGTCACATGACCAGGGCAGTGATGACGTCACGGTCGATATATATATTGACAGTGGAAGGCAGAGACCCAATCAAGGAGTGAACCTAGGTGAATGATGCTGGTTCTTCAAGGTTCGAGGGAAGGTGGACTATTATTGTGCTGAGATGTAAATAGCCCATTGCCCCATTGTAGTGCATTGTAATTGTATTTATGTAGCGTTTAACACCCCGACAAAGCACTAAGGGCCAGATGTAGCAAAGGGTTTTTCCCATTCTGTGTCAATGGAAAAATGTGTTCGTACATATGGCCCTAAGTGCTTTACACCTGTATAATGTGAAATTATACAGTTGGGGCACTGAAGATGTCACAAGCCAGTGTGTTACTTGAATTCGTGTCTAGGGAACTAATAATGAGACTAGAGGGGCGAGGACCGGAACTTAATGTGGAAAGGGTACCCACGACGGTGGTGATGTATACACAAACTGACCTATAAGATTGCTGCTGCAAAGTAAATTTGCATAGAAACTTAGAGGGCTGGTTGAAAAAGACAGAACAGAATAATTGTGGCTGCAGGGCGACATGACATGTTCTAAAATATGCTGTTGTGAATACCTGCGCACAATGGATGCCATTATTGACACATGGGTCGAGAGGGGAAATCATCCTGGTTTCCGGTAATAGCGTGGCCTGTGGGCAGCGCAGGATGACTCTGTTGCCATGGCATTGATGCACGCGGGCCGGTCCCCGCTATCGGAACGCCTGCCCGGTTTGCCATCGCATTGCGGTGCCAGGCTTTGTATGAGTCTGTAATTGCCCGGGTAACAATAGCGAGTACGACGCTGTTTTCTACAATTATGTGCAATTACGGAGCTTCGGCCCTGCTATCTGACTGAACTGCGGCACACCATTATGCAACAGTTTGATTTGTGCTTCCCACGAATGTGAGCTCAATTATGTATTTCTCCCCAGTAATGGACCGAAGTTTCTCTTCTAACTGCTTTACAATTGACGGTTGAATTAGAGGGAAAAGGTTTGTATAAAAAGCTTGTTTAGGATGTTAGAGGCCTATTTTCTCGAGGGGAAAAAACGATGGGCTTAATAGCTATAGTTGAATCTAAGCAGAAAATGCGAGAAAATAAGTAATTTGTTCCATTAAATTGTACCTGGGAAATGAAATATATATATATATATATATATATATATTAATTACATCGTTGCAAATTCTAATAGCACTGAAACAACTTATCTGGAGGGGAAAATCGTCAAAGTCCCCACATGCACCTGATGAGGTATTGTTCCACACTCGCCCCTGACATCTGCTTTGATCTGAACGTTACAAATTTGAATTCCATGATGCCAACTCAGCCTTTCATCCTTCCGAGTTCATAAAATTGAGCATCATCACACTAGAATTCTGTTGCTTCTCGCAGGTTGTACAAAAAACAGTGCCACAGTGAGCCACAGATTTGTTGGACGGTAACCTTTATTGTCGGATGAGCCACACATGGTAGACCTTGCCCCGCTTCAGCAAACATTTATTTTGGTATCCAGAATAACATCGTCTTATGGGTTTCCTTAGGGAAGCCAAAGAGTGTGTGGGCTATTAATATGGTAAGTTTACATAGACGTTTATATAGGAGACTATAGTTGACACTGGCCTCGAGTTTGCTATTGTGTTACTCTCAAACGCCATAGTCTTATTTCTCTAGTTTTGGGCTACGAGGCCTCTTCTTGAAAACTCTTTCAAGACACCTACTAAAGTGTCCTATAACAATCAGAACAATTACTTCCCCCCTACTGTCCACATTTAGGTTTCATAATCTTCATATAGGAAACTCGTGTCAATTAACTGGAATTCAAATTTCTAAGAAAAAAATATTCTTGTGATGGTTTTTGTGTTAGCACCTTTAGAATGGTTAAGGTTACAAGATGGCTTCATGTCATTCGGAAAAACTTTTCCAGTCCTGCTCTGGAACAACCTAATGCATCTTGGGAGTTTGAATCGTGCTTGATTTCAGTTGAACTAAATGGACGAATACCTTTGAAAGCAATGATTTTTAAGATGAACCCAGGAAAGGAACATGCTGATCCTTACCACATAGAGTCGCCTGGAAACCTTAAGGTACTGCAGAGTGGATCGGGCCCTGTTCTATCGCTTACCCTCCTTGCTTCAAAATAAACAAGCACTGGCAAAGCCAATAGATGTGACTTTAGCAAGCATGCTTTTATTTATTTTTTTGCAAGCATGTGAAATCACAATTATAATATTAAAAGTGGAAAAAAAGTAATAATGCTGCCATCTAAAAACCGGCAGGCATAAATGAAGTCAAAATGTAGCAAAAAACAAAAAATGAAAATATTGGCACACCTGCTCTGGAACAGAAGTCCACATGTGGTCAGGAAAAAGTGCTGCCACTTATGGTGCAAGGCAGCCAATAGCATAAGTGGGCTGTCCCATTGCCACAAGCTGTGTTGTGTAGTGGGTGGATGCAAAATGTGAATGACAATTTAACAGTCCAGTGGGTGAAGAGAGATTACCCTAAACCCGTCTATGTATCTGTATATGTATAATTTTTAAGTTATTATTTGTTTAATATGTGAGGATGGCCAGACAACTAAAGCAGGCTCAAAAATGCAAATTGAAGCTTTTGTGTCAGAGATCATAACCTGGTGCAACGCCTTACTCACACCAGGTACCCGGCTGGTGAGGTATAAGAGAGAAATTTAACTAAATAAATCGGAGGTACACGATGACGCTCATTATGAATAACAGTACAATTAATAATCTATGCATTCTCACATTTCCATTATCTTTGTGTTCCTCGTACACCAAAGAAGCAATTAAGAACATACAATTTTTAAAAAAATCAGAACACGAAGATACTGCATCTGTGTGAATTTACTTTTATTATCCTGAATAGTACTGTTATTGATAATCAGAAAACTCAAGTACCTTCGATGTATTTAACTGAAAAAACATGCAAGTAGCCCTTCCTCTCTTCACTTGTCAGTGTTGGGCTCCCACAGATGTCCCAAGCACTCCATGTAGCACCCACAATCCCTCGGGCTGGTGGTGCGGGTTAGTTCAGTGTTACACCTCTGTGCCTTCTCACCAAACTGCTGGTCAGAAGCAGGGTGACCAGTCCCGGTTTTTCACCAGTTGTCCCGTCAGATTTTGGGAAATTGAGCTCATGTCCCGGTTTTCAGAGAGATTCTGAAAACGGTGGGAGGTGTTTTTGTTTTCCAAAGCAGGAATAGTAACAGGTGTTATCAGGAAGCAATTTAATTAACAGGCATTACACTGGCTTAGAAAATTGAATTTCTTTATGTTCTCAGTGCCCCTTCTGTAATTCTATGCTGATTAGCGCTGTCATTCATTGTGCTCGGTTGAAGTAGTCCTTCTTCTATTTTTTGTGAAATGTCCCGGTTTTTGGCTTTAAAATTCTGGTCACCCTAGTTAGGAGTGCAGGGCTGCTGGAGGTGTCCTTCCTTGTGGAAGGAAGGGTCGACGCGCGCTTCTTCTAACAAGCCCCTCGTGGTTCGCTTCTAGGGCAGCCAGCACACAAGAAGTTGCACCCACTGTAAGAGAGCATGTACAACCGCACAGCCCACATTCCCCTCTCCGGCTCATTAAACAAGCTCCGATACCAGATCCTGCCCCGGTTCTGCTGAGAGCAAATTGCCCATGTCCCCCTTCCCTCTTCCTAACCTGCATCTTTTTGTTTTAATTACCGCGACGATGCCAACAGAGTCTGCTCCCGATGCCGAGGAAGGCGTCAAGTTGGCTCACTGCACAGCCGAGTGTTTGATCGCTGCACAGGATTCTTTATAATGAGCAACAACTCTTCCGTCTGCACGAGAGCCTGAGATCTGGGGAGAGGGGTCACTGACGCAAGGTCAGCCGAAGCTATTTATACATGTATTGAGCAAAGGCTGGCACGTTCCCTAGGGCAGAGCCCTTGCTGGGGCCACCACTGGCACAAGTTGTTGGCACTGTTTTTTGTCTCCACTACAACAGTCTTGAAGATTGCCTGGATTGGGAACCACTAGGCATAGTGACGGCTCTTGGACCAGGCCGTGTACATGTGAGTCCCAGTGGACTCTTCTGAGGTTCTGAAAGGAAGGTTCGGAAGTCACAAGTGACAAGTGTAAAAGTTCTGTTCTCAGATTCTTATAGGACAGGCATAGCGAATTCTCATAAGAAACTTCTAGAAATGTGGTGTCGATGTTTAGAATAGTAACAAGACTATATCATGTCGGAATGTGAAAAATCGTGTCTTTTTTTCTGTGCAACTTGATGACATTTGGTGTGCTGGTATCTCGTGTGACTTTTTCTCACCCGCATAAAAAATTCATGACATACCACCAGGAGACTGGTTCAAGCAGAAAACGTCTCTCTGCACCCAGGAACCTCATGTGTACAGAGTATTATGCAAAACTGTGTAATTAAAAATGTGGAGAAAATGTGCACATTTTGTTTAAAGCCACATTTGCATATTATGCAAATTTTTGCAGCGTAAATAACATTTTGCACAGTACAGTGCATAACAGCAACGACTTGTGCATCCAAAGGTGCCCTGTTGTTTAGACCAGCATCCTATAGACTATTTACATACATGTATACCATGGCTTTGAACATCTTTGCTTTCCCTTTGAACACCCACAGCATACTTTCATGTCAGCATGACCTTCTATTCTTCTTCCTGTGTCTGTCCTGTGCCTTGAACATAAAGGATCCTGATCCTCTAAACATCACTCTGAAGCCATCCCATGCATATCATGCATCTTACGTTACGTTGCGTTATGTCTAAATCTAAAACACACATCTGGGCATCAGTGTCATCTGACCAGTGCCACCAGTTAATCTCGCTCTCCTTTTTTTGTTTGCCTTCCTTGTATACTTTGAGGCTGATGTAGGGTGTAAGTGGGCACTCCATACATTTGTCCATGCGTTCCTTCTCTAAATATTATTTAAATGCATATTCTTCTATAGACTGTATGCATCTTTTTACACAAACTCTGATTTACAGCTTCTTCTTCCTCGTCCCTCCCAGACTTTAACCTTTTTTCCCAGACTGACCTATCTGAAGACTTGCCCTACATCACCCAGTAGGGTAGATCCCCAGGATGAGTGCATGCTGCCGGTTTGTCCTTGACGTCCGTCTCGCCAGATCAGGCCTAAAAGCCCAGCCACACATACTGCTGAGTTTAGTGACATAAGGATACCTACCTTGGGTGGTAAAGCTGTATGTTATGTTATGCTATGCATAGATAACTAAGGTGTGTGTGTATGTATATGTGTATATATATATATATATACATATATGTATATATATATATATATAGATAGATAGATATCTCTACTCCAAAAAAAACACAATTCGGCCTGCACTCCTGTGACACAGTGATTCATTGGAGAGACTGGTGCTAAGGAATATCCCTTTGGGCTCGATTGGAGCCTTGATCACTTACACAGTCATAGGTCCATCAACTATTTCGGTGACGTTCAAGTGAAGGAAGATAAACAAAAATTACAAAATTAGAACTTTGGAGTTGCAATGTTATGCAAATAAAATGCATACTTTCTGTGTGTCATGATGTAGGACAGCTGGACAGCCATACTCAATGTCTCTGGATATCAGATATGTCATTTGATAAATATGGGTGCATCCTTGCAACACACTATAAAGCCACAGTGAGCTGCTGTCTTCACATAATTAAATCATTGAGGAAGCAACGATTCTTAATTTGAGCTGGTGGTTGCAAGTAGCGCCTACCGGCACTCATTTCTGGGGACTGGGACTTATTTTTCCTCATCAAACATTGACTCAGAGCAAGCAATGGAAAAATACACAAGGAGGAAAAAAGGAGTAAGAGATAGGCAGAAAAATCAGGACAAAGGGAGAAAGCAGATCCCTCCAACAGTGGGATAAAGATGCAGCAAGTGTATGGGGGTAGATCAAAGAGGCATAAGGTGGACTCCGGACTACGCAGCATTGGTGTTTGACATGCTGACATTCTATAGCATGTGTATACGCCTACATTTCATACGTTTTGGACTGATGGTACCTAAAACTTACTGCTAACATTATGTGCGGCTGAAACATGCACCTTTTTGCCAACAACCTTTTCGCATATGCCTGGCCCCCAAGTGAGCATTTCCTTGAGGACTTTGTTTAGATTAACATTATTTACTGTGTAGATTTTATTGGCACATACATATTTCTTTTCAAAATGTTTCTTGCCTAAACAAATAAGCATGTATATAAGTATATAACATGTATGTGTGTGTGTATATATATATAAATATACACAGTGTTTCAGAAAAAAGAAAACCACCTAAAAATATAAAATGAATTGGTTTGCAAGTAATTTGCAGAAAAACTGCACAATGTAAATTTAAAGTTGTAGTGCTCAGCACCTGGCTGCAAGGTGGTGTAGTACGTTATAAAACTCGATAAATAATTAATTTAATAATCAAGGAACTGGAATTCTAGGGGTGCAGCCAAGACACAAGGGCTTGTTAGCATTTGTGAATACCCACAAAGTAGTGAATTTAAAGGACAATTTCAAACATTTTGAAATCCCCAGGTGACAGTTTTTGGATTGCTCAAGTAAAACCTTAAAAACACCTACCATAATTGGGGTGATAAGAGGGTCAGGTGCACTGGGCGGTTCGAAGTTCACAAAGTGTGTTTATGAAGGCATAACATTCATGTGATAATTGTATCTTATTGGTGAAAAACGAAAGCTATAAAAATAAAATTGTATACCATAGCATGAGCAAAATATGTATGGTAAAAGTAAGGCTACTAATAGGCATTTGCAGCTTTTTTATGAATCACAAACCGCTCCTGTGGCAATTTACATAAGGCGTGTTGCACAAGTCATGCATGAATCGATCGTTTGCTACAGGAAATATTATAGAATTAACAGTTTTATTTTACTGAAAGGATTTGATGTAAGTTACTCATCACACCTTATTGGTCTCTTCATCCACACCACCAGCAGCACACCTATCCAGCCACGCCCTGCTAAGTTCACTCTGGGTTCCTTACACTTTTACTAAGGGTTTCACTATATGCATCTCATCTGCAGGAACAACATACTATCTTTGTTCAGAAATCGTGAGCTAATCCCCTGCAGAGGGGTTACAGTGGGAAAACCTTCCACAAAAAGCAAGGCATGGACTAGTATGTTTTCTTCAATGGACCATCCCATTTCCACCTATTAGGATGTGGCACTCCATGTGTCACCTTTTTTCTGCCAGCACCATACGTGACTTCATTCTAAATAGTGCTGTTGCCCACCCAGATATTCAAGGATATCTAAAGTACAGTGACATCAGAGCCAGGAGGGGCACATGAACCCAACATTTACCAGAACTGGATTTAAGGCTATGCCACTTTCTATTGATTTAGTCTTAGAACTCTCGAGTATTGGCCTGGACCTTTGCACCAGTGTACAGCAGATAAGCTACCATCACGTATGGGCCAAATTCCAGGAGGGCTGTGTCCATCAAAATAGCATCAGCGCTGAACCATAATGTAGTATAATACTCGGGCTGGCTTTAGCTTTGGTTGTGCTGGTCCGAAAAGTGTTTTTTGACGCTCTCCCATATGACCTCCTTCTCCATGAATTCCCTCAGTATCACCCTGAAACAGTGCACTTCAAATCTCCATAGCCTCTTTTTGACACACATTTCATTTGTTATAGTGCCACTCATACTTAATTCATAGTTCTATGATCTGCATGGTATGGGGTTTTTGCAGCAGGCACATTAACCCACAGGGATACTTTATGATGAGCCAAAACTGCCACTAGATAAAATTCCGATCCCTCACCAACGGGAACGTTAATCACCAGAGTTATCTTGACGTTATAGTTGGATGAAAACTGCTGGATGCACAAGGAAGTTCACTGCTTTTAAACCAAAAGATATTTTTTAAATAAGTGCCCCCCACCAAAGTCAGCGGCAGTTCCGGCTGCACCAGTTGTACCATACTGTATGTCCGGCACAGAGGCCAGAGTCAGATCACACGCAAGATGAGGCTGTAGGCTATTCTCCTATGCGAAACCACAGTACGCTGTCTACAACATGTTTTATGGCCATGATTGGCAGAACCTGGTGCACAATTTACACCGAGATAGGCCAGCTCATGGATCACACACAGTACAGTTGGCCCACAGTTAAAAACGCTTGGACTATGTCTCTAAAAGACAGGCGGTAATATGCAGAACAAAATACCTTTCACAAGTTTTACCACATTGTGTGCAATCCATACTTTTCTGTTCTCAGTGGAAGCATGTCTATTTAAAATTTGCATGTGCAGATACACTATGGCAGTGGTCCCTGACCTATGGTTCGGGGAGCCCTGGCGGTCCGCGACTGCTTAGAGAATTAAATAATATTAACAGATTAGGTCCCCAGCTTTCAGTAATGACTTAGCGGGGGGTCTCAGGATTTGAGTAATGATTCAGACGGGGCCCCTGGGTGCAGGAATGGTAAAGTGGGGTTCCACAGAAGTCAAAAGGTTGGGAACCAGTGCACTACGGTGCATGTGCAAGTACACCAAGGTTTATAACCCATTACACCATGGCTTGCTGTCAGTACCGCATGTGCCTCAGGAATCCTCAGACCACACATGCCAGTCTGTTCTTCTGATGTTTCATAAACTCTGAGTTACAATCAGATCCCTTCATTCTGTGTGCTTTGCGCCATTACACCATGACTTATAGTTAGTTTTCCCAAGCCTTTTCTATCATTAAATCATGGCCATAATTTGCCCCCTTTATGCCTCATTTAGCATCAGTTCCCAATTAGCTCTCTGTTCACTTAAGTCATGTCTACAAGCACACTCTGGTTCACAAATACTCTCCATTGCCTTTTTTGTCACTGCATCATCACTTGTAGCCTTCCCATCTCATTTATGTCCCAAGCTAAACGAACATTCAGCAAAGTTTTCGCGCCTTTCCACTGTGCCTCTTTTCACCCATATGGCCTATCAGACATTCCATTTAGGTCATAAGGACCATTTCTACTAGGATTAAGAGCCATTCTCCAACCTCACAAACAACTGCTCTGACACCTTAAGATCCATTCCTTATTGCTTGAATTGAGCTTCCTCTCAGCTATTGGCAAAAATAAAGTTAGGTGCAGAGGGGTAGTTAGTAGTGTATTACGCCTGAAATCTAATGATGATGTTCAGATTGTATTTTATCCTCATTTTCTCCTTACACATTTATTGGGGAAATTGATTTATTATTGAGAAGATCCTCTTCTAGAAGGTAGGAACATGCAGCGCGAGACTCCTCTCGGTGAGGCAAACTGGAAGCGGCGTCCTTTGAAATGTACCTTTGCTTATCTCCTCCCAGCGATGCCTGAAAGTGATGGCTATTGCGCAAGATACTTATCGGCTGTCTTTCAAGTTAGGCGTAGGTGAATCCTGGGGCCAGATCTCCTCTTCCTTTCATGCTGCTGTTGCATGTGGTTGAACTGGAAAACATCACCATCTCTTAATGAGATGCCCTGCTGAGTAGCTGGTAGGCAGCACACAATTCAGCAATGTGTAAATCTGTTAGTTATTTTTAAAAAAATATTTGAAAGTCATTCAGTAACATGAACTTTTTGCATCTCTTGCAGGAAAAAATAGGGTTTTCAAACTTCCTGTTAGACCAGTTTTATCCTTTCCAGGTAGACAAGAAATCTTTACAAACCATACTTCCAGTAACATACGTAAAGGCTGTCCATGGTGGGGAAGCCCTCACAAAGATTTATGCTTCCTTTGGTGACTTTTAGCAGGACTCCTCTTTTCACAGCATCCTTGTGGTAGCATTGGGCAAGGCAGGTTTGGAAGCCCATCTTTAAGTAAAGGTACCACAGGGTCTATTGCGCTCCTGTATTGGTAGAAAGATGACGACTTGCGCATAAGTCTGTCCTTTCTTGCTGTTTAACACGGCCTACAGCAATGTGTGTGCTGCATAGATGTTTTCAGGAGATCAAGGTACAGCACATTTGAAATGTTTCATTTAGAAATCACTGAGTACTGTGACCAACCTACACTTTTTAAGTTTTGTCGGGACAGCAGGCTTTGTGTTTACCCTTACACAAGAAATGATGGTCATGTGCGGACAGATCATGTAGTTACAACCATGCCATCAGCTTTTGGCTCTTGCCTAAATTCATAGAGTTCAGATAGAGTTGAAATCTGTTTTACTGGTAGTACAGTAATAAATTTGTGAATATTTGGGACCAAACAAACCGCTTATAGATTTTTTTCAAAATGTGTGCCCATTTCCATACCACCAGAGTGGTGACTTGTAGCATCCTATCACAGACAACTAAGGTGAGTATGGCTGCTCCAACGTCTTATCCAGCCACACGTCTCTCACTCTAGGTGATGCAGGAGTCAGTGAACATTAATTTGATCTTTTAATGTGTTGTGGGTCCTGGGATACTAACTATATCACCAACTGGATCTGCCAGTTGAAATGACTTTTCGGAAAGGGTGTTCACTTAAAGAAGAACTTTTTGATTGTCGTCTCTAGTGTGTAGTATGCAGCCATACACATGTACTTGATCAGAAGTGCCAGATACTCTAAGATAAGGCCCGCTGATGCCGTCCTACACCAAACTTGGTGCAATAAAGTGAAGGTCACCACGTATCAGAAATGAGTGGTCTCAATGATATGTGTGGTTTTGTTCATTGTGAATGCTTGTAGTTTACATATTTAGCTTTTCAGAAGACGATCTTAATTTTACCTTCTCCAGTTAAAGCATTTGAGGGTCTTGGTTTAAAATGTAAATTTTGATGGACAACGAGTCATGCTCCACTTTCTCTTCATTGCTGTACCATGTGGTGTGCAGCAGTCTAACACTTTTGCCTGCTTCGGAGGACTGCCTGTTGTGGTGTGCATATGCCCCCTCACGATGCACATATGTGTACTGTGAAAACCTGTCTAGCACAATCCACTATAACTTTATTAATCTTTCACCATCCTGGACCAATTTTGAGTGGTCCTAGTTGTTAACCTGAGTGAAGCTCCACAAAAGCAACATACAATCTTTTTTGAGGAAAATTAATTAAACTCAACACATTGCAAAACCAACTGGTAAGAATTCCTTACCCAAACAAAGCCCTTCATTGTAGGACAGGTCCTTCATGGATTTAGGAGGCAACCACTGGTCTTGCAGTACCGAGGATGTCCATGTTTGAATTGTACCTCACATTTGTGTTCACTGTGTTTTAGTTTTCAATGATGAGAAACTATGAGTAGTTACCAGAAACAGTTTCCTGCCTGTCCTTTGAAAAATCATTCTGCCCTTTCATGGAGAACAGAAAACACCGAAGACATGTTTGCTTCTATCCATTATGCAGCCTACACTGAATATATGCCTATGCATGTCTGTATAAAACCAAGAGCAACAGAGGACAGTTGTCACGTTGACCTGGCTATGAAGTTCCAAGAGCACAAAACCTATTGTGATAACCACTGTCCCTCTGTCTTGAGGCTTTAACTTCCAAATAAATTTTTTGAAGTAATTGCAATTGCACCAGATTGTAGAATCTGATATCAGCTACTTCTTGTAGAGGAACTCATGTAGTTCATAAAGTGTTACAGAAAGTAATCAAGCATTCCAAGATAGAAAGAAGAGGAATTAAATGCAGAGCTTCCAAAATCACAAAGCCGTTTAGATGTAAATCAAAAGCGAGAAGACATCAACGACCTGGACACATACATTTAACAAGTTGTCAACAATTGAGAAAGGGCGTCATGTAAGAAAATGAAAACAAATGATGGTTTGAAGCACATGCCTTCAAAGTTGTAGACAAGTTCTATAAATGCACTGTTTAGACCCAGCCCCTGCTCCTATTAATGATTTTATTGTAGTCTCAGTCTTTAAATCACTCTTTGTCTTAATTTGAATCCAGAGACAGTTCTCCGTTCCCATGTTATCTTTTTGCGTGACCGAAAGATGCGTGTGCAGTTCATGCTTTCTGCATGGGCATGTTTCCTCCTCTCACTTAGCCTGTGTTCTTTTTCTCTACAGCTTCTCACTATTGATGACAATTTCTGCGGCCTGGACATGAACGCTCCTCTGGGAGTCTCTAAGATGGTACGGGGCTTTCCTGTCTTTACGGAAGACCGTGACAGGATGACGTCAGTGATTGCCTATGTCTACAAGGATCATTCGCTGGCATTTGTGGGGACCAAGAGCGGCAAGCTGAAGAAGGTAGGAGACTGTGTTATACTATGCACCCAGTACTGCTTGGCACATGGCAGCGGCTTCAGAAAGTGTGATGCCTACATGATGTTTAACTGCTTACAGAGCATAGTTTGTCTGTCCTGCCTGAATGTCACCAGATGCAAACCATTGTAAATGTGTTGAAGTACATTTTCAAGAACCTTCCATCCAGGTGGCTACTTCTTGGTGTGTGAATAAGTCAAACTTCTCTGTGCTCTCAAATTAACCTTGATTAATAGTTTATGAAGGTCATTAGGGTATTATTGAGTGGATTACGTGGTTACAAACATGCTGTGGGTCGGAAATGACACTGAAGCATTGTAAGCCAGTAGATCTTGTACTTAACACTGCTAGTACTTGATAATGGCACTTATGTGAGGACCATTTCAATTTGTTCCAGAGAAAATGTTTGCACAGTTAACCCAATAAATCTGACCTGCGCCTATGGTTTCCTGGTAGACTTTCAGTGCATTAGAAAAATAGTGCTGTGTGTTTAGCACATCCTTAAAGGTTTGATGAATTTGAAAAGTTATAGAATGTTGACATGTTGAACAAAACAGAATCCTGGCGTTTTGCTGCAAGTGTTCCCGGTGGTGATTTCTGTTGTGCTATGCAGTTTGACAACTTGACTTGGAAATCTTTGTTGCCAAGCAAGGCGGGTAACCTCACTTTCACTGTTTCATACAAACAATTTATCGGATGCAGAGAGTTACCTAGTAACAATAGCTTTCTATTAATATTCAGCATGAACAGTATGCTCAGGGAGCTACAAATGTTAGTGTATGTTTTCTCTTTTCCTGCTTTGAATGCAGAAGTAACTTGTTTTAAATGCTTGAAATATACACATTTGAGTAACAAAGCATGCCTGTGCTTAATTTAACCAATTCATTTTATGAATCTTTGAGTCAATAAATATTCTTACGGCTGCATTTGTCATATTTTCTTTTTGGAGGTTTTATGCATTTTTTTTTTTTTTAGATTATTCTTCTCTAATTGTTTTATTTTGTGTTTTTTGGGACTAGAGAGTGAATACAAGTAGCATTGGAGGTAATTATTAGTGGTTCTCGATTTGTTAATGAACATGATACATGACTTGAGAGTTAGCATAACGTTTGAGGTATGAGGTAACGAAATGTCATTGTTAAATGTTTGAAATTGATATGTAACAATAACTAAAGCGTAAATCTATCAAATATGTGTGTGTGGGTGTGTGGATCACAGTAGATTTTCCTTCTCTTTTTAATGTCCAAGATCAAAAAGAAGAGGTTGGATTTATTCAATTTAGCAGAGTGACTGAGTACTCACGGCTGTCATGTGAAATTATTTAAGCAGAACTTCTTTGCAGATAAATGACATTTACATCTGCATCTGTTTTCCTTACCATACCTTTAGACAGAGAAGCCAAAGTCTAATTATGAAGACTTAGGCTTGGAGTAGGGAAGATGCCATCGAGTAATAGGGCAATTCTGTAGTTACCTGGCCTTGAGAATAATGAGTTTCAGATTGCAGGTTTGACAGAGAAGACATTTCAATGTTTTGGATGGGTAAAACAAAATGAAAGCAAATGCCAACTGTATAGCAGAACACATGAGAAAACTGGTCACACGAGCAATGCCACGGTTAACCTTTTCCACAAATTTTACACAACAAATCTGGGTTAACCTTAAGGAGTGAGAATATGGACATGTAATCTGAGCAGCACCAATGTCTCTGCCCCTCAGAAAAGTTCATGACATACAGAGTTCTCTAAATGTGCTGTAACCTTACATGGCGAAATAACACATCTGTCAGTTTTAATCTCAGTTGCCCAGTATGTATGCTTGTAAGATGTTTGGGAATAAAGAAGCCAAATGATGAAATAATAAATAGGTAGTAAGTGTGGTATACACCCAGCTTAAAATATGGCCAAGCTTACGTGAGCCTCCAGGAGGGGAAACTGACTGCAGAAAGTTCACGCCTGGATCTCTCTTCGGCATGAAAGCTATGGGGATTCTTCCCCTATCTCAGTGTTCATGTGATGAGTAACTCTTGAGGGTGTGTGATATTAACCTTACCAATATCTAGGTGGCGTGAGTATACTACGTTCTACACAAATGTGAAATCAAGATTTTTGCACTTAAATAAATGTCTTAGTGCTTAATTTGAGCCGGTGGTTTCCACTGCTCGGCACCAGCACTCTATTGTCAGTACCAGCACTTATGGCAGTTTGCCACATGGTGGAGCTGTCTGTCTGATTTAGGTATGAGCACAACAACAGCTGTTTATAACAATATACATTAACAGTGACTAATGCATGCCACCCCAGCAATTCCTGTATCTTTGGGGGCCTGGAATAGAATGAATTATCATGTTTTTAAGAGTGTGATGGTTAGTAGTTGTGTTGGCACTGCCATTGGCAGCAGTAATGGGTGGAGCAAGCTGCAGTTCCTCCTGATGAGGGCCCTGGCACCATTTTTAAACAAATTAAGCACTGAGTACTAAGCATATTAAAGTTGCTGTGCCTTTCTTCTGGCCAGACATTCTCCTTTTCACTTCTGCAGCCAGACAGGAGACATTTAATTCTTTTCTTCCTCCAATTTTCTGGTAATACAGTACATAGAAGAACTTGATGTGTATTGGTTGCACACGCTATTTGTGCCAGTGTTATGGAGCCAAGAATTTGTCTGCAGAAGCAAGCGACACAAGTTCCTAACTTGATCAAAACTGTAACATTTTATTTTTTGCAAATCACCTCATCTTTCTGTGTCTCAGGTACTTGGAACATGAAAAACTGCAATATTTCAAAGATGGCAAATATGGTGCAATGATTGTACTGACATAGGTGCCGTTACATTTTCTATCTCCATCCTTTGGAGATGTAGGAAACATCTCTTCCTGTAGGATCAATTTCCTGATTGGTGACACTGATTAGACTAGCCTTAGAACCCCCTGAAACAGCCTACCTGCTGTAAGTAAAACAGTGTACATTCACAGGTACCTATATATATTCCATGAATCCTTATAATCAATACAAACCTTTTGTTCTCTGGCGGTCTGGACACGCACTCCTCTTTACATAACACTGCATCTTGTTTCCATGCAGTACGTGTGTTTACGGCTGCCTGCCTTCTTACGTTAAAAGTTTAACTTGAGGAACCCTGCCTGAGATCACACACATAAGACATTATTTTTATGTATAATTGGATGAACCCGAGAGAGGGTGAAGGAAATAATAATGCTTCATCCAGTACAACCCTCCCCTCCTTTCGTTTGATGAACGTGACAGTCTGTAGCAGAGCGCTAATGAAGGAGCCTCATTTTTTTTGCCTTAACATCCTGGCGGGTTCTTGTTAATTGCAGAAAAATGCAGTGATCCCTTGGTATTTACTCTATATGCATGGTTTGGTTTGAGAATCTAGGAGAAATTAGACATTTTGTAGAGGTTTGATGTTCCCGAAAGACATCTAAGTACCTGACAGTTTTGTGTATGTCAAGTATGATGAGGATTGTTTTTTTTATTTATTCCTGTCAAGTGACAAGTCCCTGACTCTGCTTTAAGAAAAGGCATTAACTAGGATGTTTCTGGACACTTCTGCTACGTCAGATGAGGCACACCTATCCAGGGATCTTCTATAACTTTACAGCAAAGTTGAATCTCTAGGTTCAGGGTCTGCCTCAGATGTGCGAAGTCCATTTTTATTCCAGCTTGCATTCTTTGAACTTTGTTGAGTTAAAATCGTCTTTATATCAGTGTCTGTCATGAATCTCACAAGGAAAGACAGGCTAAGGGAGGAATGCTTATCGTTTACATCGAACCAACATGGGATAGTTGGTCTTTAAGCATCAAATGGGATGCCCTGTTTGTATTCCAACATTTTGTTGAAGTTGCTCTGGGTATTGACCAACATACTGTTGACAATTATTATTGACTATTGAAATCTTTCTTCCTTCAGAGGTTCTCCTCCCTGTTTACAAGTGTAGATATCAGATCCATCCTTTATTTCTTTTCTAATGCCTTGTTCAATGGTCTCTGTGCTTCTCTGTTAAACACCAGTCTGCCCTTCCATTTCTCTTCTTAAATCAGATTTTTCGTTCCCCAATTCCTCTTAATGCAGAGGATGCACGTACATTATTTCTGTTCTTAAGCCTGAGTGAAGGATCTCAATTTTAGTTTTATGAACATGTTGGAGGTTGTCTGTTTCTTTTCTACCATCAAAGCTGCAACCAACCGCTTATGCTTCTATTATCCAATTACACAATTACAAGCTCTCCATATCTGTTAATATGCCACATTAGAGGTCCTTCATTTCTGGTCTCAAGTTAGATTGGAAATATTAAATTCCTATCCTAATTCAGAATGGAGGACCACAAAGTATGCTTTATTATCAAAATGGCAGTTGTCCTTTTGAGCTTCAACACCCAATGGAAAGTCTTTCACGTTTCTTTTAACATCAGAAGTGTTTTCCACTATTTCTGTTCTTGGCCCAGTGAGTGGGTCCTCCATTTCAGTTATAACTCTCAATTGGAAGTGTTCAAAGTCATCTGTTCTAACACCCAGCCCGTAATTGTGTATTTTTGGTCTAATAGCGCATTTGAGGTCCTCTGAATTTGATCTCAAACCAGGTCATCTGTTCTGCTATTTCTTCTGGCCAGACATTCTCCTTTTCACTTCTGCAGCCAGACTGGAGACATTTCATTCTTTTCTTCCACCAATTTTCTGGTAATACAGTACAGTTGTTTCACCATTTTAGGGGTCTTTCGTCCTCTTTTTACGCCTTTTCACTTTGAAATCAAATTGGTGTTTTTTTTTTTTTTTTCAAAACCAGATTGGTAATCCATTTATTTTTCTAAAACAGATCAGAATCCCTTCATTTCTCTTCTTCAACCAGGTTAGAAGCCTCTATACTTTGTCTAACCCAGATTGAAGGTTTTTAATTTGCCTTCTTACTCTAGACTACAGACCTTTCATTTATTTTCTTAAACCAAATTGGCATCACCCATATCTATGCAGCCACCAGATCGGGAAACTCAAATGAGCTTACTGAATCCGAATAGACGTCTCCCATAACTGCCCTGGATCGAGAGAGGCGTTTTTTCATTTTCTTGAAACCAAATTAGTGATGTGTTGTTTTTGTAATACTAGGTTTGAGGTCATTGGTTTATCTACACACATAATATAATTTTCTTTTATATTATATCTTTTTGGCTTTTCACATCAATGTATAGTGCTGTGCAGTTGTTCTGCTTCTGTCACACCATTTTACATTGTGTTGTGCTAATGAAAATGATGGAGAGTCCTGTACGTTGGTTACTTTCAGTAATGGAAATTCATTGCAATTCTTGCTTCTTGTTGAGGACCTGAAGATGAATATTGTTGGGCCTCCTGTAGTTCCTTTGATGGAACTATTTTCACTTTCAAAGTGTGATCTATATTCTGTCCACTTTATTCCAAGTGCATTGTGCTCCACGGCACCTGTATTAAGGAGGAAGGGATAGCTGTGATGGAGAAACCCATCAGGCAAACTCTAAATCATGCTCTTAATCTGCAGCTCTGTGGAAGAAAGGAGCACGAGAACGAATATTCAAAATGATTTCTGAAAGCCCAACAACATCTGCTGTGTCATGAAGCGAAAACAAGGCGCACCTGGTCGGCCCAGTCACTGCAACAAAGTTGCATTTTGTATGGACGGTAACAATTTAAGGTCTGGGCACCAATTGCAAGATTTGTGATCGGTGCCCGTCACATGACCCCAACCCTTCCCACATTCTGGTCCTTATCATCCAGCCCCAACCTGACCCTAGTTCATGAGCTTAATTGAAAGTGTCTGTGGCACATTGTCATGTGTAAGGATGCATGATGAATGCTTGTTAGGGACTGACTCAGGAACTGGCCACAAACGTGCTCACACTTTACACTCTTACATACATGACCAGTTGGTCAACTGGTATGTTCTAAATTGTATGTCATAAGTTGTATGTTGTGTTAGCCGTGTCACATTTGTCCTTACGGCTATTACTAATAATAATTATGTAGTTTACATCATGAGCATACATGCATCTTTGCATTCAACGGTTTGGAGCCAATTGGGTGGACCTTTGAAGGATAAGTGTCTAACTCAGCCATACTGGACTAGTAACCTACTAGCTGGAAGTCACACACAAACATCTGCAGCAAATACACAGCCCACTGAGACACGTTTTACATGAACAATGTTGCAAATTAACTGCTTCCCTCTATCTTTACTGTATGTAAATGAAGAAGGTGCACTTTTATTTTTGAAAGAGGGGCTATCCCGAGTTTACAAATTTGTCCCAGTTGATAGTTTGCAATCTGATCATAGCAAATGCTGTAGTGTATTGTCAGCACTACAGTGCACTACTGCCACCACTGCACCTCCATAGTGCAAGCCGCGGTTGTAAATGTGAAACAAGAGTGACTCAACAGAGGTGCAAGTTTACTCGATTAGACTGAATTGCAAATGTGGTGTCTAGAAGAAAACACTTTGGAAGAGGAGAGATTTTATTTTCTTCTCCTTGAGGTTCACTGGGAGGGAGTTCCAGAGGTTAGGAGGTGGAGGTGAAAGGTACCGGCCTACCAATTTTGTGCTTTTTTTAAAAAATATTCAATTAGTATTGACTGTGATATTATTTAGTACTTGAATTGCTAATCTTCAAAGTTAATTCAAGCAAAAGAAATTACTTGGGTGTGAATCAATTAATTGTTCAATACAATAGATGAGTGATGCATTTTCTTGTGTTTTACTTGTAAGCGGTGTCCAGCCAATAGACAAGCTCTGCACACTGGGCGACAATGAACACCTCAGAGGACAGCGATACGGACGCTGCAGTGTCGCACTCAGTATAAACATATCACTTACAGTACAACACAAATCCTGCATTAAGGGCAGCATGCACTTAGATCCCAGGGCTGGAATTGATTCAGGGGGACCATCTGTCCTGCGTCTTAATGGAGGCGCCATGATTGAATAAGCAGATAATTTGTCTCTGCTGCCCGTGCACCACAACTGTCACCAACCCTACTACGCTGGGTGTAGGCATTTTACATCAAAAAGCTGATACCCTGGTGGAAGTTCAAGCGGTGGAGTAAAGCATGTTATTTACTTCATCTAGTTCATGCAAAGAAGCATTTGGACAAGTCCAGATCTGATGTGATTACAATTCCAGTTGCCTCTTGTAACACGTTCGTGCTGTCTTTGTGCACTGGCTATACCTGGTATGTTTTTTTTCCCCATTAATGGCTCCACAGTCTCCAATGTGGTATGCATTCTAGACATGAGTACATTGGGTTTTCCTAAGTCAGTATGTCTAGAAAGTCGGCCCTTATTTGTCTTAAGTGCTAATTGGCATGCTCATTTAAGCAGCAGATCTTCTCTTGTTTTTGTTCCACTGGCCACACATAGATTGAGGCCAAAGGCCTATATAGCACAACTGTATCTAGTAAAATCGGTTTCTAATTGGTTAACTACAACCCTTAGTAGGTAAGATAGCTTGGTGGGCTGATGCTCCTGCTGCTGAGACCTATATGTAGCCTGTGAGATTCAGGTCCGTATCTGCCTTTCATGCTTGAGAGCTAGCGGCAGTAAACAGCATTAGCTTTGGTAACAGTAACATTCGTTCAAGTGCCTGCAGATTGAGCTTTCCAGCCCTATGTAAAAATAGGACTATTGTGCATGATAATCCTTTGTAAATGTCTCCCGTAAGCAGCATTATAATTATGCACGGTTTTCAATGGTGCTGCTCCAAAGCGTGCCTCAGAACAGTCAGTGATGGCGGGAACGTCTGTAACCGGAGCAGCGGGACACTTCCGGCCTGGAAAAGTGGGTCCACCCATACAGCAGTAATGGCCTCCCCGCAGTTCTCGCCAGGTCTCTTATAGGCGGACTCTCTACTTCCCATTACTATCCTTCGAGGAATTAGCGTCATGTTGCGTCGTCAGCTCAGGCCTCATTCTGCCACTCCTTATTGCCGATGATGAAAAAGAGAAGCGATTTAACTGTCAAAGGCTGGGTCTAATGGCCAGACGGACGGCCGGCAGAGGCCCAGAGCACGTGCTAGATTAATGCCTCTTCCAGGAGCTCTCTAAGTGCTTCTTGTGACTGTCGTCGCGAATGAGGTCCATTGCCGCCTGACCCTTCTGGCGGGGGATGGTATGAGTGCGATGATTTAATTAATTCTCTTGTAATTTAATCTTTTTCTGTGAGGAGAAACTTCAGGACTGATTGCTTTAGGAGGACCTAACCTCACCTCACCCTTTAATTAAGATCTTACCACAGCTCTTCTGCATCCAGTATTCAGGACTGTGCTCATCCAGATGTGGTTTAATCATCGCAAGATGGCTCACTCGGGGGGTATCATGGTGGCTGGGTCTCCTAGTGATAGTCCTGCTGACCCTGAAGGAAAATCGGGAGCATTTCTGATAACCATGTGCTTCTGAAATGACACACTATGGTTGCAGTAGGTTCAGCCACATCTTGGTTCGACTGATGTTTCTCCAGTTCTACTAGCCATTCAATGCCCTGCATCCTTTGGGGATGCCTTGATTTCCTTAGCGGCCATGCAACCTCTGCTGTAGCAGGGGCAACTGGGAAATAATCCCCCAAACCCCAAGTTTTTTTTTATTCTTCTTCAATGCCATTATTCCTATTTAGTTACTGCACTCTGGGTGGTCAGAGAAGGGTTGCAGTAAGAGATCTTATTCACCCAGCTTTTCTTCCGTAGGAACACAGGACCCCATGAATGGTACTAAGTGCATTCTGCAAGAAGCAACTTGTTTGTAAGGATAATGTGGTTTTATACAGTGCATGCTGTGGCAGAGACCGGCATTTCAACTCTGCCTTACCCGAGATCCTCATCCTAGCACTCAAAGTTGAGGCATTAGGTAGGAGTCCTTGGACATTCTACTCCAGGACAACAAGGCGTTTGGTCAGAGCTACACTTGGCTAGATTGACTATGTGGGCTAGAGGTAAAGCATTATGCTAGCATGTACACAATCATGAATGCACACACATGCTCCTTTTGAATTTTGCTAGTGATCCAGAACATCCTTTGAAACTGTTGTCACATATGGATTTGTCACCAGTGAGTGGTCAGAGTTATCTGAGCCGCTTACAAACCCTATATGTGGCATGGTTTATATTTCTATCACTACCTGCCTACATCTGTGGTCATATTGCCTTGTGACGTTTAAACTTTATAGCTTTCACATCCAGTATTCAATTACTGTTTTGAAAATTGAATATGGGGTGCTATTATTTTAGATTGCAAATGGTTGGCTACATTGACAGTCAAGCTGGTTAGATTCCAAATGTTCGGGTCTTTGCTAAACCACAGTTATTCACGATTTCTTTGAGATGATTTTTTCTCAGCTCGGTTGTTAGTTGCACTTGATGTGTTATACTTTGTCTCAGCTTAACTGTCTGGGCAAGATAAATGTGGTATATGCACGATGCCTGGATAATACAAATGTTTTGGTGCTTGGCCTTCCTTACACCCGGATCTCCCTGTGCAGATGATTCACAGTGTTGTAGACTGCAGCAGGAGCTCGCGTTCAATAACAAACCCTATGAACATATCCAATTGGTTTGACAAGTTGGATTAAAGGGACCCAAAGCAGGGAGCATCTCACTCCATCGTGGAATGAATACCAGGGTGATCTACACAGTCTGAGATTTGCACTTGGATTCTTCGAATATGGGATCAAACAGGGGGATCTTTCTCCTCCCTGTACAAATCCTGATTCTGGGGCAAACTCTGGTTTGTGCCTCAATCAAGATGATAACTTGGGCAGTAATTGTCCACCAAAATGGAGTTTTTTGCACAATCTATGCCAGGTAAAACCTGGCCCAGATTGACCAGTCACACACTATACATTCCAAGTTTGCAGACTTTGAAAGTGGGAAAGCACGTGCAATTACTGCCTTATTCCCCCATCTGAGGAGCAGTAACTGCATGCATAGTAAATACCACACCGGTCAGTATCCACAATGGGCACAGTCACCACCATGGGTTGCATGGAAAGCGGAATGAGCTCACGTGTGCCCATGCTGAGAGCATATTCGTAATTCGTATACCAGGAGCTGAAATGTACAAGTGCTGTTCACGTTTGATTGGCCTAATTATAAAGGATATTGTATGGGAATTCTCCAGTCAGTATGAAGTTGTGCTGACAATGAAAATGACTCAATTGACAAAAACTTCATAACAAATATGTTTTTACAACAGACATTTCTAGACAATGACCACGCCATGAGCTTCATTTTCATGTATAACTACAGTTTCAGAGCAAATTGGGTTGACGCGACAGGAAAGCATGATGAAGGAGCTTGTTATCGCCTTCACGTCTGCGTCATTGTGTACTGCAGACGCGAGGAGAGCCTGATCAATACCATACACTTAAGTAGTCTTGGCTTCCGAGTGCTCCCGGACACACGGCGAACCATTAATGTGGCACTGATGGTGCAGTGCTTGACCTATGCTGCAAATACGGGCAGGAACTACTGCCTTTGAAACCAGTTGGAATTGTTACATCTATTCTATCAAATAGTTGGAGCAGAGTAATAATAATAATAATACATTAATTGTTTCTATTTTTTTGTGAAAACTCATGCCAGGGAAAAAATTATTTCTATACTTCACTCAATTTACACATCAGCTAGTGCCTTAAAGGAATACATAGATGAAGTATTATATGCAAATCTCCATACAAAGTAATAGTTTATAATTTAAACAATTCTTTCTCAATTCAACCCTAAAACCATTGAAGTGGAGGCAGCAGGACTGGAGGCAGGCAACGGATTGCAGGTATTTGTGCATTATACTACAGTGGCGGAAGGAACCTTGAGGGGGGCCCCCTCCACAGTTCCTGGAGGGCCCCTCCTCCGGACTCACGCAGGAGCTCTCAGGCTAGGTTACTGTGCTTCGGGCCCCCTGGAGCTCGGACCCCCCTGCACTGCGGTATCTGAAAGAGCCTCTGTTTCCTAACTGGAAATTGGGAGTGCCTCAAAGCTTTACCGGAGGTGGCATTATGTGGTAGGCTTATATGTTGATTCCTAAGCAACACATAGATAGACATGTGCATGCACATGTGCTCACACACCTTCTCTCTCACTTTCCCTGTTTCTCCCTGAATGCACAAGATGGTGACCGGGTGTGAACTCATTGCACAGCAGTGAGCATACACTAAACAGGGCCAGAGACTGGAGCAGCTGGCTGGGCCTTAGACAGGCAATCGTGGCCCAGAGGCTACCATGGCTGAGATGGCTTCAAAGCACCCCAAAGTCTTTGAACGTTTCATGTGCTGTTTAATGAAATGGTGGCCTTTTACCTTATATTATTTTAAGTGAGAGTTAGGGAGCGGCTGTGAGAATAGATGCAGTACTGTGAGGCCGCACCACCATGGAATGTCAAGGTCTGTATTTCTGCTACTAACACTCACTGCAAGCACCCTCTGCTGCTTGTGCTCTGGGCGCCCAGTTGTAAATATGAATGTGTCTGTGAACATTACGCACTCCTTCCTAGAAGGGAAAATTCAAGGACCAGAAACCCTGCTTAGTGTCAGATTTAGTAAGGCCTTATTTATCAGGGCAGCACCTTTTAGAAAAAAATATCATAATAACACGTATTAAATGTTTTTGCTTTTGGCATAGCTGGTGTGCTGCGCAAACATTAATCAATGTGTAATTGTTATTTATTTGAATGCTTGTGAATGCCTAGGCTTCAGTAGAGCACAGGGTGTGAAAGGAAGTTGACAAAAAACAAAAGTCAGTTGAGAAAGGATCCCTAGACTAGATCTTTGGACTGTTATGGAAAAACTCCAGTTGATCAATATTGGGCGAAACATTACCTTTTTTCATCTGTGGATTTATAGTCAAGGGACAGAGAAGACTTATCTGGCAACTGAGTCCAGTAAATTCCATATGAAATAAGAAAACCGGAGGCTCAGTCGGCTATGGTCATTTGTGCATAGTTCACGTACATTGCGCGCCTGGACGTGTCCGTGCCCTTACGTTGCGTAAAGGTGGGACGCCACGTGCACAAGGAGCCTTGAGACTGACCGGAAGGACATCTTGAACAGTGCACTTTCAAGAGATAACGCGGGGGCTTGACGTGTAATCTGTCCCTGTTTTTATTCATCGCTTGCTGACGCTGTTTGTATCTATGCCTTATTTTTCCGATTCTGCGGAGAACCTTAGTGAAAAGGCTGTTGTGAGGCAAGTTCATAATGAAATAAACTTTGCATTGTCATCACCTGTTCTAATTGATAATGATAGTTTCGGCTGCTGGCTGGCACCGCGCCAGGCGCCGAGGGGTGGTAAAATGATGCCGCGGCCTCGGGTTGTAGCGGCGCTTCTGGGGGAGTGAGGCACACTGAGCTGTCAGGTGCACGGCGACCCGCCGCGGGGCACGCCACCTCCCCGGCCTTGTGCTACTGCCAGCGTGAGTCTGCTGTTCCGGTTTCCTGCTGTCATGGCACATGTTGCCACGCACACACTGCAACACTTCACTGCTGCAGTCTTTCCTGTCGTGTTCACCTATGTACTCGGCATCTCACGGCTATTTTGAGGGCCGTTAAGCGAGCAAACCAAAGGAGACATTTGAACACAACATACAACTGTGGGGTTACTAAGCAGCACCGCCTTCAGTTAAATTGTGCTGTACATTTGTGCAACGTATGCTATGCTGACGGCTTGTGTAGTCCTACACTGCTTCAGAGCACTGCGGGGAAACATATGAGAGAAAGCAGGGACCTGATCAAGTAAGACGGTTTGGGTGAGACGGCCGTTCTCTAGACTTGAAACTGTCCAAAGTCACATGGTGTTTCACCCACTGTTGGTTTTCTCCCCTTTGTGTTCTGGTTTGTGCATAACTCGCGTTTTATTGCAAAGGGCCCAGCTACAAGATTTTCAATGCAAAGGCAAGATGTTGCCTCAAAAAAGGCAATCACGACTGGGGCAGAGTCAGTCCCAAAACAACTACGCCAATAGGCAGGACCTCTGGAATTATGCAGCAGGCAGGGGCGTAGCTTGTCAGTAAGATTTGGGGGTGGTGTGAGTTTTAGATTTCCTAACAATCAGGCTGGCACATAATGTTAAAATACGTTACAGGGCAATCAATGAGCATGAAAGAGGTTTAAGGAGCAGCGAAAAATGAGAAGAATGCGGATTGGTAAGGTACTAAGTGAGGGAAAGCACATTATTCTGTGAAAAAATCAACAGTTTTAAAGTCTTTCCAACAGGGCCGGGCTGGCGGTAGCAGGCATTGGGCGTTTTCCCGGGAGGCTGGAAGAGTGGGGGGGCCGGTTTTGCAGCAGTAGTGGCTTGTTTTGCAGCAGTGCTGGGAAGACTCAATTATGTGGCTACATTGACTAAATTATGTGGCAAGCAAGGCACATTTTACGGCATAATGTGCACATATTCTAATGGTATTACGTCATTATTTTATCATTTTTGCACATTGTAGCACTGCCTGAGCAATGATTTCACCTTAGAGTACGTTTAAAACACAAATACATCAATAAGGAATTTAAAGTGAACCAGTCAGTCATTACAGAGAGCTTTCCAATGCATGGCGACAAGGGTCCCCACGCTTTTGCTAACCTTTGATCCGTTTGAGCTAGAAACAGTTTTTAAATTAAAATCTGCAGATTATGCAGCATATGATGGGCTATGTGGCAAATGCGGCAAGTCCATATTTATGCAGAAAACGCTGCAGCTGCAAAATCTCGTAATTCCATTGGCCCTGCCAATAAGCCCGTGCCTCTGAAGAGCTAGTGTGGCAAGGAAAGAGTCAGTTCCATGTCAGGTAATTCTGTACCCCAATTTCTACCTCTGTAATGACACCCTGTTAGTGTTTCACAGGCTTAGGCCCGTCTACAGTGTTCCAGACTTCCAAGTGGGCCACCAGGCTACCTAACTCACCAGGCCTCAGTGGCTATAGTGCCCCCACTGGATCCCTGCCAGTCTGGGCTCAGCCCAGGTCTGTTGCCTCTCTCCTCATTCATGAAAGCTGCAGCCCATCACAAATCCAGAAGCCACCAGGGTTACAGTCGGAGCCGCCAGAAAGCTCTCTGTATTAATATTTCGGCGCCTCTCGGATGAAATCTAATTAAAGTGGTGACCCAGCTGTGTGCAAATCTCTCTGCATTTGTCATGCTGATGGAAGCAGAATGATTTAGGGTGGAAGGGAACAGTTTACGGGGTCAAAGGGAAATAAGTGATATGGCAGTTGTTTCCAAATTCTGCCCATAGCTTCAGAAAAAGTTGATATTTCAAGGTTTACTCGTGAACTAACGAAGCAAGAGTAACTTTTTTTTTTTTTAGAAAGTGTTTCTGATCGCGGTTTTTGCAGTAAATGACGTTTTATTAAATTATAATCCTCCATAGTATCTGTGACGTCTGCGACTACAATTACTGTTGTATGTCTTGGTCTTAACATGTCTAATAGGACTGTTTATTTTCACAACGTGTTCTTATCAAACATATGCTACTATCCAAGCATACATTCAGATTAGGGAAGTGAAAGGGCATCACATAGCAGAACAAAGTATTGCCGAAAAAATGATCATTATAATTAATTTTAAACACATCACCTACAGACATATGATTGATGTTGGCGATCATCACTTTCTCATGATGAGATATTTTTTTCTTTTCTTTTATCCATTCCTCTGGTTTTGGAGCATTAGTTTTTTTCCCGATTTCAGACAGATCGTTTTATTTTTTGCTAGAAGGCCCCTAAAACGCCACCTCTTTTCCTGTAGCCATACACCTTTGTAGGTGCGGACGATGTGTACCACCAGCAATAACTGGAAAGGTAGACATTTTTTTCCCAATCACAATCTTGCCAATTCACCGTATTATAAGTAACAGGAGTTGTAACCATCCAGTTCACTGGTACATTCAGGTAGATTCTAACAGGTTTCAAACCTGTCGACGACAGTGCACACGCATCCCTCGGCAGCAGAAGCCCAACCCACTGAGCTGTTTACCAGTTGTGTCCCTCACTGACTTCAGGGTCAAGGGCCAACAGTGAAATCTGCCAGCTGCTTTGAAGATCCCTGCCCTTTCCTGGAGTGGACTTCGGAACATCCGCCTGACAGTAAATCCCTGCGTGTCCCCCGGTGCCATGATTAATTCCGGGGCCTTTGCTCTGACCCGGTTGCCACGCTACCGTCGGTGTATTCGCAGCGCTAATCCCAGTTGTAGGCCTCGGTTAATGCTCGCGGAGTGCCGGCTCCCCTGCAGGCATGTGGCGCTCAGCTGCCTTCTCCGGTTTCCCGCGCATCGCAGGGAAGCCTCAGGCTGGCATTTTAATGAAAGGTCCGGCTGCCCTTGGTGGCGCTGGTCTCTTGCCCACTTCCTTCTCAGTCCATCTGCCTTCTTCGGATTCCTTTCTCGCTTTCTGGTCTTTTCCTTAAATGACTGCTCTCATATGGCTCAGGTCTATTGCTTGGCCGGAAGGGACTTTTCTATTGAAAAGCATCACTGGCCAATTATATGGCTTCAATGCAAGGTTGGATACCTGTAGGCGTGGTAAGTTTCAGCTAACTTGCTTTTATTGTTTTTTTTTTATTTCTCTTCTTTTGGCCTGTGCTTTTCATTATTTCCATGATATCCCCGCCCTCGGTCATTTGTTCCTCCCCCCACACGTCCCAATCTCTGTCCCTTTTGAGTGTCACCCACTCTTAAGCCTTCCTGTCACAAGTGCCTTCCCTCTCCTCTCTATTTCATTCACAACCTTGTCCCTGCAGCTCTTTCGGCCCCCGCTTCTTTCATTACTCTGACATATAGTTAAGAACCTGTAATAGTTCAGGATGGAGAAGGTTTATTTTACATACCCCCCTATGCTCAGTGACTGGTAAAGCGTCACTTACACAAAGCCCCTGTGCATAGGTGCCCTTTCACCCCCGTTTTGCAGGAAGCCTGGCACAACCCCTGCGCCAGCTGCTGAGGCCACCTCTCCTGGCAGGATGCTGCATGCCACGGTATGTTCACCAAACCAAGACACCTCTTGTGCTGGGCCTAAGGTCAGACCCTTGGTGTTTGGTGCAAGTTGGTGCTGTTTGTCCTCCTGACCCACCCAGGCTACCCCAAGGATGGGTCCTCGTGGAGCCTCAGTGACTGACCCTAAACCCGTAAGACAGAACCCTGGGGTACCGCCCACATTACCTTCAGTTTGGTGTTACGGCGCCAGTTGTTCTGTAGACACATTACAGAGACTACTCGGCTCCAAGGATCCTTTAAGATGCTCGGTGAGATTGTGACACATCTTCCAGACTACAGATTGTTAACAAGCAATTTCGAGCTATCAGTATCTGTAGTACTGCTGCTCACGGCATGGTAGCGGGTCCCTGTCAGGTCCTGGCACTGCTGATGTCTTTGGTGGCAACAATTAGCAGCCTGGTCTAAGCTTAGTGACATTCAGATGCCCATTGCACCTTCCCGTGAGGGTATCTCTCCATCACATCTGGGTCTATACTAGTAGTAGAAGCCAGAATGCCTGAAATTAGTCAAGCCCAAGTGCTCAGAGGTCTGGTCAAGTTTGCTGCCCCTGACTGGTCTGAGCACAAACACATACTGATAGCTGGAGAATAACTATCTACAATTGTAAATAGGTAGCTTTTGCTCCAATCAGCCAACAGTGGTGATAAGAGCTATGAAGCAGTGAATTAACAAATGACGGTGCACTCCACATTTTGATGTCTGTCTTCCACTGTAAACCCAGGCTTTTTAATAAGCCTTTACAAGGTCAAAAGTAAAGGAAAGTCCTCCAGATCAGTCTTAATCGGCCAATTGTTATGTTCATTTACTGCGCTCTTTAACAAAGGGTATAATTATAATACCAATTTAACTGTATTTTATGGTGTATCATAACCTTGTATGTAAACACAGCCAAGTACAGTATAAGCCTGGTATGCACTGAGTGTACACACTCTTGATGCACACTCAGAGTAGTGGCTACACGTGATACCGCTGGATGAGTACATGTGAGTACACTAGTCAAGGAGAAAGACATGCATGTAAGAGTATAAACACATATTAGCAAGGTAACCAAAAATGGGTCCTTTGTGTCTCCAGAAAAAGGTGAGCCTATTGGCACTACAGTGGCATTGCAACGCTCCCTGAATTCTAAAGTTATGGTCTCCTCTCTGTCCACTGTCCCTGCATTCCCATGAAAACCTTTCAGACAATCACTGGAAACATCTGACGATGCTGTGTGTCCAGTCCAGGCCCCTGGAGCAAGAGGAGAGCCTGGGTGTATTTACATATCAGATCACACAGTGGTTCTGATGAGGTAAGGATCCCCAACAAATTGGTCATTAGTGCAAACTATGGATAATGAGTGGTGGTGCTTTGAATTTCTAAAGCAAAGCAACACGTAACAGTCCCATTCTGCTCTATATGAAGCCTTGTAACAGTTTAGAGGGCAGATATGCAACCAAGGTTATGGGACACTAATACATGAACTCCTACATTGTCCGTTATGCGTTTTTAACCTGCGCCAAATGTGCTTGCAGCCAAATACCCTGATCCCCCTCTGTGGGTCTTAGGGATAGAACCCACAATAACCCAGGCAAGATCAGCAGCTCCACCGTAGGCCAACAACACTGTGTCCACTGCAATCATCTCCATGGCCACTCGAGCCCTTCAGGTCTACATTCTCAAAGGAAGGTAGTGACCCGCTGATCGGCCATCTCGAAGGAGAATGGCTCGTATCCCCTGTAGTTACACTCAAGCTGTGAGCGATGGGGGTGCTACTGTCTGTGGGGGCCCACCATCCCCTAAGATGCTAAAGTGTCCTCTGTGAGCAGGTTTGGAAAGGATTTGGAGAGGGGCCAGTACACTAATATGCAAAAATGGCATCTATGACACTTATGAAGAGAAGGCCATCTTCAGCCTCTCACAGGTTATCATAAATTAGACCGTGATGCGAGGATTGCATTTCAGCCCAGTGCCCAGTGCTGCACACATCTGCGCTTTCCTTCAGCAATAATGGCTTGGAAAGATGAGGCAATAAAGGTTATGATCGCTGTGTTTTAACCTCCTGCCCCCATTTTATTTCACAATGGAGATTCTCAGCAGTGCTACGAGAAAAAAGAAAATACTGCATCCCAATCTCTGAAATAATTTACAATTTATTAGAGCTCAATTGAATTGGCTACCGTTTTCGGTCATTAAAATTTCAAGGGGATTTTTTCTTTGTCCATGGGGCTGGAGTGCTTTTAAATTTTATAGTTGTGGGATAGCAAATGGAAAAAGATTAATTAAGCCGACCTCCACCCCTGACCTTCTGTAATACACTGTAATTCAGGGAATCGTTCAGACTTTGCATGTTTGTGCTGAGGTTGGAGGGGGCAGGCAGGGACAGTTGCCTCCGATGCAGAATTGTTTATGGTACCTTAGCGTGCCGTATTCAGTAAAAGGGAGAAAGGGCGTAGTCTCAGTTGTCACTTCCTGTTTCCAACACTGACATCCCGAGTGTCATCAGTGTGTCTTATACATCTGGGTTGTAGATGTGATTCCCCAGAGTGGACCAAGCGATTGTACAAAAGAAAATGTCCACTGGCAGCTCAGACAAGGCAGCACATAAGAAGTGGTGTCCCACCCTGGACTTTCTGACACCAATAGGCTCAACTGTGTTCGGCTGGAAGTAAGACTTAACGGAAGTGAATCTGGCACAAAGACACAAACAAAATGTTTTTGATGATTCAAGACTCTCCTGAGATCTACTCAAAGAGGTTCTGAAGGCTTGGGGACTCATAAGACCCATCCAGGTCACATTCCAGAGGGACCATGATATCTCCAAGAGCATGTTAGCTTGCTTTTCAACATTTCAAGTAATCTGGGGTTGTGGCTCATATTGGAGAATCTTTCTAGCACAATGTCATCTTGTTGGCTAACTGTGGTATGTTTCTCTGTGTGGACTGCATTGTAACGGACAGCTGTTGGGTGAAAGTGATATGTGAGAGATGTGTGTGATACAGTGTGCCAGAGAATGGAATATAAGAACGTTGGGGCATTTCACCACCACCAGTCTTCTGCTAATGGGTACAGCAACAGTTTGTTGCACAAGAATACTTGCAGTAACATAATATGCTGTCCATGAATACATGGCCATAGTTTGTGAACTACAGGTTTTGAAGCTACGTTTTCTTTTAAACCTGAGGAGATCAAGTTATAAAGAGCTGCATTTTTTAGTAATTTGTGGCAAGAAATCATGTTTCTATCCTGACATCATGCATTGCACATCACTAGTCAGGGCTATTGTGTTTGGTATCGAGGTTACGCTACATCGATGCCATTTACATAGAATGCTGAGAAGTCTTATTGCAAGACTGAAAGGCCCATCGAATAGAGGTAGGAGATTGGTGCTCAATCCAAAGATGGGCGGTCACATCCAGTAAAAACTGAGAAGGCAGTCAAACACATCGAATTTAGGGCCTTTTCATGAGAGAGTGCACAGAAAGAAGGCTTTCTCCGTCTGCGATAATGGTTTCTATCACACCGTCAGGTGAGAGTCCGGTGGTGAACCATGCTGTACTCCCTGCTGGCTCCCAGAGTCAAGTAGGGCAGGTTAGAGGGATGGTCTCTCAGTTTGCAGGTAATGAAACTCTGTAATAGTCCCACCAGTCCCATTCCACAATTAAGGCAGTTATGTAGATTTTTTTTAAATGACATGAAGACTCACTGGTTAACTCAGCATCTTGGCCTAAGAAAATGTTTCCGTTTGCTAAAAGTCTGCTTAACAGGACTTTGCCTGTCACATGCTGTGCTTGTGCTCTGAAGCAGGTCTTCGGGATACAGGAAATGTGCACACAGGAAACATCTAGCATTGCCTGTAATCTGCCCACTGTCTTGTCTACTGTTGGCACGTAGTATGCATTTATGAATGTGTATTAAACTTTCTCTAAAGTGCAAAAATAGTTTGGGAGCAGTGATGCACCAAACAACTTTACAGATTACTTTGTTCCACTGTGGCTCAGGTCTATTGCTTGGCCGAAAGGGACTTTTCTGTTGAAAAGCATCACTAGCCAATTATATGGCTTCAATGCAAGGTTGGATACTTGTAGGCGTGGTAAATTTCAGTTAACTTGCTTTTATTGTTTTTTATGTGTAGGTTTTATGTGTAGGTTTGTGGTGCTCTGTCTGCCACAGGCCTTTCTTAGTTTCAGTAACTGATTTTGCCTTCGCCCCTTCTGCTTGGGGGCACATATTCGGTAACGCTGCTTCTGAATCTGTTACTTCCACTGGGCCTTCCCCCGCACATCGGAGACAATGGACCAGTCCACCTCTGCGCCGATGTCCTGCCATCCCTGGCGCCAGTTGGATATGCAAATTAGCAGCAGCAGAACAGCCGCCTACTGCACCACAGTATGGCTGCCAGTCAAAATCAAATTGCTGAGAATGTCGTTTGAATGATGCGCTTTCTGTACTGCTGGCAGGTCCCTGCACTTTAATCGCTCTTTATTTTCTTAAGAGGGCGATTCTTTCAGGCTTTCACCATCACAAATGCATTTGTTAGTCTCCGGGTTTATACACACGCATTTATAATATTTCAACAAGGGGTAATGGACATGTAATGGACACATAAAATTAAGTTTTATGCGAAGGCTTCTAAGAAGCTGTAAGTGCAGATGCACGGCTTGTGCGCTAAGGTATTGATGGAAAATGCAGTGGCCATTAGTGATTTGTGTAGTAACTTTGCAGGTGCTTTCCTGGAATACGTTGTGAATTCCTTTTTTACGTGCGTGGACAGGCACAAAAATGTTTCTGACTCCTTGCGTACTGCACAGTGAAATGATTTCCCACCTCGGAGAAACGCCCTCCGCTGCACCACCCCAGTTTTGAGGGTTGTACCCCGCTTTTCACACCTTAGAAAGAGTTTTACTCGCGTCATTAAGAAGAGTTGATCTTTGACCATTTCCAGAGGTTTAATTGTAAACAAATAGTTTGTGGATTCCCCCAAAATGTGTAAGTGTTAGGGTGCGAACAATTTCCAAGGCACTACCGGAGAATTACGACTGCAAAACCAAATTTTCTGAATTCAGAAGGTAGCACTCACGAATGAATCAGTTGTGCGTGTAAACTTAACTTGCAAATTCAAATATCAACACAAGTGAGGTCGTTTTGTACGCTCTCTTAAATTTGGCATGCTCTTTACATGTAGACCTGCGCTTCCTGTCCCAGCAGAGCGATTTGGGTTAAAAAATAACCTAAACACCGAAAAATTAAAAATAAATAAATAAAAGGAAGCGCCTTGCAGTCTCAGAACTCCACAGCCCCTGTCCCGAGACCACATAGCGCTTTACGTGCATATGCGCACCCTTTGCCATTATAACAAGAATAGTAATGAAAAGAAACATTGAAATTCAAAATGCAGAGATCCCCACTGGAGCGTAGGCTGGAAAGGTGAAGGCCCTGCGATGTTCTGGGTGCACCTGATGTCGCCAAAGCCTCGATTGCCCACGCTGAAGCAGCGCTAAACACCCTCCTTCTCTGTGGATTGACAGCAATTAATGTGCTTTTTGTATCATATCAAAGCATGGCGTGTTTTGTTCCTGTCCTCTAAGAGAGCCTAATCACTGTTTCTGTCACTCACCGCTGATGGGGACTGAGTGCTGCGTGTCCTGACGTGAGGTTCTCGTTGCGCAAGGCACAGATTTCCGCGCGCGCTGTTGGATCACGTGCTTATCGACGCCCTCGCGAGATTACTGCTGTGATAAACTCTGTCCACACTCTGGGGAGGGGAAGGGGTGTCGGGTTATAGAAACCTAAACCCCTTGAGTTTATACAGGCTCTGCAGCCCTGCCAAGTGTCCCAGGTCCATGTGTGATGTGCTGCTCCAGCCCAGAATTTTTATTGACATTCTGAAACTTGCATTCTTGTTTATCCCATTATACAATATGACTTCACGTGCCAGAATCCAAAGGAAAATACTGGAGCAGCACCTCACACAGGGACCTGGGAGCCACAGCTATGGCTCTAAGCTGCAAGCGTTAGTGCCTGAGGCCCTTCAATGAGCGTGCAAAGGTGCGAAGGCCATAAACATTGACTGTAAGGGTGGACAGTCTCTGGAAAGCGATGGGGAGGATTTAGAGGCTATAGACAGCACGTGTGGGGTTGTACAGGCTCTAAATTGGGATTGTGAGGTTGTACAGGCCATACATTGTGACATTGCGACAGTGGCACTATGGAGGTACTAAACATGGTGCCTCAGTCAGTAAAGCTACCTTCTGTCATGTGAAGGACAATACTGGAAGTGAACTTGTTCATGTAAAAGAGTTGGAGAAAGAGAAACTCTTTCAATTTATATATTGTATTGTAATTACATTTATACATCACTTACTATCCCTGGCATTGAAGCACTTGACACCGGACAGCAGACTGCGTTGGAATTCAAGATTAGTGGTTAATCCAGTTGTTATTGGGAGTAGTCCTTTGATGTTAAGAGAACCAGTCCATGCATTTACTCTAGTTTCTTTGGTGTGGATTAAATTAACAAGAATTAGGCACTTTAACAGGCCATAGAATAGGACAAACAGTCTATCCAGAGCTAGGCTAGCGCCAGACCACCATTTCAGCAAGGACAGCTAATCAGATCAGCAGTTAGAAATATACATTAATGGCTGGACTTATATGTAAGGCAATATTGAGCCCTTTAGGCTGCATTCGAATGAATTATAGCAACAAAAGAGAATATTCAGGGTAAATAATACTAACACCGAAAAGAGATTCTGCAAATGCTGGAGTGAATGTCTTCTAATGCTCACTTCTAAGGTGTGACTCAGAGTGTTGATTAGAATAATAAACTGGAATCCCTTTGGATGCCCCTGGTTTATCATAATGTAAAAAAAAGTGCATTTCCAACCACGTTCTTTATCTTGATAGGTGCAGAATATTGTTTATTTTTTTAGCCACATCTCTGACCTCACCCCCACTCAGTCGCCGCACCTCCATTGAACAAAGGATCACAGTTTCCATACTTTTTTTGCAGTTATATTGCTAACCTCTACAGACCTCAACAGTGTTGCTCTCACTGCAAATCCACAGCACCCTACTGAAATGGTTTATCCTTAATTTACTTCAAAGAAATCATACTCTTAAAATATCAGAGGTAGGTCTCCCTCACTCTCAAGCTGACTCTTTCACCTTCACGTCACAAGTGTATGGGGCCTGGCTAGGCACCTGTCTTCTCCTGGAACACCAATTTGCTCAGTAAGAGTAACATCTCTATTTTCAGCTGTTCCAGACTTATGATGAACCGTTTGCCTCATGGCACTAGAAACGTCCGCTTCCCTCTATCCCGGTAGCTCCAGTCTCCCTGAATTTCTATGTTGTATAAAGCCCCTCATGAAGCTTTAGAGAAAATAACCGCATTAAAAGCGAAAGGCAGAGAGCATTGCAGTGTAACCATATATTCAGCCCTTAAAGGGCATAGTGCATTACACTTTCAGGTCTAACAGGCCTGCTAGAATATTATTACAAGCAAGGCCCTAAGAACATAAACTACTTCTAGCTGAAAAGCAAAAGTTTCAGTCATGGGAAAGCTTAAAAAGACATTGAATGGTGGGAGAGGTTAATATCTAGGGGTCCCCCCCAACCTAGTGTGGGGACCCAGAAGATGAGCTGAACAGAAAGAACATGTTGTGCTGAACATTTTGGTGGTGGTCCAATTGTCCTAGGACCTTCACAAGCTAGATTATGCGCAAAAATGTGTAATAAAAAGAATGCCCCGCAAAGCATTATGAGGCGAGTTTACTGAGTGCAGTGAATACTGCATCAGCTCACCGGCTGTGCCGGGTTTGAGCCACGTTGAGGGTTTTCCCTGTTTTTTTTCTATTTAAAAGGCTCCAGTTTGTATATTTTTCAACTGCGAAAACTTGGGAAGAATTTAGGAGGGGCTGCAATATTGACCGGTGCTAATTTTAGCACTCCAATCTCCTGATCGAGTTCACGCTATATAAAACTGCAAAAAAAAAAATACATAAAAATAATTCCCCCTCCAGTTTGCAGCCTTTGTCAGTCGCAGGAGTAGACACCACAAAGAAACGAGATGCCAGAGGAAGAAACAACATACCAACACTAGCGCGAAGCAGAGAGGAAAAAGAAAAAAGTAGTACACCAACACTAAGGTATATGGCCAATCGTGCAGCAATCTATGTAACAGGGTCAGTCTCCAAGGCGGTAAGAAAACAGCCTCAAGGTGGGGCAAACCTAAAGCATTTACCTAACAAATCAAAGGAATTTTGAAAGGCAGGCCAAGGATCGAAATAAAGTGATGGGTGTGTGATGGGTGTTGTGAAAGACCACAAAAGTAGACTAGTGCATGTTGAGAGAGCGCACATACGAGCTGCCGAGGCTCGACCTAGAAGTAAAGAAAAAAAACAAAAAACATAAGAAGGTAGGGATACCCTGATTCTCTAAGTCTGGTGGTGGGGGTCAAAAATTTTTATTTTATTTTTTCCTCAAATTTCCTCAGATTTGTGAATCTGATATAAATATTTTACAAAATAAAAACTCCTGTGTGTTTCCACAAAATAACACCTCCTGCCCGCCCCCCAAAGAGTGAAAGCGAAGGAGAGGTTGCGAGAGTAGGGGGACTGTGGGAGCAAGGAGGCAGAGAGAAAGAGTTGAAAAGCGTTTGTGTGACCTTGTATATCTCTCTCACACACAGTATACTTGTTCTTCTCTATGCAGCCCTACCTCGCTATTCACACACTCGCACTCTCTCTCTACTTGAGTCTCTGTAAACCTCTACCTCAGCGTCACACAACACAAAATGGTCTTACTTTGTACGAATCTGCAAACTTTCTGAATGTGTTTAACCTTATAAACGTCGCCTGCACACAGAATAAGCGTGTGTCTGTGTCTGCATAGTTCCTCATCGCTCTGTTCACACACGATCTCTCTCCCAATCCGCTCGTGTGAGTTTTGTAGGCCTCTACATCGGCTGCACAAAACGTATTTTTATTCCAATCTGCAAACTTTCTGAATGTGTTTAAGGCCCGGTGGCGGGAAGATTTGCTTTCCTTGTAGGCCAGTTCAGCTGTGTAGACTGGGAGTGACAGGGATGAGTGAATGACACGCACAGGCGTGGGAATCACAGTGTGAGCGGGGTTCAGCCTCCTGCATTTCTCTGTGCCCTCTTCTGGAGAGGTGAAAGGTCAGTATGTAAAACATCCAGTACCGTGACAGGAGCTCCGTTCGAACAAACTCCAGTCATGCTGCCGCAGACAAGGGGAGCACACACCATAACCGGGGCATGGCCCGAGGAACAAGAAGCTTGCCGGCACAGTGCCCGAGGGACAGAAATAATGGGTATTATTCCATATAAAGCAGGCGCACGAGCTCACCAGTGACTGGCCATAAACAGGAACCTGTTTTTAAAAGGGCTGCCGGGGACACCAGCAGCACGTGAGCTCAATTACCGAGGCCTCCTCAGACCTGCAGGAGAATCAACATGTTTTACCATACCCATGCATTATCCATGAAGGCGCGAGATTACGCAGACGCGCTTTAATGTGTACTTTGTCATGTAGGATGTCGGAAGCTGTAATGCGTCTCACTTTAAGCCCATGTTCAAGGACACATACATGGAGAGGCATCAAGCGCCTTGTCAGCTGGATGCCTCTCCACTGATGCTCTGATGGGGTTTGTTGCACCAAAAGGAGACGGAGGTGCCACAGGGGAGGGAGGGCTGGCCTATGAAGTAAGCAGGAATTAATGCAAGTGGGTTTTTTTTTTTTTTTTACATAGAATTGAATTCTAAGGATAAGCTTGTTTTCTTTTCTGGCAACCACTGTGACCGCGTCAGAGAGAAATAAGAGATAGATTTGCCCAGGATCATACCATCTGGCAGAACGGCATATGAGCAACCCAGATCTCTCCCATCAGTTCATCATCCAGGGAGCCTCCCCCATTCGTTGGCTTGACTGTTGTTTCCTAACTGTGCTAATTCCCTTCACCATCACACCTTGGTCATAATTATTAATATTGTCATGCATGCAGGTCAAAAGAGGGGCACACTGTCCAGCGGGGAAGCAGGGAGTGGCATCACAGTGGAAACCCAACGAGTCATCATCAAATGATGGGGTGGTCTAGGATTCTCACTGTTGATGAGGTTGTGCAGGTGGCATTTGGCTAGCACACAATAGCCAATGTTATAGCATTGTACAGCTGTTGATAGTTGGACTGCCTTTCTAAGTTCTTCTGGGGCTTCTTACGTATAGCATGAGGAGATGGGCTGTCGTGGTGTGACTATGCTTGTAAGATATGGCGGATGTCTCAACCACAACAAGTTGTGGGTGAATGTTCTTGGTGTTTGATATATGAGACTGCATGGATGAAACAAGCTGCTAGCACATCGTCTTGGGGGGGTCAGATGCCCGATGCATGGCAGAAGTACACATGTGTAAAACAAATGTAGGTTGTGTGCCACCATCGCCGTTTACTGGGATGCTTAAGCTGTGTTGGATGGATGTTAGCAATTTGTGTGTCATAATGCGTTCTGTTGGATGATGTTGCATATAGTGTCTCGGCGGAGAGTGCTGTTGTTTCCTCCAATTATAGCAAATAATATAAAACATTAATGGTCGGTAACATTGTCTAGGTTAACAGTGTGCTCACATTAATCACCTGTTAGGGACACATTGAACCTTGAAATCTTTATATTTCCGCGTTTCCCATGACTTTAGTGTCAGCATGATGACACCCAACTGTGTATGTCTACCCTGAGTTTGATGTGTTTTGACACTGTACTGTATGAAGAGGATCATACCATGTCTTTTACCAGATACGCACTTTGACACAGTTCAAAGGATCAAGCTAATTGAAATTTTCTGAGATGAGGGCCATTGGCATTAAACGAGACAAGTAACATAAGACAGTGTCAGACCACAAACAGCCCCTCCTTGACGATACTCCTGCCACTGCCACCAGATCATCAGTGACGTGCTCAGTTGATGAAAGGGCAGCTCCATGAAGAAGCTTGAATACCTCTATATCTTGTAGGAGAACAGTCTATAGTGTATCAGTATGGGGATATGTGCTGACTGATGTCTGATAAAGATGCTTGCATTTAGCTGCAAAGGGATGTACATGCATCTCAGCTGGTAGGCAGGCCTTGGGAGAGGAGGCGTGTAGAGTGGTACTCATTTTGCCAAAAGTGGCTCGTTTTGTTTGTGCTTGATAAGCTCCCTAGACATCCTTTGCTTTAATATAGTAATATTCCTTAATAAAAGGTCGTTCTCCCTTAGAGACCTAAACAGGAATGGCACCTGGAAAATTAGACTGGAGTTACAAGTAGCAAAAAAAAGAAAATACCAATCTTCCCTCCAAAAATAGTGTTGTGTAGTGGATTCTTTGTGTTTTTCTTCTAGATTTAAGTGAAGTGGCTAGAAAGACCCCAGTTCTCTCACCAAAGTCCTCCTTTTTGAATAAGAAAAAAGCAATAAATAAACAGCACTACTGATCGGTCGGTGGCAGCCTCAGCGGTGAGGTCAGAGACTGGATGGCCTGATAGCTGCACTCCTCCGTCACCGTATCGGACTCCACTGCAGATGCATGGAGTGATCTTTGTCTGTACGTGTGTAGTGGCTCAGAGAACTGAGCAGCATTTGCGATGAGTGTGTAACCACCAGCTCTCTGTTTCAGTTCCCAGCAGGGCGCACTCAGCCTTTTAGCATTGTCTCCTTGATGAAAACGAGTACCAGTGAGTTGAACATTCATTAGTTACAGTAGTGCAGTAATATGATAATAAACAGTTTATTATGCATCCTGAAAAATAGCTCCAACATCTAGGGTGATAGGCTCGTCAATAGCGAGGATGACAGGCCTCCTACCACTGTGATCTGAGGATGTAGAGCTCCATCTCCACCCTAGATGTGAAAAGTCACACCTACCCTGCACTTCCATAAAGGACTGAAGACCCAACTCTCCCATCAGTACCTCATCCTTCCTTCCTAACCTCTCCTGCTAAATGGGTGACCTCCACAGAGATTCCCCCCATACAGGCCCCCCTTCAGTCCCATGTTGGATAATACTGCAGAAACGAGAGTGGAGCCAGCGATGGAGTCCAGTGAGTACAAGACACAATCAACTACCTGTTATGGTTGAGCTGTACTTTTCTTTGCATCACCTATCTAGAATGATGCTCAGTAGTCTTTGTGGGTGAACTTTGAAGAATGTTCCAGAGATTTGTTACTGGATGTTATGGGATGGGCGGGTGACTTTATGACCGAAACTTGAAGAAGGTTCTAGATTCTTCTTTGACTGATTGCTAATTTGGTCCATTCACCCCTTGGAAATCAACCACTTTGCAAGCTGGAGCCTCCATCTGATTTATTCCCTACTTATGATTACACTGTCGAAGGATGCTGATTGCCTGAGTCAGGTGGACAACGTAGGTTCTATGCATCAGACCTCTAAGATTGGTCTTCTACAGAGACCACCCCTCTCCTTGCGCTCTATGCATTTTATTGCTGATAGAAGCCTGGTTCCATACACACCCCAACTACACCATCCATATTTGCGGGAGACATTAAAAACCCATCTAAGATGATTGCCTTCAGAACCAGATCCTGCCTTTGATGGCAAATGAAGGAAGAAAGCCTGTTCTAGATCAGTTGCGGCCAAGATCTGATTCACGCTCGTCAGTTCAAAATCCATTGTTATAAACAGTCTCCTTTGTGTGAGAAGATTCCTGTGACTGGTCTAGTAACCCTGTGCTCGGTATCCCCGCTACTCCTCAGGCCAGGGAGCCAAGATGTCTTTGACTTGAAGCTGTCCATCAAAAATCACACTAAAGTTGAGACAAGCAGATTTCATATCAGCTCGCTCAACCATGTACAACCACTTACGCAGGAATGACATCCCACAAGTCTGGGAGCTACAGCAGCCTACTGCAAATGTTTAAGTAGTAGTCATCCAAGAAATGGATTACTTTTCTTCCACTAGTAAAGTAGAGTGGCACCCAAACTAATCACAAGTTGCCACCCATCATTCAACATTACACCATTGTTCGCCTCAAAACAGATCTGTACTTTTTAAATGGAATGCATCATTACTGACCCACGTGACAGTGCAGGCATTCTGATAGCTCCTGCTTTAGAAGAAACACTGCAGAAGGTCTGGTGTCCCATGGGCAGAGTATATGGTTTATAGAAGAAAATGTAACTTATATGTAGGATTAGTGGCCCATCCTAGGGCTTTGTGAAATTGTATAATCTGGTTTGATTAAATGTGGAATTTCATGGAAGTTGTTAAATTGTGCGCAATTACATAAATTGCAAGTCTCTCATTTAGTGTTGTATTTTGGTGTGCTGTTTCCTCTCTCCCGTGTTATAATTTTGCTGCAACTGTGGACAAATTATGGGATATGGAGTAATGGCATAGTTTTGCGAATGTGGCATAACCCAAAATTCTCCAAATTATGTGAATCAGCGTAACATAGATGAGTTGTATGGCCTGTGGATAGCTGATGTGTCCTATGGGCCCAATATAGCTGCTCATGGGACATAAGGCATGTAGCCTATGCACACAATATGTGGCCTATGTGCAGGGCTGTGGGCAGTATGTGCACAGAGTATGGTCTTTTCCTTTGAGATATGGCTTGTGGACACTTCTTGTGTTGCGCTACTTAACAAATAATTTTCTTCCAGAAGAGGTGATCTTTTGACAGTGCAAATCGTCCAAGGGCAGGTGATTTCACAAAGAGATATAACTAATTGTCTATTGTCAAAGTATATGTCCAATACATTTAAAATGTGTTACATGTGCAGCAGTGATGGTTCATGTGAAAGGTGTGGGCACAATATGTATGTATGTGGCCTTTGGCAGGCGTATTGGTCTATGGCTTTGTTATTTGTGTGAGAGCACTAGTTATGGCCTTGGGGCAGGAGCACTGATTAAAGGTATGGTGCGTGGCCTCTGGCAGAATATGTGGGGTTTGTGCAGGAATGGTAGTGAGGGGGCAAAACCGATTGCTCCGTTTGGCATGGTAGCTAGACAATGGCAAGATCAGTGGACTATGAGGAAAATATTTGTCTCATGATGAAGGAAATGTGGTCCATGGTGAAGATACGTGGTGATGGTGAAGAGATGCGATCTATGGGCAGCAGCAGTGATCTATGAGCATGGTGTATGATCTAGGAGCAGTAGAGTTGATTTTAAGTGGACACTGTGAATGTTTATAGAATTGGAGAAGCAATGAATGGTCAAGATAAGCAGTCAATTGCAAAGTGTATTGATTACGTAGAGGAGATATGGCCTTTAGGCACTATGCATGCTCCAAAGGCACTGTCTGTCATCGGTGGATTGAGATGTGGTCTTTGAGAAATAAAATGGTGCTGACAATCATAACTGCACATTTATGTCTTCAATACACTGAGGGAGAGGTGTTCTATGGGCAATCTGAGTGGTTTATAGACATGAGATGAGGCCTTTGGCAGGATTAGTAGTCCACAGAGAACGTGTGTTCTATGTTACGATGATGCACCTGTAAGCAGTGTTAGTGGTCTGTGGGTAAGGCGTATGTCCAAGTACACAAACTTTTGAGTGGCAGTAGTGGTGCACAGGCAAAATGTCAAACCTGTCAGCGTTAACTGTGGCAAATGTGCATGGTGGAGATCGATGAGTAAGGTGTGTAGTCTATTGGTAAGAGAAAGCACATACATATGAGCACTAGATGTTGTTTGTGACCAGGCAACTGGCCTGACACAAGTATATTAGCTACAAGAAGAGGTACTGTCTGTGGCTTGTGGAAGGAAGGATTGTCTGGAAGTGGAGGCGTGTTTTACTAGCTCTGGACTCCCTGCCCAGCTCTGCAGGCTCCCCCCAGCTGTGCGGGCCTGCCTGTAGCTCCAGCCCCCTTCCCTATCTCTGGCCCCTCCCTAGCATTGACCCTTCCCCAGCTCCGCAGGCTCCTCCCAGCTGTGCAGGCTCCCCCCAGCTGTGCAGGCCTGCCTGTACCTCCAGCACCCTCCCCTAGCTCTGGACCCTTCCCCAGCTCTGCAGGCTCCTCTCAGCTATGCAGGCCGCCTTGTTGCTCTGTCCCTCTCCCTTAGCTCTGCAGGCTCCTCCCAGCTGTGCAGGCCTGTCTGTAGCTCCAGCTCCTCCCCCTAGAACTGGAGCCCCTGTCCAGCTGTGCAGGCCTGCCTGTAGCTCCAGACCCCTCCGCTAGTGTACTGGAGCTCCTGCTAAGCTGTGCAGGCCTGCCTGTAGCTCCAGCCCCTCCCAGGCATTGACCATTCCCCAGCTGTGCAGGCTCCTATCAGCTGAGCAGGCCTGCTTTTTGCTCCAGCCCCCTCCCCTAGCTCTGGAGCTCCTGTCCAGCTCTGCAGGCTCCTTCCAGCTGTGCAGGCCTGCTTTTTGCTCCAGCCCACTCCGTTAGCTCTGCAGACTCCTCCCAGTCGTGGAAGCCTGCCTGCATCTCCAGCCACCCCTCGTCCTATAGCGCCTCCTGCCCAGCTCTGCAGGCTCCTCCCAGCTCTGCCTGTAGCTCCGGCCCCATCTCCTAGCTCTGGAGCTCCTGCCCAGCTCAGCAGGCCGTCATGCACATCTCAAGCTGAGAGTTATCACAACAGAGCGCAGGGAAGTGGAACCTTCCCTCTGATCTGGGTTTTGTTTGTGAACCAGGCAGGTGGTGGAAACCCTGGGCCCCAGTGGCTGCCCCGAGACAGGTTGACAGCGCGGCCCACGAGCTTCAAAGCAGAAAGAAAACGCCTTCTGTATTTATTTATCAAGTGCTCGTCCCTGCTGAGGCGCGTGTTCCGCAGGAGGAACGGCGGCTGCTGGCATTGTCTGAGCCCGTCCTTTGCAGCCGCCTTCACTGCACAGCAGCACGGATAGCGGCCTCCAAAAACATAACGTTTGTAATTGCGGATTTCGATTCTTATATGAACGAAAATGATCCGGGTCAAGCCCGTCGAGCTTGGCCAATCATCTGCCCCCTGTGCGCTGCGTAACCGGCTTTATGCCGGGCTCTGTGTTACCATCCATTGTATGTCACTGGCCTTTGATTTTTATTTATTTTCGTTCCCCCCAAGTTCTTCTGGCTCATGTTAGAAAGTTGTTTCTTTATAGATTCCCTCGTGTGTTTAAAAAAAAAAAAATAGTGGTCACTGCTCCCTCCTAGAAATTTCACGTAGCACAGGCCTGCCGGGGCTCATGACAGTTTCCCCTCCCATCCTCAATGTCAGACTCTCTCTGGTCGCCAGCTTTCTTCTCACCATTTCCAGAAGCTACCAGTTATTTGGAGCCTGCTGGGCATCTTCTAGCCTGACCTCAGTGGACTGAAACGAAAGTCACCCATATTGGCCCACAGCAGAATCACCCCCATCATGTCTCGGTGACGCCTTCCTTCTTCACTGTAAATGCTCAGAGCTCTCAATTTAGCATTCCAGACTTCAGCCCTGCAATACTTGAGAGTCGGAAGAAAGCAAACATGTTCATATGCACCGGAGTTGGTTGAAATTGTGGGTCCCTGTTTTGCTGGTGAACAAAGATTGTCAGTGTTTCTGTGAGAAGTGAATTCGACAGGCTGGGAGCTACGGAAAGCCTCCGGGACTAGCGCGTAGTCACACGGCAGATAAAACTGCACCTCGGGTTCTCATCTGTAATTAGGGAGTCCATTGAAACCCGCCTCTGATTGCCTCAGGGGCTATGTTTGTTTGATTCTGTAACTTTGAGTCGGCGCCATGTGACATCACTAAGCCTTTCATCCTCCTGAGGCCTATAAAACGAGTCACTGTGAGTTGTCTAACAGCATTATTAAGTTGTCAAAAAATTATTCTGTTTTTTAATGGTGTCATGTACATAGGCAGTGATAATTGTAAAGGACCTCAGCATAACAGTCCATCTGTACCTGTGTCCAGGTCCTCATTCTTTTCCCTTGATGTCTTGCTGGGGGACAAGATGGGGGTCTTCTCTCACTCCATGCTGTTAAAGGTGGGCCGGGACCATACTGCCACCTGACTCCACCATGCCCATCCTGAGAGGTAGAGTTCTTGTGGAACCGGGAGGTCTAAGCAGAGGTGTAGCAAGCTCCTGTTGTCACAAGCTGAAGGCTCCCCAGAGGTATGTCCGATCTGCCAGCGGTCAGCTCCCCATCCGTAGAGCACAAGCTGAATACCTGTCTTTGGTACAAACTAGGCCACACTCACTAGTTCGATTCCATGAAAAAACAGGAAAATTAGAATTAGAACATTGCAATCATGCATCCTCGGTTTTAAGCATGGTTGTCTTGCCCGAGTATAGCAGGCATATTTTTAAATTTGAGGGAAATTGAGTTTTGAACCACAAGGCCCTCCTTAAGCACCCTCCATGCCCCCAAGCTCCGAGAAGGTCATACCTCAGTGATTGTTAATTGGTTGCTGATTAGGAGGGGTAGGCATTATAGAATTATGATGTTAGTGCATTGCATTATCTAGGCTGGTAATTTGTCCACTGATAATGTTTGTCATGGACTCAGTTAATGGAGCACTGCCCCGGTTGGTGAAGGAAGGAGTGAAATGAAGAGCAGAAACGAGGGGCTGGGAGATGGAATGTTACCTCCACATTGTTTTTGCAGGCATTGAATTGAGCAGCCTAGACATGCTTGACAGGTTTAATTGGCCATCAATATCTGGGTGTCTTGGTGGTTGTGTGTTGCACCATGATGTGGAGTGAGGTTAGGTGATGTCACATTCTATCATCTAACCTCAATCCACCTCACATCGATGTGGCAAATCCCATTCCATGAAGATCCCAGGGTCTTCATTTGGCTCTTCAAAGTCCTCGTCAGTGCAGAACACACATTCTTTAACAGATATAATAAATATATCGGATTCATATGCATAGTTTATGCCTTTCTATTTATCAGTGAGTAGAAGATTGCACCAAAGATATTTATCTAGAGTCAGCAGACAAGGTGTTAAATCTGTGCAGTGATATACAATAATCTCATTAAATAGGTCATGTGCGTGTGGCCTAGATCTTTATCTCCCTCAAGTGACATGGATTCTCTGAGGTAGTAAGTAGTGACTTCTAAAGTCAGACTGTACTAGAACTTGAGCTCTACAATGTTCAAAATGTGTGAATATATATTCATCAGTAAACTTATTTCAAGTAATATTTTTTATTAGCAAATAATTTAACTGGCATGTATAGTGTATAGTAAAGTTCAGTTGCTCTACATAACGTACATACGTATGCAAATTATTTGGCCTATGAATTATTTTCAATCCAGATTCAGCCTATATACAGGATCTTCTTTAAAACAAGTTGAGTGTGGGGAGGGGCCATGACTACTGAGAGGCAAAGCCTCAAGAGGGTAATAATACCACTCCCATCCCAAAACAAAGCTAATAAAACGTGTTTTTTGGTGCAAGTTGTGCTGTACTCTGGTGATAAACTTAAACCGGACCTTTGTTGTGTGAAACGTTTGAACCAAGATTAATTTTCAATTTCATGATATATATATATATATATATATATATATATATATATATATAAATATTAGTTGCGGTTGCCACTAGGTAGTTATAGTTAAAATCATGTTTCCATAGAGAAATTGTTTTTTTGACTTGCCTATATCTTTGGCACCGTTTGACGAATATTCCCAAATAAGTGTACCAGTGATTCTTGTTGCGCACCGAAAGTATCCGTGAAGTGGGGCCGAGAAGAAGGGGGGTGAAAAAAGTTGCCTTTTTCCATGTTACTTCAAATAGGACCTTTAGACATGGCTACAGCCCGAACCACTGGATGGAATTACACCAAAGTTGGCAGAAAGCTAGCTTTCGGTACGCAGATTGTGCTTTTGCTTATTTGGTGTAAATGCGTTCAGTAGTTTTATGATATTAAAGGGAAAATAAATCTGTATATCTAGGGGTGTGGACCCTCCTCAAGGACTTCGCAAATAATAAGACCACGTGCATGGAGCTGCAGAGCTCCGATTGGCTGCCAACACTTCAAACCAGTAAGAGTTTGCACCCATCTTGGGACTTCAGCTGAGTCCCACAAAAAAGAACAAAAAAGAATACAAGGGGCCAGTGTAGAGTCACCCTGACCCCTAAGCTCCTGTGCTGGGGTCTGAGAGGAACCCCCACAGGCAAAAAACACATTTAAAAATAAATAAATAAAACATTTTTGCAGTGGTTTTTCGACGACGTCACGATTATTCAGAAAAAAAAAAACCAAGCGCAGGCTCCTGTGCTTGTTCTTAACAAGCACCTGGGTGGGCTAGGTCCCAGGGGCATTCGCATTTTCTATGCACGGGGGTTGCATCCCCCCCACAACCCCAGGGACCACGACCTCCCCAGGGCTATGGAGTAACACAATGCGGGGGCCGCGTGGCCCCCTCACAGCCACAGGGACCAATACCTCTCTGGGGCTATTGATTGTTGGAGGGAGGCCACGCACCCCCCCTTATGGAGCTGGCCCCTGCTATGTTTCTGGGTGTCCACACCTGGGACACAGCTGTTTGCTGTGTCTTGGCGACAGCTTTGACAGCTGCCGCCAAGACACAGCAAACAGCTCTCACTCACTGTGAGCAGGGTTTCCCCGGTCTCCCTACCTGCAAAGATGCAGGCAGGGAGACAGAGGAAACTGCTCTCACTGAGAGGAAGCTCTGTGACAGCAATGCCGGCTCCCACAGGAGGTGGGGAGCCGGCTGGGACCCTGGGGGCCTTCAGGCTCCCCCAGTGGTCCTCAACATTTCTACTGGGTGCCCTGTGGGGCACCCAGATCACATGGCCAGGCCCCAGGGTATGGGATTCCCAGGGCCGTGATCAGCCTTGGGGGGTCCACTCTGTCCCCAACCCCACCCCAAAAAAGAAATTTATACCAGGCCTCGGGGATGGGGTCCCCATAACTCATGCCTTAAGGTAACTATAACTTGTGCACTCACCATGCACTGCTAATTACCCCACAAATCTCAGCACTCATGACATCTCTGATAACATCATTGATAATATCAATGTAATATTTGCAGTAAAATATTTTAAAAGAAAAACTGTGAATGGCGAGGGTGCGAGTTATAGTTACCTTAGGGCACGAGTTATAGTTACTTGAGATAACTCTACCTATAACAGGTGAATTTGTCTGGTTTTGTATAGGTCAAGTGGACATGTATTCTTTTTGGGTGAGAGTGGCACATTGCAAGATGGAACAGAGGTTTACTGAAAGACTAGGCAACACAGAACAGCAGAACTGGTCAAAGAGCCTGTAACATGTAAAGCTTGTCTAGATAATCTTGAACTAACACTGGTCCAGCCCTGCTACGCTTGTCCCTCCCTCTAGGCCTTGCAACTATTCACCTTGCATAGTCCAGCCATCAATGACTGTACAGAACACCTGGCCCTGTGACTGAGAGGTAGGTTTACTGAAAGACTAGAGCGTAGGAAAGGCAGCGTAGAGCTGGTGAACGGCCTGTAACACGCAAATCTTGTTTACCTAAACTAAGACTTACACAGGTCTAGCTCTGCTACCCTTGTTGATCCCAGCCGGCCCTTGCTACCATCCACCAGTCCTGTCATCAGTGCCGTACAGACCACTTGGCCATGTGACTGAGAGGTAGGTTTACTGAGAGTCTAGAGCTTAGGAAAGGCAGCGTAGAGTTGGTGAAGGGCCTGTAACATGTAAATCTTGTTTACCTAAAGTAAGACTTACACAGGTCCAGCTCTGCTACCCTTGTTGATCCCAGCCGGGCCTTGCCACCATCCACCAGACAGACCACCAGGCCCTGTGACCAAGTAACTCAGAGTACGGATTAGTCAGCAGACACATTCTCTTTACAAAGCTTCACATCTGCTCCACAGGCCACGTTCCATAACACTGTCTTGGAAAGTTGCACAGCCACAAAGACTGGAGAGATGCGAACACTGCGTCCTTTTCATTTTATTAAATTCCACACACATCTGTCAAGCTTTAACAAGCAAAAATTAGAGACATTCACAGGGGAAGTGGGAAAGGGCAAAGACTCCTGTCTCCTGCCGGATACACAGATTATTTTTTCCATTGTGGAAGCTTGGGCCTTGTCCACGGCTCAGTCACAAACTATTGACTGATCATGTGGCCTGCCATAAGGAACACACTGCATGCAGTATCTCTGGAACCGAAGAAGGTGGGTTGATAAATCATTTAAAAACCCGCTTTTTGAAAGAAAATCATAACCTGTTAACCACCAGAAGCCACTGCTTTGGGTTCTTCTGTCCTCTGTAACATACTGAAGGGTTTACAGTGCTATGTGGTCGAAGAGGGTGCTCATAAACCAGCTATGGTGATGGGGGTTCCAGCTCTGTCAGTGACCTATATAGCTAGGACAGATAGCAAAAGGTGTAAGCTATTGCTTGCCCTTGTTTTAGAAATACCACATATAATGGCAGCTTTTTGACACATTGTTTGATCTTGGGCAGTGTCCATTTGTCACTGAGTGGAATAACTGGCAAGGAGTAGTCAAATCAGCGTGTCTCCACATGGTCCGACTGCGAGTACCTCGTCACATTAATGCATCAGTACAATTGTGGCACTCTGGAGAGTTTCTAGGAGTTGGCACAGCGAAAATAGGGCACTGTGAATGGAAGACGGCCAACGAAGCTGCAAGGCTGCTCTATACACAGACACCGTCTGAGAAGTCAAAGAAATAAACATAGGCAATTAAGATTAGATATGCAAATATACTACCTACAAAGCAGTGTTTATGACGTTACACAAGACATGGGTGATTGGTAACATCGCACACGTATATTTCACATTTGCATAATTTCATAAGCAGTGTGCTGGGGGAGATGAGTTTCCATATCTAATCATAACTCTACTTTTCATATTGTTTTAAGCTTCCAATTAAAACTATGACATCCTTTTCACGTGATTTTTCACGAAGTTTGCGTGCATGCTTTTTTTCATTATGTGGATAATGTACGATCTCACACACGCCCACAGGCGCACACACAAGAATAGTGGCATACGGATTTGAATGAATAGGAAGCCTATAAAAGAAACATATTTTACCTAACCCCTACTTTACTCGAAGAAAAAACACTACATAGAAAATACATACCCAGTCGCTTGATTTTTCCATACCCAACAATGCAATTTCATAGTTCGGATGACTTGTAGTTGCCACTTAGCTACCAGCTGCCTTCTCTATTTTCACGTCACCAAACCCCTTGATCACTTTATAGGACTCCATGTCGTGGTTACCTGTTCAGCGCCTTCTGCACAGGCTTCTATTTAGAATATCAATTTCTGAAATATTTCCTGCCATTCCAGAGTAGAAACCCAAAAATGGAATGGAAAGGGTCAGGAAATGAGAACTTTATTTCGGTCTGGTAATGTTTTAGGTAGAGTAGCTCCTCCTTCATGCAATCCCTCCTTAGTCCCCCAGAGCGTATCGCAGCAGTTGTTTGCCCCCTACCTTCCTCAGCATTGAAGGTCAGGACCGGACTAGGAACCGAAAGCCGCCCTAGTAAAAATGTTCAATCCAGCCACGCTCCCTTCCTCTTCTCTCTCTCCTGAAGCCCCCCTCGCCCGGCCTTCTCTATTTTGCTGGGGTGGCTGGAGAAACTTTCAAAGGCAGCAGCAGTGGCTCCTGTGATAAAAAAAAAATCTGTTTCTAAAGGCTCCAGCCCCCCAGGGAAGTGTCGGAGAGAAAAAACAGACAGTCTAGGCTTTTTCTGTGTAGGGATTTCCATTGGGATCCTCGGGTTCATATCTGCACCAGCTTATCTCTGGTGGGTGCACTTCAGGCTGGAGTGGCAGCTGTCAGATGCCTTTGTTAGACGGGAAAGCTTTAGACGGCAGTCGCTTGCTGCTTTCCCCGTTCTCTCACCCCCATCTTCCCCTTGGGCCCTGCTCCCATCTTTATATATACGTTAAAAAAAATTGTGACAACCTAGCCATGCGGCAAATAACTTTCTGCTATAAAGTTGCTCCTTTGACCCCAATTAGAAAATTGCATTTCAAGCAGTGCCGGCTTCTTTGCCCCTTCCCCTTAAAATCTTCCTCTCAGATGCACGCATTGGCAGTCACTAGAAGCCTGAGCTTACTGTAGGTGGTGGTGTGTCCATCTGAAGAATAGAAAGTGTGAATCTGAAATGAATACAGAAGGGCCACGGACACCACAAGAACAACTCCTATGCATGGTAGGCTCAATGTAGCACTCTGGATGCAGCATGAGGGTGCAGGAAAGTGAACCGGAGGCCATCTTGGTGATGAAGGTGGGGCCTTTGGGAGCCTTCTCTCTGTGTTCAAACACTTGCAGGAAGGACACGCCCGGTGTCCTTTGAGCGCTCAAATTGAAGCATTTTGGTCAGAGTGGAGACGTTTGAGGTGCAGCTGATGAAGAGTACATTCAATGGATAATTTTAGTCGCTCAGTTTCTGAAGAAACGGATTTTGAGGGAAAGGGGGTGGGAGGAGGGGATGGAAAGTCCTTCCAGAGTATATTTAATACTTGATTCGTATCCACTCCGTTGTCATTAAGATGCCAAGGGCCCTGCTGTGGGTAAGGAAAATGGGAAACCATGCACTGCACAGACATAATTGTGGTTGGGTGGACCCCTGTGCCACTGCTCCTGATGCACTATTGTCAGCTACACACACAAGATGGAGCCAGACAGGAACAGGCATTTTGGAGAACCAAAGCCAAGGGAGGAACTAAGCCTTTAATGTGAAGGAAGATGCCTGAGGAAGTAACAAGAAGTGAAATTCTGTGTAGACTACAGTCTGTGCCTCAGTACCTTCTCTCTTTGGCTCTCTCTCCTTCCCGCACGTCTACAGACCTGTATTTATATCTTCCATGATTGTAGAATAAGTTGCTTCCAAGAAATGTACAAAGGTGCCAGTCTAGCCATAAATCCAGCCCAGGCAGCCATTAAATGTGTCCAAAAGGCTGTAGCGCAGTGAGGTGGCAGACTGCTAAGTGGCCCTTTATTGCAGTAGACTAGAGCTCAGAAGGAGATTCGTACATAGCCTTTCCAACCAAAGATGGAGATGTTACTGCTACAATAACAAAGAAATAAAGCTCCAATCCATTTTAATGTCCGCGTCCATTCTAAGAATAGAAAATGTCTTTCATCCCATTCCTTTTCTCTCACAAGGAGGCAGCGCTGGGACTCAAGACAGGTTAGCACTGGAATCCTTAAAGCAGTGGATTTCAAACTTTTTAATGCCACACCCCCTTCCCCAGTGGAAAAAATATTGGGTTTTCACAATTATCTTAATTGGCAATGTTTAAATACCTGTAGACTTATTTAAACATTGTAGTTAAGTTCTGTTGCTGTTTTAAAAATGCAATCAAATACATGATGCCAAACATACTGTTCTGGTCAGGCAAGCCTTATTAACGTGTACAAGTACTCATTGTGTGATTATTAGAAGTGGGGTTTGGGGTTTCGAAGGGTATTTGGAGTCCTTTCCCTTTTGACACATACTCCCACCTTGGATATAAATGACAAAACATGTTAGTGATGGCCCATTACAGAGTGGTTTACTGCTGCTCATTTATTCCAGCATGAAACAAAGTCCTGTTACCAGCATACTTCTTTTTTTGTACAGAGCCTGGTACTCTCAGGATCACCCTCTATGGAAGAGGTTACTGCTTTGCCAATGTGTTTTAGCTATGTTGTACACCAGCGTGGGTAACAGTTAGTGCCATCGAGAAGAGTGGCATGGAGTGACGTACAGTAGAATGGTGCAGAGTGGAGTAGAGTGTCCTGTATTGGAGTGGCAGAGTGTCCTGTATTGGAGTGGCAGAGTGTCCTGTATTGGAGTGGCATAGTGTGAAGTTGTGTAGAGTGGCCCACACTGGAGTGGCATAGAGTAGAGTGGATTAGTGTAGAGTGCATTGGTATAGAGTGTTGCTGAGTATAGTGGCATAGAGTGCAGTGGCACTGAATTCAGTGGCATACAATGAAGTGTCGTAGAATGTAGTGGCGTAGATTACAGTGGTGCATAGTAGAATGCAGTGATGCAGAATGGGGTGGCGCAGAGTGGAGTGGCGCAGAGTGGAGTGGCGCAGAGTGGAGTGGCGCGGAGTACGATTGAGTGGCATAGAGTGCAGTGGCATAGAGTGGTGCAGAGCAGAGTAGCACACAGTGGTGCAGAGCAGAGTACCATAGAGTGCAGTGGCACAGAGTGCAGTGGCACGGAGTGGAGTAGTGCAGAGTAGAGAGGTGTAGATTTCAGTGGCAGTGTTGCAGGGTGTTGGAGTGCAGTGATGTAGAATGGAATAAAGTGGCATAGAGAGCAGTGGATTAGAGTACAGCCATGCAGAGTAGAGTGCAGTGGAGTAGAGTGCAGTGACATAAAATGCAGTTGTGGTGAGTGTATTGGCATGGTGGTTAAGAGTAGAGTGGCGTAGAGTGCAGTGGCATAGAGTGGAATGGAGCAGTGTGAAGTAGAGTGGCATAGAATGCAGTGGCGTAGAGTAGATTGTTTCAGAGCAGAGTGAAGTGGCATAGCGTGGAGTGGTGCAGGTTAGAGTGTAGTTGTCTAGAGTGGCATAGAGTAAAGTGGTGTAGAGTGCAGTAGCATAGAGTGCAGTGGTGCAGAGTAGATAAGAGTCATGTACTGTGGACTGGCATAGAGTGCAGGGGCATAGAGTTGAGAGTTACAGAGTAAAGTGCATTGCATAGAGTGTATTGGCATGAAGTGCAATGGCATAGAGTGCAGTGTTGCACAGTGGCGAAGAGTAAAGTGGCATACAGTGGAGTATTGTATATCGATATGGCCTACACTGGAGTGGTGAAGAGTGCAATGGCATAGATTAGAGTGGTACAGGCTAGAGTAGAGAGATGTACCACGAAGTGGCGCAGAGTTGAGTGGTGCAGAATGAAGTGGCGTGGAGTGATATAAAGTGGAGGGGTGCAGAGTAGAGTGCAGTGGAGTGCTGCAAAGTAGAATGGAATGACATAGAGTGGAGTATTCATGGGGTGGTAGCACACTGCCGTTACATATAGCACATTTTCAATTGTAAAGAACATTACATTTGTACAGACACTTTAGTGATAAAACTATACAGTGCACAGAAGAACACATATGGAAATTGCATCACCTAGTTTATGGATTCATTTTGCTCCTATTAAAGTATTTTTTCCAACACGCTTCAGAAATAACAAAAATATGTGTTTCTTTTGTGCGTTCATAATTTTTATATATTCTGAAATCCTTGCACAGTCCATTTAAATGTTGTAACATGCTAGAAAAAAACTCTTTCCTACCCCAGTATCTAACAAGGTTGTCACACAAATCCTCTCACTTTTAAGTAAAGGAAAGTAAACAAGCGCCCTTGGAAGACAGCGCCTGACATTTGAACTTAGTCTTTGAATGCACAGCACATGTGATAAGAACAAGATTTAAAGGTCTGATAACAAAGCGAATACATGGAAGAATACAGAAACGACAGTTTAGGCAACAGGAGGGATAAACTGAACCTGGAGAGCCAAAAGCAAGTAAAGCCAGCAAACAGAAAGCCAGAAAATGTGAGTTACAAACCACAAAGCCAATGGTAATCAATGAGTAGAATGCATTCCTAGATCAACTTTCTGAAAGTCTGCATGATGTCATTAGCAAACCAGACAGTTTTGCTCTCTGGTAGGCTGCACCCAAAAAGGACTGGATCTTCAACATTTATTTAACAGTTAACAAGTATTTTATAACTAGAAGTGTTAAAGTCTAGTTTAACATTAAAATTGTGTTTACTGCTAACAATGAGTTTACAGTAGACATTCAGTTTGGTGTTTACAACCCTGAATATCTTAAGAGCTTCCATAATTTTTGGCTTCATTCATCTTTGTATTTTCATTATCTGTTTGATTCATCCTTGAAGTTTCCCCATTCCATTAGCTTCCACATGTTTTATAATTACTTCTATTGTAGGGTGACCACAGTTTGAAGCCGAAAAACCGGGGGTTAAAAAAACAAAGGAGGACCACAATTTTGCATCGCCTGAAGGTCGCAGAATATCTTTGATCGTGTTCACCAACATAGAAAACGCAGACATTGTGGCACTGAGGGAAATTAAATGCAAACACAGTATCATCAGTGTTAACTACATTGTGCAGTACTAGGAGCTGTTACGTCAATCTGTACTGAAACACATCAAAACTTGCCTACCTGTGTTCAGTCTACCCTCTCTAAAAAACAGAATGTCTGGGACGCCTGGTCACTGTATCTCTGAAAAGTGATGTCATAGTGTTTACTAGTGATAAGAATCACAGTCTCGATGGGCATATTGTTAAAGTGAACTGCAAAATGTATTTAGGTCTTAAAAGGTTACTGCATAGAGGGGAGAAAGAGACCCGTGCCTTGCTCTGTGGTATACCTGGGACTATCCTTGTTGTCCGGTATGGTGTCTTATTGGCCGGAGCTGGAACTGAGAGTAAACCACTCTCCATGTCCTCCATTAGCCTATCAGAAGCAACTAGGAGGCTGTTGAGGTTGGGGCAACAGGTGATGCCGGTGTTCTCATCGGGGTCAAAGGGTGCGAGGTATCACTTCTCCTACCACTTGCATTTGAATGAATTGACTCTCCATTGACTACCAGTGCCATGCTCTACAGAGCGTCAAACATTGGAAAGTACGTAGAGGAAATTCCTGGTTACGCATGAAAAAAAGAGGCAGCGTTTGACCACACTGTAATTGACTTAACTGCAATGCAATAATATAACATATTTGATAAACTGGACATGTCCAAAGAATTCCCTCTGACTGTTCATACTACAGGTCATTGGGTGAAAGGATTCCTTAAGGGCTTTAGGGGCCTGGTAACAACGTAAACAGTATGAGCAAAATCAGGTTTGACGTCGTGAAAGTAAATTCTGAAATGCTGACAATCAGTCTCGTTTCCATAAATGAAGGCACTCTTAACTAGTGGTGGAGCCAAGGAAGAGGGAAACATCCGCACTTAGCGGTGATTGGGCGGTAATGGAATTATCTCCCTCTTAGGAACAGCGAATCCCAGAGCATGAGGTCGGAGCGCCAGCATCCTATAAATGCTATTGTTGATCTACTACCAGTGCCCAAAATTCAATCAGTACATGAAAATGCAGACGCATAGCTCACAAGGGGTTCCCAGAAACATGTCATGAGTATAGTAAATTCTTTCATCTCTAGGGCCTGTTGACATTATCTTGCCACTTTAGAGCACTGTACATAAACGGGCATATTATTGGTCAAATTATGGTAGTCATTTTATTGAAATCACTAGAGTAATCACTGAAGTCAGTCGTCGCAGATATAAGCATTTGACTTGTAAGTTTTATGGAAGGTTCTTTCATGGCACCATTAGTCTACTGAGTCATCTTCTAAGTTGATTACATTTTTCCTGATGATAGTTGTATAATGCCGCCTGGGATCTTGAGAACACTTGAGGTATTTATTTTTCAGACTGTGGTAACCATTACACTACTTGTTGTTATGCAGATTGTCTTTCCCAAAGTGTGAATGGTCTTCATTGAGGTGGAATTCTGATTCAGAAAAATGCATTACCCTTGTGGGCCCTGGTCTAATTCAAAACATGGCTTTTCAGATCTTCCAGGACTATTGTTTTCTTTTGAAGATCAGGCCTACGATTCTAATTCATTAGGGTGACAAGTTGTAGGGTTTGATTAGGTCAATATGACATTACATACGAAACAGAGGAATCTAAGCATTTGTACATTGACTCACCTAGAGATGAGCTGCCAGTACTGATGCATGGTGCTTACATTACCCTTTTGGTAAGACTCTCGCCTGATCTTAGTTATGCATACCATTGTTGGGGTCCCTCTGTCTGATCATCCCATTTCTGGCTTTGGCCTGGTCCACTCAACCTCAGCCTTAGTTAAAACAATGAGATACAAGAGCCCCTTGTGTTCCCTATCTCTCTGTTGGGACTATTGAAGGTGAGTTCCAGGGGGCAGGTGAGGTGAGGAATTAGCGACTTGTGAACAGTTAAGATAGTGTAACTTTATAGTTTATGTGACAAATGAACTTATTGGAAAACTGCATTCTACAAATGACTTGAATACATTAAAACGAATTGTTAGCTCACTTGTGCATTACATTTGTTATACCACCTAAATACATGCATGACAGGATTTCCTAACATATTAGTAGGTCACTGACTGGCCATGTGCAGACAACTGTCACCCATCTATATGCCAGTTAACCGTGCATAAACACAAAACTCTAACTCTCTATACATCAACCTTGCATCGATTCACCATCGATGTCTGAAAACATACTCCTCTCCTTCCTTCTATCTCCCTCTATCCTTTTCGTCCTCTCACTCTCCCTCCTCCTTACCTCTTTACCTCCTCCCTGCTTCCTTCCCACCCTCCCCAACTTCCTTATTTTTCTTACTCTCTATCTCTCTTTCTCTAGCCTTTTCCTGTACCTCACTTCTCCCATTCCGCTTATTCACCCTTTTTCCTCCCTACATCTTTTCTCCCACACAGTCTACATATACAAGTACCTATTCATTCACTTCATTGATCTCCAAATAGTCTATCGCACCCACTGTTTATCAGTGTATCTGGACACTTTGCCCTAACTTGCGTCCCTCCGTCTGTCTTGCCAGCAATACATGCATTCCAATGATGCACTCTTAGCCTGTCCAAAACTCCATCCATGAATCCAGTTATCCACCTAGCGCTTTATCCTTTCTCTACCCATGCATCCTTCTGTCCCACCTCACCTCAGTTATCACCTCTGTACTCTCGCATTGACAGCTTCTTCTTTTCCCCTTCTCATTTTAGTCACTCCATTTGACCCACTCTGCATGGGTCGATCCCGCTATCACTCATCCTCCGCCGACCCATACTTTGCTCTATCGGCTAATTCAGGAAGTACCCATAAAACAGTCAATAATAAGTTTCCAAGGAGTCTGCCTGGAGTTTGGTCTTCCCGGCACAAGCTGGGTAGGGACTCATTGGTAGGCTTGGGCTGTGGATGAACAGCAAATTCATTGACTCTTAATGTGTTTATCGGGATTCCGGAGGATTATCTCCAATCTTATCCACATTTCATACTGTCTACGGCAGTGAGAGGGGTGAGTGATGATTGCGCTACCAGCACTCTACCTGGAAGCGCGGCCGAGCAAGCACCAGCCGGTTATCTGATGGTTGGACCATATCATTAGCTGCTGCCAAGGTCCGTGCTCTGCTGATCGCCAGGATAGGATTCTCCTGTTTATTACTTTTCATTCGAAGGTTCAGGGACATAAGTAGGGCGGCTCTTGCTACAACAATAACATTCTGAAGATACAGTACATGTGAAATTAGATGAAGGTTATGGTGTGGAATACAGAATTGGGCCAGAATTGCCTAAAACGCCCAGAGATTTAAGCTACATTGTGCGCCAAGTTTCACGGAAAACCAAAAAGAATTCCCAGTGCCCTGTGCATACAAGGATGTAGCTTAGTCAGCGAGATACAAGTAACGTGCACTGCAAGGAGATGGGGTAAGATGGAGGATGTGAATGATTTTCTACGTGGGTTTGGGGAAGGAACATAATTGAAGCTCACCCTGGTGATGTGCCCACAAGATTGGTCTGCCATATCTGCCTAGGCCGTTTTAAATTGCACTCCAGTCCTGACTGGGGGCAGTCCGAAATTTATTTGCATCTGTTTTAGAAGACCACACAGTTGAAGATAATCCACCAATGAATGTACCTTACCAGATGAGAGTCAGTACTGTGTTAATCGTGACCTAGCCCTAATTGTTCTAACGTAATTAGGGAAAATGCCCTTCGACTTTTGGCCTGTTCCACTGTTCACAAATATGTTTGGGATGTCAAATATGTGCAGTCTTGATTTGGTTACGAGCTCCCTATACAGGGAGTGCAGAATTATTAGGCAAATGAGTATTTTGACCACATCATCCTCTTTATGCATGTTGTCTTACTCCAAGCTGTATAGGCTTGAAAGCCTACTACCAATTAAGCATATTAGGTGATGTGCATCTCTGTAATGAGAAGGGGTGTGGTCTAATGGTGTGCATAATTATTAGGCAACTTCCTTTACTTTGGCAAAATGGGTCAAAAGAAGGACTTGACAGGCTCAGAAAAGTCAAAAATAGTGAGATATCTTGCAGAGGGATGCAGCACTCTTAAAATTGCAAAGCTTCTGAAGCGTGATCATCGAACAATCAAGCGTTTCATTCAAAATAGTCAACAGGGTCGAAGAAGCGTGTGGAAAAACCAAGGCGCAAAATAACTGCCCATGAACTGAGAAAAGTCAAGCGTGCAGCTGCCACGATGCCACTTGCCACCAGTTTGGCCATATTTCAGAGCTGCAACATCACTGGAGTGCCCAAAAGCACAAGGTGTGCAATACTCAGAGACATGGCCAAGGTAAGAAAGGCTGAAAGACGACCACCACTGAACAAGACACACAAGCTGAAACGTCAAGACTGGGCCAAGAAATATCTCAAGACTGATTTTTCTAAGGTTTTATGGACTGATGAAATGAGAGTGAGTCATGATGGGCCAGATGGATGGGCCCGTGGCTGGATTGGTAAAGGGCAGAGAGCTCCAGTCCGACTCAGGCGCCAGCAAGGTGGAGGTGGAGTACTGGTTTGGGTTGGTATCATCAAAGATGAGCTTGTGGGGCCTTTTCGGGTTGAGGATGGAGTCAAGCTCAACTTCCAGTCCTACTGCCAGTTCCTGGAAGACACCTTCTTCAAGCAGTGGTACAGGAAGAAGTCTGCATCCTTCAAGAAAAACATGGTTTTCATGCAGGACAATGCTCCATCACACGCGTCCAAGTACTCCACAGCGTGGCTGGCAAGAAAGGGTATAAAAGAAGGAAATCTAATGACATGGCCTCCTTGTTCACCTGATCTGAACCCCATTGAGAACCTGTGGTCCATCATCAAATGTGAGATTTACAAGGAGGGAAAACAGTACACCTCTCTGAACAGTGTCTGGGAGGCTGTGGTTGCTGCTGCACGCAATGTTGATGCTGAACAGATCAAAACACTGACAGAATCCATGGATGGCAGGCTTTTGAGTGTCCTTGCAAAGAAAGGTGGCTATATTGGTCACTGATTTGTTTTTGTTTTGTTTTTGAATGTCAGAAATGTATATTTGTGAATGTTGAGATGTTATATTGGTTTCACTGGTAATAATAAATAATTGAAATGGGTATATATTTTTTTTTGTTAAGTTGCCTAATAATTATGCACAGTAATAGTCACCTGCACACACAGATATCCCCCTAACATAGCTAAAACTAAAAACAAACTAAAAACTACTTCCAAAAATATTCAGCTTTGATATTAATGAGTTTTTTGTGTTCATTGAGAACATGGTTGTTGTTCAATAATAAAATTAATCCTCAAAAATACAACTTGCCTAATAATTCTGCACTCCCTGTATGTGGGTGTCGTTATAGCTCTGGTATAATTGGTGATGTCCACTGGGGACTCATGATCGTGGGTCCCTTGGAAGTCCCTCTCCATAGGAGTTTTAAAATCTGTCTTTTCCCTAACAGATGAGTACTGCATCCTGGGCACGGGGCCGAGATGTTAATATACCTATCCACAGCAGAGCAGGGTTACTGGAACCTGACTGTGGCACAAGGACACTCTTATGGTAACCTCACATGAGTTGCTGGGGGCCTGTGCTCACATCACACCTGAAAAGGGCTGGAAGATACTGTTGATGGTGATAGTTTGTCATTGTATCTGTGGCCTTACTCTATCCTTGGTGAGGCCATCAGAGTACTCCATGCAACTTTTCTGATCCACTCAGGCTCGATCACAACCTTACCTCTGGCAGCTGATCTAGGATGCCTTCAGCAGATAGCAGCAGGGCCCCAGGCAGAACTTTAGGATTGGTCTTAGTCTAGTTGAGACATGTAGCTCATTTTTCAGGACATACCACTAGTCTAGTCATTTCGAGAGGGTAGGAGTCATGAAACTGGAGCAGTGACAACCCAGAACATCCTCAGTTAACAAGAGCTCACGGTGAACCACAATGAATGCAGTGGTCAAAGTGTTTGTGACAGCTAATCTGCATCAGTGGACGTTTTCTACCACAGTAGAGTGGAAAGCTGGCTTGGATGATCTACTGTTGCCTATTCCTGATCCTAGCTAGAACTGGTGAGTACAGGACAGTGTTTCACAAAAGAACTCCTCTGTAAGCCCAGGATTCATCATGGTGTCCTTGGCTGAAATAGAACCCTATGAGGCTGAACGACCATGTACACAGGTAAACTACCTAATATTCACTTAAGCATCCACCTCTAGACACTCTCTCTCCCACCCTTGGACCGAAAGCACTGGTGGGCCCTCAAGAGGGGGGCGGATTGGCTTTTACATCCACAGTCGATAGACCTCACAGCGTCTGCACAGGTTGTCCTTGTGTATATCCGCTATAAATATTTTGGTTGGCTCCTGCTCATGCAGACATAGATTCCCAAATTAAATAGACTAATGAAGTTTGCAAAATTTCACATACATTTCTCCGGTGGGCTACTGCTTCTAGCAGAAATTGCCTTGATGAAATAGTGAAATTAAGTCGGAGACATTTTCATCTCGAGCTAGTCTCCCACTAATATCTCAATTTGAACATAAAGTACGCTCTCACGTTCAGTTTTCACACAAGCTGCTGCCTATAGTAATTTCCTGAAATATAGGTAATTTTGCACAATTTCCATGAAAATTGGACCTATTTTGCAGAAACAAGTCGCTGTATGACCCACTACCAGTCACATACCTTTACCTGGAGGATGAATTTCAGTGGGACTGCTGCGTTTAAATACCCTATTTTGGTGTCAGGACGTACATACTTGCCTGGAAAGCTTGGCACCCGCACTTTTGAGTCACATTTTTCCAGTGTATAGCTAAGAATGTGTCTCTATTCGACATAGCTCTATTCTTTGCCCTGTCTCTGTTTCATTCCCACACCCTAGATCCTGCCATCCCTAGGAGATTTCGGTCTCAGCAGAAACCATGCAACATTACAGGGAAAATGGGAACCGCAGAAATAGCGCCAAGAAGAAAGCTCCCACTTCAGAAGAGAACTAAACAATAGTTGGTGGCGAGCAAAAGAAGAGTCACCCGAAGCCTTTCTCTGCCGCGGGCTACTCGGGCTCTGTACACATCTCTGGGAACAGTGAGAAAAAGAGACCGACCCCTGTCATTTGTCTTACTCATTCTCTGCCTTTTGGGCGCCATTCATCTTCCGCATGCGGGGTCTGTGCGGCTGGGTGCAGTACCACTGACAGGGGAATGCATTGTAAGACCCTCTATTCTCTCTGAAACCTGATTTAGGAACCTGTCACTGAAGCTTCAGAGGGAGGGAAGCGGGCAAATAGTGCCCCTTCTGCCCTGGTCGGCCTCGGTTTGGCTCGTCTTTGTTGGCGGAGTAACAGAAGGAGAGAGCGACCACAGATGTCCCACTCAAACAAAGGAGTTTGTTAACTGGGGTCTTGTGGTTTCTCTGCAGACATGAAGAGGGTTATAGGGGAAATACAGGGACTCCAGCATCTTGGTTCACCTGGGTCATGGTCCATTTTACTTCATGGTCCCTAAGACTAATGCCCCCTGCCCTACTGGCTGGTCGGGGGCACAGTTTGCACCTGTCTGCTGAGCAATCTAGTAATTTTCTTTTGATATTACAACCTTCCCTGCCTCCATTTCACCATCATATCATCTTCGTTGTTGCTAATCAAATACAATAAATCCAAATGTATAAAAGTGGAAACAACGAAAAAAAGAAACCGAACAGGTGGCGCTAAAAAATGAGGACAACTAGCGAAAAGGCAAGAAGAAAGAAAAAAGTCCTGAACAACTTCCTGGAACTGTCGGCGATCTATCTGACTTTCGCAATGTGTCCTGACCAACAATGGGCTGGATGGGTGTGCGTGGGGCTGAGGCAATCAAGGTCAAGCTCTTACCCGAGGTCTGGCACCTGCCCGCGCCAGGCACTTCCATTGTCACCAACCTCATTAGAGCCCATGATCCCCCAGGGCCCATGAGATGGTTGATAGGCTTTTGATCTACGGGTCCAGGTGGAGACAGAGAATGGAAGGCCTGGTGCCGCCCAGGCACTATCCCTCATGCCTTCAATGGACATTGGCAGGTTCCTCGATGTGAAGACAATGTCCCAATAATAGTGCAAGGCGTACGTCAGCAGCTGAGGTCATGATGAACATAATCTGCAGACTTCGCTGTTGGAAAGCTGCAGCTCCCATCCAGCATGGCCGCGTCACCGTGACTAACCGTGCCTGCCAATTAGTGACCGGCATCTCTGCTTGCAGGGCAAACCCTTTCACTAAACTTCTTTCATAGTCGCGACAGCCTGTGTATCTAGGCTGGTGATTTATTCTGCAGACAGAGCGCGTTTTGACATATGAGTTCTGATTTAAGGAGCTGTTGGTGCAGGCCAAGCCCTTCTGTTTGGTGTATTGTATGGCTGCTGCTGTCTAGATTCAGCTGCTGTTGGCTCTTGGGGTAGCAGTCCGCATTTACGGGTGAGCTCATTGTCTGGCACTGTACAAAGTCATCCTATGGGTTTCAGGAAGAAAGCAAAAATCTTACAGAACCCGGGAATTTGTGTTCCAATGTCGTGAAGGGCATTAATCTGGATGTCATGACACCTTAGGATTTTTATTGTCCCCCTATACTGAAGCCTCAGCGAAGATTTCTCGAGCTCAAATGCTATTTACCTAAACAGTAACATACAGAAAACTCTTCTAAACTAACCACTGAGCATGTTCTATACTAATCTCTCACAATCAAACATCAACAAAAATCAAACACAATCGACTGATGGCCTTCTCAGTTGCTTATGAAAGAACACCCAGTGCACTACAATGCCATGGCTGCACAAATGCAAACATCACCACACAGGATTGTAGATGTTGTCATGACAGTTCCACTATGTGGAGAGTTAAGCCCTATTGTTTCCTGTTGGGTTTCTCACAGGAGTCACCTGTGATACTCCTGGTGCATTGTTTCCTGCATCTACTGGGGAATCTTACTGGAATCCTACAGGTGTCAGGGTCGTTTATCATGGGAAAACACTTGTCCCAAATGCAGCAATATGTCCTGCAAAGAAAGGCCTACCCATTCTCCTCAGGTTAGAACAGTAATTTGTGTAAATGCAAAAGAGGGCACGTCAATATTCAACGTGACCGAAAGTCACCTGTGATGTAGCTTTGTTTAACCACTAGCCATCCCCTCACTTTGATGGCAGCTCATAAAGCTAGAGAAACACATAAAATGGCTTCTGGTCCCACAAAGAAGCATAGAAGCCTTCACCCCCCATCTCTGTGCCCACCACGTTTGCAAAGGGACCTGTGATTTAGTAATGAAATAAACACCGAAAGAGGAGGTACCCGGCTGCTCTGTGCGACTCCACTACCAAGGGAAAATGTTGCCAGAATCTTCGCATCACTGTCTCTCAATCTGGTTGACATGCCACAAGCAGACGTCGGAAGGCAGCCCCACCCAGCTGCCGTGCCGCAAACACAAGGGCCGTCGGTGCCATCAGGGTACGGGGTAACAGCTCTACCAGAAGGCAGAAACCAGACCATCCTTCCACCACATCAGGGTCCTCTCATTGCTTTGCAGGTTTCGACTCGTGGGTCAGAAATCTGCCACAGTGTGTGAGATTGTAATTAATTCTTTGAAAAAACAGGCGTATTTTGTACTATGGGCAAAAGAAATGTGATCAGGTGTACGTTGGGGACAAAACTAGTCGCAGAACTCTGCCCAATCTTGTTCTCTATTCTCCATCTCTCTTTCCTTTGAGTCCTCTCTCCCGTCGTGGCCCACTCATTCATTTCTCTTACTTCCACCCTGACCTCTCCCCTTCCAGTCTTCACTGTATGGGTTTCCCCTCTCTCTTTTCTGTTTCCTCACAGTCTTCTTTTGCTGTCGTCCTTCCGCCGCCATCCTCACTCTCTGTCGCCTAGCTCCTGAATTCTCCTCTTCCCCGGGCTCTCTCTCCGTTGTATTAATTTCCCAGCATGTCTAAGCGCCCTTGTCCTTTCACCGCATCGTCTCCTTGGACTTTGCCTCGTCCCCTGCACCGCTCTCCTACCTGTTTGCTCGCGCACACTGTCTCTCCCTTTCTCGTCCCTTTTCTCTTCTGCCTTCCTACGTTTTTTCTCACCTCTCCCTGCCTAACTCTCCCTCTGCCTGCTAACTACCTAACAACTCAACTCCTCCCTGTGAGCTCATTTTCCGTCTCTCTCCATGGCCCCTTCTCTCCCTGCTGTTTCCTTTGCTCGTCCCCACCCTCCTCCACTTTCACTACTGGAAGGACGCACCCTGTGCTCCTTTCTCTCTGCCCCTCCATCACTGTGGCCCTCTGCCCACTTGCTCCCCATGCCATCCTCTAGTCTGTGCGCCCCTGCATCCTGCTCCACTCGGGTGTGTGCTTTCTCTGCACTGTGCCCACTCTGCTCTGTGCTCCCACTGCCCCAAGACAAGACCCCTGTGCTCTGTACTGTGTGCTCCCAACTGCACAATGTCAGCCTCTGTTCTGTGCTCCCCGTGCATTCTCTCTGCTCGCCCTGCATCATTCCTTACCTTCCTCTGTGTCCCCCGCACCACGCGGTACCTTGCAGGGTACCCTCTGCACCATGCCACTCTGTTCTGTGCTTCCCATGCATGCTCTCTGCTCGCCCTGCCCGGTCTTCCTCTGCACCCCCCGCCCGCACCATGTCACTCGTATTGTGTTTCCGTGCATGCGCTGTGCCCCCTGCATCATGCCATGCTCTGTTCTGTACTTCCCATGCATGCGCAGAGTTCGCCCTGCATGTCTCACCGTGTACCGCACCCTCCCTGCATCATGGCACCCGTGCACCCGACTGCGCTCCCTGCACCCCGCATCCCTCTGTGTCTCCAAGCACTATGTCTCCTCCTCCTCGGTGCCATTGCCTTCTGCCCCGCGTGTACTGCCCTTTACCCCCCTGCACCATACCTCGTCTTGATTTCTGCCTCCCCCTCACCGTACCCCCCTCCCCCCCCCCCCCCACCATGGCACCTATCGCACCCCTGTACATCCGCCCCTGCCTGTTTGTGCCACCCCGAACTCCCACTGCCCCCCGCCACGTCATGCTCGGCTCCCCTTGCTTGATCCTGATCTTCGCTGTACTCGCCTCATGAACTACCCTGCCCTGTGCTCCCCGCGAACCGTGCTCCCCTGTGCACCAAGCCCCACCCCTGTCTGCCCTCTCTGTGCTTGCTCCACTCCCCGTTGCACAACGCCTCCTCCTGGACTGCACTGCCCTCCTGCTCCAAGCCTCCCCATGCCCCCCGCCATGCCTCTCCCCTCTCGACCCTCCTCGCCTGTTCCTCTCACCAGCCGCCTCGACAGCACACGGCTCCCCCTCAGCAGCTGCCGCCTTCTACACAGTCCCAGCCGGAGGCCTGGCAGCCCTTCTGCAGGAGACGCAACCCCCCACCCACACTACTCCACCCCCCCTCCTGAGGGAAGCGGATGGGGTCACCGGGTCAGGCTGCCCCGACTGCCCACCTGACACAGGACCGCAGCCCCCCAGGTCCAAACAGTCCTGTGCGCCTCGCACTGTACCATTGCACAGTTGCTATGGCAACAGGTTTCTGATCCTGTACAGGGCTTTTTTTTTTTTTTTTTTTTTTTACAGCAACTCTCTTTTTATGCTATAACAATACATTCTGCTCTCAGATAGAAAGGAACAAAGTGGGTACTCTTCTATACGTGTATGTTCAATCATTAATGTATGCATTCATCAATGGAATGTATGTTTTGATGCTTTTTTATGTCAGTGTCTCCCTGGTGCTGTAAGATCTGATAAAGTGGGTTTACTGTGTTTCAAAATACCTATAAGATACGACGATGGGTCGGCGTCAGTCAGAACACGGCAATGTAGCGCCTCCCAGGTCTCCTATGAGCACAGAGGACGGGGATGTGCAACTCATGGCAATGCTAAGCTGTCTCGTGTGCTAATTCAAAAGAGATCCATTATTGCTCAGTGTGTCAGTGGCCCTGCTGCGGTGATCTGTGCATATTGCATACCCTACTGGGGGAGGAGGGGGTCACATTCAACCGATGCATATGTGTAAGATACAGGGATATCAGGGTTCCTATATCCCATTTATATCAGGTTATGGCATAACATGACTCAGTCCCACCAGGGCAAACTTGGATTTTCATTTTTCTGAAGTTGATAATGGACAGAGCACCACCCCAATCGGGGTGGTGCGGCGCTTAAAATCCGGGGCCTCCGGGGCTCGGCCCTCTGCGCCATTCTGGCATTGCGCTGGCCAGTCCAACTTCCGCCCCTCCGACCCGTGAGACGAGAGGGCGGAAGGAAGTGGTATGTCGCACGGGAAGTGAACCACTTCCTCTCCCTGCCAGCCATTGAGATTTAGGTAACCCCTATTCCTGGCCTTTGCCTTTTGCAAGGAGCAGGCGACCCACCTTCCCATCCCTATGATCTGAAATGGTGGGATCTGGAATACTAAATGCACCCCTAAGCAGCAGAGGGCCCCCCAAAGCAGGGTCCTCTGGACAACACCAAGGGTAGGGTCCAGCAGTCCTGGGCCAAACAGCGGTTGTACCCACCAGCTTAGGTGGCTGGGGTGCCTAGACCACTGCGATGGGCAGAGGGCTCCAGCTGCTGGCTACCCCATCGCAGCCCCTTGGTGTTTGAGGGGCAGAACCCTCGGCATGAGGACAAGGGCCGGTGATGTGGTCGGGACTGCCCCTCACGGATACAGGTGGTATGGTTGCACCTGTGTGGTCCAATGGCATTTAAGAAGGTGGGAGGTTCCTGGTGTTGTGAGCGGTTAACAAGCCACATAGTGCTCTGTTTGATTTATTTACCTGACTGATGATTCTTTGACTGATTTATCTGATTGATCTATCTGTCTGTTTTCCTCACACCCTTTACGATTGTGCATGAAAGCTTTGCCCGTTAATGTCTTATTTCATTTGTCAGTCTACCCAGTATTTGGAGTGCCATGCTCAGTTAGGTAATAAACTCTTCCACTCAAAAGATTTCTGCCTAGCTCTGTCGGTGTTTCGTTGGGGTTGTGCTGGGGCCAAACTGGGGGCCATCCGGGTCCTAAAAGAGTTGGGTGATATCAGAAATTATTAAAAGCATCAAAGGATGGGGCAGTTGTATGCACACAGCCTATAAATAAAACGCTGAATGTGTTCTTGTTTTGTTAGGCACTGAATGGGACCTTTACTGAGCTTGAATGTACGTGTAAAATGTCAATATTTTGGCTGAGTTGCATATTCTGGAATTGAATTTCATTTTATTTATTGTTTTTTTATAGTGGTTATTAAGCTTGTTCGCCTCTTAATGACACTGCTGGGGAGATGGAGTTGATTGTGATGAGGTGAGATGTACACACTAATTGATGTTCGTAGTTAAAGCAGGACCAGTCCATCATCCTCACTGAAAGAGTGGTGTTTCACACATGTTCTGTACTTTCAAAATTCCACCCGGAAGCAGAGGCACTGTGTGCAAAAGTTACAAGAGGGCTATATCGCGCGATCAAGTGTAGATGTCGGCTCTGGGCAGCCGGCATTTGGAGCCTGGTGGGCGTGTAAGGGAGTGCCGTCGCCCACAGACATCCAGGTGCACGGCCAACCATGGCTCTCTGCACTAGTCACAAGGGTTTGAACTGAGCCCCGGCTGGATATGCTGAACACACTGGTGTGTGTCAGCCATTTCATACTGAGGGCCTCCTCCACCAGACAGGCGAACACACACACGATGCTGGGCAGGATGCTGTTCCCCCAGGAAGTCAAGCAAAGGCTTCACCGAGCAGTCAATGCCAAGGAAGTGAACTGCACGGAGCAGGGCGACCTGCAGAGGCTTCCCCACAGAACAGTGCTTAATTTGAGCAGTGGTTTCCGGTGCAGGGCAACAACACTTATTTTTTTCCCTTAAGCATTTACTACGAGCAAAAGACACATATGGGAAAGACTGAGGAAGCAAAAATGAAAATATCCCCACAAAGGGAGAAAGCTGCAAGAGTGAGATGAAGGGACAGGGAGTGGGTGTGGATGGATTGAAGAGGCCTGAGATGGCTTCAGGATTACACTGCCTCAGTATTCCGTGCTCGCTCATTTAAATGCAGCTGCCACGTGTTTCAGAGGAGGGCTTTGAGCACCAGGGCGTTTTTATTTACAAATTAAGAACTCACAGAAGAGTTGCACAAAAGCAGTGGCGGCCGGTAATTTTAGGAGGGAGGGGGGTGGGCAGAACACTCACACTCATTCATTCACACACACATGCACATCCATTCACAACACTCATCAACATTCAAACATACACGCATGCACAAAACATTCATTTAAATAACACACACACACCTTCACACACACTTACCTTCAGCCTCGGAGGTCCCAGGAGGGTTGAGACTGCTGCCTTCCCTCACTGGCTGACCTTGGGTAGGCAGCAGTCCCAACTTAGTCACTGAGTGGGATGGGGTCAGTGAGACTGCTGACCCCTCCCCACTCTGTGACGAGGTGTCACTGATTGACACTCGCCCTGGGCGCTTCAGGCCTTAAACCTGAAGTGCCCAGGTCGAAGTCAATGGGTGACGCTTCCCCTCATATTGGATGGGAAGGGCCTCGAGACACCTTTGCTGAGCTGAGGAGATCACGCCCATAGGAGCTGTGACCTCTTCAGCCTAGCAAAGTTCAGCTCAGGCAGCCAGAAGTCTGCTTGCGCATGTCTCACTCCTGGCTGCCTGATCTGAACATGAAGATTGTTTGTCAGGCTGACCTTTGCTCAGCCTGACAGGCACTCTTCATGAGGGGCAAAAGGTGGGGGGGGGCGTGGCCCCTCCGCCCTAAAGGATGGGCTGCGACTGCACAAAAGGGTTACAAATTAAGAACTGCCACAGAAGGGTTGCATAAAAGGGTTCCGCAGCAGATGTGAACTAGGTCGTGATTCACATATTACTTACAACACGTGTGCCAGAGCGAGAGGAGGGGGGCAAGGAGACACCACACAGACCACTAGGAGCTACTCAGATGCCATCGGGAGGTCCTGAAAGCAACAGTCAAAATGGGGAGCACCCTGTCTTCCATTCCAGCATTTGTGACCCCAAGGCATCATGGTAAATGCAGTCATTAGCACAAATTTGAATAGAGTTTTGAAAGTTTTTCACCATAAGTTGGTGCGGCGAGTGCCGTATCTTCGGACACATGTTTCTGGCTATTTGGCCGTCATCAGCGAAGAGCAACGTGTAGCTGGCGGGGTTGCTTGAAATGCCGCCTTGAAAGTATTCACAGGTTTAAGTACCACTCAAGAAGGCGCACAGGTGATTCACCTGAGCTCGTCAGCTTAGAGGCTCACGGGAGCCTTAATTACAACAGTCAAAATGGGGAGCACCCTGTCTTCCATTCCAGCATTTGTGACCCCAAGGCATCATTTTTGTCACACTACGGTCTGGCTGAGGACATTACCTCTGGCAGCAGTGCTATGCAACTATAACTATGGACTGTGAATTTACAATACAACTATACCTCATATTAATAATATATTATATATTATATAGTAATAACTATACTAATTCTACCACGCAACTAAAACTACGCATGTAATTCACTGCACAACTATACCATGTAATTGTAACTATACTCTATAAATACAATATTTAAAACACTATGTAATAGTAACCTCCCTGTACTAGTATTATAGCCATACTCTAGAACTACTAGTTCAGTGTGTAAGTGTAACAGTACAGTACCCCTACACGAATGGTACTATACCACGCGCATACCCTGGATAACTGTTTTCATTTTGGCCTCTCCAGGGGTAAAGTCACCTCCCCTCTTCGGGCCTGTAGTGCATTAAATGAGCACTGCCAGACGCTGCAGTACTGTCGCTGGAGTAGGTAGGTGTTACCTGTCCTTCCACTCCTGACCCCACCCCTTTTACAGCTGCAGTGCCAGCCAGGCTCCTCGGGCCTGCATGCCTGCCCGTCCTCCTCTGCAGCAGGCGGTAGTGCGCAGGCGCCGCCCCTTCTCCGCAGCCTCCCGGCAGACACAGTAGTAAGACTTCCATCTCTAGCTCTCCATCCTCTAGGAAATGCCCGCTCCCCGGGGGCCCGTGTTTTCCTGCCCCGTGCCCTCCTCTGACGTAAGCAGAGGCCCAGGAGGGCATCGCCGCTGTTGAGAGAGGCGGCAGGCCTCCCTCCCGGGAAGGCTTTGTTTATGTTGTCTTGCTGGGCACGACTGGCTCTCCGGGCACCGGGGAAATCAGCTATGCCAGCCAGCCAGGTGTGCCCGTGACTACTCTGCCCTCAGCCAGCGCTGCACACAGAGCACCAGTCACGTGCCATGTAAGGCAGATGTGTGTAGCACCGGGCCGAGGCTGCCTGGGGTTGTGCAGACCTTGAAAACGAGAACCACTGCTTTGGGAAGTGAATTCACGAACAAGTCCCTGGTGTGGTATTTTATAATAAAGAACGGGTCAGTGACAGTCACTAAGGAGTGTGGTGACCCTGCAACATCCCTTGACCTGATGATGTACTTCTAGGCTACTTCTGATATCGGAACTCTCCGCGATTACACTGCAGGATACGTCTGACGCGTTGATCTAAAATTAAGTTTTAGAGCGATTCTGACATCACAGTGCAATTTTAACGACTTGATAAGTGGCTGACACGAGAACTCGACGGCAAAAAAGTTTGTGGTGACGTCAGAAGTTGCAGGGCAAAAAAACAGTCCATCTGGAAAGTATAAGGATGGGGCTTTAGGCCTAATTGGGAAGTGCAACAAATCTGTTCAGTTTCTGCTGTGCACTAAGTGGTTAATATTATTTAAACCGCGGAAGCAGCTGCGGATGACAGTCTTTGCTGGCCGCTGTTGTAAATGAGGTGCTGCAGGGAGGGTCAGATTGGTGCCCTGTTATTTATTTTCACCGCTATGCATGTGCCAGATAAGGGGTGATTTATGTGTCTAATAGAGGCGCCGTTAAGGAAAACACCCACAGTAGCTTCTGAAAACGCCACCGGCTGAGCACTAGCCAGGACTCCGGTCTACTCGGCTCACCCGCAGCACGCGCGCAACACAGAAAGATTCGTAAAAACTGCGTCACGAAGTGCGGCCGTCCGGAGAGTGACGCGAGCACAAGTCACGTGCTGTCTGGAAGTGCAGTACTGACTCTCCACACAAGGCCTCCCTTCCCATATTTCCATACAGCCTTCCTTTCTTCATCCATCCGTCCATCCAATGGCGAGAAAAAACAGTCATGGGCCCTAACGCAAGGAGGGGGAATCGGTCATATGTCAGATTTTGATAGAAAAAAAAATGTCTTGGAATCTAGTGGGACCCTCACATCCAGGGGCGTTGTGAACCTATTGTTTTAGCAGCTACAGTTGGGACGAAGTTCTTTATAGGTCTTTTTGGTCTTCTGACTTACCATACAAAATCTCATAATTAACACTACAAGGAAGAAAGCTTGAAAGGAAGGAAAGAAGCAAGAGAAGTTGGAAGGGTGGTAGGGTAGATGGATGGATGGGTGAATGGTTAAATGGGTGAAAGGATGGTGGAGTAAATGGAAATCTGAGTGGATGGATGGATATCTAAATGGACAAAAGGAACCATTGGTAGAGGAAAAGCATTATTTATGGATGGATAAGTCAAATGTTGGATGTGTAGATGGATCTATTGTTCGATGCATGCATAGATCTTTACCTTGTGAACTGATGGATGGTTGGAATTATGAAACGGTGAACGATTGAGTGATGGATGAAAGAATGAGTGGACAACAATGTGAAGGTGAAATGGTGGATATCAGGGTGAAAATATGAAATGATAGATGCTTGGATGAAAGAGACAAGATAGGTCTTCTAGGGAAGGCCAGGTCACTTGCTTTGCTCGCTTTGGGCCGTCAGAGATTTGGTTCAAAGTGGTGGATATTATTATAATCTTCAGGCTACTCCCTGGGTCACACCTCTTGCCCTGAGTGGTGTGTGCGCTTTTGATGGCTACACCCCTGTGTTCACCCTCCCTTTAATGCTTACTGCCACGTACCCTCAGACTATGAAATACGACCTGCTCCCTTTCAATCACCATATCTTCTTGTTCCCTCTGCGCCCTTTCCCGTTCTGCTTCCTCTCTCTTGCTGTTTCCTTCTCTGCACCTCATTCAACGCCTCCCTCTGCCTTCACCTATAACAGATCACCCTTTTTTAGCATTTCGCACCTAAAATTGCTGAGTTCTGCAAGATCTTGATCTTTAGGCGAAGCAGTTGTAAACACGATTTTCTGGGAGAGTTTTGCAGCGGATTACACACAGCGTGGGAAACACCTGCTCTGAATATTTTGTCTGCTTGCGTTGCCAATTAGAATATACGCAGTTTCTCAACAGTTTCAGGGCATACTGAACATGGCCCTGTTTTTACGTTGCAGCGTAAAACTGCAGATTTTTGTACGCCTGCTCTTTTGAAAGATCGCCTGCGCATTACTTCCCCACACCGTGAGCACGTGGGCCTCGCCTCTCTGATACGTGTGGATGTATTATCTGTGATTATAATTCTCGCCCAATCCGACTGATTGCATCGTGTGCACACAACACTGCAATTTCCCGCAAATTAGAAGTTTTATGACGCCCATGGGGAAGCGTGGGAAGGCCTGATCTCTGCACACCTCGAGCAGAGGAACACGTGCACACTCAAAATAACAGTATCTATTCAAGAGACATGCACTCCCGATAGACACACTCCCATACGCCGCCAGGCTCGATAATGTGGGTTGTAGGAAGCACAGGTGAAACGTGCAGTCTCCCACGGGCTGCACCCCTTCTCACTCTCACCATTGGTAGGGTCTGGGCGAGGCTGGCCAGACATTGGTTATCTTGAAGCCTCTGCTGCAGTGCACCCCTTCTCACTCTCACCATTGGTAGGGTCTGGGCGAGGCTGGCCAGACATTGGTTATCTTGAAGCCTCTGCTGCAGTGCACCCCTTCTCACTCTCACCATTGGTAGGGTCTGGGCGAGGCTGGCCAGACATTGGTTATCTTGAAGCCTCTGCTACAGTGCACCCCTTCTCACTCTTACCATTGGTAGGGTCTGGGCGAGGCTGGCCAGACATTGGTTATCTTGACGCCTCTGCTGCAGCGTTCCTTACCTTCCCCCGTGTATCACAATAGAAAGTTTACCACACCATGTGAGGAGGGATTATCAGAACCTTTGCCTCCTTTCATCCACACCAGAGCACCCCCAGCTTCGCTTAGGGTTGCTATCTAGCATACCAGGCTTGTATTTTTAAATCCATGAAAAATAATTGGAAAGGCAGTGCTATACGGTATTTTTTCCTTCTGAACGATGAACCAAAAGCAAGAAACGATGTCTATTTTTTTCACAAACATTCTTAGATTGAATAGAGGGATAATTGTTATGCTATGGAAGAATTGTGAGAAAAGTACATACTTTTTTTTTATCACCTTCCATCTGTTGGCTGTTCCAGTGCAGCAAAACGTAAGTAAGTGGCCTGCATTTCCTTTCGAAGACATGTCGGAACCCTAGCTCCACTGTGTGTTCTGGCTTCTGACTGCGTCAGGGCCAGAGTCTGCTGACGTCTCTGTCCTCCTTTCCAGACAGGGCCTAATCCTGTGTCAGACACCTTGTGAGAGTGCTGTAAGGCTGTCTGGAGGGAAGCAGCATCCTGCCTCCTGTGGAGGGGCGCTAGAGTCTGCCCTGCAGCAGAGAACATGTCTGGAAGAGGTGACAAACATCCTAAGAGCATTTTGGGAGTTATGTGAGATCTTTCTCCCTCAACAGTAGAGGTCGCCCAGCAGCTGTGCAGGACTGAAAGTATCAATTTAAAAATACCCTATTGAGGTGCATCAGAAGGATCGCTGCTGAAAGAGGTTTGGGGTAAGCCCTTTTTATCTCCCACCCCTCCAATATGCACCTACTGGCTTCATAGAACCTTGGGGGTTACGTCTTTTCTGTCCCTTGCTTGGAGAGCATCATTCGGGTATTTCTGTGTGGTGGGCTAAGCTGAATGCCACAAACTGCATCAACATCCAATAGTGCTCGCCAAGGGAAAAAGTAGACTGCGATTGATGGTTTTGAAAGATGTGGCTCCTAAATTATTTAAGTTATTACCACCTGGCACACGTTTGGCGGTTCTCAAGCGATATCCCTTTGAAGACCCCCAGTGTTGAGAAAATGTAAACGTTTCAGTAGTTTCATAGTTACTATGCGTCAAAAAATCCTTGTGGGGGCCGATGATCCCTCTGTGTGGCCCTTGAGTGCATATTCCTCATATGGTCTGTGTTGGAGCCTCAGTTTTGCTTTGATCACCTCATTTTAGCGTAGTGAGACTGCCTGTGGCCAACTTGGGAAGCCGTGGATTAGAGAAGAGCAAGGAGGTCACACAACCCCGGGCCATCATGCTTGACACTATACCATATAAACCTCATCTCTTACTCTCTTTCTATCCACTAGAAAGATTAAAGAACTATAGACGTCAATTCACTGAAATGCCAGGGGTAGCGGAAGTGACATCACACGTCCTTTGACTTCCACTTTCACTCACACACACTTATATATGCACACAAATTCACACTTGGGCTCACATAAACACACACTCACCCATACATTTTATAAGCATTTTTTACTTACCTGAGTTGCCATGGAAGGACATACTCCAGCTAATTGTGCTCCATTTGTATTACACCAATAGTGAATTGTATGTTATTATTCAGTATTAGTGTAATAAATATTTGACAGAAAACAAAGAGAGTGGAGCCCCATCTGATGTCCATAAGGACAGCCTTGCCATCTTTGAGGTCAAAGGTCGCAAAGGCAGTGGCAGGTTTAGCAAGGGGTCACAGCTGCGACCCCTAGCTACCCCTAAATGACGTCCAAGACTATTTCACGTCTGAAAAGTAGACTCCGTCATTACACTGTTTGTCACAGTAAATACTTTGGAGGTTGGAGCTGGTAATCTGTGCTCAACTTTAGGTATATCTTGTGGAGACTATTTTGCAATGCAGCCCGTTAGAAGTTCTTCGTGTTTTGATGGCTACCATTTTGAAATGATTCCGTTTCAGATCGAAAGACATTTCTTCTGTCATTCTGTCTTTGGCCAAAAGACGGAGAATGCGGTCTGCCGCCGGAAATCCTTTTCAGAGAACGGCGTTACTCATTCCCCCGCCCTGCCCACCATCCCGCACAGGAACCTGTCAGGCATTTCCTGCTAAGAAGACCAAAACAGTCTCTACGTTAAGTCATGTAAGAAAAAATGGGAACAAACTTTCACTAGAGGTAGACGCACACGTGTGAAACTCCCCCAAACCAAACAGCATCAGATCGAGGCTGCCAGGAAGTTCCAGTGGGCTGCGCTTGTTATTACAAAGCCGTTCGCACAGTTGTTTTCTTATTTCACAGTACTTATGTTTTTTTTCCCAGTCTAGCATTGGCAGAAAATTGGCATCCTTCGAGAGCCAGAGCAGTCGTTTTCCTCCTAAGCGGCGTAATGGATCGGAGATATGTGTCTGTATTGTTTTGTCAGGCCACAGGTTTGTGAGAACCGCGCATAGTCGTGCATTCCACGGCGCTTACAGCGTGCCAGCCTCGCAGCGCCAGGACCTGCAGCGGCGTATCTCAGGCTGCTGGCACTCTTACTAGTCAGCTACGTGGCTGCAGATGTGCTGAGACAGGGGGTATTGCACTGTGCTGGCTTCTGATGGGTACTCAAGCTGCGACCTCATCCAGCCGCCCAGAAAAAGTTCCCCTATCACTCAGGTTTTTAAAAAGGTTAGATCCTGACCCAGGCCTTCAACAAGCCTGCAACTTCACCCAGGCCCACAAAAAGTATGCAGCCTCACCCAGGCCTTCAAGAAGGCTGTAACCATGCTTCCAGGAAGTGTGCATCCTGGCCTGGGCTCTCAAGAAGCCTGCAACCTCAGCCGGTCCCTTAACGAGGCTGCAACCTGGCCTGGGCTCTCAAGAAGCCTGCAACCTCAGCCAGTCTCTTAACGAGCCTGGAACCCTACCTGGGCCCTTATGAAGGCTGCAATTTGGCCTGGGCTCTCAAGAAGCCTGCAACCTCAGCCAGTCCCTTAACGAGCCTGGAACCCTACCTGGGCCCTTATGAAGGCTGCAACCTGGCCTGGGCTCTCAAGAAGCCTGCAACCTCAGCCGGTCCCTTAACAAGCCTGGAACCCTACCTGGGCCCTTATGAAGGCTGCAACCTGGCCTGGGCTCTCAAGAAGCCTGCAACCTCAGCCGGTCCCTTAACGAGCCTGGAACCCTACCTGGGCCCTTATGAAGGCTGCAACCTGGTGAGGGGTCCTCAGTGAGGTTGAGCCTGCCCAAGGGGCTCAACCAGTCTGCATCAGGGGACAGGCGCTAAGGGAGGCTGCAACATTAACTGTGCCTTCAAGAAAGCTGCTACCTCGCTGAGGCCCAAAAAACGACTGCATCCTCACCCAGCTCCAAAGATAGCTGCATGCTCAAAGGCTACAAACTGGCAGAGGCATTCAAGAAAGCTAAAACCTCGCTCAAGCCCACAAGAAGACTGCATCCTCACTCAGGCCATGAGGAAGGCTGCAAACTGGCTAATGCCCTCAGCAAAGTTCAACTGGTGAAGTGCTGTAAGAAATCTGCAAAGTGGATCAGGTCCCCAAGAATGCCACATCCTGGCCCTGCCCCTTAGCACTGACTGATTTTTTTGGGGGGGTAAATTTAACTCCGAAGTGTAATCATTTTTTAGGCCTGTAACAGAGGTCTACTTTTATTATACTGTAGAATGCACTTACAGTTGAGGTGAAATTAATAAACTATAATGCATATTAGGAGAATAATATTGGATTCATCCAAATTGAATATGAAGGAAAATCATAATAACATTTAGGAACATAGTGTTTCTTACAACATTCTAATGGACACTAGACAAATGATCTCCTTTTAATGTCATGCCAAGTCCTGTAAAATAACTTCATAGGCAGTCGCCAAAATGACAAACCCTATTTTCTCATAATTGTTTTAAAATGGTTAAATATTGAAAGACAGCTAAATAATTTCAGTAGTGCTCGAGGGCACATCCTATTACAAACATAGAGAGCATTGATTTAGAGGAGGGAATTTCAGTTTATCACATTAAATACATGCACTGTAAAACAAAGCACGCAAGCCAAAACATTCAAGTGAGATCACGGGAGAAAGGGGCATATTTAAAGAATTGCCCATGAGCTATGTTCTGTTTTACTTTTTTTTTAAATTGAAAACATATTGTGAGCAAAGCAGCCACGTAGGCAAAGGGCTGTAATCAAAGACATTTTGATAAAATTGAAGTTCATTCTTGACTTATATTTTGCCACATTCTCCTACAAAGGTGCAACGAGGCACCCGTGACACTTTCACCCAGTCTTGACTTGTTAGCGAAAAGCCTTATGCATGATGGAATGTTTGAGGCGTAGGTGAAACTATAAATACCAAAATGCAATGTACTGGCTAAAATGCTACTACTGGTTGAAGATGTTGCACAGCACATGCAACACTTAGTGGCTCTGACTATATTTAACAATTTGAACGTTGCTCTTATCCCTTTTAAACCTGCAGTGAAATACATGATTGCTAACTTAGTGTCGGCGGATCTGTAATCTTGACAGTGTACACCATGTGTTCCTTTATCAGAAATGGCTATTGGGGAGGCGCACTGGGTATTATTTAGAGGCCTCCCTTGGACATCTACTTCCAGCCAGGTTATGAGTGACAAAAGACTATGGGGGTGATTTTAACCCGCCAAGGTACCGCCGCCAAATGACCGCACCGCGGTCAAAAGACCGCGGCGGCCATTCAAACATTTCCTCTGGGCCGGCGGGCGCTCTCCAAAAGAGCGCCCGCCGGCCCAGAGGAAATGCCCCTGCAACGAGGACGCCGGCTCAGAATTGAGCCGGCGTAGTTGCAGGGGTGCGACGGGTGCAGTTGCACCCGTCGCGTATTTCAGTGTCTGCAAAGCAGACACTGAAATACTTTTTGGGGCCCTCTTACGGGGGCCCCTGCAGTGCCCATGCCACAGGCCTGCGGCACCCCCTACCGCCATCCTGTTCATGGCGGGTTTCCCGCCATGAACAGGATTGCGGTAGGGGGTGTCTGAATCCTCATGGCGGCGGAGCGCGCTCCGCCGCCATGGAGGATTCACTGGGGCAGCGGTAAACCGGCGGGAGACCGCCGGTTTACCCTTTCTGACCGCGGCTGAACTGCCGCGGTCAGAATGCCCTCGGGAGCACCGCCAGCCTGTTGGCGGTTCTCCCGTGGTCGGTGACCCTGGCGGTCACCGGCCGCCAGGGTCAGAATGACCCCCTATGTGTTACTCAGGGACATTGTTTATCTTGGCCAAACCCTAGAGCCCCCTGATATCTCTTCATGCAACCCCCCACCAGCAGGATGGTCCCGTCCCACAGTTTGAATATCAGTGCTCTGCACACAGGGTACGCAGAAGTTACTTTCAAGCTAGTGTGCCCGCCATCTAATAACCGGATTTTTGAGGGTCCGGGTACTTCCCTGAGAAAGGGTAGACTTTTCTACATAGAAAATAGCTTCCTCAGAGACAAGTGTCTGTGGTCCATTGGCAAGAGATTGGGTCCATGGCAAGAAACACGATCCATGAACAAGAGATGTGATCAATGGGTGTGAGATATAATCATTGTATATAATATTATTCTATGAGGGGGAGATGTGTCCATTGGACAATCTGTGGAAAATAGTAGTGGACTATGGGACGAGGTGTGGTCCATGGTCAGTACATGTGGCCTAACTGCAGCAATAGTTGTCTGCGGACAGGGTATGTAGTTTTTGGAACTTTGGTCCATGATCAGGTAATGAATTTTGTGGGCAACAGATATGACATAAGGACAGGTGCGATGATATATGGGTCATGGCTGTAACCCCTACACAAGTTGCTGAGAAATGGGAAATAGGTACAATCTGTGGAAAGAAGCTTCCTGGTGACAAGCATCTGGTACCTTACATCTCTGTTGTTGTTGCTTGCAATGCTTTTCTCTGCAGAATTTCATTTTTTTGTGAAATGACAATATATAATTGGTGCTTTGTTTGTTTTCTTCCATAGTAATTCAGTGAACATGAACACTTCTAGATATTTGATTCTGAAAGTATAATGGTTTATTGAGGGTTCCTCCATTAGCTAACTTCTAGCTCCAGCGGTGACGGTGATGAGGTCACTTGGCCACTTGACTAAGGACAGCTAAAATGTCACTCTTTTCCCCTCACACTAGTTACTCCTCTACAGCCAGAGAAAATCTTCACAGCAAAGGTCCCACTTGGCTCCATGGATGCAGTAGGGTTGAAAATGCTGGCAGAGGCGCACTGCAGAGAGCAGTCGTCACTTCAGCCAACTTCCTGTAACCCATAAAACTCAGTCTGGAATGAGCGCCTCCCTTCCAAATAAAGTCCCTGAAGGGAGAGCGCTCATGGTCAGTGTTATGGTTAGTCAAAGGAAGCTTGGCAGCAGTGAATGAAATATGTAAATGATCAATGGCTTAGAGGTTGACATTATAAAGTAAAAAAACACAAGAATAGTAGTTCATCAAAAGTCACAAACCGAGGGGCCCTTTCCCTGTGGTCAATGAACTTGATGGAATCAAGATAGGGGTGCCTCTGAAGAGGCGGTGTACTAGGTAACATTCACATTAACTTGTTCTGCCTCACAGAGGGACCATCCATAGCCTAGAAAAGGGAGAAAGAGGTCCCACATCCATTCCTACTGCCACTCCTTCCAGATCCCCCGTAGCAAAGACAAGCTTGGGCAGAGTCAGGCCAATACTAAATTGTCCCAGAGGATGCTCAATTATTACCCCCACTTTTACGAAGAGGAACTCTGCTGATCCTAATATGAATTCTTCTTGGGAAGCTTTCTGGGATCTGCCAGATAACAGCAGCCCCTAGAGCTATAAAGGGTAACTACTACCATGTCAAAGAAAGAGGTCAGAATTCAGTTGTCCTAGAGGTTACTCAGTACTACCCCCACTACCTGGACGCTCCTTCTTGGGGAGCTTTCTGGGATCTGCCAGGTAACAGCAGTCCCTCAAACTAAAGGGAAACTACTACCAGGTCCAAGAAAGAGGGAGGACATGGCTGCCAAAGTATGCCAACGATACTTTTTGAAAGGCCAAATTTATCCCTCTGCTCCAGTACCTACAGCCTTGGGACATGTGTGGAGAGTATGAAGAACAGTGCCCAACATATAAACACTTACAGAAAAGATTCTGTATAGCAAAGAAAAAAAAGAGGACAAGTTGTAGAATTACCAGGCTTCATGTGAAAAATAACTCAAGATCTTCTTACACCACCCCCTAATTCAGTAAGTTCCTGCTCTAGGTTACATGTGTTTTTTTGCGCCTCTGCTATGTGAATGAAAATGTGTATGGAAAAACACCCTAAAAAACAATTTTCAATGCTGAAAAAATGAAGACTATCAGAAAAATCTTGTTTTCTTTTAATTGTATCTTTGGACTTTGTTTGATATCCAGAGGTCCATTTCTCCCATTATGTGCATGGAACCCCTATTGATGTAGAGTTCTGCTAAACCAGTGAGCATCTGGCACTTCATATGATTCCCCTGCCCTCCACTTGGATCCAGTAATGGCCTGTATCCCTTCCTACAGCAAGAAAGGCATGGACAGCACGTCACCGACATGGAAATGCACAGTTAATCTGCTTTTTAGCGTGTTAACTTTTGACAGAACACCACAAGCTCTTTAGATCTTCAGTCATGCCCTTTTACTAATAAGGCAAAAGTTCCTCCACTTGCAGAATATGAGATAATTAACATTCTTTAAATTGCAGTTTGAGAAATAGAGCTAATTAGCTGTTGTTGTAGAAGAGAAATGCAGTGGTGAGCCCGTAACCAGTCATTTTTAGGAGACAATGGGCGCTAATTATCTTTAGTTTGGAGGGAAGACGCTGGCTCACAGCTACACACTGCCAGGGGGGAAGGTCGAGGGAGGACAAAACTTCTTCACTCTGGCAGGTAACTCAAGGCACTCAGCAGAGCGAAAATAACAATTTCCTTTGAGAAGTCCTGAGGTTCGCTACCACAGCAAATGTTTACCACATTTGTACGAGAAAAAAACCTTGCTGAGTTCATGGGTTAGAGGAATTCTAAGAAGAAGGAAATGCAGTAATACACTGTGTTAAAATGATGAGCTCCGCTAACACCAGTTTTAATGACGGAAAATCAGAGTTCCAAACCATTCTAAGGCTGAAGGTGAACAATTTGTGTCTGAAGGGGGAGGGGCAATAGATCTTAAGAAGAGAAGGGCCCTTTCGCCTTTTGTCTTTTTGGTCCACAAGGTCAAATCGTTCAACCACGTTCTTGCCTTCGCTTAGCTTCCATAACCTTGTCTGTCAAACACTGATAAAAGATCAGTCTCAACACAACGTGCTTGTTCCCTCCCACAAGACCTGCCATAAACAAAGCACTGAAGGTCGGTCATGTGGTCTCCTCGACCCCTCGAGGCACTATCTTCCTTGTTTTGTCAGTCGGCGTGCCTGGGAGTCCGGTTTTTGCATGGGGGTGTGTGATGTTATGCTGTCCAGTGACTCACAATGTCCCAATTTTGTTTTTTAAACCTTGATAGCGCCACAAACTGTAATTCTTGTAAAACATAAAAGACAGAAGAGCAGCATTAAAGATTTTTTCACGAGGTTGAAAAATAATTTCCAAAAGGGATAGCAGGGGAAGCAAGTAGACTGGCACATCGTGATGAAAGTCCGACTTCCGAGCTCCGATCCCTAGCACGTATCCTTTCCCAGTACCTATCCTTGCAGTATACTCTGTGACATTACCATCCTGCCCCCAAGGCCCATGGGAGTGTCCTCTGTCCACCCAATCCACCACACACGCACTGGAGCTCTAGCCTCACCACCCAAGCACCAGACCCTCAGTGCCTAATTTGTAAATAACAACGTGCTGGTACCCAAAGCACCTCCTCTGAAACTCTTCGCTGCAGCAATTAAATGTGCAAGCAAAGTATGCTGAGGCAACCTAATCCTAAAGCCATCTGGGACCTCTTTAATTAATTTACAGGCACTCCCTGCCACCTTCAGCTCACTCTCGCAGCTTTTTGCTTTCTCCCTTTGTGATGCTTTTTCATTTCTCTCTTCCTCCCTTTTTTACCATATGTGTCTTTTTCTTGCAGGAAATGCTTGAGGCAGAAAAATAAGCGCCAGCCCTCAAAAATAAGTGCCGGTGCCCTGCACCGGAAACCACAGGCTCAAATTAAGCACTGCAGACCCTCATTCTGCCTGCCTGTTAGTCTGTGTCACCCCTTTCCACATCTGTTTATCTGCAGCTGGGCTCCAATTGCAGAAGGTCCTGATCTTAAGAGGGGGAAAGTACCCCAACTGTGTGGGCTTCAGCAAGAAAACTTTGTATCAGCAAAGTCACACAAATTCATTTGGCTTCATTGAAGTGTAGTTTTGGTGAATTTGTACGACTTCGTTCACAACATCTGTTATTGATTAGGCTTCATCAGTCTATTTATTGATCTTTAGCATTTCAAAACTTGTTAGCGATTTACTGCACACGTGTGACAGTACTGGGCTGAGATTGTGTATTGATCATTACCACAATGTGTACCTCCTGGTATTTGAATTTAAAATATCACTTCTGGGCTGTGAATTATTCAGGGTTCTGGGACTCCAGAAATGGTAGCATATGATCATATCGTAGTGCCATTCATGGTAGACCTCACTCCCTCCTTTTGAGATTCTCATTTCAGTTTAAGATAGCCAATGATGGCACATAGGACACTGTCCGGGCCCAGAATACTTGTGGGACTGGCGCACCTAGTAAATAGCTGTAATGTGCCCTTAGTCTCTGTACTTCTGCCTTCGCACAAGACTCACTTCTTCCACGTGTCTTTTCTTGGCCGCACGCACAGAAGCACAGAGACAGCCTGGAGCTAAGTAATAAGGAACGAAGAGCCAGACAGACCTCATGAGACCCAACAGTAAGGTTTCTTGTGATTACGGAGACTGTCTCCTCCCACTCTAAAGTTTGCATTCCTGGGATCTTGCCAGAGTACAGAGCATCTCCAGAGGTTGTGTAGGCCTTGTGGCACACTTCTGCTTCCCCATTTACTGGCCTTGGAGGAGAGCGGAGTGCTACTCAGGAACAGAAAAGGAAGTAAGGAATTCTCCTTCACCCAGGTTACCTTGGAGGACATGTCATTGTGCCTCAGACCCTCATTCTCAGCATTTAGTAATTCCTAATATGTCTGGTAACAGTAGTTACTGGCTGAATCGGGAATTTCAAGTACCATGATAAAACAGTGACTTTTGTTTTTTTTACTCCACCCAAATATTTCACTAAGAAAAACGTAAAAAAATATGCAGGTGAAAAAAAGACCTGGTAAAGCTGACAAACCATCAGAAAGATTCCCTAAGTGATGCCCCATTGGCAAGTCAAAACTCAAAATGGATGAGTAGTCCTGCACCCTAGAATTACTGAGTCCCATGAAACGGATACGTAAGGGTGCAACATTGAGGGTCAGATACTGTTCTTATTCGGGGACTCACTGCTTTTTTCATCTAAACAGAACAATCATTCTCTGATTGACCTCAAAAATGTGCTGCGAGCATTCAGTAGACATAGAGGAGGACACAGGCTGGATATTTTCCTTTTCAATTACATAAACCAGGGCACATTTTGAGTAGGGGGTAATTCTGCTTACAAAATGAAGGGCTACAACACGTTTCTTTCACTTTTCGAATGTGAAATATGACGCTGTTTGTGAGTCAACTTCATATTGCTTTGTTATTTTGTATTTTAAAGGAGTTGTTAGTGGATATGGATGTCTTTTATAAAAACGCCATGACTTGAAATGATTTAAAGTAATAGGTTTCACACGTGGGTTCACTCCTGTTTTTTTCATTTTTCTCCAGTGTTTCCCAGTACATACGGAATGGAAATGGTGCATTTTTGTATTTTTTTCTAGATTTCCTGAATTTTTGTATTGTTCAATTTACAGACTGATAGCATCATTACAACACTGTCACTCAACGAAGTGCCATTGGCTCTGCCTTCGAGGCTCTTCTCAAGTCTTTCATCCATGTGTAGTCAGCAAAGAAGATTCCAAATTTGCCAATCTTCAGATCCACAATGCCACCTTTCTGCAGCATGCCTCACAAGGATCCCTCCCCGGCCGCGATCTCGTGACCCATGTGAGTTTCAAGCTTTGCCAGGCTCATCTGAATTCCCCTGAGCAGCCAGTTTCCACTGGAGAAACAAATTACACCATCAGGTTCAGCGGAGCAGAAATGACCAGAGTTGCGATCTACAAACGTTGGGATTCCAAATGAGGCCGGTGTTAATGAATCCATATGTAGTGTTCACCGGGTCCGCATCACTCGCTGAGCAGTGCAGCTGTGTCGGGAGCTTTCCCCTTCGCTGATTCAAAGTAGCAATCAATTTGATGCTGGATCAGGGCAACGGGGCATATGGAGTCTGCCTATTTCCTGTTTGTTCTTCACTGAAACCCTTTACCACCAGCTTCACCCCTGTGTTTTTGTGAGCCCCTCTTTCGGTCTCCTGGCTTTTGCAGTTCTTGACCTCACCTTGGTCTCCACCACCTTTTGTGGACGACTGTCCCATGCAATCGCTCCTCTTTCTGTTAAAATAATGTTGCTAGGGGTAGCCCTGATTGCTGTACCTTCCAATCACATCCTTCACCACTCCCTTTCCTCTCCAGTGCTGTGGATTAACTTCTATGTAAGTATATCAGGGTACAAAGGGAATCATCCACAAGATCTTCTGAAAATGACAGAGATCTCTCTGGACTCCCAGGAAGTACTAGGATGCTGTCACTAAACTCTTTTATGTTAATCCTCGCCATGTCAATGTCATGGAGCACTGTGGACTCGTCGCTCCACCGTGAAGGGTGGGGATTCAAAGTGAAAGTCTTTCAAGACTCGCATGTGGAAAGCATACTAGAAGGTCTGTGTTTCCTGTACATGAAGCACCCAGATGGAGAAGATTAGTTACCTTCTCTTGGGGTTCGGAAAGTAGGGGGTGATTATTATGTGTAGGGTGAGGGCTCACAGCACGAAGGCCAGTTTTTACACCAGAGACCTTTGCATCAGGAGTCGTTATATCGTGAATGCTATTACATTGCATGTCATTACATTGGAAGGACCTTTACATTTCATATCTAATTCTGTACTTGGCCTGTAAGTAGGCCTTTCTTTTTACCCATTATAATTTAAATTTATTTTGATTAATATTAATTTCTTATATAGTGCTTGATTTTCATTTCTATCTATACTATATGTATGTTTATACCAATATGTGTGTAGCTATAGTTCTATGCATATACGAAGAAATTCAACACTAATATTTTAATTATGTTATTAAATATGACGGGTATTGCTTGGATCGTTGCTTTGACTCACTTTGCAGGGGACACATTAACAACTTGTAGCTTTTGAATAAAATGCTATTCATTTAGAGTGAGAGAAAAACTTCGCAGGTTTGGTAGAAAGGCACAGCTAGGGGTGTGCATTAGTGGACGAGGGTAGTTTGAAGGAACTCTATCACCACATGGAATAAGAGCATCTCTGCCCTCTCTTTGCAGGGAAGGAATAGATTCTGTTCTCCAGGCCCTATGTCTAGGTGCTGTTACTTTGACGGTGGGGTTGATGGGGTTGATGTGACGTTCGGCAGTTCAACAAAGAATGTGCCTGAACATCAGCTGGGGACAGTGGCATGAATGAGTGATATTTTGGACAATACTTGAGCTAGGAATGTTATGATTTTCTGCAGTTGGCATATTTGAAGGTTTGTGGAGGTGATCACTTACGATAATCATTGATCTGCCAGTAGGCTAATGTCCGAGGTAAAGCCAGTCCATTCAGCATCTTTGACTTTCATTATTTAGCAGTTTGGATTGCTACTTTGTAACAATTCGTATTGAAAAAACACTGCAACGTGTCAATCTCTGCTTTCTTGTTGACATCTCATTCCTGATATGGCTGCGTAACATCTGTGGAAGCCTATTTCTTTAAATACTCCACCCCAACCATGCCTCTCTCGACCCAATTGTTTTTGTATGGGCTGCCTCACTACCAGCACCCACGTTGGTTAGCGTAGCTATATCTGTCAGGCGGACCCTATGTCTGATGTCTTTACCTAGACTTGACTTTGGACAAATAGCCCTGAGCACATGCGGCCTTACAGGCCCATACTTGCTGTTGTTAAGCCATGTCATACGTCCCAGAATCCAGAGTGCTATCTGATTAAAAGTCTGGATCGGCAGATGTTGCAGGCAAAAAGAGCCACTTGGCCATGCAATCGAACAAGCCAAATGCTAGGATCCAAGATGCTGCTTCTGCACAGGGGTTAGCACAATGCCATCAACAGCAGAGTGTGTTCTGCCTTCTGATCAAGGCCATTCCATTCAGATATTTTTGCAATTCTTGCTGGTACTCAAGAGAAATATATTTCTCTTCTATTTCTTTTTATCAAGTCAAAGTTAAAAAGAAAGCAAATCCTTGTAGTAGCATTCATTGTGGAGGACTTTGTGAAAAACAATTGTTCTGGCCTCTTTTCATTTGGGAATAGTGACTCTGCAAACCTTAATGTCTGAAACGTGCCTTCCCTTTCCACCAGAGGACTGGCATTGATCGCGTTGTGTGGCAATGAGCCGCTTCTGATACCTTGCCCTTTGGAGAAACATAAACTGCAACTTTGCAGACAGCCGGGCTTAGCAGAGTGTTTATTTGCAAAGATTATGTGTCTTTTGTTCCTTTCCCCCTGGACTTTTCATTGTAACAGGTTGTCAGTTTCCATGGAGAATGCGGTCAGCATCCTCGCCCACTGCTGCGCAGTCGTCCTGGGGGAAGGAGCTGGGCCTCAGCGTGTTTGTGTGCGTTCCACCTCTGTGAGAAAATGGCGGGCCTACCATCGCAGCAGTGCCTTCCAAGGCCTGCTTACCATTTACGGGTGTGATCCAGTATCAGTTATGGGTCGAGGCAGGCCATTGTTTCAGACTGCAGTATGGTGCGTGGCGGGTAGGAGGGCTCCCGGTGAAACAAGATCAGAGTTTAACAATACTTGGAGAGTGGAAAACAGGCAGGACAGTGACTGATGTTATATTAGACAGAAAGGTGTGTGCGTTTGTAGGCCTACCAAGCAACGCTAATAAATGTGACTAACAAAACATGGTCCTTGGAACTAGAGGACTAAAAAAGGTTCATCCAGACACTTATTAGTGGAATACAAAGTTCAGATTCCCAGTTATACCATAATTTAGAATAGCTAACTTGAGAAATCACCGTTTAATGCCTCTCAGATCCAATGTGACAAGTAATCACTTTACGGAGGAAAATAACTGGGCCCAACCATATTAACAAGGATGACTTAGTGAGGATTTGTCTTACTACCAGGAAGTAACAAGTGACCTTGTTCTGGTTAAATACCTTTGTATCTTAGTTCTGGGCACCAGAGGAGATCATACCTTTCCTGTAGACAGCCTTCTGGAAAATAAGTGTGTGAAGGGGTGGACAGGTGGAAGAAGGTGTTGGCTATTACTGGGTCTGGAAGAACTATGAGTGTGCCAGGCTGTTAGGTGCGAATGTGGTCGGTAGCTACATGCGTTTCAATTACCTTGGAGTAGGCTTTGGGATCTACCTATCTCCCAAGAATTAGCATCTCAGACATTTTGAGTACTTTGCCAGCGGTGTAATTGGAAGAAAATGTCAGAAATGTACAATTTCGTGAAACATTTTGTGCAATATGCTATTCACGGATAAATGAACATCATGAAAATCAGGTGTCAATATCCATTTAAACAGACATCTAAAAAAACAAAAAACTACCCCTCGTACTTACTAAAAAAAAAGTTTATTTTGTTTTAATGCAGATACCCAAATAGTATGATATAATTTCAGCATACTGGTGTCTACTTGGAAAATATATATTTTCCTTTGCCAACTAACTATGCACTATTGAAAACACTGGAAATGTGAATTATGAACTAATCTTGCAGTCTTTTTGGTTCTGTGGATGTTTGCAAACACTTGATGCCGTGACCTTGTGACTTACCTTGCTGAACCTCTTAACATTATAATACATGTTCCGATCAGGTAAAAGGAAAACACTGAGATGAAAAGAGAACTACGCAAAAATTATGTGGAGACTGCATTTAAAAAAAATAAAAAATACGCGTAATTCTCTTCCGATTTGCTCCTGCTGTGATGGAATGTGGCTTCTGATAACGTATGGCTTTCCCCGCTCACGTTTAATTGACCCATAGAATATCGCAGAGTGACAGGATGCAAGAGTCGTGGAATCGCCATTTGAGAATGAATGAGCTTGTTTAATATTCAGATGATGAGCGCACACCAAAGGTGGCCAGGCATGGATGCTGCAGTCAGTTCTGCATGTGCCGGCCTAAAACATGTGCAGGTGTCCAGATGGTGACCACCATTAGCCTTCTTGAGAGTGGTTCTTCCTGCCAACATACAAAAGAGGTGTTTAAAGGGATGTTGAGTGGAGACCTGGCCCAGCTGGAGCAGAAGGGAGTAAAAGGGCACTCAATCAGTGCTTTATGGGCACAGGTGGATTGGCCACAGGCAAACTGGTATGTTACTTAACAGGTAGGAACCCATGAAAGGCCTGGGCTGCTAGAGCCGTCTGTTGCTTGTCGGGAGTTAATCTGACATGTGGCTGGCTCTTCCCCAGATCTACTGACAACTCAGAGGAGGGAACTTGTTGCAAATTGCTTCTACATTTCTAGCGCGTCAGGCCTTCTGTGGTGTATATCCGGGAGTTTGGGCCAGTGGAGCAAAACAAAATTGAAGAGATAAAAATCAGGGATGGATTTGATGCAGAACAACACAATGCAGAAGCAAAATAATTCTGCCTCAATAAGTACCCCACCTACCTCTCAACAGAAGCTAACATTAATAAATAAATAAATAAAAGGCAGGCGTGAAAACTAAAATAGTGAATCCTGCATGAAAAACTATTGTGCTAAGATATTTCGAAGAAAATGTTGCCTTTGACTTTTTTTCCAGACCGAAACATTTCGAAATCCACGACTTAGGGAATCCAGTGGACTCTTGGGTCCTCACTGCACCAAACGAGACACAGGATTCCCCCTACAGATGAGTGCTGCTGCTTATCCTGAAAAATACCTCAATACATTGTGCTGGCTGTGTCATAGTGTATTTTTAATATTTTCAAACATGCTGCAAAGCGACTGCCTGGCTTTACAATATGGCTATTACATAGCATGACATGGCATAGCTGCGTAGGAGAAACCTATTGGCTTTGCTAATGCTTTGTGGGACTGGAGGATGGAAGTGGGCAAGCAGGGCACCGTAAATGAAGGCAAAAAAAAACAAAAAACAGAAACATAGACAGCAAGAGGGGGCTAATCACACACCAAGCAGCAGAAGGAGGGTGGGAGGAAGCAAGCAACAAAATAGACTGCGAAAGGAGGGCAGAAAGGGGCAAGAAACAGGACGGACAATGGTAAGGGCCAGCAGCACATTGGATAGAGCCAAGAAGGTGGGAGGGGCAACCCACGCAACAAAAAGTTGGAAGGGGCAAGCACCAGAACGGACAGTGCAAACAGGTGCACTCTTAAGGAGTGCTTCCAAAACCAGAAAAAATGTAGCTCCCAAAGCATGAGTAGTTGAAGGGCACTGGGCAAGGAAGCAGTAGTTGGGCCATGCTCCAGGTGATGGCCAAACACAAGAAGAGAAAGTGAAGCTGACACGCAAGTAAGGAGAAGCAAGGAAATGAGAGTGAAGATGAAGCCAACCAACGGTAAGTAATGAGAGTGTTTTAAGTCCCCTGTAAGTAGATAAAATGTCATGCAAGTGACAGCGCATGCGCTGTCATAGAAGAAACCTAACTAGAAACTTGATGCCCCCTAGAGGTGAGTGCTGATGCTTATCCTGAGACGTGTCTCAGTCCATCTATTAGTCACTTAAGTTTGTGAACTTTGTAAGTGATACTTTATAAGTATTACTATATATATATATATATATATATATGCACAAACACACACACACATATATATCTTTCTATATAAAAACATATAGTTTGTCTCTGTTCTAATATATATATATATATATACACACACACACACAACAGAGAGAAACTTAATAGCACCAGAGCAGGGTAACTAACCAATGACTTTTAAGAATGATCAGTCACTTTTCTGACAAACTGTGCATCACTGGCACGCTGTGTGTATGTTTACAATACTCAGCCTTGAGTTAATCTGTGCCCTTGTTCATTATTTGATTCAGTGAAGTTCACTCTTGGGCTAAGTGATGCTTAGAAATGAATAGTTATCAAATAGTTATCCTATGTGTCTGGTAGAAGTATTGTAAGATGACCAAAGGCAATGGCCGTTCTGCCCACCAATTGGGTGGCAAGGTCAAGTTACATCATTCTAGTTCCCTTGACTAAGATTATAGTTTAGATTTCAGATTCGCTTTCCTACTAACCCTTTCAGGTGGACGGACCAGCCCATACCTTCACCACACTCTGGACCTCGACCCAAAGTGATACCACATTACAAGAAGAGATGCCCAAATACAATAATATGCATACAAAAGGAATCATTTATACATTTTTTCTTCCAGGCAGAATTCAGTAAAGGCTTATCACACCACAAGTTTATTGTGCAACTGGTAAAGAAAACTTGAGGACCTATATGAAAACCCCCTATGTGGAAAAAAAGTGTTACCCAATGTCTCCCCTCTAACGTGTGCACATATAATAATAATAATAATAACAACAACAATAATAAACATGGATTTCTGCAGTCCCTGTATTGAAAACCTATCTCTAATTTCTTTATAATTGGCGATTTGTTGCACCCAGTCACCCATAATAAAGACGTTACATCAGAACTCAACTGTAATAACATATTACAGTTGAGTTTTGATGTCACATTGCCTGCTACCAAAGCCAACAGCCCTGGGTAAAGGCAGGTCAGGTTATGGAGCATAATTAAAGCAGCTGTTTGAAGAAGATTGGCGTGCTGCTTTTCTTTCTTGTGCTCTCTTTTTCTAGCTCTGCAGTGACACGCAGAAATGAGATATCATAGTAATATGTTTGCACTCCTTTGGTAATTATAGAAAAGTTTGAGTTTTTCTGCATGTTTGTCCACATTCTGAGCTACTGCACATTTTTGAAAAAAAGCAATTAAAGCAATTCTAGTGTCATTGTGCAACAAATATCAAACAGCTTTTTTGATGCGTTTAAATTTTGCGCTATAGATTCTATTTTTGTCCTTCATGTTTACCTATATGGTCTGTCTTTGATAAGAAAGAGCTACACACCAAGGATTTGAGTGGAGTTCCATCACCTTATAAAGTAACTCTACCGTCAGCCTCCTTGCTCTATATGGTCATGGAACTTCTCAGTGACTTGCAATATCCTTATAATATATGGCATGGGGTACTTTATCCAATATATTGATAATAGCTTGTTTTAATATTCAGTTTCATACTGTACTACTGTCATTTTAAGCACTGCAATGGCATTGTGAGCGCCCACCTCCACACCAACTCTACTTTGGAATCACAGTGAGTCCCCAGGGGCTCTCTCAATAACTTAATAACTGTCACATCACCATGTACAAGTAAGACAGATCATTCTTCATAAACAGGCCAAAGTTGTAGAAAATGATTTATTACCTTTAAGGAGCAATAAACCAGCAGAACTTAACCAAACAAAACACAACCTAACACAACACTGAAAAAACACTAACCCCATAGAGTCTATCCACATCACCACTTATTATGGTATAGGGAACCCTACTAAGTATTTGGCCTTGCCATGGATGAACATGGTTGGAAACGTGCTAACATTTCTCTACTGCTAATGCTGAGCACTATGTCAACTTCTGGCGTGCTATGTTGCAAAGCTTTTTCCAACTTTTACAAGTAACTTTGCAACTTCAGAAAGATTGTGAAGATTAACGCTATGCTGCATTCGCATAAACATTGTGACTTTTGCAATAGTGCATGTTATAAAGGTAAACTTGAATGCAAACGTTCTGCAGAAATTTGCCATTGTGAATACAGAAACTGTGGTAAAGGGAATCTTGCAAAGAAATCTGATGCTCCTGTTTGCCATTGCGCATGCAGCACTCTGCAAAAGGTAAACTTGCACAGAAAAGGCCTGCATATATCTCGAATCTTGGATGAGTTCAATTAGAATGGAAATTATCTCTCAGTTAGATGAAAAGTATCTTCCAGTGTGTATTAAACCTTTGTATAGGCAAAGGTGAAGTGAAACTGGAAAAAGCAAACTTCTCTGGCAAAAATGAAACTGGCACATCCAGAATTCTAACATGCCCAACTTAAACTGGAGATAGGGCCCATCGCATATGTTCAAAAGAAATGAACATTAGATGGCAGTTAACCCTGAAGCTACCTCACTTGAAACAGCCATAATTGACAGAATGGAGAAAGGTGCAAAATCTCTCCTCCGTCCATATGTGCAATGAACTCCTTCTGCTTCTGTGTGCTGTAAGAGTACTGGACTGAATGCTGCAGGGATATTTATCAAGCAGGTCTGTATAACTGCCCTTGCACTAAGCAAGCACGATCGGCAATCTAATCTGCCACTCACTATCTGTGCTCTAGCCTGCTCTTCGTTGGATTTATTTGCCTTGGATTCTCATCCGCAAAAAAAGAAAGCTCTGCCGAGTCTTCTTGTGCTCTACAAGTGATTGTTTCTGTCCCCCATTCTTCTTCAGGACATGCATTAACTGGATTAATCGGGAGGGTCCGACATCCCCGATGCCAGGACCTACTTTAAATTGGCATCTCACAGAGCTGAGTTAATATCTATCCGGTGTCTGGGGAGCTTATGCCGTCGTTGTTTGAGGGTGATCTGCTTCCTCCACTCTTGCCTCCCGTCCTGGCTCTGGTCATGACACACTCCTGGCAAACAACTAGATTATGAAACAGAGCAGAGTCAATAGAAAATGAATCTGTCTGAAAAAAAAAAACTAGGAGGATTGTGCTCTGTAACTCTCGTATTTCTAATAATAGGCCGGACAAATTTGTCTCTTGCCCTGAATATTTCCCTGATCCCTGTGCAAAGGCGATCTCATTCAAACTCAAAGAGCCAAAATCACAAATATTTCATCTGCAGCAAATTTGGAGATTTCAGAGTATATCAGATTCAAACCAGCTGCTTAGACTGTATTTTTGACATTTTCATTAAAGAAAACCTGAAGAAGCATCACTGATATGCACTGAAGAAAAACATAGTAGTTTCCAATTAGTAATGAAGATCTGGAGATGTCCCAGCCACCTCCTGATGAACCTGGGATGCTCCTGAGTAAATCTTGGGAGTCAGCCCGCTCAGGCCCTGGAGACACAAGGGAGTAACAGGAGTTGGGCTTTACACACCCTTTGGGGGCATCCTTAAGAATGTTTATCCCAAGCACACTGTAGGACCTAGGGCAGGGTTCTGCAAACTCTGTCCTGGAGAGCCGGGTCCATGTCAGATTTTTAGCATATCCACATTTAGAAAAATGTAGATTTCTGAAACATCTCTTTTCTAAAGGTGGATATGCTAAAAATCTGGTATGGACCAGGCTCTCCAGGACCGACTTTGCAGAACCCTGACCTAGGGCATGGGTTTTCATGGGTATTGAGGTTTTATTTCTCACTCAGAGTTCATAGTTTATTTAAATTTGGGCGAACTATGAAGGTTAGGCCCGGAAGTGACTGAATTAAATTAAAAAGGTGAGCATTTACAACTTATTTCTTTTTGAAGGCCCATTACAAATGCCACTGCCCTACTCTGCTCTTGAAAAATTGAGAGACTTCCTGTAGCAGATAAACTACTCTCTAAGAATCTAAGAGGTCAAACATTTATATTTAAGATAGAAAACAGGCTGCTTTGGAATTGGATGTGTCCTGGAAACAGCACAGTCGACCTGCCCATGAAGTCAGTTGGCAGTCCTGACCTAGACACCAGCCACCAAAACAATGGTTCATCTCACACGCATTCTGTATTGACAATTACTTTGTGTGTTTGAGCTTTTTTGTATCACACACTCTGAGTCTCTTCTAGATGGCTACTTGAGTTTAGTAACTTGGGCTGTGGATCTACAGTTCATCAGAGGTGGCAGTTTAGGAGCACTGGTTTTACGCTTCTGGTATTGCCCAGTGGCATACATAATCCCTAACTCTGCCATTAATTGAGACTGCGCCCATTCTATCCTTGACTTCTCTGCAGAGACTACCATCTGAAGTTCTAGATTGTGCCAGTTGTGCTAGTCATTTTGTGTGAAACAGAGTGTGAGTGGATGTACCTAGCAATGAAATGAGGGAGAGAGCTGCTGGAAACAGAGGGCTGGATAGCATTCTGAGCACAAAAGTGAATGGGTGCAGTGAACTATGGGATGTAAAATAGATGCCAGACATTTTGTGCAACATTCTGGGAAGAAAAAAGCTAAATTTTGAAGCACAAGGAAATATGTAATTGTAACAAGGGCAACTTGTAAACCTAAGTTCTACTGAAGAATGGCAGTCACATGCTGCATTGAATCATTTATAAAAACGAAACAGTATGTAGTGTGTGTACATTACTGACGTCTCTGTTACATTCCCCGGCTACGGTGGAAGAGGTGTAGGTGTAGGTGTAGGTGAGGTAAAATACAATGCATTTTTAATCAAATTTATAAGCACAGACCAGGCAAAGAAGAACTTCTTTCTCTGGCCAGTGCCACTCTGGAATCTTGTGGTTTAGATATTACCTATCCTCTTCTTTCCCAGAATTCTGATATTAATTCTTAAATAATTCCTGTTTGGAGTCTACAGAGCTCGGTGCCAGCTTGGACCCAGTGACATCAATTTCTTCGCTGGTGCTCACTCCTCACCTCATGTTGGCACCAGCCCTTGCCATGATATAGTACCTCAAAGGCACCGTAGCCCGCAGCCCGGCTGGCTATGGCCCTGGCTACCCCACAGGACAGAGTGAGCATGCCTTTGACCTCGACCAGGGAAACGGGAATAGACTCAGACCGAGCTTTCAGGCAGACAGAGAGATACCACCAAACACGCACCAATGTATTGAGAGGTAAACATAACACAAACACCAGACTTGGACCGGGGCCACATTTTCTTAGCCCCGCATGGAGCCGTTATTCGGAAACGTCGAGATGAAAAGACAACCGTTGGCGACAGAATGATCCATTAGTTTCCAATTGTCTCAATTTTTCGTTGCGCTTTTTCGAGATGGTGACGTGATATCTACTTGGTCCTTCTGGGGCTAAGAACTTGACTAATTAGAGCCTTTTAAACGAAAACGAAATTTTGATTGCTTAGTTAATGGCTGGGCGCGAGAAGGGGAATGATGTCATGGCTGAGTCAGACCCAGACCATAAGCCGTCTGCTCATCAGCCTTACTTGACCACGTGCTAGCTCTCAGTCAGGGCTGTGGCCGGCCGTCTGGGTGCCCGTCCGCGTGCGGCCACTATGTGTGAAGGGGTGTGAGGGTGAGGTGAGAGCGCCATCTAAAGGCACGGGCAGCCCAGGGAGATGTGACCAGTGGGAGGGAGGCTGGTGGCTTCTGGGCCTAAAGTCCTAATTGTAGGTGCTTGAAGTCTTATTGTAATTGTACTTATATAGCGCTTACTACCCCTGACAAGGCATAGAAGCACTTTTGGGCTAGTAGCACGCTGCTCCGGATTCCTAACATATTAGTAGTGGATTAGTATTTTATGAAGCTTGAAATGATATTACAAGGGTGTTAGAATGGGTTTAGGCTTGGTGAGATAGGTCCAGGAATTACAAAGTACTAGTGTTTATTCAGAATTTAAAAAGAGAGAAAAGTTGTTTGTGAGTACTGATATCTATCTGTCTGTCTGTCTATCTATCTATCTATCTATCTATCTATCTATCTATCTATCTATCTATCTATCTATCAGTCCATCTATCTCTCTATCATAATGACATTCTCATTCGTGGAACCATGACCAATATATACAAAATGTCCATTCTCTTTTGGCCCATTGCTCACTGAAAAACTGTACCTAGCCACGTCGTCACCGAATAAAATTCCTATCCTTTGGTGCCTCATCTGCAACTCAAAAAAAGCACCGTCATTTTCTACCCCATCTTAACTATGCTGAAATTCAGCCTCTATCCCTTCATATGCATTCCTGGGCCTTAATACTAAGGGCCTCGTTACGAGTGTGGCGGTCAATAGACAGTAGCAGTGGTGGTCTGACCGCCGCAACTTTTCCAGTCGGACCACAAAATTACGATTTTAGCGGTTGGACCGCCAGAAGACCACTAGCGGACTGCTGGCACCACAATAGTCAGTGCTGCAGGGACCGCAGCAGCCATTGTTGGACATCCCGGCATTAATTACCATTAAGACCTGCAGGACAGCCAAACTTTCAATGGAGATCCCACCACCATGGAAATCTTGGCAGTCAAGTAGGTAAGGGGCCCAAAACGGGGGGCCAAAGCGGTACAGTTCCATGGAGGGTGGGGGGGCCAGGCGGGCCCCCCAAAAATGTGGGTTTTGGGGGCTCACTGTGACCCGTGCACGACATGGTGCATGGGCACAGTCCGCCCGTCGTGCTAGCAGGAAGGGAAGCACAGCCGGCAGTAGCTCGGTTGTACTGCCCCTACCGGTGACTCCAGCCCCATGGGGAACTCGTAATCCGTCAGTCTTGGGACCATCAGCCTGGAGCCGTTCAAAAGACTGCCACCATGGCGGTCCAACCACCAAACTCATAATGAGGCCCTAAATATTTATGGAAGGTTTGTGCCATTACCTCTTCATTGTCCCATTTCTTAAAGCAGTATCAAGAAGGCGACTTGAAGAACACGCTCAGGAATACTGGGGCAATGTTTTAATACAAAATCAGTAGTGCACCTCGAAGCTCAAGGCACAAGAGTGGCATTTCTGTACAATGTCAGTGCAACAAGCTGAAGCACAGGGCATTGGGAAGAGGCTTCAAAACAGTACCCGCACAACACGTTATAGCACAAGGTCAGAGTCAGACTGGCCTACTCTGCAATCTGGCAGTGCCTGAATAGCTGTTCTGAAGGGTCAGTGTGTAGGCTCTTCTTGTGCCTGTGGGCCTGTTTTATGGCCTTTGGGTTTGTTTACCATTGATTATCTGATATTACCACAAACATTGCCTGCAGCAAGTACAGATTCATGCAGTGCCCCAAATGCAGGACCACTGGAATTATTTGATTTTGCTGCCGTGGCATTTTCAGCTTAGTTATGGATTTGCGGCATTTGCCCCACAATTCTCAATATGCTGTATAATCTGGAAAGTTTTTGTTCCTTGTTCAAATGGATCAAAAGTTACTAAAAATGTAATGACACATGTTGGTGAGCAGTGGAAAGCCTTTCGGAAAGGTCGCCTGGTCACATTTTGGTTGCTTATTGCTGGTTTTGGGTGTTAATCCGGTACTAATGAATTTAAGCCTTTGCTTAGACAGAGTTAACCTGTGCAAAAATGACACAATAATAAAGTAATACTATAAAAAATGTGCAGTAATTTGTCTTTTCTTGTCACATAACTTGGTGCTCCTGTGCCGCATAATTCCAGTGTGCTGCCCATACCTTACAAAACTTATTTCACAACCGAACGTGCCAGTAGATAATCTCATTATTTTAGAATTAAGATGCTCCTTTGAGCAGGGAGACATCAATGCTTGTTAAGTCGATATATATTGTCAAAGAAATGTGCCCATTACTGCATACTCACAGGTCCAGATAAACTTATTTTAAAACATAATGGACCGTCTTCTGACAAGTCCTTCTGTGGTAACGGGGTTGGCAGAAGCCATGCTTAACTCCTCATCTTTATCTTTCTAGAAAGTCCCTTCTCCTCTATGCCTCTCCCAAGCAGCATTTGTCTATTGTAGTGTGATTGCATTTTTTAGCACTTACTACCCCTTGTGTGGCACTGAAGTGCTTTATGGCGCGTAGCATGTTACTCCAGAACCCAAAGCTAGTGGTTATTCCATTGATTATTTATGATTGGCATATAAGAAAGTCGGGAACTTCACAAACAGGCTGATGTTTCTGAAGGGCTAACAGGGCTGGGACCGAATAAGTCACTTGTCTGGTTGAAAGGAACACCGAGAAAGAGCCAGTGACGTATCATATAAAGCTAGCCAGTCACAAGTCAGGAAACTCTAACATGACTAACTCTGCAGCAGCTCTGCCAGCTTTTCAGTCAACGGTGTGCCAGGGAGAACGAGGGTTTTGAAGTTACTCAGTTCACTTGTGCATGAAAAGGTACACGTCCTCAGTTAGGAACTGTACTGTGCATACCAAGTGCTATTCTGTGCATCAGTGGAGGCAGAAGTACTTGAAAGACACCACTGCATACCTACATGCCCTTCTCTACGGGTGTGCATGGGTGCCATACATGTGGACAAGGAGCGACCTTCTCTCAAACATACCGACACAATCTAATTCAGACGGGTGACTCCTGACATTTTCAAGCCAAAACAGCTTTATTTTAACTGTCTCCCACCTAAAATTGTCTCCACTTCAGTGTAAGTCAAATGGCAAAATAAATTCTACCTGTTTTTTTTTTAATTAAAATCTCTCACTTTCCAGTTTCCAAATGTTTTCATGTACATGAGAAACACAAGCAAAAGACCTCAGGTATGTGTGTTCTCCAAGCCTGCCTCAGGAGCTAGTAAACATGCAACACGACCTGAAATTGGGGCATGGTGTGTTGCTGGAAGCCCTCGCAAGCTCTCATTGGACCATCTGATCAACTAGGGGATCAAACAAGTGACCACCTAATCAAAGTGGCCTGCTGGGAAATTATGTATGAGTCGGGCGGCTGCAACTATGTATGTAGTGGACAGCCAATCAGACTGGCAGCAGAAAGACCCACACAACCTCACAGATCACAGGTGACACTTTTTTACCATTTTGTATTAATTCTCGGGGAAATGAACAAATTAATTCAGCATGCCACTCAGAACAAAAACAACCCCTGTTATTATGGGTTAGAGTTCACTGTGTGTTTCCCCAGATCCTTAGTATCGGCCCTCTTCGGTCATACAACCACTCATGATCATCGTTACAGAATCATATGAAGCCAGACCTCTGAATAAGCCATTGGTTGGGATGCCTTTCCAACTGAACCAGCATCAATTCAAAGCCATAAACTGTTCAGAAAATCTAAGACTGCGGTTACCTAACCATTTGAGTTTAAATTAACTCTAGCCTCTTGTTCAAGTACCCTGTGCTCTGAAGCCACTTTATACGGAATTTAGTGCAAAAGCATGCACGAATTCACACATGCCTAATTATGAGGTGGTGAACTACCAAACATTAGCAATGCAAGGCAAGGCAATATATTACTTGAGGATGTAAAAGTGACCCCTTGGGGAAGTAACAGGCAGTTGTCCCAGGGGTCCACATTGTGTCCTCTGGCAGGATCGTCTCTACTTTCGACAAAGCCTGCTTCCACCCCCAGCGAGGTTGAGATTTTAAAACAAGAGCTACCCAGGAGAGAATCATGGGTACCTGAGCAACAGGCGATGATTCACTGGATAACGGATGTCCTGCCACATAAATAAACCAAGCGGGCCAAAAAAAAAATGCCAGCATCAGCCTACAATGACAAAATGCATCTCCTGTACTCGTCAATCAGCCCCACACCACCTCTGGCTCCTGCAAATATCATGCCTACGGATGTTGGGATCTTGCATGGATAGCTGATTTCTAGTCCGTGGCTTGATACCAAAGTTTTGATAGACCCGGACCGGGATATTATACCATCCTACAGGGTATAGAAAGTGACATAGCCACAGAACTGCTTAGACTTTGCAGCTATGGTACATGACAGTGAAATTCATGCAGTGCACTGTAATGGGCACATTGACCCAGAGATTCATGAAAGCCAGATTGTATATCAGCCAGGCCCTTCTGCATAAGTTCAGCATAAGAGAACTGAGGCATGAGGCTGCTGCATGAAGCAGAATATCTTTTTTTAGAAGATAATATATTTTTTAAATTATTTTTTTCCATGAATTTTAAGGGAAGAGAGTCTTCTCCGTACAGACCCAGAGGATCAAAGCCTCCAAACATAGGTGTTTAGGTGTTGGGAGAGATGTTTATGAGCCACGTTCCCAGTAAGACATATGTGAATAATTGCAAGGAGTTCTACCTGAACTCTCTCTCTAACTAGAAGCAAATTGTCTGCCCATCAGAAAGTTGTAATAAGGGGCGTAACTAAACTTGGCCTCTCTGCAAAGTAAATGGCTCCCCCGCCCTCTTTCCGAACTCACTCAGGAGCTCTTATGCCAGGGTACTGTGCTGCCGGGGGGGGGGGGGGGGGGGCAGAGCTCTGCCCCCCCTTTGCACCGCAAGGGCTGCGGGCCTTTCTCCGCCACTGGTTGTAATGTTTCTGTAGAACAAATGGGACTTTAAATGTTCCGGTTCTGGAGATTAGGTCTTTTCCCCACAAGTTTGCGCCTAAAGCCAGTATGCGGTCAGCTAGCAGAGTCAAAAACAAATTTACCAACAACAGTTGCTCTAAGTTCCGCTGGAAGAAATGAGGGTAGGATGGGGAATCTGCATTATGAAACAGTGGGCTTCAGGCACCCGATGACATAAGGATACTTTTTGCAAGACTGTGTCAAATAGTACCAGGGCACCCTTACATTGGGATTTGAGCAAGGATCATTATGCATTAATAACGTACGTAAAACTGTGTACCACTCCTGGGCAGTAACTGTGGGAGGGTTTTCTATTCCAAGAGCAAAAATTATTTTTTGGCTTTTTCTGCATTTGACTCGTCCCAAAGCCCTGTGTGAAATGAGCGTATTTGCAGGTCAAAGCTTCAGTGTTTCTCTCTTTGCTCACACCTGCTGGTAGCGCCCAGAGGCTCCGCCTCCCTGTATGGATGTGCCAGCAAAGCTCATGGGTGAGGCATCCCAGAAATAAAAGCTTGCAAAATTGAAGCTATGAATAACGAGAAAGCCGGGTCCGAAGCATTGCCTTGGAAAATATATTTTATTCTTTATATTCCTAATAACATGTTCACAGAACGCAGAACACCAACTGGCAATGGGCCATGAGTTTACTGTTTTACACTGAGGAAGAAATATTATTCGCCTAATCCTTTATCTCCCCAAGAGGCCAATAACCCTGTCTGCCAGCCTGAAGCATTTTATAAGGTCTTCAATGATGTCACCTAATGTCATATGTTCTAGAAGAAGCAGTGTGTATTTGCACACATACATCTCCAAAATAAAAACTCAAAATAATTTCAGATTCCAAATGCAGTTGTACTGGACACCTAAAATAGCCATCTCTCAAAGACAAACAACACCTACAGACTCCTTTTTGGTCAATGTCATCTAGTTTAGATTGGCTGCAGGAACATTTGTTTACGTCTGCAACATTTACAGGAGAAAATTTACAGGAGAAATGTTCGCCTCTAACCATAGTCCTGATGGTATCTCTTGTGACTTTTGAAAGCAGGATATGCACTGCTTTCCAATTTGTACGTAGGATACCAGTAGGTACATTTCGAAAACAAATGATATAATTTTGCTTCACTATGGAAAACTCGATGTAATTTGTGATTTTTTTTTTTGCGATTTTGCACACTTATTTATGATTATTTTGAAAGGACTGAACCTCATGGAGTATGGATCAATTTTAACGTGTAAAGCGTTGACTCTGTTATTATCTCTATACCACAGCCTTCTTTATAATTTTACTGAGAGGTTTCTTCCCAGAATCAAGGCAGAGCTTGTGAACATTGCAAACTCAACTACAGGACGCCCACTTTTACTTCACTGTAAATACCAGTGTATATATTCATCACTCATTTCCAAATGAGTGGCACGGGCTCCTGGTGCCTCTGTGACCTCCCGGGTGTGGCACTGAGCAGTTCTGGCACATTTTCCTGGCTCTGGAGCATGCATTAGGTTTGACGTACAAGTTGTGTCACCTCCAGGAGAGCACCGTTTGTAGCATTTAGAGAGCGATGGGTATCCCCAACTCTTCTCATTGTGCAACACTACTGATGGCTTGCACACTTTTTCCTCTTAGTTCTAGTGGTGTAGGTTTTTTTGTTATCTAGAACCGAGAAGCAAGTGATGCAAGCTCACAGGTGAAGCCGACTGGGGTGACTTTTGTGGTTTTCTAAGTTAGAAGCAGTACCAGAAAATGCTGTTCGACTGAAAGGTTTGCAGCGCTACTCGAATAAGAATAAGCAGCTGCAGGAAGGCTCTTCCCATATTATTCCACATAAGAAACGCTTCCGCTGAACCACAGGGGCCCTTTTTTCCATCACATTCGTTGAAACTCTGCTAATTACATGAAGTTAGCAAAGTTTTAAAAAATGACAAAGTTGCAAAGATCAGAACTTCACTCTTCTCACCCCTTTCCATGAGATCAGTGAAGACATATGAGAGAGCAGTTGGCGTATAAGCTTTGGGTGGAGGAGTAAAATGCCCATGAGACACATAGCTGGTATGAGATCCCTTGATGAGAAACCGCACCGATTTCCCATTGAGTGAATGCGGCTTATGAACAGGTTGCTGTGCTACATTTCATTTTGTAACAAAGATGCCAATGCCCAGTGCCTAATTTGAGCCAGTGGTGCCAGTGGGGGGTGCTGGCACTTATATTTGGGGGCCAGCACCTATTTTTTTGCATCCAGCATTTACTGCAAGCAAAAGACACCTATGTGAAAGATGGAAGATGAGAAATTTAGAAAAGCGTCACAAAGGGAGAAAGCAGAAAGCTGCAAGAGCACGCTGAAGGGGCAGGTAGTGGCTGTAAATGGATTAAAGAGGCCCAAGATGGCTTTAGGATTACACTGCCTCAGTATTCTGTGTTCCCACATTTGATTACAGCAGCCGCGTGTTTTAGAGGAGAGCTTTGGGCACCAGCGCGTTTTTATTTGCAAATTAGGCACTGCCAGTGCCAGCACTTGACACTAACTTACTGGAAGTTTTTACCATGACTTGGTACTCCTTTGAGTTTAACCCTTTTTCTGCTGTGTGAATAGATTGAATATGGCTATGGAACACCTACCAACAAACTAGTATCCATTTTTGTACTACTTATGAATACTCTAACCCTTATCTAATAAATCACCTAGTCAATGCCCCAATAACCGTCTACCCTATCAATTTACCCGACCAATCATTTTTATGAAGATACCTCCTCCTGTATGTGTAAATATATATAAAATATACATATATATATATGCGCACACATTTATAAAAAGAAATACATGTACATAATATTAAATATGGCTGAAGCTCCAACCTGCACTCCCCGCCCTTCTCCTTTTATGCGGCCTGACAGAAACAAATAAATTACTTAAATTGTTTGAGACTTCAGATTCAGAAAGAAGAGCATCTCTTTTAATTCTGCTTTGCCGGATGACCTGACCCTTGTCCCAAAAACAGGACTTGTATTTAAAATTAAGAGAAGGGTAGGGGCTCAGGACAGTCCTCTGAATATCGGGCCTGTCCCGGGAAATCCGGGACGTCCGGTAACCCTAGACTAAACACACTAACCAAAAAAAAAAAAAAAAGAATCACTAACATTGGGTTCCCCAGAACAGTGCGACTCTACATAATGTGCTTCAAGCGCTTAGTCGGTAGTAGTAAGCACTATAGACAAATGACTTTATAATACATTAAACGCATTAGGAAAACATTGCCAACCTGGCAGGAAACCAGTTACTACTCGGCCTTCTTACATGTTGATGGCGTGGATCAGTGGCACCTGAAAGCCTGACCGGAAGGAGCGAGGCGGCGGGTTCGCCCGTTCTCCTTGAGTTCCCCGCGTGGCGCCGGTGCTCGTTGTTTCATTGCACGCGGCGTCAGCCGAGGATCGGAGATCTGGGGAGCAGCTAAGCCGTGAACGTGCTGCATTTGTCGTCCGGCCTGATTAGGCCGAGAGGCAACCTCTGCTCCCCCCGCTGCTTCCTTCAGCCGGGGTTGTATGCTACCGCGGGGAGGGCGAGGAAGGGAACAGAAATCTTAGCATTGTCTGCAGGATGGAAAATTGCAGATTAAGATTCAATCCCCTGCAGGGCCGCCATTTGTTGTGCGTTTTTAATCTGCTGTCTGCCAGCGCCGAGTCCTGCTCCGGCCTCAGATCCGAGGGCTGTCAAGCCTGGGTCACTGCCTGGGACCGACACTCACAAAAGATGAACTTGGAGGGTGAAAGAAATCATCACTCGATGAAAGACTCGAGGGGCTGGGGGACAGCTGTGTTCCTCTGGGGCTCATGGGGAGGAGGGATAACCACGGGAGAACAGGAAGATGGTGCCTGTATGCTGTTGAAAACATTTTGGTGACCTTGGCTGGGAACAGTCTCCGAATATTGTGTTTAAGAGATGACTTTGGTGGCTGTGGTGAGCATAGACTCTAGAAAACTGTGCAAAGTTCAAGTAATTTATTTAAAACTGAGTGGGGCAAACTCAACCCCTGCTAGTAAGGCTTCCAGTAAACCAGGCACCATTGGTGTGGACAGTAGTGTTCTAATGGCCTTATAGCCTGTCTGCCTCGGGCTATACCGATTGTTAAAGTCCCTCTCCCTCGTTGTAGGCCATTGTCTGCGGATTGGGCCTAGAACTCGGGTTCAGGTCCTTTAACAGCCGGTATAGCCCTCGGCAGCGAGCTACAGAGCTATATTCCGAGATGGGAGCCCGGCGTATCTGACAGTGCACGGACCATGTCATTGGTACCACAAAAGGGATAACAATTGGCATGAGATAAGTAGGATGTAGTGGAAAATACCAACAGGGTACAGACTTGGCGTAGTGGAAGAGACCAGCCGGGAACAGACCAAGAGCACGCCGAAGGAATGCAATGGCCTCAATTATGAATGCCTTAGTAAAAGGTGAGGTATTTAGCAGGTGCAGAAAATAACTCCTATTTTGCAGGGAATATTGAGCAATACGCACCACACTCCTCTTCTAGATGATTTTCCCCCATATAAGTGTTATCAGGTATGACCTTCAGAAACCTGTCAGGGGCAAATGGCAGAAGTGAGTGTTTATTACCAAACTCTGAATTCCATTCCTTTCACAAACTTCTTTAGGATCCGGAGACCGCCAGAGAGCCCCCCACCCCCCACCAGCTATACGCAGACTGACAATATTACTTGTTGGAAGAAGCTTTTTTATTACCACAATTTTTTAGTTTTACATCAAATCATAAATCACTTCACTTAAAACTTCAATAATATTTACAAAACATGAGATACAAATCAGCAACCATAAATCTTTTTCTGACAGGATCCCTTCCTGTCCTGAACTACCATTGGACCACACTAGTGAACCGTACCTCAACCCCCATAAGCTCCAGCCGCCGTGTCACCAAAAGAAGAAGGACGAGCCTTCTTGGGGGGCTCTTAAAGAGCCCCAGACCAGTGCGCAGCGGCTAGAACAGGCTAGCGGTTAACGCAGCCGCTACGTTCTTTTTCCCTGTCCGACTTCCGCCCTCACGCCTTGCGAGGCGTGAGGGCGGAAGTACCCAGCCAGCCCATCGCACAACTAGTGCAGAGGGGAGTGTCAGGCCTCGGCGGCCTTGTCCCCTAATGGGCCGCGCCCCCCCATGTTGGGGGGGCACTTTACCCTTTGCTCATGGATTGGAATGTTCTTCCTCCACTGATAAACAGGTATCTGAAGAATACTATTTTAGATTGTGGGGGGTAAAACAAAGTCGGCAGCCATCAGAACTGACACCTCCAGACAAAATACATATGATTTGTCTTGCAAAAACTCTCCTAACTCAAAACGTGTGTTTTTGCTTTTGTTTTGATTCATGTCTCTGCAACAAGTGACGCTAACATGCTGAATACATAAATATTGGCACCTCAACAGAGTGCATTGCCAACTGTCCTACTTTGACTTTACTCAACACCTCTCTTAGGCTGCCCTGAGAAGGAATCTGCTCCATCACAGAGCACGTTTTCAGAATTTTGAGCCAATATTTCAGGAAGACTCCTTACTGTTTACTCTTTCGTTCACTGTGTGTTATGTGGAAAGTGTAACCTCTTCTCTGACTCTGGGGATAGGACGTCTGGGCTGATGTCTGAGTCTAGGGGTTAAGGGTGTGGGTTGTTTTACTATGGAAGGCCTGGCGTCTTCTGTGACTCTGGAGGTGGAAACCCTTGACTCTAGTCTGAATGTGGGGCTGGGCTGCCTGGTTTCTAGTCTTGGTACGGGATTGGGAGCTCTTGACTCTCTGCTGGCTGTGAGTGAGAGGGATTAACTCTTGTCGCTCTGCCTGGGTGGGAGGCCAGGATTCTTGTTTCACTGTAGGATACTTGGATTTTTACCTGACTGTGGTGGTGGTGGGAGGCCTTGACTCTTGTCTGATTGCGGGTGTGGGAGGCCCACATTTGTGTCTGCCTGTGAGGGTGGGAGGCATTGACTCCCGTCTCATTGTGGGTGTGTATCCAACAATAGACATGGGAATTGAGGCTTAGACACCTGTCAAACTATGAGATTAGGAGGCCTGGTCTCTGAACCCTTGTCTCATTGAGAATCTTGGACTCTTGCACACAAGCTTGTTGTTTTTATTGATTATAGCTAAGGACACCGGACATACTTTGAACCTGCTCTGAATTGATGCAGAGTAGGAGGAGATTTGTGATTTTTGGTGTGAAATGGATAGGCAAAGTATATCGCAGGCATCAGAGGACTCAATTAATAAAACGGAACCTACCTCTTTGACTTTTCTCTCTGGTTTCCTACTTACTGCATTGAGATACTGGTGTGAATAAATGCTCGCTCATTAAAGGACGTGCTGCAGCAGATGGGGTGAAGAAGGGTAAGGCTGCAGATTTAGGATGGGGAATTAAAATAATTCTTGGAGAGATGTGAGATGAGAAAAGGGGTGAGAGAGTGAATTATAGGTGAGGACTACCCTTGAAACTCTGTTTCTCAAAATGCATTGGTAAATGGCATTACAATGAAAAGTAGGGTCCTGCCCTTTTGAACTCCTCTCCCCAGGCCCTAGGTCCAGGCTCCGATCAAAGCCACTCTCTCTTTTCTCATTCAAGCTTCCCTTCACTACCAATCCTGCCCATACCTCCCTCTTTCCTCCCTCCAAAATCTTCCATCTACAGCCCCTCCTCACCATGCCAACCCACCACTTACCTCATTTCTACCTCCTCCCTACTTTTTCCTTGGCCCTAGTCCTTTTTTTCCTTTCCCTGTGCACATGTGCTGAATCGTTTGGCGCATACCTGTAGGGGCTGTGGGGAGTTCTCTGGAATGTTAATTAACCACAAGGGAGCTGATGTTCTGAGAAGCCAGCTCTTACCTGGAGATGAGGTTGTAGTGCTTGAAGACAGGGAAAGGCAGCATCCATGTGAAGTGTAAACACAAGTACGGTGTGTCTGGGTAAAGAGACCGGGTTCGAGAGACAGGAGGACAAGCTATGACCAACATACTTCCTGTTCCTGGAGGATGTCCCCGTGGGTCATCCTCATCTGTGCACTTACAGTTTGTCTGGCCTAAAGTCTCAGAAATGGCTCTTAGATCCCTTGTTCTAAAGCCCAATGGGTGCAAAGATGGAAGAGACACTGGTTTGGAGAAGGAGGCTAGTAACTCCTGAGAGTGAATCCACACTCTCAACCTGGAATAGATAAGAGCTTAGTGTGAAGGGACTAAATTAGTAAAATTCAGACTGTTGTTCTTGCTTGCATGGGTGAAAGAATACAGAAGGTACCTCAAATTCAGCTGAGGTGGGCAGAGAAGGAGGGAAAACTAAATATTTCACTCATGCTGCCTCAGCCACACTGGTCTTTTAGGAGCACTGGCCTGCTGGGAAATTTCACGATTTCCAGACAACCCTGTCTCCCCAAAGTTCAGCTTTCTTGTAGTATGCAGAACCTGTGTCAAGAACATAATATCTAGGAGCTCCACAATTTTTTATAGGTTATATCAAGGACTGGAAAGAAGAAGTTTTATGAATCCTATCAACCCTTAGCTAAAGAACAAAACATGTCCTTTAGCTATAGAACAAAAGATGTCCTTTAAAAATGATTAAAAGCATACTGAATAACCCGAGGTATTTCAAGGCGCAGAAATAATTAATTACACAACTTCCTGGCACTTATTTGCATGAAAGGCTGAGCCTACCATGCAGTCCTATAGCTTGTAAGTAGGCCGCTGTGTTGGCAGAAGAGTCTAAGACGTCCATCTGTGCCACTGGACCATTCTAGAGCATGGACCAGCTCATCAACCTTGAGCTTGGGTGCCGACTTCCAGTGAGAGGAATAGGTGAATAAGCTGACCTACCATATAGTAATGGGGTAGATGCGATCCAGGCATGGTCGACGAGCCTGGCTAAGCTCTCCTCCTCTTGTGACCAGTGATGCATATATGGTAAGAGTGATATGGTTGTTTCCTTAAGTTGGTTCTTGAATGATTCATGTGTCTTTGAAGAGCTGTACCCTGCAGCACTGAACCAGGATACCAAAAGACTGAGTAAAGGAAGGAGGTTTATAAACATATACCCCCCCCCCAAAAAAAAAAAAATCTCACCCCAGACTAGGGATCGATGCGGTTTTTCCCTTGCCGCCTTTACTGCCATGTGAACTCTCTCCTTGTGCAAGGTTGACTTTCATTCAACGCATCGCCCTGCATAGAGCAGGATATACTGCAGTGCACCTACATAACGGGTTCCTTAAACTGCCAGCCACCTGGTGTTTGCACTCGGTCCCCTCTGAGCCCTGTCAGCGTGCCCTGGCTGCCCCTCAACATCATTCTTCAGCCTCCCTGGGCTGCCCTATAAAAAATATGTCTCTTCCTTTAATGGACGCGAGCAGCAGGAGCATTCTTCATCGTGGAGGGGCTGTAAATAATCTGAGCCCAGGCGGGGTGAGGAGCCCTGATGGAAAGCGTGCTAGAGCGCCTCAAGGCCTCCTTAGCCCGCTCATCAAGGCTCTGACCCCTGGAATGCGGGTCATCCACGCTCTGTCACCCTCCCTGTTTCTCGTAGGCGCACTGAAGCCTGAAGCAGCGGAACGGATGGCTCACTGGCACCCAGGCAGACACTTTCACGGCTGCTGATGTGGTAAAGCGCCTTCTCCACCGAGCCCCGACCCCAGACCTGCCAACTTCTAACATAGTAGTTTCACCGCCTGCACAACCTGAGGCACATATTTTGTGTGATGTCGGGCGGAAGTCAGACCGTGTGAAGGTGGCCGATGCCATGCGTCACATGGTGGCGCTGTGCAAGTTGGTTGGTCTGTGTCCCCATGCTCTGGACGCTGCCCTTGGAAACGAGCTACGTCACTGTCACGCAACGAGGCCCAACATGAAGGATACCTTTGCTGCTTCTAGGCGTAGGCAGGTCCCAGGCTGATGGCATGTTAGGAGTCTTGATTTGCCCTAGATTTATAGTAGTGCCCAGTGTAGAGCCAAGAAGTCTGGCCCCGCGCCTTATTTTTTAACATAAAATACACTCACCATGAATATAAAAGGAATACTTTTCATAGTTATTGGTTATGGGATGCTTTGCAGCAGTGTCCTTTTGTTATCTTTGGTTTTACAGTTTTGCAGCCATGCAAATTACAGATGTTCCTATTACCCAAGTCAGTGGTGCACCATGTATCGATCTCAGAAGGACGAACAGTTAATTGGCCCTGTAGCTGTCCTAACGTGAGATTTACGCGTGCATGCAGAGACTGACTTATCCATTGAGGTACTGAGTGCCTGGAGGCAACGGAGGCGAAAGGGGGAGGTAGAAATGCGGCCAGTGCAACCATTTATCGCGATCGACTAGAACACACCAATGGCATTTTTAAGAAAATACAGGAAGTGGAGCGCCGTCAGAATGGCATCTTGGCAAAGACCTTCCTGTAATGCCATCTCAGGTGGGGTGAGTTTGAGATTCCTGGCTCTCACACAGGAGACTGGCATTCCTCAGTCAGTACCTTTTACCCCATCGCCCATCTCTCTCTACATCCCTAGGTCCCTACTGATCTCTTCCTAACTCCTTTTCCTCGCCCCTCTTCTAAAGTACAGCATGTGTTCCCTAAAGGTCTGCAAGATGCTGAATGCAGACAAGCAGTACTAGTGAATGACTGAAGAACTTGGGAAGCTATTGGACACCCAAGGGCTCCCTGACACTAGCACTACATGGGGGAAGCCAGTGAAAAAAACCACCAGCAATAAACAAACGAAAGAAAAACACCATCCATCCGTCAGTCCTACCATCCATTCATCCATCCACTTTTTTTTTAATCTCCCTTCAGTTGATGGAACGGGAGTCTGCCTTGGCCAGTTTACAGTATCCAGCCGGCTCCACAGCATGACCTCAAACTCATTCGCGATTCGTTTGTATCCTTATGTCTGTCTCTGGGTATCCCCGTCTCTCCCCGCCTCTCTCTCCAGTGGGGGTCTGCGCGGTGTGCAGCGGCGCTCCCCGCCGCACCCTGCCTCTGTACTGTGCATCCACATGGCAGACAACATCATAATTCCACTTCAATCACCATAAAACGCGCGTGGAATTGCGTCTGACACCCCCTTGAACACTTAAACATTGCAGTTCATTATACAGCTCATTATGCCGAATGTTTCCCCAATGAGAGTGCGCGCGCGCGCGGGGCTGTGCTCTGGGCTCTCGCGTCCCGCTCAGCCCGCTGATGGAGTGCGCCCGGAGCTGAATCCGTTATGTCTCCGGGGGTAGGACTCGGCCATGGACCCAACAAAATATATGGCTTGAGCCGGAAATAATGAGAGAAAGTGACGCAGCCCTATTGATGCGTCTCTGTAAAACAGCCCCCGGAATCCACCGGGGAGTCTGGGGCCGGTGTGTCCTTTACACTGGCATGGATTTTTGTTGTCCCAAAGTTCTGGCAGCCCCAGAGGAAATTTAGTGCCCACGATCAATGGACACACACATACACGGCTAATAAAGAACACGGCTCTGACGTGTTCTTGGCCGTCCATACATCTGTCACAACAAGGCCATCAATACTGCAGCCATCGATTACCGGGACAGTCCGGAAGCAGAACGTGGAGGACAGGGCAGGTGCTGAGAAGGCAGGCGGGGGTAGGTTGGTGGGGGAAGGTGTGGGAGGCGTGATTTTATTGCACACTTACAGAACATTTTTGTCAGAATTTTGACTCTTGTGCACTATTATCTGCCTCTTGAAATTCTCCCTGGTTGCAATCATGGAATTTGATCTCATCCTTAAGGTGAAACATGCTGCGATAAAGTATTTCATAGCATGGCACGTGTCTTTTGTTCTTCCTAAGTTCAGCACATGCCGTTACAATTTTCAACTGTATTTCTTTGGCCCATGTCCGGGGCCATCAACAGATTTGCAAGGGGCTGGCACCAAAGCAGAGATGTTCGCGGTCTGTGGAAGACTGGTGTGCTTTCAGGCTCCTACACAAGACCAGGCCTTGCTCAGTGAAGCCCTCATTTGTATACAGGAAGTGGTACCTGCCAGTTTCTTCACTTTGCTTGGGATGTTAAAGATCTTTCACTAAACACAGGCCCCCATCATGTTACAAAATAAGAGGTATAAATGTGTACTACGGGGGTGCCTGGTTGTTTAACGTGATTCTTAGTTGTAACGTCTGTCTTCTTTATTGCACTGTCTGTCTTGCATTTTTACATAAGCCACCATCAATTTTTTTTTTTTACCCTCAAAGCCATTCTTATGATCGGTTCAAAATTGGTCTTCCTCTTTTGGTTCTGTGCTGAGAGGGCAAGGACCAAGTGGACTCCTTCTCACATCTTCTCTGAGTCTTGTAGTGGAACTGGGTGATGCCCGATCGGTACTCAGATGGCTCTGATTTGCAATGAGTTGGGTTTGCAATGCCAACTGAAGCAGAAGCTCTCGATTGTCATTGAAGAGAACTTCCCTGCTCGTGGCACGTTACAGCCTCAAATCGAGCCAGTAGAGACTTTCACCAAAATCATATGGATTCTAGAAATGACATCATAACCATTTTGAGTCAGATGACATCACAGGAATAGACATCACATGACATTTGTCCTGAAGCATTGGAGAGATGACAATGACAAAAGGTTGTGTTTCTCTTTAAGGGAACCACCTCTAGCAGTGAGAAAAGAACCGAGGGTGTGCCTGGAGAACCATTAGCTGTCAAGCAATGCGTTCTGTCTCTTGGCTTTGTATCTGCGGAGCTGTCATCAACGGCCATCAGCCTCTCTGCTCTGTTGCTTTGGTTAGATGATGCTGTGACGTTCAACTCTGATGCTCTGCCATCTGGCGGTAGCTTCATGACCACTGACAAAGTGATGAATGATGGCTCTGGTGACGGTACATTGACACCTGCTTATCTTTCCTGTGCCCGCTAATTCCGACACTGCACATTAATTAATTTGCATCTGTTGATGCCTGCTCCACAGCATCTGGTGTTTGCTTTACCGTGGCGCAGACTAAGTTGCATCGGGGTTGGCATAGCAGAGGCATTGGGTCGTGATGCCAATTAGGACTACCAGTGCGATCTATAGATACAAGTCTCGGCTAACTCCCCTAGGCCACTGCAAGTTTCACACAGGTCTCCAACTGAGGCACACGTCTTATTGGATCATCTCCATGGAAGGCCCAAACTGTGTGACTACAATAGCCTTCTAAGGCTGCCATTGCACGTCTTATGTAAGCTGCAAAGAAGAGAATTTCCCGGCCAATCACTGAGCACTGAACCATTGGTGCATGCTGAGCATCTGGCCGCCTGGTCTGGATTACAGGGAGCTAAAACAAAACTTGGAACTTGTCATAGACTTTTGTACATGCTCAGTTCTGGAATAATGATGTCAGGTTTGAGCACTGTACTTTGCATCAGAAAGCTTTTTTGTCTTTATGCTTTGACTTGAATACAAATAAAGTACAAGGTTAGTACAGGTATCTGAAAGTCTTGAGCAGTTCTCCCACGCAAAAACACCTAAAATGAGGTTAAAGTGACTGCAGCTTTTATGGTAACAAAGCGACAACGCTCTGTAGGAACCTTTAGGCTGTGAAAGGATTGGTTGTGATCCATCTGTATCTGCGTTTTGTAAATGAACACTCATGGAAACTCTAGCTGACCAGTTAGAACCTGGATCACGTTTCACCAAATAATCTTTTCCACATTGGACTGGACATATATCCAGTGCTGGAATCACTAAAAATTCTACTGGTTAAATAAAAATTTAAAACGAAAACCAAAATATGTTTTTTGACACTAATATCCATTTCATCCTATAATTAGCTCGAAATCTCTCCATGACAATTTATTCCAGATACCAGCATCCTTTCTCCGGGAAGTACCAATTACTATTTGTAAATTCGACATTCGATTCTGTGAACAATGTCAAAACGTCCATCTGTGTCGCATGTGTGAGTAGCTTGGAAGCATTTTGTTTCTATTAGACAGCATTATTTTATTATTGTTTGCCATGGTGTCCCAGAGCCCCAGCTATTACTGTTCTTCACTTGGGTAAGTAAGCAAGTTACTTCCTTCATGCACTTGTCTCTCCGGTGGTATCTTGGTTGAGTAGTTAATGCTTGCTTCAGCCAGTGGTAGTGGGTTTGAAACTCCAGTGTTGTAGGACAAAGCGATAGTACATAATAATCTTCAAGGCCCTGCCAAAACCAGAGTCTGGGGAAAGAATAATTATGCACTTACAAATAGAAATGTTAGTGTAGCTAAAACGAATTATAACAAATTAAAGCAGAAGGGCCAAGGCACTATCCCTATTGTATCTGTACTGCTTACTTTGAAAGATGCAACTCAAAGTGGATCATGTAAAAAAAATCACATCTGCGAGGTAACCTCATGAGGTCCGGCCCCTCTGCATTGCAGGGACGTCAGGTCTGCTGATGCCCATCTCCAAGTGAATCCAGTGCTGGAGCTGATATCTACCGGAAGCAGGAGCCTCATCTCATTCCGGTGGCCGCCAATGCCCTACATGAGCTCTGTGATCTCAGCCTGCAGGCTGCTTCTGCTTGCAGTGAGCACCAATTTGATCTCGGTCTGGAAGCTGCATCTGCCAGGGGCTGGTACCCACTGAGCAGGCCTCCCAAGCTGCTCATCCACAGATAATGAGACCTCACACGTAAAACAACAGACAGGATTGCGCAGGAGGAGCATTATCTGTCACTTAAACAATTCCGTTTTGGGTACAAACCTGAACTGAACTATGAAAGAAAATGGCTGAGTGATGATACAGTGAATTGCAGCAGCGCCTAGTCTGTGTTTAAGTGTACATGTGTAGAAGTTCCATAGATACTAGAGACATTTCCTAGAACTAGGATGGGGCACCGCAGAGGGTGTAAACAAGTACCTACAAATGGTATTAGGAATCTCAACCCTGTAACTGAGACTCAATACATTTTGTAGCATTTTGTTTTGCTGTGTTATTAAAGTATTTTTTTTCCTCTCCCTCTTTCCTCTACTATTCCTTTCTGCTTACTCATCTTGAGCACACGCGGGATCTCAACTCTCAGCTTATAAGGAGACCCCATACTCCTCTCCCTATTACCTTCAGATGTGCTCTCAATGTACCACCATGCAGAGACAATGATATATCTGTATTTACCTAAGCTGTATATCACATGTTTTCGTATGAGATCTAACAAGATTACACAATGTACACCGTAGTGTGTCTTCACTACCTACTCTGTAACTGTTTATCCTCTCAATAAAATAGTTTGAACAAAAAAAGTATTTTCTTTTTACTAAGATAACCACTGGGCTGGACAATGCATTACTGGGTCTGTTGGTTCTTGAGTTCTGACCTTTTGCACCTGTACAACCTCCTGTGAAGACTTTGTCACTCGCCCGCACTACCCATAGAGTCAAGTGCAGAAAATGTGTACTTGGCACATTTTCAGAGCCATAGTAGGCCCACTAGTGGCAAAACACCTCAAAGATCACCTTTGAGGTCCATCGTTCCTGCCAGACAATTGCCCCTGTCTGCCCTGCAGCCTCTCCAACAGGGTCTGATAAATGTTCTAACACTTGTGGGTTTCAGAAAAAGTGAGATTTACTCATCCAATCCTGGTGTATGTTTGCAGTCAGATACCCCTGGTCCCTAGAAGCCGAGGCCTTCGGTCGGCTTCTTACTGCTAGCATCCGTCTATGCTTATTTAATGTTCAAGGACAGTTTCTTTCAAAGAAGGAGCGCATTTGGCATTTTGAAGTGACATTGGGCTCAGAAGCCGCCATCTGCCATCCCTTGTCTAGGACTTTCCCAGAACCAGTCCCTTTTCAGGTCAAAAGTTCAGTTGAAGGATTAAATGTGGATGGCAGCCTCTAGATTTAGACATTATTTTGTTAAACACTGCCGAAGATGAAACATCCTAAACTTCGTCACATTCCAGATGTGTTTTCTTGGACACTGATTTTCTGTGTCTTAGTTTACATGGTAACATAACATTTGTATTTGTAAAGTGTACTTTCGCCCTCAGGGATTAGTTTGTGCTGTATAACAGATGCTGACTGTTATCGACCTTGGGAGAATGAAGGGTTGAGTGGAGTTTAAACGATGACCCTGGGTGAAACGCAGACACCTGCACTGGATGCATTTGTCCATTGAGCCATCAGACTCGGGTAACTAGTTGCCCAAAGAATGGAACTGCAAGGGATTCCTCTATATAGGCAATTATTTCACAGAGAGGGGTAGTTTGATTAAGGGCAAGTCTTCAGGGTTGCATTTGCTGTCAGAAGATGGCGCTTACAACTTAAGAAGAGTCTTTGTAGCCATTGTGATTTTATCAGAACTGTTTAGTTCAGAGTAGTCCAGCCTGTTGCTTTTGCTAGTTTTAGAGGTTCGGTGCCTGTCACTAGTGTTTTTAATAAATACATATTTAATGTATGCCTGGGCAAAATTTAAATTACGCTGGCTTAAATTGTGAGTTAGGTATGATGCCAATCCTTGTGATGTCACCACGAGTTCAAATGCATGTAATTTTAACTCTCTCTTCGATTTTTTTTTTAATGAGTAAACACAACCAAATACTCTATAATATTGACACAAAACGCTTTTTTGACGCCTGACTGTATTTTCAAATTACTGGTTCACTACATACTGCCTTGGCTCCTTTATTAATACATTGCACCGATACACCTGTGACCCTAATGTTTTTAACCATTCATTCCAGAACTCTGGGCTTCAGTACAAAGTGTATAAAGAATATATCAACAGGTCTGTCTAAAAAGAGCACAAAGGACTATATCTTTCCATGGTCAGTGCTTGAAATGGAAAAAATAAAGTGCAGGTACTCTGTGCCAGAGTACCTGCTTGTTTCTGAGAAGTGCCGGTACTCTCCAATTAAAAGTATTACATTTTTCTTGAGATGTGCCGGTACTCTCTCTCTCAAAATAAAAAAGTGCCGGTACTCAGTACCGGACAGTACCGGCCCATTTAAAGCACTGTCCATGGTTATCCTATGAAAAAACAATTAAGGGAATATGAGAACTCCAGAGAAAGCAACACTGGTCTACATAAATAGCATTTTATGTCAGTTCATAGTGAGTGCCAAAAAAGGCATTCATTCATTCCGAATTCAGAGCTGATAGTGGCCCTATATCATGTGTGATGCAGTCACTCAGTCCTGGCTTTTTATACCAGAACTTTTGCATGTTGTGATTTTTTTAGTCCCATCATTAAACCAGGAAATGCACAGTGGTGTTGTCTAATAAGCAAAGGCTGTCATGGTGCAACCCTGGTCATGGGTTCATTTGGATGTTCACTGCTATGTAGATTGCTCTGTAGTAGTCCTTTTGTGCAACAAGACGTCTGTTGGCACACTGCCCCTCATTGCAGATGGCTTTTATCTAAATATTTTGTTTTAGTTGGACAGAGGTGTTTGCAGCTGTGATTTTTAAAGAATTACCTTCTATGGCAAAGAGTTAGGCAAGAGAACTCGTGCTGTGTCTGCCAGGACGTTAGGGTGGGATAGTTAGGGAAACTGATCCATCCGGGTGGTGGGTGGAAGGGATTATGTCTGAGAGGCATATAATCAGCTTCCTCCACTTTAACGTTAGTCAGATGTATCGTTCATACACACTTTCCACAGCTGAGTTTCTAGAAGTCCTCATTTGTCAAATCCAGTTCATAGTGAAGCAAAAGCTAAACTGAAGGCCATCTCCTCAAAACACCAATTTAGCAATAATAGACTAAACAAATAAAAGAGGAGAAGTAAAAAAGTAAACTAAAAGCACTAGTATATATCACAGTTAATTACATCATTGAAATAATAATGTCCAAAATATTAGCAAGCCCTAATTCTGTAAAAAGCGTCGACTTGGGTGTAAGTCATTGATTGCTGCTGTGTTGAAATTTCACATTGGTGAAAAAAAGTTTATCAAAAATAGTTTATTAAAAGCAAATCTTCGTGCTTCTATCTCCCCCTTTGCTTTTTAACATTTTCTCTGTCTTTTTCTCCTTTTAACTTTCTCTTATTCCCTCTTTCGCTCTCATAGGCTCTCTGCCTCTCATCCATTCTCTCTCCTTTTGTGCAACTTGCTTCCAAGCCCCTACCCTAGCTCTTCCCTCTGGATGGCATCAGCGGTTTCAGACTCATATTAAAATCTGGAACAGCAACTTAATGAGTTAGTACTAATGTGTTACCACACACAGTGGCGCCCCCATGAGTGTATTCTCAGGAGTGCGGCGAGTGGTCCGGTGGATGAAGTGGGCTTTCATTTTAAGTTGTTCAGCTGTAATTTGTGAGGGTGAAGCTTAGATGTGTCTGAACTTTTCAATCTGCCAGATCCTGCTTTTGTAGTGGCCACCCAGTAGTGCCAGAGATCAGATGAGTTTACTGATGATCAGGGTACCAGGTCTTAGATTCAGACTAACAATTGGGATCCCAAAACTTACTTGACGCTCCTGAGTAGCTGTGACTAGCAGTCAAGGTCTGGAGCATGTGAAATACAGAATAGCACATGTATTGCAAGCAGAATGCATATGAATGCCAAGCCAGAGCTATTATTTGAAAATAAACACCACTTTAATAAACACATAAACACCTTATAATTCTATTACAGGAAAATTAACAGGAACAGTGTCAAATCTTTTGCCCTAAGTGGACAATAGACATTGCAGAAAATGTATTTCCAAGTAAAGTACCAAAGGCAAAAGGTACCACTAAGTAACTCACTTCTAAGTCACTCCCAAAATATATGCTCTTTCTTGGGCTACTTTGAGAAGTATCACAGGTTTCAAACTGCTGGGAAACTAAGCTGATTAAGCAGTTCTAGTTTCAGTGAAAGTTTATATAGATGATTAGTAGTCATGACTGAGTCAAATTCTAGACAAAAAAAGTTTAATCCATGTATGGAATGTCCATAGTCACAAAATGAACATCATGGAGGGGCTTAGAGTACAGAGGTCAGCAAAGTTCCCTCATCTGGGTGCCCCATCTGGGTGACACTCTTCCAGTATCTAGGCTCCAGGCTGGTGTTGAGGCCTGCTCTCAACGCACGGGGCGGAGGCTGAAGCCAGGGGCCTAGCTTGGTCAGTATGATGGGGGGGGTTGGGGGAGTGTTAGCTTCAGATTTCCCGACGTATCAATCTGGCACATGGTGTTAAAATGCATTATACAACAAGAGAGGTGCTTATGGGGCAGTGGAAAGGGAGAGGAATGTGTATTGGTAGGTGTAATAAGTGAGAGAAAGTGCATTATTTAGTGAACATTTTTTCAGTTTTTCAAAAGAGAGCGAGGGAGAGAGTGTGTGCGTTTTTGTCTGGAGTAAAACTTTCTAGTAAAATCCGACAGACACCTCACCACACCATACCCAACTAAAAACACCTGCACCCAATTATTTATCACAAAATACATGAATGGGGGGGGGTGTAACACTCCCCCCCCCCCCCACACACACACACACTTCCGAAGCGACACCAGTGGCTAGAGCATGCCAACAAGGAAAAAAAGGCATCACGGTTAACAAAGGGTCACTTGGTGGTGCAGGGGGAGTAAGTTTGCCAAACAGAATCACTCACTCCATACATGTAGTTTTTGAGGTAGCCACTTACCACATGTCTGGTGAGAGGTCTCTGGGGGCATTGAGGTGGATCTGAGCAACTTCGCTTGTTGCCATTTGCTGACTGGGTAGCATTTCCAGAATCCAGCAGGCACTGCAGCCGGGCAGCACAGGCAGGATTGGAATCAATAGTCCAAGCATCACGAAAAGGGATATTTGTTGCTGGGCAGGAGAACAAGTGCCCTGCTCAGTTTGCCGCTACCATCCTCACCCCTAAAACTGCTGCACAGCGCGCTAACATATAGCGTGAAATTGCAGATTTGCATTTCGTACATAGTAAGCATATTTTCCCATAATTCTGCTGAAATCTCACTTAGTTATTCAAAAGTAAATTACGCGAATTTTTATACCTGTATAAAAAACACCCCCCCCCCCCCCTCCCAGTCGTCTGTACCCCAGGTGCGCATGCTTATTTTCTGTCCGTAAACATATACACGTTTTTACAGATGGATCGCCTGTCCCGATGGCCCTGCCCAAGGAGCACTACTTCCGGTGCTGCGGACAATACCACATGCACTCGAGTTACAGGTGCAGGCCTCGCAGCGAGAGTAACTGCTCGGCAGAGTGTTCCTGTCCCCCGGGACACAGAGCACGCGCCCCACTTCTCTGCTCTAAACTGTGGAGGAGTTGGACGCTTTGCAGCCATTCTGCTGCGGGGAGGCAGGAGCTGTTTTTAGAAGCGAGCAGGCGGTGTGTTAATTAGGTTAGAACAACCCATCCAGATTTTTTTTTTTACTCAGACAAATCTGTAGATCGGATTATAGCAAAAACAAAACGAAGTGAGTTACATGGAATCACATTTTTTAAAGATCTACATAGTTAGAACGGACTTAAGGGGAAGCTTCCGAGTTTGTGACAGACCTGTGCCCCTGGGGGCGAAGGCAGTTAGGCTCACCGAAAGCTGCTCATTTCCACCAATGATGCAGGCCCTTGACATCCCAACATATCAGTCCACTTCCGGTAGGACAGTGGCTTTGGGTATGTAGATGGCGTAATTCTAGCTGGGTAGCATTAGGGTGCTGTACATAAATTAATATGTTGGGTATGATACAAGGCTCTGTACATAAAAGGGGTTCATCTGCACGTTGGGAGTACGTAAAAAGGAGTGTTACATTACCACATGATGCTGCGGAAATCAGGGGTGTAACTAAGGGCCTTGAAGCACCCACAGTGCATGGAGTCCCCCAGGCTTACCCTCACTGGAGGGGTCCCCCTCAGCCCCTACTGATACGAGTTTGGGGGGTCCCATCAGCATATATGGTGGTGGGTGAGGGGCAGGGTGTCACGTTTTGTTACGCCACTGGCAGAAATATCTTCATTGTCTTCTCAAACGCTTTCACCATCATATTTAAACCCGTCATGAGTGCTTGGACAGGCTAGGTGGGTGTAATACAACTAAATATTTAAGGGTCATATTAATTGCAATACTAATGTGGCCGTTTTTTCAAAAGGTATATAGTTAAAATCTGCAAGGAAGAAAATCCCAATGATCTGTTTAAGTAGTGCGAAGGGTCTATACATGTGGCCGCAAATATAAGAAACAAGCATTGGCAAAGGCAATAGGCATGACTTTAGCTGCCAGGTTTTTAGCAGTGTCAATGTTTTTTTATTTTTCATTTTTTTTTTTTTTTTGCCATGAGTTTTGCAAAACTGTACTTTTGGAAAAGCTAATGGACCCTCATACATCTCAAAGTAAAAATATATTTGGTTTCAAAAAGTACACTTTGACACAGTAGTTACTGTCAGTTAATGAAACTCCTTTGAGTGTGGATGTGCTCCTTGCAAAAGGGCAGAATGCCATCCCTCACAGTGAAGTTAATCAATGGCCGAAGTTGGCTGACCAGCTGTCCCAAGTAGTATTCCAAGGGCCATTGGAGTTGTGTGATTTTGCAACCACATGGTTTTCCGCATAATTACAGATCTGCTGCATTTTTCCCATAATCCATCATATGCTGCATAATTTGCAGATTTTAATGAAGATATTTTGTTTCCAGTTCAAATGGATCAAAAGTGGCAAAAAGCAGAGTAACACTTGTGGCACACAATGGAAGACCCTTTGCAAAAGTTGACTGGTCCCTTTCTGTTGGTTGTTTGGGTATTAAACTGGTGCTAATGAGTTGAAACCTTTACCAGGCAATGTTAACTTGTGTAAAAATGTCAAAATAAGGAAGTAATGCTATTGAAAAATGTGCAGCATTAAGCTGCATAATTTGCCTTTTCTTGACACATAATTTTGTAAACTGTGCAGCTTAATTTGGATCACCCCTGGTGCATAATTCTAGTGGCCTTGAGTATGCTGTAGTTGGTGAAAGAAGGATGTGAATGATTCTGAAACAGACCAATGGATAAAGGGGGATCCCTGAAAGACCCTACAAACAAGTATATCATACACCTCATTTTAGTTAAATCAAAAGTTCTTGGCTAACGCCAGGCCTAAAAATGAAGTGTGCATGTCAGTGAAAGCAATAATTATAGTATGAACTACAGAAATGGTGTAAGATGATACCTATTCCCAGAAACCTGCACTAAAATGCCCCATAAACCGGGAAAAAAAAGACCAGATATGAGTGCTTTCTCCCACTAAATTGGTGACTAGGACCAAGCAAAAAACAGCTGACATGTTTCCAAATGTTCACTGGAATTGCATCAGGAATCAGATGAGAAAAAACAGGCTTGTTTGACTACCAATACTAAAGTGCACCCATAGATTCTGAGCAAAACTGGGCATTAAGAGTAAAATGAAAGCGCTCACCAGAAATACAATAAATGAGCCACTGATATGCATAAGAATGTAATATTAATACATATTACATGCATGAACTCTGAGCAGAAATGGTACCACTGGCAATTTTCTGTTGAATGTTTACAGCTGCATCTGAGCGCTTGTAAGTAAGTTTGAACTGTGTTTATAAATACAAAGCAGGACTTCAGAACACGACTATTTAGTAGTTTTATCAATGATAGATCTAAAGTTGGTGAATGGCAGCAGGATATAATATAACATTGTGGTATGTGCATTGCACTAAGCACTTTAAACTGATAAGTCCTAATGTAGAAAAGCCAGTGAATTGAACAGTCATTTTGTTTTCCTGATATTATTTGGATACAAAATAGTTTGAAAAGGATTACAATTGCCTAGAAAGTCCGGCACTAGCAGGAGGATGGATGTAAGAGGCCTTGGATATCAGTCATGATCGTCAATGGTGATCAGTAGGCCCTATGTGCTAATGGCTATCTGTTATTTCTATGCAATAATTGCTTAGTTGTTCCCCAGTGCTAAAGAGAAGTGAGTTAGGCGATGTCGCATATCACATAACCGTGAACATGTCCCTTAAGGACATTCTGACAGTCAATATCTGTTAGCCAAAACAATAGCTATTGATAGGTGTTCGAGACCATCTGTTGTTACCAATCAATAGATGATGAATGGATGCATAAAATCCACAGAGTCACAGACAAGTGGTATCATCACCAATGAGGTTTTGGATTACTTAAAAGGCACTCTGATATGTCAATGAATTCATTGCATCAAGACCAATTTCTTGCTGCATCCTGAAAAAAGTACAAGATAACAGACTGAAACAAGCTTTAGGATTATAGCTACAATGATCAGCATCACTCCCATGAAAACCCAAAAGGAGTACCCATAGGCCGTCCTCTCAAATACATTATTAACTACAATACAACATTCTCTGAAATGCAGCACCCTATGATATACATAATCCTTTAAAATACAGCGTCCTCTCACATATGTCATAATGCACAACAGCTGCTCAAAGTCAATACCCACTCATATACTACATTAAATTAAAGATCGTCGTAAATACAGCATCAAATACAGCATTGTATTACATACATCATCCTCTCACATGCAGTATCAAACACAGCAGCTCCTCAACCCATCAACTTTGATATCCTCTCAAACATGACATCCTCTGAAAAAAATCAGCAAGCGCAGCCTCTTAAATACAACATCAAATACACCATGCTGTGTTTTGTAATATTTTCTTAGCGGCAACGTTTCAAAAACAGCAACCTTTCCAGTTCAACACAAAGCCCGGCTTCCTGTCTGATACAGCAACACCTCCCTACCACACATTCTCTCGAAAATGCATCATTTTATCAAAAGCAAAATTCTGTCCATTGAGGCATTGTGAAATCTAACATGGTTTAAAGACACCACTAAATACCTCTTCAAGTCAAATATAAGATCTTCTACAGAATAGCATCTTTCAAAAACAAATAATCGGATACATATATATGTATCCTTTCAAATGTAATGCTGATAAACCATCTTATCAAATAAATCATCCTCTCTAACACAGCTATAGACCCAGTATTATCTCAAATTCAACATCCTCTGCTATACACCATGTGCTCAAATGTTTTATATTGTCAAACGCAATACTGACTGTAATGCAGCATCCTCAGAGGGGTGTGGTGTTAGGACCCGGGACCACTGTGGCCACGCCCCCTCTGGCTCACACAAATCTCTGGCCTCAGGAGGAAGGTGGCAGACCTTGCCTTAGAATCTAGTTTTCTGTCTCGTGTCTCACGAGTCGCAGGAGAAGCGACTGGAAACTGATGTGAGCTGCGTGAGTTGCTCGTCACTTTTTCCCTCCCGGGGGTATTTAGACCAGTCTGCCCCTACCTCCCCTTTTTCCATCCTGACTATTGTGGTGGTGGACGTGGCTTTCTGGCATGGAGGACAGCGTGATTTACCCATCCATCCAGCCCTCCATTTTATCTACGTCTACGTTTGCTTCTAAACAGCAAAGGGCACCGCCCTCCCATACTTCTTAGAGCTGCACTGAGGATGGGGTACAGCAATTCTGATCTGGGTAGAGGATGTAGAAACCAACCTGGGGGCTCGTGCTCACAGTCCACCAGTGTACGGGATGCGGCTATCGCTCCTGGCCTCACTACTTGTAGCTCTTGAGACAGCCTAGTGTTGTAGGGGCGGGACATGGACAATAGTGAGTTGGGACTGCACCTCAGTGAGACCGGTGGTTCCACCTGCGTGGTCCATGGAGGATGAAGAGTTGCTGAGGCCTTGATGTTGGAGTTCTCATGTAGGAGGCCTTGTGTAAATAGTTTGTGTGTGTGTCTTAGATATTAGGACATCTAATTATTATCTTAATCTATGGTACTGTGGATATTGAACAATTTATTTGTCTGCTTGTTGTGTTTATCAGTTCACTTGACACTTTATGATATACCTGTTCTGTTGTGTTTTACCTGCTTGTAATAAAACATGACCATTACCCGCAACCTGTTTGTTGTCTCGTTTGAGTTTGGGGGTGGGCAGTTCAGACTCGGGTCTCTGGATCCTATACAGCATTCTTAAAAATACAGGATTCACCTGAAATACAGTATTTCTTTAAATACACCATCCTTAGACATACTGCACCCATTCGAATACAGCATTCTCTGAAATAAAACATCCACTCAATACAACATTTTCAAAATACAGTATGTATTAAAATATAGCATCTTCTGAAATACAGCATCCCTTCAAATACAAAAGCAACCTTTCAAATACAACATTGAATAAGGCATCCCCTTATTCAAAACATCAACAGCAGCATCTTTTCAAATACTGCATTCTTTCAAATGAAAATACTGCATCATTTCAGGTGCAGCACCTTTTCAAATAAAAATACAGCTTTCTCTGAAATTCCGTTTATTCTAAAAGGTAACCTCAATTTCCTCTCAAAAGGCATTAACTCGAGCATCAACCATCTTCATACACAGCATAAAGCACAGCCTCAGAACACTAAAGAAACATCTTCAAGTACTGCATCAAATACAGACTTTTCTTACGTGCAGCATGAGCTCGAGTACAGCAGCTTCTTGGAGACTGTGCCCCGAGTATCTGTGGGAGCCCGGCTCTGAACCTCTTGGACCTGAACACATACTGTGTGTTCCCTTCAAAGCTCCTCTTTGTTTCCAGCACACTGAGTGTTTAATTCCTGGACTTGCTTCTGCAGCGAGGCCAGGAACGGGTACATTGCAGATATCCTGCATCTTTGTTAGGACCAAACATTCTTCTTAGTACATTTGGTTCTTTTTTGTTTAGTTCTGTCTCACGGACATCTTTTTGCTTGCCTAGCTGGGCAGGTAGCATCTCTCTGGTCAAGGATTTCAGCTCAGGGAGCGGGTCTTTCGTGCTTGTATGATGGTTGCAGTGTTAACATATTTGCCTTCTTATACGGCCTTGTTTCAGTGTCTTGTTTGAGCTGGAGGTGGGTTGGACTGGACCTTAGATGGTCTCATAGGATTGTTTTTTTTTGTAGAGACGGGTCTGGCTTTCATTTATTTTAGTAAATGACTGTGGCTTGGTTATTTTTTTTGGGGGGGGGGGAGTCGGGCAAAGGTCTTAGTGATTCTGTAGTAAGCAGACGCAGAGACAGTTTTTTGAGTAATCATTTCCATGGAGGATTTTATCGGGGTGTATCTTCGGAGCGGAAGGGGCAGGGTTGAGGTGCTATACCCCCTAATAATTGTATTTTCTGCTAAATAGTTGGGTACAGGTGCTTTCAGTCGGGTATGGCGACGTATCTCTCGGATTTCACCAGGAATTTTGACATGCACACAGACAAAAATGCACACACACAGTCTTAAAAAAATGTTGGTTTAAAAACATTGTATTTTTCTCTCACTTACTATCCCACCAATCTGAATTCCTCTTCTGTTCCACTGCCCCATAAGCCCCTCTCATGTTCCCTGCTTGTGATGTAATGTATTTTAAGCTGGTATGCCTGCGTTATTGTTGCAAAACCTGAAGCTCAACTTCCCCACCCCTAATCCTACTGACCAATCTACGCCCCTGAATTTTCTAGATCAGTGGTTGATTGTTCATCTTTCTTTCAGTGGGTGCCAGTGCAGATCTTTAAAAGCCTATTTCTGATCTCCCTCAATTAACATCTTTCTGAAGCTGTTAGTAAATTCTGTTGTCTCTTTCAACAGTGGGTTACTTTTTTGTACATTGTGATCCAGAAGCTGAACCCAGGAGTTACAGTGGCTTGAATTAAAGGTTTGAGTTTTCAGTCGGTGTCCCCCATGCAGCAATTTTGCCTTGAAGGCCACTCAACTAGTACTGATTTCTCTTAGGCACATAGGGCTGGTTTCACGTCTCTAGGGTGTGACTTGGGCTTTATAGAGGTCACACTATAAGATATGTACTCAGTCCAGGGAAGGTAAACATTCAAGACACCAGTTTTAGCCTCAAACAGCACTGCTTCACTAACACTTCTCTAACACTCCGTTTCCTGGACAAGGTTACAGAATAAACCTCTGGTGCTTTGATAGCTCAATGGACACATGCACTCGCTGGAGGGGCCCCTTTAAAGCGTGCAGATGACAAGCTGCCCGCTTCTCGGGCTGAGCCCCCTTCTCCTGAGGAGATCGATAACATGAGTCGGTGATAGTCACACTGATGCCGGGAGCGCTCCACGGATGGAAGGCGGTGCTTTCAAGCTCCATGTAGGCACAGAATGTCACAAATATCTGTCAGGGGCAAACATGAATTCAAAAAAGTGCTTCTGACAGAGCAGCTTTTGTACATCTACAATGCAATGGTTTATCAGCGAATATAATATTAATGTTTCACGTTGCCATGGCAACACTTTTGTGTCAGACACGTTTTTAACAAAGAGTAGTATGATTCAATCCCTTTGCAGGAACGTGTCTAAAAGTTGTTATAAGAACAGCATTGCGTGCAATTCGCGGCCACGGTGTGGGGGGGGGGGGGGAGGGGGGGGAGAGGGGGAGGCCGGGAGAGTGAGTAGGAGGAGGTAAGAGAGATGGGTGAGGAAGAAAAAGGGATAAATGTAGAGGCAAGAAAGAGAGGCTGAAAAATATGGAAACGGAAAGAATGAGTGTATTGAAGAAGGGGTAAGGGAAAGGTCGGAGAGGAAGAAAGAGACGAGGGTTGAGCAGGGAGTGGTGTGGGAAGAGAGATCCGGCTTAAGTGCTAAAACGTCATAGCCCATAAATGTGATTTTAAGTCCCTTGAAAGGGCTAGGATGACTCAGCAGAAGCAGTGGTGGTGTTTGTGTGTTTTGAGCGCCGGTGGGGGGGGGAGATTTACGATGGCATTGGTTGATGGATCCGCCCATCCGGAAGTGTCTGTCTGGACTGTGGATGCCAATAAGAGTGTATCGATTGAAGGAGGAAGAGCTGATCAATGAATGTGTCCATGGCCAGGATCCAGAGAGGTCAGCAATCCTGCAGCACATCTGAACCCCTCGCCCGCCATCAAGCCGCTCTGCCACTTTGAGTGAAGCATGGGGTCGGACGGGGCCCAAGAGGAACACTCAGAGCTGCAGGTTTAACTTTGGCTCATGTATGGCAGTCTTTCCAACATCAAAGGCACTAAAAGGAAGGTGGAAATCATTTGCACGTCCTTGACCTAAGGGAACTTTACTTTTCATCTTTTTTTTTTAGTGCTGTGACTCACACTACAGTCAACATCACCTCTGGCCGCCAAGAACATATGTATCCAAATGAAGACATGCAGAGCTAACAAATATAGTGACTCACTGAAGCATACAAAAAAGTGATGGTTGGAATGCCTGAATTAACCTCAGCAGCTGCTACCTACTCAGACTGTATCGTAGTTTTGAACACCATGCCACCTCAGTTTGGGCCCAGCGATATGCAAACCAGTCTTAACCGTTCTCCAGTAAGAACAGTCCAGCCATAACTGCCATGCCAGGTCCTCCTAGAACTGGAACACAAGCAACCCAAGGCTGGTTTTACTCTTAATAGGGTCTTCAATCGGTATAGCTTAGTTCCAGTGGCACAGTATGTACGAGACTCACACCCGTCCATCTAAGTGCATTATGCTGAAGTGTACAAAAAAATCATGGATGCAATACTTGAATTACTCTCAGCCACTATTAATTCCTCATGACTGCATCCCAGGCCGTCGTTATTTTGTACAGCATGATGCCTCAGTTTGGACTCAGCCATATGCAAATTAGCCATAACCCTGCTCCAATAGGAGCAGTCAAACCACTGCTCTGCCAGGTTTTCCCTGAACCAGAACACAAGCAACCCAAAGGCTGCTTTTCGTCAGTACTATGCATCTTCCTCAAAAGCTTGTGAACTGCAGGCTAGGCCGGCCTTCTCGCTCAGAATGATTTCTAAACGTTTATTTTCGAAATCTGCCAATAGTAGTGACCAGATTGTTGAATCCCATGCCAAGACATCTTCAAATGGAAGATGTCCTGGCGTGGAGTTGAGTCAGAGCCCTGAAAGGATTAGCTTATGTTTCCTTCAGACACAAAAGGAAAAACTTGTGTAAAAACAAGGTACAATACACTGTCTCTTACAAGCAGCTTTTCTTTTCACTGTTAACCATTAGAGTCCACAAAGAGCCTATGATGTGGAATTAAATGTTTGAAGACCAGACATGCAGGCATGTATGTTGAAGAAGTCGAGAAAAAATCCTTAGTGTCCTTGAGTCTCTGTATGATCCTTTTAAATAAAAAGACCCCACGGGTCCCAGTGCAATCACTCCTTTAACAGTTGACACCCCAGTACAAACAGCGCTTTAAACAGCATGCGTCTGCCTTAATTTTGGTTGAAGGAAAATGTGCATGTTTCGCTCCTCTTGTTCTTTATGTCATGCCACATGTTATTTATAATGTTACTGATATTCATATAACTGATGGTTGCGCTGTGATATCTACATCTTGTAGCACAGGCTGAAGATGCTTGTGAGTGATGGGAATATTCAGTGTGTGACTGAGGTCTGGCCTTCTGTAATGTACCATTGTCTTCTATTGGAATTCCCTGTGATCCAAAATAGTTTCCCTTATCTTGCATCAAGCAGTCTTCTTTCCATGTTGCCCAAAACTTGCCATGCCCCTGATGACATCATTTATTTCTCACCTCCCGCCACTGTCCCTTGCACTTTAGTGGGCCATCAGAGACCCTGCCACCTCAAGCTTGACAGGAACATCAACATCATCATGAGAGACTGCCGAGCCATCTCTGCCTCTCAAGGCACCAAGCTGAAGAATTAATCACCCACACACAATATTCTACGTCTCTTGCACTTCCATTCTCTCCTGAGACTCCATCAATTATGTCTTCTGCTCTCATATGTTGCTTCTGAGTTGGCCTTTGCAAGACCCTTGTTGCTTCTGCAGTTAACAGTTCCATGACTCACACATCCATAAGGTTCCTGGAGGGAATCAGTAATATGTGCTTCTGGGTCCATGTGTTCACAAAGATCCAGGAAAAGGACTGACAATGGTAGTTGGCATACCGCGTTCTCAATCTCTGTGGGATATGCTGCTGCGCAGTGATCAGAAAGAAGGTTATCTCTTATTGAAGCAATAAATCTCGCCTCAGGAAAGTTATTCTCCAATATATTTCTCTTTTCAGTTACATATGCAAGATGATGCCGTCTTCTGTTCCTCCACAAGGACGTCCAGCCTTATAGGCCGTCCACCTAGAGAATCTTTGTGATTATTGATTGCACATTTTGATTCTGCTGCTCATAAAATGCTATCTGTCCTACAGTCAATGTTAACCCCACTCTAGTTCTCAGCAGCTACATCTGGATGTGTTGGAGGAAGGTCATAGGAACCAGTCGAGCCAATGAAGGATCGGTGGACTAAAACCTTCTTGGATGAGCCCATTTTTGCTCCTTACTCCCATTCTTATTTCTAGCTAAGAACTATCGAAGGGGCTCTACGGTACATTAATCAATGAGTGCATTGCCATTTTCTGCCACAAGGAATGCTGGTCTTTCTTTCAGTGGAAGTCTTTCGGCACCCCTCATCCTTACAGACCGTTTATTGAAGAAGTTACGGCTGAATGTTATCTTGCAGAAGCTGAGCAGCTTGAGCCAGCCGCAAAGATAGGACATTGCAGCTGTCAAAACCCGAAAGCTAGCTTTGGGTCTAAGGATGAGCAGTTGTATTTTCTCCCCAGTTCAAGTCTGCTGTAATTTTTACCTTTATTTATGTGTACTTTATTTCACTCTTTAATGCGAAAGCCGGTGTTCCCCAGTGAGATGGAGTTATCTCCTAACAGACATCTTTGGTCACTTGAGTTGGAAAAGAGAAGTTCATTGTCCATATTGGGACAAAGGTCCATGTCTGTTCTAGCTCTCCCATTTTGTTTTTTTAATTTTACCTTGAAAACTCCCATGTTTATTTTCCAGACGCCTCCAAATCTAAGAAACCACCCACACACTAACCTGAAAAATGCTACAGAGAAAAAAGCGCCCCCAAATTGACATCGCACCATTGCTTTTAAGGGAGTAGAGGGTGGCAGTGACATTTTGGTGGAGACAGTTTGGTTGAACACTTAGGCGAGGTCTATTGACTCCATCCTTCCAGTCCAGTCCAAGTGTATGAGGGCAATGTATGTGGGCTTTGGTGTGCCCTGTTAAATCAAAGCTGTGTGTGCAATAATTTGGTAGATGTGTATGTGGCAAAGGCAGTTTCTTCCTCTGTGGAGGGACCTCTGCTGCATGAGATTCTGCTTCAGTCCAGTTTGCCATCATGAGTTTTGAGCAAAGGGAGCAGATTTTAATGCAATTGTACTCTGCATCTATTGTCCTTTTTTTTTTTTTATTGCTCTGCCTTCAAGGGAAAAGCTACACACTGTTCAGTCCAAGTAGCTGCCTCAAAAAGATATCAGAATTACGCCTAAGATATGTCCAGCAACTACATAAAATAACTCCTTATATCTAGTTATTTTTCTCAAGCCTGGATCAGATCTAGACAACAGAAAAGGGTTTAAAGTTAGGAGAGCTTCTGACCATCCATTGAGGAAATAAGCTGCAAAGATGCACCCAGCCTGATTGTTTTGTGCTAAACCTTTGACCTACAATGCACCACTTTGAACACTTCTCTATCATCTCAGCCTCTGAGATCCTATAGTACTTTCTGGTTACAAGATGCAGTCTGTATGTCTTCTCTTGGCTGGACCAAGTCTGAATTTTTGCCTGCACCTCTGCTTCTGCCTGCCGCATGCTGCCTCAAAGTGCTGCCAGAACCGAGATCCCTTGTGAGGAAATGGACCCATATGCACATGTTCCTACAAGACTTTTACAGACCCCTCATCAGAGGCAGCAGTAGTGGAGGACTGTATCACTAGCGAAGTTCAGGAGGGATGCTCTGTGGGAGTAGAAAGGCTGCATAGCGGGAATGCTGCCATGCACACTAAATAACATTTATCTCAAAGTTGTGGTCATCTCTGTTTTCGTTACCCTTTAGCCATCATCAGGCATGGTATAAGCAGGATTCCCCACCAGCGCAGGATGTGGGTACAGGATTGACATCCAAGAGCCACACAAGGGCCACCTCTTACGGCATGGTCGTGTGGAAGCTCAACAGCCTACCGGCCACTCGCCTCAGGATCCAGAACTCCCTGTCTAGCACTGCAAGGACTGTTGTGCCAACATTGGTTAATCCGATCAGGAATTACACCATTGTTGTCTGGCTTTGAATGCCAGTTCAAAACCCACCTTCCCTAAGAACAGAGTCCTGAACTTGGCATCATTAATACCAGTAGTCTTTGTGGCAGTGGAAATGGTTTCCTGTTACCATGAAGGGCTCCTGAAGGTGTCCACCTTTTTTAACTATCAAAACTTTACAACGTTTCTGAGCTCTTAATACACATAAAGTTGTGTCTCTCTGGGCTTCACAGCTTGACACATCCTTAGCATTAACCACTGTCAGATGATGCCTCTTCTTAAGGGCACTTGCATTTTCCGGGCGCTTTTTAGGCAGGCGAGAGCTACCTGATTAGATCATCCAGGGCAGTAGTCAATTAGTGCTTGCTATAAAATATACAGCCACTTTTTGTGGCACTCTGCCCGGTACAAGACCCTTTGTACTATGCAGTAGGCACTCATAACCATCAGCGTGGGATATTTATAGAGTTAGCCTTTCCTTCCCTAATGATCTTTCCATCAAGGGCTTGGACAAGGTGCCTCATACTAGCGCCATGTGCGTCTGGGAAAGGTCTTGGTGCTCCAGTAGGGCTGTAGAACTCATTATCCTCAGTGTGGCAGAGGAGCTGTGAGCCAACTGTATTATGGCATTATATGCTGGCGTCCTTCCCGTTCTCGGCTCCTTCACACGGCTCAGAGCGGATCAGCATAAGTGCGCATGGAAGGTGTGCTGCGGGACCAGGCTCTGCTGCCAGCACACTTCATTAAACACCAGCCCAGGGCAGATGAAGAGGTGTCCACCCTACTACACCTTGGATAAAAAATAGCAATTCCACAAAATAAGCCGAGCAAGCAGTGCAGCCTGAGGTCATCCACGAGTCCGTCCATTGTGTGCCTGCGATTGAGATCCCAACATGGAGTGCCCCATTCTCCTGACCTTCACGTCACAGCATCTTCCATGCACCAAGGACTGCTGGTCTGGAGAGGACACAAAGTCATCTTACAAACACCACCACGGGCAGGGAGGAATGTCAACAGAAGGCCGGCGAGATGAAGGAAGCAGGCAAGCACATGAAGTCTGACTGCAAACATTTAGGGAGAGCAAAATATTTGATGACTGCTCTCTACTGTTTAACCACAGCATCAAGTGGTATTTCTGGTACAGTGCACTGCAGCAGCCGTACCTAATATATTCATCGGGAGAGTAGTCATGATGTTGGTGAAATTTGAAATAGTGTGTGTGTGTGTGTGTGAAGAAGTGCTGTTAGTTTTTATTAATTATAATGATCTTTAAGAGAAATAAAGTGCTGCATCTGTATTTATATCCTGCCTTAAAAGACCAATTTAAAGGGTTGTTATTCATTCTAATCAACGATCAGTTATTGTAGGACAAGTTTGCAGTAGTTGGGAAGTTGGTGGTGATCTCTTGCTCTTTACCCAGGAGGGATTATGTGGGATAGAAAGGGCAGCAATCACATGTCTTTCACAATGTAAAAGAACTCAAAAAAGAAGCAGTAAAAAAACTGCAGTGTTACAGAGTGCCATTCCAGAGTCACTGATCGTTTAGAGAGGAGCTACGGCCTCGAAAGTCGAACATGGAGCAGTCGGGGCATGGAGATGTGAAGATTTGAAAACTGAAAAAGTGGAAGGTATAGTGGTCTACAAACAGACAGGAGTGTCTATCACATGAGCCGAAAGGAATTAAAGCTGAAAAGAGTATATGGACGATATTCACAAACACAACGTCGACCCCACCTGCCTGAACAGTTGCACCTCCTTTCACCCACCACACAGACTCCTTTGCTCTGCAGGACTCCTAGTCCCACATACACACCGAACCAGATCAAGGGGACACGCATTCTCTTTCATCACTCAGTGTGGAATGACAAGTTAGACTCCCAGCAGGGCTGAGACAGTCTGTCTGTCATCTTTTCAAGGTTGATCACTTCTAACACCAGGAAATTGTGTATTAGGCACACCTATTTTTATCAGCAATTTCACAAGCAAAAACATCCAGTGGTCAATGGAAAAATCACGTTATTGTTCCTAGCGTTTTGACTGCCTCCTATCTAGTGTCAGCAGCGGGGTCCATAGTGCCAGCAAAGGGCCTTTTCAAGACCCTTTTCAAAATCTTTTTTTACGTGTGCCTCACTAACGAGGCCCAGGCTTTCCCTGGGCGCACGTCAGAGTAGGTGGAGAGTGTGGTTTAAGAATCTCTATCAGCACTGGGTGAGGGGAGGGCTGTTTTCAGACCACCAGACCCGCGGCTTATTCTCCAAATATTGAAAGCACGATGGCTTTATTTATATCGGTACTAAGTTCCAGAAGGTTCCAGCTGGTCTCTGGGCCCACGGCCCACCTGAGCCTGGCTGAGATTGGAACCTGCTGGCACTGAGCTCGGAGTGGAAAGCTTCCCCTAGCGGGGAGAACTTAGGGAAATGAGCTTTTTATTAGAAGCAGGAGGCGGCCTGCCACTGTGGGGATGAGGGGGCCTCGTCGGGACCTCCTCCCCAGGAACCGCAGAGTTCTGGGCGCCTCCTTCGCCATACTGTCTGGGCCTTGTCAGGCAAGATGTCGCTGCTTCTGAAAGGTCAGGGGTCAGGTGTGACTCTACCAGCAGGCCCGTGTACGTTGTACTATGTAAAATCTCGTTATTCCCTTGAAATGTCTGTTGCCTTTGCCCTACTTTTACACTACACTGCTCTTCTGTCCTGTACCTGTCTGAGTTGTGGTGGCAGTGGTACCGGCCTTTGTTGCCACCGACTTATTGAGAAACGAGTAGCCTCGCAAGATCACTGAAGGAAATACAGCCAACCAATTGGAACAACGTAAACTTTGAATGCTTGTGTATCGGTGCGAGGGAGGCCCATAAATTACACACGAACATTTGTCTGGAAATAAGTTTCCTGGCTTCTGTTGAAGACGGGGGTTTGTGGGTAACAGGTTGGGGGGTGAGGGCGGGTGGGGGCGTCAGACTTCAGGCAGGTTGTTCTATGCGGCTCACGATCTCTTCTGCTTTTAAAAGGTTAACTTCGAGCGACCTGAGAAATTGTAGATAAGCAACGCTTCGTTACCAAAAATAGGCATTTATTCATTTGCCCTGGCCGTTTCCTTCTTTCCCGACCGCTATGAGCTACAGCAGAATTGGCAAAGTGAGACGGCGCCTCTTGTATTATTTTTTAAGGTAACGAGAGAGGCGCTAGAGACGGTACACTCTAAGCAGAGACAGAGGGCCATTCCTTTCTGTTACAGAGTATAACTGCAAATGTAAACTGTGTAGAAGAGAGCGGCCTCGCATTACACGGAAGCACCAGCTCGTTGGTGCTATAAATGTCAGATTCTTAATATAGCGCTGGGCAGCTAACTCTGGGTTGACAAAGACACATTTGTCTCAGAGGAAGAGGGCTCGCGTGACTCGACCAGTTCGGAAAGCGGACTCAGGGTCTGGTAGCGTCCTCGGGCCTCCTGGCTCTTTGAGGTTTGGGAACCAGATGTTTAAGATGCCAGGCTGACTATTAATTATTACCATGACCACTGCAATTATATGGCTAAGAAGGCTCAAATCATACAGCATGTTTGACTCAATTACGTGTCACGAGAAGGGAAACTGCGCGCCATATTTAATTGAAAGCAAGTTAGGTAGCGCCATTTTATCTCTATTACTCTCTGAACCCCCTGAGTGAAGTAGTTTGTATGCAATGCTTACAATCGTTCAATGAACAGATTACAAATGTGTATTTGCACAATTCGTGTAATAAAAGTTGTGCCTCTTTTATTTTGCTCATCCTGTCTGATTGAAAACTTGTCATATGGAGTTCCATATTTGGTTTATTCAATGTCCAGACCATGTGACGCCTGAAAGCACTTATGTCTAACAAGAGTCAGGTGTCCGGAAAAGTATTGTACATTGCACATTTATTATGTCCGTGTCTTACTAGGAAGCACTTTAAGTTCAATATACCAAACCTTCAAAATGCAAAATATATGCTACTTTCCTAAACTCTAGGAGAATCGTTAAATACATTTGCTATGACAACACTGTCAACCAATTGTGAATTAGCACCAACTAAAGTAAACCATTTTCACTTTTCGTGATGAAAAAGTATTTATTCACAGTTAGAAATACATTATAATATTTATTGCTGTTTCCTGCACAATCCATTAATTGCTGATATGAGCAGCTTCAAGGTAGAATTCTCACATCTTCAGTGCATGTCTTTAGTTATTAATAAGTAATTGGAGATCATTTATCATTGGCAAGGTTCCATGAGGTGCCTAAAGCGCCTTATGAAGCATTCTTAGAATCTTTTGACTGGTTTGAGCTAAAAGCATATTTTTTGTTGAAATCTGCAAATTATACACCAGATGATACATTACATGGCAAATACAATACATTTGCAGTTAAGTGGACAATATTGTAGCTGTGAAGTTGCAGAATCCTAGTGGGATGATTATAGTTTATTTTTTATATACTTCTAGCTTTGCAGTGTCAGAGCACTGTGCTTGACTGATGTTTTATTACTCAAGGTAAGAGTACTCATTTATCAACCTCAGATGAATGAAAAGTCGAGTTAGCCTGAAGACTTTCACACACAGAGCTTCCAGGTATGGTGGCAGAAAATCACGGCCTAAATATCGTCTGACAAGAAACCTATATCCTAAATATCATTACAAAAATATTGTCTTATTGCAATTGATAATAGGCCACCTACTTATATACTGAAATCACACAGGTGTAGATGCTCTCTGCACTGTGTTGCCTTCTTGGTCCTTGGTGATCTGCAATTACACCAGGCCTCCAAAACAGTCCATACGCGAGGCCTCCAAAACCGTTGGAATTCATGATGTACTGAAGCCTCAGTGACATGGGAAATATCCACAGCACTATGTGCAGAAGAAAAGCAATATTTCCAATGATACTCTAGGCATCACACAGCTCTTCAGCTCTGCTTCAATACCACATATCACAAATCAGACACATAAGCAGAAGCTGCTTAAAGTACTGCTGGAGGACACACAATGTTTGGCCTTATGCGTTTCAACTCGTCACTCCCAATGAGGTCATAATCTAAAGGTAGCATCCTTTTACATGTCACTTTGTCAGCTGTAGATAGATATCCTGCAAAGAGGTCTAACAAGCACAGATGCATTTTTTACAGTGGGTAAGAGTGGGTAAATTCACATGCTTTGAGCTTGATGTGTGTCTAATTCCAAACAAAACATTTGTTGAGTTAATAATATGATGGAAAATCTACTCCATTTGTGGCAGAAAAATTGCATACGAGAATGGCAGTGTCTCAAATACTCCAACAACCATTTTATGAAGGTCGACTTCCAGATTGAAGAAGTGTAATACTTTCGCCCACCAACTTGCTGCAGTGTCAGCCACAGTCCCTTCTCTTGGGCTGAGGGTAAATTCTGTGTTACCAGGTCTGGCACTATTTGTTTCCTATTTTATTACTCCATGGTAACACATTAAGTGATAGTGCCAGGAGTTGTCCTTCAAATCCCCACTTTTAGTTTTTTGGATGTAGTACTACGACCGGTGAATCACTGATGAATACAGCAGTATCCATTGAGAGCTAGCGGGGGCCTCTGGCGTCCTCCTCTGCACATGGAGCTGCAGGGAGCATTGAAAGAACTCGCATTATTCTAATATTTCCATCCGCACATCTCACACATAATGCCCAAGGCCATTGCTTCCTCTGTAATAGGAGGCATCCAGCTCTTTGGGCTTGAATGGCTTATTCTAACTCCCAGAAGGCCTAGCGTAGCTGAGAGGGGACCTCAGGTCGCTCTTCTGAAGATAGGGCTATTAGACCTGTCTAGAAAGGAGGCTGACTGGAGATGGGGGCGGGACCTGACCTAAGTCCGCTCCTAGGCTCCCACAAGGGACTTTCGGGGTGTGGGCTTTGGAGGGCTGGTGGATCACTCTTGCCATTGCCAAAAACACAAAAAGTGTTCGGAAACCACTTTCCATGTGTATCCCAGGGAGACTGAGAAATCTGCAATGATTTCAAAAGTGCAGAGCCTCCACACACGAGCTGGTAACCCAATCCAAACACGGGTTTTCAGCTCACCCGGTGTTCATTATGGGATAACTGCATGTTACTGGGTGACCGTGTGAAGGAAGCTGATATCGTGTGACACACTGTGATGGTGTGTACACAGGCCTAGGATTCTGTGCACATGGCTGGCATTGATCATGGCTTGCCCTTTTGAGATGATTGTTGAATGGAGGCACTTCATTTGGTACCTACCACGGAGGAGTTACAGGGCGTATCTATGTAAACTTAATGCAGGGCATGTCAGGATGACACCCTGGTCTCCTGAGTAGGCTTGGGCAGAGTTCACAGAGTTCTGCTATGTGGAACTCCGCAAAGTGCCAAAGAAAACCCGCCGCGCTATGCGGAGTTCAGCAGGCAGCAGAGTTTGGATAAGTCATACGGTTCGGGCTGATTTTCAGCACCAGGAGTTTCTCCCACCCTGTAAAATCAGCGCAAAAGACATCACATGGAGCACCAGAGGGCGTTAACTTCTTTCTGCCGCTCAAGAAGATTATCTACTCGAGAGACAGCTTTCTCATCATGAATGGTCGCGTTCAGAAACCTTGTTTGCCAACTTATCAATTTATGTCGCTCGCAAAGTTAACGTTAGCGAGCGCAAAACTCAGCTCCGTGTCACTTCACAGAGTTTTTCGGAACACTGCGCGGAGTGGGATAAGCTCTACAATCTCTGCCGGTGGAACAGAATTCTTCGCCTACCCCTTCTCCTGAGTTTGGCTCTATCGTGAGCTTCAAATTAGTGCATAAGGCAGTTTCAGTTGTTGAATATAAAAGTCAATAACTTTGTTGTTGAGTCTCTGAGAATATCCAGTTATAACCTTTTATAGAGCAGGTACCACAAACTGTGTTTACTTATTTTATGGACGTTATAGCATATATTAAATATTTGCAGGACATTGAAGGATGAAAGGATGAATTTGCTCTTCTGTGGTGCTCACCTTTGAGCCAGAGACACCTTAAGGATTTTGAGGGCCCTGGGACAAACTTTTTTTGGGCTCCCACAAGGGAGCTTTGAATTTATGATCCAGTTTCAGCTCTTTAATGCCCTCTTAGGCCAGGTCAATGACAGTGCATAGACACACTCATCCAAATTCTAGAAGTGTTTCCCTCTAATATTCAGGGATATTGACGTATGTTTTCAATACTGCAACACAGCTGCAGCTGGCTAATAGTACTGCAAATAATCTCTGTGATACCCTCCCAATACTAATACGTGAGGTCATGTTTTAATCTAAAAGAAACATTTTTATGAATGTTGCGTGAAACATAAACACATTTCTCTGCAAAATGTACGTGCTCCACTCTCAGGCATAACCCACATTAAAAATAAATTAAAGAAAACGGTTTTTAAAACAATCTGTTAAAAATATTCAAGGTTATCAGGGCAAAACTCTCTGCAGAACAAAGCTGGCATTATCAGGGGCCCCTGAAAGGCTGGGGCTCTGGGCCAGAGCCCACTTTGCCCATGCCTTAAAACGTCTCTGTTGTGAGCTGCAAGTTACATATCGATTACTACAGTGTCACTCAGCTAACTGAAGTAAATTGTCCTGTGCTGAGAGAGGGTAGTTTCTAACATGCGCAGAATGTGAGCCTTAATTCCTGAATGGGGCCTAGTGTGCTTGATATGTGCTCCGCTCAGTGAAGCAGGCAGTACTTCCGGTGTTTGAGTTTTCACCAAGTCATTATTTCACTGTTCTATCAGGCTGCTTCTGTCTACCCCCGTCATTCTATCCCAGGCCATGTTAAACAATGATGAGTGCAGCACTTGACCCAGTGTATTGATCAAACAAACTGTGCAGGGTACCAAAACACATGAAAATCAAAATATAGCACCAAAGGAGCAGTGGTTTGCAGCACTGTATTAAAACACACAAAGCAGAACTGCGTCCCAGCATCCTTAGTTCAGTGTTAGGGTTAGACATCGAAAAAGTGAGAAGCGATGTTTCTAAACCTTGCTTTAATGCAATCCAATGAAATCAGTTACAAAAGGTTTCAAAATAACTTCATTTGCTGGAATATTATTTTTTGGACATGTGAGGAGCTGAGATGAAGAAAATTCCTGTGGATTCCAATTGTGTCCTGCAATTGGTTATGTGGTGTGTTTTGAAGTGAGATCTTTTAAAAACTTCTAAGACCTCCTTTGTTTTTGCTGGATCTGAATTGAACAATGTCCAGAAACCCAGATGTTGCATCTGGGCCCAATTGAAACCATTTGCAATGGGTTAACTGGAATTACCATTGGGTGGTGTTTTCTGGTAAATAGGACAGTTTACTAATATATTTAAATCTTGAGGCAGTAAAATAGACACTACCTTGAGCTGATTCTTCCTGTTATTTGTTACTCAAAGTACGGCCTAACTCGGCGAGTGAGAGGAGGTGATATAAACCACTACACCTTGTGTATGAAATTACCATTTTGCGCCTTTATTTATTTGCAAGTAGCCATAAAAATATTTATCTGAACTCTATAGTCCAATAATATATTGGGAAAATAACTCACCATAAAATAATGTTTTTCTAAACATTTTTGGTTTTAAAACTGCCCTCTGCTAAATAGCAATATTCTCAAAAATATAACAGAATCCTCCCTGCCCAGTGAACATGACCAAACTGATTCGAGAAGCCTCACCCTTTCCGTTAAAACGTTTTTTCCTTTGGCATCCATTGCTAGCCACCATTTTGTTTTTTGGATACGTAGTGGTCATCATACCTCTCCTTTCTTTTGCACCCTGCCCTTCAAGGGTTCTTTGTAAAAGTGACATACCGTTTGTATTGCTGTTTACAATTAACCTATCCTCAGCATATGCCAATGGCAACTTTAATATTTGTCTCACGATCCTTTGCATGGCAGATTATATGGAAGTGATCCCCTAGATTAAGCAACGGGTGCTCCTTAGCCAGATATCAGCAGTTTATCTAATTAGGAGTTGTATGAATTGCTGCATGTCTTTGTTAGGCTACTTCAAACTGCTGAAGGTATTGAAGATTAAAAAAATCAGCATTGCTCACTTGTGTATAGTCCTCTTTGCGAGGTTTGGTCCATATTCTTTATGCGTGGTGCCCTTGCAGCATCATGTGCACGTGCAGGCAAGTTCGAAAAGTTGTTAGGGAACTTGCCTTCACCTATGTCCTTGGCACGTTTATACCTGTTACCTCTTCTTACCTTTTCGACTCCAACTTCAAAGGAAAAGTACTTTGAACAGATATGTTTCCATAATCTCATTTATGAATGTAAATTCAAGTGTATGGTAGGCAATGTCCTGTTCTCACAACAGGGTTGTGAAACCGCTTGTGATATTCATGTGCACATGACATACAGCAGGAAACAGTGGCAGCTGCCACAGAACAAGGGTGGGGGTAGGGGCGATAAAATAACATTTAAAAAAAAACAAAAAACAAAAAACATTTATCTGGTTCGTTGTGAGATGGCTTCGTCTCCTCCGTCCTCATCCTGAGCAGCCTCATCCTCTTTTGGGAAGCACACAGGCTCCCACACTCTCCCACACTCCCCTCAGCCAATCACGACGCTGCTGTCACCAGCATGACAGCAGCATCGTGATTGGTATGAGCGGCCTTATGATGCACAAAGCACTCCTCCAGCCCTCCTCCATCCCAACAACCCCCAACCTGGCTCCAGAGAAAACTAAAATGATAATTACGCTCTGTAATTATTTTATGTTTTCTTCTCCCCATAAGCAGTGGGGTGACGCTCCTCCGCCTTAGCAGAGGAGCTGCCGCGGTCTAGGAAAGGAGTCCTTCTTCAAAGCACCAACACAGAAATCATGATTTAAGAAGTCTGAACAATTTTGATGAATTTCTTCTTGGGTCTGAGTACCCATGCTCTGTATAATTAGCAGCAACCTAATTCATGGTTTCAGACAATGTATAATCTGGATCCTGTGGCAAATTCCTGAGTCTTTTCCTTAGAAATTAAAAAGAAAGAGTTGCTATGAGGCTGCAGAATAAAATGACAATGATAATGAACAAATTGCATCTGAAGGAGGGTGAAATGTTCATTTTTATTAGGTCTGGTGGTAGCAAAGGCATTTTTATCTACCTAAAATTGTAGGTGTAATACACCTATTTATATGGACTTTCAGCCAGTCTTCTCTTCCATCAGTCTGTTGCTGTGTCATTCAAATTTCCCTTCTTCCCACTACATCACACAGTATAGTGAAATGAGTCAGTCCACTTAAGCCATTGGCTATCTTCACTGTGAGTGACGGCATTCTACCCTTTCACAATGACCACTCACAAAGTAGTTCCCTTCAATGCCAGGGACTATTATGGCAACATGTGCTTTTTAAGACTAAACATATTTTTGCCTTTAGCCAAAATATATATTTTTTAGATTGACACGAGTCTTGGAGCTTCCCCCACAATAAAGTTTTGAAAAACATGACAAACCCAAAATAAATGTTGACAAAGCCAAATGGCTAGCAACCAATGCCAGACCTACTGGCAGTTCAACAGAGAGGCAATATGGTGTACTAAAGCAAAAATATGACAAATTGACAGTGAGGAAATATCATGCACTGAAGGACAGATGGGGCAGTTCAGAAGATAACTTACTCTACCGAAAGACTGATGGAACTGTCCTACAGAAAAACAGTTTAATGTTTTGAAGGATAAATGGGTAATTCTAACAAAGAGTCAATGCCATGTACTGAAGGACAGAAGGGGCAGCCCAACAGAGAGGGAACGTCATGCACTGAAGGACATATAGGGTAGTGTGACAGAGAGGCAATATTGTGTGCTGAAGGGCAGATGGGCAGTCCAAAAGTGACACAGTGCCATGTCCAGAAGGACAGATTGGGCTGTCCAACAAAGATATAATGCAATGCACTGAAGGACAAATGGGTCAGTCCAACAGGGAGGCAATGCTATGGCAGTCTCTTGGCAGCGTCCAACTGGATCCCAAGCCACACCGTTGGAGCCCAGGATTGCATTCATCTTTGGAATTATATTGTGAATGCCTTGCATTAAGGAAAAAACAGGTAAGGCACACTTGAGATAGAAGGATAAAAACAACATTCTGACGCTACATTTCATGAATGTTAATGGTGGTGGGGCACGATATGTCCCCCCCAGAACTGTACATTTGGTTAAATTATAGCCATTTCTCAGAAATGCAGACACTCTGAAGAGTACCAACCATGTCCATTATTCACTAACCACTGTATCAAATTTCTACCTATATTTGTAATTGAAATTCGTGGTATTTTCTGATTCAAGCACATAAAACGTGAGGCAGATATAAATAGAAGAAAGCCAATAGAACTGCTGCCCCTGGGAAACACTGCTGTTTGCCAACGAACTAAACGTACTCATGTTCCATCCTGCCCATATCCTCCAATTTGAAGTGCCTGGACTCCCCCACCCTCACCCCGAAAGCTGTTCATACAATATTTTCCCCCATTGCAGAGGCCAGAGCACAGGTCCCAGCAGGTCTATTTGTTAGCTACAGGTGGTAAAAGGGAGATTTATAGTTGATTCACAAAGTTAAGGTGTGTATTTCCAAAATTCTCGCTATGACGGTGGAAAATCTGCCAGGTAATAGGGCATTCAATTCTGCTGGAAATATGTATGTGATACCCGGAGAGGGAATGGACATATTAGGAATGTCCACACGGGTAGTGAAACGCTCCAATTACCTTTCACACTAAAACACACATATTGTAACCCCAAATGTGAGTTTATAGTAAGTGTTTATTTAGGTTGTGATGCTCCATGAATTGTACACATGCAGAAATCCTGCACTATAATAAATAGAAGAAATGGCCACACCTGAAACTCTCCATTGTTTTTGTTACATTTATAGGTGTACTAGCTGGAGTTTGGGGAATCTCATAAAATGAGCAAACCTAAAAAAAAATCATAGGCGTAAAATTACAGCCCGTAGATTTACTGATTTGCAGCGGTTTGGGCCAAAGTCCTAACTCAGACTACCCTTTTTAAGAATCGGCATGTAGTAATTCTGTTTCTTTGTTGCACACCCCTTGCACACATTTCTTATTCACGCAGTCACCCCAGTATTTCTTCTCCTTCTCTTGAAAAATTGCAGGAGTCAGAGCAGGTTTTGCACTACTACTTTGATTGTGGACTGTTGGAAGGTGATCTGGCTTTAACTACACTCATCTCGTTAATTTCAACAGCAATCTGATTTAATTGTTGAAAATAGTCCCTATTTTTGTGCAACAATAATAGTGATGACATTAGTAAGTTAGCTTTACACAATCAGTCACATGCACCTGGGACTTGTGTCTCGGGAGGATGTGGCACAGTTCGTGTGAAACAGATTTCAGTGGCTATAGAGAGAGGTGTGTGGAGGGTCTGTGGAATCTGAGTCTGGAAGGGTCCCTGTATTACAGCAAGGGGGGTGAAATAAGTGATAAAGGAGAGCCAGTGGAGTTGTCAATCAAGAGTCCAAATTTGTTAGGACCTGGGAGGTGTGTGCTCAGTACCTACACACCTCTCCTGCACCATGTTAGTTTGGTGTTGTGCTCAGTTCTGATAATGCTGCACAGTTGCTGTTTTTTCATGTGTCTGCACGTGGATGGTAGAAGCAGTTGCCACCCGCATGAGACAGCACCGGAGGCCTGGCATGGTTGGTGTTGCATAGGCCTTGTATGGAAACACACTTTCATGCCATGATCATTGCTGGTTGCCCCTAGTGTAAGTCAGACATTTCTGTAAACTGTCATGGCTATGTCCGGTTTACCAACTAGGTATGTGTAAATGATCATGGGATGACGCATGGTGCACGTGAGACAAGAAAACAGGGATAACGACTGCAACTCTCAAGGGTAGGGGTGGTGGGGAGGAGACGGAGAGGAGAAAAAAAAACCGGAGCTTGCCAGCATCCCCGTCTCCTGATGCCTTTCGCTCTTCTTCCCTCCATGTGGTGTACATCAGCACAGGCCCCCCCAGCAATCCTGGCCCTGCTCTCATGCTAAACCTAGCATGAAAGCAGTGTCAGGATTGCTGCTCAGACACAGCCCTGGAGTCTGTGCAGCTACCCCAGCCCAGCTGTTAAACCCATCCGGGCTGGCGAAACATAAGCGTGCATGTGTGTTTGGCTGGCCTGAGACAGCCAGAAAACACACTTGCGCACTTAGATGCACGCTCTCTTTCTTCCACCTCCTGTGGCCGCGCCCCTACACTGCTGGCTGAGCCCGCAGATGAAAAATAAAACGATAGTGCAAATATTGTTTCATTTTTCAACTCCTGGCCACAGCGAAGGAGCCGCCACCACTAACAGTTTGACAAAAAGTTCCCGCGCATTGAAAAGCCTGGTGATATTCCTCACAGCACATGGCGTCAGGTTAGCATTCTTCCCAGAGGAGCATGGTGTGTCTGACAGGAAGTCGCCGGGACGGAAGTACGTTGGATCTAGTGCACCCAGCGGTGAGTATGCCATGCAGACAGGTGTGTGTGATTAACTGCGTGCGGTGCCTCGAGTACTGGGATTGACCCAACGGTATAGGAATATGTAATTTACTCCCTTTGACAAATGCTTGTAAACAGACGGTTGTATTTGAAAACTAGTGCTCTTAGAGTGACTCTTGGGCCTCGTGTTTTTTTATCTTCCACTTTACAGAGTCACACCTGCTGAGTGAGCTCGCGCACCTGTGGCGGTGCGCGTGCGGCTGCTGTGCAGTTCTGGTGTCATACTGGCACCGAGAGTTTCAAAGCGAGCCGGGGAGGGCGCATGCGCCTCCTCGCGCCATCTGCTGCGCAGTTTTGCTTGCCGTGCTCCGTTGCTATTTGCACACTGAAAGGTCATGGCTTTGCACGACGTCTGCTGTTGTTGACCAACTCAATGACTGCAACTTGAACAGCTGGGAGCCGGGCTTTTAGGATAAGCAGTGCTCTCGAGGCTGAAGGCCGCAGTCAGTTAGTTTTGATTTTGCAGCATGCGGAAAACCTGCCAAAATTATGTCAATTATTTTAGCGTATTTTTTGTACCCCCTTCCACTTTTTTCAAAAGTGACTAATGCCCTAACTTAGGAAACAACAAACGTTTTCCAGCGATAACTGCCTACATCACATAAACTTTGGATTGGCACAGGACAGTTTTGCACCATTGCTAAATCAACGTGTTCTGGTACAAAAACAACAACACTAAATCAATTTAATCACAATATATTGTGCTTAACGAAAACGTTTCTGCAGACTCTCCAAAGCCACTGCTGCTGGAAAATATGTTGGTGCTTTTCAGCTGCAAAGCGTGATTCCTGTGAGTGCCCACCAGAAGACAATCCACCTTGCCTTCCGAATAAAACTCCTTTTACTGAATTTCTGTTGTATCCCCTCCTCAAATAAAAAAGCGCATCGAGTCGAGCTATTTTCCATAGCTGTTTTGTATAGATGTGCACTTCATCCTTCAGCTTCCACCGTAGGTCTAGGACAGCCGGATCTTTGTCAATTTTTTGGGAACCCACTAAGTTTTTTGTTTAGATCCGTTGTGTATGCTCGTGTTTTATGAGGACATCCTTACATTCTGGCATGGTTCCGGCACTCGTGGCCCTGATGTATTCAGTAATCTATTACTTAAAACCTACTGGGCCATTTAAGGAATGTAATAATGAATATTGCTATTAACCAATGAAGACACACCCCGAAGGCACGACACTGTCCATAAATTCAGATACGTGCTCCTGTGTTGTCCTTTTCAAGGGGCAAGCGCCAAGATGCCTGGAATGCAATGATGATCATGACCCAAGAGGTTAGAAAAACATAACCCGTAATCTGTATGCCTTTGTAAAGTGATAATTCGTAGGGTCATAAACTTGAATCTCCTACGGGATTCAGGCCTGTGACCTGTATTTTCAAGCAGGTTTCTCCAGGAGGCACATTAACCCACTGAGCTATGTGAGTGAGAGCACCAGTGGTCAGGGGTCACGTGGGGGTTATATGGCTGTCACTCGAGACACACACGGCACATAACTTGTTAATACACCCCCCCTGCCTTAGTTTATATTCACTGCTGCCAGTGTTTACAGAGGGATGCACTGCTCAAGGGCCGTCTGCACGGCAGAGATTACTGCTTGTAAACCGTCCCTCTCTTGCCCTGCGCCTGCTTCCCGTCTGTGCGGGGAGGCAGAGGGCGCGCGTGCCACCTACGGACCACCATGCGCCTTCCCCGAATCACCTGAGTCAAGCTTGTGGCTAAGACTGACATTTAAATAGGAATGGAAACAGGAGGGAGACTCGAGGGACTGACAACAGTCTCAAGAATTTAGTGACCCCTGTGTTGAGGTACACGCAAGGAGCTGCCTCCCAGCAGAAGTGGCGGCGCACGGTCACTAACAACAGAGGAAAAGATCCAGACAGACACGCATCTTTTCATAAAGGGATAGCAAAGGCAGATCTGGACACTATGCATGCCGTACGGTGACACCACTAGTACCGAACAAGGCCGGGTCGATGGTGCTTTTTCTCATGCCAATAGCTGTCACGAGATTCCCCAGTTCTTTGAATACACCAGCAAGGGCATAGAGAAGATCACAAGATGTATTACAGGCAAGGCTTTACGTGGGCCAGGTCCCTCTGGATCTCGGGTCAGCAAGTAATTAAAAACAGACATTGAAACGGGTCCCTGTCAGGCTTTTTATTCATGTCCTTAAATTTACTGGCAAAAACACTGAGAGATTTCTAAACATTGAATGTTAAAAAAAACAAGGCATTCCACGTCAGAGATTTAGTTTTTGTTTATATTTCACGAGTTTAATACTTTTAGGGACTGCAAGTGTAAGTGATTTTCAGGATGTGGCAGTTCTGTATTTTTTCTTGTGTATCACATTACTCTTGTATAGGGCTTACTTTGAACTGGGCCACCTCCAGGTGTTTATAACTGGCCACGAGTGAGAGATCTAGTGAAGGCAGTGTGTGTTTTCACAGTGCCTGTGGATGGGTCAAAAGAAGTTCAGAAAGCATGGGCACCCAATCCGTGGCCTCTTTGCAGACTGCACAGAGCAATGGCCGTCTATTCCAATCCCAATTGTAATTCTGTGCAAATATGTGAGCAGGAGAGATCAGTTGTCAAGATATTATTGCGGTGGAAGTTAAAGACAAGGCAGTGCTCAAGGGTGAGTGCATATATTGTGTGTTTCGAGGGTGTTGGTGTGACGAAGATGGAGGGAAGTGCACTCAGAAAGAGGGTGCTGAAGAGGAAAGCGACGAGGTGTAAGATCTGCAATGAACGAGCTGTGGAGAGAAAGGGTGTACATGTGTACCATACAGTGAACATACCTGGAGTGACTGGAGTCTGAAGACCACTGCCCTTTCCACTGGCATTACTGTCAGTAATGTTATTTCACAGTCTCAATCTCAGAATTGAAATACTTGCTATATTATTTGCAACAAAATCATGGCTCTTACTCATTTATCTTAAACAGCTAATATCCAGTGGCAAAGCCCATAGTTCTGGCTCGTTTGCGGTGTATGCCTGTTGTATTATCTGTCTGGATACAATAACAGAAAGCACAGAGAGGAACTAAATACGTCAAATGGCGCACTCTGGAAAAATCAGAAATGTAGGTTACATTTTTAAGCCACAACTTTAATAAAATAGACCATGCCCGTTTATAGACTGTCCACTTTTTTCATCCCACCTGAAGGCCTCTTTATAGGTGAGAGGGGGGCTCCTAGGTTAACAGACACTGGGGAAGGGGCGTAGCTTGGTCAGTAAGTTTGGAAGTGTGAGCCTCTGATGTTTAGACAATCAGACTTGCACATAATGTTAAAATAGATCATATAACAAGCGGGGCACATGAGAGGGGCTAAAGGGGCACTGGGAAGAGAGAGGAATACAGATTGGTAAAAGTACCAAGAGAGAAAACACACTATTTCATAAAATAACCAATATTTTTGAGGACTTTAAAAACAAGGATGGAGTGTGTGTGCGTTTTTGTCTGTGTGCATGCAAACTTTCCTAGTGAAATCCGACTGACATCTCACAATACCAAACTGAAAGCACCTATACCCAACTATTTATCAAAAATTAAATTTAATAGGGGGTGTAACACCTCAAACCCACCCCCAAGCTATGCCCCTGCACTGGGAACTTTGTCTGTAATGGAAAATGGGAACTTGAAAACCTCTAACAGTCTCTGTGGTATTTGGTTGAGCAGTCAAATCAGAACTCACGTTAATTGGTATGAAGGTAGCACTTAGATTAAAAAAAAAATCATCACAATCAAAATTTGTTCATTTCAGATATAAAAATCCATAAAACCCCAAACATCATAAATACAAATGTGAGAATAAACATATGATAAAAGCATTAAAATGAGAAATAAAAAGAGTAGGTCCCAGCCATAACACAGAAAGAGTCAGTGCAATGAATGTAGATTGACACATAAACAATAAAAACCAAGACAGAAAGGGAACTGTAGAGCTAGCAACAGGATAAACAGGTAGAACCCCCGGCAGTTTTTATTTTTTAAAACCTTCATTAAAAATATAATTTGAAGAACACCGTGTTGAAAACACAAGGCTACAAGAGAGCTGGGAGGGCCACAAGAAAAGCGTATTCGCTGGACTCCACGACTATGGGGAAGCCAGGCAGTGTGCAAAAACGAGATCATTGCGACCACAATCACTTCTGTTTTGTCACAACGAAAAATGCATAGTTCAGGCACATATTGCTGGAAGCCCAGATGCCTACACAGCGGTTTTTACCACTGCTTAAGTGGCCTAGCTTAAGCTGAACAGGAGAAGGCAAAATGATGAAGAGTTTCTTCCGCTGTGTTACAGAAAGGGCAGTTACTCGAATTACAATATTTTACACCCAATTTCACACAAAAACTGTTCACCGGGTTAACCCCATACCTCCATTTTAAATAGAGTGGAAACAGGGTAGCATCAGGAAGAGTGTCAAAAAGCAATTCATAAGCCGGATTAACCTTTATGTCCAAGAACAGATTTGTTAAATTCATGATTTAACACATTTTAGTTCCCTCAATCACAAATGCTCTTTTAGATGATCTTTGGTCACGTATCGGGGAACTACCTTAGCAGCTGTTCCCAGTGAATCCCAAAGAGGGGGCAGACCCATTTTATACAGGAAAGACTTAATGTAGGCAAGCCAGGAAATCTTCTCACACTTCGGAGAAATTAAAAGTGCCTTTTTGGAGACTCTGTAAGATTCAGGACACATCCTGAACCAAGACTCCGGAAGAACGAAGTTGTGAACAATGAAAGCGGAACAACGCTTTTCTTAACCTCGACTTTTTTCTTCTGTGCCTTAATCATGCCTGTGCTGAGCAACGCACATGCAGGTTAAGGTACAGAAGAAGGGGAGTCGGCTTCTGAGGAGGACACAGGGCTAGGGCCGTTTTAGTGGCAGGGGTTGAGGAGTCGGGGTATTTTTAGTTTTTAGGGGGGTTCGCGGTAGTTTTAGGGGCGAGGGCGGGGGGTCTGGGTATTTTTTTGTTTTTAGGGGCAAGGGTGGGGGGGTTGGGGTAGTTTAGGTTTTAGCCGGGTGGGGGTTGTGGTAGTTTTAGGGGCGGGGTGGGGGTTTGGGGTAGTATAGGTTTTAGGGGGTGGGAGGTCTCTGTAGTTTTAGAGGCAGGGGTAGGGGTTGGGTATTTTTCGTTGTTAGGGGTGGGAGTGGGGGGGCGGGTAGTTTGGGTTTTGGGGGTCGCAGTAGTTTTAGGGGCGGGTGGGGGTTGGGGTATTTTTAGTTTTTAGGGGGTGGGGAGTCAGGGTAGTTTTGGTTTTAGGTGGGTGGGGGGTCGGGGTAATTTAGTTTTTAGGGGGGTGGAGGGTCGCAGTAGTTTTAGGGGCGGAGGATAGTTTAAATTTTAGGGGTGGGGTCGGGGTAGTGGGATGGGGGTAGAATTGTTTTTAGGGGTGGGTGGGGGTTAGGGTATGATTGTATTAGGGGTGGGGGGGTCATGGTGGGGGCTCGCATGCTGGAACCACGCATGCGGTTCCACGCATGCCTTTACCAGGAATGCCTTTACAATGAAAAATCGTTGTTAAGGCATTCGTGGCAACAACGCGATCGTTGTTCCGACCGTGTTGTTTAGGCATGCGTGATTCCAGCATTTGTGGTTCCAACATATATTCATAAGATTCTAGTTCCTCTACAGACCAAAGTCTATGCCAGCAAAAAATGGTTATAGACAAGGTATTAAGGTTAACTGGATAGAGACCTGAGTCTAAAAGCTGAGGACTACGAGAAGCACTCTGCAGGAGATTAAGGACACTCATCACAAATTTATTTTCAATTTTACAGAGCGCAAGAGACCCAGTATGTCCCCATAGTTCTGCACTGTAGATAACCAAGCTTTTCACTTTGAGATTATAAATCTCAGCCACCAGAGAGTTTGCATGGGCCTTTCTGCACATTTTAGTCACTACCCCGGCTTCATGTTGGAATTTCAGTTCACTCTTGCTAATATGCATGGACCTGTTCATTATATGATTTAGACACACCCCCAAGTAAAATAAAAACCTTAAAATTATAGTCCAGAAACAAAGAACATTGGGAGTTTTAAGTCTCTAGCCTGAACTTTTGAAAGGCAAATCAGAAAAATGTGTCTAAACTGGACAAGTTACTCAACCTCTGTGGCAGGGAATATATAACGTGGCTGAGGGACAAAGGCAGGTGATGGCCCTGTGCTCATGCCATTGTGGGAAGAGTCTAGTGGGAACAGAAGGCAATGCAGCTGGTGCCCACAGTGAGAAGAATGTAATTATTGGCAATTGGGAGTATCCTCACCAGACAGAGACACCAGTCTTTGAGCAGCTCCTCTGCACCTTCAGTCTTGTTGTTGCTGCTTTAAATCATGTCTTGCGTAACATTTTATATAGAGTTTTTATGTGCTCTGTCGCCTCCGATCTCCGCCTATGAGAGATATAGACAATTAACATGCAGTAATAGCTCCCAGGGACCTGGAAGGTCAGAGGAGCAGGGCCTTTTGCAGTGGTCAGGATTGATGCCAGCCTTGAGAGAATGAGCAGCAAAAACTTCAAACACAAAGGGAAGACTATTGATCCATGTAGGTACAGCTCAGTGGAGCTTTGCAAAGTCCTGGAGTTTACTGTCTAGTTGTATCCTTTGTTTTTCTCAGTTGGGTCAGGACTTAGGGGGTTATTACAACTTTGGAGGAGGTGTTAATCCGTCCCAAAAGTGATGGTAAAGTGAAGGATATACCACCAGCTGTATTACGAGTCCATTTTATCCTATGGAACTCGTAATACGGCTGGTGGTATATCCGTCACATTACCACCACTTTTGGGACGGATTAACACCTCGTCCAAAGTTGTAAATAACCCCCTTAATGTCCTTACAGATTAAATGCCAAATTAAAATGTTGCCCCAACCAATCGGCCCAGTTGTACTTTTGCAGGCTTGTACTGGATCGCCTTTGTATATTCCGGATATGAGAAAAGCAAGTGCAATAAAAAGTTTCCTTCTGTTGTTATGAAACAGCATTCTAGTTTTCTGTTCACAGTTCTGTTGGGGAAGATACCTAGATTGGGGGTTGTTGGGCCACTAGGAGATGGTCCCTCAAGAAGATTGGTGGCAGAACATGTATTTTCCCATATTGTGGTTTTACAGATGAACTGTCGAATTATCGTATCCATGACATGGGCTACCAACGTTTTTAAAGTAAGCATAGATTTACTATTCCTACTTCACATCAATGTATCAAGATGATATAATAGCAGTCAAAAATATGAGTGTGTTATTTTTGCATGTTTATAATACAAACCACAAGAATATAGTATACTATCTGTAGTTCTTTTGGAAGCCCTGTTTCTAGCAGCAGCCTAGGTACTGTTGCGGCGCACTGCTGGTGCTGGGTAAACAATACTTTATCTCAGGGGTTTACAGAGGGGAAAAATGGAAAAACAGCAGGTTGAGGATGGTGGTACAAAGAGCTGTGGACCTTTATTGTTTGAAAAACTATGTACACTCTCTTGGGTGTACATAGAGTTTTGTTGTGCCACCATTGTTCTATTTTGGAGGGAAGGCAAGATTTGTTGAAGGCTATCATCATGTAGAAGTGATGTTGGAAACTTGATATGCTTGAGGTAACTGGAGTTTGGAGTCATAAATCACTCCTAAATTCCTCATTTCAGCATGCTGTGATATTGGCTGTTCTAGTCTCTGAGTTCAGCCCTTTGCTGGTGCTGGTACCTCAGTTTCTGAGGTATTTAGCTTGAGGTGGTTGGATAGGATACAGCTGCTCATATGCCTGGGCTGGTGGTACAGAACTCATGGTCTGCTGGATCTTCACGCTTTTTAGCGTTTGCGCTGCATGCTATCTGCATAGGTGCTGAAACTGAGATTGAATGAGAAGACAAGCTCAATTGGAGACTAAAGTAATCAACGAACAAGAGTGGATCAATGTTCGAGCCTTGGAGTACGCCAGGGTATTTGAATGTTACTGCAGTGAATGCAGAGAGTAATATAATGAGAGATGTGTCACCACAGTAGGAGCTAATCTATTTCTGGGCAGTGGCTTGAACAGCAGCATAGGACCATGGACCATATCTAACATGGATGACAGGCATAGTAGAACTATCAGTACTCCATGTGAGTGAATAGTAGTTTTGATGTCATAACAAGTCATAATCAGCTCTGCTATAGTGCAGTTGCCAGGACAGAATCAAACTTGATAGTTTGGAAGAATGCTGTTTCGTCTACGAATGCAGCTGTTTGGTAAACGGCAGATCTTTTAGTAACTTTGCCTAAGGATTGTCCATTAAATGTCAGTTGATATTTACAAAGATCAGTAGAATTAACATAATTTTTTAAAACATTGATTTAATGAAAGCTATTTTCAGTTCACAAGCGAAGGTTCGTGTCCCCAGGGAGCAGATAAGGAAGTCTCTGGTCAGGATAGCAATGAGCCCTTTGGTAGGATGTCTTGAATATCTGACCAGGACTCTTGGTGTTTGGTGATCTGTAGTAGCTGAACGCTTTTATGGTATTAGTAAAATGTCAGGAGTCAAGTGGTTGAAGAAGAGGAACCTCAGACCTTGACTTGTTTTGTAAGTTAGAGGTTAGATTGGGAGTTTGGATTTTGTTATTTTTCCAGATCTCTTACTCTTGCATTGAGTGGGTCACCAGGGGGTTGAAGAGATGCACAATCTTCACCTTTTTTGTCTGTGTCACATTCCAACACTCTCTGATACCAAACTCCTCTTTTCTCTCTCTCTCCCTCCCTTCTCCAACTTTCTTTTCTTCTTTCCCTCCCCTCTCTCTCCCACACATCGCATTATCTCTTCACTAGCTATTAGATTCCTAATTGTTCTGATCCCTTCACTTCATCTTGTTTCCCTTGCTCACATTTTCTCTCCTTTCCGTCTCCCTCTTCCCATCACCCTTTTCTGTCTCGCCTCTCGGGGTTCCACGTTCTTTCCTTCAACTCTTCATCTACCCTCTGCTCTTCCCGATTTCTTCCCCCCCCCGCCCCCCCGTCTTCATCAGTGTCCCCCCTCACTCACCTTTATCTTGCATTTATTGCCGGTCACCTCTCTTCCTCGCATGGTCTGCATCCTTGACCCCAGTTACTCATTCCCCTGGCCCCGTCCCCCCCACATATCCCGCGTCCCCTCCACGTCCTCGCTGTCTCCCCCCCCCCCCCCCCGCTTGCCTTTAAAAGATCAAAAGCAGATGTAAATAAAAGCAGCTCTTGTAATGGGATGCAGTTGGATAAATATTCCGAAACACGATTGTTTTCAGGCGTGTCTTCCTTTTGATTCCGGAGGCCGGTGGTTTTATTCAAGGGGTCTACCCGAGCGCCGCTCCTTCGTACTTAATGTGCGTTTGCAGCTTGCGAGGAGACCATATTCAGCACAAGGCGTCCATGTTTGTTTTCGTGGCAGGAGGAATGAAGTCCGGCAGATGCCGGTGAGGGGGCAGGAGAGACCGATCTTGGCAATGCTGACATTAGAAATCCTCCTCGCTTTATGGCCTGCAGCGACGCCGCCCAAGCTACCGGGTCTCCAGGTTTGTCTTTGTGATGAGACCCCCACTACTGCAAAACAAGGGGCTTCAACATTCGATTAGGGAGCTCGTGGCGCGCAAAAACAACAAGAACGCTGATGAGTGCATTGGTCAGACGAGGTGTTACGTTAGGCCAAGATGGCTGACCAGGTTCAGCGGTGCACCCAGTGGTCCGGGCAAACGGAGCCCTATGTTAACTGAGGCACTGTGATAGTCTGCAAGAGCCATTCCCCGTTTAGCACACAGGCTTCACTAGACATGGATCCGAGGGTGCAGCATCACCATGGGCCAGCGAGGACAGGCTTCTTCAGTCTTTATCAGTGATCCAGCACTTGGTGCTGCCAACCTTAAGGACCCCTTACCAGTGCGGAATGTGCCCATGTGGCACTCGGCTGCCGCTCTGGGGTTATAATCCTATGTAAGTGCATCGACAAGTGTGATGGTATTAATAGGTTTTCTTATACAACCCCAAGATCAGGCACTCCATTTTACTAAAGGCATTGCTGTAAAAATGTATGAATCAGTCTCAGCCAGGAGGGTTTTGTAGTCCACTGCTTTTACGCTCACTGTGCCATGAAACATAGCGACCAATCACTTAAAAAAAAAAAGAATAGACAGCCCATCTTAAACCTCCAGTCCACGTCACTTCAGTTGCGTAAAAGAAGCAACATATACATGTTTGTTAGGGCCACCAGTGAGGAGTGGCTTGAGTCCTGTGGCAGAGTGAGCAGTGGCACCCACATCTGGGTCTATCCAAGCCACGGCCGCACTGTGGTAATGTCACCAGGTGCATGCTCCAGGAGGGTACGGTGGTGCTCAGTCAGAGATATGCCTGTGTAACCTCTATGGGACCGGCGGTGGGATGTCATAACACCACAAGATCATAGCACAGCTGGGAATTTAGAAGCTTCTTCGGTGAGTGAGTAGCAGGCCCATGGTCCGCATGTGCTATCAACCTCTATGCATGCATGATGTTATAGGGCCATTCTTCAGTTTTGAAGCAGTTGTAGGTGAGGTACAAATGGCCGAAGACTCCTCGCAGCCTTGTTATAGTGCTGTGCATCGAGATTAAAGTACCTGCCCTTTATGAGCATTCTTTACCTGCCACCTGTAGGGGAAAAGAAAAACTCGTCCAAGTAAATCAAAATGGCAGCTGTTGCGGAGACAATACTGTGAAAGAAACCCAGAGGATGCTGGGAAGTGGGCCTAGGCAGCAGAGTGTTCCAGAGAGCAGGAGTCTACATTGTAACCCATGTGAAGAACGGCTTGAGAGCTGTAAGGGTGATCCTTTCAGTGGTGCTCCCTGAATGCAAATACCAATGTGCAACCTGAAGCCCCCCCACTGACCTCAGACACAACTGAACCCAGAGCTTTGCACAGTATCAGTGCTGCAAGACTCCTGCTCACAGGTAAGTCATGCAATTATTCATCTCGGAGTTGACGGCTGGGCCCTGGGGGTGTGGCATATTTAGAACATGTTTCTCCTGCTTGTAGGTTGTGCCCCCCTTGGGGTTGCAGATAAGACCGGAATGATACCTACTTAGTGGAATAGCAGGTAACGGCGGGGGGGAGGGGTGGGAAGAGTGCAGAGGGCTCACTAAAAATGTAACGAAGAGCCTCTCAGTTGTACCACCCACACCCAGTGCTTAATTTGTGCTTGTTGTTTCCAGTGCTGAGCACCGGCACTTGTTTTTGAGGGCTTATTCTTCTGCCTCAAGCATTAGCTGCGAGCAAAAGACACATATGGGAAAGACGGATGAAGGGAAAAATGAAAAAGCGTCACAGGGAGGAAGTAGAAAGCTGTAAGAGTGAGCTGAAGGGTCAGGGAGTGGCTTCATATGGCCTGGGATTGCTCCAGGACTACGCCGCCTCAGTATTCCATGTTCACATATTTAATTGCAGCAGCCGCATGTTTAAGAGGAGGGCTTTGAGCACCGGCACCTTTTTATTTACAAATTAAGCACTGCCCACACCATATGTTGGTGTAACTACTTGCACTCACACAGTAGTGTCATTGTGCACATATACAAAGGCCTTAGGCCGAGCTGTGCCCCTTCTGGGGGACACTCCACTTAGAATGGACTTCATTTGAAGGTCGTCAGGGGTCACTGCTGTGACCCCTGTCTTGCCCCTCGCGACCCCTGTGCCTGGCTTTGGGACTCTTGGCCTCAGAAGTGGAAACACCAGTGTCAGGAACAGGGGCAGCTTGTCCTAATGGACTTTGCTTGGGGCGCTGATTTCTTGTTTTCACTCAGTCTTTGATATTACCCTAATAGAGAATAATAGTATATTATTCCCTATTAGCATAATAAACAATGAAGTATAATTAGCTGGAATATGATCCTCCTTGATAGCTAGAGAAAGTAAAACACACTTTTAAATGTATGTTGTGTGCATGCTTATGGGTGAGAGTGTGCTTATGTTAAAGAGAGTATGTGTATGTGTAAGCATGTGTGTGTGGGAGTGAAAGTAAAAATGAAATACCGAGTGATGTCACTTCCGCTACCCCTGGTGTTTTGGTGCCTTGACGCCCATGCCATTGAGCCAAAGGGACCAACCCGCAGAGGCTTACATTGTGCCTTTCTACAGAATTTGACTGACTATTCGATTTTAAAATTTGTAGAGCACTGCGCTCACTACTTGGCGGTTTCAAAACGCTGGGGTGCACACAGTAAAACAGATAGGATGAATTCTAGTAGAATAATAATAAAAAAATAAACGCAACCAGACTAAAAATAGCAAACCTGTCAGGAAATAGTGAGTAAGCCCTCACATGGGGAGTGCTGCCACTTAATGTGGTGGCTGGTATGCACAGCGGAGCAAACATTGTTCATTTTTGGTCACACAGATGATGCAACTCAAAAAGCAGAGTTGACTGCACACATTGCTAGAGCTCGTCTTGATTTCAACAATAAACTGCACAGTGGAAATAATTATTTGTGCCCAAGTTCCCGTTATTGCTTCGAATTAAGTTCCAAATCAAATGCAACCACTACAAGTGATACATTTCAAGACACTAATTTGTGATGTTGTAGAACAAAGAGGCACAATTAAATTAGTTAATTGCCCAAGGTCACACAATTTAGCCAAGCAGGGATGAATCTTAATTCCACCAACGGAATAGGAGAATTTTGGCAACTCACTGTTACTCTTGTAACTCAGATTTCCCGCCCAATTCCGGCAATCACCACAAGGAGGGTGTTTTTCACCATTAGAGCAATGCAATGCCAATGGGAAGAATGCAAAGTTTTAGAATGGGAGCTTGCTAGCGAGATTCGGCATCCCCTAGTGTTTTTTCTGCTTGCTAGGACTTTCAGCTAGATTTTGTGGGCGGCACAAGCAGATATGATCGGAGATCTGCTTCCAGAGTAGATTTTCTACTTGAGTGATTGCAAAATCAACTTAAAAATAAGGTTGCTCCAATTGCGCTGATTTTTCAGCGAGGAACGCACTACTGGCACTAAAATCAGTGGGCACGCAGAGTGATGTGCATTTTCCACCAGTTGACGGAATTCTGCAGAATTTCACAGAGTTTTTATGTAACTCTGCATGATTCCGCTGAGTGAAATTCTACGAATTCTGCCCAGACTTAGTTTTTGTTGTGAAATGTGGTCACTAGATTGGTATCTCTCTCTCTTTCATGTGTGTATTTAGTTTTTAAAGGCCTACACCACTACAGTATGTTAAACTAGTACAGGCATTACACCTTGAATCAAGTTGAAACTAGGCCCGGACAAAATTAAAATTACGCTGCCATAATTCACATCATTTTGGGAATTTTGCATTAGGCTTGTTACATGAAATTCTAAAAATGACACCATTATGACATAATCACATCACCGACTGCAGCAGAATTACAGCACAGAAGTGCAGACCAATGCAAACAACCATAGTGGAGTGGCTACTTGTCCCTCTAGTTGTGCTTTTAGTGCCAAATGTGGTGCTTGCATTGACAGGAGGACACATTTTGTGTTAAAATATAGCTCTAAATGACAGATTTGCATTGTGCATACTTACAAGAAGTTTCATGTAACTTTACTGAAATTTCACATGATTATTAGGGGCTTGCAAACTTTGTAGAATTTGCTTTTGCATAACTATGTGAAATGTCTGCAAAATTATGTGAAATGCAAAACTGGCATTTGGTGCTGTATTTTAGGATGAAATGCGTCATTGCGTCATTTTGATTCAAGGATGCATTTTGCACTAAAAATAAGTTAGAAAAAACAAAAGCACTTGAATAACTGCCACTTGTACTCTTGTATTATTGCTATGCGTTTGCGGATTTGTTTTTATATAAATGATGCATTCACAGTAAATTTTGACTAAGAACTGCAGGTACTTACCCAATATGCTTTTATGAAAGCACATTACGTGTTAGGGGCAATAGGCACACATATTTAAGGTGTAGATTAGATTATAACCACAACTTTATCATTATATGTTGTTAAACAATAAACACAAAGTTCATAAAAGATGTACTTGTTATATATTCCTGAGATTGTTTTACAATCCAATGTGGCATAACAGTGTAATTTTGGGAATTTCATGTAACCAGAGCAACACAGTTGCCAACATTTTGCTAATTACGCAGGCATAACTCAAATTTCACATGGGCCTAATTACATGAATTTCGCACAGTTGAAACAAGAATAAAGACTTTCTAGAGAAAAATAATATAAGGTTAAGGGAAGGCGGGGTACTCTGTGTTAACACTGACTTCGTCTGACTTAACAAAGGGAACAACTTCAGGAGAAGCTCAACACTTTCAGTGAAGGCAAATACACGTTACCAAACATCACCAAACAAAGGTCTGGGGAAATCCACGGAGCTCACATGACACAAGTGAAGCGCAAAGCTTAGCTGCCCGCAGACTTTCACACAGTCTCAATGGGAAACGGCCTTTACAACGCGGCCGAAGCCACGCAGGCAGCAAGCACTCAAACGTTACCACACTTGCCCTGGAAGAGGAACACGGCGGCCAGGTAAGTGGGGCTGGGGCGGGTGGGGATATTTGTAAGGACAGGGTGGAGTAGGTTTTAGGGTTCAGGGGGTTGGGATAATATTTAGGACAGGTTGGGGTAGGTTTCAGGGTTCATGGTGGGGTCGGGGTAATTTTTTTTTAGAACAGGGTGGGATCGGATTTAGGGTTCAGGGTGGGGGGTGGGGTCAGGTAGTTTTTAGAAGAGCGTGGGGGAGTTTTTGGGACTGAGTAGGTTTTAGGGTTTAGGGAGGGGTGGGGGCTGCGGTAGTTTTTAGGACAGGCTGGGGTAGGTTTTAGGGTTCAGTGCGGGGGTCCGGGTTATTTTTAGAAAAGTGTGGGGAGGTTTTAAGGACATGGTAGCTTTTAGGGTTTAGGGTGGGGTTGGGGTAGTTTTTAGGACAGAGCTGTGTATTTAGGACAGGGTATCTTTTAGGATAGGGCAGGGTAAGATTTAGAGTTTAGGGTAGGGGTGGGGGTCAGGTAGTTTTTAAAAGAGGGGTCGTTTTTAGGACAGGGTAAGTTGTAGTGTTTGAGTCTGGGTAGTTTTTAGGACAGGGTGGGTAGGTTTTAGTATAGGGCAGGGTAGCTTTTAGTGTTTAGGGTAGGGTAGTTTTTAGGACAGAGCACGGTCTGGTTTAGGGCAGGGTGGGCGATCAGGTAGATTTTAGGACAGGGTAGGTTTTAGGGTTTAAGGTGGGGGTTGGGGTAGTTTTTAGGACAGGGTGGGGTAGGTTTTAGGACAGAGCAAGGTAGCTTTTAGGGTTTAGGTCAGGGTAGGATTTAGGGTGGGGGCAGGGGTTGGGTAGTTTTTAGGATAGGGTGTGGTAGTTTTTAGGACAGGATAAGTTTTATTGTTCAGGGTGGGGGAGGGTAGTTTTTAGGACAGGGTAAATTTTAGTGTTTAGGGTGGGCCGGGAGGTCGGGTAGTTTTTAGGACAGGGTGGGTTAGGTTTTAGGTTTCAGGACGGGGGGGGGTCAGGGTGTTTTAGGAAAGGGTAGGGTTTGAGACGGGGTAAGAGGTAAGAGGTTGGGAAATTTTTATGACAGGGTAGGGTAGGTTTTAGGACAGGGTGGGGTAGGTTTTAGGGTTCAGGGCAGGGGCCGGGAGTCGGGGTAGTGTTTAGGACAGAGCGGCATAGGTTTTAGGCTTCAGGGCAGGGTTGTGGGTCCGGCTAGTTGTTAGGACAGGGCAGGATAGTTTTTAGGACTGGGTGGGGTAGGTTTTAGGACAAGGCATGGTAGCTTTCAGGGTTTAGGGTGGGAGTGAGGAGTTGGGTTCATTTTTAGGACTAGGCAGGGTAGTTAGGGTTTAGGGCAGGGGTGGGTTCAGGGTAGTTTTTAGGACAGGTTTTTGGGTTTAGGGCAGGGATGAGGGGGTAGAGGGGTGTTACCAAATATACCTTTTACTAAGCATGCTTTTACAATGAAATTCATTGCAAAGGCATTCATGGTAAAGGCATGCATGGTTAAGACGTGGTTGTTGTTCCGACCGTGTTGTTAAGCCATGCGTGGTTCTGCCCTACAACCAGTGTCAACACCATGCAGGTATTTTTGCACTTTTCATTATTAACAATTCAGATGGGCTGACCATCTAGACCAGAGAGAGTGCTGTGAAAGCGCTCAGAGAGAAATCATTAGCATAACATTTGTAACCAAGAACTTTCACAGCAGTGTGCAAGATCTTCACTATCAGCCAGGGCCAGTTGCGTAACAAAAGTTGAGGGGGCCCTCCTTTAAAGTACATGGAAGGGCCCGACCTGGCCAGCAGCTCTTAGGCCAGGAGCCCGCCGCCTTTGCACACAGTATGGTGCTGAGGGGGCCCCATGGAGCTCAGAAGCCCCCCATACCACGGGGGCTATTGTTACAACTGTGGCCAGGGCTGCTGGAATTATGTGGCAGGGGTGAGACAAATTGTGCAGCAAGTTTGAGTAAATTATACAGCATGAAAAGGCAAACTATGCAGCATAAAGTGGTGCATTTTGTGATAGTATTACTTTATTATTTTGCCATTTTTTAAGTTGTTAACACTGGGCATTGGTTACACCTCATTAGTACCAGTTTAGCAACCAAGCAACATAACGGTGAGCAGTCAACCTTTGCAGAGGGCTTTCAACTGCGCTGCAACACGTGACAATGCGTTTGTAGTAACGTTTGAACTGTTTAAGCTAAAAGCCAATTTTTTTTGTTAAAATAGCAGCTTATGTGGCAGGTGATGGGCTGTGTGCCAAATGCGGCAAATGTAAAATTATGTGAAAAATCGCCTCATCCACAAAATTGCATACTTCAAGTGCCACTGCTTTTAGCCCATTTAAAAAAAATCACTGTTCTGCACTGTGCAGCACCTCCTCTGCTGCATGAGTGGCGTCTTGGGGGCAGGTGGCTTGGTGACTGAGTTAAGTGAGTGGGTGACAGAGCTGCATGGAGGCCTGGCTCGCCTTTGGCCCATGGTTCCAAGAGGACTTTGAGCTGAGTCCTGGAGCCAGGCACCTAGCTCGAGCCTTCAGTGTGGCACACCCCTCCACCTGCAAACCCTACACAGTCACTTCCATGCATTCTCTTCAGATGCTAACCCACTCCATCATCTCTTCCCGATTGTTGCTGGAGGATGCAGTCTTCTAATACACCAATTCAGTTGTCGGGTGCCCAACCAGGGACATGTGAGCATAGGAAATAGTCAGGTCGAGGTGTGCAGTTTTTTCTTTGTTGTCCTCCTTCATGAAGGACATCATTTTCAGATTTCACCAGATTACACAAAGGTAATACAAGAGTATCAGAGTCTTCTGGCTGAGTTTAACATTAGATAAATAATCTATGGTCTACTACTTAGGTCTCATCTGCGGAAATTAAAAGCTGCAGCGCACCGGATTGCCACACAGGGTGGTCCCTGGGGCATCACAGCATCTCCTGGACTCTTGCTGGCATATTGGAAGTAGGAAGTGCCCTAGAGACTTCTCCAACTTAGGTATTTCTCTAGAAGAGTGGTGAAAGGCACGACCCCTAAAAAAGTCAGTGCTGCTGAAGTGCAGAGTGGTGACAATCACGACCACCCCAAAGAGGCCAGCACTGTCGAAGCACAGAGCGGTGACACAAACGACCACCACATTTTGAAGCAGAGATCGGTGATACACACGGCCACCACAAATGGGTCAGCACTGCTGAAGTTCACGACCACCACAAAGAGGCCAGCATTATCGAAGCAGAGAGCAGTGATACACACGGCCACCACAAATGGGTCAGCACTGCTGAAGTGCAGAGTGGTGACACCCACGACCACCACAAAGAGGTCAGCATTATCGAAGCAGAGAGCAGTGATACACACGCCCACCACAAATGGGTCAGCACTGCTGAAGTGCAGAGTGGTGACACCCACGACCACCAGCGCTGTCGAAGCACAGAAAGGTGAAACATGCAACCACCACAAACAGGTCATTACTGCAAGCAGGAAGCGCTGCTGAAGCAAATCTCATTGCACCCCAGAAAAACACCACAGGAAGGTGATGATAGAGAAGTGACCCGCTTCACATTTTCTAATATTTATTTGTGTTAATTAGCGATCCACAGGAACGACTTGGCACACGTTGATGAGCGATAGAACCTGCCTTGCACACAAATTATATGTTTTTAAAGTGTGACTGAGCTCGAAAGTTCATTTTTAATTTTTGTTTTTCTGAAAGCACTAACTAATGTTTACCGAGGGATAATTAGTATCATTACAGCCTCGGCGATGTTATTAATATTACTAATTAAACCACAGTAAAACACATTTCATTACAGAAGCGTATTAACGTGGTTACTTAGGTGTTTGGATTTCGTTGCCGGAGTGGATGTAAGTATCAATGGTTACTATAGTTACGTTCCATGTCTTCATTTGATTGGAAATTCATATAGGGTCTAAGTTGATCGTCTTGCACAGCTGTGTTAATGTGGGCAGTGGTTGGTTCCAGTTCAGGCGGCCATCTTAGAACCATGCAGGGATGTCACAATGGGTCATATAATCACGTGGTAAAACCCCTTTCCTAGTGGCTGACACAAGCTGGGAATACTTCCCAGAAGGCAAGCGTATGCAAATATATACAAACGCTAGAAACAATAGTGCACAATATCAATACATGAAGAATCACCCTACGTAGGCTGGGTAAGGCCTTCTATGATTTCACCCCACCACCCTCTTCAAATGCATGGATTTAAGCAACCCAAACGCCCTTTAATATTTTCTGTTCACAATCATTATTCTGTAGCGTTTTCGTTCTTGTTTTTTTTTTTTTTTTTTTTTTAACAAAAATGTCCAAAATAAGACTAAATATGTTCTTCTTCTGAAAGCAAGCAGCACTGTCTCGCCAGCATAAAAATCACAGATGTCACTTCTTGTTTTGCTCTGAGTGACATGCCACATGGTTCGGGGCACTGCTCAAGGCCTGGTCTCATAGCCTATGCCAACTTCTTCATTTTCATTTTTCTCTCAGTATCTTGTACTCTGATTCTGTCCAAAGCACCCATCCTAGAAATGCACATCACATCTCAAATCCTTTTTGCTTTTCTTTTTTGTAACTTATGCTCCTGGTCTGACCCATGCACCAGTCTATGACCATACATGTCACGTAGTGTTAATTTCTATGACTTTTACCCATTGTCTTAGCCCGTACACTGACCCATTGCATACACGGTCACATAGTGTTGTTTGCAATTACTTGTACACATTGACTTGACCCATGCACCAGACCATGGCTTACATAACACACAGTGTTTATTTCAATGGAGTGTACCCATGGCCCTACCCGTGCACCAGCCCGTGGTCATATATGGTCACACAGTGTTGATTGCAATGACTTGAACCCATGGTCCTACCCGTGCACCAGCCCGTGGTCATATATGGTCACACAGTGTTGATTGCAATGACTTGAACCCATGGTCCTGACCCATGCACTAGGCCAGAGATGCGCATCCATTCTGGATGGCTAACTGCTTCCAGATTTGGGAGTTCTGGAAATCTAGAGAAAGATATACCACAGCATCTGCATGCGTGGTCAGCAAGTCCACTGAGGTGAGATGCAGTGCCAGCTCCTATGTGCTGCCCCTCCTCGTGTCCCTCGGACGATTTCTCTCTTCCAAGAGTCAATGCTGTACTTGTGTCCAAGGACCATTGTCTTTTTATTGGTATGATAATTATACTTACTATACATGCCCGAAGGATAAGTATGAGGACGTGGTTGGTAGGAGGGGGCCCAGTGGTGAGAGCCCCAGCACTGACACCCTCCTTTCTGCTCCAATTAGGTGGCAGGATGCGAGTCAGCCTGACCCACGGGGCATGCCCATAACTCACATGGCAGATGCGTCTGGGAACTTGCCAATACCCAAGGCAGAGAGTGCCCATTAACCTTCACTCTGTCTCTGTTTGTTACAGTAAAGATGCCTCTGCCTTGTATATCTTCCCACTTCTCGTAGGAAAAAAAGAAGATGGAAAGAAAGGAAAAAACACCCCCATCATTTGATAAAGCCACGCTGGGCTGACTTTCCATTGGCTTCTCCGAGGTAATAGTTACCAAGGAAACCGCTTACTTCCTTGGCAGACATGTGCTTAGCAGAAGCCCATCTGTGTCCATATGTAACCAGGGCTCAGAGAGGCACGATGTGATGGCAAAATATTGGGCAGATGAAGGCCCACTGTGAGAGGGGTGGAAGAGCGTTGGGAGCGATCATTGTGTGAGATTTTAGAAACTGAAGACTAGGGAACAGCGTGTACACCTTTGCGGGCATCATCTTTACTGTCTTACTGTAATGGAAGACTGTGCGCTAAGGTGATTGGTGGATATCCTGCTAGACCTCTGTGGCACTAGGGTAGGGCCAGTCACCTCGTGTACTCTGTCTCTAAAACTGTTATTTCCGGGCAGCTTACCCGACTGTCAGCCAGTCGAAATTACAGGTAAATACCTCCAAAACGTTACTGCTCTCTCCAATGAGAATTTGCTAATAGGAATAGGGGCACACTTTGTGCATAGGTGTCCCTCCTGATCATTCCAAGAGCAGAGCTCCCAGTTGTGTCCCTTCAGGGTTGCCCCAAAAACAGAGCTCTAGATTGCATTTCCCAAGGATCTCCTGAAATATAGTGCTCCAGGTAGCATCCATGCAGGTTAGGCGAAATTCCTACTCCGTGTTGTAAAGTAGCCCCATTATCTGGGGCTGCAGAATGAATCACTGTGGGATCCCCCATATCCGGATCCCTGTATTTCTTTTACTTACCTCCAAGATCCCCAAATCCATATTTCCTGCCCCTCCAGAATTTCCTCAAATCCATGACTCCCTCCCTCACTCGTGGTAAATTGTATTTTTACCTAAATAAACATGTGGACCAGCCCAACAGGTAGAAGGCAAATGCATTGGAACTTGTTGGACTTAGAATAGAGAGCTTGACATATCAATTCACCCCAGGGAACCTCAAAGTGGTACTGTTCGGGGAATCCTTTCCTGAACTGATCCAACCACAATGAGATCGACTCCCGACACTCTTTTCATTGACTCGACTGTCACTTGGCCAATCCGGCAAGACTACCACCTTTATTAGAAGGATCGGACACCTTCCTCTCAGACCTCACAGTGGTGTCCTTGCTTATTAAGGGCAGAGTGCAAAGACATGCCCTGAAGGTGACATGTTACAAAATTAACAACGTTGTGCCACAGTTTCAAATATATTTGGCATCTTTCGCCACCAAATTATGTGACCATTATCACAGTCTAAGCAATTTATGCTATAAGCATTACTCGGAAGACCTGCGTGTGGGGAAAAGTACATTACACAAAGTCAACGTGCAGCTGGCAAGCATTACCTTCTTGGCATCTTTTGTGCTGGAGGAAAGAAAACCTTGTCACCAAATGCATCTCTGCACCATGGAATGTTCTTTTGATGTCTCATTCTTTTGACATCTTCTTCAATAGAGCCCTGAACTGGATGTCACTGAGGTGGTGCAGAATTCCCTGACTCCTAAAGTTGTTTCCTACCTGAGCATTTCATCCAGAGAGTGGTACATTTTCCATACCGGGCCATGGATCAAGACTGACCAATCTGCATGTTACAGTTAAAAGACCACAGCTCAAGAACTGGTTACTTCCTGAGTGACCAGAGTTAGTCTGCATATAAAATAAATGTGCAATTTGTCCTCTTATGCTCAAAGCTCTTCCTCTCAACCATGAGCTCTTGACAAATAAACTGCAAACATTCTAATTATTATGAAAAGCTTCTCACCAACAGGTGGGGGACCACAGCGAGACTGGTAAAATCTCAAACCAGGAGGACATTACACATCCATAAACATATAGCTGGTCCTGCAAAAATGACACAATGCAAGCCACCATTTTTGTGTTTGGAGAATACACTATTCTCTGGCTGTATTTATTGCACTACATAAACATGATAAATCTTCAGTTTCCATATAAAGTTACAATATGTGCAGAACAGCATTGTGATTATCTCATGGATATAACTAATAAATTCAATTTTCTAGCAAATTCTTGAAAGGAGTCATGTTTGACCACCCCTCAGGCCATTGTGGCATCGACTGATTCAATTGACTTAGACCCAGGAAAAAACCCAGCTGATCCCTCCATAACTTGTCCTTTACAAGACAAACTCACCTGCCTCCTGGAGACAGAGGGAGCTTGGGCCATTGTAACAAATGGCCCTGCAAACAACCATGCCAGAGCCAATCCAATACAGAGATCCACCCTTGGCACCCACTGGGAGATGGGCTTCGGCAACTGGGCCATACCTTGGTACCCTAGTGCAGCCACCATCCCCCCAATATCACCAGGGCCATGTAATGGAGTACTATGGACAATAGCTGTAGCTGGATTCTCAGCCTTCCTATAGAGACCGTAGAAACCCTTCCACAGCTTGAGTTAAAGGCTTAAAAATCCAATTTCATCTTGAATTTGCCGGTGCTTATATTCTTGATGCCAAGGTTCTCTACTTGTTTTGTAGCAAAACATGACTTCTCCCCTGCTTCAAGCATGGGTAGCTCCCCGACTGACCAGACCGCCCCCAAACTCTGTTGCCTAGTGTTGCGAAAAGTGCTATGAAGCCAATGCCACCAAGTTGGCACAGATACAACTTGTTGCCCCTAGCTAACAAATGAACCCCATCCTTGTGAAACAATGACTGTTCCTTGTCCAAGGGGCTGACTGATTCATTTATTCTCTTAGGGGACTGGTGCATTCTCGAAACTGCCCTTCAGGATGACATGGGAACATGCAATGGTCGAGCCCACACACTCATTAAGTTCTCAAATAAGGTACGTCTTCTAATATTCCCAAATTGTTGTTACCAATTAGGAGGATGATAACTGATGGTGTCTGTAGCCCCCTCCCTGCAACCTCCTGGACGAGCTGGAGTAGACCATTCAAGTAAAGGTCACCCCTGGCAGCCAATTAGCACTGAAGATACACTTCCTTGCCCATCTGCTAAACCGTTTATGGGCAAAAGTTGGCTTTGCATGTCACCCAAAGGCATGACCAAGGGTCTATGCACTGGCTGTAGCCATGTGACCTAATGAAAAAAACTGACAGGAGATAGAATAAATGGCATTAAGATCAGTGCTCATCCATTGTATCTACATCATGTTAGGGAGCAAGTTGCCCTTCTGACTTCAGCTTTTCAGTCCCCTTTCCTGCCTCCGGGTGCAGCCTTGCTCCAATAGGGATGAAAACCGCCAAATCCTAAAGTTGGCCTGTATTACGTGATATTTAATGAGTGGCACCCCAAAAATTTTGGACCAATAATTGGTGGATGCCACCTGCAGACATATCTGCAGCAACTTGTGTGTCACAGACACTGGAGGTCACCATTCATCCATGCTAGAATCCTTCGCTGTACTCATGCTACTTCCCACGAGTTAATGTAAGGCTAGCAAAAACCTTTTTGTCTCCCATTTCAAATCCCTGCACATTTACAGTGTGTTTTAAGCTTTTAAAATCCGCTTAATTTATGCATGTATCTTTTATTAATCAGCTGATATTGCTTGTTTTTTTTAAACCAGCTTTGGACTCCCCGGGAAAGTGTTGCCTACCCCAGAGGTCCCTAGCCCCTTAGGTAAGAACCGCAGCTTTAGGGAGTGTTAATCAGTGGCAGGGTCTCAGGAAAGGGGAGGCCTAGGTAGATATTCTGGTACTGAGTAGTTGAACACCTGTAGTGCCTCTTGAGTGAGTGACAGTGCCTGCGACTTTGCACCTTGACCCCTTCTCCAGGAGCTACCTGGATGGGAAGGAATGCATCAAGGGAGACTATTTCAGAACGGAACAAAGAGCGATGCGTTTTATTGTGAAAATGGGACCTTGAAGTACAGCAGTTGAGGTGAGTTTTAGCATCTTTTCCTATTTTAAAATCCAGTATCCCATTAAAGAATCACTTTGCGCAAGTCAACAGGCACCTTTGTGTGAAAAATATCAGAGCGCCTGTGCTGGGATCAATCGGAGGCTTCAGAAATTCGGCACCCTGTACAACTGAGCTCAGTACACCCCACTGGTGAATAGAAGCACCCTCCTCTCGGCATGGGGGATGTTTTCGGAAGCACCATATCCCCTGTATTGGGGAGTTTTGCAGCATGCCAACCCCTTAAATCCAATTACAGGCCTGTATTATGTCAGTGGCAGCCATTTCAATCCTGATATTGTCTAATAGGCCTAAAGAGCAGGCCTCTGTTAGCAAATAAGCCCTGTGGCCTAATTGAGTTTCTGCGTAATCACATGTTCATTGTGAGGAAATGAGCCTTGCTTCATTTTGCCTGCTTGTTTAATCCTTTTCGAGAGAGAGAGAGACCAGGGCTCCCACATGGCTGCCTCGCAGTCCCCGGTTGCAGGGAGCTGTGAAGGAGGGCCCTGCTAGCAGTGATGCCCTATTGCAAGCAGAAAACGAGCCCTCTTTCTCTCAGATGGGTAGTGAAATATACCCATAATTAGGGTGCAGAGGGCCCCGCAACCCATGCCCTGTAGCACCACTGACAGCCAGGCTCCCGAGGCCGCGCCCTGACTGCTGCATGATCTCTAGTTGTGCAGCTAAGGACAGCTAACCCCACCCTAACAAGGGCCAAAGGTCCACATTGATCAGAGGTACCTGAAACAACGAGCAGCAGCCCACTCTAACCAGATCCCCCAAACCAAGGGGCCGAGCTCCTCTCTGATCAGTCGTCTCTGAAGTCAAGACAGCCCCTGGCACTTCAGCCATAGCACTCTGATGTCAAAGGGTTCCAGGCCAACTGCAATCAGAAACCCCCCCTGGCACTGGAAGCGGGCTTCATTTGTCTGGAGAACTGTGGATTATAGAAGTACCAGCTCCTCGCTCGTAAGGTAGACAGTGATGCCATAGGATGTCTATGCCGAGGGATCGGGGAGCTGTGAAGAGGATGTGTTCTGCCTGAATGTACTCACAGATGCAATGATAGTGAAAGAAGCACTGACTTTCCTGCTCTATGGCTCTGTGAAGTCAATTGTTTCTTGATCTAACCAGGTGCTTTTTGAAACCTCGTGATACTTATAATGCCTGATATGTTTGTGTTTTTGCAAGTTAGGTTTCTGCTTAATTTCTTTCCCCTAAACGTGTTGTTGGTTCCATCGGTTGGAGAGGTGCCTGGCGTTTGCTGCACTTGACAATCAGAGATCCGCCTGCTTTGTTTTCATCCTTCCGGTTTCCTCGGGGTGCTTCACGTCCGACTCTAGGTCCATGTGTCCTCAGTCAGGAACTATCCACCCTGATACTGACTGCCTTCCGGCATCCCTACATGTCTCAGACCCTGATACTGACTGCCTTCCGGCATCCCTACAGGTCTCGGACCCTGATACTGACTGCACCAGTAAAGGCACCGGGCGCTGCTTTCCATGTTTGCACATTCTTCCGGTAGACATGACAGCGGATCCTGCATAGCGGCTGGGCCTCCACTCGCACTCAAGGCGCTGTTCGGCTTTAAGGGCTCTTTGTTACTCCGGCAAGTCTTACTCACACAGCGGCGCTTTGTCTTTCCAGCTCTAAGCCTTGTTCCTAGATTAAGGAACGCCCCCTTGTCAAATCAATTACTATGCATTCTTCAATGTGGCTTTTTATGACTTCATTTGGCAAAGACTAGATTGTTCTGCGCAGCCTGTCCTGGGGCAGCAGGGGAGGGGGCGAGGGAGGGAAAGGAGCGTCTGATATGATATTGGGAAAAGACACAACGGATCTGCCATCGGGTCAATTGCATGTTTATGCGAATCCTGCGACTACGCACCCGTCTCCTCCTGAGGCGAGGAGCTCATCAGGCACAGGCCAACAGGTCCCCTACCCTCTGTTCCGCAACCTGCTGATGAGAAGTGACATAATTGCTTCCCCTGCATCCTGTAATTGTTAGTCAAATCCCTCCAAGTAATGGAAAGCTTTCCCCTCTCTTCCTAATCACTATGTAACTCAGTATCTGATTGCGACCAAATGTTAACTGTCGGTTGCCTTATACATCCACTTTAATAAGTGGTATCAAGTTGTCGCCGCTGAGCGCATGCGCGTCACTGGAAACACGACCTATTTTCAAAGCAGTTTCTGATTCACATCTGACCAGCACTCTTCAATGTCTTCAGCCTTTTTGCCCCTCTTCAGTGCAGATTCCGAGTTTTGCTATTATCGATTTGTTTATGTATAGAAATAAAATTTCCACGATGCACTGCAGAATCACACCCTTAGCCAGTGCTTAATTTGTGCTTGTTGTTCCGGGTGCGGAGCACAGGCTCTTGTTTTTGAGGGCCGGCGCTTATATTTCTGCCTCAAGCTTCTACTGCGAGCAAAAAAAAACGTATTGAGGAAGAGAAAAAATGAAAAACGTCAGAATGGGAGAACGCAGAAAGCTGCAAGAGTGAGCAGAAGCTGCAGGGAGTGCCTTTAAATGGATTGAAGAGGCCCGAGAGGGCTTCAGGGTTACACTACCTCAGTATTCCGTGCTCGCACATTTAATTGCAGCAGCAGCATGTTTAAGAGGAGGGCTTTGGGCACCCGCAGGTTTTTATTTGCAAATTAAGCACTGCCCTTAGCCCCTGATTTCCAACTAGCTAACCTCTATCTTTTAAGCTCATGTCTTTCACCAAAGCCTCTGAACAATGCCATCCTTTGAGGACTAGGCACTATCGTTAATATCATCTAAATATAATTATTGTGCTTTAAAATTGAGATAGTAGCTAATACCCAGATTGTTTATTAATGGTCATTTTTAGAACTTCATTCAGAAAATGTATTAACTGACATACACAAATGAACAGGCAAACAGGTCAAAGTGTGTTTGTGATTGTCCAACGTTGCTGAGAAGTGTCCGTCCTTGTGTGACAAAGTCCCAGTTAGAGTATGCATGTGTTGGTATTTCTACCGCTCCAACTTAACTGTAGAGCAGTAGAGCACTGCACATCACATGGTGACATTTTTCTGACTTTTTGGGGGGAATTATGAAGTCTGAAAAGTGGGTATTTAGCAGTTTTTGCCTGTAGCTTGATTTTGGGGTGAAACGTGTAAGAGGATCCATATGATGTTTGGAGCGTCCCTCTTTCATGCACAGTGCAGTGGGGGTGTCTCATGTTGGTACTCGCCATAACCTTGAAATAGAAATATATCCCACGGACCTCATCTCCCCCCCCCTCAAGAGTGGCATTGGAGCACTCCACAACCTGGGGGAAGATGAAAGAGCCATATGCACGGTGCTAAAGGAATTCTTTAACTTCACCCTCAAAATTGAGTGAAGCTTGCAAATTCCACTTCTTACTTCACGCATGTGTTAATTTTGTTACGTTTCCCATCTCTACTTAGGGAAGATGTTTTCTGGACAAAAAAGAAACACCTAGGTGGAGGGATTGTTTTTTGCAAAAGTGTGTTTATGCCGATATTTTCTCCACCACATGTAGGCTTACTGGACTGTCCACCCCCCAAATCCCACTCCCCGCTCTTTACTATTAAATCTTTGCAAACCAAGTGAAGTTTAACAATACCTAAACCTTCTTTTAAAGAATTAATGCCAGATGAAAAATATTTATAACTTGTCAGGACTCAGCCACATTTGAAAGAATTTGGATAATGTGAAAAAGGTTCAGAGAGCAAACCCTGCTTGGGAGGATGTTTGGTAACATACAACAAACCCTCTCTGTCCAAGTAATGTCAGTCGAAGTAACCCCCAGTCGTACTAATCGGCTGTCGAATTAATAGTCAGTAGTGGAAATGGTCAGTCAGAGGTAAAGATAATCTGGACGGTGGCACTTCACGCAGCAGGGGTCCGCTGCACGCAGGTGTTTCCACTTTACAAAGGAGCCGACGGCACTCTCGGGTGGTGAGCGTGAAAACGAGGAATATGTCAGAGTAAAAGTGGTGGGCGGCAGTGACACAACACTTGAGGCCTCGCAAGCGCTATGGAAAGGTCTAACAAAAGACAAACACAAAACAATTTTGAGGTTTACAAAGGCCACCAAAGGGCTTGACAGCTAGGTCGGACCTAGAGACCACATGAGGCATCAAGGCACTACAATAGATGTGGAAATATGCTGTTTTTATTTTGCCGGTGCTTTCTTAACGCTCTGCTTGGTTTCTCCACATTTGCAGCTCACTGGTACTGAAAATAAGATGAATTCCTGTTACAGCCCTGTCAATCCCACTGCTCTCCTAAGGTCATGTGGCTCAGGGCCACAGAATGAGTCTATTTAGGCAAAAGGGTGTTTTCTTACTTTCTGAGTCCTAGCATGTATGCGCAGGGGTCGAACTTTGACCTCGGCAGATGCACCCTCCCGGCAGTTATGATGCTGTTGTGACAAGTATCATGGTTTAGGCCTTGGGCTATTTGACATATGCATTCTCAAGTTTATGAAGCAGCCCAGTGATCTACGAGACTCCATGTTTTATGAGGTGTTTTGTGCGTTGTATTTATTTCTTATGGCAGAAAAGTAAACGTGGTCCTCCGATGCCTCGTGGACTTTCTTGAAAATATAGTTCGTTTACAATTGTATTTTACTCATCAATTTCTGTAATGTTTAAAAGAAGGCAAACTGCAAACTAACATAAAAACTCTTTTGTAAAAATTCAGATTGATCGATTACAAAAGTTTTCCAATATGGCTGTGGATAATGAATTCTAGAAGTTCAGAGTTAAAACTAAAAAAAAACTAAAAAAAACAATTATGTACCAATAAAACTTCCAAGCTGCAACTGCCATCAACTGCTCATTTCTCTACAGTAATTGATGACACTTCCAAAAACACAACTGCGTAATTGAATCAATAAAATAATCTGGTAACGATCAGGCGATATTTCCATTATTGTTGACTATACTGAATTCAAATTTAAAATGAATGCCTTAATGAAGGAGCCGCCCCTGTTTAATCTGAAAGTTAGAATTACGTTGACATAAAGTATAATTGACAAAGGTAATTGACTTAAAATTAAAACTAAGTTTTATAGGCTAGGATACGGATGATAATTACATTAAATAGCATTTAATCAATATTAATAAACATTAATTAAACAAGGATAACCTTAAAATTACAGTTAGGGAAAAGTCATTTGTTAACATACCTAGCTATAATTACCTTAAAAAACGCATTAAAAAATATGAAGTTAGTAAACAAAGCAGGATCGGGATAGCTGTAAAATATATTCTACACTCTCCTTGTACACGAAGTGGCCATGGGTGTAGAGACACACAACCCAATGCTTTCTAAACAAACAAAAAAGCTAAAGTAATGCTCTAAAACCTGACACTCCGGACGCCTAAGTAACAGATCTCATCTAAAACTAGGACTTTCTCTGTAAGAAAGGGTCATTGTCCCTTTTAAATGGGGACAGGCTCACATTCTTCTAGTCAAAATTAAATAGGTCTGAGGCAGGAGTCAACCGGGAGTGGACAGGGAGGGGAAAAGCAGCGCATGAGGGATGGGAGGATGGGAGAGACTCACACAAACGAGCAAGACTAACACAGAGCACGGGAGGGACAGAGGAAGAGAAGGAGAAGCACATGGATGAAAGAGAACAGAATGAAAGAGTGAAGATGGTAGCCCACAGATGAGAGAGAACAGCACAGAGTGGGAAGTTGGAGAAGCACATGAGAGAGACAACCGAAGGATTGGGAAGAAGAAAGAAGTAGTTCCTAAAATTGAGAAATGGAAGGATACAAGTAAAGTTGAGTGCCAAACACCCAATGGTCAGGGGAAGCCACTGAAGAAGAAGCAAGTAAAGGAGAGTCTGACAATGGAGCAAATTAATGGTAAGCAATAGGCGGGCTTTAAGCCCACAAATTCTTGGTAAGTTATTAGTAGGTCTTTTTTTAACCAGACAGTTGTGCTGTTTTGTCTTCTCCACCTAAAAAGGCAGTATGAAGGAGTGCGCGGTAGATGGGGTGTAGAAAAAGTGAATTTGTTTTGGAGGTTTTAGAAAGGTGTGCTACAAAGTTTTTGGTTTAATAATAGTTCTAGTCCTCTGTTTTCTGTTCAAGCTCTGAGAATTTCCCTGAAAGTGGAGTTTGCTCGACTTTCAGGCGCAGCTTTCCTGGCAGTGTATGGTTGCCATGGAAAAGACTAGGCCTACACTTTGTGAGGGCATTTCAACTTCCCAGCTGCACACTGCTGGATTTATAGTTTAAAGACCGGGCTCTTTATGAAGTCATAAAAGGTACAACACACCATATCTCTTAAAAAAGAACCCTGTGAGGGGAAGCATCAAAATGTTATTCTAGTGATGGTTGCTTTGATACATGTAACGAAGAGTAAAAAGGGAAATAACTCCTCATGGTCTCATAGCTCCACTACAGTAAGAAATGTGATCACATACCACTGTCTCCGCAGAGAAATCGGTTTCCTGTTCTCGACTCTATTTGGAGAAAAACAAATGCATTCAGGGACCAGTAGTCTTGGTTCATTTAAATGAAGCCACTATTTTGAAAGGACCAGTTACCAAAGTTTTGTTAAGAAGGATGCCCAGAACAGGATCCTGTGTTTGCTACTGATATGCTGTCACCTGGTAATCATTTATACAAGCCCTGCAATCAACCAGGTTTTATGACCTCTAAATGGTACACATATCCTGCAGTGCCATGTCAGCCCAAGAATGAGTTCGACAGCATGGCTTGCTAGCCACTCCACTTCTTCTAGCCGGGACACATTGGACAATCAATAGATCAAGAGTAGAGGCCAGTTCAGAATAGAGTTTGTTCGCTCTTCATTTGGAATTGTGGGACAATCATCAGAGCTTTTCAGTGTTGCAGGCTAGGCCTCAAGAGCTTCTATCCAGTGGCGCAGTACGTAGAGCTGGGGTAAGGTGGTCTTGACAATGGTATTACATTTGTATTGTGAGCCTGTTGATGTCTGTAAATAGGTGTTCAGATAAGGGTGTTCCCAAGTAAACGTTGTTATCACAGTGCTGTCATGCTGATAGGAACACATTTAGCACTGTGACGTGGTGGGAGAAGGAAATGAAGAAGCAGAAAAAAAAGGTTCAAAAAATTAAAATGGCAACGCAGGAACTTAGACTACGGTCATAAAATTAAGGTTGCAATGTTACCCAAATGAGCCTTTTACCAATGAGTTGGGTAATGCTGTCAGTAGCATGAAAGATTTATTTTTTTATTTTTATATACCATGAACATGTCCTGAAGGCATCAGAGCGCTTTACAACACACAGAATATTGAGTTGCATCAGGTTACATTAATAATAATTGAACTTGGAGGTTTGTCAATGTAAATATACAGGAATTACCACAGGAGACAGTTGCAACAAGAGGGCGGAGGACATGGACGGCTAAACAAAGCATATCAGGATGCATTGGAGAAAGTAAATAGGTCTGGTCTAGGGTGAATTAACCAATATGTCTATCAAATGGGAGGCGCTTGAGGCCCTTTTTGAAGGTTGCTAGAGAGTTCCAGATTCAAGCGGCACTGCCAGAGAATGGCTGATTCATGTATCATTCTCGCCTGAAGGTGGGGGGTTCCAGAAGAAGGGATCGGGCATTTCTGGAACCCCTATTTGCTCCAGAGATTTTTAGATTCTTAGTTTCTCATTTAGATAGGAGGGTGAGGAGGAGTGCAGCGCCCTAAGGTGATGAAGCTGTTCTGAATTGGACCTGCGCTGCAATGGGGAGCTATTAGAGATTTCGCAAGGCTGGGGAAATGTGGTCAAATTTCTTCAGACCTACAACGAAGCATGCTGCAGGATGTAGTGTTGCTCTCAGAGGTCCTAGCTGAACTTTGGGAATGCTTGATAGAAGGGTAATTTGATAGTCTATTCAAGAGAGAATGAGAGACTGAACCACTATTTTGAGGTCTTGTACAGGAATCCTTTGTCTGATGCCCCAAAGCTGCCTAAATTGATGTTGTGCACATTTGACCGTGCATGCTTTGTGACAGTGGAGATTAAGACGATTGTCCAGGGTGATTCAGAGTGATCTGGTACTCATGACAATGGCAGGGTGGCCAACAAAGGCAGGGAGGTTGGCCATCCATTGTTGTACATGTGTTTTTGCTTTCCGAGGTGAGATCAAAAGAAATTCCGTTTTAGTTGGTTTGAGTTTTGAATGGTGGTTAAACATCAAGTTTTGAATTATTGAGAGTGTATTTGAAAGCAGGTCAGTATCCTCTGGAGATGAGATTTTCACGTATATTTGGGTATCATCGGCATAGAGGAGGAAGAGAATCCTTACGTTTCTGAGCATCAAACATAGTGTTTCTAGGTAGAGGTTGAAGAGGGTTGGGGAGAGGATCGAACGTTGGGGGACACCTTGATGAAAGCTGACTGGTCTCGAAAATGAGTTGCCCATTTTCACAATTTGGGAACAGTTGGATTGGTATGAGGAAAACCAGTTGAGGGCCATTCCTCCACATCCCTTGCATAGTTCAAGAATACAGAGCAGGTCATGATCGTTGACAGCGTTGATTGTGGCGGATAAATCCAGGAGGACCTGGAGGCAGAAATTGCCGGAGTCGAGGATTCTAAGGGAATCATCATCTATTTGGAGGATCCCAGTTTTTGTACTGTGACCCTGTGGAAACCTGATTGGAGAGTGTCTGGGAGGTTTGTTTGGGTGTGTGAGGCTAGTTGGGACACTATACAGCTTTCTTTGACTCTTCTTAAAAATGGGAATGTGGAGACTGGATGGTAGTTGTTGAGGTTCTATAGATCAAGAGTTTGTTTTTTTAAGAGCGGAGTGATTTGACCCATTTTTAGTCACTCAGGGAAGAGGCCCTGATTAAGAGAGAAATTGACCAAGGTGGTCCATATGGGAAGTAGGTATGTGGCAAAGAAAATGCAGACTGGTTTTATGGGCCCCTACAATTCCTCTCACCCTGGGTGCACCTAGCAGTACTTCACATTCCCTAACCCACCTCATGGATATTCAGAGGCCCAGACACGAGGACTACCCCAGCACTCCAGGGTGCACAATGTCCTTGTTATGCTCCTGAAGAGCCAAACCTTTCCCTTTAGTAGCTTGTGTGAAAAATAACCAAATTTTGCTGAAATAAACTTGGCATAAGGTGTTCAGTAATCAAAATGGGAGTGCTAAAACACCAGCGAAAGTGCAAGTGTAGCACCTTGAAAAGTGACCAGGCCAGAGCAGATCCATGGGAGCTGTACTGCCCACATTAATTTACTCAGATCTAGAGGAGCTACGTCAGCTTTTTGAATATGCTGGTAAAATAGCTGAGCTATCTGTATGTTTGGGGCAGTAAAGTGCAGTTTCTGCCCTGCTGAGATTAATGGATTGGGTACCACCGAGATGAGAAAGACGCTGGCCTCCCACTTAAGTACGTAAAATCCATTTCTTTGCGCTCTATATGAATTGTTTAATAGCCAACGCTGTTTATCGTTGACACGTACATTAGATATATTTTTTGCGTAGGCTGCTAAAGGTTTGGACGTAATTTGCTGATCTATGCTTGCAAAAAAACAAGGAGAGAAGACAGAAGTTCAGCAATGAGTTCTGCTAATGCTGGCTCGGAGGGAAAAGTGTAGGGCTGCAGTTTTCTAAATAAATGTGCTGGCAAACCTGCAGCTCACAAGCCAGAAGTAAATGCATGTATTTATCATTGTCGGGGACGATTTATTGTCCAGCCAGGCCTTTCCAAGAGAGCTGGGCTCTTCCTTGCAGGCTTTTCAATTACTGCCTGGGTCAGGAAGCGCGGGCCGAAGGTTCTCCCCTGGGAAGGGGCAGGAGCAGCCATTGCTCAGAGAGAGAGGTCTCATTCCATGGTTTGTCTGTGTCTGTCTCTCTGTATGTCTGTGTGTGTGTTTGTGTGTGTGTGTGTGTATAATGTGTCTGTGTGTGTCTGTGTGAACATGTATGGAGAGGCATATTGCCTTATTGCGGTGGGAAGCTCACCGGCAGGCATGAGATTCTAAAATGTCAGTGTGGCTGGGAGAGAGTCAGATAAGTGCGAGGCACTGATTCTACCCAATGGCTGACTGCCACTGCCCAGATGGGGAAGCAGAGGCCTGGGCCAGTGAGGAATTATCCTAAGTTACTCATCAACTGTGCACCTTCGCAGGAATGCCTCGTGGTCTTTATTGAATCCAAAATATATAATTGGTCTTATTCACGTGACATAAGGTACACCCATATAACCAGGCATTATCAGGGCCTGTTGTTACTGCGGGGTTGTGGAGCCTGCCACTCTAGATGAATAAAAGAATGAACAAAATGGATGTCATTGACATAAGAAAATGAAAATCACTTTCAGTTCGCTTTGGTACAATGTAAGCAAATATAATAGATAAAGGCTTACTATAATCCACCATAAATATGTTTTTCCTTTGGTCCTTGTATAGTTCAGTGCTATACGTAAGCTCAGGTATAAAGTATAGTATGCACAAGGAAAATTAACATTTTCATCTATTTTATATTATCCTGAAGAAGACTAGCGAAGCCAGGTCTATATTGGTTGAAACATGTCATTGACTGATTCAGTTTTAATCTGCAGTTTTATGTATACCATTACCTGGTCATACTAAAATGACTGATCACTACATTTCACATTTCTTTACTTTACTTCATCTTCACTTATATCACATATTTCACATTCTGTTTTTCACTTTATTATGTGATGGCCAAAACCAGTGAGTCACTCTCTCACACCCAGCACACCTGCAATGCAGAAACACTGTTTTGTTGGGAAATTGGATGTCCGTCCCTTTAGCTTGTTGAGTTGGCAAGCACGGGTATAGATGTTAAAAATTGGGTAGACAATGGGCATATTTCTCCGTCCCCAGATGAAATATAAAGCACAAAATATGCAGAACACGCCTTGCACACAAAATAAGGTTATTATTATTATAAATTGTATTGGTGCCCCTAAAGGTGTTTTTTTTTTTTACATGTGGATCTTTTTTATGCCCGGGGTTTATATTTTGTGCCGCATAGACCTCTGTAGTCTCCCTGAACAGATGCCTGGGCCTTGCATCTTAGATGCCTGGGGCCAGATTTTCCTTCACTCAGAAATATTAATGACTTGTGTTCAGTTTTCAAAGGAGTGGAAAAGGGATCACTTGGCCTCTGCTGAGCGCTGACCCTCTCCAGTACATGTTTGTTTTTTCAAATCCCGATGTGCTGCACTAGGCCCTCTGGGACACTGAAGGATTTCGCCTATCTTTGCTGATTTCCTTTATTAATCCTCACACCCTTGCATTAGGGATGAAAGCCATCATCTGCCCATCCATGAACTTTCTTCAATGTTTGTCCTTGGACTAATCAACAACTTACTGCGGTAGATGAGGGTCGTTTGTACGTGATTACTCCAAATGAAGAACCCAGTTTGTGAGGGCCGGTGTCATGTCAGACAAATATCTAAAGAGGGGTTAAGGGCATGGGCAGTGGGTATCATCAAAGCCTTTAGGACTGTAGTGAAAACTCTGTGTTTTTATCGCTAGGGGAAACCTCTCTGTCTCTCTGCCTTAGTCGTGAAGGAACCATATAGCCCTCACACACCGTTAACAATTTTAGTAAGTTTGGTTCATCATTGAAAAGAAAGAAGACAGACAGAAAACAAATCATGAAACTCAAGTTGTGAAAAAAAAATGCCCTCTCAGTATCAGAACTCCTGGGAAAGCTACAAGTGGCTTATGTTTCTGTGGCTTATTCATCGAACCTACTGGTCTTGGATAATTCAATATAAATGTTGTATTTGGATGTCACTGCACCATCAGTTATCATGTTTAATGTGGCAAATCACCTTATCACATATGTACTATTCCGTTTACACTGAGCCTTCATCAGATCAGAAGAGGAATGTTTTTAAGTTTTGTGGGCAGACTTCTCAGAAAAGAATCTCTAAGGGACGTCTCCAGTATAGATTCATGAATTCGTTTCTTTCCAGCAATCAACAAATCTCACAATACATATGTACATCTGCCGACCAATATAGTGTAGGTTTTATTAAATAATGTTACCTTTTCCAACTAAGTAGGTTTCACTTTGCATTTTGATTCAGTCTTCCTGACCTTTCTGCCACAGAATGTACACCTTGCACATGAGTTTGGTTGCACTGGGTGCTTTATCTCGTACTGTCTCAAACGTTTACTCATAGATTCACCTGTTCTCTGTTTTTTGTATATCTGTGGGACCACCTCATCAACGTTGTTAACATTGGAAACGAGTTCGACAGTCTGAGGATGGTGGGACAGAATGTCAAGGGGCAGGGCCTTCCATGGGGAATGTCTAGCCTCCAACAGCCAGCAATCTGAACGCTTAGGATGGGCAACGTTCATGGTATCACTCACACTGCTTTATATTTGGCAAACGTGAACCTTTCATTTTTGGAAGGAAGAAGCCAGTGGATGGCTTTCTTTGAAGGACTTTCTAGGCTACTCTAAAATCCAGAGCCCCTATTAAGGCTAGTGTTTCCGAAAGCCCGAATAGCGTTCCTCTCATATGATCTCTAGAGCTCAGCCTTAGAGTCACCTGCTTATCTCTCGGTTATGTTAGGGGTCAGTCCTCTGGTGAGTTTAAGGGTTGTGACGATGGTATTTTATGCCACCTTTTTGACATTCGGGAGTCATTGAAGACCATATAGGTACATGTTGGTTGGTGCCAATGCTACAGTCCGAATTATGCGATTTTGAGCATCTTGAAATCATCACCCTTGACCTCTTTTGCTTTTTCGCACCCCTGTCTTCCAGTGACCTCCCTCACTAAATCAGAAATCTCTTTCTGAAAGGGGATCCCCCGATCTGAAAGTGAATCTCATGTCTTAAAGTGAATTTCATGTTTTGAAATTGACTTCCTAGATAGAAGCCGCCATATTACCTGGAAAGCAACTTCTTGTCTTGAAGTGAACTTTTGGCTTTGAAACGAATTCCAAAAAGAAAGTGAACACCCTAGCAGGACGTGAAGTTAGGGATTGATGTACCTGTATGGGCGTGAACTTCCTGCCTTCAAGCGAATTATCTGCTTAAGGATGAACTATTTTCGTGTAATGAATTATCTGCCTTAACATGATCCGCATGGAATTAAATTGAACTCATAGTCTTCAACTGAACTTATGTACATGTGGCCAAAAGTAGACAACAACTTGAAATAGCAAACAAACAAAAGCACAAGAGACCTGCAAATCAACATGTCTGCCCATCACACAAGATTTGCGCAGCCATTAGCAGCTGTCTGTGGGCCCCTTGTGTTTGTGAATTGATCAGAAAGCAACAAGGGTTTAATCAGTAGAGGACCATGTTCACCCAGAATAATGGCCGTCATCGAAGTGTAATTGGCAAGAAATATTTTTTATCTGTTAATGGTTATTCGTGGATTGCCGGGGCTGAAGTACGCTCTTCTCCTCCTGTGCCCGCTCTTCTGGCACTTCCGCTCGGCACGTTTGCATGCATCTCTGCGTGACGCTGTTAATTTCTACTTGTATTAATTCCAGCTGCTATTTTGCAGTTGGATGGTGCAGAACAAAGCTATTCCTTTAACAAGGAGTTCCTGCTGCTCTTCAGATTTTCCAAGTCACTACCCTCTGTCCACCTCTTGCATATTGAGAAGGGGTTCATGCTTCGTAAGGATAGTAGGCAGTGGTAGCGACAGGCCTCGTACCAAGCACGACCTACTGTACTGCCGACAGCCACAAGGGGGTGAGCAGCAGGGTTAGTTTTAAGAATTTCAAGCAGCCAGGGGTCATCAAAGGGTTTGTAGAGCTGGGGCGAGTCATTCACCTCCGGTACACCTCAAAGCTGTGACTTTTTCAGTTTGTCAAAAATTCTATCACAACAAATGAAACCTTTGGAAAATCTGGAATATTCTAAATTGACTGCCAGACCTCGCTTATTCCCTCCTAATGGAATTACAGTAATTTTAGAAATCTGTCAGAGCAAACAGGTTTGAATCCACATTTGCCATTCTGAGGTAGATGAAATAAGACTGCATTGAAGAATAATACATGTGTCTGAAATGTAATCTTAAAGACATTTCTGCATACCTGCCGGTGATAGTGGCTGTTCAGATGTAACTTCAGGCCACTCTCACATTAGTGAGGTGCACACATTCCATAAGGAGAACAGCAGCACCAAATGCTTTAACATGGCAGGAACATGCCTCCCTGCATCCTTTCTGTCTCCAACTCTCTGGTCAGAGGCAGACAGTCCTACATGGAGGTTCCACGACGATCGCCTGGTGCTTCCCAAAGCCTGTAGGCCCTGGGAAAAGTTAATCACATGACATGTAGACTTGGCATGTGACTGATTCTGATCCATACATGTAGGCCTTTCAAGGGCATTGATCTACCCAATAGACCAGGGTACCAGGGCCGGCTTTATTGCCGGTGGTGCCTGGTGCAACAATATTGTTTGGCACCCCCCCACCCTATGACCTCCTTATTAGATTACCTAACTACCACCCGGCAAAAGTGCCCCTCATCTCTCCATAGCCCCTCTCTCACATACATTTTATTTGTTTTAAAGCACTGGTTAAGGCTGACTTTATTAATCGACTCAGCTAGCCACATAAAATATAGATATGTTCTTTGCAGCAGGCAAATTAAAACTCTGTGCTACTTTATGGCAGTCAAATCTGTCACTAGACAAAACTCCATCTCTCTCTATAGCAGGAAAATTAATCACAATTGTTATCTTGACATTTTTATTGCTTCCTGAAAGCTGGACCACAAGGACCTCTGGAGGAGGTGCTTTCAAATTGTAAGTTATTGCTAAACACAGCCCCTCAACTCCAACTCCGGTCATTGCCACCTCTGCAGGTCAGAGCCCAGTGCGGCTGCACCAGTCTCACTGACCTAAAGCCGGCCCTGCAGCGCACTGCTCCGCTGCCAGCAGCGGGTACCTGGCATTCAGGGACTAAATAATAAACTGGCCAAAGTACAGTACAGAGCAGATGTGTATAGACAGCCACAGCTCCTGTGCTATATGTTTGGCTATTCTTGCTGAAGAGACAACTGAGAGTGTGAACTCAATGGCCAAGCGGAAGTCTTTTCCACAAACATTCTTCCTTAATTAATAGATATTACTCCAATCCCACTAATAATCGATTTTAACCAACGACGAGAATTGATTTTTCTTTTTTTAAGCATACAACATGAAAATACACAAAAGTTATCGAGTATTAGGCTTCAATAATACCGTCTTGGTATTGTCATCGTGTCACCAGAGCTCCGTGGGGGCTCTTTTTTCCAGCTTACATTGTGGACCTCACCATGGTCCTTGAAGGCCACAGAGGCACTGGCCTACTGGACGGTAACTCAATTTCTACTCTAGCACCTTTGTTCGTAGTTTGAGACTCTTAGAATCCACGGGTGAATATTCCAAGTGTTCTGTGTCCCAAGGGCTTCCCAAAGGATGCAGCCCACCCCTCCTGTCACGTGACACACCAGAAGATGGTGTGCGCCAGACAAGCCCAGGAAAAAAAAGACTTTTTTTATCAAAAGTTTGCAAACGAAGTTGAAGTCGCTTTACACAGGACACGTTAAAATAATTTGCCCAAAATCTCACTGGTGAGACCTACCTAGCTACACCCTAACCAGGGCTACTCAGCATCCACACTCCCTGATCGAATGCATAACTCTGTCAACCCTCTGGACTTTTCGTAAGTTGGCCACCCCAACTCCTGACACAGTGCCTCCATTTAGAGAGGGGCTGCTGTGGTGATGTCATGAATGGAAGTGGCATGCAAAAGAGTGGGTCTAAAATGAGGTTGCAGCTGCCTGTCATGAGATCTGTCTAGGCCGCCTCCTACTCATCACTTTGATTTTCAATTTCTGTGGCCCCCAGGCAATACTGTCCTGTTCTTTGGAAGTGCTGCCAATTTTTCAGGCATGAAAATCTTTGACTGGGAAGGAGGAGGGAGGGGTGTAATGAGAGTGATTTGCGCCTTGTTGACCCTTGTAACCTCTATGCCTCAAGGGGTGGCATTTAGGCAATAATCACGAAGAGAGAGTGCTGTGAAGTCCAGCGAGTCTGCATTACCATAGTAAGCATTGCAGGCTATTCTGCCATCAGAAACATTACAAAAGCTAAATGTACATGGTGTGCTTTACATATAGAATTGTTTCCTGTCACATGCGACAACCCTGGCCTTGGAATCTAGCTGGCTGAATCTGATTCAAGCCTCATGTGACTCTGAGTGGTGAGAAGTGATGTACAATTCAAGTTAAAAACATATCTTAAAATAATTTAAAGACTGTAGAGCACTTAATTACATGCAGAATTAAGGCACATTTGTCCCCCCCTCCCCTCCTCAGCGCCTTGAGACCCTCACGTTTGAGTAGTGCGCTTTACAAATTCCTGATTGATGGATTGAATTATGATTTGGCTGGTAACTACTGTTTTTGGGCAAATTAGGATTTATAATATTCTCAAATTGAAGACCATTATATTTTTTAAAAGCATTGGAAAATGTAAAAGAGCTGAATCAGCTTTTAGTTTTTTAGGACACTTTATGCCATGTGTTCAGTTTAACCAGGCATATAGCTCGACTGCCCTGACTGCCCTTTGTGTACCATGTGCTACCACAGAGAGGGTGACGGGTTGGAAAGGCTGTATAATGTGAAATATCTATTTAATGGAGCCAAAATCAGGGCTGGCTGAAGGTGAAGAGGGACCCATTTCAAATCAATGCCCATACTTGACAACAGTGGCTGAAGTGTGCTGTGCCCCTGCTGATAGCAGAAGACAACACAATAACATATGGAATTATAGCTCAGTACTTGTGAATAATGGGGCTGTTTTTTACTGAGGGGTCCTGAGTAACATCCGATAGTCAACAAGAGTGAAGCTCAAGTTGTTGGGTGTCCCTCAGAAGCCCAAGGGAAATAAATCCACTTCATTCACATCTTACTCATCTATACTTTTGCTATGTATGGCCCACAAAATGACCCTTCGCTGCTTCCAGGCACTATGCACAGGAATAATGGTGAAGCCATACATAAAATGCCTCTGCTCATTGTACCATAAGGAAAACAGAAAAAATATAGAACTGGCCTCCTGCACCCACCACTCAATGTGCCTTCCCACACCGTGGCCTCCCGAATACGTGCTCTCTGCTCTCCACTGGAGCAGAGAGCAAACACTTCTCTGACATGCATTTTGAGAGCCCTATCAGAACAGCCTGGAATTCCTTTGTGACCAGCAGTGGTGGGAAACAACTTTTATTTACCCCTGTTGTTTTGTCACAGCAGTGAATAAAATCTGGTGTTCTTGAGCTTGGGGCGCAATGAGAGCGAAGCGTAAAGCAACAAATAACCTCCACAAAAGGGATAAAAGTACTAACAATGTGAGCACCTGGTTTGTGGGACAAAGCATCATTTGAATTCTGCTAGCTTGCGTCTATCGAAAGCCGCAGCCTTAAACATCTCTCCGTCATGTGGTGTGGACCCCAGGGAGCGCAGGTACCTTCCAGTTGAAAAGATAGGATTCCCTGACAATGGAGCTGCCAGGAACACAGACTGCAAATACTGCCCTGTTTCTATCACATGCCAAGTGAAATCAGGCACACAGACAGATTTTAGACACTGCACTACTTGTATCATGTGCTTAGTGCAGCCAGGCATTTGCCGGGTATGAACAGGGCAGTATTTTTATCAAGTGCCTAGTGCAGTAAGAGACCCCGAAAGGCTGTAAACACTGAGTTATTGGTATTATAAGCTTATTGTAGTAAGACACACAGAATATAAACCCCTTCCTCGGTGCACCACCTAATGTAGACATTCACATAGATTGTGCTTATGTCAAGCAGTTACACAAACTGTGAAACACTACTCTAGTCGTACAGTCTGGTTAGTGCAGCCTGACACGCTGACAATGAACACCACTTTATCTACTCTGCTCTTAGTGCAGTCAAACGCACAGAAAGAATGCGTATTTACTATTTGTTTGGCATGCTTAGTGTAGCCAAACGGACAGAGTTTTACACAACACTATTTGTATTCTGTGTGTGCTAAGCATATTTGGGGTCTCTAGTCACTGCTGTACTGGTATCACATTCTTACCTTAGACGACTGCACGTGCACAAACAAGGACGCGTATGACACTCAACCACTTCCTGTTATATTTTTTTTTCCTTTCAAGACTTCCTGTCTTGAGACCACTTGCCATTTTGTGTGAGTCCCTTTTCTAATGTCATTACCACTAGTTTGCCACCTGCAGCTAATGCTGCTTCGGGCCAGACCTAAAAAAGTGTTGATCTCTTAAAGTACTGACGCTATCATGGCGTGGTTGTTTCTGCCTGGTAGATATAACAATCCGAGACCACATATAGTATAACACTAAACTGGGTGTTTCCTGTAGGAATTCTAGAATCTTTTTTTCTAGTTGATCAGTAGATAAAGTCTGCTCCCTTCTTGCAGGGAGGTTGTAACAGATTCTTTTGGGAAATAGTGTGACCTACCAGTAAAACTGTAGAACAGATGACCTGATAGCGACGAGGCAGCCTGTCATTCAATTTTTGCACCATACGGAAGTGGGATACACGTATCCAATAGGATCATTACAAGATTTTTGATTACATCACAAAGTGTTCCCCTGATCTATACTGTGCAGTGATGAAGTAATCTGTAGAGACATGTGGAGTTTTTGTGAAAATGTTAGTGCGGCTGAAAGGCTCGACAGCTGTCTTAAACTCTGGCCAGCCCTCATTCATTACACTGGTATTGGCCTGTAATATATAGAATTTTCTCATTCTTTTCCGGCATGTCAACCACCGATATTGCACATTTGGTCCAAAGGAGCGAATACATTTCCCACAGCAGCAGCGTGTGCAGTGATTTACACCTCCCTTTTTTGCACAGCTGGTGCAGTCCAAGTTACAAAATGGCGCTATTTGTAATTTGCCACCGTAAGGCCTTTTGTTGTTTCTGTTTTGTTTCCTGTTTTTGTTTTGTTACTTTGTTTGTTTTTCTTTCAAGTCACGTTTCTTTTTTATTTCAAGTCGATATGGGGCAAACATTTATAGAAAGTGAGTGTGCGTGGAAAGAAAATAGAATGCCTAAGCTTTGACAACACTGTTTGCTAATTAGCATTCCCCAGTGAACCGATGTGTTGAGAGTGCCGGAAAACAGCCATTTACGGGCCACGGGGTCGGGAGGGAGTAGGAGGGTCACGGGGTCACGCGCTGTGGCAGCAGCTGGCTCAGCCTAGCACCACTAAATGCACTAGTGACATTTTGGAAACTTAGGGATTTCCCTACAACAGGGCTCCCCAATCTTTTAAAACCGCCACTCAGTTTTTTCCGGTGACAAACTTGAGGTGGGAGATATTTTAATGAGACTAAGGTATTGTTTGTATATAACACGTTTTTCATTGAAATGGCCATTACATTTTCCACAGACACAATTTTACTGATAAAAATATTTGCACACAAATAATATGTGGAAATCAGGTTTCAGTGAATGTTTATCATTTATGCATCACCAAGTAAAGTGGCTTGATTTGTTTTGATCCAATTAAAACCTTTGTTTCCAGCACACTTTAGAATTACAAAAAATGTGCTACATTTTTGCATTCCTACCTGCTGAATGTGTACAGTTCATTTGCAGGTATTTACATTTTGTTGTGGGCTACAAAAATGATATCCCGCAGTCTTTCCTTTCACTTAATTCACCTTACTTTTCTTTCTCTGACTACAAAGTGAGGAGTTTGTAAATACCTATCACTGTGTTAAAAAACATAAGCTGCAATTTGTCAGAACAAATAGCCCTGACATTTGACCTATGGCTTGGAAACCAAATGTGTGTGTTGGAAGAGAAGTACAGAATTTAAGGCATCTTTATTTATTGCTTGGACTTTCCACACCCAGCAAAAATTGACTGATAACCCACCAGTGGGTCGGTAGCCCAAGTTTGGAAAACACAGGTTTTGCAGCTGAAAGTCTGGAGCATGAAAGAAAGCCTTCCGGTGACATGTAGGGAGAGAGGCCCAACCTGCTTTTCAAATATATTAGGATTTGTCAAAAGTGCCAGTGCATTTTTGAGACACTGATAAGGGGAATGACTGCATGTGGTGTTGTTTGTGTTGTGTGTTTCCTTTAGAGGTGGGCAGAATTCGTGGAGTTTCACTCTGTGTAATTCCGCGGAGTTACAGGGACACTGTGAAATTCAACGGAGTTCCACGAATGGGTGAAAATAAGCACATTGTGCTGATTTTTATCGCTAAGTGTTTGTTGGTCACTGAAAAATCAGCATCAGCAGCACCAAGGGGTGCGCCAGAGAGAGCTGTTTATGGTGCTGGTTTTGCTGCCCCTCATGTAGATCTTTTGCTTGAGTGGCATCCTTCTCACCATGAATGTTTACAACCGCCCACGTTAGGAAAATCTCACCAGGTGCCATCCTGTCGCCTGAAAACCACTCTAGGGGACACCAATTCTCACTTGCCAGCTTACTGTTTGCAAATGCATGCAAGAAAAATCTCTGCCACATGGGGGTTGATGGAATTTGGTTGGAAATCCTTCTTACAAGCGTAAGGCGGAGTTGCCAACATTCCGCCTACTCTGCTGGTGGAGGGGATTTTAAAGCTCACCCCTAGTTTCTTTCAGTGTTGGTTCACTGTCTAGCAGAACATTAGAATGACTAGCTATCTCCATGCAGGCTTTCAAACACGGCCTAGGCTTCCTACTTGGTACTTGAAATGAAGTGTTAGCAGCAGCTTAGGTGGATGGCACCTCATTACTCCTACCACATATCAGCAAAACACTGTGAACCACGAGGTCCTACTTTTCCAAAGTAGTCAGATTAAATTACTCTTGGTTGTCCTAGGACGCCCCTTTCCCCCCCTAATCAAAATAACTCAAGCTTGCATCAGGTCTTACTTGGTACACCTCAGGGTCCTCCTAGAGCCCTCCTTATCAATATATACTCTTGCCAACTTGTCAAGATTTCCGACTACTGTCACATCCTCCCTCTGTCTGATATGGATGTCACATAACTCAACAAAAAAGGCCCATTAATCTCTTGTCTTCCGGTCGCACTCTTCTTAGGTCCGTGGATCAGTCCAACGCAAGGACAGAGTCCTTAAGGCCACCCACTGTCGAAAATCACTCAGCATACCTATCAGATTTGGGTTCTCCATATGCCACCACTCTCTCTGTCTATTTACCTGGCCTTCTGTTCAACTTTCCCACCTGGTGATCGATTGGTAGCAATGAGAGCTGCCCTCAACTCCCAAGTCTGCTACTTAAATCTCTTAACTCCAAGCAGATCAAAACACATAGATTGGCAACTGGAAGGAATCCCGAGGCCCCTACTTCCACTCTGAACTACCCTTGGCTCCTTGATGAAGGCTGGGTCAAGGATAAGGAAACTCTGAAATAACATAAGCAAAAACCAAATCCATTACAGTAATAGCTTCTGTCTACGCTGATGCAACTAATTACCAGTATATGTTGCATCTCAAAATGGGCCAGGCACTTGGCAATTCAATAATAATAGATTGTCATCAATGCCTGTGAAACTCCACTTGAACACCAATCCCCATTCTCTCTTAAGCAAAAACAAAACTTCACATTTTATAAAATCTGTCAGCACCCACTCCTTCGAGTACAAAACTCCACATTTGTTCATTCACTCATTTTTCTATTCATTTAAGCATTTGATCACTTGATCATCCATCCATCTGTCCAACCCCCCCTCCCCTTCCGGGTTTAGCCTCAGAGCTTTCCTTGCAATTATACTGTAGATCTGTCACAAATGAAATTGTGTTCTGATTGGTTTCCGGGGCTCCCTCCCTGACCGCTGTTTAGCATTTCACATGGCCGCCTTCCTTCTCCGCCATCACCACTGAGATTTATTTTGTCCATTTATCTCCAGCAAATCTGCTAACTTGTCTCCATTTGACGGTTCAACAAGAGCCAAGCACTTTATAATAACACTCCGGATTGGACTCAAACACACTTTGAAACCATTAACCAAAGGGATCTGTGTCAATAAATTAATAACACTAATGAACGCCTGCTGCACTCTGCGATGGATTAGCTTAATGTGGCTGGTATATGCAGCCAGGTTGACCGCTCGCTATCCTTTATCCACTTGAAATGGCTGCAAAAAGCCATGAGGTGACATTGAATTAGCAGTAATATGGGCTGCAGTGCTGCACACAGAGGCAAACCTTCTGTAACCTGGGGAATGGTGGGGGATAAGTGGTGCCAGTCGTCCCTCCTGCCAGACTCCAAACGCCACGCTCCATCTCAACCAAAGGATCAACTTACCCGCTCCCGAACCACGGCCAGTGCAAATTTAGCACCTGACTGCCCCATGGGAATTGTTTAGGAAACCCGTGTGGCTTCGTCCTGGATTCTTGTCCCATTATTTTTGGGGGGGTAGTTTGGGAGTGAATAAGGTGACTTAAGAACTAATAGACTTGACAATCTTCCATGGTTTGATGAAGCTTCAGAAAAAAATGCCTTTGGGATAATTGTTTTTTTAAACAAAAAATTAAAATCATTTTAGAGTCATGTAAACTTTGTGTTTCTGATGTCTACATTTAATGATTAAAGTATTATCACAGAAACAAAATTGGGATTTGTTTTCAAAAGTAAAAAAATATTTTTTAGGTTAGATTAATTGGGATTTTTCACTTAAAATTAATGATGTGAGGATTATGCAGAATAAATTGTCTATTTGTATACGTTCATGGTAAAAAAAGATGTCAAGTAAAATAAACAAGCACTGGCCAAGCCAATAGATCTCAGCAATGGGTGACATATTGTCTTTAACAATGGGGAGCAGGTGGTGAATGGGAGGGTGGGTGAAGGTGTGAGAAGCCAGGGGCCCACGTCCTTCACTGCTGCAGAGCTGTGGGCGGAGCATGGATGGGGCAGAACGGCATATATTTACCACACAGTGGTAATTGTTGACATTGCTGTAAAGTTTGAAAGTAGACTGTGCAAGGAGTAGCGTGCACATTTAGGTTCACTGTAAAAAAAAACATGGATTTGTTTGCTCTCAAAAATGGCACAGCATTTTTAGATTAAAAACAGATGGTGACAGCAGACCAGAGGTGTGCGTTATCCAACCCCATCCATTTTGATTAATTTTCTGCTTAACAAAATATTAAACACATTAGGGTTATGAACACCTGTTTCTTTTTGTCGATCAGCACAAATATATATCGGCATCAGTGCCGGTCCAGCATATGGGAAGCAGCGGGTTTACAAAGTGTCTGCAAAGTGAATTGAAAGTTCCAGAACTGACACTTTATCTATATAATCGTGTACGAATAAACCAACCATTACAACTTCTAACAAGATGTAACCAGCGTTCCTAAACTGTGGCGGGACCATCACCCATTAGCCAACAAAAAAATGAGTAGTAAAACAATGCCAGAAAGGGCCCACTGCGTATGTTTAGCAGTAGTTGGGCGGTGTGCTCGGGGAGGGCTAACACCCAGAAGAGACATGACGTATGCATGCCCTTGCCAAATAGGGAGAACGCAAAATGGAGCAACGATGGTCTGAAAATGCCAAGTCTATGGGCCCTCGATGTAGAGACAGCATGTCTCGCTTTTAGACAGTGCATGCGCACATCTAGAGCAGAGACCGAAAAAATTATTTCTAAAATAGATATAAAGAAATAGTTTGTGAAGAAACAAGCTGGGATTGTGGGATTGGCTAAGAAAATAATGGTGGGCCTCCTCTTTTGGAAATGGTCTTCCTATCCTGTTGTCCAAGCTAGGATGTTGTTGTATGTACATTGCAAATTTAAATTTATTAGCCTTCCAGAATCAATTATAGCTCTCAGAAGGAAATTAGGGAACAATATGAACGCACACCATCAGTACTCTGGTGAAACACCAAACAAGGAGAGTTTATGCCACAGTCTTGGAGAAGCTATAGAGAAGGAATTCTCCAAGTTATGATTTGCACTCAGAGTTTGCACCAGTCCGTCCACCATACATCCCAGCTCAGAATCACTTGCAGAGGACTGGTTGGTTTTGAGGCTTGAATGCCCCACTGTCTGATCTCCCCACTCAGAGCACTGAGGGCTGATGACCGCAGTAAGTCTAGGCAGATGAGTAGGAGGTGGCTCTTGGGAGGGAGTGACGCCTGAGGACTGAGAGTGTCCTGCTCTTCATGTCTGGGCTTGTGAGTGCTTTGAAGAGCTGTTCATGTCCCCTCTATCCGAATGGCACAAACAACTTTCTATTGATTTTTTTAAAAGTATAAATATAAGGATGGATGGCGTTTTCATCCCCATCTGGTGTTCTCAGCACAGCTGTTTCTAGCCTGCCTTGGTACTCCTTGATCTCCTTTAAAAGCATTTCACAAAATGCTGAGCAGGCCTCTAGAATAATTAGAGGACATTCTGAATCTGGAATGAGTTGGGAATCAGGGGCCAGGGCTCCAGAGAGCACGGATTACTTGCCAAAAAGAAACATTTAATTTAACACGCAGGAGTCTGGATATGATCCCAGTATGGCCGCAGCCCTGGTTCTTGTTCTAATCGGAAGACAGGGTAGAATGAGCTTGAAGAGACATAACCGTGCCTGCTTTAGACGGATGTAAAGGCAACGTCACTTCCTGTGTTTTGGCCCTCAGAGACAGCACTACGCTCATGTCAGGCTTGATAGCTTCTCACCAGCCCCTACACAAAGGTCAAGTTGGCACTTTGCAGCTGTATATTTTAATTCTCCTTATTTGTTAGATATGTCTATCAGTTGAAAGAAGGGTCCCCTATCGGAGGTTTATGAATAGGGCGATTACCTCCTGGCTAATAATAGCAATAATAAACGTAATCGGGGAAACTTTTGCTGTACTTTTTGCTCCCAAAAATGTAATTATTCCTGGACTTTTTTTGTTTCAACTTCATGAAGTTCAATGGTTGGAAAGTTGCGAAAACAATCTCCTGTAGTTGTTGAAATTGAGCGTTATCAGTTTTGCCTACGCCTACCTAAATCCCATGCCTGGGGGATCACTCCAAGTAATATCACTTGAAACAACTAGGTGTGAAAAATAATTTTGGTGAGATCCTGACTGATTGCTAATCTCTTTGGGAGGTGTTTGACTAGGGATGTGCACACTTCACATAACTTGCTTTCACATAATTGTGCAAAGTTTCAGAATAATTACACAAAATGATGCATACTTCAAGAAAATGCTAATCTGTAAATTAGTGCTATATTTTAGTACAAAATGCAACCTCATGTCAATTTTTAATGCAAGGATGCATTTTGAGAACATATGGTGCAAAAACACAATTGCTGCAAACAACAGCCACTCATGTTCTGGTTAATTGTATTGTTCCTGCACTCCCACACTATAATTGTCATGAGCAGAGGGGTATCAATCAGGATTTATAAACCACGGTTAAACACTCGATAGGGTATCCAGGAGCTTTACATGACATGGCATAATTGTTGGACTTTTGCATAAAAATGAATTCACGAAATTACATGAATTATGCCACCGTAAATTACATTTTGTCTGGTCTTAGGTTTATTATGAGAAGTTACTCAATTACCATACGTGGCAATTTGGGTACCCCCAACAAGTGTTCCCTTCTTTCGGCGTGTCACAAGTAGGCTGTGGGCGTGTCACACTGTTCTTGGTGCCTATTAAAGTGCACCAGCGGCATCTCTTCATAACCAACTTATCATAACACGATTTGTCAAACGCAACCTCCGGCAGGGATGACATTGTTTCAGGTGAAGCAGGCTCGGGAGGACCGCAACAGGCAACAGGCGTTGCCTGCCTCCGCCGCCCTGGTAGAGATGCGGAAAACAATGAACTCACCGCTTGCAAACCTGGAGCTCATGTTCTCATCTTGCCTGCTTTATTTAATAATTTCATGTGTTTTTGTTTCTGCTGCTTTGTTGACACCAGCTGCTCTCATAAGTTTGTGGAGACAAGCAAGGCCTCATATGCTGCGGGTCTGTTTCAGAAACGAAAACATGGAAAGCAGCTGCTGGGCGGAAGGATCACTAGACTCCACCAGACTTTTCATTAGCTCCTTCTGCGTGATCCAGATGCAATATCTTTGGGCCAGATCCCGAAAGGAAACACACATTTCCTTTGTGATCTGCACTTCTGCAGTCCTGGTTAAATAGCTGTCTGCCCATGTAATCCTATTCACCAGGGGAATTGATGGATTAACACCAAAGGATGTACATCCACAAATATCCGAGGGGTGTATATGGACATTTTCTCTTTTGCAGCCTTCTAGTACAGGTTGGAAACCCCAATAAGAGCGCATTCCTGCTTCATAGGGGGTAGCATATTTTTATGTGCTCCCATCATCAGCTTTCATTCATGTATTTGAGGCGTGCTTACGTGTGTGACCTATGGCAGTGACAGAGTAAATAGTCAAGGGTTTTCCTTGTGGATAATTCAGGTCATCAACATCCTTGAGAGGTCATTGCAAGAGCAATCCTTCTCAAAGCCCATTTAATGAGCAGGTGAAGACAGACACAGAGGTATTAAAGATAAAAAGAGAAACAGATAGAAGTGTGAAACATTTGAATACAAAATGACATAGGGGGTCATTCTGACCCTGGCGGTCTTGGACCGCCAGGGCCACGAATGACGGAAGCACCGCCAACAGGCTGGCGGTGCTTCAATCCCCATTCCGACCGCGGCGGTAAAGCCGCGGTCGGATTGCCGGGGCCGGTGGTCATCCGCCGTTTTTGCCCCGGCTGGGAGAATCCGCCAGGGCAGCGCTGCTTCTGACCCCCGTACCGCCAGCCTGTTTCTGGCAGTTTTCACCGCCAGGAAGAGGCTGGCGGTAACGGGTGTGCTGGGGCCCCTGGGGGCCCCTGCACTGCCCATGCCACTGGCATGGGCAGTGCAGGGGCCCCCTAACAGGGCTCCGGCCTGCTTTTCACTGTCTGCCTGGCAGACAGTGAAAAGCGCGACAGGTGCAACTGCACCCGTTGCACCGCCGCAGCACCGCCGGCTCCTGTGTTGTGGCCTCATTCCCGCTGGGCCGGCGGGCGCTAACTTGGTTAGCGCCCGCCGGCCCAGCGGGAATGTCAGAATGGGGGCCGCGGAATTTTGGCCGCCTGGCGGGCGGCGGTAACCGCCCGCCAGAGTTGGAATCACCCCCATAGTTTAGTAACAAAACAACTGAAAAATATAACAACATTTTTTAAGTAACGAGGCCATACATTGTGGTCATTACAGTAAATTGCTCAAGGTACCATTCACTAAGCCAAATCAAATCATTTTTTAAAATTGATTATTATATGAAAAAACATACAATCAAACCCAACAGAAGACAAGCCCAATAAACAGGAAAACATTGGCGATGTAACAGCGTTCCAGCCTATATGTGGGGGCCCAAGGCACAGAAGCACCCAAAGGGATGCCAGCCAGTGCGCAACATCAAAAAGTTCCATCACCACTACAGTAGCCCCAACCACAGCAGTGCAGACATGTAAAACATAAACCCAGGAACGTATATCATGAAACTAAGCATTCATAGGGTAGGAACTATCACAAAACCAACAGGGACAGAGAGCGAAGAGGGAAGGACGGGCATAAAATGGGCGTAGTAGCGCGCAACATCCAATCAGCTATGCATTGTACGCACAGCACAGTGGAAGAGCGCTGAAAATCAGAACCGCTCAGCGCGTGGGCACACATCGAATGCATACACATCTGCACTATAAAGACTCCAGAAAAGAACGCAGTGGAGCCCATATGTCCCGAGGCCGAGACCCCTCAGGAGCCAACTCCCCAAAAATGATCAATTGCTCTTGGCAATAGGAAGCGTCACGCAACCAGTCAGATCCACGAGGGGCCCGACCTCGGCCCCAGCACATAGCAACCCTATGCTTAGCCATTAGAAGAAGCAGGCCCACCAGTCTCCTATATGTCTGCTGCACCTCATTCACACATCCAAGCAGCGCCAATCTGGATGACAGGGGCAGTGCCAAACCAGTCATCTCCTCCATTATATGAATGACCTCTGTCAAAAAAGCGTGGACATCGGCGCACTCCCACGTGAGCTGGAGAAATCCAGCATCAGGGGCACGACACCGTTCACAGCACGCATCTGGGCGAAGGCCCATAGAACATAGGCCTCGTGGAGTATAGTATAGGCGATGCAGAAACTTGAAGTGAATCAGACGCAACCTATAATTGGGAGCCAAAACTCTCATGTGGGCGCAGCATCTCTGCCACTCCTCCTCTGATATAGTCACACCAAGATCCTCCTCCCAACGAGCGTTAGCCAACCCCACAACACCACCTGCTGATCCTGCATACAATTGTACAATTTAGTAATAAGCTTACGTGGCGACTGAGCACGACACAGCACCTCCAAAGCCTGGCACACCAATAGAGTATCGGAAGAACCGGAGAAACGGGCACGCAGCATGGTGCAGACACGCAAAACATGCAACCGCTGCAGAGCAGTGGCGCCACTGTCCCCAAGTGTGTCCTCTGGAGAAATCAGATGACCATCCACAAACCAGTCACCCAATACAGCTAGATTCGAATCGTGAAGTAAGTCTCACAACCTCACATCTCGAAACATCTCTGCGTCTGCAACCGAGAGACCCGGCATTGAGGGGGCAAAAGGCACACCCACTCCGGAACAATGGGTCAATGCAGTCCAAGCACGCGTGATACAGGCCACAGTGTCAATGCTGTGCGTCCTAGGCCGGAAAGGGTTCCCAAGTATACAAGACAAAACATCCGGCCACACCGCGTCAGTCTCAGGAGCAAGATGCGGTAAGTAGTGGATCGGGCGCAACCAATAATACGCAAAGTGAGCCTGAGCACGAGGTAGTAGAGCTCCAGCTAAGGGGTGGCAAGGCCACCCAGCTCAAACGGAAGTATCAGCTTCTCCCAGGCAATTCTGGGATCCGGCCATCCCAGACCAAACGTTTCAAGGCAGAGCAAAGACGTTGCATGAAACTCACTGGAAGAAGAAGAGGAAGGTTGACAATCAAATCCCCAAATTTTGGCAAGACCACCATTTTTGCAATAGCAATACGCCCAATAAGCGAGAGCGGCAGTGAGCGCAACGCCTCAACTCTGTCTTCCAGCCACATCATCGCTTTACCATAATTGCCCGACCAGAGAGTCTCCACATCACAGCACAACCAAACCCTCAGGTAACACACTGGGCCACACGTTGAACCAATCAGGTACCGGGAAGGGAAGTCCGCCACACCAGCCGCCAAAGGCATCACCACAGACTTAGACTAATTAATCGTGATCCTAGAGAAGGTACCGAAGTGCACAATTTTGTCCAACAAAACCTCAAGATTCTTCCGCGGCTCGCGAACGTACAGCGCAATATCATCAGCATACATTGATATTAATATAGGCCGCTGCCGGAACGGCAGTCCCACTTCACTATGATGTTGTTTCAGCCGCACTGCAAGAGGCTTCATGGCAACAGAAAAAAGTAACAGGGACAAAGGGCATCCCTGGCGGGTTCCCTGAGCAGCCAGAAAAGGGTCCAAAATATTCCCATTGAGGCGCAGCCTAGCGGTGGGGGCCGAGTACAGCAATCGGATCAACTTCACAAAGCGCGCGCACAGCCCAACCCTGGCAAGCAACACAAACATATACTCCCAAGCCAGCAAGTTAAAGGCCTTGGAAGCATCTAAAAACACTGCCACCGCGTCATCCTCAGCCCCAATAGAACCAGCCACAGCAAAGAACGTACACAAATTATGTGACGTGGACTGGCCTGGCACAAACCCAGATTGATCCTGCAGCACCAACTTCAGGAGCAGCGGCTGTAACCGTGCCGCAATCATCTTAGCCAAGATTTTGTTATCGATATTAATCATATAGAGCGGGCGATACGAGTCGCAGCAATATGGGTCCTTGCCAGGTTTAAGAATTGTAACAATCAAGGCCTCACGCAGGTTGCGGGAAGTATCCCGGTCTCCATAGCCTCTGCATATACCCCTAAGAGATGAGGAGCAAGAATTTCAGAATACTCCTTGTAGAGCGCAGGAGTCAAGCCATCCAGCCCAGGGGACCTGTCTCCAGGTAAATTACGAATCGCAGCAGTGACCTCCTCTACTGAAAAGGGGGCATCAAAATAAGAACGGTGCACATCATCAAACCAGAGCAGAGCATTCTCTGAAAAATAATCCTGAGCCGCAGCAGCATCCAACCCGGAAGGCTCTGCATACAAATTCGCAAAACAGGAGGAGAAAACCTTCACGACACCCTTCGTCCCAGCAACTCGATCACCCTCCGCACTATCTATTTCAGTGACATAGTTGCTGGCCCATGGCCTCCGCAGCATATTCGCGTCTGGCCCTCTCCCCCTCGCCATATCGTCTCATCAAGTGAGGCCTCCTCATACAAAGACACAGCACTCGGAAGAGCCGCAAGCACTGCACCCAACCAGTCCAGCACCAAGCGCTGCTCCAAATCTGCTATCTTCCCCTCCAGATCAGCCAATTCCCGGCATAGCATCCTCAGTACACCATACTGCTTCGAGAGGCACATGACCCGAATAACCACTTTAAAGGCCTCCCATAGAGTACCTGCGGAGCTCACAGACCCACTGTTCTCAGTGAAAAAATGTACTATGGCCTTGCGAACCTCCTCCGGAAATACCTGGTCCCGAAGTGCCCCATGCGGCAGCCGCCACATAAACGTGTGCTCCAACCCGCAGGGCACCGCCAGGACTAATTTCACCGGCAAGTGATCAGATAAGTTGCGGGCCGGATGCTCCACCGACAGCGCCCAGAGCTCCATGTCTCGTGTACCCAGCCAGTGGTCTATGCGGGACCAACTACTATGAACATAATTAACACACGTGCCCTCCTGCGCGGTTCCATGTTTTATCCGCCACAGATCCACCAGAGCACCCTCATCCATCACAGGCGACCAATGCCTTTGCCGCAGAAACATGCTACACCCTGGCCACGTTCTCATTGTCCACAACCGGGTCCAGAATCACATTAAAATCTCCACCCCAAATCACTGCACCATTGCCCAGCGACCCCACCAAACACCACACCTCGCGAAAGAACTCGGGGTCATCCGTGTTGGGACCATAGACGGACACCAGCCGACAGGCTCTATCCATCAACGTCCCACTCAACAAGACATATCTACCATTAGGGTCAGTCACAACCTTGCGCGTGCGCCACTGTAACCCCTTGCGCAGCAAAATAACCACACCACATGCGTAGCGTGAGAACACCGAACAGTGATATTCATCGATCCAGCCAGCCCTCAGCCTGCCCTGCGCAGAAGCCACCAAATGAGTATCTTGTAGCATGCAAATATCGATTTCATGACGTTTAACATAAGCGGACATGAGGAGCATCTTTCGTCCATCATTCAAGCCGCGCACATTCCAGGTGAGACAACGAACCGTTGTCATATTGTTCGACGTCATCGCAACCTCCCAGCAAAATTGAAGCACTGACCCAACGACCAAATATGCCCGCCCACAGGTAACCAACAGTGAAAGGGAAAGAAGGAAGAACACCAGGAAAGGGAAGGACAGAACACGAACAAACCCCACCCCCACCCACGCAGACCCCCCAACTGGGTCAAAGCAGTGAACCCACCCTCCATAGCAACAAGAGGCCCGTGCAAAACAGATAGATTAATATTAGGACTCATCCAAAGGGTGGGAGCCAAGCCACCCATCCCACCATCCCGAGAGGACTGGGGAAAGGAGGGCGAAGGGCCAAACATGAACACAGAACATTAGAGCGGCCGAAGGACAAGGAGCACATCTCGGGAGCCCCCAGCAGGCAAACCAGGTGTCCCTAGTCAACATTGCCGTGCCCAATCAGTCATTGTCACTCAAGGCAGTGCGCTCAGACCCAGAACCCTCCGGGCCCGAAATCTCCGGTCACTTCGGCACAGTTTTAGCAAATTTAGCCGCTAGCTTTGGGTCAGTGAAGAAAAACAGTTTCCCTTTATGCTGGACCTTGAGCTTTGCGGGGTAAACCAGAGAAAATCTAGCATCTGTCTGGTTCAGCGAGCGCTTAACCGGCAAAAAGGCACGACGCACAGCCTGAACACCGGGGGTGTAATCCGGAAAAAAATTAAGTTCAGTATTCTTGTATATCACCGGTCTCCGCTCCCGGGCCAACTTAAGGACAGTATCCCTGTCATGATAGTTTAGCAGGAAAGCTGTTATGGGACGCGGAGGAATACCAGGCTGGGGTCGAGGGCCCAGGGACCTGTGCGCTCTCGCAACCACTGGCAGCCGGGAGAGCTCTCGGGGGAAGAGTTCAGAGAGCATCTCCCTCCACAAAATCTTCCATGCGGCCCATTTCAGTGGACTCAGGCAGACCAATTATACGTATGTTGTTACGTCGAGATCACGCCTCCAAATCCTCATTTTTATTACGAATAATGTCCAATACTCGCTCCGTTTGGAACAGTTGTTACCTGTCGCCATTATGGTGGTCCTCTAGATCAGACGCCCGCGACTCCAAATGATCAAGTCTAGAGTCATGATCGTCCACCCTGGCCTTAATGCGGTCCAGATGCTTAGTCATACGGTCTAGCTTAGCATCTATGCCTGCAAGGCTACTCTTGAGATCCTGGAACATAGCCTTGACCGAGGCATCCGGGCCACCCTCTGCAGTGGGCCTGTCCCCAGGCAGAGAGGCAGAGGAACCTCCTCTCATTTTCCCACCATCGAAGATGAGCTTTGACTGTCTTTGATCGGATTTGCCCATATCCAGCAGCCTCCCTGCGTCGGCGCAGATTGCCCAGCCCCAGACAACACCAGAAGGGGTCAACTCAGAGACTTCTCACATCAGTAGGCACCACCGGAGCTCCAGGAAACCATACGAAGCAGTCCAACCAAAGCAAGAACAGGCCTCAGGTTCGTAACTCCGGTGCACCAGTCGCAGCTACCAGGCAAGTCCAAGCACCAACCAGTGCCCACAGCCAGAGTGCAAACAGAAACAGCAAAGGAGCAGCAGCCTGAACAGCCCGTCGTCCGGCAGCCCGGGCCCTCTCCAACTAAGGCCACAATTGTCCACGCTGGTCAGCCTGCCAAAAGATCCTCAGGGGACCCGAGAACCAGCCACACTAAGGATTCCACTGACCCCTACAGTGCCGATGTCTTGAAGTCCAGTCCCTCCGGTCCGATCCAACCGGCAGCAGCCACGCAATTGACAGGGCGCGCCACCCGGCCCCCACCGCAGCCGGCCCACTCGGCGTGCAGACAAGGCGGAGGGCCCCGCAGGCCGGCCCCTCCTCACCAACCACTCGGGGAGAAGCTAGCCTGCAGCACCCCCGCATCACGGCCAGGCCCGGGGCCAAATCAATTCTTCTAGGCCCCAGACCGCGCCGCAAGGATCCAGTCGTAGGCGGGCTAACCAGGGAGGCCTCCTTTCACCGGCCCTACCCATAGCACCGGGTCGGAGCCGCAACGCTCCAGCACCCCAACGACGGCGAGGCCACGGTCCGATCTGACCGCCGGTCAGGCCTCGGGAGGGAGGCCCCAGCGCCCCCCTCCAACTCTCTACAGTGCCACAGGGAACGGCGCAGCCCGACAGGGCCCGCCAGCCAACTCAGCGAGGCCAGGGGCGGCGCAACCTCCAAAGCCACAGGCCTCACCCACCAGCGAGGTCCGTCCCCAGGGAGCTGGCGGCGAGAAACAAAGCCTGCGGCTCACACGGGGACCACCACCGAGACCGGAGGCAGCACACAGGTCTCCAGGGGCCCCCGGGCCAGCGCAGGATACAATCGGCCACTCCGAAAGGAGAAATAAAGGATTTAGGCCCAAAGCCCGGCAGAGCCACACAAAGTGACGGCCATCTTGCTGAAGGCTAGGCCCCCAGAGACCCAAGAGGTTAATAATGGGCTACGCAAGGAGCACTGAGTGAGCAGCAATCTTGTGGTGGATAACACATTTCCAAAGTGCCCTTGTCGGTGCTAGTTCTGGTTAATGTAGGATTAAACGGAAAAGGGTTAGAGAAGAAAAACGAATGGGGAATGAATGTCTGAGAGATGGTCAGGTTGTGAGAATCATTTTAGATGGTTACCTGTTCATTGCAAGGAAAATAACGTTTGTGTTCATGATTTTCAATTCACTAAGAAAAATTACCTCTTGTGTACTAATCAGGCTTTTAATTCAACTGTGCGCCGAGGTCGCAGGAGAACTTCTGTGAGTCCTCTGATTCCACTATTTACAACGTAGTCACTGCTTAGGTGACCCCTAGTACAGCTTGTGGGGTATCTACTGTGTACATTGACTGACTGTTCCTGTCTCCCACGCGTCGGGGCAGGGTCGGGGTCAGAGGAGCAGGTGCACAAAGCCCTTCGAAGTGCTTAGCGAATGACCAAACGCTACCTAGTCCGCTTGCCTGGTGAAGTAGCTCCCTCTGCTGGACGAGGAGGACATTTCACTCTGCGATAGTCTTGGAGGAGAAGTGTTTCCTATGCAAAGTTAAATGCGGCACAGCCAATTTTCTGTTCTAAATTTGACTATTCTGCGTTCTAGCTTGAGACCAAAGAAGGTCAAAAGTGGGAGTTTGCATATTAGAATGAGTAAACCTATTGCTTTTGCAAGTGCATCGAGTCTAGTTCAAGACGCCCGATTGTGAGATGTTGGGGCTGGGTTGGTGTAGACAGGGATGGTAACGAGCGAGGGCTTTGCCAAATAGAGGGGTGGGAAGGCTAAACTAGAAGGGAGGGAAGGACACGTTGGAGAGTGCGAGGACGAGAGTCAGGCAGACAGCGCGAGCGAGGAACAGAGCGAGTGCATGAGAAACGGAAAGTAAAGAGAGAGTGCGGGATAACTAAAGAGAGAGAGGGAAAGCGAAGAGAGTGAAAGAGACAGTGAAGGGAAGATGAGAAAGAAAAACTACATATGTTGTAAGGAAGCCAAACAGAAGAAAATAGACAGTGAGAGTGAGTGAGAACGAGAGCCATGGAGAAATGTAGAGGGATAGAAGAGAGTTGGATATTTAAGGGCACAGGGAGAAAGTAAACCACAAGAGAAAAAAAGATGCTGTGTAGTAAAGGCCTTTCAGAAACTCCGCTGGGGTGAAAGCGGCGGTAATCATGCGCCTCGGCTCTTTCAGCCCAGGCGGCATTTGATAGGTATATCTGATGGCGTGTCTTTTGTCCTCTCTGGCTTGCTGTACTGGTGCTGAACTCGTGACCTTGCGCTCCCTCTGTCTGCGACCTTGTGTCAAAAGGCACTTTGTCTGGGCTTTCATTGAACGCCTCACCGCGGCTCCCCGCGGGACCGAGGGTCACACAGTGATTCTTGGAAGCGCTGTCCTCTCACAGAGACCGAGATATCGCTCGGCGTGGGGGGTGAGAGCTGACCTTCCAACGTGCTGCCATCCTCACAGGGGCGAGCACCAGGCCCACTCCAGACATTGCGGTGACGATGGATTTGCAGCTTTCTAGTGGTTTACCATGAATGCAGGAGTCGGGCATTAACAGGCAGTGCATTGGTGCCAACCAGAATTACGGGTACAGCGCGCGGACGTCCACGGGGTCGCTCAACTTGTGTCAACATAGAGCCTGGTCACGTGCCTCCAGGCGCGATGAACGTGAGCCATTGAACGACGTGAGGCCACCCCAGGCCCACAGGGGCATACTCCACCCTATCATCGCTGGGATACTTGTATCACAAGGACAACTCTGAGGTCGTAGCGTGAGAGAGTCACAGCGCCTTGATCCTTCTCTCAGTGTACAACTGGGCCAGAGGGACATCTGCCAACACGTACACGGTGCTACTGGCGCAACACAAGAGCATCCCAGGGCCAAGGAAGAGCCACACAGGCACTGTCCAGTGTAAGCAAACTACTGGAGCAACACAAGCATGCCTGCTGAGACTACCAAGAGCCACTCACACAACGTCGTAACTGTAAACAAAGAATTGGAGCAGCACATGAATGCGTCCTGGGCCTACACAGAGCCACACTTGCAATGCCCAAAGAGTAAAGAAACTACTGAGCGACACAAGTACATGTCCTGGTTCTTCGCAGAACCACTCGGGTATTTTCAGAATTGTAAGCAAACTACAGCTCAAGAATGCCTCCAGATGGTGCCTACAGAGAGCCACACTGGTGATGTCGTCTGCACAAGAACACCTCATGGGTCTGCGCAGACCGACATAGGCCTTGTTGAATGTGTAAACAAACCACTGGTGCAAAACAAGAAAGCTTGCTGGGGCTTTGCAGAGCCACTCGGGATTGCCCAGAGTGAGAGCAAACTACTGGGTCTAGACAGAGCCACACAGCATTGTCCACAGTAGAACCCGACTACTGGCGCAATGCAAGAATGCCTCCTGGGCCTAGACAGAGCTACACAGGCATTGCCCAAAGTGTAAACAAACGTCTGGAGCAATACAAAATCACATACAGAGCCAACACAAAGCCAGCTATGCCTAGTCAAACTGGTTTACAAACAAGTGGCACAATACATTAGTTTGTCCGAAGGCAATGCAGAGCCCCAAGGCATTGTCCAATTTAAATGAAGAACCTGGTGCAATAAAATACATCAGCAGGGTCGGCACAGAGCCACACAACATTATTTAGAGTGCAATCAAACAACTGCACAATAAAAGATGATTTCCAGGATCAATACATTGCTACATAAGCCCACTTCCTTATGTAAGCAGACTACTAGCATTGTAAAATACCATCCCCATTGCTGGTTACATAGTCTCACTGGCCTTTTCCATCGCGTAAACAAACTACTGGCACAGAAGAAGTGCCTCTCAAGAGCCAACACTGGCTGGTATTATCCTGCCTCGGCCAGATCCACGGTCAACACAGAGCCATGTGGACATTTTTAAGTGTGTAGTCAAGCACCTGGTACAGTCTCCAGAGTAAACAGAGATACTAAAACTCGTATCGAGAGAGAGAGAGAGAGATTCTGGTACTACAAGATAGCATCTGTAGACCCTTCACTAGGCCCCCACAGAGCTACGCGACCCCTGAGTCCAGTCCACTCATGGCTGAAGCTCGTCTTCGAGCAGACACAGCTGCCCCTCTTCCCGGTCGACTAACAACTGCCCCCTACCTAGAATGTTCTGAACTTCAGCCAGTGCACTAGTGCTACAAGGTAACTTCTGGTCCGGGGGCAGCGCTGTGTAGAGCTATCATTAAATACATGGAGTAGTCTCATGCGGCACGGGCTCTGTGAGGTACTCTTTATAGACGCCTGGCTAAGCGTTGTCTCTCGTGCCTTTATTCTCATTGGCTCATCGGCCCCCAAGGAGCGCGAGGCAGCGGGGATCAGGCCGGGTGGCTGAAAGCCCATTGAGATTTGTGTCCTTTATGGGTTCACCCTGGGCAGCCACATGACAACAGGTCCAACTATTAGCCTGAATTTCCATTGGAGGAGGTGAGCAGGGGCGGGAAACATGATATCCTCCATTCAAAGCGGCTCTGAAAACAGGAGCTTGTGTTGTCTGCACTGACAGGAGCGAGCGTTATTGGATCCTGCTCGGAGCTGTAAACAAAGCACTGCAAGGTTAGCACGGGCAGCAATAAATATGTATTCTGCTGGGATAGGCTGGGAACGCACGCGCATTATCCCTATCAGATCTCAAACCCATGTGCGGTCCTTCCTCAGAACATCTTATTGACTACTGTTAGGCAGGGCCACTGGATTTATGCGGCAGAGTAAGACTACGTTATGCACAAGAGAAGGGAAATGATGTGGCCTAATGCAGCACATTTTGTGAAGTATTCATTTTTTTGCAATTTTTTCATGTCAACACCATTTGGGCAAAGGTTTCATCTAATTAGTAACAGATTAGCATCCAAATACAGTTTTAAGTTACTAAAAGATGACCAGATAGCCTTTGCACAGGGCCTTCCACTGTGCAGCAAGTCACTTCGCAGCAATTTTAATAACTTTTGATCCATTTGAGCTTGAAGGCAAAATTGTTTTTGTTGCAATCTACGGATTATGCAACAGATGGTGGATTACGTAGCAAATGTTGTAATTCCATAACTAGGCAGACATTGCCATGGATGTGGATTTTCAAAATTCCAGTAGATGTTTTATTAAGGGACTGTTCAAGCTAGCTCGTTATCAGAATACTGTTTACATCTGAGTTAAAAATTCAGGCCTCAACAATTCTACTTGCCCACTCATTATGGTAGCCAGATTTTATCAAGGCGAGCAATTTTTAGGGACTACTGGCCTTTCTGGCAAGATGACAAAGAACAGGTGTTCTATTCTGTTCACTCAGAAGGTGGATGAGCAATAAAGATTCCTTTAAGTCTTGTTTTTATCTTGTCACATTTGCTCTGCATTCAAAGAAAGAGGTCAAATGTCAATTTATGTCTTCCTACAATTTGCTGCTCATTTTATCCTGGATAGTGGTGTTTGAAGTTTTTTTGTGAATGCAAAGTTAAAGTATTTTCTAAAGTAAACTGTGCTGTACATAGTGAAGTGGAAGGCTGTCATATATCATTGTTGTACTCACATACACCATTTAAATAGCTTGTAAATGAACTGTACAAATAATTCACAATATATTTCAGTAGTTAGGAAAACACATATGTTGTAATCCTGTGTGATGGAAACACGGATTTTAATAGGATAAAAACAAATGAAAACATTTTACTTGGTGATGTACAAATGATAAATATTTTTGCTGAAACCCAATTTTCACACATTATTGTTTATATGCTAAAAGGTTTTCTCAGTAAAAGTTTATGTTAGTGGAAATGTTTGTGACCATTTCAACGGAGAATATGCTGTCTGTAAATGACAAAGCGCTACTGCATCATGCTTAGTAACATAATTAATAAAAACTGAGTTTTTAAACATGAACTGAGAAACATTCCTGCTTCTGCCTTGACGACGCCGCTATAAGTAAACTAAGAGCCAAGTCAAGAATCACGTGTATGGTATAAGTGGGGTAGATTCTTATTGTACATGGAGCAAAGGTTTAGTGTATCAGATCAAACAAAAGAGTTTTTTTATTCAACAGGAATGCTGAATTCACATATTTAATGGTGTCCTCATATCAGACAATTAAGAAAAAGGTGACTCTGTAAAATAAAATATTTGCCTAGGATCACACAATTTGAGACCAGTTAACAGGTCAACTACATTACCATTAGGATGAGTAAATTATTAAAGTCACTAGTCCTGCAGGTCTGGTAACATTCCTATGATTTTCTGAGGCCTGTAAATATCGTTTACAAGCATATTGCACCTTTGGGTGTAGATTTTGTATTTTTAAATGCAACAAGCTATATTTTATGGCAAATTATATTTAGGGTACTATATTTCTGTCCACTGATATTTTAGTACTGATATTCTGGCGCCATACCCAGAAAGGTTTCCTACCTTTTTCCAAAATAAGCTCATCTGGATAAGTTTTGGGGTACCAATGACTTGTGGTGAGTGACTACTGAGGTGTTGAGCACAATTTGTTTTCAGCTGGTGATAATAGGTACACATTTGTGCACACAGTTTGCACCTTTTTGTTCTGTACTTTCAGTGAGCAGTGCTCAGTTTTGCAACCAGCGTGTTTCTGGTGGCAAAACTTAACCGCAAACACAAATAAGCAGACTTGTACTGAAATTTTGCAGAGCTCTAAAAAACAGAGCACTTGAGATGGGTGAAATGTTTGGGCTGCGCCAGACTCTAAGGAGCGTGTATAAGTTCTTCTTGCAGCAGCAGGAAGGTGTCAATATCTAATGTACAGTGTCAAGCCAAGGTTCTAGAATAACAAAACAGAGCGATCCGTATGGTTGGGGCCGGGGAAACACACCGATTGAACCCTGCAGAAAGGAACAGCACAGAGGAGAATCTTTTCACTGCTCTGGGCTATTTCACGTGCTATAAGGCATCTGTCTAAATGCAGTTCTTATTGCAGTCTGTATAGAGCCTTTATATCACCTCCTCTGATGTTAGGTGGCATAGGGCCCCTATATACATTCCTGTGCACTTTTGTTCAGGGTATGTGCTCTCCGCCTTGAGGATGTATAGAGTCGTTATCTCGCCTCTTCTGTACTGTTATTTAAAGCGCTATAAGGCCTCTACATATCTGTAGGCTCTTATCTCAGGTTGTTCATGGCTTTCTTTTACTCACCTCTATGTCTTTATTTAAATTGGCATAGACTTCCCATATTCTCACCACTGTGTTGTTGTTTCAGGTTTTAGAGAGATTCATATGGCTTCCTTTGTACTCATATTTCAGGAGTTCTAAGGCCTTTTTAAACTCCCCCCACACACAACACCCCCACCCCGCGCACTGGAGCACAGAAGCGGGCGTTCGATGAGGTGGTGTGGTCTAAGGATGAGTGGCGGGTCAGCCCTTTGGAAGGGGGCTTGCCTTGGATGACGTCGGTTGGACAGTTATGCACCACGAGGAGTCTGAGAGCCGGAATGAGACAGATCCCACTCGTGACAGCTGCAGCGGGCCACGGCTTGCTGATGAGTACGTTTTCCCTTTCTAAGCGCTCTGTAGACTTTGCCTGGTTTTCAGACGGAAAGCAGAGTGAGGGTAAACACGAGGCTCGTCCCCAGACAGACAGCTGTCTGCTTTTATCAGCAGTAATATTGCAGAGGGGAGCTCTGCTCCGGCTCTGGATAAACAGAGATTATGAGGGTCCGTGAGGCTTCGAGGCAGCTTTTCATCTGATATTAACTTTTTAATGGGTCCCACTGGTTCCACGTCCCCGGTGGCGGACAGATTTTGGACCTTGATTCTATTAACCTTTTTACTGTGAGGCCCTGAGAGTGTTTCTATTTATTGGGAGACCCCCGAGATCTTGAAGAGATTACAGAAGACCCCTAGACCCTTGCTCTGTGGCCTAGATTCTGCATAAGAGACACAGATGAAAGAAACATGAGCTGATGTAATTACCATTGCTCACCAGGAACATCCTTCTAATGCCTCTGGTGGAAAGCGCCTCTCTTTCCCACTGTTAAACCTTTAATCTCCTTTCTGTTAACTGTTCTGCTTTTCCTTATTTCGTACTTTTTATATTTTTTTGGTCTCTTTACACATAGCTGTCTATTCATTGCTTCCTTTATCAGATTTCCCAACAGTTCAACCATCTCACCAATTCTTTCTTGTTGTTTTTCCTTTCGTTGCCATCTTAGTTACTTTTATTTTTTATTTTCGGCATCTACCTCTCCTTTTCCTCCCTCCTTCATCCCTTCTTTTCTCTCCCTTTCCGCTAATACCAGTTGATGAAGAAAAGTAATACATTAGCCGAATCGTCATCTTGAGGGCCACGATGAAGTGTTGTGTGGTATATCTCTGCAGGTTCCTTTCCCTTCCCTTGAAGAAATGTAATTGTTACAGAACCGTAGTTGACAATAGGGATCTGCATGTTGAGAAACGGTAGTTTTTCCTGCTGACCTCGCTTTTTACACATCACCAGTAAACCCAGTTGTCAAGTGTAGCTATAGCATTAAGTGGGGCGGGGCCCCCCGGTCTCGTCCTGGTTGCAATGATAAACGGAGATTGCACCGGGTACCTATAGGGCCCTAGATTGACGTCTTTAATTCTACTAGCAAATAACTGATCGAGTTCTGAACAATGTATGTTAAAACATTAAGGTGATCTATATCAGCGGGTTTGTCCTTGTTTCGATTTCACGCTGTACTTAATCTTACACCTAAATACCAGTCCGGTGGCACATTGTAGGGACCACAGAAAGTTAGTTTGCATGTTTAAGCCACGCCCTTGAGTAAATATGCTACTTCTTTTAGAGACCCCTCACGTTTTGCATTCCACTTAAATCCCTGAGTGTAGCAAGCTTTGTAAGGTGAGGAGCCTGAAGCAGGGGTATACAATGATGTGAACATAGTCACACAATATATAGAGGGGAGGCGCTGGGAGTCCGGTCTCTAGGTTCCACAGCTGACCACTGAGGTGCTTTTATTGCGGGGCGGGGGCTGGGGGGACTGGCAAAAACAATCCTAATTCATGCTGCTGGTCTCCCTCTCGTTGTCTGCTGTTGTGTTTACATTTACCTCTGCCACTTCCCGAGTCCTGGCTCATGTTCACCTCTGCTCTGTAGAGTGATTTTTAGCTCCAGCCCTCTCCCAGCTTTCCCTTCTATAAAAGCTTCATGTTTTGCGTTTCCTGCAGGGATTTTGAAGCCCCGCCCCCCCCCCCCCCCCAAGCAGTGTTTCCGGCGCAGTCCTTGTGTGTGATATCTTTGTTGCATTGTTTCCATGGCGATGGGATGTGTGTTGGAGAACACACACGCAGATGTAAGCATGGTGTTGCGGGGTAGACGGCTGCGGTGGAGCACAACTCGGGAGACGCATCGAGCCTAAGTCTTGCCAGAGAGAAGTTTTCAGCACCTGGACAGCTCCCGACACCTGAAAGCGCGCGCACAGACACACCTGCAGAGGCACGCGCTCGCCAACACGCTCGCACGCGCACTGAATGTGGATACACACAAAATGTCGCGCCAAGACACTGTGTACACACCCAGGCATGTAGACCGAGGCATACAGTTGTGGCTTGGTCAGGTGGTAGAACTTACATTTCTATCTCCAGCATCGGGACTTCAGTCCTAGGGCCCATGCGCACGTACACACTATCGGTACATAAATCTACAACCACCTACATACCTGCACCTGGAAATAAGCATAGGCTCATTTGAAACGACGTATGCATAGCAGCTCTAACTCTTTTTCTTTACCAGTTGTGTTTTCTCTTTGTGCCTCCGAAGCCCAGAACAACACAAATAAACAAACATGCAGTAGGCGCTAACTGGCATCATTAAACAGCCTGCGGTTTTGCAGACTGGATATCTAAGACACACACACATGCTCAGCGTGACACACAGGGATGTAAATATATGCAGAACAGAACTACCTGGCAAGTTTCCATGCCTACGGAGCGTAGAGCCGCACACGTGGGAGAGGTGCTGTGCTTAAGGGTACCGGCGCTAATTTACTCTACTGTCACCGGTGTGTGTGATTACACAAAATGATTTAAAGCGTTCTGCAGTTTCAAACCCCCATAAGGGGCACAGTCGCAGCTGAGCGCCCAGCAGGCAGGGTGCGGCGTAAGCACACTGTACCCCGATCCGAAGACACCCACAGAGACGCCTGTGGGGCCTGCGCACCACTGCAGCAAAACAGACACACTGTGCACACTCCCAAGAAGACGCGCACAGAGGCACAGATAGGAGCTGTGCGCCGGAAGCAGTAGTGCTCACAGTGTGCACACACCGGGGAGACTCACAAGGAGGCACAGACAAGAGCTAGACACTGCAAGCAGTAGTGCTCACATTGGACACACATCCGGATAGACGCACAGAAACGCAGACAGGAGCTGGGCACCGGAAGCAGTAGTGCTCACAGTGTGCACACACCCGGGGAGACTCACATATAACCAGTGCTTGAAATGGAAAAATTAAAAGTGCAGGTACTGTGTGCCAGAGTACCTGCTTGTTTCCGAGAAGTGCCGGTACTCTCCAATTAAAAGTATTACGTTTTTCTTGAGATTTGCCGGTACTCTCCATCTCAAAATAAAAAAGTGCCGGTACTCAGTACCGGACAGTACCGGCCCATTTAAAGCACTGCATATAACTATGAACATAGACAGGAGCTGGGCACCGGAAGCAGTAGTGCTCACTCCATGCACGCACCTCGGAGACTCGCATATAGCCACAGGCAAGAGCTGGGCACCGGAAATCACCCTGTGCACCACTATAGGGCGAAAGCTGCAGCCAGCAAAAACAGACACTCGACTCTCATCCTGGCAACAGCAATGTTGTTCCTGTCTTCATTTCACGTTGTATTTACTCTTGGAGTTCCTAAAAGTATTAGATTTTTTCAGGATGCTTTGTTCTTCAGTAATTTTCATGCAACACACTACTCACGATTAGTGCATACTGTGCAAAGAGCTGTCTGTTTATCTGTGTGAGTTCAGGTTGTGGGTAGGCGTTTGTAACAGGCCACAATAGAGAGCTGTGGAGTTCAGGTCGAAGACAGAGCACATTTTTACAGTGCCTGACGGTGGGGCCATAAACAGGTTCAGTATACCTGCTCATCCAATCCTTGGCCTCTCTGCGGGGTGCAATGGTCAGATGTGCAGCTGTAAGTGTAATTCTGTGTGGAAGTGCGTGAGCAGGTACGCAGCTGTTGACACTGAAGGCGAAAGATAAAGAAGGGCAGTGCCTACACGTGAGTGGGTGTGTAGGGGGAGGTGGGGAGAAGGAGATACAAGAAACCGTGCAGAAAAGACAGAAAATAGGGCGCTGAAGAGGAAAGAGATACGTTGTGACATGCATAGATGGGGGTTTCAGAAGCACATCAGAAGAAAAAGGGTATCACTGTCTCACGAGAGACTGTAGAAGACAATGGCACGAAGAGGAGGGTGGGTGTTATTGGGTCACTCTGAAGAGCATTATCCCTTCCTCACACCTAGTCATGTTTTAGTCGCAGTCCTCTTAAAATGTTTAAATTACTTTATATGTGTTTGTTTATATGTATATATATGTATATATATATATATATACATATATATATATATCTGTAAATATATAACAGACTTGCACACAGTCTTCATGACTGCCCATTGTAGGTGGCCCGTCACTTTTATCTGAGGGCCCTAATGTGCCCCCCTAAAAATCACTTCTGAAATACACCACTGTGCGCAGAGTAGGCACTATACACCCAGTCACAGGCTGGGCACGCTGTGATTCAGTACAGACAGACGACACACAGCCATGAGCTGGGCACCACAATAGACAGTAGTCAAACTGTGCAAATACCTGTGGACACACATGCACACCGAGCCACAGGAGCCGAGCACACAGAGTGGCAGTACACACACATTCTGCACAGATGAGGTTGCTTGCGGAGTCCCAGACAGGAGGGGGGCACTGGATGGTGTAGTGCTCACAGCATACCGATCCAGCGACACACACAGGCGCTGGTCACCAGAAGGAAGAGTGCTCACCAGTAAATGAGCAGGGATGCCATGGGCCCTGGTGCAAGCAAGGAAATGAGTCCTGTGACTGCTGTTGGGTTAGTAAATATAGCATTGTCATGGTCAATGGGCCCCTCAGGGCTTTGGGTCTGGTGCACTGTACCTACTGCACCAATGTTAGCCACATTTCTGATGCTCACTCTGCATAAAAGAGTATCCTCAGAGGTTTGTGCCTCCCGTGCATGGGCTGGGCGCACAGATCTACACTGGGATTCTGCCAGGGTCTGAACGTACAACGTTACAAACCAGACACACAGTGCACAAAGTTGAGAATACACATGAACAGAGTTACTGTCAGGAGCTACGCACACGAAGCTGCGGAAGAGATGTATTACATATAGAACAGAGGACACTTTGTTAGCCACTAAAAGGAATGGCACATGCAGTGGTGGAACACAGGTGCACTCTACATAGAGGTGATGTCACACTACACAAAGGGGCCTGACTTCAGTCTCAGGATTCTACAACACTGAGTTTCAGGATTCTACAACACAGTATCCATGCGCTCAGTCACAACAAAGGCTAAGACGTGCACACTACAACGATTTACACATGCATTTCCTGTGTTTTTTTTTTATTTGACGCTCAATGTGTTGTTATTTAAAGATGTGAAGTACGCAAGAAAAGCCGTGGCCTAAGAGGCTGGGTGGTGGCTCAAGGGCATTGCTTACATGCATTCTTTGGCTACAGGTTGGTCCTGTAGCTTTGTGTCTACAGGCCTAGACATTTCATCACAGTATAGGAAAAGGGAGACCTGAACAACACACGAGAGGCAGAAGCTGCCCTTCCTCCTTCAAGAGAGGGATGATGACTTTAATTAAAGCCTTAGGTGAATGTCCAGTTAGAAGCGTTGTGGGAGGGTAGTTAACCTAAGTTTTGCACCCAGGTGTGAGCGCTCTGTGTTACCCCCAGTATGGAGGAAAAGGTATTATTGGCTACCAGGTCTTAGGAGGGTGGTTCAAGTGTGTGTGTGTGTATGTTTGTGTGCCTGGTATGTGTGCACCTCCATCTATGATTAAGTGTCATTCTGTAGCAGGTCTTGGGAGAGTGGTTAAAGTGTCTCTGTACATGTATGTGCATGGTATGTGTGTTTCCCCATTTATAGATAAAGATGTCATTTGATACCAGGTGTTTGGAGGATGGCTAAGGTGCATCTGTTCATGTGTGTGCATGTTATGTGTGTATCCCATCTATAGATAAAGGTGTCATTTGATGCCAGGTCTTGGGAGGGTGGTTAACGTGTTTCCATACGTGTGTGTGTTCATGGTATGTGTGCATCCCCATCTGTAGATTAAGGTCTGATTGGGTACCAGGCCTTCAGAGGGTTGTTAACGTGTGTCCGCATATGTGTGTGCATGGTATGGGTGCACCCCCCATTTATAGATAAAGAGGTTATTGGGTGCTAGGCCTTCATATGTACATACAAATTAGGATGAGAAGTCTAGGCGTGTGCTTTATGTCACACGTTCAGCATAATTTATTTATAATAAGTATTATGTGGCGGTGTCAATATATTATCATCCCTATAATTAATTTCAAAATGCATAAGTTATAAGATATGTTGTTAGCCTTGTATTCATCGGGAGACTAAATGCACGGGAGGAAGTAGGGAGGACAAACCTGCATTTCAGAAGACCTGGGATGTTCTCACTGTCCATGAAAATTCATATCTTAGGAAGAGGGATACATTGCAGTTAAAAAACGTGCAGCAAGCATAATGTCTGTTTGGCCATACTTCAGAAGGGCACAGGAAGACCAATTTCTGACAGAAGTGATTTGGCCTCAGGCTAAGATGTCCAACAACACTTTCCTCTCATGTTGAATCCTTCCAAAACCGAAGAACCCAATCTTTGGGAGAGACAGGTATCATTCTGTGTTGAGGGTGCCTGGGTCATCAGTCCTGAAAGGATGAAATGGAGTTCAAGAGAATTCCCCTCCATGTGGCCAGATGCTTCATGGTTCCAGTCTGGGTAGACTTGGCGGGCTCCCTGGGTTCTGCCCTTGGATGTAGGGTCTCATATTAACATTAGCACTCTACTGGAGGGGGTGGGGCATTAGGTGAAGCCCCTCTACCCTTTCAGAAGTAGGAATACCACTCTCAGCTTTCCGGCAGCTGCTAAACACTTGGGCCCATATTGATACTTTTTTAGCGCCGTATTTGCGTCCGTTTTTGACGCAAAAGCAGCGCAAACTTGCAAAATACAATTGTATTTTGTAAGTTTACACCGTTTTTGCGTGCTGTATGCGCCATGACCTATTTCTCTACCGTCTCTGGTTCACTGCCGGATTACCTTAGACATCAGTTTGTGCATGGTTCTTAATGAAATGACATGCTAAGCAATGTACATGTTCATTTTTATATCAGGAAGTCTCCCACCTTTATCAAACGCTAACATTTCAAGGGTCGTTTACAACATTCATGTTCCTATTACCTTTAATATTATTTCATTGAATCTCCCCATTTAATTTAATGCACTGTCCAGCTGTGATGAAATGTTCATTGCAAAAATTAACCCAAGTCTGTGTCAAGGGCAGCAGGACAAAACAAGTAATTTATTTTAAAACTGTTTATTTTTTTAATCAGAAGGAAATCTAGCTCACTTATAGTCGAAAACCTCTGTCAAGAAATACACACATTGTAATCCAAATTTACTTTAGAAATGTACAACAGCATTCCAATGTTCATTTTTCTATCTAGTTACTTCAAGGGCCTACTTCAAAGTAGCTTTGATCCTAATAAAAATAAATTATATTTTAATTTTGAAAATGCTTTAATTTGTTTGCTCTATTTTGCCCACCAACACACTGGTGTAATATTTTCTCCAACACCATACAGAATGGTTAGTTGCAATTACTCAGTTAGGCTTCTCTACAGTCACCCAGGAATGGGCTCATGTGCTTTCTCTTTCATGTTTACTCACCAGTCTCTTCTCCTCTAACTCTCCTACCTCCTCCTCTGCTCTTCTTCCATTTGCCTTTCTATTATCCCCTGTGCTTTCTTTTTGCCCCTTCTCTCCTCTTTTTATTCTGATTTCCTATCACTCACCTTTTCTTGTACCTTTCAGTTTATCCACCACAAGCTAAATAAAGTCCACCATCCATCGTCTAAGAGTAATTGGTGCGGAGGTCGAAATCACCCCGGCTAGGTTGGCAGGACAGTCAGATGCGAGCAGGGAATGCTAATGGGGGGTTTTGGGGGTCTATGTTTATAAAATGAATGTCTGACCTAAAATGGTGGATATTGCTCTTGTCTAAGCTATTGTGATGGACATTACTCTTCCTAAGGTTCAAGTTCGATTTGCTGGGGCTACAACTTTTACCAGATGAACACAGGCAGAACATATCAAGAACGTTTTAGCTTTACCAGCAAGGGTGGGCCTGGATGTGCCAAAAGCTGTTCTGTAAAAGGTACATAAGATAGAGTGGGTGTAACTCACATAATTTGCTGTAGCATAAATACATGAAATTACAACAAAACTACACAGAATTAAGCAAGGAGTGCACCCCTGCATTTAGCACTTTTTAAAATGTAAATTACACCCTTGCGCCTAAAGAGGACTCAAGAATGCATTTTGGGCTAATAAAATAGCTCTAAATGCAACAGAACAGGAAACAGCAACAATCATCAGCTGCTCTTGTTCTGTTGTAGTAGGCATTGTGCCTCAGTTTACTCTAAATCACGCACATGGGCATAATCACATAATCTTTTGTAATTTTGCATCACAAGAGTAACAGCTTTTAGTGGCAAGTCACACTTTTTTAGAGTTCTAAAAAAAAAATAAGTGTGTGGATTACTTGCAAGTATGAATGACTTGGTGGCAATGGCATCCTTTAGGGTATACATTGCGTTTTCATCACCATGTGCAGTAATAGCCGACCCCTTTTTAATGGTGATGCCAGTGCTTACTTTGAAAATAAGAGTGCCGGTGCCTGAACCTCCTGCTCAGAAGTTTGTGTGCAATTAAACGTCAGCCTCCTTAATTCACTACCAGACACTCCCTGCACCTTTATCTGAGGCTTGCATGTTCCTGCTTTCTCCTTCCTGATGTTTTTTTTGTCTTTGTCATCTGCCCTCTTTTCAAATTGTGTGTTTTTCCCTCTTCTGCTGTTGGTAGATATCTGAGGTGGAAAAAAAGTGCTGGCCATCATAAATAAGTGCCGGCCATCATAAATAATTGCAGATGCGCACCCCTTCACCCCCCCAACACCTTCCACCCAAACCCTCCCCCGCTCCTGGATTACAACCACAAAGAATTTATGTAACCACTACCGTCTCCTAAAAACTTTACATTAGGGGACAACCCCCTAGTGACAGTCTGCTTGTCTCTGAGGTTGCAACATATATAGTTATATAGTTATATATAGTTGCCCTCGAAATAGACTATACCATGTGTAGTTTACTTTGTATATGTATGTTATATATGTTATGTGTTTAAATACCAAATGCCATGCAACAGAAGCTTTTTGAGCCATTCTCTGCCTTGCAAAAATACTTCTTGAAATAAAATTGGGAAAGGAATTAAACCACAAAGAAAGAATTAATCACGTTTCTTTGTTATTGTATAAATAATTGATCCCGTCTTACTGACCACTGCTCTTTGTGTTTATGTTACTGGACCCAGGTCAAGTACGGGTTATTGGGTTTCCCTCTTTTGTATACAACAATGTCAAATGACGTCAGGGGTTAGAGTAAAGGAAGAGAGCTTGTGCTACCTATTCCAAAGTCTTCCTTCACATGAATTTAGTATTTGCCGAAGCAGCGTTCGGTCAAACTAATGAGAAGGCTACTGATTAACAAGTTCGTTCTTAAGACATAGGGGTATTTATTGGTCTGTCTTTCAAGGTATCTCACTATTTGTCTGTCCTTCCCTCTGCCCGTCTGTTGTTTGTCAAGCTCATTCTATCCCTTTGTCTATGTGCTGGTGTTTCCTTTTCCCCGTAACTCTTTACAGATCTCTTCCTTTATCTTCTTGTCTATTTCTGACTATCTAACTCCGTCCCTTGATCTTCCTGCTTGTCAGGAATCTCTCATTCTCTTTGTGTTCACCTATGTTTTTTTTATTTCTACCCCCATGTGTATGCTTAACCTTCTCTTTTCTTCCACTCTCCAGTTGTCTACTCCCCACTGCATCTGCTAATCTCTCCACCCATTCATCCGCCCTTCCTCAGCAGTACGTGGCTACAGAAGAGGGTCAGCATTTTCATCACTGAGCGTGGGTGTTGTGATAACCACATGGCATGTCTACGGTCCACTGCATTCCTGAAACAGCACAACACCATTAGAGTGCAGAAAATAGTCCCTTGGGGTCTCTAGAAAGCTGAAAAGTTGAAATTACAATGTAAACTGTTTGTGGCCATTAGACAAATTAGAGCGGCTCATTCAACCTTAGGCGTGTGGCGGCCACAGACATAAGGGGAGGGACTAGCACATCACCTGCTAATCAATAGAAACATAATGTAACTCAAATCAATAAAACAGCATGAATGGCTTATAATAACATTGCACTGACATTAGATTGCAATCGCCTATCTACTGCCCCCAGACCACCAGCTGACGGGACCATGTGATGCTCAAGTGCGATCTGTTTTAAGTCAGGGAAAGACACCAGGAGGGGAGGCTGCAATTATGCCATTACCTTGTGTCAGGGTACCGAGGATGATGAGCACCATAATCCCAGCGTAGAAAGGCTTTCCTTTAACCACTGATGCTGATAGAGGTGAACACACTGGTGGTAATGTCAGGGCCAGGTATGCAAAGGGAAGGTATAGTGCAGGCATCTCCGCTGCGCTCGTCCAAAGCTCCCGCCGCCCTGGAATGACTGCATTCTAAAGACGCAGTGGCCATGCATCAACATCATACTTCAGTCCTGCCTTTCAGTCATGGATCGAGCGGCCAGTGAACCTCCTAGGTCACCTTCATAGGTCCAGGCCAGCAGAGCTGTGGGCTGGAACTGGCGTAGCGGTTTGGTGTATGAGAAGTCTGTTGACATGCAGTTTGTGCAAAAAAAATCTAAGTTATGATGCCCTGCATGTTTCCCTGCAGTAGCAATGAAAATGGAAGAGTGGGGTACAGTAATCAACAAATTCTACAACGTTAATTAATGGACATTGAGTCAGCAAACGCAAGTTTTGTTAACTCATGCACTAGGGACATCAGTTTGTGCAGGTCTAACATGTTAAATTCATAGGCTTAATGCAATTATAATTATTAACTTGCTGTCTTCTGAATCACTTTCACCTCAGGCTGAGTCTGAAATGCTCATGCTACCAAATTGTTTCAATCCCAGATCAATCCCTGTATCTATCTCTTTGTGCCTCCCTCCCATTATTTACCACAACTATGGATTACGCAGAGTCGATGCTGTGTGCATGGTAAACAACAGTGCATTGAATCATTAATTCTCTGGACGTGCTCTGTTGAACAGAACTTCGCAGAGCAGGTTTCTGACAAGGATACCACCATGCATACGCAGACGTAAGAACATTTGCAACTTCATTTACTAATGTGGTTCTATAATTCTTTAATTCTGCTAAAATCGTAGTTTTAAAAATTCCACTTTGCAAATATAACTTGATTGTGCAAAAGAGTATGCACTACAGCTTGATAAATAGATGTCAAGTCACTGGTACTCTTACATCTTGTTAGATTGATGCAAGGATGAGCTAGCTTGACAATACTTAAGATCAAGCTGAATATTAATGACTTGAAAGTTTCTTATACCTACTCTGAATGGGGTTATTTGTCAATTTGTTGGTTACACTGAGAACATGATTTGGAGCAGAGCAGACTCCAAGGATCATCAGTGAGAGTCCATGGCATAGTTTCTGGCTTTGAACAAATGGTTTGTCTTGGGGAATCTGATCATTCATTTCCTGAGAGTGGAGGAGACGAGAAGAACTTCAATAAGATAGACAGCTTTAACAAATGTCTAGAACACAGTGATTTATGTGTTAAGTGCTGGAATTCAATATTGGTTATGTTCATCTGATTGTTTGTAACTTTATATTCTTGTGTGGGAGGGGTGTAGTTGTAAAGTTGTTGTTCTGCAAAAGGTTATAGCTTTTTATAATGCTTTTCAAGCATTGTGATCTCTGATGAGGATGTGACAATCACGTTTAGAAGAAAACATCTGAAAAGTATGTTATGCTCATAAAAAACTCAGCAAACCCCACTTTTAGTGGGAGAATTCTCCTTAAAAATTTTTAAAGCCAAAATTATTCAGTAAACGCATTTTTTGAAGAATTGTCAGCAGCAGATAGTTTTATGAAGTTTACAAATCTTCGTGACATGAAAGGGTTATACACTTCAAAATTAAGGGGGCCAAATTTAAATTCCACCAATTCCCATGAGAAACATATTGGTGTGCTTGTTATGACTCAATGATAAAAGTTCAAAGTGAATGGGATCACCGTGAGAAATTATCTTTCTCATGTTAGCAACTTTTGTCCTTTGTCTACTATGCAGAGAATGCTTGCCCTGTCAGTCAGTGAATTAGATATAGGTTGGATTTTGCACCATTTACACCTGGCTCAGTTCCTTTCTCAAATATGCTTTTTGACTCTTAACCTAACTTTTGTACTTCTATTCTCTATCATTTTGACTCACAGACAGGACACTGCCACTGGAACCTTTTCTCATGCAGAAGCACGTTGTTCCCTCCTCTCTCAGGGAGAGTTTTGCAAATCTTTCTGTACCTATGGCATTAATATATGAATATGTCTCGGGGACCCAGATTTGCCTTTCGTTGAAGCCATTCAATATCATTTGGAAATAAACCTGGTAACTTCTTGGAAAATTATTTAAAAAACAAAGCTGGGAACCAGAGAAGGTCTGGCTAGAAAGGGATCAGCTGACCACCTTAATTCGAAACAAATTAAAAAATGAACACAGAGGCTAGTTTTGTGTTTCACAGCAGCTCGGGGATATCCTGAAAGCCAGTCAAGCAGGGACCTGGGAACGGCAGTGGGCAGGTGCAAAGAATGGCTGACTTTGGAGAGGGAAAGAATGCAACTCATTCAATGGCAGACATATAGAGTTCCCTTGCACGACCTCTCTCCGCTTCCTTACTCACATTTCTGGGTTCCATGCTTCGCTTTCTCCCATGTGCTTGACCTCAAACGTTCCGAAATCATCAAATGTAAATGTTTTTTTTTGGAAGGCAATGTTAATAATTAAACTAATTTCACATAATTTATGACAAAACGCAGAATCTTTGGAAAGTCCTGCTAAAAGATTGGCAATTATTGCACTGCTTCCATGAGAGAATGTATCTGTATATGGTGTACGCTGGGGTTCCCTGTCGGACTAAAGCATACAAGGAAACATCAAACTGTGAACTCTTTTTCAGTATTAAACTGATAATCGGGCCATATAATGATAGTCCTGCAGGCTGACGTATGCGTGTAAAATTAGCTCTGCAGGCTAACCTGTGGCACTGTTCCATATTGATACTTTGTGTAATGGTTGAACAAAAAGTGTCATCCCGAAGGGCATCCAAAAAGTTTCCAGAAACTTTCATAAATTCCACTGAAAAGTGCGAAATCTGGAATTTTAAAACATTCCTCGGCGCATTTAAATCTCACTCAAACTTGCAAGAGCGTGAACACCATCATTCTATGAAAGATTTTCTTGGAAACAGGGTTTCCCTGCAGAAGCCGAGCTTGGGGAAATACATTGGATAAATATTTCTTCTTGAGTACATCCGACGTGGGTCAGATTTTCCCATTGTGCTAAAATACTCTCTCCTAGTATTTAACCTGGTGGTAGAGCATGTATGAAATGTGCCAGTTACTGTCCCTAGAGCATCTGCAGTTCAGTTATAGACTTATTACTCAAGTACAGAAAAAGGCATGCATTTGTCTATGTTGTGAAACATTTTATAAAGATTGACCTCATTCTCCAACATAACAAATCTACTCAAATATTGCCATCAATTCAATAGTTGAGTATCCCCAACCTACCCCTCTCTACCCCCCAAGCATGTGTGGTTTGCTATTAAGTTACCTGAAGAGTGAACATGTTATGCCAGGAGGATAGAGAGACTGTGTCTCACACAGTGAAGCTTCAGTATAGGAGAATGCAGAGATCAGGCGTAGGAGTTGGAAGAGCCTGGATTCCACTCAGTTTAATAATTCAGGGAGAAGCTTTGTCTTGGGGAGCTCGGGCACACCAGTGACAGAGAAAATGAAAGTGTTAATATATCCTTAGACTATGTTTAAGGCATCCAGCCTCCCCCACCCTTGTCTTCTCAAATTTGGAGCAATTAATTTTACGTAGATTGATGTGGTAGTTTAGTGCGGTGCCTTTGGGAGAGTTGGATGTTTTTGTCGGCTGGTTGAGAGGGGTTTAGGTGTGGTGAGTGTTGTGGGTCATTACAGACAATTGTCAAACGTGCCCCTATCTTTCTGGGTAGAACTGTGGCGTTAATACCAGACTCTTGCCAAGCAGTCAGCAGGCATTGTTCTATGCAGCTTGAGTAATACAAGGTGTGTATTACCGAAGCACAGTACAGGGTTGTGCTTTTTACAGTTTAGATGAATGAAGACTAGAAAATGGATGACTAGACCAACGTTTGGATTTGTGAGGTAAGGGAATTAGGACAGCAGCCTGGATTAAATCCTATTTGGCTTAACTTTTACTGTGGCCTTTCTTAGCTCTAGTCAGACAACACTCACAATTTTTTTATTTTTGTATTGACTGCACAGTGTGTAATGACATTGTAGACTTCCCAAAACTATGTATTTAGTTCTTCCCACACTTTGGCATTAGCACTGATGTTTAGCACTCTGATCTTGAGATGGGTGAGCCACTGAAAGCTCGAGCCTGAAGCCTAGCTTTTGCTCAGCTCAAGGTGAAGATGGAACCTCGAGCACATAACTAGCCACGCTTTTAAGTGGTTTCTGCCTCCCTCCCCCTATTAGTATGCATAAAGAAGTAAAAACAAAGCGTTAACATTTGAGATAAAAAGTAAAAACTAATTTGTACAGAATGAAACCGGAAACCTGAATTAATTGCTGCCTACCAGCTTAACCAAACTGTGTGATTTCATGCAAATATTTTATTTTACAGTGCCTTCTTTTTCTTTATTATCACATATTAAAGCACTTTCAAATATGTGAATACAGAGTACCAGCGGTACAAAAACCTGCTGTGTTCAATTTAACAGACTATAATCAGGGACATAGCTTGGTCAGTATGGGTTGGGTAGGGGGGGTTCAGATTTCCCGAAAATCACGCTGGCACATGATGTTAAAATTAAATTATACAACAAGCAGAGCGCACAAGAGGTGCTTAAGGGGCAGTGGAAAGAGAGAAGAATGCCTATTGGTAGGTGTACTTGGTGAGAGAAAGTGCATTATTTGCTGAAATAACCAACATTTTTTAAGTCTTTCCAGACAGGGAGAGAGTGTATGCATTTTTGACTGTGTGTAAAACTTCCTGGTAAATTCCTCACCATACCCCACTGAAAGCTCCTGCACCCAATTTTCACAAAAAACATTGGGGGGGGTGTAATCCTGGACTATAATATTGCTCGATCTATAAGAACCTGCCCCACGTACAGGGTTCAGATGATAACCTTCTTGCCTCTTACTTTACTAACAGTACTGTTGCCAGGGTGGGGGCAGAAATGGTCCTAAATTAATGTTTAAAAACGATCACTTTTAATGAGTACTTCTCAGTGCAGTACTATAATGTGACCTATAAGTGTAAGCTCTTCAGCATGTTAAAGAAATACCCTGTTATGGTTGAGCGTGCGCAAGCCCTCTGGACCATGTTGTAATCTCTATGTGGGCTTCTAACCATGCCCATGTCACGCCTGTCAATTTCATTAGTTTGTGGGCTTGCCTTTTAAAAATTGATTGCCTCCATTTGTGAAAGGCATGCATACGTCATGCCTTTTCTGGTGTTTAGCCCTCCTCAAGCGCACCTGTAAACTACTGAAAACATATGAGGCTTTGTGTTTTCAGCTGGTTTCTGGACTACTTTATCTTTTCATTTCCTGTGGACGCAATCTTGCTGGGCAGAAGTTGAGCGCTTTGCATGACGTCGACCCTGTTACATGGATAATTGCACTTTTGCTGGTAACATGGATAATTGCATTTTTGCCGCTAAGTTTTACTGTGAGCAAACTTCCAATTCCTTTTCTGTGTCTCCTTCACACTCATTGCAACCATCGGCTTGCATATGTGAAACTGTTTTACTTTTCATTATTAGATTATGGGGCAAGAAAAGTCCGATTAGGAGTTTACAACGCTAATAGCTCTAACACGAGCAAACGCGAGACCCATTGCATTGCAAATGCTTGTTTTATTTTGAAGAGACGGTCATATTTTACGTGATGTTTGTTGTATGATTCACATACATTTTCAGGGCTCGCCTCGCACAGGGGCTCTAAGAGCCTAGCCAGACCATTGGCTCGACCCTCCCTGTTAACTTGTTGGGTACTCTGCTCCTCCGTTGTGCCTTAGTCTTGAAGAGGCAGCCCAGAAGTATCGACTTCGTCGGCTCTTTATTCGGCCTCTTTTTACACCACGGAGTCGACGTTGTCTCCGAGTGCACTGCTGTTTTCGTAGCAGCCACTGCCGGCTAGGACAGTTGTGTCAGAACCGGCCCTGTGGGATGCTTACCCTGAGATACTGAAGCTTGCATCGCTTTGCATTTTGCAATAAACTAAATTGCTGCTAAAAATATAGTGGCTTGCCTCTATGGCTTTATGCATGTAGCTAAATTTAAGAATCAGGGTATGCTGCCCATATGTTGCAGAGTAGATGTACGCCGGGCCCGCGCTTCGTGCGCGTTAACGCACGCAGGACGTGACCGTGGGCAGACCTCGAGCGGTGCAGTTTGAGATATTGCTGACAGTGCGTTTCCACAGCTGCACAGATACCCCCTGCACGACTCCATTTCTTCCTGCCTCTGGCGATGGACAAGGGAGGCAGGGAAATACTCCGGTGATAGGGGCTGGCATGGGATGTGGTCTGTTGGCAACGGCAGCCACGCTGGTTTCCAAGATAAAGGTTAATGAATGTCTGTTCTCAGTATTAACTGGCCAGCACCTCACCCTAGGGTCCTGGCGCGCGCGACACCAGCAGTAGCCCCTGGGCCTGGGGATGGGCGGGCCCCGCGTCTTTAAAGATGAACTGCATTGTGTACTCATTAAGGGCGTCATTTTGAGCCGCGCGGTAGCCAAGAACGCTTGAGTGCAGGCATCTGTTTGCTACTGGGATAGCATATTTACTGTCTGATACTTGAGTGGATGTAAATAAATAGTCAGCACAGGATAATGTTCGAACAAACAAACAAACAGCTGCCAGGCGGGTCCCCCGATTCCTGACCTTCATGGGGGCGGCACTCTGATGTTTTAATAGGAAGCTGCCTGCCAGATCAAAACCCACAGATATGGGCGTCGAGGGACCGGCCTTATGATCGCTAACACCGGGGCCCGACGCCGGCTACTTCCCATTGTCTGCCGCCGTCTGTGTGCCACCTCGTGCGGGACGATTCAAGCTTGAGTGTCAGGGCGGCCAGGGCAGCCATAATGCTCCCCTCCAGGTCAATGTTTTTTTCTTCGTAACCCATTACTGGGTCCCCATCTTATTACACACTGAAATCTAAAGCATAGTCCAGTTTTTTTTTCTGTGAATTCTGGGACTTGTAATCCTGTTTTATAATGGAGAAAACAAGAACACAAATCCAAGAATCCAAAGAAAAAACATGTACTGGAGCTGCACATCACGCATGGACCTGGGAAACTTGGTAGGGCTGTACCAATAGCCTCTGTGAGTTTCCCGAGCAGGGCCTACCGATGGAAGGAGGATTTGGAAGAGGTAGGTTTTAAGTACTTTTTCAATGTTAGGTGGTTGTGTCCCGGGTATAAACTTCTTGGGTATGTAATTAAAGTCTTGTACACTGGCAGTGCATCACAAGGGTGGGCATAGACTAGGCTTTGCCTTGTTGAGGTGAGGATGCACCTCCGGACGCATTGTTCTGCCCTGTGGCAGGTTTCTTTGTGGGCTTTTCAATGAGTGAGCTGTACTGGGGAATAAGGTTCTAAACAGTACCCATGGTGGTATTGCATGGGCGTAGCAGTTCATTTATGTACGTGTTGCTTGTGTTCTCCATGCGATTTAGAGAAGGGGCATTGTCTTTGCTGTTTGATATTTAAATTAGCAATAACTTGTAGCAGATGCTTCTAGACATTTTAGGCATAGAAGAAATTGCACAAATACCCCTTTTCTGATAAGTTATTTTAGAACATTTCGATAATGACATCAGTGTCTAGCCTCAAACCACGACCAGATCAAAGTGACATCGTAAGTAAAATTTGCTCTTCTGCTAAATTTGGAGTTATCCACGGCACACAGAGGCAAACATGGATGCACATTGAACCTTGAGTTCATAAGGTGTGCCAGATAACATTTGGTCCACAGGAATCCATGGTAACTAACGTGTACTCCTCCTTGGCCCACATAACGGTTCCATGTACATGGTGGGCAAAGGGTGTAGTTAAAAGCGTGATCTTTCATGAAAGCAGCTAATAATCCAGACCAAAATACAGTTTCTAATGCAGAATTAGCAAATGAATATTATGCGCAAGAGCTAATTAAGTAATTTCCATAAAATGTGAATGTGAAATGAGCAACTCAACCGCCTTCATTCACAATGATCCCAATGGGATTATTAAACTACTGTATAAAATGAGACTTTGGTTTAAGTAATCTAATGTAAGGGTAAAAAGGCTCACTTAGAAAGGGTAATATTTGTGTGGGAAGCACTGCCCAGCGGCGAGCCCATTTGTAAACACACTACACTGTAGATGGCACCAATTCCTTCCTTATCCCTTCCCACTGACCATTGTGATTTCTTCACTCAGCTCACTGGCAGGGGCGTAGCTCCAGTGGCGGTGTGTGGAGTGTTTACAGCCCCCTAATAGATGTCTGATTTAATAGTTGGGTACAGGAGCTTTCAGTTGGGTATGGTAAGGTGTCTGTTGGATTTCATCTGGAAGTTTTAAGTAGTCAGTCAGACAAAAAACACACATATACACTCTCATCTCTGTTTTGAAGGCCTTAAAAATGTTTCTCTTTACAAAATACTGTGCTTTAAGTACCCTTCACAATCCGCACTCTTTTCCTTTCCTCTGGCCCGTAAGCCCCCCTCATTCACTGCCTCTTATGTAATGATTAACATGATGTGCCAGCGTGATTGTCGGAAAATGTGAAGCTCAGACCCCCCCAGTCTTACTGACCAAGCTGCGCCCCTGCTCACGGCAAAGGAATTTCCTGACTGTCTTGGTCCATCATTACCCCTATATCAGTGTCATTATCTCAGTAGCATGCAACGTCGGTTTTGTGTCTCTTAACCAGCATTGTCAACCTTGTAGATCTCTCATTGTCCCCATAGTCACCTTCGTTCCTTTCTTTTCACTCGCCCACCCATTATTATCTGCTCTGTCCCACCTGGCCTAATGCCTATTCAACTAATCCTCACTTCTGCGAATCTGTCGGGTCATTCATCCAACCTCCCATTTATTCCCCCCTGCCCATCCTTCGATTATATATTTCAACCTATTTTAGCAGCAGCGCATCCTCTTACCCCACCTTCTCCCCTAGTCTTCCTTTTTTTATTGTGTGCATGGACATTGTGTAAGAACTGACATCAGTGGATGCTCTTGTACAATGGGCCATCTTTTAGCTGCAGTTTCTCCTACATCCCTGGGATCTGGAGTGGAATCAAGGAATCCCTTCTAAGTTAAGAGGTGGGTGATCCACCTACATGTGTGTGTGATTCATGCTATACATATAGATCAGGAACGAGAGTTATCACAGGGCAACTACTGATACATCTGTGCGCAACACTGCAGTGTTTCCTGCGTGATACGTGCTCCACTGGCCAGCACCGTTACTCTGAAAATGCTTGCATGCCAAGACCATGGCCTTTGTTATGTAGCAAACAATTGCAAAGCCAGTCAGCTGCCAGCCTTTGGCTTTTTTCAATGCTTTTTTTGTTTTACAAACATTAAAACATTAATGTGGTGGCTGCTGAGCTAATAGTAAAAAAAAAAAAGGGAAAGTATTTTTTTGGCATCAACGCACATATTCCAACAGTAGTGGCTTGCCCTGACAGGGGCAACTTTGTGTGTGAATGTGTTCCTTTCGAAAGAGCAGAATGCCAAAACTCACAGCATTCACACTGAAGTCAGCCATTGGCTGAAGTGGGCTGGCCTATTGCCTCATGCTGCAGTAGGCAGAAAAAATGTGAATGACACTACATTATACCAATGTTATACCAAATATACCAATGGTTTGTGTGTGTGTGTGTGTGTATATATATATATATATATATATATATATATATATTCCACCTAAAATATATCCAATATTTACTGCACAGAGGAAGTTCTAAATAGGAGGTTAGTGTGCGAGGAAAGAAGGGGCAGGGAGGAGAATTTCCAGAGCCTGAAAAGGAACCCTGTGATGAAGGACTTGATGGGTCTAATAGCCACTGATGAAGAACAAAAGGAAACATATTGTGGAATATTAGACAACATCATAGCAATTGAATGAATTAATACAAATGAGCACGATTATAATGAGTGCCACACACACATGCCTAATGATGAGGCACTTATGAGGAGCGTGACTCGCATCAGTCATGGGGAAGCCACCATTGTTAGTAATTTGGCAGTAATGTGAAATCCCACCGGTGGTCCCTGCTATGTAGCATCAATTAGGGACCACTTATGGGAAGGCACATGATCCGTCCATTATGTGATCTATCCATTATGGCTGCAAAGATCCGTCTGTGACCTCGACCCCTTGACAGGAGCATATATTCTTTTAGTTATTATTTTGTTATTGGCTGTCTCAAAGTTAGAAATAAGCTTGCTGTGATATAGAAATCTAATAGCAGAAAGTGTCACGACAAAATACACACACAAAATATAAACTTCTCTGCTTCAGGTAAAGAAGTATTCATAAGACTCAAGGCCGAGCTAGCCTTTACAATATATTTTGTATTGTGCTGTATCAGGACAGCAACGTCAACCCTTTGACAGCGTCTTTATATAAGCTGCTTGTGAAATTAATGTATGAAATTAATTTCTAAATAACTCAGTAGGCTTGTACTGTCATCACCCAGGTGATGCACAACCCCATCACAGGGTGGTGTGTGGAGAGTGTTTGGGACGGCAGGAGCCAACATTGGTGCCATACTCTCTTGGAACTCCAGTATCCATTTATTGCTTGGATGATGCCTCGTCCTTCTCCCAAGGCCAGTAATGTACACTTCTGTTTCCGGTCCTGACGTGGAGGAGCAAGGAAGGGGGTCTGGTGAGCATTTTGGGAAAACCATAGTGCTTTTGGACCTGTATATTACTGACCACCATGGTTTGAGACTGGAAGTTTACGTCCACTAAGTTTGAAAACATGGTTATATTAATAATGTTGATTACTTAAAGAATAAGTGTATTTTAAATGGCTGCAAAAAAACAAAAGTACAGGACATTATCTAAAATGTTATTACACCTCTTAATATTATATTTTCATACATTAACACACAGGCCCCATTGGCTCCTTCCTGTAGAAAGATGTAAATTATTTCCATCAGCTGTTCATAATGTTCTCTTAGGTACAAGGAAAGGAGTGAATTCCACTGACTTGAAGGAGGCTTGCTTGTTGGATCTGAGTGAAGTTTACAAGAGGGGGTATTCCTAACATCAAAATAAGCCTGTTTACATGACTGGGTTATTTGTAAAGCTTTATTGAGATGAGATTTTAACCACACGGTTGTGTACACGGGGGGGTTAAACCTCACAGCTAAACCTGACTTTCACCTGGTCAGACTGTTATGAACGAATATATATATATATATATATATATATATATATATATATATATATATATATATATAATCATGGTGAGGGGGTGTCCAGCTGCATTGGACACTCAGACACCTTGAGAAGGTTTTCTCATCTTCCAGTATTGCACTTGTCTCTCGACACAGCCTCGAGTGGCCTTTCTGAGCCTTCAGTACAACTTAATGGTCCATTGTGCCCATGGCTAGATCCTGCTTTCATTCACACCGATATGGGATTTCACTGCGGCTGGCACACAGTGACTGCCCTTCTAGTATACAATTTCTTTTTTGGCAGGCAGCTCACTTGAAAGGTGAATGAGCGTTCAGCCTACCAAGGTCTATAGGACTCGGAGGCCGCCATAGGGGCCTCACCCCAACACCGGTCATACACCAACCGACAAGACAGTTTTGTTTGTTGGAAGAAGTATTTATTTTCAAATATACTTTTATAAACATTCATAAACACAATTTATGGAAGTCATCATATGCACTTTACTCAACTAAAAACATTTCACTGCAAACTTTAATATATATAAACTGTTATAGACGCTACTTTGTAACCATAGATTTTTGACAGGATCCCTTCCTGTCCTGAACCTCCTTTGGACCACACAGGGACTGATCGTCACCTGTATCCTTAGGGGGGGCGGTATCCCTGCTTCCTCTGTTCCTTGACCCCTTGTTCAGGGTTCCGCCCCCTCTCCAAACACCACTCAACCAAGGGGTGTACCAGGGCGGCCCAGGGCATGAGCCCCGTGACCACCCCAGTGATCTGGGCTCCCTACCCCCAAACAGGTGTGTCCATCCGCAGGTTGGTCCAGGACTTCAGGATCCTATCTCTGTTGTTATACCGGGGCCCCACCCTTGGGGTCCCCTCTGTTGCTTCCGGTTACTTTATTCTCTCTTTCTGCGCCCTTCCTCCAAGCCTAATAATAAGGAGAGGGTGGGTGGGAATCGCCGATGGGTCTGCCTGTCCCTGGGCCGCCGCGCACGAAGTAAGAAGGCCAAGCCTTCTGGGGGGGGCGCTTTTATGCCCCCCCACCAGTGCGCGGCGGCCCAAACCGGTCCAGCGCTGCCCCGACCACCAACGCTCTCTCAGCGTCGAACTTCCGCCCGCGCGTCTCGCGAGACGCGCGAGCGTAAGTCCATGGCCAGCCTGCGCACAACTAGTGCGAGGCTCGGCCCCAGCGCCCCCGATCCCTAAGGGGCCGCGCTCCCCCCATGTTGGGGGGGCGCTCTTCCATAGGACTCGGAGGCCGCCATAGGGGCCTCACCCCAACACCGGTCATACACCAACCGACAAGACAGTTTTGTTTGTTGGAAGAAGTATTTATTTTCAAATATACTTTTATAAACATTCATAAACACAATTTATGGAAGTCATCATATGCACTTTACTCAACTAAAAACATTTCACTGCAAACTTTAATATATATAAACTGTTATAGACGCTACTTTGTAACCATAGATTTTTGACAGGATCCCTTCCTGTCCTGAACCTCCTTTGGACCACACAGGGACTGATCGTCACCTGTATCCTTAGGGGGGGCGGTATCCCTGCTTCCTCTGTTCCTTGACCCCTTGTTCAGGGTTCCGCCCCCTCTCCAAACACCACTCAACCAAGGGGTGTACCAGGGCGGCCCAGGGCATGAGCCCCGTGACCACCCCAGTGATCTGGGCTCCCTACCCCCAAACAGGTGTGTCCATCCGCAGGTTGGTCCAGGACTTCAGGATCCTATCTCTGTTGTTATACCGGGGCCCCACCCTTGGGGTCCCCTCTGTTGCTTCCGGTTACTTTATTCTCTCTTTCTGCGCCACGAGGGCGACCAGGGCCCCAGGGTCCTACGCCCTCCCCACCAGAAAACAAACACTTAGCGAAAAACCACATGTCTGCCATGAATTGGTGAGTACCTGCATCAGATAAATGAACCAAATCCCTATGAAACATTTCAGGTCCTTTCAATTGTCTATGTGGGATGTTCCACAAACGGCTTGGACCAGGGCAAAGCTTTGACATCTCCGCGTTAAGCCGCCTAACTGACACATTGATTGTTCTTGGTTTGATTCCTGGGCCCCATCTTTTCCGTGGCACCATGTGAGACCAGGCGATGGCTGCATTAGGAAATTGTTTAGCAAGCTTTGTTATTTCTAGGAATATTGCCTCTCTGAGGGCTTTTCGCCCCAGATGTACCAGGTCATTGCCCCCAAGGTGAATGATGATGAGGTCCGGGCATTGGAGCCCTGCACATCCGCGAGCCAAATCAACCAGCTGCTGTAGCTGTTTAATTCCTTTGCCGCCAACCCCGCACCACCTGAAGGCCACGTCTAAGTTTGTCGCCGGATTCGATTTACGGAGCTGCTGCAACCGGTACGCCGCCCGACGAACGAATGAATGCCCCAGTACCCAAACCACACGCGGAGCCATCTACTGCAATAAAGGGAAAATTGTGTGAGGAATGATACAGCATGTTAAGATACACAAACACTCCAAATTAGACCAGTTCTGGCCTAACGTAACGCTTATAACAGTTAGATGACCATCTGCCAATGGCCTTGACTTCAGAGATGGGCAAGCCTGCCCCCGCAGCTAACGTAGCCGCGCCAATCCTGAACGAGTGAGGAGAGTAACCTAAAGGCTCTATGCCTGCTGCCTTTAATGATATTTTCATTACCTCTGTAAATTGGTAGCGCGACAAACAGTCCCCATTTGCGTGTATGAATAGCGCCGTTGATTTTTCCAAAGGGCGCACCTTTAGGTAAGCGTCCAGGTTGGCAACCGGACAGATAAGAGACCCCTGCGCTGCCCGAAGAGCAATCCTCGCCCCTTTTCCTAATTGATCAGTCTTTGATTTGCGCAGTAGTATGGTGGCGGAGTCATTATTGATTATTACATCTGGCCATTGGAGACCCCCTGCATGGTCGGTCTTGGAAGTACCTAACATTTCCCCAATACGGAAGGCCCCATAGAAGGCCACTGAAAAAGCTGATGTGAATAAGGCAGTCTCAAAAGGGGAGGAAGAAACTACAGCAACTGCACCCAGCAATTTCTCTAATACCTGGGGGGTTATAGGTCGCCTGGAGTCTACTTTGGGGCCCTCCGCTCTTGACCACCCCACCAGAGCCTGCTTAATAATAAAGGCATTGAGTTTCGCATCTTGCCCTCCTAGTTTGGCGAAAAAACGGATGGCTGCCAAGTTGGCCTTGGCGCACGAGACCGGCTTTCCCTTGTTTTTTAAATGTTGCAAAAAGGCACAGATTGCTTCGGATGAAAACCAATCTGAGGAGTTCACTGATTTCAAAAACAGTCTATAATTCAAGAAGGCCCTTTCATATGCCCCCTTTGTTCGTGTCGCCAAAGAAGCCCCTACTAGGGCTGACAGCGCGGGACACCAATCTTCCACAGTGATGTTGGAAACTCTGTCATCCTCTCCGACGCCTGTGGGTGGAACCTCTGAAAATCCTGCATTAATGATCGAGACAAGGCATCAGCTGCATTGTTATTTACCCCAGGAACATGTTTCGCCCGGAAGGTGATGTTGAGTTTCAAACATTGCAGCACCAGATACTTAAGTAGTCTCAGCACCCATCTGCAGCTAGCTTTTTGTCTATTGATTGACTCCACGACTGCCATGTTATCTGACCAAAATACTACTGTCTTGTTTCTCAAAGTGTCCTCCCAAACAGAAACCGCTACAATGATGGGAAATAATTCCAAGAATGCAATATTTTTGGTGAGCCCCAACTCTACCCAACCAGTTGGCCAATCCGCCCGGCACCATGCAGGACCAAGTATAGCCCCAAAGCCCACACTGCCTGCCGCGTCTGTAAATAGGCCAAGAGAAGGGCTGTCGGCAGGGGGAAGAGGCCAGATCACCGCCCCGTTAAAGTCTTGAAGGAAAGCTTCCCACACTCTCAAATCATCCCTTACTTCCGCAGACAGTCTGGTGTGATGGTGTTTCTCGGTCAACCCTGCCATAGACCTAGCTATGGATCTGGAAAAGGGGCGGGCCATGGGAATGATCCTCAGGGCGAAATTTAATTGACCCACCAGGACTTGCAATTGGTGCAGGGTGACCTTGGAATGGGATAAGACAGTTCTGATGGACCCCTTAAAAACTTGAAGCTTGTCCAGAGGAAGGCAACACTCCCCCGCTACGGTGTAAATTTCTATGCCCAGGAAAGTGATGCAAGTGGAGGGGCCTTCTGTTTTTTCTTGGGCTATTGGGACCCCGAATTCCCTGAACATGGTTGTCAGAGACTGCAGGGCCCAAAGGCATTTGTTTGACTCAGGAGGGCCCAACACTAGGAAATCATCCAAATAATGTATAACATTTGCATGACTTGTACGCCTGGTGAAAATCCATTGCAAAGCAGAACTGAACTGTTCGAAATAACTGCAGGACACACTGCATCCCATGGGCATACATTTGTCATAAAAATACTCCCCATCAAATTGGAATCCCAAAAAATGGTAATCTGCAGGGTGAACTGGCAAAAGCCGGAAAGCTGCCTCGATATCTGTTTTTGCTAGGAGCGCACCCCGCCCCAGACCCCTCAGCAACACTAGTGCCTGGTCTACGGTAGCGTAACGCACTGAACATAAAGTCGGGTCTATTGCCTCATTCACTGAGGCGCCGCGTGGGGCTGATAGATTATGGATCAGTCTGAACTGTCCCGGCTCTTTTTTGGGTACTACTCCTAATGGGGAACAGACAAAATTAGCTGTGGGTGGGGAAGTGAAGGGGCCAGCCAGTCTCCCTAGAGCGCATTCTTTTGCAATTTTTCTAGCCACCACGCCGGGGTTTTTTATGGCAGACATAAGATTTCTGCAGTGACCTAAGGGGGGGACCTGGGATGCTGGAATTCTAAAACCCTGTGAAAAACCTTTAATCAGTAGTTCAGCTGAAGCCTTGACTGGGTAAACCTTCAGCCAAGGCAACAAAAACTCTAAGTGAATGGGAGAAGGCAAGGAAGAACTAGGTACTGGATTTACTCCCTTCCTTAGCTCTGTCCTTTGCTTTTTTAAGGCATTTAAATTCGGGGTGAGAGGGGTGCCCACAAAATGCACAGGAGTGCCTGAATTTGCACGTCCCAGGGGGGCGTGAACATACTTTCTTGTTAAACGCCCAGCAGGACCCTTTTTTGTCGCTTGTATACTGTGCTCGAAAGGGCTGCTTGTTGGGTAATTTGTTGTTCACGCACTCCAGCCAAACATTTACTTCAGTCTGGTCCCAACCAATTGCTGGGTCCTCTAACTTTGCCCACCTGAAATCACGGTCATACTCCAGCCAAGCGTTCCCACCGTACATATGGTGAGCTTTTAAAATTTTGTTTGCATAAAATATCATTGACAGACCAATGTCAGGTTTCTTTTCCAGCATGACTGACATAAACACATTAAAACCGAATAACCAATTTGTTATATTCTCTTCTATCTTTGGTTTTTTATCTGTATATGATGAAGCTTTAGTATCTTTATCCTTTGATTCTACTTCCCTTCTCTTAGCCCTTACCAGGCTAAAAATGTCCACAAAATCCCCTTTCCAAATTTTTTCCTTGATTTCAGAAGCCACATGTGCAGCTAACTTCCCCGGCCTAGATAGCAATGTGTCTGCACCCGTGACTTCAGCTGGTGTTACTATGGTGTTACCACCCTGTTCTATGACCTTACCATGTTCTTTTCCACCTGGAGGAGTCTGTGACAGCGGGCCCGGTGCCTGGCTGACACTGGGGCCTGAGGTCGCCACCTGCAATGAAGGAACATTACGCGCTGCTACCAATGCCTCCACCTGGCGCTTAAGTTCAAGTACCGAGTTCTGCAATGGGTCTCTAGCCCATGGGGTCGTGGGGAGTGGTGTTGGCACTGGCACAGTGAGGTTGGCCAACATCTGTGATACTGACGCCAATGTTTGGGTTGTCAGGTCCTGGGATGCCCCTGGATGGGCCCTAGCCGCCTGCCCCTGTTCTGTGACTGCGCTAGCTCCTGGTGCCACTCCCTGCGCAATGGGTAATGCTTGTGTGGGTACATCACTGGCTGGTGCTGCTAATGCTGCTACAGAACGCCGTATATCCGCCAGCATAGCTTCCACACCTCCCGCCACACCCGTGCTAGATGACCTTACCCCTGCGTGATGCCCAGCAATTTCTTCAGAAGGCGCAGCCGCTGCAATACTGGGGGTCACCACTGTGACTAACTCAATCACAGGGGGTGGGGGAGGGGTCAGAACTGCCTGAGGCGTAGGCTGTTGAACTACCGTCTCCCCAGTCTGTTTTTTATTCCTACGCTTAACTGGGGGAAAAGCTGCGGGTGGTGCTACGTTCGCGCGGCGAGGGCGGGAAGCCCTTACCTCACCGTCATCTCCATCTGAAGGAGCAGCCTCACCTTCTGAATCCCCGCCCCCTAACTTAGCGAAGACCAATTTTAATAGCTGGGCAAGATCAGGATCTGTGCCCTTCCTCTTACATCCTCTCACCCTATTAGCTGCCATAATGCCAATATTAGGTAAACAAGTTGTAAGCAGTGGTAAGGCAACTATCGAAGTTATTAACCTAAAAGGAATAATCTGTTAGCCCAATGCCAACAACGCTTTTGCACAGTACAGTGGATATCAGTCCTAGGACACTGTCACGCAATGCGCAATCAAACACAATCAAATTAATGACAAAATTATATCACAATTAAATAAACACCTTCAACAATTGACTATATGACCCCCTTTCGCTTTACCACACTGCTGAAGTGCAATGGGAGGAGAACAAATATCTGTTGGCACAAACACTTTTTTGCCCCAGCGCCACAGCCCTCTCCCACGTGCCACACAAAATGTTTCAACCATTAAAAGTAGGGAGAAACCCTTTAACTCACTGACCTGGGGTGGACACAAAATTTAAAATTATAGGGAGAAACCCTTTAACTAACTAACCTGGGGTGAAATCCCTAGCAGGTGAGAGCGCGCACAGAACAACCTCCTAACAACGGAGTTAGCCTCCGTGCGCTCACTCACCTCGCTTTCCTTTTATTGCCCACACGAGACTGACGAGGTCGCTCCCCTGCGCCTGTAATTACGCGTCCGATTTGCTGCACCCGAAGAACTCCGGTAATCCTGCTCCCCTTCTTGCAGGTCCGTCCTCAGGCGCCTCCCGGCGTGTGCTGGATTCGAACTCGGAACAAGGATAGCCTGCTGCCTCCCAGGCACTCGCCCTCGCCGCCGTGCTGCAACTCTTCGATGGAAAAGCTTGTAATTTTAACACGGAGGAAGGTAGATGCAGGCTACTGGTCTTCAGAGCACTTTTGATTTTGATCGCCGATGGGTCTGCCTGTCCCTGGGCCGCCGCGCACGAAGTAAGAAGGCCAAGCCTTCTGGGGGGGGGGCGCTTTTATGCCCCCCCACCAGTGCGCGGCGGCCCAAACCGGTCCAGCGCTGCCCCGACCACCGCCGCTCTCTCAGCGTCGAACTTCCGCCCGCGCGTCTCGCGAGACGCGCGAGCGTAAGCCCATGGCCAGCCTGCGCACAACTAGTGCGAGGCTCGGCCCCAGCGCCCCCGATCCCTAAGGGGCCGCGCTCCCCCCATGTTGGGGGGGCGCTCTTCCATTACACTGGTGTTTATGGAGTGCACAAGGTATCACTATGCCAGATCGAAGGATGTTGGCCTTTGAGCGTGTCCATCTGTGGGTACTCTTCAGGGAACTGGAGCAAAAACCTCAAGAATGTGATAGATGACTCAACAAGAAAGTTTACCCAAGTGCAAAGAAAGCGCTTGCCTCACATCTGACTTGAAGCATTTCCAAGGTCTTACTTTTTAGGGAACATTCTATTTCTATTTCTATTCTATTTCCAAATCCATTGCCTCATTTCCATCGGGGTGAAAGCAGTTGTATCAGAGCGATGCCACTGCAGCATGGTCAAATCAAATCATTAACATTTATAAAGCGCGCTACTCACCCGTGCGGGTCTCAAGGCGCTAGGGGAAAGGGGGGGTTACTGCTGCTCGAATAGCCAGGTTTTTAGGAGTCTCCGGAAAGCGGAGTGGTCCTGGGTGGTCCTGAGGCTGGTGGGGAGGGAGTTCCAGGTCTTGGCCGCCAGGAAGGAAAAAGATCTCCCACCCGCCGTTGAGCGGCGGATGCGAGGGACGGCAGCGAGTGCGAGACCAGAGGAACGGAGGAGGCGGGTAGGGACGTAGAAGCTGAGGCGTCGGTTGAGGTATTCCGGTCCCTTGTTGTGGAGGGCTTTGTGTGCGTGGGTGAGAAGTCGAAAGGTGATCGTTTTGCTGACTGGGAGCCAATGCAGGTGTCTCAGGTGTGCGGAGATGTGGCTATTGCGGGGTACGTCGAGGATGAGGCGTGCCGATGCGTTTTGAATGCGTTGCAGGCGATTTTGTTTGCCGTAGTCCAGGCGGCTCGTGGCGAGGGCGTGGGTCACGGTTTTTCTAGTGTCGGCGGGGATCCAGCGGAAGATCTTGCGGAGCATGCGGAGGGTGAGGAAGCAGGCGGAGGACACGGCGTTGACTTGCTTGGTCATGGTGAGAAGAGGGTCCAAGATGAAGCCAAGGTTGCGGGCGTGGTCTGTGGGGGTCGGTGCGGTGCCGAGGGCCGTGGGCCACCAGGAGTCGTCCCAGGTGGACGGGGTGTTGCCGAGGATGAGGACTTCCGTTTTTTCAGAGTTCAGCTTTAGGCAGCTGAGCCTCATCCAATCTGCGACGTCCTTCATACCCTCTTGTAGGTTGGTCTTGGCGCTGGCGGGGTCCTTGGTGAGGGAGAGTATATGTTGGGTGTCGTCGGCGTAGGAGGTGATGATGATGTCGTGCTTGCGAACAATGTTGGCGAGGGGGCTCATGTAGACATTGAAGAGTGTCGGGCTGAGAGATGAGCCTTGAGGTACGCCGCAGATGATCTCGATGGGTTCTGAGCGAAACGGAGGGAGGTAAACTCTTTGGGAACGGTTTGAGAGGAAGGAGGCGATCCAGTCCAGGGCCTGGCCTTGGATCCCGGTGGAGCGGAGGCGGGTGATTAGGGTGCGGTGACAGACGGTGTCGAAGGCAGCCGAGAGGTCGAGGAGAATGAGGGCGACTGTTTCACCATTGTCCATCAGGGTTCTGATGTCGTCAGTGACTGAGATGAGGGCGGTTTCCGTGCTGTGGTTGGTACGGAATCCGGTTTGTGAAGGGTCGAGCAGGTTGTTGTTTTCCAGGAAGGTGGTCAGCTGGTTGTTGACGGTCTTCTCTATTACCCTGGCAGGGAAAGGTAGAAGAGAGATGGGGCGGAAGTTTTTCAGGTCGCTCGGGTCAGCCATAGGTTTCTTTAGTAGGGCGTTGACTTCGGCGTGTTTCCAGCATTCGGGGAAGGTAGCAGAAGAAAAAGAAGAGTTGATGACGATCTTGAGGTGCGGGGCGATGATGTCGTCGGCTTTGTTAAAGATGAAGTGAGGGCAGGGTTCCGAAGGGGCGCCGGAGTGGATAGAGTTCATGATGGATTTGGTTTCTTCAGTGTTGATGTGGGTCCAGTTGTTGAGGGTAATGGCCGGGGGTGCGGGTTCGGTGGTGTTATGTTGGGTCTGTTGTCCGAAGCTGTCGTGGAGGTCGCTGATCTTGCGATGGAAGAAAGTGGCGAGGGATTCGCACATATCCTGTGAGGGCGTGACGGCGTTGGCGTTGGGGTTGGAGAACTCCTTGACGATGCTGAAGAGTTCTCTGCTGTTGTGGCTGTTTTTGTCCAGTCTGTCGGTGAAAAAGTTCTTTTTAGCAGCGCGGATCAGGCGGTGGTGTTCATGGTAAGGGGCATTGGGCCAGATGTAGCAACTTACAAATTTGCGAGGTGCAAAGTGCGAGTCCATGCGACTCGCAATTTGCACCTCGCAAATTGGTATGCAGTACGGTGTCTCAGACACCGACTGCAACTCGCTATGGGGTCGCAATGACCCACCTCATGAATATTCATGAGGTGGGTCGCAAATTGCGGCCCCATAGCGAGTATAGGCACTCGCAAACATGGAGGCCTGCTGTCGTCAGCAGACCTCCATGTTCGTGACTGCTTTCAATAAAGCAGTTTTTTTTTTTTAAGTGTAGCCCATTTTCCTTAAAGGAAAACGAGCTGCACTTAAAAAAAAAAACGAAACCTTTAGTTTCGGTATTTTTTCAGGGCAGGGAGTGGTCCCTGGGACCACTCCCTGCCCTGAAAAAATATTTTTGGGTCCATTCACAAAGTGGAAGGGGTCCCATGGGTACCCCTTCCAATTTGCGAGTGGGTTACCATCCACTTGAAGTGGATGGTAACAGCGATACCATTTGCAACCGCGTACGCGGTCGCAAATGGTATTGCATACCACTCAGACTCGCAAATAGGAAGGGAACACCCCTTCCTATTTGCGATTCTGAAATGCATATTGCGAGTCGGTACCGACTCGCAATATGCATTTCTGAATAGCAATGAGGCTTTTGCGCCTCGCAAACGGCGATTTTCGCTGTTTGCGAGGCGCAAACCCTTTGCTACATCTGGCCCTTTGTGTTTACTTGATGCATACGGATGCTAGATAATTATTATCAATCAAAGATGGTACTAGTCTAAAGTATTTTTGTACTTGAAGATGTCCAATGATCAATCTCACACCAAAGGAAAGTAGGGAGTCGCAAGTAAAATTGGTGAGTTCACTCCCTGCCAATACTTTAACAAGCTGTTTCAACGAGAGAGAACTAATGTGACTGAACTTCTATTGTCCCTCTTTTGATGTGTATGGGGAAGGGAGTACCTGGTTGTTGTTGTTTTATTAAAAGGACCCTCATCCACCAGTTCCACTGGTGACATGTTTCACCTTTGGGTCATGGGCTCTTCATTATGGACTAGTGGAGCTGTTTTTTAGGGGGTAAAGCAGAATCTCAAATTAAAATTACCTGCAGGTTTTCCTTATTTAACAAAAGAACGTTGAAAGAAGCCACTCTAAGTTTTAGGGTTCCACTCTTTTTTTACCACCAAAATTTGTTAAATGTATGCTAGACTTTGGACCACAAAAATATAAATTTTACAAATTCAAAAGTCCTGAATTTTACAAATACTTCCTTGTACCTTTTTTACCTTCTACAGAAATGATTCTTCTGATGTTGATGATGTTCCAGCGCTTTAGGCGTGGGAAGTAGAGTAAAAAGCAGTATTACCAAACACAATAGCCCTGCATCAACAGGTAGCATTTAGTTCTGTATAAAGGAGCTTTTGCCACTCTAAGGACAACACCTCTCACCTGAGGTGCAGAGGATTTCCAATACCCCTAGGTGCATGTCAATGGGTGGTGGAGCTTGTAAGGGTAGTGTTGGTTGAGTGCACCTCAGGAATGAGTTTACTACTAAAAGTAAGTACCTTGTGGCAACATTTGTGTTTTAATGGCTTCTGGTGACCATAGAGTATTCTGATTATTTGAGATGGCATAGCAAGTGTTTCTAAGCCATACCACCAACACATGTGCCCCACCCTGTCCCTTGGACAACTTCTCTGTTCTCCTGCTTGTGGTGTGTGTGTGTGTGATTTACAGAAAAACTGCACCAGATAAGCAAAAACAAATGGCTCAAAGTTGGGCTGATTTCTGCTCGATGGGCTTCTTTTTTAGGCTCCTATTGTGTGCATCTCAAGCTGAGGAAGTAATTAGCACACAACCGAGCCTCCACTTCAGCCCGAATTTGAGTACAAATGATGGTAGATTGCTTTGTTTTAAAATACAGCATTCTCTGTGCCAGCATGGGAGAGGCTGCAGCGAAGTGGAAAAAAATCATCCATTCTCTCTCTTTTTCACAGATCAGAGTCAGTGGGTCTATAAATGGCGCCCTGCAGTATGAAACCGTACAGGTGGTGGATGATTCCCCAGTTCTTCGTGATATGGCATTTTCTGTGGACCACAAGCAGCTGTACATCATGTCCAACAAGCAGGTAGGTCATGGGATAAAGTTCTGAATGTCTTCTGTTTGCTCCTTTCGTTAGTTGTCCATGTGGTATTTGACTAATTCCTGGTTTGCTTTCTGCTTTCCTGTGTTATTCTGGGCCACCGGGTCCATAAAGTCATTAGGCAGTACAAATGTAATAACTATCCAAGTATGGGTCATAGACATAATGATTCTTACAAAGCTCACATTGAGCTGCGAACTGTTATGGGATCGATGCCCCTCCTCCACACACACACCCACCCCCAACAACCTCAGCCTTCACACTTGTAAAGATGCTCCATCACACAGGGAGTTGCTGAGTGTGCCTATACCAGTGTCCTAAATTTATTTTGCTCACAAGCTGTCAGTGTAAAAATTGTAAGTGCTGTATGTACTGTGGTGCTCTAGGATATACACATCTTGACTCTTCAAACCAGTGTCCACCCTTCTGCCAGTTGCAAACTACAGTTTTCAATTGATTCTGGGCTACGCTAGCACACATGATGTGAGGTCAAGCCAGGAAGTGATGTGACAAGAAGTAGGGGCACTCACAAGTGCAAAGGTTTTGAGGAGTAAGGGGGGGGAGGGTGGGAGGAGTCCCAGAAGCAGAAGCAAGCAATTTCTCAATGAACCTTGACTCTACAACCTGAACCCATCCACGCCTTCTTCAAGGATAAAAGGATTATTATTGACTCAAAAGATAATAGGTTTTTAGGGTGAACTTCATAGGTCTGGCCTTCAACAAAATGGTCAGGCCCATTTGGCAATATTCCACACCACAAGTGATAACCAATGGACCATCAGCTTGGTGACCCAGAACAACTGCTGGTTCGGTAAATATGTGCCTTGATGTTAATAAGCACTAACTCACAAGATGGTGAATGCCTTCCAAGAATGCGACAGTCCCACAGAAGTACACACATTTCCTCTGATATTTGGCAACAAACCCCACTCGGGCTCTCATACGTTCTTAGTGTTGATTTGAGCTGAAGACTGCCACAGTGGCCCACTTGGCAAAGCATTAAACAGCATAATCACGGACATGACTCATGTTGCAAAACATGAGCTCATCCCTCAAAGCGGTACACCAGGTACCTAAACTCCGAATCCCTCCATGGCTTGTTATTAACAAAATAACCCAGAAATATAGCTCAGTGTGTTAACTGTTTATATCTTTGTACACTCTTCAAGCCACAGGTTCATAATCACGGATTTTAATTGAGTCTTTCATCCTTTTGAAGTTGATAAACAAGGACCAATGATTAACCCTTTTGTGCAGTGAGATCAGTTTAAACATAAACTGATCATTCTTGTCATATTATCTTCCTCTCAAAAAGAAACATGCTAACTTTAGGAGTTGCTTAGCTGGCCACTACTTAAGTGTTGTTCTTAAATGGCTATTCTATATTTCACTTCCCTGTCATGACAGCAATCCTTTCTAAGACATCCCCTCCTTTTCTGCTTGTATAAAAGGTGTACCCTATAATTTTTAAACAAATGAGAAATACAGTTGGGCATTTTCCCTTAGAAAGGAAATGTCATTTCGATGTCAAACTACCCCAGGACGACATCTATGTGTATAAAAATGCAAGGAAACAATATAATGTTTGCCTAACAACCGAACCAGTCTTTCCACATCGTTATTTGTTGTGGTACATTTTAAAGGCTTCTCTGCTAATTTGTCTGTTTACCTGCTATTTATAATGCTTCATACCTGGGCTGTGTGATAGAGACGTTTTAAGGACTGGACTAATTGGATAATTGCTCAGGGCCCTTCCCTGCACGGGGCCTTCTGGGTAGTGTCCTGGTGTTACTGAGTACTGTTGGGATCATGATATGTTCAAGGCTATATGTAGGGCAATTGTCTCACTGTTTTCAGAAGCTAACCTAATAGGGAGCACTAAACCCAGGTCTATGGGGTACTTCGAAGCACAGTTCCCAGCAAGGAGTGTTTTTTTTACCTTTGTGAAGCTGGACGGCTTCATATCTGCCAAGATGCCACTGTTTTAGTTTCATACACCTGCAGCGTGATTACAAATTATTCCCCCCCCCACATTTGGTATACTGGTGCCCCCTTATAAGTCCCTATTATATGGTACCCATGTACCCAAGGCATTGGGTCACCAGGGGTTCTCCATGGGCTGCAGCATGTATTAAGCAACCCATGGAAGCCCATGTAAAATATGTCCGCAGGCCTGCCATTGCAGCCTGCATGAAAAGGTGCATTCACCCTTTCACTTCAGGTAAATGCACCAGGTCACTGTAAGTCACCCCTATGGTAGGCCCTCCTAGCCCAGAAGGCAGGGTACAGGTACCTTTGTGTGAGGGCACCCCTGCAGGAACAGAGGTGCCCCCACGAACTCCAGCTCCATTTTCCTGGACTTCGTGAGTGCGGTGATGCCATTTTATGTGTGTACTGGACATAGGTCACTACCTATGTCCAGCTACATAACGATCACTCCGAACCTCGACATGTTTGGTATCAAATATTTTGGACTCATACCCAAATGCTGTTGCCAATATTGATATTATTCCACGCACTCTGGGGCCCCTTAGAGGACCCCCAGCATTGCTTCTACCAGCTTTCTGGGGTATTTGAGGCAGCCCACGCAGCTCAAGCCCAGGAAGGCAGAACAAAGGATTTCCTTTGGGAGAGGGAGACAACAACCACTACCTTTAGAAATATGTGTTACAAGGCTTGGGAGGGGTAGCCACCCCAAGCCAGTGGTATGCTTTGAAGGGCACTTTTGGTGCCCTCCTTGCATAAACCAGTTTGCACCAGTTCAGGGAGCTCCAATCCCTGCTCCGGTGTGAATCTGGACAATGGAAAGAGGAGTAACCACTCCTCTGTCCATCACCACCCCAGGTGGTGCCCTCCAGGTGGCCAAGCAATGCTGCCATCTTGAATCCAAGGTGGGTAGAGGCCTCTGGGAGCATCTAAGTGGCAGGGTCAGGCAGGTGAAATCACAGCCTCCTCCTTCTAGGTGGTCATCCTGCTAGGTGACCAATCCCCATTTCTGGGATATTTTGGGTCTCCCTCTTGCGTGGGTCCTCAGATTCAGTGAGCAAGATTCCAGCAGAATTCCTCTGCATTGCTTACTTCAACCTCTGGCCACTGGAACTGCAACTGGATCCTCCAGGGAACCGACAATCGGCATCCACGACGAAGACTCTGCTTGCAACATTGTTTCCACGGCTCCTTCCAGCAACTGCAACATTTTCCCAGCTGTGCGTCCTCTGTGGGTGCCAAGTCGTCAGTCTGCTTGAAAAGCAAGAAGGAATCTCTCTTGGAGTGAAGGAGTCACTTCACTGCATCCGCAGGCACCAACTGCAACGACTGGCTGCGTGGATCTCCTTTCATCCTAAGCTGTGTTGACCCTGCATCATGGATGGTGATCTGGAGTGGTCCCCTTGATCATCTGTGCCAGCTGTCCAACCTTGGAGAAGGTGGCCCTTTCCTTCCCATGCAGGATGTACCCCTATGCACCGCATCTCTTGCAGGTACCAAGGTTTGTTGGCATCTTCTCCAAGAGATCTTTAGGCTCCATATAGCCCCAACCCCGAGCATACTTCTCTGTGAAGCATAGCCCTCTGTGTGCTGCTTCTGCGATGTGAGACCTTCCTTCAGGTGTGCTGCGCGGGCCTTTCTGCAACTCTGCTCCTTGCCTGTGGGTCTTCTGTCGGGGCTTCCTGTTAGTCCCCTAAGTCTCTCCTCCTTGAGTTGAGTCCTCCTAGACCTTTCTGGTCCCCGGCAGCTCCACTTTTCACCTAATGTGCCAGGGCTTGTTGGTTGCTTTTCCATGCTACAGGCTGACTTCAATCTTCCATCCAGTGTGGGACGTCCATCCAGGAGCTCTTCTTCTGCTCCAGGGTTGCATTGCTGACCGTCTTCGTCTCACCGTCTACCAACGCCTGCATCCACAGACGGGTGGGCAGTGCCTCCTGCCACGACCAGACACTCTCACGGGAACTTGACTTCTTCCCTTTCTTCTCCAGGTGTTCCTCTTCAGGACTCCACCGCTGGTTTCTTGCAGTCTGGTCTTGGTGTTGCAATATTCTTCTTTTTAGGCCTTTTGGTAGGTTGGGGAAAAAACAGTAACTTACCTCTTTCTTCCTGGTTGCTGGGGGCACTCTGATACTTACCTTTGGGGTTTCCTAGCTCCCCCAGCTCCCCTCTACCGATTCCACTTCCTTGGGTAGGGGCCGGACATTCTCATTCCACTTTCTTAGTATATGGTTTGCTTCACCGCCCCCGCAGCCTTCATTATTGCCTATTGCTTTTCACTGTTTTCTATTGCTTTGTATGCTTATTTCTGATTGCTACTGTACATATATACTGTATTTACTTACCTGCTATTGGAGTATTGCCTATCTAGTGTTTTGGCACTGCGTTACTGTAATAAAGAGCCTTTATTTTTGTAACCATGAGTGTTTTCTTTCATGTGTTCAAGTACTGTGTTACTACAGTTGTATTGCATGAGCTTTGCATGTCTTCTAGATAAGCCTTGGCTGCTCATCCACAGCTACCTCTAGAGAGCCCTGCCTTCCTAGACACTGCCTACACCTCACTAATAGAGGATACCTGAACTTGGTATAAGGTGATAATACCATAGATGCTCACCACACATCAGGCCAGCTTCCTACATTTCCGGACTGTAATTATAAAGTGCTATGTGAATTTTGCCGTGAGGTAAATCTGTACTAACGACGTTCTACTCATCAGTAGAGCACCAAAGGCTTAAACAACAATCCACCACCACTTTTCAGAGCCTATCCCAAAGTGCTTTTGTATGAGGAGCACATTTCAGCCGACCAGAGGGCTTCTCCGAGCTCAGTCCAAAGCAGGGCCCCGGGGTGAGACAAGGTTCCTTCTGGTGTGACTGCCCTTATCTCGCTTCATTAACACCCCCGTTAATGAAGGCAGAATGCATGAGGAACTAATGCCCCCCATCCCGGAACACAGTGTTGCTAAGAAAGCTCCATCTCATTAGGATTATCTTTCTAATTACTGCCGGTCACACCCCCTTGTTTACGGATCCCAAGAGACGCGGTATAAATATCTCAGGAAAGCCATCCGTGAAAGCGTGCCACACCGCAGCCCGCCTGACAAAGGACCGCGTCTTCCTCAATGTGCAGCCTAAAAAGGCGCGAATGATGCCAAATCACTGCGCAGATTGGCAGCCAGTGAACAGCATCACGTGGGTCATATCTGAATCATTTATTTTCAGTTCAGCATCTAAGGTACAAAAACGTGCCCAGGATAACACGTCCGGTCAATGAGAGAAGTAGGCTTGCGCATATGGCCTAGGAAGCGAGGACCTGTGATGGAAGCAGGCGTTTTCCAGCTCGTACCTATTGTATGTCCACCTCTATATGAAACTGCACTGTGGCTTCTTATCAAACAAGGTTTATGTATTTTGCCCAACCACCGAACGCTGAGCTCTTTATCAGAAGAATTAAACACTTCCAATAGGCCCACTGACCACTTACCACCTATGAATCTCATGAATGGAAACTTCATAGGCCTCTAAAGTAACGAGATGAAATAAGTTGCAGTCAGCACCAATAGAAGCCGTGGGTAAACCCAGGAACATTGGAACTTTGTGGCAGTGAGGGGCTAAATTACGGGACACGGTTGAGTAAGTTATGCTGCAAAAAGGGAAATTATGAGGCGTAATGCAGCACATTTTCTGATAGTATTACTTCATTGCTTTGTCATTTTTACACTTTTTAATGCCATCTAGGCATTGGTTATAACTTATAAGTAGCAGTTTAGCACCCAAATGTATAGCAGAAAGGTCATAGTCAACATTTGCAAAGGGCTATCCACTGCTCGCCAACATTGGCTGCTGCATTTTTAGTAACTTTTGAATCCATTGAGCCAGAAACATTTTTTTTGTTAAAATCTGCAGATTATGCAGCAGATGATGGATTTTGTGACAGATGCGACAGATCAATAATTAGGAGAAAAATGCTGTAGTTGCGCAATTGCATCATTCCAGTGGCCCTGCATATACCTTATAATCACACTCACACATCCTAAATGCTACCCTCGACCAATTGTAGCATGAATACAAAACAATAGAATTGTTATCCAGTTCCCTTCTTGTCATAGAGAGAGACATAAGCTAGGACCTCAAAAACTGTCACTACTTGTCAGGGGTAGTAAGCAGTACATAAATACTACTTTATTTGGCTGCCAAAAAAAGTCAGAAATCTTGGTGGCCAAAGAGCCATTTATGAAGACATAGAATTCGGTTCCAGGACAGCCACAGGAGTCCAACATCAGCACATGTTTTCTGAATTCATGTCATGTCACTTTTTTACATCACTGTCAAAAAGTTTAAATCGAAAAGTACATTAAAAGCAGCAGGCACACTCCAAAAAAACATACTCAAGAGTAGACACAGTGAATCCACAAAAAAACTATGCTATAACAAAAAAAAAAAGTATGAGAAGTCTCTGATCTGCTACTCAAGCTCTCCCAGAAACCCCAAGAGGTAAATGGTAATATTGTGATGCAAACGCTTTGCTACAGTTATTCACTACAAGCCATATGTAAAAAGCATTTTTGCAGATGGAAACAGCCCAATCGGGCCGTTTCCGATTGCAGAAATGCTTTTAAATTTGTACAAAACACATATTGTGATTTGGTATTTGGAAGGGCGTGTTTAGGGCATCCAAGTCAAATACCGAATCTCAATGGGAATATTTTGCGACCGAATTACGACCGCAAAATAGTCATATTTTACTGACTCCTTAAAGGGAGTAGTAACCCATTCACAAATGGGAAGGGTCCCCAAGAGACCCCTTTCCCTTTTAGAATGGCAGGCAGTGCCCTCATGCAGGGGTGGCTACCTCACAATGGCGAAGGAGCGTTGCCCTCTGGCTAAAAGCCAGGAGCTGTAAAATAAACAATATTTAATTATCGTTTTATTTTACAGCTGCTGGCTTAGCCAGCAGCAAGTACAGGGAGGGGCAGAGCTGGGCCACAGGAGGAGGGAGAGGGGAGGACAAGAGAGTGCACTTAGGGTAAAGCGCCCCCCCCCCCGAAGTGGGGGGCGCGGCCCGTTAGGAGACGGGGCCTCCGAGGCCCAACACCCCCCTGTGCGCCGGAGGTGTGCAGGGCTGGCCTTGACTTCCACTCCAGCACCTCGCGAGGTGTGGGAGCGGATGTACGGGGGGAGGGCGATCGTAGGGGCAACGTGGGCTGCCGACCGGATCCAGCCGCCGCAAACCGGTGGGGGGCTGCTTAAGAGCCCCCCAAGAAGGCTCGTCCTTCTTTCTGGTTTGCGGCGTCTGGCTTCGTGCGGGGCCCGCAATTGTCCCACCCACCCTCTCCTTAGTTAAGTGGGAGTTTAGGTTTTTGAGCAGAGATTGAGATATAAAAGTGGCTAGAAATAACAGGGGGGTCCCCATGGTTGGGGCCCCGGGAGGACACCAGGTATAGGATCCTGAAGTTCTGAGCCAACCTGTGGACGTAAACACCAGATCAAGGGGCAAGGGAGTTCAGATTGCTTGGGGGGGCCATGGGTCGCCCAGCTCTTGGCCGCCCCGGTATACCCAGAGTATGATTGGTGTTTAGAGGGGGGGGGGCCAAACCCTGAGCGTGAGGACAAGGAACGGTGTACTCAGGGTAACCGCCCCTCCTAGGGATACTGGTGAGAGATCGGTCACCTGTGTGGTCCAATGGTAGCTCAGGACAGGAAGGGATCCTGTCAATGATTTATGGCCACTAATTGACAGGACTTGTAGTTATTGTAAATATTGGTGAAATTGAATTTCGATACTTGATTTATGATTATGTTTGTTTAAGGAAACTAATTGATGTTTAAATAAAACCACTTCCAATAAAATTAAGCTTGTCGGTCTGTGCATAACTGGTGGGGGAGTGTGAGCTACCTGGAGGCCTCCGGATCCTAAGTACTCATGTGTGTTTGGCCAGTCATCTTAGGCTGTGGAGAACCTGCACAGATCCCAGGGTTTTGTCTGACCAGCAGACCAAGCCGCTCAGACCAATCCTGATGCTGCTTTCATGCTAGGTTTAGCATGAAAGCTGTGCCAGGATTGCTGGGGAGCCTGTGCTGGTGTCCCAGTGAATGCAAGTTTTTTTATTTTTTTTAATATATATATTTTTTATTCCTCCTGTCCCCATCACCCCCTTCTGCCCCTTCCCTAGAGATTTGCGGCAGTCGCCACTGGCCTCATGGATCACTGCCTACTCATAAAAAAATAAAACTTCAAAGTTTCTTTTTTTTTTTCTTATTAAACATACTCTTTTTTTCTTTAAGAAAATGGTCTGCATTAAAAAATGCTTTATTTGAAGCAATCACAGACATAGTGGTCTGCTGACCTCAGCAGGCCACCATCACTGTGATGGCTGCAGTATCTAATGAGTCACAAATTGTGACCTAACTCGTTAATATTTGTGAGGTATGTCTTTTTGTGCCCCTGAAGGAATCACAAATGAGAACCAAAAGAGTTTCATATATTTGAAATAGTGATTTATCATTGCAATTCGCAGGAAATCACAATTAGGAAATCACTATTTCAAATCTTTGTACATGTAGTCCTTTATCTCGAGCCCTCTACCATGGACTGTAAGATGGGGAAAAAAAAACTTAATTCATTCAGGAACCTAGTAAAACGAGCATAGTCATTCAAAGCATCTCTGAACCCAACTACGTGGAACAGAGAACTCCCAGCAGCGGCCATGAGCTCAGCCATCGGGTGACAAGAAAGCACTTGGGTCCATTTCAGTTTAACACTATATAATTAAAATGTATTCAATGTCTTTCTCACTCCCTTGAGATCTTTAGTTCTAGATTGTGAACAGGAGCGCTGATCGGGAAATTTGGATTACTAATGTTCCCAACATGGAATGTGTGCTATGATCTCCGATAATGGAAATGTATAAATCATGACTGAGGAGTTACCGTTGCGGGCGTGAATTGGCCCACATTAAGGGGGAACCAAGTTCACCTCACAATTGTACTTTGCAATGCAAAAGTAGCAAATGGAGGGAGTTGGATTTAAAAGTAATAGGTTTCGCTCCCCACCCAATTGTGCATGATGCAAGACTTGTACCCAGTCTCCCTTTGCCTTAAAAGTGCACCCGTATTTGTTGCCTCTGGTTGGAAGTGGACCACAAATGTGTGGGAAGTAGGTGATATGATGAAAATGAAGACTGTTGTGGTAATCTCCCAGGAAGGCAAGAAATGTAATATGGAAATGACAACCTAAACCTCCTCATAATATTCTACTTCTTCGAGAAGCTGATATGCAGATGGAAATATATATGAATCAATATTTTATTTATTAGTCATTTGTTATCGCTAAAAAGTGAGGGCATGCCCTCGCCTTGCAGGAAATCTGCCCTTTAGTTACAAGAAATCGGTCTTAAATTGAATCCTGGTAATACAGAATGCTGAGAGAAGGGCTGTCCCCGATGTGGATGAGGATGGCCCTGAGGTCCATCTTCCTACTTAGACCTGAGGAGGTCTTTTAGAGCAGCAGAAGCACAGAGAATAGGAGTAGTTATGGTGTAATGGTATGCCATCATCAAAAGTCCTCCAGCTGAGAGTAAACCAAGCCAAGTGCATGATGAAGTTTGCAGCCTTCAGAGAAGGCATCTTTACCTTGGAAGAAAAGTTACTTCTTGAGCTGTTGGCTTTAGTCATTGTGACAAAGATTTTGCTACATCAAGAGAGTCTGGTTTTTCTTCTACGATGAATTTGGAGTAAGACAGACATTAGGCAACACATGCAGAGCATTTAAGCAACATTTGTTTGCCTTTTCCTTCTGGCATATACATTTCAGCTTTTACCATAAAACATAAAATAACTCCAACGTTTTTACAGAAATAAAATAAAGTATTCAAGATACATGTATTCTTGTTTAACATACAATAGTTGTGGAGTTGATAATTGTATAGAGTTACAGATATGGAATGTGGCACTCGTGCATGTAATGTAAGAGATAGTCATTAAATGAGAATGTACAACTGTTTTTGAAAATTAGGAGACAATAATATGGGTGTCTTATAAATGCCCATTGGAGGAAGAGATATGAGAAAAATAGTGAAAAAATGATTTGCATTGAAAATCGAGTTCTTGATCAGAGGACAAATGGTAAAACAATTTATGGCATAAAATGTGCTTCTAAATTATAGCTACACTTTTCCCTGATGTAAGTATTTTTTACTACTTTTATAGCTACATTTTCTTTTTGTTTTATTGGTGCATTCTTTTTCAATGATTGCCATAGCATGTTTCCATTGCTTTTCAGTGGACAATAAACAAAAGCAGGGCCATTTTTTGGCATGGATGAGATGGGCCCAGGCCCAGGGTGCCAGTCTTTAGAGGGGCTCACGGGTCTCTCTGCATTAAGATCCTGGAAGCAGCAGTACCGCTGCATTGGCTCCAGTAATTCCTTTTAAAGCGCTTTTAATCATTTTTAACATGCCAGTGTTGCAGTTTTTAGGACCCTATTAGCTCCTTTATTTGCCCTCTCATCTATCTCTAACCTCCTGCCACCACGCACCAACACCCCCTCCCCACCCTAACAAACAACTTGGCGCAAGCCGGATGTAGCTAAACTGGCAGGTGATCCAGGTAAAGTGGAGTAGGGTGGAGATGTTTGTGTTCAGAGGCAAATCGCTAACAATACCGGCTAAGTACTGGTCTGTGAAAAGGACCCCCTGCTGCCTCATTTTGTTCACCAGCAGCAGCGAGGATGGCACATTTCTTTCTGCCCAGGGTGCAAGGGCCTGCTCTGAACAAAAGCACCAGAGTATAGAATAAAATTACTTGTATGGAAGTGCAGCAATAGTAAACGTTTCTAATGATTATTAATGCCTCTGGGCCTTTCCTTAGGCACTTATTGGAACAGACACTTGTACGTTGATAGCGTGCCTTCAACAATCAATCAATCAATCAATCATGGATTTGTAGAGCCTGGCTAATCACCCATAGGGTCTCAAGGCGCTGTTTGCGGGCGTGCTTCTCAGTCGAAGAGCCAGGCCTTGAGGTCCTTCCTGACCTGCTTCAGTGATGCGGTCCTGAACTTGAGAGGTAGTGCGTTCCTTGTCCGGGCTGCTGGGTAGGAGAAGGATCTTCCTCCTGCTGTACTTTCCCTGATCTTGGGGACGGCTGCGAATGCGAGAAGGGAGGAACAGAGATGTCTGTGGGGTACGTAGAAGGCAAGGCGGAGGTTAAGGTAGGCTGGTCCTATGTTGTGCAATGTCTTGAAGGTGTGGGTCAGGAATTCCATGTTATGCGCTTATTGACTGGGAGCCAGTGTAGGTCTCTGAGGTGGGAAGAGATGCAGCTGTGTCGGGAGATGTCCAGGGTGAGTCTGACTGCTGCATTCTGGACCCTTTGTAATCTTGATTGGCGTTTCTTGGTGATGCCGGCCTAGAGTCTGTGGCCCTAGTCCAGTTTACTAGTGATGAGCGTGGGGGTGACTGTCTTCCTCGTGTTGGGGGAATCCATTTGAAAATCTTCCTCAGGAGTCAGAGGGTGTGGAAGCATGATGCAGCTGAATGAAGATCCTTAGGGGACTCCGCAGCAAGTGTCTTTAGGTTCTTACGTGAACGGCGGTAGTCTAACCCTCTGTGTTCTTCTGGTGAGGAAGGACCTGATCCATTCCAAGACTTTGTCTCAGATGCCGGCATCGTGCAGTCTGTTGCATAGGGTGGACCTGAAGACGGTGTCAAATGTGGCAGAAAGGATGAATGTGGCTGTGTCTCCGGGGTCCAGTATGATGCGTATGTCGTCAGTGGCTGCTAATGCTAAGGGTACAGTTTTGGTGCTGTGGTTGCTTCTGAATCTGGACTGGGATGGGTCTAGGATATGGTGTGTCTTGAGGAATTCGGTGAGTTGCTGGTTGATGGCTTTTTCCATTATCTTGGCTAGGAAAGGGAGCAGAGAAATGGGTCTGTAGTTCTTTAGCTCCCTAGAGTCGGCGGTGAGTTTTTTGAGTAGCGGGCTGATTTCGGTGTGTTTCTAGTCTGAGGAGAATGTTGAGGTCTTGAAGGTTTGGTTGATGGTTCGGCAGAGCTCCGGTGCTATGGTTGAGGATGTGATGAGGGAGAGGATGCTCCTAAGTGGATGGAGCTCATCAGTCTTTGGGTGTCCTCGATGGTGATGGGGGTCCAGGTGGTGATTGGTGCTGGTGAGATTTGGTTCCTGAAGCCTTTGTAGATGTCCTGTATCTTACAGTGAAAGAAGGTGGCAATGTCGTTGCAGTGGTCTTGGGAGGGATGGATGAGGTGTCTGTCCTGGGGTTCGTGAACTCTTTGACAATTTCTGTTGTGAGTTCCGGTGTTGAGGCATGCTTGAGAGGTGCCTTTTTTGGTGGCTCTGATGTTCTGGTGCTGACTTAATTTCTGTAGGCTGTGCGGTCTTCGGTTGATTTGCTGATCCTCCATTTATGTTCCAGTTGTCTGTAGGAGCACTTGGATTCCTGTAGGTCTGTCATAAACCACTTGGGTATTTTGCTCTTTCGATTCCCTGCTGTTTTGCTTAGGGGGGGCTACGTTGTTGGTGCAGTTTGAGAGCCAGCGGTGTAGGTTGCTAGCGGCATCATTTGCATCCACTGCATCTTGTGGGAGGGAGTGGTTTAGAGCATTGGTGAGCTGTCCTTCCGTGACTTAGCCCCAGCGTCTGCCGAGGGGATGGAGGGTTGTAGTGACGTGCGGTGTTCTTTGTGTAGGTAAAGTGAATGCACTTGTGGTCGGTCCAGTGGTGTTTGGAAGTGTGGGAGAGGGTGATGTTCATCACAAACCTGGAAAGGTGATGTTGAGTCCTTGCTATAATGAGGGACTGCCAGACATTTTCTCTGATTTGGTGATGTTGTTATCGTGTATACTGTTCCTGTACCAGTGGTGTGACGTCATAACCATGGGATGCACATTCAGGCACTGGTGAATGTTGCACAAGCGCCATATAGATGTTGTGTGATCATACGTGATTTGCCTTTCACTAACAGTGACCTGCTTTGCCTTTGATTACCAATAGCCTGAATAAGGAACTAACGTTGGGACCGCTTTCGAGGGTGTGCACGGCAGGCTGTGTCTGCTCAGCAGTGGTGGCTGGATGTAAACCCAATACGTTATAAGATGGACACTGGAGTGCAGCATAGCTAAGGTCTCGCGCACCGACTTAACTGGAGGCTGATAGACTCTACTGTGTCACAAAAGGCAGGCAATGGGCGGAGTGAGAGCACATGGGGGGTTTTATTTGCCGTCAGTATCAATGCATTTGAATACTTAACGCTGTACCGCCGTTTTATTTTTTTGCAACACACAGTTTTCAGTGAGGTATTTTTGTTCTACTTTCAAACAATTGGGTCTATTTATGTGTACAGGTAGCAGAGGTAAAACTATTATTACCTCTTGATTTGTTTTATTTTCATCCTTTAAAAGACTCGGTGACACTTTACAAGACATTTTTGTATGTAAGATGTGCAAGTTGATTTTTTTTTTGTTTTTTTGTTGGTAGAATCGTTCTTTCTCAGATGGGCAGCAGTTAGTTATTGCTGTGGGGATTGATAACAATTGGCACTGCTGTTTGCCAAGTAGCATGTAGGAGGGTGCATGTAGAAGTGCCAGCCTGCCTTGTGCCAACCTCTGCCAGTCCTCACGCTGGGCTTGTCCTGTAGCCCCCAGCATGGCTCTGTTGTTATGAAGGGTTACCCGCATGCAGATCAGCAATTAATAACAAGTTGGCACCGTAAGCTGATGTGGGTGCTGGCTTCCTCGTTATTTGCTGGGCCTGTTCTGCGCCAGCTGCCTGGGGCCAGCCCAAACACAGCCCAGTGTGCCCTGCATCCCAAGTCTAACATGGGCATCTCTCCAGCCCTGCGGAACAATATTCTTCTTTCGAGCTGCTTTTATTTATCCGGTGCCAGCCGCCAACCTGTCTGTGCGTGCCCTGCATCAAGGGGCTAGAGCACGCTAAAGGTGGCATTTCTCACCCTCACCTACTGACAATTCAGGGACGTGGTGTTGCCTGATAAATAGGGGCGGCCTTTGGCGTGGACGAGCTGGGCCCAGACCGTTGACATACAGAGGCCAGCCCTGCTGAAGATGGAATATGTTTTAACCTAAAAGATTAAAGGGCTGAGTTGAGGATTAAATGTGGTAGGTGCGCTCCCGTCAAACATTCTCTATGTAGATGTCTAGTATTTTATGAAGCGCCTTTATTTATTTCACATCTTTGTAAAACACATCTCAGCCAGAAGCGTGTCAGCATCGGAACAGCATGGAGGCGCAGAGCAATTCCTTAGAAGGAGCCAGTACAAACAGGTGATAAGTAAATTATAAAATTACAATGCGTAACGACTCAACAAGTCTCTGAAGGAAGCATGGGGTGACAGCTGTCAGAGATGAATGTGTTAATGGAGTGCTCTGAGCCAAGCATCATAAGGAGGGACCCATCCTCTGGATGGAGAGGGTTTTATGAGGAAGGGCCAGGGCACCAGTCATGATCTCACTCAGAATGTTTGTGGTTGCACAGGAACAAATCTAGTTTATGATTTGGTATCCCCCATGTATTAGTGTCTCTGTTAAGGTTAGGTCTCAAGTGAAAACAAGATGTACATAATATATAAATAATGTGAGTGCAAAGTTTGTGAATTTCTAATGTTTTTGTGAAGGTAAGTAAATAGGCCAGGGGTCTGGCGACCCCTAACCCAAAAGAAGAAGTGTCTCCTGCCTTGTAATTGACATTTGTTTGAATATGGGCGGATGCTGTGGAGTTCCCATGGCACCAGTGACTCCCTGACCATATAAAAAAGAAAGATGCAGAACTGTTTCTCAGTTTTTCATGAAGAGTCTCAAGACTCTTCTGCATCAAAGCAGTTCTCTGATTCATGACGTGGTGGAGCAGTTCACAGAGTCTCCATCCAGCCCCATTAGTCAGGGGCTCCTGTTGTCTGTCTGGGAGCGGTCTCCATGGCTCTCTGTGAACATCAGTAGAAGCATGTCTCCACTCTTCCGGTATGAAAGCCAATTTAATCATCGTTAGCATCACACTTGCAAAAGCAATTTATTCCTTTGATTTTGCTCTTGAGATAACATGTAGAGGTAACCGTTTCAGGGAGGTGCTCGTTTAATTTTTTTGCTGACACAAATGAACACTTTTTTTTTAAATAAAAGAGGCACTTTTAGCCTGGCCACGAAAATGGAATGCCTCTTTTCCTTTTGATGCCAGCTTACTTTTTGATTTTGTGTTTTAAATGTATAAGGCATATAGCAAATATCTACATCAAACGATAGAAACTAATGTTTTTGTGTAGCCTGAACAATGGACAGCCATGTAGGAGTTTCGCAAGAGAGGACAAGTGTGAATAGTCTTATAGCATGGACAATATTAAACTTCTCATTCTAGGCAGTGTTCTTCAGAGGCCTTAACGTGGTAGGCTTTAGCAGGACAGTTTGTTGGGCCACATTCGAGTTCTTGTTTTGAAGGGATATATTTAATGGACAGGCAAAATTAAAATTAGTCTGGCATAATTGCAGGGATTTTGTATTACACTTGTTAAGCAAAATTGCCAAAATTCTGCCATTATGCCATGTCACATAATTAAGTATTGTTTGAAGCAAAAATTTACCCCATGCGTTTGGGAGTAACATGAATGGCCAGAATGCGAGTAATTTTTGATCGGGCCACTAGTGCTTTTTGCGCTATTGTTTTGCAGTGAAATTCGTCCCTTGAGGACGGATTTTATGCTAAAATATAGTGTTAAATGATGGTTTTACATTGTGCTTAATAATGTGCAATTTCACTTCATTTTACCGAAATTACACATGATTACCCAAAATCAAATTATACAAATTTCACATACCCCCTAAACGATAGTTGCGAGCCCTCTAGCTCATGTACTCATACATATGGCACAAAGTTTGTATAAAAAAAAAAAACAAGAAAACATAAACAAAAGAGTGATAAATTAGTGCGCACTCGGGCCCTGATTTATACATTTTTGTGCGTCGCATTACCGTCATTTATTGATGCAAAAGCGGCGCAAACTTACAAAATACAATTGTATTTTGTAAGTTTGCGCCGCTTTTGCATCACAAAATGACGGTAATGCGGTGCAAAAAAAGAATAAATCTGCCCCTCGGTGTCTCATTCATTCAGTGCACCATTCCCATCCGTAAGAATGTTCAAGATCATTGGCTGAGGTATATAATCAAGGCGCTTTTCTGTTAGCCAAGCAGTGATCTCAAATACTATGGTACAGTAAACCAGTGGATTCATGTTGTCTAATAAACCCCTAGCTGCATCAGAGGTTCTCAGAGCCTTTCATCTATGCCCACCTCCTGCTTTTATCTCTGTGCACCTACTAAAAGTGTAGGTTATGGGGCGGCAGAAGAGTAAGTAAAGCCAGAACTACAGTTCAGATTGTAACCGCAGGATATCTGATAAGAAACAAGGTGGCCGCTGCATATCAAAAGCCAAGGAATTGGCAAATTCAGTAATGTACAAAAATGCATAACTTAACACAGCAGTAACTAGAACACTATCTGAACATAGTTTAGTTGCTTAAGGAATGGATCGGCAGTGATGAGAAGATGAGTAGGCCCGAAACAAGGTCAACTTGTGCTTCACCTCACCAAACCTCTCTCAACTTGTGCTTCAACTCGCCAAGCTTCTCTTAGTCAATTTCCCATGTGTCAAAAAGCTGCTGAACCTCAGTTTGTCCTTCTTTGCCCAAGTCTTGCTCAGTACCCTATGCCTTCATGCATTTGTGCATTTGTTCATGAACACCACAATTATTGGTACCTCTGCTTTAACTGGTCATAACAAAGCAAGCTTGCCTTGCCTCTGTATGCCTCGGCCCCAATCCTTCCAGCCTTCCTGAGAAAGCGGTCTGCCAGGAAATCCGCCTCCACAATTTTCGGTTCTTATGGAAAATTGTTTGCCGAACAAAGAATCAAATGCTGAGGAGCTGGTGATTGAAAGAGATGCCTCCCAGTCCTGTAATCCTAAACTCTTTTAAGCACCTGCCTTGTATCATTGCCCTCACAGTCGGATCTCCTGCTCTAATGCTGTTTGAAGGGACCTTACATATCCAGGTCAACTCCAGTGCCATTTTTCGCACAAACTTCCTCTGATGTTTCACTTACATCCGATGATATGGTACTGAGGACCAATGGGAGTGCTCCAGCAGGCTGCTGCCTGCAAAAAAATGAAAAAGGCTAAGCTGTAATGTGTGCTTTATATGCCAGTAGTTTTTAATGAGACAGTGTAATTTGTGGTTGTAAGGGTGCCCTGCCAGCTATTGACAGTGAGTTCTGCCTCCGAATTCAGAGCACACTCATTGGAGGTCTTGAAGTGGTGCTTGCAGGCATAAAATCAATGACGGACTTGAAGTAAGGGATTTTGGGTTTTCAGACGTGTCCCGCGGTTTGCTATTTAAGCTGCTGAGGGCTGTGGTGTGGGCAAGAAAGGCAGCTGTTGGCTTGTCTCATTTTCGCTTACGCAATAAATGACATTCAAAGAGACTGTAATGGAAATATTTTCCTTCTGAGAGCTTAGTGAGAAATGAAGGGGATTTGGCAGATCCACACTGGCGTAATGGAAAGGGCTAAATCAGGCAGTGTTCATCGCAGAGTGGCTCTTGCCTCAGATGGCTTCACGGTTAAATGGAAGCTACTGCCCCTCTGGGAAGCGAGATCCAGCAAGCCAATGAAGATGGTGTAAGCGTGAGCTGCAAGGATTGGCTAGGGAAGGAGTCTTGAGTTTCAGAAGCTGACCAATCATCATAGTTCAGAGAGAGGTGGCTTCCTTTGGTTCTACAAAATCCCGTACTGCGACCATGTTGGAAGGAAACAAGGATTTAATCTGGCCTACAAATGAATAGTACTGAGTGAGACAGTGTCTTGCTACAAGGTCGACAAGCCCCAAAATTTTCCAGATATTATGTATGAAGTAATGACCGTCAGGTAGCAGACCTTATCCAATTACCGTCCCATGAAAGTACCCTCTAATTACTTCAATACAACAGGCGCGGCCCGTCCGTTATGGTGGAGGGGCCACACCCCCCCACCTTTTGCCCCTCATGAAGAGTGTCTGTCAGACTGAGCAAAGGTCAGCCTGACAGACACTCTTCATTTTCAGCTCAGACAGCCAGGAGAGAGACATGCGCGATTTGCGCAGTCTCCTGGCTACCTGAGCTGATCTTTGCTGGGCTGAGGTGGTCACAGCTCCTATGGGCGTGACTTCCTCGGCTCAGCAAAGGTGCCTCAAGGCCCTCCCCTGGGTGACGAGGAAAGCGTCACCCATTGACTTCGACCTGGGCGCTTCAGGTTTAAGCCCTGAAGCGCCCAGGGCGAGTGTCAATCAGTGACACTTCGTCACAGAGTGGGAAGGGGTCAGCAGTCTCACTGACCCCATCCCACTCTGTGACGAGGCTGGGACTGCTGCCTTCCCTGACCTAAGGTCAGCCAATCAGGGAAGGCAGCAGTCACAACCCTCCTGGGACCTCGAGGCTGAAGGTAAGTGTGTGTGTGAACTTTTAAAATGAATGTTTGGTGCGTGCGTGCATGTTTGAATGTGACGAGTGTTGTTAATGGATGTGTGTGCGTGCGTGTCTGTGTGTGAAAGAATGTGTGTGTGTGCTTCCCGCCTGCCCCCTCCCTCCTAAAGCTGCCAGCCGCCGCTGCAGTACAAGTGGAAGCATCAGAGCCTTCGAAAGGACCAAGGAATGAAGGCAAGACTGCCTCGCCGTTCTAGCTTATGTATTCAGGAATTTGGAGACCACGTCTTGCCAGAGTATTATTTTCGAATACATACAACAATTTTGCGTGCAACCTGCATGATTGCCCCAAACTGAATGCAATATCATCTTTTACTCCGCATGGTCCTTTTGCAGTTCATACAGCTAACAAACAAATAATTTTGGATAACAGAAGTTAAAATATATGAAGACTCAACTCTATGTAGCATCCACTTTCCATGGTCTAGCAGATATCACAGCCTTTGCTGATTCTGTGGCTGAACGAAGAACATGAGATGCAAATATTGGGAAGGAGCCCACCATCAGTTCCTTGGTTCAAAGGTGTTTATTGTACTCATTCACATCCTTGACCTCACCGCATGGCACCGGGATAACCATTAGGAGTTAAGGTAGTAATGCTGCATGTGGGGCAGCTTGTGAGGAAAGGTTTGAGGCTGCCTATCCATTTTCTTCTCTATTGGATCTGTAGGAATTCTGTCCCCTGATGTCCTCTATTATGGGCTCTGCCATACTTGCCTACAAGAGTTGGTGGAAAGTGTTTTCTAAAACCTTTTAGTGGAACCTAGCAGGACAAAAATCATGAAATTCTGTTTTAGAATTTGCTTCCAGTCCCTGATCAATACATTGCGCATGGCTTTAAAGGGTGCTGTCTGCCTATGGTGGTGCCTGGAATTCCATTGTATTCCTGGTGTGCTTGACCACTTCTGCAAGCGGAGCCCCTTCCAGCAATTGATGTCTTTGTAGCATGGGATGTGATGTCACTAATCTGTAGAAGGATAAATGGCATTTTGTTTTGTGGCCTTTACGGCAAGGGGGTCTTTGCCTATATAAACTAATTTCCAGGTGAAGTTGTGGGAATGATGATGCCAATGTTATTGTTATTCTTTCAGGATTATTTGAGTAAGCCGTCTAGTCGTGAGTGACCTTGGTGGCTTTAATGTCTGGGATTAAAGCCCTTGTTAGAGCTCTGAAATTGCTCTGTGTTGGAAACTGAAGAAGCTATGTGTGCTCTAGGATTATGTGTGTGTAGAGGAATGTAGTATTGGGCATTATAATCAGATTTCCAAATAGTTCAGTGCTGGAGTCCAGTAGAGCTGGGACAGATTCAGTCAGATTTCGGGCAAACCCAGATACCTGACTCACTCCTATCCATATTGAGCTGTAAGAGACGCAAGTCTTTATGGAAGTCACTCTGCTTTCCTCACAGGCCAATCCACATTAGATAGGAACCCCCTTTGAGTCTCTGTTCTCCTCCACTACCTCTCCCCGAGGAAGGGTTTTAATTGCTTGTTCTTAGGGCTCTGCTTGATCTTCTCCAGGTCAGAGTTGAACCTGGTTTGAATGACTTAGAATCCTGCAAGCAAATGTTGCATTGATTGTGTGCAATAACATGTAGGAATGAAGGACAAGGAGAGCTCCCTTTGGGACGAAAGCTTTCATAAAGACACAACCTCAAACACTGAGGGCACCCCAATCAGGTTTATGATCCACTCTACTGACTCCACCTGAATACTTCTGAAGGAATGAGGGAATCAAAGGACTTCTGTCTGCCTGGACATGCTCTGTTGCATGGCACATTTCATTCATAAAGCACACAAAATCACTTGGTGACCCCTAAAAAAAGGTCACGGCCAACCTAGTCCCTCTATTAAATTCACCTTAGCAATCCTGCCACCAAATGGAGTGCAAAAAAACCCAGATGATAAATGGAATACAGAACAAATCCCCCCCCCCCTCCCCCCGGTCACAGATCTGGGTTTAATCTGTCATCTTTTTTGCTCACCATGCCATTCCAGTTTGGACACAGCCATATGCAAATCAGTCTTGACCCTGCTCCCCATGGGAACAGTCCAGCTGAACTTCCTGGCCAGATCCTCCCTAGGCCAGAGACAAGCATCCTGGGGCCGGTTTTGGGGTATCACCCTTTATCAGTCAGACTAGCTTGAATCTGGAGGCATAGTAAGCCCAGAACCCACGTCTGGGCATACCCTTCCCACTTACAACGACAAATGCAAAAAGAACAGATGATGAACAGAATGTGTAACAAATCGAGTGTCATCCTAATTCTTGACCGGGCCGACTTGGCTGCCTGAATAACTTGCTTCGGCATCCGCCATACACCTTTCAAGTATTTCTTGAAGTATTTGCCTGATGTGGACATCACACCAGCTGCTGTTATTGCCTGTCTGTAGGGTGGCCATTGATCTCAGCTCTTTGAGAACTATCCATGGCACGGCACCTTGCTCTTTTGAGAACTGTCTATGGCACCAGACCTCGGTCTTTTAAGAACTATCCAGGACATCTCACCTCCATGAGAGCTAACTACGTATCTTCAAGTGCTAACCATAACATTTTACCTACCTATGACTTTGCTCCTTTAAGAACTACCCATAACGCCTGACCTTAGGTTTTCAAAATCAGCTCTTAACAGCTGAACAGGAGCAATTGAGAAGTATAAATGATAAGATTTAAGTGCATTTGGGAGGCAGTTAGGGATGGAGAATTGCGTCTTTCTTTCCTGGCACCGTTCCTTCCCTGTTCATCCGTGCCCTAGGCCAGGGGGAGAGGTCACCTCAAAACCTCTGGCCAACACAACCTCTAATGGTTTACAAGCCTTATTCACCCCATGACGATGAAATAGAAAACTGTAGGTCCTGTTTCCCGCGTGCCAAGGCATTGCATGACTGACATCTGGGCAGCTGAAGCATCACCTGGCCTCCTTCCCATTCAGTTCTTCCCAAGAAATGTTGACCACAGTGAACATCTTGGTCTCCTTGACTGCTCCTCTAATGTGTTCTCCAGAGGACAATCAACACCCCTTCCTGGTCCCCAGAGTGAGACGTGCCCGCACCACATTGCACGCGCAGCGCTTGCCGTATTTTTTTGTGCTGCGTTGGCAGTCACATGCACACAGCAATTTCCCCTCTTGTCTACACAGGCCGTTAATTTTTACACCAGTGGCGTGCCGCAGATTGGAAGGGAACAATATCTCTCGATGAGCGGAGAATAAAAAGGAAATGCTTGCTCAAGTCCTGCTGTGCCCCTGATTTTCCAAATCTGCGCTATGAATTCTAATCAGAGAACTGTCTCGCCTGCCTCCCCCGTTGCATCTCTTTCAGTTCATACGGAACGGGCCATTGGATTTCACACCAGCGCCCGAATATAATGGAATAAACCCTGAGCTCTGCAAAAAACAATAGAACCCTTTGTTTCGCTGCTTTCGGTGTCCTGGGGGTTCGGAGGAGAGGGCTTTACTCGCTGTCATTTAGTCCGTCGTCGATGTTCATTGTGATCCGACTTCACATTTGCTTCCGTAGAACCAGACTTAATAGATGGACTTCAGTAGCCGACACCGTTTCCTCAAGACATGGCTCTCTGTATCGATTTAAGAAACAGTGTTCTTTTCAGCTTTGAATGCAAGGCGACGAGAGGTTAGCACAGTTTAATTAATGTGAAAGACTATTTATGAAATGACTTATTCACTAGTCTTAGATTGGGTTCGGTGACCTCGGAGTAAACGCAGCCACTTAGCTGTAGAGGGCACCGAAAGGAGCCCTCCACCTTTCCTCCCCTCCCCACAAGTCCATTAATAAAATCAGCCTTGTTAATTGGCAATACTGCTTCAGTATTATGAGTGATTATGAAAGTACCTCATGGACTGATGAGGTGACTTGGGCTGCAATTGAAGTTTCGGTTCACACAGCGTTGGGCCTTTTAAAATCCACTTTCCAAAAATGGCAAGACACCTTTCTGGGATTTGGGTATTTGGAAGGCGCAGGTTCTGGCCTTATTAGGGCTCGTCCAATTTTACATTCTTCGGCGACTGATAAAAAATGAGTGGCTTTTGATTTGGGAATTAACATACAGAATAATGAATAATGCGCTGTCTGACCCCCGCCCCCAAGCTATTTGTTGAAAAACATTCAAGTATTCTATACCGCATAAAGACAGGGAGCTTTTTACTGACACTGACAGTAAGGATGTTTACATTTCTGTTGCACTGCCACTGAACAGCATCCACAAACATCATTGGCTTTACCAATGCTCGTTTCAGTTTGGTGTGTGGTCTTTAGGATGTGGTGTTCTTGGACAATTGCGGTACGATGTTAAGAGTTTCCATGTGCAAATCACTCAACTGGTCTGGAATTATGCCTAGTTCACCACACAGAACAGTTGTGCAATGCAGAAGTGAGTGAAGTCAACCGTTTCACAGCTCTTCCCACTTTTCAAAGCTGGAGAAGTTAAAAGACAAATGGTGTGAAAGTGTGTGTGTGTGTGTGTGTGTGCATGTGTGTGTGTTGGGGGAGGGGTTAGACAAGTTCCTGCTGCTACTCATGGCCAGAGGGTGCTCAGTGGTTTCCAAAATGGCCTCTCTTCACTTGTAGCATGGACCCTATTGGAGGATTGTTGAGGAAACAGAACTAAACTATGAGGACCGCTGGTGATTGCCTAATTAAAACATGTCTGCCCTCGTTCCAGTTATTCCCCCAACATACTGTCCAGTCACGGGTATGATGCAGGCCCTTAAAACCACTGCAGTGTGACGTTGGCCCAATCCTTCAAGAGGGATCCCATTCAGTCCAGACCAATGAATATTTGTGAGATATGGAAGACTCAGGGGCCCCCATCACGTTGTGCAGGGTGAGCCTATCATTTGCGTTACTGCCACTGTATCCAGCACATAGCAGAAGTTGCTTTGAGCAAACATAATGAATGATGGCTGGTTACTGGTGTCTGTTGTGCCATGTCAGCATGCTGGCCCTGTTGTTGTCAGTTACTTTATTCCTGGAGAGAGACCCCATATTTCAGCCCATTTCTAAGAATCACATAATAATTGCCCTCCGGTTGGGGCTTGGAATTTTATACCAACTTATGGGGGCACAGAAAGCTTTTCTGCATGGAGGTCGTGGGTTGGGGGGGCATTATTTCCTCCCCTGCCCCTTAACAATCTTGTCGCTTGTCTTAGAAAATACTGCCTTCCTTAGCACTCTAAACGAGGAAGAACATCACAGAAATGCCACTTCGATCTTTTGGCGATATTTGCAGGGGTGGCCCCTCCATTAGGGCAGATGAACGTCGCCCCCGCCAGCAGCTGCAAACCTTTTCCCAAAAAACAATAATAAACTGTGTTTATTATCATTTTTAGGGAAAAGGGGTGGGGCCTCGGTGGTGACGAGCAGTGAGGGGGAGTGCAGAGCACTCCCCCTCAAAGCACATGTGTGTTTGGCCGGCTGTCTTGGGCCTGCCAAACACATATACGCAGTGGGCTCTCTCTAGCCCAGCAACACAGTTGCTGGGCTGGAGAGAGCCTGCGCAGGCTCCCAGTCTGCCTGGGAGCGCCCTGTTTGGGTGCTTCCTGTCAATCCTGACGCTGCTCTAAGCAGCCTCAGGATTGGCGCAGGGCAGACTGGGAGCCGGTGCCTGCAGAGGAGAGAATGGAGCAGCGGAGGTAAGTGGTTATTTTTTTTAAAATTATTTTATTATTTTGAATTTAATTTAACCCCCTTCGCGCCCCACGCCACCCTGCCCCTTTTGCATGCTTTGAGCTGCTACTGGATATTTGACAGAAGTTTGGTTATCGCTCATTTTTAAAGGGGGCCATCAACCTTATTTTACGCCTGGACAAAGCTTGCGCCCTTTGCAGATATTGAGGTTCCTGTATTGTTCTGATCACCGAATAATTTCTAGAGAGACAGTGTTTCCTAGGCCTATGGTTTCAGAACTACACGCTACATTGACGACACTTCAGGCAATCACTCTTGATTTTAACAAACACAGAGGTTTTTGCCCCGCCAAGCGTGAGCTGGCATTTCCAGTCATACTTTTGTCAACACTCAGCAAAAGTTATGTCCGCTCAGAGTGGTTAAACAGCGCAACGCATATGGATTCGACATCTGAGGGCTGCTGCATGCCGAGCGAGTTGTGTTGGATGCCTCCTGTGCGCTCGTTATGTGTAATGTACATACTGAGGGCATTTACTGGCGAGATTTAGATCCCTGCGAGAGAGAACGAGTCACTTTGCCTTTCGCAGCTTCGCTCTTTGCCAAGAGCAGCTGGTCCAACTGTGAGCACTCAGAATTGTAGTATCGCAGTATGTGCGCAGGCAGGGACATTTGAAGGATTTTGGGGGCCCTGGGCCAAATGTATTTTGGGGGGCACTGTTCGGAACAGCTTTGAGCTTATGATCTCACTCATCACCCACATTAAGGGTAAATTAAAGGAAAACGCTATATAAAACAATCTGTTTAAGAATTATTTGAGGTCATCATGGCAAGACTCTGCAGAAAGAGCTGGCTCTATCAAGAGCCTCCTGAAAGTCTGGGGCCCAGGGCCCACTTTGCCATTCCTTAAAATGTCTCTGTGCACAGGGAGGCAAAGGTGCCCCCCTGGCGAGAACTCACAATGTTTTCACCAGGATACAAAACTGTCATAAATACTATACTGTAGCGGGAGTCATATATATATATATATATATATATATATATATATATATATATATATATATATATATATATACATTATAGTTAGGTTAAGATCTTACATGCACAAACCCAGAGAAATTCAGCTGTTGGAGTTATCTCACATAACTATAATTTGTGCCCTAGGGTAACTATAGCTTCCCTTTACAGTGCATCATGGGGGGCGTTTGGGGTGTGGACGCAGGGCCTGGCCTGACATTGTGCTACCCCCAACCAAGCTTGCTGCTTTTGCTCCCCCTCCTCGTTGCCATCTTTTGCCCAAGTCCAAGCCCCTGCTCCCTCCTATGTTATTCAGATGTGCCACATTATTGGCATAAATTTAGAATGTTAGCACTTTGTTTGCTCATTAGAACACTACAAGCTGTTGATCACCAGGAAGTTAACTGGCAGTCTTCTGCCAGTGTTGAAAGTGCATGTTTCAGTCCACATGTCAGAATGTTGAATGAAATAGAAGAGAAAGATATATGAGAACTCACTTAAAATGTCCTAATTTTTCTTTCTATACCACTCACCATAATTTCAATGTCAAAATGTACCCCTTCATTGTGTTACTTTCTAAATGAACTGTTTTACATTTTACCAGTTTGGTTCGATCAAGATGGCATCAGATGTGCCACACTTTTGTCATAAGTAAGGCTGTTAGCACTCTAGTTGTTCTTTAGAACACTCTAGAAGGCTACAGTAGAACACTAGGAAATCAAGGATAGGCTGCTCCTGTTGGAAGCACATGTTTTACTGAGAAGGTCAGACTTCATTCTCATATGGCTGAGAAAGATAGTGTGAATTTACAGAAAATGTGTTCGAAAATGTACTCTCATTTTAGCTTCTGGAGCACTTTCTATATCCTCTGTGATAAAATAATAAGAAAACAGTTTTCTCTCAAACATGATTCATGAAATCCTATCAGGGTAAAATTGCCTTAAAAAACACCACAATTCGTGGGGGGCGTGGCTTCGGGCGTCAAGATGGCGGTCGCACTCTGAGGGTGCTCTGGACCCCTCCGTCATCCGCCCGTAGTTAGAGTGGCCTGACCGAGTTGAAGACGTCGTCTTGACGATCCTTGCGACCCCTGAACCCCTGGGAATCTCCGGCGGCGAGTAACTTCATGAAAGCGGCCCCGTTCCCAAGCCGCGCCCGATCCGTCCCTGGAAACAAAATGGCGGCCGGGGCTGACTCCCGCGGCTGAGTCGGGGCCGGACCGACGATCCCTCCTGGTGCGGCCGAACTGGAACGGAGGTGTGGCGGGGTGAGGAAAGAACCCTGGAGGGAGTGAGGCTGCGCTCCAAACGTGGTCCTCGCGGCATGCAGGAGCAGTGCTGCTGCATCCAGAGGGAGAGAGCGATGTGTGGGTGACGCTGCGGCCGTGCGCCGGCTCGAGGACATCGGCCGAGGGGAGCTGAGAGGCTGCACTGCACCCGGGGGAGACCCCGCTGGCCGGGGCTGGAGCGGCGGAGAGGCGTTTGCGGAGAGGGACTTCCTGGTGTCGTGAGTGACGACAAAGGTATGCTGGGGGTCCACGGAATGTGGCGGAGACACCGGGATGGGACGAGGCCTTTCCGAGGATACTGACACGTCCGAATAACCAAATTGAACGGAGAGACTTGGGGCCACCCTCTCCGGGTTCCCGTTCTGAACAGGCCCACTGCGGACCGCTGCCACTCCGGGAAACACACCGCGATCCGGCCCAACGAAGGGCAAAGGCCTTGAGTGACCTCATGGCGTCGCGGGTGCAGCGTGATCAACACTAGGGCCGGTCGAGGCCCTACTGAAGGTAACGGCACGAAGTGACAACAGGGTGGGGGAGGGGAGAGGAGTTAGGGAAAGAAGATGCGCTACCCCCCCCTTAACATTTAATACCTAATGGCGGTTAGCGGCTGGGCCGGGACGGAGCTGGACCTATCGTGGAGTCACCGGATACCAAAGGTGGAGAAGACCACAACCTGGGCCTGAACGCCTCTTCCCACGCCCTCTTTATAACTGTGGTAACTACAAACGTGCAGGGGGCCTAGGCTTGACTTGAAAAGACCGCAAGAAGTGAGCTACCTGACTCCTGTTTCCGATATTGTGATGGGGAGAGACAAGGCGAACAAACAACCCCCACCCTCCCAGCAAAAGATTGACCAGTTCACGACGCCGGCGGGCCAGCGAGGAGAGGGAGACACAGCCAGCGGAGGCCCCGCACCAGACGGAGTGAGTGCCATCCTTCAAGCCATTCAATCATCACAGTCTGCGGTAGAGACTAAGATCGGGGAAGTGCGAGAAGACGTGGGTCTTGTTCGACAGGACTTCAGAAACGCAGTGAACCGGATCACTGAGGTTGAAACTAGAGTCTCCCAGACTGAAAACGACCTAGCCAACCTCAGAAGTAAAGTGGCCCAGCTGCAGACCCGAACCGGCGAGCTTCACCGTCATGCGGAAGATGCAGAAAACCAGTCAAGACGTAATAACCTGCGTTTCATTGGATTCCCAGAGGGCATAGAAGATGGCGGGGCATCTGAGTTCCTAGAGAAGTGGATTAAAACCTGGATGCCAGAGTAGTCCCTTTCGCCCTGGTTCGCGAAAGAGCACACAGGGCATTGGCTCCTCGCCCCCCACCAGGCGGCCCAAAACGCTCAATGATTGCGCGCTTCTTCAACTTCAAGGATAGAGACAATATCCTTAAAGAGGCTAGGAGGTTGGAAGATCTTCAATGGGAGAACCATAAAATCCTAATTTTCCCAGACTATACCCGTGAGGTCCAGACCCGCCGCCGGTCGTACGAACACGTTAAGCAGAAACTTAGAGCGATGCAACTTTCATACATGCTCCTCTTCCCCGCGCGGCTCAAGGTCCTCCTGGCCGGGCGAGCGCACTTTTTTGAAACACCTGAAGAGGCTTGGGACTGGCTGACGGAGGAGGGTGTCGGAGCCCGAGGGGGACCTTCGGGACACTCGGAGAGGGCCCCTCGGGTTGGTCCCCTCGCCCCTCGCCCCTCGCCCCGGGAGGCCCCCGGAGGAGCCGGAGGCGCACCAGATCCCGGAGAGGGAGACCGAAAGACACAAGCACCTTGGAAAATAATGAGGAAATCCGAGACTTTGGCTCACAAACAGAGAGGGAACCCGTGGACCCTTTGGGGCCTCAGGCCTCAAGCCAACCAATAGATGATAACAACTTGAGCCAATCCCCGGCCCTCGGTTAATATGACGCATTTGACACCCACTGATGGGAGTCCAAAAGACTTGGGATGTCAGACTTACCTATGCAGACCTTACAAGCGTCACTACAGAAGGCGCCAAGCCTCTCTAATATATGACACCCGAGACTTGGCAGGCTATCACTAATTGTAATTGATCCGACTATATGGAGGGGTCCACCACTCCACCCCAAGGACAGTCCTGCTGGCTGTCTGGTTTTGGTTGGGTATTTGGGCGACAGATGCTTCCGGGGTGGGAGTATGGGGAGGGGGGTGGTTGGGGGGTGGGGTTTTTGAAGTTAGTTTAGATAGGAATAGGAATAAGTTGGTTAGGTCTCTTATTATTTCATTGTTATGTTTGGAATGGTCACCCCTGGGTCCACAGCCTGACACTCAGCCCTATGTAACACCTACGCAACTCATGCCTGGCACTCATTAACCCAGGTCCTTTCCTGGAACGTAAATGGCCTGTTGGACAAGATTAAGAGGTCAGCAGTATTTAACACTCTCCGCAGGTACTCCCCCTCAGTGGTCCTCTTGCAGGAAACTCACCTCCTTGGGACTAGGTGCCCCATGCTCATGCGGGGAGGATATGACAGAGTATACCACGCGGGCTTCTCCAGGGGCTCTAGAGGGGTAGCCATTTTACTTCACCGCTCTCTGCCTGTGGTGATCACAGCCACGCAGGTCGACCCACAGGGCAGATTTGTTGTGGCCACGGGGACTCTTCATGGAACACCGATAAACTTTATATCTGCGTATGCCCCCCCCGGCGATACTTGATGCCTTCTTGCACTCGCTCCGCCAAGTGGTTGTGGGACTGCCCCAGGGGACCACCCTGTTGAGAGGGGACTTCAACGCGGTTCTCGATCCCGATTTGGATGTATCCGGCGAGATCACGGCCAGTAGATTAGCCAGGGCTTCGGCTCTGACTGGTTGGACCGAGAGCCTTGGCCTTTGCGAGGTATGGAGAACCTGGCACCCTAGGGATTGTCGGTACACCCACACGTCGGCCGCCCACCGGACGCAATCCAGAATAGATCTGGTATTCATGTCCGCTCTGGACCTCTCAAGCGTCACAGGGACCGAGATACTTCCCCGGGGAGTTTCGGACCACGCACCAGTGCGGGTCCGCCTGGGTGGAGCAGATCCCTCCAGACGCCCGGTATGGCGCCTAAACGCATGGTATTTACAAGACAAAGACTACACCCAGGAGATCAGAAATCAACTAACCTAATATTTTGATCTGAATCTGGTGTCGGTCCGGTCCCCGGGAACATTATGGGCCACCTGTAAGGCTACCCTTAGAGGGCATGCCAAGCACCTTCTCCGCTCCCGCGAGCGAGACAGGAACTCCCAGATCTCTGACCTGGAGGCTAGGCCCTGAGACTGGAACGCCAACAAACGACCTCTTCGTCTGCCACTGCCCTGAGGCAGCTGACTATGGTTAGAGAAGAAATTAAACACATAATGCTAGACTCGGCTAGGTGCATTTGGAGAGCTTCCGTAGCCCGTATATATGGCTGGGGGGATAAAAATGGGAAGCTCCTCCACTGGCTGGCGGCTCGCCCTCTGGCCGGCAGGGTTATACCTGAGATTTTAGAACCCTCGGGCTCCCTCTCCAGGACACCTGCTGAAATTGCACAAAGCTTTGCCTCGTACTATGCCCGCCTCTATGCAATGCACCCCCGCCCTGCCATTGAGAAACAGACCCCCCTCTTGAATGACGTCACTCTCCCCAGGATCTCCCTGGAGGCAAGAGATAGACTGGATGAAACTATTAGCCTCGCAGAGATCACCAGTACAATTTCCGGCCTGGCATCGGGCAAGACCCCAGGCCCTGACGGACTCCCGGCAGAGCTATATAACAAATGCAGTGATATATTGGGTCCCCACTTACTCAATATGTATGGAGAAGCCGAGAAACTAGGCCGATTTCCCACCGAGATTGACCAAGCTACGATAGTTGTGATACCAAAAACCCAACCCCCATCGCGGCATTGTTCGGCATACCGACCCATCTCACTTCTGAATATTGAGATCAAAGTGCTTTCCTCGACCCTGGCCTCTAGATTGAAAGAGATAATGCCCACACTAGTGCACCCTGATCAATGTGGCTTTATGCCCACTCGTAGCACCAGGCACTGCATTAGGCGGCTGCATCTGGCTCTGGCACATCACAGGACTCTGTCACACACACCCTTGGCATTACTCTTACTGGACTTTGAAAAAGCCTTTGACACAGTGGATTGGTCCTACCTTGAATTGGTCCTGCAGAAAAATGGACTTGGCCCCAAATTCCGTGGCCTAGTGAGACTCCTGTATTCCAAACCGACAGCTCGAGTCCGGGTGAATGGAGTGGTCTCCGACCCGTTCCCTATTGGCTGCGGAACCCGGCAGGGTTGCCCGCTATCCCCATTGCTCTTCGCATTAATGATAGAGCCTCTTGCGATACTGCTGCGAGGAGATCCCCTGATCGAAGGCTGGTCCTGGCCCGCTTGCGCAGAGGACCGTGTGGCGCTATACGCAGATGATGTCCTCCTATATATCTCCAACCCGGCTAAAAGTGGCCCCCGCGTGCTAGAGATCCTGAGCCTTTTCGCAGAAGCCTCGGGGCTGATCCTGAATCCCGCCAAGTCCCTGTTGGTCCCCCTACACCACTCCGGAGACTGTGTGGACTGGCAGCGGAATATTCCAGTACGAAGAAACAGCTTTAAATACCTGGGAATATTTATTTCACTTCTCCCTGAGTTGACATGGGAACTTAATGTTACACCGTTAACCAGGAAGATTAGAAGCGATCTCCTACACTGGAGGACACTCCCTCTTAACCTGCTTGGTAGAATAGCGCTCTACAAGATGATGATCCTTCCTAGGCTCCTCTATCTCCTGCAAAATTTTCCCCATCCCATTCCTAGGAAATGGTTTGGGGAAATGGACTCATTGGCACGCCAATTTATATGGAGCGGAGCCGGCTCACGGTTAGCACTCAAAACCTGCCAGAGAGATGTGTATGATGGAGGTTTGGGCATGTCCAATATCCATTACTACCACCTCGCGTCACAAGTACTTGTAATTAATGACTGGATGGGGGGTGGGTGGACAGATCCGGCATACCGACTGGAGCTCCAAACGATGGGGTACCCACGGATTTGGGACACCCTCTATGGAGGTCCGATCTCTCGAGACATCCCGGACGTGACCAAGGTGGTTCTGCAGGGATGGCGGACGGCTCAAAAATCGACAGGGTGGTGGGGCCGACTTACCCAACAGGCCCCATTGTGGCAGGGGAGGCAATTGGTAGAGGTGGCGGGCCTGGAGGGGTTTCAGAATTGGGATAACATTGGCATCTCCACACTAGGCGATGTCTGGAACGGGTCACACATACAATCCTTCGAAGATCTCCAGAAAAACTTCTCATTAAATAAGACACAGTTCCACAGATACCTCCAGCTCCGACATGCCTTATCAGTACATATCCGAGTGGGAGAAACCATACCTGAGTGCAGCCCCATGGAGGCCAAGGCATTGATGGGGAGCTTGGGCAAGGGAGGTGTTTCCCAGATATATCGCACCCTGGTCTCCGGCACCTCAGGTTCCCTGGGGGTGCTTCGCCAGAGATGGGAGGGGTGGGTGGGCCCCATGGAAGAGGTGGAATGGGGTGAGGCGCTAATGGCCCCGCGTGCACTGGCGATTGCTACCCGTCTTAGACTAATACAAACTTATTTTTTGCACACAGCATACCTCACACCCGACAAACTACACAGAGCGGGCCTCCGCCCCACTGCGGAGTGCCCCCGCTGCAGAAATCCCACAGCCGACTTCTTTCACATGGTATGGACCTGCCCGGCCATGGTAGCCTATTGGGGAGCTGTCTTGGGGGAGGTTTCTGAGGTGTTGCAGGAGAATATAGAGAGAGAGCCTTTGCCCCTCCTTCTTGGGATGATGGGTGACACCGAGCTAAGGAGACCGGATCGAATCTTCCTCGGGGTGGCGTGCTTAGTGGCTAAGAGGGATATAGTGGCAGATTGGAAGGCCAAGAGTGCCCCATCACTGGCTAAATGGAGACGGGGAGTGGATTTGTGCGCACAGAGTGAAAAACTTGTATATGAGGCTAGAGGATGTCCGGATAAATACAATAGGATATGGGGGAAATGGGAGACCGCAATAGGCACCTGAATAACATGTCATCTCTAATATTAGTGCTGTCTGGGATCACAGGCTCGACCAATGTTGGGTGCCCGTTGGCATTGTGTTTTGATGTTTGTATCATGGTTTTCTTTCTTTTGCAAAAATCAATAAAAGTTCTTTATCAAAATAAAAAAACACAATTCGTAAAATTTGTATGGTACCATCAACAAATGATTTAGATTATAACTAAAATCTGTTCCCACCCTCTATGTATTCTCCTTTTTGTGACCCTCAAAACCTGACATTCACTACAATACATTTCAATGGGTGCTATCATGTAAATTGATCCCAAGATGGCTGCCAGCACTTCCTGGTTGAAGTACTGGCAGCCAATCAGACCTCACCATGAGATTTGCGCTTAGGCTCTGCCCAGATATATAAATTTGGTTTTCTTTAAACAACTCAAAAACTACTGAACAGAGTTACACCAAATAACAAAAAGTGTGCTTTCTTGACCAAGAGCTATCTTTCAGCAAATATGGTGTAATTCCATAGTTGGATCTAAAATCTCTATGGGAATTACCATGGGAGACACACTTTTTTTTTTACCCCCCCCTTTTTCTTAGCCCCCGCCTGATGGATCACCCCCAAAACTTTCCATGCACAACAAGACTCCAACTTGTCACTTTTTGGGGAAAATTTCATGAAGATTCGTAAAATGGCGCCAAAAATATAGCAAAGACAAAAAAACGCTTTTCCTATGGAAACCAGGTCCCAACTATAACTACCTACCCGTGACTGCCACTGACTTACCTATAGGATAAGGGTAGTTATCTGGTAGAGGATGACCAGCTTCCAGGGGAGCCTGGAGATGTTTGAGCCAAGAGAGACTAGTCTACCAGATGCCCTACTAAAAAGAGCTGACCTATAGGAAAAGAGAGAGATGGCTGTACAGAGACACCCCTTGCATACAGGAAGAGAAGGTGAGATGAAAGTGGATTGGCCCAGGGGGAAAGTGGGAGTTGCCTGGTAGACAGTGATCCTGTACTTGAGAGCTATCCAGGGACAGGTGGTCCGGCTTCAGGGGCCTACAGGGAAATGCGTCTCATAAACACAGTCTACATCTTTCATAAGTACAGAGTCAAAGACCTCTTCCCCAGGCTGTTAGAACCACTGGTTTCTCCGTAACCTCCTGAGGGGGCAGTCCCTGTCCTACTCCGAGGGTTGTGCACACTTTAAGTGTATCCCACACCCAGTAAAACATTGCGCCATGCTGAAACGTTTTGCTCTTCCCCGTGGGTCACCGATGTGGTGTTCACTGAAAGAAACTCACAGAGCAGGCCGTAAATAAATACATAAATACGAAAAGGGCAAGATTCCGAAACCTGCGTGGATTTGTATTCTTACTTTGGAGCTAAAGCATTTGAACACTGCAGCCAACTTCATTTCCAGCGAGGTGCAGCCAAACCACAGTAACCTCAGGCGCTGAAGCTCCTCCTCAGTGGTACAGCTCCTCAACCTCTCATTACACAAGTACCGAAAAGCATCACGGGGCAGGTCAGTGTGTGGTGCATTGTATTGCATCATACAGCAGCATTTGTATGTGCTTTACATTCATGATAACATGAAAGAGTTGTAGCCTATGAACTGAGACAGCAGGTCTGACTCTCAAGACGAGGCATGATCGGCAACATGGCAGCAGTTTTATGACTTCTATCCATGTAATTTGCTGTCGATGTCAGCAGAGGTATCCTTCCTAATTGAGCACATAGGTATCAGAATACCATCTCACACCTCCCATGCGTATGCGCAGAAAGGACACGCTCACAAGACACGGACCTAGGAAGGTCAATTCACACTCCAGTCTTTACAACAGTCTGCATTAAGAAGAAAGACGTTACCATTAAACACACGCCATCAATGACCAAGGTAGGTTCAGTAAGTAGCATGTGCTCTATAAGGCCATTAATCACCTTGATGTCGAAAAGAGCAGACAATCTTTGCAAATGTTGTATATATTATTGCACGTACCGCTCGTTGACCACAGAATGAAATCCCCTTCTGTCTAGCAATAGTTTGTTACTTGTGTTCACATCACCATCAGGTCTTTTAGGAATAGGTGAAAGTGCTTTTCAAAATGCACATTGAGGTAGACAAATATCCAAGGCCCTAGGAGTTAGGTGGCAGTGCAGGACCGAATTATGTGGCAAAGTTGACTGAATTATGAGGCAAATACAGGCAAAGTACGTGGCATAATTCGTCACGTTCTCTAGAAGACTTGTATTATGATGTTGCCACTTTACACACATTTAGGTAAGTTTCACCTCAGTACCGTTTTAACATTTGAGTACAGCACAAGACAAGTTAACATTTCCAAACAGCCTGCCACTGAAGGGCACCGCCCCTCATGAGGTTTGGCCACCTTTGATCCCTTTGAGTTAGACTTTTTTGTTGTTGACTTCTACAAATTATGCAGAAGATAGTGGATCATGTGTCAAGCACTACACATTCACAATTTTGTGGAAACGTGGTGGCTACAGCATTTTCAAAACTGCAGTGGCCACGTGTATGTGACCATAGAATATCTATCATTAGTGCAGCAGGTGCAGTACTGCCGATGCCCAGGGACATGATAGGCCCACAGCACAGTAAATATTGTTGCCTTGTATTACCCAACCAGGGAAGCAGTGTACCCATTTTCTTAGCTTGCATTAGGGCCAGTGGCATCCATGGCATACAGATGCTGAGTTTTAAAGTAATTAGTGAGTAGGAGGTTAATTTATATTTTTTCAATATGATGCCAGATAAGACAATACCCATAACGTCACACAGACATGGGGTAGTACATGGTACACCACAGGAAGGAAAAGTGATCTCACAGTGAAGGTGTGGAGTTTGAAATTTGGAAGCCATGTGTATTAAGCCTGCTTTCCGACTTCACCAAAGTGTGTGATCCTGGGCAATTCACATTACCACCCATACCCCTACCTCCATGTACAATAATTCTGAGAGATTAGAAACATTATGAGCAAGATTGTTAATTACTATAAAAAAACTTGGCATATGTGCATATTCTGTTCAAGGTATAGGGCACACGTGTAAGCGTAGAACTGACATGGCGCTACCCACAGCTCAAGACACTGCCACAGTCCAGCAGACAGCAAGGAGTAATTCATCCGGCCCCTTGCAGGCATCATGCACGATCACCAACAATACCAGACCCTGCCTCGGACGATATTGATTTGTTTGCTTGATGAGTCGGTTAATTGAATAAACTGCCTTGGAATGCAATTAAGCCGAGGTAAGTACTTGGAGCCACCCCACCCCACACCAAGCCATCAGTACTGATGCGCAGCCCCTGAATATAACCGCACCTGACAGGGTGGTAATTGAGGAACTAGCTTCCACTTGTGCGCTTTGACGCTTCCGCCAGTGCTAAGGTGCACTGTCATTTGTTGCCTTCTGCTTTCAAGGCTGTAGTAGACCAAGGGATTGAGAGTAAATATTGTTCTGTTTTGAAAAGACTTGAGCTCTTAGATCATGCTGTGTTTGCTGTCACTATGCTCACCAAAGGATGTGTCTATCTCCTTCCGCCCTGTGGGCTAAAGGTTATTCTGGCCATCACTGGAGTTCAAAGAGGCGCTCTCCAGGAAGAGCCAAGTATTTGTTATGTGGAAGCTGGTGTCAAAGTGTCTAATACAATCTGCTTATGGTTAGTAATGTATTAATGGTATAATTTAAGTAGTTCACCAGGTCACGTTTTACTAGAAAAAGATCTAAATTGTTACTGCTCCCAGTGCAGGTTAAAACAAATTTAGCCTTTGTCCAGGTTCTGTACAAAGATGGCGTGGGAAAGACATATGCCTCAGAGCCCGATTTGTCAATGTTGGAAGCGCAAACCCTTCCTTTTGATCTCAGATCTACCCTTCAATGCACACGTGAAGGCACAATGGGGAAATCAGTTCATTTCTCCGTAGCTCTTTGCCCTCATCTGTCACCCTTCCAGGTTAGCAAATATCTTAAATGTTGTATTTAAAACATAATATTTATTGCTATGTTGTTCACTTGTTTTGACCAGGAAAGTGTTGTCGGTCAATGTAGAAAACAGAGTAAATTGGCTTTCGGTAGCTAAACGGATCCTACGTTCTTTATTTTTTATTTTTTTTCGAATTTAATTTTGCACTTTTATACTGAAGTAGAAAATCTATTTTGTTCCAATGGATTGTGTCACAGTTCGCCATGGAGCTAAATGCCTTTCTGCACATGTATTGAAGGCTGTGCTATTAATACGTTTACTAACAGGTATGTTCATCACATTCGTTTCCGAGATGATTCACTGCACTCCAAACTGCTATACTTACCAACTGTGCTTCCTGAAGCAAGTTTGACATTTAAATCCCTGTTGTGCTCATGAAGTCCTAGGCCTGCATCATAAGCCGCCAGACGTTTATTCCAGGAGGTGGATCTCCGAAAACCCCCTGCAACCAGTGCTGCCCGAAAGGCAGCCTCAAAATAATTAATGCATTGCCTTGAGCCAGCTAAGCCCTACTTCTACAAATTAATTTAAATTCTGGGGCAATTAGCATTCTGGCGCCGCAGACCCTGCGGTGATGTGGTTAAGTGCATAGATTTGCTTGACACGTTGGCCTTCTCATTGAAAAATGGCCACTTCTCCCATCGCTTTAATCCTCCCTCCATTGTTACTCGTTAGTCCCCTTTGCTGAGGATCCTGGAGCCGCAGTCCCAGGTGGCAGTGTTGTAATGAGAAGCAGAAGCCACAAGATTATCCGGGGGTCTTGTTTACATCGGATATCCTCTGCTCCGAAGGGGGCCGCGCATTCCTAGGTCAATGTCATACCCATATCGAAATGCAATCACTCAGGAAGCAGGGACCTCGTTTGGCACTCTGTCTGCAATGGGCCTTTCGCTCTCACCAGTGATTGAATTTTTCAGTCCATCTCTATGACATTAAGAAAAGCGACCAATATTCAAAGCATCGCATATGTTTATATCAGTCTCCTGCCCATAGCCAATGTTTCTACTCAAACTGGCCTTCTTTGGCAATGACCGAATATCAGTTTGGGTTTTGTTGCTCACAGGCAGGGCTTCCTTTCCCATGATGCACTGGGTTTGATGATGAAACAGTGGTACTGCTTGCATGTTTGGCCACACTCTAAAAAGTAGACCAGACAGTACAGTTTTTCAATACCTGACAAGTTCTTCCTGATTATACCAGCATAATATTGAGTATTTTATATCAGTAATCCTGGTGCTTGGGGAGTTTCTGCTCTCTCTATCTGCATAAGGGACTCTTTCCGGTCATGATTTTGCAGTGATGATGGCAAGAGATAATGTTCTGGATATTTTGCATTGCAATCTCGATTGTGACAACAACGTGCATAGTGCCATTGGTGCAGTTGAGCAGGTTCCAGTTGAGCTACCAAGCCTCTGTCTAATGCCTACATGTTTAGTTTTAGTTGATACCATAATATTCATTAAAGTAGGTCCTTTCTATCACTACTAAAACTGAAATAAAATGAGAAGTAATAGTCAGAGAATAGGAGTGTTGGATAGCCTTCAAGAGAAATAGGAGTTCTAATATGTGGCTAACCAATTGAGGTTCATCTATCCAAAGGAACTTAACTAAAACCAGGGATGGGAAAACATTTTGAATATGTCCACAAAGTTGTGAGTATTTGGGTAACTTTGCTTTGCAGGGTTGGTAAGGTTTTCCAACTTAGCTCAAATTTGCCTAGTAAATGCTGCTTTTGCAACCCGTCCACGTCTACGTAAGCAGTACCCAATGGGGAAGCAAAATAGGGTTGGATGAGGGGGTTGCAGATTCAATGTTGGCTGTGGAAGACAGGGTGGCTTTGGTAGTCAAGGTCGTGGAGTGGTAATAGGGTTGCCACAGGCATGGACAGCAATGGGGTGGCAGGACTTTATCCATGGATTAAGGATTTTAAATAGGAGCAGGGGACTCCTAAGTGGTGAGAGTCTACCCACCGCTCGTTGTTGCAGCAAAAATGTTTTCTCACTGCAGAAATGGGCCAGTGAAGAAACCTTTTAATGAAAGAAAAAGCTTTGCACGCTTTAAATTTTGCAAAGCTAATGAAGTTTTAAAAAAATTAAAGAGCATATTTGTAAGTCCCCTGGCTTTACAGTTCTCACACACTTTACCTAAAATACCAGTGGGTATGTTGAAAAACCTCACAGCCTCCATATTTCAAAAAACACACTTCTATTCTTACCTTATATAGTAACTTAAACTCCCATTATGGTTAAGAGTTTTATATGTTCTGCTAAAAACTGAGGGTCCGTCAGTGTTTCAATGGTCCTTATAACAGATGCACAGGTAACCATTTGTGAGAACAAAATAAAATAGCAAGGCTTGAAATGTAAAATTCTGGAGGTTCTTTTCCTCTCCTCCCCCATTGATATTTATCTTGCTGGAAAATAGATCTCTCTTTATTGGCCCAAGGGGGTGAAGAGAGAAAATGTGTTAGTCGTATTAGTTGTGATCTGTTTGCAGCCGCTTCCCGCCCTAACAGCCACGGCTGAGCCCAAATTCACTTAGGAGGGAGGGAAGATGAGCTCAGCCGGGAAATGTAATTGGATTTTCGTCAGGGAGCTCCCCCAGGCCTGAGTGGGCCCCTTGCATCTTCCCCTCCAAGCGCCTCGTAAAATTGGTGTAGAATTCAGTTAAAAGGGCACTTCTAGGTCTCTGGCGCTGCAACATAAATTGTGTAAAGGTTTTCCTGAGTGCGGAGGGTGATTTTCTCTGTCTACCCCCATAAGCCGGCTCATATCTCACGTTGCCGCCATCTTGAGCTATTGATACCTCCTCGGGAGCCCAGATAACTAAAGCTGTCATCATCCAGGGTTCATGCGTTTTTTTCCTACTGTATGCGAGTGCCACCACCCTGAAGGTTGTGTTTTTGTAAGACTAGGGAGTAACGAAATGTCCTAGCAACATCTTACCCGAACAATGACAGGACTGAGTCGACAACGTGTGTCTCGTTCGCTTTGATTTGTTTAATAATAATTTTGTTAATGCACTATGTAAACAACCCAGTCGTCTCTTAGGGCCATATGTATGAACACTTTTTCCCATAGACACAGAATGGGTAAAAACCTTTCCTACATCTGACCCTTAGTGCCTAAGCAAGTGTATTATTAAACAACTCAAGTGTACCCTATCGACTTTCAATGGCCTTGATGTTGAGTATGTCTGCAGTGATTCCAACCTGTGACTTGCAGGTTACATCCAGATGTGTTCCTACAGATGAGATGGAGGAACATCTTAGTGGCTTACAACACCTGTTGTACAAATCTGCGTGCATTTTGGGGCACTCTCGCACAAAAAATGCTATTTCAACTCAATTTCCTTCTTGTAATCATGAAAAAATAAACCCCTTTGAGTTGGACAATAGTAACAGCTATTAATTCACAAACGCGCAGGCTGTAGTAGCAAGCACTATATAGAGAAAGAGCTATTACTGTGATTTTTTTGTTTTTCAGAAACCTTCAGAAAAATATTAAAAACAAGCTTTAAAATGAAAAAAGGCAATGTTAAGGTTAGAAAAAGCAGTGACTAGAGTTGAAAAATAATGCAAGTTAAAATGCAAGTTAATTTTTGCATTTTTTGTATAACACCTTCTCTAGCGCATTCACTTGCGAGAGCTTTTTTTTTTTTTTTAACAGGGGCTTGCAGCCCGCCCACTGCTTACCATTTGTTAGCTTAATTGTCACTCTTTTTTGCTGCCTTACAATTAGCCAGTGCTTGCTGGCTTCACTTCCTCTTCTTTCGTGTGGAACATGGACCAAGTACTGGTAGCTTCATCTTGACTAGGGTCCTTCTGTTGATGGGGCTGTGACTGAGGTACAATTTTTCTTTTCTTTGTTTTTTTTCCCAGTGTATTGCTTCTTTCTTCCCCCCACCCTTGACTATGTTGCTCCTTCCCTCACCCCTCCCATTGCCCATGTTGCTCCTTCTCTTCCTGACCACTCTCTCATTGTCTGTATTGCTTATTCCCTCCTACACCCCACCCTCCTGTTGTCTGTCTTATTCCACACCCCGCCCAGCAAAAGAAATCAAAGGTGCTGTGAGGCGTCCAGCAGTGGCTGTATCACTTATGCTGGAGTGATCAGGCTAATTCTGCATTACTCTTTGATACAGAATTACTGGTAATAACTCAATTATTCCTGCTTTCTTAATTAAGAGTAATCTGGGGTAAAATCCTACAGCAAGAGCACATTTAGCCATTCATGTTCTGCTGCATTTACTTTAGCCCAACATTCATCCTTGCATCCATTTTGGAATCAAGGGTGCATTTTGCTCTAAGAAAATAGCACTAAATGTAGGGAGTAGGTTGGGGGAAATCCTACTCCAAAAGCACCTTAGCGGGCAACGGAAAATGACCCAGCGGCACAAGTATGGTGTAAGGAGTTTATTGAGGGAGGAATAGATAATGGAGCAGTCATAGATTGGAGTATTAATGGGCATCCATTCTTCCTAAGTCACTTTTTCTTTCAGCAGTCCTCTGGCTTGACTGTTCTTTGGTTAAGTTCATGGAAAATATAAAGGGTACAGTCCTTCATTCCTAGGCAGTAAGGATCAAGGGAGTGCTATCCACCACACCTGGTCAATGCATTTCCTTTTGGTGCACAACAAACATAACAAGGGGAATTCGGTTTCTCAAAGTGGTAGTGGTAAGTAGTTCTGCTTTTTATTACCCAAGTTCTCCTAGATCATCTCATGATTTGGTAGAATATTTCCCCCAGTGTTATGGGTCAGACGGATATCTGGGCCCCTGTCACATTCCCACCAGCTACACCCATGCAGTGCCCCAGCATACAAGAGAGTGTATCTCCTTTCTGGTTACTTGCCTGAAGCTGTAACTCTGACTTAGAGTTGCTGTGTCCTCGCCCTCCATGCCTTTCCCCAGGTTGGTCTGGAATCCTAGAACTTTAGCCAGATAGGTGTCTTCGTGTCCTTTCTCGCTCTCTCCTTCCATGTAGGTCACCGCCGCTCGGGATCCGTAGTGTTCGTCGGCTCCGCGGCGTCCTCGGGTGTCATTGACATTGGGCTTTCTCACCTCTGTCTCCGTGGCAGCATCTTCTTCCCTACATGGGTCTCTCTCCTTCCTCCATTCGAAAAGTGCCCTGTCTCCCTTGCATGTCAGACGTAAAAAGGAATTGGAACTGCTGGGTAGACATCGCAGACGTGCTAGAGTACTAACCAGTGTTTTCCTGGTGTTTCGGGGTTGCCGCCAGAGGCACTGTTGCGTATACTCCTGTTCCTCCTGTTCCAAGCACATTTAGAGAGGGCAAGCAGCTGCTCGTGCTCATCATTTGAGTTCTGTTAGATTTTGCTCTATTCCTTAGCTTAAAATTCATCCTTGCATCCATTTTGGACATGAGGGAGCATTTTTTGCTTTATTAAATAGAGCTAAAAGCGGAATTACTCTTCTTGTGTAATTCTGCATAATCTTGTGAGTTCTTAAGTAATTCTGCATGATTCTGCTACAAAGAGTTATGCGAGTTACACCCACCTCTATGTACAACATGGCATTTGCAAAGTCTGAAGCTCTTACATAGGCGAGACCATTTGACCTTGCCAGTGCCTGTTTCCTCTCTGCCTTGCCCCTCTGACATTACATTGTGAATAACTGATATTCCAACTTCATAATCTCCTGCATCCCATATTTAATTGTGCACTCGATGGGTGCTGATTTGTGCTAGCGTGTGTGAATGTGTGTGCGTTTTCCAAAGCTACTGGAGAGTGATTTCCGTTGCTTACTTCATAAGAAAACTGAATGAACCTCCCTAGACTTCCAAAGATGTTCTCTAACATGTGATCATATTGAGGTACAGCGATTGGGTGGACCATGATATGAAAGTGTTGCAATACTGAGTCTGAAATATAAGAGTTGCAATATTGAGTTTGAAAGCTATTTGGTCCGGATTTAACTAGATTCCTTAAATATTTTCCACATGTGCCTCACTCCCTCAGGGCAAGCCTTTCCCATGATGTGAAACATTAGGGAGCAAGTAGAGGAAGTCATTCCTTAGCTAGATGCAGCAGAAGGCTAGGTAGGAAGCTCCATGTTGAATCCACGCATAACCAAAGTCTGAGTCTGTCTGCTTACCCTGACTGAGGACTGCACTGAAAAGGGGCGTGGAGTGTCAACGCATCATTGGACAAGTATGCTGCAGGAAGGAACCTGCCTAGATGGAAATTGCGATAGTTCTGTAAGGCCAACAGGGCTGGGTCAAAAACAGTCCTTCCCCTCCTCCTCCTTCATCTAAAGTTGTGTGTGCCATCCCTCTATTAATCCAGTTCATAACATTTTTTTGATATGCTATATATTTTCTCTCTATCAGAGTCCTGCGTTTTCTTTTTTTATTATATTGTGATGAGACCTCGCCTGAATGTTTTGTTGAATAAGAGTACTCAAAACCCTCCCTCTGCGCAAACCCATGATAGTTTGGAAAATATTATTTTTTTTTTCCAGTGAAGTACTTTGATTGGCTCATCAGACCCAACCCTTGCTTTGGGATGGAAAATGTTTTCCTATTTCTTAGCCATTATTCCATGCCCTGATACAGACTGAGCCGAGAAGTTTCAAATCCACAGGTAATTCAATGAAGACCTGCTTGTTTGGGTTCTAAAAGCCCTGCCGCAGGTCGGCGAAAGAGAGCAAACACCTCCCCTCTTAAAACGGCCCCTTCAAACAAGAGGAACACATTTAACTCAGAGTGCATGATTCACAGGGTTTTCATAGTTTTTACTCTCAGATCATCCACTACCAGTTTTTTATAACACTCTCTTTCAGGGGCTGATGGAAGGGGGTGCGGTCTTTTTAAACCTGGCTTGACAGTGCAGCTGTCGGTTAACCTATTATCACCAAGACTGCTGAATATATATATATATATATATATATATATATATATATATATACAAATTACGTGGCTACGGTCAGGGGAGTATTACTGCATGCTGCTGACTGTTCGGGGTAATATTCTGCCACCTAGGGAGTGCTTGCATTACAATACATGCGTGACCATTTTACATACCTAATGGACACTGAGGATTGATTCATTTAATTGTATTTGTTTACATCATAGGTGATGTTGTACACAGAAAACACTCTTTTTTTGTATTTGAACGGCTTTTTTTTTATGTTTTAGCCATGTCTCAAAATGTAAGCAAGATCTATTGGCTTTTCCAATGCCTTTTTGCATTGTGGAACACACAAATGCTCTAGACTGTAACTGAATACCATAACATGGACATTAAAGTAACCAACTCCTACAGTTCTGTGAGGCCTTACTAATGGCTGAACACTTACTATAAAATCTCTGTAACATAACATACATTTCTGACTCAGTTGCATCATGTGAAGTTCAGGAACTCTGTACAGATTCAGAGGTTTCTTCGGTCAGTGAGGCATGGATGGACAAGATCCTGAGACCACTCAGAGGGTGCAGCTCTGTCAAGTCATACAGTGGCACTGGGTGTCACACTATATCTGCTTCCTTCACACGATCACTAGGTGATAATCCGATATCACATGGTGGACACCAAGTAAATTGGAATCCCCTACACGGACTATGTTTCCCACTCATGTTCGGAGGCTCTCCAAAGACAATATCCATTACAGGTTTTGAAACCCTCCCAGGACATTGGCGGCAGCTTCAGCTTCTTTTTTGGGTGGGTGTCGCTTTCGTGCACTGTTTGGCACTATGCCACGCCCCTTCCTAAGCCTCAATACTTTTCCACACTGAACTTGGCAGATCTGAGGGTGGGGTTCTCGTTTCACACTCAAACAAATCAAAGTTATAGCCCAGTCACTTGGAACTAGACTGAGAATACATACACATTGGTTAACAAACACGTCTTCAGAGGAAGATGAAATCGGTTCAGCCCTGAATGCGTCGTATCTTAACCAGTGTACTAACCCTGAAACACCCTTGAATTCTCTTCTAGACCTTTAATCGATCCAATAATCCCTTGACCTTTCAGACCTGCCAACATAGATAGTCATGTAGATACATACATTGTATGTACTATAATTTCGATATTGGTTATATGCAAATATTGATGTAAAAAGTTCTCTCCTGGTTTGTTGTCTATGCCATGTGATTCACGTGGATCCAGTTTAGCTACTGATAAAATGCTTCAGCAGCCATGAGTGTTGACATGTGCACCTACAATGTGAGAGGTGATGTGTATTTATGGCGCTATGACTCTGGGCTTGTAGCAGCTGAGGTGTTCCAGTAATTCTGTATATCACTAGTTTATTGGACAGGGTGTCCTGGAGCAGGGATTGCAGGAGCATCCTCACCTCTTCCCTTGTGTGCTTCTCGGTCTGCAGACAGGAGTTTACAAAGTTATGATATAGTAAGCAATCTAGGTTAGAGACGGGGAATTTACCATCCCTTCTGAAGCAAGATAATAAATCTGGAAGCTGCAAGGGGACATGGTGTACTCCATTTCAGTAATCGCTGAAATACTGTTCCTTGCTGGCTGTGCACTACCCCATCACTTCAGTCATAACTAGGCTGCCCTGAAGAGAGCAGACTATGACAACCCAAGGGACCCAAAGAACATCCCAATACTACCTTATTTTTATATTTACTTTGTTTGCAGTTTTTTGAGACGTAGGTTTCAACGCTTCACATATAAACAGTTTCTTAACATAGGAAAACAGAAATAGCCAAGAGCATTAGAAATATTCAGTTAGTTTCCAATTAGATTAACTTTTATGGCTTAGGGTAATGCAGGGCATACTTTAAGAGCTCATAGAAGTATCGCAGAGAGGTAACTGTATATGAGATAGGTGCTCTTAAATTCCAGTATATCACATGCAGAACCTCGCAGTGGAAAAAACACTCTAGTGAAGTATAGAACTGAAATCTGTTTGTGTATGGAAAGGTGGCTGCTGCCCCTGTGGACATCAAGTTTTTAACAGCCTCCTGAATCTTTGTCTCTTTTTCCAGTATGAGGGATGCATAGGTCTCGAAAATGATAATGGAGGGTTAAGGTCAGTTGCCTTTGTGCCTATACATCCTACATTACATAACTAACCACAGGACAACCCAACACCAAAGAAAATAAGAAACATATGATCACTTAAACCTTTGATGGGATCAGTGTTACTAATAAAGGAGCAGCAATCGATTGGGTTGCCTCGCTTGGTTCTTTAGAGTGCCTGTGTTCGAATTTCTGAACATGGCCAAGATGGTAACAAAACAGCCCCAAGGAGGGACAAATGTAAAGCATTTACCAATGATAACAAAGGATTTCTGAAAGGCAGCTCATGAACGAGTGATAGTAATGGGCGTGCGGTGGGCGTGGTTAAAAGCCCACAGATAGATTACAACAGGCCAGAGCGCTTGTGTGCTCGACCTAAAAATGAAGGATCACATCCTTAAAACCAGCAACAAACCATGAGTTGGAAGCAGACATCCAAGTTTTGCTCATGCCCAGGAAGTACTCCCCAGGTCATGCAGTACAACAGGAACAGGACCAGGGTGCTGGGGGCACATTAATGGTGAAGAAAAGTGACAGGATACAGACCGGGTAGAAAAGTGTTTCTGGTGGTAGATAGACAGCATGTTTGTGGAGAAAATGGATGGACAGTAGTGAAGACAGTCAAAATATTGGATTCTTTTGAAGAGGTAGGGTAAGAGAATCAGTTTTACGAAAAAGGAACGGTATTGGGGGAGGTGGGTTCACCAGTTTATTAAAACTGCGTCCATTATTTAGTGTGAAAGGTTCAAGACCAGACTGATAAGCTAGTTGATGATAATTCCAATACTAAATTATGGGCTCTATATATTTAGTACTCAAGTTAATGTGTTGTGTGTTTGTTGTATTTATCCCATTCAGTCACCAAGAACACAATTGCAAAGTTTCCTTCAACCCCAGAAAACATGGAAGAAGGGGTTACAGTGTGAAGGGGGGCAGAAGCCAATCTCTGGCAAGCCTAACAGCCCTTGATGTTGCTGTTGAAGGTTGTACTGTTTGGAACACATTAGTATGTTCTTTGCATGTATGCATGGCTTAAAGGCTCCTTCTTTCTAGGAGGGAGTGGGTGATAACTATCACCCTAAGATGGGGGTAGGCACTCTACTCTGGTGCAAGGAAAACCGTGCTGCATGTCTTTCCTGCAGGATTAATGAAGGGAGTGGACAAATCTGAATGGAAAGCAATTGTAAATGTCTTGCCTGCTCCCCGTTCACTTAACATTCGAATAATGTTGTAATGTTGTGAAGTAATAAAGGGAGTTAAAAATTAAACATGCGCTATCTTGCCTTATAGTTTTCCCGCAGTCCATGCGCCCAAAACTGCATCCAGCGCAGACTTCCTTGACTTATCTGGTGGTCAAACCTAATGCATCTCCAGATTGATTCGTCCTACTGCCCCAGGGCGGCTGTGGGTTCATCCCGCCCTCCACCCCAGATTGCCTTGCGATGAGCCCTATCTCACAGCCCACGCTTGTACAACCCAAGCCCAGCCTAGGGTTCTGTGGTCATACCGAAACATCTGTATTACTAACCCGTTGATTCTTTCACCCATGTAGAAGGCGGACATGGGAGGTTAGCACTGCAGCTCACGGGGCAGCAACTCAGTGTCTGCGCCTGGCCTTGACATAGGGATGCGATGTCTAAAGCCACCTTCTCAGGTCATTTCTTGTTGAAACGCTTTATGCACAACTGAAGACCCGGGATTGTAGGGTAGCTGTGTTGTGCCGAATCAAAGCGGGCGGGTGAGACATCTGTCTGATTTACGCCATTGTTGTACTTTGTTAGTTTCTTGGTGGATGAGGCCATCTGGTCCATTTATTTCAGGCCTACAGCAAATCAGTAGCCCTTGTTAATTTTTTCCAGCTCTGTCTTTGGTCCCATATTATAAATGCTGTGATTGTTGATGCATGCTGTTGTAATTGATTTATAAGATGTCTAGACACATCAGCTAACACACCTGCTCCTGTACCTTCTCCGTCTCTCTCTCTCTCTCTCTCTCTCTCTCTCTCTCTCTCTCTCTCTCTCTATATATATATATATATATATATATACACATCACTCACGTGCACACCTCCCACACATTTCCCCCATACTGTTTATAGACAATGCAAGGCAGTTTGTTAGGCAGAGAGGTAATGAGCGATCTCTGTGGCCCAGTGAATGACGCAGTGAGGGAATACCGGCCTCTTTTTTTTTTCTTTTTTTTTTTCTGCTCATCAGTTCAGAGTTTAACCAGTCGGCAACCCCGGGCACCTCTCATGCCCTTTCTGAATCCACCGCAAAATGAAGGAACGCTTTTTATTTTCAAAATCTAGGGATTGCGAAAAAACCTCTTTGCCCACCCCATCCGAGTGGTCTGATAATAAATCAATGCCAGGGACGGCGAGGCAGCCTTCCCCGGCGGCTGCTGAGGCAGCCCGAGTGTGAGACCGTCTCTGAGGGGGAGGCTTCATAAATCATAGGGAAAACCTTCCTTTCAGCAGAGCTGGGGGCTGGCTGCAGTAACCAGAACCGCAATAACCAAGAGCGAGTGGCCCATCACAGACGGGAGGATGCAGAGCCTTTTACCAAGGGATACCCCCTTTCTTTCCTGCTCATGCCCAGTGAAAAGAGACGGACGTATTTGTGTGAACATTAGAAGAATTTCCAAAAGCCCAGAGAATTTGATAGGCTCATAGGGCTGAGGAAAAGTCAGTCGCATGTGACTGATTTTGCTTCCAAGCCCTGCTGTCTGTTGAAAAGCATTAGTGAGTCAGAAACACTTCTTTTTTCACCGATATCCCTGCGCTCCTCCGCCAAAGAACAAGATGGCCGAAGAAGCACCTTTTATAAATGAGCAGCATGTTGTGTGTGTGTTGCTTGGAGACCCTGGTTCGAGAATCCTATCCCTTCTTTTTGACACCACCTCGGATTGGCTCAGGATCCAGTTACAGTTTTGTGTTTTGGGTACATTTCTTACTAAGGCACATCGCCTGAATCTTGGTGTTGATTTTAGCCTCCAGTGTAGCTCAGTGAGTTGAGCGTTTACCTCTGAAGTGCTCTATGAAGTGCTTCGTACACAAAAAAAGTTCTCATAATCCTAAATGTTGCCAAATTGGGATCACTGGATCCCTCTACAATCTGCAAGAGGCTTCACTTTTCCCATCAGTAGTTCATCACACTCCTCGAGTTGAGAGAGGGGTCAGGTCTTGTGCCTTCATTACGGGTCTGGTGGTCTTGAGACCACCAGACTCGCTATAGCGGTCTCACTGCCGCAGAGCCAGCGGTGAAGACCGCTGTATTACGAGTTGTGGTGTTCGTCTGAAGCCAAACCTCCACAACTCCGCCTGGACAGACTGTGCGGTTGCACCGCCGCGGCTGGCGCTGACCACCTCCAATCCGGCTTCAGGTCTCAGGCCGCCATCTGGATTACGAGGTTGCACACCGCCAGGCTTTCCGTGGTGGTCACCCCGCCATGAAAACCTTGGCGGTCACACACCCGGCGACAGGAATCTCCATTCCTGTTGCCAGCACACACACACACGTCAGGACACATGCACACATCCCCCCCACCCATCTATACACTCACGGGCACTCCCCCACCCCTTCACGCACGCATGCATGCATTCACAAACACACCCATTCAGCATATTCATACATGCACTCAGACACACTCACTCACTCGCATTCATCCATTCAGACTACCACATACACGCGCACATACACGCACACACACATACACTCACAGACACACATGCATTCAGCTCCCCCCTCCGCAAACACACACATACGCTCCCGAACACACCACCGACCCCCCCTTACGACGCCCACTTACCTCTTCCATCAAGGAGGATGTCCAGGAGGGGATGGGTCCTGGCGGTCTTCCCTCTCTGCCACCACCACGCCAGCAGGACACCGCTGAGCCGTATTACGGCTCATAATATGGATGGCGGAGTCATGCTGGCGTGGTGGTGCCGGCGAGGGAACAGCCTCTGCATCGCCGACCGCCAAAATGAATTATGGCTGCTGTCTGCCTCACACATGGCAGTGAGCAGCCACCACTCGTAATTTGGCAGTCTGCTGACCGCCAGCACTGGCGGTCGAACGGCAGGTTCAGCTTTGCGGGCAATGGAATTGCCAAAGTCGTAAAGACGGCCTTGGTTTCTAAATTGACATTTCTAAGACAGGTGTTATTTTGTATGAACTGGCTGCATTTTTTGTGAGGTTGATAATTATTCTCTGTAATGGTATTTGATGGTGATATATGTATATTATCAACATTTTCCGCCGAAATCGAATTGATGACCAAGTGGTCCTCTTACTGAACTGCAGAACAGCACTGAGGCAATCAGGATTGCTTGTGGTCCCAAGAAGAGTGGAAATGGCCATCAAGTTCAGGCTGGTTGGCTCCATTTACGGTGGAGTGAAGGTGCAACTAATTTATTTACATATGGTTAGGCCTCTTGTGGCACAGGCGTGCAAAAAAAAAAAGATGAAATGCAACTGAGAAAAAATATCAGTAGCTTGAAGCTCTGGTGCAAGGTTTTCATCTAATTTTTGGTTGTCGTAGTGAATGTCTCCATGTGATAGTATGCCCGGTTACATGTCCTGACCTCACACTGCCTAGACACTCAAACTGCTCCTCAATGAAGATTTATAGGGATATGTTTGTTTGTGTGTCAATGGCCTATCAAGTTGTTTACACTTTTTGGTCAGGTTTAAGGCTCATTTGTATATGGGTTGTCCCATTCTTTCAGGGTGCAGATGAGCTAAATACTAAGTAATGGAATGCCATCAAGAGGAATTCCCAGTAGCTAGAAATCATCAGTTCTGCCATCTTCCTCTAACATTTTTGGTTGTTTCTCTAAAATATATTTGTAGCCATGGGTGCAAAAGCTCCCAGTGCCCCAAACTATGGCAGTGATTGATCTCAAGGTACCAGAATGTCTAGTTCCGTGGCATCTTTATCAAGCCCCAGTATCTGCTTACATTTCTCCAAACAACAAAGCCCTCTGCAAAGTTCCTTTTGATGATTTGCTCAAGTATTCTCAGTTGGTGTAGCAGCAGTGTTTCGATGTCAGTCACCATGTTCATCAGCAGTGCATTCACAATAGGCTTCTCAAACAAAAGAAAGTAGATGATTTGCCCCCTCCGCTTCCAAGGATTTACAATAGGTCGACTAACGAGAGGAAAGATTACATTATCCGCTGAAAATGTTAAGCACATGCTGCATTCCCAGCTGGGTTTTGTTTGTTTATGTGTTGCTCAAAACAATAGAAAGAAAGAGGCATCTGATGTCATCATTTGTTTTGAATCGTTGGCAATCACACAATAAAGTGCCCAGTGGATACAGATTCCAAAACTGACAAGGCCTGAACTGTCCGCACCCACCGCACCAGAATATGTCACCTTGAGGTTTATACGGAGCAGCCCAGTGATTGATTGGTGCGGTGAAGAGATATGTTGGTAATTACTATTGATTCGGGACAAAGCTTTGTTAAGAGAGTGATCTATAAAGGGAAGGTCAAGCCGTTAAGTATAGGGAGCCGGCCTTTGTTGGGCAGTCAGATAACAGTGATACAATCCATGAGCTGCCTCATTGGAGGATTCCTTTTTATGTTCGCTGCTTAGGTATGCTTGAAATGCCAAAGGCTCGTGGTGCTAGTGCACACGCAATCTAAGACTATTTGCTTACATTAGTTTATCTGATGGTTGAGATTGATGGCAACATTGGCCTGAAAACCAAACCTCCCAGAATTGACCTATTACCTCTGACCTTCAGAAAGAGACATATTTAAGTCAATAATTTGAACTCCTGAAGGCTATATTCTGTAAAGCATAGAATGGTTCTAACTTTAATGCAATGTATCTTTGGGACCCCCCACATCAGGTTCTTTAAGATGTAATCGGGGCAAAACATTGGCAAGAATCTTTATTCCTTAGAATGATATAACTGGCAGAATAAACATTCTGCAATTTTCTGCCATTTTGATGTCTCAGTCCTGGGGTGTACTATTCTACAATGGTCGATCACTGGACATGTCAAGGGGTTCCTTTTCACATGCGAGGTGGGATTCAACCAAGGTAGCAACATTGACAAAGTATTTTTTAAGGGAGCTTCTGAAAAACCCTTTAAAATTAGGCTTTGCAAGCGACAACCCACATATCCTACATTTTGAAGAAAGTATTTTGTGCATAGAAGAATTTGTGTGAACAATCTCCCAAAAATGTTTATTTATGCAGAAAATTGTGTATGCTGGGAAAGTTATACAGAATTTCCTCCCTTTTACTGTTGTAAAGTTGTGAACAGCATCACTTTGGAAAAACTTTACCAAGAGGGGTATAATTCCATTAAGTGGAAGAGATGAACAATAGAATGCAGGGATAATTCTGTTTCAATTTATTTAACAAAGCATTTGTTTTACAAAAACGAGTTAGCTACACGGCTTTCTCATTCAAAGAATAAAGCAGAATAAAAATAAAAATCAGTGAATAACAAAACATTGCAAAAACCGCCCCCGTGTAAATCAAAGACTAGGACATTACAACAAAATATCCCATACAGTAACGTAAACAAGAATTGTAAACACTTTGACATGCGTAGTAGTACAACAGGTTCACATATATTTGAGTAAAGCAAAAAGTTACACAGTCTACAGAGTACACATATACATCTGCTTAAAATACATATTTTGTTTACAAATAAATACATTTATCTATGCAAATGGTACGTGTTATACATAAAACACACATACGTGCATATCATTCACATGGGAGGAAGACTTGCACCATTTCACCTGTAAAGAATAACCAGCATTGTTTACTTTTTTACGTTTATTACTTATACTGTCTTTTTTACTTGAATGCCTCTCTTTCAGATATGCACCTTGTTAGCCCTTAAAAAATAAGCTCACTTGATGTTTAGATTCCCTGCCAGAAAGGAAGTTGCCAAATACATGGTTTTCAAAGTCAACCTGCACTTCCCATTTGAGCTGGTATCCAATGGCTTCTGCAGGCAGCAAACGGAGCCTATTTATCCGTGCCATGACGTTCATTGTTGTTTGAGGCACTTTTTTGCACTCTTGGTGTTTTAGCTGACAGTTCTTTGAATTCATATTGCAGCACTTGAATACCGTCATGGTTGAGAAGCAGCACTATATAAATCCACAATGCATATCATATAAGTCTGCGCATAAACATTGAAACATTCTCTGTTCGCAGAAAAGCACAAGCATCAAGTGGTACGAAGCTGCAAGAGACCCTGGAGCAGAAAGTCATCAGAGAAGCGGGGGTTCACGGTTTGAACTTCAACTTGGTGAAGTCAACAAGCTTCATCCACCTTCATTAAGGGCGAAGTATCCTGCAACTTTGTCCAACTGCTAGGGCATAACTGAAGGCATCACACATGACATGTGGCTCCTTGTCACTAAGCTTCGAGCATCAGTGTGATATCATTGGACTCTGGGGTGCAAATCACAGTGCATTGCTAATGAAATGAGAACCAACCAACACATCTTGCATCGTTCTACCAGAAAGGAGGTTTAAAGTGACTTCAGCATGTAAGGCACATAAGGCACCCAGGTGAGAATGTGGCTTGCATACTGGACTACCTGTGCAGTATGCCTTCGGCCTTCCAGTAGATTTTCGACAGCAAAGAATAAGAAAAAACCCATTAGGAAGCAGAGACCTCTATCTCATAAGCACCCTGTGCTATCAGCGGCTTAAGGCTGTTTCCCCGGCTCCTGTAGCAGAGATTTGACTCCAAGCTGCCGTGTAAGGCAATGGTGCATTGCTGAGACTTGGCGAATGTGTTGATGGGTTTGGAGGCTGCGGTAATTGTACGTGAGTGTCATTTGAAATAGAAGGTTTTGGCTTCTCTTCTTATCTGTCTTGGAGCTCTTCTGGAGTAGAAATCGTGCCTAGCAACTCAAAGAGACTTTTATTAGCTGAGGAGGTTGTTGTTCCAAGAAACTGTGTATTGTGGCATGCATGACTCTGGAGACATGGAGAAGTGATAGGAGATATCAATAGAACCACACCGAAAAAAAGTGTGAGATGGAGACAGATTATTCGGGCGACAGGAGAGCAGATTCTAAATAAATTAGGATTGGACTATCATTTGTGTGGTAACATTTGATCAGTGAGTATTAATCCTACATTAAACAGATTGTCACTGACACATTGTATTTTTTGTTTTGCAAGAAGGTTTAGGAGGGTACAAAGCATGTCTTGAATTTAGAGAGTCTGAACCTGCTTGCAATCAGCTCTTTGCATGCCACAATCTTCAGAGAGTCAATTGACAAATTCCCGCACTAGTACTAGTTACTAGTTTTATATAGGTTAAAATAACTCCTGCCACACATTATAAGGATATTGCAAGTCTCTGCGGAGGTACTTTATTCTTTATATTACGTCACACCATCACGGTTCCCACAGAATGCTGAAAACCTTGGTGTGTTGCTCTTTTGAGTGTCCCTCTTGCAAAATTAAAAACACTTTAAAGCTGTTAGATAGGTTTAAGTGTTCTGGAACTCACATTGTGTAGAAACATGTAGAGATTCTAATTGTCCTTTAATGACCCATAGTGTGGGGAAAAAATTAACAGGTCATAAACATACCCTTTGTGCTGATCCTCTTTTTCCAGAAAAACACAACAAAGAAGGACAACACAGTTCTTATTTTTCTTGTTTAAACTGCAGCTGTAATTATGCACTGTAAAGCCACTTTCATCCCAGCTGCTGGCAGTAGGAATTGTCAGAAGTCATATGCAGTAATAGATCGCATGGGAGCATATATTATATTTCATTATTATGGGTGACTAAATATGGCATACCTCCCATGTAGTAAGATCATTAGAGATGGGCTTTTATACAAGGACTGCAGGCTACAGTGTATTATATAGTACATCATAATCGACTTAAAAGTAAAGCACATGAAAATTGTAGTGCCGCGCTTGCTTACCTTAAAGAGTTTGTGAAAGGAGCACATGCCTCATGCAGCGAGTTACGGAGAAAGGTCCAAAAATGAATGACAAAGATACCAGGGAATGACACCTATGGGAAATGGAGAGTTGCTGCAAGGTAAGTTGTGGAACTTGGGATTCCAGCGTGACCTCCCAAAGCAAGAAACTGGACCATCCTGTGAGGCACTTCTTGTGCCCAGGTTCTCAGTCTCACAAATGGCTTACTGGGTCGAGGAGTGCAAATGGCATGAGGGGCTTGGAAACCTTCTGTAGTTAATGAGTCTTCTCTGTTTTTAATGTAAGGACACTCTCCAAATCACCCTCTCTTGCCATCTCTTCTAGAACGTGTGATCTTATCACAAGTATGGCATATTTGTTGATAGTCAGTGCTGTCTTGTATAATCTATTCAAACGTAGCTCTAGAACCATGCAAAAATACCAGGAAAATATAACAATTAATGTAAAACTGACTATTAAAACGAAAAAGCAAATTAAAAACAAGATATGAAAGTGAAAACACGGAGTTCAAGCTTCTGCCAAGCCTTTATTTTTACCAAGTCACAAAGTACCCCTTTTAGCATTGAAGAGGGGTGGGCAGAGCTTTAAAATTAAAGTTGTTAATTGTCCCAACTTTGCCCAAATTTGCTTACTAGAAAAACTTTCTGCAAAGAAAATGTGTTTGTAAGATAATTGCTTCATTTTATGCACGAAAATTGTCATGTGAATGTATTTTCTCGACCATTCGTACTCCTAATAATACTAGTTTTCCTATGTTTGCGGTATTCTCCAGATTTTACACATCTTGAAAACATCTCCAATAGTTCTATGCAGTACATGCAATATGTTAAGTTACAGAGAAACCCCCTTCACTAAAAGAACACCACAAGTACTCGAATTAAGCATGAAAAGATGAAAATGGACGCAGCTCATTTTAAAATGCAAGTGGAATTCTTTAAAAGAGCCTGGATTTTTTGAACTGGGGAGTGCCTTCGGATGCAAGAACAAGGACCAGGTTCCTCGTTTCGTTTGGTTGTCAAATATGCGGGAGGCCTTGGGTAGCTTAGTTGGTGGGACATGAAGACTGGCTGCAGAGCAGGATACTGATGTTTTGATGGACGGTAGGACATGGGAGATATTTTGAATTAGGAAAGGTATAATAATCAGATCAGGCAGGATACTATATATGGTTTGCAACGGGGAGGATGACAACATCCTGTATGTTTTTGACACATTGTGTATTTTCTACTAGTCAGTGGAAGCAAACCAGCTGTGGTTTTTACTCGAACAGGAGAAGGGAACCCTATACTTAGAAAATTAGATTCTTCAAATATTTCGCTGGTGCACTGGAGTCCAAATGACACTGCATACTTTAATGTTGGTGATGAGCAGGCACTGAAAGTGACCTTGAACTGACATCACGGTATGGGGCAGCTGCCATTACCACTTATGCTCAGCACTGCTCGTGGAACCGCTTAAGGAGACTATTCCTATCTTCATCTTTCCACAAAAATATGAACACCATCCTGTACAGTCGGTGGCCCCTACATGTTGGTGCCTAAGTCAAGAGTACTCAAACTCAAGCTCATCTGACATCAGAGAAAATGTTGCTCGAATAGTCTCATCAAGACCACACCCCACCAAGCCCAAATTCCCTTGAACCCCTACACCTGCTTCCCTTGGGACAGTTCTCTGTATTCATGGTCCGATGTTTCATTTATAAACCTATTGACAGCCTTGGTCTGGGATGTCACATGCATATTTGGCCACGTGACCGTCAAGTTTGCGAACTCAGATTTGCTTCTCATCATAACTAGTTTATTCTGCGCATCCATACTTGTCATGGCTCTCAGTCAGTGATTGCCTTCTGCCTCTGGAACAATGTCCCACAACACCTGTGGCCCACCACTGACTATCTGCTCTTCCACACACCTCTGGATTAATGTTTATGAGGGCTCTTAATCTTGCCCTTCCCAGAGCACCTTGAAGCTTCATTGGTGGAATACCGGCACTATTCAAAACCCTCAAAAAAAACCTCAAAAATGAATCTCAGAGTCCTCTCATCTTGCAATGCTTCCAGCTCCGAAATTGGGCTCTACACTCACCAAACACCCTCACAGCCACAAAAAACTGATGAGCTCGTTTGAGGGCACTAAATACCTTATATCCAAACCTTACCAAGAGCTTCAGGACTGTAGGCTGCTCACCACACTTCCAGGCCAAACACATTGGGAAGTCCACCCAGGGGTTCCCATATCGAGCAAACACTGGGGGCCTTTGAAGGGACACTCCAACATGTTTAAAAACATCCTGCACAGGAAAACCGCCTATAAAGTCTTGCATCAATGGTATCTGACACCTGTCAGACTAAGCTAAATGTACTGCTTTTTCTCTACTCTATGTTGGTGCTTCAATTAGGCTGCGGGGGCTTCCTACACAGCTGGTGGTCCTGTGTAGCTATTCAGTCATTCTGGAAGGAGATCCTTGGACAGATTAAATGCACAATGGGTTATCCCATTCCGTCCGACCCCGGGTTTTTGATACTAGGACTACAACCGATGCAGCTATAGGGTATGATGCGATCTGACTTGACAGTTGTAAGTTGTATGTCAGGCGAGGCAAAACTACTTATCACTTTATTTTGAAAGAAGGAGGCCGCTGCCGTTTAACATAACATGTGTATTTGTAAAGCACATGTTCACCCAGAAGGGTATCTTGGCGCTGAATAACAGAGTCAATTTAACTGGGGTTCAATAGATTCTGGAACACGCTCATGAAGGATCACATTTCTCAAACTTTTGTTTACTGAAAGGAAATTCACTGCTATCTGGCTCCATCTTAAATAAATGCCAAGATGGAAATCCTATGCTTTTCAGCCCCCAACTCAAAGTACTGCGTTCTTCAAATGATTCTGGAAACTTGACAGCATGGAGTCCCCCCTCGTCTAGTGCCCACTTCTATATCTACCCTGTTGATTTTGGTGATATTCATTCTCCCCCCTCAACTTGTTCTCCTTCCTTCCCTGCCCCTTTGGTGATGTTATGATGGTCTTTGGGTGGTCGGCCTGACTGTTTTCATTTTAAATTGTTATTCTGTGTAAGATGATCCCTACCTAGGCCCTGCTAAGCATAGTTCATTGGCATACCACGGACACTGTACGACCGATATGTCCATCTTGGATGATCTTTACATAATTACACACTGTCTGTATCCGTTTGTGCTGATTTAAAATTTTAATAACAAGGTTTGAGCAAAAAAGAAAAACCTCAAATAAAATGAATAGCTGTGCACTGGTGGGTATAAACTGTTTTACTATTAAGGCTGGTCTAACATTACACAGATGGAGCTGGCTTGACTGCTAAGAATGAGCTAGCGTTACTGCCGGGTCTGTGCTGACACTAGAATGATATTTGAGGGACACTTTTGTGGGTTTGAGCTGACTTCTGCTGGGGCTCAGCTGACCCCAAGCGTTGACTCTACAATTACATCTGAGCTGACACAACTATGGAGAGGAATCTGACTCCATTGCAGGGATCGACCAATTAAACACTACTACTATTGCTGAGCTGAGCTGGCAGTACTGCAGAGGCTGAGCTGATGCTACTGCTGGGGTTGAACTGCTGCAATTGCTTGCCCTGCACTGACACTACTCCTGGGCCAGCAAAACACAACTGCTGAAGCAGAGTTGACGTCACTGATGGGGAAGAGCTGGCACGGCTGCTGGAGAGGACCTAGCGCTACTTGTGAGGCAGAGATGACACGACTTGCAGGGCAAAGATTCTTCTGCTGCTGGTACTCACCTGACCCAGCTGCTGAGCTTTACATTACTACTGTAGTAGAGCTGACACCATTGCTGGGGGTGAAGTGGACGCACTGCAAGCCTCCAGCTCACATTACTGATTTGGCCTAGTCAACACCACTTTCGGTGATAAGTGCACACAACTGCTGCGACTGAGATTACTGCTGGAGGTGAGCAGGCACTACACCTGGGAGATGCTGATACCACTGCTTTGCTCTAATGATCAGTACGGTTTCTCAACAGTGATGCTCGCAGGTATTGTTTTCCTAACCTTCAAAAATGGTGACATATTTCTTAAAATGTTTTAGAATTAAATGGAGGCTTGAGAGTATACTAAAGGTTGAGGTATTTCAAACAAGAGAGGCAGGCATGACCTGGCTCAGCAGTTGTCCTAACCACAGAGGCCTCTGTCTGCCCCAGGCTTCTGAGTCAGAAGCATCCGAGCACCTTCTGAGGCCAGGGAATAGTCCTGTTGGTGGCAGCTTCAGCTCTCCTGGCAGCAGGCGCGTGTTTTCTTCTTAAAGATGTCTGAAAAGTACAAAAAGCCATAAACTCCCAAAATGTTCCATCGAGACTCTCACTTGCAGGAGTGCAGATCTGCTGCGCCTCGATAAGTCCCCGGGGGCACTTGGCGCACCACGCTTTCAGGAGGAGTTTTCAACAGCTTAGCAGTTGTTGTTGCAGGTTTTCCCCAGTTAATAGATGTGCTGTTCTGCTAGGCAGGGTTAAAGAGAGAGGGAGAGACGACGGGGAGGGAGAGGCGCACACAGAGAGGTAGAAGAGAGAGCACTACAGAGAGTCCGAAATAGAGGGATGAGAAAGGGAGCGTGACCGACTGAAAATGAGGAAGGCAGAGAGAAGAAAAAAGGATCAGAGATTTTCTAACCAACGTTAAACTAAATCTACTTTCACTCATACTGTATATTACTGCAGTGCACAAGCCAACTAATGTGAGAACATCGCATATTGACTCAGACAGTATATCGTATGGTTTTAGAGATGAAAACAGTGGTCAACTAATCACAAGGCTTTTTTTGTGTAGTAAAATCTCATTTAGTACTGTGCGGAAGTTTGACCTACATTGGGGCAGTCAGTCATAAATTGTGGTTATGTATTTGTCAGGATTTGCTGATTTCTGGTATATGTTGGTGGGTATTGAAGTGGTTGGTTGGTGTCAGTTGGTGTTAGAATATGTTTGATGTAGACTGATGTGGGTTGGAGTAGGATGATACTGGCATGTGTTAGAAAGTGGTGCCAGGAAGCCAGTATGTATGTATGTATGTTTGTGTGCGAGGCTGTAGTTGGCTGTATTTGTTGTATTAACCTTTCATTTTCTGGTAGTGGCTGCTCGCTTCTGTGGTTGATTGTTAGATGATTTGGTGGCAGTCAGTTAGTGTTAGCTAGTTTTCATGGAGTTCTTTTGGTGGCACTCAGTGTTGTAATTTTTGTTTCAGGTTGGCTCTACATATATCGGGTACATTATATGGTATGTGCTGCTTTAAATTACTGTTGGATTATGATGGCTGTTGCGGCTTTCTTTCCTGAATATCATTCCTGTCCTCGTTTTAAACACTGTCACCTGGTGACATTTGTCATCTACTGATGGATCGCGTTGATTGGTTAGTCTTGGATGGTATTGACTAGTATTTACTGGTGTTGACCATGTATATCTTGGTATCAACTGATGTTGACCTTGCATCGTGCTATGCTGGTAGGCTTTACTTGTGGTTTGTTGAGGGTCCCTGACTGCAATCCACTAGCATTGGGCTAGTATCATCTGGAACTGGCCAATGTGAGATGGTTTAGGCCGTGTCTGATATTGGCTGTTTCCAATTGCTATTGTCCGCTGTTGGTTAGTGTAACTTGATGTTGATGAGTGCTGGCTAATGCTGATGTCATTTGATATTGATTGGTGTTGGCTGGTTTTGACTGATATACGCTGACGATGACTGGTATTCACTGGTGTTGACCTACATTGGATGACGTGACTATGGAGGAAATGCTTAATTTGTAAAATTGTAAGTGCTACTGACATTTTTCTCAGCAGCCCACAGCCAAAGCTGATAAATATATAGATCGCCAAATACCAAAGCACTGTTGCCTTTATTCTACCTCATGCCTCTATCTTCCCCTCCCATACACTCCCTGTCCCTTTATGATATTCTTGCAGGTTCTTTTTTTACAACTGTATAGTTCATTTGTTAGTGTTTTTCTGTATTTCTCTTTCTCCTCCTTTCCGCCTTTTATCTGTTTATCTCTCTTGCTCTGGTTCAACTTCTGATGATGGAAAGTAAGTGCTGGTCCCCTGAAATGAGTGCTTGTGTGTTCTACCTGCAACCACTTGCTCAAATTAAGTGCTGTGGGGAGGCAAGAAAGATACAAGCATTTCCTTTGTTTGAATTTGTTATAATAGCTGCTGACGAAATATGCCAATTAAAGGATATTAATTATTCCAAGATGTGTAGAGCTCTTATGAGGAAAGAGAAACTGTTTAACAAAGACCTGGCATGCCAGGTACATACAAATACATTTCTAAAATATCTGTGTAATTTGTTTGAGATGATCCTTGGCTCTTTTTAGATGGGGCCTGCTACAGGGCATTTGCTGTCTATTGTGAGACATATTTTGGGCTTACCAAGAACATTCAGGGACTCAGAGACTTCCCATTGCTTACCATTGGTTGCCTTTCATGTCACTCTCATTTGTGTACCAGCTTGTCAATCGTGAGTTTGTCCCTTGCATGCAGCATAGCCTCTTTACCATCCCTTTTGATTGGCTGGCTTCTGTGGATCCACTGCTTGCTTTTCAAGCTCTACTTTCATCTTTTGGATTAAGCACTTCGTGAGGGTGCACATGATTTCCAGCTGTCTCTCTTATGTATTTCTCTCCCTCTGCACTCCATGCTGTTGACTGTTGCCTGTGTGCTTCTCCCCAATCCCTCCATGTTGTGCTCAACCTTGTGTACTTCCTCCAATTATTTCTTACCTGCGTGCTTCTCCCCCACACACTAAACGTTATTCTCTCACCTGTTGCCTGTTCACCCCAGTCCCGCTCTCCATGTTGTGTCCCCCATCAATGTCTTCCCTCTCTCTCATCTGCTGCTTCTCCCACCCCCTCCATGTTGCCTCCCTCCATCCTTTATTTGCCTATGTCTTCTCCCATGAAACCACACCCTCCGGCCTGCGACCTCTTTCTCTCTTGCTTGTTGCTTCCCCTCCAAACCAGACATGCTGCTTCTATCCTCTGATTTTGCTCCTCCCCCCTACTCTCAGTGTTGCTGCCCCCTCCCTTGCCCCCTTTGTTGCTTCACCCCACCCTGGCCCTGTGTGTTGTCCCCCCCTTCCGCATTTTAAAAAATATGCTTTTGTACTTTGTTAAAAAATATGCTTTTGTACTTTGTTAAAAATATATTATTGATCCAAATCAGTAAATAAAAAAATGCTTATGTTGTGTTGTAGGCATCCAAATGCGTGGTAATGCACCAATGAAATGCCGCAAATGCTGCGTCTTGGCATATTTTTTCACAACTTTTTTTTTGCCTTGCCGCGGAGCATCCGAGATGTAGTAAAGCAGAGGAAAAAACATTGACAAAGCCAATGAATGGTCGCCACAAGTGAGACCTATTGGCTTCGCCAAAGCTTTATATATGTTGTAGTTCCTCGCAGAACTACACGTGAACAGTCTAAATAGTTACTCACTGGGTCGGTGTCCCGGCCAAAGGCAGTTTAAATCTCGGGAGCCGATCACAGAAAGAGTTTCACCTCCGTTAATTCGGCAGGGGCTGCCGGTACGGCAATTTACCAGAGACCTTTCATCACTGTGCTGTACACATCTTGGTCAGACAACTGAGTCAACCCAGAGCACGTGCTCTCTATTAATAAGTCCGACCTGCGATCAGTGCCTCGCGCCTTCCTCATGAGGCCCGAGGCTGAGGCACGTCCCGAGCCGAGGTATCCGCCTTAAAACTGCTGACGGAGACGCCTCAGTAGTGTGTCTGCCCCCCGGGCATCATAAATGCACTGAACACTGGCAGCTGTGCTGACATTCTTGCCGGCGCCCCCAGGCAGAGAGAAAGTACTGCAGCAAGTGTGTAATGGGGTGACAAATCACTGCAGCACAATCTGGGCCCCGTCTTGTGGGGGAGCGGGAACGTCCCTGTCAAAGAGGCCCACTAGCTGTAGAAAAGACCGACTTTGCGTCCTGTCCCTGCAGTGGACAGCTGCCATCTTAAGGTTTCCTGTACAGTTTCGTGCTCTGGAGAGGTCTACTTTACGTTAATTTCTAAATCGCTCTTAAGTAGCGTGGTAAGATATCGGCCCTGGTGCAGGCAAGGAAAATGACAATTTCACTGTTGTTGTGGTAGTAAAACATAGCAATTATCAGGGCCCAGTAGACCCCCTCAGGGCTCTGGGCTGTTGCGTTCGTGCAACGTGCTCAGCAGCACACTCACCCCAGCCGTCCAGACAATGGTACAGCCTCGCTCGATCACTCATGCGACGGCATGGGCCAGCGACTAGGCGATCGTGTTCTGCTAAAAACAAGAGATCTGTGCTGAGCTTAGCAAATGTGACATGGGATATGGCTGTTCTTGCTCCGTACTTGAAATGTGATTGAGGAAAACTGATGACTGGACTGGTTAACTCCCGAATAGGTGAGAGCTCTTTCCGAACCACACCCAGCGTCTCAAATAAGAGTAAATTAATAATTGCATTCTAATAGAATACCAGTATAATAAAGCCTGAAAATACTGACGATAGCTGTTATTATTACCTAAAATACAATTTATTCCGTTCTTTTTATGGTGTGTGGTCGCCCCTTGTTTTATTTTTGTTCACAGATTTTTCATCTGCAATTCTTTTTTCTTTACCAGGTCATAATAAGATTAAGAAGATGTGGGTTCCAGAACCCGTTCAGGTCTTTTAGGGCAGCGCCATGCCCAGTAGTTGCCTCATACTTTTATGCTGATTCCAAAACTCACCTTAGCTGCTGGCAGGAGGTGTTTGCAGTTCTGACTTTTTGCTCCTGAGCCTTCACAGAGGCACAGACATCTTCCAAATTGTTTTTATTAATTGGTAAAGCAAAGTGACTCCTTGGGGGAGCCAAACGAGGACATATACTGCACAGACAATTGCCCAATTACGTACCCAGTTTCCTTAAATGACCTTACTTCTCTACAGAGCGCACATCAATGTATGTGGAGGCAGGTATCCAAATTGACCAATCAGTAAATCTATCAGTTTGATCCCTCCAAGCATGCTTGGTTAGCTGGACAAAGCCACTTTTTCATGTGTGTCTATGATACCTAAAGGCCATCTTTATGACCTTCAACTAGCCACCCAATTCCCAGGTGAGCTATTGATGAAGCTTTATCTCCCTCCTCCTATTATAAAGCACCATACCAAGAAACATAACATTTGCAGGAAACATCCTCAACAACGTGGGCTGAGCCGCAAGTGCCGTTTCAACACAGGCATAACTAAGCTTGCCTGAACTATGACTCTCCCAGAACTCTGTCTTAACCCCCCATATGCCTAAACCACGCATATGCGTAGCTAGGGCAGAGAGTGGTCTAGCTGTGTAGATGGGCAGAGAGAGGAACAGGAAGGACCATGAGAGGTAAGTGGGGCTGGGGTCAGGTTTGAGGGTTAGTTTTTAGGGGTGGGGTGCTTTTAGGGCTCAGGGCAGTGGGGGTCGAGGCATTTTTTTGACAGGGGGCAGGGTTTTAGGGCTCAGGGTGGGGGGGTTCAGGGCAGTCTTATGGGCTGGGGCTGGGTTTCAGGGCTCAGGGCGGTGGAGAAAGGGGCAGTTTTCATGGGCACTTTTAGAACTCGGTGGGGGGATAGGGTCAGGGTAGTTTTTATCAGGGGCAGGGTATTAGGCCTCAGGGTGGGGAGAGAGGAAGGGGTAGTTTTAAGGGCAGGGCTGGTTGGTTGTAGGGCTCAGGGAAGGGCGTTGGGCAGTTTTAAGGGCAGGACGGGTTCCGTTTTTGGCGGTCGGGGGAAGGGGTAGTTTTAAAGGATGGGTGGGTTGGTTGTAGGGCTCAGGGCAGGGGGTTGGGCAGTTTTAAGGGCAGGGCAGGGTCAGTTTTTGGCACTCGGGGCTGGGGCAGGGTGGACTGCAGGGCTGGGGTATCGGGTGCTAGGGGCAGGGTGGAGGGGGTGCTATGGTGTGCAATTTTCAATGCATATTCCTTTACCAATCATGCTTTTTACAACAAAATTGGTTGTAAAGGCATGTGTGGTAAAAGCATACGTGGTAAAGAAACGTTTGTGGTTCCAACTGCATTGTTTAGCCATGCGTGGTTCAGACATGCATGGTTAAATCATACAACCAACATTTACAGAACACTACTGCCTTGCACATGTGAGTAAGGATTGTATGATGGAACAACTAATGCACGAACCACCCATGCCTCAACAACGCGGTTGGAACAACGACCACGTTGTTAACACAAATACCTTTACGATGCATGCCTTTGCAACGATTTTTCGTTGTAATAGCATGCTTAGGAAAGGCATGTGTGGGAACGGCATGGTGGGTCTAGCATGCCACCCCCACCCGCCCTAAAAACATAACTACCCCGACATCCCATCTGCCCTAAAAACAGTACTGCCCTAACACCTCAACCCCTGCCCCTAAAAACAAAAGTACCCCAACACCCCCACCAACCCTGAGCCCTGAAACTTTCCCCGACCCCCAGCCCGAAACTAAAATTACCCCTACCCCTGAAAACCAACTACCCCGAACCCCCACCCCTCCCTAAAAAACAAAATTACCCCAACCCCACCCCTAAAAACCAAACTACCCTGACCCCGTCCCTAAAAACCAAACCACTCTGACTGCCTACCCCTGCCCCTAAAAATAAACTACCCTGATACCCCATCCAACCTGAGCCCTAAGACCTTTCTCGACCCCATGCCCAAAAGTAAAATTATCCCAACCCCCACCCCTAAAAAACAAACTACCCCGACCCCACCCTAAAAACAAAATTGCCCTGAACCCACCCCTACAAACAAAACTACCCGACCCTCCCACCCCGCCCCTAAAAAGAAAACTACCATGACCCCGCCCCAAAAACAAAACTACCCCTCCCCTAAAAACAAAATTACCCTGACCCCAACCCCTGAAAAGCAAACTACCCTGCCTGCCCTCCCCCACCCTAAAAACAAATTTACCCGCCCCCCACACCCAGCCCCCCAAAAAAAAAAAAACTCTCCCACCCCTAAAAACTACCCTCCAGCCCCACTTACCTGACCGCGTCCTTTCCCGATGCACTCTCTTTCTCTGCCTTAACCAAGCATATGCATTGTTCAGCACATGCGTGGTTAAGGCAGAGAAGAAGGGAATCGTTGTTCATGCAAGCGTGGCTACTCTTGCGTTGTCAATGTAGTTGTTGTTCCGGAGTCGTTGTTCCAGGAATTTCCCATTTTTCTTTTTTCTCATTTAATAACCAGTGGAATATATGATTTTTAGTGGTTCGCTTTTGTGCCAAAGATCACCTCCCTTTTCCTAGTACAATAAACAGGATAAGAACCTGGTTCACCTGGCCCATTAGGCTCAATCTCCTCCATGATGTGGTGGTCTTGTTCCAGAGCTCAGTAGCGCCTTTGACAGCCACTAGTATTTTCATTCTACAGCTACTTGCACAAACCAATCATTCACTCATATTTTGTGCCTCTTGTAACAAATACACCAAACATCCCTTCTGACTTCCTGCCATTTCCTCAGTTTTACGGAGTGGCAAAGAGAAGAGAATCCGATCTCCTTTGAAGTCACAAAGTTCTAATTATTTGGACATTTCAGCAATGTAAGTGAAATGACTGTGTCCACGAGACTTTAGGAAGCAGAACATAACTGCTTGTGCTGTTCTCTGAGTTGGCTGCAGAGCACTGAAAGCTGTCATTCACTGATTTTGTATAAGGCTTACCACAAAATTCTCCGTAAGAAGCCAGTAAGATTGTGCTTCTAGTTACTGGTGCCACTGAATATGCCTTTTATACAGTGCTTAATTCAATAATAGCTAATGCCTTCAAGCACTCTTTAAAGCAAAATATTGTTTTAAAAAGTGGCACCTCACGATTCTCCTCAGATGCCGAAAATGGCGTGCGATGGAAAGAAAAGTGTAAATATTAAAACATCTAAACCAAAGCTCGAGCCTACTTACTTCGTGTGAATGTTAGCACTTTACAAATATAAAACTAAAACTAAAATGGTACAAAATGTTTGAGAGTTTTTTTTTTTTGCTTAAGTGAGGAAACTTCTCTTCATTTTCAGGGGCGGGGATATTCTCCATTTTCGTCTGATGTCTTCTTTCTGTGTTGCCGTGCAACATTTGTTCAATGTGTTTTGCCATGGTGCATGTGTGCCCTTTTTCCCTTTTTTTTACTGTTTTAACATTTGCAATGATTTTTACTCTGACTGACTTTTTCCAATATCCCAATGCTGCCTGAACACGTAGGGTTTTTTTTTTGTGTTCAATTCTGGTTGTTTAGTACAACTAACAATGTTATATTTTTCAGAATTACAAATGTCTAGATCATGGTTTAGATGTTTTTAAATGGTTTAATGATGCTCAGTCACTGTCTCGGTCACACCAGACCCACAGAGCTGGTTGTCTTCCGAGTTTGCACTATGAGAGGCTATGCACTCTTCCCATTGAGACCGCATTAGGGTAGAGCAACCCGTTCTCTAGGGTCTTCCTTCGGCATTAGCCCAATAGAGTCTGTGACCTCTGAAACCCCAATAGAACGAGCAGAGCACTTGCTTTCGATTTGGGGAAATGACTAAATAAAGATCTCATTTATTTTACATCATTCTCCAATGGACTCCTTTAGCTACTATCTGATTTCTGGTTTCCCTGGAAGCCTGCTTTTCAAGTGACCCACAGGTCTTTAAATAACTACCAGTCCAAGATAATCCTAGGCAGTTTTCAAATTTTAATTTTGTGGTGAACATGCAGGATTCCAGTGCTTAGCTAAAATCAATCCCGCCAGACTTGCGTTTATTTCCCCAGATACCATTATCTCCGCCTTCAGCTTGACCACAACCTGGGGCTCCACTCCGCTTTGTAAGATGCCAATAACATCAATATTTTTAGGGCTCTTTTCCGATATACTTTTTCTCTTCCTGCTTAAAGAGAGATTTGAGAAGCTATTGAGTGCTAGCTGTCAGTCCTCAATTGCAATAAGCCACCACAATCTGTAACTCACGCCGTTGGTTCCGTCGTTCGGCTTAAACAAGAGAAGATGCGATTTTCTCCAAACCGACCTCGGTGTGAACAGGTTACAAACAAATAGGCAGATCAATACTTGAGTGTCTGCAAATTGGTCTTGAAGTCGAGGAGAAGCATTCTGGTAATATGACAAGATCAAAAGGCCTGCTCGCTTGGGATTTCTGGAAGATTTACATTTCTCCTTGAGAAAAAGGCTCTTATGAGAAACCTGGGGAGTGCACAAAACCTGAAAAACACAAGATGGGTGTTTCCCAATCCACGATTGGAAATGACCCTGCTTTTCTTGGTATCAGGGGACTCCTCAGCTGCCCTTACATTTAAATGTCCATTCTGTGCCCCTCAATCCCCTGCTGGTTTGGAACTGTCTCCTAGCCTAAAATGACAGAATTACTATGAATCCTACGTTTTCTAATAACAGATGCGTTAGGGAGAAGTACCCTTGATTCATTGTATTTACATCATATATATAATTGCACCAAATCAGCATGGATTGTAAAAGGAAATTTTAAGGCTAGAAGGGTGGTGTACTTATGATATGGAGTGTGGCCATCACATACCTTATTTTTTTGTCTAATGATAGCAACCAACTTTTAAAGAATTTGCTTAAAATGAGGTTATATTAAGGCCACGATTAGGTTGGTAATTGGTCATTTGCAGATGGCACTTCCTACTGTCAGCCATCACTTCCTATTTCAGATTATGTAGGGAGTTTTCAAAGGGGATAACTGCCAAAATAAGAAAAATATATACAAAAAGAGGCAGAAGGAGAACATTTATAAAACAAAAAGCCTGTACAAATAGAAAGTGCTAATAGTAAAGAACATGTTTTATTTTTTTTTAAAAGCATATGCCTCAACGTGGTAATATAGATACATATTTACCTATCTAAAAGGCTCATGTCTTGCCTTCTGCTTTAACCCCCCATTCTGACATAGTCATGGTGGATAGCACGGACTTGTACTTACAGTTTAAGTAACTTGGGACATCTCTGGTCAAGGAAGTATTGAATGTCTCTTGATCTTACTTCTGAATCCACTTGTGTTGATGCGATTGGAGATAGATAATCCTCACTGTCTTGTAGTGTTGTTCAGTTGTTTTTTCAAATAAGATGGAGGTCTTTCTATTTTTTTCCACTCATGTCACAAAATAACATCAGAAGTAACACAAGACTGAAGCTTTTTAAGAAATCGCAGATGTGAAGCCAAGTATTTAATGAGCATAGAGTCTGAACTCCCCCCTCACCCTCCTATACATGATTGGTGTAGTCTGGTGGCAGATTAAGGAATTTGTGACATTAGGACCAGTTGCCTCCAGTGCTATCAAGTGGTCCACTGAATTGCCACCCGGACGTTACTCAGGAACACAGGTATGATATGATACATGTGGTGTGTTAATTAGCTCACTCTCTGCACTCTAATGAGTTGTCCTGACCACCTGCCTAGCCGTAGTCACACAGTCCTACCGGGAGCGATGTCATTTGGCTCTGTGTCATTGTAGATACTATTCTCAGTTTTCAATAGTGTAATGAATTCTGTGAGTGGTACTCTTGGTTCCCCTCTGTTGGAGAAATTAGAATCAAGTATCAGATTACTATTGGCCTTATTTAGAGTTTGGCGGATGGGAAATCTGACATGTTACAGCATGTCAGATATCCCGTCTGCCAGATTACAAATATGATATGCTCTACCACATTTGTTACAGAGTATCTCCTCTGCCAAACTTTAACTAAGGCCCGATATAATGTAAACCGAATCCCACAGATTGGAGCAGGGTATTCCTGGTGACATGGGTCCAGTTGGTCACCTGTGGAATAAGGAAGACTGCTCTTTCACTATGTGAGTTTCGGAGGAGCTGCTGATGTCTGTCTTTGCTCTCTATAAGAAAGAAGATGTTGCGGTTTGCTCCACTCTCTCCAGCAGAGAAGGCAACATCACAAAAGAGTGTACAATCCAAAAGCTAAAGCCAAAAGTCAAATAATTCTGTATTGTTCTGTACAATAAACACACACACAACATATAAACACTTTTGAAGCCAACAAAAAGATCAGCGAGAAATGGTTCAATTTTTGGGGGCACTGAATGCTGGTGCCGGGGCGCAACCTCTGTGCTCATAAATTCTCCGACAGAGAATTGTGCAGAAGCATCAGAAAGGAAGAAGAAATGAATGGGGCCATGAAGCATCACGACAGTGGCCACTATCTGCATAGGACAGCATTGTTGCTGGCACTGACTGGGCTACTGGTTTGTTCTAATGAAGCCCAGATGAACTGCAGAGTGTTAGGCAGTGGACACCTGCATTGTCACCCTGTGCAGCTGTCCAGCCAGATTCACATAAATGTCCCTCTAGAGACTCTCTCCCTTGTCGGAGGGCATTTACGACTGCTTTAGGCATGTTATAAACTACTGAAGGACCGGATTTCCCTAAACTGGAATGGTTCTTTATACCGATCCAGCTTAACTCGAAGAAAACGCTAATTGTTTTCCTTGCTATCATTTTTCGACCCCACGGGCACAGATGTCACAAGACTAGATGGTTCTTCTGCAGGGAAAAAGGTCGGACCCGCAGGGTGAACCCAGGGCCCTGTAGTCACGATTGTGAAAATGTAAATTAATGTTTCTCAATTTAATGACAAAATAACACAACAAACTGTATCAAACCACACCCAGTGTTTATTTTGAATTGCCCTGAATGTTTTGAAAGCACATTAATTCTGCTCTGTCTGGCCTCTGCACACCTTATGCCTCATTAGCGCACACCTTTCCCCAGTTTCCCTTGCCATGATGCCATTACTATTTAACCCGGAATTACTGGTGATTACACAAGTACTCTTGCTTGCGTAATTTAGAGAATTCTGGTGCTAAAAATCCTACCACAAGAACACATTTAGCTGTGTGTGTTCCCATGCATTTAACACTGTTTCTTAGTGCAAAATGCATCCTCGCGTCCATTTTAGACATGAGGGTGAACTTTGCTCTGAGAAAAAAGTGATAAATGCCAGTAGCAAGTTGGGGTAATATCCTACCCCAAGAGCACATTTAACAAGAGCTCGCTATTCAGGTTCTTCTTGCACAATTCAAGAGTAATCTTGAGGAATTCTTAGGTAATTCTGCATGATTACGCTACACAGAATTACCGGAGTTAGGCCCATCTTGAGAGGCTGCCCTGCAAAAACACAGAAAGTGCCCACTGTCCAGTCCGGTCTGTAACTTAGCTGAGCTGCCAATGCAATATATCAGAACATTTGAAAAGTATCCAGAACATGTTGGAAAATTTTAATGTGACCAAAATCTGCATGAAATTTGGAAATGTATAATTTAGTAGTTTAATCTGTGCAACAGATTTGGGATGCCCCTATTCATCTGTCTCTCATTGTGGTCCATCAGAGAAATAGAAATATAGGTTTAACTGGCAGTGCACTTCTGTTTCCAGTGACAGAGAAGGAATCCCTTATGACATTTATGAGGTCAAAGGCTGGTAGGTCGTCTAAATTATTGGGAATATGTCTCTTGCCATGTTTCTCAGACTCATGGCTTACTATTCCATCAATATTAAATCACTTGGGTTGCTTAGTAGATTCGCGTTAGCCAGTTGTAGCTCTTTTGAGATAATGAGGGCTGCATTCGGTACTCCAAAGGATGGTTTGGGGGGGGGGGAGAGAGGGGAGATCTGAGCGGCAAGTTAGAGTCTTCTCGGTGGCTGAAGGGATGTGTAATAGAAGGCAATCATGGAAAAGAACGCTCTCCAGGGGGAGTCAATGCTGACAAAGCAGGAAAGATAGAAGTTGTTGTTTTCATCGATTGGAGTAGGGGGTGGAATGTTCACCATAGATTACATTTTGCTGAGATGAAGCAAGACGTGAGCGTGGAGGATAGTTCCCCTGCTATGCGCAGTACCCCTTGTAGCTTCCAGGGGCTGATGGGTCCTGGAAATCCAATCAATGAATAGCAACGAGGGGGGGGAGACTGTAGAGTGGGGACAGCAGAGGGAGGAGAATGGGGGAGTGCATAGACGCCCGGTCTGTGTTTGCACAGTCTCTCTTTGAATTTATCATGTATCATCAATACAAATCAATGAAAAGTGATTTGGGCCTTGAATTTGTACACAATTCTTAACTCTGTATCTTGGGATTCCCCAAAGTATTTAATAACACTCATAATGTTTGATGAATAAGGAAATGAAATGTTATTACTTCCCCACTGTGGAAATATTACATATAATGACAATGTTAGCCGGATAGTGCTTTCTCGTTATCAAACCTAGGGCAACATTGCAACACAGCAATGGGTGAGAAGAACTAGATTGTAGCTAGGATAAATATACTCACACAGTCACCCTCTCCTATACTACTTTCTCAGTTCTTGCTCAGTTGCAAAAGAAACAAAAGAAGTACTTGGCAGTGTCTGACTATGTATTGTCGACTTTGTTGATGTTTGGTAAGGGATGTAGTCTTCCATTATACTACATTGCAGGGTTAGTGTCAATTGGGGATTCCTGCCTTCAGAAAAAAGAAATGTTGCCGCCTCAATTACATGAGTCAGAGATACAGGGGTCTGGTCATAAACCCTGCAGGCAACTGTCATTGTGCAGGCAGTAGGCCGTGCGCAGTGGGGGGTTGGCCACCTGCACTGGGTTGGGTGTGGGCCTGCAGCCAACCCCCTGCTGCAGACAGCCCAAGGTGATGCAGAGTGGGGGGTTGGCTCCTTTGTGTGGGGTGATTGGATTGTCAACTGTGATGTCATTAGTGATGTAATTTGTGTCATGGGTGATGTTATGTGTAAAGTCCTAAGCAATGCGTGAGGGAACACAAGTGATTTGTGGAAGTTGGCGATAGAGTTAAAGCCTTCCTCATGAAATCATGAAATCTGTTAATACTTTAATGCCATGAGAAAGTGTCATTTGACAGCAGAGGACAATGTCTGATGGAAGATGTCTCCTTTTCTCTTTCATAGTTGGCAAAAGTACCCGTGGAGTCCTGTGGACAGTACACAACATGCAGCTCCTGCCTTGGGTCAGGAGATCCCCACTGTGGATGGTGTGTACTTCACAACACGTAAGTCTGGGCAGTTGTCCATCTTTGTCTGCTTTCCTTGTTTACTATGCTATGTTAGGGATGTTGCATACTTGGTTACATGCCTAGTCAGCTATTGGCTTTCTTTGTGAAAGGTCTAGTGCGGGGTTGTGTGGAGGTACATTCTGCAAAGATGGCCCTGTACAGAAAGTTTGCATCTTCTTTTCATCTTCTTCGTGTCTTCTTTCCCTAGTACTAGGAGTAGGGAGGGGTTTGTAGATAGAGATGATGTCTTCTATCTTGGCTTACTGCTAGACAATGTCTGTGCTTTGCATAAAGACACATCTACACAGCACAGACTTCTCTAACTAAATGCCTGGATGTTACTAGTTTGGCAGTAGTGTTCTGGGTGTTTCGTTAGTTTGTAACTTTTGAAAGCCTTCATACTGCGAAGTGGAGCATTGCTCAGGTAGTGCAGACTACCGACTCCATCAGTCAGCGGCGGCCGCATAACTCTAGGCGAAAGGTGAGGGGAGAAAGTGTCGGAGACGAGGTACATTTATTTTTAAAAAGCACTTATCTTGCCTTCGTCCTTGCCGCCTTTTTCCACCTCTCTCTCCTCTTCTTCTTGTGTCCCAGCATTCACTGCTAGGACACCGGCAGAAGCTCCCCAGCAATCCTAGTGCTGCTTTCTTGCAAAACCTTGCATGAAAGCAGTGCCAGGATTGGTCTGAACGGCTCGGACTGCCGCTTAGACACAGCCCTGGGGTCTGTGCAGTTTCTCCTGTTAAATTCAGCCAGTCTGGAGAAACTTAAGTGCACATGTGTGTTTGGCTGGCCTCAGACAGCCGGCCGGCCAAACACACATGCGTACTTAGGTGCACTCTCTCCACCTCCCCTCTCCCATGGCCCAGCTCCACCCCTGCCTGCACTGCTGGCTGTGCCAGAAGCAGAAAAATAAAACTAGAGTAAACTATTGTTTTATTTTACTGCTTCTGGCACAGCCAGTGGGGCGATGCTCCTACGCCATAGTGAAGTAGTCGCCCCTGCCATCAGTCCAACATACTGTGTCTGCCGAGAGCTACAGGTAAAAGTGGCAAGAGCTCACTACTGAAGCAGTATGAGCATCCTCTGACATTTCAGAGTCTAATGTTTGTTTTCTGTCAACACCTCCACAAACCTTACCACTATACCTCTGTCTATTGTTTCTTCCTTCTCTCTCTCCATTTGCTCTTCTCCCTTTTTCTTTCTCTCTCTGTATCTTTTCTCCCTCAACTCCCACACTCCATCTATGCCTCTCCTCAGCCCACGTTTCTATCTGCTTTCCTCCCTCTCAACCCAATCTCCTCTTCCTCTTTTTTCTTTCTTCTGATCTGCCAACTTATAAAAACAAAAAATAGTGAGGAAAGGGGTAAGGAGGGGTGGTCTTCATGCTAAGCAGTGCCTGGGAGGTCTTCTTCCCCCCGCCCCACATGAAGGTCTGCCTGCCACGGCCAGACTGGAAACCCAAAGTACCCCTGGCAATTTTGTCTGATCATCCCCCGGGTCGGGGGGGTGGGGTGGATCAGGGGTATAAGTGTGGAGCACTGCTGCTTTTGTCACTGGGGGGGAGGGAGGCGATATTACAGCACCATTGCAAAACCTGCCCCCACTGCTGCAAAACCGGCCCCATGCTTCCAACCTCCCAGTGGAAACGCCTGATGCCCACAGGGCAACTCCGGCCTAAAGGCTAGAGCGAGAGCTTCCTAAGGTTGTCACCGATGTCTGAGGCTGTTTTTAAAACCCTTATGGACATCGGCTGCTCAGTGCCTAGAAGGACGAGCTGGAAACCCACTAAGTGCAGCTGCAGCGCATGAGCTGCCAGATCTGCTTCTTTATTCCACGTTTTCCCTCCTCTTCCGCCTCCGTTCTTTCCTCCCTCACTCACTTCCTCTGTTTCTTCTCTCCTTCCCCCCTCCATCAGCCCTCTCCCCCTTTCCCACCCTGTATTTCTTCATCCTCGCACCCGCCTTCTCCCCTGCCTTTCCCTCGGTTTTCTGTCTGTCCTCTGACACGTGACGCAGCTGCTAATGGGTCTGTCATGTGTCGTCCCCTCTCGCGCAGCGCGCGTGCACTTGAACGTGTGATCAGGGCAGCACACCGTGCGACCTGTTCACCTCACTTCTTCAAAAACGGAAGCCTGATTCTTGACGTTGGGATGCTTTTCATTTTTGTGAAATAAAAAGCTTACCGCTCTCCGGCTGGCCACTTTCCTCATTTGTATTCAATGTCAAGGTAACGTTGCTACGGTGACTGCCCATGCGCCCCTCGCCTCGCTCCGGCCTTGTGGGCCCTGTGCTGCCGTCTCATTTAGAGCCCCCTTGGGGAGGCGAACATTGCGCGAACAATCAAAGCTGGCCAGCCTGCGACTTGTTACATTATTTTCATATCATAAATGCGCTGAGGGCAATCCAGAATTGTTCATTGCATAGGAAAATCGGATTTCATTGCAGATATGTTTTTTTATCGATTTACCACAAGTATACCTAGTTTATATATGGAAATTGCAGAAACAGTCTCATTGTCTCTTCAGGACAAGCAGCGCAGTTTACACCCTGCAGATAGGCTCCTGCCATCTTATGTCCCCCTTTGTACCACCCCACAGCTTTCTAGGCATCACCTTTATGTCAGAACTGAGTTTGAGGTTAGTTAGCTTCAGGCACCTAGCAGTCGTGAGTTGAACTTGAGGCAGCTTCAGTGAACACAAGTAAAAACTGTGAGGGGAGGTAGGGTTATTCGATTTTTTAACATCTGTATTAATGTATTTATGGTGGGGATTTCGTCACTTGTCCTCCTCTTATTAGTTTTCGCTGCTGCCCTACCTGAGGCAAAGTGTTGCAGACCTGGGAACTCACCCATTGGTACACGTGTCAAATTGTATTAGCTTCCTTTACATGGTCACCCAGTGAAGAGCCAGTATTGCACGGTGTAAGACAACATGAGCTGGGAACTTCTGAAATAAAGGGCTCAAAACTACATGCCCAAACCCCTCGATCACCTCTCAGAAAGGGACTTTTCTTTCAAAGATGGCAGGTCTGTTATCGCGTTTTGCGTTGCATAGGTGGTTTAGCAGGTGCAACAGTTTTAGAGTGCCAGGTCAATAAAGGGTGCCTGCATGCTGCATTCAGGTGGAGGGATAAGGAGGAGATTTACAGTTGTGAGAGGTACTTGTGGGACCCATCACGTCACCACTACCCACAGGTGTTTCTAGCATGGTACATCAACCTTTCATCTCTATGCTGCCACTGAAGCTCATTGCTGCCATCTCTTTTCCAATCACAAACTCTACCTCTGGTAAATATCTCTAATGAACACAACCCCTGCATGTGATTCTCTTTACCATGACACACCACACTTACAGCTCCATCTGACACCCAGCCAATCCCATCCTAACGCCCACTCTGCCATCTACAGTTCTCTAATGTATATCACCATCTACAAGTCTCTTTTACGTACCAATTACTGCCACATCTCTTCCATCAAAAAGGTCTACCTCCTATGAGTCTCTCTCTCATTCGGACCAACCTCTGAAGATATCACTCCCAACTGATATATCAATACTTGCGTATAATTCCAAGGGTGCTTCGCACTCTGCAGCTACCTCAAACAAATGCATCAACTAGTAATGGGCTGTTTTGTTTAACAAGAGCTTGAGGTTTGAGTGTCCTAGCCTGCTCTAAAGTAATACTTCAATTTAGTGATTGCCCTTGCACCTTCATTTGTTTTACTTTATTCTCATATATTTTGTTGACCGTATCTTTTCCTCAAAGTAAGGATGTGCATTCACATAGGCTTTCTTAAATATGTAACAATATCAAAAATACTAGACCTTTGTCTAAAGGGTCTACTATGCAATATTTTACTTTTTTCGCCTTTTAACTTCTAAACTTACAATTCAAACTTCATTATGTGATTCCTTTCCTTTTCTCAACACTCTTCTTTGGGGGGTACAACTTACGTCTGATACTATAGTCTGTCAAGTAAAATGACTGTACTCCCGTCTTACAAGTCAAAGCCCAAACTTTTGCTTTAGTTTGAGATTTTGTTTGTATGACAACTGAGGCTGTCCAACTTGTATCAAATATTCCTCTATCCAAATCGCCGGACCCATTATCTTTGCCATTGCTTCTTGAGCTTGGACGCCAAAAATTATTTACTATGTTTTACCCCTCCTATTAGAGAGCATCAGCCTCGGATTGGCAAGGCAGGCCATCGGGCATCAGCCGATGAGCCCGTGCCTGAGGCCATTTAATAGGCTGGTTTTTCTGTCTGTTAAACAGTGCAACCTGCTTTGGCCTTCTCGGGCGCCACCAAGTGTACAACGTGAAAGCCTGTTATACTAGCTTTTATATACAAATACTGAACCTGTCTCCATCAAATGATATCAGGGCAGCCGGCTAATTGTAATAGGCAGAATAACAATGGGCTGCTCCGGCTGTCACAGCATGCCCCCTCCGACTCTCTCCAAGTGTGACAGAGCTCCCGATGGGAAGCAGTTACCACTTGCTTTGCAGAGGACTAGGGCAGGGGAGAGGACCTGAGAGTTGGGTAGTGGGGGTTGGTGAGAGGCAGAGAGGGAACTCTGCAGTTGATTTTTGTCCCCTCCCCTCCATGGAACAGGGTGGGATAAGTTAGTCTCTGCTGTTCTTCTTTGCCTGACCCATATCCTCCTGCAGTCAACAGGGAGAGGATGTGGCCTTAGTGAACTTTGAAACTGAGAGACCATGTTTAAGTCCCAGCATCAGCTCTGCATCCTGTGATCCTGGGCAAATCACATAATTCACCTCAGCCTCCAAAGAACTTAATCTGACCTTCTGTATCGTTATCTGGTGCTCTTGTAAAGTTCCCCAACACTCCTGTGTCAAGTTTATGCTATTTAAAACTGTGAGGAAAGTGACACTATGTATATATATATTTATTTGCATTTACACACTAGCATCATTCCATTTGTTAAAACTTACGCATGATGCTACCGGCAAGTAAAATGTGCCTTTTGCCAATCTCTGAACACTACACTGCAGGACCTCTCTTAAGTAGTGTAAAAGTACTGAGCATATCTAAAAAGCCACTGGTGAGTGTAAAAGGCCTATGGCTGAAGAGGACTCTCAGGGAATCTCAGGGTGAGAAATATTCCAAGAACACCCAAGAGAATAATGTGGAATAATTTTGTTTCCAGTCTTGACAAAAGTTACAGGCCCTATAAGGTTTAAAATACTTTTAGTACTGCAAATGTTTATGAACATTAGGTCTATTCTCCTAACTAAACAGTGTTTTGCGAAAGGTTGGTATCTGCAAATGTGGGCCACTTATTTCTGACTGCCTGGACCTAATTGTGGCCCCAATCCAACCCTGGAGAGCACTGTACACATACAATTGTTTTGATGGCAGCTCTTCTCAGAACCTGTCTCAGGTTCGTCCGAGCAGTGCCTGACAGGTGAGAAACCTCTGCATTCATTAAGTCTGGGGACCCCACCAGAGTTGAATCACCTGGCAGGCTTTTACTATGCCCCATTTGTCCAAATATCACTTATCTCTCAATCCTCCACCATTTATTTCCATCCCTCTTCGTCCCACCCCCCTTCCACTCACCCTCGCTTACTTTCACTTGTTCTCTTTGTATCTTTTGCTCTTCATATCTGTTTCACTCTCACTTTTCCCTTCCCCTTCCATTTTTTCCTTTTCTCGCTTCTCCGCTGTGTTCATACTGTCTCTACTCCTCCGATGGCACTCTGCCCAGAAACCAACACAACATCTCGGTCTTCTCTTCGCCGGCAACCTGATCTGCCCTGTGAGGAGCCGCCTAATTGATTGACCCCGGGCTTACCTTTCGCTGTGAGAGTCCTGTGAATAGCTAATAGAGCTCAGGTAACCCAAGAAGTCTACAGAGGGCAGATAGAATCTGGCAGGCAGCCTTTTCAAGCCTTTCTCCCGGTTTACTTTGTGTCTGCTTGAAAGAAGTGTCTTCTTTGATTTCAGCATCCCACAACTTTTGTGGAAAGCACAAAGATATCCAGCTGGATTAGATGCTAAAGGAAACGAAGGCCTTAAACTCCAGCGAGGAGAAGGTTGATGCTGGGGCTGTCTGCCTTGCGCAAAGGTCAGCAGGGATTGAGAGAGTTGCACCACAGCTTACCCGGCGTTCAGAGAGACAGGCCAGGGCTTTCCGTCTTTCAGTGGAACCTTTTGTACATGTAGCCTTCATTATTAAACACACACCGACATAGCTGAGAGATTAGGGCCAAGGGCACGCTTCAGAGTTCAGAACTCCTTCTCTGATCATGGGTGCCACAAAGCAAGCGCCTGTGCTCCCAGGCGCTTTCTGTAAGAAGAGGGAGGCAGGAGATGCTGCATGGTTTGTGAGTTTGGTGGAAAAGTGGAGGGGAGAGATTGTGAGGAGCAGGTGAAGCAATGGTGAGAGCAGAGTTCTTAATCAGCGAGGGGGCATCTCCCTTTGATGTTGAGTGGGAATAATTCGTAGTCAGTGAGGAGCTCCTCTCTTTGAAGCAGAGAGACTTCCGTTGTTCATGTGCACGTATGCACACTGACACTGAGAAAGATGCCTCTTATTGAGCAGGCGAATATCTACAAAGTAACACATGCAGACCATATACAGATGCACAAGCTGACAGTAACTTCGGACTTTTTACTCACTATGTGCACTCATCATGGGGACTGTAGCAGAGTCAATCACCCTGCAGCTGCAGTGTGGAGAGGGGCAGTATTACAGGACCTACACCATCAGTCTGTGTGTGCGGAAATTCAATCGAAAAATGACAGGGCAGGCATGTAGAGCCACAAAAGGACAGTGGCAAGAGCCAAGCAGAGCAGGAGCAAATAAGACAGGCAAGTGCCTCTTCCTACGGTGGTAGTGGGGCGTGTATGTGTGTTCGCATGTGTGGATGGAAGAGTATGTGAGTATCTGCCTGACATACGTACCAGTGGTTTGCAGAGCCCTCTCCTGGTGTCATCCTTACCTCTAGCACCTGGAGGCATCCCTGGAACCTAGCGATCCTTGGTGCATGCTTGTCAGGCTGGCGTTAAGAGGCCAACCCTTGACCTAATGGTGGCCATTACTGGCATCTTTTGGGCATCTTTGACTTTATGGTCTCCATCCCTGGCATGATGGTGGCATTGGCATAGTTGTAGTTGTTTTTGGCATCTCAGGCATTTTATTGACATGATGGTACCCGTGCTTGGTATAATGGGGGCAGTCTTAACATATCCCTGGCATCCTGGGAATAATGGTGCCTATTGATACAATAATGCAATTCATCCTTAGCATACTGTGGGCAATATTGGCAGTATGGTACAGTCCATGGCTTAGTAGTAGCTAAAGCATAATACACAGAATTTCCCAGATCATTATAGGCATCTTTGTCATTATGGAGCCCATCTAAGGCGTGTAGGTGATCCTGAAGAAGGGTGAAGAATATGTGGGTTTTGCAGACATCCCTGTAATTTTGAAGCCCCATCCATGGACAAATCATAGCCCTGACATAATGATGTCTGTTCTTCTTTGACATATTGGAGGCAGTGTTGGCCTGATGGTGTCCATTCTTGACATTACGCTGACCATGCCCGACATGTTGTGGACATTTGCGTTATGGAGCTCATATCTAGCCTTATGGTGTCTGATGCATGGTCTTTTGTTGGCATGCTTCAGATATTTGAGGCCATTCTAGACATAATAGTGCCCACTACTCGCATATGATTGGCATATTTCGTTTGTAGTGAACATAGTTTAGCATGTAAGATAGAATCGGCCCTGTGCATTGAAATGCCATGTGTGAGTACTTGGTGAAATGACCCGGAGTCCAAACATGTATTCAATAGAAAATGAAAAGTTGTATTTTTTTTTTAAACGTAGACATTTTTCACAAATAGATACGTTTTTGGAAGAATTTAGTTTATGTACATAAACTGTGTTTGAGAGCAAAATCTGTGTTTTTAAATAAATCGAAGAACCGATGCTCGGTGGCAACATTCTGACACTTCCAAAATATTTTTAAAGCTGAAGTTTAACTGATAATTTGTGGTGAGTTCAGTAGACATTTTGCTGTTTTCTTGGTGGTGGAGGGTACTTTGCTGCCATGACTGTCATTTCATGATATGGATTGCAGCATTTTGTCATCCATAATGATAATAAGTATAATGAACTGTCTGAGAACTCAGCCCGAAGACTGGTATAAGCTATTGGCTGTCTAAACATAGAAGGCCTCTGATATGCACGGTAGCTCTGCTATATGATTCTGTAAGGCCCCTCCAGCCATTCTCCCTACAATCTGAGATTGTAAGATTTTGCTGCATCTAAATAGTTTGTTATTCAAGATGTGTGACTGAAAATCAAATTGGAAGGGGTAGGATGAAAAATGAAACAGTGAAATGCAGAATTGATGACATATGCTTTATACATTTGGAGCAATGACAGGCCGTGTAAAATGGCACACCAGACTTTTCTGTACTGCCTGCCACAGTTATGACAAGTTAGACCTTTTTAGGAAACTGTGTTGAAAAAGTCAATATTTGCCACCATCCTTTATAATTCCTTTTTAGGGGTGAACCTCTAACACTGCTTGTGAAGGCCTACATTGCTTGGAAAGCCAGAAAATACTGGGCTGTTTCTTGAATGTCTCTTCAAAACCAGTGGCTCTTCGTGAAAATTGTGCTGCTAAAACTACTAAAGGGCTCATGTTTTCAAACTTTTCTGGTGGCAGAAACCTTAGCCATCCCAGACTGGTGGGGATCAGGCTCGTTCAGTGTAAACTAGGAGGGAATTCGTGCCCCATCACTTTCTTAGCCCGTCAGCCACCACCACATGCACAGAGGCTCTTGCAGCCATTTACATGCGCACATGTGACACGAACATATGCCTTTCGCTCACGCTATCCACAGTGGGACAATGCAGCGTTGCGAAGCTCAGAACACCACAAACCTTATCAAAGGGTTACACAGCTTTGTTAATTAAAAAACTGAAGAAATTAACCAAAAAAAAGATGGGAAGGGCCAAGTGTAGAAGCCCTTTTTGATCTTCAGGTAACAGTGTAGTCACTCATTTGGTGTTCATTGATCCCAGGGAACTGGAGATGGAACATTATATTTCCATGCTCTAAGTGACAACAAAGAAAACAAGCACTGACAAAGCCAATAGGTCTCGCCTACGCAAGAGCTATTGGCTTTGCCAATATGTTTTAACCATGTTGTACACCTGGATGGCTGCTGTTCAGCATGGCTAAAAGTATGTGACGTGGAGAATAGTGGTGTGGAGTGTCGTACAGTGGAATGGAGTAGAGTGGAGTGGCTGAAAGTGTTGAGTATGGGAGTGGCATAGTGCGGAGTCGCATCGAGTGGCACACACAGGAGTGGCATAGAGTAGAAATTATGGGTATAGAGTGCATTGACGTACAGTATTGTAGAGTATAGTGGCATAGAATGCAGTGGCATTGAACTCAATGACATACAATGCCGTCGTAGAATGCAGTGGCATAGATTAGAGTGGTGCATAGCAGAGTAGAGTGGCATAGAGTAGTGGTTCCCAACTTGTGGTCCTGGGACCCCCGGGGGTCCAAGAAACCTTCTCAGGGGGTCTGTGATGGCTTAGAAAATTAACAAATATTAGCAGGTTCATAAAGTGGCTAAATATACATTTGAACATTCCAAAACGTACTGTAAATACGAAGGAATTTGAAACTGGATGCTCAAAATTAAATTAGTTTCCTCAGATTGATTTGTGGGAGCAATGCAGGTGCATCAAACAGAATACAGAGTGGACATTGTGTAACTTCAATTGAATTTAGAAAAGCTCCAACTTTCCTATTAAAATTAATTTGTGTATGTGTTTGATAGAATGCTTGTTTCTGTATTTTTTGTGTATTGTTTTGCTGTGCAGATCATCAACAATCTTTAGGTCTGGGTCCCCGGCTTCATTAATGACTCATTGGTGGTCCAAGGATTACAGTAATGTTTCAGTGGGGGTCCACAGAAGTCAAAAGGTTGGGAACCACTGACGTAGAGTGCAGAGGTGAAGAGTGGTGCAGAGTGGACTGGCGTAGAGTTGAGTGATTCAGAGGGTAGTGGTGCAGAGTAGAATCAAGTGGCATAGCGTGCAGTGGCATAGAGTGCAGAGTAGAGTCAAGTGGCATAGAGCACAGTGGCATAGAGTTGTGTAGAGTATAGTGCCATAGAGTGCAGTGTTACAGAGTAGAGTGTCAGAGTGCAATGCTGTAGAGTGGAGCAGAGTGGCGTAGAGTGCAGTAGCATAGAGTACGGTGATGGGGGGAAGAGTTCAGTGGCATAGAATGCAGTAACATAGAGTGAAGTTATGTAGAGTGCATTGGCTTAGAATGCAGTGTTTAGGAGTAGAATGGCATAGAGTGCAGTGGCCTAGAGTGCAGTGGTACAATGTGGATTAAAGTGGAGTAGCACTCTACTTTTGGCATAGAGTTCAGTGGCGTACAGTAGATTGTTTCCGAGTAGAGTGAAATGGCATAGAGTGGAGTGGTACAGGATAGTGGCTTAGAGTATAATGGTGTAGAGCAAAGTGGTGTAGACTGCAGTGGCATAGAGTGCATTGGTGCAGAGTAGATTAGAGTGGCAAACAGTTTGGGTCTGGTGGCTTATATTGGACTAATGCATCCACTAAAAGGGCTTGTGTTCGACCTTATGGTCACAGGTTCAAATCCTGGTGGGTCCACTCAGCTTTTCAGCCTTCTGAGGTTGATGAAATGAGTTGGGTAACAATGAATATCTGTTATTCATCACCTTGATACTCTTGAGTGATAAGGTGTACTTTACAAATACATGTTATGTGGTTATGTTGCAGTGGATTGGCGTAGAGTGCAGGTGGCATAGAGTTGAGTGTTAAAGAGTAAAGTGCATTGCTAGAGTGCAGTAGCGCAGAGTGCAATGTTGCAAAATGGCATAGAGTAGAGTGGAGCTATGTAGAGTGGATTGGTGTGGCCTAGACTGGAGTGGTATAGAGTGCAGTGGCAAATAATGAATTGGCCCACAGTAGAGTGTAAAAGGGTAGAACAGAGAGCCTAAGCATGAGGTGGCATTGAGTGGAGTGGGAAGGTTGAGTGCAGTGGTATATAGTGAAGTGGTGCAGAGTAGAGTGCAGCGGTGTGGAGTGGTGTAGAGTGGAGTATTCATGGTGTGGTAGTATCCTGCCACTACAGACAACACAATTCCAATTGTAATGACCATTACATTTACACAAACACACAGTTTTACTCATAAAACTACACAGAGCACAGATACAAATGTGTGGAAATTGCATCCCCTAGTGTAATGATCTGTTTTGATCATATTAAAGTATTTGTTTCCAACACACTTCAGATAGAATAAAACATGTGCTTCATTAGTGCTCCTAATTCTGATATATTCTGAAATACACATTTCATTTAAATGTTGTCCTGTGCTAGAAAAATACTTTTTTGCCCCCAGTATCCAGCAAAATTGTCAAATAAATGCTCTAACTTTAAAGTCAGAGAAAGAAAAGTAAAAACATGCCTTCAGAAGACAGCACCTGACATTTGACCTCAGGTTTTGAATGCACAGCAAATGTGACAAGATAAGAAGAGTTACAGGCCTATTTACAAAAAGGGAGGACTGGGAAGGATACTGCAAAAAGGTTTGGGAAAGGGAAGGTATGAACTCAATCTGGACAGCCTAAAACAAATAAAGTCAGCAAATGAAAAGCAAGAAAATGTGAGTTATAAACCACAAAGCCAATGACAAGCAACAGACAGAATGCATTCATAGGTCAACTTTCTGAATGTCACCAAGAAGTCTTTAGCAAAGGCTGCAACCTAAAGACATGGCAGCCTCTAGGGCACTTCATCTCCTTTCCCTAGTCCAGGAAGTCCAGAGCTGAGACTTCTGGGCTAGAGCAACAGAGAAGTTTGGTTCTTTTCAAATAAATCCCTGTATCTCCGGTTTCTGTCGGCGGGGACATGAGCCTGTAGGAAATAAGCATATATTTAAGAACGCTGATGAAGGCAAATTCTGACAACTTTGTACTTGTATCTGAATTGTGAAATACCCCAGGTTTACTAAACTACACAAAGATAGTTAAAAATTCACCCAACCCTGACACACACATCCATGCTCACAGTCAGGGAGGGGCGTCTTACTGACTACATATGCATATCTGTTTGAAATAGGGTCCTTCAGCTGGCCATGCACATGTGTTATCTGACAGCAACATTTGGGCCTCTTGGTGAGCAAAATACAAATAGGCACAGTAATGATGGGGGACTCTCACTGACTATGTTCATTTGCTGACCAATTTTAAGACCTGGGCAATTTGTTGACCATTCACCTATGCATCCTTTCACAGTAACAGCGTAGTATGTTACTGACTATCATGAAAATACACACTGACAGTGTCAAGAAGGCGTTTTACTGGTGATATACACACAGGGCACAAATAGACCTGAACTTCGGGGTGGGGTGGGACTAGTACGTCAAGCTGCAGTGGTGGAACTACCACATCATGCAATGTGGGTAGAAACAACCTCAGAGCCAGTATGAGAGCACATATTGCCAATATATCTGGGTTTAATGTGCTTACACATGCAAACAACATTTGTATTTGTCTGTATTTTAATGCATCAGCACCTTACTGCCAGATTTATTGGCTTTGCCAACAATTTCCACTCAGACACTAAGCATTGCTGGAGCTTTAAGAGTATTCACCACACCTGTGAGCATTGGATATCTGCACGATGGTTGGTACCGAGAAAGTCATGTGCATGTGTGCATGTCTGACACTCAGAAAAGAAAGCAATGAAGCATTATTGGAAAGGTGTCTTCTATTACCAAAAACAACTAAAGACACATAATAAATAAAAACGTCCACGGAACAAGAAGATGTGTATGGGTATCTCCCAATAAACACAACAAAGTTGTCCCACAGATATCAAGAAGTAGGCTTACATGAACCCCAATAAAAGTGTGACGTGTACTATGATAAAGAAAATTATATGGGACTTCTATCTAAATGTCCCAAAATGAGAGGGCTCACAAAGAGGTCATAAATAAGGCGCATTCACAGTGCCGAGTAAGCAGGATAACTTCACAATGTAAAAACATATATACGTGTTTATATTATTATAGCACCGACATAGCTGGGGAACAACAGAGCTCTGTGTATTATGAGGAGTGATGGAAGTCAAAGCAAGATTGTATACATCAAGTGAGGGCTTAAATCTTTGAATTACACACAGTTAGATCGCACTGCACCATTTCCTCATAAATGAGGCACCTCGTGAGCGAGCCTGACCACTACAATGGGGCTTGGGCCCCTCCTCCCCCGAGAAAATTTGGGAAAAAATGGCAAAAATAGTGCATTCCACAACACGTTTCATTATATATTCAATTGACTGAGTGTTTAAAACATAGTAAATGATGACCTTACAGAGCACCAGGATACCGCAATTTTTATTGGGGCTCTTTGGTGATTCCCTCACCATCACCCTCTAACAGTGCCTCACATATTTCCATGGCCTCTTTCTCTCATGTATTTCTTTTATTTTATAGTGCCTCTCTTACTTGCATAGGGTATTGGAGCACTTTCATCACAAGCACATACAGAGACAAAGAATCATACCTGTGTAAATCAGTGTATAGAAAATGTTATGTACAACAAAAGTGACTACAAGGTGCAGGATTGACATGTCATCCATACTGGTGGCATTTTTATTATGAGTGCTTAGTCTGGGGAAGCATCAACTCAGGATTCAGAACGTAACACAGTGGTTAGGGTTGACTTTACTAATAACAATTTATTTCTACCCAAACAAACCCTTTTTAGAAAAATTAGGCTAACGAAACACTGAGAAAAAACATAACTTTCTAATCTGTAATATGCAGTTTGCATGCAGTTCTTTGATGGCAGCTCGCTGTGCTAGATTATGATTGTAAATTATGAACTGTACAGTAGCAAAAGGATCTCTATGACAAAAGCAGCATCCTACTAATTTATGCACATAGATACTGTTCTGTAATTTGCATAGTACACGTTCTTTGCAGAAGGCACATTAACCCTCTGTGCTATCTTAAATGAATCAAAATGAGTCATGAGTGCCCTGTCCAGGCAGAGACAAACACAAACGAAGCCGCAGCCCTGACTATGACGACAGGGATGGCTGAAGCCCCTTTCCCCAATGGGCGTTATGCGCTTGCATAACTGACAGTGAGGGAGCTGCCTCCCGCTGATCAGTGGCTGCCCTGTATGTCTCACCACTTCCTCTAGAGAGCCCTGCCCCTCGGTGATGGTCACTTGGCTAATGCTTCTCTGAGGATTCCCGTTCCCTGGCCCTTGCCTCGCCCTGTCCCTCGGATCATTCTGAGGAGAGCCATTTTTTGTCAATTTCTAGCATTTCCTGAAGTGATGAGACAGTAATCTGCCAACCAGAGAAAATGGCAAACGGAATGAGTTTTCCCTGGGGGAGGCTGTGCCTGTTTCCCTGACATTTCATTCTCCACCCTGCCAATCTCCCGAGCCATTTCCGAAATAAGTCGTTTTCCTCCCTTGAGGGAGCGCGCGACGGTGACCTTTAGGAGTACGTAGTGCACGTTAATGAAGTGTCCCTCAGAACTCCGTGGCTGGTGCTGTGGAGTGACCGCGTGGAGGGCTGGCAGAGAGGAGCCATGGTGTGGGGACTGCACCAAGTAGTTACCGCAGGGAGGGCTAGCATAGTTGGGGTGGAGGTGTGTGCTTGGTGCACATGTAAGTTGCCACGTCTGCACCACGGTGTGATCAGGTGTACAGCAAATGCTGGTACAGTGGCCTCCGTGACTGTACTGTGGAGTGACTGCAGGCGCGGACTGTGAGTCGGGGGGTGCGCTGTGATATACGTGCGGGGAGAACTGCTAGGCCATAGACGTCATTGAGGTTTTTCAGGGGTTGCACCCTGGCTTGCCCCTTGCAAACTCTGGGATTGCGTGTCCGATACATGGCCTCAGATTTGCTGAAAATAGTGCCAAGAACAGAGGTGAAGAGTGTTTTGACCACTATCTTTTTTGTGCCGCTGCCACTAGGAGATTACACTTTGAGTTAAATCGAAATTCATTCAGAAGTTAAATGCTGACTCATTTCTAAACTTGTTGACACGTTTTGTTGTTGTGCATACATGAAAATGCTGTTTTTGATTAAAACCATCACCCCTGTGCTTCTCAAAGGTGAATATGATTCCTTAGAAGTGATCACAAATCTTGTTAGCAATGATGAGGATTACATCAAACCAACATCATAGTTCATATGAAATGCGTGGTCCAAGCCAGACACAGCGATCTAAAGTCATTCTAGGCGCTTAGGAGGCAGTTTCTAAAATAGCACAGTATGCCTGTTGTAGAAGTTAGTCTTGAAAAAGAGATGCCAATGTTTTGGATGCACCTCATTATAGACGTTGGCGTGGAAATACTCAGTTTTCAGCTCTGCTGTTTGGTCTGAAAGCAAATGAATGTTCGGAGTGTAAAGTCAGCATGGGTCGTGGCCCCCTCAAAGTGAAAGAGGAGGCAAGAGATAGGCAGGTGTGTATGCCACCCCTGCTGCCTGCTGCCTGCTCTGACCCTCTGCAGAGACAGCCTTGCTCCCTCAGGCTGGAGGAGCACTTTTGATATAAGTAACATATGTAAAGAAAATAACAATGACCTATTTTCCAAATGCCTGAGAATATATTTTAATAGCTGTTGTCTGGCTGTCTTGCAAAGATATCCCTAATAGCTTGGTGTTTGCAAGATCTCAGGCGCTGATGTAATTAACCATTCAGTATCAGGGCAGAGTATATATGTACGTGGTGGTAACTTGGTCCCTGGACAGACATGACTTTCATGGATCAGGGGTAAAGGCCCTCATCAAGTGAGATCCCCTTAGAGCAGAGGTCTTTAAACTGGGGGGCCTCAAGTGCTCCCAATGGGGGGCATAAGGCTCTGGCCAAAAGATGCATTATGCAGATACTGCTTTTTTCCAGCAGAAAAAAACATTTATTGCGATTTTAAAAAAACATTGCCAACTTAATAGAATAATTGTGAAAAATTCTGAGGGGGTGCCCAATGATTTTTGTTTCACCAAGGGGGGGGGGGGGGTGCAGCATAATAAAAGTTTAAAAAAACACTCCCTTAGAGGGAATGCTGCATACTATCATAATCCGTCCACGGAACAGCTGACCTCCCCAGCTCATGATCCACTTAAACCAAGAGGTATGGGAGGGAGAGGGGCCTGGCCTGAGAGACAAGTAGGGGCCTCCAATTCCAAAGACCTAGAAGTCCATAGCACGGCTTGGACCACCTTGGAAGACTATGTACTGTATGAATAATCTTGCATGAGAGGAGAGAATAAACTCTGAGAATATACAGACACCACTGTGTTTCAGCAACACGAATAGCAATTCTAGCCATCCTTAAACCGATATCATCAAAGTTACGTTTTGGGGGCTAAAGGAGTTTGCAGATTAAAAATTGTCTTGCGAATTCTGGCAGTGTGAATTTTGCACTGGCAAAACTGAGTGAACTTTTACAACTTTGCCTGATCACTCTGATGCGAAAATTCCTCGCCACAGACACACAGAAGCCAGCTGTTTTCCAGGAGCAGGATGTCCTGTTGAAAAGTGGGCGTCCTTTTAGAAAACGGCTCCTATGAGCCATGTATGGTGGGCAAGGTGGATGCAACAAGGGCAGAAACTGGCCTGCACGGTTGATGCTGAAGCTCTGCTACTATGTGCATGGGGTGCACTTGCGATCTGCCTTATGGAGACCCTGGTGGGGGTGTTTCATGAAATGTGGCTCTGTGGATGCTCTTAAACGAGACTGCTGCCAAGAGGCAACTGCCCATCTGCTATTCCTTGTGGCGCCTCACAACATTGGGAACAGTTTTCGATTGTTTTAACTTTATACACCTTTATCTAGAAATTTAAAATCTAGCAAAAACACATTCATTAAAACATTATTCGTACTACATTTCTTTGAAATTCTAAATCAAAATGTTTTACCAGCAAAGGTGACAACTATGCCCCTGGCATATATGCTATGCCATGAGACAGGAAATATGAAGGAGTTTTCATCACATTGCAAAACTAGTGACATCCCAGACTAACATCTGCCTCTTATCTCAGATTGGTTGGTACACTGTCTTCATCCAGGTCAGCAAGCTTGCATTTGCTCTCGAATTATGGGTTTCTTAGCAAGGGTTGGTCTGTTGCATCGAGGTGGGTGGTGGGTTCAGAATATGGGTCAAAGGCTCCGCATTTAAGTGATGGAACCAATGCTGAGTTAAAGACTACAGACTCACTCTCAGGCCCAAGAGAGCCACAATATGCTTTTTGGGGCAAATCAGTGGGCAGCCTGAGCCTGGTTCACAGTGTGCATATGTTAATGCACGGGAAACTCCCACAATAATTACAACTGCAATCTCAGGGATAGAACTGAGTAAGCATGTTGCCTTTGTGCCAATGGACTGGGATTCAGCCTCAACCAAATGCCAGTGGCTGAAAATAAAGCATCCCACCCATTGTCTTGTTGTTTTTGCATTTGCTGCCCACATTGCACCGGGTATGCCCAGATGTGAGCCTCGGGCTCACTGTCTCACTGGAACCAAGCCATACCTGGCTGAAGAGCCCTAACTAGGGCAAAACCAGTCCTAAGTTGCTTGTGTTCCAGTTCAGGGAGGACCTGGCCTGGTAGTCTGGGCTGGACTGTTCCATGAGGAGCAGAGCCAAGACTGATTTGCATATGGCTGTGTCCAAACTGAGGTGGCATTGTGAGCAAAAAGCACTGGATTGGGATGTGGCGCAAGCGACTGCCAGTGGCTGAGATTAATTCAAACATTCCCCCCATCACCTTGTTGTTTTTGCCTTTGCACCCAGAGCAGAACTGATGCGTGCTGGTAGAGCAGCATGTGTAGGGCTTCTGTCTACACCATCAGTCCCTATATGAATTACTTCACACAGCACAATCTACCAGTGTTACATTCACAAAATGAAGTTTGCTCAATATTTAGAAACAAATTTAATTGGGTCTGCAGAAGTAGTTCTAATCTTCTGTGACTCCTTGTTGGACTCTATAGCAGCAGCTGAGACTTTCAGAATGTTGGTGTGGCTGCCTCACATTTCAACATGGTTCGTACAGGGCTTTCTGTGAGTATAACAAACAGGACTATACCACTTCCTCGTTGAATTTTAAAAATAAGAGATAGATGGATCCTATCTAGTAAGGATTCTCCAAAAACATACTGGAATCAGGACCTCAGCTAAGTCGAAATAGGCACCCGCAAGTTGACAGGACACTCGTAGGCATATCTTTGAACACAACAAAATATAATTGGGGTCTTGTGTTACCCTTTTTTACTTTTTTGGCAAGATTTGATAAACCCCCAAAAAAGCTTAACTGGTTTAAGTGTATGTAAAAGCAACCCGATTCCCTTTGTTCTCTGAGATATACACATTCACGAGCAATCTTAAAGAGCACGTGTGACATGCTTTTGTGTCTGACTAAGCATGAAAGTGGTGTGTAAGCGCCTGAATAATATTCTTTCGAAGCAACTAACTCATCTCCGAAAGCCCACCTCAGCGGATGTCCTTATTACTGTCTGACACATTTTACCTGGCTGCCGTTTCCCCTCGGATGCTCCTCTCTGATTAGGCCACGTGGCTGACTGGAGTCGGGGGTTATGGGTAACGAGTAGCTCAATCAACGCGAGATTGGTCAGTGCTCCATTGCTTTCCCTACAAACTAGGCAGCTGAGGCCAGCTGCAAACTGTTTATGGCTTTTATTTTTGAGAGGTAGGCTCCCGAGTGTAAGTGAAAGTGAGTGAGTGTATTCTATATTTACATATCAGTGACAGTCATGAAGGTGTCTCTTTCTGTGTGTTTTTTTGCCCACATACTGAATTTTCCTTCCTAGACCAACAAAATGTGTGCATTAACTTAGGAAGAATGCACCTCTTATTAATGACCAAAGACAACTTGGTTTAAATCTGGTGTAAGAATGACCAGTGCTGTAGTATTATGTTGTAATCGGCTTCCCTTATACATACCTAAACGGGTTACTGTTCTACAGGCTGAAATCATGACACCAGAGTTTGGGTTCACATACTCCAAAACACACCTTCTGGTAACCCGATGTTGAGTGCCAGAAGTGGTTTCTGCGTGAAATTGTAAAGCTACAAAAGGCACGGATGCGGTGCTAAGCTAGACTCGGTGCAGGTTTTGTATGAGTGGAGAAGGTAGAATCTGCAAGGCGTGCCTTAGTGCAAAATAACTTAGCAAAGTAGATTCCCCACTCCACTGTGGGAAGCAGTCAGAAAACCAATGTCCACAAGCCAGATTTATGTTTGTCGCACTTTACAGTATTTCAGATACATTAGGTCATTGCAGTACGAATTATGACAAGTTTTTTGTCCACATATTTAAATCTTAAGTGGGAAGAACAACTCACTTATTTAAATACTAATGTTCTTAACTAGGTGGTCTTACTAGCAGTGTAACAGTGGAAGGAAGAATTGCCTTTCAAAGTGCTGCTGTGCTGCGCTGCCTATGCATTCAGCAGAACTCGTCTTCTGGTGCTGCTATACGACCTCTTTAGCTTAACACGAACCGTAGATTGCAGCTTCGCCGGAAGTGACGTATCCCACGCCGGAAACACCTTTTTCTTCGCGTATTATCCACAGCCTTACAATAATTTAGTACAGGAATCATATTTTAGGATATGTATAGGCAATATTTGAGTAAAGGTGAATAATTTAATGAATTATTAGACCTTTTTAGCAAAGAAACGATAGTTATCTTATAAAAAGACGCATGGGGAAAAGGACATTTTACTTTCCTTCGGGCTGTCACAGCCTGGTCTTGGGTCTCTGTGGCGGAAGTAATGAAAAAGGGGATGTAAGGTAAACATGAAACCGCCACTTTGGGCCAGGCAGATTCTCTGGTGAGTAAGTTTTACGCGCTTCCATCCTAATCATTGATCATTATTGATATGCACCTCACAATAAACGATGTCCATCTTTCCTTGTCTACTCTCCAGCTCCGCAGCGAGGTTGAGAGGTCACCCTTTTCCGAAATTGCAAAAGACAATAATTGAAAAAAGAAACCCTTACCATGTATTGACAAAGCCATAACGGGCAAGGTTGGGAGCCTTCGCCGCCACGGCCATAGACGATACAACGCGAACCCTGGCAGCTTCCGAACTATCAAGTTCATCTATTGAGTGTCGCACTTAATTCAATATTGATTTTGACTTGAGCACAAACATCATAAAAAGGGCATAGCTCCAAAATAAATTCAAAAGTGAATAAATGAAATAAATAAGAACCGGAGGGAAGCCAATTTGGCCTCGGACGAGGTGCAAGGGTTAGGGAATTGTAATGGGTGTGCAGAGAATGGATCGGAAAATCAATTCTTAATAATAGCAGCTATTACACCCATTACGGTCGGCAGCTTTGTTGGACTGGACTGGACTGCAGAGGTCATATTTTACGGCCCGACTTGACTGCAACATCATTAATGGCGGCTCTTCCTTCGGTGAGACCCTTCAGAGAGTGGCGCTGTCCCGAGAACCCTGCTGGAGTGCAGGTTGCTTTCAATTTCCAAGTCAAGCGCTGCGTAAAACCATTTTACTGCACAATTGGTTGTAAAGCAGCAATGTGATCAATGCGCTGAGGCACCCCTCAGGCGGGATATCAGCGGTCTCTTTATGGCAATGGAAAACAGTCGTAAAATATACACCGCTGCATGATTACATTCAATAAAGCGCCCCCATGTGTAGGTAACCAGGCCGTAAAAAAGCCCAAGGTGGTAGAGTGACAGGAAAGGACAAGGGGTCATAGGACGTGTGCTTCCTGCATCAGGTCCTGCACACCATGAGCATGAATGTCTCCCTCCTTTTGCTTCTCTGTCCTGCTCTACTTTCCGACTCTTCCACAGTCTGTACCTGCTCTCCTCTCCAGATCTACTTTACTTCTATTTCCCTCTAGTTCAGCTTTTCTAATTTCAATTTACCCATTATATCAATATACCTTGTCCTCTTTTGTTACTATCAACCCATTGTATTTTTTTCTCTATTGCTCAGTTATATCTCACTTTTCTTTCGTGTAGACAACCTACGACGTATTCCTCAATTGTTGGTCGATACAGGAATACACTCGTAGCAACTCAGGTTCTTTGTGAGGGACTTCTAGAGTATTTTGTTAAATTTAATTTGTGTTTTGTCTTACTTCCACTTGAGAGAAGACCACTGTACACCTTGTCCTGATGTCATCAAAGCAATGATATTATTTATTAATTCCAAGGTGTAGGAAAGTGGAATATTATCTGGAATGAAATGTTTCCACCTCAAAGGATAGGGCCACCACCTGTTAGATGTCACACACATGAAATTTAAAAAAAACGGTGCGTAATTCCCGGCAATGGGAAACAAAGCAGTCAGGCTTAAACCAAAGACAATGTGTGAAGTATTTAAGTAGTGCATACACAGTAGAAAAAAGACACAAAAAACACAATAAAACTCAAAACTTGAAAAGGAGAAAAAAATGGTTTAGAGTAAAATAAGACCGAAAAATGACAAAAATCAAATAAGGTGAACCATATGCATTTCTAAAGTATAAAGTAAAAACACTTAGCCCCAATGATAGTCTATGGAAGCAGCAGATCAGAATGTATGTGTGATTTGAGGCTGATTGTCCTGGTCGACCCTGGTCAGTTAAACCAAGTGGATTGATCCCTTTGAAAAGTCAGAAAGTCAAAAAGTTAGAAACAATGTCTAAGTCCCATCACTAAAAGGGACATTGTCTCTTTTAGAGAAGTGGGCCTCTGCTGAAAATGTAGCCTTTAATGGAACCTAAGTCCAGATTCTTGAAGAAGGTTGATATAGTTTGAACTCTGGAGCCTTGGAGATTTCTCGCTGAAAAGGTTTTAAGTCCCAACACACAATGGGACTTAGTCATTTATTTTGGAGATGTTGGAATCATTGACTGACAGAAAGCTGACATTCAGTCTGAACCTATGGAACTGACAATTGGATAATTATTTTGGTGGCTCTCACTAATGCTCTGGAGCTCTGCAAGAAATGTTTTCAGAAGTTTCCAAACTTTCTTGTGATGCCTCAATAACCACAGGAGTACACTTCTAAGCCCCCAGGACCTCAAGGGAAGCAACTTGGAGACTTTTAAGGTGTCAAAAACAGCAAAGACCAGTCCAGGTTCTGTTGCCACTGGTTAACTAGGAACCTCAGGGAAACAGCCTCTTGCAGCTTGTTATGGCCCTGAAGTCACACAGACAGTAGGTCCAGCCCTCTTCTGATTTTCCACAGGTCTAGTAAGTGTTTTAAGGATGGTGCCTTTGAGTACACATTTATGGTTGGCACTAGCCAGTGGGTTAGGGTGATGCCTGGGTGCTCCCTAATTAATGGGGTACAAGTTCCTGGGGGGAACCCTGCTCATTATTTAAGTTGTTTCAGTTGTTACTGTAAATATGCTCAAAATACCACATCATGGTAATTCAAAGATGGCCAAAGTATTCAGTCACACTTAACTTGGGCTCTGAGGGCAGGGGATGTGTATGGATGGGAGTGTCATAGTTAAATCACCAGTATCCTCCCACATCTAAAGGGGTGAAACCCTGAAACCAGTCCAGGATGCTTGTTCCCGGTCCAGGAAGGACCTGGACTGGCAGTTCGGGCTGGACTGTTCCCACGGGGAGCAGGGTCAAGACTGATTTGCATATGGCTGGGTGCAAACTGGGGTGGCATGGTGAACAAAAGAATGATTAATGTAACCCAGATCTGTGACTCGGAGTGAATGTTTGACATTGTTCAGCATTTTGTTCATCACTTGTGCGTTTTGCACTGTTAGAAAGTTGGCATTTTCTTGTCCTAACCCCTTGGCGCCTGCAACCTGTCCCTGGGTCACATGACATAGTGTAACTGTTTGAAACTTTTCAGCACACCGTCCATCATTTTGTTGTCCTGCAACTTTTTAAAAGTGCATTCTTTACAATGGTGACTTAAAATCCAACTTAACCATTGAAGAGGGCTTTAAATTACAATTATATAGACACCAATTTTGACTGTCTATATGTTCCCAGTTGAAATGTATCCCAAGAGAAAGGTATGCCTTGCTATAGTGAAAAACAGATTTAAGAGTGTTTAATTACCAGGACATGTAAAACTTAAAAGTACATGTCCAACTTTGTAAATACATTGCACCCATGAACGTCATTTTGGGTCGCCAGAGGTTGCAGCTGCGACCCCTGGCTTGCCCCTTGTGTCCCCTGGCACTGCCTTTGCAACCCCTGCTCTCCGATGAGACAAAATGAGTGTCTGGAACACAGGAGAAGCTTGTCCTAATAGATGTCAGTTGCGTCTCCACTTTGCTGGTTTTCTGTCAATTATTTTATTACCCACATAGTGAATAATAATATTTACTATTTGTGTAATGAAAAATGGAGTACAATTAGCTGGAATATGATCCTGTCTGGAAACTAAGTTGAGTAAAAATGTTTTAAATGTATGTTGTATGTATGCTTGCAGATGAGAGTATGGTTATGTGAGCAAGAGTGTGTGAATGTATGCGTAAGCATGTGTGTGTGAGTCACAGTAAAGTTAAAATAGCATGTGATGTCACTTCCGTTACCCTTGCAATTTGGTGAATTGACGCCCATGATTGCACCCTGTCCTCTGGGTTGTTTAGAGCCTACTGTAGGGGTGATTTACATTACATATATTAAAAATGAAGGTGTAGGCCTGGCCAAAAGCTTAATTTGCCAGGTCGAAATGGTAGCTTAAAACTGCACACAATGGCAGGCCTGAGACATTTGTTACAGGGCTACTTAAGTGGGTGGTACAATCTGTGCTGCAGGCCGACTAGTAGCATTTCATTTATGGTCCATGGGTACATGTAGTCACACTCTGCTAGGAACTTATAAATAAATGTGTCAACTGCATATAAGCCAATTTTACCTTGCTTAAAAGGGTTGAAGGCAAACATTTTGGTGGAAGACCACCTAAAGCTTACAGATATGACACTACCTGTGTGTTTACATCATATTTCAGAACAGGAAAATGTGTTCAGAGCTTTACCCGCACAATCTTATATTCTGAAGAGCTTATTATTATTCAGTGGTATTGTTGAGGAGGATACCAGTAATTGCTGTGAAGTATTTATTTTCCAGAAATATATTTTAGCCTTCTATAATGATATATGTGACAGAAATTGGAAGAAAAAAGTCGTTTTCACATGAACGTTCAGGAAGCAAAAATCTTCAAGCTGTGAAGCATAAAAGATTTCCATAGGCAGTTGCGAATGCTGCAAAAAAGGAAATACATCTAAAGCAGTCTTTGAGCTTTCCCTTAATAAAACAAATAATAAACCATGTAAGGTGTGATGCTTTTCAAAAGCTGTACCAAGTCTGCACTGCTAAACTCTGCTATCCGAGGGTCCATCTTCCTGGACACTTGCGAGGGGGGGAGAAGACAATTTCTAACCACATTTCACCTTCCACTTAGGCAGACACCTAGCCCAGGTGCCCCACCAGCGCCACCGCCTCAACACCTTTCGCAAGTGCCAACTTTGCAACCTGGGGGACATTGGAAGCAACTTCACACCGCCAGCAGGATGACCCGGGCTCTTATGGGCCTCTTCACGTTGTCTTCGGTAAAGAAAAGATAAACGTTTTCAGCTCCGACAGAGGGTGGGGAATTTGTTTCCAAGCTGGGTTATGTTATGTACAGATACCAATGAGAATTCATCTTTTTCTTGAATCAAAGCAGGCTAAGCAATGATTGGCACAGTAAATGCCAGAGCTCTACGACTGGCCAAATCGCGGAAACGTTTCACTGGTAGAAAACCATGGTATCAATGTCGCCTTTTATTTACACTTTGTGTAATGCACCGTGAAACAAGCGACATTGACAAGAAAGGTTTTTGCTCTTCAACAAAATTAAGAATATATAGTTTGAAAACACAGCTAACAGTCTGTGCATTTTTTTCGTATAAATCATTCTGCAGGTATAATACAGATTTTAACAAAGGCACACCGTCCAATCCATGGAACAGTCTTTAGAAACGTATATCAAGCAAAAAGATTTTGTACGGTTTTAACTATTTATGCAATATAAAATTGAATAAACTGTTTTTAGCTCAAACACAGCAACATTTGCCAATTAAAAAAGGGATCTTTTTTCTCTGCTTTTTATTAATCAACGACAGCAAGAATCATTTGAATTCCGTTTGTGTCATAGTTGCCCTGATACGATTACCATTTACAACATTCACTACTACACATGTAGCAAAATGCTGCTAATGTATATACGTGTCTATGTCTGGCTTGATAGCCCAGCCATTGGCGAGACATGTAGTGGTCAAATCATTCAAATGTACACATTATGGGCGTTGTGTTTGCCTAGAGGAGTATTTCTCTCTCACCATATGCTGTTGGATGATTGGTGTATTATTCTGCGCCTAAGGATTGCTTACATTGCAATGCATTACAGACTAATTTACATCTCAAGAGTACTCTGATTAATCATAAATTAAACAATATATATATCAATGATGCGTTTTATACAGTAAGAAACCATTTCTCATTTTGTTTTTTCACTACAGCTGGTTATTTTTAATATTTTAGCAGAGACTCAAATGCAAGCCAAACCGTTTGGATTTACCAATGCTTGTTTTTAATGGTAGCAGTGTGAAGTTTCTGTACCATGTTTCCAGTTTCTTTCAACTGCCCTATTTCCAGTGCACAGTTCCCTGCCCTATAACTATAGGGGGTTGTGAACTCTCAGTTGCTGCAGTTCTAGACCCATGAATGTGGTTGCCAAAGCTTTTGAGACACCGTGACCCCCTGTCCTGGGAAAACAGTCCGAAGGAGGCAGTAGGTTCTGGAACATAAATAGACATATTTCTATTATATAGTGAAAATCAACTGGAAAGGTTCTTTGTTTATTGTTCAAAAGGTCCTTTGTTTATTGTTCCTGTGATATTAATTGTAACAGAGCTGTGCCATGCACAGTGTCTACCATCTTGTGCCCCCAGTCCTGGATCCTGAGTTGCAGCGCAACACTTTGGACAATGTGGGTCCAGTAACTAGTGGGAGAGGACACCCTGTGGCAAGGTCACAGGCCCATGGGGGAATATTGCGTGGGAGGGATGATGTGGGCAGGGGGGGTGAGGCCACTGGAGATGCTCTTGTCCAGGACACTATCAGCCACATCTTGGGGGTCTATCAGGAGTCATAAAGTGTGATGGGCCAGGTGCTAACCGAACTCCAGGAGATCAAACAGCTACAGAGGGACTTTCACAAAGACGTGGGAACAGGTGGAGGCACACAATAACAACATGGTCTCTCTAACAGGGGTGATGAGTGACATTCACACAGCCCTGAGCAGAGCTTTTCCAAACCAATCTTCCCCTTCCTTTGGCTCATCAACACCAGGCACATCTACAATGGTACCAGCCACATCTACAATGGTACCAGCCACTGGAAGGGAGGCCTTGCCAGTGGAAGAAACTGCCCGAGACACCCCTTACTCTGCAGCAGCAGACCCTACCCCTCCACCATCCAAGCGGGGACGTCCAGCAAAGATCTGTCCAGAAACATTAATGAGTAGTCGGCATACCTATGCAGGCCTTATGTGCTGGTTCTGGGAACACTTCTGGGTGAGAAACAGTCTTGTGCCCTAAGCTAGATGTGATTACTTTCTCTATGGATCTTCAGAGTCAATGTAAGAAGGTAAGTACCAGCAATAGCAGACTTGACTTCCATCTCCAGTTCTTAACCTACGTTTTCAAGAGAACATTGAATGATATTATCAGTACTTAATTGTCTCCAATAAGACAAGGTAATTCAGAATAACCCCATTAACATGTTGAATCAAATTTGCAATATTAATTCAAATTTTCCAAAACCAGCAATCCTCCTAAACAATTTCCTAACAATCACCCTCAAAAGTTGCACATTGGACGAAGATGTCATCAGTTGTGTGGTTTGTCAGCAGTAGCAAAGGCTTAAGATGCCTCAGGCTTAAACACCTATGGAGCCTCAGACCCCACAAGATCCTGGCTACTTTCACCACCAGCTTTGACTTGAAAGAGCCTTAATTGGCCTGGGCCTGTTCTAGCATAGACCCTTACACTGTCAGACTAATTTGTCGTGCTCCTAATTCTCAGGAGCTTGCTAATCAATGAGAGAGCTCACAATGCAGAAGCAACGTTAGGCTATTGTTTGTTATGTATGGCAACTTTCCACCATCTTGTATTTACCAGGGACTAGATGAGTGTGAGAGCAGGAAGATAGAGGAGGATATGCAGATCTAAAGTGAATGCAGACAAAAGTCAGAAAAAGTGGAATGCTTGGAGACAAATATTGGCCAGGATAATGGATCTGCTCATGGCAAGCTTGTAGTGTGTTTACATGTGCAATATGCAAAATAATGTAAAAAATATAAAACTAAAGGCGTGGGTGACTTCCAGCTACCTCACCGAGAAGCATTGATACATTAGCCACTGAAGGGTTATAGGACAGCCCATACTGGACATACTATAAATAATACATCATCAAGCGATGCTGTCCATGGCACTAATTACAGTGCAAATCAGAATACTCACACTCTTGATCCTCCACCCTCCTAACTCCAGACGAACGGATGATCAAGATGTTCAGAGTGGCAGCTTCTGAGGAGATTATATAGAGGTACAGGACCAAATGATAGTGTTCATCCAGGTGTGGACACCATTCCTGGAACATAGCAGAGACTGTACAATTTTACACTCAACCGCCTCAGTATGGGTGGGACGCGGAACAGACGTCGTTATAAAGTAGCTAGACGATTATCTTCTTTTTTAGGAAATGTCTTGGTGTTTCATCCAGTTTGAATGTCATAGTATCTAATGTTTAGCACACTATTATCACAGTTTCACCATCTGGTTTAGTCTACAGCATGGGTACTCACATTTTCCCAGGGGCCAAAATGTTTGGCCTCTGATGTGATCGAGAGCTCCAGTAATGCCAGCAGTCAGGGGCTTGGGGGCCTGCGTGAAGGGGCATTCTTGGTAAGGAGGGTATAGGGGAAGCACATCATAAACATTTAGTGGCTGAACTGCACAATGTAAAACCAGAAAACCTAGGATTAATCCCAGCTTCCCTTCTCAACTTAATTGTGTGATTTTAGTCCATTGTTTTATTTCTATTTCCCTGTTTCTTTTTAATTATCAGTTATGAGAGGGCCTTAAAATACACAGCTTCGGGATGTGTGCTGTACAAAACCTTGTCCTGTGTTTTGTTTAATGAACTATAATGGTGTTCATGTATACTAGGAACCCAGGCCACCCAAAGAGTGCGCATTAAAACTGTCTTGCGTCTTAGTTCTCTAGTCACATTGTTGAATGGGTGGGGGGTGAATGCTACTAAATTCATTCTTGAAACTATCACTCAATGCACATATAGTTCTGATGTACTGGGGTGAAACGGTTCTGCTTGTATATGAAAGAAACGTTTTGAACCTTGAAATGACATTTGCTGCAAGGTGTCTCCAAAATGAAGGTGTTCCTTTCTCTAACGTCCTTCACCTTTAAATAAATGATCGCCTCTTTGTCTAACATCTTTTTATGCTGCTGCTGAGGCCGGTAAATAGCAGTCCGGTGCTGCTGCTGACCAGGGGGCCGCATGTAAAGGTCAGGAGGGCCGCAGACGGCCGCGGGCTGCACTTTGAGTATTACTGGTCTACAGCCTTGCGCACTAAAAGCCTGCGATGTCAAAAAAGGATTTGGGGTTCAGAGTGGGCTAAGGGGGTGATACGAGTCTAACTTTATTAACACAGTAGCAGGGATGTTTGAAAGAGGCCTGTGTCTTCATTTGATGAGACTGCCGTTGACAAAGCATCTCTATTTAGAGGCAAGTAGTAGTGTAGCAGCCACTCACTGGCACCGAAGCGCACTCCTTTTCAGGTGGATGGGAACATGTGATCCGCCAAGATGCTGTCGCTCATAATGCAAGAAATCCAGTGGAGAAAGGGGGTTGACCAATTGCTGACAATGTGTGCTGGGGTGTGTGAAAGAGGGCTGACCCCAGAGCTCCTGGATTCATCTATGTGTATGTATGTTTATTATGAAGGTTTTGGAAAACACAAGACGGGTAAAACAGGTAAAACTGTCTAGACCAGACCTAAAAGTGCCACATATACAGTCCGAGGAATCACAAATACATCGATTAGTCTACACTGAGAGAATGAGAACGAGGCACTCAGTGCTCGAGGACCAGTATGGAGAAAGAGAAAACAAGAAGGCTGTGGTGAGTGTGAATGACAACAAGGGGTGAGCGAGACTGACAAAGCAAGGGGGAGAGAGGGACTCTGCGAGAGGGGAGGGAGAATGAATGAATGAATGGGAGGGAAGAACGATGGGGTACGTGGAGGTTGGCAGTATATGTGGAGGTTGGAAATCAGATTTGCCAGAAGATGGACAGCATTCAGGTGAAGCCAGGAAATGGGAAGATGTGAGAGGACTGAAGTCAGGGTGCTCCATAGAAAGAAAGACACTCAGTGTTGTGTGATAGCATAATAGCAGGAGAGAAGGAAAGTCCATGGGGGGGCACGAACTGAAGAAACATGGTGGTGTACCCAGAAATAAGAACACATGGAGCCCAAAGGCCAGGTCGCCGTCTCTGTTCCATGTCTTTGGTGGTAAATTAAGGCAGCCCTTGCTCTAAACACCTTATACCACTGAATTATGAAAACAAGATTCTCGGTGTGGTAATAGGTGAGTCGCATATAAAGCTGTGCAAGGTTAACAATAAGAAACACACGCGCCCACGACAACACGTTCCCCTTGTCTGATCGGCCATTTGTGAGTGGGATCGATGGATATTCATCACAACGCCCAACAGCAATGATCAATTAAGTCCTGCTCGTATTTTAATTAAAGCAGACTTTCATTACGGATGAACAAGCAGTCTTGCGAGGATGTATGCACCAGCGTCGCAGGAGCCAATAATCCAGCAGGCGAAGCATCGACCCGTGGCATTGATTTTGTATTTTCCCCCTTTTTCACCTGTTTTTAAGCTAATCACCAAAGTTAGGGATCCGTAGCGCACACTGGGGACCTCAAGGCGCGGGTTAACCTTCCAGTGTTTGTCTTGCGCACGGTAGCAGAAGGCACTGGAGCGGGTAACAGCAGTCCATCTCACCTGAAATAGAAGAGTGGGTTAAGCGTCAGCTGCAGAGGGCTGCGTGCAATCTGCAAATCACAGCTTCACAGCCAGGCATGGTCGACTCAGTCTTTCATTCTTCCAGGGTCGACAGCATAAATGCCATTGAGTTGGTAATAGTAACAGCTTTCAATTAGGCACCGGAATAGAACTCCTCTGACCGCCCTTCTCCACCTACCAAGTACATACCAAGCTACTGAATACTATGGACTCCCAAACTTAAACAGTTGCAGCTGTACCCGTAATTCTTCATTCTAAATGTGTTTTTTAGGACAGGATTCACTGGTACATACCTTGCCTTGTACCCCATTACAAGTTATAGCGTTCCACCCAGGAGACTATCTATCTATCCCAGTGTTTTTCAAAAATGTTAATGCTGCACCCCCCAGGTTGAAAAAAAATAATCAGCCCCCTCAGACTTTTTCACAATTCTGCTAATAAGTTGCCAATGTTTAACATTGCAGGTAAGTCCTGTTACCTTTATAAAAATGCAATAAATTATTTTCTGCTTAAAACAAAGCACCGTTATTTACTTAATGAGTCTTTTGGCCAGAGCCTGGTGCCCCTCCTTGGGTCATTCGAGGCCCCCAAGTTTGAAGACACCTCATATGTATATCTATCTATCTATATATCTATCTATCTATATATCTATCTATATATATATATATATATATATATATATATATATATATATATATATATATACATACACAAACACGTTACATCTCATATGGTTATTTGTAGCAAACATAAGCTTGCTAGGAATTAATAGCATGACCTTAAGATTACATTCCCTGCACCACAGCATGCACATTAGCCACCTGAGTCGTATTAGCTGTATTGTAATGTCTGCAAATGGGAGTCCTATAACAGCAACCCATTGTGCTAACTGACACACCTGGGCAGCAAATGTTTCTGTGAAAAAGTCAGATCTCTGGGAAAACACTTCTACTGCACAAATCTGTGGGCAACCTGAAAGACACAAGTGAAAATCTTCTAGTTACAATCTCATCTTCTCATTCCATAAAGACCAAATCAAGGTGCATCACAGAACAATAACATTATCCATTATTTACTGAGCTTCTTGACTACAAGATGTGGTAAAAAAAAAAAAGCCTGCAATTGACACACTAGTGAAATATATTTTAAAGGGTCATACCTATACCTTTACTCTGATGTCACGCGTACACACCTCTCTGACACTGTCTCGTATCACTCTGTCTTCTCCCTTCCTTCTCCCTTTCTGTCTCCTGTCTGTCTCGTTTCTCATGCTGTGCACATGGTTCAGTGTACACGTTGCAGGGACAGTCTACATCTAAAAAGCTTGTGCAACAGTCCACCATCATGACCTCCTTCATATTCTTGAACTATGCATGGGAGGCGGAGGCACTGCCCTTAACTGGTTCTCCTCGTACATATCCAATCATTCTCAAATTGGGAAAATGGAAAACTCGTTCCCAAGACCAGTCAGCATTTACCAAGATGTCCCAAAAAGGTGTATTGCTCCCCGCAACCATCTTCAACCTCTACCTAAAATAACTATGTTTGATTCTCAGAAACTCTGGGATTCTCTTTCATCTCTACGCCGAAGATATCTAAATGTACTTGAAAATCTCATCCCCGAAGGACATTAACCTGCTTTCGAATGCACTCTTAAAGATTTAAAACTAGATGTCCAACCACCAATTAAAACTTAACCCAACTAAAACAGAATTTCTTCTGCTCTCACCCCCAAAAGCAAAAATGCCAGTACAAGAATGGATGGGCAACTTTCCCACTTTCAAAAGCTAACCTTCTCCCCGCCCCCATTGTCATTAGCTCCAGATCACTCGGAATCACTCTTGATAATCATCTCAATCTTCACAGACACATAGCAGCCGTGGTCAACAGCACACAACACCAATTTATGCAGCTTTTGGGCACCACACAATTGATTTCGGAGCAAGACCTCAACACAGTGGTGCAGTCTCTTGTTCTCTCCAGACTAGACTATGGAATGGCCCTTCTCTCGGGCATTCCCAAAGTTCACCTAGGCCCACTCAGAGCAGCACTACATGCTGCAGCAGGTTTCATCTTAGGTCTCAGGAATTTGACAACATTTCCCCTGCTATGCTAACCCTTTTATAGCTCTCCATTGAAGCACAGGCCCAATTCAAAATTGCATGCATTACGTTGCACTCCTCCTCAACCCCCTATCTAAACGAGCAACTGAAAACCTCCAGAGCAAATAGGGGTTCCAGAAATTCCTGATCCCTGCTCTTAGAACCCCCCACCTTCAGGCAAGAACGATACATGAACCAGTCCTTCTCTGGCAGCGCCACTAGAATCTGGAACTCTCTGCCTCCCTCACCCGTTGAAATAGGACCTGCCTAGCACCCTTCAAAAAGGACCTCAGACTCCTCCTGTTTGACAGACATCTTGGTTAATTCACCCTCCACCAGACTTATTTACTTTCTTCAATGTGCTCTGATCTGCCTTTATTTAACTGTTCGTGTCCTGTGCCCTATTGTTGTAGCTGTCTCTTGTGGTAACTCTTGTATACATACACTGATCTAAAAGTCCAAGTTTAATTACTTTTATGTAACCTACTTTTACCCTGTATTCTGTGTGTTCTAAAACACTCTGATGCCTTCAGGCCAGATCTGCACTATATAAAATTGTAAAAATAAGAAAAGAAAATAACAGTCCCTTTCAGCACCTGGACAGCTCAGTGCCTGAAGTACGCCCTTCTTACAGCTATGTGCTGCTGATGTGGGTGTGTGAACACAGACACACAATAGCTGCTCAGATATGCTGCACGCATCCCCTCTGGGCAATGGGCCTGCCTCGTTATGACGCAGCTGTGTGCATTTTTAAAAGTCCCATGTTGCCCCGCGCGCTGTGTTTACACTCGAAAGAATAGCGCTGTTGCATGTCAAGTGTGGGCTGGGAACGGTGCGTGGCAGTTCCGCCATTGCCACGGTTGTCTGGTCACAAGATGTATTTATTTACTCGTGACCTTATAGAGCGAAAGGGGTCTCGTAGCGCTGTGAATCAGGGTACGGATTAAAAAGGCAACAGGAATACGCACGTTTGTAGCAGTAAAGTGAGGTCTTCATGGGATAACAGGCATGTTACATGCAGGGCTAGACAGCTCGCAGAATAAAAGAACAATTCCAATCTAAATTTGCACCTTCGATATTTAGAGCCAGAGGTATCATAGGGATTTTCCCCACTGGCCTCTATGGGAAAATGCGTTAGTACATTTGCGCCTCAGTTTGCATTGTAAAAGTTCGTAAGTTGACCCGCTCCTTGTGTTTCGCAAATGTATAGCACATAATTAAGTTTCTGCAATTTAAGAATTTTGAATCGCTTGTAATTATTCGTACTGCCTTAAGGTGCCATACAACAATCACAAAATCAATATTTAAAGTCATTCAAATCATTCTGAAATGTTTCCCCAAATATCATTAAATCAAACCAGAAACAAAACATGAACTCGACAGCAGAGGCAACATAAATTCAATCTAATTGATCTTGAAACCACCAAAATGCACAAGAGAACCACTGCTCTATAGTATGATAAACTCGTCGCTCGTTTGTCATGAAATTACCTCAAATGCATCAACAGTGCAAACCAAACAAACAAACAAACAGTGGCGTCTAATTTTCCCATAAAATCTCCCACCGCGGTGCATTATGATGTGTGATGAGATAACCCCACCAGACAGTAACAACGCTCTTTCAATATGCATCCTTTAAAGCACCTGCAAATGAAGAGGGAGCAGCATCATCGGATATGTGTCTCTTCTTCAACCCCATTCCCTTGGGGAGAGGGGACATTTAGGAACAGGTGCTGCGGTAAACTGCTAAGATTACTCTATTCACCATAGCAGTCCATTTAACCCGTGCGTACCCAACATTCTAACATGCTCCACAGCCTGAATGTATCCGAGATACTCTCACCCCTGGACTTTCTTCAAATGAACGATTTGATGAAGTTTAGAGGGGCTTCAGCCTTTCCAGGCACAGTTCGCCAAGACCTAATATGCTACCATGCAGGTGTAATGCTTATTCCACACACTGTGTGTCAGCTTGCTACATGAGTAGGGGTGTAAAATCAGGGATTACAATTCGAGTGTTTAAATTTGAAACAGGACGTGCAAAACTGCATATTTCTTTCTCGTGGAATTTTGAAAGGTCCATGAATGTGCTGTCAAAACTGCAGAATTACACTTTCATAGCAAAATGTTTGTTTGCAGGTATTTTCTATATGCAAAGACACATCTGGTAGAAACAAAAGCGTTACAAGATAACAGCAGAAGATTTGTTCGAGCTGAAAATGTATCTCAGGAGACATTCTCTGTGTGAACTTGTCTCCCTCATGAAATTTCATAATGCATCATTTGGAAAAATCGTGTAAATTGCGCTAGGTGCGAAGTTTGGAAAATGTGTACATTTCATAATTTTCATTTTGCCCCCGCCCGCTTAGAAGCTTAGATATGGGAGGCAAGGCAACTTTATTTGACCCACAGGTAGCATCAGTGCAAGGATTTTCAGAACCCCAAGCAAAATTACATTTTGCTGTTTGAGTGCTCCCATTCTATAGCAACAAAGTCTTCTTTAGGCCATTTTTGGCTTTCTGGCACCCTTCTGTGGTCATTTGTGGTGACACCGTAAGGTAACTCCGTACAGTGAGTTTGATGTAGGGCGGCCACCTCACTGCAGGCCAGTCCTGAACGTTTCATTTACTAATCTTTGTTTTCAGGTATGCTAGTCTACTCAGTTTAATGAAAGTAAAGCAAGACTACGGTACTCAGAATGTGCTAAGACTCACACTAAACAGTGCCTGTGGGGACCTGGACATAACCCCCATACCCTTACCCCCACCCCCGCCTCACACAAACACACATCATTTAATGTTGCCTTGACTTAAGGTGCAGTTCTCACAATTTGACAAAGAGTGAATTTAAGCAAACTATTGTCTCCCCCCTTTTACCTTTCATTTTCCAATATGTTGCAATAATTAGATACAGATTTTGTCCCAAATGAAACACAATAAGAGCTTGGTAACTTTATTTGTTTAATGTGAATCATGAACATTTGTTTTGAAAATTCCATTACAAGTTGTACTTTGAATTGGTGGCCCCGGCTCAGACGACACAGCTTGACTGGTGATAATGTCCCAGTTTCAGATGATTGTAAGTCTTTGCAGGATAAAAAATTGTCCATTCTGGACATTAGCAAAGTATTTATTTTTTGTCCCGGGGCAACTGTAGTTGGGTTGGGACTTTGACGAATTATGGAATAGGCCTACAAGAGGCCGGTCTGTCCATCTCCTTGGCAGACCGCCCTGATAACAACTGATGACATGATAGACAACCATTTGCCCGTGTTTGAAGCCTCATTATTTGTCACTCGGACAGTTGGTTACCTCGTTGGGGTTCACCCACTCTCTGGTCATCACCCTGCATTGGAGCATTCTGAGTTGATGCTGCACTTATAATAGTTATGCACTTTGGGCTATATACTGCACAGGTTCGCAAAATAACGTGCACCATCCTCATCCCTCCTCTATCATCCATCTTTCCTCATCACACAACCTTTATGCCTCATCCATCATCTCTGGTCCCTCGTCCTTCTTCTAACACGCCTCGGCAGATCTTGATGCCTCACCTCTTCAGAAATGTATTAAAACCTTTGTCAGTAATTTCGGGGTGGGTACCACAAACAAACCTTATCATATCTTGGACATGAAGTTGGTGATATTTTAGGTGCTTTCTTGGTTAATCTACACCCTGCTGCTTAATATCTATAAGGTGAGCTTTGAACATAGTTAGCCCAGGTAACATCTAAGCACCGGCTTACACCAGCTTCCTTGAACCTATAGATCATCTATGCAATGAGGTGCAGGCTGTGTGTGGGATCATCTCCACATACCAAATGCTCTACTCCTTGCACTGTCTGTCATCTCCAAAAAGCGCTTCCACGCCTCTTCAGAGGTAATAAGCGCTATTTAAATACTATTACAATACAATACAATCTCCCAGATTACTGGATCTGACCACATCGAGTTCATAATAATTACAATAGCAACAACAACTTGTCTTACATAGCACTACATACCACACGTGTGCTGTTTCTAAGGACTGTTGATAACAGAAGTTACTCATAACCAGTTCATGGTGCTCAGTTTACCAAGCAGTGGAAGGGTTGGAGGCCTGAGTCTGTTTTGACACACTTTGAACTCATTACCTCCAAAGCACCAGATTTGTCAGCTTTAAATGTTTATTTGTTCTATTCTGCCCATGGGTACCAATGATGTACTAACTTATCCCGCCTGACTCCTTACCCCTTTCTACCTTCCCTGTCCTAGGAACTCTGAAGAGGCATTCAAATGGCGCTGGAGCTTTAAAATATTGAAAATAAATCTATGATCTTCTGTGTCTGATCCCACACCTCACAGACCGCAAATGTATTGCGTTTTATTGCTGTGTCGCACCGGTTTTGCTGTAGGACTCCTGGACTATAAATTTGCTACTTCATTTGCAAAAAGCACTAGATGTGTAAGGTTGTGATTCCCCACTAAACCTCCTGCCACCATACAGGCTGCTTTATAGATTATACCTGGAAACACTTGCTTTGACAATACTACACTTTGCAGAAGAACGGGACTATGGTATGGGGTTGGGATGTGGATCTTGGAATGTAGATTTTTATACTTAGAATGTGTTAATGTTCTGTGCTCGCTGATGGTCCTCGAAGCGTTCTATGACTTGACATCTGAGCCTGGAGAGGCCACGAGGGGACACCGGAGCTGACATATGGAACAAACGTATCTACTGCTAAAAGACTCCTGCTGCCTCATGCGTGTTACTTTACAACACAACAGAACAGTTTCCATACGCGTGCTCCTTAATATTTTCACAACAGTCAGGTTTCAGAAAGTGGAATTATGTACTGAAGAAACCGTGTTGTCTTTCTGTAGCGCATAGCACACTGAATTGTGCCATGATGCTGAGAGGATTGGGGTTGTAAAAGGCCATTTCAGTGGTCCTCTATTAATGGTTTTAGATGCTCAGTCCTGCTGAAGTTTTGGACCTATGATCCATATTGACCTCTTCTGCAGGCGCTGAACTCACTGATGTACGACGTTTGTATCCTTAAAGACTCACAGCCTGCAGTGATGGGGTACTGTGACATTTCTTTATGTGTATTAGATGGTTGGGGGGAGTTCTTAATCGTCCAAAGAACTTACTGGTGCTTTGGATGAAGTTGTAATCTATTGAATGGGGTGCCTGGCACTGGAATTCAGTACTGTAATCACAAGTTGTTGTGGACTTGATTTATTATGTTTTCGGGAGTCTTAGCCTTTTATATGATACCAGTTTGCCTGTCGGGCAGTAGTGACAGAAAAGGATGTGTTATTGTGTATTTCAGCTGTTGAGCTTAGAATTGTTTGGGCTTCGATGTCTTGCCTGCATTTGATGCTCAGATGGACAGTGTAGGCATTGTTGGTTTTGTTCATCTCCCCTTGCTCCCTTCTCCGCTGAAGAAGGCTTACCCATGTTTCTGAAACTGTTGTTTGATGTCCTTTTGAAGTCTATAAATATGTATGCTTGTATCAGTTAATAGGTTGCAAATAGAAAACAGCACAGGTGCCCAGAGTTATATTTGTAGGTGGAGTCACTTGAGCTTATAAGGAATTGGGCTGCAATTGTGTAACGATCACTAGGTGATAATGATTTCCTCTGGTCCTTCATCAGGATGTGTTGGTAAATCTGCAACCTTTCTATCCAATCACTTTTCAGGATGGTATGTGCTGAAGACAGAGCTTCCCAGGCCATCAATCCAACACCTTGTCTTGAGCTCTAAACTCTCAATTAGGGAAGCGAGGAGCTCCAGGTGGGGTCGCAGCAGGTTAGCCGGTCGTACTGTGGAGCATCTTCCAAGGAGCGCGTCTCCTCCGCTTTGCCTGACAACAGGTCTCCTGCTGGTGTTGCACTAGCAGCGTGAGAGTAAGAGTGATTTCAGGACTGGCGTGTGTCTTCCAGTGTTGAATGTTATTAGCACTCGTAGACGGATCAATGCGGCAATCAGCGAGGCCGCGGATTGCAAGGCAGGGGTGGGTTGCGGTTATCAGGGTAACACCTGCCCTGTGGCTGGCAATATGAAATGCACAGTGGTGGGGAGCACTGGAGGCTCTAGCAATAAGCATCAGAAAGCTTCACCCCACCGAGAGGAAGGAGAGTCATGCCTTGAGACAGGGTTGGTGGTTCCGGTTAGGGATGCAACAGATTACTTGAAGCATCAGTGTCCAGAGGAAGTGGCTTTTTTATTTAATCAGTAGTCCCAGGTGCAAGAATTCTTTACACAGGTAAAGATCAGAGTAAAAACAGGTGAGATGTTTTTGTTAAAACAAAAGCAGATGCTATAGGCAGAACAGGTAGAACATTAACTCACAAAATTACCATATTTCACAATTGCTGTTAGATCTCTTCTGCGCATCCCAAAGGCCCATGGACATGAGCCTTCATTATCTGAGCCTCTCAATTGCTTCCATGGTTTCATTTTAATTAAACATTACTACAGCGTATCAGTCTTAGAACAGGCAGTTATTGACTTTTCTAGAGTTGTGCAGCTCATTCTGACTTCAAACAGAATAATGTTTTCAGCAGGTCCCGTCCATCAGCTGTTTGGCCACAGAGGTCTTGGGCAAAGGATTTAGCATAGGAAAGTAGCGATTTGATGAGGTCTGATGTGGCATGGATCCTTGGCTAAGGGCTCAGATGTTCACCCCACTTACCTGGCAGTCTGGTACTGCCACTGTAGCGGCGTGTCTCTGCCATGCCCTTCTACTGCAGACTCGGGGGCGGGGCAGCAGCGATGCCAGGGAGCTTGGATCTAGGAGATGAGTCAACTGCCACATGTCTGCACAGGTCTGGGGGTAAAAAGGGGATCTGGAACAAGGGGGGGACTTACCACTGAGCGGTGACAGTCCACGAAGTGCCTTGTGTTGCCCTTCACTGCAGCAAGAATGATTTCCCACCAGCAAGTGTTCCTCATTAAAAAAAACACAAACATTTTTTACAACCTCCTCACTTGGCAAAGTTAAAAAAGGTACGAAGTTGCTTTCAACAGACCTCACACACTTCTAATGTACCTAAGAACTTTAGAATGCCTGGAACTACATAATGCACTTTTTAATTTTTTCATAAAAAACGAAGTCCTTGTATGGCTCTCAGTGAGATCATTTTTAAAGTGGAGGGCATGCTATGAAATAGATTCGTGCCAGAATTGTACATCAACAATCACTAACGCAGTCCAGTGGTCAGTTCTCACTTGCATTGCATATACAAAAATCCTCAGACTGAGAAGATTTCTGTTGCTGTTATATATTATCCAATATAAATGCAAATGACAGTACAACTTAATACAAAAAATCACAGATGGCGCAGTGCTTAAGTGAGTGCATAAATACATAAAATATGTACAAAAGACACCATAAATCCTCCCGGGTTCATTATATAGTTTTTCTGTCAATCATAGGCGTACAGTGTTGCACAATGTGGATCACAAATGATCTGGGAATCAAGAGAGAGATTTGTTGATGTTTGACCCCATATGAGTGAAAGGGTCTCTCCAGGACCAATTCATCTGGCCCAGTACCATTAAGGAGTACATTACGCTGTGTATCAAACTAATCAATGTCCGGGAGATGCGGAATTGTGCAGGTGCGCGAGGCATTGATTGCAGGCTCTGCAGATGGATGGATGAATGACATTGTGTGTAGGTGAAATAATTCTGCGCGAAACTGGTCTGGCTTGTTGTACTCAGTACCAGTGAATCTGTCACAGCTCCGACTCTCACTGACATCACACGTTAATGGGAGACGTTTGACCAGGAAGGCACAGGTGGTAGTGATTTATAAGTGTAGTGATCCATGTACACATCCTATCAATTGCGGTAGCATTGATTCAGTCGACAATTATCTCTCTTGGTTCCCAGATCATTGTGATCTACATTGTGCAACATTTATTGCATATGTGTTGGATAATATATAACAGCAACAGAAACCTTCTCAGTATTTTCGTATATGCAAACCAAGTGAGAACTGACCACTGGACCGTGTAAGCAATACATTGATTGTTGGTCTCCCCATACTATTGCAACAGGGGAACCTACATGACAGAAAGAGACCCACGTTGGACTCTGTTTACATAATAAATACTGACCCTGGTCCCCGTGGGCACATAGGGTTGTCTTTGGGACATAATACAGAATTGCACATCAAGCATATTAGCAGCCATTTGACTTCTTTGTGGCATTCGTGTCTCACTCATGACCAGAAGGGGTAGTGCGGCTGTGCAAGTGAGGAGGGTGCTATTGTTAAGCACTAAGTGTTCAGGAAGGATGCAACCCTTGCATAGTTGCTGATTACCGACATGGTGGCGGAGTCCATCATAAGCAGTATTTTTCTATCTTCACTCACACCAGTTGAAATTGTTGCACTGAGAGAGGTAGGAATTCACACCAGACAACAGTTCAGCTGTGTTATATAACAGAACAGCCGAAAAATATGCAGATATATTGAGACCTATGGTTTTTATCTCACAATGAAATTATCATTTATTGTTGTCTGTCTGATTGCATCAGTCCTGTCAGCAGACCAATCATAGTTTACTTGTAGCACCGAGCACAAAGGTACATTTTACATGTTCTTTTATGTCTCTGGGTACATATACGCTCAAGGTGCACCTTAGAAAAAATACAAAATTACTTTTTGTTGTTCCTTCCCCCTCCTTGTAGGTCGTAAGGTGAATTGTTGTTTATAAGATCATTTATTTCATAATCCACCTGGAGGTAGTCTAAATAGCAGTAAATCGGACAAAGAGCCTTCTGTTAATTACTTACTCCGAGCATTCTAAAGTCATGTATTCAAAATCCAACTTAATTACAAAGTCTCGTCCAAATTATAAAGGTTGACTCGTTTCGGACATATTACATTGTGGCCTCCTCACGAGCAAAGAAAGACATGGTTGCTATTTCCGTGCAGCCCTATTCCTTTCTTTTGTGTCTGTCCACGATCGTAAGGGACTGAATTAAGGAAGCTCGTGCTATGTGACTACTGCAGGATGTGATGGGCCATGAGATGGTAAAGTGGGAGGAACATGTTCCATCAAGGAATCACAGGTCTCGGTGATCTCTAGAATTCTAGAGCATGACCACAAGAAATCTCTTCTCCGAAGGGGTCTTAAAGGTGAGGCCTTCAAATTTAGCATCTTGAGGTTCTGTCACTAGAGTGTTTTAGTCCCAGCGCTGGATCTAATAACATCCCTCTCAAGGTTTGTACCTAAAGGGCCCACTGAACGTTCGGCGGAGTTAAAGATATTGTAAGTTATTTTGCAAGTGAGTACAAAGCATAAAATGACCACATATTCCATACATGACTTCTGTATCCATTCTTAATTTAACATGAATCTTTGGTAGATGCATGTACCAAATGAAATAGTATCCACGCAAAAAGTTGAATGGGTAGAAGACTTAGAAACGTACAGAGGATGGAAAATAATTGCTTGTAAACTCTCCATTTGGGATAGCAGCATGCCAGGTGTTTGAGCTCCACTTAATCATTTGCCTTGTGGGTCAGCCACCTCATCTAAATGCAGCAGTGCCTGGATGCAAGTGGTCCAGGTCCCTCTTCCGAGAAGCATCCACGATTGTGTCATGTCACGCACCTGAGTGTATAGCTAGATTGTTTATGAATATGCCTCTGTCTCAATACACTAGATGGCACACCTTTATGAGTGTGGCCCTCATTGAGGGCGCTGGCATCTACATGAAGGCCTACGGTGAAGAATAAGGTGTTGTATCATGTTTTCTAGGGACTAACCGTGTGAACAGGGGGCTGACGTACTAAGAAGAGTCTCACCGTGAGTGGCTGTTGTTTTTGGGTGGATCAAACTGGAAGATAGACAAAAGTTAGGTGGTATGTTTTATATCTCAGTGGCAAGTGCTATTGAGAGCTCATGATATCTGACTACCTAGCTTATTTGTTGCATTAAAAAGTCCTGTCTTATATGTTGTGTCAAATATTAGCCTGTCCAGAAGGGAGAATGCCAGCAGTGCAAACAATGCAAACGTTGTCAGGTTGGTGTGTTAAGTAATATATGTGACAATTAGTCCAAAAAACAGCCTCATCACAAAAATATGGCAGTAGAAGCAGCACTCGGCCTCTTCTGCTTCACCACAGTATATTTCATCACGTTGCTAGGTAGCATGATGGATCAATATAATCCATAGTTGCACTGCACCTTACAAAGGAACATTTAATACATCAGCACTAAAGCTAGTCGACCTCACAACTCACACATCACCTACAAACAAATGCAGACGGGCAGATGCTAGCTGGAAAAACACAAGAAAAGCCTCTTTATGTATTACAAATGATCTCGATGCTCTATTTCGATCATCTGGGTGGTGTGGAGAGAGTGTAGATGAAAATGGTGTAGATTTGGCAATGGAGGCATAACACACTCAAATGATGTTAGGATGAGTTCCAGTCGCATGTCTGGCTGAAGGTGATAGCATTATGCACTTAGCAGATAACTTAGGTTCTTTGATACCCAGTATCATTTTATAGCTGTAGCTAGTGATTGTATAAGACCAAGATAACTGTGAGAGGTATGGGCCTTGGTGAGATGTCGTGGTCCTATGGCACCACATCAATATTACTAAATAGCAAATACTTGCAGGGGCAGCACAGAGGCATGTGGGTCCCATAATACAGCTAGAGGGGTATGTAAAGTGAAGACTCTAAATAACTGAGGTTCTAGATGTAATTAAGCAGCTTTTCTGTGAGATTCCTTGAAAAAAAACTTGAGATTTACTGCGGGCTAGATGCAGCATTTAAGTGAAGTATGTGGTAAATACTGCGAGTAATACAGGCTGTACGTTCATGGTTGCTACAGTCCTATCAAGAAAATAAAGTTGACGTCCAACTAAGTGCATTTTATGTGAAATGCAATGTTTTATCAAGCATAGGATGGAATGAAAAGGATGCATGCAGTGCAATCTGGGACATATTAAGTTTCAAGTGTGTGGTTACTGCACTGGGTCCTGGAAGGTACCTTTGAGGATCAGCAGGTGTTATGTGCAGGGTACGCAGTGCCAGTGTTCCTCTACTGGCTGCCCTTTAACCTGCCCTACGCATTGCACTCATCCCCTCCTTACTCCACCCCCACTCTTCACAGCCCTCCTTTTCCCCCTCGCTTACCCCCAACCCAAGACTCTACTGATCTACTGATCTTCTGATCACCTCAGATCTCCTTCTTCTATCACAAGTAGCAGGTACTGCACTGTAACACTATATTCCAGGATTATTGTTACTCTGAGCTCTGTCCCTACAGTTCATTTCATTGTAACCTGTGACAGCTGGGCCTTCAGTTCGTTTCAGCGTAACGGGAACTGATTCTTGCTGACAAAGCGACACTGATGACAAGCGTAAAATACATAAATATTAAATTCCTATTATTTACCTATGAGTTTAGCCCAGATTCAATTCAAACTAATCTATGGATTTTATTGGTGAAAGTAAAGGAAGGCTCTGGTGACATTTATTAGAAATGCATAAATACACTGTGGTCTCACGATCCCTTTATTGATAGGTCCTTTCTTTGTCCAGTTGAAGGACATGTGATAGTCAAGTAGGCATCTCAGGAAATCAATCATGACTCTATAATTCACAGGTAAGCTGTACCTTGAATTCTATGGCTTCTTTGAGCATACGAAAAAGTGTTCATCTTCATCAGAATATCCATCTCAGGTTTCATATGAGGCAAAAGAGCTAGAGGTATAGAAAATGTACATTATATTCAATGAAATTTGCAGTTAGAACAAGCTTAAGGAGAGAAAGAGCAGATGGTGGGTGTAGTTGGCCATTCTCCAGGTTGTGTTTCATTCTTGGGGCCCACGCTGGTGGGCTTGCAGCAAGAGTAGGCTTGCACTCCATTGTCCTCTGTACCTGAAGAGGAGCAAACTGGGGAGTCTCAATTTACCCACAATGCCTTTCATATGCAAATACAAGATGAGATTAATCTTTGTGGTAGAGATGGGTACCGTAGAATACCTGCCTTAATGAAAGGAAGGAAAGCGAGTGATTTTATGGTGTGTGTATCCAGTCATTGAATGAGCAAACAGTTGTTTTTCCTACAGATACTTTGGAGTACAACAAATCATACACTGCTGGTGATATTCTCTTAATTTCATAAGAAATTGCTGCTTTTTGCTTTGTGCAAACATGATGATTTTTACATTTTTTTTTCTGATATCCAAAATACCCCCAACTTTACTAAACATTTACAGAAACGATTGAGCACAAGTAATTTGTAAACAATGTATTAAAAAAACAAATGAAGTAAAATATGTATTTTTTGCGACAAAATGAATCAATTATTTAATTAAAATACTGGAGCTGTGCTTCATAAACTAGAATCTTAGGCAATGACACCTCCTGACATGCAGAGTGGTAATTGAATATACCCAGTAGTAGGTAATGTTTTTTTTATTTTATATTTTGAGTGACTTAATCAACAACAAACAAAAAAGCTGTTAAATAAAGTTATCAGGTAGCACAAGAAAGTGCACATTGATCTTCAATGAAAACACACAACACTTGCAGAGGCATCAAGCCAGGCAATGGCGACCCCCACCTGAACGAAAGCATGCCACCGCCCCTTAAAGGTGTCAGCCAGACTTTACACATTGTGGTCTGACAGATCCTCGCTCATTCCTTAGCATGTACTGGATCAGGCGATGTCATGTCATTCTGGTGCTGTGATATGGAAGTTGTCTTGAGCTAGACATGTGATCGCTCTGTCATGCAGGCAATTTCCCCGACTCTTGTCTGGCTGCCATTTGACAGGTGACAGGTTTTTCAGCTCTCATTAAATTTCACAGGCTTTGGTGCTTTTGATGGTACTGTCTTCCTCCCTGCTCCCCCTCCACTTATACTATCCTTGTGTGCACCACAATACCTCCGCGTGCACATATTCTTTAGAAATGAGTGGTATCACCTCAATAGTTTGAAACGTGAAATTACTTGTTTCTTGATTCTATCAACTGCTTGCCCTTTTGTTAGAGCAACTGGTTTTTCTTTACAAATTATTCTCTAGTGATAAAATTCCTTGACAACCCTGGCAAGGAGGTAAGGACCTTTGACTCAGACCACACCCCTGTGTTTAACAAACGTCCTCCTTTGAGCGAGTGATCTGGAGCATTCTACTTTTCAAGCCACTGCTCTGCAACTCCTTTGTCAAGCTCACATAAAAAAACAGAAAACCTATCATTTTATCTTGCTTCAGTATGGTATGCTGATCTCTGTTCATGCTTGTTATTTTGTGTGGGTTGGTTTTCATGTCTCTTTCTCTGAGTGCTCACGGGCTTTGCATATCTTTATTCCTGAGGTCACTTTTAGTATTCATAGGCTTTTCTATGCTGGTACGTTTTGAGAATTTGTATGCCTTTTTCTAAAGATACACTTTAGTTAAAAGCACCTCTTTACTTGAGGCATTCTCTAATATTTGCACCACTTTCATTGAAGTATTCTTTGAATAGTTCCCTAAGATAAAAATTCCATTTGTTGTTTTTAGTATGCAGGACCTTATGGTTATACTTTGTTTCTCACATGTACTGTTCTGGGCATTTCTACAATTTTTCTGAGTTGCTCTTTTGATGGTTATATCTGTTTCCCTGGTGATACTTGGACACCTACTACTCTTTCTCGCAGACGCTATTGTTATACTTTTTAATCTTGTGTTACTTAGCTGTGTGTTTGGATTTTATCTGGTGTTCTCATATTTGTAGCCCCTTCTCTGATATATTCTTTTGGTTATTGTTCTTCTTGGAGTTCTTTATTAATATTTCTCTGGTAATATTATTTATTTAAATATATGTGTACTTCATTCTCAGAATTTTTTTGAAAATATATATCTTTTTTGTTATGAGCTCTTTGTGTATTTGCAACACTTTCTGTAATATACAGATTTTGATATCATGCTCCTTTATCTCTTTTATCCCTTATTTACGTTTAAATATGTATAACTTTTTTGGTGGTGCACTCTTTAAATATTTATAATTCATTTTCTCATGCACTAATTGGCTAGTTATACGTCATATTCTGGAGTATCCTCTGGATATTAATACTTCCTCTGTGGTAAGTTTGTGTTTCTCTATGGGGTGTTTTATTTAACAGTAATGGCATTTTCTTTGATTAATTCTTTGGGTATTTATACATCATCGTCTGTAGGACATTTTCAGTAGCTACCAATCCTTCTGTAAGATACTGCTTTGATTTTCTTACCTTTATCCATGGTATTTTTTTCATGAATAATGTATCTTTCTATGAAGGTACATTTTGCAGTTTGTCAGGTTCTCTCAATGTACATTTTATGAATATGTTTTTGGAAGTCTCTTTGAGTATTCTACATTGCTTACCTTAAGTTTTGCATTTAGGGATTGTAGCTCTGCTTCTGGAAATAAACACATTTATTCACTGCCTGCAAACAGTAGCACACTTCAATGTCTTCACGACTAGGCCCAGGTGAAATTAAATTTATACCAGCGTGATTTGTGAAAATTTATGATTTTCACATCATGCCTGATAAATGAAATTCCCCAAATTATGCCATTGCACTATGTTGTGTAATTTCACCTGTGTTCATTACAGCAAATGTGCAACGCAAACAACCAGAATGCCAGCGGCTGTCATTCATAACTCTTGTTTTTTTTCACACTATTTTTAAGAATGCAAAAGTCCTTTTGTCATCAATTGATATGAGGACACATTCTGTGGTTATAAACAGCACTAAAAGGCAGATTTTCATTGTGTGTAATTATTCATAATTTTGCATAGTTTCCCTACCATTTTGCATAATTACAGAAAAGCTAATTTCATGAATTTTGCACATCTCATTCACCTCCTTCTGTAATCCACTCTCATTTGGTACACTTTTGTTCCTCATTTGTATACTTTGTGATGCAAAATACTTGCCTCATTCCCTTACAATGTACTATGAACAAGATCTCTGTTACATCCATGTTTACCTCTCATGCACTCTTGTTTAACTCGAGAAAAAGGTCTGGTCTTGCTAAAGATTCACAAAACATGGCACACTGCCACCACCACTTTGTGTCCCACCCTAAGCATGAACATTTGTCTTCTCCCACTGTAAGGGCATGGTTGGTGTGCTCCTTCAGGCCACAGAACAGGTATCTGGACCTCACATTACAGGGGACAGGCTTAAACGTCTTTGTAGACGCAAGATTAGTAGGTCCTGCACTTTGATTACTTTCAGAGCAACTACTTGCACAGAGTGACGGAGGTCTCTTATTTTCAGTTTTAGTTGGAGGCCACATTTAACAGGTCAACAGCATTTCTTTTTGTTTGAGTCTCTTCCTAGTTGAGAACTTGATGGAGTTCAACGCCTTGATGCCAATTACATGTAGGAAACAAAGACACTCAGCTTGTCACTGTGAAGGTACCTAAGAGTTCAATCACAATACAGAGGCAATTCATTTTTACTTTTCCAATCACTGAATAAAATAAAGTCAAATGTATTTCTCCGATTTAATAATTAAACTACAAACCATTCATATAGCAATTACCAAGTGTATATTACTTTCTAAAGTAAACCTTCAGGTATCCTTAGAATAACAAATGTTTGAGGTAAAAAGGAAGGATCTAATCGTATGCCTTGCAGTCTGTATTCAGCTCCTTAATGCCGTTCATAATTCACCGAGCTATATTTTAAGGCCTGTACCTTGGGACCTGCAGGTAACGCAAGGAAATCTGCAGCAAGAGCAGATATACACTCTAACTCCGAGATCTGCATGTATTGTGCTTTGCCTTGCACATTAACCCTCTTTTCTTTTTTACGATGAACTTAACCTGTGACTAAACTAACCATTCATCTCTTGCAAACACATTACTCACCAGAGTTATCTTACTGTTGTTATAAAATGGAATCGGTTTGGCACACACAGAGCTCTACAGCAGGGAGCTGAACCCTACAATATTTTAAAACTCAGTCTGTTTGTGACAATAATGAACTCTGGATGAGGTTTACTGTAAAATTTGCCCTTGTTCAGTGGCCTGATTTTCAAAACCAAAAACCAGGGAGTTTCACCAACATAGAAGTAGGACTAACAATTTAGTCCTATTACATGAAGTCTACAGTAACACAAAAGTTAGAGACAGTGTTACATATGTATAACGTTTTTAATAATAGGGATACCCATTACATAATATCCGACAGGCATTTTAGTTGTAATCACAAGAGACATTAAATGCAAATGTTCTGATCTATATTAAAATTCCATATAGACATGGATGTCATTTAGCGGTCTCCAGTGGTCGCAGCTGTGACCCCCTGGCTTGCTCTTTGTGACCCCTGGCACTGTCTTTGTTACCCCCTGGCCTCTAAGGTGGCAAAATCAGTGTCAGGATCACAGTGGCAGCTCATCCGTATGGACGTCAGTTAGGGCGCCACTCTGTTTTCTCTCAACGTTTTTATTATGCTAACAGCTAATGTCTTATTAACTGTTAGTGTAATAACAAATAGAGTACACTTAGGTGGACTACAGCCTTCCCTGGCAGCTGAGATAAGTTTTTAAAAAGTGCTTTTAAATGTAAGTTGTGTGCGTGCTTGCGGGTGAGTTCATGTTTATGTGAGAGAGAGTATGTGTGTAAGCGTAAATGTGTGTATAAATGGTGTTTGTGTGTGAAATAGTAGGTCAAAGGGTGTGTGATGTCACTTCCGCTACCCCTAGCATTTTGGTGAATTGACGTCCATACAAATAGAGCATCTAAGAACATGACAACAACTAAGTCAAGACAGAGTTAGAGTTTTGAACCTTTCCAAAGGGAATTGGTGATAGAGTAATGCTTACTAACCTGAAGTGTGCTCTGTGCATACTCCTACTTGTTTTTATCATCATGCTTGATTTACAAATAGGTTATTGCAAAAGTTTGTATCTAAAGTGACATATGCACACAAAACTAAGGCATGCTAACAAAAGTTTCCTGGCATGTTAGATGTCCAACTCAGCTGCTACCCTTCTCTTCCAATGAGGTTGAGGGAAGGAAGCATTTATGAATTTGAAGGGCAGAGCTCTAGCTCACCTGAACTCCCTCTCCCCTTAAAACCGGGACATGTATTCAATTTGGATAACACTTTTGGGATCCCCAGGGGTGCAACCAGGCCCCCAGCAGCTCCTGCAATGCAGGGTTCTCCCCAACCCTTTAAAGTGTCCCAACCCTTCGAGGGACCACATTCAGCCCAAGGCCCATGAAAATCTGTAAGATGTGTAGGAAACACGGGCCCTTTTTACAGTCTTCAGGGAAGGCCCCATTATTTTGCCACAATACACTGGAGGCACTGGGACATACCTCCAAAAAATCCTTGTAGCTAGTTTTTTTGTGGTCAGAGTTTTTAAACAGTACATGTATATGCTGATATCAGATTCTGCCTCTAATTACTCTGCCCCTCGTGACTCCTCCCCCTTTCTGTGTCTATCCCTGACCCTATAGGCGCGTCTCCACTTCCAGCACTGGCTGTACCGAGTCTCAGTCCTGAGGAAGAAAGACTCACTGGCTCTGTACCGAATCATCTAGACGTCCTGCTCCCCTGACATTTGTTCCTGTCTAAATCCTGACCTTTCCCTTCCCTGACATAAAATAACAGGCCTTCGTAACGATCTTGGCCTTCACCTGAGTGTAGCTGTCTCGGCTCTGCCAGTCGCAGCCGAGGCACGTCTCGCCCAACAAGGCGAAAGATGTTATTACCAGAGTGGTGGGTTTATTCGCAAAAAAGGGTTTTCAATCACTTTTGGTTTGGGAATGCTATTAACCTTTAGCATCAAATTATATTTTGCATTCCATCTGCGGCAACATTATATTTCATACTTCCGAAAAGTGCTGCCACTTTACATGTTTTCAGAAGCTGTTGTGAAACAAAAAATAGTCGATGTGTGGACACATGACCTCTCTCTCTAGCGATTTCTTCCTACGTCTGTATTTTCCCACTTGCGGAAGTAATATTTTTTTCAGCGCTTCTTATGTGCCCTGCGTTCTCGATCTTCTGAAATAGGGTTGCAGGAAATCAAAAGAGCACGACATAAATTTGAAAAAAAATAATCATGCTTGCTTTTTTCTCTAACGAATCCTAGAAGTTCTGAAAGACGACCATTTTGAAAATACATCAGTCTGCTAATTAACCAAACGGAAAGTCAGTCGTTGCCTTCTTGCAGTATATCTACAGGAGATGTGTTGGGTCACAAGCGGGTGTAGGTAAACTCTGTGACACTGAGAGCTGTCAGCAGTAGAAAGCACAATTTAAGTGCCAGGGTTGGTAAAAGAGTTCTGTAATGATTTTCAATTGAAAGATAGATTTTTGGAAAGCCCATGCACAAGCGATAGCAAGTCATTAATGCGGATTGCTTTGGTTGAAAGCCAGGGTCGAACTGAACTGCAGGGCAATCAGGCAGCACCCCATGGCCTGACGGTCTAAAACATGAATGTTTCAGCCAGTTTTTAGCAGTTGTCAGACATTTTCATGGTCTGGTGGGCCGTTTTTAGGTCGAACACGAAGGTGTTCTGGCCTGTTGTAAAATATCTGTGGGCTTTTAACCACACCCACCGTATGCCCATCATCAAAATCCTTTAAAATCATTGGTAAATGCATTACGTTTGTCCCTCCTTAAGGCATTTTTTTTTAACCGCTTTGGCCTTCGACCGTGTTACATGGATAATTGCATGTTTGCCGACACGTTTGATTGTGAGCGAACTTCTTTTCCTTTTGTGTCTCTCCGCGCTCATGGCTGCCATTTTGAATCAGCTCGCTTATGTCAACTGTTTTACTTTTAATTTTCAATATACATGGCAAGAAAAGTCCAGTTAGGAATTTACAACTCTAATAGCTCTAACCCGAGCAAACGCGAGACCTATTGCTCTGCAAATGGTTGTTTACTGTAGATTTCCCTCCTATTAGCCCTTTTTTAGCTATCTGCTTCGCTAATGGGTTCCATTTTTATTTTGATGACTGGGCCTATTTTTTGCTTTAAATGGGCTGAGTACCGGCACTTTTTTATTTTGAGAGGGAGAGTACCTGCACTTCTCAAGAAAAACGTTATACTTTTAATTGGAGAGTACGAGAACTTCTCAGAAACTTCTATTTTTCCATTTCAAGCACTGATCAGTGCGACCGTGTTGAAAGCATGCTCCCTTTGTCATAAAGCTGTGATGTTCAATGTCGATATGCCCTGGTTGGATCCAGGGAAGATTTTCAGAATAACAATTTGCTATGTGAATGAACCCCATGTAGATTAATTCCAATGCAATTGATCAGACGTACACAGCCTCAATATCTGGCTTGTGTCCGATCTTTGTTGGCCATTGTTGAACACCTGTGTTATTTAAAGTACGTCTTTCATCTTTCAACATTGAATTACAATTTCATCTTTTATTTAACAGCAATACAGGCCTGCTTGTTATAGGTTTCTATGTATGTGTTTGCGGGGCACCTTAACGCTATGGAAAATTTGATTCACACTCTTGTCAAGAATATTGCATCTACAACCCTCCAAGTCTTTGTTCACCCTACCTGCAGGTTGTGTGGGTGTCTTACGCTAACCTACAAACCCCAGTAGTTCTCTCATGGTATATCACCCAGCCTCACATCAATTTAATGGTGACAGTCAGGGGTGTAGATGGTGCCCAGCTGCAGTGGCGCCAGGCTAAGGGCCCCGACATGCCCACTGAACCTTGATAACTATTCTATTTTACAACCCCCTACAGCTGTCAAAGGGGCTTTTTTTTCTTGCTTGCTGTAGGGTCCAGGGCATCCTTGTTACACCACTGATAACAGTGCAAAGTGTTTACTTCTGTGCACGTGTAATTATTTCCCAACCACTTGTAACACGCCCAGGGCACTCCACTGACTCCTGTATCTCTGTGATTATCCCCTCATTGCTGCTTATGAACAGTTATAATTAAAACTTTGAGACTATATATGTTCCTCTGGAACAACAGTAATTTCTACTGACCTGCAGCTAATTCCATGCCACTGTAACTTGTCTTACTGAACTTGTAACTGTTGACCCTAGTCACAGAACACTTGTAACTAGTCTATTTTACTGTAGCTATTCCGTTTCACATATGTAATTTTTCCCATTGCAAATTTTTAAGAAACCCTTGAAACTGATATGTTTTAATAACATTTCGTCATACTTGTAACTATTTGCCTTAACGGTAACTGCTACTATAACACCAATATTTTCCACGGTGGTTTACCTGTTCCGAGGAAACTTATTATTAGTCTCACAAAACGTGTGAATAATGCCCTTGCTAAAACTACTGTGGCTGCATTTCTTATGCTTTATAAAGACTGCATATACCTGGCTGATTACAGTTTCTTTGGAAGTTCATGCCTGTCTACAGTGCATTTGACTATTTCTATGTAGCAGCACCAAGTCCTAGATGAGTCTGATGCTCCTCAAAGATAATACAACTGTGCCCCTGCAACAGCCACTAAGCGTTTACACTGGACCTGGCCTCAGTTCAAGGGGAGGGGTTTGCAGGTACAGGGATGGCAGGCTCTACTGGGACTCAATAGTAGGGTTCAGATTGTTTGCCTACACAGTTGCAGGGCCATAACTACTGTTTTTCAGCAAACTGGGCCAAATGCAACTTTTTCCACACTGAACTCTCAGTGGTAGCGATGGTGAACAGCCGCAGCCTTCTCAGGGAGGTAGTGTGGATGTGCTGGAGCTCAGAGCTCAGTAATCAAGCAACTATGCAATAAAGTGAAATTCCAGCCCTTTGCTTGTCCATTTGAAAAATAAAGTACTTCATTATACAATGGTAGTCAATACTACACAATAATAAAGGGTAAAAATGTTTAATTTCTCTGGACTCGGTCTTGGCAGGTGCTGTACTCACCCCACTCCATCACTTTTACTACTATCCGGGCTGTCTCCTAGTTCTGTGTGGTCCCCTGTAAGTATAGTGAATAAGAAGAATATGCAGTTTAAAGCTCCCCCAAAATAGGTTTTATGCTCAGTCTCCAACCTAACAACGACGATGACTACCATACCATTGTGTCTACAAAATACTCATTGCACTGGGACGGGAGCCATGAAAAATGATATATGGACTGCCATGGATCTGTACCTCTTCCTTTAGAGAAACCTTTTTTCCCGATGGTTGACAACTCTTCAGTTGTTACAACCACAACTCTGATGAAGGGCTTGACTAACTTTGTCGATTCCTGCCGCGCGCGTGTGTGTGTGTGTGTGTGTGTGTGTGTGTGTGTGTGTGCGCGCGCGCTCTAAAGAGTTGAACAATTGCAGATCCTTTGCTTGGGTTTTATTTCCTTCATTTTTCTGCATTAGTGTCCAAACCAGTGTGCCCTATCACAGAACAGTGCAATAATGGATGGTAACGCAAATTTATATCAGTAGCGCGGCCTAAGAAAGAGTAAAGAGGCACCTACCAACGACCACCATATACATAATATAGTTTGTTGTACCATTTCAAACCACTTCCTATGTTGTAGATGTTCGGACTCTATTCAGTAGTAGAGTCAAATGCTGCCTTTTCCACAGAGTTCACCCCCCTTTCTTTGTTACAGTCCTCTCTTCCTTGCTATAGGGGAGTAAACTCATAAACCCTGAGCGCACACAATCAATCTTCGTCCTTTGTGGCACTGTGGGGGATGCGCATCAGGTCCCACCTTCAAAGTACACCATTCTTGACTGCTCAGATGGTTCACATCCTCCGGATGCTCCTGAGCTGCTTCTCTCTAAAGATTTATAACTTGACAAGTGGCTAAGGACTCTCAGGTGTCCACGCCAAAGGGGAAGAGGGGGATTTCTCCACTCCTGCAGAGAAGAGGCAGTGAATAGAAGCGGGAAAGGAGAAGCAGGGAACACAATCAGCAGAACAGCAGCCGGCTTGCAACTTAACTAATCGCAGCACGCAGTTGGCTTGCTAAATTTAAATTGTCTCGATTAGGTACATCTACCAGAGGTGGGATTTATTATTTCCATTACGCCTACGTATGAATTAATTTCTGGAGAATGTAGGCATTCCTCTCCCAAACACTCAATTCTTCATCCACCGCCATTGCTAACAGCCAGCCCCAACCTCTATCTTGCTATTAATTTTCCACTTGGGTGCAAATTCTCAAGCAGAAGCAGTTCAGGATTAGGGGTGGTCTGTACACGTCTTTCCACTGGACCGGATAATCTTCTTGGAACCACTGACTTGAATAATAACTCCTTTGCGTTACAAGCGCAGTATCAAGCTGAAAACATTCTCTCTCCAGGATGCTGTTTAATGGCTGCCACTGTCGGCCGGGGAAGTGTTGCCACTTTCAGCAAAAGGGGAATTTGTGCTATTTCAAAACTCGAAAGGCATGCACAGGAGGTAGAAGCCCCTAATCATGTAAACTTCCTAAGTCCTTGCTGCCCCTATTTACTCCACCCCATTGACCCTTCTTCACACCGATTATACCTGAGATGTGGCTTGAAAGTTCACATCTCATTTACGGGCGTCACCTCACCTCCTGCTCTCTGGGCTTTGGAATCCAGGTCGGAAGCTTGTCCATAGTGCTGTGAGGAATCTGAAATACCTTCACAGAAGCTGAAGCCGTCACCCCTCTGTGTCCAAGCAGCGCTTGTCTAGGGATTATGGTGCAGACTGCTGGTGAATTGAATGGTAGATGTTCCAATCCAGAACCCTGACTCTGTCAGTTTCAAAGAAAGCTCTCTTTTCTTGATTACCCTTTAGTGACACCGAAATAAATGCACGAGAGGGCTTTCCAAATTAAATGCGTCCATTGAAGCAAAACGTGAATATCTGCTGCTCACAAGTACAGTGCGCACACTTTGATGGCAGGGCTAAGGACAAGTCACGTGTAACTGAATATAGTGAAAAGGAGGGGTTCCTCGCCGGACCACGCCTTCTGGTAAGCGGCAATGGGCTTCCAAAGCCACTAGCAATCCTATTTACTCTGCTGTGCATGAATGATAAATAACAAGTATTAAGGAGAAAGCTGTGTTCCATGCCAGGCCCCAAAATAACCTTCTATGGTAGGTAATATCATCAAGTACACCATAGAGCAGAGATGTGGTCTAGTGGCTAGATAGTCGTCTGTGGGAAAACGAAACTTTAGTCTTTACCTCTGCTTTCCAATGCACCATTGTTAGAAATGGGGTCTTTGGTTGACAGTCAGGTTACCCCCTGTTCAAGCAAGGACCCTCACTCTAGTTAGGATAAAAGAGAATCACCCTCAGCTAACCCCTGCTTACCCCCTTGGTAGCTTGGCAGAGCAGTAGGCTTAACCTCAGAGTGCTGGGCGTAAAGTATTTGTACCAACACACACAGTAACTTAATGAAAACACTACAAAATGACACAACACCCGTTTAGAAAAATAGGAAATATTTATCTAGACAAAACAAGACCAAAACGACAAAAATCCAACATACACAAGTCAAATTATGATTTTTTAAAGGTTTAAAATAAAAAGAGTCTTTAGGTAGTTGTAACACCACACTAGCGCTGCTAGCGTGAAAATGTACCTGGTTTGCGGCAAAAATAACCCCGCACGGACGGTGTGCGTCGAAAATAACCCTGCACGGTTATATGCGTCGAAAACAGCTCGGCACGGCGAGGCGCGTCGAAAAAGCCAGCCACGCGACGGTCCGAAAGTCCCGCGGCGCTGGTTGCGATCTCTCAGCCTTCGTCAGCGATGCTGCGCGTCGTTTCTCCTGCTCCGGGCGTCGATTCTCCGGTCGCGTTTCCTGCGGCGTCGTTTCTCAGCTGCGGAGCCGGCGTCGCGTCGTTTTCTCAGCCGCGATCGGATTCGCGTCGATCTTTTCTCCGCACGGTGCTCGGTGCGTGTATTTTTGTCCTTAGGCTGCCAGCCTCTCCTTTCAGGGTCCCAGGAACTGGAAGGGCACCACAGAGCAGAGTAGGGGTCTCTCCAGAGACTCCAGGTGCTGGCAGGAAGAAGTCTTTGCTATCCCTGAGACTTCAATAACAGGAGGCAAGCTCTACATCAAGCCCTTGGAGATTTCTTCTTCAAGATGGAAGGCACACAAAGTCCAGTCTTTGCCCTCTTACTCTGGCAGAAGCAGCACTGCAGGAAAGCTCCACAAAGCACAGTCACAGGCAGGGCAGCACTTGTTCCTCAGCGATCAGCTCTTCTCCAGGCAGAGGTTCCTCTTGATTCCAGAAGTGTTTCTAAAGTTTGTAAGTTTGGGTGCCCTTCTTATACCCATTTTAGTCTTTGAAGTCCTCTTTCTTCAAAGGGGACTCACACCTTCTTGTGAAATCCTGCCTTGCCCAGGCAAGGCCTCAGACACACACCAGGGGGCTGGAGACAGCATTGTCAGAGGCAGGCACAGTCCTTTCAGATGAGAGTGACCACTCCACCCCTCCCTCCTAGCAGAGATGGCTAATCAGGAAATGCAGATCACACCCCAGCTCCCTTTGTGTCACTGTCTGGTGTAAGGTGAAAAACAACCCAACTGTCAAACTGACCCAGACAGGGAATCCACAAACCAGGCAGAGTCACAGAATGGTTTAAGCAAGAAAATGCTCACTTTCTAAAAGTGGCATTTCCAAACGCACAATCTTAAAATCAACTTTACTAAAAGATGTATTTTTAAATTGTGAGTTCAGGGATCCCAAACTCCACATGTCCATCTACTCTCTAGGGGAATCTACACTTTAATCATATTTAAAGGTAGCCCCCATATTATCCTATGAGAGAGAGACAGACCTTGCAACAGTGAAAACGAAATTGGCAGTATTTCACTGTCAGGACATATAAACCACATTACTATATGTCCTACCTTATCCATACACTGCACCCTGCCCTTGGGGCTACCTAGGGCCTACCTTAGGGGTGCCTTACATGTAAGGAAAGGGAAGGTTTAGGCCTGGCAAGTGGGTACACTTGCCAAGTCGAATTTACAGTGTAAGAATACACACACAGACACTGCAGTGGCAGGTCTGAGACATGATTACAGAGCTACTTATGTGGGTGGCACAACCAGTGCTGCAGGCCCACTAGTAGCATTTGATTTACAGGCCCTGGCACCTCTAGTGCACATTACTAGGGACTTACTAGTAATTCAAATATGCCAATCATGGATGAACCACTTACATACAATTTAAACAGGAGAGCATATGCACTTTAGCACTGGTTAGCAGTGGGAAAGTGCTCAGAGTTCAAAAGCCAACAGCGACAGGTCAGAAAAAAATAGGAGGCAGGAGGCAAAAAGACTGGGGATGACCCTGCATAAGCAAAAGTCCAACACGACCCCCTACCAGCCTAAAGCCAGGGGAGAACAATCAATACCTTGATGTACTTCCCTGATTGGGGCGATAGAACAAGGACCCAGGCCCACAACAGCAGGGGCATGTTCCAGTTCTACGCCTTCCTGACTCCAGTTGGATCCCTCTGTCCATACTCTCAGGGCCCACTAAGCTAACCCATGGGGAACCCTTCTCCTCATCTACAGACACCATCTGTGCAACACCTAACTTTACTTTGCTCACAGATGTATTGCAATGGGCAGATAGTACCACCAGGGCCAACACAGTGGTGTTGCCCACTCCACCCCCGGGGTGTGACTCTCGTCCTCCCCCCCCAGGGGCAACTCTGTCCACCAGGACAGCAAGCCACAGTGGCCCCAGACAACTGTCAGGGATGAGAGCCCGACCTCAGGCCTCTCTAACCACTGTGACTGTGGAGAGTGGGGGGTGGTAGCCCCAGGTGCCTGGCACCCTTTGACCACTCTCTCTTCCACCAGGTCAGGGATGTTAACCTGACCCTGGTCCTCCCCTCTGGGGCTCTGTACCCTCCCTGCAGAAGCGGCACCCCCAGAGTCAAAAACTCTCAGGGTGCTTGTAGAAGCAGTCCTGCACAATTCTTCCATCAGTGCAGGGATGTTAACCTGCAACTGATCCTCCAACCTGGGGTCTGTACCTTCAGGTTGGACCAGGGCCAGGGGTGAGGCTTCCCTCCCCCTGCCCTCTCTTCTGGGGTCCTGAACCACCCAACTAGGAGCGGCCCCCCCAGAAGACAACATGGTAGGGGCACTGTTAGCAGTAGCCCCTTCCTCCAGGTCAGGGGGGACACCCTTAACCTGGCCTCCCAATCCAGGGTCTGTACCCACAGACTGGATCACTGCCTGGCAAACCAGGACTTCCTGGGGGGCATACCTACCCCCTACCAGGTCAGAGTTTACCCTCTGAACCTGGTCATCCAACCCAGGGTCACCACCCTGCGGTTGAACCACTGCCTGGCACACCAGGACTTTCTTGGGAGCACACTTACCCCCTATCAGGTCAGAGTTTACCCCCTGAACCTGATCATTCAACCCAGAGTCACCACCCTGCGGTTGAACCATTGCCTGGCACACCAGGACTTCCAGGGGGGCACACTTACCCCCCTCAAGGGACACACTGTCCCGAAGGGTCACACAAGAGTCTGGCTGGCGCAGGTCTCCTGACCTCTGCCCATCTGACAGAGTCTGGATTCCCCCCAACCCAGAAATGGTCTCACCAAGGTCATTCATGGGGGGCTCTGCTCTCAGAGCTGACCCCTGACCCTCCAGGTTCTCCACTGGGGTCCGCAACCCCCTCTCAACCCTCTGTCTGGACTTCTGCACCCCCTCACTAGGAGTGGTACTGCCAGACACCAGAACTGGTGGGACGCTGGCTACAGCGGCCCCCCCAAGTTCTCCCGACACTGTGGGGTCTCCCTCAACAGATGGCCCTATGGTACAGGCTAGGCTCCCCTCCTGGTGTTCCCGCAGGGAACCCTCCAGGACCTGGGACCGGATCTCGGGCACCTTGGGCCTCAACCCATCCCCATTCCCTCTCCTCTGAGACTGGACATGGGGTCCCTCACCCATCCCACTACACTGGGACCTACCTGGGACACTACAATCCTTCCCTACCTCACCTGGTTGGGAACTACCTAGACCACTCCTCTCAGGAGCACCCCCAAATGCCTCTTCAGACTCTCTGGTACTCACCCAGAAGTCTGCCTCCATTGTAAGCTCCCTGGGGTCAGAGAACTCACACTCCACCTGGTGTTGGCATAGCTCTGGAAAATAAGGACTAGACATATGCTCTCCAGCAATTACATCACTCAGCCCCTCACATGAATTAACCAAAGTACCCTTCACCCAACCATCCAGTGACTCTGCTTTGAAAAAGCACCCCACCTCACCCTCCTGAGACTGGTGAGACAGTACCTGACTGTCCCTGACACTCAACCCACACTCTTCTGGGATGTTTTCACACTCCATAACCAGGACTTCTACCTGGGGGGAACCCCTCTCCCTGTCGCTCTCAACTAGAGTCAGTAGAGTGTCCCTCCCACCAGTAGGAATATGACTCCCCATGCCAGTTCCCCAATCCACCTCAGGGACCCTGTGCATCACTGGAGCTACCTCATACCCCTGAACCTCCTGGCGTGTGTTAACTCCCTCCTTCAAGTAGGGCACCACATCTCTGGGCATGTGCACTTCTTCAGCAGTACTGGCTACAAGATTTTTGCTGCCACCATCTGAACTGGACTCAGCCCTCATGGCCTCCAGCTTCAGCTCTTCACAGCTCAGCTCTTGAGCTGCAATCCTTTCTTTTTCCAGGACTAAGGCTCTCTTCTCCTCAGCCCTCTCAAGCTCTGCATCTAGCTCTTCCAGACTCCGGATTCGAGCTAGGAGCCAATCATCTCTTTCTTTTTCCAGGACTAAGGCTCTCTTCTCCTCAGCCCTCTCAAGCTCTGCATCTAGCTCTTCCAGACTCCGGATTCGAGCTAGGAGCCAATCATCTCTTTCTGTTCCCTCCTCAGGGCCACTGCCCTCCTCTTCGGAGTAGTCCTCCTCCTCAGAGTAGTTATCCTCCTCAGACTCATTTGGTGGTGTTGCCTGACAACGTTTCAATTCATACTGAAACAGGGCTGACTCAAGATCCTCCCTTCTGGATTTCTTGTTCACAGCCAGTCCCCTTTCCATGCAGAATGCTTTAAGCTGCCACTTTTTATATATAAATAGGTGCCAGAAATTGACTTCCATTCTGCAAAGGCTTCACAACCAAAAACAAAGTCCAAAAATATTAGCAATACTTCCAGGAGGACATCAGAGAACAAAAAGCAGAATCACAAGACAAGTAGTATGTGGTCACGTAGTGGTCTGAACTCAAAACAGTAGTGTACACTTAATTACTGTATGTCAAGTACAAATACAAGTCCAATCCCGACCGCTGGTCACCAATGTTAGAAATGGGGTCTTTGGTTGACAGTCAGGTTACCCCCTGTTCAAGCAAGGACCCTCACTCTAGTTAGGATAAAAGAGAATCACCCTCAGCTAACCCCTGCTTACCCCCTTGGTAGCTTGGCAGAGCAGTAGGCTTAACCTCAGAGTGCTGGGCGTAAAGTATTTGTACCAACACACACAGTAACTTAATGAAAACACTACAAAATGACACAACACCCGTTTAGAAAAATAGGAAATATTTATCTAGACAAAACAAGACCAAAACGACAAAAATCCAACATACACAAGTCAAATTATGATTTTTTAAAGGTTTAAAATAAAAAGAGTCTTTAGGTAGTTGTAACACCACACTAGCGCTGCTAGCGTGAAAATGTACCTGGTTTGCGGCAAAAATAACCCCGCACGGACGGTGTGCGTCGAAAATAACCCTGCACGGTTATATGCGTCGAAAACAGCTCGGCACGGCGAGGCGCGTCGAAAAAGCCAGCCACGCGACGGTCCGAAAGTCCCGCGGCGCTGGTTGCGATCTCTCAGCCTTCGTCAGCGATGCTGCGCGTCGTTTCTCCTGCTCCGGGCGTCGATTCTCCGGTCGCGTTTCCTGCGGCGTCGTTTCTCAGCTGCGGAGCCGGCGTCGCGTCGTTTTCTCAGCCGCGATCGGATTCGCGTCGATCTTTTCTCCGCACGGTGCTCGGTGCGTGTATTTTTGTCCTTAGGCTGCCAGCCTCTCCTTTCAGGGTCCCAGGAACTGGAAGGGCACCACAGAGCAGAGTAGGGGTCTCTCCAGAGACTCCAGGTGCTGGCAGGAAGAAGTCTTTGCTATCCCTGAGACTTCAATAACAGGAGGCAAGCTCTACATCAAGCCCTTGGAGATTTCTTCTTCAAGATGGAAGGCACACAAAGTCCAGTCTTTGCCCTCTTACTCTGGCAGAAGCAGCACTGCAGGAAAGCTCCACAAAGCACAGTCACAGGCAGGGCAGCACTTGTTCCTCAGCGATCAGCTCTTCTCCAGGCAGAGGTTCCTCTTGATTCCAGAAGTGTTTCTAAAGTTTGTAAGTTTGGGTGCCCTTCTTATACCCATTTTAGTCTTTGAAGTCCTCTTTCTTCAAAGGGGACTCACACCTTCTTGTGAAATCCTGCCTTGCCCAGGCAAGGCCTCAGACACACACCAGGGGGCTGGAGACAGCATTGTCAGAGGCAGGCACAGTCCTTTCAGATGAGAGTGACCACTCCACCCCTCCCTCCTAGCAGAGATGGCTAATCAGGAAATGCAGATCACACCCCAGCTCCCTTTGTGTCACTGTCTGGTGTGAGGTGAAAAACAACCCAACTGTCAAACTGACCCAGACAGGGAATCCACAAACCAGGCAGAGTCACAGAATGGTTTAAGCAAGAAAATGCTCACTTTCTAAAAGTGGCATTTCCAAACGCACAATCTTAAAATCAACTTTACTAAAAGATGTATTTTTAAATTGTGAGTTCAGGGATCCCAAACTCCACATGTCCATCTACTCTCTAGGGGAATCTACACTTTAATCATATTTAAAGGTAGCCCCCATATTATCCTATGAGAGAGAGACAGACCTTGCAACAGTGAAAACGAAATTGGCAGTATTTCACTGTCAGGACATATAAACCACATTACTATATGTCCTACCTTATCCATACACTGCACCCTGCCCTTGGGGCTACCTAGGGCCTACCTTAGGGGTGCCTTACATGTAAGGAAAGGGAAGGTTTAGGCCTGGCAAGTGGGTACACTTGCCAAGTCGAATTTACAGTGTAAGAATACACACACAGACACTGCAGTGGCAGGTCTGAGACATGATTACAGAGCTACTTATGTGGGTGGCACAACCAGTGCTGCAGGCCCACTAGTAGCATTTGATTTACAGGCCCTGGCACCTCTAGTGCACATTACTAGGGACTTACTAGTAATTCAAATATGCCAATCATGGATGAACCACTTACATACAATTTAAACAGGAGAGCATATGCACTTTAGCACTGGTTAGCAGTGGGAAAGTGCTCAGAGTTCAAAAGCCAACAGCGACAGGTCAGAAAAAAATAGGAGGCAGGAGGCAAAAAGACTGGGGATGACCCTGCATAAGCAAAAGTCCAACAACCATACTGTGTGATACTTGGCAAATCACTTCAGCTACCTCTGAATATTTTCCTATAATGCCAAACTCTTCAAAAGCTTTAAAAAATATGCTAAAGCCATGTTGACATTGGGCCACTGCTTTCTGCCTACTGCACACATTTTACAAAGCTTAATAGAGTGTCTTTTTTTTCTTCAAATTTCATTACTTTCTTCAAAATATGTACAATTGCACTTTTAACATGTCTGTGGTTTGGAGAATGGTAGGTAGGTGTGGAAATGGTGCGCACACACGTGCACATGTGTCACATCCACATTTGTACAAAAGAGGGGAGAAGCAGATGCGTTCATACACAGAAAGAAATCTGTTTCACTTCTTTGAAAGTATCCTTCAGAGTTCTGTCATGGTATCACGATGCTGACATGTTGAAAATTCTTCATGCAGACAGCTCGAACTGAGACCTGAATGGAAAGTACACCATTCCAATCAGTTATTTTTAAGATCAAAAGTCTGAATGGGTTCGTGGAAGCATTCCTATCCTCTGTGCCTCTTTATTTCCCTGATTTAGCTCTTTCACTTGATGGTTCTTCTTATTTTAAATCTCACTATTTATTTTCATGCAGCCGGTTGGAGAGAGGCCAGTCTGCTGCAAACAAGCACAAAACACCTGAGGCATTGATACATGGCATAGTATAGAACTACTCAAGCGAGGCACCAGTCATATTGTAAATACCTCATCTGTAAGAGCAGACATCGCAGAGACCCCCTGCATATGGAGTTGACTGTATGTCTCTGATGCCACCTGGGCTTACCCTGTGTCCAGACCACCCACCCCAAACACTTGATTGTTTTGGCACCAGAGACTGCCATGAGATCGCACTACAGTACCACCTGTCAAGCTTCTAGACTCCCTGTATCACTAAAAGAAACCTCACATTTATGACTGAGCTGACTGTCTTGCTTGTGGCACCTAGTCACAGGTTAGTGCTTTCACCATTTTTACTATTTTGCAAACTCATTGGTTTTATTACTCCTAACTTGCACTCCTAATATTTGCTTCCATGTTTAACTTTTGTTTTATACTTTAGAGCTATCTCTTGTGTTTGACATTTTAACTGAGGACTGTACCATTCTTCCTGAATGCATTATACAAGGTCATGTTGTTTAACCACATGGGTTAGTTCGATGTTTCTAAACAAAGAGTAATGATTTTTACAATAGCTGAGCCAGATGGCTTCACATAGGTCATGACCCGAGCGCCATTAAGAGATCATGGAGTCTGTCCATAGAGTAACATTGCCCCATGGTACATTTAGAAGGTAGCGACCATATGTGTTGAGTGATGAGCTTTGCCTGTAAATAGTATGTGGGCCTGCATCCCCGAGGCACTACTTTCATCACTATTGTTTTTGCCTTCAATTGTTATTTCAGATCAAATGTTGACCTTTATGCAGTGTGATGACTTGTGTTATAATGGATCAGAAACCAATCTTCACTCAACCTACTCTGGGTAAACCTTGATTTGTGACCACAACTGCTTTTAGAGGGTTAAGGAAACTAAAAGGGAGACTTGATGGAAAAATACCAAAGCTGACAAGTACATGGACAGGTTCATCAGAACCACATGTACCCAGCAAGCCTTTAAGTGACTGTTAGCGTCACACACAATCATCCACTTGGTGTTTTCAGAGCTGTGCCTGGGAACCCACATCTTTACGCATCACTTCTGTACTACTATAAAAGGTTCAGAGTGCTGCTTTGGCAGGTAAGTTATTGTACAGATGAAGCCTTTGTTCTCAGTACAAACATCTGACAGTGCTGGGAATATCCCAGTATTCCATGGACTAGCCATAGAGCCCGAAGAAGATTTTCCAGAGCTAGCAATGTATTTCTCAGAGATCCGTCCTTTCCTGGCATGGTCACAATAACCTAAATTAGCCAGCTGCGTAGAGCACCAGGGGGACACTGATAATTCCCCAGAAACCGTTTCATCAAACAAAGTGTGCAAAACTAACATTTTAAGCCTTGATGGGAAGCTAGGCCAAAGACTTAGCGCCATATGCATCTGCAAATATGATTGATGGAAGCATGGGATTTACATTACAATACCATCAGCAACATCACGTCACCCATTATACAGTCTCATTTCCCTACCCGATGCTAGAACAACTGGCAATCACACACGGAGAAGAGTCAACGTCAGATTGAGCGGGAAACCAACCCAATTCCCTTTCGCACCGTACAGAGCTTTGTTGGACTAAAATTCTACCTTTGTTATTTAGAGCAGTGGTTCCCAACCTGTGGACCAGGGACACCTGGGGGTCTGCGAAGCCTCCTTAAGGGGTCCGCGACTGCTTAGAAAATGAAAGAGAATTAATAGATTATGACCCCAAATTTCAATAATGATTCGGGGGGGGGCCCTGGATTCCAGTAATTGTTCAGTGAGGGTCCCCGGGTTTCAGTAATGATAAAGTGGGAGTCCACAGAAGTCAAAAGGTTGGGCATCACTGTTTTAGAGCAATGAATTTGAAGTACAACAGTTCATTAGATTATGAGTTGAGCTTGGCAGTGCCAGAAGTCTTAAAATGTGTCTTGGACTTTAGATGATGGCTTTTCATTTGGGTCGGAGGGTAGGTTAGGGATACCCTTTCGAAATTTGTAAAGAAGTTGCAGTAATTTGAAGTGATACCATGAACAATGATGAAGCATGCCACCTTCAGGTGAGTGAGGGCCCTTGCTCTTAGGAGCGCATGCTCACAGTGACTACACATAGACCCCAGTAAGAGTCTGCGCAAGTCAGTGTGGAGCAGTATACTCCTACCTTCACTGGTGTAGATTGGAGGAGAGTGTACTGGGCTGGAATTGTCCTTGCCCTTTCAAATATAGATGGGGATGGATACTTGCTGCAAAAATTGTAATCCTGAACAGGTGCAGGCTGAGATGTCACTCCGAAATAGAATGTTAGTGCAATTATTTTTAGTGCAACTTTTTAACGGATGTTCGGCAAATATATCATGATTTAATTATTATTTATTATTTTTAGTTTAATGTGATGGGCGTAATTTTCTCTCCCTATTCGAGTCTTTAACAGACATTTCACAAATACATTAGCACAGTTATTCACTGTGTTAAATAAATCACATTTATTTCAGAACATACACATCCCCTTACTGTTTGCAAAACATTTTCAATTGGATTATACACACAAAAATCAATAAACAAGGAAATTGTTATATAAATTCTTTATTGGGGTGCTTACAATTAGGCTGTATGCTCATATGAATATATATCAAGATCCAGGTTTGTGCTTGTCTGAAATTGTGAACCCAGTGCTGCGGAGTGTCTTTGCCAACATAAAATTTGAAACAGCAAAAAGACACACCCATGGGGGTCTATGGGTTAGGAATTTTGAGAATATATGACCATTTGAGTTTCAATAAAAGCATGATAGCAATTCTTATATTCAATTTAATAGGCTGATTTATAGGCCTAAAATGTGTTTTTTGAATAAGGATTTCAAGAGGAATGGAAACTGCAACATGGCAAAATGGCTCATTTAGTATCATAATGCCCAGTGAATAATTAGGGTCACAAGAATTATGCGTTTCTGTGGCTGTTGCGGTTTTCCGCATAAGACTTTGCCTTTTCTTGCCACATAATTGAGTCAACCCTGCCGCATAATTTTGTGCTTCCCTCACGCATAATTCCAGTAGCCCTGTACATAACAGAACGGGTGGCAGTAGGGGTTAGTGAACGTTCTATGAAATCTTTGGTATGCTTCGGTCGAAGTTTCCCATGTACATACAATGGTAGTTAAAACACTCGGCCTTCCTGAATGTTGGATTCGTAGAGCAAGATGTCCTGTGGGTGAGAGATCCTGCTCCAGGAAATGCAGAAGGCGGATACCGCAGTCTTTTTCTGCAGCAGAAAGAGGTGCGAGATGTAGGGTGAGGATGGGATGGGGGGCATGCCAGGGGACATGGGTCAGGCCGGGAGGCTCATCCCAGAGCTTGGTGGGGCGGAGTCAGCAAGGAACAGTGGTGGTGGTAGTCAGGCTATGGGCACTGTCCAGTAGTTTTGAACTGAAGACTGACGTCAAGCTTTTCATTGTGCGTGGCTCATAAAGGTTAAAAAAATGCTAAATTGTGAATTTGCGGACTTTGCAACTTCACACGTTCCTAGCAGTGTGAAAGTATGATTGACTAATGAATTTCTTCTCTAATTTGTAAAGTGATTTTCACGAATATAATCTTTTATCCAATTTACTTTTTTTTTTATTATAGACGTTTTGCTTTTCAGCCGTATTGTTTTGCTTCTGAAGCTGCGAGCGTTAATTCACTACTGGATTGATAATATATGCATTAAGTTACTTTTAGAGTAACCGATTACAATAGTGTGAGAATTGGTTCTGAAATGATCAAGAATTGGTTCTGAAATGATCAAGAATTCATTCTGTTGCTCGTGGGAAGAGCAGTTTTCTGATATTTGTGTATTTTGCTGAAGAGTGGCTGTTTGCACATTGCATAGTTCAGAAAGCCCCACTTTAAAACTTTACTCTTACGTGACCTTTCCCCTTAAATGTACCACGTCTTTAAATGTAGTGTACATCAGCCAGCTGTGTGCTCTGAGTCTGCTACTTGAAATCATGCAGTTGCAATCTACTCTATGTTGATCTGTGTGAGTGAAAGATTTAAGTTTACTGGAGATTGTGCAAACTCACTGTGCCCTATATGTATAGCAGAATTAAAATGTGGATAATATTTTTCTCCGGTGGTGTAGTGCTTTGATTGCAGGACTATAAAAATCCATCCCACACTTTTGCTTAAACCAGTGCTTTAAATGGAAAAATAGAAGTGCAGGTACTCTCTATCAGAGTACCTGCTTGTTTCTGAGAAGTGCCGGTACTCTCCAATTAAAAGTATTACGTTTTTCTTGAGATATGCCGGTACTCTCCCTCTCAAAATAAAAAAGTGCCGGTACTCAGTACCGGAGAGTACCGGCCCATTTAAAGCACTGGCTTAAACAAATATTCAGGTAGTGGAGGGAGACAAGTGATGGCTGCCGACCAGATAGTTCTTGCATCTTCTGTCCAACCACTGAAAGGCTAAAGGACACATAATATTGTCACAGCCCAGCAGGGTCAGATACATTAGTTCATCTGGTATTGCTTTAAGACTATTCGAAAGGATGTGTGGCACAACGGCCAAAGTTGCCGACTCTTGGTGTCGGCGCAACATCTTGTGATTATGAACAAATCACTTAATCTCCCCCTCCCTAATATGTCCCTGTGTAAGTTAACTGATGCTCATTTAAAGTGCTCCAGTGCTTTTGGGTCGAATTTGCTTTATATAAACTGCAAAAAAGAAAAATAACTATTAATGTACTGTAGTAATGTTTCTTAAATATTCTTCCTAAAATGTCTTATGCATGTCTAGATAAATACCCTATAAGTGTTCTAGTGTTGATCTATTAAACTGTATCTGAATATCCTAAGAAATTGTGGTAAGAAAGCCCTCTGGAATGTAAAACTGTAAAACCAAAAGTTAACTCAGGCTTATCCTCCGTAATAACCACATTTAATTGGAGGGCATCACTTCTTGTCAATATAGCCTGCCCCTAGGACCCTATGAACACTTCAAGGCAAAAGTCATCATAGAGGAGCATTCAGTTCTGGGATTCAGATGAAGTTGGTAATAAATTGGATTCTTGACTACTATTGCTAAAAATGTACTCTAGAAATTCCAGGGAGTGAACAATGATACCCACGACACCACCCATTGTATAAGGTTCAACAGTTCACACATTTTTCGAAGTGCCAGTAGATATTTTTAAATATTTTTAGAAGGGACAGCAACCTAAACTTAAAAAGAGGGATTTTTAGACACAATGAAAGAATGAAGAGCATTTCAATCACGTTAGAAACTAGAAGTAGAAATCATAGATGGAATCACACAAGGACTCGAGAATGAGTGTCATTTAACTCTTGCTTTGTGGGCCAACCCTTAGCCAGCCCTTACCCTTGGACAGGCACTGGGCCCCTTTCTGCGCATAGGAAATTGCAGAAACAAGCTATTTCCTGGTAAATCCCTGCAAACGAGTCTTGCTGCTGTGATTATGCAGGGATGAGCAGTGTTCTGCAGACTCTGTGCTGAATAGCTGTTCTGCGGCGTGTGATGGTCTTGCTATGACTTCCAGGTTGAGGTAATGTGTCCTCACTAGCATATAGTTTGCTTTTGAGCATGTGATTTAAATACACATGTACCTAATTTTTTTTATGTGCCTTGAGCTTCCTTGGAAAATGGCCTAAGGTTGAATCAAGCTCAAAGTAAATAAGATTTGTTTAATTACTAGTCATTGCTGCTTCACTAGAGACTTTGGGCTACCTATGACTCAGGCAACAGAACTGATCTTTCATGCAATATTACCGTGTGTCAGATCATGATTCATCAGTGGAGGGGTGTTAACTATAGAATCACCCAATGTCTGCGCAACTCTTCAAAGTCAGTCCCAACTAGCACCTTTACATAAACTCCTATTGCCAGTGGTCGGAATTAAGATTAATTATTATATTTGTTAAAATGACTACCGTAACACCAAACAAAGAAACATTGCTACGTGCATGAGTCAGCAACACTAGGGACCTTACATAAAGTAGAATGTAGGGTCTTTGCATGAGTCAGCAATGAAATATGGTAAGTGATTGCAATTTTACTTCGGTTCATTACTATACAACGTAGCAGACAATTACGGCGATATAATCTAATGCATATGCACAAGTCAGCAATGTCAGAGGCTTAAACATGGATTCAATTTATGCAGTGCATGAATTAGCGATTCCAGTTGCTTTATCTATGTTCTCATCTTTTTAAAAATCCTAACACTGAAAAGGGCTAAGCTGAACTATTACTTTATGTCTTTAAGCCCCTAGATCTTAACAAGGGCACCGTTTTTTGTAGCTATATAACTCAGCAATTTTGGGGGCTCACATTTTATGTCTCCACAAGAGTCAGCAATAGTATGAATCATAAATGAAATAACATCTGATGGGTGTGACGGACTCACAATGAGATTGTTTAAAGAGACATCTTACACATCAGTTTGATTACTCATCAGCAATGACAGCCTTAACTCGTATCTCCTCAAATGTGTGTTAAGGAGTTTGCAGTGGCGGGCTTCAACTAAGGACCAATTTTTGCAGTCTTTTCAATTTTAACTACGGTATCCTCTTGTGTTGGTGCATCAGTCAGCAATGAGAAAGACCTTAACTAGAAGTTAATGAGTAAAAAATGCCAGTATACAACCCTAGGTACTTGTGTGATAAAAGCAATGCCATCCCAATTGTATCTTATGCCTGTATCCGGTCCAGCAATCTCGTGGCTCTTTATCTGGGATTCCATTTTATATCTCTGCGTGAACACACAGGAGTGTGAGTCGACTGCAGTTTTAAAAGTTCACTGTTCTATGATGTTTTTTACTCAAATTGATTTTTTTTTTTTTAAAGTCCCTGAGTCCAAAGGAAAAGTCCCTATGTTCAGAGAACACCATAGACCAATTGTTAGACCTGACAACCTTAGGGTGTTCACTCCTAACTTTTTGCCTGCCTCCCTCCACTTTTGAGATACTGTTTTGCTGGTTTTTAGACTCTGCGCACTTTACCACTGCTAACTAGTGCTAAAGTGCATATGCTCTCTCCCTTTAAACATGGTAGCATTGGATCACACCCAATTAGGCTATTTAATTTACTAATAAGTCCCTAATAGAGTGACTATATGTGCCCAGGGCCTGTAGATTGAAAGCTACTGGTGGGCCTGCAGCCCTATTTGTGCCACCCAGTTCAGTAGCCCCTTAACCTTGTCTGAAGCCTGCCATTGCAAAGCCTGTGTGTGCAGTTTCACTGCCAATTCGACTTGGCATTTTAAAGTACTTGCCAAGCCTAAAACTCCCCTTTTTCTACATATAAGTCACCCCTAAGGTGTGCCTAGGTAACCCCTAGGGCAGGGTGCAGTGTGGGTAAAAGGCAGGACATGTACCTGTGATGTTTACATGTCCTGGTAGTGTAAAACTCCTAAATTCGTTTTTACACTACTGTGAGGCCTGCTCCCTTCATAGGCTAACATTGGGGCTGCCCTCATACATTGTTTTGAGTGGTAGCTGCTGATCTGAAAGGAGTAGAAAGGTCATATTTAGTATGGCCAGAATGGTAATACAAAATCCTGCTGCCTGGTGAAGTCGGATTTAATATTACTATTTTAGAAATGCCACTTTTTGAAAGTGAGGATTTCTCTGCACTTAAATCTTTCTGTGCCTTACAATCCACGTCTGGCTGGGTTTAGTTGACAGCTCCTTGTGCATTCACTCAGACACACCCCAAACACAGGATACTCAGCCTCACTTGCATACATCTGCATTTTGAATGGGTCTTCCTTGGCTGGGTGGGTGGACGGCTTACTCTCACACAAAGGACTGCCACACCCCTTACTGGGACCCTGGCAGACAGGATTGAACTGAAAGGGGACCTGGTGCACTTCTAAACCACTCTTTGAAGTCTCCCCCACTTCAAAGGCACATTTGGGTATAAAAACAGGGCCTCTGCCCTACCACCTCAGACGCTTCCTGGAGAAGAAACCTGAACCGGAACCTGCACCCTGACAAGAACAACTGATGGCTGCCTAAAGGACTAACCTGACTGCTTTCTGAAGAAGACTGCTGCCTTGCTGTCTCACTGCTCTCTTGCCTTGCTGCAGAAGTGCTTGGATAGAGCTTGCCTCCTGTTCCCTGAAGTCTCAGGACCAAAAAGACTTCTCTCCTGCAGCTGAAATCCCCGTACGGTGAAAATTCGACGCACTACCTGCCAAGAACGACACACAGCCTGCTTGCGGTGAAAATTTCAATGCACGCCGAGTCTGGAACGTAGCAGCCTGACTTCGCAAACAGAAGATTGATGCAGTGCCAGTGACGCGATCGTAACTTCAACGCACAGCCCTACTGGGTCGACACAAGCTGACTCAGAACGATGCCGCCCTACGTCCTGAGAGGAATCGACGCACCACCTGCCATGCGGAAGAAAATTCCACGCATCGCCAACCGGAATCGACGTAGCCGCTGTGACATCGCTCAGTAAGTCCAGGATTCCACGCATCGTCTATCTGAAAACCCTGTAACCCGAAGAGGACCCAAGTCTTTGCGCCGGAAATCGACGCAACGTCTTCCCAGCGTGGAAAATAACAATGCAGGTCCTTGTGCAAAGGGGTAGAACCGAAGCACACTCACCGTTTTCCACGCACCTCCTCCTCTGTGGCCCCTTGCGTGGATTTTTCAACGCAAACCAGGTACTTTGCCCTGCAAGAGACACTTGTTGTTTCTAGGAGAACTTAAGACACTTTTTATTGCTTTTACAGTAATCTTTTAACTCTAAAGACACTTGATATCACTTTTAGTGATATCCCTACATTTGCTTATTTCATCTTTAATCGTTTTGACCTGCATTTATTCAGATAAATATTATATATTTTTCTAAACACAGTGTGGTGTATTTTTGCGGTGTTATGTTGTGGTATTGTATGATTTACTGCACAAATACTTTACACATTGCCTTCTAAGTTAAGCCTGACTGCTCAATGCCAAGCTACCAGAGGGTGGGCACAGAATAATCTGGATTGTGTGTGATTTACCCTGACTAGAGTGAGGGTACTTGCTTCGGGGGTAACCTGACTGCCAACCAAAGACCCCATTTCTAACACCAATTAACTTTGTAAACTATGAATGTGTCTCTAACCACTATTAGGGATCAGATACTTTTTGTGTGATCACTTGAGTTGGGGAGGGTGCATCTGAATCCCCTGCCAATTTTCTCATATGCGTTTGATGTCTTTGCATGAGTCAGAAATGTCAGGACCTTTTACTAGGACACAAATGAATGTGAAACGATGAACTATTGCAAGAGCCTTAACTAGGATACAACTTTCTGTCTGTACATGAGTCAGGCATTCTAAGGCCATTAATTAGGACACTATCGAATGAGAATACAGAAACCAGATAGTGCACTAGACTTCCCCGACTAGAGTGCAATATTGTCTCAAGTGAGGAGACTGCAAAGTCGAATCTTTTATTAAGATTAGTGGTGAGAGAAATTTGCGTAATTTCCTTTTGTGCAATTGAGGAAAATGTAAGAAAATGTATGCGAAATGCAAACATGGCATATTGCGCGACTTTTTTTTGTAGCATGAACTGTGTCTTCATGTACAAAATTTACACGAAGACTCGTTTTGTGCTAAACAAATAGTGCAGAGACAGAGGCGCTGCTCACAAGTGCCATTCTGGTTCTGTGCATTGATGTTATTCCAGCGCTCTTGCCATAGGATTAATTTACCAGAGCGAAACACAATCATGCCATGTGGCAAAATGCCATAATTTCACAAAAAAGCATAATGTGAAATTTCGGAAATTACACAGATTGTCAAAATAATTTCGCCTGGGACTAATTAAGACACGAATAAATGAGAAAGTATGAAACAGCAATTACCACTGTATTAACTAGCTTACAATATTAAGTATGAATGAGTCAGTAATCTCAGAGCAATTAATCAGGACACACTCCAGTGGGAATGTATGAACCAGTTAGTGCATGATACTTCCTTAAATAGGATACAATGTATAGACTTTGTATGACTCAGCAGTGCCGGAGCCCTTAATCAGGACACCAGTGAAAGAGGTTGCAAGAACCAGAAGCTACATGTGCCTTTTCTAGTACACAGTGGTTTGTCTATGGGTGTATCGGCAATGCCTGCATCTTTAATACTGAGTGTTATGTTACCTTTCAACTAATCTGCATTGTCAGACACCTAACACACCTCATTCCTGTACTCTGGCTAGCAAGGACAGGAGCTACCAGTTACTTAAAATTGTTGAACATTCAGCCTACGAAAAAGTTGATTCTACTAAAAGTGGCAAAGTTCTTACCGAGTGTCCTGATGACAGAACACCACTAAGAAGCATTATGGAGGTGGTTCATCAGCCCCTCTGGCAGCCGTACAATAAGAGCCCCGCCAGGAGTGTGCTGGACCCCCAAGGTGCTGCGCGGCTTCAAGCAAGCTGATTTTTGCATTTAGATTTTGAAGCCATTGGTGACAGGAGGGCGGACAGGATGAATAATGTATCACTTCATTGTCTCCTGCTTGACATCCCTGGCTTGGATGGGGCCGGGAAGCGCAGTGATTTTTAGCATTTAATGCATCCCTCCTACATTATGAGCGGAGGAGTCATACATCATCACTTGAAGGCTCTCTTACTTCAACCCAAGCATTAGCTGACACAGGTGCTTGCACTGTCGGCTTGAGGCTAAAAGCCCTACGCACTGTTCCAGTGGGAAGTGCGGGTGAGGTGAGGTTGCGGAGGTGAGTTGAACTTAAAATAAGAGTCACATCCTGTTTTGGCAAACAAGGAGCACAATCCTTGGAGAAGTGTAAAATGGTGGATGGCTCAACATGCACACTCATGACACGCGGCCCTCCAGGGATCTCCAACCAACCCCCCTGTCATACACTATCTGGAGTCACTTGTTGGAGATTACAAGCTGCAGTGTATTAGTCATAAGCCACTTTCAGCTGCTCACAGGTGGCACAAAAATTATATTTATTATTGCACTATCACAAATAAATATAAAGAAGAGTGTTGCATTGCTGTCGAAGTATGTGTTGGCAAGCTGGGCTTGGAGTGAGCTCTTTCAGATTCAAGGCTTAACTTGCCAACCATTTGCACAGGGTTGGAGTGGTTTGTAGAGTAGTCTGTCAGTGCCCAAAGGTCTGGTCTCACGGATTGGTAAGGGGGCTGTTTTTTGGTTGTTTCTGGGCTTTTTTTTATAGTCTTCTGGGTGGGTTATTACAGCTGCTGTGTATGCTTGGTCTTTGATATTACCAGAAGAAGAAGCATCAGGAAATTGACGCTGGTACTGTCCGAGATCTCAGCCTACGAAATTCATCTTCTTCAAAGGTTTCCTGCTGGTGGAAAAGTTGTGGCATTTTGACAGGAAATATTTCCAGCTGGATAGAGAAAATCAGATGCCCAGCCCGGCAGCTGGCCACAGGGCCAGCTTTTGGCATGAGCGAGCTGGGCCAAGGGTGTCAATCTTCAGAGGGGCTCACGGAGCTCTTCCTCTGCATTAAGATCCTGCGCGCAGCAACTTCACTAGTGTACTTTGGCTGTAGCGATTTTATTTAAAGTTGTTCTAATCATTTTTAATGTGTCACAGTTGCTGTATTTAACACTTTATCAGCCCATTTTTGTGCCCTCCCATCTATCTTTTACCCCCAGGTGCCATACACAAACACCCCTAACCTACCCCAAAAAAACAACTTGGCACCAGCATTGGCGGAGCGAATCTGGGGGCCACTCAGGTGAGATGGGCGAGGTGCAAGATGTTTGAGCACAGAGTCAAGTTGCTACTTTGATGTATTCAGCCAGGAACTAACCTGTGGAAAGTAGCCCCTGCTGACCCATTTCACATTAACAGCAGCGATGGCCACACTTTTATTTCTGTCCAGGATGCACTCTGAGCACTAGCCGGCACTGACTGGCCATCAGGTTATGTTTGGGAATGGGAGATGGGTTGTAGTCAAACTGCAATATTGAGCATTTGGGACAAAGGACACCGGCAGAAGGCACGAGCTCATGTGAGAAAATGTAATATGTGTGAAAGTAGAGGGGGAAAAAAATAAAAACCTTACAATTCCCAAAGACTCCACAGGTTTTATAATAGTTATGGCCAATGACTCTTTACTTGTCTTCAAAAGCCTATTTGTGTTTCCACCAGAGGCATGTAAACACCAAAAAGTTACAGAAGTACCAAAATAATATGAAAGGAAACTAGGAACCGTCAGTTTGCACCATTCAATCTCACGTGAGGAGAACAAAATGTAAGTTGTGTATAGAAGATTACTGTGTAAATTCATTCTGGGCCCCCTTCAATGAGCCACTTCAACTCATCTAATAAGACATGTTTGAGAACAGCAGCCACCAGAGCAGATCCGACATGACACTAGGCAGGCGTACCTCTTGCACAAAAGATCTCACTTGCACAAAATATCTTTTGTCCTTAGTGCGAAGAAGTAAACTTACAGTGGCTGGGACAGGACGCTCTTCTGATGAACAGGGCAGCTCAGAAGACCACTGCCTCAGCAATGCTGCAATTACTTTATCCTTCACCCTTTAACAGGCAAAAATAAGCCAAGATGTAGGAACTATGAGATGAACTTCGGTAGAGCTCTCTGAATTCTCCACGTGGGGACCTGACAATTCATTTTGTGTCATCTCTCAAAGCAAATGCTAGCAGAGGTATCTTGACTTTTCAAATCAGGAAGTTCTCAGCTCTATTTTGAGCAGTCTCTTCATAGGAAAATAATTGGAGTGTGTTTACTGGGATACTGGCAGAATAATGGTAACCAGGGATGAAGGGGCTTTAGGAGCACTCCATCTTTACTATACTTTTGATCCCTCAATGTACCTTATAATTTTGTTATTCTGTGTGCGAAAGTCAAGGGCCTCGGTGCGCTGCAGCCAAGGCTATGTACACGGAATACTAATGGAAATTTGTTCTGCAAATCAGTGCTGTGTGCAGACTTCTAAAATTAGTGGTGTTTACTCCAATGAAGGTTTATATGAAAATAAATGCAAAGTGGTTAAACTTGATTCACTTTATCAGTGAATAACAGTCACTTTTGAGGCAACTGATTTAATGTTGTTGCATAGCAAACCAAAATGGTGATATCAGCACCTTGTACTTTATGCTCACCTATTACAACACCAACACCTGGCATAATGTGTCACATGACCTACATCAAGTATATATGGAATGCTTAGGGCCTAATCATCTTTTTTATGACAGTGTTATCTAGCAGAGCTCTAGGACTGTTGAATTGCTAATAACATTTCAGGATGTCCAGCTGAGGTAAATGTACACTCATTGATGCTAATGAAACAAATTTACCTTGTCAGTGCCTAAATGGAAAATCTGGCATGGACCCACCTATCTTTGGCCATGGATGAGCATAATTGTACAATCTTCTGGTCACTGATACAATTGAAGCTGGTAGTACCCACATACAGAGCCAAGCAGTTTCCGTCATGAAGCTGTCCAAAATCATGAAGGTGACTTTAACCCCAGTGTTCAAGACCCAGAATGCTTACCACTGTGGGGTCAAAAATCATTACTGCTTGAAAATCATTAATGTTTAATATAAGAATGGGCAGCATCAACACAAAGCTAATGCCTCAAAATACTTCCTGGAGACTCCAACAGATTTGCACCATTGGGTCTTCAAAAACTGCTTATTGCTTACAGGTGACATGTTAGTGGCTCTTTCTCTTTCAGTAGTGCCAGGCAGATAACATTGATTTTAAATATTGAAATGACAGCATTTTATTACCTAGAACTAATTGACATACCCAATGTATCTCTTTGGCTCTCCATTTCTTCCAGCAAATAATATTAATTGGAATCCTATTTTGAATCCATTAAAAAAGTTGACAGTTATTGTTGTTGTTCAGAAAGAACATCTATTACTAGTAGTTTCACCAAAGAAGAACAATGACTAACAGTAGGAGATAATATGGATCTAAGTCTTTGTGATGTGTGACTTCTTTAAAAGAAAGTATGCATTTTTGTCTTTTCCATATACTTATGAGTTTTATCATTAATCTCCGAAGCAAATACCAAACTTGTGTTGAACCAAAGTAGAGTGACATTTAATACAAATCTGCAAAAGTAACCCCCACCATTAGATTTCAACAGCTTGAGTTTCTTCACATAAATGCTTGTTCTCCTTTTCTTCAACAAAAATTGAACTAATATTACAACGATCTTTCTGATGAGGTGTTTAGGAAATCTAATTGATATCATTGATAAAGAAAATTTATAAATTGAAAGCAACACCTTTTTAGTGCACCACTATGACACAAAGGTGATCATCCCTCTGCTAAAACTGTAATCATAATTACAATCACATCTATCTTATATTTAACTTTCATGCTATTAGAACTGGAGTTCAAGGTAAACACATTTAATCCTACAAATATTTTATGCAAACGTTTGTGTGTTTGAAATTTTTCCTCAAAACATTTTCAACATTTATCTTATAGCCTGACATCTTGAAAAAAAGCTCTTCGAGTTCCCTAAGGAATGTTATGTCATCTCAGGATTGGAAATATATAGCTTTATCTATCAACCTAGGCTTGGGAATTCACTTCTTTATCTGCAAACGTAAACCTTGACGTAGAAGTAGACTTTCTTATTCTTTCCAAAAATGATTCCAAAGCCAAAATAAATAGTAAAGTGGAGAAATGACAACTCTGTCTTAGGACCCTCACAAAGGAAAAGTATGGCGAATATAGAGTGTTCACAAAAAAACTGTAGAGAACTGTACAACGTAGAAATTAATTTTAAATCTTTTTGGTCCAAACCATGACATCCTAGATGATCAACGTAGTAATGAATTTTAAATATTTTGGACAAAATCCATGACATGCTAGGACTTTTATCATACTATTCCATGTAACCTGATGAAAAGCGTTTTCTGCATCTAATGGAATAGCAGCCTATGATCATTTATATTGAGAAAAACCACGAAGGGCGTTTAAGAAAGTCTTAGAATTATTAGAAATAAACTGCCCCTTTTTGAATTTTGTCTCTTCTTAACTAATCAAATCGACAAAAACCATTCAATATGCATACTCAAAATGTTTGTACAAATCTTATATTCGAAAGTTCTGAGAGAAATAAGCCTTACAATTTTGTATAATCAAGAGTTTTTATTTTGTCTGGCAATCAGACAAACCTCTACCTTTTAAAATGCACCTTCAGCTTTATCATTGGGGACAAAGTATAGCAATGACAATTTAGGAATTGGAAGCTTTGCAAATTGCAGGACAAACTCAGCAAATGAGGCATAGGTCCTGATGCTTTGCCTTCAGTGGGTTTATTAAGTGTTACATAAATATTTTTCTTATCTATACTATTTTCTAAGGTAACATTTATCTTACTTTTTCTGTTCTTGTAGCAGAAGGACATACATTTGTAATAGTGTATCCTAAGGAATACTATCTTGAGTATATACCTTTCTGTGGTAATCGGCAAAACATTATGGGCCTCATTATGACATTGGCGGACAGAAAAGCCCATCTGCTAAAGTTCCGACGGGGAGATTGCCGCCAGTGTGGCAGCCTCACAGCCGGGCCCATCACGTGTTTCCCGCTGGGTCAACGGGAGGAACCTCAGTTTCCACCCGTTGGCCCAGCGGGAAACTGCCTATAGCATTGTCTCCGGCTCGTAATAGAGCCGGTGGCAATTCTGTAGTGCATAGGATACACCAGCCTATTCATGCTGGTGTTACTGGTATGAAATTGCTGGTGGAGAAGGGGATCATAATTCCCAGGGCAGCACAGCCCTGGTGGATGAGGACCGCCAGACCGCCAGGAAGACCAATCCTGGCAGTGCTGGTGGTCTGCACCATGGTCATGATGTGGCGGTCGGACCGCTACATTGGTGACGGTCTTACCACCATCGCAAGTCTGGCAGTCAGTAGACCGCCAGACTCATAATGATACCCTATATGTCTTTATCCTTAAAAGCGTTCTTCTCTTCTTGTCAATTATATTTTAACAAGTAATCATACTTTTGTAATTTAAGGAAATTAGTTAACAACTTCCTTGAATTATTTTGAATTCTAGGAAATATAGCATTAACCAACAAAAAAAATTGCATGCACTTTAAATAGACTTTCATTAAATTCCATTTTCGCTCTTATTAATGAATCAGATATTATTTGCTTTGAGAAGTGTAAAAAGTATTATTAAGATTCTTTTATCTTGCCTTTAAGAAACATAATTAATTGTAAACACCCTGGCCATAGGTTAAAAGAGTCCCGTTTTATGTTGATAGTACAGGCCTGTGAGTTATTGAACGAAGCAATTCAAGAAAAAAAGCGTTCAAGTTTGTTGATTAGAAACTTTACCTTTTGGAGATAAATTATTAAAGCATCATCTGGTAAGGTGTAAATGATCAGGTAATATTTACTGAATAAACTACAATCTTATCTTAACTGTGAGTTATTTTTTGCAGAGAAGAACAGATATTTGCTTAAATAAAAATTATAAAATTCTCCAAGAGCCTATTAATTCTATTTAGGAACATTTTATTTTGAATATATTACTACATTACATTAGAAACATATCTATCCTTAGAGTGTCTATCAATAAATGAGTCTATTGATCAATTGTAACTGCCACCCAAAAGAAAATTGTCTTAAGGATAAACGTAATGAAAGCTGAGACTGCACTGAACACCATAGAGACAAGCCATTTGTAAAACGAAAATCTGATAAAAATTCAAATGTTGTATTGAGTTAAACATTAAGTGTCTAAATACTTTGGCCTGGGTGCTGTGCTGAGGGTCCCTCTGGAGCTCAGGACCCATCCACATTGCTGAGGCTATGGGGGCGTTTGTTATGCTGGACAGACAGACAAGGCTCGATCAAGCCAAATCTATCACTTTTGGAGCACAGTCTTGAATTAAGGGATTGAAATTCCTTCTTTCCTTCCTTCTTCCTACTTTCATGCTAGAAACATCTTGTGAAAAGAAGTCGTTTTAGCTAGACCATAGCATCTGGTTCCTTTCCCTTTCCTTTGCAAAACAACCTTCATCAAATATGTAAACTGAAGGAAAAAATAATGATGTTCCTAGAACTGGAGTTTTTGTCAGAAGAGAATTTCCTGTGATCTATCCTCTGACCCATCTATATTGAGATTTGAAGAGTCTGACAAGCCATCTATTTACATTTTACGGTTAAAAATGATGCTAGATCAGAACCTTCAGCTTCCTTAGATTGTTTCTTCTATTCAAGTTTTCCAAATCTTCTGTTTGACATTTAAGGAAATGAATTTCTGTAGACATAGCTTGACTTTCCTTATCACATTTTGCTTCTTACTAATCCTGTGTTCAACCTCTGTATCCCTCTTGTCCGGGCTTGGCAACGTCTCTTCAATTCTGCCCAATATGTTATTTGCCTCCACTATATAATATTTATTCATTTTTATCTCTTCAGTTTGGTCTTTTGATGTTATTGGAGGTGCAATTAGATGGTGCTGCAGGATCCTTCTTGAGATATTTATTGGAAAGAGTCCTGTTTTCTTTCTGAGCTGTCCCAATTGAAAAAAAAATGAAATACCAAGCCTGAATGTATTTGAACACCTTACATCCATTTACCTGCTCCAAGATACGGTTTTCTGTGTTACTACCAAATTATGTTTTTTTTATTTGAGGAGACAGCTGCAAGACGTTTAAAATAGAAGAAAGTGTTATTGGTAGTATGTTTAACTTTGAAGATCTTTATGGATTTTTTTTTTAATCTACAGTATATAAAAAAATGCTGCTTACTTGATATCTACCATGATGCACATCTTTTGTTCCAAAAATGAATTCACGGCAATGCATGGTTATGAAAATCAACAACCTGGTATCTGTGGTCAAATGAATAAAGGTACTCACAGACTAGTCCACTTTGTGAAGGCTTGCATATCCTTACTTGCTATTTTCTAAAGGCAAGAGTCGCAGGGAAGTCCGGTGGGAGATGATCCCTCCACAAGCTGTCCACACTCCAGACGTTCTTCAGCTGGCATGTGTTTCTCAAAATGGTGGGCACAGTTTAGGTATGCTAAGGAAGACAAACGCATCTTGTAAAATTACATTTCGAGATCATAGATCTCTTGAGAAAAAAAATATATATATACCTCAATCCTTCCCAGGCAAGCACCTGCTCCTCACCTTTCCATGTCAACGTTGTCAAATGAAGTCAGCACCATCCATTGAGTTGTTGAGAAACACTGCGGAGCCTCAAAGATGAATGGCCTTATTCCACAGCTTCAAGCTATGATGACCTGGAGAGCTTACCATGCTTTTAGCTGAAGAAAGCCCATTTTGACCCTTTCAGCACTGTTACGTTATGGTATGGATTTTTTTAATATCATAGAAAACATTCTGTGCTCTATTGTGTTACTTTGCTTTATGTTATGCGCCTACATTTGTACAGTGCACATCTGCCTTTTGTACTTGGTGCAAACATTCAAGCTATTAAAATAGAGTAGCTCAAGTTTGCTAAACTTAGTCACAGGCTGGCATAAAGACTAAGGGCCTGCCTTAGAGTTTGGTGGACGAGTTACTCCATCTCATACATGACAGATATACCGTCCACCCTATTACAATTTCCGTAGGCTTTAATGGAATTATAATATGCGGACGTGATACCTTTCAGATTTTGGATGGAGTAATTCCATTTGCCAAACTCTAAATCTGGCTCAAAATTATTTAGTGGTATTACTGAATCACTTGGCTACGTCATCATCTGGGATTCTCAATTTATTCTTAGGTCCACCTTACCAAGATCAACCTTTAACCTGTTGTCCTCCATCAAAAGAGCCTCTGCAGATCTTAAAGCAATATTTAATGCCTATCTTGTAGCCTGCAAGTTGTGCAGGTAGCAAAGCATTAAAGGATTTTAAGCCTTGGAAACATGTGTCAAAACCAGACCGTAGTCTTTGTTTTTCGTGATACTCACAAAGAATAGCTAGAACAGAGCCGCAGAAAGGGGAGCATTACTAATCATTAGCCGTGTGCAAGTCTGAATTGTATGAGGGTTCTTTTTCTGTCACTTGTGGATGTGTGTGTTCTTGATTTGGGATCATTCATGAGGCTACTTCACAGCACTATTAAAGAATAGACGCCTGGTATTTATTATTCAAAATATCTGTCCCCTGCTGGTACTGTGGCCCCTGTGGCATCGCTGTACCTGCTTTATTGCATGCCCGAGCAATTCAAGCATCCAAGAGAGTGGATGAAAAATGTGAATGTCACAGTTGGATGTAATATCGTCTGTGCTGCTCAGTCTGCCTCTTACAGTCTCGTAATTAACTTTGGAATTTGTCTGCATCATTCGGACCAGGGCTTCTATGACTAGCGCTATGTTCGCTATTTGCAAACCTCTCAGCTCTTTGTTTATCGCCTCCTCTACTGTTGGACTCCTCAAGTACTCCTTACTTGTGAAGTTCTATTATGATGTCTGGGTATACGAAAGCCTTAAGAGTATCACTAGCCTCATGTAAAACGCAAATAAACAGATACAAATATACATGCATAGACTTGCTTTGGTCAGCCTCTTGATCCACTCTTCTGTTTAAGTGTCAGGCACATTTTGCTTATGCCCACCACAGCACACTGTGTGAAGCAACAGGTCGCCCCACTTCAGCTATTGGCTTTCTTTCACCAGGAGTGACTGTATTTTTCCTTGTCATATGTGCACATTCACCTAAAAAGAGCTGGCGAGCCAATACTTTACTTTGTCAATGTTTTTTAGTCATCTATTTGTGTTTAAACTATATATCAAGGTTACAGTAATTCAATGGGAATAGTGACTTTTATTTCAGTGGCGGCTGCTACCAGGCAGGGCTGCTAGGGCAGAACAGGGGTGGGGGGTGAATAATTTAAAAAAATTGCACTTACCTACCACCTCGCCTCTGCTGCTCCCGCCGCCTCAGTGCTTGCTTTGCTCCCCACCCAATCCAGAGGCTTCTCTCATGCTGTTACACAGCATGGAGAGAAGCGCTGGGATTGGCCTGTGCAGGCTGAAATGCCTCTCAGGGAGGGAGTGGGAGTCGGCACTTGGTCTCCACCTGGCTGTCGAATACAGCTCGGGTGGAGAGTTCTAATTCCATGTGAGTTTGGCCAGCCTCAGATGGCCAACCAAACTGACATGCGCACTTAGAGTGCACCACTACTCTGCCTCCCTCCTGACATGGAGCATGCCGGCCCCACCCCACCCTAGACAGCAGAAAAATAAAATGATAATTCTGTATTATCACTTTATTTTTCTGCTGCCTTATTAGCAGTGGGGCAGCACTCCTCTGCCATAGCGGATGGGCCGCCACTGTTTTTGTGCCAAGAATCACATTTTCCTGTGATGTGCATTAAAATTAAAAGGGGTTTCTACGCCTGCTTGAATTACATCTGCCTGCTACTGTTCTTAGTATTTTTTTATTTTTTTATTGTGATATTGTATGCAAAAGGTAGCCCCGTTTGGGTGGGAGCACGTTGTGTTCCTTCTAGCTGGCACTTGTAGAGCACCCCTTACCTGAGTGCCTTCTGGAAGCCGTTTCGTGCATTATCTACACTCACTAGAGTTACATGTGTTGGCTGTCTATTAACCACGGTGAGGGGGGTGAGGTACTCCAGGTCCCTCTGTTGGCAATCCAAACATTTCAGTAGTATATCACATCCTAAAACCGGACTAATATCTAGGATCGGGGCGGTGAAAGTTGCCAAAGCTGCAGATTCACAACTTTGCAAATTATTTTTGTTTAACTGTGCAGCTGGCGCTTTGAGGTTGGCAGAGCTGTACTTCTGGACGCACGTCTCTGCCATCAATATTTCACCCATATTGGTTCTGATATCCAGCTGCAGGGTCGGATTCATTTTGTTTCTCTTGAACTATATACTTCGCAGAATGCGAGATTAACCAAATATACATATAACCCTGATCTAAAGGATATTCCATACACCGTGTATGTGATATAAAAAGAGCGTGACCAAGATGGCACGTAGCGTGGGAAAGGGTTGCAACCTGGACTCACAACCGTTGTATCACAAGACTAGCATTAAACAGACTCGAAGTAGATTTCAGAAACAGCGATGAAGCCCATAATAATTGTATTTAGCAGCAAATATAACCCGTAGATAGTGAAAAACGTGGAATTAACCTACTATCGATTCCTGTTGGTGACCCGGAAGAAGCGCGCCTCTTAATTGGCTGCGCGGGGCAGTTTGCAGGGATGCTGCGTGCGAGACACTGGGTAGAGGGGGACCAACCGTGCGGTTCTGCAGCGGGGGGGGGGAACACCCGGTCTAAGCAGACACACCAGCTCGCGTCGCTGTCTACTAAAATAGATCTGGATGCCTGCGCAATTATCATTTTTAACTACATTGTGCTAAATGATGGCACAGATTGCACCGAGGAGATATGTTGGGTAGTCGGAGCCGGAAGCAGCCCGCCTCCCCTGTTTTCTCTATTTTAGTGCCTGGTATCCGAGCTGTGCCGCCCGCAGGGACCATGTGCAGAACTGCAGCGTCAATTTAATAAAAGCTGAACAGGGCGCTCCTGCATACTGCACCCCCCCCCGCCCAGCTTCTGCTGTCTTAACCCTTTGCCTCCCGCCGCAGCAGGTTTGCTGGCAAACACAACAGGCCCCTGCTTGGACAGGGCGAGCAGCATGTCAGGGCAGTTAATAACCGAGGTGGAATCAAGATTCGGCACATTCGCGCGTAAAGTTTAAGGTCAATTATGGCTGCGTCTGGACATTTATGGTCCTCTTTAGTATCCCTGGTGAGGCTGTAAATGTCATAACATTGATGCACCTGACCTTAAACTTCATGTGCCAGTGTAGCGAGTGTGTGTCCTTTCATACTCCTAACGAGGCCCCGGAAACAAGAGCGCGCAGTCGTGGTGGAAGCGCGCAACATGGCCAAACCCCACTTGGGTTGTAGAGTAGAGGTGGGGCCCAAGCGTAGCTAAGGATAGTGATCCGTGCATAGAAGGGTCTTTCCGTTAGTTAGAATAAAAACAATGACAACAACAAGAATGACCCCAATAATAGTAATAACAAGAAAAATAACATTTCTACAAAGCTTGCCACATAACTAATTGGCTTTCGACTCCTATGTTATTACCACCCAACAAAAGCTGTATTATTACCCATCTGAAAGCCTTGTACGTCTTGCCGAGTCAGATCAGTATCCTTGAGTCTATACAGAGGAAACTCATTCCTCAATGCAATTTAATGTTTCTTTGCGTTTGGAGTTTCAAGCATGCTGCCTGTCGGATACCTTTGCCTTAACTGTGGGAGATGCTTGGAAGAGAAGGTGTGGGGCGTTTGCCCAGTATGTAGGTCTGGAATGCTTTTGGCCAACAAGTACCAGGCTCCTGGAGTTCCAAGTGGCTCTGGACAGCTATTAGAAAGATTTGTTGCTGCAGTGAAGGTCAACTTTAGCTTTCCCTTTTTTAAGTCGAGTCTGCCAGAGAACACACGTGACACACAAGACCCTTGCTTTCCATTGGGTTGGCTTTATTGTCACTTTCATTTGCTTGCTTCTTCTTTGATTACTTGCCTTCCTCTTCTTCTGTTTTTCAGTCCCTTGGAGAATAGCCTCTTTATGTTCCTTTTGACTGGCTCACAGTATCCTCACATTTAAGGAGCTTTTTTTTTTTTCTTTTTCATTCAGCACTCCGTGACAGTGCATGTGTTTGCTAGCTCTCTCCCTTTTGTGCTGCTTCACATCTGGCGCACCTCTCCTCTGTGCTGTGTTGCTCCTCTCACAACCTCCTGCTTGTCTATAAAAGCACAACAGGGATATTGTTGCTGGGTTATGTCTGAAGAACTGTCTTTAAGGTTGATTTTGTATTATTTCCTGAACTCATGTATTGAGTGAAAGTACACGCTATAACAAACAAAGGCTTTTATGGGTGGAGTAACATCTGCTGAACTCACTCTGCTGACATGTGAGACAGAAAGTGTACCTAGCATGACACTTCTACTAATTGCCCATAAATGTGCTCCCTTGACTAGTGCATAGGAGAAAATGACTGAATCGTGTGGAAAGTAAATGAGCCCTTGAGAAGCATTTCCCCTTGCATTTTGACACTGCCTTAATCTTTGTAATTTCTGATCGGAGTCAAAAGTATTTGAAAAATAAACCATGCCATTTAAAAATATTGAAAACATTGGATTTAATATTCAATTTTGAGATATCATAAGATAAGTGTTTGCTTCTCTTTCAGTTCAGTTTTTTCTTTTACTTCTTTTAAACAATGTTTTACAGAGAAATATTTGAAAAGCCAACAGCTTGGCACTCGCGTTATGAAACTAAGACCTTTGGCTTTGCCAGTGCTTGTTTATTTTAATCTTCACCAGCTTTGCACCAAACACTGCTCACAACCTTCATACACAAAACTGTGAACCTGGTAGTCACTTGATTTTGTACACCTCTACCAGTGAGATATACAAAACTAAAGAAAAATTACAAGGAGTAATGCAAGGGGAATAAATGTTTCTCTTTCTGTCCCAGTTACCTTTGCTGGTCTAGTTTAAATGTCATTCGTGTGAGACTTTGAACTGTGCCCTCTGCCATTCAGAGCATAGCATGTGGTGCCTATGGTTAACTGTTGCCAATGATTGAATTAGTCCAAAAAGCACCAAAGAAGAGTCTCTGGAGTGGTGTTAACATGTTAACAGCAATCAGCCACCTAGGCTGCAAAATTCCATCCTGCGAAACAGTCCTGTCAGCTTATGAGGAAGGTACCGAAGCACACACTACGAAGTGTTTCCATAAACTCCTTGATAAGTGAGTATATGTAGTCACAAGATCAAGTTACTAAAATTAATCTGTTTATTCATCCAAATCTTCTATTATAATACAAAAAGCTTTATCCATAGAAGCAGCCAACACATGTTTTGTCCATAGGACTTTTTCAAGGCTATCAAATGCAAGACCAGTTGGAGATCACTTTTGGTGTCCACCATTACTGGAACTCCACGCTTATCATGGACCATGTTTAACATACAGACTTATGTACCGATAGACATTTGTATACAGCCACATCATTACAACGCATTAGGAAGGGCTGGGGTTACCTCAGTGACTTTGTAACCCTCTTGGTATTCGGTTGGCATACCCTTGTCCATGATCTCAATAATTTGTTGAAGCTTATCAGATGGTGCATCTCCAATTTGTCTTGCATTTGGAACTGTGACTTAGAAAGCATTGAAAAAGTACTGTGGACGAAACACGTATCAACTGCTTCTATGGATATAACTTTGTGTATTATAGTAGAAGATTTGGATGAATAAACAGATGAATTTTAGCAACTTGATCCTATGACCAGGTGTACTCGCTTATCAAGGAGTTTATTAAAATACTTCATAGTGTGTGCTTTCGTACCTTCCTCATAAGCTGACCGGACTGTTTCATGGGATGGAATTTTGCCCCCTGGGTGACTGATTGCTGTTACCATGGGAGCACCACTCCAGGGACTCTTCTTTGTTGCTTTTTGGACTCATTCGATCATTGTATGGATTACTGTTACCCTCATTTGCTATGGTGTTGGGATGTGCGAAAACTGAGTATAGCCACCTTTATTTTTGAGTGACTGTTTCCCCAGATTTTGGCATTAACTGCTAGATTCAGTCAGGCACAGAAGTGTTATGATTCAGACTAAGGAAGGCAATGGCTGGTTCATTTTCCAAAAAAGAGTTGAAGGCAGGGGGGACTTTGTTTTGGTTAAACATGTAAAACAGATACAGAGAGTAAAGCTAGTGCCTTCTCAATGCTTTCCCTCCAGTCTCAGAGCCTGTAATTGGTACAGACAGGCGCTGGCAGCATGGGAGCTTGTACACATAAAAAGTCCTGGAGGCCTTTCCCACTGCAGCAGTTAGAGTGTGTAAAATAAAATGCACTGTTAAATAAATCATGATTCTTTTAAATGAAGAGGATTTGGAGGAATTATGGTTGTTCAAATCCATACAGACCATAACACTGGCTAATGCATGGATGAGCTCTTCTTCGTCATTCTGTTGCAGGCAGCCGAACATGGGTCTGTCCATGAATTTTGGGCCTGATTTCAGTTTTCTTCATGGCCCAGTGCCTCACTGCTCCTTCACTGTAGCCACTATTCTGTTGAATTGAAACTGATTTATAATATTTGCACTTTAACCAAAGCTGTTAATAGACTTTACATAATATTACTGGCCAGTCGAAATAATCCCTTATATTGTCAAATCCAAAAGATGGCGGGCAAAGCTGACATGTGCGGGAGCAGAGTTTTAATTTAGAAAGACCAACAGGACTAGTAGCTTAAGAGGTGGAGTTTTGTACTGATTTAATTTTATGGTTTAAATCGTTTTATTATTTTGAGATTGAGGCAAAACAATACAATCATCACCTTGCCTACATCCACTGGCTGGCGAGAAACCATAGGGGGTGAAACATAGGGATTAACTGAAGGAACAAAGCGTGAAAAAGAGAGGAGAGACAACAAGGGAAGGGACTACCCAGCATGTACGAAGGAAGACCTTCCGAGTAGGAGGGGATGTACCACCCAAAAAGAGAAAGAAGGTGGGCAGAATGATAGTGTCTGACAGAAATTAATTTTTGGTGGGTTCGATGTGTGTGAGGCGGAGGACACGCAAGTAAGCTGGGAAAGTTAATTTCAGAAAGTTGTGGGATAAGAACTGTAAACAGGGTCCCCAGGTCCTATCAAACTGAGGCATTGTTTGTTCCACAGAGGCCATCATTAGCTTCTCCATGCTGAGAAGATCCCGTATTATCTATAGCCAATCTAAGTGAGTGTGTATGTTGGATGTACTCCAGTGAGATAATAGGACCTGCTTGGCAGCACATAGTATCAGTGTGATAGCTCACCCTCGTGCTTACTTCAAGGGGTAAATAGGTCATTCGGAAGGCCTAGCAATATGTAACTCGGTAACCTAAAAAGTTCAGTGCCGTGTATGTGATCAGTGGTCCACTAGCGTTGTAATTTTGGGCACCACCAAAGATGAGTTAAGGTCCCTTCCTGGCCACACCCCCTGCAGCAGTGTGTGTCCTTATCCTTCATCCATTGAACCATGCGTGCTGGGGTTTAATACCAATAGTGGACTAGTTTGAAGAGTGTTTCCTTGCCTGAAGCGATGCGTGCTGAGGAATGTGCTTGTTTGGAGCTGTGAGTCCATTCGTTGGTTGTGAATGTGCGCTTGCACTCCGTCTCCCAACACAGCTGGGCCGACGACTTGAGGGATGTCTGTGATGCTATAAGGAAAGCATGTATGTTAGAGAGGAGATGCTTATCGGTAGTTCTAGTGATTAGCTATTTTTCAAATGGCCGGAGAGTGCGGCTAGTATGGGGGTGGATGGAGGGTTGATTGACACAGTGGGGTATATTTAGGTATTGCCAACAGACTGGGGAAGGGACATCATAGTAGCTCTGAATGTGGGGGAATTTTGACAGCCCGTGTGGTCAAAGAAGTCGCATATTCGGTTACAGTTTGCCTGTTGCCAATGTGTAACTAGTACCCTGGCTAGTTGGAGGAAAAACCGGACTGCTGATAATCAGCGTATGTGGGGAGATGCGTGTACATAATCATTTTGGGATCTGAACCAGAGCCCAGGTCCTCATTGTGGCTCTGAGAATCAGTGAGATATACATCACAGGTGGTCAATGGTGTCTGTGGAGCCAAGCCACCTTCCAGATGTGGATCCCGGTGACTGCCTGATCAATGAAGCACCAGTGCTTCTCTGAGAGGGATATGTTCCACTCTACAACATATCACAACTGTGCATCTTGGCTAGTACGTGAGGTAGGGAAGCCCAATGCCACCCACTTTTATTGAATAAACATCCCTGTTTTTTAGCTATGCACACTTTCTTACCCACCCAGATGTAGTCCTCTATGAGATGTTGCAGTTTGTTTAGTGCTGTTAAGATAAGGTCTGCGTGACATATAACATCTTAGGTAGTAGATTCATCTTAATAGCTACAAAGTGCCTGAGCCAGGAAGGTGTATAGTGTTGCCAAGTCTGAAGGTCAGATCTTGTGCTCAGTAGAAGGGCGCCGTATTTTCTCTTCACAGTTTGCGTTGTTGTGGCAATAATTTGGAGACCCAGGAACATCATCCCTTGTGTAGCCCAGGAGAAGGGCAAGAGGCCCTGAATGATAACCTTGCCTGCTGCCGGGACTGTTAAATTAAGAATCTGTGACTTTTGGAAGTTAAATTTAAAGCCAGAAACCTTCCTAGAAGCCTCAAGTCCCTCCATTAAAGGGGGCAGGGATTTGAGGGCATGCATCAGTGCTGTCATAACATCCTCTGCATAGAAAGCCAGCATATGATCTCTCCCTCCTACGGCAATTCCCATGATTAGGGGTTTCTGGCATATAAACTCAGCTAAAAGCTCTATGTAAAGAGCAAAAAAGAAATCGAGGCAAGGGGCAACCTTGTTGTGTGCGACGGGTAATATTAAATGAAGAGGAGGCTAAGCCTTTAACTCGTACAGTCACCCTGAGATTCTTATAACTACCTCCCCCCAAGCCCGCCCTCCCAAGCACCTCGAACAGATAGGGCCAGTGCACCCGGTCAAAGGCCTTCTCACTAATAATAGTGGCAGTGCTGGGCCCCAGGAGCGCTCAGTTTTATCTAGGAGGTGACACAATCATTTCATATTATCGCTACAGTTCCTCTCAGGGATAAACCCCGCTTGGACTGGGTCTAGGAGGCCCTGCATGTAAGAAGCTAGGCGGGTAGCCAAGATAGTGGTGAAAGTCTTAACACCCACATTTCATAAGGAGATTGTCTGGTATGATGCACAATGTGCTGGGTCTTTACAGGGTCTTTACAGGGTCTTTACAGGGTTTGGGTAGGACTGTTTTGGTAGCTAGCTTCATAGTGTCGGTCAAGGTTCCTGTAAAGCTAAAAGAGTTGTATAGTCTGGAGAAGACAGGGGCCAATGAAGTGGCAAACAGCTTATAGAAGTCAGCGGTATAGCCATCTTGCCCCTGGGTTTTAACGGATGGCAAATGGGAGATGCTAGTCAACACCTTGTCAAAATGACTGTCACAGTCCAAATGGGACGCATCCTGTGGTTTTAAGCTTTCTAAGGGGGTCAGTGTCAAATATGAGCGTGCATCGTTCTCCACTACGGTATAGCGGTGTAAAGGTCAGCATAGAAGCACTCAAAAGACTGCTTGATTTGCTCCTCTATGAGGAGCTGTTCTCCTTGTGCTCCCTTTATTGCAGCCACCCTTTTTTGAACAGTTTGGGCTTGTAGCTTATGCGCCACGAGGCAGACAGATTTATTACCCCCCACATAATACTCTGTTTGGTACGCAGCAGAGTATTTTCAGCTCTATCCAGGTCCAGGGCCCTAAGTTGTTTGCGCGCTGCTGTGAGAGTGCGGTGAACCATATGTGATACTGAGTGTTTATGTGCTTCCTCAAGTTCATTCACCCGCCCTTCGAGCATGGCCTTCTTTCCCTTTCTTTCTTTCTTTAAGCATGCCGCTATCGCGATCAACCGGCCTTGAAGCACTGCTTTCATGGTGTTCCATAGAAGCGCTACAGGGGTTTTGGGGTTATTGTTGGTTGCTAGAAAAGCCTTAATTGCTTCTTTTATTTCTGCTACAGTTGCCTCATATGCTAAAAGCATGTGGTTTAGGCACCAGGTACGTGTGGAGGGGTCAGGCCAGGCAATTGTATAGTTATATGAAACACACTGCTGTCCAAGAGTGCTGCCGCTCCAATATCAACTGCTGTGGTGGATGCAAGGAGTCATGGGGTCATGAGAAAGAGATCCAATCTTGCATATGTCTGATGTGCAGCATAAAAGAAGGTATGTACCTTTTCTTTAGGGTGGCGCTTGCGCCATACATCAGTAAGCCCATAAGTGTTTAATTGCAACAAGCCCTTCTGAGAGAGTATACCTGTAAGATCTGCCTGTTGTATAGATCTATCCATGTTGGCATCAGGGACTAAATTGAAATCCCCTTCAATGAGGACCGTCTGGCCATCACTTGGCTCAGTGCATCTAGTACAAAAGCCTCCTGGTGGTCATTCAGGGAGTATATGGTAGTGCGCGTGAAAGTATATGTATGCAAGGCAATGCAAACTGATAAGAGTTTACCAGGTATTTCAGCTTGCGTCTTCACCTCCTTACCTGCAAAGTGGGAGGCAAAAAGGATTGTGACATCTGCTTTTTTCCCTGTGGTGGAAGAGAAATATTGACGGTCGAACCAACGGGCTTGCAAGCACTTCCAATCCACCTTAAGGAGATGTGTCTCCTGAAGCAGGCAAATATCGCATTTGGATTCCCGTAGCATATTCTTCAAGAGCGCTAGGCGTTTTGCTGGCGGTTTAAGGCCCCTAACATTATAACGAATTATGTGAACCATCTGTCACACTCTAAGGGAAGGCATATGTTGGGCACGGGCAATGCATGACTGTGACTCGGCTGTATATGGCCCCACCTAGTTTTGAGGTAAGGATGTCAAAGGGTAGCAGAATCGAGAGCTGAGTAGTAAAGAGAAAGAGCTGAGAAGAAACATCATCGAAAACAACAACAATCAACAGAACTGAAACTGCCACTTCCGGCTGCTGCCGTAGCCTGCTCGTGAGGGGTCCATGTTGCGGCTGCCAAAGACAATCTTACATCAGTCCACTGTGGTGGGGGGAGAGGGGGGAGTCCTGCTGCCAATGCAAACCAGGTTGGCATTTTGAGTCAGATCTCAATCCGCCTGTGGCCGCCACCATGTGGGGGATAAACTGCACCAAAAGCTAGAGGGGCCTGTGTTGTGCACTCTTTGGTAATGGTCAATCAGTCACTTCCTGAGCCAGAGGTAGTTTTTCTAGATTGGACTTGGCGGAGGAGAGCAGCACATAATTCTCGACTTTCCACATCAGTGGGTTTGGATGCTTTCACATTCTTCCTACATACGGAATGTCTAAAGCCTGCAGAGGAGGGTGACGAACCCTGAGGTGGGGAGCCAAAGGGCCCCACCACTTGCTGGTTGTCTAAATTCAGCAATGGTTTTGCTTCCTCCAAAGTGTGCACACTTCTCATCTCATTATTCCACACACATTTGAGGCAGAATGGATGCCGCCAGTGGTAGCAAATGCCTTTCTCCTTCCAGAAGTTTGTCATTGGGCGCAGCAAGCGCTGACGCTGCAGAGTGATAGGTGAAAGGTCCTGATACAATCCAAACTTGATGCTCTCAAAGTCTATTGTATTATGGCCTTGTGTGGCTGCCATAATAGTGTCTTTCTGCTGGTAATAATGGAAGCATGTTAAGATATCTTGGGGTTGACCAGGAGATTGGCTGGGTGGGCCACTCTGTGAGTACGGTCCAATCAAATATCTTGTGGGGCGAGTTTCAGCGCCACATAATGGAAGAGTCTGCAGACATAATCCTCTAGGCCTCCCACCACTACCTGCAGCAGAATGCCTCTAATGCATATGTTGGCACTCCGGAACCTGTATTCAAGGTCCTCTATTTGGTAGCGCAGCTCTTTGTTCTTATCATGCAGTTCCAAAATTTCATGACGTTGAGCATCCAGCTCCTCACCATGTGTGTCACAGGTTTGTTCAATGCGGGTAAACCTCTCTCCCAATTCGCTCATGTCTCTTGTAAGGCCTTTAATGCCTGCTGTCATCTCCTACTTAACAGTGGCAATGTCTGTATAAATGTAGCAAAATGATTCTCCAAATAAATGCGAGTGACGGGACGTTCCTCAAGGGATGAGTCAGATCCGGCCCCTCCAGCAACAGGTGGTGGCCAGGGAGATGAGTTCCTACGGTGATCCGATTTCTTTCGCTTGTTGACTTGGTGAAAACATACTGGATGGTCCCATCTTTCTTGCATGGGCCTGCCATGATTGCGTCAATGCTGAGTAGCAACTGTTCCAATTCCGTACAGTGGGTGGGACTCCCCAAAAGGGGCCCGGGAGCCATCACTCACCCCTCTACTATGACTGCCCAGGTGTTACTCCACTGGGAGGCAGCAAGTTTATTGTGGTAGGGATCCTGCAGTACCTGTGGATGGGGTAGGCCATCTGTAAAACAAGTGCAGTGCCACATTATGCCACCTTGCCAACCTTGTTGAAATAAAGAAAGGTCCCCGGCCATCAAACATCACTCAAGGGGTCCAAGGTGCACCAAGACAATTCAAACTCTACCCACTCCGGGGCTGTCTCTGGATCTGCTCATTTACACAAGCTCCGACGTGTGTCCTCACCGGCCCTGCAAACCCTTGCCTGCAATGGGCCCCATCGACCACTCCGAAGCATCGGAGAGGCACGAAGTGATGCGCCTCACTGCAGGCCCGACCAGGCTTCTCAGGTCCACTGTCGCCACCGCAGGCCAGGTATTTTACTCAGCCGTCATGGATTCACCGTACATGCCAGTGCCGCAGCGGCAGCTGTGGTGCGTCACACCCATGTCTGTAGCTGCCCATGGCTCGATCAGGGGACTGATCAGTGGTGCAGAGGGGCACCAGGTTGCAATCCTCAGCAGGAAGCAGATCCCGCTGCTGGACACCCGGCCACCGCCATCTTGTAGGCAGCCGGACCGATGGGAGCAGCTGCAAAGTGCGACCTCATCTTGAATATTTAAGCACTCTTACCTAACAGAGTTGAGTAATTCATAGTAGATGCCCACCTCCAATAGTGAATTGATACAAATCAGTTTCCTATCTTGAGCACTTGGGTACTTTATACCAGATCCCTTGCTGGATGATTTAGCAGTTTCATTTGAGATTCCCATCCTTAGGAGTGTACTGGTTCCTTGAGAGTCCTTCCTTCCTCAATATTACTTTCCCAGTCATCCAGAGTCTTCGCCCAGCACTGCAGCTTGCTTTCAGACACCTCCATTTACGAGCATTACTGCCTCAGACTTTTCAGCATGTCCTGCCAGACACTTGTCTCTTGGATACCAGTTCCCTTCTCCAGAAGGTATATTTCTTGATTCTTTCAATATCTTCTGCCAAGTCCAGTCAATTTTTCATTAGGTTCTGGCATACACATTGACCAGTAGTTAAACACAATGTAATCATAATTACTGCACTTTTAGTCCATTGTCGATCAATAAAGGCTCACTCAGGCGGAGTTATTATACACAATTGACTCAATTAATTTTGTGCTTTAATGTCTTAAATCGAGTCACTGCTTCACTTCATCCAATCCAGGAATTGAAAATGTGACAAAAGTGAGCCATCTTCTCTAATCTGGAAACACACTTGCGTCTGCTCCGCACCACAGTTCTGCGATTTCATAGTGCAGCCATCAGCAAAATTACAGAGTGCATGTGTCATTTGTTGTGTCTTTAACTGTGTCAGTCTATTACATTAAATGGGAGTATTGCACACACCCTGGCTTTCTGACAAAATGGAAATGTATTTTGGGATTTAGATGTATTTATTTTCTGTTAAAGAGACATTTGAGTAGGGTTGCAGAGGCGTACAACTTCACAAATATGGTGTACAAGGAATCCCTGCCTGATTCTTATAACGTTCCAGGCTTTCAATTTGTGAACACTCGTTGCAGTTTGCGGGTTCCTGCCAAAGGAACCCTTTGTTATTCCTGTGAAAAACCATTCCTTATGGGAGCGGTGGCTAATCCAGGTTAATGCACTCACCTACTTATGTCATCCTGGGCAATTTATTTAATCTCTGTGTGACGAGTTAGAAGATGGCTAAATGCCTTGTGGAGTTGGAGAATAGATAAATGCTTTTGCGTTATGTCAATTCAACCTTTACATCTACATTCAAATTTTAGTTTAATTTTTCATTGGAAAGTGGGCCAACCTTAGTAGTATCTGGATATTGCTAAAAAAATGCTTTCTAAAAAAAAAAAAAAAAAAAAAAAAAAAAAAAAGTTCACATATAAGCAAAATCCCACTGGAAATCAATGATTGTGGCCACAGGAGCTTTCATTCCCCTCCAGAGTCAGATCTCCACGGCAATGGTATCTGTCCTCTTTCCTTGTTAGTACTTTGAGATATTCTTCTTTTTACCGTGTTTCTGTGAAAAGGGGGCACAAGTTGTACATCAAAGCAATTCTCTTAGGACCTCAAGATGCCACCCAGAAGTAGTTCCCACAAACGAGGGCATGACATAATGCCCTTTGAGAACAGCAATGTTTGGCCTCTGTGATTTTGGACACACAGCATTTCTCTTTTGGGATTTTGTGTTCTGTGAGTAATTGCAGTGAGTCTGTGGTTCTACCCAGATTCACCAACTACCGTTGTATAATGTCTGCCGTTGACTGCAGGCAGTGGGAACCTTTTCTCATTTTTGGGAATTTAAACTTTTTTCATCATCAAACTTTTACCCAGAGCAAGAAAAAGAAAGGCAAAAGATGGAGAAAGCAGGAGTAAGAGAAAGATAGTGAAAAACTGGCCAAGGGAGGCATCAAGGATGATAAGAACCTGCAAGATTGAGATAAAGAGAATTAAATTGCAGGGGATGAAAGAAAGAGGTGAACTACAGAAGGAAGCAGCCTTGGTGTTTGGCATTCACAGCCTTTGGCACCTCCTATGGTGGACTGCTCTGAAAAATTGTGGGTACCCTAATAACAACTAATTCTTCTTCTATTATTATTATTATTATTATTATTGTTGTTGTTGTTGTTGTTGTTATTTAGCAGATTTAGCAATGGCCAAAAACTGGACAATGTTTTGGTGCCTGTCCTTGTTCCCTAAACTTAGTTCCTCCTCCAAGTTTGTGGAAACCCATTTCCATCTGTTCATTGTTACCTTTTATTGTTTTGCATTTCACCTTCTCTCAGTTGAAGGGCATTTTAAGCTTGCCCCTCAGTATTTTCCTATTGCCCCGAGTAAGTGTTTGTAAAGTGCATCTGACTGCTGGCACTCCACCATACCTGGTACAATCGTGTACTTCTGATAGGTAGGGTTTCTTCAGTAGGCAGCAACAATCTCGCTTGTCCTCTCTGCCTCTCTCACATCTGACTACAGACTGAGGTTTGGTATTTCCCTAGGGTACGGTTTATGGTTTCTCCACAAAACCTCTGTTTTCATTCACCCACATTTCCACCAGTGGTATCAAAACTTTCAATGAAGCCTGCGGTTCTGTGATTGTAGAGACATGACTGGGCTTATAAATGAGATTCACTGAACCTCCTTGAGAAGCACTTATGATACAGTGTGGCAAAACTAAAGAACATGGTGGTTGGCCCAAGCATTCAGCCCTAATAAATATTCAAGAAAATAGCTTTACAGATAAGAAACTTTCTCTGTGGTTTCCGGCCTGGTTTACACTCCTGTTCCATTATTAATTTTGACAAAAAACCCTAATAAGAGTAATTGAGAGTTTGGCGTTGTGTATAGTGTCAGAGTTCTCTAGACTGCTGAAAGTGTTTTACATTGAGGTCAATTGAGCTGCTTCAGTATTATGGTGAATCTGATACTCATTGTTGGGCCTTCTAACAATTATGTAGGGCCTGATTACAACTTTGGAGGAGGAGTTAATCCGTCCCAAAAGTGACGGTAAAGTGACGGATATAGCACCAGCTGTATTACGAGTCCATTATATCCTATGGAACTCGTAATACGGCTGGTGGTATATCTGTCACATTTGGGACGGATTAACACCTCCTCCAAAGTTGTAATCAGGCCCTTAGTCTTTATTGGTGTTTTTGGAACGGTGAGTACAAAATAGAGTATCTGTTAGTTAATCTTCCAATAGATCCTGCTGCTTGTGATCAAGTTGCCCACATATAGAGGTGCTTTAGGGAGACTGGGCTATCTTTGTCTTGGGGTTAATAGATCTAGTGACTCATGATCATGTATTTATGACCTTATAGGTGTTAGAGACACAGGGTTAGTGGTCCTCAAGAAAACCCTCTGAGTGATGCAGGCAGTAAACACTAGCTTTCATCCCAAAGAAAGCAATTTATAAGCAATGTCATTATAGGCCAACGTTACCAAAAGGACCTCATGATCTCTGAGGTCTGAATACTGGGTGAAGGCTTCTGGGCAACTGCAGGATGTCTGCATTCTCCAGCAACAAAGGTGGATTGGAGAGTAAACTCTACCAGGACCATGTTACATGGAGCTTACCGGAGGTGATGATCATGCAGGAGAAGATGGTGTGCTTATTGAGCGACTTGGCACTGTTTTACAGGATTAGATCTCACTAGCGTTTCTGTGGTCCTTGTCAGTCAGAGAAGTGTTCCACCACTTGCAAGGAGCATCAACTAGGAATTGAGGCATTAGGGCGACAAAGTTCAGCAGTGGACAAAAGATGCCTTATTTGGTCTTCTTTATCTACCTTGTTCATACCATGTGTGGAAGAAAATGAAAGGTGTGTCTGTCTTCTGAGATGCTCCTTCCAAGATGGTGGTCGATTCTGTCAGCTACCCAATCCAAGATCAAGTTATATATATTTTCCTGTGATGCCAGTTCCTGTTTGAACCAGATATAAAGGAGGAATGAACAAATGAAGGATGCACGACAGCACACGTGTTTCCTTACTTTTATTGTATTCATTGCCACTTGCTGCCATTTTTGTTTTTCAGTTTTTTGGTTATAAACATTGTTCTGGCTTGGTGATTCTCTGTCTCCTTATGTTATGGCCTGATGTGCTGCCAATCAGGAGTATCGGTTAGGTCAAGTCTTTTTCTTTTCCTTTTTTCTTTTTCGACGAATATTTGAGGCTCCAGTTTAATTCAGTGAAAGCAGGGGCCTCTGGTTGAGACCACTGGCTTCTATGCGTGGGTGGTCTGTGGGATTAGAGGCCTCCTGAATATGTCAAAGTCAGATGGGGAAAAAATGAAAAAATGCATGATGGAGCAGTAGTTATACATAGCTGAAGGTTAGCGTGAGAAGCATGCAGTTCTGAAGAGGGCTTCAACCTCCTGTGCTCTTAATCTGGCGTCTATTTTTTGGCAATTCAGTTCTCCCTGCCCTCTTTTCAGAAAGCTCACTCACTTATGAGGTCTCGGAGAAAGCCCTGCTGAGGACGTCCAGTCTCTCCTGCCACAGACGAGCCCTTTCTTTGGCAGCATGGTGGTTCCTGCCAGCCCTTCAGGAGCTCAGCACTCATTGCCAAAATGACCTTTCCACAGGAGCAAACTTTTCCCACCGCAGAAACTTTTCTGTATGACTTTCAAAGCTTGATCGGTCTATTGAAACCTTTCTTCGCTAGTTCAAAGCTTTCGCACAGAGATATTTTTTGCTTTCAGAATTGCTGAAAAGCTGCCTCTCCTTGACTTGAAACAATACAGTAGCCAAGTGAAAGACAATAGCCAAAGTTTCTTAGACTGTGCAGCGAGGAAGGAGTGGAGGATTTTCATGCTGTCACAAAAGTGTGTCATTTATCTAACCTGCATTTGTTAGTTTTTTCGAGCAGGGCTCCTAGCCAGTCTTGAAGCTTTAGATGACCAAAAAGTTGGCACAAAGTAATGTTCACATACCGAAAGTGGCCTTAATGTTGCCTTTTGAGAACCATTTGGTAATCATCTTTGCAAAAATGAAAGCAAATTTAGGCAGTGGCCCCGATAGATACTTTATTTCAGGACGACCACTGTTAGAATGTGTCATGTTGTTTTAATTCACCCTCCCGGGGTTTTCAGAAACCATACTTGATGCAAGAATCAGAAACCGTGTGTAATTGGTGTGCCACGCTTGCTTAGAACAAAGCTGATGGAGACTCCCTGGAAGTTCATCACATTAGCTTAATTGTGAAATGTAATGGAGTTATATTGGAAATGTTCTTTGAAATGAGCACTGTGGTCTTCAAACAGATGTTTCTACTCCAGTGAATATAATCGACAGTGGATTAAGCCGTGTGACTGAAACACGGACGTCAAGTCTTGCTGGAAATGTGCTGGGCTTGCCGTTCTCCCTGCGCAGATATGACTATTTCCACTTTACCCTTTTCCAAGTGAGACACTTATTTGTTCCGTGTCAGATTTCCCACAATCCCCCAGCCTTCACCTAGGCACCGCACTAAGAGGGCTTACAGTTCACCTGAGCGAATAGCTCTCGGTGCTACTGATGGGCAGCCTCCTGGTATTTATTGATGGTCTATGTTCATATTGAATCTTCTGTATCGGGGAACACACCCCGTTAATTTGCTTCACAAGGAGGGATGCCCTTGGTGTTGCTTTTTGAGAAGCCATGCCATTGTGAAACGAGATTGATGAACCTTAAGCTTGCTTTGCACTTCTAGAAAATCAAGCAACAAGCACAACTGTGTTTCTGTGCCCACTGTACAACTGTATGATCATGACACAGTAGATGTGATTTCATGTGTTAACTGGTTCGCCGTCACGGACGTAATGGTTACGTCTGGTGGCGCGGCGATCAGGCACCACGGACGTAACCATTACGTCCTGAGACAGGCCTTCGGGGGGAAGTGCTAGTGCTCCCCCAGAGGGCCTACCCCCCAGCCCCTCCGAGGACAGGGCTCGAAGGGGAATTGCTTCCCCTTCCACCCCCACCCCACCAGTGACATCTGATGATGTCAGAGTGTGATCGCGCGCTGACCTCATCAGTGGTCAACTCCCGTCACGCTGGAAGCCATGCTTCCAGCACGAACGAGGAGAAACAGATTAATTTCTCCTCGGTATGGGGGCAGGGGAGGCAGAGAGGCATGAAAAGGGAAGGAAAGGCTTTTCCTTCCCTTTTCATGTCTCTCTGAGCATGTGCTGCAGGAATGCCCACTAGACACCAGGAATGTTTGTTTACCATAGGTAAACAAAGAAGGGGAGCGACCCTTGCCCAAGGGGCCTCCCCAAGGGGTGCAATTTATTATAAAGCATTTCTGCTCCCCCGGGGTCAGATCGGCCTATATTAATTAGGCTGATCTGCCCCCCAGGGGGGGGCAGAAGCCACTAGACACCAGGGATTTTTTTATTTTATTTATATTGATAAGGGGGGCGACCCCTTAGGCAAGGGTCGCTCCCTGGGGGGGTCGGTGGGGGGGGAATGTTTTTAGGCCAATTCTGCCCCCCTTGGGGGCAGATCGGCCTATTTTTCTATTAGGCCGATCTGCTCCCAGGGGGGGCAGAAACCACTTAGGCATTAGAGTGTGTGTGTATGTGTGTGTTTTGTTTGAGGGGAAGCCCCTTGGGCAAGGGTCGCTCCCCATAGGGGCACATTACTTTTGGCCATATCTGCACCCCTTGGGAGCAGATCGGCCTATTTTTGGCAGAAAGCCCACCAGAGACCAGGGAAGATTTTGTTTTGAAAACAAGTGGGTGGGAGTATGGCCATACCCCCACCCCAAATAAATGGGGCCGAAGTTGTTCTGCCCATCAGAGGGCAGATGGGGCACTTACCCCCGATCCACACCCGGGGGGGGGGGCAGAAAGTCTACCAGATGCCAGGGAATAAAAAAAAACAATTGTGTGGTGGTGGCTACCAACCAGAATGGGCATGGTTATACCCCAACTGAAGGGGAGCGACCCCTTAGGCAAGGGTCACTCCCCAGGGGGGGGCAAATTTGTTTAAGTCATTTCTACCCTCCACCGGGGGTAGATCGGCCTATTGTTATTAGGCCGATCTGCCCTGGGGGTGGGGGGCAGAAACCTCTAGGCACCAGGGATAATTTTTTTAAAAAAATTTTTTAGGGGGGGGGGGGGGGCAAATTTATTTTTGGCCATTTCTGCTCCCCTTGGGGACAGATCAGCTTATTTCTATTAGGCTGATCTGCCCCCGGGGGGGGCAGAAACCACTTAGGCACCAGGGATTGGTGTACGTTTTCTTTAGGGGGGCAGCCCCTTGGGTAAGGGTCGCTCCCCATGGGGGCACATTACTGTTGGCCATGCCCACAGTGCCCTGCAAACCTCCAACTTTGCTGAATTACACATTTTTTCCTCCATTTTTGTGATGGAACCTTCCGGAATCTGCAGAAATCCACAAAATTCCTACCACCCAGCAATGTCTCATCCATACTGATAAAAATTCTGCCCCACTTGTCAGCCTAAAAATGTTTTTTTTCAAACTGCCCTTTTGGAACCGCTTTGGTTCCCCCTCAATTTCGACATGTCTTTGGCTCTTCCCTGTCACAGGCGCTTGGCCCGCCTACACAAGTGATTTATCATTTTTACTGGGAGACTGAGGGGAATGTTGGGTGGTAGGAAATTTGTCCCGGTGTGGTGATCCCTCACAGAAATGTGTGAAAAATGTGGGTTTTTTTTAGCTAAATTTGAGGTTTGCTGAGTGTTCTGGGTAAGAAAACACTGGGAGATCCATGCAAGTAACACCTCCCTGGACTCCCTCGGGTGTCTAGTTTTCAGAAATGTCTGGGTTTGGTAGGTTTCCCTGTATGGCTGCTGAGCCCAGGCCCTAAAACGCAGGTGCCCCCCGCAAAACCAGGTAGTTTTGTATTTGATAATTTTGATGTGTCCGGATAGTGTTTTGGGGTATTTCCTTTCGCGGCACTAGGCCTATCCACACAAGTGAGATACCATTTTTATCGGGAGACATGGGGGAACACTGGGTGGAAGGAAATTTGTGGCTCCTCTCAGATTCCAGAACTTTCTGTCACCGAAATGTGATGAAAAAAGTGTTTTGGGGCCAAATTTTGAGGTTTGCAAAGGATTCTGGGTAACAGAACCTGGTGAGAGCCCCACAAGTCACCCCATCCTGGATTCCCCTAGGTGTCTAGTTTTTAAAAATGCACAGGTTTGGTAGGTTTCCCTGGGTGCCGGCTGAGCTAGAGGCCACAATCTACAGCTAGGCACTTTGCAAAAAACATGTCAGATTTCATTGTAAAAATGCGATGTGTCCATGTTGCGTTTTCTGTCGCTAGCATTAGGCCTACACACGCAAGTGAGGTACCATTTTTATTGGGAGACTTGGGGAAAAACAGAATAGGAGAACAAGTGTTATTGCCCCTTGTCTTTCTCTACATTTTTTCCTTCCAAATGTAAGACAGTGTGTAAAAAAGACATCTATTTGAGAAATGCCCTGTAATTCACATGTTGTGCACCCCGAAATTCAGAGATGTGCAAAAAACCACCGCTTCTCGACACCTTATCTTGCGCCCATTTTGGAAATACAAAGGTTTTTTTGATACCTATTTTTCACTCTTTATATTTCAGCAAATGAATTGTATACTCGGCATAGAATGAAAACCCATTGCAAGGTGCAGCTCATTTATTGGCTCTGGATACCTAGGGTTCTTGATGAACCTACAAGCACTATATATCCCCTCAATCAGAAGAGTCCAGACGATGTAATGGTATATTGCTTTAAAAAAATCTGACATCGTAGGAAAAAGTTACAGAGTAAAACGTGGAGAAAAATTGATGTTTTTTCACCTCAATTTCAATCTTTTTTTATTTAAGCTGTTATTTTCTGTAGGAAAACCTTGAAGGATCTACACAACTTACCCCTTGCTGAATTCAGAATTTTATCTACTTTCCAGAAATGTTTAGCTTTCTGGGATCCAGTATTGGTTTCACACCCATTTCTGTCACTAACTGGAAGGAGGCTGAAAGCACAAAAAATAGTAAAAATGGGGTATGTCCCAGTAAAATGCCAAAATTGTGTTGAAAATGTTTTTTGTTTTTTTAAATTCAAATCTGCCGGCCTCTGAAAGCTGGGAAGATGGTGATTTTAGCATTGCAAACCCTTTGTTGATGCCGTTTTCAGGGGAAAAAACACAAGCCTTCTTCTGCAGCCCTTTTTCCCATTTTTAAAAAAAAAAAGAAATTTGGGCTATATTTTAGCTAATTTCTTGGTCTCCTTCAGGGAAACCCACAACGTCTGGGTACCTGTAGAATCACTAGGATGTTGGATAAAAAGGATGCAAATTTGGCCTGGGTAGCTTATGTGGACAAAAAGTTATGAGGGCCTAAGCACGAACTGCCCCAAATAGCCAAAAAAGGCTTGGCACCTGAATTGGGAAAGGCCTGGGAGCGAAGAGGTTAATTCATCATTGCATCTCATGTGTTAACCCATTATTGCATCTCTCTATACCTTGGTGTTAGGTAGTGATGTGAGTTCCAGTGTAAAAGACTTTCGATCCCGTCACCTAAATCCCTGCGGACCTATTGAAATTTGAAAAGAAGTGATGAAGGGCCAGATGTATGAATCTGGCCCATTGCGATTCGGTAATTGCGATTTTTAAGAAATCGCAATTACCGACTCGCAAAGGGCCATGTATCACATTTGCGATTCGGTAATTGCGATTTCTTAAAAATGGCAAATGCAATTACCGAATCGCAAATTGCGATACTGGCCCCATTCGCAGCTATGGGCCTGTTGGCCCATAGCTGTGAACTTTTTGCATTTCGCAAATTGCGATTTCTGAAACAGAAATCGCAATTTGGGAAAAGCAAAGGGCCAGGGTGCTGGGGGCCTAAGGCCCCCTCTCCTGCACCCCATTTTTTTTTTTGTTGCACATGTAAAGTACACACATGCCAAAAGGGCATGTGTGCTTTACATATCTAATTTAAAAATGCAGTTGTACTGCATTTTTAAATTTTGCACCAGGTTACCACCTGGTTGCAGGTCATGGTATTTTGCAAGTGCAAAATACCATTCTGCGAAAAATCTCAATTTGCGATTTTTTGCAGAATTGCTTTGCGACCTGGATTTTGCGAATCGCAAATTGCGATTCGCAAAATCCAGGTCTCAACGCAGAAAATCGCAATTTTTGCGATTTTCATTTTTTGGTCTGGAATGCAGTTGATGCATTGCCGACCCCGATTTTGCACTCGCAAACGGCCGATTTCGCTATTTGCGAGTGCAAAATCAGATGCTACATCTGGCCCGAAATTCTTTGCGATGATGCCCTTCGTCTGACTGACTGTTTTATCTACCTGTTACACCACTTTGATCTCATGCCACTTGTTACAAGATTTCAAAATGTAATTCTTCACAACTTTGCTTATTTTTCTAAAAAAGGTTGCCACTTTCACACGTGGAAAATGTTTTCCAAACAGGGGCTTTGTGCTCAAGCATGAAAGTCCCTGCTGCCACCCACACAGGCAGGTGTGCAGCTATAAAGTCTTTATGTGTTCAAGCAACTGCACTGCTCAGCGGCCATAACCGTTCTGTATAACCAAACGTCATGCCTCACCGTTCCCTAGTACCGAAATGTCATGCCTGGAGCGACACTGGGGGGAGTTGAACAGCTCAGCTCTTCAGCCATAGGCCATTATGATTCTCTGATGGCACTCGGGATTAGCACCGCAATAAATCTATTCCATGCAACTTGATGTCCCATGGGACGTCTGCCAACAGCGAATACACAGCGAGTTAATGGGAACATTAATTTCAAGTGAAGATGTGCAACTTTTCTTTTCTTTGTGGAGACCAAAATTATCTGACTGTGCCTAACTTTTCAAACAAAAGAAAAAAAGTGCACATCTCCATTGGCAACACTATTTACATGCATTTTTTTCTCAAAAGTCAACACATAAGTAAATCTAATAATCCTTCTCTGAGGGTACAAGTCCCCATCCTGGTTATGATGACTTGCTCAGCAGAGCTCTTGCTGCACACCAGCTTTTGTTACAGAAATAATCCGTCATTAGTGTGGATTAATTGTCTGGGAATGTCTGATGAGATCTATTTTTAAAAAGCAATATCTAACTAATAAATTAGCGAAGCGAGCCAGGCCTTGACCTCCCTCTAATTAATACAACATCGGTTTGGTGGGGAAGGAAAGGTCTGGGTGCGCACAGTGCTCCGAGCTCTTTCTCGCCTCTTCTCTCTTCTGGTAATCATGGGTGGTTTAAATCTTGAAATCTGGAGTATTGTTGTTACTGACGTGTGTGCTTACAATGAAAGGCTTTCCAGGCAAGGAAAACTGTGTAATGCCTATGCTTATGGTACCATCTGGACATGTAAAGGCTAAATGTTCAAAAGCACTGACTATTATTGTTTTTACATTGAGCTAGTTGGGTAAGGATATTAAAAATGTGTAAATTAAATGTATTTTTAAACATTTCTCACATCTTTGCCAATTTCATTGTTCCTGTCTATCTCTACTCATGCTGCTTTTACTGGCTTTACTTTCTCCCCATTTTACCACAATACAATGTAAGGTATTCACTTGTGGTCCTAGGAAAATCAATGTCTTCCACAAAAGAAGGAAAATACTTGTTTTACTGGTTGTTTTTCATAGATGTGTTGCCTCCTTCTCCTGAAATCCTGCTGTTTCGTTTACTTTAGTCAAGGCAAGGATATTAACTTAAGTGAGTTTCTGCCTTTCCGTACACTTGACTTGTTACTTTTTCCTATAAATACATTTCATAAATCTAGCGTTTCAAATCGAATGAGTATGTAATTTACATACTTACTGACCACTTTATACTAATTTAGTCTGTGAAATAAATCATGGGACACAACGCATTGGCCTTTAGTAATAAATGGGAAAGGAGAAAATGAGATATTCATCCAGTTACTGAATTGCACAAAGTACAGCCAGAAATCCTGAGCTCAGATACTGGTACACCATTTGACCTAAATTTGTGATGTTAGACAAGTAGTCTTACTTCACATATGCCTTATTTTAATTCAGTGTGAAATCTGAGAGCACTTTGCAGTAACTCAGTGTGTTGCTTCACATGTTACACTTGACAAATTGACATCCGTGGTTCCGTTAGCATACCATTGTTTTTTGGAAATTGGTAAGTTTCAAAGTTCATGCTTATACAATATTACTTACAACAGATGTTTATACAGGGATATAGTCTAAGGTATTTAAAGGTAACCCAGGCTTTCAAGAGATCATTTTTTAATTTGAAAGAGTTGTTACCATATCGTTACATGAGATTTGTTGTGTCTTTACATGCCATTTTGTTTATGTCCTGACTGGTGCTTTGGCTCTTACTGCCGAGCTAAAACCCATTGCTCGGCTTTGGCTAATTTGTCTTGCCTACCTATAACTTGAGATGTCCTTTCAAGACTATATTGTGTAAGGTAACATCATGAATGAGCTTGTGCTCTGTTTATTTTACAGGTGCACACGAAGGGAGAGCTGTGATCGATCGCATGAGGCCCGAAGGTTTGCCTCGGATATGAAGCAATGTGTTCGCCTAACAGTGCATCCCAACAACATATCTGTTTCGCAGTACAATGTGCTGGTAAGAAGACACATTCTCCAAGTACTATATCATGTTTAATAATTCCATTACCTGAAAATGTTTATCAGCCTTTGCACTACTGCTAGCTGACTACACACTGGGGGAGATCCGCCCATATCATCAAACAAACATTATCGAAATCTCAATGTTACAGTGACTAAAGTCTGGTACTAACAACCATCTGCTAATGCTAGCACACGCTCAGCAGACACTTTAAAAGATCACCCATCACACAGGTTAAATCACAGAACCTGTAAAGTGGCACACAGATGTTGGTGGAGTCCTCATAGGGGAGCAGTGACACATTCCGCCGGTTCTGCTCACCTTGGTCTTCTATATTAGTATTTAATATCCCCTACTCCTACAGATTCACTGGCCGTTGGTTTTTGGCTTACCAGGGCATTTTATTAGTTCTGTCCAAGACTGAAGGTCATAACCCTGTTATATTAAGCAGTATGTAAAATAAAAGCTCAGGTGGTGCAGCGTTAGGTCCTGTTTGGCCCCTTGATCACTTACTGGTTCCTCCCCATTCCCCCCTGTTGAAATAAATTAATTGTGCAGTCAATAGGTGCATGAGCCTGAAAATGGGTTATTGTCAATGAGGTTCATATCTCATCTCCCCCGTAGCACGCTGCTTAATAATTGGTTTTAAAGAAACTTGATCCTTACCCGGGGTATATATATATGTAATATATGAAAAGTAAATTGATGTGAGTCAACTCAGAGCACAATTGAGAAATTGCTACCTGTAGTCTGGAATACTGTTTCTATGAAAAATATATTCAAGCGGGGCACTTGACAAAGGACCCTTCCATGGCTGGTACAGGAAGTACATGGTGATGGGTTATTGGTTATGTGAGAAGTGTGGCACTGAACTTAGATCGTCTATATTTGGCATTTTTTTCTCCAGGGCTCTTGGCATGTGTGGAACTGTGGAACACTGTAAGGACTTAGAGACTGAGAAGTTATTTGCCCTGTTTCCAAAAGACCACATTAATGTTGGTGGTCCTACATTTACTAGTCAAATGTCAAAAGTCGAAATGGCGTGTGTTTTATTTTCCTTGATTGTTAACCTAAGTTACTCATTCCTTAATATTAATTAAGGAGTGATGTGTGACTGCTGATTTAATTTCAGCAATAGGTTTGCACTGTCTTTTCTATGATGGTTATTGACAGTTTCCCACCACCATTAAATATGATTCTGACTCAAGACCTATAGATCTTTGAGGTATTGTTGTAATACCTTCTTTTATCTTTTTATTTTATTTGTGTCCTTGGTTTACATCTGTTTCTGGACCTGAATTTTCCCTGGTCCTACACCTCTCTCGCTGGTCCTATACCTCTGGCAATGTTTAGAGGGCTAGGAGGGCCACACTAAGTCTGGCAGCTTGAATATCATGCGTGTTAGCTTCCACACTGGACTTGACATGTACAGGTGCTACCTTGCTCTAATTTCTTTAGGACAAAGTAGGCAAATGTGGTCCTAGGATACTGCCCTGACCCTAAATAATTGTTCCGTCTCCCTACTTGCTTTTCGAGCACAGAGCATGTAGTGCTTTTCATGCTAAGGATTATGATCACTGTCTTCACATGTGGTTTCCAGGGTAGACAAAACTACCTAGATTCGCTGCTCTCTACTTCATGTGTATTTGTTTTTAATTGATGGCTAAGCTTTGTGTTTAGCCATTCGTTGTTTAAAAAATACTTCTTGGCATTTATGAGGAACTACTGGAGTGGGTGTAGGTTTGACTGGCACCTCTTGCCAGCCACCATGCTCCTTTGAATCATCACCAAACAGAATTTATTGGCCTATCGGTTCTTCACCGAAAACCCCCCTCAACTGGCACAATGCTTCCTGGGGCCTTGCTGCACCCTTCCTGCAAACCTCAACATAAGCATGGCCCCTGACGTGCCCCAATCCACCCTGCCCACCTGCTCCACTGGGGTGGCTGCCCTATCTGTCATCTACCAGTGATCATGGGAGTGTGCAGACCTGCATGCAGCATTCACCTTTCCATTTCCTGTTCCAAGATGTCCAGCCCGGGAAATGAAAATTATTTTTTACCATGGATGACTACTCCTTAGAAATGGTGCAGACTGACAGAATTAACTGTAGCTCAGTCGAGAGAGGGTCCAAAATGATTTTTTCAAAACTGATTTGATTACGTCATCTTCTAAGTTCTGTACTGAGTTGTCTACAGAGGAACATAAAAATGTTTAGATGATTCATGGATCGTACAGATTATAGAAATGTGCATTTCATGTTTTAGTTAAACATAGCTTCTAAGATTGCATAGTATTAAGAAGTATATAGAAACATATGATGATATAGACAAGAAACTTCCAAATACCTCGCTAAATAAATCAGCGTTTTTTCTTTCTAACAGAACATTAAGACAGCTGCGGACGGATATATCTATTTCAGTAGAAGAGTGTGTAAGGAGTAGAATGGAAATATGATCGTACTAGAAAGGATAGCCTTCCCAGGGTGTCACAATTTCCTCCTTAGAGCAATTTTTCTTTCTCTAAACTGCAAAAATTCGCTAGTTTGTTCATGATGCTCGAAGAGACCATTTTCGGAGCTCGTTTGCCTAATGGCCTCCGCTCGCTGTAGGATTCGCACCCAGAGGGTAGGGTGCCCTGTTGGCCTGTACGCACAGCTCCAGCCTAATCTGGAAATGGGAACGAAGCCTCCCGGGGCTGCGTCAATTCAACAAGCCAGCGAAGATTACAAAGGCCCCCAGGCCAGGAAAACCTTGCATCAGAGCAAATCGAGAGCACATTAACTCATCCTTTGAGCGCAGAACTGCAGAGGGCATGCGCGGCTCCTAAATTTGCTCTGTCTTCCCCCAGGGAAGGGAGCCAAAATGCAACGTTCATTTACAAAACCTAAAACAAGGCTGTGTCTATTGTTGACAAATATTTTTCACTTTTTATTCCTTGAGTGGTATAAATTACATTTCTATTTTAATGTGTGTGCGTGTTTCTTTTTTGTTTATTACTGCACAACAATGCTGGAGCAAGTCACACTTCAAAGCAACAACATGTCCACTGATTTTTTTTAACCGAGGCCAATGCACTCTGGCTGTTGCCAATCACTGTTTCCTTTAATGGACAAATTGTGACATCTTGTTACAAATCGGAGTTGGAATTCAAAATGGACGAATTCAACGAAAGAGAAATGGCCGCAAGGGAAGCATGGCAGGAGCATTCCAAATGATTTCCACGACAAGTTAATCTTTTCAGGCACAATTTTGGCGGCTTGAAGAGAGAATGTCTGCTGATATTGATTATTCATTAGATATGTGGCAAATAATGGTTCTAAATGGATTTTTTTTATCCTTTTAGTTTCCTTGTGTGTTAGACCGGTGAGCCAAAGTAGCCTATTGGGAGATTGCATGAATTTTCAGTAGGCCACTGGATCTGAAAGGCTGGCTTTGCTACAGCCTTCCCATCCTTACAGAGTCATGAGTATGCACTCCAATTTTCTTATAAACCAGTCCACCTCTTCGCTGATGACAACAACGTTTATCACTGTCGCAGTCTAAACTTCTTATGATAAAGGCTATGCCATCCTATCAATGTCCAACTAGTTTCATCAGAGAGTGCAGTGTTAACCAGTCTATGCAAAATTTGTGTGATTTCATTGGTGGAAATTACGCGAAATATAAACAAACTGTGCAAAAATCATACTGTATTACATGAGTTGCCGGTTTTTACATTTTCAGTATTTTTTAGTGCACAATACACCCCGTGTCCATTTTTGGCACAGAGACTTACTACGGCCTGACAGAACCACAACATTGCATGTGATATGAACAATAGTCACTAGATTTCAGTTCAATTATGTTTTCCCCTTGTCCCATGATAGGAGATGTACCTGAATGAAGTTCCAACTACGCAACATGGCTTAATGCTATAATCTCTGTCATTTTGCGTATAAAGAGTAAAGCAAAATCCCAGAAATTAAGCAAGATTATGCAGGCATAAAGGAAATTTCGCCCGGCCCTATCTGCATCTGCTAAAGTATTTAGTCAACTTAATTTGTCATTTTTTCCAAGTGTGTCTAAGTCAACTAAACTCAGCCTCACTAAAACCATATTGAGAAAACGCAAAAGCCCATATTTATACTTTTTTTGTGCTGCGTTTGTTTTATTTTTTGACGCAAATGTGACGCAAACGTACAAAATATAATTGTTTTTTCTAAATTCGCGCCGCTTTTGCGCCAAAATATGACGCAAATGCGGCACAAAAAAAGCATAAATATGGGCCAAAGTACGTGGCTAGATTCAAAGGGCAGGTGGATGGAGCCAGTGACAAAGAAGATGTATTCTCAAGCAGGTGCAGAATTTGATCAGGTTTGGCGAGCTCTGGCAGAGCAGTGAAGCAAAGAATTGCGGAGTATGAGAGCGTTACAAGAGACGGAACAAAGCAGTGATTATTTCTCAGTGGTGGGGATTAGAGGCAACATGGGGAGCCCGGGGAAAAAGAGGTAGGAATTATTTAGCAGAAGATGTGCCCGAGTGCGAATACATGGGTGGATTGGAACCCAAGATAGATGTCTCAGAACAGAAATGTTAGCAAGAAGGACTACTGGCAAGAAGGACAGGACTGGTAAGACAAACACAGATTTGAGAAGCCAACAGCAATAGTGTGACTATTTGGAAGTGGAGGAATAACATCTACAGAACTATCTGTGTAATGTGTCTGGTGCTTGTTTGTCTGTTGTCTGGTGCCTGGCATGTAGCACAATTACTTCCTTGGATTCAGCCAGAAGAATCGCTTTAAAATACGAATGCATGTGGAGGCAGATTTCAGAGTCATGGGAAATTTCATTGCTGTGAAAGTGGAGCAAATGGACATTGCACATGTCATGGGGCACTTTTACTCATCTGGTGCTGAAGAACGGAACCTGATAATCTGGTTCAAATCTTTTTTGGTTCTAGGGAGCAAGAGTCCTTGATACATTTCTCACTGCTCTGGCTATGCGCGGGTATCTTTCAGGAAAAGTAAATTTGAAAAAGCTAAAAACTAAATAAGCGAATACATGAATTGAGAATACCTTAAAATGAGAAACACGAGAATCTGCATTCCATGTTTAGCAAATGAAAGAGTGGGAGTCACGGGTATACTGTGGGAATTAGATGTGAGATAGAAGAGTCGAAGTGGAAATTAAACAGTTAAACACAGTGGGGGGGGGGGGGGTCATTTAGGTGATTGAGGCCATCAACCGAAAAATGTCAGCTACTTCACCACCAACCTTGCTGTTGTCTTGCCTCATATAGATGTGGGGTAAAGTAGGTTTTTCTAAGACAGTGCCTTAGTGGGCTGCACCAGCCAAAACCCTTTATAGCCCCTCTGCCACTAAGCTGGCAAGTCACAGTGACGTCATCCTGTTATACGTAGAATGGGACGATAGCCACCAATTTTCCCTTCTCAAGTTTGTGATACAGAACATGATGAACGTGGTCAGTGAACCCTCCTAATGACCCCCCATGCACAAGGGGAAAGTCACTGGTGCATTGTGGCCATTGAGTTTTTTATTTTTGGAAAAAAAGCCCTGAAAAACCACTAAGGCCCACTCGAAGGGTTATGATTTTTTTGACAGGGATCCCCACCAGGCATGCAGTGATCTCTGATTATGAGATTATCAGAAAAACTGAGATTAGGGCCTATCAAGAGGAGTGGAAGGATGTCAAGAGGTGAATGATTTAGTGAATGAGCATCGTTTTATGGGCTCGATATCCACCTATTATCAACCTGACAGACATAATCCTGATTATTAGGAGACCACTCAACCAAAAGCTGAGAGGAAAAGAACAACTTGAAGCCATACTCATAAATATGGGAGAAAACACTTAACATTATGGAAGCTCACACCAAAAGGCAAAATCCCCAGGTTGAATCTCGCATAAATTCTGAGGCATAAATACATAGCATTTTGGGGTTTGCACAACAGAATGAGCATAAACATGCAGTATTTCTGAGGCATGTCAAGATTCCAAGCTGCAGAACTTGGAATAAGGATGTGATTGTCCACCCAAGTACATCCTGCAATCCTGACATATTGTTGTTATTTACTGGGTTCGATGTGACCGCCCAGACCGCAGTACACATCGTAATGAGCACATGAACGCTATATAGGAGAAACCAGAGTCATGTGGAGGTGAGGGATGGGGGTCAGTTTTTCAACCTTTGAGAGCAGAGTGATTGTTTCTGAGTGGTCATGGCAAATGCCAGATTGTAAGCAGGAAACGACGAGTAAGTGTTGTTATTGGCTGAGAAACACCCGGCAAAAAAGTACAGTGAAAAGATTCCACCAGTGCAATTTTATTGAAAAAGGTTTACTAATTAACATTGTATATTATTACTCTGTGCAACCACATATATGGTTTTTATCCTGACGTGTTTTCATACGGGTTTATTTTTTAAAAATGTATTGAGCCAAAACGTGGGTGCAAGGGGTTACATGTGTGCAGTTGGTACAGTAGGAAATAATATGCAAGTCGTTTGTGCTCAAAGATAAAATCACATTTAGGAAGCCTTCTGGCTATTAGCAAAGTTTTGCCCTCTCCGAAGTCATTATGACTTCTATCAGTGAGCTAGTAAACAGTGTTTTTCTCATATAATCTTCACAATACTGGTATAATAATATGTAATTTGAAAACTGCACTTCAATAATAAATAGGTAAACATTTAATAGTAAATATGTAAATAAGCCTTCGTTAATAAAATTATTTCAAATGTGCTAGAGGACCTAATTGGAACAAGAATAGTTGTAATCATAGAGTCAGACTGTTATTAATGCAGTCAAATGGGCTTATTACCATATCACAGTTCAACTGACTGGGAAAACACATGTTAATGCTACACAAAGTCTATTCTAGAATCACTTTCCAGAAGAAAAATATGATGCTATATACTAAGATCTACTTCATTACCCTATCTCATGGCACATATTTAGCCACATTTTAGGCTATGATCATGCTAAAAGACCTTTATTTAAGACTATTGTACTTGAAAAAAGAACATGGCATAAAAGATAATGCACACCCTCTGAATGTAATATGATATGTATTTCTACCTAGTCCCTTACACCTTCAAAATTGGTAATAAATAACATATTGCAACTCTCTCTCTCTCTCTCTCTCTCTCTCTCTCTCCATATATATATATATATATATATATATATATATATATATATATATATATATATGTATGTGTGTATATCTATATTACCTAGTGGTAGTCAATACTAGGTAGTTATAGTTAGGACCATTTTTACCATAGATGTAGCATTTTTTTGTGATGTCAATAACTTTGGTGCCGTTTGATGAATCTACATGAAATTTTAAAAACCTCTACTTTGGTCAGTTCAGCTGCTGTCCGGAAAGTTTCAAGGTGATCTATCAAGCGGGGGCTGAGAAAAAGGGGGGTCCCAAAACACATTTTCCCCATTCTTTGCCAATTTTTTAACACAACTACAGCCCAAACTGCTGAATGGAATTACACCAAATTTGGCAGAAAGCTAGATCTTGGTTCAAAAGTGTGCTTTTTGAGATTTGGGGTAAATCCGTTTTGTAGTTTTGGAGAAATTAGAGTTTAAAGAATAAAGATACATAGGGATGTGGATTCTCCGCAGATCTGACTGTCCCCGTGCAGACATCTGATTGGCTGTCAACACCTCAAGGAAGTATTGGCAGCCGTCTTGGCACTCTGCTTCAGCAGAGTCCCAAAAAAAAGAATTAAAAAAAAGGGGCCAGGGTAGGGACACCCTGACCCCTTAGTTCTGGTCTGAGAGGGAACCCACCGGGGCCTTCAAGCATTTTTTTTTAAACCTCAGAAAAATCAGCAGACGGAATAGTGGATGTTTCATACATTTAAAAAACAAACAGGTGGTTTCTTGCCCTTTTAATGAAGCCCCCAGGTGAGCCAAGTCACAGAGACATGCCAAAGGTGGATGAGGCCCCCTTCCTGGCCTCTCCAAAGTCCTTGGGACTGACACCTCCATGGGACCCCACCCCCACAACTCCAGGGCCCACCACCTTCCTGGGGTTTTAACAGAATGTAATGCGGGAGGGGGCATGAGTTATAGGTCCCTCAGGCCAGAAGTTATACTTCCTTGTGATAAGGTGAATTTCTATGGTTTTGTACATTTAAAATGTGACGTGGCTTATTAAATCATTTTACTTTTAGCAAGGGGCCAAGAAGCATAGGTTCACATTACTTCGATTGCTACAGTCTGAAGTTCCTTTTACAATTCAAACCAAGGGCCTTACTTATATTTCAGTGGACGGGTTACTCTGTCACAGCGGTTATGGATACCCTGTCCGCCAAATTATAAATTCCATTAGATCCTATGGATTTATATTTCAGTAGATGGGATACCCATCCCTGATGTGATGGAGTAACCCATCCAGAGAAATGTAAATCATGCCCTAAGTTTTCCTAATACAAACTAACTTGAGAAATCACTGCTTTTTCTGCCTCACTGAGTGCCTATCATGTTATACCTTAATATTACTGTAATCAGGCTACTTCAAACTGCTACTTACGTGAAAATCCTGAGCCCGATGATGTGCTGGGCTGTCTTTCTGTCAGACTAGTTTATGCATCACAAAAATTCATAGCAAACTGCTTCAGGAGGTAGACCAAAGTCTTCCCGCTTTAGCCAGTCCTTTTGTTACCCCCCTCGCTCTCTGTACCTGTAAAATATAGAAAAATATTATATAGAAAGTGGCATTGATTTCCTTGCATAAAACGCCCTTGATTGCAGTCTGCTGCGGCAATTATTTGGGAGGAATTATCTGAAACACTTTCAGAGCCTGGGTAAATGGAAGTTCAGCAGTGGCGCAGAGTAGCAAGGTTCTTATGCCATAATGGCCGCATCCTTGAGAATTTCAATTTGGTTGTCTTTCCCATTCTTACTTGAGTGGGCCAATTGAATCCAGCAACTGCAGACTCTATTATTATTGCATGTTTCTCTAAAAACTCGAAGCCTGTTCTTACCCAAAGAATGCCATTTCTTATTGATGCTGTATCGTACTTTCTAGAATCTACCCAGCCTTTTCTCCAAGCTTCTTGGGTTTTCTTCCTCGCTCTGTCTGTATTGGGGTGTTGAGCCTCGGCAATTAAACTATGCTATTGTTATCTATGTTGTATAGATAGGGCTCCGATCTTATGGTATTTATTTTTTTATAATTTCTGTCTGTATTTATCCCTATTTATTTTGTGTTTTGTGAATAAATGAAGCAGTAACTCATATATTTCCACTTTTATTTAACCAAGAAATATACATTCATATTTTGATGCCTGTCCAATTTTAGAACATGTAGCAGCCAAAAAAATAACACTGTAAAGTTACATGAAAATACTTGTATAATAGCACAAACGTGTTAAGATATGCAGTTATTTAAGGAAATTTAATGTGGTTTTTAATTACATATGTTCTTACTCTAAACAACTATTGGCTGGGAATGCATAAATAACAACAAGGAGAGTCACTGAGAAGATGTGTAATCATCTGTATTTTTTCACTATTTGAAAATGAATACAGGCTGGATACACATTGTTTTCTGTCTGTATTTACTGTAAAAGTCAGTAAAAATGGAAAACTGGGACCATTAAGTATAGGTAACACTCACTGGCAGAGCCAGACTGAAACCCAAAGTCACCTTGGCAAAAATGTTCAAATCAGCCCCACATTGCAGGAGGTCAAGGCTTAGAAAGGGACCAAGTGGCCCTGGCCTGGTCATGGCAACACACCCTGATCTGAAAGCAGTCTCCCAGGTGAAATTGTTCTTGTGTGTTCTGCTTTAAACATGGGTTTTGTGCTTATCTCATCTATTTCTCTTTAAAATCAGTACAATTGTTTAAAATAGCAGAAACTTCTTATAATTTCCTGATTGTTACTATAATGAATCTTAGTGTTAACATTCGTTTAATAAACCATAAAAAAACAATATTCTCCACTGAGAAGAAATGGCAGTCGAAAGGTGAATCTAGTGAGGTTTGATGTGGACAGTAATAATTTGTTATGGAGCTTCCTACTACAGTTTTTACTATTTCTTAGAGACGTAATTAACGGGTGTTGTTATGATCAATTTAAGTGGTTCTCAACTTTTTGGCCACATAAGTATTGAAAGCCTAGTTGAATTTACCAGAGTTCAAACTCATGCGCTGCAGTTCCCCCTAGATACCAGCAGCAGTGCTTATCTTTGCCTGAGACACCTTTTCAGGAAACCAGACGGAAGAGGGGGCTCTGCCACTTAAAGGCTATTTTTTTTATGCAACGTATTCGATCACCTTTTTCATCAAATATGTTGGAAATGCACCTGATTCTCTGTGGATGTTACATCATGTAACAGCCAGGTAATTATAATTCAGGTAGTAAGAAGTTACACTTTTGCATTTTCCGCATGACAAATTACTAAGAATGTGCCTGTGCCTAGGTGATTTCCTTTGGTAATTGTGTGTTTGTTTAGATATTGAGTAACCATGAACACATTTCTAGGTTCTACTGCTATAGAAGAATCAGTTCATCTGTGCATTGTTTATGAGATGGTTATCTTCTGATTGCAGTTGGTGCTGGAAGCTTACAATGTTCCTGAGCTCTCGGCTGGAGTCAGCTGCACTTTTGAAGACCTGTCTGAGATGGATGGAACAGTGGTGGGCAACCAAATCCGATGTATTTCACCAGCTGAGAAGGAAGTACCCCGGATCATCACAGAAAATGGTGAGTGTGAGTAATACCTGCAACATGAAGGTCAAACCAACCTTCTTTTGTTCGGGTTAGCAGTAGGATGAAAATCATGGGATTTTCAGCTCTATCATGCAGGCTTTTTTCTGGCCCTACTTGATCAACTGCCAACAGTGCAGCACCAGTCTGAAACATAGGGCATTTATTGATAAGGGAAACAAATTGTGGCCTAAGTCTAGCATATCAAATTAGGTTTCTCCTTTGCATTGATCACAGTTTGTCATCTCATTTTCTGCAATTCTGCTCTGTTGCACTAATAACAGTCTTTGTCCTTAAACCAGGCATAAAACATGTTTTAAGCGCTGAGGGAAAAGTCATCCTTTTTCCCCTGATCACCCCCAGACTTTTGGACTGACACTGGTGGTTACTGACTCTGACTGTGTCCTGGGCACTGCTAACCAGTCCCAGAGCCAGTGCTCTGTGTAAAATGGTATATGCAAATGAGGCCTAATTATACTTGGTGCTGACAGCTTACCAGCAAGTTCCTAGTATATGGAAGGGCATGTAAGTTTAGGGACCCCAGTATAGGTAGTGCACCCATAGGTGGACTGCTGTGGTGTCCAGTGTCGTTTTAAAGACAGGCCTGCATTTCTGGCTGCTTTTAGTACTTCCAAGTCCTAAACTACCTTATTTTTACATTTGTCACACCTGAGGTCTTCCCTAAGTGCCCCCTGGGCTGGGGGCAGTGTGAATATAAGCAGAGACTTTATAAAAGATGTTTTATGAGTCCTGGTGAGGGGAAATCGGTCATATTTGTTTTCCCCATTGTAGTCAATTGGTCCCATAGACTAACATGGAGATACTTTATTTTAAAATAATACAGTCTTATTTTTAATAGGGATGAGCCAAATATAGCACGTTTGGTACCAAATTAAATGTTATAATAAATCCAACAACTTGCCAATGTTGAATTAACTATAACCAACACAGGGAAAGAGTTTTGGAACTATTTCTGAAAATTACTAAATTCAGCCCTGTAGTGCTCTTTTCTGATTGGTCAGGCTCTTGCTGCCTTGATGAGGTGTGAAGTGTCCTGGGCTGAAACAAAAGAAGCATCTGGTGGGCGGAGTACTGCTACAGCTGATGGCAGAACAGGATGGAGAAAGAGTAGCCAAACTGGTCTTAAGAGGAGGGAAAGCCACTTGGGACAGAAACTGGACCTCCCCTATTTCCTGCAGCCCCAGACAGCTAGGGGTCTCCTGGTTAGACTGGGAGAGGGGCTGGAAATGGATGTGTTAAGGGAAGTTTAGCCACACCAGTGTGTGGACTCAGCCAGATCTAAACTCTAAGGCTGAATTTTTTGCCATCCTGGATTTTTGAAGAATGTTGCTCCTTGGAATTGATTTTTGCCTCACTTCCCAGGAAGTGGTCACTCAAGGGGGTGGTGGCCTGCACTCTATTGGACAGGAGCGCTCCCTGCTTCCCACCCCCAGAGCAAGGATAAATATGTCAGAGATGGCTCACAATTTAGATCCCTGCTGGAAGAAGGTACTGGAAGAAGAAGGACTGCCCTGTTGGACCCCTGGCCTGCACCTGCACTCAGAAGGACTGCATCAGCTGCACTCTTTGGGTTTCATCAAGAAAAGGACTTTGCCTTGCTTTTGCAGCTCTAGAAGCGGACTCCCAGTAAGCTACTGGTACAAAGGAGCTAACCAAAGTCCTCTGCATCAAGTCCTGCAAGAATAGCCCAGCTCACCATTGCCCAGTGGCCATTTATGGATTCTGACCAGGTGTATTCTGGGACCTGAAGTCCCAACTTCCAAGGAGCAACTCAGAGCTTCTGGAACCCTGGAGCAAGTTTGTGGACACTTTGAGGACCCAAAAAGTAGTCTTGAAGAAGTTCTAGAAGTTTGAAGATGTTTGGAGCAACTTTGAAAAAAAGCTCCATAAGTGCCGACCTGACATCGAGAGTCAAGTCGGGCCACCCTCAACAGCGAACCCGGCCTGAATTTCAGATTCATCCCACTGAAAAGCTCCAGAGCCCCAGACTTCCAGGATTTGACGGGCCTCAACTTTTGACTTTGCCCTGGTTGAAGAAAATCTCCAAGAACTGTACTAAGTGTGAAGGTAAAACTTTAACTGAGGCCTCACGCTCAGTGTATCCGAGGCAGGGCTCCATCGTGGTCAGCCTCAAATGTTGTCTTTGCCCTGGTCGAGTGCAACCAGATTTACTCCGTTGGCGCTTTAGTTTTTTAGGTGCTAGAAAACATTTTTTTTCGTTTAATCTTTTAAAAAATCATATCTCTGGTTTCCTTTTTTGGATTTTTGTCGTTTTTATGTCATTTTAAAGATAACAAATATTTTCTGTTTTTCTAAATTGGTGTTAGGTTTTCATTGTGTGTTGTTTTTTTACTTTTTTACTGTTTTGTTGATATAAAATGCCTAAAACACCAGTCTCTTAAGTTAAGCCTAACTGCTTGTGGGCCAAGCTACAAAGGGTTGAGCAAGACTGAACCTAGTGGGGGTTTGTGGCCTATTGCTAAGTGTAGGAATCTATGTGCCTTACAAATAATCCACTTTCCAACAAGCACCATTTGATTTATGGCCAGACAAACTGGGCTTCTCGGGTCCCTTTTCAAACTCCATCAACTCTAAAGGTTTTCTTTCAATGGCTTGTTTCTTCTTGTTGTTTTTATTAGTCTACCTTACATTACCGTTATTTCTAATGGGGCACTCCAGAGAGGTTGCTCATAAAACATCAAATAATTAAATGTATTGCTCTTCATTTATTAGTCCCAAAATATTGACTTTTTTACAGCATTTGAGGACAAAACTGACCACATGGAGCAAATTATGAGATTCCCATGAGCATCCAAAATTTACACCTTTAAACTGTAGACCCAAAATTTGTACTGGAGTAAATCTGAAGTTTCCCAGTCCATCTTCTATGCATACTCAAATAAGTCTTTGCCAGTCTCATTGCACAATATCTTTTTTGAGCTTCCCTTGAAGCTCCAGGCTTGATCCTTTGCAATCTCCTCCACCTCAAACTAGAAGATTTCTTTCTACGATTTGTTAGGATTTAGGAACCCACTTCCTCATGCCAGGATATGGTCCTGCCACCAACCAAGCACCTCAGCTAGCAATAATATGCCTAACATTTTGCTCATCATCTACATTCTAACTCCTCTCTCTTGCTCAAAGGCAACTGTGAAGTGGCACCAGCATGGTGAAAAACCTAAATAAATGAACAATGCATACTTTAGTACAAGACTTTATGAATACAGAAAAACGCCACAGGATTAAATTGAGGATGCTTCAGGTACCTCTAAAATTCTCAAGAGACATTTTCTCTGAATATAGGTCTTTGTATTATCCACCAATATCTCCCAGAAGGTGTGCTCTAAAGTACAAGCAACAGGATCTCTTGTTGAAATTCTGTCCCACATCTGCAACTTTGTAATCACGTTTTTTTATGGGCATGTATAACTTGTATTGTCTACAACTCAATATTGCCTCTCGAACCTGTCCAACTGAGAAAATGAAATCTGAAAAAGTCAGTTTTTTACTGAGCACATCCAACATCTTTTCAGAGGCAGTAAGCGCTAAATGTCACGTATGGACATTGTGGAACTGTGTCATTATCATCATCTGTGGATCAATGGAATACAGAGTACCGCATCCGAGGCACAAATTAACAAAATACAAAGTAGTAAGGCACTCTCTAACAAAGAACGTAATGGTACTGCTCCGAGATCACACTAATGGTCCGTGGCATGATGCATCAGAATGCAACAATTGAAAAGAAATCCGTGCCTCTTTGTCTTTAACTTCTGTTTTGGGGTAATCTCTCTTTATTCTGAAGGGTCGTCCATTTTCCTGTAATTAATGACTAGGTGAAAAACAGAGAAAGGGAGCTCTTATGAAATATGATAATACCATTTCAGGGCTCATGTCTTCACCCTCCACAAACCCAAAGAACACACACACCACATCTGCACACGTGCACACACATTGGCCATCTTGAGATGTTTCACAGGATGGCAGCCATGTGCATACATGTATGTGCATTTATCATGATTCATGACATGCTCATAGGGAGTTCAGTGCTTACATGGTGGAATGATGCTGAGTGCCAATGCAAACAAGTAGTGGCAAAGCCAATAGGTCGGTACTCACCTCCTAAATCTGGGATCTGTTGGTTTTGTCAGTGGCTGTATAGACGGTGGTTCATCTGTATGTGAGTAGTTTTGTTCACATGTAATGACATATAATTGATGGACACAATCCTTGCTGCTAATTTAGTACCTATTTTGAAACTAGTTGAATCGTTTAATGTTGTCTTTGTGTATTTGTATGTGCTGTGTTTGTGTGTACACTATGTTTTCGTCCTTGTTTGTTTATGTGTTGATGAGTCTGTGTCGGTGTGTGCTTTCTACAGGCATGTATGTATATGCACGAGTTTGCTACGTATGTTTTGTCTGATTCCAGCCTAGAATGGAAAGTTTATCCCTGTAAACAATTAAATTATCAATGAAAGCGACGTAAACCATCTTTGGTTTTGGGTCTGTGTAAAATAAAACAAACATATATATTGTAAGAATGCAACAATAGTAAAAATGCAAACCGCAAAAACAAAACAAGATACTGTTCAGACGCATAACTCGAGTTTGTAATTGCAGTCTGAAGTCCTCTGTCGGTTTATCAGAAAATCCGCAGTGCGTTCTCGCCTGCCCTCTGAAGCGTGTAATGCGGACACACCACTGAACACATCAACGGTGGTTGGGTTTCTTAATTTTGCCGATGGACACAATTAGTTAGGCGGTGTGTAAAAATAACACTAAAATCTTCGTGCGGTGTCTACCGCACATGCCTTTCAGCAGGTACTTATAACCTGAAACATCTGGAGAGCGGGCCCGGTCAGCCCTACACGGCATGCTTCAACGGGCTTCCTTTAGTGAGGAGATGACAGGGGAAGACAAATGACGCTCGCAGTGCACGCGCCCTACACATCCATTACATGATTGCAATTTAAAAATCTGTAAGTGAAACATATTTGTTTCCAAGCAGCTGTTCTTGTTCCGCGTGGGGAAGGCAGTGTGAGGTGGAAGTCTCTTGCAGAAGGCCTCACTTCTCCTGCGCACCTCGGCTTCCGTGTCTCTGTCAAGATGGCGTCCTCGGTTTTGTTTGCTTTGGCCAACCAAGTCATTAAACAAGACACGTTTAACAAGGCTGTCAAAACAATCAGTTGAAGAAACAGCGGGCCATATCCAAGGTTGACAATGAAATTAATTCTGCTGCAATCTAATTTTGGGAAAGATTAATTGTGATGCTCAGTTTGGCCATATTGATTAATGGGTTTCTCTAGTGAGGAGGGGACAATAGAGTGGAAGGGCCAGACGGGTCTTGGCCTTACATTAAACCTGGCTTCTGGAATCATAATGTCAGTGCTGTTGCTTTGAGGGCCAAATGCACCGATGTTGATACGAACGGGCACATGTGTGATCCGCTGTGCTAGTGGAGTGAGGAAGGTAGGAAACTGCCTTAGCTTAGAAAAAGAGGCCAGTTCATGTTGGTGATGCCGGCAGAAGATGAAAGCTTGAAGCCCTGGTGGTGTATGTACTTTATATTACATGTTTGGGTTTATTTATTACGTAAGATGCAGTGGCATAAAATACATATTTCTCAGAGAACTGCGAAGTATGGAAGTATTTCAAAGTTCCCTGCGAAATAGGTTTCATCTTCAGAGTGACAGCTCCCAAACCACGCTGCACAGCGCTTTAATTTTCAGGGCTGGTAGCTTTATGCAGAAAGGTTATGTAAAATATGCAACAGAAAGGAAATAATGCAGTACATTCTCCAGCAGCATTTTCATGCATTTGCGATAGAAACAGCATTTTTAGTGAGATAAACAAATTACATGGCAAATAATGCAAAATCATAATTAGAGGAAGAGTTGGTGGGATTGTGTATTTTTTTTAGCAACATTTTGTAAAATTTCATTACAGTTCTGTTTGCCAGTATCTTGCATGATTTTTCTCATGCAAGCCAGCAGTTTGAGTAAAAAATAAAAGCCTCTTAAGATACAGGCAGGAGACTGGTTTGAGAATTAAACAAAATCTTAGGGAGATACTTCTGCACAAATGAGTCTTTTATGTGCAAAAATTACGCACATTTTCAAAATGTGAAACTTCAAGTGATTTAGGGAATTTTCCGTAGCACGAAATTTGTGATTGCACCAATTTTACCAGTGTACGTAAAATGTCTCCCAAACCTAAATTATATAGTTAATGCTGCAACTACTGAATCACATTCATGAACTGGTACTCACCACTGTCATTTTTTATTGTAATTTATTCATGACGAGTAAACTTAAACAGTATAATTTTGATCAGTGCATACTGTCAGATGCAATTGTAGAAAACAACTTTTTGAAGCTAACAACTTTAAAATAAGCATGTAATATAAAAAATATATATTGGCTAATGGGCAATATTTTCTAATATCTAATGAGTTGAGGGCCTCCCTTTGCTTCACCCCAGAGTGCCATATATCCTGGCTCTTTGACTGCCATCACCCTCCTACTGAGGCTTGCAGATCCTACCAGCCCCTGGAGACCCCTTGCGGTGACAAGTTGCGCTTTACAAGATCCACTGATTTTTAAAGTTGCCAACAGTCAATCAGATCTTATCCTTTGATCTGCCATTCTAGTGGTAGAACAGCAGGGACAGATATCTATACATTTTTAATCTTAATTTCTCAATAACTACTGAAGGGATTTACACCAAAAGACAAAAACACTCTCTCTGTGTAAAGATCCAGCTTTCTGCCAAATTTGGTAGCCCTAGCTTTGTCTAAAGTTCCCATGGGAAATTGCAGGGGAAAACATGTTTTGGGACTGCTCCTTGTTCTTGGCCCTCCCCACTTGATCAATCACCAAACTCTTTTTTAGAAAATTTGTTAAGGTTCATCAAACAGCTCCAAATTTATTAGCAAAATAAAAAATGTTCTTCCTAACTGCACATTGGCTACCAACATTGTGTAATATTCACTGAAAAAAGCTAAAAGGTTAAACTTATGTTATAGATTTGTTGGGTGGTAGGAGTGTAACTTATGCTAAATAAAAAAACAGAAATTAGTTCAACAAAAATCAATGGTCTAACTGGCGTTATAATTCAGTGGTGGAATAGGACATGAACTAATTCTTTAAATATCCCCAAAAGACACAGAAATACACCAGTTTAGTAAGCTAGCTATAGCTTGTGCCCCATCATGCACTGCATATGCCCTCACACATTATATCTGTCATATTGTTCCTAATGATATGTCTCTAAAGGTATCCAAGGGTCTTAATTTGTGTGCTTGCATGTCACTGGATCAAGGGCTGGATGTCAAAGACTGTCCATGATCTAGTGTGAGGCCCTGCATTAAAAACTACTAGACTTTCATATTCGACTAAAAATGGGAATTAAATTAGCAACCAAGTGACTGCAAACGAGCAATAATAGGGCCCCAAGTTGATCATCAAAGGTGTTACCTTTGGTTAAGCAAGGTACATTACTCTTGGTGTGCAGACATAGGCAGGGAGTATTTAAGTGCTTATGAGATGCAAAGATTATTGATGCAAACTACCACATCGATGTTTTTGGCTCTAGCTTAAAAAACTGCTACTTTGGATACTTAGGGGCTCATTACGACTTTGGCGGGCGGCCTCGGCCTCCCGCCACAGTCCCACGTCGAGATGACCGCCCATGCGGCCACCCCTCTGCAGGCCCTGTTATGAGTTTCCTGCTGTGCTGGCAGGTAGAAACAGCATTTGCGCCCACCGGCCCAGTGGGAAACGCACCACAACATTGACCCCGGCTCATAATCAAGCCGACGACAATGTTGTGTTGCGTTGCGTGTGACAGCACTCATTGCGCTCTTCACTGTCCGCAATTCAGGCAGTGAAAAGCGAGACAGGGGTGTCCTGACCTGCCCATGCCAAGGCGCCCCCTTTCTGCCAGCCTGCGCATGGTGGTCCGACCGCCATGCAAAGGCTGGCAGGAAAGGGGACTCGTAATCCGGAGGGCAGCGCTGCCCTGGTGGATTAAAACCGCCGAGACCGCCAGGCTGTCAACTGGTGACAACCTGGCTGTGCCGGTGGTCGGACCGTGGCGGGTCCGCCACGGTTGTAAAGTGGCGGTCTTAAGACTACCACACTCATAATGAGGGCCTTAGTAAAGAACTGATATTGACCTATACACTTATTATTCGTCATAGTTCCTGCCTCACACATTGCACTTCCGCTGTGTATGTTCATATATTTTTCTTAATTGTAATGTCAGCGGACAGCTCTTCAGGAGAACAAGTGTGTTAGAGTTTTTAGATGGGAGGTTAAGGCACCATGCAGGGGAAAGTACACCAAAGTTGTGCAGTCTATGACCTGTATTGAGAGCGAAAAAGGGGGGTCTTCAGCTCTCTTCTCATATCCCAGCTCACTTGCACACAGAGCTCACATCCTGGCCATATAACATTTATCCTATCCACAGATCTCACATCCTGCCCGTAGACAACACCACCTGGCAAAAGAACTCATACAGCCCTTGCTGGCTACGTTTGTAGATCGCTTGGGCCTTTAAGAGCGGCTTCTTGCCACTATCTTGCTAACCAAAGCTGTTTCAACAATACTGCTCACTGCATGCAGATTTAGAAACTTAATACACTTTTTTGTAGATTTGAAAATATCAAACCTCCTTCTCAAAAATCAGGCCTCCTGCACAGACTGGTTCCTGCTCACAGATCACACCTTTATGGGTATTCACAAATAAGAGGGCATGCTACTGCTACACCTCTTTTGGCCACTATTTAATACCAAATCGGATTTGTTGTAAATTGCATAAAATGTACATGACAATGCGACCATCGATTATGTATTTGAAAAGCAGCATGAAAGGGAAACTCAATACATAAGAAGAAAAGAAATGCATAGTAAAATACTTCAGGAACTGTTTCTTTTCCTTAAACCTATGCATTCACATTATACATTTCAAATATTTTGGGTTAGCTAAAATAAAAGGGTTAAATGATTTACAAGGATCACACAGTGTGGTCAATAGTATAGTCAGGTCCCAACTTCTGCATATTTGTAGGGACGGCTTTCTGCCACATTTCTCTTTTCCACTCATCTTTTTAACTCAAACCGTGTCCTTTTTCTTTCCAGGTGACCACCACACTGTGCAGTTGCAGCTCAAGTCCAAGGAGACTGGTATGACCTTCGCCAGCACCAAATTCGTCTTCTACAACTGCAGTGTCCACAACTCGTGAGTTCACTGGTTCTCTCCTGTGCAGAATCTCGCTGTTTTGGCTTCGGCCTCGTTTGTGTCCCGGAAAAAATTATAGGTTTTGTCCCCCTACTTAGTCACTTGCTCAACCAATCCAGTTTCAAAATGATGGTAGCCATAATTCTCCTTGAAATACAAGCAACATCCTAGATGTAACAATCCTGCATGTGCTCACTGAGTTGCTTGGCACACAGTCGCTCTCTCATTGATTCTAAATAACTTGTTCTCTTACTCCATCTCACTCCCTTACCTCCTTTTTCCTTCCCACATCCAGTATGTAACTCCCTTGCTCCCCATTTATTCACTTAAACTGTCGCTCCTAGCCAATTTCTCTCACTTCGTTGCATTACAAGTACTGAGGTCAGTCATTTCGATGGGGCAGGCATTTTCAGTTATTGGCCCAATCATAATGATAAGACTGTGTATCTTCCGCACACCCTGTCAGTCCAGCTTCTCACAACAGCTGAAATCTAAGGATGAAACACAGGGAGAAATTGAGGAATTACTTAGGGATTCAGCCCTGAGTAACCCATTTTCCCAATATTTCATGATTCCTCAGAGGAACATGGGGGCTCCGCTGGTAAATGCCCCAACTGGGACTCTGCAGGGGGATGAGGACCTAACGGGTTCAAATCTAGGGCACTCTTAGCACTTACACTTCATTTAACTCTATCACCCACCTTTTCACTGTCTCCCCATTCTAAAGCACGTTTACTCTCACTCACTCTTATGCTGTCTGCACGGTTGTTTTTCAGGATTACTTCTCACTTGATTTTTTTCACATACTTTCTCATTTATTCACCCGTTACTCTCGCCCTTTTGCGTAATCAGTTAACACTTGAACTCACACCAGTTGCTCACTATCGTGTGACCTCACACTCATTTATCTTTTTGTTTCATCTAGTTTCACTACTTTCTAGAGTCTGTTATATCTTTACGTGGTGTAGGCGAACTATACATTATTTTACACTATTAATTTGAGACTTTTAGGAACAATTGTCATCCAGCTGAAGCCTGCCATATCATCAGAACTTGATCACCACATTCCTGTGATTAGGTTTGTCAAAGGCACTAAATAGCTGCTCTTTAACCTCTAAGTGCTGTACTGACGGCTCCAAATGATCGAGAAGTATCTTTTTGCAAAGTCCAAGAGATACATGTAGCCACCTCGGATTTCAAGTCAATGTTCATCATTGGGACTGTACACCTGAAAACTTAAATAATTTTGTCTTGAAGTATATTCAAGGTTAGTTGAGGACTATTATGGTTAAGGGACATCTATTGACGTATCACTTTATGCCTCAAATTTATATATACAGGTAGGTGAAGGTATTTGCAGAGCTCAAATCTAGTTAGATCCCTGATCATGGCCTGGAGTCCTGAGTTATGACTCAGGATCATTTACAAAGAAGACTGTGGATGCTTAATGTAAACATTAGGTTAAGAGGACCCCATGAGAGGAGTGTGAGTAATGGATGTCAGTAGGCGTGAGCCGCCCTTCATTGCAGTCTGCATTAAAATCTCCCCCTGCCTTAGCCTCTAAATTCCATTTAGGAAGGATCTGGAGGATCCTAAATGGGCTTCTATTGCTGATTCTGCTTGCGATCGTAGGCTCCCAAATTGTCCTCCTTTGCTATTGGGACGCGCAGTCCTTGTCCCAGAGTACCCTTGAGCTCCAGGCTTTCAGGAACCCTTTGTTTGCATGCTGTTTTTATTTTCAGCTACGCGTGCGGCAAACACAAAGAGCCATGTGGGCACGTCGCTTATCCGGCAGGAGGAAAAATAATCTGCCTGACTTAAATATTTATGACCTGCGCTGTTCTGGCTTAACACAATATGATACATTATACATTTTTAATTTGATTTATCAGAGTGAGCGCTTGTTATCAATTTGAATAACAACTATTTGTATGTAGTAAAGCTTTTGGAAGATTGCAGCCGGGTTGCATTTCGCAGGAAGGAGGTGGCCAAGCGTAGGAAGGGGGGATACTGCGCCTCTCTCTTTCAATTCCCCAGAGACTAGTTCAACACCTCCTCTTCCACGCGGCTTCCTCCAGTCCTCCAACAACACACTTTAAACACTTGAAGTTGATGGAAGAGGTCTGTCTGCCCTGTCACCTTGGACCAAAGTGATGCAGATGTATTTGCTTGAAATCTAGGCTTCCTGCATAATTTGGCTAACAAAAGATGGTTTACGTTCTCATCTTCTCTATCATTCATTATTGCTTTTGTTGTGTATTTTCAATGCTATTTGCTAACATTAACTCCACAAAGATTATGAACATAGATATGTGTTTGATGTTTCTGGTCTATCTGAACACTCCTGATTTATGTTTGGTTTCAACCATCTCGTAGTGACCCCAGATATGGGGTATCTACAAACAGTGTGCATTAACACGCCTGCTCTGCCCTGGTGATACAGTTACATTTTTGCCTTTTCTATTTGTTTTCTGTTTGTTTTAGATAATTGTAAAGTAAGATAATCCTGAAGAGTTCCAATATGACTGAAACGCACTTAAGCTCGTTCTCAGGCCACAACAGTTATATTTAGTGACCAATAAGTGCTTGCTACAACATTGTGTGTGGGTGAAATAATAATGTGAAGTCACTCATGGTTGATCTGCATTGGTTAATAGTTTACTGAGGCCTACACACAGTCACTAATTTGTCTTTGCCCAAACTAATAATCTAATTCGTTTTCAGGATTGAAATTGCACACCTACATTGAGAAGTGATCTCTCAACGATTAGTTGAATTAATTTAGTTGTCTGTGAAATTTCAAAGATTCATCTAGCACATTTAGTTATTTTTCTGTAATTTTCCATAGACAAGCTTGGTTTTGTTAAATCTCTTGATTTTTCAGAGACAGTCTTTATTCTAGTAGAGATCCAGTGAAATATCACGGCTAAAGCACATTTTTCTAAGATAATTTTGGTTTAATTATTTTTTTTCCAGGAATATTTTAATGGTACATCTAGCTTAAATGATTCTACATGTATTATTCGAAGATATGCTTAGCTTAATTAATTCTACAGTGATTGTCCATAAAGACACCAGGCCTGGCCATTTCTTGAGAGTGAAAATTTTTGCTTGCTCGTTTCTGCATGATTTTAATGTACCTTTTTGTCTTCTTCTTCCTAGGTGCTTGTCTTGTGTAGAAAGCCCGTATCAATGCCATTGGTGCAAATATCGCCATGTCTGCACTCACGACCCACGCACCTGTTCCTTCCAGGAGGGAAGAGTCAAGCTGTCTGAGGTAGGATCACACTCAAAAAATACTGTATGTAGAATTAGGGCTGGCCAATGCATAGGTGTGCGGTCAGTGTGACACCTTCCGCAATAAACACTATCAAATGAAGCTATGCTCGCAGAATACCACGTCGGAGACCTAATTGAGTAGGTAGTGGATGTTTCTAAGTTCATAAGTTTCACAGAGGCTTGACTGTCCATGACAATAATATTGCTGTACTATACTGTCCTGAAGCACATTGATTAACATACAGGCTTTTTAAATAGAGTCGTAATTAGGACAGGGTTTTTTGAAAAGTCCTTTCTTTTGCATTTTAGAGAGTATAAGATGGTTGTTTCAGGCACAAAGACCCAGAGGTAGGGAGTTAGTGATCCATGCTCCAACACTACACTTAGTGGGAATGTGCAAAGCACTGATATATGCAGAAACTCATTAAAGTGCAGCTTTATTTGTTCACATAATACATGATTAAATCAGTAGCGAGATCCTGGTTATTCTTCTGTTGTGTGAACCAGGGCATCAGTTATAAAAGACATTTGGAGCCATGAATCAAGCCAGACACATGATGCTAGATTAGGTGGTATGTGATCTCAAAGTGAGGGGTCTGACAAAAGAACTGTCACTGAAGTCTCAGTTTGGTAGAGTTCGCTAAGACTCTCTGTTGGGCATTGTTGCAATAGTCAATACAAAACAGTACAATGGGAAATTATTCCGGCCTTATCTGCATTAGGTGAAAGAACTTGACTAAAGCATTCAATAAACAATGGTGACTGAAACATAGGCATACAGTTTTGTTCACCTCAATTCTCTTGAAACAACAGCGTGGCAGTGCTGTACAGCCATGGCTCTTTGAACTTGCAGGGCCTGCTGCATCACCTCAATGTTGTGGTCCAGTGTGGGGCAGACTCTCTTTGCACTTTTTGTATTTAGAATGTTGGGAAGTGCCTGATGTCCTTACGGCCACTTCCGATCTTTATCCTCCTTCAAAGAACTTGCATCTTCTCCCAATGCGGAATTTATATCTTATAACTATCCCTAAGGTGGTCTACAAGCAAGCACACTAAGGGCCAGATGTATGAAAGCTTTTTGCATTAGCAAACGGTGCGAATGTCCATTTGCGAATGCAAAAAGCAATTTCAGAATGTATTAAAGGCATTCTGGAAGCAATTTTAAGGAATCGCTAAAATAGCGATTCCTTAAAATTGCGACCCTGTTTAGAGAGTCGCAAATTGGGACTCTCTAAATAAGAAATCGCAAATAAGGATTCCTTATTTGCGATTTCTAAAGCACATGTAAGAAGCAATTCCTAAATGCGAATTGGGCATTTAGGAATCGCTATTTACCACCAGGTTGAACTTGGTGGTAACCATGTGCAAATTTTAAAAGTGCATTTCAAATGCATTTTTAAAATTTACATGTAAAGCACACATGCCCTTTTGGCATGTTGTAAAAAATTATTTTGGGGTGCAGCAGAGGGGGCCTTAGGCCCCCAGCACCCTGGGGTTTTCCATTTCCAAAATTGCGATTTCCAGTTAAGAAATCGCAATTTTGGAAATGCAAAAAATTTGCAGATATGGGCCTACAGGCTCATTGGTGTGAATGGGGGCTGTATCGCAATTTCCGATTCGGTAATAGCATTTGCGATTTTTAAGAAATCGATATTACTGAATCGCAAATGTGATACATTGCATTTTGCGAATCAGAAATAGCGATTTCTTACAAATCGCTATTTCCGACTCGCAAAAGGCCTTCTTGATACATCTGGCCCAAAGTGCTGTTCAACGTGCTGGTGCATTTTTCCTAAAAGCAAACAGATGAACGGCAAAGCACGTATGCACCTTACGACTACTTCTTTAATGTCAAACTAGACTATATGCAGAACGCCTTTTAAATCCGGTGTATACCCATAGACCAAATCACAGATCCAGAACATATGATACAAGGAAACCAAGTAAAGTACCTGAAAAAGAAATACGCCTTCCAATAGGAAAATGTCCAATATACTTGTGTGTCGTTCGGCCGATTTCAAAGTCCTACTCTAATAGTCTCTCAGTCAGACCTGCTAATCTTTCAACGTAATCCAGTGATCACGGTAATTCAAAACCAATCGTCCAGTTTGAGCGCTCAGCATTTCATATTAACCCCGACCCTTCCAATCTGTGAGAGTTGTTTACAGTGAAAGCTGCCAGATTACTCCGGTTTTATCATTTTCTGTGATCCTTCTGCCACTGTGAACTCTAAGAATAACAGATGGTATATGGTATATTTACATTCGAGTTAAGTGTAGGCGAAGTATGAAAACGTTGCATATTCCTTCTTCATCACCTTTTTTTTACGTTTCATTATTTTGTCAGTTCCATGATTTTGGAAAAATCGAAAGACTGAAATCTGCTTAAAGAAAATCAGCTAAATGTAATATTTTTGGAGAAAAATTCTATAAAACTTATTCTGGTTTATGAAAATGTAACCATAAAAAATATTTGCACTGAAAAGTTCTCCCACATAACTTTTTGGGAGGGAAAGCTTAAAGCATACAAAATTTGTAGCTTTATGAATTGCAAAAGTTGCGCTTTTTACACAAATTTTCCAAAGCAGTTCAAATGTATTATTCCCTTGATTACAGTCTAATGTTAATTAAATTGCATCTCATTCATATGCACCACCATTTTAGAGACGTAGTTACTCCCTCTGCCGCGCTGTCAGCATATGTTAAACCCTACTGGTTGTTAAAAGGAGATGTGAAAAGTGACTATTGTCAGTCTGTAAAGTGGAAAGTACCAGCTGGATTGCACAAAATCTAAGAAAAGCTTGGGTTTAAAAGTGATTCTATGCACGATTGATATGCAAACATGAAGCACTGCATTAGGCAAATGAAGGAAGAGCTAACCTATGCAATTAATAAAAAAAAATGTAGATGCGCTACTAGTAATCGTATTCTAGACATCGAACGGGTTAATAATTAAAGTTGCTACACACATGAGATTGTTGGAAGAACAACAATTATTTCGAGGGTCAGAAAATCCTGATAAATTTATGATTAAATCTGACAATGCTATTAAATTAATATATTGATAAGTTTTGATCCATAGTAGTTGGTCACAATAATCCATTGGGCCCTTCTGCACTAAGATACTGATTCTCCTTGCTTCACGGCAGATGTTTGTAACAATGATCCACACTGTTCTTTTACACTAAGGTAGTGAAGGTTCTTGTGTCACAGCAGAGGATGGAGACTGTGATCCACGGTGCCCTTGTGCCTCAGGGTAGTGATGTTTCTTGCCCCACAGCAGGTGTTGGACACAGTGATCAAGTGTCCTTATAGATTAGGGTACTGATGCTTCTTGTATCAGAGCAGAGGCGGGGCTCAATGATCCACGGTGTCCTTGCACACTAGAGTAGTGACGTTTCTTGCATTACAGCAGAGCCTGGATACAGTGATTCACAGTGTCCTTGTACACAAGGGTAGGGTTCTTGCGTCACGGCAGAGCCTGGATACAGTGATTCACAGTGTCCTTGTACACTAGGGTAGGGTTCTTTCGTCATGGCAGAGCCTGGATACAGTGATTCACAGTGTCACTGTACACTAGGGTAGGGTTCTTGCATCACAGCAGAGACTGGATACAGTGATTCACAGTGTCCTTGTACACTAGGGTAGTAGTCTTGCATCACAGCAGAGCCTGGATACAGTGATCCACAGTGTCCTTGTACCCCAGGGTAGGGCACATGCATCACAGCAGAGTCTGAATACAGTGTCCTTGTAGACTAAGATAGTGTCTTGGATCACAGCAGGGCCTGCCTGAATACAGTGATTCACAGTGTCCTCATACTCTAGGGTAGGGTTCTTGCATCACAGCAGAGCCTGGATACAGTGATTCACAGTGTCCTTGTACACAAGGGTAGGGTTCTTGCATCACGGCAGAGCCTGGATACAGTGATCCACAGTGTCCTTGTACACAAGGGTAGGGTTCTTGCATCACGGCAGAGCCTGGATACAGTGATCCACAGTGTCCTTGTACACAAGGGTAGGGTTCTTGCATCACGGCAGAGCCTGGATACAGTGATCCACAGTGTCCTTGTACACTAGGGTAGGGCACATGCATCACAGCAGAGTCTGAATACAGTGTCCTTGTAGACTAAGGTAGTGTCTTGAATCACAGCAGAGCCTGCCTGAATACAGTGATTCACAGTGTCCTCATACTCTAGGGTAGGGTTCTTGCATCGTAGCAGAGCCTGGATAGTGATTTACAGTGTCCTCGTACTCTAGGGTAGGGTTCTTGCATCGTAGCAGAGCCTGGATAGTGATTTACAGTGTCCTTGTACTCTAGAGTAGGGTTCTTGCATCGCAGCAGAGCCTGGAAACAGCGATTCACAGTGTCCTCGTACTCAAGGCGACGTCTCTTGCATCACAGCAGAGTCTGGATACAGTGTCCTTGTACACTAGGGTAGTGTCTTGCATCGCAGCAGAGCCTGGACACAGTGATTCATAGTGTCCTCGTATACTAAGGTAGGGTTCTTGCTTCGCAGCAGTGCCTCGATACAGTGATTCACGGTGTCCTCCTACACTATGGTAGTGTCACGAATCACAGCAGAGCCTGGATTCAGTAATCCATAGTGTCCTCCTACACCAGGGTAATTCAAACTGGGACGCGGGCCCCCCTAAAGGGGCCTCAAGTGATCCCAGGGGGCAACCAGTCTCTGGACAAAATAAACATTACACAGATAACAGTATTTTGTTTTAAGCAGAAACATGTTGTTGCCTTTTTAAAAAGGCAACAGTACTTAACTGCAATGTTTCAATACATCTAGATTTATTTAAACATTGTAATCTTTAGAAAATAATTGTGAAAATTCTGAGGGGGGCCCAATGATCTTTATTTTTTTAACTGGGTGGGCAGAGCATTAAAAGGTTTGGAGACCACTGACCTACACTAAGGTAGTGTATTGCATCACAGCAGAGCCTGGATTCAGTAATCCACAGTGTCCTCTTACCTACACTGAGGTAGTGTCTTGAATCACGGCAGAGCCTGGATTCAGTAATTCACAGTGTCCTCCTACACTAAGGTAGTGTCTTGAATCACGGCAGAGCCTGGATTCAGTGATTCACAGTCTCCTCCTACACTAAGGTAGTGTCTTGAATCACGGCAGAGCCTGGATTCAGTGATTCACAGTCTCCTCCTACACTAAGGTAGTGTCTTGAATGACAGCAGAGCCTGGATACAGTGATTCATAGTGTCCTCAAGTTCTAGGGCAAGGTTCTTGCATCACGGCAGAGCCTGGATAAATGGATTCACAGTGTCCTCGTACACTGGGGCAGTTGTTCTTGCTTCACAGCAGACGCTGGCCACACTGATGTACAGGCTCCTTGTGCACTAGGTTAGAGGTGGTCCTTGATCCACAGCGGGCATTACAACAATGATGTACGGGGTCTAGTCTCTCAGTGTATCAGTGGTTCCTAGATCACAGCAATGTATGATTTCAAGGGTTCTGTTCTAAGATCCCCACTACATTCATACACCTGTATCTGTAGCCTTTGGAATTCACTGCGAAACAAGCTAGTAAAGGAGATAATTATGTAATAAAAACATAACCAGCTTAGGTGCTTATAATTCAGTGTCGTTTACTTCCCTGCCTGCTCCTCTGCCTCCCGCCTGGGCGGCTGCCGAAGCTTAGACTCCATTCGAGAAGAAGCTTTCCGGAAGCAGCAGTTGTCCGACTGCACATCTGAAATCCCATATTTCCATTAAGAAAGTCAACATGAGGTTTTTCACTCAGATTTTCATAAATCCCAGTGCCTCTGTTCAGTGGAATAGCAAATGTTTTCCCAGGTAAATATTTGTGGCAGCAGAGAGCAGCTTTAACCATAGTACAGAGACGATGGCTTTGATTTCCGGTACTAGTCAATCCCCGTGAATACAAATATATCTGTGACAGCTGTTGATAGGTTCTACACATTCAAAAAGTGGCAATCCACTTTACCCTTCCAATAAAAGTGTTTGTTGTTTCTTTCATGCTTCACAGTAGAGTTGTGTGAATTTGTGAAATTTTACAACTCGATAATTTGCAATCTTTTAAAAACTTACCTGCGAGGTTCACGGAGTTTAAAAAAATATATATATATATATATATTTCTCTGTCCATGATTATGCGGCTACAAGGGACCTTGCACAACAGAAGATGAACTCCTGCAGTCCGTCCTTTGTACATGTTTCTCTGCCTCCCTCTGCCCCCCACACTCTAAACACCCCACCACCCTCCTCGGGTACAGTTCTCTGCACTTGTCCCAGCTAATAAACTCGCTCCTGCTTCCTCCAGCTCCCGCTACTACCCCGACATCCCACCTTTTGGATACCAAGTCTCCCATCCTCACTTCACATGCAGGGTGTCACACCTATGGAATGCCTGCTGCAGAAAATCAAGGCCTTTGCTTAGAGTTTGGTGAACGGGATAGTCCATCACAAATGTAGAGGGTGTCCCAGCCATCATATTAAAAGTGCATTATAGTCTGTGGCACTTGTAATATGTTAGACAGGGTAACCACCATGCTTCGAAGGAGTATCCTGTAAAGAAACATCTAAATAAGGCCTCAAGTGTGCTGGTGGGCTGGGCATTTATTAATACACCTCGGGAGAAGCAAGCTACCACTTGCTTTGGAAAACTGCAGTTTGCAGACCTGGCCAGATATCGCAGGCACAGAAAGACCGATGTCCTCCTCTACTTAATGGTAGCAATGGCAAGCACCGAGGAAACTAAGGGTAGCTAAGCATAATCTTTTCCATTTATATAAGGACAGGAATACATTAAATCCGCGACCTGTGAAAATGTCACCAGAAGTAGCCAGTGAGACCATGAAGGCAACAAGCTCTACTTGCACATTTTGAGAGCCTGTAGTTTTGGAACTGATCACAGTGCAACAAATAGACTAGTCCACTGCAGTGCTTCATGCTTTGTGAGTCTCCTTCACAGGAGGCAAGTCTTTGTTCCGAGAATGAACATGGTATTATATGTACAATTCATAATCATCAAATGTTCCCACTGGATGCCACAACCTGTCCTTTCATACCTATAGTCGTGCTTGAATTTAAATTTAATTTATACAGTGCTTACTACCCTTCATCAAATATTGATGCACTTTGTGCTGAGCAGCATGCTGCTCCGAAATGCAAAGTTATTGGTTAATCCACTGGTTATTGAAATTAGTTGTGTGCTCTCAAGGAAACCATTCCATGCATTTACTCCAGTTATTCTGTTGTACATTAATGAGTAAAGAGTGTTCATTGGTAGGGCTGTGTGTGAAGCAGTAGGTGATTGAATGAAAAGATGCTTGGTTAGGTCGCAGCAGTATGATTTCAAAGAAAGAGATATTAAGGCCTAGAAGCATGCAGTATACAGTGCTCTAAATATTCAAGAGGCATGCAAAAACCAAAAGATGAGGAGAAGGTAATTCAAAGGGGACTAAGAAGGGAAATATTGAAAGTTTAAGCCAAGGTCAATCTGTCATGCAGGATTTTAGGAACATAGTGAGCAGACATTTTTTAGATTGCATGCAATCTGCTTTAAAATATTTTCCATTGAGGGGCTTGAAAGCCAAGCCCTTACATCACGACTGCTCGATCTCCTTTCTATAACACTGTGGACATTTTACAAATAAATGTTTGGCTTAGACCTATTCAAGCTCCACACTAGAGTAAGACCAGTCATTCACAGATGACAAACCTTTATGCTGTAACACAAAAAGCTGGTTGCCAGAATGCTTGATAAAAGGTACATTAATCAGGCTGCATTCTAGTTCACTGTGCTATACTTTTTTACTAAAACAGAGGTATAAAAAACAAAAAAAACAATGGAACTGTTCTTGAAATAGTCTTAGCCACTTGTAAATATTCCTGACCTTATTTCACCACATTAGTTTTTGCCAGCTGTGCCACTTCAGATAGAGACAGCCATATGCAAACCAGTCTTGGTCCTGCTCCAGTAGGAACAGTACCACATTTTTAGGTTATGCCTACAATGCGCAAACCCTGTAGTGAAAGCCATTGTTCTTTAAAAAATCCTGAAAAGGTCTTTGAGCCCACCCATTACTTACCTCTATTTATCATTAGTTGACTCCCACCCACTCATTTTTATGGGCGAGCGCAAAGCGCTCCGTCCCATTCTGTAATCTCTCTTTGGGCAAAGAACCACGCCCATGTCACGTCAGTCACGTACATTGGTTTGTGGGCTTGCCTTTTAAAATCCGGTTGTTTTCATTTGTGAAAGGCATGCATACGTCATGCCTTTTCCGGTTTTTAGCCCACCTACACAGCACCGGTAAACTACTAAAAACATACGAGGCTCTATGTTTTCAGCATGGTGTCCGGACTACTTTATCTGGTTATTTTCCACGCAGCGCGATCGCGCTGCATTTTACATAGTGCGATCGCGCTCCGTTTTCTTTTTTTTTTTTACAACACTAGTAGCTCTAACTCGAGCAAATGCGAGACCTATTGCATCGAAAATGCTTGTTTTACTTACCACTGGTTAGCTCCTCCTTTTCGTCTCTAGCTTACTCCTGGGATATGAGTTTTCTTTGGTGTCATGGAATATGGACCAAGTACAGCTTTCTGTGGTCAGTGTCCTTTCCCTGGGCACAGGCTCTATTGAATGCGTGCCCAAAAGTTAATTCTCCTTCATTCCGCCCGTGTTTTCCTCGACCCCTCCCTCCATTGTTTTCCATCTGCCCCCACCTATCTCCTGCACTCCAATGTGATGTTTGTTTCACATACTCTACAGCAGCGCGAGCTGCTGTGCAACATGGCTTAAAGGGGAAAAAAAAACTATGATGCGGTCAGTGCTGGCCTCATCATAATGCTTTTTTTACTTTAAGCCCTGTTTCACAGCAGCTGAAGTTACTGTGCAACATGTAAGAAACACATTAACGTAGGCAATGGATTTCGAATAGGCACAACCTATTGGCTTTACCAGTGCTTGTTAATCATACCGACTATTCTTCTAAACCAAAGATTGCAATGTACTCAGGCTTCTCTGACACACATTGCCACGGTCTAGGTGACAAAGTTTTTTTTCTAGGGTAAATAGTGCAATGTTTAGGCTTTGTAATGTTGGGCCATGGCTGCGAAACACAGCACACTATTCAATGCCACCATTTGCAGCATTCAGTGTCATGCAGCCCCAGGCTGCAGTCATTTTCTAGACATGATAATACTATGTTCACGGCCACATAGTGACTTTTCTGAGTCACACTGCTCTAAAGTCTAGACCATGTACTACCTCAATCTAAACTACACAGTACCATTCTATAGCCCTACAGTACCATGTTGTGAGCCATACAGTAGACTGCTGAGGTCACAGCAGTGCGTTCTTCTGTCATACAGTAGACTTCTGAGGTCACAGCAGTGCGTTGCTGAGGTCACAGCAGTGCGTTCTTCTGCCATACAGTAGACTGCTGAGGTCACAGCAGTGCGTTCTTCTGTCATACAGTAGACTGCTGAGGTCACAGCAGTGCGTTGCTGAGGTCACAGCAGTGCGTTCTTCTGCCATACAGTAGACTGCTGAGGTCACAGCAGTGCGTTCTTCTCCAGACAATTCCATACGCAAGGCCAGAAGTACCACGTTTTGGACCACACAATGTCACATTATAGACAGTGTAGCACATTGTCCACTGCCCCCCAGCTCAAAATCCTTTTAGCTATAACGCACTACGCCTGAAGTAGGTTTACACAGACATACATTTAATTACAACAAAGAGCTCGTTCTCTTTTTAAAGAGGCAGCATTTCTTTAAAATGGACTTTATTAAAAGATGTTGTCTGGCGCCGGCAAACATGAGCGTGGTTTATGCTCCTGTCTGCCTACTAATGGCCGAAAAAGACGGAATCAAAGAGCATCTTTTTCAAATATTAATCTTTTAGAGCTTCAGTAACAGTGGGTGCTCCTTGCCAGCTTCTGGAGATGATCGTTATCATGCATTAGCGTCTCCAGAAATCATCTTAGTTTATAAGTTTCAACAACAAGAGTTTGTTTGTCTGGCTTAGGAGGCCGAGAGGCAGGCGAGGCTCTCTAGCCTTTTGGGAAATTTGTGTTTCCCGAAAGATGTGTGATTATAGACAAAGGAAAGGCCTGTGACGAGCTGTGACAACCTCAGACTGTGTTCCAGCTTGACAGCCTTATAGAGGTAGCTTCAACCCCGGATGAAGCCTGATTTCCTCTGTTATATCTGGCCATACAACCTTATGTACACTCCCTGTCTCCAGAGTCAGCAATTACCCTCACCAATAGCTGCACAGACACCTTTATGCCATCATTAACCTACCATTGGGTTCTAGAGCAGCATCCTTGTAAATAAGTGGCCTCACACCTATTTGTACTAAAAAAGTGAAGCACTTTATTGCAACCTATCCTCAACTCCAGGTTCCCAGGATCTCTCCAGAATCACCTATCTAAAGTCAACAGTTCAGAATACATGACTTCACTGATCACAGCAGTGGAACAAGAAGCAGGGTGCAGGCCAGCGTAAAGAGCTCCAAGGCCTTGTCAGGGTTAGTAAGAGCTATATAAATGCAATTACACTACAATACAATTAGCACTCATAATAAGCATGTAATAACTTGAGGCTTTTCTCTTGGCTCAATGTTCGTGTAGTCATGTTCCGTGATTTTTAGCTCTCTTACTTGCAATGGGCCCATTACAAAAGTACCAATTTTAGTAGCCGCAGACAGTTAAATGGCTTGTTCCCATTATAAAGGTGAACCTCCATGAAATGAGAAGCGATGTGATGAATCATGAGCAATATTATAAGCATGGAACATTGTTTATTTATATAGCTCTGTAACCTCACAGATTGCAAATATTTATGGCCAGGTCTTCACATCATTTGGTTCAGACAAGCAAGGAGAAAGGCCCACCACTTTCACTCTAACAAATGCCAATTTTGTTCAACTATTACATCATCAGGAATCGGATCCCATTGGACCTGCTGCTGAGAAGCACCCGTCTGAAGAGGCAGAGATAGATTTTGATTGGCCACTGTGAGCAGTCTGAGAACTGTAGTATTGCATTGTACATGTTTATGTTTTTAACCAGTTTAATGTGGAGCCTTACAGATAGTAAAGCTGACCATCATACTGCCGTACAAATATATCAAGGTGGTGGCTGTTGTGATTATGGTGTACTCCTACAGCTACTGTTGCTGCCACCTATGGCATCAGTTGAAGCCTTTGTATCTGTATCATAGGCAGTTATAAAAGTGATGCATACCATAGTATATGCTTAATTTGATCCTGGCCCTGGAAATATTGTTTTATTTATTTTCATCTCAAAATGACTTCCATTTAGCCAACATCTCGCTGTAAGCACTGCACTCAAAAATGGACAACAGCAAATTCATTTATATTGTCCATTTCAGACAGTGTAATGGTCACCTCAATAAATGCAAGCACCAAACATTTCATTTTTGTTTATTAAGGTAGATTTTTAAACTACCCCCGGCCTCCGCTTGATGCTGATTGGGTTTAATGTAGGTCAAACAGCTACATCTCATTGATATGACGGAGTTTATTGCTAATCAGTTAGTCTCCATCTAGTGTTTTATAACTAAGATCAGGTAATTCAGATCGGATCCCAAGATGCTAAAGAACAACTGTGAATCATTGGCTAGCTTTTAAGGGGCTCTCTGGTGAAAAAAAAAAAAAAAGTTATATTTAACCATTCGTGCACCATCAGTGATTACTAGCAATAGAAATTCTAGAAATGGGCCTTGGTTTCAAAATGCCTGTTTGGGACTTGAGATCAGTTGTGAGATAATTTGCTGGTTCACCGTTTTACCTGTAGTACATTCTGTCAATAATCCACACAGAAATTAAGATATGCATTAAAATATAAAAACTAAAGAGAAGCGTCCTTACAATACCACATTGAACAATTTCCTATAGTTTCACCTGTTCTTCTAGCATTTCCATTTTTTACCCTCCACTCTCTAAAGCTGTTTAACGAGAACAGCAGCTTGATTTACATACGTATGTTTTCCACAGGTCGAATGTGCGCTTTGCCCCATAAGCTTTCAAATGTAACTGTTCTCTAGCATCCTAATGTGATGTCCCAGTGTTTATATCTGGCCTGAATCCTGAGTGGCAGCTATCTAATAAACATTCTGGCCCACATTTACAAGGAGTTTGAACTACCGCTGCATCAATTTCTTTTGACACAGCGGCTGCGCAGTCAGTGCTCCACACTGCTCCATGTCTACAAACTGGCGCATTGGGCCCAATGTGTCAGTTTGTAGATGTCTGTGTCACATTGTACCTGTGCCAGGTATAATGTATGTAGTGTAGGCATCTCCACGTAAAAAGCCACGTAGAACTGATGCAGTGAAATTTACAACTTTTCACTGTGTTACTCTACGTCTTGACTGTGTCAAAAGGGACCCGCCTCTGTGTTCTGACACGTTGCTGGAGTTGTGTTAGTCTTATGATTCAACTCCAGCAATGCGTCACCTTAGCTCCAACAGAGGCCTCAGAATTTCTGGCACATCTGTGAATTCATGTGCCATGGAGCCCTGTATTGTAAATAGTAGTCCTGTTTTGTAAATACAGCACATCCATGGAATCATTGGGGCATTTGAGGTAGGCGTGAGAAATGTGGTGCATCAATGGCGATGCGTTAGTTCTTGTAAACATGCCCCTCTGTTTCTAAATGAGTCCCCAATGGAAAATGCGGCTGCCTTCCTTAATGTTGTGGGACAAAGGTGACTTTGTTATTGGACTGTCTCTTGTCAGACTGTCTGAACCTAGGGTTGACTTCTTTGTAAAGGGATTATCACTGATTGTGTCAGATAGTTTGGTACAGTGGTGTTAGTGGAGTGTCATTGATGGTGGAAGCAATAATTAGAGCAAAAGATTTGTACTTTGAATTATCTTAGCCCTGCAATGGCCACCATGAAAAATGTCGATATGCATTTTCATTGAATCAGGCTGGCTGCTTACTTCTACTTATTTTTAAGTCTAAATAACATTCCGTAGTGAATCATGTTAGTAATGCTCTGGTCTTTCTACAGTGTGTTATCTAGTGTTAAGCAGTCCACGAAAACGGCTGAACTCAAAGTCAAACCTCAAGGTATACAGATCAGCACTGGTCATTTAGTCATGATCAATGGTCAGCTGTGAGACAGTAGTTGTTCTATATTAGGTCACTATTTCATTCTCGGTTGCATTACTGACTTTAATTACAGTCATCCATGCAGTCATGTTTGCTCTCATGTATATATGCTGCAATTGAGGAAGAAGAAACTTTACGTGTTGATCCTTATAAGGAAAAAACAGCTTTTATCTGTGCTCTTAGAGTGCAGATTGTGGGGGTAATTCACCTTTGCTTGTAAAAGTGAGAGAGACACCTAATATAAAAGTATTAACAAAGGTGACTAATGAGTCGAATGGCGATATAGTGGGTCTAGTTGTTGCAGCCTTCTTAACGACAGACTTTCTCCCACCTAATCCACAAGAAAGAACACCACGTGTGGGGCAGGTGGGGAAATAAAAAGGAGAGAATCACAAGTATAGGGTTCACATCCAGAAGCTGGGTAAGAATGGAATCTCTATATTAACATTTTAAAAAGGAAGGGCACAAGGGGGTCTCTTTCTCACAAACAAACTGAAGAGGAGGGGGGATACAGAGATCTGTATGCATCCAGATAGATTATGGACCATCCTTTTCAGTCAACCAAAAATCAAATTACACAGGAAATTCGGAGTCCACACTTACTCCGTAGAGAATTGACTGATTGACTTTCATCGGTGCTTAGAGTATGTCGATATCTGCCCCACTGTTATGTGTCCTAGAACCAAGAACCAACTACAGAGCCTTCACATTGGCATTAGTGATTATTGATTATGGTTTATGTGTATAGCAAAGATAGATAGATAGATCGTATAGTTCTACTATATTGAAGAATCGGTTATCCAAATGTGATGGAACGTTTAAACTACCAGACAAAAAGGCAAATCACTAACATGTACCATACCGGTCCTTGAAAGTGTCTCCACTTAAGTGTACCTAATTAGTACTGGGGAAGGCAGGCAATGAGATAGCAGCAGATTTCTATAGCGTGTTAATGAAATATAGTGTTGAGTTTACTTTGCAAAACGCTGAAAAGCCATTTTGGGTGGTGGTGATACCACACTATTAAGAACTTAAGTGATCAAATGAGATTGAGAGAGAAGAATAGAATTCGAATTCTCTGTCCCTTTCATCCGAGATGAACTATTTTCTCATTTGCTGTCCTTGTTTTGATTTTCAAGAATTCAGCCACATGTTTTTCCCCATTCTAACAGATTCACCCAACCTGAACTTGTCATCTCTTTATATCTGGAACATTTGTCTTGAAGCAAAGCCACTGGTGTGCTTGGAGCACGACCGACATCTTGACATGTACATTTCAGTTCTTTTAGCTCATGATTATCTCTCTTCCCGGCGCGCATGGCCCCCTTCAGCATTCAGGGTGAAGTGACTTACTGCATCATTTTGCTAATGCACGGAGGCCTCTCCTCGAGTGAGTTAGTGTGCACGCGCTTCAGCCGCTTGACTGTAGGCTCATCCATACACAAGGTTGCAATGGGTGATGGATGCAGGATGTTGGAAACAGAAGTCTTCGACATTTCTGAAGAAAAATATTTGCAAAAACAATAAATGAAAGGTAAATTACCACAGCGCGTATTTTTTGAAAAATTAAACACAGAAAGTTGATTGGCTTTATATGTTACTGTGCAATTAGCTAAAGTAAAACTATGCCTCCTTGGAAGGTATTTGTTTATTTGAGCTGAAAATTTACTGCACAAAAAACAATTTCAATATACTTATTTTCTGCAGGTGATATATCCATGCAACCTGCGAGTTTACAGTTTCGGATCAGGGAAAATTTAATAGTCCTTAAAATTTGAAATAAAAATTGAGCCGAAGTCCGTATATCACTTGATTTGATGCTTTGAAATTGCAGTACTGTGGTCGTAAGCGCTAAGCAAATGCAATGATGTCCAGGCACATTTTTCCAAGTGCAACTTACCTGAACTGGACTGGTTGGCGAGTGGCTAGTGCAAGAGACCAGGGTTCTGCCAGCCTCATGTTTGCACATCTGGGTGTCACATCTTGTCTTCATGGTGCAGAATGTAATAATAAAACACAGTTCATCCCCAAATCACCCAAGTGCGTTTAATTGATGCCAGCATGATGCCTTTTGTTTATGCTGTTTATTTTTTTGGCTGCCTATTTAAAAAATGGGTATTCTAAACAATACCCACAGTGGCTGTTATGAGTAACTTCCTCCCTTGAGGGCAGTTTGGCCTGGTTTGATTATATTTTTTATTTATGATGCGCCATATGATATTAAACTGAGCACAGGCCATGGTACGAAGGCAAGATTCATTTGATACCATGTCACATGCGGTTGAATGTAACAAGCCAGTTCCTTTAGATGGTGATGGTGGTTAAAAATCCTCCCATTCACAGCCAGCTCAACTCAGTGGTAATTAAAGAACTTTGAATTATGACACCTGTCTGAGCATGAGACCTCTTCCCAGTTCTGATTGGGTGGAAGTTCACATGTGCAACTGCCAGAGCAACTGACCACCAGTCAGTGAGGTCCTCTGGTGGCCACCTCAACAGACAGTAAGCAACTATAAGAACCTGGATTTTTAAACTGAATTTGGCTCCAGAATGAGTAGCTGTTACAGTAATATTGACCGAGGAGACAAGGAGATTTGTTGTACCTTAACAAAATATAAAGTATCGTTGATGGTCTTCCTGTTTTCAACATGCGCTCCATTTTCCCTTTAGTGTGCTCGTTACGCTGCATTTTTCCCAGACAATCTAATGCAGTGTGATTTCAGATGGATTTTTGTGTTTTGTCCGACTTTTCTTCGAACAAGCATTTAGATATCTATAGAGAAAAACCCTGTTTCTGTAGGGCCATCTTCCTCCCCAGTAGATTTTCTTGTCTGCAATGCCGAGCGTTACACCCCACACCTAAACTTTACAATGTGGTGCCACTTTGGCTGAGGACCTAAGTACTCAATGTGGTCCCTTTGCTACAACCTTGTATACAGGGTCAGACTGAGAGGCCCCTCCATTAGTGAACAAAAACAGATAAAACAGTGGCCCACATTTGCCAATCAGGGGACTTGTAAGGACACACTGTATGGGTATTTTGCAAGGTATGGGAGACTGCATGCATTTGGGTTTGTTGCAGTCAATGTTTGTGGTAATATCAAGGAAATCAACTGTAAAATCCCAGTCCACCTGGCCATATACCAGGCCCACAAACTGGTAAAAAACGCCTATCAAGCACGGCCTGATTGCCCTATAGGCCAGTCCGATTCTGCTTGCACAGTTGAACAAGCACTTTTATTGTAATGTCATTGAGTCACTATAACGCATACTGATCTTGCGTTGAGGAAAACTGCATGCTCTGTTAATAACTACTGATGGGTGATAAACAGCTCATAGCAGTCTGACTACCATATACTCACGACAACATGTCACACTCCTGTTGCTATTAATGCCCAGTTGTTGGGTCAGCGCAAAGGGAAAAGTCCAGCAGCACAAAGGGGATGCATCGCTTGACAAAGACTGCAGTGAGCGGTAGAAATGAGGGCTCGGGTGTTCCCTGCACAGCCTGCACGAGACTGACTTGAGTATAGAACTGACATTGTGGGCACGTGATAAATCCAGTAAAGATGAGTGGATTCCCTTTGTGAAAGCAGTTCTAAGAAAGCAGTCCAGAAGAAAGAGTCTGAAAAGAGGACCGTGGATAGGCGCGGCTTGGCATCTAGATCTTGAAGTACCAAGAGCAGTGGCCAGTACACAAATCTTTGTAGAAGACTCCTTGGGTGTGCTGTAACCTACATAGGAAAGCTGCGAAATACATTGCTATAGGGGAATCTAACCTTCTATGACAAACTGTTGTGATATGGAGAAATCACAGAAAGGAGATATGTCATCGAATCAATGCATGCCCTGATGAAGTATCCTCAAGATCACCTCTGTGTGTGATCTACAACCTGATTGAAGAAATAAGTGAAAAGAACGAGTGAATTAATAGAGCCATGGTGAAAAAAAAAGAATATTAAAACACCCAAAGTATGTTTATGTAGAGGCGTATTTTATAATGTTTCTCAAATTCACATACAGGGACTGTACGGGCGATTCAAGCTCTCTTTGGATCATTGTAGGCTTTAGTGTAGGATATTCATGAACAAGAGTGGGTTATATACCCTTTTTTCCTCAGTGCTTATATTTTGTTCTGTATGAGTGCATACATTATGTTAGCACAAAGGAAAATATGTTAATACAAATTATATAAATTGCCATTTTTCCTTACCACCTGCTCCCGACATCTTCAAAATACTGCATGGACGGGTGTTCTAAATGCAGCTTTACAGCTTATGCCATCCCCATGAAGGTGTAGTTCACATGCTCTGATAAGCATAGTAAGAGTATTTGAAAACCTTTGTTAATACTCAAAACTGTACTGCACTAATGATCGCCCTAAGTACAACACCGTTCCTTCAACACTCCTCTGGGAACGCCCACTTTTGCACACCCATGTGAAATGTATGTTTGTGTTTTCATCCTATTGTTGACATTTTGGGGGTTTGGACTCCTTTTTTAGAACATCCAGCATGTATTTCTAGTTGATATAATGGGAAACCACAACGCTCGCCAAATCCCATTGCTGTCTGCACCGTTTTCTTGAGTGTGTCAACATGTTTTCTTTCCTGCACCTGGAATATTGAGAACACTTGTTCTCTTTTACTTTCCATGGTCTTACAGCGCCTTTCTGTGTTGCTGCTCACTGGTGGTGTAATTTCCCTGAAAGGAAATGACTCAGATATTGTCAGACAGGTGGAAGTGATGTCAACCAAAGGAACAGCCATCACTTGCCAGTAGAAGAAGAAAAGGGGGAGGAACGGAAATCTGAAAGGTGGTAAAAGTGGTTAATAAATTAAAGGAACCAGGCCCTCACACTAGGGTTCATGTAGTATGTTTTATACATATAGATAATGGTAGGATAAACAAGAACAGTGCCACCTATTCAAACCTTTGGTTTCTTTATAAAAAAAGGATGTCTTTATTTCCTCCTCTCATGCCTGTGTTGTTCATCGCTCAGCACCAATGAAGTGAGAACATGCATTCTTTCCTTCCTTTGTTTTCGGATTTTCTCAAGGTTTGGAGATAATCAGTAGTCCGTTTGGCGGGCCCATTCTCCATCTCTCAGCAATACAGCTGGGTTTTGTCTTGGCAAAGGTCCTAGCTGGCAGGGAAGGTCATGTCAACGGTGGCTGCTTCCCACTAGAATGGCAAGCTTCTTTCATGTCACGTGCTTACATTGTTTTCTGTGGACTCTCCTTGATAAACAATTCAATACAGATTTCTGTAAATCACAGAAGGCCTTCGCAGCTGGCTTTAAGTGGCCCTGGCCAGCCTCAGGAGCATTTCCTCCAGTCTGTCTAGCTCGTGCGTGGATGGCACATATTTTAGAAGCAAGACAGGCATGGCCCCAATTGTCATCTTTCAAGTTTCCCTGCGAAGCAGTGTGAAACTGTGCCGACATCCCAGATAATTGAAAGGCTTCTAATTCCAAAAGTGTAATCTGAATGTTCCAGATAATGTCTCACTTTAGCACTTGGTCCTCAGCAATGAAAAGGGAGGCTGCATGCTCCAACGAGTGGGCTTAAACCCCTCTGATAGTGGGAACAAGGCAATTGAGAGCCCCATGGCTCATTATTACGGCTCATTATTACGGCTAAGTGTCAGAGTACCTTGAAGCAGCTCTGGCACACTGGCAGAGATTGTGACACTGCACTTTGGAAAGTCTTGAATCAAGTCTAAAACCCTGGCAACTGATTTTTTTCATTATTACGCGCTATACTGTTACATGAAAATCAGTGGACAGTTGTTGAGACATCAGTTTCTATTTTAAGTGTGGTGTGTCAATGAATCTCCCTCCTTCATCCCCTGTATTTCCATTTTGTCCAAAGTATTTTCCATTTGCAGTGGCATCCAGCGTCCAATCATGACACTGGCCTTAGGTTGCCTTCTCAACCTGTGTTGTACACATGGTCTCAATCTATGAATGCACATCTTACATTTTAAGGATGGCTTATCAAGACTTCATGGAGTGAACATGCTTTGTCTGAAGACACACTGAGGGCAAATAGTTTTGTGGCCAGTTTCTGAAAGAGACACGCAAAGTGGGATCCAGAAAAGGGCTTCCTAGCTAGTCTCTTACAAGATGTAGGCATTTTATAGCTAAACGGGATTACATGGATACCTAACCAATAGATGTCCTGACAACTCTCTTGTCCCCCTGAGGGCGAATGTCTACTACTCTCCAAGATGAAGCTGAAGTACAAGTATATCATGCCTGAAAATATGTTTGCAGCAAAACATACAGGGTTAGACTGCTTCAAGATAGACTGGAAAGGCAATGTAAGAACCAAATAGACCTTGTGATCTTCAGGAACGAGAGCCCGTGCACTTAAAAAAACAAAGTTCTGTCTGGTTTAAAAGGTGTGTTTTTGCTCTTTATGCCAGCAGCCCTTCTTAAAAGCGAGTTATTTGGTTTCTTTAAGCACAAGGGCTTTCTCTACATATTTCACCATCTTCTGCAAAGAGCAATTCATCTTTGAAGTGTGGTACTGAACAGGAGCAATGGGTCTCTCGCACTAGCTGCATGGAATATTAAATAGCTTCAACGGGGACCAGTGTTGTAACCGCTAAAAAAGGCATAGCAAAGATTTTTTTTGTAAAACGTATTGCGAATGCATTTCATTGGGCATACATTAAATCAGGTAAACAAAAGTTCAATGAAATTTACAGTATGGCGTTCTTTCATGTTTCGACACTAGGGTGTGTTGATTAGCTCTGTGATTGTATTGCCCATTCCATATAATTGTTTTGCTACTTTCACAGAACTGTTCCTGTCTTTTTATATGTTTACATAATCAATAAAATAGCGGTCTTGCAAAAACGAATATTTTTTGATTTGCTAGTGCTTGTTTTCGATGGTTTACAATCCGGGCAACAGAAGGACGTGCTAATAAAGTGATTTGCCCGCGATTAGAACATTTGGCCCCTCGCAGAAGCAACGTTTGAAACATAGGACTCCTGCTTAAACAGGCATCCATCTTACCCAGCAGACCCCAAGAGCTCCCGCATACTTGTGGTAGATGCTGCTCAGTTCTGCTGAACTCCACGTGAACCATGCAAAGAATTTTACTTCTTGGTGTATAGTTTGCCTAGAGCTTGGTTGCCTCCCTCGTGGTTCATTGTTTGCAAATGTCTATAGTCTGACTCGGCCTCTGCAGGGCATCGGTGTTCAAATGTTGCATGCATTCATTTCACTGTCTGCTTCTGCAGCCCTAGAAGAGATCGATGGGCTAGACTGTTACTTCGAGTGAATGCCTGAACATTACTCTATGCTGACAAGTCCTGGGAAGGGCAGACTGAGCACGAGTCATAAAAGGTTAGGGCTAAAGTGGTGCTGGTAACCAGGACATCAAGTTAACTGAAGTCGCATCCTAAACCAGCCTACAATGGATGGGTGGCTTTGGAATTAATATGGAGTACAGCTCTCTTGCTAAAAACGAGTGCAAAGATAATTTGCTACTTTTTTCAACTCTATTTTTATTTCAAACTTCAAATCAATCAAAAATCTGTGGTAACCCGGTACAAACAATAATTGTGCTTTTGAATCTTACAGCAGGGAGGTGCGTTAGGATTTGCGTCAGGATTAAGCACTCATTGCCTTGCTGGAGAATAAATTTACGAGCTTTAACTGTGACTATGCAGTGTACGTCTGTCTCTCTCACTTCCTCATCCATCACATAGCCATAACGCGCTAATCGTACCTAGATACAATCGCAACTAATCACATGCACCACGTGGAAATACTTCTCAATAGGCTCAAAGCAAATACGACCTTCCGACCGCACTCACACGATTTGACATTCTATCCAATTGAAATTAGTCCTGGACGGAGTTCTGCTATGTGGGTCTCCACAAAGTACTGAAAAAAACTTTGCTGCTCTATGCTGAGTTCCGTGAGCAGTGGATTTTGGGTAAGTCGCGCTTTTCGCTCTGATTTTCAGTGCAGGAGTTTCTCCCATGCTGTAAAATCAGCATGAATGGCATCATGTGTAGTGCCAGAGTGCACTAACGTCTTTCTGCTACTTGAGTAGATTTTCTACTTGAGCAGCAGCTTCTCAATGTGAGCGGCAGCTATATTATTGTGAGCGGTCGCGGCCTACCGCTCGTGTTCAGAAATCTCACTCACCAACCAACTGATTTCTCTCCGCTCAACATCACTTTGCAGAGTTTTTCGGGAATTCCACATGCCGCGCGGGGCGGAGAAACTCTGCAATTTCTTCACCCACCCCTAATTGAAATGCTACAGAACAGTACAGCACCAGAGCAGCTCAAAGAGTGCACTTATTAACAGCATTGAGATTAGACTCTACCAAAAGTTCACTAGGGCTTTCTTCCGCAAGCTAATGCATCACAATGCCAGACACACCTGCTCATGGGAGCTCTTTGCCAACCCCTTTCTCCCGAAAACTTTCATGAGTGAGAAAATGCTCTACCCCTGACACCTCTGTGAATTTTCCATGTTGGTTAAGGTAGATTCAAACAACTTTTTTTAATATATGAAAAATACACTAAACTATTGCCTTATACTGTGGCAAGCATTAGCCCTCCCCCCTCATCTCTTTGATGAGACGAGAGGAGTCTTTGGTGGTCCAGGTTGTACTGAGTGATTTGTATTTATTTATTTAACACCTGGACTAGAAAAATGTACACAAATAATATCAAAAGCAGTACAGGAGATTCACCACTCCACATAGATGTGAGATGAGTTGTAGTTAAAAGCCACAAGACAATGCCACCAATGAATAAATCTGTGGATGAATTGTTGAGGGGGAATCCTCAAGTTAAGAATGTGGTTTATGTGCGAATATAGATAAAACTATATTGTAATTACTAGATCTTAATTCTAAACATAACTCGTTCTTCAAGCTGAAGACATATATGGAGGAGCTCATCAAGTTGTTTCCTGATTTACTTCTAGAATTCCTGTATAAATCAACCACTACCAATTGTGGATCAATTTGAACATCAGAAATTGCAAAATAAGACATGAAGAAGATGGGCCACACAACGCTCAACCAAGTTGGTTTTCCTACCCAAGAAGTATTACCCACTTAACTCACGTGCTGACAACTGGTATTTGATTTCTGTGCCAAATGAATGACACAGGAATAGTCTCATGGTTGGCCAAAATAAGCGAATGGTATAACTTCAAAAATATAGTCCCCAAGGTAATTAAATTTGAGGAAAAAACAGTTGCAACACATCAGGGTCCCCAGTCGCATAGAAACAAACATCTATTCTTTAAAGATCTTTATGGGTATTACGAGACCATAGGATGTTTGTTTAGAAGAATACTAGTATATATTAGTTGTAAAGCGTTTCTGGGAATTCACAGCTGTTTTACCTCCCGGGACATAATTCTGATATTGTAAGTTCTCTTTCCACAAGGTCTGCTTTTGATAGACATTGTTCTGGTCTAAATGGTATAATTCAGGACTATTCAGGTCAGGTTCCATATAAGATTCTCAGAAAGTCCACATAAATGTACCTTAAATGTAATTCATTTACAAAGTGATTATCCTGAAAATCTAGCATGGAACTGGCTCGCTGGGCCCACATTGGACACTCCTGGTATGTGTGAACTCTCTCCTTTTAGTGACTATGGTGAGAAAAGCCCTCAGAGTAAGAAAAGTCTTTTTTTCTCTCTATGCTATGGATGTAGCATAAAATCCTTTTGAGATGAATGGATGTCATTTGGCACGAAACCTGGGTTAGCAATTCAGACATACTCAGAAAAATACATGGCCAAGAACAGGAGGACTTGACCTATGTTCGTATCTTACATAGCATAAGTTTAATTCACCAAAACGCCATGGCTAGATGACTCAAGGTAATTCTTTGACCCTTACTTAACCCATTGTCCCAGAGTTAGGCTCTCAGCAACATAACATTTACTGCTGAGGTATTGGGAGATAACAGAGAGTGGGTTTTAGAGAAAGTAAACAGGGCTATCAGAGCACTGTTTATTTTCTCTCCCTCTTACCATCTTAATTGCTTTTTAAGGACACTAGTAGCAAAGGCAGGGCCTTGGGTACCAAGGATCAACCCCAGCCTAGCCCCAACTGGCATCCATGTTGCACTGCAAACAGGACTTCGGTGAGGACTGATTTATGCATGTAATGTGACTGCCTTGGTCCACGGCCATGGTCTGTGAGTACTAGTGACAATAGAGATATAGAACATGCCATGTTAATTGCCGCAAAGATTTGGCTGCAAAGTGTGCAAAGCTCCTTTGCACTTTAGAGACAAGTACTCAATAAGCAGGCAAATATGAGGTTGGCATTAGTTAACTAACTAATGCCTACATGGGGGGTAACATCCTGGGGCTCTAAGGAGCCCAGCAGGAGGAAACCGTGGAACCCTTAAATGGGGCCAGTAATTGCTAAAGAGTTTTTGGCAGTTTCCTAAATTTTGTCAAACAGGACTCTGCTTGAAGTCGTAAAGGAACACTATTCCACTTATTAGATGCTGGCCCTGAAAAAGCTCTATCTCCATAGATGGCTATCCTTCTTTGGGAGCGTGAAGTAGATACTGATGGGCATAATGCAGGTTTCAGCTCAACTTTCACAAGTTGAACTTGCCAGAGCTTGACACTGGGCTAGGTAGCATAGATGGCCCTGAGGTCGATTGCCATGGCTTTAAAGGTAGTCCTGTGTTCCACAAGCAACCAATGTAGAGATCTCAGCACTGCGTAAATGAGTTTGCATCTAGAATCTTGACAGGTCACAGATCACACTGGCCTCTGCATTCTACTAAAACTGAAACCAATGTAACAAATTGGCAAGAGCAGCACAATTTATAACATTGCCATAATTTAGGCATAGTTGAATTAGTGCACTGAGTCTTGCCATGTGCCACTGAGCCTTCATTAAGGAAAGGATTTTCCTCAGAGATCTGATTTGGAGGAAGCAAGAGCTGTTGAATTTGAAGACCTGAGTCTCTAAAGACAAAGCTCCAAAGGCACAGGCATGCACTGTGGTAAAATGTAAATGTACCACAGGGGGTAGGGTGCCACAGGCATGTGCATTTAGATGCACTCTGTCCTCGGTTAGTCTCGTGAAAATATTCACGTCACTCCTCCCCATAGTTGTGGTTATTTTCCTGAAATTACCAGCAGCAATGATTTAGTGCTGCTGAAACCCAGACACCCCCAACTGAGAGCATTTAATCGCAAAACTGGGAGAGGTGCCATCAATGACCTCAAAAGCGATGGGTGGGAGCTTTATGCAACACCTAACCACTAGGCATTCGGGCTGGCTCTTTGGTAGGATTCTGCAAAGCAAGAGTCTCATCTTGTTTGTTTTGGGCAACCTTTTTTCAAGCCCCAGCTCTACCTAAAACGATCACCAGCTCTGCCACTCCCTCCTGGGACATTGCTTAAGGCCCTTCATGTATTGCATGCAAGTAAGACACATTGTATCAGGTGGTAATTTTGACCAATAGAAAGATAAGTTGCAAACTTAAAAACAAGTCTATAGTGCACACAGGTCATTGGTGAGGCAGCAGGAATGGTACTGTGGCACATCACACATTGAAATCAACTAACCTGCTCATACACAGAGCACAGAGCCCACTCCTGGCTCCACAGTCACAACACAATGCAGCATTGTTATAATAGTCCTATTCTATCTTATTAGGGCACCCAGGGCCCTATTACGAGTTTAGGTGCTATTTATCACACCTGATACATGATAGCATGGGGTATGTTATTTATCGGGTGCAATAGATAACACCTAACCCAAGCTGGTGAGGAATAACATGTGGATTTTGGTGTTTAATGCTCCGAAATTAGCATGATATGGTACACATCGTATTCGTTTACCCCATTAGGTTTCAGCAGGTTTGACCTGCTGAAATATAATGAAGGTTGAGATATTTAACACATCTGCTATTTATTAGTTGCATTAAATACCTACTTACTCATAATTCTAACCCATGCATAAACAGGGGTTTACGCACTGGAAGGAATGTACCAACAAGCTCACAATCAGGACCATAATTTCAAATCTGTACTTGCAAGACAGTTTAGTAAAGTAGAATTCAAAGCAGAAGGCAGGTAAAGAGGGCCCACTGTCCATCTAGATACTGATCCAGTTTGGATAATGTGCGAGGCACCACGTGTCACTGAGAAGCTACTTGATCAAACAGTTCTGTGAATCTGGGGAAAAACTTTATGTACAATGTCAACATTTGTTGGGAGTGTTTTAGAAACCAGCTTCCCTCAGTATTCAGTGCTTTATAAAATCACTGGATGTGGAACTTTGATTAAGCTCTACCTTTATTTCATCAACAGCCCCTTGTGTGAGCTGTGGCATGGGAGGGAGTTGTAACACATGATCCTTTGGTCACCATCCTGCATACTGGGTAAAAGAATACACCAATGGAGCCCGCTCCCTGCAGAAGACTTTTAGAAGAAGACTGTGACTGGTTAGTCATAAGGCATCGGATTGCAACAGTGCCTGAAGGCCAAATTCTTAACACCTCACCATACCAAAACATATTTACTTGATTGTGACCTTGATGCATTATGTGCTCTGTATAAAATGAGTGAGAGATAATAATTTATATCAGGCATAGCAATGTCCAAGTCACTGATAGAGTGGTAACACTGCTCTCTACTCCACGTCTGGATCATTTCCCCCAATATCAGTGAGTAGATTTCAGAAGAGAGCATGTATTTGCAGCCCCTTGATGATGCTAAATTAAAAATAGTAATTCCACATTGACACTGCAAGGGTATCTCTATCTGGCCTTCGACCACTACTTGTTTTAAATACCACCTGTGTAGCATGCTCATAATCAATGCATCTGCCAATGTCTTGTGATTTAGCTGACTGTAGGTAGTGCCTGTGCTCGTTGGCACAATTTACGCTGACAAATTATGTCGGGAGATGATATTGGCACTGTAATATGACCGTTATTGTGTGCCAGGCTGTCATAAATTGTACGCGCACTGGATTGACCAGGCAGGATCAAATATACCTGCAGAAGAGCTAGATAAAGCCATATTTTTAGAGTGAAAATTCACCTTAGGCCTCTTAGTCAGCAGGTCAGTTCTAGTCCTGTTCTCGCACAGTCTGATGTCACTGTCTTCTCGCTGTCCTCGGAGTGCCTCCTAAATGTACACACTAGATGCGTCAGATGGCAGTAGGAACAGACACATCACATAAATCGCTGGACTCAGACCATGTTTGTGAAGGTGCTGGTGCGCGCCCCGGGGTTGCCATCATGCCCATTAACAGTGGCCATGTTACTTATGAGTCATCTTGGCAAAGGATAAACAAAAGTAAAGTGATGATTTGACTGGAATTAAATAATAACAAACTACCTCAAAGATAAAAAATGCCCTTCAGGTTCTGGGGTTTTCTTTCGGAAAGTAGCACACTTATTACAACTGAGTAATTCCCCTTCTGGTGATTCAAGCAGAGAGCTAAGAGAAACTTAAGTAAAAACTGCATAAGATCAGGACCTTTGGAGTAGAGAGCGAGCTAAACTCTGGAGCAACCTGACTCCGTGCTCGAGACCACGCTCACCCCACCTGCTCATCAGTGAACTCATGAAAACTAAAGAGCTTACCCACTCCTTATACTGGTGTGAAGGAGCACTGCACACCATGACAGAATAGCAGTGAACAAGAGCTCCGCTCACCCTGTTGGCCAGATTCCAGCTAGCCAGAGTTACAAAGCTTCCCATCTAAATGTCTCCACCCCTACTGTTAATCATGGGTCAGTCTAGATCCTAAAGGCTGACTCCTCAACCACAAAGACAGATGATGCATCTTCTGCTTGATTCAATTTCCTTTTAAAAGGGGGTGGGGTGATGACTCTACTGTGCTCAGGTGAGTGTACAGAAGCGCTGTGTAGTTGCCAGAAGGTTTGGAGCTACAAATTCACAAAGGCATCTTGGAGTATGTAAAAATGTACAACTGTAGAACTCTTACGTACACTTATGGTTTTTTGAACTATCACCAAAACAACTAAAATGGGAATAAAATCAGGATTTTTATGGAATAGATATACACAGTAAGCGTAAATAGAAAGGACTAAAACACTTTCAGGCATGAGCAAAATGAGCATCTGCCCAGGGCCTCCAACTTCCAAAAGGCTCCCTGAAAAACTAAACATTCTCTGGCTCACCTCTGTCTATTCCAGTATTTCAACCTCTCTTTTGATCATATAGAGTTGGACATTTCACAGAAGCATTTGAGTGTACATGGAGGAGTATAGTTTATATGCAGGAGCATGTTTTTAAGTACTCCAAAAAGCCTTTGTGGATCCGCCCGCCTGTGTATTGCTTACTGTTTACCCATATACCTTGCAAAGTGCATGCATTGCACTTTTATCTAAATGAAAAAAATAAAACGTCAGAATTTGTCTAATTCTTAGTCCATGCATCGCACTGATTACCAATGAAGTTTTCTTTGTAAACTAGCCTCTGTTGTTATCACCATAGTTATGATATAGAAAGGAGCCCCTCGATGTCCCTGGCGCTATCTCCTCAAGGCACTTACACGTCCCATAAATCCCACCGCACTCTCTATCAGCGGCCTCGATGAAGATAGGTCCTAGTGTCAGACACAGTCTCGTCTGAGCCAATAAACGCGCACACACTTAATCAAAGACCAGCACAGTAAACTTTGTCAGTGCACATAAAATATATGATGCGTTCAGAGGACTCTGGTCAGCTGGGGCCAGCAGTTGCTTGATTGCACGCGGAGTGGATGTAAATTCGCAATCTGAAAATATACACAGAAATTTACGAACCCTGGAATTGTGTCTGCAAAGGTCTGACCTTGTTTTGCTTTTACAACCTAATAATAGCATATGATATTGTCTGTGAGTTTGCATATCATTTTAAGGCAATCAGCTTCATCGACTGAGCATCTCAAAGCATAGGGGATGATATGAATGATATTTTAGATTTGTTTATGGTGCGAAGGGGACTTTGTCGTTGATACATAACCAAAAAACTTGCATTGTGTTATCTGGCAGCATCTTTTCATTCAAGCATATAACATGGTCCTCTGCAATATTTAGCAAAAAATAAGACATCTAGGGAAGAGATGGGCGAGGACAACCTCTGCCTCAAAAGTTGCCACCTTGACAATGAAAATAAAGGTTTCACACTAACAGATTATATTTAGCAACTGCACCACTAAACACACATTTGCGCTTTATTTTATTAATACAGTCCAAACGTCCAACTCCGTCTCCCTCCTACAGCGAAACTGACATGGGAAAAACACTGTTTGTTGCCTCGGAGATCATACATTACAATGACTTTGTACAGGAAACAGATTTAATAAGGGCCTCTTCAGTGTAACTTTACCATTCTTCTTAAATGTAACCACTTACATCCTGTTTTTTGGCTGAAAACATTATATAAGCCTTAGTAATCAAGATCATTGTTGTGGTCGAAACATGTTAGGAGTTTGTAATAGAAAAAATGCATAAAGTAAGCAGCACTACAGCTCTGAGTTCTAAGATTTTTTTTCTCTTTGAAAGTCAAAGGCTTGGTGACCCTGACTGGCACTCATTCAATGTGGTATGTGCTGCGTGACTCTACCATTTAAAAAAATAGATAGATAGATAGATTACAGAGTCATTAATAGAGACTGCAGTTATGGTCAAGTCTTAAGTCAGAGTTTCAGTTGAAAAGCTGTTGGTTTTTTTGTTACTAACTGTGACATTGTGTAATCAGTCTGCATGAAACTTCCTTAGAAAACGTATCCAACTTAAGTTCAGATTGGCAAATTTCTACAGATTTGCCCAAAGGCATGGAAATAATATAAAGGAGGAGTCAAAAAGCAGATTTTCCTATCTTAATTCTCATATAATTATTTGCTCTGTCCATTGGAAAAAAATGATGAACTGAATTATTCGAAACTGGACCAAAATTCAGCTTTTACTTGGAGGAGTGCCTTTGTTTGGGCTGATGTAAATTTGAATCTTCAGAAATTAGTGTTACGAAAATAAGTTAGATAGCCTTGAGGGGTGAAAGGTTAGGTATACCATGATAGGTTAAAAGGTGCACATCCTTTATAGGACTGCATAGTGGAAAGGTGAGTCAAAAGTATTAGTTTGCATATAACTGTAGCATATGTCAAAAGATTTGATGACAATTTGATAGACATTAGCTTGTTTAGTTTTCTATAGGTGAGACCATATTTGTACAGATCCAACAAGGAGAGACAAAGTGAAACAATGGGGACAAAAACATTTTCATGTGCTAATAACTTTGGCTCTGTTAAATGAATCTGTATAAAACTTGTCATTCTGTTAGAAATTTAGGCCCAGTATAGGGACCTCACGTTTCACACAGACCCAAAAAGAAGGGCCACATTTAAATGGGGAGGGTTGAAAAATAATTGATTTTCTATAACTTTGGTTCAGTTTCACAAATATTCACAACACTTGGCAAAAATTTAGCATATTTATCTTACCCTTGATATTTTAAGTTTCTTGCAAGTCTGTCACCAGTTGGTGCAGTTAAAAGGGGGTCACAAAGGTGTTAATTTCCTCTTCACTTTGGTACTACTTAATGAATATACATGAAGTTTTGCAAACTGTTAGCAAGTTACACCCAGTGCAGGTTTCAATGATAATTGATGATAGGGTTAAATAGGATAGGGCTCCAACCTCTTTCATTTGCAAATCCCTCTACTGCTGCTTCATAGAGCTGAATCAAATTTTGAACATACTTGCATGTTTAACATTAGGGAGTGTTTACATTTGGGTAAGCTCCTTTTGTGTAATTGTAATTTTGGAAACATTTTCCGAAGTTAAACACATTGTTAAACTCGTATTTGGTGTTGTATTTTAATGCAAAATGCATCCCTTTGTCCCCTTTGGACGTGAAGCCATATTTCATGCTAAATAAAAATGCAAAAATCAAAAACACCAGAAACAACATTCTGCTTGCATTCTTTTGTCTGTGTATTTCTTGTGCATTCGCGTAAAACTTTTACACTGAATGGCATGCTTTCAGTAAAGTTTCGCAGTAAATGCCACAGAAGTACTTGACTTGCTGTAATTTCAGGAATTTCAGGTATCAAGATAAATTAAAGAAAATATGCTAGATTATGCCATCATAACTAAAATCTTGTTTTAGTTTATTTGAAATAATTCGGATATATTGAGTTTCATGCAACTCCATCAAGGGGAGAATGTTAAAGGGGAGCAAAAAGTCATCATTTTCTAATGAATTTGGCAACCTTTGGCAAATCTGCACAAAATTTGTTAGAAAATTTTAACATGTTTAATTTTCTGTTGTCACGTTAAGTAAAGCCCAGTGCAGCGATCCTAGGCTTTATGCTGGCTTTCACTAGAAAGGTACATTTAAGGAGGTGATCGAAAAAGCTATGATGTGCTAATTGTGTTGGCATCATTTCAAAGACGTGCAATAAAGTTTCAGATTTTGGTTTCATTTGCCAGCCTCTGAGGAGGCTGGTGTTTGGCTGCATGGAAAGTGAGTTGCCTTTGGCAATCCACAGATGTAAATAGCCAATGGCTATCTGCAGCAGGGGTTGGCTTTCTCCAGAGGGTTGGATGTCAGCACTAAAGAAATACCAGGCCCTGCAGCCCACCCCACTACACTTGGTTGAAGGCCATATAAAGTGAGTATTAGCCACCCAGGGAGGGGGATGCCTTTAGAGATGTTTGATGTATTATCAAAAAAATCTAAAACACAGAAACACAGGCAAAGAAAGCGAAGTAATAGGTGTGTAGGCTATTACATCTTAATATACTTACACAAAATCTTGAGTCGGGGACTCTCTCGTCACTCATAAATGATTAAAAAAAATATGCCTCTCCATTTATACAATGCATTAACGCTCTAAGAATGTTGTATAAATGAATAAAGAATCAGCTAAATGTTTTGCCTCATGTCATATTAGCACATTTTACTGTTTGCATTTCTTTTCACATCTCGTTTCTATTTCACCTTTTATACTCATTTAACTGTGCCTTCCTTCCACATCCTGTTCTGCTTCCAAAATATGCATGCAATTCATTTAAATAAAGATGTGCTCTTTTTATTTGCAATCAGCTTCTCTCTTAATAGTCATTATTCCTGATGTGAGCGTTTTGGCGCAGATGCTGCTTTTGGACTTAGTGTATCATGCCAGGCAAAGCCTCATGTTTGCCTAGTATTTGCGATGGAACCAGTCCAGATGTTCCACAAAATGTATCTTATAGTTTGTGGCAGCTTCACTGGAAGAGCTTTCCGAATTGTAAAATGCTAATTGGTCTTTAAAATGGTGCGTGTAGGGCAACAAGATCAGTGCTGATGTTCTCCATCACTCCCCTCAGTGCATACAGCGACTGATTGACTTGTAATAGTGTTTCTGATTTACTCACATAAGCTAGACGAGCTCTACCCACAGTGCATGTTGTTTCATATGTTTATCCAAGTGATGGACACCATTGCGCTGTAGCCGTTTGGCTGCCCTTATGACATGTACATTTGTCATAATATGCATAGACATGCATTGCACCTTTGGCAGTGGGAGGGTTAAAAGCCAGCTCAAATAATTTCCCTTTTATCTTGTCTTGTTGGTGACTCTGCTGGAGCACTGGGGAGGATGTACCAAATATGGGCCCTAACTGAAGCAATCTGCTGCATCTAATGCATCTTCCTGTTGTTGCTCCAACTCTGGGAATCGCTGCCTCCCCGTCAGTCACGTGACACTCTGGCAGCACTTCCAGTTTGAGGTTTACTTGGCAGCCTCTGCTCTTCTTACCACCCCTTACAGTTTCCCTCTCCCGTGCTCACTGTTCACAGGGAAGAAGGACACATAGTGTAGGAGGCTGGACTGGCTTGTAGTGAGTACCAAGGGGTACTTGCACCTTGCACCAGGCCCAGTTATCCCTTATTAGTGTATAGGGTGTCTAGCAGCTTAGGCTGATAGATAATGGTAGCTTAGCAGAGCAGCTTAGGCTGAACTAGGAGACGTGTGAAGCTACTACAGTACCACCTAGTGTCATATGCACAATATCATAAGAAAACACAATACACAGTTATATTAAAAATAAAGGTACTTTATTTTTATGACAATATGCCAAAGTATCTTAGAGTGTACCCTCAGTGAGAGGATAGGAAATATACACAAGATATATATACACAATAGCAAAAATATGCAGTATAGTCTTAGAAAACAGTGCAAACAATGTATAGTTACAATAGGATGCAATGGGGAAACATAGGGATAGGGGCAACACAAACCATATACTCCAAAAGTGGAATGCGAACCACGAATGGACCCCAAACCTATGTGACCTTGTAGAGGGTCGCTGGGACTATTAGAAAATAGTGAGAGTTGGAAAAATAACCCTCCCCAAGACCCTGAAAAGTGAGTGCAAAGTGCACTAAAGTTCCCCTAAGGACAAAGTAGTCGTGTTAGAGGAATAATGCAGGAAAGACACAAACCAGCAATGCAACAACTGTGGATTTCCAATCTAGGGTACCTGTGGAATAAGGGGACCAAGTCCAAAAGTCACAAGCAAGTCGGAGATGGGCAGATGCCTAGGAAATGCCAGCTGCGGGTGCAAGGAAGCTTCGACTGGACAGAAGAAGCTGAGGTTTCTGCAGGAACGAAAAGGACTAGAGACTTCCCCTTTGGTGGACGGATCCCTCTCGCCATGGAGAGTCGTGCAGAAGTGTTTTCCCGCCGGAAGGACGCCAACAAGCCTTGCTACACGCAAATCGTGCGTTTGGCGTTTTTGGACGCTGCTGGGGCCCAAGAGGGACCAGGAGGTCGCAAATTGGACCTGAAGAGAGAGGGGACGTCGAGCAAGACAAAAAGCCCTCAATGAAGCAGGTAGCACCCGGAGAAGTGCCAGAAACAGGCACTACGAGGATGCGTGAAACGGTGCTCGCCGAAGTTGCACAAAGGAGTCCCACGTCGCCGGAGACCAACTTAGAAAGTCGTGCAATGCAGGTTAGAGTGCCGTGGACCCAGGCTTGGCTGTGCACAAAGGATTTCCGCCGGAAGTGCACAGGGGCCGGAGTAGCTGCAAAGTCGTGGTTCCCAGCAATGCAGCCCAGCGAGGTGAGGCAAGGACTTACCTCCACCAAACTTGGACTTAAGAGTCACTGGACTGTGGGGGTCACTTGGACAGAGTCACTGGATTCGAGGGACCTCGCTCGTCGTGCTGAGAGGAGACCCAAGGGACCGGTAATGCAGCTTTTTGGTGCCTGCGGTTGCAGGGGGAAGATTCCGTCGACCCACGGGAGATTTCTTCGGAGCTTCTGGTGCAGAGAGGAGGCAGGCTACCCCCACAGCATGCACAAGCAGGAAAACAGTCGAGAAGGCGGCAGGATCAGCGTTACAGAGTTGCAGTAGTCGTCTTTGCTACTATGTTGCAGGTTTGCAGGCTTCCAGCGCGGTCAGCAGTCGATTCCTTATCAGACGGTGAAGAGAGAGATGCAGAGGAACTCGGATGAGCTCTTGCATTCGTTATCTAAAGTTTCCCCAGAGACAGAGACCCTAAATAGCCAGAAAAGAGGGTTTGGCTACCTAGGAGAGAGGAAAGGCTACTAACACCTGAAGGAGCCTATCAGCAGGAGTCTCTGACGTCACCTGGTGGCACTGGCCACTCAGAGCAGTCCAGTGTGCCAGCAGCACCTCTGTTTCCAAGATGGCAGAGGTCTGGAGCACACTGGAGGAGCTCTGGACACCTCCCAGGGGAGGTGCAGGTCAGGGGAGTGGTCACTCCCCTTTCCTTTGTCCAGTTTCGCGCCAGAGCAGGGGCTAAGGGGTCCCTGAACCGGTGTAGACTGGCTTATGCAGAATTGGGCACATCTGTGCCCAAGAAAGCATTTCCAGAGGCTGGGGGAGGCTACTCCTCCCCTGCCTTCACACCATTTTCCAAAGGGAGAGGGTGTCACACCCTCTCTCAGAGGAAGTTCTTTGTTCTGCCATCCTGGGCCAGGCCTGGCTGGACCCCAGGAGGGCAGCTGCCTGTCTGAGGGGTTGGCAGCAGCAGCAGCTGCAGTGAAACCCCAGGAAGGGCAGTTTGGCAGTACCAGGGTCTGTGCTACAGACCACTGGGATCATGGGATTGTGCCAACTATGCCAGGATGGTATAGAGGGGGCAATTCCCTGATCATAGACATGTTACATGGCCATATTCGGAGTTACCATGGTGAAGCTACATATAGGTAGTGACCTATATGTAGTGCACGCGTGTAATGGTGTCCCCGCACTCACAAAGTTCAGGGAATTGGCTCTGAACAATGTGGGGGCACCTTGGCTAGTGCCAGGGTGCCCTCACACAAAGTAACTTTGCACCTAACCTTTACCAGGTAAAGGTTAGACATATAGGTGACTTATAAGTTACTTAAGTGCAGTGTAAAATGGCTGTGAAATAACGTGGACGTTATTTCACTCAGGCTGCAGTGGCAGGCCTGTGTAAGAATTGTCTGAGCTCCCTATGGGTGGCAAAAGAAATGCTGCAGCCCATAGGGATCTCCTGGAACCCCAATACCCTGGGTACCTCAGTACCATATACTAGGGAATTATAAGGGTGTTCCAGTAAGCCAATGTAAATTGGTAAAAATGGTCACTAGCCTGTTAGTGACAATTTGGAAAGAAATGAGAGAGCATAACCAATGAGGTTCTGATTAGCAGAGCCTCAGTGAGACAGTTAGTCACTGCACAGGTAACACATTCAGGCACACTTATGAGCACTGGGGCCCTGGGTTACCAGGGTCCCAGTGACACATACAACTAAAACAACATATATACAGTGAAAAATGGGGGTAACATGCCAGGCAAGATGGTACTTTCCTACACAACCCCCCCCCCAAATGAAGGACAATAAGACTAGCCATGACCTGGTGAGTCTTCATTGTCTAAGTGGAAATATCTGGAGAGTCCATCTGCATTGGAGTGGCTACTCCCAGGTCTATGTTCCACTGTATAGTCCATTCCCTGTAGGGATATGGACCACCTCAACAATTTAGGATTTTCACCTTTCATTTGTTTTAGCCAAAGTAGAGGTTTGTGGTCTGTCTGAACAATGAAGTGAGTGCCAAACAGGTATGGCCTCAACTTCTTCAGAGCCCAGACCACAGCAAAGGCCTCCCTCTCAATGGCAGACCAACGCTTTTCTCTAGGGGTCAACCTCCTACTAATAAAAGCAACAGGTTGATCCTGGCCCTCAGAATTAAGTTGTGATAGGACTGCCCCTACTCCTAATTCAGATGCATCAGTTTGGACATATAATTTTTTAGAGTAACAAGGGCTTTTCAGGACAGGTGCAGAGCACATGGCCTGCTTCAGCTCCTCAAAAGCTTTCTGACAGTTTGCTGTCCATAATACCTTTTTAGGCATTTTCTTGGATGTGAGGTCATTAAGAGGGGCTGCAATGGAGCCATAGTTCTTAATGAACCTCCTGTAATACCCAGTGAGGCCTAGGAAGGCTCTCACCTGAGTCTGAGTGGTAGGGGGAACCCAATCAATAATAGTTTGGATTTTCCCCTGAAGTGGTGCAATCTGTTCCCCACCAACAAGGTGTCCCAGATAAACCACCTTACCCTGCCCTATCTGGCACTTTGAAGCCTTGATAGTGAGGCCTGCCTTTTGCAGAGCCTCCAAAACTTTCCATAGGTGGACCAGGTGATCATCCCAGCTGGAGCTAAAGACAGCTATATCGTCCAAATATGCTGCACTGAAAGCTTCCAGCCCTTGCAGGACTGTGTTCACCAACCTCTGAAAAGTGGCAGGTGCATTTTTCAAACCAAAAGGCATTACAGTAAACTGGTAATGTCCTCCAATGGTAGAAAATGCAGTCTTAGGTTTAGCATCTTCTGACAATTTGATCTGCCAATACCCTGCAGTCAAATCAAAAGTGCTTAGATACTTGGCAGATGCCAGTGTATCTATGAGCTCATCTGCCCTGGGTATAGGGTGAGCATCAGTTTTGGTTACCAAGTTGAGACCTCTATAGTCTACACAAAACCTCATTTCCTTCTTTCCATCTTTAGAATTGGGTTTTGGTACCAGTACCACAGGAGAAGCCCATGGACTGTCAGAGTGCTCAACCACTCCTAGTTCCAACATTTTCTGAACTTCTTGCTTTATGCAGTCCCTGACATGGTCAGGCTGCCTATAGATCTTACTTTTGACAGGTAAACTGTCTCCAGTATCTATAGTGTGCTCACACCAAGAAGTGGTGCCTGCACAGTAGAGAAGAGTTCTGAAAATTGTCCTAGGAGATTTATGCAATTATCTTTCTGCTCAGCAGTAAGACAATCAGCCAAAACTACACCTTCCACAAGAGCATCTTGTTCTGTGGAAGAGAAGAGATCAGGTAGAGGATCACTGTCTTCTTCCTGTCCCTCATCAGTTGCCATGAGCAGGGTGAGATCAGCCCTGTCATAGTAGGGTTTCAGGCGGTTGACATGGAGCACCCTAAGGGGACTCCTAGCAGTGCCTAAGTCAACCAAGTAGGTGACTTCACCCTTCTTTTCAACAATTGTGTGGGGACCACTCCATTTATCTTGGAGTGCTCTTGGGGCCACAGGCTCCAAGACCCACACTTTCTGCCCTGGTTGGTACTGAACCAAAACAGCCTTCTGATCATGCCATTGCTTCTGGAGCTCTTGGCTGGCCTGAAGGTTTTTACTGGCCTTTTTCATGTACTCAGCCATCCTTGATCTGAGGCCAAGTACATAATCCACAATATCCTGCTTAGGAGCTTTTAAAGGTTGTTCCCAACCCTCCTTTACAAGTGTGAGTGGACCCCTAACAGGGTGTCCAAAAAGAAGTTCAAAGGGGCTGAAGCCCACTCCTTTCTGGGGTACCTCCCTGTAGGCAAAAAGGAGGCATGGTAGAAGGATATCCCATCTCCTGCGGAGTTTTTCAGGGAGACCCATAATCATGCCTTTGAGAGTTTTATTAAATCTCTCCACCAGTCCATTTGTTTGTGGATGATAGGGTGTTGTGAACTTGTACGTTACACCACACTCCTTCCACATGGCCTTTAAGTATGCAGACATGAAATTGCTTCCCCTGTCTGATACTACTTCCTTTGGGAAGCCCACCCTGGAAAATATTCCCAGGAGGGCCTTTGCCACTGCAGGAGCTGTAGTGGTCCTTAAAGGAATAGCTTCAGGATATCTTGTGGCATGGTCCACTACCACCAAGATAAACCTATTGCCTGAAGCAGTAGGAGGGTCAAGGGGGCCAACTATGTCAACCCCTACCCTTTCAAAGGGAACCCCAACCACAGGCAGTGGGATAAGGGGTGCCTTTGGAGTGCCACCTGTCTTGCCACTGGCTTGACAGGTTTCACAGGACTTACAAAATTCTTTTGTGTCCTCAGACATCCTAGGCCAATGAAACAATGGAACCAATCTGTCCCAAGTTTTCATTTGACCCAGGTGCCCAGCTAGGGGAATGTCATGTGCCAGTGTTAGGAGGAACTTTCTGTACTCCTGAGGAATCACTAATCTCCTGGCAGCTCCAGGTTTAGGATCCCTATGCTCAGTGTACAAGAGGTTGTCCTCCCAGTAAACTCTGTGAGAGTCACTGACATCCCCATTAGCCTGTTTGACAGCTTGCTGTCTGAGACCCTCTAATGTGGGACAGGTTTGCTGTGCCACACTCAGCTCCTCTCTAGCAGGCCCCCCTTCACCCAAAAGCTCAGCAGTGTCTGCTTCCAGCTCCTCTGGTGTAGGTTCTGCACAGGGAGGGAATTCTTCTTCCTCAGAAGTAGAATCCACTGTAGAGGGAGGGATAGTAGGAAGTGGTTTGCTTCTACTAGTCCTAGCTTTAGGGAGCACTTGGTCCATTGTTCCAGGATCCAAGCTTCCCTGTCCTTTTTGCTTTTTGGCCTGAGCCCTTGTCAAAGCAAAAATATGCCCTGGGATGCCCAGCATTGCTGCATGGGCCTCCAACTCCACATCTGACCAAGCTGATGTCTCCAAATCATTCCCTAATAGACAGTCTACAGGTAAATCTGAAGCTACCACAACTTTCTTTGTACCAGTTACCCCCCCCAGTTGAGATTTACAACAGCCATGGGGTGGCTTTGTGTTATGTTGTGAGCATCGGTTACTTGGTACTGGTGTCCAAGTATGTGTTGTTCAGGGTGCACCAGTTTCTCAATCACCATTGTGACACTGGCACCTGTGTCCCTGTAGGCCTGGACCTCAACACCATTTATTAGGGTTAGTTGCTTGTACTTCTCCAAGTTATGGGGGCAAGCAACCAAAGTGGCTAAATCAATAGCCCCTTCAGAGACTAAAGTAGCCTCTGTGGTCTCCCTAATTAGACCAACCCCAACTAAATTACCAAAAGTGAGCCCAGCTACTCCCTTGGATTGGCTATTAGTAGGTTTGCTCCCACCACCACTGCTATTAGTAGGGACACTAGGTGTAGCAGTAGGGGTTGTAGTGGTAGGAGCTGTGGTGCCTTTCTTTGGACAACTGGGATCTGTTGTCCAATGGCCTTTTATTTTACATAAATAGCACCATGGTTTCTTTTCCTTGTTCTGATTAAAGGAGGATTTGGACCCACCACCCCCACCAGAGTGTTTTTGTGGGCCTGATGAAGACTCATTTTTAGATTTGTCCCCACCCTTGTCAGAAGACTTACCATCCTTCTTTTTGTTGCCATCTTTGTCACCCCCTGTATGAACTTTTCTGTTCACTCTTGTTCTGACCCATTTGTCTGCCTTCTTTCCCAATTCTTGGGGAGAGGTCAGATCAGAGTCCACCAAGTACTGGTGCAACAAATCAGACACACAATTATTAAGAATATGCTCTCTCAGGATTAAGTTGTACAGGCTGTCATAATCAGTAACTTTACTGCCATGTAACCACCCCTCCAAGGCCTTCACTGAATGGTCAATGAAATCAACCCAGTCTTGTGAAGACTCCTTTTTGGTCTCTCTGAACTTTATCCTGTACTGTTCAGTGGTTAAGCCATAACCATCCAGGAGTGCATTCTTAAGAACTTGGAAATTATTGGCATCATTTTCTTTCACAGTAAGGAGCCTATCCCTACCTTTTCCACTAAATGATAGCCATAGGATAGCAGCCCACTGCCTTTGAGGGACATCCTGTACAACACAGGCCCTCTCAAGTGCAGCAAACCACTTGTTAATGTCATCCCCCTCCTTATAAGGGGGAACTATCTTGTGCAGATTCCTGGAATCATGCTCTTTTGCAGGATGACTATGGGGAATACTGCTGCCACCATTGGTATCTAAACCCAACTTCTGTCTTTCCTTCTCTAATTCAAAAGACTGTCTATCCAAATCCAGCTGTTGCTTTTTAAGCTTCAGTCTGGTTTGTTCCACCCTCAACTTATTGAGTTCCCTCTCTAACATTCTGTCATCAGGGTTGGTGGGAGGGACATTTCTAGAAACAGAGCTATGATGGGAATGAACAGAAGGAGACCTGTCCCTTACAGAAGCCAACTTAACAGCTTGGTTTACAGAAACATTACTACCAGTATGGTGAGAATAAATGCTTTTGCTATGATGTGAGACAACACTATTTCTTTGGTGTGGCTCATCATCATTACCATCTATGCTAGATTGTCTAGTAATGGGCAGGCTAGGAAGTTTCTTTCCTGAATCTTTTCCTGGGGGAGTCCCTGAATCAGATTGGGAACTATTAGGTACTTTTTCAACAGATGGGCCACCTCTGGCCTTATCCTGTTCTCTCAGCATGTTAATTAACAGTTCCAAGGCAGGATTCTTCCCTACACTCAAACCTCTCTCTATACAGAGACTCCTTGCTCTTTTCCAGCTAAGGTTGTCATATGCAAGTTTGGACAGATCAACACTTTGGCCTGTGCCAGACATTTTTTAGAGAGAGTTAAAGTGATAGAGAAAGAGACAAAAGTTTTCAGAACTTTTTGGAAAGACAGAAAAAAAAACTTTTTAAACTTTTAAGAACTTTTTGAAAGTTTAGGAGTACTTTTCAGCACTTAGAAAAGAGTGAAAAGAGGAAATGCAAAACTTTTTGGCTATGTGTATATACACTGACATTGTTTTGTATATTTTTCTCTTATGAAAAGTACAACGACAAGAGTGGTAAGTAGTCTCAAGCACTTATCCCACCACTGCACAACCAATGTAGGAGGCTGGACTGGCTTGTAGTGAGTACCAAGGGGTACTTGCACCTTGCACCAGGCCCAGTTATCCCTTATTAGTGTATAGGGTGTCTAGCAGCTTAGGCTGATAGATAATGGTAGCTTAGCAGAGCAGCTTAGGCTGAACTAGGAGACGTGTGAAGCTACTACAGTACCACCTAGTGTCATATGCACAATATCATAAGAAAACACGATACACAGTTAAACTAAAAATAAAGGTACTTTATTTTTATGACAATATGCCAAAGTATCTTAGAGTGTACCCTCAGTGAGAGGATAGGAAATATACACAAGATATATATACACAATAGCAAAAATATGCAGTATAGTCTTAGAAAACAGTGCAAACAATGTATAGTTACAATAGGATGCAATGGGGAAACATAGGGATAGGGGCAACACAAACCATATACTCCAAAAGTGGAATGCGAACCACGAATGGACCCCAAACCTATGTGACCTTGTAGAGGGTCGCTGGGACTATTAGAAAATAGTGAGAGTTGGAAAAATAACCCTCCCCAAGACCCTGAAAAGTGAGTGCAAAGTGCACTAAAGTTCCCCTAAGGACAAAGTAGTCGTGTTAGAGGAATAATGCAGGAAAGACACAAACCAGCAATGCAACAACTGTGGATTTCCAATCTAGGGTACCTGTGGAACAAGGGGACCAAGTCCAAAAGTCACAAGCAAGTCTGAGATGGGCAGATGCCCAGGAAATGCCAGCTGCGGGTGCAAGGAAGCTTCGACTGGACAGAAGAAGCTGAGGTTTCTGCAGGAACGAAAAGGGCTAGAGACTTCCCCTTTGGTGGACGGATCCCTCTCGCCGTGGAGAGTCGTGCAGAAGTGTTTTCCCGCCGGAAGGACGCCAACAAGCCTTGCTACACGCAAATCGTGCGTTTGGCGTTTTTGGACGCTGCTGGGTCGCAAATTGGACCTGAAGAGAGAGGGGACGTCGAGCAAGACAAAGAGCCCTCACTGAAGCAGGTAGCACCCGGAGAAGTGCCAGAAACAGGCACTACGAGGATGCGTGAAACGGTGCTCGCCGAAGTTGCACAAAGGAGTCCCACGTCGCCGGAGACCAACTTAGAAAGTCGTGCAATGCAGGTTAGAGTGCCGTGGACCCAGGCTTGGCTGTGCACAAAGGATTTCCGCCGGAAGTGCACAGGGGCCGGAGTAGCTGCAAAGTCGCGGTTCCCAGCAATGCAGCCCAGCGAGGTGAGGCAAGGACTTACCTCCACCAAACTTGGACTGAAGAGTCACTGGACTGTGGGGGTCACTTGGACAGAGTCGCTGGATTCGAGGGACCTCGCTCGTCGTGCTGAGAGGAGACCCAAGGGACCGGTAATGCAGCTTTTTGGTGCCTGCGGTTGCAGGGGGAAGATTCCGTCGACCCACGGGAGATTTCTTCGGAGCTTCTGGTGCAGAGAGGAGGCAGGCTACCCCCACAGCATGCACAAGCAGGAAAACAGTCGAGAAGGCGGCAGGATCAGCGTTACAGAGTTGCAGTAGTCGTCTTTGCTACTATGTTGCAGGTTTGCAGGCTTCCAGCGCGGTCAGCAGTCGATTCCTTATCAGAAGGTGAAGAGAGAGATGCAGAGGAACTCGGATGAGCTCTTGCATTCGTTATCTAAAGTTTCCCCAGAGACAGAGACCCTAAATAGCCAGAAAAGAGGGTTTGGCTACCTAGGAGAGAGGAAAGGCTACTAACACCTGAAGGAGCCTATCAGCAGGAGTCTCTGACGTCACCTGGTGGCACTGGCCACTCAGAGCAGTCCAGTGTGCCAGCAGCACCTCTGTTTCCAAGATGGCAGAGGTCTGGAGCACACTGGAGGAGCTCTGGACACCTCCCAGGGGAGGTGCAGGTCAGGGGAGTGGTCACTCCCCTTTCCTTTGTCCAGTTTCGCGCCAGAGCAGGGGCTAAGGGGTCCCTGAACCGGTGTAGACTGGCTTATGCAGAATTGGGCACATCTGTGCCCAAGAAAGCATTTCCAGAGGCTGGGGGAGGCTACTCCTCCCCTGCCTTCACACCATTTTCCAAAGGGAGAGGGTGTCACACCCTCTCTCAGAGGAAGTTCTTTGTTCTGCCATCCTGGGCCAGGCCTGGCTGGACCCCAGGAGGGCAGCTGCCTGTCTGAGGGGTTGGCAGCAGCAGCAGCTGCAGTGAAACCCCAGGAAGGGCAGTTTGGCAGTACCAGGGTCTGTGCTACAGACCACTGGGATCATGGGATTGTGCCAACTATGCCAGGATGGTATAGAGGGGGCAATTCCCTGATCATAGACATGTTACATGGCCATATTCGGAGTTACCATGGTGAAGCTACATATAGGTAGTGACCTATATGTAGTGCACGCGTGTAATGGTGTCCCCGCACTCACAAAGTTCAGGGAATTGGCTCTGAACAATGTGGGGGCACCTTGGCTAGTGCCAGGGTGCCCTCACACAAAGTAACTTTGCACCTAACCTTTACCAGGTAAAGGTTAGACATATAGGTGACTTATAAGTTACTTAAGTGCAGTGTAAAATGGCTGTGAAATAACGTGGACGTTATTTCACTCAGGCTGCAGTGGCAGGCCTGTGTAAGAATTGTCTGAGCTCCCTATGGGTGGCAAAAGAAATGCTGCAGCCCATAGGGATCTCCTGGAACCCCAATACCCTGGGTACCTCAGTACCATATACTAGGGAATTATAAGGGTGTTCCAGTAAGCCAATGTAAATTGGTAAAAATGGTCACTAGCCTGTTAGTGACAATTTGGAAAGAAATGAGAGAGCATAACCACTGAGGTTCTGATTAGCAGAGCCTCAGTGAGACAGTTAGTCACTACACAGGTAACACATTCAGGCACACTTATGAGCACTGGGGCCCTGGGTTACCAGGGTCCCAGTGACACATACAACTAAAACAACATATATACAGTGAAAAATGGGGGTAACATGCCAGGCAAGATGGTACTTTCCTACACATAGCCAAGACCCCACCACCACTGAAAGAACCTGTTCTCGTGGCCTCTCCCATATTCACCCTCATTCCCGCAGCACCACTGCTGACAAAGGGTTAACAGTCATAAGTCCTCGCTCTGCATTAAAAGAGAGGGCATGCATTTGTGCACGGCGGGCTGCTGTGAATTACATCTGTATACAGGCATCCGGGGCTTCTGGTTATATTAGAAACACCACACCAAAAGTTGAGTTATTGTAATGTCAATAGAACTCCCATGTGACCAATAAAGCTCGAACTTCACAAGAACCCATTGTTACATTTTATGGGCATAGCTTCTTTCGTATTCATATGACATTTAATGCTAGGTTTTTGTCATAGACAGGAAAATATTTATTGAATAATGTTAAATAGAAAAGAATGTGATTTGGCAATCAGTAGTAAAAGTAAAGCTAAAATGTTATTATTATGCTTATTTTGTGTTGTGCTATCCACAATAGTTACTACATGTGAAAGAAAGCCCCTGGTAAATGTCTTCTGCTTTTCAACTGTATATGTACATATATTTATTTTAAAATGTCTGCACGGTAGGCATTTTTGCCCTTGTATTGTTTAAGAAGAAAGGCAGGTGGGGCTTCAGTAACAAAGGAGCTCGTTTGATGAGATGTTGCTATGATTTCATTAAACCTGGAGTAAATAGAATACTTAGCCAAGAAACCCAAGTAATGGAACTGCCAAGAGGAAAGCTTGCGGAACTACATTTCAAGAGCTGACTCACTGGTGAACAGGAAAGTCGTAATGAACAGCAAGATGTGAAATACGAGACTTTGTTTAAATTAGTACTGTGAACTGTAAAACAGCTAGCAACTCTTCGCGTCTTATATGGTACAAAATAATAAATATGTGTGTATATATGTATATATTTATATGTGTGTGTGTGTGTAATCTATAGATATAAACATAGGTAAGCACACATATATGTATGCATGCATAGCAAGGAGAGGGGGAAGAGAAGAGAGAGAGATTAACAAAATGACAGGGAGAAGGCTAAGAGATAAGACAAAACAATGTGAACCAAGACAATATACGCATGACAATTTTTTTTAAAAATGTTCACATTTGAGCGGCTGCTTCCACAGCAAAATAAAATGCAAGTATGTCATTAATGAAGGCTAAGCATTCGGATCTCTATTGTACACCGACACACGTAGGGGATCCCCTTTTGTAAATAAAAGGTTGAGTCTTTCAACTCTTGATGTAAGTTTACCACCGGTTGCCTCTAGCAGATAATACCTCATAAACCATAGGTTGTCCTCAGCTGACAGCGCTGTCACCAGAACAACCCAACACACTGAGACTTTGCTAATGAAGCTGCCAGGACATAGTTCTGTACATCAACATATCTCTCCCCACTCCACACAAAATAAGCTGGCACACATCCAAGCCTGGAGGTTTCTTTGACAGATTTTTTTCCCTTTTCTTTTCTATCATTAACAGAAACCTCCAGTGCCAGGAAAGAGTCTGCTGAGCGGCCGTGCAGTGCGATTCCAGGCATGTCTCATTCTATAGCTTGCTTACTAGCATGTCTTAATTCATCTGCCGCCACCTTGCTCCTTTCATTTCTTCTTGTTAAGGTTTTTTCTTTAATTATGATATTCACAGTAACTTATTTTGTGTTTGAACTAATCTGAAATATTTATGAAAAATTGTGTCCTGGATTATGATCGGTTACCTAGTGGCCTCAGTCTGGTTACATAAACCAGTATTGAGCTCCACAATGTTAGTAAGCAAGTCAATAACTGACTGGCACAATGAAAAACAATTATACCATAGTTCCTTGCTTTCTAATGCATAACTTATGTGTCACTCTGAGTTTGTGAGAAGTTGGTTTACCTCTTCTTGGTGTCTGTATCTTGTCAGGACAAGCTAATCTCTGATCAAGATCCCACAGAATGGACGCTATTTACCATTTCATATGTTGAGTATTTTATGATGGACTGGTGTTTCCTTACGTCAGTTTTAGGCTTGGTGGCAATATGGTTTAAATTATACTTATGCCAGCGATCTAGTCATAAAGCTGACTTTTAACTGTGACTCGTAATGCCAGTGCCTGAAGAATGAGACGCAAAAAGAGCCCGAAAATTATTTTAGAAGAGGGGAATTAGACGAGATCTCTTCACAAGATGTGCCAATCCAATTAGTCAATTGGTTATGTGCCTCCTGCAGGGATATTTTTGCGGTCCATTGATTGCAAGTGTGAATTCCTCTGGCTTGATTTGATTCAGAATCATTTATATAGCACAAGCACAAATTCAATTAGCTCTTTGTGCTTCTAATCCAATGCCAAAGTCAAACAGCACACTTAAAAAAAACTTATTGAGGTGAATGAGCATATATGCATTGACGTGTCTATTGTTTGTAGAGGCTGTGACTCACAATGGAACGTAGCCTTTAATGGTGAAGGTTAGCCTCATCGCTAGTGCATGAGAAAAAAGCTTTGGGTAGTGAAAACTGAAAGCAAATTGGCAAGCCACTTCAACAACCATTTCTAAATATTTTAACTGTTGAGAGCACTAAATAAAATAAAACATCCTAATACTAGAGACATATTTTGTGGAAGCTCATAGATGGATAAATGGATGACTAGATGGACGGATTCATGTTAGATAGAACAGTAATGCAAGTTGAATTGATTGACCCAAGTCAGTATACTGGCATTTTATTCAAGTATATTTCAGAAAAAACGCCTTTGTAAGGAAGTTGGTTGGACTATAGTTATGAAATTAATAGTATGCCCATGATTAAAGCTATAGAAAAGTTTAGTTTTACAGTTATAAAATAGGCTAAAGTTATAGGTTTAAATTAAGGTCACAGTAATGATTAAGGATAAAAGCTAGAGTTACATTAAGGGTCAGGATTTGGTTAAAGGTCTGAGTTGGGGTTGGAGTATTAGATAGAAGTAACTTTCAATCTTAAGAGTGGGATTGTGGATCCCAGTCACGGATTGTAGAAGTGTCCCAAAAATATATTGTAAACAGGGGGAACACTTATTAAAAAGCAATTTTCATGGAAAGATCTTTCATCCTAATTGTATTACGTGAATGTTGAATTATTTGCAAACTCTAGCAAAATCTAATGTTTTCATTCTAATGATTTTCATTGAAAATATGTCTGTGAAATGGTATTTCTATGTAATGCACTAAAATAAAATAAAATTGATCAAATAAGTGATTTTTCAACTGAGGGAGTGAGAAGATGATTATTACAGAAAAGTCAGATTTTAGTTCTTGCCTGAATATAGGTGGCAATGTGGTCTGGTGACTTGTGTGAGTCAGGATACATCACTTTACTTATTTGTGCCTTTGCTACTTCATCTGCCTAAATTGGGAACACTTTGCAACATTATGTAGCTTTTTAATAGTTCTTGTGAGTTATTCTATGTAGCCTGCAAAGCGCACTGGTGATTTTTTGAAGTGCCTGTAACCATTTGAACAGCGTCTGCTATGGGGATATGGAATAGGCTGTTTGAGTCTCTTGTTGGATAACTGATGAAAGCTTCCTAGAAGGTTGTGCGTTATTTTTTGGACAATTATTTCTGGAGTTTTCCTTTGTAGTATTTGCATGTGATACACAATGTTAAAAGTGACATGAATACTAACATGGACTGCATAGAGTTAGTGTGAGATTAGGGCAGCCGGAGACCAAAGACCTGTGTCCAATGACTATTCTGACTGCACCACTCCAAACCACTCACAGGTGAGCATTGTATTGTTTTGTCAGGCAGAGATAGAGAAAGTTGATTTAGTAAAAAAGAGCTTTCATGGTTGTTCCCACTACTTTTGGTCACCCTTGCCAGGGAAGGTGGGAGGTGAGGTCTAAGAGTTGATTAAGTCATTGGAAATGAGCCAATTGAAACATTAAATTTAATTTTTAAATCATTGATGACTCATGAGCAATTGGCCATGGTGCTTATGAAGAATTGATTGTTTGGAAGAGTGTGAAGAAGTTACCTCTGTGATGATCTAGATGGTGAGTTTATTGTTGAGTAGCCAAAGTATGTAGAACTACTTAGTTTTTGAATGTTTGAGGCAACCCTTTAGTGAATAGGTGGCTTTTAGGCTTCTGGGGCCCAGCAGTGGGTTCACGTTTTGGTGATGTGTAGGATTGGTGACATGGATTTTGTCTACAACACTCCAAACAATGGCCTTCAGGTAAATGCTGAAGAGAATTGTTTGGATGGGAGATTCTTGAAGTATTCAACACATAGGGCCCGATTAAGAGTGTTGCAGTTTGGACTGCCGCCAATGTGATGGTCCGTCTGCCACATTACAACCCTGGTGGACCGACCGCCAACTCTGCCAGCAGTTTCATGGTGGTAGCACCGCCATGAAAAGGCTGGTGGAGAATGGGTGCAGGGGACCCGCTGGGGGCCTTTGCGCTTCCCATGCACTTGGCATCAGCAGTACAGGAGCCCGCCTGGCCAACACCCACACAATTTTCGCTGTGGCTTTGCAGACAGCGAACATTGTGAGGGTGCTGGTGCACCCTGCTCGCTAGTGCATTGTTCCTACAGGAGGTCGCAGTGCAGACGGCAGCCACCGTGTAGGGAGTTTGGCAGGCGGGATTTCCCGTCTGCCAAACTCGAAATATGGACCATAGTGTTTCATACAAAAACCTTAATTTGAGCCAACAGTATCAGTTATACAATAAGGAGCAAACCTGGAGACAAAAGAGTCCATGACCTCTGTAAATTTGCAGAGACACTGAGGCAGGACCTCGTTGTCCTTAGTTCAAAAAGTCATGGCAAATTTAAACTTTAACAGCAGGAATGGCTTACCCTCACCTGATGCTTAAAAGACATCACTAAAGAGTCTGAGGAATTTAATTGTTATTATTTCGAGTGGTATGCATCACTTTCCACTCTCAAGCTTTTTCAGAGTGTCTCATAATGCAAATTGATTGGATGAAGAGAAGAGGATGAAAATGAAATGATCAATAAAAGCAAAGACCGGACATATTCATAGCCCACAGGTAGTTGAATTCTATTTTCTGCTATCCAGAATGAGATTGTGTTGTCATTTACACGGCTAAAATAGGACAGAACATTCAGTTACCACCTGCTACAACCAGATTTTATTTTAACTAGTTTAGAACAGAATAAGATATCCTCTGGGAATCAAACTCACAATCATAGTCAGGTAGCTAGTCTCAGTGAGTAGGCTCAGTGAAAACATGATAGAGCAAGAAAGTCTCTTCTCAAATTAGATAGTTTTGTTTTTGTCTGGTGGGGGGGAGGGGAGGGAGCTGTTTGAGGCTTTTAGACCTAGTGATCCCACAGTTTTCCTACTAGCTCTGTACTGAGGAAAGTGTCCATTCCTCCCAGAAAGTGACTTCAGAACTGCTTTTCAAGCTCTTTTGCATTCTGTTTCTGGATGGTGGCAACACACATCCCCATGGGTGCCCAGGCTCCACAATGACCCTCATCAAGGTGATGATTAAATATGACCACATCACACCACCCTGATGGAATGCCATTGGTGTCAATTTCCACCCTCACCACCTTCAAAACCAGCCTCATCATCTACATAACAAATCTTGGTCTACCTACCTGTGAAGCTTCTGACCTCTGGTGGTTCTTGGAACACCCATAGGCAGCACTTAAATAATTAAAGACAACAGGTCTCCTCCATTTATTGCTCTCTGGATCCAGAATGACATCTCTGTATTCATCAGGATTGCACCAGCTCTGCTCCAAATTCAAGAAAGAACAGAATGCACATATTTTTGAAGCATGCTAGATCACAACGAAGTAGCAGTCCACTTCCACTCTCAGAACCCAGTTCATCTCCAATCGTTAATTGACTTTCTTCTTCCATGTGACTCTGCGCACTGCTCTGCTGCCTTTTGACTAGGTTTGCAGTATGCAAATACAATAAACATACACACATTCATATATACAAGTGCCCTTCTGGTTGAATGGCGCAGGGATGACCCTGTGTTGAATGTTGAGCTTAATTTGTGATATGGCTTGCAGTTAAAGGCAGGAGTAATGTGCTTTGACTTTCTCACTCCTGTGTCTGCTCTTGCTCCTCATTTATTTACCAGCTGAAAGTAGATATAGACTATTTATGTGTATTGTATAAGAATAATTGAGGTACACCAGTGAGCAAACAAAGTCCAGTTTTTGATTAAAGCTTACTAGTGTTCTTACCTTGACATCTCGTATGTGGGGGTGGATGTGCCCACACCATGTCACAGCATCTACTTGTTTTGATTCCATGACCATAAGAAATGAACAACAGTGGCTGCAGGAGGGTATAGTGGGTGAATTTATTGTAGTTAACCAAGAGGTTCTAGATTAACTTGTAGGGAATTTTAATTTGGGAAACAGTTTTTTTTTTAAGGCTCTTGCATTTTGGTAGAATTGGTGAACTGAAGTAGCGGTATTCTGTTGTTTTTGGCAAAGTTGCTATTTAGTGCCATTCATGGAGTTTATAATATTTCCAACATACTGTATAATGCACCTGCACGTGGGGATGTTTCACTGCTTCTTAAAAGATCATTGTTACTGCATTGCGAGGTAATTTTCACTTTGAGTGAAGAACGAGAGAGTATGCAGGATATTTCTCTGTAGATGTGCTTTTTGTGACGTAAATAGTCACAGAAGAAACGATTCTCATGCAAATGTGGGTAAAGTGGAAAGCTTCACAACTTCATATGCTTAGCTTGAAGATACTGGAAATGATGACACAGTTTTGCAACGTTGTGATGGAGAAAGGTTACAATTATTTTAGGTAGACTATTGTTACATTTTTCATTGATACCTGATGACTCCCAGCTCCGAGAAGGAGGAGGTATTTTTGGTATGTCTAAAAGGCTGCACCTAATAAGTTATTGTTTACTAGCATACACTAAATCTTGGCATTGGTGGGAGATGGGGTTTGGTTAGTAACATATCGCGCACATTACAGTACTTTAGTCTATCCATGTTGAGCCTGAAGAGCTCTGATTTTCATTTTTTTTGTATTGGAATCAAAAAAACATTTCCTATTAAACAGTTGCTTTCTTCTGTGAACAGTGGTTAACAAAATTCATTCTAAACCGTATAAGCCAGAGGTCAAATCTTTAATTTTGTAGACTATCACAGCTTTGTCACATTGGCTTGCAAAAAAGGTTTCCTGCTAGCACAAAAAGAATTTGCAAGATAATTGGCCTGCAATATTTTTTTTGTGAGAAATTTTTGGATGCCTGGGTTTTCTTGCTTAAGCTTATTTTAGTTGGTTTTCACCCACAGTTTGCTTTATTTGAACTTCCCAAATCTTGGGCAGTTAGAATATTTTGTAGTTTTAAAAAACATCTTCACAACACTGTTAAATGTTAAAGAGAAGCCTTCAGCACCCTACACACAGCTAGCTTTTCTCCTGCTCAATTTTTAAGATGGCTGTAGTTAAAGACTAACTTTGTCTCCTTTACTCTATACTGTCAGTGAAGTGTTAAAATATCTAATCTATGTATTAAGGTGGTGGTTGTCCAAGACAATGGACATGTGCTATTATCTCTGGCTTGAGAGCTACGGTCAGCGATGTCTCACCAAACGTTCCCACAGGAAGGCAACACACCAGGTAGTTAAAGGCAGACGTCCTCTCACCCCTTCCAAGTGGAAGGCTCATGCGGCAGGCCCTAAGCAGGGCGTGTCTGCCAAGTACACTGGGGGAACTGGCCTACGAGACAGTGAGTGTGTGTGAGACAGAGGAGAGAAAAAAGAAGTATCTTCAGTCCTGAGTTTCTTTTGCCAAAAGCTCGAGCAAAAGATCCAACAGCAGCTTCATCCTAACCAACACCTCTATCTTCCACAATTCTGAGGCTGGCGACGAGCTAGCAAAGCATGTCAGGCTGTTTGAATTAAGTCCAGGCCAGCAGCAGACTCCCTTTATTCTGCTCCTTGATCAATCAGCCAACTTGACCCTACCCACCATAGTGTAAATCTTCAGTAACAGAGGAGGCATGCAAGCTATAGCTTCTCTTTCCTAGGAGAGAAAACGTACTGCTCGAAGTGCCGCCGCACATGTGCAGCATTCATAGGTCTGTTGGTGATATTTCCCCCTTGGGTCTTGCAGCAGAATCGCACTGTGACTTCGCATGCATCCCTTCTCGAACAGACAATTGATATATAATTATTATTGCTAGTCATTTATAAAACAGCTGTTAAAAATGTGACCTCAAGCTTATTTTAAATGCTACATTTGAAATTCGCAGTATTTTTCTGGTTTAGTCACTGATGCGAGGGTCCAGTCTGTGAATAATACATAGTTTACAAAATGACATTGTTTCTAACTTTCTCTTGACACAATAAATCTTCTAAGGCATAGTAACTCCATATTTTTAAGATTCTTCCTAGGACTTATAGAATCAATTTCCAATTCACTGTTTCACAATTAACTGGATAAAGTCCGATTTAGTTTCTCAGTTCTGTGCAAAAATCAGCATTCAAGATTCAAAAATGCCAATACTGCAAGGCATTGTCAAATTGCATTTGTCATTTCGTAATTGGTCATTTAACTATTCCATGTCAGCAGTTGTCAAAAGTGATGAAATGGTCGATGTGAGCAGCTATGGAGTATGATTTAGTAATCACAAAATGCTTCTACCATGGTAATCACTCTTTTACTGTTCTTGACTAATACTTGCAAATTCAATTAATCCAAAAACAAAGATTCCAGAATAAACACTCTTCAATAAAGATAATATTTACTATAAATCTATTTGGATTATCATTATGTCTCCTAAGGATAAATGCTGGTGAATCCTTCAAGTATTCTGCATATTTAATGATTGACGGAAAGAAACCCAGATACTTAGAAAGTGCAGAAAGAAACACCACTCCCATCTAATTTTCATTGTGCATGCACTTGCCGCAACACAACCATGCTTCAGTTCAACCTGAAGTGCCTGATTGCCAGTTCTAACCACTCCATGCAGTAGACAAGCTTAGAGGTACCATATATGTGCTGCAATGAAACAGGAAAACTAACCGTAGGGCAAAGATGACTGGAGGGAACTATTGTTTTGAAACTAATGAAGCGCATAAGATCTTTGAAATAGTCATATTATTGACGCAAATTTTAATAACAAGTAATACAGTTCCAAATGTACCATTCTAAATATTCTTAGAATGTACTGACATATAATGAACACTGAAGAAGACTCCAGTCAATGAAACCAAGCACATCTATATCTCAAATTTTACAAACCTAGAGAACCATGAAAACAGACATACGTGTGACAATGCAACACATTAGTGTCTCTTATGTTTTATTATATGTGCGTCAATGAGTCCTTGGCTTCTTCATTCCAAAAATGCAAATCAGCCACCAGTAGCAAAATACATGTTTTATTACTTCCAATCAATTGTGGGTACTGTTCACAGCAACTTCATGCCATGAAGCATAGGCACATAAGAAATATTATAACACTATACTCTCTAATGCATCCAATCAGGAGTACACTTATACTCATAAAAATTATACTAAAAATTGTATAATAAAATTATGATACTAATATGCATTAAAATATTGAAAATGATAGAACTGCCTACGCCCTTCAGTAATGAACCTCTCAGTTTATAAGGGTGAGGGCATGTAACTGCCAATAATGATACTCAGTATTACTGAGACAAAATGCCATTAGCTTTAACATGGTCATTAATGACACTACCCAGGACCTCAAGTGGAGAAATTCAATATTATTACACCTGGAGTTAATGCTAAAATTAAGACAATACAGGTCTATAAAAGGGAATGTAAGTCGAATACAAGTTTCTTATGTGGAGGTTCAGTAGTGATGTGAAGACTATTTAGACTCATAATGGAGAAAGCAATCCACATGGATTCACCTAAATGTATCTTCATGAGTTTTACTTCATTGTGTCTTAAGGTGATCGAGTAGCAAGAAAGAAATCATAACAGTAACAAGGAACAACAACTAGTGTTATTATTCATTATCAAACTCATTAAACTACTAATAGGACTATTACTACTAAAATGACTACTAATAATCATATATTGAAAATGCATCCAAGGTTATTAGTAACTTACTTCAATTTTTTTAAATTGGTGTTTTTTTGGAGGCAAAGGATGTGAAATATTTGTTTTAACTTTTCAAATAATTTCTTCAGTCAGGGAAGACTTTACCATTCGAGGTCCAAGGGTATGTGCTTCAATCACTTCATCCCGTGTGTTATAGGCCATCAGCAGAAATTGAGATTTCAACATTTCAATTAGAAGGAACATTAGGCCAATCAGATAGAGCAACAATATGAATATTTCTTCTTTATGGCCTGTGCCTTCTCAATTATTTGTAATGAACTTCCTAACCGAGACAGAGACCTTTTTTTATATGCAAATTGGGCCTTTGTTCAGTGCGCTGCAATGGCGGCTTTGTTAATGAACTTGAAACAAGTGTTCTCGTAAACCAAGGTGGTGGCGGAGAGAAAGAGGGCGGAGGAAGGAACATGCCCTGAAGATGCTTTCTCGCTTGATGCTCTGAATTAAGAGGGCTCAGTGCACTGCTGATTTTATGTGAAGGGAAATAGGAAATTCGCAGCAAATCAGACGGGTCTGTATTAGGCAAGATTTCAAAATAGTAATGTTGCAAAGGAAAATATATTAGTCCATGAAAAATGTATCTCTGCTTCCACATTGCATCCTATCAGAGGAAACCCTATAGATGATTCTACTATAGGAGAAACAAATGTAGAATGTGGTTGCCAGTGAACCCCATAAGCTCATGGGTTTGATCATTTCCCTAATGTACTGATGCACTGGCTCTACAGAATCTCAAGTTTTAATTCTCACTTCATTAGGCCCCACATGAAACAATATGAAAAGCTTCTGAAGCCCTAGTAACACTCATGTACGGTGGCCAATAGTGCAGTAAAGCTGGGTCGCCTGTCCTCAGTCTGGAGGGATTTATTTACACAAACTCTTGAGCTTCTTCTGGTGGAACTTAACCATGCACCATCATAAAGGCCTTTTTTATGGGCGAGTGCAAAGCGCTCCATTCCGTGCTGTAATCTCTCTTTGGACTTCCAACCACGCACATTGTCACGTCGGTCACTTTCACTGGTTCGTGAACTTGCCTTTTAAAATCCGCTTGCTTTCATTTGTGAAAGGCATGCATACATACGTCATGCCTTTTCTGGTGTAAAGCCCACCTACACAGCACCGGTAAACTACTAAAAACAATACGAGGCTCGATGTTTTCAGCATGGTTTCCGGACTACTTTATCTGTTTATTTTCCACGCAGTGCGATCATGCTGCATTTTACATAGTGCGATCGCGCTGCGTTTTTTCTTTTAATTTGTGTGGCAAGAAAAGTCCATTTAGGAGTTTACAATGCTAATAGCTCTAACTTGAGCAAATGCGAGACCTGTTGCATTGAAAATGCTTGTTCGGAAATGGCCGTAGTATGGCCCAATATTGTGGTATATGTGGCCTTCAGGATCAAATGTTCTACTAACAGCTAAATTATTTTTTATGTATGTATTTCCTATCGTTCTGCATCACATGAAGCTATTAGATCACTTTACACCCAACTATAACTGCATATGCAAAATATGTTTACATAAAAACATAAACTAGAAAACAATTGAGCAAAGAGGAGGGTAGGAGGGTTCTGGAGGGGAGATTAGCAGAGGGAGGGTTGAAGAAGTGGATCTTTGGAGAGGATAAAATTGAACATTAATGAAATGTGATGAATCATAAAGGTGTTAGTAAGAAGAGGGGTTGAATGATCCAGGGTGTCCCCCAGTAAGACTTCTTATGAATTGAAAAGCCTTGAGTCTTTTTGTTAGGGCAATGGCAAAGCAGGCCTGCAACCAACACGATCGGCTGGGCTACAGCTTGCCAAGCACATCCCAACATTGAACATTGCTTTATAAGGCCGCAGATATAAGCCACATATCCTACATTGCACTGTAAATCACCGCCATGGTCTACAGCAGCGCTACTGTGAGGGCAGGGCTAGTTCTAGGCATCGGCCAAGACACAGCTGTCTGGAGCGGCACTGATAGAAGCTTCCGAATGGACCTAAATGCAGAACCAATAATTCATTTGCAGCTGAAAGCATGAGCAAAATGTCGCATTTTCTCTGCTGTGCTGCCCAAAATTGTTCCACCTGCCTTTGCTTTTTTTTGCACAGCACTACAAGGAAACAGGCTCTTGTCCAGGAGGCAGAATTAGAGGCCTGTGATCATCGACTTAAAATTGTCTTATTGTCATTCTATTACTGTCCCTAACCTCCTCACATAACTCACTGTGGGAGAGTTACTCGTTATGATTATTTTCAGGTGAGTCTTAACACATAAAACTTCAGCACACTATAAATAGTTACCTCAGTAACATTGATTTTCACTTGTAAATTTATATTACCCATGGTCATTTTACAATGTGGCACCTTGAGCTCCTGAGGCTCTTGCACATAAAAACGAGATTTAGGGGACACTATGTTGTTTGGGCAGAGGATTTACAAAATTCATTTCTGCAGTTCACTTCTGAAACGACTTTATTAACTGTAATAAGAAACTAGCTGCAGGCCCTTTTTGCAGGAGCATTGATCTTCGGGTTATGACTTTCCAGCTACTTAAAAAAAACCAATAAAAACAATGTTACTGTTAAATACCAACACACACATTTGCTTCGTGGCATTCTTCTGTGACAGCATAGCTGATTGTGAGCTCCTGGTCTGCAGACCACCACAGATGTCAGCAGCAACCGGTGAAATCAATGATCCATCTTGGCAGTATAAGCCGGTATGAGGGATGGGAGCTTCTCTCTTGCTTTAATGGTTGTTTCCGTGCTCAAACGCCACCCCTTACATTTGCGCACATGCATGTCCTTTTAGTCTCTTGCCTGGGCTAATCTCCAACAATCTTGGAATTCAGCAAGGGCGGAATTGACAATCCCGACTGTGTGCAAGTGACAACTAGGTGCATTCATGAGTGCAAATTATTGTTTAAGTTAAATAATATAAATTTGCCATCAGAAATGGACTTATGCCCTCATAAAAGTAAGATGGTAGATGCGAGTTTAAGTGTGAATTAAGCTCCTAAAAGGGTTTAGTTCTAACATTTCATTGTGGGTACACCTGTAAAAAAGCGCAGATGTTCATATTCCCGCGTTTATGCTTGCTCACACACCTTTCACAATTAGTTTCTCAGTCCTCAATACAGTTGTATATATACCTCACTCAATTGCAGGTTTAAACCAGTTGCCAGTTATCAAATGGAATGTAGTGCATTCTGAATTGGTGGCAAGAGATGTGGTTTGTACGCAAGTAGAAAAAGGCATTTGGGTTTCAACAGTGCCACTTCCATTACAAGGCACTTCTAGGCATTCCATGTTACCAGTCAGCAGGTCAGCGCAAAATTGGCCCGTCAAAAAGCAAATGTGGGCACATTGCAAGAGGATGGGTGGCAAAATGTTACTTCGCTCAAGATATTCTTGTGCAGGTCATGGGCCTGCCCTTGTGGTAGGGGCAGGAACGATGGCCAAAATGGAAAGGACATCCGACCAGTCTATGGGCAGTAGAATTAGGAGGCAGAAGCACAGACTGCCTCCCCCATTCCTTTGAAGTCATTATACCTGGCAATCAACAGGTATTTGTTTTTGACGTCTTATCAGCATCCTTGCACTGGGTGTCCATAAGAAACGATAAGTTCCCTTAAATATGGCCTCGGTATCACAGATGGGGGTCAGGACGCGTTACGCGAATTCAATTCAGATGAAGCGGCTTGATGTCTGCACAAGACACAGATTTTCAGTGCTAAAAATAGAGATAATGGTGAACAATGAAAACCTCCTGCCGTTCTCCGCCATTGATTCCTGGGACTCCTGCTGGCTGGGAAGCGCTGCGTGCTGAAGGCGGCAGAAAGGCTGCATTGTGACTTGTATCTGAAATGAAAGCACCCCTCTGCCTGATCCTAGGAATTAAAGTTAAAAAGACCCCTCAGGAGACAGAAAGAAGGCCTTGAAGCAAGGCTTTGACTAATTTCCTATTGGAATACTTTGAGAGAGTGTGGCACCTGTCCTCACTCAATGTTTCCCATTCTTCCATAAAAAAAAGTTATTTCTGAGCACTGATCCAAAAGTCTTTGTCCTGAAACTTCTGAGTTAGCTTTTATAAACAACACTTAAAATCTGTTAGCTAAAATCCGAGTGCTAAATAACATTTTCAAAAGGTTACAGTCTCAAAGCCTCTTTTTGTATGCATTGAGAAAAGCTTTCGTTTGATTGCATATTGTGCATGAAAGCAGGGCAATGCCAGCTTCACAAAGTGGGCCCGTCTTTTAAGGAGCACTTCTAACAAATCTGCCCATTGGGAGAACTTTAATCAAGTAAAATGCTCAAAGAAGTACTTAAATTCTCCCGGTCAACTGAACCCGATTATAGGCCAAAGCCAATAGCATTACCTACTATTACGTCGTAAGGCGTCTTGTTTATGTTTTCTTCATTCTGTCTCTGGTGTGTGTTTGTATGTTATCTTTAGGCAAAGTGCCACTTCCAAAGGTCACTAATTCCATATTCTCTTACATGTAGATGTTAAATGTGACAACATGACTGTCTCCAAATTTTCACGTCATTAATGGCAAAGTGCCCTCAAGGTGGGACACATCACCTTCAAGATGCTCACACTGTTTTAACCACTGGGGTAACAATAGCCCCCACAGTGTGGAGGCTACCGGAGCTCCAGGGTGGCCCTTGAGAAGAGTACACTGTGCACAGGTGGCAGGCCCCTGGCCCGAGAGCTAATGACTGGGTAGGGGAGGGCCCCCCTTCATGTACTTTGCAGGGGAGCCGCCTCAAGTTTCATTACGCCACTGGTTTTAACTATGGACTGGCTTTGGGACATGAGACACTCATCATTAATGCACCCCTATCACAAACAATGCCCAATGGAAGCGCTCATATTAGGAACACGCAACATTAGGGCCTGCTGAATTAGTGTCACGATGTGCTGTCAAGCAGCCTCCCACATGACCATGAGGTACTTGCTACTGACTTACCATTTACACAATATTGACGGCCATCTGGTTTCATATTGCTGCACGTTGCATCATACCAATGAAGGTCAGTATGTTCTGTTTGAAAACTTGTTTTCAAGACCTCACCTTTATTTATCTCAAGTAAATGGTACAAGTTTGTGTCGCTTGTTCTATACTGATTTGATTCCACTTGTAGAGCGTAGCATCCTACTCCTGCCTTACTGCCTGCCTTTGGAGACTTGAGGTATATCAAGCCTTTACCTCATGCGAAAGTGCTGGGTCCTAGCTGCTGGTGCACTCTTCAAAAAATTGCAGAGTGTGAATGTTTTCATATCCCACTGACTTGGAGGCAGGGATGCCTCACAACAAGATGCAGTGCATGACTGAAGAAGAGTGTCAGAATTTGCTTCTATAAGAGCTGCTTGCCTGGGTGACTAATCTGCCCTCACATCAGTTGTCAGGCTGCAGTAAACTGTGGTACCCCACTGAAGGGAGGTACAGTTTCAGAACGTGATGATCTAGGGAACTTTCATTACCTGCCTGGGCCATCTACGTTCATGTCTATCAAATGAATTCAAGCTGCACCCAAACAAAATCGGAGAAGAACGCTCCTTACACTCAAACTCAAAAGGAGTAAATGTTTGGTGAATTCGGATGGAGTGAGGTTGCCCAAATAAAAAAAACTTTGATCCAAAGTCGATCCAGATTTTAATTGTTGTGCGTTCTCATGGATTTGCTCCATTTGACTTGTATGCTAACATCCATGCTTCCAGATATATCCTTATGTTTTTAGAGGATAAAACCAGAAAGTGACCAATGATTGTGCCGATTGCCTCCATATCATGAGGGTCATCTTTAGCCCCCATCACTGTGCTCTTTCACAATTGGATTTGTAAGCCCACCCTTCTAAAGGAAAAGAAAATCCTCAAGTCTGAGACCAACGCTTTCAGATATCTAAAACACATTTTTGCAGTTTTTTAAGTACTACGGCTCATCTAATCTTTTTGGGCTTCTCGTGTACTCTCATCCCTGGCCCCCAAAAACTGTGTTCCATATCTTTATTTGTTGTGTAATCTTTCACCTACTCCTCAAATCTCTCACTCCTTTAGTTCTCTTAACTAGTTACCATTTCACTCACCTCTCCTGTTTTGTTTTTTGTGTGTTGTTTTTAAGTGTGTTGCTGGTCTGACCCCTTCTCATCGTTTCCTTCTTGTCCCTGTCTGTACCTTTCCTCTCATTTCCTTCCGTATGCTCCATCCCACTCCTCATCATGCCTCTTAGTTTCCCCCAAGCACTGGAACAGCCTTCCATCTCTCCTCCACCACTCTCTCCAACATCTCCTGTGTACTTAAAAACTCCTCCTTTCATCGGGTTCCACTCATAGCCACGGAATGCTGTCTAATCTTGTTCTTTCTTTGTATTGGTCAGCAATTGGGCAAAAGTTCCTTATACATTCAATGCAATGAAATTGCATCATTGAACTGTGTGTTGCCTGGTATGTATTGCTATATTACATGCAAAGAAAATGTAGACGTCAAACCGGTTGAGGTACATAATTCACGGAAGGAGATCACATTAAGGGCTGATGAATAGAAATAACACACATAACATAATCCGTTTAGATAATGGCCTTTGAAAATACTGCCATTTGTGTAATAACAATTGATAAAGATGTAAAATATAGTATGACTGCGTCTTCCCGAAGCTGTGTCTTTCTTTTCATTTCCTGGGCTCCTCTTTCTAGCAGTTTTTAGGGATGTGGCTTTTAATTCACTTCACGTTGTAAATAAGCTGCTCACAAAGGATGCATGCTAACTGCTATCACATAAAGACACACGCTTGCTGATATCACATGTGCATGCTCATGGCTTCTGCTTTCTTGTGTCTCCTCCAGGAATGCCCACAGCTGCTTCAAGCGGAGAGGATACTGGTGCCTGTGGAGGTGATCAAGCCCATCACCCTCAAGGCCAAAAACCTGCCGCAACCACAGTCCGGCCAGAGGGGGTACGAGTGCATACTGAATATTCAGGGCCGGGAGCAGCGGGTGCCCGCGCTGAGGTTCAACAGCTCCAGCGTGCAGTGCCAGAATACCTCTGTAAGTTAGCTCTGAAAACTAGAAACTTGTTGATCCTTGCACATCACTGTAAAGAATGTAACCATGAGGACACCTTCCTCCACCAGACAGTCCATGGTATGTGCCAAGACTCCAAAGGTTCCTGATTTCACACTTATGTCCCTCTTCTCGCTGCAGCTACAATGCTCAGTTCTATTGTAGGTCTTTAATGAACATTTTCTTCATTCAGTTTTCCAAGAAAGCTACTATTTCCTTTGTCAAAAGTGAGTAGTATGTCTATCACCCTCAGGCGAAGGATTACATGAGTACGACGGTGAATGTGATTGAACCTCCCAATTAGTTCACACTACCCACATCGTTTCCATTGCATCTTGCCTTCTACTGTTGGTATGGGCCTCTTTGTAACAGCCCAAAAATGCACAAAGTACAATTTGTGCAGAATCATAGCCAAAATAATTGATCGGTTTCAAGAGCCCATGCAACACCTCTTTTTTGTTTTTATTGAGACTTTGGTCAGGGTATAAAACGGTACAAGAAATCATGGACATGAGGCTTTTTATAATCCAGTGTCTGAAGCATAACCAATCTCTAGCTTGGATAACAGTGCCTCATTTGCCCAACAAATCAAGGCGTACTACCTCATGCTTGGCGGTGTTGGGTATAGCTTGGTCATACTGTAAGCACAGCTAGTGGCAGTATATTGTCCCTGTAGCGATCTGGAAAAAGGACCTGGGTTTGCTTTGCTGTACTTTCCTGCACAAAATAGATACTGGCTCCAACAGTTTGTCACGCCACTCTTGAAGAAGCTGCACACTGCCATCCTATTCACATCATGGAAGGCCCAGTGATAGTCAGGTTCCTGTTACACTACAAACACTTTATCGGCTCTTAAACCCCTAAATCCAAACCCGACCAACAGAAATATTGTGAAAGAAACATCTTACTAGTTGGCATTTCATCATGTCATTTTTGGCAATCGTAAATGATACTCACACTTACTCCTTGCGGGAGGAAGGTTTGGAACTGAAAAGTCTGCAGGTAGAGTTACGTGGAGTTAACATCTTTGCACTGCAGCTACATGGTATGTCAAAGTCTTCTAACTTGGCCCAGCTTCACCACATAGCACAATTTACTGCAAACAAAAATAAGATTTTGCAAGAGATTTTTTCCCACATGGTCTCTGTTTTAGGGCATCTAGTAAAAACTCCTGTCTTATATCCAAATGGGCAGTTTGAATCACCTATATGGGCCCTGTTTGAAACTCTCAGGGTGTGGAGGATTTCAGTTTTCAATGCTTGCAATCCATACCCAAGCCCTGAATTGAAACAAATAATCGAGAATGTTTTGTAAGGAAGCTCACCCACTAACCCAATCTGCTGATTTATTTGTTTCCATCAACGAAAGTCAGTAATTCACTTTCATGTAAACAAGTGCTGTCACCCAAACCACATTTTCACCATCATCCACCAATCCACTCACCAGTTTGTTACTTACCTCGCACTCCCATTCACTGCCTCATGCACTTATTCTACCAACCAATTCACTTCTATCCACAAACCAAAAACAACTACCCACCTATTTACTCTCACTGCCCTAATGACTCACCCAACAAACTGCCCATTCACCCACTCATTCAATCATTCTCTGTTTTAGTCTCACCAATTATTCTATCCACCTGTTCAAGCACATATCACCACAACCCTGAGTATCCACTGATCCCGTACCTCAACAGATTGTGAACTTTACACCCTCTATTCACTCTCTGACTCACCAATAGCTTGTGCACCCTTTGACACACTCACCTACTTGTCCACACATAACTCACTTACCAAAGCTGTCACCCACAAAGTCTCATTCACTCACTCAGTTGCGTGCTCATTCAGCCTATCCACTCACTGTTATCATGTGTGGTACATGGTTGATTCTGCTGGTAGAGCGACAACGTCTTCCATGGTTTGTTTTCCAGATGCATTGGCATCAACAGTAAAGGACTTTGCTTTATTATCCAAAAACATAATTAATGTAAGATAAAGCATGACATTTTAGAAGAACCAAAAAGGAATTTAAATGGAATATACTGAGGTACAAATACTTATTTTTCTACCTTAAATATAGAATTCAGCAAATGAGTTCTTGAACATGATTTGGAAGCTTATTCTTATCTTGGAAGATGAGACAAGAAAGTTCTTAAATCGTGACACAAAATCAAATGTGATCATCCATTTTTTCCTGTAGGTTTCTGCTTTGATGAACCCCTGGTATGGAACATTGCTGAATTACCCTGCGTGCCTTTCTTTATTCTTGAAAGCTCATCCTCATTGAAGAGACTGTATTGAATATTCAAGCAGCTCAAAGGGAAGAACACGGAGCAGTCTTATGAATTCCCTTCTCTGTTTTCTGTTGGGAAGCCGTCTCTATTTTCCTTCATCGCAGCTGCCATTGCGCAATGTAATCGTACACCTGAATAGAAGGGACCCGGCTACCCAAAGTTTCGAGCCACCTGCTGAAATGCTTTCAATGGAGCAGCAAGTGGCTCGCCAATCTTTGATCCCCTTCATTGGCACCGGAGGGGGCTGCGGCCACCAACCTCTTCTCGGGGCTACATTGAAAGCTGTACAGGGGCGTAATGATACATCCTCGAGTGCTGATGGTTGACGCGGAGTTGCTTTATCATAACATGAATAACCAAACAATCAGACCACATCTGCAAAGAGCTGGGGCGCTTCTGCTAATAAGAGCTAAGAAAATCCCCTATTTTTGATGATACAAAATTTCACAATACTTGTAAATGTATTATAAGAAAACAGACATATATATTTTATAAATATTTCTTTTCTCACTGCCCCACCGTTTTTAGTGCATTTGTTTTTTGTGGCCGGTGTATGGAGCATTTGTGTCTTAAGCTAACAATATTGTGATAAACTCCTCCCTCAGAGATCTTAGTATCCATTGGTCACGGCTAAGCCATGTATAATCTGATGGTGGTGGCCAAGAAAGTCTTTATACTTCAGAGAGTGACAAAATCAGATTTTTAGGAATCACACTCAGTTTTTTTTTTAGCTCCAAATGGGCATAAATGAAAAGGCCTTTGATTGATGTAAAAGGAAAATAAATTAATTTCGCACCATTTTGCTTTGCTATTTTATTGATGATTCGTCGACTGTAGTTGGGAAGAATCTATTCTATCATCAATTAATCTTTTGTGACAAGTGAGCAAGTGGAATGAGTTTTCCTTTCTGGTGCTTTGTTTGTATACATTTGTCTATTGTTTAGCAGTTATGTTTAGTACCTATCACACCCTAAGGTTGTCAGAGCGCTATAGTTTTAATTACAGCTCAGTATCTGAAGTCAACAACTTGATTTCTATTTGGTCAGGCAAGACAAACTAAGAGGTTTTCAGCTCTTCTTAGTTATTGGGGACACATCAATAGTTGTGTTTCTTTCTTGTTACTTGAAATTCAATATGCACTTTCCTTAACTTTGTAGACTTTCGCGGTGAAAATAAATTATCCTCATAGTCGTCATTTAAAACACAATTCTTGTTTTTAGTCTCTGGATACACGGCAATAGTTTTCCATCCTCATTATTGAAGAAACACGACGTGGGCCACTTGTGGCCACCAGAAACCCAACATTTTTTTCTCTCTCTTTATTGATGCACAATAACATGTCACCCCACTAAGGGCGTTATTACGAGGTCCGCCGTATTGGGATTGGTAATTCCAACCCATCATTACTGTCGGCCGTCAGTACTGTCACTCTGGGATGACTGAGGAAAAACCTTGCCAGTATTCGTTGGATCTCGAGGGTCCACTAGGAAATGAGGAATAACCAGGCATTGGATTTACATCATGCACATCTCCTCTTTCCCACATGCATTTTCATGTGGAAAATTCAGCCGTGTTGAGTAACCTGTACGGTCTCTTCACGGTAAACATTACTTGTGATCCTGATTTGCCCATTGAATATTGTTACCAGCCCCATCGGAATGACGAGAAACTGACAATAAGGGTCGTGGTAGTGGCGGAGAGGATGACACAGCAGTACATTGCCATCTCTTTATATTGACTGGTGACACAGAGGGTCTGCTCCCTTTATGAGCTTTGGGAACACAAAAGTTTTCACTCTGTAGGTATTGGCAGAAGTATTATTTCTCTCTTTCCCTCATCAACAATGACACAACAAGAGTTTTACTTCTTTTTGTAATCGTTGTACGCACAAGAAAAGCTATCCCTTTCTTTCTAGTTACAGTAGACACACACCAAGGGTGTTTTCACCCTCCAGAAAAGCAATACAATGTTCCTTTCTTAGCAGTTTTCTGTGACTCAAAAGAAATAAGAATTGAGATGTTTCCCACCCAGCGGGCTGTGACTTATACATTAGATAATGAGAGAAAATCCCAACATTGGTTTGCATTTCCATAACAAGGCTTCCTTTACACAAACACAAATCCTTTCTTCACCGTCATTCGAGAAGCAAGATTTCTCTTTTTCATTTGAAAGAATACGTCCAACTTCCAGAGAAACAAGGCTTCTATACACTGCAGAATGAAGAGGGATTGTTTGTGGAGAAGAACGCGTTTTCAGTCTGTTTTATTGTAGAAAAGGGTGCTTTCGCTTAGAGAAAAGTGACTTTTCCCTTCTTAACTGTGGTAGAAAATTGATTTATCTCTTCTGGAGAAAAAAACAACAACTTTTTTTCCATTTATTGTAAAATGAAGTCTCACTGCCAAAGAAAGATGTGTCCCTTCTTTAGAAAAACGATTTTTCCCATGTTATGTGTATTGTAGAACAGACACACAACGTCTGCATTTTATTTCAGTATAGAAACCAGACATGCATTGTTCTGGGAAATAGTTTTTTTTCTGTGTTTTTTTTAGTTATGAGAGAACCAAGCGGAAGCCATTTTTTGCCGTTTCAGAAGTTGTTTTTGCAGGCTCTTCTTAATCTCAGTAGACAGTGGTCAGCAGTCCATTGCGGTTCCAGATGTCACTAGACTGAGGTGTGTGTACCTCCCAGTTTCAGAGGTAATGCCTTTACTTTTTATGTGTCAGCCCCAATTTCAAGTTTAAAGACAGTCTTTTTAAAAAAAAAAAAAATCGCATTCCTAATCTTTCTTTTCTTACAACACATCTCATATCTGTATATTTAGATAGTTGTCAGGTTAGTCTTTTTTCCATCGCCCCATACAAGTTGTCACATTATCCTCCATCTTGCAAGTGACCCGGAGCTGCAATTGATTGAGTGATGGAGCTGAGGCAGGTAAACACATCTTGCATCTCACGCTAGCCTCCTCTCCGCTGAGTGACAGGTCTTTGCGAGCGGCTGGGTTACACTTCATAGGTACAGATGATATTTCCCTGATGAAGAAAGTGCACAAACGGACCGCAGGCTATCAAATGGCACGGCTGGGAACAGGGCTATTTTTACCAGCCAGACGTGGCCTTAACCACTTCAGCAAAGGCTCAGTCACAAGGGGCTTTGACCGGCCACTGCTTCGAGATATAAATAAGTACAATGTTTCCTGTGGGATGGTGATCTCAGACTTATATGTAACGCCTTCAAAACACAGATCTTGCACTGGCCCTCTATCAGAGTCTATAAAATACACGATGTGGTCATGTGGTGCTTAAATGTCACTGGGGTAACCAGTGCCACAATAAGAAATAATAGTGTCACCCAACTCAGTGGTACTCCCTTTATCAACCTTGGAAAGATGAAAGGGTGAGCCTATGGCCCTGGGATTGACTTTTGTGATGTGCAGGTTGCAACTATATTTCTGCAGCTTGCACATTAAACCAAGCAAGTGGCTGTAATGATGATCAAGGAATTTGTGAAAGCTGGAATGTGGTGATTATTTCCTGAATATAGCCCTCAGAATAAAGAAAACATTGTCTGACTGTCTCTTGGAATGGAGGTGTGTCACGTGGAAGGCATTAGTATTATAGACTCACATCCCACCTACCCAGTTTACCTTTGCATCAGTTGCACTGACTTCGCAGCTAGAAAGCTTCTGTGTACACGTTACTACACAGGCAAACACTGAATATTTTACTGCACATTTTGCGTTGTTGTTTTTATGAATATCAAATTAGTGTACAAAGTTCATTTTATGTAAGTTCCGAATTTGTATTTGTCGTGCTGCAGTGCAACTTTACTTTTGCTTGCACCGAACTCTAGAATAAAATTGGATGCAATCATATACCAGGATATGCAGCCAGGATTTTATTCTGTGTACCAAAAGAGTTTATAATTATCACATGTGGCTGTTTACGCATCCTGTCTCGTCATATGTCCTTCCGTCAGTCTTCCTCTCCATCCAATAACTAGGAAGTCCCTGTTTCTAGGTAAGTGGCCAGTTTCAAGGCTCGGTAATGGTATGCTCTTCATTTCACCAAAACAAACAGAACTCAGTCATACATTCAGTACTTCAGAAAGAGCATGGGTCTTCTGAGATTGCATCGCAATAGAAAAACTCAGGCCCAATGTACAAACAGACAGGTCAGAATTTGTACCCCAGCTATATGTAATATGTAATAGTGTGATTTGATCTGTCCACTAGTAGATTGTGTTGAAAAATCTCCAGTTGCAAGGGTAATGAGCTACCCAATGAATATTAATTAGGCAGGTTGCTGTTTGTGACTCCATGTGGATTCAAACAGGGATTGTGGGCCCACAAGGAAGAGTAGATCACGATCCGTGCATTTGCATTCCCAAACACAGGATTTTATTATAAAGCAGCCTTAAAGAACATTGTCTGCTGTAATTTAAAAATTGTTATCATTTGGAAAGAAATCGAGGGAGCAGGCTGCCTGTTTCACCCAGATCACCTGACACAGCTCCCAAAGGGGAAGCTGTTCAGTGGGGACAGCTTCTCCTTCGACAATAGGTTAGCACCTCCTTTGAGGAGTCATATTTTTTCAATGGTTTGCAACCACAGTTTTTTAAATGTTTTTTTTTTTTACTTGTAGTATTTGTAAAGTTATATACTCTCCAAAAACTGGTTTCCTGCGCTAGCAGACACAATGGACCAACCGGAGAGACGCACAAGCCGTGATCAGCTTACTGTGGGCAGAGCCAGGTCTTCAGAGCCTTCTTGAGTTGTAATAGCTCTGTTGCAAATGCAGTCACAAACCATAAGTTTCATTGTGAATCGCAACACGGAGGGGACACCCCTTCATGTCCCCTCTGATTTGTGATTCAGAATGAAGCAGTAAACCTATTTTTCAATTTTCAAAGACTTTTCCTAATCACCAGATTGATTCAATATATGGTAAAAAATTGCAAAACCCTCTATTTTTTTTCCAATCACAGGGTTTACAACTGAAAGATGAATTTGTATGTTATGCTGGAAATTGCAGTCCATGGACCCTTGGAAATGTAAATGGGTCTCCCTTCTCCTTGAACACTTCTTGTGAGCCTTCAGTAGCGAGTAGAGGGAGTTTGATGTCCTTCTAGCCTTGTCAGATTCACAAAATTTGAGTCCTCTAGGTCAATAGTGATACATCAGCTCTCAAAGATTTAGAGACTTCTCCATCAGATGGTATAAGTAAGCCTTGAGCACCTCAAAATATAATGCATTGTGGCATGGTAGCCTACAGTTTTGGCCAGTTCAGTAGAAGGCATCAAAGCTACTTTGCATGGCTACAGAGATCCGGATTATTTGACTCACCCAGGCTGGTCGAGAATCAATCTATCCTTACATCGATCCTGAAGGAATCTTGTGCAGATCCCGTAAATATTGTCTTGAATCATTGTATTGCTCTAGAATATGAATGATTCCATCTGTTTTACCTCTGTCCGTAGTATGCGTACGAAGGCATGGAGATTAATAGTCTACCTGTGGAGTTGACTGTGGTGTGGAACGAGGATTTCAGCATCGACAACCCAGCTCTGAACAAAGGTGAGGAATTATTTCAGTGCGTCCTTGGAACTAGTAGCCATAGCAACGTGCGGCGTAGATTCCATCATGACAAAGAAGGATTCCTGTGCATTTCTTTCTTTTATTTTAATGGACTGGGAAAATTGAAAATGCTTGGTCTGTGCATTTTTGTGACATTGGCTTTTTTCTTCCTTGCTGTACATGCAGTTCTATTATAAACTCTATGATCGTACTTTTCTTTCTGGAAGACGTATTGTACAATCATCATGTTTCCTTTTCATTTTGATTGCAAAATCAATTACTCACATAGGAACTCATTTTAAAATGCATAGAAAACTAGCAGTTGCAATGAAAATGTGTGCACTACATGCAGATGTTTCATTTCCTCCAGAAGCAATCAACTGTGCAGTGAAAAAGAATTCAGCATTGTGTCACAACTTAGGGAAAATAAGAAAAAATGAAAAAAGGCCTAATAACATTTTTACTCACAGTACAGTGCCACAATTCAGACTAGTAGTTATGCTTAACTTTGTTAGATCCCTTGATTTGTGCCTATGGCCCAGAGTTTGCGATATGGAAAGACCCACAACTTAAAAACACATGCAACCAACAAGCACTTAGCAGACACAAATTGTTTGCCATAACTTTCCTACACTATTCTTCCCTTTCTCTTGACCGAGGTCCCCAAGATCCGCAAGATCCGCTAACCAACCTGGAAATGTAAACAGGAGACCATATTAGCCTATTCTTCCTGTTCCAGTACCTCGCTTCTCCCCTCTCAATTCACCCGACTAATATGACAGAAGACCACTGAGCCCCTCAGTTGTAGTGCATCATGCTTCTTCAGGTCCCTCTCCTCATCCTAATGCAGGGGTTCCACACCAATGCAACAGTACCCCTACTGCCTCTGTGTAGTACAACTCCTTACAATCTCCTCTCACCAGATTATCAAGGTACACCCACATTGTATTTGGCGATCAGGCAGGCCACCTATGATCCAGTAAGAGTTGTATGGCAAATTCAGTTTTCAAATTCAATAAGCCTTTTGCAGCCACATGGATGGAATCATAACATGATGGGGAATACATTGAGTTTAAAACCAGGGTGTCTAATGTAGGTCCACGAGTGCTAGCTATGTATCATTCTTTTCAGGATAACAATTGTCTAGGCTAATTCTTTGCATTCAGATTTATTGCATGTAAGTATATCACATTAAGATATTGTAAGACGCTTACATGAAACCCACCATCCTGGTCAAATGTTGGACCACCTTGGTCTGAGATGTTTTTTTTGAAGGGGGGGGGATAAGATGAAGTGTCTTGGGCAGTCTTTGTGCAATTATGTTCTAAACATCTGTGCATTTCTGAGGATGACGTATCTTGTGGGGATGCACTGATGATCTTCCACTCTCTGCTTCCTTCCTTCTGCAGTTCACCTGTACAAGTGTGCAGCCAAGAGGGAGAGCTGTGGCCTGTGCTTGAAAGCAGACCTTGCCTTCGAGTGTGGCTGGTGCAAGGGAGAAAACAAGTGCACCCTAAAGCCACACTGCCAGACACCAGAGAACCAGTGGCTGGAGCTCTCCGGGGCCTACGGCAAGTGCACCAACCCACGGATCACAGAGGTAAACATGGGTGAACATTGGCTTCAAGAGACCAGGCATTGAAATGCTGGCCGTGTTGTTTTTTTAAATATATTGTTGACAATATATGCCAGATTCATTACAGCTGTAGCTTTTAGATCTCCAGTGACATACTACTTTTCATGGCCTTAGTGTGCATGGCTATTACAGTATGTTATCAGTGTTCTGATAATGCACTTTGGCATGTGTCTGCACCTATTGTTCTTTCTGAGTCTGGACACCCTCAGTACTGGTATTCTCAGTGACAGAGTCTAGGAGGTCTGGTGTTATCGTGTTTATAATGACTATTGGTCTGTCTGATGCATTCTTTAATAATGTTTCGTGTTTGCCAATAGGGTGTATCAATCTATGTGGGCATGAGACTGAGGACCGCACTGGTTATTTGCAGGTACATCCGGGGGGCACTATGTTTCAGATAATTTGGTCTGATTGGCTCTGGTGAGGGATATGCTGACGTATAAACAGACGTGTTACAAAGTATAGTTTTAATTGATCGACAAGTTTGTTTTACCAACCACCACCCACTTACCCGTGAGCTTGAAGTAATTATTAAATTCGGTATTTTATGGGACCAAAAGATGATTGACCTTTTCTGCACGTGGACGTTTTCAACGCATATGATTAACATTTCAGATACCGATTTTTCCTATTCAAATGCTGCACATATAATTTCACACCATGTTCTTTTTGTTTCACTTGGGACCCACAATTGCTCATTATTTTCATGAAATATAAATAATGCATGTCTATGTATGTGATTAACATTGCATCAACCTAGGTGTAAAGTAATGACGTCAGTCGAGTTTCACAATGCTTTTATATCCACAATGTTCTTTTAATTTTAAGGCGCACTCACAAAGTGGTTCCTGGATAAAGACACACTTACTGTGCTTCCTGCCGGAGGACACACTAGTGGTTGCTTGTGTCTTGAATGTTGCTGCCCAGATGTGTAGCACATTCTGTAGGTCTGTGTGCTGTGTTTTGCCGGCTTGTGGGAGGGGCTTCCCCTGTATGAAATAGCTCTACATTGAGTCTTTCACGCTTGTTGATGCTTCATCTCAAAAGTTTAGGTCGGTGTACACACAGGCATATGTGAGCACAACTCAGAAGTCTGCTAGTAGGAAACTTGGTGTCGGTTTTTCAAACTTCACAAATGTCAAAGCTTAAAAAAGAGGATAGGCCTTACCCACTCGGAAGCTGCCCCTGCTTTTCTGCTGGGAGCTGCTGCTGCTCCTGAGTCAGAGTCCTTTCTCGTAGACACCCCTGCACCATCTCCTGCCCGGAGTCACCCTGGAGTATTCCAGTCACGGCCCGTGGAAGGGGCGGGGCGGCGTGCGGGGGAGGGAATACAAATTAAATTAATATTTAAAAAATTAAACACTTACCTCGATCACCACCGCCGCACTGCTCCATTCGCTCCTCTACTGCAGGAACAGGCTCCCGCCCCCCAGCCTGCTCTGCGGCCAATCCTGACGTTGCTCAGAGCAGCACTAGGATTGGCTGGAAGCGCCCAGCCAGGGGCGCTCACAGGCAGACTGGGAGCCTGGGCATGCTCCCTCCAGGCCGGCAACTGTGCTGCCTACTGCACATGTGTGTTTGGCTGGCTCGAGACGGCCGGCCAAACACACATGTGCTCTGATGGGAGTGCACAGTGCACTCCCCTCACTGCTCGTCAACCCCATGGCCCGCCCCTTTACAAGAAAACATGGCTTATTATTGTTTTCTTGTAAAGGTTTTGCAGCTGCTGCTGCTGGCAAGGGGACACTCCTCCGCCCTAACGGAGGAGCCGTCCCTGGTGTATTCTAGCTCTTTGTGATGTTCATCCATGGTTTCCTTCTTCAGAGTGTCTCCTCCTGCACAAGTGGGCAATCACAATATTTTCCCACTTTTGCAAAGTCCAATGTTTCCCATCTACATACTCTGCAGAAAGTCATCACTGCCCCTGCTGGTGTGTGTATTTTATTTGTGTTACTACATCTCAAGCGTAAAGAGATTAAATTACATTGTGACTGATGTGGACCATTCGTAAATATAATCCCTTTGAGCTTCTTATTTTAACATTGAACACTTACCTCAGGGTGAGAAAAAGGATCAGAAATGAAAAGCACTAATACATGCACAGTGCACATACAAAGGCAGAAATACACTGATACTAAGAAAGCTCTTGCTCTCTGTATCTGCTATCTCTCATGTATATTGGCACAAACAACACACACACAAACTCTCTGTGTCATATAAATATAGTTGTAAACACTCACATACACACCAACACACACACTCTTTCTGATATACATAGGTGTAAACAACACACACTGTCTCTCGCACATATATAGGCGAAAACAACCCTCCCTCCAAACCGCCTCAGTTACACACACAGACATTAGGGACATGACACACCACTGATCTCAGACCCTTATTTAGCCCTATGTGCACTAACAATAGAACCGAAAGTACATTAAGTGCTTACCTCTACAGGCCTGACTGTGAGAAGAAAGATAATTATTGTAATTTTTACTAATAGCGATCTATTTTACATTAATGCATTCTGAATTACTTCACAAATCATAATAATTACACCCCCAACTGCACATAATTAAGTCGTAGTAAGTCACTGGGTATTTCCCGTTGCCCTGTGGAGTACGAGTCTGTAGAACAAGTACTCCCAGATCAGTTCGAATCCTCAAGGTGTTCTCTAGAGTAAGTTTCATGGGGCAGAGAATGTAATATTAATACATCCCAAATGACACAAAAATGGCATTCATTTTGCTTAATATTAATCCGGATATTAACAGTATTGTGTAAAAGTAACATTTATTTTCAGGCACAACAGTAATTTATTTTTGCTGCAAAACGCAAGTTATTTGGCCTTAAATGTTATTTTGTTTGTTCTTTTCTATGATGCCTAGAGCTTAAGCTGTTGTGCTGTGTAGTATTGGCCTGAAATGTATCTTGTATGTGGCCCACAAATGCCTGAAAATTTACCCAACCCTATCTTGAATTCTTTTTAATTTGCCTTGCAAAATATTTATATTTTAATGCCTTCGCCTTGGATACAAATGGTTCTCTGTAAGGATTGGTTACCTGTAATTGGGACTGCACCATGCTCCACTGCGGTGTGGTGATGTACAACATGTGGTAGGAAGGTGGGAAGACGAAGCATGCTCGGTGGAGTGACTTGTCATCTCTCTTCCACCACGACGGACCGCAAGACATAGTTTCTGTCCTGCCACCACCTTAAACCTCTTGCTTCTGGACGGAATACGTGAAGCAGTACTACTCTACTCTCAGTTTCAACCACTTTCTAGCAAAGTGTAAGCGCTTGGTCCACAACGATTTGTTGTGGTGTAGGTGTGATGTAGAAAGTAGACACTTTGAACACATGTGTTCACATAAAGCTTAAATGGTTGTGTAAATTACTAAGATCAGTCCTACCAATAAGAGTAACACTGAACTAAAGTTATTGCTTTTTCATACGTTGTTTATCCCACCTAAAAACTCTATGTATTTTTTCTAATCAAAATGTTTTTTTTGCAATACTGAAGAGGTACAACTCATGGGCTCTTCTGAATGCAGGTTCCTCCTATCTCAATGTTTACGAAAGATGATTCCATCACATACGCCTATAGAATCGTTCAGAAATATTGCGCTGAGTGATATTTTGCGTCGAAGTAGAAGTATACATTCAAAGACAAGTAACTCATCCCAGTAGTTTAACATATCCTGGAGTTGGTCACCTTCGACTGCTAGAAGGAATCGACTAGTGAACATTGCACATTGACTATGAATACTTCCAGCTCCTTGTATTGGAGTGAGCACAGCAGTTAGACACAGCTCAAAAAAATATAGCACATCTTCCCTTATGTTCCACGTTTTGACACAGAGACCACAATTTTAAAAACTCAGTAATCTCATACAAGCTGAACCGAACTCAACAGTCTCTTTACATCTCTCGCTCTGTCCCAAAAGCATATCTATCTTCAAAAGGTATGCATTTCATGCACCAGCTAAGTCAAGGCAGGTAGTAGGGGAGATGAAAACATGTAATTGCTTGTTTATAGTCCAACAGTAATAACATTACCACCTAATGACATCTGCTGGTATGGGGGTTTACACCGATAAATTACAAGTGGCGTTTGGTAACTGTTACTGCAGATTTCTTATGGTGTGCACAGCTCTGAATACTCAGGAGACAATTAGATCCAGGGTGTGCACTGTGCAAAGAATTCCAACCAATCAATGTTTCTTTTGTATATATGATTGTTCACAGTTTCCTTATAGACACTCAATGGCACTCAAGTCCTCTGTGCACAACTAAGGTGGCCCATGGGCTGCAAGTTAAAATTCTCCTCTTCTCAACCTATAGGTCCCAACCTATAAGAGGGCCGCGTTTTATAAGTGACATATCTACATGCATATCCGTCCCCTGGTTTGCTCTGGTGAGGTTAAAGAGCCTCCAAGTGCAGGTCATTAACCTGCCTGTGGAGCAGCTGCCAGGGTGTGAGGCAACAGGTTTATTCTGCTTGTGCACTATTTCAGGGATTATTCTCTTAGTATATGCATTGTTGGTTCTAGCTATGCAGCCTTGTTAAACTACGCTAGGCACATCCATGCGTTCCGCATTCCCCAGCAGTGGGTACAAACTCTTTGGCATCCTCTTGCTAAATGTCTGGCTTCTGTCCCCCTGCAGTGGTGCCGAGGGGAATATGTGGCACAGGGAGCTACAAAGAAGAACAATTGTATTCACCCTACCACAAATCTTGTCTGCAGTATCCGGAGAAAGGAGGCGCCTGCTCTCTGGTGCCCCACCTTTAATAAATGTGCCTGGCTTCTCCTCATTTAGACCTGTGTCCCTTCAACAAAGGCTAGTCAACTGAGAAGGTTTGGTGTAATACAGGAGGGGAAATATTTCTGCAAACTCCAAAACATATTCTTGTTGTGTGAGAACCATAATAAAGTATGTTTTCTTCATTCATGTGTCACACAGGCCACACCCATTGATATAAATCAGTGTGTTAACCTTTATTGCTTTTGGAGGGAGGTTCAGTTTCTTTGTGAAATATAGACGAGAAACCTCCTGTCCTGCACTGTTGCTTCTATATTTACATAGTTTGTCATCCCTAGTTGGTCTGCCTCTGTCAGTTTAATATGCATCTTCCCCAGACACACTTTGCATGCATCCATCACTCATTACTGTACCAGTCCACGGCAATAAACCGCCCATCACTCCCTGAAAAGGAATTAAATAGCTGAATAGTTTTGCCACAAGACGCTGGTCAATAGAGGACTTTAATTTAGTTCACCAGTGAGGGTACAACAAGCTACATACTATGACCGATGCTTGGTATCCCACAATAGCAATCAGATCTTGTCACCATTTCTCCCTCCAACCTGTGCATACTCCATTCCATAACCTTTAAACAAAATATCTCAGAAAGAGCAATGTAGTGCAGTAACTTGCTAACTGGACTATGATAACAAAATACCATAAATAGGCCAGCAGAACTGCATAAAGCTGCCAACTTTCTGTAAACCATAAACTGCATCCCTATCTGTCACATTTAAATATCCATCACACAACTAAGCACTGCCTCCCATAACTACTCATCAGTGGTCCTCACATACAACATGAAAACTCTACCCACATAGGATCAAAAACAAAGACAATACCCTTCCTTTCACACACCCTACACTGCATAGCATTCTGCACATGTATGCAGGTGCTTCAGCATCCCACAGTATGCGCTGTATGAATGTTCGAATACGATACAACAAAATAAATCTACAAAATAAAAGTAGACAGGTGAAGTCCTGTAGAATCACTGCCCAATTCTATTGCCTCCAAGTTTAGAGCAGGGTGACAGTGTGCCACATTGCCTGTTTTGCAGACAATAACATGAGGCACAGAGACATTTCTAAGATATGGCGAATTAACCCAAGGCAAAGTTTGTGACAAGTAATTAATTCCAAAGAACTAATGAGAAAGGTTATTAGTTTGAACCAATTCTAAAACCAATTTGTTTGAAAAACAATTAGATTAAACTAGCAAGAAATCCAGAAAAAACATTAAAAAAATTAACACCCTTCAGTTTTCAAATTAATTCTCACAGTAGGGAAGGAGGATGAGCAGTGAGCAAGTGGGGAGGGGTAAGGACAAGGGTATGTAGTAATTGTGGGGTAAGGGGGGCACAAACATCTCCATATGTTAACAATATCACAGATTTGAGCAAAATGTGTGTTTTATAAATGATTTCCACCTAACTGAACTTTCATTATATAGCAGAGTTTCCATCTAATTGTTTTCAAGCATTTTTTATTTGAACGAGCTATAATGTGGATACAGTTTAATTAGACAATAAATGGATAATAGGCGATGTCACATTAGTAGCAGACATTTTGTATACCCAGGACAAAAATCACACCTCGTAATCTGTATTATTCTAACTCCTCTTACAACATAATAAACAAAGGCAGGGGTGCTGACCCACTACTGTTCTTTAGCCATGAATAATGCATCAGCATCATTCTAAGAATACTGAACAATTGTGGAACGCCCATGCCCCCGGCCCCTGGAAAACTGTGTACAGACAATTCAATTTATATTAATTGAAGATAGGGAAGTGTCAGAAGAACTGAAATGGTATTCTTTGGACAGTGGAGCTCAGTGCGACTGCTACTAGTTGGTGCCCCCTCCACCACCAGAGTAATGGATCCCTTCCTTGAAAACTATTGTGCGACATAAACCCTTCTCAAATTCAAAGTGTACATTGACTCTCATCTCATCTTCAGAAAGAACATAGCTTGTCTCCATTTAGAAAATTTGCTGAAGGACGTTTTGTTGTCAGGATATTTAAATAGCATTGCAAAGCTATTGTATGCTAGGGGATTATGTAGCTATAAGGGGACATTTGATGCGTGTAGATTCCTCCTATTCCAAAATAGCTTCTTTTTTTTTTTTTTTTTTTTTTTTTAGCTATGTGCCTTATTGGCATTGGTGTACTCACCATAATTAAAGAGTTCAGTGACCAAGATGTAGTTATTGAAGTTTATGAAAATGAGTTAAGAGCATTAAAAAATAGCTGGTCACATTTGTGTATTTTAAAGAGAGCTTCCAGCTCATTCTCATAAGATGCTAGTGCATTCACTTTGGAAAGCATTACTAAGCTGCATGAAGCTAGTGTCAATAACTGTTCAACACTGCTGACAAACCCTTTTTGACTTAGCATACGTGCTTGTTTCAAAGAAGATTATCTGCACCACCATACAGAGCATATAAAGTTTCTATTTTATCACTTCCTTGTTTCCCCGCCCCATTTAAAGATGCTGAAGCTTGAGTTTTTTGGGATCTGTTGAAGAACTGGATGGCCCAATTGTGGTCAGAATCTTTCCGGGATTTATCGAGAGGGTGCACCTCCAGTTTATGTTGAGTCCTCATGGACCCTAAAGATGCCCCTTTTTGTTGTGGGGTAATGAAAGTCATTGGTACCTGGTGTGCTAAGCTGGTGTGGAGACCAAATTGACCATGGAATACCCTTATGTTTTATTACAAGTACTTTACTGCAGCTATTTCGCTAGAGGAGTTAAATACACTATTTCAAGATGGTAAATAGGTTAGAAAAATGCTATTCTCATTTTCTGGATAAAATAGAGATTCTAGTACTGTGTGAAACATGGACTCTCATCAACACTGAAATGTTGACCTGTCTCCAGAACCTACAATGGCTTTATGTCACAAAATCGAAGTCATTAATATCAACCTACAGAAATATTGAAATATTAACTCCACCATATTGACTACTACCCTATTGTCAATGTAAGTACACATAAAGAACTGTAGATTTACTATCCTTCAACTCAACATCTAGATACATTAACAATGTAGTGACAGTTACATATTATGTATTGTACATATTACAGGTCGAAATTTCGACAGCAGTGTAGTGACTCAACTCCAGCATCTCTGACACTTTAAATACATATTACAAACCAGTGAGCACAACATAACGGGATGCCCTTTTTTTGTAAAACCTTTCTTGCAAGGGCATCAGAAACCATTGAGAATGAAGTGGATCACAGTTGGAAGTCATATACACCGAAATGTTCTTTCCCACTTTTTAACACACACCACGTCCTACACATCTGCCCCTATTGCTGTGAAAAAGGGGCAGATGCAAATCACTGACATTACATCCCTGTGCCTAAAGAAAACCTTGCGCTACCATTTTAGTGCACTGATTCTCTAGGCCTCTGAGACCTTACAAATCATTGCAATTTTGCTCTTATAAAATATTCTGATTGCCTGATGCACTTGTTAGCAGCCCTTGGAAGATCTTTTTTTTTCTCAAGCATTAGCATGGCAGTAATCTCAAGTGGCTGGATATATATTGCAGCTAATGGTGTGTCTGCAGCAGCCAGCAGGCACTCCCTGGCCTCGAGCCAAGGCGATATTGGCCATGAGAGAGGGCGGGAGAAGCAGAAAGAGACTGAGAAAAAAGAGGCAGAGAAGGGATAGATGGAGACAGAAGAGAAAGATATCAGATTCGGTTATTTGCAGGCTCCCTCTGAAGTGCCCCCGCTTTGTGAAATTAGAGGACCATAAACGAGCTTGAGTGCAAAATGATTTTTAAAGATGACAGGCCGAGTAGGAAGAAAACACGGATGTTAGCATCAACGACAGGCATTGATGGTGGTGTGCTGATAGCGACTTGTGGAATAGATGGCAAGCTGGAATTTTAGGACTTTGCTATTCTTGAAATCCCCCCTTTGGGAGTCATAGACACTTGGCGGCAGCACCTGCCATTGTACTGAAGCTCAGCTGGAGGCTTGGCTCTGCTCACCAGAGGGCACTTCCACAATAAGGTAAAGACTGCACCGAAGGCATGATGGACCAACGCAGATTTAATTCCCCACTGATACCGACATGCATTATTTAAGATGGAGCTGACCGCGACTTGATCCAAGGAGGAGAAAAACATGACATTAAATGCAAACGTAGTCATAGTTCACCTTTTTAATGTTTAATGGGTATAAGCTGACCCTTCCTGGATTATTGCTCCTATGAAAACAGTCCTTCTCTTGGGAATCGTTCCCTCAGGCTTATTTCAGCCAAAATCCAGGTCTCACTCAAGGGGGTTATGTGTTCTTGTTTTCAAACAGCCCCATTGCTTACAATATAAATAGAGTGGGCTTCGGGTCTACCCTTTCAACCATTAGCTTTATCGACTACCCTATTTCAGACATTGGCTGGAAACTTTGTTTATGGTGTCTTGGTTCAGATCAGTGGAATATGTATTCCTCGCCTAATGCTATTGGCTGTTCAGGTGTTTCCCCTCTCCTTCAATGCATGCATTGCTTGTATTGAACAACATGAGAGACCACTTTACAGCTTTAGCCTGAACAGTCTGCTTTTTCTATCTCCACCTCGTGTGCTTCGCCTAATTTGCTAACTTTGCATGAGTTAACACATCAAATCTGGACCTGTTGGCTACGTCAATGCTTGTTTTTAAAGTGTTCCCTGTCTCTGAGCTGCCCTTAGTGTGGCGGGGTTGTCCATTCAGTTACTAGCATTGTACTGTAGTTGTATTTATATGACACTTTGCACTTCTCATGAGGCACTGACACACCTTGGCAGTAGAGTAGTGCTTTAATCCATAGATTGTGCTTAGATGGAAGGCTGCGAGTGTGCAGTATGGCCTGAATGGGAAGTGTTGCAGTGTCATGTAGGATGACGTAATGGATGCACTTATAATGTCATATGTTGCTGGACCGATTTTTTGTAGCTGAATAAAGAGGATTGTGAGGTAGATGTTCATGTGGTGATAGCTACTATCCTTGTGTGGAAATTTGCTTTCATCCACTTGCCCGTCCCAATGCCCATCTGTCCGTTTTCAGTTCAAGCATTTGTCAGGTCCTTTGGACTGTTACATTACCACATCTGACCTGCCAGGTTACTAGCCAATCCTCTGGTGGAACCACCTAAATGACATGTCCCCTTATAGCCTTTACGAGCCACCACGTAGCAGCTCAAAGAGCAGCAGGTGAACTGAAGAGGGGAGATACAAGACATAAGGGAAGAAGGCGGGGCAGGAACTGTAGAAAGAGGGCATAGGGCAGAAGGAATGAGCCAAACATACTGTTATGCCTATGGTTGCCTGTATTGCACTTATGGAACACAAAAACCACCTCATGGTGCTGATATCTGTTAAAGCATGACTTGTGAAGACAGTTCAATGCAACAATAGCTACTGCTTTTATAATTTAGTCTTGGGTTTCCTTGCACTCTGTCCTCGCCTTTACAGTCTTAGAGCATAAGTGGCAACTTATTTTCCAAAAACACATAAACTGAAGATATAATACACAATCATAATAAACCCACTATCTATACCTTGGTGCACACATCTTTCCCTTACACTTACCCTCTTGTTCATTATACTATTGTTTCAGAATGTTCTTTTACCTATATTTCCTTCATACGCTTTAAATACCTCTGCTGCGCTTTCTCCATTCCACCTTTTGTTATCCAACGCTGTCATAAAATTCTCTCTGAATCCAGTGCCACCATTGCTTCTCCATAATTTCAGTGGATGACACTTAATCAACTAAAATGTAATACTGAAAAGACAGGGGTGCTCAGTTTCAGGCATAATTTTACTCTTAACTTAGAGGTTCAGTGGCCCACTGGGGTACAATCACCAGATACACAGGCAGACTCTACCTGGACTTAACCTGGCAATTAAATTTGACAACAAATTGACTTTTCATAATCAAATTATCTCTTTAGTTGGTGTTTGCTTTGGGATTCTATGCATGACAAAAATGTCTTATATTTCTTGTCTGTTCCAACTAGAATTACTGTCTTATTGGTGCTAGTTATATCCAGGCTGGACCATGCCAATGCTCTTTATGCGGGTCTGCCCAAGTACCTGTTGCACAAACTTCATACTGTGCAGAATGCTGTGGCTAGGATGGCTCTTGGTCTTCCTAGCCAAGAACACATTACTATGCATCTATGCAGTCTGCATTGGTTTCCGGTGGAAAAACGGATTCCCTTCAAGTCCTCTTAGTTAATGTATAGAGTGCCCCAACTCTCAGGACCTGAGTATTTAATGGCCAGGATTCCATATTATTGTCTAAGTAGAAGTTTCTGGTCCTTCAATAGCTTTCTGGCAAGGATTCCTAGAGTTCACCTGGCTAAGGCTGTTGGTCGCCTTTTCACTTACTTGGCCCTTCGTTGTTGGAATAATGTTCCTCTGAAACTGCAGCAGTTACAGGATGAAGCCTCCTTTAAGAAAAAACTCAAGACTTGTCTTTTCTAACAGTAAACTCTTCAGTCTGTTTTCCTTGACTAGTCATGTAGCGCCGGAAAACTCTTCGAGTAGCCGTGTGCTTTATACTTTTTTTTTTTTTTTTTTTTACAGTATATAATCCCTAGCCCCATCCCCACTCGCAACTTAACCAAATTTATACACTACCCATTTTTTCATCATATTTCTTGTCATATTCTCTTTGCCACATCTTATCTCTAGCGGCATTAGAAGCTTTCTTCATTACCTCTTCCTGTTGCCTTCAATTTTTCATCCCAGTGGCCATGTTTGTATACTTACTCTTCTGCCTCTCCTGCTCTCAATTTAACTCACAGCAATCAAGATATTAGGAGTTGTCCTATACTATCCCCGCATGCTCCTCACTGCCCTAATACATCTAAGAGCCCTTTGATCGCACATTGAACAAATTCAATAATCAGTCTGTTAAATCTATCCACTAACCCATTTACTTGTGAGTGAAACAGTGATGTCCTATAGTGGGCTTTACCACATGTTTTGAAAACCTGAGTTTGCACCTTATGTAAACTATTGTCTGTTATCAATTACAATCACAGTTGAAAAGGATTTCTTGGCAAAACCTCTTTGAAAACATTGTTTTAGGCTCTGACATAAACTACATGTTCACTCAATAGATAATCAATAATCATTATCACCTACCTTAACCTATTAGAGAAAACATTGCATTGACCTAAGAAATCTTCTCCATTTGTTTCCTACTGTGCCCGCAAAAGTCAAAGACTACAACTGTGTTTCCTCATCAATAGTACCTTATTGCTTTAAAAAACATATACTGAAATTCCTGAGATGTTCCATTCCTCCACATTCCTGTCCATGCCAGGACTTCAGAATTCCTCTCTCATCATCTTTTTTAAGAGGGGTGACTAGATGATCTTTTCTAGTCTTGCCATGCACGTGTCACCCCTCAACTATATCCCATTCTCTTCAGACAGTTTATCTGCTACTTTGTAAAGTCTTTGTTGCAATACTTCCAAAATGTTCTCCCTATCCCATTCTGACACCACCATCCTCGTAACCCTTTAAAAAAAGTAGATCCTCTTCAGTAGCCATATCCCAGTCTTCCTTTGCTCCATATTTCAGAAAATCCTATCACCATTCAGTTTTCAGACACTCCACTACTTTCTCATTGCCCTTATTCTTCTCCTTTGTATTAGCTTCCACCAGATGATGTGACAATCACCTTGCACATTCCTCCCCATGAACTAACTATACTCTGCATGAAAACGGAATTCCAGCAACATGGTTGTCAGTCCTAACTACCGAGCTGTAGCTCTATTTATCCTTTCATCACCCAAATGCCGACCAGTGGCCTATGATCGGTCCTTAAAACCAATGGTTTCCTCATATAAAAGATATTTAAACCTATTTACACTTCGTACACCTGCTAGCATTTCATTTTAATTCACAGGTTATCACCTTTCAGCTCCCCTCAACATCTTAGATACAACCCCAGTACAATATTCCTTGACAACCTTGACAATATTCCTTGACATTCTTGTGCCAACACAGCTCCCAAATCACAAGCAGGACATCCAAGATAAGAAATCTTCAATTTACCTCCCTTCAAAACAACTCTGGCTTTCTGCGTTCACAATAAATGCATTTCTTTTTTCAGTAGTGATATGAAACACTCGTTTTGATGCAAAGTCCTGAAAAAATCTGGTATAAAGTTAACATATATAGATATTAATGAGACCAACTGTTCTCGGTTCATTGGTCCAGGACACATGACGATCCTTTCTACCCACAAAGGTCTCGGCCTCTCACCTTCCTTTGAAATTACCTGGATTTTCTACCTTAACTCTAAATACACATGTAACTCCCACATCAACCAATCAGCTTCTTCAATACTTATGGCCATCCTTGTCGTCAATATTTTGCTGATGAGTAACAGGACGAGTTATTGAAATGAGACACAAAGAACACAGCTCAAAGAAAGAGCAACTACCATTCCACAGAACGCTCATGCTACACACATGCGCGTATATTCTGTAACACACACCCAGTTTAGAGCAGAACAGACACGTGCACCAGTGTTTTAAGTGTCAATAACAGACGCCCTCTGACATGGAAGTAAAATGTGGAAAACTACCTTAAGATAATGCATTACTTTTCTGAAAGGAGTCATCTTTCCCACCTTGGTCACTTGCATTGCGCTTTCTCTACTTAATCCTGCACTGTGAGATCAGACTACTGTTAGTTCTTGTAGTGTGTGTTTTCAAGCATGTACTGACATTGTTGCTCCAGTTTTTGGCAGATATTTAGATATTTGTACGATTTCAAGATTCGAGGAATCATGATTCCCCCCTTAAACGTCCTTTCCCTCTCATCATTTGGCTCCTTTGACATCATGTTGCGTTTCCATGGAAATAGCGTGGTCCAGGCACCAGCATCAGAGCACACATTTAGAAGTGATGGGGGAAACAGAAGACTGTCTGTGAAGGAACGGCTTTGTGCTGTCAGCCCATTCATCTACAGAACAAAAGACAATTCCAGCATCGCTTTACTGGGCGCACCCATGTGACTACTATAATACATATTTTCAGCACTTGCTCAGGAAGAGTAATATTTGCCCTAAGACAGAAAAATAAATAATTTGGAAAAAAAATGGAAAAAGGTACAGGGTAAAACTATGTTTTTGACATCTGCGTAATTAGCTGCACACTTGTACCACAGCAATGCATGCTTGAAATAAAACATCTCGTAGCTATCAGCTCAACTACAGAGTTTATTTATCACATAAGGATGAAAAGCTGGTTCAGCCAAACTGGAATTGGGGTGTGAAAGCTACGAATAATCCATTCAGAGGGTGTGTTAGTCCCCATAACTATCTTGCCAATCATCTCCGCTTCTAAACAAAACTCATCAAGTGGGTTCATCAACATATTTAAAACAAACTCACCCAGATCAGACATCATCTATTAACTAAATATCTATTTAATCCTTTACAGTATTCGTCTTCCATTAAAGTGACTTTTCCCGTCTAGGCTTTATTAGTCACAAACAGACTTCATTCGGTTGAGAAGTCACCTTCATCCAACAACTGTTTGGGAAGAGACTTCTTCTTCCACAAATCTGCCTCATTCACTCTCGATAGCTTGAATCCCTTTCCACAAATACTCTTTGCCCAGATTAGTCTTCATCTTCTACAAACCAAACTTTTCCGGGGAAGGTTCAGTCATTTGTAAATCATCCTCATCCGCAGGACTCCTCTACAAACTTTCAAGAACACACTTCCTTCCGAAACACGTTTTTTAAACAGGAACAGCACAATACATTTAGAGTACTAGCACGGTTGGTATAAGAAAATACATACTCGTAGGGACGACATTAATAGCCTATAAAATATGTATTTTATTAGTGAACAGAACTGTAGCTGTGAATAAAGAGTTACTTTGCATTGAGGGGTTCCAAGAGATGAGGATTCCAAATAGACCTAAGAGAGATAACGAGAGTGGAACTAGCTTTGCCAGCAATGTACATCAAGACACAAGATGAAAAACTCAATTTAACTGCTTTGAAATGACCCCTAATGCCTCCCTGTAAGGTGATGCCACAGACCCGTCAGTAGAGACAATTCATGGTGCAGCCATGAATAGTATTGCCTTACACTTTTTCAGCTACATTACCCCCCTAAATATATTTAGTGCCACTCCACTGTCCCTGCCACTCTCAGCAACACCACTGCCCTGACCAATTATTTAAAAAAATATGAATACTGTAGTTTTAAGACACCCCTTTGACACTTTTTGCAACAGCCCCTTCCCCCCACCAGAATATTAAAATGGAAACTGGCCTTCCACTCTACCTTACCACCCACAGTGGCACCCTCCCACCCACCAAACATAGAACAATACAAAACAGACAAGTTTGTTTATTCATTCATTCATTGTCTCAAAGTCCCACCAGTGGTGTCAGGAAGATTCTGTACCCTGTGCTTATTCCCTTGTTATCAGGCTCCAGGAAGTGCGCTTTGCGGTTACGTCTCTTAACATAAGCAGCCTACATTTTGGACTGTCTGATCTTTTCACCTGCAGCCTGTAATGGACCCTGGTATCAACTAGTCGTTTGTGCCTGCATTAAAGGATATAGTAGTCACCATGTTGTAATGTATGGTGTGCTTTGAAGCAGGGGCGGCTCCCCCACAGTGGCGGATTAGCGTCGCCCCCCTGTCTGAGCCAGCAGATGAAAAAAAAACAATAGCTTACTATTGTTTTATTTTTCAGCATTTTGCAACTGCTGGCCCAGCCAGCAGAGTGTACAGTGAGGGGCGGGGCTGAGCCAAAGGAGGTGGGCGGTGGGGGGAGTGCAATAAGTGTGCATGTGGGTTTGGCTGGCCGTTTGAGGCCAGCCAAACCCACATGCGCACTTAGGTTTCTCCAACCTGGCTGTATACACAGCCGGGCAGGAAAAACAGCACAGACCCCAGGCTTGACCTATCGTGACACTGCTTACATGCTATGTTTAGCAGAGAAGCAAAGATAACTTCCTTGAAGAGAGGGAATTGTTTACCACCATGGTAGGCCTATCGCCAACTTACTTATAAATTGTATGTGGCTGGTAAATTGTGAACATTTGTGACTCAGACATGGAGTTCACAAGCTAAATCATTTAGTAAAGGGAGGTTGCGTATAGACACTTATTGGGGCCTAGAGTACATTGTTCACCAATAGGGAGCAGAATCTATGGGCACAATGTTATCAAATAACAGTTCTGAACATTTAGTTAGGGTAACCATGTGCCCAGATGTGCTGAGGGCATCTTCTTGTATGAGGGAACAGAGGATTTACACTATCTTGACCAATGGATCCATAAAGCCTTCACAATCAAAGTATGGTATGCACTTGAGGCACCTGGTAATGGCCATGTCCTTTGGCATGACGAGTAGTCTAACCTGTGAAAGAAAGGGCTTGGTTATGATGGGCATTGAGGAAGAGAGACCCTTGTTAACCTCTTTATGATGATCAATAAAGTCACTTTAAACATGTCCTGGTCAATAAAATCTTATTTTTGCCTTGATTTGAAATATGTGAGTAATGCAATGCACTGGGTTTAGTGCATGGATTCTTTGTTGTATTAATCTTTACCACTCTACTTCATCTAATGGTTTTCCCCTGTATTTTGTTTCAGATCATCCCATTGACTGGCCCACGAGAAGGAGGGACAAGGGTCACCATTCGTGGACAAAACCTGGGTCTCGAGTTCAGAGAAATTAAGGATTATGTTAAGGTTGCTGAGGTCAATTGCACACCAGTTGCTGAGGAGTACATTCCTGCAGAACAGTAAGTGGGTGTGAGGTTTCTTATGACTTCATTCCATCTCATGTCACCACCATTGGCATATCTTGTGATTGTTTCTAGTTGTTTACTAAGCATATGGGAAATTCTAGAGCTCCAAATCTGCTAACAGTTTTCTTATTGTATTGATGAGTGATTTAGTCAGTGGACTAGAGCATGAGAGGTTGTAGGAAATCAAGATATGGATGATGCTGCAAGGCTAAATTCCTTCACAAGCTCCATCTCTAAGTGTTCAGAGTCAGTGAAACAAACAACTCAGCAATCATCTGCTCCTAACTACCCAACACAACCTTATGCACTTTGCAGCCATGACTTCCAAGTAAAGGAGTGTTGTTAGAATGTGACAAGCATTTCCTCATATCATACATTATTTTCCACTCATCAAACACACTCCTTTCTCATCATCAAGAACCAGGAAGTATAGAAAGAAAACACTGTCAAACAGAACCTTCCATATACCTTGCAGTATTCATGATCATAATGGGAAAATTTCAACAAAGATAATACTATATGCAGTTTAGGAAAGGAAGTACAGAAACCCCCTTAGGCAAACAGGGGTAAAGAGTAATCAAATGGGTTATTGTGATAATGGGAACTAGAGAAACAATTTACCACCAGTAATGTCAACCAAGTAGCTGGTACAACGCGCACGGATACAAAATATCGAAGGGGTTGTCTGACAATATTTCATGGTTCATTCTCTCATGTTTCTCTTGTTCCCACATTTCTTTATCTCACTATATCTATCTCTTTTCTATTCTCTTTATTATCTTAATTCCACTCCCTTTTCTGTTTTTTATGTTTTTCATACCGCTTTCCCACTGTCAGTATCTCTATGTATGTATCTGCCCTTATAATTCTCTCATCTCATTCTCCCCTCTCTACCTCCCAAATCTCCCCGCCTCCTGTCCTCACTTTACAATTCCTTTTTATGTTGCTTTTGCATTTTTCCTCTTTCTCTTAACCCTACTTCTTCTCTCTTTTTTCTCTTTCACTTTATTTTTCTTCTGCTTCGAACTGTTTTTTACTCCCTCTCTCTCCTCTCTTATGTTTCTCTACCTACACCTTTCTCACTTTTGCTTTCCCTGTCCATAACCCTGCTTTCTCTTTCTTTCTACCCTTCTTTCTTTGTCTTTATTCTTGCCCCATTCTCTCTTTTCCTCTTTTTTTGATCTCCGTCTCTCTCCCTTTCTTCTGGTCTTTCTCAATTGCTATCTTTTTTCAAGACTATATCTGTCTTTATTTTTTTCTCTCTCTCTTTCTCCCTCTTTCCATGCCTCTCTTTCTCATTCTTCCCATCTTTCTCTCTCTCCTTCGTGCTTGGACTCCCTCTACCTACCTTTATACCCGATGTAGTAGAGCCAGGCTCCCTTTGTTCTGCTCTTGTTAGTTAAATAACTTTAAAATGGTACAAACATCTGCTTAAGTATTTTTTGATCCAGAGGAAGACCAGAATACGGGGCTTCTTATGAAAGCTATGATCTGCAACGATACAATATGGTCCAATCACAAGAAAGCCCCTGAAATATGTTCCCTAGGGTCATGTTCTTGTTAAGCAGAATGCAGCATTTCCCCTTTCACAATGGCATTTTCCTTTTTCTTTCTGTTGGACACTAGTTTTGTGCGTTGGTGGCTCATGGGTGCCAGCAGCTGTAGGAGCTCAGGTGTCCAGCCATGGAGACGTTTCATCTGTACATGATCTCCTTGCCGGCGGGCAGCCAACGGCCTGGGACTGCAGTACTATGAACGGGCCGTGTCTGAGACACGAGACCTAGGGTTTTTGACAATTCTGTGTTCTTCCTTTGGACGATCTCCCAGTTATGTGTGTGTCTGTGAATAAATGAGCATTGTACATGGGACTGGGATTATCATGAGGATCCCAAATTGTTCTGTGTCAGATGTGAGATGGCTCAGCTGTTTCTTTGCATCCTGGTGCCTTTAGGCCTGGAAAAGGACATTTACGGATTCCAGAATGCAAAGGAAATCTAGTATTATGAGACAAATAATAATACGAGACATATTGACATATCTCCACATTTCAAAGTAGAATAGCCACTCATGGGAGATTGGTGTTGGTTAATTAAAGGCCAATGGATGTCCAATCCTATAAGAACCTTTGATACTCTCTTCTTGACAAAGCAGATATATATTCGCGCAGACTTCGGCAGGTGTGACAGCTTTTGTTTGTTAATTTAAAATGAGATAAGCGTTGTCCAAGGTGTCATTTCATGGCAAATCCCAAAGGTATGAACTTGCCCCATCATGGCGTCCTCTTATACCGCCATCTCTGTTTTGTACTACAGGATAGTCTGTGAGATGGGGGAGGCCAAGCTGAGCCAGTATGCTGGATTCGTGGACGTCTGCGTGGGCGACTGCAGACCCGAGTTTAAGGCCAGATCCTCTCAGCTCTACTACTTTGTGGTAAGTGTGATGGTACCTGCCCATGTCATGCACAACGTGGTTTGTATCGACTGGATGGTTGTCATGTCATGACCATTCTTAATATATACCCAACAATCCATGACTCCTTCATATGTTTTGTAAAATGCCTTTCTTACCCCCAAGGACGGAGGGGTTACATTTCTGGACAGTTTCTTTGGGTTTTTTACAATTTCATACAAAAGTAATCATTCTGTTGCGCATCTCATTAAAAGTTCTTGGTATTATGATACATAAAAGAGGAAGTGAATTATCGATAAAATGATCCTGCAAAAAAAATGGAACCAAGTACTTTACCAGACTATAGCACGTGCTTAAAATGTCTGGTCTTTTCTGAATGAGGAGTTTAAGTTTTGGCTATGGCTTTGTTTGCATTCCTGTCCAAACTGGGGATTCTTGGGAACAATTTAATAGTTAATAATTAGTGCGGTTGATAGGGTCACTTCAATCAAGCACCCATGAAGAAACAAATTATGTGGCAGGGATGGCTAAATTAGACCGCTATAAAAGGCAAGCTCTGCAGCACTGCACAATCTGTGTATTTTGCTCTTTTTCATTTTTACACATATTCCTACTAAATGGGCAAAAGTGTCACCTCGTCAGTACCAGTTTAAAAGCTGAATACAGCAATCAGTAGCCGAAAGGTGACCGCTTACCCCAGTGAAAGGGTCTGTCACTGTGTGGGACTATGTGTGGTGCTTTCTTATTGCTCTGTATTGCGTTGTCTCTTTGAGATAGAAACACATTTTGGGTTTAAATGTCCGATTTATGCAGCAAATGGCAAGCTCGTGAAATCCCTGTTTGTACGGGAAAACGTTGCAACACAGAATTGTATGTTTTTAGTGGCGGTGGTTAAAGATATACAACTGTATATTATTAGTAGTGGTACGTTACTTCACACTGCGAGAAAATCATGAATATTTAATTGTTCCTATTCTAATATCCAATTGTTACTTTGTCAGAGATGTAAAAAAACCTTAATACGTACATAAACTACTGAAATACGTTTCCTGCAATACGTGGTTTTATTTGTGTCACATGTAACTCATTGGTCGCATATTCTTAACTTTCCTTTCATTCAGGAAGACGGGATCTTTTTGACATCCCTTAGCCAAGTTCTCCACACCAGGTTCCTTGTTCTTCCAGAAAGTGCTGACAAAGCAGAAAGTGACACGTGTCGTGCTTAATTTTTCAACTGCAGGGAATAACACATGGTCTGCCCATCTCCTCAGGGTTGGAGCATCCACTTCTAAAAGTTGTTGGAGTTACCAATGTAACAGTAGAGAAACTCCATAGTTGGAGGGAAGATGTATTAAACACAATTCAGAAGCAACATCCTCACCTAGAAGCCTACACGGTTTCTGTAGCATGTGCTGCTGAACATTTACAAACAAACGGAAAGGACCAATTGTTAGGAGTGGCCCTTCCTGGTTTGAATGTTTCTGCGATTTGAGAAATTTGAAACAGAAAGGAAATTAATTACACACAGTCACTCACTGCACTCTAGCTCAACTTTGAACCCCAGAGACTCGCTCTAGAACATACTCACTCCTACAATCACATCTCGCTGCAGTCACTCACTTGCCCATTTACTGAAGTTACAGCAGCTCTCACTCAGTCGATCTCAGAGCCCACTCATTCACCACAATCTCTCATTCATCGACTCAACTGTATAGAGGGGATGTACTCTCTGCCGATTCGGAGAGTAGTAACAATCTGACTCACTGAGTCCCACACTCACTCTTAGACTATACACCCAAGCACTCTTCCTTTCACACATTACCTCAGCAGTTCATCGCCCTTTCATTAACACCCTCCGTACTCAGTCACTTACCGCACTCACTTTCTGCAATCGTCTAACGCTACATCTCGTTGATCTTTGGGTAATGCCCCGTTCCCTTCCATGCTGTTCATCATGGACACGTTTTATAAATAAGCGTAAACTTAATTAAATTAAATAAACACTGTCAGCCCTAAACCTGATGCTCACTGCTGTCAGAGGGTTAAGAGGCGGTGTGCAGCCGGCCTGTGTCTGCTGAATTGCGTGGGTGGCACCACATGAGATCAATGGAACAAATCATTTATAATTAAAACCAGACGTAGACACAGGATGTCACGTCGCCGTGGGGAGAGCTTGCATAATCCCTGGGTGACCTTCAAACATGGCCGCCACCTTGACATGCATCACAAATCCCTTTAACAGAGTCCTCCGAGCACAGACATATTCTTAAGGACAGCAGAGAAAAAAATATTTTCATTTAAGGAGAACAAACAACTTCTCGCACTTCTTCTCTATCTGTTACAGCAAAGAGCTGTGAATGCCATGCCTTTGGCAGGGTCGGCTCGAGTGAAAGCTTGCACATGCGCATAACAGAAGCTTGCTTTATGGGACGAGTTGTCCGGTTAGATTAGTCAACCTTTTTTCAACATACCTACAATTGAAAGCATCCTCTTTGTTCTAGGGTTTGATAATGTTTTGTTTTTTCCAACCTGGGTACAGCCAAGAAACTCTAGAAGACCACACTTCTGCCTCTGATCGTATTTGTAATGTATAAGTCAGGAGAAAATATTTAAACTGAGCAGCATTTGGGCAGAAGTATATTTGATTTAAGAATAGTACAATTTTAATTACCAGGATCATAAGCTTATATTTCTCCCTCCCACTCTACCTTTTCACACTTACAAATTTCATCAACCAAAGGTTTGCATTCAGGATTCTGCTACCAGCTCCATTTCCTTATGCCTCGCTTATTAGACAGCTTTATAGAAGGTTTCCTTTCAGTGAACATAATCAGCACAGCATCTCTGTGCAGGGATACTGCAAACAGCAGGTGCCTTATTGGCACATCTGATACCTTTCATTGTAAAGCAAAAACCTTTCACCTAATGGCTATATCTAAGTCCTGCGAGGGTGCAACGCAGCACAAACACTAGAGAGTCATACCTGAGGCCCACAGTGTCCTACAGAGAACAAGGACCTGAAGCTTGACATGGTTAAGCAGAGTTGTGATACCTAAAGGATAAATCTCGGGCCAGCAATGGTAATATCCCAGGCACATGGGGAATATAGCAAAGGCCTGTGAGCAAAGGCACACAAGAAGTTACGCCATTGTCTGAGAGCTATTGCACTCCACAGGTGAAGCTGCCATGGTAATGCCGAAAACAGATACCTACATTTTATAGCTGCGACATGAGAGGGCACTAGAGAGCACCTACACCTGAGATTTGTAAGGTAATGTAAAGCACAGGGAACTGAGGAATTTAAGCCAAGACTTTTCAGGTGGCACGTTGCACAGTTGACTGAGGGATATGCCTGACGTGTGCCTTATTCAGAGAAGGGGCTTGGGTCATCAGCCCGTCATGATTAGTACACATGGTCAGAATAGGTGAGCGGCATACATCGTTCATTTTCCATACATTATTTCCTTCATAGAAAGTGAGCATTAGTAGGAGTGTCCCGACCGGCCTCATGTGGATCAATGATGGTTCTACTCAGCAGCACTGGCAGCCTTTGCGTGTCAGAACCTAGAGCACGTGAAGTCTTTCAAGGCACGGCCCATTGTAGGCACTCCACCTAAATAACTCCAGCTTCTAGGATCAGCACAGGAAGAGGGGTGGAAACACACTGTTTATTTCATATTTTCACAGTGTCTCTTCTCATACTTTAGCTGACGTTGCTCTCATTGCTCTGGTAAATGTTTTTAACATGTCCATTTGTTTATCCACTGTTAGCCCATTAGTGGTGAGATGCTCGCATCTGCATTTGAAAGACTATCTCTGCTCTCTCACCTAGTGATCATGTTAAGGATTGATTGCCTACAAGAAAAAAGGCAGAAAGTCACGAACAAAATGTTATGTTGTGTTTCAGAAGTCTGTCCATTTGGCACAATGACATATAATTAGGGCCACTAGAATTATGTGGTAGGAAATGGTCAAATTATGCGACAGGGTTGAGGACATTACACTGCAAGAAAAGGCTAATTATGCCGCATGATGCAGCACATTTTGTAATAGTGTTACTTCATTATTTCATTTTTTTTTTTTAACTTGTAACCCTCTCTGGGCATTGGTTACACCTTATTAGTACTAGTTTGATACCCAAACATTGCCAAAAAGGTGATAAATCCAGGTTTGCAAACAGCCTCTCACTGTGCAGTAACAAGTGTTGCTGCTTTCTTAGTAACTTTTGACCCGTTTGAGCTAGGAGCAAATTTTTTTAAATAAATAAAATGATGCAGCAGATGAAGGATTATGTGAGAAATGCGGCAAATCTATAACTATGCGAAAATCGCCGCACTATCTCTTAATTCCAATGGCCTTGCATATAATCAGGGACTCTGGAATTATGTGATTTTGCTGCAGGAATGTTTCCAGCACAATCTTGTTTTTTTCTCATTTGTCACAAAATGCACCATTTGTTGTAAAATGCAAACAATTACCCAAAAAATAAATGTTGTTTCTAGTCTAAAGTTTATTAAACAAAAAACATTACATGTAATAGTGAGCACTGTCAGGTTCTTTGCAAAAAAATAACCAGTCACTTTTCAGTTGCTGATTGCTGAATTCTTCTGTTACACTGGTACTCATGATGCTACTTTGCCCAGATGGTTTTAATTGTTGCTAAAATGTAATAATAAAGAAATAACGCTGCCAAAGATTGTGCTGCAGTATGCCATTTCTAGCTGCATAAGTTTGTTAACCTTGTCATATAATTTGGTCCTCCACTACTTCACAATGTCAGTGGCCCATCATATAAATCATATGCCATTCCTGGATTTTTATATAGTTTTGCTTTGAATGCTCTCATAATGGGCGCAAAAACTCAGCAGAAAAGTGCCCCAATTGGCCTAAGTTGTTATGCATGACATTAAGCCACTTTTGGCTATACTTTAAAAAGTTTACAAACTCATCTATTCCACCTTCATGAAAAAACTGCTTGTTTTCCGCATTAAAACAAAAGTAAGCTGTTCTTAAATATTCTGTGAAGGCTCTCTCTTATTCACCTGATATTGTCAAACAAGCTTTGGTAATGTTAATCGTTTTTCCTTTTGTGAAGTGGAAAGTTTAATACAAACTTCACACCACAGCAAAAGTACAACAGAGGCAGCAGCACCCCCAAATTCCCTAACCTTCTCTAACACACAGAGTAAGTAAAAGACATGTCAGGGAGCCAGGAAGGCCATCTCATGGTCCTCAGCACATACAGAACAGGTGCAATGCAGGCAATTAACATGCTAAAAAGGGAATGAGAGGTGGTGAAGGGCTATTGCACTCTCTTTGTGAGCAGACATAAACATACAAGAAGTACCACGGTCCTAGAAGAAATAGCCAAATCTCCTATGTAATTACCATACATTTGTGTACTCACATAGGATGATGAATCCTGACCTCCCTAGAGTGGTATGCTTCATCAATGGGTTTCACATCCAACACTGGGAAGCATCAGGGCATACTGCAGTTCACTAATTGTACAGTTTCTTAATTATAGGTTCCCTTGCTTGGGCAAGGGTATGTCTTTCAACTTGATATGTGTATTCTCCCATTGTTAAATGCAGGCCTATATTAATCTTGTGTTTGGGTGAGCTGAACTATTCCTAATCTTAACTGGTGTTTACCCACCACAAGTTTCAAAACCTAAGGGTCATGCAAAAGAGGCTACTTACTTATCTGTCATCATGTCTTAACACGTGAATATTGCCCATATCAGGTCAGACACCCTTCCAGGACTACAGGTCTTGCACCAAATATTTTGAAGAATTGCCAGATTTATTGGGTATGTTATTCAAGTGCATTTAGTACATCCTTTGTTTTTTCATAAGATGGGACAACAGCAGTGGAAATAGTTGTGTTTGCTGCCAATTTAAATTGTGGTGCTGGAAGGTGGGGGAGGGTTAGGGGAATAATAATTTTAAAAAATGTAAAAAGAAAAAAAAATAACTGCCGCTCCCCGTCCCACTTCAGAGCTGCCTTGGTGCTCCTCTTCTCCCGTCAGTCACTGAGGCACAAAGCACAGGCTACCAATCCAGACTCTGCTCTCATGCTATACTAAACAAGAGAGAAGCCCCGGATTGGCCTGAGCGGACTGGTCTGATGCTTGCTCAAGCACAGGGAGCCTGGGCCATTTCTCCACCCGGCTGTGTAACACAGCTTGGTTGGAGAAATATAAGTGTGCATGTTGGTTTGGCTATCCAAAGAAGGCCAGCCAAACGACATGCACACTTATAGTGCCCACCACTCCTCATCCCTGCCATGGCCCGGTCTGGCCTGCCCTATATTCCATGGCTCAGTCGGACAGTAATAAATAAGTTTATAATAAAATTGTTTTATCATCATTTTATTTTACACTGACTGAATCTGAGTGGGGGGGGGGTGACGTTCCTCCGCTGCTACGGAGGAGCCACCCCTGCATAGAACAGGTATGCCTTTGGCAGAAACAGTGTAAGCTTCCATCCATCGAGGGACAGGTACAGCTAGAGCAGCACCAACGTAAGCTTCCCTTGTCACAGGACACCTAGAAATCAGGTAGGAGCCCTTCAAGCTCTGCTTCCTCTTAGATCAAGTACAGCATGGTAGTAGCAGAGCAAGCTTCCCTCGCTCTCTCTCATCACTCCATTTACATCCTACTGCTGTCATTCACATGTAGATTTGTTAAAGGCTGGGCCCTTGCTTGCTGTACCATCGTAGAGACTTTCCCTAGTCATGGTGTGCAAGGGGATTAAGAGAGCAACATGTGTCCACTCTTGCCTTTTAGAGAAAGGATGACACAAAAGCACACCAATATGCTGCTCTCTGCTGCTATTCTCTTCCCGTCATTGCTCCTTCTGTCTCTACATTCCCCTTGCTCTTTTAGATATTCTCTGTTCTCTCTCTCACATGCTATCCAGCTTTTACCTCTATCCATTCTGTCCCTTTCTACCTTTCCATTATTTCTAAGTATTTTGCCCTCACTCATGTGTACCTTTGTGTCTTTCATTGCTCTCTCTTCTTTGTTTATTCTCATTTTCTATCTTTTCAACTTAATTTGTCCTTTCACCCTTTTCCCTTCCCCTCAAAATCCTCACAGTCTTCATCCACACCTGCCCCTGTCTTACCCTCTTCTATTTCATTATACCGTTCTCTGTCACTCTTGTCCCATTTGTTTCACTCTCTTCCACGTCTGTCTCTCACATCCACCTGCTCTTATGTACTTGTCTCCAATACTTTTTTCCCGTCTGCACCACCTGGGGTGAGCACAAGAAGTTTTGCTATTCCCAGCTAGAAGTACATTTTTCTTTACCATAACACTGCCTCTACTGAAAATATTACACCCCCGTTGGTGGCAGCATAGGAATCCACCTACTATCGTCTTTCTCAAAATCGCCCCTGCTCTTTTATGTCTCACTGCCCTTTCTTCCCACAGCTACTCTCTGTACTGTTTTTTTTAAATCATTCATCCTCTTCCTTTTCTTAAACTCATGAGCCTCACACTTTCTCTTATCAGCTCTTCGGCTCTTGTTCTCTATCTCACACATGATCCTCTGATCCTCTCACACCTTTAATACCTTTAATTTGCATATCAATTTCTGTCCGTCTTCTGACACTCTTGTCTCTTCCTTTGGAATTCCCTCAAGCTCACTACACACATTACTCTTGCTGAGAGTCACCTCACTGTTATACCATATGCACTCATCCTCACATCTTCCTTTCGCATATCTCCTAGTCTCCCCATCTTCGCATACATATTTTTCAGTCTCTTTTCTGTCCCACACACTCCCTTTAACCTCCCATTTTCACACATACACACTTGCCCATCCTCACCTCTCATTAAAATGGTTCTCACGCAAACACATGCAACTCATTTGCCGCTTTCAAGCCTGCCTTTCCCTTGCAAGCCCTATTTGCTTAATCTTCTCAAACATTTCACCTCCCTAATGCTGAACGTTTCCCTTAATATATTATTTTCTTCTCTTGGCTCCTTGTTCTCATAAACATTTCCACTTTTTCACTCTCTCTTACACGGACACACATGCTCAATAATGGTCTTTAAGGTCCCCATCACCGGTTTGAATGTTTAGTGATCATTTGTTTTTGAATGACGCTAGTAAATAGAAAGCTTTGTGCCAGAGATTGGCAATACCGACTTAGAAGACCTGCTGATAAGGTCAGAAGCGAAAGTCCTGTGAGGAATGTAGACCTAAATCAACACAGTGGTGATTTCAAGATGAGACATGGATATTTAGTTGGGAAATTGAAGCAAAATAAAAGTTTGAGGCTATTTATAAATTACTGGAGTTGTGCTTCTATACTTTTCAACATTTTGACAAGTAGCCATTACCTAGCAAGTCAGTGTTATTTGTAGTAGCCCAGCCATAGCCTAAGTAACTATGCTCTAGACAGGCCCGCAGGTGTCAAGCTCTTCAAAACGAGTTGTAATCCGCACACACCAGGCGCTGTTCAATCTCCGCCTCAGTGTCGCACCTGTTCAAAATGTTGAGAGCCACCAGTGCTCGTCTGTCGCCAGATTAGTCATATACTTTTCCTTAATTAACGTACGCTTTTCTGAATGGACCGACGTGTTTTATGCCTCACTGCTGAGCGCTTAGGACCAGGAGAGGCTTTTGGAGAATTCATGATACATGTTGCTGAGGCCACCCTGTTGACCTACTTGTTTCTTTGCTGTCCACCACTTTTATTTGTAGTGTATTTACATGTGAAGAGTAGCACCCATGTCACAAAAAGGCCCTGTCTACCTTATGCATACTCTCTGGAAGCTGTTGACCCTCAGAGTAAAGCAGTAGATGCTTTTCTTGCTCTTCAGGCCCACCCACCCTGCTTTACCAATGAGAATGTATAAAGCAGTTCCGCTGAGCAGGGGTGCTCTAAAGGATCTGTGGAATTTAAACTCCTACCGACAAAGTAGGATGCCTGGGCTTGGCCATTCAGATAACATGGCTGATGCGAGCGCCACCGTTGTCTTTTACAATCGATATGCATGTATCTGTGTAAAATACGGCCATTTAGGAGATAATGGCCCTCATTCTGACCCTGGCGGTCTTTGACCGCCAGGGCGGAGGACCGCGGGAGCACCGCCGACAAGCCGGCGGTGCTTCATTGGGGATTCCGACCGCGGCGGTAAAGCCGCGGTCGGACCGGCACCACTGGCGGGGTCCCGCCAGTGTACCGCGGCCCCATTGAATCCTCCGCGGCGGCGCAGCTTGCTGCACCGCCGCGGGGATTCTGACCCCCCCTACCGCCATCCAGATCCCGGCGGTCGGACCGCCGAGATCCGGATGGCGGTAGGGGGGGTCGCGGGGCCCCTGGGGGCCCCTGCAGTGCCCATGCCACTGGCATGGGCATTGCAGGGGCCCCCGTAAGAGGGCCCCTACATGTATTTCACTGTCTGCTGCGCAGACAGTGAAATACGCGACGGGTGCAACTGCACCCGTCGCACAGCTTCCACTCCGCCGGCTCGATTCCGAGCCGGCTTCATTGTGGAAGCCTCTTTCCCGCTGGGCTGGCTGGCGGTCTGAACGAGACCGCCCGCCAGCCCAGCGGGAAAGTCAGAATTACCGCCGCGGTCTTTCGACCGCGGAACGGTAACCTGACGGCGGGACTTTGGCGGGCGGCCTCCGCCGCCCGCCAAGGTCAGAATGAGGGCCAATGTATCTAACACAGGTTGCAATTTTGAAAATTGACCAATTGACCGAGGTTTTTAAAGCAGAACTTTTCAGCACAAATTGTAAAATCTGCCTGTCCCCCTCTATGACTATCTAAAAAAATATCAATCCAGCTCACTCTCTGTCACTCTTATCTAATTTATTTGCATATCTGTCTGTCTTTCCGTTTGTCTATCTACCTATCTGCCAATATTTTTGGTCTATCTGTAGTGCACCTTCAGTCCACGTGAATGGCATTTTCTCCTTATCTTGTAGGACATGAATTTGAACCTTACATAAAGCTGAATAAATGCACTAGACATGCTTTTACTATGATGCTCTGGCACGAGCCTCTATGATTGCTCCACAATGAGCAGTAAATTACCCTGATGTAAGAAGTTGCTGTCTTTGAACAGGAAGGATAACACAGTAGAATCTATGTGCCAAATCAAGGCTGGTCAGTGAACGCATCTCCATCGCCAAGAGGCAATGTCTACATGGCCTCAGGAAGGCACAAGATGTACGTCGGCTTGGTGAATGGGGCTATTGTAGTCTCTTTTTTTATAGTTTAATGTTAGAATGACCCTTATTTTAGTTCAAGCAGTGACTGTCTATTACCACACTTGGCACTGTATTAAACAAAGTCACCATATGGGCCTTAGGCTCTCACACTGCAGCTGTCACATATCTGACGTTGTTGTGGTCCACATCACTGCTCCTCGACAGTGTACCAAACCCCTCTTTGAATCATTGCCCCACTCACTGCTGAGTGCAGTCCATTGGTGAAGCTTTATTCAAAGGTGGGTTTGCATGAGTAGTTCTATGTGATGGCACTTGTTTGCACTTCCTTGCACTGTACCTGGTTCTAAGTAAAGCTATCACTCTTAAGCTGTCATATCCCACAAGTCTGTTTTCTATGTCTATAATATAACATGCATCATTGATCTAGATATTAGCTGAAGAGAATATCCTGCTTGGTTTATGTTTCCCAGTCTCTGGGGACATGATCCAGATTCCCATAAGACACATGTTAAGTAGGAGACACTCAGGATGTATATCCAGCACAATCCATTGTAGAACTTGTAGACCGGCTTTTAAACAAGGACTTGAATTTGAACGAAAATACTTAGTTTGACCTCATGGGGTTGTCTTGATAGCTTGACAATTAGTGCTTGAAAAGAATACACAGCTCAAATAATTTGACTTGTGGTTTGGGATTTGTGATGCCTCAGAACTGCAGAAGTACAACATAAAAGAAGATTGACTTTTGGAAACAGGTATGACAAAAAGATAAGCTTGCACGTGTCATATGCTGTCATCAGCTATTCAAACTCCTCTCTGCCATCAGTCCTCAGATAGGGACTCTGACATCTCTGCCGGATCCAGCTGGAGAGGATTTCCACACCGACTAGGAATTTGGAAACTTCCAGGCACCTGCGCACCTCCACTGTGGAAAGGAACATGCTCATTTATATTCAGAGAGCAACTTCCCACTTGGGATTGTGACTGGAAAGTTTTCCCATTAAAATGCTAATGACAGAGTAAACTGTGACTCCTATTGCTTCAGAAATAGATCTGGCTGGTATTTTTTAGGAGAATGCTCATTGTCTTTTAGTTTAGATGCACAGGAGGCTCACTGGTTCAGGAGACAGCTGTTGTCCCTGTGATGGCTGAGAATAATACTTTGGACCACACTACCATGCGGGATTGAAGCGGGGGGGGGGGGACATGTCCTCCTAAAGGAAGAGTTTTAAAAACTGTACCAAGAAGAAAAGATGAAGATCGAGACTACTGTATGAACAGCAGAACATAAAATGAATAATATGTGATGTCAAATGCTTCCAGTTCATTTGCAATTTCGTGGCACTCTAGACAACGGTTCCACTTGCTGATCTGTGCTCTTTTTATCAATCGGTGAATGATGAAGGGTGGGAGTCAGCCCTGCCAGGGTTCAAATCCTAGATTTGAAGTTTGCTCACAGATCAACAAGACATCTGTGTAAGATTTTGAGCCTGCTGCCAATTTTAGAAATGTGACTCCAGAATCAAAAGACGCATTGAAGCGGGTTAGATGGGCGCTCATATATCACCATGGAGGGCCACGACTTCTGTGTTGCTTTGGGGCGGAGTCCCTTTACAATGGCTGTTTTGTGGGAGGGCAGAGGACGTTTCCTCGTTTTACGCCGGCTTCAGCATTGAGTATGAACTATGCATTACAGTATAGCGCCTACTACATGGCCCTGGTGGATTTGGTGATGTAGCTATTTTAGACTCTCCAGCCAGCCGGCGCACTTACATGGGTAGTCTTTGATATGCAGAGCGTTTGTTGGGGGAACATTTGCCTCAAGAGACATCCGACTGTGGGACTGTTGAGGGAGATTGTTCTAATCAACGTTGCACTTGTAAGACTGTTAGCTAAAATAAGACATGTATTTTAAAAAAAGAAAGAGGCAGGTGACCTGGGTGTGTGCGTATGCTGACTGTTCCCTTAAGAAGATCAGAAACCACTTGTGTGTGTTACGTGAAACAGATTGCAGACACTTTTTCCGTAGGAATACAAGTTTAAACAAGGCATTGCCGCTAAGGCCCACGTGGAAGGTGGCTAGATTTACATTGCTTTGATCCCCGGGCTGGGAGTGATTTTTCTGGCTGGTACGTCCTGACCTAAATCTGACCATCGTGCGCTTTTATGCCTAGAATGGGCAGTGACAGTTTGGACCCGGGAGCACCTGTTTTTTTTTTTCACGTAGTTGAATCCGATTCATGGGACATATCCAGTCAGATTTGCCACCTGCTCTGAGGATATTTTTCCGTGCATTGGTAATGGCCGCGGCTAATGGAAGTATTATTTTTTAGCCAACTAAGGTTTTGGACAAAAGATGCTTCTTCTGGGTAGCTTCAGGCCAGGTGCCAGACATTGGCACCATATGTGACCCATGCACTTGGAATTCGCAGAAATGTTTTATTGTAACTTTTTTTTTTGCCCTCGAATTTGCCACCACTTTACATCCTAGGCATCAGCATAATTTGCCTATATGGGCATCTACCCCTGAGTTACTTGGTCACCTGGTGCATTTACACTATTGCTCCATTTTGCAGACCAAGGTGTCATTGAACTATTTTCTGACAGAAATAGACGCTCACTACAGTTAGCATTATTAACACTGGGTAGGAAAAAGGGGAATGGACTTTGAGACTTTTTTTTTTAAAGATAACATGGATAAATGCAATAATGTCTAGGGGACTAGAAAAGCACGTAGAATGTAAGTGCTCACTAACTAAATGCTAGTTTCTGATTTTGTTACTTTTTTTAAAAATAATATGGAAGAGTAATAGCAATCGTTTTAATATATTATATTCAATACAATGGTACAAATGTTTGCATGGAAGCATATGGATGAGTAAACAGCTTGGGGTTTGTCTGATGGCAAAATTCAAAACTGTATTTTTGTTGCTGTAGCAGAAACACTTTGACCTAGAGGAGTTGCATTGCTTAATTTGTGCTGGTGCTTGCAAATGGTGGGCACCAGCAATCATTTCGGGGCGTAGGGCTTATTTCTCGTTATCAGACCTTGACCAGAGCAAGAGAGGGAAAAAGGGAGAAGTAAAGAAAGGAGGAAACGAAAGGTAGGGAAACAGTGGTAATTGGAGAAAGCATGGACGAAAAGACCCCACAAGGCTGGGATAACGAGACACAAAGTGGAAGGTGGTGAAAGAAAGAGGCATGAGTTGACCAGGCAGCCTCGGTATTTCAAACCTGCTGCATTCAGCAGCAACAGTGGCAGGCTACTAAAAAAGACTTTGGGACCTTGCCCTTACTGTTTAGAAATTAGGCATTGCGCTGTGGCATGACTGTATTTAAGGATGTGTTACAATCATGCACGGAGGACAGGTCAATCAATACATTAGAGTCAGCTAGAAACAATATCAACTCTCTCCGACTGTTCATTACTTGCTTCGTGTCTCCACAGCCCATCAGCCTCTTCACCCTGAAGCCCACTCGAGGCCCTGTCTCAGGAGGTACCCAGGTGACAATCAAAGGGGATAACCTGAACGCTGGAAGCAGTGTGACAGTGATGTTTGGGCGTCACCCATGCATATTTCACAGGTAAGCATGATGTAGGCGCAGGGCAGAGCATGCTCATGTGCAGGTGTGGCAATAGAGGTAGAAATGCAGGCTGTGTGGCTACATCTTATTGGTGGTTTCAGTTGGCCAATCACAGTTGGCTTTTACTGAATCCACTTGTGGCATATGGGTTTTGGACAATAAACTATGCCTGTGCAGCAGACAAAGCTATGGAGATGCTTCTTATCGGATAAACTAAGACGAAGACAATAGCATCAGATCCCAATTCCTAGATGGAAGATGTAATTGTAATTAACTGGACTTTTGTCCCTGGCAGGTCAGTAGATTTTCACACCATTATGCTACAAACTAAATTAAGTATAAAGCATTTTACTGTTCAACTGAGTTGTCAACCAGAGCTGCCAAAAGTAGCTGCACCAAATCACTTGTTAGGTCTCGCTTACTTAACATTACATGCGCTAACTGTTGAGAGACTACTGTTAGCTTACTGTGGGCTTAGAGCCCACCCATTAAATAACATTGACATTCTCATTTGCTTCCTACTTATTTGTTAGCATGTGTGTGTGTGTTCTTTCCTTTTATTGTTTTTGTGCCTTTCCTGGAGCCTGGATGCATTACTTGTGTCCTTCCGCTGCTTACTTTTCAGGCGCTATTTTTTTCTTTTAGCTTACGCACTTTAAGAGAGTGCATGTTTTTCATTTGTCTCCTTCACATACTTCTCTCCCCACCATTTACCATGCTCCAGTGTCGTTCTCTCTTGCAGTGTGCATCACTCCCACTCTCCCTTGCTTACTCACACATGTGCTTCTCCCCACCAGCTCCATGTTCTCTTTGTTGCCAGTTTGCTACCACTCGCATACCTCCACCTTGCTCTCTTGCTGTATCCTTTCCCCTCTCCAGTGATCCCATGTAGCTTCTGCCTCCACCTGTGTCCCCACCGTATTGCTTCCTCCCCCTTTCCCCTGTGTCACCTTTGCCACTGTGGCTTGATGGCTTTGCCAATGATCGTTTTCTCAGAGGTGACACTATTCTCAACATTTGTCCTGAAGCTTCCAGCATGTCACCTGGCAGAGCTGTCAACATAACATATTGCTCTTCTCATAACATGCTCTTGCACGCACAGGCGTTTATTTGCTTTTGTAAAGTCAAGTACTGTCATTGTCAGCTGCTTCTGTGAGGTTTTAGAGCTTTGGTGCTTTATGGAAATAAAAGAAAGAAATGGCTCAGAATTGCACTTCATTTTGAAATAAACGTCTTCAATGAACTGAAATGTAGAATTTAATCAAATCTTCCTTGATCTAGGTGCACTCCAATAGTCAAATTCCCTTTGCACAGCCTGGCACTTGTTTTCCCTGTCTCTTGTTGGGTAGTCAGTGCATGTTGCATAGTCTGTGCATGGTTGATGGAGATAAAAGAAAGTGGCTAATATTTACTTTTCTGACATAGGTCTTGCGTTAAAAGAAAACTATCCATCAATTTTGAATTATTTTTCAGAGACCTTGGCATGTTTTGATGTATGTATTCCTCCCCTTCGTCACTCTTAGGAGGACGGCCAATCAGATTGTGTGTAACACCACCGCCGCCACAGAAGGGCCTGTCAAGGTGTCGGTGCAGGTGGATAAAGCGAAGATCAGCCATGAGCTACAGTTTGAGTATGTGGAGGACCCGACGGTACACCGGATCGAGCCCGATTGGAGCATCATGAGGTTGGTGCTCCTGTTTTTTGGCCTTCGTAGAGTACTGACGTTCAACAGGAAATATTGCTGGACTTTCTTTTAGCCGATGGTAAAATTCAGTTGAGAGGTGCGCTTCTTCTTCTAGGTCACCAATAGGAATCAACAGTAGGTTAATTTGCCCTGTTTTTTTCACGCCGGTAAGCCTGCTTTGTGAAAATCCAACCGTAATGGGAAAATACATTTTTTATGCTAGACTTGTGCTACAACAGTTGTGAAACCGCGTTGCAGCAACCCCCCAACCCCCAGCTATGTGTCACTTTGGTCACGCTCTTTTTATATCACACAGGGTGTATGGCATATCCTTTAGGATATGTCTGCTAGTGTATTAAAGAGACATGAGGTGGTTTAAGACTACCAGCCTTGGCATTTGGCATGCTGGCATTTAATTGCACTGGTTGCTGGCTTCTGAACACAACTTCGGTCACTGGCACTCTTTCTTTCACAAATCAGGCACTGGTACCAGAGTCTTTCCTAGGGTGCCAGATCTTTTTGCACAGGGTGCCACTGATTTCCTGGAGTTACAGAACATTTGTTATAGAGTGAAATAATGCCTTCCACTCTATTGTAGAGTTTTCCACAAATTGTCTTAAATTTTCCTGTACTATGAAACAGCTTTTTTCTTGAGTTGCATAGTCCTTTTCAGATAATAAATTATTTTGTACAAAGAATTGTGCCGTTTTCCAGACTATGCCTATGCCTTTCTGAAACCAGCTGTATGTAACCTTTCCTTAACAAAACCACAGCCTTTCATCCCTACAAAATGTCCTGCCCTTCCAACAACATGCTGAATCTCCTTCAGTATTGTGCCGTAAGCCTCATCATAGAGTGTACACGAGGTTACTCCCCAGGAAATGACATTCAGCACACAAATTCTCCATATCCGCTAAAATCATAAATCATGTGTTACAAAGCATTAGTATAGAAACTCGTGTATTGCATCCTAGCTGGAATATAAAACCATGCATCGTCCACAAGGTATTTATCAAATTGTAAAACACACACACATCGCATTTAATTTTCAACCAGAACAACAGTAGAGAAAAATGAGTTGAAAAACACTTTCTTTCCTCTTAGGATAGTCTTGAAGTTATCCCCGGTGCAAAGAAACACTCTCATGTAGCCTGCTGTTCTAATATCGCTATTAACCTCGTTGATTTGTCTTCTCTCTCCTGTTGTTCATGCATTCTATATATGTTATGTTACGTTATGAGGACTTATATAGCGCGCTACCCAAAGGCCTCCCAGCGCTGTATATATATATACATTTGCATCTGTGTTAAGCGCTCTGAGCAGACACTGTGCTTTATAAAATCTCACATTAATCAATAAAATAGAAAGTCGAGCACCAACCAGCTGGGAGAATGCAAAATTGTAATTCCACAGGAATAGGTCTGTAAATGCATATATCACCCACAAAGGAGGATTTTGCTTCATTGCACGAGGCACCATTTCGTACAGCCCTGCTCCAGCTCAAATAATGACCACGTTCAAGACCATGCCTCTGAGGGGACCAGAGTGTCAGGTGGCACGTGGAGCCTGCTGAAGAGGCAGGTACCCACTCAAGCCCTTGTATTGTCTACCGGCTTACCTGCCAATCAACGGCTACCAATGTGGCACGGTAGCAGGCGGCATAGGCTTTGTTCCGCCTGCCTGGCTGTACAGTGGGGGCTAGCATGCTTGGCTGCATCTGAAGATGGAATCAAAGAGCTAAAGATCTCTAATGGTTTAATTAGTGTTTGCAAAGTGTGGGATGCTTAAACAGAGTGCAGGACCGCTTGCGGGGAGGAATTATTCCGCTTAGCACGAGAGGAACACGCCACCAAAAGTGCATCTGCATAATGGGATATTGTGCCCATTCCTTTCATTGAAAGCAGAGGTTCCATGTGGTGCTGAGATGCCTGTGATGGCAGAGCGCGCCCGTGGCGATGAAATCTTGCAGATATTTAATGTATTTTCTTTCACAGTGTTACATTCTTAAGTAAAAAAAAAAACACAAAAAATAACTGTAGTCAACTAACGATCGCGAGTTGTGATCCCTTAGATAGAACAGCCATGCTCTCAGAAATCTTCAAAAAATAAATGAGCCATTGTCCACCCCTTGAGGTTCACCCTCTGTGGCTGTTCTATTTTCTAAACCTCCTTTTTGTGAATTCCAACTCAAAATATGTGGAAATTAAAAGTACGACCACTATTCAGAATTATTAACTGTGGGCAAAGTACGAAAGCCATTTGTATTTAAAGATTTGCATGTAAGGGTTTGTTTGAAAAATAATGGCACTTTGTAACTTTAGGGCGCATATGGCCAGCCAGAAATGGGCAACATGTGGTAGGCTTTGCAGATTCGGCCATTCTTCCCAATGGGTCCTGGGATCTTTTAGTTCCACTGGGATCTTTTTGAAGTACATTACATCAAAGACTTGCTGACAATGAAAATAAAGTAAAAAGGGATGGTGGCCTGCCCCAATGTGTTGTTCAGGAAATTTATCCAGATGTATGCTTTTAAGTTCATTTTCATGGACAATGGACTGCTTTTAGAGCAAATCTGTGAAAACGCTGCAGTGTTTAGCTGTATCTGTGTACTAGTATCTAGGTACTGTGTACTCAGTTAGAAACCGAGTGCTCTTGAATTCCACAATTTCATTACATCTTACATTTTTAAATTAATTACACTTCACATATATTCACAATTCTAGGCACAGGGCGATCAAATGATTTGACAAGCATCCCACTATTTTCAGTGTAGTTAGGCTCTGAGCCCAGCCCCCTTGTTCCAAAATCAGAAGCTTGGCCGCGAGGCCGAGACTAACGTTGCAATCAGGGGCACCAGAAACCAGTTCTTTTCAAACACTACATATGTTTTACCACAAGTATAGACAATAACAAAGTTCACCGCAAGGCCAGTGCCAGGCCTATCGAACGGTGCTTTGTAACAGGCCTCCAAAGACTACAAGAGTTTGGTGTACCCTGTATGGAGTGAGTTCGAGATTAAGCTTCAAGCCTAGATAATAGGATAAATACGTTCATACTGTTAGTAACCTCGGGCCTTTAACTCATTTTGGTACAACTCTCAGTGCACTAGTTTCCATAATGCATGTGTCAACATACTCTGGTTGTTCTGTAAAAAAACGAGGACAAATATATCGTTGGCCCATAATATAGTGGCAAACATATTGAGAAGGCAAGTGCATATAGCTACGTATAGATTTACTATACTTACCTGCACAGCTAGGTACTTTGAAGATGTATTTATATAGCTGATGTATATAGATGTAGTGTTAAGTACAGTAAACAATTGCGTATCTATATAAACTTCCCTTTACAATTTGATGGGACTAGATATCTATGCTAAAATATTCCTGCCAAACAACATTCTATTGTCGTTATTCGGGTGGAGTACCTGCTAGTATAGAATCTTTGAAGCTATGTAATGCCCCAGATAGTTCCTTCTACTGCATTGTAATTCCATTTATATATGTATATATTTACAAGTTTCCAAACTTCTGCCAAAAGCACAGGCCAGGTTTCCCGAATTCCAGAACTAGTAGACTATGCAGTTTTCTATAGTGACAAATGTTTACGATGCCCAAGTCAACTAATTTTGCATACTTAATTTTCAAGTTCCATAATGCGGCAGCTATCACATATTGTATTTTATAAAGCTGTATGTAGCCACATATTGCAAATTTTACAACGCTGCAGTTATCAGAATGCATGATCTTTCTCAGGATCTAACAGAGCACATCTAGATATTAAACCAATAGTTGGTGCGCTCTTGGCTGTCATGTTGCATATTATTGCCATTTACACAGAAACATGAACAATGCAGAGTTCTACTGTGTCCCACATGAGGAATCTTGCTGATTCCATCTGTGATTTAAGAAGGAAGCTTTCATCGAACGTAATGCAGCACTGCTGGGGTTTCAACCATATTCGCTAGACCTGGAAAAATCGTGGTTGTGCCCGAAAATGCCCTTTGGGTATAGTTATTAGAGAAACAAGTGAAAGGATGGAATCTGTCGGGGTCCATACTCCCTTCCACAACAACAAAAGAGGCGTATGCTGAATAAAGCTGGAAAATGAAAGCAAGCTAATTCTAGGGGGCCAGCAACATGTCGGAGATTACTGTTGTAAGACACTGCACATAGGTGCCTTGAAATCCTTACGCCTTGCAATACATATGCAGTTATCAGGGATTCCATCAGTACAAAGCATGACTCCTCTGTGCACATGGATCCGTTTCATAAAAGGGAGACGTTTCCCTTATGGTGAAGCTGATGCAATATTCTGCCTGTAACACAAGAGATAGTGGAAAGAAATTGCCAGTGAGAACCTTAACTGCGTTTTGATTTGGTTCCATGAGTGTGGGATTTCTCCATTCTTTCTAGAGTTGAGTTTTAAAGGGCAGCTCCCACCACTGAAAGTCAGAATTCAGCAAAAGGGAACGTGTTTAGCATTAATGTTTAGGAGTTTGCTGTATTCCCTGACACACACTTAAAGCCTGTACGAGCCGTAGATCACTTGGCACTTTCATCCTCTTAAAGTTAATACTAGCACTCATTGGATAGGAACTGAACTACAGCAATATGTAGGTAGCTCAGGCACCATAGAGTAATGCAAACGCCATAATGCAGACTCGGTTAGTTTCAGGGCTTTATTGTGAGTGATCTGGAGATGCCTCCTACAACAAAAGCAGGAAGGCCAATATATAGCTTACAATCCTAAAAAAAATTGAATGGAAGTGCAGTTTTTGTAGAATGTTCAGAACACACATAAGAATTTCGGGAATTTCTTCAGTAACCTTGGGGAGAAAACGAAAGGACAGACATGATTGGTGAAGAGAACACAGTAAAAAACATTCACTACTAGTAAGTACACTTTGGCCACTACAGGTGAGCAGTGTCCATGACATTTTTGAGGCAGAAATAAGAGTGAAACATGATAATTCCCACTGAAGTTTAAATATGGGCGGAATTTATCCCCGGACCTGACGAGAGAAAATAAGTTGAGCGGTTATAGGAGACAAGCGGTTATAATACAAGACTCCCATTTTAATTGTGGGTTCACCTACATTTTCAGCATTCGGCGATGTGACACTACTTATAGACACCTTAGATGTGATGATTTCCTCCATGGACAGCGGAGCAGAGGCTTGTTGTGCTTGTGTACCCCAGACACTGGCACACAAATGTGTTTTTTAAACTTAATCTTTTGCTGAACACCCCCAATAGGCCAGAGTGTACAAGGTTGTGACATCACCTGATTTGTAACTTAATGATTCTTTTTAAACACGTTCGTGACCATTAAGAAGCCTGGAGCCAATGATTTAAAAAAAAGAGAGGGTAGTTTGGGTGCATCCTCGTGGCAGTGGCGATTGTTTTCCAGTAGCATTTTATTGCACCAATTATCAGAAGAAATTGATATCAGTCTCAACTCGCCACCGTTGATCTTCCATTACAACAGACTTTATTCTGCCACTTTTGTCACTTTTGTCTTGATGAAGAACTTGTCCGATTGTCAGTACATTGGTTGAAACACTGATCGCATAAAAGCAGAGGACTGTTAAACAGAAAGTATCACTAAACAGCATCTATTGTTTCACTCACTTAAGTGACAACTGAAGACTGCATATGTGACACATTGTGCCTTTTGCATGATATACAGAGTAAACAGTCTTTTTTGTATCACCTATTATACAGCATGCATTGCAGAGGTCTTTGAAAATAAATGGACTTTTTTCATTGAAAATTCATAGGCCGTTTTTTTATTTAAGACTCTCCACCATATCTTAAATTATTTATTGAGCCATTCACAGTTTCACTGTAACCTCTGTTTGTGCTAACACATGCATGGCCTATTCTGTGAGAAAAATATATGCTACTGGCAGGACTAGCTTGGCTATTGAAACATGGAATATACACATTAAAATAGCAGTAGAGAAATTATAAACCTCATTTGTGGTACTTACTTTCCACTTCTCATCTACTAAGTTGTACGGGCAAAAGTTGGAAGTCAAATTTCATATGGTGCAGACCCTTGGGGCCTTGAAAAATAACATCTAGAATTGTGTAGGAAATTGGATTAGTGGTTGAGGGGGTGAAACCCTACTCAAGCAGAAACACAATTCTTGTAAGGGTGAAACACAACTAACTTACCCATCTGATAGCTTGGTACAAAAGCAGTCGTAGACACAATGGTCCTCATTATGAGTTTAGAGGGTGGCAGAGGCCGCCTGCAAAACTCAAACCACCGAGAGACCGCCTGTGCGGTCCAAATACCGCCGAGCTTATTGGATTTCACCGCAGGGCCGGTGGGCGGAAACAGCATAACCAGGTGAGAACACAACACGAAAAAAAATCATACATCAATTTAGAAAAATAGGGTAAATATAATAAATAGTTTGACAACAAAATCACAGAAAATTAGTAAAACCAGAGATATGAAATTTTAAAGATTTAAGTGAAAACCGTGCTTAAAAGCACAGAGCTCCAATTACAGTTATCTGGTCATGCTTGATCGCGACAAAGTTGCAAGTTCAGCCTGACCATGATAAGAATGCGGGCCAAATACAAGGACCAAGTTAGGCACGCTGAACAAAGTACCTTAAACCCTGGTTGCAGAGTGTTGATCAATCTCATGAGGACGTGACGCGTAGTTGCCGATGAGCTGTGGGCTGCGATGCAAGTTCGTGCGTCAAGGATGCATTCCACAGTGGTGAGTCTAGAGAGCTGAAGGGCTGCAATGCGAGGTCCTGCATTGAGGATGTGTCATGTAGCGGAGGTTCTGATGAGTTGTGGGGCTGCGATGTAAGGTCCTTTTTTGAGGCTGCATCACACAGTGGAGGTTCTGAAGAGCTGCAGGGTCCTGCATTGATGATACACCATGCAGTGGTGGTTCTGATTCAGAACTGCAAACATATGCATCGCACCACATCAGTTCTGCCCAAAAGACCACAGCTGGGCCGGTAGAGCACCATCATCCCCCAGGAGTGGCACCATTTGGGAGACAGGATTCACAGCAGGCAGAGTTCATGTGCAGGGGTCAAGGTGGCTGGAGCCTTTGAAGCATGAGGCACTGATTATGAGGCCAGACAACTAGGCCTTGGGAGTTACTCTGGTGGTCCTGGGTTCAAGATGCAGATACAGTTTCTTCTCAACCAGGCAGCAGAGTAGTAGTCCTTCTTGCAGCAGAGCAACTTAGCAGTCATCTTTCTGAGTCTTCTGTAGGTCTAGATGTACTCCAAAGAGGTGGGTCTGAGGGCCCACTGATTATACCTGGTGCCAGCTTTGAAGTAGGGGGAAGGTTCTGGAGGTTTCCACCCCCAGAGGTGTTTGTAATTTCCTGCCACCCTGTCCTTGCCACAGCCGGTCTGGGGCACAAATGACTAATGTGAAATCCTTTGTGAATGTGCTGAGGGAGAACCTTTGTGATGTGCAAGAGTGGTAGGTGACAGCTTTGCCTCCATACTAAGTCATAGATGGCCCATCCTACCAAAACCTATTTCCCCTTTGTCTTACTGTCTGGGAGCAAGACACAAAGATCAACTGCCAGCCACACCTAGTCATGTGACAGTCTGCAGGTACCAAATGGTTGCGGCAAGAAACTGCCTAATATCTAAAAGTGGCATTTTCACAATTGTGACCTAAACCTGACTTTACCATTAACGAGGATTCTAAATGACAATTCTTTATCCACCAAACTCGACATTCCTACCTGCTCCCAATTGAACGTTATCACAAATTAAATGTAATAAGGTAACTCAATGTTAACCTATGGGAGAGGCAGGCCTTGCAATTGGGAAAAACAAATTTAAGAGTTTTTCACTACCAGGACATGTAAAAGTTAAAAGTACATGCCCAACCTTGTAACTACACTGCACACTGCCTTATGGGCTGTTAAGGGCCTACTTTAAGGGTGACTTATATGTAATTCAAAAAAAACATTGAGGCCTGATAAAAGGTTCACTTTACCAGGGTGAATTGGCAGTTCAAAATGGCACACTCAGGCTGCAATGGCAGGCCTGAAACATGTTTAAAGGGCTACTTAGGTGGGTAGCACAGTCAGTGCTGGAGGCTTACAGGTAGTATTTAATTTACAGGCCCTCAATACATGTAGTACCACTTTACTAAGGACTTTTAGGTAAATGAAATGTGCCAGTTGGGTGTAAGCTAGTTTAACCAAGTTTAAGGAAGAGAGCACAAGCACTTTAGCACTAGTTAGCAGTAGTAAAGTGTTTAGGGTTCTAATGCCAGGGAAAACAAAGTCAGCAAAAACAGGAGGATTGAAGGCAAACAGTTGAGGGGAACCCAGACTAAGGCTGTCAGGTGCAACAAATAGGATGTCATAAAAGAAATTTCTTCAGGTCACTTTTGATGTGACCTATAGTTTTGCCTGCCCTACAGCTGCCCTGCTATGTGATACTGACTTTTCCTCAATAGAAGTCAAATGATCCCAACAAAATATGGCTTGAAAACATTTACATGTCAGGAACTAACCTGAGTCTGTATAATGCATACCACCCCAGGGCACAAAGGACATGTGCCCCCACGTGGTGCACTTGTGGGCCAGTATGATAGTATATAACGGACTGTAGACACTTGTGAGATCCCATATGTAATACTAATAGCAAGGGAGCACATGCTGCGCTAGCTCTATCTTCAGAGGGCATTCCCTTATTTGCATAAGGGACTCACTTTGCCTCTGCACTGGTGATCTATTAGGGCCTCAGGTACAGAGGCAAAAAGGACCTGAGGCGGTGCATTGACAGTGCACTACAGCAAGGTGGAACATTGTTAGTGCACCGCCTGAGGACAGCCCTCTGGAAGGAGGAAAGTTGGTCCCATGGATGCCCCAGCCGTCTCCCTGCAGACAAATACAGTCCACCTGCGCACAGTGGGATCGCTGTCCCCTCTTTAAAGTGCAGGTGGTGCCACCTGCACTATAAAACACAGAGCACCTTGTAAGCAACCTCTCTGTATTTAACTGAATGTGCTGTCGCTAGGTCAGCCACAAATACATTTGTAGAAGTACCTAAAAAAAATAGGAACATCTATTATCACTCACATGTTTACATCATTGGAAGTATGATGCATTACCCTTCAACACATTGAGACACTTTAACCAGATAGCTAAAACTATCCCTTACATTTATGGATATGTGTTCCTGAAACTAATGTGGCAACCACAACACTATGGAGCCAGAGTTCAAACTCAGTTTTTCTCATCATCCGCCATTGGTTCTATTAAATAACCATACATTACCTTATACTTCGAGCATGATCACTGTGGGCACACAGAGTACATTGCAGCACTTTACCAAAGGCAGTGTCTTGTACTTACATTTACATAAATACAAATATATCTATATTGTTTTGAGTACCATCTGATTTGAACACAGATGGCCCCGGAGTACCTTTTCTTCAATCTCATGTTATAGTGGCCCATTTCCTTCTAGTGATACCTACATTCAGATTAGTCCAAATTCATGTAGTTTGTCTGAGTCCATATTGCGAGGCCTCTTTCATCAGGCCCGCATTGGACAGGCAGCCTGGGAGCAAGCTGCCACTGCTACATTGGCTGCAATAACAAAGAAGGGAAATTTGACTTGCAAATCAAACCGAGAATGAGTATTAGTCAAGAAAACAGCAGAAAACCAATGGACTGCATCAGTGCAGAGCAGCAGACTGTCATTGGGAACTGAGATATGATAAACTATTCCATTCAAAATTCAGAACTCGCGCTGGGTGCATTCTGCCATCCTCTGCATTAATGAGAGAGTCCTACAGCGACCCCACTGAAGAAAATGTATGGGCTGCCAGGGATCTATCATGTGGAGGAATGCCATCCAAATACGAACCCCAGAATGTTTGTATACTCATTAGAGTATAGCAGAAACCTTGGCAAATGATGTTACTACAAAATCTCATAGCTCCCTCATCATCATCGAAAATGCTTCATTTCAGTTGTATACCTTAAAAGATGTACACAATTTGAAACATCCGATTTCACAAAAATCAATGAAAACAGTTTGGCTAAGTGCATCATAACACAAGAGGGCCTACTCAGGGAACTCAATAATTAGAAACATGCCTGCATTGGTGACTCAATCAATTCAGCATGCAGGATTTGGGGTGAAATTGCCCTGTTCACAATGCAAAATAATTATAATAGGTAAATTATAGCAGTGAGAACTTTTTACCTATAACTACATGATTACATGATTAAAAATGATTTTTAATATTGTTTTTGAATCAATGGATCGATTGAACTTAAATCTGTCTACCATAGCTCACCATCCCATCCTGATATTCCCTTCATCTCTTGGTCCTGCATCAATTTACAACGCCCTCAACGTATCCTAACAGTCACACACTACAAATATGACCTTATATTGCATCTTAATACTAATATTGAATATTTACATAGATAACCTCCTCACTGCAGTTCATTACAGACACTGTCTACTGTCCTGGACTTTTCACCTACAAGTCATTGATTTCATGTGTCTTAGCCTAATTAGTTCAGTGGAAACAAAATACCTCTACAGTGCCCAGAATCTATTTGGCTATGACACAAAAGTCCAGTACTGAAAGCATTTCCTTAATGATCTGGAGGGAGGTGGTCACCCTTGGCCTCAAAGATTTTCACGTTTTGTACTTTTCTTGTGATGTAAATTGTGATGAGAATACCTTGATCTCTGAGTGCACCATGTCCGTTGAACTCTCCGATTGGGTGCAAAAGGAGAAGATTAACAACAGACTTACAAAAAGTTTAAAGACTATTCAGAACTAATTTTGGATTCTGGTATGCCACCAGAGCCACACAGTTTCTTTCAAGATCTGTTTATCTAATCACTTACTCACTTTATGGATGAAGTCATTGATGTTATCATAACAATTGTAGACATCATCAGGGCCACAAGCAGCCAGGCAGGTTGTGGCTGCATTTCCTGGTTTTTGCAAAGGAAGGATGGGCATTAAACCGTGTTCTTGGCCTCATCCATTGTCTTCTAGCACCTCGGAAGATCCAACAATTGCTTGGTTTGATCTTTTAGATCAGCAAGAAAACATCTTCATATTAATAACTGTGAACTTGCTAAGCTTGTACCTCTGTTTATCTGGTAGGATCCATAAAGGCAGAATCAGATGTTACTTTGATAAATGTAAAAAATCATTAAATAGTAGAGAGTTAAAATGCTGTCTTACCAATTACATAATCCTCCCTTTCATTAATATTGAAAGAGGCCCATGAGAGCAGCCCTCCCCTAGTAACAGTAATGCTACTCTCGGCATCCCTTCGTTATTGTCTTTCAATATCACCAGTAAGAGTATCATATATTCTGAGAGTGAAAACAACAGGACTGTTTTCATGTGAGGAAGAACTGCAAAGTTTAACATTTCTTGGCACTTGGGTCGTGAAGGTTGGTAAGAAAACGGGGCCTAAAAGTATCCTGGAGCTTTCAGATGACAGTGAAGAAGCTGGGTCTTAATTATTTTTCTGAATAGATGGAACTGTTAAAGCCATCATGTATTCAGGATTTGTGACCTATTTCATAACCGCCAGACTCTCTGTGGTGTACCCACCGCAAACAGGGTGGCAGTGGGACTGTGACATTATGACAGTGACAGAGCCGCCATGGTCAGACCACTGACACGGACAGGTTGCTGCCAGCCTGCCAGTCCCCGTGGTTTTAATCTGCCAGGGCAGCGCTGCTTGCAGCTCTGCCCTGGGGATTACGAGTACCCATTCTGACAGCTTTTCCATGGCGGTTTATACTGCCACGGAAAGGCTGGCAGAATGGGGGTGGTCAGGGGAATCCTGGGGGCACCATCTCGCATTCCACTGCCCAAATTATAGGCTGTGGAATGATTGATGGGTGCTGATGCACCCACCGCCACATTGGCGCTGTCAATGCTAAGGCCCTGTTCGCCGCAGGGCCAGTGGGTGGAAATTAATATAAACATGGCAACAAAAAACCTTATATTGGCCGCATACTCCTATAATGTATAAACACAGTGCAGGTGCTCATATACACATGAACATATTTGTTGCCGAATATGTATACTGGAAAAGAAACCTAAACCAGTAAAAATACTTATACATGTTTTTCCATGTACCAGTGGGTGGAAACACTGTTTGCGCCCGCCGGCCCTGCGGTGAACTCCTAGTAGGACCAGCGAGGTTCAGGCCGTAATGAGGGCCTAAGAGTCTGGCATACTTTGCCAGCCCAACATGTTTCTGACGTATTATACTGTGTAGCTCGGTTCAAAGTTGCATCTCTTGTTTAAAAATATCCTTTAGCCAGTATGATCATGAGCTACCGAGCTCTTATTAGCAGGAAAGCAGATGTGAGAGATGCTTAATCCTGTGGAACATTGTGATATATAAGTTTGTCCCCTTGTTGCTATAATCATCTTCTTCTAGGACCTCTCATAGTTTAGTGAGCAAGGCAGTTTAGAGACAAGGAGACAGAGAGCCAGATTTGGAGTTTGATGGAGGGAATTACTCCGTCACAAGCGTGATGGATATCCCGTCCGCCATTTTATAGTTCCATTATATGGAACTTGTAATACTGGATATCTGTCGGGTTTGTGAGGGGGTAACCCCTCCTCCAAACTCTAAATTAGGCCCTTAGTGACTTACCAAAGACCATACCTTTTGCACAAGGGATGAAGCCCGGATCACCAGGCCTGTTAGTTGGACATATAGCTGAAACTTGTATCAGTCGTGTCAGCTATACAGCCGAGGCATGCTACTCTAAGTGCAATACTTCACGAGGTAGAGAGTCGGCTGTGGCTAATGGCTACATAGTGAGAGCATAATGCATCTTTTCACTCTATCAGACGGCGAGCTGCGACATTATGAACATAAATTCTGTGGTGGATTCTGGAACAGAAGAAAGGTCTAAAATCTATTACAGTTTTTCCATACCAACGTGGAAGGTGATTATGCCGCCCCTTGCCTCTTCCCATCTCGTGCTGCTGGTCATAAAAACACCACTTGTGGTTGTCGACGCAGCCCTGCCACTTCTCAATCAGCAGCTCGGTGTTGACATTTATTTAATGGTTCATGGGGGCTGTCATCCTGCATTTTTCAATGTCAGAAGGAAAATGAGGGAACGAGAAGTTCAGAATTTAATGACACGTCGGGCATTTCAGGCGGAAGCGTGGTGTGTGTTGCGGTGGAAGTGACAACTCCGCAGATGTCTCAATTACCCTCTCCGATGCCTACATGTGTATGATTGTTTATAGCTATACGAATATTGTGTTTCAGCATGTAACCCACTTTGTACTTGCTGATTTGGTGATACGCCCAGTTGATAAAAGAGGACGGATGCAGGCCACTTATGCAGGTCACGATTTTCTGCCATTTCTTGGCACGCACACCTGATCCTCCCTTGAGCTCTGGTTATCCGAAACAACGAGCGTTTGTTTCAAAGCAGGCAAAAAAGTCAGTGCACAGTGCTTCTTAAAAATGCCATCAGACATACGAAACTCTAAAAATAAACTATAGCGTCTACCGTGGCTGTGTTTTTCAGCCAGGTTTAGTAAAGGAACTAGACATCGTCCTGTTCTGAGTATGTGCATGACTGTAGTTTCATTTTGTTTTTGTTGTATTGTTTCCTCCTTTTGAATTGTGTGGCATTTGTAATTGATTTGATAGGTCAGAAGCTAGGGGTAACCAGAAGGCGCTATGGCGGAGGAGCGCCCCCCCCTTTCCTGCCAGCAGCTGCAAACCTTTTATAATAAAACAATATTAAACTATGTTTAAAAGGGGAAGGGTCATGGGCTGTGACTGGGATGGAGGGGGAGTGCACAGCACTCCACTCAGTGAGCATGTACGTTTGGTCAGCTGTCTCAGGCACAGTATTGCTGGGATGAGGACAGCAGGCAGAGGCTCCCACTCTGCCTCAGAGCGCCAAGCCAGGGCGCTGCGGGCAGTCCTAACAATGCTTTCATGCTGCCTTCAGCGTGAAAGCAGCGTTGGGTATGGCCACAGGGCAGGCTGGAAGCCCGTGCCTGCAGCGAGGGGGAGGAGCAGAGCAGCGCAGTGCAGCATTAAAGTATGTTTTTTTCTCTTTTTAAATTATTTTATTTTATTTCTCCCCCCACGCCGCTCTTTTTCCCTCGCACAAACCACCACCACTGCTTGAAACTTCCGAAGAAATGTGAGACCTTTCTCTACTCATAGGTTATAAGGAGTCATTCGGTGCCACAGAGCCTCACATTGACATGTCACATTATTTTTTATATTTTACTATGGATTATATTGTATATTGCTACTTTCTGCATCATGCGTGTTGTGCTCCGATTAGAGAGATGGGAGCTCTTACTGCTCCTCTCACGAGCTGGCATTGTAGAGCACAAGAGTAGATTTAAGCAAGAGGTTTATAACATGGACGTAAATTCATGAAGTACAGTGTGTGATGTCTGTAATATGAGACCATACCTCACAGGACCTGGTGACTGGCTCCCCTTAGGAATGCCTAGAGCTTTGCTGCTCTGGACACTTTTGAGCCAGCCCAGTCTGTTAGACCCTGTGCAGGCGAGAGCACCAGGAGTGTACACCAAGATGTGGGGTCAGCTTTTCAAACTTCAGTTGCATACCTCATCTGTAGACAAACTCCCTCTCGTCCCAGGCAGCCTCATGCTCACCGCTGCTGTTGTAATATACTGTGCATGATTTGTGCATCTGGTTAGCATCGGCATTTATTTTGGGGGACTGGGGCATATTTTTCATGATCAGACTTTGGACCAGAAGAAGTGCTAGAAAGGCAGAACGAGGATGAAGAATGAAGAGAAAGAGTGAAAAGCGAGGCAGAGATGGAAGAGAAAGATGAAATGGGAGTGGCAAATGAGGAACGCAGGCATGACAAAGAGCCTGCAATGCCGAGATTAAGAGCCAGCTAGGCAGTGCTTAATTTGTGCTTGTTGTTTCCGGTGCTGAGCACCGGCACTTATTTTTGAGGGCCGGCGCTTAGTCTTCTGCCTTAAGCATTTGCTGCGAGCAAAAGGCACGTTTGGGAAAGACGGAGGAAGAGAAAAACGACAAGCGTTATGATGAGAGAAAGCAGAGAGCTGCAGGTGTGAGCTGAAGGGGCATGGATTTAAGAGGCCCGAGATGGCATCGGGATTACGCTGGCTCAGTATTCCGTGTTTGCAGATTTAATTACAGCAGCCGCGTGTTTAAGAGGAGGGCTTTGAGCACCGGCACATTTTTATTTACAAATTAAGCACTGCAGCTAGGCCTGTGGAAGAAGGGGGCATGAGCTGAAATCCCCCCGCCTTGGTGTTTGGCAGATGAGCATTCGGCAGTGGCGGTGGACCCCTAAAAACATTAGCTCTTTTTACCTGTTATGTTCACAAATTAAGCATGTTGTCTCTCTCCGGTGTGCTGTATCCACACGGTTTTCACTCACAGTGTAAACCACAACCTGGCAGAGCACTAATCGTCTCAGAAGAGTTTCACCATCCTTTCTCTTAAGATGCTTATCTCAACGAAAATCCGCAAACATGGCCCACTCGAGAAATGTGTTATAATGTAGGCCGAAAGTGTATTTCAAAGACTGTGGGTGGCTTAAAATGTAAAACATTATCGAGAATGTGGGTGAAATACTAAATCAGAAGCGTATTGTACTTTTGCTCCATGAAGTAAGTTTAAGGAGGGGTTTTGGCTACTGTTTTTCTAAACCATATTTAGATAATACTTATTTAATTCTGTGATGTACATGTCCCTCTTGCCTATTGATCTGACTTCACTAGATTATCGAATGTTATTTTCCACTAGAAGGTCACTGATGAGCACAACTGACTTTCCTAAAAACACAGAAAGCTGTTTATTAGTTATAAATAGAATGACATCACAGTGTGTGGTAAGATGGAAGAACTTGCAAAACTATATGAGCTAAACTTTGTTTTCGTTTCAATTACTTCCAGCTTTATAGGCAATATGACAGAAACCAGTTTTGGGAAGTCTCAAGAAGTGTTCATGTTTTCTTTTCGTCTGTTGTAGTGGGAACACCTCGATAGCAGTATGGGGTACACATTTGGATATCATCCAGAACCCGCAAATTCGGGCGAAGTACAATGGAAGAGAACACATCAATGTAAGTAATCAAGCGTGTGAAATGAGTCAATCCTGGAATGTCAAGAGCATTTACCACCACTGACCTGAGCTTTGGCAATTCAAGTTTGTTTCTCCAGGTCTGTAAGGTATATTAAGGTGGGCACATTTAATTTGTACAAGTTAATGTATTTGCGGTAAATGGCAAGCAGAAGCAAAGGTCATAAAAGCAAGTCATGAGAACCAACTCATGAGATGCAACAATGGATGTACGTTTTCTGTCTTATTGAAAGGAAAAGTTGCTGCATGAAGTAGGTTTAAAAATGCCCAAAAGCCAGCTGAGTAGGAGTCAGGCCAGATGTGCATGCAACATTGTTAGAAATGGGGTCTCTAATTGGCAGTCAGTTTACACCCTGTCCAGGTAGGGACCCTCCCTCTAGTCAGGGTAAGGGAGACACATCTAACATAACCCCTGCTTACCCTCTTGGTAGCTTGGCATAAGACAGTAATACTGTGAAAACATCACAAAAGGACTCTACACCAGTTTAGAAAAATAGCCAATATTTGTCTAAAACAAACAATACCAAATCAACAAAAATCCAACATATACAAGAAAATGTATCACTTTTAAAAGTTAAGAGTTTTAATCCATCAAAGTCAATGGTTATGTTGTTTCAGCACAAAATACCTGGGAAGCGTAAAAAATAAAGCCGCAAGGGAGGTGATGCATCAAAAAGCAAGCAATGCTTCAATTCCTTACTCCAAGTGAGGTTGTGCAAAAATTCTTTCCTCACTGGCATGACAATGCGTCAATTCTTTTCCCACAGTAGAACGATGCGTTGATTTCCAGACACGCAGTCTCGGGTCTGTGTGGTGATGTTGAAGATTTGACACCCAGGGGTGAAGCATGGAAAATGCAGATGCACGGCAACAATGGATATGTGCTGAAACAGGCAATGCTTGGATTTCGCAGCTGCGAGGCAGGCACTGCATTGATTTTTCAGCCATGGTACAGGTGCTACATCAAATTTTCTGCCGCAACGGTTCTGGTGCATGGATTTTCACTCAGGTTGCCAGCTTCCACTGTAAAGGGCCCAGGGACTGGATTTGGCACCACTTGCCAAGTCAGGACTCTCAGCTGAAGAGCCCCGGCACTGGCAGATGAAGTCTTTGATGTCCCTGTGACTTCACAACAGAAGACAACCTCAGTTCAATCCCTTGGAGAACCTTGGAAAGCAAGATGTAGAAAGCAAAGTTCAGTCCTTTCACTTCCAGGGCAGAAGCAGCAGCAGGACAGCACAGCAAAGCAACAAGCAGAGTGGCAGGTCTTCCTCAAGCATCCAGCTCTTCTCCATGGCAGAATGTCCACAATATAGGTGTGTTCTGGGGTCAGCAGTCCAATATTTATACTCATTTCTGCCTTTGAAGTAGGCAACCTTCAAAGGGAAGTTGTTGTAGTGCACAAAACTCTGCTCTCCCTGTTCTGGCCCCAGACACTCTTGGAAGTTGGAGACCTCTTTGTGTAAGGACAGGCACAGCCCTATTCAGGTGCAAGTGTCAGCTCCTCCCTCCATTCTAGCCCAGGAAGACTCATCAGGATATGCAGGACACATCTCAGCTCCCTCTGTGGTACTGTCTAGAGTGAATTCACAAACAACCCAACTGTCAGTCTGACCCAGACATGTATCCCACTACCAGGCAGAAGCACAGAATGATTAAGCAAGAAAATGCCCACTTTCTAAAAGTGGCATTTTCAAACTTACAATCTGAAAACCAACTTTATCAAAATGTGTATTTTTAAATTTTGAGTTCAGACACCGCGAACACCATATCTCTATCTGTTCCCAATGGAAAACTGGACTTAAAGGATACTTCAAGGCAACCCCCATGTTAGCCTATGGGATAGATAGGCCTTACTATAGTGAAAACCGAATTTGGCAGTATTTCACTATCAAGACATGTAAAACACACCAGTACATGTCCTACCTTTTAAATCAATCAATCAGGGATTTGTAAAACGCACTTCTCACCCGTGAGGGTCTCAATACACTGCACTCTGCCCACAGGGCTGCCTTGGGCCTACCTTCGGATGATTTACATGTAGCAAAAGGGAAGGTTTGGGCCTGGCTAGTGGGTACACTTGTCAGGTTGAACTGGCAGTACAAAACTGCACACACAGACACTGCAGTGGTAAATCTGGGAAAGGTTTACAGGGATACTCATGTGGATGGCACACTTAGTGCTGCAGGCCCACTAGTAGCATTTGACTTACAGGCCCTGGGTGCAAACAGTGCGCTTTACTAGGTAGGGATGTACCAGTAAATCAAATATACCAATCATGGATACACCAATCACCAAACCACTTTAGACAGAGAGCACTTGCACTTTGGCACTGGTCAGCAGTGGTAAAGTGCCCAGAGTCCTAAAACCAGCAAAAACAGACCAGAAAAATAGGAGGAAGAAGGCAAAAAGTTTGGGGGATAATCCTGCAAAAAGGACCATTTCCAACAAACATCAGAGGGAGTTTGCCTGCAAAACAATTTGCATCCAATTAACAAATAATTTGTTGTGATTTCTTCTTGGAGAACTTCTGGTCTAGTTCAGTAGCAATACAATAGTAAATCACATGTACTTGCAGCAAACATTATGTAAATCTTTTCCAATGTCTATACCCTAGATGTGAAGTAAAACACCAAGAAATAATCCCTCCATCTATATAGACTTATTTTCTGGTTGGATAAGATTTGCCTCTTTACTGACCAGAAAATAGTTTACAGAACTCATGATGGGCCTGGTTAATTTAAATTTGGGAATTTGGAGTCTGGGAGAGATTTGTGATAAATGTCCCTTCTTGCATGATGGTGGAAATAGCATATCCTAAAAAATGAATGCAAGTAATGTCAGTAGTAGTAATACTAGCAATGGACTGGAAGCTAAAAGTGGGTTTTATATGTACTAGCATGGCTTCACAAATTTTCAGAACATAGTAAAATGCACAATTATGTCTGATTAGAAAACAGAAAGGCAAGCCAGTGGAAGTAAGAGTAGGGGTGTGATTCACATTCCCAAATTCTGTTGTTGTGATATTCTTGCTATTCATTGAAAATCTGCCTGCTTCCAATTTTAATTGTATGTATGGCCCTTTTTGAATTTGATCTCTACAGCGGATCCTACCTTCTTCGGTGAAAGTATTAGTTTAAAGTTCAAGAACAATGAAAGGAAGTAGAGTGCAGCACACATTTCAGAATATCTTGGGTTGTCAAATGTCCCGCTTTAAAGAGTTCTTTTAACTCTTGACACTTTCACAACACTCGCTCAATACACAAAAAACACCTTTAGAAAAATATATAACATTTTAAAACTTGAGAACAAGGTGCAAGCATATGAGAATCGAAAGGGAAACAAATACATAGTTTCTCATGTATCGATTACTAACACTGCACAAAAGGTGTTAATTTATTAAACCGTACGACAATTATTATTTCCTAATACTCGCTTATTCTGAAAACATGAACCTGACAACTGTTTTAGGTCCAAATACATTCAGTATAAACTGGCTTATGTTTGTAGAAGTGAGTGAAAATCAAATCTAACAAAACCATAATATTGATTGAGAAGTTATGTGGAAATCAATGCTGTGTGTCTTATTCCTACATCAGTCTTCTCTGTGTTCCATGAATCTGTTTTAGTTCTGTTGTTGTTCCCAGTAAAATGAAAATATCTTTAAAAAAATGAAGTTACGCACAGTAATTAAATCAAAGCTTAAACCCCCTTGGTAAAAAGCGGATAGGTGTGATTGAGAGAACATCTGGAATGGATAATGTGGAGAATATAAATGCAATTAAGTTGAACAAATATAATAATAAGTGGTCTCCCTTTCTATAATTGTGTTGCTGGTGTTCGTAGACAATTTTGTATCCTCATAGATGGAATGAGACTTTTTTCAGTGTACTATGGATTTTGCTTTCCTGCTTCACCTCCTGAATATTACTTCTACTGATTAGAGTTTAGAAAAGGAATGAATTATTTATTGTTCTATATTAGGTTTCTGAGTTATATAGGTAGAGACATTTAGAAAAAGTCTGCATTGTTGAATTCATACATATATATGTATGTGTGTTCATATATTCACTGAACAAACCAAAGGTTAAAATGAGGTAGTTAGATGTTGAAATGAGATACAAACGTTAACAGTTAAAAAAACAAAAAACACTGACATTTACAAGTTATAGCTTGCTGAAAGAACTATAACTTGTGCCCCATGATGCGCTGCGAATGGCCTCACATATTACATCACATGTGACACATTAAATGACGGAATTGATGATATCAATAGTGACATCTAAAATGACATAATTGATGATACCACTGAAAAAAACATACCCCCTGGAGGCAAATGTAAGTTGAAAATTATTTGGGGCACTTTTCACTAACATTTGTGTGCAAGTAGTCGTTCATGTTAAACAAGGTAATGGTTGAGTGCACCTGGGGTGAGTTGCAGAGGTACGTTTTAAAGTAAGTTGTGCCTTAAAGATATAGCTTTTTGCAAAGAATATGTCAGAAAGGCCAAAGTTCCTCTTGGAAAGAGATTATCCACTAGTGGATGTCTGGGCATGTGCCCCTGTAAAATAGTCATAATACAGTGCTAAAGACAAACTGAATGTAATAAGTACAGTTATAAAGTGTGGATGTTTGTTTCAAGAACGTAACTGAATATTTTGAGGCATTGCACACTATTCAAAAATGTAGAATGTGGGTCTGAGTCACTAAAAGGTTGTTTAACTCACACCGGGGTTGTGCGCATGGCTCTAAGGTTGTATGCCATTGTGTTCACCTCAAGAATGTGTGTAGTGTATTTGAGTAAACTATGGATGGTGGTCTTGGGACCTGGCAGAATATGTCATATCTGTGGTAAGTGCATACTTGTCAACCTTTTGACTTAAAATTGTGGGTCATGTGAAGTCTTTAAGAAGGTGATCATGTTAAGGTGAATAGTGTACAAACTGTATTTTGGAGCATGCTGAAGGGGATGACCAAATTAAACTCTATGGAAGCTTTTAGCTTGTTAAGTGGAAGAATGCCAGAAAAGGAGTGTTAAGTCACCAAATCTGCGTTTCTTGACAGATCTGCTGAGTGTCCCACATGTTGTCAAATGTTATGTCCATTGTCACATGATTGGTCATAAAAGCTTTGCTCAAGGTGTAGGGTTTTGAATTACTTCAAATTCACAAACCTATAGAATCCTATCACAAAGGCTGGATGAAGTCACAAGTAGTGTCTTCACTTATGTTGTTTAACATGTCAAGAGTGATTTAATATGTGAGTTCAAAAGCAGTGCATATCAGGAGTGCTAGTTATAACTAGCGTAGTAAGCTATAACTTGCGAATTTCAATGATTTTTTTTTTTGTTAACAATTAGTTTTTATCTTATTTCAACACCTAAAGTTATAATTAATTTAACCTTTGTGCTTTTTTTTGTGAATGTCAGAGTGTTTTGATCATATTAAAAAATAAGCATAGACACAACCTCGTCTGTTAGCCTACAGTCAATGTCCCCTCTGGGCCCAGCCTTTGGCCCTGCGCCTAACGCTGCTGCTGGAGTGTGACACCCCTCTGTGCCCAACCCCCACAAGTGCCAACCCCGCATTTTCTACTTCTTGAAAAAAAACAGGCCCTATTATACCTGCCATGTAAGCTTCCACCTCCCTGGTACCATAGGGTGGAAGATTGTACCGAAGTCTAATTTGTAGTATGTGTTTACTTCACAGGTGGTCTGCATTGGGGCCCGTAGGAGTATCATGTTTTTTTTGCTTTATTTTAACTTCCGTGGGGTCCCTCTGGGTCCCCCCCACAAGTGATTGGGGTTCAGTTGGCTGTACCCTGCCCCTTATGGCCTTCTTAAAAAAAAATCAGGCTACGAGGACCGAGTCCCCGAGATCAGTAATAAAGGCTGCAAATTTCTCTTCAGAGTTTCAGCCCAGCAATCAGATCTTTTGACACAACAGTGACACTACCACAGTAGCAAAATGGCCTTTAAGAGAAAAAGCTCTCTCAGCTAATCGGAAGCCACTGTTTTAGTTTTAAGGTGGTGATCCTCCCATCCCACCAACTTTGCTGTCCGCCCAACCGATTACGAGGTGGGGAAACATCTGAGTTACCATTGGCAGAGCTAAGCTGAGTCTGAAGATGGTAACCTCTGAAATAGTGGCCTGTCTGCCTCAGGACCGCCGGGTTTCAATGGCAGTTACCTGCCACATAAAGGCTAGCCAACCATTATTGATTGTTTTCTCTAAACAACTGTTTGCTGTGTAGGTGATTTAAACAACTGTTGAAGAAACCTTCAGTGATGTAAGGAGATCTGTAGTGGCTCCTTTCCATCGCCTGGCAAGCAGTGATCTCTAAACAAGTCAGACCACAGTCCTCCATCAAGGTTGCGAAAACCAGTGTTACTTCCCTCCTGATGAACCGGCTTCCAGGATGGAAATCATCCCCTTCATTTTTACTGACATTGATAGATTTATTTTTGTAACAAATCTATCTGTGTTTGCCCTTTATCTGGAACAAATCACTAGTCACATTTGGGCATTTGTCCATCCCCTGAAAAGCGAGTTTTGGGTCAGAATCTGCCCTATTCACTGAAGAATGAATTAAAGTCACCCTGCCCTAGTCAACATGAAGTGATGTGGAAGCATAGAACTGCCCATCCAAGACAGCCCACTGCACCATACTCATTCAAGAGGACATCTTGAGCTTACTAAAGTGGCAGCACAATGCCAGCTTATGGTCTCTCAGTTACAGTCAGAATCTTATACATTATAAACCTGGATTTAAAAAACCAGGACGGTAGTATGATTACCTTTAACAGGCGTTAGCATAGTGTTAGGGGTAACATGTCGCAGGTGCACGTGCCTACTACATAGACAGTTCATTTTAATTTTATATTTTTACATGCCTCCCTTCTGTTTTAATCAGGGTATTTGGTTTTTAACAAATATATTGAGCATAAGAGAAAGCCCAAGCATTTCACAAACTGCAAAAACAGACACCTTAACACATTCAACATAAAACGTGACTCCACTGCTGTTTATAGAGGCTGTTGTGGAATTAGAATAAATATCCAGGGAAAGCCTTTAATACATGAGTACATAAACGCCTCCCACACTGTATCCATAAACATGCATAACAGCGACACCCTTTATCGAAGGGTCAACGATTGAGCGGCTGTACTGATACTAGAAATGTGCAAGGAGGGCCTACGCTTTTGGGTCCATGTTTTCTATTTCAGGCATTGGTGAAAAGAAAAAAAGCTGCACTCCCACAATCTGACGGCAGCCTACCTGTCCCATTGCCCTGTGTCCAGAAGTACTGTTCCTTTAATATGTATGACTCGATAATAAAATGGCGGCTTAGCCAAATATCTCCCACGCCCCAAACCAGAAGGACAGCTACTTGCAGTGGCATACTTCCTATTTATACTAGGCCTAGGCAAAATGTAATTTCACGTTGGCATAATTTGCGTGTTTTCCAAAATTTTGCATTTTGCTTGTCACACAAAATTCCAGAAAATACACGATTACACCACTTTGCGTAATTGTGCGGGCTTCATGGTAAAAATGTACTGCAACCTACAATTTGCCCTAAAAATATTAAATATGTCCTCATGCCAAAAAATTATGTGAGGCTGCATTTTGTGCTAAAATAAAGCACGAAATGATGGGTTCGCATTTCGTGCAATTATGTGCAATTTCACCAAATGATGATAAAACACATTATATATATTTCACACCCCTAATTATTATCCCTAAACATGTTCCCCATTATTAATGACTGGTCCAACCTGTAGACGAGATGAAAATATTGGATACAGAAAGCACATATTTATTTCAGGTGCTCCATATCCGGATGTCTGGAACCGTAACTTGAACTTCATAGGGCAAGGTTGCCTTTTCTGCAGAAATACTCTCCCTACACTTAAGCAGAAGTGTTCACTGTGATTTTTTTATGTTATTCATCCTCCTGGGTTTTTCAGTTTGGAAGAAGTGCTGGTGGCCTGGACTACTTTCCGCACGGCTAGGAATCTGTCTTACTTAAGGTCCTCAGGGTCAAGGCCAGATTATCCGCTCGATGGCATGAATGACTCCGGCACTTCTATCGGTCCAAAATAAACAAAAAAGATGCCCAAGCAGGTGGGCGGGATACTTAAATTGTAGATTTTGAGGCCCTGTCACTATGTTGGTGACATAGAAAGAAGGGGCTGTCGGGAGGGGTCTTTATTATCGATACTTACTGTACTTCAGTTATTGGCTGCGTTTGAGGCCAATTGACTAATTCTGCTGCTGATTCGAGTTATGACATCCAAAGACATTGGTCAAAGGCAATTCAAAAACACTTATCTCTGTGTTTTTTTGTGTTGCTGCATTGTATTCTCTGACAGTAGAGCTAGTAAGACATTCGTAGGTGCAGTGGTTTGTCAGGGATTGAACAGTCTTTGCGTAGTGTGTAATTGTATGAGCCACTTCTGCTTTTCAGATCACGACTGCCTTCCTAAATCCTTGCCTTGCTTCCTCCTAGTTGTGTGAGGTGCTGAACTCCACAGAGATGACCTGCCAAGCACCAGCATTGCTCGTGGGCTCCACCTTCCAGTCTGAGATCACAGAGCACCCAGAGGAGTTCGGCTTCATCCTGGACAACGTCCAGACTCTGCTCATCCTCAACAAGACCAACTTCACCTACTATCCAGACCCCATATTTGAGCCCTTCAGCCCATCAGGGATACTGGAGCTGAAACCTGGGACGCCCATCATTCTAAAGGTGAGCGGTACCTTAGGACACAGTGCAAAGGTCAAACCACTGAAATAGACACCTCTCTTTTCCCTCACTCTAATCCATCTCTAGATAAGACATATCAGTTCAGGAGTCAAAACTTGTATGCCCACTTTGTTTTTTTCCTGCACCAGTTGCTATAGGGTTGTGGTGTCGTTGTTGGCATGGGTTTTCTTTGCATTGGTATGGGCATTACACAACTAATTACAAATTTCCTGGTAATCCTTAGTTTTATGAGACAGATGCCCTCATGTTGGTGTGTCAGAGAACCCAGGTACCTTGTCCTGTTACTGCATTAGGTGCAGACCTAGGAGTGATGTACTGACCCTCAAAAGAGCCACGGTGTTTTCAGTTCTCTATACCTGCATTTGTAAGTGTGTATCTTGAGATTTAAGCTCACTGAAGCCCCGGTTTCTTAACGTTTTTGATGTTGTTAAACTGGAGGAAGTGATTTTTTTATTTTAGTGGTAGGTTTTCTTCACTGGGTTGTTTACTGTTAATTTCGATATTCGGATCATGTATACTTTGACAAAGATTCACAAATAATGTATCGTCTGCTTCACTGTCAAAGGTGGACTGGGGTGACATCAGAAATCTGGTCCACATGAACATCAATGCACAGAGATGGCCTGACACAGAACAGAAGACTTGTGATCACATTATTTACTTCCTTGAAAGAGAAGGAGGTTTGGTTCATTAGCACAGCAGATGCCATGCACAAATCAAGTTTATCATTACTTTTGTCTTCAATCTGGCTAACGTAGCAGAGGTACAGGGATGTCCAACCTAGTCCCAAGAGAGAGCCGGATCAATTCCATACAATTAATCTAAATTGAATGCAGTTATTTGGTCAGTGATTTTAAAAATGTGGGATACTTTGGATGCACCTGCATTTGTATATTATTTTGTCTTTGGGAGGGAGAATATGGCTTCCTGAGTAAGAATGTAGAGGCAATGTTCCAATGTAATGAAGGAGCTCGAACTAAACCAGTGGGCCATTCCTGGAGCCTTTAATGCAGCTGAACAACCAGCCATTTGCTTACAGTGGTAAAACGTGAGTCCATACTTTGACATTTCATCGGAAGGTGGTTTACTCCAGCCTTTGTGCTTTACAGATTTTCAGCCACATTTTCACTCTCTCCTTTCTTGATGGACTGATGGTTGCACTCTTATAGTAATCAACCAATGACTTGCTGACTTCAACTCTCATTTGCTCCCCGTAAATATATTCCTCTTAAAAATGCTGATGTTTTCTAGAAACAACAGTGGTCAAAAAGATAAAAAGCATGAGCATCCCTGAAGCTAAAAATACCAAAATGTCCTTCAAATTCCTTGTAAACTGTGATTTTAATCACATATTTGCCATCCAAATGACCCAAGGTAAGTATAATTCAAGGTTTACCATAAGCTGCTGTTCAATGGCTTAAATGTTTTTGTATTTCCTTCATTAAATTGTAAGGAGGGTGCAGAAAGGAAGACCTCTTGCTATAAATTGTAAAAGTTTGTTTAAATGGGATCATAGAACCATTGTGCCATCCACCGAAATCCAAGCTATCTCACACTAAAATAATTTTTTTCTTGATTCAGGGTAAGAATTTAATCCCACCTGTGGCCGGCGGAAACGCAAAGCTCAATTACACAGTGTTGATCGGGGAGAAGCCCTGCACGGTGACAGTATCGGATGTGCAGCTGCTCTGCGAATCACCCAATCTGACCGGGCGACACAAAGTCATGGTAACTATGCACGAATCTACTGCGTAGCAATGTGCAGAACTGTTGCTTTCAGATTCAGGGCCTCAACTGTGGGGCTGGGATAATTTACCTACTATGTCCTGTGGTGTTTCCTACTATGGTTCTGTAATGTGGGCTAAGTGCAGCACTTGATTCTCATTTACAGCAATGGTTAGCAGTTACAGGCTTCACAGAGAGGTAGTGAGGGGATGCGCATACTCAGCGCTCAACAATCAAACAAAAGTGCAATAAATGAATGTTCAATCCAGTGCTTGATTGCAAAGAAAGGGTTCAATGCAGCTAGGCATACCCTAATCTTCTGCTTATGCACAGCCATGCGTAGGCCACTCTTTCTCTAGTGAAAAACGCTCACTCACAAGCTGCTCTTCTGATGACGACTTGAGTCATGAACAAACCAAACTTTTCACTGTGATGTAATCATACCTAGGCCTATCTGCTGGTGGGGATGCGGCCACGCTCAGACAGATTTTCCGATGTTGACACAGCTATGCACATGCTGGGTTTTGACTCCAAATCACAGCCCAGACTGGACCTCAACGATCATAGTCTGAGTCTTCATGGTTCTCTCCTAGAACCTGCATGGAGATATTGCAAGCCCACATACAGAAAGGTTGAGAGATCACTCAGTCTTCCTCCTCTGGATGTCCAACTAACATCCACCCAGAGAATGCTGCACCTCACTCCTCATTGACATACAGTCTTTCTGAAGGTTTGGTTGGCTCCTTCCCTCTCTTATCAGGTGGGCAGGCTTCTAGGTGCCTCAGGTCAGGTATACAGCTGTTCTAGAAAGGACTTGGCCTTGGCTGATATCCCATCCCCTCTAAAACCTGGCTGTCAGGCAATCACCAGTTCTGGTTGCACACCAGTGCACCTCTGAGTACTTAGCAAAGCACACCCTTCTTGGTCATAGAGCAGCTAGATCTGAAGCAACTCATGGGTACTTGGGTCCCACTAGATGAAGGGGACTGTCAAGATAAGGATGCATCATACAAGCAGGCATGTATGCCATCATTGTCACTTTGTTAGATTCCAAGGACGTGGCAACCACACTTGTTGTGGGTTTCTTCTAGTGGTGTGCGGGTTGTTTGTTTTCCTTCAGTCCTACCGAATCCTTGGCTGCTAATGGAGAAATGGTATACTGTTTTCACCAGGTATCAGGAGCCAAGAGCATGCACAGGGGGGGAAGATGTACTGTGATATTAACTCCAGTCAATAAATTCTTCTACTGACCCTAGTGATGAGTGGGATTTCTAGATTTCTGACTTTTTAAGTGCATGATGATATTTTGCAAAGTGGTGCGAAGATTTACATGTAGGTTAAAATTGATCAGACCTTTACTTGTGTGAGGTGGGTGAGTTGTGAATGTTTCTTTCACCTCTCAGCATGCTGAATATGACAAATACCTGTCAGACAGATACATAGCCCTTTTATAAGTGAACTCCTATCAAGATGGGAGTGGCCGGTAAGTGAGGGGGGAAAAAGCTCTTTTCTCCTGGCTCTGGATGCAGAGATTTGGAAGGCATGGCCAGTAAATGAGGATACGTTCAACTGACTGTGCATGAACATTATGTAGACCAAGATAAGGAAGAAGTAGTAACCACACTGCGAAGAGGAAAGAATGGAAAATGAGTAAAAACTAGACCTGATGAACAGAGGAATCTTACTGTGTACCGTAAGAAAAATGAAGAGGGGATTATGAGAACAATTTATCATTTAGTGGATAGAGGCATGGCATGCAGCTTCACCTTTATCTTATATTCATGCAAAAATTCCCAACTTTGTGCAAATGGGAAGCATGTTAATTCACAGACACTTGCTGGAATAAAAGCTGCCCGTCTTCTAACTTATCTTTCTATCATAAGCAAAAAGGAAATAAACTGCTGATACAATTTCCATTTCAATGTAACACTAGAACAAAAATGGCACCTAATTCAAGATGCATTGCAGATTGACCCCGTTGGGTGTCCACATGTGCCAACACTGGGAGTGCTTTTAAACATACTGATTGTGCCAGTTTTATACAGTGTATTTAATGACAATCAGAAATTCCATTGTGGCCCTAAGCAGACCTCTTGAGGACAGGCTGATACACAACAGTGAGGACTGGCCTTACAGTGCTGCTGTAGGCGAATTATCTGTCTTGCAGTGAGAAGGGCCTATCACTAGAGTATTGCCATTGTATGCATGCACGTAGTAAAAGGGTGAGGTTAGGACTCCTTGACTGGTACAGGTGATTGACCTGGCTGGAGCAGTTTGGAGAATGAGAAAGGAATACGAACTGTACCCACACCAATTTACCAAGTGAAATTATGACATGCTTCTATCAGCAGCACACCATGGATTTAAGCACATTGTTGCCACACGTTTTATTGTGGATAAAAAATCTTAAATTGCGTGTAATCTGTCCATCGGGCAGGAATCCCCGCCTTAACTCTCCTCGCTAAACCCTGGTACGGGGATCCCATGGACGCGCCATAAATTCTGCGCCTTGAGGATAATCACATTAAACCATGTTGCTGAGCCTGAATGATATGACACACTGTATTAAATGTGAGTTAAGGACTGGCCATAAATTGAACACACAGTCATTGCTATGTCAATGTGTTGGCTGCAAATCAAAGAATGAAAGGTTATCTGCGAAGGGAGCTGGTGGAGGAAGAGCAGATAAGGATAAAAGTGATTTTGTATTTTTTTATTGCATGCCTTAAGTCTGATCCCTGGGTTTGCGAGCGCTGTAAACTCCGTATCCATTGCTACGTCCACAACGGTAAAACAGGGCTCATCGTCAACAAGATATGGATTGAATAGCCCATTCTTAGCGCCTGGAATTGTATTTTCCGCTCATTGCAGCGGTGCCCTCATCCACATGCAGTGGTTCTGTGTTTGGCCTAGGCATGACAGACTTTTAGCTCTCTGTTGACGGGACCTTTTATTACTGAGAGCAATAGTACATTATTTTGCTTTATGATTTTATCTTTTAAACACGCATCTGCCGTGAGTGCCCACTCGCGATTTGATTGTTCCAAGTGCAGTCCACTTGCATATTTCGTGGTATTTTATACAGCACAAGAGTACATCATGCTTTGAAAGGAAATAAATGAAACAGAGAGGGATGAGAGGGGACGGAGTCTGGGCTTCAAAGTGATTGAGAGGGGTCAGCAGGGAGGTTGGGAGACAGCATGTACCTAAAGCAGATGTAAGGAAGATCAACAATACTATCGACGGAGGACCAGAGAGAGCTAGAACAAGAAAGAGATTCACGATAAAGAGTTAGATAGTTAGAGCTTAAGCCAAAGAAAAAAGAGGGAAAACGCGAGAGAGAGAGAGACCGTGCATGCGTCATCTTTGAGAGAGTGCAGGAGTAAGGATGTGGGTGCTAGAAATGCAGAAAAGGTGGACGAGTCTGCACCAGTAGGAACGGAGACAGGCTGTATTCCAAGGTAGAACTTTTGAGACCCTGAAGAAGATGGATGTGGGTAGAGAAAGAAACAGGCCCTATAGAAGTGATCTACAGAATTATCACCAGTCTCAGGGGTGTTAGAAAGACCACATCCGAGACAGAGAGGCCACCATTAGGAGGACCTTTGGGGTGGGCAGTCACAGCTGTTCCAATGCAGTAAGGAACTGACTTGCATTCTGCTAATAATACAAATCATGACGAACAATCACAGGACATGATGAAAGAGTGCGGTCTCTTGCAAGTGTTAGTATTTCTCAGTGGTACGCATGAGTTCAAAACCAGATGGCTGTAAGGCTGAGTCAGTCAGGGGTGGGTTCAAACTTGTGACTTGCTGTTACCTTAATATCCTTGAAGCACACAACCCTCGACACGGCCCTGTTGGCCCTCTGGAACTGGCTGTGGCTTTGCTCTGCGGTCTGAATGTGCAGAATGAAGTCTGTGAATTGAAATTCAGACCCTAAGTGTCATGTTAGGCCTATACCTGTTCTCGACAGCTGACATGTCCATTGGCTGCTCCTACCTGGAGAGGAGAGGAGAAAGGCTTCGTTGTACCTTCAAAATGATAGGATACACTAGGAAGCAGAGTAAGTGGCCAATAGGTCTCAGTAGCAGAGGAAGAAATAGGAGTTGGTGCTGATGATATAGTGATGCTCGTACTAGAAGTGTCCGTGACAGTGCAAGCTGCAGCATCTGCTGTGTCAGATAGCGTCAGTGTCATAACCCCTGACATGGAACGATGGCCAAAAAGAAAATTGTGGTGTCTACCAAGCATATTTTCTACTGGCACACAGAACTGTAAGAGGCAGTGGGACCAGCATACACAATGCAGCAGGACCACTTCCTGACCATTCCGTGGTGTTGTGAGGGTCTCCATCAGGTGCTCCCAGATGTACGTGTGCAAATTCTCAGCTTGTCATGTGCTATTCCCCCTGCATGCTGCTGTCTTATTACAGCTCAATGTAGTAGCCAAGTTAGGTGACGGAAAGCCCTTTAGGAACCTTAAGGAACAGAACAAGTACCCTTTTCAGTGGAAGCACATAACTTCTGGCCAATCAACCTTTGTACTCAATTTAATCACCATGTGATCAGTGCCAAAGTCCCTCTCACAGAAGTGTTTCTTTAATCTCTTTTTCTGTTGTTCAGATGGGGTCAGCAGAAGATGGCACTGTCAAAAAGGACCTAAAAATGGTGCAGACAGGAGAAAAAGGGTCAGGTTGACTGTATCTGAGCTTGTACAACTGTTGCTGTCTAGAAAACAGTATTTATATTGATAGACCGTTCAACAATTGTTGAGGACAAAAAGGACCAGCAGGGATTCTGGCCAGTGATGGAAACGTATAACTATGGAATTAGTGTCGAGCTCTGTCTTTGAACTTACACTATAGAAACTGTGATTGCCTCGGAAAAACATCCCCTTAATTAAAATTAAGATACGTATCCAATGACTATAATACTTTTTTCATATTAACTGTATTCAAGAGTGGGACTTCTGGGGGGTCTCTGATCGCTGAAGTCAATTCATACCCATCCTAAGGTACAAGCGGTCTCATTTAGAAATGTGCAGTCGATCCTTCCATAGCAAGAATGGCATCTGTCCTGTACTGACTCATTCGCTTTGAGATAGACACAGAAATGTGAGCTCACTTTGCCTTTCAATAAAGTGCATCAGTCTGTGTTTGGCACGCCAATTCCATATAAAAAAATAATATTCTAAAAACCTCGAATAATCTGTTGCCCTTCTCTTTCTTCTACTTAGCAGGGAATATAGAGGCAGAGCCTGCACACAATTTGCGTGCTGAGCACTCAGTCTTCTTCTCTCGGGTACACGTATGCCAAGTTCACCCAAAGTAATTCTCTCATTGCCAGATCAGAGCATCCTGTCCAGAGCACTATCTTAATGAAATAATTATAGAACGAAGGGCAATCAGCATTCACAGGCTGGTCCAACCTCCAATGGAGATATCTTCTATCCTCTGATTGAGGCCGGGATTGAATCTGGCATTATCATGGCCTCTTAGAGCAGATATAGAATTGTCAACATTCTTTGCTGATGCTGTGACTTAAAATGGGCTGTTACTCCTGAACGTAGAGGACCTCTATAGGAAATTTAGAGCCTGATTTAGAGTATGGTGGTGGGGTTACTCCATCACAACAGTGACGGATATCCTGTTCGCCAAAATATAAATTCCATAGGATAAAATGGATTTTATATTTTGGCAGATGGGATATCTGTCACCACCGTGATCGAGTAACCCCTCCACCAAACTCTAAATCAGGCCCTTAGTGTGCTGAGGTGGAAGGACTTTACACTTCATTGCTCCCAATCCAAGGCCTTCTACAATCATCAAACCCACACCCTATTTTCTCCCCAGTGCCTAAAGACAATCGCTCTACAGGTTACCCTATTCAAGAGATGGTCACCATAGGACGAGGAAGCATCCTTTCTAGATTTTGGGGATAGCCATATGAGATATATTTACATATATTGGATATAGATGCCACTCATTCACAAAATCAGTTGTTATCCTGAAAATCTACCATAACCCCATTTCTCTTTGACGTAGGTTGGACACCCCTAGGTACAAAAAAATAAACGACAAAAATGTCCACACTGCCAACGAAGTGCCACAACTCATAAATGGACTCTTTTCTGCATTGAAATTCTCAAAGGCTAGGTGTGAAAGTATTAATTGGCATTATCAAATGAATTTGTGCAATACAAGAAACCGGAAAACAGTTCTTTCCGTCAGAAGGATGACAACATAGCTCCACTCAGGTTTCAGCCTGAAGTACATAAAAGAATAATTTCTTGTTTATATCCTTCCTAAATTATGGAACTTATTGATGGATGGGTTTATTCATTTTTGGGTCAATGGTTAAGAAGGCAAACATAAAAGTTGGCTGATGGCTAGAGAGTTAGGTGGATGAACCTATTGTGGCATCCCAAAAATAATCTGCATCAAGGATGACACAGAGAGATGTTGAAGGTTCCAAATTCAGGTTTCTTTATCCCATCAGAAGATCTCATCTATCTCGTAGTTAGGCTCTGTTGTACCTGCCAGTCCCCCTCTCCCCATCTCACAACGCGTCAGCTGGTTATGACATTCCAGCTGACCTCACCTCATTCTATGCCCATGCACACACCTTGCTGCCCAGCTATCATTGTCTAGCTACCACACCTATCTTAGTAAAGAACCTCACATACTATATCTTTACCTCTTACTCTGGCCTTTTCTGTGGACGGACATTTAGGCCCTCATTATGGCTTCAGCTGTCTTTTCAGAAGACCGCCGAAGCCACAGGCACCAGAAGACCACCAGTGCTGGTGGTCTTCAGACCACCATATTACGAGTACTGGAGGATTTCCACCACAATTTGGACAGAAATCCTCCAGTAGTTGTGCTAGCGGTCGGAGGCACATGGGCAGTTCCAACACCGGACCCGCCCCACCAAAAGGACTCCACCAGCCATATTACACCCTGTAATACGGCCTGGTGGTGTCCTGATGGTGGGGCGCAGCCAGAGGTGGAAGTGCCTGTTCCCTTTCCCTGCCATACAACCTCCTCGCCGCACAAGGTAAGTTAATCGTCTGACAGGGGAGGGGTGTTGTGTGTGAGTAGGTGTTGTCTGCGTGTTTGTATGTGAGTGTGTATAGATGTTTGAATCCGTGTTTCTGTGTGTGTATGGATGTTTGAATGCATGTGTATGGGGTGTTTGTGTGTATGATTGAAGTGCGTGTGTGTTGGAATGTTTGTGGGAATGCAAGTATAAATGTGTGTGAGTGAAAGCGAGTATGGATGCGTGTGGGTGAATCCGTGTATGTAAGTGTTGGTGAATGAGTGTATGTGGGGTGTGTGTGCATGTATGGGTTGGCATAGGGGAGGGGTCTGCTGTTCTGGTAAGGGGAGTGAGGGGAGGGTGTTTCTGTTCTGGTAGGGGCGTGGGGGGCCCTCCTATGGATGGGTGGGGTGTGTTGGGATTGCAGGGGGGGTTAAGAGAGTCATCTACCGGTGAGAGGAAACAAATTTCCTGTCACCGGTAGCCTTTCCACCAGGATTTTCGTGGCGATGCTACTGCAGCGGAAACCCTGGTGGAAAGCCGACTCGTGATGCCGCTGGCAGTATTCAGTGGACCGCCGGGTTGGACATGCTAATCTGCGGCCCAGCTGTCCACCCGCCCTGGCGGTATAAGCGGGATGTAGCAGGTTGGCAGAGGCCAACCCACCACACCCATAATGTGGCGGTCTTCATCCGCTGGCCCGTCGGTGGTGAGACCGTGGCCTCCAGGGTCATAATGAGGGCCTTATTCTTGAAAAAGCAACAACATAATTTGTATTCAGTGCCCCATTACTGTAGAGCATTACTGCTTTAAAGAACAGATTGTCTTGTAATGCCAGAGTGGTAGGATCGTCATGATTGATGCCATTGTGTTGTTTCATCCTAGGATTTAAGAACAGTGTTATCCTGTGTACTTAACTCAAGTGTTGTACACACTCTTTGATGTTCAGGAACAGCAGAAGTTGACCAGTGTTTGGATTAACTCAGCTTGGTGTACTGTTGAACCCTTAGGCTCGAGTTGGGGGAATGGAGTACTCCCCTGGCATCGTCTCCATCTCCCCTGACAGTCCACTCAGCTTGCCAGCCATCGTCAGCATTGCCGCAGCTGGGGGATTGCTCATCATCTTCATCGTGGCTGTTCTGATTGCCTACAAACGGAAATCCCGGGAGAGTGACCTGACGTTGAAGCGACTTCAGATGCAGATGGACAACCTGGAGTCACGCGTAGCACTCGAGTGCAAGGAGGGTAGGTGTGGGCTCAACGTGTATATGTATTTCACAACAAAGTCTAAATATGTGAATCAAAAATACAATGCACGTCTGTGAATTACAGTCTGAGCTGTGTGGCTCTCTCTAGCCATACTAACTTATCCTTGTTTAATAGAGAATGGGAGTATGAATCCCACAGGAGAGATGGCTTTGATGATCCTATTGTTAAAAATGGCAGCCCCTGGAGTCCCATCAGTTTTTTTAGTATGATATACTCAAAATGTCAAGGAGAAATGGACAGAGGGTTAAATATCCGCTTCACAGAGATGGATTTATATTTAACATTAGCCATTGATTGGACTCCAGTACAAAGCCAAGATGAACTCCTGGGAGAAGATTTGGCTGCTAAACTGCAATTTGTTCTCTTTTCAATCGAGATGAGCAAATACTTGAAGACATGTATGGTATATGGTTATTTTGAGTGCACTATGGGCCACTGAAAGATTATGACGAGGATAAAAGAGAGAAAGAAGAGAAAATGAAAGGCTGAGTGAAAGAGAGGAAGAGAGAGGGTGTACAGAGGAAATAGAGGAGCTGAGAAATTAAGGGAGTCAGAGACTAACAGAAATACTCAAAGAGCTATAAAGAGCAAGCATGGGTGAAATAGAAGAGAAAGGAAAAAGTGTGAGAGGGATTAATATCAGAGAGAAACAGTAAAAAGAGCAAGAGAAAGTGAAAAATAGAGCTATAGAGTAAGTGATATAAAGTGTGACTGAGAAAAGAGAGTAGGTTTGCTAAGTGGACGGAAAGATACATTAGAGTTTCTTCTTTTCTACAGTGATGTCAAAATATCGACTAGACTTAGACTTGTGTTTGCTACTGTTGGTTGCATTGCAGAGGCACAAGTGTGTTTGCTGCTCTTGTCTGCACATTTTGGGGTAATTTGTAGTTGACAGAAGGCAAAGCCAATTGCACTTGTAGAAAAGACCGATGATTTGGTATGTGGAATTAGTGGACATTGAACATTAAGTCCACGTACTCTTTTTTTGTGTTGCTGAGTTGCTCTAAAAATCTTCTTTTCTAAAATGGCTGCCTTGCAAAATGGCGAGGGTACATATTGTGATGGATATATTCAGTGACGACTGGTGAGTTTTGAAAGTGATGGGGCATGTAAAAGTTAAAAATGCTTAGAACGTACAGTAAATGTTTTTTAAATACAATGTGCCCCGATCATCTTTGCATTACGAATTCCATTCTGCAATGCATTTGTGATCGGGGCACATTCTATTTATAAAGTATTTACCATCTGTTGTACTGTAAAAAAAAAAAAAAAAAAAAAGGAACAAAAAAACGTAATCTTACCCTGACATCTGGATTTACCACATCTGCAGCTTGCTACTGTAAACCAGTACAACCGAGGTTGAATTCTCCTGTGTTGCGCTGCTTGGCTGTAAATATGTGGATGCTGGTTCCAGATAAAGTAAAGCCCCAAGCATCACAACTAATCCAAGCACTGCACTCATGCTGCTTATAATAGTAAACAACATAAGAGCAGTGCCACGACTGGCTCGATCAGGCAAACAACGCTGCATCAGAAGCTGATGGGGCTGTGTCTATGCGGTTCAAACTCCCTGGTAGCATGACTTCTGGAAGTCTGAACTGCATATGATAGGCTGGCAACAGCAAAAACACCTGCCAAGCTAACATGCACAGTTCAGTTAACACTGCTTCAGCTGCTCCTGGTCATCACAATCAATCCGGGCCAGAGAGTGCTCTAGCTCTGCCCCTAGTGGGTAAAAATGAACAGCAGTACAGGGCAACTATTTAAGATAACATGATGAGTCTGTCTCAGGTGTGGGGGCTCGCAGTAAGGGATAAGAGGAACTACCTCTGGATATATTTATCATGTACAGTGAGGAAAGGAGATTGTTTTATTTGTAGTGTATGCAATACCAGTGTGTGTAACTGAATACATTTGTAGGTGCAGGAAAGATGCTCTTGAGTTACTTAATTAGATTTGCAGTGCGTTTTTCTTTTAATGTAGAACCATAGTTCTGAAACCACTGCAATATAGGAAACCGACATCTCAAAGGCTTGGCCTGTTGTAAGTATTGTGGGCTTTTAACCACGCCCATCACTTTCACTTATTCATGGGCTTGTCTTTCAAAAATCACTTGATATCATTGGTAAATGCTTTACATTTGCCCCACCTTGGTGCTGTTTTTGTAATGCCTTGTAGACTGCCCCGTTGCAAAGATTATTTTTTCTTTTGTCTCTCCCCTTCGTGCTCCATGGCAGCCATGGCACTCACAGCACAAAGAAGCACAACCGTGTGAAAACGATCGGCGGTATCGAAGCGCTGGTCACATTGTTCACAGTTACTTAATCAGAGTAATTTTGTGTGGATCTCCCCTTAAAACACTTGAAATTGGTAAATGCTTTATGTAAAACAGAAATCCTCAAAGTGAAAGTGGCTCTCCTGGCACAGCAGAGAGCCGAAACTACAATATTCATTGCACTCAGGGAAACTCACCCCTTAATGCTTTGGAAGCATTTTTTTTCTTTTTTTTTTTATCATCACTCAGCCTTTTGTGGTCTCAGGACAATGGCACCACCACCAAAAGGTTCATCATAATGTACTCTTTATGTCTAGGTTATCTTTGGGTCCCCACATTACGTTAGTGGAAACACCAAAATAATAGTCTCTCTTAACATTCAGTGGCTTTGTAAGCATTGTCATGGCTGGAACTTTTGTTTTATCAGTGGAATTGCTCGTGTTTTAAGGGCCTTGTTTGTGATATCATTGCTATAGACCTGCTACTCCTGAAAATGTATAGTGAACTATGCTTTCTAGGGGCTAAATATATAGTTACAACACATTATTTATTACCATTTTCTTTTTTGTGTGGTTATTCCCTCTATGGGATAACTATATAGTTACAGGACCATGTTTCTTACAAATGCTATTTTCATTGTGGTGTCCTCTAGGGACTGTTCTCTAAGCATTACAGTCATATCAACATGCTAAAATATTTTTGGCACTGAAACTTGCCCCACAATGCTTTGCAGAGCATTACTTTTACAAAACATTTTTGCTTATAATTCAGCTTGTGGTGGTCCTAGGACAATGGGACCAACCTCAAAAGACAACCTCCTCTTTCTGTCGACATCATGGGTCCCCACACTATGGTATAGGGTACTCCAAAATATTAACCCCTTCCACCGTTCATTATCTTTTGACTCTCTCATGGCTGGAACTTATGTTTTACAGATGAGAGAAGTTGTGTTTTATAGGCCTTGTTTTAATATCATTGAAAATGTGTAATGCACTATGCCCTCCAAGAGCTACATATATGGTTACAGTGCATTACTTTCTCCCATTCTTTTGCCATGTGGTTATACTTTCTAGTGGCTGACTGTATGGTTACATGAACCATGTTTATTCCAAATGCTATTTTTATTGTGGTGTCGTCAAGGGGCTATTCTGAGCCTTGTAGTCAACATACTATAATATTAGCGTCAGGAAAACTCGCTCTATAATGCTCTTTCTGTCTACATCATCTCTGGATCCCTACACTAGGTTAGTTGGGACCCCAAAATAACCCTTCCTACCATTTAATGCCTTTTAAGCTTTCTCATGACTAGAACGTTTGTTTTATAGCTGTGAGACATTTTGTTTTAAATGCTTTGTTTGTAACATCTTTGCAGTAGGCCTGCTAACCCTAAACATGTCCTCTAGGGACTAAGTATATGGCTACACTGCATGTCATTTTCCTGTTTTTTTTTAAGAGGGTTGTGCTCTCTAGGGGCTAGAAATGTGGTTACATGACCATGTTTCTTACAAATGATATTTTGGTTATAGTGCTCTCTAGGGGCTGTTTTAAGCATTACAGTCTTATGCCAAACGTTTATTTCTAATAACGATTTATTTGACAGTTGTATATGTTTTAATAATCTCTCCTTATTACAATTAAGACCATGATTTAGACCAACCTAACATCCTTATTACACTATGACTATTTAAACACTCGTGATATGTTTGGGTGATCCTTCTAGTTTATTTCTTCTCTGTGGCTGTCTTGTGTCTTTTTGGGGGAGTTTCGTTAGCCAGACAGCAACTCTGATGGTGGGGTGGTGAAAGTGGTATTCTATTGGAATTAGCATGGCAGATTTAAATTAGGATGCTAAATAGCAACATTTTCATTTTTTATTGCAGATAGAGGAAGAAGGTAAATGGAAGTGCTTTAGTTATATGCATGCCCACTAGAATTATAAAGCAGGGAAATTAAATTATGAGGCAGGGTTGACCAACTTATGTGGCAAGAAAAGTCCAGTTATGAATTTACAGTGCCAATAGCTCTAACTCAAGCAAATGCAACACCTATTGCATTGAAAATGCTTGTTTGGTTAGTCTTTGCAATTTCCAGATTTAGCAGAATGCTCCATGCTAGGACTTCTCTTAAAAGAAGCTCTACAAGTCCTAGAGATAGCACCGAAATGGGAATTTACACTCAAAGATTGTCAATTGCAACAAATGTGGAGATGCTTGCATGGCTTAATTAAGTGCATATTTACTTGAGAAACGTAAGTATGCTCAGAGCACCTCAAGACTAGTATTAGTGCACATTTTACCGGATAATGCCAAGGCGCGATTTGGGTTTGCTGTGGAATTTTAAAAGGAAAGCTTGTGGGAGCTGGTATGGCGAATTACAGCATATGTATGGCAACTTAGGGTACAATATCATGATAGACACTTTAGGAAGAAATTTAGGGGCACCAGATACTCTCAAACTCCATGCTCACCATGCCTTGCTTCACAACCCCATACAGTGTGCCAAAGTACACCTCTGCCGAGTGTGGTGGTGCAATAGATCTCGTGGGGAGGTTTTCTTGGCCAGCACTGAGGATGATTCCTTAGTTGCACACCATAGGAGGAATTCCACACTAAAGAATGCTCTAACACAACCTCTTCGTATCTAGCTCTTCTTTCCTAGGAACATATTTGTATTCATGTTCACAATGCAATTATAAATATGGAAAATATTAGATCTTCATAATTAATAGCCAAGTAAGACACCATTTTTATAACTTATTTTATTTTTTGTTTCCTTTCAGCATTTGCAGAGCTTCAAACAGACATCCATGAACTAACCAGTGATTTGGATGGTGCTGGCATCCCCTTCCTGGATTACAGAACCTACACTATGCGCGTCCTGTTTCCTGGCATTGAAGACCACCCTGTGCTGAGGGATCTGGAGGTAAGAAAGGAAGGACATTCCACCTAGAGTGTTCTTCTGTTATGATGAGGGCACACACTGGAAGCAGGCTGTGTGACTGAAGAGGAAGTAAAAGGAATCTGCATTTCATGGTTGGTTTGAGGAGGTGGGGCAAAACAAACAGCAGCTACCTTTAATTTGGCATTAAAGAATGTGTGTGTTAATTCCTTTCCCTTACTGAGATGTAATACATGCTTTTCCATTTGCAAACATCCCTAAATCAAACTCTGAACAGAACACATACAGGTTTGCCACTCAGTTGCAAAATAATTTTATGCATTTGTTTTTATTTATGTTTTTTTATTTATTGTCTTTTGCAAAGTGTGGGATACCACCTAGGCACTCTCAGAACGCCCAAAGAAGGGATTCAATGTAGCGAGAAGAGAGAATAGCAATACAATAGTTGGGTGGGATCTGCTAATAAAGCTCACCCCATTGAAAAGCAGATGAGCAATATCAAAGCCTTGGCATATGCAGACACCAAGGATAGCACATGCCAATTTCAGGTGCAAAAGAATGGAGGCTAACCTCTAAATCTAAAACAGTGACACAAAATGTGAATTTCCTCCATCTAAGACTGTGGCCTATGTGTTCCGTTAAACCAGCAAGATCTCTCCAGGTAGGTGTGCATTGTCTTCAACTTCATTGCCGGATAATGTTGCTCTTTTGCTTCCTTCCAACAGGTTCCTGGGTACAGACAGGAGCGGGTGGAGAAGGGCCTGAAGCTCTTTGCTCAGATGATCAACAACAAGATCTTCCTCCTTTCCTTCATCAGGACGCTAGAGTCCCAGCGCAGCTTCTCTATGCGCGACAGGGGCAACGTGGCCTCCCTCATCATGACCGTTCTACAGAGCAAGCTGGAGTATGCGACTGATGTGCTGAAACAGCTTCTCTCTGACCTCATCGACAAGAACCTGGAGAGCAAGAACCACCCCAAGCTGCTTCTGAGAAGGTGAGACAAGCACATAGTTCATTTAACTTGCGATGGATCCTTCATACTCTATTACACCACTCTTCAATGAAGCTGTTCACTGTCTCTTCACTTTTCTTGAATGCCCTGGCATTCAAACTCCTTTACACCTATGATAGTCTCCTGTAATTCTGATATGCATCTCCGACCCATCCTCCTTACAGCTTTTAAAGACATTGGATTCAACTTTCTCTCACACTCACTTGCAACAGTTTTTCATTGTTGCTTAAACATCATGGCCTCCATTTTGCTCTTACGCTTACTATAGCCACTATTAAAACAACAGCCAACCCATTGTCCTTAGTGAAATGAAACAATCACTGATTCATATACTGGGAATGTCTTGAAAATATGTATATGTTTTGCTTGGTTTCTCGACAATATATCAGTCTCACACCAACCAGAGGCAGCAATGAATTACAAAATTCAAAGCAAACTCTGACGTTTTTCTATCTTGTTGACTTGGGCTTTACTGTTACCTAACTCCCAAGCAGGCATGGCTTGTGAGATGGAAAACGGGTGGGGCAGCAGGGGGAGGATGAGGGGGGGACAAAAATAAAAATAAATACTATTTAGTAAAATGTACCTTTTTTGCATGCCACGCCGCTCCATCCACTCTGTTCTCCTCTGTCGTTGCAGGCACAGTCTCCCAGTCTACCCTGCAGCCAATCCTGACACTGCTCAAAAAAGCGTTAGGATTGGCTGGGAGTGCCCACACTGGGAGCCTCTGCCTGTCTCTCCAACCCAGCAACACGGAGCCGGGTTGGGGAGACCCTACTGCGCATGTATGTTTGGCTGCCCAAAGACGACCAGCCAAACATGCATGCACATTGAGGAGGGAATGCTGTGCACTCCCCCTCCGTCCCCGTCATGCCTTTGCCCCCACCCACCTTTATAGTAAAAACATAATAAACACAGTTTATTATGTTTTTACTAAAAAAAGTTTTGCAGCTCCTGCTGCTGGCGGGGGGCAACGCACCTCCACCCTAGAGTAGGAGCCGCCCCTGCACCCACGTCAAATCTGTGCCACAGGTGTTAGCCTAGCATACAAGACAGGAAATCAGTGCTTAATTGGAGCCAGTGGTTGCTGCTGGTGCCACTAACACTTGCTATTGGGGACCGGCACTTTTTTGTCCGCATCAAATTTTACCAAGAGCAAGTAATGGAAAATGACACACAGGGTGAAGAAAGAGAAAGACATAAACCACCACAAAGGGGGGCATCAGGAACCTGCAAGAATGCAATAAAGGAGCAGGGAGTATCTGGTAGGGGATTAAAAAGGCATGAACTGGATTTTAGACAACCAGCCTTGCCATTCAATGCACCAATGTTTAATTGCACCAGTCCCGGGTTTCTGAGGAGAACTTCCGGAACTGGCACTTATTATTGTCCAAAATTAAGAACTGCTGGAAAGGCTAGCAGCCTACTCTGTGGCATCCACTGACCTACTGCTCCCACACACTGGATTCCCTTACTGCTTTGCTCATCGGGACGAATGCCCTACTCTGAACAGAAGTGTACTCTAAAAGTTTTGTGAGAACTTTATTCTTATCCTGATATGAAAACACAAAGCCTTTTCTCTTCTGCCTCATTCTCACTTTCCAAAAGAAAGTTGAAGGGCTTAAAAAAATCAAGTGCTGTATATTCACTGGACAGTTAAAAGTACACATATTACCTGTCTCCCGTTATAATAATGTAGTGGTTGGTAGAAACAGGATCAAGCGTTACTTTTGTAGTATGCTGTGCCACCACATAGGCCGATGTAAAAATCCTTAAAACTGATTTTCTTTGTTTTATTGGTCACTTCTCTTGGTAGGAAGGAAAATGTGATGCACGTATTGTTTATAAAATCAAGCATGTGTCGCCTATAGTATCATGATGATAAGATATCGTCACCGTGTCACTATAGGTGGCACATGCTTACAGTCTGTTTACTAACTACGCCCAGTTTGCGCCGCGTGCCTACTTATATTCTGTTTTTTTTCCCTGGTATTTATTCTTTTATGTGGGTATGATGACATTTATACGAGGGCTGTATTGCGGGCTCAAGCTGGGCCCAGTTTGCGGCTGCACGTGGGCTGTGTCTCGTCAATCAAGATGTCTTCGCCTCTCTTCATCGTCGAGACAAGCAGGGTCCATCCTCAGTGTACAGTCTCTCACTGCACTCGAGTGCATTAAGAATAGATTGGCAGGCCTGCTTCTAAATGTGCCTGTGTCTGTCAATTACCGCAGCACTGCTTTTCTGCGAGTAGCTGCGGTCAGTGGAAAGGACGTCTCTTTAGCAATGCCAGATGTTCCAAATCATCTTACACGGCAGCGCCTTGCATCGCAGTGGAGCGCCAATAAGATTGTAATGGGAGCCATCTTTCAAACGTTTAAGTTAGCAAGCAGAGGCTGTATCCAGTCACACATTTCACTTTCATTTCTGTTGTACCTTTATGAGTGACTGTTGTGGTAATTCAAGGTTTATTTTAACAAAAGTCCCTCTATCAATTTTTCCCAGACACCTTCTCTTGAAGATGAGCTTTTTGACTGATATTTCTCTTATGTTTTCTTTCTCTCCTTGTCTTTCTCTCTCTTATAATGTTCGATGTGTATGGTGCTTGCACCATTCATAAAATTATATATGCAACCCTCGATACATAAAAGATTGTGTTGTATTCTTCCTTCTTCAGCCATTAGCTTCTTTTGCTCTGGAACCTTCAGCTATTAGCCCGAGTCATTGTCAATCACACCTTACTCAGCACAGGACTATTTCTCTTTTCCATTTTTTCTATCGACTATTTGAGTATGTCTTCCTGCCTCCATTGTAATGCACGAGGGCTATTTTCAGTCATAAAGCCGCCTAGTAGAAATGGATTATGAGAGCAAACAAAAGCATCAGAAAAAAAGTTTATTTTGTTTTCTGCACCTTTACCAGATGTTTTTTATCAGTGCTTATGCACACAAAACTTAGGGAAGACAGCAGCACTCTGTACATACGTTCCATTTATTGGCTAAGGCAATTCTTGTTTTGTTTGTCTTCAATTAATTCTTGTACAGTTTTTCTTTCTTCCCTCCTAGTCCCTTTTATCTCTCATCTCTTTCAAAGTCTTTTCAGCTTGCTCTTTGCCAGTTTCTAGTCTGTACCTAGTGGAGTTTATCTCCTTTGGGTTCTGGTGCTTTCAGGTTTTCTCTCACATTGGGTTTGTCTGACGTTTGTGTTTTTTGTTGTCCTGTCTCCCTCCCCTCTGCGATACTTCATCTGTTATCATTCCCACATCTCTCCAGCCACTTTCATATCATGTCACTTTTGGATTCTCTCTCTATTCTGGCAGTCACAATTTTCACCCTTCTACTGCAGTCAATTTTTCATAACCTAGTTATCATGTCTGCCATTTCCTGAATTCCTCCTTTGTTCCTTCACATTACACATTCTTCCTTCCTAGAGGTATCATTTTCTTTCCACCTTTTCTCCTTCAACCCATTGCTCTCCCCTTCAACCCCTTTACTTTATTCGTTTCTCCCATCTTTACCTTCCACCCTTCTTTCTTCAATCTTTTATGTTTTCCTTTCCTTTATTCATTTCCGACCTTTTTCATCCACCAATCCTTCCTCTGCTTCCACCCTTCTTGCCTTTTTCCCTCCATGGCATCCTTTCTCCTCTTCCTTCACTTCCTGCCTTCCTTTCTTCCCCCAACCCTCCCTACATGCTTCCTTTCCACCCTCTCATGTTCCTTCCCTCTCCCTCATTTGCTTTCAAGCATGTTTTTCTTCCCTTTTGTAACCCTTATCCCTCTTAGCCCAATATTCCAATGTTTCCTGCCTTTAACACCTATGCTGTCTTCCACAGTTTCACTCACCCCTCCAACTTCCTTTCCATCGGCCTATGATCTCTTTTCTTGCATCCAAATCTAGGATCCAAGCAATGACCGGACGGGGGCATGGTCAACTGGTGCTCATCAGCTTTTGGGAGAGGCTCCAAATTATGGCCCGCTTTGAATAACTCGTGGGTTGGATGGGGCAGGCAATCAGGAACTGAGCGATGGGCCCATGCCTCAGGGTCACATGTGGGCCAGTTTTTACCTCTGTTAACCGGCCCACAGATCCTTACAGTCTGGGATACCCAGACTCGGCCATGCCTCCTCCCACCTGAGCCAGCCTGGGGGCCAGGTGTCACTCTGGCTCTTGGGCTATTCTCTCCTCAGTTGGGGGGTAGTGCGAGTGGGGACATTTGGCATGTGTCTGACCGGGCCTGGCAGCAGTTTTTCCATTGACACCTTCCCACTGGGCCACCACATTCTGGCCATGGTGAGCAGGGGAGGAGGGAGTATGCAAAGGCCTCGCTGAGGGCAGATGTTGTCACATAGGCCCAGTGTCTTTTAGGTTCTGGTGGGGAAGGGTGCCTTTGCATAGGCCTCACTATAAGGCCAGCTTTCCAAGAGAGAAAAAAATAGAGAGACTGTAAACTACTCTGGAATCGAGGAATTTGATCTTGTGTAATGTAACTAGTGCTCCTGTAAATCACTCCTGTGCCTTTTGGTCGAGTTCACCACATAAAACCACACAAACAAAATATAAACAGCCACATTCTGCAAAGGTCCGAGCTATGATAAATAAGAACATCCATATACATTTTGAAAGTGTTTTTTCTACCTCTGTCTAGGTTTAACCCCCCTTCAGAAAACATTTTAATGTGCTTTTGCATTACATTTGCTTTTAAAGTATGTAATGACCAGAGTTAGAAAATACCAGCTTTGGGTGATTTTATTCATTTTCTTGCCAGCTAGGACATGAAAACACTGGTCATACTGGTAAAACAAATACAGCCTGATGGGAACCTAGCCAGATATGTGGTTGTGTCAGTTTTATTTCACATCACCCGCCTGCCCAAACTCCAGTGCTTCTAGATTTCACCAACTTGACATCTCTATAAGCTTTCAAATGCTTAATTAAACAACATTTCTCTAAAAATGAGTCCAATGAAACTAAACAAATGGCGACCAATTAAAGGGGTGATCCAGGAATGTAGGCCACTCTTTTTTTTTTTTTTTAGAGTGCCTGGGCCTAATTGTGATCCTAATCTGACCCTGAATGATTGTGTAGCTTCTGCACTTCCAGTTCTTTTCTCACTCTTGTAGCATAGTTGTGCAGCAATATGCAGTATCCTTGCCTTAAAGACTGTGCATGAGTTCTACTCATGTTACCAATATCTACTCTTGCTCATTTGACATCATTTTACTCTTTGACAGTATCTCTGCTTTGCGCATGTTGTCAATTGGATTACTGGCCCTTCTCTGATTACCTTCCTGTCCCTCTGGCCTGTTTGGTGCTGTGTAGCTGCCAATATTTTGTAGCCTCCCCCCGACATCCCAACTTGACTAACCATACCACAGGCCACCTGGGTAGATGCACGCCCCTAAAATAGCAGAAAGCATAAAACATGACATGGAATCTGCAGGAAATTATAACTGGCAGCTACTTACAAATATATTTTGCTTGCTTGTGTTTCATACCTCCTCCTATGTCACACTACTGGGTACTGCTCCCCAAGACAAGACAAGAGAACCTGTTTGGTCACTCACAAAGGACACTAGAATGCTTCTCACTTAAACATTTCATGTAACATTCCTCAAAACACACACTTCCTGACAGTATAACATGCAGCCTTTTACAAATTGTGCTTTGGCAGCCCACAACGAAGTATAAAACCTTATATAAATACTACAAAATATACAATGCTCATGTGCCTGCCCTTCGTTTTTGTTTTATTCTTACACCACATTGTCTTACATTTTTGCATTCTTTCTTCCTAAATTTTGTTCTTTGTATTCTTTTACATTCTTCCCTCTGCCCTCACTTGTACCCACATTTCTTTCATTCCCCCTTCCCATAAATCATTGCTTTTTTAGTTAATTTCATCCACCTTTCCTTATTTGGTCATTCCTTTATTCTGTATGGGTTGCTTCACTTTATCCTCTAATTTTTCTGTTCACTGTTTTCTAATTACCTCATGTCTTTGGCTCATGTCTCTTCTTCCCATATCTCTTTTTTCCCCGCTTTCCTACACTTCTTTCCCTTCCTTGTGCTTCACCTTTCCCTGACTGGCCAATTACCGTTCCTGGACCAGATGCAGTGATTCGTGCTTCTGGACGAAGGAGAACTTAGCAGAGGTCGACGATCTGCTTGTTCTTCTGAAATGGAGCTCCCACAGTGGGCGGCAATGAGCACAGCCCTCCGATTTTGGGAGTGAACATGAAATCCCAAATGTGGCTCTTAACTTCAGAATTCCAATGAGCCTGCCGCTGGGGCCGGTGTCCTTGACTGAACTAGATGTTATCCTTCTTGGAAGAGCCACTTCTGTGACAGTATCATCAAGTTATCAGCTAGTACCACACCACTAGCCAACAGAAAATAATGGCCCCTTCCTTGGACAGTGTCCGCTCTGTGGAAGCATTCCTTGTTACATGCTACTCGATTCTCTGATGAGGACAGTGCACTAGCTCCAGGGCTGGCTTTAGAGCAGTGCGGCTGGTGCGGCTACACTGGGCACCGACCTGGGTAAGGGAGCTTGTCTCAAGGGGGTGGGGTGGTGTGCTTACAATTTAAAACATCTGTGGAAGAGATCCTTGTGCGTCCAGCTTTCAGTCACCAATAAAAATGTTTAGATAACTCTTGTGATTATGCTCCTGCTAAAGAGAGGAGTTTTGTCTAGCCGCAGTTTTGACTCTCCATAAAGTATCACGGAGAGTCAGTATGCCTGTCACAAAGAACGCATACCATGCAGATCACAGATCCGTTTTTTATGTGGCTAACTCCGTGGATTGCTGCATGTCACAGAGATCCTTTTGGTAACGCAGTTCATAAGATACAATCCTAATATATAAAGAGTTACTGTTAAGAATAGTCATCAAAGAGCTGCATGCAAACTGCATAAAATAGGTTAGGACATTGTTTTTTCCACCCAGTCTTTTATTATTTATTCATAATGTTGTCATACAGTGTTCATTTGGGTAGATATAATTCCTTATTCGAAAGCCAGCCTTTACCAGTGCTTTAAAACAAATGAAATGTTTGTGAGAGAGGGGCTATGGCGAGATGAAGAGCACTTTTTCCCAGTGGTAGTGAGAGAAACAAAGAAGGGTCATTGGGGGGAAGGGGGGCCCAAAAATTATTTTCACACCAGATGCCACCAGCGCTAAAACCGATCATGGCTAGTACTGAGTGGAGCAAGGTCGAATTTGCCTTTTTACACCATTGACACTTCCCCTGTGGGCTGCTGCCATTGTAGACTAGTTTTGAAGCTTAAGGATGCTGCTCATACCTCTGCTACTTTCCCCAGCTCCCCAAGTTTAATTGCTGCAGGAATATGGGGCATCGAGAGAGAGAGAAAGTGAGAGAGGGGTAAAGGTAGAGAGAAAATGATGAGACAGAAAATGATGGTTTCAAAGAGAAAGAAAGGGGATAGGAAGGGAGTGGAGCTGGTTTGAGTATTTTATGCCAGGCCTGCCCTGAATTGGAGTGTAAATTGCATGCACTGCGTTCACATTAACTACTAAGTTCATGCAAGCCGGAAAACCCAACATAAATATGAACGTTGGCACACTGAATGATTTCTCTGCAGCCTGTTGCCTCCAATAGTAAGTAATTGCATGGATGGGGTAGAGACTGTGGCTTGTCAGGCAAATCTGACATGTGAAGGAATTTGTCCCTGTGTCATAAAACATTTTGGCACCCATACTGACTGAAAATGTCCCCCTTTGTCATGTGATCACCTCTCCCTCTGTACTATTCTCCAAGACTCCTAGGAGGGGAAGTTTGGACTTTCCCTGCAAGTACCGGAGCAAGACCCAAAAAATAAACACAAGACGCTAAACTGTGGTGGGAGAACAACATTTCAGGTTTAATTTATTACTGCCACATAACATTCATGGACCAACATACAATGGCAAAATTACATTTTACATAAGAAAATCACATGATTGAAAGAACAGATGGGCAAAACATTATTTTTAGCCAAAAATATGATAAATCGCATACAGAATTTTAATTACAAGTCCTTAAAATCATATAACATCATGATCTGAACCAGTCTCTCCTTGCCACAGTCCTCATTGTACTCAAGCAAAGCAAGGCCCATGACAAATGTAACAAACTACCCCTCCCCCCCCTCCAGTGGAGGAGCAAAGTCCATCTCTTAGTGGGGTCCAGGATCATTCCAGATCTGAACTCGACTTAAGGGGCCCTCTAAAACCTTTGGGAGATGATCCTGGGCAGCTGAGCCATGACTTAGTAGTTTCCATCTCCCCACACCTGGAAGACCTTCTGTAGGGCCTGCACAGCAGCTTAAATGCCTCCAGTCTCCTAGTAGTAAGAACCCCCTGAAGTCCAACCTGGATTAAGAAAAACAACTATAAAACATGAAATGTATTGCAGGTATGAAAATGGTGTCCATCTGTATGTACTCGAATCGTGAGCCCACACTGCCAGCTTACACTACCACACAACCTAAACATACTATTGAAGACTGAAATTCAACAGGAATGGGAGGGCGTGTTCACAACTGCAGGTGCGATGATCTGGAGCCAGGGGGCATCTTAGAGAGCAAGAACAAAGAGTTCAAATTACCTGTTCCCTACCCTTATAAGGCAGCTGTCTACTCCTCTTTCCCCTGGCTCACAGCCCTCATGCCAGTCCCAACAGTTTCGTGTTCCACTGGAGAAATGTTAAGGCAGCTTGGACACATGGCCACGAATGGCATAGAAGTGACTAATTTTGCTATACTGCAGTGGGCAGCCTTCACCTGGTCTTAATGGGAGGTAGTGTCTCATTTTAGAAGGGGGCATACAAGCCTCCCGCTGCACTGGAGCAAGGACCCAAAAACTGGAAAGAAGACAGAAGGTTGTGTGAGGAAAAAACATCTTGTATCACAAATGTATTACTGCCAAAAACATGGATAGAAAACATACTGTTCCCAAAAAATGTACAAAAGAAATTCACATACACCCGTATTCACGTGAGAAAGGGGTGTGGAAAGCGAGGGGTAATACCCAGTTAGGGGCTTCAGCAGAGCAAAGAGGTCCCCCAGTACTATCTAATCTGCCCATTACCTGGTTAAAGTCAAAATCAACCCCCAATGATAAGCTTTCCTCCTAACCTGCTTTGGATGCATTTCTGTGTGAAGATGCCACACTGAATAGTATTAATAAAGGGAGGGTAACCACACTTAGGGGTCATTATGAGTTTGGCGGATAGAAAAGGCCGACCGCCAAACCTCAGCAGTCAGGTTGCTGCCAGTGTGGCTGCCTTCCGGTGGGCCCCATTAGAAGTTTCCCACTGGGTCAGCGGGCAGAAACAATCTTTCGGCCCTCTGGCCCAGCGGGAAACAACCTTCAACATTGACTCAGGCTCATAATTGAGCCAGGGACAATGCTGCAGTGTTTAGGGTGTGCACCAGCACCTGTCATGCTGTTCACTGACAGGACGACAGGGCTGGCCATAGGGGCTCCTGCACTGCCCATGCCAAGTGCATGGGCAGGACAGGGCCCCCCCGGGATCCCTTGCACCCGGTCTCCACCAGGCTTTACATGGCAGTGCTACCACCATGTAAAAGCTGGTGGAGAGGGGGAATGTAATCCCCAGGGCGGTGCTGATCGCAGCACTTCCATGGCAGATTAGGGCTGCCAGCACCAACAGTCTATCCTGTGGAGGAAAACTGGCGGTGCTGGTGGTCCGACCAAGGCACTACCACAACGGTCATAATGTGGCAGTCAGACCGCCACCAAGACCCACATAGTCCTCGTCTAATTATATAGTTGTTAAAAGGAGCATGGTTATAAAAGGAGACAGACACCAGGTGGAACATAGTGCACTGATAAAGCAATTAACTTATTAGTCCATTGCTTTATGAGCAGGAAAAGAGGTTAGTAGTGGAATAATTTAGGAAGGTCAGGTGACCTTTGAGCCACCAGGCACTAAGAACTTTAAAAACCAAGTCCCACACCAAGGAGACTTCAACCTTTAACTTTTACCCTGCGAGTCTGGGACCTTAAATCCTCAGTCACAAGTGGTGGCCACAAGTGAGCTACTTTCCCCTTCCTTAGACCCAGTTGAAGCACTCTGGACCTCCCTGTGCTTCACCATGAGGGGGAACAAGCCTCCCCACTTCACCTCACCTTGTTCTAGCCGAACAATAATAGCTAGGGCAAGACAAAGCAAGCACTGCTGCCACGGCAGGTGTAGGGCAGGAATTGATGCCCCAGCACTCACAGCATAGGACTCCATGTTCCTAACGCTAGGGCACAGAATAAGGGTGACCTACCAGCTATCAATGTGAAAGATGGAATGGTGCTACAACGCTTGTCATTGCTGGAGGTATTGGTAGCATAACTGCGCTGAGTAGGACCAGAGCTGAAAGGGCAGCTTGAGGGCAGGAATCACCTGGCATCTTGGAGCTTCCCCACTTGCCCACAAGACCACACTCTCCTTCACCCAATTTCTGTTTCCTCCAGAAAAACATCAAGGCAACTTTGAACCCCAGGTGTGAATGGCCAAAAGTGATGGCTTTTGCTGTACTACTGCGGGGCCACCCGCTCACACCTTCACACGGGGGTCAGTTTCCCACTAGGCTTGCAGTTTATTGAGCCTTATAAGTTCCGGATTTTGTTACCTCAAATCCCAGGGGAGGTCTCTCTTTATTTGTTCCTTTCCTCGTTTGGTGCCAGCCGTTGCATCAATACTGTCTTTATTGTCTCTTTCTGAATGATCCAGTAACCTGTCTGGTACCTTAGCCCTCTCGAATTACTCATAGCGGCAATACCAGTATCTCCAAGGGGCAGAGTTAGTTAGAAATTAGACTTACCAGGAGAATTGGGTTTATCATGATTCCCCCAGTCATTCCTTGTTTCGTACCCGGTCTTTGACTCAGTTATTTTGCCTGCTTTCAGCAACTGAAGTCTCCAACTGTAAAACAGCACATCTTCGGTGTTCCTGCAGACCTTCCAAACTGTCAGGTAGTTCCTGTTACTGATTCCATTATAATTAAGTAAGCAATCCTAGTAGATGCGTTACACCACAGCAGTAGTCTCTAGTGGCCTCCGTGAGTCATGCCGTAGAGCCTCAAGCGAATGCTATGTGGCAACCGGGTTTGTTATGATTGCCGTTTTCAGTACTGATTGCACTGAACTGGTTGCCAGCGGCAGGATACAATTTTTGGGTAAATACTCGTACACTGTCTGCAGGCTCTTTCACTACTATCTTATATGACATTCCACATGCTACACTCCACCATGGTCTCTTTGCTACAAGTGTGAACTGTGCACTGCCTCACTTTTGTGAGGTGAGCAGGGGTGGCCGGCTGTTTCCTGTTGCTTGTGAGATGTGACCAAACTGTGGCATGCTGCTCTCAACCCTACTTAGCAACTGAATAATAGTGGAAGTTTCAACTGAGTATAAAAAAAGTCTTCCTTGTCTACAGATAAGCACCGCCTTGTGCTTCATGCCTCCTTTTATAGGTTAGGAAATTTTAAGAAAACTACTTCCACTTACAAAAGAATCTAAATTAAATTTCTAGCAAAGCGTCTCATGTTTTTCATCGAGTTTGGGAAACAAAGCACAGGGACCACTGTCTGGCACCAGAGAAGCAAACAACTGAACTCAGCCAGTCTTTGAGTTTGTCACAAATACTCATTTAGTCTGTCAGGTCTATCAAGGTTTTTTAAGCATTAGGGTACACGCTGGGGAGTGGGGGTGAACCTCTCAACAGGATCCTGGAACACCTGTTTATTCTGTGGTCTTGTTCAGTGTGACCTGTTGCCTTGTGGGTCGTCCCCTCAAGATACTTGCCTACTAGATAAGTATTGCAGTAGCTACATTTTTCTTAGGTATTCGTAAAAAGCACACAGAGACAAGAGTCCTGAGACCCTTCTAGCAGATGTTCACTGCGGTTAGATGTCCTTTAAACATCGTAAGAGCATTACACGAACGAACAGCAGGTGAATGCAATCAGTTACTCAATTACCTGCTTTCCCAATAATAATAATATACTTTTCTTCCACCTACTACCACTATATCTAACCTCTTCCATGACAGGAAGGTTCAGCTCAGTAAGTGCCCAATCCCTGTGGAAAAAAGTGCACCTGAGACCCATGTTAAGATCCTGTATTCTCCTTTCAGAAGAGCGCTGAATATTTAGCTTGCTGTTGCATAGATCTAGTTGGAATAAGACAGGATGAATGATTAAAGCAGGTCCTCCTCATCCACCCCCACTTAGAAGCTACAGTATAAATCCGGGTGTCCCCCAGCACCAAAAAGTAGTGCACCACACACAGGACTCACCTGTTAGCCTTAGAGCATGGGTACTCACAAACTTTTTTTTGGGGGGGTGGCAAAAGCGCAGTCTTGGCTGAGGGCAGCGCTGATGGGCCTGCAGGTGAGGGAGGGTGGGGTAGGTGGAGGATGGGTCTATTAGATGAAAGAAAATCATGCTGTATAGGTTCTTTGCAAGGTATAGAAGACTGCATGGATTTGAGTTTGCTGCAGGCAATGTTAGTTTTGATATCAGGGAAATCACCAGTCAAAAACTGGCCCAGCAGACCCTAAAACTGGCCAACAAACAGTCATAAAACAGTCAACACGCTGACCTGAAGGCCTCCTGGCTAGGAGAGAAACAAGCTGATCGGAGGACGACGAGGAGGAGAGCAGGCTGACCTGACCCATGGCAGGCCCCTGCTGCGTGTGGAGTCCTTTTGGTGGGAGAGAAGTGCTGGAGAAAGCAGGCGGCCAAGGCACTGAAGGCTGCGGGCGAAGACGCTCTCGCTACAGGTAGCAGGAAGCTTGCAAAAAGGCTCCTTAGAAGCCAGCTGTGAGTGAGCAACAGCTGACTTTTACAGGGCCTTCGCTTCCCTCTACTGCCAGGTGTACGACGTCACATGTAGGCGGCTTCCTGGTGCTTTCAGCAAACTCATAGGAGGGCCGCTGGAGCCTGCCCATCGAAGGTGTTAAGGCGCATGTTCCAGCGACCCTCTTTGTGTTTGCAGAAGGCATTGGGCATCGGGAAGCCCCCAACGCTGCAGCTGTGCAGAGCTTCTCCAAGGAGAGGTGATAAAATGGACCCCGGGCCGCCAGGCAGGGTGTGCCGGCCGCGGGCCGTACTCTGAGCACCACGGCCCCAGGAGAACCTGCCTGAGAAGCCAGTGGTTCGTTTCCATTATCTGCATAGATTATGCACACGTATTGCTTGTTGCACAGAGCACCGCGCCATCTGCACTAAGATTGTGTTAATATTTGCAGTTCATTCCTTGTATGAATACTCGTGTTTTATATCTTTACCTAACATGGCGCCCTGCTGGGGGTTAGGATCAATGATACTATATAAATAATGTATTCCCATGGAACCACTGTTTTTACGTCTTTTTTCTACTATAAAGGACATAAAAAGCACAAACTGCACTTTATGAATTTGGTTCTCGTGATTTACCCAGGGGCATCTCAGGGCAATCCAAGAGGTGTAAAGACGCACATTCAATTAGCGTGTTCTGTGCAGGATAAAAGGTGATTGCTGTGTGTTGTGCGCGGAGCAGGAGAGTGTTCATATCAGGGTGCAGTCGTGTTCGGCGGTATTTCTAATTCTCCGATCGGGCAGAGTGTGCCCTTAATCGTATTAACTGGGAAGTTAATCTTATTAACCGGGATAGTTATCGGCGTCCGCAGCTGCATTTCAATAGCTAATGGAATTCAGAAAGAGTGGAGCGATGAACCCTTCATCCGTAAGAAATGAAAGCGAGAAGCAGGGGGCATCACTGCGGAGCCCGCTAGAGCTCCCCATGGAGCCAGCACTGACAGCCCTGTGGGTACCGAGCAGGGAAGTGTGAACCCATAGATTTGAAATGCTCTCTGGGGCTGTGAACAAAGCCTGCTATACCTGTGATTTGAATTTAAAAAAACAGCAAAAAAATGCTTGTCGCCCATAAAAGCAGCATTAAAATTAGGGACTCCCTCCCAACACCTTCCCCACCCCGTTTCGATCCATATTTGAAAATGAAGCATCTTCATGGCCACCAATGATTCTAACCTACATATGTGGCAAAGTACTTCTGGTGCAATTTAAACAGGACACACATTTTTCCCGTAGTCCTTACCGTTGATGTATTAAATTCTATGGGACTTCCCAATTGAATTCTTATTGCACTATTCCATAGAGGCAGAACTGGAAAGTGGATCGCACAATACATAAGTCAACGTAAATGCGAGGGTTGGGTTAGGTCATGCACCAGCGATGATGGTAGACATGCAGGATTACCATGTGTCTACACATGTGGGTCATAAAAGACATCAACATTGACTATACACGGATGACCGCGCCCATGACTCTTAGAGACAAGCAAAGTATATGATAGTGAGACAGTGCAGGAGTGATAAATTAAGGAAGAATTAGGTTTGATTTTAGGGGACATTCACCTGACTCAGTCAGTACTTTAAAACCAATCTCCATAAACACATGGGCGAAACCCACTCCACAGCAACAGGTATGGATCAACGTTCATCTTCCATAAATCTTCAAAATGATTAACAATTTCTCTCTTATGTTTGGTTTCAGAACAGAATCTGTTGCTGAGAAGATGCTCACTAACTGGTTTACCTTCCTGCTGTATAAATTCCTTAAGGTAAGGGAGATGAACACATGAAAATTCATAGAATGTGTGAGAGGCCCAGCATTTCCCAGTACTAGGTCTTCGTTTGCTGATACCTGTCTCCTGCTAATCATTACTCTTTGGAGGAAGTTTTGGAAAATCAGACCAACCTGTAAGTTGGCATGAAAGTGCTTGTGATGCGGTCACTGCTCACACGGGTTGCTGGTTCAGTCTTCAAATATCTCAGATGACCAGAGGCGTGCAGATTTTTTTTCATAACTGCCCAACAAATGAATAATTTCTAGGGACCCACAATAATGTAATATATTTCTTCAAGCAGTTTGATTCATTTTATCCACCATTTGACACCGTTTGTATTTTTATTGATGTGATATATTTACTTCTTTTAACGTTTCATTTGATTTTTTTTGTTTCTTTTGGCATCTGGCTTTTGTTTTCTTCTTTTGACTGCGGCCTCTGTCTGCATAGTGAATGGAAACAAAGGCAGTCGATTAATTGGTCTGCATTGAGCATTTCTGGGCACCAGGCCAACATGTAATTAACTTTTCTGTGCCTGTAATTCTTGTGATATGTGCAGAAACGTTTTGAAACAGAAATTCTAATAAGTTGGTTTGTGATCAGTAAGGTGACTTCAGTGTATGCGTGTGTGTTTGGTTGTTACTATTTTTCTCTTTTACCTCTACCAACAGCGCTTTTACTTTCAACGTGAGTATTGTGTTGGCTTGCTCAGTGCCAGGCCTCAAGAAAAAAAGAGGTGGTCTAGGCTAGTCGAAATGACTGTAGTTCGCAGCCAACACAAACTATTTGTCAACGGGACTGAATAGCTGTTCATTTGATACGTGAATCAATAAGGACTAAATTTCGGGACTATTAGTGTCTACTACATTCTTCCCACATTGATTAGAAGGTTCATGGTTCAAACAGGACTCTGGCAGGGACATCTTAAGGAATTACGGGGGGCCCTGAGCCACACGTATTTTGGGGACCCCTGTTCGGAAAAGCAATTTATGATCCAATTTCAGCTCTTTCACGCCCTTTTTCGCCAGATCTCTGACCACTCCTCCAAATTCAAAATGTGTTTACATCTAATATTCAGGGATAGTGCCCAGTGTTTTAATCTTATAACACAAAAGCAGGTCGCTAATATTACTGCAAATAATCTCTGTGAGACTCTCACATTTCTCATATGAGAGGTCCTGTTTTGATCTAAAATAATATTTTTTTGTGGATGTTGCATGAACTATAGAACATTTCTCTGCAAAATGTCTGTAATAGACTCTGCAATATCATCCACATTAAAAATAAATTAATGGAAAACAGTATGTAAAACTATTTGTTTAAGAATTATTCAAGGTCATCAGGGCAAGACTCTCTGCAGAACAGAGCTGGCTCTATCAGTGCACCTTTTTTATTCATCACAAAATGGCTCTCTTCATTTTTGTGGGGCTAGGGACAGCGAGAGAGAGGAAAAGGGCTACCATTTGTGCTCTCCCAGAATAAACTGCCATACAAAAAACAAATGTGCTTTTACAATAATAAGGCCCTAATCTATTTAAGGCTCCACCACCAATGTATGGAGCAATTTTTATCTATTGCTGATGTATATCAGATACCTGGTCAGCAATCGTTAAGTAGTATGGGACATTTCCCCAAAAAGTTTGGGATGGCCTCACACCACCTGGTGTCATGCTTCATCATCGGCAATCCTGCTCTAGCAAAAATATCCTCTACTGGCGGGCGGCCCCTTGTAGTCTTGACAGAGGGTACCAAATAGTAAGATGGGGCAAAGATGGGATGTCCAACTAAAAATCCCTACCACCTACTCAGAAGCGCAATCTGAATTTTATTCTGGAGTTGAGGAGGTGATATTTAAACCAATATTGCAGCAAAGAAGAAGCAATTATGGCGTCCTTGTCCTCATTCAGGTCGACATGTTTCAGCCCTTTAATGGTCCACGAGGATCCAGGGTTTTCATCAGGACCAGACAGACCCTGTATGACCCTGTATTATTTCCCTTATCACTATGCACACACTACATTTGTTATGCTCATGCACTCTATACCAGATATCTGATCTCTGGTCAGTCCTTATAGGCAGATTTTCCTTTTTGGTAACGGTCCTATGGAAAGAACATAAATATACATTTATATTGTCATGATGTGGTTTCATGTTTTGTTTAATGTGACATATTAAGACATAAATCATAAAACAAACATGTGCATGAACAAAACATGGTTACCAGGAACAAAATAAAAAAGTGGTTTTGAGAGAGGGTCATATTGGACATCCACCTATGGACATATTTCGTAGAAATGAACACTGCACACGATAAAAGGGCAAATGCTACTGTGAAGCCCAATCACCCAATAACATGCCAGAAATGATTGCAAACCATAGAGTGCCCCATCATACACATATTATAAAAATCTCACCCTAACTCAGGGACATCCAAACTTTATGGAGGAGTGTAACAGTGGAGCCTTCTAGTCACACACTGCAAACGAGTGGGGAAACTCTAGAGATGAGTAAATATGTATACAAATCTCCAGGTAGTCCCTATGTGGAAAACTGATTTGCCACTCACCTTGTTAAAAGTATCCCCCGGCAAGAGCACCTACTCATTTTAATTACTCCTCCCGACACTAACCGAACGAGCAGTAGCTTGGGATTATGAATGTAAGCATCTACCCAGCATGTGACGTCGTGCGCGATGCAGCCATGCTGTGTCTACTGGGAAATGGAGGCTGTTAACGCTGTGTCGGGTGAAAAGTTTTAAATGGCACAGCCTGGGAGGACGGTTCTAATTCGGCTCCATAAAGTCCACCCCCCATTAATGACAGCATGCAAAAGGGGGAGACCGGGGGAACGGGAGAGCTCACCAGCCCCATGTATTCAGTGTGCCGAACAAGGCGGTGCAGTGCCTGATACCGCCCTTCCTTATATAATGTATAAAATAGAATACAAAAATATCAATATGGGGGAACCAGAGCCTTGTGTCCTACCTTATATCTTAATGGAAAGACAGTATTACATCATTTAACAGTATCGACTTCTTGGACAAAATAGTATATCACCACACTCGCAACCCAATGTACTGTGTACTCCATGCAATTGTTGGTCTGGTAATCAATCTAAGCAGGTAGTTATCTACACAGATAGGTAGTAATCTTAATGTTAATCCCATACTGGTGATTCACAAATCTTGTGTATCTATGTCTGCTTACAGGTCTTGATATGGTATTGTAACAAGCAAGGTGGCCTAACAATGTAACTTCCGAGATGTGAAATATCCAAAGTTCCCAATTTAGTTACCAGTTTACAGCTGTATCTGTAATGAGGGAATATCATTGTTCAGGCCAGATGTGTGGGTTTTTAAATGATAAACCCAACGCTGTTCTCTTTCCAGTAATAACTGGCTTGTATTGGTACCTACATGTGGTGTAATGGTCTCCATGATGACCCATATAGGTATTTAATTGAGCAGTGTTTCTCCAAATAATGTTTAGTCATACAGTGGCACTTTTTGATTACACCAAATAGTGCTCAGGTGTTTGCTGACCCTTAATCGGATTTTCGGAGTGGTCATTGCTATGTACCTTTTATTACAGGGGCATTTAATCATATATACTACATTCTTGGCGTTGCAATTGGGAGGTTGTTTGAGCACCGGGGGCGGTGAGTGTCAATATATACCTCCTTCCAATGTCTAGTGAATGGAAAGGTCTTTAAAGACACTTTGCCAAGCCTTCAAGTGCAAATGGTTATTTTTACACAGAGCCATCCATTACTACTTTGACCTTATTTTTCGGGGTGATTCCACTTCCTTCTTTCTTAGCTTGGGTGTTGAATTATAGGAGGAAGCCCCAAGGGTCCGTGGCAGGCAGTAGCTTGCTTTTCTGCTTTGATCTCTTCTGATGCTAAAGATTCACACCGAACTAGAGTGACCCATGAAGTATAACATGACCAATGGACTTGATGCTAAACATGTTTGTGTCTGCTTTTGTTGCTGCCACATTCACCAAGGGCAACCCAGTAATATTCATAGAGTGGGTGTCAACTTCTGAACTTGTTATAGTGTTGGCCTAGGTGCAACAAACAACAGAGGCCTTCATTACTGCACTTGGCCCTGCTAATCCACTCGAGCAGTCAAACCAGCTGTATCTTTAACTCATCAATGATGGGGAGTGAAGGCTTTTGCCTCGTTTTATGGAAAGGCATCTCAAATAATCAAGGGGGATGTAAGCTGATCTAGGTTTATTGGTGTGTATGTTGATGTTGGACAAACCAAAATAGTTTGCCACTGCAGTATGAATGATACACTTCATCATTTCTCAGCCAAAGACATTTAGAGAACAGACTAATATAGATGACCCAAGTGCTCAAGTAAAAGTAGAGCTTCACCACATATACTAGGATGCTATAACCACTTGTGCTCAATACATATACAAAAAACATATATCTACAAAAAGGAGGAAAACCTTACAACATACTCCAAGAAGGACTCACCAGATATCTATCAAAGGGGGGACCTTACCAACCTTCTAGTTTAAACCACCAAAGAGTCGGGAATCATCCAGGATAATTTTCTTTTAGTTAACAAGGAAAGGTAAAGCCTGGTTTATGATTGCTAGAGAATATTTTTAGAATTGGTGCTCCATCCCTGTGACACCACACCACATCACTGCCATTGCTTGTTAGGTTCCAACCCAGGTAGAGAACGACAGTGGTATATCGCACTGTGTGGTCTAGCACGTCTCTGAGCAATCAGTAATTGATGCTAAGAGTGATAAATTATTGTGGGAAAATCCGGAGTGTTCAGCAAAGGTGCAGGCCTTAGAACCATCTTTCTCCAGCTAAATTAACCTATGGCGGATACAACGCAGCTTCTTTTCTGTGCTTTATAGTCAAAGGTGTGGACTGTGCCATTGTGTGTTTTAGCGACTGTCTTTGTTACTGTTTGAGACTGTCCTCTTTAAAAATCCAGATCAGTCGGCCAAGGGAGATCTGGAAAGTCAATACAGCCACAAGCGGAAACCTCAGCAACACGAGAAACAGCATTACAGCTCAGTCAGTTAAAGTCTTACTTCCAGCATCGTCTGATCCTAGGTTTGTGCCTCAACAAGGGTGAATGAGAGGCATACATACTTTAAACATCACTAACATAATGACTAGTTGTGAAATAGTGACAATTGCTATTAACAGATCAAGAGGTCGTTCAGTTTGTGGTGTGTGCGGTGTCGGAGGTTAATATACTGCAATATTTGTCATCTGTAGCACTTCGTATCTGTGTACGTGCTTTAGTTAAACTTGAGCATCTTCCCTAGAACTATTGCTATAATTATTCATTGATCGTGTGATAAGCCTATTCAGTTATAGAGCATTCATGTTCTAACATTGTTGTGGTGACTGGCTAGTTGGTTCTATCAGTAATGCGCCTCTTTGTGGTTGCCTATCAGCGAATTTGCATGTTTTCTGTCTGAGTGTGCATACCTGTGCGTCTGTGTTTTTGTCTATGCATATAGCGCATGAAATGAAGGGACCCAACAGCATGTCAGATCTGGCAGCTATGATTGAGCTGCATCCACGATCTCCAGGCTGGAGCCAGAGAAACAGCTGAATTTGTCGCAGTAAAGTGCTTTCCTATTTAGTGTTGCAGCTGGGTCCAAAACAAGCACCAAATTTAAGGGGCCACGAGCCCTCCTTTTGGACAATCTCACAAGGGAGCATGCATGCTTTGTGAGAATGTCAGTGTATCAAGATGTATACAAATACAAATTTAAATAACACGTTTATTCTATGTCATTCTTTTACATCGCTGTTCACCCCAGTGTGGGTGTCGGAGTGCTTGACTTCAAGCACACATTGTACAGTGATGAGAAATCATAGAAGTGTCTACATTAATGTACAGGATATGCTGGGAAAAACAGTGATGGTTACAAGGTCAAGGAGTCACATATCATCCTTACTGGTAGGCATTATGTTAAGAGTACAAGTTCGGGAGAAACAAAAAGTTAGGTTTTAAAACATAATGCAGTGCTTGGGTTTGCTTGTACCATAAGACTTTATTATTTACCAAAAATAACTATTTTTAGCAGCCTTATAATAAAAAATAAAAGACTAAGGAAAAAAGTTCTAAACCTATGCCTTGCAGTTTAAATGAAACTTCTTGTTACCTTTATAGCTCACTCTACTATATTGAACAGACTGCAATTTTTGAACTGCAAATAAATAAAAGGATCTTTGTTGTCAAAAGCAGTGACCTACTTACATATCGAGATAAAATAAGCATCTTCGATCTGCACATTAAACTAGGTGCTTTGCAGCTGGCACATTCACCATGCGTGCCATTTTAGGAGTTAACATTGTTGCTACACAAAACCCAGATCTCTCAAGTAAGTGCATTAACCAGCAGAGTTATCGTACACTATTATCCACGGAGATGTGTTGGACACATAAAAATCTCTGTAGCAGGTGTCTTAACCTCATTAGATATTTTAAAATGCAGCCTTGTGCAACCAATGACGTTTGAAAACATTTACTGCCACATTTGTCCTTTTTACCAATTTCTTTTCAGCAGTTTCTTAAAAAATGTCTCTGTTGACTGTCAGACTCTGACTCTGCCCCTCTTGACAGGGGCCTAATATAGCTCCCTGAAGCCCCTGCAGTGCAAGGGAGTCCCCAAGACTTAAGGGAGCCCCATTCAGCACAAGGCCAGTGAATATCTGTGAGATATGGAAAGTTCAGGTCCCCTCCTCACATTCTGCATGGAGGCCCCATCAATGTGCTCACCCAATTTTGGGGTTTTAAGTTTCAGCACATCATACATATGTGTACCTGTGTTGAATATGCAGTAGATGTTCATATGTGTCTGTATGCTTGTGTTTTCTGTCCATACGGTGTGTGTCAGTGTGACTAGTAACACTTCAGCAATGGACAGACTTGCAATCACAGATACAGGTTGTTTTTCAATGCTCATCAGTGTCATGCAGCTGACCATTTTCTACCCTGAGCCGTGTAAAGCCAGTTTCACCATTACAAAGTAAAATTTAAAAAGTAGGTAAGCGATTTGCAAGGGCAGTTAGTTGATCCCAGAGTCTTGTTAAATGTGAACATGCCCGTCACTTCTTGATAACTCCACTTTTTGGGGGAAATCAACAGCCGCTCGAATCACAGCTGTGTTAAGACTTATCTTCCACACACATGTCCCCTCTGATTGTCACAGGCCTCCAGCAGCGGTGCCGGGAAGAGGCTCAGAGTTTCCAAGGTCCCCGTAAGGTTACCTCAGTGGCTCCTGTAAAGAGTAAACGGAGAGCCACTCGGGCTCTCCGTGTTTAAGTAACGTGCTCAGCGTGTCCGGGAGGGGCACGGAGCACCAAGCTATAAATAAAGGACGGAACTGTGGTGACGCAGTTCCGAGTGTGGTAGCACCCATATCAGTCTGTGCGTGGTCATTCCATATCCACGTGCCACATTTACAATGGCGACGAGCGGGATGCGAGTCATCGCGCCGTAGGTGCAGAACAATATACCGGTGCACAGAAAAAAAAACAACAACACGTACCGATTGAGGGGTGCAGGCTGCCGCGGGTGAAAGACATTCACATGGCGCGGCGTCAACCTGGTGACGATCGCTTGAAGTCCCGGGCCTTGTGGTGTGCCTCGCGCTAGCGGTGAGCGGTGCCGTGTGGTTTCCCGATCGGGGAAACCCAGGAAGGTGAGCCCTGCCCCGCCCCGCCCCCAGAAGAGGATCGTTGGAGGGAGCGAATCGCTCCATTGTGTGCCCGGCCCGAGGGCGTGTCCGCGCTGCTGGGAGAGCAGCTGAAATTGACGAGGTTCGTCAATTTCAGCCGAGCGCTCGGTTTTGGAGCGTCTCTGGAGGCGTGACGGCTCCGTGTGAGGAGCGCGTTCCCCGAGGCTGGGGAGCTTGGGGAAAGGACGTGTTCTCCCCGATGAAAAGAGAAAAACAAGCTAATTAACAGGTTTTGGCCAATTTTGAACTGGACACGTGCTCCCCGAGGCTGGGGGGGGGACTCTTAAATGAATAGAAAAGTACAGAGAACGGAAAAATTGTAATAAAAGTAAAAAAAAGGAAAAAAAAAATAATAGAAATATAAGAAAAGGAAATAGTAAGACAAACTGGCAGGCAGACCCTCAGAAAAGAAAATATCTTAGCCTGTGCAAGACACCGGAGTGAGACAGTGCTAACATGAGTGCCCCACCACAAGACAATGCGAATAACGCCAACCCCCTTCAACCACCAGGACATCCTCAACTTCCAGCACAACTAAACAACAGTATTCATTCTTCACTTACCTCTTTACCACCGTTTAGCCAGCTGATTGACCCAGCCACAGCTGCGCCAAGGTGGCGACTATGGATAAATCGCTTAGAAAACTATTTTTGTGCCACCCGAGAGACGGATGGAGCAGTGCGCAGGTCTGTGATGCTTTTGATGGGTGGAGATGAGTTACAGGAGCTTTTTGATTCTCTCCCTGATACAGGGGATAAATCTGATTTTGACGCAGCGGTCACTGCTTTAAATAGGCATTTTGATCCTCAACTTAACTCTGATTATGAACGTTTCAAGCTCAGACAGGCGCAACAGACAGAGGTAGAATCAATGGATATGTTTTATGCCAGGTTGAGAAAACTGGTGAGCTCGTGCACGGGTCTCAACCAACAAGAAGAGATTCGAGCGCAGATCATTCAAGGATGTCGGTCGAATGCTTTGAGAAAACTCATTCTTCGGCAACAGGGAATGTCCCTTGATGACATTCTGATTCTGGCGAGGTCGCATGAGCTGTCAGCGGTACGAGCAGATGCTATGGCGGCAGTGAGAGGTCAGTCAATGGCTGCAGCGTCGTCGACTCGTGTGGTTCAAGTCAAGGAGGAACAAGTGGATGCCGTCCAGACACGCCCGGCAACGCCTCGTAGGCTGAACCTCGCTAAACCTAGTGAGAGGGCCTGCGGAAGCTGTGGCTATGAACATCGATTGAATGCGGGATGCCCTGCAAAAGGGCAATCGTGTAATCGCTGTGGTAAGCCGAACCATTTTGCGAAAATGTGCAGGTCCAGGAGAAACAAGCCGGGTGAACAAAAAGGACGAGAAACAAATGTAAAGGCTGTGTCCAAAGGGGCGGAGGAAGGAAGGGAGCAGGCGACAGCGAGTGGTCCGGTGTTTGAGGAAGATGAAGATGAAGACATTTTTGTAATATCTTTCACAGGAGGAAAACCAGGGAAAAGGAGGCAGCCGCCCATGAGTGATGTCTACGTCAATGGCACGCGGGTTTCTGTACTCATCGACACTGGAGCGTCTGTCAATGTCATGGACGAAACCCTTTTCAAAAAGTTAGTACCTGCCCCGCCACTTATGTCAACAGCTACTAAAATATATAATTATGGGGGTAGAGAGCCCCTTCCCCTCAAAGGAACTGTGGAAGTGGCCGTAAGCAGTGGAGACAGATCAGCAGAGGCCAAGTTCTATGTCGTAGCCGGGGATCGTGGCACTTTGTTAGGGTGTCACACGGCTGAAGAGTTAGAGCTGGTATTCTTTGCGCGTCAAATATATGACACTCACGTGGAACGCCTCCTCCACGAATTCGCGCAGTTGTTTGAGGGTTTAGGACGTCTGAAAGGAAAACGCATCAAGTTGCACGTAGACCACAATGTGACACCTGTGGCTCTACGACACCGTCGGGTGCCCTTTCATCTGCGGCCGGTTGTTGAACAAGAGTTGCGGTCGTTGGAAGAACAAGGAGTCATCGAAAAAGTGGATGGGCCTACGCCCTGGGTATCACCGTTGGTAATCGCACCGAAACCGAAACAGCCAGGAGCGATTCGTCTGTGTGTTGACATGCGCCTACCAAACAAGGCTATCAAAAGAGAGAGGCACATAACTCCCACCATGGATGACATTATTGCGGATCTGAATGGAGCCCAGTGGTTCTCCAAGTTGGATCTCAATGCGGGGTATCATCAGCTGGAGCTGGACCCTGAAAGTAGGAACATTACCACTTTCTCGACACATGTGGGGCTAAGACGGTACAAGAGACTGAGTTTTGGAGTGTCGTCAGCTGCTGAAGTATTTCAGAATGCGATTCGAGAAACGTTGTCCGGATTGCCAGGGGTAATTAACCTAAGTGATGATATCCTGATATACTCCAAGACGAGAGAAGAGCATCATCGTCATTTAAGGTCAACGTTGAATCGACTGATGGAAGCTGGGCTAACCCTTCATAAGAAGAAATGTGCGTTCTATCAAAACTCGGTAGAGTTTTTCGGATATGTCTTTTCAAAAGATGGTCTGCAAGTAGACCCACGGAAAGCGGAAGCGATCCGTCAAGCCCCTGTTCCGCAAAATCCAACGGAAGTTCGCAGTTTTCTAGGGATGGCCACATATTGCGGCAGGTTTATACCACAACTTGCCACCATGTCTGAACCTCTTCGACGACTAACTAAAGGGCAACATCGGTGGGACTGGACTCCGGATGCACAACAAGCGTTTGTGGATATAAAAAATGCGTTGCTGGATAAAGCGACTATGGCTTACTTCAACCCCGGTAGGAAAACTGAAGTGGTGGTGGATGCGAGCCCCGTTGGGCTTGGAGCCGTGCTCTTACAAGAACAGAGGCATCAAGAGTGGGTCCCTGTTGCCTACGCTAGTAGAGCACTGTCAACGGTTGAAACCCGGTATGCGCAAATCGAGCGTGAAGCTCTAGCCATTCGTTGGGCGTGCCGCCATTTCCACCTATATTTGTATGGGCACGAGTTTCAAGTTGTGACTGACCACAAGCCGTTAGTCCCTTTGTTTGCGGGGAGTGCACGTTTGGCGCCTCCGAGAATTGAACGATGGGCTGTTCTACTTCAACCTTATAGGTTCACGGTTGTATATCGGCCTGGTGCGAATAATCCTGCAGATTATCTGTCTCGACACCCTCCTCCAAAGCGGTGTGATGGTCCTCAAGAACAAGATGAAGAAAACACTGAACTCTTTGTTAGCATGGTTGTGCAGTCGGCATGCCCTAATGCACTTCTCGTAACTGACATTGTGAACGCTACCCAGGAAGGATGTTTCCGAGCCAACAAGTATCGTGCAAACTAGACCTGGTTGTGCTTTTGAACACAGGAGTGGTAACGCCAGAAGTGCGAGATATGACTTGCGCCCTAACCCTGTACCGAATAGTCAGCTGAGGGATTTTGTTTGTTGAACAGGGTGAAATGATCTCCAGCTGTCTAATTTGGACTTTGTGAGTGACTTGAAGGTTCAGGGTGCTAAGGAACGAATTTGTAGTGTTCTCCGTTATTGACTATTCGTGTTTATGCATTTAATTTGTTATTGAGGGTTGTTCCGTATTGAAAATGTTTTCACCTTTTGTTTAAGTTCAGTTTGGTTATCTATGTCCAGGTGGAGTAAAACATGGGAGGGATGTAAAGAGTAAACGGAGAGCCACTCGGGCTCTCCGTGTTTAAGTAACGTGCTCAGCGTGTCCGGGAGGGGCACGGAGCACCAAGCTATAAATAAAGGACGGAACTGTGGTGACGCAGTTCCGAGTGTGGTAGCACCCATATCAGTCTGTGCGTGGTCATTCCATATCCACGTGCCACATTTACAGCTCCCATTATCAGATTCCGCCAATAAGAACGCGGAAGGAAGCGGCTCGCCATGGCTCTGCTCTTGTAATAAGCTTTTTTCCACTCGGATGCTCGTCTGTCTGCCTTGGCGCAACCGCAGGGCAGATAAGGGCAACTGGGCGGATGATAGAAGCAGCATGCTCCTTCTAGATAAGGTAATTAAGTGGCAGACAGGTGTGGTAAAGGGCCTGGAAGAGCTTCTGTCTAGCGATTGTGGGTATTTTTCTGTGAGATGTTTTGAACACAGGGCCTACTCTACAGTGGGCCCAGGTGTTGTGTAACAGCAATACCCAAGAAAGAAAAGCTGGGAGGCTTGATGTGAAGCAATTTAAATATAACGATTGATAAGAGTGAAATGAAGGAAGGAAAGATAGGGAAGGGGCCCTGAATCGCAGATAATATGCCTACAGCTGCTGTTCTCAATATTTTGACTTCTGTAGATCCCCAATTAATCAGCAATAGAAGCACACCTAAGCAATTTGTACGATTCAAACAACCACAAAACAATACACAAAAATACAGCAACAAGCAATCATCAAACAACTATAGAATTTATGAAATATTGTATTTAAGCTACAATAAAACAACACAAAATTGAAAGTTTAATAAGAAGTTTAATTTTCAAATTTGTTTTTTATTTCTAAAATATGAAGCAATACGTTAGACTCTAGCCTCTGACTTTGTCTTTTTTTTATCCCGTTTTGACTGTAAATACTCTTTTTGTCTGCTCATACCAGTGCTTCAACTGAGGCCACTACTCATCCTTACTAGAGTATGTAGGCTGTATTGCTCTGTTCCCACAAATCTTGCTAAGTATATCATCTTAAGGTCCTATTCACAAACTGTATTTTGTAGTGTGTTTAATAGTACTACCCTGGTAATAAAATAAAATGCTATTCACTAACCTCCGTGTAGAGTTCTCCACCTTTCCTACCTTTTCTGTGCTGAGGACTATGCCCGATTGCAGAGATCTCCACACATCTACACCTATGTTTTAGTAGTAAATGTAGATAGGACTGGACATTAGAGAATATTTACTACTAACTGCTAGGGGATAAAGGAGAGGTGATGGTGAATTTAAGGAGGTTTAAGGAGTCATTTTGGAAGGGGCATACACCCACCCTCAAAAGAGTAAGCCCATTGCTATTTACAATCCACTTCTATAGTTACTACAATAAAAAAAAAAAAAAAAAAAGAGTTGTAAATGTACTCCAGCTTAGACCTGGAGTAATCCCAGTACCACACATGGTCAGCCACTGGTACTGTAATACCCTCCCATTGAAAGTACTTGAGGTAGGGACTCCATGGGAAAATTATTTTCAAGTAAATAAATACATCAATGTATTTTTACTGTATATATACAATACTTCCCTCGGTCTCTGGTGATCGACACTCACCACTCCCAATGTTCTTGTCTCTCCCTGATCCTTCTATTGCTCAGGTGGTTCCCCAATTCAAATGCAAGGCTGAATTAGCAATTTAATTTTAGTTGTACCCAATTACATCAAACTGTTTTTAGCACTTCTGATGTCCCATGAATCTACTAGCAGAGTAAAAGACTTGCTAGCTAATAGTTAACGGTTATGCTGATTAATGTCAAGTCGTCGATAATTACAAGCTGCCCTGCTTATAAAAAGGCAAAAGGTAAAAGTGCTGCAGTTCGACTGGATGTCGAGCTCAGCCAAAGAGCCCATGCTTACAGGGTAAGGAAATATCTTGATCCACTTCATCCAGCGTGCAGAAATACTTTTCCTCATCCTCGGCCTCCCATCCCTTCAGGTTCCCTGCGAAAGGCAGGCGTAGATGCTCAGTTCAGGTTGTTCAACCTGGATTAATATGCCATCTGAGCGAATGTAATTAGTCTCAAACAGAAAAATCTATTTTTTTGTAATATTCCTGCTTGTTTCTCAGGATCTCACTGCTAAACAATGATAATATTAGCGTCTAGAGAAAACGTTTGGGTTAAAGTGTGCTACACAAGAGTGGTCTAGTAGCAGTCTAAGGGGTAGTGTACGTGGTTATAGTGGCACATTTTGAAAGCAGATAAGGACTCATAGAACCAAGCAACCCGTATCCTAACTATTCCAGGTGCACACACCTACATGATCTCCAGCCTTACCCATGCTTACCCAATACTGTTGCCACCATGTGTCTGTCACAGGCCTTTTTAGATTCAATATCATATGTAGGTGTGCTATTTTGTACTAGATTAGACTTGTGAATGTCAGGCAATTGCGCCACCTCTTTAGTGACAGGTGCCATCACAGCAAGTCACAGTAATATCAGCTTGCGCATTTCTCATCGTTTTGCAGTATCCCGAGGCTACCCAATGTGTGGAGGTTGCTAAGCAACGTATCAAACAAGAGTTAACATTGTGTGCTACTCACAGCTTTGCTGCAATATATTCTCAACACAACTATGGGTGCTGCGCCTGGAACATTTTTGTTGGAAGCGATTTGCAATGCTTTATGAATTAGCGTGGTTGGTTATGAAAGCTTACACCTGGCCCTGGTATGTAAAGTAAACATATTTAAAAGATTCCCAAGACATATAGCTAAAAATGTACTCAGCATAGTAGGCACTTAATAAAACATCTTTAAATATTTTTTTTAGTATGGAAAAAGGTATTTCTCCACTTTCTATGATGGAAATGAAGTATGATTATCAGAAGCTTTGAAAATGTTCTGGCCGCACAGAAACTCCCACTTTTACCAGCACTGTGCAGTTTGGGTCAGATAAAGCTATATTCAAGATGTTGAAACAAGCAACAGCATTGCATGTTTATATAATTTTGTACATCTGGCTTGTTCTCCCTCCAACTTAGTTAGGTCGAGAGGCTTTTCTGCATTTTTTAGGCAGATGCTCCTGCCATGTCTGATGCCTACGCAGTGCAGGTGGTGTGTCACTCCCATTGGTATGATGACTGCCACTAATACATGGAGACATTCTTGACTCACTCCTCACCTCAGAGAAGTTCTCAGATGCCTGGAAACACACAATGATCAATGCATTGCTAATGAAACCCTTGGCAGACCCTAATATACTAGCAAATTACTGTCTGACCTCCTTTCTATCCTACCTGGCTAAAGTCATGGAAAAAGCCATAAACAGCAACTACCTCACTATCTCAACACACTCCAGCTTTTAGACACCACACAATCAGGTTTCCAGCCCAGTCACATCACCAGGATTATTTCCCGCATTCCAGCAACAGAAGACATGAGGCTGATCCTCAACCATTGAGACACAGCGGCCCATTTACTGCTTGAACTTTCTGTATCATTTGACATGGTCTCACACTCCATCCTTATCAGAAGATAACATGTAACAGGCATCCTTTGACCCACCCTCAACTGGATTCTCTCCTTCTCACAGCAAGAACACAAAGAATCAGTCTGCCAACCTATACATCAGAGACCAGGAACCATATATGTTGTGTTTCCCAAAGATCATCTCTCAGTCCAACGTTATTCAACCTATACATGATCCCTCTGGCTGGCCTACTCAGATCACACAACCTCAACGTACTCTGCTATGCAGACTACACCCACCTGATACTCTCCCTGTCAGACAAAAACCTTGCTAACAAAATCAGTTTAGCTGCATGCATGACCGCTGCAAATCCAACTGCCTCAAACCCAACACATACAAAACTGAAGTAGTGATCAGAAGGAAAGCCTCTGCTTTGCACTCCACCTGGTGGCCAACTGACCTTGACCCATCAACCACCCTCACTACCCATGCCAGAAATCTTGTATTCATCCTGGATGACAAACCTGACATGAAAGCCCAAGCAAACCCAGTAACCTTCACTTGCTTCCACATTCCTAGGATTCTCTAACAGATCTTCAAATGGCTATCAGAGAGCAGCACAAAAATGGTTACACAGGCCCATATTACAAGCAGACTTGTCTAGAGAAACACGATCTACGTAGAGATCTCAAAGTAGCTCTTGAACTGGCTCCAAACCATTCATAATGCTGCAACAAGACTCATCCTCACCGTATCTCGCTGCCCACACATTACTCCACATCTCAGAGAACTTCACTAGGCCCCCAATCTACACATGCACCCAGTTCAAAATGCTTACACGCATATATAAGGCAGTACACAAGACTTCCCAGGCACCTCAGCTCAACCAGATTGCACTGACAGGTTGCACCTTCTCCTACATTGCCCCTAAAGCATGGACCAACTTCCCTCACTACATCAGAGCCACCTAGTTGCTTCTCGAGTTCTGCAAGAAGTTGAAGGACTGGCTTCTCGACTAACTACCCCTAGGAGATAGCTGCCTAGCCCATATGCAAAGCTACTGGATACTCTCACCGGTGATTAGCACGCTATACAAATAAACATGAAATAACATTACATAAAATAACACAGCATAGCAAACATATCATAGCAACAGATGGGCATGGAACACACCATGAAAATGAGTTCTCTTAAGTAGGCCCTATTAATGGTTTGGGGAGCTCCTCCTCTGCCAGGCACACATTCTCACCCACGGTAGGGGTATTGCTAAGTCAGTGTTAAATATTGCAGCAGGTAATCATTATCATGCCCCACTTTGATGGCAGCCTCCATCAATGAACCCACTCATTGGCAGTCCTACTAGTTGTAGAATTTGTCAGGCGGTAACACGTTTGGGCACTTCAGGGGTCTGCTATCTCCACATGTGCATCTCTTATTGAGAGGAAAGTTGCTGGCATAGGCAGCAGCAGCTGAGCGACTCAGCTGAGTCCAGGCACTCCATCTATGCCCCTTTCCTACCTTCCTGCAGGCAATGCTTATGAATCTGGTGCACCACAGGAACATGGAGTCTCTCTCCATCTTTTCCGTGCCTTTCCAGCCTGAGGGAAGGGCAGCTCCTCCTTTTCCCACACCCATAAAAGAGTCACTAATTTGGGCAGGAGCAGTACAACCTGGAGAGAAGATTGACTCCAGTGGCACCAACAAAATCCAACTATATTCTCGAGGGAGAAGGGCAAAACTTGATAAATTACTCTTACCACTCTTCATCTCACAAACAAAAACCAAGTGGGTAGACTTAGGTAGTACGTATATTTATATCACTTAAAAGACATGCTACACCAGTTCAGCTTACATAAACTTAACATGATGTACCCATTGAAGAATTCATAGATATACTTCATAGCCGGAAAATGAGGCTAACATGCAGTGCAAACAAACCTCCTGCCTTCATCCTCAGGCGAGAATATAAATTTGGACAGGTTCACCATAAGCCAACATGGAGGAACAATGGCTTGCAACATTAGCCGGCTCCTTGAGGCAACCTTCCTAAAGTTCTGATTAGGATAAGCGTGACTTGAGTGCTTCGGGCTCTCAAACTTATTCCTATGCCAGTGGCTGTCATCTGTAAAGCACTGAATTGCTACCTTATACTGACATGCTATTGTAAGACCTCGACAGGTCCAGCTTTTGGCATGGGCACGCTGGGCCCAGGGTGCCAATCTTGAGAGAAGCCCGAGGAACTGTGATCATTAATTTCCTGCAGAGATCAGCGTCCCTCTTACTTGACTCAAATGATTCAGACTAATCTGTTCTTAATCTTTTTTCTTCTTCTTGCTACAGGTACCGATTTACATCTGACTAACCCCCTTTCTTCCCCTTCTATCTCCTTTTCACCCTCCTGCCGAACACACACCAACACTGCCATTTACACCACCAACTGCTTGGCACTAGTGATATCGAGTTATGCTGTGGGTGAATCAGAATATTTGGGGGAGGTGCAGAGAAGTTTGTGCTTATAGGCTAGTCACTGTTTTGATGTGTGACTGACCTGTGACAATAAAATGAAACTCTTTCTGCTTCATTTTATTCACCAGCTGCCGCAAGGGCGACATATTTCTTTCCGCTTAGGGCGCTATTGACTCAATGGCTGGCTTTGTATCTCGTTAATGTCATTAGTCACCTTAATGAATTGGTGGCTCAGATTTGCTATTGATAGAACTCTACTGTTTTCACATTGTGTTGGAACTTATGATTCTTAATTTCATTGACTGTCAGAAACACTTTCCACAAATTAAAAACGAAGCTTTCCAATGTGGGGTCGACATGTTTCAGCCCCATACCTTGTTCAAGCAGTATCCTGATCAGCACCTTGTGATTTCCCCTATAAAATCCCAATCCCAATCATAAAGGGCTTCACAATCTACATCTCTTACATAGATCAGGTAAGAGAGCAAAATGAAATTACTTTTCTCGACTTTGGTGTAGCCTGAAAATCCGTAAAAAAAAAAAATCGGAAACGACTATTCTGTGTTCATTAAAACATAACCTGGTGTTTTTATGTGACCCACAGAATCCAGGTCGCAAAATATGGGCACTCTTTGATAAATTGGCATATAATCTACCAACTCGATCATCTAGTAGTAGATGAATTAACAAAGGTGCTACGATACACTTGTTGACTTTGTAATAGTGGTGGCACATCACTTTAGTCACCAGCTTTGATGGTACATAAACGAACTGGTATTGTTAATACAATGGGACAATCATGTCCTAGAACTTGTGGTAAACATTCTTACTTATTTGATTGGCACAGAAACACCCTCAGTAACCCATGCTCCTAAGTGGCTAAAAGGCAACACTCTGAGCTTTACAATATTAACAATAACAAGCATAAATAAGAGAGGAAATTCTGGTGGGAGAACCAGCTGATAAAATAAGTGTACTGACACTTTTATTTTGAAGCAGAGGAACAGCAACTAAAAGAGTAAATCTGATGAAATTATTAACTACTACAGCAATTCTGTGGATAACATTTATTACCACAATAATCCTGGTATCCAAATTAACTGATAGTACTTCAGGATGACAGGTTTCCTCACATAGAAATTTTATTGCATGTTATCTGGCATAGTAATTTACGCCGAAGAGTTCTTCTGCACAGCATGAAATATTCGTAGGCAACGTTATATGTTTGGTATTACTTAATCCCAGAAGCATTGACAGCACGGTTCAGTTCACATAAATATGGTACACACATTCTTGCATCTGTTTATATTGACAGTGTATTCTGACTGTAATTTCTCAGGTACAGAATTCTGAAGCGTTCTTATTTCTGAAAGTGAAACAGAAACCAAATATGAATTCAATTGATCAGTTCATTGCAGCTTTGGCAAGGAATTTGGAAGCAAATGTCTCAGTTGGTGCATTATGAGACACAACTGTCTTACTAGTTTCATGTGTGGCATTTGTTCTCATGCATTAACAGTGTGGGAAGTAGGAAACAGGTACCAGCTTTCAAGGAGACATCCCAGGTCTGGAAAACCTAATTACATTTGAAATGGAAAGACTGAGGTCCATGGCCGCTGTTCGAAAATCCAACATGTTTCAGCAATGTACAATAGAATATACTCCTTCTTCAGGCAGTGCAATCTTCAGAATTTATTATTGCACAGTTTTATTGTTGTACATTCACACTGCAGAATAACTAACTTTATCTTAATATGGGTCAGTAGCTGCTTGAGTTAAAGGTCTACAGTGCACATTGCATATAAAATAGTAATTCAAGAAATGTAATATTTGAATATGCAGACCTGTAATTAACAACAAATATCTGTCAGGAAGCACCTTGTCGGAGTTTTGATTTGATATATCAGCTGATTAAGTATGTTTTTATGTGGCAATCGCTGCAGCCCAATTTATTCAAATTCCTGTTCAGTCTTACTAAATAGTGCCTGTGCTCATTAGTCATATGCATGTGAATGTACACGTCTGTGTGTAACTTGTAACACAAGAAGGAAGTCCTTTGTCTGTTGGTACTCCCAGGACTCTGAGTAAGACACACCATACAGACTTATTTACAGGTCTGAACACAAAGCAACAACAGCTATAAAAAACAAAGTTTGGTAAACTCACATTAGCAGCTTTGTCCAGTTATAATGTAGCTGATTAACGATGGTGAATTGCAATGCCAAATTGTAACCTTGGCATTAATAGTGTAGTAAAATCAGGCTTTTCAAATTCCCTTCCTTACAAAATAGCTTACAATGTTAAGTAGTTTAACAAATGGTCCTCTTTCTGTGTTTGTGATATCTGCTTCACTTGGGGAGGATGTGAATTGTATTCTCATCTCCCCATCAATGTGCTGTATGATTGTGAGTAGTAAGTGTGCACTTACCTGTGCATACGCTTGCTGTGATGACACAGTGGTAATCGACATTCTGCCCTTGATATTGTTGCAGGCTGATAATTTGTCCCACAACATAGTGACATATAAACTTCATGTTTTACTGACCGTATCGTTTTCTTGCTTACAACATTCCTGTCTTCTATTTTACCTAGGAGTGTGCAGGGGAGCCGCTTTTCTCTCTTTTCTGTGCTATCAAGCAGCAGATGGAAAAAGGTCCCATTGACTCAATCACAGGAGAGGCACGTTACTCACTGAGTGAGGACAAACTCATCAGGCAGCAGATAGACTACAAGACACTGGTGAGTAAAGGCCAAGGAAAGTAAAAATAAGGATTATCTGGTCTTCAAAAGCACAGTGAAGTGAGCATTGTTTCTGATGTGTGATTAAGCCCTAATTTTCTGCCCTACGTTGATAATCACAAAAATGTTGGTCAATTGAATCAATGTCGAATTCCATAGAGTTCAGGCTAGCACCATGTAACCTTCCCAGCTTTTTTGCGACCAACCAATCCAACATTTGGGCAGAGAAAGAAAGTTGAGTAAAATCTCAGAAACCAAATGTTCCAATAATAGAAGTGATTTAACCATTTTAACAAGTGAATCACCACTCCTTTCCTAAAGTAAAAAGTCAACTCTGCCAACATAGACAGGATGTATTGTGGAATACACAATTGTCAACTTGAATTTTGTTAAAGGTTCACTTCCTTCTTAATGCATACAGTAACATATATCCATCTGTCCTACACAGATGGATTAAACATGTCACACAGCATGTCCTGCAAATGAAAGGTCGGATGAATACCTCCATACTTTCTTTGTACAAGTCAGACTAAGCAAGCAAACATCCTCGTCCCAACACACACTCCACAAAAGCAGAGATTCTTAACCAAATCCTTGGATAATCTCAGTCATACCGCACTGTTGACTCTCTACTTTTGGAAATTGTATATACTTGGAATTACATATACCCTCCTAGTCATGGGAGTCAGGTTCATAAAGGTATTTGTTGGTGGCAGGATATAAGAGCAATTTCAGTATAAATATAACTAATAGGCTGACCAGCCAAGGGAGACTCTAAACTTGGTGTCCAGTCGTGGGTACCATGAACTCTTTGCCCAAATTCCCTAAACACCCCTGGGCAAGTTGGGGCCTGCACCACACTTGTCATTCCACACAGAATGCTTTTGGGCAACTCCCCCCTATCCACATCCACCTTCATTTTTGACCCTCAGTTTCCATCTGACTTCAACTTAGGGCACTCACAAACTCCACATCCCTCCATGTAAAATTAACATCTTGCCAAGTTGCACAACTGTTTTCTATTGGCTCGTTTTACTTCCAGGAGAAGGTCCAACCAGTCACAGCTTAGGAGGTTTTTAACCACTGCTCCTGAAGTGAGCTTCCATGGATTTATGGAAGGGGCTGACGTGTTGACCAACTGGATGCTGTCATATGATTGGGTCAATCCATTTTCATGGGGAAAACACAGTGACAAGATTATGCTATTTGAGGTAAGGGGGAAAAAAAGCTCCCCCACCCTTCCTCTAACCCGATAAGCCAGAAAGGTGGAGCAAAGGATATAAAGTTCACTCTAAAGAGTGAGATGTGTAGGAAGAGCAATAGGGAGAGGAGATGAGAGAGAAGATCAAGTAGAAAGGAGCCATGAGAAAGTAATCGGCCACAGTGGCTAGAAAAGAGAGAATTGGAGACCGAGATTCAGTGACCAAGGTAGAGGGACAGTAATAGAGGGATAAAGTGAGTGAGACAGTGCATGAGGAACTTGTTAATATATTGACTTCAAGAAACATCACTCTCTTTCGTTGTTATTTGATGTTAATCAGCTGTCCATCTGACATCTCAAGAGCAGCCAGATGAATTCTGACTCAGAAATTAACAGATTTAGTAAGACGGGCTTTTAAGACTCAAATGAAAAGGACATTGAAAGCGTCTTCCTGGAAGAACATGAAATATTTCATATTTAAGAAAATTCTACTTTGGAGGCTTTGATAAGAAGGAACCGGTGGGGGCGGGGTGGGTAGCGTGGGGGTTAAGAGAGGAAGACAAAGAAAGCAAGAGAGTGCATGTGTTTGTGTGTGTGAGTGTGAGAGAGACAAATCAGTCTTGCCCTTCATTATCCTCTGTAACAGAGAGTGGTAGGAGGACATTCCCATAACTCTTACTTGCAAACCTTTCCTTTGCATATTATAGCGTATTCTTCTTATTTTGCTATACCACTACACATATTTGGTATGAAAACCCTATGAAGCTCCATTCTGCAATGAGAATGTGCAAATTGACATCATCTACATTCCTTGAACATAATACTATGCTGTTGAAAAGTGTACCATGCACTCTCTTAAATATAATGCCCAGTAGAGAAGCTTATAATGCACGTTCTTAAACATAACGCCCTATTGAGAATTGTACATTGTGCTCTTTTAAACATAATGCCCTGTTGAGAAGTGTACTCTTAAACACAATGCCATGTTGAGAAGTGCACCCTGTACTCTCTCAAATACAATGCTCCGTTGAGAAGTGTTCTGTACTGACAAATACATGTTTGGCTCTGTTGACAATGTCAGGAGTGCCCCATAAAATTGTGGAAACCCTGCAGGGTTTCTATAATATTTCTGTCCTAGGAAGGATGAAACATCCAATTAATAACCCCATGATAGTTACTTCTCACTTACAAGGGCTCCTCCGAAAACAGATTTTTAAATAATAGAATGATTTCCTAGAGGAAAAATGGACCCAGTTGCAAAAAATATGGATTAACTGTCTTACAACAACTTGGTGCAGCAACACTATTTTCATCTTGGGATCAGTACCTTGCACAATGTGCATCCCCTTTTGGTAATGAAAGAACAATGTCTCTGAACTACAAGTACGCTGGTGGAATTACGCTAGTATCAATAGGCAACTCCACCCTGAGCAGTGCAGCGTGTGCATCAGGACAGTTTCGCAGATCTTGGATGGTGGAAGCCTCGGGATCCTCAATTGAGAAGCTGACGACAGCCTAACACACACTGACGAGGCACCACATCATCTGCAGCAACAACGGATCCCAGCAGCTATTTGTTTTTGGTTATTTAGCTAGTTTTTTTGTGGGTCTTAACCCCACAGTACCCATCCACTCATTTTTTGTTTCTTGTTGCCTCTGTTCGCCTTTTGTTTTCAGATTGGGATTCTCAAGTTTTTTCAACAGTCTACTTTTTGAATGGATTATTTGTTTTTATGCTTGTATGCAGGGTTGGGGAAGGGGGGACGGAACCGATGAGCCTGGGAGTTGGAGAGAGAGCAAAATGGCAAGGTGAGAAGTAGTAGTTTGAAGGGTGAAGCAGCATACAGGATAGAGTGGGAAGGAACAAAAAAACACGTACACTCCTATTAATTGGTAAAAACCAAGAAAAACACAGTTTCATCAAAATAATTAGGAGGGAAATCGTCCAATCAAAAGCATAGTAAACGAACTGTTCTTCAGGTAAGTGAGAAAAAACACAGGAAAAGGAAAAAATGCAATTGAATAAGACACAAACAAATGAGATTAAAAAGTAATCCAACCAACGATAAGAAATGGGCTGTCCCAAAAATCTGTAATTATTGGTGTTGTTTACAATAGGTGGTTCACCAATAGACAGCTGCCTATAAGGATAAGAAGTCCTAAAGATTTTACAAAGTTTATGGGATTTCTTTTTTTTAATTTTTATTCTGTCTCTTTGCTTTGTTAGCAGTTGCAGTTGGCATATTAGTAAGATTTTATTAAGATTTTCTCATCTACCAATGTCAAACTAGAAAATGAACAAGTCTACTGTAGTATCTCCTGCAACAAGCTGGGTCAGCCGGCATTCAAGCAAAGGGCACCGACTTGCTCTTCAAGGATAAGACCTTCGATGTTGCTGTCTATTTCCTGAGTCTATATCTCTCCTTCGAGATGCCCTCCACCGGATCACAATCTTCCTGTTGTTCCCAGTGTAATAGCCTTATAAGCCAGCAAAGGTTCCCGCTGACATCTTACCCTGAATTCTATAAAAATTGCTTCAGCCAATCTCACGGGCTAACATCAGCTGAGATTTAGCAGAGAGAGGAAGCTGCTAATGAGTTCTGAATAGGATCCTGCGAGGCCGCTCTCTTCAGGGGATTATGGCGCAGATTGATTCCTGACAGCCGGCGTGACTCCGGCTCTTGGCTTTGATGGCCCGTTGTTATTGCCCTTGCCTGTGTTTTAGAGTTATTTTCATCTCCCTTTTTTGCTGCTGTTCACTGCAGTAAACAGAAGTCAACTTTGGACAAGTGTGAGCCAGGGAGTGGTTTTACATAACATTGATTGTGAGGAACACCTCTTCAGGTGTCTGCCTTAGCCCTGTCTGCCCTTCAAATGCATCTGGCCTATTGAATTAATCTGGTTTCCGTATAGGTCAGTGTTCCTCTGCTTTATTCCCATCCCTTGTTGCTAGGACAAATCATCTCCACGACCCGTGCAAGGCACCAGGCGGAGGAGTCGCCACTGCTGGAAAGCCTGGAGTGAAGCCACCGGGACACCATCGGATTGCAGATTAACATCCCCTTATCCATCAGGACTGCTCCAATGTCGGTCCGAGTCAGGAAACAGTTGAAGACTCACCTGTTTAACAAACACTACTTCACAATGTTTTAACCATTTATAACCTAGCTACCTGTTCTATCGCTCGACTACTTTATGGTTGTCATTGACCCTGAACAGCCTTTTGGCGAAATTCGAGCTATAGACATACCATAACCACATATACATACAAGTGCCTTTCTTTGTGGGAAAGGGTATGTGTTTTATTTCCAGGGTTCCTGGGATGAAGGTTTTCTCCATGGAAACAATTCTCTGGCAGCCTTTGAGCCCCAGCAACTTCTCTTTTTTGCAGCCACCTGCAATGGGTTTCCCGGCGCTATGCCTCCACATGAACTTTCTCAGAGAATGATGGGGTCCTATATTCAAAACAGCCAGGTTTTTAGTTGCTTTCGAAACATAGAAAGAGAATGGCACGATCTTCCCGTCTGGATATGAAAACTGCAGCCCTTCACTTTCATCTCACCCACCATCTATTTGTCCCTTCGCCCTGTTGCTGGCTTCCCAATCCCTTAAACCCAAAGGACGATGCCCCTCCATTTTCAATAAATATGCTGATGCCCATCACAGTTTCAAGGCTATTTGTTGAACAGCATCCATTTGTCGGGAGTGGAGAGACTATCACATAAAGTGTACAGACGCAGCCATTAAAATCTGTAAAATGTGATTTCTGGGTCTGGCAAATCTAAAAATATCTGGCGGCATGTTTCACTTCTTATGAGATCTGATTGGCTATGGGCAATTTGCAGTATGCATTTCCAAAAGCAAAGAGTCAAAATAAATGGGACCAGCAAATGAAACAATTCAATTCAGAGGATGTTACAGCGTCTTAAGTCTGTTTCGCTGCTATTAAGGAAGCGCTTATTAGAACACTAAAGGCGAATGACCGTGAAATGAGAAATAAATGAGTATCTAGAGAAATCCTATTCCTGGTGCCCGACATGGGCACCGCGTGGACTCTGCGCATTACACGGAGATGGAGGCGATCTTCCTCAGGTCCGCTGGAGGTCAGCGAGATGGCAGGTCGGATGATGGCCGCTCGAGCAGGGGGCATTTGAAGGGTAGGATTGGTACGTGCTCCAGATATACAGGACTAAGACATTCAGCCTTTCACACCTTAGAGATGGCATGTATAATTCTCTTTGTCAAAATCAGTGCATATTATTAACCCAGAAGCTTTAGCACACATAGGTAGATGGGAAATGGGAACCGGTGAAGTGCAGCGTGTTTTTCAATACCGCGCTAAAAACCATACTTTTAACATTGTTGGTGTCAAATTCCTCAAATGGTACAAATGAAGACTTAAGCCTGTGTCCTGTCATAGAGTTTTATGGGACGGTGTAGGAGGAGGGTGTGGGGGCGGGGCTCCACGTCTGTAGTTAAGGATGTGACGATCAACAGAACTAGCATAACCTGATGCTCGGAAGCAGAGGGCAAGCAGGTTGAAGAAAATGTTTTCTACTTCAAGAACATGACAGTGAGACCCTATGTTCTGACATGCACTTTTGGCCAGTGGGCACTTTGATGCTTCTCATTATTAACACACATACACACACATACACCCACACACACCTCTCAATCACACAGACATGCCATGTGATACATACACATTGAAGAAGTAGCGAGGGCCGTTTCCTCCTCCAGCCACGTCTTTGCCACAAATACGATCTGCCACATGGTGGTGCTCACATGACCCCAGCAAAAAAAAAAAAAAAAAGACAGGACTTTAGAACTTCATGATCTTAGTTATTTTCATCTAACCATGTCTACGTAAAAACATGCAAGAACCCAGTTAGGGCCAATTATGAGTGCGCACACCAAGTGTACTGAAATTACCCAGCCCAGAATCCCTGCTTCTTTCTTGTATTTCTTCCTTTGTATTACACTAATATTGAGTTTGCCCAGCTTGAATGGGGGATAACACATGGCAGTTGGATTTATCAAGCCCATTCCTGCATGTTTATCACTATTCTGCTTCCGTTTCAGCAGCAGAATTTTGAGGGTGGAAACACCACAGGAGACACCAGAGACACATGCTAACCAAAGTCGTTCTCATTCACTCCTTGTCACACCTATCATTGGTTATCGGAAGAAGAGAACATCTTTTTAACAGCTCATCTCAAGGCATAAAAAGAGATATGAGGCTTCCACTAACAAAGGGTGCTACCAATATTTGCAGCAAAATTAAGACCTGCTTTTGTGTTTCTGCATGCTCTAAAAACAAGAGAGCTGACTCGAGCGACATCAGCATGCCATATACCACTTATAGATCACGATTGAATCCTCAGGTGGACTATAAAAATGTATTTCAAATGATCCCGGTAGACAGTCCATGTAGATAGCTTTTTCAATAGTGCACCATGTGCAGAGGTGTGTGACCTACGCATAGACGCCATAATAATATATTCAATGCCTGTTAGGTAGGTGGTTTTGTTGTAAATTGTGTGTAGGGTCTAGACTCTGAAAAGCGGTATTATGAGTGTTCTAACAACAACTACTATTGTTACGAAATGTCCCATAATTCCATAGCTTTGGTGGATATTACAAAGGTGCCTGACATGAGGTAAGCCAAGTTCGGATAGACATATTCCACCATTTTACACAATACTTAACTTTCAGACCAGTGATGGAATAGAGAGGATGTGGATGAAAAAATGCACTCGACTTCCACGGTATCAATGTGATACCAGGCACTGCTCCTTACCATCCACTTTTATGGTGTGAAACCTGCTTACCCCCGGATGAATCTTATTACCATTTGGAAAGGAAATATGGTATCAACCTACTGCTGTTTACTAGGGAAACCGGAGCCGGGCCAGTCAGTTAAATGTGAATGATGTCCCTTCTTTAAGGCCAAAATGGAAATACATCTTTTGAAAAACATTGTACTTCAAGTCACTTAAAGGAATCTCAATGCACTCCAGCACCACATAATTTGGGTTAAGGTCGAATTGTGTGTCTCCAGCAGAAATCCAAGCCATTTTCACTCACTTCTGTCCTGCAAAAAGGTTTCTATGAAGCCTATTAGCTACACAATATCAAGATGCTGAAAACAGTACAACGCTTGCTGGTAACATCTGGTTTGACCTACAGATTATATTAGAATCTGCAATACCCATTTAAGGCTTCCATCCTTCTTGTTTCTGAAAAGTGAGTACTAATACATTGGGTTAAAGGTGAACCTGCAATTTGCAGTGCTTATCAATAGCAAACTGTGAAATCAAGTTCTATTTAAAAAACAAGTTAATATTATTGTTTTCCTCTGCATCACAATGGTATGTCATGCACGGGCCCACCAGACATCTAGTTTGAGTTCCCACACTTCTTGACTTGAAGAGTTGGCACCAAAAAGCCATTCTCCAAGACACTTATTTGACAAGACAAATAACCCTGATAAGTATTATTTTTCAAACACACAAAGAGATTGACTTGTGGCTGAAGAGTCATTATCAGTGTCCCTCTTCAGGGGAACAAAAGATCGTTATGGTTGAAAATGAGCCATCTTTCAGTCTTAACCATGAAACTGGACACAGCTCATGTCTTCAACAGATGTGCACCATTATGGGCATGAGACTCTAGGAAAAGGTATGGTGGTGGCAGTCAGACATACAATGTATGATTCTTCAAAATGTTATCAGCTGAGCGTATTCTAGAGATGTTCTACTTCATGTGCTTCTGAAAAGGCCACCTTGCCATCTTGGCACTGTGCGGAAATTGACTCTCATTCCTCTCACATTTCACAGGTCCTAAACTGCATCAACCATGATAACGTGAACAGCCCCGAGATCCCGGTGAAGATCCTGAACTGTGACACCCTGACGCAGGTGAAGGAGAAGATACTGGATGCCCTGTTCAAGAACGTGCCATGCTCCCTCAGGCCAAAGGCAGCAGACATGGACCTAGGTACGTGAGCATACTGATGGGAAGTGACGAGTATTGCAATTGATGAATCCTCTCTAATGCACGTAGGGTAGGAGAGAAGTTCTCAATTGCAGAAAGTGGATGGTTGTCTGATCCATTGTTTTAGAATGCATTGATATCACACTTATGTTTTAAGGTTGTAGCAAAAAGGATCATGATTGAGGTAGCTTGGTGGATGGAGAAGTACATACCACTGACTCTGAATTCAACTATAGAAAAATATTTCCTAGCATCCGAGGTACATGTGTCTCACTGTCACTAGGGAACTTTATGGTACATGAGACACAGAAGGGACTGGACATTGCCCAAGACCAATAGTTGTCTTATGCACTGACTTTTTTGTCTGTTGCAGTAGACGTTCTGCAACTGAATTTATCCCTATATCAAAGTGTTCACATTGACCTAACAGCGCTTGTCAGGGCAGAGTGCTGGACAAAGATCCCAAGTGCTGGACATAACGTTCAATGACAGAAGCAAAATCTATTGTGTGTCCATGAAAAAAGGAAACAAGTAAAAATGTCAATAAATCCAAACCAGGAGAATACTGGGGAATCAAAGACTCGTTGCAATTTTGTCATCCATTTGGGCTAGAAAATAAAGACTTTTAAAACATAGGGTATAGAACATAAATGTTTGAACTATTAGCGCGTGGAGATAGTTGTCTTGGTAACAAGCCCGAGTAGCCTCAGCTTCCAAGATCTAATCAAAAGGTTGACACTCATCAACTGGCTATTGTGTCACATTTTGATAAGAGGCGCTAGGAAATCGCAGTATAGATGTATTATGTGCCGTTGTGTCCTAACATGATTGATGATGTGGTTTGATGATCTTTTGACAGCCGTGATTTACCCTTCGTGTGCTCTGAAATATTCTGTTCCTTCCAAGGCTCCACTGGTGTGTAATGATCAACAATAAATGGAGCATAAATGAAATAGTGTAATAACACCTGAGCCATCTTTAAAGCTAAAGGGCTGGACTATCGATGCTGTAAGAGAAGTGATACGAAGGCCTCATCACTGGGACACACGTACCTGCTAAGGAGATATCATCCCTTGTTTACAAAACTTGAAAAACACAAATCATATAATTGGATAAATATATGACAGTCACACTACTTTTGTGTTCTGATAATATCAACCTCATACTGCCATTTTCACACAAATCTCGCAGACTTTGCTTCTCTAGAAAACTCTGGCTTAGTTCGCCCAATCTAAGGGGGAGTAGAATGCTGGAATTACCTAATGCTGTTTACCTGCAGTTTAGGGTCACTGAAGATCTGAGGCAGGCTCTGCAAATAGAGGCCAGTTGCTTGTCTATCTTCTGTGTTGTAAAGGATAAGGTATGAGTATGGGTGCCAAAAGAGTTCCGCTACTAAAGTTAGCTACAGCAGTTAATTGCTCTTTCTCATTCTAATCTGCCTTCAGTGCTTAATTTGAGCCCCTCGTTTCAGGTGAGACCCTCCTTCACCCATTTTTGTGGACCAGTGCTTATTTTTTTCTCAACAGACTTTATCCAGAGCAAGAGGGGGAAAAACAAAAAAAGGGGAAGTGAAGATGAAAAAAAAGTAAGGACGAAAGAGAACCTGCAAGAGTGAGATAAGAAGGCAGGGAGTGTCTGGTGGTGGATTACAGAGGCACCAGGTGGATTTAAGGCAACGCATCTATGGTATTTGGCACCACAACCTTTGAAAGTGCTTTTGTGCAAAACGTTGGGCCCCAGCACTTATTCTTTTACAAACGAAGCACAGCTTCTGCATTGAGAATTAACTATGATTAATGCCCTCTGCACAGGTCTGTAACTTTTATTTATGTCACCAGAACCTCTCAATGGCATCACAAGGTCATAATACACGGTGAGCCCTTTTGTACCATCTAGAGTCTAACAAAAGTAATTGTCCTGAATGCGAACAAAATCCTAGATCAGTCTTTTTTTGGCAAATCTGCAAAATGATTTTCAGAGAGACAAGATTTCAAGTTCTCCCCAGCTCACTGTACTTGTGCCTTCTGTATACTGCTGCTCTTCATTTTCTTATATCTTGTGAAGTGCTTGTGGAAAAATACAGCAAACCGGTCCAGAGTTTCAACAATATCAGCCTCACAATAAAAACTCATTAGCCGCTCTTTCTTCCTCTTCAGCAAGTGCGCATAGACTCAAAGGTCTACATGCTTCCGCAGTAACTCTGTCAATACTCCAATACCATTGAATAGGAGCCGTTCTCCTTGAATTCAGCAGGCATGACTGTATGAAAATGGATCTCGTTTGAGTCAAGTATTATTTGTGCGGGCTTCACATAGTTTTGTTGGGATGTTGGAACTTTTATTGAGCCTCTCTAGTCTTGGCAATGACTGCTCAGAGTTTTTGATAATAAAAGCAGCGCTTTGTCTCAGCATTACTTGATGTTGTGTTTTGTGCATTTCAGTAGAACTGGAGCCCACTTATTTGGAATGTTTATAACATGGTGTACCTTTTGTGTCTTACTAGTTGAGAACACAGTTATAACACATAAATCCATTCCATGCTGTAAGTGTGGCTACATGGATACCCTTTTGCATCGGACTAACATACTTCTGGCCTCCCTGGTTGGTGGCTTGGTCACTCGTGAGAAGTAAGGGGTGGCAGTCAAAGCTTTAGGCACCAATTTTAGGCAGTTTCCTGGTCTAATGATTTGTCGCATGGTACCTCTCGCCCTTGGTTGAGCAGTCTGCATCGAGCGTCTGAAAACTATAATCATTCGATAGCGTAAGGGGTGAAAAACATGAAACAAGGAGGCGGCAATAGGTAGATTATTTTGGACAGGTACTCGGTTTACACCACATTCATTTTGTAGGATATTAAAAAGAAGCAGAAAATAATTAGTCAAGCCACACTAGCGCCCACCTCCACATTAACACACCAGTGATCTTAAAAGAACTGTGATTAACAGTGTTGGCCAATTTATAGGAAAGCGGGACATAAGATTTTTATTGCATTGGATGATGTAATTTCAACAAATCAGAGTGGCCTCATAAGAAGTATTACAGGTCATTTGACCCAGAAGATAACTGAAAAAGTGACCTTATGTGACAAAGAACCTTGTTGATGGAGAAGAAATCTTTTCTGTAAACTCAGTGCTGATGCATGATAAAAGTAATAATTTTTATATGCCTTAAGGACAAGCCTAAATCTAGTAAAAGTTCTAGTCAGAGAGGTTACATAACAGGTGGATTCAAAGCAGCCCACAGGTAATAAAAGCAGCTTCACAGGGATAGCATTCAGAATACCTAGCTACCCTTAACTCAGTCCTTTGCATCTTTCATTACCAGCGGATAATACATATGTTCCTCGCTGGGCTATCACCTGGCAGGGTAGAGTCGGCAGACCACAACAAGAAGTCCCCTTGTCAGTTTCTTCAGTGCCACCAGAGACAGAGAGGACTCCTCCTCCTGTGACTCGAGGATAGAGGCATCTGCAGGAGTGTCCCAGGGACCCCATAATAGTGCACAGTAGCAACCTGTCTGCCCTCTGTGGAACCTGTATTTTGAGCGCAGAAAAAAACCTGCTGAAAAAGTATTCTCTCTTGGCTGGCACACAACCCTTCATCCTATTCTCAGCTGTGGTCCTGGCAAGAGCAAGCATACTTAATATGTGCCTCAAGGGAGATCAGAACCAGAAGCACTTCATCACTGAGATTTCATCAGATTCGAAGAACCTTAGATCGGTTAATGCAGCATAGCTCGGATTAGTTCTTTGCAGTGGTGGTTTGTGTTTTCCTTTCTTACCCTAAGAAGTGCTTTGACCGAATCGAGCTGTGATAGGTTTATGTGTATGCTTTTGTGCGTATGCCTTTATGTAAAGTGTAAAATCTCATCTGCCCAATATTTAGGCAAAGGAGCCCAGCCTTGACTGCGAATGTGGTGATAGCGTACAGAACAACTTATAATTGCAGGCTTAATTGTTATATTTGAATTTCTACATTTTTAAATTAAAAAGTAGGCTTACAAAAAAAAAAGTTATTGCAGCTCATTTTCGAGAAAGGCATTGTCTTAGTCCATCCATAACTCAAAAGGAAAGAAGACAACCTAAAAGTGGAACTGTATATTTTTTGCGTAAAAGTGACCCCGAAAAACAGACTACAAATGCATATTGCTTTATTGTCAGAAGGACAAGAACAATGGACCTCATTTTGAATTTGGTAGAAGGGGAGCCGCACTGTAAATCGTTAAGGCTCCATCTTTCCAAACTCATGGTTCCTCTGCCTAAATCAGAGACCAGGAAACAATGGCCGGCATTCTGGTGGGGGAAGCCTCAGCTGGCTCTGCCAATGGAACCTATGACACTCAGCAAAACCTCCACAGGAATGTGGGCCAATCTAGGTAAAAAGTCATGGCCTGTTCAGGGCAGATGTAAGGCTGGACTTCGAACATACTTGTTTCCAGTTTGGGACTATCAGGAAAAGCTATAAGTCACAAACAGCAATACAAATCAAATAAGGCATTGATGGTTCCATGTGTTTATTCATCTTCTGCAGCCAGTGCCCACATTGGGAGTTGGTTGCAGATAAACAGAAAAGTATGCCGAATGGAATCAAGTGATACTAATACCTGCTTGGTGTATTGCTTTGTCTAGAGTGTATCTAATGCACCCTGGACAGTGAAATCCATGCCAGGTGGCGGGGATCTGAGAGTACGGTGGCCTGTCTTTCGCCAGAAGAGCAAAGGTCAGACCTTCCCCTGATCTGGTGTAATTCCTGCCAAAATCAAACTGAACGTCACACTCCTTAGGATATTTGACAAATTTGGACTGAAACTCACTTACCCATTTATACACTGCGTTTTTTTAAAGGTGGAGGCAAGCCTTTCCATCTAGTGGTTCTAGTTAATCATTTTCGGATCCTTGCAATAACAGAAGTGACATCAGAGCCACTTTAGCTCAGATACCATTTCAAGACGTGACATTGCATGACCTTGAACCCTGTTGGTTTTTGTATGGGATTCATTCCAAACTCAAAGCTTCAACATGTTCAATCATGAACCATTATCAAAGCTCCAACGTGTTTAATTATAAGCCATGATCAATTACAGGCACACACCTCTAAATCTAGAAAATCATCATAGCCAGATTGATGAAATCACATGGTTTGCTTTCAGTCCACCTACGAGCTTTTGTTGTATGTTCAAGCTTCACTAAAAGCAAACCACTGTGGAGGGGATCTTTAACCATTTACACTAGACCTCTTCCACATCCGAACTATGGGTATCCCCAAGGGTCAGGTACAAAAATTGCACAGCATAAACGCAAGTTAACTATTTTATATTTTAATTCAAAAAATTGTGAGCAAACTTCTTCGGAAAAAAGTCTTATGAAATGGGTCTAAATGGTGGTATGGCTCACAGCAATTCCAGAAAGTGGTGTAAGTACGAACATTATTTGGAGCCGAAGTGTTATGTATAGATATTCAGAATTTAAAGGTGCGGGCGAACTAGAAAGAATTGTTAGTGAAGGGCAATATGAGGGACAGGCTTGAAAGCACGTAGGCAATTAGGTAGTTCAGTAGATAAACTGGCGATATTGATCTGTCCTCGTTTACTTGCTTGCTTGCTGTTTCCCCCCACTGTGATGTGCTGGGAGTGGAGTCGCCCAAGTATGCCATACATTCAATAGAAGCTGCTGATCAATTGCCTGTGGAACTTCTTGCATGGAAGACTGAAAGAGCTTCTTGAAAACAGGATGTGGTTATTCCTGTATACAATAAAAAGATAGAATATCTTTGGCATGAAGTAAAAACAGTTCACATTCGCTGTCTCCTGAGTTTGCTTTTTCTCCTGCTGCTTGATCACATGAGCTGATAAAAGTAATAGGATTTTTAGTACCTCTCTGCCTCGGTTTCTGTGAGGACTGTAACAAATTGGATTGCAGTGTCTCCATCCTTTCTAAGGCGTGTGTGGATCTTAAGAAAAAAATAGAGCGACAATGCATGAAAAACTGACACGAACAAGAAGTGTACGTCATTGTTAGATTTTTGTGTGAAGTCTATTGGAGGGACATTCTGTGGGATGGAAGTAACCACTTGAGATGCTCATCTTTGTGGTAGGCATGTGATGCTATAGGTTTAGGATGCGTGGTATTGCTACCAACCACTGACTGCAAGACTGCATTGTGATGCCTCCCATTTGGCTGGTGGTGCAATAGCCATTTGTTTAAAATGAAAGCAAATACTGTCAAGAAAGCTTCAAAGTAGCTTGTGTTTGGAAGTGGATTCAGTTTATTTCAAGGTAGTCAATAATTGTAGACATGAATCCCTTCTACAATTAAATTATATAAGGTTGATTTCTTTTTTTAGCCAGCACATGCCTTAAATGGGGGGTGGGTGAGGTCATTATTTACTTTAGGGTGTTTGCACTAGCTGCACATCTCATTTGACTGCCACGCATCCCTTTTGATGGGATTCAGGATGAGAGGAGGGGACCAGGAGATTGGGCATTTAAGCAGAGAGTACTTACTACATTGAGCCAACATTGTTCACTCTTTTGTACCCATGATAGGGACAAGAATGTTTTTGAGGCAATTACTGTGGAATGTGATGGGCAGATGGTAAAGCCTTTGTGCGGGTAAAGTCAGCATTCTTTTCAGGATCGTTGAATGTCATGCGACACTTTGTATTGGTTTAAATGACCTTTCAAATACATATTTCATTGATTATGTCTCACTACAAACAATAGGGTGAGGGACAACTGCAATGTTACCAACTCCATATGTTAAAGAATGGATTTCCTTTATTTCAATTTTTAAACAGCTACCGGAAATCCTTAACCAGTCTAGACCACTGCAGAGGATAGGACATAAAGTGACCATCTGATACCTAACCTGAAAAACTAAAACCACATAACCATGGAACTTATGACACTCTACTGGGCCCCGGTGATTTAAAGATAAAATATAAATATCCATGCATCCGCATAATGAATTATCCATAAAAGGCATATTTCTCTTGCAAAGTGTGGCCCTGCAAAACAAACCACAGATTCAACTACATTAAAGTCAATCTGTGTGTGTCAAAATGGGTTCAAACAAAAACATATCTACAATACTCCAAGAGGGCATTATGTCCAGGTGCTGAACCAAACTGCATTTATTCATAGGAATACATTTTCTGTAATAGAATTTCATAAATACCTCAAATCCAGCTTGTTCCAGAACCATTCCGTGGTGGGCAAGACCACCGTTTTGCTCCCCATTTTGAAAGAGACCCGGCCCGGTGCTCAACTGCCCATCAATTTAAAGTTTAATCTGATATTCCCTAGATATTCCAAAAAGATGTTCACTCCATAAATCTTAGGATTTAGCTTCAAGGAGAACACCTTTGGAACCACTCTAAAATTGCTCTCTAAAATGCTATGACAATCAGAGCTCAGAAGTGAGCTGCTCGTCAAATGTTTACCTTATGTGAACTCCATAAATAAATAAATACAATGATAGTTTAAGCGTTGTCTTTTGCAACCAGACGTTCTTTTTCTATGTACAATGATGGACGAGTTTTCCGGGAGTGAGAAGAGAATGTCATTATAAAGTGTCCATGTCATGACAACAAGGAGTATGGTTATGCATGTCAGAGAGGTGCGAAGGGAATACCCCTTTTTTTAGAGTACTCTGATGTCCCTTGACATATAATCTGGGGGCAAACCCCATCTCTTCCAATTGATGGAGATTTAGAATGTCTGTGAGAAATGTGTTAGTGCTATTCACAGCCCTGAATAAATAGCGTGCTTTGTGAATATACCACTCCACTGACCAAAGACTGAGTTTCAAGACAGCCTAGTCCCTTTATTGCCTGTATCAAGTAAGTGATCAGTTTAGCATGATTAACCATTCTGCAATGAGTCAAAACTGCTTTTGTAGACAGCATAATAATTAATTAAGATGAGCCCTTTATCCATAATATTAATGCCACAATGATGTCCCTGCTAGGATAGCAATTGCGATGACCTTATCAATAGATGCTAAAAAAAAAAACAGAGTGCGTCAGAAGACCTATAGGGCCTGATTATGATGTTGGTGGATGGAAAAGCCCGTCTGCTGAAATCCCGATGGGTAGGCAGCCTCTCTGCCGGGCCCATTACAAGTTTCCCACTGGGTCAGCAGGCGGAACCTCAGTTTACGTCTGCTGGCCCAGCAGAATGTCCTACAGCATTGTCTGTGGTTCATAACAGAACCGGCGGCAATGCTGTAGTGTGTAGGGTGCACCAGCACATGTCACAATGTTCACTGTCTGCAAAGCAAGACAGTGAACATTGTGACAGTGAATGCCAGGGGAGCTCCTGCACTGCCCATGCCAAGGGCATGGGTAGTACAGGGGCCACCACAGGGCCCGCTGCACCCTGTCTCCGCGGGCCTTTTCAGGGCGGTGTTACCACCATGAAATCACTGGAGGAGAAGAAGGCTGTAATCCCCAGGGCATGCACGCTTGCTGCACTGCCCTGGCGGATTAGGACCGCCAGACCACCAGGACAACTAATCCAGATGGTGTTGGCGGTCCGACCGTGGCACAAATGCCTCAGCATTGGCCAGATTCATAATGACGTCCATAGTGTGTTTGCTCACCTTTCGGAGGTTAAGCAGTATCGCCATCAAAAAATGAGAAACACAATATTCAGTCTCTCTCTTAGGCTGGATAGGCCTATTCACTAGTTTATAAAGTGATTGTTACCCAGCAGTTGTCTTAGTGGCATGCCTCATCATTGAATCCCCACCCAGGCACATAGTGTGTCTGGGTGGGCTCGAACTTGAACCTACAAAGGAACTCTTTCTAAGAAGTGGAGGGGGTAGTTTAAAATTACCTAAGGGCACACAGTGGTAAGTACCATGTACTTTATTAAAGAAAGGGATGCCCTGGTGAGGTTACAAGCAAGAAGTAACGCTGTAGGAGGTTAAAAATACCTTTACCATGAATGGATCGGTGCACATGTTTCAGCCCTTCAGGTGTCCAAAAGGGTCAGTTGGCTTTCTTCAGAAGGAAAGTGAGATCCCTCTCTAATATTCCAAATGGGAATGTTAGAGGTTTACACTGAGTATCCTCCTAATTTGAGGTAATCACATTCATATGAGCTTTCATATTCATATCATACATACAAACCAGAACTGATATAACTCCTCAGTTTGGTATCTGTAAGAACAGGAAAGACTTCATTAAGTGTCATTGTGGGTAATTATTAGTTTTTAGGTATATTGTGCTTTAAACCATGCTCTGAACGCGGCACATTAAAAACAGCCCATATAAAGTGATAGTGTGGTGAATCCAAAGGCGCACGCTCACATGCCCATATCAGTGCAGAGGAAATCGATATACCAAACATGACCTCAAAGAGCATTACTTTGCCTGTGTATATTAAGAGGCAGACATCTTTACCTCTGCTTCTTAGAGACACAGCCAAAGTCCAGTCCCTCTGACCTGTTGAGTCCTTCTTTAGAGGCATCCTATTCCTCAATGGGAAAAAAAAAACTTTTCTCTTTCCTGCTTTGTTAGGGCTACAGTCAAGTGTCTCGGTTTCCTTCAATCTTGCATATCTTCCTCCTGGTCACATGAGCTTCTGCTGCTAGGGACAGCTCTTAGAGTGTCACTTCACAGATAGCAGTGGAGGTCAAGCTCCACCACTCACTTCAGCCAAAGCTCCAACAAAAGTCCCAGTGCTCTCTAGACTTCTGGTTCTTCTGGTAAGATGGTCTCCCTGTCACAGTGATGACAGGAGGATAGCTGAGGTGACCTTCGACAAGTACTTCTAAAGCTTGGCTATAAGGGTAAAGCAGCAGTACAGGCTTCAGTCATTGGCCCATGCTGCTGCAGGCCACTGGTTCTCCCTTTAAAGCCAGCTGTTTATACTGGCATCTAGTTTTGTTCTCAGGTGCCGATAGTGGAAAGCCTTTCATATAGTGGTCCTCAATCAATGATTCACAGAAATTGTACAGCGCACTAGGCACCCGTGAGGGTCTCAAGGCACTGAGATGGGGGCGGGGAGATGCTGCTCGAACAGCCAGGTCTTGCGAAACCTTCTGAAGGTAAGGAGATCTTCGGTCTGACGTAGGTGGGTGGGTCATGAGACAATGATTGGTAAGGGTTTTTAATGCTATCCCCGGAAAGCTCAGGTCATCAAACCACCATTCTTTTATAGCAATTCCTGTTAGTTTACTGTAAATGAATCCTAAAAATCTCTATGCTGAAGGTCTTTTAAAGTCGTGTAATCTCCCTACCTCTGTGGAGCTCCCTAAGCAGTTCCCTGGGTGGACCTTTTACAATGAGAAAGCGCCCACTTCATTCCCCTGGAATCCCAACACAAGCTGATTTTAAACCCAGATCCCATCACTAGCAAGCACCGGCTATCTGAGAGAGGGGCAGCTTCAATCCAACCCTGGCACCAAAGCACTTGTTACATTAAACCAGGTACACTTGCACTTCCAGCTAGCCCCTTGGGGTGCCGTTCCACTGCCACTGTCCACTTCCCTTTCCTCACATCCCATGATCAGTGGCCTGTGATTAACTTTCTCAGCCTTCCCAGTTACTCTTTAAAACCCATTTTTCTCTGCTGGGCCCCTTCATAGCTTCTTCAGAGCTAAATGAGGGTAATTTCTTCCACTATAATGGGCAAGCCTAACAAAACCGGTTAATTTCTGTCCCGGTTTCAGGATTATATTATAAACAATTTCAGCAAAATCATTTTGGAGCATTTTTACTAAAATATATGTTCACTATTGAAATAGATGTTTGAGAGATACTAGAAGAGTACAGGGATAATGTTTCTAGCTGCTCACTAAGCGATATTATGAACAAAATATGACTTTTATTCCCAATTCAGTTTTTACAGGTGGGAAAAGCTATTATTGCCCATACAGTGACAGCGTTCGTGTGTACCCTCTTACTGTAGGGACATACCAATTCCATTGGTAAGCAGGTCCCTTTTCTGCACATTATGCACCCAGACCTTGCATACTCCTATGTAGTACGTGTAGGTGATTTAGCTAGTGTGAAAAGTAAGCTTTAACCAGATTAAATACGTGTTACTTTGACACTTTCTTCACAGCATTTCGGAGCTGCAATGTCAGACCTGTATGGCTGGGAGAAATTGCGTATTTTTTGTCACATTCCATGACGTTTTTGCGAAATTAAGTTTTTGTTGTAAAATGTGATTGGCTGATATCTCTCCACTTTCTTTTAACCTGTCCCACACATCGCATAAAAAAGTTTCAGTAAATACTGGCAGAAACTGGTTTGAGTAGAAAATGCCTCCTGGTGAGACATTTGTTTCTGCGAACCGTTTTCTTGCTGCCATCTCGCTACATCTTTAATGCAAGATACTTAAAATGGCATAAATCAAAATTCAAGAATTTTTAAATGTTGCAATGGTAATTATTGTTTCACCTTAGCCTAATTGATAGTCACCCACGTGGGTGGTGTAAATCCTCGCTGACACCAACAGACGACATCTAAATTTTATTCCGTTGTTTTCATTCCCATGCTGCTGTGCAGTGGTCATAATTAAATGTTAGCTATTCCAGTTGGGTGGAAGCAATTAATTTACTAAGTTAAGGGGTCAGAAAATATGCACTGGGTAGCAGTTTCCACATAGAAGGGAACATTTCCGGAAACTCTGCTTCTTAGCACCTCCCATGAACATCGAGAATTTGAGGTACTGGGAGGTTAACCTATGGGACTTAGTGACTGAAGTTATAGGAGGACTTCAAGTGATAAGTCCTGAATGCAAACTCAATGTCTTAGCCGACAATTCAGTTATTGCGTCTGTCTGATCTTTTCCAAGCTCCACAAATCACACTGCCACCATTAAGGGTGCTGATGGACCTTCCCTTGTGTGTTGCTTGTCCTAACAATTTTTTTTTATCACTATGTGGTTACTTTTCTTCATCCTGCTCTCAAATTGGAAGCTCCAAGCCATGCCAAGGATTCTGCACTTGATTTCCTCTATGCAGACATGGCCAAATTTCCAGCTGCAAAAAAGCCTAAAGACAGATAAATCACATGATCTCATGTTTGTATTCCTCCGGAGGAGACACATTTTTGGCTGTGTCTGAACTCTATGAAAAGGGAAAAGTAATATTTTATAGAAGGTTTTGTCACAAATCATTTACAAGGCTAGCTCGGGAGATGTTCAGTCCTTGGCTGAGGATAGCTCTCTGTGTGTCCAGGAGAGTCAGCTTTGCTCACCGAAGACGTTCCTATTACACTTCAGTGGAGTAGTTTGAAGTATTGGAGTGTTTGGGACCTCCGCTTTACAGTTGAAACTTCTCTATGAGTATACTCACCACAGGCAGCGCTACGACGTGTTTTTGAGCTTTAATACGCCACTGATTATTGCAATGTAATAAAAGCCAACAGTTATTATATGTTAGCCATTAATGTACGTTTTTTTTTTTTAAAGCAACCTTCAATGTGAGCAGGACAGCCACCTAATTAAATAATTGAAATGGGGCACATAATTGGGGGTTTTGGAACAAATGGTGTGGAAAGTAGCAAAGTACTCACACTTTTGTCCATCGAAAGGAAGCAAATAAATTATCTGGACTATTTCTCAGATAAATTACCACCGCCTGTGTTTTACTGCAAGCACCATTATCAGATTATTAATATCTAGTTAATAGGCACCGACAGACTTCTTGAAATCGAGTTGTGAAAAAAGTTTAAAAAAAAAAAAAAAATCCTTGCAAACAAAACCCGTGTTAGTTAAAAACCGTGCGTTTTGCAGTTCTAAAACTCCTCTTATTCAGAGCAATGCGAGTTTTAAACTTTTCCTATTTTAGACCAATGTGTCAAAAAACATTAAATGAGGTGTTCCTCTTAGTAGTTACTGAAGGATGCGTTGTAGCAACCCTAGCAGACACTACACTTCTTGAGGTTGACACTGCTGTCCGAGGAAGCCCTTGTATCACTAGCAGGTTGCTGGGAACATTCTTCATGTAGTGCCTCTTCTCGCAAAGTTTTTATATTTTTTTCACAATTGTGCTTATTTTGATTTTTCATTGTGCGTCTACTACTGCTCTTTATGTAGCAGAATATGATAGAATTATTATTCTGTTACATTGTACCACAGAGTTGTGGGTTTTGAGTAGGTTGGCATTCCTGTGCTGGGCAAATTCTGCATTGCCCCTAAATTTTTTTTTTTTGTTTTTTGAAACTGCATGGTTGCTAAGTAACAAAGACTGTTTTCTTTGCTCAATGAGGCCCTTGCACACAGACTTAAAGCTGAGATAGATTTCATGAATTCAATACAAAATATAAGCTGTAATTCCCACCTGAAAAAAAAAACCAATAAGGTGTGATGCAAAAATAGATGAAAGCTCTTGTATGTAGAATAATTGCAAATCCAATAGACACTTATGCACATCTATATTCGTCTATGTGTCTGGTGGTTGATGTGCTTAGTTAGTAATTACGTTTATGTGCGTGTCCAATTTGGGATGGTATGTTAATTTCCATGGTAACCATGCAGCAAGATGAAAATTGGATGTACAGCTATGCATCAAGAGTCTTTTGTCAAATGCAGTGTGAAAGTATGTGTTTGTGAAATCTGAAACAGGAATGAGCAAAAAGAAAATCCATTGGGAAAGAGTATAGTTTTATTCACAGTGCAATTTTATTGTGCATAATGGCAGTAAGTATTCCCTTTTTTTCTCATAAGAACAGCAAGTGAAAATGCATCCTGCACACAATATCTACATTTTGTAAGTGCGCAACAGTAGGTATTGTGTGTAGACATATGCTATCAGGGAGTTTAGAAGATTCCTGCCCTCCTCTCGATATTTTGTTGTGGTGTGCTATGTCACCATGCCTCTTTAGTAGCCATCAAGTATCCTCCATGTGCAGAACTTGCTCACACGTCGCTGATAACAGCTTGTCTATGTATAAGGTACTAATCCTGTTTTCTACTCATCATTTTCTGGCTTCTCAGTCCTGCTTTTTGTTGGTGCTTTCATTCGTCAGAAAAGAGACAATGCTGTAGTGTGATACCCTTGTTCTAGGGCATTACGGGCACTGTCTCCAGTCCTGAAATTTTCACCTACAAATCATTGTTTTCGGATGTGTTTATTTAATTTGCTCAATGGAAACAAAACAAGTACCCAGAATGCACTGGGTGATCACGTGACATTCAGGACCAAACACAGTGTCACCCTACATTACAGTTTCAGAACTATACAGCTGTGCGAAATAGCTGGGTAGCTGTGTGGGAAATGAGACCAACTTCCTGAGAAGGAAATAAAGTGCCCAGATATTACGTGGGCCTGTTGTTTGCTACACCAGCAGGATATCATGTAGTCTTGTTACCAGTGGCATTGTCTAAGTGGTCCCCACTGCACTGGGGAAACAATGGATCTTTGAATAAATAATACTTATCTATTTCTCTGCAGAATGGCGACAGGCAAGCGGTGCCCGGATGATCCTTCAGGACGAAGATCTGACAACCAAAATAGAGAACGACTGGAAGAGACTTAACACCCTGGGGCATTATCAGGTAAGGAAGTGTACACACCCCTTCAGAAGAAAGCATGTTTGAAGTGTCATTTGACCTTGGACACTAGGGAACTCCTGTTAAGAGATACACCAATTTACAGAAATAGGCTGCAGATGAAGACTGCCAAGAAGATCATTATGAATTAATATTTCTATGGCTGCTGTGGTCAATGACATCAATATTGAACCCTGATGCATTTTTCGTCTGAAAAGAATATATACCTTTGTTTACAAGCCTAAGTTATTATAACTTCTGGTTTTAGAAAAAGCATGCCCACCATACTGCATTAAACCCCTTCAATATTTAAATTTCTCTAGCATATTTCCTATCTCTTTTCACCTCCAAACAGAACTCATCCAGTATTTAGTCACTATGGCCCTCATTATGAGTGGCGGTAAGGACCGCAACATTAAGAGTTGTGAGGCTTGGCAGACACCAAGCCTCCACAACCCCACCTGCCTCGCCGGTGCGGTTGCACCGCAGTAGCCGGCGAGGAGCACCTCCAACCCGGCAGCAGGCCTCAGCCTGCCATCTGGATTAAAAGGTTGCACACCGCCAGGCTTTCCGTGGCGGGGTGACCCTGGCAGTCACGCACTCAGTGACAGGAATCTTCATTCCTGTCACCGGCACACACATACACACATGCCCCCACACCCATCCACACACTCAAACCCCTCCACCCCTTCACGCTTGCATGCATTGACATACACACACGTGCAGCACATGCATACATGCACTCAGACACTGCCACCCACTTGCATTCATCCACACAGACACCCCCATACATGCACACACACATTCACATACACTCGCAGACATGTACGTATTCAGCACCCCCTGCACAAACGCACCCAAACACACAAACCTTCCCACCCTCCTTTCGGACACCCACTTATCTTCTCAGTCGAGGGGGACATCCGGGAGGGGATGGGTCCTGGCGGTCTTGCCTCGCCATCACCACCATGCAAGCAGAACCCCGCCAAGCAGTATTATGGCTTGTAATATGGTGGGCGGAGTCCTGCTGGCGTGGCGGACCCGGCAAGTGGAACCGCCTCCACAGTGCATGATTGCTGGCTGCTTTCTGCTTCAATAATGGTGGACAGCAGCCAGCACTTGTAATATGGCGGTCTGCTGACCACCAGCACTGGCAGTGGTCTTGCGTGTTGGGTTTTGGTGGTCAGTGAAATTGACCGCCAAAGTCCAAATGAGGGCCTATCCCTTTTGTCAAGTGATGTCTGATGCTGAGACTGGCCCGCCTTGTTAAACTTCTTATAGCTGTAGATGTAGTAGTTGCTGTGGTATTGGTGGTAGTGCCTCATCAAAAGTCACCTTTGCCTTTGGTAGGTGTAGTCCTCCATATTTTATGTGTACATTTGAAATATCACCTCATTCACTTGGGAGGGAGTGAAATCACTAGCTCAGTACATATTAGGGTCCGACTTTATACTGCAGTATTGAGTTCCAACACACATATTACCTACAATGCGCTTCTGCTCTAACAACATTGTTCTCAATGAGTGGTGGAAAACAGTAACACTCAATGAGTCACTGGATCAGATTAAAGTGAACAAAGAATGAAAAAATTGTGGTGAACATAATGGGAACTGTCTCAATAGTGAGGTGTAATGGAAGCCACTAGTGTAAGGGTGAACACAATGCAGTCAACCATCTAATGGCTGGAGCAGCAAGTCGGAAGACAATAAGGCAAAAAGCAGGAACTCTAAGGTCACTGCATCCTGGTTTGGTTGTACTTTCTTTGTAACGCACGTCACTTTATTGTTAGCTTCATAGAAACTTGAAAACAGTCGGGTGGTGTGGAGTGAGTCCCAAGGGCTACCAGAAATGGCTAATTGTACAATCCTGCTGGCTAAGTCCATTGTGGGAGTTCACCTACGTTCCAACCTATCCACTTTTCTTTGAAAGTTAGGGAGACTTCCTGTCCGATAAAAACAGGGTGATTCTTCATGCTCCATCATTTCTCAGACAATGAACAGGCCATTGAATTCGCAGTTGTGCGAGATTGAGAATGTTGGTGTTGAGATCAGCAAATCCTGGGCAATTTGGCAGAAACCTCTAACCTCATATCAGTCAGGGAAATCCCTAGTCAATAGTCAATAGATCAGTAGATCCCAAACTGCTTCTTAGATTAATGAGACAGTGTTTGTGTTCCTCCCAGAGAGTTATTGGAGTTGAGATGCTGCAGTGAGCTCATAGTAATGAGTAGACCACAGAGTTCCTGCAGTGAGGCCCTGCATGGAGTGGTTGAAGATGTCTAGCTGACATCGAAGCAGACACTGGAAGATGGACGAAATTGCTGCTGTCTCGTCTGAGTGTAACCATGTCATTTTCAAATGATCCTCGGGTGTCTCAATATGGAGGAATTATTTTGGAACAGGAAGTCTTGATGTACAAGCTGACTTTAAATACTTGGGACCACAGTGTCTTTTCTGTTGGGCGATGATGTTAAGGCAAACACCCAGTTTTCTAGTTTATTAGTCATTCATTATGCTTTTGGATCTACAAAGTGATATAGCATTTTTGTCACATTGTTGGTACCACAAATGTCTAGGGAAGAACCCAAACCAAAGCTTTCCAGTTGAAAGAATGGTTGAGCTAACATGCCGTTCGTGTCTCACAGAGGGCACCATCATGTGCTGCTGTGTAGGTAAACAGGCCCTACTTTATTTAACTCAGCTTTTTACCTGGGATGGCCAACCTTCCTATTTGTTTCAGAGACATATACAAGGACCTGTTGCACGTTTGGCAATTTCAGCAGCCTAGTAAAATACAAGAGGGGAGTGACTGCACTGTGCAGTGAATGTAATACCGATTCCCATCACTGATAGACTTGATTACCCATGTGTATTACAGTAAGTAACTTTGCTGCTTTTTTCTGCAACTGGACAAATGCCAAGTTATTCTTTCAATGATGAAAGCCAATTTGTCCCAGGCTCCTTTTACCCAACACATCTAATGCAGTACCATTAAGTGCATTGTCGATGAACTAGACATGAACTTGGACCTCAAATTAGAACAATCGCTTTAAAGAGTGTTTTCTTTTTTGGCACCTACTTTGGTGCTTGAGTGGCTATGGTGCAAGGAGGAGGAATGGTCCATTCCAGATTTTCAGGATACATACTTAAGAAAAAATTGGATGCATCGTACCAAACCTCAACTCATTTGCATAGTTAATGCGTGCCTGAAAATCGGGAAAAGTTCATATGTACCTGGACTCAGAGCCCTCGGAAGAGCATGAACATTGTTTATCGGTTCAGTCGGACCGGGGTATCCAGACCCGACATTTTGTACTTTGTAACCCTCGACATTGACAGATTCCTTCACTGCTGACCCGGATTTCGGGGGCAAACAGTAAAACATAATGTTAGAGACGGTGGAGAGGGAGCTGGGGTGAACACTGCGCTTCTCCTAAATGAGAGAAAGCGAGGCAGATAAGACTGCCCTTGTCACTCTGCTGCCAGTCACCACCGCCGACTCGGCTCCCACACGCTGCCGGCATTGTCTGTCCTCTTCCCCTGGCCAGCAGGGAGGCTGATAGCAATCTCCCGCTGTTCATTAACGTGCAAATAATTTTGGAGATAAGCCGGGTGCCCTCCTAAACGGAAGACTTGACTGAGGTCTCTGCCATGTCACTGAATTAAATGTCAAGCCTCCGGCTGCCAGTGTGGAGGCCAGCGGGGAGGCGGGAGTGCGGCCCGGGGAATTGATTGGTCTGGGAGATGAGATAATGAGGACAGAAGTCAATTCTAAGAAGCTCGGGCCTTGTCAGCTAAAGTTGACTGAAATGTTTGCTGTGCCCTAACTTGGTGAAGGTGCACTGTGTGTTTGTGTTTTCACATTTGTTTGCTGCTGCAATGCCTGTTGGGTCATGCTGTCATGAGCTTCCAGTTGAACTTGTTCTAAACATTGAAGCCCCTCTCTTAGCCTGAGAAGGATAGGGGTCTCCGTACAAACGTCACACGTGTGACTATTGTAATTTTTATATATTTTCCTACTGGGATGTTTTTTATATTTTATTGACGAACGAAGGGCGTTTCTCTATGTTTTCTGATAAGCAGGAACTGCTGTCCAGCCGCAAGCAATAACCTTGCATCCTTACATAGTACTTGCTAACACAGCCTGGCACTTTGAAACTCAGAATTACAGGTGCTACTATTTCCTAGATCAGTGACTTTCATTTTGTCATACTCACAAGTGTAGCATTTTAATTCAACACCTGGATTTATGTAGGACCTTTGCAGGGCACTGTTCATATATTTCTATATCTTCAGGTGCCTGAGAAGTAGAGAGTTAAGCATGAGACTAAATAGGTAAAGATCAGGTCATTAGAGTCCACCAAGATCAGGTGAATATAACCTTCCGATAGTCCTTGATCATAACACAGCTTCAAAACTGATGGGAACGAATTACTCTGAGATTGTGATTTGAAAGTCGAGTACAGACTTCGTGGCAGCCACATGTATTGCAGGAGCTAGTTTGCTATCTTCATAAGAATGACTTGCACAAAGAGTTAAGTCTTCAAAATCAATAAAAACGCTGCCCATTTAGGAAGGCACAAATGTCCTTAAAAAGGACAGTCAGTTCCCAGATCTTGAAAAAATAATGGACATCTATCCCAGAACTATCTCTTTGTCACATCAGAAAATATTTAGACCTAGTTATAGCTTGAGATCTGTCTGATTATTGTTTTTTAAAGATATGTTTTCTTGAACATGCTAATAAAATTCACTGGCAGATAAATTGGGCCTTTGGCTAGGAAAGGTTTTACTGTTTGAAAGTTGTTTGAATGTAAATGTTTACTAAGAAGATAAATAATGTACATTATTACCCATGGGCACTTATCTGATGTTTAATTGAATAGTGCACAACTGACCCAGGAGGGAATCCTGGTGCAGGAGCTGTATGGGCTGAGCCAGGGTTTGGGCCAAGTGAAGAGCCGGGTCTTCCTTTTCTTGTTGAATTTAAGGGCTCTGATGCTCAGGGGTAGGTCGTTCCCGGCTTTAGGAGCAAGGTAGGACCACATCCACCAGACCTGGGTCTGCATATGTAGGAGGTGTGTGCAAGTAGGAGTCCGGCCGAACAGAGGTGTCTGGTAGGTCTGTGGAAGTGTATGCAGTTGTTGAGGCACATGGGACCAATGTTGTATAAGGCTTTGTTTGTGTGTGTGAGGAATTTGTGGATTGGGAGCCAGTGAAGCTTTCTGAGGTGTGGGGTGATGTGAGTGGTGGGAGGGAGATTGAGGAGGAGCCTGGTGGAAGTTTTGTATAGTCTGGATTCTTCTAGTCCGTTGAGTGTTGATTCAGGTATAGATTGTGTTGCTGTAATCTAGCTTGCTGGTGATGAGGGCTTGGGTGGCAGTTCTGCGAGTGTTGGTGGGGAACAATCACAGCAAGGTGAGGGCTGTAGGCTAAGACAGAAGTATGTTTTGGTGCAATCCTTGAGTACAAAGCAAGGTACAGCAATAAAACTTTTTCCTTTTCAGGTACCAAATAGATATCAAAAGCTCACAAGGCAGGGAAACAGTACTAACAGTATTGCACTGGCCTTTATTAAAAGTTGGTATTTATTCAACATTTGTTTTTAATTATCAAGAATGGAAAGCGTACATTCCACCTGTTGCCTAGCTGCTACATGAACCCCGAAGGATCTACGGATCTGTTCCTTGTGCAGACACCAGTACTTTCAAGGAATCTAGGTGCCGCATCTTGTTTGAATGAGGACGTGAGATAAGGTGTGTAGTTTACAAGTTTCTCTCTAGAATTCCAAATGGCCCTCCTCTAACAGGTCCTGAAGATAATGATGAAGAGGTCCATGCATTGTCTTGTGTGGTGCATGGTTACTAATAATGAGGTAATGCACTCTTATCCCAGTAATGGGGTATCCGATGCAGGTTCATATTTCACACTGCCTGAAGCCTAACAACGTTCAGCTTGAAGAGGCCGAAGAAGAGAACTACAAAGCAATACATGGAAGAAGCAACATGTGCATACCCCAGTACTGGGCAAAAGGCCCACTGTTATGATTACTTTTACAAAACATGTTTATTAAAGGTATTTTAGAAGTCATTAGTACTTCCGACTGTTTTCTCCTTTCTGTTCTCCTTAATCATTTCTTTCAGTAATGTTTGAGTTCATTTTTTGCCAATGTCTCTACAGGTACCAGATGGCTCTGTTGTTGCACTGGTTTCCAAACAGGTAACAGCCTACAATGCTGTCAACAACTCCACAGTCTCCAGGACCTCGGCTAGCAAATATGGTGAGAATTCATATTGACAACTTGTAGCCATCCACAATAGTGACAGCACACCTCACAACAGTGACAGACGATTTCCATCTGTTGCACTCATAGACAAACCTGAGCGTAGTAACATCCTTAGTCTTGTACTGTTGTTAAGTCTTTAATTAATTTACAAGTTTACCAAAGCTTGTCATTGAGTGATCTTCATGCGATTGTTCTACGGTGATATAAAGTTGCAACTCCTTTTATTTGCATATGAATGTCCTAAGTTTTCACTTCTGTCCTTAATTTTGCTTCTTCGGGGGGTGGGGTTTCAGCGACTGGTGGGTTTGAAAGGAATGGTGAACTTTTGCCTTTGGGTGGCCTAGATATAGGAGTGGTTGCCAATTAACATGATGTATGTTCTACTGACAATGGGCATTGACCAATGAAAGGAGGAACAACACTGTAAAAAGAAAGCGCATGATCTTGAGCTTGTAGCTGTCCACTAATAGAAGAGATGTTTTAGTGATAGGAAGTGCATTTTAAAGTCTGGGTGCACGGTGTGTTTTTGTTGCCAGTAGATCTGCTCAATTATGTGGAGGGATTTGGAGTCAGCATGGAAGTAGGTCCTGCATTGACCTGGCTCCTTCAAATAGCTAGACCATGAGATAAATCTGTCTGTATGGTGCAATAAACAAAAAAACAACATGACAAAACACAAGAACATACAATAGGACATAGTCTATGCTTTGAATTCATCATTCCCAATTAACTTTGGTTGTCAACCTTAAACTGTTTGCATTACTTAAAAGATGGCTATCAGTGGCATTAGTCTCTCCTTGAACATAAATGAATCCGCCTTACTTCAGGGCTGTTACTAGTGATTCTTAAACTTTTGTGCAGTTCTCTGGCTCCTTGAGAAGAATTTGTCACATGGCCATGGGCTCCCATTCCTCATCTATGCCTTGCCGACCTTGAGAGCCTGCTCTGGTAACTTTGTATTATGCTTACAACTCACGTAACACTATCAATATCCAGTTGCTTAGGGATTCCGTAAGATGCAACAAGCATTTGTCCTTTAGCCAGTAACTCAGTGATCTTGATAGACGAGTGATTATTGGTTCAGCTGATGCCCACACTCAGCATGTTTCAACTTTGGGTATTCACTCACTTTAATCTTTCCTCAATTTCGACAAAATCATGATTTACAACCATGAAAAGGGGATTGTTTTGATATGTGGCTCTATTTAAATGGATCCTCCCTCCTCTGTACCATTGTTGCTAAACTCCATATATCAGCATGATTCTTCTCTCACTTTGAAACGTTTGCTTCAATAACTGTCGTTCTCCAGAGGATGTGTCTGCACTAAATCATCTAGGTCAATAACAAGTGTTTATTTTGTAATATCACTTTAACGGCATGTATTTTGTTATCATCTAGTCATGCATTAGCCTTTGCTTGTGAAAGGTTTCTATCTGGTTCCCAGGAGAACAGCCACAAGTGGGTTAAGAGCAGGGATGTACAAAGCGGTGCTTCGTTTAAGCCGGTGGTTTTCAGTGCTTAACCCCAGCACTTCATTCTCAACACTGGCACCTATAACAGTCCGCCACATGGTGATGCTATTGCCTAATTTTGAGATGAGCACAAAACAGTGTTTAGTATTTCAATATACATTAAAATGAATGATACCTTCAGCCCATGCCATTCTTATAGTTTTGAGTGGCTTGGAATAGTCTAAATTATCAAAGTGGTAGGAATGTCATGGTTAGTAGTTGTGCTGGCAGAGGCAAAGGGTGGTACAAGTTGCAGTGGCCCCCTGGAAGCACCCTAGCACTTAACCTTTTACAAATTAAGCACTGGTAGAAAGTTGTGAAGTCCGTTGACTAGTAATGTCTTGAGATTGTTTTTCAAACCTTGCAAACTGTAGAAAGTGTGAAACGTGTTAATTTAAGAGAGAACATTTAGTGTCCCCTTGGGTTAGCTGGAAACTGTTCCTTTTGAGGAAGAATACACTGGTGAAGAGCAGAAGAAATTTTGTCTTTCATCCTGAGCTGTCCTGGTGCAGTCCCCCCATCCAGATCCATACACCTTTTACCAAACTAGTCCTACAGTAGAACCCACTCACCCACCTGATCCAGAAAAGTCCTCAGAATCCCCAGGCATCTTGTCCCTGCATACGTGGCCTGCCCCGCCACAGTCACTGTTCCCTTCTCCATCCTTGACATTATACCTGAGAGGAAATAGGTTGCATAAAACTTTGAGTCCTTTTGTATTTCTCATCATAGGATGTTGCACCCATGGCACATCCTAGACCAGATAACCAGGAGCCCTGCGGCAGCAGGATGGGTTTTAACTAAAAATCCACAATTAGCCGGAATCAGGAGGATCCTGCAGGTCAAATCACAGGCAGCTCCGAATGTTTTACTGCAGGAAGTTGCCCTTCCTCCTGATCACTGTGGTGTATTTTTAGGCCCAGTTGTAGGAAAACCTATGAATACTCGTCAATGTACATAGTAATTTAAAGTGTGAATATGTATTTCATGCACCGGTCCAGTGTGGCACTTCGACCCAGCCGATTTTCAAACTCAGTAGGTCAGAGATGCTTTAGTCCTGTTGAAAGCCGGCGCACCAGCTGTGCTTTCTTATGGCTGAAACGTGTAGACTTGTTTAGGAAACGGATTAATTAGTACTCCATAGGTATCCTCCTTTGTTTTTAACTGTACCAGACTGCTGTAGCACCCATCATAATTCCAGCCTATAATCATTCTGGATCCCTCCCTTCAATATACCAAATTTATAAAATGATAACATGAAATTAAATTAATACTTCAGTATTAGGCAAGTCCGTTGGCATGCTCTAGATTAATGGCCCCTTTTAATAATGTCACAAGCATGCCAGCATGCAGATGTGTTTTAGGAATTTCGGAAATAGTAAATGAAAATACCAACAGCATATGATTCCCTTTTTCACACTGCACTGTTCATTTCGGGAAGTCCTTTGGCCTTGATCCACTTTGACAGTTTCTGAACCCATTTGGTTGCACCCTGAGCTAAAGGCATAGATGGTAAGTGCTGCTTTCTAAATGATGAGAAATGTGATCATTTATTGGGATACACATCTGCTCCCACTCGTTTCTGCACATCTGGCGCTAGGCACTCTTGTTTTTTGTTTCCAAAAGCACACAGTCTTTTCACCATGCTCTGCAGCTTGTCATGCAGAGTGACATAAGCTTCAAAATACAGGCCTGGAAGGCTCCGCAGCTTGGCACACGATGATAGTGGCTCTCAAACCCAGCACAGAAATTCACATTTAATAGAGATCAGGAGCGAATATAAGTTAGCACTTCTCGTTCATAGGGTGGTTCGAAGTTCTGGGTTTTGTCACAGTTCCGAGCTTGCCGTTCTCAAAATCACTAAAACTACAAGGCCTATTAACATTAAGTGGCACACTTCAGAGTACATATCTGCTGAGAGGCCAAGTATTGAATGAGACTGCAATCTGATATATTCGATATTTTCATGCCCTTTATGTCATCTTCGAAGAGGAGAACAGGGTGTTGGCTTGTGATTAGTTTATGCACTTGCTTCAGACTTGGTTGTGCAGCCATTATGTCATAACTTTAAATTTGGTTGATGACTCTGGTATTTAGTGTATCATGAAATGATTGCCATTGAATTGGTATGCGTATCATTTTCTTTCCTACTAACTAAGAGCTCAGGTGATGAAAAGACTTGGGCCTGATTTATAGTTTGGTGGATGGATACTATGATTCAAAAGGTACGGATACCCCTTCTGCCTTATTACAAGTGCATCAGGACATAATGCACTTGTAAAAAGGCGAATGGGTTATATCGCACATTTGTGACAGAATAATCTATCTACCAAACGCCATATGAGGCCCACTCTGCAGGTTGGCATGTAATGTTACCTGCGTCGTCAAGGTGGAGGTTTGTTTCTGATACAAAATCCAAATATCCCTGATGTTTAGGTTGTTTTTTTCCTGCGACTTGGGGACATTTTTTCAGGAACAAACAGGAAAAAAGATCATCTAAGGCCCAAATCCTGCAGTCCTGTTACGGATGGGTGCTGGATAAAGGGTTTCAATACTGGAGCAAAATGAGACTTTGTTGTCACATTTTGGTCGATGTCTCACATCTGTCAATCCCTAAATGATGGTTTAAAACACTACAGGCACTTAAAAATAACAAGCTCATATGAACGGTGGCATCTGTCTCTCTGACATATTCATGTCCTGAAATTGGAACACCCTTTCTTGGGACTTAGGGCCTCATTACAACCCTGGTGGTCTACAGACCAGCAGGGTTGTGGTGGCGGGCGGACTTCCGCCAATGCGGCGGTCCGAGCGCCATATTACGACGCGTGGTAGCACTGCAGTCGGACTGCCAGATTACAACTTCACGATGGCCTGACGGTGCTGGTGGTGCTGGTGGTCCCAATCAACCAGAGCAGTGCTGCAAGCAACACTGCCCTGGGGATTACGACCCCCTTCTCCGCCATTGATTTTATGGCGGTTACACCGCCATGAAAAGGCTGGGGGAGACAGGGTGCACTACGCACTACAGCATTGCTGCTGGCTCTAGTATGAGCCAAAGACAAAGCTGTAGGCGGTTTCCCACTGGGCCAATGGGCGTAAACTGAGTTTCCGCCCATTGACCCAGCGAGAAACCAGTGGGGAGCCTGCCACGCTGATGGCAACCTACCCGTCGGGACTTCGGCGGAAGGGCTATTCCGTCCGCCAAAGTTATAATAAGGCCCTTCGAGTCAGGGCCACTCCTTTCTTTGCTGCTTAGTGTGAAAGTTTATGCCTATGCATTCTAGAGTTTTGTGTATACAAAATGCAGGCATCCTGTCAGCAAACATCACCACTAAAAGCTAATCAGGCACCAGAACACAGATCCACTCAAAATCGAAATGAGGTGAGACAGCAACTATTTCATTGCACTATCCCGGCCTGGAGCAGGCTGGCTGGCAGGACCACATCCTGCATGTCTCAATCTAGCAGATTGTGGATGTCAGGGCCAATGTTATCTTCCAGTTTGAGGCATATCTCAAATAAAACATCTTCTTCATTGACACGGATTCCTTCTAATGCAGTCTTGCCGTGGAAGGCCAAACAGAATTTGACGGTACTGAAGCAGAAGAAAACATTTAAATTGGGTCTCTCTTGTCTTTCCTGGATTCCATGGAGTAGCTTAAAATATACTTCAAATAGATATTTTCTCCACTTTATTCATCGTTCCTTTTGTCATTATCCTTATATTTTCTTTTGGTAAATTTCTATGAAATATTTTTTTGTGATATTTCTCTATTTGAGAAAAAATATTTTTTGTAGCTTCTACCTCTGGGAGCACTACTCAGTGCTGTTGAAGTGCATTGTGTTTTTGAGTAGCCTTTTCAGGAAAGGAATCTTTGTTGTTCGGTGTAGTTTTAGTATCTGCAGGGTAGATGTGTTCAAAGAGATTATTTGAAGATTGCCGTTCTCCACCAGGGTAACCTCCAGTGCATCTTAAAAGAGAAGATGTGGGGCTGGTATCTTTTGTTAGTAAGGCTAACCAAACTGGTTCTTCGATCAGCAAAAACACGAATTTTAACCAGATGTATGCTCTGTCTAATAACTTAAAGAGCCTCTTTACTACCAATGTTAAAATGGCACATCAGTATTTTAAGTTCTGCTGTCATTAGGGTTATTGAATGTATTTGGCTTAATAACTTACCACTGCACAGAGGATTATCCATGCTGGGCATTGTCATTTACTCATGGTGTCCAGAGGTCACACGCACTATTGCATTTGAATAACCAAGTTCTTTAATCTGTACCCTTGAAGTAAGTAGACAAGAACGTACTCCAGGTTGTACTTTGGATTTGACACTCCAGTACTATGAGACAAGTGACTATACTAACAAAAGCCACTGTGACAATAGAAGGGTGTCTTCGGAAAATAGTAGGTCTTTTATTTGCAGAGAGGAACGCAATGCAGTAAATAAAGAACAAAACAAAAAAACAAAAGGTCCTTGCTGCTTATGGATCCAAGGTGTGAGTTCAAACAAAGTTATAATCTTACACAGTAAAGTGATATAAAACAAAGAGCGTGGACCATGTGATTATATGCGAAAAAGGTTGCCTGTCCTCGGCACTCTTCAGTTGCTCTTTGGCCTCTAGTGTTCTTTTCAACCTATAACCTTGTTACAATTGTTCCAGCTGAGGGGTCATGGGTGTCAGATAGGATGCTACAGTGGACCAATTTTCCCAAGGTGCTCCTGTTTTCTGACCTCAGAGACCCTGCATAACACCTGTCTGAGCTTCAGCCCAGGTAGCTAAGAATCCACAAATCTGTCCAAGAATTAAAGAAACTAAAAATCACAACCAAATTGAACAGAGGTTCCCACCCTAGGATATAGTGAAGTTTTTAGGCTGCCAAGAGTCAAGTGATCAAAAAGTCTGACAATTGGGGGTAGAAGGTTTAGTAACTGGTGTTTAGAGCAACTTAGTCTTTTTAAGGTGGACAAATTATTCCCACTACGATGGGAAAACATGGCTTGAGAAAACATTGTGGATGTCCTAGCCTGGTATTGCGAGTTGTTCAGTAATATCACGCATCACAGCTTTCCCTTGTGCCCATTTCTTTAAATAATACCTACCAACATTTTCTTGCAGGGAAAAAAATTGGAACAAGAAGTGTGTTGAAATAGGTCCTATATCACTAATTCTGCACATTATCCCTCATTCCAGCCAAAAAAATGCCTGGAGTCTTCTGGTCAAATTACCCAAAGGAAAACACAAGGTGCTGGTGCTGAAAAATGACTTAACACAAATTGTGCCCACCAGAGTACCAAACATCCAAAGGACCCATATCGTGAACCTGGCAGGCCGCAATCAACACATTTTAATGACCCATTCTATACTACTTGATGACTCTATACTGCTTAATGACCTAAGAACATGTGATAAACCAAGCCTTTGAATGCGGTGAAATCTCACAGTGCCTCTTTGCCAGACTGGTAACTGAGTCTTTTTCTATGCAAAGCACAGAATTCTCATTGCTGACTTAAGAAACATTGGAACCAATAATGACATCCGAAGAATGACATGAGCATTGCAGTCAGAGGTATAGGATCAACATTAAGTTAATGTTGAATTTGGGTATGCAGATTACAGAGCATCTAATTTCTATTTCAAGCCACTAGATAAATCTGGTGAAACGTCTTGAGCTTAGATATTGCCTCCTCTGTTCCAGCTCCTCCAGGCAAAGATGAATTAAGAACATTGAAGATGCGTTTCCCCAAGGCGGCAGCTTGTGATAATGTAAATGAGCCACTCCGCTTTATTGATATTAATATGCATAGAATCAATTAATGAAACCCACGGTGACCTTCATGGAGGTTTTATTTCCCCGTACTATTCTGGTTGGGGAACAAATAGTGCGGGGTCTAGGATAATCTTTCACTCTGGTGAATATCTGTTGGCGTCTGTAGAAACACAGCACTTAGGGGTAGTTACAAGGAGTCTCTGTGAACCATTAGCAATACCCTTTAAAACATTGTAGGAGATGTCATTCCACTGCTGGATGTTAATAACCATTATAAAGTAGATCATTACACATGGTTAAACTTTTCCGTGATAAAATTATCTGTATTCATTTTAGCCAGGAGCCAAATATCTCCACTAGACAAGTGCATTCTGCTCGAGAGTGCATTAAATTCATGCAGCATAAAGGGCTGAGTGCACTGAATCACTATTCGGTTATGTGACCCCGACTTCATTTCTACTCCAATCTGGCATGTCCTCCTTAGCTGATAACTGATTTTCAATTTCTGTTATATTGGTGGAATTGCTGAAATTCTGTAAAAAAAACTTTCAGTGAAGCAAAATAGAATTTTTACATGCTGTGAACTGGAATTTTCTGACTGTTTTCGAAAGAGAATATAGTCCTGATGCTCTAGGCTAAAGTTGTGGGCTTGTGCACTTGAAGTAGCTGAGCAGGAGTACTGCCTTAAGACATAGTGGTATCCAATCACAGATTTTCATACCTAGGTTTAATCCTTGCCAGTCCTTTATTGCTGTAGGTGTGTCTTAAATCACCATGGCTGAGGTGGATTTGCTTACAGTTCAATATGTTCCAAAGATGAAATACGCACTTGAATATTGATCCTAATATCCCCTCTATAATTATTGATTGTTATATTATGGGGAGGTCTCAGGCCACTTGGTATCTGGAACTGCCATTGCATCTTTTGTAAAAATCAATACATTTGTAACACCGGAAGAGTTTGAACCCAGAGAAGGGTATATTTAAAATGCCATTAATGTCTAAAGATGATGCATCCTGTTTATTCCTGCAAATGCACGCAGTGGGTAAGTATCTTAACAATGATACACATTAGGCAGTGGACCAAAATTAGGATAATAGGGTGAATGAATAACATATATTTAATGTTGACCATCCCATGTGGTACTGCATGTTCATCATCTTCAAATTGAGAAAACTCGATATTCTCTCAAAAAACATGGCTCTGTGCCGGAGTATGTTGGGCCCTGGTGGTTACCCAGTGTCTGCTTCCTTCTTCAGAAGACATCTATATCGTACTTAAAGGATTTGTGCCAGGACAGAAATTTACTAGCAGCTTGGAACCCCTTGACATTATATCACAAGAGTACTTAGTCCGTTGTCAGATTCATGGGCTTGTAAAGGTGTGTTAAGTATATCATCACTCTGTCAATGGCTCAGTAATTATATGTTCTATATAGGTTAAGTTCTATCTCTTCCCACAGGGAATCTGTCAATTCCTTCAGCGATCAGTGTGGTCCATACTAGAATCTGACATCTGCTTCCAGCTTCTAGCTCACTTAATCCAGTCCTTAGGTTCAATCATGCTGTAGTCTGAACTTGTCTGTAGCAGTATAGAGTCTTTAGCATTTCCCTTCGGGGACTTAGGAGAGTGATTAGGGACTGCTTCTTGCCTAAGATTCCTCATCCGCCTCTGGCTTCCCTGATCTACGAATTAATGAGATGACATAAGTGTCATGCAATCATAGGCTAAGAATTGTTAAGCCTCACCCACCTCTGTGGTTTTACCTTTTTCTGATTTTCGTTCTGTTCTTGCTTTCCTCATTTCTGTCTTTTCCCTCCTTTGTATTTCCATTTTCCTCATTTCTTTGTCTACTTGTATTTCTCCTTCTACATTTCTCCTCCTTCCCCTTCTCTTCCCCCCTCCTTTGCCCTCCCCTTTGCTTCCCTCCCTCACTCCCCTTCCCTTTCTTTCCTTTCCCTTTTCTTTCCTTTTTCTTCCCTGTCCTTCCTTCCTCCCTTCTTCCCTCCCTCCTCCTTTTTACTTTCTTTGCCTCCTTTTTTCTTTTTCTCTGCCTCTTTTTTTTTCTCTGCCTCCTTTTTTAGGGTTGAGTGCGCGCAAGCGCTCTGGACCATGTTGTAATCTCTCTGTGGGCTTCTAACCACTGCCTTGTCACGCCCGTCACTTTCATTAGATCGTGGGCTTACCTTTTAAAATTGATTGATTCCATTTGTGAAAGGCATGCATACGTCATGCCTTTTCCAGTGTTTAGCCCTCCTCGAGCGCACCGGTAAACTACTGAAAACATACGAGGTTCGGTGTTTTCAGGTGGTTTCTGAACTACTTTATCTTATCTTTTCCTGGCGTAGCACGATCTTGCTGGGCAGAAGTCAAGCGCTTTGCATGACATCGACCCTGTTACATTGATAATTGTACTTTTGCTGATTACATGGATAATTGCACTTTTGCCGGTAACATGGATAATGCACTTTTGCCGATAAGTTTCACTGCAAGTGAACTTGTTTCCTTTTCTGTCTCTCCTTCACGCTCATGGCGACCATCGGCTCGCATATGTGAAACTGTTTTGCTTTTCATTATTAGTTTATGTGGCAAGAAAAGTTCGGTTAGGGGTTTACAGCGCTAATGGCTCTAACGCGAGCAAACGCGAGCCCCGTTGCATTCCAAATGCTTGTCTTTCTTTCTCTGCCTGCTTTTTTCTTTCTTTCTCTGCCTCCTTTCTTTTTTCCTTTCTTTCTGCCATTCGTTTTTTCTTTCCCCTTTCCCTCATGCTCTTATTTCTTGAATTCTGTTTTACTTCACCCATCGTTTTACATATTTACTTGTTTTTTGTATAAGTTTTAGGCTATTCTACTTTTGTTTGTATGTTTCTTACTATTTTCTCATTCTAGTTTTTCTTTCCCTTTTCCTCAGTATTTCTGTCCTTTTCTTTGTGTTTTCCATTTCCCCAGCTCAAGCACTCTATATTTGTATAATTTCTCGACATGTTCAGTTAATTCTCTTTTAATTTCACCTTGTTCTCTTTCATCCTCAACTGTCTCCTCTTTATTTTATTTTGCCTTGTATTTATTTGTTTGTATATTTGTTTCTTTATGTCTAATCCGTTATGTCCCTGTTCATTGTTCATTACACTTTCCTTGCCACTCCACTCCTCTGCACTCTACCGCCTGCCTAGGAATATTTGCTCAATTTTCATCCATTACATCATTGCAGTTTATAATCGGACTTGAAATTGGCTCGCATATTACTATGATTTGCAGAACAGAATGAGATGCAGTCTGCCTGCGTTTGGGTGATTGATTCAGAGAGAGCCATCAGGCCAAAAAGTAAATAGCCAGTGGTTACTGCGCTGTGACCTACTTTATCAAGCTTTCTGAGGGCCTGCATTTTTCACGTTTCTAGTAAGAGCAAAGGGGAATACGATTACAAATATGCTAAAGGCTCTACCGCTGGATCTCAGCTATACCCTCTAGGATCCCTTGGGAAACACCAAACATATGTAATTATTTACTTACTCGAACCTCAGCCTATTCTTATCCTCAGAGAATAGATTAGAATATTTTTCTACTCTATTCTGGTGCTTAACTTGTAACTGGCAATGACAGTACCAACACAGCGACTAATCATCACACATCTACAAATGTGACAATTCAGACTATTTCAACACCCTCTCCCCTACAAAGCTATAAGAATGGCTTGGGTGACAGGTATTAGTTATTGTTAATGTATGGTGCATTAGTAAAGAACGGTTGTTGTGCTCATCTCTAAATACGACAAAGAACGCCACTGTGTGGCAGACTGTCATAAGTGTCAGTATTAACAATTAAGTGCTGGTGCTGAGCACAGGAAGCCCTCTGCTCAATGAAGCACTGCTCTAACCATTGTATGTATTTAGTCAAACCTTACAGAAAGGGCTAGATTATGCCAATGAGGTGCTACAACCTTGAGGTTGTAATGCATATATTTTACTCTTAAAGGTGAGGCAACAGATGTATCTTAGAGACTAGAATGCTGGTTATTTAGTTTGAGGTGTAAACTTAGCCTCCAAAATTTCCTTGACTCTCTTGAGAGACTTAGTCAAGCAGTTACAGACTAGAATATGGAAGGAGGTATAAAGGTTGTGTCAGGTACAGTATAATTGAATAATAGCGCACACAATAAAAATGAATGTCCTCTTAAGGTTCTTGCATGAGATAAAATAACAAAACATTGAGGTAGTTTCAAGTCCCTAGACCTGACTTTTCAAGAGATGTAGCCAATATACCTTTTACAGTATGGTGCTAGCACACAGTTCTTGGACATCTTCCAGTGTGGCTCCTTGGATCATTTCAGAGGAACAGGTCTAATTGTGAACTAATATTAACCTATACCAGTCCAGCATTTTGGGCAGGTCTAAAACTATATATATTAAACCACTTAACATGGAAATATATTAAGACATCTCAAGGGTGCTGTGGAGATGCCAAGAAGCACTCCTTGGAGACTCAATATTCTGCCTATTCAGAGTATTCACTTCTGCTATGGTTATCTGGTGAAGTAAGCCAAGGTCTGAATGACTTTTGTGAGCCACCTGGTGCCTCACATCCTCCCGGACATGCCTTCTCCCATCATTGATAGAGATGATCCAGGTTGTCACAAACACCTCCTCTTTTAGGTCACTTTCTGAAATCTGACTTGGACTAACCATGATCAAATAACTTTTCATCGTATGATTTATTACGTCTGGAATTAGGTGAACATGAGATCTCATCTAAGTTATCATTGAAAAGGTTTCTCATCCCACAAAAAACATCTCTGCCATACACTATTAACCTGTGTTCTGGACTGGAAGCCCCAGTAGAGATTTCAATGGGAGAAGTTCCCAACCTCTTTCTCGTGTCAATTTATCCAAAGTTCTAACTTGAAATTCTTTTGCACGTGGAGTCAACTTCATGTGTGAACTGCAGACCTTGTTTTGAGGCATGCCATTAGTCTTATTACATTCCTAATGTGAACCTGAAGAATACATCCCCTCTGGAACAGTTAGAAGTGCACAGTGTCTTGAAGCAGTTAACAAACTTTGGTGTTAATTAAGCACTCATCCTCTTATTTTGCCTGGCTCCCTTCTTCTAACAGGTAAACATGATGTCACAGTATACTGTTTGCATGATAACAATCCTTAACCTTTAGTTCATTTTTTCACTAAACAACCTTGCTGCACCTAAAGTGTTTTGAAGGCACATTCACAATCCAATTTTATTTAAATTTTGGCTCTGCCAGGAAACCTTCGTTCCCGGAGATTGGCATCTTCCAAATTTCTCAGGAGAGCCCTTTAACATTTGAAAAGCAATAAGCAGATTGTGAGCCTATGAATATATTAAAGACAATGAGCTGTTAGAGATTCAGATAATGAAACATGACTGTTCCTGAAGTTCAGTCAATAAGCACATTCTGCTCGCTTGCGTGCGTGGGTCGTGGCTTGAGAAGCGCTGTTCATTAACACTCCAAGGTGCATTGACTAGAGGACCTCTGGGGTTTTCTGCATGGCTGAGATGTTCGCTTCTAGTTGGAAGTTCATGCTTTCACCCTCTTTTAAATCCATTACTTTAGGTACAATAATGCGATATCTGAATAGGGCACTAACATCCCAAGATTCTAGTCATTTTTTGGGAGCACAGATTCAAGACAGAAAGGGAAAACACTAGGCTGCTGGACAGGCTGTGCTGGAAAGTCCGTTCTTCAATTTGTCATGTTGTGAAATATCTGACACCATGTGGGTGTTGTTCAGTTTACACACCCACCAAGGGAAGAAGGTTATAAATTAAAAAGGGAGAAATAGAAAGACAAACAATAAAATGTTGGAGCAGAAGGTTTATTATTAGCCCTGAACCACTTAATGGTCTTCAATGGAGCACCCAACATTCCAATATTCTAATCTGATTAATACAATTTTAAAATAATTATGGGGATATACTTTGACATATTGCTCTCGTTAATAGAGAAATGCTGATGTGAGTTTTGATGTATAGGAAGTGGCACAGGAGTTCACTACAGATGAGGTCTCTAGTCTCAGAATCACATGAAAAATTAAAGTTGCTATGTTGAGGAGGCAATTTGAAGTGCCACTGGGACTTTAATTTCTTACAGCGAGGAGTGAATTAGAATAGTGTTAGTCACTACTGGAAGCACAGTGTCAGGGAGAAGTTCAAAGGTAACAAGAAATGCCTATCTGCCAACTTAACAATGATTCTGATCATCCATCGCTGAAAAGGTTATTCTTCATGCAATGCAATCTATAGAAATGTGTGACTATCCATTCTGAAGTTGGATGATGAAAGTAAGCACTTATTCAGAACTCCTAAATGGGTAAATAAATCATTTCTGGTAGTTTTTACTTTTTCAGCATGAAAATCAAATTATCTTAATTAAGGCACCTATGTGTTGCTTGTTTTAGTGCTACATGTGGTTCCACAAATCCTTACTGAATAAAAAACTATGTAAATGATGTCAGCAATGGGGGGGTTGGGGAGTGGAGGTTAGAGTGCCATCACCTAGCCACAGCAGTGGTCCACACTGTGGCTACACAGCCTCTGAAACCATACCCTTTAGCCTGAACGTGAGAATCCATAGTGAACAGACACGGGTACATTCTTCCATGATAGGGCCATTTCTTAGGTTAGATTAGGAAGATTTTAATGTCCTGAGAGGCATACTGCAGATCCAATATAAACAACACTTTGGATGCCATACTAGGGATAATTATCAGCTACATCAGGGACATTGTGGTGGTTAGATTGCAGACCTTTTTGAAGCCAATGTACAAACATATTCTGTTAAATAACTGACCACTTAGGCCAAGTAGGATATTTTTTAGAGCAAGGCCAATTTTGAATGTCACATCTGACACCTTTTTGAAGCCAATGTTTGAATGTTAATTCTGTCAGCATTTTTGGGCACAATCGGGAACTGTTGGACATAGCCCTATCTGCAGGGTCATCCCCAAAATTTTGCTTTCACCCTCCTGTTTTCTGAACCCATTTTTGATGGCTTTTAGGACTCTGTTAAATGGAGCTAGCGTGCTTGTGCTTTCGCCTTTAAATATGGTAAAATTGGCTTACATCCAACTGGCACATTTAATTTTTTGTTCGTCCCTGGTAAAGTGGTACTATATGTACCCAGGGCCTGTTTATTAAATGTGCTTAATGGGCCTGCAGCACTGATTGTGCCACTTACTTAAGTAGCTCTTTTAAACATGTCTCGGGCCTGCTGTTGTAGCTTGTGTGTGCAGTTTTAAACTGCCATTTCGACCTAGCAAAATAAACTTTTTGCCAGTCCTAAACCTTCTTTTTTAATACTTATGAGTCACCCCTAATTTAGGCACTAAACAACCCATATTGCAGTGTGCGGTGTATTTAAACGTGTGGAGATGTACTTTTAATGTTAACATGTCCTGGTAGTGAAAAACTCTTCAATTTGTTTTTCACTACTGCAAGGCCTACCTCTCCCATAGGAAAACATTGGATTAGCATATTATATGTAAAAAGTGATAACTTTCAGTTGGGAGGAGATCGGAATGGCATGTTTGGCTTCTGATAAACTATAGTTAAAAATCACCTTTAAAGGTAAAGTCAGATTTTAGGTCATAATTCAGAAAATGCCACTTTTAGAATGTTGGCATTTTCTTGTCCCAACCATTTGCTGCTGGTTGTCTTGTATTCTGGATCACATGAATAGGTGTTGCTGGCAGCTGTTTTTTGTGAATTGCTCCAAGGCAGTGAGACAAAGAGAAAATATATGTTTCAGGTTGTCATCTCTGATTTGATGAGATGTAGGAGCTGTCATCTACAACACTTGCCTGAGCACCCTCACAAAGTGTTTCACATAGTGTTTTGTGCTCCAGACAGGCTGGGGCCTGGGCAGGGAGGCAGGATACTGCAAATACCTCCGGAGGTAGAAACACTCAGAACCTCCTCCTAATTCGAAATTGGCATTAGGTGATAATACCCTCAGATCCAACTCTTTAGTTCACCTCTGGATCTGTGGAAGAATCAGAAGGACTGCTCTGCAAGAAGGACTCAGAAGGACTGCTGCCCTGCCACCTGAGTGAAAGAACTGGACCTGCATCTTGAACCTAGGACCACCAGAGTGACTCAAAGGGCTACTTGGGTGGCCTCCTAAACAGAGCATCAGGGACAGAAAAGGCTCAAACAACTTTAACTGAGCATCTGGACTCTGTCTGCCGTGAGTCCCAACCCCTCTGAGCAATGCAACCCCAGTCCTGAACCCTTTGAAGTGGGCCTGAAGGTACTCAGCCATCTCAACTGTGGTCCTATGAGCAGAATGGATACAACGGAAGTCCTCACATTTCCACTTTGGCACTGCTGCAGCATGAAGCCTGCCTGACACCAAATCTGACATCGCAGCTCACAGTACCTGAAGTACCACCACTGCACAAGCATCCTCAGTGGAGACCTTGGCATCACAAATCCCTCATCAACAGCATCCTCACTGATGAATCAGGACTCCTCATTTCAGCCCTGCAGCTCCTTCAGAATTGCTGATGGGCGATGCATTCTCGATGCCAGGCTTCACATTACAAGCTCCTCATCAAAGGCATTCTCAATGAATACGGAGGACTCTGCATCGCAATCCTGCAGCTTCCCCAGAGTCACCACTTTGAAATGCATCCTCAATGTGTGATCTTGCAATGCTCTTCTAAACAGTATTTAAGGTACTTTGTTAAGCTGGTCTAACTTTGTCCTTGTATCCGCCTCGCACTTCATCACAGTCGGCCTATGCTTGTGACTTTGTACCGGTCTGGTGGAACCAGATAACCACTGTTGGTCCTTTGTGCTGTTAGCCACTATTTTCACTTAAATCTTTAAAATTGCATATCTCTGATTCTACTCCAATTTTTGTCATCTATTTTAATAAATTGGTGTGGGATTTTTCTTGTGTTGTATTTTCACTTAATGCATGTTTGAAGTGCTGCATAAATAGTATACACATTGCCTCTACGTTAAGCCTGACTGCTTTGTGCCACGCTAGCAGAGGGTAACGCACAGGTTAATTTGGGGTAGCTTGTGTTTCACCCTGACACGAATTGTGGTTGCTGGTTGAGTAGGGTTTCATTGCCCTCAGCCAGTAATCAAATTTCAAACAGGAACATTCTTGGATGATTTCTTTAGGAACTCAGTGATAGCATTGTGGTAAATCACTAAACATTCAGACAAATTTGGGTTACACAAATGCTACATTGAATCCAAATATGGGTATGCGGATATCATGAAAAATAAAATACATCACCACTGGCATGAAGTATAGATCAGTGGTTCCCAACCAGTGGTCCAGGGACCCCTGGGAGTCCATGAAACCTCCTCAGGGGGTCCATGACTGCCTGTAAAATAAAATATTATTAACAGATTATGGCCCCAGCTTTTAGTAATGGCTCAGTGCGGTGTCCCCAGAGTCCGATAATGATTCAGTGGGGGGTCCCTAGGTTCCAGTAATGATAAAGTGGGATCTCACAGAAGTTAAAAGGTTGGGAACTGCTGGTATAGATGTTAAGAGTGTAGATCACACTTTTTCTCAGTGGGCCAACTCTAAACTGGAGTCACACTGTACAGTGGACTGTTAATTGATCGCGGCTTAACATGCTGCTGTGTCTGGATACCCTGCTCAAGGCGCTGATAGGCACAATCACAATATCAGAAAACTATCCTCTGAGTTTGATTACTAGTGTTCTGATTAGTAGTTTGGAGGAACTCTAGTCAGATTCTGGGCAGCTGGAATTTCTGATATCGGCAGGAATCTCCACACAGCACACCTTCTGTTATGAGATACATCCCCCACCCCCCCACCCAATGGAGAATAACTGTGAAGACCTGGAAACACTTTGCAGATTAATGCATGTTCCCATTCACATTCCCAATCCTGAATGGTTTAAACCAGACATTTGTCACCTTTAGCGAGTAGGAGGCAAATGTCTGCACGACATCTGTGTAGGGGGCGAAAGTGAGGAGGGATGGTAGGGCAGAGTCACCACTTTGAAATGCATCCTCAATGTGGGATATTACAATGCTCTTCTAACCAGTATTTAAGGTATTTGTTATGCAGGTCTAACCTTGTCCCTGTATCCGACACCAGGTGGTGGATGGGGGAAAGGTCCTGTCTCCACTGCATCCCTTTCCCAAAATGACTTTCCTGGGCAGAAATTGACTCGTATACTGGGGTCTAATGTGGCAACATCGTAGCACTGATAATAAATCAGAAAGGAATTCTAGAGTTGGATTCCGCTCCACATAACTTGTATTTGAGACCACAATGATATTTGTTTTATCACAGAAGTCATTTTGTAGGCAGAGGTTCACTTGGATTTCTCTAATGCAGTTTCATGGAAATAGATTTATTTTATGCTGAACATTTTTAAACCTAAGTCAGGACAACACATGCATTTTGTGTTGTCAAATAGGGAGACTCTCGGCCCTAGTTGTGTCCTGATTTCGGTTTGATCCATTATTAATGTAGTGTTGTGGCGTGGATTCCAGAATTGAGAGGAGCGCACACATACAAAGAAAAGCTGATTGATAGCGTTTTGTTTTTATTTCGATCTCACTGTAAGATAGTAAAATCTGTGCTATTGTTACTCTGGGGCTAAAAGCACACTGGCCGGTTTGATAAGTAGGAGATTGCAATCTTACCATAAATGTCGTGCAAAAACGAATATGAAGCATTCGAGACAGAATAATTATGTATTGATTAACGAGCCTCCACATTTTCTTAGCTTAACATCCTTCAGTTTTCTGAATGGGGATTTAAAATGTTATGAGCTGCATATAGTTTTCTGCTACTTATTTGTTGAAAATCCGGCATGCTTGTCTTGTTTTCAAAACAATGTTTACCCCCTGATGAAATTTGAGATTTTAATGCAAACTTTAAATGAATCAGAATTTTTTTTACCCCTGTTGTAATCTCTCTTTGGGCTTCAAACTACGCCTATGTCACATCAGTGTCTTTCGTTGGTTCGTGGGCTTGCCTTTTATAATCTGATTGCTTTCATTAGTGAAAGGCATGCAGAAGTCATGCCTTTTCCGGTGTTTAGCCCTCCTCGAGCGTGGCTACCAAGTACCGAAAACATAGGAGGCTCATCCGGTTTCTGGGCGACTTTTTCTGTTTTTTCGCAGTGCGATCTCGCTGGGCAGAAGTCGAGCGCTTTGCATAACATTGACCTGTTACATAGTTAATTGCACTTTTGCCAGTTACATAGATAATTGCACTTTTGCCTATAGGTTTCACTACGAGCGAAAGTTTATTTCCGTTTGTGTGTCTGCTTTGAAAGGATGGCGGCCGTCAGCTCGCTTATGTGAAACTTTTACTTTTCAGTTTATATGGCAAGAAAAGTCCAGTTAGTTATGTGAAACTGTTTTATTTTTAATTTCTGTGGCAAGAAAAGTCCTGTTAGGAGTTTACAATGCTCTAGCTCAAGCAAACGTGAGACCGGTTGCATTGCAAATGCTTGTTCATACCTTGATATTCTCTTAATTGTGGCGTTTCGAAATTTGCGGTGTTGCATCTGATGAAAATATATTCTTCCTACCTTTAGTAATTAACTAAAATCATTTGGTGTAGCTGTTTTTTGATTTGATGTGTCCCATTTCTGTGCTCCTCTGCATGCTAATCCGACCTAGCACTACCACACAGTGATTATTTTAGTTATACTATACACTCACATAAATGTCTCATACTTATACCCTCTTTCTTCTATTCTTTATTGAGCTTAAGGATGCTAAATTGTCCCTTGCCAACCTTGTGAACTTTTGTAAGTTTCTCCAGTTACTCCAAAATGTTGTAGGAGCAGTCATCCCAATAAAGTTGAATTTGCAGGAGGAAAACTTCCAAAACCTACTTTTTCTCAAGAGATTTCTAAAAAAAAAAAAAAATCATCCATCACAAATTGCTGTTTGAGTTTTCACTTGCAGCTTATGTTTCTCAAGATGGTCACCTTTGCAAAACTGGTGGAATTAAAATGTCACTTTAATTAGAATGCAAGTAGGTTTACATTGGATGTCGAGTACCCTCTACTAAGCTCTTACACATTTTGTGTGTGCTTCAAGAAGAGTTTTACCTTACTGATTGTCAGTAGCTTTTCTATGCAGACGTTTTGGGTGCATGCTCCTTCTGGGCCTTCTGGACTAGCAAATGCTCAAACATAGTGAATTTTGGAGTGACTTGGGGCCATATGTAGGAAAGTTCCATTTTGCATTTGCTAAGTATCAAATCCTAAGAAATTGCCATTTAGGAAATGCAAAATGAAATATAAGATTATTTTGATTTCCTAATTGAGATTCCTACAGAGTCACAATCGCTATTAGAAAATCTGTGTTTAGGAAATGCAAAATCATTCCTACGTATGAGGGAAGAAAAGGTGGAGCTCTTGAAAAGTGCTCCTTTGCCCTCTGGGCCAGGGAATGCTTCAAGACACTGCACAAAGTGCACTTTGGGTGCCTTTTTTGAATTTGCACATGGTTACCATCGGATTGGATTCAATGGTAATACCATTTCCTAAATGCCCATTTTGCATTTATGAAATGCTATGCACATATGCTTAGGAAATCAAAAATAGGAAATTCCTATTTGCTATTTCCTATTTGGTACTCGCAAATTGCAATTTCTACTGGGTAGTAATCACAGTTTGGGACACCTCAGAGCTCTTTATACATATGATAAAGGTGTTTTGCGTTTCTTAATGATCCGAAATTGAGATTCGACACGTTGAGAAATGCAAATGTATTTTGTACATATGGCCCTAGGAGCCTTTTGGGGGAAATTATTGAAATTGATCCTTTGATAATGAGCCCTCTTTCCTCCACCAACATGCATTGTACTATTATGAGGGGAAAAGTGTTGCTCCTCTAATAATAGCCTAGCTCCAGAATGCAAGTCTATGTTCCTTACCACATTACCACCCTACCCCGATCCTTTCCCCTTTAAAAAGCATTCACATCTGAAATAGGTTCAACCAGTTTAGTTTATGTATCAAAAAACAATGCAACGTTTATTAAATATAATCATATAACGGATAAGAGGCCTCTCTTCACCACATTCAAAAGGAACATTAAATGGTTTGTTTTGGATGTTTCCCATCAGTCAGTTTCAGGGTGTCAACAAAGTAAATTGAATAAAGATACTTCTTAGCAAAGCTTGTCCAAAGAGTAAGAAAAGCTATATTTCTGTATGAACCCTCGCCATCCAGCTTTAGCTGACAATGCTTGATTTATGTTTCAGAGAATATGATCCGGTACACAGGGAGTCCAGACAGCCTGCGGTCCCGCACCCCAATGATAACACCAGACCTGGAGAGTGGGGTCAAAATCTGGCACCTGGTGAAGAACCACGAACATGGGGACCAGAAGGAGGGTGACCGGGGTAGTAAGATGGTGTCAGAGATCTACCTAACAAGACTACTAGCTACCAAGGTACCCAGAATGTACACCAACAATGCCTACTATATGCCATTCTCTGCCTCAGGCCCCTCTTATTTCAAAGAAGCATGCTTTGTACTCCTTCTCCCAAGTGGTGATCTCTTTCTCTGCTTAAGGGCATTCTGGAATATGTGTTGTTATGCAATGCCAAGAAAAAAAAAAGCAATAGTGAAGCAGAAACATCTAGTCACATACTAATTAAACAGTAAAATAGTTCACATGCAAGCATGGCACTGCCTGGTTAGATTTAAAACCATGAAGCTGTATGTTGTGCTACCACGGTCTAAGGAGCACAGCTTTTTGTAAGTGTGTCATCTAGGTAGGTTTCATGTTCATTATGTCTTTACCCTGTGGAACAACCTCCTCTGAAACTAACCGGAAATAAATTAAGTGACGTACAGATCACCTACTTTTTCAATGGTTAGTGTCTAACTCACAAGTTAGTGCTTTTGGCAGTAAAGGAAGAGGCAGAGAAAACTCTACTTCATGCCGTCTTGGTGTGTACAAGCTATTTTGAGATGTTGCTGTTTGGTCAAGATCAGACCTCTAGCTGGAATAGCACACCTAGTTAACCATTTTGTAAACATAATTCAATTAGGTTGCCAGATTATTAAGTAGTGATGAATTTATTACTAAAATAAGAGTGCAAGAATAATGCAAGAAAAAAGACATGTTAAGATACAATGTAGGGGGCAAAAACGAGGGAGCACAAAATAGAGATCAGGAGATAGGAAGGTTGAGCACTGAGCAGAAATAAGTGTAACACAGAAAAGAAACCAAATGAAGAGGTTAAAGCTGACTGACAGGAGAGATGACCTCTTGGTGGCAGACTGTGCCTCAGCGTGGGTGTCAGTAAGACACATAAATGGGCAATTTTAGCAAATGGCTGATTCTATCATTTCAGGCTTTGCTCAGTGAGAAATGAAATATCTGACATTTTAGTTGCTTGCTCCACTTGACTTTCCAACCTGTAAACGCTCCAGTGTAGGCGGCGCAAATTGGCAACTTCCAGCCACTGTCATGTGAAAGTGTAGCCACTTTGGCATTTTGAACACTGAAGAAGCTTTGTTGGCAGTAATGTTAAATGGTTACGGACGAGCTTGAGAATAGAACCAACTTCTGCATGCACAATCTTTGTAATACCAAAGTACAACGAAATAAGATTGTGGTTCAACTTGCCTTAGTAATGCAGACATACTTAAAGTATGGCTGTCCTTGCAGGGAGTCAGTAAAAATATCTCTCTGTTAGTAGTAAGAACTAGTTGTTCCATTGAGGGCCTTATGGTTCTAATCCATAGGTTACTTCACCCTTTACCATAGGAGAATCCTTCCTTTCTCAGCTCACCTTTTTCCTCTTTGAAATTACTACATTTCCTGTTCAGGTTCTATTTAACTGTCACTAAAAGTATATATCTCTTGCTTAACTCCGTATCACCCTTTTTTTTTAAAGTCACATGTACCTGTTTCTGTTCACTTCTGCATTTGTAAAATGTACATATTTGCGGCTTCAGCTCAATCCTTTGCTCAGACATGACAATTCTATCACACTTCTTTTTATTCTCTTCTAGAAAATACTTCTTGACCTGGCTGTCTTCCTCTTGTGTTACTTCTTTGTTTGGTCTTGTTGTTTTCTCCTCCACACCTAAAATTTCAGCAAGCTCCAGTTCACACTACTACCTCTAGGAAAAGATATGTCCCCTGAAGGTTAAAGCTATAATATGGAGGTACTGAAATATCAAGGGCAAAATGCCAAATCCAAAATATCGAAAAATAAGTATAGATTTTCTAAACCTAACTCTTCATATACGTACCTTGATGATATCAACATACATAGATGTGGGTTGGGTATTGTAAATCTAGCCTTCCTCTATATGTATTTAACTTTAAATATTTTGGTCAATATTTTGTCCACAACATTCTTGTATCTCAATATTCTTAGCCTCGATATTCAGTAGGACAATATTTGAAAAAGTTACACTTCTTGTGTGAACTCTTTGCTCCTACTACTAAAATACACCACCTGTTGAGACACACTTCGCCATCTGTTACAAGACAGCATTTCTTAAACAGTGCTTATCTTTCTTGTCTAACTCTATGCATAGAGTCTACTTCCTGATTTATCCATCTTCTGAAAGACAAAGATTCCTTTTTGAGTTTTTGTCATCTCTAAATGGTAAATAATGGATCCCTTTTAGATCAATTCTCCATCTGCTTAAATGTTAATACCTAAGCTCAGTTATTTTCTGAAACTAGCCTCTTTTCCTCTGTTTGATCTTCTCATCCTCTTCCATGCTTTCATTGGGAAAAGGATATAGCCCCTCATTATGACATTGGTGGTCTTTTTGAAAGACTGTCATGCTGGTGGCCGCCAAAAGACTGCCAGTGTCGGCGTTCTCACGACTGCCGTATTACGAGTCAGAGACCGAAGACCGCCAGATTACAGCCGCAAACCTGACCCCGCCGGGCTGGCTGAGGGCAGGAGAGAGGGCGTTCCACCGCCACAATGCAAGGACTCAGCCGCCATATTACAATTAGTAATATGGTATGGGGGTCCTTGCACACCGCTGCAGCATTTACGGTGGAAGTGCCAACATCCACCCCTCCAGGATGACCACCTCAATGTGGGCTGCTGTGCGGCCCAGACAGGTAGGTGGAGCGAACGAAAAGGGCACGAGTGGCAGGTGCATGTCTGTGCGTGTATGTGTGCGAGTGTGTGTGTGTGTGTGTGTCGGAATGGGTGTGCATGCATGTGTAACTGTATGGGTTAGTGGAGGGGGAAGTCTCTGAATGAATGCAGAGGGAGATGTGTATGTGTATGAATGCAGAGGGGGATGTGTATCTTTGGGAATGCGGAGGGGGATGTATATCTGTATGAATGCGGAGTGGGTGGGGTGTGTATGAATGCGGAGGAGAGGTGCTTATGTGTGAGAGCGAGTGGGGGTGCATGTATGTCAGTGTGAGAGCAAGTGGGGGTGCATGTATGTCAGTGTGAGAGCGAGTGGGGGTGGTTGTATGTATGCATACAGTAGAGTGTGGAGGTGTATCTGCAAGTGTGTGGACGGGTGGGGGGTGTTTGCAAGTGTGTGGACGGGTGGTCAGGTTGTTTGCAAATGTGTGGGGGCAGGTGGGGGGGTGTTTGCAAGTGTGTGGATGTGTGTGGATGGGTGGGGGGTGTTTGCAAGTGTGTGGACAGTTGGGGGTTGTGGGCCGGCAACAGGAATGGGGATTCCTGTCTCCTGGTGCGTTACAGCCAGGGTTTTCATGGCGAAAAGCCTGGCATTTTGCTGCCTTCTAATAAAGCCGGCGGTCTTAGGCCTGCCGCTGGCCTGCAGGAGCTCGCCGCCGGCCACAGTAGTCCGACCAGACCAGAGGGACTACCAGCGTTGCAGCAGTTTGGCTTCGGCCAAACTGCAAGACTCATAATGCAGCAGCCTTTAACGCCGGGTCTGCGGCGGTTAGACCACCACACTCCTAATGAGGCCCATAGTCTGATACTAAAAATATTCACATCTCTGATCAAACACTAACCAACACACAACACCTGAGAAATAAGAACAAGTTCAAAATTAGATGTTGAAGTTGTATTTGCAAACAGAGCTAATTGCGAGGCTTCATCCATGTGCAAATGACATCACGTTGAGAGGAAGACTTTTATATGTTAGAAAGTTCATAATATTTTAACATGTTTTGTGGTTAAGCTCCTTTTGTCCATGGCTGCCTTTTTTGTCTGCAAGACATATACATGAAGTGAAGGCATTATGTGTCATTTGGATTCTTTTTTCCTCAAAAACTATAAAGTAATTTTGTAATTAGTAAAAGAATATGTAGCCAGTAGTTTCCATCATTGGCCAATTTCTGCTCTGTGTAATTATATTATATTCTGCATGTGTTAGCTGTACGATTATCAAAATACACCAACAATCCTTTGGTCCCAAATGTTTGTCATTATTTCTGCCTACTATTTCAATCATAAACTTACAGTTTGTAACAGATCTCTAATTAGTTAATTTATTCCCGAGTAAAAACCCCACAGTTTAAGTGGATTCATCCACTAAGCTTCGGGGAAATACAAGTTTTTTTTAAGTCATAGAAATGATTTCGCAGGCTAAATAATGCATCTAAAAGGATAACTTTATACTTATTCACATTCTTGATTTCCATTGAGACACTGCTAACTTTCACTGACACTGTTGCCCATTCTAGCTCTCGGATTCTGATAAGCTTTAACAATGTGTGCTTTATTTCTTCCCCTACAGGGCACTCTACAGAAGTTTGTGGATGACCTCTTTGAGACGATATTCAGCACGGCGCACCGTGGGAGCGCCCTGCCGCTGGCCATAAAATACATGTTCGACTTTCTGGATGAGCAGGCGGACAAGCACGGTATTCATGATCCTCATGTCCGGCACACGTGGAAAAGCAACTGGTGAGTCCTTCAGAGCATTCACATATCTTAGGATGGGTCAAGATCGCACGTACATTTACTGATGAAGCTGTTTTTTTAAAGTAATAGATCTCACAACTTGCATTTAGGGAAACTGAGTTCCTACACTTTAAATAATTGTATAGCGAGTATTAATAGGGAGAGAAAATCTAACAAATTCGCACTCCCCGGTACTAACTATATGGAAAAATGCTAAACATACATAATGAGAATTCATCTGGCATTTTGATCCACTGAAGACTATAGTTATCTGAAACAAGTAGGAAGAGATGACTGTGTTTCATGTTGATTATCACACTTTGATCGTGGAAGCCGTGGTTCCTAAATAAAATATAAAATCACATGACATAGCATAACGTAGTATTGTTAGTAATATTAAGATATAGTGACTTTCTAATTCAGAATGTTTAAAAGTTTGATAGCGTTGTAACACTAAATCATTGTTAATCATGGAAGAACCTGTGGGGGAAAAACATTTCTTATGAAATCATCGTCTTTTTTATTATCCAAACCATACCTCACCAAGTGGACATCACTTCCGACATTCAGGCACAGATCAACATATTCATTTTCTGAATCAGTAGACGTGTGTGTTCTTCCTGGAGCTGTCCTTAATGCTTAAATAACTTTTGAGTCAGTGAGGGGCCTTTCACCTCCTTCATCATTTCTTGCAACCCTCAACAGCCCTTGTTGATGAGACATCATTTTTTCTTACAACCATTCTCTTTGATTAGTCATCTGGTAATAGCTGTTACACTTCCTCAGTGATTGTGGAGCCCACTTTCTGTTTTCGTTCTCTTATTATCAGAAAGGAATATTGAACACACATACAGGCTACAAATTTCATGAATCTGTATTGTATTTTTGGGCCACTGTAACACTGTCACCCAGTTATTTCCTAGACACCACAGGTTGTCAATACATGGAAATTTAAGGTCAATTGATATTAGGTTATCCTCACACCTTCACTCTGATACTGAATCTGCCACTTTGCATAATATTGTGAGTATGGAATCACATCAACTTCTTTAGATAAACTGGAGAATCCATTATCTGAAAGACGTGGATTGGATCAGTTTACAAGAAAATAACACAAAACGTGTCAGCAATGGATCAAAAGTTTTCTTGTGACTTATTTTTACACAAGCTTGAAGGTCAAATTGAAAGGTGCTGGAGTAGGCTGGCTTGTATTTGCAGGCAGTGGGTAAAATTATATTAATGGTGACAAGTGGAAAAACCTTGTAAATGTATGTGTGACAAACCTTTGTCCTTGCCACTGTAATCCAGATCACTTAACTAGGGCCCTAGCATCTCTGGTGCATCTAATTGATAAGCAGATGCTTTCATTGGCAGCACACATATTAACCGTAACAGCCTCTGAAATGTATAATATTGGTGAATTAATGTAGAGAGGCCACTTGTTTCAGACATTGATAGTAGAGAAGAACATGTGAGTCAGATTATAGTCTGGAAAGATTTTTGTTGTGTAGTGAAGTGCTTACTTAGCACTGTGATCAAACATTAAAGGCATAGCAGTAAAACTGTGTGTGAAATATATTTTTACTGCATAAGAAACACAGCAATATGTAAAAATGATACAGTAGTATTGTAACCACACTTTGTCATTATTTTCCACCTATCTAATACTTGAGGGCTATTACCACATCTGATTCTTACCTGTGAATTACCCACTCATGCCTGGAGAGAAAGAGATAGACACTAATTGAATCTTCTAAATCGTGGAAGAAAAATGCATGGCCCTGGGCATCCAGTGACCACTCCCAAGAATATGCTTTTATCGTGTCCATATCTGGGTCCGAGCCTCTAGTACAGACTTGTAGTATATCCCCACTATTGGCTATAATATGTCCGCTGTGTTTGGCTCCAAAATGAATTATATGTCACTAGTATTATGTGCAAGTGAGCACTTTAAACTATCTGATTATATTTGCTCAGTCAACATAGTAGATTAATTTCCCACTCCTACCAATTTCACATTTTAAGCTGGCATTTTTTCTCCGTTTCGGAGATGCCCAGTTGTAGATGTTGAGCCTTAAACAATCAAACTTTCTGTGCTTTGACCACATAAGGCTGCATGTTTTGTAGGTTGATAGGAAAGTTGAATGAGAGGGTCTTGAATCTCAGATTCTGCAGCTATTAGTAGGAGCAAGTGTTACTCATTTGAGGGTGAGGATGATGACCACCTTTAGTTGTCAGTGTGATGGCAATTGCTGTCCCCCTTCAGCTCCCAGAGTGATGAGATCTCTACTCTGAAGCCTGTCATCAATATGCAAACCAAGTTTCCTGTCTCACTGCACAGGCCATAGGTGTGCATCTCTTGTTGTGGAACAGCGGAGTTGTAGATTGTGAGCTCAACAGTGGAGCACGGATATGCTTTGGGGACAACCAGAGGTAGCAGCAAGTACAGAGACATTTTGCTTGGTGGTGGGCTTATGATTTCAACAGTTATAAATTGTAGATGTGAACATTTGGCCTGATCACCCTTGGTGTCACCTCACAATACAACTTTAAAATCTCCCAGGTCCCAGACAGCCCCATGTATGATCTTTGTGATTGGGTCCAGATTCTTTTAAGGTTGGGAGCACGTTGGGTGCATCTGCTAAAATCGTACCTTTTTTAGCATATATGTTAAAAAAACAAAAACCTCCCTCGCCTCTGTACTGCAGAGTTTAACCGTTGCAGATGAACAGCCTGGGATTCATATATGGAACTGAGGGAGAATTCCTCAAGCTCTAGGTGCACAGTCTGGACATGTACTACTTGGAGGGTTGTTTGGTCCAGGACAGTCTCCCTATCCCCTATCTGTACTGAGAGGCACAGGACAGGTTTGAGAACAAGAATGCACAATCAGTGGACAGTTCAGTCACTGTTTTTGTTTGCGGAAAAGGAAGGAGGACGGGGGAGATAGGACAAGAGTCAAAGTAAGAAATTAGATGGATTAAAGGTGAAGAAATGGAGTGTGAAAATACAAAGGCTTAGAAAAGCAGGAAGGAGGACTAAGGCAAACAAATTGAGAAATATCACATGAGGACCTAAAAGTGATGACCAAGAGAGAAAGAAACAGCGGAAAAGCGCAAACAGTCAGGAAATGGAACCACAGGTTCGGTGGAAGGAAATGGAGTGTGAAAAGGTGAGTAGAGAAAACATATAGAAGAGATAAAAAGCAGAAAGCGAGGGAAAAGAACTCTGGGGACAATAAAGACTGATAAGAAGAATGAGTGACAGGCGAAGGTATCATGGCAATGAGAAGAATGAGAAGGGCTTAGTGGATATGGTGGAGGGGCTGAGGTAAGAAGGTTAAAGAGCAGAGGAAGCCCTGAGGGGAGAATAGAAGGACAACAACTGAGGGCGATAATAATAGCCCAATTTTTATATATTCTTTGGTACAACACTCTTACTTCTTTCACGCCTTGTAAATAATACCTGTTTATGCTTCCTATTTTAGTGGTGTTCAATTATCAACATCAAAAGGATGAGGGGCAGAGTCAGAGGTGCTGGGAGTCCACTTTAGAAGTTACATGTACAGTCTACATTTTTAGGGGGTTTATGTAGTGCAAACAACCTACTAAGCGTTTGAGTACTTTAAGACCCAGAAGTAAAAGTGAGAGTGAAAGGATGAAGTGAAGGTGGTACAAAGGCTAATGGAAGGATGAAGAGAGAGGAAAGGCTGATGTGAAATAAATTAGGGAGGAGGCTTCAGGGGAGGAGGCTAGAGAGAGGCAGTCTCACTTCAAAGTATTGCAATTTGCTAGTCAGGGCTTTCCCCTGCAATTTTGTTGGGGCCCCTGTAACCAAGGCACTGTTCAGTGCGTTAATGAGTGGCGCACAACAGCAGAGGGCATCACAAGGGAGTGCCTCTGGTGCCTCTGTATAGTAATGGCTATTGGGTACAAAAGAGCTGAGGAAACAAAGTGGAGGGCTGATGGTATGTAGGTGGCAACAATAGATTTGTATCTCCTTGATTAGCGTTTTTGCTATGTTATTATTCTTACGATTGTTTAGTTTTAGTTTTTCACTCTCGGTGATGTCATCAGGATCAATCAGCATTCTGTATCACTCTCTATGATGTCATCAGGGTCAAAGGACATGAGATATCACTTCCTGTGATGCCTTTGTGGTAAAAGGCAGTATGATAGCACTTTCTCTACCCCTGTGCCTTTGGTAAATTGACCTCCATGCAGAGAGAAGAGAAAGGTGATGTAGGTGCTGATCATGCAGCGCCTGTTCTGAGGATGCAGAGATGTCATGAGTGCCTGAGAGTCTTGATCAGACATTATCCGCCCTCATTGTACACCGTTCCCAAAAGGTGGTGCACTCGACCGGGGGCCCTGCATCAGCTCACTCACTTACTGAAGGAGGGAGTCGGGGAGTGAGCAGGACAGTGGAAGTTAAAGAGAAGGTGGAGATGGTGAAAAGGAGAAGAATGAAAAGGAAGTAAGAGTAGGAAAGATGAGGATAAGGAATGGCATCCTTGTTTGCAATAGTTGTCGAATCACGAGAACCCAAATCTTTCTCCACACCAGCTTTGGATCGGAGCTAGACTGGCAATGCTGAAGGGGTTTATGAAATGACTTGGAGTTCATTTCTAATCTGATTGCAAAGAGTTCATGTCTCGCCCTCCAAGCACCCCCTTAAATAAACCTCCTGCTCATTTAGTCTGAGTGGCTGCAATCAGCCGCAGATTAAAAGCACAGATAATGTTAATAACATGCTAATGTTTCATTAGCTGAAAGCCTCTTGGTGCACAGGGGTGCACGCGTGGGGGCGAGGGCTGAGCGGCGCCGCCATGATCTGTCTATCAGTAGTGCGAGGGTGGGAGGGTGGTGGGTGGAGGGATGCACCAGCCAAAGCAGATCGAAGATCCTGGGGGGCGGGGGCTTCATGCAAACAGAGCCCTTTGCTGCACTGTGGAGTGTTACACCAGTGGAGATGTCGAGTAGAATGAAATTAACACATTGACGGAGGAATGAATGAGACTGTAATGGAAATCAAGTTTCTACTATGGAGAAAATGTCATCTTCTCGGGTTAAGCCAGACTATGATACCTCACCCTTGACTTTCTCGAAGACCCTCTGAATTATGAGGGGCTGTACCATCATTGTAGTCCTGCCAGAGTCTGCACATTTTGAACTTTGCTCTTTATTCTAGAGGTCAGTCTGTCTGCCCAGTTCCTGACATGATACTATTAATACGCTGCACTAGTCATGGAACTGAATCATCTGGCCGCTCCTCTTCACTGTACACATTTCATCTCAGACCTTCTTCCTACTCCAAGGATACTAGTTACCAGAACAAGGATGCCAGTTGGTAGAAGGGGCGAGACGTGTTGTCTGATCCAGAACAGTGGTTAAAGTAGGAGCAATTGCTGTGTTTTAAGTACTGAATGCAGTGCAAACTATTATCAATAATTTTGTAGATGTCACCATAAGCTGGGGAAAGTCTGGAGAAAGGGTGACCAATCTATATTCAAGAGGGACAGATTTTTAGAATACCCTGAAATATACATTTACATATAATTAATCTAAGTAGAACTCATTTATAAGGTAAGTGGTTAACCAGAAAATCTGGCAAGGATCTATCTCACCTGGAGGTTTTGTTTTGAATGTGTCATGCGACCAGAATGGAAATTCATTTTGTTTGTTCCTGTTTATTTTGGATGTGATTCTTTTACTAAACAATGTTTGCTTTTCTCGTCCTAGCTTACCGCTGAGGTTCTGGGTAAATGTTATCAAAAACCCCCAGTTTGTCTTTGACATCCACAAGAACAGCATCACGGATGCCTGCCTCTCGGTGGTAGCTCAGACCTTCATGGACTCATGTTCTACCTCCGAACACCGTCTGGGCAAAGACTCGCCCTCCAATAAGCTGCTCTATGCCAAGGACATACCCAGCTACAAGAACTGGGTGGAGAGGTGAGTCCATTCTACTGCTATTTCCATGCTGTGAAGGCCCATGAATGTTTGCTATCCCCCCTGAGCACGAGGCAGGCCAGATTTTGCGTTTCAGAGGTCTGCATTATGTTGATTCAATATGGCTCAAATATTTGCCTCAGGGGAACTTAGCCTTTCATCTGTGGATGGCTTATTGAGATTTAACAGAACATGTCTCAGTGAATTAATTGCTCGACTCACAATGGAGATATGATGAGACTCACAAGTACTTGCAGGGCCAGTTCAGTCCGTCATTCTGAAGCAGTTGATAAACTGAGTTCCATTAAACTCTGTGATAGTGCCATGAAACTGACATTGGAGAAACTGTGGCAGCAAGTCATGTAATATTTAGAATTATTACAATTAAGTAAATTGGAGCCAAAGTTGGCCTATGCGATGGTTTGTTTTGTGGCCTATGTAAAATAAACTGATTGTCAAATTTCCAGCGCCAGTTTGCACCGAAAAAAAATCTAAATTGGCACTATTTTTTCAAACAGTAGCAAGAAACCAACGGCTGATTTGGAATTGGATGAATGGGTTAATCCTTTGCAAATATGATGGATATCCTGTCTATTCTATCACAAGTGTGTTCTATACTACTGCACTTAAAATAAGGAAGATATATGTCATGTTTATTATGGATACCCACCCTCCAAACTCTAAATCGGGCTCTAAAGGTTAGACGAGTCTGATTTCTGCAGTAACTCCATTTTCCTTGGTGAACAGGTGGGCAGTGTGGAGAGGCGTGTTCTGCTGTGAGTGAGGTCAACCTCAATCATTTTCATTCAGAAACCTTTCACAATCTCTAATGCCACTGTGTGATTCAAGATGCATTTGTGTGTTGACGAAAAAATATATTTGGTGGAGAGCTCATAAAGTTTAAAAGACTAATATTCGAATACAAAAGTTTACAGTGTCAAAAGTTTGAAAAACAAAAGTACGAAAACTTGACTTTTAATTACAGTACAGTGGGGTTAGAGGCAGGGTTGAGTGTACCATTAGTGCTAATGCTTATTTATGGGTTTGCATTAGGGGATAGAGTAAATATTTGGTATAGGGTTTGGGTCAGGTCAGTGTTGGGGCACTGGATTAGAATTCATGTAAGATTAGAGGAGTAGTGTTAGGGTCACCGTCATTTTTTAGGGTTAGTGTCAGAGGGCATGGTAAAGATGAATCTGATGTTGCTGTTAGAGAAAGTGTTAAGGATAGGAAATGAAACTGGGCTATTGTTAGGCAGGCCGGGTTCCAGGAATTTATATCTGGATGGGCCAAGGGTGCGTTTGGGTGGGCCAACGTGTGCCCAATTTTCAACAATTCTGGAGGAAGCCTACAACCTGGTGCCACTGCACCTGCTGCATCATTGGCAGGTAAACCCCTCTCTATCCCAACACACACCTCCCCTCAGCAGCTTGCCTCTGCTGTTTTCTTTTCACAGGCATGACCAGAGTTTTGTCTCGCACAGTAGAAAAATAGGGAAAAGCATCTAAAAGTGGTATTTTTCTCCCTATCCGTATACAAGTTAATCAGCTAGTATTAAGACAATTCACTATAAAATGTATGCACTATAAAATGTATTCTCGAGATTTCTCGTTGACCCCTGACTGATAATTAAACAAAAACAGGAAAAAAATCGCATTTGCCGACAAGGAGGGAGCACTTAACAGGTGCGTGGCTTCTTTTGCTGTTACTGAGAGGGCCAAAGGTCATGTTTGGGTGGACCTGGCCCACTGCTAGAACCGAGCCGTTGTTGGGTCAATGTTAACAGGTCACTCTAAGGTAGTGTTGGATTTTGGTCAAGAACGCGTTTATGGTAATTAAAAAATCATTTCTTTATACTTTATGGGTGTGTGAAATCGCCTATTTTTTTCTGCAAACTATTATGAAATTCCATAAATATTTCACAAAATGTTGCTTTTACGGTCCGCACTTCACCTAAAATAGCCTTACTACTACCCAGAGAGTGGTTCGAGCAGAAATGCAAGACATTTTCTTTGCAAACGAGCTTCGGTATACAAAGATTATGCAAAATAGCCTAATGCGAAATTTCAAATGCTTACAAATTTCACATAACTCGATATTCTTCAATTATGGAATTTAAAAAAAGCATAATTAAAATTTCGCCTACGTTAACTCAAGATATTGGCTTTGTTTTCAATGTGGTATAAAGTAAGTGTTCTTGCATTATTTTTTTTAGATACTTTTGAGATCCCATTTTAAACGAATGTGTTTTCAACCTTTTATTTTAAAAGTTTTAGGCCAAAAGAAAAAAACGTGCTCACACACATTCAGAAGTTGCATTGAGTCTTTGACCGATAGTGGACCTGGATTGGTTGTTTTTTTTTTCCAGGACTTGCTGTTCAGAATGTACTGAGAGCCCGGTTAAGGGCTAGTCATTACTCAATCGGTGTAATTACGTACTTTGATATTCTGAAATTGATACGGGGGGATCCCATCTGCCCTGTTTCCTAAAGATGTCCCTGGAGGCCTTCAACTGTACTCTGCAGTCTATCTCCAGGTTGGCGCAGCAAATCTAATTTGTGCAAAGGCATTAATGGGATATTTCTGGCATCTTTGAATTCGTTCCAAAGAAAATGTTGCTAAATATATCCAAAGGGAATCCGCCTAACTCCTGGATTCTCAGAGAGATATCCGCATAGCATGTCAGCCTGAATGAACTATCTGCACGTGCAGTGCTCTTCTGTGTCTATGTCGGGTGGCATTTTGAGTGGCATGGGAGTCACTACGAGTACCCTGGTGTCCTGTGCGATGATTATCATACATGACACAATTAGATGATCGGACGTGCGATAATTATTGCCCATTACAACTTCTGCCCAAAAGAGGGCGTGCTGCACCAAAATCTGCATGTCACTGTATTTTCCAGGTATATATTTCCCTGCGTGAATATCAACAGGTTTCACCTACCGGATTGTACCCGAGGGAGGCAGTTTTTATCACACCGGGTATTTACTAGGGATGATAAAATCTCCACAAATCATAATTTGGATATGTGAGGTAACAGAAGTTTTCACAAATATGAGGCCCAACATGTTTACTGGTCCCACGAACAGCTGAAGATCTAATAGTGTACATTTTCTATAGCTCTTTGGGAGGTTCCATAGCATTTGAACAACATAGAGTACATGAAGTACAACGATTACTACAAGGGGCTTGTTAAGAGGCCTGTGGCCCCTGCACGGTAACACAATACCAGTTAAATACAATACTGCATGGTGAGGTAATTACTAGGCCTGGATGGAATTTTTATTACACCGAGTAATTGGAGTACATTTTTGTTACTCCTAACATGTGAAATTACAGAAAATTTGGCGAATACGCCTGTTCACAAAAAAAAAAAAAAATGCCTACCCAAGGAAGATAGCATGATCAGCTGCTTGATGTTACTGTTCCTGTTGTGTTGCATGTAGTGGTATTTGTTTGGGAAATAGTGCCAAATGTAGGGTTACTGTCCTTGTGTAATGCTGCTGTCATTTCCCATAATTACACTACAGCAAATTATACGAGCTGTGCCCACTCCTTTTAATTACCAGGTATAATATTACCACCTGAGTCAGAGATTTGAAGTGATGCTTAACATGGGAAATATGAGTTTTACACACTAATTACAGCCACGTTTTGCCCCGGAGCAATTTTGTATACTCACCTTTCAGCAATTTTTCAATTGTGAAATATGAAGAGTACAATCATATGGTGTGCATGTTAAATTGCACAACTCAGAAACTTGATTCAGATGCAAGCTTCCATTTGCATCTGAAGTGGGATTTACACAGGTCTTAAAATGATCCTATAAGAGTTCATGAGACTGGATTACAGATTGTGTTTTATGCAGGAGTTCACTCTACAGCAGTTTAGTTTTTTGTAGTCGAGGTTGGTGTGGGTAACCTTTTGGATCTTGTAATGATCTGTTTTTTGATTAGGGCAAAGTTCATCCTAATGCGTGAGCCAGATACAAGAGTGTTTTGCTGTAGATCACCCTTCACTATGACACTGAGTGAATCATTTTAAGATCTTCTGTGCTGACAGGGAACCTAATGTGATCAAAATGTACAAACTAGTCATAACACATATAGGTTAGACAATGTTGTTTCTTTGTGATCTATGGAAAGCATGTTGCAATACCACCACTGAGGCTGACAACGTTTGGGCATTGGTTTTGAGTGGGTATGGTACACAATGGATGTGTATATTTAAATAGAACTTTCTTTGTGTATTACATTGTGTGGCATTCCATGCATGATGCCGCTGTGGGCTTGTGGCTAAATTGTTGTCCGTGGAACAAAGAAGACTCCAGATTGAGTCCTGTTATCTGACCTCATCAAATTGCATGATTGTAGGGAACTCTCTCGTATCAAAGGTCACTTACCTACAAAAACTGGATACTCTTACAATCAGATTTTGGGACAGTAGTAAACATTCTAGAAACTAGTATTTATAAAACAAACAAGTGTGCAGAAAATTGATGGTTAGTGGTTTATCCCTGTTGGCAAAGATGGAGACAGTTAGTTTATTGAATATGAGGGCAGCATATAGATTTCTGTGAGCCTGCTGAGAATAATTTCTTATAATAGAGAAACATCTCACTACATGCTGAGACATGTCTGTGCTCTCAAATAATCCAGCTGGTCCACCACTGAGTTGGAGCTCATTACTGGCCATTGAACTAAGTGCAAGTGCACTCATTTGTAACTATTGTGCTTTGTAGAGGGTGTACTCCATTGTTTTCTAAATAATGTCACTCTATTATTTCAAGGTTTGAGGTGTATTTATGATTCTGGATAAAACTCATAAATGTATCAGATCAAGACCACTGGCTCAACGCTAAAAGCCTGTTCTTTTGTGTCTAAGGTGGTAAAAATTCATACACGTAGCCCTAAATGCATGAATATTAGACAGAATAGGTCAGAAGCAGTAAACAGAGATTGCCTCTCTCTGTTCTGGACTTGTTCCATCTAATGTTCATGCATTAAATCAGGAATTCCTGAGTTACATGTATGGACTTTATACTCTGCAGACACAAAAAATGTGCTCGGCTCTGCCTTGACAATGCACAGCTCATCATGATACTGCCCCTGAACACGCACCCCTCATCATGATACTACCCCTGAACATGCACAACTCATCATGATGCTGGCCCTGATATTAAGTTACTCTATTTATTTATTTATTATTTGGTGATTTTATACAGCACGGACCTGACCTGGAGGCATCGGGGCCCAGTCACCAAACAATTACAGCAGGAGTAGATTAGAGATACAACCTAGGAAGAAATAAGCGAGATAGACTACAGTAAGTGGTAATTAAGCTTTACATGAGTACTCTTCCTACACAATCAATGCAGGAATATATGACACACAACACAGGAAAATTAAAAGCAGAGTTTCAGGAGTGAGTGGGAGAAAATGTGTAAGAAATTGGTTTACTGGTTGAAAGTTTTGGAAACCCCTCTCAAACAACAACCACATTGCTTCTCAGGATGAACCACAAAAGACACTAAATAAACTTGTGTTTAATTCTCTGGTAGCTTGGCACAAAAGCAGTCAAATTTAACTTGGAGGCAATGTGTAAAGTATTTATACAGCAAATTTAAAAAAAGGATTAAATTGTATTAAATAAAATGACACCAAAACATACAAACTCCAATCAGAAGAACACAAGCTATTGATTTTTAAAGTTGTTAGTGAAAATAGCACAAGGAGTAGAACTCGCCACTCGCAGATATCTGGTCACTCTGGGCCTAGGGATGATCAGGCCAACTGTGAAGGTTAGTTCTGCCTAATAGTTGCCTTATCAAGTCTGGCACGAAGAGTTTCATTCGTGTTGGAGGGGGTTGTAAGGAGGAGACTTTTGTTGCGAAGAGCAGGACTAGCATCATGGCCGGCTATTGCTATGCTGCAAAGAACCAGTCGTCACTGAAGCTTTTTATGTTTATAGTTGCTGTGGGCTATCATTGCTGCAGCATGAAGTACAGATCTTGCATTGCTGGTTGTCGCAGATGGTCGCTGTCGGCCTGAAGAGCAGGTTCTGTTCGAGCTTTGCATTGGCATTCATCGCAGGTTGTCGATCTTCAGCGCGAAGCTCACTTCATTGTCGCGGTGTGCCCAAACTTCAGGATTTTCACCTTTACTTGTGGAGGAGCTCTCATTGATTCCAGCCAAAGATCCAGGACCTGGTTACACCTCTTGAGGGTAAGGACTCACTCCAACAGAAGTCAGCAACGGGACTCAGACAGTGCTGGACATCTGCACAGTTGCACAGAGGCCCTTGGAAGCTTGTGGTGCACCTGTACCTCACACAGGTGGTCAGCCAACTGATGCTTGGTGTTACTCTGGGTAGTCTGGGATCAAGACAACCAGGTCCAATTTTCCTTCCTCGGACAGCCAGGCACTCCTTCTGCAGCAGGCCAGCCTTCTTCTGAATCTTTCACAGGTTCAGGAGTGTCCTGATGAGGGGTTCTGAAGGTCCTCTTTTAATACCTGTTGCCAGCCTTTGTGTGGTAGAATGCCTGACCTGCCACCAACACTCTTTCTAGTCAGTTTTTCCCCTTGCCCTGGTTCTGGGTCAAAGCTTTCTAGTTTGGCAAAAGGCAGGGTGGGCCTGGTGTCAGGTTCCTTTGTGTGTGTTGTAGGAAGGGCCACTTTGAATGCACTCTGGGCAGGGGAAAGCTCCTTCCCATCCACCCTGCCAGGAAGACCTCTCTCTTTAATCCTAAATTTCAATTGTCTCACTGTCTGGAAGCCTACATAAACCCCAACAGCAGAGGCATTCACAACCATGCGACCCAGAACACTGGCTCAAAGACACTGATGGTTTAGACAAGAAAGTCCCACCATTCTAAAAGTGGCATTTTCAAAATTGTAACTTAAAATCAAATTTCCCATTGAATAGTGGTTTAAATTACAATTAATGTGAGTGTAAATAGCATATCTCTGTCTGCTCCAAACTGAAGTTAGCACATAATAAATAAAATAAGGCAAGCCAGTGTTAGACTCTGGAAGAGATAGGCCTTACAAGAGTGAAAGAAGACTTTAGGAGTTTTTCACTGTCAGGACATGTACAGCTTAAACATTAATGTCTACTTTTTAAAAAATCTTGCCCCTTGCCCTATGAGCTTTTGTGGCTCATTTTAGGGGTGACTGAAAGTTTAGGCCTATCAAAAGGTTTAATTGGCCTGGTTGAAACAGCAGTTTTAAACTGAAATAAAGTCTGCAGTGGCAGCCCTGGGACATGTTTTATGGTCCAGTGGTAGCATTTCCACAAAAACTCTGCAAGATTCTGCAGAAATCTGAGAGGCGGAATTCGGCATGTTGCGCTGCTCGCACTGATTTTTAGCGCCAGGAGCTTGTTCACTGCTGTAAAATCAGCACGAATGGCACCACGCGGTGTGCCAGGGGACGCAGCTTCTTTCTGCTGCTCAAGTAAATTTTCTATTTGAGCGACAGCGTTCTGAACAGGAAAGGTAGTGACCTGCTGCAACTCCTTAGCCAACTTAACATTGGCGAGCTGCGTGCAAGGAAAAACTGCAGTTTTTCAGAAATTCCTCTCTCCAAGGGGAGCACAGAGTGAGCAAATGTCTGCAACTTCCACTGGTGGAGCAGAATTTTTCACCCACCCTTAGCCCAGGATGCACTAGGGACTTACAATTAAATTATATGCACTAATTAGGTAGAGGTCAGTTTTACCATGTTTTAAGGAGAGACCCCCATCACCTTAGAAATGGTTAGCAGGGGTAAATTGCACAGAGTCCTAATGACAACAAGCTCAGCAAAGCTAGGGAGCGAGGGCAAAATGTTTGGAGGGAATCCCATACCAAGGATGTCAGGACTCAGAAAAAGGATGAGACCCAAGTGTCTTTCAAAGACAAGAGCTATGAGGTCTTTTTTAGAAGGTAGCATGGCATGTGTGCATACAGAGTGTTGGAGGGAGAGCCAGATTTTGCTGGCACCTTCCAAGAATGACTAGCTCATTAATTTGTCTTGTTTGAAGGGGAGGGCGTCCTGGAGACGAGATTGTGTGTTTCCGGATCCCTGTTTTGCCCCCCAAATTTTCAGTCCTTCAGTTAAATACATGGACGAAGAGGAGTGCTGTGACTTGTATGTCGTGCAGGGAGTTTTACTGTATAAAGATGAACGTTGTCAGATTGAGAACTTGTTTTTAGATGTCACGCTGCCTTATAGTACGAAAGTTATATGTCAGATCCTGCTTGCTGGTATATTTTATTTGACCTTTTTGGTTTGTCTTGGGCTAGGATCGAAGCCACAGTTGCAGTGATGTAGAGTTCGTTACTCTTAGGCTCCCTCTGCTGGCTGACTGAGAGTAGTGCCCAGCATTAAAGAACCCATGCCTTAAAAGTTATACGACCTTTCTTTGGCATTTCTACAATTATTGATATGGACTTTTAAGAGTGTAAAGGAAGCTGGTTATGTAAATAAGGCCCTTGCGGTCAAGCCTCTGCCTACAGAGAGCTGATTAAGAGTCACTCCAGGTGTAAGTGGGTCTTCAGCAACCGCAAGCCTTTGGGGCATGCAAAAGAGCTTTTTCATATAGCATTCGAAAAGGAAACAAAAGATGGTGCCAAGCGTACCAACGTCTCATTGGTTTGAATCGTAGGTCCAGAGTAGTACAAGATTGGTCATTTGTGAACAAAATTCCACACCACTGAATATTCCGAGCACAAACTTAGTGGCACACTTTAAAAAATACACAGGGCTGTCGATTGAACCAAATGAGACAGACAAAACATATAACTTGCAAACAAACTTTTACTATGTTACATACAGAAAAAAGCATTGATTTTTAGATTTGACAAATGGAAGTTTCTGTTTTTTCCAATGACTCGACAGGCATGTTATCTTGCGATCCGTGGTCTATGATCTGAGTGAGGGTGCATTCTTTTACATGGTTCCACCTAAGGTGCTTACAAGAATATTTCAAGCTGAAGTGAGTGGTCGTTAAAGGGGCAGTATGGTAAACACTCTAGTCCTTTGAAAAGAGTGAGCAGCCCCACACATCTCAACTCTAATAGGAGGGGTGGATAGTAAGCTTCTTCCTCTGTAATTCTTTGGCCTTCTGATTTGGGTATGGGTGACCGCCTGCCTCCGTTTTACCTCTTCTCTATTTGTCTCCTGTTTTAATAAATCAAGACGGATTTAAAAAACGATTACAATAGAAAGCTCCATGGATAAGAAAATAAATCATAGTTACATTAATGTCCTAAAATACTTGCGGAATTAATTGTGTTTTTCCGGACGTTGAGTAAAATGCAGGCGTAAATATGAAAGATAATATTTTGTTGTTTATTAATAAGATGGCGACTGTGAAAAAATATAAAAAATTACGATACCAAGTTTGAAGATTCAAATGACTTCCTAAAAGAAGCAATTAGGTAAACAGAAAAGTAGTTTGGTTACAGAGGTGCCTGGATTTTGGATCAAATTTCTGAAAGACTATGAAATGACTCAGAAGAAACTTGTTAGAGAACATCGAAGGCTATAATTAAGTTTTTTACATAATTAGGATATTTAAATGGTGACATTGTGATCGTGCTTTAAAATTGTAAATGAGTTATTAAATTGTTCATTCTAGGTATAAATGCCAAATTTACTCATGACGAACACATTGTTTATCTAAAAAAGACATCGAGTTGACTAAATACTGGCAACAATTTAACTGATCAGAAATGTTAGACCTACTGTTATTAATTGAGGTATCTGGAGGATTAAAACTTTTGAATAAGTAACAGTCAGTTAAGTAATCAATTGAGTTAACAATATTGTTTCCAAAAACATACTGAAATATGTATATGATGTCAAAATTATATTTAAATACGTATGTATATTTATGATTTTTAAATGAAGAAGATTTTGAGAGCACCCTGTGATGATCACGTTTTACTATGGATATTCCTTCGAACATTCATTTGTCTGTGAATGGAAAGCATCAGACATCCTCACTACCATCTACATGCAACCTTTAACAAAACAGAAAAAATATACCTACTCAGACAGTTATATTACCCAACAACTGAGTTTGTCTTAAACTCGTCCAATCAACTTACATGGTGTTCAGATCAAACCCAGCCCCTCCCCACTTACCTCACAGATGTGTGATTATGTATCCACAGACTTTAGAAAGATCACACTATGCTGCTCTCTAATTCTTGTTAAGAGTTCCTCTGATATGTATCAACAGAAGCCACATTCATTTCCAGAAATGTAAAGTATTCTTTTGACTGCTCTGTCATATCTGTCCATTACACTGGTAGCTATGTTTGGGAGTGGTTCAAACTCTCACAAAAACATAAATCAAATATATTTTTAATTGAAGTTGTCTGAAACCAATTGTAGGCAAAGCTTATTCAAGCTGCTATGTGATATCAACCTGAAGCGTTGCAAATGTCTTAAAACAGTGTCTATGTTCTTATGTAATATGAAATAAGGAAACGATTTGCATGAGAACAAGAACTAGCCTGAAAAGGAAGGTGATGGGAGAACAAGCCTATGGTGAGCAATGCCTAAGAAACAGGCTGTGGGAAAAGGATACAGGGACATCTGTAAATGGGGAAAGATGGATAAGGCCTCAGGGGAAGGGAGGGCATGGAGCTAGCGCAAAGGCAAAGGGATGCACATCAGCAATTGAATCAGTACGGGAAGTGACCCAGCTACCAACTAATAGAGCACCACTTTACAACGAGAAGACAACTAGATGGAAGCATCAGAGAAGGAAGATTGGAAGCAAGGTGGGTTGCTGTGTTTTAGAATAGAGCCAGTCAACAGAGAAAGAGACAAACGCCAAGCCACCTAAAATTCCACAATTGCAGGGCTTGCGAGGCTGTAACTTTAGGGGGGTTTGCGAAAAGCACAGTGGCTATTTCACAGGATCTCATAGGCCACCAGCTGAAGAAAGGAAACACTAAATGAGACCATAGAAGAGTACTGAGGGGTGGTCAGGTAGGAAAGGAAGACATTATGGAACCCATTGACTGAGTTTTGCAAGGGACATGCCCTAAGACAAAGTCTGTTGTGTGCTCAGAATTCAATGAGATTCCTTCTAGGCAAAATAATAATATATAATGTTCAGCACAGATAGACAGACACTTACCTGTACAATCCATCCCCTAGAAAATTGTCAGGGTAACATGTGACAGTCCACATCATTACGTTGGAGACTGAAAAGCAATTTGTGTTCCAGAGTCAGACCCTGCCTTTAGGACAGAATTAATAATATCAAATCTATATCGGTAGCTGAAACACTTGCTCACATCGAGGTCTGATGTAAATAGAGTCAATGTTTACAGGACGGTTTTTGGTGACTAAAGTTAGTCCAATACTTTCCCTTGAAATTTCGACTGTTGCATCCATTGAAGTGTGCGTTGTCAGTGTTCTCAGTATATGCTTTTATCACCTGAAATTGTTGTCCTCTTTTGAAATTTAAACTGCATAAGTAGGAAGAGGTAAGAAAAACACCTCACAAGTACTGAACTTTTTGAAAGCATAAAAAAGCGGTCATGGGCTCTCATTTAGCCAAAGTCCAGAGCTTGTCACAGGGTCAGGTTGCACTCAGTGCTGGCTCGCCTTGTGATTGTGGCACTATTGATGCCATGTTGAGCTTCTTAGAGGACAAATTGCAGTACAACAGCTCCCCATTGAATCACAGACTGTCTCAAAGGACCAAACTTGGGGTCAGGTGAGTTGGGTACCACATGAATATTCCAACTTTATTTTTTGGCCCAAACACACCCATTAAGTTTGATTAGTTTTCCCTGTTAGACCTGACACATAGAGGTAGTGGTTCCCCACATTTGTTTTGCTTTTCTCTAGGATGATTTGCTGGTTCTTGCAAAGGGCCTACCGGCTCTGGGCACTCCCCACTGGAAGCACAGTGTGAAAGTTCTGGTGCCATCCTTCCATCCACTTGAAAGTAACATACGCCTGGGTGTGCAACTTGCACTCTGCCGGTTTTCTTATATAGGTACTGGAACTGGCATTACTTGCCAGAGTTTGCACATTTGCTCTTGGGTAATCTAAGATAGGAATGAGTCTGATAGAACAGGCCAGTACTGGTGCACCTTCACCTTTGTGGTGGCTTTAACAAAAGTGTCCCATGTGCCCCGACAGGCATGGGTGTGAGCCTGAGAGCATATGTGCCCATGGAGTGCTAATCACCCATGTGTGGTGTCTCTACTTATGAGCACTGCTCTACCCATAAGGTAGCATATAAGAATTAATCTTATTAAGTCTAGCTGCAATAGTGGATTGCAAGGGAGCAGCCTCATGATTTTTAGTGTGATTGAATTCAGAATAACAAACCCTTTCAGATGGTAATGGTCGTTTTGTGATTGATGCTCTAGAAATGTCACTTCTAGGAAGTGGGCATTTCTAGGTGCTAAAATGGTTCTGGTGCATTGTAAATTAGGCTTTATTCTATGGGTCACAGAGTAGAGCACATCTGTGCATTCCCCAGGGGACCGCTATACAACTTGGGCATACAGAATGACAGGTCCCTGCCTTCTGGGGCCTGGATAGATAAATTGGGAGTGGAGACGTTGTTGAGAGTTGGCCAGGAAGCCGGGGCATGGCCCCACTAAAGATAAAGATCTACATTACAGAGTCTTAGGGTGGCCCGGAAGGAAATTTAGGGGAGACATCTGGGGTTCAACGAAGAACCCTTTGAACCACACCCAACTTCAAAGGAACCCTCTAGTATAACTAGGAGTACTCAGCGTCTGCAAGGCAGAGGAACCTTTACCACGATGCAGGACACTTCATGCCAGAGGAACATGTTGTGCCCAGGAGGATAACTGTCTGAGTAGGGGATCTGCAGTGCCTTGTTCATTGGTTGCCACCTTCGGAGGTGGGGGTGCAATCTGAGTTGCGCTGTACTTGGCCTCATATGGCACGATTGAACTTGCATCTAAATGTGTGACCCGGAGTCTGGTGTGACTACAAGTCATTCTGTACTAAACAGTGTGCTTCATTCCAGAGAGGTACAGAAATCAAGTTCCAAGTGTTACTAGATTGTCTAGTGTGACTCAAGTCATCATGTGTTAAATGTTGAGCCTCCCAGAGGGGTGCAGTATTTATATCCTTTTGTGAGAGAGTCTGGGACAGCCTGGTGCGGTTCCAGTCATCACACACCAGACAGGTGCCTCTGCCTGAGGAGGTAACATCTTGGGAATGGGCTTGTGAATAATCATAAGGTCAGGGTGACTCAGATCAGCAGACCCCTGACATTGTACACTGTGCACTTTTTATGTAGAATTGTAACCGTCTGGGGTCACTCAAGTCTTCGTGCCCCAGAAGCAGGATCTCCTGGTGCAGGTGGTGTGGGCCTAGTAAATTGTTGTGTGCAACTGGAAGTGTTGAGGGCAGCTCACATCAACAAAACCTGATGGTGCCTTTCCATTCCAGTGGTGCTCAAATTGGTAACTGGTTGGTAACATTGAACTGCCTCACTGGGCTGGGTGCCTAGGTGTCTAATGGTGGCCCCAGTGACGCTCCACCTGTGTTTTTTAGACCTCTGACTGAACCAGGAGCCCAAACGTCTCCTCCTTAATTGTTTACCATCTGAGGTCTTTCCTTTCCCCGACCCCGGTACCCTTAGACTTGTGACTAAGCTGCGAATGAACCAGGGAAAGGTTGATGCAATTTTTGTTTCATGGAGGTGCCGGATTGCTGAAGCTCGTTGGTGGGTGAGGGGCGGTTTGGGACCCAGGGTGCTTGCAAACACAGTGGCATCCACTATCCAGATATCAGGGCACCGCATTAGGGTGCGGGGAGTAAGTGCATACAACTAAGTGTGTGCATGCGCCGGCTGATACCTGTGGCACTGTATGGTGTGCAGAGTGGATGTACAGGAGTTTGTGTGGGTGAATGCGAAGGCAGTACCGTGGTGCTGCTAGTCACGTTTACCCTGTCAGTGTTCTTACAGTTGGGATTATGTCCAACCAGTGCAGCTTCAACTGCAGTGCTACACAAAAGTGTTGAAAAGCTTGTTGTGTGCATTTTGCTGCTGATGCTAGGAACCAGGGTGCACCAGAAATGTATGTGTTACACTGACTGTAGGGAATTCTATGGTGGTTATTGTGCTGACAACGTTTGGCACCTTTTGTGGGTGAGGGGAGGGAATGTACCATTTTCGTCATGTGTACATACAGTCATAGTGTTTAATACGGCTGGACCTTATGTTGTGACTTCCATTGCAAATTGGGGCATAGGTCCAGAGTTCCATTATACTGGTACTGTGATGACAAGGTGTGTGTTGAATACAATCTTTTTATACATACACCGTGTGTAAAGTCTTCTTTGTGCCACGCAGAGTGGTTTTGGTATGGAAGTACTGTGGTTTTGCTTTACACATTTCCTCTGTGATGAGCCTGACTGCTCTGTGCCAAGCTACCCAAGGATGACCATGGGATATACAGTAAGTGTAATCACCCACCCTTGACAGGAGTGGCGGGTCCTGCCTGGCTAAGGTCTTGCCTCAGCCAACCAGAACATGCCGCCTCCAACAGTCCCCAATTCTGAAGACATACATAAAATGCAGTATTTCATAATAACATTGATGGTTCTCAAAGAGAGAAATGCTTCCTTGCTCATGCATATAAATACTGTCCTTTCCTGTGGAGTTAACGCTTAAGGTGGGCAGGGAGGGAATGTTTCGATGTTGCACAAGGTATGCAGTACCTTGCCTGAAAGCTACTCCCTTAAAAAAAGCTCATAAAAGGCAGCCTTGAACAGGTAAGTGCATAGTTTTAATTGATGGTATTGGCATCCTTCCAGTTTCCAAACACTACCCAAAATTCACTTTTACAATTATTCACTACACAAATTCCCTGGTAACATTGGCTTGTGTCCTAACCCATTGCATCACTCTTACCAACCCTTTCAATAAACACCGAAGGACCATCGCCCCATATGCCAGTGCCTAACTTTCAATACCCCACACCATATTCACCCAGGGATCACCAAGTTGTCCTCTGGCTCAATGCATGACTTCCAGCACTCACTCATACCCAGCCATGCCAAGTACAATGCATTAGGTGTTAGACTAATGCCATTTATTGGTGGTGTATGAACCACAGCACTAAAATGCATTAATCAAGAACTATAAGGATCCCTGACCATCCAATGACAAGACAAGCTATACTAAAAGTGGTTTATGCATATTATTAAGTTATCTATAACACAATGTTGTTTGTTTGCATAATTATTTTTCTCACATCATTCTGCGTTATACTCGATGCATTCCCACTAGGCGATTTACGTCTTAGCCATTTTAGTTGTTGTGAAATCTCATTTTTGCTGAGTGTGCACTCCTGCTGTATACATGTTACAATGTAGAGAGCAGTGGCCTTCCATGCACTGCACACTGCTACACAAAATAGGTAACCCTCTAAGAGCTCACTGGGGGCCTAGTGAGATATTAAGGAAAAACAAGACTGTGCAAGAGTCTCCCAGCTTCAGCAAGCCAACAAACCCTTAACTGTAATGCAAGAATGCTTGCTGCCTGCGAACTTTTGAAGATTGGTGTACTGACTGGGATGGTGTTTCTAATTTAAAAAATACTTAGAGCTTGGAATTTCAATCTGCCCCATGAAAAATACTGAACTTTCAGTGAAATCCCCCCATAAGGGTGTAATTCTAGACCCTAATAAATTCTCAGATTGTACATAAAAAAACGAACAGCACTGGTCAACACTATGTAGGTGTTGTTTAAGTGGAGACCCCTCCCCACCCGCCCTCCCCCGCCTCTTGTGCCCGAGCATCTCTTGCTGCCAAATAAAGGCCGCACTATGTGTTACGGAGCCAGATGTATACACGAAATCGGTGAGATATCAGCACAACTCTAGTGGCTTAGGCCAAGGAACTGATCAACACGGGGTGTGGGGGGGGGGGGGGGGGGAGGGAGCGCAAGTGGCCACATCAGTTCACACTGTCCTGTCAGCGCTCACCTTCACGAGTCCCGAACAATAAACCAAATAAACGGCAAGTAAAGCGGGATGGCGCCGGAGCTGTCACAGATACCATCTCTGCTCGCCCCCCGGCTCACAGCTAGGGAATAATGAAGGAGTCGCGGCGACGCTGGTGCGGAGCTCATGCTGCCTTGCTCCCGTAGTTGGATTCAGTAAATTGAACTGTCACTCGTCCGCAGAGCACTTGAGCTTGATGCCTGAGAGTGCCACACAAGGGCCTCTGTTGCGTCGTCACCGGCCGCGCGCGCCCCGGTGGGGATCAGGAGGGCGGGCATGGCGCAGCTGTGACAGCACGTGCATCCCAGTAGGTCCCAGATTCCTAAAGGGGTGCGGGGGCTTGTCACTTTTCACAAAAGAGGCGCCTCGTATTTATTATTTACAGGCAGGAAGCAGCCCGGGTTTTACAATGGAAACTTGAACAGCACCAAAAGGAGAACGAATGGCTCAGTATAATGATTTTCACATATTTGTTCTACATTTGAGGTGTTTGTGCAGGCCACTGGTCACTGAATATGCTGTTTTTTAATACTGCTGAAAATACTTGCCAGTGTCAATTTTTTGTGGAGCGTAGTAATCATCTGTGCTTCAAAGTGCCTCGTTTCTCAGCAGTTCCAGGGACAAACCTCTTGAATAAAACAAATTTAGGCCAAATTAATGAATAATATTAACGTTTTGCACTGAGTATGTCAGGCACTCTAGAATCATTGCCAGACTACTCCATGTCACCCGGCGCTGCTTGATCTAAACTCCACTGCAATGATTTCACTTGTAGTAATCCCCTGGTGACAAGCGTCACCCATACACAGGGGAAAACGCGGGTCCACAGACAAGAGTGCAAAACGTGTTTCTTCACGTGACCTATGTCCCATCTCTATATTGGGAAATTTCCAGGTTAGGTGAACATGCCCTAGGTTATACAGTGACACGTTTCCTTATTGTAGAGGTACTCTTTCTCCTGGTCCAGTCTGAAACCTCCGGGACTCAAGGCTGACTCTTTCAAAGTGTCAATAATTGGAGTTTAAATGATAGTTTGTGGCAAAGTTTTATTCATTTGGTAGTGTGTCTCTCCCCTTGAATTCCCGCCTTTTGAAAGTAGATGCTGCTTATTATCCTGCTGATGAATCTGTATTGAACGGAATGGTCCGGCCCCACTTCTGTAATGTCTCCTGCTTATCAAGAACCCCCAGAAGGGCACCAAGGTACAGCTATGCGATTCCTTTTTCCTTTCAATGGACGGTTGCCATTGTCTTGGAAATATTTAGCTACCAAAATTGTATGAATGTTGTCCAGTGTCCTTCTGAAGGGGAATATAACATAGAAGGAATCCAGAGCCTCAAGGGACCTGGAAGAAAGTGCAGGATGAGACGCCAGGTTCTACATATCAATTCTCCCTCATTGCTCACTATTAACAATGCATGGCTTAATGTGAGGAACAGCACAGTACATCAATCCCTCCAGTGGCACCCAAGCCCAGATGTTCCTCCTGTGCCGGAATTCATAGAGGTGAGAAGCTTGCTGGTAATAGGAGTGGTAAAATCTGACTCAGTTGAGTCGAATTTAGGTGTGATAAATATCGCCTAGATTAATAATCTCCCACTGGTGAAGGGGAATAACGTGGATTTTGGTGCTCACCACACCAAAATCCACATGTCCCAGAATATGCAGGGCAAATCCACCCGCCCCCTCTGATAAAATATGTTGCCAGGTCTGACTTGCTGAGATTAATCCATGGTTGCAAGTTTTATGGCAATATGTATAATTCCAATTTGAGCACTAACTGCAGTTACTGCACAGATGAGAATTTAACAGATGACTTGTAATGAAGTCCTAAATGCCCTACAGGGTTCTAGTCGTACTGCAGAGACCAGCCGCGGAATAGGCATGGGCACCTCACTGCCCCTCAGACCATTTGGATGGTAGGACTGGAGCACATTAGCGGCAGAGCATGAGGTATCTTATTCTGTCAGGCAATAAAGGGAAACCCTCCCTTTTCCTGCCCGCGCTGTCAGTAGCATTGCATGATTAAAAAGTTTTTTCAGAAAAAGTTGGCATTCATGTGAAGCACAGTATTAATGTTTCATCCACGTGTACTACGAGGAGGCTTGGGGAGAGGAGAGCATCGAGCACATTCGTTTGCTTCTGGCTACTTATTGAAAATAATTTTGTTCAAGACTTATTCTGAATCATACATTCTATAACATATTCCAACGGAAAAAGAATGAGTTATATATATTAATTAATATTACAACGGAAACAATGAGTCATATACCTTATCTAATATTGCGAAGGAAAACTTAAAAAATATATATTTTATACAATTGTTCCCGAGTATGAAATTAAGAAAACTGCAAAGTTTGGCTTATGTTCAAAAATGAAAGAATGGAGACTAAATTTGAGGCAAAACTAAATTGCTCTGTTCCTTTTTCTATAAAGCAAATATGCAGAAAAATCGCTTCCTTTCGTGTATTTAAGATGCGTACCACCGTCGTTAATTAGCAACTCATATTTGTATCTGAGGCACTATCATACAATACGCCATATTGGATGAATTATTCCAAGTCATCCTAGTGGACACTATGGAAGATTATGTGCCATGGTATTCTGCCTGAGGGTCCATGCAAAAACTCTGGGAAGTGAGGATTCTTCTACCACTGACTTCTGCTTTGCTTTCTCCCGGGCACCCGTGGCTCATCTTTAAACTTTGACCGACCATGAAAAGGTGTCCCTTGAGTGAGACGTCCCTGGTTCCTTGGACACGAACTATGATGGAACAGATGAGTGCTCAAGTGTTCCCTCATTTGTACACGGGGTGACCTAATTGGAAGAGGAGACCCCACTGTAGCGTTGGCGAGGTGCTATAATGACACGCTGAGACTGAGGTGAGGTTATGTTAGTAACTTTATAAGCATGATAGCTCAGTCTCGGCATATGCAGCTAATGACCCCGCTCCCGCCGTTCTGTGACCTTTTATTGTCTCTGTCCACATCCCCACCATTTGCCTGACATGGTGAAGGGTGTGACCTTAGCCGCCCCTGTCCAGGAGCGTACTATTGGGTCCGCCCGGAAATGGCGAACACTACACCCACCTCAATAATTAATGTACAGCGACAGTAAGGACTCTGGCAATAAGTCTCATTGGTTCCCTTACAAAAGGCCCCCCAAAAAATCTGCTGTGAGCGCCAAGCACATTCTGTAATCTGGCCAACAATATTTTATGGAATTTCTCTTTTGAAAAGGGGGACGGAACGTGTTTTACACTTTTGTTTACTAGGTAAGCTGAAAAAAGTTAGCAATTGTCAATTGACTGCCTTATTTATAATTGTTCGTATTATTTTTTTTTTTAAAGAAGGGCAGGTTTTCAAACAACACTGACTACTTCTGGTGTACAGTCTACTAACTACAATGCCTCTTGAGCTGTTAAGCCTACTCATTTCATTGGTAGGTATTGTATCATCCTCAGGGGGATCAAAGACTGGGCCTGCGTCACTGAGCTTGATAACTGCGACCTACAGGTTCCACCCATTCATCTGCAGCGGGCGCACACACTGAGCTCTATAGCAGGTCCGGCAGTGATGCACCCCCTCGCTACCGGAGTGAGGCAAACGCATTCCAACATATGGGCGTCGAGCGACGGGCGCCATTTGCGGCGGGCTGCCTGCGCCAGGGTCGTGCAGAAATCCAGACAGGTGATCACAGCCAGCAACAGAAATGAGACGAATTGATTAAAGCCGCTCTGAATGGCCCAAGGAGAGCCGGCCTGCTCTTTATAAATATTCTATGCATGCCATCAGGCTGCGCAGCACTACAGCACCTTGATATTAGAACAAACGAGGAGTGGGTGCAGGGCTGTTAAAAAAAATCCATAGTACTCTTTACAGTGGACGTGCCCCGTGCTATGGGAACCATTTTGCCGCGCTCTCGGGAGGTGCATTTAATTGTTCCTCATTGTTCTTTGCTTGCTTTCAGTGGGTCCGCAGAGTGCACTTGTACCTGCCCTTGAGACCTGATTTTCCGTTTGATGGAAGGCAAGCCAACAGTCATTGAGTCCGTGAACTAGCATAAACGCGCACCGCACTTTTCCCGTCCTTCAAGGTATTTATCTTGGGAGTTAGGTTAGTCTGGGTGAGAGAAAAAGGATCTGTGCCAAGAAGATCCTGCCAAAAGAAGAAATGTGGGGCGGATGGCTATGGTGGCGTGGCCAGTGGTGGTCACACCAAACACATGAACCCTGAATAGGGAATGGTTGAAAAGACTGGTGAGGGGAGAGTGCCGTAGGCTCCTGCGGAAATTCTGCCACTTTCACTACAAGATGATAAGAAACAGGCACAGCCTAGTGTGGGCAGCAGCACCTCTCCAGGCTTGCCACAGCCCTAGAAGACTGAAACCGGCGGTGGTGGGTGCATGGGCTGAAAGCATCTGCCAAGCGGAAGGCACAAATTGGAAGCCATGGGCACATTCTGCTGTGGGCTGTGATGAGATGATCCAGACCAAACTTGAGCCACTAGACTGGAAGACACGGGTGCTGTCTGTTGTGGGCACGTGTGCTTGGTTTCACCACCTGTCATCATCTCATGGAGCAAAAGGTGTCTGGGATGGATCACTTTGGGGCGTGAACCAGCTACGTCAACTTAATGACTTCTTAAACCGACAAATCAACAACTTATGCTCTACAGGTCACACCAGATGCCATCTTGCGAACTATGTTTGGCCATCACTGAGGTTCAGAAATTTCTTTACCATGCAGGAGTCAGTCAGGTTTCCAGTGCTTCTTATCACCTTTGCTAGCCAGTAGTTCATAGGGTCCTATTGGTGTTGGAATGTTAAAGCGAATCCTGATTCCCAATGATCTGAGCAAATGATATTATGCAACAATAGAAGCTAAATTTATGTGACAGGGCTGACCATATTGAGCACAAATAAGTGAAAGCTGAGCCAAAAAAAGGCAATCTACGTGGCACATCACGCAAAAGAAAGGCAAATAATGTGGCACATTGAGTGGCATAATTAGTTATTTTGACATTTAGCAGAACATGTTCAAGTTGTTATTCACCAATAATTAATTATGTAAGATATGAAAGCACAGAAACACCAGCCTTTTAAAACCGTGTTTTTTAATCTCCAAGAAAAATATAGTGTAAAACATAGATAATATGCAAACGAGCAGAAAACAGACACACAAGTATACACATTTTGAAAAAAAAGTAAAATCGTTTTTTCACATCATATCTCTTTAAAACATTTTCTTTGGTTTGTTTCCCCAATATTTACACTGCAGGGTCTCGGAAAGCCTTTCTTCCAACAGACAACTGAATAACATTATTGTATATGTAATATTTATTATGGAAGTGATCATCGGTCTCTAAGCAGAAATTGAAAAGTTTGAAATTCTTCCAAACTTTCAGTGATCTTTTCAAATGAAGTACATATGGCAGTAGACTTTTTGTCTGTCCACATAACGTGATCAGAGTCGAATAGGAAGAGGCCCAATTAAGATGTTGTAGACAACAGCCTGGTGACATTTTTGAAAATGAAATGCCAGGAAGTGGACAGCCAAAGTCCTTATGTTGTTTTCTGTATTTGACCAGCAGCCTAAGAGCTGCAAATAGGTAGCACTATTTTTTCAGTGGTATTTTTTTGGTCCTCTTTAATGATTTTCAACGTTCTAGTTTTACTGCATGCCTATTTACTACACAAGGAAAAATTGCATAAAGCAGTTATTTTTATAGGCATAATCACTGCATAAGGTTTCCACTATTCTTTTTAAATTCTCTATTTTCAATTTTCACACATAATAATTTAGCTCTACATTCGAAGTGAAGGTGTTTGTGGGAGGGACATTTGAACTGCTGACATACTGAATTTGTGTGTTCCCCAGAGGCATGGTTGGGTTAATCTTCTGTGGTCTCAATCTGGCACGGTTTACCATGCCGCAACTGCTTTGAATTAACACTTGTGTAAGTGAAAGAATGTTATGTAAGATAAAGGTGTCACTGCTTCACCGTCACATGTGCGCTTTGTAACAGAGGCCTCAATTCCATGCTGTAGTGTAACGCATTCAATGTATCTTTGGTACTACAGCGTGGAAAACTCCATGTCAGCTTTTCTTACATGGCTCCTAAGTGAGCAGTGGGCCTCACAATATCAGCATTATGCTACGCAGGCTCTACCCCTCTGGTGGGAAAACTCCTTTCGCACGCGGAAGCCCTACGGAGGCTGAGAAATTCCTGAATCCGCAGGAAGGAGTTCTGCTGAATGTGCATCTCATTAGAGCGCAGGCCTTCAACTTGAACCCAAGGAAGCATGCTCTGCTCTTTGCCTGTATTTACTCATGTGGGTGCAGACATACATAGATAACGCGGTCTCCCTAAGCATTGATACAGACTGGTGGTCAGTAATAGTATACACGAGCTGCTCGTTGAAGTTTCATCTCTGTGGATGTAGGAAGGATGATTGATCACAGGTTACAGCTGCTGAGCACTGGTTTTCAGTCATGACGCCAGTTCATTAAATGCTGACATACAGAATGGATAGGTACAGTAGCACTGTATGGGAATCCCATCCCTGCTCAGTGGAGACTTCAGTGGGCTAATGACTTGGCTTCCGCGGGTCCCACCGAGGACTGAGAAAGTATCTCGTGGCAGCAAACACACAGTGGCACATATATAATACCCCATATTGTGAGCCTAGCTGCGGCGCTAATGAAGTGCTCGCTAACAATAGGATACTTCATGCAACCTCTGTGGACGACTTGACAACCCCTTTTATTTAACCAATCGAACTGTTAAACTTTTAAGCATGTATGGCCTTAGTTTTTGTGAGTTTAAGTAGCTGCTCACTGTTCATCCAGTTGCAGCCAGTCTCAGCTTGCAGGGGTGCAGGGGACGGGGTGGCGCACGAGGAGGGGAGAATAATACATTTAAATAAAATAAATGAAAAAAAAACCTTGACGCCCATCCTTGTCTCAGGAGTAGGTAGGCACAGGCTCCCAGCCTGCCCTGCGGCCAGTCCTGACGCTGCTCAAAGCTGAGCGGGGAGCACCTACCTAGGGTGCTCCAATGCAGACTGGGAACCTGTGCCTGCCCTCTCCAGCCCGGCAACACAGTGCCGGGCTGGAGAGAGCCCTGTGCGCATGTGTGTTTAGCTGGCCAGGGACAGCCGGCCAAACATAAATGCGCACTGAGGGGAGTGCACAGTGCACTACCCTCAGTGCTCATCTTCCCCAGTGCCCCACCACATTAACAATGAAAGGATATTGTCAAAAGATTTGCAGCACTTGCTGCTGGTGGCGGGGGCCTGGGGGGCTGGGAATGCTCCTTCACCATAGCGGAGGAGCTGCCATTGGTTGCAGCAACCGTACATTTTCAGAAAGGATTGTTGAAAACAAAGCATAATGGTCCTTCAGTGAGGTCAGAGGGCAGACGCTGTTACTTCCTGTAATGCAGATAAGGAGTGGGGTCAAATTGCATATGTTGTGCATAGTTGTGAGGACAGCAAACGTAGTACAAATAGGGTATAGGTATGACATTAATGCAGACAAGCAATAATCTGAATGGCTAAATACTAGATAAGTAGCTGTGTCCTACATTCCAGACATGTTCCAGTTATATTTGATTAATCTTTTTAATAAAAAAAGTCAATATTATTCACAAATAAATTAATTGTTTTAAAATTCTAATAGCACTGTTAACCATAAAATCTAAACAATGAGATTTATATGGTTACTTCTTTTCTAAACTAGCTTCTGTTTGTAGCATCATGGAACTTCAGTGTATGTGTGCTGTATAAGTAAAAATAACACTATATACCATATGCAACCAAACGGGCCATTACTCTGAAGAAACTAAAAAAGTTGCTAATTCTAATGGTTTGGCCCTTCGATTTGCACACCCAGAGCACAATTTGTTCTAATAATGGAACTTGGTTCAAAAATAATTCCCATCACAGTCACTACAAGCCTTCACATCCGACCTTATGTCATAGTTCCGTTTTAGTCTTCTAAAGATATCTCATTGCCACCCTTGTAAAATTTGCAAAACGTACCATCATCCTGGGAACCCGTCTTCTCAAGCAACACCACAGCACCTCTGCATATACCGTGTTACAGAGGTGCTTAATTTGAGCCGGTGGAACCCACTGGCACTCATTTTTGGAGAACTGCACTTATTTTTTCTCATCAGACTTCGAGCCAGAGAACAAAGCACAAGGGGAAAGGAGAAGGAAGAGAAAGGGAGAAAGCAGGAACCCGAAAAAGTGAGGTAAAGGGGCAGGGAGTGTTTGGTGATGGATTAAAGAGACATATGGTAGAATCAAGACTCTGAAGCCTTGCTATTCGACATGCTGACATTCAACAGCATTGGCTCTGAACTTCTGTGCAAAACTTAGGGCACCAGCATTTATTCTTTCACTAATTATGCACAGGTTGATGTTAACCAAAAGTATGCTGCGCCTCCAAGGTCGAGCCAAGTGTAAGCAGTATGGAACAAATTCTCTTTATAGCTGGATCACAATTAACAGTGTCCTTCCCCAGGGAGGACAGGAAGCCTAGGAGATTTTGGAACTCAAAAATTGGAATGAGGTCAAAGCCAAGGTGCAGAAATGTATGTCATTAAAGGGGCAACCAGCGAATGATGTCAAAATAAATCTCAAACCCAAGCAGGCATCATGAAACAAAGACATACTGTTATCTCTATTGTTTGTGCTCTATAGTTGGCCTAGGCAAAAGTTAAATTAAGCCAGTATAATTCACTTAATTAGGGAAATTTCGGGTTGCACTTGTTATGGAGAATTCCCCAAACCATGCCATTGTACCACTCTGCATATTTATGCAACATCCGCTGCAAAAATGTTTGGCCCATATACCATTTGTGGTAACGACATACCACAAATTCAGGGGAACCAACAAAATGTGAGCACCTGTTGTTCACTGTGCTTTTATTTTGCACTATTTTGTTCCTCAAAATGTGTCTTCTTGCCTAAATTTAATGCAAGGATGCATTTCGCACAAAAACATAGCTCAAAATACAGACTTGCATTTCACATTATTATATGTAATTTTTTGAAATTTTGCATAATTGCATGTACGCAAATTACACAAATTTTGCACACCCCTAATTCTTAGTGAAACAGGACAGAGAAAATTCACTATTTTTCCCTGCACAGAGCTATCTCCTTTAATAGTTTCAAGAAATAAACGAACAAAGGTTACCTTATGTTTCCAAATTAAGCTCTCAGGGCTGCATTCTAAATCATTGTTTTTGCCCACTGGGACACTTCTGTCAAAGTCCTGACTTATGAAAATCAGTACTGAGCCTTCCCCTCAATGTAAAAGTCCATCCCAAACTGCCAGACGAGGCCCCTTCAACAAGGGACCACAAGTGACCCCGGTCTGGTTTTGGCCTGTTTAGGCTTTGTCAGTGAAATATAGTTTAGAGCCTTTAAATAGGGAGAAAAAGGACCCAGGTCTGAGCATGCCACGGGCAGGTAAGGGGCTCCATAGTGCCCACAGATGGTTCTGAGAGGAATGCCTGAAAATAGTCTAACCACTGGCAAAAGCTCACAGTATCGTTCAACTCATTTTTGCCCTCTCTCCCATTCTAGACAAAGTCCTTTCCCTGACTTATCCAAGTTCAGATTATCACATGGTATCATTATTATTTTTTTGTACCAAGGTAGTTACACTTGAATAACTTTGCAAATCCTTGACAACTACTGCAGTTTTTAAACACTGAGGCCCTCATTACAACCCTGGTGGTCTTTGACCGCCAGGGCTGTTTCGTTGGATTTCAACACCAACAGGCTGGTGGTGAAATCCAGGGTATTACAACTGCGGTCGCACCGCCGGGACCGGCGGTTTTCCACCACTTTTGTCCCGGTGGGAGTAATCCTCCAGGACAGCGCTGCTTGCAGCGCTGCCAAGGGGATTACGAGTCCCCCTCACGCCAGCCTTTTCATGGCGGTTTGAACCGCCATGAAAAGGCTGGCAGAAAGGGGAGTTGCGGGGCCCCCTGCCACGGCCCCGTGCAGCTTTTCACTGTCTGCTGTGCAGACAGTGAAAAGCGCGACAGGTGCAACTGCACCCGTCGCACAGCCGCAACACCGCCGGCTCCATTTGGATCTGGCTCCTGTGTTGTGGCCGTGATCCGCGCTGGCCCAGCGGGGATCTTCTAATGGACGCAGCGGGAGTGCGGCCGCATTGGCGGCCGCCCGGCGGTCCAACAGGTTGTAATGACCCCCTGAATTCTTCTAAGGTTTTGTTTTCATGGGCATCCCGACCTAACATGCTTTCTTGGTTCAGAGTATGAAAGCGGTTTGGTCTTGCGGTACACATGTACCATAGAGTTTGCAACATGTGTTTAACTGTTACAAGCATTTGTGGGCAATGGGAGGTGAAAACATTTTAGAGAGTGCGAGATTACCTTCTGCTAATCAATCAGTGGAGTCCATAAACTGAACTTTAACTCATAACATAAGTTGTTCTGCTATGCATGTTATTAGTGCTGATTTTATTATCCACATAAGGATGATAGGCTGAGTCAACTCATCTCGGATCTGCCCCAGTGATCTGCTGGTTACCCAGAAATATTTACAGTAGATGCTGAAGTGATTGAGCTCCCCAAATGGCCAAGGTGCTTTGTTGAAGCTAGTTCCAGGTTGTTTGCTTTGCCTTTTTCCAATCTGAATCTGTTCTGTGTGTGAACACTATACTTCCCTTGTAGAATGTTCTCCCGTCAAAGCTTCTGATAAGACAGTGCAAGAGCTACAACAGATGAGCGACAGCTCAGTGCTTTTCATAAAATCTCTTTTCAATCTCCATATTGTGTCCATTTCGATAAATAATTATTTTGGTTTGGAGCATTTTAGCATAATGCCTTGTAGGTCACTAATTAAGAACTCATACCACGTTTTATGGGTAAAGTTACATTCATAATTGGACACTAGCATGTTTGGACCTGACAGCTAAGTGTAGAGCACACATAGGTAAGAATTTCACAGAAGGTATCTCATGTCTTCCACATTAACTTGATTGTTTCATAGAGTTTCTGCATATTGTTGTAATTGACACCACACTGAGATACTGTGGTCATTGTAGACCAGAAGATTTCCAATTATACACAGCCATGAAACTTTTCTAAACCATCATGTCACTGCCCAATTTCCTTTTGTCCTGACAGGTCCCCAAACCCAGCAGATATCCCCTTGCTGCTTGTAGGATACCTGTCAGCTCCTTTGACTTCGCCGAATTGTGCTCCTAATTATAAAACAGTGGTTCCTGTTTCAGGCCTTTTTGGAGCGCAAAATGTCAAATTGAAGAAATTAAAAATGTAAATGACATCGTCTAATTAACCAGTTGACAGCGGAGCACAGCTGCACATGACAGTGACTGATTGCCTCCCTTAAACCTTGTCCACTAATATCCACAATTACACACTGGAAGAAGGACATCAAGAATTTCAAATTTGTTAAAGTGGCAGCGCCTACGTGGAATGGCTCAATCAGCTGAGCACAATGCCGAAACGGCATAGGGCTTGACATACTTTGTTGTTGCGCCTGATCATAGCTGCAGTCCAGCATTAATGGACTCTTTTTTCCAACAAAGGCAAGAAAAGGGATGAAACGTCAACTTGAAAGGACTCGGAAAGCGTTTGATCCTGTGCACCACGATGGGGTGCAGTTGAGTGGTATCCCTGTGCGCTGTCATCATTGATAACTCTATTAGCACATATTGTCCCAAGAGAAGGCATGGCTGCACAAAGAGCCGTCTCATTCACCTTCTCCTGTTAACTCAAATCAGCTCTTTATTTCCAGGATGTGCTCTTAAACAAGAAATTGATCACAATAGGAAAAAGAGATGCAATGCTAGTTACTTGGCTCCTGGTGACATCATCAACATGCCCTTGATGTGTATTGGTGCCTAGCGTGAAAATATTCAAACCAAAGAAATAGAATTTAATTAATTAGTTTAATTCCCAGTGTAAATGGGAAAAGCAGTGCAAATCTGGAGGAGAAAGACAAAATTGCATTTTTGATTGTAGACTGGGGAAAAAAGAGGGTGGCTTAAGTACTACAAAATACCTTTAGGCACAGTTGAAGCTTGCCAAAGGGTGCAGACCATTAGGGAAAATCAGCAAGCGGTGGGGTTTAGGGGAAAATGGGTGATTTGCAAGAAACCTGTTAGGTACATTACCCCCAGGTCCCTCAGTCCTCTTCCCATTTATTACTAATTGGAGATAACTCCCCAACAGAAAAAAAGAACACAAGAAATGCTGGGATATCCCCTCCCTAGCCCCTCACTCTGGTAGTACATAAGCTGTACCTACCTAGCATTCCACATGTTCTTTTTTTCTGTCTTCCGACAGTTCATGGATGTGAGGATGTCGTCCCTGCTGAGCTTGGGTGACGATTGTTCCTGGTGCGCTCCCTCCAGTCTGCTGGGCTTACTGGGGTGCACTGCTGTTTGCCTTTTGGTGGCCGCTGGGCGGACCTTTATTTGAGTTGGCTCGCTGGTGCAATGCTGCCTTGTCCTGCTGGATGGTATAGCTCCTGCTTCCTGGCTCCGGCCCTCTGGGACGTCATGATCCTGTTGCTGTGCCCTCCCTTGGAGGGCCATAGGCACGGTTTCCGGTTGGTGGTGGTCCGCTGTGCTTGTCTCCTGGGCGGCTGGGAGATGTGTGGTGACTGCAGGAAGCATGGAGCTTGCCCGACTTCCTGCTCAGGCGATGTTGTTACCACGCGTGAGCGAGGAAGCACTTTCCGGATGGACAGACGGAAGTTCCGGGAGTGAGTACCGCTTGGCGGTTTTCTCTGTTTCTTTCCGGGTAGGATGATGATCTTTCCGGAGGCATCTTGCTCCTGCTTATGGGCCCTCGTGTTGCGAGGTCAGGGTCTGTGCTGGGCATCTCTACCCTTCTTCTCTGCTCATATTTTTCCTTGCTCTTTTTTTCTTGTCCTTTCCAGCAAGCTTATTTAGAAGCGGCTTGTGTTTGACATGCCTCTTTTTGCAACGTGCAACATTGCCACTTGCATTATTCATTGCTTGGAGAATGGTTGTATGGGATTAGTCGCTACCTTAGATTATGTACGTTACGTTCATGCATGACAGTCATATTTATACTACGTCTACTGGTACACGGGAATAGACAGACATTATTCAAGTCATGTTTCCCAGCTACATTGGACAAGCGAACACATGGGTACTGCTTGGCGGTTTCTCTGTTTCTTTCCAGGTAGGGTGTCGTTATTTCCGGAGGCATCTTGCTCCTGCTTACAGGCCATCACGTAGCAAGGTCAGGGTCTTTGCTTGGCATCTCTGGTGCTCATTGCCTCCCTTCATTTCTTGCTTTCCTAGGCCCTGCCTTATGGGCATTGGCTCAGCAGTCTCCATCCTGCATGGTGGGCGGACGCCTGCCGGGGCCCTTGCTCCCACTCTGGTCCTTTCCGGCTTGCCCCTGGGCAAGGGCTCCTCCACAGTGGGCCCCCATGGGGTGTGATGTTCGGTCTGTGGTGGGCACGCAGCTCCCCCCTTCCAGGGGGTATGGCCGTTCTTGTATCATGCCCCGTCGTCCATTTGTCTTCCTGGTGTCATTGCCTCTTGCCTGGCCATTGTGGCTTTTCTTCCTGATCCTTTTTGGGGGTCACAGTCACGGTTTTCCACTATGGGAGGCTAGGGTCCAGGGGTCTCTGTCTTGGTCCCCTCCTTTCCCTCCTGTTGTCCTCCTCCCTGCTGGCAGATGTTACTGTGTGAGGTTTATTTTTTTTCCCCATGCCTCTTTTTTGTTGGTGTTCTCTGGCTGGTCACGTTTGCAGGCCCTCGCACGGTGGTATGGGGGTTCTGCTATGGGTTTCTCCATGATTTTTCCCCTCTTGTGCTTCGCAGACTGTTGCCTTTTCCCTTGCTCCTAAGTGTGGCGCTGCCTGTTTCTCTGGCCACCGATGTTGTTTTGCTTCCTGTTGTGGTCCGGGGTCTGAGGTGAGGCTTCTGTCCTGGTTTTCAGTTATCAGTCCCTCACGTGAGGAGTATTGTTCTGTGCTGCCCCTCTCTGCTCCTTTTTTTGCTTGCTCTTTTATCCTGAGGCTGGGGTGGTTCCCTGTGGGGTTTGACCCTTGGCCACTGTTCCTGGCACATATGGTGCTGGTTCTTTTGCTGGTGTAGTCGGGTGGTTGCTCTCTATGTTACCCTTCTTTTGAGTGCTTTTTGCCCTATCTGGGCACCTCGTGGGGCCTTCCGGGCTGCCCCTGGTGCAGTCTTCACTTAGCAGGGTTTGACGGGTCCTGCTTTGTATGTGCGGCCTTGGGTCACCTCCTGAGCCTGCCTTGGGCTATTGGGGGTCCCTAAGCGTTTTGTGTGGCTTTCCTGTCGCCTGTAGCTCACTGTCCCTGCCTCTTCTGTTGTTTGTTTGTGGTTCCTCTCAGGTGGGCTTTTCTTTGCAGGCGCTCATCCGCCTCTTTCTTTTTTCCATCTCCCTTCTCCGGGCTGCTTCCCAGGCAGTGCTTGCTGTGTGCTGTGGGTTTGTGTCCTGTTCTCGGGACTACTGTTTTCTCACAGGTATCCCCACACCGGGGCGGGGTCCTGTCCCTCTGTTAGTGCACCGCATGTTCATGGGGCACCCGGTGCTAAATCGTTCATAGACGACCTGATTCTGGTTCTGGGTTTCATAAATAGCAGAGCAGCTACCTCCCTGTGATTTATTGCAAGTCATCCTTTGAGCTAAGCTTTTGTCTCTGTCCATGGGTGCCAGTGTACCCTATTTCTGCCTTGCGTCTGGAGCATCCTCTGGGGAGTGTTTGCTTGTTCCTGGTTTCCTCCGGGGGTTGTGGTTTTACTTTTCCATGGGGTTGGCTGTGGGGGGCCTTGGTGGCTTCCCTTTCCTTTCGTTCTGCTCCTGAGGTGGCTCTCTATCTCTTTGTTGTCTGGCATGGGCTGCTGTGTTTGGTCTTCCCCGGTTTTTGTGGTAGCTGTGATGTGTTTTTGTCTGCACACCTTTGCTTTTGCTCCTGTGTATCTCTGGAGGTTGCTCTTTTTTGGTGTTTGCTTGCTTTGCCCTCTCTTTGGTTTGGGGGCAACAGGTCCTGGGTGCTCATGGTTCTGGGGTGCCTGTCTTGTCTTTTTCTGCCTTTGGAGTGTTTTTTTGTGTGTTGGCTCTTCCTTGTTCCTGGGGTTCCTTTTTTGGTTCCATTGGTTGCGCTGCTTCATCTTCCTGCCTTGGGTTCTCGGGATGTGGCCGTCTCCAATTGGCCTTTTCCTTCCTGGCTCTGCCTGGGTTTTTGTGGTTGGATCATGCCCAGGGTTTTTTTTTGTTGGGGGGGTGGGGAATGGGTTCCTCTCCTGCGCTGTCTGGTAAAATGGCTTTGGTGTTGTTTGGTCTACCTCCTCTGGATGTGCTCTTGTGCTCGTCTTCGACAGCTGGTTCCGGTCTTATTGGATCAATCTTCCTCTATTCCCCTTTTTTGTGCTCTGCCGTGCTGCTGGTGGTGGTTCTCTGCGTCTTGGGTCTGGCCCTGCCGCTTCCTTTCTACTTTGCGCTTGGCAGCTGTTTTGGCCTGGGGGTTCGGACTGGAGTCTATTGGCTCTTTCCTTGTTGGAATTCCTGTGGTGTTTTGTTTTGGTGTTCCTTCTTGGGGTATTCTGTTTGCTCTGTCCAGTTTCAGAAGGCTGGTTTGGCCTGCTTGGGTATTCTCCGATCAGTGATGATTGGGATAAGGACTGAGGGACAATGTTCTATTACTTACTGATAATCTTCATTACTCCTGTTCCTGTTGTCCTCATCCCCTTCATCACGCCCCACCCTCCCATGCTGCTGACCTTCTGTTGGTAGTGCAGGCATAATGCTGGGTAGGTACAGCTTATGTACTACCAGAGGGGGGCAGCGGGGGGCTGGGGAGGGTATATCCCAGCATTCCTCATGTTCTTTTCTTTCTGTCGTGGAGATAGTTATCTCCAATTAGTGATGAATGGGATGAGGACAACAGGACCAGGAGTAATAGAACATCACAAGACTAAAAGGATGAAAGTGAAAACCAGAAAACTAAACAAGAAATACAAAAATAATAACACTGAGGCAAGCTATAGCAAGCCCAGCTATATAGGAAGTCATAATGTACCTTCTGCCCTTTTTTGTGGAGCTTTTTTATTTGGGGGAAAAAAACTTCTACAGTCTTGTAAATCTTATACGATTGGAAAAGTTTAAAAAGCAGGTGAACTCTGCTGCAAAATGTAGGGTTTTCAGAGAGAAAAAACAAACAAAATGTACTTTTTGTTGCAGAAAATGCATTAAAGTATTTTTTTTTTCAGGAAAAAATCCTTTGCAAATTGTTTTACAGCAAATTTCACCAATAGGCAAAACTATGCAGGTTTTAAATTTGTATGCATGTTCTGTATACTGGGCCACTTCCAAGGACTGATAAAAGTGGTGTAGATTCGGGATTACATTTTCCCTATTCTTGTGAGGATCCTTGCTGTGTGCTGTCGTTTTTGTACTGAATAATGTGACATATGGTATCCTGTCACTTACTGCTTTCTAGGAGTTTTCCAGAAGTTATTTGGATTATTCTGTCCTTGACTAGGAGAGATCTGATTGTAAAGGTATACACGTTTTGTTGTCCATCTCTAAAGGTTGGCCTGTCATTCAAAGGGCAGCTTTGAGTACTCTCCATTTTGACACTCATGATAGATCTCTCATGGTTTTACTTGACGTTCTCCAGATATTTTCAATACTTCCTCACTGAAGCTCAAGATGATTTGCTCATTCCTCAAGCCCAGTACCAATTTGTCACGATGACTAAGGGGCCGGGAACTGTGAAGCTTAAATGTGCTCTAAAGTGTCATGTTCAATAATAGTATAATGGAGAATTTGGTCCATTAACTTTGTTAAAAAAGGGCACATTTTGGACCCCTACATTGGATGGATTCACACCTTTCTTTAAAATAAATCTTCCTTTAAAATAAATGGCTGTCAACAACTGGACAATTATGTTATTATGATATTAAAGACTCCACAGAGTATCCTGTATTTGATTGACTGTGTAATTCTGTGACTGATGATCACGTTTCAGCATATAGATCTACCAAACCTTTCTCAAGCAGCTGTTTGCTCATTTCCTCTGACCAACAGGATTTCTGTGTAGCGAGTAAATTCTCTCACAACTGATGTCAATATACTTAGGCTCAGCTAGAGAAGCTCATTTGTGATCTTCACTAATTCCAATTCAGTATTTTGAAAAGAGACTTGAATGTCCTTAATTCTATCCTGAACAAATATTCAAGTCTACTGTTCCCTCCCACACGTGTGGACAAGGTAATGCAGAAACGTGTGTGAAAGCTTCCTCTTCAAGAATGAGCACAGGATCTCTTCTGTAGGTGCTTATTAGCAAAACAGACTGTCTTCCTGTGGGTTCCGCTAATTTGCCCATGGGGCTTTGAATGTTACCATAGATTGGCTAATGTCAATGCTCATTCAACTGTATATAATGCTGTCATTCTTAGTGTATATAATATCTTCAAAACGGCTCTGATGATAAGTCATATTAGCCAACACTGAAATCATGTTAGCGTTTAACATTATTAATTAGCATAGTGATAGCACAGCCCAGCAAATATCCTCAGGCACATCTTTAGCGATCCCAACTTATACTATACGATTTGCAAATGTGCATTAGCAATATTAATATGACTCTCTGGTCCGATGGTGGGTGATCATCCACGAGAAGTCCCCACGAGCCTGAGACACAGTGAAATGGTGCCCTTTGATCCTCGGTTTTCAGCAGTTTGTGTGAGGGAGGATGAACCATTCTTTCAGATCCATGGCAGAACATAAAATCTCACACACATTTGTGCAGGCAAGGGGAGCAAATTAATTAAGATAAATTGTGTTTGTAGGAGGCTGGCCTTGTTTTTAGTGGGTACCTTGGGCACTTACACCTAATACCAGGTCCAGTTATCCTTTAGTAGTGAAATGTAGTGGTGTTCCAGCAGCTTAGGCTGATAGAGGTAGCTATAGCAGAGCAGCTTAGGCTAAACTAGGAGACATACAAAGCTCATGCAATACCACTTATAGTTACACAGTACTTATACACAAGTAAAGACAATACTCAGTGTTACCAAAAATAAAGGTATTTATTTGGATGACACAGTATCAAAAATATCTTAGAGACAATACTCCTTCTGGAGGTAAGTATTATACACAATATAATACCACCCTCTGTGTCCTTAGGAGCATGCTCGTCATTGTGAGAGGAGTCCCAGGGTACCGGCCGTCATCATGGAAGGTGCCTGCTTGGAGCAGGGGAGTGACTCCGTCACTCCACGGGAGATTTCTTCGGTTCTTCTGGTACACAATGAAGACATGGAGTCCCTAGAGCACGCCCACTGTGGAAACTGTTGCAGTTGTTGACTTGGAGCTGAGGTTGCTGAAGAAAAGTGTCTCTTGTAGACACTTTGTTGCAGTTAGAGCATTTCTTGGAGCAGGCTGCAGTTGATCCAAGGTCAGAAGAGTCTGAAGTTATTGCAGAGGATTCCTAAAGGAAACCTGCAAGCAGAATCTGAAGAGAACCCACAAGAGAGACCTAAATAGCCCTGAGAAGGGGGGTTGGCTACCTTATCAGGTATGGACCTATCAGGAGGGGTCTCTGAAATCACCTGCTGGCACTGGCCACTCAGAGCCCTCCAGAGTGCCCCCACACCTTGCAAAGCAAGATGGCTGAAGTCTGAGACACACTGGAGGAGCTCTGGGCACTCCCCTTTCCTTTGTCCAGTTTCCCGCCAGAGCAGAGGACAAGGGGTCCCTGAACCGGTGTAGACTGGTTTATGCAAGGAGGGCATCATCTGTGGCCTTCAAAGCATTCCCAGAGGCTGGGGGAGGCTACCCCTCCCCAGCTTGTAACACCTATTTCCAAAGGGAGAGGGTGTAACACCCTACTCTCAGAGGAAATGCCCAGACCCCAGGAGGGCAGAACCCTATCTGTGAGGTGGCAGCAGCTGTAGTGCAAGCCTCAGAGAGCTGGTTTGACAGTACTGGGGGTCTATGGTGGAGCCCCCAGGATGCATGGAATTGGCTCCCCAATACCAGATTTGGAATGGGGGGGACAATTCCATGATCTTAGACATGTTACATGGCCATATTCAGAGTTACCATTGTGAAGCTACATATAGGTATTGACCTATATGTAGTGCACACGTGTAATGGTGTCCTCGCACTCACAAAGTCCGGAGAAATGGCCCTGAACTATGTGGGGGCACCTTTGCTAGTGCAAGGGTGCCCTCACACTTAGTAACTTTGCACCTAACCTTCAGCAAGTGAAGGGTAGACATATAGGTGACTTATAAGTTACTTAAGTGCAGTGAAAATGGCTGTGAAATAGTGTGTGCACTATTTCACGCGGGCTGCTATGGCAGTTGTGTGTAAGGGTTTGTCTGAGCTCCCTATGGGTGGCAAACGAAATGCTGCAGCCCATATGGATCTCCTGGAACCCCAATGCCCTTTGTACCTAGGTACCATATACTAGGGACTTTTAGGGGGGGGTCCATTATGCTAATAGAAATTGGTAAATTAAGTCACTGGCCTACAGTGACAAATTTAAAAGCAGAGAGAGCATAAGCGCTGAGGTTCTGGTTAGCAGAGCCTCAGTGACACAGTTAGGCACTACACAGGCATACACATTAGGCCATAAACTATGAGCACTGGGGTCCTGGCTATCAGGATCCCAGTGACACAGTAAAAACACACTGACACACACTCGCAAACAGGTCAAAAGTGGGGGTAACCATGCTAGAAAGAGGCTACTTTCTCACAGTGTTCTATACTCATCACCGCACAACAGCATAATAGCAAGAAAGATTATCAATACTGTGCACCCTACTAAACATCCTGGAATAATAGTAATGATGGGTACACACATTCTCAGTTTAGAGGTTTGCAATGAAGTACGTTATTGATTTCACCAAGTATCCTGTCTACATCAGAACAGGATTCATTCTCTGTACAGATGCCACAAATCATCTCCAATGATAGAAGAAGGACCAAGGCAGAGCATGCAAACTGCAGAAGAGTTGGTGAAATATTATGAAATATGGGTCATTGCCTGGTGGGGGGATGACCTAGTACACTTGATTCATTGGAAACCTGAGACACCACCATCTATTGCTTCAGACTGCAGAATTGATAAGCAAATACAAATCATAGAAAATGCCATCCAACAAGCCCTGATATTGGAATGTGTTGTATTAACTGTGTTTACAAAGGATGTTGCTGGAATTGTCACTGCGTTGACTGTAGCAAAAGATGTTTGCTAACGTGTACTATTCACCCTCTTTAGGTACTATTCAGACATTAGCAAAATGCAGCCTATCAGTGATCAGGACATGAACGCCTATTTGGCCGAACAGTCTCGCATGCATATGAATGAATTCAACACCATGAGCGCCCTTTCTGAGATCTACTCCTACGTGGGAAAATACAGTGAAGAGGTGAGGCAGAGCTCAAGCTCACAACCACTGCTTAGTTGTTGTCAATGCTTTAAAAAAAAAATGTTTTAGCACCTTTAACTCTGTCCATAACGTGTTCTTCTTTAACCTGATCCAAAAAATAAATACCTGACTCCACTGAATTGACAGAATACTCTCATTAACAGGGAACCAGGGATATTTAAGTCTAAATTAACAATAATTGGTTATTAACAAATAATAAATGGAGGTCCTGTGGATTAGTGATCCCTCCCTTCAACTATCCCATCTCTTGACCTCCAGTTCTAGAAACTACACTTGTTCTAGTACCTAAAGTATGCACGAAAAAATATGTTTGACTGGGTTATGAAGTCCAGTTTTGGGTAACATATGTGGAGTTATTGTCTTATGATCTTGAGAAAATGACAATATATATAGACAACAAGCATGTCTTTTGATCACGGCTATCATTCTGCCTGTGCTCGATTATACCAAGGCAGCCAGTTTAGACACATCAATCTGACTTCTTCCAAACCTGCACATAATTCAAAATAAACAGATTTTAAATGCTCTGAATCTGACACCTAAATTCAAATTCAGAGCCAGTCAATTGCACACACAGCACTTATTCCACATTATCTCCAATGCTGTGCAATTCAAAAGTCTGTGTCTAATACACCGGTAAATTTAATGAAGTCCCCTTGTATTTATGCAGTCAGGGCACAAACTGACTCACATGTTCAAATTTGCATTGCAAAATAATTTGACCATTCACTGGCATCACACAAGAGAGAGAGGAGCTAGGGTCCCATAAGAACTGAGACACAAGTATAGATTGCCTTATGAGGCTGTGAAACTTGCTGAGGCATTTAAAGGGCTTCTAAAAGCCCACATGCCCCAGACCACTTTTGACTGGCTTTTCCAGCTAAACTATTTCAGTAGCAATGTGCTCCGAGAGTGGGGTTGACATCATGCAACCAAACACAATGTTTATTGTTTTTACTGTACCAATCAAAGTAAACATTAACATTACATTTTCTAATGGTCTTTAAGAAAGGCCAGAGTTACCTGCAGCCAAAGTGCAAGCTTCAGTTGGTCTGTTCTGAGCTCATCATAAATTTCTCCATCAGATAATGTGGTTCATGATACTGGATAATATGAACAATCTTGAACAATCTTAAGTGATTTATCATGAAGAAATATGTAGACAAACATAGATACAAATGTAAGCAGGATGACTTGTCATTATAATGCAGATTATACGATGAAAACTTAATGGATTAAATAAGTGAAAATTTTAAAGTGATCTTTTGGTTCATTGTTCCTCTCACCTGTGAATGATCTCAACAATGTGCACTCTTAAAATGGCAAGATATAGTCAGAGATGAATATATATTATCAAAATAAAAGCACCTATAACTCTCAGACCACAAACTGTAAGGTGTCAAAATTATCACCATCGAGTATCTAATTTCTTGTAGACATTCAGTGGAAAATAAATATTCAGTCTATTTGATAAGCTTCATATTGCGGAAGTGTCCATTAAAATGGTACATATTATTGCTACTTAAAGATACTATTTGGATGCCTTTTTTAGTTGTAAAATTGTAATTAAATACTGAAAGTCTGTGCATTTTACATGCCCTTTATATCTGCCCAATGACCTGTTGTTTCTTTCTTTGCTCATATTCGGGCCTCCTTGCACCATCTTTCCGAAGTCCTGCTCCTCTTATTACATTTAATTATTAGACTATACTCTTTTGTCAGTAAAACCACAGGCAGAAAATACGGGTTTCATGTCCAGCAAATTTCTTATTCTTGCATCAATGTGTCATAGTAAATCAGAATATTCGCTTCTTAGACACTTCACCAACATGGTTTTGATATTAAGCCACAAGCACCTTGCAAAGAGGCTGAATAGTGTCGACATGTGCAGCATGGCTGCCACCCTTCACACAGACTATTATAACAACTAGAAAGAATCAGCTCCCTTTGCCAAGGAGAATGGCAGTATGTACTGATGAGTTCCAGGTGCAATCATTTCCAGAAGTGGTTTGTTAGTATTTATAAAACCATTCCCCCAGTGGACAATACCATTAAAAACATCGTGTTCCATTCAGCTGCACAGATCCTGTTTCTTTTCTCACCTCCTACTGTTCTTATTTTGTCCAGGTGTTCCTCCTTGTTTGATTTTGTCTTTTCTGGAACCCTTTACTGCTCTCAACTCAGATTTTTTGTCTTCACGATGTTCCCCCTAAGCTCCAATGTCATTTTGGTGTCTTGCTCCTGTTCTCCGCTTCCCGTGTTTTTATCTTTGTGGTGGTTCCCCTGACTTGTTTCATTGTCCTTCATAATTATTTGGCGTTTTCATACTTTCTTACTTAGTTTTTTTAAACTGCAACTATTCTTTGTTTCCCTTTAATTGATCAGAGCATTTGACTAGTGGATCCAGTTGTGGCTCCCAGGCAATCCTTTGATAACACAGTGTTAAGTGAACAGCACCTCCTAGTTTGAAACAGACATCTGAAGAGTTGTCAACACTATCTACATGCCCATCCCTCTCTATGGTAGGAGAGTAGATGTTAACCAATGTTCAGAAGCCACTCTTCCCCAGGAAACCAAGGGTATTCTGAGCAGTATTGATTTTCCTTTGGGAGGACTGTTCATACTGGGGATGTAAGTGGCCTATGAGACTGGCATAGCTGAACACTTGAATCATTATTATCAAGATTCATCTGTCTCTGATGAAGGACCCACAGTCCGAAATGAGGAAAATGAAGGACACGAAATTAGTCTGTGAGACGATACTTTGAATGATTCCACAAGAAATCAATGATGACAAATAAGTGGTGTTTGCCTGATTTAATTCAATAAAGAAAAATGAGCTTTTAAGAACACATTGTTTGAAGTGGTATACTCATGAACTAAATAGGTTGACGCTGGGATCAGCACTTTTAGCAGTGCATCTCGGCAACTGTCTGTTGACAAATAGCAAGCTGCCCTGGGCAAAATGATTAAAACGTTAATTAGAACCAAAAGGAACTTAATATAGAGAAATAGTTCCTAGTTCCGAGTTTGTTGGAATTGAGGTGTCCTTTATTGCACCAGATGAAATACCCTGTGGTACATTATTTATCAGTGCAATAAAAAGTGCCTATTATAAGTTTTTGGGAAATAACATGCATATTGTGATGCTTACCACATGAGTGCACCTGGTACAGTAAATACCGTACAGTATTCACCAGTTTAATTCTGGCAGAAGAGATATTTTATGAACTCAGAAATACCACCAAATAAGTAATTCTGAGACCTGTACAAACAGGAGTGTATACAGTAGTTCGAATATATATATATATATATATATATATATATATATTTGAATTTAGTGCCAAAAGATCTGTGTTTTAAAGCATATTAGATCAGTAACTCAGAAAAATTTGGAAGAATATAAAAACTACTTCACATAGTGCTATGGAAGTCTTCTGCAAACGATTTAGTACAGAATGTATCTTGTTATGTCTTTTAAATTACATTTTCTCTTTAACGTTTGTAAGGCTTGTTCGTATTTAAACACTGTAATACACGGAACATTAGGGACTCTCCTCCAATGAATATGTGTAAAAGGTATTGGCAAATGGTGTATTTTTAAAGCATACTTGTCCAAACATGGTAGAGTTTAAACAATGTATTTACTGGACAAGGATTATATCTAGGTCTAGCAGCTTAGCCACAAGACCAAAAGTAACTGCACTACCAACCAGCGGCACCTTAAAAAAAATGCTGTTATACCTTTCAATTTATAGGTTTTCTTAACCTAACCATACTGTGATTTGCAGGCTTCTATAAAGCTCCTAGTATTCACCCTTGCCAAACGCGCTGGAGTCCTAGGTAGCACTTTAAAAGTTTTCACAATGCTCATTAGAACACTTCGTAAGCTTCCATAATTCCCTAGGAAGCCAGCAATCGCTTTTGCAATGTCATCTATCATTTTGCAATTTCACACATTCTCAAGTCAATACAGTTTGCAAACTTACTTTAGGCCAAATGACAAAGTTCATGATGCCCAATAAGCATATTTATGTTCATAGTGAATCATCTGACTCAGGTTGTTGGTTCCAAAAAAAGCTGCTATTATGCACACTTTAACAATTTCATAATACTACAATTAGTAGAATAATGGATGTTTTCTCACAAGCTGTGCCTTAGCCCACTGTGTGTTCCAATAGAACTCACCCTCAATGTTAAGTCAGTGGGTGGTTACAGAGTGAAACAGGAAAAGTTAATATTAGACCTTGAAGATAATATAAAAGCAGTCTGTAGTGGCCCTGCTCGCTTGGCAATACCATCACATTTTCTATTTTCTCTACACAAAACAGTGCTACTCTCTCCCATCTGCTGCATCCTATTGACTTCTACGAAGCTTGTAGATCCCGTTTGAGCGATCAAAAGCCACACTAAAGAGGTTGCAGCCTCATTTTCTTGAGTCCCATGAACATTGAAGATTTGTGTTTCTGCCTTGTCGGAACAATTGTTAGAGTAACAAATAGAAAGAATCTGTAAAGGCTCCAAAAGCTCTTCTTTACAACAAAATCGTTCGGGCAGTGTAGTACCAAAAAAATGAAACTGAGGTTTAGAATCACTAAGCAAATAAGTCAGCACACTGTTCCTAAATTACAGGTAAAGAGAAGATATACAGCACTTCTAGCTTTGCGTGTGTTTTGTTACAGTAGGGGAACATTATTTCCCAGACACTCTTCTTGTTTTTAACCTTGACCAAGACCCACCATTCACAATAAACTGCTTGTAGGGTGACTCCTGAGTCAATTTTAGTTTTTTCCAGCTCTCTGTCTCATTGAGTGGGTCTGAATTCTTTCCTACTTTCTTTGATGGCACGCATCCTAAAAGATCTCAGGCATAGAGCCCCTTCCACGGGCCATTAGGGCATTGCAACGCCAGCCCGAGGAGGAGCAAACCCGAGGATGAAGCATGACATCCAATTGATGTGTGAGGGTTTAGCTTCTAAAGCTAGAAGTGCCCCATATTTTCTCTTTACCTGTAATTTATTGTATTATTTCCATACCATTTGTTTAGGGAGATTGCACACTGGACCTATCCTAACCCTCCCTGTTCCCCATATATTGATATCAGAATCACTAAGACCACTGCCACAAATACTCTCGGGAGCTTGGACCTTTTTTATTAGGTGCAGGAGTTAGGTAACTGCTATAGTAGAAATAACACTCAGGCACGAAATGGTCACTGTTTTATTGGTCGTTATTTGAAGAAATGGAAGTCAAAATCAAGGTAAATTGCTGATGTCAATAAAAGTTACATTCAGTAAATTTTCTGCAATTACCCAGAAAGATTTAGTGATTGGGGTGCATTATAAGGGAAGGGCCTATGCTCGATATTTGATTAATCCTATGACACCTAACAAAAGCAGTGGGTCTGAGTATTTTTTATTAATGCATCCCTCATGTTGTGCCAGGCACATAGAAAGGAGTTTGTGTTTTAGAGGCCATAGCCTACTGGTGCACATACTACTAGAGGTACCCCCATCATAGGCAGATCATAATACTTTTAGGGAGACCTATGTGACCTTTCTTTTCTGTTCACTTTCTGTAGCTTTTAAAGTCCTTTAGAGGGTTTCCCCCATAGATATGTTCACCAAATTGCATATATTTGTTAATTTTTGCACAAACTTCAGTTTTGTGCAAAAAAAAAAAAAAACTTTCCTATTGCTAAAAAAGAGCACTGACTGGATATATATATATTTTTTTATACCAGATTTTATTAAGATTTTCAAATAGTCATTTCTCACATCTACATAGTAGACCCTTCCAGGGTTATTCTCAATAACATCTTATAAAGAGACGAAGCTTGTGAAATGTTCCGGTGTACAACTTACTAAATAATTAAATAACATTTAACATTCCCCCCTCCTGGGCCCTCCCCAACCCTCCCCCCAGAGAACCCTTGTTCAAATGTTGATATTGATCCTGGAGTAAACCCTGTAATTCTTAAGTGTAGTTTGGTAGCTTGGGTTAATGGTGACCTATTCCTCCTCGGATAATGATTTATTGATTGCTGATTCTAGAATTGCTGAATTCTGAGTCTCCTCTGAGTAAGCTCCTACTCTGAGAGTCAAAGGCTTCAAAGAGGTACTGCGCTCCCACTCCAGGGGCCTAGACAAGAGAGGTGAAATACTTCAGTTGTTACAATTCGGTTCCAGTGCCCTCTGGCTACCCTAGGACCTACTGACCCGGATTTCTGACAAGTAGTATAAAGTAGGTTCCTGTACTTGGTGGAGTCCTTGCACGAGGCAAATGAAAGCATCTAATTATTGACTGAAATTCATAAACGTTTTAAGGTAATCCTGTTGTTTAAAATGCGCTATTATGTGAGCAAGGGACAGGGCTGGACAAACTACAGAACCTGTTTGTTTGACAAATTCGTTTTTAGGGTACCAAACGCAGTTCACTCGTACAACATGTGTTGTGGTTTACAATGTGGAAGTTGAATTCCAAGCTTGGTACCTAAAAATTGGTCAAAAGATAAGAAAACATTGTTTCATCCCATGTTATAAACATTTACAGCTCTAAATATTGACAATAATACAGTAGAGCATTTCATAAATTACATCTGCTTAGTCCCTTACTTGAATTTATCATAAATTATTTATTATGCCTTTCTCATTTTTAAAAGCATATGCGCCTGTATGAAATGTATTCAGAATATCTTGCTATCACCCATAAAAAGGGTTATGAATTTAATTCGTAAAAGATATGCCTTTGAAGGATTTGTACCGCAGCATCCATTCACCCAAGAAAGGTGTTGTATTTATCCTAACTCTGCTGATTTTTTACCCACATACTTAGTACCTGCCTTTGTTCAGTGACCCCATAAATAGCAAGCTACTTTTTGCTGCAATCTGCGCCCTGCAACAATTATAACGATCATGCAAACATAATGACGATGCTAATAACCGAGGCAACATAATTAGCAATGCTATTCAGAGATAGCCTGCTTCATGTTCTCGAAAGAAATGAATACCACATATGGTGGAAATTACAGGGAAGTTATAATTAATATATTGAGAAACTTAAATACTGTAATTACTGAGAAGTTCAAATCCTTGGAGACAAAAATATTTCTCTTTGTCATGAGCGTTGCCTGTGTGTCAACAATGAAAAACATGTAATTGGCTCTTCCATAGGAGAAGCACAGTAGACAGCAAAGGACTGCAGATAGATCTTCATGCTTCATGATAATTTAAGGCACTTTTCATAGGTGCAGGGTTTTGGTGGGTTAAGACATGGCGCACTGGAGATGTATTAATTTATGGCGGGCACCTTTGCATTAAGTTTGCAGTCATTTTTCTGTCCAAATAACAAAGTCCATTTAATTACTAATGTTCATCTCTAGGATTGCAAGCAGAACTCGTCAGATATGATAATTATCACATCCACTAATATCCAACAATAAGGTGTTCATAGTTTACCGGATGTAGTTAAGTATGGCCTATTCTCCCTTTTTGGGGGTTTAACCTGCAGCTCTTGTTGATTACTACACCAAAATCATTGCGGTCTGGTAAATACCTCACCTTTTCACTGTGTGAAATTCCAGCCATTTTTTCACTTGCCAGTTAACAAAGTTTGTGAATTTTATGGCACCTGGCAATTACCACCAGTAATTAGGTCCCCTATTAATAATTAGAGCTCCACGTTTTATGGTATCCATTTTTTTAAAACTACAGATCTATCTTTTTTTTCATCTTAATGTTATTTATAGACACATTCTTTGTTAGGAAAGCAATTAGCTACCATTGGAATATTTACACATTTATCTAATAAATATAGCCTTCCACTTCAGTGATTGTAGGATATTTATACAAGATGTAGCCATAAATAAATACAATAAACATAATAGTACTCTCATGTGATACTGATATTACCTTTTTAGTTTAACTCCCTGGGCCATAACGGAGTACAACAACTGTCTTGTCTGTCATATGTGACAGAGAAAAGAGAGATTCTCAAAAGCAGACCCAATTTCTGTTGGAAAAAAACAAGCACAGAAGGGGAAACAAAGTATTCCATTTGTATTTGTCTATGAAATGTGCAAAAGTTATTTGAGCCCTAATCCTAATGCACTAGAGCAGTGGTTCCCAACCTTTTGATTTCTGTGGACCCTCACTTTAACATTAATGGAACCCAGGGACCCCCACTGAATCATCATTGGAATCCGGGGGCCCCCGCCTGAGTCATTACTGGAAGCTGGGGACCTAGTTTGTCAATATTTGTTAATATTTTTTATATTTTCTTAGCAGTCGTGGACCCCCCTTAGAAGGCTTCACAGACCCCCAGGGGTCCCCGGACTACAGGTTGGAAACCACTGCACTAGAGCGTCCCTACTGATTCAGAATCGTGTTAACAAATTCACCACAGACCCAATACAACTTTGAAATTAGAAATAAAATCCTCATAAATCTAAAAATATGTTTCTTTGATATTTGACTCATTTTGATTGTAGCTTGCACAAATGAAGTGAAATAAAGAGTCAAACGACAGTGGTTAAGACCGGGTTGTTCGATAGAGACTTGGCACCCTCAGTGCCCAGATACCCCCAGGGGTGACAGTGCTGTGCTTCACAAATGCTGATTTTAGTGAATACATTATTGTCATGTGAATATTCCATATTAAACAAATTATTATTTGTGCAAGCTGACTTACAATGCATTCACAATTCAAACTGTTTCAGTTTATGTCTTTACTCAGAAAGTGAAATAGGTCTTCCCAACCACACAGTGGAAGGCTAAACTGTTACGTTGTCCATCCTTCCCAGTCAGATATAGTAAATGTGACTGAGTTTACCAATAATAATGCCCATGATATACAGAGTTTCAAAAGAACAAAATGTGTTGTGGTTAGCACTATTTAAAAAGGGTGTGATTAGCTTTCAATAAATACAGAATGCACAGTGCACAAAAGTATGCCCAGATGAAGCTTGGATGTACTTGAATCAGTTATTTGTTGAGAGTGGGTAATGACTCCATTGTTGAGGAGATTCTCTTGAGGCATCTCTCAAAACCTAGCATGACGATCCCCATTACATTGTGATGTAGTGTTCTTTAAAGAGGTGACTCTTTAATTTTTCCTAAGTTAGTTCAGTGTTGGTGGTCCTGATGAACATGAGGATATTGTTCCAGATCCCGGGTGCATAGATGTTTCCTGTTTGTGGTGAAACATTTCGGTATGCCTCCATGTTGTTTAATCATTTACACAGTTTCTTTTTTCACTCTTGTGACATAAAACTTTGCTATGTATGAACACAATTTCCAATTGTAACAGTTTTCCCTTTTGTTTTCCCAATAGATCCTTACTGCTCTGGACCAAGACGGCCAGGCTGGGAAACAAAAACTTGCCTGCAAACTTGAAGAAGTCATTGGGCTCATGCGCATAGACAGCTGAAAACTGTCCTTCCAGGGTACCCTGGGAGTGATAAACCAAGCCGTGCCTCAGTCAAGATCATCATCTTTACCAAGTGCCAGCTTTGATAGGCTGGAAGCAGAGCTCCGCCCTCAATCCGCTCTTCCCTTCCTCCCTGTGAAATAACACTGGTAGCTTCCAGAAGTTCCACAGAAGAAGGTTGACTTCGAGACACAAAGACATTCAGGTGGAAGTCTCGGCTCACAGGTCCCCAGTCGCCTCATAATCAGTATCAGAAAGGGAAACCAGAAGGTTTAATCTGCTGTGTTGCTTGCTGCTTCCTTTGCCATCTCCTGGCATGATTGAAATATAAATTCAGTATTATGGGATCATAAATAGGAAACAAAAAACAGTTTTCAGTGGTGGGAGTGAAGCCTTATTCTGATAAGACAAGGCAGCTTTAGGTGGCCAGATCAGGTGATTTGGCCTGTGTCTCCCTAATTGTTATAAAGAGCAAAAAGCTCAAATAGTTGGAAATAATGACGACATTTCAGGCACCCCTTCATCCGTTTAGCTTTATTTGGACATTCTGTGGCTGCAGCATTTGATGTTGCTTTCAAATGGACAAAGAAACAAGCACATAGGTCAAAAATAAATTAGCCAGATCTTGTCAACTCAGTAGTGCAACGTTACAGTTACGTGTACAGTTGTTTTTGATGATCCTGGAGCAAAATCTGGTTGACATTCCTCTCACAAACAAACACGTACCTTTTCAAATATTGATATACCATTTCCTAAATAAAAGCTTACCCTGTAATGGATACAACTTCTGTTTTCGAGGAGTGAGCTGAAAGATGGCTGCAGGAAGGCGTACTTTGGCATATATTGCAAGGTCATGAGTTGGTAGTTTGCAGTCTTTATTGTCATGCCCCTGGGCATAAAATATATGAAAATGACTTAATCTCCAAAAAAAGAACTGTGAGGTCCTGCAGCAAACTGGTTGCCTTTTGCTGTCAACATGTGAGAGCCTTTCACAATACTATCTGGTCATTACTCAAACCTACCCCAGTCTATTGGTTCAGTGATTTGCAGTAGACAATTTCTGGGGCATCTAAAAGTGGATTTTCCAAAGGATCAAGCCTCTCACAGAAAAAACATGCCAGAAAATGTGTAAGATTTCAAAAGTATTTCACAATGGATCATTTTCAAACTTTTTTTTATTGTCTGATGAAACTGGTTCCAGAGCACAAGAATAAAACAAAGAAAACATAAAGAAATCAGCACAATTTGGAAAGAAGGCAGTCAAAATGATGGTGTCCTCGGATGACAGATACAACAAATACTTCTGGGGTTGACCCAAGCATTATGGGTTTCATATTGATTGTTTTTCTCATGTCCAGGGTATAAAGCAGCCTAACGGTTCCTCTCTATGGGATTATGAATGTCAGCAGACTGTGCTTATTCATGCTGTAACTGGACAAACCTCTGTACTCGGATCTTGATTTCACCGGTTGCTGTACCTGAAAATGCTGCGCTCTGCAGGAGAGATGGTTTTAATTCCCATAGAGTGCTTTGTGTGAAATGGTTTTAATTCCCATACTAAACATCAATTTTTTAAGCCTGTTAATACCTCGTCAATTAAATAAAACCTCGAATTTCTGATTAAGACGGTCTTCGCCAACTGATCTTTTGCTGCTCCTCATCTACCAAACAATTCAAGATTAACCCGCTGAATGGAAGCTGCGAACATTAAAGCAAGATCCTATCTTGAGCACCCCCAAGGGACCAGCTTGACTTCTATGCTGCCATTTTGTTTTCTGCTGAGTTGATTAATTTGTTTGACATCTGATCAATTCAATACGCACCTTATGTGGACACTTCAACCAAGGGACTAGGTGACCTTGAGAAGAGCGTACATATATTGATTTAGAGATTTAACGAGGAACGATGCTGGCAAGTAGAGCTGTATATCTTAGAAAAAAAGGTGCAGGAAAAAAAATAAAAACCAAAGGTTTTGAAGATGCAAGTGCCACAATGAGAAATGGGTCATATTTTCTTTATTTTCTCTAGAGGCTAGGATCACGATGACAAGCTGGCTGAAAGTGTGACTTGTGCTCCCCGGCATTGGATCTTTGCACATAGGTAAAAAAGTACTTACAGAAGAAAAACTGAAATAAATGTTTGCACAACTGCAGAAAGAAAGAGAAAGAGACTAAACAGAGAGAAATTGTAACAGTTCCCTAAACGTTTATTTTTCAATTATTGTGAATTAATTGTCACTACTGTCATTGTTATTACTTTTTCCATCCGGTACATCATTATTCTTTTTCTTCAAGAATCTTAAAAATGAACACCTCCGAATTCTTAAGAAAAAAGTTGAAAACGGAATAATAATCACTTCAACATTGAGCGTCGTAAGCTTTAAAGCTACCACACTGTCCTCCCACTGCTGTTTTTGTTTGTTTTTCTTTTTATATCTCTCATCCTTCTCTCCTGCCGTGAAATCTGCCAGATTTGTGCTGTGAATGTGTAGAGTTCTCCTGGATTCCCTGAGAGAGAACTTTGGCTTTCCATGACCTTTATTTTATTTTATTTTTTTAAATAAAAACGCATGTTAGTACAAGTTAAATCCGAGAAGTTAGGCAAACAAAACGCCTTGAAGATGATGTGTATGTGGTTCCTTTTTACATCCTTCCTCTTTCTTAATTTTTCCATTGTTCTTTTTTAAGAGGATTGTTGTACTTCTGTTTGCCTGGAAGCATCGATCTGAGCGGTTTGTCGTGTAATTATAATCTCCTTGAAGGTGGAAACTTTATCTAGCACTTTGAGAGTCTGGGCCATCCTGGACCTTCTGAAACAGGGAATACATTGAGGTCAAGACATTATCGGTGCTTCACCATATAGTGCTTACTCTAGCATAGATACTGATGTAACTCCCTTTCTAGAAAGAAGTAGAATGTCATTACTCCAGTGGAAGGAATTTCAAATTTGCCCACAAAGTTAACAAATCTCTGACGTTTTTGTTAACAACACATACCTTTCCCCCTTGACTTGAATTTTTGCAGAAATGTTTCGTTGGCCGGATTTTCCCTTCAATATTCCCTTTTTGAAGAATTCTTCCACTAAAAATTGGATTTTGTGGGGATGACGTTCTACAGACACAAAGAGACCATACCTCTTAAGAGTATACTGTCCTGTGAAAAGGTTTTCCCTTTGTTCATGAGCATTTTGTTGCTAAACATATCTTCCTAAAAATATCTGTTATTAGAATAAGCGATTTTAACCATGCCTCCAACTCAGAAGCAGCCTGCACAGATGGTATGAAAAAGACATTTGACTGGTTTGTCAGGCACTATAATAGTTGATAATTTCTTGTTACAGCCTTATTTTGGAAAAACATTTTACTGCTTGTTGGCACCATATACTGTACAGCTACTGAATGGTCATTAAATAGGACAACCCAAGCAGAAAGGATTGGATCTTGGTAGAGATATATAATCTCAAAACACAAATGCAAGTAAAGCAGATCTCTATAGTGCCACATGGTATGCTGTAAACAGTTCTAAAAACACCCTAGGTTATCTATGAAAGTGGGATGTTCCCAGGAAACAGTAATCTTACAAATCACTACTGTACCTTAACACTAATTTTCATTAAAACAAAGGGATTGGTGCCTGGTTGCTATCACTGTCTTCCTTAACTGTTTATTTCTGGATATTTTCATCACTATGTCAAAAGCGTTTATGTCATTGGCCATTATCCCCCTTAATAGGCATGCTTTTTTCTCACTCTATGGAAACAGGGTAGGCATGTATTTCTTCATGTTTTATTGAAGACATTCATCAACAATATCATTGGTGTTGGGTGCTCCCACAATCTACAGTCGACCAAGGAATTTAGTTAAATCGTAAGTCATTGCCCATTTATGTCCAAGCAAGAAAGAGTTGTAGACAAATTAATACAGATACATGCACCGAAATCTCTACAGCAGTTTGAGTTTTCGTATTTTTGAGTGTTGATACATAATATTTCTATTCAAATAAACATAATTGCTCTCATTTCATCATATGGGTTGTTTACCTATTTTACTCTAGGTCAGTTAAACCTTAAAGCAGTCTGCCCACTATCTTCAAACTTTTGTTCCCATTTGGAGCTACTGACCGCAGGCAAGGCATTATTGCAAACACTCTACTGTGTTTACCATTAAACAGGTACGAGAACCACAGCTGCCAATGTTCTAGGTGCATGCATGACTAGCTGCTTCAATCCTAATTTATTTGTTGCATTCTGGGACTTGTAGCCCTTGTTTTACACTGGGATAAACAATATTGTAGTGGAATAAACATGACTATAAGAACATATAAAAATGCATGAACATGGGAAACACGCAGGACTGGAGAAAGTCTAAATACACTCCATGTTGGCATCACTAAAGAAATGTTGCCTTCCACTTCGTAGAGACTTTTTGTCTATATTCAAAATACTCGCTGCCTCATTTGTCTCAAGGGCATGGATTGCTTCTCTGCTATAAGGAGGCCCTCAACTTCTCAGAGTTGAAAATATAATGGATTTTGTATTAGTCATCCAGATAACAGCTGGTTTAAGACATGGCATGACATAACACACATGATATAAGCCTGTACAACAGCAATGCCTGTTAATTTTAAACTGCCCACATGCAGTTTATTTCAGAAGAGTCAAGGTTACATCAAACTGCTCAAGGACTCGACTCTGCCTCGAAGAAACACTAATAAATCAAAAGGCATCACTGTGCATTGTTGAGCTTAGCCATATCTATGCGTGTGTGCTTGTGAGGATGTTAGGGATCCCAGAACCAGTGGTATTATTATAATTTAATATAGCCTTAGAACCCGCCGTAGCGGGCTCTACCAGCTATTAAAGGCCTGCTCCACCGTTAAAGGCCCGAGCCGAAGGAGAGGGCCTTTAATAGCCGGTAGAGCCTGCTACGGCGGGTTCTAAGGCTATTAGAACATTCTGCCATTAGAGGGCAGAATGTTCTCATAAATAAAACAAAGGCTTCACGGAACCGGAGGGGATTAAAATCCCCTCAGGCTCAGTGAGGCTTTGTTCACAGCTGTTGCTGTGAACGAAGAAGATTGGAATGTTGGCGCTCCGGGCTTTTACCGGCCAGTAAAAGCCCGGAGCACTCCATTGTTTTCAATGGAGCTGCCAACGTTCCAATGTTCTAATATTTATTACTCACCATTTGTAAGCTTTGCCCCATGTCATGAAAAACTCCCAGAACATCACAAACAACTCATTATGAAAGATTCACGTATATTTTATATATCAGTCAGCAGCGTCAGCCTTTCTACCCTCATTCATCACCTTTTCTATTGAGGGCTAAAGAACAGATGAATGTAGGTTTTTATTACTAGTTACTTTTCAAAAGTTATGTCCGACCTACCAACAAACCGCAAGTACCCCATTATAATTAACTTCTTGCGTTACCACACACAGGTTCATGTATACTGTGAGTACAGGGATGTGGATTGGGCTATCAGAGTGCATTTCCAGGGGCCAGTGTAAGGTATTAAGGACCTGATTTAGAGTTTGGGGAATGGGTTACTCCATCACAAACATTGATGGATATCCCATCCGCCATATCACGATAGGATATTATGGAATCGGAATCCCCTTAGATATGCCCTTAGATTCTTGGAGGGAACTTCCAATGGTTTCACTTACTGTGCAATGATTGAACAATATGACCAAGTTCCTCACCTCATCCCAATGTACTTAGAATTTGTAGATACTCAGTATGATCACTAAATTATTTCTCTACTGGTATATTTGGCACCAGTTGGCTCATTAAAAGTTATTAAGCAGGGCATCTTCACAGTGGGCTCATGTTTTAGCACATAAAGACTACAATCTCCCTCAAACATGCAAAAGCCTTAATCACCTTAGATCTTGCTGTTTCAAAGTCAAATGTTAGTTTATTGAAAACATGTTAACTTAGGCACAAAAAGAGCCCAACACAAATGCAGCTGTAGTATTCACTACTGCCTAGTTTGTGCATAGTGAGTCCAAAATTGTCAATCGCTTGATTAACTCCACAGTTTGATGAGAATGTTTTAATTCCTTAGTTGATGGCAATTTTACCAATAGCAAGTCTGTAGCTTTAGTGCATTTGTTCAGGTTTACATTTAGACAACATGCTGAGATCAAAACTCAAATGAAAATATGAACTGATCCTGATTGCCAGCTGCTTGGAAAGTAATGATTGATGTGCTTGCAAAATGTCCTATCAATAACATTAGAAAATGTCTGTTCAATAATTTAAAGAAAGGAAATCCAGCTTGCTCAGACAAGCCAGCAATATTTATTGAATGTGATTGGTTTAGCTGAGCAAACAAAGCTCTAGTTTAAGATAGACTATCTCTTTCTCTCTCTCGCTCTCTCTCGCTCCCTCTCTCGATCTCCCTCTTTCGATCTCCCTCTCTATCACTTGCCTCTTCTTCATTTGAAGCTGTATATATTTTCTTGCTGGTTACTGCTGAAGCTATCATAATAGTGTGAATAGGGCACAGCCACCAATATGGTCACAGGTCTTCCCTGCAAAACAAAGGTATATTGCTTTCAGAAAGTAACTGAAAGATGAATGAATATAAGTGAAATTTGATAGATTTATTGCAATTTTAACAAGATCACCTGAATTATCTTTCATGCTTTGGACTTGACAAACATACAGTACTCGCTTCTTGGCAGAGAAGCTTGTATAAACAATCATTTTGAAAAGGCACGTAAGAAGTAATTAAATGCATGCACAGCCTGGAGTATATGGGTCTGACCTCTTTGCATGATAACGATGAAAGTTTAAGATATATGGTTTTTATGATGTACAAAATCTGCATTTACACTGCCATTTTGTTTGTAGGTTCAGAGTTGTAGATTTTAGGAGCATGGACAAGTGCCTTCAAGAGTATCAGAATTTTTTAGGCTAAGACATTTTGTCACACGTTCTTGCCTACAAAAACACCCTCAATAGACTGGTGGCAAATAAGCTCTAATTAGAGCAGATAATGGCTTATTCTGTGCTGTGGCATCTAAGACATTTGGTTATATGGGATCTCATAGAAAGACACATTAATTGAAAACCAATTCAGAGAACGAATTTCACCCTAACCGTTAAGTGAAGATTTCAGGATGATTAACATTTACCATTTGGTAGAAACCAATTCAGAGAATATCCTTTTTACTGTCTTTTGCATACTTTTTAGGATGCAAATGCCCTATATATATATATACGAAGATACACATAGTAGGCTCTTTTTCTAGTCAATTATTATTATTATATTTTTTAAATGTTCTTGGCTTTCTATTATTTTCTACTAAGCCATGTTTCTGTTACTTTTTTCCAGTAATGTGACTTCCATTAGTTGAGTTCTTAGAACTGGAGTTCTCTTGTGTTGTTTTTCAATGAATATGCATATTACACTTCTAAGTAGAACATACACATTCTCCACACCCAAGAAAGATCCTTTCAGCCTGGAAATACCCAGACTACTGCCCCACCAACTGAAATGTAGATTTGTTGCAGTAAATGTGCTAAGTGCACCTACTGATTCAGACAATTGTAGCACTTCTTTCTTAGTTCATCATGCTTCATCATGCTTGAGGCTACTAAAGGCTGCTTTTACTGTCTGCTTGAAACTCCATATATCCCAGAAAATGTGAGCATTCCAGAGCAACCTTTGTAATTCATGCTCAGTTCTCTCAAATGCTGCATGGCACACTAACAAACAGATATAGCAAATCTTCTCACAAGGATAGTCAGAGGCATTCTTCCTTCATACATGTTGAAGGCCTCTTTATATCCGCTCATCCACCTTCAACCCATCGTCTAATTATAAATCAGGATAACTGTGGTTTCCAAGAAACAGTTGCTACTCGTGGTTTATATATGGTCAACAATATGTCACCATAGTTCAGAGATCAGGCTGAGTATTTATCTGGGGATCAGCAAAATATTATCTAATATAAGGATATTGGATGGACAGAGGTCACTGGTTGATTAGTCCAAGAGCAGAGTAGATTTGTAGACTACACAGAAGAAGACAGGACTCTGAAACGTCCCTGAAATAACAATTGCAAAACCTTCCATGAAATAACAATAGCGAAAAATGGCACCCAATATAATGCATTGATCTCTTTGTGTTTTCTTCTGGGTCAAACATGTTTTGCAGCAAAACACATGCATGCAGATTAAACAAATAGCACAGACACACAGGACCCTTTGATGCTGGCCCACAGATTTTGATAAAGCTTCCACCTTTCAAATAAACTGTTTGTGATAACATATCCATAAAGTCCAGTGTTAAAGCGAGCCAAAAGGCTACGGAGACGCATACTAGAAAGGAAGTTGTTATTATCCTAGTGCACCCAAAATAATATGTTATTTAAATTGGAAAGAGTTGTATCTTGGTAAAGGCAAGCTTCTGTAACTTTGTTATAATTAATTGTATACCTGTGTATGTAAATATAATGCATTCCTATTTTGCAGTCCAGAACAAAAAAAACCTATTTGTAATATAGAATAAAGTTTATTAAAAAAAAAAAGGCTATTTTCTTTTCTGCATTTCATTGCTGAATTTACCAAATGATAGTATGTACGTATGTAATGGTAGTATAAATGGTGTAGTGTGACTATATGTAATGCACAATCAGTCAATGTAATTTGTTTTTCCATAACTACAGCGTTAGAATGGGGATAGATCACAACCCCTTTCCAAGACTGGCTTTGGCAAGCTGGTGTGAAGGTTAAATCATTTTTTATTGCATGCATATACCACAAAAATATCATAAAGATAAAAGAATGCATGCTGCCACCTATATATGATGACTATCTGTGCAGCAAAAAAAATACAATTTTAACAGAGCAGTACATGTGCATCTCATAAGGCATGTGCACATTGAACCAGTATAAAACCCCTTTTTTAATACACATCACAGGAAAATATAATTCTTATTGGTTCAAAGAAATAGTACTATTGGTTTTGTGTTAATGTAACTTAATGCCATAGGTTAAACACCCAAAAATGACTACAAAAAAATAAAAATAAAGTGTTACAAGCAGTGGGGGCCCAAGCAGACTTTAAAAAAGATCAACCTGGCTGGTGAGCAAGTGTCACCTAGAATAATAACTCAACTATATACTCAGGGAATACCAGGATTCTCTAGAATACTTGGTCCCCGCCAAGTCTGCTGCATAGAAAATAGAAGAGATGTCTCATGTAGCATTTGTTTTTCCCCACTTCCCATACAGTGGGTGTTTCTAGCAAAGAGGAACATGCTATGCAGAAGAATGCCCCAGTTACATACCGGTAATCTTCTTTACTCCAAGTCTTCAACTCCATTCTAATTAAACAATGAGTTTCAGCTCCCCACAAAACCATCCAAATTTTACAGTCTAGTCATTCCAATCCATCCCCAGTATGGCCAACTTCTTCTTCTCTCTTCTTGACCTCAAAAGAAAGTTGAACCCATCCCACTCCCTGTTCTTTCTAAAGCCTCAAAAATACATTAAGCTAAAAAAGAAGAGGGAATGGGTGGATGGATGGATGGGAAATTAACTGTGGAGAGGAAGACATGGACTCTGAGTAATGAAGACTACTGGTAAGTAACCAGAGCATTACCTCCTCGCAAGTCTTCTTCCCCACCTTAATTACGTGATGAGCAGATACCAAAGCCGCATTCTGCTTCATGAAAGACAGAAGGCATAATAGCATTTGTTCTGCACTTTCCACACAAATGTTAAATACAATATGTTGTAATCACATATTAACAGTTAGTGATTGCCTTCAAAACTGCTGAAGCAAAATCTGTGCATACTGTACCCCCTCAAAATCACTCTATAATAACCCATAAACATCTGTGAGGAGGCCCATGTGGCCGCATTACAGATGTCCTCAATACATACCTCTTTAAAGGATGTCCAGGAAACAGACTTGCCTCATCGACCTACCCTGAACCTAGTTTTCCACTTCTGCTCCTTGAGATGCATAAGCAAGGAGAATAGCCTGCTTCATATATCTACTCAAAATGAAGTTGGAAGCTTTCTGACTACCTCTTATTGAGCAAAGGGCCACAAACAAACTGTCTGCCCTTTGAAAGTGTTCTATCCTCTCCAAATGCAGCAACATTGTCCTCTTAACATCCAAAAGATGTAAAAATGTTTGCTCCACAGTCTGAGGGTCTGGGTATAACATCGGAAGCGCCACCTACCTAGATCTGTTAGTTAAGGATGAAATCTTAGGTAAAACTTGGGATCAGATCTCAAAATAATCTTGTCTGGTAACACCTTCAGAAAAGGTGGGGTCTTGAGAAAAGAACACAACTCTCCTGTCCTTCTTGCTGATACAATAGCTACCAGAAAAATTACCTTCAATATTAAGAATTTGAGTTCAACCTCAGCTTACAGCTCACAAGGAGAGGCTTGTGGAGCTCACAACATTAAAGGAAGGTTTCAAGCTGAGCCGGGCATACCACCCAAGGTCTCTGAAGAAATGCATTTTTATTGATCTGGAGACTAAGTGATCAAAATAATCGAAATGTGGGCTTCTGAAAGCCTTCAAAGCTGCCCAGTGTACCCCTATAATAGAAGGAACCAAACCCAATGTGAACCCATTCAATAAAAAACTCCAACACTTTTACTGGTTCAACTGATCCTGAGTCCGGCCCTCTTTCCCTTTCACCAGTGTGAGAAGAAATCCCAATGCCAAGAATATGATTTCAGGGTTGCAGGACACTGAGAATTCTGGAAAAACTCCACTACTCGCTCTAAACAATCCCTAGCCAATTGACTCACCCTCTCAACTGCCAGGCCTGAAGATGCAACCTCTGCAACATCTCTGAAGGGAGTGTTGGCCCTACCAGCAGCTGGTGTGTTCGGGGATCTCCCAGTGTGGCTGTACTGCTGAAGTCAACAAAAGAGGATACCATGGCCCTCTTGTTCACCCAGCCACTATCAAGAGTATCAAGGCTTTGTCTTCCATGATCTTGTGGCAATCATTGGAAAAGGTGGAAAAGACTAGAGCAGATCCCCTGGCCACCTGAACAACATTGCATCCGTCTTCCATGCCTGAGCGCAAGGAATAATCATGCAGAAAAGTGGATGCAGAGCACTGTCCAGGGATGCAAACAGAGCCGCTGTAGGACACCCAAATCTCCTCTGCAACTGCCAAAATACTTCCTTTGTCAACGAGATAGCACTCATTGGAGGAAAAACTCTGCACAAATAGTCGGCTGCCCAATTCCTCTTCCACAGGAGGTACACAGCCCTCAGGGACTTCAGATTGGATTCTGCCCATGTCACATTCTGCTGAGTGAGGAGCTACAGGGACTGAACCCTGCAACCCCCTTAATTGTTCAAATTCCCCATCACCACTTTGTTGTCTGTCTAGAATTGGACATGATGATCCATGAGGAAGGGTTTTAACTCCAGCAAAGCTATACATACCACCTTTAGCTTCATGTAATTTGAAAAGGAAACTGCTTGAAGATGGTTCCATTTCCCCTGTACAGCCCAAGAATCTAAAGTTGCCCCCACCCCAAATTGCTGCCATTGTCCTTACCACTCACGCTGGATTTACATGAAAGGGCAGCCCCCTGGAGAGATTGTAGTCACTCAACCACCATTTCAAGGGACCCCTTATTTGATGTGACACCTGAAGAGAGAGGTTGTAATTCTGAGAACAAGGAGACCAACATGCCAAAAGATGGTTGATCAGAGGATAGATGTACTGTCACGCCCAAAGGAAGAACATTGATAGTTGCTGCCATGAACCCCTGCAACCTCAACCACAGGGAGACTGGAGGAGTATCCTGTCCCAGTAAATTCCAGATCTCCTTCTTTATAGTCTCTCTCCTTTCCACAAGTAGGAAGACCTGTCCATTGATCATGTCGAAGTGACCCCTGTGAACACCAGATCCTGGGTGAGTGCTAGACAGGACTTCTTGACATTGATGAGGAAGCCATGAATCTGCAAAAACCTGGATGTGACTGGTCATCTTAGAGAAAGAAGAAGCAGAAATCAGCCAATCATTCAGATAAGGAAAACCATGTAAGCCCTTCTTATGAATGGCCCCCACTAAAGGTGCTAACACCTTCATAAAACCTCTAAGAGATAATGTTAACTCAAATGTACGCACCTGAAACTGGTAGCGTTGATTGTTCAAACAGAATCTGAGAAACAAAGGATGCATTGGAACATGTAGATATGCATCCAAAAGATCCAGTGATATCACCATCATACTCTGGTTCAGAAAAGGAAGAATCTCCTGTAATGATATCATTTGAACTTTAGATGGGGAATAAAAATGTTGACATCCTTCAAGTTCAACACTGGTCTAATGTTGCCTGATGCATTTCTTATCATGAAGAGAAGGAAGTACACTCCCTGACCCCTCTGATGATGAGGAACATCTCTTATTGCTCTTTTGGAAAGTAGGTCTTGAATACCATCCAGAATGGCTAGTCGTCTCACTGGATCTGATGGAAGGGGAGTGGCCACAAAATACTATGGAGGTGTAGAATTGAAAGTTATGGTGTAGCCTTCCTCTATGGCTCTCAACTCCCACTTGGGTGATACTGAAATCTTCCAATTGGTCAGAAACCTTGTCAATCTGCCCCAACAGAGATCTGTATGAAAGAGTTACCAATATAGTCAGGATTTAGCTTGCTCTTGTGCCCCTCCATCTGACTTCGGAGGCCAGGATTTGTCTGTGAAAGGAGCACCCCAGCTGCACCCCCTTCCTCGGAAGGGATGGTTGCTCTTTGCAGGTACTGGCTGTCCAAAGGTTCTTTTCCCCCAACAAACCTACCCTTAGGTGGTCTTCATGGGACAAAAAGCTTCCTGTCTTCTGCAGATTATTTTTACCATCTCCTCCAAGGGAGCCCCAAAGAATGTCATGCCTGAAAAGGGGATTTTCATCAACAGCACCTTTTGTGCAGCATCTGCCTTCCAGTTCCGTAACCAGACTTGCCTTCTGGCTTGAATAGGAGCCCCCACTGTTGATCCTGCTGCACCCAAGGTATAATAAGACATATCAGACAACATCCTGGTCTGTTCCACCATGATTGCCAAATGTTGGAGTAATATCTGCCCCCTGTTCCATCAGTGCTGCCAGACTCTGAAAGTCCTTAAGAAGGGACTGAATTGTATGTGACAAATAGGCAGAAGCCCTAATGGAAAAATTAGCCACAGCATATGACCTTTTGACTACAGTGTCCACTTTTTTGTCCACAGGATCTGAAATCCTAATAGTAATTTTGGATGATAATCCTGCCATTAAATAATCAGCCTTTATTGAAGGAGGAAAGTTTTTGAAAAATTCATGTATGGCATATCTTTTCATCAGGTGCCTAGGAAAAGTGATTTCATCAATGTCTTGCCAATCATTTTCAACCACCTTCTTAATGAAAGCATGTGTAGGTAGTGACTCAGGCCGCAGTAAAAGTCATGTTGTTGATATGCTGCAGGACCTCCTTCAACTCTTGACCCTGCACATATCTTCCTTGTAATTCCTCCCCCTCTCCCTTTCTCTCTAGATTTATACCGGTGGAGGGTTCAATGCATTGTTTTTTAGGATAGTATAGACCACTCTCCTTAAATGCCAGAGCAGCCTGAATCATCTGCAGAATCACCTGTAATGTAGGCGGCTCAGAAGGATCATGCTCGGTAGCCCTTAAGGGCTAAGCCTTCCTTCATAAAAGCTGCTCAAGCACACTAGAAACACATCTGTGTTCCTGGTATTTATAGTTTCTAAGCAACAAGGCCGACGATCATCCCTCTGTCATCCTGTTTGCCCAGCAATTCTTAAAATCAGGCACTAAAGCTTGTGCCTACCCTTGCAGGATCTGCAGGCTATAATGACACAGAGGCACCCAGGAGAAGAGCACCAGACTCCAATAACAAGCCCTCTAGTGCAGGGACTCCTTTCCTGCAAACTTGCAGCTGGCTCCACAAATAACAGAGACACTTTCAATAGGAGCCCACTATAGTATGGCCTTCAGTGACATATATCATTGAATATTACACAATGCATCCGAAAAAGCTGGACCTCTTAACGGGTCTCTGGATCCACTATAGTGAGACCTTATCCCACTTACTTGTTGACTGCTTGACGTACCTGAGCTGCCGAGCCAACAAAAACAGGAAGTGGGGTGGGCTTGACTTCCTCTGGAGGTCAAGAAGTAGGAAGAGGAAGTCAGCCATATTTGGGAGGTATGGGAATGACTAGACTGTAAAATATGCTTGGAGGGTTCTGTGGAGGCACTGAAGCTCATTGTGTCATTAAGGTGGAGACTGACAAGGAGGTAATGTTTTTACTCATAATTTGAGGGTGTCTGTTGGGCAGAAGCAAGTTCATCTTTCTGTACGAGTTGAATTAACCCCCATCCTCTTCTAATCTACCACTGGGGACGTGAATAAAGCTCTTAGTTTCCACCAATAGGTAGCTTTAGTGTACACCATCTTCCCTCTGCAATTCATCTCATTCTAGATATCATCAACACCGATACACTGATAACCCGTACGTCAAATTACTAGTTTCATTATATCCTATGGAACTTGTAAAACAGCGGGCGGGATATCTGTCACGTTTGAGACGGAGTATCCGATCCACCAAGGTCGTAATGAGGCCCTAAATGAGGCCAAATAGTCATATCCACTGCCACTCACTCAGTTCTGAATCTCCATTTTCTCTAGCATAATTGTCCATCCTTATTCAAGGAGGGTCATAGCTAAGCAGCGACGGCTCCTCCATTAGGGCTTACAGCAGCATCAGGATTGACCGCAGGGCAGGCTGGGAGCCTGTGCCTGCAGCCTGGCGCAAACAACGATGCAAAGAAGAGCAGAGGAGGTAAGTTTTAATTTATGTTTTTTATTAATTAAATGTTCCCAAACAGTACCCCCCACGCTTGCGGCATCCTCCCCGCCCTGTCCCGTTAGAGGTCAGCAAGCCACAACTGTAGCTAAGCCTGTTTTTTCAGGAAATCCACATTAGAACATTTGTATACGATCACAAGTGGAAATCGTTTGCATAGAGTGTATTTTGAAAACATGGCGTGGTTCGAGCCCTCACAAATCAGTGTTGAAAACTAGTAGGCCTTTGTCCAGCATTACTGCCTGAATAATCCATTCTGTGTCTGTATTGCTTAATGCGTGAGCTTGATAAGTGTATTGTGACCTCCACTTTGAGAATTACTGTAGAGGGGAAGAGTAGAAAGCAAAACTATGACTATAAAACTTGTGGTGGAAAGGTGCAACTATCATTATGCTAGTTCGCATAACAGAAGGAAGGTCTGGATCATCCACTTGAAACCTTGCATTTCAGTTCAAGCATTGTGACCTGGGAGCATGTTCCTTCCTAGCTGACATGTTTTGTTCAGGTTTTGAACAAAAAAGTTCATCTCACGATGCCTCATTCACTCCAGTGCTAACCGCTTGCCATTTGGAAATGCACTTTTAGCACCTTTAGTGCCGCATAAAAATAATAAAATGCACAGAGTAAAACTGGGAACGAAAAACAGCCCTTGCAAAAGTGTTAATGCCAACTTCAAATTGTGCTGATCAAATGAGTGTGGGAGTTCAAACTTCTCTAGTGGGAACTGTGAGATTCTTCCAAAAGAAAACTGTGAAATAATTAAGGCCAAAATAAACTGGCTCGTCCATGTGCATTGAGAAAATCACCTGATATGCAATACTGGCTGTATAGCAGGCAAACACATTAGCACTGCTGAAGATGCACTTTGGCCCTCTAAAATAATCAGTGCTCTCACAATGTACCTCAATTCTCATCACCATGCGCTGCTATCTCAGTATTGCACTATGCAAAAAGCTCTGACAACGCTCCTCAATTTCACTTGCGCCGTGCACTGTTATCTCAGTACTTATACATTTTCAGAGCTTTCACAATGCACATCTATTCTGCAATGTGCACAGTGTACCCATTACTGAGACATCTATAGAGCTCACACAATGAAAAAGTGTCAGCATGAACTTTAGAAATAGCGTGTCATAAATACTCATCACAGATTGCAGCAAGCAACCTGAACAAACCTCACATTTCTCCTTGTTGATAGTGGGGGTTGCACTCGTAAATAACTTTTAAAATGGTCCCGAAAAGGTGTGTTTTTTCAGCACAATGTTTCTACAAATTGACTAAAACGTAACCGGTTTCGAAGTTTCACTTGAAAAAACGTTCCTGGCCTAATAAGCAAACTTTACTCTCCACCCCAAGACACCTTTCAAAAAACGACAGCAAAATCGTGAGCTTGTCAGCACAACCCAATTTAAAATTGGGCAAATCTATTGATATGTTGAAAAAATGTAGTAATATGCATATTAATACTGCTTATCATTTCACAAAACATATATTCCATTTTTCCACTTCCATGCTCCACTACCATTTATTTTTCTATACTACTAGTTCCAAGTAAAGTCGCTGTCATATGTGAAAAAAATATAAATGGAAGGAAGAAGGTGGAAAGAATAAATTACTTGCTTTCAGTAACTATCTTTCTGGTGCATATTATATCATTCTGTAGATTTCTCAACTTCTGCATCATCGCCAGGTGCCAGACTGGATAAGGAACATTTGCAGTCGCTCCCTAGAGCTGGCAGAACTCTTGTATCTCCTCCATAATCTTTGTCAAGAAACCATGTACCCTCAGAGATAAAGATAAGAGATGAAAATAAGACAAAAAATGAAGGTATACAGATCATCAGAGCTAACTTAAGACCTTATTAACAAACATCTGCAAGAGCACTCCTCAGTATGGTAAGGCAGGTAGGTGGAAAGGAATATTCAGGAAGGTATATATTGAGTAGATTCCTCAACTTGCATATTAATACCCAAGTAGTGCTGAATAGCGAAGGGTCTGAGGATATGGTTATATCAAAATGTGTGGATCTGGCAAATTACCATCCCTGTGAACCTGTGAGTCAAGGGAACAGTGCCTAGTGGAGATATGAACCAAAGTCCACATCGCAAACTGACATATCTAGAACCGGATCACTCCTGGAAAACACTAAGGTGGTCATTACAACCCTGGCGGTCGGTGTTAAAGCGGTGGTAAGACCGCCAACAGGCCGGCGGTAAAAAAATTGCAATTACGACCGTGGCGGAAACCGCCAACAAAGACAGCCACTTTAACACTCCGACCGCCACGGCGGTACAGACAAACAGCTTGGCTGTCACCGCCAACACACAGGCGGGAGACAATGTACCGCCCACACTATTATGACAGGCCAATCCGCCAATTTTTCCGGGGGGGATTCACCTCGGATAAAAACATGGCGGAAACAGGAATTCCGAAGGGAAAACTCTCACCTCTACACACCCCACGAGGAACGAGGACGCCATGGACCCAGAACTCCAAATTCTACCTGTAATAGTCTTCCTGCTCCTCTACCAGGAGCACCAACGCCGGCGGCAAAGACCACGGTGAGTACTGCACCTACGACACAGGGGAGGGGGGAGGCAAAAAACAGGGACACACACACACGCAACACCCCCACCCCCACCCCCACCCACTACAACACACACTCTAATGCATATCAATACATTACAGTTACACCCCCCAAACACCCCGGAAGAATGCAAAGACAATAGAAAATGAGTGTAACCATTGTGATATATTAAAAGCAAGTAGGCAGAAATATATATATATATATATATATATATATATATATATATATATATATATATACACCATAAACAAAAAATATACCAAGAATAGTAGTCCAGGTAGTGCACAAAAAAGTCAGTGGAACACTGGGACCACACAGTATGGGCGAGGCCCACACAAGATCCCCGACCATGACAGAGAGAACACTGCAGGGGCATCAGAGAGCAACTAAACAGGCACCTCAGGGGGAGGGAAAGGGGGGGCACCTCAGCCGCTTGAGTGCACGACGCCAAATCCACGAGTGGGCCACATGCCCACTGTTCCATCCTGGGGAGTGCAAAGCCACAGTCTCACAAGTCTCTACAGTGGGTGGGTTACCCACTGCCATATCCTGGGGAGTGTAAAGCCACAGTCTCTCAAGTCTCTACAGTGGGTGGGTTGCCCACTGTTCCATCCTGGGGAGTGCAAAGCCACAGTCTCACAAGTCTCTACAGTGGGTGGGTTGCCCACTGTTCCATCCTGGGGAGTGCAAAGCCACAGTCTCACAAGTCTCTACAGTGGGTGGGTTGCCCACTGCCATATCCTGGGGAGTGCAAAGCCACAGTCTCTCAAGTCTCTACAGTGGGTGGCTTGCCCACTGTTCAATCCTGGGGAGTGCAAAGCCACAGTCTCACAAGTGGATGACAGTCTCCACTTGTTCTGGAGGGGGCATGGTGCCCAGAGTGCTTCATCCTGCTAAGGACAGAGGTAGTGGATGACAGTCTCCACTGGTTCTGGAGGGGGAATGGTGCCCAGAGTGCTTCATCCTGCTAAGGACAGAGGTAGTGGATGCATATCTCCAGTGATTCTGGAGGGGGCATGGTGCCCAGAGTGCTTCATCCTGCTAAGATCAGAGGTAGTGGATGCATCTCTCCACTGGTTCTGGAGGGGGCATGGTGCCCAGAGTGCTTCATCCTGCTAAGGACAGAGGTAGTGGATGACAGTCTCCACTGGTTCTGGAGGGGGCATGGTGCCCAGAGTGCATCATTCACCCCGTGACGGACTCAGTTGCGTCAGTGCCCCTGCCGCTCATGAGTGCCCTGTTCAGCGGTGCTTGAGATGGCGGTGCCCTGTTCAGCGGTGCTTGAGACGGCGGTGCCCTGTTCAGCGGTGCTTGAGACGGCGGTGCCCTGTTCAGCGATGCTTGAGACAGCGGTGCCCTGTTCAGCGGTGCCGGTGCCCTGTGCAGCACTGCTTGAGACGGCGGTGCCCTGTTCAGTGGTGCTTGAGATGGCGGTGCCCTGTTCAGCGGTGCTTGAGATGGCGGTGCCCAGTTCAGCGGTGCTTGAGATGGCGGTGCCCAGTTCAGCGGTGCTTGAGATGGCGGTGCCCTGTTCAGCGGTGCTTGAGACGGTGGTCTCCATTGCAGGGTCTCAGCTGCTGGTGGTCCTTCATGGCCCAGCGGGGCTTTTGCTGGCGGTGGCCTCCTGGGCATCGGGGATGATGCTGGCGGTGGCCTCCTGGGCAGCTGGGCTGATGCTGGCAGTGGCCTCCTGGGCAGCTGGGATGATGACAGTCTTCTCCACCGTGCTGCTCTTCCCAGACTTGCCGGGTTTCTTGTGGCCCTTCCCCACCTTGGAAGGTGTCACAGCTGACTCCACACTCCCAACGGGACCCCTGGGTGGCTGGAGTCTTCCCCCTCTCCCTCCGGGCACTGGCCAACTTCTGATGCTTCACAGGTGGGGGGCTGTCTGTGCTGTGGCTCCGTGCCACACTGGCTGCCCTGGTGGCCGGTGCACTCCAGATTCCAGTGACTACAGGCACCACTGGTCCCGGAGATGATGTGGCTGAGGTGCTAGTTCAGGACCTATGAGACGGATGGGGTGGGGGAGGTGTCGGAAAGAGGTCAAGGTTGGACAGGAAAAGTTTTTTGGTCACAATGGGACGGGTAGCTGGAGGGTTTTTGGGAGTGGAGGAAGAGGTGGTGGTTGTAGGAGGTGTACGTTTGGTGACTTTGGGTGAAGGTGCATGCGCTGGAGGCTGTCATGACGTGGATGACTGTTGGGTGGGTGTGTGCCTGCGTTTGTGTATCTTGGGAGGGGGCATCACAGACACACTCGGAGAGGACACAGGGGACGTGTGAATGGTAGTGGGGGTGGTGACTGCACGTGAGCGAGGTGTTGGGGTGGGTGTGCTGGAGAGGGAGATTGTGGCTGTAGAGGTACTGCATGCAGGTGTGAGTGTAGACGAGACTGGGAGGGAGGGGGGAGACGAGGAGAAGGGGGACACAGTGGAGGCAGTGGATGTTGGTGTGTCTGCATGTGTGTGATGCTTGCGAGAGTGCCAGTGGGATGTGTGGTGTTTATGTTTGCCTGAGATTCCCTTGGGTGTTGAGGTGTGTGCATGTTGGTCTGTAGGTGTGCTTGGGATAGGCTGAGGTACAGGGGATTGGTTCGGGGTGGAGGAAGTTGGAGGGGGGAGGCTAGACACGGGGACAATGGCTGCCATCAGTGCTGAGGCCAGAGTCTGAAAAGCTCGGTGAAGGGCCGCCTGACCAGAATGAATGCCCTCCAGGAATGCATTTGTTTGTTGCAACTGCCTCTCTACACCCTGGATGGCATTTAAAATGGTAGACTGCCCAACAGTGAGGGACCTGAGGAGGTCAATGACCTCCCCACTGGGGGGCAGCAGGGGTGACTGGGGCAGGGCCTGAGGTGCCTGGGGCGAAGGTGATGCCCACCCTCCTGGGTGAGCGGGCACGGGGCAAAGGCTGAGGGGCTGCTGGGAGGGCGGTGCTGATAGGGGGGGTGGCGTCTGTACCTGTAGATGCGGGGGGCACAGATGTTGCCGCCACCACAAGGGAGCTCCCATCAGAGGACGAGTCCGTGTCGCTGGTGTCACCTCCTGTCCCCGGCGTGGAGCTCCCCTTGCCCTCCTTCCCACTGATGAATTCAGACTCCGTAGTGTCGCCATCCAGGGCCATGTGGGATGCAGCTCCCTCGTGCTCCGGTGCCACTGCTCCTCCGCCTGATGATGCTAATGCACACAAGAACAGGGAGACCACAAAAAGGGAGGAAGACAGAAGAAAGTCATGTTGAGTGCATGCATTACCGCTACCGCTGGCGGACACGACAGACACAGAAGGCCCCTGCACTACGCCCCGCTCTTGGGCTCCACTGTTCAATTCCTGGGAAATGGCCTACAAGGCTATGGACGACATCTGCACACATAGATGACACAGGGCATGACTAGGTGTACTTGGCACTCTACAGAGGTGGGCTGGGGTGCCACATGGCCTGCCTTACGGAGGGGCCTTGCCTATGGAACTCAACCTGGCCTAGGGAAACCCACAGCCCACCTCCCCCACCCAGACACCTCCACTGGGCGCAAAGTCAGCAGAATGAGAGTGTACTCACCCCCTTGTGGCTGCTGTGATGCCCTCAAACGCCCATCCAACTCCTGGTAGGCCACCGCCAGGATCCTGAACATCAGGGGGGTCATGGTGCGATGGGCACCCCTCCCACGCTGGGAGGCCATCCCCAGCTGAGCCTCCGCCGTCTTCTTGCTCCAGCGGCGAATGTCCTCCCATCTTTTCCAGCAGTGGTTGCTCCGTCTGTGGTAGACCCCCAGGGTCCGGACGTCCTTGGCGATGGCACGCCAAATATCTTTTTTCTGGTGGGCGCTGACCTACATGAAATGTACAGGGGAAAAAGAGAAGTTATTACCAACTGCACCGTCAAAGTGATTGTCCCCCATCCCTACCCTTGCCATGTGGCACATGCATTCACCGTCTTTCATGCACGCAACCCTCTCCCCCCCTTCCTTCTGACATCCAGCCCTCTCCACACAGGCATAGCCCATACAACATGGTACCTGTGTACTTACCTGTTTGTCTGGAGGACCGTAGAGTAGCGTGTACTTGGGGAGGACCCCATCCACAAGCTTCTCCAACTCCTCCGATGTGAAGGCAGGGGCCCTTTCCCCAGACACTCGAGCCATTGTCTCTTCCAGACCGAGGTCACAGCAGCACTTGCAGTGTAGGTCCTCTGCTGTCGAAGATCAGGTATCGAGTGATTGAACAGATAGAAAATGGCGGTCACGTCCGCGGCGGTGCGTACCGTCACCGCCGGCGTACATCGTCATTGGCTCTTGGGACCCATAGGGTCCAACGTTAACCAATGCAGCATTGCGCCGCTTTCTTCGACCACCTACCGCGACGGTGTACAACGCCAGCGCAGTTACCTCACATCCCATTGTCCCACTTTACAGGTCAGGCAGCCGCCATTTCAGGGGGCCACATGGCTTCATTTCCAACTGCGTCACACATACCTAGGCCTAGACTCAACACACATACAGGCCTCATTTTTGTGTATGTTTGGTGTTCTGGGTAAACTGTGGGTACGTACCTCTGAGTTGTTTGACTCTGTGCTCGCTGTTGTCCTTCATAGGCACCGTCCGCTGGGACATGTGGGGAGATGGCCGCATCCTCCGGTGTACCGACCGTTGGTGGACCTGTCGACAATGGAGGAGCGACATTTGATTATCACATACAGGCTTGACCGTGCCACAATCCAGGAACTGTGTACCCAGTTGGAGCCAGACCTGATGTCAGCAATCCGCCATCCCACAGGAATCCCCCCTCAAGTGCAGGTGCTGTCAGTGCTCCATTTCCTTGCAAGTGGGTCTTTTCAAACAACAGTGGCCATAGCATCAGGGATGTCCCAGCCTATGTTTTCCAACATATTGTCCAGAGTGTTGTTTGCCCTTCTGAAACACATGCAGAGCTACATCGTTTTCCCCCAGGTGGAGGATTTGCCTACAGTGAAAGGTGATTTCTATGCCCTGGGACACATCCCTAACATCATAGGTGCCATTGATGGGACCCATGTGGCTTTGGTCCCCCCCCCCACAGGAGTGATCAGGTGTACAGAAACCGGAAGAGTTATCATTCTATGAATGTACAGATGGTATGTTTGGCAGACCAGTACATCTCCCATGTGAATACCAAGTTCCCTGGCTCAGTGCATGATGCCTACATCCTGAGGAATAGCAGCATCCCTTATGTGATGGGTCAACTCCAGAGGCACTGTGTGTGGCTATTAGGTGAGCACCTGGAGGCAAGTCAGTGGGAATGGTTGTCTGGGTCTTGGGATATCCCTCCAGGTTAGTGCGTGTCTAACAGTTGTCCCTCACCATTTGCAGGTGACTCTGGTTACCCCAACCTGCCATGGCTACTGACCCCAGTGAGGAATCCCAGGACAAGGGCAGAGGAACGCTACAATGAGGCCCATGTGCGAACTAGGAGGGTGATCGAGCGGACCTTCGGCCTCCTGAAGGGCAGGTTCAGGTGCCTCCATATGACAGGTGGATCCCTATTCTACTCACCAAAGAGGGTGTGCCAGATCATCGTGGCCTGCTGTATGCTTCATAACTTGGCTTTGAGACGACAGGTGCCTTTTCTGCAGGAGGATGGTCCAGATGGTGGTGGTGTTGCAGCTGTGGAGCCTGTGGACAGTGAAGACGAGGAAGCAGAGGAAGAAGACATGAACAACAGGGACTCAGTGATCCAGCAATATTTCCAGTGAGACACAGGTAAGAGTACAGACCTGCCTACTACATGTACTTTAACACTACTACGTCTCTACTGTGTCGTTTTCACCCAGTGTATGGTCACTGAGTTGTCACTTTCCCTTACAATTTCACAGATGTGGGTCCCACTGTGTGACATCTGCTTTGTTTCCTCATGGACTAGAGCTGTGTGACATAGGTATGTTGGCATTACAATTGAAAGAGCATTTTGTCACTGTAATTGCTAATACACTATTTTGAAATCACAGACAGACTCCAGATTGTTTTGTGCTTTAAGTGTGTTTATTTAAGTGCTCAATATTGGAGGGGGTAGTGAAATGGTGAGGGGTGATGGCAGAGGAATGTCCATGGCAGAGTCCAGTCTATTAGTCTCACAGGTGCATTGCCCAAATGGGCATAGGAAGTGGAGCTGGGGCAGTTAAAGTATGGACAGGGTGACAAAGTGGGACAGTAGGATGACAATCAGGGTGGTCTCATTTCTTGGCGGGGGTCTTGGCATCGTGCTCTGTCTTTGTCCTGGATCTCAGGGATCGTTTGCGGGGTGGTTCTCCCTCTGCGGGGGGTGGGGTGCTGGTGAGGTGGTCCTGTGGCGGGGCATCCTGTCCACTAGCGCCGGCGGAGGTGGTGGGCAGTTCATCGCCCATGCTAGTGTCAGGGGCCCCTTATAGTGCCACAGTGTCCCTCCTGGTGTTGAGTACTTCCTTCAGCACCCCTACGATGGTGCCAAGGGTGGAGCTGATGGTTCTGAGTTCCTCCCTGAAACCCATATACTGTTCCTCCTGCAGGCGCTGGGTCTCCTGAAACTTGGCCAGTACCGTTGCCATTGTCTCCTGGGAGTGGTGGTATGCTCCCATGATGGAGGTGAGGGCCTCGTGGAGAGTGGGTTCCCTTGGCCTGTCCGCCCCCTGTCGCACAGCAGCCCTCCCAGTTCCCCTGTGTTCCTGGGCCTCCGTCCCCTGGACCGTGTGCCCACTACCACTGCCCCCAGGTCCCTTTTGTTGTTGGGGTGGTGGGTTATCCTGGGTTCCCTGTAGTGGTGGACACACAGCTGATTGACGTGTCCTGGGGACGGAGGTATGGGCCCGCTGGGTGGGTGCTGTGCTGGTGTTTCCAGAGGGGAGAAGGCCTGTGGTGGCTTGTGACTGTGTGAGGGGAACCGACTGTCCCGAGGTCCCCGATGGGCCGGGCTGGTCATCTAGATCCAGTTGGACAGAGCTACTGTCATCACTGTGGACCTCTTCTGTTGGTGGTGTGGACATGTGTGGACCCTCCTGTCCTGTGACGTTGGGTAGGGGTCCTGCAGGGGTATAAAAGGATGGTTATTACATCTGTGTGTGTCATGGTGTGCAATCGGTGGGTGACAGTGTGCCCCAGTGCTTGCATTCCTGTGTGGGACCTTGTGTGAGGGGTTGTATGAGTATGTGCAGTGGGCATGCTTTAGTGATGGGTGTCCATGCTTTTTTGTTGCATGCAGGGCTTGGTGTTGGGATGGGTGGTTTGTGATGTTGGGAACATATGTGAGGAGTTGGGGTGCTGGGGGTGAGGGTGGGGGTATGTGCTGGCATGCAGGTAGGGTGGGGGATGTAATAATTAAGATTTGTCTTACCAGAGTCCATTCCTCCAGCTACTCCTGCGAGGCCCTCAGGATGCAGAATCACCAAGACCAGCTCCTCCAATGTTGTTAGTTGTGGGGGAGGAGGTGGGTTCACCGCCAGTCCTCTGAACCACCAGGTGGTGTCTTGAGACTACGGAACGCACCTTCCCCAGTAGGTCGTTCCACCTCTTCCTGATGTCCTCCTGATCTCTTGGGTGCTGTCCCACTGCGTTTACCCTGTTTTACTATTCTTCGCCATAGCTCCATCTTCCTTGCAATTGAGGTGTGCTGCACCTGTGCTCCGAATAGCTGTGGCTCTACCCGGACGATTTCCTCCACCATGACCCTGAGCTCCTCCTCCGGGAACCTGGGGTGTCTTTGCCGTGCCATGGGGTGGTGTAGGTGATGTGTGGGGTGGATTGTGTGGTGATAGGTGTGCTGATATGTAGTGGTGTGTTGTGTGAGGTTCGTGGAGGTTCTGTGGGTGATGGTGTTGTGTGCCTGTGGATGCTGTTGTTCTTGCTGGTGCTCTCTCTCTGGCCTTCTTTCTGAATTTTTTGTCGTGGGGGTTTGTGGGTGATGTGGGAGTGTGTTTTATATTGTAATGGGTGCGTGGGTGTGGTGTGTGTATGTGTATCAGGTGTGTGTATTTGGAATTGTCCAATGTGGTTGTGTTTTGTAAGAGTGTGTGTATTTTGAGCGCGGCGGTGTGCCGCCAATGGAATACCGCGGTTGAAAGACCGACGCGTGCATTCATGTATCATGATAGTGTGGGCGTATTTCTGTTGGCGTGACGGTGGAGGTTTTGTTCTCGCCAGTTTATCACTGACCTTTGGTGTGGCTGACTTGTGTGGGTGTCTGAATTTTGGCGGATTCCGTGATGTGGGTCATAATAGCTGTGGCGGAATTCCGCGGCAGTGTGTTGGCGGTCTTCTGCACGGTGGTAAGCGGCTTTTACCGCCATTGTTGTAATGAGGGCCTAAGGAGAGGTTTAGGGAGGGGTTTACGGAGGTATGCTCACCCACCCACAAAGAGTAAGCCCACTGCTATTCTCAAATTGCACTTCTAAAGTTTCTACAAAATGTATTTTTTTACGCTTTAGGCTCGATTTTCTTTTTTAATGTAAACTTCAGCAAAATATTTTTATTTCAATTAAATATTTAAAGATTCAACTCAAAATGTATTTAATAGTGTTTTGGCATATTCTCTTGTTTTCTACATTTTAAATAAATATAGACATTTAATTCACATTAATGTTTAACATAAAATATTTTTGCAATTTCTTTAACTTAAAAAAACTTTTTTAATTTTCCCTACACTTTTTTATTTTTTCCTTACCATTGTTTGGACCTTTTTGGACCTGCACATGGCTAATTACACAACTATAACCATCAAAATACCATTAGGGGGTCAATGTTATGGTTAACTTAAAAAAGTATCAATTCCTATAATCATTGTATACTTTTTGTGTTTGACTCCCAATTTATAATGCTCTCATTCCTCAAAAGATCTGTTAACCACCAAAAGAACCTTTCCATTGATAGTTCAGTTCAATTCTGCTGGAGAACATCTTTAAAGAAATACGTTATGTAATGAATTGAATTTCTCTGAGACAAACCGCTTCCATAGCATGACACCAAGCATTCATTTCAGCAATAAATGTAAACTCAAAATTGTGTGTTGCAAGCAGAAGTGCAATACAACTGTTTGTGTATACAATAAAATGCCTGGATAACCTCTTTCGAGCATATAAAAGCAGATTTTTCATAAAACCAACTTTGGTCAGGGATCTCACTATGTGAAAATAATGATGAATTCTTCTTCAAAAGTAGCAATGCCAAAAAAACTAATATTAGTTAGTTTTCAATATCACATTACAAATACCGATTGTGCAACAAGAAATTTACAAATGAACTCTGATTATAGTATGAACTCTTGCCTTCATGTCTTGTGGATCTTTGAAGAGTCAATGTTGAACAAAGCTCACACACATTTACTTTAAAGCAGGGGTCTCCAACCTTTGCTGTAGTAAGAGCTACTACTAATCAGTGAAAATCAAGCAACTCGCACATTGCTACCATTCACCACCACACCCAGTTTAATAGACCTTAAGCCTAATGTCGTAGAGCCAGATACTATAGTTTGAAAAAAATACTTATACTGTCAGCCCTATGATAGAGCTACCATGTGTGTCAATGAGAGTGTGATCTTTGGGGATGTATGAATAGGTGTGCATATGACTGTGATATATGTGTACGGGTGAGACTGTGTTGTTTATATTCGTGGCACTGGACATACCTTATGCCATATGTGGCACTGTTACATGTTTAACACAAACATACAACCATTGTTTTAAATGGGAGAAATTTAAAATGTTCTGCAAAGATGTTCAGAAAATGGACCATTTTTGTGCACTTTAAATTTCTCTCACTTAAAATAATAGCTGCATTTTGTTCACTGATAAATATGGCACTGTGTCGAGAAAATTAAACTGAAGAGTAAACTTAGTTTATATGGATTCCATAAAACTCATCATTAAATTTTTTCCCATTTCCAAGCGTCACATTTACAAACACTAGGCATCTTGCGCCCAGTGTCCTTTAGGCATGATGGCATATTTCTAAAAGAAAATGGGAGGAATTTTAAGTGAAGAAAAATGCTTCAGAAAACATTAAAACATAATTGGCTTTATTGAAGGTGGAGAAAGACACTAAGGGTCTCATTACGAGTCAGGCGGTCTGAAACCCGGACCGCCAGACCTGTGGGGAGGAGACCGCCACAAGGCTGGTGGGCTACCCCTGGCCCTATTACTAGGTTTCCAGTGGGCTGACCGGTGAAAACTTCCTACATCTGAGATTTCCGCCAGTCAGCCCAGTGGAAACCATACGGCGGCATTGGCTTTGGCTCCTCATGGAGCTGAGACCAATGCTGTTACACAGAGGGTGCTGGGTTGGGGGGGGGGGCTCCTGCACTGCCCACAACATGGTAGAGGGCAATGCAGGGGCCCCCCGTTGCCCCCAGCACTACCTTTCGTCAGCCTTTTCATGGCAGGGAGCCTGCTGTGAAAAGGCTGGCATAAAAGGGACTCGTGATCAGCACGGTGACCACAACTCTGACAGCCGCCACTCCGTCAGGAATCATGTTCCTGGCGGTGGCAGAGGTCCCCTGGCGGTCGGATCTCCAGAATCGTAATCTGGCAGTCAGACCGCCAGGAGTGTGGCAGTCCGACTGCCACTGCGGGTCTGGCAGCCTTAAGACCACCAGGCTCGTAATGAGGCCCTAAGGCTTAATGTTTCATAGAAAAAGTTTTCTTCATTTTACATTTCTCACATAAAAAAAAGAAATCAGTTATAAATAAGGCACAGTGTCTAGTGGCCACTGGGAGTAAAATGCCTGCTGATTGTGAATGCAACACCTCGAAATGGAGAAAATTAAAATGAAGGATTAATCATTAAAGTAACTTTTCATTTTCATTTCTTCCCTTTTAAAAGCATTCAGAAACCTCATTTTGTTCTTGCACTTCAACATTGAGTCAACAAGGACTTTTATTTAATAGTTAGATACTTCATCCTTTCAGTACTTCACCTCTGTGCCCAGGGCTGGCCCATAAATCTCATTGAACGCTGCTCATTATCAGGCTCTGCTATTTGCAGCCTAATGATAATAATGTAAAGTAAACACACCGTTCTCTTACTTTTAAAATAAAAATGTGATCCTCTGTTTATTTCAAAATGAACACAAGGTTGAAAGCTACTCTGAGGGTGTCTGGAAGGTCTTGGTAGCTTGTGATCGACTGGTTGGAGAAACCTACTTTAAAGTAAATAGCTGCTTCCTCTGGATAGGAGCTATTCTGGCTCTCACAGTACGCAGGGAGCTGGCTGGAGCTGCTGGTCTACCATGGCCCTCAACATGTGTATGGTGGGTGCCCTGGGTGTGCACCAGGGCACCACAGATTTAAAATAGAAGCCCCAGGGGATGTGGTTCCCAGGGACAAAATAGGCTTATTGACGGGGCTACAGGTTGGGTGGCACCCCTCACCTCAAGGAAAAAGACATCTACAAACTCAGCCCATTTGGCCCCACCTCTTCCATTTTGGTGGTATACAATGGTGTCCCCGCTGTTTTCCAGACTGATGTACAGTGTTTTTCCTTTGCAATTGGACATTGGAAATCTTTGATGGAGGTGAAAGCATTGTGGTTTATTGCAGCACAATCTCTTCTGTAGTGACTGTCCAAGGTGAGTGTGTGCTTACTTGATGTCTTCTGGTGTAAGAGCGGAGTCCGCGGTTCTCCCTTTTAATTGCTGCTGAGTATGCAAAGCGGGCAAATCACCTACGAGCTCTTCCTGTTTCACCCCGCCAATTCCATGTTAGTAGGATGCAACAGAGTTACCATCATTTTCCAGGCTGATGGACAGTGTATGTTCTGTACAACTTAATGTTGAAAAACAATCTAAAATTCTTGATGGAGGTTAATGCACCATTGATTTATTGGAGCACAATCTCTTCTGTAGTGATGAGTAGATTTTTTTCTCGTCATATCCTGGTCTGAGAGTGGAGTCCACGGTTCTCTCTTTGAATTGCTGCTGAGAATGCAAAGGTGCCAAATCGCCTACAAGATCTGCCTGTTTGTCCCCGCCCCTTCCATGTTAGTACTATGCAATAGTGGTGCTCCGGGTGGGTTGGCTACTGGTCAAGCCGCAAGGGAAGGCCCTGGTACCAAGCCCCTACTGTGCAAGGCTAATGCCGTGCGCAGCTTGGGGTAAGCTGCCTGTAGTGCTTTGCCGCAGGGCTTGGCCACAGGCCAGGCCCTTCAGATAACACCTGCCATGTATGGCCAAATTGCACGAGTTTGCTTTACGTGTGGTAATAAAATATTACTTTACATAAAAAAAATAAAAAAAATAAGAATTCACTGAATAAATCAAAGGTTAAAGTGACATTATAGTAAGGTGTGATAAAAAGATCTGTTTTTGATTTTTTGAAAAAGTTAGAAATTCACTTAAAAAATAAAGATTAAAATAGGTTGATAGTTAGGTGAATATCTCATTGACAACATTAATGTTTTGAACTCAAAAAGCACAGAAATTCCCCGGTTAAAGTTAGCATAGGTAACCATAACTTGCAACCCAGCCATGCACTGCTTATTACCTCGCATATTACATCACACATGACATGTTCTATGACATAATTTATGATATCACTGATGATATTTTCCAAGCTGGTTTTGTACACATTACTCTATAAACTACTATAGCATTAGTGGTCTGAAAGTAAGCACAAAATAGCTCTGAATTATATATGGAGCACCATTAATGCCATTGCAGATACAACACCTAACTAGCACATTGTGTGGTGCAGTTCATGCAAATTTTTCAGCAAGGAATGAGCTCCTAGCACTAAAAATCAGCACAATCCAGCGCAATGTGACAATTTCTGCCCATTAATAGAACTCTGCAGATCTCACAGAGTTTTCATATAACACGGCAGAAATTTGCCAAAAGAAACTCTGCGATTCCCACCACCCCTACTGCAATCAGGTTTCATCTGTTTCAAACCTCTCACTGTCATCCCTGGTAAAGCAGCAAACACAATCATGGTGAGGCACAGGCAAACCCCAAATTAACCTGTGCTCAACAGCTCGATTATTATTTATTTAGCATTTTTGTAAAGCGCATACTATCGCCAGTACTGGCATCATGGCGCAAAGACTAATTGGACATACAATCTGCGAATATGAGACCGCAAACAACAGATAGTAAAGATTTGAATGCAAAGCCCACTTTGGGAAGAGCCACGTTTTTAAAGCCTTCCTGAAAGACAGAATATCTGAACTTGGCCTGAGATGGGAGGGCAACTCGTTCCAGGTCTGAGCCGCCTTAACTGTAAAGGCACAGCCTCCTTTTCTAACCTTACATAACTTACTTACAGTGAGCAAGCTGGCAGTGCTCGAACGGAGACATCCTCCAGGTGTATAACATTAAGTTTCTGTTGTAATAAAAGCGGGCCATGTCCTTGTAAAGCTTTAAAAACAATGCACATAGCTTTAAAAATGATCCTCCAATCAATTGGAAGCCAATGGAGGTCTTGCAGGGCTTTGGAGGCCGAAGACCTGCAAGGTCTGTGTAATGCAAGTTTGGCTGCTGCTACTTGAACTCTGCCCAGTTTACTGATCACTGAGTCTGGGGCACAAAGCTGGAGGGCAATACAATAATCTAGACATCTCAATATAATGCTGTCCATAATAGTAGAGGGGGCTTCATTTGGTAGAAGCGGTAGCACTTTCCTAAGGTCTCTCAATAGCGCAGAACAGGTGCGAGCGACTCAAGTAACGTGTCTCTCCAGAGTCAGCTTGTCATAGAGTATAACCCCCGCATGAACTGTGCTAGAAAAGAGCAGATCATTTTTTGGCGGAATGGGCCAGAAATGTGGGGGCATCTGCATGGGGACTTTATTAGCTGAGCAGCAGAGAACTTCTGTTTAACCCCATTTAACTTAAGGGAGTTTAGGTTCATCCAATTGATGACATCCAGAATACATTTTTGAAAATTTACAATAGAATTTGATTGTTTATCATTTAAAGAAAGGATCAACTGTGTGTCGTCGGTGTAATTGACTAGTGTAATATCATACGCTTTTACCAGGGAAATTAATGGTCTCAAATAAACATTGAACAGGACTAGGATCATAGCCGAGTCCTGAGGGACTCCTGACTTCAGACTTTTGAACTGAGAGCAGTAAGGGGGCCAGGCAACATCCTGAGAGTGATCAGCTAAATAAGATTCGATCCACTTCAGGGCCATAGCTCCTAATCCCAATTTCAGCCAACCTTTCGAGAAGAGTTTTATGGCTGACCGTGTCAAAGGCCGCCGACAGTTGTAACATAACCAGAACTGTTTGCTGGCCTCTGTCTACTCTCATGTGTAACTTGTCCAGGGCGACGAGTAAAACAGACTGAGTTCCGTGACCTGGTCTAAACCCAAATTGTTCCTCTTCTAGGAGGGACTGCATTTCCAAATATTGTGAGAGCATTTTACCGACATGTCGCTCCAAACTTTTTATGGGAAAAGGGAGCAGCAAAACAGGCCTAACATTACTCAACATTGAAGGATCTGCTGTAGGTTCTTTCAAAAGTAGGGTAACAATGGCCCTTTTCCACATTGACGGGACCACCCCAGACTCGAGAGACTGATTACATAGTCTCAGAATCAGAAGGGCAAATGAATCTCCCAGCTCTTTGAAAACTTTAAGCGGTATAAGGTCCGGGGAGGAGGGGGACCTGATGAGATCAGTCCAACTAAGGATTGGAAAATTTCCTTAGACATAGGCTCAAACTGCTCAAATCAGTTTTCTTGGTCATTCAACATAAACTCACAGATTATCAGGGCTGCTGTAGATGCCTTTATCTGCTTGGAGATCACTATTCTAAAGGACAATAGAGTCTTTCTTGGAAGGGGGAGTCATCGAGCTGGAGACTATATTCTGAGATTGAGTTCCAAGACCCTATATGATCTTACAGATCTTATCATCACAATACTCGACAAGATTGTGAGGAAGTAGCCTCTTTCTAGCATGGTTACCCCCACTTTTGGCCTGTTTGTGAGTGTGTGTCAGTGTGTTTTTACTGTGTCACTGGGATCCTGCTAGCCAGGACCCCAGTGCTCATAGATAAAAACCTATATGCCAGTGTGTTTTGCCTGTCTCACTGGGATCCTGCTAGCCAGGACCCCAGTGCTCATAGTTTGTGGCCTAATGTGTATGCCTGTGTAGTGCCTAACTGTGTCACTGAGGCTCTGCTAACCAGAACATCGGTGCCTATGCTCTCTCTGCTTTTAAATTTGTCACTGTAGGCCAGTGACTCCATTTACCAATCTCAATTGGCACACTGGACTCCCTTATAAGTCCCTATTATATGGTACCTAGGTACCCAGGGCATTGGGGTTCCAGGAGATCCATATGGGTTGCAGCATTTCTTTTGCCACCCATAGGGAGCTCAGACAAACCTTTATACAGGGCTGCCATTGCAGCCTGCGTGAAATAACGCACACGTTACTTCACAGCCATTTTCACTGCACTTAAGTAACTTATAAGTCACCGCTTTGTCTAATCTTCACTTGCTGAAGGTTAGGTGCAAAGTTACTAAGCGTGAGGGCGACCCCTGCACTAGCAAAGGTGCCCCAACATAATTCAGGGCCATTTCCCCAGACTTTGTGAGTGTGGGGACACCATTACACGCGCGCACTACATATAGGTTAATACCTATATGTAGCTTCACAATGGTAACTCCGAATATGGCCATGTAACATGTCTAAGAACATGGAATTGTCCCCCCATTCCAAATCTGGTATTGGGGAGCCAATTCCATGTATCCTGGGGGCTCCACCATGGACCCCTAGTTCTGCCAAACCAGCTTCTGAGGCTTGCACTGCAGCTACAGCTGCTACCACCTCACAGACAGGGTTCTGCCCTCGTGGGGTCTGGGTAGCCCAGTCCCAGGAAGGCAGAACAAAGCATTTCTTCTGAGAGCAGGGTGTCACACCTTCTCCCTTTGGAAATAGTGTTACAGGCTGGAGAGGGGTAGCCTCCCCCAGCCTCTGGAAATGCTTTGAAGGGCACAGATGGTGCCCTCCTTGCATAAACCAGTCTACACCGGTTCAGGGACCCCTTCTCCCCTGCCCTGGTGGGAAACTGGACAAAGGGAAGGGGAGTGACCACTCCCCTGTCCATCACCACCAAAGGGGTGGTGCCCAGAGCTCCTCCAGTGTGTCCCAGACTTCAGCCATCTTGCTTTGCAAGGTGTGGGGGCACTCTGGAGGCCTCTGAGTGGCCAGTGCCAGAAGGTGACGTCAGAGACCCCTCCTGATAGGTCCTTAGCTGATAAGGTAGCCAATCCCCCTCTCAGGGCTATTTAGGGTCTCTCCTGTGGGTTCTCTTCAGATTCTGCTTGCAAGCTTCCTTCAGGAATCTTCTGCAACAACTTCAGACTCTTCCGACCTCGGATCAACCGCAGCCTGCTCCAGGAAACGCTGTAACTGCAACTAAGTGTCTACAAGAGACACATTTCTTCAGCAACCTCAGCTGCAAGTCAGCAACTGCAACAGTTTCCACAGTGTGCACGCGCTGGGGACTCCCTGTCTTCATCCTGCACCAGAAGAACCAAAGAAATCTCATGTGGAGTGACAGAGTCACTCCCCTGCTCCAAGCAGGCACCTTCCAAAACGACTACCGGTACCCTGGGACTCCTCTCATAATGACAAGCATGCTCCTAAGGACACAGAGGGTGGACATCATCGACATAGACTGTCCTGAGGTTCTGCTGATGTAAATTGGAGGAGGTAAGACCTTGCCTTCCCCGAGAACGATGGTACCACTGTCTACTGTGTCTTCTTCACCTGCACTCTTTGTAAAATTCCATCATGCACAGCCTGGCGCAGGTCCCATCACTCCACCCTGTGACGCTCAACTCGCTGAGTTGTTCTCCGGCGGTGTGGGACTTTTTTGTTGTTGTGCTGCATCAACCCCATTTTGCACCTCCTTTGAACCCAGGTCTGGAGGCTTCTGGGGGTGCTGACTGGCATCCTGAGGGCTCTCTAAAGTGCTGAGAGCCCCCTCTTCCTCCTCACAGAGAGTTGAGGCCCCCAGGTACCCCCTGGGTCCATCCAGCGCCGTTTTGACAAAAAATTCACTTTTGTCGTAGCCAAGGCTTGTTGACGCCTTCCGACACGAAATCTTGTTTGCAACAATTTTCACACTTTGGGACATCTTTTGCATCATGCAGGAACCCGCTGGCACAAAAATTACATGCTGCACATTAAGAGAGTTGTATCTCAGGTACTGTGATCAAGGCGCTGTGTGCACCAAAACACAAAAGGTGCTGATTCCTTTCCAGATGGTATGATGAGTATTGTTTAAGGAATAAACTTTGTGAGCTGCAAACACTGCTGGAGTGCTCGTTATCCTTCCGTGAGTGGAGTTGGTGGAGTTGTTCTACATTTTTGGGCTGCCTCGCCTGTACGCCCACCACTGCCAGAAAGACTCAGGAAGGAGGGCCTAGAGAATATATATATATATATATATATATACATATATATATATATATATATATATATATATATAATGTATATTACCAGTAGCTAGTTATGGTTAGGACTTGGTTTCCCTAGGAAAAGCATTTTTGTTCAGCCAATAACCTTTGCCATTTGATGAATCTTCAAACTTTTCAAAACTAATATGACAGTCGGTTCAGCTGCTCTCATGAAAGTTTCAGGGTGATCCATCAAGTGGGGGCCAAGAAAAAGGGAGGGTCCCAAAACAAATTTTCCCCTTAGGGATTTTGAACATGACAAACAGCCAGAAACACTGGGCAGAATTACACCAAAGTTGGAAGGAAGCTAGATTTGGTCCAGAAGGGGTGCTTTTTATAATTTGGTGTAAATCTGTTCAGTACTTTTAGAGATATTAAGGGAAAAATAAATATAGCTATCTAGGGTTGTGAAACCTCCGCTGATCCAACAGTCCACTTGCTGATAACTGACTGGCTGCCAAGACTTCAACCAGGAAGTGGTGACAGCCATTTTGGGACTGGGCTTCAGTGGAGTCCCCAACAAAATCCATGAAAAAAGAAAAGGGGGCAGGGTAGGAATGAAATTCCCAGGCGACCCACGGACCTACTGACATTTTATTTTTTAAAACACACCTGGTCTCCTGCGCTTGTTCTCAGCTTCCGGGTGGGCCAGATCCCAAGGGAAAGGATGCATGGGACCTCTCACAAAAGGGCTTTCATATGCCCCAGGAGCCACCAGGGCTACACATAAAATACACAAGAGGGGCCCTCAGGACCACCAACTCCCTGGAGCCAGGCTGTGCAAAGGAAAGGAAGGAAGCAGTGTTGCCCCCCTCCTGAAGCCATAAATGGCCCTGGGGACTGCCACCCCCCCAGGGCAGGCTCCTGCTATCTCCTGAGTTGCCCACCCTTTAGAGATAGCTGTTTGTGCTTGATTGGTGGGAGCTGTGACAGCTCCTGCCAAGTGAGAGCAAAATAACTCTGCTCACAGCAAGCAGGAGATGTCAAACTGCTCCCGCTTGCTGGGAGTGAAGTTTTCATCTGTTTCCCTGCCCGCTGCCATGGAGTCAGGGAAACAGATGAAAGATTGCTCCCTCAAACAGGGAGCTGCATATTTAGCAGCTCTCTGCATGCAGGAGCAATTCTGGCTCCCGCAGGAGGCGATGAGCTGACTGGGACCGCAGGGGCCTTGAGGCTCCCCTCGGGTCCCCGAGCTCTTGGCCAAGGCAAAGCAAGTGTATTTTCTCTGTAGTTTCACCTTATAACGTTATCTGTTATTCTCGATGGAGGTGTTTGCATTCTTGCTGTTTTGAGCACAATATCTAATGTACTGATACCACAAGCATGTAAAATGTCCCGGCCCATATACATCAGTGGTATGCAATGTCTTCCCGCCCTTTTCCCAGGGAGTTGGACAGCTTACTGAAAAGTCCCCTGGGTGCCATTCCCACTGATGTTGGAGACACATTTTTGACGCACAGAAATTTTATCACATCACCAAACAAAGAAGGACTTACTTATGCAAAGTACAACTCATTCTAACCTCTTGCGCATGACCAAGGCAAAACAAGTGTGTTCCACCTTGAAAAGTTATCTGTAATCCTCAGTTAAGGTGTTTGCATCCCTGCTCTTTCAAGCACAATATCTTAAGTAGTGATACTGCTAACATGTAACATGGAAGCACAGCCTATTTGCCCCAGTCGAATATACATTAGTGTATGCAAGGTCTTCCTGCCTTTTTCCAGGGTGATGGACAGCTTACTAAAATCCCCCCACTTGTACCTCTATGGACAATGTGATCATAATATTGCCCATGGCCAAGGCAAAGCAAGTGTGTTTCTCTGCAGTTCCACCTTAAAAATTATCTGTGGCATGTGGGTCAGTGCTTACAGGGAATGGCCGCAGGGCCAGTCTGTAGGTCAGGCCCTGCAGCCATTCCCTGCATGCACGGCCGAAGGTTTTAGGGGGTAGGTCGCAGGGCTTGGCTGCAGGCCAGGCCCTGCAGCCAACGCCTGCCGCACACGGTCAAAAGCTATGCAGGGCGCAGGGCTGGGTGGTTATAGAGGGTTGGCTGCAGGGACTGGGCGCAGACCAGACCCTGTAGTCAACCTCCACCACGCATGGCTGAAAGCTGAGTGTGGTGCAGATTTGATGCTTATAGGGGTTGACTGCAGGGCTTGCCCACAGGCCGGGCCCTGCTGCCAACCCCTGTTGCGCACTGCGAAAGGCCTTTCATGCCAGAGGTTGGATTAACGTAAAATAATTTAAATTACTGTGCGTTAAAAAGCATAGAAATTCACACAAAAAAAACAACGGTTACAGGGACGTTCTAGTTAGGAAACAGAATTTTTTTTAAACATAGAAATTCACAAAAAAAAAAAAAAAGGGACGATATAGTTAGGCTCACATTTCAAACTTAGAAATTCAGCAGTTATAGTTAGAGTTATTTGAAGTAACTATAACTTGTGCTCGAAGGTAACTATAACACACACCCTTGACAGTGAATATATATATATTTATGCACACATTCCCCATGGGAACTTGGTCCTAACTATAACTACCCAGAGTTACATACAAATATACATGATACATTTGTTATACACAATTGGAGCATGATAATATCTGTGAGAATTTCTAGACAAACACCCTGAACAAGAAAAAGAAGTGAAAACCTTTATTATTCCCATGGAAAATAGATTGTTGAAATATGGGGAGGTAATAAAACAGAAAAAAATGCATATTTTTGCACAATAAACAGGATTATGCAAGTGGAAGAAGTTCAGCTTTGGGCAGGAAATTCAAATGTTTAAGAAGGGATCATAAACAAGTGTCCAGACAACTAAAGTTCTAACCACAGAATCAGGTTCCAACACATATTCAGATCTCGAGGAGCAGCCTGGATCTTCACAGAAGGCGACTCAACCTTTTAATTTTTTAGATGAATACATACTGTTTAGCTATACAGGGTACTAAACAAACAACATCGAAAAGGAAAGGAAAAAGGAGGAAACTATGACAAAGGCCAAAAGCATGAACAATGATTTCCCACGTGGCAAAAGAACAAGGGCAACAAAACAGCACAAGTGATGAGTGAGACAAATTTAGCATTAGTTAATCTGTCTTCACATTAACTAAATGAACAGTCCATACTTGAGTTAGGACTTTCATTTTCACTTTCCGTAACTAATTTGGATAATTGCCCTACTGCACTAGCACTAGCACTTTCAAGACAAGATCACGCGCAATCAGGTTGCACAACATGAAAATATAGACACTTTCCATGATACTGTTTCCCAAGAATTGAAGAAAATATGGCAAAGTATAAAGCATTACTGTGCAAAAAATATTGCCAAAAACAGAGGATATACACTGGACACTTTGAGTAAGAATCATACCTTTGTTATCAAACCTTCAGATACAGATGGTAATGTACTGTTAAGGAATATGAACAAATATCTCCAAGACGGTGATAGGGAATTAAACCTTTCAAGACGTTATAAGACAATGTTGCATTTTGAATACAAATAATCTATTTCTCAATTCCACACCTTACTAAGTAATTGGAGGGAGAAACGACTGTTTAACACAGATGAATATTAATTCCTGTTTGCCAATACGCCAGTGTCAGCCAGTGGCTCCCTGTTTTTACCTCCCACTGAAAACACAATAAGATGAATCAAAGCCACAGGCAGACTAATTATTTCTGCAAATGGTAGCTTGCTGGAAAATATTTACAAATATTTGGACACATTTCTTCTTCTTTATGTACTGAATTTGACATTTTGTTGTAGAGACAGCACAGATTTGTTTTAAAAAAGTGAATAAAATTCCTTGGAAGGCCAGCTATGCTTTGGTCACTATAGTTGTGGTCCCCTTTGTACTTGCATTCAACATGGATTGGGGATACAAACATGCAGGATTTTTTTCAGGGACAAACCAATTTACACGTATGATCACTCAATGATGCTGCTTGAAATGTTACAATTTTGTCTGGAGAATATTTTTTTCATATTTGGTGACCAGTGCTATAAGCAACTCATCAGAACTCTGATAGACAGTTTTTTTGCACCCAGTTAGGAAGGGATTTTCATGGGTTGGTGGGAGGAATAACAAGTATTAACAGAGGATAACGAACCATTGACTAAAGACATAGGTGGTCATTACAACCCTGGCGGTCGGTGTTAAAGCGGCGGTAAAACCGGCAACAGGGCGGCGGTAAAAAAATTTGAATCACAACCGGGGCGGAAACAGCCAACATAGACAGCCACTTTAACACTCCGAACGCCAAGGCGGTACAAACAAACACCGCGGCGGTAACCGCCAAAAGACAGGCAGAAGGCAAAGTTCTGCCCACTGTATTACAACAGGCCAATCCGCCACCTTTTCTGGGGTGGATTCACAGCAAACAAAAACACGGCGGAAACAGGACTTGCAAGGGAAAACGCTCACCTCTACACACCCCACGAGGAATCAGGACGCCTTGGAACCCGAGCTCCAGGTACTCCCAGCCTTTATCTTCCTGCTTCTCTACCAGGAACAAAAAAAACGGCGGCGAAGACCACAGTGAGTACTGCACCTACGACACAGGGGAGGGGGGGAGGGAAAAAAGAGTGACACACACACGCAACACTCCCACCCTCACCCACTACAACACACACACAAGTACATGTTGATACATTACATTAACAACCCCCATGGAAGAATGCAAGGACAAAAGGAAATGAGTTGAGCGGTGCTGGTGGCGGTGGTGTCCTGTTCAGCGGTGCTGCTGGTGGCGGTGTCCTTGGTGTCCTAATATATTCAAATACAGTAATCAAAAATATATCCATATAAATATATTTACACTAGAAACAAATATATACATCAAGAATACAAGTCCAAGGTATTCCACCATCATAGTCCGTGGACCACTGGGCCCAAAATGCATGGACGAAGCCCACACTCAATACCCGATCAAAACGGAGAGAACAATGCTGGGGCATCAGATAGAAATACAACAGGCACCTCAGGGGAAAGGGATGAGGGGGCACCTCAGCCGGATGAGTGCACGACACCAGATCCACGAGGGGGCTCCATGCCCACTGCTTTATCCTGGGGAGTGCAAAGCAACAGTCTCTCAAGTCTCTCCAGTGGGTGGGTTGCCCACTGCTTAATCCTGGGGAGTGCAAAGTCACAGTTTCTCAAGTCTCTCCAGTGGGTGGTTTGCCCACTGCTTTATCCTGGGGAGTGCAAAGCCACAGTCTCTCAAGTGGATGTCAATCTCCACTGGTTCTGGAGGGGGCCTTGTGCCCAGAATGCTTCATCCTGCCAAGGACAGAGGTAGTGGATGTCAATCTCCACTGGTTCTGGCGGGGGCCTTGTGCCCAGAGTGCTTCATCCTGCCAAGGACAGAGGTAGTGGATGTCAATCTCCACTGGTTCTGGAGTAGTGGATGTCAATCTCCACTGGTTCTGGAGGGGGCTTTGTGCCCAGAGTGCTTCATCCTGCCAAGGACAGAGGTAGTGGATGTAAATCTCCACTGGTTCTGGAAGGGGCTTTGTGCCCACAAGGCTTCATCCTGCCAAGGACAGAGGTAGTGGATGTCAATCTCCACTGGTTCTGGAGGGGACCTTGTGCCCAGAGTGCTTCATCCTGCCAAGGACAGAGGTAGTGGATGTCAATCTCCACTGGTTCTGGAGGGGGCCTTGTGCCCAGATTGCTTCATCCTGCCAAGGACAGAGGTAGTGGATGTGATACTCCACTGGTTCTGGAGGGGGCTTTGTGCCCAGAGTGCTTCATCCTGCCAAGGACTGAGGTAGTGGATGTGATACTCCACTGGTTCTGGAGGGGGCTTTGTGCCCAGAGTGCTTCATCCTGTTCGTGGCGGCCTCAGTAGCATCAGAAGCTTTGGCGCTCACTGGCCTGCGGTGCTGGTGGCGGCGGTGTCCTGTTCAGCGGTGCTGGTGGCGGTGGTGCCCTTGGTGTCCTAATATATTCAAATACAGTAATCAAAAATATATACATATAAATATATTTACACTAGAAACAAATATATACACCAAGAATACAAGTCTAAGGTATTCCACCATCATAGTCCGTGGACCACTGGGCCCAAAATGCATGGACAAGGCCCACACTCAATACCCAATCAAAACGGAGAGAACACTGCTGTGGCATCAGATAGAAATACAACAGGCACCTCAGGGGGAAGCGAAGGGGGGGCACCTCAGCCGGATGAGTGCACGACGCCAGATCCATGAGGGAGCTCCATGCCCACGGCTTTATCCTGGGGAGTGCAAAGCAACAGTCTCTCAAGTCTCTCCAGTGGGTGGGTTGCCCACTGCTTAATCCTGGGGAGTGCAAAGTCACAGTTTCTCAAGTCTCTCCAGTGGGTGGTTTGCCCACTGCTTTATCCTGGGGAGTGCAAAGCCACAGTCTCTCAAGTGGATGTCAATCTCCACTGGTTCTAGAGGGGGCCTTGTGCCCAGAGTGCTTCATCCGGCCAAGGACAGAGGTAGTGGATGTCAATCTCCACTGGTTCTGGAGGGGGCCTTGCGCCCAGAGTGCTTCATCCTGCCAAGGACAGAGGTAGTGGATGTTAATCTCCACTGGTTCTAGAGTAGTTGATGTCAATCTCCACTGGTTCTGGAAGGCGCTTTGTGCCCAGAATGCTTCATCCTGCCAAGGACAGAGGTAGTGGATGTCAATCTCCACTGGTTCTGGAGGGGACCTTGTGCCCAGAGTGCTTCATCCTGCCAAGGACAGAGGATGTCAATCTCCACTGGTTCTGGAGGGGGCCTTGTGCCCAGATTGCTTCATCCTGCCAAGGACAGAGGTAGTGGATGTGATACTCCACTGGTTCTGGAGGGGGCTTTGTGCCCAGAGTGCTTCATCCTGCCAAGGACCGAGGTAGTGGATGTGATACTCCACTGGTTCTGGAGGGGGCTTTGTTCCCAGAGTTCTTCATCCTGCTCGTGGCGGCCTCAGTAGCATCGGAAGCTTTGGGGCTCACTGGCCTGCGGTGCTGGTGGCGGCGGTGTCCTGTTCAGCGGTGCTGGTGGCGGCGGTGTCCTTGGCAGCGGTGCTTGTTGCGGCAGTGTCCTGTTCAGCGTTGCTGGTGGCGGCTGTGTCCTTGGCAGCGGTACTTGTTGCAGCGGTGTCCTGTTCAGCGGTGCTGGTGGCTGTCTTGTCCACTGTGCAGGCTTTCGCAGACTTGCCTGTTTTACTGTGCCCCTTCCCCACCTTGGATGGTGGCGCAGCTGTCTTCACACTCCCAACTGTACCCCTGGGAGAGGCTTTGGTGGAAGATGTTTTGCCTCTCTCCGGGCGGGCACTGGCCAACTTTGTGTGCTTTTGAGGTGGGGGACTGTCCATGCTCTGGTTCTTTGCCACACTGCCTGCCCTGCTGCCTGGTGCACTCCAGAAGCCGGTTACTACTGACACCACTGTTCCCGCAGATGTTGTGGCTGAGGCGCTGGGTTGGGACCTGGAAAGGCGGGCTCTAGGAGACTGAAGTGGTGGGGGAGGTGAGGGGAAGAGGTCAAGGTTGGACAGGAAACTTTTTTGGACACACTGGGACGGGTAGATGGAGGGGGTTTGGGAGTGGAGGAAGAGGTAGTGGTTGTCAGAGGTGTACCTTTGGTGACTTTGGGTGAAGGTGCATGGGCTGGAGGCTGTCGTGAGGTGGATGGCTGTTGGGTGGGTGTGTGGCTGTGTTTGTGTACCTTGGGAGGTAGGCTCACAGACACACTGGGAGAGGACACAGGGGATGTGTGAATGGTAGTGGGGGTGGTGAGTGGGTGTGCTGGTGAGTGGGGTGTGGTAGTGGGTGTGCTGGTGATGGAGGTAGTGGTTGACAATGTAGTGCATGCAGGTGTGAGTGGAGATGAGACTGGGAGGGAGGAGGGAGACAAGGAGGAGGGGGACACAGTGGAGGCAGTGGCTGTTTGTATGTCTGCATGGGTATGATGCTTGCGTGAGTGCCTGTGGGATGTGTGGTGCTTATGTTTGCCTGAGCTTCCCTTGTGTGTTGAGGTGTGTGCATGCTGGTCTGATGGTGTGCTTGGGATAGGCTGAGGTACAGGGTTTTGGTCTGGGTGGAGGAAGTTGGAGGGGGGAGGCTAGAGACAGGGACAATGGCTGCCATCAGTGCTGAGGCCAGAGTCTGAAAAGCTCGCTGTTGGGCTGCCTGACCAGATTGAATGCCCTCCAGGTATTCATTGGTCTGTTGCAACTGCCTCTCTACACCCTGGATGGCATTGAAAATGGTAGACTGCCCAACAGTGACGGACCTGAGAAGGTCAATGGCCTCCTCACTGAGGGCAGCAGGGCTGACTGGGGCAGGGGCTGAGGTGACTGGAGCGAAGTAGATGCCCACCCTCCTGGGTGAGCGGCCACGGGGCACACGCTGAGGGGCTGCTGGGAGGGCGGTGCTGGTAGAGGGGGTGGCTGCTGTACCTGTAGATGCGGGGGTCACAGAGGGGCCCGCCACCGCTAGGGAGCTCCCATCAGAGGAGGAGTCCGTGTCGCTGGTCTCAGCTCCTGTCCCCGCCTTGGAGCTCCCCTCGCCCTCTATCCCACTGGTGGCTTCTGACTCCGTTGTGTCGCCCTCCAGGTGCCATGTGGGATGCAGCTCCCTCCTGCTCCGCTGGCACTGCTCCTCCGCCTGATGATGCTAATGCACACAAGAACAGGGAGACCACAAAAAGGGGGGGGGGAGACAGAAGAAATACATGTTGAGTGCATCCAATACCTCTACCGTTGGCGGACACTACAGGCACAGAAGCCCCCTGCACTACGCTGTGCACGTAGAGTTCCCTAATTAATCACAGGGACAAGGATTTACAAGGCCTATGCCCGATTGCTGCACACATGAAAGTCACAGGAGCCTGACTAGGTGTAGTTGGCTCTGAACACAGGTGGGCAGGGGTGCCACAGGGCCTGTCTTAAGAACGGACCTAGCCTACTAAACTCGCCCTGGCCTAGGGGAACCCACAGCCCACCTCCCCCACCCAGACACCTACAATGCGTGCAGAATCAGCTGAATGAGAGTGTACTCACCCACTTGTGGCTGCTGTGATGCCCTCAAGTGCCCATCCAACTCCGGATACGCCACCGCCAGGATCCGGAACATCAGGGGGGCCATGGTGCGACAGACACCCCTCCCACGTTGGGAGGCCATCCCCAGCTGGGCCTCTGCCGTCTTCTTGCTCCAGCGGCGAATGTCCTCCCATCTTTTACGGCAGTGGGTGCTCCGTCTGTGGTGGACCCCCAGGGTCCGGACTTCCTTGGCGATGGCATGCCAAATATCCTTCTTCTGGTGGGTGCTGACCTACAGGAATAGTACAGGAGAAAAGGAGAAGATATAACCGTACGCACCGTCACAGTCATTGGCCCGCATCCGTGCCCTTGACATGACGCACATGCACTCACTGTCGTATCATGCACGCCTCTTTCTCCCCCCCATCTTTCATCAACACCACTCCAAACAGGCATTGCCCATACAGCATGCTCACAGTGTACTCACCTATTTGTCTGCAGGACCGCAGAGTAGCGTGTACTGGGGGAGGACCCCATCCACTAGTTTCTCCAACTCCTCTGTGCTGAAGGCAGGGGCCCTTTCCCCAGACACACGAGCCATTGTCTCTTCCAGACTGAGGTCACAGCAGCACTTGCAGTGTAGGTCCTCTCCTGTCGAAGATCAGGTATCAAGTGATTGAACAGAGAGAAAATGGCAGTGACGTCCGCGGCGGTGCGTACCGTCACCGCCGGCGTACATCGGCGTTGACTCCTGGGATCCATAGGGTCCAATGTTAACCAATGCAGGATTGCGCTGCGGTCTTCGACCACCTACAGCGACGGTGTACAATGCCAGCGCAGTTACCTCATATCCCCTTGTCCCACATTACAGGTCAGACAGCTGCCATTTCAGGGGGCCACATGGCATTAATTTTGACTGCGGCACACATATCTAGGCCTTGCTTAAACACTAATATAGCCATTTGTCGATTTTCAAACATTTTCCGATAAAGTTGTGTTTACCTACCTCAGTGTTGGTTGACTCTCTGCTCTCCTCCATAGAGCACGTCCGCTGGGGCAGGTGAGGAGATGGCAGCATCCTCCGGTGTACAGATCGCTGGTGGACTGTCAACAATGGAGGAGCGACATGTAATTATCACCTACAGACTTGATCGTACCACAATACTGGAACTGTGTGCCCAGTTGGACCCAGACCTGATGTCAGCTATCCGCCATCCCACAGGAATCCCCCCTCTAGTGCAGGTGCTGTCAGTACTCCATTTACTAGCAAGTGGGTCTTTTCAAACATCAGTGGCCATAGCATCAGGGATGTCCCAGCCTATGTTCTCCAACGTGTTGTCCAGAGTGTTGTCTGCCCTGCTGAAACACATGCGCAGCTTCATCATTTTCCCTCAGGTGGAGGATTTGCCTACAGTGCAGGTGACTTCTATGCCCTGGGACATATCCCCAACATCATTGGTGCCATTGATGGGACACATGTGGCCTTGGTCCCCCCACGCAGGAGTGGACAGGTGTACAGAAACCGGAAGAGTTACCATTCTATGAATGTGCAGATGGTGTGTTTGGCCGACCAGTACATCTCCCATGTAAATGCCAAATTTCCTGGCTCAGTGCATGACGCTTACATTCTGAGGAATAGCAGCATCCCTTATGTGATGGGGCAACTCCAGAGGCACCCGTGTGTGGCTATTAGGTGAGGACATGGACCCAATACAGTGTGACTAGGTGTCTGGGTATGGGGATGTCCCTAAGAGTTCATTTGTGTCTAACGGTTGTCCCTCGCCATTTGCAGGTGACTCTGGTTACCTCAACCTGTCATGGCTACTGACCCCAGTGAGGAATCCCAGGACAAGGGCAGAGGAACACTACAATGAGGCCCATGGCCGGACTAGGAGGATTATAGAGAGGACCTTCGGCCTCCTGAAGGCCAGGTTCCGGTGCCTCCACATGACAGGTGGTTCCCTATTCTACTCACCAAAGAAGGTGTGCCAGATCATCGTGGCCTCCTGTATGCTTCACAACTTGGCTTTGCAACGACAGGGGCCTTTTCTGCAGGAGGATGTTCCAGATGGAGGTGTTGTGGCAGCTGTGGAGCCTGTGGACAGTGAAGACGAGGAAGCAGAAGAAGAGGACATAGACAAGAGGATCACGGTGATCCAGCAATACTTCCAGTGAGACACAGGTAAGAAGACAACACTGCCTGCCACATCTGATTTAATTCTTTTACCTCTCACCTGTCTGTCATTTTCACCCAGCGTACTGACACTCAGTTGTCACTTTCCCTTTCAAATTCACAGATGTGGGTCCCACTGTGTGACCTCTGCTTTGTTTCCGCATGGACTAGAGCTGTGTGACATAGGTATGTTGACATTACATTGGATATAGCATTTTGCCACAGTTATTGCAATACACATTTTCGAAAGCACAGACTGACTCCAGATTGTTTTGTGATTTAAGGGCGTTTATTTAAGTGCTAAATGGTGTAGGTGGTTGTAAAATGGTCAGGGGTGATGGTGGAGGAATGTCCATGGCAGGGTCCAGTCTATTAGTCTCATATGTGCATTGTTCAAAGGGGCATAGGAAGTGGAGCTAGGGCAGTTTAAGTATGGACAGGGTGGCAAAGTGGGACAGAAGGATGACAAACAGGGTGGTCTAATTTCTTGGTGGGGGTATTGGCATTGTCCTCTGTCTTTGTCCTGGATCTCAGGGACCGCTTGCGGGTTGGTTCTCCATCTGCAGGGGGTGGGGTGCTGGAGTCGTGGTCCTGTGGCGGTGCCTCCTGTCCACTAGCGCCGGCGGAGGTGGTGGGCAGTTCATCGTCCAGGCTAGTGTCAGGGGCCCCTTGTTGTGCCACAGTGTCCCTCCTGGTGTTGACGAGTTCCTTCAGCACTCCTACAATGGTGCCCAGGGTGGAATTGATGGACTTGAGTTCCTCCCTGAACCCCAAATACTGTTCCTCCTGCATCCGCTGGGTCTCCTGAAACTTGGCCAGTACTGTTGCCATCGTCTCCTGGGAATGGTCGTAGGCTCCCATGATGTTGGAGAGGGCCTCGTGGAGAGTGGGTTCCCTCGGCCTGTCCTCCCCCTGTCGCACAGCAGACCTCCCAGTTCCCCTGTTTCCCTGTGCCTCTGTCCCCTGAAATGTGTGCCCACTATCACTGCCCCCAGGTCCCTGGTGTTGTTGGGGTGGTGAGTTAGCCTGGGTTCCCTGTAGTGGTGGACACACTGCTGCTTGACGTGTCCTGGGGACAGAGGTATGGGCCCGCTGGGTGGGTGCTGTGCTGGTGTTTCCAGAGGGGGGAAGCTCTGTAGTGGCCTGTGACAGTGTGAGGGGAACCGACTGTCCCGAGGTCCCAGATGGGCCGGGCTGGTCATCTAGATCCAGTTGGACAGATCTGCTGTCATCACTGTGGGCCTCTTCTGTGGGTGGAGTGGACATGTCTGGACCCTCCTGTCTGGTGACATTGGGTAGGGGTCCTGCAGGGGTGTAAAGGCATGATTATTGCATCTGTGTGTGCCATGGTGTGTGCCATGGTGTTCAATGGGTGGGTCATCCTGTACCCCAGTGCTTCCATTCTTGTGTGGGTATGTGCAGTGGACATGCTTTGGTGATGGGTGTCCATGCTTTGGTGTTACATGCAGGGCTTGGGTTTGGGATGTGTAGTTTGTGATAGGTGGACATGTATGAGGAGTTGGAATGATGGGGGTGAGGTCGAGGGTGGGGGTATGTGATAGCATACAGGTGGGTGGTGGATGAAGTAGTTAAAGGTTTGACTTACCAGAGTCCATTCCTCCAGCTACCCCTGCGAGGCCCTCAGGATGCAGTATAGCCAAGACCTGCTCCTCCCATGTTGTGAGTTCTGCGGCAGGAGGTGGGGGTCCGCCGCCAGCCCTCTGAACTGCAATCTGGTGTCTTGAGACCACGGAACACACCTTCCCCCGTAGGTCGTTCCACCTCTTCCTGATGTCATCCCTAGTTCTTGGGTGCTGTCCCACTGCGTTGACCCTGTCCACGTTTCTGCGCCATAGCTCCATCTTCCTAGCTATGGTGGTGTGCTGCACCTGTGATCCGAATAGCTGTGGCTCTACCCGGATGATTTCCTCCACCCTGACCCTGAGCTCCTCCTCAGAAAACCTGGGGTGTCTTTGCGGTACCATGGGGTGGTGTGGGTGATGTGTGGGGTGGTGTGTGTTGTGATGTGTGGGGTGATATTTAGAGGTGTGTTGTGTGCGGTGCGTGGATGTTGTGTGAGTGATGGTGTTGAGTGACTGTGGATGCTATTGTTCTTTCTGGTGGTGTCTCTCTCTCGCCTTCTGTCGCAATTGTTGTCGTAGGGGGTTGTGGGTGATGTGGGTGTGTGTTTTATAGTGTATTGGGTGTGTGGGAGTGGTGTGTGTATGTGTATCAGGTGTGTGTATTTTGAATTGTCCAATGTGGTAGTGTTGTGTAAGTGTGTGTGCATTTTGAGCGCGGTGGTGTGTACAGCCAATGGAATACCGCGGTTGAAAGACCGCCGCGTGGATTAGTGGGTTGTGATAGTGTGGGCGTATTCCCTGTTGGCGTGACGGTGGAGGTTTCGTTATCGCCAGTTTATCACTGACCTTTGGTGTGGCGGACTTGTGTGGGTGTCTAGATTTTGGCAGATTCTGAGCTGTTGGTCATATTGGCTGTGGCGGAATTCCGCGGCCGCGGCGGTGTGTTGGCGGTCTTCTGCACGGCGGTAAGCGGCTTTTACCGCCAATGTTGTAATGACCCCCATAGTACTTTAGTCAATAGTTACATTGATGATCTCTTTATTATTTAGGTTTGTCCCCATAGGAAGTCATTGGAATTTTTGAATATGATTTTGAGTAAGAACTTGAATCTTAGGTTCACACATGCTAACCACAAAAGACAGATGGATTTCCTTGATGTTACTGTTACCATTAAAGATTCCAATACACACTAGCTTCCATTGTGAGACCACAGAAGGCAATTGCACTTTACATGCATGCAATTATAATTTGAAAAGTCTGAGATGGAGTATTCCATTTGGTGAATTCCTTAAAGCCAGACACAATTGTAGTACACAGCAGGCTTACAGGGAAGAGGAAAGAAGGATGGTGGAGTGATTTAAGATCAGGGGTTATCCAACTATGGCAGTGGTTTTTAACCTTTTGACTTGGTGGACCTGCACTTAATCATTAATGGAACCCGGGGACCACCACTGATTCATTAGTGGAACCTGAGGACCCCCACTGAGTAACTACTGGAAGCTAGTGACCCTGGCCTAAGCATTTTCCATAATGTAAACCACAGAACAATACATAAAAAAACAGAAACAAGCACTCATCAAACAAAATACAAATAATGAAATATGTTAATTAAGTCTCAAACATCTAAAACCAAAACCTACACTTTAATTTTAACGGGAAGGTTGGAGAATTTCTAAATTCAATTGAAGCCACTCATCTTCAGTGTTATATTCTGCTTGATGCACTTAAACTGCTGCAATAAATCCAAATGAGGATACTCAATTTCAAATTCTTTCACATTTAAGGAATGTTTTACCTTTTTAATTTGTACATTGTGTTTCTTTAATTATATATACTTTATTAATCTGCTAATATTATTTAATTTTCCAAGTAGTCACTTACCTCGTCAGTAAGCTTTGTGGAAGCCATTGGTCTATGGACCACAGGTTAAGAACCACTGCACTAAATCACAACTGGGGTGACCGTGATTCTGATGGCAAGACCAAGGGTCTGATGTTCTCAGATGTACCTTTTAATATGGCCTGATTAGAGGAGGGGGATTTAAAATGAAACCCCCAAAATGTGGTACATAATCTGTAGGTTCTCTTCTGTGCCCCAGTAAAATGCAGGTCATCGCCAGTTCTGTAAAGACTTCCTCACACAAATATGAATTGTAATCCTTTAAGTACAAGCTGAACAAACCCTGATGCACACTGAAAGTTACTTGTTCTCACCACCTCCGTCGTTCATCATCGACCGTCTCCCTTGCTAGAATCTCCCTCTCACTCACATTCTATACATACCAAAGGAATGTACCGTGTCATGGAGGGGATAAAAACGCTAAGCAATAACATCACAACACATGCATGGAATGGCAGTAAAGTTATTTCTATAAAAACAAAACATGCCTTTCCTATTGATACTCTGACTCAGTCATAACTACACTGACCCTATTAGTGCAAGTGTAACTGCCGCTGATGTAATGCTTGCAACAAACAGTAGCGGTGAAGCATAAGATGTAGACTTTGGTTAGTAATGCAAGGGAAAAGCCATGCATAAAACCTGCACTCTGAGAATGGAACAACCAAAGAGCTAGGGCCATGAAATACTTCCATCACTAAATGAGAAGAACATCAAAGAAAGGTAATACATTGATATATATTGACTTACGTCAGGGAAGGAAGAGGGTGGTTAGATGATTCCTCATTACTCTTCGATGTCTGGAAGTGTATGAAAAAATGGAGAAGAAACAATAGTTATTTACAGAAAACAAACAACATTGTAAATGATGGAAGTACAAAAATATTACAGAATGAAATGAAGTGAAATAGTATTTGAAGGAAATATGTGAGACGAGACACTGGCTTGCTATGCTCTTGCTAAAATATTTTTTCATAAGTTGCTTGATTTATTATTTGGTGAGGATTGAAGCTGTGGCAAGGGAGTAAACTGAGGAGGAGGTGATTGCGAATGCACATCATTTTTTGTAATCCTTTGCAACTGTGGCAAGCAGTCAAAGCCAGAAGCCCTCTTCACTCGAGGCATAGCAATTATTTACCTAATTGCATGGAAAGACCAGAAACGTCTTTTCATTTTCAGTACCTCTCTTTCATGTTTAAATTGTCAAAGGAAAAGTGCGTTAGTCGATTTGCAAATAGAAATGTAATCTATTTGAACAGAGAATGTGACCAACCCTTCACCAGTCTAGGCTAGTCTGAAAACTAATGCAGGGTCCTTACACATCAACTCATGGACTGGCTGTTTGGTGGAATATTTTGTACACAGACATCCCCTTTCCTTTGGTAATGAATGCTGCTAGTGTGATTCAATTTGCCAAGCATTCATTACCATGTGTTTTGTCTGTGACACTGTCACAGAACAAGAACCATTGTTGGTGTCATTTTGAGGTTCCATTGATACCAATGGTCTTCAAACTTTGCAAGGCAGAGCCCCCTGCACAGAATATTTTGTCTCGGCTTCCCTTCCAACTTTAATAGGAAGGGCAAATATTGATGTGATGAAGAAATTATATTAAAATGCTGGGGCATATTTACAGACAGCTTGCTTTGTTGCTGCATAATTTATTTTTACTCTCCAGCAGTGCAGATGGTACTCCACATTTACAAGGCAATGCATTTGAGCCAATGTGTCAGTTTTTATAGGCCTGCGTCTGAAAATACCTGCACCAGAACTGGCTGTCATGCAGAACTTAAAATATGCAAGGGAGGAGTTCCCTTGTAAATTCTTATGTAAAACTGACGCAGTGATAGCTATGCTTTTTTAAAAAAGTGACGCATCATCAGCAAGTAGTACGCAGTGCCTGAAATGCATAAAAATTCCTGTGCATTGGCAACCCAGGTGTAAGAAATGATTCAGCGGCTCTGGTAGATAAAGACAACTCACACAAAGAAGTTTGGCAAGTTCAACAATGCCATGGAGGTGCTCATTCTTCAGCTGGGAGTTGCGAGGAGACCACCACGTAGGCAGCGCAGGAGAAAGGAGAATGTGTACCACCAGCGGATTTCCCTCATTGACTTCAGGGAGGATGATGCCATCACATTTTATCAACTCAGAAGGAAGTTCATCATGTGCTTGCTCAACAAGATTACGCCAGGGCTGCAAGCACCAACTGACAGGCCCACCAACATCCCTTTGCAGATTAAGCTGATGACAGTTCTCCACTTGCTGGCTTCTGGTTCATGCCAGACTGGGAGGAATATCCCAGCCAGCTTTCTCTGCATTCCTACCCTCTATCCTGGATGCAGTCATCAGCCTCATACCCCAGTACCTTTTTTTGCCAAGACACAACAACAGCTGGACACCAAGCAAGGCTGCCCCCTGCAGCAAGATCACATCTGTACACAAACAAGAAGCACAATGCCCAGGCCATTGTGGACCAAATGTGCTTGCAAAATATCCAGGAAGTGTCAATGATGCCTGTATCTTCAGGCACTCCATCATCACAGCAGCTTTCAGAATGGCAAATATGGAAATGGAAAACTTATTGGTAAGCAAAAATTAAGTTCATTACAAACTTACTAATATTAACAGATGTATGACATAATAGCCATCTCTGTATTTGTTGACAAAGGTAGGGCCCTATGTGATGGGTGTGCCTCATACATGCAGCACGGTACACTTGTAATGCAAACCTCCAAGTCACACATGCTGAAACACACAAAGCTACTTTCGGTGCCTTTGAATGCATAAAGATACAGAGCAATGTAACACTGCCCAAAATCCAGTGTGCAAGATAGGGGTTCCATGGGCATTGTGGCAGTATCTTCAAGCAACTCCCATGTTCATGAGGCATGCCATGTATCCCACACTAGCTAACCTCTGTAATGTGACAAACCAATTAGGTTCCTCAGATGAGGTATAATAAAGAAACTGAACGGAAGTCAACCAATTCACTCCCACTTTCTATGTGTGCTGCAGTCTGTGGCAAACATACATAGATGATCATGGCTATAATGGGTACATCATGTGCAAGAAGGTGCCCCCTCCTTCACAAAGACAATCCCACATGCAATGCAGGCACCGAATTACTGTGTTGCAAGTGTATCTGTGTTTGTGCCAGGCAGCACATTGTGTGCCATTGTAGAGGGAAAGGTAAGGTTTGTGCTGTTTGGCCTATAAACTATTTACTACTGACCTTTCTCTGAGATGCAGTGCAGTGCAGACAGATGACTTGTAGCACTGAACAGTACTACTTTACCGAAAATATGGGCCCTTGTGTCATTTGCACACAGTGGAAACAATGCACTGCAACGTGGAGTCAATGATGTGCCACATTGACATGCACTTACTAGCCTGTCAATGGCAGTTGCGACAGAACGACAGTGAGTAGTAATGTTTCATTTCACTCTGTGTGAATGGATGGGACTATATCAAATGCACAGGGTAAAGAATCCTGAATGAAATCATGTGGCATGACAGACAAGGCAGTTATGAATACAAAGGCAGCACAAGATCAAAATCAGAGGCTAGTGTTTCCTCAATGGTGTACAAACTCCTGCTGCCAGTCAAAATTCCACAAGGTCAGTGTTGGGAGAACAAGGTCTGTGGAAATGATCAGGGGTGTCACATTTGGCTGTAAACTTGCATTTTGCCCAAAGTGTCAGGACCAACACAGGAAGAAGTATGTGTGGCATGCCATGTCAGTGTAGGCCAGAAATGTGTAAATGTCAATACTGGATAACATTGTGACACCAACATTACAAAACACACAAATGCATCAGCAATACTGACAGTCTATGTACACAGATACAGGTTGTTTGACGGTTGCATTGACTGTTGTAACCAATGTGATGGCTCACCTGTTCCTTGGAGTAAGTAGGCATAATGTAAAGCACATATATACAGCAATGTGAAACTCACTAAGTCAAACACAATGCTGCCAAACACGTCATACACCGCCTTAAATTAAATTTCAACATAAGACAAGGCCTTCAGTGTACTCAGAATACCAATCTCAACATACATTTGCTGCAGCAACAATGCCAAAATCAACCAATAGACCTAGCCATAGAACTACACAATCCCCTTCAAGGTCAGAGTCATACACATACACGTGAAAAACCAATGTAATGTATCTAAATGTGGAGTACACAGCTCCTCGTAACAACATCAGTGTGTCCAACATAAAGGCGGCCCACGTTGCAGTACATGTGTGTGCATCAAAGTGCACCATGAAAACTTTTCTGGCAAAAAGCAATAGTTGAATGCAGACAATAAATAGCATAACAATGCATGTGACATGTTTGCTTGTACCTAATAGATGCATCAAAGTCAAAAATGGCAAAGTTAGTGAACTATGAAGCGGCTGTGCCACTGTTGTGTAGGCCACAAACCAAGTCTGTGGTTGAACATGGACATATGTATGTGGCAGTGTTAAACATGTTGGCAATGCCACAACCTTTCTAGGGATGAACAACTAGCCACATTTTTTATCAACATTGTCGCATCTCACATGTAGTGAGTGCACATAACATAGAGTGATCAGGACCAGTCTGAAATAAATCAGTAAGCTGATGTATACACATGAAAATCTGGATGTAGAAGTGTACAGTGTGTCAGGCCATGCTCATCATCTGCTATTACACAGAGAACTGGAACAGACATTTGTAAACCAATGGGCAATTGTATAAGTAAAGCATATTCTGAAATTCCATTAAAAATGTGTATGAGTCATTCAGTACACATGGCACACATGGACAGGAATGTAGCTGTAAAAGAGAGCAAAGGCATTGACTGTTGTAATTTCTTATTTAACTTTCAACTGACCAAGGATATGGTCTCCAACCATGGGTCATGCACCCAGCAGCGCATCCTAGACTAAGCTGGAACAACAGTACAACCAGGCACTGGTCAAGACCCTCAACATCATGGAGAGAAGCTTTGGTGTGCCGAAGTCCTGATTCAGATGCCTGGATATCTCAGGGGGGAGATTGCTGTACTCCCCCACTATGGTCTGTAAGATCATACCAGTTTGTGCCATTCTCCACAACATCTGTGTACACACTATGCAGAACTCTGCAAAGTGGCCCAAAAACTCTGTTGCTCTATTTGGAGTTCCATGGGCAGACAGAGTTCCCCATTGTGCCCGTTTGCATTGTAATTTACATAAAACGCAATGCAAAGTACAGCCTAAGGTTCAAAATTGCGTGCGAATGGCACATGCGTTTTGCATAGGTGCGAACATCTTGTTTTTCTTACTCTGTTCATGCTGTTGGGCCTAGTTTGAATCCTTCTATTATCTTTTAAATCCTCCACCTCCTTAATTAATCTACACATCATTTTTATTTATTGTATTAGTGTGTGTTTTTGTGTCTGTGTATTTATGTTTTTCTATATATGTGTTTATGTAACTTTTTGTATTTTTGTTTATTATTTTTCCCTTCACTTCCTTATTTCATTTCCTTCCTTCCTCCCTACTTTTCCTTCCTTGTTTCCCTGTTTCTTTTCGTTTTCTTTATCCCCCCCTAGGCCTGCACCATGGCAGAGCATGGTGGTGAGCAGGGGAGCGGTGGTACCATGCCCTCCCGAGCAGCCAGCCGCAGCAACGGGTACAACCCCGGGCTATCGTTTGCCACGTGGAGGTGGCAGCACTCATCTTTTATAACCATGCCACCTCCCCTCCATGCTTGCAGCAGGCGGCAGGCCTGGCAGTGGGTACCCCCTGCTGGAACGTCAACTGCATTGAGGAGGGTGCACCAATATGTGCGGAGCACCACCCAGCAGCTGATGCACCGCAGGGTAGATATCATCGACCCCAAGCAGGACCTGCTCAACCTGTTAGGTGTAGAAATTCCGTGGCTCGGTGAGTATTAAGTATATTATTGTGTTTGTGTTCTACAATGCTAACTTTTTTTCTGAATAGCATGCTCCTCACACTGAGAGGTAAGTTATGTTTAGTTTATGTTAAGGATATTATTATGTGATCAAGTTGGATCTAGGCAGGTGCCCTACACTATCTCATCATACTCAACGGTGCTCACTTTGTCTGATTGTGTAAGAAGCCATTGCAATGCAGACTCCTCTATCCTCCTGTCACCATGGTGAATTAGTGATATCAGTGAGTTAGCGTTCTCTGTGACTTTTATCTATGTACCTTGTACAGTCCCAAGCAATTTCACAGTGATGTGTAGTAGAACTACTAGTATGCATTGCAAAACAAGAGAGACTGAGTTGGTCCATCAAGGCGGTAGAGAAATGAGAATAGAATCAAAGATCATTTATTGCAATACATTAGTTTCAAATGCATAATTTGGTAAGGAAATTTGGAATAGGGATTTTAGGAGTATAGCCAACTCAAGGACAGTCTATCATACAAGTATGATAGGCGACCTGATTTATATCAGTACAATGTTTCTGCATTTTCCTGTTATAATTATTTTGTAGAGATTAACTCTATCACTAATAAAAAAAATGTATCTTCTTTAATTCTTACTTCAGCACCCAAGGGCAAGAAGAGGAGCACAGAGGTGGATCCCACAAGAGGTGGAGAGGAGGCGTCGACCAGCAGCGCCAATGCTGAGAGCTATGCTCATCCCGGTAAGTCCTATTGCTTATTATTATTTCCCTAACTTTTACCTCTGTCCACTATAATACTACTTTTAATTTTGCCTTGTTCATGTTTTTGATACTGTCTCCTTTCTTTTCCAACTTCCCTCTCCAATTTTTGTTTCATTCCTATTATCTCTGCATTATTTTTTTCTTTCATTGACCATTTTATTTCACCCCTTCATGGTGCTTCAATGATTCCAAGTCATCATCATCACAGGCTATAGCTCTGCCCTTCCATTACGAAAGGTTTTTGGCTGGCTTGACTACCAGGCTTTTCTAACATTGTGAACCAACAAAATCCCCAGAGTGATATTTTTGATAGAAGGTACTGCAGTGCTAACCGAACTGTAGTGACGTATTGAGGTTGCAATTTGAAGGGTACCTGCATCTAAAAACTGTATAATTTTTTTTCTAGCCACACTGACCATCAGTGGCACCGCTGCTGCAGGAAGAGATTGAGCAGGGGAAGAAGCAGCGGCAAGCGATGATAAGTCATTTGCTTATTTATTGACAATTTGGTGGATGGATGGGTGAAAGGATGATTGAAAGAAAGTGTCAATAGTGTATACTGAATGGATGGATAATGGTTTGTGAATTTTGGTGAAAGACTGGATGAAAGAAAGTAAAGCTTAAACCATGGTGGCTATGGGTAAATATAATAGGAAGGATGAAAGGATGACTGAATAATTGGTTGACTGAATAAACAAAGGAGCCCTTCTGGAGAGGGGCAGGCTGCACACCTCCTACGCTTACTTTGTTTTACAGTTGTCAAAACGATGGTTCAAACTGGGGGGTATTTTAATTTATGTTCAAATCCCTTGACTCACTGTATTTGTTTAGCGTAGCAGATATGTATCCCACTCATCACCATTCATCAACCTCCTCCTTGCCCATAGCATTTTGCCACCCATGAACAAATAAGTGCATTACGGTTCAATTTGTGACTGCAGTGTTGGCTGTGTAGTATGCTTCTGCTTTGATTAATGTGGCATTTACAGAGTTTTTAATGCATTGCAAACTGACCACCCAAAGGCCCAGATTTAAGAGGGCCTAGCGCCTCCTTGGGCCATATTAGCGTCATTTTATTTACGCCAATGTGACCAAACAAGGCCAAAATTTCCATGCCAGATTTACAAAGTGGCACAATGCATGCATTGCGCCACTTTGTAACCCCTTACACCACATTATGCCTGCGTCAGGCCCAAAGTGTGTTTCCCTTCGCCCACTCAGTCACCTCTTAGTACTTCACTCCTTTATTCTTTCGTACGTTTTTCCATCCCAGCCTACCAAGCAAATTGAAAAATCAATTCTTGCCATGTGCCACATTTTTATGGCCATGTCAAGTGTTTCCAAAATATATTTCATGGTTTCCCATGACATATTTATTTTATGCCGGTTCAGACTTTTTCCCTTTAAACTTTCGTCTATGTAGTAAAATACCAGGCAGTATTGAGGTAAGACAATACTTTATTACTGAAGCACAGCATATAGTAACTGTCTTATCTCCTCCAACTCCAGCTTCTCCTCCAGTAAGCAACGTTCCATTCCAACAACCCAAGCAGAGCCGAACAAAGAATCACACTTGAATCATCACACCCAAAGGGCCAACTATGAGCTCGAATGTGAGCCTGTTTATATATAGTAAGCCCACAACACATCCCCTTTCTTGAACAAAGTACAAACAACAACCTTGCATATTTTTCCGAACTTCTCCTACCCACATCAGACATGACCCCTTTGTTAGATAAAAAAGGAAAACAAACCAAAAATAAGATGATTAAAAAAAACTTAAATTTACGCTTCATTTACAATCCTGAATATAGTCCTCGAACCATTTAGGAGGTTTCCTTGCTTTCGTTCCCACCACCCTCTCATCTCCTGTAGGAAATGAAACATTTTCTTCAGATATGGGTTCTTCTCTTGCATTATCTGTTTCTCCCAGTGAAACTTGGCATTCAGAATAACTAGTTCCATCACAAAAACTTCTGAGCTAGTTTCTAAGTGAATGCTATTGGCATCGAATGCCAACCAATCAAATCCACTCTTGTCCTTTTCCTCATCCGTCCAACTACTACCATTACACAACAGCACACGTCTGAGATTCCATACTTTGCGACTGGATAAACTAGTAGTATTGTGCATCACTTCTACCACCTCTTCTGGTGCATGGAATTTACTATTTCCTTTAGATATAATCCCTGGTTTCTTAATGCAAACCCAGTCATCAACTTTAATGCTTACAGGTCTGGTACCATGTTTAGATTCATAATAAGCTTTGCTTTTCTGGTGTCTCTTTTCCATAGTGTCCCTAACCTTTTCCACTGACCAGGGTTCCATACACTCACCAAACAACCATCCAGGATTATATTTAGTGCTTGGATTCCTCCCCCTCCTAATTAGAAAAGGAGACAAATCCAGTAGCTTAATTTCTTGTAACTCTAAATGCCCATACCGCTTTCATTAATTGGACAACCCAATCCTTTTTATTGATACATGCAGCTCGAATAATGCCTTTATCAGTCAAATCTTTCAATCATGCCATTGCCACTTGGGTTATAAAGGGACGTAGTTTTCATTTTCACCCAATCTCATTAGTGCCTGAATGCATTGGATTGGAATTGCACACCATTATCACTCACAATGGCAGTTGGAGTCCCTCCAAACTAAACACCTTATCCTGAAATATCAACACAGCATTTGTGTCAGCAGACTGTACAACTTTAGCCACAGGCCATCTTGAAAAAAGATCCATGATCACTTTAATATATTGTTGTGAAGGTCCTACTAGCCCCATATTGTCAATAGCCATGGATTCCCATGGATTTTTTGGCAAATATCCCTTGCTCATTGGCAGCCTTAAGGGTATGTTTATGAGCACCTAGTGCCACTGGAGTGTCACATCTTTGGTACAGCCTAAGTGGCCCTCATGACAACTGTACATTGTTCCTAAGTTTGAGTGGTGGAACAACTCTTTCACCACTCAAGGTCACAACTTCATCAACAGAAAGTTAATTCTGTACTTCCCAAAATGGTTTGATCTTGTGTGATAAATCCTTCTTATAGGGCCATCTATTTTTATATATATTTACTCACTTATTGTAGTAATTTATCCTCATTACATTCTTGCTGCCAGTCTACTTTTTTTATAGCAGGTAACCCACTATCATGTATCAATGCCACATGACATTCATTCAACTTTTCATCCTCATATTCCTCCAACTGTATAGGCATCCTGGATGGGAAATCTGCTACTACATTATCCTTCCCAGGTTTGTAAATAATCTTGTAAATAAAATACTGCATACACATTAAAATTCTAGCTGTTCTAGCTGAAGCATTAACTGTACCCTCAGTAGTAAGTAATCTTACCAAACGTTTATGGTCACAATTAATTATTATAGGCTTACCCTACACAAATGCTCTGAAATGTGATAAACCCCATGCACAGGCCAAGGCTTCCTTCTCTATAGTAGGATATTTTTCTTCGGCTGGAGTCAAGGATCTAGAAGCAAAAGCTATCTCTTTTTCTTTGCTTCCACTATCATTCCCCATCTGCATAGCACCTAAACACTTGTTGCTGACATCAGTTGTGATGATGGTTTCAGCACTCGGGTCAAAACTATTTAAGTTACCCTTGTAATGCAGTCATTTATAATAGCAAAATCTCTCTCACATTTTTGAGATCACTCAAATTTGCTCAGTCGTTTTAAAGGTTGTCTTATATTGTAACATTTTCCTGCAAAGTTTGGTATGCATTTGACACAATATTCCGCTCATTTTCAGCAAATTTACATTTTGAGAATTCATGGTTAATTCTTTGCCTTCAAAAATGGACAAAGCCATTACTAGCTTTGCATCATGTTCCTTCTTATTTTTTCCCAAAATGACTATGTTGTCTTGAAAAAACATGGGCCCATATTTATACTTTTTGACGCTAAACTGCGCTAACGCAGTTTAGCGTCAAAAAATTTAGCGCCGTCTAACGCCATTCTGAAGCGCCATGCGGGCGCCGTATTTATGGAATGACGTTAGCCGGCGCTAGCAGACCGGCGCTGCCTGGTGTGCGTGGAAAAAAAACACGTAGACCAGGCAGCGCCGGCGTAGGGGGAAAATGGCGTTAGGGCGTCTTAAAATGGGGCAAGTCAGGTTGAGGCAAAAAAATCGCCTCAACCCGATTTGCGCCATTTTTTCGACGCCCAGACGCCATTTAAATGACTCCTGTCTTAGTAAAGACAGGAGTCATGCCCCCTTGCCCAATGGCCATGCCCAGGGGACTTATGTCCCCTGGGCATGGTCATTGGGCATAGTGGCATGTAGGGGGGCACAAATAAGGCCCCCCTATGCCACCAAAAGAAATTAAAAAAAATAAAAAATTATACTTACCTGAACTTACCTGAATGTCCCTGGGATGGGTCCCTCCATCCTTGGGTGTCCTCCTGGGGTGGGCAAGGGTGGCAGGGGGGGTCCCTGGGGGCATGGGAGGGCACCTGTGGGCTCATTTTGAGCCCACAGCCCCCTTAACGCCTACCCTGACCCAGGCGTTAAAAAGTGGCGCAAATGCGGGGTTTTTTGCCCCGCCCACTCCCGGGCGTGAATCACGCCCGGGAGTATAAATACGACGCATTTGCGTCGCCGTCATTTTTTTAGACGGGAACGCCTTCCTTGCATCTCATTAACGCAAGGAAGGCGTTCACGGAAAAAAATGACGCTATTTGCCCATACTTTGGCGCTAGACGCATCTAACGCCAAAGTATAAATATGGCGTTAGTTTTGCGCCGAATTTGCGTCGAAAAAAACGACGCTAATTCGGCGCAAACGGAGTATAAATACGGGCCCTGATGTTCTTTTCCTTAGCAAACAGATTAAACATAACTATCTAGAAAATGGCAGCTGCTGAACCTAAGCCGAATAGCACCCGTTTGAACTGGAAACACCCTTCAGAAGTAATAAAACCTGTGTTCTTCTTCGAATCAGAGAAACCTGATGATATGCAGACGACAGGTTGATGCTGGAGAACCAATGAACATCTTTAAGTAACAAGATCATTTCATAAATTTTTGTTAAGGCAAATTTTTCAATGATCATGTTGCTGTTTAGGTGGCGTAAATTGACACATAATCTAATCTTGCCATTACTGCACCAGCAACCACCACTGGAGATATTTATTCTGATGCCTCTATAGGTTCAATCACTCCAGAAGACACTAATTTCTGTAGTACCTTAGAAACATCCTCTCTAATTGCCATTGGTATGTTCCTAACCTTATGTACCTTGGGGCAAGCATTCTCCTTCAACCTAATATTATGGTTAAAACCAGTACATTTTCCCAGTTCTTTTTTAAATACTGTAGGATTTTAAAAAAAAAATAAAGCATTTCCTCTAGTTGTTCCCTCATCAACAATTAGAACTTGTTCCTTACTATTGGCATCCAAAAAAACATTTAAGTCAAGTCAAGTCACACAGGCTTTATTCGGTCTGATTAAACCATCAAAGCAATAACTTACAACAATAAAACCATGATTTGTACATAATAAATATATAATAACAAAGGTTTAAAAGTAATAATGAGGATAAAATAGGAGATCTGCGAATATACAAGAAGGTGTTGATATAAATCTTCATATATGTCTCCCATCCTATATATGAGGAGAAATCGTCAAATTTTTGCTACCTTTAACTGCCTCATAGATAATTTGAAAAAAATTAATTGAGTTTAAAACTATTGTATGAACAGTAATTAGATTAAATAAGTTAAGATCAGGATTCAATTAATAACAAATCACTATGATTTTTTAAAAAATGTGTACGTATATGCCATGCGGACGCAAGGAACTTGCTGACCGCACAAGTTAGGAAGGGGAGCAGTCTCTCAACATCAACCTTAGGGCATCTTTGCACGTTCTCAACCCCATATTCCTGAAAGCGGGACGGAGCCATTTCCGCCGGACAAGGCCATAGGCAGGACAAATAAACATAAAGTGCACTACAGTTTCTACAGAGCCGTTACAATTTGGGCATTGATCGGTTAGCGGAGTAGAGCACCATGAACTGGTAAAAGACTTCAGGGGGAGACATCCATACCTGAACCGAACATACAAACTTTTGCTTAGTTGATCGGTAATCAAATCTAAAAAGGGTTGAAAGTGGGGAAACCACTTGTAATCGAGAAATTGAGACGTCAACCTACCATATGAAGTGCATAACAGATAATTTTTCCTAACATGGGACCAGTAAACTGATTTTAAATGATCCTTGTGAACCCTCCTTAAATTATTTGGCTGGCTCCAAAAGTCACTAAGTCCCAGGGTGTGAAACCATTCCGAAATGTACTTAAACCAAGGGATAGAAAGTAAGTTTGGTCTATCCAATAAATCTTGCAAGGACTCCTTATATATAACTAATTCAGGGGTGGTCCAGATACGAACCCAAAAAGTTAGAGGCCTTAGGGCTATTACATCAGAAATGTGGGGGAACCCTAAGTCCAAAAACACTGGAACCAAGGGCGTAGTACGAGGATATGCCAAGAGCGATCTTACGAAGTTGTTTTCCCCCACAGATAACTTACTAGTTTTGAAGCAGCCCCAAACCTCTGCGCCATAAACCTCGGCACTCTGAGGCTTTGCTGGATAAATTTTAATAGCTGGGGAAACAACTTTCACAATATTAGACTTTTGGAAACGCAAAATTTCCCCTGATCTATATGCTAAAAGAGCTGAACTTTTTCCTACCTGGGCCTGCCAGTTCATGTCATTGCTGATTTTCACCCCTAGATAATCAATAGAGCATACCTTGCTCAGAGGAACCTCGTTATATAAGATGTTACATCGTTTGGTGCAACCAAGACCAAAGATCATAAGTTTAGTTTTACTAGAATTGAGCTCCAATCCATGGTCTGCACAGAACACACTGAACCTATCCAGGAGAACCTGAAGGCCCATGGGTGTTTTAGAGATCAAGAGGGAGTCATCAGCAAATAAAAGAATTGGAACTTTTAAGTTGTTCAATGAAGGGGCATAATTTTGACAATCAGTTAGAATTTGCACCACCTCGTTAATGAACAAGGAAAAAAGAGTGGGTGCCAGGACACAGCCCTGGCGTACCCCCCGCCTGATATTAATACGATCGGTAAGTTCCCCCTGACTACCCCATCTTACTCGAGCATAGGTGTTCTTGTGCAATCTTTGGATTAGGTGCACCAGATTCCTCGGGACACCATTTGTTTTTAGGACTTCCCACAATTTCTCTCTTGGAACGAGATCGAAAGCGGACTTTAGGTCATCAAAGACAACATACAAGTTTTGTTTGGCCAAAGTAACGTATTTACAGAGTAGCAGGAAGAATCTAAAAACTTGGTCCATAGTGCTAATTCTTGAACGGAAACCAGTCTGGAGGGGGGATAGGACCTGGTTGGCTTGGACCCAGTCCATAAGCCTGTCTAGGACTTGCTTAGAGAAAATCTTTTGTAGATTGTCAATGAGACTAATTGGGCGGTAATTTACGGGCAGTCCCACATCTCCTTTTTTATAGATAGGGATAATTTCGGCCCCAAACCACGAATCCGGAATAGGGCCACCTGCTGCGATGGTATTCGATAATGTATTAATATACCACGCCCAAATAGCGGGTTCTGACTTGAACAGGTCCCCCGGTATTTTGTCAGGACCAGGAGCCTTAGCGGATTTCAGAGAACTAATAGCTGCTGTGGTTTCAGCAATTGTTAAAACAATGTCCTCCGTAGATCCTTCAATGAGAGGTCTGCGTTCAACGCCCCTATGGTGCTCATGGTCCTGCTGGATGGATTAACGCGTAGATCTTGGAGAAATGAGCCACCGATCTTTCGGGCTGGATATGGAGATTTAAAGTGACATTACCCTCTCTATGCCTGTTGGTCAGCAACCTCCAAAAAGAGCCCTCGTCTCGATTTTTGACTGCCTCCAGCAGCTTCTGCCAGATCTCAAATTCGCTAGATCCAGGGCCTTGGTGTAACTAGATCTAGCGGCCCTGATCTCCTCCTGTGAGTGCTTGTGGAGGGCCAATTTGAGATTGAGCCTCGCAAGGTCACAATCTTTGTTGAACCATTCTCTAGATCGGAAGGTATCGAGAGTATACCTAAAAGTGGTTTCTTTATAGAAAAAGTTCTGTAGGATGTTTGTCAATTCGACGTGGATTTTCAAGATTGGAATACTATCGACCTCTTGCTCATCGAAACCGGAGAACAACTGTAGAAAGGAAGAATAAATTTGCTTGATCAGGAATTAGATGTAACTTTTGGCCAACTGACGCGAGTTTGCCTAAGGTTCAGGCAAGGAATCGGAACATCAGTGGTCTCTAGATGTTGGGTTCTCCCAAAAGCTTTATTGAATAAAGTAAGACATAGGGGTGGTGGTCGCTATCATAGCGGGGTTCCACCTTCATATCCAGAATATTTGCCAGAGCCTCATGTCGACCAAAAAATTATCAATAATGCTGGAAGAACACCCACGCTTAAAAGTGGGGGCACAATTTGGATCAGATGTAGTGCGACCATTACATTCTCTGAGTCCAAAACGTAAACAAAGGGAGGCCGTCTGCGTGGCAACGCAAGAACTGATGCTAAGAGTATCATCCTTCGTTTGGGGAATACCCCAAGATTCATCTTCTTCAGTTGTCAAATTGCCTATAAGATTCTTGAATACGAAGGAACAGTTTATATCGCCCCCTATCACCAGATGATTAGATGGATGCAAAAGTTCCATATACTCAGCTAGCTGAGTAAGTACCCTAGATTCCATGCTGCGGGGGACGGACCTTGCATGCACATTGACCATAATTACTATAAAACCAGGCTGAAATTAAGTCTAACACCCAATAAATCTAACGAGTTAAGGGATAGTGCAGAACGGTCGCACTGCAATTTCTTATTCACTAAAATCATGAGCCCACCCATAGGTCTACCAAAGCCTCCAGAGGCAGGTTGAGCTGTGACAAAATATGTTGTAAACCCCTCAACATATATTATCTCTTCCGCCCAGGTTTCCTGAAAAAGACATAAATCTTGCCTATTGATAAGGTTGACCCATCCGGGATCTCCCATCTTTTTCTCTATTCCAGCCACATTCCAAGACATAGGCCCTCATTCTGACCTTGGCGGTCGGCGGAGAGGCGGCGGTCGGACCGCGAACAGACCGGCGGTCAAAAAAATGGCATTCTGACCGCGGCGGTCACCGCCGCGATCGACCGCCACTTCCCCACTCCGACAGCCACGGCGGTCATGACCGACGGGCTGGAGTCTGCGCACTCCGGTCCGGCGGTCGACCCAAGACCGCCAACGGTATCATGACCCTGCTTACCGCCGCGGTTTCTGGCGGTCGGGAACCGCCATGCGAACCATGGCGGTAGGCACTATCGGGGCTAGGGAATTCCTTCCCTGGCACTGATAGGGGTCTCCCCCACCCCCCACTGCCCCCCCGAGTCCTCCCCCCACACCCTCCTCCCCCCTGCCACCCCCCAGAGGTGGTACGAACCCCCTCCCCACCCCCACCCCGACATGCACATACACGCACCCCGACATGCACACATACACACCCCCTACACACACACATACACAACGGGGACACATACCCGCACACATACATGCCGACATGCGCACCCGCCGAACTACACACATTGCCCATAGGCACAGCAGCACTCCCCGCATGCACGCACTCACACACCCCTTCTACACACGCACACCCCCATGCACGCACACATCACACAACACCCCCCCCACCCCCTCCCCTCACGGACGATCAACTTACCTTGTGCGTTGGTCCTCCGGGAGGCGACAGGAGCCATGGGGAGGTGACCGCCAACAGAAGACCGCCAACAGAAGACCGCCACACAGAAATGTGGGTCGTAATTCTGTGGGCGGTGTTCTGCTGGCGTGGCGGTGGAGGTTGACCAGTCTCCACCTTCCCGCCGACCGCCAGTGTGGCTGCTGGCGGTTTTCCGGCGGAACGCTCCCAGCGGACAGAATGCGCACAGCAGCATACCGCCGTGGTCGGCGGTCTTCACCGCGGCGGTAATTCGGCGGTCTTGCGAAAAGACCGCCAAGGTCAGAATGACCCCCATAATGTTAAGTTCAGAAAGCACAAATGTGGGCCTAGCTCTCAGGGGTACGGTGAAATTCAAAGCCCTTGGTCGTTTGCCTCTGTGGGGCGTAGCAACTGCAATGGGGAACACTGAGGGAGGAACAGCATTTAGTCAGTCTAAATCAGGTAACCGGGGGGAACGGATCTCGGTCAAAACTGGTCGATTACTCTTGAGTGGACCCTGGACCCCTCCCAAAAGGACGTTAGATGGCCTATCAATCCTTTGTGTCTCACCTCCCCGGAGAATACATAGAGAGGCCAATTCCGATGTCTCTACCAGATTTCAGATAACTGGTCCGTGAATTGAAAGCCATAAGATTATCGACCATGGAGGTATCGAAAAGAAGAACTGAAATGTAATCAAAATCTGAGTCCGGTTGGGCATGTCTGCGTACCTCCCGAATATCAGAACGGATTACAGACAGACATTTCCTCTATATGCGAATCCAATAAATAACTTTATTAATGAGAGATTCGTGAGACTCACCGTGACCAACAGACAACCTGGGGACCCCTGTCATGTAGATGTAAGCATCCTTTCTACTCTGGTCATATCTCCCCTTTGTATCAGTTGCCCGAGTTAGTCTAGGTTGACCTTGACGTGAGACTCTGAGTGGATTTACAGGCACCTGTGAACCCTTACTGTCCTTGGCTTCCTTGGACAAGGGGTTTATACAGGGAAGACGCTGATCATTATTTTTTGAGGCAGGATTAAGCATACGGCTGGTATCAGTGGGGTTGTCGATGGGAAAGAATAGACAGCTCCCCTTTTTATTCGTTGCCATGCTTATGGATTTCGCCCCCAACTTTAGGCATTTGGGGTAAGAAGTAAAGTTATCCCCAGTGTCTAATGTTGCTAACGCGTTGGACCCTCCGGTCAGCTCAGGGATGTGGACATTCATACTAGGCAATTTACAATTACAAATTACCTTCTGATCAGATAGTCCAGAAATTTTGCCCAAAATTACCATTACCAAGGATTTTAAGTCATCCAGCTTCTGGGAAACAATTTCCAGTTCAAGTGGTCTTTTACATTGGATCGGCCAGTCCAATTCCTCTGTATCAGGTTCCGCTGGAATTAAAGGTGGCGAGCAACCTAGGCTCTCACTAGAAGTAGATAGGGGTTGAAATCTGTTTGAACAGGGAATATCACTAGGAATGACAGTCTTGGAGCCTGAATGCAGAGAGTCCCTAGATTGGGTACATTCTACAACTTCAGCGTTCGAAGTATGCCTCTTTGGTGGCGAGAGAATTGCAGCCTTGGATATGGGAGGCAAATGGAAGTCCACTTTCACAGACAAATGAGGTGCCCGCAGTTTTTTATTAAATAGATCTGGATTCTTCCTATGGGTCAAAGTGGCAGGAATGGTGGGGGCGGTGATAGATGGGCTCCTCAATATTGCCTCTACTTCCTCAAATAAGGAGTCAATAGTTTGAAATTGATTCCTAATGGGCTTAGGAGGGTCGTCTGCTTTCCTACAAGCTCGCTTCTTGTGTTTTTTAGCACCAGAATGTGGCGCAGGAACATCATTTGCCTTCCGCTTCCCCATTATTGGTTGCGTGGTATCCAGAGCCAAAAACTAGGGCCCCCAAACAAAAATTAAAGAGGGACGGCCCGGCCCGGCCTCAGTCGGTCGCTGACGGGCGAAGGACGGGCCTGCCCTTGGCCCGGGCTTCGCAGCGGCGTTGCGCGGTGCGCTTTGTAGCGCCCACGAGTGTCCCCAAGTGTACAAAAGCACGGGGTGCCTGGTACTTGGAGTCCCACCAGGCTCTGGCAGCGGCGTTGCGCAGTGCGCTTTATAGCGCCCGCGAGTGTCCCCAAGTGTAGGGAAAGCACGGAGTGCCTGGGACTTGGAGTCCCAAAAGGCACTAGCAGAGGCAGCGGCATTGCGCGGTGCGCTTTGTAGCGCCCGTGAGTGTCCCCAAGTGTAGGGAAAGCACGGGGTGCCTGGGACTTGGAGTCCCACCAGGCACTAGCTGAGGCAGCGGCGTTGCGCGGTGCGCTTTGTAGCACCCGCGAGTGTCCCCAAGTGTAGGGAAAGCACGGGGGTGCCTGGGACTTGGAGTCCCACCAGGCACTAGCAGAGGCAGCGGCGTTGCGCGGTGCGCTTTGTAGCGCCCGCGAGTGTCCCCAAGTGTAGGGAAAGCACGGGGGTGCCTGGGACTTGGAGTCCCACCAGGCACTAGCAGAGGCAGCCATTTAAGTCCTTTTAGTCACACCACCCCATCATGGAAGGTGCTCTTTTTGCTACATAAATCTTTCCTTGTGACGTTCTGTGTTTGAACAATAAAGTAAGCCATCGAAACCCCAGCATGTCAACATTTTCTCCTCCAAAACTCTCTGGGCTTACATCTAAATCAAGCAAGAATTCACCAATCTTTCCCACAACCTTTTCTCTCCAGACTTTCTCATTAATTATGGTGTAGGGAGAACCTGAATCTGTGCACATAGTAATCACTACCCCACCAATTTTCATCCAACACCGGTTTACCTTTACACACTGTGTCACTAATATTCAATATCAATTTTCCCTCTACATCTTTCACAATCTTAAGCTTATCATCCTCTGAATCCAGATATGATTTGCTATGTTGAATGTTTTTATGTACACACTTAACACATTTTTTCCTACATACGTTTGCATACTGATCCTTGATATTGCAGTTTTTACATTTTTGATTGAGTGCTGGACACTTTTTACTGAAAGCAAGATGATCTCTGCTGTCAAACCTATAACACTTGCCTTTAGCAGCTCTTTCCCTTTACTTTTGTTCTTGAACTGTAAGTTACTATTTTGAGTACTATGGCCCTCATTCTGACCCTGGCGGTCGGCGGAGAGACGGCGGTCGGACCGCGAACAGACCGGCGGTATTAAAAATGGCATTCTGACCGCGGCGGTCCCCGCCGCGACCGACCGCTACTTCTCCACTCCGACCGCCGCGGCGGTCATGACCGCGGGGCTGGAGTTTGCGCACTCCGGCCCGGCGGTCGTCCCAAGACCGCCAAGGGTATTATGACCCTGCCTACCGCCGCGGTTTCTTGCGGGCGGGAACCGCCGTGCGAACCATGGCGGTAAGCACTATCGGGGCCAGGGAATTCCTTCCCTGGCACTGATAGGGGTCTCCCCCACCCCCCACTACCCACCCGAGTCCTCCCCCCACACCCTCCACCCCCCTGCCACCCCCCAGAGGTGGTACGAACCCCCTCCCCACCCCCACCCCGACATGCACATACATGTACCGCGACATGCACACACCCCCAACATGCACATATACACACCCCCTACACACACATACACAACGGGGACACATACCCGCACACATACATGCCGACATGCGCACCTGCCGAACAGCACACATTACCCATAGACACAGCAGCACCCCCCGCCCGCATACACGCACTCACACACCCCCTCTACACACTCACACGCACACCCCCATGCACGCCCACATCACACAACACCCCCCCACCCCCTCCCCTCACGGACGATCAACTTACCTTGTGCGTTGGTCCTCCGGGAGGCGACGGGAGCCATAGGGACGTGACCGCCAACAGAAGACCGCCAACAGAAGACCGCCACACAGAAATGTGGGTCGTAATTCTGTGGGCGGTGTTCTGCTGGCGTGGCGGTGGAGGTTGACCAGTCTCCACTTTCCCGCCGACCGCCAGTGTGGCTGCTGGCGGTTTTCCGGCGGAACGCTCCCAGCGGTCAGAATGCGCACAGCGGCACACCGCCGCGGTCGGCGGTCTTCACCGCGGCGGTAACTCAGCGGTCTTGCGAAAAGACCGCCAAGGTCAGAATGAGGGCCTATAACTTTTACTTTTTACCACCCTGTTCACTGAAACAGCTTCTTTCTCATTCTGTTTCAAAGCAACCACACTTTTCTCCAAAATGTTAGCCTTTCTTACTATCGCTAGTATAGTATCTAATGGGGAATCACCATTCAACCACAATCTTTCTTGTATTGCTTAATTACAAGCATGCATCACAACCTGATCCCTTATCAAATCACCTCACAACATGCCAAATTTACAGTCACTTGCATGTTTCTGTAGATCAGCAACATATTCATCCACAGCTTCTATTTTGTACTGTTTACTTTTAAAAAACGTATACCTACTGATGCCTTTAGGTGCAAAATGTTTGTCCAACTCATCAAATAGCATCTCATAAACATTGACATCCCCCACCACAGATGTCTTAGTTATACGAGAAAATATTTTTAACCCCATTGGACTGAGTGACTGCAGAAGGATCCTTTTCTTCTGTTGATCAGGCATTTCTCCCGTAACATCAATAATGTCAGTATAATTAATGAAGTATTTTTTCCATTCTGACCATCTTAAAGGGGGCTCAATACCTGAGGAGCAAAATGGCTGCGAAGCAGTAATGTTGAAGCTTTGAGCACATATTGTAATAATTGAAGTAGTACTGTGAATAAAAAAAATTGATGAGTTCAGTCAATAATAAGGTTTGCACTGTCCTCTCTTCACCATCAAATAATATAGATATTCTTTAATGGTCTAGTTCAGTGTATCCACTGTCTAATCTCCGCCATTGATACCACATTTACTTCAAAGGGTAACTGTGTACCCAATATCATATAAAATAATAAATCCTCTCATTGTACACCATGTGTGCGCTAATCAAGGTGTACACCTCACTGCTGTAGAATTCCAATTGTGCTGTAGAGAAAATTCCAATTACTTATGCCCTTGAATGAGGTGTGTGCATCACCTCTGTGATAATACAGAAACTCTGCAAGGGAGTGTGCATAAATTAGGTGTGCACATCACTGACCGCTGGATAATATGCAGTAGATCAAGCAATAAAAGAGAATCTACTGTTTTGAAATTCATTTGTATAAACACTGCATTGTTTTCCAGCAGCTAAGTAGGTTGTAGCCAACAACCAAACACACGGTGTGCGTCTCACTGTGTCTTCCCACACATACAGCACTTGTGGTTGCCAAGCAACGCTCGTCAACGCACTTCAGCACACTGCTCGTTCCACTCCACTCTGACTCCAGTGCGGCATGTGGTCAGGCTCGAGATGCCTAAAGTGCGAGAAGTAGCATACAGCTCAATATATATATATATTTATATATATATCTATATCTCCTCAAGTCAGAAACGATCATTCACACAACAAATAATCCCACCTGGTTGAATTGGTAGCTCCTCAGCTCCTATCCATGTCCAAGATTAATCACTAGCACATGTATAAAAACCAACTGCACCACTGTCAGGGAGGACACCAAGGAAAATCCAGTACGCAAAGGGTCCGGCTATGCTTCAGTTTCCCTCGTCACCAATTTGTAGTAAAATACCAGGCAGTATTAAGGTAAGACAATACTTTCTTATGAGTCGATGATCAGTGACACCCCTCTATTCTATAGCAAATGCTCTACCTACCCGCATAATCCCTCTGCCTTACCCTGCTGCAGAGTGAGTCAAGGTTCCTTTCTCAGAAAGAATGTATGGTGGTGGCCGATGCCAGTGAGTAAAGTAGGACTAGTAAGTGCCCGATTTGATTTCAAGTTTGGTATACGGGATACTCTATGATGAACATGCCAAATACAATCTATATAGTCCATTCCTTTTCATGGACGTCAAATCACCAAAATGCCAGGGGTAGCAGAAATTACATCACACACCATTTCATCTTTACTTTCACTCACACACACATGCTTGCACAAAAATACATTCATTCATATATACGCTCGCTTTACATAAGGACACTCATCCACAAGCATGCACACAGCATACACTTAAAAGTGTTTTTTACTTACCCCAGCTCCCAAAGAGGGTCATATTCCAGATAACTGTACTCCATTTTCTGTTACACTAATAGTGAATAACATACTATTCACGATTAATCGTAGTAAAAAACTGACTAAAAACAAGGAAGTGGAGCCCCAAGCAACGTCCATATGGACAAGCAGTCCCTATGTTCCTGTCACGGTGTCTTTTTCTCAGGATCTGCACGCTGCTGAACAAGAAGGTCCACCTCCCGGCGTCATCGACTCAGTAAGCTTTAATAGCACAGAGTTATGATGAAGCCAGGTGGGGGAAAGGGAATTAAGGTAGGGAACAGCTGGGAGAGAGATCTGAAAAGGAAAAGGTTAGAACAAGCATGCATATACTCATTAATGACAATCTAATTCACCATTAGAACCCTTGCGTACATGCATCTCCATAATACCAGATTGATAGTCTTTGTGCTTGGGCAATAGACCCTTCTGTAAATCACAGCACCAGAATGAACTGAGACCTCAGAGTCCAAGAAGACTAGAGTTTTAGACCATGGACACTCTTGTAAATATCAATCATAGAACCACTTATGCACTGATAAAACTCTAAACATTAGATCTCAGTTTAGAAGACTCGTAAAACACTTAAAGAGGTATTTTCAAACAATATAAAGCATCTTAATATGTATCTCACATATCATGCATCCTAAAACAATGAAACTGTGATTTCTTTATCTTTGAAACCCTTTTTGGATAAATGTTCTCCTGTACATGAAAAGCGCTTTAAGTATGGAGCCAAGGGCGCTTTACTTTCTGTAAACTGAAGTGCTTTCAAATATTGTGACCAAAGCGCCTTTTTCTCCTCTAGACCTGAAGCGCTATGCCAATGCGCGTTTATTCCTTTTGATTGAAGCGCTAAGTAAATGCGCGTTATTATTGTGAACTGAAGCGCTTGATCAATAGCGCATTTGCTGCCGTGAACTGAAGCGCTTTACTGAGCGTGTTTGCTGCTGTGAACTGAAGCGCTTTATGGAGTGTGTTTGCTGCCGTGAACTGAAGCGATTTACTGAGCACGTTGTCTGCCTTGAACTGAAACGCTTTAGTGAGCACGTGTGCTGCCTTGAACTGAAGCGCTTTACTGAGAGCATTGGCTGCCGTGAACTGAAGCGCTTTACGGAGCGTGTTTGCTGGCGTGAACTGAAGCACTTTACTGAGCGCGTTGGCTGCCGTGAACTGAAGCGCTTTACTGAAGTGGCCTGAAACGCTATGCTTGTTAGGCTAGGGGAATGCTGAAAGTTAGGAAGAATCAACTCCCTTCTGACTTGGGCTATTCACGACCTTACCGTCCACGAGTACGACTTACTCATGTCTGAATTCCCAAACGGAATAACAGGAACCTTTGAGTTTCTGCCAAGCCGCCTTTGAAGAAATTCTGCTTTGCTCCAGAGGAAGGCCCCTTGAGGTCTGACTGCATTGAAGTCTTCAAAATAGTGAGCCATGAGGTTGGGTGCGGCTGGGCTTTATAGGCCAGCCACACCCCAAGATGGCTGCTTCCTCTAAAAACATGGGAAATGTAGTCCCTTCATAGAATAGCACTGATAAGTGCATCTTGACCACCAATGGCCTGAACCTGCAGCTATGTGAGCTTTACCACTGGGCAAACAACGCTGCTGGCAATTCTTGGAACAAGCGGGGATGACCAGTGGTGCGCATAACACACCGCAAATCCGCGCAGCGGACCTTCAGGTGGAACCTGGACCGTGCGCAGCCTTGATCCTGACATTACACCCCTCTCCCAAGCGCGGTGCAGGGCCTGGTTTTTCAGGATGAAGGAGATGAAATCACCGCACCAAATGTGGTGCATGGACATTTTTTGCAGGTTCCCAAGAGTCATTTTCCAGTCCATATCCTTTCCAGGACAACAGGTACCAAAGAGAAGACCCCCGATTTTTGGAGTTTAAGATAGCTCGCACTTCATATTCCCAGTGCCCTTGACTAAGAGAGGAGCAGGTTGTGTGTCACTTGAGGGCGAAGCTAGTTTAAGAAGTGAAGTGTGAAATACTGGGTGGATTTTCAAAGACGATGGTAACTTCAGTTTATATGTTACTGGATTCACTTGTCGTAAAACTTCATAGGGCCCTATGAATTTTGGATAGAACATATTTTTATTTTTGAATACAAAGTTTTTTGTGGACAACCAAACTCTATCTTTGTCTGTATATTGAGGACCAGGCTGGTGTTTTTTGTCATATTATATTTTATATTTTTCTTAGCTTCATGGAGATTTGTTTGCAGTTTTGAATGTACCTTTTTCATATGCGTTAGCATGTCCATAACTGCCGGAGTGGTTTGTGTTGAAGCCGGTAATGTGACTGGCAAAATATGTGGATGGCGACCATATAACCCATAGAAAGGTGTTGAGTTTATTGCGGAATGAGGAGAGTTATTATAAGCCAATTCAGCTAGCCACAAAAGATCCAACCAGATTTTTGGAGATTTTGTTGCATAACAGCGTAAGTATTGTTCCAGAGTTTGGTTTATTCTTTCTGTTTGACCATCCGTTTGTGGATGATAACTAGTAGACAAGGTTGAATCAATTCGTAAAGCCTTGCACCATTGTTGCCAAAAGCGTGCAGAAAATGGTGTTCCTCTGTCAGAGAGGATGAATCTTGGAAGTCCATGAAGGCGAACAATGTTTTCTAGGATAATAGTTGCTAAGGTGTCAGAGGTTGGGAGCCCTTTACAAGCGATGAAATGAGCATATTTAGTAAGGCTGTCCACTACCACTAAAATGGTTGTAAATTGTTTAATTGCGGAAGACCAGTATTGAAGTCCATTGAAATATGTTCCCATGGACGATTGGGAACAGGTAGAGGTATTAGTAGACCTTTAGGTTTGCTTTGTTCGCTTTTGCATTTTGCCCATACCTCACATGATTGTAACATTTGCTTAAGATCATGAACGAATATAGGCCACCAAAAATACCTTTTCATGAGTTCTATTGTTTTTTGAGGACCTGGATGACCTGCCAGAGGATGACTATGTAACCAATGAAAAGCTGTTTCTCTTAACTCCTCAGAAGGCAGGAAAACTCGAGATTCATGTAGCGGTAAACCTTGTTGAATGGACCTTTTGGTGTCTTGTTGTAACCACTCTTGCCACCTGGTGATATCAAATTTGTTACGAATAAGATCAAAGAATTTCCCAGCTGCTATTAAACACAGTACCTTTGAAGGCGTTATAATAGGCATGGGTTTTTGTTCAATATGAGTAATCGAAGAATCTTGCCTAGACAAAGCATCTGCCTTTCGATTATCAACTCCTGGTCTAAAGGTCACTATTAAATCAAATTCTGTGAAGAATAGCGTCCATTTCAATTGTCTGGGAGTCAATAGTCTGGCAGAACTCATAAATTGTAAATTTCTATGATCAGAATATACAGTTATGGTGTGTTTTTCTCCTAACAGATAATGTCTCCATTCCTTAAAAGCATTGCAAATTGCTAATAATTCTTTTTCAGCTATGGTGTAGTTCTGTTCCGCTTCATTCAATTTCCTTGATGCATAAGCGACGGGGTGCAACTGTCCCGATTCTCTATGACGTTGAGATAAGATGGCTCCCACAGCAACATCGGATGCATCAGCTTCCACTATGAATGGTTCCTCCACATTGGGGTGAGCGAGGATGGGAGCTGTAGTAAAGGCCTTTTGTTAATTCTTGAAATGCTTCCTCAGTTTCTTGGGGCCAGTTGAAAATGGCCCTTTTTTTCTCAGCAGTTTATAGATTTGTGCCATCTTTTGGGAGAAATGATGGATGAAACGTTGATAGAAATTTGAAAAGGCCAAAAAGCATTGAAAATCACATACTGATTTTGGTGCGGGCCATTCTGATACTGCTTGAATCTTTCTTTCAGTCATTTGTATGCCATTTGGTGTTAAGATGACTCCTAGAAATTCAAATTCTTTGGAATGAAATTCACATTTACTTAATTTACAGAATAGATTGTGTTTTTGCAGGGTTTTTAATACCTTTTTCACATGTTCTTCATGTATTTCCTCTGAGTCTGAATAAATCAATATATCGTCTATATAAATGATAACAAAGATGTCTAAATACTCTCTCAGGACATCATTTAGGAAGTATTGAAAGGCTGCTGGAGCATTACATAGACCAAACGGCATCACTAGATACTCGAAGAGGCCAGAACGATTTTTGAAAGCCGTTTGCCACTCATCTCCCTCTCGAATTCAAACTAAGTGATAAGCACCTCGTAAGTCAAGTTTGGTATAGATAACGGTGGATTTTACTTGGTCTAACAAGACTGCAATAAGAGGCAGTGGATATTTGTTTTTGACTGTGATTTTATTGATTGCTCTAAAGTCAATACAAGGCCTCAAATCACCATTAGCTTTGGGTACGAAGAATAGGGGAGTAGCTGATGGAGATCGTGATGGCCAAATTAACTTGTTGGCCAAACATTGATCAAGGTATTCTCTTAGGACTTGATTTTCTTTCTCAGATAAAGCATAGATTCTACAATTTGGTATATTAGCGCCAGGTACTAAGTCAATCTGACAATCATACGGTCTGTGAGGTGGTAAGGAACTTGCTTTCTTCTCAATGAAAATGTCAGAATATTCTGAGTATTGGGATGGCAGATCAACTTCCTTTTCGGCTGCAGTAGCAATGTTGAAACACTTCTTCTTGGTTTCTCTTCATTTGAAAACATTTTTTTGCACAGGAGGGAGAAGAAAAACTTAAAACCTGGTTGCGCCAGTCTATGCATGGATTATGTAACATTAACCACAGCATTCCAAGGATAAAACCATACAGGGGTGCCTGTATTATACCGAAACAAATGATTTCACAATGGTACTGGTTTTCATTATCTTTACAAATCATTTGGATTCGTGAAGTTTGCTTAGTAACTGGGCCTCCTGCCAATTCGCTACCATCGACTGCATAAACAACTTCGGGAATCTTTTTCCTGACACAGGGTATCTGTAAGTCTAGTGCAGTCTGTTGATCCACAAAATTTCCTGTTGCCCCTGAATCAATTAGAACTTGTAATTTATGTATTTTTCCTTGCACAGTCATTTGTACTAGAATTCGAAAATGTTTAACATAACGGTTTGTGCATGTGCACACTGAAGGGATTGTAAATTTGCCCAAGAGGTCCCCTTCATTTTTTCTTGGGCATTTTAGTTTTCCTGTGAGTCATCCAAAGCAATAGCTATCTTTTTCTTTGTTTCGAAAGTTGGGTCCATTTTACCTTTGAGTTTCTTTTGACATTCCGTTATAAAATAACCCTTTTTTCCGCAATATAAACACTGACCATTTCTTCGTCGTTTGACCATTTCCTTTTTGGTCAATGATGGGCGGACTGTTCTGATATCCATTGGTTCAATCATTGAATCTGAGGACGCTTGAAGATGTTTGGGCCTTTCTAGACGCCAATTGTTTTTTTTCCCATTATTCCTTACTCCTTTTCTTTCAGAGAGTCTATGATCTAACCGTAGAGTTAGATTAATCAAATCAGAGCAAGTTTCTGGTTGTGCTTCAATTTGGGCCAATACATCTTTTAGTTCGTCTTTTAACCCCTGATAAAATACTGTTGACCTTTTTTCCTCAGGCCAAGCAGTTTCCACAACTAGCCGGTTGAAATGGGACAAATACATTATCAAATCTTTATTTCCTTGTCGCAAGTCTAGCAACTCTTTGTCTGCAGACATAGTTATAGCGCGCCTATCAAATACTTTTTCAAATTCTTCCACAAAACGGCACCAATTATACAACAAAGGAATGTCTACTCAAACTAAATGCACAGCCCAAATAGCTGCATCACCACTCAGATACAATATCAGAAATGCAATTCTAGATTATGCGTCCGGAAAAGCACTGAGACAACATGTAAAATGTAACTCCACCTGTGCGAGAAAAATGTGAACCTTATTAGGGTCGCCTGAAAACCTTTCTGGTGCAGCAAAAGGAATCTGTGGTGGAACGTTCACAGCTATATTAGTAGGTGTGGCAACCATAGGGTGAGTAGTAGAATCAGAACCATCCACCTTACTCTGTAACTGAGTTACTTTGCTAACCAAATTAGCTGTGACATTTTTTGAGTCTGTAAACTCTTTTTGCATCTGAGCTACCACTTGCGTAAGGGTGTCTAAGGTGGCCATTCTTGGGCAGCTAACGTACAGACCAAGAGGAAAGTATTGAATTGTGGGCTCACTATTCTGTCACAGTGTCTTTTTCTCGGGATCTGCACGCTGCTGAACAAGAAGGCCCACCTCCCAGCGTCATCGACTCAGAAAGCTTTAATAGCACAGAGTCATGATGCAGCCAGGCGGGGGGAAGGGAATTAATGTAGGGAACAGCTGGGAGAGAGATTTGAAAAGGAGAAGGTTAGAACAAGCATGCATATACTCATTAACGACAATCTAATGCACCATTAGAGCTTTTGAGTACATGCATCTCCATAATACCAGATTGATATTCTTTGTGCTTGGGCAATAGCCCCTTCTGTAAATCACAACACCAGAATGAACTGAGACCTCAGAGTCCCAAGAAGACCAGAGTTTTAGACCATGGAGACACTAGTAAATATCAATCATAGAACCACTTATGCATTGATAAAACTCTAAACATTAGATCTCAGTTTAGAAGACTCGTAAAACACCTAAAGAGGTCTTTTCAAACAATGTAAAGCATCTTAATATGTATCTCACATATCATGCATCCTAAAACAATGAAACTGTGATTTCTTTATCTTTGAAACTCTTTTTGGATAAATGTTCTCCTGTACATGAAAAGCGCTTTAAGTATGGAGCCAAGGGCGCTTTACTTTCTGTAAACTGAAGTGCTTTCAAATATTGTGACCAAAGCGCCTTTTTCTCCTTTGGACCTGAAGCGCTATGCCAATGCGCGTTTATTCCTTTTGATTAAAGCGCTAAGTCAATGCACGTTATTATTGTGAACTGAAGCGCTTTATTGTTAGCGCGTTTGCTGCCGTGAACTGAAGCGCTTTACAGATCGCGTTTGCTGCCGTGAACTGAAGCGCTTTACTGAGTGCGTTTGCTGCTGTGAACTGAAGCGCTTTACGGAGCGTGTTTGCTGCCGCGAACAGAAGAGCTTTTCTGAGCGCGTTTGCTGCCGTGATCTGAAGCACTTTACGGAGTGCGTTTGCTGCCGTGAACTGAAGCGCTTTACTGAGCGCGTTTGCTGCCGTGAACTGAAGCGCTTTACGGACCGCGTTTGCTGCCGTGAACTGAAGCGCTTTACTGAGCGTGTTGGCTGACGTGAACTGAAGCGCTTTACTGAAGTGGCCTAACACGCCATGCTCGTTAGACTAGGGGAATGCTGAAAGTGAGGAAGAATCAACTCCCTTCTGACTTGGGCTCTTCACGACCTTACCGTCCACAAGTATGATCTACTCATGTCTGAATTCCCAAATGGAATAACAAAAAACTTTGAGTTTCTGCCAAGCTGCCTTGGAAGAAATTCTGCTTTGCTCCAGAGGAAGGTCCCTTGAGGTCTGACTGCATCGAAGTCTTCAAAATAGTGAGCCATGAGGTTGGGTGTGGCTGGGCTTTATAGGCCAGCCACACCCCAAGATGGCTGCTGCCTCTAAAAACATGGGAAATGTAGTCCCTTCATAGTAAAGCACTGATAAGTGCATCTTGACCACCAATGGCCTGAACCTGCAGCTATGTGAGCTTTACCACAGGGCAAATGACGCTGCTGGACATTCTTGGAATAAGCGGGGATAACCAGTGGTGCGCATAACTCACCGCAAATCCGCACAGGGGACCTTCGGGTCGAACCTGGACTGCGCGCAACCTTGATACTGACAGTTCCTGACACTGATTTTGCCACTTTTGAGGCCAGGGGTTGCAAAGGCAGTGCCAGGGGTCGCAAAGGGCAAGTTGGGGGTCACAGCTGCAACCCTTAAATGAGTGCAGTGCATCATTTTCGCCACTGTCTACTTATGGCAGACTGAATAATATATAAGCATTTTATACGTGATGTGGGTCACGTATCTTATTTATTATTCATCTGTCTCTTTGGGGTCAGGGTAGAAACTAAGGGAAAGGCATTTGGCGAAGAGAAGGCCATTTGAATTAAAGATAGATAATTGTCAACTATAGCTACTCCAGTTGCAGAGAGCAGCAAAGTACGTGAAATGATGGCTGGCATGCCTCCATTAATTTGGCACTACAACTTGAACTCCATAGTGCATAATGCTTTACTCATGAAAGTGTCTGTTTAGCTACTAGAAAAGCCTTTAAAAGAAAAAAATGAAATCACTGCTTTACAGTCTGCTGTTATTCTGCCTTAATACTTTTCTACCAGACAGTCAGTACTTTTTATGTGAGCAATGTGTGGGTAAACAAATAAAATTGGCCCTTCTTATCATAATCGCATCAAATTCCAATGTTGATAGGGGACCAGCAATGTACTACTACTATGCCACCCAATACCTACTTTTGACTAAGTGTTTGCTCAGAGAATTGTTTATAATTTGTCTTTTTTATTTTTGTTTTTCTTGATACAGCTACTCCTGCGGGTCGACCAGCACCACCCACCAGGCAGGAGATAGCATCCCATCTGTGGCGGCAGAAGCTGGAGATACCACCGGCTGGTGGTCCTGGAAGAGAGGGAAATAGCTGCCTCTGACTAAGGGCCCAGTCCAGCAGCATGCCAGCCTCATCCTCCCGGCCACTACATCCCCAGCAGTGCCACCAGCTGTCAGGGTCCCTGACTGTACATGCTGTTGCCCCGTCCTGCTCTGACAAGGCATTACTTACCTTTATTGTGCAGTGGATGAATGGTATGGAGATACAGCTCACCAAGATTGAGCAGAGCCTGAACCAGCTATTCACCCAAATATACAGTGCCGTCTTCTGAGCCCTTTTTCATTTTTTTGGGTGGGAGGGACTTGTGGGGGAGCGGTTGGGGAGGGAGTTGGGACCTGGTTTCACTTTGGACTTTTGTTTTGCTATTTGACTGGGGGGGATGTGGCTGGAAAGGGTGGGTTTACTATTTGGTAAAAAAAAAAGGGGATTATTTATTTTACTTGAAAAATCTGCTAAAAAAAGTGTATGTCATTTACTTATACCCTTTCTCTACTGCCCTTTGCAACTGTATTGATCACTAGGGGATGATTGCCATTGCCTATTTTACCTACAACATCTTCTTCAGGACAAGGGAATTACTAACTAAACAAGTTCACGTCAATCCATAGTTTATCTGAATAAATTAAGCGAGGGAGTTCTCTTACTGCAGGTGGCCTCTTAAGGAGGTGATAGTAATAGTAGCAGGCTAGCGAGCTAATAGGGAAGACAGAAGGTGCCTCTTCCACCTATGCAAACTCCAACTGCAGGATTAATCAAAGTGTTACCCATCACTGTCAACTAGATTGAAAGAAAACAGAGAGTTGCTGGGTCGTATTATAACATAACTTTAGGAAAACAGAGACCAGACTACCACAATGACAGTATTTGACACATAACAAAGAAGACCTGGTATGATAATAAAAACTAGCAATATCAACTTCTTCTGAGCAATGGTGGGGAACTAGTTTTTAAAAGCTAAACTTAGGAAATGAAATCACGGAGTCAGGAGAAGTGGGCTCAGAGTCATGAGTGGTTGAACAAGGTTGAGTGTTTATGCAACACACAACACAAGGCCTTAATGATGATGTTGATGGGGCCGGTGTGGAATATTGCTCTGGTAATAGAAGGTCATGCAGTGAGAGTTGTCACTTTCACCACGTTCTCCCCAGCAAGTGTGTGATCCATTTATATTGTAAAATGAACCTGGGGGAAGAAAGTTAGGGGCTCGACAAATGGATGGGAAAGAAGATTTGGGGAAAGGTGTGTCACGATCTCCACGATGCTTCTCAACTTTGACTGAAGGGTTTGAAAGAGCACCCGGTCTTCTGCTGGTTCTGGATAGACCACGATAGGGGCAACTTTTTCTAGTAGCCACGATGCTGCTTGACAGGAAAACGCCAAAGCAGACCGAACCCTTCAGAAGAAGTGCCAGAGGAAAAAACGCAAAAAATGGGAAAAACCTCAAATACAGGAACTCCTGAAAAAGAGGAAAAAACAGGAATGAAAACTGGAAAAAAGAGGAAAAATGTACAACCAGAGGAACAGGAACTGGAAAACAAACGACGAACAGGAACGAAGATCACCACCAAGAGGAAGTGTTTGCAACGCAAGGCAGATCAGGACTGAGTGACTTATATACTCGAAAACAGGGAGTGACAACACAGGAAAAGGAAACAACACCATCTTGGATTGGGAAAAGGCCCATAGAAGAGAATGGGAGAAAAGTAGCAGTATAAGAGAAAAAGGGCATGCTGGGTAAAAGGAACAGAAGAAGACAACATGGAAACCTGCAAGAAGACAGCATGGAAACCTGCAAGAAGACAGCATGGAGACCAGAAAGAAGAGCACAGTAAAACAGAAGAAAAGAAGAAAAAGAAAAAGGAAAGGAGTCCACCACCAACAGAAAATAAAAAATATTACAAAGACAGGTAAGGACGACACGACCGGGAGCATGAAAAATGCTTCCTGGAACGCGTCGCAAGATCTGGGCAAAATTTCAGAGGTCTGCGCTCCAATAATCGGAGTCGCGGTTCGACCGTGGTTGTAGACAGAGACGCCACTGTTAAGCACCGCATCACAAGGTGTGACAAAGACAAACACTACACAAATGAAACCACAACAATATTTATCGAGTCACTGAGCAGCCCACCATCATGAATCTGTTGTGGAAGGAAACGATGATGGGATAAGTATGACACAGTTCAGTTAGATGTATTGTAAATAGTCCTTCTGCCCCAGAGAGACCTAAGATAGTATATATCTAAATGTTATGTCTTCTAGTTTTGAAAAAAAACTAATTTTAAAGGATTGGAGTTAACCCAACCAGTCCTAAAAAATAATGAGTCATTACAAGTTTGGCGGTCTCTTGGGAAGACCGCCGAAGTGGCGGCCACCAAAAGACCGCCATGATGGTGGTAATCTGACTGCCGTTTTAAGAGTTACATTGTGAAGTCCGCTAAAAAACAGCCACTTTTTCAAAACAACCATACCACTGGAGGACGGACAAGAGGCAGTTCCACCACCAACACTGCCATCCTGACAAAAATCTTTCCATAATATTACGATCCACAAATCACAACAGATGTTCTTCCATTGCTGAAAACCATTGGCGGAGTGAACCACGGCGGTCTCAACTCGCATCACACTGGACACAACACCACATTGGATAGTATGAATACTCCACACCTGACACACATCCACACACTTGACACACCTACACACTCCACTATATAAAACACCCTTACACAACCCACAATCCTTTGCAAACAAAACGCCACACACAGCCACAAAGGAGCAATAACCAACAGAGATTTCCGAAAACAACTTCTGGCACCTATACACATTTCATCATGCATACATTACACACCTGCACAACACACAATTAATTTTTACACCCAACATACAACAACCGTCACACACTCACATCACAGCACCAACACCACATCACTTACATTTTTTCAGCCTCTTTCCTTTAACATTACCTCACCGTCTTTACCCCCACTACCATGTCCCCACAAAACACCCAAGTTTCACTGATGATGAGTTGAGGGTTACGGTGGATGAAATTGTCAGGGTAGAGCCACACCTGTTTGGAGCACAGGTCCAGCAAACATCAATAGCCAGGAAAATGGAGCAGTAGCAAAGAATAGTCAACAGGGTCAATGCTGCAGGAACCTATCCACACACAAGTGAGGACATCAGAAAGAGGTGTAATGACCTCTGGGGGAAAGTACGTTTCATGGTATCCAGACACCAGCTGGCAGAATTAAAGACTGGAGGTGGTCCCCTACCTCCTCCCCCTACTTTCACATCTTGGGAGGAGAAGGTCTTGGACATACTGCATTCTGAGGGCCTGACAGGAATACCTGTGGAAGTGGAGTCTGATGAGTCCCAACAACATTTATGTCACCCAATTATTTCGTCCTGCAAGCTCCCAACACCACCTTACCCCACCTCAATTAACAAACCACCCACCACCCCTCAGTCCAAATGTCCTAATACCCCTTCCTGGCATGCCACAGGTCCACTAAACTCATCTGGCACCACAGCCCTTGGGAATAGCATGTGGAAAGTGATAACACTACAACTCCCAGAAGGCAATATCCCACCATTATGAAATCCTAAACAGTGCGCCAAAAGTGAGTTGTCATGCATGTGAAACTAACTACCAATCTAATCCATCATGAATGTCCAAATGTGAAACAGTTTATGTCAATGACAGCAATTCAAAGGCCCACTCCTACTATCATTACAGGCAATGTCTATTGCTTACTCTCATAATGTGTCCCTACTCTGACACTATTGTGCAGTGTCTAGCTTTTTTTGTGTCATGTATCATGCCAGACACTTCACTAGGTAACAAAGGTGAACACCCATGTCAATAGACTACATAAGATAGTATCAGCAGTCTAATGACTACCAACATAGTTTAACATCTGTAAGCATGGTGTATAGTATTGAAATTACAGGGTTTCATGTTGTATTAAGTAAGATTTTTCAGCATTTCATTGTCATTTCTTGGGATCATGTTAAGGTACTATGTGCTTCTCACACAACACCACTAATACTCTAAATGATACATCATTTCTATCACTTACTGCAACTCCTTCTTCCACTTCTCCCACAGGCAACCTTGCCATTGCCACCATGGAGAGCTTACCAGAGACTGCAACTACTCCTCTGGATGAAGGCCCCAGTGAGAACAACACCCCTGGATGTGTGGACACTGAGGACAAAGCAGCCCATCAGGGACAACTGGTCAGTCAACAACTGTCAGCCTCACCCTGCCCACAGCGACTCCTCGCAGCCCTGCTGCATCATCACGGGCAACCATTCACCCCCAAACCTGTGTCCCAAGGATTGTTTCCTCCATTGTGTGCCCCCCAGCACAGGTACCTGAGTCTCACCCTGTCACCCCTGACAATGATGGCTCTGCCACCACTGGGAGTGTGCACACTGTGCCAGGGCACAGGCACGTGGGGGTAGGGTGCGTGGTAGGGGGTGGTGTGGGCCAAAGGATGGGGGCTCCAAGGGACCATATTGACCAGGAAACCATCTCCCAAGTCTTGGGAGTCTACCACAATTCCCACAGCATGATGGGCAAGGTAGTCACCATGATGGGAGAAATCCAACAGTTATGATGGACAACCACCAGGAAGTTATGCAGCAGTGGAAGGCACAAAATGCCATCCTGGCTTCCATTGATGGGGTACTGAGGGACATTAACACTACCCTGAGTAGGTCTGTCACACAACATCATGCCTCTTCCACTAGAGATGACTCTTCAGGCCCTTCAACATTTGCGACTGCTAGCAGAATGGAGGCCCTGCCGGGGGAGGACATGCCTCAGACACCCCACCCTCTGTAGCAGAAGATCCCATTCTCCCCCCTCAAATGTGGACGTCCACGCAGCCATCCAGGAGGTTAGATGCCAAGACTAAACCACTGCTCGGAAGTAAACCTCTCCTGACTGGTTCCCCTCGTGTGCCACAGATACACCCTGTTGACTGTTCTGAAACCAAACTCCATTTTCCTGTGGTGCAAGGACACTGGACTTGTGTTTCCTAATGGTGTAGCAGCTATCCTGATGATTTCAGCAGCCATGACTGAACCCTTCATTGTTTGCTTTGTGATTTTTTTTGGTTACTATTCACACATATTGTTGTGCACTCCTCAATAAATAACACTTTAACACAGGTCCTTTATAAGTGTCGTTAATCAACAATGTAAAACTGTCATGTATGCCAACTATAGTATCAATATGTCCCTCTATATTGTACAACCTTTGTAAAGGACATCACACGTGTACTCTATCACCAGGAGACTCATTATTATTATTTGGGATTGTAACATAGACAGAAGCCAATACAGCTGTATTCTACATCGCCACACATTTTTCATAGATTTGCAAACAGCAAATAGAATAGCGCTGCTAGTAACTCATGATTGTCAGCTTAGGTGTTATATACTACTAACCAACAGGATAGAAAAGTTAGGGACATGTCAGTCTTCCTACAAGCCAGGTGTCAGGAATCCCCAAGGTACCTCCTGCGTTATCTGTCAGCATCCCCAAGGATTAGTGTTAAATCATATCTCTGTTCTTGGTTAAACCTTCATGTTTCTAATTAAACATAATGTGCTGTGTTACACGATTGGTTTTATCAATGTTTGTTTTACCAATGCTTGTTTGCTAATGTGTGCAGGTGTAGACGTGCTTCTAATTGGGCTTGGTGACTCATCTCAACTGCTTTCCTGATTGACTATAAATAGCAGAGTGAAGCATGTCTCCCTTCTTGGCTTTGTTTTGCTTCCTGACCTCAGCATCTGACTTGGCAGTCCAGCCCCTGCTGTCATCCTCGTATTCAGGACTTTTGAGGCAATTCTTTTCTTTGTTCCTGTACCAGCTGACACCAGGCATTCCTCCAGCACACCGGAAAAGACTGCAGCTAAGAGACTACTATTTTCCTGGGAGTTTGTTCTTTGAGCACCGCGCTTTTCAAGATCAGCTGGTGTATTTCAGACCTCGTATTTTGGCAGAGTGCTTATCTTGAAGAGACAAATGCATTTCTGAACATTCTACATTATTATTGTAGTTACTGGACTAAGGGCCAGATGCAGGAAACGGATAGCGACTCGCAAACGGCAAAAATTGCTGTTTGCGACTCGCTAATCGCGTTTCCCTATGCAGAAATGCATATTGCGAGTCGCTACCGACTCGCAATATGCATTTCAGAATCGCAAATAGGAAGGGGTGTTCCCTTCCTATTTGCGATTCGGAGTGGTATGCAATACCATTTGCGACCGCATATGCGGTCGCAAATGGTGTCGCAGTTACCATCCACTTCAAGTGGATGGTAACCCACTCGCAAATTGGAAGGGGTCCCCATGGGACCCCTTCCACTTTGTGAATGGACCCACAAATATTTTTTCAGGGTAGGTAGTGGTCCAAGGGACCACTACCTGCCCTGAAAAAAAACGAAACTAAAGGTTTCGGATTTTTGTTTAAGTGCAGCTCGTTTTCCTTTATGGAAAACGGGCTACACTTAAAAAAAAAAAAACTGCTTTATTTAAAAGCAGTCACGAACATGGAGGTCTGCTGACTACAGCAGGCCTCCATGTTTGCGAGTGCCTAGACTCGCTATGGGGCCGCAATTTGCGACCCACCTCATGAATATTAATGAGGTGGGTCATTGCGATCACATAGCAAGTCGCAGACGGTGTCTGAGACACCATTCTGCATTGGAAATTGCGACTTGCAATTTGCGAGTCGCTCCGACTCGCAAATTGCAAGTCGCAGTTCCCAACTTTGCTACATCTGGCCCTTAATGTGCTTCAGGAAATCTGCTTGAGCTCAAGTACTACAAAAAGTGACAGTGCAATTTTAAAAGAGCATTTACGTGACTTTTCTTTCTCTAATAGCATAACTCTTGGATTTAAATTGTGTCATTCATGCCTGTGTTTCAGGTTTGAGGAATTTGCTTTTTGAAGGGTTTTTCACACACAGAGTGAAACCAAACCAAACTGTGCCACCCTAACTGTTTGAACCCAGAGTGGAAATTTGTATTTCTTGGATTGTTTTTGTTCCTTTTAGTTTATCCCTATGGATGCAGGAAAGTTATATGTGATATAATTAATGCCCTTGCTTGTCTTTCTTGTGCATGATAAGTGCAACCACATTTCTAATTGTAGTGTGCAACAGTGAATCTCTGTGAAGCCAACCCTAGTGTCGCAGGACTTATTGTTATGGTACTCAGTTTGGGTTTTTGGTAATACAGTGTTAGTAATTGTGACAACAGTTATTATTATCCAAGAAAAGTGCTGGAGCATCCCGGTGTTCTTCTACCGCTCCTGTGCCGATATCAGAAAGAGAGTTTCAGTTTCAAGGAAGTTGAGTGCACTAACTCTACTATCACTCTGTAAACAACTACCTGCCCTCCGAAGATACAGAGTGCCTGGCTAGACCGGAAAGACGTGACAGTGTTTTGTCTCTTTCTTTTCCACGCCCCCTTTCCTTTTGGGACACCTGCCGGGGTTTCTGTGTCCACCAGGAAGTGCAGAGAGGTGTTCCAGGAGGTCAGGGGGCATACCATCGCCCCTGCAGACATCCTGCTTTTCAGGTGAGTGGCCCCGTCTCGACACCAGGAGGCATACAGATTGGTCCTTTGTAACCGATGGAAAGCCTTATCACATACCCATATCTTAGATTCCTTATAATCATACCCCACGAGACAGACACAGATCAGTACAATGTCCCCAGTACAGGGACCTTTCACTTACATTGGTCACATACATGTAGGCTTGCCACTCACCTGTCAGTCCGCAGAGACATGCACATTGTTCTGCAAATTAGGAACACACTGACAGCTATGTTACTGGTAGGTCACATACAACATAAACCATTATGATAGAGGATCTGGTCCAACATTATCACATGTGTCAGACACATATGGACACATGCTTGACACCATTTGACCAGTACAAAACATTTCTTCTTGGTGGGAAAACACATTTCCACCACAGTGTCCTTACATTCTGGCCATATTAGTTACACTCCACATACTCATTCCAATTAGTACCTGGTTTCATCCTTGCCCACTTCTCATGTCTGCCTGCAGTTCCCATCTGACTCTGACAGTGTCTGTGACTTGCCAATCATGAAGAGCCAAACAGAAACTCAACAAATCTGTGATTGACAGAGATGAGTGATAGGACATAGCTGTAAACATACATAAATTCTGACAAGTCATTTTCACAAGTGTGACTTTGCATGTGCAGTAACAGTTCAGGACACTGTATACCTCTCTGTCCTGTACGCAATACCAAATTACAACCTGCATGCACAACTGACTCATTGGCACAGGAGCTACCTATGGCCTCATGGATGACAGTAAATAGGAAGTGACATGCCAGCCATCGATTCTAGGTTACAAAATGAAATCTCACCACTAAAAAGACATCACAGACTTTGAGTCAGTTGAAGTACTGATTGATGAGATCTGCCCTGGAGTCCCCAGATTCGTCTTCATCTGGCTCATCATCAATTGGCAAATCTGCATTTCCACCCACAGGTTGTGCTGCCTCCCCCTCATCTGGTATTAATGGTATCTGACGTCTAGCTGGCATGGTTGTTGAGCATGAAGCAGGCAACAATTGTTTGACATATCTTGTTGGGTGAGTATAGGAGGGCTCCTCCCGATATATCCATGCAGCAAAATCTTGCCATCAGGAGCCCTGAATCCACTCAACGACATGCCTTGTCCTTCTGTGGGCCTCATTGTTGCGGACTTCCCCTGACGTGGTTGGGTACCTCACTGGTGTCAACAACCAAGGATGGTTTAGATAACATGAGTCCCCTGTAAGGAATAGGTATAACAACACAAACATACAGCTCGGACATGCACATTTGTGATAGCAAGAGAGAAACTTAGCAAACACACAAGTCAAATGTGACTTACCAACAAGTCAGGCCCTCTCTGTGTATAACCGTGTCATCAGCAGTGGGATATTGCTGTTGCGCATGATGAAGGAATCATGGGCTGATCCTGGATATTTCGCACAGACTTGAGAAATGTACTCGTTTGCCAAACACACCACTTTGACGTTGATGGATTGGCAGTGTTTCCTGTTCCTGTATACCTCTTCTTTGACACTGAGGTGAACCAAGGCAATATGGGTGCCATCTATGGCTCCAACCACATGTGGAATGTGTCCCATAGCATAAAGCTCTGCCTTCACATAGGTCAAATGTGCACGTCGGGGAAACCTGATGTAGCTGTCCAGGTGTTTAAACAATACACACAATACAGCCTTCAAAACTAGACTGAACATGGGCTGAAACATCCCTGCAGTTAGGGCTTCTTTATTCTGAAAGGACCCAGTGGCCAGGAAGTGTAGCACTGACATGATTTGAATGATGGGAGGTATGCTATTGGGACTGCGAATGGCAGGCATCAGATATGGCTCCAACTGATCACAAAGGTCCATGATTGTCTGCCTATTCAGTCGATATATCTGTATAATATGTCTGTCCTCCATGGTGTGCAGGTTTACTAGTGGGCGGTAGACTGGAGGTTGTCTTCCTCTCCTCATTCAAGGGCAACTATGTAGAAAAACAAATAGATTTTAGGTGACTTTTACAATGTACACATTATGAATATGTTCATATACAAGTCAGACATATCCGCTGTCGATGTGAGAGTCAACATATGACACTTGAAGTACAGCATCTTGCTGTGCATCCTATGACACTCCCCTTGGTTCACATTCCCTGAATCCTCTAATGTGTACCTATACATGCATACTTTCTGTGACTGTAAGTGTTTGATAGTCCAACTTAGTGTACATGTAAAACATATTTGTTGCACTTATGCTACATTACAGGCGCACATAGGATGTTGAGAATAGGTGTACCTTTCCATTTCCACCATTCCCTCTGTCCCATAGCTTTTGCTACCCACATGCACAATTAGACTACTAAACATGAAGAAAGCACTCACTGATATTTCACACAATATAGGGAATCGTTAATAATGCAGATTCCCATACTTTTCCATACATATAATTGCATCAAAATGGTAGCTGCCTGACCTACTGTAATGGACATGAGGTAGTGACCTCACTCCGCCGGTGCCACGGGGGAGACAGGATCCACATCTTCATCTTCTAAATCCTCCCTGGTGGTGGCAGACCCATCTGGGACCACCCCAGCACCATCTAAGTCTGCCACCCCCTCACTATGACCGCCCTCCCTGTCGCTCCCCACCCATTTGGCTGTACCGTCTCACTCAAGAGGGTGGGCTTCTCCTTTGCCACAGGCACCTCTAACCCTGCCCCTGTCAGCCCTGCTGCCCTCAGTGGGGAGGATATTGGTTTCCTGAGGTCCATCTCTGTGGGTCAGTCGACCATTATGAATGCCATCCAGGTAATAGTACCTCAGATCCAACAGAATAATGCATTCCTGGAGGGCATTCACGGTGCACTGGCTGATCTACAGAGATCCTTTCAGACTCTGGCCTCCACACGGATGGCAGCCTGCCACCCTTCATCTCCTGTTCCACCTCCTCCTTCCTCTTCCCAATCCCAAACCCCTCTTCTCTGACCCAGCCAAAGCACAAAGACAGGCATGCATCCACCTCAAAATCCAAGGGTAGCTCAGACAAACACAAGCACCACAAGACACACCACCCACATGCACATAAGCAATATTCAGATGCACGCACAGCAACAGTCACAACCTCCCTGACACCCCAACAGCCCCAGCATCACTGACAGCACACCTGACACACCTGCAGACACTACACCAACATTCACTGATCCAGCCACCACACCAATCCTACCCACAGACTGCACCACAGCAGACCCTCAGACATCCACCCCAGTCATCATACCTGCAGACACCACAAACACTGGCACACCTACATCGAGGACATCTACCATACCTGCAGGCACCACCCCAACAGTCACCCAGCCACCACGGCATCCCCCAGTACTTCCACCTCCACCCCATCCCAAGACACATGAACACCCATACTCACCCACCCAACAGACACCCACCACCCACAAATATACCTTGTACAAACATGCACCAATTACATCTACAACACCTCAGACAACCACTCCCTCTCCTTCCACACCCAAACCCTTTTGCTATGACCGTCCCCGTGTGTCTCAGATTTTCCTTTCATAGTATGCCTTTTTCTTTAATCATCTCCCATCCCGTGATACCCCTAGACATTCTATGTCCCTCCTCAAGTCCAGCCCTACCACCTCCAAGATCTCCCCTGCCCTACCTGCAAGTACCCATGACCCCCCCCTGCCAAGACTTCTACTCCTCCTAAGAAGACCCAACCCTCCCCTAAACCTAAGATGAACCCAAGAACCCCCTCTCAAACCATATCCTAAAGGCCCCCCTCCAAAACCTAAACCCGGACCCCCCCTCTGCCACCCACCTCTTAACCCCTGAGATGCCTGTCATCCCCATAAATGCCCCTACATGTGGAGGTTACATTACAGTCAGGAGTCAAGTTTGAAGCACACATATGGGCACTGTGTATATTGGCACTGTTATTTATCCGCTTCTATGCCTTGGACGAGATGATCTCGTCCAAGGCTACAGTTCCCCTGTGCCTTGGACGAGATCATCTCGTCCTAGGCACAGGGGAACTTGGGGGAGTGCTAGCGCGCCCCCCGTGCACCCCCCTCCTCCCCCCAGGCGGGGATTGAAGGGGAAGACCTTCCCCTTCCACCCCTGCCCCCCCCCCACGGCAATCCGATGAAGTCAGTGCGCGCACAGCACGCTGACGTCATCTAGTGTTGCCGGGCGCGCTGGAAGCCATTTGCTTCAAGCGCGTCTTCGGGAAAGGACCTACAAGGTGAGTCCTTTCTGTTTTTGGGGGGGCGGGGGGTGGTGAAAACAGACACGGGGGGAAAGGAAAGGGTTTTTCCTTTCCCCCTGTGCCTGTTTTCACAAGATTCCTGCTCCTCGATCGCGGGCAGGGCACGCGATCGTGGAGCAGGAATCTCCACTAGGACACCAGGGATTTGTTTCTTTGTTTATTTTGGGGGCGACCCCTTGGGCAATTGTTTTTAGTATTTCGCCCCCCCCCCCCCTGGGGGCAGATCCGCCGATTTTTCGGCAGATCTTCCCCCAGGGGGGGGCGAAAACCACGAGACACCAGGGATGATGTTTTTTATGTGTATTTTGGGGGCGACCCCTTGGGCAATTGTTTTTAGTATTTCGCCCCCCCCTGGGGGCAGATCCGCCGATTTTTCAGCAGATCTGCCCCCAGGGGGGGGCGAAAACCACTAGACACCAGGGATGATGTTTTTTATGAGTATTTTGGGGGCGAACCCTTGGGCAAGGGTGGCCCCCCCCCGGGCAATTTTTTTTTGTATTTCGCCCCCCCCTGGGGGCAGATCCGCCGATTTTTCGGCGGATCTGCCCCCAGGGGGGAGCGAAAACCACTAGACACCAGGGATGTTATTTTTTATGTGTATTTTGGGGGCCACCCCTTGGGCAAGGGTGGCCCCCCCCGGGGGCAATTTTTTTTTGTATTTCGCCCCCCCTGGGGGCAGATCTGCCGATCTTTTGTTGGATCTGCCCCCGGGGGGGGCAAAAACCACTAGACACCAGGGATTTTATTATTTGTGTGTATTTTGGGGGCCACCCCTTGGGCAAGGGTGGCCCCCCCCGGGGGCAATTTTTTTTTGTATTTCGCCCCCCCTGGGGGCAGATCTGCCGATCTTTTGTTGGATCTGCCCCCGGGGGGGGCAAAAACCACTAGACACCAGGGATTTTATTATTTGTGTGTATTTTGGGGGCGACCCCTTTTAATTTTTTTTTGTATTTCGCCCCCCCCCTGGGGGCAGATCCGCCGATTTTTCGGCGGATCTGCCCCCAGGGGGGGCAAAAACCACTAGACACCAGGGATTTTATTTTTGGTGTGTATTTTGGGGGCGACCCCTTGGGCAAGGGTCGCCCCCCCCCAGAGGGCAATTTTTTTTTGTATTTCGCCCCCCCCTGGGGGCAGATCCACCGATTTTTCGGCGGATCTGCCCCCAGGGGGGGTGAAAACCACTAGACACCAGGGATTTATTTTTATTGTAAAGTTTTTTTGGGGGGCGACCCCTTGGGCAAGGGGCGCCCCACTGGGGGGCTATTTTTTTAGTATTTCACCCCCCCCCCGGGGGCAGATTGCCAATTTTTGGGCTGATCTGCCGCCGGGGGGGGGGGCAAATCCACTAGACACCAGGGATTTTGTTTTTATTGTTTATTTTGGGGGCAACCCCTTGGGCAAGGGTCGCTCCCCTGGGGAGCTATTTTTTTTTTCTGTTTCGGCCCCCCCGATGGCAGACCAGCCATTTTTTGGACGATCTGGCCCCCGGGGGGGTGGAAGCACACTAGGCGCCAGGGATTGTGTGGTGTGTGTGTGTGTGTGGTGTGTGTTTGGGGGCACCCCTTGGGCAACGGTCGCCACCCTAAGATGGGGAAAATTCGTATTGGCCATGTCTGCCCCTAATTTTGTAGGCCCATCTGCCCCCAAGGAGGGCAGAAACCACCAATACGACAGGGATTTTTTTGTTTTGTTTTGTGTTGTGCTGGGGGTGCCCAGGGGGGAAGGGTCGCCCCCTAAAAGGGGGCACAGAGGTGTTGCCCATTTCTGCCCCCCTTGGGCAATTTTTTTACGCCCATCTACCCCCGAGGGGGGCAGGATCCACTTAGGTACCAGGGACAACTTCTAAGTTCTTGGTGGTGTCTTGGTGGTGGGGTGTTTGTCAACAGGCAAAGTATTTGTATTTGTGATTATAACAATTTATTTCTTCTTTTTCTTCTAGTTCAACGCTTTTGCTTCCTTTTCTGTGGATCTTTGCGGTTTTGGCAGTAGTTGTCCTGTGGTTTGCATAGTTGCATGTTTTAGGTAAGTGAAAGCAATTTACTCTAAAGGAGTATTGTTGACATGCATGAATGACATGTTTGTAGGTGGTGTACTAAATGCAGTATTGTGTGTTTGACAATGTCCTTAGATTTGAGCACAGTGATGTTTGTGTTGTCATATGTCTAATTTGCTTTTTTCTTTTTTCTTTTTAGTGGGATATCATTGGTGATTGCTGTGTCTGTGCAGAGTAGTTGCTTGGTGAGTAGCTATTTCAGGCAACTGAGTGGTATAGTTTTTTGTAGTACATAACTCTTTGTGATAAAGCTACACTTTGTTTATTACTTATTTTAGTGCTAGTTGTTGTTGGCAATCCATTTGTTGTTAGGATCATGGCTAGCCGCAAAGTGACCGCTCAGCAGGTTATTCGCATGCTCTTTGAGTCGTCTTCAGACCATGATTACGACACTGACTCTGCATCTGAGGCAGAAGAGGAAGCAGGAGATTCTGGAAGTGAGTTTTCTGTCCGAGAGTATTCTTCTGATGAGGAAGCTACTCTCAGTGCAGATGAAGGGCCTGTGTTAGAGGAGGACATTGATGTGCCAAGAGTGCAGCAGCCTGGGGCTGAAGGGTTTCCCATTGGAAGACCTGACACCTGGATTGCCCCAAACATGGAGCAGCCACAGTTACCTGCATTTACTGGTCTCCCAGGGTGTAGAGTTAATACGGAAAACTTTCTGCCTGTCCATTTCTTTCACTTGTTTATGGACGATGTATTTTTGGAAGAGATTGTGGAGCAGACAAATGTGTATGCAGAACAATATTTGCGGGACAACGCTGCCAGACTTAAGCCTCAGTCTAGAGCTACTCACTGGGTTCCCACATATCTGGAAGAGATGAAAAGGTTTTTAGGTTTGTCTTTTTTGATGGGGTTGATCAGGAAGCCGTCACTGGCTTCTTATTGGTCTACTAGTCCCTTGATGGCAACTGCTATATTCCCTGCAACTATGACACGTAATCGGTATTTGCTTCTTCTTCGTATGCTGCATTTTGTAGACAATGCTTTAGCCTTGCCACGAGATCACCCTGATTGTGACCGCCTTTTTAATATTAGGCCTGTCCTTGATCATTTTGTGGATCGGTTTTCAGAGGTCTATGTTCCAGGCAAAGAGATAAGTGTGGACGAGTCTTTGGTCCTTTTCAAGGGGCGTTTAGTTTTTAAGCAGTACATTCCTAGTAAGAGGGCACGGTATGGGATTAAATTGTATCTGCTGTCAGAAAGCAGTACAGGATATGTGTATAATTTCCGGGTCTACACTGGTAGGGATTCCAGTATTGACCCTCCTGGTTGTCCGGCCACTTTTGGAGTTAGCGAAAAAATTGTGTGGGAACTTGCTAGACGGCCGTTTAACAAAGGTCACCATTTGTACGTAGATAATTTCTACACTGGAGTGCAGTTGTTCAAGGAGTTGTTTAGGGTGGACACTGTTGCTTGTGGCACAATCCGTTCTAACCGGAAAGGCTATCCAAGGGAGCTTGTCTGTAAAAAACTTGAGAGGGGACAGTGCAGTGCCTTGCGGAATAATGAGCTGCTAGCTCTGACATTTTCAGACAGGAGGGATGTGTACATGCTATCAACCATCCATGATGAGAGTACTTCCCCTGTGGCTGTTTGGGGTCAGGTTGCGGAAGTGCGCAAACCTGCGTGCATTTTGGACTACAATAGGCACATGGGTGGTGTTGATAGAGTAGATCAGAGGTTGGAACCTTACACTGCTCTTCGTAAGTCTTATGTGTGGTATAAAAAGTTGGCCCTACATTTATTTCATTTGGCAACTTTTAATGCCTTTATTGTATACAAGGATTGTTCACCTGAGTCAAGGATGACATTTGTTAAATTTCAGGAGTCGGTGATAGAAAGCCTTATTGTGGTGGAACCGGCAAGAGTTCCTAGAGTAGAAGTGGTGGAGGATGTGGCTTGATTGAAAGATCGTCACTTTCCAGATCACATTCCTCCCACTCCCAAAAAAGACATGCTCACAAAGAAATGTAGAGTATGTGCTCGGAGATTAATCCGGAGGGAAAGCCGGATGTACTGCCCCGAATGCCCTTCAAAGCCTGGGCTGTGTGTGCCCGGCTGTTACAGAAGTTACCATACCAAAAAAAAATTCTGGGAAATACCGTGAGCGTAAGCTGTCTGTTTTATATTTTCATATGTTTCACGGTTGGCATCTCTGTCATGTATTTAGTTAGAGCTTTTGTGTTTGTAGTTTTGTGCTTATTTTATAATTAGTGGTTTCTTTGTTGTTTATAAACAAAAAAAGTGATGGTGGTGTGCTTGGGGTGGCGCTTGGCTGGCGGTGTGCGTGGGGTGGCGCTTGGCTGGCAGTGTGCGTGGGGTGGCGCTTGGCTGGCGGTGTGCGTGGGGTGGCGCTTGGCTGGCGGTGTGCGTGGGGTGGCACTTGGCTGGCGGTGTGCTTGGGGTGGCGCTTGGCTGGCGGTGTGCGTGGGGTGGCGCTTGGCTGGCGGTGTGCTTGGGGTGGCGCTTGCCTGCCGGTGTGCTTGGGGTGGCGCTTGGCTGGCGGTGTGCGTGGGGTGGCGCTTGGCTGGCAGTGTGCGTGGGGTGGCGCTTGGCTGGCGGTGTGCTTGGGGTGGCGCTTGGCTGGCGGTGTGTGTGGGGTGGCGCTTGGCTGGCGGTGCCAGCCAAACGGCAGTCCACACTCCCATCAGCTGGTGTGATTCTTGTATCAGGCATGTGGGCGTATGTAAGTGATGGGCCCTTGAGTGGCGCGGTCTGTCGATGTGAGTGTTGTAATGTGCTGGGCCCGTGGCTGGCGGTGTGAATGGTCTTGTGCGTGTCATGTATGAAAGGTGTGTGAATGGACTGTAAAGCGGTTGGTGCCTTGTCGCGGCTTTACAGCTCACGAGCTGTGAGTCATTGTTCAGTTTTTTGCCTTTCAGTTATTAGCAGTGCATTTCATTTTTGTGAAATCTCTTGTTAATAAAATTTGATCCACTGAACCATCACTCACCCTCGTGCCAAATCCAACCAGTATGTGTGGTAAAAATGACAAAACCTGCTCAGCTGTAATCAGGCGTCGCAGCACACCTGAGACACGCTAGGTGCCTCGGGTGGGACCCCGATGATGAAGCATGCCACCAACTTGGTTGGTGGGTGAGGGGTCTTCTTCACATAACCTAAGTGTGTTTCTTTTCACAATTTTAGTGTTTGGCACATCACGGACGTATGTGCACACATCAATATGATATATTACAAAAATACCTGTTTTTGGGGGGGGAGGGCCCACCTATGTTTTTGGTCATGGGTGCGGCCTTCATCTAGGGAAACCTACAAAACCCAGACATTTTTTAAAACTAGACACCCCAAGGAGTCCAGGGAGGTGTGGCTTGCGTGGCTCCCCCAACATTTTCTTACACAGACTCCTCTGTAAACCTCAAAATTTGCATAAAAAAGTATATTTTCCTGACTTTTCTTAGTAGGATCACCGCTCCAGCACAAAATTCCTACTCCCCAGTTTTCCCCTCAGTCTCCCAAGTAAAATGACACCTCACTTATGTGGATCCCCAAAGCAGAGTCCGTCTAAAAATGTATAAAAGAATATGCCCTTATAAACTCGCTGTGCTATCCCTTCTATCTCTTCAAGTTTTGGGCCTTATTCTGTTGCAGGCACCTGGCCCACCCATACAAGTGAGGTATCATTTTTATCGGGAGACTTGGGGGAACGTAGGGTGGAAGGAGATTTGTGGCTCCTGTCAGATTCCAGAACTTTCTGTCACCGAAATGAGAGGAAAGGGTGTTTTTTTAGCCAAACTTTGAGGTTTGCAAAGGATTCTGGGTAACAGAACCTGGTCCGAGCCCCACAAGTCACCCCATCTTGGATTCCCCTAGGTCTCTAGTTTTCAAAAATGCACAGGGTTGGTAGGTTTCCATAGGTGCCGGCTGAGCTACAGGCCAAAATCCACAGGTAGGCACTGTTTTCTTTCAAAAAATGGGATGTGTCCACGTTGCGCTTTGGGGCGTTTCCTGTCGCGGGCGCTAGGCCTACCCACACAAGTGAGGTATCATTTTTATTGGGAGACTTGGAGGAACGCTGGGTGGAAGGAAATTTGTGGCTCCTCTCAGATTCTAGAACTTTCTGCCACAGAAATGTGAGGAACATGTGTTTTTTTAGCCAAATTTTGAGGTTTGCAAAGGATTCTGGGTAACAGAACCTGGTCCGAGCCCCGCAAGTCACCCCTCCTTGGATTCCCCTAGGTCTCTAGTTTTCAGAAATGCACAGGTTTGGTAGGTTTCCCTAGGTGCCGGCTGAGCTAGAGGTCAAAATCTACAGGTAGGCACTTCGCAAAAAACACCTCTGTTTTCTTCCAAAAATTTGGATGTGTCCACGTTGCGCTTTGGGGCGTTTCCTGTCGCGGGCGCTAGGCCTACCCACACAAGTGAGGTATCATTTTTATCGGGAGACTTGGGGGAACGCTGGGTGGAAGGAAATTTGTGGCTCCTCCCAGATTTCAGAACTTTCTGCCACAGAAATGTGAGGAACATGTGTTTTTTTAGCCAAATTTTGAGGTTTGCAAAGGATTCTGGGTAACAGAACCTGGTCCGAGCCCCGCAAGTCACCCCATCTTGGATTTCCCTAGGTCTCTAGTTTTCAGAAATGCACAGGTTTGGTAGATTTCCCTAGGTGCCGGCTGAGCTAGAGGCCAAAATCTACAGGTAGGCACTTCGCAAAAAACACCTCTGTTTTCTTCCAAAAATGTGGATGTGTCCACGTTGCGCTTTGGGGCGTTTCCTGTCGCGGGCGCTAGGCCTACCCACACAAGTGAGGTATCATTTTTATCAGGAGACTTGGGGGAACGCTGGGTGGAAGGAAATGTGTGGCTCCTCTCAGATTCCAGAACTTTCTGCCACAGAAATGTGAGGAACATGTGTTTTTTTAGCCAAATTTTGAGGTTTGCAAAGGATTCTGGGTAACAGAACCTGGTCCGAGCCCCGCAAGTCACCCCTCCTTGGATTCCCCTAGGTCTCTAGTTTTCAGAAATGCACAGCTGTGGTAGGTTTCCCTAGGTGCCGGCTGAGCTAGAGGCCAAAATCTACAGGTAGGCACTTCGCAAAAAAACACCTCTGTTTTCTTCCAAAAATTTGGATGTGTCCACGTTGCGCTTTGGGGCGTTTCCTGTCGCGGGCGCTAGGCCTACCCACACAAGTGAGGTATCATTTTTATCGGGAGACTTGGGGGAACGCTGGGTGGAAGTAAATTTGTGGCTCCTCTCAGATTCCAGAACTTTCTGCCACAGAAATGTGAGGAACATGCGTTTTTTTAGCCAAATTTTGAGGTTTGCAAAGGATTCTGGGTAACAGAACCTGGTCCGAGCCCCGCAAGTCACCCCTCCTTGGATTCCCCTAGGTCTCTAGTTTTCAGAAATGCACAGATTTGGTAGGTTTCCCTAGGTGCCGGCTGAGCTAGAGGCCAAAATCTACAGGTAGGCACTTCGCAAAAAACACCTCTGTTTTCTTCCAAAAATTTGGATGTGTCCACGTTGCGCTTTGGGGCGTTTCCTGTCGCGGGCGCTAGGCCTACCCACACAAGTGAGGTATCATTTTTATCGGGAGACTTTGGGGGAACGCTGGGTGGAAGTAAATTTGTGGCTTCTCTCAGATTCCAGAACTTTCTGCCACAGAAATGTGAGGAACATATGTTTTTTTAGCCAAATTTTGACGTTTGCAAAGGATTCTGGGTAAGAGAACCTGGTCCGAGCCCCGCAAGTCACCCCATATTACATTTCCCTAGGTCTCTAGTTTTCAGAATTGTACAGGTTTCGTAGGTTTCCCTAGGTGCCGGCTGAGCTAGAGGCCAAAATCTACAGGTAGGCACTTCGCAAAAAATACCTCTGTTTTCTTCCAAAAATTTGGATGTGTCCACGTTGCGCTTTGGGGCGTTTCCTGTCACGGGTGCTAGGCCTACTCACACAAGTGAGGTACCATTTTTATTGGGAGACTTGGAAGGACACTGGGTGGAAGGAAATTTGTGGCTCCTCCCAGATTTCAGAACTTTCTGCCACAGAAATGTGAGGAACATGTGTTTTTTTAGCCAAATTTTGAGGTTTGCAAAGGATTCTGGGTAACAGAACCTGGTCCGAGCCCCGCAAGTCACCCCATCTTGGATTTCCATAGGTCTCTAGTTTTCAGAAATGCACAGGTTTGGTAGGTTTCCCTACGTGCCGGCTGAGCTAGAGGCCAAAATCTACAGGTAGGCACTTCGCAAAAAACACCTCTGTTTTCTTCCAAAAATTTGGATGTGTCCACGTTGCGCTTTGGGGTGTTTCCTGTCGCGGGCGCTAGGCCTACCCACACAAGTGAGGTATCATTTTTATCAGGAGACTTGGGGGAACGCTGGGTGGAAGGAAATGTGTGGCTCCTCTCAGATTCCAGAACTTTCTGCCACAGAAATGTGAGGAACATGTGTTTTTTTAGCCAAATTTTGAGGTTTGCAAAGGATTCTGGGTAACAGAACCTGGTCCGAGCCCCGCAAGTCACCCCTCCTTGGATTCCCCTAGGTCTCTAGTTTTCAGAAATGCACAGCTGTGGTAGGTTTCCCTAGGTGCCGGCTGAGCTAGAGGCCAAAATCTACAGGTAGGCACTTCGCAAAAAAACACCTCTGTTTTCTTCCAAAAATTTGGATGTGTCCACGTTGCGCTTTGGGGCGTTTCCTGTCGCGGGTGCTAGGCCTACCCACACAAGTGAGGTATCATTTTTATCGGGAGACTTGGGGGAACGCTGGGTGGAAGTAAATTTGTGGCTCCTCTCAGATTCCAGAACTTTCTGCCACAGAAATGTGAGGAACATGCGTTTTTTTAGCCAAATTTTGAGGTTTGCAAAGGATTCTGGGTAACAGAACCTGGTCCGAGCCCCGCAAGTCACCCCTCCTTGGATTCCCCTAGGTCTCTAGTTTTCAGAAATGCACAGATTTGGTAGGTTTCCCTAGGTGCCGGCTGAGCTAGAGGCCAAAATCTACAGGTAGGCACTTCGCAAAAAACACCTCTGTTTTCTTCCAAAAATTTGGATGTGTCCACGTTGCGCTTTGGGGCGTTTCCTGTCGCGGGCGCTAGGCCTACCCACACAAGTGAGGTATCATTTTTATCGGGAGACTTGGGGGAACGCTGGGTGGAAGTAAATTTGTGGCTTCTCTCAGATTCCAGAACTTTCTGCCACAGAAATGTGAGGAACATGTGTTTTTTTAGCCAAATTTTGACGTTTGCAAAGGATTCTGGGTAAGAGAACCTGGTCCGAGCCCCGCAAGTATCCCCATATTACATTTCCCTAGGTCTCTAGTTTTCAGAATTGTACAGGTTTCGTAGGTTTCCCTGGGTGCCGGCTGAGCTAGAGGCCAAAATCTACAGGTAGGCACTTCGCAAAAAATACCTCTGTTTTCTTCCAAAAATTTGGATGTGTCCACGTTGCGCTTTGGGGCGTTTCCTGTCACGGGCGCTAGGCCTACTCACACAAGTGAGGTACCATTTTTATTGGGAGACTTGGAAGGACACTGGGTGGAAGGAAATTTGTGGCTCCTCCCAGATTTCAGAACTTTCTGCCACAGAAATGTGAGGAACATGTGTTTTTTTAGCCAAATTTTGAGGTTTGCAAAGGATTCTGGGTAACAGAACCTGGTCCGAGCCCCGCAAGTCACCCCATCTTGGATTTCCATAGGTCTCTAGTTTTCAGAAATGCACAGGTTTGGTAGGTTTCCCTAGGTGCCGGCTGAGCTAGAGGCCAAAATCTACAGGTAGGCACTTCGCAAAAAACACCTCTGTTTTCTTCCAAAAATTTGGATGTGTCCACGTTGCGCTTTGGGGCGTTTCCTGTCGCGGGCGCTAGGCCTACCCACACAAGTGAGGTATCATATTTATCAGGAGACTTGGGGGAACGCTGGGTGGAAGGAAATGTGTGGCTCCTCTCAGATTCCAGAACTTTCTGCCACAGAAATGTGAGGAACATGTGTTTTTTTAGCCAAATTTTGAGGTTTGCAAAGGATTCTGGGTAACAGAACCTGGTCCGAGCCCCGCAAGTCACCCCTCCTTGGATTCCCCTAGGTCTCTAGTTTTCAGAAATGCACAGCTGTGGTAGGTTTCCCTAGGTGCCGGCTGAGCTAGAGGCCAAAATCTACAGGTAGGCACTTCGCAAAAAAACACCTCTGTTTTCTTCCAAAAATTTGGATGTGTCCACGTTGCGCTTTGGGGCGTTTCCTGTCGCGGGCGCTAGGCCTACCCACACAAGTGAGGTATCATTTTTATCGGGAGACTTGGGGGAACGCTGGGTGGAAGTAAATTTGTGGCTCCTCTCAGATTCCAGAACTTTCTGCCACAGAAATGTGAGGAACATGCGTTTTTTTAGCCAAATTTTGAGGTTTGCAAAGGATTCTGGGTAACAGAACCTGGTCCGAGCCCCGCAAGTCACCCCTCCTTGGATTCCCCTAGGTCTCTAGTTTTCAGAAATGCACAGATTTGGTAGGTTTCCCTAGGTGCTGGCTGAGCTAGAGGCCAAAATCTACAGGTAGGCACTTCGCAAAAAACACCTCTGTTTTCTTCCAAAAATTTGGATGTGTCCACGTTGCGCTTTGGGGCGTTTCCTGTCGCGGGCGCTAGGCCTACCCACACAAGTGAGGTATCATTTTTATCGGGAGACTTGCGGGAACGCTGGGTGGAAGTAAATTTGTGGCTTCTCTCAGATTCCAGAACTTTCTGCCACAGAAATATGAGGAACATGTGTTTTTTTAGCCAAATTTTGAGGTTTGCAAAGGATTCTGGGTAAGAGAACCTGGTCCGAGCCCCGCAAGTCACCCCATATTACATTTCCCTAGGTCTCTAGTTTTCAGAATTGTACAGGTTTCGTAGGTTTCCCTAGGTGCCGGCTGAGCTAGAGGCCAAAATCTACAGGTAGGCACTTCGCAAAAAATACCTCTGTTTTCTTCCAAAAATTTGGATGTGTCCACGTTGCGCTTTGGGGCGTTTCCTGTCACGGGCGCTAGGCCTACTCACACAAGTGAGGTACCATTTTTATTGGGAGACTTGGAAGGACACTGGGTGGAAGGAAATTTGTGGCTCCTCCCAGATTTCAGAACTTTCTGCCACAGAAATGTGAGGAACATGTGTTTTTTTAGCCAAATTTTGAGGTTTGCAAAGGATTCTGGGTAACAGAACCTGGTCCGAGCCCCACAAGTCACCCCATCTTGGATTTCCATAGGTCTCTAGTTTTCAGAAATGCACAGGTTTGGTAGGTTTCCCTAGGTGCCGGCTGAGCTAGAGGCCAAAATCTACAGGTAGGCACTTCGCAAAAAACACCTCTGTTTTCTTCCAAAAATTTGGATGTGTCCACGTTGCGCTTTGGGGCGTTTCCTGTCGCGGGCGCTAGGCCTACCCACACAAGTGAGGTATCATTTTTATCAGGAGACTTGGGGGAACGCTGGGTGGAAGGAAATGTGTGGCTCCTCTCAGATTCCAGAACTTTCTGCCACAGAAATGTGAGGAACATGTGTTTTTTTAGCCAAATTTTGAGGTTTGCAAAGGATTCTGGGTAACAGAACCTGGTCCGAGCCCCGCAAGTCACCCCTCCTTGGATTCCCCTAGGTCTCTAGTTTTCAGAAATGCACAGCTGTGGTAGGTTTCCCTAGGTGCCGGCTGAGCTAGAGGCCAAAATCTACAGGTAGGCACTTCGCAAAAAAACACCTCTGTTTTCTTCCAAAAATTTGGATGTGTCCACGTTGCGCTTTGGGGCGTTTCCTGTCGCGGGCGCTAGGCCTACCCACACAAGTGAGGTATCATTTTTATCGGGAGACTTGGGGGAACGCTGGGTGGAAGTAAATTTGTGGCTCCTCTCAGATTCCAGAACTTTCTGCCACAGAAATGTGAGGAACATGCGTTTTTTTAGCCAAATTTTGAGGTTTGCAAAGGATTCTGGGTAACAGAACCTGGTCCGAGCCCCGCAAGTCACCCCTCCTTGGATTCCCCTAGGTCTCTAGTTTTCAGAAATGCACAGATTTGGTAGGTTTCCCTAGGTGCTGGCTGAGCTAGAGGCCAAAATCTACAGGTAGGCACTTCGCAAAAAACACCTCTGTTTTCTTCCAAAAATTTGGATGTGTCCACGTTGCGCTTTGGGGCGTTTCCTGTCGCGGGCGCTAGGCCTACCCACACAAGTGAGGTATCATTTTTATCGGGAGACTTGCGGGAACGCTGGGTGGAAGTAAATTTGTGGCTTCTCTCAGATTCCAGAACTTTCTGCCACAGAAATATGAGGAACATGTGTTTTTTTAGCCAAATTTTGAGGTTTGCAAAGGATTCTGGGTAAGAGAACCTGGTCCGAGCCCCGCAAGTCACCCCATATTACATTTCCCTAGGTCTCTAGTTTTCAGAATTGTACAGGTTTCGTAGGTTTCCCTAGGTGCCGGCTGAGCTAGAGGCCAAAATCTACAGGTAGGCACTTCGCAAAAAATACCTCTGTTTTCTTCCAAAAATTTGGATGTGTCCACGTTGCGCTTTGGGGCGTTTCCTGTCACGGGCGCTAGGCCTACTCACACAAGTGAGGTACCATTTTTATTGGGAGACTTGGAAGGACACTGGGTGGAAGGAAATTTGTGGCTCCTCCCAGATTTCAGAACTTTCTGCCACAGAAATGTGAGGAACATGTGTTTTTTTAGCCAAATTTTGAGGTTTGCAAAGGATTCTGGGTAACAGAACCTGGTCCGAGCCCCACAAGTCACCCCATCTTGGATTTCCATAGGTCTCTAGTTTTCAGAAATGCACAGGTTTGGTAGGTTTCCCTAGGTGCCGGCTGAGCTAGAGGCCAAAATCTACAGGTAGGCACTTCGCAAAAAACACCTCTGTTTTCTTCCAAAAATTTGGATGTGTCCACGTTGCGCTTTGGGGCGTTTCCTGTCGCGGGCGCTAGGCCTACCCACACAAGTGAGGTATCATTTTTATCAGGAGACTTGGGGGAACGCTGGGTGGAAGGAAATGTGTGGCTCCTCTCAGATTCCAGAACTTTCTGCCACAGAAATGTGAGGAACATGTGTTTTTTTAGCCAAATTTTGAGGTTTGCAAAGGATTCTGGGTAACAGAACCTGGTCCGAGCCCCGCAAGTCACCCCTCCTTGGATTCCCCTAGGTCTCTAGTTTTCAGAAATGCACAGCTGTGGTAGGTTTCCCTAGGTGCCGGCTGAGCTAGAGGCCAAAATCTACAGGTAGGCACTTCGCAAAAAAACACCTCTGTTTTCTTCCAAAAATTTGGATGTGTCCACGTTGCGCTTTGGGGCGTTTCCTGTCGCGGGCGCTAGGCCTACCCACACAAGTGAGGTATCATTTTTATCGGGAGACTTGGGGGAACGCTGGGTGGAAGTAAATTTGTGGCTCCTCTCAGATTCCAGAACTTTCTGCCACAGAAATGTGAGGAACATGCGTTTTTTTAGCCAAATTTTGAGGTTTGCAAAGGATTCTGGGTAACAGAACCTGGTCCGAGCCCCGCAAGTCACCCCTCCTTGGATTCCCCTAGGTCTCTAGTTTTCAGAAATGCACAGATTTGGTAGGTTTCCCTAGGTGCCGGCTGAGCTAGAGGCCAAAATCTACAGGTAGGCACTTCGCAAAAAACACCTCTGTTTTCTTCCAAAAATTTGAATGTGTCCACGTTGCTCTTTGGGGCGTTTCCTGTCGCGGGCGCTAGGCCTACCCACACAAGTGAGGTATCATTTTTATCGGGAGACTTTGGGGGAACGCTGGGTGGAAGTAAATTTGTGGCTTCTCTCAGATTCCAGAACTTTCTGCCACAGAAATGTGAGGAACATATGTTTTTTTAGCCAAATTTTGACGTTTGCAAAGGATTCTGGGTAAGAGAACCTGGTCCGAGCCCCGCAAGTCACCCCATATTACATTTCCCTAGGTCTCTAGTTTTCAGAATTGTACAGGTTTCGTAGGTTTCCCTAGGTGCCGGCTGAGCTAGAGGCCAAAATCTACAGGTAGGCACTTCGCAAAAAATACCTCTGTTTTCTTCCAAAAATTTGGATGTGTCCACGTTGCGCTTTGGGGCGTTTCCTGTCACGGGTGCTAGGCCTACTCACACAAGTGAGGTACCATTTTTATTGGGAGACTTGGAAGGACACTGGGTGGAAGGAAATTTGTGGCTCCTCCCAGATTTCAGAACTTTCTGCCACAGAAATGTGAGGAACATGTGTTTTTTTAGCCAAATTTTGAGGTTTGCAAAGGATTCTGGGTAACAGAACCTGGTCCGAGCCCCGCAAGTCACCCCATCTTGGATTTCCATAGGTCTCTAGTTTTCAGAAATGCACAGGTTTGGTAGGTTTCCCTACGTGCCGGCTGAGCTAGAGGCCAAAATCTACAGGTAGGCACTTCGCAAAAAACACCTCAGTTTTCTTCCAAAAATTTGGATGTGTCCACGTTGCGCTTTGGGGCGTTTCCTGTCGCGGGCGCTAGGCCTACCCACACAAGTGAGGTATCATTTTTATCAGGAGACTTGGGGGAACGCTGGGTGGAAGGAAATGTGTGGCTCCTCTCAGATTCCAGAACTTTCTGCCACAGAAATGTGAGGAACATGTGTTTTTTTAGCCAAATTTTGAGGTTTGCAAAGGATTCTGGGTAACAGAACCTGGTCCGAGCCCCGCAAGTCACCCCTCCTTGGATTCCCCTAGGTCTCTAGTTTTCAGAAATGCACAGCTGTGGTAGGTTTCCCTAGGTGCCGGCTGAGCTAGAGGCCAAAATCTACAGGTAGGCACTTCGCAAAAAAACACCCCTGTTTTCTTCCAAAAATTTGGATGTGTCCACGTTGCGCTTTGGGGCGTTTCCTGTCGCGGGTGCTAGGCCTACCCACACAAGTGAGGTATCATTTTTATCGGGAGACTTGGGGGAACGCTGGGTGGAAGTAAATTTGTGGCTCCTCTCAGATTCCAGAACTTTCTGCCACAGAAATGTGAGGAACATGCGTTTTTTTAGCCAAATTTTGAGGTTTGCAAAGGATTCTGGGTAACAGAACCTGGTCCGAGCCCCGCAAGTCACCCCTCCTTGGATTCCCCTAGGTCTCTAGTTTTCAGAAATGCACAGATTTGGTAGGTTTCCCTAGGTGCCGGCTGAGCTAGAGGCCAAAATCTACAGGTAGGCACTTCGCAAAAAACACCTCTGTTTTCTTCCAAAAATGTGGATGTGTCCACGTTGCGCTTTGGGGCGTTTCCTGTCGCGGGTGCTAGGCCTACCCACACAAGTGAGGTATCATTTTTATCAGGAGACTTGGGGGAACGCTGGGTGGAAGGAAATGTGTGGCTCCTCTCAGATTCCAGAACTTTCTGCCACAGAAATGTGAGGAACATGTGTTTTTTTAGCCAAATTTTGAGGTTTGCAAAGGATTCTGGGTAACAGAACCTGGTCCGAGCCCCGCAAGTCACCCCTCCTTGGATTCCCCTAGGTTTCTAGTTTTCAGAAATGCACAGCTGTGGTAGGTTTCCCTAGGTGCCGGCTGAGCTAGAGGCCAAAATCTACAGGTAGGCACTTCGCAAAAAAACACCTCTGTTTTCTTCCAAAAATTTGGATGTGTCCACGTTGCGCTTTGGGGCGTTTCCTGTCGCGGGCGCTAGGCCTACCCACACAAGTGAGGTATCATTTTTATCGGGAGACTTGGGGGAACGCTGGGTGGAAGTAAATTTGTGGCTCCTCTCAGATTCCAGAACTTTCTGCCACAGAAATGTGAGGAACATGCGTTTTTTTAGCCAAATTTTGAGGTTTGCAAAGGATTCTGGGTAACAGAACCTGGTCCGAGCCCCGCAAGTCACCCCTCCTTGGATTCCCCTAGGTCTCTAGTTTTCAGAAATGCACAGATTTGGTAGGTTTCCCTAGGTGCCGGCTGAGCTAGAGGCCAAAATCTACAGGTAGGCACTTCGCAAAAAACACCTCTGTTTTCTTCCAAAAATTTGGATGTGTCCACGTTGCGCTTTGGGGCGTTTCCTGTCGCGGGCGCTAGGCCTACCCACACAAGTGAGGTATCATTTTTATCGGGAGACTTTGGGGGAACGCTGGGTGGAAGTAAATTTGTGGCTTCTCTCAGATTCCAGAACTTTCTGCCACAGAAATGTGAGGAACATATGTTTTTTTAGCCAAATTTTGACGTTTGCAAAGGATTCTGGGTAAGAGAACCTGGTCCGAGCCCCGCAAGTCACCCCATATTACATTTCCCTAGGTCTCTAGTTTTCAGAATTGTACAGGTTTCGTAGGTTTCCCTAGGTGCCGGCTGAGCTAGAGGCCAAAATCTACAGGTAGGCACTTCGCAAAAAATACCTCTGTTTTCTTCCAAAAATTTGGATGTGTCCACGTTGCGCTTTGGGGCGTTTCCTGTCACGGGTGCTAGGCCTACTCACACAAGTGAGGTACCATTTTTATTGGGAGACTTGGAAGGACACTGGGTGGAAGGAAATTTGTGGCTCCTCCCAGATTTCAGAACTTTCTGCCACAGAAATGTGAGGAACATGTGTTTTTTTAGCCAAATTTTGAGGTTTGCAAAGGATTCTGGGTAACAGAACCTGGTCCGAGCCCCGCAAGTCACCCCATCTTGGATTTCCATAGGTCTCTAGTTTTCAGAAATGCACAGGTTTGGTAGGTTTCCCTACGTGCCGGCTGAGCTAGAGGCCAAAATCTACAGGTAGGCACTTCGCAAAAAACACCTCTGTTTTCTTCCAAAAATTTGGATGTGTCCACGTTGCGCTTTGGGGCGTTTCCTGTCGCGGGCGCTAGGCCTACCCACACAAGTGAGGTATCATTTTTATCAGGAGACTTGGGGGAACGCTGGGTGGAAGGAAATGTGTGGCTCCTCTCAGATTCCAGAACTTTCTGCCACAGAAATGTGAGGAACATGTGTTTTTTTAGCCAAATTTTGAGGTTTGCAAAGGATTCTGGGTAACAGAACCTGGTCCGAGCCCCGCAAGTCACCCCTCCTTGGATTCCCCTAGGTCTCTAGTTTTCAGAAATGCACAGCTGTGGTAGGTTTCCCTAGGTGCCGGCTGAGCTAGAGGCCAAAATCTACAGGTAGGCACTTCGCAAAAAAACACCTCTGTTTTCTTCCAAAAATTTGGATGTGTCCACGTTGCGCTTTGGGGCGTTTCCTGTCGCGGGTGCTAGGCCTACCCACACAAGTGAGGTATCATTTTTATCGGGAGACTTGGGGGAACGCTGGGTGGAAGTAAATTTGTGGCTCCTCTCAGATTCCAGAACTTTCTGCCACAGAAATGTGAGGAACATGCGTTTTTTTAGCCAAATTTTGAGGTTTGCAAAGGATTCTGGGTAACAGAACCTGGTCCGAGCCCCGCAAGTCACCCCTCCTTGGATTCCCCTAGGTCTCTAGTTTTCAGAAATGCACAGATTTGGTAGGTTTCCCTAGGTGCCGGCTGAGCTAGAGGCCAAAATCTACAGGTAGGCACTTCGCAAAAAACACCTCTGTTTTCTTCCAAAAATTTGGATGTGTCCACGTTGCGCTTTGGGGCGTTTCCTGTCGCGGGCGCTAGGCCTACCCACACAAGTGAGGTATCATTTTTATCGGGAGACTTGGGGGAACGCTGGGTGGAAGTAAATTTGTGGCTTCTCTCAGATTCCAGAACTTTCTGCCACAGAAATGTGAGGAACATGTGTTTTTTTAGCCAAATTTTGACGTTTGCAAAGGATTCTGGGTAAGAGAACCTGGTCCGAGCCCCGCAAGTATCCCCATATTACATTTCCCTAGGTCTCTAGTTTTCAGAATTGTACAGGTTTCGTAGGTTTCCCTAGGTGCCGGCTGAGCTAGAGGCCAAAATCTACAGGTAGGCACTTCGCAAAAAATACCTCTGTTTTCTTCCAAAAATTTGGATGTGTCCACGTTGCGCTTTGGGGCGTTTCCTGTCACGGGCGCTAGGCCTACTCACACAAGTGAGGTACCATTTTTATTGGGAGACTTGGAAGGACACTGGGTGGAAGGAAATTTGTGGCTCCTCCCAGATTTCAGAACTTTCTGCCACAGAAATGTGAGGAACATGTGTTTTTTTAGCCAAATTTTGAGGTTTGCAAAGGATTCTGGGTAACAGAACCTGGTCCGAGCCCCGCAAGTCACCCCATCTTGGATTTCCATAGGTCTCTAGTTTTCAGAAATGCACAGGTTTGGTAGGTTTCCCTAGGTGCCGGCTGAGCTAGAGGCCAAAATCTACAGGTAGGCACTTCGCAAAAAACACCTCTGTTTTCTTCCAAAAATTTGGATGTGTCCACGTTGCGCTTTGGGGCGTTTCCTGTCGCGGGCGCTAGGCCTACCCACACAAGTGAGGTATCATATTTATCAGGAGACTTGGGGGAACGCTGGGTGGAAGGAAATGTGTGGCTCCTCTCAGATTCCAGAACTTTCTGCCACAGAAATGTGAGGAACATGTGTTTTTTTAGCCAAATTTTGAGGTTTGCAAAGGATTCTGGGTAACAGAACCTGGTCCGAGCCCCGCAAGTCACCCCTCCTTGGATTCCCCTAGGTCTCTAGTTTTCAGAAATGCACAGCTGTGGTAGGTTTCCCTGGGTGCCGGTTGAGCTAGAGGCCAAAATCTACAGGTAGGCACTTCGCAAAAAAACACCTCTGTTTTCTTCCAAAAATTTGGATGTGTCCACGTTGCGCTTTGGGGCGTTTCCTGTCGCGGGCGCTAGGCCTACCCACACAAGTGAGGTATCATTTTTATCGGGAGACTTGGGGGAACGCTGGGTGGAAGTAAATTTGTGGCTCCTCTCAGATTCCAGAACTTTCTGCCACAGAAATGTGAGGAACATGCGTTTTTTTAGCCAAATTTTGAGGTTTGCAAAGGATTCTGGGTAACAGAACCTGGTCCGAGCCCCGCAAGTCACCCCTCCTTGGATTCCCCTAGGTCTCTAGTTTTCAGAAATGCACAGATTTGGTAGGTTTCCCTAGGTGCTGGCTGAGCTAGAGGCCAAAATCTACAGGTAGGCACTTCGCAAAAAACACCTCTGTTTTCTTCCAAAAATTTGGATGTGTCCACGTTGCGCTTTGGGGCGTTTCCTGTCGCGGGCGCTAGGCCTACCCACACAAGTGAGGTATCATTTTTATCGGGAGACTTGCGGGAACGCTGGGTGGAAGTAAATTTGTGGCTTCTCTCAGATTCCAGAACTTTCTGCCACAGAAATATGAGGAACATGTGTTTTTTTAGCCAAATTTTGAGGTTTGCAAAGGATTCTGGGTAACAGAACCTGGTCCGAGCCCCACAAGTCACCCCATCTTGGATTTCCATAGGTCTCTAGTTTTCAGAATTGTACAGGTTTCGTAGGTTTCCCTAGGTGCCGGCTGAGCTAGAGGCCAAAATCTACAGGTAGGCACTTCGCAAAAAATACCTCTGTTTTCTTCCAAAAATTTGGATGTGTCCACGTTGCGCTTTGGGGCGTTTCCTGTCACGGGCGCTAGGCCTACTCACACAAGTGAGGTACCATTTTTATTGGGAGACTTGGAAGGACACTGGGTGGAAGGAAATTTGTGGCTCCTCCCAGATTTCAGAACTTTCTGCCACAGAAATGTGAGGAACATGTGTTTTTTTAGCCAAATTTTGAGGTTTGCAAAGGATTCTGGGTAACAGAACCTGGTCCGAGCCCCACAAGTCACCCCATCTTGGATTTCCATAGGTCTCTAGTTTTCAGAAATGCACAGGTTTGGTAGGTTTCCCTAGGTGCCGGCTGAGCTAGAGGCCAAAATCTACAGGTAGGCACTTCGCAAAAAACACCTCTGTTTTCTTCCAAAAATTTGGATGTGTCCACGTTGCGCTTTGGGGCGTTTCCTGTCGCGGGCGCTAGGCCTACCCACACAAGTGAGGTATCATTTTTATCAGGAGACTTGGGGGAACGCTGGGTGGAAGGAAATGTGTGGCTCCTCTCAGATTCCAGAACTTTCTGCCACAGAAATGTGAGGAACATGTGTTTTTTTAGCCAAATTTTGAGGTTTGCAAAGGATTCTGGGTAACAGAACCTGGTCCGAGCCCCGCAAGTCACCCCTCCTTGGATTCCCCTAGGTCTCTAGTTTTCAGAAATGCACAGCTGTGGTAGGTTTCCCTAGGTGCCGGCTGAGCTAGAGGCCAAAATCTACAGGTAGGCACTTCGCAAAAAAACACCTCTGTTTTCTTCCAAAAATTTGGATGTGTCCACGTTGCGCTTTGGGGCGTTTCCTGTCGCGGGCGCTAGGCCTACCCACACAAGTGAGGTATCATTTTTATCGGGAGACTTGGGGGAACGCTGGGTGGAAGTAAATTTGTGGCTCCTCTCAGATTCCAGAACTTTCTGCCACAGAAATGTGAGGAACATGCGTTTTTTTAGCCAAATTTTGAGGTTTGCAAAGGATTCTGGGTAACAGAACCTGGTCCGAGCCCCGCAAGTCACCCCTCCTTGGATTCCCCTAGGTCTCTAGTTTTCAGAAATGCACAGATTTGGTAGGTTTCCCTAGGTGCCGGCTGAGCTAGAGGCCAAAATCTACAGGTAGGCACTTCGCAAAAAACACCTCTGTTTTCTTCCAAAAATTTGAATGTGTCCACGTTGCGCTTTGGGGCGTTTCCTGTCGCGGGCGCTAGGCCTACCCACACAAGTGAGGTATCATTTTTATCGGGAGACTTTGGGGGAACGCTGGGTGGAAGTAAATTTGTGGCTTCTCTCAGATTCCAGAACTTTCTGCCACAGAAATGTGAGGAACATATGTTTTTTTAGCCAAATTTTGACGTTTGCAAAGGATTCTGGGTAAGAGAACCTGGTCCGAGCCCCGCAAGTCACCCCATATTACATTTCCCTAGGTCTCTAGTTTTCAGAATTGTACAGGTTTCGTAGGTTTCCCTAGGTGCCGGCTGAGCTAGAGGCCAAAATCTACAGGTAGGCACTTCGCAAAAAATACCTCTGTTTTCTTCCAAAAATTTGGATGTGTCCACGTTGCGCTTTGGGGCGTTTCCTGTCACGGGTGCTAGGCCTACTCACACAAGTGAGGTACCATTTTTATTGGGAGACTTGGAAGGACACTGGGTGGAAGGAAATTTGTGGCTCCTCCCAGATTTCAGAACTTTCTGCCACAGAAATGTGAGGAACATGTGTTTTTTTAGCCAAATTTTGAGGTTTGCAAAGGATTCTGGGTAACAGAACCTGGTCCGAGCCCCGCAAGTCACCCCATCTTGGATTTCCATAGGTCTCTAGTTTTCAGAAATGCACAGGTTTGGTAGGTTTCCCTACGTGCCGGCTGAGCTAGAGGCCAAAATCTACAGGTAGGCACTTCGCAAAAAACACCTCTGTTTTCTTCCAAAAATTTGGATGTGTCCACGTTGCGCTTTGGGGCGTTTCCTGTCGCGGGCGCTAGGCCTACCCACACAAGTGAGGTATCATTTTTATCAGGAGACTTGGGGGAACGCTGGGTGGAAGGAAATGTGTGGCTCCTCTCAGATTCCAGAACTTTCTGCCACAGAAATGTGAGGAACATGTGTTTTTTTAGCCAAATTTTGAGGTTTGCAAAGGATTCTGGGTAACAGAACCTGGTCCGAGCCCCGCAAGTCACCCCTCCTTGGATTCCCCTAGGTCTCTAGTTTTCAGAAATGCACAGCTGTGGTAGGTTTCCCTAGGTGCCGGCTGAGCTAGAGGCCAAAATCTACAGGTAGGCACTTCGCAAAAAAACACCTCTGTTTTCTTCCAAAAATTTGGATGTGTCCACGTTGCGCTTTGGGGCGTTTCCTGTCGCGGGTGCTAGGCCTACCCACACAAGTGAGGTATCATTTTTATCGGGAGACTTGGGGGAACGCTGGGTGGAAGTAAATTTGTGGCTCCTCTCAGATTCCAGAACTTTCTGCCACAGAAATGTGAGGAACATGCGTTTTTTTTAGCCAAATTTTGAGGTTTGCAAAGGATTCTGGGTAACAGAACCTGGTCCGAGCCCCGCAAGTCACCCCTCCTTGGATTCCCCTAGGTCTCTAGTTTTCAGAAATGCACAGATTTGGTAGGTTTCCCTAGGTGCCGGCTGAGCTAGAGGCCAAAATCTACAGGTAGGCACTTCGCAAAAAACACCTCTGTTTTCTTCCAAAAATGTGGATGTGTCCACGTTGCGCTTTGGGGCGTTTCCTGTCGCGGGTGCTAGGCCTACCCACACAAGTGAGGTATCATTTTTATCAGGAGACTTGGGGGAACGCTGGGTGGAAGGAAATGTGTGGCTCCTCTCAGATTCCAGAACTTTCTGCCACAGAAATGTGAGGAACATGTGTTTTTTTAGCCAAATTTTGAGGTTTGCAAAGGATTCTGGGTAACAGAACCTGGTCCGAGCCCCGCAAGTCACCCCTCCATGGATTCCCCTAGGTTTCTAGTTTTCAGAAATGCACAGCTGTGGTAGGTTTCCCTAGGTGCCGGCTGAGCTAGAGGCCAAAATCTACAGGTAGGCACTTCGCAAAAAAACACCTCTGTTTTCTTCCAAAAATTTGGATGTGTCCACGTTGCGCTTTGGGGCGTTTCCTGTCGCGGGCGCTAGGCCTACCCACACAAGTGAGGTATCATTTTTATCGGGAGACTTGGGGGAACGCTGGGTGGAAGTAAATTTGTGGCTCCTCTCAGATTCCAGAACTTTCTGCCACAGAAATGTGAGGAACATGCGTTTTTTTAGCCAAATTTTGAGGTTTGCAAAGGATTCTGGGTAACAGAACCTGGTCCGAGCCCCGCAAGTCACCCCTCCTTGGATTCCCCTAGGTCTCTAGTTTTCAGAAATGCACAGATTTGGTAGGTTTCCCTAGGTGCCGGCTGAGCTAGAGGCCAAAATCTACAGGTAGGCACTTCGCAAAAAACACCTCTGTTTTCTTCCAAAAATTTGGATGTGTCCACGTTGCGCTTTGGGGCGTTTCCTGTCGCGGGCGCTAGGCCTACCCACACAAGTGAGGTATCATTTTTATCGGGAGACTTTGGGGGAACGCTGGGTGGAAGTAAATTTGTGGCTTCTCTCAGATTCCAGAACTTTCTGCCACAGAAATGTGAGGAACATATGTTTTTTTAGCCAAATTTTGACGTTTGCAAAGGATTCTGGGTAAGAGAACCTGGTCCGAGCCCCGCAAGTCACCCCATATTACATTTCCCTAGGTCTCTAGTTTTCAGAATTGTACAGGTTTCGTAGGTTTCCCTAGGTGCCGGCTGAGCTAGAGGCCAAAATCTACAGGTAGGCACTTCGCAAAAAATACCTCTGTTTTCTTCCAAAAATTTGGATGTGTCCACGTTGCGCTTTGGGGCGTTTCCTGTCACGGGTGCTAGGCCTACTCACACAAGTGAGGTACCATTTTTATTGGGAGACTTGGAAGGACACTGGGTGGAAGGAAATTTGTGGCTCCTCCCAGATTTCAGAACTTTCTGCCACAGAAATGTGAGGAACATGTGTTTTTTTAGCCAAATTTTGAGGTTTGCAAAGGATTCTGGGTAACAGAACCTGGTCCGAGCCCCGCAAGTCACCCCATCTTGGATTTCCATAGGTCTCTAGTTTTCAGAAATGCACAGGTTTGGTAGGTTTCCCTACGTGCCGGCTGAGCTAGAGGCCAAAATCTACAGGTAGGCACTTCGCAAAAAACACCTCTGTTTTCTTCCAAAAATTTGGATGTGTCCACGTTGCGCTTTGGGGAGTTTCCTGTCGCGGGCGCTAGGCCTACCCACACAAGTGAGGTATCATTTTTATCAGGAGACTTGGGGGAACGCTGGGTGGAAGGAAATGTGTGGCTCCTCTCAGATTCCAGAACTTTCTGCCACAGAAATGTGAGGAACATGTGTTTTTTTAGCCAAATTTTGAGGTTTGCAAAGGATTCTGGGTAACAGAACCTGGTCCGAGCCCCGCAAGTCACCCCTCCTTGGATTCCCCTAGGTCTCTAGTTTTCAGAAATGCACAGCTGTGGTAGGTTTCCCTAGGTGCCGGCTGAGCTAGAGGCCAAAATCTACAGGTAGGCACTTCGCAAAAAAACACCTCTGTTTTCTTCCAAAAATTTGGATGTGTCCACGTTGCGCTTTGGGGCGTTTCCTGTCGCGGGTGCTAGGCCTACCCACACAAGTGAGGTATCATTTTTATCGGGAGACTTGGGGGAACGCTGGGTGGAAGTAAATTTGTGGCTCCTCTCAGATTCCAGAACTTTCTGCCACAGAAATGTGAGGAACATGCGTTTTTTTAGCCAAATTTTGAGGTTTGCAAAGGATTCTGGGTAACAGAACCTGGTCCGAGCCCCGCAAGTCACCCCTCCTTGGATTCCCCTAGGTCTCTAGTTTTCAGAAATGCACAGATTTGGTAGGTTTCCCTAGGTGCCGGCTGAGCTAGAGGCCAAAATCTACAGGTAGGCACTTCGCAAAAAACACCTCTGTTTTCTTCCAAAAATTTGGATGTGTCCACGTTGCGCTTTGGGGCGTTTCCTGTCGCGGGCGCTAGGCCTACCCACACAAGTGAGGTATCATTTTTATCGGGAGACTTGGGGGAACGCTGGGTGGAAGTAAATTTGTGGCTTCTCTCAGATTCCAGAACTTTCTGCCACAGAAATGTGAGGAACATGTGTTTTTTTAGCCAAATTTTGACGTTTGCAAAGGATTCTGGGTAAGAGAACCTGGTCCGAGCCCCGCAAGTCACCCCATATTACATTTCCCTAGGTCTCTAGTTTTCAGAATTGTACAGGTTTCGTAGGTTTCCCTAGGTGCCGGCTGAGCTAGAGGCCAAAATCTACAGGTAGGCACTTCGCAAAAAATACCTCTGTTTTCTTCCAAAAATTTGGATGTGTCCACGTTGCGCTTTGGGGCGTTTCCTGTCACGGGCGCTAGGCCTACTCACACAAGTGAGGTACCATTTTTATTGGGAGACTTGGAAGGACACTGGGTGGAAGGAAATTTGTGGCTCCTCCCAGATTTCAGAACTTTCTGCCACAGAAATGTGAGGAACATGTGTTTTTTTAGCCAAATTTTGAGGTTTGCAAAGGATTCTGGGTAACAGAACCTGGTCCGAGCCCCGCAAGTCACCCCATCTTGGATTTCCATAGGTCTCTAGTTTTCAGAAATGCACAGGTTTGGTAGGTTTCCCTAGGTGCCGGCTGAGCTAGAGGCCAAAATCTACAGGTAGGCACTTCGCAAAAAACACCTCTGTTTTCTTCCAAAAATTTGGATGTGTCCACGTTGCGCTTTGGGGCGTTTCCTGTCGCGGGCGCTAGGCCTACCCACACAAGTGAGGTATCATATTTATCAGGAGACTTGGGGGAACGCTGGGTGGAAGGAAATGTGTGGCTCCTCTCAGATTCCAGAACTTTCTGCCACAGAAATGTGAGGAACATGTGTTTTTTTAGCCAAATTTTGAGGTTTGCAAAGGATTCTGGGTAACAGAACCTGGTCCGAGCCCCGCAAGTCACCCCTCCTTGGATTCCCCTAGGTCTCTAGTTTTCAGAAATGCACAGCTGTGGTAGGTTTCCCTAGGTGCCGGCTGAGCTAGAGGCCAAAATCTACAGGTAGGCACTTCGCAAAAAACACCTCTGTTTTCTTCCAAAAATTTGGATGTGTCCACGTTGCGCTTTGGGGCGTTTCCTGTCGCGGGCGCTAGGCCTACCCACACAAGTGAGGTATCATTTTTATCGGGAGACTTGCGGGAACGCTGGGTGGAAGTAAATTTGTGGCTTCTCTCAGATTCCAGAACTTTCTGCCACAGAAATGTGAGGAACATGTGTTTTTTTAGCCAAATTTTGAGGTTTGCAAAGGATTCTGGGTAAGAGAACCTGGTCCGAGCCCCGCAAGTCACCCCATATTACATTTCCCTAGGTCTCTAGTTTTCAGAATTGTACAGGTTTCGTAGGTTTCCCTAGGTGCCGGCTGAGCTAGAGGCCAAAATCTACAGGTAGGCACTTCGCAAAAAATACCTCTGTTTTCTTCCAAAAATTTGGATGTGTCCACGTTGCGCTTTGGGGCGTTTCCTGTCACGGGCGCTAGGCCTACTCACACAAGTGAGGTACCATTTTTATTGGGAGACTTGGAAGGACACTGGGTGGAAGAAAATTTGTGGCTCCTCCCAGATTTCAGAACTTTCTGCCACAGAAATGTGAGGAACATGTGTTTTTTTAGCCAAATTTTGAGGTTTGCAAAGGATTCTGGGTAACAGAACCTGGTCCGAGCCCCACAAGTCACCCCATCTTGGATTTCCATAGGTCTCTAGTTTTCAGAAATGCACAGGTTTGGTAGGTTTCCCTAGGTGCCGGCTGAGCTAGAGGCCAAAATCTACAGGTAGGCACTTCGCAAAAAACACCTCTGTTTTCTTCCAAAAATTTGGATGTGTCCACGTTGCGCTTTGGGGCGTTTCCTGTCGCGGGCGCTAGGCCTACCCACACAAGTGAGGTATCATTTTTATCAGGAGACTTGGGGGAACGCTGGGTGGAAGGAAATGTGTGGCTCCTCTCAGATTCCAGAACTTTCTGCCACAGAAATGTGAGGAACATGTGTTTTTTTAGCCAAATTTTGAGGTTTGCAAAGGATTCTGGGTAACAGAACCTGGTCCGAGCCCCGCAAGTCACCCCTCCTTCGATTCCCCTAGGTCTCTAGTTTTCAGAAATGCACAGCTGTGGTAGGTTTCCCTAGGTGCCGGCTGAGCTAGAGGCCAAAATCTACAGGTAGGCACTTCGCAAAAAAACACCTCTGTTTTCTTCCAAAAATTTGGATGTGTCCACGTTGCGCTTTGGGGCGTTTCCTGTCGCGGGCGCTAGGCCTACCCACACAAGTGAGGTATCATTTTTATCGGGAGACTTGGGGGAACGCTGGGTGGAAGTAAATTTGTGGCTCCTCTCAGATTCCAGAACTTTCTGCCACAGAAATGTGAGGAACATGCGTTTTTTTAGCCAAATTTTGAGGTTTGCAAAGGATTCTGGGTAAGAGAACCTGGTCCGAGCCACGAAAGTCACCCCATATTACATTTCCCTAGGTCTCTAGTTTTCAGAAATGTACAGGTTTCGTAGGTTTCCCTAGGTGCCGGCTGAGCTAGAGGCCAAAATCTACAGGTAGGCACTTCGCAAAAAATACCTCTGTTTTCTTCCAAAAATTTGGATGTGTCCACGTTGCGCTTTGGGGCGTTTCCTGTCACGGGCGCTAGGCCTACCCACACAAGTGAGGTTTCATTTTTATCGGGAGACTTGGGGGAACGCTGGGTGGAAGGAAATGTGTGGCTCCTCTCAGATTCCAGAACTTTCTGCCACAGAAATGTGAGGAACATGTGTTTTTTTAGCCAAATTTTGAGGTTTGCAAAGGATTCTGGGTAACAGAACCTGGTCCGAGCCCCGCAAGTCACCCCTCCTTGGATTCCCCTAGGTCTCTAGTTTTCAGAAATGCACAGCTGTGGTAGGTTTCCCTAGGTGCCGGCTGAGCTAGAGGCCAAAATCTCCAGGTAGGCACTTCGCAAAAAAACACCTCTGTTTTGTTCCAAAAATTTGGATGTGTCCACGTTGCGCTTTGGGGCGTTTCCTGTCGCGGGCGCTAGGCCTACCCACACAAGTGAGGTATCATTTTTATCGGGAGACTTGGGGGAACGCTGGGTGGAAGTAAATTTGTGGCTCCTCTCAGATTCCAGAACTTTCTGCCACAGAAATGTGAGGAACATGCGTTTTTTTAGCCAAATTTTGAGGTTTGCAAAGGATTCTGGGTAACAGAACCTGGTCCGAGCCCCGCAAGTCACCCCTCCTTGGATTCCCCTAGGTCTCTAGTTTTCAGAAATGCACAGATTTGGTAGGTTTCCCTAGGTGCCGGGTGAGCTAGAGGCCAAAATCTACAGGTAGGCACTTCGCAAAAAACACCTCTGTTTTATCCAAAAATTTGGATGTGTCCACGTTGCGCTTTGGGCCGTTTCCTGTCGCGGGCGCTAGGCCTACCCACACAAGTGAGGTATCATTTTTATCGGGAGACTTGGGGGAACGCTGGGTGGAAGTAAATTTGTGGCTTCTCTCAGATTCCAGAACTTTCTGCCACAGAAATGTGAGGAACATGTGTTTTTTTAGCCAAATTTTGAGGTTTGCAAAGGATTCTGGGTAAGAGAACCTGGTCCGAGCCCCGCAAGTCACCCCATATTACATTTCCCTAGGTCTCTAGTTTTCAGAATTGTACAGGTTTCGTAGGTTTCCCTAGGTGCCGGCTGAGCTAGAGGCCAAAATCTACAGGTAGGCACTTCGCAAAAAATACCTCTGTTTTCTTCCAAAAATTTGGATGTGTCCACGTTGCGCTTTGGGGCGTTTCCTGTCACGGGCGCTAGGCCTACTCACACAAGTGAGGTACCATTTTTATTGGGAGACTTGGAAGGACACTGGGTGGAAGGAAATTTGTGGCTCCTCCCAGATTTCAGAACTTTCTGCCACAGAAATGTGAGGAACATGTGTTTTTTTAGCCAAATTTTGAGGTTTGCAAAGGATTCTGGGTAACAGAACCTGGTCCGAGCCCCGCAAGTCACCCCATCTTGGATTTCCATAGGTCTCTAGTTTTCAGAAATGCACAGGTTTGGTAGGTTTCCCTAGGTGCCGGCTGAGCTAGAGGCCAAAATCTACAGGTAGGCACTTCAAAAAAAAACACCTCTGTTTTCTTCCAAAAATTTGGATGTGTCCACGTTGCGCTTTGGGGCGTTTCCTGTCGCGGGCGCTAGGCCTACCCACACAAGTGAGGTATCATTTTTATCAGGAGACTTGGGGGAACGCTGGGTGGAAGGAAATGTGTGGCTCCTCTCAGATTCCAGAACTTTCTGCCACAGAAATGTGAGGAACATGTGTTTTTTTAGCCAAATTTTGAGGTTTGCAAAGGATTCTGGGTAACAGAACCTGGTCCGAGCCCCGCAAGTCACCCCTCCTTGGATTCCCCTAGGTCTCTAGTTTTCAGAAATGCACAGCTGTGGTAGGTTTCCCTAGGTGCCGGCTGAGCTAGAGGCCAAAATCTACAGGTAGGCACTTCGCAAAAAAACACCTCTGTTTTCTTCCAAAAATTTGGATGTGTCCACGTTGCGCTTTGGGGCGTTTCCTGTCGCGGGCGCTAGGCCTACCCACACAAGTGAGGTATCATTTTTATCGGGAGACTTGGGGGAACGCTGGGTGGAAGTAAATTTGTGGCTCCTCTCAGATTCCAGAACTTTCTGCCACAGAAATGTGAGGAACATGCGTTTTTTTAGCCAAATTTTGAGGTTTGCAAAGGATTCTGGGTAAGAGAACCTGGTCCGAGCCCCGCAAGTCACCCCATATTACATTTCCCTAGGTCTCTAGTTTTCAGAAATGTACAGGTTTCGTAGGTTTCCCTAGGTGCCGGCTGAGCTAGAGGCCAAAATCTACAGGTAGGCACTTCGCAAAAAATACCTCTGTTTTCTTCCAAAAATTTGGATGTGTCCACGTTGCGCTTTGGGGCGTTTCCTGTCACGGGCGCTAGGCCTACCCACACAAGTGAGGTTTCATTTTTATCGGGAGACTTGGGGGAACGCTGGGTGGAAGGAAATTTGTGGCTCCTCTCAGATTCCAGAACTTTCTGCCACAGAAATGTGAGGAACATGTGTTTTTTTTAGCCAAATTTTGAGGTTTGCAAAGGATTCTGGGTAACAGAACCTGGTCCGAGCCCCGCAAGTCACCCCTCCTTGGATTCCCCTAGGTCTCTAGTTTTCAGAAATGCACAGGTTTGGTAGGTTTCCCTAGGTGTCGGCTGAGCTAGAGGCCAAAATCTACAGGTAGGCACTTCGCAAAAAACACCTCAGTTTTCTTCCAAAAATTGGGATGTGTCCACGTTGCGCTTTGGGGCGTTTCCTGTCGCGGGTGCTAGGCCTACCCACACAAGTGAGGTATCATTTTTATCAGGAGACTTGGGGGAACGCTGGGTGGAAGGAAATGTGTGGCTCCTCTCAGATTCCAGAACTTTCTGCCACAGAAATGTGAGGAACATGTGTTTTTTTAGCCAAATTTTGAGGTTTGCAAAGGATTCTGGGTAACAGAACCTGGTCCGAGCCCCGCAAGTCACCCCTCCTTGGATTCCCCTAGGTCTCTAGTTTTCAGAAATGCACAGCTGTGGTAGGTTTCCCTAGGTGCCGGCTGAGCTAGAGGCCAAAATCTACAGGTAGGCACTTCGCAAAAAAACACCTCTGTTTTCTTCCAAAAATTTGGATGTGTCCACGTTGCGCTTTGGGGCGTTTCCTGTCACGGGCGCTAGGTCTACCAACACAAGTGAGGTATCATTTTTATCGGGAGACTTGGGGGAACGCTGGGTGGAAGTAAATTTGTGGCTCCTCTCAGATTCCAGAACTTTCTGCCACAGAAATGTGAGGAACATGCGTTTTTTTAGCCAAATTTTGAGGTTTGCAAAGGATTCTGGGTAACAGAACCTGGTCCGAGCCCCGCAAGTCACCCCTCCTTGGATTCCCCTAGGTCTCTAGTTTTCAGAAATGCACAGATTTGGTAGGTTTCCCTAGGTGCCGGCTGAGCTAGAGGCCAAAATCTACAGGTAGGCACTTCGCAAAAAACACCTCTGTTTTCTTCCAAAAATTTGGATGTGTCCACGTTGCGCTTTGGGGCGTTTCCTGTCGCGGGCGCTAGGCCTACCCACACAAGTGAGGTATCATTTTTATCGGGAGACTTTGGGGGAACGCTGGGTGGAAGTAAATTTGTGGCTTCTCTCAGATTCCAGAACTTTCTGCCACAGAAATGTGAGGAACATATGTTTTTTTAGCCAAATTTTGACGTTTGCAAAGGATTCTGGGTAAGAGAACCTGGTCCGAGCCCCGCAAGTCACCCCATATTACATTTCCCTAGGTCTCTAGTTTTCAGAATTGTACAGGTTTCGTAGGTTTCCCTAGGTGCCGGCTGAGCTAGAGGCCAAAATCTACAGGTAGGCACTTCGCAAAAAATACCTCTGTTTTCTTCCAAAAATTTGGATGTGTCCACGTTGCGCTTTGGGGCGTTTCCTGTCACGGGTGCTAGGCCTACTCACACAAGTGAGGTACCATTTTTATTGGGAGACTTGGAAGGACACTGGGTGGAAGGAAATTTGTGGCTCCTCCCAGATTTCAGAACTTTCTGCCACAGAAATGTGAGGAACATGTGTTTTTTTAGCCAAATTTTGAGGTTTGCAAAGGATTCTGGGTAACAGAACCTGGTCCGAGCCCCGCAAGTCACCCCATCTTGGATTTCCATAGGTCTCTAGTTTTCAGAAATGCACAGGTTTGGTAGGTTTCCCTACGTGCCGGCTGAGCTAGAGGCCAAAATCTACAGGTAGGCACTTCGCAAAAAACACCTCTGTTTTCTTCCAAAAATTTGGATGTGTCCACGTTGCGCTTTGGGGCGTTTCCTGTCGCGGGCGCTAGGCCTACCCACACAAGTGAGGTATCATTTTTATCAGGAGACTTGGGGGAACGCTGGGTGGAAGGAAATGTGTGGCTCCTCTCAGATTCCAGAACTTTCTGCCACAGAAATGTGAGGAACATGTGTTTTTTTAGCCAAATTTTGAGGTTTGCAAAGGATTCTGGGTAACAGAACCTGGTCCGAGCCCCGCAAGTCACCCCTCCTTGGATTCCCCTAGGTCTCTAGTTTTCAGAAATGCACAGCTGTGGTAGGTTTCCCTAGGTGCCGGCTGAGCTAGAGGCCAAAATCTACAGGTAGGCACTTCGCAAAAAAACACCTCTGTTTTCTTCCAAAAATTTGGATGTGTCCACGTTGCGCTTTGGGGCGTTTCCTGTCGCGGGTGCTAGGCCTACCCACACAAGTGAGGTATCATTTTTATCGGGAGACTTGGGGGAACGCTGGGTGGAAGTAAATTTGTGGCTCCTCTCAGATTCCAGAACTTTCTGCCACAGAAATGTGAGGAACATGCGTTTTTTTAGCCAAATTTTGAGGTTTGCAAAGGATTCTGGGTAACAGAACCTGGTCCGAGCCCCGCAAGTCACCCCTCCTTGGATTCCCCTAGGTCTCTAGTTTTCAGAAATGCACAGATTTGGTAGGTTTCCCTAGGTGCCGGCTGAGCTAGAGGCCAAAATCTACAGGTAGGCACTTCGCAAAAAACACCTCTGTTTTCTTCCAAAAATTTGGATGTGTCCACGTTGCGCTTTGGGGCGTTTCCTGTCGCGGGCGCTAGGCCTACCCACACAAGTGAGGTATCATTTTTATCGGGAGACTTGGGGGAACGCTGGGTGGAAGTAAATTTGTGGCTTCTCTCAGATTCCAGAACTTTCTGCCACAGAAATGTGAGGAACATGTGTTTTTTTAGCCAAATTTTGACGTTTGCAAAGGATTCTGGGTAAGAGAACCTGGTCCGAGCCCCGCAAGTCACCCCATATTACATTTCCCTAGGTCTCTAGTTTTCAGAATTGTACAGGTTTCGTAGGTTTCCCTAGGTGCCGGCTGAGCTAGAGGCCAAAATCTACAGGTAGGCACTTCGCAAAAAATACCTCTGTTTTCTTCCAAAAATTTGGATGTGTCCACGTTGCGCTTTGGGGCGTTTCCTGTCACGGGCGCTAGGCCTACTCACACAAGTGAGGTACCATTTTTATTGGGAGACTTGGAAGGACACTGGGTGGAAGGAAATTTGTGGCTCCTCCCAGATTTCAGAACTTTCTGCCACAGAAATGTGAGGAACATGTGTTTTTTTAGCCAAATTTTGAGGTTTGCAAAGGATTCTGGGTAACAGAACCTGGTCCGAGCCCCGCAAGTCACCCCATCTTGGATTTCCATAGGTCTCTAGTTTTCAGAAATGCACAGGTTTGGTAGGTTTCCCTAGGTGCCGGCTGAGCTAGAGGCCAAAATCTACAGGTAGGCACTTCGCAAAAAACACCTCTGTTTTCTTCCAAAAATTTGGATGTGTCCACGTTGCGCTTTGGGGCGTTTCCTGTCGCGGGCGCTAGGCCTACCCACACAAGTGAGGTATCATATTTATCAGGAGACTTGGGGGAACGCTGGGTGGAAGGAAATGTGTGGCTCCTCTCAGATTCCAGAACTTTCTGCCACAGAAATGTGAGGAACATGTGTTTTTTTAGCCAAATTTTGAGGTTTGCAAAGGATTCTGGGTAACAGAACCTGGTCCGAGCCCCGCAAGTCACCCCTCCTTGGATTCCCCTAGGTCTCTAGTTTTCAGAAATGCACAGCTGTGGTAGGTTTCCCTAGGTGCCGGCTGAGCTAGAGGCCAAAATCTACAGGTAGGCACTTCGCAAAAAAACACCTCTGTTTTCTTCCAAAAATTTGGATGTGTCCACGTTGCGCTTTGGGGCGTTTCCTGTCGCGGGCGCTAGGCCTACCCACACAAGTGAGGTATCATTTTTATCGGGAGACTTGGGGGAACGCTGGGTGGAAGTAAATTTGTGGCTCCTCTCAGATTCCAGAACTTTCTGCCACAGAAATGTGAGGAACATGCGTTTTTTTAGCCAAATTTTGAGGTTTGCAAAGGATTCTGGGTAACAGAACCTGGTCCGAGCCCCGCAAGTCACCCCTCCTTGGATTCCCCTAGGTCTCTAGTTTTCAGAAATGCACAGATTTGGTAGGTTTCCCTAGGTGCTGGCTGAGCTAGAGGCCAAAATCTACAGGTAGGCACTTCGCAAAAAACACCTCTGTTTTCTTCCAAAAATTTGGATGTGTCCACGTTGCGCTTTGGGGCGTTTCCTGTCGCGGGCGCTAGGCCTACCCACACAAGTGAGGTATCATTTTTATCGGGAGACTTGCGGGAACGCTGGGTGGAAGTAAATTTGTGGCTTCTCTCAGATTCCAGAACTTTCTGCCACAGAAATGTGAGGAACATGTGTTTTTTTAGCCAAATTTTGAGGTTTGCAAAGGATTCTGGGTAAGAGAACCTGGTCCGAGCCCCGCAAGTCACCCCATATTACATTTCCCTAGGTCTCTAGTTTTCAGAATTGTACAGGTTTCGTAGGTTTCCCTAGGTGCCGGCTGAGCTAGAGGCCAAAATCTACAGGTAGGCACTTCGCAAAAAATACCTCTGTTTTCTTCCAAAAATTTGGATGTGTTCACGTTGCGCTTTGGGGCGTTTCCTGTCACGGGCGCTAGGCCTACTCACACAAGTGAGGTACCATTTTTATTGGGAGACTTGGAAGGACACTGGGTGGAAGAAAATTTGTGGCTCCTCCCAGATTTCAGAACTTTCTGCCACAGAAATGTGAGGAACATGTGTTTTTTTAGCCAAATTTTGAGGTTTGCAAAGGATTCTGGGTAACAGAACCTGGTCCGAGCCCCACAAGTCACCCCATCTTGGATTTCCATAGGTCTCTAGTTTTCAGAAATGCACAGGTTTGGTAGGTTTCCCTAGGTGCCGGCTGAGCTAGAGGCCAAAATCTACAGGTAGGCACTTCGCAAAAAACACCTCTGTTTTCTTCCAAAAATTTGGATGTGTCCACGTTGCGCTTTGGGGCGTTTCCTGTCGCGGGCGCTAGGCCTACCCACACAAGTGAGGTATCATTTTTATCGGGAGACTTGGGGGAACGCTGGGTGGAAGTAAATTTGTGGCTCCTCTCAGATTCCAGAACTTTCTGCCACAGAAATGTGAGGAACATGCGTTTTTTTAGCCAAATTTTGAGGTTTGCAAAGGATTCTGGGTAAGAGAACCTGGTCCGAGCCACGAAAGTCACCCCATATTACATTTCCCTAGGTCTCTAGTTTTCAGAAATGTACAGGTTTCGTAGGTTTCCCTAGGTGCCGGCTGAGCTAGAGGCCAAAATCTACAGGTAGGCACTTCGCAAAAAATACCTCTGTTTTCTTCCAAAAATTTGGATGTGTCCACGTTGCGCTTTGGGGCGTTTCCTGTCACGGGCGCTAGGCCTACCCACACAAGTGAGGTTTCATTTTTATCGGGAGACTTGGGGGAACGCTGGGTGGAAGGAAATGTGTGGCTCCTCTCAGATTCCAGAACTTTCAGCCACAGAAATGTGAGGAACATGTGTTTTTTTAGCCAAATTTTGAGGTTTGCAAAGGATTCTGGGTAACAGAACCTGGTCCGAGCCCCGCAAGTCACCCCTCCTTGGATTCCCCTAGGTCTCTAGTTTTCAGAAATGCACAGCTGTGGTAGGTTTCCCTAGGTGCCGGCTGAGCTAGAGGCCAAAATCTACAGGTAGGCACTTCGCAAAAAAACACCTCTGTTTTGTTCCAAAAATTTGGATGTGTCCACGTTGCGCTTTGGGGCGTTTCCTGTCGCGGGCGCTAGGCCTACCCACACAAGTGAGGTATCATTTTTATCGGGAGACTTGGGGGAACGCTGGGTGGAAGTAAATTTGTGGCTCCTCTCAGATTCCAGAACTTTCTGCCACAGAAATGTGAGGAACATGCGTTTTTTTAGCCAAATTTTGAGGTTTGCAAAGGATTCTGGGTAACAGAACCTGGTCCGAGCCCCGCAAGCCACCCCTCCTTGGATTCCCCTAGGTCTCTAGTTTTCAGAAATGCACAGATTTGGTAGGTTTCCCTAGGTGCCGGCTGAGCTAGAGGCCAAAATCTACAGGTAGGCACTTCGCAAAAAACACCTCTGTTTTATCCAAAAATTTGGATGTGTCCACGTTGCGCTTTGGGGCGTTTCCTGTCGCGGGCGCTAGGCCTACCCACACAAGTGAGGTATCATTTTTATCGGGAGACTTGGGGGAACGCTGGGTGGAAGTAAATTTGTGGCTTCTCTCAGATTCCAGAACTTTCTGCCACAGAAATGTGAGGAACATGTGTTTTTTTAGCCAAATTTTGAGGTTTGCAAAGGATTCTGGGTAAGAGAACCTGGTCCGAGCCCCGCAAGTCACCCCATATTACATTTCCCTAGGTCTCTAGTTTTCAGAATTGTACAGGTTTCGTAGGTTTCCCTAGGTGCCGGCTGAGCTAGAGGCCAAAATCTACAGGTAGGCACTTCGCAAAAAATACCTCTGTTTTCTTCCAAAAATTTGGATGTGTCCACGTTGCGCTTTGGGGCGTTTCCTGTCACGGGCGCTAGGCCTACTCACACAAGTGAGGTACCATTTTTATTGGGAGACTTGGAAGGACACTGGGTGGAAGGAAATTTGTGGCTCCTCCCAGATTTCAGAACTTTCTGCCACAGAAATGTGAGGAACATGTGTTTTTTTAGCCAAATTTTGAGGTTTGCAAAGGATTCTGGGTAACAGAACCTGGTCCGAGCCCCGCAAGTCACCCCATCTTGGATTTCCATAGGTCTCTAGTTTTCAGAAATGCACAGGTTTGGTAGGTTTCCCTAGGTGCCGGCTGAGCTAGAGGCCAAAATCTACAGGTAGGCACTTCGCAAAAAACACCTCTGTTTTCTTCCAAAAATTTGGATGTGTCCACGTTGCGCTTTGGGGCGTTTCCTGTCGCGGGCGCTAGGCCTACCCACACAAGTGAGGTATCATTTTTATCAGGAGACTTGGGGGAACGCTGGGTGGAAGGAAATGTGTGGCTCCTCTCAGATTCCAGAACTTTCTGCCACAGAAATGTGAGGAACATGTGTTTTTTTAGCCAAATTTTGAGGTTTGCAAAGGATTCTGGGTAACAGAACCTGGTCCGAGCCCCGCAAGTCACCCCTCCTTGGATTCCCCTAGGTCTCTAGTTTTCAGAAATGCACAGCTGTGGTAGGTTTCCCTAGGTGCCGGCTGAGCTAGAGGCCAAAATCTACAGGTAGGCACTTCGCAAAAAAACACCTCTGTTTTCTTCCAAAAATTTGGATGTGTCCACGTTGCGCTTTGGGGCGTTTCCTGTCGCGGGCGCTAGGCCTACCCACACAAGTGAGGTATCATTTTTATCGGGAGACTTGGGGGAACGCTGGGTGGAAGTAAATTTGTGGCTCCTCTCAGATTCCAGAACTTTCTGCCACAGAAATGTGAGGAACATGCGTTTTTTTAGCCAAATTTTGAGGTTTGCAAAGGATTCTGGGTAAGAGAACCTGGTCCGAGCCCCGCAAGTCACCCCATATTACATTTCCCTAGGTCTCTAGTTTTCAGAAATGTACAGGTTTCGTAGGTTTCCCTAGGTGCCGGCTGAGCTAGAGGCCAAAATCTACAGGTAGGCACTTCGCAAAAAATACCTCTGTTTTCTTCCAAAAATTTGGATGTGTCCACGTTGCGCTTTGGGGCGTTTCCTGTCACGGGCGCTAGGCCTACCCACACAAGTGAGGTTTCATTTTTATCGGGAGACTTGGGGGAACGCTGGGTGGAAGGAAATTTGTGGCTCCTCTCAGATTCCAGAACTTTCTGCCACAGAAATGTGAGGAACATGTGTTTTTTTTAGCCAAATTTTGAGGTTTGCAAAGGATTCTGGGTAACAGAACCTGGTCCGAGCCCCGCAAGTCACCCCTCCTTGGATTCCCCTAGGTCTCTAGTTTTCAGAAATGCACAGGTTTGGTAGGTTTCCCTAGGTGTCGGCTGAGCTAGAGGCCAAAATCTACAGGTAGGCACTTCGCAAAAAACACCTCAGTTTTCTTCCAAAAATTGGGATGTGTCCACGTTGCGCTTTGGGGCGTTTCCTGTCGCGGGCGCTAGGCCTACCCACACAAGTGAGGAATCATTTTTATCGGGAGACTTGGGGGAACGCTGGGTGGAAGTAAATTTGTGGCTCCTCTCAGATTCCAGAACTTTCTGCCACAGAAATGTGAGGAACATGTGTTTTTTTAGCCAAATTTTGAGGTTTGCAAAGGATTCTGGGTAACAGAACCTGGTCCGAGCCCCGCAAGTCACCCCTCCTTGGATTCCCCTAGGTCTCTAGTTTTCAGAAATGCACAGGTTTGGTAGGTTTCCCTAGGTGCCGGCTGAGCTAGAGGCCAAAATCTACAGGTAGGCACTTCGCAAAAAACACCTCTGTTTTCTTCCAAAAATTTGGATGTGTCCACGTTGCGCTTTGGGGTGTTTCCTGTCGCGGGCGCTAGGCCTACCCACACAAGTGAGGTATCATTTTTATCGGGAGACTTGGGGGAACGCTGGGTGGAAGGAAATTTGTGGCTCCTCTCAGATTCCAGAACTTTCTGCCACAGAAATGTGAGGAACGTGTTTTTTTAGCCAAATTTTGAGGTTTGCAAAGGATTCTGGGTAACAGCACCTGGTCCGAGCCCCGCAAGTCACCCCTCCTTGGATTCCCCTAGGTCTCTAGTTTTCAGAAATGCACAGCTGTGGTAGGTTTCCCTAGGTGCCGGCTGAGCTAGAGGCCAAAATCTACAGGTAGGCACTTCGCAAAAAAACACCTCTGTTTTCTTCCAAAAATTTGGATGTGTCCACGTTGCGCTTTGGGGCGTTTCCTGTCGCGGGCGCTAGGCCTACCCACACAAGTGAGGAATCATTTTTATCGGGAGACTTTGGGGAACGCTGGGTGGAAGTAAATTTGTGGCTCCTCTCAGATTCCAGAACTTTCTGCCACAGAAATGTGAGGAACATGTGTTTTTTTAGCCAAATTTTGAGGTTTGCAAAGGATTCTGGGTAACAGAACCTGGTCCGAGCCCCGCAAGTCACCCCTCCTTGGATTCCCCTAGGTCTCTAGTTTTCAGAAATGCACAGGTTTGGTAGGTTTCCCTAGGTGCCGGCTGAGCTAGAGGCCAAAATCTACAGGTAGGCACTTCACAAAAAACACCTCTGTTTTCTTCCAAAAATTTGGATGTGTCCACGTTGCGCTTTGGGGCGTTTCCTGTCGCGGGCGCTTGGCCTACCCACAGAAGTGAGGTATCATTTTTATCGGGAGACTTGGGGGAACGCTGGGTGGAAGGAAATTTGTGGCTCCTCTCAGATTCCAGAACTTTCTGCCACAGAAATGTGAGGAACATGTGTTTTTTTAGCCAAATTTTGAGGTTTGCAAAGGATTCTGGGTAACAGCACCTGGTCCGAGCCCCGCAAGTCACCCCTCCTTGGATTCCCCTAGGTCTCTAGTTTTCAGAAATGCACAGCTGTGGTAGGTTTCCCTAGGTGCCGGCTGAGCTAGAGGCCAAAATCTACAGGTAGGCACTTCGCAAAAAACACCTCTGTTTTCTTCCAAAAATTTGGATGTGTCCACGTTGCGCTTTGGGGCGTTTCCTGTCACGGGCGCTAGGCCTACCCACACAAGTGAGGTATCATTTTGTATCGGGAGACTTGGGGGAACGCTGGGTGGAAGGAAATTTGTGGCTCCTCTCAGATTCCAGAACTTTCTGCCACAGAAATGTGAGGAACATGTGTTTTTTTATCCAAATTTTGACGTTTGCAAAGGATTCTGGGTAACAGAACCTGGTCCGAGCCCCGCAAGTCACCCCATCTTGGATTCCCCTAGGTCTCTAGGTTTCAGAAATGCACAGGTTTGGTAGGTTTCCCTAGGTGCCGGCTGAGCTAGAGGCCAAAATCTACAGGTAGGCACTTCACAAAAAAACACCTCTGTTTTCTTCCAAAAATTTAGATGTGTCCACGTTGCGCTTTGGGGCGTTTCCTGTCACGGGCGCTAGGCCTACTCACACAAGTGAGGTACCATTTTTATCGGGAGACTTGGAAGGACACTGGGTGGAAGGAAATTTGTGGCTCCTCCCAGATTCCAGAACTTTCTGCCACAGAAATGTGAGGAACATGTGTTTTTTTAGCCAAATTTTGAGGTTTGCAAAGGATTCTGGGTAACAGAACCTGGTCCGAGCCCCGCAAGTCACCCCATCTTGGATTCCCCTAGGTCTCTAGTTTTCAGAAATGCACAGGTTTGGTAGGTTTCCCTAGGTGCCGGCTGAGCTAGAGGCCAAAATCTACAGGTAGGCACTTCGCAAAAAACACCTCTGTTTTCTTCCAAAAATTTGGATGTGTCCACGTTGCGCTTTGGGGCGTTTCCTGTCGCGGGCGCTAGGCCTACCCACACAAGTGAGGTATCATTTTTATCGGGAGACTTGGGGGAACGCTGGGTGGAAGTAAATTTGTGGCTCCTCTCAGATTCCAGAACTTTCTGCCACAGAAATGTGAGGAACATGTGTTTTTTTAGCCAAATTTTGAGGTTTGCAAAGGATTCTGGGTAACAGAACCTGGTCCGAGCCCCGCAAGTCACCCCTCCTTGGATTCCCCTAGGTCTCTAGCTTTCAGAAATGCACAGGTTTGGTAGGTTTCCCTAGGTGCCGGCTGAGCTAGAGGCCAAAATCTACAGGTAGGCACTTCGCAAAAAACACCTCTGTTTTCTTCCAAAAATTTGGATGTGTCCACGTTGCGCTTTGGGGCGTTTCCTGTCGCGGGCGCTAGGCCTACCCACACAAGTGAGGTATCATTTTTATCGGGAGACTTGGGGGAACGCAGGGTGGAAGGAAATTTGTGGCTACTCCCAGATTCCAGAACTTTCTGCCACAGAAATGTGAGGAACATGTGTTTTTTTAGCCAAATTTTGAGGTTTGCAAAGGATTCTGGGTAACAGAACCTGGTCCGAGCCCCGCAAGTCACCCCATCTTGGATTCCCCTAGGTCTCTAGTTTTCAGAAATGCACAGGTTTGGTAGGTTTCCCTAGGTGCCTGCTGAGCTAGAGGCCAAAATCTACAGGTAGGCACTTCGCAAAAAACACCTCTGTTTTCTTCCAAAAATTTGGATGTGTCCACGTTGCGCTTTGGGGCGTTTCCTGTCGCGGGCGCTAGGCCTACCCACATAAGTGAGGTATCATTTTTATCGGGAGTCTTGGGGGAACGCTGGGTGGAAGTAAATTTGTGGCTCCTCTCAGATTCCAGAACTTTCTGCCACAGAAATGTGAGGAACATGTGTTTTTTTAGCCAAATTTTGAGGTTTGCAAAGGATTCTGGGTAACAGAACCTGGTCCGAGCCCCGCAAGTCACCCCTCCTTGGATTCCCCTAGGTCTCTAGTTTTCAGAAATGCAAAGCTGTGGTAGGTTTCCCTAGGTGCCGGCTGAGCTAGAGGCCAAAATCTACAGGTAGGCACTTCGCAAAAACACCTCTGTTTTCTTCCAAAAATTTGGATGTGTCCACGTTGCGCTTTGGGGCGTTTCCTGTCGCGGGCGCTAGGCCTACCCACACAAGTGAGGTATCATTTTTATCGGGAGACTTGGGGGAACGCTGGGTGGAAGGAAATTTGTGGCTCCTCTCAGATTCCAGAACTTTCTGCCACAGAAATGTGAGGAACATGTGTTTTTTTAGCCAAATTTTGAGGTTTGCAAAGGATTCTGGGTAACAGAACATGGTCCGAGCCCCGCAAGTCACCCCATCTTGGATTCCCCTAGGTCTCTAGGTTTCAGAAATGCACAGGTTTGGTAGGTTTCCCTAGGTGCCGGCTGAGCTAGAGGCCAAAATCTACAGGTAGGCACTTCGCAAAAAAACACCTCTGTTTTCTTCCAAAAATGTGGATGTGTCCACGTTGCGCTTTGGGGCGTTTCCTGTCACGGGCGCTAGGCCTACTCACACAAGTGAGGTACCATTTTTATCGGGAGACTTGGAAGGACACTGGGTGGAAGGAAATTTGTGGCTCCTCCCAGATTCCAGAACTTTCTGCCACAGAAATGTGAGGAACATGTGTTTTTTTAGCCAAATTTTGAGGTTTGCAAAGGATTCTGGGTAACAGAACCTGGTCCGAGCCCCGCAAGTCACCCCATCTTGGATTCCCCTAGGTCTCTAGTTTTCAGAAATGCACAGGTTTGGTAGGTTTCCCTAGGTGCCGGCTGAGCTAGAGGCCAAAATCTACAGGTAGGCACTTCGCAAAAAACACCTCTGTTTTCTTCCAAAAATTTGGATGTGTCCACATTGCGCTTTGGGGCGTTTCCTGTCGCGGGCGCTAGGCCTACCCACACAAGTGAGGTATCATTTTTATCGGGAGACTTGGGGGAACGCAGGGTGGAAGGAAATTTGTGGCTACTCCCAGATTCCAGAACTTTCTGCCACAGAAATGTGAGGAACATGTGTTTTTTTAGCCAAATTTTGAGGTTTGCAAAGGATTCTGGGTAACAGAACCTGGTCCGAGCCCCGCAAGTCACCCCATATTGGATTTCCCTAGGTCTCTAGTTTTCAGAAATGCACAGGTTTGGTAGGTTTCCCTAGGTGCCGGCTGAGCTAGAGGCCAAAATCTACAGGTAAGCACTTCGCAAAAAATACCTCTGTTTTCTTCCAAAAATTTGGATGTGTCCACGTTGCGCTTTGGGGCGTTTCCTGTCGCGGGCGCTAGGCCTACCCACACAAGTGAGGTATCATTTTTATCGGGAGACTTGGGGGAACGCTGGGTGGAAGGAAATTTGTGGCTCCTCTCAGATTCCAGAACTTTCTGCCACAGAAATGTGAGGAACATGTGTTTTTTTAGCCAAATTTTGAGGTTTGCAAAGGATTCTGGGTAACAGAACCTGGTCCGAGCCCCGCAAGTCACCCCTCCTTGGATTCCCCTAGGTCTCTAGTTTTCAGAAATGCACAGGTTTGGTAGGTTTCCCTAGGTGCCGGCTGAGCTAGAACCCAAAATCTACAGGTAGGCACTTCGCAAAAAACACCTCTGTTTTCTTCCAAAAATTTGGATGTGTCCACGTTGCACTTTGGGGCGCTTCCTGTCGCGGGCGCTAGGCCTACCCACACAAGTGAGATATAATTTTTATCGGGAGACTTGGGGGAACGCATGGTGGAAGGAAATTTGTGGCTCCTCTCAGATTCCAGAACTTTCTGCCACAGAAATGTGAGGAACATGTGTTTTTTTAGCCAAATTTTGAGGTTTGCAAAGGATTCTGGGTAACAGAACCTGGTCCAAGCCCCGCAAGTCACCCCTCCTTGATTCCCCTAGGTCTCTAGTTTTCAGAAATGCACAGGTTTGGTAGGTTTCCCTAGGTGCCGGCTGAGCTAGAGGCCAAAATCTACAGGTAGGCACTTCGCAAAAAACACCTCTGTTTTCTTTCAAAAATTTAGATGTGTCCACGTTGCGCTTTGGGGCGTTTCCTGTCGCGGGCGCTAGGCCTACCCACACAAGTGAGGTATCATTTTTATCGGGAGACTTGGGGGAACGCTGGGTGGAAGGAAATTTGTGGCTCCTCTCAGATTCCAGAACTTTCTGCCACAGAAATGTGAGGAACATGTGTTTTTTTAGCCAAATTTTGAATTTTGCAAAGTATTCTGGGTTACAGAACCTGGTCCGAGCCCCGCAAGTCACCCCTTCTTGGATTCCCCTAGGTCTCTAGTTTTCAGAAATGCACAGGTTTGGTAGGTTTCCCTAGGTGCCGGCTGAGCTAGAGGCCAAAATCTACAGGTAGGCACTTCGCAAAAAACACCTCTGTTTTCTTCCAAAAATTTGGATGTGTCCACGTTGCGCTTTGGGTCGTTTCCTGTCGCGGGCGGTAGGCCTACCCACTCAAGTGAGGTATCATTTTTATCTGGAAACTTGGGGGAACGCTGGGTGGAAGGAAATTTGTGGCTCCTCTCAGATTCCAGAACTTTCTGCCACAGAAATGTGAGGAATATGTGTTTTTTTAGCCAAATTTTGAGGTTTGCAAAGGATTCTGGGTAATAATTGTTTTTCCAATTTATTGGATTTAATAATATTTTGAGGCAACCTGTTGTTGGTTCCCTGCTTAAAACTTTGTCATGTATTTATTTCCCTAGTATGGAGGTGTGAGTTGTGTGTCTGTCTCTGTGTGTGTGTTCTGCTTGGGCTACCTGTGTTGTTTAGCCAGTATGTAAGGTTGTGTGCCGTGCATTTGTCTGAAAGTGATAGGGTGTGTGTTGTGTGATGGACAATTGTGTGTTCTACATTTTTTGTAGTGTTGGGATTGAGTGTTGTTTGTGTTGAGATATGTTTGTTAGTGTGTTGTTTGAATTTGTGTGCTTTGACTGTGTGTGTGTTTTGTGCATGGTATGTTAGATACAATGTTCTGTGTAAGTCAATTGTGTGTATGTGTGTGTATTTTTCACCTCTTGGTAATACGTTGTGATGTTTATGTGATGTGAGTGTCGGTAGTATCCCTTGTGGGTCCCTGCCATGAGATTGGAGAGGGTGTGGTTATGTTGTGGTTATGACGTGTTGTGGTGTACTGTGTGAATGTGGGCCTGTGCAGTGTTTCCTTGGCGGTGTGTAACCCTGTAATCTGTCCGGCAGAAAATGGTCACCGCCGGCCTGCAGGTACCTACCGTCATCTGTGGTGGCCAGACCGCAGTGGCGGTGCCAGTGGCACTTTGCCTGTGGTTTGTACTGAATGCCACCAATGTGATAATATGGCGGTCTTCTCCGACAGCCTGTCTGCAGTACGACTGCCACTTCCAACATGGTGGTCCTGAGACTGCCAAACCCATAACGATGACCTATTTCTATTAAAAGGAAAATTATACTATATTGCAAAATTGGGCAGTGCATCTCCATTCTTCTTGGAACTTCTCTCACTCTTGGGTGCCAGGCTACCTGTCCGGTAGGTAAGCTGGTGTGTTGAGCTCTCACCAAGTTTTGATCATTAGGAGAGGACTAGGAGAAGGTCTTCATATTGAAAAAAACCAGTAAATGTATTATAGAGTAATAGAAAAGGCTCAAAGATAGCAAAGTAAGCTTCATGAGGAGTGAGAGTGTACCCATAGGACTCAGAGGCAGAGCAAGAACATGAGAGGAGTTTCACGTTTGAGCCAGCAATGCGACAAAAACATACTCAGCAGCATTTTCCAAATCAACGTACCTCCCTTCAGTCCTCAGAGCTGAGTGAGTACTGGGCCTCAATTTTGTTTTGCACAGAAAGAAAGAAGTTCAACGAGAAATAGTTAAAAAATTCTATGGTGGCACTAGTATATTCAATCATTCACAGCCATTCAGACACCTTGCTATTACATTTGTCCAAGATGTTTGCAGCTGTATGTGATTTGTCCATGGCGAACATGGTGACTGTTGCATGCCGCCAAAAGCTTAAAAAAATGTCTTCAGGGGCAAGACCTATAGATAGCTTTTGCCTCCACAAGAGATCCAGTGTGCAGTGATGCACATATAATCAGGCAAAATAGGTCCAACTTGGAACCTTCCATTTCAGGCTGCCACAAACTCAAAGACTCCCACTCCTTCCACAAAAAAGGGAGGAGGTCCACTGCTGTTTTCACCAGGTTTCCGTTGTACAGATGTGCCTCTGGGTGGTTGCGGTAGTAGGGCAACTCCTGCATAAATATGCCCATAATTGTAGCCTGGATTTTCTTCTTTTCTGGGGCAACAGACGCAAGTGACTTTGTACATGTATGTGGTGGTATACTCAATGTGCGTTGTGGTGCAGTCACTCTATGCCGTGGTGTCTCCATCTGACTTTGAGTCTTCCTGTGCCATTCTGAGGTCACTTAGGCAGGTGATTCTGGCGCACTGCTGGGTACAAGGCTGCTTTGCATGAGGATGTCAATGTCTTCTTCCTCACCTTCCACCATGATTTGACCAGTTGTAGCTGATGTTTCCCAGCTCTCTTCAACTTTACCACCGCAACCACGTTCAGCAATTTTTTAGGTGCTCCTCCCACCAGATTGCATGTTGCTTTTTCATATGGATTCTCTGGCCTCCAATACCATAATGTGAACAAGGCTTACCTCGACAAACACTCACGTGCCAAATGGAGCATATCGCAATGTTCTACTTCTGTTTTCTAATCATAAAAAAGTCCCAAACTGGGGAGAAGTACTTACTTACTAGGCCACTGCCAATGCCTGATGAAGAACTCGAGGTAGGTGGGTGTGTCTGTTGCCTCTCTTTAGTGCATACTTCTACTGAGATATGGGTTGGTGCAGGTCTCTGCTGGGACCTTACAAGTATGGGAGCTGATGGTGCTGCCTGTGTCACTTCCCTTGGAGCAGGTTGGATAGTAATGTCGGACTCCCGTGTGCCAGCTTTTTGTTCGGCAGGAAGCTCAACCTCCTGCTCTGCTCCAATTTTGAGAAGATCTACTGTTGCTGGCTGCAGCTGCTCTTTTTCCTGAAACAACTGGGTACTACTTTGCAAAAGGGGCAAATTGAATTCAATATCACTGCCTATCTGTGTCGTCATGATTGCAGTGGTTGTCTCACTGACAGACATGGTCTTAGGCTTAGATTGGGGTGGTGCTGTAGCTGCAGGAGTGCTGCTCTCAGGCTCCTTCCCGGAGGCCAGTGTGGCAGGCACACATCTCCCCAAAAATGTTGAGGTTGGCACACCACTGGTGGAAAACTGCTTCATCTCACTAACTACTTTCTTGGTAGCAACTATCTTTGGGGCCATTCTAAAGCTTTCAGTTGGCAGAGGCACTGAGCTGCAAATGCGGAAGAGATTTGGGGACTTGACTGTACAGGCCTTCTCTTTGGCAGTACTGCAGGTGATGTGATGTCTCTTCTCTTGTGCACCTAAAAACAACCAAGCAAAAAAAATATGTAATTAGTGAATCATGGCATTTTTGCAGATTGAAATAGTGCAGACAAATGCAATCTTAGTGCGTTTGGTTACTTATGTTATAAATACCAATTTAATCAAAAATTGTAAAGTCAAACCACACCGTCACACCATAAAATTTAATTTCAAATCAGGCAGCACAACATGCAGAACAACATGCAGATATATCTCTGTGCTATAACTCCATTTGTTTTAATGGAGACACCTGTGGTAATCAGAGAGATATCCATGGGTAAATGGAATAATCCTTAAAAAACTTATAGTAGCAAGGTGGTCTAGGGGAAATGGAATAATCATTAAAAAATGAATTATGCTGCTGATTTGTCTGCAGTGCGCCGCAACCAAGGTGTCCAGGAGGAAATGGATTTGTTATACATCTAAAGAAACCGAATGCTGTAGTGCTGTTGTGCGCCTATGGTGGATGGAAGGATGGATGGCGGAAAGGATGTGGATGGATGGATGGATAAAGGCAAAATGCAGAAATAAATAAGATGAAATAAAAAATTAAAAAAATTATTAAAAATCTACAAAAGTTTCTAAACTAAAGATTTAAAATAGAAAAGAAATTAAAAAAATAAATTTAGAAATGTAAAATATAAATGAAAAAATAACATAAACTACAATAAAAACATAAATTGAAATAAAATGTAAATTAAAAATTAAATTAAAAAATAAAAGAATAAAAATTAAAATAAAAAATAAAACATTTAATACAAACTTAAAATAAGAAAATGATAAATAATTAGCAATGTCTGTAAGCCTATGCGAAAGCTACACTGTCTGGATGCACAAAATGTCTACCAGCCACATGGTAAAACAACAACAAAGCTCAAGGAAGCATGGCAAACAAAGAATACACACAAGCCTATGGCAAAGGGACACTGGCTGGATAGACAAAATGGCCACCAGGCATATGGTCAAACAACAAGGAGCAAGGAAGCATGAGAAACAAGGAAGAACCCATGCTAGCTTATGCACAGGCACACTCACTGGATGCACAAGACGGCTACCAGCCACATGCATACAACAACAAGGAGCAAAGAGGCATGGCAAACAAAGAACGCATGCAAGCCCACAGCAAAGGGGCACTGACTGTATGGACAAAATAGCCACATGGTCAAACAACAAGGAGCAAGAAGGCATGGGGAGCAAAGAAGAACCCATACAAACCTATGGCAAAGATACACTGGCTAGATGAAGAAAATGGCTCCCAGCCACATGGTAAAACAACAACAAAGAGAAAGGAAGCATAGCAAACAAAGCACACATGTAAGCTTAAGGCAGAGGGACACTGCCTGGATGGGCAAAATGGGCACCAGCTACATGGTCAAACAACAACAAGGAGCAAGGAGGCATGGGGAACAAAGGACAACCCATGCAAGGCTATGACAAAGACACCTAGGTGCATTGTGCATGTGCCACACATATTGTTCCAGACACAAAGCCCAGACAGCAGGTGTGTCTGTACCACAACAATCCATGGTGTTCGTTGGTTATTATAGTCTACTAAATGATGTCTGCCCTACAATCACAGGTGTCATATTGCCGTAACACCATACCTTTCCTAGCTATCCTGTTAATTGGTGAGCTGGATGCCACATACACTGCAGACTGGCTGAGGCAGCCAATGTCTGTTCTTTCCTGAGTATGTATTGCATCCGTAACATGTCCTATGGCAGGAATGCAGACAGATAGTATGAATTTAGACTTTGTGCATATTCGTGAATAAAATGGTGTATTTCATTTGCATAACACTGCAATATATTTGTATCAAAAGATTCCTACTCCGCAGCTACCTACATTCGCCCAAACAAAATACAAACTGTAAGACCAACAAAAGATTTTGAATGTCTCTACACATCATAATATGCAATGCATTTTTTGTATCTAAATATATTGTCATTCATAGTGTCAGTATGGTGAACGCAATGACTCACACATAGGTGCCCCTTTACCAATGACATTTAACAAATCCCAAGGTACCAAGCCCGAGGTGTGTTTACCTGCAATGAACAACTCACTACACTGTATCCCACACAATAGGGTAGTTGGTGGGTCTGAACCCACACATTGACCCATTAACGGAATGCATTGCTCCCGGAGCTGTGGTCAGAAGCCATGCCTCAATGCCAATGTGTCGAAAACAATGCATTCTGCATAGGCATGCATTGTGTGTTCATCACACATTGGCTATTTCTGTACAGATGTGTTATTAAAAAAAGACACATTTGTCAAAAATGAGTGGGATACACCCAGGGAATAGTGCAATGGCTCTGGCATGTTGCAAACTAGGAAGTGTGAAGTTACTTTAACTTTCACTTACAGTCTTTTTGTTTATGCTGGCTGCAGGAGGTGTTTTGTGGTTTGTCTTTGTGATTTTGGAGTATTTTCATATTGTCGTTGTCTGTGGTGTCCGTCTCATGTTCCAACTGTGTTAATTTTGTGTTGTATTTGTTACTTGTATTGTTATTGCCACTGTATTGTTGGGTGGTAGTCGATTTAGGGGTTTTGTAGTTTTAGAGGTAAGGTTAAGGGGTATTTTATATAGTGGCAAGGGGTATTGTGCAGGTAGGGGAAAGCAAAGAGTCTGTCGGAGGGAAAGTTTTGGGACCTGCTTTGGCTGCTGGGACATTATGTGCCCAACATGATAGCTATGGGGGAATAAGGCCAGCCAAGGCTACCCCATGAAGGAGTGCATGGAATAGTGGGAGAAAATACAGTGGCACATGAACAGGGTCTTTGATAGACCGTACTGAACACCAGCTGAAACACCAATGGGCGGATGTGGTGAGTCTAGAGGCTGATCTGCTAGATCACCTTGGCATGGAACTTGGTGACCCCGTTGGTAAGTGCATATTTACCGTCTGCTTGAAGGTATGTGTTTAATTTAAAAATTATGTATTCTATTTCTCATCAGTAAGGAGCAGATATTTTCAGGGGTAGTATGTCATAATAGATGCTAATTTTGTCAAATGGTATCACCATGCCCCAGGGGACTGTTGGCATAACAATTCCCCCTGCAGACCCCGCAGTGTGGGTGAGACCCAGATGTCCAGGGGACCCCCTCAGGCACTGTGCACGGATTGTGGGCCCCTGGCCTGACAGCTCATGACTGGGTCCAGAGCGTGTGGGCCACCCACCTAGTACATTGCAGGGGAGCCCCCTCCCATTCTGTCACACCACTGGCTGGACATGGTTTTTGTACGTAATTTTACATACATGTATTTGTATACATGACCTCAATTCAGATGTTTAATGTTGAAATACCCTGCACATGTGACATGTAAGGAGGAAAGTTATGAAAAATCAACTATAATGGTGACTGTCTGATGTGAGTTGCATTGTTCAGCACACATGAAGGGTTGGGCACAACCCTGCCAATTTAATGACTTCTAGATGGTGGCCCTTCCAATGTTGGATGTTGATGTAGCCATCAAAACCATGCACTCTTGCACCATGTAGCAAGTAAGGATGTTTTGAACCTACTCTGCACTCTGTGCACCAGTGACATGATTAGTCAAATACTGTCATTAAGCACTTCCATATGGCATTTATCTATTCATTATAAATCTGTATCAACTTTGCCAAGTGCTACTTGTCTTGCATGCAGAATATACCAGATATTTGTGATGTTATTGTACTGTACTTCATATGTACACAGAGTATATGTTCAATATCCACAAAGCAATGTACCATGTTTTTGTCTTGTAGATGGTCCTGCACCATAAACCTGAGCTGAGGTAGAGTCCTTCAGGGATCCACTGCTACCAGCAAGTGTCAATAGAATGTGTTGTTAGCTCTGTAAGGATTGTCTGCGATCTATGATATTTGTAACATTGTGATGTATAAGGGGTAGTATCATTCACCTTTAACCAATTTACAGTACATAGTAATTCACCAATGAATTGGCACACAGTGACATGTGCAATGGATAAGGAGGAATGTCAATGAGCATACAGTGGCAATGTATGTAGGTCCTCACGATGAATGGGTCATTATCTGCTGTGGTAATTTTTGGCCAGCTAGATGCTTATGGCACATGTACCATCACCAGCCACAATATCTACAGATGGTCAGAAGTTCAATTGTCTTACACCCATACAATGACACAAACGTAAAAAACTATTGTTCTGAAATATGCAATAGCCAAAAGGTATGAGATAGACTGAGTTTGTCTGGACACGGTATGCTTCCCTATGTCCATATGTGAGCATGAGACCGGTGGGTATATATGTCCCAGACAACATTACCAATTGTCAAAACTACAGTGTCATTGAATACTTTATACAGTGAACATTGTTTCCAAAAAACTACTTTTAATATTGCTGTTTAGCATCATACTATGGTCATACATTTAGAATGGCATTATCCTCACTACCAAAATGAGTACAGTGTGAAAGACTGTAGACATGATCTGACATTCATCCTCTTCAACAACTAAAATGTTTTGTGATCCACACATCTACCAGTAGCTATCTGTGTAGCCAAAATTCACAATCAGATAAACTTGTGTGACCATGTGAGCAGGCTTGGCATCACAGAACCACATTCCTTCCTATGAAAGATGTGCATATGTAGTTGTGAGGGGGCAAATTATTCATAATCATTAATCATAGTAACCACAGTGGGCTGATGACATATGTAAAGTTCCCCATGGTATTGCTTGAACGGTATACCAGAAGCTATGTGTTAGTACTGATGGTATTTTCTTGAGTCAGTACTGATAAAGTGTCCAACAGGTCATTTTTACGGGAGGTAGCTACCCATCCTCCATCTATGTTTCAACTACCTGGCACAGAGTCAGTCAATGCAGCAATGTGTGTGGCCTTCTGGAATTTCCATATGAGATAACCAATGCTGAGGCACACTACCTGTACTTGTTTGACATAACTCATTTCACATAGGTTTTTGATCATTAAATGTAAACTCTGTTGCATAGCCAACACCAGGGAGTCCCTATGTGGACCAAGTGTTCAATTCAATGTGTACACCACTAATGCTTCCAACTCAGTCTCTGGATTGATATGGTTATAAATGTATTTGTGTTGGCCATTTCATATACCTACACTGCTAGCACTTGAGTACATTTGCCTTGTTACATTAGGAGAAGAATATGTTTAGAAGGACTATTGTTCATTTATCTTGTGCTTTTGGGTGGACATACCACAGGTGATGTTCAGAAAATGTGAATCTATTATTTCTGACAGTATGTACAAATTCAGCTTTTGCTGATACACATTTCCTTTATCTCCACCAGACAACATGACAGCAGATGAGGAGAAACCCCACATCATCAGGCTTGAGCGCTACCGCCACATCAGGCACGTGGCAAATGCGTGTAAGAGGCATGAAGACAAGATGAGGAAAGAAAGGCAGCTGGTGCCTGGAAGTCAAACAGGCATGGGCAACCAGGACATTCCAAGGCAACAACCTCTCAGGATGCCTCACAGCACCAAAGCGGAGTCCCAGTGGCTGTTCCAGGAACATCCCCTGCACAGCTGGCCCAAGCAACAAGGCCCCTGTTCACTACCTCTGCAGTGGACTCAAATGATGGAACACAAGCCCTGAAGGACCTCCAAGAACTCAAATAGAGGATGGCTGCCATTAAGGGCAACGCTCATGTATGTGGGCCTTGATGCTGACTTTGCAGCAGACAATGGAGAAGATCAGTGCCCAAATTTGAATCTTTTTTGGGCTTATCCCTTTCCTCAGGTGTTTATCAGTTGTTTGTATAGTTTAGTATTTTTAGCATGGGTTAGAATACGTTTTAGCATAGGTATGGGTTAGTGTAGTATAAGTTAGTTTACTATTTTAATAGGTAGTACTTTGTAGGTGTGTATATGGATGGGTATGTTTTAGTAGCTGGGGGAGTTGATGTACAATGTGTGTTTTAGGAAAAAGTATAAAAAATTAAAAGTACCATGAAATATATATTTGTTTAGGCTGATATGTTTAGGTAGTGTATGTTTAGGATGTTTTTGTCATTTGTGCTGAGGTATGTATATTAAAAGGATGGGGGCTGATGTTTACCATGTCTTCTGGTACATGTGTAGCATAGATTAAGCTAAGTTTAGGTAGGTTAAGGTAGTGTTAAGATAAGAAGTGTAGGATAAATAGGTTACGTTAGATTAGTTTGAGGTGAGATAGTGTTGGTGTAGGTTAGTTAGGTTTAGTGGCATTAACAATTTCATACATTAAAATCTTTTCTACTTTCACAAATGCATAATAATTTATGATTGCTAATGTTGATTTAAGTACATGATGTAGAAATTGCCTGTAGAGTTTTTAGATATGTGTAACTTAGCGAGAGACCTATGGAAAATAGTCTGTTGACGTTGCAATGGAGTTCCTTAGGGAATCTTCACCATTCTTTGGGCACTGTAAGTGATCCTCTTTGTGTGACCGGATGCACAGCTCAACATAGTCACCTTATGTACCTCTGAGTGTAAGTTATGCTAAATGTACTGGAGGGATTGATCTGTCACCACATGGTACACACTCATGGCTGTGTTGGGACACTCACTGGTGCCTGGCACTTAAGCACTCACCCTTGAAGCATTGTACTAGTACATCATTGTGGTCTGCTGGTTTGTATCCATGAAGGTATCACCCATCTGACCTGAAACGTCAAACATCCTTGCCATTGAGTACTTGCTAAGTGTGGCACTTCCTGCATGTGAATTAGTGAAACTAATTACTAAGTTAAAATACACAAGTGTCTGACGTTTCCTCTTAGTCTAGGGATGTGTAGCTTGTTTCCAGAGTCTGTGGTCTGGCCCCTCTATATTGTTATATGTGTACATTGTACAACTGATGTCATGTGTGGTTGCGCTCATGCTCAGTGAATGTGAGGGCTCTCAGTACCAAAGGGACACAATGGGCCTGATTACAACTTTTGAGGAGGTGTTAATCCGTCCCAAAAGTGACGGTAAAGTGACGGATATACCACCAGCCGTATTACGAGTCCATTATATCCTATGGAACTCGTAATACGGCTGGTGGTATATCCGTCACATTTGGGGCGGATTAACACCTCCTCCAAAGTTGAAATCAGGCCCAATGTCCCTACGTATCCCAGTGTGCCTTACTATACCATTTTTCATTTGATACAGGACCATAAATACTTAGTAGTTGCAGTTCATGCTTAATGACACCCAAGGTGTAGCATTGAGCTTCTACATCCTTGATTGGCATAGATATGATGTTATACTGAAGGAGACTGGCCATTATCATCAGCATGTTGTCAGTGCATGTATTATGATAGAACTCATAGGATATCTGCAATGTAAGCATGGAGGCTGACATGTGTGCATGATGAGATTGTCAAGATAACAGAGCTAAATATCAGTGGGTTTGTGGCCATGTGTCAGTGGCTCATCTGTGTCACAGAACCCAATTTGTACAGCCCTGAAATTATGTGATTAGTTGGCTGAATTCACTGTGTGGCACTCAAGGTACAGATGCTTATTGTCACACTATGATGTGCTATAGTTCAACGGGATTTGCAACATAATGCCATGGCAGGGGAGGCCCATGAGGCTTGCCCTTGTCCAATAGGAGAATGTGCCATGGCTGGGGAGGCCCATGATGCCTGACCTTGTCCAACAAGAGAATGTGATAAAAAATGTAGCACAATTTCCTTTAGATAGTAGGAATTTCCTTTTGGGTCTGCACATCCACCATGGTCTAGCTAGTCCTATCTGCAACAGACATACAACACACAGGTTCAAAGTTGTGCATTTATATACAGGTGTGTTCATAGGTTTATTCACAGTAGCAGTTCTTGCAGCCACTACCCCAACATTGTTTGAGAGCCAAAAGATGTTCAGACAGAGTCCTTGGGGGATACATGTGACATGTGGAGAAGAGGAGCATTCTAGTCAGGAAGAGTTCCAAATCTCCATTAGGGAAGGTAGGTCTCACCAACAGTCCACAAATGGATCAGACTAAGAGGTGGGCATACAAAAAGGAAATAGTACCAGGTGACAAGGGTGATGGCATGATAATTAACCCAGGGCCATTTGGAAACTGGCCGACAGGCACAAACAAATGTTACTGGCTATTTCTAAGCCAAAAAGTGCTAAAGTACAGATTTTCCTTCTCTAATGTGTGCTGTGCCTCCCCTGAGGGTGGTGGTGGTTGTTCAGTAGGCATCTGAGGCTCACACACATCAGAGGCTGAAGATGAGGCTCTTCTGTCCATAGGAGCATGTGCCTGTGCCAACAAGGAAGGCAGCACAGCGCTGAGAGGGGCCTTCTGGGTTTGTCAGCACAGCAACAAGGGTTAAAGGTGCCTACTGTTGCAATATAGGGTTCCTGCTTCCACTCAAGTGATTCAAAGATGGGTGCGTATAGGCCCAAGCTGGGTGGCAACCTCACTGGTGTCACATCGGCAGGGCTGTTGTTCTTGCCTCTGCCTCAGGACACCAGTGATGTCAGCCAGGAACTGTCCCGATGTATTTAGTGGAGGGTAGGTGCCCATTATTGCTTCTGATGTGTCTTTATTGGGACTGAGGCACCCACAGACTCCCTCTAGGGTGCCCGTGATGGTCTCCATCCCCGCCCGCACCTCATCTACCACATGAGGCTGGGTTCCTACCACCTGCTATTGGAAGACAAATTTAAGGGTCCTCGGAGTTCAGAGCATGGCTTGGGCTGGCAGATGGGTTATGTCCTGCGGTAGGCGATTCCTTTGGAGACCCAGCGATGCTGTCAGCCCCTCCTGCAAACAGAGAAGGTGTTACAATTGAGTCCAGGAGTTGCTGAAAGGTGTCATCGTCCATGGGGGGCAGGATGTCATTGCCAGCAGGTTGGTCATCAATGACAGGCAGCTTGTCAGGAGGTGTAGCTTCTCTCTCTCTGCAATAAAATGGAGTTACGTCAATGGTGATCTATGCTAGATGTTGACATCAGTAATCTGGCTGACATATAGAATTTATCCTCATTCACTTTCATTTTAGCATTGAGTTGTAGAACATATGTGACTCATAGGAATTGAGGCCAAGTTGCACTATATTTGCCTTTCAAATGGCAGTATTTCTGCATTGTTCACATAGCACTGTATGAAAATGGGGATTTTTTGGGTTATACCACACACTGCAACACAGTTACACAGCTTGCTGGCCTGCCCTCCCTGTGCGGGCATGTTAAGGTAAGGCCCACATCTGCCTTGGTGATTAGCTTTCTTTTTCAAGATGGCTATACTGAATGTGATTTTATGTATTGACAGAACTACTGTGCACGTTGCACCAAGTCACCAAGATGCCTACACTCCCTCTGGCCACTACTCAGCCCACAGTTCCTGGGAAAGTGATGTGACTTTGATCATGTATTTGATCCCGTAATCTGCCTTTCACACATAACACTACGACAGTTGGCCTTGTTGTGCTGTCTTGCAGCTAGCGATCTTGCTACACTGCAGGAATGTGTAAGGACATGTATTTACCATGGTTCTGCTATCTGTGAATACTCATGGGATTTCATTACACACACACTTGGCTCCACTGTGTACCAACTCTGAGGCGATAGGCCCAGTCAAACTTGGTAGATTGCTAACAATGACACTCACCCCATTTCATCACTGCCAGAATTTTATATCTGCAGAGTATCACACATTGTTTGACTCTGCCCCGCTCACTTGTACATGTACATGACTCCCCTGGTAATCCTTCTTTAGGGCTAGGGACTGCACTTACTGTCACACACCGACGGAACACAGATTATACATTGACTCTCATTACATTGACTCTCATTTGATGCCAACACCAACAATTTGAGTCACCATATCCAATTGACCAAAAGTGCTGCCTGTATTTAAGGGCTATGGGTGAAGCTGTACCCCACATGCTACTAGTAATGATAATCAGTGACATGTACTTACCCAGGTTTGCCACACAAGTAGGCCAATACACCTTACCCTCCAGCCATCCCTGAATCCTGCCCATATTCGTGGCAACCTAGCTTAATCTGTCACATCACAATTCCCTTTTTGACATCGTCCTGCTTTGACATATGTGGCATGGTAAGGCATTTCTTCTTCCAGCTCCCTCTTGACATGTGCTACAGCTTCACTCAGGTCCACATCACATGTAGGACATAGTACACTAATGCCCTCTTCCATTTCATCCCTTCCCAGCTGCAGCACAAGTGTGATATTATCAGACCCAGCAGAGCATGTGTGTTGCTCAGGTTACCTTGCAGTATACACGTCGCTTCTCCCCTCCTTGCTATGCAATGTCTCCCCATTCGGACACAGAGCCAGTTCAATGTGCTCAGCCACACCTACATTGCAGTACACTACCAGAGGCCCACTGGGCTCACACACCATCTATTGTTTGAGCAAACTCACATGTTCCTCTGGTGTGCATCTATTGCATTCACCCCCACCCCTAGTATGAATTTGTACATGACAGGAGTTAGGGCAGTCTCTACCATGGGGGGCAACACATGTGTGCTCTCACTCCACACATTGAGCCAGCTGTGTGCAATGTAGTTTCATGCAGTGACTATAAATTTGAATCTTCACATGTTCCAATGTGGTGATACTTCACATGCCCCACACCTGACGCCCCCCTCTCAGGTTAGGTGTTTATCCTCTGACAACCCAATTCCATTCCAGAGCTTTGCAGTCCAGATGTGGCTGCATGGCCCCAAAACAGACACACTAGCCTCATGGTGCAAGGTGGCATGCATTATCCCAGACAGGGTGGGCAGGGTTTCAGTGTCCAGTTTTGGTGTGGTGTTCCAGTCCCTGTTATTGTTTTGTATTGTGGGACTTGTAGTCCTGGTCACTAATGTTATACACTACACTACAAGTCCCAGGATTAAAAGATTAACCTGAACTGGTGCTGCACATCACACATTGTCTGGACAAACTTGACAGAGCTGGACTGGGCTGTGCAACATGTGACTGGTCACTATGACTTACATTTCTGTGATGTATGACTGGACATGTGAGCAATTCCATCCCCTTCCCTTACACTCAGTGCAGCGCAGGAACGTAGATTACTACACTGGAGAGCATGACATATTTGGTCATATTGTTCCTTGTTGCTGTTTACCCTGTAGGTCTTCTTGGTCTTCATAGCCAATACTGTTGTATCTCCTCCTCCTCCAGTCCGCATGGCTGCCATCAGGTTGTTGGCTAGTTTCTCCTTGGTTCTATGCTTATAATCACACCAGCACTTCATGTACTCTGGCACTCTCCTTTTAGCTTGCCCAACACTGTTGATATTGTCCACTAAGGACTGCCAAATGGTTTCTTTCCTCCCTAATGGCAATTTGGGGGTGACAGCCTCTGCACTATATTTACTCTTCCTCTTTCCCTGGGGGTCTGTCTGGACAATGTGGTTGGTGCTGGGGTCGTTGGGGTTGTTGCCTGGCTGCTGCTGCCTGCACCATCTCTCCCTTTTGATGTATTGGAAAATGTTTTCTTTTCACATGCGTTACTTTTTGATGGATGTGTGACACACTCCAATGTGATGCTAGGCTGATTTGTGTTGTTTTATGTGGCACAAAGTAGCCTAGCATCACTTTTACTATATACACGTACGTTTTGTCTATGGCAGCCGTCTCGTGGAAGTGTAATTTTTTTTATGCCTCATGGGATCTTATGCCTTTGTGCCCTGTATCATGAATACGACACATCCAAGGCATTTGAAAATGTTGTACAGCGCAACTTTCCTGACGTATCACTGCCTTACCGCAGCAATGCATCAGTTTTCTTAAACATGCCCCTATGTGTACATGACTTTGACTCATTCCTTTTTAATGCAACCCTGCTCTCTTGTTCATGGCACTCTTTCTCCTCCCCACAATCAAAGTCTGACCAAGTCCCATACTGCTTCTGCCACTGCCTACATCACTGCCCCCCTCTCTCACAGCACTGCTCTTTTCTCATATAAATATCCACCTTGTACATTATGCCACCGTTTTCCGATCACTTTGCACCTCTCCCATCACTGTTCAGATCTCTTTTCCTTGTTCACTCCTCCAAGCACTGGCTCCTCTCTCTTTAGTGCCCACCTGTTTCCTGACACTGCCCCTCCATCCAGTCAATACACACCACTCCTGTCACTGACCATGTCACGGTTAATGGCAGTGTTCACTTATCCTGTCAGTGTCCACCATTCCTGTCACTGCCCACCTCACATATCAGCGCCATTTTTTCAGCTCCACCTACAGAGGAACGCCCCTTGCATACATTATGCCTGGCACAGGCATAATGTTGTGCAAGGGGTTAAAAAGTGGCACAATGCAGGCATTGCACCACTTTGTAAATATGGCGCAGCATTTTTGGCCTTCTAGCGCCACATTAGCATAACAAAAAATGATGCTAATGTGTCATTAGATGGCGCTAGGGCTCTTAATTATGCCCCATAGACTTAAAAAGAATCTTCTGTTCCACTGGAAGCCAATGAAGTTCACTAAGGGCGTAGGAAGCAGCAGATCTTCGAGTAATAGTCAGAGTTAATTTTGCAGCAGCTGCCTCTACTCTTTGAAGTCTCTTCATCAGAAAGTCAGGGGCTCCAAGGAGGATGGCATTACAATAATCAAGCCGGCAGAGTATAACACCCTGCGCAGTTAGTGACTTGGCCTGCAATGGCAGCACTGGGAAAAGGTTTCTTAGGCCGCAAAGTAACACAAAGACACCAGCCACATGCTTCTCAAGTGAGAGCTGTGCATCAAAAGAAACAATCAAGTTACGCACAACCTCTGAGGGGCGTATTCTCCACTTCACTTGGAAAATGACAAATGTTTTGGGGTAGCGGCAACTGAATCTTATTAAATGAATAACAGAGAAACTCCATCTTATCGCCATTTAATTTAAGGAAGTTCATGTTCATCCATTTTCACAATGCAAGTCGTGCTTCCCTGGAAGGAGCTTCCCGTATCATGCTTATTTTTATTAAAGGGCAAAATCAGTTGCATATCATCAGCATAACTTATGACCAAGATGTTATGTGTTTTTCTCAGAGTAATCAAAGGGTGACTATAGATATTGAATGAATAAGACCAGACTAAGCGCAGATCCTGGTAGTACTCCATGTTAGATGTGTCTAAATTCCGAGCGATAAGGAGGCAAGGCCACCGCCTGGCAGCAATCCTGCAAATAAGATTCAATCCATTTTAACAAGGTACAACCAACACCCAGAGGTCCTAGTCTAGCAGGTAGTGTGTTGTGGTGAACCGTGTCAAACCTTGTCAACAGATCCAGCAGAGTTAATACTACAGACTGGTCATTATCTACCAGTCGGCGCATCTCAGTGCTGTGATCAGGCATAAAAGTAAAATTGTTCTTCCTCAAGTAACAAGTGCACTCCCAAGTATTGGGATATAATCCTGCTAACATAGTGTTCCAGTATCTTCACTGGGAATGGGAGAATAGAGATAGGCCTATAATTACCTATAATTACCCAGTACTGCAGGATCTGTTGAGGGTTTATTTAGTAGGGGAATAACCATGGCCTTCTTCCAAGTGCGTGGCACTTGTCCTGTACTCAAAGATTGGTTACAGAGAAATCTCACAGGTGGCTAAGCTCATCTGCCCATTTTTTTACACTGGCTAGCCGGGAGAGGATCTAGCGGTAAACCCTACATGTTGGCCAGTGCAATACTAAGAACAGTTTATTCTGGTATTGGATCAAAGCAATCAATCTGACATTTAGGTTTCCTGGCCAGATTTTGTCTTATCTATATTTCAGTCTTGACGGTTCACGAGGCAGCATCCCAGGTGGTTACTTCATGAGGGAGAGGCTGTCCCTCTTAAAAGAGCCATCAATGTCCTCTAGTATTTTTATAATCGTACCTTAAAAAAATACCACCAGTTCCATTCATAATTTCTGCGAGGGGGTTATTTCTTGTTTCAAACATTGGGGTTAGAAGAGTCATGAATTATCTCAAAGATTTTCTTGGCAGTATTCGAAGCAGGTAAAATAGAGTTGGTATAAAATTCAGCCTTTGCTTTCCTAACCTCCTTTTTATAATTATTTAAAGCACTCCCCAGCTCTTGTTTGTCCTCTTCTGCATAGAACGGGTGCCATTTCCTTTCCAATTACCTACATATTACCTTGGTTGCTCTTAATGCATCATTGTACCAAGGGGCAGAAGGCTGAGTCTGGGGTCTCTGGTTTGTAAGAGGAGTCATTTTGTCTAATCTGGTAATTATTTGTTCCTCAAGAACAGCATAGTTAGTCTCAGTAGAGTTCTTATGATTGAATGACTTAGCCAGATCGGAACCCAAACCCTGAAGAGGCTTAGTAAGCTTGTGCCAAGCTCTGATCAACATTCCCGGATAGCCTTCATCAGGGATGACGGTTTCTGCATAAATAGACTAAACCAGAGTAGTGAATGATCAGTCCAACAAAGGGGAGTCACTCTGAACAACTGAAATTAACCCCTCCATGGAAAAAATTAGGTCAAGTGTATGCCCCCCTTTGGTGAGTAAGGCCATGGACCAGTTGTTAGAGTATAGCGATCCCACAAGCACTCCACAATTCTTCACTGGGGGTGGGGGGACAGTTCACATTTAGCCCTTAAATTAAAGTCTCCTAGGATAAAAAAAATAGCATGAGCAATAGCCAAATTAGAAAGCATGACTATAAAGGAGTGCAAACGTGAGATCTGGGAGTCAGGGGGTCTGTAGCATAAGTCCCTGCAAAGACACAGCCCCTTGTAGTCTTCAATGAAAATCATAGCACCTCTACACCTTTCGGGTCATCCAATGAGATGTGGGTATAATCCCAATTCCCATGATGGAGGATACCCACTCCTCACCCCCTTTTATTCAACTGGGGTTTATATCTACTAGGGAAAGCATTACCTAGATCCTCTGCCGACTCAGTGGTGGTCCAGGTCAACAAATAGAACATCCCAATTTCCTGACTCAAGTAATAAACTAATTTCAGCTGAGCGTTTCATCAGAGACCTGGTGTTAAGGAGCCCATATTTGCAGCACTAGTGTCACTGGGTAATAGGAAAGCATGATGCGACTAACCCATGCTTAGCTATTGGGCCCCTGAGGCACAATTGTGCCAGCCTAGGTAAATTTATAGCCCTCCCTGTGAAGACTAGAGCATCAACAAAAATGGCGATCCCGCTCTCACAGGCTACCACAGTGCAAATGTGTAAAAATATGGCAGGATAAAATCAATAGTAACACACTGTAAAAAGGCTTTTAAAACGAACTTCAGCATGACTTCCTCTCCCTCATATAAACAGCAATGCTGCAAAGTCGTACCAGCCTAGTTGAATGTATAGCCCTCCCGGTGAAGACTACTCCTAGAGTACACAGCATCCTGCCATTGTGCTTGGTAGGGCATCATCATCAGGTTCTTCGTCCCCAGTTGCAAAAAATAAAAGAGAATTATAAGTACTGAGGGCTGTATTTATACGTCCCTAGCGCCACAGGAGCGTCACTTTTTGTGGCGCTCCTGTGGCGCTAAGCACAGCGCCTTATTTACAAGGTGGCGTTAAGCCACTTCTGGTGGCTTAACGCCACCCTGTAAATACAGCCTCTTCCCACGCAGCACTGAGCGTGGAAGGGGCGTGCAATGGGTGTTGCTGTGGGTGTACCACAGCAACACCCATTGCATTTTGATGTTGCCTCAGATTTATGAAATCTCGTAAACCTGAGGCAGCGGCAAAATCTACTGCCACCCCCACGGGTGGTGTTAGCAGGGCGCAACGAGGAGAAAAACTTTTATTCCTCCTCGGTTTTTTTGCTTTTTCAATGCATGCTGCATTCTGCCACACGCATAGAAAAAGCAAAATGCTATTAGTGATTGTTTATGTGCAGGAAGGGCCACCTTCCCGCACATAAACAATCACACGCCTCAACGCAGACATCCTTGCACAATGGTGCAAGGATGCCTGCGTTGGTGCTGACCGCTACATTTAGCGCCAGCGCAGGGGGAAACGCAGGGTTGTGCGTATTCAGTTAAATACGGCACATCCCTGCGTTTCTAAAGTGCCGCAGCGTGGCGCTGTCAATTTTGGTGCAGCACCGCGTTGCACCACTTTTCAATAAATCTGCCCCAAAGTGTTTACATTCCTAACATTGACAGATAATACTTTATCTGTGATCAATAGATAGCACTATATTAGGCACACACAATACATTTCAATCTACGGTTTTGTAAGGTTGTGATATGGTTAAAAAAATAAAGTGAAATAAAATCCTACCTGCTATTGCCATGGAAGCTTCGACTGTGAACATACTCTGAGCTGCCAGCTAGTAAACATGGATCCTGAAAGTTGGTGGCAGCTAAAAATGTAATGAAGCAAACCTTTATCTGTGTAACGGAGATCCAATGTGTATTTTTACACTAATGTTCTAACGGCAGTAATAATTTAAATAGATTTAATTCTCTTTGAAGACAGACATGTTGATCAGTAGACAGACATTTGGTAGACATCACTGAGTAAAAAAAAAAGTTCGAAATTTCTTTAGATCATAATGATGCCCTAGACTTACCTGATGGGCGAGGGGCAGAATGCCAAACTGCTACTTTTAAGATGTCCCCTGATGTCTGATGAATGGTACAGTGGTGACAATAGATCACTGAAGGTGTGCTAATGAAACTATGCAGCAAACTACTATGGGTAGGAAACAAGATTGAGTGCATATTAAAATGTCTGTCATACATACACATCGCAAAAAGATCAGCTGAATCAAAGCTAGGGGGATAAAGTTGTTATAAGTAGACAACACTCTCATTTAAGTATGAAATACAAAATATTCATCACATTTAGGCAATGAGGACATGGGTGGCAGGATAGGGTGATATGGAAAACATGAGTATAAATGTCAAGACATTTGAAAAAAGGAAGAATGCATTTAGTAACAAGAGAAAAGCATGATTTGCCATATAAGTGCATGCGTACAAAGTCACAAGAACAAAGGGATTATAGTCATTTTTTAAACATATTAAGAGAGTTATGGAGACAGAAATATGGTTACACATTTTGAAGGTGATATTGGGAAAGAACTACCAGTCTCTGACATCTGCCTATGGTCTGTGGCCAATTTACATCTCGGTGGACTGGTCGGATCGTAAGAGGGTGTGGTGGCAATTGATAGATGGGCATACAAGAAAGGACTTTCAAAAAGTAATGACATAATATGAATAGGCACAAAACAAGACAAACAAAACTAGATTGTGGTAATATCATAAACATAAGATGGCATACCTCTGTGTTGGCGAGATGCATTTGACCACTTGACCTAGTTGCTGCCCTACCATAGGAGATTGTATTCCTGCTGTTGATAGCAATGCTTGTGAAATCAGAACTATTAAAAAGGACATCAAGATACTTCTAAGAAAGAGCAGTAAATCTGTGTATGAGTATGTGCTTTATATGTGCATATCTTTGAGGGGAACAGTGTGACGTGTGGGGTAGAAGTGCAGTTGTAAAATATAAGGGCATAGTTTCTTTCATGAACTTGTGCTGAGATTTCCAGGACAGGTAGAACATTTAGCTTAGCGGGTAGCATAGTGGTAAGCTGAAGGTTGGTGAGTTGTAGACAAGACCCATAACTGCCTTCAGAAGAACCTTTGTCACCTGAATCTTGGACAACTATTTCCTCATCTACGCTTCTTCTTCTACCATTTTTTCTAGGTCCACTATGGTACGTAGCCCAATGCAACGAAAGAGTCTGCCAACTCCTGCAACATATTTACCTTATCCACTCTACTGAGAGTATATGAAGGCAGACCTGTATAGACCATCAGCAAAGGTAACTGCAAGGTCTATCTGTCCCCTCCTCAGTGAAGTTCTGGTTCCTCTTGAGTGACACTGGATGAGCTTTAGTACGGTGCCATGAAATCACACAGACTAAGGACAGCAGGGGAGGTTGACTCATAAATGCTACTACTTAGAGGAGATTTCCACCAGTAGGTGGAGAACACCATCCAGGCAGTGAAATACACTCATGCTTAGGTGGAAATCTAAGTGTGCATGCAGATATTGCCACACGTAGATTTCCCTTAGAAAATCGGGCCCCAAGAGTTCTGATCAAGAAAACTAAGAAAACAGATAGCCAAAAACAGAGGGCCAAACTCATAAAGGTATTTGTGAACAAATTGACAGTTATTCTAATAGGTCATGTATCATTGCAAATTCACCTCATTGATTCACCAAAAGTAAATTGGTCCTTGTAAATGGATTTACTACAGTGTAAACTCTACCAGAATGGGGAATTTCCAGTAAAAGTAAATCCGTTTACAGGGTGATGTTGCAGTTATTACAGGGTGGCAAGGCTCACAAAAGTATGTGAATACTCACCAGCTTGCGTGTTTGTGGGAATCGACAAATATTTGGCAGGCACATTCTTACTGACTCTTGATATAATTGCAGAGGTACTCTTGCTAAGGGAGTGAGTCATTGTACATCCTGATGGAGAATCAAGATGTGATAAGTGTGAGAGAAGGTCTTCCTCCACGCGGAAAATAATTCCCTGTATTTTTAATCAAAAAGAAAATTAGCAACTGCAAATACATTTAAATGTGACATTTCGAAAGGTGGAGAATCTGCTGTATATTCATATGCAAAAAAGGGGTATGCACTGGAATACTTTTGGAAATTTGTAACTGTCACAGAATTTCAGTACTACACAAGAAATTATTTGAGAATAAAAAGAAAGATGGAAATTTGCTTCAAACTAAGGAGAAACCCTTTCAAATAAAATTTCCAACTTTCTCAGTTGACAGTTTGTGAATCATACCTACATTCGAGAAAAAAACACTGTTTTCATCTGCTCATCAATTGTAAGGCTTAAGACGCTCATGAAAGTGATGCAAAACTTGTAATATTCTGTCAGAATGAGGCACTGGGACCATGTACACACTGCCTGTAGACCCGACTAGGAGAAAGGGGTCAGTCAATGGACACCACTTCCGGTCAGTGAGAGGGGCTAGATATATACTGGGTGTTAGAAATTGGGTCTCTCGTTGGCAGTCGGTTTGCACCCTGTCCAAGTAGAGACCCTCACTCTAGTCAGGATAAGGGAGTTACACGCCGAAGATAACCCCTGCTCACCCCCTTGGTAGCTTGACATGAGCAGTCAGGCCTATCCCAGAGGCAATGCGTAAAGCGTTTGCACAACACACACAACTCCCGTGACACACTATCTCCACCACAAAGGAAACACAACACCAAGTTATATAAAAATAAACTGTATTGCACTCAACATTATTAGACCAAACACAACATGTCAGTAATACCCTGCTACCCAAGTCAGAACATTACACAGTACTGCTACTCTGCAGAAACCAGCAGCAGTTACACATAACACACAGGTTACTCATTATTCTGCAACAGAAGCAGTAGTCAGGAAAAACATTACTAAAAATAATGCACATGTCATGACATCATCATAAATGCCCATACCAGGAACATTAGAAAACATATGGCAAGTCAGGAAACATCAAACATAATGCCCATGTCATAAACTCATCCTAACTGCACATAAAAGGAACATCAGAAAATATATGGGGCATCAGCAGGAGCATACCATGTATGTCATGAAAGCAACATAATTGTCCATAGAGGGATATTATCAAACACATGGCAAGTCATAGCGACCATGAATGCCCGTGAAAAAGAGCATCCCAGTATACCTGTCAGATCAGGGGAACAACATTACCCCTAATAGATCCTCCTCAGTCCGGTTCCAGCAATGGGGACCCGCGTGCTCGTCATCGCAAAAACGGGGGACCGAGTAGTGATAAGGGAGGGGGGCGTCATGCACTCCCCCTGTGCTTGGAGATGGGCTCCTCCGGGGGCCGGTGCCCAAACAGGGGCTCTCCCTGGCCTTGTGGGAGCCCCGGGGCCACAACTGGTGGGGGGGAACCAAAAAACAACAGAAAAGACAGAAAGGGGCGCAGCAGTTTGAGGGGCCTTCGATGAGGCTTCCACCCCGCCCTCGGCTCCTACACAACTACGGGGGTCTGGTGGGATGAGCCTCCTGGCTCCAGTTTCGGACGTCACCTCCCTGGGGCCAGGGGAGCCATTCAAGGGACTGCTGAGGCTGCAGAAGGAGCTCTCTGGGAGTACAGAGGGGCACAGACCCTCTACCGGGCCGAGGGTAGCCCTCGGCAGGTCTGCCCGATTGGCAGGCGGCATGCTTTTCTCCCCGGTTGCAGTATCAAAAGGCACCAGAAGTGGATGTCAGCTTGTGCCGGGGGCACATCTTGATGGTCGCCCGTGCCCCAGGTGCACCTCCCTTTTTAATGATTTTAATGATTTTTTCACATTTATTTTTACTTTCCAGATTCCAGTCTCTGCTTCTGCATTGAACCCCTCCCACTGCTCATCCCCCCATGTATGTGTGGTCCGGCAGCTGCAATTTGTTACAGAGTCACTCCTTTATCCAGTGCTCTTGCCCCCTCACTCTCTATTTTGCTTACACGGCCCTTTACTATTGCTCCCTGGTGCCTCCCCTGGTGGTCTAAACACAAAAAGTTTATTTTTAATTTTTATGTACGAGCAGGCAGCTGCCATTTGTTGCTGGATCATTCCTGTTGCACACACATAAATAGCATTTTTATTTACTGCACCATCTCGGAATGATAATTACAAAAAAATGTAAACAAAATGGTGCTTGTGTTATTATGTATGCACTCACATATGTCACCTTGCTGGCTGCATTCCATCATGACACATATGTGCCCTAAAAATAAAGCTCTTTTTATTTTTTATTCTTTTTAATTTTTTAAGTAAGCTATTTGGGTTTTGCCTATGATTCTTTTATGTTGCAAGGCAATAAATAGTTATTAGTGGATTATGTCAAGTTGTCAAGCACACCTGATAATAATCCAAAACTTGCTTGTCAATTTTTAATTGTGCTCGTTTTACCATTGCCAATATGATAAGGTGCTATTGTCCAATCCTGGATGTTGGAAAGTGGGATAATTTGGAGTAACTTTTCATTGCATGTGAAAACATTGAAGTATTCAAGACCATTTGGTTCATGCAAGCCTTCCAAGTATCCATAATAATGCCATAGAAAGGCGAAATATGCAAATAGTCCAAGGATATTTTTTGTTGCAGACGTAGCAGTATATGTCGATTTTACTAGTAATACTGTGATGATGTTTATCAATGATGTCCACATCAATTTATTGAAACATAACTTTAATTCTGAAGACATTCGAGTATATTCACAAACTGCATTTTGTAGTGTGTTTAGTACTACTACAGTAGTAAAACTCACATATTACAAAATGTTTTTCACAAACTTGTGGAGGTCTCTGTCTCCTCCTCTTCTATCTTTTATGCAAGGAGATCTCCACCTTGACTGTGGAGATCTCCGTACCGGTATGCCTACACTAAATGGGAAAGGTTTAGGGTAGTCAAGAAAGTGTTAGAGGGAGTGCTCAGGAGACGTAAAGCCCTGCACCACACATGGCTAACCATTGGTACTACAAGAATATCCCATAGAAAATAATGGAGGGAATGACTAAACCTAGAAACAAATAAGAAATAATGTAAAAAAAAAGTTATTTTGTATATATATATATAAGTTCAATTTTTTTTTTAAATGAACATATATTATAAATAATACTTTTAATATATAATAATTGTAACTATGTTTTTGAAAAAATAATTAAAAGAACTTACATTAGTTCCATACATTACTTTTTTAGTAATTTCTGTTACGTAACACAAAAATATAAACATTATTCTTTAGGTGGGATTTTTAGGATCAATCTATAAAAAATGTTTTAAATTGAATTGATATATTTAAGTCAATTAAATATTGAATTCAAACTTACGTTAATAGTACTGTAGCATATTTATATTTCGTTCTACATTTAAAATAAATACACAAAATTAATGAATGTTATAAAAATCATCATAAAATATTTTTACTATTTTATTTCATTTTAAAAAGCCTGTTTCCCCTATATTTTATCCTAGGGAGATCTCTATCCTGGTGACTGACATATTTATCTATATGTGAAATGCTACAAGTAATAACTTTACAATTTGTAAATTAGACTGCATTTCCCTGAATTAAGGGAGTGGAGACATGCAGGTCTGCACATTGCACTCGGAAATGGTCAATAGCTAAAAGTTGTAAAGTTACTAAAAGAATATGTAGATTTACTCATGTGTAAATTTACCTATGTAAACAGGCCTCATTATGTGTAAGAACCTGTCCTTACAAGTTACCACACGTAGGACAGACAAGGAGACCAGTTCTGTTTAGAAACATTGGACATAGATCACATATCAATCATAAAGTAATGACAGACCTGATGGTAAACCACTATGTGGAACAATATTAATGTGAGATTTACAGTGGTGAACCATACAGCAATTGAAAGCAAATAAAAACCTGGTGATTCAGAAAAAAAGACTCATTTACAGGAAGCCTGTTGGATTTTTCGATTGATGGGTCTATATCACTGGTTGAGCAAGGAACTGAACTTGTGCTAATGTATTCATGAACAGCAATGGTTACCCATGGCTGCAATATGTTATCAAACATCTGGTAAGGAGCTTATAATGGTGTTGGATAAATATGCAACTTGGTGGGTATGATGCACAGATAGAACCCATAAGAAGAGAGGGTTAAAAAGAACAAGTAAATATAACATTCTTGTGGGATTTAACACATACTTACAGTTACAGAGTTGTGATTGCTCACCTTGGAATTTAGCATGCTACTGGGCATGCAAATAGAACCCAGGAGAACAGAGATGTCAAAGATTAGAACTACATTACTCTCTTAAAGTTAGCAAACTTATGATTAACACAAACTCAATCTGACCTGCAGATGACAGGTGCAGCTGTAATTATGTTGAAAGGAACATGTGCATTCAAGTGTTGGTGTTTATGTACACTTTGTTGTGATTGCAAGTGCTAGAAGTTAGTGGGGTAGTGTCTTCACTGGCTAGGCAGGACTCTTATGAAAAGAGAGCTTAAAAAATTAGGTGGCCCTACACTCATGACTAGCAGTTGGAGAACACCAAAACAGAAGGTAGGTGGCAATGCCATGATCTGTGTCAAGGATATGGGTTTACCTTTCGTCCTCATCAGACAGATGGACATAATACTCAGAACCTGCCATTATTACATTATTTATTGGAGTAACGTTTGGCAGCACAATCAGAACACTGTTTTGCATCTATGGAGGATACATTATGCTTAGGTGCTCCATCTCAAAATCAGAAACTACATTTCCTAGGTGGAGGCAGAACTCCCACATATTTTGGAAAAAGCAGCAGCTATCTTGTAGAAAATGAGTATCTGTTTTGTGTGATTTAGAATGTTCTTGCTAAAGAATTAAGGGCCAGATGTAGCAAAAATCGATTTAGAGAATCGGAAATTGTGAGTCGGTGCGACTCGCAATTTCCGATTCGCTAAATCGTATGCAGAATGGTGTCTCAGAGACCTTCTGCGAATCTCAATGGGGTCGCAAAGACCCACCTCATTAAAATTAATGAGGTGGGTTGCATTTTGCGACCCCATTGAGATTCCCTGCACTCACAGGGATGGTGGCCTGCTGGAGACAGCAGACCTCTATGTCTGTGACTGCTTTTTAAATAAAGCAGTTTTTTTTTTGTATTGCAGCCCGTTTTCCTTAAAGGAAAACGAGTTGCAATACCAAGCAATTACGAAACCTTTTGGTTTCGTTTTTTCAGAGTAGGCAGTGGACAGTGCAGGGGCCCCCAAGCACAGCCCCACCCTGCTTTTCAAAAGTACGACGGGTGCAGCTGCACCCGTCGCAAGGGCGCAACACCGCCGGCTCCATCAGGAGCCGGCTGCAATGTTACGGCCGACATCCCTGCTTGGCCGACGGGTGGAAACTCTGTTTCAGCCCGCTGGCCTAGCGGGGATGTTGTAATGCAGCTGGCGGGTTTGCGGCCGCTCGGCGGTCCAAACTTGGCGGGCGGCCTCCGCCGCCAGCCAAGGTTGTAATGAGGGCCAGAATTTCTTACAACTGTAACGGTTCGAAACAAGTGATGTTTTGAAAGTCCACAAAGTTCCAGTTGGAACATCCAACCTGCCAATACAATAAAACACCTTTGACTCCAATATTAGTTTAGTTGCTAGCCCGGTGCTTAACTGACTCTGAGTGTTTCAAGCTATTGACAGCAACAAGGCTGTGGAGGCTCCTACTATGTTCCCTTAAGACAGTCTGCATCTTATTTGTAGTTCCCCTTGTTTTTCTGCTAAACACAAGGGAAACTGCAAATGAGATACAGACTGATATATGACCTGTACTCTTCTCTTGGCACTCAATAAGCGTGTGAGAAGAATACACCTAACTGTCAGGTGGTTCACATATTCAGAGGAGGAAAAGGCTTATAGCACATGTTGATTGTTAGTGCTGCTTGGAGAAGCATCTTTCACTATGTACAAGATTAAGTACAGTTAAATGAAATGTGGGGCATGTTTACAAGAAAGTGACGCATCAGTCCTGATGCGCCACTTTTCCTGTGTTGCCCAAGCCACACCATGGTTGCGGAATATTTACAAAATGGTGCACCATGGCGGTTGTTAGGAAAATAGCATCAACATTTTTTACACTATTGTGGCGCTTTGCTGCAATAGCGTCAAAAATGTTGACACTAGTGCAGCAAAGCACGGGGAGGCCCATTGATTAAAATGGGTGCGTCATTTTAACTCCTGTTATGGGCAGGCTTTAACAATGATGGAAAAAATGGTGCAGTGAAATCTTATAAATTTCACTGGACCATTTTCTTGGGCCTCCCTGTGTCAGAACGCACCCCTTGCATACATTATGCATAGCTCAGGCATAAGGTGGCACAAGGGTTTAAAAAGTGGCGCAATACAAGCATTGCGCCACTTTGTAAATTTGGCATGGGAGAAAGGCCTCCTTGCATGTATTTGTACTTTTGAATTACTAAGCATGTTCTAATAAAATAGAAGGTAGTTATATATAGTGGAAGAAGTGCAACTGTTCTGAATACTTCTGATGTTGGTTTCATAGATAATACTTATGTTTCATTTTTTGGGAAATTCACAATTCCATCAGAATTTAGATAATGAGAAACACACAGAGATTCTGAAGATATATTATGTGTAATAGATGCTGTAGCAAGATTGAAAAATTACAAATATTTTTCTTCTATATCAGCACTTAACCAGTTGAATGCAGTGCCAGGCTGAATATTCATTGAGAATGTCAATATCCCTCTAATACATTCTTCTTTTCCCACTTTTGAGATTGCTTACTAATTCATTATCTTGCGTATGGTTGCCAGTGGACTGGGAGAGGTGTGGTAACATTCATTGCTCCTATTGGATCCAAACTAGAAGGTTAGTGGTTTCTGACAGCTCATTTGAAGGTGTTATATTTCCTAGATGTTCTTCATATAATTTTTTTTAAGGTTTCCATAATTTCACAATTTTGTGAAAATGTTTAAAACACACCAACATTAAACCACTTCTCCGGTGTTATCAACTGAGTTTCTTGGAAATTTCAACAAATGTTGAATAGATGGAGACTTGGGACTGAGTAATACTTCTCACAAAATACCAAGGCATCACAGTTATTGACTAGTTGCCTGGAGTGGTTCTGGCACAACATCTAGGATAACCAATATAGCAGCATTCTCTTCTTCATTTTCTTTTGCAAGGAGGTGTGACGGGACTCCTCCTTGCGTTCAAACTGCAGTTAACACATTTAATCCCATTAGATAAAAAGGTGACGTGGTTGGATCCTACATTTAGGGTATAATGTGCAAGTGGAGCAATTATTCCAGTGACCTGGAAGAGATATAACAAATATGATAATTGCTTTCTTTCTCAAAGCATGTTTTGATCCTATCAAAAAATGCAAGTAGTAAGACATTGTCTAAAGGAACAATAGCAGGTCCATAAATGTTCGTCAATTATGTGTGCTGTAGTTCTCAATGAACCCTAGAAAAGAACTGGATCGCCACCTTCATGATGCTTATTAGGCATTTGACCAATAGGAAGCGCTGAAAACTCCGTGGCAAACAGCAGAGCTGACCTTCCCTCACTATGTGATTATTTTATTGATGCATGTTATTTTTCCGATTATGGTGCACTGTCCCTTCCTCCAGTAATCCGCAGTAGTGTGGTAGGAGAAACTGCATTTTGCCTTTTACTTCCGAAGGACTCTTGATTTCAGCAATCAAAATACTGAAAAACGAAATTGTCAAACAATGTTTATTTCAAAGGTTTTTATTTTCAGTATATGTTTGCACGATATTGACCACATGTTGTTGACACCATGCTAAAATCCAACAGGCACGTATTGTATGATGAATTGAGCTCATGTGTGCTCGTCGGCCTAATAAATATCAACCTTTGATAAATCAGGTGTGAGAGAGTGCAACCAATTTGCTCTTCCTGTGATCTTTTAATGCTTTTCGTGAATCTTCTTTCCAGCCAGGTCAGCTATCTGAAAGCTCCATGAAAAGTGGTCACTGACGCTCATAAATCGCAGGATGAAAGATTGATGCTTTAATGGCAAGAGGTCTTTCAGGAATGACCGGATCAGAGTGTATTTTTGATCAAATACGCTTTCTTTAGTTCACTGACCTTCAAAGTTGCCCAAACCAACTAGGATTTTGCATTTTTTTTGTTCTCGCCTTTGCCCTGCCTTAGCAGGAGAATTTCAGTTTCCTTTGAAAGTATGGGATTATTTTATTCAGTGTGGTCTCTGATAACTGAGCCTCCTTTCGTGGGTGAGTGACTCTGATGTCTATTATGAAGCCCCTAGCGCCTCCTTGTGCCACATTAGCGTAATTTTTTTATGCCAATGTGGCCCAACGAGGCCAAATTAATTGTGCCAGATTGACAGTGGTGCAATGCATGTATTGCGCCACTCTGTAATTCTTTGGGCTACATTGTGCCTGCGCCAGGCATAATGTATGAGAAGGGGGCCTTCCCCTGTTAGGGAGGCTGAAAAAAAAGATTCACAAGCAGGGTTGATGACTTTGTAAAATGCAAAATCTTGAATCTTAAAGTGAGTCCTAGTGAGTCTATACGATAAATCTGCAAGCACAATATTGTTTTGCAGGTTTGTTTCTTAATGGAAGAAGTTCTACTAGAGGACTCAGAGTTTGCAGGTATACAAAGTTTAAAGACTTGCAAACTTCATGAAGTGTGAAGCTTTTTAAGACTTTTTAAAAAGGGGGTAAGCTTTAGCAGCCCTTGGATATAACAAGAAGTCGTTCCTGACACCACAAGGTACATAAGAGGCTTCAGGGGATTGGTTCCACTTGGCGGGTATCCTTTATGGAAGCTCCCTCACATGGCCCCCTGCAATTGTACCCCTGTCAAACCTCAGCTAGATCTAGTATGCACACAAAGGCTTGGGTTATGATGTGAGAAACATGGTTTTACTTTAATTTGGGAGTTGCAAAGGACGAAGTTATTCAATGCTCTTCTGAGCCTTTATGGTAAATACTTTTTTTTTTTTGGCTGAACAGAAGTTTAAATAGGCATAGCTGAATGTATACAATAGTCTATTTTCAGATACATTTCTAGTTTTTAAAAATGAGTCAGGCTGTGAAATGATAGTGTGAGAGAATATATTGCATAATTTAATTTCCGTGCGTAATATGAATAAACATTTACCTTTCCACAAACACAACATTTACTCTTATTACCACATAATGTTGTCAATTTTGCCATATAATTTGATCCTCTATTGCCATATATCTGCAATGGCCCTATCTATGGCACCAGTTTTCACTTAGTGGATCAGGGGAATCAGTTATGTCCTTTTCCTCTCACCTCAAGAAATGCAGAAACTTCAACACAGACCTCACAGATCAGGTATTCCAAAACATTTTTTCTCCGATTTCTAGTACACAGTTGTGTGCCACATTTACCTCCAGCCCTATCATCGGCTCTAGACACCATTCTACCTTTCCAGCAGACAACTTGTCCAGGTCACCAGCATAAATATAATGCTTGGTTTACATCTGAAGTAAAAGAAATATATAAACATACCTACTTCAAGAGGTGAGAGAAAATAAAACAAGAAACTGTAAACCATCTCTTAAATCAGAATATATGTCATGGAATGCCTTATGTAAACAAATTATTAATGAAGCAAAAACTCCATGTGTATTGCAGAATATTAGACTTTACCAGATCGTGGCGAAGGAGGCATCTCCACATAACGTAAGAATTGAGCACTCCTCAGGCAGCTCAGCTAAAATGTTGTGTCCAAAAAAACTCTGAGAAGAATCAGCAGCCTTCTACTCAAATAAGATTTCTAGTCTTCGTGCATCAATTATTCTTAACAGTATCCCTATTCTGGAATTTTTTTTAAATCTGCAGGCCAAGAGCAGTATTCCTTATTGAGGATATACCAACACATAAAAATAATAGCCACAGTTGAATCTTGTAGACCTTCGAGTTCCCTAAAGGACCTATGCCCAAAAGACGGCATGATATATTTGCTACACCTCTGTAAAATGGAGCTTTTTTTTTTCTTTTTAGAACTACTTGGCACTGGGAATTTTCCCCCAGAAATGGAAATCAGTGTTAGTGAACCACTACTAAAACACTTCCTTTTCAAAAGTTAGTACTTACCAAGTACAACAATGCATTGAGACAAATTGAATCCTTGGTATGACTCAGGTGGCTTTGACGCTCAGAACTGGTGATCCTTCAGCCTTGGATGATTCAAGAAGACTTGTTGATGGGGGTAATGTTGAGGTACTGATTTAATTTGAGCTTTCAGTGGCATTTGACATTGTTGACCTTGATATCAAGCCCTGTTCTCAAATGTATTGCATCCTTTATATCTGACAGGACATGGGCTCTTGCAAGGCCGCTTTTTGTATTAGAAACCTGAGATAATAGGGTTCCTCAAGCCTCAAACATGCTGTCTTTTCTGGTGAATCCATGCATGAGACATCTGGCTGCTTCGCTTAATCAAATCAGTTCATGTATTCATACATGAGCTGATGATACCAAAATAATGTTTTCATTTCTACAGTCCTTAGGAAGTAACTTCAGTTTCCAAAGATACAATTTATTAAGAAAAAGTATTTCTGTAGTCTGCTGGTGGATGTCTATCAATTTTCTTAAACCTAACTCATTAAAGACAGAAATTATTCTGATCACTTTTCCATTCAGGAGCAGAATCCAGCAGATCCTGACCCCATGTTGCCTGCTTTGGACCATGCTTTGCTGGAGGAAGCCTGCCTGGGCCCATGGCCTGGAGGCCTTGGAATGGTGGTGAGGGGGCGGAGTTTCATTTGGGAAAGACTGCTCAATGGAGCAGCTGCATCAGAGGCACCTTCAGCTGCTGAGGCCCTGGTGACTGCTGGAGCTGGCGGAGCCAGCACAGAGGACAGCACAGCTGCCCATGGGCCCCTCTCTCAAGCATGCTGCCCACGGCAGGGCGGACCCTAGTCTCCTCTCTTCTGCATGAAGGAGTCCACAGCTGGGCTCCGGGTAAACATTTGCATGGAACACAGCTGGTGAAGGAACTAAAAAGCTGTGGGCAACTGTGGGCCCGAGACATTATTGCATGATCCTGAGGCTGTGTGGAGGTTGAAACACCAAGTCCTAGGTCAACCGCCAAGCTAGGAGTTGGAGAGCACTGGGAAATTTCCCCTACACATTCTGCTTGTACGAATGCAGATGGGAAACTTGCGAAGGGGTGGGTGGTTGCTGATCCAGAGAAAAGGAGAAATCTGATCATAGGCAGTCTCAACTACAATTTGAGACTCAGAAAACTACCACGCCACAGGATAAAAAGACACAGGAGACCCCTACTGCCAATGACACTGCTGATGCCCCACATGAGGACCTGAATATGAAAGCAATAACGCTGGAAGTTTGCAGCAATATGACTGCCATAGATGGCAAACTGGATGACCTCATGCACCGCCTGGATAGTCGGAAAGAGCAGCTAGGCACACACACAACAAGAATAGGCGCAGTGGAACAATGTATTTTGGAAGTGAAAGACAAGTCCATTAAAGTGGCCAAAGCACAGAAATAAATATATGAAAATATAGAGACTCAAACTGCATGGGTTTCAAAAGCAACCAGTGGATTTTGGGAATACCGGAGTCAACAGAAACGGGAAGACTAGAGAACTACATAGAAGACATGCTGGCCTCACTGTTGGGGAGGGAAAATCTATTCTACATGTATGTCATAGAAAGGGCTCATTGACCACTTGTGCCTTGGCCCGTGCCTGGGGCCCCTCCCCACCCGTCATAGGGAAGTTGCTGTACTACCCACACCGAGGCACCATACTCTGTCTGGCCTGAGAAAAAGAGGAACTGGTACTCTATGGTTTCAGAGTATCAATCTACCCTGTTGTTACAATAGTAGTGCAGGAGGCGCAATGGAAGTTTCAACCTGTAAAAAAAAAAAGACTGCATGAAGTCGATGCCAAATATTCCATGCTGTACCTTGTCTGGCTGAGGCTTAACTGAGCTGTGAAAGTCCACATCTTCACAGAACCCTAGGCTGCGGCATAATCCATAAACAAATCTGTATAGAAGAAGCGCCATAAGAGCCAAACTCGAGATGCACGGAACATTAGATACCAAGCGACATGGAATGAAAGAAATGTGACCCGATGCAACCTGGACATAGAGGCAGGGAACTGAGAGTATCCTGTGTGGACCATGCTGTATATTGTAAGTCCCCCCGGCTGGAGGGGATCACTGGGGTGCCGGACTGCCGGGGGAGTATGTGTCATGACTGGAGGCGGTGTCCCTTGCTCTCACTCCTTAGGAATAACTTGATCTCATGCAGAGAATGTGTGGGTGTCCTTGGGACCTGCCAGGGAGAGATGTGAGACCAGGGGTCACCTACCCTGCTGAGCTATGTACTGCTTCTAGGGGAGGACCCCATATCACTTTAACATTTTGGTACTTGGACGACTACCACACCAGGGTGCCCTCCAGCGTGGGTGGGGAGAGGGACTGATACATGCTTGAGATCTACAGCAACATGGCTAGATGATCGATACTCAAGAGTCAGTTGATGAGAAATTACCTCCTATCATACCAAAGGAATGACCTATTATTATTATAGGAAATGGGTAGAGATACTTTAAAACTTATGACATAGAACATCCAGGGGTTAAATAATACCAAAAAAACAAAATAATATTGGCTGATGCCACACAAACTGCTGTGGACATCCTGTGCTTGCAGGAAACACACTTTGTACATGAGCGGGAACCCCACATAGTGGGGAACTGGTGTTCCTGTAGATTTTTTGCCTCATTCTCTATGTATGCCAGAGGGGTAGCAATATTAATTTGTAGAAGTCTAGAATACACACATGATCAGGCTATCACTGATCCTGAGGGGTGTGATTAATTATACAGCGACAACTGCAAACAACCAACATAATAATAATAAACTAATATGGACCAAACTATGACAACCCTGAATTTTTGTAATCCATCATAGCTGTGGTGCAGCAGATGGAACATGCTGCCTTGCTTTGGGGCAGAGATCATATTGTGATACTACATCCCACACTGGACAGTACCGCACATAGAGGCAGGGTTCACCTCAGGGCACGTGCAGCATTGCATACCATACTCCAGCAACATGACATAGTTTTTATTTGGAGATGGTTACACCTCGGAGAGAGGGAATACACATGCTACATATTGGCCCTAGTTTCCACCTCCAGGCTGTATTACTGACTGGGCATCAGAGAGGTGACTAACTGGCTGGTGGACTCAAAACATATGGCACCTATCTATTCAGACTACTCAATGGTGACACTGGTGCTGTGTTCTCCAGAGATGACAAAGAGACATGGATGGGTGTGATCTCACTTTACCATGCTCCTAGATATTGCCTTTAAAGAAGAAATTAGGTAAGTGATGCTCAAATATTTTTTAAATAGCACTTGCTCAGTGGAGTCACATGTGACACTCTGGGGGACATTCAAGGCAGTAATTCAGTCTGAACCCAACATCCTTCATGCCCACCAGTGAGGAAAAAGAGCCCTATAAATGTCTTAGGGTGACTGAACATGTAACAAAGCCCCTTCCTTATTGATCATACAGATGGACCAATGTTGAATTGTGAGCTAATGTCTTTTGTAGATTGGTCTTAGGCACGATAAAGGCAAGCTTGCTGCTAGATAAGATGTATGCACTATATAGTAAGATAAGGATCGCTGTTTCCAACTGCGAAATCCACCCAAGTTGCTTAGCTTGTTGTCCTGTATAATGGAACTGCCCATCTTGGAGAGATGTTATGTTATTGTTATTACATTTTATAAAGTGCTTGAGAAGAGGAGTAGTCAGGCAGGGCTTAATAAGCAAAGACAGAAAGGGGAGTAAAGAAGGCTTTCCTAAAGTATAGAAGACTGAACAAACTCTTCAGATAATGAGTAAGAACATTCCACAGTTTGGCTGTTCCAACAACAAAGCAATTTTTCTCCCCAAGATAATTTTTAGACTGGGGGACAATAACATGTTTTTCTGACAAGGAGCATAGGAGTGTACTGTTAGGAGTGTACCAAGAGAATCTTTGGATTAGATGATATTACATAGTGCCTTTAAAGCAATGTACAGGGCCTTACAGGTTACCTTTTCTTGATTGGGTAGTCAGTGAATCTCATTAAGAGCAAATTATGCTGATTGTTATTTGGGAAGACCAAACAGAAGCTGAGCTGCAACATTTTGTAACATCTGTAGTTTAGACCAAAGGTTTTGTAGCATGTTGATGTACAGCACTTTGCAGTAGTCTATTGTAGACAGGACTAGTGCTGTAACAACTGATTTTTTTCAAAGGTTAAATGGAACATAAGAAATATAAGGAAGAATTTTCCTGAATATGTTTTGATTGTAAAAGACAAAAGAGGCTTTTTGGTTGACATGGCCCTTGAAGGTCTGCCTATTGTCAAAGATTACACCAAGATTCCTTACCTTCTCTTTTTTTCCAAAGAGGAGGATTTCTGTCTTTCCTGAGTTAAGTTTCAGACACTTTTCATTCATCCAGTCTCCAATGTGTGTCAAACAATTGTGAAAGTAAGTGGCTGTATGGTCTGAGTTTCCTCCAGATTTGGGTGTCATCAGTGTAGAATACCACTGAGAACTAGATTGATTTTACCAGTTTGGTCAAAGGGGTAATATATAGATTGAAAAGAGTGGAATTGAGTGCTGCCCCTTGAGGGACTCTACATGGAAGGATAAAAAGATTCAATACATACTCACCCATAGCTACACATTGCTCACGTTGAGACAAAAAAGATGCTAGGAAAGCAAGGGCAGATCCTCTAATTCCCAAAGAAAAGAGATGGGCGTGGTCTGGCCAAGAGTGCTGATGGCCGCCTGAGAAAGGAGCTCAATGAGGTGGCAGGCCTTGGACCAGGAGTGGAGGCGCTGCAGGGGCGGAGCATCTCTTCATTCCACTGCCAACAACGAGGCAGAGGGTGCAGCAGCGTGGGGGCTGTCCCCTGAACACAGAACGTGCCTGCAAGCCCCACTATGCGTGGACTGCTCGACTGCGGCCTATAATCTCGGCTGCACCTATTCAGCCTAGCACCATCCGGGGGGCGAATGAGTCGGAGCCGGGAGGTTCCGGGAGGAGCGCACGCCACAGTGGGGACTCGGCGGTGAGTCACCCCCAACGTACGCGACCCCGCTCCCCACCTCTCCTCATCCTGCCCTTCCCCCCATCCACGGGGGGCCTCTCATCCAGAAGCGGGGGCAGCGGGGCCTACACCTGAGCAGCGCTGCCAGAGAGGGAGGAAGGCAGCAACCCAGACCACCTGCGCCTGCTGAGGGGGCCGCACACCGAGGAGAGAGCATGCTCGGATGGGCTCTGTGACCTGGACCTGTGTGGCGATCCAGTCCGGCATCCAGGGGTGGACAGGACAGCTCCGGCGACCCGGGAAGGGGTGCGTCTCACGACAGGGCCCTGTCACAGGGCCGCTCCCAATACCAGCGGCCCTGCTCCCCACATCTCTCCACCCCCTTCATTCCCCCCTTTTTTCTTCGAAAGCACCCATGCACAAGGCCTTGCCAGGTGGACTCAAGGACGCAGGAACGCCGGGCACCAAGATGGAGGTGAGCGCCGGGTGCCTGCCTTTTAGACGGCGAGGAGCCCTGCCCTAGGGCGATTATCTGGCGACCTTTGCTGGTGCGGAGCCAAGAGAGTGTGTCCACTGGTGAGATGTGGAACAGCAGCAGCGCGGCACAGCAGTGGTGGAGAATGACCTCAGTCAATTAGTTCCTCACTCTCCTCCCCATTGCGCAGGGAAACATGACCCGCTAGGCTTGCCAGGAACCCATACGGGTCATCAACCCAGGCCATAGCGACCGGACAGAACAAATTACCTGCCCTCTCCCCCACTGAGCACAATGGGCGGGGGGAACATAGGATACAGGCCGCCGCACCTTCATCAATATCGCGAGATCTGTGGTCCCACTGGTGCAGGGCCTCAAAATCTTTGCACGAGGAGGAGGTGACTTCCAGATCAGGATTTCCCACTCTTGTTGGACACATATCTACGAGTCAATATCTTCCCTTCTCTCTGGGCACTGGCTATGCCGTGCGCCTCACCTGGCCTCCATTAAACGATGGACCTACGGCTAGGAGGAACGAGAATCTCCACCCCTCCTCCTCATCGTCTGTCCATCCCCACACAGCGGCTCTAACCTACACCAACACTAAGTGAGAGACTCCTGAGCCTCCAGATCACCACGCCATACTTGTACCATGGGGCCAGCAATGGCAGACGGCAGATCATTGAGTAAGATCTCAGGCAAGCTGGTGAGACAATTACTTTTCTTCGAAGCCCTATTACACTCAAAGACGCCACCCCCAGGCCCAGCGGTGCATCCATCCGCTCAGCCCCACATCATGGCAGACCAAACTCAGGAGACAACCATGGACCGTATCCTTCAAGAGATCTTGTTGGTGGGTTGCAGACTGGAGGGGATGGACAACGCTATTGCCTCACTAATGGCGGAAACAAAATCCATATGCCTGGATATTGCATCCTTTCAGTCCTGAGTGACGGGGCTAGAACAGCACCGTAGCGACGGTGGAAACTCACGTCACTTCCTTCCGGGATAGGGACCAGGAACTTCTGTATCTCTGTAGCAAGATGATAGTCAGGAGTCGAAGAGACAATGTCCAGTTTCTTGGATTTCCTGAAACCATTGAGGGCACAGACATCCACTCCTTCTTGCGGGAGACCTTACCCAAGCTCACTGGCCTGACTTTCGACCCCCCCTTGGAGTTTCAAAGAACGCACAGACTAGGCCCCAAGCGACGAGATGCGACCAATCGCCCCTGTCCAATCATAGCCTGCCTCCTACAGCACACGCAAACTTGCCAACTCCTACAGAGAGCCCGCACACACGGACCATGTTGGATGGACGGGCAGGAGATTCGGATGGCAGCGGACTTCTCAAAAGAGACCAGTGAGCGTGGGAAGGCATTTCTGGCCCTCTGACCCAGGCTGCATCAGTTGGAGGTGAAATACGGACTATTCGAACCAGCGAGAATGTGGATCACAAAAAACGGTGTGTCTAAAGACTTCTATGATTCTGAGGACCTGTGCTCTTTCCTGGAAGGCTTCCAGACCATGGACACTACCACTTTGACCCAGTCCCCGGACCTTACTGAGGTGGCCCAGAGCGCGTCGCCCCAGAGCCCTGCCCCCGGAGGGGCAGACCTGCTTCCTGCAGACTTTCTCCCCAGGGGGAGGGATCTCGAGAGATTCATGAAGAACCACCATGACAGAGGACAGGTACTGCACGCAGTGGTGATGCACACGCAAGTAAAAGACAGAGACAAGTCTTGCTCCCCTGTGAAGCCTAACCACGGTGCCCACCTGAATTCAAAGCTCTCCACTGTAACACCACAAGTCAAGCAGCTGCTGACCCTGGTCTTCCGGGCTTGGACCAATCGATTCCCCACCGTACCGGGGGATGGATGAGTACCTGCCCACATATATATGTTGCACTTGTTGTTCTACTGTTGTAATGTAATGTACTCCTACAGGTTTGAAGGGGACGACAGGCAGACCACTATGCTGTTCAGTACCCGTCAAGACTGTTGGAGTCCCGGACCTAATGTGCCTCCTGATTTTCGAAGTCGTATAGCTTGTTTTCACTCCGAAGATTGTTGTTTGCTGTTTTAATGCAACCATGCTATAATGTTAATGTGATCACGCTCTGCATCGCTCTTCTCTCCTCCCCCCCACTTCCCCGGACACCCCCCACAACCGCATTCCCCCCTCCGACACTGCCTCGATTGCACTGATCTAACCAAATTCACCCCTCCCTCTCCTAGCGCTGCCTGTCTGGCCCCCATGGGTCCACAGCATCCCGCTCACACTGCTTACGCCTACTGCAGGGAACCACGTCTTGTGACCATTGCTTGTGAATCACCGTACGACGAGAAAAAAGGGACCACAGCCGATGTAACGATGGTAGCCCCTTCCTCCCACCACCTACCCGATGGCCCGCCACCGCAACATCCCCATGGCTGACCACCATTATTGCTACATTGCCCACCTATCACTCAATACGCGTGCAGCAGTATTGACACTAGTACTGCCACTGCTCACGCCCCCCCTCCTCAGAACCCCATCCCGCTCTTGGGCGACCCACCACGTTCGTTCATCACGACGCTCTAGGCTGAGCCAGTCCTCCCACGGCGCTGTGCTGCACCGGCCTCCACTACGTGCTAACTCGCTGGGTTATTGTGGCTCTACGGACATTAGCCGTTTGTATCAAAGGATCTGGCAGCCTTGCGCCTTCCCTCCCATCCGGGGGTCCGCTGGCCAAGTGTCAGGGCTCCATGGGTTCAGGCCTAGACCCGCAGACTACAGTTTAGGGCTTGTAGGGCTTTTTGCTCTGGCCCTCCCATCCCCCCTCTTCTTTCTTTCTTTCTTTTTTTTTATTTCCTTTTCCCCGAGTTAAGGTCTGTATCAGCAATCTTAGTATCTCTTGGGCTTGCTCCATCTATTCTTCTCCTCTAACTCCCTTTTTTCTTCTCCTTCTTCTCTGTCTTTCCCCCTACTCTCTTCTACCCTCTCTCCCCCTCCCACTTCCTTGCTCCTCCCCCCCGGTGTCTTTCTATCTTTCTCTGCTCTTTCCACCCTTGATCCTCCTTGTCCCCCCTACCCCCCACACTTCCCCATCTCTCCACATCAGCCCTCCAATTCAGAAGCTGGGACCAATTGGGCGCTCCCCCCCCAATCTCTATCCACCCACCCTGCCCAACCCTTAACAGCCATCTCCCATATAGATACCCATCCTCCCCTGCACACTCCCCTCGTCCCCCAACCTTACCCACCCTCACCTCCACTTCTTGGTCCCCCTCATGGCTAGCCCTCCTTCATCACTGCCCACCCCACTACGGGTCATATCCTGGAATGTCAATGGCCTAACCCACTTCATTAAACGGAAGAAAATATTTTTATATCTCAACTCTAAACGGACCGATGTAGCTCTTCTTCAAGAGACACACCTTGATAGGGCCGAATCCGACAAATTGCATTGGGACTGGGTGGGAACAGCTTTATTTAGTTGCAGCCCCTCCTCGCAGGAACTAGAGGGTAGCGTCCCACGAAAACGTGGTGTTGCGATTCTGATACGAAAGAGTATATGTAAGGAAATGCCTCCTTGGCATGGTTTCCTCCTGACTTTTTGCCTTTGCTGATGCAAAGTTTTGATTGAAAGTGTGCTTGGACCCTGCTAACTAGGCCCCAGCACCAGCGTTCTTTCCCTAAACTGTCTTCTATGACATCTCTGATAATATAAGTGCAACATTGGCTGTAAAATTATTGATGAGAAAACTGTGATGGCGGGGGCTTGAGTTAGAATTCCCTGAGGGCACGGTTGCTGTACTGGTTCCCAAGTGATCAATACTAAATGTTACCTGGAAGTGGACTGTGTTTGCACCTTCAAATGGGCCTGATTGATGAAGTTACTAGTGTGCATGCATGCCTTTGGTGCAGGATTTAAAGCACTATGTAGCTGGCGGTGCAGGCGGTCCCAATCTGCCAGCACTATGTAGGTACTTTTCTTTTATCAGGATTTTTAATGTCTGACTAATCATTTGCGTATCTTCTACATTTAAGGTTATCACAGCTCTCCTTGTTCAGATATGTTTGGGCTGAGATTATTAGCTGCCATCTACTACAATTCATTTGTTGTCATGTGTGCATATCCACAAAAGAGATCTTGTGAACGAATCTTTCCTGGCACCACTTCATTGTGATTTTGATACCATTGTTCTACGTACATTGTGGTCCACTGCATGGAAGAATTTATTGTGTCCATGCACTAATGTCCATAATTTGATCAAGATATGTGAGCTTTGCCCTTTAATATAGTTGTATGAGTAGTCTGATCGGACTGTGTTCTGAATTTATTTTCAGATGTAGTTTGTATGTACTTTATTGTCCATGTAACTAATAGGTCAAACTAGTCCTGTTTTTATTTGTCTGTTACTGTTTTTTGTCTTTATAAGTTCCTAATCATCGTGGGACCTTTTTTATGGCTTTCCTTGATCGAGCAGTTTGTCTTTTGTTAATCATTCTGATCCCGTATTTAAAGTTGTCGCTCAAAGAAGCATGATTGTATACGCAACTTATTACTGCAGTTCCTAACAATTCTAGGATTACGGGGATTCTTGGGTATGGATTTAAATATCTGCTTGTCTGTAAACCTCTTGTTTGATAATGTGTTTCTGTACTAGGAAATATTCAGTCGATCACTAGTATTTTAGTGTTGCTTACATGAAGGCTATATGAAGGTTGTGGCATAGCATTTATATTCGCAGTTGGATATAGCTGTTCAGGGTTCATTGTTCCATACTCTGTGCTATAGTGCCAGAACTAACCCTCCAAAGCGTTCCCTGATTCCTATCGCAAATCGAATGATAAGTGCCAGCAGGTGAGATCATATAGATTTTAACCCCTATGATTTTAGATAGTGGTTGCTGAAGAATAGAGATATGATGCAGCTTCTGTTTGCGGGTATAGCTAGCCAACTACTACAGAGCAAGACCGGAATCAGAGGTCTGTGGAGAAATTATGACCTATCCAGGACAAGACGAGAGAATCCAAGCGTCCCCCAGTGTTTTATTTTGGGTATCTGGTTTTATTAGTCCAGAGCATGGGTGGAGCACACCTAATTACCTTTATTCCCTTTTCTCTTCCCGGTTGAAGGACCTGTATACACTTCCTGAAAGCCCTACCCATTTCCCCATTAAAAGGCGGGAATTTAGGTCACCTAAACCCCATAAATATGCTGCTTGGTGCAGGAGAATGCTACAGGTGGCAGAATGAAGCTTAAGCAGCGAGTTGCTAAATGAGCATCAATAATAAGACTTGCCAGAAGAGTAAACTGATGTTGTTTAGCAGTCACTAACATCCTATCCAGAATTTATCATAATCTATACCAATACGACAGCATAAAAAGACTAGCAGTGTATTAAATTCCCTACCTGTTCTGCACAATGGCAGGGGCCACCCAAATATACTCAATAAGAGTTTGACTCAAAAATGAGGCAAAAATTCCTGGCATAATTACATTTGTGCTGGATATGTTAGACTTGTTGTAAAACAGGGAATAGTCTGCACAAATGGTACTAGCAACCATTTTCCACATCTCTGTTTTTCTCTTGCAGTTTCATTTGATTAAAAGTTGCGTGCTCTGCTGTCTTTGGCTAGGTTTCTGATATGCAAATACCACATACATACATACATACATACTGCTGTGAAGTGTGTGTACAAACCATGAGTATATTTTGCTCTTAGTTCTGTAAGGCTATTGCTGTGTACTTTACATTTTGAGGGGATCTGTAGGTGGACTATGCTCTGTGAAAGTTTCAGTGAAAGTTATTTCCATGGTGGTTAGCGTGCAAGTCCAGTGTTGGTGTAGGAAAGGACAAATATATAACTTTTGTCATCTTCATCTATTGTAGTTATATCCACTTAATTGATCTTAACTATAAATTGATGCTAGAGCTAACACTGTTATGGCAGAACCACGAAAACTCTGGAGACCAAGGGCCTTATTTACAAGAATCTGACCCATCATTGATGCGTCAAATTTCTTGCACCTGCCACACATCCCCTCACAATAACATGGATGCGCAATAGAGCTCCATGGTAGATGTTTTCATAAATGTGTCACAATTTTTGATGCATCTGTTGGCCCTAAACTGACACATTGCTGGAGGTGCGTCATTAAACTGACACAACTCCAGCAATGCAAGGAGAGCCCCACAGGAAAAAGCTCTGTGTCAATTTTACACTGCTCGGAGCAGGCTGTAAAATTTTGATGCAGTGAAGTCGTAGAATGACCCGGTGAAAAGTTGTAAATTTCACTGCTTCAGTTCTACGTGGCTTTTTCCGAAGGAACGCCTACCCTGCATACATTATACCTGGTGCAGGTAAAATACGACACAGGGCTTTACAAAGTGACGCATTGGGCCCAATTAATCAGTTTGTAAATATGGAGCAGTGTAGTGCACCGCTTGCACCACAGCTGCGTCAAATAAAAAATGACAAACGAAGTGGGGCAAAGAGCTTTTAAATTAGGCCACACGTTTCTTAGATGATATCGCTAACATCAACGGAAACACCATTTGTCACCCAAAATGGATCTGAGAGAAGATACTGCCCATGAATAATTACAATAATTTGTACCCATTACTATTTGCTTCTGTCTTCATGTAGTAAACATTAACACAGATCAGCTATTTCAAAAACGTCTGATTCTTACCTAGTTCTACCAGTCTGTCGGATGCAGCAGCCTGTCAGAACATTTCCAGAATTCCTTACAGGCCTGCCCACACTCAATTCTTCAGATGCATCCATGTATCCATTATTCTTAATGGAATGCGCTCTCAAGTGAGGCATTCATATAGTCTTTGCATTTAAACTGTCTTTAAAACCCACAAAGATTAGCCTTTTAGCGTGGGTATGTCTCAGCACTGTCAATTCCATTACATAACTGAGCAGGGTGTTTTCATCTGCAGTCCCAGCATTATAGTCTATCATCTTGAACATATCTGTATCGTTTATAGTCAGTAATAACACAAGCCATAACATAAGATTTAGAGAGAAAGGATAATGCTACACTTGGGTACCAAAATATCAAAGTCTTGGTAGTTTATTGATTCACTGTGGCAAACGTCTTACATTTCCTTGTGGTACGACGGCACGCGTTCTGGGACTGCTGCCACATCCGAATAAAAGCGTTTAACAGATAGACGAGCAAGCGGTCTGTGTGCGCATTTGCATATATATAAGTTGGGACTCAGCAACGGGGTTCGTTTCCATCCCTCTTGGAGGATGATTGAACGTGTTATGCTGCTGGAGCCGCTCGAAAAGCGTGCTAGAGAACACGCACTTCACATCTAATATATTCGGAGGGCGAGAAATCTCAGGAGCGGCCACCAAACCCCGTTCTTCAGTGTCGACAGGCAGGCCAGGCAGTCGACACGTGGAAGCGCGAGATTAAAGGCGCCAAAGGCTTGGTACGCAGCCCAGCAGGAAACAGCACACTGATAGGATTGTTCCCACCAACGCTGGCTCCTAAAAAGCATTCGAATTCCTTCTTAATTACAAAGATTAGTGTATATTGCTTTGATACCTTTGTCTCGTCTCGCAGGAAGCTGGTAGTGATTGCCAGTCATTGCGGGGTTTCTCTTGTCATGTGATCAACAGAATACTTTAAATTTGAACAAGCTCCGCCCTCAAGTGTTCGTGCCTAATGCTCTGTAGAAGACACACCCTACTCAGAGATACCACAACATATCATAAAGAAGCATTGGCAATGCCAATATGTCTGGCTCTAAAGCAATGTTGTATAGTAACATGAAGCATTCTATGTAGATATTACGTGAAACGATGTACAATTGTGTAAAAGCAAAGAATGTGTAGAATAATACTGGCATAATTTAAAAGGTCAGATGACAGTTGCATGGTTAAATGGATAAGTCAGACCTAAAAATCCTTGTAGGTTAATGACTGTTCTCTTGCTAATGCCAGAGAAAAACACCCTAAATCATCTAGTTATCTAAGACACTTTAAAAGCACTACAATGGCATTTGTGTGCCATTGAAAGCTCAAGCCCAGGCAGATGGATAAATCAACAAAATGATTACAACTGTGTGGAAGGTAAGCACTTATTTTGTGGATGCCCACAAATTCTTCCCAATCAAAGCATGTACTCCTCGCCCTAAACGTGGCCAGAGATAAAGTCCCTCCCCTAGCGATTCTCACATAATTGTTTGGCAACAGCTGCACTGTCAAAATAGGCAAACAACACATCTCTATGGGAAGCAGTCACATCAGTGCTATTGACACTGATGCACGCAGGCACAATATGACCTTCTGTCCACGTAATGGGTAGCAAAAATCAGCCATCATTTTGGTTCACTGCACCGCTAAGGCTGCTGTGCCCACTGCCACTACTGCACTACTGAAAGGTGTGCTCTTCCTGGCAAAGTGTTACTTCAACTAAAAAAAAGACACCAATTGTATGAAAAATGACTGACAAAAATACATTTACCTGCATGATCACATTTGATGTCAGTGCTTAATTTGAAAAGAAAAAAGATTGCAGAAGGAAAATGTTTGTCTTGAAAGCTCACTGCCTAATGTTGCTTAGTCATGATTTCCCATTAGCCCTCTATCTTCTACCACCCAACACTCCCTTTCTCTTCATTTCTCTCTTGCATGTTCCATTTCATCCACCATTTTCCATCTATCACTATTTTCATTTCTCTTCCTTCTTTTATTCTCATTTTTCTTCCTATTGTTGAAGGTAAAAGCCTAATGAAGAAAAATAAGCCTTGTTCCCAAAAAAGAGTGCCAGTGCCCACTACCTGTAACCACTGACAAAACTTAAAAACTGTGTTAGACTGTTTGCAGTAGTTATAATTAGTCCATTTGTTACCTGGAACCAATGTCCTGCAGAGTTGTCACGTTTGCTCTTGAAATATTATCCTTTTCTATCAAGAAAGATGGTAGCTTGATTACTTCCAAAATGTTAATAGCCTTTTTGAGATCTAGATGTACTGATATATCCAGAAGTTGCAGGACTGGCATGGGTGCCAGATGACTTAACCACATTTTTCCATTCCAATTTTATGTTAAATTGTAAAGGTGCCAGGCAGTGTAAAGAAAAAAACGAAATACTCTATCCATTCCTACATCACTAAAAGTCACCATTAACAAAGGGACGGCTGGAGGTAGGTGACCTGCCGGTGCGATCTGTGCACCCGGGCCTCATCATGGCTGCCACAGGCTTTAATGGACGACAGGCATGCTGAGCCGCTCCTGGACCGTAGAAACAGGAGATCAGGTCTGGGGTGGGTGAGACCTGTGAAACATACACGGGGCACATTCAGCAGGGATATCACCCTGTGGAAAGTAAGGAGGGTGGCGGCGAAACCCGAGAGCGGGAACTGCCGTCGCAGCAAACAGTGGAGGAGCCCAGTAGTAGGCGGAGGTCACAAGGGTCATCCTGAGGTGGTGATCTTCAAAACAGTCAGAGGGGCTGCTTTCCCCCTCTGAACCTGACACAGTGACTGCAAGTGTCATGCTGGAGACTGGGGTGTACTTGCCAGGCTTGGAGGGCCTAACGATGACCACTATTACGGAGTGGACTGGGGTATGTGTGGCGGGTGTGGGGCCGTGAACTTCTCTTCTCTGTGACTTCCAAGCCCCCCCTGGCGGCAAACCGCAGAGTCGGAATCTAGAATTTAGGTGGTTGTCTGAGGGGAGGGGCCCTGGAGCTGGGGGCACACGACTGAGTAAGGCTGAGTGAGTCTGGGGGACCCTTCAATCATGGAAAAAACCAAGCTGGTAATCTGCGGTCTTGGTCCTCCCCGTGCCCCTTCTGACCCATCGCTGTTTGCATGATCACTTGGGGCCCCCTCTGTGCTGTTCAATACTGGTCAGAGGCCCTGGAGAGCCAGGCCAGTGAAACTATGGGACAGCACATCACGATCCTCAGGTGCAGCCAAACTACTACAGCAAAACTAATATGGGCAGGTGGCATGAAGAGTGAAAGGCGCTCTCAGATGGCGCTGCTCTGGGAGCCTCATCAGAGGCAGGAGAGAACCCTGCAACACTGGCACAACACAGAGCAGTGATCCTTGAAGCAATTAAGGAGACAAAAACAGCTCTAAAGATGCAAATAGTGATGCTGGCGGGAGATGTCTTCTCCGGGACAATCAAAAGAAATTAGCAGACCAGGTAAAAGGCACGAAAACCACGCTGTAAATCACGGTACCTCAACTTAAAAACCTGAACCAGAGAGTTGTCGCCATGGACAGAAAACTAAAGACCCTAACCAACATACTGGAGGATGCGGAGAGTAGATTGAGAAGACATAATGTCCGCCTGGTGGGAGTCCTGGAGAGTGTGGAAGTGCCATCCCTGGACCTTTACATTGAAGCCTGGGTGATCAACATGGTACTAGGGGGAGCATCTTCACGATTCTTCTCCGTGGAAAGGCGCCCATAGAATTCCGGTGACCCCCCCACCACAGAGGGCCTCCCCATGTCTGATTATCTTGTGTAGATGAACTTCAGAGACTGAGATGTGATCCTCCAGACAGTGTGGAAAAAGGGCCCCTGGAAGATTGAATGACAGGACATACACACATATCCAGACTATACCGCCACGGTCCAATGAAAAGGGGAGCTTTTGTCCCAATTAAGAATGTTTTACGGCAGCTAAACCTGAAATATGCTTTGATCTACCTGGCCAAGCAAAGGGTGGAGCACAGTGGAAAAGCCCACTTCCTTGCCACTCTCCAGGACGCCTGGGGCTGGCTTGATACTCAGGGACTCTGCCATGACCCACCACCCCACGGATGGAAGACCGTGGGGAGGCCCGGAAGAAACATGCCAGGAGACGCAGAACCCAAAGTTGGGTGTGGGGTGGACAAGATCAGCCCCCACACTGGAACAAATCAAAGAGGCACAGATCAAAAGAGTACAAGACATTCATTAAAAGAATCCAACCCCGGTTAGCAACAGCTGGTGAGTGCTTGCTCCGGAATCCAGTGGCAGCGGTACGGAACACTCAGGGTCAGACCAAGGCTTGGATGAAGAACAGCTTCCAAAGGTTATTCCAATGACAGCGAACCCACTGAAGAAGAGGATGACTGGCGATACATGAGCTGGAATGGAGCTGATAGGGCCTTGGGGGGGGGGGCTCTTGTTGGGAGGAACATTAGCGATCCCCCCTGATCAATTCACTTTGGCGGAGGAGTTGGAGGATTGAGTATACGATTGAGAAAGAAGCATTCGGACACACCCAGATGAGAGCTTCTCTCAGGAGGCACGATTCCCTCAGTGGGTTTGGGGACAATACATACCGTGAGTTGGGAGGGTGGTCAGTTCAAAGACTACAGCACGGTAGGATTGGGAGGGGAGGGTTTTGGGGGGGGGGTGGTTTTTGGTTTTCAATGTGGTTGTTGAAGGGACAATTCAATGTGGTACCAATGACATGGAGGTTCCAGGGACAGAGTGGCATGTGAGACTGAGAGGACTGATAGACTACAAGAAACAAAGATGCAACCAGGTCGATTGACTTTCATGACCTGGAATGTGAGTGGGTTGAGAAACAAGATAAAAAGGGGTTTGATGCTGTAAAGGGGTTTCCGTTATAATGACAATCGAATACCTGCACTGGGGAGATGAGGATCCCCCTACTAGGTGCCCCGGGGGCACTACGGGGAGGGAATTTCCCAGAGAAGAAGACTGGTTCCCGGGTCAGACCCTGGAAGGGGGCGGAGAAAAACCAACGGAAGAGGAGGAAAAAGGAGATGCAGAGAGAGACAAGAAGGCCAGGGATGCTGAAAAAGGAGACACAGAGAAAGAAGAAGTCAAGAGAGAAGATGCGGGACCTGACCATGAGAAGCCGGAGCTACAGCTGCGTAAGAGAGCGAGGACAGAAAGAGTAGAAGAACTGAAGATGCCCAGGGGTGTTGAGAGGTCTGGTTAGTGTACAACCACTGGACAGCCAAGCCATGTTCCTGGAACGTGGCTGGGCAAGGTACAAGCTTGTTTTAACAAGAAACAAACCCTTGTTGCCAAGCGCGAGGGGAAGGAAGTAGAGTAAATGGGCATCCTTATAATACAGGATATACATCTGTTGAGATTGTTGCTGGCAGGAGATTGTTAATGATCACATATGTATGATAATCACACCAAGACAATTCACCACAAGAGTATTTTACCCCAGCTGCCTCCACAAGCACCTCCCCGGTGACACATCCCATATCCTGAATATTAGAAAACACTTACCTGAGACTAGTCCCTTGTTCTTTCTTCTGAAGGGGACTAGTCAGAGTCTTGGCCCAGAAGAAGAGTATCTCACGACGAGGAGCTAGCAAAGACCCAGGAGAAGACCTAAAGGAAATGAGAAACACTGCTTGTGAAACCTACGTGTTCCCATCACAGACGTCTGAAATAAATATATCTTAATATATATTTTTTTTTAAACTAGTAGACCCTCTTTATTACACTGCAACCCACTACAGATACATAAAGCACTATCTAGATACCTGCCCAGCATAGTATATCTACAAGAAACTCAATTGATGGATGCCCAGCATTGGGAAATGGAATGGGGGAAATACAGGGTGGTGGGCCACGTTCTATATACATCATGCTCCAGGGGAGTAAAGTTATTTCTCCGGAAATCCCTTCCATTTCACAAGACTTGTACCTGGGCAGACCCGCAAGGGTGCTATATAGCGATGTTAGGGGAACACAACAGCACACCAATATTACTATTCAACGTATACTTACCCACCTTCATATTTCTCCAATTTTGTCTAGTATTCTATCGCCTCTCTTAGTCATGCTCATCTCCTAATTTTTAGAGATTTCAGTATTTAGGCAGATGCTCCAGAAGTGACTGCTTCCAAAGTAATAATTTCCTCTTTTTCACATATAGACTTCTCACAAATAGTCAATGGATAGATTCATATTGCAGGACATACTTTTAAATTAATATTCAGCACTGGTAGACTTTTAGTTTGCAGGCCCCAGTTGCACAAGCTTGAACTGATCACTATCTCATACATTTTCAGATTCTTTTGATCACAAATTATGTAAGGTCAAATTTTCAACTTCTTCTATATATCTGCATGCACCCTTGACACAAGCTATTTTTAGATTCTCTCAATTCAAGAGACTCAATAGATGGATCACTGCATGCCTCAACACCTTGGTTCCCCTCAAGTGGAACCCAATTGCAAGAGCCCAACCACAGGCCAGCTAGTGCACAGGAACTCTGGCTGACAAAACGCTGCAAGCAACTGGAGCACAAATTGTAGAACTAGTCAAGACACCACAGATACATGTTTAAATCAGTCTTAAGAAGCTACCACCAGCAGATATGGAACACTAAACACACAGCTCTTACAGATCACATCAACGCCGGCACTAACAGCAGCAAATAAATCTTTGCGATTATCAATGATTTCACTGTTGCTTCTGCCACCTTTGACAGCATCAATCACAAAACTTCTGCAACAAGCTCTCAGAATTCTTCTCTAGCAAAATCATCTCAAAATATTCCACCTCCACCTCTCAACCAGACCCCCTCATTGTCACAACTCAATTTCCCATCACGGCTGAAGAACAAACCCTGACCTCGTTAACTGCCTTCACTGCCATAGAAATTGCTCCTGCCATGAAGACCATCCACTTGGGGTCCCCTTCTCACCCTTGCACCAAACAACTTCTACTGGTCAGCGAACCACTAATACTAATCCTCAATGGCTCTATCAACTGGGACACGCCGACAGATATCTGGAGACATGCCACTGTCACCCCCTACTCAAGAAATCATCTGCTGACCCAACCATGCTTTCCAGCTACAGACTCATCTCCCTTCTGCTGTACCCAGCAAAGTTCTTAGAGAAACGAATCAACTGATACCTCAGCATCCACTAGCTCCTCAATGCTATGCGGTCCTGATTGAGGCCCGACCACAGTACAGAAACAGCACACATCGCTATCATATGCAACATATTCATAATCCTTGACAGAGGAGACATGGCAGCCCTCATTCTCTTGCAGCATTTGACAAAGACTCACATGCCCTCCTCATCAGGTGCCTGCAAGAGATTGGAATACAAGGACTCGCACTCCACTGGATCGTCTTCATCTTAACGGATAATACGCAAGCTGCCAGCCTGGAGCCTTACTACTCTGAAGCCTTCAAACTCATCTGCCGAAAGCCTCAAGGCTCATCGCTCAGTCCCACCCTCTTCAGCACATATATGAGTCTGTTGGCCTAGTCATCCGCGTACATGACAACAGCATCTCCTATACTGATGACATGCAACTCTTACTCTCCCTCCTGGACAAGACCCCCAACACAAGTAGATGTATGCAGAACTAATTCATTAGGGTTGCATAAATAGCCAGCGGACGGAAAATATGCACATTTAGCAACAGTAGAGTAACATCTGAAAAATCACAGCAAATGGCACCATGCAGTGAGCAAGAGCCTGCAGCCATTCAAGTTGATTTGGCTGCAGCTCAAGTGGAAATTCTCCTTGAGCTGCAGCAAATCTACTCGAGAAGCAGCAATCTGACCGCAGCCGCGTGCAGCTTCCCACTTTTGAAAATCATGCTAGGGGACCGAAAATCTCACTTGCGGTCACCAGCTTGCATTTCTGGAGCCCCAGAGGAAAGACATTCAACCATGAGGCGATTGGCAGAATTTTGCTAGAACTCTGCATTGCAAGTGAGAAGTGGAAGTCATCAAATTTTGCCAATTCCACTGGCAGAATGAAACAATCTGCCAATCACTGGAAACAAGTTCACAGCCTACATGACCGAAGTCGCTAACTAGATGAAAGCCAACTGTCTCAAGCTCAACACAGATGAGACAGAAATAGTGATCTTCAGCAAGAATACCCTACTATGAGACCCCAGCTGGTGGCCCGTCCAACTTGGGCCCACATTCACATCCAGCACCCACAACAGGAGCCTCAGAATAATCACTGACAGCAAACTGAGCATGACCGCACAAGTCCACGCTGTCACTGCATCCTGCTTCCACACTGTGAAGATGCTGAGGAAGATCTTCAAATGGTTCCTGAGAAACACTAAAAAAACTGTCACTCATGCCCTAGTTACCAGCGAGTTTGACAACGGGAACACTTTTAGTGCTATGATCACCATGCAACTCTCTAGAAGACTACAGACCTTCCAGAACCCAGCAGCCAGACTCATCCTCCACATAGAGCTAATTTCACACCACACATCAATGCTCCATTTGATCCTGATATGCAATTGTGCTAATTTAAAACTCCTCACACACACATTCAAGGCATTACAAAGCTTAAGCCCAACCTACTTGACCAGTTGCATCTCGTTCCAGCTACCACCAACACACCTCCACCTCACCGGACTCCTACTCGCACACATCTCATGCATACACCGAACCAGATCAGGAGGATGATTGTTCACTTATATTGCTTCCAAAGTATGGAACAACTTCCCATTCCACATCAGAGCCTCCCCCTCACTTCTTAAAATCCACAAGAAACTAGAAACCGGGCTTTGGAATTAACAAACTACCATAGGCATAGCTGGACACACACACATGCTCTGCGCCTCTCGTGGGTGAAAGTGGACTTTACAAATACACGTACCATAACATAACACAGTCACTCTCTGACAATTTGGCAGACTTTTTCTCTAATAAAGTGAAAATAATGTATCAGTCTTTCCTTCTTCAGCAGAATCAGCAGAGAAAGACTCTTGACTCTAACCTCCCTATCCATTTCTACTCTCCCTGCAGAGGAAGGTTGCAGTAGATTTAGCAATATCTTAGCATTGGATTTCACTCAACTTTAAGCCTCAGTGGGGTCACCTCTGGGCCCTTATCTATGCAAGATCTTTAAATTTGTACCACCTACAATGTCCAAGGCATTGTTCAGACTTTGTAATACATCTGTTCTTATGTCTAAGGTTTCTCAAGACTCGAAAAATTGTTAGTAATACCTCTCTTAAAGAAGCCCACGGCTTATCCTTTAGTTCTGACCAATTTCAGACCACACTCACTGTTGCCGCATTCTATAAAGATTCTCATAAAAGTTGTTAATCAGAAAGTAATCTGACTTTATTGTTTGCAAGAATGTGTTAGATTCACTCACTTAAGAAATTTTCAACCCTATGGTACCAAAATAGTGCATACATTTATTTTGAATTATTTTGCCTACTTAGAGACAAATGTAAGTCCTGAACCCTTGGTCTTATTTGACCTCTACCTGCCTTCGACACAGTCTCTCATGATTGTCTCATTACTCAAATGGTCGATGTTGGGATCCAGGGACATACACTGCCCTGGATCAAGTCCTCTTTTACAGATTGCAGTCATGCAGTCTTCATGTCAAATTTTTAGTCCAGGTTTAACATAATTATTTCCTAGTGCGTTCCACGGTGATCTTCAAGGAACCTCGCCCTCTTTAGCCTCTATACCTACTCTGACTGAGCTTATTCACTTTATTGGCCTTCTGCAAAGAGCTATGCTGATTTCACCAAAATCCTCTTCTCATTGGGAAAAACTATACATAATGGATGCACCAAATTTACGGAATGCATGTCTCAAATATTAGACTTAGGCCCCGCCCGCCAAAGTCCCGCCGTCAGGTTACCGTTCCGCGGTCGAAAGACCGCAGCGGTAATTCTGACATTCCCGCTGGGCTGGCGGGCGGCCGCCTTCAGGCCGCCCGCCAGCCCAGCGGGAAAGAGGCTTCCACGATGAAGCTGGCTCGGAATCGAGCCGGCGGAGTGAAAGCTGTGCGACGGGTGCAGTTGCACCCGTCGCGTATTTCACTGTCTGCGCAGCAGACAGTGAAATACTTGTAGGGGCCCTCTTACGGGGGCCCCTGCAGTGCCCATGCCAGTGGCATGGGCACTGCAGGGGCCCCCAGGGGCCCCGCGACCCCCCCTACCGCCATCCGGTTCCCGGCGGTCGGACCGCCGGGATCTGGATGGCGGTAGGGGGGGTCGGAATCCCCTCGGCGGCGCAGCAAGCTGCGCCGCCTTGGAGGATTCAATGGGGCGGCGGGACACTGGCGGGAGACCGCCAGTGTTGCCGGTCCGACCGCGGCTTTACCGCCGCGGTCGGAATCCCCATTGGAGCACCGCCGGCCTGTCGGCGGTGCTCCCGCGGTCCTCCGCCCTGGCGGTCTTTGACCGCCAGGGTCAGAATGACCGCCTTAATGTCCCTGATTTTACTGAAACTAAACTCAGACTGAGCTAAGATTTTGATTATACCTGGGCACCATGCCCACATTTTGCCATGTCTTATTTTTGGTTTTACAGTTTGAGATTAGGTTCCTCACCTAAACCTCTCAGGTCTCAATTTATTTGGACTAATACTTACAAATGCAGCAGCCCTGCTGACCCTGTCTTGGCCATCCTGTTCATCTGCAACCAATGCCAAACAAATGTTACATTGGATTCCTATTTTCAAGCAGTCTTTACCTTGTTTTCATGGCCATCCAAGCTTGAGGTATCTTACCTGCAAAAAAGTAGGAATGTGCGGGGAGGTCCGCTGGCGAGCTAAGATAGTTTTTGAAACACCCTGAGACACCCTGCGCTTGCCCTCTGCAGCCCATAACTGGGTTGCATCGCGCACCGGAGCAGACCAGAGGAAGACAGCCGTGCTGAGACTCGTCGCCTTTGGACAAGGAGGAGATGAGGACCCCCGGGAAGACCCAGGTTCGTCCTTGTCTCTTTTGTTGTCGTTTTTTGTGCACACTGGTGCACAAACAAGGACTGAAATGGCCCTGGCCAGGGCTGTAGGCAGCGAAAGCTGCCATTTCAGGCCTCTTGTACATTGGCCTGTCCTGTGTGCACTGCACATGGGGCAGGCCGGTACACAACAGGCCTGGCAACGTTTGCTGCCTATGGCCCTAGTCTGAATTCAGGCCAAGGCCGTAGGCAGCAAAAGAAAGTTGCAGTTTCAGGTCTCCTGTGCACTGGCCTGTGGAAGCCAGTGCACGAGAGGCATGAAATCGCAGCTTTCACGGCCCTCCTGAATGCACCCATCTTGGAAGCGCTAAGCAGGGTCGGGCCTGGCTGACCAGTGCATTCAGGAGGACTCCGTGGGGCACAGAACTCTGACTTCATGGAATTCTACAGAGTTTTATTTCAACTCTGCAGAATTCTGTGAACCTGAACTCCATTCACTCCACCTGGGTCTACGAAAAAGTTTCAGCTGCACTCACCTACTAGACAGCCCTCCTTTCTTCTATCTATTACCAAAGGTTGTGCTTTTCAGTGACAGCAGACAAGCCTTGGAACTTACTTCCCTTTCATCTAAAAAAGAAATCAACTTGCTATCCTTTGCTAAGAATCTAAAATCATGTTTGTTTCCTAAACCTTAGATTCCAAATCAGATGTGCTCTGTATAACGGTTTCTGCACCTAGAGGTTATAGGCAATTGAATGTTCACTAAAATTCAAAGAGAAATGCAAATACAATATTTCTCAATTAAATGCCATCCTACCCTCCATCATGGACAGCGGAAATTGCAGAAAATAGCCTGCATGATACTCCATAAGACAAACGATGAGTGATAATTTGGTAACTTCAGAGCTAGGAGCCAGATGTACTAAGAAGAGGTCGCAAAATACTGGTTGCATACTGCGACTAGTTGCAAATCAACCTATGTACTAAAAGGTCAGCTAGCTCGCACATTACTGATTCTTAGTGGGTTGTAATTTGACCTCCCTCATGAATATTAATGAGGTAAGTTTCAAATTACGACTCATTAGGAATGGCAGGCATCACAGGACGGTGGCCTCTCTCAGGCCATCAGACCACCACACCTGTGATTTCTTTTAAATAAATGCAACCTGTTTTCTTTTTAGGAAAATCGGAAAAGTGAAAGTTTACATTTCTAAGAGTAGGCAGTGGTCCATAGAACACTGCCTACTTTTTTCCATAGTTTGGAAATTGTTATTCTTAGTAAGGATACAGGTAAATATGCAATAATATTGCCATTTCATAAGAGAAATGTATTATCCAATGAAATAAAAAATTATGAACAGTAAAAATGTAAATACAATTGTTAGTTAATAAAATGAATGGCAAGTAGAAAAAAATCAAGACAGCAGAAGGTAGCAGGATACAAAAACAAAAGGAAGGAAAAAGGGGAAAGGATATAAGAGCTATACCTTCATAAGTAGTATGTGAAGAATACTTTGCATCAAGAAAAAGAAAGATTACAACAATATGTCTTATTGATCTTAAAGCAAAACCAATGAACATGGAAAATGCACATGAAACGTCAAGGACTGAAAGCATTAGCAACTTTAAAAAAGGCAAGTGGTGAGAGGAAACCACAAAATCTCTCTTTTAACCAACATTGACAAAGTTTGCAAAGTTTATCTGTCAAGTCTATGGTTGTGACACAATAAGGCCCTCATTACGACTTTGGCAGTCTTTTCAACAGATGGCCGAAGTCGCGGGCACCAGAAGACTGCCATATTATGACTTTATTCCGATTTCCACCCGTTTAAAGGAGTTAATGCGACACCGTCAACCTGGCCGTCACTAAAAGATAGGCGTTTCCACTGCCAGCACGGCCACGCCAACAGGACTCCGCCTGCCTAATTACGATACATAATTCGGTCCAGCGTTTTCCTGAATGGCGGTGCGGTGCTGGTGGTGGAAAACGCCAAGACTCATCCCTTCCCAGACGATGCCTCACCGAGACAGGTAGGTGGACCATCTGAAAGGGAGTGGCTGTTGTGTGCATGTGTGTATGTGTAGCGGTATGGGTGTTCATGAGTGCCTGTGTGTATGGAAGTGTGCGTGGAGGGTGTGTGTGTCTGAATGGAAGTAGAGGGGAGAGTGGTGTGTTGGGGTGTGAGTAAGTAAGTGTGTGTATTGGGATGCATGCGACTAGGGGTGTTTATATGGGTGAGTTTGAGCGAGTCGGGGGTATGTCAGGGAGTCGGTTGGTGAGAGGGGGTGTATGTCAGGGAGGGTGTTGGTGAGTGGGGGTGTATGTCAGGGAGTATGTTGATGAGTGAGGTGCGTGTATGAAGGTGTGATGATGAGTGGGGGTGCGTGTCTGTTTGTGTTCGAGTGAGTGGGGGTGTCTTGATGAATGCATGAGGTTGGGGGTGTGTGTCTACAAGTGTGGGGGTGTATCTGCAAGTGTGGGGAGGTGTCTGTAAGTGTGTGGATGGGTGGGGGGGTGTTTGCAGGTGCGTGGATGTGTGGGGGGTGCGTGTGTGGGCAACAGGAATGGGGATTCCTTTCGCCAGGTGGGTCACCACCAGGGTTTTCGTGGTAGGGTCACCGCAGCGGAAAGCCTGGCGGTTTGCCAAGCTGTATTACCGCCAGCAGTCTTATGGCTGCCGCCTGGCCGGCGGTCCTCACCTCCGGCCCGGCGGTCCGACTGCCCTGGTGGTACTGGCGTTGTTATGGCGGTTTGGCTTCGTAATTTGCCTTTACCTCCGGTCTAAAGACCGCCACGCTCATAATGAGGGCTTAAGTTCCACCTGTTTAAATTGAAATTTTCTGTAGATTTCCAGTGAGATGTGACAACTTGTAACAAATCTACAAATTTACCAAACATTTTGGGGGTCATTACAACCTTGGTGGGCGGCTGAAGCCGCCTGCCAAGGTTGGACCACCGAGCGGACGCCAATGCGGGCGCACTCCCACCGCGGCCATTAGGAGATCCCCGCTAGGCCAATGGGTGGACACCTGGTTTCCGCCCGCCGGCCCAGGGGGGATCTTGGCCGTAACACAGGAGCCGTCTCCAAATGGAGCCGGCGGTGTTGCGGCTGTGCGACGGGTGCAGTTGCATCCGTCGCCCTTTTCACTGTCTGCACAGCAGACAGTGAAAAGCTGCATAGGGCCGTGGCAGGGGGCCCCTGCACTGCCCATTCCAGTGGCATGGGCAGTGCAGGGGCCCCCAGGGGCCCCGGGACTCCCCTTTGTGCCAGCCTTTTCATGGCGGTTCAAACCACCATGAAAAGGCTGGTGGGAGGGGGACTCGTAATCCCCTGGGCAGCGCTGCAAGCAGCGATGCCCTGGAGGATTACTCCCGCCGGGACAAAAGTGGCGGAAAACCGCCGGTCCCGGCAGTGCGACCGCGGTGCTTCTGCAGCGGTCGTAATACCCTGGATTTTACCGCCAGCCTGTTGGTGGTGAAATCCGACGAAACAGCCCTGGTGGTCAAAGACCGCCAGGGTTGTAATGAGGGCATTTGTTATTTGTAGATAGTATAAGTGATCCTCCAAGAAATATTTTGTCTAGAGAGAACTGTACATAAATCCCAATGATGACAGTGATTTGGTCCCAAACTTGCAGCCAGAAATCAGAAACTTATGGACAATAGAAGAACATCTGGCCATAGGTGTCAGGATGAGAGTTGCAACACCCCAGCATATATTTTGCCTAATAAGTTTGAGGATGAACATATGTGAGGTGAATAAAATAATATTTTATAAAAATAATACAATGATTGTGTTCAATTGGCGGAATGGACTGTATGGTGTTTCCCATAATACTTCTTGTTTAGATTTAGGTCTACCTTGGATGTTTTTTGCAAATATTTTACAAATAAGGGAGGCTGTGGGGGATTTATGTGGAGAGTAGTTAAGTGTTAGCAGAGCATCAGTCCCGATTTGGGACGTTTAATTCCGTTCAATGACATGCTTTTTTTTCCCATTCCATAAGAGTTTGATAACACTTTATCTAGGGAGATGAAGTATTTCTTGGAATCTTAATTGGTAAAATCTGAAGAGAAAAGTGGTGACCAACCTTGGGAAGGTGAGTATCACCTATCAAGGTTGACATTTACCATATCTTTGAGATTATTAGTGTAGAAAATTCCTAAACATTTAGGAGGTCAATATGATGTTGGCGGTTCCATGACTGCCATGTTGATGCTGGTAGTCGTACCGCCAACAGGCTTGCAGAGAAGACCACCAAATCATGACCATGGTGGCCTCCATAACAGAATACAGCCAATCTACTGCTAGCACCGCCAGTGCAGTCAGATCGTTACGGACGGCGGGAGGCACCTTCAGGCCGGTGGAGACCATGTTTCTGCCAGACAGATTATGAAGTTGCACACCGCCAAGGTTTCCACCGCAGTCCCACCACCACAGAAACCCTGATGGAAACCAACAGTATAAATGTAGACACCCACCTTCAGGAAGCCACATCCATCTGGACCCGCCATGGAACCCGAACTACACGTCTTCCCGATGCTCCTGCTCACCCAACAACTCATGAACCAGTGACGGCAACCACGGCAGCAACAGTGAGTACACACACTTACCTGTCACTGTTGCATAATGTAAAGTTTGAGACGCATACACAACATTGACATCCGGAATGCGTGGTGAGGGCGACACATACTCTTACAATTACAACACATTCATCCACAACACACACCACGGCCAACACACACTACCAAAACATATACCGAGCCACAGACACACAACACACGCACTGTGAAACATAACAACACACAACAGCACCAAACTTCACAACAACTGCAGCACCTCAAACGTACCGTCAAAATGCCACAACTCACATCCCACCTGACAAAACATATATAGAACTCAATGTAACAACATCATTGTACCAAGACATACAATCAGACAGCCATACAACAAGGCATACGTCACATCACACAGACACACAACACAGCGGTTCGGACATACCAGTCACCACACACACATACAGACAGTACAACCACACAAGGGCACACAACACTCCAAATCACAACAGCCTACACAATCAATCCACACAAAGCAACCTAATCGTATGTCCCACACCCATACATGCACAACACACCATACTCTCACTGCGGGAGAAATGCAAAGCACACACCAACACAAACAGCTCAGATACAACAGGTAGCACAACCACTACAGGCACATAACACACTCACACACAATATGAAGCAGGCAAACCCATAACAGCCTTGAGGAATGAAAGGCAGGACAAAGATGATAACGTTGGAACAAACAACTGGCTGACCCAGATGTATGTATAAATAAAGATAAAAATATTTTAGATTGCATTATTTACAAATATAAAAGGCCATAGGCCAGTTCCAAAGTCCAAAGTTTGCTAAATTACCTCCATGGGTAGGGGCATGAAGGGCGCATGCAAGCACCTCAGGGATTAACGGGGTGGTGGTGCTGGTGGGGGGTTGGACCTAGGTTTAGCAGGCGGGTCTTTGGGCTTGGGAGGTGGGGGATTCGGATGTGGCTTAGGGCAGGGCTGAGAACACATAGGAGGGGTCGACTTCTTTCACAGGAATGGGTACTTGCAGGGGGGGCAGGGGAGGACTTGGAGGTGGTACGGCTGGACATGGGGAGGAAAACAGATTTTTGGGGGGTCACATGGGGTGAGAGAGGAGTAGGGAAAAGGTTTAAATCCAGGAGGAAAAACTTCTTAGACACACAGGACAGTCAAGGCAAAAGGTTTTGGGAGTGGATGGAGAGAGAGTGCTTGTAGGAGGTGTTTTGGTGGATGTTTTGGATGCAGGTGTCTGCGAGGAATACTTGTGTGTGCTAGGTGTCTGTTGGGCGTTTATGTGTCTTGGGAGGAGCGGGGTGGAGGAGCTGGGAGATGTCATGCTGGATGGGTGACTGTTAGGGCGGTGACTGCAGGTATGGTGAATGTGCTGCATGTGGGTGTGTACGTGGTTGTGGTGGCTGCAGATGTGGTAACTGGGGTGGTTGTCTGCGGGTCTGCTATTGTGATGTTAATGTGGTGTTTGCTGGTGTCAGGTGTAGTGTCTGTGAAGGTGTGGGAGTCTGTGCAAGTAATGGCTGTTGGTGTGTCTGCAGGTAGTTGTTGTCTGTGTGCATGCCGGTGGTGGGTCTTGTGATGCTTGTGTTTGACTGCGGTAACCTCCTTGTCTGTTGAGGTGGATGCATGCTTGTCTGTCAGTGTGCTCTGGCTGGGACGTGGAAGAGGGGTGTGAGATTGAGCAGAAGAAGATGGAGCGTGGGGTGGAAGAAAAAGGGTGACTGGCTGCTGTCAGTGCGGAGGCCAGAGCCTGAAAGGATCTCTGTAGGCCAGCAAGTGCACTGAGAATGCCCTTCATGAACGCATTGCTCTGTTGAATTTGAGATGCAAGACCCTGGATGGCATCCACGATGGTCGACTGACCCACAGAGATTGACCTCAATAGGTCAATAGCCTGCTCACTGAGGGCAGCATGGCTGACTGGGGCAGAGGGAGAGGTGCCTGTGCAAAGGAGAAGCCCTCCATCTTGGGTGAGCAGGCACAGACAACTGGGTGGGGAGTGACAGGGAGGAAGGTGGTAAGAAGGGGAGTGGAGGACAAAGATGGTGCTATGGTGGTTCCTGATAGGTCTGCTACCGCCAGAGAGTGTCCAGTGGAGGAGGATTCCGATGATGATGATGATGTGGCAGTCTCCTCCGTGGCACTCCCCTCGCCCTCCATGCAACTGGGTCCCTCACTGTTGCTGGTCACAACACTCTGGGTCCTGTGGCCAGCAGAATCCCCACTCACCTGTGCCCTGTCTCATTCACCTGCCGATGCTGATGCACACAAATAGAGAGAGATGGAGGGAGAGACAGAGAGGGAGAGAAAGGGTCATCACATTCCTTAAACACACATGTGGAAACATACTGCAGGTGAACAGGTCCAGGCTAGGCTGTCTCCATTGGCATTACACATATCTTACCCCATGTCACATCATGTTAATATTATCCACCTCTTCCGGTCATCCCTCTCACCCACATAACATTTTGAGTAAGTTAGCATGACTGGATTAATCCATCTGTGCAACTGTAAAGTCATTTCTACATGCTACTCATGCCCTAGCAGAAGTAGATATGTCATGCAGATTCCAGATCCTATCTCTCCATACTCCTATCACCAATTGGAAGAGCAGGTCAGTGATCCCAACACATCATGCATGTCCTGAAACTGCATCTGGCCAGTCCATCTCAAATACTAATGTCCCTTGAAAGTGTAGACTACCCAATTCACATGCCATACATATCACATTGCTCTGGCTAACCCCAATACAAATATGCCAAATGGGGTACCTGAACTGATCAAGCCACAGCAAGTGTCACTCCCATTCAGGTGACAACTGATGTGTAGAAAACACATCTGGAGATGAGCCATGGCATGCCATTCACACAATCACAGAGGAATATCAGCACACACCAAACACAGATACACCACATCACTTCATTATTGCATGTCCAGCTACAATGCCCTACATATCACCCATTACACATTAATAGCCAATCACAGAGTGTAGTGACACAACAACTACACAGCAGACAGCCACTAAAGACATAGGCCACCTACCATACCACCTGACATGCAGTCAAACTTCATGGACTTGGCAACAGGAGTACACCTACATCATTCACACCATACCTGACATGTGATTACATGTACCTAAGTCCAGACTACACAAATGTCACATGGAAATGATATATACACATGATTTACACATGGCCCAACAAGACTGCCAGTGCATCAAATACATCTTCCCTTACAACAGGTACCTGCCTTCTACATAGTGGTACAGCCAGACCATCACTTCATAATCACATAAGTGATGCAATTCATATTCCTCACCTAACTGGACACATCAGTTAGGCCAAGGGTAATACAGATTGTCCTACTCCACGTGGTCTGCCCCCAATTAACCATTGAGGCATGATGTAGGCAGCATATTACCAAGGTTACAAAGGAATTGACAGGCTATTTCCACACATACCATTGACATCACATATTGTAGAAGACTGGCTCTGGCAAACCACTGACATACTCTGTTATCCACCCATTGGGACTGAGATGAAATACCCACTTGTCAATCTCATGGAAAAGCAATTGTATTACGAATACCCAGCGCATAGCCCCAAAGTAGAATGTCCCTTTGTTGCTAACTTCACATACCCCATTGAATGGAGATAAAGGGAAAATGGAGTTACAACGACAAACACAGATTTGTACTGGCCTAGACAGGCCATATCTGTGTTATACATGGGCTGGCATCCTCACATGGAGTCCAGACCTTTGGCAGTAAAAAGGTAATGTTCGGAGCCTGTACCAAATAAGTGACTCAACCTGTTGCTACAACTAGTGATCAGCACAGACGAGTGGTCAGACACCTCAGAGACACTGACGGACATATGCAGAGGGATTGTCCAGAACTGGCTAAAAGGGTATGGTGAAACACTAACTCACATGCATAGGAAGGGCAGGATGTGCAAGAAATGTGCCATTGACATTGGGCATTTCCACAAGCAGTCATAATGATGTCATGATACATGATTCCAAAACTCACACATAGCAAACCATGATGGCTGCTCCACATCTCATACACAGGTAATGTGGTACCAACTGATTACCTCTAGTCTGGAAACATTTGTAAGCTACTACATCATCACTGAAGGTACAGTTAGACAGCAAACAGCATTTAACCAGATCCAAGTACCACATAACAGCCAGTACTTACCCCCTTCTGGCTGCTGTGCTGCCCTCAAATGCTCATCCACCTCAGGGTAGGCCACTTCTAAAATGCGGGCCATTAGGGTGTTCAGGGTCCCTTCGGGCACCCCTCCCTCATTGGGAGGACATCCCTAGCTGGGCCTCCGTGGTGTTCCGGGCCCACCATCTCAGGTCCTCCCACTGCTTGCGGCAATGGGTGCTCTGCCGACTGTGGACCCCCAGGGTCCGCACCTGCTTGGCGATGGCACTCCAGATCCCTTTCTTCTGATGGGTGTTCATCTGCATGGATGACACTGATAAAAGGAGAATGTCATGTACAAATGCACCATACCAACAGTAGTTGACACTACACAACTGTAACAGCAAGTGGGCACACATATCCACCCTCCCTGCCCACACACCTGTACAGTATGCCACATGCATACATCAACACCAACAACAGTTCACATGGCCAACTCACCATCTCACACACCACCAATCACACTTGGCTTGGGCATTGGACTCACCTGTTCCTCTGGAGCCCCACATAGTTGTCCATACAGGGGTAGGACCTCCTGCACTAGCTTTTCTAGCTCTTCCTGTGTGAAGGCCGGGGCCTATCACCTGCAGGACGTGGCATGATGGCTCCCAGAGGCAGTACACAGCAGATCACATAGTGGAGGTCTTGCTAGCAACAGTGCCAGAAGTCAAGTGAACAAGACTGTAGAAAATGGCCGTTACGGCTGCCACGGATAAGATCATCACCGCCGGCGGTCATCGCCATTGGCCCAAGTCCGCCATAGGCAGCAATGTTAACCTATGACCAGTTACACAGCGGTTGCGACTGCCTACTGCCATGACGACTTCCGCCGGCAGACTTAGGTCACTTCTAACTGTCCAGAACGGTAGGTCAGGCACCTGACATTTTGGACACATGTCATCGATGCATGTTCTTAAATAAGTGTGTCATACACCTGATCGACCAGAAATCTATGTCATTCAATGTAGTGTGTTCGTGATAGTGCTACATAATGGGACAAACATTAAAAAATTACGTGTTGAGTCTGCATATATGTGGATGGGTCTGTGTCGCTACTCTCAGGTACACAGGCATCTGATAGAAATAGGTTAATTTAGTAACATGTGTTATCAGTGCAGGACTGCACAGTCACCCACACATGTTCACATGCATATTCCTATCCGACTGGAATTCCAGCCAATGTGCTGCAATGACGATGTCTGATACCATTTCTATGGTCTGTGATGTTTGTCAGCACTGCTCTGCATCCCATACACATGTAGGTGTCTGCAAGTACACAATGTGCTGCTGCCATGTGCCAACTGCATGACTTATTGTACATTTTCTCCTCTCAAATTAGATTTCCTGCCATGCGGAAAATGAGCCAACCACCAGTGTACCATCTACCGGTAGACCTGGCAACCATGCAGGGCATACAGACTTCTCGTCTGAATTGCCAGACCATCATGGATTTATGTAGAAAGTTGAAGCAAGATCTATGCCAGGCAATTCGCAATCCCTATTCCATACCATCAATCGTACAAGTGTTGTCAGTTCTACACTTCCTGGCCACTGACTTATTCCAGCATACTGATGCCTTAACAGCAGGGATGTCTCAGCCCATGTTCAGTCAGGTTCTGAGGGATGTTGTGTGTGCTTTCTTGCAACACCTGCACAGCCACATCAGATTTCCCCAAAGAGCGGATATGGCCAATGTGAAGGGTGACTTTTATCAGATGGGATTGATTCCTCATGTGGTAGGGGCCATTGATGGCACCCATGTATCCCTGGTCCCTCCCACTGTCAATGAACAGGTGTATGGAAACAGGAAGAACTACCTCTATCAACGTGCATGTGGTGTGTCTGACAGGTCAGTATATCTCTCAAGTGACTGCCAAGTTTCCTGGATCAGTGGATAACTCCTACATTATGCAGAACAGCAATGTCCCAACCATAATGGCACAACTATACACTGAGAGGGCCTGGCTGGGTGGTGAGTATGCCTTGTTATGTTTCTAAATGTTATGTGAGCAGTCATCACAATCTGCACAATTGCAGTACCTCAACTGGTTTTGTTCTACCATTGTGTTCACAGGTGACTCTGGCTATCCAAACCTACCTTGGCTGTTGACACTCCATTTCAATGAGGCCCATGGGAGGACAAGGTGTGTAATGGAGTGTTATTTTGGCTTCATAAAGGCAAGATTCAGGTACCTGGACCTCTCTGGAGGTGCCCTCCTCCACTAGCCACACAGTTTGCCAAATCATCATTGCCTGCTGCCTGCTCCACAATCTAGCCCTGAGGCATTGGATACCATTGGTAGCTGATGAGGGTGAGGCAGTGGTACCTGTGCCTACAAATGGTGATTTGGAAACTGACGAAGAGCCAGAAGATGAAGGAGCTGCTGGCTGTAGGACTGAGCTCATCAATCAGTACTTCCAGTGACAGACAGGTATGTGAGGTGGACCTTTTCATGTCTTGTCAGTGCACAATCAGAAGTGGATAGCTGACTTTACACCTCCTGGCCTTTGGGAAATGTGATGGTGTTATGATGACCAGTGCCTGTGTGTGAGTTGATGTAGCAGACAGAAGGAATGCTGATAAAACAGTATTAGTAGTTCTGCCCTAAAATGTGTTGTAGCAACTGACCAAACATTCACTTCCCTCATGGACTGACCAGTTTTGAGCTGAATTTCATGTACTCTCCTATTGCTAGCTCCTCCTACCCACAGGATGTGGATATAATCTATGAGTCTGCTACCTAGGACTTGGGGCATACCTAGTCAGTAGTCAAGGATTATAGAGTACAGTTCTGAGAGGTGCTCAGGACAGATAGATTGTTAACATGATATTAGGAAGGCCCTGAACCTTGTGCTGTGTAGGTCCTATCTAGATGCCCATGATTTGGAGTCATACTACAATAAACACACAGTTGATTACCTGCACATGTGCTTAGTGTATACTCATGACTTCCATCCTGATGGTACTCTCTGTCTTGCTCTAATTCCAGATGCCTCAACAGTCTATACCCTGGTGTTACTGTGGATTTCAAAATCATAAAGTGACATCTGTCCAGTGACATTACTGTTGTCATATGTGTCCTGTTGAGGGGGCCTCCATCTGATGGCCATTACATCACCAGTTGGAATCAGGGGGCCATTACCAGACCACATTTGTGTTGAAGGACATATGTAGTTGTATTATTAAACACACATGTACAGTAACTGTGATTTATTGCGCATATCAGTTTTGTGAGTAGTCAAATAATAAACAGGTGATGAGTGGAGTCATGGGAGATGGATTGATCATAGTACCTGTCACACAGGGCCTGTGTCGTTGTTCCATGGGGAAAATGGAGTTAGGATTGAAAACAGTCAACAGGGTGTCTCATAGGCACACCAGGGTGACAAATCAGGAGAGGTTCACTTCCTGGCAATGGGCTTGGTCTTGGCATCTGCTGAGGCCGGGTGTCTGGATGGACATCCACATTTACAGGGGGTTCTTCTGCTAGAGAGGGAGGGGTGTCTGAGGCCTGGGGCTCCCCTGGCAGGGCCTCCGTTCCACTAGCTGGTAAATCCCGCTTACTGCCACGCTGACGGCCGCCAACTTACCACCACGGCGGCGGATATCCTTTCACTATATTATGACACACACACACCAATCCGACAGAATTCAGCCACATACACAAATCTGCCAGACCAAATGTCACTGATAAACTGCTACTATCAAAACCCGTACCGTTACGCCTACAGAACAAGGCCCACTACATTATGACCCACGAATCACCACGGCGGACATTCAACGGCGGTAAACCATTGCCGGAACATACTGCCGCGCTCACAATGGACACCCACAGACAAAACAACACCACATTGGACAATTCAAAAAACACACACCTGACACTCAAACACACACCACACCCACACCAATATAAAAAACACACCCACATTACTCACAACACTTTATGATTAAAATCATTGGCACAAGACAGACACCAAGACCACTTAGGCAACTAGAGCCACACACCACTCACACCCATACACCACTCACGCAGTCCACATCACACACCCCAAAAGATTACCCAACACACCCTCACCAAAGCACCTCATATAACACCCATGGCACCACAAAGACACCCCCGTCTCACAGAGGAGGAGTTAAGTGTCATGGTAGAGGAAATTGTCAGGGTAGAGCCACAGCTATTTGGAGCACAGGTGCAGCAGATATCCATTGCAAGGAAGATGGAGCTATGGTGGAGAATCGTGGACAGGGTCAACGCTGTGGGAAAGCACCCAAGAACAAGGGACGACATCAGGAAGAGGTGAAACGACCTACGGGGAAGGTACGTTCCATAGCAGCAAGGCACCAGCTCGCTATACAGAGGACTGGCGGTGGGCCCTAGCCCCTCTCCCACAACTCACAGCATGGGAGGAACAAGTCTTGGGAATACTGCATCCTGAGGGCCTGGCCGAAGTCGGAGGAGGACTGGACTCTGGTAAGTGAACTTTCAACAATTATCACCAGCATGCCATCACATACCCTCACTCCCATCACTCCACACCATCCCACACACTCCAGCATCACATCTCTTCAATCCCAATGCCAAGCCCTGCATGCTGCACCAATGCATGGGCACCCCTCACAGCCCTGCATGGACACTCTTCACTAAAGAATGCATAGCAGAGAGAACTAACAATCCCACCAAATCCCAACATACACAAGTAAAAGCTGGCAGGGCAACAACAACCTTAAAGTGGAAGCCAGAGATGTACAATATGTCATATACATTAACCATAACACATCATTTACATCCTCACAGGTACCCCAGCCAATGTCACCGGAGAGGAGGTACCAGCACTATCCAGTCCCCCAACAGAAGAGGCCCACAGTGATGACAGTAACTCTGTACTTCAGGATCTGGACGATCTACCTGGCCCATCAGGGACCACTGTCCAGCCGGTTACCCAAGCCCAGCCACAAACCACCACAGTGCCTCCCCATCAGGAAACAACACCACAGCACCCACCCAGCGAACCCAAACCTCTGTCCCCAGGACACTTCAATCAGCAGTATGCCCACCTGTACAGGGACACCAGGCTACACCAAACACCCAAGACAATCAGGGACCTGGGGTCAGTGGCAGTGGGCACACACTTCAGGGGACAGAGGCACAGGCCACCAGGGACACTGGGAGGACTGCTGTGCACCAGGGGGAGGACAGGCCCAGAGAACTGACTCTTCAGGAGGTACTCTCCAAGATCCTGGAAGCATACCAACATGACACGATGGCCAGATCCTGGATAACGTGAAGGAGAACAGGCAGCTGCAGGAGGGACAGTACCAGGGGATCAGGGAGGACTTGCAGGCCATCAACACCCTGATCTCCATAGCAGGGGTGCTGGCAGACATGGAAAACATTATGAGGGAGGTAGTCTCACACCAGTGGGTCTAGCCAGTCATCTGAACAGCCTTCCACTTCTGCTGCCGCTAGTGGCCAGGAAGCCCCGCCACAGGACTCACAGGCCACCAGCACGTCTCCCCCTGCAGAAGGTGAACTACCCCGCAAACGTTCCCTGCTAACCAGAAAGAAGCCAGAGACACTTGCCAAGACCCCGCCACAAAATAATACTCTCTTGATTGTCCCCCTTGTGTCCCACACAGTCACCCTGTCCACCTTGAACTGCCATTACTCCCCTTCCTATGTCCCCTTGGAAAATGCACCTGTGCTATAAACAGACTGGAATAATACCCTAAATGTTCCTCCATCATCACCCCATCCTATTGCACTTTCCCCCTATATGTTAGCACTTCATTAAACACCTTTTGATAAAAATCGATTTTGAGTATGTCATGTATTTCAAATATGTATTGATTGAAACAGATACAACCAGTGCAAATGAACTGTACATAGAATGAGCATATATATAACCAATGACCTGTAGCTGGCTGTTGTGATCACACCCGGAGTATTTGTCATATCACCAGCATCTGCAAAATGAATAGCCAGAGGGAACAGTAAGTGGGCATAGAATTAGGAAATACCGGCATGCCAATGCAACACAGAATACAACCAAAGTCATTGAAATGTAAAGTTACACTGTCTCACCTGCGTGTCTTTGGAAGTACTGATGGATTACAGTTGTTCTGTTGTCCTCATCCTCATCCTCACTGTCCACAGGGTCAACTGCTGCCACAGTGGCATCTCCAGTCTCCTCCTCCTGCAGAAAAGGGACATGGTGTCCGAGGGCCAGGTTGTGCAACATGCAGAATGCCACTTCTATCTGGCAGACCTTCTTGGGTGAGTAGCACAGGGATCCACCGGTTAGATGGAGGCACTGGAACCTGGCCTTCAGGAGGCCAAAGGTTCTCTCAATAATCCTTCTGGTTCACCCATGTCCCTCATTATAACGTTCTTCTGCCCTTGTTCTGGCATTCTTCATAGGGGTCAGCAGCCATGATAGGTTTGGGTAATCAGAGTCCCCTGCAAATATTGAGGGACAACATTTAGCCACACACTATCCTATATGGCCCACAACATACCCACACACCAACATATACTGGGTGGGAACCAGGGCTCACCTATAAGCCACACCCTGTGCCTCTGTAGTTGGGCCATGACATTTGGGATGCTGCTATTCCTCAGGACAAAGGCATCATGCACCGACCCAGGGTACTTAGCATTGACGTGAGAGAGGTACTGGTTCGCCAAGCACACCATCTGCACATTCATAGAGTGGAAACTCTTATGATTCCTGAACACCTCTTCATTCTGGTGGGGGGTACAAATGCAATATGTGTTCTGTCAATCGCCCCAATTATATTGGGGATATGTCCATTGCATAAAACTCAGCCTTCACTGTGGCCAAATCCTCAACCTGGGGTAATGAAATGTAGCTGCACATGTGTTTTATCAGGGCAGACAATACTCTTGTCAGCACTATTGAGAACATTGGCTGTGACATTCCTGCTGCCAAGCCCACTGTCACTTGGAAAAAAACAGTTGGCAGGAAATGGAGCACTGTTAGAACTTGCATAAGAAGGGGGAACCCAGTGGCGTGATGGATAGCAGATATCAGGTCAGGCTCCAATTGGGCACAAAGCTTTTTGATTGTGGCCAAGTCCAGTCTATAGGTGAGTATTATGTGCCTGTCCTCCAGTGTAGCCAAGTCCACCAGGGGTCTGTACACGGTAGTATGCCTCCATCTCCTATTCATCCGCAGTGGTAGGAATCTAAGGGACAAAAGAGTGAGGAGCCTGTCACAAGCTGAACAATGGAGCCACAAAAGTAGCTTGCAATCTGTATACATGAAATGGGTCAGTGTGATCTGTGCAGTATGTGCCTATTTCTCCTGTGATGCAGCATTATTTCAGAGGCCTTTCCCCCCTGAACTGGCATTCGCCTGTCCTGTGTGGAGGGACAGGTGGAAGTAAAATAATGCCATTGACATTGTGGGCCGTGGCGGGAGGAGGTTGTGAACCGCTGTGCACTACCTCATTGGTTAATATTGGGCCCTATGGGGTACAGTGGCCAATGGTGATCTACGCCGGCAGTGACGGTATGCACCGCCGTGGACGTGACCACCATTTTCTATCAGATTCCTCACTTATTTCCTGACTTTCCGTAGGAGCGGACCTAAACTGCATGTGCTGCTGTGACCTGTGTCCCGTGGCACAGGGGAAAGGGCCCCCGCCTTAACTTCAGAGGAGTTGGAGAGACTGGTGGATGGGGACCTACCCCAGTACGGACTACTGTAGGAGCCTTCAGACCAACAGGTGAGTACACTGCGGGCACAGTGCATGTGGCATGCATGTATGGAGGTGTGTGTGAAGGCATTGTGTAAGGGGGAGGAATGTCCTCCTGGCTGGGTACACATTGAGTGCTAGGCTATGTGTGTTCCAATAGTGCTGGAAACGGGTATGGTGGGTCATTTGAGTAACTGGCTGGACTGTTTATCTAATGGTGTTTTCCTGTCTGTATTGCCTCTGCAGGTCAGCGTCCATCAAAAGAAGGGTATATGGCGTGCCATCGCCAAGGAGGTGGGGACCCTGGGGGTCTATGGCAGGCTGAGCACCCACTGTTGCAAACGGTGGGAGGACCTGAGACGCTGGGCACGGAAGACCACGGAGGCCCAGCTGGGGATGGCCTCCCAACGAGAAAGGGGTGCTCGTCGAACCCTGACCCCCTAATGGCCCGCATACTGGCGGTGGCTTATCCAGAGCTGGATGGGTGTTTGTGGCCAACACAGCAGCCACAAGGGGGTGAGTACAGTGGCTATCATTACAACTTACGCCTGGTGGGGTGGTATCTGGGTGGTGGTTGTGTGTCAGTGGGTGCCTTTAGGCCAGACCAGACATAGGAGCGTAGGTCCTCTGGTTGCTAAGGGTCTGAAGGGACCATTCTGCCTAACTAGCTTGTTAGCATCCACTACTGGCCAGGGGCTGCGTGAGTCCCAGGTGTGCTGCAGTTGGCGGTGTGTGCTCCTCCTCATACCTTGGTGTACCCCAACGGTGGTGTTGGTGCAGTCATTGACCCAGTGTATCCTTTGTCTCTCTCCCCCCCTTCTTGTTTTGTCATCCTCTCCTTTTGTGTATTGGCATCATCTGGTAGAGGAGCAGAGGCACCGGCGATGGAGGGATATGCAACCCACAGGACCCTGGAGGCAGAGTCCGCTGCTGCTGGGGGCACCAGTGGGACATAGGGTGAGGGAAGCACCACAGCAGAGACTGGAGGGGACAATACAGACTCTGATACGTCCTCCGATGGGAGCTCCCTGGTGGTGGCGGACACCCCTGTGACCACCCCAGCTACAGGTAGAGCCGCCACCCCCATACCAGCACCGCCCTCCCAGCAGCCCCTCAGCTAGTTGCCAGTGCCCGCTCACCCAGGAGGGTGGGCATCTCCTTTGCCCCAGGCACCTCAGGTCCTGCCCCAGTGAGCCCTGCTGCCCTGGATGAGGAGGCTGTTGACCTCCTGAGATTCCATCTCTGTAGGACAAACAACCATTGTGAATGCCATCGAGGGGCTGGCAGCTCAGATGCAACAATCAAATGCATTCCTGGAGGGCATTCATACTGGATTGGCAGCCCAACAGAGATTGATCCAGGCTCTGGCCTCCTCTCTGATGGCAACCGTTGTCCCTGTTTCTACCTTCCCCCCTACAACTTCCACTTCCCTGTCCCATTCTCCTGAACCCCAACCAATCTCAAGCACACAGCCAGATGAGCATGCACACAGGACAACACCCAAGAGTGTCACAGGCACCACACTTCATCCCTCAGGCACTCACACAAACACCATACTGTTGCAGACACAACAACATCCACTATTTCCACTGTCTCCCCTCCTCCTTTTCCTCCTCTTCCCACCTAGTTACGTCCACACTCACACCTGCATGCACTACATCATCATCCACTACCTGCATCATCACCACACCAAGCAGAACACACTTCTCACTGGCACACACATCCACAACATCCATGCTCACGTCCCCTGTGTCCTCTACCACTGTGTCTGCCCCACCCCCAAGGTACACAAATGCAGGCACTCAGACACCCAACAGCCATCCACCTCACAACAGCATACAACACTTGCACCTGCACCCAAATCCAGCAAACACCTCCAACAACCATTCCCTCATCCTCCACTCCCATTACTTCTCCCTCTTCCCACCCCACTGTCCCTAAATAGCTTTTCCTTTCCACCATTTACCTCTTCCCTACCCCTCCCCCCATCCTGTACGTATGGACAGGGTATGAAGAACCCAGCCAATCACCTCAGCCAAAAAGTCCATGGGCCCAGTTCCATCAGCACCTACTCACGGTGAAAAGGATTCCAGGCCACAAATACTGAAGGGGGAGGAGCCTGCACCAGCCATCAAAAAGGGGAAGGAGTCTGCACCAGCCAGCAGAAAAGGTAAGGAACCTGCACCAGCCAGCAGAAAGGGGAAGGAGCCTGCACCAGCCGACAAGAAGGGGATTGAGCCTGCACCAGCAAGCTAGAAGGAGAAGGAGCCTGCACTAGCAAGCAAGACGGGGAAGGAGCCTGCACCAGCAAGCAAGAAGGGGAAGGAGCCTGCAACAGCAGCTGTCACAGAGCCCCCACCACCAGCTGTGGTTGTGCAGCCATCAGTGAGTGCAGGGGCTGAGCAGGAGCCTCCCACTACCACCACCCCCACAGTGCAGCCATTGCAGGGTGCAGGGGCTGAGCAGGCGCCTCCAACTACCACCACCACCACAGTGCAACCATCGCACTGTGCAGGGGCTGAGCAGGAGCCTCCCACCACCACCACCACAGTGCAGCCATCGGATGGTGCAGGGGCTAAGCAGGAGCCTCCCATCCCCACTACTACATCCACCACAGTGCAGCCATCACATGGTGCAGGGGCTGAGCAGGTACCTTTCACTACCACCACCACCACCACAGTGCAGCCGTCACCTCCGGTGGACGCCATGTGATCCAGCCTCCATGAGCTGCTGTTCGGCCTGTCCCCTCCAGAACCAACGGGAAAGTCACCCACTCAAGAGACTGTGGCCTTGCACTCCCCAGGACCAAGCACAGGGCATGTTGCCCCCTCCAGAACCATTGGGCAAGTCACCCACCTGAGAGACTGTGGCCTTGCTCACCCCAGGACAAAGCAATGGGCATGTTGCCCCCTCCAGAACCAGTGGTCTTGTTTCCACATCCGGTTGAGGTGCTCCCACTCCCCCTGAGGTGCCTGCCTATTTGCCAACTGATGCCCCTGCAGTGTTGTCTCCGTATTGGTGCAGGTAACGAGTGGGGCCTTGGACGTTGCCCTGTGGCCATGTGGCCCCTGTGAACTGAGGACTGGGCAGTGACCCTTTTTTGTACATTTGTACATATCTGTTGTATTGGCACATCATATTATTAATTTTGTGTTGATCTTATCACAATAACTTTAGTCAATTCCTGTTGTCCTTGAAATATTCAGCCGATTTACTGGGATAAATTGTTTACTTGTGCAGCTAGTTGTGTATGGAGTGTGTGTGTGGGGTGTGTGTTGTGCGTGTGTGTGTCACTCTCTTTTTCCTCCCCCCCTCCCTTGTGCGCTAGGCGGCTGTACTCACTGTCGCCGTCTTCACAGGCGTTGGTGTTCGTGGTGGAGCATGACGTAGAAGATCATCGGGAATACTTGCAGTTTGGGTTCCATGGTGACGTAGTTCTTCCCTGTGTTTTCATTGGTGAGTCCTTTCACTTCTGTGATGTGTTTCCGCCAGGCTTTTGATGGCGTTGGTACTGCCCCGGGAAAGGTGGCGGATTGTGTTGTCATAATATGGTGGGGGGAACTTTGTCTTCCGCCTGGCTGTAGGCAGCTACTGCCATGGTGACTGTTGTTTCTACCCTGGCGGTCGGTGTGGTACATTGGCTGTCTTTCGGAGATCTAACTGCCAGGGTCATAATTTGGCGGTAGTTACCACCAGCCTGTTGGCCGTATTACCGCCACTTCATCACCGACCGCCAGGATCGTAATGAGGACCATAGTGTCAATACCACCTGTATTTGCTCTTAAATGTCAAGATTGAATTGTGTGTGTCATGGGCAGTCAAGAAATTGGCTACACTTAGTTGAACGTGCCACGAAGTGGTAAGGAACAAGGTTTCAGAATACTGGAACCAACTTCTCTCCAAGGTTCGTGTGAAAGGGCAGCTTATAAGGACCACTAGCCTACGGCTGAGAGCTTTCTGGAAGTGACCTCTCACTCTCACACATTTACTGGTTAAAATGACGTCTACCCAGAAAAAAGAGAGACACTGTCATACTAGGCAGTCATGTGTAGAGAAGAACCCCATATATAATTTTCAGCCTAGCTCTAGCAGTTGATAGATCAGCTCAGAGTAATCTATTTATATTTGAAGAGATAGAACCATAGGAATTGACTGCCAATAGTGAGGGGAGGACCAGAAAATATCTTGAAGAAAACCCGGTGGCTTACCAGTTTGGCTGATGTTCTTGAGAACCTCGTATCTCGGAAAAGAGACATACGTGTGGTATAAATATAACAATTGGGCTGCAAGGCAGACAAACTGAAACACAAGGAACTGTATGAAGCTAGGGAGAAAGAGAATGTAATCTACTCATAGGAAAGCAGGAGGTTTTGGTCTTGAGTGGGTCTATGCTGTCAGAACTCCAATTATACATTGTGCCATTAAGAGTTAGGGATATATTTATGCTCTGTCTGCGTCGAATGTGCGTCAAAGATTTTGACTCACATTCGGCGCAAACCTTGCCCCATATTTAAACTTTGATGCCCGCGGACGTCAAAATCCCGCCGTGTGCAACATTTTCTGGATGTGGGAAACCGCCTTGCGTTAATGATATGCAAGGTAGACGTTCCCATCCCAAAAAATGACACAAACACCTGTGCGCCGTGTTTATGCTACTGCGCAAAAATGACGCACGGCCGGGAGGCGGAGTAGGAAAATGACGCACAGCCCGATTTGCGTCAAAAATTAACGCCTGGGTCAGGGCAGGCATTAAAATGGGGCAAACACACCTGTATTTAATGAAACCACACAGAAGCACCAGCAGAGCAGCAAAAGGAAGACATGGAGGTGCTTCTTATCCAGGGTGCACGCAGACGCAGAGCACAGCAACAACAACAGCAGCTTCCACAACACCAGCGGGGACCCCAAAGGCAACGCAGAAGGCAGGAAAGGATATTCTGCACCAGGACAACCCTTCATGGCCTCAGGGAACATGACATCATCCAGAGGTACAGCTGGAACTGGCAAGCCAGTCCGCAGCTGCTTCGCAACATTGAGCCACAGTTGGCACCCAGCTTGCAGACACCCCGCACCATCCCACCAGAAACCAAGCTGCTAGCTGTACTACACATGTTGGCAAGTGGCTCCTTTCAAACCACTGGCGCCCTGGTTGCTGGGATCTCACAGCCATCATTTTCCGCCTTCCTGCCCAAGGTACTGGATGCCATCATCAGACTCACTACAATAAAGGTCACATGCAATCATTGAGGCCATTCCATTACCTCACATCACTCCTGCTCTCACATTGCCCACTACCAAGAGGCAAGTGGACTGTGCGAAGAACACATCTTGATGCTACTAAATGGAAGGTGCACATTCCTACACATAAGCATTGTGACAAATTAACACACACACAACAGATGTACTGCCATACGGACCTTCTAAAACTCAAACAGACAACCAGACAACCAAGTTAGCAAGCTGAACTAGACCATGTGCAGTAGTCTAGGTTGACGTTACAACCTGAGTCAACTTGCCAAGGGCAGAGAAATAGGTTTGCAGTGAACTTGTCACACATGTGAAATTAGTGTACAATCAAATGTCAAGACGTCAATGATCAGAACGTATGGAGAAGTTTGGCTAACTGTCACCTTGCAAAATGTAAGCGTCTCACTGATGTTTAAATTAATCCATTTAATATGTCTAAAGATATGGGATGTCCAGGGTACATAGATGCAAGCGTGTTACCACCACTGTCAAATTGAATCTGTGTATGGAACTATCATCTCGCCCCCAGTTAAGACACAGGGACACCTGTATCACAAGTCACAATGCTAGGGAGTACACACTGTACTGCAACTCCAAAAATATAATGCTGACAACCGGTCAGCAGCCAAACACTTGTTCAGCCAAGGAAACAACCCAATGCAGATGGTACATCCTAGAAGCCTAGGAATTAACACAATAACACAAAAGAGTCACAGACAACACAAGACAACTACTGCCATGCAAGGTGATATTAATGGGGCAAGCTACATCAACATGATCTCAATCATTTTCTCTTTCAGCTGATCAGTGGTATGGGATCCAGCCATGGATTATGACACCATTTGGCAACCCAAGCACTGCAGCAGAGCGTGCCTACAATGAGGCACATAGGAGGACACACACCATAGTTGAGAGGACATTTGGCATCCTGAAGTCGAGTTTCAGGTGCCTCGACATTACTGGTGGCAGCCTCCTATACTCGCCAGAAATGGTCTGCAAGATCATTTTAACATGTGCCATCCTGCACAACATTTGTGTACGAAGGAACATTCCCCTATTAGAACCAGAGCCACAAATGCCTGAAGAGGAGGAAGAGGAGGATGCTGGCCATCAACATGAGGGGGAACCAACCAAACACTGCAGCAGGATTGCGTAGGCACCAACATATTGTCAGCAATTTCTTTGGAATCAACTCACCATCACCACTGTATTAACATATGTAAATAAACACCTATAATAATCACCATATCATGGTCTGGGTGATCATTCTTGCTCACCTTTATCTCTAACTATCAGAATAAGAGTGTAGCCTCATGGAGCATTGCTGATATAGCGATCAGGACACAAAAATTTCCAAAGCAATTGTGATGCGTATTATTCAACAGTCACATTCACACACACTGTAAATTACATATATCCTGTACATTTCACCTTTGAAGGGCAATAGCAGAGGACCACACCTATTTCACACATACATGTTGGCAACATGATTCTTTGCAGCATATGGCACACAACTAAGACACCATCAGTCAATGATGGAACAAAATGCATCATACATGAGGCAGGGGATGTGCAATTGCAACAGTAACATTAATAATGTATGGCCATGCCCTTGACAGCCGTAACTGTTACATCACCTATCTTTGCAAGGACCACGTGTGACTAGAATTCCATATAAGCAGAACATGGAGAGCACAAGTGCCACACCTATGACAAGCATTGCGCACATGACATTCCATGTACATGTCAGCCCATGTCCTAAGTCCTGACACACCCATGTTCCCGGTCTCACCCCACCCGTCTTAAGAGGTCCTTGGAATGGTAATATGTGTACCCAGATATTCCCTCCTCTACACACACACAGACTAACAATATTAATCCAGTGTGCTTCACCCTTTAGTATGGTATGCCATAGTTATTGTACATCTGTCTGCATGGACGTCAGGTTAAATAATTCACCGGCTTGTAGTCTCTAAGCCCTGTTCTCACCTGTAGTTTGCTTCCCATGTGAAAGGTACTGTTAGCCATTTGAACTCAAATCTCACCTGCAGGACTTGTGAGAAACTGATGCAGCACACATCTGTGAGCACCTCCATGCAGACCAGCCATTTGAACATGCACTGCCCTGGCAGATGCTTGGAACAGCATAGAAGCTGCCATTTTTTCGATTACACTGTTATGCATTGCTAGAAAAATAAGCTGTGTAACACAGCCCTTGGGTTTATGTGACACCTTCCAAAACACAGGACAAACACAGTTTTCCATGCCAACTGTCTTGTTCTTCCTCCTACCAGTCTTAGTCAGACCACTGAGTATGTACCTTGTGAAATTGCTGGATCCTGATCGACCCTGCATCCTGTCAGCCTGACTGGCACCTGTCTGTGCGTTACCCTAAAGGTTCCTTGTGGCTACATATGTATCATACTTGCTTTCCCAACCCTCACATTACTCCTGGGGTATTTTGTTAGGTGGTTCTTCAATGCATACTCAAATAAGTTATTTAGCATAATCTGCTTATTTATCATACCATAATTGGGAACTTGTCTCCAAATACCGAAATCATGGCATATCCCTTGTCTGGGTCTCATGTATGCATGAGCGACAAAGTGTGACAGTGTACCATGGCCGTATGCAGGGATTGGGTATGGTGCCTCCAGCAGAACCAACAACGTCAGATAATGTGCATGAAAAGTCCACACATGTTAGAACCCTGATAGTTCACACGCTGATTCACATTGCTCACAACATATTGATGGGCTGTGTGTGATGAATAGCTGCAAGATTAATCAACACAGAGGCTATGATGTTCCCAGATACAGTGGGAACTTTACATGCCAACCTGTGTACAAATGTTGTAATGACACCTGCCGGTACAAGACTCCTGAGATATGATCTCACTCAGCACACCAAGGTTGCCCTGTTGACAGTCTCATCACACATTTGCAGTGACAGGGTGGGACCATTACCATGTGGCTTCTCAAATCCTCATTGGCTTTAATTCCATTGATCTCAGAAGGATACTCAGTAGATACAGGAATAGCCGCCACTGACTCATGACTAGACCTGGACGTAACTGTGAGAACATAGACCCCTAAAAATATACACGATTAACATTGTCCCACACACATGAACCAGACACCTCTGTGCAATTGATCACTGGAAATATGTGGCCACGTGCTGCTTGGTCTGCTGGTCCGCCACTGCCACAGGAGAGTTGTGGCTCTGTCATATGACCACAACTGTGGCGTGATATTACAAATGTGGTTCACCTTTGGCTCTCCGTGTCAATAACACGGTAACCACTTAGTCTGTACATGTGCCTGACTCATGGTGGGTTCACCAACAAGTGCCTAGGAAGCAGTATCCAACATTCCAGGACATGTGATGGCCAAGTTTTGGACCATTGACATGAACAAGTGTCTGCTATCTATCCGGTGCATGTTTTGTCATTTGTGGTGTTTACGTTACCCAAAAACTAGAAGGTGCACCCAGCAGATGTTGCTACATGTATGACTAACACATGCCCTCTCTCCTGTGTGGTCTTTTTATTGTCTTTTTCTGATTAAAAACTTGTTGTAGTATCCTGTCTGAGTGTTTTTGCTGCTCATTTGTGTTGTAAAGTATTGTCTTTGTTGTGTTGGGAGTCTGTTGTGGGTAGTGTTAGTTTGGGTATAGTTCAGCTGTATTAGTTTTTTTTTTTTTTGTTTCCTGTTCTACTTTCCCCCTTTTCTCCTTTGTTCCCCTTTAACCCCTATTTCTCTTTTGCTACAAATATGTTGGGTATGCCTCGTCTTGGCAGGATGGGAGAGGAGGAGCTGGGTGGATTCATATGGCTGGTGTGCCATTTCCTACCCCTAATGATTGAGGCAGGTGGGCGTGTGATACAGGGGTATCACAGTGAGGCACGGAGGCTCTGGTGGGCAAAGGTGTTGCATCATCTGCAATGGATTTGCAACACACCCAGAAACGACCACCAGCTGAAGCACTGCTGGGCTGACCTTGTCTCCAGGGAGCAAGATCTGCTGGACCACCTGGGGATTGTGATTGGTGGCCCTGTTGGTGAGTACAAATCGTGTTAATGTGCACGTTTACATGCTCTGTAGTGAAATCAGCTGATTTTTACAATATCTGCCGGCAATGTTGTTGAGTGTGTGGAATGCTACTGAAACATACAGGGTCATATATCTACTTTGTTAAGGACCACAATTGCTAGCTGTTAGGAAGCAAGAGCTCCGCAAACTTACTGAATACATTTGCATTATGTAAGTTAGTGCCGCGTTTGTGTCAAACAGCAACACAAATCAGGAGCCAATTAGGTATAGATATAGGCCACAGTTGCATGTGAGGTATAGAAATTTCCAAATCATTACCATCATTTGTTGACGCAACAGCTAGACTGACTTCCTAAACACAACATGAGGCTGAAAATGAGTGCAGGATTCACGTCAATTGATGATAGCAATGTGGTCCGAACATGTCACATGCGTGTCTGGTGAGTGTGTAAGGAAACCAATAATGGAAATTCCAAAAATCTTAGGGATTATTGTGCCCCTCCTTCATTTCGGATACATGTCTGATCTGGATTTGGACACATAGGGAACAAGTTCTAGCTGCGCTCAGCTAACATCTTAGACTGGTATTTGGAGTTTGTAGTGCCACATTTCGATTAGGGATGGCTGGCCAAAGGTACGCACATGGGTTCATATCTCTACGGTTGGTGCAACTCATCATAGCTGGGCCACATCAAATGAAGAAACTGTAACAACAATAGGGCTAACAACTGTCCCTGCCCCTCTGTACATTGTACATGTGTGTCATAAATTTGTCATGGTCACAATGGCTGGTTGACTGGTAATGCAGTCCTCACGGAAAGTGGCTTTGGATGTCTCTCATGGATACACATGATGAGACAAATACACTCCATTATTATGGCCCTCTTTTTGTCGGAAGCACTGCCAACAGGCTGGCAGTGCTTCCCTGGGTATTACGACTGTGGCAGAAGCGCTGTGGTCGCACCGCCGGGACCGGCGGTTTCCCGCCACTTTTGTCCTGATGGTTTAAATCCCCACCCAGGGGATTACGAGTCCCCCTCCCACCAGCCTTTTCATGGCGGTTTGAACTGCCATGAAAAGGCTGGCAGTAAGGGGAGTTGTGGGGCCCCTTGGGTCCCCATGCAGCTTTTCACTGTCTGCATAGCAACTGCACCTGTTGCACAGCCGCAATACCGCCGGCTGCATTTGGAGCCAGCTCCCATGTTGCGGCCGAGATCCCCGCAGGGCCGGCGGGCGGAAACCAGGGTTCCGCCTGCCGGCCCAGCGGGGATCTCCAAATAGACCCCATGGGAGTGCGACTGCATTGGCTGCCGTCCGGCGGTTTCAACTCGGCTGAAATGAGGGCCTATGTCTGCTCACTAATGAAGGAGCATGTTTGCCAATACATTATAGTTAGGGCCACTGCATGTGTGCAGATATGTGTGTATCACTCACTGGAGACCCATGGTATGTACATGTTAGCCGTGCTATGTAGGATGCAGTATAATCATGTCTGAGAGGCTTTACTTTCTGATGTAATCTTATATATAGTATTTGTCTTTGAAATTGTTGTACAGTGCAGAGACATTGAGCACATTTCTCCCTTCCATGCCTTACAGGTGGACTGACACCCTACACTGTTGGTGAGGTGGCTTGATTCGAGGACCCAGACAACTCCAGTAAGTGTTGATGTGTCTGTTATGTGTTGTGTTTGCTGGTGATGTGTGATGGACTCCTGTGTGTTGGACACATAGCAAGGTGTGATGCGCTGGCCAATCATTTGTTCTGTTCCATGAGTGGAATATCATTTTATCACCATCTTTTAGTTGGCCAATCCTTATCGTATTGTCTTATTTAGGTATTCTAGGTCAGTCCTGTAGGTACGCAAATGTGAATAGGGATGAGTCATGTGGATAAAACTTGAATCAGAAAGAGTTGCACTGGACAAAATTATTGAATTAGTTAGCCAGTCAGACCCAAAATCTCCCAGAATGGGGCAGCCAAATACTTACCCACAGACTTCTGCTTCCCAATTCACTAATGTACTTATTAAACTGTAGGTTAAACTTCCTAGCAGCATGTAGCTCCACATGTAGTGCTACAAGTATGTGGCACTTGAGTGCAATGGCCTAGGTGTGCATGCAACTCATGGCTAGGGGTGTTGTTGCATCTCTGTGTTTGTTGTAAGTCATGGCTTACTGGTAGTAAATGATGTGGACAAAGGTCTGCATTTCCAAACATGAGTGGCGATGGGATTGGTCAGGGGTTAGCTGTCTCCTATTTGGAGATCCTCCTTACCTGTGGTGTGTGTGCTGAGCCAAACACATGTCCAGCTTTCCTAAGCTTCCTAGGTGTCCTTGCTGTTAGAAATTATTAGTTGTTAGGCCACCCCCCTCAGACACAGGCATAGGTTTGTGACGAGTGTGCCTAGGACTGATGATACAACTTTGGTACACAGACATGTAAAACAGTGAATCACTTGTCTGAACCTAGTATACACACTCATGTTTAGCACATGCTTACTATACTGGCAAGTCCATTTACAACTCGCAGATCATGTGGCCCTAGATTGTCATCCTGTACAATGACATTTGTAGCCCTGGCGGTGGTGGAGGATGTGCAGCATGATTTTTAGCTGACAACTGGCAGAACAATGATGCCAAAATCATGGCTGTTGTTACCCATCTTGTAGGGTTTGGATGTGCTGTGTGTGATAGGACCTTTGTAGGCTGGCTTGCCATGTACTTCCTTAGGGACAATCAATGATCTGTATGATGATATGAGCTGTTACAAGTACAATAGATGTATTGTCTGATTTACTTTGTGTGCCATTTCACAAAATGCAGTATCTAATGTTAGATTTTCTATTTGTCTTGACAGCTGCAAATATGACACCCATCGAGGTCAGGGAGTTTCAACGGTGGGCAATGAGGTACCAAAACATACTTCAAGTCGAGTCTGGGTATCGAAGAATGGCCCGCAGATATTGCCATGAACGAGCCTCCGGAGCCTGGAGGGCATTTCCACAAGGTGGACCTTCTTTGCTTACTACAACCACCACCAGCACCACCACCACTACCACCCAGGTGGCACCACCAGCAGCTGGGACCGTTGCGGGACCATCCACAGCAACTGCTCCTAGCCAAAGCACAGCACCACCTGCAGGGCAGCCCACAGCCATGGACACTACACGGCCCCATACTTCTTCGGCTGGCACCCAGACCACCCCTGCTGCAGCCATTGACCCTGCTGCTTTTGAACAAATGCAGCAAAAATTGGACCATGTCCTTAGGAAGATGAGCCGACTGCGGCAGGAGGTGCGACAGGTCAACCGGCGGGTGCGTTCGATCAAGAGGACCCTCCGGAGGGCCAACCTGTAGATAATGAGACAGACATGATTCCCTCCCCTCCCTCATCTTTCTTGGTTCTTATACTTTGTGGGTTTAGGGGGCTTAGTGTTAGGTTAGTATAGGCTGTTAGTTTAGTTAGTGTTAGTGGGTGGGGGGTCCTGAATATTTCTACTGTTTATTTTTAAGTGTGTTAGGCAATGTTGGGGTTCTTGTGTCTTTACAATTTATTTATTTTTTAAATAAATAAATAAAACAAAAAAAAACAAAAAAGATATATTTGTTTAGTATAGGATAGTATGTGTTTAGGTTAGTATCTGTTGTCCTCCATGTGTCCCGTCTCATAAGGGGGGTGAGAGGTTGATGTTTAGAACGTTTCGTTAAATGTGCTAAGTAAGTTTAGCTTAGGTTAGTTAGGGACAGTTGTGGGTAATGAGTAGTTAGAGTAGATTAGGGTAGGAAAGGCTTTTCCCCGAGTTTTCACTTCTGTTTTTACTGTTTAATAAATATGTAGGTAGCCCTTTACAGTATGTGTCACATGCTTGTAGATCAGGGCCTTGGCATGAGTGTACAGTGTTTCTTTTGTATTACATTTTGTGTCCTATGCTGCAAATAAATCACAACTGAGCTGTAACATTGGCAGCTCCCCAAAGCTACTTAGCTAAGATTCGGCCATTCATTGCAACCACCAATCACAGTTACTATGGATCCCAAAGTGTGTTTTTTTTGTAATGTATGTTTTCAATGTCACATACTGTGCTTCCAGATTTAGTATTGGGGACACTGTGTTATGTCTGACTGTAGTCTCATGTCCAAGAAAACCCTTATAACGTGAGTCGTAGTAAGCTCTCTTGTAGTATAGTGTACATAACTCACATAGATCATTTGTTACACTGTTCAGAATGATTACTTATTTGGATGTAAACTCATACACCTCCATTCATGCAGTTTGGTGAGTGTTCGCTTATATTTGTGGGCAATGTTACATATGTTAGTTTTGCATTGAAGCAACATTTTGAAGGCACTATTTTCTGGTTTTGACATCCCTTGAGGAAGCGTTAATCTGTCCAACACAGCATTATGGTGTATACTTTCTCTTTTCCTCAGAAATTACCCTCAGGAAGGGCAGAGTATGGGAGAATCCAGGCCACTGTGCATAGTTATCAGCCCACATTATTTCAGGACAGTTGTATTGACAATCTATGATATTTGACAGGCAAAATTCAGTGATCTACTGAACGGTTGATGTGTCACATTACACAGAGACAAAGTGGTTGTGTAAGTGCTATTTATTGAAAAGTGCTGTAGTGCTATATGTACATTGTCCATGATTGTGAGTCCATTATTGTGACACCTTCCATTGTAATCCTACACAAGTGCAAAAGGACATGCTGGGGTGAAGTGTCAGACAGTGCAGAGGGACAGGACTTGCCAATGAGTTAGTGAGAGACAATCACTGGGCAGGCTGACAAGATAGACAGTGGTTTGCAGAACAGTGCTTGGGTACAGTTGTTGCAAGACTGGCATGTTACAAAGCGCAGGACCTTGGTAATAGGTGGCCATGTGGCAGGGACTAGTGCTTCCGGGTACTTTTACATGTGAAGGTGATCTGTTCCTGGTCTTCATCTTCTGATGTGTGTGTTGCCTCCTCTGCCCTTGGTGGTGGTGGTTGTGAAGGGGCAACACACACCTCAGTGTGTGTAGACGTGGAGTCAGACATCCCGGTAGCTGCTACCTGTGGGGGTCTTAAGGGCAGTACTGCTGCAAGGAGGATCTGCTGGTTCTTAAGAATAGCAGCCATATCACAATGGTAGGCAGCCAGGTCAGCCCTGAAGGGTTCAATGTTGCATTCGTGCACGCGTTGACAGGATTGCTGTTGTAGGTGTTGGGTCAACTGTATTACAGCTGTGCTGATTTCCTTCAGCCTTTTTTCAAGTTCCTGCAAGATAGTTCTTCGCCCTTTCATAGCTGCTGCCTGTTCTTCAGTTGACATCATGCACAAACACACCCCCTGTAGGCTGGCTGCCCTAGTTAGCATCCCCACCCACACCTCCTTGGCCAGCTCCCGCTGTACTCCGACTACAGTTCTCTCAAAGCTGTTGCCAGTGTCGTCACAGTCCTCAGCTGCATTGGAGCTGGCAGGTCGTACAACTGGGGTGGTGGGTGGATCCTCTGCGATGGCTGCTGTATCTGTGCTCCTCCTTGTGACTGAAGGTGGGGTCTGGAGGGTTCCAAGGACCTCTTGGAGGGTCTGGTGGCTGATGTGTCAGCTCGTCATCCATGTCATCAGGGTAGTCCTGGACAGGCATATCCGCAGGAGATCTATCGTCCTCTGCAATGAAATACAGTACAATTAGTGTGTCTGTGTTGTGGCATTTGTGATGTGACATGCCTGCCTTGTGATGCTTTTCACATTGTGATCTTGGTTCCTGTTCAATTGCTCCAGTCGTTCATATTAGCATTCTCCCAGGCCTATGCCCCACCTGCATGTCAAACGTGTTGTGGTCATTGTTATGGCACGATATGGATGTCAACATTGGTAATGTGTACTGCTGATGTTGGGGAATGTGTGGTACATTGGATTGCCCTAATAGTCGTTTCAGTGTCCTATTCCCTCCTCTGACTGTGCAGGTGTATTTCAGTGACCAGTTACATGTGTCCTCCCCCTCAATGCTGTTGTCTGAGCAGTATGACATTTGGGATGTTGCATTGTGACCCAGGCACAGGATGGACCCTGACATATGCAGCATGGGTGTAACATTAGTGCTGTGTACCTCCTAATGTTGATGACATTGGCTGATGTTTGCGGCAACTATGGGCATTCACATTTGACAGGACTGGAACATTTGTCTTGTTTCAGGGGATTGTTAACGTTGTCATCCTAAACCCTCTAATTTGTGTGTGTATGATCCATGGGGGCGTTACTGCCATTGGCTACTTGACCAGCACACACACCAGAGGTGGTAGTGGCAACTGTTGTCAATGTTACATTCCAGTTGTCGGTATGGCTAGAGGATGTTAATTGGGCCCTAGTTAATGTAGGGAGTATAGTGGCTGACGTGTGACGGGATATCAGTTTTATGTTGTGCCCTTCCCTCCTGGTGTGGCTTTACCTTTGCAACATCATTGGCATGGCAGCATACCCCCATGGAAAGGTTGTTGGTGTTGTGTAATGGTGTGCCCCAGGTTTTCTCAGAACGGGCCATGCCCCGTGCTGTGCCCCTTTACCCATTCCACTCCATGTATATGATGACTTACATGCATTGTGTAGTAGGTATTCCCCCCGGTTGCAGTTAACATTAGTGCATTTTAATTCCCCATGCGACTTACCCTGCATGTGCGTTGTCTCCTGGTAGTCTGTGCTGTCCTGTCCTTGAATCCCTGTGACGATTTCCTCAGGGATGACGGCTGCCACCATCTCCTCCATGTGGTCCAGGGCCTCCTGTGGTGCTGGATTCCCACCTCCAGTCTGAAGTGCTGCCTTCCTGTTCCTGGCCATCTTTTCTTTGGTCCTGCGCTTGCAGTTATGCCAGCGTTTCTTGCACTCGATGACTGTTCTGCGTACTTCTGCCACACTGTTAATCTTGTCAAGAATTTGTTGCCATATTGCCTCTCTCCTACTGATTGGCAACTTTGAGGTGACAAACAGTTGGTGCTGGTGTTCTGTCACCTCTATAACCAGAATTTCCTGCTCCTCTGCACTGAAGCGACACTTTCTTTTCTTCTTCTCCCTGTCGTGGGTCTTGTGTGGGTCCTCGTGGCTGGTTCCTGGTCTGTTGTCATCTTCCTGAGGTCTGTACAGGCATCTGGGATCCATTTTGTCTCTCCTCTGCACAAATGGCTGTGTTTGAGCCTGATGCTATTGTGTCAAAAAACGCTGCATACCCGGTTTGCTGTGTCGTAAACCGGCTCACAGTTATTTCCGCTGCGTTACCGTAGTTTTCCTTTACGATGTGACGCTGTGGTGTGTGTCAAAGAAAATGACTCACACCTGTGGTTTGCGCCGCCGTGCGCCAAAGTATAAATTTGACGCCCGCACAGCGCACAGAAATGGCGTTAGCCGGCGGTAATATTTTTTACGCAAAACTGCGTTGCGCAGTTTTGCATCAAAAAGTATAAATATGGGCCTTAGTGTTTCACAGATATACGTATGTGTGTGGCCAGTAGGTCACCCTCCAAGATAATCGGCCCCGGCCAAGATATTGTTCGAGTATGTAGAAAAAGAAGTCAGTGTCCGGTCTGGGACCGTAAATGTGTTGCCAAGTAAGGACAGGTCTTATACGAATGAATCGTCAGACAGCCTGCTGAAGGCCATAGGGAAAGCCTCTGCTGTGGTAAGCTCTGCCAGCTTGGGATTGTTGCGGATCAGATCTGCAAGGCGATGTACCACAATTAGTGCAGATTGTTCGCTGCCTAGTAGACTCACTGCTCTTTGGGCCAATCCTGGAAGGACTTCAGAATCCTCCAGGTTATTCATGATAGGGGCTAGAATCACCATCTCCAGTGTTTGCACAGTAGGTGTTTAAAAAGGGGGTGTCTACTCAGGGTTGCATGCTACTTCAACTGGGGCTTTTAATGGAGGGCAGTGTGAGTAGAGTTTGGTATGAACGCCCCTGTCAGTGCGCTTCCTAGAGCGGATGCCAACTTGGTCTGGGGCAACAGGAGGGTTAGGGAGAGGGCAGAAGACTAAGGTGGGGTACCGGTCTTGAGGATCTCAGAGATCCCACTTACAAGCAAGGATAGAATCATTGCTAGACTGAGAGGAAAGAAAATCGGGATCGACTGTAGTGTTGGTGGAAATAGAGGAGGAGGCAGAGGGACTGGTCATGAAAGTAAGGACCACGAGGGAAGGGGGTCCATGTTGCAGAGTCTGTGGCATAGGGGTTGGAGGTATCATTTTGGGCCAAAACTCGTCTGCAGAGGCTGTGGCGTGTTGTTGGGGTAGCAGTGACATATCACGGGAGCCTGATGGTGAGAGTGGCTTGGCGAATGTCTCAGGGTATTGGGAGACAGTGTAGGTAACTTCCGCCAAATGGACAGGTTGTCTTGCAGGCATCTAGATCCTCTTGTCATCTGTTTGTCTGAGTTCCTCGTTGAGGATCTGGAATCTTTACAGATTGTGTTGGTGATCAGCTATAAGTGAATGTGTTGTGTTGAGTCACTGCTCAAGGTCAATCAGTTAGGAGCGATCAGCGATTTAAGCCCTTTTAATATAGTCAATTCAGTAGCATAGAAACAGGACAGAGGAAGCAGAATATATATAAAGAAAAAAAATCAAATAATTTCTATTGAAATGTATGATACATTCATAATTATTCGTTTCCATTTCTATGCTACTGAATTGACTATATTTAAATGTTGCTGATTGGTGCTGAAACTCACGTGATCAAGGCTGCTGTGACAGCTTTAACGTGTTGTGATTAAAGTCAGTTGCTTCTACCTTTCCTGAAGTCCTGAGCGTGCGATTATTAGCGTTTTGTTTTGGATTGATATATATGTATGTATATATACATCTTGGTGGGCCAAGATGGTGAACCGTTGGGGATGCAACAATGTCATATGCAGACGGTACTCAGTTCTCTCTTTACTGTAGGTAACTCCCTAGTAGATGAGTTTCAAGGCTGTCTGTCTGATTTGGCTGCCTGGATAAAATCAAGCTTACTGAAGCTTAATGCTGCTAAGTCATAACAGCTACACTGATCTCCAGGTTTTATAGTCTTATCTTTTTAATGTGACTGTCAGGCGCCAAGACTGGATTCCATTATCTCATGAGGTCATGAACATCAATCTATGCACAAATACTTGGAAGTCATTAACTCAGAGATTACTTCTAACATTGAAAGATTTATTATCATCTAGAACACTAATGTGCAGATGGTCCTGTGCACGGGGCTCACACTAAACAGAAACCATCACTCCGAGATGAGGCAGAGGTGCGGAGGGTGGTGGCCTGATCAGTACCTCACCAAGACTGTGGCAACATGGATTTGGGTCATCCTTTCTTCCAAGCCCAAACCACCCTGATATCCCCTTCTTCCCATTCTTCAGCTAGTGATTGCAGTTTTAAGTTTTAAAGGTGTGACAGTTTTGCCCGCATGATGATATCCCTTATTAAGAAGGATGGGCTTTTGTCTGCAGCAGAAAATCTAAGTCTGATATACATAAAAATAAGTCTAACATTATGGAAATAATTATTCCTTCTTATGAAATAAAACGAAATTTGCCCTACAATTGCCGGGTAAACATATAGCTTCTTACTATGGGCAACTCAAACATAGTTTTTCATGTCCTTCCATACATGGGCAACCCTCAATTTCTGCATAGAAGCTAAAAACCTAGAAGTACTTTTTAATACAGAGGTGCTCTTTGTCCACGGTGTAAAGTGCAAACAAGTTATCAGATTGATACAACTCTTGGTCCTTTCAAGCCTTGACTTTCCCTACGTTGTCAAGGCTGGTCTATAACTGATCCAAAAATGTATTTAAAAAATAAGATATCCAGAATGATCTTAAACCTCAAAGTATGAGCCCTACAATGGAGTTGCTCCACAGGTTTCCAGCAAACCATGGGTTCCAATGTAAGTTATTATGCATCAAGTGCATATGGAAATCTGGCCTCACCATCTACCCATGTTGAACAAAATGTCTTTGCCAAGAAGTCTCAGACTAATATAAAGCACAGAAATATCCATTAATGTATTCGGCCTTCATCTATACAGTCATCTTTGAGGCAAGCCTAACAGCCTCAAGTTCATGTTAATAATTATCTGCAAATGACCATACCCTAATTCCAGGTGCCAGGCTGGATTACCAGCACGTTCTTTCCAACATTCAGTATCCTTGCTAGCTACCACCAAGTAGGACTGTATTATTTTGCATGGTAAGACCCACCTGTTCTAAGCTGTAAGGAGCCATGCTCTTTCCGTTACATCATGACCCAGTGCATCTACTTGGTTTGAACTGCAGTCTGCTGAACAACATGTTTTACTGGTATGCAAGCCACTTTGAAATAAATAAAGCAATATTAAAATGTTTTATTTGAAAATTTATTTTCACATCACTGGCTTGGTTCTAAAAGACTCAGCGATGTCAAGTAGGCTCTGAGTTTGGAATCCAAAAAGTGACACTTCTAATGGATACATCTTCCTGCAGATTCCTACCCTTCAGAGTATCCTCCCAAGTGTGACTGTCCTGGAATCTTTTCTTGCCCACCATGAATTTTCCAGTGCCTTCACATGTAATTCTGTCTACCAGACATGAGAACGTTAGCATATAATAGGGGCCTGTCTGCTCCCTTGTGTCAGTTCTGCACCTCATTGATGGGGTCCAGAGCTCTCAGTGATGAAATTCTCTTCTCTTTGACAGCAACTAGGTCCAATGTCTCTTCCAAAGGTGTCATGGTTTAAGTCCTGTTGTAATTGACAAGCTGTAGTCTCTATGAAATTCACATATCTAGATGTGGTGTCTTGGCTCTAATCATGTGACTCCTGGTCCCTGATGCATGTGAAGGCCATTAGGAGCGAGAGACCAAGTAATTTATGGCCAAGGTGTTGGAAATAGCCATTTCTGCAGGGTTATCCCCAAAAGTTCTGCCTTTCTTCTCCTATTTTTCTCACCCTGTTTTTGTTGGCTTTGGAACTCTGGGCACTTTACCATCAGTGCATGCACTCTCACCCCTCAAACTTGGTATATTAGGCCTGTTTGGCCTATTTAATTTACCTGTAAATCCCCTCTTAAGTGATATACCATATAACCAGGGCCTGGAAATTAAATGCTACTAGTGCGCTTGCAGCACAGATTGTCCCACCCACAAAAGGAGCCTTTCAAACTTGTCTCAGGCCTGCCACACTGTTGGGCCTGTGTGTGCAGTTTACTGCCCCATTGACTTGGCAAGTCAAACTAAGCCAATGCCAATGGCAATGCCTAAGCTCCCTTTTTACTACACCTATGTCACCCCTAAGGTAGGCCCTTGATAGCCCTATGGTCAGGGTGTTGTATATGTAAAAGGTAGGACATATATTTTTATGTGTTACATGTTCTAGTAGTGACAAACAGCCTATTTTGTTTTTCACTGCTGTGAGTGCTGCTCCTCTCAGAGGTTTCTATTGGGAATTCCCTTATACATGTCCAATTTGTAATTCTGATCCGTAAGGAGTAGCATAGGCATGTTTGGAATATTTGGAATGGTAGTGAGAAATCCTGAGGGGGGTACTGTGCAACTAATCCTGTGTGGGCGGAAGCAGTGGAGGTCTCCCTGCTTTATGTTTACAGCGTAGGGGCCCCTTACTGCTCCCGTGCCCCATGGTGTGCCATGCTATATTTGCCACGAATATTGCTCGGTGGCTAAAAACACATTTCATTTTGACACCCCAGTCGCATGGAACATACTATTCATGGCAAAATAATGATATTAGGTAGGGATGGTGATGTTTGGTTATACACTGGCCTTTTCTTCTCATAACCTTATTTATATTCCTACAGCCTGGTGATAACTCATGTCTTTTTGTTTACCCCATAATCTTTTGCATTTCATTTCCTTATAACAAGTACTACTCCTGGATTGGTCTTTCACGCACTGTATCTGACTCGTGTTTGTGCAACAAGATTTTGGGTACAAGTGTTTTCCCATGCCATGTTATCCCCTAATGTACGCCATCTGGTCTGAGTTTGTGCACAGTACTTATGATTTGTGACATTATGGTTCTCAGGATATATATATTTATACACAATATAAGAAGGATAGTTTTATATAATCCAGTGTGGAATCTCTTCTTGTGGTTTATTTATTGTGTCACTCATGTGTGTGTTGCACAACCACTTAACACATGACCTCTGAGGATAAGCCTGACTGCTCTGTGCCAAGCTGCGGGGTGAGCACAGGTTATCTTTGATGAGTCTTACTTGCCCTGACTAGAGTGGTGGTTTCTGCCTGGCTGAGGTGCATACCCGGGGCACCCAGAAACCCTATTTCTAACACAAGGCATATGGGAACATGCCAACATATCCCTTTTCCCCTACAAATGTGTACCCTGATGAGGGACATCTCCAAAGGTGTCTTCCCACAAGAAACCTAAAGGACTCTGTAGGAAGTAGGACTGTTTGGAGGCACAACGCCGTTCAGATGATGAGCTCTTCCTTGTTATTGGAACCAATTCTGAAACTGCTACAGATCCAGGCAGAGTTCCCTTCTCAGTGTACTGAGTTAGCACGATTCATGGTCTTCCATTTGGCCATGTTGGCTACCGTTTGAACAGTTCGTGTACACCCTCGACCATTCTTCAAGGATGGGCTTACTCCTTCAATCTTGGTGACTCAAGTGTCTCTGACCTTGGCTCAGATACCTCCTGGTTTAATACCTCCACAGCCTTCGGCCTGGGCGTCTGGAAAGGTATCCTCTCATGTCCACCTTGTGCTACCCATGCAGCTGCCCCCAGAATCTAGTACAATGCCATACTCTAGGTCACCTTAAGTAATCCAACTGGCCAAAGAGAAGGTGATAGTCTCTTCTTAGAGCTCAGAGGTTTGCTCTGATTGAGCAGATATTTGACTCTACCAGGTTTACATGTACAGTCAAAGATTATGGTCGTTCAGAAGATGATGATTCCGATGCCAACAATTTGCTACCTCCTATTACTCCAATACTAAAGCTCATAAGTATACTTTTTTAGCGCCGCATTTGCACCACTTTTTGATGCAAAAGCGGCGCAAAATTAGAAAATAAAATTGTATTTTGTAAGGTTGCGCCACGTTTGCGTCAAAAAGTGGCGGAAATGCAGCACTAAAAAAGTATAAATATGGGCCTAAGTGTTATCTTGACCTCCAAAATTCTAGTTCTTTACATACCCTCTTTATTACTGGGTAGCCCTTCCTGGCTTCTCGCTGAGGGCTTATCTTTACCACAGTGGTGTATAAAGCTGTAGCAACTGTATCCTCAATGGCCGAAGCCGGTTCCAAAGTCTAACATGTTGAATGAAATCTTACATCTTTCTTCTTGAGTAGCAGACTCCTTTATTGTATTTAATGGTGCACTACTGGAACCTGATTTGGCTGCCTTGGAAACGGCCTTCTATGAGAAAGCAGTCTATAGACATTTTGCCAGACTCTATTGGAGAGCTCCAGGTGATGCCAAATTCTTGTTTTTGCATCCATCTTCACAGAGGATGGTGGTTCACACTTAAAAACTGAACCTTAATGACTGGCCTACGAATAAGGAGTCTAAGCAACTGTATGCCCTGGACTGGAAGGTTCACTCTGTGTAGTGAATGCCACATGCCTATCTGAGAAATTAGTCAGACTGGTAGTTGTAAGATTCCTATTGCCTCCTGGTTTTTAGGGTTGGGGTTGTGATAGGTACTAGGGTTGAGATTCCTATTGGTGCCTGGTTTTTAGGGTTGGGTTGGTGATTGGTACTAGGGTTGAGATTCCTATTGGCTCCTGGTTTTTTAGGTTTGGGGTTGTGATTGGTACTAGGGTTGAGATTCCTATTGGCTCCTGGTTTTTAGGGTTGGGGTTGTGATCGGTACAAGTGTTGAGATTCCTTTTGGCTCCTGGTTTTTAGGGTTGGGGTTGTGATTGGTTGTCAGGATTAGGGGTGTGATAGGTGAATAGGGTTGGGTCTCCCATTGGTTGTGAGATTTAGGGTTACAAATCTGATTGGTTAGGGTTGGGGCTAGGTTTCTATGGGCCTGTAGGGCTAATTAGGGCATAGGGCTCAGGGCGTCTCAGCCCGGCCGTCGAGGCTAAGGGTGGAGGGGACAAGGGCAGTTGCCTATTTGGGCCTGTTCGGGACTGGTAGGGCCTAGGGCCAGAAATGCTGCCCAATTTTTCATTTACCAGAAAGAAACTTACTCCCTACACATCCACCAACATGCAAACACATTATCAACAAAGACATCCAACTCCTGCATTAGAAACTGACCTCATACAGATTGCAATGTCTCAACAACCAACACAAAACCCAATACACCGCACCTATACACATATCCACCACAACTACAACAGTAAAACACCTTCATTCTCACAGCAAACACAACTCTGTCCATTCCTTCTAACAGACCCTGCCATCCCCCACACAACACAATACCAAAACTTACATTATTTTCAGCCATCCAGATACACACTCCCTGTTCATGCAAACCAACAACACTATCCTCTATTTTCTCCTGCCAGACCTTTTTTTATCATAACAATAGCTAAACCCAGCCTTCCAACACACCATCTACAAGCACCCTTCCCATCTCTTCACCAATTATACACAACAATACAATCCTCACACATCAAAACCCCTGGTAATATTCTAATACTCCTCACCAGCACTAACTCACATACAAGTCCTTCACAGAAAACATCTACATCAATATCTTCTCTCACTATTAACAAAAACAATACAGACCACACACATCAGCACATCAAAATAATGCAAACTTTCATTATATTTTCCGTCACACCCGCTCCCACCCTCATGACTACACAAAGAATACAAATCCTGACCAATCTTTACCCCTACATTCTAACTCTGCACAAACCTCTACCACAAGCACACCAACACAGCAACATTCAATCACCCACCTCCCATCCATTGCACAATGTAGAGCCTTAAATTATGACCCACATGCTCCTCCACCACCCCTAACCCATACTCCTTCAACACTAAACAGACGCAAACAAAATAAACAACTTCACAACCCCATGTCTATTACATAATAACGCTACCCTACAAAAAAGGACACTCTTCATGTCTCTCTCAGCCACCAAGTCCACCACCGAGACACACAGACCCAACAAAATGCCTCTTAAAACTGCTGGAAGAGGAACACTATATTATAAAACAGGACTATTGTGGCCCTCACACAGTTATCAAAACTAACAATGTACCTCCTACAAGCACAGAATACACTGCTCACCCTTCTCCTAAACAAAACAACACCGCCACTAACACACGTTTTCTAAACTGCCAGCTCATAAATGCTCGATCACTCTCAAAAAGCAAGCACCACCTCTACGACCTGCTCACGGACACACAACATGACTTACTATTCATAACAGAAACATGATTGGGAGATGACATGGCCCCAGTGTTGCATGAAGCTGTTCCTCTGGGCTATCAAACTATCACACAAAACCATATAGGCAAGAGAGGAGGTAGACTAGCTATTATATTAAAACAAGCGATAAATCTCAGTAAAACAGACATTTCCATACAAGGTTGTGAAGCCCTTCTCACCAGATGCCACCCTCCTCAAACTTCATCCTGTAACTTTCTCCTCCTTTACAGACCTCCACCTAACAACTCAACATTCTAAGATGCTTTTCTAGAGACAGTCTCAAACCTTATTACATTATACTCAAACCTATGCATTCTTGGGGACCTAAATATTTGGTTTGACAAACTCAGTATGCCCCATGCAAAAGCTATCATCACTGGCTAGTCACATTGAACCTACATCAGATTGTACATAATCCCACACACATCGCTAGACACATCCTAGATTTCATTTTTGCTAAGCCTGAACTAGTTACCATTCATAGCATCATGCCAATCACATGGTCAGACCACCATTTCATAACGTTCAACATCAAACACTACAAATCAACACACCCCGCAACTACTTACATACATGCACCCATCGACTATGGAGCAAACTCAATTTTGATGACTTAGAAACACAACTAACAGCCAACACTGATCTAGAAAACAATTAATTCTGTTCCAAAACGTTATGAGTGGCTATAGGAAATGTTTGATATCCTAATACCACTCAGAAAAACTAAACAGGACAAAGGAAAACCAACACCTTGGAGAAACACAGAACTTGAGAAGATAAAGCAACAAATCAGAAGGTTGCAGCGGACCTAGCTCAAAACAAACAACATTCAAGACAAACTGCAGCTACACAAACTTAAGAGAATACACACATCATCAATCAAAAAAGCTAAAAAAAGATACTACTCAGAAAGAACTAAAAATGCTAAATCTGCAACCAAAGAATTGTATAAAATTCTCATTGAATTTCGAAAACCTACATGCATGGAGGGAAGTCATCCCACTACTCAAGATTTCACATACGAACTGGCAACTCATTACACAACAAAGGCAGACACATTGGGTTCCTATTAAAAACAGGAGAAAATCATCAGCACCAACCCCTTTCCTAAAATCCTCTCTAAGAATAAACCAACCCAGCCTCTACATTCCTCTCAACAAATGTCACAAGGTGAATTTATGGATTTGGTCAAAGCAAGCATGCCTTCCGGTTGCCCTTCTGACCCTTGTCCACTACACATCTTCAAGAACATTCTTTTACATAATTCTGCTGCCACACCTGTAAGAAGAATCATCAACAGCTCTTTAACTACAGGAACCATTCCTGAAGACCTAAAAAAGGCATACATATGTCCATTATTAAAGAAAAAAAACAAAAACCCACAGGACCCCAACAACTATAGACCAATCACAAATGGACCTTTCCTGGGCAAACTGATAGAAAGAGCAGTATTCACCCAGATGTCACAATTCATCAAATACAATGCCATACTTTCAGACTACCAAACTGGATTCTGCCTAGGAAGAGGTACTGAATCAGCATTCATAGCAGTCTGGGATGATCTTAAAAACACAGTAGAACGCAATGGAGTTGCTGCACTACTTCTCTTGGACCTCTTGGCTGCCTTTGATATGCTTGACCATGACACCCTAATTCAAAGACTCCACGAAGCCGGCATAGAAGGGACTGTTCTTGAGTGGATTACATCCTACCTTCAAAACATAACTAATATTATGTATTCTCCCACTTCTCATCCAAACCGTACCTCACAAAAGCAGGGGTCCTCCAAGGATCAATCATCTCACCTTTGCTTTTCAACATCTACATGATATCATTACCAGAAATGATCAATGGTTTTCAACTCACATGCTACAACTATGCAGATGACACACAAATACTACTTAAATTGGAATGCTCCAAAGACATTGAAAACTCACAAATCTTCAGTTGCCTCAGAGCTGTTCATCAGTGGATGACTTGGAGCCATCTCAAACTAAATGTCTCCAAAACAGAAATACTCATTTGTGATGACTGGAAAAATTATGACCCACTGTGCGCCTAGCCTGATGATCTGGACGGACGGGTTGTCTTGCAGGCGTCTAGATTCTCTTGTTGTCTGTTCATCTGAGTTCCTCATTGAGGATCTGGAATCTTTACAGATTGTGTTGGCGGTCAGCTATAAGTGAATGGATTGTGTTGAGTCACTGCTCAAGGCCAATCAGTTAGGAACGATCAGTGGTTTAAGGGAACAAAACTGTGATAAATGACTGGAGGCAACCCTGAACATGGCTGTATTAAGAGGCAGAATGTTGGGAGAGCTGGAACCTGAGCCGGTGAGTCCCTCAAGCCCCTTGGGTGAAACCCGTATAGCCAATAAACTTGCCCAGGTGTGTGGAGGAGGTGATTAATACTCAACTGTGAGTGTTACTGCAGGAGCTCAGCTCACAATTTCAGAGCCACGGATCATATCCCTCGTCCACCTGATACAGGCCAGGACAACCCAGTGTGCAAATTTGCACTTGCGCTACAGCACCGGGCCTCCCTGCCCCTGGGCATCCCCGTTGGGTGCCACTGAAATGCGGCCTGCAGCAAGTTATAAACAGAAACACTGCAACGTGGTGCCAGAATCTGAACTTTCAACCTACAGAGTCACACTACATTGCCTGTATTAGATGACCACCAGTGACTCTTTTGTGTAAAATAACAGACAAAAAATACAGACAAAACAAAATGAAAGCTACTCATCTTTTGGCGAAGCAGCAAAGAAAGAGGACGGTTTATATACTCTGTTGTGTTGTATGATTGGTGATGTTGTTGTGGGGTCGCAGTGCAAGTTGGGGGTGGTGTCTTTCTTTTTCGGGGTTTGATTTCATTGGCTGCTGTGTTTCTGAGAATGGTGGACGGGGAGGAGGGAGAAGCATATTCCGAAGCCTCCGGACCTGACATAGAATTTACACAGTGCGGTTATGCCCACTACCCTAACACTTATTTAAAAATATCATCCTTATGTGGAACCTGTGAGAAGACTTAGGCCCTCATTACAAAAGTGGTGGTATATACCGCCAACCACCGCGGCGACAGCCGCCGAAAGACAGTCGCCGCGGCTACCAACCGTCTTCCAAATTATGACCATAGCCGGAATTCCACCAGAAGGATGGCGGGAACCGGGCTGCGACAATGGTGGCGTATGGCGGATGGTGGGAAGGTGGCGCTGCTGCCAGCAGCAGCACCACGCCAGTAGGCCGCCGCAGACCATATCATGACACATGATACGGCCTGGCAGTGTTCTGCTGGCGGACGCTGCTGCTGGCAGCAGCGCCCCGTCCCATCTCCTGCCGGAGCACCCCCTGCAATCAGGTAAATCAGGTGCTCCGACAGGTGAGGGGGATGAAGGGGTTGTGTCTGTGTAGGGGGTGTGAGTAAGTCTGTGCGTGCGTGCATGCGTGTGCGAGATGCGGGTTGTCCGTGTGTGTGTGTGTGTGTATGGATGTGTGACTGCGTGTATGTTGTATTGTGTGCATGCGTGTGTGCATGCATGTATGTCAGTGTGTGTGGATGTGTGTCTGAATGGATGAATACATGCGTTGATTAATGTGGGTATGAGTGTGTTAGATGGTGCATGAAGGTGTGTGTATGTCATGGGTGGGTCTGGAGGCGGACGTGAGGGTGGGGGGAGACCAGGGGAGGGTGAGGGGTGTGGGGAAGACCCCTATCAGTGATAGGGAAGGAATTCCCTGTCACTGATAGTGCTTACCGCCATGGTTTTCGTGGCGGTAAGGAAGCCACGAAAACCATGGCGGAAAGCGGGGTCAAAATCCCGCAGGTGGGCTAGTGACGGCCGCCTGGCTGGAAACTGCAGTCTCCAGCCCTGCGGTCGTTACCGCTGTGGCGGATGGTGTGGTACACTGGCTGTTTGGGTTGAGCCAAACCGCCAATGTCATATTTTGGGGAAAAGTACTGCTAGCCTGTTGGCAGTACTTTTCACCATTGTACCGCCAATCCGCCAGGGTTGTAATGAGGGCCTTAATGATGAGGATGTGTGTGGGAACTGGTCTACCCTTTTCACACTATTTTAAACAGTGCTGCATGAGAATTGGGTGAGAAATCTTCTCCAATAAAGTCTCAAATGACTTGCTTGCATAAAGTCTGTGTAGTCACCCCACATTCTTATTACCTGCAACTTTACTGGCAAATTGAGTGAGGAAGTTTTCCTCTTCCAATTTTCATAATTAGACTAATTGGGGGAAGTATTTTCAGTGGAAGTTAAGTGGGTGTGGACTACAGTTAAAGACAGTTTGTTAAGATCCTTTTTACAAATGTGGCATCATAGGTTGGTGCTGGAGTTGTCGACAGAGTCAGGCAATGGTTTGAATACTTTTTAAAGGATTGGCTGCAAGTCGTCCATCTCCACCCATTTACCTCAATCTGAAAATAGCTGAGACATGGTGTCCACTCAAAAGGTTCTTCCTTTAATCCTTAATTATATATATATATATATACACACATATACATCTTGTTGGGCCAAGATGGTAAACTGTTGGGGATTCAACATTGTCATATGCAGACAGTACTCAGTTCTTGCTTTCTTTACTGCAGATAACTCCCTAGTAAATGAGTTTCAAGGCTGTCTGTCTGATTTGGCTGCCTGGATAAAATCGAGCTGACTGAAGCTTAATGCTGCTAAGTCAGAACTGCTGCACTGATGTCCAGGTTTTATAGTCTTATCTTTTTAATGTGACTGTCAGGAGCCAATACTGGATCCCATTATCTCATGAGGTCATGAACATCAATCTATGCACAAATAATTGGAAGTCGTTAACTCAGGGGTTACTTCTAACATTTAAAGCTTTATTATCATCTAGAACCCTAATTTGTGGATGGTCCTGTTCACAGGGCTCACACTTAACGGAAACCATCACTCTTCCGAGATGAGACAGAGGTGTGGAAGGTGGTGGCCTGGTCAGTACCTCACTAAGATTGTGGTACATGGACTTGGGTCAGCCTTTCTTCCAAGCCCAAACCACCCTGACATCCCCTCCTCCCCATTCTTCAACTAGTGATTGCAGTTTTAAGTTTTAAAGGTGTGACAGTTTTGCCCAGATGATGATCTCCCTTATTTAGAAGGATGGGTTTTGTCTGCAGCAGAAAATCTAACTCTTATACATAAAAATAACTCTAACATTATGGAAAGAATTATTCCTTCTTTGTCATGAAATAAAACTTAGTTTGCCCTACAATAGCCGGGTAAACATATAGCTTCTAACTATAGGGCAACTCAAACATAGTTTTTCATGTCCTTCCATACATGGGCAACCCTCAATTTCTGCACAGAAGCTAAAAACCTAGAAGTACTTTTTAATACAGAGGTGCTCTTTGTCCACAGTGTAAAGTGCAAACAACAGTTATCATATTGATACGACTCTTGGTCCTTTCAAGCCTTGACTTTCCCTTCGTTGTCAAGGCTTGTCTATAAGTGATCCAAAAATATGTTTAAAAAATAAGATATCCAAAATGATCCTAAACCTCAAAGTATGAGCCCTACACTGGAATAGCTCCACGGGGTTCCAATTTAACTTATTATGCATCAGGTACTTATGCAACTCTGGCCTCACCATCTACCCATGTTGAACAAAATGTCTTTGCCAAGAAGTCTCAGACTAATATAAATCACAGAAATATCCATGAATGTATTGGGTCTTCATCTATATAGTCATCTTTGAGGCCAGCCTAACAACCTCAAGTTCATGTTTATAATTATCTGCAAATGACCATACCCCAATTCCAGGTGCCAGGTTGGATTACCAGCATGTTCTTTCCAACATTTAGTATCCTTGCTAGCTACCACAAAGTAGGACTGTATTATTTTGCATGGTAAGACCCACCTGTTCTAAGCTGTGAGGAGCCATGCTCTTTCCAATTCATCATAACCCAGTGGATGTACTTGGTTTGAACTGCAGTCTGCTGTACAACATGCTTTACTGGTACGCAAGCCACTTTTAAATAAATAAAGCAATAATAAAATGTTTTATTTGCAAATTTACTTTCACATCACTGGCTTCGTTCTAAAAGCCTCAGCTATGTCAATTAGGCTCAGAGTTTGGAATCCCAAAAGTGACACTTCTAATGGATAGATCTTCCAGCAGATTCCTACCCTTTAGAGTATCCTCCCAAGTGTGACTGTCCTGGAAGCTTTTCTTGCCCACCATGAATTCTCCAGTGCCTTCACATGTAATTCTGTCCACCAGAAATGACAACGTTAGCATATAATAGGGGCCTGTCTGCTCCCTTGTTTCAGTTCTGCGCCTCATTGATGGTATCCAAGGCTCTCAGTGATTAAATTGTCTCCTCTTTGATAGCAACTAGGTCCAATGTCTCTTCCAAAGGTTTCAAGGTTTAAGTCCTGTTGTAATTGACAAGCTGATTTCTCTGTGAAATTCACATATCTAAATGTGGTGTCTTGGCTCTAGTCATGTGACTCCTGGTCCCTGATACATCTGAAGGCCATTAGGAGCGAGAGGCCAACTAATTTACGGCCAAGGTGTTGGAAATAGCCATTTCTGCAGGGTTATCCACAAACATTCTGCCTTTCTTCTCCTATTTTTCTGACCCTCTTTTTGATGCCTTTGGAACACTGGGCACTTTAACATGAGTGCATGTGCTCTCCCCCCCTAAAACTTGATATATTTGGCCTATTTGGCCTATTTAATTTACCTGTAAGTCCCTTCTAAAGTAGTATGCCATATACCCAGGGCCTGCAAATTAGATACTACTAGTGGGCTTGCAGCACAAATTGTGCCACCCACAAAAGGAGCCTTTCAAACTTGTCTCAGGCCTGCCACACTGCCGGGCCTGTGTGCGCAGTTTACTGCCACATTGACTTGGCAAGTCAAACTAAGCCAATGCCAATGCCTAAGCTCCCTTTTTACTACACCTATGTCACCCCTAAGGTAGGCCCTTGATAGCCCTATGGGCAGGGTGGTGTATATGTAAAAGGTAGGACATATATTTTTATGTGTTACATGTTCTAGTATTGACAAACAGCCTTTTTTGTTTTTCACTGCTGTGAGTGCTGCTCCTCTCAGAGGTTTCCATTGGGAATTCCCTTATATATGTCCAATATGTAATTTCTGATCCTTAAGGAGTAGCATAGGCATGTTTGGAATATTTGGAATGGTAGTGAGAAATCCTGGGGGGGTGCTGTGCGCCTAATCCTGTGCATGGGCAGAACCATTGGAGGTTCCCCTCGATATGTCTACAGCGTAGGGGCCTTTATTCCTCCTATGCCCCATGGTGTGCTATGGTATCTTTGCCAAAAATATTGCTTGGTGGCTAAAAACACATTTCATTTTGCCACGCCAGTCGCATGGAGCATACTATTCATGGCAAAATAATTACATTAGGTACGGATAGTGATGTTTGGTAATACACTGGCCTTTTCTTCTCACAACCTTATTTATATTCCTACTGCCTGGTGATGACTCATGGCTTTTTGTTTACCTCATAATCTTTTGCATTTCATTTCCTTATAACAAGTACTACTCCTGGATTGGTCTTTCACGCACTGCATCTGACTCGTGTTTATGCAACAAAGTTTAGGTTACAAGTGTTTTCCCATGCCATGTTATCCCCTAATGTACGCCATCTGGTCTGAGTTTGTGCACAGTACTTATGATTTGTGACATTATGGTTCTCAGTATATATATATATTTATATATACAAAATATAAGAAGGATAGTTTTATATAATCCAGTGTGGAATCTCTTCTTGTGGTTTATTTATTGTGTCACTCATGTGTGTGTTGCACAACCACTTAACAAATGACCTCTGAGGATAAGCCTGACTGCTCTGTACCAAGCTGCGGGGTGAGCACTGGTTATCTTTGATGAATCTTACTTGCCCTGACTTGAGTGGTGGTTTCTGCCTGGCTGAGGTGCATACCCGGGGCAACCAGAAACCCAATTTCTAACACAAGGCATATGGAAACATGCCAACACATCCCTTTTCACCTACAAATGCGTACACTGATGAGGGACAGCTCCAAAGATGTCTTCCGAAAAGAAACCTAAAAGACTCTGTAGGAAGTAGAAATCCTCAAGGAAGTAAACCATTGCTGGGACTGTTTTGAGGCACAACGCCGTTCAGATGATGGGCTCTTCCTTGTTATTAGAACCAATTCTGAAACTGCTATAGATCCAGGCAGAGTTCCCTTCTCAGTGTACTGAGTTAGCACGATTCATGGCCTTCCATTTGGCCATGTTGGCTACCGTTTGAACAGTTCTTGTACACCCTGGACCATTGTTCAAGGATGGGCTTACTCCTTCAGTCTTGGTGACTCAAGTGTCTCTGACCTTGGCTCAAATACCTCCTGGTTTAATACCTCCACAGCCTTCGGCCTGGGCATCTGGAAAGGTGAAAGGCCATGGTATCCTCTCATGTCCACCTTGTGCTACCCAAGCAGCTGCCCCCAGAATCTAGTACAATGCCATACTCTAGGTCACCTTAAGTAATCCAACTGGCCAAAGAGAAGGTGATAGTCTCTTCTTAGAGCCCAGAGGTTTGCTCTGATGGAGCAGATATTTGACTCTACCAGGTTTACATGTACAGTCAAAGATTATGGTCGTTCAGAAGATGATGATTCTGATGCCGACAATTTGCTACCTTATATTACTCCAATACTAAGTGTTATCTTGAACTACAAAATTCTAGTTCTTTACATACCCTCTTGATTACTGGGTTGCCCCTCCTGGCTCCTTGCTGAGGGCTGATGTCTACCACAGTGGTGTATAAAGCTGTAGCAACTGTATCCTCAATGGCCAAAGCCCGTTCTAAAGTCTGACATGTTGACAGACATCTTACATCTTTCTTCTCGAGTAGCAGAGTCCTTTATTGTATTTGATGGTGCACTACTGGAACCTGATTTGGCTGCCTAGGAAAAGCCCTTCTATGAGAAAGCGGTCTGTAGACATTTTGCCAGACTCTATAGGAGATCTCCAGGTGATGCCAAATTCTTGTTTTTGCATCCATCTTCATAGAGGATGGTGGTTCACACTTAAAAACTGAACCTTAATGACTGGCCTACAAATAGGGAGTCTAAGCAACTGTATGCCATGGACTGGAAGGTTCACTCTGTGTAGTGAATGCCACATGCCTATCTGAGAAATTAGTCAGACTGACAGTTGTGAGAGTCCTATTTCCTCTTGGTTATTAGGGGTGGAGTTGTGATAGGTACTAGGGTTGAGATTCCTATTGGCTCTTGGTTTTTAGGGTTGTGTTGTTGATTGGTACTAGAGTTGAGATTCCTATTGGCTCTTGTTTTTTTAGGTTTGGGGTTGTGATTGCACTAGGGTTGAGATTCCTATTGGCTCCTGGTTTTTAGGGTTGAGGTTGTGATTGGTACTAGGGTTGAGATTCCTACTGGCTTCTGGTTTTTAGGGTTGTGAATAGTACTAGGGTTGAGTTTCCTTTTGGCTCCTGTTTTTTAGGGTTGGGGTTGTGATTGGTTGTCAGGATTAGCGGTGTGATTGGTGAATAGGGTTGGGTCTCCCATTGGTTGTGACATTTAAGGTTACAAATCTGATTGGTTAGGGTTAGGACTAGGTTTCTATGGGCCTGTAGGGCTATTTAAGCCTAGGGCTCAGGGCTTATCAGCCTGGGCGTCAAAGCTAAGGGTGGAGAGGACCAGGGAAGTTGCCTATTTGGGCCTGTTTGGGACTGATAGGGCCTAGGGCCAGAAATGCTGCCTAGTTTTCCATTTACCAGAAAGGAACTTACTCCCTACACATCCATCAACATGCAGACACATTATCAACGAAGACATCCAACTCCTGCATTACAAACGGACCTCATACAGATTGCAATGTCTCAACAACCAACACAAAACCCAATACACCACACCTATACACATATCCACCACAACTACAACAGTAAAACACCTTCATTCTCACAGCAAACACAACTCTGTCCATTCCCTCTAACACAACCTGCCATCCCCCACCCAACACAATACCACATTATACATTACTTTCAGCCATCCAGATACACACTCCCTGTTCATGCAAACCAACAGCACTATCCTCTATTTGTTCCTGCCAGGCCCCTTTTTATCATGACAATACCTAAACCCAGCCTTCCAACACACCATCTACAAGCACCCTTCCCATCTCTTCACCAATTATATACAACCATACAATCCTCACACATCAAAACCCCCTACCACTCACCAGCACTAACTCACATACAAGTCCTTCACAGAAAACCACTACATCAATATCTCCTCTCACTATTACACAAAAACAATACAGACCACAGACATCAGCACATCAAAATAACAAACTTTCATTATACTTTCCGTCACACCCACTCCCACCCTCATGACTACACAAAGAATACAAATCCTGACCAATCTTTACCCCTACATTCTCACTCTTCACAAACATCTACCAGAAGCACCCCAACACAGCAACATTAATTCACCCGCCTCTCATCCATTGCACAATATAGAGCCTTACATTGTGATCCACTTGCTCCTCCACCACCCCAACCCATACTCCTTCCATTCTAAACAGACACAAACAAAATAAACAACATGCCACTCTTAACAACTTCGCATCCCCATGTCTATTACATAATAAGGCTACCCTACAAAAAAGTACACTCTTCATGTCTCTCTCAGCCACCAAGTCCACCACCAAGACACAGACCCAACAAAATGCCTCCTAAACCTGCTGGAAGAGGAACACTATATTGAAAAACAGGACTATTGTGGCCCTCACACAGTTATCAGAACTAACAACATGTCTCCTATTAGCTCAGAATATACTGCTCACCCTTCTCCTAAACAAAACAACACCGTCACAAGCACACTTTTTCTAAACTTCAAGCTCATAAATGCTCGATCACTCTCAAAAAACAAGCATCACTTCTACAACCTGCTCATGGACGCACAACCTGACTTCTATTCATAACAAAAACATGGTTGGGAGATGACATTGCCCCAGTGTTGCATGAAGCCATTCCTCCGGGCTATTAAACCATCACACAAAACCGTATAGGCAAGAGAGGAGGTAGACTAGCTATTATATTAAAACAAGCGATAAATCTCAGAAAAATAGACAACATTTCCATACAAGGTTGTGAAGCCCTTCTCACCAGATGCCACCCTCCTCCAACTTCCTCCTGTAAATTTCTCCTCCTATACAGATCTCCACCTAACAAATCAACATTCCAAGATGCTTTTCTAGATACAGTCTCAAACCTTATTACATTATACTCAAACCTATGCATTCTTGGGGACCTAAATATTTGGTTTGACAAACCCAGTATGCCCCAACCAAATGCTATCACCACTGGCTAGTCATATTGAACCTACATCAGATTGTACATAATCCTACACACATCGCTGGACACATCATAGATGTCATTTTTGCTAAGCCTGAACTAATTACCGTTCATAGCATCACGCCAATCACATAGTCAGACCACCTCCATCTCTCCTTTACTCATCCCAAGCTTCACCCTATTATTATAAACTCCCAATTAACACTTCTGGATTCTTCCCCCCTCTATCCCTCTATCCCTCTATTAATCTAGTCAATCCACCTAACAAAATCACATATCCTCTGCTCAAATTAACTCATGATAATACTAAAACTCTACTCATGTTTCCCTATACTAATCCTCCACTAATTCTTTTGGGTTCCGGAGCAGCGTGCTACTCGTCGAAAAGTGCTTCAGCGCCTCATCAGGGGTAGTAAGCGCTATATAAATACTATTACAATACATTAGATTACAATACAATACAATGACTTAGAACTATTCCCAGCAATGACGATGGCAGTTGCTGCACAGGATAGCTTGGTGGTACATAGGAGTCTGTGACAGGAGTGCCATACTCCATGTTGTGTGCTGCCATCAGTGTTTGGTACTTATAGCACTGCAGATGGCTTTTTGTAACTATCTGATAGTTGACATGACAACTAGCATCTTGTAGCCGGTGTGTAGTCAGGCGTGGTACTAGTGCCACATAATGGCTGAACATTGTTCCATGACGTTCCATAGGGAACAGAGTATATGGGTATGTAAGGCTCATACTCCTGTCTCTGGATCTTGTTGGTGTGCATGGAGTCTGGCATCTTACTTTCCAACCAATAGTCAGTCCATTCCAGACTTGGGGATATGGATCAGTGTCCATTTTGAATAGTTAAAGGGCTGTTGCTGTGTTGTGTCTTACTTGCCATTGTGGCATGCCATTGCATTGCTGTCATTGCCATGTACTCGTCCTCAGTTGTACATTCTAGATGGTGTAGGTTGTACAATAGTCATACATGCATGAAATATGACCAGGTGTGCACATTAGCATTAATGGTTTGGTGCATTGTGGGAGTCGTAGTGATAGGATTAGGCTGTGGTATCCCTGCCCTTGCCAAGAGTTGTGTGGGCACTAGGGCTGTGTGGGGTAGTGCCATGCATGAGAGGGGCATAGGGTGATTGCCAGGTAGGTGCAGTGGGCAAATGAGTGAATTATTGGGTATTTGGCTGGCGAGGAAACATGCAGAACACAACAATTGTGTTACATTGATGTTGTGGGTACTTACCAGACTCCAGTCCACCAGGTATTCCAGTCAGGCCCTCAGGATGCAGTATTTCCAAGACCTTCTCCTCCAAAGATGTGAAGTGTGGGGGAGTAGGTGGGGGCCTATCGCCAGTCTTGTGCATGGCTATTTTGTGTCTCGATGCCATGGAGCAGACCTTCCCCTGTAGGTCGATCCACCTCTTCCTGATGCCCTCCCTTGTGCATGGATGGCTGCCCACTGAGTTGGCCCTGTCGACTATTCTTTACCGTAACTCCATTTTCCTGGCAATGGATGTTAGCTGGACCTATGCTCCAAACGGTTGTGGCTCTATCCTGGCAATTTCATCCACCATGACCCTCAACCCATCATCGGTGAATCTTGGGTGCTTTTGTGGGAACATGTTTGAGATTGTGTTTACGGTGTATGGGGGGTGTTCTGTATGGAAGGGTACAGTGTTGGATAAATGATGGGGTGTTGGTGGTGCATTTTGGGGGATGGACAGTTATAGCAGAATGTGTGTGTTGGTTAAGTATGTGTTGTGTTTATTAGATGAGTGATGCATGTGATGTGTGTGTACCTATAGTGTCAGGGTGTTCTCTCTGTGTATGTGCCAGCTCTCAGTGTCTCTGTTTGGCATTTTGGTTGCAAAGGATTGTGTGGGGTGTGTTATATAGTGCAGTGTGTAGGTGTTTCAGGTGTGTGGATGTGTGTCAGGTAAGTGGTATTCAAACTATCAAATGTGGAGTTGTGTTCTGTCAGTGGTGGTTTCTGACCACAGTGCTCGAACTGCCAATGTTTTTCCGCCATGGAAGTACCACTGTGCTGATTTGTCAATCGTAATCTGGTGGGCGGGTTTGTGTCGGGCTGGCATTGCTGGGACCGCCACTTTTCTATCCTCCAGTGTCCTTTGAGTTTCGGAAATTTTGCAGTTTTTTGTCAGGCCTTCATGGTGTGGGTCATAATACAGCTGTTGGATGAACGCCAACATGGTGGTCTTTTGGCAGCCGCCACCACGGCTGTTGCCCAAAGACCGCCAAGATCGGAATGAGGCCCTTAATCTTTACAGGATTCCAGGATAGTTCTGCCCTAGTAAAAGATTCTTCTATGCAGTATTTATTAAGAGGTAGGACTTAAGATTTATCCAAATTAAGTTTATAACCCAATACTGCAGATTAGGATCTCAGTTCTTTAAAGTCTTTAAAGAAGAACGATAGTGAGTGGTCAGGTTGTGAAATGAAAAGAAGAATGTCATCAGCATATGCAGTATATTTCATATGAGGATCTTTAAATTGAAATCCGCGTAAGGTTGGAGTAGATGTAAGAAGGGTTATAATGCTAATATGAATAATAAAGGAGATAGGCGGTACCTCTCTTGAGATGGAAATAAGGTGATTGGATGCCATTCACTAATACTGGCGAGTGAGGTGAAGAATATAATAATGAAATAAATTGAAGAAAGAAGGATCTGAAATCATGCCTTTCCATAGGTTTCACAAAGATCTGCCAATGTTGAATGCTTTTTCTGCATCCAAAGTAAGTGCAGCTAGAGAGGTGTAAGTTTATTTGCTTTACTAATAATATTTTTAAAGATACATTAATTATCTGCAATATTTCTGTTTTAGATAAAGCTAGATTGTTCATGTGAAACCATATTCAGTATAAGATTAATTATTCAAAGAGCAAGGGCTTTAGCAAAAATTATTCAATCTGTACTAATCAGAGAAATAGGGCGATAATATTTACATAAGGTCAAATCACAATCTTTTTTTTAATAATACAAATCATTGTTTCTGTGGAGGAGCCAGCGGATGAATTTAGGGAAAGAAAATAATTAATAAGTATGAAAAGTTCATGAAATAAAATCAGAGAAAACTGAAGATAGAATTCAACAGTAAAGCCGTCTGGACCAGGTACTTTGCCTTTTGGTAAAAATTGAATTGCTGTTTGAAGTTCACCCATAGTGAATTCAGCTACAAGGATGGAAGTATCATAGTTAATGGATTCACAAAGTTTAGGGTTACCAAAGTAGGAGTTAATAAGAGCTTCTGAAGGACTACTAGTAGTATAATGTTTTTGAGACTATTTGGTGAGATAATTTGCTGTATGAACATCACTGAGTAATGTTGAAACTGAGAACTTTGTGATGGTCTTTATATTATTTTTTCCTTTCTACCTTTTAAATAATTAGCGCGCAAACCACCTGCTTTGTTTTTACCACTATAGTAGCGAGCATTAACTCTAAGAAGCGTACCACACGCTTTTTCAGTAAAGAGTTTATTAAATTGTGTGTTTGCTGCAATCAGAGCTTCTAAATCGGTCTCCGAAGTATAATAAACATGTTCTAAGTGTATTATGTTAGTTAATGCGCTAGTAATCTCTTTTGCCTTGAGATTTTTCTTAGATGAAACATAATTAATTACAAACCCCCTGGATACTGCCTAAAAAGCATCCCATACAAAATTAAAGGAGGTATTGCCATTGTCATTCTGTTAAAAATTGTCAAGGTAAAGTATTCAAATGCGGTGAGCAAAGCTTTATCTTAGAACAAGGAATTATTGAACTGCCACCTTGATTTGTGATTACGTGTATTTAAGATTTCAAGATCTGTCAGAACAGGAGCATGGTCAGAAATCAAAACAGATCCTTTCTCTGAATGAGTTAAATGTTGAAGAAGATTTGTGCTTCAAAAATGTAGTCGATTCTTGTTTTGGATTGATGAGGGGGAGGATACAAAGAATATTTTTTAAGATCTGAGTTAAATATTCTCCAGGAATCAGACAGTGAATTGTGTGAAATAATATATTGGAAAGCTTTATGAGGTGAAAACTTAGTAGAAGAAGATTGATCCAAGAAGGGGTCTAATACTCGATTACAATCACCACCTAAAATGAAATTCTTTGAATAATGTTGTGTCATTTTGTGACAAATTGATGTCACAAAGTCAGAGTCAGGGTGTATTGGACCATATACATTAAAAAGAGTGAAGGGAATATCACTAATAATAAGCTTAACTAATTTCCATCTGGATTCCAAATCACGTTCTTGAGAGACTAACAAAATATTGAGGCATTTATGGCATAAGATTATAACTCCATTATTACGATGAATAGAAGGTAAAAAATACAAGTTACCAACTCAACATTTCTGCAATGAAATAGCCTCCTTGTCAGTGATATGTGTCTTTTGAAGAAAAGCAATTTGACATTTAGGGGGTCATTCCGACCCTGGCGGTCAAAGACCGCCAGGGCCGCGAATGACGGAAGCACCGCCAACAGGCTGGCGGTGCTTCCTAGCCCATTCTGACCTCGGCGGTAAAGCCGCGGTCAGAAAACCGGGGCCGGCGGTTTCCCACCGGTTTATCCCCGGCTGGGCGAATCCGCCAGGGCAGCGCTGCAAGAAGCGCTGCCTTGGGGATTCTGACCCCCTTCCCGCCAGCCTGTTCAAGAGGCTGGCGGGAATGGGTGTCCTGGGGCCCCTGGGGGCCCCTGCACTGCCCATGCCAGTGGCATGGGCAGTGCAGGGGTCTCCTAACAGGGCCCAGGGCGGCTTTTCACTGTCTGCTTAGCAGACAGTGAAAAGCGCGACGGGTGCAACTGCACCCGTCGCACTGCCGCAACACCGCCGGCTCCATTCGGAGCCGGCTCCTGTGTTGCGACCCTCATTCCCGCTGTGCCGGCGGGCGCTAACTTGCTTAGCGCCCGCCGGCCCAGCGGGAATGTCAGAATGTGGGAAGCGGTATTTTGGCCGCGTGGCGGCCAAATGGCGCCTTCTGCCTGGCGGGCGGCGGTTAGCATGAGGGCCTTAGGGTTAGATAAGTGTGACAATACTCGCTGGCATTTACTTGGGTTCTTTAAGCCTATAACATTCCATGTAACAACTCTTACATTTATATGGGGACAGACATGGCAATAAAGAATCAACATATGTGAAGGTAAGTACAATATATATTTGACTTGAAAACGATAAGAGGGGAAAGAAAAGAAAAGAGATATAAAAGATGTTAGCTGAAGAAAAAATATAGGAAAAAGAGAAAATCTAAAATCTTAGAATAAGAGGTATACAGGGTAATACAGGAGACAATATTTCCTTATTGCCGATAAAAGAAGAATAACAAATAGAACATCCAATGGATGGGAGGGGGCGGAACACCTAAGGAAGATGCATCTGACTTGTCTCTGAATGAACATGGAAGTGATGCTTACATGAAACTTTACTAAACAAGGACAATAAGAAGTAAGGAAGGGGAGGAGACAAATTGAAATGAAGTGAAGTACAAACTTACCATTTGATGACAAAGGAAGTGATGTCTATGGATGGGACCCATGTAGGGGAAACACATAGTTATGGGGACAACTGTCATCGGTCAATACTGAAACACAAAGGGAAAGGAAAATGAGGATTAATAGCGTTATCTCATGTAATACAACCTGAAAGAAATAAGAAGTTAATTGGTAAAACATTAACACCAGATAAAATATAGTAAAGTCATGGTATAGCATTTGTAGCAATTTCCATTGCTTCATGGCTTCGATGACGAAGGAAAGCCCGAACATCATCTGGATCTTCTAAAGTACATTTTTCGACTTGTAAGTGATTTTGAGAAAGGATGGATGTAACAAATCATATCTGATGTTTAAGGACTTCACCTGAGGTCTTATCTCGAGAAATATTTTCCTCTTAGCTGTGAAATTAGAAACATCTTGTGTAAAGTAAACTTCCCATTCCATTCTAAGGTGTGAAACTGTTTAGCTGCTGATATTATTAGCATCAGTCCTGAGAACTGTAAAAACAGAATGATAATACCTCTAGGCTTAGAGTTTGAAGAGGCTGTAGACTTTGGCCCCAAGCAGTTAGCTCTTTGAATGCTAAAAAGAGTTTGGTTTTGTAGAGGAAGTATTTTAGGAATAGTGTTCTGCAAGACGGCAATCGTATTAGAACCTTCTGCATTCTCTGATATGCCATCTAACCTAGGATTGTTCCTGCAATTTCTATTTTCCAAATCCTCTGTAGGTTTCTTAATTTGCAAAATTTCTTTTAGAAGATGAGGAACATTAGGCATAGAATCTTCAACATCGCTAACCCTTTGTTCAATGGTTGAGATGCATTTACTATGAGAAGACCATTTTTCTTCAGTGCACTGAATCAAAGTACTTGTTTCAATGACAAATAGTTTTAAAGCTATAATCTCCATGATATCTCCAAGAATGAAAAGAGAAGGTGATTTGGAGAGAGATTCAACATCTTTTTTATGGTATTTAACTGATCCGGAATATCTTTTTGATGATGAGGTTTCTTGATAAAGGGCAGTGGAAAAGGAAGGATTAGTTTGACAGGTTAGCTTATGAGGTTTGCCCATGAAGAGTGAGTGGATTAGTACCTCGTAAGAATTTAGACGTGATTTTCAAGACTAAAACATTGAGAATGACAGCATCAGGATTAAGAATGTGAGACTGAATCGAATAAAAGGGAAGGCAGCCAGAAAAAAGCCTATTAGTCATTATACAGGAGTAAACAATGAGATTCACCGTTAATAAATAAAAATAAAAATAAGTTATTTCAAAACTCCACTTTTATGGCATTAAATCTGAAGCATCCAGATATTTAGTTAATCATGACAGGCATCAAGTAAAATCAGGCAGGAAAACTCGAAGTGTGATTGCCACAGAAGTTACCAAAAATGCAGGAATAGTCACTTAAATATTACAATTCCTTAGTTCATTAAACAATTAGTAGTGTCATATTGAAGAGGTTTCTGCATAACATAGTACTTTTAAGAAAAACATTTGCAGGGAAAATATGCATTCTTTATGTAGAAAAAATAAATATTCATATTTGTTGGGTAAGTTGTGTAATATTAGCTCCCACATTGTTACAGCTGAGGTACTGAAGGAGTCTTTTAGATATAGAAAAAGGCCTGTAATGTGCTGGCAGAAATTGGATAGAAGCATGGAGTGGCAGCGCTCACATTCCAATGCTGAATTTTATTGTTGGTTGAGCACAACGAAGTTGGAAGAAGGCGCCGTTCCACCTGGCCATCAGAGCTCTAGAAGCAGTCGGCCATCTTACATGGCGTCCATCTGCAATACTTCAACACTGCCTACTTTAAAAAAAATGTTTTGTCAATATTCCCAAAGGAACTCTTCCGATTTGCGAATTGCTTACCACCTCATTTGAAGAGGTAGTAAAAGATTCATGTATTGCAACTGGAGACATTAATACATACCAGTACAATTGGGTATTTGGAAGGGACACCCTAAATACTCCCTTTCCAATTACCAAATAGGTGCTGGATCGCAAACCCAAATTGCGATTCAGTAACTTGTAACTGAATTACAATTTGCAGTTTGTACATAATAAAATGCATTTTTGCGACTGCAAAAACGTTTTGTAAACCTGGCCCTAAAATCTCTTTGAAGCTGTAAGAATGATTAAACATTAATGAATACACTTTTGCCTTCATAGCAATCCATTGGCATAAAGAGTGGTGAAAAGAGAAAGAAAGAAACACATATGCCATTAGAAGCTGTTATTAAATCCCTCTGTTTGTTTAACCAGAAGAGATGGTTTGAATATTTTTTTTCAAATGGAACTTTTAAAATCTCCTAAGTAACACAAGCAGTGAGGAGGGGACAATAATCTTTCACTAAAACACTTGTTATTTTAAAGCGCTGTCGAAGCAGCAAACCACTAAACGAAGAGAATGGCAGGCTTGTTTGAGCAAGTCAAACTCACCATTAGTTCGAACACATCACATCTTGGTGGCATTCATTACACTTAGTGGTCATCCCCCATGACAGCCCACACATGACATATAAAAATACACAGAGGGGATCAGAATCAACCAAACATTAATCAGAGATAATTTATTTGGAAAAGAGCAACAAGCAATTGGCTGAATTGCTGGGGAATATATCATCAGTGTTATTTGAACCGATTGGTGATCTCGCTACATTAAATTGTGGTCCACGGCTTGGCCCCTAGTCAGTCCACATCAGCTACTAGTTTTGCTGTCCTTCATCATCACAGCATTAAAGGACACGTTAACGTCCAAACAATTGAAGAGCATGAAATAAAAAAAAGTAAAGTGGGTAGCAAATGATTTGATCTGAACCTTGCTTCTTTGAAATCGGAGGCTCAGAACTAGAATGGTAAAACACCAACTGATACTAGGGAAAAGGACAATGTAAGGTGGATAATAGAGGCCACCAGACTGCTACTTGGGCAAATACGTTGTACCAAATAGATTGTGGAAGGCTCCCAGCACAACATCTGACCTATTTAAGGTCCACACGAACCTTGACTGCATATGCCCGTGATGACTGTTTTTTCACATAATGTGCACCATACAAAGTTAGTGCACTCAACCAAAATACACAACCCATATTTAGATATGGCTACACATGAGACCACGTGCTGATCTCTGGAAACAGAGTCATTCCTAACTCACAACTTTGGTGTACCTTAACAACCACTTAGGTCACTCCTACTCCAAGAGGCATGAATAGATACGCAAATGCCATTTGACAAAACATTCTGTGAGATACGTAACCTACCTGTGCTGGGCCAATGGTGACTATCTTTTTTTTTTTTAAAGATTTTATTCCAATTTTTGAATATAACAATAACAACAACATTATCGTAACGGTGCTTAGATTAACTGTTCCCCCCTTCCTCCCCTCATGCTACAAATTATATAAAAATTATTCACATTTGGCAGGTCTCAATTGTTAGTTGTTTCTGTCCTCGCTCGCAGAGCCATTAGGTCTCCTGTGTTGCGTTGGAGTCTGTATCTGATTCCGTAGTGGTTCTGTTTGCTTCTTCGGAGAATGCATTTGGTGATTTTAGTTTTTCCAGGATTAATTCCCATTGGGATGCATCATCCCTTGGTCGGAGTTCGCGTATTGCTTCGCGAAGCAGTGACGTTCCTTCTGCTTCTGCCCACTTCACTAAAGAGTTTTGCCATCTGGATATTTGTGGGCCCGTTGGTGATTTCCAGTTTGTGGTTATTTCCCTTCTTGCTAGGATTAGAGCAAGGTCTATAAATTTGTTGGAGATTTTAAGAGCTATCGGGCGTGGAAAGTCCCCCAGTAGCGCCGCTGCCGGGGATTTAATAATAATCTATCAGTGCAGGCTGATGTTTTAGCAAAGGCCTCTTTCCAGAATGTGTTAAGTTGGGGGCAGCTCCAGAGCATATGTATAAGGTTGGCTGCTGGCTCCGTGCATCTAGGACAGCTTGAGGAGTTTGTTCTGTAGATTTTGGAGATCATGTGTGGGGTCATGTAGGCTCTGTGAAAAATGTATAGGTTTATTAATTTGAACCTGGCATTTCTGGAAACTGGATAGATACGAGAGACGATCTGATCCCATTGCTTTTCATCCCAAGCGATATTTAAGTCCGATTGCCATTTGTCTTTAAGTTTTTCTAGGGGTAGGCATGTGCTGGTTTGTAGCGCTTTGTAGATTCTGGATACTACCCCTTTTAGATCCCCAATGGAGCAAATGGTATTGCTGCTATTATGAGTGGGGGGTTCAAGGATTCCAGTTCTCCAGGTTTTTTGAGCGATTTCAATGATGGCGTTGTGGGTAATGAATAAACCGGGGGGCAGGTTATATTGTGTTTGTAGCTCAGTGTATGTGAGGAGTTTCCCTCCGCCGTATAGGTCTCCTAGTTTAGTAATATTATGCGAAATTAGTTTATTGATGCCTGAAATACTTTTCTTCCCTGAGATATGGATCATGCAGGACAGTGGGGCCTCCGGGGTGTAAGGGGTATTAATGCGGGAGCGTTTCAGATGTTGAGACCAACAGTGCCTAGCAGACTCCCATTCTATCGTGAGCAGCTGTTTGGTTTTTCGGGGGTTCAGTAGTATGCCCAGTATCCTGTCTATGTGGCAGTTTAAGGGAAGGCGTAGCTCATCCTCAATTGGAGGGCTGCATAATAATTTTGCGACCCATTGAAGTTGTCCTGCCCAGTAGTATAACTCCATATCTGGGGCGGCAAGGCCACCCTCAGATGTAGGTCTCTGGAGTGTTCTTAGTGCCATTCTATGTCTACTCGGACCCCAGATGAAGTTTGTGGACATGGACTCTATCTCTTTGAGTACTGCTTTCGGGATTATGAGTGGGATAGTTGAGAAATAGTACAGCAATCTGGGCAGCACTATCATTTTAAGAAGAGCTGCTCTGCCTGTGACTGTTAGTGGTAATGTTTCCCAAAAGCGCATACTGGCTCTGATCCCTCTGAGTGCTCCTTGTATGTTTCCGTCTAGTAGGTCATTTACTGAGTGGTAAATTTTTACTCCTAAGTATTTGAATGTGTTAGGAGACCAGGGGAGGCCTCTTGTGTCATTTGGCTCCGGGGTCTCTTTGTGTAGTGGGAAAATGGTGGACTTTCTCCAGTTAATCCGAAGTCCGGAGGCAGTTCCGTAACTGTCCATCATTGTCATGGCCCCAGGTAAATCTGATTCTAAGTTTTGTAGGAAGAGCAACATGTCATCTGCGTATAATGCAATGTGGTGGGTCCAATTATTTATTGGGATGCCCCTATAATGGAGGCCTGTTCTTGCCATATGCGCTAGGGGCTCTATTGTGATTGCGAAAAGAAGGGGGGATAATGGACATCCTTGTCCTTGTGCCCCTGCCAATCTGAAACGAAGGGGAAATGTAGTTGCCTGTTTTTACTCTTGCAGTAGGGTTAATATATAATAGTTTGGTCCACCTTACAAATCCTCTGCCCAGCCCCAACTTTAGCATAGCTTGTTCCAGATAGTCCCATCTTAAGCTGTCAAATGCCTTCTCAATATCTACCGAGATGATCGCCGCTTGTGGTAAGTTCGGCGGCAAAGAGTGGAGTATTGATATGAGGCGTCTAATGTTTTGGGATGTGCTACGATTGGGTATGAAACCCGATTGGTCTTGGTGAATCAATGATGGCATATGGGAGAGTAATCTATCAGCTAAAATCTGTCTTAAAATTTTGTAATCCATGTTGAGCATTGATAGGGGGCGATAAGAGCGGACGTCTGTGGCGGGTCTATCTGGTTTTAGCAGGGGGATCATAATAGCAGTGTTGGTGGATTGTGGGAGGGAGTTACTTTTCCATGCTTCTGCATACAATGCGCAGAGGTGGGGGGCTAGTAGGTCTTGATACTGGTGGTAGAATTCTAGTGGAAGCCCATCCGCTCCTGGCACTTTACCCCTGGCCATGCTTTGGATTGCTGTTTTTATTTCCGCGATCGATATAGGCGTCGCTAGAGCCGAATTGTCTGCTGTTGACAGGTTGGGGGTGGTGAGGGACTCTAATTCACGTAACTGGGTAGGGGTCAGTGTTATAGTGGGGGGGGCATATAGGAGTGCATAGTACTCTTGGAAGACAAAGTTAATGTATTTTTGGGTGTAAACGTGTGTGCCCTGTGAGTTTTCGATTTTGACTATTACAGTTTATTTTTTGGGGGATTGCGCGAGCCAGGCAAGTAAAGCGCTAGCTTTGTCCCCCTCTGAGTGTAGTCTGGTTACGTGTTGTTTATAATCGAAGGGGGCAAGTGTATTAGCAGCTACGTGAATTTTCGTCATAGTAGCCGCTATTGCAGGGTGTAAGTCAGGTTGTGTGGGGCACTTTCTTTCCAGGTCTCTAAGAGAGTCTTCCAGTTGAAGAAGTTCTGCTTCGATTGACTTTCGGGCCCCTATATTTTCAGCAATGCATTTTCCCCGGATAACTATTTTAAAAGTTTCCCATTCAATGGATCTAGTAGATGCCGTACCCTCGTTGAGTTTGAAAAACTCTCCGATAGCTGTATGTAAAGTATGTTTAAACGCTTCGTCTTCGAGCATTTCTGCTCTGAGGCGCCAAGTTGGGATTGTCGGTCTCTCTCTGCCCCAGGCCTTTGAAGCTATCAGGGGGTTATGATCAGAAATCGTTCAGCTAAGATATTCCGCGGATACCACGTCGCTCTGTATTTCAGGGGATACCAGGATGGTATTGAGTCTAACATGTAGATCATGTACAGGTGAGTAGTATGAGTAGTCCCTAGAGTGTGGGTTAAGTGTTCTCCAACAGTCTATTAATTGCCAGTGTTGCTGCCATTCTAAGAGTTGCTTCGCCATTTTCAGTGATTGGGATTGTGATACTGGGGGGTGCGATCTGTCCAGGGAGTTACTGGTGATGCAGTTAAAGTCCCCTCCGATTATATTTGTGCCAGCCACAAGAGGACCTAATTCTAGCGATAACCTGTCGAGGAATTTACCTTGGTCGTGGTTGGGGGCGTATACTCCTCCTATTGTCACTTCTCTGCCACCTAATCTTCCACTTGCTAATACGTATCTTCCCGTTTTATCGATAACCTTGTGGAGTATTTGGAAAGGGACCCCGGGACGGATCCACATAAGAACTCCCCTAGCATAGGCTGAGTAGTTAGTAGCAATTATTTGACCTCTCCATCTTTTGCTAAGGGCTTTAACTTCCTGCTCTGTTAGGTGAGTTTCTTGTAGTAGGGCTATGTGTATCCCCCTTCGCTTGAGGTAGTTCTGAATTTTGTATCGTTTGGACATATTATTTAGGCCTCTTACATTCCAGGTTATAATCTTATAGTGAGTAGTCATTAGCTTGGTTATTCTTGGTTGTGTTGGCAGAGTTATACAAGGGCTCTGCGGCGAGTGAGGCTAAGTTAGTCAACCTATATTTAGTTTGAGATCTGCCTTCTAAAGTGATTGCGTTTGCATGAATTGTCCCATTCCCAACTCTAATTCGAACTTTACCCAACTCCCTCTCCCCATGACCAGATGACCAAACTTTCCCCGTCCAAACCATATAAACTATCCTATTTCCTATTGGAGGTGGGAGGCGCGTCAGGGCCGAGAGCTTACACCCCGGGACGTTCCGGGGACCCGGCTGAGGTATATTTGCCTCCCGTGAGTGAGTATTCGAGGTTTACTGTACACTGGAGGTTGCCTAAAAGGTTCGCCTCTGCAGGGGCTGTATATAGGGGGTGATCGCTTGGTAAATTGGGTGATCACTGACCGGTTCTTGCGGGGTTAGATGAGTTCTTCCGCCGTTCTGGGGGTCACTTTTGGTAGATTGGTGCAAGTGTCTTGGGATGATATTGAAAGACTCCCGCAGCTCGAACCATGGTCCGAGGCATCCCCTGAGGTTTGCGAGCGGTGTGGGGCTCCTCTGTTCAAGGCCGCTACTGCATCTACTGCTTCGCACATTCCTTGTAGTGATTGGTGTCTGGAGGGTGCAGTTTCCAGTGCTCTTTTAGAGGATCTACAGCGTTTCCTGCCCAGGGCGCGGGATGATCCATTCGGCTAGCTCAAAGACGAAATATTTAGGGTTTCTAGCCAATCTCCTACCAGCTGTGGGGTTGAGAAAAAGTGCGCCTTGCCCTCGTGTTCAACTCTCAGTTTAGCCAGGAAGAGCATTGCATATTTGATGCCTTTCTCGCGTAGGGCTCGTTTATGGTTATTGTATGAAGCTCTCTGGGTTTGAGTTTCTTTGGTGAAGTCAGGGAATACCATAATACGCTGGTTGTCTAGAATGATTTCCCCTTTAATACGAGTTTGCGAGAGGATATAGTCCCTGTCCTTAAAATGCAGTAATTTTGCTACTATCGGGCAGGGTCTGGATCCCAGTGGAGGTGGTCTGCCAGGGACTCAGTGTGCTCTTTCGATTACAAAGCCAATTTGAGCCAATTTTCTAGGAATGTCTCTGTGTTCGATGCCGAGAGTTCCATACCTTCCGGTATTCCGATTATTCTCAGGTTGCTCCTCCGGGATCGATTCTAGGCATCCTCGGCTCTGGATTCTAGGGTTTTGATCCTGGATATTAAATCGGACGTCTCCAGAGTCAATGTCTTTTGAGTAGACATCACCGTGTTTAATGTTTTTTCCGTGGCCCCCACTCTTTCTGTGAGTTTTCGATGATCGTCTCTCAGCAGTGACAAGTCCACCGTTAGAGTATCTATTTTTTGTTTGAGTGCTTCGCGAGATTCCCTTATGGCTTGTAGGATTGTATCCAGGGTTGTTTCTTGTTGAGTTGTTGTGCTCTGGGAAGCCGAGTGGAGAGGTTGTCCGGGCGTCTTGTCTGCTGTTGGATCGTCTTGGTCTTGACCATCTTGTTTTTTGGGCTTGCCCATTTTGTTAGCTTTGTCCTGTATTGGTAGAGGTGAGGGCGTCTATTTGCGGCAGGTTAGGATATGGGCGTCCGATTATGGTCTTCAGAGGGCAGACCATCGAAAGGTCGTTACTTTAGTCAGAAAGATGATTAGGATTTTAAGCGAGGGGGTAATCGTTTTGTGCAGCCCCCAACGCGGCGGCGGCACCCACCGGGACGCTGGTGTGTAAAATAAGTTGCAGTCGGCGTGCCGTTCTCTTAGTTCGACAGGTCTGCTTAGGCCAATGCGCAGCCGAGTAGGCCAGCGTTAATGTTATTAGTTCTGACGATGACGGCGGGGCCCAGCCGCTACCAGCGAGACTCTGGGGTGGTCTCTCGGGGGCTCTACGGGGGGGTTTTGTACTGGGAGGTGGTTGGGTCATTGGTTACTCACTGCGGGTGGTTGAGTACTCAGTTTGTTCCCCCGTTTCCATTGCCGTCCCTCCGATCTCTGGAAGGTTGGTCGCTCGGGTTTACGGGATCTGGGCAGCAATCCCGTTCTAGGCCGCGGATGGACTTCTTCTGTTCGCTCAGGGTCTCAGTCGGTGCTGCAAGTTCGCGGCCGTGTCGGGATGGGGGCCCCCAATGGGCTGGTTTACGGTAATGTCACTAGTTCTGATGTTGGGGCCCATTCGCTTCTGTGGGGATTCTGGAGTAGTCTCTCTTTGGGGAAGGGGGGTGTTTATGCCTCTAGGAGGTGCTAGGATCGTTGGTTACTCACTGCGCTTGGGTTGGTTGAGTGCTTAGTTTGCTCCCCCGTTTCCATTGTCGTCTCTCCGGCCTCTGGGTGGTTAGTTGCTCAGATTTGCGGGATCTGGGTTGCCATCCCATTCTCGGCCGCGGACGGGCCCCGTCCGCTCACCCAGGGTCTTAGTCGATGCTGTATGCCCCCAGCCGCGTCAGGCCGGGAGCTCCTAGTGGGCGCCGCCGCCCTCGGGAGCCTGGTGTCTCAGTATGCCCCCTCGCCGGGGTGCCAATTCCGCCTTGGGTTTTCGGGCCTCCGGGCCCCGCACCGATTCAATCACGCTGCTGCTCCTCTCCTTTCTCCTAATGTGGCCTTATGGGTCGCCGCTTCCTCCCTGCATCAGTTTGGGGTGTCGGATTGTCGAGATCGCGTCTTAGGGTCGAAGGGCTTAGTTATTTCTGCAAAGCGGGCCCGGTTCCCCATGCAGCCGCCATCTTGGTTTTTCTGGAGCTCCAGGGTTCGATCGTATTTTCTTCTTTCTTAGTTGTTCGAGGATGCCGCCACTGCTCCGAATACTGTACAGGGGATCGCCAGTGTTGGGATCGAGTTTGATGGGGTTTTCGGGGTTGGTTGATGGCTAGGATTCAGTCCGGGTCCCGTTCTCTGCCCCGGAGAGCCGCTCTACAAATGCAGCTTCATCGGCTGCTGGCCACGACCCCCCAATGGTGACTATCTAGTGGCATCGTTCTATTCCAATATAAAACTGTCTCTACTAGACAAGATTGCCTAAAGCAAATGAAGAAATTAAAGCATAAAGAGGATAAAGTGTTGAATCATAGTATGGCTGCTTTGATGTAAGTATGCCAAAAATGAGAACAGGAACGGAGAAAAACAAACCTGAGTGAGACAAATAGCAATGTAGTATTTATTTGTGCAGCTACCATGCAGTGAACTGTGCAACAAAACAATATAAAATTATTTGCAATGCTGTTCAGAATACACTGGGAGCCACCTGACCAGATAATTCTGAAAAAACCTCATGGTCTCCACCCAACTGTGTGAAGATGTACTATATTTAAGCAATTGAACTAATCATGATGCCCCATCATTCTCTTCAATAAAATTCATATTCAGTACTTTAATACCCTGTGTGTTGGAGCAACTCTGAGATTCATCAAACACTTCCTCATCGACCTGAGGGAACAGATCTGACAAGGCAGAGAAAATCCACATTACTAGATTCTACCTCCGGTTGTGAAAAGCATACATGGGACTCTTTGCAAAGGTCAAACAGGAACAACAAATGCAATTCTAAATGGACACTGGTGGCACTTGGATATGCACTGCAGCTGGAGGGAGGATTGGTAATTTAAGTCAGTGTCATGCACTGCCTGAAGCACATAGTGCATATTCATGCAGTAAAGATGAGCTTTATTTTTCGTAAGGTGGAAGTTTTAAGAGTCAGTTTACCAAATGTACTATAACATTCCCTTGTACCCTTTACATAGGTAAACATTTGAGATGTTATTTGTTTTGAATCTGAAGGGGATTTTGGGAGCAAGCTTTTTCCTTAACTCTTTGTGCTGATGTCTTCAAATCACTGCCAGTGATGCTCTTGGCCTATTTCCTGGAGTTGAAGATGTTAAGGACAACAGAGCATACCACAGAGTGTGTGATTGCTGGTCCTTTCGAGACCCTATCCCTGCGTTGGTTAGAAACAGAAGACTGAAAGTAATCCTTCCTCACTTTATGTCTGACTGCCTTCTGAAAGAGCTGAAGGGATCTCCTGACAACTATGGTGAATGATGGAATGATCTGAAACAGCATGGACCATTGTAAATCCCCGGGTGCGAAGCAGTTAAAACGAGCTCTGAGCGAGGCTAGATTACAATACGCACCACAAAGAAAGGAGGCAGAAAATACAGGAGCCATACAACAATATTGAATCAAGATTTTTTGTTAAAGCATCCTGAGAACAGAAAGGGGATCCAGATGGGGAGGTTGAGGAATCACTGGATACAGAACGTCTATAGGTCCAAAAAAGAGATACTGGCAGTTTTCAATAACATTGCAAAAAAGCGGGAGAAAGTTGTGAAGATGATCAAGGCTGCAGAATCAGAAAAGGAGAAAATAGTGGAGAGAATGTCCTGGACTGATTCTTCAAAATCCACTGTGTAAACTAGACTGCAAAGGTTGAGGGACATGCAGAATGCACTGCACTGAGATGGAGCTTAAAATGTTGATGGCATTCAAGTGAGATGCTTCAGGAGCAATACTTCAATTGGAAAGCAGAATAGAGGTGATGGGCAATAAGTGAAAAGCTGGCTACTCCTGATTGCCTCGAATCTGCTCCTTTGGTAGAGAGGTGTACAGACAGAGGCCTACAGATTCTCTACTAGTGGGCTTCTCTCACCTGTAAATAAGACAATGACACTGTTGTGGTGATTCTTTGGGATCATGACCAGTGTGGGAGCAAAACCGTAATATGTCACAGTACCCCAATATTTCAAACAACACAAAATGTACCTCTGGCAGCTCAGCTCCTACACCCTTGAACTCACAGAAAGGTCACCACCCTCTCAGCATCAGGCCCAATAATGTAGCAGAACAAATACAAATAGTGACTGGGACTAATGAATAACTGAGTTTCTGATCAATAAAAAGGATTTCAAAGCAAAATCTCAAAATAAGCAATAGAGAGATCTGCAAATGTATGTAATGAAGGCTCAGATGCAGAATATATATTCAGAAACCATAATAATTATAATTTTCAATAAGCAACAAAAATCACACAGACCACATCTCTAATAGAGAACAGAAACTCTCAATACATGAGTAGAGTCCACAGTAGGTTAGTAAAACAAAAGATCCCTATGTTTTATTGTCATATTCACAAGGAATACCAACAGCATCTCTAGGGGTAAACTCATACCCAAAGCAAGAGTTTTGCAAATTCAGTGTGGCATGACAAGTGATAACACATACTGAGCAAATCAGAATTATAAACATCATGAGCATAAATGTAATACTAGCCCATTTCTAAGGAAAAAGAAAACTCCATCTGCGTCTTCAGCTACAGCACAGTCTTGAGTTGTACAACTCAATGTGAAACATTTTTCAAACAAAGACTCACATACTAGAATATGCAAGCAGGCCTACCACAGAACTTCCAGCTGAGGTGTTCTTCGGAGTGATACATCCATTACACAAGGATAGTTTAATTTACAGTGCATGCTCTCAAAGGAAAATAACCAATTGTGTCACAGTGTTCTGTCCTCTGCGCATACTGTGGGGAGAGAAGACATGCAGATGGGCATTGAGTGAAAGGGGTAATGAGCAGGAGCAAGCTGAACAGAACACCAGAACAAACATCTATATTAACAAATGGTGTCTCTGCAAAAACGTGTCATAGCTAAACTTTATTACTAAAAACACTTCCAAACCTCTAAATAAAACAGTTTCAAGTGCAACATGAATAATTCATTGGCTAAGATTAAATTAATCATAAAAATCATTAGTATTTAAAAATAATTTCTCACCTCAAATTGTACATTTAAAAACGCCTCCACACCAGCACAACTTCATTTTCTAAAAAGCTTTTTTCCATGGAGAGTGATCTGCAGCTAAGTGGCATGCATGTCTTTCTTTTCCTTTTCTTTAGCATTGGAATGCAGATGAAAAGAAAGCAAGCATGCTCTTGAGTTAAAGAGGGAATTCCATGGTTGCAGAAACGTTCTTGTGAAACCCTACCAGGCTGAGGATAAAGGAAGAAGATAGCTTCTATTTCTTTACTTGGGCAGAGGTGGCTGGACAAAAATGAGTGGTTCATTAGTTCACTTTTACTCTCTAAGGTGTTTGTTATTTTTCATTAAAGTTACTGTCGGACACCCTCTGGGTGTTCAACTTGTTTGAGACCTTAGATGAAAAGGGAAGGTTCCTTTATTCTAAAGGAAGCTAAAGACAGGATGGGATCTTCCACCTCATGCTCCCTCTACCCCTCCCTCGCTTTCTATCATCTCATTCGCGACACCTTCCCTATGGACTGTTTTTTTAAAAGTGGGTAACAAGAGTTGTTCTTCTCTTTTTAGGTACTCTAATCTCTATTGCGTTCAGATTGGCATAGCCAGGAAAGATTTTCATTTTCAATAAAAACATACTTAAAAAAATAATTAAAGACAGTCCTCCTCCTTTCAAATCGAACTATAGGATTAATCTAGTCAGAGCCATATTCCTCCCACAGCAGGATTACATGTATTATATATGCAGGATCTCCAGGAATCAGCACGTGTAGCACCAGCAAATGCAAAAAAAGCAGTGAGTGTCTTTCTAAAACTGGGGAAATTGTACCATGCAGCACAGTAAATAAGTGTTGCCAGTAGCATCCACTAGACAAGAACTGGGACTCCTTTGCACTAGACACTAAGCCTACAGAAGAAGCCCTAATTCCCTTTAAAAATGGAGTTGCCAGTGTTTCCACACTAGAACTCACAGATCCCGTAAATCTACCTAGATCCTATGAAAGACAATGCGAGAGAATAAAAAGGAGTTGAAGGACCCAGTAGACATATTAAGCAAAGTGCTGGAATAAACTCAATCCCTTACTCAAAGTTCATCAAAGTACCAAAGATCCATTAAATAATTGAAGACCACTCTCTCCAGGTGCAGGAAACCATTTAACTGTAGTATACGGTATTGTGACAAATTATTGCTCTTGCAAGAGATTGAGCCTTTGAAAACACAGGTAAATATGACATTTCCTAACAAGCCCCAACCACATTGCCCCAGCTAAGAGCGAATGCTTGAAGAAACTTTAATTACTCTGTTAAATAGTTTAATTTTGTTTAGGATTCATTTTTCTGAACTTTAAAAAGTTTGACTGATACTTACATAAAAGAAAGAGCATTTGTCTTTAATAGAAGCAACAGTAGATTCTACATTTTGTAAAGTTCTAGATTTATATATCAAAGTTTAAGATTTTACATAGTGTAGGGCATATGGATTAATCTAATGAAAGAACATTGCAACAGTGAGGACACATATTGAATTGTAACAAGTCATTAACGAGGCAAGCTGCAACCTGGGTCTGAAGGCACTCTAGTTGGTGGGCTGCTGAACAGTGGGGTCCTGTGCTGTCATTGACGAAGGTGGAAAAGCCCTGAGAGAGCGAAGTCGAAAGTCTATGCTCAGGAAGGCCTCAATCTCCATTGGACGCTGCTCGGTGTTGGTTTTGATGAAGCCCTCTACGTGTTCACTTTAAAAGCTTTCTTGAAACCAGCGCTCCTTCAGCAGGACTATTGAGCATCAAGAGGGTATTTGGTAATTGAACATCAACTTCTGCATCTTTGATGACAATCCTAGTCTCTGTCACTTCTCTAAGCAGAAAGTTGGCAAAATGTTTTAAAATCCCACTTCTTGCAGACTGAGGACAGGCAGAGTACACTTTAACCGCAGCCAAGGGGTCCAGGAAATGGGAAGCACCATTTGAGGGGTAGGAGTCACTTCAACAGGGGAAAACAGCAGGGTCCAGTGAGGGTCTAGCTGGTTCTGGTCAGCTGGGCAGTTGCATGGAAAAAAAAACTGGAATATTTTTCCCTGTAGGTCAAACTGGATGTCTACAAACTGACCTCTGGAGTCACTTCTGGTTTCCTGGGTTGAAGGTAAGCAGATCCCCTATTTCTTAAGTTTCTCCAGACGGAAGCACAGTCCTTCAGATTCTTCACAGGTTCAGGAGTGTTCTGAAGAGAGGCTCTGGGGCTGCCACTTTTATACCCATGCCACCTTCTGGTCAGCTCCTCTCCACCTTCTGGGTTTGGTGCCAGCCTGACTAGAGAGACAAAGAGGAGGCAAGCCTAGGTGTGAGCTTCTTTTGTCAGTGACATGTAGGCATCCTTTGAAGCTCCTGAAGGGGTTGGGCACAGACCACGGCCATCCTATCAAGGGAAGAGTCCTCCACCCCACAGTCAGAGCCCTTTGTCCACTGTCTGGGAGGAATACATATCTCACCACAAGGGAGTCATCAGGGATTAGATGGCAGCTGCACACTGGCAGGAAAGCCTTTCTGTTTTAGGCATGACAAGTTTGTAAAAGTGCCATTTACAAAAAAGGTACTATTGAACTTGACTTTTCCATTAAGATAGATTTAAATTGCTACTAAAAAGAGTCCTTGAACAATTTTTCTAGCTACTCCTAAGCTGCATCTAGCACTTACTGAATGTAATAGTGTAAACCAATTCTAGCCTAATGGAATGCCAGCCTTGCCACAGTGAAAAATAACTTTGGGGGGTTTTCACTGCTGGGACATGAAAAACATGAAATACATCCTAATTTTTAAATGCCATGCACCTTGCACTATGAGTATTTAGGGCCTACCTTAGGGGTGACTTCTAATTATTATGATTATTGTTGGACCTGGCCCTTGTGGCGGGTTCATCCCCTGACTTTTTGCCTCCTTCCTCCTATTTTTTCTGACCTCTCGCTGTTGGCTCTCGGACTCTGAGCACTTTAGCACTGCTGACCAGTGCTAAAGTGCTAAAGTGCAGGTGCTCTCCCATCTAAAGTTGGTATGATTGGCTTATACCTAATTGGCATATTTAATTTACATATAAGTCCCTTGAACAGTGGTATTTCTATACCCAGGCCCTGTAAATTAAATGCTACTAGGGGGCCTGCAGAGCTGCTTGCACCACCCACTGAAATAGCCTTTCAAACCTGTCTCAGGCCTGCTAGTGCAGGGCCTGTGTGCGCAGTTTTCTAAATTTACTTGCCAGGCACAGAACTCACCTCTTACTACATGCACGTCACCCCTAAGGTAGGCCTTAGCTATACCTATGAGCAGGGTGCTATGTATGTAGAAGGCAGGACATGTGCCAGGTTATGCAGCCTATCCTGGTAGTAACAAATAGCCTAACTTGGTGCCTCACTGCTGTGAGTGCTGCCTTCTCATAGGATTGAATTAGAGATGCCCTGATTTATATGTAGGGGGTATTGTCTGATTTATGAAGGGTAGCGTAGGTATGTTTGGTATGGTTGTAATGATGGTAAGAAATGCTGCTTACTGGTGTCGGTGAATTTTTTATTACTATTACAGAAATGCCATTTCTAGAAAGTGAGCATTTCTCTGTGCTTATGACTCTGGTGTTTTGCAGCTTGACTCCAATCCACGTCTGGGCAGAGTGACAGTTGGGCTTTGTGCATACTTTTCAGACAGCCTGTACACAGGGAGGGTGGAGGTGTCACAGAGGGGCATCTACATATTTTATAGTCTTCCTGGGCTGAGAGAAGGGAGAGGCGGGGCACACCTGCATTTGTAAAGACTGTGCCCTGGCCTCACACAATAGGGTCACTTATCCCCCCTGATGTTTGGAGCCTGTGCTGGAGGAGAGAATGGGCACTCCCAGAACCAGTTGTAACTGGTTGGAACCCCCTTTCCTCCTCATTGTAAGAGACACTGCAAACTGAGTATAAGTACAGGGGAATTTTGCCCACAATTTGGAGACGTTTTGGAAATGGACACTGAAGGCTGGAAGGACTCACCAGGAACCACCAAGGACTGCTGCTGCTGTACTGACCTATGACCAGCTTGGTAACTGTAAGGAACTGCCTGCATCCCCCTTGCACTGGCCTGCTGCTGGGCACTGTCCCCTGTGCTCCTTTTTCCTGAACTCTGCTCCCCAGGGGCGGGGTGCTGTAGCCCCTGATGTAAAGCATGAGGAGTGCTTCGGTACTTGACAGAACTAGCGCTTTGGAAAGCGCTTCACCTTTTATTCCTTCAGTGCTCAAGAGCGCTGGTTGCTGCCCAGAAACACCGTCACGACCAGGGCTTATGGGATGCCCCCCTTGCACTTTGAAAAACGCATTGCTGCTGCGAAAGATTCACCGCCACGACAGGGGCGTGTTGGAGGCTGAGAGCGTCGAAAGCATGCATTGTGAAGTGTCCCCGGGGCACGAGGAAACTGCTAAAGAGGAAGATCGGAGCGAGCACGCTCCTAGCGTGTCCCTGGGGTGAGGTACACTCTGAGGAGCACTTCCGGGGCACAAGCAGGCACCTGCTTTGGTGCCTGCACACACACACGGCCCGGGCGGGCCGATTCAAGTGAAGGAGACGTCAGGCGGGGAGAGAAGCCTCATACAAAGCTCCCTACCCCACCAGAGCCCTCGTGTCGACCCCACAACGATTGTGGGCCCCAGAAGGGGCCCGATCAGCATAGTTAGAAGGGCCGGCAGTGCAGAGGCCTCATCTGAGGCTCCCTGCACCGCAGGGCCTCTTGTTGGTGCTCGTGCAATTGTGTTGTGCCCCCCGTGTGGAAAGGCCCGTGGAGGCCTGGGGGGGCCCTAGTGATCGCGGGGCAGCCCCCTCCTGGCTTAATTGTTTTCCTGGACTCGGCCACCCCTTCGTGAGGGCTGGTTGAGGCCCGGGGGGACCCCAGAGATCACGGGCCCCAGGAGGTGCCTGTCATTGATCCTGAGGGGGTGCGTGCCGCCCCCCCATAACCCCAGAACACTTGGGAGGCCCCCATTTGTCGCAGAGGAGCGCATAGGGCCCCATTTTCGTTCTCCTGGCACTGGAGTTGCCTCATCATGGAAACCAGGTACTGCTGAAAGACTATATACGTTCTTTTTAGAGACTTCATTGATTTATATGTTGCCTACCTGTTTTATGATGTTTCATATGTGTATGCAAATGTTCCTTTTATGGGCATAACATACTAATATGTTTTTCACATTTGCTATATGTTTTATAATGTTCCAAATATGGGCGTTTATGATATTCTTGTGACAAGTGCTTTGGTGTAATAACGTGTTTCCTGACTACTGTTATGTTGCAGAGAACTAAGTAACCTGCTGCTAGTTCTGCAGAGCAAGTAATGTGTAACTTTCTGACAACTGTTATGTTAGCAGGATATTACTGATATGTGATGTTTGGTCTAATAATTGATATTGTGTACAATACAGTACATTTTCATATAACTTGGTGTTGTTTTTCCTTTGTGGTGGGGATGGTGCGTCATGTGTGTTGTGTATGTTGTGCCAACGCTTTACAAATTGCCTCTGGGTTAGGCCTGACTGCTTGTGCCAAGCTACCAAGGGCGTGAGCAGGGGTTATCTTGGATGTGTAACTCCCTTACCCTGACTAGAGTGGGTGGGTTCTGCCTGGCCTAGGTGCATACCCTAGCCAACCAGAAACCCCATTTCTAACAATTATTAAAAAGAAAGGCTTAGGCCTGGCAAAAGGTTTGTTTTTCAATGGCAAAATGAAAGTTTAAAACTGTACACCCAGGCTACAATTGCTGGCCTGAAGACATGTTTCATAGTGCTACTTTACTGTATGGCACAATAAGTGCTGAAGCCCACTATTAGCATGTGATTTACAGGTGATGGGTACATGCAGTACTATGTAAGGAAATTAAATGTGCCAATTAGTGGTATACCAGTTTTACCATGTATGAAGAGGAGAATAGAAGCACTTAACCACTGGTTAGAAGGAGTAAAGTGCACAGAGTCCTATGGCTAACAAAAATGGGTTCACCAAAAGAAGGCAAAAACCTAGAGTGATTCTGCTAAAGAGAAAAATCTCCAACAATAATTAAAAACTGAGTACAATACAGTATATAGTTATCTATATTCAAGCTATATGAATCTAAGGAATACTAGGTCTACACATCCCCAATCTGTGAAGAATTAGAAACATAAGGCGGCCCCATATCTTTATGTATGTATGAAAGGGTGTCCAAGTCTTTTCCAATTTATCCATTTTATAATGGATTATTGATGTTAGTTTCTCCAAAAAGTGTTACTCAATTACTCTTGTGTATTGTTGTGGGGAGGCTGCTCTGAGTACTACGAGGATGCCACAAGTGTGTGGTGATGCGAAAATATATTGATTTGCCCTTTGACCCCAGGGAAATCATTTTAGGAACTCCCAAGGTACCTCTACCCAGCCTACATACATGTTGTGTTATTTCCATTTTCAGGACACAGATAGTGAGTGCCTTAGTCCTAAATTGTCAGCCACAACATTTCTCTTCAGGTTGCAGCCATCCACTCACAACACTCGGTCTCACAGGACTGGTCCCAGTCCAGTGGGGCAAGCCCATCAGAATGCTTCATTTGTTGTTTTTTAACCCTTGGTACTACTTCAACACTGCCTCAGTACTCCCTTGGTTGTACCACTTCGCTAAATATCTATATCCTTTTAAACATAATTTCTCTCAAACGGCTGAACACATTTTCACCAAATCACAAAAGCATATCAGTAAAGATCTAGCTTTCATCCAAATTTGGTGCAGTTCCGTTCAACCGTTTTAGCTATAACATTTTCTAAAGTTGATAAGAGAGTTTGTATGTGAAAAACACATTTTGGGAACCACCCTTTTTCTCAGCACCCCCTTGATGGATCACCCCACATCTTTCCAGAAAGGAGCAAAGGTGGGTGATCCTTTTTTCTGAAAGTTTCATAAAGATTAACCATTGGTGGCAAAGTTAAAATCAATTTTCAAATGGAAACTCAGTCCTAACCATAACTACAGTTGTGACCGCCATATGCAGGGCCAGGTGCCTCAACCTAAAATAAAAATCCTGAAGGGTCCTCACCCTAGCTATATCATTTCTTTCTGTGCTTTATCAGTTACCTGTTCTTATGGATTCAACTGTGCTGTGACCTCAATGCACAGCAATAAATCAGATAAATGAGTCTAGTAATTGTGTGGTTTTAATCAGTACACAGTAACAACTGCATTCCTCTAGGCCTTCAGGATATAGCACCCCATAAATGTTAGCATTAGAATGTTTTGGGTAACAGCATGAGAGATGTGTCTGAATTTGGTGTAGAGGGGAGCAAGCACTGAAATACCGAGGTGGCGGGAGGGGCAGGAGCAAATGAACACCGAGGAGGAAAATAAGTCTTTATTTGTTATTATTATTTCCTCTCCTTCACTCCTTCCAACTCCCCCCCCCCCCACGCTCCGCAACTGTTACTGGCAGCATATGCCACTGTAGAAAATCACAGAGTTTGACTTTGCCTTGACATTTAAACTGTAATTCCTGGGATATAATTTCTACTTCAACTGTGTTGCTACTTATTAGCATTTCTAGAAGACTGATCTGGTCATAGAGAGAGACACACACTGCAGTCTATAGCACCCTCTTCCACTCCCTATCAGTCTTCCTACCTGACAAAATAGTTCTATGTCTAGTTTGTTTATGTAGGTTTCATGAGTGATTTTACAACAGGTTTTTATCAGGTTCCATTCCATGTTCATGTAAACCTCGATGTCCCTGAGAAGAGTGGGTGGATAAAGCAGAGAAGCACCTGGTGACTGTCATGCATGAAAAGAAGATATTGTTCTTGACAGAAAATAAATATCATCATCAACCTCATCTGTAAAGTAGCATGCCCCAAACAAAGAAGCCTGATCCCTACCTCTCTTGGTGGTGGAATCCTTTGAGAAGTTGTTCAGCTGTCAGTCATACAGCTGGACTATGCTTTTGCTTCTCTTATTGTGTGACATTTCAATCGGGTGCACTGGTATATCTACTTGAGGCACACGCAGGTGGACCCAGGGGATCTCCTCTTCGCGTAGCTTCCCAGTACCTGGGACATGGTATTCAGATCCTCAGCACTGCCTCCCACCTCCTCTACTACCACTGAACCTCTACTGGGCCACAAACAAGACTCACACCTCACATCACATGACAGATGACACCATGGGGCATATTTAAGGGCACCTAGCATCACCGGAGCATCACTTTTAGTGACGCTTCGGTGTCGCTATGCACTTGCATCATATTTACAAGGTGGCTTTAAGCCACTTTTTGTGGCTTGAAGCCACCTTGTAAAAACAGCCTCTTCACACGCAGCACTTTGCGTGGAAGGGGCATGAAATGGGTGTTGCTATGGGTGTGCCTCGGCAACACCAATTGCATTTTGATGCTGCCCCAGATTTACGAGCTTTCATAAACCTGTGGCCGTGCCAAAATCTACCGCCACCCCAGGGGAGTCCTCTCTTTAAAAGGCAATGACGCAGATACTGGTTTAGCATCTAGTGTTGCCCAATGAATTTTTAAAAAAATGCAATTTTGCTTAGAAAGCAGAACAGGGTTTCACAGGGATTTAGGAATGCACTGAAAGCAGAGGCATAAGAAAGTAAAAGTCGGGCCACGTGGTGAATGCTTGACATGTCTCTGATGCCCTCTGAACACATTGATAACACCTAAACACCCGGCGCTAAGGCCCCTTTAGCGTCCTTGGAAAGGATCCTAACAGGGCTGGGGAGGTGTAGGGGAAACTGAGGCTTGTACGCCAAATAATGGCTCTACACTGTTTTGAGGCAACAAAAATTGCTTCTAAGGAGTGTAGCGCCATTTTCTGGTGCACAAGCCCCATGGAGGTGGCTCCTGTCTCCGTAGAGAGAGGAGCCATGCCCACCACCCCAATGGCCATGCCCAGGGGACAAGTGTCCCCTGGGCATGGCCATTGGGGCCAGGGCCGTTCAGGGGGCCACAACTCAGGGCCCCCGATCGGTGTTGTGTATAAAAAATAAAACATACTCACCCGAACTTACCTGGGATGGGTCCCCCATCCTTAGGTGTCCTCCTGTTGTGGGTGGGAGTGGGTGGGGGTGTCCCTGGGGCCAAGGAAGGGCACCTGTGGGCAATTCTAATGGTCTCCGACCATGGAAATCTGCCTACAGGTCCCCTTACGCCTGCCCAGACCCAGGCGTTAAATAATGGCCCTAAGTAAGCTCAGAGCCATTATTTAAGGCCCCCATTCCTCCGTGCTGGATTTTGGCCCGGGGATAAATATGGCGCAAAGGCCATATCGTCCTTTTCTGGACAGGAATGCCTATCTTGCATCTCATAGATGCAAGGAAGGTTTTCCACTCCAGAAAATGGCGTAAACGTAAACTCCATAACTTTGGCGCTAGACGTGCCTAGTGCCAAAGTATAAATATGGAGTTAGGTTTGCGCTGAATTAGCGTAAAAAAAAATGATGATAATTCAGCGCAAACCGTCTGTCACCCTGCCCTCATGGCCTTCAAGACAACACAGGTGACATGACTGCAATGTGCAGTGTCAAAAAGAAAATAGGCACTTGTGAGTCGCTGGGTTGAACCTTTTAATTCACGCCAGGCAGTGTGGCATGTATGGTGGGTCTCTAATGGGTACTGCACAGGCAATTTTCTGGAGCCAGTCTAGAACTCGTCAAAGGTGGGGAGCTTCTAACACAAAAATTCTGCTTAGGGCAAACTTGGCACAGCATGGTGAAGCATGAATTGCTTCCAGGGCTCTGTTACTAATAATTTCAAAGCGTCTTTTTCTGAGTCATTAGAATTTTCTAATAAACGGGTGGGTGAAGTACGCATGGGCTTTTAGTGCAATTAGAAAAAAAAGTTTAAATAGTTTTCCTCCTTTTATTGTTCCCTCTTTTGCAATAAGCACAACTTTTCGGTGATTTAAATACAGTGACAAGTAATACCAGAAAAGATGCTCAATCTAGTTTGAAAAAAATGGAAGGAGTAACAAGGATAATTGGTTTACTAACAGAGTTCTCCATTAAGGAAGAGATCAAACACTATAATGAGCATGTTAAATAATATATAGACACGGCGATTCGCAAAGGTAAACTTACACGAGAGTTAAGCTACACGTGTCAGTTTACATTTGCATTTCGTAGTAAATTTGCTGCTTTTGATTGCTTGTGTAAATATACTAGAAAATGTGTAGACTGAACTGTTTTTCTCTCTCCCAGTGCTGCCACACTTTAGACTGGGCACAGGCTGCCATGTACACTTTCGATTCCTGGCGGTAGTGTCATTTGCTGGTGGGTGCATCTGAGATGCCAGCGGAATGACATAACTTCTGTTGCCTTTTTTTTCTTTAATTCAACAATTCAAGATAATAGATGCCACTTTGATCAGTTAAAAAATTATACTTTTACAAATGAAAATGCTTTTTGTTGTCCGGTGTGGCCTGGCAGTATAAGGCCCTCCAGAAAAAGATATGTGGAGGTGAAACAAACATATGAGGGAGAGAACACCGAGAGCAAGGGGAGGAGAGGCACGCAAATGAAAGAGAGAAGTGGTTTAGGACGGCAGCTGAGCAGAGCATGGGAGAGAAGCTCAGAAGGGTGGAAACGAACTTGAAAGAACATGGAGCGCTTAACAGAAGAAGCACAGGAGGATGAGAGCTGGAAAATACATTCACTCACATAGAATGCCTAACCAAAACTAAAAAAGTAGGTCCCTAAAAATGAACTATGGAAGCATACAAGTAACTAAATGCAAAGGGTGACAAAAGAGGCTATGCTCCAGGGAAGGGGTGACACAAGATGGACAAGGCAAGCCATCAAATAAGAAGCAAGCAAATGAAAGTAACAATAAAGCTAACCAGTTGTAAGCAATGGTCAGGCTGTAAGCCTACTACAGGTTTTTGGGAAGATCAAATGTGTATCAAGACCTAAAAATGACTCCTAAGTACTGAGGCAACGGAACTGTCCAATGTATTGCCTTAATTACTGCTGGCTAAACATATATGTGGGGCAAAAGAAATAGAACTACAACAGTGAGGAGTGGTGATAGCCAACACAGTACTGCTGGTTACAGAACTTCAGTAAACGATGCATCAAGAACAAGTGTTGTGATGAAAAACAACAAAATTGCGCCATTTGCAGTACCTTGATTTTGTTTGAAAGCCTGGTTATACTCAGAGAGAAAGATACACCTTCTGTTGTGGCGGCTCCAGATCCAAATCAGAGGCTATTACGTCAAAGATAATGCTATTAATTGTTTTCTAATTTGATTAAGGTAGAATCCATAACTAGACCATCCAGCGTACATAAACAGTTCTCTTTACAATGCCCTGCATCTCTAACTTTCACCAACAATAAGCATCCGGAATGTTCTTTGTTTGACAATGTCTGTGGTCAAGTCTGCTCGCTGGTCACACCTTCCCGCCCAAAAGCCAATGAAAGATTTGGAGGCGGAGTTAGAATCTGAAAAGAACATGTCGCAAATGAAATCTCAACAATGCCCAGGAAATAACGCATAAAGAAAAATGGGAAACACTGTGGAAAAAGGCCATAGCACGGAGGAAGGACAATTTCAGTCTACTGTCGGCACCCAAACATGGTATTATTAGTATGTATTCCTTGATTGTCTTACAAGGGCTGTATTGTCATTGCCTTTGGGTCGGGCAATCTCTCGAGATGTCTGTGGTGTGCCATAGATAAGAATCAAAATACTTCAACGTGAAATTAATTGTCAACTCCAGCCCAAATCAGTCTCCTGGTACCATTGTGCTAAGAAGACAGGTAGCCAGCTGCAAAAAGTTCAAAATTAAGACCTGTGCCATTTTCTAAAAGTCCCATGTGCCCCTATCACATACTGTGATTCCAGTAATCAATCAATGGACTCTCCTGAAAATGTTCGCTTCACCAATATAATTGCATAAAGAGTTTTTCAGCTGACAATATCTTAAATGGCCGTGTATTTCGGTTTTGCTGGTCTTATTTCTGTTTACTTTCTCACTGTCCTTATTTAAGTCCAGAATCAAATTTTAATATGCTCTGTAGTAGCGCCGTAATGTCACAAAGCACCATGGTAAATTCTACGTACATCTGTAAATGCAAGATAAGGGAATGCAATAAGGCCTTATACAGCAGTCATCACAGTTTAAAATATGGAAAGTCGGTTTGCAGAGACAATGGTTACGATATGATCAACGAAAATAATTGTTTTGTAAACAAATGTGGACATACTTGATACCACTAATGAGCACTCTTTTTAATCTCAGGGTTTAACAATTCACTGAATATTAGAGTTGTAACTCCAGTCCTTTGATATTTCCACTTCTATCACCGTATTCAACTATTTGAAGCTGCCTTTCAGAGCCATCCCTCAGTGACTTTGGACAGGACTTAAATGCAACACCACTATGCACCAGGGACCAGAGGTCGGATCACAAAACATTTTTCGTTGGTGTTATTTCATGTCCATGGTGCTAAATTAAGGCAGTACTTGCTCCAGTCACCTTTCGCAATGTGTGACAAGAATGTTGGTGCACATTTGCTGTGTGTATTTTTTGTGGTGGTGATGTTTTCATGCTGCTGTTATGGTGCTGCATTATTGCAATATAATTTTGTTATGTCGTACTGCGATTGCTGTTCTGCATTCTGTTCTGTTGTGCCATTTTATGTTTTGTCTTGTTATGTTGCTCCTTATACGTAACTGTGTTCTCTTCTGCTGTTTACATATGTCTACAGATGCAGCTATATTTCCAGCAAACAAACAACACATGCTTAGAAAATTCCAGTGACAGGCTAACTTTTACCATTGTCTTGAGGTGGCAAAATAGCGCTGCTCCAGCTCTTCAACTGCTGAAGACACCAATGTCACAAAAAACGGGTGCAGAAATGGAGTCTAAAATTAGCACTCACTTCATGTCATACGGCTCCAGATCTCTCATACGCAATGCTGGCTAGCTCATACTCAGATTTAAAGTTTGGCGGGTGGACTACTATGTCACAAACATGATGGATGTCCCTTCTGCCATATTACAAGTGCGGTATATCCTACGGCACTTGTGAACCGCAGGGCAGGATATCCGTCACGTTTGTGACAACTGTCACATCCGCCAAACTCCAAAGCAGGCCCCTACTCTACTGCTCTCTGCTCATAAACTGTTCTTCATGTAAAAGGACAGCTGTCTGAAACTGCGTGTAGGGCCAGTGCTAAGTTTTGAAAAGAAATAATAAGTGCAGTCACTAAAGTTTTCTTACATGCCCATCACTGGTACTGCACATACTCCATGGCTGCTGCCAAATGGCTTTCTAATCTTCATTTCACCTCATGCCTCTCTCTTGCGCCACTGTAGACCCATAATTATGCTTTTTTAGCGCCACATTTGTGCTGCTTTTTGACGCAAAAGTGGCGCAAACGTACAAAATACAGTTGTATTTTGTAAGTTTGCGCCGCTTTTGCGTAAAAAAAATACGAAAATGCAGCACTAAAAAACGTATAAATATGGGCCTAAGTTCCTTATCTTGCAAATACATTTTCTGTTTCATGATACAAAATAAGACTTATTCTTCAAATGAAGTGGTGATGCCGACCACCTGCAACCACCAACGGCACAAATTAAACACCTGGCAGCACTGAGCTCCTTGCAGACACTTTACAAAGGAGGCTTCTCCTTTCATGTCAGAAAATTCACTATGCTGCGAATCTTTGCGCGGGTTTATTGTCCACTGGTAGAGGTGGGGTGGGCTACCTTCTCAACCATCTATCCTGCAGATCCATCACACGTAAATAGGTCCAACAAGTATGAATTTAAACACTTCCCAAAACTGTAGTAGGTGTTCAAATAATACCCAGAACACATAAGGTTTGTTCCATATATTTCACTTGAAAAGACGGCCGACCTGGGGCCAAAGTGCGCAGTCTCCAGTCCTCTACTGACCAGGTCAAGGGTGACTGGAGGAACTAAAGTAACTCTCACCTCAGTGGGAACACCAACGATATCACAGCCTGTTTAAGAAATATTATGAACTGACACATACTGGAGGCTCCCCAAGAAATAATGAACTGACAGATACCGAATGCTCTCCATCTATTTTGCAAAGAGAAACACAGAGGCACTACTGTCGATCTAAAATAAATACCTGAACCTGATTCCTAAATAGTGCCAAATAAGGCTCGTATGTTTGAGGATGTAACTCGGAAATTGAACTATTTCATTTGAAGGTTTCAGTTTGAAGGCAGCAACTTTTTTGCTTTACTTGAGCAGAGGCTGACTGTATTTTCTGATTGTGTTTTGTAGCAAATACAGTAGCTGGGTAGGTAATGGGGGAGCCACCAGCAAACGATTTTAATCAGTGGAAATTATAATAAACGTTTTAACCTCGTTACTGAAGTTATTGTTTCATTGATAATCGTGGACCAGTAGGTTTTTCTTAACTTCAGTGATGTCTCTGCTTTTGGAATCATCAGAGTGGATGATCAAGCCATGGCTTTTCTAGTGATGTAACCAGGAGGATAAAGGATGTGTGATGCCATTTCCACTTCCAATGACATTTCATTTAATATGTTAAATGGCTGCATGCTCCAAAACAGAGATGATTTCTGAGAAATTGCTGAACGCCGAACTCCGGTGCTCAGAGCAAGATGCAGCCTTCATTTTGCAGTGCTCATGTTGACAGCACTGAAGCACATGAAGCTAACTCGCTGGAGCAGGCCGGATTCCATCCTTTTCTACGGAGTATATTGTAAAAATATTTTGTCAGTACTTAAAGGTTTTAAGAACATGTCTATAAATAAATGGCAATGGCAGATAAAACGTATATTTAATAAATGTATCACTAAGAAAACAGAGTGGCTGGTGGATTAAAACAGCATCTGACTGATGTGACTGATGAATAAGTAGCAAGAGACTAATTCAAAAAATGTAAAATGGCCAGAAGGTCTTCCAAGTAGATCAGCCGCCCTAATCTCAGCCAATCGAGTAATGCATTATGTAAAGGGTTAATTCAGTGGCATGATGAAAGGAGAGAGAAAATATTTCACAGATTGCTCTCACCTGCCATGGCAGTGGGCAAACAGAAGTGTGCTCGCACAAGTCTTCTTGTGAGCCGTCTCTTTTGATTTGCTGAACTCTCAAAAGTCTAAGATCACTCACGAAGATAGGCAAGTCATAGATCCACCGTGTTTGCCAAATGTGCCTGAAAACAACTCCCAGGATGCGGATTTAGTCACCTCACCACACCGACTTCACTCTTCTGGCACTCAGCCCTGCTGAAGTCAGCCAAATAATTTTTTACCTCTTCCCTGGGACTGCCAGCGTGGCAATTAGTGCCAGTGGCTGGAAGGTTTTGTGGAGCGGGGACTTAATGAGCAGGGCATTATGTTTCCAATGTAAACTGCCTGGGGATATCTCTAGCCAACAGAGCATTTTAGCAATCCCATTATGAAGAAATAACAGAAATTAGCAGCCGTAGGAAAGGAAACATTCTTCAGAACTAATGGGGTAAACCAGCAAATGACACACAATCTGGGACTGACGTTCTCAAGAAAGAGAGGGCCAAACATTCAGCTGATCTTCCTTTTTCTGCTGTTCAATATCTTGTAAGGTCTTGTGCATCATTCATTTTTTGCCACAGAAGTGCAGTTATCCTTCTTGCAGAGGCAGTAACGTCTGTTTGTGGAAGAATCCCTCAATCAGGTCTTACATAAGTGTTCCCCTCAAGTGTTCCCCTGTTAATTTGTGGATGCATTTGAATAATTTCAGACCTTATAGCGAAGGCCTACTTGAGACTTAAGTTATCCTCAAACTTTATCATTGATTCATTACAGCGATTTATCATTTTAAATTAATTTTGCATTTGTTTAACTTGAACTATGTTGAAACATTCTATTGTGGGAAATGGGTACATAATCACGACTGACACCGAATTGTGTGGAAAAGGGCACTTTATTGAAGACAGGTGCCCTTAATATTACAACCTGGACTTTGCCTTACAAAACTAACCGCCTCACTATACATGCCCTTCAGCTACACCATCTCCCACCCCTACCCTGCCCTCCCCCCTCACCACAACAGTATTGCAATCCTGTCCACTTGCTTTTATCGTTGCAATTGCCATTTTAAAACTCCTTTCAAGATTCTATTACTCTGCAACTATAACAACTCTAACTCCCTGCCGAACATTTTAACAACGTGGCTCGACCTTGCGAAGTCCAGTCTCCCCTCTCCTTTCCCACCTGGGCTTCTGCTTTCAAGCCTAAAACTGAGCAAACCGTGCCAACTGGCCCTGCCAACCAGAAAGAGTCCCTTAATGGGTTTTTTCTGCCCCTGTGCCCCATACCCCAGACGTCCTTATCTAAGTCAGCCTAAAGAGGTCCTGCAAAACGTCCTTGATATGCAACAAATAAAGTTCTGTGCCCATGAAAGACAAATGAACACCATCCCCTCCAAAGAAAACGGTATCCTTGAACTTCGGATCAGATTGTTCCAAATATGTAACACTCCGTTCCCTATAAAAACTCCTCATCTCCTTGTTAATCTTCTTTTGTGCCCGTTCAATTGCTCCCGGCTGCCTTGCACCCCTCTACACCATCCGCGGAACAAACGCCGTCCATATTACATGGCAACCAGCCCATTGCTTCTGAATCTCCTTTAAATCTCTATTCATGTGTTTTAAAACCTGCAGCCCTTTTGCTTCAACTAGATCATTCTCGCCAAGGTGAATTAGCAACACATCCGGACATTGACCTCACGCAGCCTACCTACTCAAACATGGCAATAATTCCGGCCACTTCATCCCCCATTTCTGTGCTACTGTAACTCAAATCCTGCTGGTTTAATTCCCTGATTCACTCCATGACTGCCCGATGAGCCTGCAGGAGTGCCCATTTTATAAAGGAATGTCCCACCACCCAAATCGCCATAACCTCACTCGCTGGACCAGCTACCAAACCTGAAAAAGAACAAGCACAAGAAAACTTAAGACAAACGATCAACAGTTTCCTTGATCAATGCTCACATACCTCTTAAAAGCATCGGAGCCCCACCACTCCAACTTCATAATCCGTTCCCTATCCCAACCTATTTTGCCTGCCTCAGTCGCTATGCCTATCCTAAAGTAATGAGTACTGAATTCTGAAGGAATGAGGTCCAAAGAGAAAGCCGCTTTCCTTAGCTCTGACAGTAATTGGGATGCTGTCACTGGCCGATTATCCTTATGTAGAAAGACTAGCTCAGTAGGAGATCCCCTTCTTGTTTGTAGCGCATGGCCCCATTCTACCAGGCATATGCACCCATAATGGTAACATTTCAGCTGTACCATACTTACCAGACCTCTTTGGTCTGTTTTGACTTACTAATCCAAGTGCAAACAGTGTTCCCTTTTACTTGGATGTCCGTCCACCGAATCCCTGATTGTCCCCTACTACCTAATAGCTCAGACAATCTAAAGGCCTGAAGAACATCCATACCATAAGTGTACTAAAGAGCAGCACCTTGCCCCCGTCCAAACACATTTCTGGTAACTTGGGTACAAAAGACACCAGCACTGGTATTGTCACTGGTCTCCTGGCAGTCCCTTGTGACCCTACCTCTCTAGCCCAACCTTCTAGGATTATTTTACGAAGTTGTCCAGCAGAAGGAGTGTAACCCCATAATAACTTGCCCATAAACCCAATTCTGGCTAGCTTGCTCGACATAGTGACCCTGGATTGCCCTCTCTGAATGAACCCTAGACTAAACTGAACTACATCCTCAACTCTCTCCGACTGTTCCTGTCGCTTACAGGTCCCACTCTGTTCAAACTCCCTCCAAGACTGCAAATATGCTTGTCGCATGGATATTGCTAGAGAATTCAGAACCAGCTGAAGCATCCTTTGTCTCCCAGTGTTCATAATTCCGGAGACATCTGCACTTTCCTGATTGCCTCATCCGTGACCAGCCAAAGGAACCTTTCCCACTGTGAACGAGACAAAGCATCCGCAAAGTCAATGTCCACTCCAGGAACATGTCTTGCTCTAAAAACAACATCATACCTTGAACAAAGCAGCAAAAAAGCATGCAACAACTTTGACACCTGAACATCCCTTGCAGATTGACAGTTGACAACATGTACTACTGCCATAATGTCAACACTGAAAATAACTTTTTTGTGTGCCAGCTCTCCTCCCCATAAGGTCACCACTACCAAAAGAGAAAACAATTCCAAAAAGGTTATACTTCTGCCTCCATGCTTCCACGCCTGCGGCCACTCCACTACACACCACCTACCCTGCCAATAAACTCCAAATCTGATGCCACCTGCTGCATCTGAGAAAATCTGTGCATCCCATTCCACATCTTGCCATCGCCTCAATGGTACTCCATTGAAATCCTCCAAAAACTGAAGCCATATCCTTAGGTCTTCTTTCACCCCCGCTGACAAGCGGACATGGAGATGAGGAAAACAGTTACCTGCAAAGGACAACCCCAAACGCCTACAAAAACTCCTTCCAGCTCTGACTACTTTACATGCAAAATTTAAGTGACCCAACAGCACCTGTATCTCTCTAGCTGTCGCTTTTTCTTTATTCAGCATATGATGTAACAATTGAGCCATTGCAATCTTCGTATCCAATGGGAGACGTGCCTCCATGCTCATTGAATCTATCTGAATACCCAGAAAAGACAATGATGTGACAGTTCCTACTGTCTTCCCCGGAGCCAACAGGCACCCACAATTCCCTCATGACCTCCTGAAAAGCCTTCAACATTTCCCTGCATTGGTTCAACTCTGGTTTCCCTACTATGAAAAAGTAATCTAAGTACTGCGTTATTGCTGTATGCCCTGTGCTCTGCTAGAAAATCCATAAAAAAATGTGCTGAAGCATTCAAAAAGTGTGCACAATATGGAACAACCCATCGGCAGTGCTTTATCTACATACCAATACCCTTCAAACTGGATTTCCAAAAGTTCAAAGTCATCAGGGTGTACCTGCAACAGCCGAAAAGCTGACTTGATGTCACTCTTAGCCAACAAAGCCCCCTGTCCGACCAGCTCCACTAACTCAAATGCCACATCCACTGAGGCATATGACACAGATACTTGTTCTTCTTCAGGAATTAAGTCATTAAACAAAGCTCCCTCTAGCCATGACAAATGTTGAATCAACCAAAAATATTCTTCCTCTTTTTTGGGGACAACTCCAATGTAAGAAATCATGAGGTTCTGCATCGGCCAATAAAGAAAAATGCCTGCCATGCGACCTTCCAAAATCTCTTTCTCTAACTTCTCCCGCACTACCTGGTTGTGTGATGCCACTGATTTAAGATCCTCTGCCCACCTACGCCCCCTGTGACCTGTATAACCAAGTCTGAAACCCCATGTGAAACCCTCACTTGGTACATTAGCATCCTCCTGTCTGTGATATTGCTGTAACCAGAATTTTAGCTTCTCCAAGTTAACTGGACTAGGAGCTCTTACGGACAGAGCCATGTGTGCCTCTTCCTCCTCTTGCTGTGTTCGTATGGAACTGTTGTGACCCCCCCACTTCCTTGAGACGATTGCCACTGTCCTCCTGATCCCCCAGATGCTTGTCCCTTCCAACAATTGACCAAAGCGTCATTTAGTTTCAAAGAAAGGGAGCACACTGCCTACACTCCAGCAACAAAGTATGACCCCAAAGCATCATGGTAAATGCAGTTGAATTCGTAGTCCATTCAAAAAGTAATAAATTATTTCACCTCCGTATGTGCAGCAAGTGCTGTCTATCCTTGTACATGTGTTTCTGGGTTTAGCCCGTCATCAGCAGGGAGCAGCATGGTATAGGGGCTTGCTTGAAATGCCACCAAATATCTTTTCGGGTTAAAGTACCACTCAGAAACACGTGTACAGGGATAAACAGCACTTGCTGCACCTACGGAGGTGAAAGACAGAATTCAACTGCATTTACCATGATGCTTTGGGGTCATACTTTGTTGCTTGAGTGTAGGCAGTGTGCTCCCTATCTTTGAAAATGTCTTATTGAAGGCTCCCTTGAGCCATGGCTGACGAGTCTTGGGAGGCACCGGTGCGCCATGAGTGGTACTTAAACCTGAGAAGTCATTTGGCGGCATTTCAAGCAAGCCCCTATACCATGCTGCTCCCTGCTGACTTCAATTACCCAGTTCTTTATATGTACAAAATGTTCAGCTTCTCATTCATAAGAGAAAAATGTATATTTTACTTGTTAGTTATAGTTAGGACCACATGTTTATAGGAAAAGCATTTTTTGGTCTGCTTATAACTTTGACGCTGTTTGACAAATCTGCACAAAAGTTTCATAAAAATTCTCATCCCCGCAACTTCTTCTTGGAAAGTTTATGGGTGATCTGTCAAGTGGGGGCAAGGAAAAAGAGGGGTCCAAGAACATATTTTCCTATTCATTTTTCTGTAGCAAAATTGAACCGTAATCTCACAAAAATTGCTGAACAGAATTAAACTAGGTTTGGCAGAAAGCTAGATCTTGGTACAGAAAGCATGCTTTTTGTGATTTGGAATAAATCCATTCTGTAGTTTTTTAGAAATTTGAAGCTCAAAAAATGTTTTATATTTCATGCCGAGTAGGATCCATGGAGTAGACAAATCGTAAGATAAGATTTGATTCACTGCCACCACATCAACATAGAGGTGGTGGCAGCGATTTTAGGACTCAGGGACTGGGTCTCCTATCCTCAAAATAAGTTGAAAAAAGGTATAAGAGGACAGGGTAGGGATATCCTGCACCCCTAGGCCAGATGTGTGGGGGGGGTCCCTTATTGGGCAAAAATAATTTTTTACACTTTTACTGGGATTTCATGGAGGATCCGCTGTAATATCTTAAAAAAGCTACTGTTCAAAGAAAAATCTTGGGGTGGGCACAGTGAGGGAGGGGGCAATTTGTTAAGGAAGGGGACTTATGGAACCCCTACCCAAGCCTCTATAACGCCCCTGCGACCCCATTCCTGGGGCCGTTTTTTACAATTAGGGAAGGGGGAGCGTGATCCCCTCCCTGAGCCTCTTCAGTTAGCCCAACACTCAGGACCATTTTTGTAATGAGGGAAAGGGGTGCACCATCTCCCTTCCCAAGCCTTTAGGAGGCCCTTGGAACCCCATCCCCTGGAACTCAATTCAAACAGTGTCCTAGGGATTTCTTTCCCTGGGACACTGCAGTTTTCTAATTAGGAAGTACAGCAATACCCTGTACGCAATCTCCTGGGCAGAAAACACAACTTTGCTCCCACATACCAACAGCAGTAAAAAATGCTGTCCCACCTGAGCGGGAGCAAGGTTAGTGACCCAGCTTCCACTGGCACTGCTCTGGGTACTAGCTAGGTTGCTGGCAGAGGCCACTGGGCAGTGAGGCCTCCATACTGTTCCCAACAAAGGCTGGATTGTGGGTGCCCTGGGTGGGCACCAGGGCACCCACCCAAAAATGTAAAAGTGACTGGCTCCCACCACAGTGGTGGATGGGGAGCAAGCTGGTGCTGTGGGGGCCCTGGGGCTCCCTACCGTTGCCCCCAACGTTTGCACTAGGTGTGGGCAGAACCTGTAGAGTATTGCTCTGTGGAATTTTGCTGAATAACATTGAAACTCGGCGAGATTCCACAAAGTTCCACCAACTAGCAGAAAATATGCACGTTGTGATGCAATATAGAGCAGGTGATGCAAGCAGCGCTGAAAAATCACTGTGAATGGCACCTTGCGGTGCCCCAAAGCGTGCTGCCATTCAAAATGATTTTGCTGCTGCTCAAGTAGAAAATCTATGCGAGCGGTTGCAAAACTACTTGATAAAATCATCCACCATGTGGCAATTGGTAGAATTTAGTCTGGAGTCTGTGTTACAACAGTAACGCAGAGTTGCAAAATTCTGCTTGCCCCAGGTTTTATAGATGTGGGTGCCACAGATGGGCATGGGGGCAGCCACTGGAAGAAAATTAAACAAAATATGGCTGACTCTCGCCACGGTGATGGCTGGGAAGCTGGGAAGCCAGCTCGGGCTATAGGGGCTCTGGGGCTTCTTCTGCAGCCCCCAACATTATAAAAAGGTGTGAGTGCCCCAGGTGGGCACGAGGGCACCCCCAAAAAATAATAATAATATAAAAAAGTAATAATTAATGAGCGACAGGGAAGGAGCGCCTCATAAATCCCCCAAGCATTTTTGTAATGTGGGGGGCTGAAGTGACATTAAATCCATTCCTGGGTCGTAACATCCTTGACCCCAGGAGAGCTTACCCTATGTTTTTTAGAGCACTCCGAGTATAAGATTTGTATCCTTCACTTGGAGTGCGGGGCTTCCTGGTGGTGGGCTCTATGGCTGTGCTTTATGGCCTGAAAATGGTAAAAAAGACTCAAAGACATATTGAGATTTTTTATAATATGACTTTATTAGAAAAGTTATGACAATCACTTTTATTAAACATTGCAATGTGTTAAAATTATACAGTGTACGCTTGTTACTGGTTACTGGTGAATTTATGAAAAAGATAATAGGTTTGCATTACATATGTTAATATGCTAACCCCTTCATAAAACCAATTGGTCCACTTTTAATATTTTGGGTGTTTTGATGCTTTGACATAGTCAGTAGGTCTGCCTTCCTTACAATAACACTCTTTATATTGTTACATGACATAGTCAGCCGGGAAACGTCCTTGCCATGCACTTCTAATTACCTCCCGGATTTCAACAATCACATCATTGATAACGTAACTGCAACATCTGAAATTATATCAATGATAACAACATTGTGCATGGTGGGGTAGTGAGTAATAGTTGCTTTAGGGCATGAGTTATAGTTACTTCAGGTAACTATCAACGGGGTGAAGTTCACTGTTTTTGTTATTTTAAAATTATATGTTTTAATAGGTTAACTGATATTTTCAACTAACTATGATGTCCCTTTAAGGTTTTGTTTTTTCAGACTACATATATCTATATATGCATATATATATAGATATATATATATATATATATATTTATAGATATATGCAAAAAACAAGAGAAAACTCAGGGAAGTTCCCAAATTTAGGTGGAGAGCAGCTCCACTAGGGAGAATCCTGCAACACCAGCTACACTCTAGATTTGCTCAGTGCCAGGTAGCCCGTAAGGGTTTTTTTCTTTTAAATAATTGAAAAATAAATAAATAAGGAGTGACCACAGGGAAGCCCTTGTGGGCTCCTTCGCGGCCTGAGATAGCCCATTAAGGGCTAGAAAAAAATAAAAAATAAAAAACTTTGGGGGTTCGAGTCCAGCTTGACTCATTTCAATTTAAAAAAATATATATATTATATTTAAAAATGAAAACAAATAAATTTTTATTTTAAATTGTAGACAAATAACTGATTCTAAGTATATCAGACATCAAAGCCAAACAACTCTATCTCCCTTTCTTTCACTGTCTCTTTCAATCAATTTTCTCACTCACACACCCACTCAGACACTTACACACCCACTCACGGACCCACTCAGACACTCATGCACCCTTTCACAGACACACTCAGACACTCACGCATCCACTCATAGAGCCACTCAGTCCCTCATGCACTCACTAACAGTCCCAGTCAGACCCTCACACACCCACTCAGACACACTCAGTTACACACCCACTCACACACCCACTCAGACTGTCATACACCCACTCACATACCCACTAACACCATGATCCACCCACTCACAGACCTGCACACATACTGACACATCCACTTAAACACTGACGTATGAACCCTCACACCCAGACAGACACTGAAAGCCACTCTTATCCCCAGATACAGCCTCTGACACCTGTCCTCAGACCCAGAGACTCCACAGCAGGCACGAGTTATAGTTACCTTAGGGCACGAGTTTTAGTTACTTGAAAGAACTCTAACTATAACTGCTGAATTTCTATGGTTTTGTACGATAAATTCAGAACCTAACTATAACATCCGTGTAACCCTTTTTTTTTCAGTAAATATATATACATATTCAAAATGAACTGATGTGTTCTATCTGAGAACAACACAGTTTTAGTACACATGAAAGGTATCCAAAACTTTTATTCTCTTTCCAAACAGGAATGATTTTTCTTATCAGGATGGAGCAGACAACAACAAAAAAAACAGCCACAGCTAACATGTGTTTCGCATCCGCCTCTTCAGGGCTGTCAGATGAGAGAGAAATAAACCTAAGAAAACATGGAATACATGGAAGTTCATAAATATACATTACATGAAATATATTGTGTGCTACAATACTAAACTCTCCTATACAATAGTATGTAAAGACCTCAGGCATGAACATTTAATAAAAACAAGGGAGAGGAAAAAGAAGAAGAATGAAAAAGTAAAACCTCCAAAATAAATGAAAATCGAACTCATAAGTAATCAAAATACCTGTCATCAAAGTGGCATTACAAGCAGTTTAAGACATATTTTGAATATTTCATGAAACATATGTATGAGTTGCTGTTATATGATCTTTTGATGCATAAGTATTAATGATATCATCTGATATGGTCTGAAATTCACAATAAAACTATTACACTACGATTTTGAAGGACATGTGGGTCCCTCCATACCCATAATCAAAAATTAGATTGCTATAACTAATAAAATAAAGAAAGTTACAATATGGAGAAAACAGCCCCCTTCTGGAACCTGACCTGTAATTGATAGATAACCATTCAATGAATGAAAATAACACCTATAGCTCAAAAAAGTCACTTGTAGGTAGCCACAGGACCAATTACAAAGAACCAAAAATTTTGACTCTTCTCTATAGGTGAACTATAGAACCGTCTTGTCACATAAGACAACGGAAAACAAATAGTAGTACTGACTTCAACTAAAATTGCAAATAATATAATGCAATTGTAATGAGCCACGCCCGTTTAAATATTTATCAGCTGTTTTATCAGAAAGGATTCCCAAGGAGCTAAGTATAAATACCTGCCAAGTATCCATTACTTGTCATTGGAACTGTCATATTTAACTATGGCTGCCCAAGCCCCTGCATACCTAGTGTAGTACTAAAATCTATAGTTCACTGATATGCAACTAGAAAAGCCTTTGGATTTCAAAATGACTTGTATTGATAATATTTAACATTCGAATCACCCACTGTATTAAAACTTACCAAATAACTTAACAGGCTGGTTTGTCCAGACAATATGCAGTACATGTGCCTTGAGCCTATACATTAAATGCTACTTATAGGTCTGCAGCACTGATTGTGCCACCCACTTAAGTAGCCATTTTACCGTGTCTCAGGGCTGACATTGCAGAGCCTGTATGTGTAGTGTTACACTGCCAAGTTGACCTGGCAAAGTAATCCTTTTGCCAGGCTCAAACCTTCCCTTTTTATACATATCAGTTATTCCAAAGGAAGCCTCTTGGCAACCCAGATGGCAGCGTACAATGTATTTAAAAGGCAGGACATGTACTTTTAAGTTTTACATGTCCTGGTAGTGAAAAACTCCCAAAGTTGTTTTTCACTATAGAAAGGACTATCTCTCCCATAAGATAACATTGAGATTACCTTATTACATCTTGTAAATTTATTTCACAATCTGTTCGAGATACATTTTTCAAGTTTGATGTTTCTGGAATCACAATTAAAATATGGTAAAGTTGGATTTTAAATTGCAATTCTGAAATGCCACTTTTAGAAAGTTGACATTTTCCTATTTAACCATTTGCTGCCAGTCCCTGTTTCTGATCACTTGTGTGGGGTGGGTGACAGCTGGGCTTTCTGTATTCCCTCTAGACAGCCACAAACAATGGGAACTTAGGTGTGACTTGATGGGCCACCCTGGGAGGATGGGAGGGAGGAACTGGCCATAACCTCCCTCATACCTGAATAGGCTGTTTCCTGTCCTCACACAAAACGCTGCATAACATCTTGTAGTGCGCCTGCAGCCAGTGCAGGGAGGGCAGGAACTCTGTTCACTTCAATTGCCTGTCTTTGAAGTCTCCCCCACCTTAAAGGCCAAACTGGGTATAAGTACTGGACCTCTGACACCACCAACTCAGTACACTTCTGGGTCAGTGACTACTCTCCCAGGAATAAGAACTACTGTGCTGCTGAAGGATAGCCACTCTGCTGGACCGGTGCTTTGCTGGACTCCCGCCGTGCTGTGCTGCTCTGCTGCCTGCTGCTCCCCTCCCTGGGTGAAAAGGACCAGGCCTGCATCACTTGAACCCAGAGTGACTCCAAAGGCCAAAGGTCTCCTGATCTGAAGTCTCAGGGACATAAATGACTTCCAACCAACCTACCTCTGCACCAGGACTCTGCTATCTAGTAGGCTGCCCTGCCAAGTGGTGCCGCCTCAGTCCTGGACCCTTGGATGTGAGGTCCAAGGTGCTTGTTCAAGCAGAACCAACACATCCCCTGTAAAGCAGACGCATCGCTGCACCTGCGTAGATTGTAGCCGGTGTATTGCTTCTGATCTGGTACGATCAGATATCCTTGATTGGCACTTCTTGCTTTTATGCACTAATTTATAGTTTAATCTTGAAAAATTCATAAATCATGTTTTACTCATTGGATTTTTGTTGTTTTGGCCTTGTTTTCTTTATTCAATTACCTTCTATATTTCTAACCAGGTGTGGAATCTTTTTGTGTGGTGTTTTCACTGTTTTGCTGTTTGAAGTGTTATGCAAATACTTCACACACTCCCTCTTCAGTTAAGCCTAACTGCTCTGTACCAATTGAGTGTGTTTATAACTTACCCTGACTAGGAGTGTGGTTCCCACTTCATCAGGGTGAATACATCTGTTGACCAGAAACCCAATTCCTAACAATTTATACCAAATCACAAAAAGCACAATCTGTGGACCACGATGTAGCTTCCTGCCAAATTTGATGCCATTCTGTCCATCAGGTTTTTCTGTAACTCTGCCTAGAAAGTCCATGAAAAAAAATGGGTATTTGGCGTTTTGGGTCCCCCCTTTTTTATCAATCCTTGTTTGATGGATCACCCCAAAACTTTCCGTGCACAAACTAGTCAAAAAGTAGCACCTTTTTTTAAAGTTTCGTGGAGATTTGTCAAAAAAGAGCCAAAGTTATTAGCAACATAAAAAACACTTTTCTTATGGAACAACTAACTTAACTATATCTACCCAGTGGCTGGTGACTGCCACTGGGTAACATATATCTATATATCTATAGCTTTACATCTATATGTATAGATAGATAGATAGATAGATAGATAGATAGATAGATAGATAGATAGATAGATAGATCATAAAACAAAACAGGTATGCCAAGGAAAAAAATGACCAGGGCACACTTTGGCCTAGTGAAACCATGTGAACCATAGAGTAACCCTACATATCACAGACTAAGCTAATCACCAACAATCCAACTGGGATGGAACGTGGCTCATGAAGTCAATAAGCATATATTGGATAGATCAGTGAAGAGGTGAAAGGTGAATTCATCTTATCAATAGTTCAGAAATTACAGGAATTCATATATTGTAAGGTGTGATGATGCACATCGATTGTACCCTAGAAACAATCAATAAATTATGTAACTGCTTTATTTCAGAAACAGAGACTGTTGAGACGGAAAAGTCCTCTACATTGTAAGTGCAGTGCACCCCTGCCCTGGGTGCACAAATGCACTGAATGGCTAGATTCCTAATGCTGATTTTTGTTGTCAAAGGCAAACACAGATCATGTGTGTGCACCTTGACATAGGCCTGTTTCACAGATTGCAGTGTTTTTGAACCAGGTGGGGTGTCTAAAGCGCCTCCCTCAAAGTGGTGGAAGGCTACTGACATCACCAAGAGTTAAGTAGCACGAGTACAGTGGTGACAGCATACTATGTAGTGATCATAGGTCTTTTTTAGCTTCTGTAACTGGAAGGCTCACTCACTTTTAAAGTTCCGCTGCTGTGGGCTTGGCTCACTCTTGGCCTACATAAGATTCCTGTGAAGAGCTGCGCAGCAGAGAAGTGGTGTATCTGTGCTGGGTAAATATGTCTCTGAGAAGGGTACAATACAAGGATAGTGCAGTACTGAGCAGTATGTCCATAGTGTATGCATAAGCTAGATGTACATGTGACTATGAAAACTACAGTACCTAGGGATTTAGTGCTGTGCACAGCGTGCATGTTAAATGCTTATGTTGGATGTATGTGTGCCTGTGAGTGGTACAGTACCTGAAGGATGCAGGACTGTGCAGTATGTATGCTGTATATATGCACTTAGTGTATCTGTGCCTGTGGGAGGTACAATACATCAAGGGCCCTGGGTTCCATTTTGAGAGACAGAGCCCGGCATAGTGAAACATGGAGATGAGGCAGATAATTCCACCAGACAGATTTGTGTATTGCTGTATTCCAGCAAGATGGGTGGGATACACACCGGGGAGGGGAGAGGCAATGTCTTACCTTATCAATGAAGGAGTTCAAAATGAGGAACAGACCACAACAGAAAATACCTGAATCAATCAGAAATTAGAATGCGTGCCATATTAGAGTGGCCATAGAGGCTAGCAGAAACTAGATGTAGGTAGAGCAGTACACAAAAGGACTGTAAGAAGGTAGGGGCACAACCACCATCATATGTCCACTTATCAACTTTAAACATCACACACCAACCGATGTACATTCACACAAACAACATATTACTTCTGAAGTAATTTCCAAGGAACCACAGTATTAGTACCATGAAAGTCACTCTACAATTAATATTTAGGACCCAATATTTATGTGAGACATTATTTTGAACTTTGATGTTCTGACACATAAACACTTTAAAGTGCTAATGAATACAAGCCCATTCGCTCATTGAAACAGAGACATACACAATTGTGTTATGTATATGTTAATGTAATGAAGCCAGAGCTACTGGCTTTGACAAATCTTGTTTCAAATGTGTGACATTTGTGAAAGTGCAACATGTCCCTTTGTAATTTTGCACACCTCACTTGATGCTCAAACATGCAGTGCAACTTCATATGCACATGTGTTACCTAATAATCTGCTCATGTCCAGCGCAGCCTCAAATGTGTAGGTATAGCCTCATATGTGCAAGATTACCCTCATAAACTCAAGTGTAGTCTCATATGACCACTGCTGTCCCATGTATTTAGGTACAGTTTCATATGACCCTCCTAGCCTCACATGTGTATTTATACCCTCATTTTTTAAGTATAGCCTTGTAAACAGTAGCAAGGGTGTCATGGGCCCACGTGCAAATAAGGCAAGTGGCCACCATGACTGCCCGTGGACTAGTAAAATAAAACAATAGACAAAGTTCAGTGTGCCCCTAGTTAGGCACGATGTTAAGTCAAATGCCCCGCACTGTGGTTAATCCTCATATTCCTAAAAAAAAGTTCTACAGTCTTGGAGGTCTTCTGGGTTTAGTGCATCTGTATTTATAAGCAGTGCAAAGCCTGTGGGCCTAGATATTTTGGAGCTCTAAAATACTCTAAACATGGTTCAGCTTTTTGCTACGGGATGTGTTTAGTACAAAATGTAGCATGTTGATGTGTGTTTATGTGTATGTGAAATGTGACAAAGCCTGTGCACTGGTTGAACCTGCACACTGTGAGTACCACGTAGTTACATGGCTGGCAGTTCTAGGCACAGGTGTCATTAATTAACAAGGCACTCATAATCTAGTCCTTAGACCTTCATTCTGAGTAGGCCGTAACCACTGGTTCTGTCGATGATAGGATTTACGTACCGAATCAGGAATTACAAGAGGTAAGGGAATAGCACAATTCATTTTGACCAACGGAAAGGAGCTTACATTTCCTGGTAGGAACAAGGAGAAAATGGGGAATAATTGCAGGAACAGCTACAGTCACAATAGCTCCCAAGGTAAACCCCCATTTCTAGGGGGTTCACTTGGAATTCCATGGAATTCCTGAATCCTGAAATCACTGATAGCCAGAGTAGCAGGAACACCCATTCAGTGTTCCCTGGTCAGATGTAATGCAGGCTTTCGGCTATTTAGGTCAAGCCTAGGCAGCGCATGTGCTGTCTCTGCGAGACATGCTGTGTTCAGTATATGGGCTTTAACCACGCCCACTCTTGCCATTCATTCTTTGTTGTGCTTGTCTGAAAGGCTTCACTTTTATTGATTCTAATTGTATTGCATTATGCTAAGTTCCTCACCAGGGAGCTTTCACTAAGAGGACATTTTTGTTGGCCATCACACTACATCCCCTTCCTCCTGTTACAGCATGTGATGGCCTCTCCTCCCTCCACACTGTAACAAGAGGAAGTGTGACGTAGAGTGATGGCCAACATAAACACAACAACCACTGTTCCTCTCTCAAAGTCAGGTTCCAAAAGCCAACAGACATAAAACATTACATAAAAGGCTGTTTTACCCGATCAGCATGATATAGGCCCAACATTTGGGATAGAAATTATTGCCCCTTCCATGAAGCCGAGTTTGGGAACCGTGAGATTAGCTCTGCTCTCCAACAGATTAGGGCAACGGCAGCAGCAGCAAGCGTCTCATTCCAGTGTAGAAAATGTATTTTTCCTCTGCAAGCCCGGACCTCATTTTGTTGGTGGGTGAGATCACACTGCAGATTTCTGGTGTGCTACAAAACTCAGTCCTACCAGCCAGCAGCACTGGTGCAGGCCATTAAGAGACTGTCATACACACAATGCACTGCTATGTGACCTTAAAGTAACCAGTATCGCAGCTATACAGGAAGATGATGTTTTTGCAAGAGAAAGCAAAAACAAGCATTGGCATAGCCAATAGGTCTTGCCTTTGGGAACTTACAAGGGTTCAACCATGTGCCCATGTGCTGCAGTGTTAAACACTTATAAGGTCCCAAAGACGAGACCTATTAGCTTTGTCAATGCTTGTTTTAGTGTAGTAAGTGTGATGCATGTTACACAGTATGCAGCCTTTGACTGAAGTCAAACCTAGAAGGTATGTGTTATCACCAAATTTGCCTCCAGCCTGAGATGAAGATTGTGTTTAGGACATGCATGTGACCTGATTGGGTTGGCACACTAGAGGCCTAAGTGAGAGTAAAGTAACATAGAAGTTGACATTTTAAGTTGTAGTCAAGCTCTCACTGAGAATAGGAACACTGAATGTGGATTAGATCAGGCACATGATTAGTTTCAGCACAACTGATCACATATTAAGTTTTCATTGTGACCAGGTATTTCCACTTTCCATTATGTCCCAGTGAGCAAATAGTCTTGTTTCGATTTTTCAGGTGTAAGTACTGAGATCTGTTTCAATTATTTCCCACTATGAACATTTTCCTTCTGTATTATTTATGACCCGAAGAGCACGATATCTACTTTCCAGCGTTCATCAAACTTGGCATGTAGATTGTCCTGGCTATCATTTGATACCTTTTACTAGTTGCTGAGTTCCGTTTAATGGAAGTCCATGGTGCAAGTTTGCATTTTACATATAAGTTTTACAAATAGCCGGAATCTCAATGGGCAGCCCTTTGCCTAATACCTTTTTTCATAATGTCCCAATGAGGATAACGTCCTTTTTTCATTACGTATTAATTGCCATATTTTTCCAGGTAATTCTACACCCCAATAACTACTTTTCCTTCTGTAGTAAGCCTATGGCCTAGTTTCTGTTATTGCAGGAAGCACATTGCCCAATTTCAATTATGGCTCTTTATGGACAATATATTGATATAATAATTTGTGTACTGTTTGAACAAATGAAGGGAAAGAAATGGTCACATCCAGGAATTATTGGCCTAATTTATGAGCATAATGTTTTGTATTTGAATTCTGCATGTGTACGGTCACCATATGAATGGATTCTCCTAAGCCAACATATGTGATTTTAAAAAACTGAACTGGCATCTGTTCATTATTGTCATATGTTAAACGTGAGATCTACTAACAATTACAAGCCACAGAACTATGGCCCATATTTATGAAAAAGTGGTGCATCAGAGCTGATGTGCCACTTTTTCTGCACCCCTTACTAGCACCTAACAACACCATGGTTGCATCATATTTATAATACAGTGCACCATGGCGGTTGTTACCACAATAGCGTCAAACTTTTTGATACTATAGTGGAGCTTTGCTACACTAGCATCAAACATTTTGAGGCTAGTGTAGCAGATTGCAAGGAGGCCCATAGGTTTCTATGGGTGCATCATTTTAGTGCCTGCTCTGAGCAGGCATTAAAAATGACACCAAAAATGGAGAAGTGAAATCTCACTGCCCATTTTTCAGGCCTCTTAGCACTGGAGCGCCCCCCGCCCCGCATACATTATGTCTGACGCTAAGGCTCGAATAAGGCATCTTAAATATGCCCCTGTGTTTTCATCTGAATTACACAATGGCATTGGAAAAAAGTATTGCATATTGAACTAGAGTATAGTGTAACATGTATCTCTGTATTATTAACATGGTTTATTTTCCAATCACTGCCTTTTTGCCTTTAATTGTGTACTGCAATGTAGATGTTCCTAGTAATTCATGCAGGAACGTTTTAATTTTATTAAAGACATGGAGGAATGTTATCAACTACATTTACCATGTTATTGTGTCTTATTTCCATTAAACATTTGTCAAATGTTAGAGCGCTGGATATTACCTCAACAGTTTACTTCTACAGGTGCACTTTTTACAGTTCGCAAACATATGGAATCAAACTTAACTTCTGTATTTTATCCGTATTTTCCTGACCAGCCTAAACTTTGTGTTGCACAATGTTTGAAAATATATTAACAACACACAGTCAATCTCAGAACCTCCACTGACTCCCAACTACTTATCCCCTTCAGGAACCCTCACAAACCAGTTTCTTCCCCTATGCTTGCTCGCTGGGTTAAGTGGGCCTGTCCCTTGGGGGTATTGATACTTCCATTTTTGGTACCCACTCTGCCAGAGGAGGCATGGCTTCCAAAGTCTTTTAGGCAGGCTCCCATCTGGAGGATATTCTGAGATCCGCTGATTAGTCTAATGTTTTCCGCACTTTCTATTTTAAACCGGTTCATACTGCATCTTCTGTAGTGATCAATATAGCCTTAGAACCCGCCGAAGGCGAGGGCATTTAACAAGGGAGAGGGACTTTAATAGCCCGTAGAGCCCGCTACGGCGGGTTTTAAGGCTATTAGAACATTCTGCCACTCAGGGCAGAATGTTCTATTAAAAAAAAAAAAATTCACGGAGCCCGAGGGGATTAAAATCTCCTCGGGCTCCGTGAGGCTTTGTTCACAGTTGCTGCTGTGAACAAAGCGAACATTGGAATGTTGGCGCTGCGGGCTTTTACCGGCCAGTAAAAGCCCGCAGCACTCCATTGTTTTCAATGGAGCCCCCAGCATTCCAATGTTCTAATATGCTTTAAAGAAGCATAATAGGAGCCTTAAGTCTTGCAATAAAATGACGATTTTCATATTAATTTATGAAGGAAAGACTTAACTGTATTAAAGACATGGAGGCGAGTATTATCCCACCTCAGAACAACCTTAACTTGTTGTCTGTTTCCTACCCTAACAGTGGGTCAGGCTCAACCACCTTCTTATATCTAAAGATCCTTCAACTCATCATGGATCTACAAGGCTTTCTCCTTCAGCTCTTCTCTCGTCTGGACATCAGGAGTCTCCTTCCTATTCATTTGTCCTGTTGAGACATACTTTATAGACTTTTTCCAAGATGCTTTCACATTTTTGCTAGTGTTTACTATTGTGATTTCGAATTTACCTTTGTTCAATGTTTATCTGTAACCTCTTACACAAAAAGGGGTGTTTGCAGTCAAACCAGGTATAATACATGTTGCTGTGATACTCTTGGTCATTGTTGGTCCTATATTTTTCATCCCATTGGCCCCTTGTTACATAGCCTGATGGGATTTGTAATCTCGTTATTAATATATTGACTGCAATTAGTGAATGAAAGCACAATTAGAAAGCATATTAGGAGCCTCCAGTGTTGCAATAAAATGTAAGTTACTGATTCTCGTGCTGCAGGTCTCTCGATGCACTCAAGGAGAGCGAGCTTATGTAGTCATGGAGTGTCAAGTTCAGGGGAAAGACTGCATAGACTGCCTTGGTTGTTCTAATTTGCACATTGGTCTATGTAGCACCATATTACGTACTGTAACAGAGATGTCATTTGCTCTCCTTTCCATAACAGTTGCTGCTGTTCTTGGGCAGGAAAAATCAATGTATTTATTTGTGCTGAGTAGACAAGATTCTAATATTGATGGTTGCCACTCTACTGGAATAAATGGAGCAAAAAAGTACAACATTACAACATTGTGCTAAACAGCAGGTGGGTGCACAATAACACTCAAACTGAGTAGTTGTTGTAATCCTTCCCTTTTCTTCATTCTTAGGGCTACAAAAAGAATGCCGAGTGTGTTGATTAAAACAGACATTGTGAAGTGTATGTACAAGAGGGAGGGTGTACTGTATACTATGCAATTCAGCTTCTGTATGGATGCACCCTTCAGTGTCACATTTAACAATAAAGTGTTTCTTTCTTTGGCTAAATTAGTGCACTATGTTCAATTAATATAGATATCTTGTTAAATCAGATTCAAATGATAATGAAAGTCTAGAAAACAGTATGATGTCAAGAAAAAGGATAGACAGGACACTTTGGGGCCTAGTCAAACGTGCATTTTGTAGTATGTTTTATACTGAAGTACTACAAAAGACTATTCACACACCTGCAAGTGTAAATCTCCACCTTCACCTCCTCCTAGCTCAGGGGTCTTCCAACTGGGGGGGGGGTTCCCCTAGCGGGGCCTCGGGTGATCCCAGGGGGGCTCCAGACTCTGGCTAAAAGAAAGATTATTTAGATAATAGTGCTTTGTTTTAAGCAGAAAAATGTTTATTACATTTGTAAAAAGGTAACAGATCTGAACTGCAAAGTTTAAATAAGTCTATACTTATTTCAACATTGGCAACTTAATAGAATAGTTATGAAAGATTCTGAACGGGGGCCCAATTATTTATTTTTTCACACTGGGGGTGTGTGGCATTAACAAGTTTGGAAACCACTGCCCTAGCTTTTGTATAGATGGTTTCTCACACATGTAGGTTTACTGCTTAGTAGTAAAGGTGGGAGAAACTGGGGGATTGGCTCAAAAAGGGGCTTACTGCTAAATAGGAATGCTTTAGTGAGGAGTAAGTAGGGGATTATGGAGATTTTCGGGAGGGGTTTAGAATGGGACATGCACCTACCCACAAAAGATTAACCCCATTGCTATTCAAAACTGAATTTCTGAAGTTATCACAGTGGCAAAAAGGGATCCCAAACTGTAGTCAATTACTCTAGCTCAGAGCTGGAGTAAGACCAGCACCACACATGGCCAACCACTGGTACTCCAACACCCTCCAATAGAAAATAATAGAGATAGGCACTTAAAATAAAAGCTAATAGGAAATAATGTTAGACTAAATTACGTTATTTTAAATAGTTAAAATTAGAAATGAATATAATTTAATGTTTAATGTTTAACAATATCTCAAAATAAAACAGCTATTATTTAAATAAATATGAGCTATTTAACAACCTTTTATGAATTTATAAATAACATAACAATCATTTGCATTAAAATATAACTAAAATGACTTTCAGTCAGTTCTTTTAATCACTTTTAATATTTATTGATGCATAAAATTTAAACATTATTTAATGTAGTATATTTACATTAATTAAAGATTCATTTCAAAATTAGGTTAATAGTTCTGTACAATTATTATTTGTTCTACATTTAAAATAAATACATTAATTTGATTTACATTAATGTTTAATATAAAAATATTTGTATTAATTTTATTTGTGTTAAAATAACCTTTTTACTTTTACCTATACTTTACTATAAGGAGGCTCAACAGTTGGGGTGGAGAGCTCCCTATTGTACAGTACAGAGAACATTTTTAAAAATGGATACATTTTATTGAAAAAAAATGTTATATAACATTTTAATTTAATTGTATACATTTATTCGAAATGTAGAACAAAATAAATAATGCTACGGCACTAATAACTTACTTTGGATTAAATCTTTAATTAATTTCAATACATTAAATCAAAGAGGGTTATTTCACTTTTTAACCTCGTGCTATTTACTGATCAATTTATCATCCTGTCTCCTATGGAGTGCAATGCACAAGGTATCATTCATGTCACAAAAGTGGTCTGAACCATCACTCATTAAGTTTATCTCATAGATGACTTTTATGCAAACAGTAGTTCATTAGGGTTGAGCGCACGCAAGCGCTCTGGCTGCTGTTGTAAACTTTCTGTAGACTTTTAACCACAGCCATCAGTTTGGTTGGTTCGTGGGCTTGCCTTTTAAAAATTGCTTGATTTTATTAATGAAAGACATGCACACGCCATGCCTTTTCTGGTGTTTAGCCCTCCTCTACAGTACCGGTAAACTACTGAAAACATACGAGGCTCCATGTTTTCCAAAAGGCTTCTACACTCTTTTTATTTCCTACGCAGCGCGATCTAGCTGGGCAATAGTCGAGTGCTTTGTATGACATTGACCCTGTTACATGGATAATTCTACTTTTGCTGATTGCGTGGATAATTCTACTTTGCCTGTTACATGGATATTTGCACTTTTGCCGATATGTTTCACTGCAAGCAAACTTCTGCTTCCCTTTCTGTGTCTCCTTGACGCTCATGGCGACCATTGGCTCGCATATGGGGAAACTGTTTTACTTTTTATTATCTGTTTATGCAACGAGAAAAGTTTAATTAGGAGTTTTAACGCTAATAGCTCAAACTTGAGCAAATGCAAGACCCATTGCATTGCAAATATTTGTTTTTGTTTTGCTTTTTCATTGTAGTAGGCTCTGGGTTACAGGTCTTTAGGAGGCACTTGTGAAGTACAGCTGTCTAGGAAAAAACAATCATTTAAGTTATAGCAAATAAGCAGACTTTAAACATTTGGAGTTGTATCATAATGGGCTCCGTTGGTTCAGTGCAGAGCAGAATGTCTGCTTTTTTGTGCCTGCCGTGTGTAAAGCCAATTCATTTAATCCAATATTTGTTCCATTTAGTACACTCTTTAAGACAACATCGTTCAGAAGCAGGATGAACACGTGTCTCGCTGTCTTTGAGTAGTACTTTCTGAAAATGCAACTCTAACTCAGAGGAATATTAAGTTCAATGTATTGGCTTTAGGCACTCCAGGCACCAATGTCGAACTGGGACAAAATGTACGCTCCAGCACTAAAATAAAAGTGGCTCCCATTAATTAATTAGATAGCTAAAAACCGTGTACTATGTTTGTAAAGTATGGCAGTTTTTAACGTGTAAAAAATGCTGTGTGAGTGCTGTATACGGTATGAGAGTGCTTGGATTTGCAGCAGAGAATGTTTTTTTTTTAATATCAGGGAAATCACCACTAAAAACCTGCTCAGCAGACCATAATACATGCCTACAAACAGGCAAAAAATGATAAAAAATACTGGTCCACGCACTGATCTGCCAGTCCAACCTTCCAGCACTGCGCGATTGCGCTATAGGCCAGGCCAACCTGGCAGGCACAAAAAGCAGTCTCGGAGCTCAGTGCCGGGGCAGTGGAACCCATCATGATGCTGCCCCTGATCACCTGTTTACCATTTTTTGTTTAAAAAACTGCAGGAAGAGAAAGCGCAGTGGCCGGGGTTCGTGTCCTATGGGGACAAGAGCAGAGCCCAAGGTAGACATGATTTGACTCAAGCAGCGTTACTTGTCTTGGGGATTTCTGCCATGACTCGCAGTGTTTCTGCTGTCGAGTTCCGTATTTTGCCTTTATGAGACAGTTTTCTGCATCTTAGTAAGAGGTTCTTAAAAGTTGGGCCGGCCCTGCGAGGCCTGATGACAAGCGCTGGCTCATTACCCTCGCGGTGGAGGTAGCGAGTAGTTATTATACGCCGCGGAAGCCAAACCGGGTGCCAAGGCCTGATCAGTCTGCAGGCCTCTCCTGTTATTAAGATGTAAACAGTTCGTGCGCCAGCCAGGAATAGGCTCCATTTGGGATGACAGTCTGTCTTCATTAGAAAGCTATTACTTGCCGAGCAGAGATGAAAGCACATTTGCAAAAGGTACCTCTTTGTTAATTATTAATGTTGCAGAAAGCAGGGGGACAGATTGTCAATAAGGATGCCGGCATTGTCACTGTCATTGGAGGCGCGAGGGACAAGCCTGCGGCCCATTAGCTCTGTCAAAAAAAACACTGAAAATGGATTCTTCCTGATGAAGAAAAGGCATGAAGAGGCCAGCCGACCCGAGACCCCAGAAAGCAGCAGAGATTGCTAAGAGGAGCTAATGGATTCTAGCTTTGCAGTGGCGGCGGTGTTCACGCGAGCTGGATGTTTGCCGCGGCTGTTCCTCCGATATTAATTTGTTCACTGTTGACTTGGACTCTCGTCTTCTCCTGGTCATAATTTTTTATAAAAACTGATCACTCCTTGGACGAGAATGTTTATGTACCACCTTGTACTGCCCAAGAAAAGCTAAAAAGCTGAGGCTTGTGAACGCGAAATGCCCAAGACACAGGGGGTCATTCTGACTTTGGCGGGCGGCGGAGGCCGCCGCCAAAGTAACCCCATCGGAAGACCGCTCCGCGGTCAAAAGACCGCGGGGGTCATTACGACTTTCCCGCTGGGCCGGTGGGCGACCGCCAAAAGGGCGCCCGCCGGCCCAGCGGGAAAGACCCTGCAACAAGGAAGCCGGCTCCGAATGGAGCCGGCGGAGTTGCAGGGGTGCGACGGATGCAGTAGCACCCGTCGCGATTTTCACTGTCTGCAAAGCAGACAGTGAAAATCTTTATGGGGCCCTGTTAGGGGGCCCCTGCACTGCCCATGCCAGTGGCATGGGCAGTGCAGGGGCCCCCAGGGGCCCCACGCACCCGTTCCCGCCATCCTGTTTCTGGCGGTGTAAACCGCCAGAAACAGGATGGCGGGAAGGGGGTCGGAATCCCCATGGCAGCGCTGGAGGAGTCCCCGCCGGATCCCCTTTTCTGACCGCGGCTTTAACGCCGCGGTCAGAATGGCCCTGGAAGCACCGCCAGCCTGTTGGCGGTGCTTCCGTGTCCCTCCACCCTGGCGGTCCATGACCGCCAGGGTTGGAATGAGGGCCACAATGCTTAATTTATGTTGGGCGTAAAGATGTTCTCAAAAGCCCATCACTGGCTCTGCTGATTATCCGGATTAACACAGACCAAGGTTTCGTAATCTTAATTCCACTTCATGCCTCTTTCATGAACTATACGCCCTTTCTTTTTCGTCTCTGCTATCTCCCTTTATCTTTGTTTTTCTCCTTTCTCTTCTCTTTCTTCCCCCCTTTTGTTTTAACCCACTTCCCCTTGAGTGCAAATCGATGATGAAAAATAAATCTTGGCTCCCAAAAGTAACAGTGGGCCCCATCTGAAACCTCCGACTCAAATTAAGATCAGTCAAGGTCACACTGTAGGGTAATAGAGGAAATATGGCCAGCACTTACAGCAGACTTTTAGTAACAAGAATGGTGAAACCACTGCTATTTAACACTAGGTAAGTGCGTACCCTGGCATAAATGTACTGGCGGTGAAGTGGGGGGAATGAGTTTGGTATGTCTTTATCAGTGTGTGGTATTAGAATAAGGCCTATGGTGTCTCTGTGTTCCCATATATCCTCCGCTCCCTTTTCCCCTGTGCCCAACCCTGAAACCAATTGCCTAAGTGATTGCATACCTGTAATAGCCACACCACTCCAGGAACGTGACAGGCCTCAACGTTCCTCCCAGGTGGAGTTCTTGGCCAGTTGTCTTCTCCTGCCCTGCTTCCTTCGTCCTTTCCCCTCAAGTCTTCCTCTTCTTTTTCCTTGTTCCTCGCGTCTCCAGCTGCACTCTCCTCACTGCTCGGGTCCCCGTCTATGTTTTCCTTGCTCCTGTGGTCTCCATGTCTGTCCAGTCTCCGAACCCATCTGCTTCTTTGCTCCCTTTTTTTTTCTTCTCCTTTCTCCTGCGTCCATACGTAGGTATGCTTTTCCACGTGTACCAATGTGACGCCCTATGCGTGCCCCTGGGGTATGAGTCCAGAGGGCCCGGGTTCTCTGTACTGACATTGTGTTTGCAGGGCCCAGCCTCCCTGCTACAGTCACTCCCCTCGGAAACGGCTGATATACCCATGGGTCGATGGGATTTCTGGAAAGGAAATCCATGTTTGCCTGTGTGGCGCCCAGGGCATGTCAGATCTGAAATACAAAGGGTTGAAGGGATGAGAACCTTCTCAAGACCCATTGGTTGGTGTCCTTGTGGCGTGCTAACCAAGTCAATGGGGCATGGTGAAGAACCAGAACCTTATGGGCCTGGCGGCGCAGGGTACGCCTGAAATCTCCTTGGATTCACCTGCCTCAACTAACAGAGACACGGGACACTCTGTCAGGCGTAAAAGATCAGATTTTATTAGCTGCAGCTAGTACAGTTGTCCAAGAAGTACACAAGGTATGTTCTCAGGAGACTGCCACTTTACTTTGTGGCGCACAATCTTATATACCGTATAAAAACCATTTATTAACTACATACACTCCCAGAACACATAGAAAGGAGCCAGTAAGAATAATGTAAAGATAGAACAGAGCCAATAGAAATGTCGGAAAACAAGACAGCACCAATAGAAGGAATTGGAAAACAAAGTATCAAGTGACTTAAGGTTGCCTCCCCTCCAGCTGTGTTTGTCACCCCTCCCTTGAACTAATTCATTAACCGATCCACAACGAAGTTGCATGTGGTGCGATAAGTTTGTGTGCGTTTGGAGGACAGTTGTGAAATGAGAGAATACTAGCAAAGGACAGCGAAGGCCAGACGATAAGATAAGATCGGCGGAGAATAGTGTGAGCCTACAGATAGTTGAAACAAGGATTAGAAAACCAGACAGGGATTAGTGTACTCGGTCAGACCTTAATACCAGCCTTGTAAAGATAGAGGCAGAAGGCTGTTTTGAACACCATGTTGCAGAATAAGCAGAAAAGGCAGAATGGACTTCGTTCGCTGTGCTGCCTGAGTGAAGGCAACATAAAATGGCGGCGGGCCACAAAATGGCGGGTCGATACGATCGTATTAAAAATCGAATTTCCTCAGACCCTCCTTTTGCCAGAACTCAGGCAAGATACACAAACTCATGTTAATCTGAGTCGATGTCTATGGCCATGAGGTCATCAAGCTGTTGCTGTACCATCATTTTGATATTCTCTGCTCTTTGTGACTTGGGTTTGGGAATACATGTAGTAGCACATAGGTTGCAGATGGCAGGACCGCAGTGCATACAAAGACAACAAGAGAATATAAAAGCTAAAATTACTCCAAAGAATGTCAATACCTTCCAACCCCATTTGGACAGTAATCCCCAAAACCACTCTGAAAAGGACCAATCTCCTTCGTCCTGATGAATCGACTCGGAGATTATGTGTAACTTAGAGATAGCTTGGTATACTGTCGGGGCGTCATTAGGTATGAAAATACAGCAACTTGATCCGATCAATTTGCATACTCCACCACGGTCCGCAAGAACAAAGTCTAAGGCAACACGGTTCTGCAAGGTCATAAGACGATCAGCCTGTAGTTCAGCTGTAATGTTACTTAAAGCTCCTACAGTGATGTCCATGGTGGTTTCTACGACACGAACCAATTGCCTTATATTTCTGCTGTTGGCCATTGGACCCCAGAAGGGAAGAAATCCTTTGAGGAAATCTCCTCCCTCTTGTCCTGCTGTGTCTTTCGAATCCACAATCCCTCTGCCATATCTATTTTTATGATGGTTCGCAGGAGCGGTGTATGTAGGGGGAAGAAGAAAGGCTATATAACAAGTACCAGAGAAATCAGCTGGCAACCATGTATAAGCCCTATCGTGGCAAACGAAGTATGTACCTTGAGATGGTACTAACGGCGGTGAATTCAGGGCTGAATAAACATATGTATGGGAACATAAACTTTCTCTTTGTCCGGTGTTTGGAGTTCTACCATTTATTTGCAGACAGAAATTTCCTTGTTGGGGTATGACCCGTATCGGAGGAGATTTTCCTTGCTCAACCTTATCATTGAGGCTGGAAATGTAATTAGTTATGTTCCAATTGGTATATGCTTTTCTTTCATCTATGGAAGCTTCACTTTTTTCCATGATTTTAGCCATAGCTACCATTCCCTTTATCAATAAACTATGACTGAAATCTGAACCAACACTATGTGAGCTGACAGGTTGTTTAATTTTACTTTGATATGCATTATTGAAAATGACAAAATAAGCCCAAGCGGAACCTTCATAGGAGAATGGAAGAACTAAATATGGCATTCCTTTTTCTACTGTATGTGGTATGAGTCCACACACCCAACAGTCAGTTGTATTGATCACTAACTGATGTTGATGTAACAACTGGACGAAGGAATTGTTAAAGTATTCAGTTCTTCTGATGAGTTCATGCTGGGGAAGAGTGTGAAATAGGTGCGGAGAGATAGTAGAAGAAGATGTAGAGGTAGGAGAAGAGACAACTTTTTGCTGCAGAGTAATAATGATCCAGTTTACAGATGCCAAAAGAATACACGACAATATAATGACGCATAGAGCAATACTACAACGACTACATATTTCTTTACAATTATTCTTTACATTTTTACTTTCTCTTTTATCTAATGTAGCCTCCATCTTTCTAAGTGGATGCTCACGGCAATCTTCCTCAATCACTGTAGTCACGATTATCTACCGTCCTATGACACTGTGAGGTCCTGCAGGCCTATTGCCACTTACTCAGGTCGTAACTAAGACTCCTACCGTGACCCTGCAACCGGGATAGAGTACTACATAGGAGAGAAAGTTACAAGTTCTTTGGTCTTGGTCTCAAATTATAGCGTTCCTGTCCAGAGGCAGTCTGGTTTTGAAACAATGTTCCTGGATTTGTCGTGTTCAAGCGACGATGCGATGGTATTGCTTCTTGAAGGATGTCGTCGTCCTCTTTCTCAGAAAGTGTTCCAATTAGACGCGCATCACTGAATGGTACAAATTGCGGAACTTTCTCACTTTCAGAGTCACTGATGCCTCTACGGACCCACTGATCGAAAGGCAAGGGCAAAGGCACTTTCTTCCAGTGCACGGCATGCACCCAGTTTTTCTTTCCTTCGACTTTAACTGCTGTTCTTGTGGTCAAAAGAACCAGGCGTGGCTCTCTCCATCTGGGCTCCAAATTTCTCTGTCGCTGGAAATTTTTCGTGCAGACCCAGTCACCTGGTCGGATGGAATGACCTGGGTCTGTGGAAGCCTCTGGTAGAGCACTCTGAACCTGTTGATGAAGGACACGCAATTTAGTTGTAAGGTCATGCAAGTAGTCAATCAACATCGGGTATGGCAAGTCTGAGTATTTCTTAGGGCGAGGAACTCCCCATACATTAGCTGGGCGACCAAATATCACTTCGTAAGGGCTAAGCCCCAAACGAGAGTGTACTGCTGTTCTGGTGGACAGAAGAGCCAATGGTAAAGCATCAGGCCAATTAAGTCCTGTGCTAGCTTGCACCTTAGCAATTTTAAGCTTCAAGGTTCCATTGTAGCATTCTACTAAACCAGCCGACTGTGGGTGATTCGCCGCGTGGAACTTCTGTTTTATGCCAAGACCTGCACAAACTTTTTGCATGACTTGACCCACAAATTCGCTCCCATTGTCACTCCAGACAATGCGCGGCAAACCAAACCTAGGGAAGAATTCTTTCAAAAGTATTTTGGCAGTTGATAAAGCAGTATTGTCCTTCAGAGGGTAGGCTTCTACCCATCTAGAAAAAGCACATACTATCACCAGAACATATTTGAGGTTGTTGCATCGTTCCATGTGAATATAATCGATCTGCAACACCTCAAATGGATATGTTGGAGGAGCAAAATGACCTGCTGGAGTTGGGGTTCCCTTTCCCGGATTGTACATCAAGCAAACAATACAATGTTTTACTACATTATTTGCACACTTTGGGATCCCCTCATTTTGCCACACTGGAGCCAGAAGTTTACATATTCCTTTTGCACTTAGGTGAGCTGGACCATGTGCCATAGTAACTACAGGTAGTACATAAGCATCTGGTAACAGCCAACGTTGATGTTCTGATAATTCAACCCAACATCCCATCTCATCTAACATTCCTGTACTTTCCTTCCACTTTCTCAACTCATTCTCCGTAGCCTCTCTTTGAATTGATTTCACACTCTCTACTGTATCTTCACACATTCCCTTTTCTCTTACGCAGTTTGCGGGACCTGCAACATACATTCGACTTGTGTTGTCTCTGGCTGTCTTTTTCGCTACCTCATCTGCAAATGCATTTCCTCGACCAACATCGTCCACAATCTTTTTGTGTGCACTACACTTCACGATCGCTATCTGAGTAGGCATTGTAAGTGACTCAAGAAGTTCAGTCACTAATTGACCATGTTGTATCCTCACTGTAATACTGTGTAGACCTAACATTTTGCTGGTCAAAGTAATTTCCGGAATTTGGAGGAACAAAAGAACGCTGCCCTTGGGTTAACACACCTCGACCTCTACCTCTATTTGCTGACTGAAGACCACCACGACCTCGTGAAGCAGATGTTGCTCCATTACGCTGCAACAATGCCGGACAATTGTTCTTAAAATGACCTTCCTCCCTACAATAAGCACATTGATTGGGACCTAGCAAAGGTCTTGGAATGAATGGTTCAGGCTTTTGATACAACCTCTGAAACTGCGGAGGCTGTTGAAACTGAGGCTGAACATAACGAGGAGGATAAGCCTGTTGCAAGAGAACTTTAGTTTTTAATTCTTTCGTCTTTTTCTCTTGTTTTTCCCTTTCTTCTTTGTCTCTATTTTCATAATATTGTGCAGTAGCCAATATCTGGGCGGAAGAAGAAACTGCCCATGAACTCTCGGAGTCTTTTAGCTTGTGTGATAGTTCAGGAAGCAAGTTATATACGAACTTATCCACAAATAATCGCTGTCCCCCTTCTGTAGCCATATCTTGACCACTGTGATCAATGAATGTCTCCTCGAATCGGGTAAAGAAATCGGAAACACTTTCATCTTTCTTTTGTTTACATGCTGCTAGCTTATCCCAATTAACTCTCAAAGCAGGCATCATTGTTTTCATTAATGTAATAATCCTACCAGGGAGTTCTGAGATCAAAGCGTCGGGCTTTGCACCACCTACTTGACCTCTATCTGCGGCAATAATAGCGTTCCAATCGCCGCCTAATTCTTGAGCGTGATCCTCTCTACGAATTTTAGCCCATATTGTCTGTGGAACTACATTTCCCATCAACATGTCAATATCTGCTAGATTCATAATACATGCATCAACTGTTTGCGACAACTCTTTATAGTAACCAGCAGGATTTTTGCGTGGATCTGGTAGTGACTGTTTAAGTGCTAAAACTTCAGACCTTTTCCAGGGGACATGTATCCATATGCGCTGAAAATGCGCAGGAATAGCTGGATTAGCACCTGCTGCTGCAACTTCTTCCTTCCATATTGGAGAAACCTCTCTCATGGGATAGTTTTTCAGTGCTGTCCTAACTGAAGGATCAGAATCAGGAAAAGTCTGTGAGAACAATAGGGATCTGAAAGAAATAAGTGTTCTGACAGCGTTTTCAACCTTAGGACCCACAATAAGTCCTTTGTCAAAGTCAGCCTGAACATCTAACAGATCCTGTGGGACCGAACCCAAATTCATATCCTCCCATTCTTTAGCGAGAGTATCGCACATAACTTTAAAAACATATCTCTGCGTAGGTGCATTCCATTGCAGAAAGGTGGACATAATATCAGACGTACTATATTGAGGACCCTTCTTGATCCATCTACAAGCAAGTGAGTCCAATTTTTCTCGCTCTTCAGAGTCTGGGAATTGACTACGAGACTGTCTTCGAGAAAAAGCTGGAGACACATTTAAAGCTTCAAAGAAAGGTGATAAGAGACCAGAGACATTATCGGCAAATCGCTTACGCATAGATGGAGAATTTGACATAAGGATAGGGGACAAGGTATTAGGTGAATTAACTAAAGGAGCATTAGGAATTGCCAAAGGAGCAGAAGGCAAAGGAGTTAAAGGCAAAGCTGGCATAGGCAATACTTGAGGAGGCAAATGTGGAAAAGCTGGAGCAGGCGGAAGCACAACTGGCGGCTGAACAGGCTGTAACATCGGGGGTGCATTAGCACCTTGTACATAGGGCGGAGGCAATTTCAATAAGTGGGACATTAAGGAATCTTCCTCAAAATCTTTTCTCTTATCAAGGGAAGAGATAGGCAACGTCGGATAGCATTTATCTATTGCCATTCGATGCTGTCTGTCTGAAATTTCCATTGCATTATCTATTTCATCATCTTTGAATTGCTGAGCAGCCTGTATAATCGTCATTCCCTGTGTTTTCCTATCTCGTTTCGCTTGTTTAATTTCTCTCTGTTTGGCTTCCTTACGCCAAAGGCGAAAAGAGTCAAACATTGCCGGCCGGGCTTTTCTTTTAAATAACGTTGCTTCTAAATTATCTAGCACATCAGTTTCGAAACTACCATTTTCTGGCCATTTTAAAACACCATCTTTCTTTGTATATCGGGTCCATGTCTTATTAAAGGCAATAGGACCAACACCATGTTTAGAATAGAGCTCATATGTGGGAGTTCCAACCGAAGGAATCGGACAGGAGTCCTCAAGCTGGGAGTCCCTATTACAACCAAAGCAACAAAGTTTTCCAAACTTAGTCAGACCAGACATCTCACGATTTTTACTGGCTGTTCACAAACATCAAGGGGGTAAAACTTTCAGTTTACACAGCACAAATGCACTTACCCCTCGGCTTTGGCCACTGCAATGGCCAAATCTAAGGACCTAAGGACAAAACAAAGACCAAAATTTGTGGGCGCGACCCACCAAATACTTAACTAAGGATGTCTTCTTACACCAACAGAGGCCCGTCTATCGTCTCGCTTTACCATACATCATCAAAGAAAGGGCCAAGGCAGGGCGGCAGTCAGGGCAGCAGTCGTCAGTAGCCGTCAGGAAGGAGTAACCGCGCTGAAAAAGACCTTCGGACCACTTCGACATACAGGGGTCGCTTGACGTGGCTCGCGATTCCTCCAGAATTTTCTTGCGGGGTTCCTCACGACCTTCAGGCAGAACCGGTACCGCTGAAGCCGCCCCACGTTGGGCGCCAGTTGAAGAACCAGAACCTTATGGGCCTGGCGGCGCAGGGTACGCCTGAAATCTCCTTGGATTCACCTGCCTCAACTAACAGAGACACGGGACACTCTGTCAGGCGTAAAAGATCAGATTTTATTAGCTGCAGCTAGTACAGTTGTCCAAGAAGTACACAAGGTATGTTCTCAGGAGACTGCCACTTTACTTTGTGGCGCACAATCTTATATACCGTATAAAAACCATTTATTAACTACATACACTCCCAGAACACATAGAAAGGAGCCAGTAAGAATAATGTAAAGATAGAACAGAGCCAATAGAAATGTCGGAAAACAAGACAGCACCAATAGAAGGAATTGGAAAACAAAGTATCAAGTGACTTAAGGTTGCCTCCCCTCCAGCTGTGTTTGTCACCCCTCCCTTGAACTAATTCATTAACCGATCCACAACGAAGTTGCATGTGGTGCGATAAGTTTGTGTGCGTTTGGAGGACAGTTGTGAAATGAGAGAATACTAGCAAAGGACAGCGAAGGCCAGACGATAAGATAAGATCGGCGGAGAATAGTGTGAGCCTACAGATAGTTGAAACAAGGATTAGAAAACCAGACAGGGATTAGTGTACTCGGTCAGACCTTAATACCAGCCTTGTAAAGATAGAGGCAGAAGGCTGTTTTGAACACCATGTTGCAGAATAAGCAGAAAAGGCAGAATGGACTTCGTTCGCTGTGCTGCCTGAGTGAAGGCAACATAAAATGGCGGCGGGCCACAAAATGGCGGGTCGATACGATCGTATTAAAAATCGAATTTCCTCAATGGTCTGTGATAAGCGTGAAGGGTCGTCCTAGTAGATAATACTGCAGGGTCTCCCTCAACAGCCCATTTAATGGCTAAACACTCCTTTTCCAGTGTCGTATAGTGTTTTTCCCGCAGTAGGAACTTTCTGCTGATGTATACTATGGGGTGAAGTTGTCTTTCTTTATTCCCTTGGGAAAGAACAGTACCAAAGCCTTGGTCAGAGGCATTGGTCTGTAACATAAATGGTTTTGCGAAATCAGGGCACCATAGAACAGGAGGGGTGACCAGCATCTCCTTAAAGCTTACATAACTGTTGTACTGTGTATCCGTCAGTCCAGCTATTTTGTTGGGTTCATTCTTGGCCAGAAGGTCAGTCAGAGGAGCTGCATGTGTGGAATAATGGGGAATAAAGCATCTATAGTACCCCACCATTACCAGGAAGGAATGGATGTTGCATTTTGCTTTGGGTGGTGGTAAATTCCATATTGGCTCAGTCTTAACTCCTTGGGGTCGTATGTGACCTTTCTCTATTACATAACCTAAATAGTTAATGGATTTTCAGGATTGTGTGTCACCCCCGCATCCCTTAGGGCTTGTAGGACAGCTGCAGATGCCCCAGGTGTTGTTCCCATGTATGGCTATAGATGACTACATCATCAAGATAGGCCGCTGCATGCCCCTGGTGTGGTCGTAGAATAGTGTCCATGATACGTTGAAAAGTTGCAGAGGCTCTATGTATCCCAAAAGGTAATATCAGGAAATGGTATAATCCTGATGGAGTAGAAAACACCGTCTTTTCTTTGTCATTTGGATTCAGAGGGATTTGCAAATAACCCTTGGTGAGATCTAATATAGAGAGATACTGGGCTTGGTCTAGTCGTTCGATCACTTCATTCACTCGGGCATTGGGTTGGTGTCAAAGGTGGATATGGCATTTAATTGATGAAAGTCCATGCAAAACCGGATGAACCCATTTGGTTTTGGTATTAGCACTACTGGGGAGCACCATGGGCTGTTGGAGGGTTCTATTAGACCTGCTTGTAACATCTCTTGTACTTCAATTTCTACTACCTGTCTCCTAGCTTCTGGGATACGATATGGCTTAAGATGTATGGTCCTTTCTTCCTCGGTATGGATATTGTGTTGAACCAAGGAGGTTTTTCCAGAGGTTCTGGAGAACACCCCTGTGTGTCTTCTAAGTACATCATGGAGCTGTGTCTTTTGCTGTTCTGTCAACTCCGGACCTATCTGGGGTATAATACTCTCCTCATTACTAGGCCAGGGAAGTAAAGGTATGTCTAAGGGGTTGGTCTTATTTATGAAGAGAATCGTGTCCTTTTTCCCTGTTATGGAATCCTCTTCCTCCCAGAGTTTTAAGAGATTAACATGATATATCTGGTGTTTCTTAGATGTATGGGGGAATCTCGATTCTATAAGTAACAGGGGTGACTTTCTCAAGGAACTTATACGGACCTTGCCATTTAGCATTCAGCTTATTTTCGGTGGAGGGTGAACACCTTTCTTCCTACAGGTATCTCCCTTAATCTTGTTCCAACGCCATACCCCTTTTTCTGTCTCCCCTAGGCCTCCTTTAGGTGTATCCTCACATCCTCCCAGATTGTGTGTAGACTTTCTTTTAACTGTTGTGCATGCTCAAGTATATCCTGCCCTTCCTCCTCTTTCTCCTCCCACTGCTCTTCTGCCATGTCTAGGAGGGTTCTTGGTTGTCTCCCAAACATTAATTCAAACGGGCTATGGCCTGTTGATGCTTATACATGGGTTCTAATGGCATACAGGACCAGAGGTAGCTTTTTATACGAGTCCCGACCTGACTCTGTAATGGTTTTCTTCAGGAGGGTTTTGATGGTTCTGTTACACTGTTCCACCAATCCGTCGGTTTGGGGATGATATACTCAGCTGTGTATCTGTTTCACTCCTAATAGTTGGCATAGCTGGGCCATGAGCTGGGACATGAACAGAGTGCCTTGGTCTGTCAGTATCTCTTGGGGAAACCCAACTCTAGAGAAAAACCCAATCATGGTGTGGGTTACATTCTTGGTAGTCACACTAGTGAGAGGTATAGCCTCTGGATAATGAGTGGCGTAATTCACTAAGACTAATACATGTTGATAACCCCTTGAGGAGGATAACAACGGGCCAACCAGATCCATCCCCACTCTAGAGAATGGGACTTCGATTATGGGTAAGGGAAGTAATGGTGCTTTCGGGCTATAAGGGGGTGTTTACCATTTGACATTTTGGACAAATGCTACAGAATCATCTGATATCAGAAAAGACCCTTGGCCAGTAGAAGCAGCGGAGTAAGTACTCCTCTGTTTTATCCCCACTATAATGATCTCCCCCTGCCCGTCCATGCGCTAGATGCAGATCTTGGGTACGGAAGGGAACGGGAACAATCAGCTGAGTTTTTCTATTCTGGTTCTGGTGTGTAAGTCTATACAACAATCCGTTCTTGGTGAAGACATAGGGACCCACCTGTTCGGTTGATTCCGAGACCGCGGACGCCCATGCGTTCTTTAGAGAAGCATCCTCTCTTTGACATACTCAAAATCGTCCCGGTGTTGTTAGGACTCTTTTCCCTGTCGGTGGGTTATCAGTTTGGCTATTTTCTGGGATCCTTGTGGGGTAGTCTTTTCTTTTTCCCTTTTCCTTGATATCGTTCTATCCTTCCGTGGTTGGAACTGGTTCTGAGAGAAGGGGGAGTTGGTGAGCCATGCAGTGACCGGGTTTTGAAGGCGTATTTCTTCCAACAAAAGTTGAAAGTCCTGATAATCTGTACCTATAATAATATCCTCCACCAACTGTGGTATAACTCCAACTTTAATCTTCTCTTTATTTCCTCTCCAGTTAATGGTTATCTTGGCTACCAGGTATTCCTTACAGTCCCTGTGAACACAACTGATGGTGACAGTCTCTCCTGTTACCCACTAATCAAAAGAGACCCGGCTTACATTGATTACAGATTGACAACATCCTGAGGCGATTAATGGCAATGCTGTTATCTGATTCACTTTTATTTTTCTGGCATATTGTGGAGTTTTCCCACAGCCCACAAGAATATGCCCCTCGTTATGCCTTCTTCCGTTGGCTCAGGGGTTGGTATCTTATGCAGACAATTCAGGGTGACGTATCCCATTCAGCACAGTTAAAACCCTGTGGACTTTGGCTTGGTTCCTTAGGGGGGATAGCGCATGTGTGTGTCCCTCCTGGGGTTTTTGAAAATAGTGTTTCTGAGCAGAAGTGCTACTTCTGGGAGTCTGGGTTCCTCCCTTCATAGGTGTCACTCTGAATTCTGGGGCTCTATGAAAGGCGTTTGCTAATTAAATGGCTTGAGCGACTGTGACATCCGGGTGTTGTTTAACCCAATTGCGTATGCCAATGGGTAGTGCTTCCCGGAACTGTTCTAACAATATGGCCCGGACTAGTTCTTCTTTTGTGTGTCGGTGGGACGTAACCACCTGAGACCCTGGTCCTGAACCCTATAAAAAGAGCCCTGGGGGTTTCAGGTAATTTCCATTTGGTTTTCTGGAAATTCAACTGGTATTGTTCCGAGTCCAGGCCAACTCCAGTATAGCCTTCTTACTCTCCCCATATGGTGTGATACACTTGGGGTTCACGGCTTAATATGTAGCTTGCAGCATAGCTGTAAGCAGTGGAACTGTGTACTGTCCTCACTTTTCCCGAGGCCAATTCGCGGTGCCGGCCACCCTTTCGAACTTAGTAAAGAAGGTTTCAGGGTCCTCTCCTTCCTGGTGTTTCTGTAGTACAGAACTAGGGATGTGTGGGTGTACCCTGGTGGTTGTGATTGTGTCTGTGAGACTTTGGATGGCTGATTCATGAACCAATTGGTTAGTTGTGATTACAGCAGCTTGGCTTTTGAGCGCGACTTGTAACGCTTCTTATCTGTATGGACCGTCTTCACCTGTTCTTCCCAGACCAATTGTAGATGTTGTTGACCCTCCGCTAGTTGTGTGATCATGTCCTCTAATGATGGTTTGTCCTCCATGTTCCCTATTTACCATCAATTCTTCTCAATATCCCACTTCTGACACCGCTGTGGAAGGAACACCCGGAGAATGGCATCTGGATATAGCCGTGGTGTTTATTACTGAGGCCTTTGATAAAAGAAAAAAAGAATGTTCCACAGGGAATTGGCCAGATACATTGAAAAAAAAAGAATAAAAAAAAGGAGAATTCATTCTTCTTCTGGGGATGGTTCAGAGTTATAGTTTTGTCTGTTTTCTGCTCTTCTTTCTTTCATTTTCTTATACGCTGTTTCAGTCTTTCATTACAGGAATTCACCAATGTCCAAAATAAGGGAGGGATCAGGAGGAATTATGGTCCAGTGTATATCCTCCAAATGGAAACACCAAAAATTAGTAATACACTGTTCCAACCATGTAAAACAGGAAATAGTGACCGGGTTCCTAAATTCTAGGAGCAAGAGGCCTCACACACCCGTAGGGTGTCATGCTTCATCATAGGCACTGCTCCTCGTCAGACCGGCGCTGCAATGTCTGATGGGCACCACCCCTAATGGGGGGGCTCTTTGCCGGAGATCTTTTTATGTGGTGGTGCCGTGACCCCAAAGGTGAATAAAGTGTCGATGGAGATCAGAGAAGAATGTGGTTTAAAATTGACTCTCAAAACCGCCACTGAGACAGTAGATTTTATTAGACCAGATGGACGGTCAGGGCCAAGGTTAAAAAACAAAGTCAGAAGAGTGAATAAAGAAATTAAGATCAGTCACTCTTATAGTGGATTTTTTTTTTATTTTATATCTCAAAGAGAGGAGTCTGGGAAATCTCCAAAGTCTAACCTCTCATGGGTCTAGAGAATTCATTCTTCTTCTGGGGATGGTTCAGAGTTATAGTTTTGTCTGTTTTCTGCTCTTCTTTCTTTCATTTTCTTATACGCTGTTTCAGTCTTTCATTACAGGAATTCACCAATGTCCAAAATAAGGGAGGGATCAGGAGGAATTATGGTCCAGTGTATATCCTCCAAATGGAAACACCAAAAATTAGTAATACACTGTTCCAACCATGTAAAACAGGAAATAGTGACCGGGGTCCTAAATTCTAGGAGCAAGAGGCCTCACACACCCGTAGGGTGTCATGCTTCATCATAGGCACTGCTCCTCGTCAGACCGGCGCTGCAATGTCTGACGGGCACCACCCCTAATGGGGGGGCTCTTTGCCGGAGATCTTTTTATGTGGTGGTGCCGTGACCCCAAAGGTGAATAAAGTGTCGATGGAGATCAGAGAAGAATGTGGTTTAAAATTGACTCTCAAAACCGCCACTGAGACAGTAGATTTTATTAGACCAGATGGACGGTCAGGGCCAAGGTTAAAAAACAAAGTCAGAAGAGTGAATAAAGAAATTAAGATCAGTCACTCTTATAGTGGAATTTTTTTTTATTTTATATCTCAAAGAGAGGAGTCTGGGAAATCTCCAAAGTCTAACCTCTCATGGGTCTAGAGAATTCATTCTTCTTCTGGGGATGGTTCAGAGTTATAGTTTTGTCTGTTTTCTGATCTTCTTTCTTTCATTTTCTTATACGCTGTTTCAGTCTTTCATTACAGGAATTCACCAATGTCCTCCAAGCTCCTCGTCATCCAGAATCATGGGGAGAAAATACAATAAAGGCCCGGTTTCAGGCAAGTGCTGTCTGGTTTCTTTTATATTTTATTCTATTTCTTAGGGACATGCAAGCGTAACACCAGCTTCTGTGCGGGGGGAAGGGGGAGGAAGAAGAACCTAGGTTAGTCGGAGTAGAAAAATAGGCTCCAGAATACCCAGGGTGTTGTGTCTCACCGATGCAGGCAGGAGAACTTTGGGATCACCCAGTGCCACCTTCTCCCGTACAACATTATGGCCCTCATTATGACATTGGTGGTCAGCCACGACGGCAATGACTGTAGTACAGTCGCCAGGCTGGTGGTGAAGACTGCCAAATTATGCCCATGGCGGTGATCCCTCCCTTAGACAACCAATGTACCACTCGAACCGCCAGTGCGGTTCGTTCACTGACCACAGAGGTAGCCATCTTCAGGCAGGCGGAAGACAACGACCCACCCACCATAATATGACATAGCAGACCACCAGGATTTCCGGGGTGGGACCACCGCCTCCAAAAGCCTGGCGGAAACACATCACATAAAAGGAGACACTCACCTCCATGGACACAGAGGAGTCTACGGCTGTCATGGAACCCGAATGAGAAGTCCTGCCGATTCTGTACCACGCAATGGAAGTTCATGAGCAGCAATGCCGAAGAGGACGACGGTGAGTACAGCCGCCTAGCACACAATGGAGGGAGGGGAGAGTGACATACCCACATGTACAACACACACCAAACACACATACCACACATCGAGAACAATCTGCAGAGTAAATCAACAGCAACATAACCCAGGAGCAAAGAAAGCTAGGACACATACCTCTCGTCGAACCACTGTAATAATGTGGGAACAACAACCTCAAATATAAATAAATAAATATTTACATATGTACAAATATACAGTAGGGCCATTGGCCTATCCACAGTCAACAAATGGCCACAGGGCAACGTCCAAGGACCAACTTGACTCCTGACAGCCCAGTCACTCCACTGGGCAGGGTCATCATGATGATGTTAGGCAGGCACCTCAGGGGGTAGGTGGGAGTGGGGGGATTTCTTCTTGGGAGGGGGGTCCTTGGCCTTGGTTTTGGGAGGGGGCGGGTCTTTACCCTTCTGTTTAGGGGCAGAGGAGTGGGCTTGGGGCGGGGGCCAGAGTGCCACTTGTGTGCCCATTAGTGGCAGGTGTAGTTTTAGGGGGAGTAACAGGAGTCGACTGGGAGTTGGATGTACTGGACTTGGGGGGAGGGATCTTTCTCTTACAGGCAGGACGGGGGTAGTGGGGGAAGGAAGAGATCAATGCAGCAAAGGAAAAGCTTCTTAGGACCAAGGGGGTGGGTTGTTGGAGAAGGAATGGTGAGTGGAGGTAGAGGGAGTGGTTGTAGGAGGAGTAGGTGTGCTGGACTTGGGTGCAGGTGCATGGACAGTGTGTGAGTGTGAGGTGGAGGGCTGTTGGGTGTCTGAGTGGGAGCACTTATGTGTTATTGGAGGGAGGAAGACAGAGTAGGAGAGGACCAACAGGACGTCTGTATGTATGTTGTTGTGGTGTCTGCAAGTGAGGTGAGTGTGCTGCATGAGGTGTGATGGTTGTGGTGGTGACTGCGCATGTGGTGTGTAGGGTGCATGTCTGCTGTTGTGGTGACTGCGGGCAAGGGTGTACAAGTGGCAGGGTCTGGGACTGATGATGCAGTGCATACAGGTGTGTGTGTTGATGTGACCTTGAGGGAGGGGGGGAAGACAGTGGAGGCAGTGGCTGTTGTAGTATTTGCATCTGTGTTTGAGTCCTGTCTGTTGTTTTGGGTGCATGCTTGTCAGATAGTGTGGGTGGGATGGGTTGGGGGACAGGGCTTTGGGACTGGACACAGGTAGTTGGAGGGAGGACAGTAGAACCAGGCACACTGGCTGCCATCAGAGAGGAGGCCAGAGCCTGAAACCATCTCTGTTAGGCAGCCAAGCCACTGTGAATGCCCTCCACGTAGGCATTGCATTGCTGCATCGGGGATGCCAGCTCCTGGATGTCATTCACTATGGTTGACTGCCCTACAGACATGGATCTCAGATTGTCAATAGCCCTGTCACTGAGGGCAGCAGGGCTGACGGGGAAGGGTCTGAGGTGCCTGGGGTAAAGGAGATGCCCACCCTCCTCGTGAGCAGGTACGGGCAACTGGGTGGAGGGCTACTGGGAGGGCAGCGCTGGTACGGGGGGTTGGCGGAAGATCTTGTAGCTAGGGTGGTTCCTAAGGGGTCTGCCAGCACCATGGAGCTTCTGTCGGAGGAGGAATCAGAGTCTGTAGTCGTCGCTCCTGTCTCCCATGTGGTGCTCCCTTCGCCCTCCGACCCACTGGTCCCCTCTGCGTTTGTGCTTTCTACCTCCTGGATCCCGTGGACTGCAGCTCCCCCACTCTCCAGTGCCCCTGCTCCTTTCCCAGATGATGCTAATGCATACAAGGACAGGATGAGAAAAGGAGAGAGGCTGAGGAAGAGAGAAAAGGAGCACAGGGTCAATCACAGCACCAACAGCACATATGGCATACACATCACATTCTCTCACTGGGACTAACACTGTGCAGTATGGACCACAATGACAAACCATTACGTGGGTACAACAGCAGTAGAGAACCCAACCACCACCATCTGCACACCTACCGGACCTCTCTAAGCCCTGTCTGCCGTGGTATGGTAGCTACTTACCAATACCAAATATACCTACCACCCTACATAGCTAAGCAGAACCACACAGGAATAGCTAAACCGGCATATTGGGGCACCCGCTGAATAGAATCTTGCACCCAAAACCCATGCCTTGCAACAACAACAAAAATACCACACAGTCTGTACTCACCCCATTGTGGCTGCTGTGCTGTCCTCAAGCGCCCATCCAACTCAGGATTGGCCACTGCCAGTATGCGGGCCATTAGGGGGGTCAGGCTCTGACAGACACCCCTCCCTCATTGGGAGGCCATCCCCAGCTGGGCTTCCGCAGTCTTTCGGGCCCAGTGTCTCAGGTCCTCCCATCATTTCCTGCAGTGGATGCTCAGCGGGCTATAGACCCCCAGTTTCCACACATCCTTGGTGATGGCATGCCACAACCCTTTCTTTTGATGGGCGCCGACCTGCAGAGGATACACAGACAGAAGGACACCATGAACTCAACAATCCTTCTGTTACACAAATGGCATACATTCTGTATATGATCCACATTCAGCACACACATGACCCCTACCTCTGCATACACATTGCATGATGCCAACCTCCCCCAAATGACACACAGCCAGCACACACATACCACTTCATGCAGCCATGTCGCATCCAATGTACCCATGATGTACTCACCTGTTGGTCTGGAGGCCCATATAACTGCCCATACAGGGGTAGGACCCCATCCACAAGCTTCTCCAGCTCCTCGGATGAGAAGGGTAGAGTCCTTTCCCCTGTAGCATGGGCCATCGCAGGTTCCAGACACAGGTAACAGCAGCACACACAGTGGAGTTGTTCAACCGTAGAGAGTCAGTAATCAAGTGAAGTGGTGCAGAGAAAATGGTGGTCATGTCCATGACGGTGAACACCATTGCCACTGGCGTTGATCATCATTAGTTCCTATACTCCATAGAGCTCTATGTTAGCCAATGAGGAGTTGCACGGCGTTGCAGACCACCTTCCACCATGATAGGAAAAACGCCGGCAGAGTGAGGTCACTTCCAACTGTCCATGCATACAGGACAGGCGGTTGCAATTTCCTAATGCTAGTACGCATGTTGGACAAATTTATGTGCGTTATTGGTATCGATTGTACACACCTAGACAGTTTCAGTCTTCTACAAACATACATGCTCTGTGTACTGTGATATTGTGTGTCCGTACTTCCTGTAGTCACACACATTTTAATTTTGGCTCTCTTAGATACCAACCACTGTGGAGGATGAGGAGGAGGAGGAGGCAAGCACCGGTGTACAGACCCCTAGAGGACTTGGCTACACTGGAGGACTGGCACATCATACTCACCTATCATCTGGACAGGGCCACAATTACTGAACTGTGGGCACTATTGGAGCCTGATCTAATTCCTGCTATCCGTAGCAGTACAGGTACTATAAGTGCTCCACTTACTGGCAAGTGGTTCATTCCAGGTGACAGTGGCCTTGGCTGCAGGAATGTCACAGCTAATGTTTGCAATAGTGCTTGGAAGGGTTTTGGCTGCCTTACTCAAACACATGAGCAGCTACATCTCATTCCCCCAGCGTAACGTTTTGCCTACTGTGAAGTCTGGATTCTACACCATGGGACACATACCACATGTGATTGGGGCCATTGACGGGACCCATATTGCCTGGGTCCCTCCCAGAGCCAATGAGCAGGTCTGCAGGAATAGGAAGAATTTCCACTCAATAAATGTCCAGATGGTGTGCCTTGCTGCTGAATACATCTTCCACGTCACTGCCAAGTTTGCTGGATCTGTGCATGATGCCTATGTATTGAGGAATAGCAGCATCCCACAGGTGATGGCACGACTACAGAGGAACAGAGTGTGGCTCATAGGTGAGCAAGAGTCTTCACACAATGTATGTCAGTGTTTGCCAACTGGAGTTGTACTCCATGCCATTGTACATGTGTAATGTGTGTCCCTCACTACTTCCACGTGACTCCAGTTATCCAAACCTGTTCTGGCTGTTAACCCCTGTTAGGAATCCGAGAACTGGGGATGAAAATTGATACAATGAGGGACATGGCCGTACGAGGAGGGTTGTAGAACACACATTTGGTCTACTGAAAGCCAGATTCAGGTGCCTCCATTCAACAGGTGGGTCCCTATGTCCGCCACTAAGAAGGTCTGCCAGATTGTGGTGGTCTGCTGCATGCTGCACAATTTGGCCCTCAGATGCCATGTGCCCTACCTGCAGGAGGGGGAGGGAGACAGTGCACCTGTGGCAGCAGTGTACACTGAGGACAGTGAGGAGGAGGATGTGGACAACAGGACAGCAGTACTTCCAATGACACTCAGGTAAGACTGTAGATCTGATCATATCTCTATTTAAGTTAAATGCTGTGTGCCAGCTGTATTGTGCCAATCACTGCCTTTACATTTCAATTGACTGTCACTTATGCCTTCCCTTTTTGCAGATGTTGGTGTAGTCACAACTGTGTACTAATGTGATGACTACAGACTGCTTAAACACATTTGTTGGATGGATTCAAGCATTACAGGACATTTGCACAGGATAATACAGTTCATTATATTACACATTTCTGTCTGATAAAGCACTGTTAGTCCATTTGTGATCAAGGGTGTTTATTGAAGTGACAATAATGAAGGACTAGTGCAATTGAATGGGGTGATGGTTGAGGAAAACTTCAATGTAGTGGTCCAATTGGTTTGCAGCATAGGTCCAGTGTCCAGGGGGCCATAGGAAGAGGAGCAATGGCAGTCCAAAGTTAAAAAGGTAACTCAGTGGCACACAAGGGGGACATTCTTGAGCGGCTCATTTCCTGGCGGTGGTCTTGGTAACAGTCTTTGGTGTCTGTCTTGGTCACAGGGAACGTTTGCAGGGTGGTTCTTCTGCTGCAGAGAGAGGGGTGCTGGTGGCCTGTGGGTCTTGTGTCAGGTCCTCCTGTCCACTAGCTGCAGCAGATGTTGATGGCTGGTGAGTGGAAATGGGCCACTGGTGTGGTTTATTCTCCTGCATGTTGTTGGCCATGTCACCCAGCACCCCTACAATGGAGGCCATGTTGGCATTTAGGGCCTGCAACTGCTTCATGACCTTCTGGTGGTATACCCTCTGCAGTCGCTGGTTCTTTTGCATGATGCTGATCACCCGGCCCATCCTGTCCTGGGATTTTTTGTATGCCCCCAGGACATGTGTGAGTGCCTCCTGGGAAGTTGGTTCCCTGGGGTTGGCCTCCCCCTGGCACACAGCAGACCTTTCACTCTCCCTGGCCCCCTGTGCCTGTGTCCTCTGAAAGGTGTGCCCACTTACACCAAGACTTCACCGTCTTGCCTGTGTGGTGTCAACTTGGTACCCTGTACAGGTGGACGACACCTGATCGACGTGTCCTGTGGACAGAGGTCTGGGGACATTGAGTGGCTGCTGTGGTGTTGGAGCCGGGGGGCCCTGTGGTGGACTGACCTGTGGTCCCAGATGTGCCAGGGAGTTTATCCAGCTTGGGACATCCAAAGTTGCTGTCATCACTGAGGGAATCTTCTGGTGGAGTACTGGGTTGCAGTGGCACCTGCTCGCTGCTGACATAGTCTGGGGCACCCGTGGGGATGTAAGCAATTTGTTAGGGTCATTGTCTGTCACATTTTCTGCATTTCTACCTTTCCCTATGGGTTTGGTGTTGTCCTCCCACCTTTGGTAGTGTATGGTGATGGGTTGTGGGATTGGTAGTTCTACATGCTGTCCATGCATTGCTGATGGGTGTGCATGCAGAGTTGGGGGTGTGTGCTTGCAGTGGGTAGGGCATGCAGGGGGACACAATTGAGGGTGGTCATGGGGTGGTGCTCTGTGTGGGATGGAGTGGAGTGTAGGGACTCGGGGTGAGGGAGAGACATGCAATGCAGGTATCGGTGCAGGTAGGTTGGTGATGGTGACTTACCAGTGTCCAGCCCTCCATTGACTCCAGTGAGGCCCTCAGGATGCAGGATTGCCAAGACTTGCCCCTCCCATGTTGTGAACTGTGGGGGAGGACGTAGGGGTCCACGGCCAGTCCTCATGATGGCGACCTGGTACCTTGATGCAATGTAATGCACCTTCTCCCGTATGTCATTCTATCTCTTTCGGATGTCGTCCCTTGTGTGTGGATATTGTCCCATGGAGTTCACCCTGTCCACGATCCTCCGCCATAGCTCCATCTTCCTGACAATGGAGATCTGCTGGACCTGTGCACCAAACAGCTGTGGCTCTACCCTCATGATTTCCTCCTCCATGACCTGCAACTCCTCATCTGTGAAACGGGGTGCTTTTGTGGGGATATGCCTATTGTGTGTTGCGTGTGTTGTGCAGAGGGTGTTCTGTGTTGTGGTAGGGTGTGTGGTGTGTAATGTGTGACAGATGTATATGTAGATGTGGTGTGTGTGAGCAGTTCTCTAAGGGATTGGCCTGGCAAGGTGTAGCTGTCTTTTCGTGTTTGCAAAGGATTGTGGGGGTGTGTTTTATAGTGCTGTAGATGGGTGTGTAGGGTATGTGTATATATGTCAGGTGTGGGTTTTTTGATGAGGCCAGTGTTGGCTTGAAGTGGTGTTGGGTGTCCAATTCTGCCCCAGCAGTGTGCACTGCCAATGGCTGACTGCCGTTGAATTTCTGCTGTGGTGATTTGTGGGTCATAATTTGGAGCACAGTGTATTGCTGGCGTAGCGGTGAGGGTGATGGGTCCGACAGTTTTTCGCCTTCGATGGGTCTGGTGGACTTGTGGTTGTTTTCTGTTTGTGTGTCATAATCTGGCAGGCGGATTATCGCCTCTGCAGCGGTCTGTTGGCAGCCGTCACCACGGCTGTCTTCAGAATAGACCGCCAATGTCATAATGACTGCCTGTGTCTTTATCAGTGTCTGGTATTATAATAGGGCCTATGGTGTCTCTGTGTTACTATATATCCCCCCTTCTCCCTTTTCCTCTGTGCCCAACCCTGAAACTGATCACATAAGTGATTGCGTACCTGTGACAGCCACACCCCTCCAGGGATGTGGTGGGCCTCAGCGTTCCTCCCGGGTGGGGTTCTGGCCGGTTGTCCTCTCCTGTCCTGCTTTCTTTGTCCTTTCCCCTCTGGTCTCCCTCTTCTTTTTCCTCATTCCTCAGGTCTCCAGCCGCGCTGTCCTCGCTGCTCAGGTCCCCTTCTGTGCTTTCCTCGCTCCTGTGGTCTCTGTCTCTTTACTCCCACCGGTCTCTGACCCCATCTGCTTCTTCACTCCCTTTTTTTCTTCTCCTTCCTCCTGCATCCATACATTGGCGCGCTTTTCCATGCATACCAACGTGACGCCCTTTGCTGTGCTCCCAGGGTATTGGTCCGGAGGGCCTGGCTCTCTGGGCTGACATTATCTTCGCAGGGCCCGGCCTCCCTGCTACAACAAGACTGGCACAAAACAGTGAAACCACATGCAAATCAGACATCCATGAAATGTATTCCCTATGCACAGTCACATCAGAACATCTTTACACCACTCTGTAGCCAGGTCTTTCCTTAGTGTTCACAAATGCCACAGCTGATACCACATGTGTCACCAGCCTTCCTGATCACCATTTTGCAACTTCCACCTTCCATCTGTGCTCTTGCCACATTTTCTGAATTCCTTTTTCCATCAGGCCACATTTCACTAACTTAGTCCCTCATTACAACATTGGCGGTAACTACCGCCTACTGCCACGGCAACGGCCACCAACATACCGCCACCGTGGCTACCAGCCATCTACGCGTATCATGACCGCCAATGGTATACACCAGAATGCTGGCGGAACACTGCCGACGGTCATGGTGGCGGATGGCGGTAAGGCGTCGCTGCTAACAGCAGCACCGCCATGCCAGCAAAACACCGCCGACCGATGATACGGCCTGGCGGTGTTTTGCTGGTGGACGCTGCTGCTGGCTGTATGTGGGGGGTGTGTGTGTATGTTTTGGTAGGCGTGCATGCAGGTGTGAGTCGCGTTGGATGCATGCGTGAATGAGTGACTGTGAGTGTTGTGTGTTGTGAATGCATGTGTCTGGCAAGGTATATTGGTATGTAATGCGGTGTGTGGGTATGTATGTGTGCATGTGTGGGTGGTGGTGGGTATGCGTGTGTGCATGTGTGTATATGGGTGCACGTGTGAGTGTTTTATATGTGCAGGGGCAGGAGAGAGAGGGGCAGGGTGGAGAAGGGCTATGGGGAGGAGGCGGGGGAGACCCCTATCAGTGCCAGGGAAGGAATTCCCTGGCACTGATAGTGCCTACCGCCATGGTTTTCGTGGTGGTAAGTTTGGCGGTCAGCCTGGTCGTGATCCCGAGGGTGGGATTGTGGCGGTCGCCGGGTTGGAGACTTAAGTCTCCAGCCCAGCGGATGTTACCTCCCTGGCGGTCGGTGTGTTAAAGTGGTGGTCTGGGCTGACGGTTACCACCAGAGTCATATTCCAAATTTTTTTACCGCCGGCCTGTTGGCAGTATTAACGCCACTTTAACACCGACCGCCAGGGTTGTAATGAGGGCCTTAGTCTTAATTGGTGAGGATTTTTATGCATGTATGTGGTTTTGTAATGTTAACAACATGCAAAATGTGGTTTTATGCTTGATTACCCATGCCCATAATGATATAATACTGTTATCTTTTGAACAAATGTCCTACGATGTATAGAAATATGTTTTCCTGACCCCAGTTAACTAGGCTTCAATCAGAATCTAGCAGCTGTATTGTTCAAAATGAATGTCTCTCCTGTTCTCCCACTGCACATTTCATTATTTGTTATTTCTATAGCACACAATCAAGCACATTTGTGTTTGTTTATTTCCATTCTTGTTAGAAATGGGGTCTCTAGTTGGCAGTGTATTGCACCCTGTCCAAGTAGAGACCATCACTCTAGACAGGGTAAGGGAAGCCACACAACTCAGATAACCCCTGCTCACCCCGTTGGTAGCTTGGCATGAGCAGTCAGGCTTATCTCAGAGGCTATGTGTTATGTATTTGTAAAGATTAAACATCACTATAGCGCTTAGAAACACAATAGCTCCAACCAGGGCTATCACAGTGTGTTGACAGAGTCGTTCCGAATAGGCCAACCCCCACTCGCGAGGGAGTGTGGTGCTGGTCACGGAGTCTCACAGACCCCAGGTACAGTACCTTTGAAAATGATGAAACAAAGACGTTGCACAGAGTCAGAGAGGTGAGGCGTTGCTGGTGAGGTCTTGTTTCTATACTGCTAAAGGGGATGTGAGTCACTGGTTCCTTACTGCGCATCAAGGGAGATGAGGCATCTGTTTCTTACGGTTGCAAGGAAGGTGATGGGGTGTCAGTGGTGAGGTGTTGGTTCCGTACGAGCTAGGGGGTCAATGAGTCCAGCAGATCAAGATGCGATGAGGCGACTTTGCAGTGTCGTGGTCACATCAGGGGGCCACAGGTCCCGTGGTGAAGTAGGGTGCCACGGACATCGGTGACACCGCACTTGGGAATCACAATGTCGCAGGACTTCAGAGGCGATGCAGCGGCTTCAGGCCAGCTGCATCAGGCCTGTGGCATTGGTTGTGGTCGTTGCACTTCAGCTGGGACCAGTGCTTCCGGTGCAGGCAGCGGAACTGATGTGCCTTGTTCTTCTTGTTTTTAAGCCAGCTTTCACTCCCAAGGGCCCAGGAACTGGACTGGACACCACCTGGTGAGTCAGGGTCCTCAGCAAGAGAACCCAGAGGCTGACAGGTGACGTCTTTGATGTCCCTGAGACTTCTTAACAGGAGGCAAGCTCAGTCCAAGCCCTGTGAGAAACTTCACAAGCAGGATACATAGCAAGGTCCAGTCTTTGTCCTCTCAAAAGCAGAAGCAGAAACTTCAGGCCAGCCCTGGAAAGCACACACAGGAAAGGGGGAATACTTTTCCTCACAGCTCTTCAGCTCTTCTCCTTGGAAGCGTCTCCTCTTGATCCAGAAGTGTTCTGAAGTAGCGGGGTCAACAGTCCAACACTTAGACTCATTTCTGCCTTTGAAGTAGGCAAACTTCAAAGGAAAGTCTTTGTAGTAAACAAGACCCTGCCTCTCCCTGTCCTGGCCCCAGAAACACTCTAGGGGTTTAGAGACTGTATTGTGTGAGGGCAGGCAAAGTCCTATTCAAGTGCAGGTGTCAGCTCCCCCCACCACTGTAGCCCAGGAATACCCATCAGGATATGCAGGAACCACCTCAGCTCCCTTTGTGTGACTGTCTAGAGTGAATTCACAAACAGCCCAACTCTCAGTCTGTCCCAGGTGTGTATTCAGCAGCCAGGCAGAGGCACAGAATGGTTAAGCAAGAAAATGCCCAGTTTCTAAAAGTGGCATTTTCAAATACACAAGTTAAAAACCACCTTCACTAAAAGATGTATTTGTATTATTTGTGAATTCAGGGACCCCAAACTCCACATCTCCATCTGCTCCAAATGGGAAATTACACTTAAAAGATATTTCAAGGCAATCCCCATGTTAACCTAAGGGAGGGATAGGCCTTGCAATAGTGGAAACAAAATTTGGCATTATTCCACCATCAGGACATGTAAAATACAGTAGTACATGTCCTACGCTGCACCTTGCTGATTGGGGTTGCCTTGGGCCTACCTTAGGGTGACTTACATTTGTTAAAAGGGGAGGTTTGGGCCTGGTGTATGGGTACAGTTGCCAGGTCGAACTGGCAGTTCCAAACTGCACACAGAGACACTGCAGTGGCAGCTCTGATATGTTTACAGAGCTTCTCCATGTGGGTGGCACAATCAGTGCTGCAGGCCCACTAGTAGCATTTAATTTACAGGCCCTGGGCGCCTTACAAGGGACTTACCATTAAATCAAATATGCCAGTCATGGGTAAAACAACATCAATATAATTTAGACAGAGAGCATATGCATTTTAGCACTGGTTAGCAGTGGTAACGTGCCCAGAGTTATAAAGCCAATAAAAACAGGTCAGAAAAAGTAGGAGGAAGGAGGCAAAAGTCAGGGGAAGTCCATACAAAAAGGGCCAGGTCCAACAATCCTTGTTGCTTTTGAGTTTCTCAATTAATTTTCCCTGTCTCAGATACTAAACTGATACATTACTTCAATCTCCTTCCGCTAAATCACTGTACTTTATTCATTCATAATAACTTGCTGTTTTTTCAAGTATCTAGTTCACTCCACTATCTCTGGATGGCATTAGCTTAGAGTGGGCAAAATCATTATTCATGTAGTGGGATAGAGTCTAGGTGCTAAGGTATGTTAGACCTGTCAGCCTTGGATGGTCTTCCCCCGAATGTTTGTGTTCCTCCTCTAGTGTCGCAGCTCCTTAAAACCAGCTCATCAGCCTGAATGCGACGAAGCCCCAACTCCAGACTTTGTATCACAAGTTATTGTCGACAGAATCCTCACAGCCGACACAACTAGGACCTCGCACCGCAGCCGTGCCGTTTCTGGGAACCGATTCATCGCTTCGGCTGTGCAACGGATCTTCCACGCTGACTCATGTAATGCTTGGCAAACCAGGATTTAAAGTACTCTGTTCAGCTGGCCTAACTGGGTTCCTGTAGCTGGCCCACGCTCCATCACAGTTGGCCTGAACTTGTGACTTTGTCCCAGTCTGGCATGACCAGATATCCAAGTTAACGCTTTGTGCCTTTTGACACTATTTTACCTAAAAACATTAAAATTCAATATCTCTGGTTCTAATGATTGGATTTTTGTTATTTTGATCTTGTTGTATTTATTAAATTAAGCTCTATATTTTGATGTGGGGTCTTTTTGTGTGATGCTTTCCCCGTTTTACTGTTTGAAGTGTTGCACAGATACTATACAAATTGCTGCTAGTTTATGCCTGACTTCTCTGTGCCAAGCTCCCAGAGGGATGAGCACATGTTAATTTGGGGTTTGCTTGCGCCTTGCCCTGAGAAGGATTGTAGATGCTAGACCTCGCTCCCACCACAGTCAACCAACAAACCAATTTCTTACAAGGCAATATGACACCGAATAAGACCATACTCTTATTATCTGAGAATGACACATATTTGATCATACCATGATGAATCTGTAGTTTTGGTAGTTTCATATGTGAAAACAATTTATAGAAGCCTTCAAGCTTGGAGGTGAGCCAGAATGTTGGGTCTTTCTTGGTTGGAATGCTTTAAGGTAGCTCTGACAGAATGTTGGGGAAGAATTCCATGGTCAGCAATTGCTGCCTGACTATCGGTGTTGTTGAATGAATAAAACATGGGAAGTTGCATCTTGATATTGTGTTGTATTTACGTGCGTTCCCTCGCGCACGGCCTCGCGACTAGAGCCCCGAAGGTGAAGGGGTTGCTAGGCGTTTGGACGAGGCGGCGCGAGGGAAACGCCGAGGAGAGCGACGACGGTGAGGACGGTTGGACGGAGCGGCGGTATTTGGGGGCGCTTGGAGACTGTTGATTGGAGTTATTTTACAGTTGTAAAATAAAGAAGACTTGCGCTTACCGGCCTCCTTGATCACTTCATTTTGGCGACGAGGTGGTCCGGTCTCCAGGCACAGCGAGCCCACGCATCAGCTGTTTAACAGCTATTTTCAACTTTGCCCCCAACGCCTTATTCGTGTGCCAGCACGATCGTGAGGGATATACACGAAGACAGCAGGCTGATTTTTGGATCTGGCTTACTCCACCCCGTGGGAGGAGTTTCTTCTTCCTGTGTTACGCCAACCAGCTATAGAAATGGCCTTTTTGTGTCTTGATGTGGAGAGGTTACATAATTGAAGACGAACCTTTGATGAAGAAGGATTTGGGTCTGCAACGTCTCCATTGTACATTCAGAAACAAGTTTGCTAAAAAGTTAAAAAGGAAAGGAACACCTATACTCTTGGTATACGCATATTGGTCATTTAGAAGGTATTTGAGGAGTTATTTTTTCATGATTCAACTAGCTAGGAAGCAATAAGGGCTGGTTGGATTATTTATTTATATTCAACATACAAAAAAGTTTACAAGAAAAGGGGGTTACAATTTTTGTTCCTGTTTCTAGGAATATTTCTTTAGCAATTTATTTTTGGGTCCAACATGCAATCTGTTCTCCCTCCACCACCATTTCTAGAGAGCCCTGGCGAACCACATATAGTATGGAAGCAGTGGTACGATGCCTTCGAGACGTACTTAGGGGCGATAGGGGCATCACGGTACAGGCCTGAACGCAAAAAAATTCTTTTCCTGCATTCCATTGGTTTTGAAGGGAGGGCTATTTTTAAGTACCTACCGGACTTGCAATTGGCCGATGGTGAAATGGATGAGTACCAAATAGCTGTGAAGAAAATGAGCGTCATGTTTGATGCTCCTCCTAGCTTGGTGGTGGCCAGGCACAAGTTTTTTAAGAGAGAACAACGTTCTGGCGAAGATGTTGACACTTACATTTCGACGTTGCGTCTTCTGGCTGCGGAATGTCAGTTTGAAGCGCTGGGTGATCAACTCATCAGAGACCAATTTATTTGCCAAGGGACAGACAAGTCTATCAGACAGAAATTGTTATCATTGGACAATCCAACATTGACTGAAACCATAAAAATTGCAAAGAGCATCGAATCGGCGATCAAGTCGTCCAGAGAAATTGAACAGACAGCAGCTACCAGGGTCAACGCCGTCACCAACAGAGAAGATAAAAAACCAGTAGTTAAAACAAGTGGACAGAAGAACATTAAGTTTGCTACTTCTAATGTTTTTTTCAATCAAAAAAATGTTTGCTTTAGATGTGGAAATATGCCTCATCAAAAAGGGTTTAAGGCTTGTCCTGCTTGGAATATCCAATGCAGGAATTGTGGCAAGGTTGGGCATTTTGCTAAAGTGTGTCAAGGTGGCAAACGTGAATCTGTTGTGACAGTGATGGATGAGAATGAAGAAGCAGTTGAACACCTCATGGGAGAGGTTCAGGATATGGTTTTAGTTGTTGATAGTGGTGTGGTTAAGTCTGGGGATCCCGATAACTGTGTGGATCCGTATGTGTGTGTTAGAGTTGGAAACAAGTCCTTGCGTTTGCTGGTGGACTCAGGGGCTAGGATCACCATGATTACTCTCGACTTGTTCAACCAGAATTGGAAAGATCGCGCTCTGGAGCCACCAGACAGGGCTCCAGTGTCTTATGAAGGGAGGAAGATTGAGCTTCAAGGTTTTTTTGAGGATATACTTGAGTTTAGGGGGAGACGTATACATGGGAAAATGTATGTAGCGGCTAAAGGTTTGAATATCTTAGGTTGGTTCCATCAGGGTTTGTTTGGTATGGTGTTGTGACCAGGTACATTGGAACAGGTTGCAGTGATTAGAGAAACTGATGTGATTGAAGGTCTACTCAACGAGTTTCCCAAAGTTTTTTCAGGAGAATTGGGAAAGCTGAAAGGTTTTAAACATAAGATAAAAGTAAAATTGCATGCTACCCCTGTCAAGCATAAGATTAGGTCGGTGCCTTTCAGTGTGAGAGAAGATCTGGAAAGAGAATTAGAAAGTTTACAGAACAAGGGGATCATAGAACCCATTGAATCCTCTTTGTGGCTTTCTCCACTGGTCGTAGCGAAGAAAAAGAATGGAGAGTTGAGGATTTGTGTGGACCTGAGAGCGTTAAACAGGGAGATATGGGTGGACTCTCATCCCTTACCTAATATAACGGAAATGTTGTCTACCATTAAAGGCGCGAAAGTGTTTACGAAGTTAGATTTGGCCAGTGCATATCATCAGGTGGAGCTGGATCCCGATTCCAGGTATTTGACAGCATTTGTATCGCCTTGTGGTGTTTTCCAGTTTTGCTGCATGCCTTTCGGGTTGGCTTCTGCAGCCTCAGTGTTTCAAAGGATTATGTGCACATTGTTGAAAGGTATTTCCAATGTAATGGTGTTTCAGGACGATGTCTTAATTCACGCCCCTGATCTACAGACACATAACAAGACCCTCAGACAGGTGTTGCAGAAATTCAAGGATCATGGCATTGTTCTTAGAAGGGAAAAGTGCCAATTCATGAAATCCTCTGTGGAATATTTGGGTCATGTGATTAGTCAGGAGGGTGTTAGCCCGAAACCTGGTCTAATTGATGCTATTAAGGCAGCACCTCCGCCTACTGAAAAAGCTGGGGTGAAAGCGTTTTTAGGCATGTGTGAGTTTTACTCCCGGTTCATACCGGAGTATGCTAGTCGGGTTAGAGTCTTGTCAAATCTATTGAAGGATAAGACCAGTTTTGAGTGGAGTGCTGAGTGTGAACGAGCGTTTGAAGATATCAAAGTCCGCTTAACTCAAGCCAAGGTGTTAAAACCGTATGCTCAAAGGTTTCAATGTTGCCTAACAGTTGATGCCAGCAATATTGGATTGGGGGCTGTGTTGACTCAAACTGTTGGGGGTGATGAAAACACCATTGGTTTCGCGTCCAGAGTTTTAAGGGCGCCAGAGGTGCATTACTCCGTAATTGAAAAGGAGTTGCTGGCCTGTGTCTGGGCTATCGAAAAATTCAGAAGCTATGTGTGGGGGAGGCATTTTGAATTAAAGACGGATCACAAGCCTTTGGTTTCAATTTTAAAAGGAACTAATGATAAGACAGGCACACCTAGAATTGCTAGATTAGTAGCTAGGCTCATGCAATATGATTTCGAGGTCATGCATATTCCTGGCGGAAGGAATATAAGAGCAGACTATTTGTCGAGATTTCCCAGGCAGTTGAGCTCAACGACGGATGAGATGGTGGACGATGAATGTTGTATGATTGCAACGGTTGAGGTTGACCAAGTCTGTGTTTGCTCTGAGACAGAGTGGAAGGAGAAGTTGGCTGGAGATAATGAGTTGTGTGCTGTAATGGGGTTCATTGCTGAAGGATGGCCTTATGAGAAAGACTTGACGTTGGCGAGCCAGCCATTCTGGAAAATTTCAGATGAACTTACAATTGAGGAGGGCATTCTCTTGAGAAATGATAAACTCATTCCTCCGGAGGAATTGAGGAGTTTAATAGTGAAGAAGGCGCATGAAGGTCATTTGGGCACCACTATGACCAAAAGACGAATACGTGACAACTTTTGGTGGCCACGTATGGACAGTGAAATTGAGCATTTGGTAAAAAATTGTGCGATATGTTCAAATTCTGACAAGAGTCTGAAAACTGCCACGCCACCCCTTATGCCTATTCCGTGTCCTGGAGGTCCGTGGCGGAAGTTGGGGGTGGATATGGTGGGACCCTTTCACTTACTTAATTCCAGACTACGGTATGCATATGTAGTAGTGGATTATTTCTCGAAGTGGCCTTATGTCAAATTTGTACAGGAGCCTAATGCTAGATCTTTAGTCACCTTTTTAAGAGAAGTGTTTATGAATGAGGGCTTTCCAGAAGAAATTATTTCGGACAATGGTGTTCAGTTCGTGTCTGATGAGTTTAAAGCATTTCTGAACCAAGGTTCAGTCAAACACCTGAGATGTTCCCTCTATCAACCTCAAACAAACGGTTTGGTGGAGAGATTCAATCGTGTGGTGGGGGACTGTATCAGGTGGGCTATGAAGAATGGGTGTGATGTGTTGGCATCTGTACAAGCTATGCTTTGGTTTTATAGAACAACTCCTCATTCTACCACTGGGGTATCTCCTTTTGAAGCTTTGAAAGGGAGAAAGCCCAATACCCAAATCAAACCTGGGTGGATGTCTAAGTTTTTTGAACAAATGCTGGTTGGAGAGCGTGCTGATGTTATCAAGGCCAATGTGGAAGACAAGCAGTTTACACAAAAGAGATATTTTGACAATAAGAAAGGGGCTAAAGAGTCATTGTTGGTGGAAGGTGATTGGGTAGTGATAAAACTGCCAACGTTTGTCAAGAAAGGTAAACCAAAATTTTCCGAACCAGTGTGTGTTGAACGTGTTTTGGGCAATGCAGTGAGGGTCCAAGGCAACAAGTGGTGGAACAAATCCAAGGTGGTAAAACTGAAAAGGAACTGGGATCCTCAGGCTGTCACCAAGCGAGAGTCAATGTTAAGATCGGACGTGAATAAGAGTGGAGATGAGGGTCCTGTGTTACGCAGGAGTGTTAGAGTACGTAAGTTACCTTGGAAACTGTGTCATTGACGGAACGTGTTATAACTCTGCATACTGCATGATTTTTCTGCAAACTGAATCAATGTTAATGTTTTTTTTTATGTCTTAGTTCTTTTGTTTTTGTTTTAGGGGGAGGTTTGTTAATATTGTAAAAAAAAAAACAAAAAAAAAACTCAATGTTGTATTTATGTGCGTTCCCTCGCGCACGGCCTCGCGACTAGAACCCTGAAGGTGAAGGGGTTGCTAGGCGTTTGGACGAGGCGGCGCGAGGGAAACGCTGAGGAGAGCGACGACGGTGAGGACGGTTGGACGGAGCGGCGGTATTTGGGGGCGCTTGGAGACTGTTGATTGGAGTTATTTTACAGTTGTAAAATAAAGAAGACTTGCGCTTACCGGCCTCCTTGATCACTTCATATTGGCAACAGGTTGGCAGCACTGAAGCTATCCTGATGCAACTTGTTTGTACCAGACAAGTCCGTTATTGGTTTGTAATTAGTTTTTTGAAGATTATCGACATGGTCATGGAAATCGATGTGCCAGTGGTCATATCAGCATAAGAGTGATTACACTGCCTGCTTTCCTCAGATCGTCAAGGATTGCTAATCCACATCTAAACTGTTGTGGGTGAGTGCATGTGTCACTGGGCAGGCTGGCACAAGTGGAAAAATAAGCTCCAATTCACATTGAAACACATGCAGAGCAGTGTGAACTTTGCCCTTGGCGACTGTTTTGGAAGGTTGGGATGGAGTTAATCCCCAGCCAGCTTTAAAACTATCACCACAGAAGTCGGTGGCAACCATCTTAATTATTTGTGATACTTTTCGGCATTCAGCATTCTGCATGCGTGTTTTCAGGATATAATTAAACATTCCTCCAGCTTGGAATTACCATCTTGAGCCTGCACTATTGGTTAGAGGCACACCATTATTTCTATTATCAGACATTTTATCTATTCCCACAGTTATTGGTGACATTGCATCAGTTAATAACCTGCTGAGCAACTATCCTTCTTTGGGAGGATTAAGTTTCCTATTGGAGCTATTTGCTTCTAGAAAATGTAGTTAAAAGCACTGGTTCAGAAACACAGGTGTTCCTGTATAAGTTCAAGGCAGTAACTCACCAGAGAGCCATACACACATTTCCATGTGCATTTGCGAGAGTGATTTACTGGAAAGTTTGTGGTATAACGTGGGTGTTGCAGCAACATGGATTGCAGCATCTCCCCCATTTCTTTCTGTCCTTGGCACACCACTGTTAAATTTGCAACAGTGGCATGAAGCATTTGAAATGTATTTAGAAGCCATATATGGTGACGCATTCACAGTTGAAAAGAAGAAATCGTTAATAGTACATAGTTTAGACCCGAGGGTAGAAGTGGGTAGAAGTGTAATAAAAACCCTTCCTCCAAAAATTATAATAATAGACTTGGGAGTTGGTGAAGAAGGAGATGACACCAAAGTCAGTGATGAGTATACTTATGTTATAAAGACATTAAATAAAAGGTTCAGTCCTAGGAAAAATATGGTATTAAATAAGGGTGGGTGTAATATTCCGTTCCACCCGCAGAATTTGTGGAATTTTGGCCACTCCATGTTACTCTTTAATGTGGAGTTCTGGTCCAAAATCCAGAATTTTTCTCCTGCAAGACTCCAGAATATGCAAGCTGGTGAGCGAAATTTGGGTCCCTTAGCACGACTCTCTAACACAGATGGTGATTCAAGTAGATTTGCTTCAGCTCGAATAGATTTTTTTTACCAGAGTGGTACAAATTCAACTTGAATGGCCTTGTGCTCTTGTGCAAACATGGTGCAATTTGGAGGTTCACTGAAATTGCCGCCACTGTAACTGCTACTGTTGGAGATTCAAGGAGACTTTCTGTCAAGTTATTTTTTGGGGGATTTGTGGCGTTTGACAAGCATTGGCCGCGAGCACACTGTGGGCTGGAAACAAGCGCATTGTGGGCTTGTGAGATTTAGGGCCATATTTATACTTTTCGACGCACAACTGCGCCAATGCGGTTGTGCGTCAAAATATTTAACGCCGGCTAACGCCATTCTGAAGCGCCATGCGGGCGCCGTATTTATTCAATGACGTTAGCCGGCGTTAGCCGGCGGAGCTGCCTGGTGTGCGTGAAAAAAAATGACTTACACCAGGCAGCGCCGGCGTAGGGGAAAATGGAGCTTGGGCGTAAAAAAATGGGGCAAGTCAGGCTGATGCAAAATTTTCGCCTCAACACGATTTGCGCCATTTTTTTTTACTCCCAACCCCCATTGAAATGACTCCTGTCTTAGCAAAGACAGGAGTCATGCCCCCTTGCCCAATGGCCATGCCCAGGGGACTTATGTCCCCTGGGCATGGCCATTGGGCATAGTGGCATGTAGGGGGGCACAAATCAGGCCCCCCTATGCCACAAAAAATAAAATAAAATACTTACCAGCACTTACCTTAATGTCCCAGGGGTGGGTCCCTCCATCCTTGGGCGTCCTCCTGGGGTGGGCAAGGGTGGCAGGGGGTGTCCCTGGGTGCATGGGAGGGCACCTCTGGGCTCCTTCCGAGCCCACAGGTCCCTTAACGCCTGCCCTGACCAGGCGCAAAAAAATTACGCAAAAGCGGCTGGACGTCATTTTTTTTGACCCGCCCACTCCCGGGCGTCATTTTTGCCCGGGAGTATAAATACGGCGCACCTGCCTCGGAGTCATTTTTTAGACGGGAACGCCTACCTTGCATATCATTAACGCAAGGAAGGTGTCCACACTAAAAAATGACGCAAACTCCATGAACTTTGGCGCTAGATGCGTCTAACACCAAAGTATAAATATGGAGTTCGTTTTGCGTCGAATTTGCGTTAAAAAAAAACTACGCAAATCCGGCGCAAACAGAGTATAAATATGGCCCTTAATGTGCATTGAAGCACGAGTGCAAGCACGGTTTGAGCGCTTTCTCGCTCAGTAACTCCAAGCCTTCGAGTTACCAAGCCGCACGAAGAACAAGTGTGTCACCTCGCATCATGTGACCAACGCAGCACCCATCTTTAAACCGGAGGAGATACATTAAAAACAATCACACATGCGGCAAATTTGGCACTATATTTATGAATGCGGCAATCAATATAACAATTAGCAGCTTAGCAGCGATCAGCATAACGACGATCAGTTTAAGGAGTTGAAAAAACATTCGAAAAAACAGAGGAACGAAATCGGACAGCAATGAAAAAAAAGAAAATAAGCAGACCATGTTTACAAAAATGTTTACAAAATTATCCAGGGAAGCACAGTTTTCTTGTTATAGTCGGTCCACATATGTCTATTGTTGTATATATATTGAAATAGCTACACAACATTATTACAAACATAGCTTCAGGTAGCATGTCTCAACCTCCAGTATTTCTCTCAGAGAGAGGTGAACCATTACTACCTTGTAAGAGATGGAAGAAACTTTTTGACTCCTACTTATTGGTAATTGGTAGGGAAAAGTTTTCTCCAGCTAGAAAACAAGGAGTTCTATTACACAATCTTGGTTTGGAAGGTCGCAACATATATGACAGCTTGGAAACCATACCTGCGAGCGATAGAGATGGAGCACCCAATGATATTTTTGACATGTCGGTCCTAATGTTGGAAAAACACTTTGAAGCCAAAATAAATATTGTTCTAGAATTTCATAAGTTCTCTGCAAGAAGACAAGGAAAACAGAAAGCATTGGGAACTATGGCCCTCATTATGACCCTGGCGGGGGGTGATAAAGTGGCGTTAAATACCACCAATAGGATGGCGGTAATAACCGCCAAATTATGACCATGACGGTGATATCTCCATAGACAGCCAATGTACCACACCAACCGCCAGGGCGGAGACAACAGTCACCACAGCGGTAGCCGCAAACAGCCAGGCGGAAGACAAAGTTCCGTCCACCATATTTTGACACAGGAAACTGACACCTTTTCCGGAGCGGTACCAACACCAACAAAAGCCTGATGGAAACAGAGCTCAGAAGTAAAAGGACTCACCATTGGAGACACAGGGAAGAACCACGCCACATGGAACCCAAGCTGCAAGTTTCCTCAATGATCTTCTATGTTGTGCTCCACCTGGAATACCAATGCCGACGAAGACGACGACGGTGAGTACAGCTGCCTAGCACACAAGGGAGGGTGGGAGGAAAAAATGAGTGACACACGCACGACCACACCCGACACACACACACCATACACACAACCAGCTGCACTACAAAAACAATTTGCCCCTGAAAATCGGCAGAATAATGCAAGGACAACAGGAATTGACGAAAGTGATTGTAATCAGATCAACAACAAAATTAATAAGTTGATTTGGTAATGAAACAGATATGCACACGTGTCCAAAAAAGGGACACTGCCCATTCCAAAGTTCAAAGGACCCACATGGCCACAGGGCACAGTCGAAGGCCCAACTCGAATCCTGAGCACATCCGGAAGGAACACTACCGGAGCATCAGTTTGCAAATAGGCAAGCACCTCAGGGGGTGGAGGGGTACCTCAGCCAGATGCAGGACCCACTGGTTCTGGAGGGGGCAACATGCCCATTGCTTTGTCCTGGAGAGTGCAAGGCCACAGTCTCTCAAGTGGATGTCTTGCCCACTGGTTCAGGAGAGGGCAACATGCCCATTGCTTTTTCCTGGGGAGTGCAAGGCCAAAGTCTCTCGAGTGGGTGTCTTGCCCACTGGTTCTGAAGGGGGCAACATGCCCATTGCTTTGTCCTGGGGAGTGCAAGGCCACAGTCTCTCAAGTGGGTGTCTTGCCCACTGGTTCAGGAGAGGGCAACATGCCCATTGCTTTGTCCTGGGGAGTGCAATGCCAAAGTCTCTCGAGTGGGTGTCTTGCCCACTGGTTCTGGAGGGGGCAACATGCCCAGTGCTTTGTCCTGGGGAGTGCAAGGCCACAGTCTCTCGAGTGGGTGTCTTGCCCACTGGTACTGAAGGGGGCAACATTTTCATTGCTTTGTCCTGGGGAGTGCAAGGCCACAGTCTCTTGAGTTGGTGTCTTGCCCACAGGTTCTGGAGGGGGCAGCCCACACAGTAGCCCCTGGAGAGTTCACTACATAGCGTCTGTCGGCGATGGCTGCATGGTGGGGGTGGTTGGGGGAGGCTCCTGGGCAGCCTCTGCACTCACTGATGGCTGCATGGTGGTGGTGATTGGAGGAGGCTCCTGGGCAGCCCCTGCAATCACTGATGGCTGCACATCCACAGATGGCAGTGGGGGCCCCATGACTGCTGGTGGTGGTGTTAGTCTGACAGCTTCCACTAGCGTGGAGTGCCTCTTGTCCTTCAGATCATGGGTCTGGGATCCCTTACCCTTCCCGACAGGGGTGGATGGGCTCTTCCCCTCTCTACCTGGTGGTGCAGGCTCCTTTCCCTTCCTCACAGCTGGTGCAGGCTCCTTCCCCTTCCTCACAGCTGGTGCAGGCTCCTCCCCCTTCTTCACAGCTGGTGCAGGCTCCTTCCCCTTCCTCACAGCTGGTGCATGACTCTTCCCTTTCATCCCAGTGGTGCTGGCTCCTTCCTCTTCAGTGTTGTAGGTCTTATATCCTTACCACCACGAGTAGGTGGTGCTCCCACTGTCCTCGTGGACGGTTTGGCTGAGGTGCTGGGCTGTGTCCTTGATACCCTGCCCATAATTGCAGGACGGGGGGAGAGGTACGGAAGAGGTCAATTTTGCAAAGGAAAAGCTTTTTAGGGATATTGGGGTGGGAGGAGTAATGGGAGTGGAGGTTGAGGGAGTGGTTGGTGGAGGTGTATGTCTGCTGGATTTGGGTGCAGGGGCATGGGCTGTATGCTATTGTGAGGTGGATGGCTGTTGGGTGTCTGAGTGCTTGCATTTGTGTCCTTTAGGAGGGGGGGGACAGACACGGTGAGAGAGGACACAGGGGACACGTGCATGGATGTTGTGGAGGTGTCTGCCAGTGAGGTGTGTGTTCTGCTTGGGGTGGTGATGCTGGAAGTGGATATTGATGTAGTGCATGCAGGACGTAACTGGATGTAACTGGGAGTGAGGTGGAGGAGGAAGAGGAAGGGGAGACAGTGGAGGTGGTAGATGTTGTAGTGTCTGCAATGGTATGGTGTTTGTGTGAGTGCCTGTGGGATGAAGTGTGGTGCATGTGTTTGCCTGTTACACTCTTGGGTGTTGTCTTGTGTGCATGCTTGCCTCTTTGTGTGCTTGGGATGGGTTGGGGTTGAGGGGGATGGGACTGGGAAGTGGAAGTTGGAGGGGGGACAGTAGAAACAGGGACAATGGCTTCCATCAGAGAGCCTGAATCGACCTCTGTTGGGCCGCCAATCCACCATGAATGCTCTCCAGGAATGCATTGAATTGCTGCATCTAGGATGCCAGCCCCTGGATGGCATTCACAATGGTTGACGCCATACAGAGATGGATCTCAGGAGGTTAATAGCATCCTCACTCAGGGCAGAAGGGCTCACTGGGGCAGGGCCTGAGGTGCCTGGGGCAAAGGAGATGCCCGCCCTCCTGGGTGAGTGGGCATGGGCATTTTGCTGAGGGGCTACTGGGAGGGCGGTGCTGGTATGGGGTTGGCAGCTGTACCTGCAGCTGGGATGGTCACAGAGGCGTCTGCCACCACCAGGGAGCTCCCTTCGGAGGAGGTATCAGAGTCTGTGTTGTCCTCTCCAGTCTCCGCCGTGGTGCTCCCCTCGCCCCCCGTCCCACTGGTTCCCTCGGCGTTGGTGGACTCTGCCTCCAGGGTCCTGTAGGATGCAGCTCCCTCTATCACCAGTGCCTCTGCTCCTCCACTAGATGATGTTGATGCACATAAGGAGAGGATGACAAAACAAAAAAGGTGGGACGAAAGACAAAGGGATACACTGGGTCAATGACTGCACCAACACAACTATGGGCATACACATCACCATCAGACACAGGGAACAGGCTTAAGCACTATGCATTTCACTACCAGTGACATGGCTAGTCACTAAGGCAAGATGAGCACACAACGCCAACTGCAGCACTCTTGGGACCCACGATTACCTGGCTGAAAAGGACTGCTAACAAGGTAGGTTACCTGTATTTGCCATACACCCATTACCCTTCAGATGACCCACGCTGCAATGTGTGGCCTGGCCTTAGGGGACCCACTAACACACAACCACCACCTGGATACCACCCCTCCAGCCAAAAGTTGTAATGATACCCACTGTACTCACCCCCTTGTGGCTGCTGTGATGCCCTCAAGCGCCCATCCAGCTCAGTGTAGGCCGCCGCCAGTATGTGGGCCATCAGGGGGGGTCAGGGTCCAAGGGGCACCCCTTCCTCATTGGGAGGCCATCCCCAGCTGGGCCTCTGTGGTCTTCCATGCCCAGCATCTTAGGTCCCCCCACAGTTTGCGACAGTGGTTGCTCCGCCTGTCATAGACCCCCAGGGTCCGCACCTCCTTGGCGATGGCAAGCCATAATCCCTTCTTTTGATGGGCGCTGACCTGCAGAGGTAATACATACAGGAGAACTCCCTTAAACGAACAGTCCAGCCTGTCACACACATGGCCCACCATACCCTGTCACAGCAACATTGCAAAACACATAGGCCAGCTCACAACACGTACACAGTCAAGAGGAAATCCACCCACCCACCCTTACACAATGCCTCCATACACAACTCCATGCATTCATGCCACATGCATCGTGCCCACAGTGTACTCACCTGTTGGTCTGGAGGCCCATACAGCTGTCTGTTGTGGGGTAGGACCCCATCCACCAGTCGCTCCAACTCCTCTGAAGTGAAGGCTGGGGCCCTTTCCCCGGTCACACAGGCCATGGTAGGTTCCAGACACAGGTCACAGCAGCACATGTAGTGTAGGTCCTCTCCTGTGGAAGGTCAGGAAACAAGTGAGGAATGTGAAATAAAATGTCACCGCCGGCGTACATCTCCATTGGCCACTGTACCCTATAGGGCCCAAAATTATCCAATGAGGAATTGCATGGCCGTTCACTACCGCCTACCGCCACGGCGCACAACGTCGGAGTAATTACCTCACTTCCACCTGTCCCTCACACACAGGACAGACGGTCGCCATTTCTGGGGGGGGGGAGGTCAACAGGCCTATCGATAATTGCTGCGTCACAGGATAAAAAGCACATACTTATAAATTCCACTCTCCCAAAACATGATTACATGATGTGGATTGCTGTTGTGGTATAGTTGTTCCAATTGTGACAGCCTACTCACTCTTGTGTCCCTTAGATACCTACCACTGCAGATGAATAGGAGATGGAGACATACCCCCGTGTACAGACCCCTTGTGGACTTAGCTACACTGGAGGACAGGCACATAATACTCACTCACCTATAGACTGGACAGGGCCACAATCACTGAGGTATGTGCCTAGTTGGAGCCTGACCTGATCTCATCTATCCGTCATCCGACTGGGATCCCATCTCTGCAAGTTCTATCAGTGCTCCATTTCCTGGCAACTGGTTCTTTCCAAATGTCAGTGGGCTTGGCAGCAGGAATGTCACAGCCAATGTTCTCAATAGTGCTGGCAAGAGTCTTGTCCGCCCTGATGAAACACATGTGCAGCTACATTGCTTTCCCCCCGGTGGAAGATTTGGCCACTGTGAAGGCTGGTTTTCATGCAATGGGACATATCCCCAATATAAATGGGGTGATTGACGGAACACATATTGAGTTTGTCCCCCCGGCAAAATGAACAGCTGTACAGGAATCGTAAGAGTTACCACTCCATGAATGTGCAGATGGTGTGGTTGGTGGACCAGTACATCTCCCACGTCAATGTTAAGTATCTTGGGTCGGTGCATGATGCCCTTGTCCTGAGGAATAACAGCATCCCAAATGTGATGGGCCAACTACAGAGGCACAGGGTGTGGCTAATAGGTGAGCCTTGGTCCCCACCCAGTTTATGTTGGTGTATGCCTATGCTGTTGGCCAAATAGAATAGTGTGTGGCTAAATGTTGTCCCTCAATATTTCAGGTGACTCTAGTTACCCAAACCTATTTTGGCTGCTGACCCCTGTGAGGGATGCCAGGACAAGGGCAGAAGAACATTATAATGAGGCACATGGGCGAACCAGAAGGGTAATGGAGAGAACCTTCGGCCTCCTGAAGGCCAGGTTCAGGTGCCTCCATTTGACAAGTGGATCCCTGTGCTACTCACCCAAAAAGGTCTGCCAGATAGTAGTGGCATGCTGCATGTTGCACAACCTGGCCCTCAGACGCCATGTACCTTTTCTGCAGGAGGAGGAGACTGGAGATACCCCTGTGGCAGCAGTGGACCCTGAGGACAGCGAGGATGAGGAGGCAGAGTATGAGGATGTAGACAACAGAACATTAGTGATCTGTCAGTACTTCCAATGACACGCAGGTGAGACAGTGCAACATCACATTTCTATGATTATTGCTGTATTCTGTGTGGCATTGGCATGCTGGCATTACCCACTTGTTTTCCCTTCTAACTGTTCCCCTACTTACGTATTGTCATTTTACAGATGTTGGTGATATGACAACAATGTCCTGATGTGATCACAACAGCCAGCAACAGGTCATTCATTCTATATTCTCACTATGTACAGTTCATTTGCAATGGTTGTAGCTGTTTCAATCAATACAAATTTGCAATACATGAAATACTAGTATTCAAGTTTTATCCAAGGTTGTTTATTGTAGTGCTAAAAAATAAAGGAGAATGTACAATAGAATGGGGTGATGATGGAGGAAAGTCCAGGGTATTGTTCCAGTCTGTTTGTAGCACAGGTGCAATGTCAATGGGGGACATAGGGAGGGGAGCAATGGCAGTTCAAGGTGGACAGGGTGACAGAGTGGGACACAAGGGGGACAATCAGGAGAATCTAATTTCCTGGCGTTGGTCTTGGCAATTGTCCCTGGCGTTGGTCTTGGCAATTGTCCCTGGCTTCTGTCTGGGTCGCAGGGTGACGTTTGCGGGGTGGTTAACCTTCTACAGGGGTAGGGATGCTGGTGGCCTGTGAGTCCAGTGGCGGCAGAAGAGGGGGGGGCTGGTCGATGGACTGGCTTGTGGTAAGGGCCCGCTGGTGTGCTGTTGCCTTGCTCATGATGTTGGCGATGTCTGCCAGCACCCCTGCTATGGAGATCAGGGTGGTGTTGATGGCCTGCAAGTCCTCCCTGATCCCCTGATACTGTCCTTCCTGCAGCCGCCTGTTCTGCACGTTGTCAAGGATCTGGCCCATAGTGTCCTGGGAATGTTGGTAGGCTCCCAGGATCTCGAAAAGTGCCTCCTGGAGAGTCGGTTCCCTGGTCCTGCTCTCCCCCTGGCACACAGCAGTCCTCCCAGTATCCCTTTTGGTCTGTGACTCTATCCCCTGAACTGTGTGTCCACTGCCACTGACCCCAGGTCCCTGATTGTCTTGGCTGTGAGATGTGGCCTGGGATCCCTGTACAGGTGGACACACTGTTGATTGACGTGTCCTGGGGACAGAGGTGTGGGCCTGCTGGTTGAGTGCTGTGGTGTTGATTCCTGATGGGGGAGGCTCTGTGGTGGTCTGTGAGTGGCCTTGGATGACCGACTGTCCAGTGGTTCCTGATGGGCCAGGTAGGTCCTCTAGATCCTGAAGTCCAGAGTTACTGTCATCTCTGGGGGCCTCTTCTGTTGAAGGACTGGATAGTGGTGGCACCTCCTCTCCATTGACATTGGCTGGGGTACTTGTGGGGATGTTAATGATGTATTATGCTTCAAGTGTATGACATTTGTACCTCCATAGCTTCCCCTCTATGGTTGGTGTTGCCCTGCCAACTTTTGCTTGTGTATGGTGATGTATTGTGAGATAGTTAGTTTCCCTATGCTGTGCATGCTTTCCATGCAGGGCTGGGAGGGGTGTCCATGCATTAGTATGGCATGCAGGGCTTGGCATTGGGATTAGTGAGATGTGTGGGTGCAGTGTGTGGGATGGAGTGGAGTGATGGGAGTGAGGGTGAGGGTGTGAGTTGGCATGCAGGTATGGGGGGTGATAAGTGTTAAATGTTGACTTACCAGCGTCCAGTCCTCCGGCTACTCCAGTGAGTCCCTCAGGATGCAGTATTGCCAGTACTTTCTCCTTCCATGCTGTGAGCTGTGGGGAGGAGGTGGGGGTCCACCGCCAGTGCTCAGTACAGTTATTTGGTGTCTTGCTGCTGTGGAACGCACCTTCCCCCGTAGGTCGTTCCATCTCTTCCTGATGTCATTCCTTGTTTTGGGGTGCTGTCCAACGGCGTTGACCCTCTCCCCAATTCTCTGCCATAGCTCCATCTTCCTAGCAATGGACGTCTGCTGCACCTGTGATCCGAATAGCTGTGGCTCTACCCGGATCCTTACCTCCTCCTCAGAGAACCTGGGGTGTTGTGTGGGTGACATGGGTGTATTGTGAGTGATGTGGGTGAGGGTGTGTGGGGTGCTGTTTTGGGGTGTGATAGGGTGCATGGATGGTGTATAGGTGATGGTGGTGTGTGTCTGTGGTCTTGTCTATGGTCGTCTTGCTATCTCTCTTGTGGAACTTGTTTGTATTGGTAAAGGGTTGTGGGTAATGTAGGTGTGTGCTTTATAGTGGTGTGGGTGTGTGGGTGTGGTGTGTGCATGTGTGTCAGGTGTGTGTAGTTTGAATTGTCCAATGTGGTGTAGTTTTGTTAGGTTGTGCGTATTTTGAGCGCAGCGGTATGTACCGCCAATGGTTTAGCGCCATTGAATGTCCGCCGTGGTTATTTGTGGGTCATAATGCTGTGGGCATAGTTCTGTTGGTGTAACAGTGTGGGTTTTGCTACTGCCAGTTTATCACTGACGTTTGGGCTGGTGGACTTGTGTGTGTGGCTGTATAGTGATGGAATGGTATGTGTGGGTCATAATATGGGTGGCGGTAAGCCGCTGCAGTGGTATGTTGGGGGCAGTCAGCATGGCAGTAAGCGGTACTTACCGCCAATGTCATAATGAGGGCCAAAGTGTGCTCCCGACTTCCCTCATCACCAAGACATCCCAACCATGTCAAAGCCAATTCCATGAAAATGGGATAAAAGGGGAGGGAAGAGAAAGAAACACAGGTCCAGCGGAGTCAGTGCAGATCTATATGTGTTACCCAAACGTTTTCTGTATGGCTTCCTGGGTGAGAAAGAAAAAAGAAGAAATTAGAATCTGCCAATATAGAATCTAAATCTGCCTTATAACTACAATTGGAATACCTGAGTAAATAGGGTAGTTGGGAAGATGCTGTATGTATCCTAGGTGTAGCGATATATATTTTCTGAATCAAGCACTTGAAAAGAGCTCTAGTAGTATAAACAAGTAACCAACTTATAAAGTAAGTTCTTTGTACTTATATCCTTGCAGTTTCAGATTAAGTACTAATATATATCCTGTTATATATTCACAGGATTTCTTCTGTTGTGAACAAACTTAAAATAGGTACTGACTTCAGGTAAGTAATTGTGTACAATGACCATAAACGCATATCATGATTATCTCAACTGAAATATTGATAATATAGGGACTTAAATGGTTCTCAATGTTCCTTTCCTTTCTTTGCAGGAATTAAAGTTGAGCAGTGAAACAGATAGAGCAATCTTGGAAGTCCCAGGAGAGAAACACCACTTAAATAAGTATATGCACCAATATAAATAACACTAGCAGTGCAGCGCGCTTCACCGATATGTAGATTTGCAGATAGCGGTACTTTAAAGTTCTTGCTTGTCCACTGCTTTCCCCTGGGTCAGAATCAGGAAAATGGCAGGAGCAGCTTCCAAGTAACCAGGATGAAGAAATTAAGCTGATAATGAGAGACAACAGAGACGCCAAGAGCAGCATGTGACTCAGAAGCAGGAAAGGTGAATAAAGTCATTGGCAGGAAACTGCAGGCATGAAACACTACGGCGACAAGCAATTTCCTGCCAGATAGAAGCGATTTTATGCCTACTGTGTTCTTCCCCAGCTGCAGACACAACACTCCATACTTACTATTGCAACTTTGTTTGTACCAGAACTGACAATTCCTCCACAATTCTGGTAAGTCACATTCTTTAGCCTCAAACTTCCCTTCATGTAACCAACAATTCACCAAGCCAGGTTCAGCTTATTGTTTTCAGCCCCCTCAGACAAAAGAAGGGAGACCTGTCAGCTACACTATTTGGAGTGGTGTGATGTACCCACCACATTTCACGAAGTACATCTGGCAGTGGCACACAAACCTCAAGTTCTCCTTGAAAACATGATTTACCATCCTGTTCATGTGCTCAGCTAAACCATTTGCCTGTGGTGAATACAATGACGCCTTGAGGTGTACCACAGAGAGACCACTCAAGAAATCCTTCATCCCCTTGGAAGTCAACTAAACACCATTGTTTGTGATCATTTGATTAGGAATTCCCTCATGAAAACACTTCTCCTTAAGGAAATTAATCACCACTCTGGTGTCCAGGGAACTGACACATTTGGTCGTCTCCCAGTTTAACATGTAGTCTACCATCAATATTACATAACATTCATTGTTTGACAGCAAAGGAAAAGGAGCCATAAAGTCCAAATCTAGCTTTCTCCAAGGCTCCTCCGGTATTTCAAATGGAGCCTTAGACACCACCTTACTTTTTTCATTCTTTGCTCATAAGTCAGAATCCTTCACTACTGCCTGTCCAAACTAGCCATCTAGTACACCTCGTTTACTCTTCTCTGTTTTTAGTCAGATTCCTCCCAAAATTACCCTCATGCACCAGGTTTGTCACATTTTCTCTCAACTCACCTGGAGAAATGATCCTTTCTCTCCTAAAAAGTTAATAACTTAACTCCTCCCTCACATTATAAGAACCTCTCAAGTGTTCTGAGATATTCTTGTATTTGGCCCAACCTTTAACTGTGAACTCCTTAAGGTCTTTCAATTCAACAACTCTGTCCCTCGCTGTTTTCCACTCCTCCTCTCTGATGGCATCCTCACACACCCAATTACCCAATTAATAGACTTTACATCCAAACCCTCATCCTCAGATTCTGCAGGCAATCTGGATAGGCAATCTGCAACCTTGTTTTTCACTCTAAATAAAAGCTCTATGCCAAAACTGAATTCAGTCAGACCCTCTAACCCTCTTCTGATCCTGGGAATGATATTCTCATAGCTCTTGGTAGAGAAAATCTGCACCAGCGGTGTATGATCCATTTTGACTATGAGTGGTAAACCCCAGAGGTAAAACCTAAGTGTTTAATTTTTCATGCACATGCCAATTCCTCTCTCTCAATAACAGAATAAAGGGTTTCTGCACCCTTAAATGAGCATGAAGCAAAGGCAACCACAGTTTCCTCCCCTCCTGTCAGCTGTGAGAGAACTGCACCCAGTTCTCTAAGACTGGCATCCATAGTAGCATATTTTTTTTATTTGTTTCAAAGTGTCCTAAGTTGGGCATCACACTTATGGCCTTTTTAACTTTACAAAATGTTGTTGCACACTCCTCACAAATGTGGTTCACTTTTTTAGAATATCCCTAATGGGTTGAAAAATACTTGCAAAATTGTCAATGAACTTAAAGTGAAATTCAGCCAAGCCTAAAAAGGACCACATCTGATCCTTATCTTGCAGAATTGGGGTCTTAACAATAGCATCATCCAGTTCCAACTTCGATCTAAAACCTTCCCCAGAGATAGTATGACCTAAATATGAGACTGCAGAAAGTGAAAACCTCAACTCCTCTTTCATGGGGGGTAAGTCTTGCTTTGACCAGTCTACCCAGTACTATTCTCAAAGTCTTGTCCTCCCCAACAACTAACAACATAGGAGGAGCACGTCTTGGCAATCATGCATCCTGAGGGCCTGGCAGGAGTAGGAGGAGGACTGGATTCTGGTAAGTCAAATCTCTATTACTATCACCCCCCCTACCTGTATGCCATCACAAACCCCCACCCTTACCCTCACTCTCATCATTTCACCTCCTCCCACATACCACACCATCACAACCCACTCATCCCAATACTAAGCCCTGATTGTAACACCAATGCACGGACCCCCATCACAGACCTGCATGGACACCCATCACTAAAGCATGCACATGAGAGAGAATCACCTAACCCACAAAATCCCTACTCTCACAAGGTAAAGCTGCTAGGGCAATAACAACCATACAGGGCACCACACCCATGCACAAGATGACACACACAGAAACAATAACACTGCATTTACATCCGCACAGGTCCCCCACCCAACGTCATCGGAGAGGAGGTGCCAGCAACTTCCAGTCCACCTCCAGAAGAGGCCCACAGTGATGACAACAGCTCCGGATGCCTGGATATGGAAGACCAACCTGGCCCATTAGGGATCTCTAGACAGTCTGTAACCCAGGCACAGTCCCATACCACCACAGAGCCTCCCCCCTCAGGAAACACCAGCACAGTACCCACCCAGTGGGCCCATACCTCTGTCCCCAGGACACGTCAGTCAGCAGTGTGTCCACCACTACAGGGACCCCAGGCCACCCCACAAACACAGGACAATCAGGGACCTGGGGCCAGTGGCAGTGGGCACACGGTTCAGGGGACAGAGGCACAGGACAACAGGGAAGCTGGGAGGACTGCTGTGCGACAGGGGGAAGACAGCCCCAGTGAACCGACTCTCCAGGAGGCACTCACCAACATCCTGGAAGCATACCGCCTTTCCCAGGAGACGATGGGCCAGATACTGGACAAGTTGCAAGAGACCCAGCGGCTGCAGGAGGGACAGTACCTGGGGATCAGGGAGGACTTGAAGGACATCAACATCACCCTGGTCTCCATTGCAGGGGTGCTGGCAGACATGGCCAACACCATGAGGGAGGCAATGGCACACCACCGGGCCCCTGACCCTAGCCAAATCGATGAACAGCCTTCCACCTCCACTGCCGCTAGTGGACAGGAGGCCCCACCACAGGAACAACAAGCCACCAGCACCCCACCCCCTGCAGAAGGAGAACCACCCCGCAACTGGACCCTGCGATCCAGGGAGAAGCCAGAGAACATTGCCAAGTCCCCCGCCAGGAAATAAGATTCTCCTGAATGTCACCCTTGTGCCCCACTCTGTCACCCTGTCTACCTTGAACTGCCTTTGCTTCCCTTCCTATGACCCCTTGGACAATGCACCTGTGATACAAATAGACTAGACTCTATCCTGGACATTCCTCCATCATCACTCAAGCCCATTGCACATCCCCCTCTAATCATTAGCACTTAAATAAACACCATTTGAATAAATACAAGTATGGAGTCTGTCAAATCATTTAACCATGTATTCATTTAACAAGCTTTAAACACTGCAATATAACTGTACAGTAATGTATACATAGGAATGACCTGTATTTGGCTGCAGTCAACACACCAGGAGCGATAGTGGGGCACAAATATCTGAAAATAAAGATGACAAAGGGTACAGTAAGTGGCCATAGAAGTGGGAAAATCTGCCTGCCAGTGACAATGTCAAACACAAAACTGTCAATGTAAAGTGTAATTACAGTGTCTTACATGTGTGTCATTGGAAGTACTATCATATTATTGCACTTCTGTTGTCCTCATCCTCATCTTCTGCCTCCTCATCTTAACTGTCCGCAGGGTGCACTGCTGCCACACACCTATCTCCAGCCTCATCCTCCTGCAGAAAAGGCACCTGGTGACGTAAGGCAAGGTTGTGCAACATGCAGCATGCCACGATGATCTGGCACACCTTCTTGGGTGAGTAGTACAGGATCCACCTGTTAGATGGAGGCAACGAAACCTGGCCTTCAGGAGGCCGAATGTCCTTTCTATTATTCTTCTTGTTCATCCATGTGCCTCATTGTAACGTTCCTCTGTCCTTGTCCTGGGATTCCTCACAGGGGTCAGTAGCCATGAGAGGATAGGGTAACCAGAGTCACCTGCAAATATCGAGGGATAACTGTTAGACACACACTATCCCTTAGGGCTCACACCATACCCATACACCAACATCCCCTGGGTGGGAACCAGGGCTCACCTATTAGCCACACCTGGTGCCTCTGGAGTTGAGCCATCACATATGGGATGCTGCTGTTCCTCAGGATAAAGGCATCATGCACAGACCCAGGATACTTTGCATTGAAATGGGAGATGTACTGGTCCGCCTGGCACACTATCTGCACATTCATGGAGTGAAAGCTCTTTCGATTTCTGAACACCTGTTCATTTCTCCAGGGGAGGGGGGACAAATGCAATATGTGTACCATCAATAGCCCCAATTATGTTTGTGATATGTCCCATTGCATAGAAATCAGCTTTCACTGTGGCCAAATCCTCCACCTGGGGGAAAACGATGTAGCTGAGAATGTGTTTAATCAGGGGAGACAATACTCTGGTCAGCACTATTGAGAACCTTGGCTGAGACATTCCTACTGCCAAGCCCACTGTCACTTGGAAGGAGCCAGTTGCCAGGAAATGGAGCACAGACAGGACTTGCACAAGAGGGGGAATCCCAGAGGGCTGAAAATAGCACATATCAGGTCAGGTTCCAATTGGGCACACAGCTCTGTGATTGTGGCCCTGTCCAGTCTATAGGTGAGGACAATGTGCCTGTCCTGCATTGTTGCCAAGTCCACCAGGGGCCTGCATATGCGGGGATGTCTCCATCTCCTATTCATCTGCAGCAGTTGCAATCTAGGGGGCAAACGGTGAGTATCTGGTCAGTATTCCATATTTCCAAACACTACACTGCATTGCATGTTATGACTGTAACACAATATTGTTGTATAGGCCCAAATGGTGCCTATGTGTACTGTGACGCAGTTAGGTGCCATGGCCTGCCCCCCTCCCCCTAAAATGGTCTCCACCTGTCCTGTATGGAGGGATAGGTGGAAATGAGGTAATTCCGCTGACGTTGTGTGCCGTTGCGGGAGGCAGTCGAAAACTGCCTGCAACTCCTCATGGGTTACAGTGGCCAATGGTGATGTACACCGGCGGTGAAAGTACGCACAGCCGCGGACGTGACTCCCATTTTCTATCTGTTCACCCACTTGCTACCTGACCTTCAACAGGAGAGGACCTACACTGCAAGTGCTGCTGTGACCTGTGTCTGGAACCGACCATGGCTCGTGTCTCTTGGGAAAGGGCCCCTGCCTTCACCGCTGTGGAGTTGGAGAGACTGGTGGATGGGGTCCTACCCCAGAACTGAATGATGGATGGACCTCCAGACCAACAGGTGAGTACACTCTGAGCATGATGAATGGCGCATGAATGCATGGAGTGCTGTATGTCAGGGCTTCGTTTAGGGGGGGTTGGGGTAAGGGCCCTGGGCAGCGTGCTGCATGTATGGTGGGCAATGTCTGTGCATAAGGGGATATGAGGTCTAAGGTGGGTTATGAGTGTAATAGGCAAGACGGTCTGACTGATACATTTTCCTATGTGTATTTTTCTGCAGGTTATCCCCCATCAAAAAAAGGGTATATGGCATGCCAGCGCCAAGGACGTGCGGACCCTGGGGGTCTATGGCAGGCAGAGCACCCACTGTAGCAAACGGTGGGAGGACCTGAGATGCTGGGCACGGAAGACGGCTGAGGCCCAGCTGGGGATGGCCTCCCAACAAGGAAGGGGTGCACGTCAAACCCTGACCCCCCTGATGGCCCGCATACTGCCAGTGGCCTATCCGGAGCTGGATGGGTGCTTGGGGGCATCACAGCAGCCACAAGGGGGTGAGTACAATGGCCTAATATACTACTTGCACGTGGTGGGGTGTCATCCGGGTGGGGGATGTGGACCTGTGGGTGCCCGTAGGCCAGGCTGGCCTGTGCAGGGTAGGACCCATGTTGGGCAGGGTCTGATGTCAACCTCCTCCAAACAAGCTAGTAGGCCTCCACTACTGGGCAGGGGTCTGTGGGTCTCAGGAATGCTGCAATTGGCGTTAGGTATCCCTGTCCATGGGCTGGTGACTAGCATTGTGACTGGTAGTAGATTGCCTAGTGCGTAGGGCTGTCTGTCTGTCTGTACGCCAACAGTGGTGTTGTTGCCACCGTTGACCAAGGGTATCCTTTGTCTCGTCCCCCCCCTTTTTGTTTTGTCACCCTGTCCTTATGTTCATTAGCATCATCGGGCATTGGAGCAGAGGCACCGGCGACGGGGAGAGCTGCTTCCCACAGGGCCCAGGAGGCCGAATCCACCGACGGTTAAGGCACCAGTGGGACGTAGAGCGAGGGGAGCACCACGGCGGAGACAGGAGGGGACAGTTCTGACAGTGATACCTGCTCTGATGGAAGCTCCCTGGTGGTGGCGAACACCTCTGTGCCCACCCCAACTACAGGTATAGCCGCCAGCACAGTACCAGTACCGCCCTCCCAGCAGCCCCTCAGCGTGTTTCCCGTGCCCGCTCATCCAGGAGGGTGGTCATCTCCTTTGCCCCAGGCACCTCAGACCCTGCCCCAGTTAGACCCTGCTGTCCTGAGTAAGGAGGCTTGTGACCTCCTGCGATCCATCTGTGTTGGGCAGTCAACCATTATGAATGCCATCCAGGAGCTGGCAGCCCATTTGCAACAAACAAATGCATTCCTGGAGGGTATTCACTCTGGCATGGCGGCCCAACAGAGATAAATCCAGGCTCTGGCCTCCTCCCTGATGGCAGCCATTGTCCCTGTTTCTAGCCTCCCCCCCTCCAACCTCCAACCTCCTCTGCCCAATCCCATTCCCCTCAACCCCAACCTATCCCAAGCACACAGGCAGACCAGCATGCACCCAGGACATCACACAGGAGTGATTCAAGCAAACACAAGCACCACACATCATCCCACAGGCACTCACACAAACACCATCCAGGTGCAGACATACCAACATCCACTGCCTCCACTTTGTCCCCCTCGTCCTCGTCGTCCACCTCCCTCCCAGTAGCGTCTACACTCACACCTGCATGCACTACATCCTCATCCGCTACCACCATCACGCTTATCACTGCACGCCCCTCACTGGCAGTCACCACCCCCACATCCATGCACACATACCCTGTGCCCTCTCCACTGTGTCTGTGCCCCCTCCTCCCAAAGTACATAAACACAAGCACTCAGACACCCAACAGCCATCCACCTCACAACAGCATCTCGCCCATGCACTTGCACCCAAACACAGCAGACAGACACCTCCTACAACCACTTCCACTTCCTCCAATCCCAAACCTTCACCCTCTTCCTGCCCCAATGTCCCTAAGAAGCTTTTCCTCTCTGCCATTGACCTCTTCGCTACCCCTCCTCCCCCGTCCTGCACGTCAGGCCAGGGTGATGAAAACTCAGGCAAGCACCTCAGCCACCCAGTCCAGGGGCTCAGTAGTGTCAACAGCTACTGCAGGTGGGAGAGGATTCCGGGCACCAGCCAGCAACACTGACAGGGTGCCTGCACCAGGTGCATCCAAGGAAGGGCAAGGAGGCACCACCAGCTGCAACTATGAAGGGCAAGGAGGCACCACCAGCTTCAGGGTTGAAGGGCACGGGGCAATCCCCGGCTGCTGACAGGAAGGGCAAGGGGCCTGCTCCAGCAGGGAGGAAGGACAGGAGGCCTGGTGCTGGGACTCATTCTGAGCCTCCACCACCAACCATGTTGGTTCAGCCATCCCAGGCTGCAGGGGATGGGCTGGAGCCTACCCACCACCACTGCCAGCCCCGACACCAGCACTGTCACTGCCTCCACTGAGCAGCCGTCACCGCAGGCGGACAGTATGTAGTCCTGCATCCATGGGCTGTTGTGCGTCATGGCCCCTGCAAATCCTGTGGGTCTGACATCCAGGTGAGAGACTGTAACCTTGCACTCCCCAAGATCTGCATCAAAGGGCACAATGCCTCCTCCAGAACCAGTGGAGAAGCCATCCACTCACCCCATCCTTCCCAGGATGAAGCACACTGGGCACAAGCCCCCCCCAGAACCAGTGGGGAAGCCTCAGCACACTGGGCACAAGGGCCCCTCCAGAACCAACAGAGAAGCCTCCCTATTGAGAGACTGTGGCCTTGCACCCCCCAGGAACAAGCAGTGGGCAAACCACCCACTTGAGAGACTGAGGCCTTGCACTCCCCAGGACCAAGCAGTGGGCAAACCACCCACTTGAGAGACTGTGGTCTTGCACTCCCCAGGACCAAGCAGTGGGCAAACCACCCACTTGAGAGACTGTGGCCTTGCTCTCCCCAGGACCAAGCAGTGGGCAAACAACCCTCTTGAGAGACTGTCGCTTTGCACTTCCCAGGACCAAGCAATGGGCAAACCACCCACTTGAGAGACTGTGACCTTGCACTCCCCAGGACCAAGCAGTGGGCAAACCACCCACTTGAGAGACTGTGGCCTTGCACTCCCCAGGACCAAGCAGTGGGCAAACCACCCACTTGAGAGACTGTGCCTTTGCTCTCCCCAGGTCATCACACAGGGCATGTAGCTCCCTACAGGATCAGTGGTGATGTACAATCTTCCGGCTGAGCTGCCCCCAATCCCCATCCCCCTGAGGTGCCTGTGTGTTTTCGACCTGATGCCCCTGCAGTGTTCTCTCTGTGTTGTTGCAGGAGTGAGGTGGGGCCCTGGCCTATGTGTTGTGGCCCTTTGGCCCATGGACATTGAGGACTGGGCAGTGTCCCTCCATTTGTAAATATGTATATAAGTTTGTAATTTAATGCACTAATTCATGTTCTTTAATCGTATTACACTCACTTTCTTCAAATCATTTTGTCCTTGCATTATTCCTGAGGGGTACGAGGTGGATATGTAATGTTACTTCATCTGGTTGTGTGTATGGTGTTGGGGGTGGGGGTGTTATGTGTAGTGTGTGTGTGTGTGCACTCTCTTTTTCCTCCCCCCTCCCTTGTGTGCTAGGCTGCAGTACTCACCGTGGTTGTCTTTGCCGGCGTTGGTGTTCGTAATTCTGGAAAAGGTAGACGAGCATGGAAAATATGTGCAACTCAGGCACCATGGCGTCGTGGTTGTTCCCTGAGTCTCCAGAGTTGAGTCCTTTGACTTCTGTGTTCTGTTTCTGCTGTGCTTTTGATGTCGTTGGTACCGCCCCGGAAAAGCTGGCGGATAGGCTGGTCATAATGCAGTGGGGAGTACATTGTCTTCTGCTTGGCTGTTAGTGGTTACCGCCATGGTGCTTGTTGCTACCTCTGTGGCGGTCGATGTGTTAAAGTGGCTGTCTGACTGAGTGTTTCCGCCGTGATCATAATTCCATTTTTATTACCGCCGGCCTGTTGGCGGTATTACTGCCGCTTTATCACCGACTACCAGGGTTGTAATGAGGGCCTTCATGGTCATCCTATTGCTCCTGCAGAAAACCAAGGTGGGATCTGACATGGAGTGAAACAAGTGAAGTGGAATGCAGGCGATCTGTTGTTAAGTAAAAACCCATATTTGCCAAGAAGGGTCCTTCAATGTTTATGGGTCCATATGTGATACAATCTGTTATGGAGAATTTTGTGAGATTGGATTCTAGAGATGTGTGGAACATGTCAAGGCTGGTGAAGTAGAATGGTGAGAAGATCTCTGGGAATTCCAGACCTGGTGCACTTAAATGGTGATCAGGAAGATCCAAACAGTGGTCAAGAATGTTTGGGAAGGTCAAGGGATGCTGGCTTTGATGTTACCGAGGGTGAACAGCTGAATCAGCGACACTGAGGGAGACTAGTGTGATGTATTATTGCCATTCCCAGGAATTATGCTTGCTTATTTTCTGTGTATTTTCTCTTTCCTTATTGTGGTATGTGTTTATTTCACTTGACATTACTGCTAAAATAACAGTTCTATTGTTGTATTTCATCTTTTTTATTTGAAGGAGGGGATGTAGTATGGGCATGCATTGGACTTGTAATTTTCAGTTCTGGAACTTGACCAGGGAAGGTTCAAGGTTTGAACAGTTGGGACCTGGAGCTGGACTGGGATGGTTGTTCAATACACATGTCTGCAATAAAAACATTCCTACTCACATTTATCATCATCTTTGTGAGGAGAACTGTAACAAGAGTACCACAAATTTCCTCAGCGTTCTCCAGGAATAGGCAAAAACATTAATGATTTTGTGGCAGGGTAGTGCACTTTGGCTGTCACTTGCAACTGCCAGGCTCGCAAAGATAAACTTATACATAATCAGTTAATTGAGAAAACCAACAACAAGAAAATTCAAGAAAGATTGATGTCCACTGAGGAGCCCAATATTGAGACAGCACTTGCCAGAACAAGAAGTATTGAAGATTTGGAATGTTGTATGAAGGAAATGAGGGGAGGAGCAACAACAACTGAAGTGAATCATACTGTCAACAATATGTTAAAAAGAACACTAGGATAGGTCTTGAAACAAGCAAAGCAGATCACAATTGTAGTAGTGCCAAAACAGTGTGCAAAAGAATGGAAGTGTTATGTTTTAGATATGGTAGTAAATCAAATGTGAGTAATGCAAAAAATAATGCCCTACTGTCAAAAAAATGTGTTTCAAATGCAAGAAGAATTGACACTTTGCTAGGGAGTTCATGTCTTCCAAAAGTCAAAAGGTCAATGTGATCAAATAGTAAAGTTCATAGAAGAAATAGCATCAGACTGTGAGGACAATTGTTATGTTATTGTTTGACATAACTGGTGATGAAGTTGGTCAAGTAGTGTCCATGAGACTATCAAAAGGAGATCCTCCTGTTTGTGAAATTGCAATCACTAAAGTCAAGGTGAAAATTATGGCTGGTTGGGGTTCACCTTTCACTTAGAGCGGAGAAACTGAATTTAACAAGTTAAAAAATTATTTTCGTAAGGATTCACAGATTAAAATGTTTGCTTATGGTAGAAAAAGGATAGAAGTCTTAGACCAATTTTATGCCATGCTTGGGGTTAATAACAAAACCATTGAAGGTACTATTTATGTAGCAAAACATGGGTCAAATGTATTGGGGTTGAATGAAAAGGAGACCTTGATATGTGTCCGGATTCAAATCATCCTGAACTAGTTTTGTCCAGACAACTGCTCTTAGAATTGTGTTTTGCTGAGGTGTGCTTTGTGGAGGAATGCAGGCGAGTCAGTATGCATCCTCAATTTTTTTAAATAATAAGTGTGGAAAGTTTAAAGGGTTTAAAGACAGTGCCAAATCAATTGTTCATAAAGCACGGGCAGTGTCCATTAGTGTGAGAAAATAACTCAAGTCAGAGCTGAAAAAACTGTGTGGTCGAGGGATATTTGAGCCAATTGAAGGCTCTGAATTGTTTGCTCTTGTGGTGTTGGCACACAAATCTGATCAGACACTAAGGGCCTGGTTATGAGTGTGGTGGTCTTACGACTGCCACACTCGCAGTGGTGGTACGACCGCCACATAACAAGCCTGACGGTCCGACTGCCAGGGAACCTCTACCTCCTCCAGGATCTTAGAACCCGGCAGTCTGGTGGTATTGGAAATTCTAATCCACCAGGGCAGTGCTGTAAGCAGCACTGCCCTGGGGATTATGACCTCGTTCTCTGCCAGCGTTTTCATGGTGGTAACACCGGCATGAAAAGGCTGGCAGGGAACAAGTGCAGGGGGCCACAAGGGGACCCCTGCACAGCCCATGCACTTGGCATGGGCAGTGCAGGCCTCCCCCTGCTCAGCACCCTCGCAATGCAGACAGTGAACATTGCGAGAGTGCTGGTGCACCTTGATGGCTACAGCATTGCTGCTGGCTCGATTACGAGCAGAAGATAATGCCATAGCCTGTTTCCTGCTATGCCAGTAGGTGGAAACTTAGGTTTCCGCCCACCGACGTAGCAGGAAAACCTTAATAACTCAGGTAGGGAGGTCACTGTGTAGACAGTGGCCACCCTGTCTGGAGTTTGCTGGATGGAGTTTTCCGGCCACCAACTCAAAATGACCCCCCTAGGACTGTGAATAGTTTTGCACGCTTTAAAATATAACAATTGGGTGAATCATCAATCACTTTCCAATATAAATGGATAGTTGGCTGCTTTAAAAGGGGCATTGGTGTTTTCTTGTCTTGACATGTCTGCAGCATATCACTAGGTAGAGTTACATGAGGAGTCCAGACATCTTACTTCATTCATGACTCCAGAAGGGGCATATTGTTATGCGTGAATGCCATTTGGATTAACTTCTGCTTTTTCTGTGTTTAGGAGATTGATAGACAATGTATTTAATAGTATTGTGGGGGTTGTGTTTTTCAGGACAATATTTTAATTCATGGAAAAGATAAATATGAACATGGTAAAAGAGTAAGAAATTTATTAGAAATCCTTAACATTTCTGGTTTTACATTGAGGAAGAATACATCTAAACTTGGTCAAAATGGAGTAGATTACTGTGAGAAATTGGGTTGTTGGTTGTCTCAATGTGAGTCTTGGTCAAGTTGTCAGTAGGTTTTCATTATCCTAATGAGACTACTGGATTTGGGTGGCAGAATTACTTGTATTGCAGGGGACTGAGTCTAAACCCACACCAGGTGACACCTGTCGGCCTATTATGGGTTTTCTTCCAGTGCCTCATCTCTACCCAAGAGCAGGGATGATTGCGCAACCGAGAGCATGACTCCACAGGGAAATCGTGGTCACTCAGATCTCATCCGTTTCTCTCAGTTACATTAGTCTCACATATGCAAGGACAATCAGAGGCAGAGTATAGTTCAATAAGGTTTTATTGAAGTAAATGCATCTTAGATAATAAAGCATGTTTTGCAATAGCTAGGATGATGAAGCATGACAGGATTAAAATTGTGAAAAGAAAAGTAAAACACAAAAATAGCGCTACCATGTTGTCACTACGGTTTTTAAGAATAGTTCCTACCTAGACTATGGCCCTCATTACAACCCTGGCGGTCAAAGACCGCCAGAGCTGTTTTGGAGGTTGCACCGCCAACAGGCTGGCAGTGCAAACTTGCGGATTATGACCGCGGTGAAAGTGCCACGGTCGCACCGCCGGTTGTAATCCACCAGGGATTACGAGTCCCCTTCCCGCCAGCCTTTCCATGGTGGTAGGAACCGCCATGGAAAGGCTGGCGGAAAGGGGAGTCGTGGGTCCCCTGGCACAACCCCTCACAGCTTTTCACTGTCTGCACAGCAGACAGTGAAAAGCTCGATGGGTGAAACTGCACCCGTCGCATGGCCGCAACACCGCCAGCTCCATTAGGAGCCGGCTCCCATGTTGCGGCCGACATCCCCGCTGGGCTGGTGGGCGGAATCTCCCAGCGGGGATGTCATAATGGGCACTGCGGGAGTGCGGCCGCATTAGGCGGGCTCACAGCGGTTACAACTTGGCGGGTGGCGGTTGCCACCCTCCAATATTGTAATGATGCCCTCTGTTAGAGCACAGCATGTTAACCTCTGATTCTGCCCTTCAGGTTCCCGTAGGAAGACATCATCCCTCATGCCTGAGCAAAAGACCTGTAGTCTACATAAGCAGTTGCAGCGAAGCTCTCAGCAAGCAGCATACAGTTGCGGTCATCTGGTTGGAATCGCCCTCTTACACACATGGGTCAAAGTAGTGTTTTTATAATAAAACAGCTGATGTTCCAAGAAAGGATCCCCACATAATAGTGTGTATGTTTCTGTGAACATTGGAGACAAAGCATACCACTTTTGCCTGCAAAGTATCTTATTACAGCCTTGAGAAAAGCACAGAGTAAAAGAAATGTATTGTTTGAGAATTTAGTGCTGACCTAGGCGAAGAACAGCTAGATAGTAAAAATAAAACAAGACTGCAAATCTGGCTATTGGTAAACTAATATAAACATATGTAGGTTAAAGTGCACAGTGGCAGGCCTGGTTTGATAACTAACTAAAACTGTAGCTAAAATGGCTACACAACACAGTAATCACAATCCTTGTGAGGGTGAGACACAAGCGAACCCTAAATTAACCTTTGCTCAGCCAACTGGTAGAGCAGCCTGGCTTACCTTGGAGGCATTGTGTAAAGTATTTGTGTAACACTTCAAACAGTAATAATGTGAAAACCCCACATAAACAAGGATTCCACACAAGGGATGCAAAATAATGTTATGTTTAATAAATAAAAGAAGACCAACATTACAAAAAATCCAATAAGTAGAACCAGAGATATGCAATTTTAAAGATTTTTGTGGAAATAGTGGCAAAAAGCAAAAAGTGTCAACTGTGGATACCTGGTCATGCTGAGACAAAGCCACAAATTGAAGTCAACTGCAATGGAGTTTGGGCCAGCTCCAGGGACCTAGATGGGCCAGGGCACCTTAAATCCTGGTATGTGGAAGATTGCGTGGTTCTGGGCCGATTATGTATCCCACAGCCAAGGTTATGCGTTAGTTCTGAGGAGTGGTGAAGCTGCAATGCGAGGTTTTGTGTCATCATCGAGAATGCTGTTGACAAGGGCTTGTAATGCAAGGTCTAGCATCGAGGGGTGCAGCCTTGCACGATCTTCATCAAGGAGGAGATGGCAGCACTATTTTTTTGGTGCAGCGTCACCTCCCCTCCATGCTGACAGCAGGCTACAGGCCTAGTTCTGGTTACCTCCTTTGGGAGTATTGACTGCTGTGGGGGAGGGTGTGCAAACTGGTTCGTCAGCACACTGGGAACCAGCGCACCCAGCAGCAGTTGATGCCCCATCTCGCGAACCTCATTGACTGTGAACAGGACCTCACCGACCTGCTGGGGCTTGGTGAGTAATAGTTATTTATTTATTTTTGTGTGTGTTGTTGTTCTACAACGCAAGTCACTGCATTGACTCACCCAATGACAGGGAGGTGTGCAATGGGTGTTACGGTGGAAAACTCTCCTTACAATTTCTTTTTGCAGGAAGGTGTCCCTTTTAGGACAAAAAACAATCATCTCCTCAGTGCAGGCACCCTTGCAGCATGGTGTGGGGTGAAAGCATTGGCAGCCCATTGTGCACCATTGAAGGGGAAAAGGAAGACAGGGATGTGACATTTCTATTCTAGATACAGCACATTCTTGCCTTCTCCTTTTGACGAAGGGAAGCATTGCAAGAAGGCTTGCAGCACTGTCCTGAGTCAAATGTTTGTTAATAATATGGCTTGTAGTTTAAGAAATTTGGAGTATGACTTAGGTATAGGAATTAGGAAAGTATAAGTAATAGGTCAACTTGAGTTGAGTCCTTTATACTAGACAATCTGATATAGAAAAGTGCAATATTACTGTATCTACCGTCACTTCACAAAAACATTTTTTTGGGGAGATTAACTGTACCACTAATCTTTTATTTTTATCTTTTTTATTTCTGACCTCAGCACCCAAGGGGAAAAAGAGGGCAACAGAGTCCGCGGGTCCAGAAGGAGAGGGTGCCAATACTTCCAGCGCCACCACCAATGCGGATGCTGGTGGATCAGCTGGCCCCAGTAGGTCTTCCTGTTATATTATTTTTATTTCCCTTCTTTTATTTTTATTTTTTACCTCTCCTCATACTCCTGTATACTTTTTTTGTACCTATTTTGTTCTATGTAAGCTTTGTTAAATTCTTGTTATCCCTGCACTTATCTATTTATTTACATATTTCTTCTGTACCTGACTTCCTCCTGTCTGCAGTCTGTATTAGCTTTCTTCTGTTTTGTTACTATTCACTAAGCGTAGCTTTCCCTTCTCTCCTTACATATCTTTTGGACTAGTACTTAATACTAAGAGGACAGATTTTTAGGGCAGGAACCCTACTGACAAGATTGCAAGCCCAAGTCAACTTTCTTTTTTACACGTTTGAAAGGTTTTCTTTGTCTTGCTCATACCCACTGCATTTGCCAACCAAGACCTCATCATAGCCTATGTTCTCCTCGATTCTCCTGAGCTCTGCCCCTCCATTACAAAACATTTGTGGTTTATTTGTCTACCTTGCTTTTCGAACAACCAACAAAATTCCTATAGTAAATGAAAGAAGAAGATAGTACTGTAATGATCTGTTGTGGTTGTACTTATTTTGTTAGAACTAAATTGTGTAACGTTTTTTCCAGCTACACTGACCTCCAGTGCTGAGGCCAGTGGCAGCACCAGGGCTCGGAACGTGGCAGCAGTCAGATGGGGAGAACCGGCGGCAGCAGTGACAGGCACTGGTAAGTCATATTGATCTTGCTCATTGACAATTACTCACTGCAAGGGTGTTGCCTATGAAGCACCTGGTTGAGCAGCTGCAATGAGGATTGAGTTCATAATCCTAATGGTCTCTTCTGTCTGCAAATCAGCAGACAAAAGCTCAAAATAATATTTTATTTTCTGATTCTCCCTTAACTCTCGGAAGCTGAAGCAAGGCAGATATGTATCCTCCCACCCATCATTGTCATACCTCCCTCCCCATTCGTCACTAATGCTACTATGAGTACGTAACTGCAGTGTGGCAGTGTACAATAGTGTTTTATGTGCAATGTGTGCTCATCTGCTTCAGTTAATGCAGCACTTACAAAGTTGTCAATGCATTCAAACTTAAAAAGGTGTTTCCCTTCCATCCCAGTGCCCACTCTGTCACCTCCTAGTACTTCAGTCCTTTATTTTCTTCCAAAGTTCTGTCCCAGGCCACCCAAAAAATTAAAAAATCCATTTTGGCATGCACCACATTTATGTATAAGTTAATATGTCATAGCCAGTTCAAATTTTACCCTTTTGGTGGCAGGTGGTAGTAGTAGCAGGCTAGTACACTAACAAGGAAGGCAGAGCTTCACAGAAGATGCCACTCCAAATATAGGATTAATCAAAGGGTTATGCATCACTGTCAAGTCGATAGAAAGAAAAGTAAAACAGAGTTAGTGGGTCATCATATCATAACTTTAAAAAGACTGAGACCAAACTACCACAATGACAGTATTTGGCAAAAAGCAAAGAGGAGTCAGACTTGATATGATAATACAATCTACAATATAAATTTGTTCTGAGCAATGGTGGGGAGCTATAAAAACAAAGCGTAGGAAATTAAATCATGGAGTCAAGAGAAGTGGGCCCAGACTTGAGTGGTTGAAACAGGTTAAGCGCTTACGGAACACACTCACACAAGGCATGAATGATGATGATTTGATTGGGCCAGTTTGGAATATTGCTCAGGTAGAAGAAGGCAGAAGGTCATGCAGTGAGTTGGTGTCACTTTCACCACATCCACCACAGCAAGTGTGTGATTCACTTATAGTGTAACATTAAGTCATACCTCAATAAATCACACAGCCCGGGGGAAGAGGGTTAGGAGTTCAATGAATGGATGGGAAAGGGGATTTGGGAAAGGTGTGACAAGGACAAATGCTACACAAAAGAAACTGCAGCAATATTCATTGGGGCCCTGAGCAGCACACGATCATCACTCTGTTGTGGACAGAAAGTGAAAACAAAGGGATAAATACGACACAGTTCAGTTAAATGCTTCAACAAACTGCTCTTCTTCCCCAGAGAGGCCCCAGATAGTATATCCTAAATTTTATGTCTTCTATTTTTGAAAAATAGAAATTATGGAAGATTGAAGATAACCCACACAGTTCTAAAAATTATGATTGTTAAAAGGAAAATGATACTGTATTGCCGTATTGGGCGATGCATCTCTCCATTCTTCTTGGAATGTCAGTCTCTTCTGGGTGCCTGTTTGAAGTCTGAATCTGTCCGGTAGGTAAGCTTGAGACTTGAGCTTTCCGCAAGTTTTGTTCATGCAGGAGAGGACTAGGAGAAGGCCTGCATATTGAGAAAAAAGTAGCTGTATTATAGAGTAAAGGAGAAGGAGAAAAAGTGGCAAGGAAAGCTTCATGAGGAGTCAGGAGTGTACTGAGAAAACTCAGAGGCAGAGCAAGAACATAGGGAGTTTAACATTTGAGCCGGCAATTCAGAAAACACTTACTCAGCAGCATTTCCAAATCAACACACCTCTCTCCAGGTCACAGAGCTGAGTGAGCAAGTACTAGTCCTCAGAGCCCTCAGTATCATCGTGGTTTCTCTTTGAAGTCAATAACTTTCTCCTTCTAGCTGTTGAGGTAGTCCCGTCCTGAGTCCTTCCATCCTTCTCCTCCAGATTCTGAGTAGCTCCGTCCCAGTCCCAAACCGGGCAAGGTAAACATGTGAAGTGCACTGCAGTTGAAATGAAGAACATAAGAACAAATAGAGAAATCAAACTGGAGTATTTTGTGTAGATTTGTGTTTGGTAACTAAAGTGGCTGGTCTGTTCTGAGGAACCAGAAAAAAGGAGTGGACCCTGCAGGTAAATTTCACTAAGTTTGAAAGGCCAATCACTTTCAGAAAAAAATGATCACCCATTAGCCCCCAAACATTCCAAATCCTCAGAAACATGTTTATAAGTTTCTTGAACTCCCTCCATCAATGTCAGCCACCACATACATCAGCCATCACTCACAAATTCACAAACACTCAATATATCACCACTCATTGGTGCAAAAAGAGTTACTTTAGTACTAGTACTAGTTACCTTTTCCAATCCAAGCACAGTGGTTGAACAAAATATCTCCTCTTTGATGGCAACCCAACACATTGTTGACATTGGCGCTGACAGACTTTTGTTTTAATCAATGATCTTCTAAGGCAGCCCTGCTAGGTGATGTAAATAAAAAGGATAGGCGATGGCACGTGAGGGAGGCAGGCATTGTCTCCAATGTCCTGAAGGTTAAGTGGGGGTTTCTTCACTGCACACATGTCGAACTCCAATCCGGGCTTATAATGTGTGACTATAGAATGGTGGGGCAGCATAAATCAGACACAAACATAATGTTCTACTTTTTTTTTGCAAAGAAAGAAAGACAAAAAGAAGTTCAACAAAAAATTATTAAAACTTTCTATGGTGGCACTGGCATGTTCAGTCGGGGAAGTATAGTTTGACCTCAAACTCTGGTTGTTCACCCAGAAGTTGGTCAGCTTAAACACTTGATTCTGACCAATCATCCTCTTCTTCCCCTGTGGTGTTTCGGGAACAGTCTAATCAGGTGGTATTAAATGCTGGTTCATTTTAATCATGGTTAATCGCTCCACGTTTTGAGGCAAGAGACAGGTCCTTCTGACTGTTACAACTGCACCAGCTGCACTGAAATCTTGTTCAGCAGACACGCTGCCTACAGGACGCGCCAGATACTTTTTTTGCAAGCCTGCTGGCCATTGTCGCATCTTCCCATACAAATACACCACATATAACTCTTTTGGGTCATCCAGACACTCCTGGAACATTCTCTGAATGATCATTGGTGCTGCCCCCAGCTTGATGGCTTTTTCCTTCGCCTCTTCACTGGACTTAAGAGCTATCACTATAAACCAAGCCAATGCAGAGTTTGGGTCGGATTTTTCTGTTGCTGTTGTCACTATTTTTCTTGTTGGTGGGATTGGTGGATGCGACTGCCCTCTCTGGAAATTGAAGCCGACACCCCAGAACTTCAGAGGGGATCGGTAAATTCCAACCGTTCTTCTTCCAGTTCTTCTGCTTGCTCATTGTTCCACCTCATGTATTGTGAAACATCCCCTTCAGATAAAGGAATGATAGCTGAAGGATGTTTTTTTGTAGCATAGATCAAGTAAGCTGGCACAGATGTACTCTTTTGATGAGATGATGTCATTTTGCAGCCTTGCATTACAAGTCAAGTGATAGTTTAGACTAGTAAGCAAAGTATGCGCTTCTGGGTTTTCATTCGCACCCCGAATGTGAACTTTTCAGACACCTTCTTTAGCTGCTCCTGTAGCAGATGCAGTAACGAGATAGCTTGGCCCATTGTACTGTCTTCCTTGCTAACTTCCCACGTGAAAACCTCAAAAGGGAGCAGCATCTGTGGTAGGCATTTGACTAGGCCGCATTTGTCAGCATCCATGATCATAGCTCTCCGAAATGCATCAGCTCCTCTTTAACTGACACAGTCATTGATCTGTTTATACTGCTCAAACAGACATTGCAACATATAATAGGTTGAGTTCCCATGTGCTGGCACCTCCTGAATCATGGCTTTAGCTGGTACTCTGTTATCATGCTGAATAATCTGCAACTGTTTCCGGGCTTTAAAGGAATGGCTGGAATGAGTGCAGATGCATCTGCAGGTGGTCAGTATATTACTGACTATGGCCCTCATTATGACATTGGTGGTAAGTCCCACTTACCTGGCCTGCCGCCAACATACCGCGACCGGGGCAGTATACTGCTACCCATATTATGACCCACACATAGCAATCCGTCACTATGCAGACACATACACAAATCCGCTAGCCCAAAGGTCAGTGATAAACTGGCGGTACCAAAACCCACACCGTTACACCAACCAGAACCACGCCCACAGCATTATGACCCACGAATCACCACAGCGGACAGTCAACCACGGTAAACCATTGGCTGTACATACCGCTGCGCTCAAAATACACACAACCTAACAAAACAACACTACAATGGTCAATTCAAACTACACACACCTGACACGAATACACACACACCACACCCACACACCCACACCACTATAAAACACACACACACATTACCCACATCCCTTTACGACTAACAAAAATTGCCACTCTAGAGAGATACAGTAATAGCACCCACACAACCAGAGCCACAAAACACCATCACCCGTACACCATCCACTCACCTCACAGCACACACCCCAACACATCACCCCACACACCCTCACACACACCACTCACACTACACCCATGGCACCACAAAGATACCCCAGGTTCTCAGAGGAGGAGCTAAGGGCCATGGTGGAGGAAATCATCCAGGTAGAGCCACAGCTATTCGTATCGCAGGTGCAGCAGACATCCATTGCTTGGAAGATGGAGCTAGGGCGAAGAATTGTGGACAGGGTCAACGCCGTGGGACAGCACCCAAGACCAAGGGATGACATCAGGAAGAGGCGTAATGACCTACGGGGGAAGGTGCGTTCCTTGGTAGCAAGACACTAGATAGCAGTACAGAGGACTGGCGGTGGACCCCCACCTCCTCCCCCACAACTAACAACATGGGAGGAGCAAGTCTTGGCAATACTGCATCCTGATGGCCTGGCAGGAGTAGCAGGAGGACTGGACTCAAAGTAGTAAGTCAAATCTTTACTACTTTCACCCCCCTACCTGCATGCCATCACATACCCCCACCCCTACCCTCACCCCCATCACCCCACCACCTCACATACACCCCAACATCACAACCCACCCATCCTAGTACCCAGCACTGCATGCAACAGCAATGCATGGATACCACTCACAGCTCTGCATGGACTCCCATCACCACAGCATGCACACTAGAGAGAATCACCTAGCCCACAAAATAACTACTCACACAAGGCAAAGCTGCCAGGGCACTCACAACCATAGAGGCCGACACACCCATGCACAAGATGTCACATGCAGAATCAATAACACTGCATTTACATCCCCACAGGTCCCCCACCCAACGTCACTGAAGAGGAGGTGCCAGCAACTTCCAGTCCACCCCAGAAGAGGTCCACAGTGATGACAGCAGATCTGCTAGCCTGGATCAGGATGACCAACCTGGCCCATCAGGGACCTCCGGACAGTCGGTTACCCAGGCACAGTCCCATACCACCACAGAGCCTCCCCCTCAGGAAACAGCACCACAGAACCCACCCAGCGGGCCCATACCTCTGTCCCCAGGACACGTCAATCAGCAGTGTGTCCACCACTACAGGGACCCCAGGCCACCCCACAAACACAGGACAATCAGGGACCTGAGGTTCAGTGGCAGTGGGCACACGGTTCAGGGGACAGAGGCACAGGACAACAGGAAAATGGGAGGACTGCTGTGCGACAGGGGGAAGACAGCCCCAGTGAACCGACTCTCCAGGAGGCACTCACCAACATCCTGGAAGCATACCGCCTTTCCCAGGAGACGATGGGCCAGATACTAGACAAGTTGCAAGAGACCCAGCGGCTGCAGGAGGGACAGTACCTGGGGATCAGGGAGGACTTGAAGGACATCAATACCACCCTGGTTTCCATTGCAGGGGTGCTGGCAGACATGGCCAACACCATGAGGGAGGCAGTGGCACACCACCGGGCCCCTGACCCTAGCCAAATCGATGAACAGCCTTCCACCTCCACTGCCGCTAGTGGACAGGAGGCCCCACCACAGGAACAACAAGCCACCAGCACCCCACCCCCTGCAGAAGGAGAACCACCCCACAAACGGACCCTGCGATCCAGGCAGAAGCCAGAGAACATTGCCAAGACCCGCGCAGGGAAATAAGATTCTCCTGAATGTCACCCTTGTGCCCCACTCTGTCACCTTGTGTACCTTGAACTGCCTTTGCTTCCCTTCCTATGACCCCTTGGACAATGCACCTGTGATGCAAATTGACTAGACTCTATCCTGGACATTCCTCCATCATGACTCAAGCCCATTGCACATACCCCTCTAATCATTAGCACTTAAATAAACACCATTTGAATAAATACAAGTATGGAGTCTGTCAAATCATTTAACCATGTATTCATTTAACAAGCTTTAAACACTGCAATATAACTGTACAGTAATGTATACATAGGAATGACCTGTATTTGGCTGCAGTCAACACACCAGGAGCGATAGTGGGGCACAAATATCTGAAAATAAAGATGCCAAAGGGTACAGTAAGTGGCCATAGAAGTGGGAAAATCTGCCTGCCAGTGACAATGTCAAACACAAAACTGTCAATGTAAAGTGTAATTACAGTGTCTTACACGTGTGTCATTGGAAGTACTGTCATATTATTGCACTTCTGTTGTCCTCATCCTCATCTTCTACCTCCTCATCTTAACTGTCCGCAGGGTGCACTGCTGCCACACACCTATCTCCAGCCTCATCCTCCTGCAGAAAAGGCACCTGGTGACGTAAGGCAAGGTTGTGCAACATGCAGCATGCCACGATGATCTGGCACACCTTCTTGGGTGAGTAGTACAGGATCCACCTGTTAGATGGAGGCAACGAAACCTGGCCTTCAGGAGGCCGAATGTCCTTTCTATTATTCTTCTTGTTCATCCATGTGCCTCATTGTAACGTTCCTCTGTCCTGGGATTCCTCACAGGGGTCAGTAGCCATGAGAGGATAGGGTAACCAGAGTCACCTGCAAATATCGAGGGATAACTGTTAGACACACACTATCCCTTAGGGCTCACACCATACCCATACACCAACATCCCCTGGGTGGGAACCAGGGCTCACCTATTAGCCACACCTGGTGCCTCGGGAGTTGAGCCATCACATATGGGATGCTGCTGTTCCTCAGGATAAAGGCATCATGCACAGACCCAGGATACTTTGCATTGAAATGGGAGATGTACTGGTCCGCCTGGCACACTATCTGCACATTCATGGAGTGAAAGCTCTTTCGATTTCTGAACACCTGTTCATTTCTCCAGGGGAGGGGGGACAAATGCAATATGTGTACCATCAATAGCCCCAATTATGTTGGTGATATGTCCCATTGCATAGAAATCAGCGTTCACTGTGGCCAAATCCTCCACCTGGGGGAAAACGATGTAGCTGAGAATGTGTTTAATCAGGGGAGACAATACTCTGGTCAGCACTATTGAGAACCTTGGCTGAGACATTCCTACTGCCAAGCCCACTGTCACTTGGAAGGAGCCAGTTGCCAGGAAATGGAGCACAGACAGGACTTGCACAAGAGGGGGAATCCCAGAGGGCTGAAAATAGCACATATCAGGTCAGGTTCCAATTGGGCACACAGCTCTGTGATTGTGGCCCTGTCCAGTCTATAGGTGAGGACAATGTGCCTGTCCTGCATTGTTGCCAAGTCCACCAGGGGCCTGCATATGCGAGGATGTCTCCATCTCCTATTCATCTGCAGCAGTTGCAATCTAGGGGGCAAACGGTGAGTATCTGGTCAGTATTCCATATTTCCAAACACTACACTGCATTGCATGTTGTGACTGTAACACAATATTGTTGTATAGGCCCAAATGGTGCCTATGTGTACTGTGACGCAGTTAGGTGCCATGGCCTGTCCCCCTCCCCCTAAAATGGCCTCCACCTGTCCTGTATGGAGGGATAGGTGGAAATGAGGTAATTCCGCTGACGTTGTGTGCCGTTGCGGGAGGCAGTCGAAAACTGCCTGCAACTCCTCATGGGGTACAGTGGCCAATGGTGATGTACGCCGGTGGTGACGGTACGCACAGCCGCGGACGTGACTCCCATTTTCTATCTGTTCACCCACTTGCTACTTGACCTTCAACAGGAGAGGACCTACACTGCAAGTGCTGCTGTGACCTGTGTCTGGAAATGACCATGGCTCGTGTCTCTTGGTAAAGGGCCCCTGCCTTCACCGCTGTGGAGTTGGAGAGACTGGTGGATGGGGTCCTACCCCAGAACTGAATGATGGATGGACCACCAGACCAACAGGTGAGTACACTCTGAGCATGATGAATGGGGCATGAATGCATGGAGTGCTGTATGTCAGGGCTTCGTTTAGGGGGGGTTGGGGTAAGGGCCCTGGGCAGCGTGCTGCCATTGATTGCATCCCAATAATTACACTACGATGTGGTAACTGAACACTACCTGGTATTAAAGTATTTCCTTTTACTAGATCGTAGTCTGTTCTCACTGTCCATAGCCGAGTGAGCCGCAGTTACTTCCGGGTTTCGAAGATGAGTTTTTTATAAAATACCCCGGTGAACACTGCGCTAACGTGTTTTGAGGACGCGTGCCGGTGGGGTAGGTTCATTTACCTGTTGTCAGGAAACTCAAGTAAGTCTCGCGTTTTTCCTTTAAGAAGAACGCTTCTCTCATTTGAGTGTGCCGCTTGATTCCGATTTTGTTGTTCCCTAATCTAAGGCCGCTCGCTTCTGAGTAAATAGACCGTAGTTGTACTCGGCTGCTTATTCCACGCCGATATTTATGTAATCATTACTTTTTAAAGATAGGTTTACAGCCACATCGATTTTTGTCTGGGATTGATGTAAACTTGAGATTTAGAGGGTGCTCCAGGATGTATGGCAGTAACATGTTTAAACTACACAACTGAGCTTGATGTCTGGAATTACCAGGGATTCACAATTGAGAGTTCATTACCTTTGAAACTCATGACGCCGTGGTTTTTTGACCCATAGTGATCTATGACTTGTAATTAGAGAATTTTAGTTTCTTACTCTGGCCAGCGATCCTTTTGGGCTCTATCCTGAAATTGGGGATGGTAAGCTCGATTTTCCTGTTATTTTATTTTTCACACGAGTGTGTCACTTTGATCACTTTCATTTCACAGGCGCACCAATTCGCGATTGTATCATCACTTCATTGTATTTGATTTTGGTTTCTCTTCTTATACTTATTTAGGGCAACCTTTAAATTAACAAATAGGACGATGTAAGTGACTTTGTTCTTTTTACACATTATTGAGATTCATACCCTTTGGAGAAGGTTTTTGTCCTGATGAAGCGTCAATGGATCCGGCTGGACCGCTTAGACGCGAAACATGGAGACTTGTGTGAGGTACCATAGTTGGTTATATACTCCCCTTTTTTTAAATGAGAGTAGGTGAGCATTATTAATCACCCATTACTCCTTATTTTGTTTTTAACCTTGGTTACCATCACATTTATTATTGATTAAAAACATGATTGACTGTTTGTTGATGGCAAACCAATTTTAACCTTTACTCTCTCCAACATTTGCTCGGGTGCTTTAAATCGGGTATCCTAGTGATAATTACCCCCCGTTTTTTCCACAGCTACGATCTGAGCAAAGTGGTTAAGAGCACCCCGTTCTGGGGAGCCCTTCAGGCATTGCAGCACCAGCCTGATGAGGAGCTTTCCCAATGATGATGCTAGTCATCCATTGTGATGCATGAGGGTTCTTGCTCCTGTTGAATTTGGTTCGCTTATGTGAAATTTTAAAGAATTGGGAACAGTGTACCTATTTTTGTATGAAAGTTCTATTGGGAGGCTGTACACTGGACCAGTAATCTCCCGGTCCCTCCTCTATCATTTTTTACATGGACCTCCAGACCAACAGGTGAGTACACTCTGAGCATGATGAATGGGGCATCAATGCATGGAGTGCTGTATGTCTGGGCTTTGTTTAGGGGGGGTTGGGGTAAGGGCCCTGGGCAAAGTGCTGCATGTATGGTGGGCAATGTCTGTGCATAAGGGGATGTGAGGTCTAAGGTGGGTTATGAGTGTAATAGGCAAGACTGTCTGACTGATACATTTTCCTATGTGTATTTTTCTGCAGGTTATCCCCCATCAAAAAAAGGGTATATGGCATGCCAGCGCCAAGGACGTGCGGACCCTGGTGGTCTATGACAGGCAGAGCACCCACTGTAGAAAACGGTGGGAGGACCTGAGATGCTGGGCACGGAAGACGGCTGAGGCCCAGCTGGGGATGGCCTCCCAACAAGGAAGGGGTGCACGTCAAACCCTGACCCCCCTGATGGCCCGCATACTGGCAGTGGCCTATCCGGAGCTGGATGGGTGCTTGGGGGCATCACAGCAGCCACAAGGGGGTGAGTACAATGGCCTAATATACTACTTGCGCGTGGTGCAGTGTCATCCGGGTGGGGGATGTGGACCTGTGGGTGCCCGTAGGCCAGGCTGGCCTGTGCAGGGTAGGACCCATGTTGGGCAGGGTCTGATGTCAACCTCCTCCAAACAAGCTAGTAGGCCTCCACTACTGGGCAGGGGTCTGTGGGTCTCAGGAATGCTCCAATTGGCGTTAGGTATCCCTGTCCATGGGCTGGTGACTAGCATTGTGACTGGTAGTAGATTGCCTAGTGCGTAGGGCTGTCTGTCTGTGTGTACGCCAACAGTGGTGTTGTTGCCACCGTTGACCAAGGGTATCCTTTGTCTCGTCCCCCCCTTTTTGTTTTGTCACCCTGTCCTTATGTTCATTAGCATCATCTGGCATTGGAGCAGAGGCACCGGTGACGGGGAGAGCTGCATCCCACAGGGCCCAGGAGGCCGAATCCACCGACGGTGAGGGCACCAGTGGGACGGAGAGCGAGGGGAGCACCACAGCAGAGACAGGAGGGGACAGTTCTGACAGTGATACCTGCTCTGATGGAAGCTCCCTGGTGGTGGCGAACACCTCTGTGCCCACCCCAACTACAGGTATAGCCGTCACCACAGTACCAGTACTGCCCTCCCAGCAGCCCCTCAGCGTGTTTCCCGTGCCCGCTCATCCAGGAAGGTGGTCATCTCCTTTGCCCCAGGCACCTCAGACCCTGCCCCAGTTAGCCCTGCTGTCCTGAGTAAGGAGGCTTGTGACCTCCTGCGATCCATATGTGTTGGGCAGTCAACCATTATGAATGCCATCCAGGAGCTGGCAGCCCATTTGCAACAAACAAATGCATTCCTGCAGGGTATTCACTCTGGCATGGCGGCCCAACAGAGATAAATCCAGGCTCTGGCCTCCTCCCTGATGGCAGCCATTGTCCCTGTTTCTAGCCTCCCCCCATCCAACCTCCAACCTCCTCTGCCCAATCCCATTCCCCTCAACCCCAACCTATCCCAAGCACACAGGCAGACCAGCATGCACCCAGGACATCACACAGGAGTGATTCCAGCAAACACAAGCACCACACATCATCCCACAGGCACTCACACAAACATCATCCAGGTGCAGACATACCAACATCCACTGCCTCCACTTTGTCCCCCTCGTCCTCCACCTCCCTCCCAGTAGCGTCTACACTCACACCTGCATGCACTACATCCTCATCCGCTACCACCATCACGCTTATCACTGCACGCCCCTAACTGGCAGTCACCACCCCCACATCCATGCACACATACCCTGTGCCCTCTCCACTGTGTCTGTGCCCCCTCCTCCCAAAGTACATAAACACAAGCACTCAGACAACCAACAGCCATCCACCTCACAACAGCATCTAGCCCATGCACTTGCACCCAAACACAGCAGACAGACACCTCCTACAACCACTTCCACTTCCTCCAATCCCAAACCTTCACCCTCTTCCTGCCCCAATGTCCCTAAGAAGCTTTTCCTCTCTGCCATTGACCTCTTCGCTACCCCTCCTCCCCCGTCCTGCACGTCAGGCCAGGGTGATGAAAACTCAGGCAAGCACCTCAGCCACCCAGTCCAGGGGCACAGAAGTGTCAACAGCTACTGCAGGTGGGAGAGGATTCCGGGCACCAGCCAGCAACACTGACAGGGTGCCTGCACCAGGTGCATCCAAGGAAGGGCAAGGAGGCACCACCAGCTGCAACTAGGAAGGGTAAGGAGGCACCACCAGCTGCAGGGGTGAAGGGCAAGGGGCAATCCCCGGCTGCTGACAGGAAGGGCAAGGGGCCTGCACCAGCAGGGAGGAAGGACAGGAGGCCTGGTGCTGGGACTCATTCTGAGCCTCCACCACCAACCATGTTGGTTCAGCCATCCCAGGCTGCAGGGGATGGGCTGGAGCCTACCCACCACCACTGCCAGCCCCGACACCAGCACTGTCACTGCCTCCACTGAGCAGCCGTCACCGCAGGCGGACAGTATGTAGTCCTGCATCCATGCGCTGTTGTGTGTCATGGCCCCTGCAAATCCTGTGGGTCTGACATCCAGGTGAGAGACTGTGACCTTGCACTCCCCAAGATCTGCATCACAGGGCACAATGCCTCCTCCAGAACCAGTGGAGAAGCCATCCACTCACCCCATCCTTCCCAGGATGAAGCACACTGGGCACAAGCCCACCCCCAGAACCAGTGGAAGAAGCCATCCACTCACCCCACCCTTCCCAGGATGAAGCACACTGGGCACAAGCCCCCCCCCAGAACCAGTGGGGAAGCCTCAGCACACTGGGCACAAGGCCCCCTCCAGAACCAGCGGAGAAGCCACCCTCTTGAGAGACTGTGGCCTTGCACTCCCCAGGAACAAGCAGTGGGCAAACCACCCACTTGAGAGACTGAGGCCTTGCACTCCCCAGGACCAAGCAGTGGGCAAACCACCCACTTGAGAGACTGTGGCCTTGCACTCCCCAGGACCAAGCAGTGGGCAAACCACCCACTTGAGAGACTGTGGCCTTGCTCTCCCCAGGACCAAGCAGTGGGCAAACCACCCTCTTGAGAGACTGTCGCTTTGCACTTCCCAGGACCAAGCAATGGGCAAACCACCCACTTGAGAGACTGTGACCTTGCCCTCCCCAGGACCAAGCAGTGGGCAAACCACCCACTTGAGAGACTGTGGCCTTGCACTCCCCAGGACCAAGCAGTGGGCAAACCACCCACTTGAGAGACTGTGCCTTTGCACTCCCCAGGTCATCACACAGGACATGTAGCTCCCTACAGGACCAGTGGTGTTGTACTATCTTCTGGCTGAGCTGCCCCCATTCCCCATCCCCCTGAGGTGCCTGTGTGTTTTCGACCTGATGCCCCTGCAGTGTTCTCTCTGTGTTGTTGCAGGAGTGAGGTGGGGCCCTGGCCTATGTGTTGTGGCCCTTTGGCCCATGGACTTTGAGGACTGGGCAGTGTCCCTCCATTTGTAAATATGTATATAAGTTTGTAATTTAATGCACTAATTCATGTTCTTTAATCGTATTACACTCACTTTCTTCAAATCATTTTGTCCTTGCATTATTCCTGAGGGGTACCAGGTGGATATGTAATGTTACTTCATCTGGTTGTGTGTATGGTGTTGGGGGTGGGGGTGTTATGTGTTGTGTGTGTGTGTGCACTCTCTTTTTCCTCCCCCCTCCCTTGTGTGCTAGGCTGCAGTACTCACCGTGGTTGTCTTTGCCGGCGTTGGTGTTCGTAATGCTGGAAAAGGTAGACGAGCATGGAAAATATGTGCAACTCGGGCACCATGGCATCGTGGTTGTTCCCTGAGTCTCCAGAGTTGAGTCCTTTGACTTCTGTGTTCTGTTTCTGCTGTGCTTTTGATGTCGTTGGTACCGCCCCGAAAAGCTGGCGGATAGGCTGGTCATAATGCAGTGGGGAGTACATTGTCTTCTGCCTGGCTGTTAGTGGTTACCGCCATGGTGCTTGTTGCTACCTCTGTGGCGGTCGGTGTGTTAAAGTGGCTGTCTGACTGAGTGGTTCCGCCGTGGTCATAATTCCATTTTTATTACCGCCGGCCTGTTGGCGGTATTACTGCCGCTTTATCACCGACCACCAGGGTTGTAATGAGGGCCTTCATGGTCATCCTATTGCTCCTGCAGAAAACCAAGGTGGGATCTGACATGGAGTGAAACAAGTGAAGTGGAATGCAGGAGATCTGATGTTAAGTAAAAACCCATATTTGCCAAGAAGGGTCCTTCAATGTTTATGGGTCCATATGTGATACAATCTGTTATGGAGAATTTTGTGAGATTGGATTCTAGAGATGTGTGGAACATGTCAAGGCTGGTGAAGTAGAATGGTGAGAAGATCTCTGGGAATTCCAGACCTGGTGAACTTAAAAGATGATCAGGAAGATCCAAACAGTGGTCAAGAATGTTTGGGAAGGTCAAGGGATGCTGGCTTTGATGTTACCGAGGGTGAACAGCTGAATCAGCGACACTGAGGGAGACTAGTGTGATGGAAGGATTATTCTATGTGGAGTCATGTTTGGAGTTAGACGTATCATTTTTTCCATAATTACTTTGTTATATCCTAGGATTTTTTAACCATTGTTAGATCTAGCAAGGGAATTGTTTTCTTCCTCCATATGTTATTGTTATTGTATTATTGCCATTTCCAGGAACTATGCTTGCTTATTTTCTGTGTATTTTCTCTTTCCTTATTGTGGCATGTGTTTATTTCACTTGACATTACTGCTAAAATAACAGTTCTATTGTTGTATTTCATCTTTTTTATTTGAAGGAGGGGATGTAGTATGGGCATGCATTGGACTTGTAATTTTCAGTTCTGGAACTTGACCAGGGAAGGTTCAAGGTTTGAACAGTTGGGACCTGGAGCTGGACTGGGATGGTTGTTCAATACACATGTCTGCAATAAAAACATTCCTACTCACATTTATCATCATCTTTGTGAGGAGAACTGTAACAAGAGTACCACAAATTTCTTCAGCGTTCTCCAGGAATAGGCAAAAACATTAATGATTTTGTGGCAGGGTATACATAATCAGTTAATTGAGAAAACCAACAACAAGAAAATTAAAGAAAGATTGATGTCCACTGAGGAGCCCAATATTGAGACAGTTCTTGCCAGAACAAGAAGTATTGAAGATTTGGAATGTTGTATGAAGGAAATGAGGGGAGGAGCAACAACAACTGAAGTGAATCATACTGTCAACAATATGTTAAAAAGAACACTAGGATAGGTTTTGAAACAAGCAAAGCAGATCACAATTGTAGTAGTGCCAAAACAGTGTGCAAAAGAATGGAAGTGTTATGTTTTAGATATGGTAGTAAATCAAATGTGAGTAATTCAAAAAATAATGCCCTACTGTCAAAAAAATGTGTTTCAAATGCAAGAAGAATTGACACTTTGCTAGGGAGTGCATGTCTTCCAAAAGTCAAAAGGTCAATGTGATCAAATAGTAAAATTCATAGAAGAAATAGCATCAGACTGTGAGGACAATTGTTATGTTATTGTTTGACATAACTGGTGATGAAGTTGGTCAAGTAGTGTCCATGAGACTATCAAAAGGAGATCCTCCTGTTTGTGAAATTGCAATCACTAAAGTCAAGGTGAAAATTATGGCTGGTTGGGGTTAACCTTTCACTTAGAGCAGAGAAACTGAATTTAACAAGTTAAAAAATTATTTTCGTAAGGATTCACAGATTAAAATGTTTGCTTATGGTAGAAAAAGGATAGAAGTCTTAGACCAATTTTATGCCATGCTTGGGGTTAATAACAAAACCATTGAAGGTACTATTTATGTAGCAAAACATGGGTCAAATGTATTGGGGTTGAATGAAAAGGAGACCTTGATATGTGTCTGGATTCAAATCATCCTGAACTAGTTTTGTCCAGACAACTGCTCTTAGAATTGTGTTGCAGTGAGGTGTGCTTTGTGGAGGAATGCAGGCGAGTCAGTATGTATCCTCAATTTTTTTAAATAATAAGTGTGGAAAGTTTAAAGGTTTTAAAGACAGTGCCAAATCAATTGTTCATAAAGCAGGGGCAGTGTCCATTAGTGTGAGAAAATAACTCAAGTCAGAGCTGAAAAAACTGTGTGGTCGAGGGATATTTGAGCCAATTGAAGGCTCTGAATTGTTTGCTCTTGTGATGTTGGCACGCAAATCTGATCAGACACTAAGGGCCTGGTTATGAGTGTGGTGGTCTTACGACTGCCACACTTGCAGTGGTGGTACGACCGCCACATAACAAGCCTGGCGGTCCGACTGCCAAGGAACCTCTACCTCGGCCAGGATCTTAGAACTCGGCAGTCTGGCGGTATTGGAAATTCTAATCCACCAGGGCAGTGCTGTGAGCAGCACTGCCCTGGGGATTATGACCTCGTTCTCTGCCAGCGTTTTCATGGCGGTAACACCGGCATGAAAAGGCTGGCAGGGAACAGGTGCAGGGGGCCACAAGGGGACCCCTGCACAGCCCATGCACTTGGCATGGGCAGTGCAGGCCCCCCCTTGCTCAGCACCCTCGCAATGCAGACAGTGAACATTGCGAGAGTGATGGCGCACCTTGATGGCTACAGCATTGCTGCCGGCTCGATTACGAGCAGAAGATAATGCCATAGCCTGTTTCCTGCTATGCCAGTAGGTGGAAACTTAGGTTTCCGCCCACCGACGTAGCAGGAGAACCTTAATAACTCAGGTAGGGAGGTCACTGTGTAGACGGTGGCCACCCTGTCTGGAGTTTGCTGGATGGAGTTTTCCGGCCGCCAAACTCAAAATGACCCCCCTAGGACTGTGAATAGTTTTGCACGCTTTAAAATATAACATTTGGGTGAATCGTCAATCACTTTCCAATATAAATGGATAGTTGGCTGCTTTAAAAGGGGCATTGGTGTTTTCTTGTCTTGACATGTCTGCAGCATATCACTAGGTAGAGTTACATGAGGAGTCCAGACATCTTACTTCATTCATGACTCCAGAAGGGGCATATTGTTATGCGTGAATGCCATTTGGATTAGCTTCTGCTTTTTCTGTGTTTAGGAGATTGATAGACAATGTATTTAATACTATTGTGGGGGTTGTGTTTTTCAGGACAATATTTTAATTCATGGAAAAGATAAATATGAACATGGTAAAAGAGTAAGAAATTTATTAGAAATCCTTAACATTTCTGGTTTTACATTGAGGAAGAATACATCTAAACTTGGTCAAAATGGAGTAGATTACTGTGAGAAATTGGGTTGTTGGTTGTCTCAATGTGAGTCTTGGTCAAGTTGTCAGTAGGTTTTCATTATCCTAATGAGACTACTGGATTTGGGTGGCAGAATCACTTGTATTGCAGGGTACTGAGTCTAAACCCACACCAGGTGACACCTGTCGGCCTATTATGGGTTTTCTTCCAGTGCCTCATCTCTACCCAAGAGCAGGGATGATTGGGCAACCGAGAGCATGACTCCACAGGGAAATCGTGGTCACTCAGATCTCATCCGTTTCTCTCAGTTACATTAGTCTCACATATGCAAGGACAATCAGAGGCAGAGTATAGTTCAATAAGGTTTTATTGAAGTAACTGCATCTTAGATAATAAAGCATGTTTTGCAATAGCTAGGATGATGAAGCATGACAGTATTAAAATTGTGAAAAGAAAAGTAAAACACAAAAATAGCGCTACCATGTTGTCACTACGTTTTTTAAGAATAGTTCCTACCTAGACTATGGCCCTCATTACAACCCTGGCGGTCAAAGACCGCCAGAGCTGTTTTGGAGGTTGCACCGCCAACAGACTGGCAGTGTAAACTTGCGGATTATGACCGCGGTGAAAGTGCTGCGGTCGCACCGCCGGTTGTAATCCACCAGGGATTACGAGTCCCCTTCCCGCCAGCCTTTCCATGGTGGTAGGAACCGCCATGGAAAGGCTGGCGGAAAGGGGAGTCGCGGGTCCCCTGGCACAACCCCTCACAGCTTTTCACTGTCTGCACAGTAGACAGTGAAAAGCTCGACGGGTGAAACTGCACCCGTCGCGTGGCCGCCACACTGCCGGCTCCATTAGGAGCCGGCTCCCATGTTGCGGCCGACATCCCCGCTGGGCGGAATCTCCCAGCGGGGATGTCATAATGGGCACTGCGGGAGTGCGGCCGCATTAGTCGGGCGCACGGCGGTTACAACTTGGCGGGTGGCGGTTGCCACCCTCCAATATTGTAATGATGCCCTCTGTTAGAGCACAGCATGATAAGCTCTGATTCTGCCCTTCAGGTTCCCGTAGGAAGACATCATCCCTCATGCCTGAGCAAGAGACCTGTAGTCTACATAAGCAGTTGCAGCGAAGCTCTCAGCAAGCAGCATACAGTTGCGGTCATCTGGTTGGAATCTCCCTCTTACACACATGGGTCAAAGTAGTGTTTTTATAATAAAACAGCTGATGTTCCAAGAAAGGATCCCCACATAATAGTGTGTATGTTTCTGTGAACATTGGAGACAAAGCATACCACTTTTGCCTGCAAAGTATCTTATTACAGCCTTGAGAAAAGCACAGAGTAAAAGAAATGTATTGTTTGAGAATTTAGTGCTGACCTAGGCGAAGAACAGCTAGATAGTAAAAATAAAACAAGACTGCAAATGTGGCTATTGTTAAACTAATATAAACATATCTAGGTTATCACAATCCTGGTGAGGGTGAGACACAAGCAAACCCTAAATTAACCTTTGCTCAGCCAACTGGTAGAGCAGCCTGGCTTACCTTGGAGGCATTGTGTAAAGTATTTGTGCAACACTTCAAACAGTAACAATGTGAAAACCCCACATAAACAAGGATTCCACACAAGGGATGCAAAATAATGTTATGTTTAATAAATAAAAGAAGACCAACATTACAAAAAATCCAATAAGTAGAACCAGAGATATGCAATTTTAAAGATTTTTGTGGAAATAGTGGCAAAAAGCAAAAAGTGCCAACTGTGGATACCTGGTCATGCTGAGACAAAGCCACAAATTGAAGTCAACTGCAATGGAGTTTGGGCCAGCTCCAGGGACCTAGATGGGTCAGGGCACCTTAAATCCTGGTATGTGGAAGATAGCGTGGTTCCGGGCCGATTATGTATCCCACAGCCAAGGCTATGCGTCAGTTCTGAGGAGCGGTGAAGCTGCAATGCGAGGTCTTGTGTCATCATCGAGAATCCTGCCGACAAGGGCTTGTAATGCAAGGTCTAGCATCGAGGGGTGCAGCCTTGCACGATCTTCATCAAGGAGGAGATGGCAGCACTATTTTTTTTGTGCAGCGTCACCTCCCCTCCATGCTGACAGCAGGCTACAGGCCTAGTTCTGGTTACCTCCTTTGGGAGTATTGACTGCTGTGGGGGAGGGTGTGCAAACTGGTTCGTCAGCACACTGGGAACCAGCGCACCCAGCAGCAGTTGATGCCCCATCTCGCGAACATCATTGACTGTGAACAGGACCTCCCTGACCTGCTGGGGCTTGGTGAGTAATAGTTATTTATTTTTGTGTGTGTTGTTGTTCTACAACGCAAGTCACTGCATTGACTCACCCAATGACAGGGAGGTGTGCTATGAGTTTTACGGTGGAAAACTCTCCTTACAATTTCTTTTTGCAGGAAGGTGTCCTTTTAGGACAAAAAACAATCATCCCCTCAGTGCAGGCACCCTTGCAGCATGGTGTGGGGTGCCTGCATTGGCAGCCCATTGTGCACCAATGAAGGGGAAAGGGAAGACAGGGATGTGACATTTCTATTGTAGATACAGCACATTCTTGCCTTCTCCTTTTGACGAAGGGAAGCATTGCAAGAAGGCTTGCAGCACTGTCCTGAGTCAAATGTTTGTAAATAATATGGCTTCTAGTTTAAGAAATTTGGAGTATGACTTAGGTGTAGGAATTAGGAAAGTATAAGTAATAGGTCAACTTGAGTTGAGTCTTTTATACTAGACAATCTGATATAGAAAAGTGCAACACTACTGTATCTACCCTCACTTCACAAAAACATTTTTTGGGGGAGATTAACTGTACCACTAATCTTTTATTTTTATCTTTTTTATTTCTGACCTCAGCACCCAAGGGGAAAAAGAGGGCAACAGTATCCGCGGGTCCAGGAGGAGAGGGTGCCAATACTTCCAGTGCCACCACCAATACGGATGCTGGTGGATCAGCTGGCCCCAGTAGGTCTTCCTGTTATATTATTTTTATTTCCCTTCTTTTATTTTTATTTTTTACCTCTCCTCATACTCCTGTATACTTTTTTGTACCTATTTTGTTCTATGTAAGCTTTGTTAAATTCTTGTTATCCCTGCACTTATCTATTTATTTACATATTTCTTCTGTACCTGACTTCCTCCTGTCTGCAGTCTGTGTTAGCTTTCTTCTGTTTTGTTACTATTCACTAAGCGTAGCTTTCCCTTCTCTCCTTACATATCTTTTGGACTAGTACTGAATACTAAGAGGACAGATTTTTAGGGCAGGAACCCTACTGACAAGATTGCAAGCCCAAGTCAACTTTCTTTTTTACACGTTTGTGAAGGTTTTCTTTGTCTTGCTCATACCCATTGCATTTGCCAACCAAGACCTCATCATAGCCTACGTTCTCCTCGATTCTCCTGAGCTCTGCCCCTCCATTACAAAACATTTGTGGTTTATTTGTCTACCTTGCTTTTCGAACAACCAACAAAATTCCTATAGTAAATGAAAGAAAAAGATAGTAATATAATGATCTGTTGTGGTTGTACTTATTTTGTTAGAACTAAATTGTGTAACGTTTTTTCCAGCTACAATGACCTCCAGTGCCGAGGCCAGTGGCAGCACCAGGGCTCGGAACGTGGCAGCAGTCAGACGGGGAGAACCGGCGGCAGCAGTGACAGGCACTGGTAAGTCATATTGATCTTGCTCATTGACAATTACTCACTGCAGGGGTGTTGCTTATGAAGCACCTGGTTGAGCAGCTGCAATGAGGATTAAGTTCATAATCCTAATGGTCTCTTCTCTCTGTAAATCAGCAGACAAAAGCTAAACATAATATTTGAATGGAGGCTAAAATTTACGGCTTGGTGGAAAAGCAAAGGATGGACGGTTAAAAGAAAGAATGGTTGAAATGGTATATGAGTGAAAGGATGTGTGGGGGAAAGGAAAAGAAAGATGCATAGGTGAATGATAGGAGATGCATGGGGGGTGAAGAGAGTTGAAATGGGTGAAAGGGGGTGAAAGGATGCCTCGTGGGGGAAGAAAGGGTGAGCATGCTCGGATGAGGAATGGGTGGATGGGAATGAATGATACATGGCTAAATGCCGGACGGATATGTGAAAGCAGGGTGTTTGAAAGGGTGGATACGTGATAGGTAAGTCTATGGATGGACACGTGGCTAAATATGGATGGCTGAATTGGAATAGTGAAAGATTGGCTGAGAGAGTGTAAGCTTAAATCAAATGGTGTGTATCAAAGGGTACTAGAATAGATGAATCAAAAGATGAGTGTATAATTGCTTGGATTAAGAAGAAATAAGGAAGCTGTTGTGGAGAGGGACATATCTGCTGTTCACCTAATTTGCTTGCTTGGTTTACATGGTTATCAAAGTTTTGGTTTAAAATTGGGAGTAGTTTTATTTTCTGATTCTCCCTTAACTCTCTGTAGCTGAAGCAAGGCAGATATGTATCCTCCCACCCATCATTGTCATACCTCCCTCTCCATTCGTCACCAATGCTACTATGAGTACGTAACTGCAGTGTGGCAGTGTACAATAGTGTTTTATGTGCAATGTGTGCGCATCTGCTTCAGTTAATGCAGCACTTACAAAGTTGTCAATGCATTCAAACTTAAAAAGGTGTTTCCCTTCCACCCCAGTGCCCACTCTGTCACCTCCTAGTACTTCAGTCCTTTATTTTCTTCCAAAGTTCTATCCCAGGCCACCCAAAAAATGTAAAAATCCATTTTGGCATGCACCACATTTATGTATAAGTTAATATGTCATAGCCAGTTCAAATTTTACCCTTTTGGTGGCAGGTGGTAGTAGTAGCAGGCTAGTACACTAACAAGGAAGGCAGAGCTTCACAGAAGATGCCACTCCAAATATAGGATTAATCAAAGGGTTATGCATCACTGTCAAGTCGATAGAAAGAAAAGTAAAACAGAGTTAGTGGGTCATCATATCATAACTTTAAAAAGACTGAGACCAAACTACCACAATGACAGTATTTGGCAAAAAGCAAAGAGGAGTCAGACTTGATATGATAATACAATCTACAATATAAATTTGTTCTGAGCAATGGTGGGGAGCTATAAAAACAAAGCGTAGGAAATTAAATCATGGAGTCAAGAGAAGTGGGCCCAGACTTGAGTGGTTGAAACAGGTTAAGCGCTTACGGAACACACTCACACAAGGCATGAATGATGATGATTTGATTGGGCCAGTTTGGAATATTGCTCAGGTAGAAGAAGGCAGAAGGTCATGCAGTGAGTTGGTGTCACTTTCACCACATCCACCACAGCAAGTGTGTGATTCACTTATAGTGTAACATTAAGTCATACCTCAATAAATCACACAGCCCGGGGGAAGAGGGTTAGGAGTTCAATGAATGGATGGGAAAGGGGATTTGGGAAAGGTGTGACGAGGACAAATGCTACACAAAAGAAACTGCAGCAATATTCATTGGGGCCCTGAGCAGCACACGATCATCACTCTGTTGTGGACAGAAAGTGAAAACAAAGGGATAAATACGACACAGTTCAGTTAAATGCTTCAACAAACTGCTCTTCTTCCCCAGAGAGGCCCCAGATAGTATATCCTAAATTTCATGTCTTCTATTTTTGAAAAATAGAAATTATGGAAGATTGAAGATAACCCACACAGTTCTAAAAATTATGATTGTTAAAAGGAAAATGATACTGTATTGCCATATTGGGCGATGCATCTCTCCATTCTTCTTGGAATGTCAGTCTCTTCTGGGTGCCTGTTTGAAGTCTGAATCTGTCCGGTAGGTAAGCTTGAGACTTGAGCTTTCCGCAAGTTTTGTTCATGCAGGAGAGGACTAGGAGAAGGCCTGCATATTGAGAAAAAAGTAGCTGTATTATAGAGTAAAGGAGAAGGAGAAAAAGTGGCAAGGAAAGCTTCATGAGGAGTCAGGAGTGTACTGAGAAGACTCAGAGGCAGAGCAAGAACATAGGGAGTTTAACATTTGAGCCGGCAATTCAGAAAACACTTACTCAGTAGCATTTCCAAATCAACACACCTCTCTCCAGGTCACAGAGCTGAGTGAGCAAGTACTAGTCCTCAAAGCCCTCAGTATCATCGTGGTTTCTCTTTGAAGTCAATAACTTTCTCCTTCTAGCTGTTGAGGTAGTCCCGCCCTGAGTCCTTCCATCCTTCTCCTCCAGATTCTGAGTAGCTCCGTCCCAGTCCCAAACCGGGCAAGGTAAACATGTGAAGTGCACTGCAGTTGAAATGAAGAACATAAGAACAAATAGAGAAATCGAACTGGAGTATTTTGTGTAGATTTGTGTTTGGTAACTAAAGTGGCTGGTCTGTTCTGAGGAACCAGAAAAAAGGAGTGGACCCTGCAGGTAAATTTCACTAAGTTTGGAAGGCCAATCACTTTCAGGAAAAAATGATCACCCATTAGCCCCCAAACATTCCAAATCCTCAGAAACATGTTTATAAGTTTCTTGAACTCCCTCCATCAATGTCAGCCACCACATACATCAGCCATCACTCACAAATTCACAAACACTCAATATATCACCACTCATTGGTGCAAAAAGAGTTACTTTAGTACTAGTACTAGTTACCTTTTCCAATCCAAGCACAGTGGTTGAACAAAATATCTCCTCTTTGATGGCAACCCAACACATTGTTGACATTAGCGCTGACAGACTTTTTTTTTAATCAATGATCTTCTAAGGCAGCCCTGCTAGGTGATGTAAATAAAAAGGATAGGCGATGGCACGTGAGGGAGGCAGGCATTGTCTCCAATGTCCTGAAGGGTAAGTGGGGGTTTCTTAACTGCACACATGTCGAACTCCAATCCGGGCTTATAATATGTGACTATAGAATGGTGGGGCAGCATAAATCAGACTCAAACATAATGTTCTACTTTTTTTTTGCAAAGAAAGAAAGACAAAAAGAAGTTCAACAAAAAATAATTAAAACTTTCTATGGTGGCACTGGCATATTCAGTCGGGGAAGTATAGTTTGACCTCAAACTCTGGTTGTTCACCCAGAAGTTGGTCAGCTTAAACACTTGATTCTGACCAATCATCCTCTTCTTTCCCTGTGGTGTTTCGGGAACAGTCTAATCAGGTGGTATTAAATGCTGGTTCATTTTAATCATGGTTAATCTCTCCACGTTTTGAGGCAAGAGACAGGTCCTTCTGACTGTTACAACTGCACCAGCTGCACTGAAATGTTGTTCAGCAGACACGCTGTCTACAGGACGCGCCAGATACTTTTTTTGCAAGCCTGCTGGCCATTGTTGCATCTTCCCATACAAATACACCACTTATAACTCTTTTGGGTAATCCAGACACTCCTGGAACATTCTCTGAATGATCATTGGTGCTGCCACCAGCTTGACCGCTTTTTCCTTCGCCTCTTCACTGGACTTAAGAGCTACCACTAGAAACCAAGCCAATGCAGAGTTTGGGTCGTATTTTTCTGTTGCTGTTGTCACTATTTTTCTTGTTGGTGGGATTGGTGGATGCGAGACAAGACTGTCCTCTCTGGAAATTGAAGTCGACACCCCAGAACTTCAGAGGGGATCGGTAAATTCCAACCGTTCTTCTTCCAGTTCTTCTGCTTGCTCATTGTTCCACCTCTTGTATTGTGAAACATCCCCTTCAGATAAAGGAATGATAGCTGAAGGATGTTTTTTTGTAGCATAGATCAAGTAAGCTGGCACAGATGTACTCTTTTGATGAGATGATGTCATTTTGCAGCCTTGCATTACAAGTCAAGTGATAGTTTAGACTAGTAAGCAAAGCAAGCGCTTCTGGGTTTTCATTCGCACCCCGAATGTGAACTTTTCAGACACCTTCTTTAGCTGCTCCTGTAGCAGATGCAGTAACGAGATAGCTTGGCCCATTGTACTGTCTTCCTTGCTAACTTCCCACGTGAAAACCTCAAAAGGGAGCAGCATCTGTGGTAGGCATTTGACTAGGCCGCATTTGTCAGCATCCATGATCATAGCTCTCCGAAATGCATCAGCTCCTCTTTAACTGACACAGTCATTGATCTGTTTATACTGCTCAAACAGACATTGCAACATATAATAGGTTGAGTTCCCATGTGCTGGCACCTCCTGAATCATGGCTTTAACTGGTACTCTGTTATCATGCTGAATAATCTGCAACTGTTTCCGGGCTTTAAAAGAATGGCTGGAATGAGTGCAGATGCATCTGCAGGTGGTCAGTATGTTACTGACTATGGCCCTCATTATGACATTGGTGGTAAGTCCCACTTACCGCCCTGCCGCCAACATACCGCGACCGGGGCAGTATACTGCTACCCATATTATGACCCACACATAGCAATCCGTCACTATGCAGACACATACACAAATCCGCTAGCCCAAAGGTCAGTGATAAACTGGCGGTACCAAAACCCACACCGTTACACCAACCAGAACTACGCCCACAGCATTATGACCCACGAATCACCACAGCGGACAGTCAACCACGGTAAACCATTGGCGGTACATACCGCTGCGCTCAAAATACACACAACCTAACAAAACAACACTACAATGGTCAATTCAAACTACACACACCTGACACGAATGCACACACACCACACCCACACACCCACACCACTATAAAACACACACACACATTACCCACATCCCTTTACGACTAACAAAAATTGCCACTCTAGAGAGATACAGTAATAGCACCCACACAACCAGAGCCACAAAACACCATCACCCGTACACCATCCACTCACCTCACAGCACACACCCCAACACATCACCCCACACACCCTCACACTACACCCATGGCACCACAAAGACACCCCAGTTCTCAGAGGAGGAGCTAAGGGCCATGGTGGAGGAAATCATCCAGGTAGAGCCACAGCTATTCGTATCGCAGGTGCAGAAGACATCCATTGCTTGGAAGATGGATCTAGGGCAGAGAATTGTGGACAGGGTCAACGCCGTGGGACAGCACCCAAGACCAAGGGATGACATCAGGAAGAGGTGGAATGACCTACGGGGTAAGGTGCGTTCCTTGGTAGCAAGACACTAGATAGCAGTACAGAGGACTGGCGGTGGACCCCCACCTCCTCCCCCACAACTAACAACATGGGAGGAGCAAGTCTTGGCAATAATGCATCCTGATGGCCTGGCAGGAGTAGCAGGAGGACTGGACTCTGGTAAGTCAAATCTTTACTACTTTCACCCCCCTACCTGCATGCCATCACATACCCCCACCCCTACCCTCACCCCCATCACCCCACCACCTCACATACACCACAACATCACAACCCACCCATCCTAGTACCCAGCACTGCATGCAACAGCAATGCATGGATACCACTCACAGCCCTGCATGGACACCCATCACCACAGCATGCACACTAGAGAGAATCACCTAGCCCACAAAATAACTACCCACGCAAGGCAAAGCTGCCAGGGCACTCACAACCATAGAGGCCGACACACCCATGCACAAGATGTCACATGCAGAATCAATAACACTGCATTTACATCCCCACAGTTCCCCCACCCAACGTCACTGAAGAGGAGGTGCCAGCAACTTCCAGTCCACCCCAGAAGAGGCCCACAGTGATGACAGCAGATCTGCTAGCCTGGATCAGGATGACCAACCTGGCCCATCAGGGACCTCCGGACAGTCGGTTACCCAGGCACAGTCCCATACCACCACAGAGCCTCCCCCTCAGGAAACAGCACCACAGAACCCACCCAGCGGGCCCATACCTCTGTCCCCAGGACACGTCAATCAGCAGTGTGTCCACCACTACAGGGACCCCAGGCCACCCCACAAACACAGGACAATCAGGGACCTGGGGTTCAGTGGCAGTGGGCACACGGTTCAGGGGACAGAGGCACAGGACAACAGGAAAATGGGAGGACTGCTGTGCGACAGGGGGAGTACAGGCCCAGGGAACCGACTCTCTAGGAGGCACTCAACAACAAACTGGGAGCATACCACCATTCCCAGAAGATGATGGACCAGATACTGGCTAAGTTGCAGGAGACCCAGCGGCTGCAGGAGGGATAATACCTGGGGCTCAGGGAGGACCTGAGGGACATCCACACCACCCTGGTCATCATTGCAGGGGTGTTAGCAGACATGGCCAACACCATGAGGGAGGCAGTAGCACACCAACGGGCCCCTGACACTAGCCACACCGATGAACACCCCTCCACCTCCGCTGACACTAGTGGACAGGAGGCCCCGCCACAGGAACAATGGGCTACCAGCACCCCACCCCCTGTAGAAGGAGAAACACCCTGCAAACGGTCCCTGCGATCCAGGCAGAAGCCAGAGAACATTGCTAAGACCCCAGCCAGGAAATAAGACTCTCCTGATTGTCACCCTTGTGTCCCACTCTGTCACCCTGTCCACCTTGAACTGCCATTGCTCCACTTCCTATGCCCCCTTGGACAATGCACCTGTGATACAAATAGACTGGACTCTATCCTGGACTCTCCTCCACCACTCCCCCAGCCTTTAGCAATACCCCATCCACTTATTTGCACATGAATAAACATCCTTGAAAAAAATACAAGTATTGAGTCTGTCAAGAGATTGAACTATGTATTCGTTTCACAATCTGTAGCCATTACTATTCAACTGTACAGTCATGTATACTTATGTATGACCTGTAGTGTGCTGCAGTCAATACACCAGGAGCCAGAGTGGGGCACAGATATCCCTGAATAGACATGTCAAAGGGTACTGTAAGTGGCCATAGTAGTGGGAACATCAGCCTGCCAGTGATAATTTACAACACAAAACTGCAATAGTAGGTGAAGTTACAGTCTCTTACCTGTGTGCCACTGGATGTACTTCCAAATGATTGCTTTTCTGTTGTCTACATCCTCATCCTCTGCCTCATCTTAGTCACTGTCCACAGGCTCGACCGCTGCCACATGCCCATCTCCAGCCTCATCCTCCTGCATAAAAGGCACCTGACGACGTAAGCCAAGGTTGTGCCACATGCAACATGCCACGATGATCTAGCTCACCTTCTTGGGTAAGTAGCACCATGAACCACCTGTTTGATGGAGGCACCAAAACCTGGCCTTCAGGAGGCCAAAGGTTTGCTCTATAATTCTTCTGTTTGCCCATGTACCTCATTGTAACGTTCCTCTGCCCTGATCCTGGGATTCCTCACTGGGGTCAGTAGCCATGAGAGGTTAGGGTAACCAGAGTCACCTACAAATACCGAGGGATACCAGTTAGCCAGACACCAACCCTTAGGGCCAACCCCACACCCATATACCAACATCCACTTGGTGGGGACCATGGGCTCACCTATTAGCCACACCCAGTGCCTCTGGAGTTAAACCATCACATATGGGATGCTGCTATTCCTCAGGATAAAGGCATCATGCACAGATCCAAGATACTTTGCATTCACATGGAAGATGTACTGGTCCGCCAGGCACAGTATCTGCACATTCATAGAGTGAAAGCTCTTTCGATTTCTGAACACCTGTTCATTTCTCTGGGGAGGGGGACAAAGGCAATATGTGTACCATCTATTGCCCCAATTATGTTGGGGATATGTCCCATTGCATAGAAGTCAGCTTTCACTGTGGCCAAATCCTCCACCTGGGGAAAAATGATGTAGCTGCGCATGTGTTTCATCAGGGCAGACAACACTCTGGTCAGCACGTTTGAGAACATTGGCTGTGACATTCCTGCTGCCAAGCCCACTGTCACTTGGAAGGAGCCATTTGCCAAGAAATGGAGCACAGATAGGACTTGCACAAGAGAGGGGATCCCAGTGGGGTGACGGTCTCACTCCAATTGGGCACACAGCTCTTGGATTGTGGCCCCATCAAGTATGTAGGTGAGGATATTGTGTCTGTCCTCCATTGTTGCCAAGTCCACCAGCGGCCTGTACACGGGGGATGTCTCCATCTCCTATTCCTCCTCAGCGGTTGTAATCTAGGGGGCAAAACAATGAGTATCTGGTCATTTTTCAACATTTCCTAAATGCACAGTGCATTGCATGTTGTGACAAAAACAGTATGTTGATGTTTAGCCCCAAACTGTGCATATGTGTGCTGTGACGCAGTTAGGTGCCATGGCCTGCCCCCCCCTGAAATGGCGGCAGCCTGTCCTGTGTGGATGGACAGGTGGAAATGTGGTAATGCCGCTGACGTTGTGTGCCTTTGGGGGAGGTGGGTGAGTACCTCCATGCAACTCCTCATTGGTTAACATTGGGCCCTGTGGGTTACAGTAGCCAATGGTGATGTACGCCGGCGGTGGCAGTATGCACCGCCACGGACGTGACTGCCATTTTCTATCTGTTCACTCACTTGCTACCTGACCTTCAGCAGGAGAGGATCTACACTGCAAGTGCTGCTGTGACCTGTATCTGGAACCGACCATGGCTCGTGTCACTGCGGAAAGGGCCCCTGCCTTCACCGTAGCAGAGTTGGAGAGACTAGTGGATGGGGTCCTACCCCAGTACCAAATGCTGTATGGGTTTCCAGACCAACAGGTGAGTACATTGTGAGCACGATGCATGGGGCATGAATTCATGGAGTGCTGTATGTGAGGGCCTCGTGTAAGGGGGGTGGTTAAGGGGTCCTGGGCAGCGTGCTGCATGTATGGTGGGCAATGTGTGTGTGTGTAAGGGGATGGGAGGGATACGGTCGGCATGAGTGTAACAGACCAGATGGTATGACTGATACCTTTTTCTATGTTTATTTACTGCAGGTCAGCGCCCATCAGAAAAAGGGGATAAGGCGTGCCATCGGAAAAGACGTACGGACCCTGGGGGTCTACGGCAGGTGGAGCACCCATTGTCGCAAACAGTGGGAGGACCTGAGACGCTGGGCACGGAAGATGGCAGAGGCCCAGCTGGAGATGGCCTCCCAATCAGGAAGGGATGCCAGTCGAACCCTGCCCCCCCGATGTTACGCATACTGGCGGTGGCCTATCTGGATCTGGATGGGCGCTTGAGGGCATCACAGCAGTCACAAGGGGGTGAGTACAGTTCCCAATATACTACTTATGCGTGGTGGGGTGGTCTCTGGGTGGGGGATCTGCACCTGTTGGCGCCCCTAGGCCTGGCCGCACACTGCAGGGTAGGTTCCATGTTGGGCAGGGGCCGATGAACTCTACCTCCAAACAAGCTAGTGGGCATCCACTACTGGACAGGGCTCTGTGGGTCTCAGGTATGCTGCAACTGGTGTTAGGTATTACTGTCCATGGCCTGGTGACTAGCATTGTGACTGGTAGTGCATTGCCTAGTCCATAGGGCTGTTCCCTGTGTGTTGTGTACGCCAACGGTGGTGTTGTTTCTGCCACTGACAAAGTGAATCCTCTGTCTCTTCCCCCCTTTTTGTTTTGTCATCCTGTCCTTTTGTGCATTAGCATCATCTGGCGGAGGAGCAGAGGCACCGGAAGGAGCTGCATCCCACAGGGCCCAGGAGACCGAATCCACCGACGGTGAGGGCACCAGTGGGACGGAGGGCGAGGGGAGCACCACGGCAGAGACAGGAGGGGACAGTTCTGAAAGTGATACCTCCTTCAATGGAAGCTCCCTAGTGGTGGCGGACAGCTCTGTGGCCAACCCAACTACAGGTACAGCCTCCTCCCCCCGTACCAGTACCGCCCTCCCACCAGCCCCTCAGCGAGTTTTCCGTGCCCGCTCACCCAGGAGGGTGGGCATCTCCTTCGCCCCAGGCACCTCAGGCCCTGCCTCAGTTAGCCCTGCTGCCCTGAGTGAGGAGGCTATTGACCTCCTGCGATCCATCTCTGTTGGGCAGTCAACCATAGTGAATGCCAACCAGGGCCTGGCAGGGCATTTGCAACATACAAATGCATTACTGGAGGGCATTCACTCTGGTGTGGCGACCCAACAGAGATCATTCCAGGCTCTGGCCTCCTCCCTGATGGCAGTTATTGTTCCTGTCTCTAGCCTCCCCCTCCAACTTCCTCTGCCCAGTCCCATTCCCCTGAACCCCAACCTATCCCAAGCACACATTCAGACCAGCATGCACCCAAGACAACACACAGGAGTGGCTCAGGCAAACACAAGCACCGCACATCAGCCCACAGTCACTCACACAAACACCATCCAGATGCTGACATAACAACATTCACTACCTCCACTGTGTCCCCCTCTTCCTCGTCATCCATCTCCCTCCCAGTAGTGTCTCCACTCACACCTGCATGCACTACATCCACACCCACTGCCTCTTTCACCATCACGCCAATCACTACACGCCCCTCACTGGCAGTCACCAACCCCACATCCATGCACACGTCCCCTGTGTCCTCTCCCACTGTGTCTGTGCCCCCTTCTCCCAAAGTACAAAAACGCAAGCACTCAGACACCCAACAGCCATCCACCTCACAATAGCATCCAGCCCATGCACCTGCACCCAAAATCAGCTGGCAGACACCTCGTACAACCACTTCCTCTTCCGCCACTCCCAAACCTTCACCCTCTTCCCGCCCCAGTGTCCCTAAGAAGATTTTCCTCTCTGCCGTTGACCTCTTCCCTACCCCTCCCCGCCGTCCTTCACGTCAGGCCAGGGTGGGCAGAACCCAGGCTAGCACCTCAGCCACCAGTCCACGGCCACTGTAGTTTTGGCAGCTACTGCAGGTGTGAGAGACTCCAAGGAGACACCCATCAGCACTGGCAATGTGCCTGCATCAGCTGCCAAGGGGAAGGGCAAGGATGTACCACCAGCTGCCAAGGGAAAGGAGGCACCACCAGCTTACAAGGGTAAGGGCAAGGTGGCACCACCAGCTTACAAGGGGAAGGGCAAGGAGGTACCACCAGATGGCAAAGGCAAGGAGGCACCACCAGACGGCAAGGGCAAAGGGCCTGCCCCTGCAGGCAGGAGGGACAGGAGGCCTGGTACTGTGACAGAATCTGAGCCCCCAACACCACCCATGACGCTTCAGCCGTCCGAGGCTGCAGGGGAAGGGCTGGAGCCTCCACCCACCACTGCCAGCACCGCCATTAGCACCGCCACCTGCACCGCCACCGCCACCACTGCCAGAAGCAGCAGCCCCAGTGGGCAGTCGTCCGAGGCTGCAGGGGAAGGGCTGGAGCCTCCACCCACCACTGCCAGCACCGCCACCTGCACTGCCACCTGCACCACCACCAGCACCGCCACCATCACCACCACCACCAGCACCACTGTCAGCAGCAGCAGCCCCAGTGGGAAGCCGTCCGAGGCTGCAGGGGAAGGGCTAGAGCCTCCCCCCACCACTGCCACACCGACACCAGCACTACTGCCAGCACCACCACCTGCATCACCACCTGCACTGTCACCAGCACCACAACCAGCACCCCCACCAGCACCACTTCCAGCAGCCCCAGTGGGCAGCCGTCCGAGGCTCCAGGGGAAGGGCTGGAGCCTCCCCCCACCACTGGCAGCACTGACACCAGCACTGCCACCACTGTGCAGCTGTCGCCACCGGCGGATGGTCTGTAGTCCTGCCTCCATGGAGTGCAATGTATCCTACCCACTGCAAATCCTGTGGGTATGACACCCAGGTGAGAGACTGTGACCTTGCACTTCCAAAGATTTGCATCACAGGGCACAAGGCCCCCACCAGAACCAGTGGAAGAAGCCATCCACTCACCGCATCCTTGCTAGGATGACGCACACTGGGCACAATGCCCCCCCAGAACCAGTGTGAGAAGGCATCCACTCACCCCCTCCTTGCCAGGATGAAGCACACTGGGCACAAGGCCCCCTCCAGAACCTGTGGGCAAACCACCCACTTGAGAGACTGTGGCCTTGCACTCCCCAGGACCAGGCAGTGAGCAAACTACCCACTTGAGAGACTGTGGCCTTGCACTCCCCAGGACCAAGCAGTGGGCAAACCACCCATTTGAGAGACTGTGGCCTTGCACTGCCTAGGGCCAAGCAGTGGGCATGTTGCCCCCTCCAGGACAAGTGGTGTTGTACCATCTTCTAGCTGAGGTGCCACCCCATTCCCCGTCCCCCTTGTGGTGCCTGTGTATTTTCGACCTGATGCCCCAGCAGTGTTCTTTCTGTGTTGATGCAGGAGTAGGATGGGGCCTTGGCCTATGTGATGTGGCCCTGTGGCCCACGTACATTATGGACTGGGCAGTGTCCCTCCATTTGTATATATGTAAATACTGTTTTGAATTTTGAGGATGTTTTTCTGGATGTTTATCTTATTACACTCACTTTAATTACTTCCTTTTGTCCTTGCATTATTCCTGAGGGGTACGGGATGGATGTGTAATATTGTTGCATCTGTTTGGATGTATGTTGTTGGGTGTGGGGGTGTTGTGTGCTGCGTGTGCGTGTCACTCTCTTTTTTCTCCCCCCTCCCCTGTGAGCTAGGCGGCAGTACACACCGTGGTCGTTGTCCCCTGCATTGGTATTCCTGGTGTAGGAGGAGGTAAACCAGCATGGGGAAGATCTGCAGTTCGGGCTCCATGGCGGCCTGGTTGTTCCCGGAGTGTCCAGAGGTGAGTCCTTTGACTTCTGAGATCTGTTTCCGCCGTGCTTTTGTTGTCGTTGGTACCGCCCCAGAAAAGGTGGCGGATAGGCCTCTTGTAATACAGTGGACAGAACCTTGTTTTCCACCTGGCTGTTGGTGGTTACCGTCTCAGTGCTTGTTGCTACTGCCGTGGCGGTCAATGTGTTAAAGTGGCTGTCTGTGTTGGCGGTTTCCGCCGTGGTCATGATTCAATTTTTTTACCGCCGGCTTGTTGGCGGTATTACCGCCGCTTTATCACTGACCGCGAGGGTTGTAATGAGGGCCTATGTCTTTTCTTTTAAGAAAGTCTTGCACAAAAGTCTTGCACAACCAGGTTGATGCAGTGTGCCAAACACAAGACCCCGAAATAGCCTCTGTCTGCCATGACCTTGGCTATGTTACTGCCATTGTGGCAACAAATCTAAGTTGAAGACCTCTGGGTCGCAGCCATTCAGAAACTATTAAATTTCTCTGAGATATTTGCAGCTGTGTGTGACTTTTCCATGGTGAACATGGCTACTGTTCCATGCAGCTGAACGTTCTTAAAAATGTCTTTAGGGACAAAACCTGCTTTTGCTTTACCCCAAGAAAAGAGATCAAGTGTGCAGTGATGCACATGTAATCAGTCGCCTGACAACTGGTCCACATGTCTGTCGTCAGGTGGATAGTGTGGACAACACTTTGCTGCAAAGCTTGTCCAACCAATTGCAGCACATCATGATGCAGCGCTGGAACAGCAACTCTGACAAAATAGGTTTAGCTTGGAACCTTACATTTCAGGCTAAAAGCTGCCACAAACTCTGAGAATCCCACTCCTTCTCTAAAAGAAAATAGGAGGTCCAGCGCTAACATTTTTGCCAGCTTGTCATTGTAGAAACGTGCCATTGGGTGATCGCAGTCTTAGGGCCCCTCCTGCCTAAACATACTCATAATTGTAGCCTGGATTTTCTTCTTTTGTGGGGTCACTGACACAGGCGACCTTTCAAATGTAAGAGGTGGGAAACTCAATGCGCGTTGTGGTGCAGTCACTGTATGCTGTGGTGTCTCCATCTGACTCTGAGTCTTCCTGTGCCATTGTGAGGTCACTGAGGCGGCTGATTCTGGTACACTTCTGGGGACAGTGCTGCTTTTCATGAAGATGATGTCACCCTTTACGTCCTCGCTTCCACCATGATTTGACAAGGTGTAGCTGATGTTTCCTGGCTCTCCTCACCTTCACCACTGCAATCACTTTGAAACGTTTGTTTAAGGTGCTGCTCCTACTGGATTGCGTGATTTTTTTTATATGGGTCGTCTGGCCTCCAGTATCATAATGTGAACAAGGCTTACCTGGAAGAACACTCGAGTGGCAAATGGAACATATGGCAATGTTCTCCTCCTGTTTGCTAATCCTAAAAAAGTCCCAAACTAGGGAGGAGTACTTTCTTATTGGGCCACTGCCAATGCCTGTAGAAGAACTGGATGTAGGTGGTTGTGGGTGAGTCGATTGCCTCTCTGTAGTGCATACTTGTTCTGAGGTAGAGGTTGTTGCGGATCTCTGCTGGGGCCTTACAGATGTGGGAGCTGGCCATGCTGCCTTGCCACATCCCTCAAAGCAGGTTGGATAGTAATGTTGGACTCATCTGTGCCAGCTTCCACAATGACTATGCTGTCGTCATCATCCTCATCATCCCCTTCCATGATTCTAAGGCTTTCTGGACCTTTTCCTTTCGCCTGCATCTCCTGGCAATCTCCCGGACTCTGCCGGGCTCCACTCCATGTCCCTATCATTGTCATCAGAAGTGGAGCTTGGAGAAGATGGTGGAGTAGTACCCTTTATTTTTCTTGCTGGAGATATAGGAGCCCTTGATTCTAAAAGAGGAGGTTCTTGCTCGACAGAAAGCTCAACATCTTGTTCTGCTCCAACTTCGGGAAGATCTGGCTGTAGCTACTGTCCCCTTTGCTCTGTTTCTTGAAATGATTGGGTACTACTTTGTGAAAGGGACAGATCCAATTGAACATCTCTGCTTGTCGGCGTCGTCATGATTGCAGTGGCTGCCTCACTGACATTATTTTGGGCTTGGGTTGGGGTAGTGCTGTTGATGCAAGAGTGCTCCCAGGTTCCTCCCGGAGGCCAGTGTGGCAGGCACACATCTCCCAAAAAAGATTGCGGCTGACACGCTACTGGCAGAACGTTGTTCTTCTCACTGGCCACTTTCTTGAGAGCAACCTTCTTTGGTGCCATAAACTCTAGGTCGACAGTGGCACTAAGGTGCAAAAGTTAAAGAGTTTGGCGCCTGTGGACCGAAGTAACTGTAAGTCCTTCTCTGTGGCAGTACTGTGGGTGATGTGGGGTCTCTTCTCTTGTACATCTAAAAAACAACCAAGCAAGACAAACATGTAGTTAGTGAAATGTGGCATTGTTGCAGCATAGTTGAAAATAGGAAAGAGAAATGCAGTCTTAGTGCAGTTGGTTCCTTTTGTTTTATACCAAGTAAAAATATAAAACAATTAAAACAAAATAGAAATAAAAAAATTAAAAATAAAATGTAAAAAAAGTATAGAAAATAAAACTAAAATATAAAAATTAAAATATAGAAATAATTTTAACAAAATGAAATAAAAAATGGCATAAAAATTCAATATAAAAATGTAAAAAATAAAACAGAAAAAAATAGAAACTTAAAAAACAAATGATCAATAATTAAAGTTTGTATGTAATCCTATTTCAAAGATAAGTTGGCTGCACAGTGTATGCACAAAATGGCTGCCAGCCAATCACATGGTCAAACAACAACAACAAGGACCAAGAAGGAAGCGTGGAGAACTAGAACACATGCAATCCTAAGGCAAGGCACACTGGCTGGGTGGACAAAATGGCTGCCAGACAACCACATGGTCACACAACAAGGAGGAAGCATGGAGAACAAAGAACACATGCAAACCTATGGCAAGGGACACTGGCTGGATGGACAAAATGGCTGCCAGACAGCCACATAGTCATACAATAACAACAAGGAGCAAGAAGGCATGGCAAACAAAGAACACATGCAAACCTATGACAAAGGGACACTGGTTGCATGCACAAAATGGGTGTCAGCCACATGGTCAAACAACATCATCCTATGCCATCAAATATGATTATTACCCCTCAATATATACACTTTTTGCAGAAAAATGAAATGCGCACAATATCCAACATTTTAAATTCAATCCAATGCCATCCCTGCCCTAAATGAGGTTATAGAAACATGTACCACTGAATCATTTATTTCATGCACTGATGACTATTAGTACTGGCCTGCGTCGACAGGCTTAATGGCCCTTTGGAGATCTACACAACATACTAAAATAATATTGCAAATGGTACAAACATGTAGAAAAAGTACTGAGCTGTGCAACAATTTTCCTTTACAAGAGGTGAAAAATCAATGAAATGCAAACTAAATAATAACTAGGCCCACACTTAAACTCCAGGCCACCCACCACTATACATTTTTAAAATAAAATTTCAAGCACAAAGAAATGCTGGTTCATGACAAAGCAAACAAACAACAACAACCTTATTCAATATAGTTTTAGTACTTACTTGTGTGAGTTCACAAAAACAAAGGCCCTCATTACAACCCTGGCGGTAAATTCCGATACCGATGTGCCGACGGGCGCTAACACACCGTGACCGCGGCAGTAATCTGCTACGGGTATTATGACTCACACAGAGAAATCCGCCACTATACAGACACCCACACAAGTCCGCTACACCAAAGGTCAGTGATAAACTGGCGATAGCAAAACCTACACCGTCACGCCAACAGGAATACGCCCACAGTATCACGACCCACAAATCAATTCAGTGGTCTTTCAACTGTGGTAAACCATTGGCGGTACACACCGCTGCGCTCAAAATGCACACACACTTACAAAACACAACCACATTGGACGATTCAAAATACACACACCTGACACACATACACACACCACACCCACAACACTATAAAACACACACCCTCATTACCCACTACCCCTTACAGCGAAACATTTTGAAGAAGCAGAGAGAGAGAAAAGCAAAGACCACACCATCATCCAGAGGCACAGAACAGCATCACACATACACCATCCACGCACCTCACAGCACACACTCCAACACATCACCCCAAACATCTCCTCACATCTCACCACACACATCACTCACACCACATCATGGCACCTCAAAGACACCCCAGGTTTTCTGAGGAGGAGCTCAGGGTCATGGTGGAGGAAATCATCTGGGTAGAGCCACAGCGATTCGGATCACATGTGCAGCAGACCTCTATTGCAAGGAAGATGGAGCTATGGGGGAGAATCGTCGCAGGGTCAATGCAGTGGACAGCATCCCAGAACCAGAGATGACATCAGGAAGTGGTGGAACAACCTACGGGGGAAGGTACGTTCCGTGGTATCAAGACACCAGATTGCTGTACAGATGTCTGGTGGTGGACCCCCCCTTAATCCCCCACAACTAACAACATGGGAGGAGCAATTCTTTTGCGATCATGCATCGTGAGGGCTTTGCAGGAGTAGCAGGAAGACTGGACTCTGGTAAGTCAAATCTTTACTACTATATCCCCCACCCTACCTGCATGCCATCACAATCCCCTACCCCTACCCTCACACCCATCACTCCAACACTTCACATATACCCCACTATCACAACCCACCCATCCCAAAACCAAGCCCTGCATGTAACACCAATCCATGGACCCCCATCACAGACTTGCATGGACACCCATCGCCACAGCATGCCCAGTAGAGAGACTCACCAAACCCACATAATGAACAATCACACAAGGCCAATACGACAGTGCAAGCACATTAATACAGGGGAACACACCTATTGCACAAGATGGCACACACAGATACAATAACAATGCATTTACATCCCAACAGGACCCCTACCCAATGTCACCGGACAGGAGGTGCCAGCCATATCCAGTCCCCCCACAGAAGAGGCCCACAGTGATGACAGCAGCTCTGCATGCCTGGATCATGATGACCAGCCTGGCCCATCTGGGACCTCTGGACAGTCGGTTCCCCTGCTACAGTCCCAACCCACCACAGAGCCTCTCCCCTCAGGAAACACCAGCACAGCACCCACCCAGCAGGCCCATGCCACTGTTCCTGTAGGAGACCCAGCGGCTGCAGGAAGGACATTACATGGGGATCAGGGATGACCTCACCAAAATCTACATCATCCTGGTCACCATAGCAGGGGTGCTGGCTGACATGGGCAAGACCATGAGGGAGGCAGTGGCACAACAAAGGGCCCCTGACACTAGCCAAACGATTAACAGCCTTCCACCTCCGCCGGCGCCAGTGGACAGGAGGCCCCGCCACAGGACCAACAGGCCACCAGCACCCCTCCCCCTGCAGAAGGAAAACCACCCCACAAACAGTCCCTGCGATCCAGGCAGAAGACTAAGAACATTGCCTAGACCCCCACCAGGAAATAAGACTCTCCTGATAGTCACCCTTCTGTCCCACTCTGTCACCCTGTCCACCTAGAACTGCCATTACCCCCCCTTCCTATGCCCCAGTGGACAATGAACCTGTGATACCAAGAGACTGGACTCTACTATGGACCTTCCTCCACCATTACCCCAGCCCCTTGCACATACCCCTATACTCATTAGCCCCTAAATAAACATCCTTTAATCACAAACCAATCTGGAGTCAGTCTGATCTTTCACAAATGTATTATTACAACATTAGCAACAAATAGCAGTGTAAATGTTAATTTACTCATACCAATGTATGACAGTTGTTGGCCAGCAGAACATATAGCAGAAGGCAGATTGTGGTACCCAGATCTGCAAAAAGTGCATCCAAAGGGAACAGTCAGTGTCCATAGACAGAGGTGAAGAGGCTGACATATACAATGTCCTACAGTATTCTGAAATGAGGAGGAGTTACAGTCTCTTACCTGTGTGTCACTGGAAGTACTGCATGATGATGTTCGTTCTGTTATCAATATCTTCTTCCTCTGCTTCCTCTTCCTCACTGTCCACAGGCTCCACCGCTGCCACAAGACCATTACCAGGCTCATCCTCCAGTAAAAAAGGCACCTGGTGTCTTAAGGCCAGGTTGTGCAACATGCAGCATGCCACGATTATCTGGCACACCTTCTTCGGTGAGTAGTATAGGGAGCCACCTGTGAGATGGAGGCACCGGAATCGGGCCTTCAGGAGGCTGAAAGTCCTCTCAATAGTACGCCTAGTTCACCCATGTGCCTCATTGTAGCGGTCCTCTGCCGTTGTCCTGGCATTCCTCACTGGGGTCAGTAGCCATGAGAGGTTGGGGTAACCAGAGTCACCTGCAAATCTCGAGGGATAACTGTCAGATACACACTAACCCTTAGGGACTACCCCATACCCAGACACCTACTCATACTATGTGGGGACCTTGGGCTCACCTATTAGCCACACCCGGTGCCTCTGGAGTTGGCCCATCACATAAGGGATACTTCTATTCCGCAAAATATAGGCTTCATGCACAGAGCCAGGATACTTGGCATTCACATGGGAGATGTACTGGTCAGCCAAACACACCATTTGCACATTCATCGAATGGTAGCTTTTTCTATTTCTGTACACTTGTTCATTTCTGCGGGGGGGGACAGGTGTTACATGTGTCCCATCAATGGCACCAATGATGTTGGGGATATGTCCCAGTGCATAGAAGTCAGCTTTCACTGTGGCCAAATCCTCCACCTGGGGGAACACGATGTAGCTGCGCATGTGTTTCAGCAGGGCAGGCAAAACTCTGGTCAACACATTAGAAAACATTGACTGAGACATCCCTGAAGCTATGCCCACTGTAGTTTGAAAGGAGCCACTTGCTGGGAAATGGAGCACTGACAGGACCTGCACTAGAGGGGGGATTCCTGTGGGCTGGCGGATAGATGACATCAGGTCTGGGTCCAGTTGGGCACACATGTCTTGGATTGTGGCACGATCAAGCCTGCATCTGATTATGATGTGTCTGTCTTCCATTGTCGACAGGTCCACCAGGGGTCTGTACACCGGAGAATGCCGCCATATCATCATCTTCCCCCTATAGTTGTAGCCTATGGAGGAGAACGGTGAGCAGAGGGTCATTTACCACATAGGTTGCACAACTGTTTCTGCAGTAATGTTAGTAAATCCATGTGTGAAATAGTTAGTCCGTATATGTGCCAAAATGTGCTGTGACGCAGTTAGGTGCCATGCCATGTGCACCCCTGAAATGGCGGCTGCCTGACCTGTCAGGAGGGACAAGGGGAAATGAGGTAACTGCGCTGGCGTTGTGCAGCGTAGTGGTAGGCGGTCGAAGACTGCCGCGCAACTCAGCATTGGTTATAATTGGGCCCTATGGTTTCCAGGAGCCAATGGCCATGTACGCCGGCGGTGACGGTACGCACCGCCGCGGACGTGGACACCATTTTATATCTGTCACTCACTTGATACCTGACCATCAACAGGAGAGGACCTACACTGCAATTGCTTCTGTTACCTGAGTCTGGAAGCGACAATGGCTACAGTGTCTGGGGAAAGGGCCCCTGCCTTCACTGCGGAGGAGTTGGACAAACTGGTGGATGGGTTTTCCCCCAGTACACGTTACTCTACGGTCCTCCAGACAAACAGGTGAGTACACTGTGAGCATGATGCGTGGGCAATGCCTGTTTGGAGTGATGTGGATGGAAGCCACATGTTGGGGGGGCTGAGGGCTGCATGTGAGGATGGTCAGTGTATGTGCTTCAGGGCATGGGTGGGAACTGGTGGCCAATGAGTATGACGGTCCGGACGGGTGAGTAATTCCCTTTCCTCCTGTACTTTTCCTCTAGGTCAGCGCCCATCAGAAGAAGGGTATTTGGTGTGCCATCGCCAAGGAAGTGCGGACCCTGGGGGTCTATCACAGACGGAGCACCCACTGCTGCAAGAGATGGGAGGACCTGCGCCGCTGGAGCAAGAAGACGGCGGAGGCCCAGCTGGGGCTGACCTCCCAACGTGGAAGGGGTGCCCGTCACACCATGACCTCCGTGATGTTCTGCATCCTGGCAGTGGCCTATCCGGAGTTGGATGGGTGCTTGAGGGCATCACAGCAGCCACAAGGGGGTGAGTACAGTGTCATAAAGCTGACTACGCGGTTTAGGAGGGATCTGGGTGGGGGGGTGCGCTGTGGGTGCCCCTAGGCCAGGGCGGTCATGCCAGGGTAGCTCCCTTGTTTGCAGGCTCAGAAGCACTCCTACCCCAACGGTACAATTGGACAGCTACCAGTGTGCAGGGTCCTGTCGATGTCAGGTGTGCATATGTTGGCGTTAGGCATTGTACCCCATGGAGTGGTGACTACCATAGTGACTGGTTGGGCAAAGCCTGGTGCCCAGGGCAGCTCTGTGTGTGTTGTGTCCGCCAACGGTAGTGGTGTTGCTGGCATTGACCATGTGTTGTCCTCTGTCTTTCCCCCCGTCTTGTTTTTTTCACCCTGTCCTTGTGTGCATTAGCATCATCTAGCGGAGAAGCAGAGGTAACGGAGGGAGCTGCATCCCACATGGCCCAGGAGGGTGAAGCCACGGAGGGTGAAGGCACCAGTGGGACGGAGGGCGAGGGGTCCTCCACGACGGGGACAGGTGGGGATACCAGTGACAGCGCCGCCTCCTCTGATGGAAGCTCCCTGGCAGTGGCAGACACCTCTGTGCCCACCACAATAACAGGTACAGCCGCCACCCCCCCTACCAGCACTACCCTCCCAGCAGCCCCTCAGCATGTGTCCGTGCCCACCCACCCAGGAGGGTGGGCATCTCCTTCGCCCCAGGCACCTCAGGCCCTGCCCCAGTCAGCCCTGGCTATTGACCTCCTGAGATCCCTCACTGTTGGGCAGTCAACCATTCTGAATGCCATCCATGGTGTCGAGAGGCATTTGCAGCAAACAAAAGTATACCTGGAGGGCATTCATTCTGGCGTGGCGGCCCAACAGAGAACATTTCAGGCTCTGGCCTCAGAACTGATGGCAGCCATTGTCCCTGTGTCCAGCCTCCCCCCTCCAACATCCACTACCCAGACCCAATCCCCTCTGCCTCAGCCTATCCCAAGCACACCATAAGAACAGCATGCACACATATCAACACACAAAAGTGGCTCAGGAAAATATAAGCACCACACATCCCACAGGCACTCACACAAGCACCATACCCATGCACACATACCAACATCCACTTCCTCCACCGTGTCCCCCTCCTCCACATCCTCCACCTGCCTCCCAGTCTCGTCTCCACTCACACCTGCATGCACTATATCATCAACCACTGCCTCCATCACCAGCACGCCCATCACTACACATCGCTCACGTACAATCACCACCCCCACTACCATTCACACATCCCCTGTGTCCTCTCCCAGTGTGTCTGTGAGCCCTCCTCCCAAAGTACACAAACGCAGGCACACACCCACTCAACAGCCATCCACCTCACAACAGCCTCCAGCCCATGCACCTTCACCCAAACTCAGCAGATGTACACCTCCTACAACCACCACCTCTTCCTCCACTCCCACACCCCTCCATCTTCCCGTCCCAGTGTGTCAAAAAAACGTTTCCTAGCTAACTTGAATCTCTTCCCTATACCACCCCCCCACCATCCGTCCCCTAAGGCCAGGATGTCCAGATCACAGCCCAGCACCTCAGCCACCACATCTGCTTCTGCTGTGATCTGTGCAAGTCTGGGTGGATTGAAGGGGGCATCCATCAGAGCTGCCAGTGTGCCACCTACAGATATGAAGGACCACCCTATTCTCCCACCTGCAAAGGTAAAAAAGGGCCCGGCTTCTAGCAGGGGAAAGTCACACCACCCACCCAGCAAGGCCTCACCCAAACACAGAGAGGACAGTGCCAAGGTCCTTGCAGCGACTGCCAAGGTGGGGAAGGGCCACAAGACAAAGGGCAAGTCACCTCAGGGCACGTTGTCTCCTGGTGAGGGGCTGGTGACAACCATTTCGTCAGGGATGGCAGCGACCTGTACCACAGTCACCACTGCCGTAACGACCGCCACTTGCGCCGCCACCTGCACCGCCACCTGCCCCGCCACCTGCACCGCCACCTGCACAGCCACCTGCACCGCCGCTGCCACAACATCAGTCCGCAGCATCCTCCCCAAGGATCAGCCATCCGAGGCTGCCGGAGACGGTATGGTGTCTCCCTCCACCACAACAGACACTTGCACCACAGCCAGCACTGGCAGCATCTCCGCCGCAGTCACCCCCACCGCCACCTGCACCACCATATGCACCACCACGTGCCCAGCCGGTACCACTCTGTCAGACGTCAGCAGCATCACCAGTGGGCAGCCGTGCGAGTCTGCAGGTGACGTCCTGGACCCTGGACACGCCACTTGAGGCACCACCTCCAGCACTGGCACGACCAGCAGTTGGCAGCCTAAGTCACCGCAGGATGGAGTGTGACTCTGCCTCCTGGAGTATCATGCTACCTTGTTCCAGGTACATTGTGTGGCTCAAAACCCAGGTGAGAGGATGTTAACTGCCACACCCCAGGTGCAGCATCACTGGGCACAAAGCCCCCTCCAGAACTAGTGGAGAGATACATCCACTCACCCAATCCTTGGCAGGATGAAGCACTCTGGGCACAAAGCCCCCTCCAGAACCAGTGGAGAGATACATCCACTCACCCAATCCTTTGCAGGATGAAGCGCTCTGGGCACAAAGCCCCCTCCAGAACCAGTGGATCGTCACCCACTTGCGAGACTGTAGCTTTGCACTCCCCAGGAGCCAGCAGTGGGCAAACCACCCACTTGAGAAACTTGAGAGACTGTGGCTTTGCACTACCCAGGACCAGGCAGTGGGCAACCCACCCACTTGAGAGACTGTGGCTTTGCACTCCCAAGGACCAGGCAGTGGCATCGTACCATCTTCCAGCTGAGGTGCCCACCCTCCCCTTCCCCCTGAGGTGCCTGTGTTTTTTCGAACTGATGCCTCTGCAGAGTTCTCTCCGTTTTGAGGCAGTTGTCATGTGTGGGCTTTGCCCATGCTTTTTGGGACCACTGGTCCAGGGACATTAACAAGGGACAGTGTACGGCCTTGTGTACTTAATGTAAATATTTGTATATACTGATTATTTGCTTTTATCTTGATATATCTGAGTGTTCCAATATAACACTGGTAAGACTCATTTCCTTTTGTCCTTGCATTCTTCCAGGGGGTGACGGGGTGTATCAGTATTGTTGTTGGATGTGTTTGTGTGTATGGTGTTGTGGGTGAGGGTGGGGGTGTTGCGCGCCGTGTTTGTGTGTCACTCTCTTTTCCCTCCTCCCCTCCCATGTGTGCTAGGTGCAGTACTCACCGTCGTCACCGCCGCCACCGCCTTCTTTCTACTTCGTGGTGTATTAGTAGATACACCAACATAGGTAGGATCTGCAATTCGGGCTCCATGGCGTCCTGGTTTTTCGCGGAGTGTCGAGAGGTGAGTGGTTTCCCTTCGTTGTTCAGTTTCTGCCGTGCTTTTGATGTCGTTGGTACCACCCCGGAAAAGCTGGCAGATTGGTGCCTTGTAATACGGTGGGTGGTACATTGACTTCCGCCTGCCTGTTGGCGGTGATCGCCGCAGTGTTTGTTGCTACCGCCGTGGCGGTCGCAGTGTTAAAGTGGCTGTCTATGTTGGTGGTCGTGATTCTATTTTTTTAACCGCCGGCCTGTTGGTGGTATTACCGCCGCTTTAACATGACCGCCAGGGTTGTAATGAGGGCCAAAGTCCTTAAATCCAAAGTTATAGCCATGACACAAAGAGAGTCATCCTTCCATCTCAAAATGCAACTGAAAGTGACCAGGGGATGGAGAAAGCACTGGGCGGAGCCTGCTGGACAGGAACAGGAAGTTGGAGTCTCTGACATACTTCCTTCCTGTTTGAAAAAGAAGGCTTCTCAATCTGAAAGACAAATTGCAGGGTCTATTGGAGAAGAAAATGTAGCCAAACAATGGGGGTCATTATGACACTGGTGGTCTTCAGGCTGGCTGTGAAGACCGCTACATTATGAGTGTTGAGGGTTGGCTTCTGTCAGCCCACCACATCTCCACTCATACCGCCAGGGCGGTTGGAACCGATGAGATGATCATCTCCGAACTGGCGGTTCACAGAAGACTGCCTGTGGTATTAGGAGCTGCCTTTCCACCAGGGTTTCCGCGGCAGTGGTACTGCCACGAAAACCGTAGCGGAAAGGCTACCGGTGACAGGGAATTTCTTCCCTGTCACTGGTAGACGACTCCCCCCAGCAAGCACTAAACTCCCCCTTCATACACAGCAGCCCCATCCCCCCTCCAGACACATCCCTCCGCATACATGCACACAGACACCCACACGCACCATGCATACAATCATTCACCTACACTTACTTACAGGCATTCACTCACATGCATCCATAATCGCATTTACTTCAACATTCATACACGCATTCACTCACACACATTCATACTCGCATTCACCTCAGCTCTCATAAACGCATTCAACCATGCATACTCACACCCATCCAAACACCCATACTCACACGCAGACAAACACGCATTCACCATAACACTCACACTCGTATACACAACACACATACACACTTACATGCATACACGCACTCACTTCTACATTCAGACATGCATACAACCATGCATACTCACATTCATGCACACATGCAGACAACACACACTCACACACGCACAAACAACACGCCCAACACTCCCAAACCCTCCCCTGTTGGACGATCAACTTTCCTGGTCGGGGGAGAAGGTCGGCAGGCAGGGAACAGTGCGGGGTGCTTCCACTACCCACAGCGCCCCACCAGCAGACACCACCAGGCCTTAATATTGCACATAATGCGGCTGGTGGAGTGATACTGGTGGGGCAGGCCAATGGTGGAACCGCCACGCGCATCTGACTGCCAGCACTACTACTGCAGGATTTCCACCCAAAATGTGGCGGAAAACCTGCAGTACTCATAATATGGTGATTGGAAGACCGCCAGCACTGATGGTCTTCTGGCGCCCTCTGCTTTGGCTGTCTTCTGAGAAGACCACCAAAGTCGTAATGAGGGCCCAGATTTAGTGGCTCTGGACTAGAAAATCTACTTCAGAAGTGAGTTTGCACTTATGAGCAGCCAAATGTGGCTGGAAGCAATGCGAGAGAATGCAAAACCTTGTGCGCGCTTGCCAGCGGCCCAGGAGAATTGTTGTGCTCAAGACAGAGTGCCAAAACCCAATCTCTTGAGCGTCAACAAACTCCGCCCAGCGTTGCAGTGTGGAATTTGGGTACTCCGTGTAGTGCCCAAATTCTCCAAACTGTAAAACTGTAAACTTCGTACTTGTATAGCGCACTACTCACCCGTTAGGGTCTCAAGGCGCTGTACACATACCGCTGTGGAACACCTCCTGGCTTTTCCCTGTGAGGTGCCCACTCCTGGGCAACCTCCAAGGTGAAGCCAGGCATCCCAGCGCTGTTGTGGAGATTAAACAAGCTATTGCCCAGAGTTACAGAGTGGGACCCATGAATTATATTAGGCACCGATGCAAGAATTATCAGGTCGGCGGAAATTGAGCCCAAGACCCGCCGAAGTGGGAATTGAACCCTGGTCCCAGGCCAGATTTCTGCATCAGGGTCTGCTGCTCTAACCATTGAGCCACACTTCTCCACGTCAGCTAAGTGGAGTTCTACACCCAGGGCTTGTCCTCAGGCACCCTGCCGTCCATGTCCTCACTCCAGACTAACTATGGAGGGGATATGCAGCCCTTTGTGTGGAGGCAGGACACAGCCTATTCAAGTGTAAGTAAGTAGGGCTGTGCCCAGCTACGCCCTCCCATCCTGTCAGTAATTGCCCATCAAGGTACACCTAAGCAATCTATTGTAATTGGCGTGGCTGTTTAGGATGAATACACAAAGCCCAACTGTCAACTACACCTTGTAATGTAACCCAGAGACATGCTACGGCACTAAATGGCTAAGGCAGGAAAATGCAAACTTTCTAAAAGGGCAATTTTCAAAATTGTAATTTCAAATCAGACTTAAATATAATTTGGGATTTTTCATTACAATTCCAAAGACACCAGACATGAACTGGTCACCTGTTCCCATTTGGATATTACAGCTTATTAAATGCAAAAAGGTTTTTCCAATGTTATCCTAAGGGAGAAGAAGGCCTTCCAGTAGTGGAAAGCCATTATAAGAGTTTTTTCACTACCAGGACATGATGTAAGACATGTAAGACTTAAACGTATATATCAAACTTTCTAAATATCATGAACCTTGCCCTCTGGATGTCCAAGGCCTCTACAAGTGATGACATATGTATTAAAAAGAAGGTTTCGGCCTGGCAAAAGATTTATTTTGGCAGGTCGAAATGGCAGTTTAAAACTGCACTCACATAGGCTGCAATGACAGGTCTGAGACATGTCTAAGGGGCTACTTAATGTTGGTGGCACAATCAGAGCTGCAGGCCCACTAATAGTATTTAATTAAGGCAGTGGGCACAGGTAGTGCCACTTTACTAACGTCTTACAAGTAATTAAAAAATGCCAATTCTACCATGTTTTAAAGAGAGAGCACAAGCATGTTAGCACTGGTTAGCAGAGTCTTGAGGCCAACAAAATAAATTCAATAAAAAATAGGAGGAAGGCAAAAAAAGTCTGGGGATGACCCTTCAGAGAGGGCCAAGTCCAACAATTATTTAGGTCATCACATTTCAAGTATGAAAATCTTGTGTGTGATAGCGAAGGTGCCTGTGCCAAACACTTAGGGCCTGATTCTGAGGTTGGCGGTCAGCTTTGCCGACCACCAGACCCACAGTGAGGAGACTGCCATGGAGGTGACGGTCTCCCCACCAGCCCTATTATGACTTTCCCACTGGGCCAGTGGTAAAGGTGCTGCAGCATTGCCACCAGCTCATAATAGAGCCAGTGGCAATGCTGCCGCATGCAGGGGGCATCAGCACCCTCAGAATGAGCCCTGTCTGCACAGCAGGCAGAGCGCATTTCGAGGGTACTGGGTTGGGGGGCCCCTGCACACGTTCTCTGCCAGCCTTTACTGGCAGTTTAACTGCCCTAAAAAGGCCGGCGGAGAACAAGTTTGTATTCAGCAGGACGTTGCTGATTTCAGTGCCACCCTAGCTGATTACAACCTGCACCTCCATCATACCGTCGGGATTGGAGATCCTGGCGGGGACAGCAGTAGGTTGGCGAGTCTGCTGCCAACCTCGTAATGTGGCGATCGGACAGCCACAACTGCGGTGGTCCGACCACCACAGCGAGCCTGGCGGTCTACTGACCGTCAGACGCGTAATAAGGCCCTAAGGTTGTAAACACCTTTGCATGTAAAACTACATGTTTGAGTGATTTGCTTAAAAAGAAATGCAAAACTGCAACTTAGTGTGAGGAAATGTATGAGTCTATCAAAATGGATATAGTTTCTACTCATCCTTTGAAGTCATTTAATACTTACAACTTGTGCAGTAATACTACTGATGCCAGTAATCAAGGATTGTGTGCAGTATTTACTTTAACAAGGAATAATGGCAAGGAAGAAATTATTGTATTTGCCTCTATGGCACTATGAGCTGAACCCACATATTCCATAGAGAAGGAAGCTTTGGGTCAGTCATAGGGTGTCCAATATTTCAGAAACTTTGTGTTGGGTAAACAGTTCAATTTATGCTCTAATCATAAATAACGTAGAATTATTTAGCACTGTCAAAGATGTAAGGGCAACTCCCATCATTGCCAACTGACAATACCAACTGAAAGATTATCAATAGCTTACACTACAGTATGTTCCAGTGAAATGGAATTTTGAAGATGACTCTCTTTCATGTTTTCCAGTGATAGAGGGGTCAAATGATGGAGATTTTATGGAAAATGATTTGTTGTTTGTATGCTCTGTGACTGCAGTTGTATGCAGTGCTTTATCAGAAGACGAACGGAGGTTAGTTACTGATGGGGGAAAAAGTGTTACAAGAGGTCATCAAGCGTGTTTCAAGTCAATGGTTTAAATTTAGTAACATATATGAAATCCTAGTTCCATATTGGAGATCAGCTAATGAAATATCTCTGATGGAATTTTGCACAAAAGTGAGTGTCTATTAGTTCCTTAGAAACCTATGTCCAAAGATCATAAGCTTGTCCAGGAGGGACACATTGGAATGTGTGACATGAAATGTACGATCGGAGAAGGTTTTTGGTGGCAAGGTATAGATAGAGCTGTGGAACATTGTGTAAGAGAATGTAATGTATGCGTGTTGATTGACAAGTCATAAGTTACAGTGCCAACCCCTGTTTTCTCTGTGGCTAGTAATGGTCTACATGGTACAAGTTGGTGTTTGATGTGTCTGGGCCTTTTGGGATTTAGTGATTTCATTCAAATTTTCACTGGTGCTGATTGATTATATGTCTTAATGGACTGAAATGAAATTTGTTAATAAGATCAGCACTGCTGTGGTCATTAATTTTTGCCAGGACATGTTTATCAAGGGAGGCTTTCCTGAAGAAATTGTGACAAATAAAGGTAGTTTATTAGTATCTAGAGCGAGGAATGAGTTTTGGGAAATGAATTATATTAGGCATATAAAAACTTCATTAAATCATCACTGCCTCAAAGGTCTTGTTTAAAGAGTCAATACGGTCATCAAAGATCCGTTACAGTTTTTTTTTTTTAAATCTGTTTATTAAACATTATGCACACACAACAATACAATTTGCTATTGATAATTTTTCGATCTGTTTACACACATTTATAAGCTTGTACAGAGCGATTGCGCAATGAAGTACCAAAAATACCACTTAAAACTGTGCAACCAAATGACTGAAGTCACAACTACACACCACTAATATCACACCTGGTACTGGCTACACCAATTGGAGGGTGGGGGGGAAATGAGAAAGATCCAACTATTGTGTATGGGGGCCAGGGAATCACAATTGAGGTATGAGTTGTGGGGCAGGATAGGGCGCAGAGCCATTCTAGAGATAAGCAAAACAAGGCATGAAGTGCATGAGAGCGTGACCTCAGAGGGAGCATCCAGAAGTGTTACATCATTACATTAGGGGGGGATATGAGGAGGTTCATATAAAGAATAGGTGATGGTGGGGCAACTGAGGATAACGTGTTATAGTTATTGAACAGAAAGATAATACCTATACAATTACTGGTTTTAGGGGGGTATGTGTCATCCCTATTTTCGATCGCTACCACAAAAGTGTCCCAAACTTCGGGGCCATCCTGTAGTAGGCCTTTGTATTGTAATAAGCGTAGTGTCTGAGCTTCGGCTTGTGAGTGACTGTGTAAGTCGCGAAGCCAAGCAGAATGAGATGGAATGTGTGGGGCCTTCCAGTGCGTAGCTATTAGGCGCTTGAAGACAACAAATGCTAGATCAATAAATCTGTGTAGATGTTTATCGCCTTTGGCGCGTTGACGTATGCCAAGTAAACAAGAGTCTGGGGTGGGCAACAGAGTATGGGACGAAATGTCTGCTGTGACGTCTGTAACCCGATGCCAAGCCGAGTTTCTTGAGTGGCAGCTCCAGACCATGTGGTGAAAGTCTGCTGCTGGAATAGCGCATCTAGGACATGTTGGATTTGCGCTCGGGTATATTCTTTGAATGCCGGCCGGGGATAAGTATGAGTGGTGAATATAATTGAATTGGGTGTAACGCAAACGGGGATTGCGGGATATTGACTTGATCATTGTGAGAGCCGTGACCCAAGTTTTTTGTGGCAATGGTGAAGGGAGGACAGAATCCCAGCGTGCTTTAGCGAGCGGTAAGGCAGAGCAGACTTCAGCTAGCAGTTCTTTATATAGTTTAGTTATGATGCCTTTTGTGCTACCTATGGTAAGGATAGTGGTGAGTATTTGGGACTCGGGTGGTTCGTTGTTGCCAGATCCCCAAAGGTTGTTAAGTAGCCGTTTAATGGCGCTATACGTCAAAAAGGCTCCGGTGTGCATAACCCCAGCGGCCACTAGGTCCGCGAAGGTGCACATTTTGGAGCTAGAGTAGTAGTCACCCACATTTAGTGTACTTATGTCCCGTGTATCATGGTATGATGAGAGTATTTGGGTGCCCGGCAACTGGAACAGTGGTAACAGAGGGGAATAAGGAGGTGAGGGGGTCTTACTTTGAACGTATCTACGCCAGCAGAAACGAGCTGCTTCCAGCAATATAGGTTTTGAGGGTAGGCGGTTAGGACCGGATAAAAGTGAGGACAGTAACGTTTGCGGGGCTATATATGCCTGCAGCATTATACACTCGGGAGGGGGGGTTTCCCTGAGCCATGTAGATACCCACAACAGCTGAGAAGCTGCATAATATCTTTCAAAGTTGGGCATGCCCAGACCGCCCGCCTCTTGCGGATATTGTGTTGTAGCTAGCGTTACCCTGCGTCTGTCCCTGCCCCAGAGTAAGTCAGTTAATAATGAGTGCAATTTACAAAAAAACGAGCGTGGTAAACATAGCGGAAGGGCGGTAAAAAAATATAAAAACCTGGGGAGGATGAGCATTTTGGCTATTGCTACCCGACCCATGGGGGATAAGAGGAGTGAGCTCCAAAACGACAATGAGCTGCGAGTAGAATTGAGTGCCCTGTCGATATTGCCCTCTTTCAGATCGGCAATGGAATGATAAATTTGTATCCCGAGATACTTAAAGGTAGTGTGTGACCATGGCAGTTGATATTGCGGTAATGTCATGTGAAGGTCAATTGGTATAGGGGTAAGAGGAAAAATACTTGATTTGGACCAATTGACGCGTAGACCAGAGGCGAGAGCAAAGGAGTCAAGCATTAACCTCACCCCTGCCATGGAGATGGAGTGATTGCGCAGGTATATCAGGGCATCATCTGCGTATAAGGATATAATATGATGTGTGTTAGATTCGGTGATGCCCCATAGGTGCTCGTAGCTGCGTAGCTTAATTGCTAGTGGTTCCATGGCTATAGCGAATAATAAAGGGGATAATGGGCAACCTTGTCTGGTACCTCTGCCTATGGGGAATGCTTCAGAGATAGCACGTCCATTTTAGACTCGACCTGTGGGTTTAGAGTAGAGCGTTTTGATCCATCGGAGGAAACCAGGGCCAAATCCAAACGCTATGAGTGTTCGTAGAAGGTAATCCTAGCTCAACGTATCAAACGCTTTTTCAATGTCTAGGGAGAGGGCTACAGCTTCTGATTCTGTGTTACTGTGCATTTTGTGGAGCAGTCTCCTGATATTTAAAAAGGTGCTTCTCCCTGGAATAAAGCCAGACTGATCAGAGTGTATTAAGCTTGATAGGTGAGGAAGTAACCTGTTTGCCAATATTTTTCCCAATAGTTTACAGTCTGTGTTGAGGAGAGAGAGCGGCCTGTATGATTTAACGTCGAGAGGGTCGCGGGCCCGCCTTCGGGAGGACGACTATTAGAGCTTTGCGCATGGAGTCTGGTAATTGTAGTTTATTACGCGCCTCGTTGAATACCTCTATGAGTGGTTGCAGAAGATGAGTAGCGTGGGAGTTAAAGTACTCTACCGGTAGGCCATCTGAGCCAGGGGTTTTGCTACGTGCCATTTGTGCTAACGCTGAGCGCAATACTTCTATAGTAATGGGGCCGTCTAAGGTGGTGGCATTGTCAGTGATATGTTGGTTTTGGGAGACAAGTGATAATATGTCAGCTAGTTGCTGCTCGGATGGGGGGGGAGGAGGTGTATATAGGGCACGGTAATATGTGGAGAAGGCTTCGTTGATTTCTGATTGAGTGTTGACAATGACGCCAGAGCTCAAACGTATCGCACCAATGGGTGATGATTGCGAGGGTTGGCGGGTCAGCCACGCTAACAGTCTACCTGATCTATCCCCCTCAGTGTGTTGTCGTGTCATGTAGCATCTGTAGTCGTGCTTACATAGTCTAGTGTCTGCTTCTCTATGGGCGGCTCTAAGCGAATTCAGTGCTGCTAGTGTGGTCCCATTACTGGAAACCTCAACCTCCGCTTTGCGGAGTTTAACCTCCAGACCTTGTAGTTCTTTAGTGAGTGTCCTCTTCACCCCCACTGTGGCCGCAAGGCAGTGACCGCGTATCACCGCCTTGTGGGCATCCCACTCTATAGCGCGAGATATGGTTGTATTTTTATTCAGTGAAAAGTAATCAGCCAGTTGCTTGGACATTTCTGCGTGGAAGGGGGGGTCTAAGAGAGCTTCTGTCTGCAATCGCCATGTTGGTATGCGAGTATGCATGTGGCCCCAGGCCATTATTGCGCAAAGCGGGTTATGATCTGATATGGTGCGTGCCAGATATTCGGTCCTGCACACTTTCTGGATTACGGTTGCGGATACAAAGATCATATCTATTCTGGTATGCAACTTATGTACTGGGGAGTAATAAGAATATTCGCGGTGGGTGGGGTGACCCACCCTTCAGATGTCTCTTAAATCGTTATTAGAGGCCCATTTTGCTAATGCTTGTGAGGCACAATTGGATGGAGCTGTGACGAGAGGGGGGAATGAGCGGTCTATTTGAGTATCTAGGATGCTATTAAAGTCGCCCCCCCCATATGCACTCTAATGTGGGGTCACTAAGATTGCCAGTGATGAGCGTATTCAGGAAGTCGCGTTGATTTGAATTCGGGGAGTATAGCACTACCAGCGCTAAGGGGGACCCATCAAGGACGCCTTCTACTATCACATGTCTACCGTTTGGGTCGCATTGTGTGCGAGATATAGTAAATGGGACCTCAGGAGCGATCCAGATCGCCACTCCACGAGCAAAAGAAGATGAAGTGGTGCCGTGCAATTGTCCTTTCCATTTTTAGCGTGTGTTTTCTAACGTGGATTTAGAGAGGTGTGTCTCTTGTAGCAGGGCAATGTGTACCTGATGTCTCTTAAGAAATGCATGAATCCTTTGCCGCTTTTGCAGTGTTGCCATACCTTTAATATTCCATGTGAGTATCTTATATCTCAAGATACCTTGTTGAGTTTGAGAAGCCATAATGCACTTATAAATTTAACAGAACCGGAGAGATGTTTGTCCTCCGTCCCCATTATGGAAATATTGTATCGATTACCCTCCAAGGCTAGCCAGGTAATGTCCTCAGTGTTGTTAAATGTAAACCTATTGATGTGGTATATGTGGGGTAAGCATTTGCAACTGTGTTTACGATTAATTAGCGTGTGACAAAACCAGCAACCGAAAAAAAAAATCACTCAAAAACAATTTATAACATCAACAAGAATTATGAAAAATCAAAAAAAATTCCAGCTATTGCCGGCTTGAGAGAACAGTCCATATGGAGCAGGGGGGTGCCGAAGGGCGTTAGTTCAAAGTCACGCGATTACCCTGCCCGAGTTACTCATGGTGCAGAGTACGCCGCACAGGTCCGCAAGCGGGCAGCGTGCTGCGTCAAAGGATCTGTGGTGCCGCCAGGCCATTCCCGAACAACCGGGGGAGGGAAGTCATATTATTGTATGTAAAGAGTGGGGGTAAGTGGTGCTCAATTGGCTTAGCAAATATCGTCTGCTGTGTGCGGCGTGAGAATAGGACCCCGTGCAGATTCCGCCGAATCAGAAGTCACATCGTGGTCCGGTTCCCCATCAGTTTGAGTAGACAAGGCAGTTGGCAATGTGTTAACAAATCTAGATGTGGCCTGCAGGAGAAGGGAACGTTCAGTTTGTGACTGTTCAGGTGAGGGTTTAGCGCCTTGTTTTTTGCGTTGCTCCCGCCTTGTCTTGGGGGAAGACCAACTGTCACCTGGAGTATTTGTATCTATCGGGTCTGCAAGGCCCTTGGCTTGCAGCCAGGTCCAGGCATCTTCCGGTGTAGTGAAGAAAAGTACCCGGGTGTCATCTTGTACTCGGAGTCTGGCTGGGAACATCGGCGCATACTTGATGTTATGTTTGCGAAGGCATTCTTTAACCTGATAGAAAGAGCTCCGCTTCCTCTGGACTTCTGCTGTGAAATCTGGGTAAGCTGTAATCACTGCATTTTCAAAGCATAACGGGCCAAATTTGCGAAATAACTGTAGGATGAGGTCTCTGTCACGGTAGTTAAGGAGTCTTGCTATCAGCGGGCGGGGCTGTGCACCAGGTGGAGGGGGTCTGCCTGGGACCCTGTGGGCGCGTTCGACGGAGAAGAACTTTGGGATATTGTCTTTAAGAATTGTGGCCGTGAGCCATTGTTCTATGAATAATTCTGTGCTGGGGCCTTCGACCCGCTCAGGAAACCCCACCAAACGTGTGTTGTTGTGCCGAGACCTGCCCTCTGCATCTTCAGCTCTGCGTTTTAAGAGGTCCACCTATGTTGTTAAATGTGATAATTGCGATTGGAGATCCTTCACAGTCCGGGATAGGGTTGCAGAGTCTTTCTCTAGTTCGGACACCATGTCGGCTAATGCGTGGTGATCAGTACGGAGTATGTTGAGGCCTTCTGTCACCGAGCCTATTTTGGCTTCTAGGGTGGACTTGGTATCTAGAATGGCTTGCAGTATCTTCTCAAACTGTGATGTGTGCAATTGTAATGTAAGTTCCATCTTCTGCAAAGCCAGTTGCATGGTAACGTGGGCGTCAGTGGGGGGGAGGTGCTGGGGTCCATTTTACCAGGAGGTGCACGTGGGGTTTTTGGTTTGACCATTTGACAAGTGCGATTTCAGGTGGTTCAGCAGGTTGGGCGACGCCTGACACCTTTAAACGAGGTGCAGGCACCGCAAGCAAGATGTTTGTTCGGGCCAGGGATCGGAGCTGCAGTTTATGCTGCCGCTCCGGTCGCCATGTTGGCCATGTCCCCAAAAGATCCGTTACAGTTAGGTTATGTTCTGGGCAATGAAAATGACTCCACACATATGGGGATGTCTCCTTTTGTCTGTTAAGTGGTAGAATACCAGGTTCCCATTTGAACAAGAAATTGATGGGAAGAAATGTATGGATCCAGGCAAAATATGAACCGTATTAGATGTGCAACGTAATGTGCAGGAGAAATATGGTACTAAAGATAAAGACAAGATGAACAGAGAAGTACACTTTAAAGCAGGGGATTATCAAGAGTTACAATTCTCTGTCTTGTTCAAACATGTAAATACTGATTTTCTTCACCAATTTTTGTTAGAGAGGTTAAAGATCACATAATGGTACTTGATAATCGCAAAGTATTGAACAGAAGAATAGTGGTCATGGTATCCAAAGCTGTGTATGTTTGTGAATAGTTAGGCATCACAAAATCCAAAACATCATGAGTAGAAGTTGATTTTTCAAAGTAATCCATCTATTTCTGGCAAAAAGAAGTTCTTGCCATTGAAGTTCAAAGATTATATAATGCAAACCTTTAGACACAATTGACTTTATTCAGAGATAATGTTGACATCATTATATATATTTCCTCTGTATTATAATGTAATTATCGGTATAAGGTTGTGTTGGGCTCTGTTTTGGTACTTTTTTCTTTTTCTTTTTATTGATGTCATATGGTGAGGGGATGTGTTGGCTTTTACTTGAATGGAATTCTCTGAGGTAGATCTGACATAATGTTGGAGGAGAATTCCATGGTCGGTAGTTGCCCCCTGACCATTGATGTTATTAGATAAATAAAACGTGAGGATTACTTACCATTGAATAGTTGTGCCTTTATGCTCTCCTGAAGATTTAGATGCTGGTAGGGATGATGTCCATTTTGCTGCTCACTTGGGACTTAGAATAATTTTTGGTTTTGCATTTCTCCCCAATGCTCTATTTACTGAGGGGTTTCACACATTGATTCCCTATCGCCTTACTTTTGAATTTTGAAATAAAACCCTTTAACTATCACACTTATCTAGAACTCAGTTATTCAGTAGGCCTTTAGTTAATTGACAGTATTTCTGATTTTCGATGTGTTGAGAGATGCCTCACCTCAGGGATGCATTGCCTCATGAAAAAGAGGTTTAACACTGCCTCTGATTCTTTGAATTGTGAGTGCCCTATTAAGGTACATTTTTGCGCTGTCAAAATTGTAGTGGCCTCCCATGCCCAATAAATCTACATCTGCTCAACCTCCAAATACATGAAATTATACTTTCTTTAAACAAATTCAATGAATTAATCAGCAGATGCAAGTTACAAATTATGAACTTCACGATAGTGTATTACTTTACAAAAATAAAAATAGTTTTTTATCTCCCCATACATAACTGGATCTTACACCTCAAATACTGCACTCCGGTGTCCCTATAAATTAATTGTACCCCTCCTTAACCCTACCACAACCCTGTACTTGAAGTTAATCCCCCACTCTCACTTGGGATATCACTTGTGTTTGCTGCATCCAAGCCCACCGTCTGGACATTCGGGATATCTAACCAGTCAAATGACTTTGCCCATCTCAAATTGAAGCTGCTCCTCAGCCTTCACCTTAGACTCTCCATGGTCTTTCCATCACCTAAATGTGTTCAATTCCCCTAACTAGAGAACTATCGTTATCCAATTTTTTGCTGAACATGTCCAGGACTGACTTCCATTTACACCGGCTCTTGTTTCTATATCCTGGCTACTACTGAAATCAGGAACCTGATGGAAAAGCCCACAAGTATATGTTTTGGAGGAAGGAGGAGAGAGCAGAGCTACTCAGCTTTTGGCAAATACAAGGAACAAGTCGGGAAAATGGAACTTCTTTTCTTCCGATTTTAATCAGTCAAACAAACCCAGCAGGCAAATGCCCGTGGGTCGTGTAGAGGACTTAGATGACTTAGAACACCACCTTTTCACAGAATGTGGAAAATGCTCTAGACTCTCATACCATGTACATTTGCTTTGTGTTAGACTTGGCATCTTTGGTGTGGTTTCCCCTAGCTTTCTTGCCTCTGCTTCCCAGGTTGTTGCTGTGTGCTGGACTCTGTTTTTGTTGTTTTTGTTACCCTGGGCACTTTACCACTGCTGACCAGTGCTAAAGTGCAAGTGCTCCCTATGTGAAATTGTATGTGTAATTGGCTTTTCCATAAATGGCTTATTTGGTTTACTAGTAAGTCCATAGTAAAGTGTGCTAGAGGTGCCCACGGCCTGTAAATCAAATGCTACTAGTGAGCCAGCAGCACTGACTGTAAATATGGCTGAGATCGGCCACTACAGTGTCTGTGTGTGCAGCCTTTAAACTGCCAATTCGACCTGACAAGTGTACCCACTTGCCAGGCCCAAACCTTCCCTTTTTTACATGCAAGGCACCCCTAAGGTAGACTCTTGGGCAGGGTGCAGTGTATGGTAAAGGTGGGGCATGTACTGATGTGTTTTGCATGCCCAATGAAATACTGCCAAGTGTGGTTTTTACTATTGCATGACCTATCTCTCTCATAGGTTAACATGGGGGCTGCCTTTAAATATTCTTAAAGTGCAGTTTCTCTTTGAGAGCAGATAGACATTTGGAGTTTGGGGTCTCTGAACTCACAATTTAAAAATGCACCTTTTAGTGAAGCTGGTTTTTAGATTGTTAATTTGAAAATGCCACTTTAGAAAGTAGGCATTTTCTTGCTTTAGCCATTCTGTGACTCTTACTGTGTGTGGATTCCCTGTCTGAGTCAGACTGACAGTTGGGCTGTTTGTGAATTTCCTCTAGACAGTGTCACAAAGGGAGCTGGGGTGTAGCCTGCCTATCCTGATTAGCTGTCTGGGCTAGAGTGGAGGAAGGAGTGGTCACTTATACTTGAATGGGCTGTGCCTTCTCTCACACAGTGCAATCTCCAACCCCCTGGTGTGTGTCTGGGGCCTGGCCTGGGCAAGGCAGGATCCTGTAAACAACAGAGACTTTTCTTTGAAGTTGGGCAACTTCAAAGGCAGAAAGGGGTATAAATATTGGGCCCCAAACCCCAGACTTTAGATTTCTTCAAGATTTGCTTCTCGATCCCAGAGGAACCTCTGCCAAGGAGAAGAGCTGAGTAGAAGTGCTGACCCTGCCTGTGACTGCACTTTGTTTGACTAACCTGCAGTGGCTGCTTCTGCCTGTGAAAGGGGACAAAGACTGGACTTTGTGGTATATTCCTGATTGGGAAGAATCTCCAAGGGCTTAAACTGAGCTTGCCTCCTGTCTTTGAAGCCTCAGGGACAGCAAAGGCTTCACCAGCCAGTCTCTGAGTCAGCATGCTGTGGACTCTAGCTTGTCAGAAGATGTAATTCCAGTTCCTGGACCCCTGAGAGTGAATTTCTGGGTAAATCCTGTGAAGCGACGCCTGATGACGCCGTGCCACTTCACAAGGACGCCTCTGCACGGAACCTGTGACCCCGCCTGCACCTGAAGCCAGGGACTTCGCAGAAGCGTGCTGTCCCCAAAGACATCGCAGGCCTTGCGTCATCGATGCTGCTGACGTTCCAAGAATTCGCAAGATCGGAGTGTCGTAGCACCAATGTTTATGACACCCAACTCCGTCGCAGCGCTTGTGACCCTGTGACGTGACCATAACCCCGTGAGGTCACCCCGCAGCATCGTGATTTCGCTAGACTTTGACTTTGCCAGAGGTGCCTTGGGACCAACTCCTCTCAATTGACTTCGCCTCACCTCCCCTGCTCCGCAGCACTGACCCGACATCTCTTTATGATGCTTCCGCTCCTTCTCCTCGCAGCACTGGAACCAACGTCACCTCGGATCCAGCAACGTCTCGCTCCCCGACTCTGTGCACGGGCCTGATTCCACACTTTTGCTAAGGTACTGTACCTGGGGCTCCATGTGACTCCGTAAATGGTGCCAGTGGAGTTGCATTGTGGGAAACCACTCCACCATGGTGTCGCTTAACATCAAATTGCAGCATTGGTGCTTATAAGCACTATTTTTGTGTTTTTAATTGTTTAAGTCATATTTTCAATTGTGTACTGTGGATTTTTATTGTATTTGGTCTGGTTTACCTATATAAATATTTACTATTTTTCAAAATCTGTGTGGTGTCCATTTTGTAGTGTTTCCCTGTATTACTGTGTGTGTTGGTACAAATACTTTATACATTGCTTCTGGGTTAAGCCTTTCTGCTCGTGCAAAGCTACCAAGGAGGCGAGCGGGGGTTAACCAGGTGTGTTTCTCCTTTGCCCTGACTGGAGTGAGGGTCCTTGCTTGGACAGGAGTCAACCTGACTGCCAACCAAAGACCCCATTTCTAACACTTTGTTATGTGCATTTGCCTCAATGGTTCCCCAAAATATGCTTCAGTCCAAAGGGGTAAGGTTTGTTTAATGCTGAAAACTAATTAGCTGAGTTTAAATCTGGAGTTTCGAGATACTGTTAATGCATACCCTCTAGCCCTATTCCATTCTAAATTCTTAATTTATTATCCTATATCATTCCTACATTAGATTTTTTGGGACATCGGCTATGTTTTAACTACTGACTGTCACACAGTTTTGAGACCTATCCCTTTCTTGAACCCAATGTCAGCAGTGCATTCAAGAGAGCAGTTCTCCTGAGTGATATGAATCCCCCACAACCATAAAGGCATGGCCCATCCATATTTAGGTACCTATGACCATATTCAGCTAAGCAAAACCTATAGTGTATCTACAGCAGTAGATTTGCTGCCTAGTTTTCAACCCCGATACACTTTTAATCGATTTCCCAACTATACTTAGTGAGTGAGACTAGTTTAGGCAGTGGTCTCACTGCTCCTGATCATCCTCCAAAAATGAGTCCAAATGGGCTCATCACACTGGAAAACAAACTCTTGCAACTGGGCCTGAGAACCTGACAATGAAAAATATTGGATCTGGGCTGCCAGAAAGTACAGTTCAACTTTTATGCCTTCTAGCTTGCCCTCTGAAAAGGGGATGCAGCATTTTAATGGCCCCAAGAGCCTTATTGATATATTCAGTTATCAAAGTTGCATCTTTGAGATATATCTATATGCCCCAGTATTTCATTGTGGTTGAATTTCACCTGACATGCCACTGATATCATTTACAAATTCCATCACCACTGGAGTTGTGACAGCAGACCTCTAATGGCCTGCTTTCAATTGTCCATTGCGTGAAATATGCATTGTTTGTACAGACCCTCACTACAGGTTTGGTGTAGAGTAGCATAATCCACCTCTTAAATCCGGTCCACACCCTAGATATAGAGCACTGATTGCAAGTAACCCTACTGCAAAAAGTTGAAGGCCTTTTTCTTATCTAGAGTGGCCATCACTGGGGGAGGGCAATCCCTAGGCACCTCCATATATTTGGTTACATACTACAACCATATAAAACCATCTTGATCTGAGTGTATTAATGGACTCAGTACCCATATCACTCTATTGGCTAGTAGTTTGCTCAGGATGTTTACATCCAAATTAAGTAGTGATAGGTGTCTCTACTACCTCCCCTGCACGCCAGCCACTCTTTCCCAGGTGTTTTGAGTGCCACTATGACTGCTTCCTTCTTAGTGTTTGGAAGGTCACGTAGCTTGCTTTTGAGTACAATTTTAGGACATTGGATCAAAGATTTATTTTGAATACTTCATAGAATTAGAGCTAGACTATCCATCAGGGGAATTGTTCCTTCCCATCTGTTGTATTTCCTCTTAGATCTCATGGTCTGTCAATGGTGGCTGAGGTGCATCATTTTGCTCTTGAGTGAAAACGTATAGCCATACCACATCTAGGCAAGTTGCTATCCTGTCCAGTTGCATGGGTGTGGTGTGGCTGCATATCCCCTACTGTGTCCCCTAGGTATATCACCTGATGAGACTCTATGTTCTGTTAACTTTATCCTGCATTCTATTTGTCTTATAAGTTGTGGCAGTATGCGCTAGCTTTATTCTCTTTTGTGAGTTGCCTAGATGTGTAGGATTTGAAATGTAGACATCCTATTTTTTAGAGATGTTTTGAATCAGGTTCCTGCTCAGGTAATTAGTTGTTGTTGGTATCTATCTGCTATTCCGCTGAAGTTCTTTACATGTGCATTACCTTTTCGGACGTGTGTTCACAGGTCTCTAAGGTTCAATAACATGTCATCCACGTATAAGGAGATGATATTCTGATGCACCAACATTTTTATACCCCTAGCAATGTTATATTGATTAAACTTCCATGTATAAACTCGGGTAAAATATATGTACATTACTTTATATAAATGACACAGAATGACCAAAAAACTACCCATAATTATGTGTTATTGCTTCAAATGCCAGGTTCAGCATTTTGCACTATTTGTTTGTGTGAAACGTATCCTAGTGTTAATTTTTGGAGCGAGGATGCATTTTGTGCTAAAAAATAGCTCGGAATTGCACATGATGCAAACAACAACCACTTGGCTTTAATGTGTTAACATTCTGCCTGTGCTCCCTCAGTTAGATTTTTATATAAATGAAGCCTCAATTATGGAATGTAGTTTAATGGTGTAACTTCAGATATTTGGCATAATGTTTGTAAGGTGAAATGCAGGCAATTGTGTGAGAGTATGCCGCTGCAATAAATAAAATTGTATCCGGATTAAAGTGCCTGTGGTTTCATTGCCAAGGTGGATACTACTGGGAAAGAGGGCACCCTTGTCTGGTTAACATTTGAACAGATCTTTGCATGATGTACATGTAGTCTATACGGACCCTTACCACAGTTTCACTGTAGAGTAATAGGATCTAATACCAAGCTACACCATAGCTTCTCCAGTCCTGACTGCAGATAAACCAACCCCACTGAGTTGAAGTTGCATATCAAGTGTAGCTACCACTGGCGGAAGATCATCCATCAGCACCACAGACATCAAATAAATCTGCTGATTCTGAGATATGCTACAACCAGCACAAAACGATCTTGAAGTGAGTCTAATAATTAATCCAATGCCCATATCACTCTATTGACTGATAATGTGCTCAGAATTTTCCAATCCAAATTGGATAGGGGTCTGCAAGATCCTCCGCCATCCTACCTGTCTTTCACAGACTTTGGGAATACCACTCTGACTGCTTCCTTCACAATGTTTGGAAAGGCACCATGCTCCCTTGTCTCCTCATACAATTCTAGATGATTGGAGAAAGGTTTTATCTTGAATGCTTCATAGAATTAGAGTATTAGGCCATCTGATCTGGAGGAGTTGTTCCTCCCCATCTACCCTATCACCTTTTAGCTCTTGAAGGCTGTCAATTGAGACTGGAGTGTCTCCTTTTGCTTCTGAGTGAAAATGTATAGCCATACCATGTATAGGTGAGCTGTTATCTAGTCCAAATCCAGAGGAGAAGGTTGCACATACAGCTTTGCATAGTATTCCTTGAAAATGTTGTTTATATCTTGCTATAAACCCTATCATGGTCTATCCCATAGGTATATCGCCTGATGGGTCTCAGAATGCTGTCAGTCCTATTCTGCATCCTGCTTGTCTTATCAGTGACACCAGTATTCTCTCTTTTTTGCGTTGCCTAGATTGTAAGATTTGTAATTGTACATCTTAATCTTTCGAAAAGTTCTGCATGCAGCTCCCTGGCTTCTGCAAGACTATCTAATAGCCCTCCTTCAATATACTTTGGATCTTCTACCTCCTAACTAACTCTTTTTTGTCTGCTATATTCCTCGTTTTGGTGTCTCCGACCCCTCAGAATACTTTGATGATTTCTCCTCTCCCCTCAACATCACTGTCAGTAGCTTCCACTGTATGATCTTCTCCTTTACTGTGCCATCATTTTCTATGAAGCACTGGTCTATGGCATCCCAGCTGGTGTTCTTGAATACATACCAGGACCTGCATTGCTTTTGCCTTTAACCTCTGTAAGGCAATTCTCATGAGTGTGCTCCACCCAACTTAATGTCATGATGAGTGGGGTATGGCCAAATTCTGCATTTCCTACCTAGCATACCTTTTCTTCTTGTATACGGACAGGTTTAATCTTGTGTGTGGCTCATGCATCAAGGACTAGTATGAATATTAGTTTTCCTTGAAAGGGGCGGATTTCCTTTCACCTATTGAGGACGAATGATACATTCGGGGCCTACTTACGACTTTGGCGGTTGGAAAAGGCCATCCTCCGAAGTCCTGCAGTCAGGTTACTGCCAGTGTGGTCCCTTTCCTGTGGGCCTTCTAATAAGTTTTCCCGCTGGTCCAGTGGGAAACAGCCCACAACATTGATGCCGGCTCATAATAGAGCTGTCGGCAATCCTCCGGAGTGTAGGGTGCACCAGCACCACTCACGCTGCACTGCCCATGCCAAGTGCATGAGCAGTGCAGGGCCCCCCATGGGCCACCCTGCACCCGTCTCCATCAGCCTTTACATGGTAGTGCTACCGCCATGTAATTGCAGACGAAGAAGGGACTCGTAATCCCCAGGGATTAGGGCCACCAGCACCACCCCCGCCACGAGCACTGCCAGCCCCTACAGTGGAGGAGAAGTGGTGGTGCTGGCGGTCCGACCGTGGTGCAACCACCACGCTCGTAATGTGGCTGTCGGACTGCCACATTGGCAGCGGTCCGACCACCACCGCTGCCCTGGTGGTTTTACGACCGCCAGAGTCACAACGAGGCCCTCAGTCTTTCATCTCTTGGTGCTTCTCATATCCACTACCACTAGTTTAGAAGAACTATTTAGTGCTTTGCTGGTGACCAAGTTAAAATCGCTATCCCACACAACTGTGGCCTTCCTCCAGTTCAGGCTCTTAGCATGACACATTTTATGCATATATGCAGACTAGTGTTGTTAGGGTGCCTTCCAGGGCTCTGTGTAAGAATATCTACATACCTATCATGATGGATGTGAGTCTTTTCATACAAATTTGGGTCCTCTAGGATATGTAATTTTATAGAACACTGTTGATCATGATTAGCCTAGAAATCTTTGTCATCAGCTTCTTTACTCCTCAGCTAATTTAGTCCTGAGTCTGACCCGCTCACTACACATACATTCTAGGCCTTGGTGAAATTGAAATTACACTGGTATAATTCACATAATTTGGGGAATTTAGTGTTATGCTTGGATGCAAGATTTCCAAAATGATGGGTAATTATGCACAATGTGCAGTAAATATTTACAGCAAATGGCTTAATTTGTGGCAGTTCATAGTAAAAATAGTTTTAATGCAATCCTGCTCCAAAAATTTACACTAGGATTAGTTTTCCACTAAAATATATATTTAATTGATATTTCTGATATGTTTCACTTAACAAACTCTGAACAGAATTTAAGAAGAATAAATAAACATCAAAATGTAAAGGGAAATGCTTGCCAAGTCCTCTTTTACATTGCACAAGATTCAGCTATTTGGTATTCTGCAGTAGCCTAGGAAGCAGATTTATTGGCCTCTATGAGAAGTGTCATATCAAATACACCTTCTGCCTCAGATGCCAAATAAATGAGTGCATCAGATGGCTCTTCCCCCAGTGCCATAAAATACTTTATGTACCAACCTTGTGCTTTCAAGCCATATATGGAAGGGAAACTTCCGGAACAACGACTTCAGAACATCGATTACATTGTTAACGCAAGCGGAACCACGCTTGCATGAACAACGGCTCCCTTTTTCTCTGCCTTAACCACGCATGTGCTGAACAATAAACTTGCGTGGTTAAGGCAGAGAAAAAGGGAGAGTGCATCGGGAGAGGACAAGTTCAAGTAAGTGGAGCTGGGGGATAGATTTTAGGATGGGGTGGGGGGATCGGGGTAGTTTTTTTTTAGGGATGGGGCAGGGGATTGGGGCAGTTCTGTTTTTAGGGCAGGGTGGAGGGATCGGGTTGTTCTGTTTTAGGGGTGGTGGATCGGGTAGTTTTGTTTTGGGGTGGGAGTCAGGGTACTTGTGTTTTTGGGGTGAGGGTGGGGTAATTTGTTTTTTGGGGGTGGGGGATCGGGGTAGTTTGGTTTTTGATGTGGGGGATTTAGGTAGTTTGGTTTTTGGAGGTGGGGCAGGGGATCAGGGTAGTTAGGTTTTTGGGGTTGGGGGGGCGGGGTAGTTTTGTCTTGGGGTGGGGTGGGGGGCCTGGGTAGTTTTGTTTTTCGGGTGGGGGATCAGGGTAGTTAGGTTTTTACGGACGGGTTGGGGGATTGGGGTAGTTTGGTTTTTGAGGGGTGGGGGATCGGGGTAGTCAGTTTTGGGTTGGAGTGGGGGTATCGGGGTAGTTACGTTTTTGTGTGTGGGGGGTCAGGGTAGTTAGGTATTTGGGGTGGGGGTTGGGGTAGTTTTGTTTTGGGGTGGGGAGAGGGGTCAGGGTAGTTTTGTTCTTTGGGATGGGGGATTGGGGTGGTTAGGTTTTTAGGGGTGGGGTGGGAAGGTCTGGTAGTTTGGTTTTTGGGGGTGGGATGTGGGGGGATCAGGGTAGTTTGGTTTTTGGGGGTGGGGGATCGGGGTAGTTAGGTTTTTGTGGCTGGGGGATTGGGGTAGTTTGTTTTTTGGGGGTGAGGGGGTTTGGGTTCGTTGGGTTTTTAGGGGTGGCGATGGAGGGATCCGGGTAGTTTGGTTTTTGGTGGTTGAGGTGGGGGGATCGGGTTAGTTTTGTTTTTAGCGCCAGGGTGGGGGGGTTGGTTGTTTTTAGGGTGGGTGGGGAAGGTCGGGGAAGGGTTTCGGGCTCAGGGTTGGTGGGAGGTATCCGGAGTAATTTTGTTTTAAGGTTGGGGTTGTGGTAGTTTTAGTATTAGGGGTGGGATACTTCTGGGCCTTAGGGCAGGTGGGGGGTCACATGGGAGAACCACGCTTGTCGTTCCCACACATGCCTTTGTAGTGTGGCCAGTTTTATGTATCCTTTGCGCATTAGCTTCAGGCTTTAGGCCTTTGTGCACTTTGCCCTGGATGTATTTTATTCCTTTGCTCGCAGCTTAGAGTTGCTCTAAATGCTTTTTATTCATCTTCGTACTGTTATTTTTCAAATAACCAGTTCTACGGTCTTGTTTTATTTTTTATATCACACTGTTTAGCCTACTTCAGCACTGGAGTTCTCAATAACACATTCCTGTTCACTCTGTGCTTCAGTCAAGGATACAGGGGGTTATTACAACTTTGGAGGAGGTGTTAATTCGTCCCAAATGTGACGGATATACCACCAGCCGTATTACGAGTTCCATAGGATATAATGGACTCGTAATACGGCTGGTGGTATATCCGTCACTTTACCGTCACTTTTGGGACGGATTAACACCTCCTCCAAAGTTGTAATAACCCCCACAGTCTGGTACATTGCCGATAGACGTGGTAGGAGTTTAGTCTTTGGCGTTCTTGCGTAGGGACATTTTGTGATCACGCTGACATGTTAGTTATAAAAACACTTCCTTGTCCCAATACACGCAAGAGGGAGATTCCGACCAGGGAACCACAACTAGACGCTGACTGCCTCGTTGCAGATGCTGAACCAGATCACAGGCCTTTGCTCAGGTATGAGGGTTGATGGCTTCCCAGGGAATCTGAAAGGCAAGTTAGAAGTTTAACATGCTGTGCTCGAAATAGAACTAGCTGAGAGAGAGTAGAAATTGTTAACACCATGATAGCGTTATTCTTATGTTTCACTCTCCTCGTGACTATTTCAATCCTACTGTGTTGTATGGTTCTGGTTATTGCGGCTCACGCCTTAATATCTAAAATGCAGTCGTTTTATTAAAACAATATATAAAACTTCAACTGCCTTTGTCATTTGTATATGAGATCATACTGTAAATGAGAGAGCTGGTTTGGATCTGAGTGACCACGACTTCCCTGAGAAGTTCCAAAGATGTCATGCGCTCGGCTGCCCAATCATCCCTTCCCCTTGGGAGAGATGAGGCACTGCTAGTTAGCCGGAGCAAAACCGGATTTAGGGTGATAGAGGTCCTTCCAAGTGGGTCAGACTCAGTCCCCCACACCGTGAACGATCTGCTACCTAGAAATCCAGTAGTCTCATTTATGATAATGAGAGCCAACGCGACACCTTTACTAGGCATACTTTTACAACTAAAAATCATTGTAAAGGCATGAGTAGTAAAGGCATTCATGGTAACAACGTGGTCGTTGTTCCGACCGTGTTGTTCAGGCATGCATGGTTCCAGCATTCGTTGTTCCATCATACATTCATATAGAAGGCAGGAGATAAAAAAAAATCAAACATTAAAATCTGCTTATCGGTCATACTCCAGCAAATCTATCCCTGTTGTTGTACCTTTATACACAATCTTTGAGGGATAGGGAGCAACATAGCACTGGGGGTGGTTTTAGAGACGGGTAGTCAGCATACAAGGGTTAAACCTTGAAAAACACATGCACTTTCATGGAGTGCTAGATGAATTAGTTCCCTAAATGGGAGTAGTGGAAGAATATGTCAACCATTCAATGATGATAAGGAGTATATGCTCCAGGAAAGGGACAAACACAATAAGAGGAAGGTAAGGCTTTGAATAAGAGCAAATGAGACTGACAATTAGGCCAACAAATGGTAAGCAATTGGTGGTCTGTAAGCCCTTGCTAAGTTCACAATAGGTCTTTCCTAACCAGAGAGATAGTACAATATGATAGCCAAGACCTAAAAATGGAGTCTCTCCTTTCATTGAATGTGGTGCCACCATGTATTTCCGTGACATTTGCTTCAACTCTTTCTTCCAATCCACCTAACTCATTAGAGCAAACTTCTAATTATCTCTCAAAACCCTATAAATTCATCTAACAAAACATTTGCCTGTGGTGTGTACAACACTATTTTCTTACTGTTGTTGCAATTCTTTCTCCTCCTACTGTTCAAAGTGCAGTCCATTGGCTGTTTCTATCTGTTGTGGATACCCTTCGCTTGGAATATCTCATTAGCAAACCCCTTTACTGCTATGTTAACTACATTATCTACAACATTTACTTCTGACCACTGCGAATAATAACCAATCAACTCTATGGCAGACTTGTGAACATCATCTCACCTGGAAACATCAGTAGAAACATTCTCCCATGACCTACTTGGAAATGTTTGAAATTGTAATTCAATATTATTTAATGCACATGTTTGATATTCTCAGAATAGGATTGCTGGAAACACTTTTGCATAATACCAGGACTGTGCAATTCAGCCTGCAACCAATGTGTTCAATATTAATAAGCACATCATAATTAAATGGTGTTTCTCCTGGTGCACTAGTTTCTGAGGATCTAATAGCGTCCTACTACTTTACCTTGCACATTTCACGGATTCATACCTTCTTTTATCAAATACATTAAAGTGAGCCAGTGCTCTGTAGTGCTTTAGTTCATGCATGGCGCCATTTGAATCATTAAAAAGCCCCACTGCATATATGGAATGCCCTTCAGCCGGAAGCAAATGTTCTCACAGAACGCCATTTCCCTGGTACACAAACAGAAATGAACAAAACTCAACTCATGCATATAACAAACACATCCTTACATCAAATAATATTCAAATAAACTAAATAAAATCTAGTATCCCAGTGAAGTCACACAAATATTCTACTTCTGCAATGGACTTTATGTAATGTTATCACTGAACCATAGACAAATGGGGTCTGGGTGAATCATTGGTAAATGTTAGTACTAGTGACTGAATCGGTATTGGATAAATATTGAGTATTTTGTGGAGAATATGACAATTCCCAGTAATTGGAATACCCAAAATTATATAGACCTGCACAGGTGTCACCTCTCTCAGAGCCCCTAGAGAGACTGCTTGCTGAGACAAAGGTGCTGTGGGAGTCCCTCGAGAGTAGTTTGCCCTTGAGAGTTGCCCTGTCATAGATGCCCCATTGAGGAACTGCCCAAAGAAATGGATCTACCCTAGAAACTGAAGCAAGAAATGCACAATCATCAAATAAAGGAGAGCAGCACTGCAAAGAAAAAGTGATGAGCCCTTGCTTCATGTCCCCAGTCGTCCCCAAACGGGTCTTGACATTTCCTGAGTCCTTTTCCCTGGCTGTGGAACGTTCTATGTGATTGCTAGTGTGGACTGTTGGGAGCACCAGTTATATGGACCTACTCATGAGCTGTCAGGTTCTGGTGTGTTCTTACTGTGCACCACAGTTAAGAAAACAAAACTGCAAAACTGGAGCTCAATGGACATCTGCGGTCCCCATACATACTATGCCTCATTATTCTCCAAGGATCTGTGGGTGGGCCATGCTCCTTGTTTGGGTGGGGGTCTTCTTTTGCCCTGAAACACTGAATCTAAGAGCTGCAACTGCTCACCATCCCAACTGCAACCCATATGCACATGTTTAATGCCGGCAGAAGAATGTGGGGCTGGGTGACAGAACTCAACAGTGGCAGCTCCAGAATTGGAACTTTGCTGCATCAGACTCAGGTACACATAATATTGGCAAGTGCAAGCACTAGATTGTGAAGTCATTCAACTTCAACTAGGCTATTGCAGGAGAATCCAAAAAAACACCCATAGACTGGCCTCTGGGGAAATGATCACTGTTAGACTTGGCTCTCTCTGCAGGGTCACCACAAACAATTTTCTTTTTTTTGCTCCCCTTTGTGCTGAATTTGTTTTAGTTGGTCTTAGGACTCTGTGCACTTTGCCACTGCTAACCAGTGCTAAAGTGCTTGTGCACACTCCCTAAATATGGTTTGATAGGCAAATACATACTTGGCATATCAAATCTACTTACAGGTCCCATGTAGAGTGGTACACCATATACACAGGGCCTGTAAGTTAAAGGCTACCAGAGGCCCTGCAGCAGTTATTGTGCCATCCAATTAAGTAGCACAATAAAACATGTCCCAAGCCTGCCATTGCAGCCTGAATGCAGTGTTACACTGCCATGTCAACTTCACATTTAAACCCCTTTGCCAAGCCTTAAACTCTCCTTTTATTACATAAAAGTCACCCTAAGGTAGGCCCTAGTTTACCCATAGGGCAGGGTGCTGTGTAAGTAAATGGTTGGACATGTACTTTTAAGGTTTACATGTTCTGGTAGTGAAAAAATCCTAAGTTCATTTTTCACTACTGTGAGGCCTGTGAGACCTACCCCTCCCATAGGATAACATTGGGGATTCTTTACTACAGTTAATAAGCTGTAAGTCCTAATTGGGAGCAGGCTGATCTGTTTGGTTGGTGATAATAAACACTCTTGGTAAAGTTGGATTTCTCATTACAATTTTGAAAATCCCACTTTTGAAAAGTTGGCTTTTTCGTGCCTTTAGCGCCTACAGTCTGCCTTGAGGCACATGACTGGGTGTAGCTGACAGTTCAACTTTGTAACTTTCTCCCAGACAATTACACAATAGAGGGATTAAGTGTGCCTCAATGGACCATCTACTGGCAGGATGGGAGAGCGGGAGCAGAGCTGACCACAGTCCCACTTACACCTCAATAGCCTAAGGTCTCCCTTAGAGCCAACACACATTCTTACTTTTCTGAACTCTCACTCATGTTTTCTTGACCCATTTCATCATCACTGAAATCAATCAATGGGTATTGTGTGAGTAACTGATTTACATTTGCATTTGTTCTTTAGTTCACGTTCTGCTGAGGAATCATTACTTGTTGCTGTGCCATCAGAGCTTGTGGTATCTGAATTTTCTGTGGGGCTTGGATTTGCTTTTGGGAAAATTGCACTAGTTGCCGGGGAAACTGCACTTGTACTGCTTCAGTAGAAACATTCATATTTTGATTTTGGGCCTTTGAACTCTGATTTTGAAATGGACTGTTGTTAACCATCTGCGCAACACCACCACCTTGCACCAAATTTTTTATATTACTAAAGAGACACTCCTGTTTCCAATGTCTGATGTTGCCACATGCATGACAAGGAAGCATTTTCTTCATATTCTGAACATCAGCCACATTTGCATTCGCGCCTACTCGAATTCCACAACCACTTCCTCTATACTGAGGAACCATATTTCTTTGCTGCTGTGTTCCCTGTATTCTTCCTACATTCACTATTCCCTGCAGACATATCTGCTGCTTGGGCAGACTTGATTTGCATCACCATTGCCTTTTCCCTTAACCTTTTCTGCTTCAACTCAATTTCGTTACTACAGTGTTTTGCATAATGCAATACTTCATAAATCCGCTTTCCTTGCCAGCAAAACAAATGATTCTGAATCATGCTGCTAATTTCAGGCCATAAATCTGCTGGAACCACAATCTGAAACAATGTGTTCAGATCTTCCCACAAGCACATCACAAGCTTAGCAAACCTCTTCACTTGCTGGTACCATTCCACTGGTTTCTCCCTCAAATTTGGGTAATCATTTGTAAATGACAGTATGACACTTCTGCTCCATGGGACATGAACAAAATTCCCTCCTGGAATTTGGCATCATTTTTACAGCTCTCTCAGCCTGCTCTACATCATTTGATGATACAGCCGGCTTTTTCTTCTGATCTCTTTTTTTTAGCCCATCTGCCTTTCCATTTAATTAATGCTCCCCATGTTTGAATGCTCTGAATCAACTCCTTATTATTAATTTTCATTCCAGGTGATCTCATGTTCGCAATGTCTCTCGAATCAAATTCTATAACTCTTCTTCAACTGTTTGGATTTATTCATTTCAATTTCATATTTCTCAGCCAAATTAGTTTATTTTTCATAAACCTGTCCTGCTCAAACAATAACATCCTTGCACACAAAGCACAATTCATTGTCACTGTAAGAATCTAATCTGCCCAACTCACATGTTCCATCAATCATCTCATTTAATTCCGATTTTAATCCACCCATGTTTAAAGTATTTTCTCCCTTAGGCATGTTTCCTACAACTGATGCTCCGCTCAAATTGTCTAACCATTCAGTCAATTGATGTGCTGATAACCCTTGTAAACTAATGTTATTACCTCAAGATAGGGGCAGTGGATGAGTACAGGAGGTCCTCATAATCTGCTCCTGATTTAAAACAGATGAAGCTGTAAAGTATGGGGGACATGTCACATCAATCAGTGGACCCACACTCAATTGTGTGTCTGGTTCGAACCAAATGAATTTATAGGGGCCATAGCTGGCACAGTAGTGCTCAGTATCTCCATTTCTGCATTAGTTGCAAAAGGTGAATTCATTGCTGATACTGGATTTGGAATCTGAGGACCACTCTAGTTATTACCCTGGGCATACAACGGGTCTATTGGACCCATGGTTCAGGAATTGTCAATGCTTCTGGGCCTGACAAATTCATCTGACTTGGCAGGAACATGAATCCTTTACTTTGGCCAGTTAATACTGTACCAAAAGCTTGATTTGACAGGTTCGGGGCAACGTTTTGTGGTGTTGTTACTGGGGAATACAAAGGCATTGTCTGTCTCTTGTTCATAAATTGTGCAGGTATCTGTACAATAGGTATGGATGCAAATTGAGTCATTCCTGCATTCAGAAATGGCTGTGACATAACTGGATCTGTGACATTCTGAGCTGTATTAACATTTGGAACTGACGGATAAACTGCTGGCACCTGTGCAACATTGGCAGAAGGCACGTTTGGAATTATCGGAACCTGGCATTGTGCAACTGGGTCTGTGGCAACACTCGGGACTACATTCTGACTTACTGATGCGACTGAATTACACAGTGTTGAACAATTCTGCATCAAATGAGTTATAAATTCATCATCCGACTCACTCTCAATGTCTGCTACCCTTTTATTTTCACCAAATGTATGTTCTGTATCCTCATCAGATTTCTTTTTGGCTTTAGGTGTAACACTTCCATCACCTTCCTTTATAATAGCTGGGAACATCTTCACTGCAAGTAATGTATTTACTCTCCAAATTCTCTGCTCCACATCCCATCTAGCTTCGGATAGCATGTGTTCTTCTTTCCTCATTCTTCTTTCGAATTTCTGAGCCTCTTTTTGTCTCGCAACTAATTTCCAAGTAACAAGAGCTTCAAATTTTGAGGGTCAAGGAATGGGTTTTAATTCATACAACACCCTCCTCAAATTCTCCAGAATTCTCAAATTAAAGGATCCTTAACAAGGAAAAGCTAAAGTACCTTCCTTCTCAGTTATTTTGCACCATTGATTTACCTAAAGACATGCTGAAACTCCTCGCTCCTCCATTACTTTAAATGGTTTTGTACCCTCAGGTAGAGTAGGCTCACCCTCTTTAACTGGAATAAAAACATCTAATTTTTACACAAATGTAATATTCACAAACACAAATTCTATGAAGCCAGGAAGTAATTTTCAATCCCACAATCCTTTTCACAAGCTGTTCTCAACCTATAGCAGCAAAGTCTTGTCCACCAATCTGTGTGTAGCTTTCTCTCCAACTGACCTATCCCGTTGCGGACCAAATGACGTCACACTCATTTCACTCACCAGCTGTGACTCACTTCAAAGCTGTCTCATACACGTCTCATGCAAACCCTCGATGCAAATATTGCAGGCACAAAAAAACAAACCTGTCAGCTCACTTCAGGTAGGACTCAAACGCTTTGAAAGCTGTACAGAACTTTCGACTATGGACTTTTGCACAACAGCTACTCTTCTGGCTATGGCTTTCTCACAAATGCAAGTAAGATTTGACCCACAACCCTCACTCCGATTGATACTTATTCTCCTTGTGCACTACGGATTCACCTAATAGCAACCAACGAGACACACACTCAAGGGAATTCTACTGGTATTGTCAACAGCCCTCAATCGACCAACACCTCGCCTGTAGACAATACCTCAACCAAGTGTCTCCATATACTTGTTCAATACTCTGGAGTCTTAGTCGTCACAGGATCCATAAACAACAAAAGCCACTTGGGCATTTTTGGGGAACAAAGCACAACATTCACTTGGACTATGCCAACTCCCCATTCTCTTACTTGGAGTATGTAAATTCCCTACTGAATTACCTGGAGTACGATAACTCCTCTCTCACTTCATACATCACACTTCACTGAAATTTAGCCAAAACATTACAAGTGCAAACCCTATTCAAAACTCATACTGTACACTTGTAACACAAAGCTGGAATTTCATCAACCCTACACTACACCAAGAACAACTCGCAATGTGGGCAAAACCATCCCCTGCTACCAAAACTGTTGGTGCACTGTACTGGGAATATTTTCTCCCCCACCTCTGGTTCAGAAACCACACACGCGCTAGTGAGACACCATCACGATTCTCACCAAGACAGGTCAACAGATCTTTGGACTTGGTGAAGAGTTTAGTAGTCAGAATCATTCAATCACAAATTAATGATATTACACCATAAACATTCTAGACAACATGAACAATTTGACACTAAATTAAACCCCAAACTGAATAAAGTTCCAAAGCTTTATTACAATCCCAAAATCAATATCACATGTATGGTGTGTAAAACTAAGTCATAAACATACATGAAAAACTTAGGCTGACCAGAGGGTCTAAAAAGATTCAACCTACTAAGCATCAATACTCTTAAACACCCCGAAAGAATAATATAGATTAACAACAACAAAATATGCAAATTATTATCACATTTCGAGGCAGATGATGGTGACATCAGGAAATCATCAAAATACAGTTTAACATTCAGATTGAGATTTCAGGGCTGGGCCATTTCTATCACTAACAGGAAATTAGACTTGCATGTGTGGGAACGTGTTAACACATGATGGCAAAAGCAAAAAGGAAAAGAAAGACAAAAATAATTTAGAAAACCACTTAACTATGGCAACTCACTAAACAAATATGCTGGTGTACATATCTAACTGAAAAGGAAATAAGAAACCACATTTAGTTATATCTTTCCTCATGGGACAGCAATGTTTTGTCAGGCAGAATGGTAATTTCCTTCCAGCATCAGTTGTCAGCAGCATCAGGACAGTGCACAATACAAGCTACACATAGGACAGATCAGCAGTTCAGAATTAGTTGGGTTTATTAGTACTGAACCACATAACAAATGACTAAGATGAGAAAACTCATTAGAGGACTTTAAGCAGACAGAAAGTGACAACAGATTTGAGATAAAAGTGGACAGACTCTCACAGGGTTCTGAACAGCTTCGAGGCAGGTGTAGAACTAACTCAGATTTTCCAAAGTTCTCCACTAATCAGTAGCAAGCACAATCCATTCATTGGTTCTTCAGGTGGGCTCACTTCAGGCGTCAGATTCAGTGTCCAATGGCTGTCGATGACACCATCACATTTGCAACTATTCTGGATTTTCTCAGCAAAAGTGCATTGTCAATCCAATGATTTCACACAGTTATGACAAAATATTACATTATCTTACTTTTGCAACATCAGGATCTTCTCTCATGATACACTAAATGAACTAATACTTTTGCCTGTGAATCATAAGTTTCCTGTCTTGTGCAACAAATAATGCAACATTGTTATTAACAAACATGTTCTTCACCTTCAACACAATAGGGCATTCAACATCACATTAACAGTCTAAGAAAAAGAATATAGGTCACAGGGAACAGAATAAACAAGTCATGTTCATTAATCATTTTCCATTACTGCTGCAAATTGAACCTTTCAGGCATGGTCAAACTAAGAAAGCCTCAATACACATTAATACACTTAAAAAACCTATTGCACAGCTTACAATTCAATTCAAATATACAAAACAAAACTTTAATTGCAAACATTATTTGCAACATGTTAGAATAATTTTAAACATGCATTTATTTTCCTGCACACATGCATATTGTGTTCATAAAATTAATTTAAATCAATATAAGTATGATTAATTTATATTCATTTAAGACTTTCAATAGCACTCTTAACAGTAATTCATTTACAGACATATGGCCCACCACAATTCACAGTTCACACTTTACAACTTGTGTTATTTTCTCTTTAGGCTTTTAAATATAGGTTAGAAGGTCACCATATGCTAACTTCTATGTCACTAGCATATTAATAAAAATTGATCTCTCTTACAATGCTAAAAAAATATTACCTTCTTCAACCATCTCTTCTTCCTAGGGTGTTCTTCAATTGCCTTATTTTTTCGCCGGAATCAAAACCTCATTCTTCACAAGCACCTGCTACCTTTGTAACTCAGTGTGATGGGTCGCTCCATTCCGACCCACACTGTTCTCTTACTTGTGCTGACTCTGCCCCACACGACCTGGTGCATACTGTAGACCCCGGCGATTTGATTGGTCGCTTATGGCAACCGCGGGACCAACTGCGGGTTAAAAGCGGAGCGTCAAAGAGAGTGAGGAAAGCGAGAGGGAGTGGAGACATACGAGTGACAAAGGAGGAACAAGAGGACGAGGAACCCACCATCGAGGAGGAGGACGGCCGGAAGACGGAGCCGAAGGGAGCTGGAGTACCACAGAGGAGACTTGGAGACAGCTGGCCCGGGGAGCCCGCTTCTACGCCGCCACGCTTCCGGAGAAGTGTGGCCTCTCCAGGTACGGAGACGGAAGCGGGGAAGGGAGGCGGGAGGTGAGAGGAGCGGGGAAGAGGAGGGGAAAGAAGGGAGAAAAGGAGAGGGTGAACGGGCACTTGTGATGGTGAGCACTGCGGGGAAAAGGGGACGGGGCAAGAAAACAATAGCAGGCATTCAGATACAGAAAAGAAAGGGAAGAGAAATATAGAAAATACGATACCAAGAAGATAGAGCGTACACAGGAAGAGATTTACGATTAAGTACACTAAAACGAATAAACGAGAGAAAGAGAGAGAGAAAAAAAAGAAGAAGAAAGACGGAAAACAGTACATAAGCAAGAAGCGCAGGACGCAAGGAAACAGGCAGGAAGGGAGTCTGGCAGGGGAATCAGAAGAGGGACAACACAAGCGAAAAGAAGTAAGACAATAAGAAGACAGCGGAGAGAGGGCCAAAGAGAGTGAGAGAGAAAAGGGAAAGACGAGAACAGTTAAGCCTTAACAAGCCTCCCCATTTACCGTATCTATTTATTTTCTTGTTTCCATGCTCCCCGCGAGGCCTGGGAAGAAAGAAGAAGGACGAGCCAAGAGGACCTACTGCTATTTCATAAACTTTGTACATATTACTCATCGTATAAACTGTTTCAAGAACCAATAAAAGACAGTTCTTTGAAACCACGATATTGCTATTCAGCGTCATAAATTTGCCATCTTCGCACACTCAGTTTTTGCACCCTACCTTGTGAAGTGAAACACATTCTTGTTTTCCACAGTTTCCTCTGAGGTTCTAAGGTAACCTAAATCAGAACTTCACTGTTATTTTACAAACGCCAGCAACATCGGTGACCTATAAATGAACTCGCATGGTCTACAAATCTACTTAGTGTTCTGGCAAATGGTCCTTTCCTTTGTGGTGTAAATCAGACATTGGTCTGTGATCCACTGGAAGTTCAAACCATGACCTACCTAGAAATGGTAATAAATACTGCATGTCACACCAGCAAACAAAGCTTCTTTTTCTATTACTGCGTACGTGCACTGCACAGAACGATCAGAAAAGAAAGCATGCACAACTATTTACTCTTCCTTACCCTCAACCCCGCGCCACCCTTTTTCAGGACGCACGATAGAAAAAATGCAAAGAAACACATTAATGAATCATGTTCTGAATTCACTAGCACCCTAACAAGCACCTGCAAAAAGGCAGAGGCAAACTACAAAAAAATCCATATTTGATATACAGCGTTATGAATGAATGTATTCTGTGGTCCGATTCTCACAGAAACAATCTGATAATGTAACATACCAGCCAATTACATATAATCAAGTAATAACTGATATGCCTGCAGCACACACTCTTATGGAGATACTATTATAATAGGCTCAGTTACAAAGAAGAACTAACGACTGTCCTAATTAATGGAGACAAAAATACACACTTAAATTGACTGCTATGTCTGATATTTTCTTATGAATTCGTGCCCAGGGAACTATTTGGCTTGACTTATATTTGAAGTAACTTATTTGGTTTTTAACACTGAAGGACTTCTAGTCTGGATCTTGGTCATCTAAGTTACGTACTAGCTCAGAGTTTTCAAAAGCATTTTGGTATGCTACCTTCAGCGGGATATTGTAGTTTGGAGTTTTTACTGCTACTAAACGTGGCTGTATCTCATGAACAAGGCATGTGTTAGTCCTGATGGGGCTACTTTTTTAGGGATGTTTGTAGTTCAGACCTCATGAGCTCGGAACCCTCGTTATTGGGAAGCACTAGGGCCTAATTCTACAGAGTGTGAGGCTATACTGGTGTGTATTCCGTTGACCTATTTGCTGAGAGCTAGTGATTGGAAACTGTCTCCCTTTACAAGTCTGCTTCTCTAGGCGTCAGCATCTCTATCACTTGTTTCATTCACCCAGCCAGAATATTAATATTATACCAGTTGATTGGATTGATACAAAGGATGTATGTTGTCAATTTGCTTCAGTGAGCTATCTCATGGCAGCGTTTAGGTATCTGATAGGGTTTTACTTAAAAAGAGGGCATACTTGCATAATAATTATCATCGACTCCTCTAAACACACGAACGTGATGCACAATGTTGCATCAGTTTTTGCAGTACTCCCTGATGCTTCTAAATGTAGGGATACCAGGCATCTTGTAAGTGTCCACAGAAGCTGCAATCTACAAAAGGACTTAAGAAGAACAAAACACATTTTATTTTCAGAAAATAGTGCCACAGGAAGGGCAGTATGATGTACCATTTCTTTTGTGATAGAAGCTAGGTTCTGGACTGTGACAGCAATTGTAGACGTTACGTTTTTTGAGTCTAAATAGCCTAAGCAGTATTGAGACAGAATGCATTGATGCGAGATGTTACATTTTGTCCAGTTGTGCAGTTGTAGAAACTGGCATTTCTAATGTTCATCTCTAACACAACATGCTAGTGTGCCATAGAGGCAAATGGATATATTTTCCCAATTATGCTTAATTCATAGTAGTTTGAATGTGAGTTGTGGTCATCGGGAAAACTGATCGAGAGCAGTAAATGCAATTCTTTCAGAAAACAAATGTACCCAGAATAAGCTGTCAGGTGCACCTCCCATTTTGCGCTGAAAAGAAAACCAGTCCTTTAACTAAATGTTACATAATTATATAGTTTCTAATGTTTTATATTCTAAAATTATATCTTAAACTTTTCTTTCATTTAGAGCCCACACTTAAAAAGAAATGCATAAAATTTTGGAAGCGAACTTCTGAATGTTGCAGTTTCTTTTGTGTCCTCCTTTACACAAGAACATCTATGAGGGGCAGAAGGATGTACATTTAAAGTGTTACATTTCCGAATTATATTAGGAATGTATTCATTTGCATGGTGGAGGGCGTGAAGTGTTCACACAGATAAGCTGGCATGGTGCAAGGCTTGTGTGGAGACCTCTTTGACAATGCTGTCACTGAGGCCTAAAATGTTGACTATCATATTTTTCTCTCCCCATTCAAAATAGTTAGTGATCATTTTATTCTTCCCCTGGTTCCTTGGGTGAAGTGAAACATGGTGATAGTGAAGTGTAAGTGCATTTCATTCAGCCTTTTAAGAAAATGCAGTGACAGACAAAAAGGACGACACACTTCCTTCGTTAGAAGAAACTAGCTCCTGAACTGTGCTGAATTATAAAAATGTACACATGCTAAGCACACCACAAATAGGTGTAGTTATGGTTGTGAGACGATGTATATTAAAAAAAAATGCTTTATTGATTTGCTAATAACATTTGGATCGTTTGACAAATGAGAGCTAATTTGTCTGTTTCTCACTGTTTTCAAGTTAGTTTCTTTATATTAAAGTCCATAGAGATCAATCATGCAAGGTATTTTGTTCTTTGGGAGATCTACAAGTACACTGTACCAATTTAAGCCCTAAACATAGTTTTCCACAATAGCTAAAAGAATGAACATATTTACACCATTAGCATATGGGTAAAACCTTCCTAAGAATAAGTCCTTTTTTGTGGTTTGGTGTAAATGTATTTAATAGATTTTTGTTGAAAATGTGTTACATATAATTTAAAGGCTTACTCTTTTGTATATTTTGACTGAGATGAACTGAGAATGATTCGAAAACCCATTATACATTTAAAAACAATTCAAATTGGATATAGGAGGTCATGTTCCTGTATCCATGCATTTTCTGATGCTTGAAAAGGACTACCACAATCTGACAGATTGAAGAGTTCACTCCAGCTGCCCCTACAAAACGTCAGTGTTTTGCAGGTTTTAGAAAAGTATCTGGAGGCCATATGAGGATAATGAGAACATGCCACGACTCCAGGGGAATCCGTAAATAGTGCAGAGCTCCGGGAAAACATGTTTATTTACAACATAAAATCTAAATCCACAAACTCGGCTAACAACCATGCAACGGTACCCAAACTTATTCAAGAACATTCTTTATCTGCACAGAAAGAGGAGAAAAACAACTAAAACAATGAGAAATCTGTTCCAGATTTTGGGTTACAGAGACTGGAGACATAGAACTTCATTTACTGTATGGCAGTAAGTACTCTGTCCATCGGGGTGGCAGAGGACATTACCCCCACCACACTGACAGAAAGACGACCACCATACCACCGGTAAACCAGCAATGATCTCTGTACTTTTAGTCGGTTTCAATGGGTGACCACCAAACATTTTGCTTTTCAAAAACAATTTCCCACACCAAGGGAGTTTTTTTCCCTGCATGTGGGGGTCATAATTTCAATTTTTCTGTTCATCATCGCCTGGTTTTTCCTGGAGGTGAAGGACAGAAAAAAAACTCTTTCAGACTGCAAGACCTAAAGAGAGCCAGCATGTGATGCCCTTACTTCGATGGCCAGCACTTCAACAGGACACTGGAGTAAGCATTCCTTTGATGGAGCAAACAGGGGCACCATGAATAAAAAGTTGAGGGTTCCACCACTATAAAAAATGGTGGGTGGACAGAGAGTTTGGAAGACAGGATATGCAATCAAGTTTGTGACAATGTCCGTGAAACTCTACGTCCTGGCCTATAATCATGTGAGGAGCCACACTCTGTAACTGGAACCTGATTTGTAGAGCTGAAGCACTTAAGCAGTTGTTTCTTAAGACACAAGCAATAGATACACACACCCCTAAGTAAAGTCTGAACGCTGAGTGCCCCAGCTTCATGCTTTGGTCAGATCAAAGTATATAAGCACACAATAAAATAAAAATCACTGAAAAAGGGATGTTATGGTTCTTTAATCAGAAGAAAATACAATTTAAAAAAAAGAAAACATTGATATTTTGCTCCAAATGTTTAGTTGAAAAGATGCTATGTTGCAAATCTTGAAAACCCTTAACGTTTGACAGTTATGAAGAGCAACATAACCATAACTCCTCCCAAAATACTGCTCATAACCTCACGTATGGCAGAACATATAGACCATGGCTGAAGGACATGCCCGCTAACCTCTGGGAAAGGATTGTTGAGAATATTGCTCACAGCTAAAGTGGGCTCTGTGAAGGCGTCAATGTTGCAAATGATATCATAAGCAGTTCATGGGTGTTATGGTTGCAGTGTTCAGCATAAATAGCAAATGTCAGCAGTTTTTAGCAGAAACAATACCAATGCACAGCACAATAGTGCATCACAAAATAACACATCACAACAGCAAAATGACATCAATATGGCAATACATTACAATATTACTACTTCACAACACCTAAACAAAAACACAAGTACAGAACATCAAAATGAAACTGCACAGTAGTAGTACAGTGCAAACCAATAGCAATATAAAAGCACAACATAACGTACGTGCTGTTATGATGTTATTTTGCAGTCGTATTGTAGTGTGGTGATGTGTTGTGTTGATCATTTTCTTGTTTTGTGCTTTTATGATGCTATGTTGGGCTGTTGTCTTGTGGATGGCATGCTCTGTTGGTGTTGTGTTGCGTTAGTATTTTATATTGCATGTTTGTATTGCATTCTTGTGTTATCATCATGTGGGGTTATGTTAGGGTTTTGTTGCATTTTCTTGGTGTGTTGCATTGCATTGCATATTTGGGGTAATGTGATTTTGTTTTAGCAGTATGTCATGTACTGTTTTGGTGCATTGCTGTTGTGTTACTATGGTGTTGTCTTATTGTTTTTGTGGTGATATTTTGTGATGTTAGTTTGTGGACGCTTTATTTTAACTGCAGTGTGTTTGTCTACATATGCAAAAACATTTTTGTCCCATATAACAGCTACCCCAAATGATTCATGATAACCGTATAACAGGTGCTTGCATAAAACACTGTTCTATTTCAAACTAAGGACAATGTTATTAATAGATCCAAAGACTCTTCAAATCTTTATAGACTCTGTCTTGTTAAAAGGTGAAATTGCACTCGAGCATTTGAGCTATTTGGCTGTTTGATATTTTGTATTTCTGGGCAGTGTATGATCTTGACATTCATGAAATTAGTAAATGTAAATTAAAATGGTATGATAATGTGCCTAGGAGTGTGTCAGAACCAAAGGCTGTTCTTAAGTGCTGTGGTGAATGCAAATTATGCTGAAAGCCTACAACAACCAACAACACAGCAAACAAAATGTTCTTTCTCGAGTACATTTATCAATGCAAATCCCAAAAGAATAGCATTTTAAGGAGGAGGCGGGTAGAAAATAAGTAGGTGAAATAATAGAACCACTGAAAAGTGTATAAATGTCTGTAAAATAGTAAACATGAGGGTCTCTGAAAGTAAGGCCCTTTGAATGGCAGATGCTGCTGAATTGATGGCTCCCAATCCCTCCCAGGATAGGTCTTTGAACACCTTTCCTTAAAAAGAGAATAACATTCAACACGGCTAAGTATTAAAAGAAAACACATAGCAGAAGTTTGGGGCACCATGGGGCGCAGCTATCAGTAAACCTGATTCCAGGTACCCGTTCCGCAATTTATTAAATCGCAAAGAAATTCTCAAAATTCACCCTGATCCAAGCAGTTTGTAGTTGCTTTATAGTAGATGATCCTTTAGACTGCCTCACTGAGAAGTGGCATCTGAACTCTAATCTTTGCAGAATTGCCTCGCCGTTTGAAATTCCTTATGTCTGTGTGAGTCTTTTTAGCAAAGCCTTTCGTGGTGAACTTTTTATTACCATTTCATGTAAAAGAATATTGCTTCTGTTCTCCCTTAAGAATCAATGTCACTTGCCAGCAGTGCAACACATAGATTGAACATACTTGTGTAAAATTACCTCACGGCACCTAGAGCAGAGTAATTTAAATAAAAGATGAAGAATGTAGGGGGAGCAGCTAACTTTGAGAGTTCAGAGGAAAGGCGTGTAATAGGACTTCATTCTAACTGGTATTTGGATGAAGTGTGAGCAATGCCACAAATACAGTGGCGTTAGAAAAATGTAGTACAGTGTATTGCCGCACAGTACATTTGCTGTTGACAAAGCCCCATTGTTGTATTCACCTCAATATTATCAGAGTTGCACCAAGTAGATCCATATAGCCTCAAATTGTGATTTTTTTTGGTGAAAAAGTGAGCTGGTATATGCTGCTCACTGCTCCTTAGGAAGGTATGTTCTGTTAGAAAGAGGGTATTAGGACTCAGAGAATCCTGTTGAAGAATCTCTCACGTGCAGGTGACGATAAAACAGAGCCTGCCGTTGTACCCCAAATCAATACGCACACATAAAGATTGGTATTTTACAATCATATTATTATGTATTTTGCATTAGTTGCTCCGATAAAACACATGCCAGACTCATCATGATTTTTATACATAGCTCAATATATAAAATCAAATTTGGCCAAAACTTCAGAAAGATCAAGTCGTATGTCATCACACATCGGTACCCCATTAATCTATTTCCGCCACAATGTATCTGTAACGATTTCAGCTATCTAACCTATATGGCTATTCAAGTTCACAAAGTTTTATTATACCAAGCAATTTATAGTTCAATCTATCATTGGGTCAGTCATCGGAAATCAGCCCTTCAGCATCTCCCATCAGAAACCGGTCCATGTGTCTAACTGTGCTCCAGCATGGATACCTAATATATGTTTATCGCTTATAGTATCTTAGTAAGGACGGTTCACTCGTGCTCACCTCCTATGATGCTTAAAAAATGAGGAACCCACGCCCCTTTACAAATGCATACAGAATCTAATGCTACTCTGTAGGAAAGTACCATCTTGCCTGGCATGTTACCCCCATATTTCACTGTATATATGTTGTTTTAGTGTATGTGTCACTGGGACCCTGCCAGCCAGGGCCCCACTGCTCATAAGTGTGCCCTGTATGTGTTCCCTGTGTGATGACTGTCTCACTGAGGCTCTGCTAACCAGAACCTGAGTGGTTATGCTCTCTCTGCTTTCCAAATTGTCACTAACAGGCTAGTGACCAATTTCACCAATTCATATTGGCATACTGAAACACCCTTATAATTCCCTAGTATATGGTACTGAGGTACCCAGGGTATTGGGGTTCCAGGAGATCCCTATGGGCTGCAGCATTTCTTTTGCCACCCATAGGGAGCTCTGACAATTCTTACACAGGCCTGCCACTGCAGCCTGAGTGAAATAACGTCCACGTTATTTCACAGTCATTTACCACTGCACTTAAGTAACTTATAAGCCACCTATATGTCTAACCTTCACCTGGTGAAGGTTGGGTGCAAAGTTACTTAGTGTGTGGGCACCCTGGCACTAGCCAAGGTGCCCCCACATCGTTCAGGGCAAATTCCCCGGACTTTGTGAGTGCGGGGACACCATTTCACGCGCGCACTATACATAGGTCACTACCTATGTATAGCTTCACAATGGTAACTCCGAACATGTCTAAGATCATGGAATTGTCACCCCAATGCCATTCTGGCATTGCAGAGACAATTCCATGATCCCCGAGTCTCTAGCACAGACCTGGGTACTGCCAAACTGCCTTTCCCGGGGTTTCACTGCAGCTGCTGCTAACCCCTCAGACAGGTTTCTGCCCTCCTGGGGTCCAGCCAGGCCTGGCCCAGGAAGGCAGAACAAAGGACTTCCTCAGAGAGAGGGTGTTACACCCTCTCCCTTTGGAAAAAGGTGTCAGGACTGGGGAGGAGTAGCCTCCCCAGCCTCTGGAAATGCTTTGATGGGCACAGATGGTGCCCATCTCTGCATAAGCCAGTCTACACCGGTTCAGGGATCCCCCAGCCCTGCTCTGGCACGAAACTGGACAAAGGAAAGGGGAGTGACCACTCCCCCGACCTGCACCTCCCAGGGGAGGTGCCCAGAGCTCCTCCAGCGTGCCCCAGACCTCTCTGCTCTGGGGAATTCTTCAGATACCGAATGCAAGAGCTCACCAGAGTTCCTCTGCATTTCCCTCTTCACCTTCTGCCAAAGGATCGACCGCTGACTGCTCAGGACGCCTGCAAAACCGCAACAAAGTAGCAAAGACGACTACTGCAACCTTGTATCGCTTCATCCTGCCGGCTTTCTCGCCTGTTTCCTGGTGGTGCATGCTCTGGGGGTAGCCTGCCTCCTTCTTGCACCAGGAGCTCTGAAGAAATCTCCCATGGGTCGACGGAATCTTCCCCCTGCAACCGCTGGCAACAAAAGACTGCATCACTGGTCCTCTGGGTCCCCTCTCAGCACGACAAGCGTGGTCCCTGGAACTCAGCAACTCTGTCCAAGTGACTCCCACAGTCCAGTGACTCTTCAGTCCAAGTTTGGTGGAGGTAAGTCCTTGCCTCCCCACGCTAGACTGCATTGCTGGGTACCGCGTGATTTGCAGCTGCTCCGGCTCCTGTGCACTCTTCTGGGCCACAGCAGCATCCAAAAACCCATCCAAAAACCCTAACCGCGACCCTTGCAGCTAGCAAGGCTTTTTTGCGGTCTTTCTGCGTGGGAACACCTCTGCAAGCTTCTTCACGACGTGGGACATCCATCCTCGGAAGGGGAAGTTCCTAGTCCTCTTCGTTCTTGCAGAACACAAAGCTTCTTCCATCCGGTGGCAGCTTCTTTGCACCCTCAGCTGGCATTTCCTGGGCGTCTGCCCACTCTTGACACTGTCGCGACTCTTGGACTTGGTCCCCTTGTCTTACAGGTACTCAGGTCCGGAAATCCACTGTTGTTGCTTTGCTGGTGTTGGTTTTCCTTGCAGAATCCCCCTATCACGACTTCTGTGCTCTCTGGGGTTGGTAGGTGCACTTTACACCTACCTTACAGGGTTTTGGGGTGGGCTATTTTTCTAACCCTCACTGTTTTCCTACAGTCCCAGGGACCCTCTACAAGCTCACACAGGTTTGGGGTCCATTCGTGGTTCGCATTCCACTTTTGGAGTATATGGTTTGTGTTGCCCCTCTACCTATGTGCTCCTATTGCAATCTACTGTAACTTTACACTGCTTGCATTACTTCCTTTTGCTCTTACTGCATATTTTTGGTATTGTGTACATATATCTTGTGTATATTTGGCATCCTTATACTGAGGGTACCCACTGAGATACTTTTGGCATATTGTCATAAAAATAAAGTACCTTTATTTTTAGTATATCTGTGTATTGTGTTTTCTTATGATATTGTGCATATGACACCAGTGGTATAGTAGGAGCTTTGCATGTCTCCTAGTTCAGCCTAAGCTGCTCTGCTATAGCTACCTTCTATCAGCCTAAGCTGCTAGAAACACCTCTTCTACACTAATAAGCGATAACTGGACCTGGTACAGAGTGTAAGTACCCCTTGGTACCCACTACAAGCCAGGACACCCTCCTACATTGGTTGTGCAGCGGTGGGATAAGTACTTGCAACTACTTACCACTTTTGTCATTGTGTACTTTTCATAAGAGAATAATATACAAAACAAGTTCAGTGTATGTACACCTAACCAAAAAGTTTTGCTTTTCTTCTCTTACACTTTCTGCTAAGTGCTGAAAAGAACTCCTAAACTTTCTAAAAGTTTCAAAGGTTTGAAAAAGTTTTTTTTTCTGTTCTTTAAAAAGTCCTGAAACTTTTTCTCTCTTCTCACTGTCTCTAAACCTTCTTCTATCATGTCTGATGTAGAAACTTCTCTTAAAATGGTCAATACAACTTATGACAATCTTAACTTTAAGAGCCTAAGGAGTCTCTGCATTGATAGAGGTTTAGTGGTAGGAAAGAACCCTTCTAAAGAATTTCTGTCTAACATGCTTATTGAGAATGATAAGGCCCAGGGTGCCTCTTCAATTGACAAGTTAGGAGATAGCTCACACTCTGACTCAGGGGAGCCCCTTGAGGGAGTTGTACAAAGTTCTCTTCCTAATCTGCCCCTTAGCAGACCACCTAGCAATGCTGGTAGTAATAGAAGCTCCCATCATAGTAGGGAGGGTTTTGTTCCTGAAGGCCAGGTTGTTAGAGTGCAAGCTGTTCTGGCATTGGGGAGACAATTCCATCATCCCCCGAGTCTCTAGCACAGACCTGGGTACTGCCAAACTGCCTTTCCCGGGGTTTCACTGCAGCTGCTGCCAACCCCTCAGACAGGTTTCTGCCCTCCTGGGGTCCAGCCAGGTCTGGCCCAGGAAGGCAGAACAAAGGACTTCCTCAGAGAGAGGGTGTTACACCCTCTCCCTTTGGAAAAAGGTGTCAGGGCTGGGGAGGAGTAGCCTCCCCCAGCCTCTGGAAATGCTTTGATGGGCACAGATGGTGCCCATCTCTGCATAAGCCAGTCTGCACCGGTTCAGGGATCCCCCAGACCTGCTCTGGTGCAAAACTGGACAAAGGAAAGGGGAGTGACCACTCCCCTGACCTGCACCTCCCAGGGGAGGTGCCCAGAGCTCCTCCAGCATGCCCCAGACCTCTGCCATCTTGGATTCAGAGGAGTGCTGGCACACTGGACTGCTTTGAGTGGCCAGGGCCAGCAGGTGACGTCAGAGACTCCTTCTGATAGGCTCTTACCTGTCTTACTAGCCTATCCTCCTTCCTAGGTAGCCAAACCTCCTTTTCTGGCTATTTAGGGTCTCTGCTCTGGGGAATTCTTCAGATACCGAATGCAAGAGCTCACCAGAGTTCCTCTTCATTTCCCTCTTCACCTTCTGCCAAAGGATCGATCGCTGACTGCTCAGGACGCCTTGAAAACTGCAACAAAGTAGCAAAGACGACTACTGCAACCTTGTATCGCTTCATCCTGCCGGCTTTCTCGCCTGTTTCCTGGTGGTGCATGCTCTGGGGGTAGCCTGCCTCCTTCTTGCACCAGGAGCTCTGAAGAAATCTCCCGTGGGTCGACGGAATCTTCCCCCTGCAACCGCAGGCAACAAAAGACTGCATCACCGTTCCTCTGGGTCCCCTCTCAGCACAACGAGCATGGTCCCTGGAACTCAGCAACTCTGTCCAAGTGACTCCCACAGTCCAGTGACTCTTCAGTCCAAGTTTGGTGGAGGTAAGTCCTTGCCTCCCCACGCTAGACTGCATTGCTGGGTACCGCGTGATTTGCAGCTGCTCCGGCTCCTGTGCACTCTTCCAGGATTTCCTTCATGCACAGCCAAGCCTGGGTCCCCAACACTCTAACCTGCAGTGTACAACCTTCTGAGTTGTCCTCCGGCGTCGTGGGACTCCCTTTTCTGACTTCGGGTGGACTCCAGTTCACTCCTCTTCTAAGTGCCTCATCCGGTACTTCTGTGGGTGCTGCTGGCTCCTGTGAGGGCTCCCTGACTTGCTGGCTGCCCCCTCTGTCTCCTCATCCAAAAGGCGACATCCTGGTCCCTCCTGGGCCACAGCAGCATCCAAAAACCCTAACCGCGACCCTTGCAGCAAGCAAGGCTTGTTTGTGGTATTTCTGCGTGGGAACACCTCTGAAAGCTTCTTCACGACGTGGGACATCCATCCTCCGAAGGGGAAGTTCCTAGTCCTCTTCGTTCTTGCAGAACACAAAGCTTCTTCCATCCGGTGGCAGCTTCTTTGCACCCCCAGCTGGCATTTCCTGGGCATCTGCCCACTCTCGACACTGTCGCAACTCTTGGACTTGGTCCCCTTGTCTTACAGGTACTCAGGTCCGGAAATCCACTGTTGTTGCTTTGCTGGTGTTGGTTTTCCTTGCAGAATCCCCCTATCACGACTTCTGTGCTCTCTGGGGGTGGTAGGTGCACTTTACACCTACCTTACAGGGTCTTGGGGTGGGCTATTTTTCTAACCCTCACTGTTTTCTTACAGTCCCAGCGACCCTCTACAAGCTCACACAGGTTTGGGGTCCATTCGTGGTTCGCATTCCACTTTTGGAGTATACGGTTTGTGTTGCCCCCATACCTATGTGCTCCTATTGCAATCTACTGTAACTTTACACTGCTTGCATTACTTTCTTTTGCTATTACTGCACATTTTTGGTATTGTGTACATATATCTTGTGTATATTTGGCATCCTCATACTGAGGGTACTCACTGAGATACTTTTGGCATATTGTCATAAAAATAAAGTACCTTTATTTTTAGTATATCTGTGTATTGTGTTTTCTTATGATATTGTGCATATGACACCAGTAGTATAGTAGGAGCTTTGCATGTCTCCTAGTTCAGCCTAAGCTGCTCTGCTATAGCTACCTTCTATCAGCCTAAGCTGCTAGAAACACCTCTTCTACACTAATAAGGAATAACTGGACCTGGTACAGAGTGTAAGTACCCCTTGGTACACACTACAAGCCAGGCCAGCCTCCTACATACTCTTTCCCACTTCTTTTCCAAAACAGATCTTTGCAAGTTTATTTTCTCTTGTAGCCACAGTTACAAATGCATGCACCAAAGAGGTGGGAAGTTTTACTTCTCTATCTTGTTAGTTTGGATGGTGGCAGAAACATATGCAGTTTGTAAACTGAAAACATGGTGATTAGGCCCACATCTGTTAGCAGCACCATTCTGTTAGTCCACTTTTTCACGCCCTACTCCTAAACATATATTCTCTAATTGTATGCAATAAGCAATGTCTTGTATGTAACATGCAATATTATCATATGAAAGGCCTGTCACCCCTCATATCACTGTGACCAGATGGTTGATCAAATGGGTATTGCTTTAAACTTCACTAAAGTAGCAAAAGGGGACATGCACATCTAATGCAGATCAAAAACAAAGACAATTCCCACTACAAGTTTGTGGAGCTAAAGCCCTTATTTTGCATCTGGGAGCCAGTGAACCCTTAGGCCTTCCCTCAGATCAGAGGGAATCAGGAGCTTTGCATTGGATCTATAATAAACAGTACATGTTGTTGTATATAACACACCAAATTAGAATCTGCTCTATGCACTCCTCAGATATTGGCAGATAAGTGAACTAAGCCACAAGGACATAAACAGGCTCACTCATGCATACCTGAATATAAACAGAAGGTGCAAAACCTTCCCAGCACGAATAACATCTGTGCTGCTGCGTGGGTGTTATTTGCACATGAGGTAGATCTAGGTGTAAAATAATGATGACTAACACCGATAAATATGATGTGGTCCGTATTACCTCTAGTTTTCTTATTTACATGGGGAAAGTCCACCAAGTTGGACCAAGTGGTACTTGCCAGTGCAAACACCTGAGTCTTCATGACCTCACAGATATTTTGCCAATGATCCCACAACATAGTTTATTAAAATGTGAGGGCTGGACAGGGTCAGACTGGAACAAAAAAGAGACCTAGGCACCAACATAAGAATGGTTCCCATTAGCAAGGTAGATAGCTAAGAAAGTGGAATATCAGGGAAAACAATAGTAAAAACGGTCCTACCTGGCCTTAAATCAGCCCACAATTACTAAAGAATAGCTCACAGACTAATCTGTCAGACCAGCTCATCAGGCACTGCCTGACTGCCCTATAGGCCAGTCCGACCACAGAGTTAGGCTTGAAACATAGGTCTCCTAGTTCATAATCATGTAATCAAGTAAATCTCTTTCAACTTACCCACATGAATACTTTCCATATAGTCGATAATGCCAACCTAAAGCCTTAAACATTAACTTTACCAATTAGACAATTCACCGAATGGCATGCTTAAAAAGCACCCTGGACTACTTTTCATTAGGAAGCACAGACTTTTAATTTTCAAATTCTGTACAAAAAAGAAAGTTCTAGGGTTAGACTCGGCGCTTACTGCAGGATCATCCCAAGGCTTTTTCCCTTCTTCTATTTTTTGTTGAATTCATTTTGTGTTGGTCTTAGGACTGTGCACTTTACTACTGCTAACCAGTACTGAAGTGCTTGTGCTGTCTCCCTAAGACATGGTAGAATTGACTTACATTCAATTTGTATACTTAATTTACATCCCTAGTAAAGTAGCACTATATGTGCCCAGGGCCTGTAAATTATTAAACACTATTAGTGGGCCTGGAGTACTGATTGTGCCACCCACTTAATTAGCCCTTGAACAAGTCTCAGGCCTGCCATTGTAGCCTGTGTGTGCAGTTTAAGTAAAAAAATGTCAGACCAAAACCTTCCTCTTCAATAAAAAATAAGTCACCCCTAGGGTAATATTTGAACAGCCTATATGGCAGGGTGCAATGTTTTTAAAAAGTGAGACATGTACTTTTAAGTTTTACATTTCCTGGTAGTGAAAGACTCTTAAACACATTTCTCACTACTATAAGGCCCACCTTTTCCATAGGAAAACATTGGAATTGCCTTATTACATTTTATAAGTGTAATTTTCAAATGGGAATAGGTAACCAATCAATGTTTCGTGTCTCTTCAATCAAAATTTAAAATCCTAACTTTTGGTGAATGTTGGATTTTCAATTGCAATTTGAAAATGCCACTTTTAGAAAGTTGGCAGTTTCTGACGTTAGCCATTTAGTGCCTGTAGTCGTACCTGGGTCACATGACTGGGTGTAGCTGGCATTTGAGTTTTGTGTATTCCTTCTAGACAGCTACACACAATAGGGAGTTTAGGTGTGCCTGGATGAGCCATCACTGGCAGAATGGGAGGGAAAAGGTGGGCACGGCTCCACTTATACTTGAACAGGCTTTGTCCGGCCTCCACACAAAGGGCTGCATACCCCCTGTATTTATTCGGGAGCCAGAGCAGGGACGGCCTAATGCCTAAGAACTCGAAAGGAATGGTTCTAGAAGCTTTTCTTCCACTTCAGAGGCACAACTGTGTCTAAATACTGGACTTCAGACATGACCACATCAGTATACTTTTGGACCTGAAGATACTCTGCCAGAAAGAAGCACTGCTGTGCTGCTGAACGATTACCACTCTGCTCGACTCCTATTTGCAGTGCTGAACTGCTGCCTACTGCTATCTTGCTTTAGTGAGAAGGACTAGACCTTCATATCTTGAAACAAGAACCCAGAGTGACTCTAAGGGCTAGTTGGATGGCTTCCTGATCTGAAGCCTCAAGGACATAACAGGCTTTCAACAAACGTGCATCAGCACTTGGACTCTGCCATCTGTGAGTCTACCCTGCCACTTGGTGCCACGCCAGTCCTGGATCCTTGGAATTGAGCCTAAGGTGCTCTGCCAGTCTCTATTCATCCAGTGGAACCAATGCATCTCCTCTGCCATGTGGCACAAACCTGAGCAGAATTGCTGCATTGCATGGATCGGAATGCCCGCAAACACCGACATTGCATCTCAACCTGATGCTGCATCAGAACAGCCACTAAGTGACGCATCCTCAGTGCAGGCCCTCTCGTACCTCATTCACAGCATCATCAAAGATGGCAACAAACTCCACTTCACAGCCGAAGCATCGCCCCAACTGCATGAAACATCCCTGACTTCTCCTTGCTGATGGGATCTTGGACCTCATACCGCAGTCTTGCCCTATCTCAGAACTGTGTATTGCTTCTGCTGGTACTATACATCTTCGATGTAGATCCTTGTAACTCTCCACAAACCACGATTGAAGGTACTTTGCTCAGTGGGCCTAACTTGGTCCCGTAGCTTGCCCATAGTCGATTGCTCTCAGTCTAAACTTGTGATTTTGTCCAAGTCTGGTGCGACCAGATATCCACAATTGGCGCTTTACACCTTTTGATGCAATATGTACTAAAATCTTTAAAACTGAAAAGCTCCAGCATACTGATTAGATTTTTGTCATTTTGATCTTGTTTGATTTATTAAAATTCACTCATTTTTCAAACTTAGTTGTAGGCTCCTTTTGTGGTGTGTTTTCACTGTGTTACTCTTTGAAGTGTTGCACAAATACTTTACACATTGCCTCCCACTGAAGCCTGACTACTCTGTACCAAGCTACCCCAGGGTAAATCACAGGTTAATTTAGGGTTGGTAGTGACTTCACCCTGAGAAGAATTGGGGTCGCCACTTCAGAAAGTTTTCACCACCCTTCAACTAGGACCCCAATTTATTACCTCTAGGTAGGTGAATTTTCATTACTTCATCAAAACATCTTACAACAGTGAAGTTAACATGACATGAGTTTCCTTATTTTTTATCTAATTAGTAATTGTTCCTTGATAGATTAGCACTATGTGCCGAATCTCAAAACTGTGAACATGACTAGTTAATGCGTTACCTAACCTGCATTTAATAAAGAAGCCTACTTCTGTGGATATTCACTCTCCTGTACATTTGTATTTGCATTTTTGCCAAATAATGTGGTAAAAATAATTGCAAATTACTTTTTCAGAAACATTGAGCTCTTGAGAGTAAAGATAAATGACCTCTTCACTAAACGGCTTTTTAATCGTTCATTTCAAATGATGTGTCTTGTCTTTCCATGGAAGTGTAAAGCAAAAGCTTCAAGATACACTACGGACAAAAATCACTTAGCAACGTCTTAGAAACTGAGATCTCTGGATTGTACTGGATTCTCTGATGGGTTGCCCCTGCTGACTCTTAATTTGATCTACCCGTCACTTCACCTCCCCATTTTATTTTGCTTGGGTTGACTTTACACCTTTCTCATAAGGAAGCTGCTGATGAAGGAAGCGTCACATCATAGGCTCTGTTCATTATTGGACTCAGATCCTCCCTGGCTACAGTACTCAATTTGAGCCATGGTTGCAGGTGCGCCCACCACTCAATTTTTGGGACCGGCACATATTTTTACTCATCAGACTCACCCAAAGCAAAAAAGGGAAAAACGCAAGAGGAGGAAAGATGAAGAGAAAGACAGAAATACAGTCACAAAGGAAGAAAGCAGGGATGAAAAAGAACTGCGGAAAATCAAGATAAAGGTGCAGAAAGTGTGGTGGTGGATTAAAGAGGCATGAGGTGGATTCAAAACTACGCAGCTTTAATATGTAGCACTCAAGATATTCATAGCATTGACTGTGGGAGAAACACTTTGTTTTACAAATTAAGCACAGCCTGGCTACTAAAGCTGTATACTCAAAGGAAAATTGAGGAGAAAGATGAAAGGATCAAAAATATGTGTGAGGGGGCACAGGGTTCTTTCCAAGGTTTGGAAGGATGCATCCCCCTTAACTTCTAGTGAGTACATCTGTGACACAATGTGAGATAATATTGAATCCTCCAAAAAGACCATGAAACTTGTTTATGCAAGTGATTGCAGCTCAAAATAATAAAAATCACCATTATTGCACTACACATTCACTTTCAGATGTGAAATGCACCAGCGGGAGAAGTGATAATAGGTTGGGCTTGGTTGTTTTCATAATAATTTTGCTCAACAATATAAGTGTAAATATTTGTTGCTTCACATGTTGGCCTTTCTAAATGTCCTTTTGTACAAAATGTTGAACATTTTGTATTTGATTATCTCTTTGCAGTTGTTCTTCCTTCTATTTTCCTAGGCCTGGTTGGTATACTGAAATGCATATGTTTTTATGGAACATGTGATTGCTGATGCTTTGTAACAAGTGTCTCCAATGTGGACTTTGCCATGTGTCACATCTTCTATGTAAATCATCCACATCCAGAAATGATCAGCAATGGGTTTACTTAATAGAGGTAGGACCACTGCAGATTTGAAGCAGTGGTCCTATCTCTTTTAAGTAAACTCATCGCTGGTTCGGTGGATACCAAATGCAAAAGAATAGCTAGATAGAGAGGTTAGAAAAAGAAGAAACCTAGAAGTGAGAGCATGTAGTTTAATAGTATGTGGACTGAATGGATCAGAGGTGCATGTGAAAGATTAGAAAATATGATTATGAGAATTAGCTCAGAGGGTGAACTCATGATGAAGTGGTGAAGGAGGTATATGAGGGTGAAGTTGGAGCTAGGAGAGGTTTAGCAAGTGTTTCCCTTACATTGGTTATTTTTGAGTAGAAGATACAACTGATGCATATAATAGATGAGTGTGGTGTGGAGAGAGGATTCATGCATCAAAGTAATTTTGAATGAGATTGAAGTGAGATGTAAAACTTCAGTGCAAAATGACTTAGCATTGTCAAGGTCAGAGAATCGTGTGCTCACAGCGTATTTGTATGTCTCAAGGGTAGGGGCCATGTGTTTGCACTATCTGCATAGAAGTGCTCACATAAACGTTTTTAAATTGAATATGCCAAGTGCTGTCTGAGATTGTAGATGTGAGGCTGCAGGGGAGAAGATGTTTAGAGGATTGTGTAGGTCAAAAGCATGTTCCATGATGTTTTTGAATAGATTAAATTATATGGCATTTTGAATATTGGAGCTATGTTGTTGTGTACTTGGTTGAGGAATGTTTGGAAGATACACTGAGAGTATTTCCTCTTAGGGATAGGCTTGATAGTGACAAGCGGTAGAAGGAGAGATGCTAACCAAAATGTGAATGACAATGTGATCATCTTACAATAATGTGTCAATAATAGTTAGGGAGTGAGAAAGTACAATGTGTGTGAGTATGATGTACAGAAGTTCTCTTAATTTATGAGTTTGTGTCAAGTATATGCTCCTGAGCAACTGATCAAAGAGTGGTTGCGAAAATAGGGTATGTTGTAGTTGATTGTTCAAGTTGAAACCTTTAAGAAGGATGAGGGAAGTGGTGCGTTTCAAGGAAAGGAGGAGAGTCTCAAAAAAAGGGACCAGTTAGGTCTGGAGAGGGGGGCAATAAATAGTATGGTTGTTTTGAAGTGGACAATGACATATGCTTAGTGGAGTTTGAAAGAAGAATGTTTACTCCTCCACATTTTGTTTGTTCAAAGGTGTGTGAGCAAAGGCAGCACATTTACTGTGGTGCACAGCAGGAAGGACAGAGGGCCTCATTATAACATTGGCGGTATATACCACCTAGGGCCGCGGCAACAGCCGCCAAAAGACAGTCGCCGTGGCTACCGGCCATCAGCTGCATTATGATCACAGCTGGATTTCCGCCAGAAGGATGGAGGAAATCCAGCTGTGGCCATGACGGCGGATGGCAGTGAGGTGGTGCTGCTGCCAGCAGCAGCGCCACACCAGTAGACCGCCGCAGAGCGTATCATGACACATGATAAGGCCTGACGGTGTTCTGCTGGTGGACGTAGCTGCTGGCAGCAGCGCCCCGTCCCGTCTCCTGCCAGAGGACCCCCTCACAAATGGTAAGTTGGGTGCTCCGACAGGGGAGGGGGTGTTGTGTGTGTGTGGAGGTGTGTGTGTGTATGCCTGTGCATGCGTGAATGCAGGTTTGTGTTGCGTGTTGTGTGTGTGTGCATGTATGGATGTGTGAGTGTGTGTATGTTGTGTTGTGTGTATGCGTGTGTGCCTGTATGTATGTAAGTGTGTGTGGTTGTGTGTGTGAATGGATGTCTGCATGCATGCTTGATTGTGAGAATGAGTGTGAATGCGTGTGTGCATGTGTGAATCAAGGTGCATGATTGATGGGGGGGTCTGGAGAGGGAGGAGGGGTGGGGGTCACGGAAGACCCCTATCAGTGACAGGGAAGGAATTTCCTGTCACTGATAGTGCCTATCGCATTGGTTTTCGTGGCAGTATGGTTTCCACGAACACCATGGTGGTAGACGGGGACATAATTCCCACTGGCGGGCTAGTGATAGCCTCCGGGACGGAGACTGAGGTCTCCAGCCCGGTGGCTGTTACCCCCGTGGCGGACGGTGTGGTACATTGGCCAATGTCTTAATATGGTGAAAAGTACCGCCAGCCTGTTGGCAGTACTTTTCTCCATTTTACCGCCGTCCGCCGTGGTCATAATGACCCCCAGAGTCTTTGGGATCTATAATGTTTCTCTGATGATAGTGCAGAGCAACCTGAGGCTGTAGGAGTAAGTGTGGCCATTGGTAAAGTATGTTCTTCCACAGAAAGAAAAAAACTGAGACTGCAATAGAGTTACTATGTGAGAGTTTGGAGATATGTTTGGCGTTCAATTTCAGGGAGAAACAAGGTGGCTTTTGATTAATTTATGACTGCTAAGTTGCATGGGGAATTGTATTAAGTTTGGGTGTAGGTGGGCTTGTGTGACAATGTGAGGCAGTGGGAATGATATATAGCAATTTACCCAAATGCTTTGAGGAGCGTGAGTCAGAGAAAGAGGAGGAATGACTTACCAAATAAAGTGAGTACCATACTATCATTTACTTGGCTTCATTAACCATCAGTGAATAACAGACATCTGAATACCCTTTAGGAAGGTGAGACCTCACCCTAAGTAGTTTCTATGATTTGAACAACAAAAAAATGCACAAACCTACAGAAACAAGTCTACATCAAACAGATACATAACATATTAAATATTTTCTTAAATTCACAAACAGAATGTACAAAAATTAAAATTTTAATTTTAATTGAAAGGTTGGGACTTTTCCAAATTTGACTTCATTTCTAAAAGATAAAGCAAAGCACTAGCATGTCACTTTGTCTTTTTTGCTCCTACTGCATCCTATGTTTTTGTTGGCATATATTAATGCTTCCTTAAGGCCACCACCTACGCTTATTACAGCTTTGTGTACTTGTACTGCTCCCATTATTCAAGCTAAGAATCCCAACCTTATTTTTTGCTCCCAATTTCAAATTCCGTTACATTAAGAAAGCATTTTAAAAGATTTGGTTTTACATTTTGCTTTTTAATGTGTATATACTTTATTAATTTAGTAATAATAATTAATTTTCGGAAAAGTCTCACTCCCACTGAGTGCTTGACTCAGACTCTAGGGATCTGTGGGCCACAGGTTAAGAATCACTGTTGTTGGACAAACGTATAGCATTCTCATTTAGAGTTTGCTACGGCATGCCATACTCAGCAGCTAGGATTGTAGCTTGACTGGCCGTTGTGGACAAAGCTGGTCCTGGTTGTGTTGGTTATAAGAAGCACACAAATGTCATCAGTTTGATAGGTGCTAGGAAGACGGCTGCTGTGTTTCCTGTTACTGGTGTCTTGTATTCACCTGTATGTGAGAGAGAGATAATTCCACGTTTAAATTCAAGTATCATATTTTGAAGAAAAGAGCTGAGGTTCGCGATTAAATTCCTTTGAAGTTTGCTGTTCATAGTAGCAGAACACCTATTTATTTATCTGTCTATTTATTGGGGTGTGGTAGAGAGCAATGTAATGCCTTTTGATTAATCTAGAGTGCGACCAGGTGTAACAAACCCGAATAGAACAGCCAGGGGTGAACTAGAGTTCAACTTTAATGCATGTAGAGCCTAATTATGAGTTTGCCTCGCAGCGCAGCACAGCACGTCACCTTGGCTTCATAATTCACATGAAAGGTGTTGGCTTCATAAATCACATGCAAGGTGTGCATCACTCTTGCACCACGTTGTGTGGTGCAAGAGCAAAGCAAACTGGATGACAAATAGACCCTTTAGTGTGGAGCGAGCCTTTGTAGATTTCTTGTATTTGTGCCTCTATACACTTCGGTCTCTGTACAGAGGCCTAATTTTTTTAGGTAGGTTTAGAAAGACTTTGTTGGTTCACATTGGTTTTGATGTATGATGCTTTTTGTGGATTCCTCAGGTAATCTGGAAATATGAACGAGTACCAACAAGCCTGATGCCATGAAGATATGTATTAGTCTTCACTGTGCATTTTTGATTGAACACAGATAAGCAAAAGTAATTACCTAAACTAGTACATTTGCTAACACGCTTTCCAAAAAAAACAACAACAAAAAACAGATAAGACTTGGAAAAAGTTAGTCAAATGTCAATCTACACTTTTTATGTCTATATTGCCCTTTGAGTATTTGACTTTTCATGTCAGTCAATATTTTTCCTAAAATAGGCAAACATGGAAAGGGCCAAGCATGTGTTTCCAACTGTTTCATGAATGTAACCATAATTTGTTTTTAAGTTCCTTTGATGAGCTGTGGTGTCATTGATGGGAAAGCAGCTTTTATCCAAGGGGGCTTTACCTGTCAATAACATCAGAGGATATATGTTGTTCCATTGCAATTTTATGGCAAGGCCCACATGCCAATATTCTGCATCATCTCTTTATTGCCTCACTTACACAGTAGCGGATCGGGCACATTGCTAATTTTCTTATGCAAGAAGTCAAATCGCTGTGACTAGTGAAAAGAATAGATTCTCGACACACAGGGGCTGCCATAGGTAAGAAAGTACACGGTGGCCATATTTGATGGTTGGGAAAACGTCTATTGATTGCAATTGAAATCAAGGAGTTTATATTTTGGAAAATAACGATCAAGTTTACAGTTATGATTCTTTTGAGGTGATTGTAGTTACGATCAACTGCGAGGGAAATTAGTGATGTTGAATGTACTTGTGTGAGGTTATTTGAGTGAAATTAGTATATTAAAGATAAAATAGAGAAAATGAATCAAGAGAAAATTATGGATGGTAAGGTTACAGAATACGTGGAAAAGATTTTTGGAGACTTGACTGAGAAGATGACTAAAAGGATTGATAGTTGTGTAGACAAGCACATAAAGGATAAAAGTGCAGATGATGATAGGAATTGATCGGTAAAGGAGGTGGAACCAGTGGAAAGTGGTTCTTAAACAGGAGGATCAAAGAGAACGCATAAGAGGAAATACAGTGAGATTTATGTGGAAAATAAAGAGTCTGGATATATGGTTCTAGAAACCTGGTCTGTTACAAAGGCAAAAGAAGACACTATAAAATGCGCAGGTGAAGAGTCATAATATGGTGGCTTGTGATGGTTCTTCCACAAGTGATGATGTGGAATTAGCATGATCAACTGAGTTTGATTCTGAGGAAGATGTTGTGAAATATAAGAAAAGGAAAATGGGTGATAAGAAAATTAAGTTGGAGCAAAGTGATATTGTGGAATCATTGGGGGAGGTGATGTTTGACCCTCTTCTCATTCAACATCCTTTGTCACCGCAATGATCTTCAGCAGAGCTTGTAGCTCAATATATATCTTATTGGATACCCTGATAAATTCCTAAGGCGGTGCAGACTCATTTATGTTCTGAATGTCCGAGTCCAATTTTACAAACAAAAGTGGCTTACATGTTAGAATTATATCTAAAGGTGTTGAGTTTCCTCAATAAAATGGTTAATGAACCTAGAAAGGGGTTGGACAAAGGACTGAAAGGATGTGAGGATAGGTTGTTGGATATCCTGGGACCCCTCACGAAGATGCTCGATTTGTGTGAGAAGGCTCATGCAAATAATACAGGGTTGCATGTGGCAATGGGTCCAGAGGGCGATTTGTCTTCTAGGAATTGTCAATGGTGCATTATGCATGGAAAGTCACAAAAGTATCTTAATGAGGATAGATCCAAAATTGACAGATTTGGCAAGCAAAGAATTTAGTGAGGAGTGTAATGGCATGTTGTTTGGTTAGGAGTTCATCAGGGAAATGTCCAGTTGTGTGGGCATATTCAATTATCTACAAAAGGTTCAGAGAGATGTGTGAAAGGTTTTCGGTGGGGCCGGGAGAATGCGGATTAATATCCTGGCTGAGGCCAAAGGATTACTCGTGGGTCTTTCGCGTGCAGACTCAGACCCTTTGGTCATGGGATTAGGACACAACAGGGTGGATTCTGTTCACAAAGGCAAGGTCTCGAGGAACTCGGAGTGACAGAAGAGGAAGAAGCATGGTAGGTGAGTTTAAACAAAGACCCCATATATCCATACAAAACTGGGTGGTAGACTAGCTCAGTTTGTTGCAAGGTAGAGAGAAATTACATTGGACCGGTGCATCTTGAGGACAGTAAAGGGTTACCATGTAGATTTTGTGAGTATCCCACATCAGGAGGGATATCCCAGGATGCTGAGGTTAACAAAAGAACAGGAAGAGTTAGTAACTCAAGAAGTAAAAGCATTATTGGAGAAGGGTGCACTAGAAAGGGCATTAGACACCCCGGGATGCTTTGTAAGCAACATTATTTTATTCGAGGAAAAGGAAAAAGGAATGAGGCCTGTGATCAATTTGAAAAAGTTGAACAATTAGGTGTGTTGCAGTCATTTCAAAATGGAAGGGATACACATTTTAAGAGATTTGTTAAGGAAGGGGGATTGATTAACAAGACTGGATCCGAAGGATGCTTATATGAAAATTCCAGTATGTGTGGAACACAGGGATTATCTTCAGTTCAGATGGAAAGGGAGCCGTTGGAGGTTCAAGAGTCTTCCATTTGCTCTGAAATCGACACCATAGTGTTTTACGAAGGTCATAAGACCGGTAATGTCATGGTTACGCTCAAGGGGAATACAGTTTATAGTGTATTTAGATGATGTTTTGATAATGGCAGAGGAGAGGATTCTGGTATTGTAGCAGACAGATCTAGTGGTGCATCTGCTGGAGGATTTAGAATTTGTAGTGACCAGGGACAAGTCATGTTTGATACTGGCTCAGGAGAGTAAATTTTTAGGTTTTCAGATCCAGAGCTTGGAGGGCATTTTGAAATTACCTATGGAGAAAATGAGAAAAATTTGCAAGGAATTAAAGGGAGTAAGGAATTCAGAATGGATCACATTGCATCAGATAACGAGGTTGTTAGGTCTTCTGTCAGCATCAATACAGGCAATGTTTCCTGCACCCCTACATTACAGAGCTTTGCAAAGGTTGAAAGGTTACCACTTATGCCTGGGGGCAAAGTATTCTCAGAAAGTGAGGATGAATCAAGAGACAGTAGAGGAATTGGATTGGTGGCTGGTGAAAATGGATGTATGGAAAGGAAGGGCAATTTTCGGAGAAGTCCCGGAGATGAAGATCTAATCAGATACAAGTCTGTATGGTTGAGGGGGCAGTTGTGGTTTGGTGACTATAGGGGGACAATGGTCAGCGACACAGAGAGAGATGCACATCAATTGTTTAAAGCTATTGGTAGGGTCATTCGCAGTGAGGAGTTTCGTGAAGGATCGAGTGAGATGTTGTGTGCTGTTGAAAATGCACAATGTGACAGCAGTATGATATGTTAACAAATTGGGGGTCCTCAATCGAAGGGGCTAGCAAAACTAGCAAAGGAATTTTGAAAATTCTGTTGGGACAGGAGCATCATGATTCAGCTCAGTACATTCCAGTGAAGAGCAATTTAGAGGTGGACTGGAATTTAAGGAATCTAGCAGATGCAAGCAATTGGATGCTGAACAGGGAGGTGTTCATGAGTTTGGAGGAATGGTGGGGTCCTTTGGAGGTGGATCTGTTTGCGGACAGGTTGAATGCTCAGCCGAAGATATTTTAAGGCTGGAGACTGGATCCAGATGCAAAAGGTGTAGATGTATTTCGTCAGGATTGGGGGAAAGGAAGGACAGACGCATTTCCTCCTTTCTCAATAATACAGAGGGTATTCACAATGGTGAGGAGAGAGAGAGAGTAGAGTTGGTGTTGATCACTCCGTTTTGGCAATCTCCGGTATGGTTTCCAAATGTATGAGCTTTTTGTTGGACGATTCAGTATTGTTGCCATGTTTTCCACAGTTGTTGACGGATGTCCAGGGGAATTGTCACAAGAGGATAATAGAAGGCAGTTAAAGTTGATAGCTTGGATGAATTCAGGAGAGTGTGGCAAGTGTCTGGATTAATGTAGGAGGCTACAGAACTTATTAAGGAGTCCTGGGCACCAGGGACAACTAAGGCATACAGGTCTGTAGGGGAAGATGACGCAGTTGATATGTTACAAGGGCTTTGGATCCCGTATCCAAACCTGTAGTGGAGGTGGTGAATCATTTAACAGAGTTACTTAAGAAATGTTTGCATACAATTCTGTGAATTTAAGTAGATCCGCAATTTCAGCAGGTAATGAGTTGGTGGACGGCATTCCGGATGGTCAACATGTTTTGGTAAAAAGGATTGTTAAGAGTGTCTGATTGGAGGTGCCTCCAAGAGCTAAGGATACTTTGTTGTGGGATGTTTCTCAAGTATTGAAGGAAGTTGAGAGCTGGGGAAGCAATCAGTTAATTTTGCTTAAGTTGCTATCTTGGAAATGGACGATTTTACTTGGTCTGGTGTCTTTTAGGGGAGTTTCTGATATTAGAACTTTGGAGGTGACCTCAAGGACTTATCAACTTGAGGGTGTGTGTTTTGAATTGTGGAAGCGGACAAAGACTATGTCCAGGACTATTTTATTATCCTAAAATAGAGATGCATGACAATTTGTGTACAGCACATTGTTTGAAATAGTATGAGAGAAGAAAAGCTGAATTGAGAGCACAAGGATATTCACTACAGTTGATTTCTTTTACGTATCCTTTTTGAGGAGTATCAGCATCTACTCTGGCTAGGTGAGTTAAGGAGGTCATAACAATGGCAGTTATTGATGTGAGTGTATTTGGGGCACATTCAACCAGAGGAGCAATGGCTAGTAAGACTATTTGTCAGGTTCAGTCTGAGTAGTATCATGAAGGCTGCATATTGGTCTAGTGAGTCTACGTTTAAAAGTTTTTATTTTAAACCTGTGGAAAATGCTGTACAAAGGGTTTTGGATGAGCTTTGAACATGCATAATATTGGTCTCCAGGCCTTGCATAAAATGCGGATTTTCCACAGTTTTAATGGGAAGAAAATTGTGATTTTATTGAAAGCAAGGAGGCTAATATTATCCCTCCCTAAATTGTGTCCGACTCTGTTGATGTGTTTTATTTCATATTTCAGGACAAAGTTAAGACGGCGGTGTCGGAGAAGATGTGGAAGTTATCAGGAATGTATGGTTATTCTACTGTTGGATTCTCAGTGGAATTTCAAGTTGGACATTTGGTTATTTGCAGCAAAAAAGAAATAAGATGGCTGCATGTTCAGGGTTTATATACATGTTCTAAGTGGTTCTAGAGTGTTTAAAAATTCCGCTCCTGTGTATGTGTATGTGAGGCAATTAGGAGATGATCCATAATATTAGCCTCCATGCCTTTAACAAAATCACAATTTTCTTCCCATTGAAACTGTGGAAAATCTGCATTTTCCTCGATGGTGATGTCACTAGAAATCATTGTTCCCCTGCCAATGTCAATCCAAGGAGCCAATGTTCCGCATGAACTTTGCCTGTAAGTTTAATGTCAAGACTGGAGAAATGTATTATCCACTCTGTTTGTATTACTGCCTTCTCAAGCTGCAGCAATAAAAAGGCTGCCAACAGAGTGAAACATAACTGTTATTCTAGAACTCTCACTCTTCTATTGCTGCTCTTTGAAAAGACATGCCCTCTTTTTGTTAGCCTTCTTGTAGTCTCTATTTTGTGTTTTCCTTGATATTTTTGGATAGGGGGATTTTTGAAGTGTTGATTTAATGTATTGGGGTTGTCATGGCAGCGGATTGAGTATTTTATACAGAAAGGTGTATTTCTAAGCAGCGTTTTCTGTATTTGAGAGCTAAGTTTTTTTAGTGATGTTTTCCCTTTCTTAAGGTTGAGCCTGCCAGAGAATGCACTAGTGCATGCACTCTCACTTGCAAAATATTACTGTTTACGAAAAGGGCTTGGCATCCGCGAATTGCTTACCATTTGTTGGCTTTAATGACCCTTTTCTTTGCAGCCGCTTAATTGTCCAGTGCTGGCCAAACGTCATTTCCAGTCATTTCTGTGGAGAACGGACCAGGCACAGATTATTTTAAGTTAATCAGAGCCCGTCTGCTACTCGCGCTATGATTAAGGTACTATTCATATTTCCCCCTCCTGCTTCATCTAACTGTGCAACATGGCTTTTAAAAATCGACAGTCAACGATGGCCATGCCATAGCACTTATTTTTCTTCTTGTTTTTGGAGGGTGTTGTGCTGTTCAGCCAGGTTTCTGTTGAACAAAGCGTGCAAAGCCAGTCATTCATCGTGTACTACAGTATGGCACTCCACAAGCCCTTCCCTTCATTAAATCTGCTCCAGCCAATAGCACAAAAATCCAGACAGGCAGGAGTGGCGCTCAGAAGATTCTACTGGCAATGTACTGCATGGAAAAAATGACCATGTTGCTTTAAACTATGAAAGTAGGGTGTAGTGACCTGTCTTTTCTGTTGGAAGGGACACATCTGTCAATATATTCTCAAGGATGCATATGTTTGTTTTTCTTGCCCACTCATGCCATAGCGGGGATGCGAACACACAATGGGGTTCCAAGAATCGAATTCTTCCAGGAAGTAAATACCTATCTTTGCTCTAATACCTTTTTTTGAAAGACGTGCTGCTCTACAGAACCAAACATTTATTCGGTTGCCTGTGTGCAACGTTTGAGCCTATTTCTTTGAACATTTACACACATTTGCTTATTTTTGCTAACATTGTGAATCTAAACAAAGTGCTTACTAGGAGTTTCCCTTAAATAAAAGCCATAAATTGTCTCTAATAGTAACACTTATGACATGTTCTACATACTTCGTAGTTGACTTTCTTTGAATAGCAAACAAACTATTCTTAGTAGCTATGACAGCAATGCGTTAATACTACATCATCGAACAAGACAAGCGTTTCTAGCAGCCCTAGATTTACTGTCCTGCTCTCCAACCCCATCTCCCATTCACCACCTGCACCCGACTGACAAAGCCAATAGTTCGCACAAGGGTGAGACCTATTGGCTTTGCCAATCAATGCTTGTTGTGAGTGCACTGTATTGGAGTTTATCTTGTATATGTGTGGTGGTTTTGTTGTTCTGAGGCAAGGACTTTGGCAGGCAGATGGATTCAGTGATTGGCCCGCAAGGACCTTGTTATCGGTCTGTTTGCAGGCGCCCTGTAAAGTAGTTGGCCTGCTCTGTTCTGTGCACTGTCTTTGGGGTTGACAATACAAGAGCTGCGGGAATGGTCAAGTTAAATGTGCCCCCTACTCCCCTTGTGCGTGCTACTCTACATACTTAGGGTGATATTGCATCTTCACAATTCTTGTAGAATTGCAGGCGGCCAAATCCAAAGAGATTAAACTTCTTTCGTTTAATGGTCAAAAGTTGTCTTTGGTTTACTTCTATGGTGCATTTTTGATCTAACAGTAGATCTACTTAGTAAAGAGCTGATTTGTGAGAGCTGTTTCGTGGGAACTGTCTGTTTTTCCTCTCATTATGCTTTTTAGAAGGCAATTCTGAAATGTTTGTTTATTTGTTGAAGAGCAAATATGGAAGTTGGTGCTAAGGTGGCTGGCTGCCCAGGTGTAGGAAAACAGTCTATTTTTCAGGCAGAGAATTTGAGAGAGTATATTTCACAGCAAATTAAAATAATAGTTAAGGTAGGATTTAAGTGAATTATTAAAGACCAATCTTAAGAGAAAAACGTGCAGATTAAAAGAAAACGAATCAAATGAATCAGAAAAACACATTTGTACTGTCAGAATCAGTTGATTTTTGTCCTCCTGATTACAGGGCTAAGGAGGTTGGTGGTATATGTATGAAAGTGACTAGTTAAAGGTAACTCTTGGTTTCACGCAGCTAAACGCTCAAAAAATGTCAAAAAAAGAAAGGTTGAGAAGGGCGTCCCTTGCGGCACGTAGAACGCCTCTGTTGCAAAGGTGCAAGAACAGGGATTACATCAATTGCATAATAAATTGGATACTGGTGATGAGGAGCTTGCAGACAATACAAGCCTCCTTTTAGATTACATTTGATTTTCCGGTCACAATCCTCGGAAAATCACAATTTTACCAGTAGAACACATTGCTTCATTGTTGCTTCCCCTCAAATGCCATTGCAGTCACTCACTGTTCAAACAAATATTTCTCCATTGAGACATCACTAGCAATCATTGTTCTAGGGTAACTTTCTTATTGGTTGCATCACAAGTAATAATTGTACCAGTGTCAGGTTCCCCATGATGTCACCAGTAGGCATTCCGACGTCAAAAGTGTAAACTGCATTTTTTCGTTTTTTGTTCATTCGATCATAAGCCGTTAGTGTTACAATGTATATTCCCTAATTGATGACATCAAACGATAGACTACATATGGTGTAATATGCGTGCAAATACTTCACAAATACATTGCGTTCAAATGTAATGTTTTCGCACATAACAAGCAGTCATTGTTCTAATGTAGTATGCACTGTTCCTTGTTAGCATTATTCTTATAATTTCAAGACTGCGTTGTTCCAATCAGCCTTTATTCGAAATCACGGTAAGTTATTGTAGAATGTAGGCACCAGCACCTACGGATATTGTAGTCATTGGACCAATAGAGTTGTTCCCATGGTTGATGCCACAATCAGTCAGGTGTGCATGTAGCGTTGTTGTCAATATTATCACTCACGAGCACTTACAGAAATGTAATCAAACACACTGGCAGAGTTTGCAAAATTTTAAAGACCTCCCTTTTTCACTTTTACATGTTTTTGGGGTAGACATAACTTAAAGATCCACTGAATTCGATTTTGTCATTTAACACATGCATCTTTGGGCAATGGTGAACAAATGTTTTTTTATGACAGGGTTTTCACATGCTTTAGAAAATTAAAACTAAAGTGTTTTCATCTTTGATCGGTTTTAGACGTATTCCTGCCTTAATGGTGGTCCTGCCCTCCTGTTTTTTGGTGACGCCACCAAATGCAGTCCTTAATGGGTATAAGAATAAACACTGGGGCCCAAAGTTTTGCTGGTAGCTTACAGCTGCAGAGTCTTGATTCTCCCTCATGCCTCTTTAATCCATCACCAAACGCTCCTTGGCCACTTAGCTCACTCGTAAACGTAATTTGTATGCCTTTGTCGCTGTTTTTCTTTTTTCTGTTTCTCCTTCCCCTCTTTTGTGTTTTTCTATCTCTTGTTCTGGGTCAAAGTCTGATGAGGAAAAATAATAGCTGGTCCCGAAAAATGAGAGGTGGGGGCCCTACCTTCAACCAAGGGCTCTAATTAATCACTGGCTCAATGATGCATCGTGGTTCCTTGTACTGTGCACTTGACCCCTCTATCCGTTCTGCATCATCACCGTCATCCGTAGGTTCTTTTCACCTTCCGGCGATTATCCAGCTATTTCTCATTCCCTCTCCTGATGCCCTCATTATTATTACCCACTGGGGTGGCTTAGACAATTGCAAAGTTTTGTAAGAAATTAGGAAATTGACTCATTCCCGAGTGTAATAATTACAAAAGGTTTCAAACTAGACCCCAAACTGGTTATAATTACACTGAAAAGCCACAGGGGTTATCTGAGAATAGAGCTTGTTAATGAAGATTGATTTAGACCACACGTAACATACAGGAGTGGGGCACTTTCTAATTTTTTTGCATTGAACCCCCACTTTCTTGCTTTACAGTCACTTTCACAGATCTCTCTGCATTTCCATCTCCTCTTGATACTATTTCTCTCTTTCAGAGTCCTGTGTTACACATACTACCCTCAGTTTCTTTCAATGCCACTGAGCTCTCTCTCTCAGAGTCTCTCGGTGCCCTTTCGTCTTCCCGAATCCCATTCTATGGCAATTCCTTCTTTCACAAAAATCTCTTTGTTTCTTTACGCAAACTCCCCATGCAACTGCATCACCCTGTTTCATACTCTATTTCATATTCTCTTTCTGCTGCCTCGAATCCTCACTGGTTCCCTGCCACTTCCCATATATTCACTTTCTCTTCCTTTAATCTCCATGTAAATTCCTCTCTAGAGATGAAAGTATGTTTCTTATTGTCCCAGCTGAGCCCTTCATTCTTATTAAGTGAAGTAATAAGAGATATTTAGATGGCCCAATAAATAGCCCACAGTTGACTTTGTGGCGTACGTTTGCCCTAATTTTTAAATGTATTCCTTGATACCAAGGCAGTCCAGTGTATACTGGGATTTTAGGTGTAGATACAATGACAAGCCACGGCCATCTAGATCACTCACTGCGGGACAAAACTCATTTCATCACTAGCATTGTGTCTGTGCCAGTTACACCCTCTCTGCAAATTATAGGGGTTCCCTCACCAACCCAAGAAAGCTGACTAGTTAGTAAGTGGGGCAAGCAAGATCACATGGGCTACTGTGACTATTATCTTGAAACCCCCCTCCTGGATCCCCTAGAAGCCAGGCACTTCCTACTCCCCAGTGTACATAATCTGCAGAGAGGGCCACAGTGTGCACCAGATCCACACCATAACTTCTTCTCATATTTTAGGAGTCGATCCCCACATAACTCTCCCTCACCCGCTCAGATAGGTAGCCCAATATTGCTGGTGCATAGTTTGGTTGGCTAACAGTACAGCACCAAGATTTCAGTTGTGTTGAAGGATTCTAATCTGTGGTTTGCAGGATACAGGCATTAGTCAACAAGGGAGGCACAATTCACTTAGGGTCATATGTATGAAGACATTTTCCCATAGACATAGAATGGGTAAAGTCCTTTGATACATTTGGCCCTTATAGCTACTTTGTCAGATTAGACTTCCTTGGCTGGTCTCAAGTGAGGAATTACCTTCTAGGCTCTCCTAAGAACAGCTTGTACAGAGCCAGGTGCCACTAAAAAAGTCTCTTTGCAAGCCCTGGCTTTTAACATATTGCTTTCAGTAACAGCTGCAGCAGTGAGAAACGTACATGCCCTTTTCAGCATGTTATTTACAGATACATTCTGCTCCATATACCACACAAAGCTGTCAAATAACTGTAAAAAATACAATATCCTCTATCAATGATCTCAGGAAAATTTACAAGATTCAGAGTTTGCTCTAAACCTGTCACTACGGTTAATTACAAGTTTTAGATAAAAGTTTAAAAAATGGGTGGACTCTGGAGACAATTAGACCTGGCTGACTTGAAGATACAGACATGTCTGTACCACCTCTGTTTTCTTTCAAAAACTGATTCTGCCCTGCGGTGATCAATGGACCATAAAAAGTGAAGAAAGTCCCAGGCATTTAATGAGTCATTCCAGGCACACAACCAGACGTGGAGGCAGAACGTGAGACTGGAAAATCAGCAGACACATAAAATGATCAATCAAAATGTACATTTGACCATCAATGTGTCAACCTTTATTCTCCTATTTGTAGGAATAGCCGCAATCTTGTTGAGTACCTGGGAACTGCATTCTTCTTAGTGCTCACCAGTACTGGAGAAGAAGAGCATGCCTGAAATTGGTGACTGGCTATCACGGTGTTACTTGTGTGTAGATATTCTCAGGGTTATCTCCTGTGTTTTAATTTAGGGGCATCCAGCCAGATCACTGTTCAGGAATATATTATTGACCTGGATCTGAGAACCAGGCCAGGCTCTATTTAAACATGCTATGCCCTGGTGTACTGTGTGAATACTGGGGTTCCTGCTGCTAGGCAAGTAGGGCATCAGAGAGAACCCTCCAGCTTTACAGCTAGACAAGGTGCAATTAAAGGCGGACCAACAACCTAAAAAAACACCACAAGAGGAGGGGGCGGGCGGGAAAATCCTGAGAAGTACCCACGAGGCACCATTTGCCCCTCCCCCTCAAAACCTCCTGCAAAAAACCCCACAAAAGGTTGCTAAGGCTAGGCCGATGCCCTGGGTATTTTCATATCCCTTAACAGGCATTGGTTGTTAACAGCCTCCAAAGACGAGCAGTAAAATCCCCTCTTTGAAGTTGTTTTCAGCTCGTTTTTTGTCTCCACTGTCTGATATTGGTTCATCACTATATGACCCTGTAAAGGGAGCCAATATCATGTGACACTTGGTGGCAGTGTGGGAGTTGGCAGGTCTGTAAAGGGCAATGAGAGGTTTCTTTTGTCACAAGGCTGGGAGTAAAAATCCTAGCTTGAATCAAACAGCATCATGCTAAACTCAGACAGACACCCATCAGAGCAAATAAAGAAAAGCATCATGTCACTTCACAAGTTTAAAGAGACAAACTAAGATTTGAAAGCCGTTTCTGTCACTCTCAAGCTCTGTGTGTAAGACGAGTAGACACTGGCGTCCCTCAACATTTTGAATAGGTGCAGCACCAGGGCTGGGATTGAACACAGCCTGATGCATGCACATTCAAAGCCTTTTCGAAGAAGCTGACACCTGTATGCCTGCTTAGAACATAGTTATTTAGACTGTGAAAAGGCTGTCCTGAACAACAATGACCTACTAGGTTAGTGCAATTACTAAATATGTGGAAAAACAAAGGTTCAATCAAACAGGTCTCAGAGTGACAGAAGCATGATTTTCAGCTGCTGACTTTCTGATTTTCAGGTGAAATATCACCTAAGTGAGAATGACAGAACTCACACATTCAGTCACTCATCCACCAGTACATTCCTCTCAGTAGGTTAAGCGCCTGTTCCAGACATCTGCTGTAACCTACACGTCACTCATGCTTTAATTGTTGTTCTGTGAGCGATGAAAGCTTGTACAATTCTGCGATGCTGGATCTGTTCTGAGGAAATGGAGAATTGCACTTATTACCGTCTATGAGAGAGGGAAGGTGCCTTTCCTATTGCCAAGATGTCCTTATTAATTAAGGAACACACGCTTGTACTGCTGTTGCTAGATTGTTACCTGTTTGTGCTAATGCTACCCTAGCAGCACCTGTTCTCTAAAGGAGAGATGCTTGCACTGTTTCTGTCAAAGGCAGCAGAAATGGTATTGGTATCCCTGACATCATAGTAACCATCTATATGTGACAATCTCTGCATTTTGTTAATTGAAGTACTAATGGATTTGTTGTAAATTGGTGCACTGAAAGATATATATTAATGTGCATTCACTGTAGAACAGAGGACGAAAGTGTTGTGGTGTAACCATGTAGCTTCATGTATAACCAAGTACTTCAACTCTATGTGATTCTTAATCATGTTAATTAATGGCTTGCACTAAAACAACAATGATTTTCAGGAAAAAAGTAATGTTTTGGATGTTTTATGCAAAAGTCAAAGATTGCATTTTTGCACTATAGTTAAAGTAATGTATTAACAGAGTTACTCATGTGCATTATTTTATATAATTATGCCACTTTAATAACTTTGCTTAGTGTAAGTGAGGCGTGCAAGACCCTGTTTTCTGACCAGGTATAAAAATGTTCAGTCATTCTTGTTAACGTGTAATTTCTTTCAAATGTTATTCCCATGAAATAGATGGCCCATTGTTTTACAGATAGCGACCCTGAGAAAGTAACCTTGAGCACAGTACATTTAGAACTGTGGAACCGGACTATGTATACAATTTTTTCACCCCACAAGGATGAGCTGAGATGGATGCCTTCTACATGTTGGTAATGGGAATCTTCACTGATGTTGCAGTTCTACATCTCATGATTGACTATGATTGGACAGTTATACCTTTTGCATCATGTGGAGGAATGGATGAGGGAATCATCTTGCACTACGGAGTTTACTATTATGTTCTCCAGTTGGACTAGCAGCATTCTGCCCCTCAATGTGCTCCATCCCACCATTCTTGCTGGACTCCTTTGGCCTCTGAGACGTACTGACCTCTCTACCCTTACAATTTATTCCCATGTTTAGGTTTTTTTCCCTGACTCGAGAAGAAGACTCTTGACCAAGCTTCTGAAAAGCTGATGGCTCCCTTTTTTCTACCTACTGTTTGCCAACTTTGCCTAGTCTCCTCTTGCCCCAGATGTTTTTCCAAATTCCTTTTGTCTTTTTTCTTTTAACCTTTTTGTCCACATGTTCAGCCCAGCACATGTTAACTTTTGACTTGCTAATCTGCTGGGATTTCCCTTGCCCTAGCTAGCTAACCTTAGCTGACTTTTGAATTGCCTTGATGCTTAAGAGAACTGAACAGCATTTGTGTTTGATGACGCAGGAAAAGAAAGGCTAACATATATTCATATATCATGTAGCAAAATTGTATAAGGTAGTGTGATTTTAGCAAAGAAAAATAATGTACGTGGGAATTGTGCCCACGGGGTAGTTCGCCATTATTATAAACGAGCTTAATTAATCATGAAGAATTGACAAATGTAGTAATCCGTCATAATTTCAAATGTATCCTATGATTTTCTTGTTGAAACTGTTTTATGCTTAGCTTAAATTTAGCAGAGGGTTTGGCCTAGTTGCCTGGTCTCGAATTTAACTGCGTGGTTTTCACTTGCATTAACAAAGACATATTCTTTTACTTTAAGGTTGTATTTTTCCATTAGAGATGACTAATACACTTATCTCAAGGTTTCGTGCTAGGATAGTTTCATCCCTTTTGAAGCAAGGTCAGTTTCTGCAGGTGCGGACAATAAAAGCACTGACAGTGAAATAATTGGCAAACTTTGTTGCAACTTGTGTTCCAAGGCTCCAAGGACACCTTAAGCAAAACTGAGTACTAGGAGAAAGACACTATTCATTGGTCAAATTGAAGCCACCCTATGAAACCTCCAATGGAAGACCCTGAAGAATTTGGAATGTTTTTTACTTAAACCCACGGACAAAGAGAAGTCAGCCATTTTCTTTGATGCCATTTTGAAGCAAGATTCAAGAAACCATTTGGAACGAACTCTCTGACGTCTTTTCTCTGTCGCAGAGAAAAATACTTTAAGAATTCTCACCCTAGAGACTTAACTTTAATTTTGCCCCATCTTGCCCATGCAGTAACCTTGCCCCATTTTCCTTGCTGCTGCAAGGAAACTTGCCTTATCTCTGCCCCCTTTGAAATCTGCCCCATGCTGATCGAACCGGTACCTGAAGGACGAAGACTTTTCTTGAATGCTGATTGTATTTGATAAATATGAAAGGATAATTGTATTATGCATTGTATTTTCCTTTTTAGGTACCAACTGCTTATTTTGATAGGGCCCAAGCTAGAAGTTTTCTAAATTTGTATTGACTAAATTCGTTTTGCATGAAGCCCCACATGCCAATGCTAATTAGAGGCCAGTCGAGGTATTCATCTAATGCATCATGTTAAATTGAAATCTTGTTATGCTGACCGATGTATGAAATTAGTCAAATTCAATTGCTTATATTAGTGATTTGCATTGCTATAACCGAGTGCATTATAATCCAGATATTGCATAGATTGCGTGTCTAGTTTGCTAGTAATGCTCGTATACGTATATCATTTGATTTTGAGACTCAACTATATTGTGCTAGCTTTGTTAATATAGGGAAATAAACTCATTAACTTTTAATAAACTGGTGTGGTTATTCATGGCTGAAAGGTAACAATGTGTCAAATATTGATTGTAATTGATTCCTAATGTGTTGATTGATTATTAATTTATTATTGGTTATTGATTATAAATGGTTATTGATTATTGATTTGAGTGATCCGACTATTCTTGAATGGGATGAGCCCAACTAGGTCAAAAGGTTCACCGACCTCCAGCGTGTCCAGGTATATGTATTTTATAAGGACTGTACGCGCTATCAGTAGATGGTAGCAAAGATTGATGGTTACGCCCTTTTGTTGGAGAGATGATGATGCCCTAAGTCCCCAATGACTTTCCCGGAATCTCGGAGCTTGCGAATGGAGAAAACGGAGGTGTGAAAATGTTTTCGGCGTTCCTAGTGACAGTATGAGTGAAGTTAGGGTTTCGCGCTTGCAAAGCTTATGCCGCAGATGAATTGTGAAGTTTGTGAGGATTTCTAGGGGGTTGCGAACTCCAATTAAAATCTTAGAGGAGTGATACTCCAAGGTGTGAGAGTAGGGAAGTTGTCGAACTTCACATGTGTGTAGCGCTTTGTGCGGGAAAAATTGTCCACGTGGTTGTTGATGTTGAGACGAGCCCTGCGAGGTCAACAGACTCCGGAGTATGTTGAAAAGTGTATGAGACACTTGATTGATGTTGTAATCTGTCCGGTTTAGTAGGTTGATCGGCATGGTCAACAAGTCAGTATGAATATTGAGGAATGAAAGAAAATTTTCGACTTTGAGATTTGAGGAATTCTAAGGCGCGCTAGAATAGTTCATTGATCAGATGAGAGTAAAAGTTTGCGGGTCAAATTTTGCTTGCGAAAGTGGGAAACCGAGAAAGATGGAATAACTGCAGAGGCTAGTGAAAAATCCCTAAGGTTTCTGAAGCGATTGTATTACCCTTCCTGTAGTAAACCGGCAGATTTGTTTTCTTTTTTTTGGTTAGTGCTCGCGATATATTGCAGAAATTAGTTTTGAGTGAAGATTGAATGAAAGAGGCCAAGCCACGGGACTTTGTCAGCCGCAATGTGTGGGTGTGACGTCACTAGGAGCCGCGCTGGGATAGGTTGGTTGGTGAGAAGGGTCGCGCACGGATTGGACATAGTCCATGAAGCACGATTGGTGGGGAAAGGCAAGCGAAGAGTATTCCGGGAATTAAAGTCACTTATTGATGACATATTTTAGAAAAATGAAAGACGGAAAGATTACATTTTTCAAAGCATTTAAGAGTGCCTTGAGGGGAGATGTATATATTAAAGCAAATGTAGGAGAAGAAAGACTGCCTGAGGGTACACCAGCCTACATCGTGATTGAAGAAAAGGGTGTCACACCATGTCTTTGGCTAAAGCAATGGTGCAAATTAACAGAAAAGCATGGAAGTGTAGTGTTCCCTATCCATGGGTCGTTTAATTTGAGAGTTTTGGAGAATCTAAGATTCGCACTATACGACATGAAAGTACCTCCAAGACCAGCACAGTTTGAAGCATTAGCAATTTGGGAACTAATGGCTAGAAGGCAACAGTAAAAGAAATTTGAGACAAGAGTGAGAATGGTAGAAAAGACGCTAGCGGATGCTAGATGGGATAGTACTCAAAAGGTTTAGAGATCAGACGTATTGCAGGGAATTAAATTGTTTCCAGCAATTACTGACGAAGCAGAGACGGAAGAAAGGAAAGCTACCTATAGAACAAACAGGAGTCAGTCCAGAGATGGAGAAAACAACAGAAATTCGAAAAGGTCGGACAAGTCAGACGATGAGGAGTTCATTATGCAATTGCTAAATGACCGCCCTCCACCATATGTGGAAAGCGAAAATGGTCCAAGCACCAGTACTGCCCCTCCAGAACCAATACAGGGTAATGTAACACCGAATTTGAGAATATTACAGAGGCAAAGCAGTTCCGATATGCCTTTTACACCACAAATACCACAAGTTCAGAGGATATATCCTGACGTGCCTAAATTGAAACCTGTTAGTGATTATCAGCTGCAGGTTCAAAGGCGCTGTTGTGATGAGCATAATCTGGAAATGACTTCTAATCTAATGGCACAGGGAGGACAGAATTACCAAAGACCGACATTGATTCAAGCCGAATCAACACAAATTTTGATGCCTCAAAAGCAGATGCAAGAAGTGCCGAGGTACACTCAAATAGCAGAAAACCAGTTAGACATTCCAGCAATGATGAATCATAATGTAGGAATTAACATGCCACAGAATTTGGGGAACAGACAGAATCCAGACGCAATATCTGTGCCTATCACTGTAGGTTCGCCAGTACCATTGTATATACAGGCAAAGCCTAACGTATGCGACCAAGGGGTAATGACACAGAATGAGACAAGGAGAAGATGCATAGAAAATACTCCAGAAATAACTCCGGTAGGAACACTGCCAAATAGATCTGGGTCTTTGTTGGAATTTAGTCCAATTCCAATTTGTGCTCCGTCAACTGTGGTTAGGTCAAGTCCACCACTAATAGTACCGCTAACTTCAAAAACAGAAACGTTACAGAAACCATCAGTAGCAGTCGATGTAAGTGCTACATTGATGGGACTGAACGCGCAACAGTTAACACAATGGTTGAATAGCCTGAACTCCCCACAGAGTACACCCAGCGGGAAGGGAGAAAAATATTTGAATAAAATAAGATTGGGGATGGAAGCAGACGAACTAGTAGAAGGGACGATGGTTCTGAACAGGTTATAATCATACACCGAAGAAGAGCTGAGATACATGTGTCCTAGAATTACAAGAAAAGTAAGCAGCGTACATAAGAAGTTACAAGAGATTGCAGACAGAAACAAGATCGATATAGGTAAGACCAAACACTTGAGCAGAAGTTACAGGCTAGACTTTGAAACAAAAGATTTTGATCACATGAGGTCTGCAGGAATGAAAACACACCTTAAAGAGATACTGCAAAGCGCGCAGGTTTGGAGATGTCTAGACAAATGGGAGAGCAGGTGGGTCAAGAAAAAGGACAAGAAGAAAGAGAGTAGAATGAGAAAGTACAACAGAATGATGATCTGATAACCATGTTACCAATGAGAGAAACAGCAGGGGGAAAGCTTGTTCATATACCGTGGCATAGGTGTGATATTCAATCCTTTACGGATGATTTCCCCAAGTTGAGAGAGAAACCGATCGAATGGTATCAACAAACAAATAGGTTTGTGAAACTCGCAAAATGTCTTTGGGAAGACCTGAATACCTTGTTCGTGGTTCATGCAGATTTGTGGGAAGATTGTAAAAGGGCCGAAGGGTGGCCAACAAGTGAACCTGAAACAGATAGGGACACAGGTGCACCATCGCCTACGGTAATGAGTTTATACCATAAGGTGATTGAGCATTTGAAAGCAAAGGTTGCGTCGAAAAATGTGGATTGGCAGAGAATTGACAGAACAGCACAAGAAGTTAAAGAGTCGATACATGCATACTATGAGAGATTGTTGAAAGCGTTTAAAAATTACAGTGGCACGGAAATGATTGAGGCAAAGGACATGCTCCACTTTGTGTTCAGATTTGTGGAAGGATTGAGACCCGAAATCAGCCAGATGATTAAAATGCATTTGATTTGTTGGCAGTCAAAATCGATCGATGAGGTGTTGAATTATGCAAAATACTGCATTGATGAGATTGAGACAAAGCAGAAAAGGTTGAAGGAAAAGGTGATGGTGATGCAGCTTAGAGCAGCTCAGACAGGTTTGCAAAGTTGGCAAGGTTTCCAACAACAGTTGCCGAAGTTGCAACAGCAGGGAAGTGCTATGTTTCAGCCACAGATGAGAGGCAGAGGCCGAGGAGATTTTGTGAATAATGCTCCTGATTTGAATACTGTTGTGGTTCCAAATGGTAAAAATATAAGTGATACACTGTTCCAACCATGAAAAACGGAAACTAGTGACACTTCAGGAACCTCGGACCGTGGTAGGTTGCCGCCTGGCCAGAGCAGCTTCGACAAACTTCATTAGCGCTGGACCATTGGTCTTTGTGTTCCTAGGAAGCTCGTTCTCTAATTTAGGACGGGCGACAGTTAGGAATTATCGGTTCCGCATTTATGTAAGTGACTGTTACTTCTCCCAGGTATTTTCTGGTCTCCAGTAACTTGTACACTTTTTAAGGAAGCATATGTGGCCCTTATAAATTAGGAGATACACATAGTCATCTAGGTCCTGATGAAACATCACTGGATCCGTATGGACCACCAGGATGCGAAACATGTTGACCCATGAGAGGGTAGGCTTTGGAAAATCCCCTGACTCCTCCCTTTGATAAAAAAAATTTCTATAGAGTGATTGATCTTAATTTCTAAATTCACTCTTATGACTATACTTTTTAACCTTGGCCCAGACCGTCCATCTCGTCTAATAAAACTATTGTCTCAGTGGCGGTTTTGAGAGTCAATTTTAACCACGTTTTCTTTTGATCTCCGCTGACACTTCTTTCACCTTTGGGGTCACGGCACCACCACAAAAAAAGATCTCCGGCAAAGAGCCCCCCCACCAGGGGTGGTGCCCGTCAGACATTGCAGTGCCGGTCTGACGAGGAGCAGTGCCGATGATGAAGCATGACATCCTATGGATGTGTGAGGCCTCTTGCTCCTAGAATTTAGGACCCCTGCCACTAGTTTCCGTTTTTCATGGTTGGAACAGTGTATCACTTATATTTTGACGTTTCCACTAGGAGGATGTACACTGGACCATAATTCCTCCTGATCCCTCTTTTTTTGAGTTCCAAATGGTATAAAGGCAATGAAGAAGGTGAAGCCTTGTCACACGTGCGGAATCGTCGGGCATTGGAAACGGGAGTGCCCAATGTTGGTGCAGGAAGGTGTAGGTCAGCAAAACAATGATGTCAAATCATTTCAGAATATGAGAGGACCGAAAATGAGAGGTCCAAATACACATTTTCAAAATAATGTGAATCAGATGCAGGGTCTACAACCCATACAACCACAGCAGGTGCAAATGCCCCCTGTACAAATGGCACAGTTGCAGCCAATGCAACAGCAGTTTCCCATGGTACCAAATCAGCAAATGCAAATACCCTTAGCACCAATGAATCAGCAACAAGTAATGCTTCCTCAACAGGTCACGGATCAAGGAGTGAATCAAAGTGACACAGTACACCAATTCCCGTTACACAGTGAGAATGGAATAAACGATGTGTGGGAGAGTGAAAGTTCAGATGAGGAAGGAAATTGTGTGCTTGCAGCATCTTTGGAAGTTGATCAAAAAGGACCATATGTGGAAGGACGAGTTATGGGTCATAGTGTTTCGTTCTTGGTTGACACCGGAGCTACACGCTCTACAGTCAGAAGCATCGAAGTACCAAATTTGCCACTTTCAGGGAGAACTGTTCAAGTAGTGGGAGTAGCAAATAGGTATCTGACAAACCCAATCACAGATCCAGTGCAAGTCAGAATTGGTAACTTTCAAGGGTCACATAAATTTGTGGTATGTGACTCAAGCCCGATATCACTATTAGGGAGAGATTTATTGTGCAAATTGGGATGCTCGATTATGTGCTCAAATGATGGAATTAAAATTCAGACAAACAGTGATGGGGAAGAAGAGGACAGTTTAGGAGAGGACGAAGTGGAAACCGTTGATGAAGAGTATCCCCTGATTACTCTCTATCCAATGCTCACTGAAGCAGATATTCCTGCAGAATTACAGGAAACAGTTGGAAAGGAACTGTGGGACATGACAGGGGAAGAAGTAGGCTTGGTTAAAGGAGCAGAACCAGTGAAAGTGACTGTAAAACCCAATGCAAATTTTCCTCAGACTCCACAATACCATATGTCACAAGACACTCTCATAAAAGTCGCCCAACTCATTGATGAGTTTGTGAAACAGGGAGTACTGAAATAGGTACTAAGTAGTCCATGTAATTCACCAATCATGGGATTAATAAAACCGAGTGGAAAGGTCCGAATTGTTCAGGATTTGAGAAAAATAAATGACATCATAGTCAAATGTTTCCCCGTGGTACCAAATCCAGCTTTGATAATGTTTCAAATTCCCTGTGATGCAGAGTGGTTCTCAGTCATCGACTTGTCACAAGCATTCTTTTCTGTGCCTCTTCATGAGGACAGCCAATTTCTCTTTTGCTTCAAATTCCTGGACAGAGTTTACAGTTGGTGTCGAATTCCTCAAGGCTTTTCGGAGTCACCATCAATATTCAATCAGATTCTAAAGAAAGACTTGGAATCATTGGAATTACCTTTTGAATCAACCTTAGTACAGTATATTGACGATTTACTGATGGCATCCAAGACAGAAAATGACTGTACGGTTGACACTATTGCCCTATTGAACCATTTGGGAAGGAATGGACACAAAGTGTCCCCTTCAAAACTACAATTTTGCCAGAAGAAAGTGAAATATCTGGGCCACCAAATAGAAAAAGGGTCGAGAAGAATTATGAAAGAGAGAGTAACAAGTGTACTTCAGATGAGTCCACCGAAGACGAGAAGAGAGGTGAGAAAGTTCTTGGGAATGGTGAGCTACTGTCGCCAATGGATCCCCAATTTCTCGGCCCTAGCCAAACCTTTAATGAAACTGACACAGAAAGATGAGCTGGATGAAATAGTGCTGAAGAGGGATGAAATGGATGCTTTTATTGAATTAAAGGAATGCATGTGCAGAGCTCCAGCTTTAGGTATGCCTGATTACACAAAGCCTTTTTCATTGTTTTGTCATGAACGTGATGCATGTTCCTTGTCTGTCTTGACTCAAGCCCATGGTGGCATAAACAGACCAGTAGCATATTTTTCTGCTAATTTGGATCCAGTCGCAGCAGCCTTACCGGATGCTTGCGTGCTGTAGCAGCAGTTGGTATAAGCCTAAATCAGAGTGAAGGAATAGTGATGGGACATCCTTTAACAGTCATGGTCCCTCACTCAGTTGAAATACTTTTGACACGTTCCCGAACACAGCACATGACCGGTGCTAGGCTTACAAGGTACGAGACAATCAATTTGGATTCACCCAATGTGCAGCTGAAAAGGTGCACTACGTTGAATCCAGCAACTTTGTTTCCCAGTGAAAATGTCGAAATTGAGAACGCTGAAGACATCGAGCACGACTGTCTTCAGGTGAGTGAATTTTGTACAAAGCCAAGACCTGATATCAAAGACACCCCATTGGAAGAAAATTATCAAATTATTTTTGTTGATGGTTCATGTTTAAGAGATGCACCTGGAATATTGAAAGCAGGATATGCCGTCTGTACAATTACAGGTGTTCTGGAAGCATCTTGGCTTCAAGGAGTTTATTCTGCACAGGTAGCGGAACTAGTACCCATTACTAGAGCTTGCCAACTTTGCACACTAATGAAAGTCACCATTTACACTGACAGTCAGTACGGATTTGGAATAGTGCATGATTTTGGACAACTGTGGTCACAGAGAGGCTTCATGACCTCTTCGGGGTCACCAGTGAAAAATGGTGAAAGAATAAGAGAATTGTTACATGCTATCCAGTTGCCAGGAGAAGTGGCAGTGGTAAAATGCGGTGCACACTCAAAATCACAAGACTTCGGTTCTTTGGGAAATGGATATGCAGATCAAGTCGCAAGGTTTTGCGCATTGAACTGTATATTGCTCAGAGACGAATGGAACTTGATAAATGAGCCAGAACTTGAACCAAGTGAAGCCTTTGCTCTAAAAGTTGTAGATACAATTGAAGAATTGAAATTCCTTCAAAATAATGTCAGTAAGGATGAGAAACTATCATGGAGCAAACTACAATACATAAAGAAACCAGATGATTTGTGGGTTTCGAGTGAAGGGAGATTGGTTCTACCAGACAGTCTTTTAACGCAATTGGCCAGGTTGTATCATGGACAAGCCCACCTTGGAAGGGATGCCATGATTAGACTATTCAAAATTGATTGGTTCAATCCTAAATTCCGTCAAGTTGCTGAAGCAGTTTGCCATCGTTGCGTCATTTGCCAACAAATGAACGCAGGGAAGGGAACAGTAGTAAATTTGAGCCAAATTGGAAGAGCAGGTGGGCCATTCAGCAGGATGCAAATGGATTTCATTGAGATGCCTATGCATGCAGGCTTGAAGTATGTGTTGGTGATTGTGTGTATTTTTAGTCATTGGATTGAAGCATACCCTACACGTAGCAATGACAGCCTCACAGTTGCAAAATTACTCTTGAGAGAACTAATACCACGTTTCAGATTCCCGATCTCTTTAGAATCAGATAGGGGAAGTCACTTCAATAACGAAGTAATCAAATTGTTGTGTGCAGCACTGAACATTGAACAAAAGTTGCATTGTAGCTATCGCCCTGAAGCATCAGGACTAGTGGAACAAATGAATGGCACATTGAAATCAAGGATGGCGAAAATATGTGCATCAACAAACTTGAAATGGCCTGACGCATTGCCCTTGGTGTTAATGTCAATGAGAAACACCCCTGATAGAAAGACTGGACTATCACTGCATGAGATTCTCATGGGCAGAGCCATGAGACTTCCAGCAGTCCCTGCAAATGCTCTTGTAAATATTACAGATGATATGGTATTGGACTACTGCAAAGGTCTAGCTGATGTAGTCCGCTCTTTTTCTCACCAGGTGGAGGCAACCACCTTGCCCCCGATCCAAGGTCCAGGACACGCCCTGAAAGCAGGTGACTGGGTCGTGATAAAGAAACACGTGAGGAAGTCGTATCTGGAACCCCGTTGGAAAGCACCTTTCCAAGTGATTCTGACAACTACCACCGCTGTGAAGTGTGCGGGAGTTCCCAATTGGATTCACGCCAGTCCCACAGAAGAGGAAGTTGAAGCGCTGAAATCACCAGTGACTGACAAGAGAGTACCAGGCACCGAGACAGGACAAAGAGAACCTGGAGGCGAACAAGCAGAAATAGAGGAAGGGGAAATATTTTCTGAGGAAGAAGCAGCTGATCCATTTGAGGAAAACCGAGGAGAAGCCTCAGGAAGTGACGAAGATCCTGAAGGTGACAAAGAACTTGCGATAGGTGAAGAAGCAGGAGAGCCTGAGCAGAGGAGGGCTTTCCCAGAAACAGATTATACAGGAAAAGAAAAGGAAAATCTGATTGACCTCCTAGGGGGAGAAAACGAGGCGGGACAGAGTGAAATCGTTCAACCTCTTCCAGAACCAGTTGCAGGTCCGTCAGGTGAAAACAGTGCGAAAAGGAGACAAAGCATATCGCCAGTGAGGTCAAAGACTAAAGAAATATTGAAAGAAAGTGAAGGGCCAAAGTTGAAGGAGAAAAGAAAAGAAGTGTCTGTCGCAATAGAATCACCAAGTGAAGAAAAAGGCACAGCCAAAGAACAAGACGTCAGCAAGAGAGAATCAAAAGGTGATGCAAAATTGAAGAGGAAAAAATACGGAGCAGAAGATATTCTGGTCCTGAGTGGGCATACACAGCCACTAACGATTGGTCAGACGAATTTCTATCTCTCAGTCTTGAAAACGAAGAAGCAGAACGACACTTTGGTACTTGAGAAATGAAAATTCCATGAACATTACCGGATAAGACATTGACAACCTGATTGACTTTGAACCCGATTTTGAGACTAAGCTGCTAAAGAAAACCGTGTGAACATTGAACTCGTTCAGTTTTATATATATATCTGCAAATTTGATTTGCTAAAGTGTCTTCAACTTTCTGATTCTATATAGATCATGCCAGGCAATGATACAAAGGGACATAAAATGAAGTGTTGTAAATACATATGTATAGGCTTAATAACTGCATGTATACTAATAATTATAGCAATAGTTTTTGGAATGCATGGAGAGAATGTAAGAGACGTTAATGATGCTTCTACTTCTAAACCTACTACTGAACTAACTTCTCAGCAGAAACTCGAACAAGACGAGAAATATTTACACGACAAGAAAGAATTGTCCTCAAACGTTTTCTATCGCTTACTGAATGAGTATGTTGAGACAATGGATGCGAAAGATTGTTATGTGTGCACACAAATACCTACCTCAGTAAAAGAAGGAGTGACATATCATAGCATGCCTCTTTCGTATGGAATTTCATGTAGTTTATTAATGACCAGATTTTATGGCCAGGAGTATATTCACTACTTTTATTCCAATCATGATGTTGTATTTGCATATGTCCCCATAACTGAGTACCTGAGTAAAATAGCAAGAGATTATTATATAAAGTTAGTTAGGGGTTTCTTTGAGCCATTGTCACCTTTTCACACAGCTTACTCTCACAGAGAAAACCTTACATGCTTGCTTTCACCGATGGAGAAAAGTTTTTTAGATCACACTGACGACAGGAGGAAAGAGGGGAAGGAGAAATTAGAAAGGGAATTACACAAAAGGACATCTGTAGATAACTATGCTTTTGCTGCGATAAAGACACAAGGGATAATAGCTTTAGATGGAATACACGTAGGGAGGCTTTGTGTATATAGACCTAAATCATATTATGACACAATCTTTGTGGGAACGAGTGAATGTAAACATACGTTTTTGTTTCAAGCAAAATGGACGTTCATGTTAAATGGCCTAGACCCAGTTATTCCAGGGGTATATTATATTTGTGGACTTAACGCCTATTATCGTCTTCCAAAAGGATGGTATGGGAGATGTTATTTGGGAATAGTATTTCTAAAGATTTATCAATTGACGACTTAAAGAAATTCCCAATGCTGTCTGAATCACATCATGTTCAGAAAAGAGAGACAGCTTCTGGTGTGGTAGGAGATATATTTGGAGCAATGGTTCCTTTAGTAGGGGTCATATTGAATTCAATTAATATACAAAAGTTGTCTACTATTGTGGATAACATGTTGACAAAATTCTCAGGAGCTATAATCCTGATGGATGCTGAACTTGCTGCAGAAAGAGCTATGACTCTTCAAAATCGGCTTGCTTTAGACATTCTTTTAGCAAAGGACGGCGGCATTTGCAAAATGCTTAGTACACGTCACTGTTGTTCTTATATTCCAGACAACAGTGGGCAAATTAGGAAAATGCTTACAAATTTAACTAACAAAAGTACAGATTTGAAGGAATTGAAAGAACCAGGAGTATGGGAGAAGGTTGGAAAAGGATTTGCTTCCGTGGGGAATTGGCTCAGCAACATTTGGAATGGATTATTATTGAAAATAGTAAAAGGAATAGTAATGATATTAATCTGCTTATTAGGTATTTGGGGAATATGGAAAGCTATTAAATTATTGAAAACAAGAAACAAAAGGAGAAGAGAAGAGAAAGAACAAAACAAAATGGTAGAAATATTCAGAGAAAAATCAAAGGGAACAAAAACGAAGAGGGAATTGACTGAAGTGCCAAAATACTAAAACAGAATTTTAATGGAATAAAATTTGTGGTGGAAGATTTGATGTGATGACATAATTAGTCATCAGAGGAGGGATTGATGACGCAGGGAAAGAAAGGCTAACATATATTTATATATCATGTAGCAAAATTGTATAAGGTAGTGTGATTTTAGCAAAGAAAAATAATGTACGTGGGAATTGTGCCCACGGGGTAGTTCGCCATTATTATAAACGAGCCTAAATAATCATGAAGAATTGACAAATGTAGTAATCCGTCATAATTGCAAATGTATCCTATGATGTTCTTGTTGAAACTGTTTTATGCTTAGCTTAAATTTAGCAGAGGCTTTGGCCTAGTTGCCTGCTCTCGAATTTAACTGTGTGGTTTTCACTTGCATTAACAAAGACATATTCTTTTACTTTAAGGTTGTATTTTTCCATTAGAGATGACTAATACACTTATCTCCAGGTTTCGTACTAGGATAGTTTAATCCCTTTTGAAGCAAGGTCAGTTTCTGCAGGTGCGGACAATAAAAGCACTGATACCGAAATAATTGGCAAACTTTGTTGCAACTTGTGTTCCAAGGCTCCAAGGACACCTTATGCAAAAATGAGTACTAGGAGAAAGACACTATTCATTGGTCAAATTGAAGCCACCCTATGAAACCTCCAATGGAAGACCCTGAGGAATTTGGAATGTTTCTTACTTAAACCCACCAGACAAAGAGAAGTCAGCCATTTTCTTTGATGCCATTTTGAAGCAAGATTCAAGAAGCCATTTAGAATGAACTCTCTGACGTCTTTTCTCTGTCGCAGAGAAAGAGCCTTTAAGAATTCTCACCCTAGAGACTTAACTTTAATTTCTCCCCGTCTTGCCCATGCAGTAACCTTGCCCCATTTTCCTTGCTGTCGCAAGGAAACTTGCCTTAATTCTGCCCCCTTTGAAATCCGCCCCATGCTGATCGAACCGGTACCTGAAGGATGAAGACTTTTCTTGAATGCTGATTGTATTTGGTAAATATGAAAGGATAATTGTATTATGCATTCTGTTTTCCTTTTTAGGTACCAACTGCTTATTTTGATAGGGCCCAAGCTAGAAGTTTTCTAAATTTGTATTGACTAAATTTGTTTTGCATGAAGCTAATCCTAATTAGAACCCAGTTGAGGTATTCATCTGATGCATCATGCTAAATTGAAATCTTGTTATGCTGACCGATGTATGAAATGAGTCAAATTCAATTGCTTATATTAGTGATTTGCATTGCTATAACCGAGTGCATTATAATCCAGATATTGCATAGATTGCGTTTATTCCGCCGCTATGGACAGCTAGTAATGTTTGTATACGTATATCATTTGATTTTGAGACTCATCTATATTGTGCTAGCTTTGTTAATATAGGGAAATAAACTCATTAACTTTTAATAAACTGGTGTGGTTATTCATGGCTGAAAGGTCATGGTGTGTCAAATATTGATTGTTATTAATTCCTAATGTGTTGATTGATTATTAATTGATTATTGGTTATTGATTAGAAATGGTTATTGATTATTGATTTGAGTGATCCGACTATTCTTGGATGAGGAGAGCCCAACTAGGTCAAAAGGTTCACCGACCTCCAGCGTGTCCAAGTATAAGTATTTTATGAGGACTGGACGCGCTATCATGTTCTGTTCATCAGATTACCCTTCTGATGTTTTGAATTGCTTTTGTTGAATGTTTAGTCCTTTTGATGTTAGTTAATTTTAATCTTTTCCATCGCTTTGGTCAGCCCATGGTGATTCTGTATCTTTATAACTTTGTTTTGATAATTGTCTACATGACTTTGAGTCTGAGTTTGTAATGAAACCCCTTTAAATTTATTTCAGAGAAGGGCTTTCCTTGTTTGGCCAAATGTGTCATATTGTCATTTAAATTGTGTTGCTTGAAGAGGATTTGATTGCACTATATCCCTCCCCCCCCATGTGAGGGAAAAATGTATTGACCTCATTGTAAAGCATAATCTTGAGTAAGAAATGCTTCAACAAAGGCACAGCTGTTGTATGAAGAGGGACATTTCCACTGCTGTAGTTCCATCGTATAGAAAAATAGAATAATTTGAATGCCATTGCATAACATTCCCAGGTTAAAGAGAAGGTTATATTAGTCACATGGATAAACAAGTTGTGGGGCCCAGTGACCCTGGTTACAGTCACAGCTTCCCATCTTGACCAAACTGTGTAACTCAAGGCACTTTTTCCCATCTCCTTCTCTTTCAGTGATTATTACATTTGAGAGCGACCAGAAATATTTGAGTTCAAGATGTGTGCTGTAAAAAAACATCTTTTATATGTGTTTTAATAGACTGTAATGTTGCTACATTTATGACAACAACAAAGGCCTTGTTTAGGAGGCATAAGACAACTGACTTGCCTCTTGGGTCAATAATAACATTTTCATCTTGGCAAAAGGGGACTGGTTTAGAATTTTTGATGTGAGATATTATAGTGCTTGGGAAGATGCCTGAGGACAAGGGAACAATATTCAATTACCAAAAGACGTTGATGTGAAAGAGAAGTAGGTTCCGTTGCCCAACCATCCTGTTTTTTATTATGAAGTAGGCAGACCCTGGTAAAAAAACATTTTTAGCTCACCCACATAAAGTTTAACAAAGCTAGCACATAAATGTTGACATACATGGCATAGCCTTACCCTAACTAGGGAACCTATAAGTAGTAGATTGTACAACCAGTGGACACTAGTACTCTTGAATCCTTCCCAAGGCAAAATATGTAACCCACTGATAAAGCATACCACATCAGGTAAGTGAGCATGCCTCATCCCATCTGAGTACATGAATGTATCATAATTGTATGACAGGTTTGGCTATTTCTTGCAGGAGTTGTGTACATCCTGTATGTTTATATCTGTTTACAAAACTTTTACAAAAGTCTTTTAACACCCCATACTCACTCTCTAGTGCATTAGCAACCTATGTTATACCTATCCTGTATGTGAATTGTGTGGTGTTCTTTCTGCTGCTGCCACCTGACCTTAACTTATTATTTTTGTTAGGGAATGTTGTGTTGTGGCCCGGCTGTTATTGTTTGTGAAGCTCAGTATAAAACATTTCAATCCACATAATAATGAAAGATCTACATTGCCAAAGCTTGTTTAAAATGCATGATGTGAGTAAAAGTGTGACTCCTCACGAAATATGTGTGCAAAGTTTACTTCTGGGTTTATGCTTGAATTTCGTATTTTTTTTTTAATTTAGTAGGCAGTTTTGTAAAACATTAAAATATAACTGACAAGTGGCTTCATGTCATGCATAACACCTCTGGCCAATTTTGGTATTTGAGCCAACAGCACTTTGCATGCTCCCATATTAGAACTGTTAAAAGCAAAACTACAAGCCCCACAATGTATGTTCTGTTGCCTGCAAAAAAAAATAGATGATGGCATGCAAGTTGTAGTGTCAAAGCGCAGAGTTGTGAAATGCAAAATAAAATTTAGGGCCACATTTACAAGTCCTATGCGTCAATGCTACGCCATTGTTTTTTACGCAGAGGTGGCTCTAGCAGTGCACTACACTGCTCCTCATTTACAGACTGATACATTGGGCCCAATCTGTCAGTTTGTAAAGCCCTGCATCACATTACACGTGTGCCAGGTAAAATGAATGTAGGGTAGGCGTTCCAAAGGGAGAAGCCATACAGAACTGGTGCAGTGAAATTTACAACTTTTCACTGCATTATTCTGCGACCTCACTGCATCAAAATGTTACAGCATGCTCAGAGCTGGCATAAATTTGACACAGGACTTTTTCCTATGGGAGACTTCTCGCATTGCCAGAGTTGCATCAGTTTAATGATGCTACTCCAGCAATGTGTGAGTTTAGTGCCAACAGATGCATCAGAATTTCGGACACATCTGTTAAAACATGCGCCATGGAGCTCTGTATAGTAAATGCAGCACATCCATGACGTCATTAGGGGATGCGTGGCAAGCTCAAGAAATCTGACGCATCAATGTCTATGTATCAGATTCTTGTAAATGAGGCCCATAGTCCCTGGCTTCATTCCTTTTTTTCTTGTAGGTAATCATGGATGAGAGGGCAGAGATAGACATTCAACCGCTAATGTCAGAGTCTCTTGCTAATGGGCTAATATTAACTCTCTCGCTCAGCTGTCCTCAAAGGACCTATTTACCGGAGCAAGGTGAGCTTCAGCAAGTTAGACATGCTTAGAGCCCCAGAGAAAAGAAAAATAATGACCTTTCACACCTTATTCTCCAGCCCATCCTTGGGAGTTTGTGTGATTTAGGTGCATATTCACAACATGCTGTGATGTGGCCTGCCACAAACAAGTGCAGCACAGGCTGCAGGAGCTGCCCTACAAGGGCCCCCAGTGAGTTTAGGTATTTCCATGCCACGGTTGAATGTAAGGTGTATCTCTCTGGGAAATTATAACTATAACCGTTTATTTAGTACTTAAAAATAACTGTTTATAACTACTCAAATAAAATATTTTCAAAAATCTTAGAATAATAACAGATTGAGTTAAATCCTACACAGGTGTAACTTGAGCCTTGCAGGTTATGTGCATTTATTACAGAATTCACAGAGGTAAAATACCATTGTTGTACCTTGTGACACAGATCTCTCTGCAACAAAAGCATTAACCCACTGAACTATTCTACATAAAATACAAATCTTTGAGCTACTGATATGCTGATAAGCAAGCATATTAACCATCTTTCCTGTTTTATTATGCTTAAAATCAGTAACCAGAGAATGCACACATATCTCTGCAGAGATATGTGTGAAATTCATTATCCAACAACGATTACTTGCCATTGGTATGCTTTTAAACTTGCTGGATAAACGTAGACTTCTGTTTTGGGTGCCTAAGCCCCAGTGCTTTCAGTGGGCCCGTCTTGTCAGTGTTCAGTATCCATGAAGGAAAAAAAGAGGCTTTGACAGGAGTCACAACCGGCCTTTCTTTTACTGTCCTCTATGGTTTCCCACCCTTTGCTTAAAAATATAGAAGCCACTGAAAAAATAAACTAAAAATCTGCATGTCAGCAGTCGCAGCTTGCTGCTCTTTAAGGGGGCAGGGCAGGTGTGGCGTGCTCAGGGGATAAGTGGGGGGACTTTTAATTAAACAAAATGTACCTTCTCCATTGCCGCCGCTCCTCTGTCCCTCGTCCCTCCAGCTGCAGGCACAGGCTCCCCGCCCGCCCTGCAGCCAATACTGACGCTGCTCAGAGCAGGGTCAGGAGTGGCTGGGAGCGCCCAGCCAGGGCACTCCCAGACAGACTGGGAGCCTGTGCAGGCTCTCTCCAGCCCAGCAACTGTGTGGCTGGGCTGGAGAGAACCTACTGCGCATGTGTTTTTGGCCAGCCCGAGACAGCTGGCTAAACACACATGCACTCTGAGGGGTGCTCTGTGCACTCCCCTCAAATGCTTGTCACTCCCAATGCCCTGCCCCTTTTTAAAAAAAACAATTATAAACACAGCTATTATAGTTTTCTTGAAAAGGTTTTGCAGCTGTCGCTGGCGAGGATGACGCTCCTCTGCCCTAATGGAGGCGATAACCCTCATGCCAGTCGTTGATGCAGTTCCAGGCTAATGTGAGGAAACATATGAGAACCACCAAGCAGAGGAGCAGGATCACTAGCGGCACCAAACCAAAAGGAGGGTAGGGATTTCAAGGACCAAAGGATCAGGAGGACAAGCAGGATCATGACTATCAGGATCAAGGGGACCGGGGCCAAAGACCATAAAGACAGGGGACCAAGACAATGAAGACCTGGTGGCCTAGGGACAGTTTGACCATAGCCAGCAGGGCCATGAGGATCAGAACCAAAGAGGCGATGATCATGGGGATCAGCACCAGGAAGACTGCCTTCTGGAGGATTAGGACCAAGAAGACCTGGGGCAGGAACAAGGGCAGGCATAGGATTAGCAAGAACAGCATCAACCCACCATGACAAAAATGTAATCATGGCATAGGTCCAGGAAGATTAAATCCAGGAGGACCAAGGGGATCAGGAGAACCAGGGAGCTAGGACCAAGGAGACCAGGAGGACCTATGGGCAAGGATAACCAAGACTATGAAGACCAAGGCTATGAAGACCAGGTTTGATAGGATGAGGGAACCAGGAAAAACAGGACCAAAAAGGCCAGATTCATGAATCCCCAGTGAAGGACCAGAACCTGGAGGAGAAAAAAGGTCCAGAACCAAGACGACCAGGAAGATCTAGCTGACCAAGAAGACTAAAAGGATCAAGATCTGAATGCCCAGGACTGAAATGACAGAGTCAAGAGGTCCAGTTCAAGACCAGATGGAAGAGGGTCAGAGGCATGAGAAATAGGACTAAGAGAAAGAAGAGGACCAGGAGAAGCATTAGAAGAAGGAGGAAGACCAAGGTGCAAACCAGAATAATCAAGGAGAAGACCTGAACAAGGTGAAGGAGGATCAGGGAGAGAATGACTCACACCAGAAGAACCAGGACTAGAAGAGTAAAAATCAACAGGATGAGGATCATATCAAGGAGGAATATGGTCAAGACCCAAAGAAGAATCAGGACTTTGAGTAGGACCAGGTGGAAAGTCAGTAGCAGGAGATAAGGATCAGACAGAGGAGTGGCAGAAATTTGAGGAAGGGAAGACTGACTAGAGCAGGAGGTGGTGGACCTGCAGGATGATAATGATGATGGTGATGATGGAAAAGAGGAGATCATGAAGGGCTGGTTGCCCTCACACATCCAACCATAATCAAGATATTTAAAATCATCTCTTTTAACTTGACAACATATGACATAACAATGCATGCTAAAAAAAAGATCTACATGCTTTCCAATGCATTCCACCCCCCTCCAAGACTTGGACGCATGGAAGGGGAAGAAGGTTCAGATCCATTTAATGTTAAGAAGTTGGAAATCCACTGCCTTTGCTTTGTAGACAAAAAAAGAAGGCGGTCGAGTTTTACTGTTGGAATGAAATCTGAGATTCAAGGTGGATGATGAGAATGTGGTTATGAGAAAGGGTTGAGGGAAGGGAATATAGTGCGTTCAGTGTATGTTGGGGAGTAAACAATTTTGGCATTGGATGAATTGGGCATGAGTTACTTCAGAGTCATCCAATAATACATATCTGTGAGACAGTGGTGAGAAAGAATATAACGGTGGGAAATATAGAAGATGTGAGTGTTACTGTGAAATAAATGTAAGTAGAATGTGAAGTAAGAAAACATATCACCAATGAAAGAGAGACAAGAGGGAAGTGAGTAAGACATAATGTTGGTGGATGCACAGTTGTATTGCTTTGTACTGGTAATAGAGGTAGAATACCCTCCATTCTAGAGCTGTATCGCTGTTCTCGATGCATTCAAGTGTGAAGAATAGTGTTGTTTGGTCACGAATGTCCATTCACCAACATGCTGGGAGTAGTGGAAGTGACATCAAACAACCTTTGACCTTCAATTTCACACACACAGACACACACACACATACGCACACACACATTCTTACACAACACACATTTACACACACTATATCTCACATAAACACACACTCACATAAACACGGAGTGAGGCACCAACCACGTCCATAAGGACAAGCTGCTACTGTGCTTCTGGCACTAATTTTGCCACCTCTGAGGCCAAGGGTTATGAAGACAGTGCCAGGGGTTGCAAAGGGCAAACCTGGGGTCGCAACTGCGACCCCTGGCAGCCCCTAAATGACAGTAATGAGTGTGGTGGACTATTTCGATAATGCTGGAGGAGGATGAGAATTGATGATGGTTGTTATGACAGATATTGGTGGGGAAGTTAGGCAACTTTTTGACAACAGTGGTGTGGAGGTGTGCTGGCTGAACTTTTTGGTGAGGACAACAGGATGAGGGTGGCTGTGAGAATTCCAACCAGCAGGTGAGACACATTCTGCCACCATTGCACAGCCCCCTGAGTTTGATGGGCTAAAAGGCACAGATCGTAAGCATAATTCAATTGGAAGGTCATTGGGATAGTAAGGTGTACATCAGGGGTTTAAACACAGCCCTTTGCAACAGTTCACTATTACATAGCCTGCCGTGTCCCCTGGAATAAAGCCACCTCAGAGGGTTGTGTGTAAGAATATTGAGTTCAAAAATATAGCCCTACAAAAATATCATAGCAAGAATATTGACTACTACAATATTGTGAGGGTAAGTACTTGTAGGCAGTACAAATCTGTCTACGCTTACCTGCGTATAGGTAGTAGTTAAAGTGTGGTAGTCACATTTTTGGCTACAATATTCTTAAAGGTGAATATTCAAAGCACAGTACTCTGGTAGAGTACTCCATAGAGTAAACAACATCTCTAGATGTCAGAAAAAAAGCCTATTATACCGGTCAGTCAATCCAGGTCCAAGACCAGGGATTGTCTAAACAGCAGACAACTGACATTGGATTCCTGGCATGGCTGTTTCTAGGTGCACAATTAGGTAGGCTTTGAAATATGGAAAACACCTTGTACCTCTGAATGATGGTTAATTATTAATAGTGGAACAAAAATAGAGAAAACTTCTGGCAGACAGATAATACACTGGCTGGGGCACCGCAGACCAGTAATACTGAGTATCCATGACCAAACATGTAAAACATTTGTGATCTTGGTGGTTTACAATATGTGACAATGCATCCTGAAGAGCCATATCTGCTAAAGAGATCTCTGAGCGTACCAAGAGAGTACTGGGTTGAGTTCAGATCAAATTGAAAGGCTACTTTATTTGCAAAGGGAGTAGGATGGAATGTGTGGAACCTCCACACTTGTGAGAAACTGGAATTGCGTTTTCCTACCATTAATTGCTGAAAATTTTCAGCAGAAAATTTGCTGCAAACAATGCATACAGGTTGGGTAGGAAAAGGTAGCTAACGAGAATGAGCTCTAGAGAATTGTTATGATGTGCACTGCAGGCTGAGCACATCATAACTATTGCTGTACACACCTACCCTGAAGTTAGTGCATCATTTCCCATGGCTTAGTAGAGTGCTCTGCATAGACCAATGTTCCCAAACAACATTAATTCATTCATTCATTCATTCACAGCAAAGGTACCTTTCATTGACTTCTGGCTCTACCCTTCACTTCCCGCAGAAAAAAGAGAGGTTCTCTCTCCTAAGGTAATATGTGTCACAAGGTTCAAACGTCCTGAGAGATATTGCTAGGCATTGGTCCCCTGGCCTGTCCCTCCACTCCCTTATTGAAAGACCTCCTCTATGTCCACCAACTGGCACTAAGTGAGGGAAAAGGAGAGGGGCTTACTAGAGACTTATTAGAGAAGAGTAATTTCCAACCTAAGGATCATATTTACATGGCCCTAGTGCCATCGCAGAGTCACTTTTAGCGACGCTTCGGTGGTGCTGTGCACTGGGCCTTATTTTCAAGGCAGTGCTAAGCCACTTTTTGTAGTTTATCGATGCCCTGTAAATATGGGCCCCTCCAACACAGTTTTCTGCGGCAGAGGGGCGTGCAATGGGTGTTTTGCTGTGGAGTTCCACTGCAACACCCATTGCTTTTGACGCCACCCCAGATTGACAAGGAATAATAATTCCGAGGCACCGCCAAAAATTAACACCACCCGAGGGGTGGCGTTAGCATGGCACAACAAGGAGAAATACTTTTATTTCTCCTCGCTTTTGCTTTTTCTATGTGTGTTGCGTTCTGTAGCAGACATAGAGAGAGCAAAAGATCATTAATTATTGTTTGTGTGCAGGAAAGTATCCCTTCCTCCACATAAAGAATCATTCAATAATAATGATTTGCTACTTAGTAGTGCTAAATCCCCATTGTAAATTGTTTATGTGCAGGAAAGACACCTCCCTGCACATTAACAATCATTCCCTTCAATGAAGACACCCTTGCACTATCGTGCAAGGATGCCTGTGTTGGCGCTGGCAGCTAAATTTAGCACCAGATCTAGGGGAAAAACAGAGGTGTGCCGTAAATATGGTGCATCCCTGCAGTTCAGAACTGGTGCAGCGCTGCCAACTCGGGTGCAGCGCCATGCCAGTTCCATGTAAATACGCCCCTAAGCATCTATTACCTATGAGAAAACGTTTTCAAGTTTAACTCTGCATCTGTGTCCATTTTTGTAAGTTACTGAAAAAGGAGGTGGCGACAGACATGGGACTTGACGTAGATGTTGATGGTAATAGTCCCACCGTCGGTTTTCTGGCTTAAAACCCATCTGCCGCCATGATGGTCCACCCGCCTGATTTAGATGTTGGTGGTCCCATATATGAAAACACACCGAGTTCCTCAGGCTCCACTGAGGAACCCCATCCGGCACTACGGGGCCATAGGAAAGAGTGGCTGCTGGCATAACTCCAGCCACACTTACCACCTAACAGATTTGGATGTGCCTCACCGCCAAGCAAAACATGGCAGTCCGACCTCCACTTCTGACTTGGTAGATTTGGGGGAAAAGGAAGGAAAACTCACCTTTTCTCCTGATTCAACTTCCGTTTCCAGCTGGACACAATTGGACTGGCCCTTCCATCCCTGCTGCCAAAGGACCATGGAGAAAACATGAACCCTGTCACTGGACAAGAAGGTAGGCAACCCGCATTGGTTGTATATGCTGGGGGGGGTCACTGCACATGGGCTCGGGCCATTGTATGCAAATATGTATCAGTAATTGTTTTTAATTACTGTAGCATGCATATGTCGGGGACACGGGTGTATCAGACACAGATGGAGACACACTGGTACACAACACACATCACACACATACACAGCTGCGATTATGTTTCCAATATTCATTGCCAAATGAATGTTGGCTCCACAATCACAGTACATTTACACTTGTTGACTGTGCCGATGTGTGTACACTGCAAGGGTACCTGTTGTGTTGTGCTTTGATTTGTGTGTGGGAGTCAGGATGTGCATTTGTGTGTGCAATGTGATTAGCTGGAAGAGGTGGACAGAGCTGTAGTGGGTGATGTGGTTGTGTCAGTATGTGTGCCACTTGCCTATGGTGTGGATGTGCTGTTTATGTTGTGTTGTGTTGCTGCATGCAGAATTCTAGTGAGGCGTGTTGTGCGGCTGTTGATACTGTGATGTGTGTAGTTGTGAGTCTGTGTGCTTGTGTTTGTGTAGATGAGTGTGTTGTTGCATTGGTTGTGTCATGTGCGATGTAGCGGGATGCATATGTGAAGGGTAGAGTGAGTCTGTGCGTGTGTGTGTGTGTGTGTGTGTGAGACTTATCTCTACTCCTCAGCCACTGTCATTGTCTGATGTGCATTGAGCCCAGTGATGTCCTCCCTCCTTCAGCAAACTGCTGGCAGGACACCCCCTGTCTAGCTGTAACATATAAAGACAGGAACCCATCTGGCTGACAGCTAGGAAGAGTACTCTGTGGTGGTGGTCTGCGGCTCAGCCGCAATACGTCTAAATACGGCATTTGGAACACCGCCGACTTGACAGTCTTCTCAGTCCCACCGCTGATGTGGCTTGGCCGAAACACCTCCAAGATCTAAATCAGGCTCTAAATTTGAGGTCCATCATTAGACTGTAATTGTTTTAATGCTTATATCCTTACAGTAACTAATTGTGTGGGTTCCTTGCTAAAGATAGCCCAGACTCCAAAGACCGAGCGCTTCCATCCTGTTAAGTCCGAGGAAGCCACAAGCCCTCATCTCTTCTCTTTTCACATTCAATTCCAAACCCCATTCCTCTGGAGCTTAGCTGCCAACGCCTGTGAAATATTCTGTGTTGAGGATTAGTCTCAGGGGTATTGGAGGGATCATCTGTACTGTTGCAGAAGTCCTGGACTTCAGGTCAGTGTAATCTTGACAGTGCTACTTTAATTTTCTGTCTACTGTGTCTAAAGGTAATGGCTCATCACAAGCCATGGCCAGCAAAAAGTTGATCTTGACTACAGTAGAAAACACTCTTTTAAATGCCTTCAATGGGTCGCACTTGGAGATAAACCACAGAAAGATCAACTTGCCTATATCCACTCAATTGTTCACTAGATACTCACTTTTCTTTGAGGAGTGTAATGGGAAAATATTCAAGGGCAGTATGGACAGAGTACATAAAATGGCACTAAAGTGGTCATAGTTTTAAAGGGGTGAATATTCTCCACAATATATTGAATGACATGTGCCACCTGTGGAAAATGGATTTACTTGAATCTAGCCATAGGGCTATGATACTGTATTCTGTGGTGCACATGATTCTTTTTCAAATTATGTTTGTCTCCTAGTTTACCCTACTCCTTCCCAGGAGCCATGTCCACACACTCATGTTTGGATATACTGAAGCTAGATTTTAAAAAGCTGGTGTGCTTTGCAACATGTGATTTATTTATAGTTTCATTTCAAGAGAGCAAGACAGGCTGTCCTTAGTCCACACAAAGGTTCTTTCCAGCCCAGCATAGAAAGTGGGAACATCATCTCTTCACTAAGAATACCAATCTATGAACAGTTGTAAGGACAACCCCATACCACACAATAACCAGACTGGCAAACTATGCCAAGTCCTGAAATTTACACAAGCATCCACAATTGAGAAATCTATTGAGTTAATAGAACGGACGCTATCAGAGATAGTAAGTTTTTATCACAGGTTCACTAACCCATAGACTTGAGGAATGCATTGTGTAAGAAACTGAATTAATTTTTTTGAGTAGATGACTATCTACTCCAAGGAACAATGACAACCCTGGTAGACCGGCTTACCTTAGGGCAATATGTAAAAGATTTATGCAGAACCAGAACAATAATAAAGTCAAAATGCAAAACAATAAAAGATTCCAAACCAAATTAGAAACATAGAGTAAAATGTAATAAACAAAATGATACCAAAATGTTATAAATACAATAAGATGAACTGAAGATATGAATTTTTAAGGTTTTATGTCAAAAGAACTCTAAAAAGCACACACCTGAGTGATAGTAGACACAGACCACAGACCTAGACGTCATTTGAGGCGGACCAATATGGAGTACTGTTCAGATCCACCAATGAGGTATGGCATGGTGAAAGCTTTTACCTTGTGACTTAGGCCTTTAAAGCCCAATGAATTGCATGTGTACACTTTTAAAGCCCCCTTGGGCCTCGCTAGAAGCTGACAGTGTGTCATTCTGAGGCCAACAGTAGGATTCAGCTCAGGTTCAGCTTCCAATGGTCGGCTGGGTGATTTCAGTAAAAGACCTCCTGCAGTTTGGTGTGGCCCTGTAGCTTACATAGGAGTTCAGCCAATTGAACCTGGAAGTCAACTTCTTTGTCCAGGGTAAAAGAGGGTGCAGGTACACTCCTTCAGTATTCCTCTCTATTCACAGACAGGAGGTCCAGGTCTCTTCTGATCTTATGCAGGTCCAGAAAGTGTTCTAAAGTAAGTGCCTGAAAGTGCTACATTTATGCCTGGCAATGGGTAGTGGGTGGGAGTAACTTCTGAGCACGTCCTAACCAATGAGTAAAAACTTTCCAGAGCTACCCCTACCTCCTTTGGGCATCTTCAATAATGCAAATATTTGGGCCATTCTAAATGAGGGCTCTGAAGGATGGGTGTGTATGTGTGGGCATACAATCCTAGTGCCCTTCTACATCTAACACTAAAATTCACTTTGAGGCAGCCACTGTTACTACCACAAACAATCTCTGAGACAGAAGTCTGGTAGGACAAAAGTAACAAGACAGTTGATCCACAAGAATTGTCTTGGCATCCTGCTCTCTCCCGTTGCAAGTGTATTTCAAGTGTCATATGTAAACAAGATTTGACATTGAGGCAGGATTTGACCCCTACCCTGCATATTCTGTGGAGTTCGGAGGCGTCATCTCTGCCCATTCAAGTCAGCCTATTGTTTGCTCCTGGGAGGCCTTTCACACTTATTTATGCCTATTCTAGGCTGACTGGGAGAAGGTGGAAAGGCAATGGCAGATTGGCATCCATGAACTTCAGGTAGGAAAGAGGGAACTACTAAAGCTACTTTACCTTAATATATTAAAAACCCAACTTCACCCTCAAATTGGAGGTTTAATAACTATTAAAAATGGTTTAATTATTTTTCTAGCTGGTCTCATTCCTGAGATACAGTATTGGTATTTGGATCTGTAGTCTGTAGTCTGGCTTTCTGCATAGGACAGCAGGCCTGCCAAAATATCTTTTGGGTGCTAGTCACTGGAAGGGCATGCTATTGCTGAATTTCTGCATGTCTTAGCTTTAAATACCATGTACCCTGATATGTGAGCTAATACGCCTACATAGAGGAGACAATAATATTTAAAAGGACTGTTTTGACCTGTCAAAAGGGTTTATTTTGGTAGGTCAAATTACAGTTTTACTGTCCAAAGGAAGGGGTTTGACACCCTCAGTTGCCATCCTGGCAAAATGGTATAATATATGGAGCAATCCACCCTGCAGAATTGGGCGACCCCTTAATCTGGAGATTGTTCAGGACCAAACTGTTACATTTAGTAATTAAATCCTAGCATAGTCCCAATATTGATTGAAAGTATGACACATTTAAAGTAGATACAGTTTTATTCTGTGCAGGTGCATTTTAGGATTTACCCCACGCATTCATAGTTAAAGAACAGCCAACATGTGTTTCGCCCCATGTTGGCCTGCAGGCCTGGGACTTTTTCAAGACTGATAGTAAATAGCTAATTTTGAGAAAGACACATACAAGACCCCATAGATGGCCAAATACCAGTTTGTGCATCGAACGAAAGAAGAAGAGAGAACACTCAAACGAGCATAATCCAGTAAAATAAGAATAGCCCAGCAGGTGTAGTCCAGGTGGGAAAAAAGGGGGTAGGAAGAGACCCCTACACAGTTGGATCATTGCATTGGTGATCCATATGAACATATTAAAGCCATCACATTCGCTTAGCAAATAAGTTCAAAGTGCAGACAGCGTGCATTCCAAGGGTGCTGGACAGGGGTTCCATCCACTGCCTATGCTATGTCCAGCACCGACCTGGCTGATTATAGCTATGAACGCCGTCACCCCATTGGGATCATGGATCCTGGCAAAGACTGTAATCTGTTGGCGGGTCCACCTGCCAAACTCGTAATGTGGTGGTTGGACTGCCAAAGCACGTCGTCTGACTGCCACCATGAGGCTGGCAGTCTTGTGACCACTAGCCTCATAATGAAGCCCTATAACTCTGCAACTTTAACAGTATTTGCTAGGACTGATATGTTAGTTCCTGCTACTGCACAAGTATAGTCCACAGACTATGAATATGATTAAGGGCAAAGTGCCTACCATACACAATGCAATCCCACTTGGGATTGCTCACAAGACTAATCAATTGAAAGCAGTCTATTCTTACATGCCACACCAAGATGAGCATATATTATTGACTATGTGAATTCTTTTTGGTTATGGCATGACCCATAGAAGATTGCACTACATGTATGAGTATATACAGTGCTTTGTGTGGCACAGTGTTTTTAGCTGTATTACTGGTGGTATTAAAACAAATATAGTTTGAGATGGAGTCACTCTATAGGTTGATTGACTTTGAACCTGTTTTTTCAATAATTCTTAATAACTTTGGACACCACTGTGTTGGCTGTACACCTGCATTCGGCTACTGTTCATGTACACAATTGTGAGTTTGAACTACCAAAAATTATCTTAGAAGTAAATACCTGTGTAGATCAAGATACCCTAGGTACTTGTGCCTCAAGATCATACTCAAGAACACCAAGAAACAGGTTTAAACTTTCAAGATTTGTTAAAAATCAAAATTAAGCTAGACTTAGGACTAAAGAGAGGCGTATTCTGAGTTGCATAGATGATTAACATCCACTTACCTTTTTCTGAACAATAGATCCAATGTTCAATAGAAAGACAGCAGTTGCATCAGTGTGTGCTCATAAGCAGATAAATCAAGTGAAGGCCGAATGTGCCTTACATGTAGCCTTCAGTGAGAGAAGGTAATTACACCTGTGTATGACCCTAATTCTACAGTCCTGGGATGTAGATTCTCTCCATTTTGTACTGTTCTGTTCTATTTATATATTATATCCAAAGATTGTTAAAAAAATTCTAAACAAACAATTACTAGTAAGGTCCTTCTAGCTTTTCACTTACTTCTATTCCGTGAAACCGTACTTATTGTTTAAAAACAATACATGAGTGTTGTATCAGATGACACATTTAAATGATGTAGACAATGTAGTCTACAAAGCAGCAATAGTTTCAAGGCATGTATTGGTAAGAGCGTACAAAGGTGAACAAAGTAGGCCAAGAACAATGTACTTCCACTGCCATGGGACTCCACCTCACGGCCAACAGAGCTAGGGCCGACAACCACCCCCCCCCACACCAAGTACCTTGTGATCATCATCGATAGCAAACTCAACTTGAGCACCCAAGTCAATGCTTTCACAACCTCATGGTTCCATACCCTGAAGATACTGTTGAAGATTTTCAGATGGCTCTCAATCAACACCCGGAAAGCCATCATGCACGCCTTGGTCACAAGCACAAGCTGGACTACGGGAACATACTCTATGCCGGTATCAACAAAAAACTCGCCAGAAGGCTACAGACTAGTCAGAACTCGGCAGCCAGAATCATGCTCAATCTCCCATGCTGCACTCACATCACACCACACCTGAAGAAGCTTCACTCGCTCCCCATTTATAAATGAGCACAATTCAAACTTCTCACCCACGCTTTCAAGACACAACATAACACCTCAACAATTACATCTGCTTACACAGATCTTCCAGATACCTCTGCTCATCCAGATTTCTACTTGCACAAAGCACAGGGACAAGGACAACCAGATCAGGCAGTTGACCTCTCTCCCACATAATTCTTAAAGTGTGTTACAACCTGCTGATACACACAAGGGCCTCCTCCTCACTTCTTGAACACTACAAGAAGCTGAAGACCTGGCTTTTCATGTTGTCCCACAAAGCCCTATGGGGGTCATTACAGCATTGGCGTAAAAGCCGCTTACCGCCGCGCAGAAAGCCGCCAACACACCGCCGCGGCCGTGGAATTCCGCAACAGCTATTATGACCCACAGCTCGGAATCTGCCAAAATCTAGACACCCACACAAGTCCGCCACACCAAAGGTCGGTGATAAACTGGCGATAACAAAACCTCCACCATCACCCCAACAGGAATACGGCCACACTATCACGACCCACGAATCCACGCAGCGGTCTTTCAACTGCAGTATTCCATTGGCGGTACACACCGCCGCGCTCAAAATACACGCACTCTTACAAAACACTACCACATTGGACAAATCAAAATACACACACCTGATACACATACACACACCACTCCCACACACCCAATACAATATAAAACACACACCCACATCACCCACAAACCCCTACGACAACAATTGCGACAGAAGGCCAGAGAGAGACACCACCAGAAACAACACTAGCATCCACAGGCACTCAACACCATCACTCACACAATACATCTCTAAATATCACTCCACACATCACAACACACACCACCCCACACATCACCCACACCCCCTCATGGCACCGCAAAGACACCCCAGGTTCTCTGAGGAGGAGCTCAGGGTCATGGTGGAGGAAATCATTCGGGTAGAGCCACAGCTATTCGGATCACAGGTGCAGCACACCACCATAGCTAGGAATATGGAGCTATGGCGCAGAATCGTGGACAGGGTCAACGCAGTGGGACAGCACCCAAGAACTAGGGATGACATCAGGAAGAGATGGAATGACCTACGGGGGAAGGTGTGTTCTGTGGTCTCAAGACACCAGATTGTGGTTCAGAGGACTGGCGGCGGCCCCCCACCTCCTCCCCCAGAACTAACAACATGGGAGGAGCAGGTCTTGGCTATACTGCATCCTGAGGGCCTCGCAGGAGTAGCTGGAGGAATGGACTCTGGTAAGTCAAACCTTTAACTACCATATCCCCCACCCTACCTGCATGCTATCACATACCCCCACCCTCGCCCTCACCCCCATCACTCCAACTCCTCACACATGTCCCACTATCACAAACCACACATCCCAAACCCAAGCCCTGCATGCAACACCAAAGCATGGACACCCATCCCCAAAGCATGTCCACTGCACATACCCATACACCCCCCTAAACCATTATCACCGAAGGTCCCACACAAGAATGGAAGCACTGGGGTACAGGGTGACCCACCCATTGCACACCATGGTCAACACATATGCAATAATCATGCCTTTACACCCCTGCAGGACCCCTACCCAATGTCACCGGACAGGAGGGTCCAGACATGTCCACTCCACCCACAGAAGAGGCCCAAAGTGATGACAGCAGCTCTGTCCAACTGGATCAAGATGACCAGCCCGGCCCATCTGGGAACTCGGGACAGTCGGTTCCCCTCACACTGGCACAGGCCACTACAGAGCTTCCCCCCCCCTGGAAACACCAGCACAGCACCCACCCAGCGGGCCCAGCCCTCTGTCCCCAGGACACGTCAAGCAGCAGTGTGTCCACCACTACAGGGAACCCAGGCTAACCCACCACCCCAACAACACCAGGGACCTGGGGGCAGTGGTAGTGGGCACACGGTTTAGGGGACAGAGGACCAGGAACACAGGGGAACTCAGAGGGCTGCTGTGCGACAGGGGGAGGACAGGCCCAGGGAACCAACTCTCCACAAGGTCCTCTCCAACATAATGGGAGCCTACCACCATTCCCAGGAGACAATGGCAACGGTACTGGTCAAGTTTTAGGAGACCCAGCGGCTGCAGGAGGAACAGTATTTGGGGTTCAGGGAGGAACTCAAATCCATCAATTCCACCCTGGGCACCATTGTAGGGGTGCTGAAGGAACTCGTCAACACCAGGAGGGACACTGTGGCACAACAAGGGGCCCCTGACACTAGCCTGGACGATGAACTGCCCACCACCTCCGCCGGTGCTAGTGGACAGGAGGCACCGCCACAGGACCACGACACCAGCACCGCACCCCATGCAGATGGAGAACCACCCCGCAAGCGGTTCCTGAGATCCAGGACAAAGACAGACAACGATGCCAAGACCCCCGCCAAGAAATGAGACTACCCTGATTGTCATCTTTCTGTCCCACTTTGTCACCCTGTCCATCCTTAAACTGCCCTAGCTCCACTTCCTATGCCCCTTTGGACAATGCACCTGTGAAACTAATAGACTGGACTCTGCCATGGACATTCCTCCACCATCACCCCTGACCATTTTACAATCCCCTCCACTATTTAGCACTTAAATAAACACCCTTAAATCACAAAACAATCTGGAGTCAGTCTGTGCTGTTGAAAATGTGTATTTGCAATAACCGTGGAAAAATGCTATATCCAATGTAATGTCAACATACATATGTCACACAGCTCTAGTCCAAGCGGAAACAAAGCAAAGGTCACACAGTGGGACCCACATCTGTGAAATCAAAAGGGAAAGTGACAACTCAGTGTCCAGACACTGGGGGAAAATGACATACAGGTGAGAGGTAGAAGAATTAAATCAGATGTAGCAGGCAGTGTTGTCTTCATACCTGTGTCTCACTGGAAGTATTGCTGGATCACTGTGTTCCTGTTGTCTATGTCCTCTTCTTCTGCTTCCTCGTCTTCACTGTCCACAGGCTCCACAGCTGCCACAACACCTCCATCTGGACCATCCTCCTGAAGAAAAGGCACCAGTCGTCGCAAAGCCAAGTTGTGAAGCATACAGCAGGCCACGATGATCTGGCACACCTTCTTTGGTGAGTAGAATAGGGAACCACCTGTCATATGGAGGCACCGGAACCTGGCCTTCAGGAGGCCGAAGGTCCTCTCGATAATCCTCCTAGTTCGCCCATGGGCCTCATTGTAGCGTTCCTCTGCCCTTGTCCTGGGATTCCTCACTGGGGTCAGTAGGCATGACAGGTTGGGGTAACCAGAGTCACCTGCAAATGGCGAGGGACAAGTATTAGACACACACTAACTCTTAGGGACAACCACAGACCCAGACACCTAGTCACACTGTATTGGGTCCATGTCCTCACATAATAGCCACACACAGTGCCTCTGGAGTTGCCCCATCACATAAGGGATGCTGCTATTCCTCAGAATGTAAGCGTCATGCACTGAGCCAGGACATTTGTCATTTACATGGGAGATGTACTGGTCGGCCAAACACACCATCTGCACATTCATAGAATGGTAACTCTTCCGGTTTCTGTACACCTGTTCACTCCTGCGGGGGGACCAAGGCCACATGTGTCCCATCAATGGCACCTATGATGTTAGGGATATGTCCCAGGGCATAGAAGTCACTTTTCACTGTAGGCAAATCCTCCACCTGAGGGTAAATGATGTAGCTGCGAATGTGTTTCAGCATGGCAGACAACACATTGGAGAGCATAGGCTGGGACATCCCTGATGCTATGGCCACTGTTGTTTGAAAAGACCCACTTGCTAGGAAATGGAGTACTGACAGGACCTGCACTAGAGGGGGGATTCCTGTGGGATGGCGGATAGCTGACATCAGGTCTGGCTCCAACTTGTGGTATGATCAAGTCTGTATGTGACGATTACATGTCGCTCCTCCATTGTCGACAGGTCCATCAGCGGTCTGTACACCAGAGGATGCCGCCATCTCCTCACCTGCCCCAGCAGACGTGCTCTATGGAGGAGAACAGCGAGCAGAGAGTCAACCAACACTGAGGTACGTAAACACAACTTTATAGCAAAATGTTTGAAAATCGATATATCACTGTATTAGTGTTTAAGCAAGGCCTAGATATGTGTGACGCAGTCAAAATGAATGCCATGTGGCCCCCTGAAATGGCGGCTGCCTGACCTGTAATGTGGGACAAGGGTATATGAGGTAACTGTGCTGGCGTTGTACACCGTCGCGGTAGGCGGTCGAAGATCCTGCATTGGTTAACATTGGACCCTATGGGTCCCAGGAGCCAATGACGATGTATGCCGGTGATGACGGTAGGCACCGCCGAGGATGTCACCGCCATTTTCTCTCTGTTCAATCACTTGATACCTGATCTTCGACAGGAGAGGACCTACACTGCAAGTGTTGCTGTGACCTCAGTCTGGAAGAGACAATAGCTCATGTGTCTGGGGAAAGGGCCCCTGCCTTCATCACAGAGGAGTTGGAGAAACTAGTGAATGGTGTCCTCTCCCAGTACACGCTACTCTACGGTCCTCCAGACAAACAGGTAAGTACACTGTGAGCATGCCGAATGTGCAATGCCTGTGTGGAGTGGTGTTGATGAAAGATAGGGGGGGCAGAATGAGGCGTGCATGATATGACGGTGAGTGCATGTGCGTCATGGCAAGGGTAGGGATGCAGGCCAATGACTGTGACGGTGCGGACGGTTATATTTTCTCCTTTTCCCCTGTACTATTCGTGTAGGTCAGCGCCCACCAGAAGATGGATATTTGGCGTGCCATCGCCAAGGAAGTCCAGACCCTGGGGGTCCACCACAGACGGAGCACCCACTGCCGTAAAAGATGGGAGGACATTTGCCGCTGGAGCAAGAAGACGGCGGAGGCCCAGCTGGGGATGGCCTCCCAACATTCCGGATCCTGGCGGTGGCAAATCAGAAGTAGGATGGGTGCTTGAGGGCATCACAGCAGCCACAAGGGGGTGAGTATACTCTCATTCTGCTGATTCAGCGCGCATTGTAGGTGTCTGGGTGGGGGAGGTGGGCTGTGGGTTCCCCTAGGCCAGGGCGGGTTTAGTAGGCAAGGTCCCTTCTTAAGGTAGGCCCTGTGGCACCCCACCCCACCTGTGTTCAGAGCCAACTACACCTAGTCAGGCTCCTGTGACTTCCATGTGTGCAGCAATCGGGCATAGGCCTTGTAACCCATGTCCCTGTGATTAATTAGGGAACTCTAAGTGCACGGCGTAGTGCAGGGGGCTTCTGTGTCTGTAGTGTCCGTCAACGGTAGCGGTATTGGATGCACTCAACATGCCTTTCTTCTGTCTCCCCCCCCCCTTTTTGTGGTCTCCCTGTTCTTGTGTGCATTAGCATCATCAGGCGGAGGAACAGTGCCAGCGTAGCAGGAGGGAGCTGCATCCCACATGGCCCTGGAGGGCGACACAACGGAGTCAGAAGCCACCAGTGGGACGGAGGGCGAGTGGAGCTCCACGGCGGGGACAGGAGCTGAGATCAGCGACACGGAATCCTCCTCTGATAAGAGCTCCCTTGCGGTGGCGGGCCTCTCTGTGCCCACTGCATCTACAGGTACAGCCACCACCACCCCTACCAGCACTGCCCTCCCAGCAGCCCCTCAGCGTGTGCCCCGTCGCCGCTCACCCAGGAGGGTGGGCATCTCCTTCACCCCAGTCACCTCAGGCCCTGCCCCAGTCAGCCCTGCTGCCCTCAGTGAGGAGGCCATTGACCCTCTCAGATCCCTCACTGTTGGGCAGTCTACCATTTTGAATGCCATCCAGGGTGTAGAGAGGCAGTTGCAACAGATCAATGCATACCTGGAGGGCATTCATTCTGGTCAGGCAGCCCAACAGCGAGCTTTTCAGACTCTGGCCTCAGCACTGATGGCAGCCATTGTCCATGTCTCTAGCCTCCCCCCTCCAACTTCCTCCACCCAGACCCAAACCCCTGTACCTCAGCACACCATCAGACCAGCATGCACACACGTCAACACAAGGGAAGCTCAGGCAAACATAAGCACCCCACATCCCACAGGCACTCACGCAAGCATCATACACATGCAGACATACCAACATCCACTGCCTCCTCTGTGTCCCCCTCCTCCTCGTCTCCCTCCTTCCTCCCAGACTCGTCTCCACTCACACCTGCATGCACTACATCTTCAGCCACTACCTCCATCACCAGCACACCCACCACCACACCCCGCTCATGTGCAGTCACACCCCCACTACCATTCACACATCCCCTGTGTCCACTCCCAGTGTGTCTGTGAGCCCACCTCCCATGGTACACAAACGCAGCCACACACCCACCCAACAGCCATCCACCTCATGACAGCCTCCAGCCCATGCACCTTCACCCAAAGTCAGCAATCGTACACCTCCTACAACCACTACCTCTTCCTCCACTCCCAAACCCCATTCATCTACCCATTCCAGTGTGTCACAAAAACTTTTCCTGTCCAACCTTGACCTTTTCCCCTCACCTCCCCCACCCCTTCAGTCTCCTAGGGCCCACCTTTCCAGGTCCCAACCCAGCACCTCAGCCACAACATCTGCGGTAACAGTGGTGCCAGTAGTAACCAGCTTCTGGAGTGTGCCAAACAGCAGGGCAGCCAGTGTGCCAAGGAGCCAGACCACGGACAGTCCCCCACCTCAAAAGCATAAAACAAAAAGTTGGCCAATGCCCACAGGGAGAGAGGCAAAACATCTACCACCAAAGCCTGTCCCATGGGTACAGTTGGAAGTGGGAAGACAGCTGCGCCACCATCCAAGGTGGGGAAGGGGCACAGAAAAACAGGCAAGTCGGCAAAAACCTGCATGGTGGACAGGACCGCCACCAGCACAACTGCCAAGGACACCACCGCCACCAGCACCGCTAAACAGGATACTGCCACCACCAGCACCGCTGCCAAGGACACCGCCACCACCAGCACCGCTGAACTGGACACCGCTGCCACCAGCACCGCTGCCAAGGACACTGCCGCCACCAGCACCGCTGAACAGGACACCGCTGCCACCAGCACTGCTGAACAGGACACCGCCGCCACCAGCACTGCTGAACAGGACACCGCCGCCACCAGCACCGCAGACCAATGAGCGCCAAAGCTTCCGACGCTACTGAGGCCGCCACGAGCAGGATGAATCACTCTTGGCACAAGGCCCTCTCCAGAACCAGTGGAGTATCAAATCCACTACCTCAGTCCTTGGCAGGATGAAACACTCTTGGCACAAAGCCCCATCAAGAACCAGTGGAGATTGACATCCACTACCTCAGTCCTTGGCAGGATGAAGCACTCTGGACACAAAGCCCCCTCCAGAACCAGTGGAGAAAGGCATCCACTACCTCTGTCCTTGGCAGGATGAAGCACTCAGGGCACAAAGCCCCCTCCAGAACCAGTAGAGAAAGGCATCCACTACTTCAGTCCTTGGCAGGATGAAGCACTGTGGGCACAAAGCCCCCTCCAGAACCAGCGGAGTAAGGCATCCACTTGAGAGACTGTGGTTTGGCACTCCCCAAGATAAAGCGGTGGGCAACCCACCCACTGGAAAGACTTGAGAGTCTGTGGCTTTGCACTCCCCAGGATAAAGCAGTGGGCAACCCACCCACTGGAAGGACTTGTGAGACTGTGGCTTTGCACTCCCCAGGATAAAGCAGTGGGCATGGATCCCCCTCATGGATATGGCATTGTGCACTCAGCCTGCTGAGATGCACCCCCTTCCCTTCCCCCTGAGGTGCCTGTTGTATTTCTATCTCATGCCCCAGAAGTGTTCTCTCCGTTTTGATCGGGTATTGAGTGTGGGCCTCGCCCATGCATTTTGGGCCCAGTGGTCCATAGGACTATGATGGTGGAACACCTTGGACTTGTATTCTTGGTGTATATATTTGTTTATAGTGTAAATATTGATATATATATATTTTTTATTACTGTATTTGAATAGATTACAAACGTTCGACTCATTTCCTTTTGTCCTTGCATTCTTCCATGGGGGGTTGGGGGTTGTAAATGTAATGTTGCTGCATGTACTTGTGTGTGTGTTGTAGTGGGTGAGGGTGGGGGTGGTTGTGTTGTGTCGCTCTTATTTCTCTCCCCCCTCCCCTGTGTCGTAGGTGCAGTATTCACTGTGGTATTCGCCGCCATCTTTGTTGTTCCTGGTAGAGGAGCAGGAAGAGAAATGCTGGGAGTATCTGGAGCTCGGGTTCAATGGCGTCCTGGTTCCTTGTGGGGTGTGTAGAGGTGAGCGTTTTCCCTTCCAAGTCCTGTTTCTACTGTGTTTTTGTTTGCGGTGAATCCGCCCTAGAAAATGTGGCAGATTGGCCTGTTGTGATACAGTGGGCGGAACCTTGTCTTCCGCCTATCTGTTGCCGGTGACCGCCGCAGTGTTTGTTGCTACCGACCTGGCGGTCGGAGTGTTAAAGTGGCTGTCTATGTTGGCGGTTTCAGCCACGGTCGTGATTCCATTTTTTTACCACCGGCCTGTTGGCGGTTTTACCGCCGCTTCAACACTGACCGCCAGGGTTGTAATGACCACCATTGGTGGCTAGACTCACATGGGCTCTGCTCCAGAATGCACTCCCAAGTGATAGTGCAATCTATAAACCTGGATAACATGCTATAATAGTGCTGTAAGGAGTGTAATGAATGTTCATCACGTTCCAGACCTCAAGTAGAACAGAACAAATTCCATGTTCTACAATGAGAAGAATGCACATGTAATGATGAAAAAGCACAACCATAAGCAGTATTTAACAATCCTTCCTTCACTAAAAAGATGAACATATGCAAGAGATACATTGATAATATAACACATAGCAATAAGAACATCAATAAAGAATATAGGGGGTCATTACAACATTGGCAGTAAAAGGCGCTTACTGCCGTGGAGAAGACCGCCAATACACCGCCGCGGCCGTGGAATTCCGCCACAGCTATTATGACACACATCCCGGAATCCGCTGAAATTCAGACACCCACAAAATTTCGCCACACCAAAGGTCAGTGATAAACCGGCGATAACAAATCCTCCACCTCCACGCCAACAGAAACACGCCCATGCTATTACGACCCACGAATCCACGCGGTGGTCTTTCAACCGCGGAATTCCATTGGCGGTACACCCCGCGCGCTCAAAATACACACACTTCTACAAAACACCGCCACATTGGACATTTCGAAATACACATACCTGATACACATACACACACCACTCCCACACACCCAATACCATATAAAACACACACCCACATCACCCACTAACCCCTACGACCAAAAAATCACGAACAAAGGCCAGAGAGATAGCACAGAATAGACAACCCCATCACCCAGAGGCACACAACACCATCACCCACACAACATCCACGCACAAAACACCACACACCACTACACTCACCACACTCATCACCACATACACCACCCCACACATCACACACACCACCCCATGTCACGCCAAAGACACCCCCGCTTCTCAGAGGAGGAGCTCAGGTTCATGGTGGAGGAAATAATCCGGGTAGAGCCACAGCTATTTGGCTCACAGGTACAGCACACATTAATGGCCAGGAAGATGGAGTTATGGCGCAGAATAGTGGACAGGGTGAACGCCGTGGGACAGCACCCAAGAAATAGGGAGGACATCAGGAAGAGGTGGAACGACCTACGGGGGAAGGTGCGTTCAATGGTCTTCAGGCACAACATCACGGTGCAGCGGACTGGCGGCGGACCCCCACCTCCTCCCCCACAACTAACAACATGGGAGGAGCAAGTCTTGACAATCTTGCATCCTGAGGGCCTCGGAGGAGTCGGTGGAGGATGGGACACTGGTAAGTCAAATCTTAACTATCATATCCCCCACCCTACCTGCATGCTATCACACACCCCCACCCTCACACCCTCCCCTATCACCCCACATCCTCACTAATTTACTGATAACACAAACCACCCATCCCAACACCAAGCACTGCATGACACAACTAAGCATGGCCACCCCTCACTAATGCATGCCCACTGCACATACACAGAACACCCCCCAACCATCATCACACAAACCCACACACAGGAATGCTTGCACTGGGGTACACAAACACCCAAACATTGCACACCATTACACACACACATGCAATAATCATGCTCTTATGCCCCTGCAGGAACCCGAAGGACCGTCACCACACCAGAGGGTCCAGACAACACCACTCCACCCCCAGAAGAGGACCACAGTGACGAGAGCAGCTCTGCCCTACTGGATCCTGATGACCAGCCTGGACCATCGTGGGCCTCGGGACAGTCGATTCCCCTTTCACAGGCACAGCCCAACACTGACCTTCCACCCTCTGGTAACACCAGCACAGCACCCACCCAGCGGGCCCAAACCTCCGTACCCAGGACAGGTCAATCAGCGGTGTGTCCACCACTACAGGGAACCCAGGGTAACCCACCACCCCAACAACAACAGGGACCTGGGGGCAGTGGTAGTGGGCACACGGTCCAGGGGACGGAGGCATAGGAACACAGGGGAACTGGGAGGGCTGCTGTGCGACAGGGGGCGGACAGGCCAAGGGAACCCACTCTCCACAAGGCCCTATCCTCCATCATGGGAGCATACCACCACTCCCAGGAGACGATGGCGACGGTCCTGGACAAGTTGCAGGAGACCCTGCGCCTGCAGGAGGAACAGTATTTGGGGTTCAGGGAGGAGCTCAGGACCATCAGCTCCGCCTTGGGCACCATCGTAGGGGTGCTGAAGGACATACAGCACACCATGAGGGACACTGTGGCACTCCAAGGGGCCCCTGACACTAGCATGGACGATGAACTGCCCACCACCTCCGCCTGCGCTAGTGGACAGGACGCTCCGCCACAGGACCAACACACCAGCACCCCACCCCCTGCAGACGGAGAACCACCACGCAAGCGGTCCCTGAGATCCAGGAACAGGACAGAGCAAGATGGCAAGACCCCCGCCAGGAAATGAGACCACCCTGATTGTCCTCCCATTGCCCCACTTTGTTACCCTGTCCATACTTAAACTGCACCAGCTCCACTTCCTATGCCCAGATGGGCAATGCACCTGTGAGACTAATAGACTGGACTCTGCCATGGACATTCCTCCGCCATCACCCATCCTCTTTTTACAAACCCCTCACATTTCTGAGCACTTCAATAAACACCCTTGAAACACAAAACAATCTGGAGTCAGTCTGTGATAAGGTAAATATGTATTATCAATGACAGTGTCATAATGGGTTTCCCATTGTAAGGCTAACATACCTATGTCACACATCACAAGTCCTTGAAGGATGCAAGCAGTTGACACGTTGGTAACCACACCTGTGAAACCATAATGGAAGGGTACAACTCAGTTACCAAATAGTGATTGAAATCGACAAACAGGATAGAGGTAGACGTGTGAAAGTTAATGTAATGTTAAACCTGAAAATGTTCTCACCTGTGTCTCACTGGAAATATTGCTGTATGACTGACTCCCTGTTGTCTTCTTCATCAGCTTCATCCTCATCACTGTCCACAGGCTCCACAGACTCCACAGCTGCTACAACACCGTCATCTGGATCATCCTCCTGCAGAAAAGGCACCTGGCGTCGCAAAGCCAAATTATGGAGCATGGAGCAGGCGATGATGATCTCGCACACCTTCTTCGGTGAGTAGAATAGGGATCCACCTGTCATATGGAGGCACCTGAACCTGGCCTTCAGGAGGCCGAAGGTGCGTTCGATCGCCCTCCTAGTCCGCCCATGGGCCTCATTGTACCGTTCCTCTGCCCTGGCCCTGGGATTCCTCACTGGGGTCAATAGCCAGGAAAGGTTGGGTTAACCAGAGTCCCCCAATAGCCATACACAGTGCCTCTGGAGTTGACCCATCATATCAGGGATGCTGCTATTCTGCAGGATGTAGGCGTCATGCACTGAGCCAGGGAACATTGCATTTATCTGCGAAATGTACTGGTCTGCCAAACAAACCATCTGGACATTCATTGAATGATAACTCTTCCTGTTCCTGTACACCTGTTCACTCCTGTGGGGGGGGACCAGAGCTACATGGGTCCCATCAATGGCACCTATGATGTTGGGGATATGTCCAAGGGCATAGAAGTCACCTTTCACTGTAGGCAAATCTGCCACCTCAGGGAAAATGATGTATCTCCTTACGTGTTTCAGCAGGGCAGACAACACTCTGGACAACACGTTGTAAAGCATAGGCTGGGACATCCCTGATGCCATGGCCACTGTTGTCTGAAAAGACCCACTTGCAAGGAAATGGAGCATTGACAGCACCTGCACGTCAGGGGGGATTCCAGTCGGATGGCAGATTGGTGACATCAGGTCTGGCTCCAACTGGGTACATAGTTCCTGGATTGTGGCACGGTCAAACTGGTAGGTGACGATGACATGTCTGTCTTCCATTGTCAACAGGTCCACCAGCGGTCGGTACACCGGAGGATTCCGCCATCTTCTCAATTGTCCCATCTGACGGTGCCTACAAAGGACAACAGCGAAGAATCAGTCATTCTTCCTCCACGTATGTACCCACAGTTACACACAAGACTACACCACTCACAAAACCCTTCCTGTATGTGTGTTGAGTGTTGGCCTAGCTATGTGTGACGCAGAGGTAAATTAAGCCATGTGGGCCCCTGAAATGGCGGCTGCCTGACCTCTAAACTGGGACAATGGGATTGTGGGGTAACTGCGCTGGCGTTGCACACCGTTGCGGTTGGCGGTGGTAGACCGCGGCGCAATGCTGCATTGGTTAACATTGGACCCTATGGGTCCCAGGAGCCAATGAACAGGTGCGCCGGCGGTGATGATGCGCACCGCCGCAGACGTCACCGCCGCGGACGTCACCGCCATTTTCTATCTGTTCAATCACTAGATACCTGACCTTCGACAGGAGAGGACCTACACTGCAAGTGCTGCTGTGACCTCGGTCTGGAAGCGACGATGGCTGCTGCGTCTGGGGAAAGGGCCCCTGCCTTCACTGCACAGGAGTTGGAGAAACTGGTAGACGGGGTCCTCCCCCAGTACACGCTACTCTATGGTCCTCCAGACCAACAGGTTAGTACACAGGGAGCACATTGTATGGGCTAGGCATGTCTGGAGAGGGCTGGTTGGAAGAGGGAAGGGGGCAGAGTTCATAGAACAACAATGCATGGGAATGAATGGGCCACATGGCCAGAGTAGGGAGGGGGCCACTCACAACGACGGTGCAGTTGGAAATGACTGTTCCTCTTTCCTTGTGCATGTCATGTAGGTCAGCGCCCACCAGAAGAGGGACATTTGGCGTGCCATCGCCAAGGAGGTCCGGACCCTGGGGGCCCACCAGAGACGGGGCACCCACTGCCGTAAGAGATGGGAGGACATTCGCCGCTGCAGCAAGAAGACGGCGGAGGCTCAGCTGGGGATGGCCTCCCAACGTGGGAGGTGTGCCCGTCGCACCATGACCCCCCCTGATGTTCCCGATCCTGGCGGTGGCCTACCCGGAGTTGGATGGGCGCTTGAGGGCATCACAGCAGACACAAGGGGGTGAGTACACTCTCATTCTGCAGACTTTGCGTGCAGTGGAGGTGTATGGGTGGGGGAGGTGGGCTGTGGGTGTCCCTAGGCCAGGGCGAGTTCGGTAGGCAAGGACCCTCCGTAATGTAGGCCATGTGGCACTCTACCCCACCTCAGCAGAGTGCCAAGTCGAGGTACAGTTGTCCCTGTGGCATCCATGTGAGCAGATGTCCACCATTGCCATGTAGGCCATATCCCAGAAATTGCATGTGCAGAGGGCAGGAGCACGGCGTAATGCAGGGGGCTGCTGTGTCTGTCTTGTCCGCCAACAGTAGCGGTAATCCATGCACTAAAACTCTCTTTCTTCTGTCTCCCCCCCTTTTTTCTGCTCTCCCTGTCCTTTTGTACATCAGCATCATCAGGCGGAGGTACAGTGGCACCGGAGTACGAGGGAGCTGCATCCCACATGGCCATGGAGGGCCACACCACGGACTCTGAATGCACCAGTGGGACGGAGGGCGAGGGGAGCTTCACGTCGGCCACCGGATCACCAAGCAGCGACACGGACTCGTTCGCCGATGGGGGCTCCCTTGTGGTGGCGGCACCATCAGTGCGCCCCACTTCTACAGGTACAGCCGCCACCACCCCTACCAGCACCGCCCTCCCAGCAGCCCCTCAGCATTCGCCCCGTGCCCGCTCACCCAGGAGGGTGGGCATCACCTTCGCCCCAGGCACCTCAGGCCCTGCCCCTGTCACCTCTGCTGCCCTCAGTGAGGAGGCCATTGACCTCCTCAGGTCACTCACTGTTGGGCAGTCTACCACTGTGAATGCCATCCAGGGTGTAGAACGAGAGTTGCAACACGGTAATGCATTCCTGGAGGGCATTCATTCTGGTCAGGCTGTCCTTCATCGAACCCTGCAATCTCTGGCCTCAACATGGATGGCAGCCATTGTCCCTATGTCTAGCCTCCCCCTCCAACTTCCTCCACCCAGACCCAATCTCCTGTACCCCAGCCCATCCCAAGCACACCTACAGACCAGCATGCACACAAGTCAGCACATACAAGTAGCTCAAGCACACATAGGCACCACACACACCACAGGCACTCACGCAAGCCTCACCCACGTACAGACACAGCAACATCCACTGCCTCCACTGTGTCCCCCTCCTCCTCTTCTCCCTCCTCCCTCCCAGTCTCGTCTACACACACACCTGCATGCACCACATCTACAGGCACCATGAATCGCACAAGGAGACCCAGCACCCCAAGCCGCTCACCTGCACTCACCACCTCCACTTCCATTTACACGTCCCTTGTGTCCTCTCCCAGTGTGTCTGTGACGCCCCCTCCCAAAGTACACAAACGCCGGCAATCACTCACCCAACATCCATCCACCTCACGACAGCCTCCAGTACCTGCACCTGCACCCGAAACAGCTAAAGTGACACCTCCTACAACCACCTCCTCTTCCTCCACTCCCAGAACCCCTCCAACTACCCATCCCAGTGTTTGTCAGAAACTGTCCCTCTGTAAAGTTGACCTTTTTTCCCCCAGCCCCCTCCAATTCATCAGTCCCGTCGTAGCGCCTCAGCCAAAAAGCCTCCAATACCAGTGGTGCGTGTTCAAGGTTTGTGGAGTGCACCTGCCTCCAGGGCAGGCAGTATGACTAGGAGCCAAGGCACTGGAAGCCCACCCCCTGTAAAGGCTCTAAAATTGGAGAGTGGACGACGGGACCGTGTGAAGACTCCTGGTGGGAAAACAACTCACATTGGTTCCAAGGGGATTGGAGAGTCAGCTGTGACTCCACCAAAGGTGGGAAAGGGCCAGAGGAAGTCTGCCCAGCCTGTTGTGAGTGTCACGGCAGAGAAGTGCGCCATCATTTCCGGCGCCCGAGACACAACCGCCAGCACCGTCGTCACTGGTCCAGAGACCACCGCCGGAGTCAGTGCCCAGGAGGGCCCAAGTATCGTCACTGGTCAGGAGACCACCGCCAGAGTCACGGCCCAGGAGGGCCCAAGTATCGTCACTGGTCAGGAGACCACCGCCGGAGTCACAGCCCAGGAGGGCCCAAGTATCGTCACTAGTCAGGAGACCACCGCCGGAGTCACAGCCCAGGAGGGCCCAAGTATCGTCACTGGTCAGGAGACCACCGCCACCGCCGGAGTCAGTACCCTGGAGGGCCCCGGTTGCCACAGCCCCGCTGGGCAATGATGGAACGTCATGCCACACACCAATGCCCAGTGTAGAGAACGTCATGCCACACACCAATGCCCAGTGTAGAGAACGTCATGCCACACACCAATGCCCAGTGTATGGAATGTCATGCCACACACCAATGTCCGTACCAGAACCTCCATGGAAAAGCACCGCTGAACAGGGCAAAGACCGCCATGGCAAAGCACCGCTGAACAGTCCAGCACCGCCATGGCAAAGCACCGCTGAACAGTCCTGAACCGCCATGGCAAAGCACTGCTTAACAGGGCAAAGACCGCCATGGCAAAGCACCGCTGAACAGTCCTGAACCGCCATGGCAAAGCACCGCTGAACAGGGCAAAGACCGCCATGGCAAAGCACCGCTGAACAGAGCGAAGACCGCCATGGCAAAGCACCGCTGAAAAGTCCAGAACCGCCATGGCAAAGCACCACTGAACAGGGCAAAGACCGCCATGTCAAAGCACCGCTGAACAGTCCTGAACCGTCATGGCAAAGCACCGCTGAACAGGTCAAAGACCGCCATGGCAATGCACCGCTGAACAGGGAAAAGACCGCCATGGCAAAGCACTGCTGAACAGTCCTGAACCGCCATGGCAAAGCACCGCTAAACAGTCCAGAACCACCATGGCAAAGCACCGCTGAACAGTCCTGAACCGACATGGCAAAGCACCGCTGAACAGGGCAAAGACCACCATGGCAAAGCACCACTGACCAGTCCTGAACCGCCATGGCAAAGCACCGCTGAACAGGGCAAAGACCGCCATGGCAAAGCACTGCTGAACCGGGCAAGCACCGGGTAGGAATGAATGGACCACCACATCAGGCATCCTTATCCCATGTGCAGCTGGGACAGTGACAGGACAGGAACTTTCACGGGAGACTCATCCAGTCTGGGCACCAGTCCCCCCCAGTACCAGTGGAGACCTGCATCTACTTGAGAGACTGTGGCTTTGCACTCCCCAGGATGGGACAGTGGGCATGCCACCCACTTGTGCGACTTGAGAGACTGTGGCTTTGCTCTCCCAGGATGGCACAGTGGGCAAGCCACCCACTGTAGAGACTTGAGAGACTGTGGCTTTGCACTCCCCAGGATGGCACAGTGGGCAAGCCACCCACTTGTGCGACTTGAGAGACTGTGGCTTTGCACTCCCGAGGATACATCAATGGGCATGGAGCCCCGTTGTGGATCTGGCTTTGCAGTCATCCGGCTGAGGTGCCCCCCCTTCCCTTCCCCCTGAGGTGCCTGTAGTATTTCTATCTGATGCCCCGGCAGTGTTCTCTCCGATTGTGGTCAGGTATCCTTTGTCGGCCTCGCCCATGCATTTTTGGACTGTTGGTGCACGGACATTGTTATGTACATATCTGCACTACTTCTCGTATTGTATATAATTATGACTGATTTTCATATATATCTGTATATTTTTGTATGACATGTATATTGCCACATTACAATGTTTGACCGAATTTCGCTTTGTCTTTTCATTCTTCCGTGGGGATTGTGGGTTGTTACTGTGATTTTTGTGAATGCATTGGTGTATATGTTGTAATATGCGAGGGTGGTGGTGGGGGTGTTTCGTGGGTGTCCCCCTAAGTTTTGCCTCCACCCTCCCCTATGTCGTAAGTGCAGTACTCACCATTGTCTTCGGCGCCTACGTAGCTGTTGGTCGTAGAGGAGCAGAAACACAAGGGCAGGGAGTATTTGGAGTTCTGGGTCCATGGAGTCCTCGTTCCTCGTGGGATGTATTCAGGTGAGTGTTTTCCCATTGCAAAAGCTGTTTCCGCCGTGTTTTTATCCACGGTGAATCCGCCCCGGAAAAGGTGGCGGATTGGTGGGTTGTGATACTATGGGCAGTACATTGTCTCCCGCCTGTCTGTTGGCGGTGACCGCCGCGCTGCTTGTCTGCACTGCCGTGGCGGGCGGTGTGTTAAAGTGGCTGTCTTAGTTGGCGGTTTCCGCCAGGGTCATAATTTCCTTTTTTTATCCGCCACCCTGTTTGCGGTATTACCGCAGCTTTAACACTGTCCGCCAGGGTTGTGATGACCACCATAATCATGTAGTCTAACTTGTACTTTTGCCACTGTTTTTGGAGTATGAGAATCAAAAAGACCCAAAGAAGATTGAGGGTCTTTAACAGCACTTGTACCTTCAAAGGATACATCTTGGCATCCAGAATCTTGAACAGAATATCTTGACTCCTCTGATACACTTTCAGTACCTAAAATATTACTGCTATCAGAAACTGAGACATGTTCTCTTCCAGATGGGATGTCTATCAATGACTATCACTAACTTCACTGTTACTCATAACAATATCCTTCTGATCAGGTTTCAACTTATCTACAGCCACCAACCTTCTTCCCTTCAACAAAACAGCAGTTTGATTTGCTCATGATGCTTGGCAAGGTTCTGTAAACATAGAGGTGCCTTTTGTACTGTAAAGAATTTTTAACACACACCCAATCACAAATTGAGTCATTTTCTGACTCTGAAATACCAGACCCCTCTACATTTACAAAACATTTTTTTTTAACTCAGTAACTCAGGTAGTAGTGCTAACTTATACAAATTTAAATATGATCCTTCTTGAAAATATTAAGTCAAGACTACAAGATATTTCATTTTCAGTCTGAAATTGAAACATGGACTCACAAAATTAATTGCTATTTCCAGCCATGACTTCAAAGGTAAGTCATTAAAATTCACACTTTTATTAGACATTTTTCAATGACTGTCTGACAGTCAACATTGCCTTCACCTGTTCACAAAATCTTCAACATGACTATCTGTAGAGGTCACCAATAAAATGTTTTGAACAAGGTCTTGGTGGCAGTCATATCAGGATGTCCATCATGTGCAATATTATTTAACATTTCCTTTAACCCAACAGGAGGAACAAATGATCCTTGTCTGGTTATCATGTCATTTTCCTCTGTAAACTAAGAAGCAACTTGCTGATAAGCTAGGCTACTGTCTCTAAAACACCAACTGTAGGTGACATTAGGATCATGCACCTTTAAATCTCATTCAATTGTACGTTTTTCTCCCTTTCTTGTATTCACTCCCTCTCTCTCTCTGGAACAGCTCCATCACAATGTTGCAAGGAATCCACTAATGTAACTATGTACTCTTTATCTTCGGTATCAACAACATCAGTGGTATAAGACAATGCCATTTGTGATAGGCAATCCATACACATATTTTTCTCACCTGATATATTCTTAAGCTTAAAAGAGTATCCTTTTACCCTAGAAATAAGATACCAATCTGGCTATCTGGCTAATGCCCTCCCAGTACCATTTCTGCTCATGAGATATATAAGTGTATTGTGGTCAGGTACAGAATCAAATGTATCACACCACAAATAAGTTCTAAAATCTTCTAGAAGACCACACACAATCTAGAGTTTTGCACTCTATGGTACTACAATGCAATTCACCACCTTTAAGAGTGCAAGAAGTTAAACCAACATTATGGTCTTTGATCTTGTGCTGGTGCAACAACACTGCCCCAACACCAGTAGAACTAGCATCTACAGTGACATTACACTAGGCACAAGAAAGCCTTAAGAGATGGTGCAGAGACAATTGGCTCACACATCTTTACAAATGCTTCTTTCTTTTTAGCTTCTCATCAATTCTGTCATATATCTATCAGGTAGAAGTTGCAGGGCCCTCATCAATACAGCATTATCCTCTCATACATTCTTAGTATAAACCAAGATATTGTTTTGAAAAGCCTGTACTCCTTTGGCACCTTTAAACAGAGCATCCAATAACAACAGATGCTAGCTTTTAAGAAAATGCCTCTTTTTGTATGGGCCTTCAATTTGTTTCTAAAGAATGCTGATGTTGTTTTGACTGTGCATCATGGGGCACTGCTACCCAGGCCTCAGTGCATGTGCTCTGACTTCTCAAACATGTTAAAATAGGCTGTACTCCTGATTGGCATATTTAATCTACCTGTACATTCCTAGTATATGGTACACAAGTGTACTTGAGGCCTGTAATGTAAATGCCAGTAGTGGACTGCCACCACTAAAATGACAATGGAAAGCATGTATCCAGGCCTGTCCCTGCAGACTTGGAATGCAGTTGTAAAACTGCCAATTCAACCTAGCCATACAAACCTTTTGCCAGGCCTATACCTTCATTTTTAACAAGTGTACGTTACCCCTAAGATCGGCTCTAAGTGCTTACATGGCAGAGTGCATGATATTTAAAGAGTAGGACAAGTCTATTTTGATTTTTAAATGATTTACATAATTAACTTCAACGGAAGTATACCCTGTTACTGGCAAATGTAGCTTCAACCTGGGTCTGACCTCTCTCCGGTCCTGCTGGCCTGCTAAGCATCACTTCCAGTGGTAGGCGAGCTGTCCCTTGAAATGGTTTTGAGTGACCGTGGAGGAGAGTTTGCTCATTTTCATAGCCACATCACTAGGGTGTGCAGAGAAGCTCTCCACAAGGGAGGAAAAGTTCTACCTGTCAAGCTCAGTGACCTGCTTTTCCTTGCTCCCTGGATCTGCTACTCCAGTGATACAAATCCTGCCACTACCCCTAAGCAGTGCAACCAAATACCTATTCTATTCACTGGTTCATGGAAATGTGTCAGGGGAATGGGGATAATCATCTTGAAGAGTCTGGGGCTTCTCTTTTCTCAGTTGAATTCCTGGTTTTCAGCTAATGCCTCTTTGGTTGTCCCAGATTTCAAAAGGCACTCTACAGAATGAGAAAAGTGATAAAACATATGGATTATCATTTCTATTTCCAATACTTAAACAATCAATCTAATCTATTACTCTTTTAATTTCAAGTGACTTACTTTGCCATGTTTATGGGTAATTATACAGATCTTTGTTTGAAAATAACTGCGGGTAAAATGTTCAATTATCCTTTGGTTCTCATTCATTCATGGAAAGAGCTGGCCTTTGGGTTTTACAGTTCAAGAACTTCGGTTGGAGCTCCACAACCTTTGTTGATTTACTTTTATCCTTGTGTACACTACTTCCAGATATTTGTAAAAAACCTTGGGTCTAGATGAACACAATCCCAAACATTACACTCAACTGCTGCACTAGTGTCCATTTTTGCTACTTCTTTTCCCTCAGACCTTTTTCCAAGTCTCTCTCATCAATCATCACTAATGTTGATTTTTTTGTCTTTTGCAGACTATCAGAAGACAATCTGGAAAGGGAACAGGGAAAACACACAACTCAGCTTCACTGCAGGACGCAGGTAAGTCAAAATCTCTTAAAATGTCTTCATTTGAGCATGAGGCAAGCCCAGCAATTGGCACATGCATCAGGTAGGGTTTATATTTTCTCTGCCATCCAGTGTGGCTGCCCTATGACGTTGACATTAGTAAATCTCATCATCTCTTGCAAGACCCCTCAGACAAATGTAGTTGTATTTTTACATTAGTTTGGGAAGTCTACAGGTCCCGGGCACCACTTGCTGAGAATAGTGCAACCTTAATCAGACACTCCTGTGGCAAAGAATTATATTATCTCTGGGGGCACTTAGATTCTCGAATTTTCATAGTAGTGGTGGAGGATATTATCTTTAGGGGTCATTTAGGGGTCAATATCAACTGATTGGTGGTTAGAGTACTGGGAGCTGGGGAGCAGATTGTGCAAGATGCGACACTGCCATCTTGGTTTTAGGTAGAGAAGGGCATTGATGGATAGTTTACAGTAAATCACACCCAAGGACTGCAAAAGAGAGAAGGATCACCTCTAGGAACTTTTAACCCAGTAATAAGTGAGTGGGCAGGCAGGTCCCCTTCACTTCAACAGGCTGCAATGGCCAAAAATATGGCACCTCTTGTACCCTCCTCAGAATGCTGCTGGACCTGTGGAAGACAAAAGAAGGACTGCACCTGCTGTTGTGATCAGTAAGGAAAGCCCCAAGTGCAGGACCTGTTCTCACTTGTCTCTATGCCTAAAACGTGAACCCCAAGGGTCAGTTGCCTGACCTTTTGTTAAGCTACAAGGACACAAAATCTGCAAGAAGCCCACCGTCCTACAGAGCCCAACTGATTAGTTCCAACTGGATCTACCCTTTTCCCTACTGGTGGCTTCAATAAAAGTGAGTCTTAATCCCCAAGTGCTCTTTCTTGGGTAATGGAACACTTGGCTGGTGTTACAGTGTATTCATCCTGCCCAAACTGCAAAGCCTGGGACTTAGAAACTTTTTGACAACTTTTCCTCTGAAGAAATGTTGAGAGACAGGGACCACCATTCAGCCAAAGCCATCAATGTTAAGTCAGCAGTTTGACCCAACATTCTGGTTTGTCCCACTGAATGTAGAGGGTTTCACCAAGAACGACACCTAGCAGGAACTGATAGTTTTTAAGTCCTTTCTAGGCACAGATGCTGGACTTCACCCACTTGTAGCTTTCCCACCTTCGTTCATGACCGCACTGGGACCACGCACTTCAGTAACCCATTGTTGTCAAACCCCAACTCACATTCAGCATGTAGCTTTCCCCACTGATTACTCATCCACAAACACCTTTTCTTCAAAACAATTTCTAAGTCTGAAGGTAACTCCTTAACCAGAACCAACTTCATCATTTTATTTGACAGGGGCTCCATTGTGTTCTGCCTTAAAGCTTACCTTTGTACCGGTCTATTATGACCAGTTGCCCGCGGTTGATGCTTTGGTATTTTGGCTCTATTTATATTTAAAACTTTTAAAAAAATCATATCTCTATTTCCCCTTATTGGATTTTTGTCATTTTGTTTAATATAATATTCTCTAGTCTTATAAATTGAAGTCGGGTTTTTATTGTTTTGTGTTTTTTGACTGTTGTAAGACTTCTAAATACTTTTCACATTTTCTTAAGTCAAACCTGTATGGGTTGAGCTCAGGTTTAAATTACTGAAACCTTTACTGGACCTACCACGAACAGTACCATTTTTACATGTGTCTGACCACCATCCATCCGAACTAATATTCCACTTTCTCACATAGCAGAAAAGATAGTCTGAGATATCTAAAGGCACCAAAATAATTTTAAATGTAGGTAGGTCTTTGAACGTTTCAGAAAGAGCTGCTTGATGGTAGGTGGATTTTAAGTCTATAATGAAGAGCTACATTGAACTCCCTCCTCCCAATAACAGACAAAACCTCCTGGATGTTGGGCAAAGAATGGTAGTGGGCAAATATGTTTTTGTTCGAAGAGTGGAGGTCAGCATAGACTTATGTCCCCACTTTTCTTTTTGACAATAACCACTGCTGAAACCAACTCAGTGGTATCAGTTGTTCAATTAGGGAATTTTTACACGTTGTCTCACAATTTAATAAGTTCTTCCCTAATACTCAGAGATATATCTGTGACTGATATAGCGTTAGATTTTAGTTTGATAGGATGTTCAAACCCTTTAATACACCCTGCATTTGTTCCAAACACGCCTGAAAACTTCTCCAAAATGTCTGTCACTAATTCAGATTCAGTAGATATGGGTAAATCATCAACTCTAAATACTAGTAATTCACCAACCACAATGATATTTTCTGTACCTAGTTTGAGTGTTATGTCCAACAAACCAAAGGCATGCCATCATACAATATTTCATACCTTAACAGGTATATATATCTTTGTGAAAATGAACATAATTTGATAATAAAATTAAGCCACTTTCAAGATAATCAAGCATGGGTATATCCTGTTCCCCAAAAGCCTTAGAATTAATGTCAGTAGGAAACAAAGTAAATCCTACCCATTTATCATTTAATTTGGTATCTGATATAATAGTGATTTGGGACCCCGAATCCACCATTATTTCCAGGTACAAGTTTCCATTTTTGAATTTTCTTGGATGCACAGTTAAAAAGAAACTGATCTATCAAATAGGTATCTATAATGTCACTAATTGCACATTTGGAAGGTAATATTCTGAGAGATGAAATGTACTCTTCTATGTTGTTCTTAACTGATTGCTTACGTCTAATGAAACTGTGTCTCAGTTCTGACATTTGTCTCCTCACTGAATCATTTCTTTAAAAGTGCTACAGCCCCTGTATATTCGTCCCATGGAACAAGTTGAACAATTGGAGGATCAATTTCAGACGTGTTACTGAAAACTTCTTGGACTGACTCTCTCAAAAGGTTGAATGATAAAGCTTTTTTATGTTCAGGCGAAAGGTTGTTCTCGTTAATCACCACAAGGCAATGCCACTGCTGCCACAACAATAGGTTTGCCTGGATTCTGTAAAAAATATAATTGGGTTGATTGATTCAGGAGTGGTTTGCCGTGTTAAATATATGAAATAAATTGATGGATGGAAGCAAAGATGAACCATAAATAGCTCTTCTATTCTGTCTGGAATACATGTCTGGGTCAGGATGACAGCTGGGCTGTTTGTGAATTCACTCTAGACAGTCACATAAAGGAAGCTGAGGTTTTCCTGATAGATCTAGAGTGCAGGGAGGAGCTGACACTTGCACCTGAATGGGGCTGTGCCTGTTCTTACACAAAGCAGTCTCCGACCCCCTAGAGTGTGTCTGGGGCCAAGGCAGGAAAGGCAGGGTCTTGTGAACTACAAAGATTTTAGGCAGAAATGAGTATAAGTATTGGGCTGCTGATACCACAACTTCAAAACACTTCTGAACTGATGACAATCTGTTTGGGAGAGGAACTGGATACTGTAGAAGGAACAGCCACTATGCCTGTTGCTTTGCTGTACGGGCCTGCTGCTTGCTGCTTCTGCCTTGGGAGTAAAAGGACTGGACTCTGCTTTCCACATCCTGCTTTCCAATATTCTAGAAGGACTCGAATAGAGCTTGCCTCCTGTTAAGAAGTCTCAGACACATCAAAGACTTCATCTGCCAGTGCCTCGGTTCTTCTGTTGAGGGTCCTGACTTGCAAAGTGTTGCCAAATTCAGTCCCTGGACCTTTGGAAGTGGAAGCTGGTGACCTGAAGAAAAATCGACGCACAGAGTCATTGCAGCAGAAAAATCGATACAGTGCCTGTTTTGTGGCAGCAGCGCAGATTCATGTTTGCCGAGGTCTGGATTTTCCACGCATCACTTCGTCGACGCTGCACCGCAGGCAGGATTCCATGCATTGCCTTTGCTGCAAGGAAAAGAATTGACGCATCATCAACCCAGCTGGAAAAAAATGGCGGAAAAATAATTGATGCATGCAGTCACGTATTTAGGTCCAGTGGCTTTAAATGCCCCGAAGACCAGTAAACGGATTCTAAAGAGGATCCTTTCATGTACAGGTAGCCAGTGGAACGTTTTTAGAGCTGTGGACACTGCAGGAGTTTCAGCACAAGTCGGTCCGCCGCATGTTGCACCAAGTGAAGATTATGGAGTATTGATTTTGAGGCTCTTGGGTGAAGACTATTCCAATAGTCGAGTCAGCTAGTGTTGAAAGCGAAAGCAACTGTTTTTCTGGCATCTAATGGGAAGAAGTAAAACAACTTTCTTAAGGATTTGATTAAATTGAAACACGTTCCTGCCACTGCATGAGCTTGAGGGCAGAAAGGGAGGTGTCAAATTTTACTCCTGTTATCAACAGGATAACTTCAGTGAGACAGTTTTGGAAGTTTAGTTCTCTAACAAGAGACCCTTTGCCCAGCGATAAAAATCAGCTGCCTATCATCTGCATATAATACGTTTTTTTTTTATTCATAATTTTGTGTGACAAATGGGTGGAAATTCTAATTCCACTGGTAAAATTGGAGGAATTTAGTAATTCTCCTTTACTAGTGTAACACAGAATTACTAATAAATTCTGTTGGTCAGCCGACGGAATTAATCAGCACTGTAACTGGTTTTTAAGCAGGGCTGGAAGTGGCAGCAGTCCCTACATGTTTAAAAACCACTTCAGATTAAACTTTGATCTGTAATGATTGAAACATAGAGGGACTGCTCCTTCTTCCCGCCCTGTTTCAACTGCTGCAGTGCAATGAATACCCCTCGGTGCCCTTCCATAACCATGTGAGGGCACCAAGGGGTATGCACCGCACATTGCTATGGCCACTCTGCCCCTTTGCAGATTTCCACTGAATCTTGCTGAATTTTAATGTAATTCTGTAGAATGGAATTCTACCGATTCCACCCACCCCTACATTTAATACATTTGATTATTTTTATGTCTGATTCTGTTAGGACTTGCACTCACACACGCACGCTTCTTGCTGCTTCCTCACAAAATAAATCAGCATGTATGAAAAAAGATGAAACATTTCATGAATGTGTTTACAGCACAACACTTCCCTGTAACTTGTGAGGAAAATGATCTTCCGTCTGAAGACCGAATATTACATTACATGTTTGTTTATATTGATAAAAGCAAGTGTTGTCCATTTTTTGAACTGTGTGCTATGAGGTTTAAGGAGACATCAAATTCCTTCATATGAATCATCAGAAGTGTTGATGACTCATCACCAGCACAGCATCCACACCCCTCATGATTGATGACTGATCACCAGCATGTGTCTGATGACTCATCACTAGCACACCAGTTTATAAATAGAACTGCCAAGGTGTTTCCTGTGCTTGGCTTCAAGTCTTCCTTTGCTAACAGGCGTTCCCGGGTCGGCTGGAGTTCCGTGATTCTTTCAGGAGTCGTCTTTTCAGTGCCAGGCTTCATCGGGGCTTCCCTATCTGGAGTGGATTACTTTTGCAGCGGCTGTAGAATTTACGAGCAGTATTCCATCTTCCTCAAATAATCAAAACATTCCAAGAGAAGTCGGTTTGTGAGTAATTCCCCTCTCGTCTCCCTGTTTTTAGCCTTCTTCAGGTTAGTGACCTTTTGGTGCATTATGAAAGACATTCGTCGATGCTGAGAAACCCATGATACAAGACTATTTTCCAAAGACAGCCTGAGAAGTATTTTTAAAAGCAGCATTGAAGTTAAGTGTTGTGAACTCCTGAAAGCATTGATCGATGCCTATGCAAATTTAAACGTTTATTCTGATTGTTTTGGAGCGAGTCTACTGTGTGAAAATGAATAAAAAAATAAAAATTCATAAGTTTGATTTTATAACAATTTTGTTGTGAATTACAAAAGCATGCTTAATAGTTGAGCAATCGAGCACTAATAATTATTGTGACTTTGCTGAAAGACTCAGTGATTGCCCAATCGAATCATAATAATTATTGTTATTTTGCTATAAGACTCTGTGATATTTGTAGTTCTTTTGTTTTTGATTTGGTTTTGGTCTTAAAATTCCTGCACCAAGCCCTGAGGCAACTTTCTTAGAACAACAGTGACGCTCCTTCTTAAACCAATGTTTTGTTTCTCTTCCCTTCCGAAATCCCTATTCCCTATCCCTTTCACGGGAGGCTATTCGGTTGTTCCCTGTTCATTTCAGAAATGAGAGAATAGTGTTTAGGGGTGTGGGTTTTATTCTCTTTGCTCCCGCAGAACCTGGAATTCAGGTGAGTGGAAATGGTCTTGTCAGATTCAAATCCTAAATGCTGAATTAATGACTGCAGTTAAAACAAGTTTAATTTGAGTTTAGAAGTATGTTTATTAACATGATAATTGCCATTAAAACTCTATGTTGGATAAAATTGATGCTGCTGTTGTCTCTGCTTTCATTCCTGCACTCTCCCCTTCGTGTCTGGTCCACTGTGTTCCTTCTTTCCCCACAGCTCTGCAGAATGAAGACAAGTTGATGTAATGTTTCTGTTGTGCTCTGAATGAAGGTTTTGGTGTTTCTAAATGTAACATAAGCCCTAGGTACTTCTGCTGTGCTTCTATGGCTCAATTCAGTATTATTCATTTGGGAGTAGTTTTTGTTTAATGTTGCATAATGTATTCAAAACATTTTTGGGCGTCAGTGACGTGAAAAACCGGATGCTTTCTTAGCAAATGGGCCAGAGCTAATGTTTAATGTTGTTACCATGAGTTTCTCCGATTTGCAAAATAATTGATATTTGGGATCATGCCATGCTAAATCTGTGGTTTAGCTCATTTTCTATGCAAGAATCGTGTAAAAGAATTCCTTGATTATGGTGGAGAGTCAGATTAATTGTTAGAGATTTTCCTTTTGTCTGTTGAGGCTGCTGTCCAACCTTTTCTCGGTTTTGCTTCTCATTTGAGACTTAGAATTATTTTTAATTTTGACTACTGTGGATAACTCTGCATTGCAGCCTTCATGGAAATACATTTGTTCAGTACTGCCTGATTTTGAGATTTCTGTAATAAAACCGTCCCTCCTCTTTCCCGATCGAAATCTGAATTATTGAGTGGACTTAACTACTCATATGTGGTACTCTGCTAAACTGAAATTTGGTAAGATGCTGCTTAACCCAAGAACAACCAGAAATGGAAATTCTGTAGTGAATTGTGAGATAGATATGAGTATTGGGGTGCAGGTCTAATTATTGGAGTATGGGGGTTCCACTTCGACACAGCCTATAGCTGTTATCATTGGTTTGTCACCATAATCAACTCATGGGTACTGTAATGAGCATAAGCTTTTCCACAAGACCATGCTGAGACAAACAGTCATAAAATTGTAAATGTGTTTTAAATTAAAGTTGGCAAACCAAACTACTTTCTCCCCTAACAGGGATGAACAAGGGTTCTCATAGTCCAAATCTTTTTTACCCATGGTTTGTCAAAGGGAGTAACCTCAACAAAACCCTTGCCTTCTAATGTAATTTGTGAGATTTCCATGGAACAAAATATCTGTAGGCTTTAATTCAGAGGAATAATCCACCCTTAAATGCCTACTGACTTTAACAAATGCTTTTAACAATCAATATGCAGGCCTACTGTCTTTATCATAACTTTTCATAATAAGCAATAAGAGCTATAGCCTTTACCATTAGCTTGTCACCACAAGGCAAACATCTTGCATACAGTCCTAAAGGTTCCAATGTATACAAAATTATAGTTGGAAAAGCAAAATACTATCTCTCTTGAAAAAGGATGATTGTAGTACAATACAAGAGTAATCGGTGAAATTCTATGTCATAAAATATCTGCCTACAGGCATTAGGACAGTCCAATGGCAATCCATCTTTAAAAGTATATTGGGCCTCATTATGATTTTGGGGGATGGAAAAGCCCGTCTGCCAAAATACCAACAGGGAGGTTGCCGCCATTGTGGCTGCCTATCCGCAAGGCCCATTATGAGTTTCCCGCTCGGTCAGCAGGCGGAAACCTCAGTTTCCGCCAGCTGACTGAGCGGGAAATGGCCTACAGCATTGTCTCCAGCTTATAATAGAGCCAGCAGCAATGCTGTAGTGCGCAGGGTGCACCAGCACCCTTGCAGTGTTCACAAGGCAGACAGTGAGCATTGCGATGGTGCTTGCCATGGAGGCCCCCTACACCCATTCTCCACCAGCCTTTGGAATCGCTGGCAGAGAACAAAGTCATAATCCCCAGGGCAGTGCTTCTTGCTGTTTAAGACTATTGCAGCTATAATAGGGTGCTCAGACTGCTGCATTGGCGGTGGTCTGACCGCCACCGTGGCTTGTAATGAGGGCCATTGTCTTTAACACAGAATTTTTAAATTAGCAGGCCATGTCTACTGACTAACTGAATGTTTCATAATACACAGATCAAACCTATGAAATCTGGCATGACCTTTCCCAGTGAACCAATGAGGCCTTTACCATTTAATTTACACCTTTTCCTAACTACAGCCTGTTCAAGTGCACATAAACTGGCAACTATCATGTGTTTAGTGACAAAATTACAAATACAAATAGACCAACTGCTTTTGTGATATTGTCTCATAATAAGCATCCCAGACCTATAACTTTGCCATATCATTTCCCTGTGCCCTAATCCAGCCTATAGATCGTTACCATTACCTGCATAGGTCTGCGGTTTTGAAAATGAACTTTTCCACAAGGCAACCAGCAAACCAACAGTCCTAAAATTTAAATTGCATATAAAGTTACAGTAAAGCTGCAATTGATCTCCTGGGTAGTCGCCTAGTTGTTCATTAGGACACTGTGGGAACCTGCAGTTGAGTACAAGGGACTTTACTGACAGACTAGAGGGGTGTTGATAGTGCATGTTGGAATGTTTTACTGGGACGCATGGTTTTGCCTGCCGAGTATTGTGGCCACTGCCTAAAGAAGCTCCCAGGCCCTGCTTGGACTGTCTGCATACCCACCGGAGTTGGATTTTGGAAATCTCCCCAGGACAGTCCCAAGGTGCCAGGGCTGAAGTAGCATCCCCTTCCTGCACTGAATCTGTTAACATTGATCTGACCCCCGGTAAGAGATCCTGCAACTTAGTGTACATGCCAACCATCTTTCCTTGACCATCAGCAACGTTGCACTTTATGTTACGAGTCGGTCGCTAGGGAGCCTAAGAGATGGAGCTCTTTCCTATTCTGGACCCTGCTTTGAGTCCTCAACCGCTTGGGATCAGTTGGGTGGTACTGAGGAGCCACTCATCGCTGAGGGGTTCGGTGCTGGCATCTGTCTGGCAGGGGAGCTTCTTCGCACCACACATCTGCTGTGACTGCTTGGATCTTGCTGAGATTGCACTAGGGCTTGGTGCCGGAGTGCTGTTGCCCCTGCTCTTTTTGCCAACAAGCACTCCTGGAATGTGTTGGGCCTCCTCCTCCGGAAATGGAATGAGTATTGTAGGAATGAGGGGAGCCTGCTGCTGAGAAATTTGAGCTCCCTCATTGAGTTGAGGGGCTCAATGTGTCTTCTGAACCATAAACTGACCTGCAAGCCTGATTGGAGTCATCTGGTTGCAAGTTCTTCGTAGACTGGTGCACCTACAGTGCCCTTGATTGCTTGAGGCGTTGAGCTGGCACCTGCTTGGGATCAGTGGGGTGACACCGAGAAGCAACTCATCATTGGGCGGTTTGGTGCTGACATTGGTCTGGTGGGGGACTTTCTTCTTTGCTCTACATATCTGCTGTAACTGCTTTGGCTTGGCTGAGGTTGGACCTGGGCTGGGTGCCTGATTCCTGTGGCCCCTGCTCTTTTTGCCAACAGGCATGGCCTCGTGAACTTTCCTGGGCTGTGATGGGCCAACTCCCCTGGAACTGGCCTGATTCTTATTGGAATGATGGGAGTCTGCTGCTGAGGAATTTGAACTCCCTCCTTGTGTTCAGGGCTTCCATGTGCCTTCTGAACCACAAACTGACCCAGGGGGACATCTGGTTGCAATTTCTCCACAGGTTGGTGCACCCATATTGACCTTGAATGCTTGATGACCCAAAACTGGCATGATGTGTACCTGATGTCCCTTTGGGCACCTTGGTGGTGCGGCACCACTGGCCCTCCTACTCCATCTGTGTCAAGGCTTAGTGGAGTGGAACACATCCACACTGAGCTTCCCTCTCTGCTGTGTCTGTCTACGGCTCTGTCTATATGTTGCATTGTAAATTACACAGCAGGTGATACATGAAGCACTGTGCATCCTTTGGCAATGAATTTGATCCAGTTACAAGACCACCGTCCATACTGATGTGTCTCAATAACTGCTGCTGTACCTCCTTTAACGCTTGAGTGGCCTAACTGTTTCTTACAGCCATGAGAGGGCTGCTTATGTCCCAGGGGATGTGGACTGACTCTCCCTGATAATCAGTACCTCATCATATTGAGGCAGGTCTAGTCCAATTCATATCCTATCCCTCCCCCGCCAATTTGATGACCTTTGTAAGTCGGAAGACTGATCCTTTATTGATACCTGGTCTGAACCATTTGATTCTAGAAGGGCAAATCACAAGACTCTTCTAGACTGGCTGAAGACAAAGGCCATCTGTACTCTCATTTAACTAAGACTGTCAATACGGATGTATTTGCTTCAGTGTCCACATCTGATGGTTCCAAGGGCACAACAGAAATAAACCCACAATAAATTTGATCTTGTATTAGTTGAAATTGTAGACTCTCATTCAGCCCTTGAAGCAAAATTTGATGCACTATCAGCTGATTTTGTAAGCTTAAGGGGGACCAACAGAAACTATCGGTATAAGGTCAAGGCAAACACTTGAGCTATAGATGAGTTACGCCCTAACACTCTGGAGTTGCTCCCTCACTGAACGACTACATATAGTGGAGGACAAATTAAAGGATGCAGAGAGGTGCTCCAACTGCAATAATATCTGAGGTATTGACTTACCTGAGGGCCGGAGGGAGATTCTACTGCTAACTTCCTTGAGAAATGGATAAAGAAGGACATAGCCCCTGACTCCTTCTCTGTACTTTGTAGTGGAGCAGGCCCACAGAGTTCCGGTACAGCACCCCCCATCGAGGGACCCACTGAAGCCAATGATACCCAGAATTCTTTACTACAGAAACCATTACTCCATCCTCATGGTGGCCCATAAGATGGAGACCATCAAACTGGGTAATGCCAGAGTAATGTTTTTTTCCAGATTTACATTAGTGTTACAATGACAGCTCCCGTCCTTTGTGCAAGTTATTTAAAAATAAATAAATAAATAAATAAATACACTTGATATCCTGAGTCTCAAATATGCTTTATTATTTCCGGCAAAACTCCAGGTCTCAAATGGCCTACACACTCACTTCTTCACTCAGCCAGAATCAGCCTAGTATTGGACAGAGGTCTCTGACAAGGGAACTAGAGGAAGTTCACCATCGCCCCTTCCCCTCACCACCACCATTTCTTCACTGCATGTATATCAGGTTTCTGCTACTGTTCAAAAAAATTATGGCAAGGATCTCGATGCTAGGGCCACACATCTGCCCAGATATGGAAGGTACCGCAGGACGTGGTGTCACAGTGGCATCCCTATATGAATCATTTGCCACTCCAAATAAAATCTCGACGGAGCAAATACATTTGATGATGATCTGCCTGATGAAGACCCTGCCCTAGACAATACGCCTGCCCCCTTGTTCATGACACAAACAGTGGAGGACTTGCCTTGATGTCGGATTATCCTTTTGTCTATCTTTTTTTATTTCTTTTTCCTTACATTTTACAGACTGCTAGTACCTAACAGTTGCTACTGTGTTGTGTTTTACAAATATACACATTATTGTTGAAATTATTGTATAATATGAAGGACTCCCACCAGCTATGTTCCATGTTAGACTCATGAAGCCAGATTCGCTCTGGTGGGTTCAGCCAATAGTCTTGAAATTCTCCTTGGCCGGCTAAGGATACCCAGTATAGCACTCCTCTGACTTCTTGTTCTAATTGGGCTTAATTAATTTGGGCTTGTTGAATTTAACAGCGATATGAAGCATATGACTAATCTGTGAAGGTGCATATCCTTGAACCTGGCAGATCAGGTCTGTTGGCCCTGTTTCATTTGGTAAGTATGCCAGAACACACTCCTTACTAATATTTAGCTACAACGGCAGGGTGTGGCCCTTCTGTGCGGCACGCCATGGCTCATCCGTTCATTTGTTATAGTATGAGTGGGGAACAAGCATCTGTTTTCTTTTCATGTTTTTTTAATGGATAAATTGGGACTTTTATCCTTTATGTGTTATTTTGTTGTTCTATCATCATATTTTCAGCATTCCATTGGTCAGAAGTTCCTTATGCAAGATACTTATTAAGCCTGTATCCTTTTCACACAGGGGACTTCTCGGTGCACTCCTTTTTGATGTATTCACTTTATCTCATTCGCTTCCTCATATAGATCAGTTACTGAAATTTTAGAGGGTTGAATTCTCCATAGAAACGCTCTAAAATACACTCTGCTTTACCCTTTTGGAAGTGTCAAATTGTTCCTACAGGAAACTCACCTGCTCACCTGCAAAATATCTAATCTCCAAGCCACATTGCAGGGACAAGTTTATGGTACAGGTTATTCTGCATAGGCTAGTGGTGTAAAATATGGATTAAGGTTGGGGTTCCCTTTATGATGGAGTCTGTGTGTACTGATGCCAAAGTGTGGTATATACCAGTAAGGGATCACCTTGATGGCAGCCCATTGACGCTAGGGGTTCTTTATGCTCCCAATGTTGAATAAACTAACTTTTAGCACCAAATGTTGACTCCATTATCAGATTGACTTCTTAGTCCATGGATTATGGGGGAGATTTTAATTGTGTATTGGACACCCAACTGTATAGGTTGGCCTCCTGCCCCTCCCCCCCCACTTTCCTAATCCCAAGTGATGCATAGTGCCAGAAACTTCCTACAATGGATGGAACGCTTAAATATATTGGATACATGATAAATACACTTCTCAACTCATTGTGAATACTCTTCTATTCCTCCAATAATAAGTTGCACTCTCAGTTGGATAGATTTGTTGAACACAAGATGTACACACTTGCACTTTTACCATCTTACACCACCCAAAATCATTTTCTCATCTTAACCCTTTAAGAATGGTTTTAGCTGTGGGCAGATTACTCATCACTATCTCAACATGGCATCTTCAGGAGTCCAACTAGCAGCACGCAGCGTTTTGACAGATAATTCACGAACACATACTTACCTTTTTCCAGGAAAAGAAAGAGACGGCTTGTTCCCTGTTATTAATGTGGAAAAGACTTACGGTGGACACAAAATGAGCCCTCATTAAAATTATTGTAGGGATTACAGAGATGCTCAAGAGGGACTTTTTTTTCTGAATTAAATCTTCTGTTTGTTATAAGGAGCAATCACTTCCAACTAACCCTGACAAAATCACAGACTTTTGCACTCAACGTTCCACTTATTTTGATAGACTGGAAATTCTCTGATGTCATGATTTATACTTCTTACTGGAATAGAGTGCAACATGAGGAGGATATGAATTTCTGGCACTATCCCTCTCATAACATTTTCTGCAGGTGCCGCTGCTACAGTCTGTAATATACAAAGCCTTTTATGCATATTATAAAGAGCGGTATTGTGCGACTTCCGATATAGCCATTGACACCCTCATTGCTCTGATTCTGTTACCCCACTTTACTGAGGAGTCCAGAAAGGCCCTGGATTTACCAATTCAATAGCAAGAGATTAAAAGGGCACTGCAGGGTTTCCCCACAAGAAGACCCCTGGCTCACACCATTTAGATATATTTTCTATATATACTTAAACATGCAGAAATTGAACGAATTTAGAACTGATATTATAAGTGAATTGCAAACCCATCTCATTCTTATTCAACTGTTCAAAATATTGAGCAAACTCATTCTCCATTCCATTCCAAATGATGAATTGATCATCTATGTATCTCAGCCCCATTATTGATTTTTCTGCAAATTCTTCGTTATCTTCACGCCGTGCCACATGCTTTTCCCTTAAAGAAACAGATACTAGAACACATAAGAGCCATACAAAATAAAGATCCAAACTATGCCATGGCAAAACATCTGAATACACATGAGGGCAAAAACTGGACAAACATGAAGTTCTTTGGTATCGCGACTGTTGAGAAAAATAAGAAAGGAGGTGATCGGGAGCTGAGGTTGGAATCATGGTTAATAATACTGCTTAAAACAAAGATCCCGAGGGGTCTTAATGGGGATGAAGAACTTCATTACCATTTATGAGGAGTGTACACTGTGATAAAACATGCTGTTCTTTAAGAAACAAAAAAAACTTGAGGGAGGCTCTGGAGGGAGTGAACATTAGAGTTTGCCAACAACAGGGTGAGAAAGTACTATATGTATATGTAAATATTAATATGTATAATGAGTATTTGACCCTGGAATTATGCAAACTGTATATATTAGATGAGGAAGTATAAGGAATATGAGCTTTCCCCTAATATTGTTTTCCTTTAGAATAACACAATTTCCTCCTGATGTACAGGATTTAGGAGTTTGTCTGGAAACATCTCTCATACCCATTTGGTATTATATGATGTTTTACTTAATTCATATCTTTTTCTTTTGGTAACTACTATTATTATTTTTTAGTATTCTTTATCAGTATTGAATTTAATGGGTGATGAAAAATGATGTTTCTGGGATGTTGATATGTTCTGTGTTTTATCTTATTTTGTTGAGACCACATGTTCCATAATGCACTTGTTTGGTAGAGGGTAAAAAGATTATAAAAGACACTAATGGGAAGGTTTTTTATAAACTCTGAGCAAGACTGAGAAGTCGAAACACGTAGGTGGTGTCGTTTGTAGTACACTTTTGGATAAAGTAATAAACTCACCTGGAGTGCAACGAGCCAATTACCTTGCAATTGTTTGTTTTTGGAGATTGTAGAAGAATGGTCCTTTCCTCATGTGTGCACCTGTGAATCTGCGCGCTACAATGTGGACTGTTTGATGGATCATATATATATATATATATGTGTATATATATATATATATGTATATCAATATATATATATATGTTATATATATATATATACATATATTGAAATTTTGCATTCTCTCTGTTTCAGTAATCATTATGATTCTACTGCTACAATTATTTCAATAACTACACGTGTTGTTGCATTTGAAATGAAACCTCACGTTATTCTTTCTGTGCATGAAACTTGGGAAGTGCCTTAATAATAAATTCATTACTCAGACTAAGGGCCATATTTACACTTTTTAGTGCCACATTTTATTCATTTTTTGACGTAAAATTGGTGCAAACTTCCAAAATACAATTGTATTTTGGAAGTTTGTGCAGTTTTTGCATCAAAAAGCGGCGCAAATACAGCGCTAAAAAAGTATAAATATGGGCCTAAGAGTGCTGCATCCTTTGCATTCCTTTAATTTTGTCTCCTATCAGTCTGAAGTAGAGCAGAACAGTGTGATGCCCCTCAGTTGTTTCCAAAGACGTCCTGCATCATGCTCAACCTCAAGAAGACTTTTGATTCTTTTCACTGGGAATCCATGCATTGGGTCCGGCGTCAATTTGGAATAGGTCCCTTTTGGTGTAAATGGCTTTAGATCCTCTATGCTAATCTGAAGGCTTGTTAAAACCAGAACAATTTTAACCAACTGCTGTGGCTGTTGTCAGAGGCACTCCTCAGGATTGTCCCCTGTACCTGCTACTTTTTTGCTATGGCGATGGAGCCCTTTACTGCTCAATTGAAGACTCTCTTGAGCTCGGCAGGGATACCTTTATATGGGGTGAATCACATGGTATTGTTATAAGCCAATGATCTGTTGTGTGTCAAAGATGTTGAGGCGGATTTGTCCTCTTGCATGACTGCTGAACCAATTTGCTGATGTCTCTAGCCTCTGTATGAATTAGACCAAATCATGTATTTTCCCTTCATGTAATCAGATCCCAGGTTGAAACATGAATCACTATCATTTTGATACCTGAGGATCAATTGTCTTTCACTCACCTGAATACCTACAAGATGGCCATTTGAGCAAGCAGTAGGAGCTCTTTGCCGAAAAAATTATCTTTTGCTCCACTAGCAATTATGGGTCGAAATGCCCTGATTAAAATGGTGGTACTGCCCCGATTATTAGGTTAATTTACTAATCTGACAATACTTATACCCCTTCGTTTTTAGAGACCTCAATAAGTTCCTTGGTAGTTTAAATTGGGGGGTGGGATACCATAGAGTTGGTCTGTCTTCCCTAAATGTACCCCTAGAGAAAGGGGGAGTCAAAGTCTTCCACATTTTGAACTATATTATCTAGATGCACAGCTACAATGGGGCCGATCTACTGCTGAAACAGGGTTTGATCTATCTCCACCAGACATCCTTAGTTGCCCCAACCCACATTACTTTGGATAGCAGTATCATATTTTAATTGGATATGAGCAATCACCAACTACGTTGTACCCTAGGCACCAGCAGTTCCTTTGCAAAGACTTCCCAAACAGTGTGGATGGCTCTGCCCTGGTTGCGTTCGCTCCTCGAGTGACCTAAGTCTGTCTGCAGTAGAAGATTTGTTTGTCAATCAGGAATTGTTAGAATTAGTAGAGGGTGGTAAACTCTGCTCTGTCGGTGAAGTACACAGAGTTTTTGCCACTCCACACTTTGCTTGGAGGAAGGAGTTCAGCAAAAACTTTGTTAACTGCTGCACAGTGGAGTTACTTTACCGGCACAAATGAACCTTTATTACTCTCAGGCCACTATATGGAAGAAGATGTTGAAAACAAAACAAAGCTCTCTTCAGAGCAGCCACACAACGGAAATGCATCCTTACCCCTCAAGCCCCCAGCTCACTGGAAGTCAAACATCAAAAGTGTTTTCAACCAACAGTCCTTGTGGACCTCTCTGCAGGAGTCATAGGTCACGTGGTGGCCAAGAAGTGAATCACTGGGGAGTACTTGCCAAGGTGCTGCTGGCCCCTCCAACACTGTATTTTTTCTCCATGTCGCAAAATACCAGTATGTGACACCCTTACGACAGAGCCTCCCCATCCTGCACTACAGTATATTTGCAACATTTACACTTTAAAATGTATCTGGCAACAGTGTATGTGTGACCCTCTGTTTGCCTCCATATCGCTGCATGTGATTTGACAGTTACATGAACATACCCAAGCACGGGGGAATGAAGAACCAATGAGCACTTCGAAATATTGTGTAGTTAAGCACACCAGGATTGGATGAAATGTTGCCAGTTTCCAATCCTAGGTTACCTCACACATTACCAGTTACTCCCATTTCCAGAATAACACAGTCACACATGACATTGGCTATTATGCGAACTGGAAGAACTAACATTACTGACATTGAACATTGTGCTGATTATATGTGCAGTAGTGTAAGTGGTGGCCATGTGGTTTATTGTGGAGAAAAAAATACCTTTTCAGTAGACGGAATGGTTCAGTGGAGCCAATATGAAGCTGGTCAACAAGGACATTGAGAAAGACAATGCCAGGTAAGGGATCTTGTCCGTAGAACCTTAAAAGCTGCAAATGCCAAAAGTGTTGTCAGTCTCCTTAAAAACACTGGAGTGCAGTTTGGCACTGTAAATGGTGTTAGTCAATTATTACACTTCTAGCATTGGTTGAGAGGCTTTCTAACAATTTCCTAATGCATAGGGAGATTGTTTGCCCAGAATCAGAATGTTAAGCAGACAATTTCGGGGTGGGCAGAACTTTGTGGAATCGCGTTTTAATGTAACTCTGGAATTCTGTGGAGGAAAACTTCACCGGTTACACCCAGCACTAGATAAAAAAAAAACTCCTTAAAATCTTGTAGGAGATGGACTTGGCCAGGCCATTTCATGATGCCAAATTTTTTAAAATTGTGAAATATCTGCTTAAGATGTCACAAAATGACCAGTTTAAGTATATTCAATTTAATTTCTTGAATAGCGCTTACCTAAAACCTAGACGTATTTACGGAATATATCTAGGGCTGGGCTTAAATTGCCCCAATGCCAACTGTCAGATGTCGACATTCTGCACATGTGCTGGTCTTGCTGATTCCTCTTCTCCTACTGTGTTACTTTAGTAGATATTTTAACTCTATCATCTAGTCGCAATTTGCCAAACTCCTTGGAGGTGATTTTAGTGGGTTTGTTTACTTGTCCTAAATTGGAGAAGGCCTGCATAAAATTTATTGATGTTACTTTCCTTCTGGCTAAATGGTTAGCATCACCATCCACTGAAGAGCCCAGTTCCCCCTTCCATGCGTACATAGATCTCGGTCCTACTTCATTGGTTACAATCTGAAGGTGCACTTCAGCACAGAGAAGAATGTGCTCGATTGAGGGGGCACCAAAAATGATGATCTTCTTCCATGATTTCACTCCCTACGATTCCCACACTTTTGTGTTTCACTTCATCTAAAGGCATTATCAGTGTGTAAATATTTTGGTTAGATTCTCATAATGTTATGTGCTCATGTTGGAGCCTCCTGACCTTATACCATTGAAATATCAGTCAAAGGTTTGCCGTGGATATACATATGTTTCCACAAGGCAGCTGATTGAGCTGAGGGGGGATTAGGAGAGTTGTTTTGTTTGTTTTAAAAAAATTGTGTTCAATGTCACAAATGTCTAAAGTTTATATCTGCTTGGATTATTGTACAATTATTCATATTTATCTGTATTGTCTATTATATCTGACTACACCAATACAAATATTTTCTATATTTATATTTTGTAACAGAAATGGATGAGGAAGATTTCTGAGAATTTATAGAAAATGTGTCCATATTTTAGATGAAGTCTCTGCATGTTCATTAGAACACTGTGGAGATTTGCAGCAGAACACAGTAGAAACAACTAGCTGGCTGCTGTTGGAAGTTCACGTTTTACTCACAATATCACGCTTTATTCTCATATGGCGGGGAAAGATGATATTAAATTATAGAAACTTCATTTTTATTCTGTCTTCTGGAGCACCTTCTAAAACCTCTATTAGAAAATCATGAGAGAAACCCTTTTCTCTCATACGTGGTACATTAAATTCCAGCATAGGATCAGAATATTTCACAGTGTAAAATCACCTTAGATCGCATCACAATCCCTGAAATTAGTATATCATCACTGCCTGCACTTTTTGCATTAAAAGGCTGATTTGTGGATCGAGGCTATGTGTGACTCTTTAAAGATAAGAGCCCCAAACACAAATTACAGTAAACCCAGAGGAAACCAACAATTGAAAATCCACACAGGACATGATGTAAGATACACACCATAAAAGTTGATTAAAATTTAGATACAAGTCAGAACCATCGGTTAGTCAATTAAAATCAAAATGTTCAAAAGGAAAACATGGAAACTCTCATTGGAAGCGGACTCTAAACTCTAATTTATTCATTAGCCAGCCCCGTAGATGATATAGCACTAAACAAAAGAGAGTCAAGGAGCATTTGTCATAAGGACTGATCCTTAAGGCAGAAGAGAAAGAGCATGTTGCTACTGTACGTTCAGATGGATAAACAGACCAACAAGAGGTCCACTCTCTAAGAGTCTGGAAGGAAATCCTGGCTCATCCCAAAATTTGTTAGCCTTTATAGAATTTTAGAGAAACTAGTAAGCCTTTATACAATTTTAGAGAAACTGTGGTGTGAAAGTAACATTCAATCATCCAATAAGTAAATAGATAACACATCGTATGGGAGTGTTAGCATTTGCTGTAAATCTAATGAATCTGCTTTCATAATATGCCTTACACAGACAACAATACCACGTGCTGAATATAAATGACACATCTTTCGACAGACTAGAGTGGCCTTCAGTCTGATGATGTAAACTATGTCCTGTCCAGAAAAATCAGGAACACAAAACATTAGATTTTATAAGTGCTATGAAGCAAACAAGACCATAAAACTAGCTGTATTTAATTCTATTAAATAAACCACGAAGGCCACAATTGAAACTCCACAGTGTCCAGGCAGAGAGTGGGAAGATTAGTTGCTGTCAGGCTTTACAAACCATACACATTAAAATATGTCACTGAAAACATGAGTAGGCCTAAAGCCTCACTCGTGTCAAGCTAAGCCTTTTCAATATTAAACATATGTAAAAATATGCATTTGTGATTCTCCAGTCACAGTTGAAATGCAAAGTTAAGTGTGGAATCTGTACCTATACCACTAATAAATGATTTATAGTCTGACTAAAATCTGTTATCACCCTTCAAATGTGCTCCTTTTCATAAACAGGCTTTCACTACATGTGTCTTAATGAGGACCATGTCCATTTTCCCTGTAATTGCTGCTAAAATATGTTCATGTTGTGGCCAACCAATCAAGGAGGGATTCCTTTTGGGATCCACCCATGTGCCCAATGGGGTCAAAATGTCCCTACCCTGCCTCCATATGTATATATTTTCAGATGCATTTTCAGGACCCAGAGACGATGTTTGAATCCTGTAATGGCTGCCAAAACATAGTGTTCTAGTTGTGGCCAGCCAATTAGGATTGACTTGTCCCCTTTATATTGGCCAATCAGAACGTATCTGGACACCAACAGTTTAGATATACTACTTTAACCCCTTTATGGCCACCCAAAGCACCTCTTCAAAAACACATTTCTTGAAAATGGCTAAATGGATTTACACCAAATCACAAAAAGTACGCTTTCTGAGCAAAGTTTAAACTTTTGACACATTAAGTGTAATTCCAATCTGCCTTTTTTCCAGGATGGAGCTAAGGTGGATGAATTTTTTTTTACTGGAAAGTTCCATGAAGATTCATCAAACACCACCAAAGTTCTACCCAAAACATGAAACACTCTTCCTTTGGGCGCTCTGATCTACCTATAACTACACTTAGATGAAAGATTACACAGCTGTGTAATTTAAATATAGAATTATTATGACAATAGTCTGCTTCCATTTTTCTACATGGACAGGAAGTTCTCTATTTGGTATCATTGTGAATTATTGTTGAGGCAGATTTGCTAATTTTGGTTGTTCAAATCACAGAAATAGTTCTTGGAGTGGTTTATGTCTTGCTTTACTTAGTGAGTCACCCTAAGTGCGAAAGGTAGGCATATCCATAGGTTTTATCAATCTGCAACTCAGGTTTGAGGCCGAAGAAGACATGGTTAAATAATGTCCCTGGTTTCCTCTGTTGCCTTACAGATAGAACGGGGCCTAAAGATTCAAGCTTGATGGTCCAACTTCGGGAATGAGCTAAAACCGGGTTGCTTATTGTTGGCCTTTCTCTGTGATGATACAGTGAACAAAAAACACAGTGGACTACAGAGTGCACCAGAAAGAGTAGCATAGACTGAGAGAGTATCAAGTATATATTTATTCTTTTGTGTTTTTCCCCAGTGTAGTGCTTCTCAATCGCTTAAGGTTTGTAAACTGAAGTGACGAGCCACTTTCTGTGTACCATGAAGGAACAACAATGGTGAGGAAGTAGCAGTGCTCCAGTCATCTGTGCCTGTGACGTAAAATCTTTTGTGTCCTGTCCACAGCACTCTACAATCTACACAGGAGTGATGCTTTGTGAGGGCTGTATCTTCACAAACTCTCACCACTGACTATGATCATGCATCTACCAAGCTATGTTCATTTCAGACTGGTCCAGTGATGCATTGCCTTTCTTTCTGTTTGTACCTCTCACTCCAACCAGTTTTTCATGTTTGTGTAGATGTGTGTCACTGTGCAGCAAGGGATAATACATAATTGCAAACAGCCTGCGGTGTGTTGTATTCGGGCTTCGTGGTCTTCCTGCTCTGGTTGACCAATCAAAGTTAGCCTTTTTGGACTTCTGCGGTGAATGACATTGATCACAGTCATTTTGTTAAGCACGTCCTAGCATGATGTACTTTAGAAATATGTCCTAGAGCAAGGTGGTAGGGTGAGAGCCACAGGGGGAGTTTCACGAGTTGTTTGTGACTTTGAAGAATCAAACAGGAAGGAAATGGTTCTTATACGTTTATTTCGTCGTTGTCCATTGTTGATGATTTTTCTTGTAGAATGGTTTTCACCAAGTGATGAAATCAGTGTTGAAGCAGATATGTTAATTAGAGATTATTAATGAATGTTTATGCGTTTTGATTAACAAGAAAATGATAGAAAAATGAAACGTAGAAAGATTAATGTGCATTTTTGAAAATGTGCCCACGAAGAGTGGCTGCCATCATTCACACGTTATACTAAAACGACAAAAAATTTGTGAAATATTGAAAACATATATTAATAATGTAGTAATATGTCATATTATGATGTATAATGTATGTTTTGCATTATATTGTTGAGCTAACTTAGCCGAAGTTGTGGCCTCGTTTTGCCAGGCCTCATGCAGAAGCTGAATTACTAGTGCACTGTAGAGAAGCTGATGCATCGAACTGTTCCTGAACTTCTCATGTTAATAAAGTCTGCTTGGCTAGAATTTTCAGCAATGTACCAAAGGACAGGAGATGAGTGAATCAAATTGCAACATATGTTGTGTCGAGCAGACAAGATGTACTTTCCCAGGACTCGAACAATAGAGACACTGACTGAAGAAGATGCAACATTTTCTATACCTGATGAGCCGGATGATGAGGACATCGTACAGTGGACCAATCAACACCTTGGGAACGGTGTAATCTTAGAATTTATAGATTCGTAAAATAAGTATTATTGGTTAGGTTAATGACTGGAGATTGACTGACCAGTCAATAAGGAAGGATGATGGACTGGGTAACCTTAATAAAAAATCATGACAAAGGGCAAAATCTTCAGATGTGAGGGGAGAACTGATGTAGATATTAGATGTCGGAAGACGCGATTCGAGATTCTGTCATTGGGCTCATGCTCTTGCAGATCGATTGATGACCTGAAGACGAAGACTGACTTTGTTGCTGATCCATTCTGTAGATAGGTAGCTATGACAATGTGACTGTTAACTTTTGTGCCTTTCTTTCTAGGTACCAACCACGCTGTTTAAATAGTTTTTGTTTAGCTAGATGGTTTCTAAATTCGTGTTCTAAATTGTTTTTGCATGGAGTCCCACATGCTAATGCTAATCTGGGTTAGGTAAGGTTCCTTTGGGTGACACTGACAGTGACAAATGATTGATGAACTGTTTGCTGAACTCTGCTATTAATGCTGTCATATTAATATTTGTTGGCTTATGCTGAAGCATTCGAGCATATGCTTTCTCAAGTTCTGATTAGACTATGTTAAAGGGGGTTATTAGTAAACTAATTCTGAGCTGATTGAATAAAGTTTGAATTAACCATATGGATTAGAATTGTAACTAATAGGGAAATAAAATTGCTAAAACGTATATTGAGTTGTGGTTATTCATGAAATGTTGATATAATTGATTAATGGTTAATAATTCTCTTAGTGGTTATTGATTGAGTATATTGAATATTGATAACATTGGTCACTACATGGCTAGGATATTCCGTGCGATCCAAAAGGTTCATTGGCCTATACGCATCCCCTTGTAAGTTTACTAACTAAGGACCAGGCGTGCTAGCAGTTTTTGGTAGCAGCTTGATGGTTAGTATCCTTGGAGAATTAGTTATGTGGCGACTGATGGTTATGGTAGTAGTTTGAGTTAGAGTTAGTTGTTCATTATTATTGTGATTTGGATTTTATTTTCGTAATGGCAATTGTAGCAAAGATGATGTCTCCTTAATCCCAGAAATGACTTTCCCATATCCTGGATCCTGCTAGTAAAGTTGGGTATGTTCTTGGCGTTTTAGTGATAAGTGTGAAAGTGGTAGGTTGCGCTTGCAAAGGCTTATGCAAATCGCAGGTGAATTTTGATGCATGAGAGGTAAAGTAGGGAGTTTGCGTAGTTAAGGTTAGTATGAGTGTGCGTACTCTGCAGTATGAGAGTAGGGAAGTTGTCGAACTTCGTATGTGTGTGGTGCTTTGTGCTCACATATTGTCCATGTGGCTGTTGGTGATGTACGGACCCTGCGTGGTCTAAGAGTCCGGAGTATATTGACAAGTGTAGGAGACACTTGGTCATATGTTGTAATCTGTCTGGTTTAGTAGGTTGATCGGGCGAAGGTCAACAAGTCGGTGTGTAAGTTAAGTGAGCAAGGGAAATTTTCGACTGAGATTTGGCGTGTCCTATGTGCACCAGGACAGACCCATAGATCAGTTGAGAGTGCAATTTGCAGGTTGAATTTTGCTTGCGAATGTGGGAGACTGAGAAAGAGGAATAGCTGCATGAGCAAAAGGGCCATCAGTGAAAATCTGTAAGGTCTGTGAACCGATTGTGTACCTTCCTTTAGTAAACCAGCTGATTTGTTTTCCGTTATTGGTTTTTGGTTAGTGCTTGCAATACTTTTGCATTAGTTTCTTGCGAGTTGAAGGTTAGGAGGACAAGCCGCAAGGCTTTGTCAGCTGCAGTGTGTGAGTGTGACGTCAGAGTGAGCCATGCTGGGATAGGTTGGTTACTAAGAAGAATGGCGAGTGGATTGGCAGCCGTCCGTGAGGGACAATTGGTTGAGAAGGCGGGAGAAGGGAATCTTAGGAGTAAAAGTAATTTCCATATTAAATCAAATAAATACAAAAGAGAAAGATATAATACACAAATAATAGTGGCTATGCTGATAGTGCACACTTCTTTAAGTATGCATGTAAAGGCACTGTTCATATAATATGATTAGTCCTGCCAAGGGTGCCAGACGGTCCTGCACCCAACCACTTCAGGTGCACTTGTGTTGGTTGAAACAACCAGCCTCAATCAAGAAAGAAATATGTTCCAGGACACATCAAGAAAGTCTAAAAAGTCCAATCCTTAATGTGCTTGATCAATCAACGCACAACAAGGGTATGTAGTACGTCATGATGATTATATTCATCCACTGTCATATGATTCCAATCAAAGCAATAGCCAGTCCAATGACAATACAGCCAACACGTGTTTTATCAATAAGACTTCCTCAAGGCTGTAAAATGAATATATATAAATAAAATTATCTAATAGTACAGTAGTGCAATTTCGAAGGGATCAAAAAACGTATGCTCCTCCAAAAATAAACCCCAATCTGGTGCTATAGGAATTAGTATCCAATAGGAAAACAGTGAAGGAGCAGCACACAACAGGGTCCCACACTAAATATATCATATGAGTGAAATAGACTGTGTGATGCAGAAAGAGGAAATATATATCACCAGCATGCATCAAGGTACAGTTTCAACCATGTGACTGTATCACCACATCTAAAGTGAACCCATACACATAGTAGCTCATATAGATTAAAAAGAAAAGATGAATCATATTTTGTGCCATGTAGTACAATTCCAAAACCAGGTGTTTACGTTAACAGTGCAAAGAAATGGACTTGTGCAGACAAAAACAAATAGCAACATACCCACAGTATAAAAACTGAACCAATTGTAAGAATTCTGGCAGATATCCTGTATCATTGACATACTGAGAGTCCTGTGTGAGAAGTACACATGGAGCGTGTAATATGCTCTTGTGCCATACAGAGCTACGACCTTGATAAGTCTAAAGAAAAGGAAACGGAAAGAAAAAAATTCCAAAACAATATGAAAATGTACAAGTAAGAAACAGAGAAGGTGACCAAAAAACAAAAAAAGGGATATCGAAGGTTATGTATAACCAAATTACTTCCCATGTCATAAAAAATCCAAAAGGTATATTTCCCCAGGAAAAGCAAGTAACAGAATAGTATCGATAGGCATCTGATCGCCTGAATTTTTAAAGTATTGTAACCAAATAATAATTGCCCCTTACAGACATAATGAACTAATTTGTCCGCAGTGTGTGGAGATGATGAAAAAAAGCACAATAAAGGAACTGCATACGAACACGAAACCAGTTGATTATGCGTGTCTCTGGTTCCAATAAAGGTATCCCCCCCATAGGGTGTCGATGGAATATGTAAACAAGGTATCATGCACATCAAACTCTCTGAGATGAGTGTGACAACAAATACACGCTCACCGTCGTTGGCAGGAGATATAATAACATCTGTCTTCTATAATATAGATGTTTACGGTTTTAGCAGGATACATGTACAAAATGTCACGTCCCCAAACTTCCCGTACTACAAGCTTGTCAAGGAAAAAGACTCACCTTGGTTGTAAGGGTCCTTCACATGTTTGTGGATGCGGGCATATCCATAGCTCCCGCGGAGGCCGCCATTTAAAGCAGAAACGTGGACGACAAAGTAGCCATAGAAAATAAAAAACGCGGAGTCTACCAAAGGTGCGGTCACCATTTTGGAAGAGTGAATGGTTTCAACCATGAAAACCAAACAAACAAGGACAGTGGGTGTTTCTAAATAGAATGAAGGGTAATATATCTTCCCCTTATAAAACCACACCGTGCATCATGCATTGGGGAGCTCCCCTTGTGTGCTGCACTAGTGCATCCCCTCAAGCATAACCTGATAGAGAAAACAAGAGATTCACAGTTGTGTAGAAAGGAATGTACATATACAATCATTTAAGCCACTTTCCGTTATTATACATTATGCGAGCACCAACCAAAGAGAAGTTATTAGGTACCTGGAAGAACATGTGCAGAGTATATACTTATAGCAAATCTTGTTGAGGAGAAAACGTATGCAAATTAATACAGGAAAACATGTAGATCTTTATCCATATTTAGCCCCTCCTCTACTGCTCTTAAGTTAATAATCCATTTACTCTCCGAATGTTTTAACATCAGTGTCTTATCCCCACGCCTCAGACATTTGCCTAGTGCATCTATGCCACGCGTGGTAATACCCAGCTCCTCTCTTGGTTCATTGGCAGAATTGTAATGTTGCACAAAGGGGTAATCAGTGTTGTTATGCCTGATGGCCCTAATGTGTTCCTGGATCCTCTCTTTGAATGGCCCGAATGTGCTACCAACATATATACGGTTGCATACACAAATTAAGCAATACACTATAAATCTAGTGTAACAATTCATGAATTTCGAGATCCTGTATGTTATGTTAGTGTGATATTGGAAAGTGGGATTTTTATCCTCAACATAGCAGCAAATATTGCATCCCACATTTATGGAAACCTTTAGGTAGGTTCGGGAGTCACATTTTGTTTGATGGAGAAGGTGGCAAAAAGCTGTGGCATAGTCGATTACGGAGTGTGCGTCCCCTACTATGCACAAAACTCCATCTACTTTTGATTCCTTTGATTAAGGTGTTGTCTGCTAAAAGTAGGGGCCAGTTTTTCCGGCACATCTTCTGAATTTCAGGGCTAAGGGTACTGAAAGGGACGACAAGAGACAACTTAGTCTGTTCCTTGCATTTGATAATGTTTGTAATTTTGTTTTTATTGTGCGTGGTAAGTAAGGTTTGCCTGTTCGTCAAGTTAATTCTCCTATTTGTATCTTTAAGGAGTTTCTCAGGATACCCACATGCCAAAAAACTTTGTTCCATCTCACATAATTCTTGTGCAAATATCTCATCCTGACAGCAGTTCCGTCTAATCCTGATAGCTTCGCCATAGGATGTAGCACTGATCTGTGATCGAGGATGGGCACTTGTGGCATGTAAGATAGAGTTACAAGCAGTAGGTTTCCTATAAATCTTAGAGCATATTTGGTTACCCTCCTTTGCACGGTTAACGTGAACACCTGGTTTGGGTTTGGAATTGTACTATATGGCACAAGATATGATTCAGCTTTTCTTTTTTAATCTATATGAGCTACTATGTTTATGGGTTCACTTTAGATGTGGTGATACAGTCACATGGGTGAAACTGTACCTTGATGCATGCTGGCAATATATATTTTTTCTTTCTGCATCACACTGTCTATTTCACTCACATGATATATTTAGTGTGGGACCCTGATGTGTGCTGCTCCTTTGCCATTTTTCTATTGGATATTAATTCCTATAACACCAGACTGGGGTTTAATTTTGGAGGAGCATAAGTTTTTTGATCCCTTTGAAATTGCACTACTGTACTAATATATATTTCTTTCTCTATATATTCGTTTTACAGCCTTGAGGAAGTCATATTTATGAAACACGTGTCGGCTGTATTGTCATTGGACTGGCTGTTGCTTTGATTGGAATCATATGACAGTGGATGAATAAAATCCTCATGACGTACTACATATCCCTGTTGTGTATTAATTGATCGAGCACATTAAGGATTGGACTTTTTGGACTTTCTTGGTGTGCCCTGGTACAAAAGAGAAAGATTATGTTTTTCAAAGTGCTTAGGAGTGCCATGAAGGGCTATAGTTACATTAAGGCAACAGTGGGGGAGCTGCCCCCACCGGAAAATTCTCCAGCATTTATTGTGATGAAGGAGCGAGGTGTCGCACCATGTGTTTGGTTAAAGAGTGGTGCAAATTGACAGAGAAAGAGGGAGCTTTTGCATTTCCAGAGCATGGAATGTTTAATTTGAGAATTTTGGATCAGTTGTGAATGACATTATATGAGACAAAGCCACTTCCAAGACCAACACAGTTTGAGGCTTTAGCGGTTTGGGAGCTCATAGCAAGACAACAGCAAGAAATTAAATTCCAGAGGAAAATAAGGAAGGTAGAGAAATCTCTAGCAGAGACAAGATGGGATTGGGAACAGGTGAAGTGGAGAACTGAGACATTGCAAGGTGTTAAGTTGTTTCCTGCTATCACAGACAGGAAAATGAGTCAGAAGAGAAGGGGGAAACTAGCAAGAGTGACAAGAGTTCGTCAGGGGGGTAAGAAGAAGAAAAAGACCTATGTAGAAGAGGAAGATTCAGATGTTGAGGACCTTATTACTCAGGTGTTGAGGGGCCGACCTCCACTATATGCAATACATGAAGGGGGTCCAAGTACTAGTACTGCTCCAACTGCTCCAGGCCAAGTGTCAGGGACAGTGGGACTAGTACAGATAGATAATGGACAGGTGCAAGGGGTACTGCAGAGTACTCCTAATGCAGTGACTACTTTGGTGGTCCAAGCGCAGATGCACCCACCACAGATACAGATAATTTATCCAGAGGTACCAATTCTTGAGACATCTTGAAACTTAGGAATTCCTAAGGAGCAAGTGGTTCTGAGGCCAATGCTAGTTCAGACTGAGCTGACTCCAATGTTGTTGCCTTAAGCACAGCCACAGGGTTTGCCGAAATTCACACCAATGACAGGGACACAGTCAGATGTGACACCAGTGATGAATCAGAGTATGGGAGTAGCCCTTTCACAAAATGCAGGTGTCAGAGCAGCACCAGATGCAATATCATTGCAAATTACTGTTGATCCAGCAGTACCATTGTTTGCGCAGAATAAGACGATTACAGGAGAACAAGGTGAAATGTCACAAAGCCTTGTGAGGAGAGGGGTGAGAGATCATGTGCAGGTAATATCATCTATGGGTCAGTCCTTTGATGGATCTAGACCATTAATGGATCTTAGTCCACTTGTTGAGCTTCCAGATGCAGTAAATGGCCCAAGCGTAAGTCAGACCTTGAAGCTTTTGACACCACAAACTCCAGGTGCAGTGGTGCAACAGGTGCCATTGCCGAACGCAAGTAATATTGCATTACAGGGATTAACAGCACAGCAGTTAAATGAGTGGTTAGACAGTTTGAATACTCCTCAAAACACATCCAAGGGTGAAGAGCAAATTGATTGCGTAAGGCTGGCTACAGAAGTGACTGAACTGGTTGAGGAATCAATGGGAGTGAATAGGCTAGAATCCTATACCGAAGAAGCACTGAGATACTTGTGTCCAAGAATTACAAAAGAAGTGGGCAAGATACATCAGAAATTGGCAAATCTGGCAGATAAACATGACATAGAAATTAAGAAAACAAAGCACTTGAAATGGAGTTACAGGTTAGATTTCGAGGCAAAAGATTTTGAGCACATGAGGTATGTAGGGATGAAAGTGCACCTCTGAGAATTATTGCAGAGTGCTCCGATTTGGGTTGCATTAAAGAAGTGCAAAGGCAGATGGGCAAAGAAGAAGGATAAATGGAACGAGATTCACAAGAAGGGTCTGAGAGTGCTCAGAAAGAAAAGGATCCAGTAAAAATGTTACCAATGAGGGAAATTTCAGGAGGGCAATTTGTTCATGTACCCTCGCACAAGAGTGATATTCTGTCATTCACAAATGAATATCTAAAACTGAGGGAGAAACTAGTTGAGTGGTACCAGCAGACAGATAGATTTGTGAAGCTTTTGAAATGTCTGTGGGAAGACCTGAATACTCTATTGGCGAAAGTGGTTCCAGCTGATTTGTGGGTTGCGTGCAAGAGAGCAGTGGATTGGCCACCGAGTGAACTGGAAAGAGATAGAGTTACAGGTGCACCATCACCTGAAGTGATGAAACATTATTATAAGGTGATTGAGTTCCTGAAGGTGAGGATTTCACCTAAAAATATTGATTGGCAGAGAATTGACAGGGCAATGCAGGAAGTAAACGAGTCAATACATACCTACTATGAGAGATTGCTGAAAGTGTTCAAGGAGTACAGTGGTAAAGAAGCGATTGAGACAAAAGATATGTTGCACTTTGTGTTCAGGTTCATGGAAAGATTGAGACCTGAAATAGGTCAGATGATTAAGAGTCATTTGATTTGTTAGCAAGGAAAGCAGATTGATGAGGTATTGCAGTATGCAAAATACTGTAGTGATGAGATTGAGATGAAGCAGAAAAAATTGAAAGAGAAAGCAATGGTGATGCAAATTAAGGGAGTTCATAATGGAGTGCAGGGAGCTTTAGTGCAACAGATGCTGCAACAGCAGGGAACTGTCATTTTCCAACCTCAGGTGAAAGGTAGGGGTCGTGGAGCCAATATGAATCGTGGTCCGGATTTTAGTACTGTAGTGGTTCAGAATGATGTGCAAGGGATGAAAAATATGTTACCGTGTCATCTTTGTGGAAACGTGGGTCACTGGAAGCGGGAGTGTCCGTTGATGGTGCAGGATGGTGTTGTTCAGCAAAGTGGTGATGTCAATACATTTCAAACTGTGAAGGTCCCTAGAATGAGAGGACTCAATCCGAATGTTCAGAATCAAGTGCAGAATTTTCAACCCATGCAGCAGGTGCAAATGCTTTGTGCACAAGTGACACAGTTGCAACCAATGCAGCAACAGGTTCCTATGGTACCTAGACAGCAAATGCAGATACCTCAAGCCCCAATGGAACAGCAACAGATGATCCTTACTCAGCAGGTCACAGGTCAGAGACAAGACAGAAGGAGTGACAGAGTGCACCAATTCCCATTACATAGTGAGAATGAAATAAATGATTGAATGGATGAGTATTAGTTTGGATGAAGAGCCATGCATGCTTGCAGCGTCCCTAGAATTAGATCAGCGAGGACCCTTTGTAAAAGGAAAGGTGATGGGTCACAGAGTTTCATTCTTAGTAGACACAGGAGCTACACGCTCTACAGTGAGAAGTGCAGAAGTTCCAAACTTACCTCTATCCGGCAGAACAGTTCAGATTGTGGGAGTAGCACAAAGACAGTTGATAAGTCCGATCACAGATTCAGTACAGGTTGAGATTAGTAACTTTCTTGGACTGCAAAAGTTTGTGGTCTGTGACTCGAGTCCAGTATCCCTCCTGGGAAGAGACTTATTGTGCAAAACCAGATGTTCGATTAATTGTTCAACTGCTGGAATAGCGGTTCTGACAAATAGTTGTGATGAAGAAGAACAAACTCCTGAAACGTAGAATGAAAGCATTAATGAAGAATACCCATTGATTGAGTTTTTCCTGATGTTTACTGTGAAGGAATTGCATGCAGATTTCCAGGGAACAGTACAGGAGAATGTGTGCGACCTGACAGGTAAATAAGTAGGTTTGATCAAGTGAGTGGAGCCGATTAAGGTCACTTTGAAGCTGAATGTAGTGTTCCCACAGCTTCCACAGTATAACATGGCACAGGATGTGTTGATGAAAGTGGCACAGATAATTGGAGCCTTTCTAAAACAAGGGGTTTTGAAAGAAGTGTTGAGGGCTTAAAGAAGCCATGTGGGAAAATGCGCATTGTGCAGGACTTGCAAAAAGTGAATGACATGGTGGTCAAGTGTTGTCCTGTAGTGCCAAACCCAGCAGTAATATTGTTTCAGATTCCATGCGATGCTGAGTGGTTCACAGTGGTTGATTTGTCACAAGCTTTCTTTTCTGTGCCTCTTCAAGAGGATCGTCAGTTTCTTTTTAGTTTCGAATTCCTAGACAGAGTCTACAGCTGGTGCAGGCTACCTCAAGGGTACATGGAGTCACCGTCTCTATTCAATCAGATTTTGAAAAAGAACTTGGAGTTATTGGAACTACCATACCAATCGACTCTAGTGCAGTACATTGATGCCTTGCTGATTGCATCCAAGACCAGGGACGAGTGTAAATATGACTCGATTGTGCTGTGGAATCATTTGGGAAAATTCAGACATAGAGTGTAATTTTCGAAATTGCAGTATTGTCAGAAATCACCGAAATACCTGGGACACCAAATTGAGAAAGGGTGAAGGAGAATTTCCAGAGAAAGGATTACAATGATATTGCAGAGAAGTCCTCCAACTTCACAGAGAGATGTCAGAATGTTTCTGGGAATGGTAGCCTATTGTCATCAGTGGGTTCTGAATCTTGCTGAGATTGCTAAACCATTACAGAAGCTGACACATAAGGAGGATACAGATCCCGTTACAGTAGAGCAGGACCAGATGAAAGCATTTACTGAGTTGAAAGAGAGTTTGTGCAGAGCTCCAGCGTTGGGAATGCCTGATTACACAAAGCCATTCATATTGTTTTGTCATGAACATGATGCTTGTTCTTTGTCTGTCTTGACACAAGTCCATGGTAGTGCTTATCGCCCTGTAGCCTATTTTTCAGCTACCTTGGACCCAGTCGCAGCAGCCTTACCAGGTTGCTTGTTCGCAGTTGCCGCAGTTGGTCAAAGCCTTTCTTAATGTGAGGGAGTAGTGATGGGATACCCTCTAACGGTAATGGTTCCTCACTCTGTTGAGATCTTATTGACAAGGAGGAAAACACAGTATTTGACGGGTGCCATATTGACAATGTATGAGACAATGCATTCTAGGTGTTCCAAATGTAACATTGAAAACATGTATAGTGTTGAACCAAGCAACATTACTTCCGAGTGATACTGTTGAGATTGAAAAAGAGGAAAACATTGAGTATGATTGTTTCGAGGTAACTGAGCTGTGTACAAAACCAAGACCAAATATCAGAGATACACGATTGAAAGAAAATGACCACATTTTCTTTGTTGATGGCTCATGTCTTAGAGATGGCAAAGGAAAATTGAGAGCAGGATTTGCTGTGTGACAATTACAGGGACTTTAGAAGCTTCTTGGCTTCGAGGTGTGTATTCTGCACATTCGCAGAATGGGTAGCTCTTACTAGAGCATGCCATGTATTTCCGAGACTGAGCGTCACAATCTATAGTGACAGCCAATATGGATTTGGAATTGTTCATGATTTTGGTCAATTGTGGTCGCAAAGAGGTTTTTCTGACCTCTACTGGTTCACCAGTAAGGAATAGCGACAGAATAAAGAAATTACTGTACGCGATACAGTTACCTGAAGAAATTGCCATGGTCAAATGCAGTGCACATCAAAAGACACAAGACTACATCTTACTGGGAAATGACTATGCAGATCAAGTCACAAGGTTTTGCGCATTGAACTGTATATCGTTAAAAGACAAGTGGGAACTGATGTCAGAAGAAGATAACCCATGTACAAGTTTTGCATTTAAAGTGATTGATACTTTGGAAGAATTAAAAATATTGCAAGACAATGTTGACAAAGAAGAGAAACAACTCTGTTCCAGATTAAAATTTGTCCAACGTCCTGCTGAGATTTGGGTTTCTGAGGAGGGTCTGATGGTCCTGCCCAATAGTTTACTGTCACAAATGGCCCGTTATTATCATGGTCAGGGACACATTGGGAGGGATGCCATGGTTCGATTGTTCAAGATTGACTGGTTTAATCACAAATTTAGGCAGGCAGCAGAGGCAATATTTCATCGCTGTATAATTTGTCAGCAACTAAATGTGGGAAAAGGGACAGTGGTGAACTTGAGCCACATTGGAAGAGCAGGAGGGCCATTCAGCAGAATGCAATTGGATTTTATTGAAATGCCTGCGTGTGGAGGTTTGAAGTACATGTTGGCGATTGCGTGTGTTTTTAGTCCCTGGATTGAGGCATACCCTACAAGAAGGAATGACAGTCTCACAGTAGCAAAGCTGTTACTTAGGGAGTTGATACCACGTTTCGGGTTTCTGATTTCTTTAGAATCAGATAGGGGAACTCACTTCCACAACAAGGTGATTAAACCCTTATGTGCAGCACTAAACATTGAGCAGAAGTTGCATTGTAGTTACCGTCCTGAAGCATCAGGACTAGTGGAACAGATGAATGGCACCTTGAAATCAAGAATTGCATAGATATGTGCAGTACGAATCTGAAATGGCCAGATGCATTGCCTTTGGTGTTAATGTCCATTAGAAATACACCTGACAGAAAGACAGGGCTGTTGCCCCATGAGATCCTTATAGGCAGAGCTTTGAGATTACCAGCAGTTCCAGCCAATGCACTTGTAAACATTACAGGTGATATGGTGTTGGACTACTGCAAGGGTTTGGCTGATGTGGTTCGCTCTGTCTCTTAGCAGGTGCAGGCCACCACCGTGCAACCCATCCACAATCCAGGGCACAATCTGAGAGCCGGAGAGTGGGTTGTTGTCCAAAAACATGTTTGCAAGACGTGTTTAGAGCCACGCTGGAGAGGTCCATACCAGGTGGTCCTAACAACCACGACAGCTGTGAAGTGTGCAGGACTTCTAAACTGGATACAGTAGAAGAATACCAAGATAGTAGTATGTCCACAGAATCATGAGGAAGCGTTGTTGAGAGCACCAACAACAACGAAACAGGTTGTCGCACCTGACCCAGAAAAGGAGCCAAGAGAGCCTGAAGTTGAACCAGAGCTGGTGGAAGATGGTTCTATTACCTCTGTAAGAGACAAGAGTAAAAAATGACAGGAGTGTGCAGAAGAATCTAGCTCCACGGATTTAGCAGGAGAGCTTAGCTCAGCAGAGGTTCCCCCAGAAGCAGATGGTGCTGAAAAGCAGACAGAGCAAGTGCCAGACCAAGAGGGGGAAAGAGTTGAGACGGATCAAAGTCAAGGTGATCCGACTCCTCCTGAGCCCATTGCAGGTCTATCAATAGAAAACACCATAGAGAAAGAGAAGGAGAAGAGTCCCATTCTGAGAAGAATACTAACAGAAGGATCGAGAAAAGGAGATAATTGGCCTGAATTGAAAATAGGGAAGAGAAAGGAATTGGTCATAAATGAAACAATAGAGGAAGAAGTAGATACCACGAGAAAGGAAGAATTGAGTGAAGGAGAAATAAGTGGTGATCGAAAGTTGAAAGGAAAGAGAATAGCAAGTCAGCATTACGCAGGTCTTGAATGGGCATATGCAACTACCAATGAATGGCAACACAAGTTTATGTCCTTTTGCTTTGATAGAGAGGTTCAGAGTCAGTATATTGATGTAACCTGAAGGGAAACAAGAAACTGAATTGTTGAGCCAATCTGAAAAAAATAAAAATAAAAGAGACTGTTGAAAACAAACCGAAAGAGACATTGATAACCTGATTTGACATAAAACCGGAAGTGACAAGCTGCTAATGGTTTGACAAGGGAAAAGGGGTCCTGGATGTGTGAGAGAAGAATGTTTTCCTCATTTTTGATTTTACTGCACTTTATATAAGAGTTACTTCTGCTTTCTGATTCTTTACAGATCATGGCTAAATTAAATAATCAAGGTAGAAATGCTAGGCACTGTAGATATATGAGTGATGGGTTGGCAGTTATGTGTGGAATCTTGTTTATTGTGATGATTGTGGGAATGTCTGTTCATGATATGAAAAGAGCCACTCTTACTTTCGCTCCTGAGACTACTACAATAACAGCTTTGGAGAATTTTAAACTAGATGTAAATTATCTGCATGATTAATACTCAAGGAGAGCTTTCTTCTAACGTTTTCTATCGCTTGTTGAGTGAATATGTTGAGACGATGGATGCAAGGGATTGTCTTGTGTGTACACAAATTCCTTTGTCAGTAGAAGAATGGATTACGTATCATAGTCTTCCGCTAACTTACAGAATAAGCTGTAGTTTGCTACTAACAAGGTTCTATAATCAAGAGTATATACAGTATTTTTACTCTAATTATGATTTGGTGTTTTCGTTTGTTCCTATTATTAGATATGGGAGTAGAGTAGCTAAAGAGCATGATATAGTATTAGTTAGAGGATTCTTTGAGCCTACACTAACGTTTGGAACCGCATATGCGGACAAGAACAACCTCACATGTTTGCTTACACCTTTAGAAAAGCGCTTTATAGGGCATACTGATGACAGAAGAAAAGCATTAAAAGAAAAATTAGAAAAAGGTTTAGAGAAAAGGACTTACAAAAATTATTATACTTACACTGTAATTAAAACACAAGGGAAATTAGCATTAGATGCATTGCATGTAGGGAAGCTTTGTATATACAAGCCAAAATCACACACTGACACTTTATTTGTGGGAACAAGTGAATGTAGGCATGTGTTTTTGTTTAAGAGTAAGTGGATTTTTATGATGAATGGTCAGGACCCTGCGATTCCTGGGATTTATTATATTTGTGGACTCAATGCTTATTACCGTCTTCCAAGAGGATGGTATGGGACATGTTATTTGGGGATAGTTTTCCTAAAGATTTATCAAATAGATGACTTAAAGAAGTTTCCGAAATTGACTGAATTACATCATAAGCGACAGAGGAGGGAAACCTCTTCTGTAGTTGTGGGAGATATCTTTGGTGCGGTGATTCCTTCAGTGGGAGTAATTCTGAATTTGATCAAGATACGACAGTTGCCTACTATTGTGGATAACATGCTGACAAATTTTACAGGGGCAATGCTCCTGATAGATACAGAAATAGCTGCAGATAGAGCTATGACGCTTCAAACTTGGCTTGCTTTACACATACTTCTAGCGAAAGACGAAGGAGTCTGTAAAATGATTAACTCTAGGCATTGTTGTTCTTACATACCAGATAATAGTAAGGAGATAAGGAACTTACTCACTAACCTGACTAACTGAAGTAAGGATTTAAAATAATTGAAAGAACCAGGTGTTTGAGAAAAGGTTGGAAAAGGATTTGCTTCAGTGGGAAATTGGCTTAGTAACATTGGGAATGGGGTATTATTAAAAATCATACAGGGAATATTAATTGTGATTTTTTGCATATTAGGATTATGGGGGTTCTTGTAAATTATGTCAAAAGATTAAATTAAGAAGATCTAAAAATAATCAGAGGAGGGAAAATTTGAGAAGGAGACAAAATACAGAAGAGTTAGAGTTGTGAAATAATGGTAAGGAAGTGTGTGATGACATATTTAGTCATCAGAGGAGGGACCGTTGAAGCAGATATGTTAATTAGAGATTATTAATGAATGTTTATGCATTATGATTCACTAAAAAATGATAGAAAAATTAAATGTAGAAAGATTAAGGTGCCCACGAAGAGTGCCTGCCATCATTCACAAGTTATACTAAAACATTGAAAGTGTATAATAATAATGTAGTAATATGTCATATTAAGAAGTATAACATATGTTTTGAATTATATTGTAGAGCTAACTTAGATCAAGGTGTAGCCTAGTTTTCCCAGGCCTCATGCAGAAGTTGAATTACTAGCTCACTGTAGAGAAGCTGATGCATTGAACTGTTCCTGAACTTCTCATGTTAATAAAGTCTGCTTGACTAGAATTTTCTGCAATGTCCAGACGGACAGGAGATGAGTAAATCAAATCGCAATATATGTTGTGTAGAGCAGACGAGATGTACTTTCCCAGGACTCGAACAATAGAGACACTGACTGAAGAAGAAGATGCAACATTTTCGATACCTGATGAGCCAGATGATGAAGACATCGTACAGTGGGCCAATCAACACCTTGGGAATGGCGTAATCTTAGAACATATAGATTCGTAAAATAAGCATTATTGGTTAGGGTAATAACTGGTGATTGACTGACCAATTAGGAATTAGGGGGATGGACCGTGTAACCTTAGTAAAAAGTCATGACAAAGGGCAAAATCTTCTGATCTGAGGGGAGAACTGATGCAGATATTAGATTTCGGAAGACGCAATTCGAGATTCTGTCATTGGGCTCATGCTCTTCAGAGCCTGATGCGTTGCCTGATGCGTTGCTGATTGATTGATGACCTGAAGATGAAGATTGACTTTGTTGCTGATCCATTCTGTGGATAGGTAGCTATGACAATGTGACTGTTAACTTTTGTGCCTTTCTTTCTAGGTACCAACTGTGCTGTTTAAATAGTTTTTCTTTTAGCTAGCTGTTTTCTAAATTTGTGTTCTAAATTGTTTTCGCATGAAGTCCCACATGCTAATGCTAATCTCGGTTAGGTAAGGTTCCTTTGGGTGACACTGACAGTGACAAATGATTGACGAACTGATTGCTGAACTCTGCTATTAATGCTGTTATATTCAACTTTGTTGGATTATGCTGAAGATTTCGAGCATACGTTTTCTCAAGTTCTGATTAGATTATGTTATTGGTGGTCATTAATGAACTAATTCTGAGCTGATTGAATAAAGTTTGAATTAACCGTATGGATTAGAAGTGTAACCAATAGGGAAATAAAATTGCTTAAACGTATATTGAGTTGTGGTTATTCATGAAATGTTGATATAATTGATTAATGGTTAATAATTAACTTAGTGGTTTTGATTGGGTATATTGAATATCGATAACATTGGTCACTATGTGGCTAGGATATTCCATGCGAGCCAAAAGATTCATTGGCCTATACGCGTAAGTTTACTAACTAAGGACCAGGCGCGCTAGCACCAATTTGCTAAAAGTTTTTTATTTTTTCTTGGAGCAACCTTTGTTTCTTCAAGTTTGATTTTCCTTTTTTGCCTTTTAAAAGGGTGTAGGGGCCGTCCAACCCCAGTGTTTTAAAGTGGCGATTCCCCACTTATCTCTTTCCCTTCCTCTCTCTGTTTTCTCCTCTACCTATCTTTAATACCCCCTGCTTTCTCCATTTTTTTCTTCTAATTACTTCCCCCACCCTAGCTACATTTCCCCATTCTCTACACTCTCACCCATTTCTCTTATCTTAGTGCCAGTGTCTTCATCTTTCTTGTTTTTGTGACTACCAGGTCGTGGTAGACATGGAAAAAAGACTGCCCCTTATTTACTTAAAAAAGATTACCATTGCCACAAAATTTGTTTTACATGGAAAGGGGATTTCATTAGTTCATTTTTTCTCCAAAATGAAGATCACCCTGATTTCAAGAGGCTGACTTTCTTGATATGAAAATTGTCAAACTGACAGTATTGCTGTTAGTGATGCCTGCATGAATTACTTTTGTGATGGCAGAGCTGTGGGTTCGGTTAACAGAATAGAAAAGTGAAAGATGCCTACATGTATCATCACTTACTAGTATGGGGCCACTCACATTTTTTGGACGATGTTTGCAGCGAAGGGTTTTTATATCAGTCTTGAACACATAGCTGCTTCTTTAGGTCTCCTCTAGAAATACCTATAGCTATTTTGCCACCCTCATGTTTTAAAACAAATGAAAATACTTACATGCATGAATACATCCAAGGACTTTTAGTCAGCCCTCCTCATCCTGTGTACTGGTCAAATACCATTCATATTTTGCTTGACTGCATCGCAGCATGCACAATAGCTCGACGTACTTCATCCACTGGCATACTTGGACTTTCAGTGACAGCATTTCACCGAATCACATGTGCAAACCCACGAGAAAAAGAAGGTACTTCAGTGGCTGGGCTGATGGGCCAGTACTTTATTGTCATAGTTTGCCATTTTTCTTTTTGCATTTGTTTGCAACAACGTAGCCATATAAAGACATTGGACGCTTGTCAAGGCTAGGCTTATGGACTTTGAAAATATTTGTTTAACATTTATATATCTGAGGATATTCTCTCTCCTCTTGGGAGTGCACTTTAGAGCCTAGATGCTGGGAGTTCAACTGTGCACTTCCTAATTTCCCACAAAGTTTCTATTTGCGGGTTTCATTGATTGAAGAAGTAACTTGAGGTTCCTGTAGTGCCTTGACTGTCTAGAGGACAAAGTTTCCTTGTCTGGAACAAAGGGTTCTAATGTGCAGTGACTTGTACAGTGTGTGATTGAAACGTTCATCATTCTTTCACCACCCATTAAGCAGTCACCATTAACTCACAATCCACTTATCAATCTCCATCTTGACCATCCACCATTACTGTCCTGTCTCTTAGCATCCTTTAAACATTTGCTTTCTGTTCATTCAGTATCAATACTTTCACTGTCATTCACTCCCCATCCAGTCAGTACTGTTCTTCATCTACTTCCAGTTTCTATGCATAGATTTGCTATCCACTGAACATTCACCATTAGTCCATTCACTGACTATCCACTTGTTAACCCTAGAGTCATGTTTTATTGCTTGTTGATCCACCACAGATTGCATAATCCCTTATGCATAGCTTTACAACCCTCCACCCATCCAGCCCTCTTTGATTTAAAGATCTTGGCATTATAAGCACGACTTCCCTCCTGAGCTAGACACAGAAAAAGAACATGGTTGCCACCAAATATGGATACATGACGTTGGTGGCAGCCTAACAAACTAGATGCAGACCTCCTGCACCAGATGCTTCTAACTGTCAAATTCTGACACAAAAATACCTCAAAGGTGAGCACCAAATGTAGGAGCATTGCTCTAGGAGAAGCATTGAAAACAGGATACAGTACCCCAAATTCTGTTTAAAATCATTTGACAGAACCATTTCGAATTGTACAAAACATTCCAGGTGTTTTTAGCATGTTGACAATGTTCCAAGGGTGGCTTCTAATGTTAGTAGGAAAACTCCAAGTTCTCTCACACTGTTTAATGTGAGTCTATCTGAACTGAGTTCTGTACTCTAGATAACGTTTACCAGAGATGTGCCCCACTTACTGCTTGAATGCAACCTACATTTTCTAATGTTTGATGTCTTCCAATATGGGAACTCAATGATCTCCAAGGTTTAGGACCACATGTGTTAGACCTGACAGCCTTAGGGTGGGCACCCCTAACGTTTTGCCTGCCCCCCTCCACATTTTGGCACTGTTTTTGCTGGTTTTAGGACACTCCGCACACTTTACCATTGCTACTCAGTGCTAAAGTGCATATGCTCTCTCCCTTCAAACATGGTAACATTGGTTCATACCCAATTAGCTTATTTAATCTACTTATAAGTCCCCAGTAAAGTGCACTACATATGTCAGGGCCTGTAGATTAAATACTACTAGTGGGCCTGCAGCACTGATTGTGCCACCCACATAAGTAGTCCCTTAACCATGCCTCAGGCCTGCCATTGCAAGGCCTGTGTGTGCATTTTCACTGCCACTTCGACTTAGCATATAAAGGTACTTGCTAATCCTTAAACTCCCCTTTTTCTACATATAAGTCACCCCTAAGGTATGTCCTAGGTAACCCATAGGGCAGGATGCTGTGTAGACAAAAGGCAGGACATGTACCTGTGTAGTTTACATGTCCTAGTAGTGTAAAACTCCTAAATTCACTTTTACACTGCTGTGAGGCCTGGTCCCTTCATAGGCTAACATTGGGGCTGGCCTCATACATTGTTATGAGTGGTAGCTGTTGATCTGAAAGGAGTAAAGGAGTAGGAAGGTCATATTTAGTAGGGCCAGAATGGTGATACAAAGTCCTGATGACTGGTGAAGTTGGATTTAATATTACTATTTTAGAAATGCCACTTTTAGAAAGTGAGCATTTCTCTGCACTTAAATCCTTCTGTGCCTTACAATTCACGTCTGGTTGGGCTTAGTTGACAGCTCCCTTGTGCATTCACTCAGACACACCCCAAACACAGGATACTCAGCCTCACTTGCATACATCTGCATTTTTAATGGGTCTTCCTGGGCTGAGAGGGTGGAAGTCCTGACACTTGCATGTCAAAGGACAGCAGCCTGCCCTCACACAAAGGACTGCCACACCCCCTACTGGGACCCTGGCAGACAGGATTGAACTGAAAGCAGACCTTGTGCACTTCATACCACTTTTTGAAGTCTCCCCCACTTCAAAGGCAAATTTTGGTATTTAAACAGGGCTTCTGCCCCTACCAACATATACACTTCCTGGAGAAAAGAACCTGAACCAGAATCTGCATCATGCCAAGAAGACCTGCCTGGCTGCTCAAAGGACTCACCTGTCTGCTTTCTGTAAAGGACTACTGCCTTGCTGTTGTCCTGCTGCCTTGCTGTTCTCTGGCTGTGGTGAAGAAGTGCTCTCCAAGGGCTTGGATAGAGCTTGCCTCCTGTTCCCTGAAGTCTCAGGACCAAAAAGACTTCATCTCTACAAGAAGGACTCCTTGTGCAGCGAAATTTGATGCACAGCCTGCCAGAAACAACGCACAGCCTGCACCGCTGTGAAACTTTCACCACACGATGAACCGGAACAAAGCAGCCCGACTTCATAACAAGAAGATCGATGCAGTGCCAGCGTAGTAACCGGAAATTCGACGTACAGCCTCACCAGATCGACACACAGTCGAGCTGGAACAACGCAGCCCGACTTCCAGAGAGGAATCGACGCAGCACCTGCCATGCAGTAAGAAATTCGGCGCAATGCCCACCGGATTGACGCAGCTCCTGTGATTTTGTCCTAGCAGCACCAGAAATCCACTCATCGTCCCCGGGGCATCTGAAAACCCTGCATCCCGAAGAGGAGCCACGACCGAGCGCCAGAATTCGTCGCACCGACCTCCCTGCTTGATAGATCACCCTGAAACTTTCCATGTGCAACAAGAATCACCAGTACACTATTTTTGGGACATTTTGTGGCGATTCGTCAATTGACACCAAAGATATAGGCAAGTCAAAAAAATATTTTTCCTATGGAAACATGGTCCTAACTCTATAGCTACCTACTGGCAACCATCAGTAGTTATTATATATATATATATATATATATATATATACATATATATATATATATATATATATATATATATACATATACATATATATATATATGTGTGTGTGTGTGTATGTGTGCATGCTTATATAATATTATAAATACAAAAAATCCCTCTAAACAAGAAAAGACCAAGATAACTGAATCAAGGTAGGGTTCCTAAAATCGGAATCCCTAAAACACAAAACAAACAACACAAAACCAAAGGGTCATCCACACTGATAATATAGGCTACACATTTCGTACTTTTAAGTTATTTCAATATATATTATTTATTTAAATGATCACCAATATCTTTATTACTAATCAGCTCAAAAAAACCTCCCTACGAAAAGTAGATGAATAAAAAAACAATATACACAATCACTCCAATACATTCACACAAATCCAAAAAATATATGTATATACATACAAAAAGGACAAACTATAGCAGCAAGGGAATGCCCCACACAGCCAAATAGATGTTATCAAAATAAACAATCTTTCTAAAAAAATACAGGATTAACGTTATTCCATAATATTACAGTGTCCAATTTTCATAATCCTCCTGGTCTCATCTATCATGAAAGGTTCTTTGGGATCATGCAACTTGATGATATATATATAATATTCCAACAAAGAAATGCACCGCGCTCTGTGAACTCCTTAACTCACTTTATTAAACATGCACTCAGCAAGTAAACTGACGTGTTTTGACCTAATGGTGTTGTTCATGGTGGTAAGTCCTTAAATTGTGTTTCCTTTTATGCTATTGTTTCAAGTTACCAATTATGGGGCATCATGTTACCTGTAGTTTCAAGCTTACTTTTTCAGTAACAATATCACTGTTGTGAGCACTAACCAGAGTTACCAGTCGCCACAATACAGCAAACAGTGTTATCTTGCACTCCAGTGAAGCCTCAATCCTTTGGTTTAAACGCTGTGTTGTTTTCTTGACACTTTAGAAAAACATTAACGAGTCATAACCTTAACACTAGTAGAGCTGTAAAAATCTGACAGAATGTTCATGTTTGTTTTTCACACAAGATTTTTTTAATTGTTATTGAAAAAGTAAGCTTGAAGCTACAGGTTCCATGATGACCCATAATTGGTATCTTGAGTTCATCACAGAGTGCAGTGCATTTCTTTGTTGGAATGTATTCAAATTGAGGAGAGTGGCTTTCCTCCTGCACCTGCACGAGCTGAGGAGAGTGCCGCCATTTGACCGCATTGCGGAGATTATGGCCCTCATCACAACCCTGGCGATGGGTGTTAAAGTGGAGGTAAGACCGCCAACAGGCTGGCGGTAAAAAAAATTGAATCACGACCATGGCGGAAACCGCCAACATAGACAGCCACTTTAACACTCCGACCGCCATGGCGGTAGAAACAAACAGTCAATGTACCACCCACCCTATCACAAGATGCCATTATGCCACCTTTTCTGGGGAGGAACCAACGCAAACAAAAACATGGCAGAAACAGGACTTGGAAGAGAAAACACTCAACTCTCCACACCCCTTGAGGAACCAGGACGCCATGGAGCCAGAACTCTAGATACTCCTGCGATGGCCTTCCTGCTCCTCTATCAGGAGCACCAAAGACGGTGGCGACGACCACAGTGAGTACTGCACCTACCACACAGGGGAGGGGGGAGGGAAAAGAGAGTGACACACACACGCAACACGCAACACCCCCACCCCCACCCTCACCCACAACAACATACACACAAATACATGGCGCAACATTACATATACACCCCCCCCCACCTCCCCTGGAAGAACACAAGGACAACAGGAAATGAGTTGAACAATTGTAATCATGAAAAATCCAGGAGTCAGAACTCGAAATAAAGTATATACAATTATGTACACCAACTACACAAGTCCGGATAGTGCACCAATTATTGTCCGTCGACCACTGGGCCCAAAATACATGGGCGAGGCCCACACATGATAACAGACTTCAAACGGAGAGAACACTGCAGGGGCATCAGATCGAAATGAATCAGGCACCTCAGGGTGAGGGGGAGTGGGGGCACCTCAGCCTGATGAATGCACGACGCCACTGCTCCACGAGGGGGGTCCATGCCCACTGCTGTATCCTGGGGAGTGCAAAGCCACAGTCTCTCAAGTCTCTCCAGTGGGTGGGTTGCCCACTGCTTTATCCTGGGGAATGCAAAGCCACAGTCTCTCAAGTCTCTCCAGTGGGTGGTTTGCCCACTGCTTTATCCTGGAGAGTGCAAAGTCACAGTCTCTCAAGTCTCTCCAGTGGGTGGCTTGCTCACTGCTGTATCCTGGGGGGTGCACAGCCACAGTCTCTCAAGTGGATAACAGTCTCCACTGCTTCTGGAGGGGGCTTTGTGCCCAGAGGGCTTCGTCCTGCCAAGGACTGAGGTAGTGGATGTATCTCTTCACTGGTTCTGGAGGGGGATTTGTGCCCAGAGTGCTTCATCCTGCTAAGGACTGAGGTAGTGGATGCCTTTCTCCACTGAAAGTGGTGCATCATGGAAGCTGCCCAGGCTCCTGGAACTGACCACCAGCCTCGGACGACTGACCACTGGGGATGGCAGCCATGTCTGCGGTGGTGCCACTGGCTCAGGATGTCGCGGGACGCTGGTGGTGCTTGCGGCGGGGTCAGTCTCAGCGGTGCTGGCGGCGGCCTCTGTGGCAGCAGTGCTTGCGGTGGGCTCTGTGGCATCGGTGCTGGTGGCGGGCTCTGTGGCAGTGGTGCTGGTGGGGGCCTCTGTGGCGGCAGTGCTGGTGGCGGGGTCAGTGACTGCGGTGCTGGTGGCGGCCTCAATGACAGCGGTGCTGGTGGCGGTGCAGGTGGCGGTCTTCTCCGCCGTACAGGTTGGCGTCGACGTGGACAGAAGGTGTGACACTGGTCCCATTGTCGCTGCCACCATGCCCTCTCCTGACCTGACCTTTATTTTCTAGCCCTTCCCCACCTTGGATGGTGGCACAGCTGTCTTGCCACTATCCCCTTTCTTTTTCCCCGAGCCCTTGGTGGCAGGTGTTTTCTGCTTCACCCTCTGGGATGTGGGCAACGTTTTAACTTTTGCAGGTGGCGGAATGTCCTTGCCCTTGCTCCGTGGCACACTGGTAGCCCTGATGGTTGACGTACTTCAATAGCCCGCAGTTGCTGGCACCACTGTGCCTGGTGATGTGGTGGCTGAGGTGCTGGGTTGGGACCTGGAAAGCCTGGCCCTAGGTGACAGACAGGGGGGGGGGGGATGTGCAGGGAAGAGGTCAATATTAGGCAGGAAAAGTTTTTTAGACACACTGGGACGGGTAGATGGTGTGGGTTTGGGAGTGGTGGAAGAGGTAGTGGTTGTAGGAGGTGTACGTTTGCTGAATTTGGGTGAAGGTGCATGGGCTGGAGGCTGTTGTGAGGTGGATGGCTGTTGGGTGGGAGTGTGCCTGCGTTTGTGTACTTTGGAGGAGGGCTCACAGACACACTGGGAGAGGACACAGGGGATGTGTGAATAGTAGTGGGGGTGGTGAGTGCACGTGAGCGGTGTGTGGTGATGGGCGTGCTGGTGATGGAGGTAGTGGCTGAAGATGTAGTGCATGCAGGTGTGAGTGGAGACGGGAGGAGGAGGATGTGGAGGAGGGGGACACAGTGGAGGCAGTGGATGTTGGTATGTCTGCATGGGTATGATGCTTGTGTGAGTGCCTGTGGGATGTGTGGTGCTTATGTTTGCCTGAGCCACCCTTGTGTGTTGAGGTGTGTGCATGCTGGTCTGATAGTGTGCTTGGGATAGGCTGAGGTACAGGGGATTGGGTCTGGGTGGAGGAAGTTGGAGGGGGGAGGCTGGACACAGGGACAATGGCTGCCATCAGTGCTGAGGCCAGAGCCTGAAATGCTCTCTGTTGGGCTGCCTGGCCAGAATGAGTGCCTTCCAGGTATGCATTTGTTTGTTGCAAATGCCTCTTGACACCCTGGATGGCATTCACAATGGTAGATTGCACAACAGTGAAGGATCTCAGGAGGTCAATAGCCTCCTCAGTGAGGGCTGCAGGGCTGACTGGGGCAGGGCCTGAGGTGCCTGGGGCGAAGGAGATGCCCACCCTCCTGGGTGAGCGGCCACGGGACACACGCTGAGGGGCTGCTGGGAGGGCAGTGCTGGTAGGGGGGGTGGCGGCTGTACTTGTTGATGCGGGGGGCACAGAGGGGCCCGCCACCGCAAGAGAGCTCCCATCAGAGGAGGAGTTGCTGTCGCTGCTGTCACCTCCTGTCCCCGCCGTGGAGCTCCCCTCGCCCTCCGTCCCACTGATGGCTGCAGGCTCCCTTGTCTCGCCCTCCATGGCCAAGTGGGATGCAACTCCCTCCTGCTCCGGTGCCACTGCTCCTCCGCCTGATGATGCTATTGCACACAAGAACAGGGAGACCACAAAAAGGGGGGGAAGACAAAAGAAAGACATGTTCAGTGCATGCAATACCACTACCCTTGGCGGACACTACAGACACAGCAGCCCTCTGCACTATGCCATGCACTTATAGATCCTAGATTATTCACAGGGCCATGAGGTACAAAGCCTATGCCCGATTGCTGCACACATGGAAGTCACAGGAGCCTGATTAGGTGTAGATGGCTCTTACCACTGGTGGGGTTGGGGTGCCAGAAAGCCTGCCTCTCAAAGGTACCTTGCCTACAAAGCTCACTCTGGCCTAGGGCAACCCACTGCCCACCTCTCCCACCCAGACACCTCGTAATGCACGCAGAGTCAGATGGATGTGACTGTACTCACCCCCTTGTGGCTGCTGTGATGCCCTCAAGCACCCATCCAAGTCCGGATACACCACCACCAGGATCCGGAACATCAGGGGGGTCATGGTGAAACGGGCACCCCTCCCCCATTGGGAGGCCATCCCCAGCTGGGCCTCCGTCGTCTTCTTGCTCCAGTGGCGAATGTCTTCCCATCTTTTCCGGCAGTGGGTGCTCCGTCTGTGGTGGGCCCCCAGGGTCCGGACGTCCTTGGCGATGGCACGGCAAATATCCTTCTTCTGGTGGGCGCTGACCTATAGGAACAGTACAGGGCAAAAGGAAAATCTTTAACCGTCTGGACCGTCACAGTCATTGGCCCACGTTCCCACCCTTGCCCTGACGCACATACACTCACTGGCCGCTCATGCAGGGCTCAGTCCCCCCCATGTATCTTCCATCCACACCACTCCAAACAGGGATTGCCCATGCAGCATGCTCACAGTGTACTCACCTGTTTGTCTGGAGTAGCGTGTACTGGGGGAGGACCCCATCCACTAACTTCTCCAACTTCTCCGAAGTGAAGGCAGGGGCCCTTTCCCCAGACACATGAGCCATTGCTGCTTCCAGACTGAGGTCACAGCAGCACTTGCAGTGTAGGTCCTCTCCTGTTGAAGGTCAGATATCAAGTGAGTGTACAGATAGAAAATAGTGGTCACGTCCGCGGCGGTGCGTACCGTCACTGCTGGGGTACATCGTCATTGGCTCCTGGGACCCATAGGGTCCAATGTTAACCAATGAAGGATTGCGCTGCGGTCTTCGACCGCCTACCGCAACGGTGTAGAACACCAGCGCAGTTACCTCATATCCCCTAGTCCCACCTTACAGGTCAGGCAGCCGCCATTTCAGGGGGCCACATGGCATTAATAATAACTGCGTCACACCTATCTAGGCCTTGCATACACACAGTAACTGGCACATTGCGGATTAACAAATGTGTGCAAATGACATTTTGTAAAACCTCAGTGTTGGCTGACTCTCTGATTGCTGTTCTCGTCCATAGGGAATGTCCGCTGGGGCAGGTGATGAGATGGAAACATCTTGCGGTGTACAGACCGCTGGTGGACCTGTCGACAATGGAAGAGAGACATGTAATAGTCACCTACAGACTTGATCGTGCAACAATCCATGAACTGTGTGCCCAGCTGGAGCCAGACCTGTTGTCAGTAATCCGCCATCCTGCAGGGATACCCCCTCTAGTGCAGGTCCTGTCAGTACTCCATTTCCTGGCAAGTGGGTCTTTTCAAACTACAGTGGCCATTGCATCAGGGATGTCCCAGCCAATGTTCTCAAACGTGTTGTCCAGAGTGTTGTCTGCCCTGCTGAAACACATGCGCAGCTACATCGTTTTCCCTCAGGTGGAGGATTTGCCTACAGTGAAAGGTGACTTCTATGCCCTGGGACATATCCCCAACATCATAGGTGCCATTGATTGGACACATGTGTCCTTGGTACCCTTCCGCAGGAGTGAACAGGTGTACAGAAACCGGAATAGCTACCATTCTATGAATGTGCAGATGGTGTGTTTGGGCGACCAGTGCATCTCCCATGTGAATGCCAAGTTTCCTGGCTCAGTGCATGACGCTTACATTCTGAGGAATAGCAGCATCCCTAATGTGATGGGGCAACTCCAGAGGCACCGTGTGTAGCTAATATGTGAGGACAAGGACCTTATACCCTGTGAATAGTTGTCTGGGTCTGGGGTTGTCCCTACAGGTTAGTGGGTGTATAACAGTTGTCCCTCGACATTTGCAGGTGACTCTGGGTAACCCAACCTGTCATGGCTACTGACCCCAGTGAGAAATCCCAGGACAAGGGCAGAGGAATGCTACAATGAGGCACATGGGCGAACTAGGAGGGTGATTGAATGGAGCTTCGGCCTCCTGAAGGCCAGGTTCCAGTGCCTCCATATGACAGGTGGTTCTCTCTACTACTCACCAAAGAAGGTGTGCCAGATCATTGTGGCCTGCTGTATGCAGCACAACCTGGCTTCGCAATGACAGGTGCCTTTTCTGCAGGAGGATGGTCCAGATGGAGGTCTTGTGGCAGCTGTGGAGCCTGTGGACAGTGAAGAAGAGGAGGCAGAAGAAGAGGATATCGACAACAGAAACAACGTAATCCAGAAATACTTTCAGTGAGACACAGGTAAGAAGATATCACTGCCTCACACATCTCATACAATTGTTTGACCTATCATAAGTCTGTCACTTTCACCCAGTGTATGGACCCTGAATTGTCACTTTGCCTTTCCATTTAACAGATGTGGGTCCCACTGTGTGACCTCTGCTATATTACCTCATGGACTAGAGCTGTGTTACATCGGTATGTTGACAATAAAATTGACATCACTATATTCCATAGTTATTGCAAATACACATTTGTGAAAGCACAGACTGGCTCCAGATTGTTTTGCGATTCAAGGGTGTTTATTTCTGTGCAAATAAGTGGAGGAGGTTGTAAAATGGGCAGGGGTGATGGTGGAGGAATGTCCATGGCAGAGTCCAGTCTATTTGTTTCACAGGTTCATTGTCCGAAGGGGCATAGGAAGTGGAGCCAGGGCAGTTTAAGGATGGACCGGGTGACAAAGTGGGACAGAAGGATGACATTCAGGGGGGGTCTCATTTCCTGGCGGGGGTCTTGGCATTGTTCTCTGTCTTGTTCGTGGATCATAGGGACCATTTGCGGGGTGGTTCTCCATCTGCAGGGGGTGGGGTGCTGGTGTCGTGGTCCTGTGGTGTGCCTCCTGTCCACAAGCGCCGGCGGAGGTGGTGGGCAGTTCATCATCCAGGCTAGTGTCAGGGACCCCTTGTTGTGCCACAGTGTCCCTCCTGGTGTTGACAAGGTCCTTCAGCACCCCTACAATGGTGACCAGGGTGGTTTTGATGGACTTGAGTTCCTCCCTGAGCCCCAGATAGTGTTCCTCCTGCAGCCGCTGGGTCTCCTGAAAGTTGGCCAGTACCGTTGCCATTGTCTCCTGGGAATGATGGTACGCTCCCATGATGTTGGAGAGTACCTCGTGGAGAGTGGGTTCCCTGGGCCTGTCCTCCTCCTGTCTTACAGCTGTCCTCCCAGTTCCCCTGTTTTCTTGTGCCTCTGTCCCCTGAACAGTTTGCCCACTGCCACTGCCCCAGGTCCCTGATTTTCTTGGGGTGGTGGGTTTTCCTGGGTTCCCTGTAGTGGTGGACACACTGCTGCTTGACGTGTCCTGGGGACAGAGGGATGGGCCCGTTGGGTGGTTGCTGTGCTGGGGTTTCCTGAGGGGGGAGGCTCTGTGGTGGCATGTGCCAGTGTCAGGGGAACCGATTGTCCCGAGGTCCCAGATGGGCCAGGCTGGTTAGCTTGATCCAGTTGGACAGAGCTGCTGTCATCACTGTGGGCCTCTTCTGTGGGGGGACTGGACATGTCTGGAACCTCCTGTCTGGTGACGTTGGGTAAGTGTCCTGCAGGGGTGTAAAGGCATGATTATTGCATCTGTGTGTGCCATTGTGTGCAATGGGTGAGTGACCCTGTACTCCAGTGCTTGCATTCTTGTCTAGGACCTTGTGTGATAATTGGTTTGGGGTCTGTGTGGGTATCTGTTGTGGACATGCTTTGGTGATGGGTGTCCATGCTTTGGTGTTGCATGCAGGGCTTGGTGTTGGGATGGGTGGGTTGTGATAGTGGGACATTTGTGAGGTGTTGGAGTGATGGGGGTGAGGGTGAGGGTGGGGGTATGTGATAGCATGCAGGTAGAGTGGGGAATGTAATAGTTAAGAGTTGACTTACCATAGTCCATTCCTCCTGCTACTCCTGCGAGGCCCTCAGGATGCAATATAGCCAAGACTTTCTCCTCCCATGTTTTTAGTTGTGGGGGAGGAGGTGGGGGTCTGCCGCCAGTCCTCTGTACTGCAATCTGGTGTCTGGAGACCACAGAACGCACCTTCCGCCTTAGGTCGTTCCACCTCTTCCTGATGTCATCCCGTATTCTTGGATGCTGTCCCACTGCGTTGACCCTGTCTATGATTCTGCGCCATAGCTCCATCTTCCTTGCAATGGAGGTGTGCTGCACCTGTGATCCGAATAGGTGTGGCTCTCCCCAGACGATTTCCTCCACCATGTCCCTGAGCTCCTCCTCAGAGAACCGCAGGTGTCGTTGAGGTGCCATGATGTGGTGCAGGTGATGTGTGAGGTGGTGTGTGTTGTGATGTGTGAGGGAATGTGTTTGTGTGTGTTGTCTGAGGTGCGTGGATGGTGTGTGAGTGATGGTGTTGTGTGCCTGTGGATGCTAGTGTTGTTTCTGGTGGTATCTCCCTCTGGTCTTCTTTCTCAATTTTGGTAGTAAGGGTTTGTGGGTGGGTGTTTTTAGTTTGGATTGGGTGTGTGGGAGTGGTGTGTGTATGTGTATCAGGTGTGTGTATTTCGATTTGTCCAATGTGGTTGTGTTTTGTAAATGTGGGTGTATTTTGAGCGCAGTGGTGTGTACCGCCAATGGAATACTGCGGTTGAAAGACAGCTGCGTGGATTTGTGGGTTGTGATAGTGTGGGCGGATTCCAGTTGGCTTGATGCTGTCGGTTTTGTTATCGCCAGTTTATCACTGACCTTTGGTGTGGCGGACTTGTGTGAGTGTCTGGACTTTGGCGGATTCCGAGTTGTGGGTCGTAATAGCTGTAACGGAATTCTGCCGCAGCAGCAGTGTGTTGGCGGGCTTCTGCACGGCGGTACGCGGGATTTACCGCCAATGTTGTAATGAGGGCCTATACCTCTCTCTCTCTATATATATATATATATATATATGTATATATGTGTGTGTGTGTGTGTGTAAGAAAATCTGGGCGTGAAATAGAAGATCTCCATAACTTGCGAAAGTCTCACATTGCTCGGAATAAAGTTTTTAAAGAACATTGGTAAATCGGCATTTTGGGGGTCCCAGCAGGGGCGCTTTCACCATTTGTTCTGGTTTGTAATGCTCGCGCCCCGTTTCTCACCTACTGAGGCTGAATTTTGTTAAACCTGTCGATGCCAAAGCTTTTATTTTTTTATTTGCCACTTTTGTCATACCACAGGCATTTTTAACTAGTACAATTTACCCGCAATAAGACTATTTACAGCCGTCTTCATAGTCCTGTTCATTAAAGTGACCCAGTGTTTCTTTAGTAACAAAGGTTTGACAGTATTGACACCCCTACCTACGTTTTCAAATTTCTTAAATTGGTTGGCACTGGCAATTAACTAAGCTGGCCTCCTCAGGTGCTCCCATCACTGCTTTCTTCTGATGCAGAATGTACTCCCTCCTGACCCGACCCACACTGAGGCATCGACCCAGGGGTTTGAAACAGTGATCTACCGTACTAAGGGTACCATCAAGAAAGAAGGCAGAATTCATTGCAAAGTTTGTTTGCTATGATATAACGCGTCAAAAACGTTCACATCTCAAGGGGATACATCTCCTTCTTGTCTTCAGTTTATTTTGGATCAAACAGGGCATTTTGTCATTCCGTCAAAATTGTCTCTATTTTACTTTTTCCTTCGCCAAAGCAATATCGGATCTCCGATGAGGATTCAGTGAAAGGAACAGATTTCTGTTCCTCTTTCCTTGAACCGAGTTCAACAAAAACATGGCTAATGAGATGCATTAGGCTACATAATTAACTTTCCACAATGCAAAGTTTATAAATCACTAGAGGGTCCCTCTCCTTGATGGCTCATGAATAATGCATTTTTCCCATCAGTGACTGCAAGTCATAGCCAGAAATGAGATCAGGGTAAGCTCTGTGGCCGGCCAGCATCAATCACCGCCAAGCGCTCGGGGCAGAGTTTAATGGCACGTGGCCATGGGTAATGACCTGCGACTATTTCCTCACTTAGATCCAATTTGGTGAACAAGCGCGGATGCTAATCCCACTTACTTCTAATTTTTAAGGTGGAGGAAGGTGAGCAGATTATTGATCAGCCGTCGTGAACTTCCATTCTCCTGGGTTCAGAAATCTCGCAGGGCATGGGAGATTTAATAGCTGCCAAGTGGCGCAGATCAGGTGTGACACTTCCAGGCAGTCCAGAATTTTCACCCAAAAGAGCTCTGCAAGCTTTGCCTGGTGTAATCATGCTTACAGTGCAGAAATTATTCTACAGCTCCCAGAATGCAAATCATGATTTTGCAAAAAGGGCATGACTGTCTGAAGGTGACACTCATGGCATCTGACGACAAAGCAGCTACGAGGTGGCTGTCTGGCTTCCACCTCTGTGTTGGAGTTTCCAAAGCCTCTTCACGTTTCAGACTAGCAATCAACAGCCTCTGGTGGTTATGGAAAAGTAATCTGCCGTGAAGTTATTTTGAAAAAATTTGGTACTCCTTTTTGTTCTCACGTTACAAACATCTGCCGTTGTCTGTTTATCAAAGACCTGTTGTCTACAGCACTATATGCAGAGTGGGTTTCGGATAAGCCCCTAGCTCATGATTGGCTGCCTTAATTGTCTATCTCAGCTCATTTTCCTCTGTTCTTGTGTTTGTCCTACCTTATGGAACATTTCATGTTTCCTATGTCTCTGATTAGATGGTGTGCATTCTTGCACTGTTAATGATGTTTACATCCAGGGAACTATTTTTCTTTCAGCACTACATAGGAATGAATGTGTTTTTTTGCTCTGTCCCCTCACCTGTGTAATGCTTTCCCCTCACCTGTGTAATGCTTTCCCCTCACCTGTGTAATGCTTCCCTCTCTCATCTCCATCACTGTGCTCTGTGTTGCCTCTCCCACTCCACTCAGATTTTTTGTATTCTTTTTTTCCTCCCTGCTGCTCCTTAGCACTCCTACCCCTCCAAACTTTGCAACCTCTATCCACCGTCTTTTCTCCTTTCCTGGTACCGCTCCCCTGCACTATGTTGGCTGTCATGTTTTTAAAATGAACCTCTGCTATCAGAGCCAGTCATTTCAATTGTATATTGCTGTCTAACTTTCAAGATGGTTGCTATGTTGCGTGACACAGCTTGACAATGCAAAATAGCAACTGTCTTGAAGACATTGTTTTCATACTTTCAAGCTGCCACCACATTGTCATGCAAGTAGCTGAAAGTATAGAAAAAATATGTTTATACACGCATCAATATAGTCATTGTGTTGGGTTGTTACACTGCGTTTTGCAACATGGCCACATTTTGAAAACCTGGAAAACTTTTATACTTTCAAGATGGCTAACTATGGTGAGCAGATCCATAGCTGTAACACTCAATGTAAAGGCTAGCAGCCTATCGGATGGGAATAGACTTACTTTATATTTCAATAACTCACAGTGCCTTAAAAACCTGAAGCTCCAAGAAAATCATACTACTCTCCATTTATGCCCAATAAGTTAATGATTGGGCTTGCATGTGTGAAGGCATGATTCAAATCTGTTTGTATTATGTTCATATAATCCTACGAAGCACCATGTTAACAATCATGTATGTAGTTATGAATGTATCAACCATTAATCAAATGTAGATGTTGCATTCTGTTTGTTTGACTTTCAATAAACAAGGGCAACTCAGTAACAACTTGAGAGATTGCATAAATACCAGTACCTAGAATCCCCTTGAGAGCTCGGGTAAATACTGGAACAGAGCCACAGGATCACGTTTTTGTGTTCTAATTGATCAGATCCCTCTTCAAACCTAAACTGAAACTTTTCATGCTGCAAAACCAAGGACTGTTTTGTTGTGGAACCACTTTAGCGTATAGGTTGGACACCATTATGTTAGCATTAGGCCCACAGGAGGTGCCCTTTACATTTCATTTTCTTTTCATATTTTTTTAGCAAACCTTGCTTTTAGCTAATTGTTTTTATATTTTCTCTTTTTAAGAAGACATGGTTCGTGCTGCACATTTTATCAACCATTGTACAATGTACACTCTGTGCCTTGTTCAAGGCTTTCATGTACGGGTCATGATATGCTAACTTGTATTGCCAGCCCAGGAGCTAGTTCCTATCCACAAGATACACAGAGATAAACCAAGATACACCATTATGTCAAGTATGTTCTCCAAACTATGTATGAGTTATTATATAAACGACACATAGGCATAAGGAGAGAAGAGGGCATTCCAGTCATGACCATCCTGGAATGGGTACCACACCCAAGATAGCTTTGCTGATCATGGAACTGCCTCTTCAGCTTCATGAGAGGATTGCCATCCAGACAACCTTACTATCAAATTGGGATATGGAGTTGGGGATTACTTCCTTAGATCGGGACAGGCAGAAGGGTTACAACCACTAGACACAGAGTTTAGACAGGAATCTCCAGGCTTTCTAGAATGATGTAAAATGGTAGGGTTGTTTATTCTCCTAACCTTGGTTGTAATGATGATTACCATATTAAGTTTCATCTACCTTATTTTTGCAGACCATGCTTTTTACACTAGGATGCAATTGCTTCAATAAATGTATTGAAATCCAGTTTGTATCTCGTGTCCTGCCTTGGCATGTGTGAGGCAGTGAGTAACTGAAAGAAATTAATATGATCTGTTTCCATGACTTCTTTGATGAGTCAGAGTATGTGGTTTAAGTCGCCACAAATCACCTCTTCCCTTCCAGGGTTGGGTGAGGCACTGTGGGCTAGCCAGGAATTAGGCTGACAGCTTCCAAAGTGGTGTCCCACACTTGGTGGTGCTGCTGCCGCCCTAAACATGCAGTCTTATTACCATGATAGGAACCGCATGAAATGGCTCTACAAACGTTAGATCAGGTACTTATTTAACAGATATCCTGAGTAACTCTTGCATGCCAAAGGTGCCCGCCCATAGTGTTGGGAAAAATCCTCCTCAACTGAATAGGTATTACCTATTTTAGTCTGTAGGTTGTTCAAGCTTGAACCTTGAAAGGATCCTTCATTTGGTGTTTCTAACTCGGAATCCTATTTTACAGATATGGCACAACCAGAAGTAATTCCAGTAAATTGTAGACAAGCTGTCACACAATAGTTAATTGCTAATGGGCTGCTAAAGGGTGGGGATGTTACGTTCATCGTAGAGGTACACAATGCGTACAGAACAGAAACTTTCTACTCATGGGTCACTTTTGCTGCAGTTGATGCAAATACAAACATGTTTCACAACATACACTGTAGCAAACACACCTGCACAATACATACCTTATCAATATATACAAATACCATTAACATATCAAGAACACCAAAATTGGTTTTAAGGCACCTTCCCACATGTTATTGATAACTTTAGACTGAGACACCTCAGTGATGATGGAGCCTCATCACCAGTTCTAGCTGCCTACACACCATTTCCTAATATACAAAATTTACAGGCAGCAGATCTGCACCCACTATAAAATAATTTATTTACAATATGTAGACACCCAATACAATTCGTAATGCAAACTCTTAACACCGCCCCTGCAGGGGCTTTTCCAATAATTGTCCACACAAGAGATAAACACTGTAACTATTAATACAACTATGGGTAAGGCTGCCCACCAAATGTGAAGAAATTCAGTTTTGGATTGCATAAAAAAAAACAGCTTGAAGCAGTGCTCCCCATAGAGGACCCCAAGACAAACACAGAATTGCCACAATATGCTTGACATTTGGGATGGTTCCCTCCATAAATGACTGTACCACTTGGGGCACAGAATTTGCTGTAAATTATACCACAACGCATAGTACACCAACACTTATGACTCTTCCGGAAGTGTTAAAACATATACAAAATTAACACGGGCTGCTCCTGTCCTCGATTTGGCGATAAAATTAATGGTCAATTTTGCCACAGTCTCTCTCTAGGTCCATTAGTCAGATGAGTCCTGAAAGGTAGGAAGAGAGTGTAGCAGTATACTGATACCTGTCAGAGGGTTTAAAATTGACATGATTGACACAAATATAATGTTTCTCTGAGGTCTCTTTATTAGATTTTTGTTTGTCCCAATGTTGTCCCAATGTTTTTTAGAACCCTCCTGTGCTTGCTTGGTATTATGTTTTTCTGAATTACCTTTAAGCTGTGGCTTATTTGGTCTGGCCCCCATACTATTGCGACATATACTAGTATGGGTCTCAGAAATAATCTTTGGCCCTCACATTCCTGATCAATTTGAGGAATGTCTTTGAGCCGATGGCATATTGCCAATGCGGCTGTTTCCCTCCTAATATTACTTAAAATAATTGAGTTGGAACACAGAAAGGAGTATGTGAAACCAACACTCATCTTACGTCATGATAAAAAAGGAAGAGAAGCTTCCACAACACAAACATCAACTTAAAAAGGAGAAGGTTGCTGAGATTTTTGGCTAAGTACACCACACAGTGAGAACATTACTGAAGAACAGGACATGAGCTGTGACTCTTCTAGACTGCACAGCAGAATCACAATTGTTTGCCAAAATCTTCAAGAGCTTCTGGAGGTGATAGCAACTCACGACTACCTTGAAGTCAAACACCAGATAAGTATGTCACCCCACCTGATAGGGTCTATAAATCAAAAATTCAAATTGGATGGGACATTGAGCGCACAATTAAAGTAATTTTCTACGAAAGATTAACGCTAAGCTATGACATTCTCCTGACAGGAAAAGATTGGCCATCAGAGTTTGTCAGAGTGCTCTTGCAAGGAGAAGATGTCATTTTGCCATCTTTTTCAGTCCTAGTTCCAGATCCAATAAAAGAATCCTATGCTGCAGATTGGGCTCTGGCACAGGCTCCAGTGCTGTACCGCAACCACATGGGCTGGGATAAGGACTCTCCTTATCATGTTATACCTATGGTCCCCAGTGAGGGAAATTCTCTCACAACTCAAGTACCAGGGAGTAATTGAACCTTGCATATCAGCCGTGAATAACCCTTTGTTTCCCCTAGCTAATCTGCACCATTCTTACAGAATAGTCTTAGAGTATAAATATTTAAACAGTCACACACATTTGCAATTAAAAATTTACATTGCACAGCCCTTATGGACAACATTATTCATAAAAAGAATACAAAACAACCTTGGATATTTCCAGTGGGGTTTTCTGCCCAAATCTAACACCTGAAAGCCGAGATTTAAAAGCAGGTTTCTCACGTTCGGCTCTCAGCGCCACCTCTGCAGACTTCCTCAAGGGTATAAGAACAGTCCAGGATTGTTCTCAGTCTGTGTGGCATCAATGTTACATGATATTGATCCTGAGGCATTGTCCTATGTAGATGACATTTATCTGACAGATGACGACCTCAACACACACCTGGCCAGGGTAGATCCCATTGTACTGGGAATAGCTGATTATAGCTACAAATCCAGCTTTAAGAAAATTAAAGTTGCTTTCCTCAGTGTCCTGTTCCTGGGATACAAGCTCTCCAGTTAGGGGAAAAGCCTGGCACTATACTTCTTGGAGAAGTGTGCACAAATACAACCACCAAACAATATCAATCAACTGCAGTCCTTGTTAGAATTCTTTAATTTTGGCAGAACATACATTCCAGATTATGCACAGCGCATACAACCACTGTATGATTTAATACTTCCTGATTTCCCAAGCAAACATGGGTCACCACAACATACACAAATTCACGGATCATTACAGACTGATATGCCTAAAGCGAAACACACACATATGAAGACAAAACAAATTTGGTAATCTGGATCATTCCAGGTTCGATCAGATTCACACGTCACATATAATTAATATGACACAGTACCCATAGCGAACAAATCACACTGTACTCAAATGCAGAAATGGGTTTTGCATCAACAGAAAACAAACTGACTGCAGTTCAAATGGCGGTCATCAAGGAGAGAACACTAGCCCAGAATAAATTCATTATTGTTGTTACCCCGATCTCAGCCCTGGGGCTGTTACCAAGGCCAGCATTACAAACACCAAAGCATTGTATCCACATTGGATACAATGGGCTACCTCCTTGACTGCCACTGATGTTGATTATGTTTTTGATCCAAAACTACAGACCCAAGAATTTCTTCAAACTGAACTTGAATAACCCATGCCTACTAATGTCATGCCTCTTGACAGAATCATCATTTACATTGATGGTTCAGCTCAACCAGCTGTTTTATAGCGCCACCAAAACTCTGCAACTTGCACAGCCGCCTGTGGAGTTATGAGGGATGGCAATTTCCACCTTATACAAACCAGACACAATGAGTGGAGGGATTTCAGTATCTGTATGTTCCAGCACCAAAAGCAATGCTTTAAGCTAAGCAAGTTGTGCTGTACAATCCCCTAGGGACTGCTTGTAGATTTATATTATTGTGTCCAGTCCTTCAATGAAGACTTATACTACTGGTGGCTTAATCGGTTCAGAGATTTAAAAGGAAACACAATTAAAAACAAATTTATGTGGGGGAAGGTGGCAGTTCTTCAGGACAAACTGCCACGGGCTCCTGTAATACATTCATTGGTTCACCAACGTGTTGGAGTACACGTTGCTGGAACCTCATTGGCTGTCAAATCTGCAGTTGCTGCAGCATTTGTTAGTGCAATAACATATTCTCATACAAGGGTGGATGATGACACAGCTTCTGTGAATACTTTGGCTGATGGCAGGCCTTTACCAAAAAGCATACCTAACCAAATATTCCTACCAGTTAAGTGCCCAATACATTGCCTTTATAACAGTACCAATGCTGGGTACGCTAGAACTGATCAAAGCAGCTCATGAGGGTGTTGCTTCTGCTCATTCTGGTGTGGAGGCTACCATCTCCCTTTAAACAAACTAAACACTACTGGTGGCATGGTCTACACAAACATGCTAAGTAGTATGTCCTTAGCTGTCACATCTGTCAACAGATTAAAGGTTCCACCATCAAACGTCCATCTCAAACACCCCTGTCAATATCAAACAAGCCTATGGAATGTGTGTACCTACACCATTATGGTACCCTAAATTCAAATGGTGCTTACCAATACATTTTACTTACTGTAGACCTATGCTCCAGATTCATACTAGTGTGGCCACATTGATCTTCTGATGCTAGAACTGTTATGAAAGATTTGCAAGTCTTTATCAGCACATATGCAGTCACAACATTTCACTTGGGCCAGGACCCTGCCTTTGCCTCCAGGGTATAAAGGGACTCCATGGGAATGATGGGTGTTACAGTGGATTATTCTAGTCAGTACCATCCTGAGGGAATTCCGGTAGTGGAAAGAGAAAACTAGGACATAAAGCAATCCTTAACAACTAGAGTATTAGTATTAAGCTCAGGTTGTATTTGGGTCCATCACTTGTTTTAAAATTCCAGAGCATTAATAATCGACCTAGAAGATAGTTGAGAGGCAGTACACCCTGTGAAGTTCTGATCAGCATCCCTATGTATGTCCCAGATCTTGATGGTCCTAGCATGGTGGCAGCAGAAAACAATTTTTGACAAAGTGAACCTGTCACTGTCTTGATGAATTACAAAAGTTCAGAGATTAACACTCCTGATGACATGCCGCCACTTTGGGAATGAGGGATTTAACAACATTAACAGTCTGGATTCCAAATATTGTGGATCTGGTTTGAGAAAAGATACCTGTGAAGAAGTAATTTGGCCCATCCTACCGGGCACCGGCGCCAGTTCTTACAAGAACAGTTATTCTACCACCTCTGCCTGTGTCAAAAGACAACCACTTTGTCTCCATTGATCACATAAAATTGCATCATGTGTCAGATACTGCACAGTAGACAATGAGGATTCCTGGGTAGTTCCCTTTCACTGCCATACAGGACAAACCTCCTCAAGCATTAAGCAACACCGAAATTATTTCTGCAAGGTTTGGGAGGGCAGAGAATGAACTTTTGTTGATTCGAGTTACTACTACATCGTCAAGAAATGTCTAACATGTTAATTTGCAATTTACAATGCAAAACAAACAGAAGGGAATGTCTACGACAAGCCCCCTTTGGATACATGTACCATTTCTCTTTCACCAGCACCGGCTCCAGTTTTTGCACAGACTGCTTCTGATTATTTTGCCAACATTGATGATTGCACCAGCACCAGCTATTGCACCAGCACATGGTATAAGTAAGCTTTTTAACTGGCTTACTCACAACTAGTTGATTTGTCCATGGCACTATCTGTGGATTACATTTTTTGATTTCCTTCTATGGATTGGATTTCTTATAATCTTCTTTTAGATTATACACGGCCATTATCTTCCTAAGTGCTTTGCTGTTGAACTGGTGGATGAGGTGATGAGATTTTAAAACTTATTTGTCTTCCCACAAAGTGCGAAGAGACCTTGTCCCCTGTGAACATTTCTGCTCTTACAGTTGCTGACAGGAAAGTCAATAGACTTAATAACAGTTTGGGGAATGAAAGATTGGCAGATACAAGGCATGGAAGCTTTACTTAGAGCATGTTTAATTCTGTTACAAGTGATTTTTCTGATTGATACTGCTCAGCAAACAATTTGTCTTTTGTTAGCAAAAGTGTTGGACATGGCTGTCCTTTGAGAAAAATCCTGAAACTTTTAGTTTTTTTCGCTCTATCTAAGCTGCCTCCTCGTGCAGGGCCTTAAACTCCAGACCCTTCCCTGCGGTCTGGCAGGGGCTGAAGTGAGTTTCCCACCCAACCTGAAGTAGGAAGAGGCGGTGGAAGACATGGAGAACACTGCACCCTCGTTAGCCCCATAAGAATGATGAATTAAATACCTGGGGGATGGGTCACCCTGGTTGCCAGGACCTGTACGGGCATCTATCTTGCCCCAATTGGCATCCTTTTTAGCCACATCCAAAGCCTGACTGAGTAGGTCTGCGGGGGGCTCAACCTGAGTGGGTCCTACCATGTCCCTGGGGAAACGCAATAGAGTGGTCAGAGGATGAGGTAGAGCCAGATGAGTGCATCACAAAGGATGTGCTCGGGTAGGAAAAACACCTAAAAAAGGGAGGGATCCCTGCTGGAGGGAAACCAGCTGGAGCCCCAGGAGAGGGGAGCCAGTTCCCTAATCAGTGTTTGTGGGCAGGGGTAACGGTGCTAGCGTGGATGTGGAGACTACGCTGACCTGTGTATGGTGCACCAGGCCCTGCTGTTCCTGTAAGGCATTGACCCGTGCCTCAGTACACATGGGGACTCCCTATATGGGAAGCGATGGGGCAGTGGTCCAGCAGGTACCTAAACTCCATTGGGGCACCATACGATCCAAGAACCTAGGGCTCGGAATCCTTTCCCTCTGGCAATGCAGAGTGGAGCGCACAAGCCACCCAGGAGTATTGAGACTGGCACTGATACCAGGGTGTGGGGTTAGAGTACCCAGGCAAAGCCAGTTATGGATGGGGGTTAGCCTCTCTGACCAGGGGGGCACATGGTCAGGGATGGGCAAAGTGGTTCCTGTAGGGGGGCACATGGCTGTTGTGACCATAGAGCACATATTTACACCTACGTACTTCCTAATAGGAACAGAGCCTGTGGGCTCAAGTTAACATGCACAGGCACAATGTTGGTGGTTGAACCGAAGTGTCACCTGCGTTAGCAGGCAGGTGTGTACACCCAGGGCATGCATGCCAGGAAAGTGTGGCATAACCACGCGTGTTCATACTACCCATGAGAGTTGCTGTACCCATAAGGTGATTTGGAAGCTGAGGCTTATTAAGTATGGTTGCAATATTTGATTGCATGAGAGCAGCCTCATACTGTTTAGTATTGTTGAACTAAGGATAACAAACCTGCACCATTGATCACAGTAGTTTTGTCATCACTGCCTGAGTAGTTCCAATTCGGTGAACTGGGCATATCTTTGTCAGGACTGGTTCTGGTGCCTCAAAAATTAGGTTTCAGTCCATCGGTCCCAGGGGAAGAGTACATCTGCACATTCCCAAATGACTAATATGAAACTCTGGCATCCAGCATGACAGATCCCTGCCATTTGGGGCCTGGTCAGATAGATGGAGAGGTTGTGACGCTTGACCTACCAGAGCCTGGCACTAAAGATACAGATCTACATTCCAGGACCCCAGGGCAGACAGGAAGGAAATTTAGGGGAGACCTCTGTGGTTCAAAGTTTAACCATCCTGACTTCAAAGCATTTACCTAGTATAAATAGGAGTACTCGGCATCTGCAACTTAGATAACTGCCTACAGATTTGCTGCTGCTGTGTTGCATCTCGAAAGTGACTCTCCAAGGACAGGTTTGGCTTGCCCCCTGTTCACCACGGAGGTCTCAGGGATATCAAAAACATCCAGAGGGGGACTTGCATCATTATCAGTAATATCTGGAGAGCGCAGCCCTCTGTTGCGCATACAGTGTGCCAGATTCACCTGGCAGGAGAAGTGTGGCCCAAGGAAGAAGCCTGGTACAGGGTAGCAAAGTACTATGTGCACGACTGGTGTGTGTCCCTTCAAAGTGAGGACCACTGCACCCCAAGACGGCTTGTGACATGAATGGATCACCATTGTAGGACCCTGCTTGGGCTCTGCGGAGGTAGAGTGCGAAGCATTTATCTTGTGTGACCCTCAGCTGCATGCTCCTTGTGTGCTGTGCCTGTTAATAAGTTGGAACCCTCAGAGGTGTGGGTACAACCCGAGGAGTGTAGTTCTTGGCCTACTGCTGCAGGATGAAGCTTACTTTTAGTGTGTTAGTACGGAGTGAGTGTCCAGTAAGGCTAAGGTCATAGCATCCTGGATGAAGTACCTCAGTCCAGAGGGGTACAAGAACCAGTGCATACAAGAGTGTGTGCATGTACACCTGTGCCAGCTGATACCTGTGCCCCCATGCCTAGGCATGAGGTGGATGTTAGGGAGTGAATCAGAGTAAGTGCAGGGGCAGCACCCTGGTGTTGAGAGGTACTTGAGTTCTACCAGGGAGGTCCTAAGTTTGACATAGCATTTTATTAGTATAGCAGTGGGTCTGAGTGGGAAAGTGCGAGTACTGTGATACATTTTTGCTACTACTGCCAGCTGAGGGCACACCATAAATTACATGTGCTACACTAATTGTGGGAGAACGTGAGGGTGGGCCTAGTGCTGAGAGCGGGCTTATGTGAATGTGGGGAGGTAATGAGCATTTTCTCCATTGTATATACAGTAATTGATGTTCTATGCAGTGGGACCTATTATCATGTGTTGCTTTGTTCATTAAGATTCACACCCATGTTTACATTGTCTATTATTGTGCGTTGTGTGCTCATTGACCTTTAGGTTGAGATCACATTGTAACCGAATTGTGTTGATAATGTGTGTGTGTTGAATACAAATTTTCTATACATTGAACCTGTATGAAGTCTCTTTTTGGGATTGTTCAGCCATGGTGTTGTGGGAAAGTGCTGTGCTGTTGCTTTACATATTGCCTCTGAGATAAACCTGATTGCTTTGTGCAAGGCTAGCCAAGGGTGAGCACAGATTATTTAGCAGGTGTTTCTGACCACCCTGGACTGGAGTTGTGAGCTCCGCCTGGCTGGGCACACGCTTTAGCCAACTTGATCAAGCTGCCTCCAACAAAAAGTAACAGAGATGAATGTGTCCATTATTCCATCCATAGCTAAATTTGACAATTGGCAAAAGATTGGGAACTTTACAGAAGAACAGCTCAAAGGTAATGGTTCAAAACCGTACCTTTAATTCATCACTTCCAGGTCCCAATGGGTGGCTAGTGGACACAAATGGTTGTCTTTTTCATTTTTTCAACTCCACATGGGGTTTTAGAACGAGCAGACAGGACCCTCATTACATCATCATACAGCACTTTGGTATCATCACCACAATACAGCATGAGTAAATTATGACAGCAATGGTTGAAATCTTCCACATTGACATCTGTAAAAAAACACCTCTATCGCCTTTCTGAAGACCTAGACTTACAAGATTTCTTGCTAAGTCCTTGAAAACCACTCTCCAAAAGATTTCTATATGCAATGTGTAATAGAATTTAGAAGCTTTCTCGAATGGATTCTTCTGCTCATCTTAGACAAAGAGGTAAGAACAATTTAGAAAAAGCTTTTGCCATTGTGGACAATGGTATGAACACACTGTCCACTAGCATATACACATTAAACAACATTGTGTCCTCTGCAATTGACATTATTCAAAATGACATGCAATTTTCAACAACATAGTAAAAGTCAGCTTCGGTCCATTATGCAGTTGAGTTGGACTTTACAAGTTCTGAAGGCGGGTGGCGTGCCTTGGAACCACTTTAACCCCAAAGAGTTATTTGCTGCATTCAACCTTACATGTAAATAGCAGATTATGGTGAAAAAAGGAAGTTGGTTACATCATGATTAACATAGAGAAGCCAGAGAAGTTGCCTTTTACAGTAGCTGAAACACTATCTTCAGTATAGTTAATATATAGAGTGATATCTCTGCAAATATCTACATTTCAATTCACCTTGCATTTGAAACACTTTCCTATTGGCAGGTTTGAACATTTAGGAGATAGCTACATTCATTAGGTGTGGGAGCTGCCCTTTGATTTCAAATGCATGTATGGTGGTGATGAGGTTTTGTAGAACCTCAATAAAAGAAACACAGACAACTGTCAAGTTTCACATGCATGAGTTTATACATGAATCCATAGTGATGTGTCCTTAACAGCAGCAAATCCAATCTGAGGAACATGATTTTTTATTTGTGAAAACCACAAAAGCGTGAAAATACACATCCAATGATGATAACGAAAATATGATTACTTCAGCATTGTACCCAAATATATAGGATGATGTTGATCTAAATGCCAAGAATTACAAAATCATCAGAATATCCAACCAATCACCAAATGAAATAGAAACTTGTGATAAAAGCATGATACAGGAATAGCTTGCATGCCCGTGGTGGGGTCCTAGTACATGCAAAAATGTGATGGTTCCTCAAAATTCCCAACCGATCAGAGGTAGGTCCTTGTGTCTCTGCCTATGTATGGTTATAGGTATGTTGGATTATTGCTATCTCTGGGCAGGTGAGCTATTCATGCCACATGAGATGCCTTTTTGTGGAAGCCTTGTGTTGCAAGCTGTTCAGCAGAGTACATTAGCTTATCTGAGGCCATTTGCCTTTAGATATGTCTTGCAGGCCTTGTCATCATTGACTATCATAGGACAAAGGAAAGGAATCAATTAATTCTGGCACAAAAAAATGGCTTCCACATCCCCTCCTCTGATAGTCAATGATGACCATTTAACATACCTATTCCTCTATAATTATCACCCCTTTCTGTCCTCGATCATCCTCAGCAGAGGTGGGCACCAGCACATCTGGCTTTAGACGGTTGCTGATACTTCACCTTCATTTCTACATATTGCTGCACCGGTGAGGCATTATCCACCCTTACAAAGCAGCCCGTTGCAACAGAGGAAAGACATGGTGGCATCACCTGGACCACGACACATAAGGTTACCAATATAGCTACACCTATTATCAAGGCTTCTAACAGCTAAGTCCCCCGTCCAGGAGAGCACAGAGGCCCACATGTCTCCCCCCCCATATTTTGTGTGCCTGTTGTTCTACTTCCTTTATGCTCCCTATTGCCATCTTAATGTTATTGCTATTGTTGGGGTTGTAGAAACAGCACCTCTGGTGAATAACCTGGTCTACTCCTCCCTCCTTAGCCAGAATGATGTATAGGGCAATACAGTTTTGTATAAGCATTGCTTGTAACAGAGTTAATTCTTCACTGATATTTCCTAGTGCAGCAGCACTTGAATCAGCCATATTTTTGATTATCCTAGCTAGCTCATTTATTCTCTGGCTGTTCTGGGCTATCTCTGTCAGCCCACACCTACTCCTGTAATCATGTTGTCCACACATTTTGCTAGCCTCTTCCTGCAGGTACTACCCTGCTCCACTGATCTTGATATTTGTGATAGGTGGCTGATTTGAGCCGTATGCAGTAGCACAAAAGACAGATAACAACTCCCATACCATCCAGCAAGTAGGCAGAAATAGACTGATTTTCCACACATGAAGAACAAGCCCTTGTAGCCTATTATCATGTGGAGATAAGTGTATAGTCCTGCCCTTTGGTTTTATGAAGTTTGCGTTGTGTGTGTTGTTGCTGTCACCCACATGAATGTGTAATTTCCTCTGACTGTTATCACAATCACTTCTAATACAGAAGGGGGGCAATATCTGTTTTGCTATTCTAACCTTGGTACCACTGATTCACCTGCATCCCTTATCCCTCGTGGAATGCAATGTGTCAGGGCCAGGCTATCCCTCTATTTCCACGTGTGGTGTTTTGTCAAAATGTGCTAGTAGTGACCATTCCCTTGCAGTAGGCCGAATAGACTTACAGGCTTTTGTGTTGTGATGGTTAGATGCAGGTCTTCTAGAAGATGTATTTCTACTATGGAGTGGGCGTCCTACTCTCATTGTTATGTTATGTAGACAACATCTTTCGCCATCATGTGTCCCATATACTTATGTAATGGTACAGCATCATATGTCATTTTGTCTTCGGTATCTGTAGGCAGATGTGTGCAGACATAACATCCCGAAATATCCATTATTGTCACATACATTTTCATCATTTCAGCATATTTGTTTCCTTCACATTCCTTCCATATCTCCTTCCTACATCACTTTCATCGTCACTTTCTATTGCATTTACTACTTTTAACGTATAATATAAAGTGAAATTAGTAGTTGGTATCCGTGAAAGGCATGGCAATGTTGTCTGCAAATATTATTAGAAGTGTAGTTTTTATAATTGCACAAATCACAGTTCGCACCTATGACCACATCCTCTCTCTCTTTGGGGAGGTGCCAGGCATTTCAACGTGAAGAAATGTCAAAATAGATCCCTATATAATGTCAACATTTCTGTAACTTCCAGGGGGTGCTAGAGGTTGCCAGCATGTGACACCCAGGCACTTTTCTAGTGCAGAGGTTGTAACGATGTTCCTTAGCAGGGGTTATTGATGATGGAATTCACACTCCTGGTTCTTGCTCAAACAGTGGATTTGCTTTCTTGATGTGGGAGCTGTGTGTCCAGGAAGTCAGCCCCTCACTCTTGCCAGCCATGGCTGTTGTCAGCAGCCCCTGAAATGGCACTTTCCACCAATGCTGGAGGCTGTGACGTCTGGTTTGGGCCTTGATCCAAACCCAGTCTCCCAGCTGGAGATCGTGTCCAGCAGGTGCGGTGGAATCAGGAAGGTCCTGCAGTAACTGATGCTGAAGACAACGCAATGCCTGTTTCCTGCAGTACAGTAGGAGCAAATCATTGGACACTGACAATGGGGCAATTGACATGTGGCCGAAAATGTGCATAGGCCGACTGAACACAATTTAATGAGGGATCAGTTTGGTCACTTCTGTCAGGGGTTCTTCTCATGGCCAATAGGGCAAGTGATAGTGCATCAATCCAAGACAGTTCAGTGGATGCACACATTTTCCCTATAGTGTTCTTTAGCACACCTTTCTTGTGCTTCACTGTGCCCACTGCTGGAGGATTGTAGGCACAATGCAGTTTTTGTATGCCCCCAACCCCCTTGCAAAGCCCCTTAATCACTTGGGAGACAAATGCTGGTCCATTGCCAGGGTTCAAAAGTGATTGATTCCCAAACCGTGGGCTCAGTTAATTTAGGAGGCATTTAGCAACAGTTTATGCATCACAGTTCTTTGTCGAATACGCCTCCACCCACTTAGAAAACATCATATGACAACCAAAGCTTGCATGTACTTGTACACGGGGCATATCTATAAAGTTGAGCTGGAGGCTTTCAAATGGTCCATTTGGAAGGGGGAAATGGCCAATTGTACCAACATTGCGAAAACAGTCTGATCATGCAATCTCAGTCAACGTGGGAGGCATTATGGAAAAAGCGAGCCATAGGTGAAAGCACTGACATAGGCAAACAGATTTTACCTTTTAGTCTAGTCCACAACCCCTCTTCTGTCTGCACGCACCATTCTTACTGCCATTCTTATTTCAAATGCATTAGCCCTTTTTTGCATAAGGTGTGGGTCAAAACACATTTTATCATCTACCTTTTCTGTGACGTGTGGTGAATTGCATTTGAACCGTAGCTAGCTTACAACCTGTAAGACAATCCTCTTTGCTTCTCCATCTATAAATGCATTGCCCCTGGAAACATAGGGCCGGATGTATCAAAGCTTTTTGCATTCGCAAATGGTGCTAATCGCAAAATTCAACCGTTTGCGAATGCAAAAATGCCTTTCAGAATGTCTGAAAGGCATTCGCAGTGCAATTTTGAGGAATCACTAAAATGGCGATTTCCTGAAATTGCGACTCCATTTAGGGAATCGCAAATCGCGATTCCCTAAATAGGAAATCGCACATAGGGAGTACCTATTTATGATTACTAGTGCACACGTATCATGCATTTCCTAAATAGGAATTTGGCATTTAGGAAATGCAGTTACCACAAATTGAAGTTTGGTGGTAAGCATGTGCAATTTTTAAAAATGCATTAAAAATCAATTTAAAAAAAGTATATGTAGCCCACACATGCCCCTAGGGAATATGTGTGCTTTACATGTCCACAAATATTTTTTTAGGATGCATTATAGGGGGCTTTAGGCCCCCAACACCCTAGGATTTGCATTTCCTAGTTTGCGAATTCCTAACAGTAATTTGCAAATTCGGAGTTGCAAAACTGTTAGAAATGGGGTCTTTGGTTGACAGTCAGGATACCCACTGTTCAAGCAAGGACCCTCACTCTAGTCAGGGTAAAAGAGAATCACCCTCAGCTAACCCCTGCTTACTGCCTTGGTAGCTTGGTAGAGCAGTAGGCTTAACTTTAGAGTGCTAGGTGTAAAGTATGTGTACCAACACACACAGTAACTTGATGAAAACACTACAAAATGACACAACACCAGTTTAGAAAAATAGGAAATATTTATCTAAACAAAACAAGACCAAAACGACAAACATCTGACATATGCAAGTCACGTTATGAATTTTTAAAGATTAAATTCAAAAATAGCACTTAGAAACACAAAATGCTTCGATGAGGAGTTAACATGGCGTCGTGGCGGAGTCGTTCCCACCAAGCCACCACCAGTGGCGCCGGACACGGAGTTGCGTAGACCCCCAAGCACATTACCTTTGGTGAAGAGTGAAAACAAGTCAATGCGCAAAGTTTGGTATCACGGCGTCTGTGCGAAACGTTGAATCCGTGCACTTCGAGCGGCGTCTTTCACTACGTGGTGCAGTGACTTCCACAGAGTCGCGGACTTCAGTGGAGCTGCAGCGGCGTCAGGCCTGTGAAGGACCTCGTGTTCCAGCGAAGATCACGGAGTCGGTTGTATGCGGCGTCACCGGATTCAGCAGCAGCGTTGGTCTGAAGTCGTCCGAAGTCGATTTCCTTGGATTTCCACCAGCTTTCCTTTCAAGGGCCCAGGGACTGGATAGGGAACCACTTGTCAGATCAGGAGTCTCTCCAGAGACTCCAGGTGGTGGCAGAGAGAAGTCTTTGTTGTCCCTGAGACTTCAAACAACAGGAGGCAAGCTCTGAATCAAGCCCTTGGAGATTTCTTCACAAGATGGAAGGCACACAAAGTCCAGTCTTTGCCCTCTTACTTTGGCAGAAGCAGCAACTGCAGGATAGCTCCACAAAGCACATTCACAGGGAGGGCAGCACTTCTCCTCAGCTCTTCAGCTCTTCTCCAGGCAGAGGTTCCTCTTGATGTCCAGAAGTGATCTAAAGTCTGTGGTTTTGGGTGCCCTTCTTATACCCAATTTCTCCTTTGAAGTAGGCCTACTTCAAAGTAAAGTCTCTTTTGAATATGAAATCCTGCCTTTGCCAGGCCAGGCCCCAGACACTCACCAGGGGGTCGGAGACTGCATTGTGTGAGGTCAGGCACAGCCCTTTCAGGTGTAAGTGACCACTCCTCCCCTCCCTCCTAGCACAGATGGCTCATCAGGAAATGCAGACTACACCCCAGCTCCTTTTGTGTCACTGTCTAGTATGATGTGCAACCAGTCCAACTGTCAAACTGACCCAGACAGGGAATCCATAAACAGGCAGAGTCACAGAAATGGTATAAGCAAGAAAATGCTCACTTTATAAAAGTGGCATTTTCAAACGTACAATCTTAAAATCAACTTTACTAAAAGATGTATTTTGAAATTGTGAGCTCAGAGACCCCAAACTCCACATGTCCATCCGCTCCCAAGGGGAATCTACACTTTAATCAGATTTAAAGGTAGCCCCCATGTTAACCTATGAGAGGGACAGGCCTCACAACAGTGAAAAACGAATTTTGAAATATTTCACTGTCAGGACATATAAAACACATTACTATATGTCCTACCTTAACCATACACTGCACCCTGCCCTTGGGGCTACGTAGGGCCTACCTTAGGGGTGCCTTACATGTAAGAAAAGTGAACTTTCGGGCCTAGCAAATGGGTACATTTGCCAAGTTATAACTGCACATACAGACACTGCAGTGGCAGGTCTGAGGCATGATTACAGAGCTACTCATGTGGGTGGCACAACCAGTGCTGCAGGCCCACTAGTAGCATTTGATTTACAGGCCCTGGCACCTCTAGTGCACTTTACAAGGGACTTACTAGTAAACCAAATATGCCAATCATGGATAAGCCAATTACATACACATTTTGTAAAGGAGCACTTGCACTTTAACACTGGTTAACATCAGTAAAGTGCCCAGAGTAACAAAAACTGCAAAAGCAGATTCCAGCACACATCAACAGCCTGAGGAACAGAGGCAAAAAGTTTAGGGAGACCACGCCAAGGATGAAAAGTCTAACAAAAACCATTCGCACCTATGGGCCTAGGCCCATAGGGATGAATGGGGTCCCATTCCCTAATTGTGATTAGCTAATAACGTTTGCAATTTTTAAGAAATCGCTATTACCGAATCGCAATTTTCATGCATCCCATTTTGCATTCCTCAACTAGCGATTTCTTAAAAATATAGGCCCTCATTTCAATTTTGGCGGGCGGCCGCACTCCTGCAGTGGCCATTTCGAGATCCCCGCTGGGAACCTAGTTTCCTCCTTGCCGGCCCAGCGTGGATGTCGGGCGCAACACGGGAGCCGGCTCCGAATGGAGCCAGCGGAGTTGCGGCGGTGCGACGGGTGCAGTTGCACCCGTCGCGCTTTCACTGTCTGCTATGCAGACAGTGAAAAGCTCCATGGGGCCCCGCGACTCCCCTTTCCGCAAGCCTTTTCATGGCGGTTCATACCACCATGAAAAGGCTGGCGGGAGGGGGACTCGTAATCCCCTGGGCAGCGCTGCCCTGGGGGATTACAACCGCCGTGACCAAAGTGGCGGTGCAGTCGTAATTCCATGGGAAGCACCGCCAGCCTGTTGGCGGTGCTTCCGACGAAAATGTAATGATGGCCATAGTCTTTACAAGAGGTGTGCGCTGCAAACTTTATGATGGCTACCTTAGATGGTAATAGCAATGCCTGCAAGAGGAGAACTATCAGCTGTGCATGCTGGACCTGGTACCCCACTGAGGTGAGGAACCCTTGCATTGCCCAGATCTGGTCAAAATAATGTGTAACGCCGAAAGCATACTGGCTATCTGTATACATGTTAACCCTCTGTTGTTTAGCCAGGTGGCAGGCTGTGGTCTGCGCTATGAGCTCAGCCACCTGGGTGCTTTTTACTGCAGGCAGTCGTGCTCCTTCTACCACATTCTGGGTGGTGCCAACATCATAGCATGCCTGCAGAAGTACGTTATCATGCCTCAAACGTGAACCATCCACAAAGAGGTCTCCATCAGCATCGAAAAGGGGAATGTCCTGCAAGTCTGGTCGCAAGTTGGTGTGTCTGTCAGGGGCAAGCACACAATTATGGAAAGCATCATCAGCGGTCAATGCATGGTCATTATAATCAGTTGGCAAGAGGCAGGAGGGATTTAGAGTGGTGCCCCTTTTTATTACAATGTGGTGTGCCAACAATGTCCATTCATACCTGGTGAGACGTGCGTTTGTGAGGTGCTGCGTCTTTGTTGTTGTCAAAGGTGTGTCAACAGCATGTGGAACCTGGAGACCAAGGTGTGTGCTAACACTATGGGGGGTCATTACAACATTGGCGGTAAAAGCCGCTTACCGCCGTGCAGAAGACTACCAACACACCACAGCAGCCGCGGAATTCTGCCACGGCCATTATAACCCACAGCTCGGAATCCGCCAAAATTGAGACACCCACACAAGTCTGCCACACGAAAGGTCAGTGATAAACCGGTGAAAACAAAACCTCCACTGTCACGCCAACAGGAATACGCCCACACTATAACGACTCACGAATCCATGCGGCGGTCTTTCAACCGCGGTATTCCATTGGCTGTACACACTGCCGCGCTCAAAATACACACACATATACAAAGCACTACCACATTGGGCAATTCAAAATACACACACCTGATACACATACACACACCACTCCCACACACCCAATACAATATAAAACTCATACCCACATCACCCACAAACCCCTACGACAAAAATCCTGAAAGAAGGCCAGAGAGAGACACTACAATCTACAACCAAGCATCCACAGGCACACAACACCATCACCCACATAACATCCACACACCCCACACAACACACCACTAAATATCACCCCACATATTGTGGTAAATAATTTAAAATACCTCTGAATTTGCCTTGTAAGTTAAATAATAAAAAGGAAAGAGACGGGGTCCGAGACGTATAGAATAATTGGGATTTATTCAGTAACTCGAGTTAAGGGAGAGCTCCTTCACCAAGCGGGTTAGGGAGTAGTCTGTCTTACTTCGCGCAACATAGAGCTTTTATATATTTTTCTACTACATGCAAACAAATGACAGAGGTTCAATCATTTTCCACTAGTTAGGTATGAAAACATTTGTATGCCTCAGGGGAGAGGAGTGGGAGATTGCTTACAAACAAAAATATGCAAATAGCTGAAGCGTATAATAGTGTGTAGTAAATGGCAGGTATGACCTTGTTCCAATTGCAGGTTATTCCGTGAAAATTAGTTTTTCTCAAAATTGGCTTAACCGCAGGTATGTGGCTGGTCTGGTATTCGGCCTTAGGCATATTACACGATGCAGCTGCTTTCAAGCTGCATCTTTTTCTGCCTACTTCCTCTGCGACGGGTGTTTAAAACACTCACAAAATGGATGCCATATTCAATATGGTTGTCCTGATGTCAAATGAACAGTGGTTGCAGGAAGGGTGAGAAACTATTTTTCCACATTCCCTCCTTGCACCAGAGTGCAACCATTGTCCTCTGTCTCGATGGCCATAAGATCACCAATATGGTCTTGGAGCATAATCTTAACATTTTCTTTTTTCTGGATGTGTGGTTTAGGAATGCACATGGTAGCACACAATCCACAGAGTGGCGGGCCGCACTGGATGCACATGCAGCATCCCATTAATGTAAACAATGCTATGCCAATAGCAGAAATCAATTTCCAGCCCCATGTGGAGACTAGTCCCCAAAACCATCCTGACCAGGTCCAGTTGCCAGGATCCTGGTGTAAGCTGGACGCAATTTTGTGCAATCTAGAGATAGCCTCATAGACAGAGGGGGCATTATCGGGTATGAAAACACAGAGCTCGACCCAATAATTTTACACGCTCCGCCCTTCTCTGCTAGTATGACATCAAGAACAAGACGATTTTGAAGCGCTACCATTCTGATAGCGGATTGTTCCTGTGTCAAATTTCCCAGAGCGGCTATAGTCTGATTTACAACTGTTTCTACTGTTCGAGTAAGCCTACGGATAAGCTTACTATTCTGAATCAGTCCAATAAAAAAGAAGAAACCTCTATTGAAGTCTGTATACTGTTCCAGTTCTAGTCTCTGTTTGGTCTATCCCCGAAGTATCTATAGATCTCTTATGCCTCTCATTAGGGAGAAGGCGATCCTTATGATACATCGGCGGGGCAAGGAAAACGGGAGGCAATAAGAAAGATATATAGCATCTTCCTCCCCATCCGAGGGGAAGACGTATATAGGCTATCTCTCCACAGACAAAATATGTATGTCTAGACGCTGGAAACGTTGATTGGCCTTTGTCCTCGAAACTCACAGTAATATTACATTCACTGTGTCCTACCTGGATTATACCAGTCTTCTGGACACACAGCTGTCCTTTCATTTTGGAAACAGATATGGAGGTTGGTCTGCCTTTCTTTTTACGCATGGTATTTACCAATTTGGAAGACCAATACTCCTGTTTATACTCTTCACTTTCGAATATAGTCCCCTTAGCCTGTGGTATTCCATTATCGTCGGGATAACAGACTTGATTAAGGACGGTATTCAGATCTCCCCATGGCCACCCATTCTTACATATCCCGGCATCTCGTTCAGGGCATGCGGAATTAGAGGTATTGTACGCTGTTATTAAGGCAAACCAAGCCTCACAGGTACCATTATATGAAAATGGAAAAGGTACCAGTGGTATCCCTCCGTCATTCTGATGAGGGGGAATCTGTCCGCATATCCAGCAATCAGTAGTATTGGCAACCTGGTGAGTATAGTGCAACATCCGTACAAAGGAGTTATTTTGCATAGCTAATCTGTGGGCCCGTTCATGAGGTGTAAGATCATAATAGATATGTTCTTGTGTACTGTTGGGTGGGAATATAGGGAGATGACTAGATGGAAAAATTAAATGTAAAACCCAACCTAAACACATTGCTGCTGAAAGAGACAACATTAACACCATTATACAAAAATTTCTTTCCGCACACATTTTCTTTCTGTATTTGTCTCTCAACATCTTCTGTTTCACTGTCTCCGTCGTCATTTTTTGTCAGGTACACTTCTCAGAGCCCCTGCCTTTTCACCATCAAGTAGAGCTTGTTTGGACTTAATTGACCTGGGCTCGAGTAGAGGACCTGAGTTTAGATCTATAAGTCTGCTGGAGACTTTCTTCTGTGGGTAATGTCAATTGTTCTGCGTTCTGTTGTGTCTGAAGTGGCAATGTCTGTCCGCTTTTTTCTTTGGGAAAATGTTTCTTACAGTGACTGGCATGGAGCCATCCCTTACGACCTTCGACTTTTACAGCTGTCCTGGTAACCAGTAGAACGAGCTTCGGTTCCTTCCATCGAGGCTCAAGAGGTGCTGCTCGATCAAAATTGCGGATATAGACCCAATCGCCCGGCTTGATTTTATGTTCTTTGGGCTCAGTATTATCAGGAAATGCGGCAGCAACCTGTGAACGACAAGATTGGAGTGCAGACATCAAAGAAGCCAGATAATCGGTCAGTACAGGCATTTCAATATCTGTTATAGCTTTCGCACGTGGTATTCCCCATATGTTAGGAGGCCTACCAAAAACTATCTCGTAGGGCGCAAGCCCCGTTCTGGAATGAGGAATCATACGCATGTAAAACAGAGCTACTGGTAAGGCAGTAATCCAATCAACTCCCTTTTCAGCACATATCTTTGCCATTTTGTTTTTTAAAGTCTGGTTATGTCGCTCAACCAGGCCTGCTGCCTGCGGATGACGCACACAGTGAAATTTCCACTGGTATCCCAACAGTAGCGATATCTTTTTCATTAATTCAGACGAGAATGGTTGACCATTATCAGAGTATATAACTCGGGGCAGACCGAACCTAGGGAAATACTCCTTAATCAATTGTTTGGCTGTAGTGCTGGCAGTATAGTCAGGTACAGGATAAGCTTCGGTCCATCGTGTTAATGTACATACTACTACGAGTACATACTTCTGTCCTCTGCACCTTTCCATTTGTATATAGTCCATCTGTATAACTTCAAAAGGGTGTTCAGGAGGATGAAATCCTCCTGCCCCTACTGTTGTGCCTTTTCCAATATTATACTGACAACATATCATACATGTTTGGACTCTTTGTTTGGCTGCTGCCCTAAGATGTTTATTGTCCCATATATGTTGTATTGCGTCTAGCATAGCTTTTTCCCCAAGGTGGGCTGGTCCATGTATTGTATCTATAATAATCTGCACCATGGCATCGGGAAGATACCAGACTGCTTTATGTGGTGTCATCCATCCTTGATCAGTTAGTTTCCCTCCTTCCTTTTTCCATTTTTCTTTTTCCTCATTTGTGGCGTGACTCTGTATGTCTTGGATGTCCATAGTTATATCTCGTGTGACCTGCATATGCATAAATTCGGGACCGTGATGCAGCATACTCTCTACGTCTTTCTGTGTCATGTCTTGAGCTGTTTGATCTGCTAATGCATTTCCTAATATAACATGATCTGTCCCCTTTGTGTGTGCTTTACATTTTATTATAGCTATTTGTTCTGGTAAATGTATATCATCTAACAATTGTGTTATCAAGTCTGCATGTTGTATTTTTGATCCATGCGATGTCATGAATCCTCTTTCTCTCCATAATGTTCCAAAATTGTGTACTACTCTGAAGGCGTACTGTGAATCAGTATAAATATTTATTTATTTTCCTTTACCCAATCGACAGGCCCTGCTCAATGCTATCAACTCGGCCGCTTGTGCTGAGAGAATGGGTATCTGTTTGCTTTCTAAAATTTGAGTATTTGTGGTAACAGCGTAGGCGGCCCTTCGCTCCCCCTTTTCTGTTCTTTTACAGGAGCCATCCACATAAATATTTTCTTCTGCATCTGGTAAAGGAGTGTCTTTTAAATCTGATCTTGGTTTCGTCACTTGTTCAATCACCTCCATACAATCATGTACCTCATCTATGTTCTCATGAATGGCTAAGAGTGTGGCAGGGTTCAGGGTGTTGCATCTTAAGATCTGTATGTGAGGTTGAAAAAGTGTCAGTTCATACCCTGACAGTCTTGCTATTGTTAGATGTTGCGTCTGTGTTCTGTTAAGTAATAGTTCTACTGCATGGGGAACTCGTATTATCAAAGGGTGTCCCAATACTATAGCATCGCTTTGTCTAATAGCTTGAGCTGTTGCTGCTACAGCCTTCAGGCATGCGGGAAGAGCTTGTGCTACAGGATCTAAGGTGGATGAAAAATATCCACATGGTCTTTGTTTTCCAGCTTGCTCTTGTGTCAGGACCAATAGAGCGGTCCCATTCTTTTCAGTGACGAATAGTGTAAAATCTTTATGATAATCAGGGGTGGCCAACACCGGGCCTGACACATCGCCTCTTTCAATGTTTTGAAAGCGAGCGTGTGTTCCTCTGTCCAGGGAAGCTGGGGTGACGTGCTGGCTTCTGATGTCGTCAATTTACAAGTGCTTTTGATATTAGTGCAAATTGGGGTATCCATTGTCTGCAGTAGGACGTTAGTCCTATGAATTCGCGTACCTGTCTCTGTGTTTTTGGCTGTGGTATATTTTGTATCAATTGTATTCTCTCCTTTGTTAGCTGTATTCCCTCCATTGACAGCAAGTGCCCTAAGTAGGTCACTTGCTGTTGACAGAATTGCAATTTCTTTGATGACACTTTGTGGCCATTTTCAGCCAAGAATGTTAATACCAATAATGAAGCTTCGACACATGACTGTTCAGATCTGGCCGTAATGAGTATATCATCGACATACTGCAGAAGAGCTGTTTGATCAGGCATTTGTATGGTGTCTAGCTGTCTTTTTAGTGCTTGGCTATAGATGCTCGGGCTGTCAGTAAATCCTTGAGGAGCTCGGGTAAACCGGAAACTCTTTCCGGATAATGAGAACCCAAACAAATATTGACTGTCTTCATGTATTGGTACACTGAAAAACGTGTTTTTGAGATCGATGACGGTAAAATGTGTGGCTTCACAATCAATTGTTGTTAAAAGGGTAGATATGTCTGGTACAACAGGATGTTGTGCCACAACACATTTATTTAATTCCCGTAAGTCTACCACAAGTCTATAGTTGGTATTTTCTCTTTGTTGTACTCTCTTTGCCACAGGTAATACGGGTGAAGTCACGGTATTTGATGGTACTTCAATCACCACCCCACTAGCGATGAGGTCCTCTATAATGGAGGTAAGGTCTTTCTCAGCTTGTGGAGGCATTTTATATTGACGGAGTCATGGTAGTATGGCTCCCTCCTTTAAAATGATCTTGTGGGGCGTAATGACCATCCGCCCGACCGATGTGGGACTGGTGGCCCACAACTCGGCTGGGAGGTGGGCCAATCGAGGATCTAAATCTCTGACTGTATAATGGCCCTTGAAGTCTCGAAGGAACAGACGCACATCCTGGGGGGAGCACACTATTATGGCTCCTAATTCTTTCAATTGTTTTATTCCTAATAGAATCTCGGGGCAAGCATCAGTCAAGAGAAGATCTGTCGTAGTGGTAAGGGGGCCAATTTGTAAGGGTAGTGGCTCTGATGTATTACTTGTAATGGGTTGACCAGAAAAACCCAGCGAAATATTTTTATTTCCAGAGAGTGGAGCTTGCGGGAGCTCATTATGATCTATCGTTGTCTTACTTGCCCCTGTACCCAATAGGAATTTCTTGTCTTGTCCCAGGAGGTGAACGTCTACATATGGACCAGTTTGGTCCACAGGTATAGGGATAAGGGGCAATTTATCCTCAACCCTCCCTGGGCAGCCTCATAAAAAACTGGGGAAATCGGCATATCCAGTATTTTCATCAGATATGTACATTTGCGTTGTGTTTGGTATTCCCTGATTCTGTTCTTGGGGCGTTCCTTCTTGAGGTCTGTACTGATCTCGAGGAACATGTATTCTGGGTGTAGTTTTCCCAGTGGCCACATTATGTTTTAGAACTGGGCACGTAACGTTCCCTTGTAAATCTTTAACATAATGTCAAGGCTTTTTGCAATAGTTACAAACACCTTTAGTGTTGTTGACCTTCTTTTGTACTTGAGACTGTGGGCCTGATTTGGGCATCAATGTTTGTGCTACCAGTGCTCTCAACTTAGAGGGTCATTCCAACCCTGGCGGTCGGTGATAAAGCGGCAGCCAACCCGCCAACAGGCAGGCGGTCAAAAAAATGGAATACTGACCCTGGCGGGAACCGCCAACACAGGCCGCCACTTTAACACTCCGACCGTCACGGCGGGACAGACAAACAGCGCGGCGGTCACCGCCAACAGGCAGGCGGCAGACATTGTACCGCCCACCCTATCACAACTCACCAATCTGCCACCTTTTCCTGGGCGGGAGCCCCGCCGATAAAAACACGGCGGAAACAGACTACGAACGGGAAAACGCTCACCTCTACACACTCCACGAGGAAGGAGGACAGCATGGAACCCGAATTAAACATCCTACCAGCTATTGTCTACCTGCTCATCTACCAGGAGTACGAACGCCGGCGCAGACGACAACGGTGAGTACTGCACCTACGACACAGGGGAGGGGGGAGGAGGAAAGCTTACGGGCACACACATACGCCATACACCCACCCCCCCACCCCAAATACCTACACCCCAATGCAGAGCAACAAGTCAGAGTGACACCCCCCAAACCCACCGGAATAATGCAAAGACACAATTAAAATGATCTTTAAAATATATGTATAATATAGCTCCATTGAAGTTATGGGAAATATGCAATATGAAAGATACAAAATAAGGAATGAACATAGTTAAAAATATATACATAGGCAATAAGTCCTGCCCATTCTGTCAAAGTTCCATAGTCCGTGGGCCAATGTGCACAAACCCATGGGCAAAGCCCACACAGGAGACCAGATACCATTGGAGAGAACACTGCTGGGGCATCAGATGATAAAACTACAGGCACCTCAGGAGGAAGGGAAGGGGGGGCACCTCAGCCACATGAGTCCACGACGCCAGATCCACGAGGGGCCTCCATGCCCACTGTCCCATCCTGGGGAGTGCAAAGCCACAGTCTCACAAGTCTCTACAGTGGGTGGCTTGCCCACTGTGCCATCCTGGGGAGTGCAAAGCCACAGTCTCTCAAGTCTCTACAGTGGGTGGCTTGCCCACTGTTCCATCCTGGGAAGTGGCAAGCCACAGTCCATCAGATGGATTACCGACTCCACTGTTAATGGAGGAGGCATGGTGCCCAGAGTGCTTCGTGAAGCCCTGCTCGACACAGAACCGGCACTGTCAATGGGCCAGCGGTGCTTGAGACGGCCTTGCCCAGCGGAGCGGTGCTTGACAGGAAGGGCCCAGCGGAGCGGTGCTTGACAGGAAATGCCCAGCGGAGCGGTCCTTGACAGGAAGGGCCCAGCGGAGCGGTGCTTGACAGGAAGGGCCCAGCGGAGCGGTGCTTGACAGGAAGGGCCCAGCGGAGCAGTGCTTGACAGGAAGGGCCCAGCGGAGCGGTGCTTGACAGGAAGGGCCCAGCGGAGCGGTGCTTGAGATGAAGGGCCCAGCGGAGCGGTGCTTGACAGGAAGGGCCCAGCGGAGCGGTGCTTGACAGGAAGTGCCCAGCGGAGCGGTGCTTGAGATGAAGGGCCCAGCGGAGCGGTGCTTGACAGGAAGGGCCCAGCGGAGCGGTGCTTGACAGGAAGGGCCCAGCGGAGCGGTGCTTGAGATGAAGGGCCCAGCGGAGCGGTGCTTCTCACGGCGGGGCCCTGTTCAGCGGTGCTTCTCACGGCGGGCCCCTGTTCAGCGGTTCTTGTCACGGCGGGGCCCTGTTCAGCAGTGCTTCTCACGCCGGGGCCCTGTTCAGCGGTGCTTCTCACGGCGGGGCCCTGTTCAGCGGTGCTTCTCACGGCGGGCCCCTGTTCAGCGGTTCTTGTCACGGGGCCCTGTTCAGCGGTGCTTCTCACGGCGGGGCCCTGTTCAGCGGTGCTTCTCACGGCGGGGCCCTGTTCAGCGGTTCTTGTCACGGCGGGCCCCTGTTCAGCAGTGCTTCTAACGGCGGGCCCCTGTTCAGCGGTTCTTGTCACGGCGGGCCCCTGTTCAGCGGTGCTTCTCACGGTGGGGCCCTGTTCAGCGGTGCTTGTCCTGTGTCTCTAGGGAGCCAGACCTGGCCAAGACTTCCCGCTCAGTCGCCATCCGACCTTGCGGTCGCGGGGCCCTCCTGTGATGGAGTCCTGGGCCCGTGGGTGTCCGTCACAACCGGAATGGGGCTGGTGGGGCCCTCCTGGGCAGCTCGCCTGCTGCCTGACTTCTCCGCCCTGCTGCCCTTGCCCTCCTTCGCTGAAGCTCTGTGGCCCTTGCCTCCCTTTGATGATGTGGCAGGTGACGGGGCAAGGCTACTGTCTTTGGTGGCAGCCGTCTCAGGCTTGTCGCGCCGGCCCTTAGTTTTTTTTGTCCTCTTCCCAGGGGGTGGGCTGGCTGTCCCCTTGCTGCTGGCCGATGTTCCTGCCCTAGGAGCTGGTGGACTCCAATAGCCCTGCACTATGGTCCTAGTAGATGCAGGGCTGGTGGTGGCTGACGTGCTTTTTTGACTCTTACCAGATGGAGGGGGTGGGTCAGTGGTTGGAACGAGGTCAAGGTTGGAAAGGAAAAGCACTTTGGAAGGACAGGGACGGGTAGGTGTAGTGGGTATGGGTGTGGAGGAAGAGGATGTGGTTGTAGGAGAGTCAAGTGTGCTGTCTTTGGGTGCAGGTGCTTGTGACGGAGGCTGGCGTGAGGTGGATGGCTGTTGGGTGGGTGGCTGCCTGCGTTTGTGTGGTTTGGAAGAGAGGGTGACAGACACACTGGGAGAGGACACAGGGGACGTATAAATGGCAGTGGGGGTGGTGACTGCACGTGTGCGGACTGTAATGGAGGGTGTGCTGGTGATGGAAGTACTGGCTGATGGTGGTGTGTATGCAGGTGTGAGTGGAGACGTCACAGGGAGGGAGGAGGGAGATGAGGAGGTGGGGGACACAGAGGTGGTAGTGACTGTTGGCATGTCTGCATCTGGATGTTGCTTGGGTGAATGCTTGTGGGATCTGTGGTGCTTATGTCTGGATGAGCTGCCCTTGGCTGTAGAGGTGTGTGCAGGCTGGTCTGATGGTGTGGATGGGATAGGCAAAGGAACAGGAGACTGGGACTGGGTGGAGGGAGTTGGAGGAGGGAGGCTGGAGACAGGGACAATGGCTGCCGTCAGTGTTGAGGCCAGTGCGTTGAACGATCGCTGATGGGCAGCCTGACCCGAATGAATGCCCTCCAGGTATGCATTGCTCCGATGCACCTCCCTTTCTACACCCTGGATGGCATTCAAAAGGGTAGACTGCCCAACAATGATGGTCCTGAGGAGGTCAATGACCTCCTCACTGAGGGCAGCAGGGGTAACTGGGGCAGGGCCTGAGATGCCTGGGGCGAAGGAGATGCCCGCCTTCCTGGGCGAACGGGCACGGAGCGAAGGCTGAGGGGCTGCTGGAAAGGCGGGGCTGGTGCGCTGGGTGGCGGCTGTACCTGTTGTGGCGGTGGGCACGGATGTTGCCGCCACCGCAAGGGAGCTCCCTTCCGAGGATGTGTCGGTGTCGCTGACGTCTCAACGGGTCCCCGTTGTGGAGCTCCACTCGCCCTCCGTCTCACTGGTGTACTTGGAGTCTGTTGCATGGCCCTCCGGGGCCATGTGAGATGCAGCTCCCTCGTGCACCGATGCCACTTCTCCTCCGCCTGATGATGCTAATGCACACATGAACAGGAAGACAAAGAAAATGGGGGGGGGGGAGAAATGAAGACAGGTTGAGTGCATGCTTTGGCAACACCGTTGTCGGAGAGGACAGACACAGAAGCGCCCTGCACTAGGCCGCGCAATCGGGGTACACTACTCAGTTATTGTGACTAGGCCTACAGGTCTATGGACGACAAATGCACACATGGGTGAGGCCGGACCATGGATAGCTGTACTTGGCATCCTACAGAGGTGGGGGGCGGGGGCACAGGGCCATGCCTAATGGAGGGGCCTAGCCTACAGAATGCACCCTGGCCTAGAGATAGCCACAGCCCTCCTCCCCCACCCAGACACCTTCACTGCGCGCAAAGATAGCAGATTGTGCTGATACTCACCCCCTTGTGTCTGCTGTTATGTCCTCACGCGCCCATCCAAATCGGGGTAGGCCACCGCCAGGATCCGGGACATCAGGGGGGTCAATTGGCGGCTGGCACCCCTCCTACGTTGGGAGGCCATCCCCAGCAGAGACTCGGCGGTCTTTCTGGTCCCGCGGCGGATGTCCTCCCACCTCTTTCGGCAGTGGGTGCCCCGTCTGTTGTGGACCCCCAGGGCCCAGACGTCCTTGGCGATGGCACGCCAAATGTCGATCTTCTGATGGGCGCTGACCTATGTGACATGTACAGGGTGGTAAAGGAAATCTCATCACTTTTCTGCCTGGTCAATGTGAGTGGCCCCCCCCTCCCCAACCTTGCCATGTGGCACATGCTCTCATCTTTCGTGCGTTGCACTCCTCATTCGCTCCCCTCCCCACCATCTTACATACACCCCACTCAACACAGGCATAGCCCATTCAACGTGCACCCTGTGTACTAACCTGTTGGTCTGGAGGACCGTAGAGTAGCGCATACTGGGGGAGGACCCCATCAACAAGTTTCTCCAATTCTTCAGAGGAGAAGGCAGGGGCCCTTTCCCCAGTCGCAGCAGCCATTGTATCTCCCAGACCGAGGTCACAGCAGCACTTGCAGTATCGGTCCTCTCCTGTGGATGATCAGGTCTCGAGTGATTAATCAGATAGAAAATGGCGGTCACGCCCGCAGCGGTGCGTACCGCCGCGGTGCGTACCCCGACCGCAGGCGCCCATCCTCATTGGCTGCTGAAACCCATAGGCTGCAATGTTAACCAATGCGGCTTAGCACCGCGGTCTTCGACCGCCTACCGCCACGGTGTGCCACACCAGCGCATTGACCTCACATCCCACTGTCACACTTCACAGGTCATGCAGCCGCCATTTCAAGGGCCCACATGGCATAATTTCTACTGCGTCACACAGGCCTAGGCCTTGCATTGCCACTCATACAAGCCTTTCAATGCATAGCGATTTGTGTACTGTGCAAGCTGTGTGAACCAACCTGTGGGTTGCTTGACTGTGTGCTCCATGTTGTCCTTCCTAGGCACCGTCCGCTGGGACTTGCGAGGAGAAGGATGAATCCTCCCGTGTACCGACCGCTGGTGGACCTGTCGACAATGGAAGAACGACATATCATACTTACATACAGGCTTGACAGAGCAACTATACATGAACTATGCGCCCAGCTGGAGCCAGACCTGATGTCCCCCATCCGCCAACCCACAGGGATTCCCCCTCTGGTGCAGGTTCTGTCAGTACTCCATTTTTTGGCAAGTGGGTCTTTTCAGACAACAGTGGCCATATCATCTGGGATGTCTCAGCCTATGTTTTCTAAGGTTTTGTCCAGAGTGTTGTCTGCCCTGATGAAATACATGCGGAGCTACATTATTTTCCCTGAGGTGGGTGATTAGGCTACAGTGAAGGGTGATTTCTATGCCCTTGGACATATCCCCAACATCATTGGTGCCATTGATGGGACCCATGTGGCTTTGGTTCCCCCCAAAGAAAGTGAGCAGGTGTACAGAAACAGAAAAAGTTATCATTCGATGAATGTCCAGGTGGTCTGTTTGGCTGACCAGTACATCTCCCATGTAAATGCCAAGTTCCCTGGGTCAGTGCATGATGCGTATGTCATGCGAAATAGCAGCATCCCTTATGTGATGGAACAGCTACAGAGACACCGTGTGTGGCTAATTGGTGACTCTGGTTACCCCAACCTGTCGTGGCTACTGACCCCAGTGAGGAATCCCCGGACCAGGGCAGAGGAACGCTACAATGAGGCCCATGGGCGAACTAGGAGGATCATAGAAAGGACCTTCGGGGTCCTGAAGGCCAGGTTTAGTTGCCTGCATATGTCAGGGGGATCCCTAATGTACTCACCAAAGAAGGTGTGCCATATCATCGTGGCCTGCTGTATGCTTCACAATCTTGCTTTGCGACGCCAGGTGCCTTTTCTGCAGGAGGATGGTCCAGATGGTGGTGTTGTAGCAGCTGTGGAGCCTGTGGAGAGTGAAGAGGAGGAAGACGACGGGGACGACACGGACAACAGGGATACAGTCATACAACAATATTTTCAGTAGCACACAGGTAAGAATCACCCACGCCATTTTACATTTACTTAAGGCCTCATGCGTCTCTACTGTCTGTGTTTCCCCCCAGTTCCTGTTAACTGATTTGTGACTTTCCCTTCCCTTTTCAGAGCTGTATGACCCACTGCGTGACTTCTGCTTTGTTTGCCCATGGACTAAAGCTTATTGAAATTGGTATGTTGTCATCACAAAGTAACTGGACATTATTGCACCGTTATGTGTAATACATTTGTTAAGAATACAAGCAGACTCCTGTTATTTTAAGTGCAATAAGTGATTTATTTTAAGTGCTACATATAGGTACATGATTGTAAAACGGTGATGGGTGGGGGTGGAGTAATGTCCATGGCAGAGTCCAGTTCTCAGTCTCACAGGTGCATTGTCCATATGCCTGTGGAAGGATGGAGCAGGGGCAGTTAAAGGTTGGACAGGGTGACAATGTGGGACAGTGGGATGACATCAGGGGGTATCTTATGCTGGCGGGGGTCTTGCAATCCTACTCTGTCTTCTTGTGAGATCTCAGGTTCCGCTTGCGGGGTGGTTCTTCTTCTGCAGGAGGTGGGGTTCTGGTGGCCTGTCGTTGTGTGGGGGCCTCCTGTCCACTAGCGCCGGCGGAGGTGGTAGGCTGTTCCTGGCCTGGGCTAGTGACAGGGGCCCTTTGGGGTGCCACATGGTCCCGCAATGTGGTGACTATCTGGTTAAGGGCCACGACGATGGTCCCCATTGCGGAACCGATGTTCCTCAGTTCCTCTCTGAACCCCATGTACCGTTCCTCCTGCAGTGCCTGGATCTCCTGGAACCTGGCCAGTACCGTCGCCATCGTCTCCTGGGAGTGGTGGTAAGCTCCCATGATGGAGGAGAGGGCCTCTTGGAGAGTCGGTTCCCTGGGCCTGTCCCCCCCCTGTCGCACAGCAGCCCTCCCAGTTCCCCTGTGTTCCTGGGCCTCTGTCCCCTGGACGGTGTGCCCACTACCACTGCCCCCAGGTCCCTGTTGTTGTTGGGGTGGTGGGTCAACCTGGGTGCCCTGTAGTGGTGGACACACCGCTGATTGATGTGTCCTGGAGACAGAGGCATGGGCCCGCTGGGTGGGAGCTGTGCTGGTGTTCCCAGAGGGGGTTGGGTCTGGTGTAGCCTGTGGCTGTCTGTGGGGAACCGACTGTCCAGAGGTCCCCGATGGGCCGGGCTGGTCATCTGGGTCCAGGGAGACAGAGCTGCTGTCATCGCTGGGGGCCTCTTCTGGGGGTGGGATGGACATCTCTGTACCCTCCGTGGCGGTGTGGTGGCGTTCGGGTCCTGCAGGGGTATAAAGGTATGGTTATTGCTTCTGTGTGTGGCATTTCGTGTGATGGGTGGGTGTCCGTGTACCCAAGTGCAGGCATTCCCTTGTGGGGGCTTTTGTGAGGGTGGCTTGTGGGGGTGTTGTGTGTGTGCAGTGGGCATGCTTTGGTGATGGGTGTCCATGCTTTGTGGTCGCATGCAGGGCTTTGCGTTGGGATGGGTGGGTTGTGATGGTGAGCCATTTGCAAGGAGTTGGTGTGATGGGGGTGGGGGTGAGGGTGGGGGTATGTGCTGGCATGCAGGTGGGGTGGGGGTGGGAAGCAGTAGTGAAGATTTGACTTACCAGAGTCCATTCCTCCGCCTACTCCTGCGAGGCCCTCAGGATGCAGGATGTGCAAGACTTCCTCCTCCCATGCTGTAAATTCTGGGGGAGTAGGTGGGGGTCCGCCGCCAGTCTTCTGCACCGCAATGTTGTGCCTTGATACCTTGGAACGCACCTTCCCCCGTAGGTCGTTCCAGCGCTTCCTTATGTCATCCCGATTGAGTGGATGCTGTCCCACCGCGTTGACCCTGTCCACTATCCTTTGCCATAGCTCCATCTTCCTGGCAATTGTGGTGTGCTGCACCTGTGCCCCGAAGAGCTGGGGCTCTACACGGACTATTTCCTTCACCATGACCCTGAGTTCTGCGTCAGTGAACCTAGGGTGTCTTTGGGGTGCCATGGGGTGGTGTGGATGAGGTGTGGGGTGGCGTTTGTGGTGATGAGTGTGGTGCGTGTGGTGGTGTGTGGTGTTTGGTGCGTGGATTCTGTGTGGGTGATGGTGTTGTGTGCCTCTGTGTTGTGGGATTGTCTATTCTGTGCTCTCTCTCTAGCCTTCGTCAATAATTTCGGGTCGTAGGGGTTTGTGGGTGATGTGGGTGTGTGTTTTATATTGTGTTGGGTGTGTGGGAGTGGTGTTAGTATGTGTTTCAGGTGTGTATGTTTCAAAATGACCAATGTGGCTGAGTTTTCTATGTGTGTGTGTATTTTGACCGCAGCGGTGTGTACCGCCAATGGAATACCGTGTTTGAAAGACCGCCGCGTGGATTCGTGTGTCGTGATAGTGTGGGCGTATTTCTGTTGGCGTGACGGTGGAGGTTTGGTCATCACCATTTTTTCGCTGACCTTTGGTGTGGCGGACTTTTGTGGATGTCGGGTTTTTGGCGGTTTGCAAGTTGCGGGTCAGAATGACCGTGGCGGTTTGCCGCGGTGGTGTTATGGCGGTCTTCTGACCGGCGGTAAGCGCCTTTTACCACCGAGGTCAGAATGACCCCCTTAGTCTCCTTTACCCTAACCTTTTCGCTTTCTTCTTCCCCCCTTATCCTATTTTGGTGGTATTGTAATATTCGTAGGACTTGGGAGGGACTTTGTGCTTGCCAGGAGCTCTCTACCTTCTGAACTCTTTCCCTTAAATTCGGGAAGCTGTTTTCCACTAATTTGGATACAAAAAGGTGTGCATATAAATCACTTTCTAATTTAAGACCGCTATTGGCAGTGAAACATTTCTCTAATCTCGTATAATAATCCCCTATATCTTCACCTGGCTTTTGTTTACATGCGGAGATAGCGTCCCAATCCTCTTTCCTTGTGGTAAGAAGTTGGGGCAACACTTTAAGAATGAGGGTTGGTGCTAATTTCACATCATCTGGTATGTCGGCTCCAGCTGCCCTGGCGTTGTCATTTGTCTCTAGGGCGGCCCAGTTCAAATTAGCGTTATCCACTAACCAGTCTTGTCCCCTTAATTTCTCATAAATACCTGGGGGCAGCAAATTTTTTAGTATAATTGTTAGATCTGTTAAGGTATATATTCCCATAGTAAGGATGTCTGTGAGTTCCTCAAAAAAACCAACAGGATCCTTAGAATGCGGTGGTACCATTTCTTTCATTGTCATTATTTCCTATTTAGTAAGAGGTGTATACACTAAAACTTTCTGCAATTCATTTGCGGCGTTTACTCTAGGATGGACCTCTCTGAGAGGGTATTGTCGATACATTTCTTTCTCCCTATAATCAGTATGGCGGGCCCGAAGGAGTGTCCTAGCCACTTCATCATGATGTTCCTGTCGTGCATCTAAAAATATGTTAAGGAAGTGTGCAGGATCTTGCAAGAAAACCAAGGAGGTACATTTGGATAATAAGTCTTCAAGGGCAGATTGATGGGGTCTGAAAACTCTATTCAGTGTCATCAGATGCTGTATCATGTACAGACTTGCTAACCTACGCTGGGTGAGGGGTAAACTAGAATATAACTGGGCTATAATGTCTGAATTATAGATCTTCGATTGTGAAGTCCATAGGGTAACAGTACGGAGCAGTTCTTGTTCCTCGGCTGTCTATTGCGGTTCTTGTTCCAAGAACCAGTCGAGAGCTTCCTCAGTTTCCTCATATAATTCTTCGCTACTGGGAGGTTCTGGGGACGCGTGTAGGGAAGCAAACCTATCTCCTAGGGGTGGTACACATCGTACAGGGTGCTGTTTGCTGATTTTCCTCTCTGGTGTTACTGCTCCTTCTTTAAATTTATGTCTATGTTCCCTCATAAGATCTAATAATTTTTTAATTTGGAATCCACCCCTTCTCCCTTTCCCCCCTTCCTCTTCCTCCGCCACCTCTTCCATTAAATCTTCTAATTTCGCGGGATTTCTTAATCTCTTAAATTGGAAGTATCGGGCGAAAAGATATAACATGAAGGTATATATATACATTTGTTGTTTCCTGTTTCTTCCTTTCAGGACATCTTGGTAGGGAGTAGAGTCGCCCCCTCTTAACATGAATTCTAGCATACCATTGATATTATTTTGTACAGCGGGGATCTTTTCTATTTGTTTCCAAATGGCAACTAGTCTTTTTCCCTCGTCTCCTAAGGCGGGGTATATCGTGGATAAGGGATCGTGTGGGCACTGTCCTTCTGGTTCTCCCCCTCCCGCTTCGTCCTTCTTATCCTTTCCTGCTATAGTAAGAAATCTCGCGGCTTCGGACAGATCCTCGACAGTTTCAGGAGAAACCAATGGTGGTAGATTATGTACGGGTAAGAGTGGTCGTGTATTGGTAGAATATGGGGGTGGCACATCTAATAAGTCTATAAGCGCCGAATCATCAGGGGGCATAGGTGCACTGGGAAGGAGAGGATTCTTTTTTGATTTATCGGGGCAGGAATTTTCACAACTTGGCAGTACGGGGTATAAACCTGTAACATTTCCTTGACTTTCCCTTATCATCTGCTCGAGAACTACCTCCTTTCCTTTCTCTTGTAGTTCTTCTTGTCTATTTTTTCCTGACATTCTCTGCGCTTTCTCAACTTTTCCTTGAGCTTTCTCTTGCCTCCGATGGGCTTCTTTCCTCCACCATTCTATGGCCTCTAACTGGCCCTGTCTTACTTTTCTCTTGAACAACTGTTCCTCTACTTTGAGGACATTCTCTATATCAAAAATCCCAATACTTGGCCATTTGAATCGTTCCGCTAATTGACTAGTATATTCTACCCATAGTTCCAAGAATACAATGGCGGGCATACCATGTTTGTTATACATGAACCTGGCTGGAGTATCCTTGGGTGGGAGTGCAATCGCCTTCTCTAACAATTTTTTCTCTTTTGCCCGATACTTGAATTTAGTAAATAATGACATTCTTAATGTATATCTATACCGTTTCTGTTTAAACAGAAAACGTCTTGATACTTTTCAGCAGTACTCACCGAAAAAGCAAACTCGTTATTCTTCGATCGAATCCAGACGCTGCGCGTTTTGAGGGGTCTCGGACGTCTCGGACTCCTCTTCTCCTCGTTGTCGGACTCGAGTATGGACTTTCCGCGTCTCTCACCGCCTCATGTGTATGCCGGGCGCTGGTCCGCCCCTGGGTCTCCGAGGGAGTTCGGCGGGAAATCCCCACCGGGTGCACCTAAAGTCCGTCGTGAGAGAGAGTAGGGGAAAAACCCGCGACCGGCAAAACCGGCGCGTGTAGAGAAGGGAAAGTCCCTGTTCGGGCGCCAAAATGTGGTAAATAATTTAAAATACCTCTGAATTTGCCTTGTAAGTTAAATAATAAAAAGGAAAGAGACGGGTTCCGAGACGTAGAGAATAATCGGGATTTAATCAGTAACTCGAGTTAAGGGAGAGCTCCTTCACCAAGCGGGTTAGGGAGTAGTCTGTCTTACTTCTCGCAACATAGAGCTTTTATATATTTTTCTACTACATGCAAACAAATGGCAGAGGTTTAATCATTTTCCACTAGTTAGGTATGAAAACATTTGTATGCCTCAGGGGAGAGGAGTGGGAGATTGCTTACAAACAAAAATGTGCAAACAGCTGAAGCGTATAATAGTGTGTAGTAAATGGCAGGTATGACCTTGTTCCAATTGCAGGTTATTCCGTGAAAATTAGTTTTTCTCAAAATTGGCTTAACCGCAGGTATGTGGCTGGTCTGGTATTCGGCCTTAGGCATATTACACGATGAAGCTGCTTTCAAGCTGCATCTTTTTCTGCCTACTTCCTCTGCGACGGGGTGTTTAAAACACTCACAAAATGGATGCCATATTCAATATGGTTGTCCTGATGTCAAATGAACAGTGGTTGCACGAAGGGTGAGAAACAATTTTTCCACATTATCACAACACACTTTCCCCACACATCACCCACACCACCCCATGGCACGGCAAAGACACCCCAAGTTCTCTGAGGAGGAGCTCAGGGTCATGGTGGAGGAAATAATCTGGGTAGAGCCACAGCTATTCAGATCACAGGTGCAGCACACCTCCATAGCTAGGAAGATGGAGCTATGGCACAGAATAGTGGACAGGGTCAACGCAGTGGGACAGCACCCAAGAAATAGGGATGACATCAGGAAGAGGTGGAACGACCTATGGGGGAAGGTGCGTTCCGTGGTATCCAGACACCACATTGCGGTTCAGAGGATTGGCGGCGGACCCCCACCTCCTCCCCCATAACTAATAACATGGGAGGAGCGAGTCTTGGCGATTCTGTGCATCCTGAGGGCCTCGAAGGAGTAGCTGGAGGAATGGACTCTGGTAAGACAAACCTTAACTACCTTATCCCCCACCCTACCTGCATGCTATCACATACCCCCACACCCGCCCTCACCCCATCACTCCAACTCCTCACACATGTCCCACTATCACAATCCACACATCCCAACACCAAGCCCTGCATGCAACACCAAAGCATGGACACCCATCACCAATGCATGGCCATGGCACATACCCATACACCCCCCTAAACTATCATCACACAAGGTTCCACACAGGAATGCAAGAACTGGGGTACACGGTCACCCACCCATTGCCACCATGGTACACACAGATGCAATAATCATGCTTTTACAAGCCTGCCCTACCCAATGTCACCGCACAGGAGGGTCCACACATGTCCACACCACCAACAGAAGAGGCCCACAGTGATGACAGCAGCTCTGTCCAACTGGATCTAGACGACCAGCCCGGCCCATCTGGGTCCTCTGGACCGTCGGTTCCCCTCACACAGTCACAGGCCACCACAGAGCTTCCCCCCTCTGGAAACACCAGCACAGCACCCAACCAGCGGGCCCATACCTCTGGCCACAGGACACGTCAATCAGCAGTGTGTCCACCACTACAGGGAACCCAGGCTAACCCACCACCCCAACAACAACAGGGACCTGGGGGCAGTGCCAGTGGGCACACCGTTCAGGGGACAGAGGCCCAGGAACACAGGGGAACTGGGAGGGCTGCTGTGCTACAGGGGGAGGACAGGCCCAGGGAACCCACTCTCCACAAGGCCCTCTCCAACATCATGGGAGCATACCATCATTCCCAGGTGACAATGGCAAAAGTACTGGCCAAGTTTCAGGAGACCCAGCGGCTGCAGGAGGAACAGTATTTGGGCTTCATGGAGGAACTCAGATCCATCAATTCCACCCTGGGCACCATCGTAGGGGTGCGGAAGGAAGTCCTCAACACCAGGAGGGACACTGTGGCACAACAAGCACCCTGACACTAGCCTGGATGATGAACTGCCCACCACCTCCGCCGGCACTAGTGGACAGGAGGCACCGCCACAGGACCACCACACCAGCACCCCACCCCCTGCAGATGGAGAACCACCCCGCAAACGGTCCCTGAGATCCAGGACAAAGACCGAGAACAATGCCAAGACCACCGCCAAGAAATGAGACCGACCTGAATGTCATCCTTTTGTCCCACCTTGTCACCCTGTCAATCCATCAACTGCCCCAGCTCCACTTCCTATGCCCCAATGGGCAATGCACCTGTGAGACTAATAGACTGGTCTCTGCCATGGTCATTCCTCCACCATCACCCCTCCCCATTTTACAGCACCCTCCAATATTGAGCACTTAAATAAACACCCTTAAAGCACAAAACAATCTGGAGTCTGTCTGTGATTTCGAAATAGTGTATTAGCAATTACAGTGACAAAATGCTCTTTCAATTGTAATATCAACATACCTATGTCACACAGCTCTAGTCCTTGAGGAAACAAAGCAGATGTCACACAGTGGGACACACATCTGTAAAATCTTAAGGGAAAGTGACAACTCAGTGACCATACACTGGGTGAAAAGGACAGACAGCAGAGAGGTAGTAGTGTCAAATTACATGTAGTAGGCAGGTTTGTCTTCTTACCTGTGTCTCACTGGAAGTATTGCAGGATAACCGAGATCCTGTTGTCGATGCCCTCTTCTTCTGCTTCCTCGTCTTCACTGTCCACAGACTCCACAGCTGCCACAATGCCTCCATCTGGACCATCCTCCTGCAGAAAAGGAACCTGTCATCGCAAAGCTAAAATGTGAAGCATAAAGCAGGGCACGATACTCTGGCACACCTTCATTGGTGAGTAGAATAGGAACCACCTGTCATATGGAGGCACCTGAACCTGGCCTTCAGGAGGCCGAAGTCCTCTCTATAATCCTCCTAGTTCGCCCATAGGCCTCATTGTAGCGTTCCTCTGCCCTTGTCCTGGGATTCCTCACTGGGGTCAGTAGCCATGATAGGTTGGGGCAACCAGAGTCACCTGAAAAAGGCGAGGGACAACTGTTAGACACACACTAACCTGTAGGGATATCCCCAGACCCAGACAACTATTCCCACTGATTTGCTTCCAGGTGCTCACCTAATAGCCACACACGGTGCCTCTGGAGTTGCCCCATCACATAAGGGATGCTGCTATTCCGCAGGATGTAAGCGGCATGCACTGAGCCAGGGAATTTGGCATTCACATGGGAGATGTACTGGTCTGCCAAACACACCATCTGCACATTCATCGAATTATAACTCTTCCGGTTTCTGTACACCTGTTCACTCCTGCGGGGGGACCAAGGCCACATGTGTCCCATCAATGGCACCTATGATATTGGGGATATGTCCCAGGACATAGAAGTCACCTTTCACTGTAGGTAAATCCTCCACCTGAGGGAAAACGATGTAGCTCCGCATGTGTTTCAGCAGGGCAGACAACACTCTGGACAACACGTTGGAAAACATGGGCTGGGACATCCCTGATGCTATGGCCACTGTTGTTTGAAATGACCCACTTGCAAGGAAATGGAGTATTGACAGCACCTGCACTTGAGGGGGGATTCCTGTGGGATGGCGGATAGCTGACATCAGGTCTGGCTCCAACTGGGCACACAGTTCCAGGATTGTGGCACAATCAAGCCTGTAGGTGAGGATTACATGTCTTTCCTACATTGTCGACAGGTCCACCAGCGGTCTGTACACCGGAGGATGCCGCCATCTCCTCACATGTCCCAGCGGACGGTGCCTATGAAGGACAACAGTGAGCACAGAGTCAAACAACTCAGAGGTACGTACACACAGCTTACACAGAACACAATTCATAATCCGAAATTTGCATGTATGAGTGTTGAGGCAAGGCAAAGGAATGTGTGACACAGTTAAAAATAAAGCCATGTGGGCCCCTGATATGGCGGCTGCCTGGCCTGTAAAGTGGGACAATGGGATGTGAGGTAACTGCGCTGGCGTAGTACACCATCACGGTAGGAGGTCGAAGACCGCAGCGCAATTCTGCATTGGTTAACATTGTACCCTATGGGTCCCAGGAGCCAATGACGATGTACGCCGGTGGTGACGGTACGCACCGCCGTGGACATGACCGCCATTTTCTATCTGTTCAATCTCTCGATACCTGATCTTCGACAGGAGAGGACCTACACAGCAAGTGCTGCTGTGACCTCAGTCTGGAAGAGACAATGGCTCGTGCATCTGGGGAAAGGGCCCCTGCCTTCACATTGGAGGAGTTGGAGAAACTCGTGGCTGGGGTCCTCCCCGGTACATGCTACTCTACGGTCCTCCAGACAAACAGGTAAGTACACTGGGAGCATGCTGTATGGGCTATGCCTGTGTGGAGTGGGGTGGATGAAAGATAGGGGGGGAGAATGAGGCGTGCATGAAACGACGGTGAGTGCATGTGCCACATGGCAAGGGTAGGGATGCGGGCAAATGACTGTGACGGTGCAGTTGGTAATAACTTCTCTTTTTCCCCTGTACAATTCCTGTAGGTCAGCGCCCACCAGAAGAAGGATATTTGGCGTGCCATCGCCAAGGACGTCCGGACCCTGGGGGTCTATCACAGACGGAGCACCCACTGGCGTAAGAGATGGGAGGACATTCGCTGGAGCAAGAAGACGGCGGAGGCCCAGCTGAGGATGGCCTCCCAACGTGGGAGGGGTGCCCGTCGCACCATGACCCCCCTGATGTTCAGGATCCTGGCAGTGGCGTACCCGGAGTTGGATGGGCGCTTGAGGGCATCACAGCAGCAACAAGGGGGTGAGTACACTCTCATTCTGCCGATTCAGCACGCAGTAGAGGTGTCTGGGTGGGGTAGGTGGGCTGTGGGTTTACCTAGGCCAAGGCGAGTGTGCTAGTTAGGTCCCTTTTTCAGGCAGACCCTGTGGCACCCCACCCCATCTGTGTACAGTGCCAACTACACCTAGTCAGGCTCCTGTGACATCCATGTGTGCAGATGTCGGCCATAGCCTTGTAGGCCATGTCCCATGGATTGAATAGTGGACCCCAAGTGCGCGGCGTAGTGCAGGGGGTTTCTGTGTCTGTCGTGTCCGCCAACGGTAGCGGTAATGCATGCACTCAACATGTCTTTCTTCTGTCGTCGTCCCCCTTTTTGTGGTCTCCCTGTTCTTGTGTGCATTAGCATCATCAGGCGGAGGAGCAGTGGCACTGGAGCAGGAGGGAGCTGCATCCCACATGGCCCTGGAGGGCGACACTACGGAGTCTGATTTCACCAGTGGGACGGAGGGTGAGGGGAGCTCCACGGCAGGGACAGTAACTGACACCAGTGATACAGACTCGTCTTCTGATGGGAGCTCCCTTGTGGTGGCAGGCCCATCTGTGCCCCTGCATCCATAGGTACAGCCGCTACCCACACTGCCCTCCCAACAGCCCCTCAGCCTTTGCCCCGTGCCCGCTCACCCAGGAGGGTGGGCATCTCCTTTGCCCTAGACACCTCAGGCCCTGCACCAGTCACCCCAGCTGCCCTCAGTGAGGAGGCCATTGACCTCCTCAGGTCCCTCACTTTTGGGCAGTCTACCATTTTGAATGCCATCCAGGGTGTAGAGAGGCAGTTGCAACAAACCAGTGCATTCCTGGAGGGCATTCATTCGGGTCAGGCAGCCCTTCAGCGAGCTTTTCAGACTCTGGCCTCAGCACTGATGGCAGCCATTGTCCCTGTCTCTAGCCTCCCCCCTCCAACTTCCTCCACCCAGACCCACACCCCTGTACCTCAGCCTACCCCAAGCACACCATCAGACCAGCATGCACACACCTCAACACACAAAGGAAGCTCAGGCAAATATAAGCACCACACATCCCACAGGCACTCACGCAAACATCACACACATGCAGACATAGCAATATCCACTGCCTCCACTGTGTCCCCCTCCTCCTCGTCTCCCTCCTCTCTCCCAGTCTCGTCTCCACTCACACCTGCATGCACTACATCTACAGCCACTACTTCCATCACCAGCACACCCACCACCACACCCCGCTCACGTGTAGTCACCACCCCACTACCATTCACACATCCCCTGTGTCCTCTCCCAGTGTGTCTGTGACGCCATCTCCCAAGGTACACAAATGCAGGCACACACCCCCCAACAGCCATCCACCTCACGACAGCCTCCAGCACATGCACCTTCACCCAAAGTCACCAAACATACACCTCCTACAACCACAACCTCTTCCTCCACTCCCACACCCCCTCCAGATACCCATCCTAGTGTTCCCAAGAAACATTTCCGGTCCTCCCTTGACCGCTTTCCCTCACCTCCCCCACCCCGTCAGTCTCCTAGGGCCCGACTCTCCAGGTCCCAACCTAGCACCTCAGCCACGACATCGGCGGGATCAGTGGTGCCAGTAGTCACCGGATTCTGGAGTGCACCAGGCAGCAGGGCAGCCAGTGTGGCAAGGAGCCACAGCACGGACAGTCCCCCACCTGTCAAGCATCAAAAGTTGGCCAGTGCCCGGCGGGAGAGGGAGAAGACACCAGCCACCAAAGCCGCTCCCAGGGGTACAGGTGGGAGTGTGGAGTCAGCTGCGACACCTTCCAAGGTGGGGAAGGGGCACAAGAAACCCAGCAAGTCTGGGAAGATCAGCAAGGCGGAGAAGACCGCCATCAGCTCCGCTGCCCAGGAGGCGACCACCATCAGCCCCGCTGCCCTTTAGGCGACCGCCATCAGCCCCGCTGGCCCAGACAGGACCGCCAGCACCAGCCCCGCTGGCCCAGACAGGACCGCCAGCACCAGTCCTGCATCCCCAGACAGGACCGCCAACCCCAGCCCCGCTGGCCAGGAGGTGACTGCCAGCACCAGCCCCGCTGGCCCAGACAGGACCGCCAGCACCAGCCCCGCTGGCCAGGAGGCGACCGCCAGCACCAGCCCCACTGGCCCAGACAGGACCGCCAGCAGCAGCCCCGCAGGCCCAGACAGGGCCGCCAGCAGCAGCCCTGCAGGCCCAGACAGGACCGCCAGCAGCAGCCCTGCAGGCCCAGACAGGACCGCCAGCAGCAGCCCCACAGGCCCAGACAGGACCGCCAGCACCAGCCCCGCAGGCCCAGACAGGACCGCCAGCACCGGCCCCGCTGGCCAGGAGCTGACCGCCAGCACCAGTACCGCTGGCCCAGACAGGACCGCCAGCACCAGCCCCGCTGGCCAGGAGGCAACCGCCAGCAGAAGCCCGCAGGCCCAGACAGGACTGCCAGCAGCTGAGTCGCTGCCAAGGACACCACCGCAACAAGCACCACTGCCAAGGACACCGCTGCCACAAGCACCGCTGAACAGGACACCGCCGCCACAAGCACCACTGCCAAGGACACCGCCGCCACAAGTACAGCTAAACGGGACACCACCGCCACAAGCACCACTGCCAAGGACACCGCCTCCACCAGCACCACTGAACAGGACACCGCTGCAACAAGCACTGCTGGCCCATGAGCGACAAGAGCACTGACGCTACTGAGTCCGCCACGAGCAGGATGAAGCACTCTGGGCACAAAGCCCCCTCCAGAACCAGTGGAGATTCACATCCACTACGTCAGTCCTTGGCAGGATGAAGCACTCTGGGCACAAAGCTCCCTCCAGAACCAGTGGAGATTCACATCCACTGCCTCAGTCCTTGGCAGGATGAAGCACTCTGGGCACAAAGCCCCCTCCAGAACCAGTGGAGATTCACATCCACTGCCTCAGTCCTTGGCAGGATGAAGCACTCTGGGCACAAAGCCCCCTCCAGAACCAGTGGAGACTCACATCCAGTGCCTCAGTCCTTGGCAGGATGAAGCACTCTGGGCACAAAGCCCCCTCCAGAACCAGTGGAGACTCACATACACTACCTCAGTCCTTGGCAGGATGGACCTCTCTGGGCACAAAGCCCCCTCCAGAACCAGTGGAGAAAGGCATCCACTACCTCAGTCCTTGGCAGGATGAAGCACTCTGGGCACAAAACCCCCTCCAGACCTAGTGGAAACTGTTATCCACTTGAGAGACTGTGGCTTTGCACTCGCCAAGATTGAACAGTGGGCAAACTACCCACTGTAGAGAATTGTAAGACTGTGGCTTTGCACTCCCCAGGAGTAAACAGTGGCACAACCCACTGTAGAGACTTGTGAGACTGTGGCTTTGCACTCCCCAGGATTGAACAGTGGGAAAACCACCCACTATAGAGACTTGTGAGACTGTAGCTTTGCACTTCCCAGGATTGAAGAGTGGGCAAACCACCCACTGTAGAGACTTGTGAGACTGTGGCTTTGCACTCCCAAGGATTGAACAGTGGGCAAACCACCCACTGTAGAGACTTGTGAGACTGTGGCTTTGCACTCCCCAGGATTGAACAGTGGGCATGTGGGCCCCTCGTGGATTTGGCGTTGTGCACTCAACCGGCTGAGGTGCCCCCCCTTTCCCGTCCCCCTGAGGTGCCTGTTTTATATCTATCTGATGCCCCTGCAGTGTTCTCTCCATCATGTTCGGGTACCTTGTGTGGGCCTCGACCAAGCAGTGTGGGCCCAGTGTTCCACGGACTTAAATGGAGCAATACCTGGACTTCCATTCTTGGTGTATATATTTGTTTATAGTGTATATATATTTTTGCGTACTGGATTTTAATAGATTACAATGGTTACACTCATTTCCTTTTGTCTTTGCATTCTTCCAGGGGGGGTTGGGGGATGTAACTGTAATGTATCAATATGTACTAGTGTGTGTGTTGTCGTGGGTGAGGGTGGGGGTGTTGCGTTTTGCGTGTGTGTGTCCCTGTTTTTTCCCTTCCCCCTCCCCTGTGTCGTAGGTGCAGTACTCACCGTGGTCTTCACCGCCGGCGTTCGTGCTCCTGGTAGAGGAGCAAGAAGATAAAGGCTGGAAAAAATGTGAAGCTCTGGTTCCATGGCGTCCTGGTTCCTCGTGGGGTGTGTAGAGGTGAGCGTTTTCTCTTCGAAATCCAGTTTCCGCTGTGTTTTTGTTTGTGGTTAATCCGCCCCTGAAAAGGTGGCGGATTGGTAGGTTGTGATACTGTGGGCGGTACATTGTCCTCCACCTGTCTGTTGGCGGTGACCGCCACGCTGTTTGTTTGTACCGCCGTGTCGGTCGGAGTGTTAAAGTGGCTGTCTTTGTTGGCAGTTTCCGCCACAGTCGTAATTCCATTTTTTTTACCGCCGGCCTGTTGGCGGTCTTACCGCTGCTTTAACACCGACCACCAGGGTTGTAATGACCACCTATGTTCTCGGACTGCTATACAGCTAGGGCGTCAAGGCTGCGGCTACGGGGTACAGTGTGGCAGACCATTAGGCTACTGGCCAATAGAATGCTCCATGCTTTTAGCACTGCAAGAAAACAGCCCCCTTTTTCATGACAGAACAGAAAAGTCTTTGGTTTAATCTGGAAGGCCCAGTGCCGGGGCAACATAGAGATCATGCTTCAACGTGAGGAAAGCAGTTTGGCATTCGTGGGACCATGGCACTGGGTCTGACACACCCTTGTTTGTCAGAGCTTGAGTGGCATTAGCAATCAAGGAGAAATTCAGTATCCAGTGACAGCCGTACCTTGCCATCCCTAAAAAGGACCTCACTTACTTCTGTGTGCTGGGTCTAGGAAAGTGTGTGATATTGGAAATCCTGTCATGTAGCAATTTTCATGTCCCTGCTCATAGCTCATGACCGAAGTACTTCACTGTGGTCAAACAAAACTGCAACTTCTTGGGGGATACCTTATAACACTTTGAGGTCAGGTGACATAGGAGGGCTATAGTGTCAGTTATGCATGCTTCCTTTGATTGTGAGGCTATCAGTAGGTCTTCAATGTATTGAATGAGGGTGGAACCTCCCAGGCGTGTAAGGCAGTCGAGATCCTCCTTTAACGCTTGAGTGAAAATTGAAGGTGACTCTATAACCCAGAGTTAAAGACACCAGGTATACCTCTTTTGTCTGAATGTAAAACAGAATAGGCACTGGTCATATGGATGCAGAGATATGGTGAAGAAGGCAGAGCTATTGGAGGGATATTGGACAGTATTGTTACTGGATTGTGTGCCACGGGAAATGGTACTGGGATCACTATTTTGTTTAATGCAGAGAGGTCCTGAGTAAGTCTGTATATGGGGGCCCAACCTTCCTCTTCCTTCAAAATCTGTATTGGGGAATGTGTTGTAGTGGTACTCTTGGTGGGACCCTGATGTGTACTGGTGGGTAGTCAAGAACATGTCCCACATCATTCTGGTGATGCAACCAAACATAGTGCTGGACGGTATCCTTCAGTTCGGGTGCATGTCATGAAAGCTTGCAGCTGTAACCCATATTTCATACTTTCCAAAAAAATACATCAGCAGTGTAATGGATGGTGCATTGTAATTTACAGGGTAAAACCCTCCCCAATACACTTGCTAAAAATAAATCGATGGTGCACAGCAATGGGACCTATGACAAGCTTTCTTTGTTTTGTCAGACATTAATTAATTTCCCTGTTAGACCAACTGCCATTATTTATGTTCCCGATAGGGGCGCATCAGGCACTTGTGATGCTGCCAGCATAGATTTAGTGACTTTTAGTGACTTGAGTGTCGAATAGGAATAGAATAGCATTGCCCATCACTGTTCCCATAAAATATGGACCTGTTTTGTAGACCTCAATTGCCGAAGCCAGCAGCCAGTCTCCTTCTTTTTAGTCAGCCCTAAAATGTTTCATTTGGTGGGGATACAGTGGGTATTATCCATCCGTCCTGTCCATATCTGGTGTCCACTGCACACTACTGATAGTAGTTGGGGTTCGGCAGGAGGGACAGGTGCATTTGTGTGCGGTGGACCCACCCTGTGCTTTGAGCTGGCTTGTTAGGTGGGTGTCAAAGATATTTGGGTGGTATGGGGCCACTTGTGCAATTCTCATATTCCAAGTCCCTGGCCCTCCACCCCCAGACCCTGAGTTGTTCAGTAAGAGGCAGTTGGCCTGCCAATGGCCGGGCCGGTTGCAGTGGAAGCAATTGGTCCCTGGCGTGGGCTGCAATACTGGCCTATCTTCCCGCCCCTGGGCTATCCTTACTCCTGCCCTTTCACCTGTTTCTCCCTCATCCTCTACCACATCGACCATTGTTCTGGTAATTCTGTTTGTGGGCAACCATTAACCTTATCTTTCTTTGCCTTTGCTGCTTCCATCGCTTGAACATGCTTGCTGGTAAATCTGCAATAAGCAGTCACAATACACATTTACTGTCTCTTTCTTCTCTTGTGTGGTGTTCACTATCTTCAACCAATCTACTCTATCTCTGGGATCCTGGGCCCTCATCATGACCCTGGCGGTGGGTGATAAAGTGGTGGTAATACCACCAACAGGCTGGCGGTAAATTCTGCCAAATTATGGCCATGGCAGTGATAACTCCCATAAACAGCCAATGCACCACACCAACTGCCAGGGTGGAAACAACAGCCACCACGGTGGTAGCCGCCAACATATTTTGAGACTGCAATCCGCCACATTTTCCGGGGCGGTACCAACGCCAACAAAAGCCTGCCGGAAACAGAGCTCAGAACGTTATGCTGCACTTGGAACATCAACGCCGACGAAGACGATGGCGGTAAGTACAGCCACCTAGCACACAAGGGAGGGTGGGAGGAAAACGAGAGTGACACACACACACATGCACAACACACACCCGACACACACACACACCATACACACAACCAGCTGCACTAGAAAAACAATTTGTCCTGAAAAACAGCAGAATAATGCAACAGGAATTGACTAAAGTGATTGTAATCACATCAAATTCAAAATTAATAATTTGATTTGTCAATCAAACAGATATGTACACATGTACACAAAGGGACACTGAACAGTCCAATGTTCAAAGGGCCCATATGGCCACAGGGCACTTTCTAAGGCCCAACTCAAATCTTGACCACATCCGGATAGCACAGTGCAGGGACATCAGTTTGCAAATAGGCAGGCACCTCGGTGGCCACCTCAGCCAGATGCGGGAACAAGCCCACTGGTTTTGGAGGGGGCAACATGCCCATTTCTTTGTCCTGTGGAGTGCAAAGCCACAGTCTCTCAAGTGGGGGACTTGCCCACTGGTTCTGAAGGGGCAGCCCGCACAATAACCTCTGGAGGGTGAACTACATGGCGTCCGCCGGCGGTGATGGATGCACTGTGGTGGTTGTTGGAGGAGGCTCCTGGGCAGCCCCTGCACTCACTGATGGCTGCATTGTGGTGGTTGTTGGAGGAAGCTCCTGGGCAGCCCCTGCACTCACTGATGGCTGCACATCCACAGCTGGCGGAGGGGTCCCTGTGACAGCTGGTGGTGGTGGCAGTGTTAGCCTGACAGCTTCCACTGGCGTAGAGTGCCTTGTCTCCTCCTGTTCATGGGTTGGGGATCCCTTACCCTTCCTGGCAGGGGTGGATGGGCTCTTCCCCTATGTGTCTGGTGGTGCAGGCTCCTTCCGCTTCTTCACAGCTGGTACAGGCTCCTTCCCCTTCTTCACAGCTGGTTCAGGCTCCTTTCACTTCCTCACAGCTGGTGCAGGCCCCTTCGTTACAGCTGGTGCAGGACTCTTCCCTTTCATCCCTGGTGGTGCTGGCTCCTTCCCCTTCAGTGTTGTAGGTCTGGTATCCTTACCACCACGAGTAGGTGTGCTATCACTATTCTCGTAGACTGTTTGGCTGAGATGCTGGGCTGTGTCCTTGGTACCCTGCCCATACGTGCAGGAGAGGGGGAGGGGAGGGAGGAGGTCAATTTGGGAACAGAAAAGCTTTTTATGGACGTTGGGGTGGAAGGAGGGAGGAGTAATGGGAGTGGAGGATGAGGGAGTGGTTGTTGGAGGTGTATGTCTGCTGAATGTGGGTGCAGGTGCATGGGCTGTATGCTGATGTGAGATGGGTGGTGTTGGGTATCTGAATGCACGCGTTTGTGTCCCTTAGGAGGGGGGACAGACATGGGGGAGACGACACAGGGGACGCGTGCATGGATGTTGTGGAGGTGTCTGCCAGTGTGGTGTGTGTTCTGCTTGGTGTGGTGATGCTGATAGTGGATGTAGATGTAGTGCATGCAGGTCTGAGTGTGGACGTAACTGGGAGGAAGGTGGAGGAGGAGGAGGAGACAGTGGAGGCTGTGGATGTTGTTCTGTCTGTAACGGTATGGTGTTTGTGTGAGTGCCTGTGGGATGAAGTGTGGTGCTTGTGTTTGCTTGTTCCACTCTTGTGTGTTGCCTTGTGTGCATGCTCGTCTGTATGTGTGCTTGGGATGGGTTGGGGTTGAGGAGAATGTGACTGGGAAGTGGAAGTTGGAAGGGGGATGGTAGAAACAGGGACAATGGCTGCCATCGGAGAGGAGGCCAGAGCCTGAATCGATCTCTGTTGGGCCGCCAAGCCACCATGAATGCCCTCCAGGAATACATTGCATTGCTGCATTTGGGATGCCAGCCCCTGGAAGGCATTCCCAATGGTTGTCTGCCCTACAGAGATGGATCTCAGGAGGTCAATACACTCCTCAGTCAGGGCAGCAGGGCTCACTGGTGCAGGGACTGAGGTGCCTGGGGCGAATGAGATGCCCACCCTCCTGGGTTAACAGGCACAGGAAACTCGCTGAGGCCTACTGGGAGGGAGGTGCTTATACGGGGTGGTGGTTGTACCTGCAGCTGCGGTGGTCACAGAGTTGTCCACCACCACCAGGGACAGTACCAGGGGATCAGGGAGGACCTGCAGGCCATCAACAACACCCTGGTCTCCATAGCAGGGGTGCTGGCAGGCATGGCAAACATCATGAGGGAAGCAACAGTACACCAGCAGGCCCCTATCACTAGCCAGTCAACTGAACAGCCCTCCACTTCCGCTGCCGTTAGTGGCCAGGAGACCCCGCTACATGATCCACAGGCCACCAGCATCCCTCCCCCTGCAAAAGGTGAAGCACCCTACAAACGTTTCCTGTGACCCAGACAGAAGCCAAAGATAATTGCCAAGACCACCGCCAGGAAAAGAGACTCTCCTGATTGTCCCCCTTGTGTTCCACTCAGTCACCTTGTCCACATTGACCTGTGATTGCTCCCTTTCCTATGTCCCCTTGGACACTGTACCTGTGCTATAAACAGACTGGAATAATACCATGGACTTTCCTCCATCATCACCCCATTCAAAGCACTCCACATCACACACCTCAACACATTACCCAACACACCCTCACCAACACACATCACATAACACCCACGGAACCACAAAGGCATCCCGCTTCACTGAGGAGGAGTTAAGGGTCATGGTGGAGGAAATCATCAGGGTAGAGCCACAGCTATTTGGAGCAAAGGTGCAGCAGATATCAATAGCAAGGAAGGTGAATTGTGGACATGCTCAACGCTGTAGGACAGCACCCAAGAACAAGGGATGACATCAGGAAGAGGTGGAACAATTTACAGGGGATGGTACATACCATAGCAGCAAGACACCAGCTCGTTATCCAGAGGACTGGCAGTGGACCCCCACCTCCTCCCCCACAACTCACAGCATGGGAGGAGCAGGTACTGGCAATACTGCATCCTGAGGGCCTGACCGAAGTTAGAGGAGGACTGGACACTGATAAGTCAACTTTTAACAATTATCACCCCCATACCTGCATGCCATCACATACCCACACCCTCACTCCCATCACTCCACTCCATCCCACACACTCCACCATCACATCACACTAATTCCAATGCGAAGCCCTGCATGCTGTACCAATGCACGGACACCCCTCCCTGCCCTGCATGGACACTCATCACCAAAGCATACACAGCATAGGGAAACTAACATAACCCATATACACCAACATACACGAGTAAAAGCTGGCAGGGGAACAACAACCTTAGAGGGGAAGCTACAGAAGTACAAATGTCAGACACCTGAAGCATAATACATCATTTACATCCCCACAGGTACCCCAGCCAATGTCACTGGAGAGGAGGTGCCACCACCATCCAGTACCATGACAGAAGAGGCCCACAGTGATGACAGTAACTCTGGACTTCAGGATCTAGACGATCTACCAGGCACATCAGGGACCACTGGACAGCCGGTCACCCAAGCACAGTTGCAGACCACCACAGAGCCCCCCCCCCCCCCCAGGAACCAACACCACAGCAATCAACTAGCGTACCCACGCCTCTGTCTCAGGACACATCAATCAGCAGTGTGCCCACCTGTACAGGAACCCCAGGCCACACCTCGCACACAAGACAATCAGGGACCTGGGGTCAGTGGCAGTGAGCACACCGTTCAGGGGACAGAAACACAGGCCAACAGGGGCAGTGGGAGGACTGCTGAATGCCAGGGGAGGACAGGACCAGGGAACCGACTCTCCAGGAGGCACTCTCTGAGATCCTGGGAGCCTACCAACATTCCCAGTACACGATGGGCCAGATGCTAGACAACGTGCAGGAGAACAGGCGGCTGCAGGAGGGACAGTATCAGAGGACCAGGGAGGACTTGCAGGCCATCAACAACACCCTGATCTCCATAGCAGGGGTGCTGGCAGACATGGCCAACATTATGAGGGAGGCAGTGTCACACCAGCGGGCCCGTGCCACTAGCCAGTCATCTGAACAGCCCTCCACTTCCACTACCGCTAGTGGCCAGGAGGCCCGGCCACAGGACCAACAGACCACCAGCACCCCTCCTCCTGCAGAAGGTAAACCACCCAGCAAACGTTCCCTGCGAACCAGACAGAAGCCAGAGACACTTGTCAAGACCTCCACCAGGAAATGGGACTCTCCTGATTGTCCCCCTTGTGTCCCACTCAGTCACCTTGTCCACCTTGTCCACCTTGAACTGCCATTGCTCCCCTTCCTATGTCCCCATAGACAATGAACCAGTGCTACAGCCTGGAACAATACCCTGGACTTTCTTCCATCATCACCCCATCCCATTGCACTTTCCCCTCTAAATTTTAGCAGTACAATGAACACCCTTGGATAAAAATCGACTACTAGTAATTCATGTATTGCAAATTTGTATTGATTGAAACAGCTACAACCATTGTAAATGAACTGTATTTAGAATGAGCATAGAAATAATGCCTGTAGCTCGCTGTTGTGATCACACCAAGAGAATGTGTGATATCACCAACATCTGCAAAATTAATATCTAGAGGTAACAGTAATAAGGGCAAAGAAGTGGGTAATACCAGCATGCAATGCCACACAGAATACACCAATACTTGTAGAAATGTTAAGTTGCACTACCTCACCTGTGTGTCATTGGACGTACTGACGTACCACCAATGTTCTGTTGTCCACATCCTCATCCTCTGCCTCCTCATCCTCACTGTCCTAGGGGTCCACTGCTGCCACAGGGGCATCTCCAGTTTCCTTCTCCTGCAGAAAAGGTACATGCCATCTGAGGGTCAGGTTGTGCAACATGCAGCATGCCACTACTATCTGGCAGACCTTCTTGGGTGAGTAGCACAGGGATCCACCTGTCAGATGGAGGCACCTGAACCTGGCCTTCAGGAGGCCAAAGGTCCTTTCTATGATCCTTCTGGTTCACCCATGAGCCTCATTATAACGTTCTTCTGCCCTTGCCCTGGCATTCCTCACAGGGGTCAGCCGCCATGACAGGTTTGGGTAACCAGAGTCACCTGCAAATATTAAGGGACAACATTTAGCCACACACTATCCTATATGGCCAGCACCATAGGCATACACCAACACGTACTGGGTGGGAACCAGGGCTCATGTATCAGCCACACCCTGTGCCTCTGTAGTTGGGCCATCACATTTGGGATGCTGCTATTCCTCAGGACAAAGGCATCATGCACTGACCCAGGATACTTAGCACTAACGTGGGAGATGTACTGGTCCGCCAAGCACACCATCTGCACATCCATGGAGTGGAAACTCTTACGATTCCTGACCACCTGTTCATTCTGGCTGGGGAGTACAAATGCAATATGTGTTCCGTCAATCGCACCAATTATGTTGGAGATAAGTCCCATTGCAGAGAACCCAGCCTTCACAGTGGCCAAATCCTCAACCTCTGGGAATGCAATGTAGCTGCACATGTGTTTAATCAGGGCAGACAACACTCTAGTGAGCTTGTTTGAGAACATTGGCTGTGACATTCCTGCTTCCAAGCCCACTGTCACTTGGAAAAAACCAGTTGCCAGGAAATGGAGAACTATTAGCAGTTGGGGATCCCAGTGGAGTGATGAATAGCAGATATAAGGTCAGGCTCTAATTGGGCACACAGCTCTGTGATTGTGGCCCTGTCCAGTGTATAGGTGAGTATTATGTGCCTGTCCTCCAGTGTTGCCAAGTCCACCAAGGGTCTGTACACAGGGGTATGTCTCGATCTCCTAATCATCCACAGCGGTAGGTATCTAAGGGACACAAGAGTAAGTAGGCTGTCACAAACTAAACAATGGAGCCACAACAGCACTCCACAATGTGAAAACATGTAATTGGACAGTGTAATTAGTGAAGTATATGCCTATTGATCCTGTGAAGCAGCAATAATCTATAGGCCTGTCCACCCCCCCCCCGGAAATGGCGATCGCCTGTCCTGTGTGGAGGAACGGGTGGAAGTGAGGTAATGCTGATGACGTTGTGTGCTGTGGCGGTAGGTGGTCCTGAACCGCCATACAATTCCTCATTGGTTAATATTGGGCCCTATCGGGTACAGTGGCCAATGGTGATCTACGCCAGCGGTGACGATATGCACTGCCATGGAAGTGACTGCCATTTTCTGTCTGATTCCCCACTTGTTTCCTAACCTTCCATAGGAGAGGACCTACACTGCATGTGCTGCTGTGACCTGTGTCTGGAACCTACCATGGCCCGTGTGACCGGGAAAGGGCCCCAGCCTTCACTTCTGAGGAGTTGGAGTGACTGGTAGATGGGGTCCTACCCCAGTACAGACTGCTGTATGGGCCTGTGGCATGAATGCTTGGAGTTGTGTGTGAAGACCTCGTGTAAGGGGGGTGGGTGGATGTACTCTTTGCAGTGTAAATGTTGTGGGCTGGGCTATGTGTGTGCCAATGGTGATGGAAATGGGTATGGTGAGCCATTTGTGTGACAGGCTGGACTGTTTGTCTAATGTTGTTCTCCTGTCTGTATTGCCTCTGCAGGTCTGCGCCCATCAAAAGAAGGGAATATGGCGTGCCATCGCCAAGGAGATGCAGACCCTAGGGTCTATGTCAGGTGGAGCACCCACTGTCGCAAACGGTGGGAGGACCTGAGATACTAGGCATGGAATACTGCGGAGGCCCAGCTGGGGTGGCCTCCCAATGAGGAAGGGGTGCCCGTCAGACCCTGACCTCCCCGATGGCCCGCATACTGGCAGTGGCCTGCCCTGAGCTGGATGGGCGTTTGAGGGCATCAAAGCAGCCACAAAGGTGTGAGTACAGTGGCTATCATTACAATTTACGGCTGGTGGGGTGGTATCTGGGTGGTGGTTGTGTGTCCTAGGGTGCCCCTAGGCCAGGCCAGACATAGCAGTGTAGGTCCTCTGGTAGCTAAGGGTTTGAATGGGAATTAATGCTTGCCTAGCTTGTAAGAATTCACTCCTGGGCAGGGCTGCGTGGGTCCCAGTTGTGCTGCTGTTGGCGTGTGTACCCCTCCTCATTCCTTAGTGACTAGCCCTTTCACTGGTTGTGCAATGTATAGTGTGTAGGCCTGTTCCCTGTGTGTGAGGGTGCTGTGTACGCCAACAGTGGTGTTGGTGCAGTCATTGACCCAGTGCATCCTTTGTCTCTCACCCCTTTCTTGTTTTGTCATCCTGTCCTTATGTGCGTTAGCATCATCTGGCGGAGGAGCAGAGGCACTGGTGACAGAGGGAGCTGCATCCCACAGGACCCTGGAGGCAGAGTCCACCGACACTGAGGGAACCAGTGGAACAGAGGGTGAGGGGAGCTCCACGGCGGAGGCTGGAGGGGACAATACAGACTCTGAAACCTCCTCCGATGAGAGCTTCCTGGTGGTGGCGGACACCTCTGTGACCACCCCAGCTGCAGGTACAGCCACCACCCCCGTACCAGCACCGCCCTCCCAGTAGCCCCTCAGCGAGTTGCCTGTTCCCGCTCACCGAGGACGGTGGGCATCTCCTTTGCCCCAGGCACCACAGGCCCTGCCCCAGTGAACCCTGCTGCCCTGAGTGAGGAGGTTATTGACCTCCTGAGATCCAGCTCTGTAGGGCAAACAACCATTGTGAATGCCATCCAGCAGCTGGCAGCCCAGATGCAGAAATCTAATGCATTCCTGGAGGGCATTCACGGTGGATTGGCGGCCCAACAGAGATCGATCCAGGCTCTGGCCTCCTCTTTAATGGCAGCCATTGTCCTTGTTTCAACCATCCCCCCTCAAAACTCCACTTCCCAGTCCCATTCTCCTCAACCCCAACCCATCCCAAGCAGACAGGCAGACGAGCATGCGCACAAGACAACACCCAAGACTGTCACATGCAAAGGCATGCACCACACATCATCCCACAGGCACTCACACAAACACTATTCAGTTGCAGCCAACGACAACATCCACTATCTCCACTGTCTTTCCCTCCTCCTCCACCTCCCACCCAGTTGCGTCCACACTCACAACCGCATGCACTACATCAATATCCACTACCAGCATAATCACCACACCAAGCAGAACACACTCCTCACTGGCAGACACGTCCACAACATCCCTGCACGTGTCCCCTGTGTCCTCTCCCACCCTGTTTGTCCCCCTTCCTAAAGTATACAAACGCAAGCACTCAGACACCCAACAGCCATCCACCTCACAACAGCATACAGCCCATGCACCTGCACCCATATCCAGCAATCACCTCCAACAACATCATCCTCCACTACCATTTCTCTTCCCTCTTCCTGCCCCAATGTCCCTAAAAAGCTTTTCCTTTCCACGATTGACCTCTTCCCTACCCCTCCCCCCATCCTGCACTTATGGGCAGGGTAGCAAAGACCCAGACAATCACCTCAGCCAAACCGTCCCTGGGCCCAGTGGTTGCACCACCTACTCGTGGTGGAAAGGATTCCAGGCCAACCATACTGAAGGGGAAGGAGCCTGCAGCAGCTGCTAAGATGGGGAAGAAGCCTTCATCAGCTGCTAAGAAGGGGAAGGAGCCTGCACCAGCTACAAAGAAGGGGAAGTAGCCTGCAGCAGCTGGAAAGAAGGGGAAGGATTCTGCACCAGCAGGCAGAGGGGGGAAGAGCCCATCCACCATGCCAGGAAGCGTAAGGGATCCACCAACCCATGAGCAGGAGGAGAGAAGGCACTCTATGCCAGCGAAAGCTCCCAGCCAAACACCACCACCACCAGCAGCTGTTGAAGGGCCCCCACCACCAGCTGTGGTTGTGCAGCCATCAGAGTGTGCAGGGGCTGAGCAGGAGACTCCCACAACCACCACCACATTGCAGCCATTGGACAGTGCAGGGGCTGAGCAGGAGCCTCCCACAACCACCACCACAGTGTAGTTATCAGAGGGTGCAAGGGTTGAGCAGGAGCCTCCCACAACCACCACCACAGTGCAGACGTCACTGCCGGCGGACGCCATCTAGTCCAGCCTCCATGGGCTGCTGTGCGGCCTGCCCCCACCAGAACCAGTTGGTAAGACACCCACTTGAGAGACTGTGGCCTTGCACTCCCCAGGACAAAGGACAGGGCATGTTGCCCCCTCCAGAACCAGTGGGGAAGACACCCACTCCAGAGACTATAGCCTTGCATTCCCCAGGACAAAGCACAGGGCATGGTGCCCCCTCCAGAACCAGTGGGAAAGATACCCACTCCAGAGACTGTGGCCTTGCATTCCACAGGACAAAGCACAGGGCATGTTGCCCACTCCAGAACCAGTGGGGAAGACACCCACTCCAGAGACTGTGGCCTTGCACTCCCCAGGGCAAAGAGCAATGGGCATGTTGCCCCCTCCTGAACCAGTGGGCTTGTTCCCACATCCGGCTGAGGTGCCCCCCAATCCCCTGGGCTGTCTGCCTATTTGACAACTGATAACCTCGCAGTGTTGTATCCGGATTGGTGCAGGATTCAAGTGGGGCCTTGGACTGTGCCCTGTGGCCATGTGGGCCCTTTGCACTATAAACTGGGCAGTGTCCCTTTGTTATATACAATCATTTTCGTAAATTCCTGTTGTCCTTGCATTATTCTGCAGATTTCCGTGGTCAGATTGTTTTTGTAATGCAGCTGGTTGTGTGCATGGGCTGTGTATGTCGGGTGTGTGTTGTGCGTGTGTGTGTCACTCTCTTCCCCCCTCCCTTGTGTGCTAGGCGTCTGTACTCACCGTCGGCTTCGCCGGCGTTGGTGTTCATGGTGGAGCATAACGTAGAAGATCATCTGGAAAACTTGCAGTTTGGGTTCCATGGCATGGTGGTTCTTCCCTGTGTTTCCAATGGTGAGTCCTTTCACTTCTGTGATGCGTTTCTGCCAGGCTTTTGATGGCGTTGGTACCGCCCCAGAAAAGTGTAACCGGGCGCCTCCGGACGCCGGTTCTTTGTCGGAGCGAACGACCGCCGGGGGATACCCCGGGGGCACCCGAGGGATTCCTGACGTGACGACGTCCAACGTCATCCGTCAGACAAAAACAGGAAGGACGGCCGACGGGGAGAAAGCGCTGCGCGACCCAGAGAGAGACGCCGGAGTCAGGGAGAGCCGGAGAGACGAACGCCACGGACCGCCAAGAGAGAAGGGAAACCCCGCCGTGGACGAGGAACAACGGACGGAGAGCGGAAACCCTTGGGCGCCTCCCGCCCCTGCCGAGACGAAGTCGGGAGATCCCCTACAAGCCGGCCGCGTCCCTGGAGGGGCGTGGCCAAGTCAGGTACGAGCGTACCGGGGCTGGGACTGGGGTTCTGGGTGGTTGGCTGGGTTTAAGGGGGTTAAGAAGGGAGGGCTGAGGTCGTGTAGGGAAGGGGAGCCAATTTGAACAGGACCACAGTTAACTGAAGAATAACCACACAAGGACCGTACCCAGACCAGTGAATAAAACTGTAAGGGGGTCACAGAAAGGGCACAACGAAAGGAAGTCACAAGAGAAAAGTAACCCCACATTCCTCCACCTCCACAGAACCCCCCCTTCCCTCTAACTCCTTACTAACCCCAATTAACCGTATATAAATAATTTCCCCCACTTACCTGTTCCTTTCTCCTTCTTTGTTTTGGGAAATCCTGGGGCCATGAGAGCCGGGTGAACAAGACCTCTCCCTCCGAACCGGACAAGGCCGTCCCGGGAACACCAAGGAACCCTGAAAGAAAAGGGATTTATATTAGTTTTGGACTTGGAATATAACAGTTTGGCGGAAAAGCTAGTGCTACAATCTCAACGAACAAACAAATAAACATACTACACCCTTAAGTGCCGCGTCTGTCACCTTCTTCCAATATTCCCTCGACTCGGGATAAAAGACCCCGTCACAGTGGTGTCAGAAGTGGGATATTGGAATAGGCGACAGAGACTTCCCAACCATGGAGGAGAAGTGTACCATATCCGATATGATGCAACAGTTGGCCTCCGGACAAAGACACCTACAATTAGTGTGGGAAGAGCAACAAAAAGAGGCCAAATTGGAAAGAGAGGCACTACAAAATGCCCTTAAGAGTCAGGCCACCATAATGGCCAACAACCAGTTGGTTCATGAAACCGCCATTAAGAATCTCACAGATACCATCGCTGCTACCCGCGTACACCCGAATGTGCCCAGTTCGGTCTTACAACGATATCAAGAAGGTGAAGACCCCGATGCCTTTTTCACCAATTTTGAACGAGTTGCTACTTCCGCTACTTGGCCTCAGGAGCGATGGGGCCAATATATCGCCCCCTTATTGACGGGGACTCTCCAAGCCGCCTATCAAGCGGTAAACCCCGGTGGAATAACCCCCTATAAGGATATTAAAAAGAGCATCTTAGAACGGGTGGGTTTTGATTCTGAACATTATCGCGTCCGGTTTAGAAAAGCTAAGTGGGGGCCCAACGAAAATCCCCGGGCCCTATATTTTAGGATCAAAGATCTGGGTCTCAAATGGTTGGGTCCCATAGGGACATTATTGAGATCGTGCTCTTAGAGCAATACCTGGACGCTCTGCCTCCGTCTACACGCAACTGGATCAAACAACATCCAAACCCGGATACCAATACTACCATCGAGTTGGCCTGTGCCTTTCATCGCTCCCTTGAATTCAAAGTAACCCCCCCCGATCAACACCTAGTCCCCTGCGTCTGGGTTCGGGAACATCCTCGACAGTGGGACGAAGAATCAATGAGGACATAGGGAAAACCCGGGGACTGGATAAGCCCTATATACAACAACCTCAGTGTTTCAGTTGCGGGGAATGGGGCCACATAGCTCGAGGTTGCCCCCTGAAAACAGAAAAACCGGAACCCATGGAAATAGGGGTCACTAGGGGAAGAGTCTTTTATACAGGGAGAAGAGACACCCCTTATAAAAAGAGACTGATTATCAATGGGAAAAGCACAGTGGCCCTCATCGATTCAGGGTGCAGCCAATCTGTGGTCAGGGCCGGGTTGTTCGACGCACATTACTACACTTCGGGACTCACGGTATCAATCTGTTGTATCCATGGAGAAACCAGAGAATATCCCCTAATCTGGACAACCCTCACCTGGGGAGGAAAAGAAATACCCATAAGAGTGGGTTTAGTAGAGCAACTGGTTGAAGAAGCTATTATAGGAACTGACTTTTCGGAATTCCCGCAACTCCTAGACAGCCTTAGACAGCTCGAAGAAACCAACAACTGGTGGAAGGACGCTCCTTTCTCCAATATGCCTCTATCACCTCCGAGGGTACGACCTAAACTCTCCCGGAAGGAGAAAAGAATAATTAAGAAAGCCTATACCCAAGACCACTCCAGCAGGCCCCGGGTAATTACAAAGGTCCTCGCCCTCACTGCTCTTCCCAGCTTCCGGACTTCTCAAAGAGAAGACCCCAGTTTAATTCATGCATGGAAAAGTGCACGGCCACGGAACCCCCAGGATAAGGGTCCCTCGTTCACCATAGTTAAGGACCTATTATACCGAGTCACTTACAAAGACCAAGACGAAAAGAAACAGTTGATAGTTCCAGAACCTTATAGACAACAAGTTCTACACTTAGCACACAGCCAGCCAGGGGGTGGACACTATGGGAGGGAGAAAACAGAGGAGTATTTGTTGAGGAAGTTTTACTGGCCGGGGGTATTTTCCCAGATTAGGAAGTTCTGTCAACAATGTCCAAAATGCCAATTGATTGACCCAGGCTCACGGAGAAAGGCCCCTTTACAACCCCTCCCCATCATTGATGTCCCCTTCTCCAGAATAGGGATGGACCTCGTTGGCCCTCTTCTGCCCTCGTCGAGAGGCTATCGTTTTATATTGGTATTAGTGGATTACGCCACGAGATACCCTGAGGCTATTCCCCTCTCTAGTATTAACACCAAGAGTGTTGCACACGCCATGATAGGGTTCTTTTCCCGAATTGGGTTTCCTCGAGAAATCCTAACGGATCAAGGTACCCAATTTATGTCCAACCTGATGACGCAAATATGTCAGCTATTGGGGATTAAACAGTTACGGACGTCGGTCTATCATCCACAAACCGATGGTTTGGTGGAGAGATACAACCGTACCCTCAAAACACTACTAAAGAAAGCTATCTCGGAGACAGGTAAGGACTGGGATAGGAAACTCCCCTTAGTATTATACGCAATCAGGACACACGAACAAGCCTCTACGGGCCATAGTCCGTTTGAGCTGTTGTTTGGGCGACAACCACGGACCCTACTAGATATGGCCGCTGAGATGTGGGAAGAAGAAGACGGGGAAAAAACCATTCTAAAATACGCCCGTGAGTTAAAAACCCACCTGCATACAGTATGGGAAAGCGTAAGGGAACACATGGAGAGGGCCCAAGACAAGCAGAAAAGGAATTATGATCGGAATACCCAATTGAGGTCCTTTTCCCTAGGAGATAAAGTGCTAGTTCTTCTTCCCAGTTCAGACAACAAATTGTTGGCCAAGTGGCAGGGACCCTACACCGTAACAGGACTAGTAACCCCCGTAACTTATAAAATTCAGCTTAACGATACTCCCCCTAGGTCACAGATCTTCCATGTTAATTTATTAAAAAGATGGGAAGAACCTCCGAACGACCCAAGGCACGGCTGCCTAGTTAATACCGTTAAGGAACTAGAGATAGGGTGGTGCCCCACTGATCCCCTTGGCGAGAGGGAGGTTCCTATCATTAATACAGAGATCTCGATTCAACAAAATAGACAATTGAAGAATCTCTTCGATAAACACGTTCGGGTGTTCTCCTCGATACCCGGTAGGACACGATTGATACATCATCAAATCCTCACACCACCTGGGAAGACCGTACGACTAAAACCTTATCGTATCCCTGAAGCTAGGAAAACCCTCGTAGAAAACGAAATCGAGAAGATGTTAGATCTAGACATCATAGAACCTTCCCACAGCCCCTGGTGTTCGCCCGTGGTATTGGTGCCCAAACCTGATGGGTCTATACGTTTTTGTATTGACTTTAGACAGGTCAATTCCATATCACAATTTGACACATATCCTCTTCCAAGGATAGACGAGCTCTTAGAAAGATTGGGGAAAGCGAAATACATGTCTACCCTTGACTTGACCAAGGGATATTGGCAGATCCCGTTGGGTCCCGAAGACAAGGAAAAGACGGCTTTCGCTACTCCCTCAGGATTGTATCACTTTAAGGTTCTCCCTTTCGGGTTACATGGCGCCCCCGCCACCTTCCAACGTCTCATTGACACCATATTACGACCTCATACCGGATACGCGGCGGCCTATCTGGATGACATCGTTATTTTCAGTGAGACCTGGGAAGACCATGTGGTCCACATAGACCACATCTTCTCGACTTTAGGGAAGGCTGGACTGACAGCCAACCCCGCCAAGAGCCGACTGGCTTTTAGTGAGATCTCCTACCTGGGTTATCACATTGGCAACGGTATACTTCAACCCCAAAAGAATAAAATCGAAGCCATCCTACACACCAATGCTCCCACCACGAAGAAGGGAGTTCGTTCCTTTTTAGGTCTAGTGGGGTACTATCGAAGGTTCATTCCCCACTATTCCAGTTTGGCTGCCCCCTAACCAATCTTTGAAGAAAAGGACAGCCCAACAACATCCCACAACTAGACCCGACTCAACTGCATAGTTATCATACCTTGCAAAGGTGTCTCACCACTCAACCGATATTGAAATGTCCTGAGTTTGACAAACCCTTTCATCTCCAAACGGATGCCTCCGATGTGGGGGTAGGGGCCGTTCTTTTTCAAAAGGATGAAGACGGAGTGAGCCATCCCGTCGTCTTTATTAGCCGTAAGCTATTTCCCAGGGAGCAAAGATACCCCATTATAGAGCGGGAATGTCTTGCCATTAAGTGGGCTATCGAAAGTCTCCAATACTATCTTTTGGGCAGACCTTTCCTACTGTATACGGACCATGCACCCCTTACTTGGCTCTCAAGATACAAGAATACCAACAATCGTATATTGAGATGGTTCATGGAACTCCAACCTTTCTCCTTCCAGGTTTGCCACCTCTCTGGTGACCTTATGGGTCAGGCTGACTATTTGTCCCGGTTTCCGGATCTGGTGGGGCTCGATCAGCCCCATTCATGAGAGGGGATGTGTAACAGGGCGCCTCCGGACGCCGGTTCTTTGTCGGAGCGAACGACCGCCGGGGGATACCCCGGGGGCACCCGAGGGATTCCTGACGTGACGACGTCCAACGTCATCCGTCAGACAAAAACAGGAAGAACGGCCGACGGGGAGAAAGCGCCGCGCGATCAAGAGAGAGACGCCGACGTCAGGGAGAGCCGGAGAGACGAACGCCACGGACCGCCAAGAGAGAAGGGAAACCCCGCCGTGGACGAGGAACAACGGACGGAGAGCGGAAACCCTTGGGCGCCTCCCGCCCCTGCCGAGACGAAGTCGGGAGATCCCCTACAAGCCGGCCGCGTCCCTGGAGGGGCGTGGCCAAGTCAGGTACGAGCGTACCGGGGCTGGGACTGGGGTTCTGGGTGGTTGGCTGGGTTTAAGGGGGTTAAGAAGGGAGGGCTGAGGTCGTGTAGGGAAGGGGAGCCAATTTGAACAGGACCACAGTTAACTGAAGAATAACCACACAAGGACCGTACCCAGACCAGTGAATAAAACTGTAAGGGTGTCACAGAAAGGGCACAACGAAAGGAAGTCACAAGAGAAAAGTAACCCCACATTCCTCCACCTCCACAGAACCCCCCCTTCCCTCTCACTCCTTCATAACCCCAATTAACCGTATATAAATAATTTTCCCCACTTACCTGTTCCTTTCTCCTTCTTTGTTTTGGGAAATCCTGGGGCCATGAGAGCCGGGTGAACAAGACCTCTCCCTCCAAACCGGACCAGGCCGTCCCGGGAACACCAAGGAACCCTGAAAGAAAAGGGATTTATATTAGTTTTGGACTTGGAGTATAACAGTTTGGCGGAAAAGCTAGTGCTACAATCTCAACGAACAAACAAATAAACGTACTACACCCTTAAGTGCCGCGTCTGTCACCTTCTTCCAATATTCCCTCGACTCGGGATAAAAGACCCCGTCACAAAAAGGTGGCGGATTGTAATTTCATAATATGGTGGGTGGAACTCTGTCTTCCGTCTGGCTGAGGCGGCTACCGCCGTGGTGAATGTTGTTTCTGCCCTGGCAGTTGGCGTGGTACATTGGCTGTCTATCAGAGATAACACCGCCATGTTCATAATTTGGCAGTAATTACCACCAGCCTGTTGGCGGTACTACCACCACTTTATCACCGACCGCCAGGGTCGTAATGAGGGCCAAAGTGTTCTATGATAGGTGGGGCCATGGTCTGTGAACGAGAAGGGTAAAAACGTCTGCATGTTTTAGCACATCCTCAAAGACGGTAATATATTATGAAAGAGCATGCTGTGAATACACATGAAATTAATCAAAATGGTCCCCGAATATTGTGCCGTCCAGTCTAGCTGAAGACGACATCCTGCACTGCACATTCCTGTGCTACCTGTAGATTATGCTTACTTCTCGGGGGACTGACAGACACACAGTAACTTTTATTCTACCTGAATGATGTGCAGGCTACTTGGACAAATGCCGTCCTTTCTACCCAAACAATGTGCTGTGCATACTGCTTCCAGAATGGATCCCCCATTGTACCTGAACATTGTGCTGTGCATGCTACCTGCAAAATGGATCCTGCACTGTACGTAAAAACTGTGTTGTGCATACTACCTCTACCATCACCCTCCATTCTACCTCAAACGCTGTGCTATGCATACTGCCTGCAGAATGGATCACCATTGTACCTGAACACTGTGCTGTGCATACAGTGGCAACTGGTATTGAAAGAGTGGTGGGGCAGGCAAACGGGTGGTGGGTAGTATTAGTAGCATGCATAATCGCACCGCAAGCAAAATAAAGAAAATACGCATATCTGACACACAGGACATCTCCTCCTCCTCACTGAATGTCCTCCTCATCTGCAGTTTTGTGTTCAGCACGGGCCCAGCCAACTCCCTTAACCAATCCTGTAGCTGCTCTCATGCTGTTAATCAGCATGAGAGAAGTGCCAGGATTGGAGGGAGCGGCCTCTCTCATTGCTCCCAAGATCACTGGAAGCCTGTGCTTGCTCTAACCCAGCTGTCTTAAGACAACTGGGTCAGAGAGGTTTCAGAGTGCGCATGTCTGGCTGGCCATTGCAAGACGGTTGGCCAAAGGGACATGCACGCTTTGAAATTAAGTGCCCAGGCATCCCACCCTCCACCCTGCTGCCACTCAGGATGGGTGTAGGAAAAATAAAATGGTAATAAATTAACTTTATTACCATTTTACTTTCATCTCTTTCATCTCTGAGGCATTTTAATTGGCGGGGCAACACTCCTCCGCTCTAATAGAGGAGCCACCCCTGTGTGCATACTACCTGCAGAATGGACCCTCTCCTGTACCTGAACACTGTGCTGTGCATACTTCTTGCAGAATGGACCCTCTCCTGTACCTGAACATTGTGTTGTGCATACTACCTGCAGAATGGATCCTCTACTATACCTGAACATTGTGCTGTGCATACTATCAGTACAAACACACTCCATCCCACCCATGTACTGTGCTATGCATACTACCTGCAGAAGGGATTACCACTGCACCTGGAATCTGTGCTGTGAATACTACCTCCACAATGTATCCTCCACTGTACCTGAAATCTACACTGGTCATTCTACCTGCAAACTGCCTAACTGTGCATCCTGTTTGATAACCACACATTGGACTCTTGGGGGTGATTCACAATGGGTATTCCCTGATTAAAGACAGACTTTGGGGGTCATTCCAACCCCGGCGGTCGGTGTTAAAGCGGCGGCCAAACCGCAAACAGGCTGGCGGAAAAAAAAATGGAATTCCGACCCTGGCGGAAACCGCCAACAGCGACCGCCACAACAACACACTGCCCGCCACGGCGGCACAAACAAACAGCGCGGCGGTCACCGCCAACAGACAGGCGGGAGACAATGTACCGCCCACTCTATCACAACCTACCAATCCGCCACCTTTTCCGGGGCGGTAGCCCCGCCGATAAAAACACGGCGGAAACAGCCATTTCGAAGGGAAAACGCTCACCTCCATACACCCCACGAGGAATCAGGACAGCATGGAACCCGAACTCCACATACTCCCAGCGACAGTGTTCCTACTCCTCTACCAGGAGCACGAACGCCGGCGCAGAAGACAACGGTGAGTACTGCACCTACGACACAGGGGAGGGGGAGTGGAAATTATTACGGGTACACACATACGCGACACACCCACCCTCACCCTCACCCACTACAACACACACATCAATGCATAGCAACACATCAGAGTGACACCCCCCAAACCCCCCGGAAGAATGCAAATACAAAAGTAAATGATTCTAAACTTTGGAATATATTGTAATACAGCCAAAAAAATATATATACACATCAAAAAATCTTATATACATAAATGTACAGGTCCGAGCATTGTAGCAGGCATTGTTCGTGGACCACTGGGCCCAAATCACATGGGCAAAGCCCACACAGGATACCTGACTCCAACGGAGAGAACACTGCAGGGGCATCAGATAGCAAAACTACAGGCACCTCAGAGGGAAGGGAAGGGGGGGCACCTCAGCCAGATGAGTGCACGACGCCAGATCCACGAGGGGCCTCCATGCCCACTGTTCAATCCTGGGGAGTGTAAAGCCACAGTCTCACAAGTCTCTACAGTGGGTGGGCTTCCCACTGTTACATCCTGGGGAGTGCAAAGCCACAGTCTCACAAGTCCAGACAGTGGGTGGGCTCCCCACTGTTACATCCTGGGGAGTGCAAAGCCACAGTCTCACAAGTCCAGACAGTGGGAGGGCTTCCCACTGTTACATCCTGGGGAGTGCAAAGCCACAGTCTCACAAGTCTCTACAGTGGGTGGGCTTCTCACTGTTACATCCTGGGGAGTGCAAAGCCACAGTCTCACAAGTGGATAACAGTCTCCACTGGTTCTGGAGGGGGCCTGGTGCCCAGAGTGCTTCGTGCAGCCCTGTCCGACACAGATGCGGGCCAGCCCCTGCCGCTCATGGGCCAGCGGTGCTTGAGACGGCGGTGCCCAGCGCAGCGGTGCTTGAGACGGCGGTGCCCAGCGCAGCGGTGCTTGAGATGAAGGGCCCAGTTCAGCGGTGCTTGAGACGGCGGTGCCCAGCGTAGCGGTGCTTGAGATGAAGGGCCCAGTTCAGCGGTGCTTGAGACGGCGGTGCCCAGCGCAGCGGTGCTTGAGATGAAGGGCCCAGTTCAGCGGTGCTTGATATGAAGGGCCCAGTTCAGTGGTGTTTGAGACTGCGGTGCCCAGCGCAGCGGTACTTGAGATGAAGGGCCCAGTTCAGCGGTGCTTGAGATGAAGGGCCCAGTTCACCGGTGCTTGAGATGAAGGGCCCAGTTCAGCAGTGCTTGAGACGGCGGTGCCCAGCGCAGCGGTGCTTGAGATGAAGGGCCCAGTTCAGCGGTGCTTGAGACGGCGGTGCCCAGCACAGCGGTGCTTGAGATGAAGGGCCCAGTTCAGCGGTGCTTGAGACGGCGGTGCCCAGCGCAGCGGTGCTTGAGATGAAGGGCCCAGTTCAGCGGTGCTTGAAATGAAGGGCCCAGTTCAGCGGTGCTTGAGACGGCGGTGCCCAGCGCAGCGGTGCTTGAGATGAAGGGCCCAGTTCAGCAGTGCTTGAGATGAAGGGCCCAGTTCAGCGGTGCTTGAGACGGCGGTGCCCAGCGCAGCGGTGCTTGAGATGAAGGGCCCAGTTCAGCGGTGCTTGAGACGGCGGTGCCCAGCGCAGCGGTGCTTGAGATGAAGGGCCCAGTTCAGCGGTGCTTGAGATGAAGGGCCCAGTTCAGCGGTGCTTGAGACGGCGGTGGCCAGCGCAGCGATGCTTGAGACGGCGGTGCCCAGCGCAGCGGTGCTTGAGATGAAGGGCCCAGTTCAGCGGTGCTTGAGACGGCGGTGCCCAGCACAGCAGTGCTTGAGATGAAGGGCCCAGTTCAGCGGTTCCGGCCATGGCGGGGAGATCATTTGCCACCTGTCCTGTGGATGACGGGGCCCTCCTGGGCTGCAGTGCCGGGCCTGTTGGTGGCCTCCTGCCCACCTGGGATGGGGCTGGCGGGGCCCTCCTGGCCAGCTGGGCTGATGGCGGTGTTGTCGGGCGTGCTGCCCGTCCCAGCCTTCCCTGATCGCCTGTGGCCCTTCCCCACCTTGGGCGGTGTGCCAGCTGTCTCCACACTTCCTGCCGCAGCCATGGTAGGGGTTTTAGTCCCTGGTGTTTTCACCCTCTCGCGCCGGCCAGTGCCTATCTTGGGATGTTTATCCGGGGGTGGGCTGCCCGTGCCTTGGCTTCGTACCGAACTGGCTGCCCTGGAGGGTGGGGCACTCCAAAGTCCATGGCAGACTGTGATGACAGGGGCTGGTTTTGTCGTGGCTGAGGTGCTGACTGTAGTCCTATGACATGGACGGGGTGGGGTACTTGGAGGAAAGAGGTTGAGTTTGGACAGGAAAAGCTTTTTAGGAGCAGTGGGACGGGTAGGTGTAGTGGGTATGGGAGTGGAGGAAGAGGTTGTGGTTGTAGGAGTATTAAGTCTGGTGTCTTTGGGTGCAGGTGCTTGGGCTGGAGGCTGTCATGAGGTGGATGGCTGTTGGGTGGGTGGCTGCCTGCGTTTGTGTATCTTGGAAGAGGGGGTCACAGACACACTGGGAGAGGACACAGGGGATGTGTAAATGGTAGTGGGGTGGTGAGTGCACATGTGCGGGGGGTGCTGGTGTGTGTGCTGGTGATGGACGTAGTGGCTGAAGATGTTGTACATGCAGGTGTGAGTGGAGACGTGACAGGGAGGGAGGAGGGAGACGAGGAGGAGGGGGACACAGTGGAGGCAGTGGGTGTTGGTATGTCTGTATGTGGATGTTGCTTGTGTGAATGCCTGTGTGATGTGTGGTGCTTATGTCTGGCTGAGCTTCCCTTGGGTGTTGAGGTGTGTGCAGGCTGGTCTGATGGTGTGTCTGGGATAGGCAGAGGTACAGGTGATAGGGTATGGGTGGAGGAAGTTGGAGGGGGGAGGCTAGAGACAGGGACAATGGCTGCCATCAGTGCTGAGGCCAGAGTCTGGAACGATCGCTGAAGGGCAGCCTGACCAGAATGAATGCCCTCCAGGTATGCATTACTCTGGTGCACCTCTCTTTCGACACCCTGGATGGCATTCAAAATGGTAGACTGCCCAACAGTGAGCGTCCTCAGGAGGTCAATGATCTCCTCACTGAGGGCAGCAGGGGTGACTGGGGCAGGGCCTGAGGTGCCTGGGGTGAAGGAGATGCCCACCTTCCTGGGTGAGCGGGCACGGGGCAAACGCTGAGGGGCTGCTGGGAGGGCGGTACTGGTGCAGTGGGTGGTGGCTGTACCTGTTGTTGCGGGGGCACAGATGTTGCCGCCACCACAAGGGAGCTCCCTTCAGAGGACGAGTCCGTGTCACTGATGTCTGCCCGAGTCCCCGCTGTGGAGCTCCCCTCGCCCTCTGTCCCACTGGTGAATTCGGAGTCCGTTGCATGGCCCTCCATGGCCATGTGGGATGCAGTTCCCTCGTGCTCCGATGCCACTGCTCCTCCTCCTGATGATGCTAATGCACACATGAACAGGAAGACCACAAAAAAGGGGGGGGGAGAAAATAAAGACATGTTGAGTGCATGCATTGGCGACACCGTTGGCGGACAGGACAGACACAGAAGCCCCCTGCACTACGCCGCGCACTTTGGGTCGACTACTCAATCCGTGGGACATGGCCTACAAGCCTATAGACGACATCTGCACACATAGATGACACAGGGCCATGAATAGCTGTATTTGGCACCCTACAGAGGTGGGGGGCGGGGGCACAGGGCCATGCCTTTCGGAGGGGCCTAGCCTACAGAAATCGCCATGGCCTAGGGATACCCACAGCCCTCCTCCCCCACCCAGACACCTACACTGCGCGCAAAGTCACCAGGATGAGAGTGTACTCACCCCCTTGTGTCTGCTGTGATGTCCTCACGCGCCCATCCAAATCGGGGTAGGCCACCGCCAGGATCCGTGACATCAGGGGGGGTCAAAGTCCGACTGGCACCCCTCCCACGTTGAGAGGCCATCCCCAGCGGAACCTCCGCCGTCTTCCTGCTCCAGCGGCGGATGTCCTCCCATCTCATCCGGCAGTGGGTGCCCCGTCTGTGGTGGACCCCCAGGGTCCGGACGTCCTTGGCGATGGCACGCCAAATATCGATATTCTGGTGGGCGCTGACCTATGTGAAATGTACAGGGGGAGAAAAATAGTCATCACCTTCTGCACGCTCAATGTGAGTGGCCCCCCATCCCTACCCTTGCCATGTGGCACATGCTCTCACCGTCGTTTGATGCATGCCTCAATCGCTCCCCTCCCCCCCATCTTTCATCCACCCCACTCAATACAGGCATTGACCACAAAGCATGCTCCCAGTGTACTTACCTGTTGGTCTGGAGGACCGTAGAGTAGCGCGTACTGGGGGAGGACCCCATCCACAAGTTTCTCCAATTCCTGAGCAGTGAAGGCAGGGGCCCTTTCCCCAGTCGCATGAGCCATTGTCTCTTCCAGACCGAGGTCACAGCAGCACTTGCAGTGTAGGTCCTCTCCTGTCGAAGATCAGGTATCGAGTGATTAAGCAGATATAAAATGGCGGCCACGCCCGTGGCGGTGCGTACCGCGGCGGTGCGTACCGCGACCGCCGGCGCACATCGTCATTGGCTCCTGAGACCCATAGGGTCCAATGTTAACCAATGCTGCTTAGCGCCGCTGTCTTCGACCGCCTACCTCCACGGTGTGCCACGCCAGCGCAGTTACCTCACATCCCATTGTCGCACTTCACAGGTCAGGCAGCCGCCATTTCAGGGGCCCACATGGCTTACTTTCTACTGCGTCACACATACCTAGGCCTTGCATCAACACTCATACAAACCATTCAATGGAATGAGATTCGTGTTATGTGCAAGCTGTGGTTACGTACCTGTGGGTTGATTGACTCTGTGCTCGCTGTTGTCCTTCATAGGCACCGTCCGCTGGGACATGCGAGGAGATGGCGAAATCTTCCCGTGTACAGACCGCTGGTGGACCTGTCGACAATGGAGGAAAGACATGTCATTCTGACATACAGGCTTGACCGAGCCACTATTCATGAATTGTGTGCCCAGCTGGAGCCAGACCTGATGTCACCAATCCGCCAACCCACAGGGATCCCCCCTCAAGTGCAGGTGCTGTCAGTGCTCCATTTCTTTGCAAGTGGGTCATTTCAAACAACAGTGGCCATATCATCAGGGATGTCCCAGCCTATGTTTTCCAAGGTGTTGTCCAGAGTGTTGTCTGCCCTTCTGAAACACATGCGCAGCTACATCGTTTTCCCTGAGGTGGGGGAATTGCCTACAGTGAAGGGTGATTTCTATGCCCTTGGACATATCCCCAACATCGTAGGTGCCATTGATGGGACCCATGTGGCTTTGGTTCCCCCACAGAGGAGTGAACAGGTGTACAGAAACAGGAAGAGTTATCATTCCATGAATGTACAGATGGTGTGTTTGGCAGACCAGTACATCTCCCATGTTAATGCCAAGTTCCCTGGCTCAGTGCATGACGCGTACATCATGCGGAATAGCAGCATCCCTTACGTGATGGGTCAACTCCAGAGGCACCGTGTGTGGCTAATTGGTGACTCTGGTTACCCCAACCTGTCATGCCTACTGACCCCAATGAGGAATCCCAGGAAAAAGGGCAGAGGAACGCTACAATGAGGCCCATGGGCGAACTAGGAGGGTGATCGAGCGGACCTTCGGCCTCCTGAAGGCCAGGTTCCGGTGCCTCCATATGACAGGTGGATCCCTATTCTACTCACCAAAGAAGGTGTGCCAGATCATCGTGGCCTGCTGTATGCTTCACAACCTGGCTTTGCGACAACAGGTGCCTTTTCTGCAGAAGGATGGTCCAGATGGTGGTGTTGTAGCAGCTGTGGAGCCTGTGGAGAGTGAAGACGAGGAAGCCGAAGAAGACGACATAGACAACAGGAACACAGTAATACAGCAGTATTTTCAATGACACACAGGTAAGAATACACACCGGCATATTACATATACTTAAACACTACTACCTCTCTACTGTCTGTCCTTTTCCCCCAGTGTATGGTAACTGAGTTGTAACTTTCCCTTCCGATTTCACAGATGTGGGCCCCACTGTATGACATCTGCTTTGTTTCCCCATGGACTACAGCTGTGTGACAGTGGTATGTTGGCATCACAATGTAAATAAGCATTTTGGCATGGTAATGTCTAATACATTTGTACAAAATCACAGCCAGACTCCTGATTGTTTTGTGCAATAACTGTGTTTATTACAGTGCTCTATATTGGTGGGTGGTTGCAAATTGGTGAGGGGTGATGGTGGAGGATTGTCCATGGCAGAGTCCAGAATATTTGTATCACAGTTGCATTGTCCAAATGGCTGAGGGAAGTGGAGCAGGGGCAGTTTAAGGATGGACAGGGGGACAATGTGGGACAGTGGGATGACAATCAGGGAGGTATCCTTTCCTGGCGGGGGTCTTGGAATCTTACTCTGTCTTCTTCCTGGATCTCAGGGCCTGCTTGCGGGGTGGTTCTCCTTCTGCAGGGGGTGGGGTGCTGGTGGCCTGTTGGTCCTGTGGCGGGGCCTCCTGTCCACTAGCGCCGGCAGAGGTGGTAGGCAGTTCTTGGTCCATGCTAGTGTCAGGGGCCCTTTGTGGTGCCACAGTGTCCCGCAATGTGGTGACTACCTGATTCAGAGCCCCTACAATGTTGCCCAGGGCGGAACTGATGGTTCGTAGTTCCTCCCTGAACCCCAAATACTGTTCCTCCTGCAGGAGCTGGATCTCCTGAAACCTGGCCAGGACCGTCGCCATTGTCTCCTGGGAATGATGGTAGGCTCCCATGATGGAGGAGAGGGCCTCGTGGAGAGTGGGTTCCCTGGGCCTGTCCCCCCCCTGTCGCACTGCAGCCCTCCCAGTTCCCCTGTTTCCCTGGGCCTCCGTCCCCTGGACCGTGTGCCCACTACCACTGCCCCCAGGTCCCTGTTGTTGTTGGGGTGGTGGGTTAACCTGGGTGACCTGTAGTGGTGGACACACCGCTGATTGACGTGTCCTGGGGACAGAGGTATGGGCCCGCTGGGTGGGTGCTGTGCTGGTGCTCCCAGAGGGGGGAAGGTCTGCTGTGGCCTGTGGCTGTCTGAGGGGAACCGACTGTCCCGAGGTCCCCGATGGGCCGGGCTGGTCATCTAGATCCAGGTCGACAGAGGTGCTGTCATCACTGTGGGCCTCTTCTGGGGGTGGAGTGGACATTTGTGGACCCTCCTGCGCGGTGACGTGGCGTTCGGGTCCTGCAGGGGTATAAATGGATGGTTATTGCATCTGTGTGTGCCATAGCGTGCAATGGGTCGGTGCCCGTGTACCCCAGTGCTGGCATTCCTGTGTGGGGGCTTTTGTGACGGTGGTTTGGGGGGGATGGGGATGTGCAGTGGGCATGCTTTAGTGATGGGTGTCCATGCTTTGTGGTCGCATGCAGGGCTTGGGGTTGGGATGGGTGGGTTGTGATGGTGAGACATTTACAAGGAGTAAGTGTGATGGGGGTGAGGGTGAGGGTGGGGGTATGAGTTGGCATGCTGGTGGGGTGGGGTGATGAAGTAGTGAAGATTTGACTTACCAGAGTCCATTCCTCCAGATACTCCTGCGAGGCCCTCAGGATGCAGGATCGCCAAGACCTGCTCCTCCCATGTTGTAAATTCTGGGGGAGGAGGTGGGGGTCCGCCACCAGTCCGCTGCACCGCGATGTTGTGCCTGGATACCATTGAACGCACCTTCCCCCGTAGGTCGTTCCACTGCTTCCTGATGTCGTCCCGATTTCTTGGGTGCTGTCCCACAGCGTTGACCCTGTCGACTATTCTGCTCCATAGCTCCATCTTCCTGGCAATGGTGGTGTGCTGCACCTGTGTCCCGAAGAGCTGTGGCTCTACCCGTACAATTTCCTCCACCATGACCCTGAGTTCATCCTCAGAAAACCTGGGGTGTCTTTGCGGTGCCATGGGGTGGTGTGGGTGATGTGTGGGGTGGATTGTGTGGTGCTAAGTGTGGTGATGTGTATTGGTGTGTTGTGTGAAGTGCGTGGTAATATTGCTGGGTGTATGTAATATGCGCGTCTGGGTGCTCGGTTCTCTATATCTCTGTGAGTAGTCCTGATTCTCTAGGAGTGGAGGTTTGTGGGTGATGTGGGTGTGTGTTTTATATTTAATTGGGTGTGTGGGAGTGGTGTGTGTATGTGTATCAGGTGTGTGTGTTTCGAATTGTCCAATGTGGCTGTGTTTTGTAAGTGTGTGTGTATTTTGAGCGCAGCGGTGTGTACCGTCAATAGAATACCGCGGTTGAAAGACCGCCGCGTGGATTCATGTGTCGTGATAGTGTGGGCGTATTTCTGTTGGCGTGACAGTGGAGGTTTGGTCATCGCCAGTTTCTCGCTGGCCTTTGGTGTGGCGGACTTTTGTGGATGTCTGTATTTTGGCAGATTGCCTGTTGTGGGTCAGAATGACCGTGGCGGTTTACCGCGGCCGTGGCGGTATGTTGGCAGTCTTCTGACAGCAGTAAGTGGCTTTTACCGCCAGGGTTGGAATGACCCCCTTTGTCTTAAGCCAGAACAAAAGAGGTAATAAATGATGGCATAAAATCTGGAAGTTTGGAACATTCCTTAGTAGATCAGACCATTAGTGCTTGTAGGTTGTTTGAAAAATGGCTATAGGCAAGCTTGGAAATATCAAACGTTTGTACTGGCAGTATCAGTTGTAAAAGATGTGTGGGAAACATGTAAACTTTGACCTGATGATAACACCAGAGACAGTCCATTTTGACACCAGTTTTGTGACTTGCCTACTTGTAATCGGAGCAAAAAGACTTTTCTCCGAACCTTATTAAAATAAGATTTATCAAGATGCAGGGTATCACACACTGCACAACTACATCATTGTATCATTGCTGGGGGACAGATCCGTGTCTATACAGCACCAAGTGAATATGTATCACCCGTTTTCGACGCTATGAGATTACTAAAACATCAGCCACTCAGACAATACATGGAAGCTATATACACATTGACACAGGAAGCACTATAGGGTAAAAAAAACATATTGGCAAAACAAGCAGGTAGCTGCCTACTAGCAAAAGCTAGACCTATTGTTACTTGCAAAGCTTGTTGGTGCTGGTGAAGTCTCCTCGCCCATACCTTCTTTCGGCTAATGGTTCTGTTTTCTCTGTGTTCTAGAATATTGCACTTACATCTTAAGAAACAAGCATTTTCAATGCAACTGGTCTCGCATTTGCTCGAGTTAGAGCTATTAGTGTTGTAAAGAAAAAAAAAACACAGCGCGATGCCACTATGTAAGATGCAGCGCAATGGCGCTGGGTGGAAAATAAACAGATAAAGTAGTCCGGACCCCAAGCTGAAAACATCGAGCCTCATATGTTTTTAGTAGTTTACCGGTGCTGTGTAGGTGGGCTAAACACCGGAAAAGGCATGATGTATGCATGCCTTTCACAAATGAAATCAAGCGGATTTTAAAAGGCAAGCCCACGAACCAATGTAGGTGACTGACATGGGCGTGGTTTGAAGCCCAAAGAGAGATTACATAAAGGACGGAGCACTTTGCGCTCGCCCATAAAAAGTGGTTGCCAGGAGACAAATTTAAAAGTATACCCCAACATCCTTGAAACATATGCCCTAGAAGTGTATCTGGGCATTTTCCGAAGCTTTCAGGTTAGATTCACAATACCTTTTCTGAGCTGTTCGTGTTTCTCTATGTCATGGGGATTCTGTCACTGGTCCGGGATTTTCCTGCCTATGCGTTCATATCATTGTAGCCTGTGGACTTGTGGATAAACACTGCCACTTCAGCAATGCCTGTTTCATTAAAGTAAATCTTAGCACTCGGGATTTGGTGGCAGTATTACGTATTTTCTACATTGAATAGTCTACAAGTTGTACGCTGTTAGACTGTGAATGCTAGTCCCGTATAGAAGTTGCATGCACTCAAGGCCCCACAGATTTTCTTGCAATGGAAAGTAATTTTGCAGATGTTCTTGAGCGCAGTTGTCCACTATGCTCTTTACATACAAGTTTGTGATTGTTGACTCGGTGGGAGCCATTTAAGACTTGTCATTTGGTTCTGAACATGCTGGAAGTGGCTATTTAAATTGCGCAAATGCGATTCCAGATCTGTGGACTGGCAGAGGCTCCACATCCACCTGACTTGCAGCAGCCTGAACGCCACACTTACTGTTCCCTGGTGGGGAATCTTTGATGAAAGTGCTGCTTTTCATTGACAGGAGCACTTCAGTAAAAGAAATGTAATGGAGCATGGCTCTCAATTTTATGGCGGCTATGCATTTTGTGTTCTGCACAAGCAAACTCAAAAGTAGTTTTTTCTTTCTGCAGAGTGAAAGATCAATGGTCCTGACATGCAGGGACCGCTCTCTGTGTGGATTGGGAGTGGGAGGGAAAAATGGGAAGGCTTGCCCTAAATGTGGTGGGCCTTCTACTATTCATGGTCCTTTGCATGATGGCCCTGTGGCAGATGGGCCATCAGGCAAGGCTTTCCCATAGTGGAGCGAGATGGAGCTCAGCTATAAGATACTTAGGCCCATATTTATACTTTTTGACGCAAAACTGCGCTAACGCAGTTTTGCGTCAAAAAAATTAGCGCCGGCTAACGCCATTCTGAAGCGCCATGCGGGCGCCGTATTTATTGAATGGCGTTAGCCGGCGTTAGCCGACCGGCGCTGCCTGGTGTGCGTGAAAAATAACCACGTACACCAGGCAGCGCCGGCGTAGGGAAAAATGGCGTTTGGGCGTCTAAAAATGGGGCAAGTCAGGCTGAGGCAAAAAAAACGTCTTAACCCGATTTGCGCCATTTTTTTACGACGCCCATCCCCCATTGAAATGACTCCTGTCTTAGCAAAGACAGGAGTCATGCCCCCTTGCCCAATGGCCATGCCCAGGGGACTTCTGTCCCCTGGGCATGGTCATTGGGCATAGTGGCATGTAGGGGGGCACAAATCAGGCCCCCCTATGCCACAAAAAAAAAAAAAAAAAATGCTTACCTGGACTTACCTTAATGTCCCTGGGGTGGGTCCCTCCATCCTTGGGTGTCCTCCTGGGGTGGGCAAGGGTGGCAGGGGGTGTCCCTGGGGGCAGGGGAGGGCACCTCTGGGCTCATTCTGAGCCCACAGGTCCCTTAACGCCTGCCCTGACCCAGGCGCTAAAATCCGGCGCAAATGTGGGTTTTTTAGACCCGCCCACTCCCGGGCGTCATTTTTGCCCGGGAGTATAAATCCGACGCAATAGCATCGGAGTCATTTTTTAAGACGGGAACGCCTACCTTGCATATCATTAACGCAAGGAAGGTGTTCACGCAAAAAAATGACGCTAATTCCAGGAACTTTGGCGCTAGAAGCGTCTAACGCCAAAGTATAAATATGAAGTTAGTTTTGCTTCGAATTTGCGTCGAAAAAAAAGACGCAAATTCGGCGCAAACGGAGTATAAATATGGCCCTTAGTGGTTCTCCTCCATTAAATGAGGCAGGTGATCTGGGAGCTCATTTACTGCGGGCTTCAGTTTTGCCGAACTCTAAAGAAGCAAAGAATCCTCAGATGAGATTATGTGACAAACTTGTGTTCATGGTTCTCCAGCTTTCGATTGTTGACATTTTTATAGTTGATTCTGTCCCTTATCATAAGGCAAAACCTTTTGGAGCACAGACTGCATGTACATCAGCCATATGACCACAATCTGCCAATAGACTCCTTTGTATAATCATTAGTTTAGGGATATCATTTATTTTAATTTGGTATTGGAAAGGAAGTGTGGTGGGCTTTTTGCATTGCATTAGCAATTAGATTTCTAGGCGCAAGAAGTAGAGGTGCAGTGGTGCTGCAGCACCCCGGTAAATAATCATGCTGGAGTTCAGAAGGTGAATGAGCAACAAAGATGCCTTTACATTTTATCTTGCTACAGTTTTTATCTTGCTACATTTAATGACCATTGAAAGACAGTTAAACGTGAGGTTGTGTCCGCTGACAAATTGCGGCTGATTCAGAAACAGTTGTGTACTTCATTCCTCTGACTGCAAAGCGAGAAGATTTCTGCTGGGGTACAGGAGAGGAAAGAAAAAGGCTGTAGGATGGCAGTTTTTTGCAACACATTTAAATAATGGCAAATTAACTATTGAAATATTTCAAGTTTTTATTTTTTTTAAATCTCTTTATTAAATTTTACAGTTAGCAGCTCTTACATTGATTTAATAAACAGTGTATTTTTTTTATGCAACTGTGAGTTTCTTTTTTTTTTTTTCCATTATTTTGCTTCTGATCATTTTATACATCTTGTTCTACATATTTTGCAGTTAGAAACTTTATTGCATTTGGTTCAAAGAGCATTGTAAAAGTAATGAGAAAACTGGAAAGAGAAAAACAAAAAATAAAGAAGCCAGAATAGGGCTGTGAAGACAAGGTTATATATATAATGGGTTGGGGGAGGTGAGAAAGATGCTAGTGATGAAGATGCGTTGGTGGGGGAGTTGACGGTTTCTTTGTGGATGTTTTGTTAGGCTGGTGAGGTCTGTGTGGGGTTTGGGGGGTTCTGTATTACAGTCTCGCAAGCTTCTTTTAGAGGAGTATTGCGAGTACTTGTATATGGTTTGTGGTTGTAGTGTCTTGTTGCTGCAGTCATTTGCCGTTATCTTGCAACATTTTTCTAAGGTGGGCGGGTATCATCCTTTTCGAGTAACTGATCTAGGAAGGTGTCCCATGTCTCCGCATTTTTTACTACAATCCCTATATCTTTTAATGAGTCCAATACATGTTTTTCTGTGTTGGTCCAGTGTATTAGGTCTTTATGCCATCTGTTTATATCCGGGGTGCCAGGAGACTTCCACTGTGTTGCGATGAGGCGTTTAAAGATAATAAACGCTAGGTCTGCGCATCTATGTTTTTGCCTATCTTTATTGCGTCTGTGTCGTATGCCCAATATGCAGGATTTGGGTGTAGGATTCAGTTTTAGTCCCGTCCATTTATTTGTCTGTTGTGTGACAGTGTACCATGTACGAAGTAGTGGTGGGCAGCTCCAGGTCATGTGATAAAAATCTGCTTCCATGGTTCCGCAACGTGGACATTCAGATGTTGCTTGTGGGAACATGCGTTTTATGCGAAGTGGGGTTAAATATGTCTGGTGTAAGTAATTTAGTTGGGTGTATCTGAAGCGGGCGTTGCGAGAAATTTCTCGCGTGGTCGTTAGGGCCATGGTCCATTGTTTCTCTGTGAGAGATGTTTGCAGAGCCTTATCCCAGTGTGATTTGGCTTGTGTTTGTATTTTTGCAGGGTAAGCTTGTAGTATGTGGTATATTTGAGATATACTTGGTAGCGTGTTAATATCTGCTAGTAGTTTGTGTAGGGTGGGGGCTGTTGGTGGTTCTGAGTTGCCTTGGCTCCATACTTTGCATATCAGTCCTTTGATTGCCCCGTATGTTATAAATTCCCCTGGTCCTAAGTTGTATGTCTCTGCCAATTTTGTATATGTTATGTATTGCTCGTCCACATATAGGTCGCCGACCTGCTGTATATCTTTTGTAATCCACGACGCTAGATATACTGTTTCGTGCAATTTATTTATTCCTGGTATGGCTAGTAGGGGAATCTTTGGTGAGTATTGTGGTGCGCGGGTTCCCTTAGATATATATCGATTCCAGGTGCGTATGGCAACTGTCATTAGTGCGTTTTTGTGATGTGAGGTGTGTGTCCCTCCTATGAGCCAATCTAGTATCTTTATTCTCCTTAATTGTGTTCTCACTTTATGTCCCTCCGGACTTGGGGGGTCTTGTAGCCAGGTCATGATCCAATGTAACTGTTCTGCTGCATAGTAATGCTCGAGGTGCGGTACCCCCATTCCTCCCTTTTCCATTGGGAGGTAGAGTTTATCAATAACTACCCTTCTACGACCATTCGCCCATATCAGTTCAATCAATAGTTTGGTTAATTGTGTGAAGAGTGTTTTTCGTAATATTAGTGGTAGTGTTGTGAAGTAATAGAGTAGTCGAGGTAGTACTATCATTTTGGCCAGAGCCACTCTTCCCATAGGTGAGAGGGGTAGTGAGCACCAGAAGGGTATTGAGCTTTTAATTGATCTAATGGCTCTGTCCAGGTTGCCTTCCTTTAGGTCTGTAGCGCTATGATAGATGTGGACTCCTAAGTATTTAAAAGTGGTGTGTTCCCATTGTAATGTATCATCAGTTGACGTTTCGGCGTGTGGTGTTGGGGACGGGCACATAGGGAATATGCATGATTTGGACCAGTTGACACGCAGACCAGATAAGTCTCCGAACGAGTTAAGTAGTTGTAATAGATGTGGTAGAGATTCTGTATGGTTGCGTAAATATATTAGTGCATCGTCTGCGTATAGTGATATTATGCGGAATTCTTCGCCATCTGGGATACCCCATTGTACTGTTTCATTGCGTAGTCTTGCCGCGAGTGGTTCTATTGCGAGTGCAAATAGTAGTGGTGATAGCGGGCAGCCTTGTCGCGTTCCTCTACCTATGTCGAATTTCTCTGAGATGATTGCGCCGGTTTTAATCCGTGCTTTGGGATTAGTGTATATTATGGATATCCAGCGTGTAAAGCCAGCACCAACTCTCATTTTTTGTAACGTTGTCATCAGAAATGGCCAGCCCAGAGTGTCAAAGGCTTTTTCCACATCCAGTGACACCGCCACGCTAGCTTGATCCTGTTCCTGAGTCATGGACATAATGCGTACTAAGTTTCTTATATTAATAGCGGTATTTCGCCCTGGTATAAAGCCAGATTGATCTGGGTGTATTAGGCAGTCATTAGCGGCAGGAGGCGATTGGCTAGGATTTTCCCCAGAATTTTATAATCCGAATTTAATAAAGATAAGGGTCCGTAGGAGCGGACGTTTAAAGGGTCACGACCTTTTTTGTGTAGGACTACAATTGTCGCTTCCCTTTGCGTTTCTGTGAGTTGTCCTCTTTCATATGCTTCTTGTAGCATATTTTGGAGTGATGTGATTATCTGTGGTGTGAAAGTCTGGTAGTATTCAATGGGGAGACCATCTGTTCCTGGAGTCTTATTGTGTGCCAACTGTTTTAATGCCTGTAGTACCTCTTCCCTTTCGATTGGTCTATCAAGGTTGGTTATTTGTTCTGCATTTAGTCTTTTCATTGGGGCTTGTTGAAAGAACTTTGCCAGTTGTGTCGGATGTGGGGGAGGTTCTGCTGTGTACAGTGTGCTATAGTATTGTTTGAATGTGTCGTTAATCTCTTGTTGTGTGTTTATCATTGTGCCTGTGTCTTGGCGTATAGCGTTTATGGGAGTGACTTTCTGTGTCCCTTTTGCTAGCCACGCTAACAATCTGCTAGAGCGGTCGCCTTCAGCGTGTAGACATGCTATGTAGTGTTTATGATCGAATTTACGCAATCGTGTCTCGGTTACGTTCCATTGATTTTTTAGGTTAGCTAGCTCGTTACTATTGCCTCTCCCCAAAGCCATTTCACATTCTGTGTTGCAAATTTTGCTTTCTGTTTCTTGTAGTTCTGCACTTAATGCTCGGCGGACCCCTCCTGCTGTTGCTATACACATGCCCCTTATAACTACCTTGTGACCGTCCCATTCTACAGCGCGTGATGTTGTTGTCTTTGTATTAATTGCAAAGTATGTTTCTATTTCTTCTGCTATTTTAGCGCGGAAAGGGGGATCTCGTAACTGGGTGGGTTGTAGGCGCCATGTTGGAATGCATGTTGTTTGTCTGCCCCATTTTAATGTTACTAGTAGCGGGCAATGGTCTGATAAGGTTTTGTCGAGGTATGTTGCGTTATGTATCATATGCGCTAGCCCGTTAGTGCATAATAATAAATCTATTCTCGTATGGAGATGGTGTACTGGTGAGTAGAAAGAGTATTCTCTATCTGTGGGGTGTACGCGTCGCCATATGTCTTGTAGGTCTCTTTTTGTATGCATTTATTGAGTGCACAGGACAGTGTCTTGCATTGGGTGTCTCTCATTGGGGGGTGTGATCTGTCTAATGCCATCTCAATTACACTATTAAAGTCACCTCCCCTAATAGTGGGTATGGCCGGGTCATACGGGATTTGCGTGGTAATAGTTCGGAGGAATTCTCCCTGTCCCATGTTGGGTGCATATAGTCCGATTATCGTTAGTTGCTTTCCGTCTAACTCTCCATCTAGACTAGTGTATCTTCCATTGTTGTCTGTATGTACATTTTTGATTGTGTACGGTACACCCAGAGCTATCCATATTAATACTCCCTTCGCATGTGTCGAGGTTTTTATTCCGTGTGTTATTCATGACCATTTTTTGTCTATTTCACGCAGTTCGTGTGCTGTGGCATGCGTCTCTTGTAGGATAGCTATATGTATTTTGTGTCGTTTAAGGTATGAGTGTATCTTATGTCCTTTAGTCATATTTGCTAATCCCCTTACATTCCAGGTTACTATATTATATATCGTCATTTTGTGTGGTTTGCTTAATATAGTGTGTTTCACGTATCCCGGTTCCCAGGCCGTTACACCCGTCATGCCCCGAATCTCCTTTGAGTGGGATATTAAGCATCTTGTGGGAAAGAATGAAAGTAAAAGAGAGAGTAGAACTTACATTGGTTAATCTTACTGGGGGCTGCAAGGCACAACTGGTGCAACTTTTTACATTTGCTACTGCAAGGTCCTTTCGGTTACCCATTGGGTTGGGGGGAGGGGTGTTGTTATTTTTCCCAGAGTGTCTCCGATTTCCAGACCGTTGTTTGTACTTGCATCCCCTCATGTGTTCTATTTGTGTCAAGTCTGGTTGTTGCTCCAGGCTTACTTGATTTTTGGGGGAAGAGTTTCTGCGATATTTTCATTGTTCTGCTTTTGTTCCTTGAGTTCTCGAGTGCGCACTAAGGAAGTCTCACTATTACAGAGTTAAAGGTCGTCCGCCGAGCGTGGGGTAATCGTTGGTCCCGCGGTTAGTCCTTGTTGACTGTTCGTTGAGTCTGAATCTGAATTGTTTGTGTCTTGGCTGGATCGTGGTTGAATGGATGAAAACCTGTTCGCCAGTTTTAAGACTTGGAGTTGTTCCGCCTCTACTTGTGATTTCGTTAGACCCAATTCTGTGTTACGTGTTGATTTTCTTTTGCGTCGCGGTTGTGGAGTCAGCCACTCTTTTTGTTTTCGGGTCTCAGCTGTAGGGTCTATCAGTCCTTTTGCGTGTATCCAAGTCCATGCATCTTCTGATGTTGGGAATATATGTGACCTTTCACCGTCCACTACCCGCAGTTTAGCTGGGTACATCAATGAGTATGAATAGTTTTTATCCCTCAATATTTGTTTTGCTGTGTTTAAGGTAGCGCGTTTGCGTTGGACTTCAGCTGTGTAGTCTGGGTAGGCCGTGATTTTTGTATTCTCTATTTCAATTGGGCCTGTTGTGCGGAAGTTTCTTAGTATCTGGTCCCTGTCTCTGTAGTTGAGAAGTCTCGCGATTAGTGGTCTCGGTGGGGCTTCCGGACGGGGAGGGCCCCCTGGAACTCAGTGTGCACGTTCCAGTATTAATAGTGGTGGGGAGTCGTTTGTAAATATGTTTTCACTAAGCCAGCGCTCCAGGAATAATTCTGCGTTTGGGAGTTCGATCTTCTCCGGGAAACTGAGGAATCTTACATTATTGCGGCAAGAGCGTCCTTCCGCTTCGTCGGCCCGTTTGTTTAGGTGTAGTATTTCAGTTTCCTGTTGTTGAAGCCGTTGTTTTAGGTCTATTATGTCTGGTTGCGTCGATTTAAGGGTTATTTCAGTTGTTGCGACCCTTTCTGTGAGTTTTCGTTGTTCCATTCGAAGCGTGTTGACTTCAGCCACTACGGTGTCTATTTTTCCTTCTAACGATGTTTTGGTGTCAAGAATTGCTTGGAGTACCTTTTCCATTTGCACAGAGTGGGCGGCTAGGGTCTCTGTTACTCTGTGTAGGACATTTGGGTGAGGTTCTATGTCCATTTCTGAGGCTGATGAGGGTCCAGTTTCAGTTTGTGTTTTTTGTGCTTTCGGTTTCACCATTTTTATATTAACCTTAAGTTCAAGTGTATCAGATTTTAAATTTATGCGGATTGTCCTCCGCGGTAGCAACCCGTCTCAAGACCGTTGATTAACAACGTTGCTCTATCCGGTGTTCTTGATTTTATAGTTGTGACTACTCGTGTGCTTGGTGCTATGTCCCGATTTTGGGGTTAGATGAGGTCGAGATCCCCGCCACTCCGCGCGTGCATGCAGTGGTCGCTCCGCTGGACATCCAGGTCCCCTCTCAGCCGTGTCTATTCTGTGGCATCCGGCCCGTGCCCCTCGACAACTTCCACACTAGTGAGCCTCTCCGTGGCAGCCGTAGAAGAACTGCAGAAATGCGCAACTATAGTGTAGCGGCGCCGCGCGCCTCGTCCGATTTATCGGGTTGATTTAAGCGTTCGTGCTTATTGCGCACGACCACCGATGTCGGTGTCGTCTACGGGTTTTCAGCGCATTCAGCAGCTGGGGCACGATCTCACCTCCATCATTTCTTTAGGCCCTTTGCTCCGTACCACCCCACCGATCACGTCCATGTCTAAGCGATTTTGAGCCCTCGTCGCTAGGTGTTTTCGCTCACCCAGGGCCTAGCTCTGCTAGTGGTCTCGGCGTTGGTAGTGGCGTTAGCAGCGGCACGAGTCAGGGCCCCGATATATGTCTCGGGTCGTGGGCTCCTCACCTCCGTCTCGTCCCGTTCCGGCGGCCGGATTTCTCCCGATTCGAGTAGGCCCGCGTGTGGGCGCCGCCTCGGCTCCTTTGCGGGTCGTCCGGTCTGTGCTCACTGTGTCGTGGGTTTCCGTTGTACGGTCTTACTTATTGTGTTTTCCATATTGCACTCATTTTCAGCAGTTTTCATGTGCAATATCTGGGATTTCGTTGCTTTATCAGGATCTTTTGCCGGCTGTGGACCGAGCTCTCTTTAGAGCATCCTTTCACGTCACCATCTTGGCCACGCCCCCAAAATATTTCAAGTTATATCAGCAATTAGGAAAGCCCAAACAAAAATGAGTTGTAATTCTGAAGTGTGATGGAAACAAATTTTAAATGAGATCAGAACAAATCAAGGCACTTACTGATGCACAAACGCTACATATTCGCTGAAACCCGATTTCCACTCATTATCGTTTGTACTAGTTGCTTTTACCAGTAAAATTGCATGTCTATGCAAACTAGGCGGCTATTTCAACGGAAAATCTACTGTCTGTAAAATATACTGTGCTACCTTACCAGTGCTTCAAAATGCTCCACCAGCCAAATGCCACATCCTTGCCACTCTCCTGCTGAATGAGCCTGGCACATTTGCTACACTTGTTTATTTTTGTGTGTTCAGTGTTATAACAGTAATGGCAGCACCCCCACTCTAGCAGTTGCTCCTGCACCACTAGATAATGATTTCTCTATGCATTGTGAACTTTACCAGGTGCGTTTCTTGTGATTGCTAATGATTCGAATCCAGGTGCGTTCACATGCTGCAGAAACAAACCCAGGTAGTAGCTTTGCGGTGGACGTTCTGCCCACAATATCATTTGGGGGAATATTGCTCATTCCACTTTGTGGAAGACCCAAAGTACTCCACATTTATCAAGGAAGTCTGTTGGTGCATTTATTCGTAAAAGATTCACTATTCAGAACTAATATTCAGAATATTCATCTACGGTGGTTGGTAATGCATTTAATTTTAAAGTTTAATCGGTAATCCAAATGTGAAACATTTACAAAATGGCAGCGTAGTAATGAGTCTGTTTTGAAATGATTTCCAAAGAAATATACAGTTCCCTTCTATCCAATGTAAGTTTCCTTCAAGACAGAAACTACTATTCTTCCTATGCTAGGCTGGCATACCGTGCTAAGAGGCTTGCCGCCGTTAGTGGGGACCCTATAAAGTTTAGCAAAGGCTAATCCACAAGCCTGTATGAGCCATGCCCCATTAGCGTGGACATACAAAACTCTCTTGCACTTATGTTGGCCACAAGGCATAATTTGGTACTATATAAAATAATTTGTGTTTTGTTCACCCCCGAGGCACAAAAGAATAGTTGTTTGGTGTTACCTAACTCATTATTATTCATTCCCTCGACCTCAGAAAGACGGAAGGCTAAGGTGGTACATCATGATCCAAACCTGTGACCATAAGGTCAAACATATGCTCATGTGTTGGATACACTAGTCAGTGAGCCGCACATCCTAAATAAATAAATGAGTAAATGAATCCCCAGATCTATCCGATAAAGAACTTATCTTTGTACCAAGAATATATTGAATATTTTGCTTTCTGATCTCACTGTAAGGTTATAATTTGTGGAAGGCTTTGCATCTGAATCTGTACTTGTGCCCCAGTCTAGAGGGTCTTTACATTCATAATTGCATTGTATTTAATACCGTTGGTAGCTCTTATAACACGAGCCATGCATAAGAAAACAGAGAAGTATATAAGAACATTTCTGATGCTGTGTTTACAATTGAGTAAAGTAGCAAAGAATGACTGATGAGAAAAAGACAGCACTTTACCAATCAAAAATAGTAAGAATTTATGACAAGGAAGTACATACTGAGGAACAATGTGCCTTCACAGACTTGGTGTAAGGAGATGCCTCTTTTTGCATGTTCACTCCCCACCCTGTTTTAGGACTGATGATCCTGGTTTTTCGGCTCTGAGAGTGCACGGAGGCCTGCTAACCAGACCTCATTGCCAGTGTTTTAACCCCATACAAGTACATGTTGAATTGGATACACCTAATTGGCAAGACCTGACTTACTTCTTAGTCCTTAGTATATGGTATGGGGCATGTAAGACAGAGTGAGGTACAAAACCTAATCAATTGCAAAGCCACCCTATGCCTTAACATTATATGTGTCTCCCTTAATGAAGGCCTAAGGAGTCCTGTGGTACGGAGCTGTATTTTTTTAAGTAAGACATATTTTTCGATATCTCTTAACAGCAGCACATCAAAATTGTCCCTTTGCTGTGGGTAAAGTTGGTAGCCACATTGGCTAACACAGGGTTATTGGGTGGCATCCCAGCCCAGTTAACCTTTGACTGGGACTACCAAACTGCATCATGTAAAGTATCAAATTAAACGTGGCATTAAATGCAACCTGTCAAAATGAATGCATGTCAAAATTAATGCCTCTATCACAGATAGGCAACTTTTAGAAAGTTGCCACTCTGTGCTCTGCTTGTCTAGTATCATTACAAAGGCACACAGCTTTCTGACTGCCTGGAATGATGTGTGATGACTCCCTGGCTCAGGAACAAAGGCTGTGCTGCCGCAGCGAGGTGTCTCCTCCTCTGCCAGGATGGCCATTTTGGGGTTACCCCAGAGGCAAGCTTCAAAGGGGAAGCTGCCTTTGATAGGCTGGCCGGCCCAACACCCCTGAGCATGGTGCCTTTTATTTCTGTAGACGTCATGAGACCGGACCAGAGAGGGGAAACTCGCCTCCAAACTGGTTTTAAGGTGGACATGGAGCCCTCAGACAGCTCCATCTCTAGGGTGGGTCACCGAACTCCTGACATCCGAGGAAGGGTTGTGCTATTTTGAAAAGGGCAAGAATGTGGCATTCTGGGATAGCCAAATGCCATACACTACAGGAACTTTGTCACTGGATAGGAGGGGACCCAGTAGCGTATTGGCTAGTTACTGCATGGTCCCTCAGGGCTATTTCCTGGGATAAACATGGCACCCGTGGCACCCTGATCCTCAGATCACCCTGGAATTGGAGAAAGGACTCAAGAAGGACTAGTCGGCTGCCCTTGGACCCGCACAAAAAGAGAATGCCGGCTGGGAAGTACTGAACCTGCTACACTTTGGGTTAACAAAGATTGCACTGTGCCTATGGCTCCTGGCTCAGGAAAAAGGTGATTCCCAACATCCAACAAAAACAGTGACTTCAAAGATCAGTTGGCTGAACTCTTGGAACCAGCTCTAGGGACACAAGAGCTTAAGTTGCCCAAGTTGCAAAGTTGGTAGCCACTGCAGAGGTTTTGCCACTACCAGTCACCCAAGAAGACAAATCCAAGATATCCAAAACCAGCACCCATGTCTGCTGACCCTGGGAGTGCCAGCTTTGGCACTGATGGCACCCGGTCATACTTTCTTTTTTGGCACCCCCCCTCCTAACTGCTCATGACCTCCTTCTCCACAAATTCTCTCACTACCACTCTCGAACAGTGCTCCTCATCTCTCAATAGCCCCTCTCCTCCATACATTTCATGTTTTATAGTGCTACTCATAGTTCACTCAGTTCTGCGATAGGCATGTTAACGCTTTTTGCAGCAGGCACACAAACCCTCTACCCTACCTTATGACAACTAGACAAAATAATCATTTCTCACCAGCAGGAACATTAATCACCGGAGTTATAATGACATTTTTATTGTTGCCTGCAAAATGCTGGAATCATAAGGAAGTTCACAAAGTTCAGACACTTTTAAGCCTAGAAGTTATTTTTAAACACTGCCACCTCACCAAAGTCAGCGCCACTTGTAGCTGCACTGGTCACACCACCCTATAGCTGGCAGTGAGGGCTATGAAGGAACAAATTCCTCATATTCAAGGGACACGGACCCCCACCAATGGATTTTACTCCAAACGCGGTGCAGACTGACCAGTAGTCTAGCATCGGCTGGCCTTCTACTACAATATAGAGGACCTTGAGGATCCCCAACCTCTGTGACCAAGTTCACCCCAATTCACCCGTGGACAGAGGAATCACCACAAAGGCACTCCTGTTGACCGCACCACAACAGAAGCATCCTTTGAGCATCTTTTTGCCTGCATTCCTCGGTGTCAGGCCCACTCCATTGATGTCTATGGCAATCGTCCCGTAAAGTTTAAATTTTGCCTTTAAAAACACTCTAGTGGCCAGGTAACTATTCAAAGTATTCTTTCTGGCCCCCTAGACCTCTGTCCTGCTGGATTTGGTCACCCAAGTCAGGCCGGAGTTGCTGAGCTAACTTTTGTAAGCTTTCCAACTGTTTTGTTGCCCAATGCTTGTTTATGGTTGATATAAAAGTTATTTATTGCTTCTAAAACCTGTATATCCACAACCCTTTGATGGATTTAGATGCTTAAGGTCTGTAAAAATTCATAAAAATCGAATCTGTTTTTATAAATTGGTGCTTTGTTTCTTTTATGTCATGTGACTTTCGCATTCTGTTTGATGCTGTTAAATGCTTTACACATTGTTCCTTTGCTAAAGCTTACTATTCACAGTCAAATCTATCCAGGGTTGAACTTAAGGTTAAGTAAACCTACCTGACTGGACCCATGATGGTTATTGTTTGTGTTGGTTGGATTCCGTCTATCATGGGACGCTAAGCAACTTTCCAAATGTGTATGTGACATATAATGAGTTATATATCAAAACAATCTTTGGCTTGAATTATTGTGTTTAGTGGACTTCTCGGTGTGACTCTCTATCTGCATGCTATTACATTTTCATCTTCATGATTGTGCCTAGATTTGATCAAGCACAGATAAATAATTCCAATAAGAACTGTTGTTTTTCCTAATACTGTTAAGGCCCTGGTTCTTACCGAGTAGAGTTATCTTGGTGTTTTGCTGGGGAACTTTAGATTGGGAGCAGATGAAGATATGCTGTTTACACTCAAACGAATTGTAATTGAGAATCCTCTTTATCACTAAACTTAGATTTTAAGTCTCAATTTTGAAAATGCCACATTTAGAAAGTTTAAAAAAAAGATGATGGACAGAATGCTGAATAATGCAAACATTCACCCACAGACACCGATCTGGGTTTAATCCATCTCATTATGCCACCCCAGTTTGGACCCAGGCATGTGTAAATCAGTTCTGACCATGCTCCCCATGGGAACAGTCCAGCCCGAAATGCCAGGCCTGGTCGAACCGTTATCAAAAGCAATAGCAGGTACTTACGGATTTGAGCATTTTTAGAACTAAAAGTGAAGGAAAATGCTGTAATCTAAAGAGCACCCAAAGCTTTTGCATGATCTGCCAAAATTGGAGTGATCTGATCTTTCACCAGTATTGCAAACCAGGTTGGATTGGTAGAATAGGATAAAGCAGGAGAGATGCAAATAAACCCAGAATCTATAGAGGTGAATTCGATTGAAGAGAGATTGCTCTTCATAAGCAATGAGTATCGGCCAAGAGGGACAGATGGCTATTGTGGGCATACAAAACAAAGAGGACCGGCATCCAGCCAACGGACCTCTCTCGGAGTCCAGCTACATTTTAAAGAATACAATACTCTAGCTTGAGCTCTGGGGAATTCTGCACAGCACAGGTCCTGTTGTAGTTCTAGACATTCCCACCAGGATGTCCTGCGTATGTGCAAAGAGAAAAGATGAAAAACAGACCCATATCACCTATAGCATGCACACGGATAAGATGGGTACAAGCTCACGTGGTCAAGCATGTCAAAAGTCACGGAGAGATCCAGCAGCACTTGGAAGCCAGATCCTCAACATAGTTAGCTAACCTTCAGATGACCATCACTGTGAGAAGGACTATTATGGGGGTCATTTTGACCTTGGCGGTCTTTTTTAAAGACCGCTGAGGGACCGCCGTGCGGAAGACCGCCAGTGGTGGCGGTTTTCCGCTCGGCCTATTATGACCGTTGGCAGCTCTACGTCCTTTTACGGGCGGAGAGCCGCCAACAGCCATACTGGCAGGAGGCGGGGAAGTAAAGGTTGCTCCACCTCCACCGCCAAGCCAACAGAACACCGCCCAGCGAATCACATCCTGTGATTCGCCGTAGCTGTGTTCTGTTGGTGGTGTGGTGTCGGCGGAGCTGCCCCCATGGCTCCCGTCCCCACCCGGAGGATCGTCGGACCAGGTAAGTCGATCATCCGTGAGGGGAGGGGGGGTGTTGGGTGTTGTGTGGGTGCATGGGGGTGTGCGTGTGTGTATGTAGAGGGGGTGTGTGAGTGCGTGTATGCTTGCGGGGGTGTTGTGTGTATGGGAATGAGTGCGTGTATGTCTGTGGGTATGTCTGTATGGATGTGTGCGTGTATGTTTGAATGTGGGTGTGCGTGTCTGACTGTGTGTGTGGATGTAGGCATGTATGTCGGCATGTGTGCGTGTAAGTGTGTAGGTGGTGCCTGCGTGCTTGTCGTGTGGGTATGGGTGGTGTGATGTTGGGGGTCGGGGTGGGGAGGGGGGCCCTACCACCTTTGGGGGCTGGCAGGGGTGGTGTGGGGGTAGGGGAGGGAGTCGGGGTGGGGGGTGGGGGAGACCCCTATCAGTGCCAGGGAAGGAATTCCCTGGCACTGATAGTGCTTACCGCCATGGATTTCATGGCGGTTCACACCGCTGGAAATCCACGGTGGTAAGCTGGGTCAAAATACTGCCGGCGGTATAGTGACGGCCACCGGGCTGGAGACCCAGGTCTCCAGCCCGGCGGGCGGAACGGAGAACCGGCGGATGACCATGGCGTTAACCGCCATGGTCATTATTCCACAAAGTAAGATCGCCAGCCTGTTGGCGGTCTTACCGCCGGTTCTCCGTCTTCCGCCAGGGTCATAATAACCCCCATAATCTGTACATTCCCTTGAACAGTAGCCTGATTGTATGGATGCAGAACGTCATTGTTCTCAACATGAATTTGAAATTAGGGAATAACCATTGTTACCAAAATGTTGCCAAGAAATTACAAGATGGTATATGGCTAAGTAAATTATTAAGAACTGAGTTGGTTTGGTTGGGATATTTCAATAAAGTGTAATGCTTCCCAAGTTAAAATGCAAATGAAACACCATCTTAACGGCTTTGAAAGATCCATGCAAAAGCATTGGGAAGACTCAAAAGAGAATGCTTAATGGACCTTAAGGGAATGGAAACGTCCAAATGGAAAGTACACTTCATGATTGAGAAGCATCTGTAACCACCGACTTCCACAGGACCTAGAGAAAAGGTTTCATGTGAAACAAAATACCAATGGTTGTACATACACTATCATGACTATAGAATATAGACATTCTTCTGGGGTATAGGACCAATCAACTTCAAAAGAACCAGTAAATGACTGTGGAATCGGGATGTTCTGGAGTTAGCCATGTCATTGTGGAGTTAGTTCAGTTGCAACTTGAACATGCCCTTGAATGCGGGTAGGCAGCAAATTCTGAACTATTCTTTGCTGATTATATCCCAGTCAAAAGCCTGTAAGGTGCTCTGTTTCGCTGTGGCCTAACTGAACACCACCTGCCCTGACCTCGCTCCCCTGGAGCTCTCCTCGCTTTGCAACCAGTTGTGTATTCCCAGGTATTGTGTGTGTCATTAAGGTGGTGTTGCTCTCATTTTCATTGGCGTTTAAAGTAAGTTTCCTTTTGTTCAGCAAAAGTCATGAACAATAAGGTGCGTTTGTGACAGGATTTTACACTGAGGTGACCTTCTGCTTCAGTCGGTAGACAGACAAACTCTAAACAACCCTTTAGCACACAGGAAGAGAATACAATTAATAAAGCGTTTCAATTAGACATTCCGATAAAGAATCAAAATGATCTCTCAGTTTTGCAAATTCATTTGTTACCCTCGTTTCATCATCAAATAATAATGTGTTATTGCTTCACGTTCGTATGCTATAATGGAAAACATATCGTATTTCATTTTAGGTGCCTGCAAATAAGCATTTTGGGCTGTCTCGAGTATTACCTAATTTTGATAATACTGTCAGCATAGTTAGAAATTTAATTATGATAAATACATTTCAAAATCACCTTAAAATACAGGATGCCCTTTAACTGAAGAATTAGAGTTATTACCTCCGTTTTGATTTTTTAGCATTTGAGTTTTTCTTCTGTTTCTTCCAGTATCTATATTCGTCTTGTATACCTCAAAAGTGTGATCACACTAATCTGAAATGATTGACACATATAAATCTTCTCTGATCCCACTAAAAAGGTCGTTCTCACTCGCCATTGCCCTTCTGGCTGAGTGAGAAATTAGAGCGGATGGCTGGGCCACTTTTGTGACAAGCCAGATGTCCCGTATCTCAGCCTGTCATAGTTGGCCTGTGAGCTATGCAAGCCTGACCTTGCCCTCCCCTGCATTTGTGCACATGGCTCATCTTTTCTCGGCAAGCATATCCATCTGTTCATGGATAGACATTTGTCTATGCATTTGAATTTTTATTCTGAATGCATGAAGGAAATCATTTACTGCATAAGTGTTCAGAAACTGAAATTGTAATTTAAGTAACGATTTGTGATCAGAATATAATATTTACTTTTAACTTACAGTTTTTGAGTTACAAATTTACAGGAAAAACAACATTAATATGCAAGCATTTCAATGTAAGCATATAGTGTGACTACACTCTTCAAACTTCTAATAACAAACCTCAAGTAGTTTTTCCCCCTTGAAGCATGTTTCCTGTAAATGTTATCCTTTAAATGATACCTAGTTATGTTGATTATTTGACCCAACTATTGCTGTTTTCAAAGCTCTCATTTCCAATGGCACAAGATGAGTTTACTTCCTGCTGCGGAAACCTCGTGCACCCACAAGTAAACTACAAAACTCTGTACTCAGCGCGTAGAAACACCCATGAAAATAATTTGTTTTTCCTCTTTTGTTCATGGCTCATGAAGTGTCAACATTAGTTGGCTAGTCACTTTTTTCCCCGAAAGAGTTCATTTTACCGACATTTTCTTTTCCACACTTCCGACACAAATATTTTGTTCAGACATTTGTTTTTGTTTTTAGCAGATTTAGGGCCAGATGTAGCAAAAATAAAAATTGCGACTCGCATTTTGCGAGTTGATGCGACTCGCAAAATGCGAGTTGCAAATTGGAATGTCAGAAACAAAAGCGATCCGATTTTGCGACTCGCAGCCGGACTCGCAACGCTGTGTGCGAGTCCGCAGTTTGCGAGGTCGCTGTTTACGAGTGTGCAAAAAACGAACTCGCAATTAGCGAGTGGGTGTGGCAAATTGCGAATACCTTCAAAATTGCTTGCAGGTGCAGCAGAACACTCCAGAAAGCATACCAGAACACTCTGGAAACACTTCCTGGCACATGATGATGACATCACAGCCAGGAAGTTAACAAATACACCTGGGAGGAGGGTTCAACAGTGAGCAGTGTCTCTGCCACTGACAGTAGGGTGCTGAGGAGTGGTAGGCACAGCACCATGGACGCAGCAGGGACCAGCCAGGCTGGCAGGAGGGGCAGGAGATCATAGATAACAGCCAGGACAGATTAATGTGGCACATGGCGTTAATGTGCCACATGACTGGTTGGCATTTTCCTGCCCATGGACAATTTCAACTTGTATATAGTATCTTCATGACATTAATAAAACAGTTATTTTTGTTCCACTTAACAAATGGTTAATAGGTGAGTATGGTGGGAGTTGACACGTACCGTCCAAAATATTGCGTTGCAATGTGGTCCCGTCTCAGTCTGCCTTGATTAGCTAGACTCCTATCCCCATGATGGCGATGTGGTTGTTCTTGCTCTTCATCATCAGGATCTGGGTCTGCAGGGGTGAGAGGTAGCCCACGTCGGGTGGCTATGTTGTGGAGGATGGCGCATGCCACCACAATTTTGAAAGCGGTAATGGGGGTGTATTGGAGGGCGCCTCCACTGCGGTGGAGGCATCTGAATCTTGCCTTCAGCAGTCCGAAGGTGCGCTCGATCAGGTTCCTGGTCCTCTTATGCGCACTGTTGTATTGCCTCTCTGATTCAGTTCTGGGTGTTAAAAACGGAGTCATGATCCAAGGCCTGAGAGCATATGCACTGTCACCTGTTGGGCACAAAAGTACACGGTTAGGAAGTCCAGATTGTCGTGCACAGTGACCTGTGTGTATGTCTGCAAGTGTCTGTGGCTCTACCTAGGAGGTAACCGTCTCCAAATTCCCCACGTTCCAGGCGTTGATGTATCCCACTATGCCTAAAAACGTATGAGTCATGGGTACTGCCAGGAAACTTAGCTACGATGTCCGTGATGACATAATGGGCATCACAAACAACCTGTATGTTGAGTGAGTGGGTACACTTCCTGTTGCGGAAAATGTGTTCCAGATTAGCAGGGGGGCATATTTGAATGTGTGTCCCATCTACACACCCTATGACATGAGGAAAGTGGGCAATGCGGTAAAAGTCCAGCTTGGTGCTGTTAATTTCTGCCTCATTCCTTGGTAAGTATATGAAGTGAGACATGTGCGTGACTAAGGCATCTAGGAATGCCCTGAGGAACCTTGACACTGCACTTTGGGATACCCCACCTGCCACGGCAATGACCCCCTGATAGCTCCCTGAGGCCAAGAGGTGCAGTGCGCATAGTACTTGCACATGCGTAGGGATGGCGCAGCCACGCAGAGTCTTGTGTTCTACCTGTGGTTTCAGTAAATCTATTAATTCTAGAATGGCTGCGCTGCTAAGGCGGTATTTGTCATAGATCTCCTCTTCAGTTTGCTGAAAAAGAGTCTGCCTGGTTCTATACATCTTCTCCTGTCTGTGGCCCCTCCTCCTCCTCTGCTGGGCTGCGTAGACTCTCCTCCTCACTGCTATCAGGTATATCTCCGCCATTTTGAGTAACCCAGATGCCTTCTGGGTCCCCTTTGATACTTTGGTAATGGTTACCACCTGCTCTGAGTTAGTGGTAAATGGGACATGCAAACTGGGCTTTTTGCGACTAGTCGCAATTTGCGAGTTGCAATTGCATATGGGTTGCGACTCGCAAATTGCGACTTGCAATTTGCGGGTCGCAAAATGGGGTCGCACCGGATGCGACTCGCAAACGGGTCCCATCGCTTTTTGCGAGTCGGAAATGGGCTTTTTGCATCCCATTTCCGATTTTGCACTGTCGCAAATTGCGATTCGGCCCGTTTGCGAGTCGCAATCGTTTGCTACATCTGGCCCTTAGTTATTGTATCAGTCATTAGGCATATTTATCAGTTGAAGTAAAACATAAATATGGTTTTCCTTTGGATATTATTTTGAGAATTAAGACCCACATGGGTAATTTGTGTATTCTCTTTCTGTGTGGGATTTCCAATGTCCAGACATCCGAGAGAGCATTATGTTGAACACCCTTTCTTTTCCATGTCCTTGACTGTTGAGATGTTTGATCTCTCTAGGTAGACCATACAAAGATGGGGAACGCAGGAATCCATGTATACCAAGGGCACCCCACCTCCTGTTTATGAACATAACTGATGTCTCTAGATTAGCGTCCTATGCTACTTTGAAGTCTCCAGCAATAAGTAATTTTTCTGCTGAAAGTACTTTCTGTTCTTTGTTTAAATTCTATGACATTCCCAGTAAAGAGTCATTGTAGCTATATACATTTGATGTAATCAAGCTCTCATCATTTATGCAGATTCCGCCAATTAAATATATCCCTTACATATCTAATTTGGTGTATTGATTTTTACATTCAGATGCTATTTATTAAATAGTGTACTAAAGCCTCTAGCATTTGAGGTATGGTGATGGTGTACTTCCTCACCAATCCAGAGTCACTTACTTTTTCCATTCCCTGTCAGGTGGGCCTCCTGTAAAAGGGCTACATTTGCATTTTGTTCTGTGGCAGCCAAAGCCTTTTTTCCTTTTCTTCTCCCTTTCATCCGGTTCCTCAATCTCTTAGCATTCCATGTGACTAGAGGTAATGATATGGGTTTTACTTTAATTTTGTGCTGGCGAGTCCATTCTTGTGTTTTCCTAACATGAGATCACCAAACATTTTTGATTGGTGCTAGTTCTTCTCCTTGGTGGTAAGCTATTGCTTGATGGAAACACCTTTCTTTTAACACCATATTAATAAGAAGTAACATTTCTAGAACAGGTAATTTGTGACATTTACTGTGTGGGACATTTTTTTATTGGTGATTTGTGGTGCTGTTATGCTGCATTATTACAACCTGATCTGTTTTATTGTAGTTGTTGTGTTACATTCGCATTTTTCCTTTTTTGCTGTGCCAAGATGATTACTGTGAAAATCCTGTCCTAAGCCCGTAATCATTTTTATAACCACATTTTTTTAGGAAAACTCCTTGCCATACCTCTTCTACCGGTAATAGGAGCATGAGCTAGAGCATAGTTGAAGAGCTGAAGTGGCAATAATTGTTCGATTAGTAAGCATGAGTGTAACACCAATTTAACTGAGTGTGTGTCCCTGACTTCAAGGATAAAAAAATACACGAGAATGAACAATAATTCTCTGTAATGTTTAACTTGTATACTATTCATTCAGCTGTAAAATTAATTATTTTACCATAATGTATGAGCAATTTGGTACTGGATGTAGGAAAGCCTAGCAGTACTGCGAACTCTTCCTTGTTGACTAATGTCTGTCTGAGATTCAAACTGAGTTTTCACACTAGTCAGTGTGAACATAGTGGTTCCTTTTGCTTCATTTTGTCATCCTTTTATTTGGTGGCGATCTAGCATGACTATATTAATTTGTGGACTGTCTAGAGTATCCAAATAGACATTAATGCACATAATGATGTTCCCACATTAAGCTATTGTTGTGTTAAACAAGTTAACTATTCGAGCAACCTATCCACCCGTCAACTTCAATGTTTCTACCTGCCTGCTCACTTTTTCATCTTTTCGTGGTGATATCCACTGACTGAAACTGATTGTTTAATTGACTGACTATTGGAACTTTTATTATCAGGTGAGATTATCATAATTTAAGTTGGGTTTGGGATGCCTTGATAGGTTCACAGTCACCCTACTTCAGTTCCTCCCCCTTTCCTCTGTATCATACTTAACGTAACATGATGCAACTGGATAATTACTTGGGATGGGTGACTGCCTATCTCGAGGAAAATTCAGAACCCTTGTCATGGTGAACCACTAAAGTCACAAAATAGACCTAGGTTGAACCCCCTGGTAGCTATGGCACAGAGCACGCAGCCTTAACATAGGTAAATATGTAAAATATGTATTTAGTACCAAAACAGTAACAGTGTGGAAATGCAAATATTAAAAATGTCAAAGCAAATTAGACAATAAGAGTGAAGTTTAATAAACAGATGACACCAATGACTAATAATCCAATAAGAGGGACCTGAGATAAGAATTATTTTAAGAAGGAATAGCACCAATAAGCACAAAGTGCCAATAATGATCAATGGTCACTTTAGACTGGGACCTAGGCACAATTTGATTTGATGCTGACCACAATGGAGCACGGGTCTTATAAACCAACAAGGTTAATCCTGATCTAAGGTTTTACCTTCTGACTTACACTTCTAAAGCTCACAGAACCTAAGAGAAGGCCCATTGAGGCTCACAGGGCATCAGGCAGGGGCCAACAGCAGAATTCATACCAGGTCCAAATGCCACTGGTAAGCTGGGCAGTTACAGGAAAGCCTCTTATGGCTTGTTGTATCCCTGTATCTTAAAGGGAGGTCAGCTGTATGACCATTGTAGTTGACTTCTTTGTCCTGGGTCAAGAGGGTGTGTGGCCAGCCTTCCAGGGCTCCTGTCAGGTCACAGACAGCAGATCCAATCCTCTTCTTTTCTTCCTAGGTCTAGGAGTGTTCTGAAATGGGTGCCTGGAAAAGCTACATTTATGCCTTTGCACAAGCTAGTGGGAGGGAACAAGTCCTGAGTATACCCTAAGCAATGGCGAAAAAGTTCCCTTGGTCAACCCTACCCACCTTTCGGCATTTTCAAGATGGCCAAAGTCTTTGGCCACACTATACTTTGAGTTAGAGAGCTGAGGTGTGTGAGGGGATTGTACTATGGTAATCCTATTGACCTCCTGCGTCTAACACTAAAATCCAGTTTGGAGTAGCCACTGTACCCACAGTAGCCCAAAGACAGAATTCTGGCAGAACAACAGTAGGGGTTTTTAGCAACCAAACAATGGATACATGAGAATGGTTTTGGCATTGTGTTTCACTGCCTTACAGTTGTACTCCTAGAGTTATCCATAAAGCCTAGGGTGTGGCACACTCTCCCAATGAGATCCCCACCCTTTTCTTGACCTAGTGGCACTGGGCTTGGTGGGGGCATCCCTCACGGGTGGCCATGGGTGTAAAGGCTGAGTGGGGCTTTAATGGTGCACCGTCACCTGTGTTTGACATGAGGATGCACTCTAGCCATCAGGTGGAGACAGCATTTTGGGGCTCACCTGTGGAGTATGGGATCTGACAGCCACTACAGAACAGTAGGCCTCAAGAGGGGACAGACTCTTTTGCAGCACCCCCATGTCAGGAGTTGCCACCCACACCTTAGTAATATTGTCTCACAGAGTTTTTCTTCTCCTCTCTCCCCCTTAATATCACTGGCAGGATTGTCCGTCCATCTGGTCGCATTGGGGAGTGTTTGCGGCAGGAGGAAAACATCTTGTGGCCAGGGTCAGACAGATTGGGCCCTTCCCTTGGGACTTTGTCGTGGTCGGACTGGTCATGCCCTCCTTGCTCTGATGTTACAGGGCAAGAGGGGTGAGGCGGGTCCTAGAAAATGACAGTAAACTGGACAAGGCAGACAGGGCTTTGGGGTGGTGCAAACAAAAACACACTGTGCACCTGATGAAAGTGCTGGTTGGCTCCTTTCCGGGCAGTGGAACAGGGGCTGCCTGTGGCTGTTGCTACCCCTGCATTGGCACTGGAACTGCCACTACAGAGGTCTGACAGTGGGACCTAGGAGCCCCTTAAACCAGACAGTGTTTTCCTTGGTTGTGTGGGGTCCCCTTGGGGGTTGTTGATGGCAGCCCCATCAGAGGCCACCCTAATTGTAAAGAGGAGTAGGGAAATGGCAGGTCCATGAGAGCTGGTTGATGGTGCCTCGCTGAGGACTCCCCTCCACCCTTTTCGTTGCCCCCTGTTAGAAATGGGGTTTCTAGTTGGCAGAGGTATACACCTTTTTACAAGTAGGGACCACAATCCTAGTCATGGTAAGTCACACACAATCCAAATTATCCTGTGCCCACCATCTGGTAGCTTGGCACTGAGCAGTCTGGCTTAACTTAGAAGGCAATGTGTAAAGTATTTGTGCAATAAATCTTACAGTAACACAGTGAAAACACCACAAAAATACACCACACAGGTTTAGAAAAATAGATGATATTTATCTAAATAAAATAAGGTCAAAACGATAAAGATTTGATGAGCACAAAGTTGAGATATCACTTTTGCAAGATTAAAAAGTGTCTTAAATCTTAGAAATCAATAGTTGTCTTTTGATTACACAAAGTCTCTGGTTGTCGTAAAAAATAACATGCACAAAGACCGCAGAGGAGGAGATACATGTAAAAATAGGCTCTGCATCGGATTTGCCGACGCGGCACAGACGATGCATCATTTCTTTCCATGCTGCAAGGGGCTTTGCGTAATTTTTTGGCACGCAGTCTTGGTTCTTCACTGCGATGCAGGGATCTTTTTGGCATTCAGGGATGATGCAGTGAAATCGTGGGCATGGGGAAGAAGTTACAGGTGTTGCGTTGATCCTGTGTGGCGATGCATTTAATTTTCTGTTGCACTGCAGTAGCTGTGTCAATTTTCCACTCGGGGAATCGACTGCGTTGTTCCAGTTCGTATGTATGTCAGTCCGGTAGGGCTGTTTGTTGAATTTCTGGTTGCAAGGCAGGTGCTGCGTCAAATCTTTACTGATGAAGTTCTACTGCGTTGTTCCGGCTCGGCTGTGTGGTGATTTCTCGATTGCAAAATGGCTGTGCCCCATTTCCTGCAGGCTGTGTGTCGATGTTCGGTGCACAAGGAGTTTCCTGAAGAGTTTAACTCTTTTTTGGCCCTGAGCCATCAGTAAACAGGAGGCAAGCTTACTCCAAGCACTTGGAGAGCAAAGTCAGACGGCAGCAGCAGGTCAGCAGTCCTTCTCAGCAAAGCAGTCCAGATAAGTCCTTCGGGGAGCAAGGCAGTTCCACTTGACAGGTTCAGGTCCAGAAGTGTCTGAGATGGTGGGGTCAGGGACCCAGTTTAAATACCCAAAAATGTATTTGAAGTGTGGGAGACTTTAAAAGAGTGGTTTTGAAATGCACAAGTTCCCCTTTCAATACAGGTCTGTCTGCCAGGGTCCCAGTAGGGGGTTTTGCAGTCCTTTGTGTGAGGGCAGGCCACTAGCCTTTGAAATGTAAGTGCCAGGACCTCCACCCTTCCAGCCCAGGAAGACCTATTCAATATGCAGATAAGTGCTGGTGTGACTGAGTGTCCTGTGTTTGTGGTTGTCTGGGTGAAATGCACAAGGGAGCTGTCAACCAGCCCAGCCCAGACGTGGACTGGAGACAGGCTGTAAGGCACTGAAGGATTTTAAGTGCAGAGAAATGCTCACTTTCTAAAAGTGGCATTTCTAAAATAGTATATAAAATCCAACCTCACCAATAAGCAGGATTTTTCTATTATCATTCTGGCTAAACTAAATATGACCTTGTTACCCTTTTCTGATAAGAATCTACCACTCAAACAGTTTATGAGGGTAGTCCTAATACTATCCTATGAAAGGAGCAAACCTCAGAGTATAGGAACGCAAATTTAGGAGTTTTGCACTACCAGGACATATAAAACACACACGTACATGTCCTGCCTTTTACCTACATTTCACCCTGCCCCAGGGGTTAGCTAGGGCCTACCTTAGGGGTGACTTATATGTGGGAAAAGGGGAGTTTAGGGCTTGGCAAGTACTTTTAAATGCCAAATTGAGGTGGCAGTGAAACTGCACACACAGGCCTTGCAATGGTAGGTCTGGGGCATGGTTAAGGGGCTACTTAGGTGGGTGGCACAACCAGTGCTGCAGACCACTAATAGCATTCAGTTTACAGGCCCTGGGCACATGTAGTGCACTTTACTAGGGACTTACAAGTAAATCAAATATGCCAACTAGGAATGAAACAATGTTACCATGTTTTAGGGAGAGAGTATATGCACTTTGGCACTGGTTAGCAGTGGTAAAGTGCGCAGAGTCCTAAAACCTGAAAAACTGTGTCAGAAAAGTGGAGGGAGGCAGGCAAAGAGTTGGAGGATGACCACCCTAAGGCTGTCAGGTCTAATGGCCCCATATCTCTATGGACTTGCTATGACCGCTACGGAGGCAACAGCAAGAGCGATGTTGACATGGGACGGTGGGGGGCAGGAGGCTCTCAAAAGCTGGAACACAGGGGACCCAAGACCACCATTCTGGCATACCTGACAACCTCACCTGGGAAGCCGCAGCAGCGTTGGTGGATGCCAAACTGGACAGAATCCTTGCTGCCATTGTGGAGAAATGAAAAGGTTTGGGGGCAGAGTGAACGTGGTGGCGGTGGAGCTAAGCTTACAAAGAGGTGATCAGAGGGAGCTCACTACCTATGTTACACAGGCTGAAAGCATGCTCAAAACGCTCACACCCACAGTGAGCAGCCTGGAGGTACAGGTCAAGAGCCTTACAGCCAAGGTCCATGAGCTCAAGAACAGGGTAGAAGACTTTGGAAGGTGATCACACTGAAATAATCTATGAATCATCTTTCCCGAAGGTGCCCAGGTGTCGGACCCGGTGGAGTTCTTTGAGGCGTGGTTGGCATGTACGGTGGCGCCTGTGGAATTATCACTGCATTACCTGGTAGAGCACACTCACTGGGTGCTGGCGAGATGGCCACCACCTGGGGCCCCCCAAGGCCTATTGTGTTTTGACTACTTAACTATAAAGACAAGGAGACCATTCTGCGAGTAGTTTGTACCACTGGACCTGTCATGAATGAGCATGCTCTGTCTTTCTATTTCCAGACTACACCATAATGGTACAGTGCTACAGAGCCTCTTTTTTGGGAGTGTAGAGGTGCCTACGATAAGCAGGCTTGACCTACTCATTGCTGTTCCTGGCTAAATTGAAAGTTATGGTCAACAAATCCAACTATTTCTTTTCCGAGCCAGCAAATGCCTGGGCCTGGGTGAAACAGTGGTGGTACGTGTCCTCAGCAAAGAGCATGCTGTCCACGGGGGTGTCATCAGAAACGGCCTGCTGGGGTCATAGACATTGAGGACAAGGAAGTAATGGAGTGAGAATCAGCAGGCCCTCGCCCAGGCCCTTAAGGAGCAAATGCTGGGATTATCAATGGCTACTAACTTATGGGCAGAGAGGGACTGGCACTCCCCTTCAGCCCAGACTCTTGATGACACGCTTTGCGAGGCCGTCTCCAGTGCCTTGATAAGAAGTGTAACCTCAGTGGCTTTGCTGCAGACCGCTGATAATATAGTCTGAGAACAGTAAAGGTAAGAAGATGAGGGCTGTGTCCAAGGGCCTCCTGCTGGATTGATGAGGGGAAAACACAGGTGCCCACCTACTTCCCCTCCCAACCCGAATGTTAGAAGATGTGCTTAGCTGCTTTTCACTTCTTTGAGTCAGTCTGATGCTGGGACAGGCTTAGCACTGCACTGAGGCTTGTGACGTGCTCCTAAATGTCTTTTGGTCCTATTTGACTGATTATGAAGAAATGCGTCAGGATGGCATTCTTTCTTCCTTCACTCATTTTCTCAACTGTTTCCAAATCATGGCTTATGCCCCTTGCCGTTGTTGGGTGTAGCAGTCTGCCCACCCCCAGACACTTTCTGTGAGGGAAGAACCATGTATGGAAAACAAATCGGTGATCCCCACAAATGGGACAGTTTGTTGTTTGTTTTGGGAGCTGGAGGTTCCTTAGCAGCCCTGGGATGGTAGTTAGGTGGGGAGGGGGCCTGTTTTTTCTTATTCTGTAGCCATGCTCTTTATATACAACTTGCCCTGTGTCCTGCCTATACCCCTTGCTGGTACTGTGGAAAAAGTTGGTTTTGCGGCCCTCAACCCCCGATAATGAGTACAACATAGTTAGGTTGCGCTTCATAACATGGAACGCCCAGGGTATAGGGACAGCACGTAAAAGACACGGAGAGCAATAAATTAGGAGATGACATTCCCAGATTGAGTTTCTTTAGGAAACACACATAGTTAAAGGTGGAGGACACACGCCTACTGAAACACTGCCATGGCCAATGTTACAGCACCACGTATTCCAGCTTTGCCAGGGCGCCCTTATATGGGTGAGGTCCTCTCTACCCTTTCACTGAATAGACCCTGAGGGGCTTATGTCCTAGTGGAGGTTCTCCTGGATGGCCAGAATCTCCTTCTTGAGAGAATATATGCCCCAATGTGGCACAGCAGTCTTTCCTGGCATGCTTCTTTGTTCACCTGGTGTGTTGGACACATGTTCCCTTGATTATCGGTGGGGACTTTAACTGTGTTCTGCACCCAGAGCTGGACCGCTTGCCCCTCCCTTGCTCACCTCCCACATGGTGGCTGCAACTGCTTGACCTGTGTTAATGGCTCGCTCACTGGTCCCTGCTAGATATTTGGCAGGTCTTGAATCCTGATGCCAGGAAGTACTCTTTTTATTCACCACCACACAATTTACATGTACACTAGGATCTTTTCCTGTGTCATCACACCACACAACTGCAGGAAGTGACCTCCGAATATCTAAGGAAAATGTTGTCCCATCATGATCTGTTTCTATTGCACTAACACTGAAGAACTACTTGTCTACCGGGCCCTACTTTGTGCCAGTATCCTACCATGTTAGAGGACCAGGTGTTTAGAGATTCAATGCACTTTCTAACTACCTGGCAGAAAATTGCAACACTACCACCTCCTGACCAATGGAATGGTAGGCAATGAAGGTGGTTCTCAGAGGTCATTGCATACATGCTGTGGTGGGTGTTAGGGCTGACATCTCGGATCTCATTTTGTGGAGGCTATCCCTGGAGGTGGAGGCAGAAGCTGCTTCTACAGGGGTTCTGCCAGTAGCAGCAGTGCAGGAGTGACGTTCTCAACTCCTTGAGCAGCTGTGATGTTAGGACTTTAGAGCACAAGAGACCAAAATGCACCCCAAGGGTGATAAATCAGGCCAGCTGCTGGGGTGGTTGCTGAAAAGCGCAGTGCCACCTGCCCCCATTACCAAGATCCGAGTGATCCCGACCCTTCTAGTTGCCACCCAGGACATCCATGAGGTATTCAATGCTCATTATCGCGCCCTTTATAGCCCTCCACCCCGTGGATTGCCAGGCTTAGATCTTAGATATCCTCAATGTGGTCACCTTACCTGTAATTGAACCTCCAGACAGGGAAAAATGGAATGCTCCTACAACAGAGTAAAAGATCCAAAGAACAATTAGGGGTGTGGCCACCTGTAAGACCCTGGGCTTGGACAGCCTGCCTGTTAAGTTTACGGCATAAAAAGGCCTTCCCATCCCCAAGTTGCTGGACTTGTTCAGGGCTACCCTGATGGAAGGTGGCCTTCTGCCAGTGCTCCTGGAGGCACTGTTGGTTTCCCTCTGAAGCCTGGTAGAGACTCACTGGAACTGTTGTCGTAGCGTCCCTTGTCCACGCTTAGAACAGATTGCAAGATAAAATCGAGGCATTGTGACTGCTGGAACACCTCCCCCATTTGGTACATGAAGATCAAAATGGCCACATTCCAGCTAAATCTACCACCATAAATATACCAAGGCTCCATAGGGTGCTGGAGCTGGCCCCCACACTCTGGCCCTATGTAGCCTGTGTAGTGCTGGATTTAAAAAGGCATTTAACACCATTGACTGGTAATGGATGTTTTTGTCGCTGGCCTCTATAGGCATAGAGGGCAGAGTGCAGCAACTTATCAGGCTCTTTTACTTGGCCCCCACAGCACCGGGTGAAAGTAGGACAATATGTCTCGGACCCTTTCTCTGTGAACAGGGGTATGCTCCAGGGTTGTCCTCCCTCCCCACTCTTCTTTGTTCTGGTGATGGAGATGCTGGCACAGTGGCTTAGATCTCAGGGACACAAGTTATATCTCTCTATGCAGACGATGTCCTGATCTATGTTTTGCGACATCCTGGAGGGCATAACGTACAGAACAGAAATATTGTCAGAATTACGGGATGCCTGGAGACTGGAGGGAAATTGGTCCAAGACCTGTCTATTTTCGACACATCTGAATTGCCCACCACAGAGATTTTAAGGGAATTAACTTTTATCACAGCCTCTGAGATCTTATTGACAGCAACCTGATGAGAGCCATCGCTTCCCTCCATCCCCAGTAAGCATTCTGTTGCACCCTTCCACTCACAATTAAAGGCAGGGTGTCGCTGTCGAAGATGATGATACTCCCCCATCTGCTATATTTCCACAACCTTCCAGTGAGCACAGCTTGGAACACCTTCTGAACCTTGCACGCCATGTTAAGAGTTTTCCTCTGGAAAAAGGACAGGCACCACATGGCATTGTACAAGAAGCAGCTGTCAGTTGCAAATGGGGAATTTGGGGCCCTTAACTTTGAACACTCTTATTTGGCAGCAAAGTGGCAGTGGCCTGCTGGCTGGTTGGCAGGGTGATTTGTAGAGGAACTAGGTGCCTCGCAGGGGATTAAGCACAGCACCTACTAGAGGGAGGCCTTTCTGCCACAGGGAGAGATACCCTGGGAGATACCCTTTTGCGGGTGAGACATGCCTGCTTCAGTAGAGCCCTGCTATTATGCTGGCTATGCCCCAATACATGCCTGAGATCCGACTCCCTTCATCACTTTTGAGTGCTGGTCAGGAGGGATGGCTAGAAGACATGGGAGGCAGCTGGTGTGGGAACACTAGGTGCCTTGTTCTGGGATAGAGTACTCATCCCCTTTGGCCAGCTTCAACCTGGTAATGCCCTACCGGTGGGCCACTTCCTGGCCGATAGGTATCCAAACTCGTCCACCTGTGGTGCATTACCACACACTGCACAAGTCCCCTTGCTAAAACTTTGTAGGACCTGGGGGAGAGACATAGGCTGGGATTTAATACAGAAGGAGTGGGACAGGGTGCTTCTTCATCCATGCAAAGTTTTCCACCACACTATATTTCAGTATATCCAGCACCTCATATTACACAGAGCTTCCCTCACCTCATCCAGACTTCACAGAATATTCAGATCTCCCTCAAGCTGCCAACCGTGTCTGACCCCAGATGCGGACTTGGCCCAAATGTTCTGGCTTTGCCCCACAGCTGCATACCTATGGCGCAAAGTATCGAACATATTAGCTGGCATAATGGGGAGAGGTGACCTTTACACCATGGCAAATGGTCTCTTGGGGCTGTTCAGGCATAGAAAAGCGTGAAGCGCTGTGAATCACTTTTTGGATTGTACACAGGTTATTCACCATGAACTGAAAGGCTGCCGTGCTGCACACATGAGGACATTGGCTTGCAGTGACTCTTAAGTGGTTATGGCTGAGGGAGTGGCGTTGTCAGAAGGAGGTACGGGGATTACATAGGACACCAATTGCAGCAGACTGAGCAGGCTTGTTGGACAAGTTACAGATGACCCAGGTGGAATCCTCTGACTGTGAGTAAAGTGCCAGTTTGGCTATTTACGGGATAACACCCTCTATGTCGTAGCCTGTCTCCTCCTCCCCCCTTCTTCCTGTGATTATTGGACCAGTGATGAGAGATGGTGTGTGGATGTGTGAAGGGGGATTAATGGGGTGAGCTTGAGCTCCTCTTATGTACAGAGTTCTGTGGATGGGAGGCCGAGGCTGGTGGTTTTGGTAACAGGAGGGGTCACTCTCAGTGTAGCGAGCCCCTTCGAGTTCAGATGTGGTTGTCATGGCTTGCTGTTTCTATGTTCAATTTGTTTGATTCTTTATTTCTTTAATGAGCCAAAAAAAACTGCTTATCCTCGAGTAACCAGACATTTGCATAGCGCCTATAGTGGGATTGTGTTACTGTGATATGTGAAAATAATGTACACTTGAAATTGCATTGTGTTTTATTAAAACTTAATAAAAATGGTTAAAAAAATCTGTAAAACCCAGGAACAGAAGTCTTTTGGTGCAAAGCAGGTCTCTCAGCAGCCAGAAAGTTGATACACAAGTATCATCCTGACAGCTGATTCTCTGCCTTTCAAGTGTGCCCCAAAGTGTTATATGTAAATCCAGGAGGCCAATAAAGCAGGATTTGCCATGGTGATGTTAAAAAAAAGCTGCTCAAAGCCTAAAGCCTGAACATTGTGTGAGGTTCAGAAGAGTCCTCTCTACTTATTCGGATGAGCATATTGTTTGCTTCTGGAAGGCATCTCACACTAGTTTGATACCTATTCAAATGTTAATTACTGGCTGGCAGAAGTGGGAGAGCAAATGCTAATTTAGCCTTAAAGAACTTCAGACAGGAAAAGGTACCTTTCAACAAGTCACTTTTTCTTAATATTTTTTTGAAATCTAACTTCGCCATTGAATTTGATTTTTTTAATTAGTAAAATTAGTTGTTAAATTATTTTTCTAGCTAGTCCCATTCCTGAGACACAGTATTAGGATTTTAAACTGTAGTATGGTCTTCTACATAGGACAGCTAGGCCTACCACAGTAGCGTTTGGGTGTGAGATTAGGGCATTATGGTGTCATCTCAGGGCTCTTCTCACAAACCTGTCCAGATCTTGTCTCCTTCTTTGATGTTCGGGGTGCTTAAGAAGATCCTTTACCTCTACCCTATACAGGGATGTAGACTCTACTTGGACCCAGCCCAGCACAAGTGTACACCAGGACGCAGATAAGGGAGACACATTTTCTTTCTATAGAGTAGTGATTGCTTTTTTCACCAGGAGAAGACCTAGATCTAAAAACTGGGACAGTGTTGTTTCGTGTTTGAGTCATTTGAATTTCTTCCCAAAAGGTGGATAAAAGTGAGCATCTATAAAACATATACATTACAACCCTGGAGGTCGGTGTTAAAGTGACGGTAATACCGTCAACAGGTCAGCGGTAAAAAAATTGAATCACGACCATGGCAGAAACCGCCAACACAGACAGCCACTTTAACACTCCGACCGCCACGGCGGTAGAAACAAACACCGCAGCGGTAACCGCCAACAGACAGGCAGAAGACAATGTACCGCCCACTCTATTACAAGGCACCATTCCGCCAGCTTTTCCGGGTCGGTACCAACGCCATCAAAAGCACAGTGGAAACAGGACTTGGAATGGAAACCACTCACCTCTCGACACCCAACGAGGAACCAGGACACCATGGAGCCCGAGTTACAGGTGCTACCAATGTTGGTTTACCTCCTCTTCTACCAGGAGCAGCAGAGACGGCGGCAACGACCACGGTGAGTACTACACCTAGCACACAAGGGAGGGGGGAGGAAAAATAGAGTGACACACACACAACACGCAACACCTCCACCCCCATCCTCACCCACAACACCATACACACAAACACATGCCGCAACATTACATATACACCCTGTAACCCTCTGGAAGAGTTTAAGGACAAAAGGAAATGATTGTAACAAGTGTAATCATCTAAAATTCAGATATGGAAACAGGTCTGTAACAGATCAGTATATACAAATATGTACAGCAACTACACAAGTCCGGATAGTGTTCCATTCATTGTCCGTGGACCAGTGGTCCCAAAATGCATGGGCGAAGCCCACACATGATACCTGTCTCTAAATGGAGAGAACACTGCTGGGGCATCAGGTTGGAAAAAAAGAGGCACCTTAGGGGGAAGGGGAGGGGGGGCACCTCAGCCGAATAAAGGGACGACGCCACTGCTTCACGAGGGGGCTCCATGCCCACTGTTTGGTCCTGGGGAGTGCAAAGCCACAGTCTCACAAGTCTCTCAAGTGGGCGGTTTGCCCACTATTTGGTCCTGGGGAGTGCAAGGCCACAGTCTCACAAGTCTCTCAAGTGGGTGGTTTGCCCACTGTTTGGTCCTGGGGAGTGCAAAGCCACAGTCTCACAAGTCTCTCAAGTGGGTGGTTTGCCCACTGTTTGGTCCTGGGGAGTGCAAGGCTACAGTCTCACAAGTCTCTCAAGTGGGTGGTTTGCCCACTATTTGGTCCTGGGGAGTGCAAAGCCACAGTCTCACAAGTCTCTCAAGTGGGTGGTTTTCCCACTGTTTGGTCCTGGGGAGTGCAAAGCCACAGTCTCTCTAGTGGATCCTTTTCTCTACTGGTTCTGGAGAGTGCTTAGTGCCAAGAGTGTTTCATCGTGCCAAGGACTGGGGTAGTGAATGCTTTTCTCCACTGGTTCTGAAGGGGGCTTTGTGCCCAGAGTGCTTCATCTTGCCAAGGACTGGGGTAGTGGATGCTTTTCTACACTGGTTCTGGAGGGGGCTTTGTGCCCAGAGTGCTTCACCCTGCCAAGGACTGGGTGAGTGGATGCTTTTCTCCACTGGTTCTGGAGGTGGCTTTGTGCCCAGAGTGTTTCATCCTGCCAAGGACTGGGGTAGTGGATGCTTTTCTCCACTGGTTCTGGAGGGGGCTTTGTGCCCAGAGTGCTTCGTCCTGCCAAGGACTGCGTAAGTGGATGCTTTTCTCCACTGGTTCTGGAGGAGGCTTAGTGCCCAGAGTGCTTCACATGGTATGTGGCAGTTCCCATTCCCACACCTGGGTGTCAGAGCCACAAGATTTCCTGGGAACAGGTAGCATGATAATCCATGGAGACAGAGACACACTCCACCCTGCGACGACTCAGCCTGCCAACTGCTAGTCCTGCCAGTGCTGGTTGTGGTGCCTCATGTACGCTGTGCAGGGTCCCAGACATCTCCTGCAGCCTTGGACGACTGCCCACTGGGGATGATGTCCATGTCGGCTGTGGCGGCACAGTCTAAGTACGTCGCAGGGCAGGTGGCGGTGGTTGCAACGGTGTCAGCGGCGGACATGCTAGCGGTGGTGCATGTGTCAGCACCTGTGGAGGGAGACACCAGGCCGTCTCCTGCAGCCTTGGACGGTTGTCCACTGGGGATGATGCTGGGGACTGGATCAGAGGCAGCAGACGTGCAGGTAGCCGTGCAGGTGGCGCTGCAGGTGGCGGTGATTGCGGCGGTGTCCACCGTAGGACAGGTTGCTGTTCTGACCTGTAGAAGGGGTGTCACCAGTGCCTCACCCTGAGGCTCTGTGCCCTGAGCTGACTTCCCTTTAACCTTGTGTCCCTTCCCCACCTTGGAAGTCACTGCTGGGACCTTGGCACTGTCCTCTTTTGTCTTGGAGGAGGCCTTGCTGCTTGGTTGGTACGGCTAGTCCTTACGGCATGTTGTCCCCTTCTTCACCTTGGGAGGTGGTGGAATAGGGTGATTCTTGGCCTCATTAGGTGGTGCACTGGCAGCCCTGATGGGTGCGGCCCATGATGTTACAGGACTTGCAGGGACCACAGTGCTGGATGATTTCGTGGCTGAGGTGCTGGGCTGGGATTTGGACATCCTGACCCTAGGGGAAGGACGGGGGGGAGGTGTAGGGAAGAGGTCAAAGTTAGCGAGGAAAAGTTTTTTAGACACAGTGGGACGGGAAGATGGAGGGGGTTTGGGAGTGGAGGAAGAGGTAGTGGTTGTAGGAGGTGTACGTCTGCTGAATTTGGGTGAGGGTGCATGGGCTAGAGGCTGTTGTGAGGTGGATGGCTGTTCAGTGGGTGTGTGCCGGCATTTGTGTACTTTGGGAGGAGGGCTCACAGACACACTGGGAGAGGACACAGGGGAGGTGTGAATGGTAGTGGGGGCGGTGATTGCACGTGAGCGGTGTGTGATGATGGGCGTGCTGGTGATGGAGGTAGTGGCTGAGGATGTAGTGTATGAAGGTGTGAGTGGAGACGAGACTGGGAGGGAGGAGGAGGACGTGGAGGAGGGGGACACAGTGGAGGCAGTGGATGTTGTCGTGTCTGCATGGGGATGGTTCTTGTGTGAGTGCCTGTGGGATGTGTGGTGCTTATGTTTGCCATGTCCACTCTAGTGTGTTGATGTGTGTGCATGCTGGTCTGATGGTGTGCTTGGAATAGGCTGAGGCAGGGGGGTGATTGGGTCTGGGTAGTGGAAGTTGGAGGGGGAGGCTGGACACAGAGACAATGGCTGCCATCAGTGCTGAGGCCAGAGCCTGAAATGCTCTCTGTTGGGCTGCCACGCCAGAATGAATGCCCTTCAGGTATGCATTTGTTTGCTGCAAATGCCTCTCAACACCCTGGATGGCATTCAAAATGGTTGATTTCCCAACAGTGAGGGATCTCAGGAGGTCAACAGCCTCCTCACTGAGGACAACAGGGCTGACTGGGGCAGGGCCTGAGGTGCCTGGGGCAAAGGAGATGCCCACCCTCCTGGGTGAGCGGGCACAGGAAACCCGATGAGGGGCTGCTGGGAGGGTAGTGCTGGTAGGGAGAGTGGCAGATGTACCTGTTGTTGCAGTGGGCACAGAGGTGTCCGCCACCGCACTTGAGCTCCCATCAGAGGAGGAGTCGCTGTTGCTGGTGTCTCCTCCTGTCCCCCTCGTGGAGCTCCCCTCGCCCTCCGTCCCACTGGTGCCTTCAGACTCCATACATTCACCCTCCAGGGCCATGTGGGTTGCAGCTCCCTCCTGCTCCGGTGCCACTGCTCTTCCGCCAGATGATGCTTATGCACACAAGGACAGGGTGACAAAACAAAAAGGGGGGGAAAGACAGAGAAGAGACATGGTCAATGCCTGCAACAACACCACTGTTGGCGGACACAACACACAGGGAGCAGCCCTATGCACTAGGCCATGCACTAACAGTTGTAGGGAAAATCACATGCCTATGGTGGACTATGCCGATACCCTTTTGATGCACATCTGGAGCCCACAGGAGCGTGACTAGGTGTAGAGGGCTACTACAACTTTTGGGGTTGGACTGGCACTGAGCCTGCCTAACAATGGATCTACCCTGGCATGCTTGCCCTGCCCTAGGGGAACCCACAGTCCTCATCCCACACCCAGAAACCTCAAAAAAGACGCAGAGTCAGCTGCAGGAGACAGTACTCACCCCCTTGTGGCTGCTGTGATGCCCTCAAGCGCCCATCCAACTCCGGATATGCTACCGCCAGGATCTGGTACATCAGGGGGGTCATGGTGCGATGGGCACCCCTTCCACGTTGGGAGGGCATGCCCAGCTGGGCCTCCGCCATCTTCTTGGTCCAGCAGCGCAGGTCCTTCCATCTTTTGCGGCAGTGGGTGCTCCATCTATGCTGGACCCCCAGGGTCCACACTTCCTTGGCGATGGCACACCAAATACCCCTCTTCTGGTGGGCGCTGACCTAGAGAAAATGTAAAGTAGGAATGGATTTTACTCCCCCGTCCGGTAATTCTTACTCATTGGCCACAACCACCCACCATGGCCCACAAACACATTCGCTGACCATCCTCACATACTGGCCTCTGCCCACCCCCCACCTGTACCTTCCATCGACACCACTCCATGCATTTATGTCCCATCCATCATGCTCACAGTGTACTCACCTGTTTGTCTGGTGGACCGTAGAGTTGCATGTACTGGGGAGGACCCCATCCACCAGTTTGTCCAACTCCTCTGCAGTGAAGGCAGGGGCCCTTTCCCCAGACACTGTAGCCATTGTCGCTTCCAGACTCAGGTCACAGCAGCACTTGAAGTGTAGGTCCTCTCCTGTTGAAGGTCAGGTATCAAGTGAGTGAACAGATTGAAAATGGTGGGCACGTCCATGGCGGTGCGCACCGTCACCACCGGCGTACATCGTCATTGGCTCCTGGAACCCATAGGGCCCAATGATAACCAATGCTGAATTGCGCCGCCTACCACCATGCTGCACAACGCCAGCACAGTTACCTCATTTCCATTTGTCCCTCCTCACAAGTCAGGCAGCCATTTCAGGTGGCCAACTAACTGCGTCACAGCAGTTTTGTGCAGGTATACGGACATACAGTGCTAAACACAAATTAAATCACATTTGTTCTAAACAGCCTTGTGCAAGCTATGTGGTGTATGACCCTCTGCTCACCCTTCTCCTCCAGAGGCCATGTCCGCTGGGGCAGATGATGAGATAGTGTCATCCTCAGGTATACAGACCCCTGGTGGACCTGTCGACAATGGAAGACAGACACATCATCATCACCTTCAGACTTGATCGTGCCACAATCCATGAACTGTGTGCCCAGTTGGAGCCAGACCTGATGTCAGCTATCCGCCATCCCACAGGAATCCCCCCTCTAGTGCAGGTCCTGTCAGTACTCCATTTCCTGGCCAGTGGGTCGTTTCAAACAACAGTGGCCATGGCATCAGGGATGTCACAGCCAATGTTCTCTAATGTGTTGTCCAGAGTGTTGTCTGCCCTGCTGAAACACATGCGCAACTACATCGTATTCCCCCAGGTGGAGGATTTGCCCACAGTGAAAGCTGACTTCTATGCCCTGGGACATATCCCCAACATCATTGGTGACATTGATGGTACATATCTGGCATTTGTCCCCCCCCAGCAGGAATGAACAGGTGTACAGAAACCGCAAAAGCTACCATTTTATGAATGTGCAGATGGTGTGTTTGGCAGATCAGTACCTCTCCCAAGTGAATGCCAAGTATTCTGGCTCAGTGCATGACACTTACATTTTGAGGTATAGCAGCATCCCTTATGTGATGGGGCAACTCCAGAGGCTAATACTTGGTGTGGCTAATACTTGAGCCCAAAGTCCAAACACAGATTACATAGTTGTATGGCTATGGGAGAGTCCCTAATGGTTGCTTTATGTCTCACAGTTGTCCCTCTATATTTGCAGGTGACTCTGGTTACCCCAACCTGTCATGGCTACTTACCCCAGTTAGGAATCCCAGGACAAGGGCAGAGGAACGCTACAATGAGGCACATGGGCAGACAAGGAGGATAATTGAGCGTACTTTCTGCCTCCTGAAGGCCAGATTCCGGTGCCTCCATCTGACAGGGGGCTCCCTATACTACTCACCGAAGAAGTTGTGCCGGATCATCATGGCATGCTGTATGTTGCACAACCTGGCTTTGCGACGCCAGGTGCCTTTGCTGCAGGAGGATCGGCCAGATGTTGGTCTTGTGGCAGCTGTAGAGCCTGTGGACAGGGAAGAAGAGGAGGCAGAAGAAGAAGATATAGACAACCGAAACAACATCATCATGCAATACTTCCAGTGAGACTGGCACTGCTCCTCTCATATCAGACTACTGTATGACATTGCATGATTCTGCCTTTTTGCCTGTGTATGGACCCTGACAGTTCACATTGGCTTTCCATTTTACAGATCTGTGTACCACTTTCTGCCTTCTGCTATGTTTACTGCTGCCCAACAACTGTCTAACATTGGTATGTGGAAATGAACATTGACATTGCTGTTATTTTTAAAGTTTGCAATTACACATTTGTGAAAGTACAGACTGACTCCAGATTGATTTGTGATTCAAGGGTGTTTATTTCTGTGCTAATACTTGGAGGGGGCTGTGCAATGGACTGGGGTGATGGTAGAGGAAGGTCCATGGTAGAGTCCAGTCTATTGGCATCACAGGTGCATTGTCCAAGGGGGGATGGGAAGTGGAGTAATGGCAGTTGAAAGTGGACAGGGTAACTGAGTGGGACAGAAGGGTGACAATCAGAAGAGTCCTATTTCCTGGTGGGGGTCTTGGCAATGTTTTCTGTTTTGTGCCTGGATCACAGGGACCGTTTGTGGGGTGGTTCTCCTTCTGCAGGGGGTGGGGTGCTGGTGGTATGTTGGTCCTGTGACGGGAGGTCCTGCCCACTAGAGCCAGCGGGGGTGGAGGGCTGTTCGTCGTTCAGGCTAGTGTCAGGGGCCCATTGGTGTGCCACTGTGTCCCTCTTGGTGTTGGCCATGTCTGCCAGCACCCCTGCAATGGTGACCAGGGGGTTGTTAATGGACTTCAAGTCCTCCCTGATCCCCAGGTAGTGACCCTCCTGCAGCCGCTGGGTCTCCTAAAACTTGGCCAGTACTGTGCCCATGGTTTCCTGGGAATGATGGTATGCTCCCATGATGTTGGAGAGTGCATCGTGGAGAGTGGGTTCCCTGGGCCTGTCCTCCCCCTGTCGCACAGCAGTCCTCCCAGCTTCCCTGTTATCCTGTGCCTCTGTCCACTGAACCGTGTTCCCACTGCCACTGACCCCAGGTCCCTGATTGTCTTGGGTTAGAGGGGTTGCCTGGGGTCCCTGTAGTGGTGGACACAATGCTGATTGACGTGTCCTGGGGACAGAGGCATGGGCCCGCTGGGTGGGTGCTATGGGGGTGTTTCCTGAGGGGGGCGGTTCTGTGGTTGTTTGTGACAGTGGCAGGAGAACCGCATGTCCTGAGGTACCAGATGGGCCGGGCTGGTCATCTTGATCCAGGCGTGCAGAGCTGCTGTCATCACTGTGGGCCTCTTCTGTGGGAGGACTGGATATGTCTGGCATCTCCTGTACGGTGACCTTGGTAGGGGTTCAGTTGGGGGGTAAATGCATAGTTGTTGTATCTGTGTGTGCCCTCTTGTCCAAAGTGTGAGTTACCCTCTTCTCCTGTGCTTGGCTTATTGTCTTTGGCCTTGTGTGATTGTTAATTTTGGGGCCTGTACTGGACATGCTTTGGTGATGCGTTTCCATGCATTAGTGTGACATGCGGGCCTTGGAATTGGGATGTGTGGGTTGTGATAGTGGGGTATCTGTGGGGTGTTGGGGTGATGGGTGTGAGGCTAGGGGTAGGAGTTTGTGATGGCATGCAGGTAGGGTGGGGGGATAAAGTAGTAAAGGGTTGACTTACCAGAGTCCAGTCCTCCTGCTTCTCCTGCGAGGCCCTCAGGATGCCTGATTGCCAAGACTTGCTCTTCCCATGTTGTTAGTTATGGGGGAGGAGGTGGGGATCCACCGCCAGTTCTCTGTACTGCTACCTGGTGTCTGGATACCACGGAACTCACCTTCCCCTTTAGGTCGTTTCACCTCTTCCTGATGTCATCCCGTGTTCTTGGATGCTGTCCCACTGCATGGACCCTGTCGACAATTCTCCGCCATAGTTCCATCTTCCTAGCAATGGATGTCTGCTGTACCTGTGATCCGAATAGCTGTGGCTCTAGCCGGATGATTTCCTCCACCATGACCCTAAGCTCCTCCTCAGAAAACCTGGGGTGTCTTTGAGGTGCCATGATGTGGTGTGGGTGATGTGTGAGGTGCTGTCTGTTGTGATGTGTGGGGGGATGTGGTGGTGTGTGTTCTTTGAGGTGCGTGGATGTTGTATGAGTGATGGTGTTGTGTGCCTGTGGATGCTGGCATTGTGTTTGCTATTCTCTCTCTCTGCTTTTTCCAAAAATGTCGTTGTAAGGGGTTGTGGGTAATGTGGGTGGGTGTTTTATATTGGATTGGGTGCGTGTGTGTGGTGTGTGTATGTGTATCAGGTGTGTGTATTTTGAATTGTCCAATGTGGTTGTGTTTTGTAAATGTGTGTGTATTTTGAGTGCTGCGGTGTGTACCGCCAATGGATTACCGCGGTTGAATGACCGCCGTGTTGATTCGTGGGTCGTAATAGTGTGGGCGTAGTTCTGTTGGCGTGACGGTGTAGGTTTTGCTATCGCCAGTTTATCACTGACCTTTGGTGTGGCGGACTTGTGTGGGTGTCTGCATTGTGACAGATTACGAGATGTGGGTCGTAATACCTGTAGCGGATTTCCGCCGCGGCCACGGTATCTTGACGACCGTCAGCACAGCGGTAAGCGGGATTTACCACCAGGGTTGTAATGAGGGCCATAGTGTAAATTTGCAGGTGAAACTGAGCCATGTGGATGGGAAGTGGAAACATCTGGGAAATTTTATTAAGCGTAGCTGTGAAGGGATATGCTATGTGAAGTATAAAATGTTTATTCAATTTGAATCCTGCATTTTGGAAGACCGAGTGAGGTGAAGCCCAACATAATTATTTTCATAAGTGTGCAGAGACGAAAGAGGCACTATATGCTACTACCAACTCCCTGGAGTCAGTGTGAGGAAGTTTTGATCTCAAGAGCTCAAAGAGGTAGAGCTCACATAGACCCATCAGAGTGCCACCCATGCCATGATGACCAGGGAATACTGATAACCAGCAAGACAGTCGCTGCAGTTGGACTGCTAAAAATTAGGCCTTGAAATTCAGGGGGCACAATCCTCCCTGATCAACTGGCAGTTGCATCTTAGTGAGAGCCACCCTATTGTGGCCTCCAGCCCATAACAAATCATCCAAGAGGGTGTCAAGGTCCCTAAAAAAACAGTGGGGCAAACAAGCTAGGACACTGACGAAGTAATAGTTGAGGGACTCCCCGATGCTCGTCCGATGACTAAGAGGGGAAGCGTCCTCCAGAAGACTTCCTACCCTCTGAGACAGCTCAGTGCCCTGGTATGGTTACCCTCTTGTAAGTTATCATATGCATGCTACATATTGATGCCTAAATAGCACAAAAGTGGTATTCCTCATCTAAATGGAACCCCGCTCAGAATAACATCCACAGAGGGAGAAGCTGTGCAAAATGGGTATAGACAAGATTTACCTTTATTGACCAGGAGACCAGAGGCTGCACCAAAACTGTCACGGATGCTCCATTCATGTCCCTCCAAGCGCAGGCAGACTTTCAGTGGCTCCATTGCAAGTGTGAAGAGAAGTGGAGCAAAGTACAAAGTCAAGCCTTCGGACCACCTCAAAGTGATAAGTACAATTGTACAGATCAAATGCTTTTTCAAGGTCGAGGACCTAGTCAGCAGGGACTGCCTCCATAACCCCAAACAGTGTAATAATATTGTTCTCCCAGGGACAAAAGCCATTCTGGCCATAGTGGACCACGAGAGGGATTACAATTTGTACCCTGGCAGCCAGTATCTTACAGAGAATATTAAAGTCTGTATTTAACACAGTGATTGGTTTGTAAGAGGTTGGGTTGGTTGGGTCCTGATTTAGTTTCAAGATGGAGAGAGACAGACCGTCAAGGCCTTGGCCTCTCCTGCTGCCAGGTCTTTTATGACTCCCTTGAGTTCCTGAATTGTGACAGGACAAACTGATTCCTCTCAGGGCTCTGCTGTCACCCTTGGGAGAGCAATGCTGTCATGCAAAGATAGAATGGACATAGGCCCCAATTCAAACTGAGCACTAACGGGCTATGATTCAAGATATCTTGGACCAAATAATCCAAAGAAGTGATTTGGGGGCAGAGTGTCATTGTGCAGACTATACTGGTGTATGAGCAAGTCGTGTACAGGGAAAGAATATACACCTGAGGTATGATTCTGAAGTCGCCAGGCATCCAAACATTCTAATGGCCAAACGATGTGACAGTAGCTCGGCATTGAGGAGGGTTTGCGCAGAAGGGAGTGGGGATGAGACCTATCAAGATTAATGTCAAAGTTGCTGCTAAAGTTCCCACCAAACAAATATGGGATATGGGATATGGGCCTAGTCCACCAAATGACCAGAGAGGACATTAAGAAAGCCTGTTGATCAACATGCGTGGCATAGGTACTTCCTATTCCCAGAGGGTCCCTGTCCATTTTCCCCTCAAGTAAAACATATCTGTCTTTAGCATTAACCATAGATCTATTGACTACAAAGGAAGTCACTGCCTTAATCCATATCAGAGTCCCCCTGGCATAGGTGGAATAGTTCACACAGTATACCAGACCATTCCGGAGTTTCTACAGTGTGAACCCCTCCTATCAGTTTATATTGGACTCCTAGATAAGTGCTATTTGTGTGTTATGTTGCTTATGGAGAGAGTAAATCTTATATTGTTTAGCAGGAATTTTCGTTTACCAGACATTCCAGGTGGCAATGTCATATTTGTTTAGATGAGTTCCAGGTAATACCATGAGTGTGAATTTCTCCCACTTCATGCAGCTCCCTCTTCTCACCTCTGTAGCCTCTAACCCCACTCGAAAAAACAATCTGCATGGGAATACATCACAGGTTTACTCGTTACATTTATGCAAAAGAAAGGGTCAACCAAAACATACAACAGTATCCACCAGAGGCTGGTTGCAGCCGGTGGCCCGTCCAAACTGCAACAAAAGACCACACAGCAAGCCATGGTGGAGTGGAGAAAAAGAAGAGAATAGGAAAGGGTAAGCACACCCAGACTCCTGGCCTGCTGTCATAGCACGCCCATTTAAACATGAGCTGTCAAGTTGCAGGTTAATGATCGCAAAGTCTTCGGAAGAGGCTGCCCCCAGATAGTTTTGTGCTTGGCTGGCAACAGTCAGGAGAATATTGGATCCCTCGATCATGGAGTTTCTTTTTACTCCAAGGAGTCATATTTTTTTGACATTGGATCACTTGTTTAAGTCCAAGAACAGCATAATTAATGAGTCTCACTCCCTAGGTCCCCTACCTGTTGTGCTGCATAAACAATAGTTATAAATAAATTAAGTTAAATATACTAATTAGAAATGTGCCAACTCAACCATGTTTACATGGAGAACACAGGGACTTTACCACTTGCTAGTAGGGTTAAGGTACACAGAGTTCTAAAGCCAGCAAAATATAGGGTCCAGCAAAAGGCAAACAAATCTGAGGAGTCTTAGATGCCCTTGATTGACTGACACTGGAGACAGTATGTTGACACTTGTGTGATCTTATTGAGTGGAATGTTGATGTTTTAGTTCTTAGTACCCTTTATTTAGCCCCTTGGGTGCCCAGGACGAGCTGGACTCGCCCTCGGCAACAGTTGCCTGGTGCATAGGACAAGACCAGCTCGTCCTGCTATGGACCCTCGTGGGAGTGCTAGCGCTCCCCCACGAGGGCCAAGCACCCCCTCCCCTGGGCATGGACGGAAGGGGAATCGCTTCCCCTTCCACCCCCTGCCCCGCCCCCCAATTCCCCTGTGTCGTCTGATGACGTCATCGCACTGACCTCATCAAAGGCCTACCCCTCCGGGCTGGAAGCTGATCAGAGGAGAAATGCAAAAGCATTTCTCCTCGGATCACATGGAGGGACTGAGAGAGGCATCAAAGGGAAGGTATTTCCTTTATTTTGATGTCTTTCTCAGCATTTCTGCTGCCCGATCACAATGCGATCGGGCAGCAGAAATGCCCACTAGACACCAGGGAAATAGTTTTTTATTTGTTAATGCATAAGGGAGCGGCCCCTTGGGCAAAGGCCGCTACCGGGGGGGCAAATTATTTTACTGCTGTTAAACCCCTAGACACCAGGGATCTTTTTTTTTCGTTTGTTTGTTTTTTATAAGTGGGGAGCGACCCCTTAGGCAAGAGTCGCTTGCCTGGGGCAAAATTAATTCTAGGCCTTTATCGGCCCATTTTTATTAGGCCAATCTGCCCCCAAGGGGAGCAAAAACCACTAGACACCAGGGATTTTTTTTGCTGTCAGTTTCATGTGAAGGGAGTGACCGTTAGGCAAGGGTCACTCCTCTTGTGGGGAGGGCGACTTTGTTTTAGGCCATTTCTGCCCCCCTTGGGTCAGATCAGCCTATTGTAACTAGGCCGATCTGACCCGGGGGGGGGGGCAGAAACCACTAGACACCAGGGATTTTTATTTTTTTGTGTCAATTTTATGCAAGGGGAGCAACCCCTTAGGCAAGGGTCGTTCCCCTGGGGGACAAATTTATTTTAGGCCATTTCTGCCCCGAGGAGGCAGATCGGCTTATTTTTATTATGCCGATCAGCCACCGAGGGGGACAGAAACCACTAGGCACCAGGGATTTTTTTGTGCCACTGTCACGCCAGGGGAGCGACCCCTTAGGCAAGAATCGTTCCCCAAGGGGTGCACAATTATTTTAGGCCATTTCTGCTCCCCTTGGGGGCAGATCAGCCTATTTCTATTAGGCTGATCTACGCCCGGGGAGGGCAGAAACCACTTAGGCACCAGGGATTGGTGTGTGTGTTTGTGTGTGTTTTGTTTGGGGGGAGGCAGCCCCTTGGGCAAGGGTCACTCCCCATAGGGGCACATTACTGTTGGCCATATCTGCCCCCGAGACCAGGAAAGATTTTTTTTCAAAATAAGAGGGTGGGGGTATGGCCATACCCCCACCCCAAATAAATGGGGCCACAGTTGTTCTGCCCACCAGTGAGCAGATGGGGCAATTGCACCTGATCCACACCCTGGGGGGGGGGGGGCAGAAAGTCTTCTAGAGGCCAGGGAATTAAAAAAATATATATATATATTGTGGTGGTGGCTACAAACCAGTATAGGCATGGTTATGTCCCCACCCCAACTGAAGGGGTTAACAGTCTTTCAGCTCTCCCCCGGACACTAAAACATCTTATCCCACGGCAAGCAAGAGGACTTTTGATTATTTTGAGTTTTGGTTTTACACTTGGGCCATGAGAGCTTGGCTAACTCTCAAAATCGTCCCACTTGGAATGGTGAGGGCTACACGTTTTGGACTTTGGGATGCTGCCATGTAGAAAAATCCACAAGACTTAGACATATCTGAAAACTAAACATCTGGGTGAGTCCAGGGTCGTGTGCTTCACATGCACCCTGCACCATTTTCTTACCCACAATGCCCTGCAAACCTCCAACTTTGCTGGAAATCGCATATTTTTTCCACATTTTTGTGATGGAACCTTCTGGTATCTGCAGGAATCCACAAAATTCCTACTACCCAGCATTGTCTCATCAATACCAATAAAAATTCTGCCCCACTTGTCAGCCTAAAAATGTTTTTTTTTTCAAACTGCCCTTTTGGACCCGCGTTGGTTCCCCCTCGATTTCGACATGTTTTTGGCTCTTCCCTGTCACAGGCACTTGGCCCTTCTACACAAGTGAGGTATAATTTTTACCGGGAGACTGATGAGAACGTTGGGTGGTGGGAAACCTGTCCCGGTGCAGTGATTCCACACAGAAATGTGGGGAAAATGTGATTTTTTAATCGAAATTTGAGGTTTGCAAAGGATTCTGGGCAAGAAAACACTTGGTGATCCACACAAGTCACAACTCCCTGGACTCCCTTGGGTGTTTAGTTTTCAGAAATGTCTGGCTTTGGTATGTTTCTCTATATGGCTGCTGAGCCCAAGACCAAAAATGAAGGTGCCCCCGCAAAAACAGGTAGTTTTGTATTTGATAATTTTGATGTGTCCAGATAGTGTTTTGGGGCATTTCCTTTTGCGGGCACTAGGTCTACTCACAAAAGTGAGGTACCATTTTTATTGGGAGACTTGGGGGAACGCTGGGTGGAAGGTAATTTGAGGCTCCTCTCAGATTCCAGAACTTTCCGTCACCGAAATGTGAGGAAAAAGTGTTTTTATGGCCAGGATTTGAGGTTTGCAAAGAAATTTGGGTAACAGAACCTGGTGAGAGCCCCACAAGTCACCCCATCTTGGATTCCCCTAGGTGTCTAGTTTAAATAAATGCACAGGTTTAGTAGGTTTTGGCAAGAGGCCAAAATCCACAGCTAGGCACTTTCCAAAAAACAACTTTGTTTTCTTTGGGAAAATGTGATGTGTCTAAGTTGTGGTTTGGGGTATTTCCTGTCACGGGCGCTAGGCCTACCCACACAAGTGAGGTACTATTTTTATCGGGAGACTTGAGGAACGGTGGGTGGAAGGAAATTTGTGGCTCCTCTCAGATTCCAGAACTTTCTATCACCGAAATGTGAGGAAAAAGTGTTTTTTTGGCTGATTCTGGGTAACAGAACCTGGTGAGAGCCATACAAGTCACCCCATCTTGGATTCCCCTAGGTGTCTAGTTTTTAAAAATTCACATGTTTGGTAGGTTTCCCTAGGTGTTGGCTGAGCTACAGATCAAAATCCACAGCTAGGCACTTTCCAAAAAACACGTCTGTTTTCAATGTAAAAATTTGATGTGTCCATGTTGCGTTTTCTGTGGAGGGCGTTAGGCCTACCCGCGCAAGTGAGGTACCATTTTCAGCGGGAGACTTGGTGGAACACAGAATAGCAGAAAATTTGTTATTGCCCCTCGTCTTTCTCTGCATTTTTTCCTTCCAAATGTAAGACAATGTGTAAAAAAGACGCTTATTTGAGAAATGCCCTGTAATTCACATGCTAGTATGGGGACCCCACAATTTAGAGATGTGCAAATAACCACTGCTTCTCAACACCTTATTGTGTGCCCATTTTGGTAATACAAAGGTACACTTGATACCTATTTTTCACTCTTTACATTTTACCAAATGAATTGCTGTATACCCGGTATAGAATGAAAACCCATTGCAAGGTGCAGCTCATTTATTGGCACTGGGTACCTAGTGTTCTTGATAAACCTACAAGCCCCACATATCCCCGCAACAAGAGGAGTCCAGCAGATGCAATGGTATATTGCTTTCACAAATCTGACATCGCAGGAAAAAGTTCCAGAGTAACGCGTGGAGAAAAATGTCTGTCTATTTCAGCTCAATTTCAATATTTTTTTTATTTCAGCTGTTATTTTCTGTAGGAAAACCTTGTAGTATCTACGCAGATGACCCCATGCTGAACTCAGAAGTTTGTCTACTTTTCAGAAATGTTTTGTTTTCCGGGATCCAGCATTGGTTTTACACCCATTTCTCTCACTAACTGGAAGGAGGTTAAAAGCACAAAGAGTGGTAAAAATTATGTATGTCCCAGTAAAATGCCGAAATTGTGTTGAACATTGTGGTTTTCTGATTCAAGTCTGCCTGTTCCTGAAAGCTGTGAAGTTGGTGATTTTAACACAACAAACCATTTGTTGATGCCATTGTAGAGAAAAAACTTTGTATTTTACAATCACTTCTGATCCTCTAGACTAGAAATTTAGCTTGATATTTTTTTTTTCAGTTCCTCTCTAATATCTGTTCTTGGTTTTGAGAGTGATCATCGTAACTCCAGTTTGTGCACAGTCGTCCTTCAAAGATATCCTGATAATTCACGATCAACACTAGAAAATGTGTCTCTGCAAAGAACTTCTTCCCCATGCCTAACCTCTTCTCTATCGATGTTACCAATTGGGTATTGGAATTTCTAAGGAAGTGAAAAAGACAGTGGTAGAAGAACAAAATAGACAAACACAGAAATTACACGTGGATTAGAATTTGTTTTGCTTTTTCTACAGCAGATGGAAACCAGAACACAAAACAGCCACCATAGCTGCTCACCATTAATCACTGAAGAAAAGCAGCTAATTAATTTTAGAACACCTGAATATTAAGAGCGCCATTGAAGACAGTAGAGTAGCTGTGCTCTTGTAATGGCTGGTATAAGCCCAGAGCTCCATATTCCAATGTTTGTCTTCATGTTTCTCCCTTTTCAATTTAGAACATTCTTCCCTTAGTGGGTGGAAGGTTCTAATATCCTTATAGCCCCTCTGACTCAGGCTATATCAGTTGTTAAAGACCCTCTCCCTCATTATAGGCCCTCTCCTGTGGCTCAGCAGCAGGCTTTAATACTGGCATCGACATACCAAACAATGTGCCCTATGTTTTAGGACATAGCCAGAAAACTATTTTGCTTGTAGAGGGAATCGTCTGGTTAAGGAAAACAATCCTAAACAAGACAATGTTCAGAAAATTTATATTTTTGTACCATCTCAACCCTTTGAACTACCCCTCTGAAGTCTTCATTATGAGTGGCTCTGTAATGGGCTGAAGTTTTCCCATCTCCTTAGTTACTGATATACCACTGTTATCTGCAACTCTCTGGGTGGGGAGAATCCAGCCTATTACAAACTAGTCCCCTGGATCCACTAAGAAATTAGACATTGCTGGGAAATTAGTAATTCTGTCTTCAAGTCTCTAGTAATTCCTCATTTTTGGCCAGCATTTCAACCAGAAGTTGTTGGCTCCTTTCAGGTGTTGACATCTCTTGCTCAAAGGTAAGAAATCTACGGGGTTTTACTCAGATCTCATAATTCCCGTGGGTCCAATAGCTGCTTTTAACAGCCCCTTTAGAATTGAAAAGCCACTCATAAGGAGGGTCTTAGTGACAGCTATTGGTAGTGTATTAAATTATAAATATACAGAAATCAAAGATGTAGCACTTTCTGGCCACAGATTTGCCCCTTCCTTCACTACATCTTTATTATTTATGTAACACTGTAAAATATATGGGCATTTTCAATGTGGCACATCCTAAACAGTTCACATTGCCCCTGCCAGCGCTGCCAATGATAGCACCAACGCAACTACTAACCATCACACTCCTACAAGTGTGACAATTTAGACTATTTCAGACCCTAAAGCTATAAGTATGGCTTGGGTGGCAGGTATAACTCATTTCTATGGTACATAGAATTAATAAACAACTGTTATGTTCATCTCTAAATTAGATAGCACCACCATGTGGCAGACAGTCACAAGCACCAGTGTTGACATTTAAGTGCTGGTTCCAAGCACCGGAAACCACCGACTCAAATTAAGTACTGCCTATAACAAATGAGGACCCCAAAAAATAAGAGGAGGCACACTATTTTTGCTGTTGAAAATATGGATTGCTGGCTTATTAAACAAGGTAATGAATGGGTAAAAACTACAGGTTATCCAAAGACAGCCAGTGCTGAACCAGCCTAAACTGGATTGCAGCCTGATTTAACCAACAAGCATTAGGACTACATAATATCTAATTCAGTACTTCACCAGCTTTAAATGTGTTTTGCCTGCATTTGGACCAAATTCCAGGGGAATGCAGCTCCCCTTAAAGATGGAAAGGTAATTGGTCAGTCCCCCAATTACTCAGATATGCAACCATCACAGGGAATACAAAGACACAGCCGTCTTTCCACTTGGGCCCCCACTGAAGGGTTCCAGAGGCATTATTCATGAACTCCATTCTTTTGGGCACGTTTTCTTGTTTGATTTCCAGCCATAAGGCCTTTGATCATCCTATAACTCTGCAGCAACCCACAAACGTGGAAGATCCCAAGTGGATAATCAATCCCCTAACCTACACCCCCGAAGTGACATCATTGTAAGGGTGGTTGAAAGAGGGGGGGGGGAAACCAGGCACATTCACTCACACAAACCCCCTTAAAAGCCCTACTTCTTCAAAAGGTTCAAGCTGGAATCCAGAAGGGGAGGCTCCAAGTCATGGGAATGCAGCCACTACGCTGCAACCCGCCTACTATTTCTCACTGCACGAGACACGGGCAGCAGCATTCCTTTCATTTTTGTTAGAGTTAGGGTAAAGGATTATGATGTTTGCCCTATGAATGTGTGATTTCTCTCACATCTTGTTTGTTCCCAGGTCTGCGTCCCTACCACTTATCAGCGAGTAGAAAACTCCTTGAAATGTCTTGCTGTGGCCTTCAATGAGAACAGAAAACACATACATACTCTGAAGCTCTTCCACAACTTTATCAAGCTATAGTTATAAGAAGATGATTTTTTTTTTGTGCAGTCTCCATTTATAGAGATTGACCTGTGTGCATTCGAGTGTGCATTGAAAGGTCTGCATTGATGCCACTATTTGGTTACCTGCAAAGAGACCTCTTGCCGCTTTACGCTGCGCTCGGCAGATTTCCTTAGTGCTGCAGTGTACCATTATACCTGCACTATCAAGTGTAAAGCTGGCGACTGGAAGCACTTTGCGAATGTACTTTATTTGGATTGCTCCACAGCTTGTCCTACCCGTCATTTTTAAGTCTTTAGGCACACTAGCAATATTTAGTGGATATGAGGGGCTATGATTTCAGTTTATCGAACACACAAATGGTACCTCAACTCACTTTGAGCCGGAAACATAACAGAAGGCATTCCAGCTAAGTGCAAAAACCAAGGAAAATGGTAAACGTGTAACTTCCAAAAATAATATTAGACTGCATGCCCCAGCGAATGAGGGGTACTAAGATGGGGAACAGACAGACTGGAGATTGGGAGGGGAGAAGAGAAGAGCATGAAAAGACAAAGGGGGGGAGAGCATGAAAGAAAAAGCCATTGTGAAATGTGGAGAGGGAGGATTGGGGGTGCAAGCAGGGGAAGAACAGAAGGGGAGGGGATGTTAGTGAGAAAGTGACGCGGAGGCAAGAAAGGCGCAAAGAATGTGGGGATAGAATGAGTTAGAACTTCTCCGTTTGTAAATCGAAAAGAGGATTATAATAGATGTGGGTGAAAATTTTTGAGACAGGCGTAGGGAAAGTCCTGTGGGTGGGGTGTATTGGGAAGAAAAGTGAGGTATGGAGGGGTTGGGGATGGAAGTGCCAAAGTAAAGAATAATAGAAGGAATCGGAGGGCGGAAGATGAGAAAATAGAGCGAGTAGATGGCTGATAAAGGGAGAGACTCTCATATTTATGCAACAGCATTCCTACCTTTAATCCACTTACTGAATCAGCTCGCTAGCTAATCTATTTTCCAATGCAATAGGCACGATTGGTGTTAACAGTAATTTCTCTCTGTAAATTATTATTGGAAAACATTGAACACTGGCATTTCACAGTTTCAATTAAGTAACTGCATTTTTTTTCCATCATTTCCTTTTATGTGTGTTTTATTGCTCAAGTCAATTTGATGACATATATTAAGTTTAACATAACCGACTTTTATGGCCTCAAGTTATCCGTTTTCGGATAGAATTTCGGTGCTAGAAACTGTATCAATGCTACAGATAAACGCCATGCTATTGTTTTGTTGGGTACATGGTAAATGGTAAGATATACAAGGCCGTGGTGGTCGGAGGTAGCATGGCTGACTGTCTAAAGATGGCGGCACCTTAGAGAGCTCCAACACCCTTGTCAGTGATCTGCAGCCATCCTGAAGCACAGACGGGCATATTTATACTTTTTAGCGCAAAACTGCACTAACGCAGTTTTGCTCCAAAAAATGTAAGCACCGGCTTGCGCCATTCCTGAGCACCAGCCAACACCATATTTATGGAATGGGTCAAGCCGGTGCAAAGGGTGGACTAGCGTAAAAAAAATGGCGTTAGCTGGGTGGGGCTGGTGGTATGGGAGAAGGGGGGTTTGCATCCAAAAATGACGTTAGGCTGGTTAGAGTAAAAAGAAATGACTCTAACCAGCCTAGCGTCATTTTGTGACACAAAACCATCCATTCCACATGACTCCTGTCTTATGAAAGACAGGAGTCATGCCCACCCCTCCAATGGCCAACACAGGGGACCAGTGTCCCCTGGGAATGGCCATTGCACCCTGTGCCATGCAGAGGGCCCCTAGTTGGGTCCCCGATGGCACTTTAATTTAAAAACAAATACTTACCTATACTTACTCTACTTACCTGGGATGGGATCCCCCATCCTCCGGTGTCCCTCTGGTGTGGGTGGGGGTGTTCCTGGGGTTTGAGGAGGACACCTCATGTTGAACCATGGAAATAGGTCAACATGTCCCATAATGCCTGGTCTGACCCAAGCGATAAATAATGGTGCAAAGGGAGCTTTGCACTATTATTTAGCCCCTCCTCTCCCACCCATGCGTCATTTTAGCACGGGAGGATAAATATGGGGCTATGGGGTTAGCACCATTTTTTAAATAGGAACGCCTACCTTGCATCTCATTGACGCAAGATAGGTTCACGCTTCTAAAAAATGGCGCAAACTCCAATATTGTGACGTTGGACTGGTCTAAATTCAAAATAGAAATATGGAGTTAGTTTTGCGCCAAATTTGGGTAAATAAAATGACACAAATTTGGCGCAAATCGGGTATAAATATTCCCCTGAGACTCCACCGAGAGCAATAACCAACTTCCATTCACACAGCACCATAGTGGGGCAAAACGAGCCCTTGATTGCACATGTAGCTCAAAGCTGGGGGCGAAGACGAGCTGTGCGGCCTGCTGACGAAGCCACGGACGTCCAAACCTGCGGTCTCTCACCTGGAACGGAGTGTGGTACCCAGAAAGCACTGAAGGGCCCTAAGGAGACTGCCCAATAGCAAAATGGAGCAGTGCTGCAGACTTTGGGGGGGGCCACATTGAACCAGTGAGAGAGTCAGCGGCTCTCTGGAGGGACTTCCTACCAGTGCACAGAGGAGTGGCATGGACCCTAGCTGAACCCATCCTTGCCCTGGGTACCTGGTCCCCCTGAAGGGCTGCACACAGCACGGTGGAAAGCAGTGATTAACCCCACCTATTCTCAGAAGAGCCACTGCCACGCTACAGGCAGTTGAGCTTACTGGTTTCACCCTACGTGTGGCCAGAAAACACAGTGACTACTACAGCAGCTGAATGGACCAGCAACGTGACCAGGCCATGCAGTGCTACTGGACGACACCAGACACATGGTGTTGTACCAATCACAGGTGAGCAACTCTGTGCTAGCCCTTTTCCCACAGGGCTCTGCAGTGCTGGCAATGCCTCACATGGTAAAACACACCACAGACTTGTATATCCCTCACCTAGGACTGGTGCTCGTTTGGGTGCTGGGTCAACCTGCCACAAAATGCTAGCTTCACCTGGGACACAAGTACTTGTGTGGGCAGAATAGTGGGACCCCCCTGGGGACCTTGAAATGCCAAATATGAAGCCAACCAGCACAGGATGGGAACACCTGAACCAGACTGGGAGTCGATAACTGTCCTCCCTTCAACCCCAAACATGTGGAGTACCCTGAGGCATCAATGCAATGAGAGGTGGAGAGAAGGAAGCACTGCAAACCGCTGGATTCCAGACTTAAAATTCTGACAGTGTTCAACTCCCCTAAAGACATTTTGGAGGCCACAATAGACGAGGTATCAGTAGATCTTGGAGTATTCCACCATAATCACAAGGAAAGTGTTAAAGTCAAACACCGTGAAAAAACCTTGAAAGAAGTGCGTTCAGTGGCACTAGCATTGAAACACCGGATGAAGACCCTGGTAAACAAGAGAGCCAAAAACATTGAGGGCCACAGTAGGAGAAACAACATAAGAGTTGGCCTGCCAGAAGGGACTGCTATGAACGACTACATAGAAACATGGACGTCCAGCAAGGTACCATGGCTGAGACTATCTAAATTGTTTGCTCTGGAGTGTGCCCACTGGGTGTGGACAAAGCACCCTCTTTCTGGTTTACCGGCCCACCTAGTGGTAGTACGCTTACTCCACTGTAGAGACCGCAACCTCATCGTGCAGCAGACCTGAATTCAGCTGTACACCAATATCCTGGTGCCCTGCTTGGCAGGCATGTACCAGGAAGCACCTACAAGGGGAATCCTGCTGCATCAACCTGAGAAGTACTGAACATGTCTATCTCCAGGCGGGATAGGGGTTGGCTAAATGTCTCATCCTACAGACCTCCGTGACCGCTGTCCATGCTAAACCTGGACTATAGAATCCTCTGCAAAGTGCCAGATAAACTGCCTTAGCCCCCCCTACAGACCCTAGTCCACTCAGATCAAAATGCGTTCATCCCCACAAGAAATACATCTTTAGTAGGAAACTATTTTGAATGATCGGAGAGGTGGACCCAGAGCGTCACTCAGACTCTGTGGTCTTGTTGATCAATATACAAAAAGCATTCTTCATGATACAAAGTGATTACCTGAAGATGCTAATGTGGTGGATGGCCCTGGGTGCGGGATGGGAAATGTGGGTGTTGCTCCTCTGTGCAGACACACAAGCCAGGGTACGGACAACTAGCTGCATATCAGCATCATTTGGAGGTCACAGGGCAATGAGACATGGATGCCTGTTCTCTCCTGTGTTATTCACACTTGCATAGGAGACTTTGGCCAGTTAAGTGTGGCTGGAGGGACACGGCAAGAAATCCAACTATGAGATGGGGAACACTGCATATTACTCTACGTTGATGATATGTTACTGTATTTACAGGAAGGAGCCACAGGCATGACGTGGTGTGTGGAATTCTGAACAATTAGAGTAAGGACTTAGGCCTGTAATTGAACTGAGCCAAGTCATGCCCATTTCCATTCACCCCGCAATGCCAGCACAGGCTACCAGAGGTAATCCAAATAAGACTCTGATGGGAACCAGTCACTTTCAAATACGTCAGAGTACAGGTTTACCAGAGGGAGGCAAAAGTCAGAAAAGGTAACCTGGAAAGTACACAAGGGTCCTCTGAGGCAATGTGACTTTCAGTGTTAACTCCAGTTGCCAATAATGGCAAAGATCATCTTACCCAAAATGGTGATGCTCCCACGCATGCTTTATCACTTTGCGTACCTTATCGTTTTGATCCCACAGACCTGGTTCAAAAGAACAAACACACTACTAAGGGACTTGATCTGGAATAGAGGCAGACACAAAGGTGGTCATTACAACCCTGGCGGACGGTGTTAAAGCGGCGGTAAGACCGCCAACAGGCCGGCGGTAAAAAAACTGGAATTACGACCGTGGGGGAAACCGCCAACAAAGACAGCCACTTTAACACTCCGACCGCCACAGCGGTACAAACAAACATCTTGGCAGTCACCGCCAACAGACAGGCGGAGGGCAAAGTACCTCCCACAGTATCACAACCTACCAATCCGCCACCTTTTCCGGGGCGGATTCACCGTGGACAAAAACACGGCGGAAACAGGACTTTGAAGGGAAAACTCTTACCTCTACACACCCCACGAGGAATCTGGACGCCATGGAACCAGAGCTGCAGATCCTGCCAGCCCTTATCTTCTTGCTCCTCTACCAGGAGCACGAACGCCAGTGGCGAAGACAACGGTGAGTACTGCACCTACGACAGGGGAGGGAGGAGGGAAAAGACACGGACACACACACGCAACACGCAACACCCCCGCCCTCACCCACGACAACACACACACTAATACAGCATGATACATTATAGTTACACCCCCCCAAAACCCCCGGAAGAATGCAATGACAAAAGAAAATGAGTGTAACCATTGTAATATATTAAAATCAAGTATGCAAAAATATATATATACACTATAAACAAAATATACACCAAGGTTAGTAGTCCAGGTAGTGCTCCAATGAAGTCCGTGGAACACTGGGCCCACACGATATGGGCGAGGTCCACACAAGGTCACCGACCATGACGGAGAGAAATACTGCAGGGGAATCAGATAGCAAGAAAAAAGGCACCTCAGGGGGAGGGAAAGGGGGGGCACCTCAGCCGGTTGAGTGCACAACACCAAATCCACATGCCCACTGTTCCATCCTGGGGAGTACAAAGCCACAGTCTCACAAGTCTCTACAGGGGTGTGTTGCCCACTGTTCCATCCTGGGGAGTTCAAAGCCACAGTCTCACAAGTCTCTGCAGTGGGTGGGTTGCCCACTGTTCCATCCTGGGGAGTGCAAAGCCACAGTCTCTCAAGTGGATGACAGTCTCCACTGGTTCTGGAGGGGGCATGGTGCCCAGAGTGCTTCATCCTGCTAAGGACTGAGGTAGTGGATGGATCTCTCCACTGGTTCTGGAGGGGGCATGGTGCCCAGAGTGCTTCATCCTGCTAAGGACTGAGGTAGTGGATGCATCTCTCCACTGGTTCTGGAGGGGGCATGGTGCCCAGAGTGCTTCATACTACTCGTGACGGACGCAGTAGCGTCAGTGCCCTTGGCGCTCATGGGCCAGCGGTGCTTGTGGCGGCGGTGCCCTGTTCAGCGGTGCTTGTGGCGGCATGTCCTTTGCAGTGACTCGTTGCTGGCGGTCCTGTCTGGCCCAGCGGGGCTGGTGGTGGCGGTCCTCTCTGGCACAGCAGGGCTGGTGCTGGCGGTCCTCTCTGGCCCAGCGGGGCTTGTGGTCCTCTCTGGTCCAGTGGGGCGTGTGCTGGCGGTCCTCTCTGGCCCAGCGGGCCAGGTGCTGGAGGTGGCCTCTTGGGCAGCAGGGCAAGTGCTGGCGGTGGCCTCTTGGGCAGCAGGGCAGGTGCTGGTGGTGGCCTCTTGGGCAGCAGGACAGATGCTGGCAGTGGGCTCTTGGGCAGCAGGGCAGGTGCTGGCGGTGGCCTCCTGGGCAGCATGGCAGGTCTGGTGGTGGGCTCTTGGGCAGCAGGGCAGGTGCTGGCGGTGGGCTCCTGGGCAGCGGGGATGATGGCGGTCTTCTCTGCCGTGCTGCTCTTCCCAGACCTGCTGACTTTCTTGTGGCATTCCCACCTTGGAAGGTGTTGCAGCTGACTCCACACTCCCACCTGTACCTCTGGGAGCGGCTTTGGTGGCTGGAGTCTTCCCCCTCTCCCATCGGACACTGGCCAACATTAGATGCTTCACAGGTGGGGGACTGTCCGTGCTGTGGCTCCGTGCCACACTGGCTGCCCTGGTGGCCGGTGCACTCCAGATTCCGGTAACTACAGGCACCACTGGTCCCGGAGATGTTGTGGCTGAGGTCCTAGACTGGGACCTGGAGAGTCGGACCCTAGGAGGCGGACGGGGTGGGGGAGGTGTGGGAAAGAGGTCATGGTTGGACAGGAAAAGTTTTTGGAAACACTGGGATGGGTAGCTGGAGGGGGTTTGGGAGTGGAGGAAGAGGTTGTGGTTGTAGGAGGTGTTCGTTTGGTGACTTTGGGTGAAGGTGCATACGCTGGAGGCTGTCGTGAGGTGGATGCCTGTTGGGTGGGTGTGTGCCTGCGTTTGTGTTTCTTCTCCCACTGTGTCACAGACACACTGGGAGAGGAAACAGGGGAAGTGTGAATGGCAGTGGGGGTGGTGACTGCACATGAGCGGGGTGTGGTGGTGTGGCGTGTGTGCTGGTGATGGCAGTAGTGGCTGTAGATGTAGTGCATGCAGGTATGAGTGGAGACAAGACTGGGAGGGAGGAGGGAGATGAGGAGGAGGGGGACACAGTGGAGGCAGTGGATGTTGGTGTGTCTGCATGTGTGTGATGCTTGCGTGAGTGCCTGTGGGATGTGTGGTGCTTATGTTTGCCTGAGCTTCCCTTGTGTGTTGACGTGTGTGCATGCTGGTCTGAAGGTGTGCTTGGGATAGGCTGAGGGACAGGGGATTGGATCTGGGTGGAGGAAGTTGGAGGGGGAGGCTAGACACAGGGACAATGGCTGCCATCAGTGCTGAAGCCAGAGTCTGAAAAGCTTGCTGAAGGGCCGCCTGACCAGAATGAATGCCCTCCAGGAATGCATTTGTTTGTTGCAACTGCCTTTCTACACCCTGGATGGCATTCAAAATGGTAGACTGCCCAACGGTGAGGGACCTAAGCAGGTCAATGGTCTCCCCACTGAGGGCAGCAGGGGTGACTGGGGCAGGGGCTGAGGTGCCTGGGGTGAAGGTGATGCCCACCCTCCTGGGTGAGCGGGCACGGGGCAAAGGCTGAGGGGCTGCTGGGAGTGCGGTGCTGGTAGAGGGGGGTGGCGGCTGTACCTGTAGATGGGGGGGCACAGATGTTGCCGCCACCACACAGGAGCTCCCATCAGAGGACGAGTCCGTGTCGCTGGTCTCAGCTCCTGTCCCCGCCGTGGAGCTCCCCTCGCCCTCCGTCCCACTGGTGAAGTCCGAGTCCGTAGCCCTGTGGGATGCAGCCTCCTCGTGCTCCGGTGCCACTGCTCCTCCGCCTGATGATGCTAATGCACACAAGAACAGGGAGACCACAAAAAAGGGGGGGGCGACAGAAAAAAGACATGTTGAGTGCATGCATTACTGCTACAGTTGGCGGACACGACAGACACAGAAGCCCCCTGCACTACGCCGCACACTTGGCCTTCGCTGTTCAATCCCTGGGACATGGCCTACAAGGCTATGGACAACATCTGCGCACATCGATTTCACAGGAGCCTGACTAGGTGTACTTGGCACTGTACACAGGTGGGGTGGGGTGCCACAGGCTCTGCCAGCACAAGGGGAGCTTGCCTCCTATACTCGACCTGGCCTAGGGAAACCCACAGCCCACCTCCCCCATGCAGACACCTCCACTGAGCGCAAAATCAGAAGAATGAGAGTGTACTCACCCCCTTGTGGCTGCTGTGATGCCCCCAAGCGCCCATCCAACTCCGGGTACGCCAACGCCAGGATCCTGAACATCAGGGGGGTCATGGTGCGACGGGCACCCCTCCCACGTTGGGAGGCCATCCCCAGCTGGGCCTCCGCCGTCTTCTTGCTCCAGCGGCGAATGTCCTCCCATCTTTTACGGCAGTGGGTGCTCCGTCTGTGGTAGACCCCCAGGGTCCGGACGTCCCTGGCGATGGCACGCTAAATATATTTTTTCCGGTGGGCACTGACCTACATGAATTGTACAGGAGGAAAAGAAAAGTTATTACCAAATGCACCGTCACAGTCATTGGCCCCCATCCCTACCCTTGCCATGATGCACATGCACTCACTGTTGTTTCATGCATGCCTCAATCTCTCCCCCCCATCTTTCATCCACCCCACTCCACATAGGCATAGCCCATACAGCATGCTCCCAGTGTATTTACCTGTTTGTCTGGAGGTCCGTAGATGAGCGTGTACTGGGGGAGGACCCCATCCACGAGTTTCTCCAACTCCTCCGATGTGAAGGCAGGGGCCCTTTCCCCAGTCGCACGAGCCATTGTCTCTTCCAGACCAAGGTCACAGCAGCACTTGCAGTGTAGGTCCTCTCCTGTCGAAGATCAGGTATCGAGTGATTGAAAAGATAGAAAATGGCGGTCAAGTCCACGGTGGTGCATACCGTCACCACCGGCGTACATCGTCATATGCTCCTGGGATCCATAGGATCCAATGTTAACCAATGCAGCATTGCGCCGCTGTCTTCGACCGCCTACCGCGACGGTGTACAACGGCAGCACGGTTACCTCACATCCCATTGTCCCACTTTACAGGTCAGGGAGCCGGCATTTCAGGGGCCCACATGGCTTAATTTTTAACTGCCTCACACATACCTAGGCCTAGCCTCAACACACATACAGGCCAAATATTGGATTATGATTCATGTTCTGTGTAAGCTGTGTTTACATACCTGAGTTGTTTGACTCTGTGCTCGCTGTTGTCCTTCATAGGCACCATCCGCTGGGACATGTGAGGAGATGGCGGCATCCTCCGGTGTACAGACCGCTGGTGGACCTGTCGACAATGGAGGAAAGACATGTGATCATCACCTACAGGCTTGACCATGCCACAATCCAGGAACTGTGTGCCCAGTTGGAGCCAGACCTGATGTCAGCTATCCGCCATCCCACAGGAATCCCCCCTCAAGTGCAGGTGCTGTCAGTACTCCATTTCCTTGCAAGTGGGTAATTTCAAACAACAGTGGCCTTAGCATCAGGGATGTCCCAGCCTATGTTTTCCAACGTGTTGACCGGAGTGTTGTCTGCCCTGCTGAAACACATGCGGAGCTACCTCGTTTTCCCTCAGGTGGAGGATTTGCCGACAGTGAAAGGAGACTTCTATGCCCTGGGACATATCCCCAACATCATAGGTGCCATTGATGGGACACATGTGGCTTTGGTTCCCCCCGCAGGAGTGAACAGGTGTACAGAAACCGGAAGAGTTATCATTCCATGAATGTGCAGATGTTGTGTTTGGCAGACCAGTACATCTCCCATGTGAATGCCAAGTTCCCTGGCTCAGTGCATGACGCTTACATCCTGCGGAATAGCAGCATCCCTTGTGTGATGGGTCAACTCCAGAGGCACTGTGTGTGGCTATTAGGTGAGCACCTGAAAGGAAGTCAGTGGGAATGGTTGTCTGGGTCTGAGGATATCACTCCAGGTTAGTGTGTGTCTAACAGTTGTCCCTCGCCATTTGCAGGTGACTCTGGTTACCCCAACCTGTTATGGCTACTGATCCCAGTGAGGAACCCCAGGACAAGGGCAGAGGAACGCTACAATGAGGCCCATGGGCGAACACGGCGGATAATAGAGCGGACCTTCGGCCTCCTGAAGGCCAGGTTCAGGTGCCCCCACATGACAGGTGGATTCCTATTCTACTCACCAAAGAAGGTGTGCCAGATCATCGTAGCCTGCTGTATGCTTCACAACTTAGCTTTGCGACGACAGGTGCCTTTTCTGCAGGCGGATGGTCCAGATGGCGGTGTTGTTGCAGCTGTGGAGCCTGTAGACAGTGAAGACGAGGAAGCAGAAGAAGAGGACATGGACAACAGGAATTCGGTGATCCTGCAATATTTCCAGTGAGACACAGGTAAGAATACAAACCTGCCTACTACATGTACTTTAACACTACTACCTCTCTACTGTCTGTCGTTTTCACCCTGTGTATGGTCACTGAGTTGTCACTTTCCCTTACGATTTCACAGATGTGGGTCCCACTGTGTGACATCTGTTTTGATTCCTCATGGACTAGAGCTGTGTGACATAGGTATGTTGACATTACCATTGAAAGAGAAATTTGCCACAGTAATTGCTAATACACTATTCCGAAATCACACACTGACACCAGATTGTTTTGTGCTTCAAGGGTGTTTATTTAAGTGCTCAATATTGGGGGGGGTTGTAAAATGGTGAGAGGTGATGGTGGAGGAATGTCCATGGCAGAGTCCAGTCTATTAGTCTAACAGGTGCATTGCCGAAATGGGCATAGGAAGTGGAGCTGGGGCAGTTTGAGGATGGACATGGTGACAAAGTGGGACAGAAGGATGACATTCAGGGTGGTCTAATTTCTTGGCGAGGGTCTTGGCATCGTTCTCTGTCTTTGTCCTGGATCTCAGGGACCGTTTGTGGGGTGGTTCTCCCTCTGCAGGGGGTGGGGTGCTGGTGCGGTGGTCCTGTGGCGGTGTCTCCTGTCCAGTAGCGCCGGCGGAGGTGGTGGTCAGTTCCTCATCCATTCTAGTGTCAGGGGCCCCTTGTTGTGCCACAGTGTCCCTCCTGGTGTTGAGTACTTCCTTCAGCACCCCTACGATGGTGCCCAGGGTGGAATTGATGGCTCTGAGTTCCTCCCTGAAGCCCAAATACTGTTCCTCCTGCAGGCGCTGGGTCTCCTGAAACTTGTCCAGTACCGTTGCCATCATCTCCTGGGAGTGGTGGTAGGCTCCCATGATGGAGGAGAGGGCCTCGTGGAGAGTGGGTTCCCTGGGCCTGTCCTCCTCCTGTTGCACAGCAACCCTCCCAGTTCCCCTGTGTTCCTGGGCCTCCGTCCCCTGGACCGTGTTCCCACTACCAATGCCCCCAGGTCCCTGTTGTTGTTGGGGTGGTGGGTTAGACTGGGTTCCCTGTAGTGTTGGACACACTGCTTCTTGACGTGTCCTGTGGACAGAGGTATGGGCCTGCTGGGTGGGTGCTGTGCTGGTGTTTCCAGAGGGGGGAAGCTCTGTGGTGGCCTGTGACTGTGTCAGGGGAACCGACTGTCCAGAGGTCCCTGATGGGCCGGGCTGGTCATCTAGATCCATTTGGACAGAGCTGCTGTCATCACTGTGGGCTTCTTCTGTTGGTGGTGTGGACATGTGTGGACCCTCCTGTCCGGTGACGTTGGGTAGGGGTCCTGCAGGGGTATAAAAGGATGTTTATTACATCTGTGTGTGCCATGGTGTGGAATGGGTGGGTGTCTGTGTACCCCAGGGCTTGCATTCCTGTGTAGGACCTTGTGTGATGATGGTTTAAGGGGGTGTACGGGTATGTGCAGTGGGCATGCTTTGGTGATGGGTGTCCATGCTTTGTTGTTGCATGCAGGGCTTGGTGTTGGGATGTGTGGGTTGTGATAGTGGAACATTTGTGAGGAGTAGGAGTGATGGGGGTGAGGGCGAGGGTGGGGGTATGTGATGGCATGCAGGTAGGGTGGGGGATGTAATAGTAAAATTTTGACTTACCAGAGTCCAATCCTCCATCTACTCCTGTGAGGCCCTCAGGATGCAGAATCGCCATGTTGTTAGTTGTGGGGGAGGAGGTGGGGGTCCGCCGCCAGTCCGCTGAACCACAAGGTGGTGTCTTGAGACCACGGAATGCACCTTCCCCCGTAGGTTGTTCCACCTCTTCCTGATGTCATCCCGATTTCTTGGGTGCTGTCCCACTGCGGTGCCCCTGTCCACGATTCTGCGCCATAGCTCCATCTTCCTAGCTATGGAGGTGTGCTGCACTTGTGATCCAAATAGCTGTGGCTATACCCGGACGATTTCCTCCACCATGACCCTGAGCTCCTCCTCAGAGAACCTGGGGTGTCTTTGCCGTGCCATGGGGTGGTGTGGGTGATGTGTGAGGTGGTGTGTGTAGTGATAGGTGGGGTGATATTTAGTGGTGTGTTGTGTGAGGTGCGTGGAAGTTCTGTGGGTGATGGTATTGTGTGCCTGTGGATGCTTGGTAGTTGTTTGTGGTGTCTCTCTCTGGCCTTCGTTCAGGATTTTTGTCATAGGGGTTTGTGGGTGATGTGGGTGTGTGTTTTATATTGTATTGGGTGTGTGGGAGTGGTGTGTGTATGTGTATCAGGTGTGTGTGTTTCAAATTGTCCAATGTGGTAGTATTTTGTACAAGTGTCTGTATTTTGAGCACAGCGGTGTGTACCGCCAATGGAATACCGCGGTTGAAAGACCGCAGCATGGATTCGTGTGTCGTGATAGTGTGGGCGTATTTCTGTTGGCGTGATGGTGGAGGTTTTGTTTTCGCCAGTTTATCACTGACCTTTGGTGTGGCGGACTTGTGTGGGTGTCTCAATTTTGGCGGATTCCGTGCTGTGGGTCATAATAGCTGTGGTGGAGTTCCGCGGCCGCGGCGGTGTGTTGGCGTTCTTCTGCAATGAGGGCGAAAGTGTTGCTGACCAACCTGCAGCACCTTATGGAATTGTGTGGCCTTGGGGCCCCTGATTTTGAATTGCATTACCTCACTGCCCAGCTACAATGGATAGGCAGGTGGCTAGACTGGCTTGGATTGGATGAAGTAGGACCAATAAGTGCAGACCATGGGAGGTCTCACTAATCACCCTACTGCTGGGTGTTAAATGCGAGAATCCAACCCCACTAAACTTGTGGCCATTGCCCTTTGATGCTGGTGAAGGGATCTGAAAAGGACACTGATTTACCCAACATACACCTGTTAGACTTTTCATCCTTGGCGTGGTCTCCCTTAACTTTTTGCCTCTGTTTCCCAGGTTGTTGATGTGTGCTGGATTCTGTTTTTGCTGTTTTTGTTACTCTGGGCACTTTACTACTGAAAACCAGTGTTAAAGTGCAAGTGCCCCTATACAAAATGTGCATGTAATTGGTTCGTCCTTGATTGGCGTATTAGATTTACTGGTAAGTCCCTAGTTCAGTGCACTAGAGGTGCCCAGGGCCTGTAAATCAAATGCTTCTTGTGGGCCTGCAGCACTGGTTGTGCCACCCACATGAGTAGCACTGTAAACATGGCTCAGACCTGCCACTGCAGTGTCTGCGTGTGCAGTTTTAAACTGTAAATTCGACTTGGCAAGTGTACCCATTTGCCAGGCCTAAACCTTCCCTTTTCATATATGTAAGGCATCCCTAAGGTAGGCCCTAGGTAGCCCCAAGGGCGGGGTGCAGTGTATGGTTAAGGTAGGACTTATAGGGCCTGATTACAACTTTGGAGGAGGTGTTAATCTGTCCCAAAAGTGACGGTAAAGTGACGGATATACCACCAGCCGTATTACCAGTCCATTATATCCAATGGAACTCGTCATACGGCTGGTGGTATATCCGTCACATTTGGGACGGATTAACACCTCCTCCAAAGTTGTAATCAGGCCCATAGTAATGTGTTTTATATGTCCTGACAGTGAAATACTGCTAAATTTGCTTTTCATTGTTGCAAGGCCTGTCCCTCTCGTAGGTTAACATGGGGGCTACCTTTAAATCTGATTAAGTGTAGGTTCCCTTTGGGAGCGGATAGACATGCGGAGTTTGGGGTCTCTGAGCTCACAATTTAAAAATACATCTTTTAGTAAAGTTGATTTTAAGATTGTGGGCCTGATTCTAAGCTTGGCGGGAAGCGGGAGCCGCCCGCCAAGCGGGAACCGCCAGAAGACCGTCCCACGGTCAAAAGACCGCAGCGGTCATTCTGGGTTTCCCACTGGGCTGGCGGGCATACGCCAAAAGTCCGCCCGCCAGCCCAGTGGGAAACACCCTTCCCACGAGGAAGCCGGCTCCGAATGGAGCCGGCGGAGTGGGAAGGTGCGACGGGTGCAGTTGCATCCCGTCGCGAATTTCAGTGTCTGCAAAGCAGCCACTGAAATTCTTCGTGGGGCCCTCTTACGGGGGCCCCTGCAGTGCCCATGCCATTGGCATGGGCACTGCAGGGGCCCCCAGGGGCCCCACGACACCCCATACCGCCATCCTGTTCCTGGCGGGCGACCCGCCAGGAACAGGATGGCGGTATGGGGTGTCAGAATCCCCATGGCGGCGCAGCAAGCTGCGCCGCCATGGCGGATTCCCATGGGCAGCGGAAAGTCGGCGGTACACCACCGGCTTTCCGCTTCTGGCCGCGGCTGTACTGCCGCGGTCAGAATGCCCGGCGGAGCACCGCCAGCCTGTTGGCGGTGCTACCGCCGACCCCGGCCCTGGCGGTATTTACCGCCAGGGTCAGAATGACCCCCTGTGTGTTTGAAAATGCCACTTTTAAAAAGTGAGCATTTTCTTGCTTAAACCATTTCTTTCCCTGTTTGTGGATTCCCTTTCTGGGTCATTTTGACAGTTGGGCTGGTTGCACCTCTCACTAGACAGTGACACAAAGGGAGTTGGGGTGTGGTCCGCATTTCCTGATGAGCCATCTGTGCCAGTTGGGAGGCGAGGAGTGGTCACTCACACCTGAAAGGGCTGTGCCTGCCCTCACACAATGCAATGTCCAACCCCCTAGTGTGTGTCTGGGGCCTGGCCTGGGTGAGGCAGGATTTCACAAACAAGAGAGACTTTTCTTCGAAGTAGGCCTACTTCAAAGGGCAAAATGGGTATAAGAAGGGCACCCAAAACCACAGATTTTAGAACACTTCTGGAAACCAAGAGGAACCTCTGCCTGGAGAAGAGCTGAAGAGCTGAGGAAGAAGAGCTGACCTGCCTGTGACTGTGCCTTGTTGAGCTATCCTGCAGTTGCTGCTTCTGCCTGTGCTAGAGGGCAAAGACTGGACTTTGTGTGCCTTCCTTCTTGTGAAGAACTCTCCAATGGCTTGAATTAGAGATTGCCTCCTTTTGTTTGAAGTCTCAGAGTCAGCAAAGACTTCTCTCTGCCAGCACCTGGAGCCTCTGCTGAGACTTCTACTCTGCCATCCAGTTACTGGGACCCTGAAAGGAGAAACTGGCAGAACAAGAGTGAGAAAACCACGCACCGACTGCCATGCTGGAAAAAATCAACGCAACTCTGATCCGCGGCTGAAAAATTGACTCGCCGCCGGCTTCGCGGTTAAAGATCGACACTTGCCTGAGGCGCGACTGAAAGATCAATGCACGCAGCTGGAGAAACGAGACGCAACATCGCTGACAGAGGCTGGTGAGATTGCAACCCACACTGCGTCATTTTCGGATCATCGTGCGGCAGGATTTCGTAAGCAAGCATCGCTGGGTGTGTAAAAACGCCGTTAGGCCTGCCCGGACCCAAGAGTGCTGTTTGAATTGACCCATCACTCTCCTGCAGAGAGAAGAAACAATGCATACCGACTCGACTGGAGGTGGAACGATGCACAGTCTCGCTCGTGAGTGATAGCGACGCATCGTAAGCCCTTTTTGATTCACACTCGCCTGTGCGGGGTTATTTTTGATGCACCCAAGAACATTTCCACGCTAATAGCGTTAGCGTTGTTTTCAAAATTACATGAAGACTCTTTTTGTTTTTAATTGATAACTTGACTTGTGTATTGTGGATTTTTGTCGTTTTGGTCTTGTTTTGTTTAGATAAATATGTTCTGTTTTTCTAAACCTGTGTTGTGTCATTTTGTAGTGTTCTCATTAAGTCACTGTATATGTTGGTACAAATACTTTACACCTAGCACTCTCACAATTTCTAGTGTATGGGACACTATCATGCTCCCTAGTTCAGTGGGAGGGCAATCACCCTGAACTCAAAACACATGACCTCCTACAGGTTCTACTAACATCTGGCAGTGAACGCAAGCTTGTATCTTGGCTATGTAAATCACTAAAGTTACTGACTGCTACCCCACTGACAAAACAGAGGTCCTTCTAGGAGGATGTTTAGGACTGGAACTGAGGGAAAAATAGTGGGTTCATATAATGGCTCACCCATGTAAAGTATTCAGAAGCACTACATTTTGCTATAATCAGTTCACCTATCTGCACACCCAGTATCTCACAGACTGAACACTATTTTCCTGACAACGGACAAAAAATGCCCCAGGTGCCACACAATAGATGCAGACTTTATAGATATGATGTGGACGTGACCATCCATGATTCTGGTGAGAGGTCACAACAGACTTGGAGAGAACAACAGGAGCTCACACACATTACCCTTGGAGGCATGCCTACTGGGCCTGTATCCCTGCTCACAACCCCAGAAACTGCAGTCTAAATTTATGGACTTAGGTTCGGTTATGGCTCACAGACCCATAGCAATGCACCAGAGATCATCAAAGGACCTTCCCACTGCTGCTGGAGCGAGGAACTCCATAGATGGACAAGAGCTGAGGACACATCCCTTCAATCCAAAGAAAGCTGGGAACTCCATAAGATCCCAGAAGTGGACCTCTGGAATGAACTAACAGACTCATTAAAAAAAACCACAACATAACTTCAGAGTAATATCATTGGATCAGAAAAGCCATTAAGGGGCCATCACAAGCAAAATCGCCTACGATGTTACCCTGAACTGGACTATGGGGTGGATGGGTATTGGGGGAAGGGGTGCAACAACACAGGTGGGCAGCTGCTGCCAGCAAGCACTGCAAGCCTATAATTTGTTGTTGTGTAAGTTGTAGTGTGAAACTACACACTATTGGGCCAGGCCAAAGTGCCTGTTTACAATGTTCCTTCTTTCTTTACATTTATTGCTGCCACCAACAGTGAATCCCACAGAATACACAACTGACAGGACCTGAGAATGTCAGTTCTGGAATCTCATGCTATACTTATGACAACTGTGAAATCTATAAAAAGGGAAACTAATGAGAAAAATGGATTATCAAAAAATGCAATAAATAAAAAAAACAGTGGTTTGGTGGCCATAGAGGATGCATAGCTACATTTAGAAATTCAGAAAATAGATGCACTAAAATGCTTGGGATAGCAGAAATGACATCACATAGACCCTCATTACAACCCTGGCGGTCGGTGATAATGTGGCGGTAATACCGCCAACAAGCCACCGGTAATCAGCGCCAAATTTTGATCACAGCGGAAACAGCTGAGACAGAAAGCCACTTTAACACACCAATCGCCAGGGCCGAATCAATGGGCACCATGGCCGTAACCGCCTACAGCCAGGCGGAAGACAATGTTTTGCCCACTGAATTAAGACATGCCAATCCGCCACCTTTTCCGGGGCGGTACCAACGACATCAAAAGCTTGATGGAAACACTGCACAGAAGGGAAGCGACTCACCTGTGGAGACTCTTGGAAGAACCACACTGCCATGGAGCCCGAGTTGCATGTCTTCCCCATGCTCTTCTACATGCCACTCCACCACGAACACCAATGACGACGAAGACGACCACGGTGAGTACAGTCACTTAGCACACAGGGAAGGGGGTGAGGAAAAAGAGGGTCACACACACAACACCCACCCCCAACACCATCCACAAAAGCAGATGCAGTAACAAAACATATTGACCCCGTACCCCTCAGGAATAATGCAATGACAACTACAATAGATTAAAGTGAGTGTAATAAGATCAATATTGTAGGAATACGTGCATCCAAATACAAAAAGTACATACATATGTACAAATCAAGAGACACTGCCCAGTCCTCAATGTTTGTGGGCCACAGGGCCACATCATAAAATCCAAGGCCCCACCTCACTCCTGCAACAACACAAAGAGAACATTGCAGGGGCATCAGGTCGAAAATAGGCAGGCACCTCAGGGGGACGGGGAACGGGGGCACCTCAGCCAGAAGATGGTGCAACGCCATTGGTCCTTGAGGGGGCAACATGCCCATTGCTCTGTACTGGGGAGTGCAAGGCCTCTCTCAAGTGGATGACTTCTCCACTGGCTCTGGAGGGGCAACATGCCCATTGCTCTGTCATTGGGAGTGCAAGGCCACAGTCTCTCGAGTGGATGACTTGCCCACATGCTCTGGTGGCGTCAACATGCCCATTGCTCTGTCCCGGAGGGTGGAAGGCCACAGTCTCTTGAGTGGGTGACTTGCCCACATGCTCTGGAAGGGGCAACATGCCCATTGCTCTGTCCTGGGGAGTGCAAGGCCACAGTCTCTTGAGTGGGTGACTTGCCTACATGCTCTGGAGGGGGCAACATGCCCATTGCTCTGTTCTGGGGAGTGCAAGGCCACAGTCTCTCGAGTGGATGACTTCTCCACTGGTTCTGGAAGGGACATCGTGCCCAGTGAGATTCATCCTGGGGAGGATGGGGTGAGTGGATTGGTTCTCCACTGGTTCTGGAGGGGGCATTGTGCCCAGAGAGCTTCATCCTGGGGGGATGGGGTGAGTGGATGGCTTCTCCACTGGTTCTGGAGGGGGCATCGTGCCCTGTGAGCTTCATCATGGGGAGGATGTAGTGAGTGGATTGGTTCTCCACTGGTTCTGGAGGGGGCATCATGCCCAGTGAGCTTCATCCTGGGGAGGATGGGGTGAGTGGATGGCTTCTCCACTGGTTCTGGAGGGGGCATCGTGCCCAGTGAGCTTCATCCAGGGGAGGATGGGGTGAGTGGATGGCTTCTCCACTGGTTCTGGAGGGGGCATCATGCCCAGTGATGCAGATCTTGTTGAGTGCAAGGTCACAGTCTCTCAGCTGGGTGTCATACCCACAGGATTTGCAGTGGCCAGGCCGAACAATAGCCGATGGATACAGGACTACACACTGTCTGCCGGTGGAGGCAGCAGTTCAGTGGTGGCAGTGCTGGTGGCAGTGCTGCTGGTGGTGATGGGGTGAGGCTCCAGCCCATGCCCTGCAGCCTCGGACGGCTGCCCTCTGGGGCTGCTGCTGCTGGTGGTGGTGCTGGTGGCAGTGGGGGGAGGCTCCAGCCCATCCCTTGCAGCCTAGGACAGCTGCCCACTGGGGCTGCTGCTGCTGGTGCTGGTGGAGGTGCTGCTGGTGGTGGTGGGGGAGGCTCCAGCCCATCCCCTGCAGCCTCATACGGCTGCCCACTGGGGCTGCTGCTGCTGGTGCTGGTGGCGGTGCTGCTGGTGGAGCTGGTGGTGGTGGGGGAGGATCTAGCCCATCCCCTGCAGCCTTGGACGGCTGCACCACCATGGTTGGTGGTGGGGGCTTCGACTGAGTCCCAGCACCAGGCCCCTTGTCCTTCCTGTCTGCTGGTGCAGGCCCCTTGCCCTTCCTGGCAGCAGCTGGGGATGGATCCTTGCCCTTTTTGGCAGCAGCTGGGGCTGGCTCCTTGCCCTTCCTTCCTGCTGCTGGGTCTGGTTCCTTGCCCTTCCTTCCAGCAGCTGGGCTTTGCTCCTTTGCCCTTCCTTCCTGTAGGCAGCTGGGGCTGGCTCCTTGCCCTTCCTTCCTGCAGCTGGGGCTGGCTCTTTGCCCTTCCTTGGCAGGCACCCTTTCTGTCTTGCTGGCTGGTGGCCGGGATCCTTTCCCACCTGGAGTTGCTAGGGACAGGGTGGCTGAGGTGCTTGCCTGGGTTTTGACCACCCTGGCCTGACTTGAAAGATGGGGGGAGGTAGGGAAGAGGTCAATGGTGGAGAGGAAAAGCTTCTTATGGACATTGGGGTGGGAAGAGGGAGAAGGTTTGGGAGTGGAGGAAGCGTAAGTGGTTGTAGGAGTTGTCAGTCTGCTGTGTTTGGGTTCAGGTGCACGGGGTGGATGCTGTTGTGAGCTGTTGGAGGCTGTTGTTGTCTAAGTGCTTGCGTTTGTGTACTTTTGGAGGAGGGGGCATAGACACAGTGGGAGAGGACACAGGGGACGTGTGCATGGATGTGGGGGTGGTGACTGCCAGTGAGGGGTGTGTACTGATAGGTGTGCTGGTGATGGTGGTAATGGATGAGGATGTAGTGCATGCAGGTGTGAGTGGAGACGCTCCTGGGAGGGAGGTGGACGAGGAGGAGGAGGAGGCCGTGGATGTTGGTATTTCTGCATCTGGATGGTGTTTGTGTGAGTGCCTGTGGGATGAAGTGTGGTGCTTGTGTTTGCCATGTCCACTCCTGTGTGTTGTTCTGTGTGCATGCTCATCTGCCTGTGTGCTTGGGATAGGTTGGGGTTCAGGGGAATGGGATTGTGTGGAGGAAGCTGGAGGGTGGAAACAGGGACAACGGCTGCCATTAGAGAGGAGGCCAGAGCCTGGATTGATTTCTTTTGAGCCGCCAAGCCAATGTGAATGCCCTCCAGAAATGCATTGGACTGTTGCATTTGGGCTGACAGCCCCTGCATGGCATTCAAAATGGTTGACTGCCCAACAGAGATGGATCACAGGAGGTCAATAGCCTCCTCACTCAGGGCAGCAGGGCTGGCTGGGGCAGGGCCTGAGATGGCTGGGGCAAAGGAGATGCCCACTCACCTGGGTGAGCGGGCACGGGAAACTCGCTAAGGGGCTGCTGGAAGGGCGGTGCTGGTACGGGGGTTGCGACAGTACCTGTAGCTGGGGTGGTCACAGAGGTGTCTGCCACCACCAGGGAGCTTCCTTCAGAGGAGGTATCCGTGTCCGAACTGTCTCCTTCAGTCTCTGCTGTGGTGCTCCCCTTGCCCTCCGTCCCACTGGGGCCCACACAGCTGGTGGATTTCGGCGTCCTGGGTCCTGTGGGATGCAGCTCCCTCCGTCGCTGGTGCCTCTACTCCTCCGCCAGATGATGCTAATGCACATATGGACAGGGTGCCAAAGCAAAAAGGGGGGGAAGAGACAAAGGATACACTTGGTCAATGACGGCACCAACACCACCGTTGGCGTACACAACACACAGGGAACAGCTGTACGCACTGGGTAATGCACTACCAGTCACAATGCTAGTCACCAGCCCATGGATAGGGACACCTAACGCCAATTGCAGCATACCTGAGACCCTCAAACCCCTGCCCAGTAGTTGATACCTAACAGCTGTATTGGTGGACCCTGCCCAACATGGGACCTATTCTGGAATGTCAGGCCTGGCCTAGGGGCACCCACAAGGCCCACACACCCCACCCGGATACCACCCCACCAGATGACACATCCTTGGCGATGGCATGCCATATACCCTTCTTTTGATGGGTGCTGACCCGGAGGGAAATACACACAGGGAAAGGTATTAGTCCCACCGTCCTGCCTGTTACACTTATGGTGCACCATGCCCCTTCACATCCCCATTAGCACAGACATGGCACAGCATACATGCTGCACGCCGCCCAGGCCCCATCCACCAACGCCCCCACACGAGGCCGCCACACACAGCACTCCATGCATTCATGGCCCACGCATCGTACTCACGGTGTACTCACCTGTTGGTCTAGAGGTCCATACAGCAATATGTACTGGGGCCGGACCCCATCCCCCAGTCTGTCCAACCCCACAGAGTTGAAGGCATGGGCCCGTTCCCCAGTCACACGAGCCATGGTCGGTTCCAGACACAGGTCACAGCAGCACATGCAGTGTAGGTACTCTCCTATTGAAGGCCAGGTAGTAAGTGAGTGAACAGATAGAAAATGGCAGTCACGTCTGCGGCGGTGCGTACCGATGCCGTCGGCGTACATCACCATTGGCCACTGTACCCCGTAGGGCCCAATGACAACCAATGAGGAGTTGCACAGTGGTCCTCGACCGCCTCCCACAACGGCGCACAACGTCAGCGGAATTACCTCACTTCCACCTGTCCCTCGATACTGGACAGGTAGGCACCATTTCAGGGGTGTGCAAGCCATGGATCCTAACTGCATCCCATTACACAAATTCACATTTTGGACCTAACACACCTAAATAATGTAACAATCACAATATGCATAGAACTGTAGTGGTTGCTATGTACAGATAATGACCAGCTGCTCACTCTTTTGCCCCATAGATTCCAACCACTGCGGATGAATAGGAGATGGAGACATCCTCCCGTGTACAGACCCCTGGTGGACTTGGCAACAATGAGGACAGGCACATTATCCTCACCTATAAACTTGACAGGGCCACAATCACAGAGCTGTGTGCCCAATTTGAGCCTGACCTAATATCTGCTATCCGTCACCCCACCGAGATCCCCCCTCTTGTGCAAGGTCTATCAGTGCTCCATTTCCTGGCAACTGGTTCTTTCCAAGTGACAGTGGGCTTGGCAGCAGGAATGTCACAGCCGATGTTCTCAATAGTGCTGACCAGTGTGTTGTCTGCCCTGATTAAACACATGTGCAGCTACATCATTTTCCCCCAGGTTGAGGATTTGGCTACAGTAAAAGCTGACTTCTATGTAATGGGACATATTCCCAACATCATTGGGGCAATTGATGGAACACATATTGCATTTGTTCCCCCACAGCAGAATGAACAGGTGTTGAGAAATCGAAAGAGTTTACACTCCATGAATGCCCAGATGATGTGCCTGGCGGACCAGTACACCTCCCATGTCAATGCTAAGTATCCTGGGTCTGTGCATGATGCCTTTATCCTGAGGAATAGCAGCATCCCAAATGAGATGGCCCTACTCCAGAGCCACAGGGTGTGGCTAATAAGTGAGCCCTGGTTCCCACCCAGTGGATGTTGGTGTATGGGTATTGTGTGGGCTATAAGGGTGAGTGTGTGGCTAACAGTTGTCCCTCGATATTTTCAGGTGACTCTGGTTACTCCAACATCTCATGGCTACTGACCCCTGTAAGGAATGCCAGGACAAGGGCAGAGGCACGTTACAATGAGGCACATGGCCGAAAAAGAAGGATAATAGAAAGGGCATTCGGCCTCCTGAAAGTCAGGTTTCGTTGCCTCCATCTAACTGGTGGATCCTTGTGCTGCTCACCCAAGAAGGTCTGTCAGATCATCGTGGCATGCTGTATGTTGCACAATACATCGTGCCTTGCCGCCATGTGCCTTTTCTGCAGGAGGAGCAGGCTGGATATGACCGTGTGGCAGCAGTGGACCCTGTGGACAGTGAAGATGAGGAAGCAGAGAATGAGGATGAGGACAACAGAAATGCAGTGATTCACAATACTTCCAATGACACACAGGTAAGACTGTGTAACTTCACATTTCATTTACAGTTTGATGTGTGATATTGTCACTGGCACTGAATTCCTACTTCTATGCCCACTCACTGTGCCCTTTGGCATCTCTGTTTGCAGATGTTGGTGCCCCACTATTGCTCCTGGTGTGTTTGGAACAGCCAACTACAGGTCTTTCCTATGTAACCATTACTGTACAGTTGAATTGCAATGTTTGAACCTTGTTAAACAAATACATTTTGAAATCATTTGACATACACCATACTTGTATTTTTTCAAAGTGTGTTTATTGTAGTGCTCTGAATAAGAGGGGGTAGTGCAATGGGCTGGGTTGATGATGGAGAAAAGTCCAGTCTATTTGTATCATAGGTGCAGTGCCCAAGGGGGCATAGGAAGGGGAGCATAGGCAGTTCAAGGTGGACAGGGTGACAGAGTACGACACAAGGGTGACAATCAGGAGAGTCTTATTTCCTGGCGGGGTCTTGGCAATATTCTCTGGCTTCTGCCTGGATCGCAGGGAATGTGTGTGGGGTGGTTCTCCTTCTGCAGGTGGAGGGTGGCTGGTGGCCTGTTGGTCCTGTGGCGGGGCCTCCTGTCCACTAGCAGCAGCGGAGGTGGAAGGCTGTTCAATAGTCAGGCTAGTGTCAGGGGCCCGGTGGTGTGCCACTGCCTCCCTCATACTGTTGGCCATGTCTGCCAGCACCCCTGCAATGGAGACCAGGGTGGTGTTAATGGACTTCAAGTCCTTCCTGATCCCCAGGTACTGTCCCTCCTGCAGCCACATGTTCTCCTGTATCGTGTCTAAAATCTGGCCCAGCTTATCCTGGGAATGTTGGTAGGCTCCCAGGATTGTGGTGAGTGCCTCCTGGAGAGTCGGTTCCCTGGGCCTGTCCTCCCCCTGTCACACAGCAGTCCTCCCAGCTTCCCTGTTGTCCTGTGCCTCTGTCACCTGAACCGTGTGCCCACTGCCACTGACTCCAGGTCCCTGATGGTCCTGGGTTTGTGGGGTGCCCTGGGGTCCCTGTAGTGGTGGACACACTGCTGATTGACGTGTCCTGAGGACAGAGGAATGGGCCTGCTGTGTGGGTGCTGTGGTGGTGTTTCCTGAGTGGGGAGGCTCTGTGGTGGTGTGAGACTGTGACTGGGTAACCGACTGTCCGCAGGTCCCTGATGGGACAGGTTAGTCATCCAGATACAGGCAACCAGAGCTGCTGTCATCACTATGGGCCTCTTCTGTGTGAGTTGTTATTTGGTGGGCTAGCTGATTGTCTCTAGTGTGCCTGCTTTAGTGATGGGTGTCCATGCAAGGCTGTGAGAAGTGTCCCTGCATTGGTAGAGCATGCAGGGTTTGGCATTGGGATGAGTGAGATATGATGGTGGGGTGTGTGGGAAGTGGTGGAGTGATGGGAGTGAGGGTGGGGGTATGTGATTGCATGCAGGTAGGGGGTGATAGAAATGGAGAGTTTACTTACCAGAGTCCAGTCCTCCTGAAACTCCTGCCAGGCCCTCAGGATGCATGATTGCCAAGACTAGCTCCTCCCATGTTTTCAACTGTGGGGGAGGAGGTGGGGGTACACCACCACGCCTCTCTGTTAGGGTTTGTGCACAGCAAAGAGCATGTCCCCTCTCACTGCACTAGTGGATTCTGTAATAGCTCCCTTTTAAACTTACTATTGAAAGCCTTTCTTGTTATCTCACCTTCCCCCCCCCCCCCAGGCTTCTGTGTATGTTGTTTAATGTGCTGTTTTGTTTACACATTGGGCCTTGCTTTTACCAAGGCTTCTTTAAAACACTCTGCTCTAGCCCATGTGTTAATTTAACTCATTTGCATAATAACTGAAACTCTGCACACCTTTCAAGAACATGTGCAGCATGTGAGGACCACACCCAGCTCTTCAAACCACACCCAGCTCTGCACACCTTTCAAGAACATGTGCAGCATGTGAGGACCACACCCAGCCCTGTCTATAAAAGGCAGCCCACGAGCCTCACCCAGTGCTTGTGCTCGTCTACCTCCCGCTTACCTGAGGACAGATCCCTCGGCGCTGGCACTCCTGCTCTCTACAGACTTTCATTGGCTTCAATGGGCGCAGTTGCTGGCTCGTCCTTCTTCCGGTTTCCGTTTCCTCCTTGCCTCAGCCTCTCTCCTACAAGCAACCTGCAAAAGAGAAAGAAGACAAGGTTAGACTGATCAGTATCTCTTGCCAGCAACAAGTAAGTGCAAAACTTTTATTCCCTGAAAGAACTTTGACAACAAATTCTGGATTCGTGTATAGACAATTTGAAACAAGATACCTTCCACGAACATTGTGATTCAAACTCTTTGTTACAAGAATACTTTGCGGAACTTTGTGAGGCAAACAGTAAATCAAGGACTTGCACAAGTTACATGCTGTATTTTGAAGTAAAAGTACAGTATTTGTTTTATAAAAGATTCTGGAAATATGGGAAAAGTGAGTCCGCTATTGGGAATTTAGGCTTTAGTTATATTAAGATGAATGTTTGATATTGGTAATTCTGATAACGGTATTTGTTTAATGTTTTAGAAGCTTTAGAGTAATAGAAAGCACATCCCAGAGCAGTAACACATTCCAAACCTGGAAACTAGAGACCAGGATCCAAGAGGTACTTTTAGAAGAAAATTTTTAATAAATAAAGGGATAGTCAGGAACCCAGTTAGGAATAGGTTGTACTTAACTGTTCTTTGTTTATGTTTCATTAGGCACTAGTTTCTACAGAAGTCAGAGAGGGCCGCAGATTTGTGCAGCACTTCAACAGTGGAAACGCAAGAACGGTGTTGTCTCTTTATTTTATTTTATCCACTTCCCCCCTTCCCTTGAGCTTCTGTTCTTAGTGCACTGTTTTAAAAACTAGTGTGCTGGAACAAGCAGTTTCAGGGTGGGGTCGGATTGTCTTCAACCTCCATCAGAACTGAACAAGGACTCAGGTGAGCTGGGCTTTGACAGAAGCAGAAGCCTTAAAAAAAAAATTAAAAAAAAAAAAAATTCAGTTCTGGTGGACGATGAATATCGGGGAAGAAATAGAGGGCATTGACGTCACGGATATGGCGCAGGCCCTAAATGAGGATTTGGTTCATAATGAATCAGTGTCTGGCATCTTGCAACATATGCAAGAGGAAATAGAGAGATTAAAGATGGAGAATACCTCTTTAAAACAGGATTTAAGCAGGTATAAATTTAGGGTATCTCAGTGGAACACAGCTTTTACGCCTTTGTTTAAAACCTCCTCAGAGACAGGGGCGCCATCAAAACATACAACTTTGCCTCCCCCAGTTGAGGTCGCTGTTAATCTTCCTAATGCTGTGCCCTTAGCAGCACCTGAACGTTTTCATGGAGATAGTAAAAAATTCCATGTTTTTATCAATCAATGTCAATTACACTTCGTTTGTAAGCCACAACAGTTCCCTACTGATACTACGAAAGTGGCATTCGTCTTGTCTTATTTGGGTGGCACAGCAGCCAATTGGTCAATTCCTTTCGTGGAGAGAGATGATCCCATCCTCCATAATTGGAATCAATTTAAACGTACCATGACCAGCCTTTTTGCAAAACACACTTTCATGCAGGCAAGTGATAATGAGTTTTTAAATCTTAAACAAGGTAACAAGGATTTATTGACCTATCTCACTAGTTTTAATCGTTTACTCACCGAGACACAGTGGCCAGAAGAAAAGCGTGTCTCCCTTTTCTATAAAGGTTTGAGAGACGAGTTAAAAGACGCGCTGGCTCATATCGTTGATTTGCCAGAAGACTATTCGGACTTTGTAGATTTAGTTGTGAAATTAGAACATAGACTAGGAGAAAGAAAGGGAGATAAATACAAACTGGAATCACGGTTAACTTTTATTAGACACGAGAAGAAAGACCCAGATAATAAACTCCCTGAACCTGAGCCTATGCAAATAGGGACACTCAGAGGTCCACTCACATCAGAGGAAAAAGAAAGAAGGAGAAAACTTCAATTATGTTTATGTTGTGGAAGGGCAGGTCACTTTGCCAGAGAATGTCCAGTAAAGCCTAAAAATCCACGAAAGGGTGCTGTTTCCTCCACCTCCTTAACTGAATCGGGAAACGATTAAGCTCGACAAGGGGAGAGGTTACTTGTTCGAGAAAACATCTTAATCAAACCACTAATGCTGCAGCCTTCATGGTACCGCACATACCTAGACATTTCATAATTCAGGTCGTTTTAATTGTTACTACCCAAGTGATGCATTCTCTCCCTGTCCTACTAGACTCAGGCGCGACAGGAAATTTTGTGGATAATAAGTTAGCTGAAAACTTAGGACTTCCTATGTGCCTAAAGCCTTGTCCAGAAGCAGTATGTGCAGTGGATGGGTCAGAATTGACCTCTGGATTAATCACAAAACAAACAAGTCCACTTGTTATGGTCTGTCAGAACGGGCACACAGAGGTGATGAGCTTTGATCTGATAGATACTCCTAATTTTGGTTTGATTCTCGGGGTACCCTGGTTAACAACTCATAACCCAAAAATTGATTGGGTGAATAGAACTGTTACTTTGGATTCCTCTTTCTGTAGAACCAATTGCTATCAAGAAGCAGGTACAGAACAGAGCACAGTATTACACTGTGCTAGTGTTACACAAGATGAACCAAGTCTCCCTCCTGAATATTCTGACTTCAAAGACGTCTTTGATCCAGTAAAGGCTAGTGCGCTGCCCCCACATAGGTCTTATGACTGTCGTATAGATCTTATCCCAGGGGCCCCTTTACCTAATAACAGAGTATATGCTTTGACTGACGAAGAAACCAAATACTTAAGAACCTACCTAGATGACCTACTACAGTCTGGGTTCATCCGTCATTCCACATCTCCGGTGTCATCTCCACTCTTTTTTATCCCGAAGCCGGATAAATCCCTGCGCGCGTGTATCGATTATAGAGGACTAAATAAGGCTACAATAAAGAATAAATATCCTCTTCCTCTAATACCTGTGTTGTTGGATCAATTAAGACATTCTACTGTATACACTAAACTAGATCTGCGGGGAGCTTACCACCTGGTCCGAGTAAAAGAGGGGGATGAGTGGAAGACAGCTTTCAAGACAAAGTTTGGTTTATTTGAGTACACAGTAATGCCCTTTGGGTTATGTAATGCCCCTGCAGCCTTTCAGTTCTTTATAAATGAGGTCCTACACGAATTCCTGGACGTTTGTGTCATAGTATACATAGACGACATCCTCATTTACTCTAAGAACTCAGAAGAACATACCCAACATGTTCGTGCAGTATTATCAAAGTTAAAAGAAAATCATCTTTTTGCTAAGTTAGAAAAGTGTACTTTTAATGTCAGCAAGGTGGACTTTTTAGGATACTGCCTGTCACCTCAAGGAATAACTATGGATGTAAAGAAAATCAGTGCTATTGCTGATTGGCCAGAACCATCCTCTGTAAAAGATATTCAGAAATTTCTGGGTTTCGCCAATTTTTATAGGAGGTTTATTGCACATTTTGCAGACATTGCGGCCCCAATAACTACCTTGTTGCGGAAAGGGCAACGATTTCTTTGGACTGATGAGGCGGCACACGCCTTTCAACTCCTAAAACAAAAGTTCACTTCAGCCCCAATTCTGAAACATCCTGATCCTGACTTGCCTTTTTTTGTTGAAGCGGATGCTTCACAAGTAGCTTTAGGAGGAGTTCTCTCTCAACGAGATGCAGTAGATGGCCAGTTACATCCTATAGCCTTCTATTCCAAAAAGTTATTACCAGCTGAACAAAATTACACTGTGGCTGAAAGGGAACTACTAGCTATCAAAGTAGCCTTTTCAGAATGGAGGCACCATTTAATGGGAGCCAAGTACCCAGTTACAATCTTTTCTGACCATAGGAACCTACAGTTTTTTGGATCACTTAAAGCACTAACACCACGTCAGATGCGCTGGTTAATTTTTTTTTAGCACATTTGACTTTGTAATAACCTATAGACCAGGTGCACAACAAATTCAATCTAATGTGTTATCTAGATACGGACATACCTCAGACATGAAACAAGATAAAATAGGAGAACCCATTATTCCTCCCCAAAAGTTTTTGGCACCAGTACAACAGAAGGATTTCATCACAGATCTATATAATGCACACATGCAAATAGCACCTCAGGATTGGTTAAAGGATTCCCATAACACAATACAACGAGGTTAATTGTATCACGACAACATGCTGTTAGTGCCCACCTCTGAATTACAAACACAGGTGATAATTTGGCATCACGCCTCACCGTTGGCAGGTCATCCTGGTTGGGTAAAAACCCTGGAAAATGTGCAAAAACACTTTTGGTGGGACACTATAAGAAAGGACATTAAGCAATTTGTCACTACCTGTCCAATTTGTGCAAGACATAAATCTTCTCATAAGGCCCCTGATGGCTTGTTAATACCAATGCCAACACCCAAACAACCTTGGCACACTGTGAGCGTAGACTTTATTGTAGGTTTACCACCTGTAAAATCTTTCACAACAGTGTTGGTTATAGTGGATTTTTTATCTAAAATGGCACATTTTGTACCATTACGGAAATTACCCACGGCGGCAGAATTTGCCGATATTTTTATAAGGGAAATTGTGCGTTTACATGGTTTGCCAAGCAAAGTGGTGTCAGACCGTGGGAGCCAGTTCAACTCTAAATTTTGGAAAAAATTATGGAAAAAACTGAAAATAGATGTGGCATTATCCACTGCTTTCCACCCAGAGACAGATGGACAGACTGAACGACTGAACCAAACCTTACTTCAAACGCTACGTTGTTTATTGGCTGATTATTCTAGTGAATGGTTGGAAGCTCTCCCTGTAGCGGAGTTTGTTTATAATAATACTGAGCATTCAGCTCTACTTTGCTCACCATTCTATTTCTTGCAGGGGTATCATCCAAGAGCTATACCCATTTTGTTAGAAGATTCTCTGTTACCTACAGTAACGGATAGACTAACGAGGTTAGGTGACATACAAGACAAAGCCAGGAAACATTTATTAAAGTACAAGGAAAGCATGAAAAGACAAGCAGACAAACACAGATCTGAGGCCCCAATGTATAAAATCGGTGACAAGGTATGGCTCTCCACAAAGAACCTAAACATAGAGGGATCCCGAAAGCTGCAACCACGTTTCATTGGACCCTTTAGTATAACTGCCATAGTAAACCCGGTAACAGTAAAATTAGATTTACCAAAAGAATATCCAGTACATACTACATTCCATGTGTCCTTGCTTAAGCTGTACAATCCAAAAACCCGACCTGAACCACCACCTCCACCCATACCAATTAAGGGAAATCTAGAATATGAAGTGAAAAGCATAAAAAACTCAAAAAGAATTAGTGGACGTCTGTTTTATTTAGTAGAATGGAAAGGATATGATGAATCTGAGAATTCATGGGAACCAGCATCATATGTACATGCCCCACAGCTGATTAGACGGTTTTATTTAAAAAATCCAGGAAAACCCCGTCCTGTAGGAGGGCCTTTGAGTGGGGCAACTGTTAGGGTTTGTGCACAGCAAAGAGCATGTCCCCTCTCACTGCACTAGTGGGTTCTGTAATAGCTCCCTTTTAAACTTACTATTGAAAGCCTTTCTTGTTATCTCACCTTCCCCCCCCCCTAGGCTTCTGTGTATGTTGTTTAATGTGCTGTTTTGTTTACACATTGGGCCTTGCTTTTACCAAGGCTTCTTTAAAACACTCCGCTCTAGGCCATGTGTTAATTTAACTCATTTGCATAATAACTGAAACTCTGCACACCTTTCAAGAACATGTGCAGCATGTGAGGACCACACCCAGCTCTTCAAACCACACCCAGCTCTGCACACCTTTCAAGAACATGTGCAGCATGTGAGGACCACACCCAGCCCTGTCTATAAAAGGCAGCCCCCGAGCCTCACCCAGTGCTTGTGCTTGTCTACCTCCCGCTTACCTGAGGACAGATCCCTCGGCTCTGGCACTCCTGCTTTCTACAGACTTTCATTGGCTTCAATGGGCGCAGTTGCTGGCTCTTCCTTCTTCCGGTTTCCGGTTCCTCCTTGCCTCAGCCTATCTCCTACAAGCAACCTGCAAAAGAGAAAGAAGACAAGGTTAGACTGATCAGTATCTCTTGCCAGCAACAAGTAAGTGCAAAACTTTTATTACCTGAAAGAACTTTGACAACAATTTCTGGATTCGTGTATAGACAATTTGAAACAAGATACCTTCCACGAACATTGTGATTCAAACTCTTTGTTACAAGAATACTTTGCGGAACTTTGTGAGGCAAACAGTAAATCAAGGACTTGCACAAATTATATGCTGTATTTTGACGTAAAAGTACAGTATTTGTTTTATAAAAGATTCTGGAAATATGGGAAAAGTGAGTCTGCTATTGGGAATTTAGGCTTTAGTTATATTAAGATGAATGTTTGATATTGGTAATTCTGATAACGGTATTTGTTTAATGTTTTAGAAGCTTTAGAGTAATAGAAAGCACATCCCAGAGCAGTAACACATTCCAAACCTGGAAACTAGAGACCAGGATCCAAGAGGTACTTTTAGAAGAAATTTTTTAATAAATAAAGGGATAGTCAGGAACCCAGTTAGGAATAGGTTGTACTTATCTGTTCTTTGTTTATATTTCATTAGGCACTAGTTTCTACAGAAGTCAGAGAGGGCCGCAGATTTGTGCAGCACTTCAACAGTGGAAACGCAAGAACGGTGTTGTCTCTTTATTTTATTTTATCCACTTCCCCCCTTCCCTTGAGCTTCTGTTCTTAGTGCACTGTTTTAAAAACTAGTGTGCTGGAACAAGCAGTTTCAGGGTGGGGTCGGATTGTCTTCAACCTCCATCAGAACTGAACAAGGACTCAGGTGAGCTGGGCTTTGACACTCCCTACAGCAAGTTTATGTCTTGCTGCAATGGAACGTACATTCCCCCACCTCTTTCTGATATCATCTCTTGTTCTGGGGTGCTGTCCCACGGCGTTGACCCTGTCCATGATTCTCCACCATCTTCCTAGCAATGGATATCTGCTGCACCTGTGATCCAAAGAGCTGTGGCTCTACCCGGATGAATTTTCTCCACCATGACCCTCAGCTCCTCCTCAGAGAATCTGGGGTGTCGTTGTGGTGCCATGAGTGTAGTGTGAGTGGTGTGTGTGAGGGTGTGTAGGGCCATGTGTTAGGGTGTGTCTGGTAAGGTGCATGGGTGGTGAATAGGTGATGGTGGTGTGCGGGTCTGGTCTTGTCAGTATCCGTGATGTCAGTCTGTTGGCAATGGTTTGTAGTCATAAAGGTTTGTGGGTAGTGTGGGTTTGTGTTTTATAGTGGTGTGTGTGTGTGCAGGAGTGGTGTGTGTATGGGTGTCAGGTGTATGTAGTTTGAATTGTCCAATGTGGTGCTGTTTTGTTACTGTGTGTGTATTTTGAGCGTGGCGGTATGTACCGCCAATGGTTTAACTCCATTGAATATCCACCGTGGTGATTCGTGGGTCATACTGTTGTGGGTGTTGTTCTGTTGGCATAACGGTGTGGGTTTTGCTACCGCCACTTTATCACTGACCTTTGGGCTGGAGTATTTGTGTGTGTGTCTGAATAGTGACGGATTGGTGTGTGTGTTTCATAATATGGTTAGCGGATATCCGCCGTGGTGGTATGTGGGTGGCAGTCGGCATGGCGGTAAATGGGTTTTACAGCCAATGTCATAATGAAGGCCATAGTCATTGACCCACCATGACATCACAGGTTTGGCCCTCCTGAGAGAGTAGGGGAAGAGTAATGTGTGGACACTAAAGGAAGCAAATAATATTCTTGCAGCCCAGCTTATTCTCTCTCTCATGAGTCCATCTTGATGACCCCTGAGACCAAGAGGGTCATTCCAACTTCGGCGGGCGGCGGAGGCCGGCCGCCAAAGTTCCCCCGCCAGAAGACCGCACCGCGGTCAAATGACCACGGCGGTCATTCTGACTTTCCCACTGGGCGGGCGGGCGACCGCCCGCCCAGCGGGAAAGACCCAGCAACGATGAAGCCGGCTCCGAATGGAGCCGGCGGAGTTGCTGGGGTGCGACGAGAGCAGTGGCACCCGTCGCGATTTTCAGTGTCTGCGGAGCAGACACTGAAAATCATTATGGGGCCCTGTGAGGGGGCCCCAGCACTGCCCATGCTAGTGGCATGGGCAGTGCAGGGGCCCCCAGGGGCCCCACGACACCCGTTCCCGCCATCCTGTTCCTGGCGGAAAGAACCGCCAGGAACAGGATGGCGGGAAGGGGGTCGGAATCCCCATGGCGGTGCTGCTTGCAGCGCCGCCATGGAGGATTCCTATGGCCAGGGGAAAACCGGCGGGAAACCGCCGGTTTCCCTTTTCTGACCGCGGCTTTACCGCCGCGGTCAGAATTGGCCAGGAAGCACCGCCAGCCTGTTGGCGGTGCTTCCGCGGTCGTTGGCCCTGGCGGTCCATGACCGCCAGGGTCAGAATGACCCCCCCAAGAGTCATAAAGGCAGTACTCCTGGTACTGCAGACCAAGTCAGGGCAGCAGCTGGTACTACTCAATGCCTGGAATGTCCTTGCAGGAAGGAGTCTTTCTGTCCCACAAAAAACCCTTAGTAAACATTGATATTAGTGTTGATAGAGAGTTGGCCAGTTGTGGGGAGGTTATCAAAATAATGACTTCTGTACAAATGTGCTAAAATTCTTTCAATTTGCTTTTGAATCATTATACAAAATTCTGTGAAATGATGCGTAATTATGTCAAATGCATCATTTTGCGCCATATTTTAGCATGAAGTGCATCCTCTTGTACATTTTTGACATGAGGATGCATTTAAACACAGCACTGTGGACAACAGCCACTGGTGGTAAATGTATACGATGAATTAAACATATTGCTGTGAATTTTTACTGCGAATGGCACGTAATTACAAGATGTGGCATAATGGTGTAATTTTGTTAATTTCACAGAACAAAATGTAATACAAAATTCCTGAAGTGAATTACACCGGCATAATTGAATGTCAAACAGGTCTGCTCTTAAATCAGTGCAACACATACCTCTGCACGCTAAAGTTGATTACTCTAGTTTTCTAACAATGACATAGAATAACTATTTACTATTTAGATAGAAACAAGCACTTTCCGAGCAGGTAAAAAAATAAGGAAAGGAATCTGACTTCTTTATGTGAGTTTGAAAGAGGTGAAGCATTTGCGAGATGACTGACACTATGCTTTAGCACCTACTCGTCCATGGTCATAATTTGCCATGGCAGTGTCATTATCACTGGCATGTAAGTTGGTATAAATATCTCTAAGCTTCTTTTCTTAGAAGTAAAGATAGTGCAAACTTCCAAATAATATTATAGTTATACACCCAGTACAAAAAACGTGTGTTTGGTTATGTTTTCTTTGAAGAGGAACATGTTTATTCTAGTTAATCGACATCATATTTTATATGTTATATATTTCCTAGTGGCATTAGTTAGTTAGGACCACGGTTCCGTAGGAAAAACATTTTTGGTTTTGCTTATAAATTTGGTGCTTGACGAATCTTCAGGAAGCTTTCCAAGCAAAAAGTTATTCTACCTCTGTTCCATCTGTCAATTTTTGGGCTGATTCATCAAGTGGGTGCCAAGGAACAAAATGGGTCCCAAAAATTTTTTTCCCCATGCAATTTTGCATAGGTAAAATTGGACACTGCTACAGCAAGAATGGCTGAGCAAAATTACACCAAATTTAGCAGAAAGCTAGATCATGACCAGGTAAGAGTCCTTTCTGTTATTTGGTGTAAATCCTTTCTGGAGTTTTTGACAAACGAAGACTCAAAATGAATGTATATTTCACACCACAAAGGATCCATGATGAATCCACAAACTGAACCATGTGTTGTGATTGGTTGTCCATAACCTGAAGGAAAAGTTGCATCCACTTTCTTAGGACTCCTGGACTCTTTCCCTGAGTCCTGAAAAATAAATTCAAAATGAATTATGAGGGGTGAGTGTAAAACAAAAAATGTTTTTTGTGGGGGGTTCAGTGGATCTGCGGGTGCACTGCAATGCTTTGCACAACACACCTAGAGAATTGAGGAAGATGTGCGGAGCTGCAGCACAAAAAAATAAAAAATTAAAAGAGGTTGGGTGCCCTTGGGGATTTGGAGCATGACCTGGCCACAAGCAAATGCAGTGTATAACGATGGACATCATACTTTACGTTAAAAAAAAGTAGAGATTCACTGAAAAAACAAAGCTTAATGTGATGTTATATTTAGGTGAAAATGTCAGTTAAAACAATGTTCTAAGCTAACAAAACCTCTAAAATTCAACAGTTATAGTTATCTCCAGTAACTACATATTGTGCCCTACAGTAGCCATGAATCACACCCACATTTTTAATCCTCTACATTCAAACATGCATTAACATCTCAATGATCATTTACTTCAGGCTTCTCTTCATGAAAGGCTTTAAATTCAACAGACCCTATTCCAACTTGTTTGTGTAGTAGTGGCTTCCTTTTGCCCTGAGTACAAAAGATTAGCACTCTTGTTGTTCACTGGAACTCTGTGTTGACAATACATGTGATTGCAAGAGAGTTAACTGGCAGACTGATGCTAGTGTTTGAAGTGCAAGATTAACTATGCATGTCCACATGTTTTACTGAAATGAATGAGGAAGATATTTGAGAATTTATAGAAAATATGGCCTAATTTTGACTTTCTAGAACAACAACCATGATTTCTGTGACAGAAAAACGCTTCATTTACTGCAGTATGCTCTCTAGGACATGCGTTCAGTTTTACAGCTTTGATTCCATCAAAATAGCTATTGAAAATTAGGTTTTTGGTTGAGGGGAGTGAAACCCTACTTAAACAGCAACCACAAACTCTGTCAGGGTGAAAGGTAGGCAAAACTCAAAATACCTATGCTTAACCTTCGGGTTGCTTGTAAAAATGCTGTACGGCTTAATTTAGAGGAAAAATGTAAAATATTTATGTAGTAATTCATACAGTAATAAAGTGAAAGCGTAACACAAGAAAAATCCCATACCAGTTTAGGAAAATGGAGTAAAATGTACCAAGTAATTTGACTTCATAATAGCAACAATCCAATCAATAGATTCAGAGGTCTGCAATTTTATAGATTATAGGTAAGCTGACCATGATGGGGCACAGGCCCGATAAAGGGGCCATGTTAGTTCTACTGAAAGAGTTACCTTTAAAGTAGTTCACAAAGAGTTCTGTTTGCAGTGGAAGGGGTCGTGAGGAGCAGGGAGAGTGTCACAGATGGTTGTCACTGCAGCCCGAAAATCCTGTCGGCTACAGAGATGGCCATTGCTGGAGCTTCACTTTGGCAGTCACCACAAGCTGTCAATGCTGTAGCACTAAGTGCAGATCTCACATTACTGGGCAATGTCGGTGGTCACTGTTCAGCAAAGTATCAGGTTAGCTGGAACTTCACGTTGGCAGGCGACAGAGGTGGCAAGATCTTGGCGAAAATGGGCCCATTCACAATTGCAAAGAGCCCCGAACTTCTTAGAAGCTCAGCTGTGGGCACAAAAAGGATCCAGGAATGATGGTCACCACTTGGGGGTTAGAAACTCACCCCAGCAGAGGCAAGCAGGGCTCAGCCATGTCCTATTGCAGGTCACATCATTAGGTCAGCTAGGAAGTTGCAGGGTGCCTCTGGAGCTTGGTATGTCCCTGTAGATCAAATCAGTGGGTCAGCTGAGTGACCCTTGGAGTCACTTCAGCCTGGGATGAAGGGTGCGGGTCTGGTCTTCCTTCTCAGCAAGCATGACTGCTGCAGCAGAGAAGCAGGGCAGCAGAGTGGGAGTCTTTCTGGCAGCAAAGCAGCACAGCAGGCCTTCTTCTGTAGCATCCTCAGGTGCAGGAGTGTCCTGAGGATTTGGGTCTGAGAATCAAATATTTATAACTGGTGCCCACATTGAAGTAGAAGACATTTCAAGAGAATTACCTTTAAAGTCCTAAAAGGTTCCTCACTCCCTTGTCCAGGCTGTAAGCTGGCTGCATAAACAAGGCAGCGGTGACAAGTCCTTTGTGTGAAGGCAAAACGTAGCCTATGCAGTTCCAAATGGGACTATGCCCAGGTCAGCACCCTCCATCCTGTAAATTGATGGCCCAGACAGGCACACCTAATCCCTCTATTGTGTGGCTGCCTGGGAGAAATAAAAACCATCCAACTGCCAACTATCCCCAGTCATGTGACCTATGAACAGGTTGCAGCCTGCAGGCAGTAAATACTAAGGGCAGGACAATGCCAATGTTATAAAAGTGGCATTTTCAAAATTGCAACTTAAAATCCGACTTTACTATTAAAAATATTTACTATTAAAGAGGATCCCTCTTCTAGCCAAGGAAGAGGGTTGTTATGCAATTCCCAGTCTGTTGCCCCGAGGACAGAGTATAACTATTTTGCTTTAGTGTAGTGGGCAGAGTCTGATTGTCGGTGATCCAGAGCTCCTCTTTTTCCTTCTGTGAAGTTAGCTCATCAAATCTAAGGTCCTGGTGTCAGGGGTGTCCCTTAAATCATAGATTTAGGGGAGTTAGGGCAGAGTATGCTAGTGACCAATGGACAACTAGCTTCTGCAGCTAATCCACCCCTGAGATTACGACATCCGGTGAGACAGGTTACCTATAGCTACCCAGAACCCTCTATTCTGCCACTCCTGAGATGGCAGAAATTAAAATGTAGTACACAGACCAGGTTGCACACCCCAGATCTATGGTCAGCTTGTTGAGAGTGTGCACCTTAATGCATACCTAATTTCTCACCTGTCCACGAGCAAATGAGCCCCGGGGGCATGGGGAGTACTGTTTCCGTCCAGAACAGATGACTATCGGGGACTATGAAGCCTTTGTAGCTCACTGCCCTGATGGTTCTATTCAGTAACCAGGCTGGAGGGGTGCGAGGTGTGACCTTCCTGCCTTAGCCTCTGTTCCTGACCTCTGAGAGTATCGAAGCTGCCTGGCAGGAGGTCTGAAACCTGTCTTGGTCGTAGCAAGCATGAGGCAAACTGCGGGGGGACCAGCCAGAGCAAAAAGAAGGGTGGCAAACAGGTGGGCAGCATCTAGTGTGCTACCTGGGTACATGCCTGCAGTCCCTTGACACCAGGTTCATATTGGGTGGAAGGAAAGAAAGTTGTGCAACACCAAACTTAAGCCCAGGCTTAAGTCCCATGTTATAAAATGGACCGGCCAGCATTTCTAATGTTCCTTAATTGTAAGGATGCTATACAGACATATAAGCTTGTGCTTATATGCCTACACCTTAAAGATAATGCACACTGCCTCCTGGGCGGCAGAGGTCTTCCTTAGGGGTGTCTGACATATATGTAAGGCACTGCATGGGACTATGCCACTCTTGGTGAGGGCACAGTCAAACTTGAGCAGTTTGCACCACTCTGTCAGTTTGCAGTGCAGACCTGCCATCAATAGTTTGCATTAGTTACCTAGGGTGGCACAAACTTGTGCTGCAGCCCTAGGGACCCCTTTACCACCTATGCCCTAGGTACCCCTTAATAGGGCCTTACAAGGGGGTAAAGTTTTGCCAACCAGGGAATTACCATGTTGACAAATAATTTAGGGAAAGAACACATCCCCTGGGGCATGGTTAGCAGGTCCCAGTGCACTATCCGAGTCGACAAAACAGCATATAGAGGTCCAAATGGGAGCAAAGAATGTGTTGGGGGGCATCTGCAAAAAGCCCAGTTTTCTTCCAAACATATATTCTCACTTGTCTGTACTGAATTCATATACAGCTGTAACTATAAGTTCAGTACATACTGTTATTAAACACACAACTATTATTGCACTTACAACCTACTCATTCTGTCTCCAGTGCAGGGTGTAATGTTAGCCTTAAGTGTTGCCTTTTGTGCATGGTTTTCCCAACAAGAATGCCATTAACAAATGTATCTAAATGGCTATCTTAAATCCCAGTCTCTCCATTTACTAACTCTATGACTTAGAAGTGAGAAACTTTATCAGCCGTGTTTATTTAGATGTATTCTTCAAATTCCACTCTAGATCATTGTTAATCTCTGTAGTCTACCAAGAGTTCCTTTCTGTTTCCACACACCTGTTACTTAAATATAAAATGTGTTACATGTTAGTAATACATTGTACTGCAATGATACCTGTTAATGCATTTTTCACTAATGGCAAAGAGAAATTGAGAGTCATGTAAAGCAATTCTAGAGAAACCTTTTTTATCTATCCAGGAACTATTGGCCATGTGCTCCTCAGACTGACCGTTACTAAGTACCTTCTGGGTTACTTATAGAAATCAAGACTAAAAAGGTAGGGGCGAGCAACTGCAATGCATTTCTGTGTTCATATTTATAACTCATTATGTGCATAAATTTAAATATCAATAATTGAAACAAAGTTCCAAGGAGCACATGATGTCTGTCCTTATGCACAGGTTCAATTGCAATTCACTATGTCACTTCTATGTTCTTCAATTTACAGGAAATTACAGCAAAACAAATAATTTATGATTCTTGTTCAGAACCACCGTATGTTTTCCTTGAAACACCCACTTTTCGAAACCTGTAAATTTAAACATAAGCAACTCAATTCATGGCAGAAAACCTATGAGTATAGGCTTGTATGCCAGAACTGGTGATATCCAAGCAAAATGAGAAAGTGATGTTTGCTGGGTTCCCCATTTTTAGAATACTTACTGTACTGTTGCCAATAGAATGTAAAATTAATAATCTGTCAGTATGTTCTATGGATATGTCACCAAAGGGGTATGGGGAAAGTTAAAGGACCAACAATGCTGTGTTAATTAAAACCTATGGGAAGGTACTTCAAAGTCTAGGAAAGAACACAACAAAAAGTGGATACAATTCACACCCAATTAAAGATACATTAAAAGGTGGATGTGAGATTTATTTCTCTGAGAGCAAACACTTGCACTCCGTATATGAAAAAAACTGATTACATCCAATTTTATTAGCAGTATTAACTACAAAAAAGGAGCAAGTGGAGAGCAAATACATAAATAAACTCATTGATAGACTTCTTGTTATTCCAGAAACTCTGGGTATTCTGCCAAAATATTGAAAAATAAATATTGTGATAAAAGAATATTTTTCAAAAAAAAAAAATGTTTTGTCAAATAAAAAATATCATGGAACGGTATATTCTTTTCCAAGTATGTAATACCATTTTTTAAAATATTTATGAGATTGTCTTCTTTAACACTTACGTTATATATATATATATATATTGGTTTTACATTTGTAATTAATTTACTACTTTATTGTATTATTGTTAGGTATTAGTATTGTAATAGTTTTTTTATGTAGTTTGTAATTTATAATGTGAATTATTTTTAATTGGTAGTTTTTTAGTAGCAGTTGATTGAATTTGTAGGGATCGGGATGGGAAGTTTTTAAAATATTGCTTTTGATTTTTGGTACTTGAGTTAATTGTTTCATTTGATTACTTTTAAATTTGTTATTTTTCTGTTACTTGGTTGACTAGTTTATTTAATTTAAAATGTTTGAAAATTATTTGTATATATTTTTTAATTTTTATGTTTAATGTAATTTATTTCATTCCAATATTCGTTTTTATTTTTTATTAAATGTTTATTGTTTCTATTGGTGGTAGGGAAGTGTGTTTATTCTGAATAATTATTATTTATATCTGTATTCTTCTAATTTAATGTGTTTATTGATTATATATTTTTTAAAATATGTTTTAATATTGTCACTTTGTTTTATATTTAAATGTTTTTTTAAGTTGAGGATTTGGACTAGTAGCTCCAACCGCTCTTGTGTCCACCATTTTCCCTACTTGTGGTCAGATTGGAGTGGGAATAGAAAATCTAATCCCTCCAGATCCCAACACTCACCCTGCTTTTGCTTATGTTGAAGTGGGCATAGTATTTTTGACCCCTTCAAAATTCCACTCTTATGCTAATGTTGCCAAGGTTGAAATGGGAATAGTAAATATGACTCCTTCAAAGTCCAGCACAGTCCCTACCACAGTTTAGTTTGGATTGTTAATATTTTTTATTTGTTTTGTATTTAATTTATTTTATTGTTATTTTTTAAGTATTTATGAAAACTAAATGTATCATCTCTATTTTTTAGCAATGTTGTTTTACATTATTTTTTTAATTACATTTGATATTTCTTGTTATTTATGTTGACATTTGTATTAATAATTTTACATGTAGAAACTGGAGTAAATGTATGCCATGTTTTCCTTAAGAACACAAGACTAATCCCAAGAACTAACATTGACCACATGGACATAAAAACACTAACGTTGTGCAGTGTGCTGACCAGCATAAAGTGCTTCAATTTGTCGTCAGGAATAGTAAACACTATATAACTGCAATTGCAATGCAATACATAAACCACCCTGGCAAACACTAATACTAATAGCATACCACTCAGCAGCCGAACAGCAGATCGCTGCTCATACAGGCTGCACAATAATTCCCATATACTGCCGGACTGATACTTTTATACTAACAGATGGTAAAATTGCTAAGGACCATATTCCATGTTCATCACCCACTGCTGTACCAGTCTGCAGCAACAAACAGTCATAGAATTACTTAAGATATCTGCCACATGTCCCTGGCTAATGGAGGACTTTAGTTTAGTCTACTGCTGCAGGTGCCAGCAAGCAACATACTTTGATCACTTTTGGCAGCCCACAATGACAATCAGATATAAAATGAGATTAACAAAGTACATCCCTGCAGATCTCTCCACCATGTCTCCCTACAAACTACACTTGCTCAGGGTTATAAACATTAATCAAATTATCTCAAACAAAATATCCTAGTATGGACAACTCAGTACAGTAACCTGATAATTAAATTATGATCATAAGAAATATAATAAAAGGACCTGAAGAGCTGTAGAAAGCTACCAGATCACTCAAAACCATAAAATGTGCACTTCTCGCTCACAATTCTTTATCCATCAGATTGCTAAGCAAGGCGTCCGAAAACACAATATCCTCACTTTGGTGGTCATCAATCATAGCATGGAAACACTTCCCACATATGATCGAAACAAGCATAACACTTTCAGCCACATACCCTACATTGTGTAGAGTGCTACCCTAGTATGTAAGTGCTTCAATACCTCATACTGGGTTTGTAAAAGCTACATAGATGCTGCAAGACAATACAGCTGGGAAGCACAAATAACTCTAGCCGTGGAAAACAAAATAAGAATTTAGGGAAATAAGGGGTGAAGCCTAGTGAGAAAGCGCTTTAGAGGTGTCCAAAAGAGGGGAGATGACTCCTTTCAGCATGTGAATAAATACATAAATGAAAAGAAGTGAAGTTCTCAGAGTGTACCTAGAGATGCACTTCATTAGAACATATATCGTTCAACAGTCCAATTAATACTATTAATGCATTATATTAATGATCTAAATAAAATGACAAAGCGGCAGAATACGTAAATTAAGGCACTGGTAAGGGCCGCAATCGAACGCGGCATGTCGAGAATTCTTGTCAGTCAAGAGCACCACTTGTGCTACCCGGCAATTCATGATCAACTCCAACGAAACAGTCCTGGGATACAAGGTACATAAATACTACATGTAGATGTGGAATTTCAGCGCGACGAAAATAAGGGTGCTTGAACCCTGCAGTATTTTCATTTATTTATTCAGACCTGAAGGTGTTGATCGACTAATCAACCTTATTGGAAGCTTCGGGTTCTCATGATAATTGCATTAATACTTGGCAAAAACGTTAGCAACATCTGAGTATTGTTGTGCCATGTTTTGTAATTGAGTTGAGTCGTGTGCTTAGGTTCATGATGGTGAGGTGTAAAGTGTTAGTTATGGGTATTTGTGAATGCTCTTGTTTTGTTTGCAGAACAGGATGAGATGAGGAATCTAGGAACTGAGCTTGGCACTGTATTGTGGATTCACAGACACAAAGAAGAAACTGTTCTTATCTCGTTTTCTGCTTGGTCACTTTGCCCTCACCATTAAATCCTACCTCCTGCTGAGCACTGAAATGCTCTTTCTCAAATAATGAGCCATTTAATTATGTGCGCAAGGTAATCTTCCCTCCCCTATAGTGGCAAGCTATTATAAGTGGGAGTAGGTCAAACTTTGCAAAGGTTCAATAATCCCATTGCACTTTTGCATAGTGATGTATTTTGTCCAGTTTTGAGTCGTGTGATTAATTTTAGACGAAGCAAACGGGATAAATCTTGAATACCCCATCTTGGCCGGACTTTAACAGAACCATAATTCAAGATACCTGTTGGCTTGTTAAATTACTGCGTGTGCCAAATGGAACCAAACTTTATCTCATTCCTTAGCTAAATCGTTAAATGTATACAGTAATATCTGTATAATACATCATTCAAAATTCGGGGTGTATAGCAATATATCTCATACGTGGCTGGTGATAAATGTATATAATATGATATTTATCTATTCAAAGAAGCAGTGAGTTAATAACTGTGACAGTGCAAAAATATGAATTTCCCCGGATTTTCAATGATTGAATTGTATGTAGTGGGGTGGTAGTAATTATTGCATAATGCCAAATGCTTACCTGCTCAGGGTTGTAGGTAGCAATATTGCAGCCGGTGCAGTGGCACCGGGTACCGGGAATGTCAGGGGCCCTCACATTCCCGGGCACAAATGCCACATGTCGTATTTTGATACCAAATGGATATGAGAGGGTTTGTATTTGTTATTTGCATGCATGGAGGACCATGGTTCCCTTGCGAAGCCGCTGCAACTGTTAATTAGCGTAGAAGTAGCTAGTGAATATATTGTTTTGTCCGCCAGAATCCAGTGAAAGTGCTTTACGCTTGACAGATCCAAAACAGGGAACCTGTATATCTCCACGTTTGTACAACAATTTCCAAAGATCCTGCCTGCTTAAATGACTTTTCTGTTAGAATAATTGGATCTCAAAATTCTAAAAGCAATTCTTTTCTTGGTGCACATATAGGCTATCGTGTTGAAAATGTAATACTCTGATCACCCCTGGGTACATTTCCCAAACTCCTTCATTTCATCACGCACGCCCTATGTGACATAAAACCAATTGACAGTATGCTAAAGGATTTTTTTTTAAAGTAACTATGTATTCAACCATAAAAGCCAAATAGCACAGCAAACTTTGAAAACAGTTGCCAGTATCAAAGTTGAGACTGAGGTTTTGCTTGCTGGCCAGGATACTGTGAGATAGTCTAACTCGGGCCTCCAAAGCTGTCATCAGTCTCGTTGATAGTTTAGTTAAGTAGCTCCATGGATTAGTTATGAAGGTGAGACTAAAGTATTTACTTTAATACATTTAGCTTTTTTCTATGCATGGAGAGTCCCTAATGACATCAGATCACATCATAGAAATCTTTGTCATCAAACGAAGACCGCTGAATGCCACCTACTCGGACATTGATTATTTCCATATGCTTACAGAATTCCTGATATTTGAATGTCAATTTGATCTGGTTTGATCGCCATAAAATCCCTAATTTTAAAAAATGCATTAAAAAATGTTCATGCTCATGTGCAATAGGAACCGAAAAAGTGTGTGTTGGCAACCGCTCACAAGCCAACGTTTTTACCTATTTCCTTGGACTTTCTCAGGATAAAGGCAATGTTTGGACATAGTAAAATGATTGGCATCCTTGAGAGGTAAAAAGGTACCATAAATACATTCTCCATTTTTGCCATGCAAGGAATAGCGTCCAATGTGAATGAGACTACAAGTACCATGCTACTCGGAGTGAAATGGTTTGAACAAAACGCCATGCCATCCATGCCCCTTACTGGGGCAAACACTGAAGAAACATAAAAAAGTTATTTGTTTGAGTGCAGATACACTGTCCTCTCGACCCTTGGCCACTTGGGTCCCAGGACCTAGGCAATCCCTCCAGTGCAGAGGTGCTCCTGCTATACCATTTATTTATTTATTTAGCCAAAGGACACTTCAGTGGCACTTGCCCTGGTAGGTGTCTGAAATGGAGAGCTCCTTGAATGAGATTTAACAAAATAGAAAAGCGTATCAGGAAAGCACATGAGACATGTACCAGAAGAAGGCCTAAGGAGGTTGAATCTCTGCCTAGTTTTTAAGTTGGAACGCCCTTTAGCAAATAAAGCTGGATCTGAGGCGCATCATAGCTCCATTTAACCATTGGTTCTGGAGATACCTTAAGTTTTCAGTAGGCTTATATTTGTATACTGGAAGCTGAGCACAAATACATGCCCGATGATGAACTTGAGCTCACCTGTCTTCAGCTGGTAGCATCCACTTTTTAGGAAGAGCGGCATAGGGAGGCATTTCCCATAACTACACGCTCGGGGGGAGTACACCCGAACCCTCCTATCAGGTAGGTCTGGCAGGAAGGAATGAACCGAAGGTGAGGGTCACAGCATATTCACTCTCTGACTCGCACCCGCCCCTCTCCTCACTCTAACCACCCGCTGGGTAAGAGCCTTGTTATAGCGACTGGCGTGTCCTACAGAGTCTCACTTGCTCATAATGATCAATATAAACGTATTCTGTTTAGGATTTTGTTCAGTGTTTTGTGCAGTGTTTTGTGCAGTGCTTTTATTCAAGCTAGCATTGGTAATTAAGTAAAGCAGGAGCTTGATGCTGCGCCTATTCACCTCTAAATATGAGGAGCCAATACACACCCACATCCCTAACCCTATATGTGGAAAGTGTTCTCTAGCACCATGCTTTTCTGTCCTTTAATACAAACCGTTTTCACGCAAATTTTACCCCCAATTGCAAACATCCTCAGAATAAAATACTGACTGGCACATTCCAGCCATTTCACTGTAAGTTGGGTTCTCGGAAAAGAACAAGGTTTGTACATGCCTTCATGCTTGTGAACACCATATATGTATACGTTCTGAAGGGTAAGCACATTTCTGATACTTCGTAGGCAGACACACTTTTCCGTTTAGCTACACTTCTGTGCAATCTTCATGCCCACCGCGATCTATTCACCGAAGATTGTTTGGCTGTAAGTAGAAGTTTACATACCTCTCTTAAGATCAGGTTTCCTGGTAGGCTTAAGTGCATTACTACTGTGGATTTCTCGGTCATGAGTGTGGAGGAATCTGTAAGTGAGGAAAAGTGGCCATTACAAGGCATGGTTTTGGCTTCCATGTTTGTGAATGCTTAAACACATCTATACTTGTAAGCATTCACAAATACCGATTCAACACCTTCCAACCTTGTCATAGTTTAAATTTACTTAAATCTCCTGCTGGGGTAACTCCCATTCCAGGATGAGAAGGGGAATCAGGAAACACCACATTTAGTGGAGGGTGTCCGGAAAGGGATTTCTTCACAGGGAAAATGTTTTTCCAATGAAGAGAAACAAGTGCATTTACAGTGTAGCCTCCATTCCGCCTGTACGCAATTCTATACTATTTCGAATTACAGTGAGACTAGAAGCCAGTAGACTGTTATACATGATATTTACATAGGTATGGCTTGAACCTATCCCTCGCATACGTTTGGGAATGTTTGTGAAAAAGTTATAAAAGTATGTACAGGTCGACATGTAATGTTACGTTTTACATGCATCAGGCCCAGTGTGTTGACATTACCTAGCAAATATTACATTTACATGCATGTATTACACTTTAGTTTTTCTAAGGTGCTAATAGCACACACTTTTATCTGAAAGCACCGATGGTGTGTAGGGATAGAAACTTGTGGACAAGGAGACTGTCTGTGCCATAGCGAGGGGAGGATATACCAAAGAGGAACCAAGTAGATTTGTTAGGGCAAAGTCTTAAAATATTTCCAGTGGAGGAAAGTATATTTTTGAGGCTGCTCTCACTTAAGCCTTCATGATAATTTAACCCCAAAGACAACTAGACCAAATTTGCCTCTTTTTCTCCCACCTGTTGGGGATTCTAAAGATACCCATGGTCACGGGAGGGAATTAAAAAAATAATCAAACGTGGTGCAAAAGCATTTCTTTTTTGTTTGTTGAAAAATACAGAAAAAATGTGTGGTGCAATGGTGTTTTTGCTGTGCTAAGATGACCCTCTTCCCAGCTTTCAGGAACATGCAAACTTAAAAAAAACAAGTATATTTTTTAATTCTAGTGTTGTCTTTTTCTAAGTGGTAGTCTATTTTTTCTTTTTTTTTTAGTTTCTATCTAATCGCAGTTTATGACGGAAACAGCAGGGGTGTTTCTTCTGATAAGGCAGAAGAGTGTCGCCCCACTGTATTGTGGGTAAAGGAAATATAAAATGATAATAACACGATGTTATTATCATTGTATTTTTCCTGGGAGTAAGAGGTGGGGATGAGCTGGAGGGAGGGGCAGGAGAGGGGTTGTAGGAGGGGTTTTGCAGCCCAAAGTGTGCATGTCTGTTTGGCCGGCCGTGTTGGTCCAGCCACACAGACATTGTCACTTTGCATGTTCTCTACCCGGCTGTTTTGCACAGCCGAGTGGTGAACATTGTAGGAAAGTACCATCTTGCCTGGCATGTTACCCCCATTTTTATTTGTGTGTCAGTTTGTTTTTGCCTGTGTCACTGGGATCCTGCAAGCAAGGACCCAATTGCTCATAGTTTGTGGCCTATATGTGTTCCCTGTGTGGTGCCTAACTGTATCACTGAGGCTCTGCTAACCAGAACCTCAGTGTTTATGCTATCTCTGCTTTTAAAATTGTCACTGCAGGCTAGTGACCATTTTCACCAATTCTGAGTGCCACACTGGAACACCCTTATAATTACCTAGTATATGGCACCTAGGTACCCAGGGTATTGGGGTTCCAGGAGATCCCTATGGGCTGCAGCATTTCTTTTGCCACCCATAGGGAGCTCAGACAATTCTTACACAGGACTGCCACTGCAGCCTGAGTGAAATAACGTCCACGTTATTTCACAGCCATTTTACACTGCACTTAAGTAACTTATAAGTCACCTATATGTCTAACCTTCACTTAGTGAAGGTTAGGTGCAAAGTTACTAAGTATGAGGGCACCCTGGCACTAGCCAAGGTGCCCCCACAGTGTTCGGGACAATTTCCCCAGACTTTGTGAGTGCGGGGACACAATTACACACGTGAACTACATGTAGGTCAATACCTATATGTAGCTTCACAATGGTAACTCCGAACATGGCCATGTAAGATGTCTAAGATCATAGAATTGACACCTCAGGCCAAATCTGGTATTGGGGCGCCAATCCCATGGATCCCGGCGGCTCCAGCACGGACAAACTAGCTCTCTGGGGTTTTCTCTGCAGCTAGCGCTGCTGCCAACCTTCAGACAGATTTCTGCCCTCCTGGGGTTTGGGCAGCCCAGTCCCAGGAAGGCAGAACAAAGGATTTACTCTGAGAGAGGGTGTTACACCCTCTCCCTTTGGAAATAGGAGTTAAGGGCTGGGGAGGAGTAGCCTCCCCCAGCCTCTGGAAGTGCTTTGAAGGGCACAGATGGTGCCCTCCTTGCATAAGCCAGTCTACACCGGTTCAGAGATCCCCCAGCCCCTGCTCTGGTGCGATACTGGACAAAGGAAAGGGGAGTGACCGCTCCCCTGTCCATCACCACCCCCGGGTGGTGCCCAAAACTCCTCCAGTGTGTCCCAGACCTCTGCCATCTTGAATGCAGAGGTATGAGGGCACACTGGAGACCTCTGAGTGGCCAGCACCAGCAGGTGACTTCAGAGACCCCTCCTGATAGGCTCTTACCTGGTTAGGTAGCCAATCCTCCTCTGATGGCTATTTAGGGTCTCTCCTGTGGGTTTCTCATCAGGTAACGAATGCAAGAGCTCACCAGAGTTCCTCTGCATCTCCCTCTTTGACTTCTGCCAAGGTTCGACTGCTGACTGCTCCAGGACGCCTGCAAAACCGCAACAAAGTAGCAAGACGACTACCAGCAACAGTGTAGAGCCTAATCCTGCCGGCTTTCTCAACTGTTTCCTGGTGGTGCATGCTCTGAGGGCTGTCTGCCTTTACTCTGCACTGGAAGCCAAGAAGAAATCTCCTGTGGGTCAACGGAATCTTCCCCCTGCTAATGCAGGCACCATACTTCTGCATCACCGGTCCTCTGGGTCCCCTCTCATCTTGACAAGTGTGGTCCCTGAAACACAGGAGCTTGATCCAAGTGACCACGACAGTCCAGTGGTCCTTCTGTTCAAATTTGGTGGAGGTAAGTCCTTGCCTCCCCACACCAGAAGTAATCCTGTGTACTACGTGATCTGCAGCTGCTAGGGCTTCTGTGCACTTTTGCAAGGATTCCTTCATGCATAGCACAGCCCAGGTCCCCAGCACGCCGTCCTGCATTGCTCAACTTGCTGAGTTAACCACAGGCTTCGTGGGACCCTCTTTTGCTGTGTTGAGATGACCGCCATGCTCAGATATCTTGAACGCCTGTTCAAGTGCTTCTGCGGGTGCTGCCTTCTTCTGCATGGGTCTCTCTGTTGCTGAGCACCCCCTCTGTCTCCTCCTCCAAGTGGCAAACTCCTGGTCCTTTCTGGGCCCGGGCAGCACCCATTATCTTCAAAAGCAACTCTTGCAGCTAGCAAGGCTTGTTTGCAGTCTTTCTGCGTGGAAACAACTCTGCGTTCTCCAGCACGCCATGGGACATCTTCTGACTAAAGGAGACATTTCTTGCACCTTCTGTTGTTGCAGAACCTTTGGCTTCTTCCACCCAGAGGCAGCCCTTTTGCACCTTCATCAGGGGTTTAGTGGGCTCCTGCCCCCCCTGGACACTTGCGTGACTCTTGGATTTGGTCCCCTTCCTTTACAGGTCCTCAGGTCCAGGAATCCGTCTTCAGTGCTTTGCAGTCAGTTGTTGCCTTTGCAGAATCCCCTATCCCGACTTTACTGTCTTTCTGGGGTAGTAGGGTAACTTTACTCCTACTTTTCAGGGTCTTGGGGAGGGGTATCTTGGACACCCTTAGAGTTTTCTTACACTCCCGGCGACCGTCTACACACTACACTAGGCCTGGGGTCCATTCGTGGTTCGCATTCCACTTTTAGTATATGGTTTGTGTTGCCCCTTGGGATATTGGGGGTCATTCTAAATTCGGCGGGCGGCGGAGGCCGCCCGCCAAATTTCCCCCGCCAGAATACCGCTGCGCGGTCAAATGACCGCCGCGGTAATTCTGACTTTCCCGCTGGGCGGGCGGGCGACCGCCAAAAGGCCGACCGCCCGCCCGCCCGCCCAGCGGGAAAGCAACGAGGATGCCGGCTCCGAATAGAGCCGGCGTAGTTGCTGGTGTGCGACGGGTGCAGTTGCACCCGTCGCGATTTTCAGTGTCTGCAAAGCAGACACTGAAAATCAATGTGGGGCCCTGTTAGGGGGCCCCTGCAGTGCCCATGCCAGTGGCATGGGCACTGCAGGGGCCCCCAGGGGCCCCACGACACCCGTTCCCGCCAGCCAGCCAGTTTCTGGCGGTGAAAACCGCCAGAACCAGGCTGGCGGGAAGGGGGTCGGAATCCCCATGGCGGCGCTGCTTGCAGCGCCACCGTGGAGGATTCCCTGGGGCAGCGGGAAGCCGGCGGGAAACCGCCGGCTTCCCTTTTCTGACCGCGGCTTTACCGCCGCGGTCAGAATAGCCCCTGAAGCACCGCCAGCCTGTTGGCGGTGCTTCCTCCGTCCACTACCCTGGCGGTCTCGGACCGCCAGGGTAGGAATGACCCCCATTGTCTCCTTTTGCATCCTATTGTATTCTACAGTGTTTGCACTACTTTTCTGTTTACTGACCTGTTTTTGGTCTGTGTGTATATTTTGTGTCAAGACTATACTGGTGGGGTAGTAAGGGTGAAGATAGCTGCACTTCCAGGGAAGTAATCACATTAGTAGAAATTATACACTCAAATATGGTGCAGGTGGTCACAGTGCCTTACTACCCACAGGCACAAACAATGGGTAAAACTATACACAGATAATAATGAGCAAAACAAGACCACAGCACACAATGTAAACAACAGTGTAATGTAGGTAATAGGATCCGCAGTACATAAGTTCCGTTGGACAGAAGAAGAGGACGGCATGTAAGTGTTCACATTTTCTTAGAAGAAAGTCTCTTTATTTGAAAGCGCAGTTATATTCACTGAGGAAGAATATCACTCCAAACACAGCCACCACATGTTTCAGCACGCTGGTGACTTTTTCAAGGCTGCAGAAAGACATATATATATATTCATATTTTATTTTGTTTTTAACTGAACAGCATAAAGATAGAAACCACCAAATAACAAAAAAACAGAAAAGAGTACCGGTCCCTAAAATGGAACCTCATGTGAATGAAGAGCTCCACGTGACGGTCAGCCGAGATATAGGAACAATGGACATGGCAAATAAAAAAATAACTTATATGAGACTGATGAGGAAAGACAAGGTATTTGTGTGTAGGGAAAAAGAAAGGCTCCCCAGTATTCCAACCAATCCAGTGATTCAGAACAGTCGAAGTAGTTGTGTATTACCCCCGAAAAGAAATGTAAGTGAGATACCCATAGACTAGAATAGAATGGATGTGAGTAAACCAGAAAGTACATGCAATCATATGCATATACAAAGGGAACAGAACATGTGATCATGTAACCATACCTAAAAGACAATGTAATTGAACGAAATCATTACGTTAATCCAAATTAAAAGTGTGTTCTTCGTATCTGAAACTGGAAGGAGAAAATAACTAGGAGCAGCGCCAAAAAAGATTTTTACTGCAAATACAGAAAGGGGCAACTAGTATAACGTCCATTAAAACTCACCAAAGACAGTTGAGTTTCAAAGGCCACAAATAGTTGCACGGAAATCATAAAATATTAATGTTGTGTAGTGAGAGGTTAGTCATCAAAAAACCAATCTGAAAGGCCATTAGTGGCCGTGTGCCAAAATAGTAAGTATTGGTTGCTAAAATCCAAAACATAGTGAATGCGAAACAGCGCTGTAGCAAGACACCCCTCATCGTACACCTTTATAAACATGCTAAGATTAACAACAATCACAGAGATGCACTGTAATATACAACCCCCTGACCGTGGTACTCTAACCCCAGCAGGATAAACACCAGGCCCGTGACTCACCGTAAATGGCCAAGTGCCGTAGACCCGAGTTGTTCTAGATCCGTTCAAAGAATCGGTGAAACGCAAACCGCGTCTGCGCCCGACGCATGTATGTGTCAAGGAAAGTGAAGAAGGACTAAACTATCAAGGAACCGGGAGACAAAGAAAAACAACTAGTTTAAAACGAAGTGCAGCAGCCCGAGTGGCGGCCATATTGTAATAGGAAACACAGTGAAAAGAAACGAAACAAACAATAAACGGTGGGGACACACAAAAGTGAATGTTTGTGAAAGTTAGAAAGAAGCTATACAAAATCAGGGAACACCAGCTGTGCAGAGAGAAAAGTCCATAGAGAAACAAGACGCTACAATAGATGGAAGCCCTAAAAAATGAGGGGAACATCTGTGAGTACAAGAGTCCAAGAAAAACGAGTTAAATTAAGAACAAAGTCAAGAATATTACAAGTAGAGCATCCGTAGGTTGTGACATTACATAATGCGAGATCCTGTGCATGCATAACAAAGAAGAACAATGGAGAGGAGAGCAGAGAGAAGAGCTGGTTGTACAGGGCTGCTGGTGGATGGGATGCTTTAATAAAGGACCTACAATACATACCTGAAGACTCCTAATCCTCTTTCTTTCTACAAGTCTCATATAAGTTCTTTTTTGATTTGCCATGTCCATTGTTCCTATATCTCGGCTGTCCGTCACATGGAGTTCTTCATTCACTTGAGGTTCCATTTTAGGGACCGGTACTCTTCTGTTTTTTTGTTATTTGGTCGTTTCTATCTTTATGCTGTTCAGTTAAGAACAAAATAAAGTATGAATATATCTATGTGTCTTTCTGCAGCCTTGAAAAAGTCACCAGCGTGCCGAAACACGTGTTGGCTGTGTTTGGAGTGATATTCTTCCTCAGTGAATATAACTGCGCTTTCAAATAAAGAGACTTTCTTCTAAGAAAATGTGAACACTTACGTGCCGTCCTCTTCTTCTGTCCAATGGAACTCATGTACTGCGGATCCTATTACCTACATTACACTGTTGTTTACATTGTGTGCTGTGGTCTTGTTTTGCTCATGTATATTTTGTGTATTTTACTTACCTCCTAAGGGAGTATATCCTCTGAGATACTTTTGGCATATTGTCACTAAAATAAAGTACCTTTATTTTTAGTAACTCTGAGTATTGTGTTTCTTATGATATAGTGCTATATGATATAAGTGGTATAGTAGGAGCTTTGTATGTCTCCTAGTTTAGCCTAAGCTGCTCTGCTATAGCTACCTCTATCAGCCGAAGCTGCTAGAACACTACTAATCTACTAATAAGGGATAACTGGACCTGGCACAAGGTGTAAGTACCATAAGGTACCCACTATAAGCCAGGCCTGCCTCCTACAACATGCACAGGCTCCCACTCCCAGTCTGAGTAGCGAAGCAGGCCGCTCAGACCAATCGTGATGCTGCTGTCATGTTGGTGACAGCAGCGTCTTGATTGGCTGGGAGCATGTGTGCAGTGATTCTCTTATATGACAACATTTAGAGTAATACATGTTATCATACGTTCTTTCTCCAATACTAATTTACAGTAGGAAGCAGCATGTGGTGAAACTCAATAGTTAATAACAAATGTTTCACTATTCTGTGTTCCGAATTTTTTCCCAATTAAAACCATATCCCACTTGCGTGTGTGGGCCAATCGCCCACAACAGGAAAAGACCCAAAATGCAATGTGGAAACATCCAGATTTGTCTGTGGAATTTCAGGCTCTCTGGCTGAGTAGGTACCTGGAGTACTTGGGCCCTAGGTCAAATGGCAACCTGTGAAACATACTGACCCCAGACATTTCTGAAAACTAGACAGTTGGGAAAGTTTAGGTCTGTCTGGCTTGCATGAACCCCAGCACTTTTTTCACCCATGTCCTGTAAACATCAATATTTTCCTAAAATGACACATGTTCACATTTATTGCAGGGAAAGTTATGGAATTTGTGTGAATCTACAAAAATTGTCTTAACGCCTAACTTATCAAAACTTCTCTCGATAAAAACAGTACTCCAAATGCATGGCTGGGCCAATCACCCCTAACCTGAACAGATGAAAATTTTCAAAAGATGAAGTCAATGAACTGCCAACATGGTCTTCTCAGGGTGTTGCAAACTGGGCTTCTTTTCAGATGCCCCCCCTCCTTTTTGCCCCCATTTGAACTGATAGAAGCTGGCTTTCGGACTCTGTGGTGTACTGAGGCCTGCTTACCAGGCTCAGTACCAATGCCCTGTCCCTTAAATGGTAAGTCAAATTGCATGGGCCAATTGGCAAGCACCTCGAGCAAGAGTGGAAAATGGGGTACAAGGGCTGCAACACTGATTGTGCAACCCTGGGTACCCCAAGTAAGAGAGAGACTGCAGAGCTGCCATGTCAGCCTGGACGAGCAGCTTGCTGCTCGAGTGAGACTCTGCCCACACCAGGTGCAGGCAGAGTCCCTGTTACTGCCCATGGACAGGTCAGTCACCCCTAAGGCAGGCCCCCTCTAGTCCAGGGTGCACTTCTCTATGAATGAGGGCACATGTGCAAGTGCACATGTGTCCCCGTGCTGGCATTTAAACTGCAATGCTAGCCAGAGTAACCAGCGGTCCATTGGATAACATAGGTTGGCATCTGACCACTGCTCAGATGTCCAGCTCTGCAATGGGCCAGCTGAATCCCGTCATGTTTGGTATCAAACAGTGTGCTTTTTAACCCTGAACATGATGCCCATGTTTAGGATTAAAAAGCAGTTGCTCAGGTGGCACCCTTAGAGGGTGCCCACCAAGTTACTCAGTCCTGTACTGTTTTGGCGGGCTTTCCCGAGCATCTGCTGCCATGCACAGAAGTCTGACCTCCTCCCTCACAGGCTGGCTAGTGAGAATAGCTTCAGGGCGGTGAGCCTTAAAGGCTTCACACACCTTTGATGTGTAAGTAGTTATCCCCTCAGTGGGGGACAAAGCCTTCCCATCCTGCCCGGCCAGGCAGGTGGGAAATAAGATATGTAGGACGCGTGCACCGCCCTCAAACTAACCACACATTTGAGGGTGGGCTAGGAGGTTTGCACGGCCAAGGAAGTGTTCTGCCATCTTGGCAGACCCCTAGAATAGTGGACTATGGGTAGAAAGTGACATACTCCCCACAAGAAGTCATGAGTGCAGGGATGGACTAACCGCAGGGACAGTAGCCCATTAGCCACTGTCCCTCACACCCTTAAGTGCCGTCTAAACCAGGATTTAAGGGGCTCTCCTGGCATCAGAACTTAAATCTTACTTGGACAAGAAGAAAGAAGCACAAAGAGATGCCTGCACCAACAACAGGACCTGGACTCCAGCCCCAGCGCAATGAAGAGGACACAGAGTGACATGCGGAGACCAGCACTAGAACTGTGTGCCCGGTGTGTGCTAATGGTGAAAACTCATTAGACCCAACCAGAGAGACCCCCGTAGATACCGAAACCACAAGGAAGGCAGATTGCAGGAGTAAAGAAGTGCTGAGGATGAAGAACTGTGACCTGACGGGCTCTGAGTCCCTGAGCCCAAAGAAACTCATGTCCAGCATCTAAGGAGGGGTAGTGAGGCCCATGCCAAGTATCAAGCCTCTCCTCCATACCAAATGCCTTCCAGCTGCCAGAAAGTTCATGGACTAAACTTGCAGCTTCCAAAGCTTATTTGTCACCCCCATTGAAACTGACGGCCACACGACTTTCACTGACTCTAGAGCACTCCCCCAGCATAGGGACCTACATCACAAATGCCCCCCCTCCTGCGGGTTTGCAGCCTGAAGGAAGTGACTTCGACTGGAGCAGCAAAACAGCTTTGGCACGACCAGCCCGGTTATTGGCAGCTAGGAGCGACCTCTGCATCCGGAGCCATCTGACGAAGTGGTGAAGATCCAAACGTTGAATCCTGATCCTGGCCTCCAAGATAGAGAGTGAGCCCACCCCCAAGTTCAGTTTTGCACCGAGTGCAAAACGCACCAGCCATTGTGGATCGTTCAGCATCAAGGACAGCCAAGTCACCTCTGCAACAAGACTCCCTGGGCAAGGTCACAAAAGTTTGACTCTTGATCTGGGTCCCCGCAGCACCTTAAGTTCCTGTGGGTTCACTGGAACTCACACTAGAAGTGCCCGTGTGCACACTGCTATGTCTCCCATTTACTTCAATGGAAGCCCTTTAAATCTGCAAAATACTGTATTTTCTGAAGACTTAAAAATTCACAACTCCAGTTGTGTAAAAGCTACAAAGTTCGTTTTGGTGTCTAAATTAAGAGTACAATTGAATCTGTTCTTCTAAATTGGTGTCAGATTTCTGTTGAGTTGTGTCCTTTCCTTAATGTCCATGTTAGTATTGTGGAATGCTTTACTCATGTTCCTCTAAGTAGCCTGACTGCTCTTTGCCAAACTACCAGGACTGAGCTATGGTTCATTGTGAGTGAATCTGAGCTCCACTGCTGGCTATTCTGTTCGTATTCCATGGTAAAACCACCTAGTCATACCATATAATAGCTTCACCTTACTACACATGGCCACTGTTTTGGTCCGTTCTTATCTCAGGCAATGGGGTGCTCATGTATTTAGGATACAGTTTTTATTGAAAGTGAAATAGCAATGCAAGGTGACAACACTTTAGCAATTTCCTGCATGTTCCTGAGATGTTCTGGCACATGAATATGCTGAATCTGATTTTGCTAACTGAAATTTGACACACTGAAGTGCAGTCTGGGTATGGAAACCTGGATGGATCCATGCAAGGCACACCACGTTGGACTCCCCCAAGTGTCTACTTTTCAGAAATGTCTAAGATTAGTGGTTGCTGCCCAACACTGGGATGAAGTACTCCAGTCACTCCCTACTCAAGTCACCTTTGATTCAGTTTAGATGCAGTTCAAACCATTCTTCTCTGACGTAGAAAACACATACATACATGCCAAGCATTATTGTAGCTATGGGAAGTGTGAGAAAGATGAAGCGTGTAAGATTTTTCATTGACAGGCAACATGAGACAATCAGCACAGAGACTGAAATTCCACTAGTGCTGTACTCATGATGTGGTGTACACACAACACTTCATTATTGTGTGTTGTTTTATTTTCTTGTTTGTGTGATAGAATTTGTGCAGGAAGGTATAGCCTAAAGCAGTTTGTGTGGCATGGTTTGTCATTGGATCTCTCATCAAGCACTGGAGGACTTCCTTTTGTGTTGTCAAGGCCTTTGTATACAACACAGGTGGACTGGAGACATGGTTAGGGAAGTATGTGTTTGTAGTATTACCTAAATGAGTAGTAGTGTGGGTGTAGTGAGCTGTCTGCCACTCCCACCTTGACCATCTCCCGTCTACTTACACAATCCTTGTATAAACAAGTTTAGAATAAGCTTTGACTATTTCTTCATATCCCTGTTTCACTCTGAGTCCTGTCTAATATTGTGTGATTGTCCAGGTAAACCCTTACTAATGTTTTCTCATGGCAGCCTGCTTACGCATAGACAAACTCATCTTTCTTTTGCCTTTAGTGTGCTCAATGTCCCTATGAAGAGCTTCCAGTGGAATTTGACTTCTGCCAGCATTGTGACTGAGAACAATGCAGTTGATAAGTATCAAATTCAACTCCTTGCACTGTGTGCTAGTAAATTGCGGGTGTCCAAGCATATACCATTAGTCCATTCTTTGGATTGTGTGAAAATATCTACATTTGAAAACTCAGGGAAACATCTGCAGGCAGACTCTCCTATGTTCCCTAAAAAGCATTTCCGGAAATACTTAGGGCCTTATATAAGAACAGTGGGGCTGCATCCTTTTCTGGCACAAGGAGATACAAAGTGGTGCAGTGTATGCATTGCACCAGTTTCTAACTATGGTGTGGGGAAATGGCCACCTTTACACCACCTTAGCATAAACAAAATGACACTAAGGTGACGCTGATGTGGCGCAAGGGGCTCTTAAATCTGCCCCTCAGGACCTTAGAGTTTGGTAGACAGGATATGTCAGAATGTGACAGATGTTCATATGTTTTAAGTGCAGCACCATTGACTTTAACGCACTGTGATATAGTGGACAGAACATCCACCAGGTTTTTGACAGACTACGAAAGGAGAAAGCAGGCCACAATTATGATCTATGTGATTAGTGATATGTGTAGTGATCTGTCCTATGTTGACCATCTACCCACATGAAATCCATATGAAAATAATTCTTAGATGAGCTTTGACTATCTCTATATGTATTTGTCTTATTCTGTGTCCTGACCTATATTTTGCTAGTGTCCAGGTGAACCTTTACTAATGCCTCTCCATCCATGACTGTCTAATTAGGTTCAGTAAGACATGTCTTTCATTTGCCTTTATAATGCTAAATGGCTTGGGAGAGTGCTCTTTGGGTGCAGTTGTGCTCCTTATTGGCAATGTGACTACTAAAAATGCAGTCAACACCTGCCAACTTCAACTCCATTAATAGTGTGGAAGTAAGTTGTGGGATATCTAAGGATATTCTGCGGACTCATTCATCAGAGAGAGTGAGCATATCTGTATTTGAAAACTGTGGTATATTCTGGGGCATCTGATTGTAAGTTCCTTATACAGCATTTCTAGAAACAGTTAGGACCTAGAATTTGGCAGGCAGGGTACTCAGTCAAAATGTGGCAGATGCCTCATCCATTGTTATGTGCAGTGCCATTGACTATAATGCACCTGTGATACAGTGAACAGAGCATCTTCCAGTTTTGACAGAGGATCAAGGTGGCAAACAGGCCACAGCTAGGACAAATGTGTACCTGTTTCCTAGAATCATTGAAGGTATAGTAGCTCAAATATAATTTAAGAAGAAAGATGGGTACATTTTCCAACTTTGATGGAACAACTTGAAGGCTGCATAGGCATTCCCAATGGGGAATGGGATAGGATTGCTCACCTACCCTAGGAAAATCTCTTGCAACACAAGATTGAAATATACCCAATTCAGTTTCCCACATGTGACTTACCTTACTCCGCACCGGCTATGGGTGAACTACGGGATGGAAGCCTAGGAGTGTCCAAGATACCAGGAGCTAGATGCAGGTTTTATTCACATGACATGGGGATGCCCCACACTGTAGATTTATTGGAATGTAGTTCTGCATCACCTCCATGTGGCACTCGGCACACCTTGCCCTTCACAATAGAAACTTGCCTTTTGAAGAGCTTTTCTCCACCGAAGGCGTGCAAGGGGGGAACTAGATTTCTGGATCTGGCCCTTGCATTAGCTAAGCTCAGGAATGCAGTGGTGTGGAAGTCAAGTACATTACGGGTGGTAGAGGCATGGGTAAGAGACGTTACCTCATGGGCTAGGGCTGAAGAAAGTATACTTTGTCAAGAGGATGCCCAAGGAATCTGGAGACAACCTATAGCAGGGTTGTGGGTAGAGATATTGGAGAGCTGGGAACACCCAGATGAGGACACGGGTATTGACCAGAATGAATCAGAAAATAATGAAAAGGAGAGTGAAAGGTGAAGTGTGGGGTTGGACAGAGTAGGAAAGTTAACCCTCATGCCCAGGACTAAATTCTGATGAGGCTGACTTTCTCAACCCTCACATAAGGATCTGTTCATTACACATTAAGCCGCGATGGGATGTACATTATTGTATGGGCTGCACTATCACCCTCTGGGATTAGACCCGACATTTACACACCTGAGCTAGCCAGATGCACTTCAGATACAGATGTCTGTCGGCTGCTCTCCCCCTCGGTCCTAAGCACTAAACCAACTAGGATTCAACTCTCAAAGACCTTTCGTTTGTTATATAAGTTCATGGAAATTTATTAGTCACTAATTATCTCACCCAAAAGACCTCCTATCCTTGGCACTAATCCCGAGCATCTTACGTTTAGGACATTGGTGTCTGGCTGAGAAACCACATACCCCAAAATCAATGCCTAGCCTGATTCAGGTGAACATGTTCCATGTACTGAAATTAGTGACAGTGTACCCCAGAAACACAGCTGCTAGAAGTACAGATATGAGGATTTATTAGAGAATTAGCGATCACTGAAAAACAACTGTGTGAATGGTTCCCAAATACTGCTTATGTTCGAATATTGAGATAATCCTTGCTGTGAGAGAATATTGTACTGTTGTAAATGCAAAAGATTAATTAAAAAAAGGCTGCAAAGTCAAGTAATCACTATGGAAGGTTGTATCCATCCACAGACATTTCAAGTCACATATGTACTCTGAACCCCTTCGCTGCCGGGCCTTTTTCCCCTCAGGTGCCAGGCCTTTTTTTGGCTATTTGGGGCAGTTCGCGCTTTGGCCCTCATAACTTTTTCTCCACATAAGATACCCACACCAAATGTGCATCCTTTTTTTCCAACATCCTAGGGATTCTAGAGGTACCCAGAGTTTGTGGGTTCCCCTGACGGAGACAAGAAATTAGCCAAAATACAGCAAATATAAATATATATAAAAAAAAAAATTATGGGAAAAAAGGGCTGCAGAAGAAGGTTTGTGGTTTTTTTCCTTGAAAATGGCATCAACAAAGAGTCTGTGGTGCTAAAAATCACCACCTTCCCAGCTTTCAGGAACAGGCAGACTTGAATCAGAAAATCACATTTTCAACACAATTTTGCCATTTTACTGGGATGTACCCCATTTTTACTATTTTCTGTGCTTTTAGCCTCCTTCCAGTTAGTGACAGAAATGGGTGTGAAACTAATGCTGGATCCTGGACACCTAAACATTTCTAAAAACTAGACACAATTCTGAATCAATGGGCCATTTGTGTAGATCCTACAAGGTTTTCCTACACAAAATAACAACTGAAATAAAAATAAATATTGAAATTGAGGTAAAAAAAACAGCCATTTTTCTCAAGTTTTACTCTGTAACTTTTTCCTGCAATGTCTGATTTTCAAAAGCAATATACTGTTATGTCTGCTGGACTCTTCTAGTTGTGAGGATAGTTAGGACTTGTATAGTTCAACATGAATTTTAGGTACCCTGAGCCAATAAAGGAGCTGCACCTTGCAATGGGTTTTCATTGTATACCGGGTATACAGCAATTCATTTGGTGAAATATAAAGAATGAAAAATAGGTATCAAGGAAACCTTTGTATTTCCAAAATGAGCACAAGATAAGGTGTTGAGAAGCAGTGGTTATTTGCACCACTCTGAGTTCATACTATCATGTGAATTACAGGGCATTTCTCAAAATAGACATCTGTTTTACACACTGTCTAACATTTGGGAGGCAAAAATGTAGAGAAAGATAAGGGGCAATAACACTTGATCTTCTATTCTGTGTTCCCCCAAGTCTCCCAATAGAATGGTACCTCACTTGTGTGGGTAGGCATAGTGCCCGCGAAAGGAAATGCAACATGGACACATAACATGTTTACATTGAAATCTGACGTTTTTTGGAAAGTGCCGAGCTGTGGATTTTGCCCCCTAGCTCAGCCAGCACCTAGGGAAACCTACCAAACCTGTGCATTTTTAACACCTAGTCACCAAGGGGAACCCAAGATGGGGCAACTTGTGGGGGTCTCAGCAGGTTCTGTTACCCAGAATCCTTTGCAAACCTCAACATTTGGCACAAAAAACACCTTTTCCTCATATTTTGGTGATAGAAAGTTCTTGAATCTGAAAGGAGCCTTACACCTACAACCACAACGTGGACACATTTCCCAAAGAAAGCTGACCTGTTCTTGCAAAGTGCCTCGCTGTGGATTTTGGCCTGTAGCTCAGCCAGCACCTAGCACCTAGGAAAACCTATCAAACCTAGACAGTTCTAAAAACTGTACACCTAGGGGAACCCAGGATGAGGTAACTTGTTGTGTTCACACCAGGTTCTGTTACCCAGAATCCTTAGCAAACCTCAAAATGTGACAAAATACTTTTTCCTCACATTTAGGTGCTGCAAAGTTCTGGAATCTGAGGGGAGCCACAAACTTCCATCTACTTAGTGTTTCCCCAGGTCTCCTGATAAAAATGGTACCTCACTTGTGTGGGTAGGCCTAGTGCCTAGTGCCCGTGAAAGGAAATGCCGCAAAAAACAGTATGGCTCTCATTATGAAATTGGTAGTGACTGTTAAAGTGGTGGTAAAATTGCCAACATGCTGGTGGTAATTACTGCCAAATTATTACCACGGCTGTGATATCTCTCATAGACAGCCAATGTACCACACCAATCACCAGGGCTTTAACACCACTGACAACGGCGGTAGCCATCAACAGCCAGGCAGAAGACAAGGTACGTCCCATCATATTATGACATAGCAAACCACCACGATTTCTGTGGCGGTACCAACGCCATCAAAAGCCTGGCAGAAACACTGCATTGAAAATGAAAGACTCACCATCAGAGACACAGAGGAGACTGCGGTCGCCATGGAACCAGAACTTCAAGTCTTCCTGATGCTCTTCTATGCCGTTGTCCTACTGGAACACCAACGCTGACGAAGACGACGACAGTGAGTACAGCCGCCTAGCCCACAAGGGAGGGAGGGAGGAAAAGATGAGTGACACACACCACAAAACACACCATTCACACACACAGCACACACACAACCAGCTGCAGGGTAAAACCAATGTCACAGGACCCACGTCTACTAAAACAAGGATCACATTGAGGTTTAAGTGACACTGTAATTTGATGCCAACAGCCACCATATTGTCCATGCGAAAGCAAAAGCATGAGTCAATGTCCAGAAAGTGCCAATGGCCAGTCCAAAGTACACAAGGCCCACATGGCCACAGGGCACAGTCCAAGGCACAACTTGACTCCTGACATTATCCGGACTCCACTGGGCAGGGGCATCATGTTGGAAATGATCAAGCACCTCAGGTGGAAGGGGGTGGGGGGGCATCTCAGCTGAGTGGGTAACATGCCCACTGGTTCTGGAGGGGGGTCCTTGCCCAATTGTTCCCGGCTGGGAGTATAAGGCCACAGTCACTGAAGTGGGGAACATGCCCACTAGTTCTGGAGGTGGCTCCTTGCCCAATTGTCCCTGGTGGGGAGTGTAAGGCCACAGTCTCTAAAGAGGGGAACATGCCCACTGGTTCTGGAGAGGGCTCCTTGCCCAATTGTCCCTGGTGGGGAGTGTAAGGCCACAGTCTCTGAAGGGGGGAACATGCCCACTGTCTCTGGGGGGTGGCCTACATGCTCTCTGCTGGAGGTGAGGGGTGCTGTGACTCTGCTGGAGGTGAGGGCTCCCTGCCCACTGATGGTGGAGGGGTAACTCTGGCTGCCTCTGCTGGAGGTGAGGGCTCCTTGCCCACTGCTTGTGGAGCTGTTACCCTGTGGTTTTTTTTTTCTTGCCCTCTGCTGGTGGAGGGGGCCTCTTGTCTCTCTTTGCTGGTGGAGTAGGAACCTTCCCTTTCTTGGGTGGTGGAGTGAGAACCTTCCCTTTTTTTCCTCCAGGACTAGGAGGTGCCTCCACTGTCCCCATCTCCTCTCCCTGGTTTTTCACCACATTAGTCCTCCCTTTCTGAGGCAGAGGTGTGCTCACAGTAAGAGTGGCAGCCGTCACACTCTGGGGCCCCTTTGTGCCAGCAGCTGAAGATTTGATGGGAGCCGTGGCAGACTGTTTGTTTAAGGTGCTGTGCTGGGTCGTTGGGACCCTGCTCTTAAGGCCAGGAGGGGGGGTTAGAGGGGCAGGGAAGAGGTCAAGATGGGCAAGAAAAAGCTTCTTAGGGATGTTGGGGCGAGATGTGGGAGAAGGGATGAGAGTGGAGGTTGAGGGAGTGGTTGTCGGAGGTGTACATCTGCTGGACTTGGGTGCAGGTGCATGGACAGTGTGCGTGTGTGACTTGGATGGTTATTGGGAGTCTGAGTGTGTGCGTTTGTGTCTCTTAGAGGCGGCAGACAGGGTGGGAGAGGACAAAGGGGACGCGTTGAAAGATGTTGTGGAGGTGTCTGCAAGTGAGGTGTGTGTGCTGCATGATGTGGTAGTGGCTGTTGATGCAGTGCATGCAGGTGTCAGTGCGGATGTGACTGTGAGGGAGGAGGAGGAGGAGTAGGGGTAGACAGTGGAGGCAGTGGATGTTATTGTGTGTGCAACTGTATGTTGTTTGTGTGAGTGCTTTTGACCTGCAGTGTGCTGCCTGTGTTTGACTGTGCTACTCTTGTCAGCTGTGGGGAAGGAGTTGGTGGTCCACCGCCACTCCTCTGGATGGCGAGCTTGTGCCTTGCTCCCACGGAACGTACCTTCCCCCGTAGGTTGTTCCACCTCTTCCTAATGTCATCCCTTGTTCTTTGATGCTGTCCCACGGCGTTCACCCAGTCCACGATTTTCCACCATAGCTCCATCTTCCTGGCAATGGGGTTTTGCTGCACTTGTGTTCCGAAGACCTGTGACCCGCAACTCCTCATCTGTGAAACGAGGGGGCCTTAGTGGGGACATGGGTGTTTAGTGGTGTGTGTTGTGCAAGAGGGTGTTGAGTAATGTGGTCAGGTGTGGGATATGGAATGCGTGATGGATGTATGGGTAGTTGTGGTGTGTGTGTGAGTAGTTGTCTCTGTGATTTGCGTGGCTAGCTATTGCAGTCTTTTCGTGTTGGCAAAGGGTTGTGTGTAATGTGGGTGAGTGTTTTAGAGTGCTGTGGGTGGATGGGTGTTATGTGTGTATCAGTGTCATTCTGTTTTTTTGGTATTGGCCAATGTTGTGTTGTTTTGTATTTGGATGGCCATTTTGACCACACCGGTGTGTACCGCTAATGGTTTATGTAGTGCCATTGAATGTCCACCATGGTAATTCGTGGGTCATAATGTGGTGGGTGTTGTTTTGTTGGTGTCACAGTATGGATGTTCGTACCGACACTTTAACACTGACCTTTGGTCTGGCGGATATGTGTTTGTAGCAGTATTCTGTCGGTTTAGTGTGTGTGTGTCAGAATATGGTGAACGGATGTTCGCCTCCCCCGACGGTATGTTGGCGGCCGTCACCACGGCAGTAAGTGTGATTTATTGCTAAGGTCATAATGACCACCTGTGTGGACACATCAAAATTATCAAATACCTGGTCCTGGGCTCAGCAGCCATATAGGGAAACATACCAAACCCAAACATTTCTGAAAACTAGATACCTGAGGGAGTCCAGGAAGGTGTGACTCGCGTGGATCCCCCAGTGTTTTCTTATGTAGAATCCTGGGCAAACCTCAAATTTAGCATTTCTATGTGGGATCACCACACTGGCACACATTTCCTACCACCCAACTTTCCCCTCAGTCTCCCTGTAAAAAGCATACCTCACTTGTGTAGGTGGACCACGTGCCTGTGATAGGGAAGAGCCAAAAACATGAAAATGAGGGGGAACCAAAGCAGGTACAAAATGGCAGTTTAAAAATAAATGTTTTTAGGTTTACAAGTGGGGCAGAATTTTTATCTATGCGACAATGCTGGGTGGTAGAAATTTTGTGGATTCCTGCAGATTTCAGAAGGTTCCATCACAAAAATGTGTGATTTCCAGCAAAGTTGGAGGTTTGCAGGGCATAATAGGTAAGAAAATGGTGGGTGTGCATATGAAGCACACCACCCTGGACTCACCCAGATGTTTAGTTTTCAGATGTGTCTATATCTCATAGATTTTTCTAGATGGCAGTGTCCCAAAGTCCAAAAGGTGCAGCCCTCACCATTCCAAGTGGGGCGATTTTAAGAGTTAGACAAGCTCTCATGGCCCAAATGTAAGACCAAACCCCAAAATAATCAAATGTCCTCTTGCTTGCTGTGGGATAAGATGTTTTAGAGTGTGGGGAAGAGCTGAAAGACTGTTACCACCTTCAGTTGGGGTGGCTGCATAATCATGCCCATACTAGTTGTTAGCCACCACCCCATTATTTTTCTTTTTTTTAAATTCCCTGGCATCTAGTAGGCTTTCTGCCCCTCTCCCCCGGGGAGTGGATCGGGGTAATTGCCCCATCTTCCCACCGGTGGGCAAAATAACGTTGTCCCCATTTAAGTGGGGTGGGCGCATGGCTATACCCCCACCCTCTTTTTAAAAAAAAATATTTCCTGGTCTCTGGTGGGCTTTCTGCCCCACCTGGGGACAGATGGGCCTTGCAAAAATAGGCTGATCTGCCCCCAAGGGTGAAGAAATGGTCTACAAGAAATGTGCCCCCCCAAGAGAACGACCCTTGCCTAAGGGGTTGCTCTCCTTGTGTGAAAATGACTAAAAAATAAAATCCCTGGTGTCTAGTGGTTTCCCTATGAAAAATAGGCCTGTCTGCCCCCAAGGTGGCCAGAAATGGCTTAAAATAAAATTGCCCCCCAGGGGAGCCCCTTTCCCAAGGGGTCCCTCCACAGCTGTAAAAAAAAAAAGAAAATCCCTGGTGCCTAGTGGTTTCTGCCCCCTTTGGGGGCAGATCAGCGTAATTAAAATAGGTTAATATGCCCCCAAAGGGGGCAGAAATGGCCTAAAATAAATTTGCCCGCCCATGGGAATGACCCTTGCCTAAGGGGTTGCTCCCCTTTTTTTAAAAATTGGCGCAAAAAAAAAATCCTTGGTGTGTCGTGGTTTCTGCCCCCGCTGAGGGCAGATTGGCCTAATAAAAGTAGGCCGATCTTCCCCTGGGAGGGGCAGAAATGACCTAAAAACAACCCCCCCCTTATGGGAGCGACCCTTGCCTAAGGGGTCGCTCCCCTTATGAATGTAAATACAAATAAAAATCCCTGGTGTCTAGTGGCTTCTGCCGCCCTGGGGAAAGATCGGCCTAATTAATTTAGTAACTAAAAAAGAGGTTGCTCCCCTTATGAAATTAGACGAACAAAACAAAAATCCCTGGTTTCTAGTGGCATTCCTACAGCACGATCACTATGCAATTGTGCTGCAGGAATGCTCAGAGAGACATGCAATGGGAAGGAAAAGCCTTTCCTTCCCTTTTCATGCCTCCCTGACCTCCCCTGCCCCCGTAATGAGGAGAACCGAATCTGGTTCTTCTCGGATTGTGTTAGAAGTATGCTTCCAGTGCAATGGGAGGTGACCTCTGATGAGATCAGCGCGTGATTGCGTTCTGACGTCATCAGACGTCACTGGGGGGGGTCGGGGTGTAAGGGGAAGCGATTCCCCTTCAATCCCTGCTCTGGGGGGTGGGAGGCTCATGGGGGGGGCGCTAATGCTTCCCCCATGAGCCGGGTGCAGGACGAGCTGGTCTCGTTCTCGGCACACGGCAACTGTGGAGGATGGGACCAGCTTGTACCGGGCACCGAGGGGTTAAAACTGACTGCTTCACTTTAGTCACTTTGCAGAACTTCACTTTTGTGTGGTGTGAGGTGAAGCAAGTGGGAATACACAGGCCGGGGTTAGATGTACACTAAGGGCAGGGGACATGGCTCTGTAGTGCCTCCATCCTTGCAGAGTACAAACTCTGCATTTTTCATAATGTTTAATCTTCTTCCCTGTTGCAGTAATGGAGTCTGCAATGTGTCAATCTTGCAGAATTTAAATGTCCTCTGCAACAGGTAAAGTAGAGACTACTGCTTCCACAGCAGTGAGATTAATGAGAATGGCCAACTCAAAGTCAAGGAAAGATATCAGTCATTCTATAGTAGTCTGATGATAAACCACTCCTTCATTAAATATTGCCAAATGCATTAGATGGACAGCCAACTTCTTCTACCAAGTGTGAGTTTTACATCAAGTAGCTAGTCATTTTTATCACATCTGCCAACTGACCTCAAACAATTATTGGAACAATGATTGCATCATGAATTATAGTGAGCTCATGTGCTTCCTGTCTGTTTGGGAATGTCACAGCTAAATGTTTGTTACATTTAGTTGACCAGAGTGACTAGACAAGGTCCTACGCAATATTTTCACCAGTTCCTAATGTAGAAGGGCATCCAGCAGGACCTATACTGGAGTTCTTCTCAGTAAACACTCAAAGGCTGTATGCATAACTTGTGGAGCCACTGCACAACGTATAACGCTTGATGTGGCACCAGGCTCTCTTGCTTGGTCTATACTACCTGAACAGCATCCACTCTTTGTAAAGGACCAATCACTCACTAACTGCTATATTGTTCCCTTTAGTATAAATATCAGAAATCATAGCAGAGAAATGTTCCACGACGAAATGTTTTTTTGAAATCCCCAAGTCTACAGGTGTGCCCTACAATGATGTGCCAGAGTGCCTCCATGCTTGCTCAGAAACTGTTTGGCAAGCTTATTTGTTTTCTGCAAGAGCTTCTCCAGGAACAAGTCATCCACAAAAAATTGGAAAGTAGACAATGGGAAGGAAATTTTCAGTATTGACTTTACATCTAGCATCTACAGAGAAGGAGGAATTAGAGGGTGGAATCTATTAGGGGACTGCCAACTGAGCACTCTTGCTGTGCTGTGCTCAATAGCTGTTGCACTCTTGATTGTGCTACACTTTCACTGTCTTTCAGCGGTACAGATTGCACTTGTGAAGGGGAGGTCATGACTACCCTGGTGTGCTGAATGGCCATTTTTTTCAGATTCAATGGGGAGGAGTCAGCCTCTGATGGAACTCCAACCAAAAGAGATTCCTTTCAGATTCTTTTCTATTCTCCCTCAAATGCAACCTCAGTATCAGAACAGGCCATAGAGCTCTCCGCCATTCACTGACTTGCAGCCTGGCCAGCACTCCAAAGGAAGCCATGTATGTTTCTTGTCTAAAACTGTTTTTCTCAAATATTGTGTTCTAAGTAAAATGCATATCTACTCGTAGAAATGCTTATGCAAGGAGAATGCTGAAAAGGGTGTGCGAGATGAGCAGAAAATGAGAATGTAATGCAATGGAGAGCAAACCTATTAGCGACAGAAAAACAGTAAAAGCAGTCAGTTAATTAAAATCAGATTGTAAAACGTCTAGCAGTTAGCCTTCAGAGAGAGAGCATTTTGGGGAAGAAAAAAAATCACTTCAACTTGCAACATAAAAATCAATTAGTCAAAATGAAATGTAATTGCAATAACAATTCTTAAAGAAGTAATCAAGCAAAACTGTACAGGTGATAATTGTGAATGGATGACAAAAACAAAATTGGGACACAAACTCCCATATGCTTTCAAAATAGGATTACAATTCATAAGCAAAGGTCACCTAAAAGGAAAGTTGGTTCACGGTTTGTATTTACCCGAGGTGGAAGCATGTTGCCCCATACAGAAAGAAGCTAAATTCAAAAAGGCCACTGCCATTATAAGGGCACGGCCTGATTCAATTTGCTTCCAAGAGGTTGACCCTTATACAAAGGGGGGATCCTCCCCCTTTCACCCTTATCCCCTTTCAAACGGGAGCTAGTGGTGGATTCCGGCTCAAAGATTTCGCATGGCTGCAATCCCTGATCAGGAACCTTTCAGGGTGAGGCACCATTATGAAGGGTACTTTCATGCACAATGCCAGAGGGGACCTATCCTGCCCAACCTGTATCCAGTGGCTGCGTTGTCCGATTCATCAATGACCGCATTATGTGCCAGCATCATTGATTGTGTGTGTGAGGGGCAGCTGACTGACGTGGAACTGCTTCTGAGTCAGTCCAATTTAAAGAAATAAAGAGGGGACTTGATTATAACAAATGCAGTGAGAGTGTCAACAGAGGAATAAAGTGGAAAATAACAGATTTGGAGATAGAGACAGGGAGAGTGAATGACTAGATCAGAAGTGGCCAGAAGTGTAAGAGGATGGGGAATTCGAGTGAGTGTCCATGACACAAAGAAAGAGAAGAGCGGAAAAGGGAAAAGCAAAAAAAGATGGAAGTGAGAGTGGAAGAGAGCTTGGAAAGGGCAAAAAGGGCAAATAAGCTTGTATGGAGAAAAATCTGAAGCAAAAGGAGAGAATGGGATTTTTATATGAAGAAAAATGAAAGCAGGAAGACTGAAACAGAGAGTGGGCCTGAGAGACACCCAAAGACGGAGATTAAAATGCAAGGGAGCAAACAGGAAGAACAGACAGCCCTCCCTTGCTCTTGCCTCTTGGAGAAAGGCAATATGCTGAGGATTATGTAGTATTCCAGGCCAACATTGATGACATATGGCGCCTCTCTGTTCACTCTACATTAAATCCTGACATTTTGCAGCTGTCAAGATAAAGCTGCTTCTATGAGTAACATCATAGCTTGGTTTTTTTAGCGGTAACGCGCTGCTAGCAATGATTAATCCAGGTGCCTAAAGTCTGCTGGAGACTTTTCAATAGATGGGTTTGGGATGCAGATCGTCTGTTCCACTGCCTTCCCCCCACACACACTTTTTGTACTCAGGCCACTCACGTCATTGTCTCTATTTATATACCGCCCCTCCAAGCACAAGGGCCTTCAGTAGCTTTTAGTTCCTTCTGTTCAAAAACAAGACCGATGAATTGAAATACCAAATGTGAACAAGGCTAAACGCACACAAAAGACGAGTGAATATCACTATGTAATGGCAGAGACATGACAAATAAACAACAAAATGCCTGCCTCGCAGCCGCAGGCTCAACCATCTACCTACCTTAATAATGGCTGCCATGTCACCAGTATAGAGAGGCAATGTGTCGGTGTGCTGTCACCACACTTACCATATGCATTATTGTTAGACCTGACGTCCTTGGGGGCGTGGTTTTCCTCCACACATTTTTGCTATCACTCCTATTTTGCTGAATTTTGTTTGTTGGCTCTAGGTCTCTGCATATGTTACCACTATTAACCAGCGCTAAAGTGTTTGTGCTCACTCCTATAAACATGGTAAAATTGGCTTGCACACACATAGCACATTTAATTTGCTTGTAAGTCCCTAGTAATGTAGAACATTTACCCTGGACCTGTATGTTAAACGCTACTAGTGGGCCTGCAGCACTTATTGTGCCAGAAGCTTAATTAGCCTTTTTAAACATGTCTCAGGTCTACCATTGCAGCCTGTGTGTGCAGTTTTAAACTGCCATTTTTTATGTGGCAAAATGAACATTTGCCGGACCTAAATCTTCCTTTCAATACATACGTCACCCTTAGGGAAGCCGTAAACTGTCCGTAGGGCAGGGTGCATTGATTTTAAAAAGTCGGTCATTTAAAAAGCTTTGTTTGAGAGCAGGTAGGAATGGCTTGTTTGATATCTGAGAAATTAAAATTTACACCACTCTTTAATAGAAAAGTCAGATGTTAAGTAACAATTCGTAATTCTTATTAAGTTATTTTAGAAAGTTGGCATTGTTTCTATCCTAACCATTTGGTGCCTGCAGCCTCTTCCTGGGTCACATGACGAGGTGTAGTTGGAAGTTGACCTTTGTGTATTCCTCTCAGACAGTATAGCAATAGAGGAAGGCAGGATGGACATTCATTGGTTTGAAGGGAAGGGGGAGCAGTCACCTACCACCTTTACTCTTCTAAGGCATTGTCCCAGTTCACAATCAAAGGACTTCAAACTAGCAAATTTTGCTCCAAGACAGATTCAGACCAGGGCAAGGATGCAGGGAATTCCAGACACTTCTGTAGGCGTAAAACACCAGGAACTGTTCCCACTTCAACGGGTGCACCAGGTATAAAAATGGGACCATCAGACCCACTCTGAACATGTGGATACTATGCTACTGTAGAAGGAGTGACCTTCTGCTAGGGGGACTACCCTGCTGCTTGAGGCAAGCTCTGCTGTCTGAGAAGGAATTCTGGACCTGCACCCTTCACCCCAGGCTGAAGTGACCCCAAGGATCAGCTGACAGACCTCCTGTTCTGAGCTACAGGGACATAACAATCATAAGAGGCCTCTCTGCAACTATCCAGTTGACCTGCTGCAATGTTACCTGCCTGGTCCTGCAACTGGCCATGCCTGGGCCCTCCTGGCCTCTGCTGGAGTGAGTTCCTGATCCCCAAGAGGTGCCTCCCAGGTCCTGGACCCCTGGTGTTCCCTCAGTTGAGCTTGTGCTTGAAGAAAAGGAGGAGTCCTGGAGTTTTAGGATCTTTGCAATCATGGACGGGCCAGTTCAGCCCAATGTCCTGCTGCCTGCACTTACCTCCAACACGAAGCTCTATTGAACCTGCCTCTTCGTGCTACAGTGACAACCAACAACTCGAGATCTGCACTTTCCAGCACATCATCAACAAGATGCGGTGACCGCCAATGTCAATGTCCAGTAGCGACTATCCGCAATACCCAACCCGATCTTAGTGCTAGAGTTTTGAAGGTTCAATTTGAGCAGAACTAACCTGGTCCCTATATCCGGCCTGTGCTCCAACTCAGTTGGTTGAACTTGTGACTTACACCCATCTCACACAACCAGATAACTGCGAATGTCGGATTATTGTAATGCAGAATTTATCACTTTCCTTTAGGAATCATATAAAACCAGCCTTGACTGCACTACACTGGCTCCCAGTGTCCCAGTATACCAGCAACATAGCGATGTGTGGTGCAAGAAGTTCTCTAACTAACATAGCCATTTTTCCAGATAAAGAAACTGCAACAGTATGATCAAGTTTCACAACATGCATTCATTGGGCTGTCACCTACTTTCTCCTCCATGATATTGGAGAACCCACCAAGGAGGCAGATCCTATTCAGTCCTGACATCCTCCATATTGAATGAGCTTGTGAATGTAGAATGATGTACATTCTGGTATGCTCTGCAAATCTGGCTCACTCTGTGCTGTACTATGCAGTGGGGATGTCAGCGCTATAATTTTGTGACTGCTAAAGTGTTGTTTTGAAAACAACACCTCTGAAGACAATTGGGAGCCTGAAGGATTTAAAGGTCCCATACCTGTAGTGAGCCCTCGAGGCGAGGTCTTTGAGGTAGTGATATACATTAGTAAGAACTGCACATTCATAAAAAAAATACATTCAATTTAGTGTCATGAGAGTCAGTAATGAGTTTGGGTTCTATTTTCAAAATAGTGCTCCCCCTGAGGGCCGCCTCCCCCCACACCCCCCAGGTCAGGGTTGGAAGGGAAATTGCTTCCCCTTCCAACCCCACCCCACCAGTGACATCTGATGACTTCAGCGCAACAACGCGTGCTGACGTCATCAGAGATCAACTCCTGTTGCGCTGGAAGCAATGCTTCCAGCGCGACTAAGGACATCGCTTTTCATGTCTCTCTGTGCATTCCTGCAGCACAATCGCATAGCGATCGTGCTGCAGAAAGCCAATGGACAACAGGGATTTTTTTTTTAAATTGTCATAAGAGGAGCGGCCCCCTGGGCAAGGACCGCACCCCCAAAGGGGGCATTTTATTTAAGGCCATTTCTGCTGACCCTGGAGGCAGAAGCAATTAGGCAGCAGGGATTTTTTTTATTTATATTGATGAAGAGAGCAACCCCTTAGACAAGGGTCGCTCCCGGAGAGGGGCAAATTGTTTTTAAGCCATTTCTGCCCCCTTTGGGGGCAGATCAGCCAATTTCTATTAGGCCGATCTACCCCCTGGGGGCAGAAACCACTTAGGCTCCAGGGATTGGTGGCAAGGTTCGCTCTAAACTTGGGGCACATTACTGTTGGCCATATCTGCCCCCCTTGGGGCAGATCGGCCTATATTTGAAAGGCCCATCTGTCCCCAAGGGGGGCAGAAAGTCCACAAGAGACCAGGGAAGATTTTTTCCCTAAAATAAGAGGGTGGGGGGTATGGCCATACCCCCACCCCAATAAATGGGGCCAATGTTATTCTGCCCACTAGTGGGCAGATAGGGCAATTACCCCTGATCCACACCCAGGGGGTGGGAGGGGCAGAAAGTCTACTAGATGCCAGGGAATTTAAAAAAACAAATAATAGTGGGGTGGTGACTAAGAACCAGTATGGGCCTGGTTATGCCCCCACCACAACTGAAGGGGGTAACAGTCTTTCAGCTCTCCCCCCGCACACTAAAACATCTTTTCCCACGGCAAGCAAGAGGACATTTGATTCTTTTGGGGTTTGGTTTTACATTTGGGCCATGAGAGCTTGGCTAACTCTCAAAATGGTCCCACTTGGAATGGTGAGGGCTGCATTTTTTGGACTGAGCGCTGCCATGTAGAAAAATCCACAAGACCTAGACACATCTGAAAACTAAACATTGTCTCATCTATACCAATCAAAATTCTGCTGCACTTGTCAGCCTAAAATGTTTTTTTTCCAACTGCCCTTTTGGACCTGCTTAGGTTCCCACTCAGTTTCAACATGTTTTTGGCTCTTCCCTGTCATAGGCACTTGGTCCACCTACACAAGTGAGGTATAATTTTTACTTGGAGACTAAAGGGAACGTTGGGGGGTAGGAAATTTGTCCCGGTGCGGTGATCCCACAAAGAAATGTGGGAAAAATTTGATTTTTTTAGCTACATTTTAGGTTTGCTTAGGATTCTGGGTAAGAAAACACTGGGGGATCCATGCAAGTTGCACCTCCCTGGACTCCCTCGGTTGGTAGGTTTCCCTGTATGGCTACTGAGCCCAGGACCAAAAAGGCAGATGTCCCCCGCTGCAAAAACAGGAGGTTTTGTACCTGATAATTTTGATGTGCCAAGATAGTGTTTTGGTGCATTTCCTTTCGCGGGCACTAGGCCTACCCACACAAGTGAGATACCATTTTTATTGGGAGACTTGGGGAATGCTGGGTGGAAGGAAATTTGTGGCTCCTCTTACATTCCAGAACTTTCTGTCATCGAATGCGAGGAAAAAGTGTTTTTTGGCCACATTTAGAGGTTTGCAAAGGATTCTGGGTACCAGAACCTAGTGAAAGTCCAACAAGTCACCCTTATTTTGGATTCCCCTAGGTGTCTAGTTTTCATGAAAAATGCACAGGTTTGGCAGGTTTCCTTAGGTGCTGGTGAGCTATAGGCCAAAATCCACAGCTAGGCACTTTCCGAAAAACAGCCCTGATTTCTTTGGGAAAATGTGATGTGTCAATGTTGTATTTTGGGGCATTTTCTGTCGCAGGCGCTAGGCCTACCCACACAAGTGAGGTACCATTTGTAACATAAGACTTGGGGAAACGCTGAGTGGAAGGAAATGTGGGTCTCCTCTCAGATTCCAGAACTTTCTGGCACCAAAATGTGAGGAAAAGGTGTTTTTTGGGCCAAATTTTGTGGTTTGCAAAGGATTCTGGGTAACAGAACCTGAGGAGAGCCCCACAAGTCACCCCATCTTGGATTCCCCTAGGTGTTTAGTTTTCAAAAATGCACAAGTTTGGTAGGTTTCCCTAGGTGCCGACTGAGCTAGAGGTCAAAATCCGCAGCTAGGCACTTTCCAAAAAACAGCTCTGTCTAGTTTTAAAAAATGCACAGGTTTGGTAGGTTTCCTTAGGTGGTGGCTGAACCGGAGGCCAAAATCCACAGCTAGGCACTTTCCAAAAAACAGCTCTGTTTCTTTCGGAAAATGTCCATGTTGTGTTTTGGGGCCTTTCCTGTAGCGGGTGCTGGGCCTACCCACACAAGTGAGGAACCATTTTTATCAGGAGACTTGGGGGAACACTGGGTGGAAGGAAATTTGTGATGTGTCTATGTTGTGTTTTGGGGCATTTCCTGTTGCATGCACTATGCCTACCCATAGAAGTAAGGTACCATTTATATCAGGAGACTTGGGAGAACGCTGGGTGGGAGGAAACTTGTAGCTCCTCTTACATTCCAGAAGTTTCTGTCACCGAAATGTGAGGAAAAAGTGTTTTTTAGCCAACTTTTGAGGTTTGCAATGGATTCTGGGTAACAGAACTTGGTGAGAGCCCCACATGTCATCCCATCTTGGATTCCCCTTGGTGTCTAGTTTTAAAAAATGCACAGGTTTGGTAGGTTTCCTTAGGTGCTGGCTGAGCCAGAGGCCAAAATCCACAGCTAGGCACTTTCCAAAAAACAGCTCTGTTTCTTGCGGAAAATGTGGTGTGTCCATGTTGTGTTTTGGGGCCTTTCCTGATGTGGGTGCTGGGCCTACCCACACAAGTGAGGAACCATTTTTATCAGGAGACTTGGGGGAACGCTGGGTGGAAGGAAATTTGTGGCTCCTCTCAGATTCCAGAACTTTCTGTCTCCAGAATTTGAGGAAAAAGTGTTTTTTTGGACAAATTTTGCGGTTTGCAAAGGATTTTGGGAAACAGAACCTGGTGAGAGCCCCACAAGTCACCCCATCTTGGATTCCTCTAGGTGTCTAGTTTAAAAAAATGCACAGGTTTGGTAGGTTTCCTTAGGTGCCGGCTGAGCTAGAGGCCGAATTCCACAGCTAGGCACTTTCCAAAAAACAGCTCTGTTTTCTTTGGGAAAATGTGATGTGTCAATGTTGTGTTTTGGGGCATTTCCTGTCACAGGCGCTAGGCTAGGCCTAACCACACAAGTGTGGTACCATTTTTATCTGGAGACTTGGGGGAATACTGGGTGGAAGGAAATTTGTGGCTCCTCTCAGATTCCAGAACTTTCTGTCACCAAAATTTGAGGAAAAAGTGTTTTTTGGGCAACTTTTGCGGTTTGAAAAGGATTCTGGGTAAAAGAACCCAGAGAGAGCCCCACAAGTCACCCCATCCTGGATTTCCCTAGGTGGCTAGTTTTAAAAAATGCCCAGGTTTGATAAGTTTATCTAGTTGCTGGCTGAGCTAGAAGCCAAAATCTACAACTAGGCACTTTGCAAAAAACACGTCAGATTTCAATGTAAAATGTGATGTGTCCATGTTGCGTTTCCTGTCACGAGCATTAGGCCTACCCACGCATGTGAGGTACCATTTTTATCAGGAGACTTGGGGGAATACAGAATAGCAAAACAAGTGTTATTGCCCCTTGTCTTTCTCTACATTTTCCCTTCCAAATGTAGGACAGTGTGTAAAAAAGACGTCTGTTTGAGAAATGCCCTGTAATTCACATGCTAGTATGGGCACTCCGGAATTCAGAGATGTGCAAATAACCACTGCTTCTCAACACCTTATCTTGTGCCGATTTCGGAAATACAAAGGTTCTCTTGATACCTATTTTTCACTCTTTATATTTCATCAAACTAATTGCTGTATACCGGGTATAGAATGAAAACCCATTGCAAAGTGCGCTCTGGGTACCTAGGATTCTTGATGAATCTACAAGCCCTATACTTTCCCGCAACCAGATGAGTTTTGCAGACGTAACGGTATATTGCTTTCAAAAATCTGACATTGCAGGAAAACGTTACAGAGTGAAACGTGGAGACAAATTGCTGTTTTTTTCTCTCCTATTTCAGCTGTTATTTTCTGTAGGAAACACTTGTAGGATATACACAAATGACCTATTTCTGAATTCAGAATTTTGTCTGCTTTTCAGAAATGTTTTGCGTTCTGGGATCCAGCATTGGTTGCACACCCATTTCTGTCACTAACTGGAAGGAGGCTGAAAGCACCACAAATAGTAAAAATAGGGTATGTCCCAGTAAAATGCCAAAATTGTGTTGAAAAGTTGGGTGTTCTGATTCAAGTCTGCCTGTTCCTAAAAACTGGGAATATTGTGATCTTAGCACAATAAACGCTTTGTTGATGCCATTTTCAGGGAAAAAACCACAAGCCTTCTTCTTCAGACCTATTTTCCTTATTTATTTTTTTTTAAACAAAATGTTTTGCTGTATTTTGGCTAATTTCTTGGTCTCAGCCAGGGAAACCCACAAAGTCTGGGTACCTCTAGAATCCTTTGAATGTTGGGAAAAAAAGGACGCAAATTTGGCGTGGATAGCTTATGTGGACAAAAAGTTATAAGGGCATAATAACGAACTGCCCCAAATGGCCAAAAAAAGGCTTGGCAACTGAGGGGGAAAAGGCCTGGCAGCGAAGGGGTTAAATACACAAATGCTAAATAAATACCAAGGCCCGTATTTATACTTTTTTAGCGCCGCATTTGCGTCACTTTTTGACGCAAAAACGGCGCAAACTTACAAAATACAGGGCCATATTTATACTCCGTTTGCGCCGAAATTGCGTCGTTTTTTTTGACGCAATTTCGACGCAAAACTAACGCCAACTAACGCCATATTTATACTATGGCGTTAGAGGCGAATAGCGCCAAAGTTCCCGGAATGTGCGTCATTTTTTAGCGTGAACCCCTTCCTTGCGTTAATGATATGCAAGGGAGGCGTTCCCGTCTAAAAAATGACTCCCAGGCCTTTACGTGGTATTTATACTCCCGGGCAAAAGAGACGCCCGGGAGTTGGCGTGGCTAAAAACGGCGCATTTGCGCCACTTTTTAACGCCTGCTCAGGGCAGGCGTTAAGGGGCCTGTGGGCTCAAAATGAGCCCACAGGTGCCCTCCCATGCCCCCAGGGACCCCCCCTGCCACCCTTGCCCACCCCAGGAGGACCCCCAAGGATGGAGGGACCCACCCCAGGGACATTCAGGTAAGTTCAGGTAAGTATAATTTTTTATTTTTTATATTTTTTTTTGGTGGCATAGGGGGGCCTTATTTGTGCCCCCCTACATGCCACTATGCCCAATGACCATGCCCAGGGGACAGAAGTCCCCTGGGCATGGCCATTGGGCAAGGGGGCATGACTCCTATCTTTACAATGATAGGAGTCATGTTGATGGGGGATGGGCGTCGTTAAAAAATGGCGCAAGTCGGGTTAAGACGATTTTTTCGACGTAACCTGACTTGCCCCATTTTAAGACGCCCATGCGCCATTTTCCCCCTACGCCGGCGCTGTCTGGTCTACGTGGTTTTATCCCACGCAAACCAGGCAGCGCCGGTCTGATTGCGCCGTCTAACGCCATTCCATAAATACGGCGCCCGCATGGCGCTTCAGAATGGCGTTAGACGGCGCAAAACTTTTTGACGCTAAACTGCGTTAGCGCAGTTTAGCGTCAAAAAGTATAAATATGGGCCACAATTGTCATTTGTAAGTTTGTGCCGTTTTTGCGTCAAAAAGCGGCGCAAATGCGGCGCTAAAAAAGTATAAATACGGCTTCAAGAGTATTAGATGGATACTAGAGACGGGGTAAGAGTACCCAGGGGAGTAAGTTGGAGTGAGATTTTTTTTTTTAAAGAATGAAAGCAGTTTAACACAGAGAAATTATTAATAGCTACAGTTTTTCATACTTGAGTTGTCAAATTTTTTAAACCACAAGAAACAGCCAAGGCAATCTTAGGTAGTAAGAGAGGGATAATCAAGAAGGAATGCAACAATCAGAGATCAGGAAGTAATCTGGTATTTCAGAGGAGAGTTACGCAGTGCATTCTTCCCTAAAAGGGCTTACTCCTTATGCCTATTTGGTTTTGGCAAGTTGGAAAAGCCATTCCATATATTAAGAGTTCAGCTTTTCTGTTGCAAGGTATACCTGATAACTTCAAAGTCGTTTCAAGGGATCTCTAGAGTTTTAGAGCAACATAAGCTCTTAAGAGGCCCAAAGGTTAAGTGAAAATATTGAAACTGGAGATGTTTGAGTAGAGTGGCCAGCCCTCCAGGACTGGTTATTTATTCTGTCCAGAGGGGAACTGTATGAATCACAATCTGACTTGAGAAGACTGCACAATAGCCTCCAAGTAAGACTTTTAGTAATCATTTTTACATATTTTTACAAATGAACACAAAAAGGTAACTGTGTTTTTTTTTTTTTTTAAACAGCACAGAAATAACCTATTTCGAATAATACCACGTACTATTGATAATGACTCCTATGCCACTATTCCTGCAAGGCTCAGGGGGTACTTAAGGGGCAACAATCCTTAAAGAACTGCGGTTGTGCAAACGTTTGTTCTAGAATACTAATATTTCCATATGTGTATTTTGCTGTAATATATATGGCTGCTTATAGAGCCAAAATCAGTCGGTGGTCTAAGTATGAGTGAGGATAATCTGGAACTACATTAGTTGTAAATTATGGTTCGAAAAAATCCATAAGAAATACAAATAATGACCATTAATCACACAAAAAAAGAAAATGTAATGAATTTGGACAGAAACGTCAGAAAATGCAAATCTGATCAAATTGGGAGCCCAACTTGTTAAGTGAAAGAGAAGATTGTGAGTCAGAGAGAAAAGGGGGCATTGCTGGCAGAAGTGCACATTTACATTGGTGATGGTGGACCGACCACAAAAAAAGCTTGTTTTTTCCATTGTTGGCGAACAGTATTTTTATAGACGTCTGCCCATGAGAAATACAGTTTCAAGTGCAGGTGTTGTGCACTTCAGCACATCCTTGAAGTAGAGGTGTGTAAAAAAAAATGGCTTGCAGGTTATAGAATACTATTTACATGAATTTTCATTCATAATCAGGGAAGGAATATTAAGTGCAAGAGGCTCATGACCGTATTCCCAGCCGTTGCGGAGAGGCTGTTGTGCTCAGGCTAGACATCTAACAATATAAATTGATGCTGTCCCTCAAACATCTACGTTGTCTGTCCACGAATTAAAGACATTTAACGAGCCGTGAATTGTTGTGTGTGGCCAGGGTTTCCCAGAAAATAGATGCAACCTATTTGAATGATGCTTCCAAGCTGTATTTGGGGGTGCCTCATCACTACTGTAGTGTGGTTAGCAATGTAGTGTCTTCCCTCGTGGCTCATCAGCCTGAATGCCGAATACAGGTGTGCGCGGTGTGGCGCGTGCTATCAGCAAATGGGTCCTAGGCCCAAGAACCACACAGAACACCAGCAGTGCGGTTCTAGTACGAGTTCGGCTGGGTCATACTGACCTCACCTCCCCTGCGGGTCTTGCTCTTTATTTGCTTGCCCACGTGACCTGGCAGGTACACCCACCTGGTCAGATTCATAGGGGTATTTTTATTGGCACCCCTGGGGCCGCAACATAATGTCTCCTCCCGGAGTGCGCACTCATTACGTCACAAGTGCAATACTACATTCCTCCCTTATTTTAAAATAAATTGCAACAAGTTCAAACAGGTGATCTAAAACCCCTTCCCTCCAGCCTGCATCATTATCCAGAGTCAATCATACGTTATGTGGTACTTCAATTGAGATGAGGGCACTGGGTTGGCTCACAGATTATATTGGATCTTTTCACACCTCCCTCCCTGCGCCAGAGGAGCTGGCTCACCTTCAGTGGTCGGCGGACTGTTCAAGATTGAACTCCCAGGTCGCTCATCACCCATTGCCCCGGTCAAGGGCACTTCAGAATGGTCACCTTTTGAGAGGTTATCGTCACTGTCACCGACCCGCTCGTCCGCCACAGTCTCAGGGGTGGAAGGTGGAAAAGTGTGGAACTTCTTGAAATGAGACACATTCCCGAACACCGCTTCTTCGCCACGCCAAGCAGTCACCTTGGTGCCATGAATGTGAGTGATGGTCCACGGCGACCGTTCGAACGACAGCCGAAACTTGCTGCCAGGACTCTGATCTTTGAGGAGTACTACATCTCTTTGGAGCATCAAGCCCGTCGTTGTTGGCTTGCACGGATGTTAGACACTTGGCGAAGGCTCTGCCTAAGTCCATGGGGGCAGGGGTCCACTCAGGATAATGAGGAATAGAGTCTTGTTCCACTCAGCCCATCAGCATATGACCAGGGGCTTGTCCTGTGGTGGAATGAGGCGTCTGTCAATATTTTCGCAGGAAAATATAGATGGCCCAGTCATATGGTTGGAGGTTGGCATGAGCGATCCGGATCACCTTGTTGATGGTCCTCAATAAACATTCAACCTCTTATGTGGACTGAGGCCATCGAGGAGTGATGCTTTTGTGTTGAATGTTCCAGGACCTGAGGTACTCTGATACCTCTTGACTGAAAAGGAGGCCCGTTGTCAGTTCTCAGCTCTCTGAGCAGTCCATGAGTGGCCAGTATCTTCTCCAGCTGGGGTAACACCTCTTGAGCTATCAAGGAAGACAGAATCTCAACTTCAGGATATTTGGCATAGTAATCAATCACTACCATGATGTGCCTCCCATCCGTAAGGCTACCAAAATCAAGGCTGGCGCATATCCAGGGCTGCTGTGGCCCTCTTTCCGTTATTACTGGCGCAGGCTGGGATGGCACTTCAGTAGCCTGACACCACAGGCACACCCTTACTAGAGCTTCCACTTGCTCATCCATCAGTGGGAACCAGACTTTGGCCAGCAACCTTCTCTTAGTCTTCCCCATGCCTTGTTGACCAGCATGGGTCAGCTGTGTAACTTGAGTTTGGTGTCCGTCCAGGATGACCAGCCTTTGTCCCCTCAGCAGAGAAGCTCTAGGGTCAGCAAACAGTTCTTAACCAATGTGATATAAACTCTCCATGACTCGTCGTGCTTCTGGTGTTTTTTGAGCCCAGATCTTTTTAAACCAGTACCACTTATTGTTCTTTACTGCGTTTAGTGCCTGCTGCATGCACTCATCCGTGGCCGCAGCTTGTTGTATTTGATCCATAGAGATGGGTAAGGGGTGAGACCGGTCCACCACATACCGGACATATTCTTACGTCTCTTGGGCTTCTTTCTCTTCAGCTGGGGTTGCTGCTCTGGGCTGTACTCAACTTGCCAGTCGTACTCCTGCATCTTTAACAGCCACTTTTCTATCCAGGGAGGTGGCTTTGATCTAGTCCCCCAAAAGAGCGGTATGAGGGGCTTGTGGTCAGTAGTGACTACAAACTGTCGGCCATAAACATAGAGGTGAAAATGCCGGCATCTCCAGTCGACCGCAATGGTCTTTTTTCTCAATCTAAGAATACCACTGTTCGGTGTCTGTTAGAGACCGTCTTGCAAAAGCCACCAGGACCCACTCTTCTTCTAATTGTTGCATCAACATGATGCCTAGACCCTTTCTTTCTGTGGCTCATTGTATGACAGAGTGGTGTCTGCTGAGAGGGCGGCTTTGGTTGCTTGAAACGCCCGTTCTTGGGCATTTCCCACTGCCAGGGTGCTGATGACTTGGTTAGCTCACGGAAGGGGTGAGTCATGGTAGGCAGGTCTGGGATGAACCTCCCACAGTAGTTCACCATCCCAAAGAAGCTGCGGACCTCAGGCACTGTGGTAGGTGCAGCATCTTCCTTGATGTTGGGTACCTTCTCGGGGGCCGGGGCTATCCCTTCAGCGGAGAATGTATACCCAAAGAAGCTGATCCATTAGGTCAAGAATTCACACTTGCCCCGATGTAGGGTGACCCCCAAGTTTTGGATCCGCTGAAGCAGTCAGCTGTTATGTTCAGGGATAGACTTAGCATATATTAAAATATTTTCACTGACATTTATGGCACCCGGCAGGCATCCCAGGATCTCTCAAATCGTTTTTTGAAATACCTCAGCAGCGCTGGTGATGTCGAAATTCAGCCTGCAATAACGCCTAAGTCTTAGGTGCGTAGAGAAAGTGGGGATGTACCATGATTCTTCAGCCAGGGTGAGCTGATGATTTCCAGAGCGAAGGTCAACTTTTGAGAACCAGCAGGCATCATTTAGCTCAGAGACGAAGTTATCAACTGTGGGGGTGAGATATAATTCACTCTTGATGGCGACATTGGTCAGTCACATTCCACACATATGCATACTTCTCCTGGCTGTTTCTTTTTTTTTGTCACCACCATAGGTGAGACCCATGGGGTGAGTCCAGCCACTCTCTCTATAAGTCCTTCTTCATCCAATTTTGCGAGCTCTTTCTCTACTTGAAGTCTCAAGTGGAACACAATTCAGTGGTGTCTCAGAGCCACTAGTTTAATGGTCTGGTCAATGTGGAGTGTTATTTCTTTTCCTTTTAGGGACCCAATTCTTCTGAACACGTCAGGAAACTCATCCAAAATGTGGGTGACTCCTTCCTGAAGAACACCCAAGGCGAAGGTAACTATCTTTAACGCTCCTGCAGTTCTGCACCCAGCAGCATTCTGTGACTTTTTCCCGTGACATAGACAATCAAGTTGCACACTTCTGCTCCATGGGTAAGGAGTATGGAACTTTCCTTGGATATCTAGGGGTTGGCGTTGGCATATGCAAAGACTTTCATTAGCGCTTTGGGGAGTGGTGGGAGTGGGCGCAGTTTGTCGTATATCTCTCTCGACAAAAGGTTGTGTCGAGACGGGGCCACTCACCTGAAAAGCAGGATGTCTGCATGGGCGATGGTATGCCCCCGATCTCCTGGAACATCTCTCGGCACTTCCTGGTGGACACAGAAACCCCGGAATGTGTCCTAAAAGGAAAGGGGGAGTGTAAGAGAAAGAGACAAAACACTGCCACGTCTTGCCGGTCCAGCCAGGCACCGTGTATCTTCGGGGGCAGGTCGTTGTTGACAGAGTGATAGTAGAGTTAGTGCACTCAACTTCTTTGAAACTGAATCTCTCTTTCTGATATGGGCACGGGAGCATTAGAAGAACACCAGGATGGTCCAGCTCTTTTCTTCAATAATAATAATAATAACTGTTGGCATAATTACTAACACTGCATTACCAAAAACCCAAACTGAGTACCATAACAATAAGTACTGTGATACTAGGGCTGGCTTCACAGAGATTCACTGTTGCACACTACAGTTAGAACTGTGGTTGCACTTATCATGCACAAGAAAGACAAACAAGGGCATTAATTATATCATGTATAACTTTCCTTCATGAATAGGGTTAAACTAAAAGGAACAAAAACAATCCAAGAAATACAAATGTCCACTCTGTGTTTAAACAGTTAGGGTGGCACAGTTTGGTTTGGTTTCTCTGTGTGTGTGAAACACCCTTCAAAAGCAAATTCCTCAAACCTGAAACACAGGCATGAATGACACAATTTAAATCCAAGAGTTATGCTATTAGAGAAAGAAAAGTCACATAAGTGCTCTTTTAAAATTGCATTGTCACTTTTTGTATTACTTGAGCTCAAGCAGATTTCCTGAAGCACATTTAGGCAAGTAACTACAATAATAATGTAGAATGTTCAGAAATGCATCTCTTCAAGATAAGTACTCTGCCAAAATACAAGGTCTGAAATACACCAGCTGTTCTAGGAAAGCGTGGCGCTCAAAAAACAAACTCCCTGGAGAATACTAGTCACTTAGCTGCAGTCTTTTCCAGGGTGCTGGAGGAATGCCTGGTGTCAGCTGGTACAGGAACGAAGAAAAGAATTGCCCCAAAAGTCCTGAATACGAGTATGACAGCAGGGGCTGGACTGCCAAATCAGATGCTGAGATCAGGAAGCAAAACAAAGCCAAGCAGGGAGGCATGCTTCACTCTGCTTTTTATAGCCAATCAGAAAAGCAGTTGAGTTTCCACATGTGGATAAGTCACCACACCCAATTAGAAGCACATGCCTACACCTGCTTACATTAGCAAACAAGCATTGGTAAAACAAGCATTGATAAATCCAATTGTGTAACACAGCACATTATGTTACTTAGAAACATGAAGGTTTAACCAAGAACAGAGATATGATTTAACCCTAATCCCTGGGGATGCTGACAGATAACGCAGGAGGCACCTTGGGGATTCCTGACAGGTTGATGGAGGCCCCAGTGTCTACAGTGGCCAGCATCAGCTGGGCGTCCACCTGTACTTGGCATTGCAGGAGGTGGTAATGCGTTCTTGTTGTCGTGCCCACTGTGAATACAGCATGGACTGTGTGTTGGGACTCGTCATCATCCATGTCACTCTGCGGGTCTGTTAAGGTGTTGACGTTGGCTGGGGTGGGTCCTTTCGCACTCAATCAGCATACCTTGGAGAAGTGATTGTATTTGCCACAGGCTGCACATCTTTTCCCTTTTGCAGGGCAGCCTGCGAGGTGGTGGGTGGAGCCTCCACAGTATCCGCACGACTTCTGCAAAGTACTTTTCCTTTTGAGCTTTCTTGGCGAGGCTGCTGATGTAATGGCATTGATTGGTTCTATCGATGGGTGTGTGGAGGGCTGCCTCCATGTTAGAGGCTTGGGCTTTGGAGAGATCTTTGTTCCTACCCATCATCAGGATATCTGTGGGGTTCCTCCAAGATATGCTCCTTCAGTATGGTCAAGGCACAACCTTGAATAATTTGGCCTCTTATCTCTTTGCTCTCATCTGCGAAACCACATGTGCTCACTAGCTCATTAAGTCTTGTGTGGAACACATCCAGGGACTAACTGCCTTGCTGCCTGGCTTGCCTGAATATGAATCGTTCATAGTCTCTGTTTACCTTGGTGCAAAGTATGCATTGTGTGATTGTTGGACTTTGTTCCTTACACAGGGTCATCCCCAGTCTTTTTGCCTCCCTCCTTCTGGTTTTCTGACCTCTCGCTGTTGGATCTAGGACTGTGAGCACTTTATCACTGCTGACCAGTGCTAAAGTGCAGGTGCTCTCTCATCTAAAGTTGGTATGATTGGCTTATACCTAATTGGCATATTTAATTTACCCATAAGTCCCTTGTACAGTAAATTAAATACTACTAGTGGGCCTGCAGCGCTGCTTGCGCCACCCACTGATGTAGATTTTCCAACCTGTCTCAGGCCTGCTAGCGCAGAGCCTGTGTGCGCAGTTTTCTGCCACAGGGACCTGGCACCTAAATTTACTTGCCAAGCCCAGAACTCCCCTTTTACTACATGTAAGTCATCCCTAAGGTACGCCCTAGCTAGCCCTATGTGCAGGGTTCCATGTATGTAGAAAGGCAGGACATGTGCCAGGTTGTGTGACCTGTCCTGGTAGTGACTGCCTTCTCATAGGATTGCATTAGAAATGCTCTGCCTTATGTATAAGGGGTATTGTCTGATTTATGAGGGGTAGCGTAGGTGTGTTTGGTGATAATAAATGCTGCTTACTGGTGTGGGTGTATTTTTTGTTACTATCACAGAAATGCCACTTCTAGAAAGTGTGCATTTATCTGTGCTTATGACTCTGGTGTTTTGCAGCTTGACTCCAATCCACGTCTGGGCAGAGTGACAGTTGGGGCTTTGTGCATACTTTTCAGACAGCCTGAACACAGGGAGGGTGGAGGTGTCACAGAGGTGCATCTGCATACTGAATAGTCTTCCTGGGCTGAGAGAAGGGAGAGGCGGGGCACACCTACATTTGTAAAGGCTGTGCCCTGGCCTCACACAATAGGGTCGTTAACCCCCCACTGATGTTTGGAGCCTGTGCTGAAAGGAGAGAGGGGGCACTCCCAGAACCAGTTGTAACTGGCTGGAACCTCCTCTCCCCACCATTGCAAAAAATTGTAAGGACTGAGTATAAGTATAGGGGAGTTTTCCCCACAATTTGGAGACTCTTGAAATCATCTTGGAACTGGACACCAAAGGCTGAAAGGACTCACCAGGAACCGCCGTGGACTGCTGCTGCTGTGCTGACCTGTGAGCTGCTTGGTCACTGAAAGGACTTGCCCCCTGCTTGCATCCTCTATGTGCTGGCCTGTTGCTGGGCCCTTTCTCCTGTGGGCCTGTTTCTTAGTTTCTGCTCCCCAGGGGCAGGGTGCTGTGGCCCCTGACCCTGCAACAGTAGGCAGCTTGAGGAGTGCTTCAAGATGGGGCAGATTTAGCGCTTTGGAAAGCGCTGTAGCTGTAATGAATTTAGAGCTCTGCCAGGTAAAGCGCTGCTTCCCTTGAACTAATATCACTTGAAAAGGGCTTTCTTTGGCTGTGGGGGCATCACCGCTGCGACCCGGACCGTGTTTCATGCAGCGCCGGAGTCGTGCTGCCCTTTGTGCCCCCGGGGCACAAGAAAACTGAATTAGCAGAACACCGGAGCAAGTGTGCTCCTATCAGTGCCCCTGGGGTGAGGTCTGCTACGTGGAGCACCCCCGGGGCACCAGAAGGCCCTGACTTAAGGGCCTCCACCGCTGCAGCCCAGGGAAGGAAAACACAGTTGCCTGCCAGCTGAGCAGGATATTCTGGGCATGGCCCGGCCCGTTGTGAGCCTTCGGCAGGCTCAGTACTCGCTCCCGGAGGAGCGCGATGAATTCCAGCTGCTAAGGCCCGAGTGGCCTCGCTGAAGGGGGACCGAGGTTCGCTGGGACCCCTCCCTCCTTATTGGGCCACCACTTCGGAGCGGGTGGGGTGGAAGCCTCGTCAAAGGCTCCCCGTGCTGCCGGGCCCTTTTGTTTGTGGCAGGTCCCAGGAGGGGCCCATCAGTGGTGCAGAGGGGGCGCATGCCACCCCCTCTTCCCCAGAATTTTAAGGAGGCCCCCACATTGTGCAGAGGAGCGCCGGGGCCCCTTTTGTCTTTGTCTTCTAGACACTGGAGGCGCCGTTATCATCAACCAGGTATTTCTAAGTGACAATGTATATACCAAAAGTTCTTATTAGAGACTTTATTGTATTATATGTTGCCTACCTGTTTTATGATGTTTTTACACATTTGTGCAAATGTTCCTTTTATGGACATGCTTGCTAATATGTTTTTCTAACTTGCCATATGTTTCTAATGTACCTACTATGGGCATTTTATGATATTCTTATGATGAGTGCTTTGGTGTAATAGTGTTTCCTGACTACTGCTTATGTTGCAGAATACTGAGTAACCTGTGTGTTATGTGTAACTACTGCTAGTTTGCAGAGTAACTAATGAGTAACATTCTGACAACTGCTAAGGTAGCAGGATAGTACTGATATGTGATGTTTGGTCTAATAATTGCATTGTGTACAATACAGTATATTTTCATATAATGTGGTGTTGTGTTTTCTTTGTGGTGGGGATATTGCGTCACATGTGTTGTGTGTGTTGTGCAAATGCTTTACACATTGCCTCTGGGATAGTCCTGACTGCTCGTGTCAAGCTACCAAGGGGGTGAGCAGGGGTTATCTTGGACGTGTAACTCCCTTGCCCTGACTAGAGTGGGTAAGTTCTGCCTGGCTGAGGTGCATACCCTAGCCAACCAGAAACCCCATTTCTAACAGTGATGTTATCAGGGTTGCATGCATTCTGGAGGTGGTTTTTGGGAGCGTCTTGGAGATTCTATACAGTTCTGTTCTTCCTAAGTGCAGGATCATGGCTTGCTTCCTGTCATTTTCCATTTTCAATGCCTCAAAGTGCAGGCCCACTCTTTCTACCCAGTCTTTCCACCTGAAGGCTTGTGCAGACTGGGCCCCCTCTATGGTGAATGGCTCCTCAAGGGGGTATGTTGGAAATGGTGCCTCGTGAGCCGTGTTTCTTAGTAGTGTCAACAGTAGGGTGGTCTTCAGTCTATCTCCCTCTTCATTGTGCTATCTTGGGTGGATGATGGCAGCACTTCCCTTTTTTCCCCCCTTTTTTTTTTTGAGAGTGCAACTCTTGCCTCTGGTCCGGTTGGTGAACACTTGTGCCGGTGCGGGAGTGCGCTCTTCACTGTCGCTGTACTACTTCAGGAGCCTGACTCATTCGTGGGCATGTAGGCACCTCTCCACTGTCAACAAATTGACTTCTTTACTTTGTGTCACTTAGGGAATAATGGCCAGGTTCTCAGCTGCAGGTTGGTCTTTTCCCCGTGAACTGTCTGGCCACTTTATGGTGTGGGTGTTCCTAAGGGGTGTGGTGTTGGCTTCACTTTATTCAGCTCTATCAGTGTGGTCCAGTGAGTGGTTTCAGCCTCTTCTGGCTCACCACAGTTACTTCTGCATTGTAGGTTTTTTTTAGTTTTTTTTTAGGCCACCATGGATCTCCACGTGGCGGCACCACGCTTCGCTGCCGTGCGGAGTTGGGCATGTGTGCCTCGTCCTCTTGCGTCACTCAGCGGGACGTTCCACTCTTGTCGCCAAATCGCAGTGTTGTTCACTCGGTGTGTTGTCAGCCCAAGTTCTGATCACAGGTGCATGCATTGTCAGCAAACGGGCCTTAGGCCCAAGAACAGCACAGACACCTGCAGTGCGGTTGTAGTGCGAGTTCGGCTGGGTCATACTGACCTCACCGCCCCTGCGGGTCTCGCTCTATCGCACTCATAACTTCACAACACTACAAGCATGTGTCAAATTTCTCTTGCTTCCAAACAGTGGAATACTGTAAACAAAGACCTGCATGTGTGGTATATAGTTTGGGTAAATTGTAGGTGATGTCTATGTAAAACGTGAAGGCAAAGAACTGTGGTGAGTTAGAGCTGTAAAATAATAATGCTGGGAGCATCAATGTGATTTTTGCTAAAAATCTAAGAATGAGAAATGAAATTGGCGAGGTATGGCAAGAGCGCAATCAGTGAGATTAACTTTATGGAGCTTTTATACATTGTTATGGCATTTAATATGTCTAGTGAGGTGCTGGTAGGCAAAAAAATAATTTCCTTGTCAGATAACTGGTCCGTTGTGCAAGCAATTGAAAAAAAACATGGGCGCGTTCCACATGTTCCCAGATTGCTGAGGGCATTTAGTTTGAGTTACAGAAAGACAGATTTTAATTTGTTTTACCATTTGTTGGAACCCCTTTCTGACAGCCATGGGGCACGCAGGGCCTAGTGGGCCCAACTGTGGTGATTGTGGCCTTTTACTCCAGATGTCTCAGGGTCCGATCTATGATGGATCCTGAGCCATGGGCCAAGTACCCCTTCTGCATATATACATCCAGTGCAAAGTCACTACTCCTGTGCTGCACAATACTCAACATCTACCTGTGGTAGGTCAAAAGTGAGTTAAGCACATAGCACCAGAACTTTAAAAAGATGGGTGAACCTGCATGCCTCACTCCAATGACACTGGGTACAAGGACCTGTTCACTACTACTGATATTACATGGTATACTGCCACCATCGCAATTGTACTGCTTCACTCTTGTGGAAGGCTACCACCTTCACCCATAATGAGGGTAGTGCTTTGGGTGACCTTCCCAGTCCAACAACCCTCCCAGTCTAGCAGGGTAAGACAGGCCCTGACCTATTAACAAAAGTTGACATATGAACCAAATAGATTTTAATAATGCATTTTAAACGGGTGCTATTAGGAAAAGGTTGTTGATGGCTTTTTAGTTGTCCTGTATACTGTTTGTTGTAGTTATTCTTTTATGGCTTTATTTAAAAGGCAATAAAGATATTTCATAAAGAGGTAATTTGTGCAAGCCTGCATGAATAAGGTTGTTGACATTTCTTGTTTTAAGATGGAATTTCAAGATTATATTTTCAGGAATGTCTAAATTAATGGGGAGTGGTCCTGGCAAGGTAAAAGAGGGGTGGGATCTATTAATACTCAAAACCAAAAAATATATAACCCCTTATACCATGAATTTGTTGCCATTGTAAATTAAGTCATGTGATTATTGTGTGCTTGGGTTTGTCAGCCACTATTTTAACCTTCATGTAGGCCTGATGAATAGCAAACACAAAACATTACCTTCTAAAAATCTCAATATAACACTGCTGAGTGGGATCGCGTACTCCACTACAGGAAACGATTTCGACAGGAAGGTACACTTTTGGGTGTAAGTATGTATCAGGGAGACCCAAGTACAATAACAAGAAAAAAGCCAGGAGTAGGCAGTACCGGTGAACACTTAAGGAAGAACAGGAAAAATGAACTTACTTGTCATGCAACTAAATGCCATTCTTTCACATCCCTAGGGGCCCAGATGTTAGCAGAAGCCTGGACCTGTAATTATGCATATAGGCTATTAGGTTTAATTGCAAGGAAGGAGGGGGTACCCACCCTTCCAAACCATTTTAGGATCCACATACCTCTTTCAGTTGATCAGTAGAACTCAGGGGTGAACATGGTGCATCTTAGGGGCTGTTCTGGTGGCCGTTATGTATCCTGACACCATAAGTATTTATACTTACATCACTGAAAAAGAGGGAGTATGTCTCTTAACCTCAATATCCATATATAACTGAGACCGTGGCCAAGGCTTGCTACGGGGTGACATCAGGGCGAAACATACCTCATATAATGATCTTGCACAGATGCGCTGTCATTGGGTTTGTGGTTCCTTCACCCTCATCTCCCAGTCACACTTATAAACAGCGAGCTAGTCAAGCGGGTGGAAATGACACACCAGCTCGGGGAGGGGAGGCTGGGAAATGAAGTCGCCCATGTGGTACTTAATGGAATGAAGTGCCCGCTGCAATCGTGCTTCTTTTAAATGGGGAAGTCTGGACTTTTTGAGGGGGCCTGAGGTTAACTGGGAGACCACAAAAACTGGAAGTGTCTACAACACTGATTTATAAAGCCTCTTGATCTAAAAGGGAGTGTTGGGGGGGGGATGGAGAGAAGAGGAGACCGGGAACTATAGTCACTTGTTTCCCATAGTTGCGAGGACACAGAAAATAGTTCTGCTATTAAAAGAAAAAACCTTTACTTTCCTTAAAGGAAACCCTGTGGTTTTGGACACACCTAGTGATGGTGCCTATAGCTAGAACATCTATTGAAGATTTATTCTATTAACCTCATGTAGGAAGTGCAATCATATAGTGAATCCTGATAAGGTCTCATGGAAGCAACTGGGATAACATGTTTTTTTATTCCTCCCATCTATCGCCAGTTCCTATTCTTGAAGGCTCATTATTGTGTACAGTTCTTCAACTCCTTCCTCTATATTTGTTACTTCTATGTGTTGTCAAAGTCCTCCATATTTTGCATGTGCAAATAGTATACCTTCCTTTTTCAGAAACAGCCCTGTCAGGTGTCATAGGCCATATAAAGGCTCTAGCGAGCAAAGAAATTGCCAATATATCCTAATTCATTCAGTCCTTTTTCAGTGGTTCATAGACGTAAAATGATTTGCGCTTTCAGTCACAGTAATAACTGTTCTGCATTCATCGTTTTAACATGTCTTAATACAGTCCATTTCAGGTCCGTGGGTGAGTGATTTGCTTCAACATAATGTTGGACCATAGGCACATTTAAGCAATGGATTCTTGATTCATGCTGAACAATGCATTTTTTCACTTCTTGATTAGTTTCATCTGTTTGTCTCGCATAGACAGACAGCACAATACACAATGCTCCTCATGTTGCAATTTGTGAATTCCGTGTGTTTAATTCTGATGTTCCTGAAAGTGAATGGTTCTCCTTCTATTGGGGTCTCTCAGAGCAACTGCCACACCAGTGGTAACCCCTAATTGGGGTTAAATTTAATATTGTACTTAAGGTAGGAACAGGGTTTGATATTTCAATGCAGTGTTAGATCTGACCAGACTGTCACTTAGATTTCTGTTACGTTTTAAAAGCAAGCAGAAGCAGTTCCTTGAATTGTTGTATACCCGCTACAGTCTTCCAAAATTTTCTGATCGAATTTTGCACCAGGTTGGTTACTGCGGAAAATGTTGTTACACTATCAAATTTGTCTGTTCCTTGTCTTCTGATTGTAATAAATTCTCCCTAGCTGTGTACCATGCGCATTTCATTGTATATTTCAATAATTTTTGGGGTACTTCCGTTGTCTTAATTTGATCAATAAGTCTCCAGCATTCAAAAAGTAATCTTCTCTTTTGGAACAATTCCTTCGTATTTGTAGGAACTGACTGTATGGTAGGGTATTGTGTAAGTTCCTCTGGTGAAAACGTGACTAGTGTAGGAAAGTATTTCTGTTGGTCTGCTTTGTGTACAAGGGGGTATATATTCTGTTGTGTTCATGCTGTAAAGTGATGTCCAGGAAATGTATTTCCCCTTTAGTAGTTGTTGTAGAGACTTGTATGTCAGGGCTCCTGGTGTAGAGCCATTCAACAAAGTTTTAGATTTCTTCTTCAGGGTCTCTCATATCATCAAGATGTCATCAATATATCTTTTCCAGGTAGGGATAGACTCCCCAAACTGGCAGTTGTTGAAATTCCATTTCTCTACCTAAAGGGCCATGAACATTATGGCTATTTTCTGCATGAGGGGACTTCCCATCTTTCTTGTATATAAAACTAGTTATTGTATTTGGAAAAAAATCAAGGTTAAGGCAAAGTTTTGCTAGTTTCAGGATATATTTAGTAGGAACTTCATGTGGACACTGCCTTCTATTAAACAAATGTTCCAAATCTTCCAGAGCATTTTCTAGGGGAATATTCTTATGAAGGCTCACTAAATCAAGGGTTACAAAGGTATCCGTAACTTCATCAAATTCTATGTTTTCCAAATTATTAATGGCATCCATGGTGTCCTTAAAATAACTGGTTATATTTGGTATCACAGGTTAAAAAAAAAGTCCACATTTTCAGCCAGGGGTTCGAAGATTAGATCACCGCTGAGACAACAAGTCATCCCTGAGATTTATCGGATCTTTATGGATTTTTGGGAGGATATAACTTAACGGGGTGTGTGGAATTTTATTGTATAGGTACCCCTTTTCCTGCTTGGATAGCCATCCTCCATTGCTTCCTTGTTCAATAAGTTTGGCGATCTGTCCTGGTAATCATCCTACTTGGATCTTCATCTAGCCTGTAGTGATCTTAATTAAAAAAACTGCCTTGTAATCTCATGATCGTATGTTTCTCTATCCATAATGACTATAGCGTCGCCTTTAATTTCTTGATCAGATTTCAATCTCAGAATTGATTTGTATTTCCCTTTAAACAGATTGTTTAGTGTACTTTCTTTTCCTCTCAATACCATCTATGTCCCTGAGCACAACCTTTTCAAATGATTGTATTTCTGTAGGCATGTTCACAGTTGGTAGGTTGAAACTGGATTGCCCCTTCAGTCCTTAATAGGTTCATTCTTGGGGATTTTTAGAAGAAGACCCTCGACCTCATCTTGTTAAAAAACTGTTCTACTTCTTGCCTTATATTTACTGAGTAATCTTGTTTCTTCTTGGTCAAGTGGTCTCTTAGACAAGTAATAGATGGGGATCAATTCTGATACCCTACCGTGTGTCTGCCTTCTGGTTGTAGTTTCCCCTGTGTTCTGATTCTGATTGATCCATCTTCTTCCTCTGCACCTTCCTCAGGCCGTCCCTCACCCAAAAGAGAGGGTGTTCCCTGTTTACTCACAACTGCACTTGTGGTGGGCTCTGCTTTGTTTTAAATATCAGAGAATGATGACAAATCCGAAAATTAAATTAATTTCCTCCTGCTCCACCCTTGTAATTGGGGCAGAAACTGGGTATTCTCTGAGTGTTTAAAGAACTCGTTCTTCAAGTAGGGATACACTCTCACTAGTGAGAAATTAATTATGTCTTTCTGCAATTTTGTTGTTTCAAATCCTCCATATTCTTTTTAAAGGTGGATGTTTCCTTATCGATTTTATTCCAGAGTGCTCTTGCGGCCTCTATGGCCTCCCCTGTCATGGCTGGTCAACATTTCCGCCTGCCCGACCAGCTCTCTGGTTATAAATGTAACTGGGAGAAGACCGCAGCCGTGCGTGATCTTGACAGGAGGCCAGCTTCTCCCCACAGTCACCCCGTAGCAAGCCTCGATGCCACTCTCAGTTGGATGAGGGAGAGGGAACTGCCAGCCTGAGGCAGCGTGACCATGCAGGATCATTATATGAGGTATGTTTCCCCCACTGTCACCTCATAGCAATCCTCGGCCCCCTCTCAGTTATGTACAGATACTGAGGTTAAGAGACCTGTTCCCTCTTTTCCAGTGATGGGAGGACACAGACTTGCAGTGTCAGTAAACATACCCGTAGCACTGGAACAGCCCCTAAGATGCACCATGTGCGCCCCAGAGGTCCACTGATCAAATGAAGGAAGTATGTAGATCAGAAAACGGTTTGGAAGGGGGGATACCACTCCTTCATTGCGATTAAATCTAATAGTCTATACGCATGTTTACAGGTTAACAACATGAAGGCTTTCCCTAATATCTAGGCCACCAGGGATGTGAAGGAATGGCATTTAGTGGCATGACAAGTAAGGTCCTTTTTTCCTGTTCTCCCGTAAGTGTTCACCTGTACTGCCTGCTCCTGGCTTTTTGATTTTTGTTGCACTTGCGTAAAATTGTACCCCCCTGCAGAAATTGTTTCCTGTAGCAGAATACGCAATCCCACTGAGCAGTATTATATTGAGATTTTTAGAAGGTAATGCTTTGTGCTTGCTTTTCTCTTTGGGGTAATTTTTACTCATGGGCTCCACCCATCTACTTTCAGGAGAATGAGACATGTCTTTCTAATGCATGACATATGTTTCTAATTTATTTCAATTTTTTATTAGTTACTGTCATTAAAGTTCGTACAACCCTGAGGAAGACCTTCATCATTAATCATGAACCTTACATGAAAGGTCGAAACGCGTTAGTGTAAAAACAGTGGATTTGGAGGGCGAATACACCCACATAAGGCCAGTGATAGTAATTTATTGGAGACTATAAGGAGATCTATATCTCCATCGGAATCACACAAGGATACTTTGCAGTGCCCCCACCACATATGGGCCACAGGGTATCAGTAAACCCAGACACTAGGATGGTGAGGCTCTATCCCCTGTGACAGTGAAAAAAAATACTTTTTGTTGGATACATATATGTATAGTTTTGTTGGACACTTATGCATGTTGATGACTTTCTTAAGTTGTGTTTGTCAATATAATATCCATGTCATGCAATCAGATACTTTTTTGTCATAAATACAAGAGTAAAGTAAAATATTTTCCATTGATGTTTGAAGCTGCTGGTTAAATTATCATTAACTTTGATGCCTTTATACATATGTTATGAAAAGATGGAAGACTTGAGGATGTGATGATAAAGAATATTGATGTACAAACCTGATGACTAGTGATTGTCAAACTCAAGCAGGAAATAATCATGCGACTTCATGGTATAAGTGCCTATAATTTTTTTCTTTTTAACCCCTTCGCTACCAGGCCTTTTCCCTGTCAGGTGCCAGGCCTTTTTTTGGCTATTTGGGGCAGTTCCTGCTTAGGCCCTCATAACTTTTTGTCCACATAAGCTACCCACGCCAAATTTGCATCCTTTTTTTACAACATACTAGGGATTCTAGCGGTATCTAGAGTTTGTGGAATCCCCTGGAGGACACCAAGAAATTAGCCAAAATACAGCATAAATCTAGTTTTTTTTTAAGGGAAAAAAGGGCTGCAAAAGAAGGCTTGTGTTTTTTTTCCCCTGAAAATGGCATCAACAAAGAGTTTGCAGTGCTAAAATCACCATCTTCCCAAAATTCAGGAACAGGCATACTTGAATCAGAAAATCACATTTTCAACACAATTTTGGCATTTGACTGGGACATACCCTATTTTTACTATTTTGTGTGCTTTTAGCCTCCTTCCAGTTAGTGACAGAAATGGGTGTGAAACCAATTCTGAACCCCGGACAGCTAAATATTTCTAAAAAGTTAAAAAGTAGACAACATTCTTAATTCAGGAAGGTGTCATTTGTGTAGATCCTACAAGGTTTTCCTACAGACAATAACAGCTGAAATGAAAAACTATTGAAATTGAGGTAAAAAAAACAACTATTTTTCTCCACGTTTTACTCTGTAACCTATACCTGCGATGGCAGATTTTCAAAAGCAATATACCATTACATCTGCTGTACTCTTCAGGTTGTGGGGATGTATAGGGCTTGTAGGTTCATAAAGAACTCTAGGTACCCAGAGCCAATAAAGGAGCTGCACCTTTCAATGGGTTTTCATTGTATACCGGGTATACAGCAATTCATTTGGTGAAATATAAAGAGTCACAAATAGGTATCAAGGAAACCTTTGTATTTATACAATAGGCACAAGATTAGGTGTTGACAAGCAGTGGTTATTTGCACATCTCTGAATTCCGGGGTCCCCATACTAGCATGTGAATTACAGGACATTTCTCAAACAGACCTCTTTTTTACACACTTTCTTACATTTGGAAGGAAAACATGTACAGACAAGGGGCAACAACACTATTCTGTGTTCCCCCAAGTCTCCCGATAAAAATGATAACTCATTTGCGTGAGTAGGCCTAGTGCCCGTGACAGGAAACACAACATGGACACATCACAGTTTTACATTAAAATCTGTTGTGTTTTTTTTAAATTGCCTAATTATGGATTTTAGCCTTTTGCTCAACCGCCACCTACGGAAACCTAGCAAACCTATACATGTTTGAAAACTAGACACCTAGGGGAATTCATAATCGGTTGACTTGTGGGACTCTCACCAGGTTCTGTTACCCAGAATCCTTTGGAAACCTCAAAATTTCACAAAAAAACACTTTTTCTTTACATTTCTGTGATAGAAAGTTTTGGAATCTGAGAGGAGCCACAAATTTCCTTCCACCCATCATTCCCCCAGGTGTCCTGATAAGAATGGTACCTCACTTGTGTAAGTAGGCCTAGTGCCTGTGACAGGAAATGCCCCAAAACACTACATGGACACATCAAAATGATCAAATACAAAACTACCTGTTTATGCAGGGGGACCTGCATTTTTGGTCCTGGGCTCAGCAGCCATCTAGGGAATCCTACCAAACCCAGACATTTCTGAAAAGTAGACACCCGAGGGAGTCCAGGGAGGTGTGACTTGCGTGGATCCCCCCGTGTTTTCTTTCCCAGAAACCTTGGCAAACCTCAAATTTAGCTAAAGAAAATCACATATTTCCCACATTTCTGTGTGGGATCACTGCACAGGGGAGTGGATCGGGGGCAATTGACCCATCTGCTCACCGGTGGACAGAACAACTTTGTCCCCATTTATTTGGGGTGAGGGGTATGGCCATACCCCCACCCTATTTTTCTGAAAAAGAATCTTCCCTGGTCTGTGGTGGGCTTTCTGCCCCTGCAGGTGGGCCTTAGAAAAATAGGCTGACCTGCCGCCAAGTGGGGCACAAATGGGCTAAAATAAATGTGCCCCCTGGGCAGTGACCCTTGCCTAAGGTGTCGCTACACATCTGTAAAAAGCAAAAAAAAATGCCTGGTGTCTAATGGCTTCTGCCTCCCCTGAGGGCAGATCGGCCTAATCAATATAGGCCGATCTGCCCCCAATGAGGGGCAGAAATGGCCTTAGAAAAAATGCCCCTCCATGGGGAGCGACCCTTGACACAGGAGTAGCTCCCTTTATGCCTATTAAAAAGAAATCCTTTGTGTCTTGTGGCTTTTGCCCCCCCAGGAGCAGAAAAAGCCTAATAAACAAAAATGGCCCCCTCGGGAGCGACCCTTGCCTAAGGGGTCGCTCCCTTTATAAAAAAAAAAACAGAAAAAAACATCCCTGGTGTCTAATGGTTTCTGCCCCCCCCGGGGGCAGATCGGCCTAATTAATATATGCTGATCTGCTCCCAGGGGGGACAGAAATGGCCTTAGAAAAATGCCCTTCCTTGGGGAGTGACCGCTGCCAAAGGAGTCACTCCCCTTCTGCCAATTTTAAAAAAAAAATCCCTGTTGTCTAGTGGCTTCTGCCCCCGGGGGGGTCGGACTAATTAATATAGGCTGATCTGCCCCAAGGGGGAGGGAGAAAAGGCCTAATGATAAAATTGCCCCTAGGGAGCGACTATTGCCTAAGGGGTCTCTCCCCTTATAAACATAGTAAGAAAGAAAAAAAATCCTTGGTGTCTAATGGCTTCTGCACCCCCTGGGGGCAGATCAGCCTAATTAATATAGGCTGATATGACCCCGGGGGCGGAAATGCCGTTAGATAAAATGCCCCCCCCCTTGGGGAGCGACCCTTCCCAAAGGGTTGCTCCCCTTATGCCAGTTTAATAAAAAACACAAACTACCTGGTGTCAAGTGAGCATTCCTGCAGCACAATCGCTTCATGATCGTGCTGCAGGAATGTTCAGAGAGACATGAAAAGGAAAGGAAAAGCCTTTCCTTTCCTTTTCATACCTTCCTGACCTCCTGTGCCCCCGTCCAGAGGAGAAACTAATCTGTTTTCCCTAGGTCGCAGGAGACAACCTCTCATGAGGTTAGCGTGCAATCGCATGCTAAAGTCATCAGACGTCATTGAGGGGGTCCGGGGTTCCTCTTCCAGCCCTGCCATGGGTGGGGAGGGGTGGAGGCCCACGGGGGAAGCGCTAGCACTTCCCTTGAGGCCCAGGAGCCAGACGTAATGGTTACGTCCGTGGCGCCTCAGCGCTGCGCCACCAGACATAACCATTACATCCATGGCGGTGAAGGGGTTAATTATTTTCAGGAATGTGAAATCTGAGGTGGAGCTCCATGAAATCCCTTCCATAGAAGGCACTTGTAGCTGAGATATACAAAGTCTCCAAAGCCTCTACCAGCCCTTGGCACACCAACACACTCTAAGCTGCCTCTGGCCTAGCAAGAGGTGCTCTACAATCTTCTACCCTGGGTTGGCACAGTGGTCCAGATTTGCTATGTTGATGTGACACTGAATCTTATTGCTTATTGTTACAGTTTTCATGGTGCTAGATGACCACTGAGTAGTCCTTCAAAGCTTTTGGTTGACAAAGGCAGTTTTCCTATAGACTGGCATGTGTAAGGAGGTTAGCATATGCCACATGCAAGACAATTTGGCAGTCAACAAAGCACATTATTCGAAAAGTACTGCAGGGTTGCCAGCCAACAGAGGATGGCTTGTATTAAAAACCTGCTGATCGGGGTTTCTAGTTAACAGAAAGGCTTCAGAAAAATATAGGGAACTTTTTTGAAACTTGCACAGTTAGATGGTAACCCCCAGCAGTTTTTGGGGAGCGTCACAAACATGTCTCAATCTGGGGATGCACTAGCTATGGCTACAAAGGCTGTTTTTGAGTTGGAGAAACTGGAAAAATACACTGTGGCTAAACTTAAGCAATTTTGTAAGGATTTTGCCTGCCCAATCAAAAGCTCCGCGAGGAAGGGGGGGCTGCAAAAGGCAATTAGGGCCTGGGTGGTGATGACGCAGAAAAAGAAGGACCAACATATATTCATATATCATGTAGCCAAAATCGTATAATGAAGTATGATTTTAGTAATGAAAATAATGCACGAGGGAAATTGTGCCCTCGGAGGAGTTCGCCAATATTATAAACGTGCTTTATTAATCATGGAGAAATTAAAAATTGTAGTAATCCGTCATAATTGCAAATGTGTGCCATGATTTCTTGCTGAAACTGTTTTATGCTTAGCTTACATTTAGTAGAGGCTTTGGCCTAGTTGCCTGGTCTCAAATTCTAACTGCGTGGCTTTTCCTTGAAATAATGTAACATATATTCTTGCTTAAAGTTGTATTTTTCCAGTAGAGATGACTAATACACTTATCTTCAAGGTTTCGTACTAGGCCAGTTTCATCCCCTTTGAAGCAAGGTCAGTCTCTGCAGGTGCGGACAATGAGGGTACAGATACCAAAATAATTGGCAAGCCATGTTGCAACTTGTGTTCCAAGGCTCCAAGGACAATGCATGTATAAATGAGTACTAGTAGAAAGACATTTTTCATTGGTCAAATTGAAGCCATCCTATGAACCCTCCAATGGAAGACCTTGCAGAATTTGGAATGTTTCTTACTTAAACCCACTGGACAAAGAGAAGTCAGCCATTTTCCTTGATGCCATCTTTGAAGCCAAATGCCAGACCCCATCTTAGACAACATCTTGATGCCCTTTTCTCTATCTCAGAGAAAGAGACTTTGAGAATTCTCACCCTAGAGACTTTAATTTTAAATTGCCCCGTCTTGCCCATGCAGTAACTTTGCCCCATTCTCCTTGCTGCTGCAAGGAAACTTTCCCTTAACTTTGCCCCCTTTGAAATCTGCCCCATGCTGATCAAACCGGTACCTGAAGGACGAAGACTTTCTTGAATGCTGATTGTAATTGGTAATTATGAAAGGTTCATTGTATTATGCATTGTGTTTTTCCTTTTAGGTACCAACTGCTATTTTGATAGGGCCCAAGCTAGAAGTTTTTTCAAATTTGCGTTGACTAAATTAATTTTGCATGAAGCCCCACATGCCAATGCTAATTATAGGTTAGTCGAGGTATGCACCTGACGCACCATGTTGAATTGAAATCTTGTCATGCTGACCGATGAATGAAATTAGTCAAATTCAGTTGCTTATATTAGTGATTTGTATTGCCATAACTGAATGTACTATTGTTCAGATTTTGCGTAGATTGCGTTTCTTCCACCGCTATGGACAGCTAGTAATGTTCGTATACATATATCATTTGGTTTTGAGACTTATATACATTGTGCTAGCTTTGTTAATATAGGGAAATAAATTCACAAACTTTTAATAAACTGGTGTGGTTATTCATGACTGAAAGGTCATGGCACGTCAAAATACCAACTGTTATTGATTCCTAATGTGTTATTTCAATCTATTAATTGAATATTGGTTATCGGATACAACAGTTTTTGATTATTGACTTAAGTGACCCGACTATTCAAGGATGAGGAGAGCCCAACTCGGCTAAAAGGTTCACCGACCTCCAACGTGTCCAGGTACAGGTAATTCATAAGGGCTGGACGCGTTATCAGTAGATGGTAGCAGAGATTGATGGTTTCGCCCTTTTGGACCCCATCCGAGCAATAGACGGAGTTAAGTTAGAATTTTCTTTGATAAAACAAGTTGGAGAGATGATGATGCCCTAAGTCCCCAATGATTTTCCCGGGATCTCGGAGCTTGCGAATGGAGGACATCGAGGTGTGAGAATGTTTTTGGTGTTTCTAGTGACGGTGTGAGTGGAGTTAGGGTTTTGCGCTTGCATAGCTTATTGCCACAGATGAATTGAGAAGTTTGTGAGGATTTTAGGGGGGTTACGAACTCCAGTTGAAGTTTAGAGGAGTGTGACTCCAAAGTATGAGAGTAGGGAAGTCGTCGAACTTCACATGTGTGTAGCGCTTTGTGCAGGAAAAATTGCCCACGTGTTTGTTGATGTTGAAACGGGCCCTGCGAGGTCAAGAGACTCCGGAGTATGTTGAAAAGTGTATGAGACACTTGATTGATGTTGTAATCTGTTCGGTTTAGTAGGTTGATCGGACGAGGTCAACAAATCGGTATGAATATTGAGGCATGAAAGAAAATTTTCTACTTTGAGATTTGACGAATTCTAAAGCGCGCTAGAATAGTTCATTGATCAGTTGAGAGTAAAGTTTGCAGGTCAAATTTTACTTGCGAAAGTGGGAAACCGAGAAAGATGGAATAACTGCTGAGGCTAGTGAAAAATCCCTAAGGTTTCTGAAGCGATTGTGTTACCCTTCCTGTAGTAAACCGATAGATTTGTTTTCTTCCTTTGGTTAGTGCTCGCGATATACTGATTGGCAGAAATTAGGTTTGAGTGAAGCTGAATGAAGGAGGACAAGCCGCAGGACTTTGTCAGCCGCAGTGTGTGAGTGTGACATCACTAGGAGCCGGGCTGGGATAGGTTGGTTGGTGAAAAGGGTCGCGCACGGATTGGACGTAGTCCGTGAAGCGCAATTGGTTGGGAAAGGCAAGTGAAGAGTATTCCGGGAATTAAAGTCACTTATTGATTACTTATTTTAGAAAAATAAAAGATTACATTTTTCAAAGCATTTAAGAGTGCCGTGAGGGGAGATGTTTATATTAAAGCAAATGTAGGAGAAGAAACACCGCCTTAGGGTACACCAGCTTACATTGTGATTGAAGAAAAGGGTGTAGCACCATGTCTGTGGTTAAAGCAATGGTGCACATTAACAGAGAAGCATGGAAGTTTAGCGTTCCCTATCCATGGGTCATTTAACCTAAGGGTTTTGGAGAATTTGAGGTTTGCGCTATACGACATGAAAGTACCTCCAAGGCCAGCACAGTTTGAGGCACTAGCAATCTGGGAGTTAATAGCTAGAAACCAACAACAAAAGAAATTTGAGACAAGAATAAGAAAAGTAGAGAAGACACTAGCGGATGCTAGATGGGATAGCACACAGAAGGTTTGGAGATCAGACGTACTACAGGGGATTAAATTGTTTCCAGCAATTACTGATGAAGCAGAGACGGAAGGAAGGAAAGATACCTATAAAACAAATAGGAGTCAGTCCAGAGATAGAGAGAATAACAGAAACTCGAAAAGGTCAGACGAGTCAGACGATGAGGAGTTTATTATACAATTGCTGAATGATCGCCCGCCACCATATGTGGAAAGCGAAAAAGGATCAAGCATTAGTACTGCCCCTCCAGAACCAACCCAGGGTAATGCGACACCAAATCTGAGAATATCGCAAAGACAGAGCGGTCCCGATATGCCTTTTTCACCACAAATACCACAAGTTCAGAGAATATATCCTGACGTGCCTAGATTGAAACCTGTCGATACTTATCAGCCGCAGGTTTAAAGACACTGCTGTGATGAGCATAACTTGGGAACGACTTCTGGCTTAGGGGCTCAGGGAGGACAGAGTTATCAAAGACCGACATTGATTCAAACTGAATCAACACAATTTTTGATGCCTCAAAAGCAGGTACGAGAAGTGCTGAGGCACACTCAAGTAACAGAGGGCCAGTTAAGTATGCCAGCAATGATGAACCATAATGTGGGGATTAACATGCCACAGAATTCAGGGAACAGACAGAATCCAGATGCAATATCTCTGCCTATCACCGTGGGTCCGCCAGTACCATTGTATATACAGGCAAACTCAAACGTATGCGACCAAGGGGTAATGACACAAAGTGAGATAGGGAGGAGCTGCATAGAAAACACTCCAGAAACGACTCCGTTAGCAACACTGCCAAATGGATGTGGGTCCTTGTCGGGATTTAGTCCAATTCCAATTTGTGCTCCGTCGACAGTGGTAAGGTCAAGCCCACCACTATTAATACCGTTAACCTCAAAGACTGAAACATTACAGCAACCTTCAGTAGCAGTTGATGTAAGTACTACACTGATGGGATTGAACGCGCAACAGCTAACACAATGGTTCAACAGTCTGAACTCCCCACAGAGTACATTCAGTGGGAAGGGAGAGGAATACCTGAATAAAATAAGATTGGTCATGGAGGCAGATGAACTAGTGGAGGGAACAATGGGTCTGAACAGGTTAGAATCATACACGGAAGAAGAGCTGAGGTACATGTGCCCTAGGATTACAAGAGAAGTGAGCAGCATACATAAGAAGCTACAAGAAATTGCAGACAGAAACAAGATTGACATAGGTAAGACTAAACATTTGAGCAGAAGTTACAGGCTAGACTTTGAGACAAAAGATTTTGAACACATGAGATCGTCAGGGATGAAAACGCACCTTAAGGAGATACTGCAGAGCGCGCAGGTCTGGAGATGCCTAGATAAGTGGGAAAGCAGGTGGTTTAAGAAAAAGGACAAAAAGAAGGAAAGTACCCCAGATCGGAACGAGAAGGCACAACCAAATGATGATCTGATAACCATGTTGACAATGAGAGAGACAGCAGGGGGAAAACTTGTACATGTACCATGGCATAGGTGCGATATTCAATCCTTCACGGATGATTTCCCTAAATTAAGAGAGAAACCGATCGAATGGTATCAACAAACAGATAGATTTGTGAAACTCGCAAAATGTCTCAGGGAAGACCTGAATACCTTGTTTGAAATTGTGGTTCCGGCAGATTTATGGGAAGACAGTAAAAGAGCTGTAGGTTGGCCGACGAGTGAACCAGAAAGAGATAGGGACACAGGTGCACCATCGCCTACGGTAATGAGTTTATACCATAAGGTGATCGAGCACTTGAAAACCAAGGTTGCGTAGAAAAATGTGGATTGGCAGAGGATTGACAGAACAGCACAAGAGGCTAAAGAGTCGATACATGCGTACTATGAGAGATTGTTGAAAGCGTTTAAAAATTACAGTGGCACGGAAACGATTGAGGCAAAGGACATGCTCCATTTCGTGTTCAGATTTGTGGAAGGGCTGAGATCCGAGGTCAGTCAGATGATTAAAATGCATTTGATTTGTTGGCAGTCAAAATCGATCGATGAAGTGTTGAACTATGCAAAATACTGCAGTGATGAGATTGAGACAAAACAGAAAAGGTTGAAGGAAAAGGTGATGGTGATGCAGCTTAGAGGAGCTCAGACAGGTTTGCAAGGTTTGCAAAGTTTTCAACAACAGATGCTGCAGCAGCAACAGCAGGGAAATGCTATGTTTCAGCCGCAGATGGGAGGCAGAGGTCAAGGAGGTTTTATGAATAATGGTCCTGACATAAATACTGTTATGATTCCAAATGGTATACAGGCAATGAAGAAGGTGATGCCATGTCACACGTGCGGAATCGTCGGGCATTGGAAACGGGAGTGCCCAATGATGGTGCAGGAAGGTGTAGGTCAGCAAAACAATGATGTCAATGCATTTCAGAATATGAGCGGACCGAAATTGAGAGGTCCAAATCCAAATTTCCAGAATAATATGAATCAGATGCAGGGTTTACAACCCATACAACCGCAACAGGTGCAAATGCCCCGTGCACAAATGGCGCAGTTGCAGCCAATGCAACAGCAGTTTCCCATGGTACCTAATCAGCAAATGCAAATACCCTTAGCACCAATGAATCAGCAACAGGTAATGCTTCCTCAACAGGTCACGGGTCAAGTGATGAACCAAAATGAAACAGTACACCAATTCCCTTTACACAGTGAGAATGGAATAAACCATGTGTGGGAGAGTGAAAGTTCAGATGAGGAAGGAAATTGTATGCTTGCAGCATCTTTGGAAGTTGATCAAAAGGGTCCGTATGTGGAAAGAAGAGTTATGGGTCATCGCGTTTCATTCTTGGTTGACACGGGAGCTACACGCTCTACTGTTAGGAGCACTGAAGTACCAAATTTGCCACTTTCAGGGAGAACAGTTCAAGTAGTGGGAGTAGCAAATAAGTACCTGACTAACCCAATCACAGATCCGGTGCAAGTCAGGATTGGTAACTATCAAGGGTCACATAAATTTGTGGTGTGTGACTCAAGCCCGATATCACTGTTAGGGAGAGACCTATTGTGCAAATTGGGATGTTCGATTATGTGTTAAAATGATGGAATTAAAATTCAGACAAACTGTGATGGGGAGGAAGAGGACAGTGTAGGCGGGGACTAAGTGGAAACCGTCGATGAAGAGTATCCCCTGATTACACTTTATCCAATGCTCACTGAAGCAGATATTCCTGCTGAGTTGCAAGAAACAGTCGGAAAGGAAGTATGGGATATGACAGGGAAAGAAGTAGGATTGGTTAAAGGCGTAGAACCAGTGAAAGTGACTGTGAAACCCAATGTAACTTTTCCCCAAACCCCACAATACCATATGGCGCAAGACACCCTCATGAAAGTCGCCCAACTCATTGATGAGTTCGTAAAACAGGGAGTACTAAAAGAAGTGTTGAGCAGTCCATGTAATTCACCAATTATGGGACTGATAAAACCGAGTGGAAAGGTCCGGATTGTTCAGGATTTGAGGAAGATAAATGACATAATCATCAAATGTTGTCCCGTAGTACCAAATCCAGCTGTGATAATGTTTCAAGTTCCCTGTGATGCTGAGTGGTTCTCAGTCATCGACTTGTCACAAGCGTTCTTTTCTGTGCCTCTTCATGAAGACAGCCAATTTCTCTTTTGTTTCAAATTCCTAGATAGGGTCTACAGTTGGTGTCAAATTCCTCAAGGGTTTTCAGAATCACCATCAATCTTCAATCAGATTCTAAAGAAAGATTTGGAATCGTTGGAATTACCATTTGAATCAACCCTGGTACAGTACATTGATGATTTGTTAATCGCATCTAAGACAGAAGGTGACTGTACAGCTGATACCATCGCCCTATTGAACCATTTGGGAAGGAACGGACACAAAGTGTCCCCTTCAAAATTACAATTCTGCCAGAAGAAGTGAAATATTTGGGTCACCAAATAGAGAAAGGGTCACGAAGAATTATGAAAGAAAGAATAACAAGTGTACTTCAAATGAGTCCACCGAAGACGAGAAGAGAGGTGAGAACGTTTTTGGGAATGGTGAGCTATTGTCGCCAATGGATTCCCAATTTCTCAACTCTAGCAAAACCTTTACTGAAACTGACCCAGAAAGATGCGCTGGATGAAATAGAGCTGAAAGGAGATGAGATGGATGCTTTTATTGAATTAAAGGAATGCATGTGCAGGGCTCCAGCTTTAGGTATGCCTGATTACACAAAGCCATTTACACTGTTTTGTCATGAACGTGATGCATGTTCCTTGTCTGTCTTGACTCAAGCCCATGGTGGCGTAAACAGACCAGTAGCATATTTTTCAGCTACTTTGGATCCGGTCGCAGCAGCACTGCCAGGGTGCTTGCGTGCCGTAGCAGCAGTTGGTATCAGTCTAAATCAGAGTGAAGGAATAGTGATGGGACATCCTTTAACAGTCATGGTCCCTCACTCAGTCGAGATACTTTTGACACGTTCCCGAACACAGCACATGACTGGTGCTAGGCTTACAAGGTACGAGACAATAATTCTGGGATCACCTAATGTGTAACTGAAAAGGTGCACTATGTTGAATCCAGCAACCATGTTTCCTAGTGAAAATGTCGAAATTGAGAACGCGGAAGACATCGAGCACGACTGTCTTCAGGTGACTGAATTTTGTACAAAACCAAGACCTGATATCAAAGACACCCGATTGGAAGAAAATGATCAAGTTATTTTTGTTGATGGTTCATGTTTAAGAGATGCACTAGGAATATTGAAAGCAGGATATGCTGTATGTACAATAACAGGTGTTCTGGAAGCATCTTGGCTTCAAGGAGTTTACTCTGCACAGGTAGCGGAACTGGTGGCGCTTACTAGAGCTTGCCAACTTTCCGCATTGATGAAAGTCACCATTTACACTGACAGCCTGTACGGATTTGGAATAGTACATGACTTTGGACAGTTGTGGTCACAGAGAGGCTTCATGACCTCTTCAGGATCACCGGTGAAAAATGGTGAGAGAATGAGAGAATTGTTACATGCCATCCAGTTACCAGGAGAAGTAGCAGTGGTAAAATGCAGTGCACATTCAAAATCACAGGATTACATCTCCTTGGGAAATGGATATGCAGATAAAGTCGCAAGGTTTTGCGCATTGAACTGTATATTGCTCAGAGATTAATGGAACTCGATAAATGAGCCTGAACTTGAAGCAAGTGAAGCTTTTGCTCTAAAGGTTGTAGATACAATGGATGAATTGAAGTCCCTACAGAACGATGTTAGTGAAGATGAGAAACTCTCATGGACCAAATTGCAATGTGTGAAGAAACTAGATGATTTGTGGATTTCAAGCGAAGGGAAATTGGTTCTGCCAAACAGTCTGTTGACGCAATTGGCCAGATTCTTCCATGGACAGGCTCATCTTGGAAGGGACGCCATGGTCAGACTATTTAAAACTGATTGGTTTAACCCCAAATTCCATCAAGTTGCTGAAGCAGTTTGCCATTGTTGCGTCATTTGTCAACAAATGAACGCAGGGAAAGGGACAGTAGTAAATTTGAGTCACATTGGGATGGCAGGAGGTCCATTCAGCAGGATGCAAATGGATTTTATTGAAATGCTTGTGCATGGAGGCTTGAAGTATGCGTTGGTGATTGTGTATATTTTTAGTCACTGGATTGAAGCATACCCTACACGCAGAAATGACAGTCTCACAGTTGCAAAGCTACTCCTGAGAGAACTAATACCACGTTTCGGATTCCCGATCTCCTTAGAGTCAGATAGGGGAAGTCACTTCAAGAACGAAGTAATAAAATTGCTTTGTGCAGCGCTGAACATTGAGCAAAAGTTGCATTGTGGCTACCGCCCTGAAGCCTCAGGTCTAGTGGAGCAAATGAATGGCACATTGAAATCGAGGATGGCGAAAATATGTGCTTCAACAAACTTGAAATGGCCTGACGTATTGCCCTTGGTATTAATGTCAATGAGAAACACCCCTGATAGAAAGACTGGACTGTCCCCGCACGAGATCCTCATGGGCAGAGCCATGAGGCTTCCAGCAGTTCCTGCAAATGCTCTGTTGAATATTACAGATGATATGGTGTTGGACTACTGCAAAGGTCTAGCTGATGTGGTGCGCTCTTTTTCTCACCAGGTGGAGGCAACCACCTTGCCACCGATCCAAGGTCCAGGACACGCCCTGAAAGCAGGTGACTGGGTTGTGATAAAGAAACACGTGAGGAAGTCGTGTCTGGAACCCCATTGGAAAGGACCTTTCCAAGTGATTCTGACAACTACTACCGCTGTGAAGTGTGCGGGAGTTCCCAACTGGATTCACGCCAGTCACACGAAAAGGGTAACGTGCCCCACAGAAGAGGAAGTTGAGGCACTGAAATCGCCAGTGTCTGACAAGAGAGTAACAGGCACTGGGACAGAACAAAGAGGACCCGGAGGCGAACAGGTAGAAATAGAGGAAGGAGAAATATTTTCTGAAGAAGAAACAACCGATCCATTTGAGGAGATCCAAGGAGAAACCTCATAAAGTGATGAAGGTCCTGAAGGCGACAAAGAGCCTGAGACAGGTGAAGGCGACAAAGAGCCTGAGACCAGTGAAGGAGACAAAAGGCCTGAGACAGGTGAAGGAGCAGGAGAGCCTGGTCAGAGGAGGGCTTTCCCAGAAACAGACGATACAGAAAAGGAAAAGGAAAACCTGATTGATCTCCTAGAGAGAGGAGACAAGACAGGACAGAGTGAAAGTGTCCAAACCCTTCCAGAAGTGGTTGCAGGTCCATCAGGCGAAAATGGTGCAAAACGAAGACAAAGCATATCGCCAGTGAAGTTAAGGATTAGAGAAACATTAAGCGAGAGTGAAGGACCAAAGTTGAAAGAGAAAAGAAAAGAAGTGTCTGTTGAAACAGCAACACAAAGTGAAGAGAAAGATTCAACCAAGGAAGAAAGCACAGGCGAAAGAGAATCAAAGGGAGATGCAAAGTTGAAAAGAAAGAGAATACCGAGCAGAAGGTATTCCGGTCCAGAGTGGGCACACATAGCCGCTAACGATTGGTCAAACGAATTCGTATCCCTCAGTCTCGAGAACGAAGAAGCAGAACTTCACTTTGGCACTTGAGGAGTAAAGCTCCATGAACTTTACCAAATAAGACATTGATAACCTGATTGACTTTTAAAGCGGCTAAGACATTGCTAAACTTGATTGACTTTGAAACCGATTTTGAGACAAAGCTGCTAACCGATTTTGAAACAAAGCTGCTAAACCGATAAAAGACGAAGCTGCTAAAGAAAACTGGGTGAACATTGAACTCGTTCAGCTTTGTATATATCTGCAAATCCGATTTGAAAAAGTGTCTTCAACTTTCTGATTCTATACAGATCATGACAGGCTACACTACACAGGGGCATAAAATGAAGTGTTGTAAATACATGTGTATAGGTCTAATAACTGCATGCGTACTAATCATTGTAGCAATAGTTCTTGGAATGCATGGAAAGGATGAGAAAGGGACGAATGATGCTTTTACTTCTAGACCTACTACTACTACTACTGAACTAACAGCTTTAAAGAGACTTGAACAAGACGAAAGACATCTGCATGATAAAAAGGAACTCTCGTCTAATGTTTTCTATCGCTTGCTGAGTGAGTATGTTGAGACCATGGATGCGAAAGATTGTTATGTATGCACACAAATACCTACCTCAGTAGTGGAAGGGGTGACATATCATAGCATGCCTCTTACATACGGAATTACATGTAGTATAATAACATCCAGATTTTATGGTCAGGAGTATATTCACTACTTTTATTCTAATTATGATGTTACATTTGCATATGTCCCCATAATCGAGTACCTGAGTAAAGTAGCCAGAGATTATTATATAAAATTTATGAGGGGCTTCTTCGAGCCGTTGTCACCTTTTCACACAGCTCACGCACATAGAGAGAACCTTACATGCTTGCTTTCACCGATGGAGATAAGCTTTTTAGATAACACTGACAATAGGAGGAATGAAATGAAGGAGAGATTAGAGAAGGAACTACACAAAAGGACATCTGTAGATAACTATGCTTTTGCCGCGATAAAGACACAAGGGAAAATAGCTTTAGATACATTACACGTAGGGAGATTCTGTATACATAGACATAAATCATATTATGACACAGTCTTTGTGGGAACGAGTGAATGTAAACATACGTTTTTGTTTCAACCTAAATGGACGTTCATGCTGAATGGACAAGACCCGATAATTCCAGGGGTATATTATATTTGTGGACTTAACGCCTATTATTGTCTTCCTAAAGGATGGTATGGGAGATGTTATTTGGGACTAGTATTCCCAAAGGTTTATCAACTGGACGACTTAAAGAAATTCCCAAAGCTGTCTAAATCGCATCATGTTCAGAAGAGAGAGACAGCTCCTGGTGTGGTAGGAGATATATTTTGAGCAATAATTCCTCCAGTGGATGGATGCTGAACTTGCTGCAGAAAGAGCTATGACTCTTCAAAATCGGCTTGCCTTAGACATTCTTTTAGCAAAGGATGGCGGCGTTTGCAAAATGCTTGGTACACGTCACTGTTGTACATATATACCAGACAGCAGTGGGCAAATTAGAAAAATGCTTACAAACTAACTAACGAAAGTACGGATTTGAAAGAATTGAAAGAACCAGGAGTGTGGGAGAAGGTTGGAAACGGATTTGCTTCGGTGGGAAATTGGCTCAGCAACGTTTGGAACAGATTATTGTTGAAAATACTAAAAGGGATATTAATAATATTAATTTGCTTATTAGGCATTTGGGGAACATGGAAAGCTATCAAAATGTTGAAAGCAAGGAACAAAAGGAAAAGAGAGGAGAAAATAGAGAACAAAATAGTAGAAATATACAGAGAAAAATCAAAGGGAACGAAAAGAAAGAGGGAATTGACTGAAGTGCCAAATTACTAGAACAGAATTTTAATGGAATAAAATTTGTGGGGAGATTTGATGTGATGACATAATTAGTCATCAGAGGAGGGATTGATGACGCAGAAAAAGAAGGACCAACATATATTCATATATCATGTAGCCAAAATCGTATAATGAAGTGTGATTTTAGTAAAGAAAATAATGCACAAGGGAAATTGTGCCCTCGGAGGAGTTCGTCAATATTATAAACGTGCTTTATTAATCATGGAGAAATTAAAAATTGTAGTAATCCGTCATAATTGCAAATGTGTGCCATGATTTCTTGCTGAAACTGTTTTATGCTTAGCTTACATTTAGTAGAGGCTTTGGCCTAGTTGCCTGGTCTCAAATTCTAACTGCGTAGCTTTTCCTTGAACTAATGTAACATATATTCTTGCTTAAAGTTGTATTTTTCCAGTAGAGATGACTAATACACTTACTCCAAGGTTTCGTACTAGGCCAGTTTCATCCCCTTTGAAGCAAGGTCAGTCTCTGCAGGTGCGGACAATGAGGGTACATATACCAAAATAATTGGCAAGCCATGTTGCAACTTGTGTTCCAAGGCTCCAAGGACAATGTATGCATAAATGAGTACTAGTAGAAAGACATTTTTCATTGGTCAAATTGAAGCCATCATATGAACCCTTCAATGGAAGACCTTGCAGAATTTGGAATGTTTCTTACTTAAACCCACTGGACAAAGAGAAGTCAGCCATTTTCCTTGATGCCATCTTTGAAGCCAAATGCCAGACGCCATCTTAGACGACATCTTGATGCCCTTTTCTCTATCACAGAGAAAGAGACTTTGAGAATTCTCACCCTAGAGACTTTAATTTTAAATTGCCCCGTCTTGCCCATGCAGTAACTTTGCCCCATTCTCCTTGCTGCTGCAAGGAAACTTGCCCTTAACTTTGCCCCCTTTGAAATCTGCCCCATGCTGATCAAACCGGTACCTGAAGGACGAAGACTTTCTTGAATGCTGATTGTAATTGGTAATTATGAAAGGTTAATTGTATTATGCATTGTGTTTTTCCTTTTAGGTACCAACTGCTATTTTGATAGGGCCCAAGCTAGAAGTTTTTCCAAATTTGTGTTGACTAAATTCATTTTGCATGAAGCCCCACATGCCAATGCTAATTAAAGGTTAGTCGAGGTATGCACCTGACGCACCATGTTGAATTGAAATCTTGTCATGCTGACCGATGTATGAAATTAGTCAAATTCAGTTGCTTATATTAGTGATTTGTATTGCCATAACTGAATGTACTATTGTGCCGCTATGGACAGCTAGTAATTTTCGTATACATATATCATTTGGTTTTGAGACTTATATACATTGTGCTAGCTTTGTTAATATAGGGAAATAAATTCACTAACTTGTCATAAACTGGTGTGGTTATTCATGACTGAAAAGTCATGGCGCGTCGAAATACCAACTGTTATTGATTCCTAATGTGTTATTTCAATCTATTAATTGAATATTGGTTATCGGATTCAACAGTTATTGATTATTGATCTAAGTGACCCGATTATTCAAGGATGAGGAGAGCCCAACTCGGCTAAAAGGTTCACCGACCTCCAACGTGTCCAGATACAGGTAATTTATAAGGGCTGGACGCGTTATCAGTGGCAGCCAAGGAGGCTGGGGGGCACACAGAGGAGGAGGATGAGGAGGTGCAGAGTGCTCATAATGTGGTAGTGGATATGCCTGTTCTGCCTTGGGGGAGGGTCCTCAGGGCAGGTAGCAGTGTGTCATCCAAGGGTCTGACTCCTGAGGAGTTGCAGGACAGACAGGCAGAGAGGATGCACCAGTTGCAATTAGAGAAGCTTAAAATGGAGATGTAAGAGAGAAGGTTGGCAATAGAAGAGAAAAATATGATATTGGCTCATAAGCTCAGTTTAAGGTAGCTGGATCAGAGGAGCCAGTCTAGCAGAGATGGTGACAGCAGTACCTCAGTACAGCCTGAGAGGAGGGTACACATTCCAAAGGACCTACTAAAAGACTACAAGCGGGAGAATTACATCTATCTGTTGTTTAAGGGGAATGAATCAGCTCTCCACATGAACATGGTCCCTGAGGCACACTTGGGGTTGGGGTGGGTCTGTGGGAGCACTTTGAGGTAGAGGTAAGGGACACACTGACATCCTTAGGGGATCCACAGGGACTCACCTACTCTATCATGAAGGATGCCCTACTCACAAGATAAGGTCTCACCCCTTAGCAGTACAAGGAAAAGTTTAGGTCCTATAAGAAGAAGGATTCCCAAACTTGGTTGGAGTGTGTACACTCTTTTTCCAGGTCACTGGATGGTTTGGTGAAGGACAGTAAGGTGACAACATTTGAAGGGCTGTGCAATTTGATTGCTTAGGAGCATTTGTATAGTCTTTGTTTTCCAGAGCTGCTCCAGCACCTAATTGACAGCAAGCTGACTCATCCCAGAAAGCTTGTGTAGGAAGCGGACCAGTGAGAGAGCACCAGGGTCCAGAAGAGATATAGGGGAGACTGTGCCAAGGGTGGGCAGGGTCCCCATCAGAAGAAGTGGGGGGAGGGTAAGGGTAACCAGTGGGAGTTCTCTAAAGGGCCCATACCTAGATCCCAGGGAAAAGATTCCCTGCCACCAGGGAAACCTGCAGACAGGGTTCCCCGCAAGTACTTTGCATGTGATCAGGTGGGTCCCATCAGGGAGGATCCCAAATGTCCCAAGGGGACACAGCCACCCACTGGTGCTCAGTCACAGGGTTTGGCCAGTGTAACTCTTGGGGAAGAGTTGGTTCCAGGTGGGTGGGAGCCAGCTGAAATGACCCTTGTCTCACTAGGGGACAGTGAGATGGTCCAGAGGACCCTTGTCCCCAAGAACACTAAAAAGTACAGGCAATGGGTAACCATCAATGGACAGAGGGCGGAGGCTATGAGATTCACAGGAGCCAGTGTGACTAATGTGAGAAGACACCTTGTGTCTGAAGAGCAGGTAGTTTCCCATGCAATTCACCAAGTAGTTGCAGTAGACACCTCTGAGGACATGTGCAGAGTGCTGCAGGTTTCCTTTGAGTGGGTGGGGGGTCCCAGGTTTCTTGAGGGTATCTGTGAGGTCAACCATGCCTGTAGGTTGTCTGCTTGGCAATGGCCAGGAGGATTCCCCTAGGAAAGAGGTAGGACACAGGTCTCACTTGGAGATGTTGAATTTGCCAGGGTGTGTGTGTGGGTCCACCCAGTTAATAGCAGCCCATCGGGGTGATCAGGAGACCATGGAGCCTGAAAGAGTATCCCTGGTGTCTGCCTTGAGGAGGAAGGGCAAGGGGCACAGGAAACTGGCCCCAGAAGTTCCCATAGTCGGGGAGGTGGCTAAACCTGAGGGGAATGCCTCAGAGCCTATACAGGAACAGGTGGCTGAGCTGGGAGAGGCCCCTGAGCTGCATCCGTGGCAGCAGGAAGGGGGCCCTACCAGGGAAGCATTCTGTTAGGCACAGAAAGCATGCCCTACTATGGAGGGTTTGCGGCTGCAGGCTTCAGACAGGCGTCTGGCAAGGAGTCTGGTTCACATCTGATTTATTGAGAGGATGGCCTCCTATATAGCGAGCCCAAGGTTGCTGTGCCTGGGGAAGCCCATGTGCTGGTGGTACCCCAGTGCTTCAGAGCCTTCCTACTGGTTCTGGCTCAAGATGTGTCTATGGCAGGACATTTGGGGCAGGACTAGACCTTTGAGAGGCTTGTCACCCACTTTTACTGGCCCCAAATGTGCAGGCACTCTGATGCGTATTATAGGTCTTGCCAAACTTGTCAGGCAAGTGGCAAGAGTGGGGCGAAATGTAAGGCTCCCCTCCAACCTTTTCCTATTGTCAACACTCCCTTTGAAACGGGGGAGGATTTGACATTGTGAGGCCTCTGGATCCCGAGACAGCCATGGACAACAGGTTTATCCTGGTCTTGGTGTACCATGCCACCAGGTACCCAGAAGCTATACCTCTGAGGTCAATCTCAGCCCCTGTGGTGGGACGGTCATTGATCAGGGTTTTTAGCCACCTGGGGATCCCCAAAGAGGTGGTATCTGATAGGGGTAACAGCTTCATATCTATTTATATGAAGTCTCTGTGGAATGAGTTTGGGGTGACATATAAGTACACCACTCCTAACCATCCCCAAGGAAATGGTCTGGTTGAGAGATTCAATTGCACCTTGAAGGCATGATTATGGGCCTCTCAGAGCCCTTGAGGTGTAAGTGGGATGTCCTGTTGCCATGCCTTCTGTTTGCTTACAGGGAGGTGCCACAAAAGAGACTTGGCTTTAGTCCCTTTGAATTGTTGTATGGACACCCTGTGAGAGGGCCTCTGAGTCTGGTTAGGGAAGGCCTCCAGTAAGCCCCCCCAGGATGTATTTAGCGACATGCTGACTTTTAGCAACCAAGACTGTCTGCTTCAGGAAGCTTGCTCAGGAGAACCTAGAAGCGAGCCAGGAACACATGAAACGCTCGTATGACCAGAATGCCACTCTGGTTGAATTTCAGCCTGGCCAGAAAGTGCAGGTGATGGCCCAGGTGGAGCCTAAGGCTCTCCAGGACAAGTGGACTGGGCCTTTTGAGGTGGTGGAGCGAAAGAGTGATGTCACCTACCTGGTGAACTTGTGGACTCCCAGGAACCCTTTGAGGGTCCTGCATGTGAACCGCCTCAAACCTCACTTTGAGAGTTCTGAGTTGACTATGCTTCTAGTGACATATGATGGGGTAGAGGAAGAGAGTGAGCCTCTTCCTGACCTCCTGTCTGCAAAGGAGAAAGATGGGTCTGTGGATGGTGTGAACCTCTCCCCCTCCCTAACTCCAGAGCAACAGAGGGACTGTCGCCAGGTGTTGGGACAGTTTACCTCACTGTTTTCCTCGGTCCCAGGGGTCACGTATCTGTGTACATATGGTATGGATACTGCGGACAGTCCACCTGTAAAACATAAGATTTACAGGATGACTGACAAGTTCAGGGCTAACATCAAGGATGAGGTGTCCAAAATGTTAGCATTAGGGTTATTGAGTTTTCCAGTAGCCCTTAGGCCAGCCCTGTAGTCTTGGTCCCAAAAGTCGCTGCTCAGGTTCTGTGTGGATTATCGTGGACTTAATGCGGTCACTAACACTGACGCGCAACCCATCCCCCGAGCTGATGAGCTCATTGATTGGCTAGGAGCTACCAAATATCTCAGTACATTTGACTTAACATCTGAATATTGGAGGATTGCTGTGACTGAGGAGGGCAAGAAGAGGTCTGCATTTTCTACCCCAGATGGGCACTACCAGTTTAGGGTGATGCCCTTTGGGATGAAAAATGTCCCTGCCACCTTTCAGAAGTTGGTTAACCTGGTTTGGCTGGGCTGGGGGACTTAAGGGCTGCCTACGTGGATGACATTGCTGTGTTTGGCCCCACTTGGGAGGAAGAGTTACAGCACCCCTTGCAAAATGTTGGAGGCTCTGCAGAAGGCAGGTCTCACTATTAAGGCAAATAAGTGCCAAAAAGGGCAAGGTTCTATGGTGTACAGTGGGTAGTAGCCAGATGGCACCCCTGCAGCAAAAGACTGACACTATTCTGGCTTGGGAGCCTCTCAAGACCCAGAATGAGGTGAGAGCCTTTTTAGGGCCCACAGGTTACTTACTATAGGAGATTTGTTAAGGGGTATGGCACTATTGTTGCTCCGTTAACAGAGTTAACTTCCAAGAAGCAACCAAAGAAAATGATCTGGACTAAGGCTTGCCAGACAGCTTTTGATGCCCCGAAGACTGCCTTGTGCAGGGCACCCGTGGTGAAGGCACCTGACTTCTCTAAATAATTTGTTGTGCAGACTAATGCTTCAGAGCATGGTGTGGGAGCAGTATTGTCACAGCTAAATGAAGAGGGCCTAGACCAGCCTGTGGCCTTCATTAGTAGGATGCTACTTCCCTGGGAACATAGGTGGAGTGCAATTGAGCGTGAAGTATTTGCTGTGGTCTGGGCACTGAAGAAGCTAAGACCCTACTTGTTTGGGACTCACTTCCGGGTGCAGACAGACCACAGGCCCCTGAGATGGTTAATGCAGATGAGGGGTGTTAGAAATGGGATATTTGGTTGACAGTTAGGTTACTCCCTGTTCCAGCAAGGACCCTCACTCTAGTCAGGGTAAAAGACAATCACCATTAGCTAACCCCTGCTTACCCCCTTGGTAGCTTGGCAGAGCAGTAGGCTTAACTTCAGAGAGCTAGGTGTAAAGTATTTGTACTAACACACACAGTAACTTAATGAAAACACTACAAAATGACACAACACCAGTTTAGAAAAATAGGAAATATTTATCTAAACAATACAAGACCAAAACAACAAAAATCTACAATACACAAGTCAAGTTATCAATTAAAAATCAAAAAGAGTTTTTAAGTAGATTTAAACACACACTAACGCTGTCAGCGTGAAAAAGTCCTTGGGCGTGTCAAAAATAACCCCGCACGGGTGTGTGCGCATCGAAAAGGGCTTGCGAGGCGTTGATTCCACTCACGAGGGGGACCGTGCATCGTTTCTCCTTTTGCCGGGTCAGGCGCGTTGTTTCTTTCTCTGCAGGAGAGCGATGCGTCAATCCGGTCAGCACTCTCGGGTCCGGGCAGGCCTTGCTTTGTTTTTCCACGCACAGCGGTACTTGAGTCGGAAAGCCCACCTACGATGATCCGAAAACCCCACAGCGCGGGGTGTGATCTCCAGCCTCCGTCAGCAATGCTGCGCGTTGTTTCTCCTGCTCCGAGCGTCGATTCTTCGGACGCGTTTACTGCGAGCGTTGTTCTCAGCTGCAGAGCCAGTGGCGCATCGTTTCTTCAGCCAAAGATCGGAGTTGCGTCAATCTTTTCCCTGCACAGCGCTCTGTGTGTGGAGTTCCTTGTCTTTAGGCTGCCAGTTTCTGCTTTCAGGGTCTCGGGAACTGGATGGGCACCATAGGGCAGAGTAGGAGCCTCTCCAGAGACTCCAGGTGCTGGCAGGGAGAAGTCTTTGCTGTCCCTGAGACTTCAAACAAAAGGAGGCAAGCTCTAAATCAAGCCCTTGGAGATTTCTTCTCAAGATGGAAGGCACAAAAAGTCCAGTCTTTGCCCTCTTACTCTGGCAGAAGCAGCAGCTGCAGGATAGCTCCATAAAGCACAGTCACAGGCAGGGCAGCTCTTCTCCACGCAGAGGTTCCTCTTATTTCCAGAAGGGTTTCTAAAGTCTGTGGTTTTGGGTGCCCTTTTTATACCCAATTTCTCCTTTGAAGTAGGCCTACTTCAAAGTAAAGTCTCTTTTGAATGTGAAATCCTGCCTTGCCCAGGCCAGGCCCAGTCACTCACCAAGGGGTTGGAGACTGCATTTTGTGAGGACAGGGACAGCCCTTTCAGGTGTACGTGACCACTCCTCCCCTCCCTCCTAGTACAGATGGCTCATCAGGATATGCAGGCTACACCCCAGCTCCCTTTGTGCCACTGTCTAGTGTGAGGTGCAACCAACCCAACTGTCAAACTGACCCAGACAGGGAATCCACAAACAGGCAGTCACAGAAATGGTATAAGCAAGAAAATGTTTACTTTCTAAAACACTTCACATGTCCATCTGTACCCAAAGGGAATCTACACTTTAATCATCTTTAAAGGTAGCCCCCCTGTTAACCTATGAGAGGGACAGGCCTTACAACAGTGAAAAACGAATTTAACAGTATTTCACTGTCAGGACATATAAAACACATTACTATGGGGATTATTCCAACTTTGGAGGAGGTGGTAATCCGTCCCAAATGTGACGGATTTACCACCAGCCGTATTACGAGTTCCATAGGATATAATGGACTTGTAATACGGCTGGTGGTATATCCGTCACTTTACCGTCACTTTTGGGACGGATTACCACTTCCTCCAAAGTTGGAATAACCCCCATATGTCCTACCTTAACCATACACTGCACCCTGGCCTTGTGTCTACCTAGGGCCTACCTTAGGAGTGTCAGCCATGTAGGAAAAGGGAAGGTTTAGGCCTGGAAAGTGGGTAAACTTGCCAAGTCGAATTTGCAAATAAAACTGCAGACACTGCAGTGGCAGGTCTGAGACATGATTACAGAGCTACAACCAGTGCTGCAGTGCTGCAGGCCCACTAGTAGCATTTGATTTACAGGCCCTGGCACCTCTAGTGCACTCTACTAGGGACTTACTAGTAAATCATATATGCCAATCATGGATAAACCAATCAACCATACAATTTACACAGAGAGCATATGAACTTTAGCACTGGTTAGCAGTGGTAAAGTGCTCAGAGTTCAAAAGCCAACAGCAACAGGCCAGAAAAAATAGGAGGCAGGAGGTAAAAAGATTGGGGATGACCCTGCATAAGCAAAAAAGTCCAACAATCCGTCTCCCTACAGGGAATGGACTTCACAGTGGAACATCGCCTGGAACAGAACACTCCAATGCTGATGGTCTGTAAAGATTCTTCCGCCTTAGTGATGGGAACTTCTATGAAGTTGGGTAGTTTTCCCCTCTTTCAACTGGGGTGGACAAGTGTTAGAGCTGTCATCCTTGGCGTGGTCTCCTCTGTCTTTTTTGCCTCTGCTTCCCATATTTTGACTGTGAGCTGGACTCTGTTTTTGCTGTTTTTGGTCCTCTGGGCACTTTACCACTGCTGACCAGTGCTAAAATGCAAGTGCTCTCTGTGTAAAATGTATTTGTAATTGGCTTTTCCATGATTAGCACATTTGATTTACTAGTAAGTTCATAGTAAAGTGCACCAGAGGTGCCCAAGGCCTGTTAATCAAATGCTACTAGTGGCCCTACAGCATTGGTTTTGCCACCCACATGAGTAGCCCTATAAACATGTCTCAGACTTGCTACTGCTTTGTCTGTGTGTGCAGTCTTGCATTGCCAATTCTACCTGTACCCACTTGCCAGGCCCAAACCTTTCCTTTTTATATATGTAGGGCACCCTCAATGTGGGCCCTAGGTACCCAAATGGGCAGGATGCTGTGTATGTTAAAGGTGGGACATGCACTGATGTGTTTACAGTGAAATACTGCCAAATTTGGTTTTCACTGTTTCAAGGCCTATCTCTCTCATAGGTTAACATGGTTTAGTTTCCCTTTGGCAGCAGATAGAAATCTGGATTTTGGTGTCTCTGAACTCACAATTTAAAAATACATCTTTTGACAAAGTTGTTTTTAAAATTGTCAGGTTGAAAATGCCTTTTTTTTAAAGTGGGCATTTTCTTGCTTAAACCATTCTGTGACTCTGCTTGCCTGTGTATTCCCTGTCAGGGTCAGACTGACAGTTGGGCTGGTTGTGAATCCTCTCTAGACAGTGACACAAAGGGAGCTGGGTGTAGTCTGCAAATCCAGATGGGCCATCTGAAACAGAGTGGAGGGAGGAGTGGTCACTTACACCTGAATGGGCTGTGCCTGCCCTCACAAAATGCAGCCTTCAACCCTCTGGTGTGAGTCTGGAACCAGGCCTGGCCTAGGCAAGGCAGGATCTTGTGAACAACAGAGACTTTCCTTTGAAGTTTGCCTAGCTCAAAGGTAGAAAGGGGTAAAAGAAGTGGACCCAACACTCCACACATTTAGATTACTTCTGGAATCAAGCGGAACCTCTGCCAAGGAGGAGAGCTGGAGGAGGAGTACTGTTCCTTTGCCTGTGACTGTGCTTTGCTGGGTTGGCCTGCAGTTGCTGCTTCTGCCTGAAAGAGGACAAAGACTGGACTTTGTGGTATATTCCTGCTTGTGAACAATTTCAAAGGGCTTGGATTGAGCTTGCCTCCTGTTTTGAAAACTCACGGCCATCAAAGACTTCCTCTACCTGCACCTCCACTATTTGCTGAGACTCCTGCCCTGCTAAGTGGTGCCCTATCAAGTCCCTGGGCCCTTGAGATGTGAAGTTGGTAGCACAACACAGCTGAAAAACAACACGCCACCTGCTTTGTGGCTAAAATCGACAATCCATCTGCATCGCGGCTGGAAGATTGATGCCTTGAGGCTAGAGAAATGATGCACAACCCGCTTGCGGCTAACTGATAATGACGCAATCCCCATGCAGCACAGTTTTCTAACACTGTGGGACTGGATTTCTCACGCATCATTGCTGGGCATCAAAGTCATTGTGAACCTGCGCTGATCCGAGGTGCCCTGTCCAGAAATGGACACACCGTTTTCTTGTGATGGAGAAAAAATATGCATTACCTACCTGACCGGAGAAGAAATGACACATGGCCTCACTTGCGAGTAAGGAATTGACGCATCGCTGATTTTTCCCATGTACCCTCACCCGTGCAGCTTTATTTTTGATGCAAACCCAGTACTTTGTGTAAAATCAACGTTTCCATTGTTTTCTCTGGACTAAGACTCTTATTGTTTTGAAAATTCATATCTTGAGTTGTGTATGTTGGATTTTTGTCATTTTGGACCTGTTTTATTTAGATAAATATAACCTATTTTTCCAAACTGGTGTGGTGTCCATTTTGTAGTGTTTTCACTGTATTACTGTGTGTGTTGGTACAAATATTTTACACATTGCCTTTGAGATAAGCCTGACTGCTTGTGCCAAGCTACCAAGGGGGTGAGCAGGGGTTATCTTAAGTGTGTATCTCTATTGCCCTGATTAGAGTGAGGGTCCCTGCTTGGACAGAATGCAAACTGATTGCCAACCAGAGACCCCATTTCTAATAATATCAAAAACGTAAATGAGGAATGGAGTGTGAAGCTTTTGTTTCCTAGCATTGCTTTTTACATTGCAACGAAAGTGGGTGACGAAAAGAGTTCCTGTTTGCACACAGAGAAATGTACAGCCCCCTCCACTGATTACAAAAACTTTTACTTAACAGAGTATTTAATAAACTGTAGTTTGTGATTCTGACAGCTGGATTAGGACTGAGTGAATGTGTATGAATTTTTATTTTTTATCATTTGATGAGCATCTGCACTGTAGCGATCTACTATGATAAATTTATAGTTGCCTTATGTATTTGGGCTTTGATGAGACTGTCAAAGAACATGGATGGATGTGTAAATCCAGGTTGTGCATAAGCTTCTGGTTATCATGTGGTGGCTTCTGCATGTTTATGCATACTGGTGAATGTTAGAAAGATAGCGAACGAGGCTCCAAATAGCCCCTTGAATAACAAAGGGCCCACAGCCCCCACGGGCGGGGGTGCTTGAGCTCCAGGGCAGCCCCTCAGCACAAAACACTGCGCACAGGCGGCAGGACACTGACTGAGTCCAGGGGGAAGGGGTCTCCTCCAGGTACTTTGCAGAGGGGTCGGAGTGCCCCTCAAGATTCGATACGCCACTGAGAGAGCCAAAATAGCCACTGCCTAAAGTGGGGCCGGAATCCATTGTCTTTCAAATATTAAAGACTCACCATTGATACTGACTCATAGGCAATAAGTTGTCTTATAAGCCGTGAAGTGGACCATCTGTTGACTGTGACTGTGCGGGCGATGCACTGGTGGATTTGAAATGAGGGAATAATAGATCAGTCACAACATGAAATCAGGGTTCAGTAGCTAGCAGAAACCTATTGTTGGGCAGTGCAGCTCTCATTTCCTGAAGAGTGTAATTCTCTGTCTGACCCGCTGAGGGTTCTAAAGGAAGTTGCTAGTGGCCCGAAAGATGCATTCTGTGCTGTTGAAAGTTAAAAGATGTAAAAGAATGACCATAAACGGGCTAAACTCACTGTTGCTTTTGCCAAGTAGCATATATGTTAGAAGAGAGAGTAGAAGCTGAAGTGAAGAACCTATGGCAACTAATATTGGCCCCTTCTACTGTTTATGCAAAAAAGCATGGACAGATTGACACTCTGGCCCTCATTATGACCCTGGCGGACGGGGGAGAAGTGGCGGTAAAACCACCAACAGGCTGGCGGGGAAAAAAAATGGAATTATCAGCCACTTCTTCACTCTGACCGCCGGTGGTATCAGGACCCTGCATACCGCCATGGGTTTCGGGTGGTTTGGAACCGCCACAAAATCCATGGCGGTAGGCACTATCAGTGCCAGGGAATTCCTTACCTGGTCTGATAGGGGTCTCCCCCACCCCCCTACCCACCCCTGTGTCCTCCCCACACACCCTCCACCCCCCTGCCACCCTCCAAAGGTGGCAGGACCCCCCTCTCCACCCCTACCCCCAACATGCACAGACACACACCCCTACACGCACACATACTCTACAACAACCCATACCCGCACACATACAAACAGACATGCACACAGACCGACCCACACATATTTCCCATACACACAACACCCCCGCATGCATACATACACTCACACACCTCCTCTACATACTCACACGTACACCCCCATGCACGCACACAATGCCCCCCAAATCCCTCCCGTAACGGACAATGAACTTACCTTGTCCGTTGATCCCCCGGGAGGGGACGGGATCCACGGGGGCTGCTCCGCCGCCAGCTCCCTGTCACCAGAACACTGCCACACCAAATCAGGGGATGTGATTCGGTGAGCGGTGTTCTGATGACGGGGCGGTGGAGGTGGAACAGCCTCCACGTCCCCGCCGACCGCCAGTATGGCTGCTGGCAGCTCTCCGTCCGAAAAAGGACGTAGGGCTGCCAGCAGTCATAATACTCCGTGCGGAAAACCACCTGCACTGGCGGTCTTCACCACGGCGGTACCCCAAGGTCGAAATGAGGGCCTCTGACAGCACAAATATCTACATAAAAGAATGACTAAATCAAGCAGAAGGCCTAGACAAGACTGAAAGACACCTTTCAAACCTTGAAGATGATGTGAATGACGAGATAAAAAATACTAAAATGGAGAAAGTCCTGGAAGTAATCCTTACTAAAAAAGGAGGCTTTTATGGCCAATCACAGCATAATAACCTGCGCATGCTGGAAATACCACAGACCATAAACATCAGAGAAATGGAAATATACATTGAAAAGCTGATCATTAATATGTTTGATAAATTGCAGGTCTCTCCCTGCCCATCGTGAAGCAGAGGCCAAGCCCCGCCCAAGGAGCTCTGCCAAATCCAATCATTGACCATGTCTTGAACTACAGGGACTGGAATACAGTGCTCTGCAAAACGAGAAGATGGCCTTTTGTGATGGTAATGAAGAAACTCCAACCACACCACCTGGATTACTCTGCTGTACCTCACAAGACTGAAACTTATTAAAGACATATAGCACACATCTTTTGGGACTTGCAGGCTTCAATGAAATTCCTTACGACCAGCGTCCTGTTGGCTTTACCTTGAGGCTTGGGTTTGTATGACCAGCCTCTTCCTTACATTGTGAAGGTATGTATTGAGTTCTGCACCATGTGAAAATACCTGACAGTTGACAGGCATGTGGGATGATTGAGAAGTCTACCACCTTTTACCCATCATGTTGGTGGAGCCTTCCCAGGGAGTCTATTTAGAAGATGAGACTATGGAATTATCCAAAAGACAAGACAAAGTTGATGTTGTATCGGATAAAATGGGAATGTTGTCGGGGGCACTCCCTCTCATCCTGTCTACTGACGATGGTCCTCCAATGAACTTGCATTTGAACTCCCCTATTCCGATTTTGGTTTGGAATAAAGTTAATTTGAGGAATGTCAGAATGCTTGAGTGGAGGTGGGGTATGTGTAGATCCTGACCTAATCGGGGTAACAAAATGATTACAGCAATTAAGGCAGAGGAATTTCAGTACTACTTTTGATGGCACTAGTTGTGATGCCACGACTCTCGCTATGTATTTTTGATGCATGGATCTTTACGTTACTCTCGCGATGGTGCCTGGAACAGCCACCAGGACAATTTTGCCAGTGACATATGAGTTTATGGTTCCCCCTGATGTTAAATGTACTAATTGGGAGATATTTGGGTTATATTGATAACCACCTGGGTAGGTTCTTTAGTATGTTGTATAGTTTGTTATTTTAGGGAGGGAGCGATTCTCTGGCAGTTGGGCTACTCAGTGCTGAGAGAGATTGGGTCATAGGGAAATTTGAAAAATATATTCATATAGCATAAGACATATTAGTGGGATGGCAATGAAAGCCCTGTAATCGTCTTGATTGAACGCTAATTACTAATTTCCTGATCCTGACTAGGATGAGCTCATGGAATATCGGGGGGTGGGGCTTAATAACCTTAGAAAGGCTAGATGAACCCTTTCCTATTTGAACAGACATGGTACAGATGTGTCTTTCATAGAGGAAAATCACAAACAAAACGAAGGACAAATTTGCGGTGGGCTGGGGGAGCAATTGGTATTTCTCCTCTTCTAACTCATGCTCAAGAGTTGTTTAGGGAAGGGGGGGGCAGAACCGACCTGTCAATACTCTCTCTGACCCCTAAAGGCAACTAACAGTGGAGGGGATTTTGGAGGATAATCATGTAAGATTTATTAAAATGTATTGCCCTAACATAGATACGTGATACAAACGTTATCTGGGGGGTGGAAGGTTGACCTTAAGGTTATTCTAGACTCTGATGCTAATACTTCCAATACAGTCAGTGGACTGAAACCCTTGGAGACTCAACCCCTTCTGATTATTATGCGATGGAATAACATGATAAATATGTAGTGACAAAAGAGACAAATAGGACAGAGCACGCATTTTATTTGTCATTTTATGAACACACGTTTTATTCGTCACTTTATGATACTGGCTATTATAGTGTGGTGTGTATGTGCATATCTGTAACTAAACTACTGCGCCATATTCTTTCCGATCACTTTGTGGCAGGCCTGACTGCGATGCACCTGCACCATAGGGTAGAGGCTGATCTGGGTATTGCATCCAGTGCACTGCTGGATGCAGAGATTCAAGACGAACTTTGGCAGACCAATGAGGAATACCTCAAGATAATTTTAGGATTTGTATCTAGCCTCGGTATTGAACTACATCCTAAATTTAAATAATTAGAAAGGTTTAGATTTAGGATTTAGTTCAAATAATCTCCAGATCTGACATTTTGACGGAAGCACTAATAGTAGATGCTGAAAAGACATTTGATTTCATCGAATGGCAATATATTCTCCCAGGGCTGAGGAGACTAGTGTTGAGGCTGAGGAGAGTAGGCTGGTTATCTCTTTATTTTGAGCTTGGGACCTGCCTCAGAATAAATGGCTATCACTCACGATGAAGAGAAGTAGCAGTACTAGACAGGATTATTTACTTTCTGCGCTACTATTTGTGATAGTGACACAGTCTTCAGAATGTTCTCTTAGTGAGATTCTTGCTAATAGAGAGCTCTGGATCGAATGAGGAAGTTATCTGATATTGCTGTATGCATATACTATGGTTTACATGAGACCACCGCTAATGTAACTCCCAAAGTGAAAGAGTCCATGAGATTTGGAGGCAGATGTAGCAAGATATGCTTTTGCGATTCTGAAATTGCGAGTCGGTGCGACTCGCAATTTCCGAGTCGCAAAAGCATATGCGCATTTTGCGACCCCATAGCGATTCCCTGCACTCACAGGGATGGTGGCCTGCTGAAGACAGCAGACCTCCATGTCTGTGACTGCTTTTTAAATAAAGCAGTTTTTTTTGTTTTTTTTGCAGCCCGTTTTCCTTAAACCTGCTCTGAAAAAACATTCTGGGCAACATTCACAAAGGGGTTACCACCAGTGTGACACTGGTGGTAACTGCGAATTGCTTTGCGACCGCATTCGCGGTCACAAATCAATTTAGCATAGCGATGCGAGTCGCAAATAGGAAGGGAACACCCCTTCCTATTTGCGAGTCGCATTCACAATTTGTGAGTCAGTACCGGCATTTTGCATGGCACAAACTGTGATTTTCGCAGTTTGCACCATGCAAAATGCTTTCTACATCTGGCCCTTGGTTTCTTATCTAGATTGCTGATAATTTGGAGCAAGTCAGAAGGGCTCACCATTACCTCATGCACAGTCAAGCCAACACTAGAAATCCCACTTGAGTAGAGGCAGACCTTGGTGGAATGATTAGGATGTGAAGGTAATCACGCGTTAATTAAGGCCCTGTTGTCGCTAAAATACAAGATGCAATGTTCATATTGCGGTCTCTTGATCGTCCCTGGCAGGGCGAGTGGCTTTTATTAAAATGATGTTTCCCCTTAAACTTCTGCATCTTTTCTTTGATAGATCATCCTGTCTAAAGAGCTTTTTTGAGGACTCTGCATGCAGTGTTCCTGTAGTTTATTTGAGCAAGAGGGGAGCCACATCTGAATTTGGATACGCTGACCCTGCAGTACAAGTGAGGGGGCTTTTCATTCTCCAATTTGGAAGAATAACTTTCAGCATACTTATAGCTAGTTTCGTGCAGAACATCACCTTCCCCATTCGATGGTGGAAGCCAATGTAGGGGCCCCTTATTCATTAAACACCATACTTGCTAGTCCCCTGCCAAGAGATAATGTGCTGCTTGATACGGTGGCATGCACAGTACTAGCTGACACTGACTGGACTCAAACGTTTGGATTCATTCTGTTTACTCTCCTTAATCCCCCCTGGTGAACAATCCCCTTTTGACGGTCACCATGGAACCTAGAGCTCAGTTGCAGATGAAATGCGCTAGCGTCCCCAAGATAGAGACCACGCCTCTGAGGATAAGTTTCTGACGCTGAACTTTATAAGGAACTGGGTGGATCGTCCCTTCTAGATGTTTACCTCTACTTTAAACTTAAATACTTAATTTTCGAAAGAGCGGACAGCTGTCATAGCACTAATTCAGTTGATTGCCAGTGACACACAGTGTGGTCTTGAATCTCAGCTATAAGCGTTAGACCTGTCAGCCTTAGGGCGATTCTTCCCCCAAACTTTGCCTTACTTCTGCATTTTTGCTGCTCTCGTTTTTGTTGGCCTTAGGATTCTGTGCAATTTACCACTACTAACCAGTGCTAAAGCGCTTGTCTTCTCACCTTTAAACTTGAGGAAATTGTCTTGCACCCAATTGGCAAATTTAATTAACTTTTGAGCCCCTAGTAAAGCGGTACTACATCTGCCCAGGGCTGGTAAATTAAGTGCTACTTGTGGGCCTGCAGCACTAATTGTGCAACCCACTTAAATAGCCCTTCAAACATGCCTCAGGCATGCCATTGTAGCCTGTGTGCAGTTTTAAACTGCCATTTTGACATGGCAAAATAGTCCTTTCTGCCAAGCTTAAACCTTGCTTTTTAATTGTACAAGTCACCCTAGGGTAGGCCTCAAACAGGCCATAGAACAGGCTGCTGTGTATTTAAGAAGTTGACATATGCTTTTAACTTTTAGATGTCCTAATAGTGAAAAGTTCTGAAATTAGTTTTTCACTACTGCATGTTCCGTTGGATAATATTAGGTTAACATAATACATTTATTAAGTGGTAACTTTCAATTGGCAGCAGGTAGGAATCTGGAGATTGGTTTCTTAAGAAATTTGAAACCCTTTTTAATGGCAAAGTTGGGTTTTGAGTCATAATTCTCGAACTGCCAATTTTAGAAAGTTGACATTTCCTTCTCCTTAAAAATATGGTGACTGCAGAATGTTTCTGGGTCACATGTCCAGGTGTAGCTAACAGTTGGTCTTTGTGTATTGCTCTGATATATCAAGACAAAGGGGAATTGTAGCGGAATGGGCAATCTTTGACATGCTGAGGGGAAGACCCATCACCCACCACACTTGCACATCACAAAGGCACTGCCCAGCACACTCACAACAGGTTTTGACATGTCTTTTATTACCTTAGACAAGCTGGGGTCAAGGCAGGAATGCAGAAAAATCCAAACACCTCTGGGCTCTGGGAGGTGGAAACCGTGGACACTAGGTACCCTCAGACTCTACTCTTCAGTACACACTGTAGAAGACTCAGAAGGACTTGTGTGCTAATCTGAGAGAAAGACTGCTATTCTGTTGTCCTTCTAACTGATTAAGGACTGGACTTGCATTTTAGTCCAGGACCACCAGAGTGATTGGAAGGACTAGTAAGGTGGCCTCCTCATCAGAGCCTCGCGGACAGGAAAGGCTCAAACCATCTTGAACCCAGCACCTGGACTGTACTTGCTGTGAGTCTTGCCCTCCAAGTGCTGCCACCTCAGTCCTGCACCCTTGGAAGTGTGCCTGAAGGTGCTCTGTCAACTCAGCTGTAGTCCTGGAGGCAGTACCTCCAAAGTTCATTGTATCTCCTCGCAGCTGCATCAGAACTGCTGCTGTGTGATGCATCCCCGATGCCGGACATCACATCTCGGCTTCCTCAGAACTGCTGCAGGCATTCACATTGCAAACCCCTCGTCGACTGCATCCTCGACTCCGCGTCATCACTCGCAGCTTCTTCAGACCCAGGGGCTCCCTCGCTGACAGCATCCTTGATGATGACACAGGACTCCGCATCGTAACCTCACAACTTTGTCGGAACTGCCACTGCACGTTCCATCCTCAACATGGGATATCTCAAAGCTCCGCAAACCACGACTCAAGGTATATGTCAGCATGTCTGTCTTGGTTCCTGTATTCAACCGTCGCTCCATCACGATCGGCATGAACTTGTGACTTTTTCCCAGTGCAGCACAACTAGCTAACCACAGATGGTGCTTTGTGCTATTAGGCACTATTTTCACTTAAATCGTTAAAATTACGTTTCTATTGCTCTACAGATTGGATTTTTGTTGTTTTGATCTCAACTAATTTACTAATTTTTATTATTTTTTATGTTCCTAAATTTGTGTATGATTTTTCTTGTGTTGTGTTTTCACTTTATTACTGTTTAAGTGCTGCATAAATACTTTACACATTGCCTCAGTTAAGGCTGACTGCTTTTGTGCTAAGCTACCAGAAAGTTAAGTGCAGGTTTAGGGGTTGCTTGTAACTTCACCAGGACAGAAATTGTGGATGCTGCTTGAGTAGGTTTTCACCCTCCTTAACCAGTAACCCAAGTTCTAACAACTACTAAGGTGGCAGTGCCTGGAGCAAGATGCAAGTCGGATATGGACTTAGAGAAAGGTCTGCCAAATGAATAATGGCCAGGTAAAGGAGGTGTCCCTAAATAGAAAAGATAGGCTGCTATATACTATAGGTTTACACATAGAATTTACTACACGCCAACTGGACTTCAGGCCATTGGACTGGAAGTGAACTGTAAGGAAATGGCTCCCTGTTGCAATTACCCCCCAGTTTTTGCCTGATACTGATGCTGACTTGGCTGAGAAGTGTGCTGGGACCCTGCTAACCAGGCCCCAGCATCAGTGTTCTTTCACCTAAAATGTACCATTGTCTCCACAATTGGCACAACCCTGGCGCCCAGGTAAGTCCCTTGTAACTGGTACCCCTGGTACCAAGGGCCCTGATGCCAGGGAAGGTCTCTAAGGGCTGCAGCATGTCTTATGCCACCCTAGGGACCTCTCACTCAGCACAGACACACTGCTTGCTAGCTTGTGTGTGCTGGTGGGGAGAAAATGACTAAGTCGACATGGCACTCCCCTCAGGGTGCCATGCTAACCTCACGCTGCCTGTGGCATAGGTAAGTCACCCCTCTAGCAGGCCTTACAGCCCTAAGGCAGGGTGCACTATACCACAGGTGAGGGCATAGGTGCATGAGCACTATTCCCCTACAGTGTCTAATCAAAACCTTAGACATTGTGAGTGCAGAGTAGCCATAAGAGTATATGGTCTGGGAGTCTCTCAAAAACGAACTCCACAGCTCCATAATGGCTACGCTGAACACTGGGAAGTTTGGTATATAATAAACCCACACTGATGCCAGTGTTGGATTTATTAAAGAAATGCACACAGAGATGCCCCCTGTATTTTACCAATTGTTCAGTGCAGGACTGACTGGTCTGTGCCAGCCTGCTGCTGAGAGACGAGTTTCTGACCCCATGTGGTGAGGGCCTTTGTGCTCTCTGAGGACAGAAACAAAAGCCTGCTCTGGGTGGAGGTGCTTCACACCTCCCCCTGCAGGAACTGTAACACCTAGAAGTGAGCCTCAAAGGCTCAGGCTTCGTGTTACAATGCCCCAGGGCACTCCAGCTAGTGGAGCTGCCCGCTCCCTGGACACAGCCCCCACTTTTGGCGGCAAGTCCAGAGGAGATAATGAGAAAAACAAGGAGCAGTCACCCACCAGTCAGGGCAGCCCCTAAGGTGTCCTGAGCTGAGGTGACCCCTGCCTTTAGAAATCCTCCATCTTGATTTTGGAGGATTCCCACAATAGGAATAGGGATGTGGCACAAAGAGGGTGTAGCCACCCTCAAGGACAGTAGCCATTGGCTACTGCCCTCCCAGACCTAAACACACCCCTAAATTGATTATTTAGGGGCTCCTAGAACCTAGCAAGATAGATTCCTGCAACCTAAGACGAAGAAGGACTGCTGACCTGAAAGCCCTGCAGAGAAGACAGAGACACCAACTGCTTTGGCCCCAGCTCTACCGGCCTGTCTCCCCACTTCAAGAAAAACTGCAACAGCGAAGTGTTCCACAGGGTCCAGCGACCTCTGAAGCCTCAGAGGACTACCCTGCATCTAAAAGGACCAAGAACTCCCAAGGACAGCGTCTCTGCTCCAAAAAAGAAACATCTTTGCAACAAAGAAGCAACTTTTAAAGACAACACGTTTCCCGCCGGAAGCGTGAGACTTTGCACTCTGCACCCGACGCCCCGGCTCGACCAGCGGAGAAACAACACTACAGGGAGGACTCCCCAGCGACGCGACCCTGTGAGTAGCCAGAGTTGACCCCCCTGAGCCCTCCAAGCGATGCCTGCAGAGGGAATCCAGTGGCTCCCCCTGACCGCGACTGCCTACTTCCAAGAACCCGACGCCTGGTAAAGACACTGCAACCGCAGTCCCCAGGACCTGAAGGATCGGACCTCCAGTGCAGGAGCGACCCCCAGGTGGCCCTCCCCTTGCCCAGGTGGTGGCTACCCCGAGGAGCCCTCCCCCCCTTGCCTGCCTGCTTCGCTGAAGAGACCCCTACGTCTCCCATTGGACTCCATTGTAAACCCGACGCCTGTTTGCACTCTGCACCCGGCCGCCCCCGTGCTGCTGAGGGTGTACTTTTTGTGCTGACTTGTGTCCCCCCCCCCCGGTGCCCTACAAAACCCCCCTGGTCTGCCCTCCGAAGATACGGGTACTTACCTGCTGGCAGACTGGAACCGGGGCACCCCCTTCTCCATTAAAGCCTATGCGTTTATGGCACCACTTTGACCTCTGCACCTGACCGGCCCTGAGCTGCTGGTGTGGTAACTTTGGGGTTGCTCTGAACCCTCAACGGTGGGCTACCTTGGACCCAACTTTGAACCCTGTAGGTGGTTTACTTACCTGCAAAACTAACAAACACTTACCTCCCCCAGGAACTGTTGAAAATTGCACTGTGTCTAGTTTTAAAATAGCTTATTGCCATTTGTGTGAATACTGTATGTGCTATTTTGCTAATTCAAAGTTCCTAAGTGAAATACCTTTCATTTGAAGTATTACTTGTAAATCATGAACCTGTGGTTCTTAAAATAAACTAAGAAAATATATTTTTCTATACAAAAACCTATGGGCCTGGAATGGTCTTTGAGTGTGTGGTCCTCATTTATTGCCTGTATGTGTACAACAAATGCTTAACACTACCCTCTGATAAGCCTACTGCTCGACCACACTACCACAAAATAGAGCATTAGAATTATCTCTTTTTTCCACTATCTTACCTCTAAGGGGAACCCTTGGACTCTGTGCATGCTATTTCTTACTTTGAAATAGTGCATACAGAGCCAACTTCCTACATGAACCCAATAGGTCGCCATTGCCACCACTCGGATGTGAACTTTATGCATCTGGTGTGGCCCTCAGTGACAGGCTTCAGGCATCAGGAGTTAAAAGCACTTTCTGTAATGACTGGAATTCCATTTGTCCTATCCCCATGTACAGAGCTGGCATTTGTTAAACACTTTATCACCTGAAATAGCAATTTGGGTGGCAGTCTTCTGGGACAGGGGGCCATAACCTAGAAATAAAGAGTCACAGATAGACTTTGCATGCTGTAAGAACATGTAATGCATATGTATGCATATGTGTGCACATAGCGACGCAGTGTGTCCCATCTCAGCACGTATATCCCCTGTGTTGATTGGGTGGGAGTCCACATGTACGAGAGGGTTGAGAAGCTGGGACAGCAGTGATGCCAGAAACAAAATAGTCTAGGGGGTATATGTAAATGGCTGTAACAAGGAATGAGTGCAGTCCCATATAGAATGTATGCTGACAATTCTTCTGAGAGTTTAAGATGACACACTAATGAGGTTGGATTTGCAATCTCCTCTTATTTAAATGTAAAACATTTATTTATATGGGCAGGGATTTTCTTCCTGCAATATCTGCCCTTATTAATACTGATTGATATTCCACTACCATGGGGAACAGGGCTAAGACTGATTTGCATATGGCTGGGTCCAAATTGGGGTGGCTTGGAGCAAAAGAACAATGGATTAAGCCCAGATCGGTAACTGGGGATGAGTGTTTCAAAAGTTTCAGCATTCCGTCCATCAACATATTTTGTTGCTAAAGTTTTCCTGAGTGGCCAGGGTATGCCCAGACATGGGGCCCTTGCTCACTATGCCACTGGAGTCAAGCTAGCCTGGCTGAGGAAGCTGATACTTCAAAACTAGTCCCAGGATGCTTGTTTCCAGTGCAGGGAGGACCTGACCTGGCAATTTGGGCTGGACTGTTCCCATGGGAAACCGGGTCAAGACTGATTTGCATATGGCTGGGTCCAAACTGGGGTGCATGGTGAGCAAAAGATCAATTGATTGAACCCAGATCTGTGACTGGAGTGAGAGTTTGAATAATGTCAGCGCTCTGTCCATCATCCTTATGGGTTGCTGCCATTCAATGTCTGTGTTCTTCTTCTCTGCAAGCATAGTAAAATAATAAAACATAGATTGAAAAAGAAAGATGCAGGAATTAATGTTATCTAGGGGATAATTGGAGAGTGCATGGCTTGTGATTCAGAGAATGCCTGAGGTGATCTAATGCGTGATTGGAGAATGTCTGGAAATGTCTTGCTTGGATTGATTGTGCTAATATGTCCATGTATAAACCTTCATATCTGTCTGATGTGTTCTTACAGAAGATCATGAGGTCTATGACAGCTAAATATAACTCAACACATAGGGGGTCATTACAACTCTGGCGGTCAAAAACCGCCAGGGCTGTTCTGGAGGAAGCACCCCCAACAGGCTGGCGGTGCTTCACAGGGAGTTATGACCGTGGAAGAAGCGCCGCGGTCGCACCGCCGTGACCGGCGGTTTCCCGCCACAGTGGTCCCGGCAGTTTTAATCCACCAGGGCATCGCTACTTGCAACGCTGCCCAGGGGATTACGAGTTCCCCTACCGCTAGCCTTTTCATGGCGGTTTGAACCGCCATGAAAAGGCTGGTGGTAAGGGGTGTTGCACCCGTCGCACGTCCGCAACACCACCGGCTCCAGCCGGCTCCTGTGTTGCGGCCGAGATACCCGCTAGGCCGGCGGGCGGAAACCAGGTTTCAGCCAGCCAGCCCAGCGGGGATCTCATGATGGCCGCGGCAGGAGTGCGGCCGCAAAGGTGAGCACCAGCATTACACATGGAGTACAAAAAGAAGTGAAAAAAGGGGATTAAAACTCTTAGTGCGGTGCAGTTAAGTTAAAATTGGCCCACATTGTCATTGGTCAAAGAATCATGCGATCACCATTAGTCCAATGAAATTATTATTTTGAAATCTAAGATATAACTAAACACTCTTTCACACGTTGACGATTAGCTTCTCTTCTGCGCACATCGTTTGACTCATCAAGAATCAATTTTAATATCCTTCCGTCAGTATATCCATTATTAGTTCCCATGAAAATCGCTTTTTCACAGACTTCGAGTTAACATTTGCAACAGTTTAGAACAATCAGGTTTCGCCACACATTTCTTCACGAGAAAACAATCTGCTACTACTATGAATTGGTCAACCTTCAGCTAGCACAATTCATCTTTATTATTCAACAAACATGAGATCATATTTTATTCTGACATGGCATTTTTAATATGAGGCTGTGCATTACTAAGGCTTAAACTTTGCTAACTTGATGCCTACATCTAATGCAAGCAAAGAAATAGCATTTAATTATAAGTATGACATACTACTGCAAATTTCACATTCATATAAGTTCTGAATAAACATTAATACGCTTTTAATAAAACATTACATAGTAGGTGCCAGCCATTCATGTGGGCACATTATTCGAGTTGCACTTTATTTTCTATGTCAATTCATTTTCTATGCAGGTTCAAAACACAGAATACATGAAATATTTATTAGTAATAATTTCAGCACTCACAATCCCTCCTCTGATAACTAAATATGTCATTACACTTATACTTCCCCCCAAAAAATCCTTTTTCTTTTCTTCATTCAAAATTGTATCTCTTTTGTATTTGTATTTATTCATTTCCCTTTTGAATTGTCCCTAAACAATTTTTCCATTCTAATTTCTTCCCTCCTCTGATCCTTTTTCAATCTAATCATTTTTATCACATTATACAATTTATGTATTCCCCATACTCCAATTAGGCAACTCACAATAATCAGACTCACTTTTATTATCTTCATTAATATCCCTTTTCCCAGGTCGCCAAGCCAATTCCCCACAGAAGCAATTCCTTTGCCAACATTTTCAGTCTTTCTTCCAGGACCCTTGTCAAAATAGGTAATTTTGTCAAAATGAGGTTATCGAAAAGGTCTCTACAGGTTAATTTCAACAGCATCCTTTTCTCTTTTCTCAGAATTACAGGTTTACAACAGTTCAGTTCATCAGTTCCCTTTACGTGCCAAAATATTGCCCGTGGATTTCTCGATCAAAACAAAAAGACAAAAAGTATTTCTGCCATTCACTGGTAGATATACACACCCATTCAGGACCCACGTACCTTTGATTTGCAGCTCTTACTTTTCAGCTTTCGATCCTCAATTAATTCTCCATTACTCACATCTTCCTTTCTTGTAGTATCAACTTCTTCCTCAACTGTTTTCACTGTAATTGCTTTCTTCACACATGGTTATGATCCTGGCCCTTTTGTCATACTCTTTTTAGTGTCAGACTTGTAATTTCTCCTTGCTCTGCAATATCTTCTTTTGACGTACCCGCAATTGGATCCGGAGGAGTCACATCGTTTTGGCTTTGATCCACCTCAACTCCTTCGCCATGGGGGTCTGTCATTTGTTCTGTTTCTCTTTCAAGACTGTCTGCTTCTGGGAGAGCCCTCCTCTGATCAGACTCTCCTGCTGCCTCTTTTGAGGTTGGTTCATTAAAACTCTCCTGCATCTCTTCCACTTCGTTTCTCACAAGATGGTATTCATTGAGTGTGGTCTGCTCAGGTAGTCTCTAGTTCGCTTTCTCCTCTCTCCAATCCTGGAGTGTGTCTGGACGTTGTTTTTATTCTCAACAACTCTGCTTCCTCATCTGAAGGATTTGGTAATCTCCGAGTGTGGCTGGTGTGTATCCAGTTTGGAAGTCCAGTGCACGTTATAGCTGATGTTGTGATCAACACTATCTGGTAGGGACCTTTCCACCGAGGCTCCAAGCACGACTTCCTCATGTGCTTTCTAATTACAACCCAGTCACCTGCTCTCGGGTTGTGTCCTTGGTCTTGAGACAGTTGCAGTGTGGTGGCTTCCACCTGATGAGAGAAAGAGCGAACCACATCAGCCAGGCCTTTGCAGTAGTCCAACACCATATCATCAGTAATGTTCACAAGAGCAGTTGCATGGTTCGCCTCATGCTCTGCCCATGAGGATCTCGTGAGGTGACAGTCCTGTTCTCTTGTCGGGTGTTCTTATCATTGACATCAGATCTAACAGTAGTGTGTCAGGCCATTTCAGATTTGTGGACGGACACCTTTTTGCCGTTCTTGATTTCAAGGTACCATTCCTTTGTTCCACAAGTCCTGATGCTTCAGGGTGGTAACTACAGTGCAGGTTCTGCTCAATGTTTAAAGCTGAACATAGCAATTTGATTACACCATTGTTGAAGTGACTTCCTCTATCTGATTCAAAAGAGACTGTAAATCCAAAACGTGGTATCTGTTCCATAAGAAGTAACTTTGCTACTGTAAGGCTGTCATTTATTTGTGTAGGGTAAGATTCAATCCAATTACTAACGACAGACACAATCACCAACATATGTCTCAATCCTTCGCACACAGGCATCTCAATGAAATCCATTTGAATTCTGCTAAATGGACCTCCAGGTTTCTAATATGGCCCATGTTAACAATTGTTCTTTTTCCCACATTCATTTGTTGACAAACAATACACCTATGGCAAATTGCTTTGGCAACCTGTTTAAACTTTGCATCAAACCAATGTTGTTTGAAGGTTAGAACCATCGCATCACTTTCAACATGTGCTTGACCATGATAGTATCTGGCCATTTGAGTTAGCAAACTATTTGGCAAAACCACAGGTCCTTTTTCTGAGATCCATGCATCATTCTCTCTCTGAACACAATTCATTTGAATCCATTCACGCTTTCTGTCTTTAGGTACATTGTCCTGCAATGCTTTCAATTCTTCCATGGTATCTACAACATGAAAAGCATAACTAGGGTGCATTTTATTGTCCTCAGGTAACAGTTCCCATTTCTCTTTGAACGATATATAGTTCAATTCAATGCGCAAAACCTTGCGACTTGATCCGCATATCTATTTCCCATTGAAACAAAATCTTGCGATTTCAGGTGTGCATTGCATTTCACTACAACAATCTTTTCAGCAACGGAATAGCTTGTAACATTTAATGAATTTGCTCACCATTTCTCACTGGTGAAGCAGAAGAAGTCAGGAAACCTCTCTGCGACCACAATTGGCCATAGCCATGGGCTATTCCAAATCCACACTGATTGTATAAACAGTGATCTTAAGCTGTTCGGAAACATGGCACACTCTGGTAAGAGCTACCAGTTCTGCCACTGGAGCAGAATATTCTTTTTGAAGCCGAGAGGCTTCTAGTATACCAGAGATAGTACATACAGCATATCCTGCTCTCAATACGCCCGTATTCACTCAGGCAGGAGCCATCAACAAAGATAATTTGGTCATTCTCTTCCAAACAAGTATCTCTAATATCCAGTCTTGGTTTTGTTCACCATTCAGTTACCTCTAGACAGTCATGTTCAATATCATCCATTTCATCAATTTTAGCATTTTCGTCTGGAAGTAAAGTTGCTGGGTTAAGCACTGTGCACCTCTTGATTGATACATTGGGGACTCTAGGATGACACTTTCATATGTGGTCAACCTGGCACTGGTCAAGTTCTGGTTCTTGGACCTAGTGAGTAAAACTTTAAAGGAGTGAGGGACCATTAGTGTTAAATGGTGTCCCGTCACAATGCTCTCACCCAGGAGTGAGGCTCTGTTCAACTGCTGCAACGGACCTTATACAGCCTGGTAAGGCTGCTGCAACTGGGTCCAAAGTAGCTGAAAAATATGCTACTGGGTGATTTACACCACCATGTACTTGTGTCAAGACAGACAAAGAACATGATGGGTTTTGTGTAATCAGGCATACCCAAAGCTGGGGCTTGACACAGACTCTGTCTCAGTTCCTCAAAGGCTTTCATACAGGCTTGGTCCAACAGTAGAGGATCAGTAACCTCTTTGTGAGTCAGTTTCTGGAAGGGTTTTGAAATGGGTGAACAATTTGGAATCCATTGGTGGCAGTAGCTCACAATTACCAAGAACATCCTAACATCTCTCTAAGTGGTTAGATAAATCATCTGTAATATGGCTGCAACCCTTTCTCTGGATATTTTCTGAATTTCTTTCTCAGTTAGGTGACCCAAATATTTCACTCCTTTCTGACAGTACTGTAATTTCACTGGGGGCACTTTATGACAATTCTTCCCTAAATGATTCAGCAACGCAATAGTACAGTACTTACATTCTTCTTTTGTTCTGGATGGAATCAACAAATCATCAATGTATTGTTCCAATGTCTACTGGTAATGCAATTCCAGTGACTCTAACTTCTTTTTCAAGATCTGATTGAAAATGGAAGGTCACTCTGAGAACCCCGTGGGAATCTACACCAACAGTAGACTCAATTTAAAAGTTTGAAACAAAAGAGAAATTGGCTATCCTCATGAAGAGGAACAGAGAAGAATGCTTGTGGCAGGTCCACTACGGTGAACTATTCAGAATCGCACGGGATTTGAAACACAATCACTGCAGGATTGGGTACCACCAGGCAACATTTAACCACAATGTAACTTACCTTTCTCAAATCTTGAACAATTCAAAACTTCCCACATGGTTTGCGCAAGCCCATTATTGGTGCGTTACATGGACTGCTCCGCACCTCTTTCAAAACTACTTGGTCGACAAATTCTCCAATTATTGGTGCTAAACCTCCAATTGTTTCTTTTGTCATGTGGTACTGAGGAATTTGGGGGGAAACTGCATTTGGCTTGGCTGTGACTTTAACTGGTTCAACTCCTTTTATCAGCCCTATATCTTTTCCTGAAAAATCCCAAACTTTCATTTTGACATTTCCCTGTAAATCGGAAAGAAAATCTCTCACAGTGAAGACTGGAAAGAAACTAATCAGAAGGTATTCCTCATTCACTGTGTCACAATTTGTCTCTTAAAGTAAGTCATCTTCATCATCACTGTTTGTCTGAATTTCAATTACGTCATTTGAGCAAGTAATTGAGCATTTTGTTTCACACAACAAATCCCTTCGCAGTAGGGACACAGGGCTCGAGTCACAAATTACGACTTTGTGCAATCCCCTAAAGTTGCCAATTTTGACCTCCTGCAATTGAGTTCTTCAAATATTGGTTTGCGACTCTTACAAGCTGAAATGTTTTCCCTGAAAGAAGCAGGTTTGGAACTTCTGCAGTTTTTACTGTTGAGCTTGTGGGTCCTGCATCAACCAAGAATGAGACTTTGTGACCCATCACCTTTCCTTTAACATAGGGACCTTTCTGATCTACCTCTAGTGATGCAGCCAACACGCATTCTTCCTCACCTGAACTCTCACACACCCACTCATCGTTTATTTCATTCTCACTGTGTAGGGGAAATTGGTGTACAGTATTATTATTCTGATGAAACCTTTGACCTGTGACCAGCTCAGAAAGCATCACTTGCTGCTGTTCAATTGGGGCTTGAAATATTTGAATTTGTTGTCCAGGCACCATTTGGACTTCAGGTTGCATCTGTTGTGTCTGGGGTATCTGTAATTGTGGCAACTGCACCTGCTGCATGAGCTGGAAACCTTGTATCTGATCCACATAATTTTGAAAATTTGGATTTGGATCTTTCATTTTTGGTCCTCCCATTTTTTGGAAAGAATTTACATCATTCATTTGCTGAATAGAACCTCCCTGACTTACCATTGGTCACTCCCGTTTCCAATGCTCGAGGCCTTGCAAGCGTGACACAGCAACATTCTTTTCATTCCTTGCACTACTACCGTGCTCAAATCAGAACCACGATTTACACTTCCCATTCCTCTGCGACCTCTACCTCTGCCTTTCTTTTGAAATGGCGCGTTTCCCTGTTGTTGTGGAAAACTTCCCTGTAACCCTGTCTGTGCTGCTTTAATCTGCATTAACATTGCCTTTTCTTTTAACCTTCTCTGCTTCAACTCAATCTCGTCACTACAATACTTTGCATATTGCAACACCTCATCAATCGGCTTTGCTTGCCAGCAAATCAAATGACTCTTAATCATCTGGCAAACTTTTAGGTCTCAGTCCTTCAACAAATCTGATCTCAAAATTAATCATGTCTTTCTGCTCAATTGTTTCTGTACCACTGTAATGTTTAAACAATCTCTCATAGTATGCATTTATTGACTCTTTCGCTTCCTGGGCTGTCCTATCTATGCGCTGCCAGTCAATGTTTTTGGGTGAAATCCTTGTTTTAAAAAATTCAGTCACCCTTTCGTAATATTTCATTACTTCAGGAGATGGTGCACCTGTTGCTGGATCTCTCTCTGGTTCCTTTGTCGGCCAATCTACACTCCTCTTGTATTCCACCCATACATCTGCAGGGACTACTATCTCTAACAGAGTGTTTAAGTCTTCCCATAGGCATTTTGCAACCTTTAGGAATCTGTCTGCCTGCTGGTTCCATTCTACTGGCTTCTCTCTCAGTCTGGGGTAGTCATTCTGCTCCAAGGGACATGAACAAACTTCCCTCCTGGGATTTCTCTCATCAGTAACATTTTTTATTGGGTCCTCAACCTACTGCATATTTGCAGGTAGAGTTCCAGAATCCCTTTTTCTTTTATCTCTTTTCTTCACCCATATGCCTTCCCATTTATCTAATACTCCCCATATTTGAATACTTTGAAGCAATGCTCTAAGGTGCGTTTTCATTCCTGGAGTTCTCATGTGTTCAAAATCTTTTACGTCAAATTCTAACCTGTCACTTTTCTTCAAATGTTTAGTTTAGTTCCTTGTGCAAACAATGGTATGACTGGACCAATGATAACTGGTACTGACACTGCATCTGCACTTGATCTGACATTTGGGTCTCGTGGGTGCATTATTCCTGTATTCTGTCTCATCAGTGTAGACATTTCTGTCTGTGATTCTGTTATACGGCTATACCTTGGAATCGTCTTTGATTGCATTGAAGGCACTAAATTTGGAGTTGACTCTATCTGAACCCATGCTGGTTTCAGGGTAAACTTGTCTTGTCAGCACTATCAGGTTTGTTGCAGTATCTATAATGGGTACATCTGGGTAAATTCTGCGAATGTTCGACTGTGGCATCGGATTTTGAACTACTGAAGTAGTACGTACACTAGGACTACTCTATATCTGATTTTGTGTCGCTTCACCTTGTGTCAGAGCTGTAGGGTCTACATTAGTGTTTGAGCCTTCCTCATGTGCTGCATATGGTGGTGGATGATTTCTCAATAACTGTAAAATGAACTCATCATCATCTGACTCTTCAATGAGAGTCAAAGACTTTCTAGCTTTTGTCTTGTCGATCTCTGCTCTTTGCCATCATAAGGATCTGTATCTTTCTTTCTGGTAGTTTTTCTCACTTCGTTTTCATTGTCTTGTGTAATTGCAAGAAACAATTTAATTCCCTGTAAAGTCTTAGATCTCCAAAATTTCTGATCACTATCCCATCTGGCCTCCGTTATTGTCTTTTCAGCCTTTCTCATCCTTCTCTCAAATTTTAACTGTTGTTGCTGTCTAGCTACTTTTTTTAAAATTGCTAATGCTTCGAACTGTGCTAGTCTCGGAGGATGTTTCAAATCATATAATACCCACCTCAAATTCTCTAAAATCCTCAGAATAAATGTCCCATGGGGCCGAAACGCTAGACTCCCATCCTTTTCTGTCCCTTTGCACCAATGTTTTAACCAAAGGCCTGGTGCAGCACCCTGCTCTTCGAATAGAACATATGCGCTGTACCTTCTGGTGGAGTAGCTTCCCCTATTGTCGCTGGAATATACACATCTCCTCTTATGGCACTCTTTAAAGCTTTGAAAAATGTCATCCTTGCTAATTTTACAGTACTTTTAATAAAATCAGGAAGTGCCTTTTAATACCAAAATCCATTTTGCCTACCTTCTCAACCAATGACACTTCACGGTTGTCCGCCAATCCATGCAGGACCCTTCTAACTAATCAACCTATCCCAGCACGGCTCTAATTACATCACACTCCCACGTACAGCAGCTGGCAAAGTCTTGCGGATTGTAATCCTCAGCTTGGATTCGCACAAAACAAAAGCAAAGCACTTGCGAGCACTTCAACAAATCCCAAAACCCAATTTGTCTGTTTGCTACAGGTAGGGTAACACAGTCACTTCAGAAACCTTATGGATTTTTCACTGATGGTCTTTCACTATAGCAGCTACTCTTTCATTCTCAGTTTCCCTGATTCGCAAGCAAAATTTGACCTGCAAATTTTACACTCAAATGGTGGGTCTGTCCTGGTGCACATAGAACTCGCCAGATCTCAGCCTGAAAAAAACATGTCACTCACCTTAGTACATACTCTCGAATTTGTCAACCTCACCCGTTTGACCTAGTAAACAGACAAATTACAACACAAACCAAGTGTCTCATACACTTTTCAATATACTCTGGAGTCTTGGACCTCGCGGGTCTGTATACCAACAACCACATGGACAATTTTTTTGCACAAATCGCCACACACATGTGAAGTTCGAGAACTTCCCCAGTCTCACATCTCAGAGTATGCAAACTCCTTCAACAACTTCATTTGGAGTACGCAAACTCCATAAACCCTCACAAACAGCACAATTCACCTGCAGTATGCATAAGCTGTGCAAGCACAAAACCTATTCCATTTACACTATCACTAGAATGCCAAGAACATTCTCAAACAAGCATAGGTCAGCTCCTAGGTTCTTGGAAAGTCATCCTAGGTACTTAGCGCCACATTTTTCTCCACTTTGTATCATTGAATCTGAAAATCTTAAACACATTCTTTAATCAATTTTTACCTCAACCTTTTACAAGGGACCTTATGGTGATCTATTAAGGCGACAAAACTTGGACTATACTGAAGGATGTGCTCTTAAAGAGACAAACCATGAACTGTACTTAAGGATGTACTCTTAAAGAAATAAACCATCCTACTCTGCTACCATTTTGTGTGAGGACGTCTGACCTTATTGGCTTCTTATTATTAATTGATAAAGGGCAGCGTTAAAGGGTCATTGGACCTTTTGACTCTTTTAAGATGTTCACACCCTAAGTCTGAACATATCACAAATATCATCAATCAAACAATAAAATTCTTTGGATTCAGTAACTTTCACACACCATGACTCATTAGGTCACGAATAACCACACCTTTAGTATCAGTTAGAAAATGTATTTCACTAGATTAACAATGCCAGTAGCATGTAAAAATAGTCTGAAAACCACATGATATAAGTATAAAAACAACAGTGGTTGACCGGATCTTCTAAAGAATCTCAACTTAACTAAAGCATTAATAACTAATCCCTCTAAATCCAAAGTACAAATCAACAATAAGAGTAATTGCACAATAGAAATAACATACATTTGAATTCAGCAATTGAGTACCATCAAATAGCACGTTAGTTGAGTAGTAGGAAATCTATCACTACTTCAGATTAGCATCAGCATGTTGGGTCTTCATGCAAAAGGTTTTAGTCAACATAAATTTGGAAAACAGTGTTGGGTAGGTGCTCATTATGCTAATTAGCCTGCTGGATTTGGTAAACAGGATCACATGGATTGTGGCTACTAAGTAGAATTCCACACCACTTGACGCCTATCTGCTGAATCCGTGTTCACCAGCTAACTAGCAGCGTTGCATCTTCAACTGAGATGATTGTGGCAAACGGGCGCATGACAAAATGACTCCTCAGGGGAATCGTGGTCGATTAGATCCCGTCCCTTTCTCTCAGTTACCAAAAGGCTCATTCAGGCAAAGACGACAAAAGCATGGTATACTTCCATAAAGATTTATGGAAGTAACTGCATCTTAGATAAAAGGGTGTGTATTGCAATAACTATGATGATAAAACACAATAAAAAGCAAACAGGTAACTAACAGAGTAAAACACAAGAATAATCCTACCATACTGTCACTAGGAGTGATGCATATATTTCTCCTAGCTACACTATGTCTGAGCACAGCGTAATAAACCTAATCTGCCCTTCGGGTTTCCCCCCTGGGGGTACATCATCCCTCATACCTAGAGTAAGAAGCCTGTGGTCTAGAGAGAGACACCGTCCCTATGTGGATCAGGGGTCCAGCCATCTTTGTCTGCAACCCTATCTGACGGCAGCCTTGGAGAAAGCACAAACTGAAATAAATGTCCTATTAAGAATGTGATGCTTTTCCTAGGTGAAAGTGCAGTGAGATAAAGAAATTAAAACAGCACCGCAAATATTGCTCTTGCTTGAAAAATAAAGCAATGCTGAATAAAATGTAACAGGGTTAAAGTGCACATTGGCAGGCCTAGTTAGCTTAAAACCAACATGTCTAAAACAAAGCTAAAATCGCTATACAACAACATCTAACTATGGCTCTATCGAAAGCAGCAGTTGGTACCTAGAAACAAAATACAAATCGACAATAAAGGCATGAGCAATTTGATATACCTTCCATTATGGATCAGCAAGCTGCTATAATCTTCGTCAGGTGGACAGCAGTTCAATCAGCAATCAGCAACGGGACAGGAAAGGGGTTAATGGTTCAGAATTGGGAACTCTTAGCCCTCCGAACCATTAGAAAGTAGTGTCTAAGGCAGGCAGCATTTAGCATTAGAAGTCTAAGTAAATTAAAGTTAAACATCAAAAATTCCCTAAGTAAGAGAATCAACAAATGCGCAACGAACTCTGAGCATCGAATGCAAAGGTGAGAACCAGCATTATGCATGGAGCACAAAAAGAAGTGAAAAAAAGGGGATTAGAACTTAGTGCAGTTAAGTTAAAATTGTTCCACATTGTCATTGGTCAAAAAAACAGGCAATAGCCATTAGTCCAATAAAATTATTATTTCAAATCTCAGATATAACTAAACAGTCTTTCACATGTTGATGATTGGCTCCTCCTCTTCTGCACACATCATTCGACTTGTCCAGATTCAATTTTATTATCCTTCCATCTTTCCATCAGTAAATCCACTGTTAGTTCATGGGAACATCACTTTCTCACATTCTTCGAGTTAACATTTGCAACAGTTTAGAACATTCAGGTTTCTACACACATTTCTTCACGAGAAAACATTCTGCTACTACTATGAATTGGTCAATCTTCAGTTAGAGCAATACATCTTTAATATTCAACAAACATGAGATCATATTTTATTATGACATGGCATTTTTAATATGAGGCTGTGCGTTACTGAGGACTAGCCTTCGCTACCTTGAGGCCTCAATTAAGTTAAACAAATATATAGCATTTAATTGTCATTATGACATACTGCTGCAAATTTCACATTCATATAAGTTCTGAATGAACATTAATATGTGTTTAATAAAACATTACATAGTAGGTGGCCGCCATTCAAGTGGGCACATTTTTCGAGTTGCACATTATTTTCTATGTTAATTCATTTTCTATGCAGATTCAAAATACAGAATACATGAAATATTTACTTATAATAATTTCAGCGCTCACAATCCTTAGAGTTCCTTTATACTGGTGCTTTACTTGCCACTGATTCTTGCCTGAATCTTGGATGTGCTAGAATCTTTTCATGTAGTCACGTTTTATGACAACAAAATATTTTTTGTTCCAAACTGAAATTTATTTAATTTACTGCTTTAGATTATGGGGCTCTTTGTGGAGTTGGATGCTTACTTTAGTAAGTATATTTTTGTAGGAAATCTATGCTTCAGATTGTGTTCCTTACTCAGAACCTTTGAGATTAGGAAAAATGTATACATTGTAGTCTAATTGCAAATCAGCTGTGCCAGAAACTTTGTTAATTTGAGGATGGGACATAATTGCCAACTAAATATACATATTGTAGTCAGGCTAAAACAAATTTTTAGAGAATAGCCCTGCTAGCTGTGCCACAAGCAGCAGTTTCACAAAGAACTGCACATTACATTCAAGCAGTATCAGCAATAGTAAAGTCAGGAAAACAACGCAATACAATTCCCAAACCAATGTAGAAAAGTGGAGAAACAATATTAAGCAAACAAACACCAACACCATCAAGTGAGATGAGGGAAACAGAGATTTGAATTTTTTGATTTTTAAGACACAAAGCACGTAATAAATGTAAATTTCCAATATATCACTTAGTGGTTGAACTTATGTATGATTTCAGGCTGATTGCAAAGGCGTGGATATAAACAACACTAAGCGGGTCACATTGGTCAACGTTTTTACCTAAAAAATTGGGTTTAATTTTTAAAGCTAAAAGTTTTTCAGCAGAGTAAAGTCTATAGCTGATGCTGGTGAGGGCCCTTCAAAACTGGATGAGTCATCATCCCACTCTCACTGAAAGCGACTGGTCTAGCACCATAAGTTCAGAGTGGACAAAGCTGGATTTTGTAGCTGCTGAGGTTGCTTCACTTTGCTGACTCACTTTGGTCTACTTGCTTCACTTTGATGGCACACTTTGGTCCAAGGTTATGACAAATTACTTTGGTTCTCTAAATCTACTAGTGGGGCAGGACTAGAAACTGTAGATGTGTAGGGCTCCACTGGACTGTAAACTTTTTCCTGAGGAGCTGCTGAGTCAATTTTCATATGAGAAAAGCCTGTGAAAGTGACAAATCTAGTTTTCTTGCCACACGCAAGCGTGCTTTACATGGGAAACCTCAACAATTTGTCCCAGTCATTTGGAAGTGAAAAGTTCTCACTTTTCTCTGATTGCTGAAAATGTTTCTCCTGGTCAGTCATGCATTTCTCAAGTCCCTAGGTTAGGCTATGGGCACCAGATCTCTTTGCAGAGAAGGCTCATGCAGGGTCCCAGTTCTCAGTGATCAGAGATGAACTACATGACCCTGGAGAGCAGTTCTAGTCCATTGGTGCCAGCCTCAGCAGCAGTCAGGAATTTTCCCTTCTTCCTCTTCTCTTTTTCAGCAGTTAAGTAGAGTACACATCTTTAAATATGTTTTCCGCTCAGGTTTAGGAGTAATCTGAGTGGGTTGTGGGAAGGTAGCAGGCTTATCCTGTGCACTAGCCAGTGAGCAGAGAACTCCTTCCACCTAATTCTAACTATTTTCTCACAAATCCCCTCTCACTTTAACAGTACCTCCTATCTTAATATTTTGCAAACCTTCCTATGAACCTTAAAGAAAATGGCTTCCAACATCCTTCACCTAAATGAGCTTACTGTCTTCCCTTATCCACTTCCCTACACAGGGCATGTGTTCTTCTCTTTGTCAGGGTCAGAACTGGTTTTCCCTGCTTTTGAGTTTAATCTAAAAATTCTGAGAGAGTTTGGGAGGCTGGGGATGAATGGTAACAGTTCCAACCAGTCTCATTTGGCAATTCTTAATAAAAGAACCATCAAGGGATTCCCTTTTTCCTGACAAATGTTTATGTCCTCCACCCAAGTAACAACTTCCTATTAAATGACTTCCCCTGCCTTCCTGTGTTATGATCTGTGACCTGCACTTACTCCTTACACTGATCTTGCATGCAGGTGCAATAATCAGAACTGCCTGAAAGTGCGTCTCTTCAGTACCAGGAGAGGCTGGTGGGATGCGCAAATTGTGGGTGCTTCTTGGTATGATGCATCATGTCCCCAATGAAAACACTACCCAAATACCACAGTGACGTCATGGAATATTATATGTCCCATAAAGCCACAGGACTGAAACTCTGAATTAGAGTTTGGTAGACGGGTTGCTCTGTAACAAATGTGACGGATATCCCATCTGTTGTATTATGATCTCCATAGGCTATGATGGGATCGGAATACGGAGGACAGAATTTTTGTGATGGAGTAACCCAATTCGTCAATCAGACCAATATTCAGGTGGTAGAGCCCTCCTTCCACTCTAGGAGCATAAGATCCTTATGGTCCAGTCTATCTTGGTAGGCAATCAAAATACACAACTGTCTTAGCTGGGACCATATTGTCCAAGTTTTGAAACTTTGCAGATCGTTGTTTCTTGGAAGTCAACAAAAGACTGAACTGGAAACCGAAAAGTAGAACAATATTTGTGTTTAAGGTTTTAGACTTTAATGGAACACTATTTTCAGGAATCACCTCATGAGTAGCCAAGCACCAAATTTAAATTACGCCAGTTACTCTTGTAACACAAAATTTCCCAAATTACACCATGATGCCACTTTGACTAATTGTGCTCCGTTTGTTATAAAAATGTAGCTGCAAACTCACCACACAGGAACACAATTCAGAGCGTTTGTTTTTTTTTGCTCTGTTTTTGCTCAAAGTGCATCCTCCCTTCAAAAACTGGTGCAAGGGTGCTTTTCATGGTAAAATATAGCATGAAATGATAAATTTTCAGTTCTTGTAACGATGTATAATTTCACATTATTTCACAGGAATATTACATTCATTACTCAAAAGCAAGTTTTGTGAATAGTTACACCTTTACTCTTGAGGATTATGAACTCTAACATTTGCACTTGTTTTCATGAGATGATTTAAAAGGATCCTCATCCTCAGACTTTGATATTCTTTCGTTTAATATATGTTTGGTATTAAGGACTCGTCTTGGCTTTGAAAGTGCCTGCTTGTTGTTAAGTGAACTCTACAATCCTCATGTGCATTTATTTTGTTGCACTTTAAAAACTTGCCACATGTATTTACTTCGAATCACTGAGCATATTCAGAGAACATTGAAGGTAGTTGCTTGTACAAAGGAATCTATAATATTTCACAGCATTTCCTGTATATTACATAGATTATAATTATGTCTCAGCTTGGGAAAATACAGATTTTAACCAGACCATGGAGAGTTGGAGATGCAAAGATTGTTAAAAGATACATCATGTATGATATTAGCAATTTGGTGCTGGAGCAAAACTGATAAAATGATTAAGAGGTTCCTCTTTTTTTCAGATATCAACATTCTTACAGTGGAGACCATGCTGAGCTGTGTGATCAGGCTGTGTGATGATACCCAGAAACAATGCTGGTTACACCAGCTTAATTTCCGGCATTACATGTTATGAATGGTATGTGAAATTCCTCAAATTATGACATTATGTCTGGGCCTGTAGTTGAGGAACGTTCAGGTAAAAATCCCATTGTGGAACAATGTGAATAACCAGAATGCAAGAGGCTGCTGTTTGTTGCACTTGTGGCTTTTTTACTGTCTTGTTTTGTCTGAAATGCATCCTAGCTTCCAAAACAGACAAAGGAGGCATTTCACACTAAAATTTCAGTCTAAGGGGGTCATTCTAACCCTGGCGGTCATCGACCGCCAGGGCTAAAATGACGGGGGCACTGCCAACAGGCTGGCGGTGCCCCGCAGGGCATTCTGACCGCGGCGGTTCGGCCGCGGTCAGAAGTGGAAAACCGGAAGTCTCCAGCCGGTTTTCCGCTGCCCTTCTGCAGGCCCCGTAAGAGGGCCCCACAATGAATTTCACTGTCTGCAAATTCGCGTTGGGTGCCACTGCACCCGTCGCACCTTCCCACTCCGCCGGCTCCATTCGGAGCCGGCGTCCTCGTGGGAAGGTTGTTATACACTGGGCTGGCGGGCGGCCTTTTGGCGGTCGCCCGCCAGCCCAGTGTAAAACCCAGGATACCCGCAGCGGTCTAATGACCGCGGTGCGGTATTCTGGAGGGGGAACTCTGGATTTTGGATTTTCTGAAATTTCATCTAATTTACAAAAAGAAAATGATGTGAATTTTACGAATCCCTAGAGAATATTAAGCATCTCAGTTTCTTTCTCATGTCCAATTCCCCTTCCCTGTACTTCTAAAAAATAAATGATGCATGTTTGACAGTGGCTTCATAGCAGTATGAAAGCACACATTGACCCTGTTAGATTCAGATTGAAAGGGTAGTGCATTGTGATACTTGGTACCATAGGCCAAACCGTTGTGCTCTGGCACAATGGGCCTCTGGAGGAACTTTGAGACGCAAACCAGTTCTGAACTTGTTTTCTCTCAGGTAGCATAATGTACATTTACTTTGTTACTTTTCCACTACTGTTATCAAAAATCTACCTTGCCCATTGAATTAAATTTGTGACTAATAACTTTTAGTCAATGCTGCAGCAATCCACTGGTGGGGATGTAAAATAAAGATTTTAATTTGATCTAGACCTGTTAATGAAGTGTACATACATCGTGAAAATAGCTTATGGACAATTGTTTACTATAAATGATTAACATTCTCAATATGTAGTATGCCACATTTTTATAAATGAAGCTCCCAACCACGTCGGTTAACAGAGCACACTTTAGAGGTGACATCTAATATATAAAATAGAGTTTCCTCAATTACAAGCATGTTTCCTTGCCATGTGTCACTGTAGTGCTTTTATACTACAGCCAGCGCACAATGGTGCGCCCAAAAGCCATATTTTTTAAATATCCACTGTGGCCATATCTGACATTAAATTTTGATGGCTCTGATGAAATGTCTCTGTCAACTTACAATGGCCTTATGGGAAAGATTAAGTGAAACAAATTTTACAGTACCATTTACAATTACATTATCATTGTATGGGTTGAGCGAGCACACATGCACTGTGGTATTGACTGGCAGTATCACAATGAACAGAGTCCTAATATCAGCAAAAATAGAGTGGGTAGAAAGGAGAAAAGCCTGGGGTGACCACACAGAAAAGGTGCATTTTCTACAAACTGATTAGCAAACACTACAAAAGCACTTTTAGATGTACACAGCACTGGAAAAGTCCATTTGTTACACATAGCTTACCCTAACAGAAATCTAGGGAAACCATACGTTTACCAAGGCAGATGTGGTTCACAAATAATGATTCTCAAATTATGATTCCATAATGATTGTACCAACCATTCAAAAATATTAAATTGTCACAAAATGATCACATTTCACTCTCAAATCACCATAAAATACAGACGTGTATGTGCATTGTAGAATTGAACTCCCAAAATGCAACGCCAACTTTAAAATAGTGACAGACCTCTATTCCATTGTTAGGCACATGAGTATTGTTGTAGCTCATCCAAAAAGAAGGGTGTGAATATTTAGGGAAAGAATATCTCCATTGGTAAATCAGAGGAGGAAGAGCATGGGAGGTGTAGACTTGACAGGCAAGCCACATTTGATATCACAGATGAGCTGCAGCCAAAGCGAATTTGGGGAGAAATGTGATAGCCACACATGTTTAAGTATTCTGGGAAGTATGACTGCGAGTTAGCAGATTACAAAATCTTTGGCTATTGGCATAATCCAGAGTGCAATGTGAAGACCATCAAGAAGTGCTGTGCCACATGCACACAGATTATATCCCCCACCACACCAGCCAAAATAACAATCACTAAAATCAGAATTTAACATAGGCAAATTTCCTTCATGTAATAGGCCATGTGAATAGCTAATACTGGTATTCTCCCCCAGAAACAAAGATCATATATACAGCAACTGGAAGAGAACACGTAACTGAGTATCTATATGATGTGAAATGCTGGCTTTTTTACCTTATCACTGGAGAGCTAGGTGGAGGCTGATTGTTACATGGAAGCAAGCAAAGGTGGGCCCAACATGAACATATTTTACCACATAAGTAACAGTTCTCGTACCCCGTCATAATAGATAATGACACTATGCATAAACCCAGGGAAGAAGAGTGTAAAGCAGGCACAATGCATCACACAAACAGGATTAGCTGTGGATTGCATATTTTGATTCAGAAAGCGTGACATTATCGAAGGACACTGCAGATTGACCCATAAACAGACCGCAAAATCATTGGACATATATAATGTTTCAAAACATTGTAATCAAGAAGGTTCTTGCAACTGAAATAGAAAATGGTCATTCTGATGGTGAGGAACCCTTGCAGAACCTGTACCGCCGCTACAGAGTGGATTCTGGAGAGGGCAGGGCAGTAACACAGCCGGTATGGCTCATAGGACTAATTCCCCCAATAATAATTTCTGAGGTAAGGAACATATGTAATTGAAAACACAAATGCACTGGTAGTAGTTAACCTCTCTGACTATGGGCTCTCTCCATTTGAACAACATATCTTGAATAAAGGACTGTCTTACTGCCCTACTAACTTTTGGAATCTCACACAAACCAAAATTGATTTCTTCAAATTAATTTGTCATCTTAAACTCAAATCATTTTTCTCCACATTTGTTTCCTCTTCCCCCTCACCATCCCTTCCATCTGATTCATGTGATTTTTCCGTTCAGGACCTTGAAGACATTGGACTTCTTTGTAATTTGTCCAATACCACTGAATCAGATCTTTCTCTTTCCTCAGTAGCTCATGATCTAGCTTTGAATATCAACCAGTATCATCCCTCGGATCTTAGACCGAAGTCTACTTTTACTCCCATTCTCCCAGCAGGAAACTCCATAGATCTTTTCTCAACAGCAGTTCTGAGAGATCTTGACAAAGAATATATACGATATTGTCACAAGCGCAAATATTTTCCATCAAACATCAATCGTAAACAAGCAACCGTTTTAGTGAAATTACGGAGCAATCCCAATATCACCATCAAGGAAGCTGACAAGGGAGGGAACATTGTTATCCTTAACACTACCGATTACCTCAAGGAGGCTTATCGACAACTCCATGACTCTAAGTGCTACAAACATCTTACTTCCAACACAACAGCAGAAATACAACAAAAACTATTAGCCCTCCTAGATTATTGGCTTTCCCGCCAAACCATCTCCTACAAAGATAAATCTGCCCTGTTTTTATCTCATCCTACGATTCCTACTTTGTACCTTTTACCGAAAATTCACAAAAAAGAGTTTCACCTAAAGGCAGGCCCATCATATCTGGCATTAACTCAATATGCTCGAAACTAGGTACTCTAATTGATTATGTATTACAACCCTTCATGATCAACTTACCATCTTTTGTTAGAGACACAAAAGACATAATTCAGAAACAACAAAACATTGATTGGCAATCAGACTATCTCCTTGTCACTATTGACATTGTTAGTCTCTATACTTCCATCAAGCATCATGATGGCCTACAGGCAGTTAGAAAAATTATTTCAACCAAAACCGTGACCTTTACACCACATAACCTCATGATCTTGGATATGTTACAGTTCTGCTTAGAAAATAACTATTTCTTATTTGATGGTCACTATTACTTGCAACTACAAGGGACCGCAATGGGGGCCAAATTTGTGCCGCCGTACGCCTGCATTCTAATGGGCGCAGTTGAACGAGAATGGCTCTGGAGTGCTAGGAATGAACATTTCTCCCAAAATATCATCTATTGGGGACGCTATATTGATGATATCTTGCTGATATGGCAAGGTCAAAAGGCCCTATTGACACAATTTCTGCAATCTTTAGTACCCAATAAATGGGACATTGATATCACATACCACATCTCCGATTCGGAGGTGGAATATCTAGATCTTCTGATTTACGTAGAGAATGACAAATTACAGACTAGATTCTTTAGGAAAATGACAGCGGCTAACTCAGTTTTACACGCAACCAGTTGCCATCCCCCTAGTACAATAAAAAATATTCCTCAAGGTGAGTATATACGAGCCAGAATGAATTGTACTAACCTTAGTGATTATCATACTACCTCTTCCTGAATAACGGAGAGACTCATGGCTAGAGGGTATAATAAGACGACCCTGAACCTCACTAAAGACAAGTTAAGCAATATGGACCGGAATAAGATGATTAATAAATTACACCGGCATAAACAGGATACAACTATTCGCTTGATCACTGAATTCCATAATGGTCATCATTCTATCCGCAAATACCTCCAGAAACATTGGTATTTATTACACAACAATCCTTCCATCAACAAATACATTACAAATCATCCACAAATAGGTTTTCGTCGAGCCCCTAACCTCAGGGATAAACTTTGTCCTTCCTTCTTTAAATCAAAATCTTCTGGACCTTTCTTTCTAAAACCAAAGGGGTTTTACACCTGTACCAAATGTTCCATCTGCAAACTAGGCCGTAACAGATCTACCTCAATCACAATCAAAGACAAGGACTTTGTGATCAAAGTCTTCATCAATTGTGAAAGTACTAATGTTGTATACATAATATGGTGTCCCTGTCAAAAAGTCTACATTGGAAGTACTATCCGTCCTCTTAAAGTCCGAATCCAAGAAAATGTTCGCAATATCCCAAAATTAGAGGCAAAGGCACCCCTTGTGAAACACTATATTGAATCTCATCCGCATGAACGTAACTTTACTTTCTGTGGTCTTCAACGCATCACATTATCCCCAAGGGGGTGCAATTTACCTCTGCTCCTACGTCAAGAAGAAAGCCGGATGATTATCCATTATGACACTGTTAATAATGGTTTAAATAAGGACCATTAGTGGCACTATTGGTTGCTCCACTGAGCCTGATGAACTCTATACTTATCTTTTGTTTACGTGTTCTGTTCTGATGTACAATCTTTGGTTTTCGTTTTTTATATTGGGAGGAATTACCCCTTGAGATTAGCTCAGTGGCCGTTTTTCTAAGTGTTTCAGTTATTATGAAATGTGAGGTACAGTGATACACTTCTCAAAATCTTTGCCACTCACGTTACTAGTATACAACATGCACATTATTTCTATATAAAATAGATTTTTTCCATGCTCGATTATTATTACTTTCCTTTTATATATTTTTCTAGAATTTATTCTTCCTCTGAAGTTCGATTCTTATTAGCCTCCCCCTTCTCAAAATGGCGCCACCATTCTACGGCGACGCCAGCATTTTAACTCTTTCTTAGTTCCCATTAGTCCCTCCTCTGTATCTGTGCCCTCAGATCAGAGGAGGGACTACCGCTTTCAAATGCGGGTCTTTTCCGGCTCATCCCATTGAGATTTGCCGAAGGACGCGTCGGAACGTGAAACTCTGTCCAGTTTAACCCCGTAAGAACGCAGTTATACTTTCGCCCGCCCGCTACATAGTACAGGGGGCTGTCTAGCAGCCATACTCTAATTAGAACTTTTACTAGTCACCGCCCGTTAATGTTTTTCTTCAGTTAGCAAAACAATCTCTCAGCTCTCTTTAAATTAAGGGGCCTTCTGTCCGTTTTCTGAGAATTTAACTCCTGTTAACAACCAGTTAGGACTATGATGACCATGTGGGGCTTTGTATGGATTTATTGAGAATGTACCAATTACTATTTGTATAATACTATGTTTTGTGGGTCTCCTAAATGCTGCATATATTTCAATGTCCAGATTCCCTGTACAAACTGTGGCATTCATGCCTGAAGAATTCTGTACTTTATATGATATGGTACGTAAATAATACAGGTCTAGTGTCACATCTTATACACCATACTTTTTTACTTTGTTCTTTTGAAGTTTTCACCGTATTACTAATTTCACGCAGTTGAGTGCCAGCATGAAATCACATGATCAATATACGCTCATTTAAGGTTTGACTACCGATGTCATTTTTCTTTTAGCTTACTCTGATTTTCTAACATTACTTGAGGATCTTGATATAGGATTTTCACTAATGCCTTTTATTTGTTCTTCCTTTTCGAAGTGAGCACAGTAACATGCATGTTGTCTATATAATAACATATTGATCAAAACCCTACACACTAAAGATGTTTGTAATAATAACCTTTTCTTAGTAACCCTATGTAGGGGAGAGTCATCTTTCTCTTTTTTCTTGAGAGCACAGCAAAAAAGGTTGCATGCTCTTTTCCTTTGCTCTCTGGGTACTCACCCATTCGGTGTCACCTTTATCTAGTTGAGATTTATCTTGAGTCTTACACCGTTTACATTTTTTACAGCCTTGAGAAAGCCCTGGCGTGCTCGCAGTGTGGGGCGAAACACATGTTGGCTGCAACTCCTCTGAATTCTGGAACAAATTATTCCTTCACAGCCTGAACATTTCTGTTTTCTTTTCCTTGGAATATACTATTTTCCTTCAACTACAATGAGCCAATTGAGAGGCTGAAATTTTGTTGAACTTCGTAATTCAAACACTCCAAAATAAAAGTGTGCTGAATTGGACCTATGTGACTTTATGCTTATATTTCCTTCTCAATTATTTGATACTTCAATTGTGGGACCTTACCAACTAGTTATACAGTAATTGAAAACACAAATGCACTGGGTTCAGCATCATTGATATTTGCAAACATCATGTTCCTGTTAATCCACAAGTGGATAAAATTACAACTAGCCACATTGACCCATACTTTTTTTTAGGGTTTTTAACATTTTATTTAAATCAGGTACCTAACAGTATCTATGCAGTTGTTCAGCTGTTACTGCACCAGTTACACACCAGGCTGCACAGGTACACCACTGTGATCCACTCGACAATCACGTATTCACATTTGAACAAGGAGCCCTGATGCTGTGGATCCAGAAAGGGAAATCAGGGAGAAAAGAGAGGGCATGATAGTGACATGAAAGCAAGCGTGTGGGTCAGGTAGGGTGGGGGTCCATTTATATCAAGGATACAGAATCATAGAAGAAAAAAGATTGATGACAGACTTAGGAAAGTTGACATAGAGGCAACTAAAAGGAGAATGGATGAGAAAAATTAATCAGGGATAAAGTGCCTCTCTGTGTTTACAGTAAAAAAATATGAAACAAAAGATTGATGTCCTCAGAGTGTGCACAAACAAGAAACAAAATAATGAACTGTGTAAATAAAAGTGGTAAATAAACTTAAGAAGACAAGCGGTTATACCAAAACGTGCATCTTCACCATCGGTATATCAAACTAACGTAGATTCAGTAGTCCGGGATCAATGCCCAATCTGGAGTGTCGTGTTTTGTTCTGAAGACCCCATTGCTGGTGGGACACATAATGGTAGAATTCTTTAATTGGGCTTCCAAAGAGAATGGTTTGCACTATGCATCAAGTGTTTGTGTTTTGACACAAGTGTCAAAATTTCCTGAACTTCTGATGGAAAAAAGAAGCAATTAGATGGAATAAGGATGCATTGAGTGATAGGAAATGTAAAATGCAGCTTAGCCACGTAAATCATTTGCTTCTGACTTAGGCAAGATGGGATGTTTATCACTGGAAACAATAAGAAAGACAGTTAAGCTGGGCACAAGGAGATGCTTTCAAAGGTTTCTGTAGACCACCTAAAGTTCCTGCAGTCAGATGCTCTCCATTGAAGTAGTACTACAGTCTGCTGCTGAACATATCAGGTCAAATTGAAAAACACTGCCCTTTAGTTGTTCAGTTTTTTTAAAATGTGCACAACAAACATTCTTGCATTCTTTTCATGAAATCCCAATAGACTTTGCCAGGTGTTTTGAGGACCAAAGAAACAACTGTACTTTTTGTTGTGGGCTTTTCTCACCATGCACAGGACCTTGCCTCTCTTCAGACTTTTTTTTTCTTCATTTTTTTATTATGCATTAATAATAACATATTCAATGTACCACATGTGAGAGGTCAACACGTACATCTTGTGAACTGAATAAAGCGCAAGGCGCAACAAAGTCATATAACCATTTTACAATACATCAATAGATGGAGTCAGGGCTTCACTAAGTGCGGTATAATGCTTCCATATTCTGAAACCTCCTGATGTGCACAATGGAGGAAAGAGAAGACATTACAGCAATGGGAGAACTCAGCTCAGAAAGATAGAGAATAGGAAAGAGAAAAAAAAAGGGGGTAAAGATAAAAGCAAACGGAGAAGAATCAGATAAACAATGCAGCCATCAGATCACCAATATAACTGTAAGCCGTGATGGATAGCATGGAAGGAGAATATAACTATTTGCATGATCAATGGGAAGCGCTGGGCAGTCAAATGCTGCCAGATGCATGAGTCTCCAAAAATGAACGCAGGGGGGCCCACATGTCTCTCAGTCGGGAGCCCTCAGGCATAAGCTCCCAGTATATCATTAGTTGTTCTTGACAGAAAGAAGCATCCCACAGCCACTCAGGACTACGGAGAGCTCGGCTGCACCCCAAGTGCATCGCGACCCTGCGCTTAGCCAGCAGCAGTCCCACCAGTCTCCTGTACGTGACGGGGATCTCCTCCATGTAACTTAAAAGGGCAAGTTTAGGGGTATGCAGCAGTTCGACATCAGTCATCTCCTCAATCATCCGCAACACCTCTGTCCAGTATTCGTGCAGCACAACACAGCTCCACGTGAGGTGCAAAAAGTCTGCATCAGGGGCCATACATCTCACGCAGCATGCATCAGCACGGAGACCCATACTTCGCAATCTACAGGGCGTATAATACAAATGATGTAGAAACTTAAAGTGATTAAGGCGCAGTTTATAGTTAGGGGACAGCTCTCTCATATGAGCGCAGCATCTTCGCCATACATCATCGGAAATGGGTACGCCAATGTCCACCTCCCATTGTACTTTAGCTGTAATCTCGGTCTCAGGTGCCTCGCACTGCATGCATGCATAGAGTTTGGTGATAAGCCTGCGTGGGGTTTGCGTTTGATGCATGAGTTCCAGTGCTCGGTACACCGGCGGCATCGCAGGGAAACAGGGGATGCGCGTGCGGAGCATAGCGCCAATTCTAAATACATATAATCGGTGCAACGCGGTATCACGCCCATCGTTAAGCGCCACCTCCGAGGGGATAAACAGCCCATCAGAAAACCAAGAGCCTAAGGTAGTTAAGCTAGACTCACGAAGAAACTCACATACTTGGGCATCTCCCGACAACTACATGTCAGCGACATCCAATACCGGCATCGAAGGTGCAAAAGGCTCACTAACGTTCGCACCCCACAGCAGCGCAGTCCAAGCCCTTGCTGTGCAAGTCACAGTGTCGATCCCTAGCGGTATGGGTCTTATTGGGCTCCTAAGCACCCGCAGTAATCTATCAGGCCACACGGCATCACTCTCAGGTGCCAAATGTGGCAGGTATAGTGTGGGGTGTAGCCAAAAATACGCAAAATGTGCCTGCGCACATTGATAACAGAGCGCTAGATCCGGGGCAGCCAAACCACCCATCTCACACGGAAGTGTCAGGTTTTTCCCATGAAATTCTGGGTGGCCCACCAGCCCAAGACAGATTCACCAGCACGGACCTAAGTTGCTGCAGAAAACTCACGGTAAGGACAAGAGGTAAATTGATAAACAGATATAAAAATGTGGGCAAAATGACCATCTTCGCTATCGCAATGCAACCTGTCAGCGAAAGTGGCAATGAGCACCACACCTCCACCTTGTCCTCCAGCCACGTAATAGCTTTGCTGTAATTTGCTGACCAAAGTGTAGTAACGTCCCTACTCAGCCAGACACCTAAATACCGCCCAGCCAATGGGATATGCAGAGGGGAACTGCATCGTAGCCTCAGAGAGAGGCAGCACCACTGACTTGGACCAATTGATGGTAATCCCGGACAACCGTCCAAAGCAAACTATTTAATCTTATAGGGCGTTGAGGTGTTGCTGCGGATGGCGGACATATAGGACGATATCATCCGCATACATGGAAATTAATAGTGGACACTGTTGAAATGCCAGTCCCCTGTGATTGTGGTGCTGTCTCGAGCAAGCCGCCAGCGGCTCCATCGCTATTGCAAAAAGCAATGGAGAGAGTGGGCATCCCTGGCGAGTGCCCCCAGCAATCAGAAAGGAGTCAGAGATAGTCCCATTTACTCACATCCAGGCAGAAGGTCATGAGTACAGCAAGCGAATCAGTTGGATAAACCTGAAACTCACTTCCACTCTAGCCAGCAGAGCAAACATGTATCACCACACAAGAGAGACAAAGGCCTTAGTGGCATCCAGGAACACCACCGCTGTTCATTAACTCAATATGCTCGAAACTAGGTACTCTAATTGATTATGTATTACAACCCTTCATGATCAACTTACCATCTTTTGTTAGAGACACAAAAGACATAATGCAGAAACAACAAAACATTGATTGGCAATCAGACTATCTCCTTGTCACTATTGACATTGTTAGTCTCTATACTTCCATCAAGCATCATGATGGCCTACAGGCAGTTAGAAAAATTATTTCAACCAAAACCGTGACCTTTACACCACATAACCTCATGATCTTGGATATGTTACAGTTCTGCTTAGAAAATAACTATTTCTTATTTGATGGTCACTATTACTTGCAACTACAAGGGACCGCAATGGGGGCCAAATTTGTGCCGCCGTACGCCTGCATTCTAATGGGCGCAGTTGAACGAGAATGGCTCTGGAGTGCTAGGAATGAACATTTCTCCCAAAATATCATCTATTGGGGACGCTATATTGATGATATCTTGCTGATATGGCAAGGTCAAAAGGCCCTATTGACACAATTTCTGCAATCTTTAGTACCCAATAAATGGGACATTGATATCACATACCACATCTCCGATTCGGAGGTGGAATATCTAGATCTTCTGATTTACGTAGAGAATGACAAATTACAGACTAGATTCTTTAGGAAAATGACAGCGGCTAACTCAGTTTTACACGCAACCAGTTGCCATCCCCCTAGTACAATAAAAAATATTCCTCAAGGTGAGTATAGACGAGCCAGAATGAATTGTACTAACCTTAGTGATTATCATACTACCTCTTCCTGAATAACGGAGAGACTCATGGCTAGAGGGTATAATAAGACGACCCAGAACCTCACTAAAGACAAGTTAAGCAATATGGACCGGAATAAGATGATTAATAAATTACACCGGCATAAACAGGATACAACTATTCGCTTGATCACTGAATTCCATAATGGTCATCATTCTATCCGCAAATACCTCCAGAAACATTGGTATTTATTACACAACAATCCTTCCATCAACAAATACATTACAAATCATCCACAAATAGGTTTTCGTCGAGCCCCTAACCTCAGGGATAAACTTTGTCCTTCCTTCTTTAAATCAAAATCTTCTGGACCTTTCTTTCTAAAACCAAAGGGGTTTTACACCTGTACCAAATGTTCCATCTGCAAACTAGGCCGTAACAGATCTACCTCAATCACAATCAAAGACAAGGACTTTGTGATCAAAGTCTTCATCAATTGTGAAAGTACTAATGTTGTATACATAATATGGTGTCCCTGTCAAAAAGTCTACATTGGAAGTACTATCCGTCCTCTTAAAGTCCGAATCCAAGAAAATGTTCGCAATATCCCAAAATTAGAGGCAAAGGCGCCCCTTGTGAAACACTATATTGAATCTCATCCGCATGAACGTAACTTTACTTTCTGTGGTCTTCAACGCATCACATTATCCCCAAGGGGGTGCAATTTACCTCTGCTCCTACGTCAAGAAGAAAGCCGGATGATTATCCATTATGACACTGTTAATAATGGTTTAAATAAGGACCATTAGTGGCACTATTGGTTGCTCCACTGAGCCTGATGAACTCTATACTTATCTTTTGTTTACGTGTTCTGTTCTGATGTACAATCTTTGGTTTTCGTTTTTTATATTGGGAGGAATTACCCCTTGAGATTAGCTCAGTGGCCGTTTTTCTAAGTGTTTCAGTTATTATGAAATGTGAGGTACAGTGATACACTTCTCAAAATCTTTGCCACTCACGTTACTAGTATACAACATGCACATTATTTCTATATAAAATAGATTTTTTCCATGCTCGATTATTATTACTTTCCTTTTATATATTTTTCTAGAATTTATTCTTCCTCTGAAGTTCGATTCTTATTAGCCTCCCCCTTCTCAAAATGGCGCCACCATTCTACGGCGACGCCAGCATTTTAACTCTTTCTTAGTTCCCATTAGTCCCTCCTCTGTATCTGTGCCCTCAGATCAGAGGAGGGACTACCGCTTTCAAATGCGGGTCTTTTCCGGCTCATCCCACTGAGATTTGCCGAAGGACGCGTCGGAACGTGAAACTCTGTCCGGTTTAACCCCGTAAGAACGCAGTTATACTTTCGCCCGCCCGCTACATAGTACAGGGGGCTGTCTAGCAGCCATACTCTAATTAGAACTTTTACTAGTCACCGCCCGTTAATGTTTTTCTTCAGTTAGCAAAACAATCTCTCAGCTCTCTTTAAATTAAGGGGCCTTCTGTCCGTTTTCTGAGAATTTAACTCCTGTTAACAACCAGTTAGGACTATGATGACCATGTGGGGCTTTGTATGGATTTATTGAGAATGTACCAATTACTATTTGTATAATACTATGTTTTGTGGGTCTCCTAAATGCTGCATATATTTCAATGTCCAGATTCCCTATACAAACTGTGGCATTCATGCCTGAAGAATTCTGTACTTTATATGATATGGTACGTAAATAATACAGGTCTAGTGTCACATCTTATACACCATACTTTTTTACTTTGTTCTTTTGAAGTTTTCACCGTATTACTAATTTCACGCAGTTGAGTGCCAGCATGAAATCACATGATCAATATACGCTCATTTAAGGTTTGACTACCGATGTCATTTTTCTTTTAGCTTACTCTGATTTTCTAACATTACTTGAGGATCTTGATATAGGATTTTCACTAATGCCTTTTATTTGTTCTTCCTTTTCGAAGTGAGCACAGTAACATGCATGTTGTCTATATAATAACATATTGATCAAAACCCTACACACTAAAGATGTTTGTAATAATAACCTTTTCTTAGTAACCCTATGTAGGGGAGAGTCATCTTTCTCTTTTTTCTTGAGAGCACAGCAAAAAAGGTTGCATGCTCTTTTCCTTTGCTCTCTGGGTACTCACCCGTTCGGTGTCACCTTTATCTAGTTGAGATTTATCTTGAGTCTTACACCGTTTACATTTTTTACAGCCTTGAGAAAGCCCTGGCGTGCTCGCAGTGTGGGGCGAAACACATGTTGGCTGCAACTCCTCTGAATTCTGGAACAAATTATTCCTTCACAGCCTGAACATTTCTGTTTTCTTTTCCTTGGAATATACTATTTTCCTTCAACTACAATGAGCCAATTGAGAGGCTGAAATTTTGTTGAACTTCGTAATTCAAACACTCCAAAATAAAAGTGTGCTGAATTGGACCTATGTGACTTTATGCTTATATTTCCTTCTCAATTATTTGATACTTCAATTGTGGGACCTTACCAACTAGTTATACAGAAATTGAAAACACAAATGCACTGGGTTCAGCATCATTGATATTTGCAAACATCATGTTCCTGTTAATCCACAAGTGGATAAAATTACAACTAGCCACATTGACCCATACTTTTTTTTTAGGGTTTTTAACATTTTATTTAAATCAGGTACCTAACAATATCTATGCAGTTGTTCAGCTGTTACTGCACCAGTTACACACCAGGCTGCACAGGTACTCCACTGTGATCCACTCGACAATCACGTATTCACATTTGAACAAGGAGCCCTGATGCTGTGGATCCAGAAAGGGAAATCAGGGAGAAAAGAGAGGGCATGATAGTGACATGAAAGCAAGCGTGTGGGTCAGGTAGGGTGGGGGTCCATTTATATCAAGGATACAGAATCATAGAAGAAAAAAGATTGATGACAGACTTAGGAAAGTTGACATAGAGGCAACTAAAAGGAGAATGGATGAGAAAAATTAATCAGGGATAAAGTGCCTCTCTGTGTTTACAGTAAAAAAATATGAAACAAAAGATTGATGTCCTCAGAGTGTGCACAAACAAGAAACAAAATAATGAACTGTGTAAATAAAAGTGGTAAATAAACTTAAGAAGACAAGCGGTTATACCAAAACGTGCATCTTCACCATCGGTATATCAAACTAACGTAGATTCAGTAGTCCGGGATCAATGCCCAATCTGGAGTGTCGTGTTTTGTTCTGAAGACCCCATTGCTGGTGGGACACATAATGGTAGAATTCTTTAATTGGGCTTCCAAAGAGAATGGTTTGCACTATGCATCAAGTGTTTGTGTTTTGACACAAGTGTCAAAATTTCCTGAACTTCTGATGGAAAAAAGAAGCAATTAGATGGAATAAGGATGCATTGAGTGATAGGAAATGTAAAATGCAGCTTAGCCACGTAAATCATTTGCTTCTGACTTAGGCAAGATGGGATGTTTATCACTGGAAACAATAAGAAAGACAGTTAAGCTGGGCACAAGGAGATGCTTTCAAAGGTTTCTGTAGACCACCTAAAGTTCCTGCAGTCAGATGCTCTCCATTGAAGTAGTACTACAGTCTGCTGCTGAACATATCAGGTCAAATTGAAAAACACTGCCCTTTAGTTGTTCAGTTTTTTTAAAATGTGCACAACAAACATTCTTGCATTCTTTTCATGAAATCCCAATAGACTTTGCCAGGTGTTTTGAGGACCAAAGAAACAACTGTACTTTTTGTTGTGGGCTTTTCTCACCATGCACAGGACCTTGCCTCTCTTCAGACTTTTTTTTTCTTCATTTTTTTATTATGCATTAATAATAACATATTCAATGTACCACATGTGAGAGGTCAACACGTACATCTTGTGAACTGAATAAAGCGCAAGGCGCAACAAAGTCATATAACCATTTTACAATACATCAATAGATGGAGTCAGGGCTTCACTAAGTGTGGTATAATACTTCCATATTCTGAAACCTCCTGATGTGCACAATGGAGGAATGAGAAGACATTACAGCAATGGGAGAACTCAGCTCAGAAAGATAGAGAATAGGAAAGAGAAAAAAAAAGGGGGTAAAGATAAAAGCAAAGGGAGAAGAATCAGATAAACAATGCAGCCATCAGATCACCAATATAACTGTAAGCCGTGATGGATAGCATGGAAGGAGAATATAACTATTTGCATGATCAATGGGAAGCGCTGGGCAGTCAAATGCTGCCAGATGCATGAGTCTCCAAAAATGAACGCAGGGGGGCCCACATGTCTCTCAGTCGGGAGCCCTCAGGCATAAGCTCCCAGTATATCATTAGTTGTTCTTGACAGAAAGAAGCATCCCACAGCCACTCAGGACTACGGAGAGCTCGGCTGCACCCCAAGTGCATCGCGACCCTGCGCTTAGCCAGCAGCAGTCCCACCAGTCTCCTGTACGTGACGGGGATCTCCTCCATGTAACTTAAAAGGGCAAGTTTAGGGGTATGCAGCAGTTCGACATCAGTCATCTCCTCAATCATCCGCAACACCTCTGTCCAGTATTCGTGCAGCACAACACAGCTCCACGTGAGGTGCAAAAAGTCTGCATCAGGGGCCATACATCTCACGCAGCATGCATCAGCACGGAGACCCATACTTCGCAATCTACAGGGCGTATAATACAAATGATGTAGAAACTTAAAGTGATTAAGGCGCAGTTTATAGTTAGGGGACAGCTCTCTCATATGAGCGCAGCATCTTCGCCATACATCATCGGAAATGGGTACGCCAATGTCCACCTCCCATTGTACTTTAGCTGTAATCTCGGTCTCAGGTGCCTCGCACTGCATGCATGCATAGAGTTTGGTGATAAGCCTGCGTGGGGTTTGCGTTTGATGCATGAGTTCCAGTGCTCGGTACACCGGCGGCATCGCAGGGAAACAGGGGATGCGCGTGCGGAGCATAGCGCCAATTCTAAATACATATAATCGGTGCAACGCGGTATCACGCCCATCGTTAAGCGCCACCTCCGAGGGGATAAACAGCCCATCAGAAAACCAAGAGCCTAAGGTAGTTAAGCTAGACTCACGAAGAAACTCACATACTTGGGCATCTCCCGACAACTACATGTCAGCGACATCCAATACCGGCATCGAAGGTGCAAAAGGCTCACTAACGTTCGCACCCCACAGCAGCGCAGTCCAAGCCCTTGCTGTGCAAGTCACAGTGTCGATCCCTAGCGGTATGGGTCTTATTGGGCTCCTAAGCACCCGCAGTAATCTATCAGGCCACACGGCATCACTCTCAGGTGCCAAATGTGGCAGGTATAGTGTGGGGTGTAGCCAAAAATACGCAAAATGTGCCTGCGCACATTGATAACAGAGCGCTAGATCCGGGGCAGCCAAGCCACCCATCTCACACGGAAGTGTCAGGTTTTTCCCATGAAATTCTGGGTGGCCCACCAGCCCAAGACAGATTCACCAGCACGGACCTAAGTTGCTGCAGAAAACTCACGGTAAGGACAAGAGGTAAATTGATAAACAGATATAAAAATGTGGGCAAAATGACCATCTTCACTATCGCAATGCAACCTGCCAGCGAAAGTGGCAATGAGCACCACACCTCCACCTTGTCCTCCAGCCACGTAATAGCTTTGCTGTAATTTGCTGACCAAAGTGTAGTAACGTCCCTACTCAGCCAGACACCTAAATACCGCCCAGCCAATGGGATATGCAGAGGGGAACTGCATCGTAGCCTCAGAGAGAGGCAGCACCACTGACTTGGACCAATTGATGGTAATCCCGGAGAACCGTCCAAAGCAAACTATTTAATCTTATAGGGCGTTGAGGTGTTGCTGCGGATGGCGGACATATAGGACGATATCATCCGCATACATGGAAATTAATAGTGGACACTGTTGAAATGCCAGTCCCCTGTGATTGTGGTGCTGTCTCGAGCAAGCCGCCAGCGGCTCCATCGCTATTGCAAAAAGCAATGGAGAGAGTGGGCATCCCTGGCGAGTGCCCCCAGCAATCAGAAAGGAGTCAGAGATAGTCCCATTTACTCACATCCAGGCAGAAGGTCATGATTACAGCAAGCGAATCAGTTGGATAAACCTGAAACTCACTTCCACTCTAGCCAGCAGAGCAAACATGTATCACCACACAAGAGAGACAAAGGCCTTAGTGGCATCCAGGAACACCACCGCTGTGCGGACATCATGGTCGATCATGCTAGATATTGCAAAGTATGTACAGAGATTATATAAGGTAGAGCGGCCCGGCACAAAGCTGGATTGATCATGCAGCACTAGGGACGGGAGCAAAGGCTGCAATTGAGCAGCAATCAGCTTCGCCAGGATCTTATTGTCTATATTGATTAATGAGAGGGGCCGATATGAATCGCAGTTGCTCTGGTCCTTCCCGGGCTTTAAAATAGTCACAATAAGAGCCTCTCGCAGCGAGGCAGGAGGAGCACTGGTCTCAAGAGCTTCTGCATAGACCTCCAGGAGGTGCGGTGCGAGAATATCAGCATATTCCTTATAAAAGGACTGTGTTAGGCCATCCAGCCCAGGTGCCTTGTCACCCGGTAGATTGCGAATAGCCTGGATCACATCATCCACCGAAAAGTGGGCACCTAGGTATGACCGATGAAAATTCTCAAACACAACAGACAAAGTAGTCATTGGCCACTGTCGAGTCCAACCCATACAAGTCTGCATAAAAGTCAGTGAGAACACGCCTGATCTCCTCAGAGCCGGTGTGACGTTCACCGGTTGAATCCAACAGCTCTACAATATAATTACTTGCCCATGGCTTACGGAGCATGTTTGCTAGTGTACGGCCAGCCCTCTCTCCCTCTCCATATCTCCTCGCTGTGGCGTGCCTCCCTAGGGAGCAAACCTTGAACAGGGCTGCCTCCTCATACTGTGTCATCGTACTTCTCAGGGCAGCCAAAAGGTCCCCCGACCAGTCCGCGGCTAAGCGTTTTTCCAGATCAACAAGCTGGGCCTCCAGATTTGCAAGATCCCACCTCAGCACCTTCAACACTCCGTGCTGTTTAGAGAGGCAGACACCACGAATCACCACCTTGAAAGCCTTCAACACAGTTCCAGCCGAGGTCACCGATCCCCAATTCTCTGCAAAGTAATGCACACATTGACCCATACTTAATTATCAGATTTGCTGAGAGTAAATAAAAAAATGTTAACAAGAGAAACATGAACCATAACTTTGTGTTGACAATAAGGAAAAATGTTATCACTGTATTTCCTCTTCCCTCTGCCTGCACAAGGCCTCTTGTTTGTGGACTTTGAGGCAAGTCTTTGACCTTCCGTGTGCCTCCATGTTTGTGACTCGCACTGCTACACAGCCCACCACAAATATGCTACTCATAATGGGAACTTATTTGTTCTTTGCCAATAGTAGAGCTGCCCTGATTTTGGCTTTGGTTGTTTGAATTTCCTAAAGCACACAAGCTCACAGAACACATTACCACTCTAGAGGACCAATTTAATCTACAGATTGTGTATTATGAGAAAGGGCCTATCTTGGTGTGATCATCAACAAATTCTTGTAAATGAACACTCTTGTTTTGTGTTCTAGGACACAGCTAACTACGTCCCAATTCAAGTGGACACTTGGGATGGACTGGGGCAAGCTAGTCACTGAGGGGGTCATTCTGACCCTGGCGGTCCATGACCGCCATGGCGGAGGACGGCGGAAGCACCGCCAACAGGCTGGCGGTGCTTCCTGGGCTATTCTGACTGCGGCGGTAAAGCCGCGTCAGAAAAGGGGAACCGGCGGTTTCCCGCCGGTTTTCCCCTGGCCCAGGGAATCCGCCATGGTGGCGCTGCTTGCAGCACCGCCATGGGGATTCCGACCCCCTTCCCGCCAGCCTGTTTCTGGCGGTGTCTACCGCCAGAACCAGGATGGCGGGAACGGGTGCCGTGGGGCCCCCACTGTCTGCTTTGCAGACAGTGAAAATCGCGACGGGTGCCACTGCACCCGTCACACCCCTACAACTCCGCCGGCTCCATTCCGAGCCGGCTTCCTCGTTGCAGGGGCTTTCCCGCTGGGCTGGCGGACGGCCTTTTGGCGGTCGCCCGCCGGCCCAGCAGGAAAGTTGGAATGACCGCCGCGGTCTTTTGACCGCGGTGCGGTCATTCGGCGGTAACCGCATGGCGGGCGGCGACCGCCGCCCGCCGCGGTCAGAATGACCGCCTGAGTCTGGTTGTTAACATGTGAGTATTGAAAAGTGAGGGGTGTATGGGATCATCCTCCAACAATGGATGGTCTAACTACGGAGGCTGGATTCCAAGATAATTCCCTTGGTGCATTGTCCCATTCCCCACTTGTGCCACCAGGTCCCTTCTTTGCAGCCTGAGGGACTCATTGGACTGAGAACAGGCCCGTCACCCAGTTTATCCCAGGCCTCCTCCTGAACACCACTTTTCTGCACAACATATAAAAATTCGGAATGCATGGATCCCGGGAAAACATAGTTTGTTTGTTTTTGTTACCTCAATGTTTTATTTTCTCTTTCTCGTTTAAGATAGTAATGCATAGCCCACGACGGACACCCCTAGTAGTCAGTTTATCTGGTAGAGTACTGCACATGGAAACTGAACTTAGTTGCAGGTGAATTATCAAATGCCCATAGCGGATAGGGGTCAGTGTTCTGCAGAAACTGGCAGGGCAGGACCTTGCTGGGAGCCTTCTCTAATTGAGCACTTTAAAAAACGTAACACTATTCACCCCTTCTACAAAGACACACTGCAAGAGAACAATTGGGGACACTACCCATAGGGCTCCAGCTACACACCTGCTCAATGTATAACACAGGCGCTCCTCCCCCCAAATCTTTTGTGAATAGTATGCATACTAAGATTAACAGATAGATAATACTTGTAGATACTTGCAGAGAGTGATATATTGATGTGAAGGCTTTGATTTGTGGAAATGCCAATACAAAATCTGCTTAAAACACATCCCAGTTAATGTGCTACTAAAACATGTCAAATTGGCCAAACCCTAATTGGCATATTTTACTTTCCTGTAGAATATGGTGTAAAAAATGCACCTATTGCATGGGAAGTTAAATGTCACCTATGAACTAGAGCACTACTTGGCATCCACTAGTGGCATCTACTAGTGTGACCAGGTAACGATGATTCCAGGCTTGCCACTGCAGCCTGGTGGCTGCGGTTTAACCTATCAGCTTGACCTGTCAAAATAAACTGGTTTTTTTACAAGACAAAATCTATCTTTCTTTTAAATATGAATTTGTCACACAATGTAGGCCTAATAGCACACAAGGCAGAGGGCATGGTATTTAAAAGTAGGGCATGTTGAAATTTAAAGTTAGCATGTCCTTACAGTAATACCTGAGCGCTATTTTCACTATATGACTTAGAGAAACACTGGCTAAAGAATATTAAGTATTATTTTTGCTATATTAGGCTAGCAACCTGATCTACACATTATTCAATGACTTTATTTAATATTGAAAGCCCAACTCAGCAGTGAAGTCAGACTTTTAATAAATAATAAGGAAAAGGGATTTTTTGAAATTTCCCATTTCACTGCCTGAAAATCCTGGTGGCTAATTTGCATTAGCCTCTTACTGTCAGGCAGCTGGTGAATAGCTCTGATGAGGTCTGAATACTGCTCCCAGAGCAGAGACTAACAGATAGGTGTAGGGGACGTTTTGCTCCTCTGGCAAGAAGACGTCTGGCAAGAAGTCCAGTTGTTCAGTGCCCAGAAACTTCATTTACTTCAAATGGAACTCCCCTGTCACAAGCAGATTTCAGATTGCACTCATATAGACCCTCTTTTTGTCCTACCAGTCAGGCAGGCACCAAACCCAATAAGGAGTCAGGAGCTGTCCCCCATAACTGGCTTACAATAACTAAGACATAGGGGACTATTCATTACCATGCACATGACTCTGGGTGGGCAGACAGACTCTTCACTAGGGGAAAGGGTTTCTTCAGTTTAGATTTAGTGAGTGAAAGGCACCATGGGATTGTCTGCAGTGAGGCACAAAAACTCCTGCAAAAGAAGTTTGAGTTACCCTGGGGAACATTTACCCCATTGGTCATAGAAGGGCCAGGATTCAACCTCACCCACAAGCTAGTAACCAACATGAATGTGGCATTCTGTGGTATCCTTCCTAGCACACTGCTGGACCTGTCGGCGAATAGGAGGACTGCACATGCATTTTGAGACTTGTAAGGATACAAGTAGGGCTGGACTTACTCCCACTTGTACCTAGGCAAGAGAAGCAAGCAGACTTCAAGGTTCAGTGATGTTTTGCTTATACTTCAGACTGTGAGGAAACATGAATAAAAAGAATTCCAACAATGCAGAGCTATTAGTCTGAGTAATATATTTATTAAAGCACTTTGTAAGGTTTGAATAGGGGAAGCATGCAGGTCGAATGCAGCAACACGAATACACTTCTGAATATAATCACAGCAATAGAATAATAATGATCATAGAAACAAACAATGAAAATACACTACTTCAATCATGGATAATATATTGCATACAAAGTGATTATATATTCATTCATAATGCAAATTTAGAAATAAGAATTAAACATGCATCACCATGAGGCGAGGTAGGGACATCATCTCTTTGCCATCCTCAAGTCGAGAACCCAGTGGATGACCGAAAGAGAGAAAATGACCCTCAATGGAAACCAGGCAAAGGCGTCCGTTTCCCAGTATGAGTTCAGTCTCACCTCAGTCGCCAAGTATCCCTCTTAATTACCTGAAACAAGCTACAGAAGAGAATTCAAGAAACTCCCCCTCCCATATTGTGAGCTGTTGTTCAAACGCTGGCTGTACGTGTCCATGTTGAAAGAGCACGTTAGAGATTTGGCCACATCCCAAGGTGCGCTCCCAAGACCGAGCTTTTCCCTACCATACCATAAGCATTCTTCTGGTATATCCTTATCTTACCCTCATCCCTCCATGTTATGTCCCTGCCCTTGCTAAGCAAGAGTGTGAAGAGTGAAAACATGAGCGAAAAACGTGTTGCATAAGGTGTGTGCAGAAAAATACCTGCACCACTAATGTGGCAGTGTTTGAAGCTAAGTTAAGCACAAAATGGAGTCAGTGGTCAAGATGGAGCAGTCATTGAATACTGATATCATTACAAGTGGGCAGAACTCCTGTGTAAGCTACAATGCCACAACAAGCTGCAAGAGGCATTTTCCTGAAGTGCCCAGCTGGCCAGTATCAACTGTGCATGACATGGAGTGCGTCTTGGAGTGAGTGCTGTTCCTGAGGTGTCCCAATGAAGCTTTTCCACAGCAGCGGACCTCGCTATGAAAGTATCCAGCCCCGTGGGGCTCTTTTCAGAAGCAGGCCACAGCCTTGCACCTCTGTAGGATTTAGAGTTCCTAAAAAGAAGCTAAGCCCTAAGGTAAAAATCATAACCGAGCGAATGTACCAAAAGTATATGGCCATACTTCCCTGGCCATTAAATTTGAATTTCTTCTTCTCCAAGCTTTTCCTGCTAAAACCAATGACTTCACAGAGACCTTGTCTAGAGCCCTCTGTAGATACAACCTGCTGCCATGCACTGCTGAAGGAGTTTGAGCTCCAGAAAAAGGTCCCAGGGTAAATTATCCCAGTGGGTTGAACCTGGGTGGTGTTACAACCTGTGCTCCTTGGTGGTCAGCCTGAAATTGTGCCTAGGTCCCAATGTGGCCATTGACTACCATTGGCACTTTCAGCTTTTGGCACTATTTTACTTAACATTTGAAAAAATCACATCTCTGATCCCTCTTATTGGTTGTTGTCAGTTTTGTGTCATATTTTTATTAAATTTGTCTCAATTTGTCTAAATTGGAGTGGATTTGTTTTATTGTGTAACGTTTTTGATTTTTTTACTGCCATGCTACTTGTATATGCTTTACATATTTTTTTAAGTTAAAGGGGGTTGAGCTCAGGTTTAAATTACTGAAACCTTAAACTGGACCTGAAATGATAATGAATTTATTACTTGTGGTGGGCTACCATCTATGCCAATTAATAATGTATATTCTGACATTTGTTCATTCAAGTTAACTAATGTTGTTGCCTGTCTTTTGACAAACTGACATAATCCCTTTGGCTGGTTTTCAGTGCGGCATCACTGACATTTTTTTGTCTGGGACTCTGCCTGGATTTCCCTACACAGTTCTTTGAATGTCTGACACAAGTCAGTGGCAGGGTGTCTCAATGTTTCAAAAACATTGACCACCCTGCTGCTGAGATAATCCATTCTTCTAACCAACCACTCTATAGCTTGTTACTGTCTCTGCTTCACTTTTCTGATTGACTGCTTCAGCGCTTAGGATTCCTCAGCTTTTGGAATACTGTCATGTTCAGCAGATAGTACATTATTGTCCGCTCATCTTTTTTGTCCGCTCATCTTTTTTGTGTCTGAGGCCTGTTAACACTATGTTGCTTGTTGTGGGAGCCGACGATGATGGTGCCATGGATGGTGTACGGATGACACAGCTGTCTATACTTCAAGGGTACGGAGAGATGTCACTGCTGCTTAAGCTGACAAAGCTACTGGAGGTGTCAAGTCCCATGCTGTCGTAGAACTGATTCAGATGGCTGTGTCACAAATGGCAGCACTGTATTTGTAAAGCGCATGTTCCTCCCTCCTTTTAGCACATTCTTGTTTATTGGTACCTAACTGAATAGTACTTATTTTACTGCCCTCAGAAGCATGAAAGGCTGAGCAGAACTAGCAGGATTGAAACCTGTGACCATGATGTTAAACACAAATCCTTGGAGTGAATGCATCAGTCCACAGTGCCGGCAGATCCAGTTCATCATCGGTTGCATGGCCAATTGGATCTAGTGAGACAGAAAGATTGTAGGGGGCATGTTACAATCTCATCGTAATCACATATATACACTCTGCATGTTTAGAGATTACTCAAGGCACGTCTTCATTGATCTGTTTATTGCCACACAACTCATTCTTAAATGTGACATTGTGCACATGTTGCATGTATATATACCCATGCCCATGAGAATGTGGGAGAATCATTAAAGGTGCCACAAACTACTGTCAGTATACATGTTTAGGGACAACAAGTACCATGATACAAGCTGTGTGTGTCAGATGTGGGCAGGGCTGGACATAGTAGGTGTTAGGGCCGGGCTGAGAATTTAATACAGCCCTGACAAAAATGATAAATTCAGCATCCATATGCAGACGTGCTAATGTGCGCTAGAAATAGAGAACCCTGTCTCCAAGTGTCAAATCTGGCATCCTGGGGAGGGCCCCACACTCCCAGGGGATTGCCCGCTTGCCCTTGCTGGCCAGACCGCCCATGGCAGGTGTTTGCTGTCCAAAATATCCTTTTGGACACTTCTCGTGGAGCTGTGCAATTTTGCAACGTATATCCAATTAAAGGCCCATTTTGATTCTTTTGGGGTCATTGAATTGTTTTTTGGACGGTCAATATTAGTTCGTCTTCTTGATCTTTTGGAGCTGCTGCTCTCTTTTGTGCGATATGCTTAGCTCTGGTGATTGATTGAGATAGTATTTATTCTAATTTATAAATTGATTACATTGCTGGTCTTGAGCGTCTTGCGTTTTGTTGGTGAGTTTATCTTTTGTAGCCTATTCATATGATCTTTTTAAACCTGAGTTATTGAATACCTGGTTTGTATACTGTCGTGTTTAATCTTTTAATGCCCAGAAGAATACAAGCAATATGGCTGTTCAAAGCCCTCCTCTTGTCTCATCCAGCACAGCCACATACATGTCCTCTTTTCCTGACTGCTTCATGTCCTAAGACATGCATTTCTGTCATTACGTTTAGAGCGTTTTATCAATAGAGTTATTGCTCACATCCTGCACATTCACATTTCGATAGTCTCTGCATTACCCACACGATTATACTTGAAATTGTCATAGTCACGTGTTGATTTCAATGCATTTAGTGTCAAAACAGAAATTAACAGCTAGTGACTTTGGTTACAGTTTCGATTAAATAGTAGCATCCATTCCCGTGTACATAAAAGTGCATACATTTGTATTTCATATTCAAACAAATGTAATGAATTTTCATTTATTTGATCTCTCTACTTACTAAATGTAATGTGTACGTAAGCATTTAGCAAGTGCATTTGTCTGCTTTTGCATCACATTATTCTATACTTTGTGTGAGAAAGTAGCCTCTTTCTAGCCTTGTTACCCCCACTTTTGGCCTGTTTGTGAGTGTATGTCAGGGTGTTTTCACTATCTCACTGGGATCCTGCTAGCCAGGGCCCAGTGCTCATAGTGAAAACCCTATGTTTTCAGTATGTTTGTTATGTGTCACTGGGACCCTGCTAGCCAGGACCCAGCGCTCATAAGTTTGTGACCTATATGTATGTGTTCCCTGTGTGATGCCTAACTGTCTCACTGAGGCTCTGCTAACCAGAACCTCAGTGGTTATGCTCTCTCTGTACAGATTGTCACTAACAGGCTAGTGACCATTTTCACCAATTTACATTGGCATACTGGAACACCCTTATAATTCCCTAGTATATGGTACTGAGGTACCCAGGGTATTGGGGTTCCAGGAGATCCCTATGGGCTGCAGCATTTCTTTTGCCACCCATAGGGAGCTCTGACAATTCTTACACAGGCCTGCCACTGCAGCCTGAGTGAAATAACGTCCACGTTATTTCACAGCCATTTACCACTGCACTTAAGTAACTTATAAGACACCTATATGTCTAACCTTTACCTGGTAAAGGTTGGGTGCTAAGTTACTTAGTGTGTGGGCACCCTGGCACTAGCCAAGGTGCCCCCACATTGTTCAGGGCAAATTCCCCGGACTTTGTAAGTGCGGGGACACCATTACACGCGTGCACTATATATAGGTCACTACCTATGTATAGCTTCACAATGGCAACTCCGAATATGGCCATGTAACATGTCTAAGATCATGGAATTGCCCCCCCAATGCCATCCTGGCATTGGTGAGACAATCCCATGATCCCACAGGTCTCTAGCACAGACCCGGGTACTGCCAAACTACCTTTCCCGGGGTTTCACTGCAGCTGCTACTGCTGCCAACCCCTCAGACAGATTTCTGCCCTCCTGGGGTCCAGCCAGGCTTGGCCCAGGAAAGCAGAACAAAGGACTTCCTCAGAGAGAGGGTGTTACACCCTCTCCCTTTGGAATAAGGTGTCAGGGCTGGGGTGGAGTAGCCTCCCCCAGCCTCTGGAAATGCTTTGATGGGCACAGATGGTGCCCATCCCTGCATAAGCCAGTCTACACCGGTTCAGGGATCCCTCAGCCCTGCTCTGGCGCGAAACTGGACAAAGGAAAGGGGAGTGACCACTCCCCTGACCTGCACCTCCCCTGGGAGGTGCCCAGAGCTCCTCCAGTGTGCTCCAGACCTCTGCCATCTTGGAAACAGAGGTGCTGCTGGCACACTGTACTGCTCTGAGTGGCCAGGGCCAGCAGGTGACGTCAGAGACTCCTTCTGATAGGCTCCTTCAGGTGTTGCTAGCCTATCCTCTCTCCTAAGTAGCCAAACCTCCTTTTCTGGCTATTTAGGGTCTCTGCTTTGGGGAATTCTTTAGATAACGAATGCAAGAGCTCATCAGAGTTCCTCTGCATCTCTCTCTTCACCTTCTGCCAAGGAATCGACTGCTGACCGCGCTGGAAGCCTGCAAAACTGCAACAAAGTAGCGAATACGACTACTGCGACCTTGTAACGCTGATCCTGCCGCCTTCTCGACTGTTTTACTGGTGGTGCATGCTGTGGGGGTAGTCTGCCTCCTCTCTGCACTAGAAGCTCCAAAGAAATCTTCCGTGGGTCGACGGAATCTTCCCCCTGCTACCGCAGGCACCAAAGAACTGCATCACCGGTCCTCTGGGTCTCCTCTCAGCACGACGAGCGAGGTCCCTTGAACTCAGCAACTCTGTCCAAATGACTCCCACAGTCCAGTGACTCTTCAGTCCAAGTTTGGTTGAGGTAAGTCCTTGCCTCCCCACGCTAGACTGCATTGCTGGGAACCACGTGTTTTGCAGCTACTCCGGCTCCTGTGCACTCACCGAGGATTTCCTTCGTGCACAGCAAAGCCTGGGTCCACGGCACTCTAACCTGCATTGCACAACCTCCTGAGTTGTCCTCCGGCGGCGTGGGACTCTCTTGTGCAACTCCGGGTGAGCACTGATTCACTCCACTTTGTAGTGCCTGTTCCGGCACTTCTGCAGGTGCTGCTTGCTTCTGAGTGGGCTCCTTCTCTTGCTTGGCGCCCCCTCTGTCTCCTCACGCAATTGGTGACATCCTGGTCTATCCTGGGCCACAGCAGCATCCAAAAACCTTAACCACGACCCTTGCAACTAGCAAGGCTTGTTTGCGGTCTTTCTGCAAGGAAACACTTCTGCACGACTCTTCACGACGTGGGACATCCATCCTCCAAAGGGGAAGTTTCTAGCCCTTGTCGTTCATGCAGAACCCTCAGCTTCTACTATCCAGTGGCAGCTTCTTTGCATCCACAGCTGGCATTTCCTGGGCATCTGCCCACTCCCGACTTGATCGTGACTTTTGGACTTGGTCCCCTTGTTCCACAGGTACTCTCATCTGGAAATCCATCGTTGTTGCATTGCTGGTGTTGGTCTTTCCTGCAGAATTCCCCTATCACGACTTCTGTGCTCTTTGGGGAACTTAGGTGCACTTTGCACCCACTTTTCAGGGTCTTGGGGTGGGCTATTTTTCTAACCCTCACTGTTTTCTTACAGTCCCAGTGACCATCTACAAGGTCACATAGGTTTGGGGTCCATTCGTGGTTCGCATTCCACTTCTAGAGTATATGGTCTGTGTTGCCCCTATCCCTATGTGCCCCCATTGCATTCTATTGTGACTATACATTGTTTGCACTGTTTTCTATTGCTATTACTGCATATTTTGGTATTGTGTACATATATCTTGTGTATATTTGCTATCCTCATACTGAGGGTACTCACTGAGATACTTTTGGCATATTGTCATAAAAATAAAGTACCTTTATTTTTAGTATATCTGTGTATTGTGTTTTCTTATGATATTGTGCATATGACACTAGTGGTACTGTAGGAGCTTCACTCGTCTCCTAGTTCAGCCTAAGCTGCTCTGCTAAGCTACCTTTTCTATCAGCCTAAGCTGCTAGACACCCCTCTACACTAATAAGGGATACCTGGGCCTGGTGCAAGGTGTAAGTACCCCTTGGTACTCACAACAAGCCAGTCCAGCCTCCTACACTTTGCTTGTAAAATTGTTTTGTAAATGTTTTTTTCTGGTCGTTCTGGCATGGGTTTGGTCCCACGTCAAATTAAAATTTCAGTCTTATTACTTCTAGTGCCAGAAAGCGAATCCGATCACTTTAAGGTGAAGCCAAGTTTCGGTCGGATGTGTATCCTTGTTTAATTCTGTATTTATCATAATAAATAAACTTTGATTGTTAAAAACAATAATATTAAAAACAAACACATTGAAATATATGTGCTCAAAAACATGATAATAAAGAAGTCCTGGAAAATGTAAATTAAAAAAAAGCATGAACAATATTTTTCACAAGAACCAATATTTTTGAATAAGAATTGTACATACCACTAATTAAATCTAGATTTAAACATTTTGTTGCCAATTCACAAGATAAACAAAAAAATCACCAGAAAACCTGAAATTAGCATAAATTTGATGTAACCTTGTGAAATTCCATAATTTTGTGTGAAATTTTGAGTAATGTATTTGCACCTCATATCCGTAAATGGATGTAAAAACTGAAGGATCGCACTACAGGTGGCGCACGTGGGCATCAATGTGACAATCATTACTCTGATTTATTCCTGCATGCCCATTTTCACACCCATCACAGTCAGGTTTTACCCTTTTCCTTCATATCGGTCCATTTTTAAATTGAGCGTGCAAGCGTTCTGTCCTGTTGTTAGTATTCTGGGCTTTTAACAACACCCACCTCACGTCCATCCCTTTCACTCGTTTGTGGGCTTGCCTTTCAAAAATCCTTTATTATTGGTTAATGCATTAAATTTGCCCCTCCTTGGGGAGGTTTTATTACCTCCTTGCAGACTGACCCTGCTACATGGACAACTGCACCATTGCCAATATGTTTGACTGTCAGCGAAATTCTTTTACCTTTTGTGTCTCTCCTTCACACTCATGCATATGGCGGCCATGGCGCTTTGAATCAGCTCGCTTTTGCCAGCTAATGCTTTACTTTTCATTTTCAATTTATGTGACAAGAAAAGTCCAGTAAGGAATTTACAGTGCCAATAGCTCTAACTAGAACAAATGTGAGACTGATTACATTGCAAATGCTTGTTTCCTTACTGCTTGTTTACTCTTTTGGCCCCCTTCATCTACATTCTTGGTAGATACAAACTCTGGGTCCCATTCCCCATAAGCAGCAGGGTCCATTCCTCCTTAAGAGCAGAGGAGCTTTGCCCCGCCTCCTGCGAGTGCAGCTGGCAAGCACAAGTAAATACAATTACATAATGCCATTTTATTTTGCCACCAGTTCAGGCAGGGTACAGCGTTAGCATGAAGGCATGGGGCAGAGCTGAATCCTGCAGTTGCAGGATGACTGCTGCCTCTTTCAGTACGTATGTCAGGTTGGCCGGCAGTCTAGCTATGGCTATCCCGACATGCTCACTGTAGACCCAGCAATTCCAGGGCTGTCAAACAGCTGGGAAATTGCTAGCTCAGGCCCCCAGCCTCAAAATGAATGCTGGGTTAGCCCGCTCTCACCAATCCTGGAGCTGCTCTCATGCTGGAAACAGCATAAGCGCAGCTCCAGTGTTGGTTGGATTTGTGTTACCACTGTGCTGAAAGGAAGTCCTACCATTCCTGCTCATGGATGCCGGGGGGAAGAGCCGCAAATATGGTGAGTTTAGCACCATAGTGCCCCATCTTAAATTTGTCATACAGGCGGCCACTGATAAACAGAGTGGGCAAAACCATCATGCAATTTTTGTTTCTGAGGAGGAAGTTCCAATATTCATTTTGTATACTGCCCTACCTCCCCCTAATATTGGCAGATAGCAGGCTGCATGACAGTAGTAGATTAGTTAACAATGCACATGTAATCTACAGTGGCAATGGCCCAGATCTTCTCATCCTCCTCTGCAGCCCTCTAAATGGTTGATCAGAAACATCTACTCAACATCCTCGTCCAGTGTCGTACAGCAATACCAGGCTTTAAATATTGACTTGCAACAATATCTACTGCAAGATATGAAATTGCAAAATATCGTCGAAGGTAAGTAGGAATGCAGTTATAATGGTATATCTCCACTCCCCTCTGTTATTGTGCCTTGATGATCTTGTGCAAGTCAATATCTAGAGGTATTTACTGTTGAAATGGTGATATTTTGGGGTTTGATATTTTGCAATATAACTTCACCCCCCCAAGAATGTGCTTTGCTGGCTTCATTCTTTAGTGGTCCAAATGTAGAAGAAAAATAGTTAACAACTCATCCAAATGAGCACTTATGGTGCAACCATACCCCTTTGACCTGTTGAGCCATCTTCTCTCCATTACTTTTCACCCTTTGTGTGAAACCATGAGAGTCATCTCAGCTCACAAAAACATCAGTATCCATATCTATCTATCTATCTATCTATCTATCTATCTATCTATCTATCTATCTATCTATCTATCTATCTATTTATCTATCTTTCTATCTATCTATCTATAGAGAGAGAGAGAGAGAGAGAAAGAGAGAGTGAGAGAGATAAATAACCCCCAACTCTACCTACAAATATGAAGAGGAAATGATATTACATGGTTCACAGCTTGCGTTGCCACTATTCAGGCCTGGATATTTAAGTATTTTTTTTGTAATATTGTATGGCTCAAACTTGCAGAAAAAAAGGTAGCAGAACACTTTATAGCGTGAAGGTAAGGTAGAAGCATTGAGTGATTGGAAGGGAAACTTGGTTCTGACAGTGAATGTGGAATAGCAGTTAACTGTGGTGTTCTTTAAAGAGGTATCTTTACAAGTAGAATTGTGTTTCATCTGCTTATTGGTAAGGTTTAGTGTTGGTATCTGCAGGTAGAGGTCCAATGACCACCATGTAGTACCTGAAGGTAATGAGGAACAAAAATGGAGCCCTAAGGGGACTTAGCAGGTGATAGGAACCTGCCCATGTGAATGAACTCGGGCTAGCAGGATAAGTGGGAAAAGACAAAGTGAAGACGTTACGAATGACTTCCATTTGAGATTTTGGGTGTGAATGAGAGTGGGTGGATCAATGCTGTCAAAGGCAAAAGAGACAACCAGCAATATCATCAGGAAAAGGTCAACTTGAGCTGTGGTGATGAGGGCATTGGCCATGATTTGTAATGTATCTGTCTCTGTACTGTAGAATGATTTAAAGCTAGAATGAAGTCATGCATTAGTTGGGTGATGGTGATATGATCTTGGAGCTGTGCGTAGACTGTCTTTTCAAAGGATAAGTGAGTGACGGCTATTAGCTCTTGAGGTCATTAGACTCCAATATGGGTTTGGTGTGTAGTGGGAAGATCTGACCTGTCTTGAGAAGTTCTGAGAAGATACGTAGAGTGAGTTTGGTGTTGACAATGGTAAGAAGGGTAGACAGCTTCTCCAAACAGTGATTTGTTGAAGGTCAAGGGTAAGGTATCCTCTTCATAGAAGGTGTTTTTGAGTGTGTTGAGAATGTAGACAAGGTCTGAGAGTGACTGGTGTTTTAAGGAAAAACCTTGTGGGATGGTGTTTTTGGGGGTGCGTATTCAGAGTAGAAACATACTTATCATTGTCCATATGCAGTTGGATAAGCTCTTTTTGCTGAAAAAGAACTTGTTTGCATTGTAATTGTCTCAGAAATGTGGGACTGAAGGGTTAGGCAGGGGATTAATGCAGATCCTGATAGTCTTGAAGTGTGTTCTACTTCTGTTTGTAGCTTCATTAATGGCATTTCAATGGCACTTGGCTTTGGACGATGTGTATGTTTTGTGAGGAGGACATCAGTTGTGTGAGTTCTTTTAGAATTCTCTTGTTTTTCTACCTTTTTACTGTCTGTGGATGACACATTTTTTGCAAGTGAGGTCTCTGGAGTTTTAGGGTACTGTAAGATTTGGCTTGCTCTTGGCATGGTCTAGTTGAAGCATGGGTGTTCACCTTGTTTTCCAGAAGTTCGCTGATGTGACTCATAAAAATATTGACATTGATTGTTAAAGTAGAGGGCAAAAGATGGGTTTAAGCTTTAGGTTGACAACAGAGAAGGTTTTGAAGGATCAAAAGGCTTGTTCTGTTTTGGGTTGAACTCAGTGTGTTGGTTAAACGTGGAGCACAGTTACATAGATGTTAATGTGGTTGGTCTAGTCAAGGGGTAGAGGAGGTTTGCATTGGAGGGTTGCTGACTTTCAGAAGCCCAGGTCAAGGGTTTGGCCTTTGGAGGGTGGTGGTTAGGTAACATGCTGTAGCATGTTATTGGTGCTGATAGGGTGCAGGAAGGCTTCTCTTTTCATACTTGAGTTATTTTGAGGGTTGAAGTCACCAAGGGTTGTAGTGTGGGCATATCAGATAGGTGAGGTGCTGAGGAGACACAAATATGTATCTAAAATGTCCTTGTTGTTTGAAAGCGGCCTGTAAATGAGATGGAAGGATGGCAGACTAAAGTATGCAGAATACAAAATGGAATGTCAGGAGCTCCATAAAGCTGCACATCACATGATTGGCTTGGGTTCTGGACGTTAGGACTTATAGATGACGGCAAGGCCTCCTCCATTCCCGTTTGTGAGGTCTGCAGACTGGATTTAGCAACTTGTGGGAGTAAGGAAATCAAAGATATTTGAGATGTTGGGGTAAGCCAGGATTCTTTTAAGTACAGTTTGTCATGCTGGTGAAGAGGTCTGAGATATCTGACATTTGGAGTACTAATGAGCATTCATTAATGATCATGAGCTGGAGTGTATTTGGTAGTTTGAGAGTCTGACCTCTGAAAGAGCTTCCTCAGTGCTCCTGCCTCAATTAACATAGGTTTCTGAAAGAGTTTTTAGAATCTCACACACAGCAAAAACTCTACTGGCTGTCTCTTTTAGCCCACATCACTTGCAATGTCTTCTAAATCACCACAAAGTGGTAAATGTGAGAACTCCACTATATTTTGTGGCAAGATGATCTCCAGTAAGATATGTACCTTATGCGAAATGAAAGAATTCAAGTATGACACTTCAGAACTCAGGAAGGAGATAGTAAGGCACTGAATGCCTGATTTATACTTTTTTAGTGCTGCATTTGCGTCATTTTTTATGTAAAGGCGGTGCAAAATTACGAAATATATTTGAATTTTGTAAGTTTGCGCCACTTTTGTGTCACAAAATGATGCAAATGCGGTGCTAAGAAAGTATAAATCGGGCCCTAAGTCCCCCTGTGCTACACCTGTAGTTTTGGTAACTCCCTACCCACCCTGAACTAGCAAGTTCCCAGAGTCCTGCTGGTCTGAAAAGATTGAAAGATTCACCATTTCAAGCATCAATTCACACATGTCTAACTCTCTTCACTATCGTCCTGAGCTAGTAACCCCCAAATCTTACCTGCTTCCCTTCTATTATTTCCCTCCATCCTCTCCTCTGCACTCCATAACCATACCCCTATCTTTGCCCTTGACTTTGTAGCTAGGTTCACACTACATAAAGCCCCATAAACCCATGCTCAGATATTACTGTTGTGACAAACAGATGTCATTGATCGGAATATTTCTTTAGTTGTACCGTTAGTTTGAGGTAGCCCTATGACTCTGTTCATAAATTGATTGATTGTATGTGCCTTAGATCTGACAGTTAGGCAAGATTATCTGCTTAAAATGCCACCAAAATGTGTCTTGCTGCTAGATCCTCAGTTAATTTACATAATAGTTTTGGCTTTGGGTAATTTTAGATCAACTTTGCTTTCTTTGCGTCCTGCATTAATTTAAAAAAAAAACATTTTTGGTATTTTCTGTACATTAATCTTTAATTATCTCAGCATCATAACAATGTTTAGGTAGGTACATGCATTATTTTACTAACGATTCTATAGAACATCTTCATTCTTTTCTTTTCAAGATCCTTTCTACAGCTAAGTATCTTCAAGGTGGTGGATACGACTTCAGTGGGGTGCAACAGAGCCCACATAAACTCTGTCAGGTCATAGCCCACCAGTGATTGTCGGGTGTAGTTGTTAGCTATGTCACATCTGGGAGGATGAGTTCATCCTAGCATGTGACGTACAGGCAGCACAGCTTTACGTGTGTCGAATAAAAAACAACTTTGAAACTCATCCTTATTGGCCCCTACTTTAAAAGCAAAAAAAACACTCATCGACTTCCCAACAATAACTGTAAAACTCTTAAGGTAATCCATGCCAGCAATACAGTACCTATTTACATTTCACATTTTGTCTTGCATTCTTATATTACAAGAGTATTTGCTTTTTCCAGATAGTGTGTTTCTATATATGTATTTTTTTTACAAGGAAAATATGACTCTTGTATAAAACTTACGGTGAAATGAGTTGGCGCTACATGTCTGGATACGTGTTCATGACACAGCACTATTGGGGGATCTAGAGCTGAGGCTGAAGGCAATGCAAGATTCTCCCAGTGCCTGTCAGTGCATCCTAAAAATATTTACCTTTCAGTCCTTAGTCTCCCTGTAGTTCACTCAGAGAAATGCTCACATATGACCCAAAGGTAACAGTGGGAAAGTGTGTGAAGGAGGTACCCAGCTGTCAAAATATGTACAGTGGCAAAGAGGAAGAAAATGTAGTGCATACAGTTGAGACGATGGATGTCTGTGTGTGGAAGACCGTTGAAGTGGAGAAGATGAAATCAATGTCCTTCTTAACGCCTATCAATACCAGCCCACTTACCCAGCCTTCCACCTGTCCGTTGTAGCTGGGTTCACCATGTTGCTTGTTGGGAAATCTCAGATCCATGCCTCTCTAAGGGCCTCATTTACAAGGCCCTTGCCCCACCGCACCTTCACTTGCAGCAACCCTCCGGTGGCGCAATGCCCTGCGCCATATGAACAAGGTGGCGGCATTAAGCCACTTTTTGTGGATTAACGCCACCTTGTAAATACAGCTCCTTTACACACATCACTTCGCATTAAAGGGCATGCAATGGGTGCTGCTGTCGGCATTCCACCGCAACATCCATTGCATTTTCACACTGCCCTAGATTTACGATAAATCGTAAACCTGAGGCAGTGCCAAAAACTAACATGGTGTTAACATGACGCAATGAGGAGAAATACTTTTATTTCTACTAGTTTTTGCTTTTTCCATGTGTGTTGCATTCTGAAGAACACATAGAAAGAAAGAAACACCATGAATGATTATGTGCAGAAAGGTGTTTCTTCCTGCACATAAACAATAATTAAATAATCATTAAATAATGATGATTTGCTACTTCTGTGTGCGCTGCATTCTGCAGCACACATAGAAGTAACAAATCACCATTATTGATTGTTTATGTGCAGGAAGGGACACTGTCCTGCGCATAATCATTTACTGCAATGCAGGCACCCTTGCACAATGAGTGCAAGGGTGCCTGTGTTGGCGCTAGGCAGCTCATTTTAGCACCAGTGCTAGGGGAAACACAGGGTGCACCTTTCTAGCTTGCTCTCCTGCTCCTCTATTTGCCATTGCTCTCATTTATCTTGTACCTTGTGTTGAAGACCCCTTTCCCATAATTCCAATACTGTTTATTTCTTTGTCATTTCTTCAGTTGATATTTTTAATTGATAAATTATTTCTTATAGCTGTTTCTATTAAACCAGCTGAAGGTTACTGAAGAGCGAGGGTGAAGGAGGTAGTGAGGAACTTGGAGATCATAGCAAAGAGGGGTTAGTTGCAGCTCCACATGAGCCTTTATTACTGACAGTTTGGTTTCAAGGTTGCACTCACATAATTGTATGCTTCTTTAAGTAAACATGCTGCTTCCATCCCTGTTCAACGAAAACCTTGTAATTATAGTTGTTTGCAAAATATTTATTCTGAAGAAAAAATATGAAGAGCGAGATTACACTAAAATGGGAAGAGACATCGATCAAGTATCGTGACATCATCTAATGCGGTACAAAGGTGACATTTAACATGTGTACCGTCATTTCTTTCTTGGTTTTGGGTGTCATCATTTTTTAAAACTGGAAATCATGCACACTACCCTTCCTTCGGTTCCTTGTAAATACCAAGGGGGTCATTCCAACCCTGGCGGTCGGTGTTAAAGCGGCGGCCAAACCGCCAACAGGCTGGCGGTAAAAAAAATGCAATTCCGACCCTGGCGGAAACCGCCAACAGAGCCCGCCACTTTAACACACCGCCCGCCACGGCGGGACAAACAAACAGCGCGGCGGTCACCGCCAACAGACAGGCGGGAGACAATGTACTGCCCACCCTATCACAACCCACCAATCCGCCACCTTTTCCGGGGCGGTAGCCCCGCCGATAAAAACACGGCGGAAACAGCCATTTCAAACAGAAAACGCTCACCTCCATACACCCAACGAGGAATCTGGACAGCATGGAACCCGAACTACACATCCTACCAGCCATTGTCTTCCTGCTCCTCTACCAGGAGCACGAACGCCGGCGCAGAAGACAACGGTGAGTACTGCACCTACGACACAGGGGAGGAGGAGGCAAAAAATTACGGTGACACACATATGCGACACACCCACCCTCACCCTCAACCACTACAACACACACATCAATTCATAGCAACACATCACAGTTACACCCCCAAAGCCCCCGGAAGAATGCAAAGGCAAAAGGAAATGATTATAAATATAGAATTATATTGTAAGACTGAGTATAAAATATATCACACATCTACAACTTTATATACATAAATTGTCCCGTCCGATATGTCTATCAGCCATTGTTCATGGGCCACTGGGCCAAAACACATGGGCAAAGCCCACACAGGATACCTGCCTCCAACGGAGAGAACACTGCAGGGGCATCAGGTAGGAAAACTACAGGCACCTCAAGGGGAAGGGAAGGGGGGGCACCTCAGCCAGATGAGTCCACGTCGCCAGATCCACGAGGGGCCTCCATGGCCACTGTGCCATCCTGGGGAGTGCAACGCCACAGTCTCACATGTCTCTACAGTGGGTGGGTGGGTTGCCCACTGTGCCATCCTGGGGAGTGCAAAGCCACAGTCTCTCAAGTCTCTACAGTGGGTGGGGTGCCCACTGTGCCATCCTGGGGAGTGCAAAGCCACAGTCTCTCAAGTCTCTACAGTGGGTGGCTTGCCCACTGCCATATCCTGGGGAGTGCAAAGCCACAGTCTCTCAAGTGGATAACAGTCTCCACTGGTACTGGAGGGGGACTAGTGCCCAGAGTGCTTCGTGCAGCCCTGCCCGACACAGATGCGGGCCTGCCCCTTCCGCCAATGGGCCAGCGGTGCTTGAGATGAAGGGCCCAGTGCAGCGGTGCTTGAGATGAAGGGCCCAATTCAGCGGTGCTTGAGACGGCGGTGCCCTGTTCAGCGGTGCTTGAGATGAAGGGCCCAGTTCAGCGGTGCTTGAGACGGCGGTGCCCAGCGGAGCAGTGCTTGAGATGAAGGGCCCAGTTCAGCGGTGCTTGAGATGAAGGGCCCAGTTCAGCGGTGCTTGAGACGGCGGTGCCCTGTTCAGCGGTGCTTGAGACGGCGGTGCCCAGTTCAGCGGTGCTTGAGATGAAGGGCCCAGTTCAGCGGTTCCTGAGACGTCGGTGCCCAGCGGAGCGGTGCTTGAGATGAAGGGCCCAGCGGAGCAGTGCTTGAGATGAAGGGCCCTGTTCAGCGGTGTTTGAGACGGCGGTGCCCTGTTCAGCGGTGCTTGAGATGAAGGGCCCTGTTCAGCGGTGCTTGAGACGGCGGTTGTGAGAAAGTAGCCTCTTTCTAGCCTTGTTACCCCCACTTTTGGCCTGTTTGTGAGTGTATATCAGGGTGTTTTCACTGTCTCACTGGTATCCTGCTAGCCAGGGCCCAGTGCTCATAGTGAAATCCCTATGTTTTCAGTATGTTTGTTATGTGTCACTGGGACCCTGCTAGTCAGGACCCCAGTGCTCATAAGTTTGTGACCTATAGGTATGTGTTTCCTGTGTGATGCCTAACTGTCTCACTGAGGCTCTGCTAACCAGAACCTCAGTGGTTATGCTCTCTCTTTACAAATTGTCACTAACAGGCTAGTGACCAATTTTACCAATTTACATTGGCATACTGCAACACCCTTATAATTCCCTAGTATATGGTACTGAGGTGCCCAGGGTATTGGGGTTCCAGGAGATCCCTATGGGCTGAAGCATTTCTTTTGCCACCCATAGGGAGCTCTGACAACTCTTACACATGCCTGCCACTGCAGCCTGAGTGAAATAATGTCCACGTTATTTCACAGCATTTTACACTGCACTTAAGTAACTTATAAGTCACCTATATGTCTAACCTTTACCTGGTAAAGGTTAGTTGCAAAGTTACTTAGTGTGAGGGCACCCTGGCACTAGCCAAGGTGCCCCCACATTGTTCAGGGCCAATTCCCCGGACTTTGTGAGTGCGGGGACACCATTACACGCGTGCACTACATATAGGTCACTACCTATATGTAGCTTCACAATGGTAACTCCGAATATGGCCATGTAACATGTCTATGATCATGGAATTGCCCCCTCTATGCCATCCTGGCATGGTTGGCACAATCCCATGATCCCAGTGGTCTGTAGCACAGACTCTGCTACTGCCAAACTGCCTTCCCTGGGGTTTCACTGCAGCTGCTGCTGCTGCCAACCCCTCAGACAGGCTTCTGCCCTCCTGGGGTCCAGCCAGGCCTGGCCCAGGATGGCAGAACAAAGGACTTCCTCTGAGAGAGGGTGTTACACCCTCTCCCTTTGGAAAATGGTGTGAAGGCAAGGGGGGAGTAGCCTCCCCCAGCCTCTGGAAATGCTTTAATGGGCACACATGGTGCCCATTTCTGCATAAGCCAGTCTACACTGGTTCAGGGACCCTTTAGCCCTGCTCTGGCGCGAAACTGGACAAAGGAAAGGGGAGTGACCACTCCCCTGACCTGTACCTCCCCTGGGAGGTGCTCAGAGCTCCTCCAGTGTGCTCCAGACCTCTGCCATCTTGGAAACAGAGGTGCTGCTGGCACACTGGACTGCTCTGAGTGGCCAGTGCCAGCAGGTGACGTCAGAGACTCCTTCTGATAGGCTCCTTCAGGTGTTGCTAGCCTATCCTCTCTCCTAGGTAGCCAAACCCTCTTTTCTGGCTATTTAGGGTCTCTGTCTCTGGGGATTCCTTAGATAACGAATGCAAGAGCTCATCCGAGTTCCTCTGCATCTCTCTCTTCACCTTCTGCCAAGGAATCGACTGCTGACCGCGCTGGAAGCCTGCAAAACTGCAACAAAGTAGCAAAGACGACTACTGCAACTCTGTAACGGTGATCCTGCCGCCTTCTCGACTGTTTTCCTGGTGGTGCATGCTGTGGGGGTAGTCTGCCTCCTCTCTGCACTAGAAGTTCCGAAGAAATCTCCCGTGGGTCGACGGAATCGTCCCCCTGCAACCACAGGCACCAAAGAACTGCATCACCGGTACCCTGGGTCTCCTCTCAGCACGACAAGCGAGGTCCCTTGAATCCAGCAACTCTGTCCAAGTGACTCCCACAGTCCAGTGAATCTTCAGTCCAAGTTTGGTGGAGGTAAGTCCTTGCCTCCCCACGCCAGACTGCATTGCTGGGAACCGCGACTTTTGCAGCTACTCCGGCCTCCGTGCACTTCCGGCGGAAATCCTTTGTGCACAGTCCAGCCTGGGTCCACGGCACTCTAACTTGCATTGCACGACCTCCTAAGTTGTCCTCCGGCGGCGTGGGACTCCTTTGTGCAACTTCGGGTGAGCACCATTTCACTCCACTTTGTAGTGCCTGTTCCAGCACTTCTGTGGGTGCTGCCTGCTTCTGAGAGGACTCCTTGTCTTGCTCGACGCCCCCTCTGTCCCCAGACGCAATTGGCGACATCCTGGTCCCTCCTGGGCCACAGCAGCATCCAAAAATTCTAACCGCATGATTTGCAGCTAGCAAGGCTTGTTGGTGGTCTTTCTTCAGGAAAACACTTCTGCACAACTCTCCACGGCGTGAGGGATCTGTCCTCAAAAGAGGAAGTTCCTAGCCCTTGTCATTCCTGCAGAACCTTCAGCTTCTACTGTCCAGTAGCAGCTTCTTTGCATCCACAGCTGGCATTTCTTGGGCATCTGCCAATCTCCGGCTTGCTTGTGACTTTGGACTTGGTCCCCTTGTTCCACAGGTACCCTCGACTGGAAATCCATTGTTGTTGCATTGCTGGTTTGTGTCTTTCCTGCAGAATTCCCCTATCACGACTTCTATGTCCTTTGGGGAACTTTAGTGCACTTTGCACTCACTTTTCAGGGTCTTGGGGTGGGCTATTTTTCTAACCCTTACTATTTTCTAATAGTCCCAGCGACCCTCTACAAGGTCACATAGGTTTGGGGTCCATTCGTGGTTCGCATTCCACTTTTGGAGTATATGGTTTGTGTTGCCCCTATCCCTATGTGTCCCCATTGCATCCTATTTTAACTATACATTGTTTGCACTCTTTTCTAATACTATTACTGCATATTTTGGTATTGTGTACATATATCTTGTGTATATTTGCTATCCTCATACTGAGGGTACTCACTGAGATACTTTTGGCATATTGTCATAAAAATAAAGTACCTTTATTTTTAGTATATCTGTGTATTGTGTTTTCTTATGATATTGTGCATATGACACTAGTGGTACTGTCGGAGCTTCACTCGTCTCCTAGTTCAGCCTAAGCTGCTCTGCTAAGCTACCATTATCTATCAGCCTATGCTGCTAGACACCCTATACACTAATAAGGGATAACTGGGCCTGGTGCAAGGTGTAAGTACCCCTAGGTACTCACTACAAGCCAGTCCAGCCTCCTACATTGGTTGTGCAGCGGTGGGATAACTGCTTTGAGACTACTTACCACTTTTGTCATTGTACTTTTCATAGGAGAAAAATATACAAAACAAGTTCAGTGTATGTACACCTAACCAAAAGTTTTGCATTTCTTTTCTCACCTCTTTTCTAAAGTGCTGAAAAGTACCTCTAAACTTTCTAAAAAGTTCTTAAAAGTTTAAAAAGTTTTTTTTCTGTCTTTCTAAAAGTTCTGAAAACTTTGTTTTCTCTTTTTCTGTCACTTAAACTCTTTCTAAAAATGTCTGGCACAGGCCAAAATGTTGATCTGTCCAAACTTGCATATGATCACCTTAGCTGGAAAGGAGCTAGGAGTCTCTGCATAGAGAGTGGTTTGAGTGTAGGGAAGAATCCTTCTTTGGAATTATTGCTTAACATGCTTAGAAAACAAGATAAGGCCAAAAGGGCCCCATCTGTTGAAAAAGTAGCTAATGGTTCCCAATCTGATCCAGGGACTCCCCTAGGAAAAGATTCAGGAAATAAACTTCCTAGCCTGCCCATTACTAGACAGCCTAGCATAGTTGGTACTGATGTAGAGTCACACCATACAGATAGTGTTGTCTCACATCCTAGCAAGAGTATTCCTTCTCACCACAGTAGAAGTGATGTTTCTGTTAACCAAGCTGTTAGGGTGCCCTCTGTAAGGGATAGGTCTCCTTCTGTCAATTCTCATCATACCTCTGTTTCAAGGAATGTCCCACCCACCAACCCTGATGACAGATTGTTAGAAAGGGAGCTCAATAGATTGAGAGTGGAACAAACCAGACTGAAGCTCAAGAAGCAACAGCTGGATTTGGATAGACAGTCCTTAGAAGTGGAAAGGGAAAGACAGAAATTGGGTTTAGAAACCCATGGTGGCAGCAGCAGTATTCCCCATAGTCATACTGCAAAAGAGCATGATTCCAGGAATCTGCACAAGATAGTTCCCCCTTATAAGGAGGGGGATGACATTAACAAGTGGTCTGCTGCACTTGAGAGGGCCTGTGTTGTACAGGATGTCCCTCAAAGGCAGTGGGCTGCTATCCTATGGCTATCATTTAGTGGAAAGGGTAGGGATAGGCTCCTTACTGTGAAAGAAAGTGATGCCAATAAATTTACAGTTCTTAAGAATGCACTCCTGGATGGTTATGGCTTAACCACTGAACAGTACAGGATGAAGTTCAGAGAGACCAAAAAGGAGTCTTCACAAGACTGGGTAGACTTTATTGACCATTCAGTGAAGGCCTTGGAGGGGTGGTTACAGGGCAGTAAAGTTACTGATTATGAAAGCCTGTATAACTTGATGCTGAGAGAGCATATTCTTAATAATTGTGTGTCTGATTTGTTGCACCAGTACTTGGTGGACTCTGATCTGACCTCTCCCCAAGAATTGGGAAAGAAGGCAGACAAATGGGTCAGAACAAGGGTGAACAGAAAAGTTCATACAGGGGGTGACAAAGATGGCAATAAGAAGAAAGATGGTGAAAAATCTCAAGATAAGCATGGGGATAAGGGTAAAACCAAAGATCCCACTTCAAATCTTAAACACTCTTCAGGGGGTGGGGATAAAACAAATTCTTCCTCTTCTTCTCAACCTACACAAGTTAAAAAGCCTTGGTGCTTTGTGTGTAAAAACAGAGGCCATAGGCCAGGGGATAAGTCCTGTCCAGGTAAGCCCCCTGAGCCTACCACCACTAATACATCAAGCTCTAGTGCCCCTAGCAGTAGTGGTACTAGTGGTGGGACTGCTGGCAACAGTCAAGTTAAGGGTGTAGTTGGGTTCACTTATGGGTCCATAATAGAAACTGGGGTAGTCATTCCCAAGACAGTTTCTGTCACACCTAGTGGCATTGGCCTTGCCATACTGGCTGCTTGTCCCCTTACAATGGATAAGTACAGGCAGACAGTTTCAATAAATGGTGTTGAGGCCTTGGCCTACAGGGACACAGGTGCCAGTATCACTTTGGTGACTGAAAACCTTATGGCTCATGAACAACACATCATTGGACAACAGTATAAAATTATTGATGTCCATAACTCCACTAAGTTTCTTCCCTTAGCTATAATTCAGTTTAGTTGGGGTGGAGTTACTGGCCCTAAGCAGGTGGTGGTATCACCTAGCTTACCTGTAGACTGTCTCTTAGGTAATGACCTAGAGGCCTCAGGTTGGGCTGATGTAGAGTTTTATGCCCATGCAGCCATGCTGGGCAACCCTGAGGAATTGTTCCCTCTCATTTCTACTGAAATGAAAAAGCAAAGGAGAGAAGGCCTGAAAACTCAGGATCCCTCTCCATCAACAGGTAAAAAGGGTATCACAGTATCCCCTAACCACCCTGCCAATCAGGATATCATTCCTGTGGTGGGAAAAACCTCTCCTGGGGTGGCACCTGTTCCAAGGGAATCATCCGCTGGCAAAGCTGTACTCCCTGAGGTGGAAGTACCTCTCTGTGGGATAACTAACATTGGTGAGAAAAAGAGCACCTTTTTAGTTAACATGGAGCATCCCTCCAACCCTCCCAGAGAAACTTTAGTGCAGAAACCCTGCACTGCCTCACAACACTTAGGACAGCATCCCTGCCCTAGTGTGGAGCTCATAGGACAGCATCCCTGCCCTGCTCCAAATCAAGAGAAACAGCATCCCTGTTCTCTCTTCCAGCCATATGGACAAAGTTTTTGCCCAGCTATGGCTTTACTGAGACAGCATCCCTGTCTGGCATTCTCATCACTAGAAATAGGTTCACTGGATAATTCCCACTGCTCTAAACTAAAACTTACTGATAGAAACTCTGAAAATACATCTTCACATTGTTGCTTAGCTAAAAAACTTCAAACAGGGTGGTTTACATCCCCACAGGGAAGTAACCATATAGTGGATGATAAAGGGAGTAACCAGTCTATGGCAGAGTTACTCTCTACTTATCACCACTTAGACAATAAAGTCTCAACTGGCCAAGGTTAGCCTTATTGTCCTTCGTTTGGGGGGGGTTGTGTGAGAAAGTAGCCTCTTTCTAGCCTTGTTACCCCCACTTTTGGCCTGTTTGTGAGTGTATGTCAGGGTGTTTTCACTGTCTCACTGGTATCCTGCTAGCCAGGGCCCAGTGCTCATAGTGAAATCCCTATGTTTTCAGTATGTTTGTTATGTGTCACTGGGACCCTGCTAGTCAGGACCCCAGTGCTCATAAGTTTGTGACCTATAGGTATGTGTTTCCTGTGTGATGCCTAGCTGTCTCACTGAGGCTCTGCTAACCAGAACCTCAGTGGTTATGCTCTCTCTTTACAAATTGTCACTAACAGGCTAGTGACCAATTTTACCAATTTACATTGGCATACTGGAACACCCTTATAATTCCCTAGTATATGGTACTGAGGTACCCAGGGTATTGGGGTTCCAGGAGATCCCTATGGGCTGCAGCACTTCTTTTGCCACCCATAGGGAGCTCTGACAATTCTTACACAGGCCTGCCACTGCAGCCTGAGTGAAATAACGTCCACGTTATTTCACAGCCATTTTACACTGCACTTAAGTAACTTATAAGTCACCTATATGTCTAACCTTTACCTGGTAAAGGTTAGGTGCAAAGTTACTTAGTGTGAGGGCACCCTGGCACTAGCCAAGGTGCCCCCACATTGTTCAGGGCCAATTCCACGGACTTTGTGAGTGCGGGGACACCATTACACGTGTGCACTACATATAGGTCACTACCTATATGTAGCTTCACAATGGTAACTCCGAATATGGCCATGTAACATGTCTATGATCATGGAATTGCCCCCTCTATGCCATCCTGGCATGGTTGGCACAATCCCATGATCCCAGTGGTCTGTAGCACAGACCCTGGTACTGCCAAACTGCCTTTCCCGGGGTTTCACTGCAGCTGCTGCTGCTGCCAACCCCTCAGACAGGCTTCTGCCCTCCTGGGGTCCAGCCAGGCCTGGCCCAGGATGGCAGAACAAAGGACTTCCTCTGAGAGAGGGTGTTACACCCTCTCCATTTGGAAAATGGTGTGAAGGCAAGGGGGGAGTAGCCTCCCCCAGCCTCTGGAAATGCTTTCATGGGCACACATGGTGCCCATTTCTGCATAAGCCAGTCTACACCGGTTCAGGGACCCCTTAGCCCTGCTCTGGCGCAAAACTGGACAAAGGAAAGGGGAGTGACCACTCCCCTGACCTGTACCTCCCCTGGGAGGTGCCCAGAGCTCCTCCAGTGTGCTCCAGACCTCTGCCATCTTGGAAACAGAGGTGCAGCTGGCACACTGGACTGCTCTGAGTGGCCAGTGCCAGCAGGTGACTTCAGAGACTCCTTCTGATAGGCTCCTTCAGGTGTTGCTAGCCTATCCTCTCTCCTAGGTAGCCAAACCCCCTTTTCTGGCTATTTAGGGTCTCTGTCTCTGGGGATTCCTTAGATAATGAATGCAAGAGCTCATCCGAGTTCCTCTGCATCTCTCTCTACACCTTCTGCCAAGGAATCGACTGCTGCTGACCGCGCTGGAAGCCTGCAAAACTGCAACAAAGTAGCAAAGACGACAACTGCAGCTCTGTAACGCTGATCCTGCCGCCTTCTCGACTGTTTTCCTGGTGGTGCATGCTGTGGGGGTAGTCTGCCTCCAATCTGCACTAGAAGCTCAGAAGAAATCTCCCGTGGGTCGACGGAACCGTCCCCCTGCAACCGCAGGCACCAAAGAACTGCCTCACCGGTACCCTGGGTCTCCTCTCAGGACAACGAGCGAGGTCCCTTGAATCCAGCAACTCTGTCCAAGTGACTCCCACAGTCCAGTGACTCTTCAGTCCAAGTTTGGTGGAGGTAAGTCCTTGCCTCCCCACGCCAGACTGCATTGCTGGGAACCGTGACTTTTGCAGCTACTCCGGCCTCCGTGCACTTCCGGCAGAAATCCTTTGTGCACAGTCCAGCCTGGGTCCACGGCACTCTCACCTGTATTGTACGACCTCCTAAGTTGTCCTCCAGCGGCGTGGGACTCCTTTGTGCAACTTCGGGTGAGCACCATTTCACTCTACTTTGTAGTGCCTGTTCTGGCACTTCTGCAGGTGCTGTCTGCTTCTGAGAGAGCTCCTTGTCTTGCTCGACGCCCCCTCTGTCCCCAGACGCAATTGGCGACATCCTGGTCCCTCCTGGACCACAGCAGCATCCAAAAACCCTAAACGCACGTTTTGCAGCTAGCAAGGCTTGTTGGCAGTCTTTCTTCAGAAAAACACTTCTGCACGACTCTCCACGGCGTGAGGAATACGTCTTTCAAAGGGGAAGTTCCTAGCCCTTGTCGTTCTTGCAGAACCTTCAGCTTCTACTGTCCAGTAGCAGCTTCTTTGCATCCACAGCTGGCATTTCTTGGGCATCTGCCCATCTCCGACTTGCTTGTGACTTTTGGACTTGGTCCCCTTGTTCCACAGATACCCTCGACTGGAAATCCATCGTTGTTGCATTGCTGGTTTGTGTCTTTCCTGCAGAATTCCCCTATCACGACTTCTATGTCCTTTGGGGAACTTTAGTGCACTTTGCACTCACTTTTCAGGGTCTTGGGGTGGGCTATTTTTCTAACCCTTACTATTTTCTAATAGTCCCCGCGACCCTCTACAAGGTCACATAGGTTTGGGGTCCATTCGTGGTTCGCATTCCACTTTTGGAGTATATGGTTTGTGTTGCCCCTATCCCTATGTGTCCCCATTGCATCCTATTGTAACTATACATTGTTTGCAATCTTTTCTAATACTATTACTGCATATTTTGGTATTGTGTACATATATCTTGTGTATATTTGCTATCCTCATACTGAGGGTACTCACTGAGATACTTTTGGCATATTGTCATAAAAATAAAGTACCTTTATTTTTAGTATATCTGTGTATTGTGTTTTCTTATGATATTGTGCATATGACACTAGTGGTACTGTAGGAGCTTCACTCGTCTCCTAGTTCAGCCTAAGCTGCTCTGCTAAGCTACCATTATCTATCAGCCTATGCTGCTAGACACCCTATACACTAATAAGGGATAACTGGGCCTGGTGCAAATTGTAAGTACCCCTAGGTACTCACTACAAGCCAGTCCAGCCTCCTACAGCGGTGCCCTGTTCAGCGGTGCTTGAGATGAAGGGCCCAGTTCAGCGGTGCTTGAGACGGCGGTGTCCTGTTCAGCGGTGCTTGAGATGAAGGGCCCAGTTCAGCGGTGCTTGAGATGAAGGGCCCAGTTCAGCTGTTCTTGAGACGGCGGTGTCCAGCGGAGCGGTGCTTGAGATGAAGGGCCCTGTTCAGCGGTGCTTGAGACGGCGGTGCCCAGTTCAGCGGTGCTTGAGACGGCGGTGCCCTGTTCAGCGGTGCTTGAGACGGCGGTGCCCTGTTCAGCGGTGCTTGAGATGAAGGGCCCAGTTCAGCGGTGCTTGAGACGGCGGTGCCCTGTTCAGCGGTGCTTGAGATGAAGGGCCCAGTTCAGCGGTTCCTGAGACGGCGGTGCCCTGTTCAGCGGTGCTTGAGATGAAGGGCCCAGTTCAGCGGTGCTTGAGATGAAGGGCCCAGTTCAGCGGTTCTTGAGACGGCGGTGCCCAGCGGAGCGGTGCTTGAGATGAAGGGCCCTGTTCAGCGGTGCTTGAGACGGCGGTGCCCAGCGGAGCAGTGCTTGAGATGAGTGTCCTGGTCAGCGGATCCGGCCCAGGCATGGATGTCACTCACCACCTGACATGTGGCTGGCGGGGCCTTCCTGCCCATCTGTCTGGTGGCTTGCGGGGCCCTCCTGGGCTGCAGTTCTCGGCCTGTGGGTGTCCTCCTGCCCACCTGGGACGTGGCTTGCGGGGCCCTCCTGGGCTGCAGTACCGGGCCTGTGTGTGTCCTCCTGCACACCTGGGATGGGGCTGGTGGGGCCCTCGTGGCCAGCTGGCCTGCTGCCGGACTTGTCGGGCGTGCTTCCCTTCCCACCCTTCCATGCACACTTGTGGCCCTTTCCCACCTTTGGGGGTGTTCCAGGTGGCACCCGACTTCCTGCCGGAGCCAATGTAGGGATTTTTGTCCCTGGGGTCTTTGGTCGCTCGCGCCGGGCACTGGCAATCTTAGGATGCTTTTCCGGTGGTGGGCTGGCCGTGCCTTGGCTCCTAGCTGAACTGGATGCCCTTGAGGGTGGGGGACTCCACAGTCCATGGACAACAGTCTTCACAGGTCCCGGTTTTGTGGTGGCTGAGGTGCTGATTGGAGTCTTATGAGATGGACGGGGTGGGGGAGTTGTAGGAAAGAGGTCAAGTTTGGAAAAGAAAAGCAATTTGGAAAGAGAGGGACGGGTAGGTGTAGTGGGTATGGGAGTGGAGGAAGAGGATGTGGTTGTAGGAGTGTGAAGTCTGGTGTTTTTGGGTGCAGGTGCTTGGGCTGGAGGCTGTCGTGAGGTGGATGGCTGTTGGGTGGGTGGCTGCCTGCGTTTGTGTAGTTTGGAGGAGGGGGTGACAGACACACTTGGAGAGGACACAGGGGATGTGTAAATGGTAGTGGGGTGGTGACTGCACGTGTGCGGAGTGTTCTGGTGGGTGTGCTGGTGATGGACGTAGTGGCTGAAGATGTTGTGCATGCAAGTGTGAGTGGAGACGTCACAGGGAGGGAGGAGGGAGACGAGGAGGAGGGGGATACAGTGGAGGCAGTGGCTGTTGGTATGTCTGCATGTGGATGTTGCTTGTGTGAATGCTTGTGTGATGTGTGGTGCTTATGTCTGGATGAGCTTCCCTTGGGTGTTGAGGTGTGTGCAGGCTGGTCTGTAGGTGTGTCTGGGATAGGCAGAGGTACAGGGGATTGGGTCTGGGTGGAGGAAGTTGTAGGGGGGAGGCTAGAGACAGGGACAATTGCTGCCGTCAGTGCTGAGGCCAGAGTGTTGAACAATCGCTGATGGGCAGCCTGACCCGAATGAATGCCCTCCAGGTATGCATTACTCTGGTGCACCTCTCTTTGTACACCCTGGATGGCATTCAAAAGGGTAGACTGCCCAACAATGATGGTCCTTAGGAGGTCAATGACCTCCTCACTGAGGGGGCAGGGCCTGAGGTGCCTGGGGCGAAGGAGATGCCCACCTTCCTGGGTGAGCGGGCACGGGGCAAACGCTGAGGGGCTGCTAGGAGGGCGGTGCTGGTGCGCTGGGTGGCGGCTGTACCTGCTGTTGCGGGGGGCACGGATGTTGCCGCCACCACAAGGGAGCTCCCTTCAGAGGACGAGTCGCTGTCACTGACATCAGCACGAGTCCCCGCTGTGGAGCTCCCCTCGCCCTTCGTCTCACTGGTGAAATCCGAGTGAGTTGCATGGCCCGCCATGGCCATGTGAGATGCAGCTCCCTCGTGCTCCGATGCCACTTCTCCTCCGCCTGATGATGCTAATGCACACATGAACAGGAAGACCACAAAAAAAGGGGGGAGGAGAAATAAAGACATGTTGAGTGCATGGATTACTGCTACCTTTGGCGGACAAGACAGACACAGAAGCCCCCTGCACTACGCCGAGCACTTGGGGTCCACTACGCAATCCGTGGGACATGGCCTTCAAGCCTATGGACGACAACTGCACACATAGATGACACAGGGCCATGGATACCTGTACTTGGCACCCTACAGAGGTGGGGGGCGGGGGCACAGGGCCATGCCTTACGGAGGGGCCTAGCCTACAGAAATCGCCCTGGCCTAGGGATACCCACAGCCCTCCTCCCCCACCCAGACACCTCCACTGCGCGCAAAGTCAGCAGAATGTATTTGTACTCACCCCCTTGTGTCTGCTGTGATGTCCTCATGCGCCCATCCAAATCGGGGTGGGCCACCGCCAGGATCCGGGACATCAGGGGGGTCAAATGACGACTGGCACCCCTCCTACGTTGAGAGGCCATCCCCAGCTGAGCCTCCGCCGTCTTCCTGCTCCAGCGTCGGATGTCCTCCCACCTCTTCCGGCAGTGGGTGCCCCGTCTGTTGTGGACCCCCAGGGTCCGGACGTCCTTGGCGATGGCAAGCCAAATCGCGACTTTCTGGTGGGCGCTGACCTATGTTACATGTACAGGGAGAGAAAAATTGTCATCACCTTCTGCATGCTCGATGTGAGTGGCCCCCCATCCCCACCCTTGCCATGTGGCACATGCTCTCATCTGTCGTTTGATGCATGCCTCAATCGCTCCCCTCCCCACCATCTTTCATCCACCCCACTCAACCCAGGCATTGCCCACTAAGCATGGTCCCAGTGTACTTACCTGTTGGTCTGGAGGACCGTAGAGTAGCACATACTGGGGGAGGACCCCATCCACAAGTTTCTCCAACTCCTCCGCAGTGAAGGCAGGGGCCCTTTCCCCAGTCGCATGAGCCATTGTCTCTTCCAGACCGAGGTCACAGCAGCACTTGCAGTGTAGGTCCTCTCCTGTCGAAGATCGGGTATCGAGTGATTAAGCAGATAGAAAATGTCGGTCACGCCCGCGGCGGTGCGTACCGCGGCGGTGCGTACTGCGACCGCCGGCGCACATCATCATTGGCTCGTGAAACCCATAGGGTTCAATGTTAACCAATGGGGCTTAGCGCCGCGGTCTTCGACCGCCTACCGCCGCGGTGTGCCACGCCAGCGCATTGACCTCACATCCCAGTGTCGCACTTCACAGGTCAGGCAGCCGCCATTTCAAGGGCCCACATGGCCTAATTACCAACTGCGTCACACATACCTAGGCCATGCACCAACACTCATACAAGCCATTCAATGCATTGGGAATCGTGTTATGTGCAAGCTGTGGTTACGTACCTGTGGGTTGCTTGACTCTGTGCTCGCTGTTGTCCTTCATAGGCACCGTCCGCTGGGACATGCGAGGAGATGGAGGAATCTTCCCGTGTACAGACCGCTGGTGGACCTGTCGACAATGGAGGAACGACATGTCATACTGACATACAGGCTTGACCGAGCCACTATACAGGAACTGTGTGCCCAGCTGGAGCCAGACCTGATGTCACCCATCCGCCAACCCACAGGGATCCCCCCTCTAGTGCAGGTGCTGTCAGTACTCCATTTCTTAGCAAGTGGGTCATTTCAAACAACAGTGGCCATATCATCAGGGATGTCCCAGCCTATGTTTTCCAAGGTGTTGTCCAGAGTGTTGTCTGCCCTGCTGAAACACATGCGGAGCTACATCCTTTTCCCTGAGGTGGGGGATTTGCCTACAGTGAAGGGTGATTTCTATGCCCTTGGACATATCCCCAACATCATAGGTGCCATTGATGGGACACATGTTGCTTTGGTCCCCCCCTGCAGGAGTGAACAGGTGTACAGGAACCGGAAGAGTTATCATTCCATGAATGTACAGATGGTGTGTTTGGCTGACCAGTACATCTCCCATGTTAATGCCAAGTTCCCTGAGTCAGTGCATGACGCCTACATCCTGCGGAATAGCAGCATCCCGTATGTGATGGGTCAACTCCAGAGGCAAGGGCAGAGGAACGGTACAATGAGGCCCATGGGCGGACTAGGAGGGTGATCGAGCGAACCTTTGGCCTCGTGAAGGCCAGGTTCAGGTGCCTCCATATGACAGGTGGATTTCTAATGTACTCACCAAAGAAGGTGTGCCAGATCATCGTGGCCTGCTGTATGCTTCACAACCTGGCTTTGCACCGCCAGGTGCCTTTTCTGCAGGAGGATGGTCCAGATGGTGGTGTTGTAGCAGCTGTGGAGCCTGTGGAGAGTGAAGAGGAGGAAGCCGAAGAGGACGTCATAGAGAACAGGAACACAGTAATACAGCAGTATTTTCAATGACACACAGGTAAGAGTAAACACCGGCATATTACATTTACTTAATGACTCCTACCTCTCTACTGTCTGACTTTTTCCCCCAGTGTATGGTAACTGTGTTGTGACTTTCCCTTCCGTTTTCAGAGATGTGGGCCCCACTGCGTGACATCTGCTTTGTTTCCCCATGGACTACAGCTGTGTGACAGCGGTTTGTTAGCATCACAATGTGAATGAACATTTTGGCATGGTCATGTCTAAAACATTTGTTCTAAATCACAGCCAGACTCCAGATTGTTTTGTGCAATAAGTGTTTTTATTCAAGTGCTCTAAATTGGATGGGTGGTTGCAAATCGGTGAGGGGTGATGGTGGAGGATTGTCCATGGCAGAGTCCAGACTATCAGTTTCACAGGTGCATTGTCCAAATGCCTGTGGGAAGTGGAGCAGGGGCAGTTTAAGGTTGGACAGGGTGACAATGTGGGACAGTGGGATGACAATCAGGGCGGTATCCTTTGCTGGCGGGGGTCTTGACATCTTACTCTGTCTTCTTCCTGGATCTCATGGCCCGCCTGCGGGGTGGTTCTCCTTCTGCAGGGGATGGGGTTCTGGTGGCCTGTTGGTCTTGTGTCGGGGCCTCCTGTCCACTAGCGCCGGCGGAGGTGGTAGGCAGTTCTTGGTGCATGCTAGTGTCAGGGGCTCTTTGAGGTGCCACAGTGTCCCGCAATGTCGTGACTACCTCATTCAGGGCCACTACGATGGTACCCATGGCGGAACTGATGTTTCTTAGTTCCTCCCTGAACCCCAAATACTGTTGCTCCTGCAGAAGCTAGATCTCCTGAAACCTGGCCAGGACCGTCGCCATCGTCTCCTGGGAGCGGTGGTATGCTCCCATGATGGAGGAGAGTGCCTCGTGGAGAGTGGGTTCCCTGGGCCTGTCCCCCCCCTGTCGCACAGCAGCCCTCCCAGTTCCCCTGTTTCCTTGGGCCTCTGTCCCCTGGACCGTGTGCCCACTACCACTGCCCCCAGGTCCCTGTTGTTGTTGGGGTGGTGGGTTAGCCTGGGTTCCCTGTAGTGGTGGACACACCGCTGATTGACGTGTCCTGGGGATAGAGGTATGGGCCCGCTGGGTGGGTGCTGTGCTGGTGTTCCCATAGGGGGGAAGGTCTTCTGTGGGCTGTGGCTGTGTGAGGGGAACCGACTGTCCCGCGGTCCCCGATGGACCGGGCTGGTCATCTAGATCCAGGGAGACAGGGGTGCTGTCCTCACTGTGGGCCTCTTCTGGGGGTGGAGTGGACATTTGTGGACCCTCCTGCGGGGTGACGTGGCGTTCGGGTCCTGCAGGGGTATAAAAGTATGGTTATTGCTTCTGTGTGTGTCATAGCGTGCAATGGGTGGGTGCCCGTGTAACCCAGTCCTGGCATTCCTTTGTGGGGGCTGTTGTGACGGTGGTTGGGGGTGTATGTGTATGTGGTTGTATGTGTATGTGCAGTGGGCATGCTTAGGTGATGGGTGTCCATGCTTTGTGGACGCATGCAGGGCTAGGTGTTGGGATGAGTGGGTTGTGATGGTGAGACAGTTGCAAGGAGTAGGATGTGATGGGGGTGAGGGTGGGGGTATGAGTTGGAATGCAGGTGGGGTGGGGGGAAGAAGTAGTTAAGATTTGCCTTACTAGAGTCCATTCCTCCGCCTACTCCAGCGAGGCCCTCAGGATGCAGGATGTTCAAGACTTGCTCCTCCCATGTTGTAAATTCTGGGGGAGGAGGTGGGGGTCCGCCGCCAGTCCGCTGCACCGCGATGTTGTGCCTGGATACCATGGAACGCACCTTCCCCCGTAGGTCGTTCCACCTCTTCCTGATGTCGTCCCGATTTCTTGGGTGCTGTCCCACAGCGTTGACCCTGTCCACTATTCTGCTCCATAGCGCCATCTTCCTGGCAATGGTGGTGTGCTGCACCTGTGCCCCCAACAGCTGTGGCTCTACTCGTACAATTTCCTCCACCATGACCCTGAGTTCATCATCAGAGAACCTGGGGTGTCTTTGCGGTGCCATGGGGTGGTGTGGGTGATGTGTAGGGTGGATTGTGTGGTGCTAAGTGTGGTGATGTGTATTGTTGTGTTGTGTGAAGTGCGTGCAAATATTGCTGGGTGACAGTGAATTGGGCGTCTGGGTGCTCGGATGTCATTTCTCGGTGCGTGTTCACGAATCTCTAGGAGTGGAGGTTTGTGGGTGGTGTGGGTGTGTATTTTATATTTAATTGGGTGTGTGGGAGTGGTGTGTGTATGTGTCTCAGGTGTGTGTATTTTGAATTGTCCAATGTGGTTGTATTTTGTAAGTGTGTGTGTATTTTGAGCGCGGTGGTGTGTACCGCCAATGGAATACCGCGGTTGAAAGACCGCCGCGTGGATTCGTGTGTCGTGATAGTGTGGGCGTATTTCTGTTGGCGTAACGGTGGAGGTTTGGTCATCGCCAGTTTCTCGCTGCCCTTTGGTGTGCCGGACTTTTGTGGATGTCTGTATTTTGGCGGTTTGCCTGTTGTGGGTCAGAATGACCGTGGCGGTTTACCGCGGCCGCGGCGGTGTTATGGCGGTCTTCTGAACGGCGGTAAGCGCCTTTTACCACCGAGGTTGGAATGACCACCCAAGTGTCCCGATACTCTAAACATAAGTAGGAAAATGAATTAAATATGTTCACAAAACATCAACGTTTATATAATGACTGAAAAATTGATTTCTTAATGATATTGCAAGGCAGTTCTAATGTTTTCCACATCTGGAAACTGTTTCAATTGGAAAACCGTCTGTATGCAAATTGACATTTGGTGAGCAGATCACATTTGAAAATCATCTCTTCTGTTCATAATCAGCACAATGAGAATCGGAAACAGTCACAGCAAATCTACAGTCTAATTAGAGAATTTGGCCTTCAGGGCTCTGCTTTCCTTGGACAATAAAGCCACTTCCATAAGGCAGAGGCCACAATATCCAAACACCGTTCCCCCCTCAATTATAACACTCATTGAACAGGAATGGACCCAAGAGAGGAAAGAGAAATGAAAATGCAAAAGATATATACAAACTATATTTTGGCTATAATAACCAATAAACCCTCCTACCCTTCTTCCCCCACAGACAATATAACAAAAGATGTTCCTAGTCCATCAAGAATGGAAATTCGCCCCCCTCAGTATCCAAGCCATGCCTGTAAAACAAGCACACTGTACTTTAGTTATTGATCACTGTTAGACCTGACAGCCTTGGGGTGGTCACCCCTACATTTTTGCCTGCCTTCCTCCACTTTTTAGATACTGTTTTTGCTTGTTTAAAGACTCTGCACACTTTACCACTGATAACCAGCGCTAAAGTGCATATGCTCTCTTCCTTTAAACATGGTAAGATTGGATCATGCCCAATTGGACTATTTAATTTGCTTATAAGTCCCTAGTAGAGTGCACTATATGTGCTCCAGGCCTATAGATTAAATGCTGCTAGTGAGCCTGCATCACTGATTTTGCCACCCACTTAAGTAGCCCCTTAACCTTGTCTCAGGCCTGCCATTGCAAGGCGTGTGTTCATTTTCACTGCCAATTCGACTTGGCATTTAAAAGTACTTGCCAAGCTTAAAACTTCCCTTTTTATACATATAAGACTTCCCTAAGGTATACCCTAGGTAACCCGTAGGGCAGGGTTCTGTGTAGGCAAAAGGCAGGACATGTACCTGTGTAGTTTACATGTCCGGGTAGTGTAAAACTCCTAAATTAGTTTTTACTCTGCTGGGAGGCCTGCTCTCTTCATAGGCTAATATTGGGGCTGCCATCGTACATTGTTTGAGTGGTAGCTGCTGATCTGAAAAGAGTAGGAAGGTCATATTTAGTATGGCCAGAATGGTGATACAACATCCTGCTGACTGGTGAAGTTGGATTTAATATTACCATTTTAGAAATGCCACTTTTAGAAAGTGAGCATTTCTCTGCACTTAAATCTTTCTGTGCCTTACAATCCACGTCTGGCTGGGTTTAGTTGAGAGCTCCTTGTGCATTCACTCAGACACACCCCAAACACAGGATACTCAGCCTCACTTGCATACATCTGCATTTTGAATGGGTCTTGCTGGGCTGGGAGGGTGGAGGGCCTGCCTTCACACAAAGGACTGCCACTCTCCCTACTGGGACCCTGACAGACAGGATTCAACTGAAAGGGGGCCTGGTGTACTTCTAAGCCACTCTTTGAAGTCTCCCCCACTTCAAAGACACATTTGGGTATATAAACAGGGCCTCTGCCCCTACCAACTCAGACACTTCCTGGAGAAAACACTTGAACCAGAACCTGCATCCTGCCAAGAAGAACTGCCTGGCTGCACAAAGGACTCACCTGTTTGCTTTCTGTGAAGGACTGCTGTCTTGCTGTTGCCCTGCTGCCTTGCTTCTCTCTGGCTGTGGTGAAAAAGTGCTCTCCAAGGGCTTGGATAGAGCTTGACTCCTGTTCCCTGAAGTTTCAGGACCAAAAAGACTTTGGCCCTCATTCCGACCCTGGCGGATTGAAACCGCCAGGGTGGAGGGCAACGGAAGCACCGCCAACAGGCTGGCGGTGCTTCCAGGGCTATTCTGACCGCTGCGGTTTCCCGCCAGTTTTCCCATGGCCCAGGGAATCCTCCATGGCGGCGCTGCTTGCAGCGCCGCCATGGGGATTCCGACCCCCTTCCCGCCAGGAACAGGATGGCGTGGGCAGTGCAGGGGCCCCCTAACAGGGCCCCAGCATGATTTTCACTGTCTGCTATGCAGACAGTGAAAATCGCGACGGGTGCTACTGCACCCGTCGCACCCCTGCAACTCCGCCGGCTCCATTCGGAGCCGGCTTCCTCGTTGCAGGGGCTTTCCCGCTGGGCCGGCGGGCGATCTTCTGGAGATCGCCCGCCGGCCCAGCGGGAAAGTCCAAATGACCCCCGCGGTCATTTGACCGCGGTGCGGTATTTGGGCGGTTTCCGCCCGCCAGGCGGCTCCCGCCGCCCGCCGGACTTGGAATGAGCCCCTTTATCTCTACAAGAAGGACTCCTTGTGTGGCGAAATTCGATGCATAGCCTACCAGAAACGATGCACAGCCTGCACTGCGGTGAAAATGTCACCGCATGCCGAACTGGAACGACACAGCCCGACTTCGTAACGAGAAGATCGATGAAGTGCCAGCCAAGCGACCATAACTTCAACGCACAGCCCACTGGATCGACGCACAGCTGAGCCCGAACGATGCAGCCCGACTTCCAGAGAGGAATCGATACAGCGCCTGCCATGCGGTAGAAAATTTGACGCAATGCCCACCGGATCAACGCAGCTCCTGTGACTTCATCCTGCCAGTGTTGGAAATCCACACATCGTCCCCAGGGTGTCTGAAAACCCTGCAACCTGAAGAGGATCCTCGACCGTGCGCCGGAAATCGGCGCACAGCTGTTCCTGCATGAAAACTAAACAACGCATCGCCGTGTGCGGCCCTAGAAATCAACGCACACCTCTTTGTTTCCACGCATCTCCTCCTCTGCGGTTCTTTGAAGAGATGTTTCATGCAAACCGGGTACTTTGTGCTTGAAAGAGACTTTGTTTGCTTTTAAAAGACTAAAGACGCTTTACATCACTTTTCAGTGATATCCCAACATATACTTATTGCATTTTAATCATTTTGACCTGCATCTTATCTGTTAAATATTATATATTTTTCTAAACACTGTGTGGTGTATTTTGTGGTGCTATAGTGTGTTATTGCATGATTTATTGCACAAATACTTTACACATTGCCTTCTAAGTTAAGCCTGATTTCTCAATGCCAAAATACCAGAGGGTGGACACAGGATAATTTGAATTGTGTGTGACTTACCCTGACTAGAGTGAGGGTCCTTGCTTGGACAGCGGGTAACCTGACTGCCAACCAAAAACCCAATTTCTAATAATCACCCATAGTTCTCCTTCAAGCCTTCAGGATGGTTCTAGATGAGTCCACCTGTGAAAACAAAAAGCGATTGTCTTGGTCTTCAGCCCTGCCCCTGGCCAGAAACCCCACTGATGTTGTTACCTATTTAGCCACCAGTTTGTTTCTGATCATTAGCAGAACCTTCTTCCATGCCTCTAACTTTATTGACAAAGACACGTCCCTGCCCTTCTGGCTTGCTCCCCTGCTTCGCTGTTTGCTATTCCTCTAATTTACTATGTCAGGGTTTATACTGGATAAAAATAGGAGCTTATCCATACCTAGGAATAAAGTTTTCAGCCTCATCACTGCTCTCAAAAAGGTTTCTCTCCATTCTGCTGCAGATAGCTCCAACATCTTGGTGGCTCCTGTCACTGTGTTCTCCAAGCAAGCTATGGTGGGGATGCTAAAAGCTTTTCTCACTGTTTCTATTCCACCTCTCCCACACAGTTCCGAGTAAATATTTTGCAATCATGGATATCTGCAAGGGGACCCCAACAATCTCAGAAGGGTGCTCGCCAAAGGTTACCTAGGGTCACAATTCTGGTATCTAATTTTGAGATTGCTTAAAAGGGGCATCCTCTGAAAGACATTAAGGCCCTCATTACGACCTTGGCGGGTGGCTGAAGCCGCCCTCCAAGATTGGACCGCCGGGCGGCCACCAATGCGGCCACATCCCCTCCGCGGCCATTTGGAGATCCCCGCTGGGCAGCAACACAGGAACCGGCTCCAAATGGAGCCGGTAGTGTTGCCGCCGTGCGACGGGTGCAGTTGCACCCGTCGCGCTTTTCAACGTCTGCTACGCAGACAGTGAAAAGCTGCACGGGGCCCTGTCAGGGGGCCCCTGCGCTGCCCATGCCAGTGGCATGGGCAGTGCAGGGGCTCCCAGGGGCCCCATGACTCCCCGTACCGCCAGCCTTTTCCTGGCGGTTCAAGCTGCCAGGAAAAGGCTGTCGGGAGGGGGACTCGTAATCCCCTGGGCAGTGGTGCTAGCAGCGCTGCTCTGGCGGATTACTACCGCCGAGGCCATTGTGGTGGGAAACCGCGGCCCCGGTGGTGCGACCGCGGCGCTTCCGCCACGGTCGTAATGACCTGGGAAGCACCGCCAGCCTGTTGGCGGTGCTTCCGTCATTACAGCCCTGGTGGTCGTGTACCGCCAGGGTTGTACTGACCCCCTAAGTCCTGAAAATTTGTTTTTTCTGCTTCTCTTTCTTCCCCAAGGCTTGCACTGTGTGGGCCAATCCCACCTGTTTCCACTCAACTGTTCTCAACTTCCCATCCCGGTTTCTAACTTTAGAATTTACTGCAATCTCCACCTTCTCAGTTTCCAGTTATTTGTGCTACTTTATTATAGACCACAGGAGCTTCCTCTTATTTATAGTCTGAGTTCCTCAGAGGAATAATCGATCCCTTCCTTGTGCACCATGACCTTAGGCTCACAAAAGTCCTCCCTCTGGTACTTCGACTTCAACTCTAAACAAAGCAAGTACAACTCACTCACATATGCTTCCATCTGTTCCTCCTGGTTGTCCTCTAGTGCAGTAGTTCTTAACCTTTGATCTGAGAACTCCAAGGGTCCACAACTGTTTTACAAAATTAAATAATGTTAACATTAATACATTAAAATTAATAAAGTTCATACAAATAAGGAAGCAAAATTAAAAATGTGAAAATGTTTTCTATATTTGATTGCAAAATAAATAACGTATTTGAGCATTTGTTTGGTGTTTACCTGTTTTTATATTTCTGTGTATTGTTTTGAGGTTCAAATAAAAGAAATTGCTTAGGCCAGGGGTCCACAGCTTCCAATAATGACTCATTGGGTGGTCCTCTGATTCCAGTAATGATTCAGTGGGGGTTTACTGAAGTCAAAATGTTAAGAACCACTCCTCTAGTAGCATAAGGTTTGTGTGCTGAGGATTCAGATTGTGGCTCAACTCTGATACTTCCTGCACCACAAAAGTGCCCTCCGCCCCTCAATCACCCCATGAAGGTACTTCAAAAAGCCCCCATAGCATCAGGTAAGCTGTGATGACACAGTGGTAGCAGATATTGCCTCAGGTTTCCCAGACCCTCAGGATTTTCCAGTAATTTGAGCTACATGCTCCCTAACTCCAGTTGCTTCACGAGACAAATTGCCACCAACATGATCATAGGCAAATGCTGCTGTGACAAGCTAAGACAGCAGGTAAGGGGTTCTCCTCTTACCTACATCAGAGCGGAGGGCTCAAACTTCACAGTGGATGCTCTGACAGCAGCACAGCATTGAATCTTAACTCAGGAGCCAGTCTGTCGGGACTCAGGCAAGGGCGTCAGTAAAGCAGCAAAGGAGGATGCATCTGAGGGTCCAAGAACAGTGCAGTCATTTTAGGCTTTGGATTAGGGTGACCAGACTTCCCGGATTTGCCAGGGCAGTCCCAGTTTTTCGGCACCTGTGCTGGCAGATTTCAGCAAATTTGGCTCATGTCCCACTATTCATCGAGGGTTGACTGAAAACCGTGGGGTGACGTTTTTATATATTTCAAAACAGGACTAGTTAGTAGCTGTTTTCATAAAGCAATGCAATTAACAGGTATGACAGTAGATTTGAAAAATGCAGCTTATTTATTTCCCTAGTGTTCCATCTGTTTTCCTAGATTGATACGCGCTGTCATGGTGTGGCTGATGAAAAACTGTAGTCCTCCTATTTTAGTGAGCTGTCTCTGTTTTTTTTTTTAGATATATGGTTACCTTAATTTGGATTGCCGCACCCCCTCATGATATGACATGTATTTGGTAGCACACTTGGATAAAGGGAAGTGAAGAGAGCCTGCAAGCTTTGATTACTTATGTGGCCATCAAATTTTGGGAAGATGAAGATTTTGATCTTTGTTTAAAGAACATCAGCCTCTTGTACCATGAATGGGCACTACAAGCAGAAAGAGAGGTCTACATTATTTTACTGGCATCATTTTCAGAAAACATATTTGAAAAGCTTCAAACTTCACTTTGCTGTTCCTCATTTTCTTCTGCTAAGTGACCACATTTCCCATGATAAAAGTCCCAGCTGTTCCAATGATATGGTAATTTTGTGATGCGACTAAATGTCACAACAGCTGTTTATACATTTAAGTGAATCTTTAAAAACCAAATCATTTAAATCAAAGCCAAATATCTTATTTGTAAGTGAAGAGGGAAAGCTGGAATGCGTTGAAAAACATCGTATCCAAGATTAAATATCGGAAGCAATAGACCTTGGAATACCCATGTGAAAAAACTGAGGGATAATGGCACTGAGATAAATAGAGGAAGAGCTACTGCTACAGAAATGATAGAATGTTGCAGGATTACAATATCTGTAAATGAAGTATACAAGTAAAAGAAGATATCAACCAAGCATTGTCTACTGTAGCCTCAATCTGGCAAGGGAGAAAGAGTTTGATTTAAGGGACCAAAATCTTAAAAATAGATGGAAAATAGATGCACAATAAAATGGATATTTTATTCCCAAACAGGAAATAATAATGATAACATTGATGGTTTAGGCTGAAACTCATCAAATAAAAAATAAACCAAGTAATAAATATCAGCATAGGTATTTCTTGTTGGAGCGCAAACATTATTAATAAAATGGTAATACTAAAATGTAATGATAACAACATGTTTAAACTTTTATATTGAAAACGTGTGTTTTAGAAAACATGGAGGCAGCCATAATCTACTTTGACATAATAATAAACTGTCTAATGAAATGTATTTTGTGTATTAATAATTAAATGTACTGAAAACAAATATTAATATGTACTAAAAGGATTAATAGTTTATATATTATGAAATGTTCTATTCTTCATGTTTTAGCATTGGTTTTAAAAAGGGCTCATGTTAGAAAAATGCAGAGGCTATGTTTAAATTGTTAACTCTGCAGAATATGTTTTTCTTAGCATCCTGTGTGACTTGTTCACTGTGGAAAAGTTATGTTTTTATGTTGTAACATTTGTTTGTCTTCCTGAAAGATAGTGTGTACCCAAGAACAATAGTGTAATAGTTTTCATGTACAGTCTGCAACAAATCTATTCTACTGCTGACTGCAGTGGGAGAAGATGAGCTTTCTGCCACTGACAGTTCCAAGGCAATAAAGCCAAACATCACTGAACTGTTTTCCTACATTGTCACTGCCCAATGAAGAAGACCAGAAGATGCTCCACTGTTGAAGACATCGCCATTTGCTGATCCATTTAGGAGAGGTATAACCAAATGTGCATTTATTTTACTTGCAGATTTTTTGTTTTCTCTCTTTAGAAACCCAACTGCTTATTTTGGTTAGCGCCATAGTAAGATGTTTTTCAAATTTAATTTTTGTCTTCTTTTCTTTTCGCACGAAGCCCAAACATGCTTATCAAATTAGACTAATAGTTAAGTATGTTACATTCTAAATTTTACTTTTTCACATAAATTGATTGTGAAAAATTAATCTGTGATAACTAAGGGGGTCATTCCAGCCGGGGACCGCGGATGCACCGCCAACAGGCTGGCGGTGCATCCAGGCCAATTCTGACCGCAGCGCTAAAGCCGCGGTCAGAAAAGGGAAACCGGCGGTTTCCCGCCGGTTTTTCCCTGGCCTGAGGAATCCTCCATGGCGGCGCTGCAGGCAGCGCCGCCATGGCGATTCCGACCCCCTTCCCGCCAGCCTGGTTCTGGCGGTTTTGACCATCAGAACCTTGCTGGCGGGAACGGGTGTCGTGGGGCCCCTGGGGGCCCCTGCAGTGCCCATGCCAATGGCATGGGCAATGCAGGGTCCCCCTAACAGGGCCCCACAAAGATTTTCAGTGTCTGCATAGCAGACACTGAAAATCGCGACGGGTGCAACTGCACCCGTCGCACCATTTCCACTCCGCCGGCTCCATTCGGAGCCGGCATCCTCGTGGAAGGGGGTTTCCCGCTGGGCGGGCGGGCGGCCTTCTGGCGGTCACCCGCCGGCCCAGCGGGAAACTCAGAATTACTGCGGCGGTCTTTTGACCGCGCTGCGGTATTCTGTCGGGGGAACTTTGGCGGGCGACCTCCGCTGAAGTCAGGATGACCCCCTAAATGTATTCTGTGTCTATCATTCATCTGTTATTGTTGTTATTTTGCATGGTGGTTTTTGAATGTTGAATGCCTAATGATAAATATTCTGATTAGACTAAGATTATTTGGAAGATTTGGTCATTCTGTGATATTAATGTATTTTTATCATTTGGTCTTGCATTTGGTTTACATGATCATAGCATTGTTAATTTAAAGGGCAATACATGTTTGAACTTTGTTAAACTCTTGTGGTGATTCATGGCCATATAGGTCATGGTACGTATAAATTATTGTCTACAATATTGAAAGTGATGTTTATTGATTCGATCTCATTGTTGTTGACCATCTTACTCCTATCTGAGTCCAAAGATTCATGTTGACCTCTAAGGGTAATTGATGGTTACCCTATAAGTGTGACCTTATGAAAAAATATCAAATTAAATATAAGGCTGGACACACCAACATTCTTAAGTGCTAAAATCAACCTCTTTCCTTAGAGTGGTATTGGTGCTTCTTCTCCTTATTGAGTTTCGTTTATGTGGACCATCCTCATTGGATTCTATGAGTGGTTATGTAATTCCTTGAAAATCCTGTGTATTTCTCTGCTTCAGCCTGTACTCGTGCATAGTTAGACATTTCAAAGTACATGAGTACAGTGGCATTGGAAAGCTAAGACGTACTTGCCTTGGATGAAGAAAATTGCCTACTTTTGAGTGGTTTATAAATAGTTCACTTTGATTCCAGTGCACATTTGCATTGACATCTAGGCCCCCACAGTTGCATTCTGTCTCGTATTCTTCTCTGATAATACCTGTCCATCCCCTCAGCAGGGACTGGAACTGGTGGGCAGAAGCTAAAAGAAGGTTCCTGACTTATGAGCTTGGTGCACTGATTCTGCTACCTGTGAAATCCCACAGGGTTACCTTTGGGATGCGTAAGGGATGGGGAAGGTTGCTGTTTCAAAGTGTTATATGAAAGATATACAAAGTTTACAGAAGAGAGGGTGAAGCCAGCTATAGAAAACACAGGAGGGCGCTGAGTGGGCGAGAACAGCAAGCAAACCAAGGACCTCACATCTTCAGATAGCCCATCAACATTGTGCCTGAGCACAACATGGGATTTTACATTAAGAATTTTCAGAGGGCCACTTAGACTGAAAAAATGCCTGCCCTAGTCCCATAAAGGTGAAGAAAGACGAGAAATCAAATGTTGTTTCAGGAAGCCTGTGTCACCAGTCAGCTTGTCTACATTTCATTTTAGTTTGCATACCTTCCTCCAGCCTCTGGGGAGGGGTAGAGAAGGGTAGAGAGGGCTTCATGGCAGTCCCTTTTTACACCTCTGCTTTCTTTGTGCTGGCTAGAGACTTCTTGAAGGCAAGAACAGCAGTAGGGCATCAGACTTAGGCCCTCATTACAACCCTGGCAGTAAACGCCACCTACCGCAGTGCTGACGGCCGTCAACATACCGTGACTGCGGCGGTAATCCGCCATGGGTATCATGACCCACACATACAATACCACCACAATACAGACACCCCAACAAGTCCGCCAGACCAAAGGTCAGTGATAAACTGGCAATAGCAAAACCCACACTGTTACGCCAACAGGAATACGCCCACAGTATCACGACCCACGAATCAACGCGGCGGTATTTCAACCCCGGTAAACCATTGGCAGTACACACCGCCACGCTCAAAATACACACACACACTTACAAGACAACACCACATTGGACAATTCAAACTACACACACCTGACACACATACATACACCACACCCACACACCAATATAAAACACAAACCCACATTACCAACAACCCTTTATGAGGAAAAAAAAGATTGCGAACAGAGAGAGAGAGAGACAAGCCAGGAGCACCGACTCAACCTGAACCACAGAACCCCACCACCTATACACCATCCACCCACCTCACAGCACACACCACAACACAGCACCCCACACATCACCCCACACATCCTCAAACATATCACTCACACCACATCCATAGCACCCCAAAGACACCCCATATTTTCTGATGAGGAGCTAAGGGTCATGGTGGAGGAAATCATCCGGGTAGAGCCACAGCTATTCGGATCACAGGTGCAGCAGACATCCATTGCAAGGAAGATGGGGCTTTGGCAGAGAATCGTGGACAGGGTCAACGCTGTGGGACAGCATCCAAGAACAAGGGATGACATCAGGAAGAGGTGGAACGACCTACAGGGGAAGGTGCGTTCTGTGGTTTCAAGACACCAGATTGCTGTACAGAGGACTGGCAGTGGACCACCACCTTCTCCCCCACAACTAACAACATGGGAGGAGCAAGTCTTGGCGATCATGCAACCTGAAGGCCTCGCAGGAGTAGCAGGAGGACTGGACTTGGTAAGTCAAATCTTTACTACATTATCCCCACTACCTGCATGCCATCACACACTCCTACCCCCACCCCCATCATTCCAACAACTCACATATACCTCACTAACACAACCCACCTATCCCAATACCAAGCCCTGCATGCACCCCCAATGCATGGACACCCATCACAGACCTGCATGGGCACCCATCACCCCAACATGCCCACTAGAGAGACTCACCCAGCCCACAAAATCACCACTCACACAAGGCCAAGCCGACAGGGGAATCACATTCATAGAGGGAAACACAGCCATACACAAGATGGCACATACAGATACATTGACAATGCATTTGCATCCCAACAGGACCCCTACCCAACGTCCCCTGAGAGGAGGTGCCAGCTACATCCAGCACCCACCCCCAGAAGAGGCCCACAGTGATGACAGCAGCTCTGCACGACTAGATCACGATGATCAACCTAGCCCATCAGGGACCTCTGGACAGTCAGACACCCAGGCACAGTCACAACCCACCACAGAGACTCCACCCTCAGGAAACACCAGCATATCACCCACCCAGCGGCTCCATGCCACTGTCTCCAGGACACGTCATTCAGCAGTGTGTGTCCCACTACAGGGATCTCAGGCAACCCCCAAACATCGATCAGGGACCTGGGGTCAGTGGCAGTGGGCACACGGTTCAGGGGACAGAGGCACAGGACAACAGCGAAGCTGGGAGGACTGCTGTGTGACGGGGGAGGACAGGCCCAGAGAACCCCCCCTCCACGAGGCACTCTCAAACATCATGGGAGCATACCACCATTCTGAGGAGACCATGGGCCAGGTACTGGCCAAGTTACAGGAGACCCAGCGGCTGCAGGAGGGACAGTACCTGGGGATCAGGGAGGACCTAACAAAAGTATACACCATCCTGGTCACCATTGCAGGGGTGCTGGCTGACATGAGCAAGACCGTGAGGGAGGCAGCGGCACAACAAAGGGCACCTGACACTAGCCAAACCGAGGAACAGCCTTCCACTTCTGCCAGCGCTATTGGACAGGAGGCCCCGCCACAGGACCAACAGGCCACCAGGCCACCAGCACCCCACCCCCTGCAGAAGGAGAACCACCCACAAATGGTCCCTGCGATCCATGCAGAAGAAAGAGAACATTGCCAAGACCCCTGCCAGGAAATAAGACCCTCCTGATTGTCACCCTTCTGTCCCACTATGTCACCCTGTCCACCTTGAACTGCCACTTCCTGTATCCCCTTGGACAATGCACCTGTGATCCACATAGACGGGACTCTAACTGGACATTCCTCCACCATCACCCCAGCCATACTGGAGTCAGTGTAATGAATCGAAAAATGTATTAGTACAACATTATCAAAGCATTGCAACGTATATGTTCAGTGAAATATACTACAGGATGGCCTTTGGTGGGCAGCAGTACATATAGCAGGAGGCAGAATGGGGCACACAGATCTGAAAATAGAGAATCCAAAGGGTACAGTCAGCGTCCATAGACAGAGGGTAAGAGGCTGCCATGTACAATGTCCAAAAGATTACTGAAAAGTAAAGTTGAGCTACAGTCTCATACCTGTGTGTCACTGGAAGTACTGCTGTATAATGTTTGTTCTGTTGTCCACATCTTCTTCATCTTCCTCCTCTTCCTCACTGACCACGGGCTACACCGCTGCCACAAGACCATCTCCAGGCTCATCCTTCTGCAGAAAAGGCACCTGACGTCTCAAGGCCAGGTTGTACAACATACAGCATGCCACGATGATCTGGCACACCTTGTTCGGTGAGTAGTACAGGGATCCACCTGTCTAATGGAGGCACCAGAACCTGGCCTTCAGGAGGCCGAAGGTTCTCTCAATAATTCTCCTTGTATGCCCATGTGCCTCATTGTAACATTCCTCTGCCCTTGTCCTGGGATTCCTCACTGGGGTCAGTAGCCATGAGAGGTTGAGGTAACCAGAGTCACCTGTAAATATCGCGGGACAACTGTTAGGCACACACTAACCCATAGAGACAACCCCATATCCAGACACCTACTTATAATGGGTGGGGACCTTGGGCTCACCTATTAGCCACACCCGGTGCCTCAGGAGTTGACCCATCACATAAGGGATGCTGCTATTCCTCAAGATATAGGCGTTATGCACAGAGCCAGAATATTTGGCATTCACATGGGAGATGTACTGGTCTGCCAAACACACCATCTGCACATTCATGAGTGATAGCTTTTTCTATTCTTGTAAACCTGTTAATTTCTCTGCGGGGGAACAAATGCCACATGTGCACCATCAATGGCACCAATGATGTTGGGGATATGTCCTAGGGCATAGAAGTCAGCTTTCACTGTGGCCAAATCATCCACCTGGGGGAACACGATGTAGCTGCACATGTGTTTCAGCAGGGCAGACAACACTCTGGACAACATGTTGGAGAACATTGGCTGAGACATTCCTGATGGCAGGGCCAATGTAGTTTGAAGTGGTGTGGATATAAGCCCCATGTTGAGGGGTGCTGATGCATCCTGGCCTGAGTGCTGCATGAGAGGTGGTCAGTGTATGTGCGTCAGGGCATGGATGGGAACTGGGGGGCAATGTGAATGCCGGTCCGGACGGGTGAGTAATTTCCTTTTCTGCTGTATTTTTCCTCTAGGTCACGCCCACTAGAAAAAGGGTATTTGGCGTGCCATCGCCAAGGAGGTGTGGACCCTGGGGGTCTATCACAGGCGGAGCACCCACTGCTGCGAGAGATGGGAGGACCTGCGCCGCTAGACCAAGAAAATGGCGGAGGCCCAGCTGGGGCCAACATGGAAGGGTGACCATCCCACCATGACCCCCCTGATGTTCCGCATCCTGGCGGTGGCCTATCCGGAGTTGGATGGGCGCTTGAGGGCATTACAGCAGCCACAAGGGGGTGGGTACCGATTTAGAATCCTGACTTTGTGCGCTTTAGGGGCTAGCTGGCTGGGGGATGTGGGCTGTGGTTGCCCCTAGGCCAGGGCGATCATGGCAGGGTAGATCCCTTGTGTGCAGGCTCTGAAGCACTCCAAACCCAATGGTGTTAGTGGGCATATACTACTGGGCAGGGTCCTGTGGGTGTCAGGTGTGCAGATGCTGGCGTTAGGCATTGTACCCCATGGGCTTGTGACTACCTTAGTGACTGTTTGGGCATGGCCTAGTGCATTGGGCAGCTCCCTGTGTGTTGTGTACGCCAACGGTAGTGGTGTTGCTGGCATTGGCAAAGTGTAGCCTCTGTCTCTCCCCCCTTTTCATTTTGTAACCCTGTCCTTGTTGTATTAGCATGATCTGGCGGAGGAGCAGAGCCACCGGCGACGGAGGGAACTGCATCCCACATGGCCCATGAGGGTGAATCCACCGAGGGTGCAGCCACCAGTGGGATGGAGGGCGAGGGGAGCACCACGATGGGGACAGGAGGGAAGCTCCCTGGCAGTGGCAGACACCTCTGTGCCCACCCCAACAACAGGTAGAGCTGCCACCCCCCCTACCAGCACCAACCTCCCAGCAGCCTCTCAGCGTGTTTCCGGTGCCCGCTCACCCAGGAGCGTGGGCATCTCCTTCGCCCCAGGCCCCTCAGGCCCTGCCCCAGTCAGCCCTGCTGCCCTCAGTGAGGAGGCTATTGACCTCCTGAGATCCCTCACTGTTGGGCAGTAAACCATTCTGAATGCCATCCAGGGTGTCGAGAGGCATTTGCATCAAACAAATGCATACCTGGAGGGCATTCACTCTGGCGTGGCGGCACAACAGAGAGCATTTCAGACTCTGTCCTTAGCACTGATGGCAGCCATTGGTCCTGTGTCCAGCCTCCCCTCTCCAACTTTCTCTACCCAGTCCCAATCCCCTCAACCCTAGCCTATCCCAAGCACACCTTCAGACTAACAATCACCCAAATCAACACACAAAAGTGGCTCAGGCAAACACAAGCACCTCACTTCATCACACAGGCACTCACACAAGTACCATCCCCATGCAGACACACCAGCATCCACTGCCTCCACTGTGTCCCCCTCCTCATTGTCGTCCACCCCCCTCACAGTAGCGTCTCCACTCACACCTGCATGCACTACATCCTCATCCACTACGTCCATCACCAGCACGCCCATCAAACCACACCCCTCACGAGAAGTCACCACCCCCACAACCATGCACACATCCCCTGTGTCCTCTCCCAGTGTGTCTGTGACCCCTCCTCCCATAGTACACAAACACAAGCACCCACCCACCCAACAGCCATCCACTTCATAACAGCATCCAGCCCATGCACCTTCACCCAAACTTAGCAGATGTACACCTCCTACAACCACTCCCACTTCCTCCACCCCCAAACCCTCTCCATCTTCCCATCCCAGTGTGTCTAAAAAACTTTTCCTTGCAAACTTTGACCTCTTCCCTACGCCCCCCACCCCTGTCGTTCCTCTCGGGCCAGGGTGTCAAGATCCCAGGCCAGCACCTCAGCCACCAAGTCAGCGTCCGTTGTGGTACCTGCAAGTCCCAGGGGATCAAAGGGGGCACCCGTCAGGGCTGCCAGTGTGCCACCGACCCCTGCAAAGGACCAACCCATTCCGCCACCTGCCAAGGTGAAGAAGGTGCCAGCATGCAGCACGGCCAAGATGCAGGACCCACCCAGCAAGGCCTCCTCCAAAACTGTATCTGCCAGTGCCAAGGACCCAGCAGTGTCTGCCAAGGTGGGAAAGGGGAAGAAAACCCAAGGCAAGGCACTTCCGGCCTCGGAGCCTCCAGGTGAGAGACTTGTGCCCACCATTAGTACCGACAGCCCCACAACATGTACCGCGGAAAGCACCGACGCAGGCACCGCCACCTGCACTGCCACCTGCACCGCCACCTGCACCCCCCCTGCACCGCCACCCGCACCACCGCTGCCACAACAACTGTCAGCAGCATCATCCCCAGTGGGCAGCCGCCTGAGGCTGCAGGAGATGGCCTTGTGTCTCCCTCCACTTCTACCAGCACCTGCACCACGGCCAGCACTGGCAGCATCTCCGCCGCAGACCGCCACAAGCAACATCACCTGCACCTCCATCTGCACCGCCACATGCCCAGCCGGTGCCACTACATCTGTCATCAGCAGCATCCCCAGTGGGCAGCCGCCTGGGGATGCAGGAGGCGGCCCGGACCCTCCACCCACCACATGAAACACCACCACCAGCACCTGCACTACTAGCAGTTTGCAGCCTTAGTTGCCGCAGGATGGAGTCTGGCTCTGCCTCCATGGCCTTTCATGCTACCTGTTCCCTGCACATCTCGTGCCTCAGACACCCAGGTGAGGGAATGGGAACTGCCACACCCCAGGTGCAGCATCACTGGGCACAAGGCCCCCTCCAGAACCAGTCGAGATATGCATCCACTATCACTTTCCTTGGCAGAATGAAGCAGACTGCACAAGGTCCCCTCCAGAACCAGTGGAAGAAGGCATCCATTATAGAGACTGTGGCTTTGCACTCCGCAGGTCCAAGCAGTGGGCAAACCACCTATGTGAGAGACTGTGGCCTTGCACACCCCAGGAACAAGCAGTGGGCAAACCACCACGTGAGAGACTGTGGCATTGCACTCCCCAGGACCAAACAGTGGGCAAACCACCCACTTTAGAGACTGTGGCTTTGCACTCCCCAAAACCCAGCAGTGGGCAAACCACCCACTTGAGAGACTGTGGCCTTGCACTCCCCAGGACCAAGCAGTGGGAAAACCACCCATTTGAGAGACTGTGGCTTTGCACTCCCCAGGACATCGCTGTGGGCATGTGCCCCCTCCAGGAGCAGTGGTGTCATACCATCTTCCAGCTGAGGTTCCCCCCCCTTCTCTTCCCCCTGAGGCGCCTGTGTGTTTTCGAACTGATGCCCCTGCAGTGTTCTCTCTGTTTTGAGGCAGGTGTCAAGTGTGGCCTTCGCCCATGTTTTTTTTCCCACGGGGCCATAAACATTTGCAAAGGACAGTGTACGGCCTTCTGTACATATTGTAAATATTTGTATATACTGTTGTTTACAATCGTTAACTTTATCTGCATATTTCTAAATATCACTATTTGCACTCAATTCCTTTTGTCCTTGCATTCTTCCAGGGGGTTACGGGGTGTAAATGTACTGTTGCTGCATGTGTTTGTGTGTATGGTGTGGTGGGTGAGGGTGGGGGTGGGGGTGTTGTGTGTTGCGTGTGTCTGTCACTCTTTTTCCTCCCCCTCCCCTGTGTGCTAGGTGCAGTAGTCACCGTGGTAGTTGCCGCCGAGGTCTTTGGTGTTTCTGATGTATTAGCAGATACACCAGCATCGGCAGGACCTGTAGTTCTGGCTCCATGGCGTCCTGGTTCTTCATTGAGTGTCGAAAGGTGAGTGGTTCCCCTTCTGGGTACCGTTTCCGCTGTGCTTTTGATGGCATTGGTACTGGCCCGGAAAAGCTGGTGGATTGGTGGGTTGTGATAGGGTGGGCGGTATATTGTCTTCTGCCTGGCTGTTGGCGATGACCGCCACGGTGTTTGTTGCTTCTGCCGTGGCGGTCAGTGTTAAAGTGGCTGTCTGTGTTGGTGGTTTCCGCCGTGGTCGTGATCCCATTTTTTTTTACCGCTGGCCTGTTGGCGGTATTATTGCTGCTTTAACACCAACCGCCAGGGTTGTAATGAGGGCCTTAGTTCGGACCTTGAGGAAATGGGCAGCTGGTAGCTATATATCAAGGTATCAGTGCAGTGATTGCCTCCAGCAGTCCAAAGACATGCAGCTGCGACATCATGGTAATGAACTAGATAATGCTAACATTTGTTTCTACTATTTGGTGGCTTTAAGGCAACAACCTACCAAGATTCTGAGGTTAGATGCTCATCAAGGTAAAGAATTATTTTACAACTCATCTGCCATATTGCTTATTACATAGTTATGTGCTCTGTAGGATATCATTGGCAACTATGTACTGCAGGAGACTATCAGGACTCCTTGCCAAAGTGGCAGAATATGTTGGGGAACTTTTAAATACCCAATGGGACAATAACAATTTTCCCTCTTTATTATTAAATGAGTATAGTTGCTGGAAGTGCACAAAGTTAAAACTCGTGTTTCAGCTTTGTCAAAATAGGAAATATAAGAGCTTTTATGATCTGCAGGAGTAATATTAAAAACACTGCAGTGAATTATTTAGATTTCTCCAGCTTTAGGCCCCATGGTAGGGGGCATAGGTATGTCAGCAGTGTTAATCACCTGCTGTAGCTTATGTACTCACATTTGCTGTCTGTTCCAAACTGACCTCGTTCTGGCAAAGTGTTTTGGTGGTGGCTGTAGTTGTTTGGGTGAGGGAGGGGTTGCTTTATCCCTCAAGGATATTGTGATGCTTGATAGATTAGGCTGTCCTGAAGTCCTACACCCCTGCACACTTGTGCACAGGGGCGTAGCTTCATTTGGGGTGTTTAGGTTGTTGCAACCCCTAATATATTTTCTGAAAAAGATTTTAGGTACAGGTGCGTTCAGTTGGGTTTGGGAAGGTGCCTATCGGATTTCACGAGGAATTTTTACAGATACACAGAAAAAAATGCACGCACGCTCTCATTCTCTGTTTCAAATGTCCTCGAATATGTTGGTTATTTTTCAAAATATTGTCTTTTCTTTCAATGAATACTCCCACCAGTTTACAGTCCTCTACCTTTCCACTGCCCCTTAGGAACATTTTGAGCGCCCTGTGTGTTGTATAATGTATTACAACGTTATATGCCAGTGAGATTGTTGTAAAATCTGAAGCTCACAGCCCCCCCCCCCCCAGTATTACTGACCAATCTTATCCCCTCCTTGTGCATTCGTATAAATGTATATATCAGAAATACATGGTAATTGTAAAAAATAACAAATACTGCTATTGGCTCAATTAAGTCACACAACAGGATGATCAAGAAGAATTTCACTTAGGCCCTCAAAGAGACTATCACTGGCCTTCAGCAAGCTCACCTTGTCAGAGTCAACCAAAGCCTTCCAAATGGTTTTGCCGGTCTAGTGTGACTGGATAAAATAAACATTATGATGATACTTCCCGCCGCAAGCTACATACAGCAGGTCAGGTGAGAGCGTTTTCCAAGCCAAGATATGTTTTGGTAAGACAGCCCCTCTGCAATCCTTTCAGTAATAGATTCCTGGACACATCTCTACTGTCTATCAATGAAGCAGGGTCATAATGAGGGTGGCTTTGTTCTACTGTCGAATGGGCGCCCAGACAGAAGTCCACTTTATTACACTGAGAAGGACAGGAAGTAACTGCTTACCTCTAACAAAAAATATTAGCCACAAACTTGAGACCCCTTAGCTTTAAAATAAAGGCTACAGGTCTGATTTTGAATTTGATGGTAACTGAAAATCCTCAAGTTTTTGTAGGAAGTACTAAATAAAGAGGCCTGAGTCATTGGAAGAACTTCCTCCATGACAGGAGTAATATGACAATTGAAACTCGGACACCAGATTTTAGACTGCATTTAAGATTTCCCCATAAATGTATTTATTCAGAGCCTACAGTTATATTGCTAAAAGTTGTCTTTTGGTAGTCGGAGTGCTTTGGGCCAGATACATTTGTTAAATAGTCCATTAACAGATATAATAGTTAACAAGTATTAGTATCCACGTAATGGGCAACAAAGCCTTGGAAAAAGATGTAATAGTAAGTGGATTTGAAGATGGTGGGCAGAAGCCGATTGTAGTTTTCCACCTAACAAGCCCGACAGGACACAAAGGTCACAGCACATGAATAGCAAATCACATGATAGCTCGAAGAAATTAGTTCTTGAAAATTTAAGCCCCTGATCTATGTCAAAGTGGCACAGTGCGGTGCTGCACCAAAAATAGCAGCGCCACTGCGCCACTTTTGAAATGCAGGGATGAGCCCTATTTACAGGAATACGGCTCACCACTGCGTTCCCCCCCTGTGCCGGCACTGAATTAAGCTACCAATGCAGATGTCCTTGCACCATAGTAAAATGGTGTCTGTGTTCAGGGGATAGATTGTTTATGTGGAGGAAGGTATTCCTTCCTGCACATTAACAATCTATAATGGCAATTTGGCATTTCTATGTGTGCTGCAAAATGCAGCACACATAGAAGTACCAAGTTGTCATTATGGAATGATTGTTTCTGTGCAGGAAGGGACACTTTCCTGCCCATAAACAATCATCCACGGCATTTTAATTCTTTTATGTGTGCTGTAGAATCCAGCACCCATAGAAAAAGCAAAAAATGAGGAGGGATTCCTCCTCGTTTTGTCATGCTAATGCCACTCCTGGGGTGCTGTTTGTTTTTGGCGCTGCCACAGATTTACGATTTCTCGTAAATCTGGGGCAGTGTCAAAAGCATTGAGTGTTGCTGTGGAACACCCACTACAACACCCATCCCAAAACTGCATCCCAAAACTGCATTAGAGGGGCCGATATTTACAAGGAGGCACAACACCACAAAAAATGGCATTACACCTCTTTGTAAATATGGAGCAGTGGTTAGCGCCACTGGAGCGTCACGAAAAGTGACGCTCCGGTGGTGCTTTTTACTCTTGAATCTGCCCCTAAATCTCAGAAAATTGGTGTGTAGTCGTATCCAGTGGGAGGGAATTCCATATTCAGCACCCTTGCACACACAAAGTCCTACCTCCATTTGTCTTGTAGCGAAACAGTCAAATCAACTGTAGAATGTGATTTGGTTGATCTTAGTCAAGGTGAAAAGTAAGTGATTTCTTGCTTCCTCGATACATCTAAAGATATTCTGTTACCATGCAACCCTAGTTGAGGCTCATAATGTTCGTGGCAAAACGCTGGCACAAATCTGGGTCCGTCTGAAATGCAGCTCAAAATAGAACAGCACAATTGATGGGTAGAATGGAAGCCACTTTAGTGTTGGTCAATATAATGGCCTTTTGTAACATGAAAAGGGAACCTCTAATTAAGCATAGTGTAATATTTGTCTATTACAGTTCTTTGTTTTTGTGTCTACTCTGATTCACAGGAGTGTAATATTAAAATAAAAACAGACATTCAACGAATTTCTAAGCAAACACACTCCTTCTTGCTCTGCTCTGTCAGTAAAGACGTATCACTCACATTAGCAATTTATGCTTTCCTTGCTCAAAGGGAAAGAACTCCAGAATTTAATTTCTAGAAATCAGCAGCATATTAATCTCTATTTGTGGCACTTTAACAATAATTAGCTGCAGCTGAATATAATTAAGCAGAAAGCATGCACTCCATATGCATATTTATAGAAGATGAATTCATTGTTAAATTGACTCTTACTGTAAAAAGCCATACATTTTAAACCTAGGGGATGCTTTAGGACTAAACTGCGCGCTGTCAAGCTTCTATTTATATATTTACCTACAAGAAAACGAAGACATATGACTTTTTTATGAGTACGTTTTTGTTGTTAACAGGCTACAGGGACTAGCACGGAAAGAATATTTTACCTGCCAGTGCAATTGATGGTGCAGGAACTGGTGCGCCTTGTAGAATGTGATAGAGATCGATAGGTAGGTAGGTACTTCGGCCAATGCAGATAGTTCCCCAATTCTGCTAAATTATCATTTAGAGTTAAGATAATTGTGCCATCGGAAGCAGAGGTTTTTCCAACCTGTTAGCTATTGCTCATCACGTTGCTTCAGTCTATTTCCTGAAGAGCTCTCTTGGAGTATATTCACGGCAAGTATAAATTGCTTAATGAAAAACATCCTTGCATTCTGAGATGGAGATCCTGGCGGAAGTGTAATGAAGATTCCCGGTGCAAATTCTCGACGATAAAAAAGAATGAAGCAAAAGCAAACCAACTTCATCAGCCCACGTTGAACGTTGGTCCATCAAATTCTGTATCCGACGGTGACAATGCACTTTCCACAATGATATCAAACGTGCACACATCAACGCATGGACATCCAATACACATGCGTGCACGCAAAACACACACATATTCTCTCCCTCTCCTCCCTCTCCTTCTCTTCTCCTCAAATTACATATCCCGGAACGACAGACACTGTTCTGGAGGTGAAACGGACAGACTCCATACTTCTCGAGAGTGTAATATGCGAAAGAGGTTCGGTGTCCAAAGGGGAGCCAAGGTAGGACTGTAGAGCAAAAATGGAAGATATGTGTTCATTAGTTACACAGGTGTAAGCAACTTTTTTTTCTAATTATCAATAATGCTTAAAATAACCTTACGTCATTTTGAATGACTAGGCAGTAGTCGACTTGCATTGACAATTATCCATATTCGCAGAATAATAATGCATATTTATTTTATGTGAGCAAGCCTTTCTCTCTCTCTCTGTTTTTCCATTTTTTAAATGAAGCCTTAGCTGTGGTGTATGTGCAAGTATAAAATGTAATATTTGTGTTCTCTCCAGGAAGCCATGCTCGGGATGATCGTTTCTTTAATAACTTTCCAAGGTTTCTTGCTGATGACCTATGTTTGGTATCCATTAGCTGAACAAGCCAATAAATTGATGTTTTACATAAAATGAAAATTTGTTTGCGTAATCAGTTATGTATAACCTAACCCATGAAATGCATTAGAAGGTAGCTGTCTGTAAACGTATCTTGTTTACCATAATATTGATTGCTTTGTGTGTTTGCAACATTGCTAGTCGAACTCTTTTATGTCTTATCATACCATGAAATGCATGGGGCTTTATTTTGGAGGTGAGGCAATCGTTTTTGGCTTTCTAACCGAGCAACTTTTTCCCTATTCTTTGTATTGATTTATACCAAGTATTCTTTCTAAGCCTTCTTTGGAAACTTACTCTGTTAGCTCCTTTACTGATTTGTAGTCAGTCTTTCCTTTGTTTTTTTTCAGTGGCATCTTCTATGAAAGTCCTCTTGCAGGATTATACTTTGATTATTTTGTTCATGCTAATTTCTAATTGATGAACTAATTACTTTTTACTTTTTTAATTAGCATATTTTTTAATAAACCTATGAGGTTTTTAACCTGGAATCTTGTCTTATACAGGTTTATTTATTAGGCTTAGACTGAAGACCCAGTTGTGTTCTTGCGCACTGAACCTCTTTATTTGTTAATTAGCACGTCTACACAGGCCATGGACTTTTGGTCCATTTCAAATACTTCAGACTTATGTTAGTCACGTTTCCCCACCAAATGGGTCTTTTTAAAATAATTTCTGACCAATTTACATATTTTTGTCCGAAGAGAAGACAAAAGTAGAAGAGGTCTTTAAATAGTACCCTTGTACTGAGTGCTTTCCTGCTTGCTGTGTCAGCTCTGAGAAAACAGTGGAATACTAAACAAATATTTCCAAACAACCTTTGAGGAGATGTTAGGAAACCAGTGAAGAGTCTCTTTTCTCAGCTCACTTCAGTTCACCTAGAACGGTGACATGTCTGTACATTTTTGGGTTTTGGGAAATTCATTTGCTTCCCAATGTCGTGATCTCCATCTAGAACTTAACAATTTATATGGGCAAGCTCAGACTTCCACCAGGAACTCATGTTCTCCATAATGTCATAAATAAGAAGCCCAAGTTTGGCGTTTTGTGTGCCAAGTGGTAAAATGTAGGAACAAAAACATTGCCACAATTTGTGCAGTCTGCTACCCCTCTAAGCTCCTGTGAATACAGATACACTGGAGCAACACCAACAAACAGAAGGCCCAGCTTGTAACGTAGCATGGCAAACAGCAACACACTGAATAGGAGTACACCCAAAACCACACCTCCTCTGAAAGCTGTACCAGTAAGTTCTAGTTTTGTTGTCTAGCTTTAGGCACAAACATGACAAGTACAGGGAAATCTCTGCTGTGCAGGGACAGATGGACCTTTTAGGCCACTGGACAATGATATTTGTGTTGTCAAATGTCTAATTTGCTTTTTTCTTTTTTTCTTTTTAGTGGGATATCATTGGTGATTGCTGTGTCTGTGTGGAGTAGTTGCTGGTGAGTAGCCTTTTCAGGCAAATGAGTGGTATAGTTTTTTAGTACATAACTCTTTGTGATAAAGCTCCACTTTGTTTATTACTTATTTGAGTTCTAGTTGTTGTTGGCAATCAATTTGTTGTTAATGAGGATCATGGCTAGCCGCAGAGTGACCACTCAGCAGGTTGTTGGCATGCTCTTTGAGTCGTCTTCAGACCATGATTACGAGACTGACTCTGCATCTGAGGCAGAGGAGGAAGTGAGAGATTCTGTCAGTGAGTTTTCTGTCCGAGAGTGTTCTGATGAGGAAGCTACTCTCAGTGCAGATGAAGGGCCTGTGTTAGAGGAGGACATTGATGTTCCAAGAGTATAGCAGCCTGGGGCTGAAGGGTTTCCCATTAGAAGACCTGACACCTGGATTGCCCCAAACATGGAGCAGCCACAATTACCTGCATTTACTAGTCTCCTAGGACGTAGAGTCAATACGGAAAACTTTTTGCCTGTCCATTTCTTTCACTTGTTTATGGACGATGTGCTTTTGGAAGAGATTGTGGAGCAGACTAATTTGTATGCAGAGCAATATTTGAGGGGCAACGCTGCCTGACTTAGGCCTCACTCTAGAGCTACTCAGTGGGTTCCCACATATCTGGAAGAGATGACAAAGTTTTTAGGTTTGACTCTTTTGATGGGGTTGATCAGGAAGCCGTCACTGGCTTCTTATTGGTCTACTAGTCCCTTGATGGCAACGGCTATATTTCCTGCAACTATGACATGTAATCGCTATTTGCTTCTTCTTCGTATGCTGCATTTTGTAGACAATGCTTTAGCCTTGCCACGAGATCACCCTGATTGTGACCTTCTTTTTAAGATTAGGCCTGTCCTTGATCATTTTGTAGATCGGTTTTCAGAGGTCTATGTTCCAGGCAAAGAGATAAGTGTGGACGAGTCTTTGGTCCTTTTCAAGGGGCGTTTAGTTTTTAAGCAGTACATTCCTAGTAAGAGGGCACGGTATGGGATTAAATTGTATATGCTGTCAGAAAGCAGTACAGGATATGTGTATAATTTCCGGGTCTACACTGGTAGGGATTCCAGTATTGACCCTCCTAGTTGTCCGGCCACTTTTGGAGTTAGCGAAAAAATTGTGTGGGAACTTGGTAGACGACTGTTTAACAAAGGTCACCATTTGTACGTAGATAATTTCTACACTGGAGTGCAGTTGTTCAAGGAGTTGTTTAGAGTGGACACTGTTGCTTGTGGCACAATCCGTTCTAACTGGAAAGGCTATCCAAGGGAGCTTGTCTGTAAAAAACTTGAGAGGGGACAGTGCAGTGCCTTGCGGAATAATGAGCTGCTAGCTCTGAAATTGTCAGACAGGAGGGGTGTGTACATGCTATCTACCATCCATGATGAGACTACTTCCCCTGTGACTGTTTGGGGTCAGGTTGCAGAAGTGGGCAAACCTGCGTGCATTTTGGACTACAATAGGCACATGGGTGGTGTTGATAGAGTAGATCAGAGGTTGGAACCTTACACTGCTCTTCGTAAGTCTTACGTGTGGTATAGAAAGTTGGCCCTACATTTATTTAATTTGGCAACTTTTAATGCTTTCATTGTGTTCAAGGATTGTTCACCTGAGTCAAGGATGACATTTGTTAAATTTCAGGAGTCAGTGATAGAGAACCTTATTGTGGTGGAACGGGCATGAGTTCCTAGAGTAGAAGTGGTGGAGTAAGTGGCTAGATTGAAAGATCGCCACTTTCAAGATCACATTCCCCCCACTCCCAAAAAAGACTTGCCCACAAAGAAATGTAGAGTATGTGCTTGGAGAGCAATCCGGAGGGAGAGCCGGATGTACTGCCCCGAATGCCCTTCAAAGCCTGGGCTGTGTGTGCCCGGCTGTTTTAGAAGTTACCACACTAGGAAAACCTTTATGTTAATACCGTGAGCGTAAACTGCCTGTTTTATATTTTCATATGTTCAGTTTCACGGTTGGCATTACTGTCATGTATTTAGTTAGAGCTTTTGTGTTTGTAGTTTTGTACTTATTTTATAATTAGTAAGTGGTTTCTTTGATGTTTATAAACAAAAAGAAAAGTGATGGCGGTGTGCATGGGGTGGTGCTTGGCTGGCGGTGTGCGTGGGGTGGCGCTTGGCTGGCGGTTTGTGTGGGGTGGCGCTTGGCTGGCGATGTGCTTGGGGTGGCGCTTGGCTGGCGGTGTGCTTGGGGTGGTGCTTGGCTGGCGGTGTGCTTGGGGTGGTGCTTGGCTGGCGGTGTGCTTGGGGTGGCGCTTGGCTGGCGGTGTGTGTGGGGTGGCGCTTGGCTGGCGATGTGCTTGGGGTGGTGCTTGGCTGGCGGTGTGCTTGGGGTGGCGCTTGGCTGGCAGTGTGCTTGGGGTGGCGCTTGGCTGGCGGTGTGCTTGGGGTGGCGCTTGGCTGGCGGTGTGCGTGGGGTGGCGCTTGGCTGGCGGTATGGGTGGTGTGGCTGTTGGCAGGCGGTGTGCTTGGGGTGGCGCTTGGCTGGCGGTATGGGTGGAGTGGTGCTTGGCTAGCGATGTGCGTGGGGTGGCACGTGGCTGGCGATGTGCTTGGGGTGGCGCTTGGCTGGCGGTGTACTTGGGGTGGCACTTGGCTGGCGGTGTGCTTGGGGTGGCGCTTGGTTGGCGGTGTGCTTGGGGTGGCGCTTGGCTGGCGTTGTGCTTGGGGTGGCGCTTGGCTGGCGGTGTGCTTGGGGTGGCGCTTGGCTGGCGGTGTGCGTGGGGTGGCGCTTGGCTCATGGTATGGGTGGTGTGGCGGTTGGCTGGCGGTGTGCTTGGGGTGGCGCTTGGCTGGCGGTATGTGTGGGGTGGCGCTTGGCTGGCGGTGTGCGTTGGGTGGCGCTTGGCTGGCGGTGTGCGTGGGGTGCACTTGGCTGGTGGTGTGCGTGGGGTGGCGCTTGGCTGGCGGTATGGGTGGGGTGGCGCTTGGCTGGCGGTATGGGTGGGGTGGCGCTTGGCTAGCGGTACCAGCTAAACGCCAGTCCACACACTCATAAGCTGGTGTGATTGCTCTATCAAGCATGTGGGCGTATGAAAGTGATGGGCCTTTGACTGGCGCTGTCTGTCGATGCAAGTGTTGTAATGTGCTGGGCCCGTGGCTGGCGGCGTGAATGGTCTTGTGCATGTCATGTATGAAAGGTGTGTGAAAGGACTGTAAAGCGGTTGGTGCCTTGCCGTGGCTTTACAGCTCACGAGCTGTGAGTCATTGGTTCTGTTTCTTGGCCTTTCAGTTATTACCAGGCGTTGACCTTTTTGCCTTATGCAGGGTCATCCCCAGTCTTTTTGCCTCCTTCCTCCTGGTTTTTCTGACCTCTCGCTGTTGGCTCTAGGACTTTGAGCACTTTATCATAGCTGACCAGTGCTAAAGTGCAGGTGCTCTCACATCTAACGTTGGTATGATTGGCTTATACCTAATTGGCATATTTAATTTACCTATAAGTCCCTTGTACAGTGGTATCTCTATACCCAGGGCCTGTAAATTAAATACTACTAGTGGGCCTGCAGCGCTGCTTGCGCCACCCACTGAAGTAGACTTTCAAACCTGTCTCAGGCCTGCTAGCGCAGGGCCTGTGTGCGCAGTTTTCTGCCACAGGGACCTGGCATCTAAACTTACTTGCCAGGCCCGAACTCCCCTTTTACTACATGTAACTCACCCCTGAGGTATGCCCTAGCTAGCCTTATGGGCATGGTGCCATGTATGAAGAAAGGCAGGACATGTGCCCTTTGCATGGCCTGTCCTGGTAGTGACAAACAGCCTAACTTGGTGTCTCACTGCTGTGAGTGCTGCCTTCTCATAGGATTGCATTAGAAATGCCCTGCCTTATGTGTAAGGGGTATTATCTGATTTATGAGGGGTAGCGTAGGTGTGTTTGGTATGGTTGTGATGGTGATAATAAATGCTGCTTACTGGTGTGAATGTATTTTTCATTACTATCACAGAAATGCCACTTCTAGAAAGTGCGCATTTATCTGTGCTTATGATTCTGGTGTTTTGCAGCTTGACTCCAATCCACGTCTGGGCAGAGTGACAGTTGGGGCTTTGTGCATACTTTTCAGACAGCCTGTACTCAGGGAGGGTGGAGGTGTCACAGAGGTGCATCTGCATACTGAATAGTCTTCCTGTACTGAGAGAAGGGAGAGGCGGGGCACACCTAGATTTGTAAAGGCTGTGCCCTGGCCTCACACAATAGGGTCGTTCACCCCCCACTGATGTTTGGAGCCTGTACGGAAAGGAGAGAGGGGGGACTCCCAGAACAAGTTGTAACTGGCTGGAACCTCCTCTCCCTACCATTGCAAAACATTGTAAGGACTGAGTATAAGTATAGGGGAATTTTCCCCACAATTTGGAGACTTTTTGAACTTACCCTGGAACTGGACACAGAATGCTGGAAGGACTCACCAGGAACCATCATGGACTGCTGCTGCTGTGCTGACCTGTGACCTGCTTGGTCACTGTAAGGACTTGCCACTAGCCTGCACCCTCTTTGCGCTGGCCTGTTGCTGGGCCCCCCTCCACCTGTGGGCCTGTTTCTCAGGATATGCCCCCCAGGGGCAGGGTGCTGTGGCCCCTGACCCCTGTATCCATCCTCAGCACGGGGAGTGCTTTGCTTCTTCACCAAAAGTAGCGCTTCTAAGCGCTGCCCCCTGTTGCTCCTTTGCGCTTTGGAAAGCGCTCTACTGCAGGGAGACATCACCGCCGCGACCCGGGCTCCGTTTAATGCAAACCTCTTTTAAAAGCGTATTGTGGTGCCAGAGATCACCGCCACAGCCTGGGGAGGCTGTTTCCTTTTAGCGCGAGTGGAGCGCGCTTACTGGTGCCCCCGGGGCACAAAGAAACCTATCTCGTTGTTTCCTGGAGCAGGCGTGCTCCTATTGGTGCCCCCGGGGTGAGGAATGCTCCGTGGAGCACCCCCGTGGCACCGGCAGGCCCCACCTCAGGCCAGGAGTCATCAGGAGCAGGAGGGAGAGGAGGACACCTCTCCCTTGCCTGTGGGAGTCCGGAGGACTCTTCCTTGATTCGTGGGCCAGGCAGTAGCTTTACCGGAGGCTCGCCTGTGCTGCCGGCTCCCTTGTTGGCCCCCTCGTGGGCCAGTGGCATTTCTTGGGTGGTCTCCCCCTGGTGAGGGCCGGTGGAGGCTCGGGGCGACCCCCAGGGGTTTGTGGGTCCCTGGAGGGGCCTGTTTTCAATCCGAGGGGGTGTGTGGCGCCCCCCTCCTTCCTCGAGGATTCTCCTGACTTGGGCCCCCCTCGTGAGGGCTGGTGGAGGCCTAGGGGGGCCCCCAGTAATCACGGTCCCCAGAGGGGCCCGTCAATTGTACAGGGGAGGTGTGTGCCGCCCCCCCCTCCTCAAAGGATGTCTGAGGCCCCCGTTTTGCGCAGAGGAGCGCTGGGGACCCCATTGCTCGTCTTTCAGGCACTGGAGGTGCCTTCATCAAACCAGGTACTCTTAAAGAGACAATATAAATTCTAAGTTCTTGCTAGAGACTTTGCTAGTTTATATGTTGCCTACCTGTTTGATGTGTTTTTACATATGTATGCAAATGTTCCTTTTATGGGCATGACTTGCTAATATGTTTTTCTGACTTGCCATATGTTTTCTAATGTTCCTACTATGGGCGTTTCATGAAATTCTTATGACAAGTGCTCTAATGTGATAGCATGTTCCCTGACTACTGCTTATGTTGCAGAATACTGAGTAACCTGTGTGTTATGTGTGACTACTGCTAATTTGCAGAGTAACTAATGTGTAACGTTCTGACAACTGCTAAGGTAGCAGGATAGTACTGATATTTGATGTTTGGTCTAATAATTGCGTTGTGTACAATACAGTATTTTTTCATATTATCTGGTGTTGTGTTTCCTTTGTGGTGGGGATATTGCGTCACGTGTGTTGTGTGTGTTGTGCAAACGCTTTACACATTGGCTCTGGGATAAGCCTGACTGCTCGTACCAAGCTACCAAGGGGGTGAGCAGGGGTTATCTTGGACGTGTAACTCCCTTGCCCTGACTAGAGTGGGTAAGTTCTGCCTGGCTGAGGTGCAACCCTAGCCAACCAGAAAACCCATTTCTAACACCAGTGCATTTCACTTTTGTGAAATCTCTTGTTAATAAAATTTTATCTACTGAACCATCACTCATCCTCGTGCCAAATCCAACCAGTATATGTGATAAAAATTAAAAACCTGCTCCGCTGTAATCAGGCGTCGCAGCACACTTGTGACACGCTAGGTGTCCCAGTTGGGACCCCGATGATGAAGCATGCCACCAACTTGGTTGGTGGGTGAGGGGTCTTTTTCACATACCCTAAGTGCGTTTCTTCTCACAATTTTAGTGTTTGGCACATCACAGACGTATGTGGGCACATCAAAATGATATATTACAAAACTACCTGTGTTTGGGGGGAGGGGGCACCTATGTTTTTGGTCCTGGGTGCGGCCTTCAACTAGGGAAACCTACCAAACCCAGACATTTTTTTTAACTAGACACCCCAAGGACTCCAGGGAGGTGTGGCTTGCGTGGATCCCCCACCATTTTCTTATCCAGACTCCTCTGCAAACTTCAATATTTGCTTAAAAAAGCATATTTTCCTGACTTTTCTTTGTACGATCACAGCTCCAGCACAAAATTCCTACTCCCCAGCATTCCCCTCAGTCTCCCAAGTAAAATGACACCTCACTTGTGTGGGTCCCCAAAGCAGAGTTAGCCTAAAGATTTATAAAAGAAGAATATGTGCTTATCAACTCGCTGTGCTATCCCCATAATCTCTACAAGATTGTGGCCTTTTTCTGTTGCAGGCACCTGGCCCACACCCACAAGTGAGGTATCATTTTTATCGGGAGACTTGGGGGAACGCTGGGTGGAAGGAAATTCGTGGCTCCTCTCAGATTCCAGAACTTTCTGTCACCGAAATTTTAGGAAAACGTGTTTTTTTAACCAAATTTTGAGGTTTGCAAAGGATTCTGGGGTAACAGAACTTGGTCAGAGTCCCACAAGTCACCCCATCTTGGATTCCCCTAGGTCTCTAGTTTTCAAAAATGCACAGGTTTGGTAGGTTTCCCTAGGTGCCGGCTGAGCTAGAGGCCAAAATCTATAGGTGGGCACTTTGCAAAAAACACCTCTGTTTTCAGTAGAAAAATGGGATGTGCCACGTTGTGTTTTGGGGCATTTCCTATCGCGGGCGCTAGGCCTACCCACACAAGTGAGGTATCATTTTTATCGGGAGACCTGGAGGAACGCTAAGTGGTAGGAAATTTGTCGCTCCTCTCAGATTCCAGAACTTTCTGTCACCGAAATGTGTGGAAAACATGTTTTTTAGCCAAATTTTGAGATTTGCAAAGGATTCTGGGTAACAGAACCTGGTCGGAGCCCCACAAGTCACCCCATCTTTGATTCCCCTAGGTCTCTAGTTTTAAAAAATGCACAGGTTTGGTTGGTTTCCCTAGGTGCCGGCTGAGCTAGAGGCCAAAATCTACAGGTAGGCACTTTGCAAATAACACCTCTGTTTTCTGTAGAAAAATGGGATGTGTCCACGTTGCATTTTGGGGCATTTCCAGTCACGGGCGCTAGGCCTACCCACACAAGTGCGGTATCATTTTTATCAGGAGACTTGTGGGAACGCTAGGTGAAAGGAAATTTGTGGCTCCTCTCAAATTCCAGAACTTTCTGTCACCGAAATGTGAGAAAAACGTGTTTTTTTAGCCAAAGTTTGAGGTTTGCAAAGGATTCTGGGTATTAGAACCTGATCAGAGCCCTACAAGTCACCCCATCATGGATTACCCTAGGTCTCTAGTTTAAAAAATGCACAGGTTTGGTAGGTTTCCCTAGGTGCCGGCTGAGCTAGAGGCCAAAGTCTACAGGTAGGCACTTTGCAAAAAACACCTCTAGTTTCTGTAGAAAAATGGGATGTGTCCACGTTGTGTTTTGGGGCATTTCCTGTTGCGGGCGCTAGGCCTACCCACACAAGTAAGGTATCATTTTTATCGGGAGACTTGGGGGAATGATAGGTGGAAGGAAATTTGTGGCTCCTCTCAGATTCCAGAACTTTCTGTCACCGAAATGTGAGGAAAACATGTTTTTTTAGCCAAATGTTGAGGTTTGCAAAGGATTCTGGGTAACCGAACCTGGTCAGAGCCCCACAAGTCACCCCATCATGGATTCCCCTAGATCTCTAGTTTTCAAAAATGCACAGGTTTGGTTGGTTTCCCTAGGTGCCGGCTGAGCTAGAGGCCAAAATCTACAGATAGGCACTTTGCAAAAAACACCTCTGTTTTCTGTAGAAAAATGGGATGTGTCCATGTTGTGTTTTGGGGCATTTCCTGTCGCGGGCGCTAGGCCTACCCACACAAGTGAGGTACCATTTTTATCGGGAGACTTGGGGGAATATAGAATACCAAAACAAGTGTTATTGTCCCTTGTCTTTCTCTGCATTTTTTCCTTCCAAATATAACATAGTGTGTAAAAAAGACGTCTATTTGAGAAATGCCCTGTAATTCACATGTTAGTATGGGCACCCCGGGATTCAGAGATGTGCAAATAACCACTGCTCCTCAACACCTTATCGTGTGCCCATTTTGGAAATACAAAGGTTTTCTTGATAGCTATTTTTCACTCTTTATATTTGAGCAAATGAATTGCTGTATACCCGGTATTGAATGAAAACCCTCTGCAGGGTGCAGGTCATTTATTGGCTCTGGGTACCTAGGGTTCTTGATGAACCTACAAGCCCTATATATCCCCGGAACCAGAAAAGTCCAGCAGATGTAAAGGTATATTGCTTCAAAAAATCTGACATTGCAGGAAACAGTTACAGAGTAAAACATAGAGAAAAATTGCTGTTTTTTTCACCTCCATTTTTTTTTTCTTCAGTTGTCTCATGGACCACTGCCTCCTCTTAAATAAACTTTTTTTACATTCAGAAAGGAAAAAACATCACAAGGGGATCCTTCGCATTTGCAAATGAATTACCACAAGTTTGTAGTCAGTAAAGGATTCATTTTTTGCTACCAGAATTCCTATTCCGATTTGGTATATGAAAGGGACAACCCTTCTGAATTCTAAATCGGTATTTGGTAGCAAACACAAATTGTGATGGCCATGGCTGTGACTGCTTTTTAATAGAGTATTCTTTTGTTTTTAAAAATGCAGCCCATTCGCATTAAAGAAAACGGGACTCCATTTAAAATGAAAAGTTTCTTCGTTTTTCTTTTTTGTTTAAAAAGACTCAGTGGTCTCAAGGAACACTGCCTACTCTTAAATAAACTTTCTTACATTCAGAAAGGAAAGAGCATCACGAGGGGACCCACTTCCCATTTGCAAATTAATTACCACAGGTTTGTAGTCAGTAAAAGATTATTTTTTTGGAACCAGAATTCATATTCCGATTTGGTGTATGAAAGGGACAATCCTACTGAATTCTAAATCAGTATTTGGTAGCAAACACAAATTGTGATTCAGTAAAGTGTTACTAAATCCCAATTTGATGTTTGTACATAAATACATGAACGTCGATTCTTGAAAATGCCAGGGGTAGTGGAAGTGACATCACACACCATTTGACCTTTATTTTACTCACACATGCATGCTTACACATACACACACATTCACACATACATACACACTCTTGCTTACATAAACACACTCTCACCCACAAGCACGCACACAACATACACGTAAGAGCATTTTTTTCTTACCTCAGTTGCCAGGGATGGTCATATTCCTGCTAATTGTGCTCCATTCTTAATTACACTAGCAGTGAATAATGTGGTATTATCAAGCTGCCCCTGTGTTCTAGGCATTCATTTTGTCACCTCTGAGGCCATGGATTGCAAAGGCATTGTCAGGGGTCGCAAGAGGCAAGCCAGAGGTCGCAGCTGCAACCCCTGAGGCCCCCTAAATGATGTTCATGCATTAATACAAGATTTTTTGTAGTCACAAGAGGCCTATTCTATAAATTAGGCTTTTGGGGACCTCAAAATGTTTTGCACATCTGGTCTTTCGTAGAGGCCAAGAACAGGAACCAGTCAAAGTCCAGTTACCACTGGTAATTCCAGAAAAAGGCCTCTTCTGTCTTGATGCATCCATGCAGCTTGAAAAGGAGTTCATCCTTATGTTTAGTGGAGTGCTCTTCTTTGCCCTGGGTGAGAGGGAGCAGCTCCATTCCTTCAAGGTTTGTTCCAGGTCACAGACAGGAGGTCCAGTCCTCTTCTGATACTCAACAGGTCAGGAAGTATTCTGAAGTTGGTGCCTTGAGGTGCCACATTCATGATTGGCACTGGCTATTGTGAGGGAATGATTACTCAGCATGCCTAAACCAATGGGATAAAAGTTCCCAGATCCAGACCTACCCACTGTAAGCATTTTCAAGATGGAAAGAGTCTTCGGTTACACTGAACTTGGGGTTTGAAGGGGGGGGAGAGGGTGTGTGTGTGTGGAGAGTCATTATGCTAATTCAAGTTCCTCCCTCATCTAACACTAAACTTCAGGCATCCTGTGTACCCACAATAAACCCAGACACAGAAATATTACAGGACAAAAGCAGAGTCCTCCAACAACTAGGCAGTGGATTCACAAGAATTGTCTTGGCATTCTGTTCTCTCTCATTTCATGTGTGCCCCAATGGTTAGGTGAGAACCCAGCAGAAGATCAGAGCACAGTAGGGCAATGTTTGATGCAACATCTTCATCTTGCTGCATTTCCTGATTTTTCTATTTTGTCAATGCTTCTCCTCATGTTTGGTCAGGTTTCACGAGAGGTAGTAACCTGGTTTTACATGTATGGAGTGGAGCTAGATCTGTTTCACTTGAAAAAGGTGCACCGGGTGACATGGGTGCCTACTGTGAGACAGTGCAGCCCTCTCTTGATCCAAGTGATGCTGTGATTTTGTATTGCATTGCAAAATTCATATAGCACTCACTAACCTTATGTGTGGCACTGATGTGCTTTACTATATGGAAAGAATGCTACACTGTGTAGTGTGTGTGGTTGGAAGGGTGTTGCCTTTGTTTTGATTGTGTGTGGGAAGTGTTATGTTGTGCATGAGGACCACCGATGTGTGGTTTTCTTGTTATGGGACCCAGTGCTTCGCAGCATGATGGATGAAGAATTGGGGAAGACAGGCACACAGTTTATGGTTTTGAGAAAGCTGACAACTTTGAGCATCTCTTTAGGTCCGTTTCTGTTATTTCTTATGATGGTAGTACACCAATATGGTAAATGCACTTGGTTGACCACTTAACAACATTTTGTTTATATTTGACGGCTCTAAGTAGGCATAAATTGTAAGGTACTTGTGAAGACCTTTGATGATCTAGGCTGTAGAATGGAGGGTGCTCTTCAGTGTGGTCAAGAGGATCTCTGTCATGCCAGCCATCAAGGCATTACCTCTATCAAGGGGAATAGGATCAGGCCGTGCAGGTGACTCTAAAGTAGGCTCTTGGTGCCAAAGGCATTTCAAAGAAGGGCATTGCCAATAAATGCAAGCTGCCTTAATCGTGTGCACGATTCAAGCCCTGAAACTGAGATTTATGGCACTGCGGCAGGCCCAGAACTTGACAGCATTGACAAGGTAAGCAGTAAAGTCATCAAACTATATCACATAAATCCAGTCTTGTATCTGTTGTTGGTTAATGTCAGTATTGATTCTGTCACGGTTCATGCCCCCCTTACCTGTGTATGCAAGTAAGGCATCGAGATGCACTCCTTTGAACTTCAATGGTACTCGAGACATCCTTGCAGAGAAGGTCAGCGGCACTTCCTGAGTTTAGGCTCCTCTTGATGTGAGGCATTGCAATTGTGACGCCTGCAGTACACGAAACATGCAAGTGAACTTAAGATGCAGAATATTTCTCAGAGTGCCATAGGACTTTTTTTGTGACATGCAATAGTAGTGGGCCGTCTTTGATCCAGCAAGTATACATTTCTTGTGATTAAGAGCATTCCTTGCAGGGTATCCAGGATACTTAAGCAGCTACAACCGGAATCCTATTGCCAGGAGATCAGTATTCATCAAGAGTAAAGAGTTGTTACGGACCTTGTTCAGAGAGAACTATTCTTGATGAACACTTGAGACCACAGATTCATATGTAATCAAGGGGCCCTCCTAACATTGAGTCAGTCCATTTTTTGAAAGGATGGCATTCATGCTATCAAGGCAAGCCATTCAAGAAAGGCCCTGGCCATGATGGAGACCCCATGGCCATATGTAAGGTAAACAGCTCTCTTTGGACGCCTGTGCTAACCAATGTCATAAGAACTTCTAAAATGCCAGATTTAGGCACTCATGGAAGGAGACAGTGGTGGTCCTGATTTTTTTAAAAAAGAAACAGGAATCTAACCAACTGTTACAACCCTATCTCTCTTTTAGATAGCTTGTTTAAGATCTTAGGCACAATTTTAGTTTTCAAATTGGAACGTTGGGTATAGGAGAAGCAATTTTCACCCAAGCTACAGTTCGGGTTCTGCTCTGGTGTAGGCACAGTAGAGCAGACCCTTAATCTCCACCTAATCCTAGGTAAGAATGTCAAGCCCAGAAGAGGGTCTATTTATGGACCTCTTAATTGCCTTTGACTTAGTTAATCAAGCCAAACTCTTGGCCATTTGGAGGAGGAAGAGTTTGTTCTAGCTATTCTTGACTTGCTCTTCCAGATGCATCAAGGTATCGCAGCATCAATCAGAAATGGAATGGATGGCAAACTCTCCCTTGATTTAAGTCTACACTGGGAGCTTGTCAGGGGTGTGTACTGGCCCCGTTACTCTTTCTGTTATATGTAAATAGATTAGATAAGCATCTCTGTCACACTAGTAAAGATATGCCACAACTGGGGAACAGTTCAGTCCCGGTCTTGTTATATGGGTATGATGCAGTTTAAATTTCAAGAACCGCAAATTGCCTCCAAGTGCTTTAAGATGGTTTTAATTATTTTAGAAATAATGTGGATTTTAAAACTAATTTAACAAAATCTTTTATAATGAAAGTGTGGCCAAAGAACACAAAAACTAAAATACCAACTGGGTGGAATAGAGATAGCCAAGGTACAGAATTTTACATACTTTGCCATCCTTCTGGACTCCCTTATGAACTGGGAATCTCTACTTAACACTTAAGTTCTATGGATCTCTGAAGTTGAAAAGCCTATCTAAACTTTCCAATCCAATTGGGCCAAAAACCAGTGAACCAGGTTATTAAAATTTTCAAAGCAAGTGGATGACCATGTGGAGCAGTGGGCCAGCATTTCGGGGTATAAAGCAGCCATGTTGGTACAAAAGCATGGAAAATAAATTGATATGTAGATTACTGGCAGTGCCAAAATCTACTCCGTCGTTTACAAGTCACTCTGAAACAGTGCTGGAATTTATGAAAGACAAAATTGGTTCAAGCCCATTGCTATTATGGGTAAGGATTTGGTGTTCACCAGAAGCAAGCTTCAACAGGGAGATTCTCTCAGATTATCTTTCATTGGATAATGCCTTAGCTAACCCCTTCCTTGCATGTGTAACATTTTTAATATCTTGGGTACTCCAGAGTTGTTTTGTCATCATGATAGCATAAAAACAGACTCTAAAAGCTTGATTAAAATTCTATTTTGTAATTATCGATCCCAAACACTGTTTAGGGACTTTCAAGCTTTGCAGTGCAGTGTAAGCTATACTCTTAAAAAATCTTCCCCAGGTCCTCAGTTCTATTTACATAGGGGGTCATTACAACATTGGCGGGTGGCGGTAACCGCCGTGCGGCCGCCAATGCGGCCAAACTCCCGCGGTGAACATTTGGACATCCCCGCTGGGCCGGCGGGGATCACGGCCGCAACATAGGAGCCGGCTCCAAATGGAGCCGGCGGTGTTGCGGCCGTGCGACGGGGGCAGTTGCACCCGTCGTGCTTTTCACTGTCTGCACAGCAGACAGTGAAAACCCGCATGGAGCCCTGTCAGGGGCCCCTGCACTGCCCATGCCAGTGGCATGGGCAGTGCAGGGCCCCCCAGGGGCCCCACGACTCCCCGTACCGCCAGCCTTTTCCTGGCGGTTCAGACCGCCAGAAAAAGGCTGGCGGTCAGGGACTCGTAATCCCCTGGGCAGCGCTGCAAGCAGCGCTGCCCTGGCGGATTACAACCGCTGGGGCCATTGTGGCGGAAAACCGCCGGCCCCGGCGGTGCTAGCGCCGCGGTCAAAATACGCCGGGAGGCACTGCCAGCCTGTTGGCGGTGCTCCCGTCGTTTTGGCCCTGCGGTTGTAATACCGCCAGGGTCATAATGACCACCATAATATTTTAAATACAGAACATAGATTTTATTTGGCTCAATTCAGTTTCAATGCTGTTAATTTCTTAATCGCATTCCCAAAGCAAGGAACTTGGGCCTGTATTTATATTTTATCGCACCTCATTTACGTCATTTTTTTATGCAAAAGCGGCGCAAACTTACAAAATACAAATATGTATTGTAAGTTTGCGCCGCTTTTGTGTAAAAAATGACGCAAATGAGGCGCAAAAAAAAGTATAAATATGAGTCTTGTTTTTCAGTGCTCCTCACAGACAGAACAAGGGCCAGATGTATGAAAGCATTTTGCATTCGCAACGAATGCCCATTTGCGAATGCAAAATGCCATTTCAGAATGTATGAAATACATTCTGAACTCAATTTTAAGGAATCGCTAAAATAGTGATTCCTTAAAATTGCGACCCTGTTTAGAGAGTAGCAAATTGCGACTCTCTAAATTAGAAATTGCAAGTAAGGATTCCTTATTTGCGATTATTAGCACATGTATGAAGCAATTTCTAAATGTGATTTTGGAATTTAGGAATCGCTAATTACCATCAAGTTGAACTTGGTGGTAACCATGTTCAAAATTCAAAAATGCATTTAAAATGCATTTTTAAATTGTACTTGTAAAGCACACATGCCCTTTTGGCATGTGTGCACCTTACATGTCCCCAAAATAATGTTGGGGTGCAGCAGAGTGGGCCTTAGCCACCCAACACCCTGGGGTTTTGCATTTCCAAAATTGCGATTTCTGGTTCAGAAATCGCAATTTTGGAAATGCAAAAAATTCGCAGATATGGGCCAACAGGCCCATAGCTGCAAATGGGGCCGGTATCGCAATTAGCGATTCCGTAATAGCATTTGCGATTTTTAAGAAATCGCTATTACCGATTCGCAAATGTGATACATGGCACTTTGCGAATCGGAAATAGCGAATTCTTAAAAATCGCTATTTCCGAATCGCAAAAGGCTGTGATGATACATCTGGCCCCAAATGACTGAAACAAAGAAAACTCACCACATTTATATGGATGACACACTTGAAGCATCTACACGGCTCACATGAGGTTCTCCTGGTATTAAAGATATAAGAACCACATGACAATAAATGGGCTTGAAACACCTTCGTAAAATGTATCACATCATGAATGTGCCATGTATTAGCTAGAAGAGCATTTCAGTTTATAGCAGTCTGTGTCATGAAATATCTCTTTCCTTTGGAAAAAAGTCTTCACTACGGTACAGTCAGGAGGTTCCAAAGAACAACTGCACCATCAGACAGCAGGATCATTGAATCAACTAGATGAACTTCTGATCCAAAAGGACTGATCTCAGTTCTCCTCACAGACAGTACACTGGCAACAGCCTCATAGAGGGTTGAGAAAAGAGGAATATCATTTTGAACATATCTTGAAGCTTCGTCACCCTGAAGAATTTTTAGCTTAATTCACCTCAAATTTAGTTCCAGGGACTCTGCTTGTCACCTTTGGAAATTTATCTTTTCAAAGGAGGAGGCACAAGTGTTCTTTGAAACAACAAAATTATACTAACTATCTTCTACTTTTAACTAGTCCCTTCCAGTTTCCTTTCACTTTCTTCACTCACCAGAATCAATAACAAATGACTTGCTTGTTTATTCATTCTTTCAGTAGAAACTGATTTGTATCGTGTCGCTCACTGTATTCCTTCATCAAGGCGCCCAGAGACCGATAAGCACAGAGTTGAATTCGATTTCACAATGCGTTTCTTCAAAAGAACTGTTTTCAGCTTCGAACATTCTCTGTGACAATATTTTAACCATAGGATCTTTGTCTCAAGTTCTTTAAAAAGGTCTCCGAGCTTTGCGAATATTTAAACGATGCGCCACCCTTTTGCTGATTGTTTTTAGTCAGATTGATCTGTTCTTGTTATGTTTGATTGTCCTTTTCTGGCTTTCTGTTTTTAGAATAGAGGCTCGGGATCTAAGGGGAGAAAACCTCAAACAACTGGATGAGGAATGTAGCCCAGGAGGTAAGTTTCTTCTTTCTTGATGGAATATCACTACTCTTGGGGAAAAGGAAGAACTCAGGAAGCCAATGAACCTGTAGCTTATTGTGTGATATTTGAAGTACCACACTCAAAATGGCCTCTGGGTTGCAGATGTCCAAGATCTCAGCCACAATAACATGAGATGTCCAATATTCACAAGGGTTATGATCCTCAAATTTGGTACTAATGGTGAGAGTACCACTGGAAATGGAAGCTTTTAACACCAGTGAATATTTAGGGCAACAATTGTGGAGGAAAGGATGGTAGTGGCAACAATGATGGACTCACTATTGGGGCATAGTTAGGAAAATGTGCAACAGCTATTCTATGTCTTACAAGCAGTAGCGCCATCTTCACAAACCTAAACTTGGCTGGGGCATCTTTGATGTATCCTAATAGTACTACTAGTGAGGTCTGGGTTATCTGATACTGAACCACATCATAAAATTTGTTTTTCAGAATGCATGAATAATGCTGATTATTTCTGATTTAGTTGCAGTACTCATTTAATTATGCCTCCCTGCATACTTTTAAGTGACAAATTTGGCTCTCAGCCATATGCCAAGAGCGCAACTACCTTTGTGAAGCCTATTGATCCCTCCATGAATTAAATAGTCTTATAAAAATTCTACATAAATCCAGACAGTAAATCAATTTTATATTGTTCAACGATGTTTGTTTTACATTGTTTCCAACCTCATGCTTATATTCCATCAGGTGCCCTCTCAACATTGACTTGGTTACTTCCTTTGTTGATCGTATTCCATTTCCCACTAGCTATTTTCATTTACAGGGATACTTAAACCCTTGCATGATGTGCACCTAAGCTTCTCAAAAGGTTGAAGTATTTGTCTAGGTAGAGGACTACTCTCTTTTTAGTCCTGTCTGCAAGTGCTGGAAGCCAACGTGAATATTTGATCAAGGAATTGTTGCAAACAAAAATAATCCAGTTTCAATAGACCAAAGGCAGCTTATGACTTGGAGCTGGATTCACTGTATGCTGGAACAGATAATTAGTGCAACACTTCTGATACCCGATATTATAGTAGAAAAAAGGTAAGTTTTAGGGCTAACTCTAAATCAAAAAGGGGTAGTGCATCCAGGACATTGTAGCTAATCTAGTCCAATGACATAAATACATACACACAAAAGGTCAGTTATCATTCCTAAATGAGTTGACTCAAGAATTCCAAAAGTATCCAAATCAAGACCTTGACTCACTAGAGATGGGCAAGTTACATTACTGCAAAAATTACAAAACAAGCTCAGCAATTCTGTGAGGCATCCTATAACTTCAGTAGTTACCCTTGAGAAGTTCCTTATCAAATGCTGAAAAGAAGACAAAAAGTAATAGATGGATTACTTGAATTATTTTCAGCCACTGGCAATTACTCTGGGCCACAATACAGTCCAAGGAAACAGCCAGATGAAAATTAAAATTGGTCCTGGTCTGATTTGAAAAGCCAACCACAAATTGTCAGTTTCCCTCTTCGCAGAAACTCTAGCAACCCCAGACATGTTTCAGCCTATTTGAGCATTGTCAGTAGGGGGAGATTTAGTCTCATGGTACAATGTTCATAGGAGGCACGTCTGGGTGTCCCTTTTGTGCTTAGATCATCACATTAAACTAAAATGTGATGGGTAGATTGCTTGAATTGGGCTTAACAAATGGTAATTACTCTGGCGGCAAAACAGTTCATTGTTTTTTTCCCCAGAATGCCACCTCAGACAGGAATTGCAATGTGCAAATTAGCTTTAGTCCTGCTCCACTAGGAACAGTCCAGCCTGAACCACCAGGTCAGGTTCCTTTTGACTGGAAATAAAAGCAAGCCTAGAGTAGGGGCGTCCAAATTCCATAACGTGAATTTCATAAATTGCAAGTAACATTTTTGTGTAACATGTTCTAATGCAAATGGCATATAAATATAAATATGTTGATTAATATTTATAAAGGGTATATCATTTTTCTTGTTTTCGATGACTAAATAACGAGTCCAGCATGTCATAACTTAAAGACCCAAACTTTTTTATTTTTTGCTTCTCGCGGATACTCCTAGTTCCTAAGAATTTAAATTCCACCCCTAACCTCTAATGTTTCTTACCCTTTTAGAAACCGACACTCATAGGCTGCTTTCTCTGGTACTTCCACCAGAAGTTCCACAATGTCAAATTGTACCACATCTCCTTCTGCCCATCCAGGGCCATGGGAAATGTGTGTTAGAAAGACTTTGAATGTTGCCCTCGAATTTGTCTTCCATTCGATGTATTCTTTTTGCTGCAGCTCACTCGTTATAATTGAATTTGAAACTATCCTCATGGGTACCAAGGGATCAGAAGAGAATTGTTGGATGACTTGGGATGTACAGTGTAAGGTGCTACCAAGTTTGGCATCGTAATTTGGGCTGAATTTGAGAAGCAGTCCAAATAGGTCAGTAGGGGCACATTATTCAGTATATGCAAGGGTCATGGGAGTGCAGCTGAGCCTCCACACTGATTAATTTTGTAACCCTTTCATAGAAGGTTTTAGATACTTTCTGAGAGTGTGATGCAGTTGCGGCTCGTGGGGGTTACAAAGGGCAGGATGGCATGTGCAGGGGGGAATATTACCAATACAAATATAAAGGAAAAAACGTACCTGCACGTCCCGCAGCCGCTCCTTCGTGTCCTCAGCAGACAGCACAGGCTCTCAGCCTGCCCTGCGGCCAATTCTGATGCTGCTCAGAGCAGCGTTAAGATAGGCAGGGAGCACCTATAAAAATGGTGCAGTGAAATTTACAAGCTTTCACTGCGCCATTGTAGCACCATTTGTAATGCCCACCTGAGGCAGACATTAAAGTGACATAATTTCGGGAGCTAATCCTGCAAAGCACCACCAGAGCGTCAACATTTTTGACACTATTGTCCTAACCTGCACCATGGTGCGCCATATTGTAAATACAGTGCACACATGGTGTTGTTAGGGGGGCGCAGGGTGATGCAAGAAAAGTGGCACATAAATCAATCAGTATTTGTAAAGCTCGGCCTCTCACTCTTGAGGGTCTCAAGGCACAGAGGACTGTAACTGTTAACTTTCATCTCACAATTTGCTTGGAGTCGAGTAAGAGGTGTAGAGTTATTAATTTATTACCTAACTCTTCCTGGTACACTCAAAAATATTCATTACTAAAGACTTGTGCGACTGCCTACAACTATGAACGAAAACAAACTGATGCAATATTTCGTTATCTACTTTTAATGTTCCCCTTAGTGAATTTCTTTACATTCTGTCATTACCAACACGAGTTACCACAAACACGAGTTGCAAAAATATTGCTTTTTGGCATGAAGAAAGTTGATCTCCACCACACCTCTGGTCAGGTTTTTCCCTGAACTCACAATTACAGCAGGAATCAGCTGTGCAGTACTTTAAAACACAGGAGAGATCTGTAATGTTAGCTCTGTGGTGTGCATACTTTTAAATGTTGCTACATGTAATTGGGGTAGAAAACTTCAGTTTCAAGTTTCTTTTGAGTCTGAAAATGTATCTCTTAAAAAAAACTGCGAATCGCAACAGTGGAGCAAGAGAATACCCCAACAACTGTTAAGGAGTCATCCTCTGTGAGGCAAGGTGAAACACACATATATATACTCTAATTCAGAAGGTTCATGCATTTTGCATATCTAAGAGGCATTTGTAGTATAGTGATCTGTCGAAGAGATGAAATCATGAGAATAGGAGCAGATAACAATCAAATGTATTGACATGTTCGATCAGAGATGGAAACTTCATTTCAACATGTTTCAGTGCAAGCACGAAAACATGGCGGCTACAGATTCCAATAAAACATTATACAAGATTTTGTGCATTAATCTGGCATGAAGACAGACTAGTAGTAAACTCTTTATTGGGTGATTCACTCATACAAGCCTCCTGTAAGAAAATGCATATCATTGCAGCGCTATGGGATGTTGGGTAGGGAGAAGGGGATAACTGTTTCCACCTGAACCTCAATGATCCTATATGTTCCACTCTGATGTAGGACGCGAATAGCATCCTACGTGGTGTGCTTTCTTTATGATTCAAGCACCTGATGATTCTCAAAGGATAGCTACGCATTTTCCTAAGTGGTCTGCTATGAAGTCACTGCTCTTGACACCACCTGTGCCTTTTTCAAAAAACAAAATATTTGAAATACAAAGGATAATGAAAGCTATGCTTCCGGAGTCCTTTCCTACGACAAACTCTTTATAAAATACTTTTCATGGAAAATTGAAGCCTTTCAAGCTGAACAATATTTCTAAGGGCACAACAAGCAAGGGCAATCATGATGGTTAGAACATGGTTCAAGCACCTTGTTTAATCCCATTTTAAGTTTATGGTGATCGTTTGTGCCTTATTCAATGGGGCGCCTCAGGTTTTTTTTTGTGTCAGATGCCAAATAGATGCAGTAAATGAAAAGATCTGTATGCAGTGTTGGCACAGAGAAGATGATGTTTCTAATGTTTAATTTCTAAAAAACAAAATAATAAGTATAGGGACTCAATATTTTTTCTAGGAACCTGCTGTTGGTGCTATGAATGACAGGGTTTGCCGAATAGCAAGGGTAGCTAGACTTCATTCTACCTTGTTTACATATACTACACTTCCAAACTCTTTATCTCACTTTTACAGGCTCTTTCTTAGTCCTGCTTTTTCTTTGTCAATGGTGTGCTGGCTTTAGATTCCTCCTTTCTTACTTATCTGCCTTTCTCTGTTTCGTTGTAGATCAAAGTATGATAATAAACAAAATCCCAGTCTCCAAAAATGAGGGCCAGTGCCCTCCTCTCCCAACCATCTGAGTAAATTAAGCACTAATTGTTTCTATTTTGGAAACTTAACTATATATGGTAAATTAAGAAACCTGTATTTTATATGCACTACGGTACTGGTTGTTGCTCCTGAAACAAGTGAATGAGATAGGACACTGTGGCTACTTCATAATCAACCAAGCTCAAGGTCTAGTGAGGACCTGAAATGCCCAGACTACATCTGTCTGATATGACAATTCCACCTTGACTTTTGCAGTAATTTCACTGGTCACCACAAAGTAATCAGTAGTCCTTTTAGTCTGTTAAAAACAAACCCCACTTTTAGCATCTCAGTCAAGGCTCAGTCCTCAACTGCCTTGGCATCATTCAAACCCTCCAGAACCCCATGATGTTATAGGGGCGCCATTAGTTGAACATTGCACCAGCCTGGAACTGAGCTACAAATAGATCACAGGAATACGGCAGTACACAATATAACATATCTCCTTCCCTTTACATATCACATAGCAACACAATATAACATATCCGCTTCCGTTCACATATCACTTAGGAGCTATTAACATATCCCCTATTTCCTTACAAGAAGAAATAGACACCCCCCACTGCCACTCACACAAGACACACAGACTTGCACATCAGAGATAAACTAGATATTATACCAACAAAACTCAACCCTAAGACACCTCCCAGATAAACACTCCAAGAACGAAGACTCAAAGCCATCTGACAGCAAGAATCATCCAAAGAAATAATCCCCCAAATAACAGGCAGCCTCCATGATCTTACTGTCCTGGCAGTAGACACTCCTCCGTCACCAGTGCTTGCACCTCCAAGAACAGGTCCTCTGTCAACCCCACTACTCATAAATTCACAATCATTCATGAGCAGCTATCCACTGCACCCGTGTTCCCCTCTCTGGGATGAGTTGAAGGTACCACCTCTCTGATACAATGTTACTCTTGTCAAATTCCATGCTTGACCATTTTCCAACTTGACTCAATTACTTCATGCTTCCAACACCTTAAACAGACCTCGAAAGCAGGACAAACCACTACCAACCCCTCCAGGTTTAACCTTCATCCAATCACCTTTGCTAATGAGCCTACACGATTCATCTTGTGACACCCCCATTACCCCCTTGCTTCCACCAACCACACTCATTCAGGAGGGATCCAACTTAGAACCAGGTTTCTTCCCCCTCATCATCTCAAAAGGTGTTATCCCAGTGCTGGCATTCAACATGGTGTGATGAGCCCACGGCATGTCTTTGATGGCACCTTCAATAGAAAATCTTGCACTATATGCCATTTCCATGGTCCCCTTGACCAAATTGTTGACCCTTTCCACCAAACCATTACTTTGGGCATTATATAAGGATCTACATACATGCTTAACACCCAAATTGTCCAAGAGCTGTGTACTGTTATCAGTAAGCAAAATCGAAGGAATCCCATCTCTTCTGAACACTTCACTTAGGACAGCTATGACAGATTTTGTATTAATGGACCTCATGAAGGCTACTTCAAGCCATCTAAATTTGGCATCTGCCATGACTGCAGCAAACGTTTCCTGATCCGGTAAGAAAATAAACGGACAAATAAAATCCAAACAATTGTTTCTCCACACTTCCTTTATTTTTCCGTTACTTGGTGTTCTTGTGCGGAGACTTCTAAACCCACTCTCAACCTTTTTTCTGATTCTTTACACAAGCTACATTCCTGTACCCATGTCTTTACCGGACCATCAATAAGTGGCCACCAAAATATTTCCCTCAGCCTTTTCAAAGTGCAAGTCTGACCCAGATGACCCTCATGTCCTCAGCATGTCAACTTCAGAAGCACAGAAGTGGAGGGCACAAATCTATTACCCCTCATTAGAGGACCATGGTCCTGTAAGGATAACTCTGCCCCAACTTTATAGTAAGGCCTGAGTGGCTCTGGCAAAGAGCTTTTCCCTCCTTACACAATAAATACACCACAAAAGAGACACCGCAGCAAGTTATGTAAAAGTAACCTGTATTGTATAAAAGGTGTAGACCAAAACATTAGAGATCAGTACTTCTTTGCCAAACAGGCAGTTGTCAGTCTATTATCATCATGAGTGCAACCACAATAAAACATTTCCACATTGTACATGCCATAAGCATTACCCTACTAGTGCACCCTAGGCAGATCCTGAAATATATGTGTGATCTCGTCCAGAAACAAAGGCATATGATGAGGCATCAGGTCTGGTGACACTGAGGTCATAGGCACAAAGTGGTAAAACATATCTTGTATACCAACAATGCTTTCTACATGTGGGCCATCGCACATCCACTCTCCTTTTAGAAAATATTCAGTAGCTGGGGTTTCCAACCTGCACTCCTACTATGAACAAATAAATCAAATACTTATACAGTGCAGCTAATACCAATAGGGTCTCAAGGCGCTGTTGTGCCTGCACTGATCATTTGAAGAGCCAGATCGTGAGGTCCTTCCTGAACTGCTTCAGCAAGGGGGCCTGTCTGAGGTCCGAGCTGCGAGGTAAAAGAAGGATCTGCTTCCAGCTGTGCTCTTCTTGATTCTGGGGATGGTGGCGAGGGCGATTTGGGAGGAATCGGAGTATGTCTGGCGGGGGTGTAGATCGTCAGGCGGAGGTTGAGGTAGGTCGGTCCGATGTTGTGCAGTTCCTTGTAAGTGTGTGTCAGTAGCCTTAAGATGATGTGTTTGTTCACAAGGAGCCAGTGGAGGTCTGAGGTGGGCAGACATATGGCTGTGGTGGGGGGTGTACAGGATGAGTCTTGCTGCTGCGTTCTGGATTCTCTGTAGTCTTGCTTGTAGCTTCTTTGTGATGCCAGCATAGAATGTGTTGCCGTAGTCCAGTTTGCTGCTGACAAATTCGTGGGTGATTATCCTTCTTGTCTTGGTGGAGATCCACTTAAAGATCTTCTGAAGGAAATGGAGAGTGTGGAAGCATGATGATGGGACAGCACTGACTTGATGGGCCATGGATAGCATGGAGTCCAGGATGATGTCCAGGTTATGTGCGTGGTTGGTGTGGGTGGGGGCGTTACCTAGATCAGTAGCCCACCAGGAGTCGTCCCAGGCAGGGGGGATGGAGCCTAGTATGAGGTCAGGGAGAGGATCAGTCGAGTATCATCGGCGTAGAAGATGGATGTTGTTGGTGGCCCGAGGAGGGCCGTTTTGGTGCTGTGGTTGCTCCTGAATCTGGAGTTGGAAGGGTCTAGGATGCGGTTTGCCTCAAGGAATTCCGTTAGCTGCATGTTGATGGCCTTTTCTGTTACCTTGGATAGACAGGGAAGCAAAGAGCTGGGTCTGTAATTCTTAATCCTCTTGGGTCGGTGGAGGGTTTCTTTAGGAGAGGGTTGATCTCTGCATGCTTCCAGCCTGATGGGAAGGTGGCGGTTTCGATGGAGTGGTTAAAAGTCTGGCATAGCTTGGGGACGATGGTGGTGCTGGCCAGGTTGAAGATGTGATGTGGGTACGGTTCAGAGTGTGCCCCTGAATGTATGGAGCTCATTAGTGTCCTGGTGTCTTCTATGGAGATAGGGGTCCAATGGCTCAGAGTTGGCTGTGACCTGGTATCCAAGGTGGTGCTGGTGGGCAGTGGGGGTATCCTTCATAAATGTAATGGATTTTCTGGTGGAATAAAGTGGTGAGGTTGTCACAAAGTTCTTAAGGGGGGGATGACTGAGGTTTTCATTCTGGTGTTCGTGAACTCCTTGACTATGGAGTCCATGGTGTTTGTGCATTCTGTGAGCCAGTGGTGAAGGTTGCATGCCGCGTCATTAGTGCTCATGGCATCCAGTGGGGGGGGAGTGGCTGAGTGTGTCAGCGAGCTGGGCTTTGGTGACCTTGCTCCAGTTTCTGCCGGGGAGCATGGTGGTATACAGTGGTTTTCATGAAAGCAAAATGGACGCATCTGTGGTCGGTCCAGTGGTGTTCAGAGGTGTGAGAGAAAGTGATGTTGTTTGCTGCTCAGATGGTAGGGTGAAGGGTGTGACCTGCTCTGTGAGTGAGGAGGTTGACTAGTTGCTTGAGATCGAGGGTGGCAAGGTTGTCCAGGAGGGATGTCGTGTTTGGGTCATGGTGGTTTTCAAGGTGAAAGTTGAGGTCGCCGAGGAGGATGTAGTTGGTGGAGGCGAGTGCTTGGGAGGTGACAAGGTTGGCGATGGCTTCACTGAACTGGGGCCGTGGTCTGGGCGGCCTGTAGACGAGAGTGCCATGGAGGGAGGTCTTTGTGTCAGACTGAATTTGGAAGTGTAGGTGTTCAGGGTTGGTTGGCTGGCTCTACATCTCAGTGGTGGTCATCAGGTGGAGGGTGTTCCTGTAGACTATGGCAACACCTCCCCCTGGTCGATTGACTCTGTCTTTGTGGATGATTTTGTAGCCATCAGGAAGGGAGGTGGTGATGTTCGGGGCTGAGGTGGGGGTAATCCAGCTCACTGTGAGGAAGGCTACATCAGGGGTGATTGAGACCAGGAGGTCCCATACTTCTACTGCATGCTTCACAATGAAGCAGGTGTTGAGGAGTATGCAACTGAGGGGACTGTCTGGGCTCCGAGTGGGATGATGTGGTGTGCAGAGGCAGGTGAGGCAGCAGTCATAGCAGGAGAATGATCAGCGAGTGTTCTTCTGATTGGCTTGGTGGCAGGCTCAAAATCTTTCAGGGTTGAGGGCGTGCAGGGTGTTGGCACTGTACCGACGGGTGGTGCGGGAACCAGGATCTGTGGCGGTGGGCACGGTCCAGGTGCAGACAGGCAGAGACGGGCTTGCCTTTGGCATGCCTTCGGCGCAGCCGCCATTAAGAAGGTGAGGGTGGAGGGAGGGGCTGGTCAGCTGGGAGGTGGGAAAGTATGTCGCAGGGATGGGGGGGGGGGTTTGCAGGGGCCGCAGTGGCAGGGATGGAGCACTAGAACCAAGCTCAACAGTACAAACAACACAAAAGCTCAAAGAGAGGAAAAAGAGTATAAATAGAGAAACAGAGAGAGACACAAGGCAGCAGAGACAGACAGATTCAGATGGCCACTAGGCCACCAGGGATGAGGCACAGGTGGGTGCCTGCGGGTGGAGGTGGGCCTTGAACTGAGAATCAGGTAGGCTCTCACTTAGATCAGCAGCAGCAACAGGTGGAGCTGCGCAGAGGGGAGAGAGCAGACATTGACAAGAAGGTCAGTGGAGATATGGTACTCTAAAAACCATCAAAAGGCTTATAAGCACCTTTGTGCATATTACACGTAGTACGGTAAATTAACAGTCCCAAGAAGAACCTAGCTCAGGACCTCCTTGGGCACTCATCCCATCCTACCATCCAGGTCAGTGGTAGGGGGGAAGAGCACACACTTCAACGGGTGCCCAGGGAGACCTTGCTGGGTTCACCTACCCCATGTGCAGCAAAATCCAGAGACAGCCACCCACGTCCACGCGGTGCCGCTGCAGACTTCGGCTTCCTGGCAAGGTGCCTGATGCAAGCAGCATGTCTGGACCCCTCCAGTGCTTCCTGGACAGCTGCCTTTATCCACAAGAGGTGCCCTAGGCCCGAGGAGCCCCGATGCTTACTTGTGGGGGCCAGCTCCTCAGCTCCGGCATGTCTGTCCAGCCACTTTCCTTGGTGGTGTGTCTGGAGCCCTCCAGGACCTCCTGGACCGCTACCCCTCCTCTACTTGGTGGCCCGGCCTAGGGAAACCTTCCAGCCATGGGCTGGCTTCTCCTTTCACTCCAAGTCTGGGTCGCGGCTGTGACTGCACCAAAATCATGCCTGTTTGTGTCCCGGGGCTCCTAGTTGGTGTGCGCCTCATCCGTATGCATTGGACGGCTGCGGGGGCTACCCCGGGGTGCCTCCTGCTCCTCAGCGGCAGGGTTGGGGGGGCACACAGGGTCACAACACCCACCCTGCTGCGGGGACAGTCACAGCATGCCCCCTACATGCTGATCAAGGGGGTAGTGTATTTTACGGCACTCGGGGATAAATATAGCGCCACCAAGCACTAGAGTCTGTAGCCCACATCGCGCTCACTGCATGATTTGCTTAGCAACATATGGGGCCTCAAGCAGCATTCCTCATGTATGGAGGAGAGTCCCAAGAGGCAGCGTACAACGCTTTCCACACAGCACCTTCAGGCATCAGTACACATGTATAGCACTCCCCAGGTGCTACATTTGCAGAACCAGGGGCAGCTAATCTCCACCAGTATTCACACACTGGGAACTGAGAGAACACTTGTGATGGGGGGGCACAAAGCAGCAGTAGTGGTTAGGCAGACCAGGAACACAGAACCCACAGTCCTAATGGCGATCTCTCCTTGCAACACTACAGTGCCCTGGGAGAACAAAGTCACAGAGCAGCTGGCAGCAGGGCAACTCACAGAAAAGCAATCCAGATGAGTCCTTTGTGCCACCCAGCAGATACCAGGCAGCAGGACGTTAAAAGCAGAGCAGTCCAGATGAGTCCTTTGTGTAGTCCAGCAGTCCTTCTGACAGAGGTTCGGTCCCAGTTCCAAAGTGCTCTCCAAATCAGGGAGCAAGCCCCTTCTACTTATACTCTTAAATGCAGTTGTTAAGAGGGGTAACTTCAAAGGAGCCCTTTCAAGTCATGCACCACACCCTTTCAATCCAACCCTGTCTCCAGACATCAGTAGGGGGTAATCAGTCCATTGTGTGAGGGCAGGACACAGCCTATTCACATGTAAGGTGTGAACGACCGACCCCCTCCCCAGCCCAGGAAGACTATCTGTTAGCAGATACCTCTTCTGTCACACCCAGCCCCTCATGTGTGATGGCTTTCTGGAAAGTATGCACCAAGTGGAGCTGTCACTCTGCCCCAGACATGAACTGGATTCAGGTTGCAAAAACACTAGAGTGATGACCACAGAGAAATGCCCACTTTCTAAAAGTGGCAGTTCAACAATGGTAATAAAAAAATCTACCTACACTAATAGGCAGGATTTCTCACTACCATTCCAAACATACTAAACATTCCCACACTATTCCTCATAGATCAGATGATGCCCTTAGACATATGCCAGGGCATTTTCAATGCTGTCCTATGAGATGAGCAGCACTCACAGTACTGAGAAACTAAGGGCCAGATGTAGCAAAGGGTTTTACCCATTTTGTGTCTATGGGAAAATGTGTTTGTACATATGGCCGCAAATAGGCTGTTTGTCACTACTATGAAATGTAGCACGTAAAGACATATCCTACCATTTACATACAGAGCACCCTGCCCATATGGCTAGCTAGGGCGGACCTTAGAAGTGACTTAGGTGTAACAAAAATGGAGTTTAGGCCTTGGCAAGGGGTTTGACTTGCCAAGTGAATTTGGCTGTAATCTGTGCACATAGGCCCTGCTGTGGCAGGCCTGAGACATGTTTGAAAGGCTACTTCTGTGGGTGGCGCAATCTGTGCTGCAGGCCCACTAGTAGCCTTTAATTTACAGGCTTTAAGGTATACCACTTTACAAGGGACTTACATGTAAATCAAATAAGCCAAACAGGTGTAAATCAATTATTCAAAGTTGTAGGTGAGAGAGCACAGGCACTTTAGCACTGATTAGCAGTGGTAAAGTGCCCAGAGTCCTAAAGCCAACTAAAAGAGGGTCAGAAAAATAGGAGGAGAAAGGCAAAATGTTTGAGGTTAACCCTGCTGAAAGGGCCATTTCTAACACCACCTCTTGTAACAAAAATTTACATTTTTCCTTGGGTAATGTTAACCCTGCATCACCAATCTGTGACAACACCTCATGCAGCACTTTCAATGCTTTTCCCAAACACCAAAATATTGTCTTAGAAAAGCACAACATTAGATACACCAGACAATAGGTTTGTGATCTGCTTTTGGAAGACACTTGCCGCTGAACACAAGCCAAACTGGAGTCTCTTGAACTGAAAAGTGCCTTCCGACATTATAAAGTCTGTGAGATGTCTGGATTCTGGATGAAGCTGTACCTGGTGATATGCACTTCTCAGATCCAACTTGGAAAAACATTTACCCCCTGATAATGTTAACTTGAGTCCACTTATGTTTGGTAGAGGAAACAAGTCCTTCACCACATTTTCATTAAGACTGCTTGAGTCTACACAGAATCCCAAGGACTCATCTGTTTTTTTTTCATTATAACAACAAGTGAAAGCCACTCATTGGCCTCTACAGCTTCTATAACATCCTTCTTGACCATTTGTTCTAAAAATGTTCACCTTGTGTCTTACTGCAACAGGTACCTTCCTTGCCACATGTTTCACTGGAACTGCGTTCTTCTTGACCTTAATCTCATGCATGTACTACTTAGTGACCCCCAACCTATTCTGAAATACTCCACTATGTTGTTTTAGGATTTTGTCCAAGCCTTCATCTTTTACCACAATTACTTGGGTGACTGCTCCGGAGTTGACCACTATGCAAATCGTACTGGTGTGTCTACCCCAAAATGGGAGGTCCCTCCTCGGCCACATATATCTTCCCTTTGGTCATCCTTCCCTTAAATTTGATGATTGTTGTCATGTATCCAATCACACCAATTTTCGCCCCTTGATACCCTTTGGGAACCACACTAGTGGTTTGCAATGATCCCTTAAGGCCACACCATGTTATACAGTTGCTTTGGTATAATAGTATATGAGGACTCTGAATCAACCATTAACGATACCACTTTGCCATGGATGTCAAATTCTGCTTTAGGATGTGTCTTCTTCCTTTTCAATCTTTGCTTTACTCCTCAGGTTCATTTTCCACAACCAGAATTTTGTGTTCTGAGTCATCATCCTCCATCAAAGCATTTTTTTTTATATTGGCACAACACATCTGTGCAAAGTGTCCTCTTGTTCCACAATTATGACAGTCCTTGTATACTGCAAAACAAATTTTGGAATCTCCCATATGATAAATGCTAGCACATGTGAGATGAACCTTTAATAGGGTTAGATGTTGTGCCTTCTTTTTTCACACCACTTGTTTTATTTACATTCAGATTGGTGGCAGATAATTTCTTCCTCACTACATTGACAGAGCCATTTTCATTGTCCATCTCTGCCACTTCACCAGTAGGTTTGCTAGTCACATCATTTCCCTGTAATTCCCTCATGCATCTTTCTGATTCCTCCATGACTTTCGCTATGGTAATAGCATTTTCCAAAAGGGATTGCTAGCTGACCATAATTGGTCTTGCATTTTTACTGCTGTATTGAACTATTGGTTGATTGCGAATCAACTCCTCGGTCTTTTGACCAAATTGGCCTTTGGCAGACAGTTCACGTAACCTGGCCACAAAATCATCAACAAATTCTCTAGGTCTTTGGGGTTGAGTATATACCTTGCTTCACCTCATTACAATATTTGTAGTCTTAGCAAATATTGTCTGGAGTCGCAATTTGGCTTCTTTGTAAACATCTTCAAATTCATTCCCTTTTTATCACAAACTTATGGGAGATATTTAAAGACATGTTGGCCATCCGTGCCCAAAGAACCTAATAAAAGTGCTTTCTTCTGCACTGCAGAGAAACCTGAACCATCCAAGGCTAGTAAATAGTTTTTTTAAAGTGTTTATCAAAACCTCCGATTCAATAGGCGGATGTCCAGGTAAGGTTAAAAATGGTGTTGGAGTAACTATAGATTGTTATATATTCATTTTGCTGATGTCCACGCAGCACTGATGTTAATGATATTAACGTTCTGCCAGAATGTGTTTAACTTTGACACTCTAATTGCTGTGTCATGTCAAAACAAGAAAATGCTGTACCACTTTAACTAAAAGTAAAATTGCCAAAGTCCTGAACTGCTAGGCGCCATTGGATGGCAGTGAACTCTTGAAAACACTTGACGTACACATATACAAGAAATTGACTGCTCCGGAAGCAAAACACAAGGGAGGAACAGAACAGAAATATGGGCCCTGTGGAGAGCTGGACGCAGTCCAGTCTTTCCAGCGGGAGCTCTTGGGCCGGATGCAGACAGCCGAGGTAAGGATAGGCCGTGGGGTGGATTTGGGAGGGTCTTAGGGTGGGATATAAAAGGGGGTGGGGGTGGGGGATAGGCCTCTTTGGCGCTAGCAGGTCACGCTGCACAGGAGTCAGTCCGATCCAGTAGGTAGGGAGGTGTGTGTTTTTTGGCATATTTCGCAGCTTTTAATCATGGCAGCGGGCCATGATTTTGAAGCTATTAGGGCCGCGCTTCGCCTGCTCGGCGAGGCTAGCTGAGATGACCTACTCAGGCTTGGTGTCCTAGACCAGGCCTGGGTAGGTATGACCTGAGCGCCTCGCGCGGCATCGCAAGGGGCTGCTGCAGCGACAGCTGCTTGCATTCCCCAAAGAAAGGAAGTGTGAAGAAGCCCAAGAAGGGGAGGGAACGCAGCGTGTCCACCCCCCTCCATTTATTGCAGAGACTGGGCCCCAGGGAGGGTCTGAAGGGCAGGTTGAGCAGGAGGGTGAGGATCTTGGGGAAGGGGGTTCAATTGATGCTGGTGCATGCCCATTGGCATGGGGCCATGATCAAGATGAGCCTGCTTTGCAGGCAGATCAGGAGGAGACTGAACTGTTGGGGCTGGAGCAGCCCCTAGACCTCACACTGGCTGGGGCCCCAGCCAGGGACAATAGAGTAGGAAAGAGGAAGGGGCTGGGGGGCAATAAAGGTAAGGGGAAAAAGGTTAGTGCTGGGGTGGGGGCCCACAGGGCCGCTGGCTAAGAAGGGTACATCAGCTTCCCAGAAGGAAGGGGTGCAATTGGAGAATAGCAGCAGGTCCAAGGGGGTGACGGAGGCATGACACCCCATCACTATTGATTGGGCATCAGTCAATATAGAGTCGATATAGAGGCAAGGATTCAGGAGCAGAGGAGGTTGGTGGCGGACACAGAAATCAGGTGGGCCAAGCTATACAGGGAGCGGGGGAGGCGAAGGGGATGTCTAGGAGGGCAAAGAGGAAAGCAGCGGGAGTTAGTGGGGGTCAGGATGAGGTGCCTGGGATGGAGAAGGGTAGCTGGGTGTGGATTTCATACGAAGAGCAGGGGGCAGCTCAGGCAGCTGGTGCGGCTGATGGTATAGGCAGCGTGACTGCGACTATTGGCGCACACAGCCAAGGGCAGCGTGGAGAGTCAATGCCAGCGGCAGAGGCTGGCACAAAGGTGGCGAAGCCAATGGGGCGCAACACGGCCCCGGGACTTTGGTCGGAAGAGATAAAGGGGTCTTCGGCGGGCCTTCTCTACACCATGGGGACGCAGGAAGCACACGCCTGGTTTACGCCAGAAAGGTTTCAAAGGGGCTGATTAGTACAACATGATGGATGCAGCTGGCGCTGATGAAGGAATGGGTGTGGATGAAGATGAAATGATTGATTTGGATTATGAGGAGGACCTTGATGAGTGGGAAGAAGGGGAGATTCACTAAAGAGAGGTGAGTGGAGGACAAGGGAAGGGGCAGGGGCCAGGGCGCAGGAGCAGCGCAACACCCTCTTCTGTTAATATTTTGCAGGCTTCAACGTCTACCACTTGGGGGGACGAGGTCTCTCGCAAGCATGGAGGAGGGCGCAGACCACGGCTGGACATGGCTACGAATGCTCGTGGGGTCCAAGGTAAAGGAGAATGGTGGGCACCATGGGGGGAATGGAGGGGCAAGGCCGGTGCAACACAGTACAAATCTATTGGTGTGGGCGCTGACTCAATATACTTGCAGCCTGATGCTGGTGCAGTAGATGCAGGTGCGGGAGACAAAGGGGGAGCCAAGGCGCTGTCTGGACAAAGTGAGGATGGAGGTGTAGTGGTAAGCAGGGAGAAGGTAGATGAAGAAAAAGGAGGGGCAGGTCATAAGAAGAGGCTCCCATACATGGGTTTCGCTATTCCTTTAGGGTCGCGCCTGGCGGACAAGACAAAAGCAAGGATGTGGAAACATGATCATGTGGATGTTTTTAAGCTCCTACACAGGGATATTCAGGCGAAAGAAGAGTCTAAGGAGGAGGACTGGGAACTAGCAGGGAGGCCCCGTGTTCTGATAACCATGGACAGCTGGTAGTTGGCTTTTTTGATTTACGCTAGTATCTACTGTGAGAAATATCTCGACAGGGCCATTGCCATGTTTAAATACATGAATATTATTCAGAAAGCACAGCTGCACTTTGGAGGGTTTGCATTGCTAAACTATGATGAGGAGTTCAGGGCCAGTGTTAGCATTAACCCAGAGAAGCCCTGGGGGAACGTGGACTCAGAATTATCCTCTCATTAGGCAGCTTCAACACACACGGCTAGTGGGCTACTGGTAGTCTGGAAGCCGTTTCAGCAGAGTCCCGCTCAGGGAGGGGCGGGTAAGCCTCAGAGGGCACAGGTATCTACCTCAGGAGCCTGTTGGAATTTCAACAAGGGGTTTTGCTCTAGGCACCCCTGTAAATTTAGGCATTAATGCTCAAAGTGTGGGGGTAAATACCCAGTCATGCAATGCTTTTCCCTCACCAGCCCAGCAGAGCATAGGAGGTCTACCAGGGGCGGGGGGGACAAGGAGCACCTGGGCCAAAGGTCACCTACTCCAATTAGGTTGGAGAGGTTACCTTATTGGTTGCGTGTGTACCTGGATACGGACACAGTGCTAAAGTTGGAATTGGGTTTCAGAGAGTGTTTTCGGGTGGGATATCAAGGGCCATGGTTTCGGATATGGGCAGATAATCTGCAGTCAGCTAAGGCTATGCCAGAGGTGGTGGCAGCGAAATTGAACAAAGAAGAGGCAGAGGGCAGGATTTTGGGGCCCTTTCATGAATGGCCCATGGAGAATCTGATGACCTTACCTTTGGGAGTGGTACCGAAAAAGAGCAGTGGGGACTTTAGGCTGATACATCATCTGTCCTGGCTGGAGGGGACATCGTTGAATGATTTCATCGCGCCGCAAGATACAAGGGTAGCCACGGTGGATGATGCTATGCGGCTCATCCGGGGGTGCGGGAAAGATGCAGAATTGGCCAAGTGTGATAACAAAGCAGCTTTTCGGCTGCTCCCCATCCACCCGGATGATTTGTCTTTGCTGGGGATGCAGTTGGGAGGTGCCATATACGTGGAAAGGGTTCTTCCCAAGGGCTGTGCAATCTCCTGTGCACTGTTTGAGGCTTTTAGCATTTTCCTTCAAGTGAGTGGGCATCGGACGGTGTCACACTATTTAGAAGATTTCTTGTTTGTAGGAACTGCACAGTCCGGCTCTTGCGGCAGGGCTCTGCGGCATTTCGAGCAGTTGGCACAAGATTTTGGGGTACCTTTGGCCCTGGAAAAAACAGAAGGCTCTAGTAGATATTAAGGTATGGGACCTGTTTTTGACTCAGTTTAACGGGGTCTCTATGTTGTTCCGGGAAGAGGACACGGTTTGACAGGTGCAGATTTTTTCAGATGCGGCTGGTGCAGCCGGTTTTGGACTGTTTTGGGATGGTCATTGGTGTGCGGAGACATGGCCGGAACAATGGTTGAGGCAAGGGAGAAGTATTGCATTTTTGGAGTTCTTTCCTCTGCTGGTGGCCTTGTCAGTTTGGGGTGATGAACTGGAGAACAGATCAGTGATGTTTCATGTGGATAGCTTGACGGTGGTAGAGGTGGTGAACAGACAGAGAGCTAAGGATCTTAGGGTGCTGCGGTTGCTCCGGAAGTTTATGTTGCGTTGTTTAACTCTAAATATCATCTTTAAGGCTGCCCACATTTCTGGGGTAAACAATTCCATTGCAGATTCCCTGTCTCATTTGCAGTGGCAGTGTTTCTGGCAGTTGGCACCTGGTGTGGAGGAGCACAAGACAGCAGTCCCTGCAGACATTTGGGAGTAGGACGGGTGATGGTCATGAGACTTGTGGAGCGGTCGCTTGCTGACTCAACCCTCAGGAGTTACCGCCTGGCATGGTTGGAATTTAAGGATTTTGACGTTTACAGGGGGCAGTTTTGGTCACAGGCACAGGGAATGCTAGAGTCTAGGGTGCTACATATTGTGGTGTTTTTGATTCGGAAGGGTTTATCTCCGGCCACGATTGGGGGCAAGTTGGCAGGAGTGTCTTTTTATGGGAAGTTGTTTTTAGATGGGACCCTATGAGAAACGACATCTTGAGCAAAATGTTGAAAGGGTGGGGGAGAATACATACAGGATCCTCTTTTGTTTGTGAAGCCATCACATTTGAGTTATTATTGGATGTTTTGCATGTGCTGCCAGTTTGTTGCTTCAATGCCAACGAGGTGGCTTTATTCCGTTTATGTATGATATGGATGTTTTTTGGGGCTTTTCGTGTGTCTGAATTGCTGGGGGTGGGGAAAGCTGGTGGTTTGAAAGATAGTGAGGTTCAACATCAAGGTGTGAGGGTAGGGATTTGGTTGCGGCGATCCAGGACGGATCAATTGGGTAAGGGTAAGTGGATCTGGTTGGAGCAAGGGAGAGTGTCGGATGCATGCCCGGTTCAAGAATGGGACTCCTTCAGGATGATTAGGGTGTGTCAGAGAGACAGTGGCCCTCATTCTGACCCTGGCGGTCTTTGACCGCCAGGGCGGAGGACCGCGGGAGCACCGCCGACAGGCCGGCGGTGCTCCAATGGGGATTCCGACCGCGGCGGTAAAGCCGCGGTCGGACCGGCACCACTGGCGGGGTCCCGCCAGTGTACCGCGGCCCCATTGAATCCTCCGCGGCGGCGCAGCTTGCTGCACCGCCGCGGGGATTCCGACCCCCCCTACCGCCATCCAGATCCCGGCGGTCTGACCGCCGAGATCCGGATGGCGGTAGGTGGGGTCGCGGGGCCCCTGGGGGCCCCTGCAGTGCCCATGCCACTGGCATGGGCATTGCAGGGGCCCCCGTAAGAGGGCCCCTACATGTATTTCACTGTCTGCTGCGCAGACAGTGAAATACGCGACGGGTGCAACTGCACCCGTCGCACAGCTTCCACTCCGCCGGCTCGATTCCGAGCCGGCTTCATCGTGGAAGCCTCTTTCCCGCTGGGCTGGCTGGCGGTCTGAAGGCGACCGCCCGCCAGCCCAGCGGGAAAGTCAGAATTACCGCCGCGGTCTTTCGACCGCGGAACGGTAACCTGACGGCGGGACTTTGGCGGGCGGCCTCCGCCGCCCGCCAAGGTCAGAATGAGGGCCAGTGTGTTTATTCATGAGAATGGCATAAAAGTGACAGTGATCAAGTTATTGTCTGTTCTGAGAATGGTTTTAAGGTGCCTGGGAAGAGAGGCAGACAATTTTGGTACACACTCCTTCAGGATTGGCGCAGCAACTGAAGCGGCCAGGTTGGGGTGGGATTGGGATAGGATCAGGCGTATTAGACGATGGCGATCGCAATGCTGTGAGTGCTATGTGCAGGCTTAACTGGTTAAGGGGAAAACACAGTATGAGAAATCTGAGTAGGGGGTGATGGTCTGGGGGTGGTGTCATAGATGGAGGAGTTTGTGGTTTTAATTCTGACTCTTGTTTCTTTTCCAGGTTGCGTGAGTGGCCCGGAGAATCATAAGGCCATCACCTGGTTGGTTGGGCACTCTTTTGTTCATTGAGCGGCAACATTTGCAGTGCTGCTGGTTTATGGACGATCTTTGGGACTCCCGAGTAGCAGGCACGAGGTGCTGTGGTAGGGAAAGAGTGGCATGAGGTGGGGCAATTTGCTTCCTTTTATTACATCAATGTTGCCGACGTGGGGATGTCCAGATGTCTTGGTGTTACACCTGGGAGAGAATGACCTGGTCCGTCTTTCTGGGCACACTCTACTGCAACACATGCAGCATGACTTGGTTCTGATGAAACGCAACATGCATGGGACTTGCTTGGTCTAGACAGAACTTGTGCCACAGAGAAAGTGGCGTGGAGCACAAAAACATGGGGCTATCAAGACGGCTCGGAGGAAGCTCAATAGAGCTATGTAAGTTTTCTGCTGGACTCAGGGTATTAAAGTACTGAAACACGAGGGGATTAAGGAAGAGGAGCAGGTGTTCTTCAGGAATGATGGTGTGCTTCTCTCAGAAATGGGGAATGCACATTATATGATGGTGTTGCGCTTCCTTTTGACCAACTTATGGGGAGAAACTTTTTGCCGTAGTAATGTGGAAGGCAAGGCATGATGTGTTTCAGTGGGTTTGCTGGTGGGCCAGCAAAATGCCAATTGGGTTTGTGCTGGTTGGCAGTAGATGGAGGAGGGTGGAGAGTCAGATGTGGGCTTGTCCACCCTTCCAGGGGGAAGAAGAAGCAGGTGAAGGATGACAGACTGGTGGAGGCCCGAGTCAGGCAGGGGAATACTAAGGAAAAGGGATGTGTGGGAATGGAAGTGGAAATTGGGTGAGCAAAGGATAAGTGGTGGATTGAAGTGAGGATGTAAGAATGGGAGTCACAAGGTTAAAGTTAAAGTTGACATTCAAGTTATGGTTATTCTGATGTGTTATTAATTAGCAAGCCTGTCCTAATAAATGGTCTTTTACACTAAACAAGGGTGTCAGAGTCTATGTCCCAATATTGGTCCTGCGAAGAGCTGGACGCAGTCCAGTCTTTCCGCACGAGCTCTCGGGCTGGATGCAGACGGCCGAGCTAAGGATAGGCTGCGAGATGGGCGTGGGAGGGTGGGATATAAAAGGGGGTGGAGGTGGAGGCAGGGGATCGGCCTCTTTGGCGCTAGCAGGTCACGCTGCGCATGAGTCAGCCACCCGCCCGCCCTGCGGATCTGATGTTGTAAGGATGGATCTGGTGCAAACAGTGGGTCAGGGATGAGGGGGGCGCATGACAGTTGTAGAGCAGGTTGCTTGGTGTGGGCAGTAGATGGTAGAGGGTGGAGAGTCAGATGCGGGCTTGTCCACCCTTCCAGGGGGAAAAAGAAGCAGGTAAAGGATGACAGACTAGGGGAGGCCCGAGTCAGGCAGGGGATACGAAGGAAAAGGGATGCGTGGGAATGGAAGTGGAAATTGGGTGAGCAAAGGATAAGTGGTGGATTGAAGTGAGGATGTAAGAAGGGGAGTTACAAGGTTAAAGTTAAAGTTGATGTTCAAGTTATGGTTATTCTGATGTGTTATTAATGAGCAACCATTTTCTAATAAATGGCCTTTTACACTAAACAAGGGTGTCGGAGTCTATGTCCCAAGGAGCGGAGCTGTGAACATGCGAGGAAAAAACAAAGGTGTGTATGAGCTGTGTAAGCAGCCGCCTGCCATCTAAATATTAATTACTAGACAAGTTTACTTGTGCACCAACTCTTGTGAAATACATCCCCTGCCAAGCGCTGGTTCAAACCTCATGCCACATGCTGGCTCACTATGTTGCATATGTCTCCGTTCAGGTGCTGGCTCAGTTAGCTGCACAAGCCTCCCTTTAGCTTCAGCACGCGTTTCTTGCCATGCGCTGGCTCAACACATTGCTCCTGCCTCTCTTCACACAATACTTCCACAGCACAACAGTCTCATAAATAATGCTCCTTAAATTTGAAGTGCCTAGGTGATATGAAGAGTCATTTCAACAGTCTCTCCACACTTCACACTCGTACCAAGCTTGCGAAAGGTGATCATTGGCCAAGCTGATAATAATCAGTTACAATTAGTGCCAGCCTCAAAATTAAACTGCAGGACAGCTTGCTGGAAAATGTCACATAGCAATAATTACTGTCAAAGTTACTTGAAGACGTATGAGGGGCCTTTAATCATACAACACAGTAAAGACAAGGCCCAGTGTGCCCTACAGTGACACAGTAGTTGGGAGTTCACTTTCTCAGTTCTTCTCTGGACTTCTCTTGATGGATGACGATACCTGACCGCCAAATAAATGTAGTAATTTCACTGGACACCACAGAGTAATCATTAGGCCTTTTATTCCATCAAGAGCAAACCCCACTTACAGCATGCCAGGCAATGCTCTTTACTCAACTGCCTTGGCATCATTCAAACCCTCCAGAACCCCAGGATGTCATGGGAGCTCCACATGTTGAATATTCCTCATAGAAATACAGCAGCACACAATATAACAACTTTTTTATGAAATTATGACCAAATAGCCCCATTCGGTCTTATTTAAATGTTGCTTATAAAATACTTATTGTTGAACAAAAATCCAGAGAATTAAAAAGCATGTTTTAGCACTGGTACTTAATTTATTCTACACAGTTCTTTTAAACAATGTTATATAAGAATTCTCAGGAAAAGTAAACATGTGTTGTGTTTTCCGCCATAATTCTACAACTTGTAATAATTATTTATAAGCATTCCTTTTGCAGTGTGATTTTCTTGCACAAATGTACTTGGAATAGTTCTCAACAAAATGGGGCTACTGCTACAAATCTTAAGGGGAGGAGTGGGCAGGGGGAACAGGGGAAAATAAAATATATATATAATTTTTTTAACTTAGCGTTCTGCCGCCGCTGCCTCACACATCTGGCCAAACTGACATACGAGCCGCATTTGCGTTGTTTTTTGACGCAAAATCGGCGCAAACTTACAAAATGCAATTATATTTTGTAAGTTTGCGCCGATTTTGCGTCAAAAACGACGCAAATGCGGCGCTAAAAAAGTATAAATATGGCCTGAAGTGCACTCCATTACTCCACCCCCATGGCCCTGGCCCGCCTCACCCTGTACATGTAGACTGAGCCAGCAGCTAAAAAATAAAACAATAGTAAAATATTGTTTTATTTTTTAGCTTCTGGCTCAGTCCGTGGTTCGACGCCCCTTCGCCCTTGTGAGAAGCCGCTCTTGGTGTTTGCCTTCATTTTTTTTAGATTTAGAGTAGCACTTGGTGTAAGTACTAAGAAACTGCACTGTTTGGCTTCTCATTTGGAATAAACGTTCCTGGAATAGTTTTCAGGATACATTTGATTTTCCTTTTGGGTGAAATACAGTCTAGCAATGATTTTCATTGTTTCCGACCTGAGGTCGGTTTGATCTTGCAGCATCCAGGTTTACGACTCTCAAACCGAGTGCAATAATATTGTGTGGGACATAACCGTGTCGTAATCAGAGTCATTCATCGATCTTCAGCCAGCTTGGTCTGTGAGGCTTTACTGTAAAAAAGCAACAGTCATCCCTCTTAACCTGTAACGGTCTTCCATCTTTTCAATGATGTTCACTGCAGTATATCAGTGCATGATGTACAGCACATCAGTCATATAAACACCCATACACACATATCTTTGGCCCATAAAGCAGAAAAAATATGATGAGAGAAAACTGTTACAGCCTCGCTGTGGTGTCTGTAACAGCTTCCCCTGGGCCTAATAAATTCATCACTGGAATGCTAGCACCAGAGCAAAAGCTCATATTTCAGGGCCGTCGAAAAGCACACAGATTTCTCCTGCAGTTGACAACACTGTGGGCCTGACACGGGAAGTCATTATCACGCGGGCCAATTAATCAAACTGCAGTTGCCCCTGCATGATTGAGAACCTCTTCAAGAAGGTTTGCCAGGGTCTGTCAACATAGAAGGGAGCGAGACCCAAAAACCCGCCTTCCCTCCCTGAAGAGACGAGAGCGGATCTCCATATAAAATGATACAAGCATAAAACACTTTTCTTGCCATTACGAGACGATGTTGTTGCCATTTGGACTGCTTTATCAGCTTTGGTTATATCGCTGACCAAATGGAGTCCGGGAAATGTATTACCTTCTAAAAGTAACTCCGGGAACTATGCTGTAATGGCCAGACTCGTAAAAATATACGAGAACCATCAAATGTGCTAAGGGCAGGTCGGCAGGAGAGCAAAGGCTCGTGCTTGCACAGAGGTGTGGGTGGGCTATTTTAGGATGGCCTGGCAATATGACGCAGCTTCAATCCACTCGTGTTCTCATTAGGCGCTGTTTCATCCGCGTGCTCTAATGGGTGCCTGTTTGCCATTGTTCGCAAGATCAAAGCTTGTTTCATGGGAAATGGAAGGACAAGGACATGTTTGAACACTAAGAGGTCCAGCCACGCAGTATAACAAATCTCACTTTTGTAGTTTCCACCACTGTGTGCAGTTTTATATCAGATTATGGAAAACCAATATATCTAATAGTGCGGCCTAAATATCCAGAACCCCAAATTATGTGAAAGTAAGTACATATAGAGTATAGATTTACTCTCCTTTACTACGTGTTCTCGTGCCTTGAAGATGTGTAGATATATCATCAAGGTAAAAAACATATGTATAGTTAAGTGTAGTGAACCAATACTAAACTGTATATACTTCAATTCACAATATTTTTGTACTCGATGTTCTGCCCACAAATTTTTTGTAGGACAATTTTACAGTAGTATACCTTGAGAGTGTTATACTGTATATGTGGATAGGTTTGTGTGCTTACCATGTTTTAGCACACCATAAGTTAATTTGCATAGTGTAGATTCCAGGGCCGGCTCTAGGTCGATGTGACTGGTGTAGCCACACCTGGTACTAACCACGGGGCCGTGTTTTAAAACAGGTGTAGAAAGCACCTGCTGCAGAGTACCTTGGGTGTCCAGCAGTTTTCAGGCGATGATAAAAATGCCCAGAGAACTCTGGTGATTAATGTTCCTGCTGGAGAGAGATTGAGTTTTGTGCAATGGCAGTTTCCACTCATGATAAAGTAGCGCAGAGGGTTAATGTGCCTGCTGCAAAGAATGCTGCACGCAAATCAATAAACTGTACTCTATAATGATTACCCAGTAGGTAATACACATTTATGAATGAAGCCAACCCTAACCTGTGGTACATTTGAAATTTAATCTTGTGCTTCACTAGACAAAACACTCTTAAAATATAATGACTACTGGTATCAGCGACGTGACTCCTACATAATGCAATCCTCGTTGTCTTATGTAACATTTCTTATAGACTGATTTACACACTTATGAATCATTCACTCTGTATAATGTGTGTGATGTAAAGTGCTCAGACACCCTACACTGGTATGGACAGCACTATGAAACGAATTAAATGCATGTTAGAGAGGGACTATGAATAGATAAGGGACACGGGTTGAGCCTGGTAGTGAGGGAATTCATGGAGAAGGAGGTCTTTTAGGAGGTCACCAACATAGATTTGCTGCACGGGGGCCACCAGCTTTCAAACCAGTTCTGAGAAATCTGATATGAATGAGCTCTTATTCATGATGCAGGTAGTTATTTAAGGCTCTTTAGAGTACATTCTGAGTTTTGCCAACATGGTATTCCATTTTGTGAATAAGTTGAAAAGAGAAATCCTTTGGAGGGGGAGCAAAAGAAAGGACTGGGCTGGGGAACCAAAAGCAGCCCTTGCAAAATTGCTGACATCAGTCCTGCTCAGCATTGTTTCGCTCTTTCCATCCATCCATTATCTTTCTCCTTCTCTCTTCTGTCTCTCTTATCTTTTTCTCTCTACCTTCTCCCTCCCTCCTTCTCTTTCTCTCTGTCATGGAATCTTCCTTTGTCTGCTGCAATTAACTTCGGAAGCTGGGGAAAGTCACAGAGGCACCTGGGGAGGTCCGGGACTTTTAAATCTTGCCTTCATGTGCGCCAGCCCACCGGTAAATACTTGGTGGAATAAGTCTGTCTAGCCCTGGTAGAAACGTTATTCCTATTGCAGGCCACCTGTAGCTCTGCTAAAGATTGTGGGATCCTTTGTTTTGAGTGCACCTTTGCAGGTAAGATAGTCCGCATATTTCCACTCTAGCGATCACAATGTATTTTTCATAAAGCAAGTGCATTGCTTAGTCCAATGTAAAACCGGAAAAAATGTTTTTGGCCATAGTACATATTTGTATGCACTTAGCATGCTAAGGTTTTAGTCCCATTAGATAATTGGGTCCTTCTGTAGGTGAGAATTTTCCACTTCCTAAAATAATGCTGTTAGAAATGGGGTCTTTGGTTGGCAGTCAGGTTACCCCTTGTCCAAGCAAGGGCCCTCTCTCTAGTCAGAGTAGGTTGATAATCCAAATTATCCTGTGCCCACCCTCTGGTAGCTTGGCACTGAGCAGTCAAGCTTAATTTAGAAGGCAATATATAAAGTATTTCTGCAATAAATCATGCAATAACACAGTATAACACCACAAAAATACACAACAGAGGTTTAGAAAAATATAGAATATTTAACTCAATAAATTAAAGTCAAAACGATAAAGATTTGATAACTACAAGTTGGAATATCACTTTTGTACCACTAAATAGAGTTTTATAGTTCTTAAAAACAACAATGGTCTCTTGCGAGCACAAAATACCTGGTTTGTGTCTAAATTATCCACACAGTACCGCAGAGGAGGAGGTGCGTGGAAAATGCAGAGGTGTGCGCCGGTTTCTCCGGGTGCACACAGATGATTTGTTAATGCTTTTCCACACAGCGAGAGTTTCACGTCGATTTCTGGCATGCAGACTTGGGCCCTCTTTGGTTTGCTGGGTATCTGGGCACCCCAGAGACAATGCGGACGAATCCTGGACGTGCAGGACGAAGTCACAGGAGCTGCGTCGATCTGGTGGGCGATGTTGTGAAATTTCTGAAGCACTGCAGGCGCTGCATCGATTCCTCTCGCAGGAAGTCGGGCTGAGTTGTTCCGGCTCAGCGATGCCTCGATCCAGTAGGCCATGCGGCGAAGTTCCAGTCGCAACGCTGGCGCTGCGTTGATCTCCACTTGGGGAGCCGGGCTGCATCGTTCTGGTTCGGCGTTGCAGTGATTTTCTCACCGCTGGGCAGGCTGTGCGTCAATTCTGGAAGGCTGTGTGTTAATTTTCGCCACTTAAGGAGTTCTTTGCAGAGATTAAGGCTGTCATTCCAACCCTGGCGGTCTGAGACCGCCAGGGTTGGGGACGGCGGGAGCACCGCCAACAGGCTGGCGGTGCTCCCAAGGGCATTCTGACCGCGGCGGTATGGCCGCGGTCAGAAACGGAAAACCGGCGGTCTCCCGCCGGTTTTCCTGCTGCCCTGTGGAATCCTCCAGGGCGGCGCAGCTTGCTGTGCCGCCATGGGGATTCCGACCCCCTCACCGCCATCCTGTTCCTGGTGGTTGTGACCGCCAGGAACAGGATGGCAGTGAGGGGTGTTGTGGGGCCCCTGGGGGCCCATGCAACTGGCATGGGCACTGCAGGGGCCCCCGTAAGAGGGCCCCTAAAAGATTTTCAGTGTCTGCCATGCAGACACTGAAAATCACGACGGGTGCTACTGCACCCGTCGCACCCTTCCCACTCCGCCGGCTCCATTCGGAGCCGGCTTCCTCGTGGGAAGGGGTTTCCCGCTGGGCTGGCGGGCGGCCTTCTGGCGGTCGCCCGCCAGCCCAGCGGGAAACACAGAATAACCGTGGCGGTCTTCTGACCGCGTAGCGGTATTCTGTTGGGGGAACTTTGGCGGGCGGCCTCCGCTGCCCGCCAAAGTTAGAATCACCCCCTAAGTCTTTTTGGCCCTCAGACTTCAGGAAACAGGAGGCAAGCTCAATCCAAGCCCTTGGAGAGCACTTCTCAGCAGAGCCAGAGGGCAGCAAGGCAGCAGGGCAACAGCAAGGCAGCAGTCCTTACAGCAAAGCAGTCAGGTGAGTCCTTTGGGCAGCCAGGCAGCTTCTCTTAGCAGGTTACAGGTTCTGGTTCAAAGTTCCTTTCCCAGTAGGTAAGTGTAAAGAAGTGTCTGAGTTGGTAGGGTCAGAGACCCGGTTTAAATACCCAAAGGTGCCTTTGAAGTGGGGGAGACTTCAAAGAGTGGCTTAGAAGTGCACAAGGTCCCCTTTCAGTTCCATCCTGTCTGCCAGGGTCCCAGTAGGGGATTTAGCAGTCCATTGGGTGAGGGCAGGCCACTGTCCTTTGACATGTAAGTGTCAGGCCCTTCATCCTCCCAGCCCAGGAAGACCCATTCTGTATGCAGATGTGAAAAGGTGTGACTGAGCAGCCTGTGTTTGGGGTTGTCTGAGTGAAATGCACAAAGGAGCTGTCAACTAACCTAGCTAGATTTGGACTGTAAGGCATGGAAGTATTTAAGTGCAGAGAAATGCTCACTTTCTAAAAGTGGCATTTCTAAAATAGTAATATTAAAATCCAACTTTGCCAGTCAGCAGGATTTTGTATTACCATTCTGGCCATACTAAATATGACCCTGTTACTCCTTTCAGATCAGAATCTACCACTCAAATAGTATATGAGGTTAGCCCTAATGTTAGCCTATGAAATTAGTAAGCCTCACAGCAGTGAAAAATACATTTAGGAGTTTTACACTACCAGGACATATAAACTACACAGGTATGTCCTGCTTTTTATCTACATAGTACCCTGCCCTATGGGTTACGTAGGGCTTACTTTAGGGGTGACTTATATGTAGAAAAAGGGGAGTTTAAGGCTTGGCAAGTACTTTTAAAAGCCAAGTCGAATTGGCAGTGAAACTGCACACACAGGCCTTGCAATGGCAGACCTGAGACATGGTTAAGTTGCTACTTATGTGGGTGGCACAATCAGTGCTGCAGGCCCACTAGTAGCATTTAGTCTACTGGCCCTGGGTACATGTAGTGCTCTTTACCAGGGACTTATAAGTAAATTAAATAAGCCAATTGGGTATGAACCAATGTCACTATGTTTTAGGGGAAAGAGCATGTGCACTTTAGCACTGGTTAGCAGTGGTAAAGTGCACAGAGTCCTAAAACCAGCAAAAATGAGGTCAGAAAAAGAGAAGGAGGAAACCAAAATGTTTGGGGTGACCGTGCAGAAAGGCCATTTCCAACAAATGTCTTAAGCATGTCTGTAGTGGGCAAAATAATTGAACACATCACCTTTCATCCTATCTTGTGATCAATGTCTCTATATTCTACCATTTTCCATAGTCAAGTCTCAAAATGTTTCCTTTTCAGTAGTGTAGTACATCTCAAATATTGGTCTGAGTAATGAGGCAGCTCAGAGTCATTGAAATAAACTCAATAGCAATGGGGGAAAGAAAATAAGAATTTAAACCTGGGCTACATTTTTATTGTGGACAGCAGCTACTACTGCAATCCTAGTCACAAATATAAGATCGAATCACGGATAGGATATTGTGAAAAACAAATCTAGTTGATTGTGACACAGGGAGAATGAATCAATGAGCTGGTATTGTTAAAAAAAAAGTTTTGTGAAGCAGTGAGTCATATGTCATAGAGTGCTGAGTAGCTATTTAGGCATAATACCATAGAGCATTGATTTGTACCCTGTACCGGCATCTCAATGACATTTATGAACCTTTTTTTTCATTTTAGCATATGTATTTTAAATTTTTGTCTATTTATTTTTTTTCCTCAGCCTATATCACAACAATTTCTGAACCACTCGTCTAAAAATGTCCTTTCCTACCTAGCACCAGGTGTTTACTTGCCTACCAGCTCCCTAATACTCTGCATTTTGGACATATCAGCGTTGTGCCTCCCTGGGTTACCTTTGTGACTTCTTCTTTTGCCCAGCTGTGCAGCAGGTAAAGTGTTGAACAGTTACTTCAGATGCTTTTAATTTGCTGACCCCTCACTGCCCCTAAGCACCATCCATCCCTGACCCCACACAAGTCCTGAACAGTATCCATCCCTATCTCCTGAGAGCCCCCACCAGTGCCTTAACCATACCCGTGGCTGACCCATAAACCTCACCTATCACTGAACCCTAAAAGCCCATTCTACCAACCCACCCATCCATGGACACTAAAAACCCCTTACCACGCCTAAGCACCATCCAGCCCTGACCCTCACACAACCCCAAAACAGTATCCATCCCCGTTCCCTAAAAGCCCCCTTCTTCATGTCTTCACTACACTAGGGTGGGTGATAAACTCCGCTTCTACAGTGGGTTTTTCCCACTCATGCGAAGTTCCAGAAAAACTCTGCGAACCGCTGTGTGGTGGAGTTTTTTCTTGCTCACAGCTCACCAACGTTAACTTGGTGAGTGCGATTGAAGGAATTGAGTACTAGACTGTCTCCTGGTGAGATTTCTCAATGTGAGTAGTTGCGGACGATGGCTATCACTTGCATTGAGAAAGCTGCCACTCATGTTGAGAAAGCTGCCGGTCGAGTAGAAAATCTACTTGGCCGGCAGAAAGAAGTTGTGCCCTCTGGTGTGCTGCTGTTTGTGCTGATTGCAGTGTGGGACAAGTTCCCTGCTCTAAGAATCAGCATGAGCAGCACTACGTACTGAATTCTGCCACTCGCAGAATCTCACTGAGTTTTTAGGTAACTCCGTGAAATTCTACTGAGTAAAATTCCAGATGTAAAGGTTTCATTTTAACCATGTCTTTACAGTAAAAATACCCTAAAATCTGTTTTCACTGAAACATGTTTGCTGATCCTTTGGAAAACACTGGGATGCAAGACTGAATACTAATCCTGTATCATGAGAATGAGACTAGCTAGGATGAAACAACTATTTTAATAGGCATTACAATCCAATTCAATAGTTAGATTGGATTTTTTCTAAATAATACAGAAAAATAACTTGGAAAAAGTTACATTTGCCCTGCCTGAAGACACTAAAAGCTAAATCTTCATTTCAGCTTCCCAGTAATTAGCATTTATATAGATGTTATTGAGGTGTGATCCCTCTCCCAGAAGCAAGACAATAGGCTGGCATGAATTGGCAGAGATGACCACTCTGAGACTGGGAGAATATGCAAGGGTTGACTGGGAGGATCTATTTTTATTTAAAGTGTCAAGTCCTGCTTGAATGTCACATCTTGCTTCACGGGTCTGGTGGGGCTTTTCATAGGACATTTGGGGCACACACACTTCAAAGAGGTCTTTCATGTTGCAGGCAAATGTGAGCTTGCACCTGACCACGTCCCTTCTGTTGTCTTCCCTGCAAAGTAGGCCCCAGTCACAGTGGCCCTCTTTTTTAAATTACAGTGTTGCTGCTTGGTTGACAGGTCTGCTAGGTTTATGTATGACATTTAGGCCCTCATTCTGACCCTGGCGGTCTTTGACCGCCAGGGCGGAGGACCGCGGGAGCACCGCCGACAAGCCGGCGGTGCTTCAATGGGGATTCCGACCGCGGCGGTAAAGCCGCGGTCGGACCGGCACCACTGGCGGGGTCCCGCCAGTGTACCGCGGCCCCATTGAATCCTCCGCGGCGGCGCAGCTTGCTGCACCGCCGCGGGGATTCTGACCCCCCCTACCGCCATCCAGATCCCGGCGGTCGGACCGCCGAGATCCGGATGGCGGTAGGGGGGGGTCGCGGGGCCCCTGGGGGCCCCTGCAGTGCCCATGCCACTGGCATGGGCATTGCAGGGGCCCCCGTAAGAGGTCCCCTAAATGTATTTCACTGTCTGCTGCGCAGACAGTGAAATACGCGACGGGTGCAACTGCACCCGTCGCACAGCTTCCACTCCGCCGGCTCGATTCCGAGCCGGCTTCATCGTGGAAGCCTCTTTCCCGCTGGGCTGGCTGGCGGTCTGAAGGAGACCGCCCGCCAGCCCAGCGGGAAAGTCAGAATTACCGCCGCGGTCTTTCGACCGCGGAACGGTAACCTGACGGCGGGACTTTGGCGGGCGGCCTCCGCCGCCCGCCAAGGTCAGAATGAGGGCCTTAGGGTGCACTTCAAAGGAAGGAAACAGAATACCAATACAATTTGTTTGTACCCACCGTTAGTTTCTAAAAGCTCAGCTTTGTTTTACCAGACATCTGTCTGTGAGGCTGTTGTGGGTGCTAGTACTGCACCAAACTGGACCTTGATGTTCGGTCTGGGCAGACACTGGGCTTACCAAAGTTAAAATGTCAGCAGTCATTTCAAAAGTTTAGAAACCAGTGTGTGTCACTCAGCACCCTTGCATACTCTGCAGTGATTGAAACTTTTAATCACTGCAGATATAAGGCACTGAGTTATATGTTGTGTTTTTTAAACACAGCAGGAAAAGGGAGCAGCCACTCTATGTTTAGAACCCCCTGCAGATTGAAATGGTTAATTCCACCAGCAGAGATGTGGAATTTACACAAAATTCTGCGTTATAAACATAATGCAGAATTACCACATTCTTCAGATTCCACCGACAGAATTAAAAATTCTGCCCCGGCCTAGTCCTATGTGGGACCCAGAGTACAGCTTGAAATACTAACACTGCATCATTATAATGTTTTTAATAGTAATTAAAAACCCAATTCAATGATGAAGTTGGATTTTTAATAAATATTAAGGAAAAATAATTGTTAGAATTTTGCCCTTTACCTGCCTCAACTGTCATAGGGCTAATTAACTTGAACCTCTGCTAGCTTCCAGCCAGTAACAAGTATTGAATAGGTTTGAATAGGTGTAAAATGCTCCCTATGAGCCAACAACAGGCTAACCTGAATGGGCACAAATGGCTCCTTTGAACTACACAGAATATGAAGGGTGTGGTGGCTCTGGGCATCGTTCTTGGCACTATTGTCAAATCCTGCTTCAGTGTCAACTCATGATTGCTAGGTCTTCTGTGCTTAGTGACTTTGTGGGATAACCCTGGCAAAAGCTGCAGAGTTTGCAAGGGCACCAAGGAATATGCAGTGGTTTCTAAAAACTGCAAAAAGAGGGAACAAACTGTCTATGTTTAGAAACCACCACCTATCGTTCTGCACCTTTACATACTTTGCAGTGATTAAATGTTTTAATCACTGCAGAGTATGTAAGCTCACAGAGGGGTATGCAGTTTCTAAATGTATAGGGACAGCTCCCTCTTCTGAATGTATTTAGAAGCCACCACCCCCCTCTGTACCCTAATATACTCTACGGTAATCAAAAACTTTAATAGTTACAGAGCATGTAAGGGCACCTAGAGGCCGTGATATTTTCTTAGGAAAAATTGATCTTGCATCCATTTTTGTATGCAAGGGTGCCTATCACCTAATGCCCACTTCTGCCCATCATGGAATTCAGCAGAATCTGGCTGAATTTTGTGGAACCAAAACTCCACAAATTCTGCCCACACCTTCATAGGACATTTGTTCCTCACCACTCCTAAACTGCACCCATTCCTGAGTCCTAAAAATACTCCACCACCCCCAAATTCCATCCATCACTGAAACTTAAAACCCTCATCAGCTCTACACCCTAAAAAACCCTCAACACCCCTACTGTCCACCTATCCCTGAACACTAAAAACCCCTCACCACCCAAAACTCCATTAATCCATGAATCCTAAAACCCCTCACCATTCCAAAAGTCTACTCATTCCTGATCCCTAAGCAACCCTCAATACACCTAAACTCCACCCATCCTTGAAACCTAAAAACTCCTTTTTATGACTGGACTCCACCCATTCCTGACACCTAGAAACACCTTATGGCCCCTAAACCTCACCCATCTCTGAACGTAAAAACACCTGATGTCCACCCAAGATTAATTTAATTTTGGATTTTTCCTTAAAATTATCTTTCCTTTAAAATGTTTCCTTTAATTTCCAGTTTATTTGCATTTCCTTAAAATGGTCTTTTCTGGAAATAGTTTTTCTATTATTTGTTTTCTTCCAGTGTGGTTTCTCAGTTTATTCCATTAATTCATGCTGATGTTTATCATAATAGTGTGTTTTTCCAGTTGTTTTGGGCTATTTCTTTGTGTGTGATCCAATAGGTAATCAGGTTTGATTTCATCATTGAAATGGTGATCACTGTATTTGTGTTGGAGGAAGATGAAGGGCCTCATTACGAATTTGACGGTTGGACCACCAGACCACCATGTTGCTGGTTCCAAAAAGACCACCATATTGGTGGTCCTTCAGACTGCCGTATTACAAGTTATACAGGCAGGACCACTGACAGCCAGGCAAAAAAGGCAGACCACCAGCAGCGCGGAGGTCTGGTAATAGGTGGTCCGACCTCCAGCGATGACAGGACCACAACCAACCACCGGACTTATTACAAGCACACAGTCGCTGTGGCAGCCCCCCATGGTGGTCAGCCAAAGGCTGTCTGAACCACGGCAGTTTGCGGTCAGCAAAGCAATACCCAACTGCACATTGGATGAATTTGAGAACAACATAGCTGACACACGTTTTCACAGTGGACATACCTACAAAAAACACTATAAAGCACCCCTCTTCACATGCTACAATTCATTGCATTTTCATAGCAAAACACTGAACCTAGAGTGACTTTTTTCACAAACACTCCATAGATTAGACTCACCTTATTTTCCCTATCCCATTGAACACCCTGCACATGCTTTTGCCCACTCACACCCTTTTACATTTCCCCTGTTTACTGAATCGCTGTCATCTGTAGTTTTTCCCCATCATGGCACCTTTAAAAACTCCCATGTTCCAGAAGATGAGTTAAGAGTCATGGTGGATGAAATCATAAAAGTAGAGCCACAATTGTTTGGAGCACAGTCCAGCTTACTCCTTTCAGTAGGAAACTCAAAATGTGGGACAAGATAGTTGACAGAGTCAATGCTGTAGGCACCACCCTGCGCACACAGGAGGACATCAGGAAGAGGTGGAGTGACCTTGGAGGCAGGGTCTGTTCCCTGGTCTCAAGGCATCAGTTGCAGGCCAAGAAGACTGACGGTGGCCCTTCTGTGCCCCATTACATCACTTTCCCTGGGAGGAGAAGGTCTTGACCATCCTGCATTCTGAGGGTTTGACAGGAATACCTGGGGGAGTGGAGTCTGGTAAGACACAACAGAAAAATATGTCACTAAAATGCTACGTCATGCATGCTCATAGCTCACCTTTTGCCACTGTCATGTTCATGTATCCCACCAACACTCAATACCCAGAGTATTTGAATGTAAACAATATCAATCTGTATTGTTGGACCCAACAGTACATCTGCTCACATGCCATTGCTCCAAATGGGGCCTGTAAGTCGATCAATATACACTAATCATAACAGGATTCATGGTATGTCTCAACTGGTAAATGTGTGTTTAAACCTAAATGCAGTCTGCATACAGATAGGTAATACCCAACATTGTATAGTGTCTGTAGTCCAGAGAGTTACCTGACTACATCTCCCAGAAGGCACTGCTTCTCACACTCCAAACACTAGCCCAGGGTTCACTTGTCCACATACCCCTGTTCCCAAACTCTCAATTGAAGTGTTCTTACCTGGGGGGGTTTAACATTTGTATAGTGACATGACTGCTACGACCAGGAGGCTCTGTGTCTGTAATTCCATCCACCAGCCCAGTGTACACTTTCCCAAATACCCCTGTTTGGCTAATCCCAATTGAAGTGTACTCACGAGGGAGGATACCATTTGTATAGTGTGTGTAGTAGAGAGAGTTACCTGACTGCAACTCCCAGGAGTCACTGTTTCAGTAACTCCAAACTGTAGACCAGTGGCCACTTGCCCAAATACCCCTGTGTCTTCCATCTCAACTGAAGTGTACTCACCTGGGGAGACACTATTTGTATAATGTGTGTACTACAGGGTGTGACATGACTGTTAAGTGTCTGTAACTCCAAACAGCAGAACAGGGTTCACTTGTCCAAATACCCCTGTCTGGTAACTCTCAAATTACGTTTACTCACCTGGGAGGATAACATTTGTACAGTGGTGCGAAGTAGAGGGAGTGACCTGAATGCAGAGCTCAGTAGGCCCTGTTTCTTTAACTCCAAACACCAGCCCAGTGTCCACTTGCCTAAATTCATCTATATGTGAACTTTCAAATGTAGTTTACTCACCTGGGAGTGTTCCATTTCTCAAGTGTTGCAAAGTAGAGTGAGCGACCTGACTGCAACTCACAGGAGGTCATGTTTCTCTACCGCCAACCACTAGCACAGTAGTCATGTGCCTAAATACTAACTTTAAAATGAAGTTTACTTATCTGGGAGGATAACGTTTGTCACATGTGTGTAGCAGAGAGAGAATGACATGACTACAACTCCCAGGAAGCCCTGTTGCTCTAACTCCAACCACCTTTGCACAGTGGTCACTTGCCTAAATGCATCTGTTTGTGAACTCTCAAATGAAGTGTACTTACCTGGGACTGATCAAGCACAGAGTATGCACAAATCACAGTTGCATTTTCCAACATAGATCCATCTTGACTTGTTAACCCAAGATGAAATTTTGAGGACAGAAATGACACCTTACCTAGTGAGCAGAACAACGATCCCTAAGGTCTCAAATTGCATAACCAGTATGGCATTGGCAGCAGCCATTCACACTGCACTGACCACGTGATGACTCCAGTCACATATACATCAAACTCCTGTGTCTACCTGCATCACAATCAACTGTGCCTCAAAATGGCCAAGGAGATATCTTGCCTAGCCACGGTTTGCCTGACCCTCGGCAATATGGCATTCTCAGGCCATCCTCCGAAGTTCTATTGATCTGCCCATTTCAGCAGCTGCTTGACTTAAATGGAATTGGCATGCTTCACAAATGTCATGCCAATTTAACCAACACCATGGGTACTTGCCACAACAGGATTAACTGCAACTTAACTTTGTACTAGGTCTCTGCTTACTGTAAAATTAAGCTGTTGGGGCCATTTGTCACAATACAACCAGTAAAATTGTATGTTTTACATCAACAGGTTAAACTGCCACTGGGCACATAGAAGCCACAGAAGAGAGTGTCACTACCCCCCTGGGTGAAGTCCTCAGTGAAGAAGACACTCCTGGATGTCTGGATGTGGAGGATGGTTCTGGACCATCTGGGCAATCTGATCAGACCCCAATAGTGAGTCTCACTGCGGCCACATCAAACCCACCCAGCCCAGTTACCTCAACATCACAGGCAACCATTCTCCCCTCAACCGGTGTACCTAGTACAGGGTCTACCATCTCGTGCCCCCCGGTACAGGTTCCTGAGTTGCAGTGCAACACTTCCAACAATGATGGTCCAGGACCCAGTTGAAGATGGCACCCTGTGGCAAGGGCACAGACCCCTGGGGGTAAGGTGCATCAGAGGGATGCTGTGGGGCAGCTGAGTGAGGCCAGTGGGGCTGCTGTTGACCAGGATACAATCAGCCACATCTATGGGGTCTATCAGGAGTCTCAAGAAGTGATGGGCCAGGTCTTGACTGAACTCCGGGTGATGAAGCAGCTACAGAGGAACATGTACAGAGACATGAGGGAACAGATGAAGGTCCACAATAACAACACAGCCTCCCTAACAGGGGTGCTGAGGGACATTTATGCCACACTGAGCAGGGCTTTTCAAAACCAGAATACCTGTTTCTTTGACTCATCAACACCAGGCACATCTATATTGTTGTCAGCCACTGGAAGGGAGGACCTGCCAGAGACCCCCCACCACCACACAAACGGGGACGCCCAGTAAAGAATCCAGGTGGTGCAGATGGTAAGACACACACTACTGCCAGCAAGCGACCTCATCCTAAAGGACCGCCTTGGTGTGCCACACATTAACTCTGTTGTCTGATCCTCAATTACCTACCAGTTCCATTGAGGAGTGCTCTGGACTCCCAATAGTGTGACATCTATTCCAATGATTTCATTCACCATGACTGACACCTCCACTTTGCATTTTTGGTTCTTCATGTTCCAAATGTATTTTCTGCATTAGCATTGTAATAGTCATCCATTACAAACTAATTGTCTTCTTGCTTAATTATAAACTTTTTGGTATGTTGAGATGTGAGATTGTGTGAACCATATGACGAAGACACAAGCTACTGTTGCCAGGAGTGATATGTTATAGGTACACAGTGTCTAACTCAGGATTACAACCATTACACACAAACACATTAGTGCAAGTGTCTGGTCAAACCAAAAATGAAATTCCACTGTACAGCACTAGACTGTCAATATTTTGGGACTTTTACAAACAATAATGTGTGACTCATGCTGAGTCAAAGTACATATTTCATGGTACAGACCCATAGACCACGGAAGGATGGGATTTGTCAGACATTTTACTGTAGAATAGGCAAAATTAAAGTGGTTGACGTCATCAGCTTCAGCCTTATCACGTAGCACACCAAAGTAATCCAACATCACATTATCCAGGATACAGACAGATGGCAGTACAACAGTCCCTGATCACAGGGCCATCATAATCCAGTGACCATGCATCTGGTGGTATGACATAAACATATGTCAGTGCTGTGGCTCAGGCTCTGTGACCTACAATGATGAAACACATCTACAGCTAGATACAGGTAAGAGAAAAAAAGCCACATCTAGGGGGTCTATCAGGAGTCCTAAGGAGTGATGGGCCAGGTCTTGACCGAACTCTGGGAAATGAAACAGCTACAGAGGAACATGTACAGAGACATGCGGGAACAGATGGAGGCCCACAATAACAAAACGGCCTCCTTAACAGGGGTGCTGAGGGACATTTATGCCACCCTGAGCAGGGCTTTTCAAAACCCGACTACCCATTCCTTTGACTCATCAACACCAGGCACATCTAGATTGTTGTCAGCCACTGGAAGGGAGGCCCTGCCAAAGACCCCCACCACCATGCAAATGGGGACGTCCAGTAAAGAATCCAGGTGTTGTAAATGGTAAGACACACACCACTGCCAGTAAGCGACCTCTTCCTAAAGGACCTCCTTGGTGTGCCACGCATCCACTCTGTTGCCTGATCCTCAACCACCTACCAGTTCCACTGAGGAGTACTCTGGACTCTTAATAGTGTGGCATCTATTCCAATGATTTCATTCACCATGACTGACACCTTCACTTTACATTTTTGATTCTTCATGTTCAGAATGTATTTTCTGCATTAGCATTGTAATAGTCATCAATTACAAACTCAATGTCTGCTTGCTTAATTTTAAATGTTTGGCTATGTTGAGATGTGCGATTGTGTGAGCCATATATGAAGACACAAGCTACTTGTGCAATGAGTGATGTGCTACAGGTACATAGGTGGTCATTACAACATTGGCGGTAAAAGCCGCTTACCGCCGTGCAGAAGACCGCCAACACACCGCCGCGGCCGCGGAATTCCGCCACAGCTATTATGACCCACATCTCGGAATCCGACAAAATACAGACACCCACACAAGTCCACCACACCAAAGGTCAGTGATAACTGGCGAAAACACAACCTCCACCGTCACGCCAACAGAAATACGCCCACACTATCACGACACACGAATCCACACAGCGGTCTTTCAACCGCAGTATTCCATTGGGGCTACACACCGCCGCGCTCAAAATACACACACATCTCCAAAACACAGCCACATTGGACAATTCGAAATACACATACCTGATACACATACACACACCACTCCCACACATCCAATACAATATAAAACACACCCACATCACCCACAAACCCTTATGACCACACTTACAAAGAAAAGGCCAGAGAGAGACACCACCATCCACAAACTAGCAGCCACAAGCACACAACACCATCACCCATGGCACGGCAAAGACACCCCAGGTTTTCGGAGGAGGAGCTCAGGGTCATGGTGGAGGAAATCGTCCGGGAAGAGCCACAGCTATTTGGAGCACAGGTGCAGCACACCTCAATTGCAAGGAAGATAGAGCTATGTCGAAGAATAGTCGACAGGGTCAACGCAGTGGGACAACACCCAAGAAATCAGGACAACATCAGGAAGAGGTGGAACGACCTATGGGAGAAGGTGCGTTCCGTGGTCTCAAGACACCACCAGGCGGTTCAGCGGACTGGCGGCGGACCCCCACCTCCTCACCCACAACTAACAACATGGGAGGAGCAGGTCTTGGCGATCCTGCATCCTGAGGGCCTCGCAGGAGTCAGTGGAGGAATGGACACTGGTAAGTCAAATCTTAACTATTACATCCCCCACCATACCGGCATGATATCACATACCCCCACCCTCGCCCCCACCCCTATCACTCCAATTACTCACAAATGTACCATTATAACAAACCACCCATCCCGACACCAAGCCCTGCATGCAACACCAATGCATGGACACCCATCACTAAAGCATGCCCACTGCACATACCCATACACCCCTCTAAACCATCATCACACAAGCCCCCACACAGGAATGCCAGCACTGGGGTACACGGTAACCCACCGATTGCACACCATGACACACACAAATGCAATAATCATGCTTTTCCACCCCTGCAGGACCACTACCCAACGTCACCAGACAGGAGGGTCCAGACATCTCCACTCCACCCACAAAAGAGGCCCACAGTGATGACAGCAGCTCTGTCCAACTGGATCTAGATGACCAGCCTGGACCATCGTGGACCTCGGGACAGTCGGTTCTCCTCACACAGGTACAGGCAACCACAGACCTTCCCCCCTCTGGTAACACCAGCACAGCACCCACCCAGCGGGCCAATACCTCCGTCCCCAGGACACCTCAATCAGCTGTGTGTCCACCACTACAGGGAACCCAGGATAACCCACAACCCCAACAACAACAGGGACGTGGGGGCAGTGGTAGTGGGCACACGGTCCAGGGGACGGAGGCCCAGGAACACAGGGGAACTGGGAGAGCTGCTTTGCGACAGGGGGCGGACAGGCCAAGGGAATCCACTCTCCCGGAGGCCCTCTCCTCCATCATGGGAGCATACCACCACTCCAAGGAGACGATGGCAACGGTCCTGGCCAAGTTTCAGGAGACCCAGCACATGCAGGAGGAACAGTATTTGGGCTTCAGGGAGGAACTCAGAACCATCAGCTCCGCCCTGGGCACCATCGTAGGGGTGCTGAAGGAAATACTCAACACCAGGAGGGGCACTGTGGCACTACAAGGGGCCCCTGACACTAGCATGGACGATGAACTGCCCACCACCTCCGCCGGCGCTAGTGGACAGGAGGCACCGCCACAGGAGCACCACACCAGCACCCCACCACCTGCAGACGGAGAACCACCCCGCAAACAGTCCCTGAGATCCAGGAACAAGACAGAGCACGATGCCAAGACCCCCGCCAAGAAATGAGACCACCCTGATTGTCATCCCACTGTCCATAATAAAACTGCCCCAGCTCCACTTCCTATGCCCAGATGGGCAATGCACCTGTGAGACTAATAGACTGGACTCTGCCATGGACACTCCTCCGCCATCACCCCTCACCATTTGACTTCCCCCTCCAATATTTTGTATGTAAATGAACACACCTAAAGCACCAAAAGATCTGGAGTCTGTCTGTGATTTCGAAATAGTGTATTTGCAATTACAGTGACACAATTTTCAGGAATTAGTAATGTCAACATACCTATGTCACACAGCTCTAGTCCATGAGGAATCTAAGCAAATGACACACGTTGGGACCCACACCTGTGAAACAGTAAGGGAAAGTGACAACTCAGTGACCATACACTGGGTGAAATCGACAGACAGGATAGAGGTAGAAGTGTAAAAGTACTTGTAGTAGGCAGGAATGTATTCTCACCTGTGTTTTACTGGAAATATTGCTGGATGACTGAGTCCCTGTTGTCAATGTCTTCTTCCTCTGCTTCCTCCTCATCACTGTCCACAGGCTCCACAGCTGCCACAACACCGCCATCTGGACCATCCTCCTGCAGAAAAGGCACCTGTCGTTGCAAAGCCAAGTTATGAAGCATGCAGCAGGCCACGATGATCTGGCACACCTTCTTTGGTGAGTAGAATAGGGATCCACCTGTCATATGGAGGCACCTAAACCTAGCCTTCAGGAGGCCTAAGGTGCATTTGATCACCCTCCTAGTCCACCCATGGGCCTCATTGTAGCGTTCCTCTGCCGTGGTCCTGGGGTCAGTAGCCATGACAGGTTGGGGTAACCAGAGTCACCTAATAGCCACACACTGTGCCTCTGGAGTTGACCCATCACATAAGGGATGCTGCTATTCTGCACGATGTAGGCGTCATGCACTGAGCCAGGGAACTTGGCATTCACATGGGAGATGTACTGGTCTGCCAAACATATCATCTGTGCATTCATCGAATTATAACTCTTCGGTTCCTGTACACCTGTCCACTCCTGTGGGGGGGGGACCAAAGCCACATGGGTCCCATCAATGGCACCTATGATGTTGGGGATATGTCCAAGGGCATAGAAGTCACCTTTCACAGTAGGCAAGTCCTCCACCTGAGGGAAAACGATGTAGCTCAGCATGTGTTTCAGCAGGTCAGACAACACTCTGGACAATACGTTGGAAAACATAGGCTGGGACATCCCTGATGCCATGGCCACAGTTGTTTAAAAAGACCCACTTGCAAGGAAATGGAGCACTGATAGCACCTGCACTTGAGGGGGGATTCCTGTGGGATGGCGGATTGCTGACTTCAGGTGTGGCTCCAACTGGGTACACAGTTCCTGGATTGTGGCACGGTCAAACCTGTAGGTGATGATCAAATTTCTTTCCTCCATTGTCGACAGGTCCACCAGCGGTCGGTACACCGGAGGATTCTGCCATCTCCTCACATGTCCCAGCGGACGGTGCCTATAAAGGACAACAGCGAGCACAGAGTCAAACAACTCAGAGGTATGTACCCACAGTCTACACAGAACACGATTCATACACAAAATCTGGCCTGTATGTGTGTTGAGAGTAGGCCTAGGTATGTGTGACACAGTTGGTAATTAGGCCATGTGGGCCCCTGAAATGGCAGCTGCCTGACCTCTAAAGCGGGACAATGGGATGTGAGGTAACTGCGCTGGCGTTGTACACCGTCGCAGTAGGCGGTCAAAGACCGCAGCACAATGCTGCATTGATTAACATTGGACCCTATGGGTCCCAGGAGCCAATGACGATGTACACCGGCGGTGATGGTACGCACCGCCGCGGACGTAACCGCAGCGGACGTGACCGCTATTTTCTATCTGTTGAATCACTCGATTCCTGATCTTGGACAGGAGAGGACCTACACTGCAAGTGCTGCTGTGACCTCGGTCTGGAAGAGACAATGACTCGTGCGTCTGGGGAAAGGGCCCCTGTCTTCACATCTGCGGAGTTGGAGAAGCTCGGCTACGGGGTCCTTCCCCAGTACACGCTACTCTACTGTCCTCCAGACCAACAGGTAAGTACACAGGGAGCATGTTGTATGGGCTATGCCTGTGTGGAGAGGGCTGGTTGTAAGAAGGAAGGGGGCAGAGTTCTGAGTGCATGAAAGACGGTGGGAGCATGTGCCACATGGCAAGGGTAGGGATGGGGGCCACTCACTTTGACGGTGCCGTTTGTAATGACTTCTCTTCTTCCCCTGTACATTTCATGTAGGTCAGCGCCCACAAGAAGAAGGATATTTGGCGTGCCATTGCCAAGGACGTCCGGACCATGGGGGTCCACTACAGACGGAGCACCCACTGCCGGAAGAGATGGGAGGACATTCGCCACTGGAGCAAGAAGACGGCGGAGGCTCAGCTGGGGATGGCCTCCCAACGTGGGAGGGGTAACTGTCGAACCATGACCCCCCCTGATGTTTCCAGATCCTGGCGGTGGCCTACCATGAGTTGGATGGGCGCTTAAGGGCATAACAGCAGACACAAGGGGGCGAGTACACTCTCATTCAGCTGACTTTTGCGCGCAGTGGAGGGGTCTCGGTGGGGGAGGAGGGCTGTGGGTTTCCAGGGCGAGTTCCGTAGGCTAGGCCCCTTCATAAGGCATGGCCCTGTGGCCTCCCACCCCACCTCTGTAGAGTGCCAAGTACAGCTATTCATGCACCTCTGTCATCTATGTGTGCAGATGTCATCCATAGCCTTGTAGGCCATTTCCCAGGAATTGCACTGTAGAGCACAACAGCGCGACGTAGTGCAGGGGGCTTCTGTGTCTGTCTTGTCCGCCAACAGTAGCGGTAAGCCATGCACTCAACCTGTCTTTATTCTGTTTCCCACCATTTTTTGCGGTCTCCCTGTTCTTGTATGCATTAGCATCATCAGGCGGAGGAGCAGTGGCACCGGAGCACGAGGGAGCTGCATCCCACATGGGCATGGAGGCCCACACTACGGACTCTGAATACACCAGTGGAACGGAAGGCTAGGGAAGCACCACAGTAGTCACAGGATCTGCAACCAGCGACACGGATTCGTCCTCCGATGGGAGCTCCCTTGTGGTGGCGGCAACATCTCTGCCCCCCACTTCTACAGGTACAGCCGCCAACCCCCCTACCAGCACTGCCCTCCCAGCAGCCCCTCAGTCTTCGCCCCGTGCCCGCTAACCCAGGAGGGTGGGCATCACCATCGCCCCAGGCACCTCAGCCCCTGCCCCTGTCACCTCTGCTGACCTCAGTGAGGAGGCCATTGACCTCCTCAGGTCACTCACTGTTGGGCAGTCTACCATTTTAAATGCCATCCAGGGTGTAGAAAGGGAGTTGCAACAAACCAATGCATTCCTGGAGGGCATTCATTCTGGTCAGGCTGCCCTTCATCGAACATTTCAAACACTGGCCTCAGCACTGATGGCAGCCATTGTCCCTGTGTCTAGCCTCCTCCCTCCAACTTCCTCCACCTAGACCCAATCCCCTGTACCTCTGCCTATCCCAAGGACACCATCAGACCAGCCTGCACACACCTCACCACACAAGGGAAGCTCAGGCAAACATAAGCACCACACATCCCACAGGCACTCATGCAAGCATCACACACATACAGACACACCAACATCCACTGCCTCCACTGTGTCCGCCTCCTACTCGTCTCCCTCCTCCCTCCCAGTCTCGTCTACACTCACACCTGCATGCACTACCACTATAGCCACTACGTCCCGCACCAGCACACCCACCACCACACCCCGCTCACGTGCACTCACCACCCCCACTACCATTCACACGTCCCCTGTGTCCTCTCCCAGTGTGTCTGTGATGCCCCCTCCAAAGATACACAAACGCAGGCACACACCCACCCAACATACATCCACCTCACAACAGCCTCCAGCGCATGCACCTGCACCCAAAGCCACAAAACTTACACCTCCTACAACCACCACCTCTTCCTCCACTCCCAAACCCCCTCCAGCTACCCATCCCAGTGTCTCTAAACAACTTTTCCTGTCCACCCTTAACCTATTTCCCATCACCTCCCGTCCAACTCATAGGTCCAGTACAGGTATGTGGAGTGCACCGGCCACCGGGCCAGCCAGTGTGTCACGGAGCCACACCACAGCCAGTCCCCCCCCTGTGAAGCACCAGAAGTTGGCCAGTGCCCGGCGGGAGAGGGGGAAGACTCCAGCCAGCCAAGCCGCTCACAGGGGTCCCAGGGGGAGTGTGGACTCAGCTGTGACTCCTCCCAAGGTGGGTAAGGGGCAGAAGAAACCTGCAAAGTCTGGGAGGAGTAGCACGGTGGAGAAGACCGCCATCATCCCCGCTGGCAAAAAGGCCACCGCCAGCCCCATCCCCGCTGGCCAAGAGGCCACGACCAGCCCCATCGTCGCTGCCCAGGAGCCCACCGCCAGCCCCATCGTCGCTGCCCAGGAGCCCACTGCCAGCCCCATCGTCGCTGCCCAGGAGCCCACCGCCAGCCCCATCGTCGTTGTCCAGTAGGACCCCGCCAGCCACAGCCAAGCTGCCCAGGAGGGCCCCGCCAGCCACAGCCCAGCAGCCCAGGAGGTCCCCGCCAGCCACAGCCCAGCTGCCCAGGAGGGCCCCGCCAGCCACAGCCCATCTGACCAATGAAGGCCCGCCAGCCACAGCCCAGCTGGGCAATGACGGACCGCCAAGGCAAGCACCGCTGAACAGGGCAAGCACCGCTGAACAGTGCAGAGACCACCAAGGCAAGCACCGCTGAACAGGGCAAGCACCGCTGAACAGGGCAAAGACCGCCAAGGCAAGCACCGCTGAACAGGGCAGAGACCGCCAAGGCAAGCACCGCTGAACAGGGCAAGCACCGCTGAACAGGGCAAAGACCGCCAAGGCAAGCACTGCTGAACAGTGCAAGCACCGCTGTACAGGGCAAAGACCGCCAAGGCAAGCACCGCTGAACAGGGCAGAGACCAACAAGGCAAGCACCGCTCAACAGGGCAAGCACCGCTCAACAGGGCAAAGACAGTCAAGGGAAGCACCGCTGAACAAGGCAAAGACCGCCAAGGCAAGCACCGCTGAACAGGGCAAGCACCGCTGAACAGGGCAGAGACCGCCAAGGCAAGCACCGCTGAACAGGACAAGGCCCACCAACTCAAGGACCGCTAGCCCATGAGCGGCAGGGGCAGTGACGCAACTGGGACCGTCACGGGGTGAGTGATGCACTCTGGGCACCAGTCCCCCTCCAGAACCAGTGAAGACATACATCCACTACTTCTGTCCTTGGCAGGATGAAGCACTGTGGGCACCAATCCCCCTCCAGAACCAGTGGAGACATGCATCCACTACCTCTGTCCTGCACAGGATGAAGCACCCTGGGCACCAGTCCCCCTCCCGATCCAGTGGCGACATGCATCCACTACCACTGTCCTGCACAGGATGAAGCACTCTGGGCACCAGTCCCGCTCCAGAACCAGTGGAGACATGCATCCACTACCTCTGTCCTGCACAGGATGAAGCACTCTGGGCACCAGTACCCTCCAGAACCAGTGGAGAACTGCATCCACTTGAGAGACTGTGGCTTTGCACTCCCCAGGATGGAACAGTGGGCAACCCACCCACTGTAGGGACTTGAGAGACTGTGGCTTTGCACTCCCCAGGATACATCAATGGGCATGGAGCCCCCTCGTGGATCTGGCATCGTGCACTCATCCGGCTGAGGTGCCCCCCCTTCCTTTCCCCCTGAGGTGCCTGTTGTATTTCTATCTGATGCCCCAGCAGTGTTCTCTCCATCATGTTCGAGTATCTTGTGTGGGCCTCGCCCATGCATTTTGGGCCCAGTGGTCCAGGAACATTGAATGGTGTAATACCTGGACAACTAATCGTGGTGTATATTTTGTTAATAGTGTATATATATATATTTTTTTGCTTACTGATTTTTTATATATTACAATAGTTACACTCATTTCCTTTTGTCTTTGCATTCTTCCGGTGGGGTTGGGGGTGTTACTGTAATGTATAGATATGCATTGGAGTGTGTGTTGTAGTGGGTGAGGGTGGGGGTTGGGGTGTTGCGTGTGAGTGTCCCCGTTTTTTCCCTCCCCCTCCCCTATGTCGTAGGTGCAGTACTCACCGTGGTCTTCGCCGACGGCGTTGGTGCTCCTGGTAGAGGAGCAGGAAGACTAGCGCAGGAAGAATATGAAGTTCTGGCTCCATGGTGTCCTCCTTCCTCGTGGAGTGTGTAGAGGTGAGCGTTTTTCCTTTGTAATGCCTGTTTCCGCCGTGTTTTTATCCGCATTGAATCCGCCCCAGAAAAGGTGGCGGATTGGCCTGTCATAATAGTGTGGGCGGTACATTGTCTCCCGCCTGTCTGTTGGCGGTGACCGTCGCTCTGTTTTTCTGTTCCGCCATGGCGGTCGGAGTGTTAAAGTGGCTGTCTTTGTTGGCGGTTCCCGCCACGGTCGTAATTCCAAAATGTTTACTGCCGGCCTGTTGGCGGTCTTACCGCCGCTTTAACACCGTCCGCCAGGGTTGTAATGACCTCTATAGTGTCTAACTCAGGATTACAACCATTACACACAAACACATTAGTTCAAGTGTCTGGTCAAACCAAAAATGTAATTTCACTGTACAGCACATAGACTGTCAACATTTTGGAACTTTCATAAAAAAGAATGTGTGACTCATGCTGAGTCAAAGTACATATTTCATGGTACTGACCCCTGGACCATGGAAGGACGGGATTTGTCACACATTGTCATGTAGAATAGGCAAAACATAAAGTAGTTGACGTCATCAGCTTCAGCCTTATCACATATCCCACCGAAGTAATTCAACATCACATTATTCAAGATACAGACTTGATGGCAGTACAACAGTCCCTGATCACAGGTACATCATAATCAAACGACCATGCATCTGGTGGTATGACACAAACATATGCAAGTGTTGTGGCACAGGCTTTGTGACCTACAATGATGAAACACATCTACAGCTAGATACAGGTAAGAGAAAAAAAAAGATTGTTTAGCCAATGTGAAGGTAAAATGACTTGGTCAAAAGCTAGGACTACATATCTTATGAACTCATAATGACACAAATGGTGGAGCAGGCCCACCACAAGCCACAAAACAAGTCCAGTGTGCACTTTTGTACCTCCACCCAATAACTGTGCAAACTCTCTTGGTACAGGTCTCATACATCCAAACTCTGCAACCTACATTACCTGGAACAATCCGTGTCCACTTAATATGTCAGAACAGCATCAGATACCTGCCAATGTCACAACTCTAAAATGCCCACATGAAGATGCCACTGTGATGGTACCTGTAAAAAGAACAAAACAAGAAGTATAGACTTGAAATCATATATATGACAAAAGTTACATAGCAATGAACTGGAAGACAAAGCACATTGCAAGGAAACTGACCCAAACAAAGCAGCATCATCAAGGGGGGATGTGTCTTATCAACCAGCCTATGGCTGAATATTGCAGAGTATCAGCTCCCTAGCTGTTTCCAAAACATTAAACTCCACACATTCTCACAACTACAGTTCCTTGTACAGTCAAGACATCATATGACATACTTACACTCATGAAAAGTAACTGTTGATGAGATATTCCCACAAGTCAACTGCTTCTTCTTCATCACTGTCATCCTCACTTGGCATTTCAGGCGTCTCACCCAGTGGCGCTGCAGGCTCCCCCTCCTCTAGGATGAATAGAATATTCCCACGCAGGGCTATGTTGTGGAGCATGCAGCATGCAGCATTCCACAGGAACACTTTCCCGGGTGAGTAGAGGAGGGCTCCACCAGTCTGGTCAAGACAGCGAAATCTGGCCTTCAGGAGCCCAAAAGTCCGCTCCAATGGCCTCTGTGTTCTTCCATGGCCTTCTTTGAAGTAGACTTCCACTGTCAAAGTTGGATTCCTCAGCAGTGTCAATAACCAAGGATGGTTTGAACATGTTGAGTCTCCTGTCAAGGAATAGGAAATAAGTGCAACAATGAATCACTCACTTTATGATTGTAGCACCTGACATTGCTCACACACATTCATGACAGGCATGACTTACCAACCAGCCAGGCCCTCTCTGGGTGCAGTTGTGACATGAGCTGGGGCAGGGTGCTGTTCGGCATAATGAATCATGGGCTGAACTCGGATAACGGGCACAGACATGTGAGATGTAGAGATCCGCCAAACAGACAATTTGCACGTTAATGGAATGGAAGTTCTTTCGGTTTTGTGATAGACTTGTTCATTGGCCTGCAGTGGCACCAATCCAATATGGGTGCCATCAATGATCCCCACCACATGTGGGAGGTGGCCAAAAACATAAAAGTCAGTGTTCACATTGGATAAATCCTCACGATAGTGGAACCTGATATCTCTGTCAATGTGTTTCAACACTGCTGGAAGGAAATCCTTCAACACCACACTGAACATAGGTTGGGACATACCAGCAGGTAGGGCCACAGTAAGTTGGAAGGACGCTGTGGCTAGGAAACGCAAAACTGACTTGATTTGTACAACTGTTGGAATGCTGTTTAGATTACTAATAGCTGGCATCAAATCTGGTTGCAACTGATGGCATAAGTCTACTATTGTTTGCCTATTCAGACGGTAGTACATGATGATATGGCATTCTTCCATGGACTGAAGGTCTGGTAGTGAATGGTAGACAGGAGTTTGTCACATCCTCCCTTTCCCAGGGTACCTATGTGTGACAAGACATGAATTGTGACATTAGTCAATGTGTCTACAGCAACATACATGATGCATGTCAATGATATCATGTGAGAAATCATTTCTGACTGGCTAGACATGACACCCAGTGCACATAACTGCAAAATACACAAGGGTCACATGTGACCCCCATGATTTTAAACACGTGTCCAAAACATGGATTTGAACAAAACTCATAGACGTGCAACACAATTATCCCTCAAAATGGGACTGTGTATTCTGCCTGCCAAAAGGACTGTTGGCATTGTGGACCATGCACCGCTGTAAAATGCCATCTGTGCCCTGCAACATACTACAATGGTGGTTGAGTAGAAGGACCTACATGACAAGACATGATAAGGATATTAGTGATGCAACAAAACAGGTATTTTAGATGAGACACAGTTTAGAAAGCCCAATACAGCATTTCAGGCCACCAAAATGGCAGATGCCCGGCCTACTCCACTGGACATAAGGGACCGTCCGCGACCGCCGGTGGAAGTCACCATGGCAGTAGGGCGTTACAACCACAGCGGACACAGCCATAGGCTGACGTTATTGCCAGTGGCAGTCGAAGTCCAATGGTCGTCCCTGCCAGTGGTGACGAGCGCATAGGTGGCAGACGTGAGAGCCATGTTGTGCAAATTCCCTCACATGACTCCTGACACTGCTGACAGCAACACCACCACGACCTGAGCTGAAGTGTGTCACATCTGAGAGCAATCATGCCATGTTCAGCAAGTGATAGGGCCCCTGCCTTCGCTCCAGAAGTTCTAGAGAGGCTTGTCAATGTAGTCCTACCCCTGATGGACAGCTCTGTTGCTCACCAGAATAGCAGGTATGCACCTCATGTACGCAATTTTCTCTGTACTTCACCATCCTTTCCCTTTTCACGGGCTACAACGTGGCCAGGTGTGCCAGTTAGACTTCTTGTGTACCTGTTGTTGCAGTCTGAGTAGCTTCAATGGGATGTACAATGTGCAGGTATTTGTGGCCAGTACTATATGTGAAGTTCAGTCACATTGTATTTTGTGATTTTTTTGCGGTCATTGTGTTGGATGAACATAAACAGGTAAAGAAAATTTCCTGCCATCCAATGACACCTAACCTTCATGATTGTTTTATATGGTGGACAACATGTATATGCATGACAGCATGAGCTGTATATGCATCTTGTATGAGTCATTTGAGAATCTTGTAAGCAATGTGTATAGTACCAGAGATCTTTCAACCCACGTAAGGCGTTGCAAAACTGTTGTCTGGAAGCCATATCCTGACTCACTTGGCCCTTCAGGTTGTCACACACACCACATGCCAAATTGCTGATGGCCACATAATATAGTGTCATGCAAGGAAGTGATGGAAATGGAGTGTGGTGTTGATTCTGTATGCTCAGCCTGCATATACCAGGGCCTGTCAAATGTATCTCTCAATATGGGACCTAGTCTAGACTGTGGGAGAGTCACTGTGGCTGCCACGCTGTGGCACTGTGCCCACTCCCTGGACTACATTAGATCCTGTCATGTAGCCAATTTATGGCTCTAGTAGCAAACCTTGCCCTGAATGCCTCAGACCAAGTTTAACCCCTGAACTAGTCCATATATGCATTTAGCATTATTTTCAATGTGTGTCTTTGACTTATGACTAGTCCCTTACTCGCACAGCTCTGTTGTCACCTTCACACAGGTCATATTTGTCCTGTGCTGGCTTATTGCACAAATGACAGTCCCACAGTGCAGACAATGGCCCTCATTTTGAGATTGGCGGTAAATGCCGCCTGCCGAAGCAGAGACAGCTGCCAGAAGACCATTGCTGCAACTAACATCTGCTAAGTTCTGCTGGCGGTAGCATTACCCCATCCCATACCCTGCTGGAAGAACCCTTGGACGCAGGTAAGTTGGGTTTCCGACAGGGGAGAGGGGACGGGGGTTTTGTATGTGTGTGTCGGGGTATGTGCATGAATGTGTGAGTGTGTGCATGAATATGTGTGTAGTGTTGTTTGCGTGTGTGCATGTGTGAGAATGCGTGTCTTCATGTCAGTGTGAATGTGGTACGGATGTGTGCGAGAATGAATGGATGCATGCGTGTATGAATGCGTGTATGCCTGTGTGAGTAATTGTGTGTATGCATGGTGCATGCCTGCGAGTGTGCATGTATGGGGGGCGGGGCATTGGAAGGGGGAGCATGGATAGAGGAGGGAGTGGGGGGTGTCTGGAGAGTGTTAGAGGGGGTGGGCCTCCTACCAGTGACAGGGAAGGAATTCTCTGTCACTGGTAGGGCCGCCTGCCATGGTTTTCGTGGCGTTACCAACGGCACAAAAATTATGGCGGTAGGCGGGGTCAAAATGCTGCTGGTGGTACATTAGCGACGGCTAGGCTGGAGAGTGTTATCTCCAGGGACCGCCATGGCAGTCAGTGTGGTATAATGGCGGGTTAGCTTCAGCCTGTTGGCGGTACTACTGCTACATTATCACTGAACGCCGGGGTCATAATGACCCCCATTGTGTTGATTCCTGGAGGCCATGATATGTGAGTCACAAGCCTGGTCACATAGCAGTAATTGTACAGTGCATGCCTTTGTATGTTGGATGCCATCTCTGTATTTTAGACACATATGTCAAAAGAAGTGTTCTGTCGTACAGGTGCATACCACAGACCCCACCACCTGAAGTGGTATGAGTCTGCATTTGTTAGGCCACATGTGCACACATGAATAAGGAAGACACTTGGGCCATCATTATAACATTGGCAGAAAAAACGCATACCGCCGCGGCGACGGCCTCCAAAAGACCATTGCCAACGGCTATCAGCCGTCCGCCATTTTATGACCACAGCCGGATTTCCGCCACAAAAAGGGTGGAAATTCGGTGGTGGCCATACTGGCGGATGGTGGTAAGGTGGCGCTGCTACGACCAGCAGCGCCATACCAGTAGATCGCCACCAGCCGTATTATGAGAAATAATACGGCCTGGCGGTGTTCTGCTGGTGGGCTCTGCTGGTTGTAGCAGTGTCCCGTCCCGTCTCCTGCCGGATGACCCCCTGGATCCAGGTAAGTCAGGTCTCTGATGGGGGAGAGGGGTGGGGTGTGTGTGTGTGGGGGTGTGTGCGTGTATTTGTGTGTGTGTGATTGCGGGTGTGTGTTGAGTGTTGATTGCATGCGTGAATGTATGGAAGTGTGAGTGCATGTATGTATAGAAATCGTAATGGGTGTCAGCGTGTATGTTTTGAAGTGTGTGCGGATGTGTGTGTGATTGAATGTATGCATGCATGTATGTATGTGTAAATGAGTGTTTCTGCCTCATGTGTGTGAATGGGGGGTGTGGATGTAGGGGGTGTTTGGAGAGGTGGAAGGGGTAGGAGGGTGTTTGGAGAGGTGGGGGTGGGGTGTGTTTTGAGAAGTAGGGGTTTGGGGGGGTTTGGAGAGGTGGGGTGGGTGGGGGCCTCCTATCAGTGACAGGGAAGGAATTCCCTGTCACTGATAGGGCCTACCACCATGGTTTTCGTGGAATTACGAATGCCACGGAAACCATGCCGGTAGGCAGGGTCATAATCCCACAGGCGGAACAATGGCGGCTGCTGTGCTGGAGATACTTATCTCCAGCCCGGCTGCTGCTACCGCCATGGCGGTCAGAGCGGAACAGTGGCCTGTTGGCGGTACTACCACCACATTATTGCAGACCACCGGGGTCATAATGACTTCCTTTGTGTTCCCACCATGCCAACCCTTCCATTGTCTCTCAAAAGTAATGGTGAAGTCTGTACTACGGAAGTTGCCTGTGGGACTCTATGCAGCGAGTGTCAATGTGTTGGTCTGTTCAGGCCTAAGGAGTTTACCCTTCAGAAGCCACATTGGCATGTAATGTTTCATTGTCGCTCACATCACAGTAAAGGTTGCTGGAGCATGGGCTCCCTAATGTCAGTAAGCTTGCTTAGTCATTGTAGGCCATGAGCGGGGTAGTGGGTTAGTCTGCAGATGGAAATATATATGTCTGTAGTCATGTCCCTGTACTCACTGGCTTTTGTGTTTTACACTTGTGGATTGTTTCTGACATGTATGTGACTCAACCATTTGGGTAATATCTGGTGATTGTAATCTCTTGATTTGTCTTTTGCATCCATGCAGGTTAACACCCATCAGAAGAAGGAGATGTGGAGAGCCATCTCCTGGAAGGTGCAGACCTTGGTGGGTCAACAGCTGGTGGAGCATCCACTGTCATTTGGGGGGGACCTGAGATGCTTGGCCCGGATGATCGCAGAGGTCCAGCGGGGGGATGTCCTCCCAACATGGATGGGGCGCATGACGGAGCATGACCCCCCTAGTAGCCTGCATTCTGGCAGTAGCTTACCCAGGCCATGTTGGGTGTTTGAGGACAGCACAGCAGCCAGAAGGGGGTGAGTACAGGGCATATTCCTGCCTGTCACATTGCCAAGCAGATCTCTTAGGTTCTGAAAGCTCCTCCTGACGGTTAGGGATGAGCCATGTGTAACACAGTAGATAAGTGGTTGTGTAGACAAGTCACGTGGTGCATACTGATGTGCCTTTCCTATTGTGGATTGTACACAGATGTGTCCTAGGTATAGGACACAACTGTGTACAATCCACAAACATTTTGCTCTCCAGGGACAACATATGGCTGTGTACATTGATCAATCAAGTACCGTTTAGTACTGTTTGTTGTCTACAGTGTCACAGGCCAAAAGAAAGGTAGTGATGGATCACTGTCCTCAGCCATGTTTCTGGTGACATCTGTCACCCAGAGGCTATTAGTCTTCAGCGTGTGATGGGTGCTGGTACCTCACTACGTCTGTAATGTGAAGATGGCCATCATACATGTGAGAGAGCATACTTTTTATAGGGTGCAGCTACAGATCAAAACTTTCACCTTGGTAATTGTGGAATGTCCATTGACATGATTTATGTGCCATCACTGTTGCCAACATTCCTTTTGCCTACATGTCAGCATGTGTCCATTTCTCTTTTGGAAAACACTTGTAAGCGGCTGTTTCATGCATGATCTACATGTGTTAATGGGATAATTTCTGTATACTCTCACATATATGTGCATGCCTACCTGTGTGTGGAGTAGGACATTCACAATGGGGCTACATTTCATGTGATGCCACATATAGGAGTAAGTCACCATTGAGGCTCTGGGCCTCCTGAGGAGCGTCTCTGTGGTTCAGACTGCTATTGAGAATGCCATCCAGGGATTGGCCTGCCAACCTCAGCAGACCAATGCTTTCTGCTTTCCTGGAAAAATGTATAGTGCCAGGTCTGACCTACAGAGATCTTTTCAGGCTTTGGCCTCCTCGCTAATGGCAGCCAGTCACCTCCCCACCTCCCACCCCCTCCACCACTCTCTTCCAAATCCAAATCCTCCATTCCCCAAGCTATTTCAAGGTCGAAGACAGATCGCCATGCACCTACCTCAACACACTAAAGCAGCACTCATAAACACAAACACCATATAACACACCAGCACACAAGCTCTCAAAAGACACCCACGTGCACATCATCATCCACCACTTCCCCATCCACCCCTAGCTGCCCCACCAGCCCACACACCACATCGAGCATACCCATAGGCACTACCACAACAGGCAGTGACACACCAATGATACCGGCATACACCATCCCAACAGACACACACACATCCACCATATTAACCATACCTGCAGACACAACCCCATCAGACACACACACATCCACCACTCCCCCATAACCTCCCCCTCCAAGCCCCCAAGACATGCAAACACCCACGCTCACACACTCAACAGACCCCACCCAAATATAAGCATACCTCACACACGCACACACCCAAGACATCCACACCGACACACCAGAAAACCACTCCCGCAACCTCCAAATCCCTGCCCCTTCTGATGACTGTCCCCTTGTTCTGAAGGAGAGTTTTTTGTTTGACCTTGCCCTTTCCCCAATTTCCTCCACCCTATCCGAAACCCAAGAGGCCCGACCCACCTCCCAACCCATCCCTTCCACCTCGAAGACCTCCCTTGCAATACCTGCCCCCTCTGCAAGCACACATACTCCTCCCAAAGAAGAAGTCAACCCCACCTAAGAAAGAGTTCACCCCTCCCAAACCCAACCCACCCATTCCAAATCCGACCGCCCCCCAAAGGATGATCCCTGAGGTGCCTGCATATCCACTTGATGCCCCTTCCTCTGGAGGTTCCCTGGCAGTAATAGGAGTCAAGTGTTGACACAGTACGTACACTTTAAGGACTAATAGAATGGCCAATGGCCTTGGTCTTTTCCAATTTGGTCAAAAATAAACCCAAACGGTTGTTTTGTTGGGTACACATTTGTCTTACAATTCCTTTTCTACCTTTATATTGTTCTTGAGTAACTTGTTTTGTATATCTACAGTTGTGTGTTTTTCAGCCTGCTTGCTGAGTAATTTGCTTTTGTTTGTAATATCTGACTTTGTGGGCAGTGTTGCTGTCACCCAAGCCAAACGGAGATGTCCCCTCTATGGATATGTAGGTGTAAATAAAATTGTGGTGTCATTGCACTGTGTTCTGTTTGGCATGGTAAGCAAGGCCACTGGAATTATGCAATTGTGCTGCCATGGCGATTTTTGCATGATTATAGATTTGCAGCATTTGCCACATAAGCCACCCACTTCCACATTACCTGTATATTTTAACAAAAAGCTATTTTGTTTCTAGCTTAAATGGTACAAAAGTTAATAAAAGTGCAGCAACACGTGTTGCAGCACACTAAAAGGGCCTTTGCAAGACTGGACTGGTCACCTTTTTGTTGCTTATTCCTATGTTTGTGTATTAAAGTGATACTAACAAGGTGCATCCATTGTTGTATAACAAAATGTTGTATAAGCTTCACTGTCCCTTTGCCTGAGATGTTGAAACGTGTATTTTTGCGTAGTGTTGTGGTGCAGTGTGTGTGCCTTGCCTTATGGGGGCGTTTTGTGGCTGTGAATGTGTCCTCCTTTGTGAATGACTCAGACTATGTACATGATGACAAGTGCACTTGGTGCCCATAGCATGACCCCCATATTATGTGGATGATGGTGCTGAAATCTGTTGTTGAGCTTCATGACACAGGTACTTATGTGTGTACTTATGGTTGGTTGCGTCCATGGCACTGTGGATTTTGTGCTCCTTCGATGATCAGCAGTAGCAGCAGGAAAGGTCTGATGGCCTCTATGGTGCACCGGACATCTTAGGCTGTCTGCAGGTGAGTTGCTCCCTTTATACTGTCCGTTTCCACTTGCTGACACATGGTGGTTTGACCTTTAAGGTCACATTGGTCGTGTGCAACCTCATAATGCATCTGGCGGAATCACAGGCTCTGCCAGCCTGTTTGTGCTGCCCCATGACTGTGGCGGTCAGTGCTGCCTCGTGATGCCGGTGGGACCGTGGAGGTCTTTGCTCCATAGGCCTGCATGACTCGTAATACAGTGGTCCGACCTCCAAGCCGATGGTGGTCGGACTGCCACCATGGCGGTGCATGGACCACCAAAATTGTAATGAGGCCCTAAGATCCTCCTATTTTTAAGTTTCATTCGTAAAGGAATGTTCAAGGAATTTTCTCTCTGCATATTTTTCTATTTTCACATAAGGCATGGACTTCGAAGGCACAAAAAAATCTGTGGCAAATGCCCTCGCCCAATTAGGATGTGATATCCATCACTCTGAACTAAGAGTCCTCTGGGGGATGGCCTGCCAGTCAAGATTTTTCAACTGCAGAGCCAGGTTAGGCTCTGCAACTGCAGACATGGCTAAATATTGACACTTGAATGGTGGTGGTGGGGGTGGGGATGGGTATACGAGTGTGGCAGTGTGGAAGCCCTGTCTATTAATTGCCAAATCATAAATGACCCCATAAAGCCTTTTCACCACACAAAAGCCATTGCAGTTTGGTTTGTCAATACTTGTTTTGCTTTACTTTTGTTTGTTCCTCATTGACTTCTTCTTTTCATCCCAGGTGTGATTATTTAGTAGTCTTTGGCAGTTTCCCTTTAGTACGATGGCAACAACTATAAAATGCACATTGAACATTACACATTAGTGGAAGGTTCAGTATAGGACAACCATAAAACAAAAAGAGTGTGTGGCATTTTTGCTAATGTGAAGCTGGATTTGGTGCACCTGTGGACAAACATACTGAAGGGTGGACTTCAAAGAGAAACAGGTGTAATTGTATCCTTGTTGAGTCCTTTTCTGATGTATCAAAGATCATGTCGCTTTTTTATGGCAAGGATTAATTAAGTTGGCTATAGAAAGAACCCCATCAAGGGCACACATGTTGCTTATCATGCACAGTCACAACTTCATGCAGACCTTTTGTAGGCAACAGGATATCAAATACTTGAACTGTTATTTCATAACAGATATGGGAGGGTATTAAGCGACTATGCCCTGTGGTTTGTAACTCACATTTTCTGTCTTTCTATTTGCTGGCTCTATTTATTTTAGGCTATCCAGCATGTCTTTATCCCTCTGGAGGAGCAAAGGTTGTTCACCATCTCTCCTTGTATTCTTTCTACGAGTCCTCGCTTTCTGTAAACATGCCTTTAAATTTTGTTCATCTCTTGTCACATTTGCTGTAGGTTCAAAGACGAAGGTCAAACGTCAGGTTGAGGGAGCTTGGTGTTTACTTTTTTTCTCCGACTTCAAAGATAGAGGATTTTATGTGCCAATCGTGCCTATACCGGGAAAGAAAAGTTTTTTTTCTAGAACACAAATATCTGTAAATGAAATGTGCAACTATTTCAAATATGTCAGAATTAGGTAAGCACAGACAAAGCATTTTTTTGCAATTTGGAAGTATTGTTGAAACAAATATTTTAATACAATCAAAACAAATTAGTACACTTGGTGATGCCATTTCCGCACATTATCGTTTGTGTGCTGATAGTTTTATCAGCAAAACTGTATGTGCAAATGTAATGATCATTTCATTTGAGAATGGGTTGTTTATAACGGCCATCACACCATGCATACTCCACTCTAGGCCACTCCACTTTATGACACTCTACCTCACTCTACCACACTCTACTCCACTCTGACACAACACTCCAGACCACTCTACTCCACGCACTCTATGCCACTCTACGACACTCCAGACCTCTTTGCTCCACTCTAAGCCACACCACTCTACAACACTTTACCCCACTCTAAGCCACTACACTTTATGCCACTCCACTCTATTGACTTAACAACCCTTTGTCCCCTCAACTCGATGCGCTTCCACTCTGTCCCTCCACTCTGACACTTTACTTCACTATACTCCACTCTGCCATTCATGCCACTCCACACCACTGCATTCCTAGACAATTTAAAGCCACTTCACTCTAGGCCACTCTACTCCACTCTATGCCACTCCACGCCACTCCACTATACAACTGTATTCTACTCCTTGCCTCTCCACGACTCTATGAATCTACTCCACAACTCTACTACATTGTATGCCACTTCACGCCACTCCAATCTATGCTGCTCTACAACAGTCCATCTACAGCACTTTACAACACTTCATTCCACTCTTGCCCCTCCACTCTACTCCAGTCTATGACATTTCATAACACTCCCACGCATTCTTCACCACTCTGCTCTCTACCACTTCATTCTGTGAAACTCTATGCCACTCTCCTCTACATCACTAACTTTTGTCTATGCTGAACAGCAGCCATGCAGGTGTACAACATGGCTAACATTGGCAAAGCTAATAGCTCTTGCATAAGGGCTACCTATTGGCTTTGCCAATGCCTGTTATAGTTGATTGCAGTTGCCAAAGTCTTCTGTAGGTTTCCTTATCCACAACCAATAGGTATGCAGTCTGTCTTTGTGCCACATTCTGTGAGAGAAATTCACCCGATTGTTTTTACGTTGCCGACCCCAATGAGCTGGCTGAGTTTCACAATGCGCTTGACATGCGAAGATGCCTTGCATGGTGCCTCACGCAACCTCACCCTTTGCAGTGGAGAATTTCTCATCTTCCTGGCAGCAGGAATGGATACCTCATTGAACGTTCTGCCTCATCAATACTAATGAGCTAAATTCTGCTTTGCTCCTAATTGCAAACACTAGTGAATGGTGGGAGGGTGTCTTGCAAGGTCGAGTAAGCATTCTTTCCAATATTCACAAAGGGCCAGCATTGTAACTCAAGACGCTTTAAAGGACAGACGTCTCAATGCCGCAAAAAGTGCCACATTGTGAATTAAATATGTGAAGAGGCCTTTGGGACTACAGTGTGCTCTCCTTGATGTCTGTGGCCTGCACACTTAGAATGTGAGCTGTCTAACACTGACAGCTTACACCATGTGAGTGGCCATCGCCTTCCCTGCTGAGTTGGTAACCATTCCATGATTTACAGTCACAGAAACAATTGCAAATCATTTGTGTATTTCATTGCTAGTTTCAGGGGTCTAGGGTAGGCTCATTTGCCACCGCCTTTCCCTTGAGACTGGCAAGGGCTTGCAGTGAGTACACTGCATTTCTTATTGGCAAAAAGAGGTTCAGTGCATTGTTATTTATTTATTTACTTCACTGGGTTTTAAGGATCTCAATTCACGACATGGCTTTTATTTCTTGCATTCCTGGCTCAGAAACAAAAGAGCAGTATAAGCAAAGATCTTGTACATGGTGCAGTATAATTTAAATTGGATTATTTTACTTACAAGAAGGCAGTGCATATGTTGCCACTGAGAGGTAATAGAGTTAAAACTCTATCTGAAAGAGGCGTATAACTAGGTTGTTCTGTATTTTCTGGACTCTGGCACTGGAGACCTTGGGAATAGCCAGATGAACGGCGTTGCCGTAATCGATTTTGGTGATACCAGGGCTCTGGCTGCCGTGAATGTGAGGGAAAGATAGGAAGGGCAGGGCTCTCCTTAGGAGCCTTATTTGATGTGAACAGGATTTTAGGATGTAGGAAATTGGTATTGAGATCCAGCTTGCAATAGAGCAAGATTCATAACTTTCTGATGTTGCTTACCAGGGTAGGAACATTTACCCAGATTGGATGGCTCTAGGAAGTTATGCCAAAGGTTCAGTTTATGAAAACCGGGAGGATTTCATATTTTGATAGGTTTACTTTAAGATAGTTTAGACACATCCAGTCAACTATCAAACTCATAAATGAGAGAGGGAGCACACTGCCTGATACATGAACACACTATTTGCCTAGATGCATTGCGGGACATGCAGTGCATGATAACTTATACTTTAGTTGAAATACTTTAGTATTCACCATTGTTGACACAGCTGGTGCTGTATATCTCTAGACACGTGCTTCAGGCTATTTGTCTTTCCTCAGTAGTGTGTAAACACTTGAATTGGGGGGTGTTGGCGATTAGGACAAATTGTGTACAGGCATGCAATGGGGGTGTGCTTTCTACCCATTTCCACACTGTTAGAAATGGGGTTTTTGGTTGGCAGTCAGGTTACCCTCTGTCCAAGAAAAAGCCCTCACTCTAGTCAGGGTAAGTCACACACTATCCAAGATTATCCTGTGCCCACCCTCTGGTAGCTTGGCACGAGCAGTCAGGCTTAACTTAGAAGGCAATGTGTAAAGTATTTGTGCAATAAATCATACAATACCACCATATAGCACCACAAAAATACACCACATAGTGTTTAGAAAAATATATAATATTTATCAGGATAATTGTAGGTCAAAAAGAATAAAGTTGCAATGGAAAATTGCAGAAGTATCACAGGGAAGTGATATAAAGGGCCTCATTATGACCCTGGCGGGCGGCGGAGGCCGCCCGCCAGGATCCCGCCCTCCAAATTACCGCGCTGCGGTCAAAAGACCGCGGCGGGTATTACGAGTTTTCCCCTGGGCTGGCGGGCGGTTCCAGTAAAACCGCCCGCCAGCCCAGGGGAAAACGACCTTCCCACGAGGATGCCGGCTCGTAATCGAGCCGGCGGAGTGGGAAGGTGCGACGGGTGCAGTGGCACCCGTCGCGTATTTCAGTGTCTGCAAGGCAGACACTGAAATACTTTTCGGGGCCCTCTTACGGGGGCCCCTGCCGTGCCCATGCCATTGGCATGGGCACGGCAGGGGCCCCCGGGGGCCCCGCGACCCCCCCTACCATCATCCTGTTCATGGCGGCTTTCCCGCCATGAACTGGATGGCGGTAGGGGGGGTCAGAATCCTCATGGCTGCGGAGCGCGCTCCGCAGCCATGGAGGATTCCAAAGAGCAGCGGAAAGTCAGCGGGAGACCGCTGACTTTCCGCTTCTGACCGCGGCTGAACCGCCGCGGTCAGAATGCTCATTGGAGCACCGCCAGCCTGTTGGCGGTGCTCCCGTGGTCGGTGGCCCTGGCGGCCACCGGCCGCCAGGGTCAGAATGACCCTCAAAGTGTCTTAAGTCTTTAGAATGTAACAAAAGTCTCTTTCAAGCACAAGTACCTGGTTAGGAGTGGAAAAATCTCCTCAGAGGGCCACAAGAGAAGAGGTGCGTGGAAAAAGGGTGTATGCGTCGATTTCTCCCCAGCACACACGGACTTGCGTCGTTATTTTCCACGCGGGAAAGTCGGGCGTCGTTTTCCGGCGCGGGGACAGTCTCTTTCTGTGGATCGCGGGGATTACCAGATGTCCCGGGTCTGTGCGTGGATTCTCCTGCTTGTTCTCCGGCTGCGCGTCGATCTGCGGGGCTGCGCGTCGAATTTACGAACTCACGGCAGGCGTCGCGTCGATTTCTCCTCTAGACTTCGATCTGCGGGGCTGCGTGTTGAAATTACGATCTCACGGCAGGCGTCGTGTCGATTTCTCCTCTAGAGGTCGGGCGGCGTTGTCCTTGCGAGGCCGTGCGTCGGATCTTCGATCATCCCAAGAGCGTCGCGTCGATCAGCGTCGGTGTGCGGCGTTTTTCTCGCAGCGAAACAAGCTGTGCGTCGAAATTTTCGGCGCACGGAGCGTCCAAATAAAAGAGAGAAGTCTTTTTGGTCCTGAGACTTCAGGGAACAGGAGGCAAGCTCTATCCAAGCCCTTGGAGAGCACTTTCACAGCCAGACAAGAGTTCAGCAAGGCAGCAGGGCAACAGCAAGGCAGCAGTCCTTTGTAGAAAGCAGACAGGTGAGTCCTTTGAGCAGCCAGGCAGTTCTTCTTGGCAGGATGTAGTTTCTGGTTCAGGTTTCTTCTCCAGCAAGTGTCTGATGAGGTAGGGCAGAGGCCCTGTTTTATACCCAAATGTGCCTTTGAAGTGGGGGAGACTTCAAAGAGTGGCTAAGAAGTGCACCAGGTCCCCTTTCAGTTTAATCCTGTCTGCCAGGGTCCCAGTAGGGGGTGTGGCAGTCCTTTGTGTGAGAGCAGGCCCTCCACCCTCCCAGCCCAGGAAGACCCATTCAAAATGCAGATGTATGCAAGTGAGGCTGAGTACCCTGTGTTTGGGGTGTGTCTGAGTGAATGCACAAGGAGCTGTCAACCAAGCCCAGCCAGACGTGGATTGTAAGGCACAGAAGGATTTAAGTGCAAAGAAATGCTCACTTTCTAAAAGTGGCATTTCTAGAATAGTAATATTAAATCCGACTTCACCAGTCAGTAGGATTTTGTATTACCATTCTGGCCATACTAAATATGACCTCCCTGCTCCTTTCAGATCAGCAGCTGCCACTTCAACAGTGTATGAGGGCAGCCCTAATGTTAGCCTATGAAGGGAGCAGGCCTCACAGTAGTGTGAAAACGAATTTAGGAGTTTTACATTACCAGGACATATAACTACACAGGTACATGTCCTGCCTTTTACCTACACAGCACCCTGCCCTAGGGGTTACCTAGGGCACACCTTAAGGGTGACTTATATGTAGAAAAAGGGGAGTTCTAGGCTTGGCAAGTACTTTTAAATGCCAAGTCGAGGTGACAGTGAAACTGCGCACACAGGCCTTGCAATGGCAGGCCTGAGACAAGGAAAAAGGGGCTACTTAAGTGGGTGGCACAACCAGTGCTGCAGGCCCACTAGTAGCATTTAATTTACCAGCCCTATGCACATAAAGTGCATCTTACTAGGGACTTATAAGTAAATTAATAGTCCAATCAGGTATGATTCAAGGTTACCATGTTTTAAGGGAGAGACCATAAGCACTTTAGCACTGGTTAGCAGTGGTAAAGTGCGCAGAGTCTATAAACCAGCAAAAACAGTGTCCAAAAAATGGAGGGAGGCAGGCAAAAAGTTAGGGGTGACTACCCTAAGGCTGTCAGGTCTAACATGTGTCCCCCCCAGCTGAAAGTGGGGAGAGCTACCCGACCTCCTGGGAGCTCTCATCGCTAAGGCGGAAGTACCTGGAGAGACCATCAGCATTGGCGTGGTCAACCCCTGGGCGATGTTCCACTGTAAAGTCCATCCCCTGTAGGGAAATGGACCACCTCAAGAGTTTTGGATTCTCACCCCTCATCTGCATGAGCCATCTGAGTGGCCTGTGGTCTGTCTGAACCCGGAAGTGAGTCCCAAACAGGTAGGGTCTTAGCTTCTTCAGTGCCCAGACCACAGCAAAAGCTTCTCGTTCAATAGCACTCCACCTCTGTTCCCGTGGTAATAGCCTTCTGCTAATAAAGACTACCGGTTGATCTCTGCCCTCCTCATTCAGCTGTGCTAGGACTGCCCCTATGCCATGCTCTGAAGCGTCTGTCTGCACAATAAATTCCTGGGAGTAGTCAGGGGCCATGAGTACGGGGGCCGTGCACATGGCTTCCTTCAGGGCGTCAAAGGCTTTCTGACAAGCCTCTGTCCAATTCACCAACCTAGGTTGCTTCTTGGAAGTGAGTTCTGTCAAGGGTGTTACAATGGTACCATAGCCCTTGACAAATCGGCTGTAGTATCCTGTGAGGCCTAGAAAGGCTCTCACCTCCGTCTGTGTTCGGGGTGGTTGCCAGGCCTTGATAGTTTCAATCTTGGCCTGGAGTGGCTGCACCTTGCCACCACCCACTAGGTGTCCCAAGTACACCACGGAACCCTGCCCAATCTGGCACTTACTGGCCTTGATGGTCAGGCCTGCCTGTTGCAGGGCCTGAAGCACCTCCTTGAGGTGAAGCAGGTGTTCCTCCCAGCTGGAACTGTAGACAGCTATGTCATCCAGGTAGGCTGCACAGAAGGCATCCTTGCCAGCTAGGACCCCGTTAACCAACCGTTGGAAGGTAGCGGGGGCATTTTTCAACCCAAACGGCATCACCCGGAACTGGTAATGGCCATCCGGGGTTGAAAATGCGGATCTTTCCTTGGCCCCCTCAGTTAGGCCGATCTGCCAGTACCCTGAAGTAAGATCAAACGTACTCAGGAACTTGGCAGCGCCTAGCCTGTCCACGAGCTCATCAGCTCGGGGGATGGGGTGAGCATCAGTCCGTGTGACTAAGTTGAGACCCCGGTAGTCCACACAGAACCGGAGTTCTGGCTTCGCACCTGGGGCAGTAGCCTTAGGGACCAATACCACTGGGCTGGCCCAGGGACTACTGGATTTCTCAATGACCCCTAGAGTCAACATCTTGGAGACCTCCTCCTTGATGCTGGCCTTCACCTTATCCGACAACCTGTAAAAAAAAAATTTCACAGGGAGACTGTCACCAGTGTCAATATCATGAACACAGAGGTGGGTCAGCCCAGGAGTAAGGGAGAACGGGGGGAGAACTGCTCCAACAGCTCATAACAGTCTCCTTTCTCATTTAGAGTCAGGGAGTCAGACAGAATGACCCCGCTTACTGACCCATCACCTTCTTGGGCAGAGAGGAGGTCGGGGAGAGGTTCACTCTCCTCTTCCATTCCTTCATCTGTGACCAGAAGCATGTTGATCTCCGACCTCTCAAAATGAGCTTTTAGTCGGTTCACATGGAGCACCCTTAGGGGATTCCTAGGGGTTTTGAGGTCCACTAGGTAAGTGGCCTCCCCTTTCCGCTCCTTTATTTCAAATGGGCCAGACCAGCGGTCCTGGAGAGCTCTGGGCTCTACTGGCTCCATTACCCACACTTTGTCTCCAGGTTGAAACTCTACCAGGGTGGCCTTCTGGTCATACCATTGTTTCATCACCTCTTGACTGGCCTCAAGGTTATCTTGGGCTTCTTTCCAGAAGCGGGTCATCTGGTTGCGGAGGGCCAACATATAGCTGACCACATCCTGAGGGGGTGTCTTTGGAGCTTTCTCCAATCCCTCCTGGACAATGCTTAAGGGTCCCCTGACAGGGTACCCATAGAGAAGTTCAAAGGGACTGAACCCTACCCCTCTCTGGGGGACCTCTCTGTAAGCAAAGAGAAGGCATGGTAAGAGGACGTCCCACTTACGCCTCATGGCCTCAGGGAGGCCACCAATCATGCCTTTCAGGGTCTTGTTGAATCTCTCCACAAGACCATTCGACTGGGGGTGATAGGGTGTGGTGAACTTGTAAGTTACACCACACGCATCCCACAGAGACTTCATGTATGCAGACATGAAGTTAGTGCCTCTGTCAGACACTATTTCCTTGGGGAATCCCACACGGGTAAATATCCCCATCAGGGTTCTGGCCACCACCGGTGCAGTTACTGTTCTCAGAGGGATTGCCTCTGGGTAACGGGTGGCATGGTCCACCAAAACCAGGATGAACCTGTTGCCTAAGGCCGTTTTGGGGTCCAAGGGACCAACAATGTCGATGCCCACCCTTTCAAAGGGGGTGCCAACAACAGGAAGTGGAATCAGGGGGGTTTTAACCCTTTTTCCTGCTTTACCACTGGCCTGGCAGGTAGGACAGGATCTGCAGAACTTGTCTGAGTGTGTCCTCATTTTGGGCCAATAAAAGTGGGTGACAAGCCTGTTAAAGGTCTTGCCCTGCCCCAAATGTCCTGCCAGGGGAATGTCGTGAGCCAGACCCAGTAGGAAGGTTCGGTAACATTGGGGGACCACCAGCATACGTGCTGCCCCAAAGCCCGGAACTTTAGGCTCACTGTAGAGGAGATCATTCTCCCAATATAGGTAGTGATCGCCAGAGGCGTCGCCTGCTGCCTGGTTTGAGGCTTGTTTCCTCAAACCTTCCAGAGTGGGACATTCTTTCTGCGCCTTGCAGAATTCCTCCCTGGTGGGTCCACCCTCAACTTGCCAGCCAGCAAGCTCAGGTAAGTCACCTGGGGCGGCAATGTCTTCCCCAGTTGGCTCGGGAGCCTCCTCCTCAGGAGCCCCGTCAGCCACTGTGGGAACAGCTGGGGCCGGTTTCCCGCACCCCTGGTCCCTCCTCCTGGCAGTTCTCTGGGCCATCGTTCCAGGCTCCAGATGCCCTTGACTTCCCTCTCGGTCAGCCATGGACCGTGTGGTCATGCAGACCCACTCAGGTAACCCTAACATCTCCAGGTGAGACCTGAGCTCCACTTCTTTCCAAGCAGTGTGCTCAAGGTCATTGCCTAACAGACAATCTACAGGCATGGCAGGACTCACAGCTACTTTCAGAGTACCAGAGACCCCCCCCCACTCAAAGGGAACCAGAGCCACCGGTAGGTGACTCTCGCGATTGTCAGCGACTCTGACCTGGTGGAATGTATTAGGTACTATCTGCTCTGCTGACACCAGCTGACTCTTGATAGTAGTCATACTGGCTCCTGTGTCACGCAGAGCCTCCACCTCCTGCCCATCAATGGTGACCCACTGCCGGTACTTGGAAGTATTTCTGGGCATGTGGGCCTTGGGCACCATTTCTCCTTCTCCCAGGGACACTAGGGAAATCTCTACCTGCTCCCCAAAGCTAGTGGGGTCCATCTCCCCCCCGAGTGCTACACTAGTCAACCCAGGTGCCTGTCCGGTAGTGGACGGTGCCCTCTTGGGGCACTGTGGATCGCCTTTGTAGTGACCATATTGATAACACTCCATGCATTTGGGGCTAGATTTCCCTGACTTGTCAAATGTCCCTGGCTTTTTCCCAAATTTGGAAAAGGAAGGGTTGCCACCCCCTCCCTGGGAATTCTTTTGGGGGCCTTTAGAGAGTTCCTTATCTGTAAGTTTATCTCCCCCCTCTTTCTTCTGTTGGGAACCCTGACCACCCTTGTGGGAGTCCCCCCCAGGTACCTTTTTGGACACTCTGGTGCTAACCCAGAGGTCCGCCTCCTCAGCAAGCTTCCTGGGATCAGTCAGCTTACTATCCACTAGGTGCTGGCACAAATCTGTATAAGTAACATTAAGCATATGCTCTCTCAGGATCAAGTCATATAAACCTTTATAATCTTCTACTTTGTTGCCCCGCACCCATCCATTCAGTGCCTTACTAGAGAAATCAAAGAAATCTACTCATGTTTGTGTGGTTTGTTTGGTGCTGTCCCTGAACCTCTGACGGTATCCCTCAGGGGTCAGCCCAAACTTGGCAAGTAAAGTGGCTTTCTGGAGTGGGTATGTGTTTTGATCCGGTGGATCCAATGTGAGAAGTGTGTCCCTCCCCAATGGCGGCACATAACCCCACATAGCTACCCCCCATTGCCCTTCAGGAACCTCATGAGCCCTTAGTGCAACTTCATAAGCAGCTAACCATTTATCTATGTCATCTCCCACCACAAAACTGGGCACCACATTTTTGGGAATACGAACCTTCTTTTCTCCAGCAGGTCCTGTCTGTATGCTGCCACCATTATTGCTGGATTCAGACTGTCTTGCCTTGATCTCCAGCTCCTTGAGACTCAGTTCATGAGCCAACAATAGTTTCTTTTCAGCCAAAGCTCTTTCAGCTTCCACTTGTTTGGCTGCTCTTTCAGCTTCCGCTTGTTTGGCTGCCCTTTCAGCTTCTGCTTGAATCTGTTTGGCTGTTTTTTCAGCTTCACTTTGTTTGGCTTCTCTTTCTGCCCTCCTTTCCTCCTGTTGCGCCTCAATTTTCAGTTTTGCCATTTGCAATTGGAACTCCCTTTCCTCTCTCCTTTCCTCTGCGGTCAGGCTTTGCATGGAGACACTGCTCCCTGGTCTGGAAGGGTGCACAATTGCAGTGGTAACACCATCCATAGATAGTGAAAATCCTTCTGAGGGGCCATTTTCTGGCTCCTCTTCCTCATCATCCTCTAAATGGGCTTCTGCCCAGGCCCTCAGCGCCACTTGAAAGTCCTCCTTTCTGGAGGCCCCTTGGGTGGGTACCCTTAATGCCCTGCAGAATCCTCTTAGTTGTTTGACCGTGTATGTATCCAACTGGACTAGGTCAAAGTCCCCTGTCTGAGACCCAGTCAGAGACATGTTGAGTGAGGATTTAGTTTTTGAAAATTGTCAGGAAAAAACGGATTTTCAAAAAGAGATAAAAACCAAGTTGACCTTCAACTGTGGGTAGGTAGTGAAATACTTAGCTACTGTATGTCACTGCACAAATACAAGTCCTATCCTCACCGCTGATCACCAATATTAGAAATGGGGTTTTTGGTTGGCAGTCAGGTTACCCTCTGTCCAAGCAAAAGCCCTCACTCTAGTCAGGGTAAGTCACACACTATCCAAGATTATCCTGTGCCCACCCTCTGGTAGCTTGGCACGAGCAGTCAGGCATAACTTAGAAGGCAATGTGTAAAGTATTTGTGCAATAAATCATACAATACCACCATATAGCACCACAAAAATACACCACACAGTGTTTAGAAAAATGTATAATATTTATCAGGATAATTGTAGGTCAAAAAGAATAAAGATGCAATGGAAAATTGTAGAAGTATCACAGGGAAGTGATATAAAGTGTCTTAAGTCTTTAGAATGTAACAAAAGTCTCTTTCAAGCACAAGTACCTGGTTAGGAGTGGAAAAATCTCCTCAGAGGGCCACAAGAGAAGAGGTGCGTGGAAAAAGGGTGTGTGCGTCGATTTCTCCCCAGCACACACGGACTTGCGTCGTTATTTTCCACGCGGGAAAGTCGGGCGTCGTTTTCCGGCACGGGGACTGTCTCTTTCTGTGGATCGCGGGGATTACCAGATGTCCCGGGTCTGTGCGTGGATTCTCCTGCTTGTTCTCCGGCTGCGCGTCGATCTGCGGGGCTGCGCGTCGAATTTACGAACTCACGGCAGGCTTCGCGTCGATTTCTCCTCTAGACTTCGATCTGCGGGGCTGCGCGTTGAAATTACGATCTCACGGCAGGCGTTGCGTCGATTTCTCCTCTAGAGGTCGGGCGGCGTTGTCCTTGCGAGGCCGTGCGTCGGATCTTCGATCGTCCCAAGAGCGTCGCGTCGATCAGCGTCGGTGTGCGGCGTTTTTCTCGCCGCGAAACAAGCTGTGCGTCGAAATTTTCGGCGCACGGAGCGTCCAAATAAAAGAGAGAAGTCTTTTTGGTCCTGAGACTTCAGGGAACAGGAGGCAAGCTCTATCCAAGCCCTTGGAGAGCACTTTCACAGCCAGACAAGAGTTCAGCAAGGCAGCAGGGCAACAGCAAGGCAGCAGTCCTTTGTAGAAAGCAGACAGGTGAGTCCTTTGAGCAGCCAGGCAGTTCTTCTTGGCAGGATGTAGTTTCTGGTTCAGGTTTCTTCTCCAGCAAGTGTCTGATGAGGTAGGGCAGAGGCCCTGTTTTATACCCAAATGTGCCTTTGAAGTGGGGGAGACTTCAAAGAGTGGCTAAGAAGTGCACCAGGTCCCCTTTCAGTTTAATCCTGTCTGCCAGGGTCCCAGTAGGGGGTGTGGCAGTCCTTTGTGTGAGAGCAGGCCCTCCACCCTCCCAGCCCAGGAAGACCCATTCAAAATGCAGATGTATGCAAGTGAGGCTGAGTACCCTGTGTTTGGGGTGTGTCTGAGTGAATGCACAAGGAGCTGTCAACCAAGCCCAGCCAGACGTGGATTGTAAGGCACAGAAGGATTTAAGTGCAAAGAAATGCTCACTTTCTAAAAGTGGCATTTCTAGAATAGTAATATTAAATCCGACTTCACCAGTCAGTAGGATTTTGTATTACCATTCTGGCCATACTAAATATGACCTCCCTGCTCCTTTCAGATCAGCAGCTGCCACTTCAACAGTGTATGAGGGCAGCCCTAATGTTAGCCTATGAAGGGAGCAGGCCTCACAGTAGTGTGAAAACGAATTTAGGAGTTTTACATTACCAGGACATATAACTACACAGGTACATGTCCTGCCTTTTACCTACACAGCACCCTGCCCTAGGGGTTACCTAGGGCACACCTTAAGGGTGACTTATATGTAGAAAAAGGGGAGTTCTAGGCTTGGCAAGTACTTTTAAATGCCAAGTCGAGGTGGCAGTGAAACTGCGCACACAGGCCTTGCAATGGCAGGCCTGAGACAAGGAAAAAGGGGCTACTTAAGTGGGTGGCACAACCAGTGCTGCAGGCCCACTAGTAGCATTTAATTTACCAGCCCTATGCACATAAAGTGCATCTTACTAGGGACTTATAAGTAAATAAATAGTCCAATCAGGTATGATTCAAGGTTACCATGTTTTAAGGGAGAGAGCATATGCACTTTAGCACTGGTTAGCAGTGGTAAAGTGCGCAGAGTCAATAAACCAGCAAAAACAGTGTCCAAAAAATGGAGGGAGGCAGGCAAAAAGTTAGGGGTGACTACCCTAAGGCTGTCAGGTCTAACACACACACTTTTGTGGTAACTGTTAAATTCATGTTGGCTTTTTTCCCCTTCAGCACAACATGGGGGTTGTTCTTTATGATGAGTTGGGTATCATCTGCATAAATATAACAAGTCACTTCAGAGTACTTGAGAAGTTTTGGTAAAATGGAGATGATGGAGATTCCTACGGAATACATCAGAGGTTGGAATTGCAATTTGTTGTGAATGGCCACAAATAACTTTGTGACACTAGCATATTTGGGGAGCCTTTCAGAATCAAGTCACTTGTTTCTGACCTCGGAGAGCATTTCCCTATTGAGTAATTTTAATTTGTCCTGCTTCTTTACCCTTTTCCCATTAGTCCTTGTGGTTACCATATTCTTTTTGTTATTTTTTTTCCTGTTTATTTTTTCCTTCAGTCTGGGCTTCACTATCTCATTTTCTTTTTTTCCTGCATCGCCACATTGTTTTTAGGCATGGTACATTTTTATGTTTTATGATTTTGTGATTTTTACTAAGCTGTTCAGGTTTCTTCTAATGTGACTGTGTTTTTCTTTACCCAATGTATTTCTCATTAACCCATTCATTTCTATTTTGCTCACTTTTATGGTGATACCTTTTCTCCTTTCCTTATTTACATTTACAGCTAGCTGATCATTGCTTTTTCTTCTCTAAATACCTTGTTTATAAATATTTCTACTGCCCCTTTCCATTTGGCATTACACCATTTTATTTTCTTTACCTCGATTCTTTTCCTGCCTAGTCCCAATTTTTGTCTTCTTGCTTCATTTCATTGTCTGCTGTTTTATTTTCATGTCTTATAGCTGTTTCCTTTGCCTTCTTATTTTTTTCTTTTGATCTTCTCCTTTGTTGTGTTTACTTTTACTGTTGTAATAGCACACTAAACAGTGATCAGCTTTCATCAAATGTATTAAAGTGAGAGAATGTTCAAGAGGTTTTTTTTCTATTTAGAGCATCAAACCTTTTCGACAATAATCAATATTGTGGTTGCTTTCGGGACAAAATCTGTTCTTGGTGTCCTGACAGGTAGAGATGTAGTTTATGGATTCACAAGCAGTAACAAAAATATAAATTAATCACCCAGGAAAGGTTTGCACAATTCCTAGTTCCTAACTGGTCCCCATTTTGTTTTATTTCTCTTTTTTGACTATGAGAACTGGTTGCTTTATTTTTTTTTATTTGTTATTTATTTAATTTTTTAGCACGTTCCAATAGATGAAGATTTCATTTGGAAATTTACCCGAATTAGAACCGCGCTGTTTATGCTTACACAGCCGGATTTCTGAGTTAGTGGCAGAAAAGATGCTGGCACCTATCATTTATCATAAGTAGCTCATCATCTGCTGCGCAACAATTAGCTAGCGCGGGCCCCCAGTGTGATCTGGCATTGCTCATAGGCTAATGAGGCCGGCTGTTCACTGCAGAAGGCAGCAGTGAGAAGACATAGGGCCATGGTCTGGGAGGGGAGGGGATGCACCACCCTTGTAGAATGCTAATGGCTGCTAACAGTTACGGATGGGTTGGAGAATTTGAACAGCGGCTTTCTGTAATGCTAGCCTTCGGTCACTTCATCAGTATAGATGCTTTGTTTTTTATATTACCAGACATAGGGCCTCATTCTGACCCTGGCGGACGGCGGAGGCCGTCCGCCAGGGTACCGCCGCTGACTGACCGCACCGCGGTCAAAAGACCGCGGCGGCCATTCAGACATTTCCTCTGGGCCGGCGGGCGCTCTCCAAAAGAGCGCCCGCCGGCCCAGAGGAAATGCCCCTGCAACGAGGACGCCGGCTCAGAATTGAGCCGGTGTAGTTGCAGGGGTGCGACGGGTGCAGTTGCACCCGTCGCGTATTTCAGTGTCTGCTTAGCAGACACTGAAATACTTTTCGGGGCCCTCTTACGGGGGCCCCTGCCGTGCCCATGCCATTGGCATGGGCACGGCAGGGGCCCCCAGGGGCCCCGCGGCACCCCCTACCGCCATCCTGTTCCTGGCGGGCGAACCGCCAGGAACAGGATGGCGGTAGGGGGTGTCAGAATCCCCCATGGCGGCGCAGCAAGCTGCGCCGCCATGGGGGATTCTAAGGGCAGCGGTAAACCGGCGGGAGACCGCCGGTTTGCCTCTTCTGACCGCGGCCGAACCGCCGCGGTCAGAATGCCCTGCGGGGCACCGCCGGCCTGTCGGCGGTGCTCCCGCCGACCCTGGCCCCGGCGGTCTTAGACCGCCGGGGTCAGAATGACCCCCATAGTACCTAAAGACCAGCTCAGAGTGCTTTGGTGTCTGCCTTTATCTGCCCATTGCAGGACGATGGGGTGACGGCTTTCTCCACCCCCGAACAGACCCCCACGCGTCATCCAGTCGCAACACAGCTACATTAATGAATCCGAATCCACTTTACCCTATCCTGTGCTAGTAACACACTGAGACAAACAAGACCTCGCAATTAACAAACTGACAAGTATAAAGCTAAGCCTAGATGGCTGAGACAATTAAGGTATGGGCAAAGTAGGCCCTGACCCATGGCCCCAGCCTGTCAGAGGGGGCACTGATAGAGCCAGCTCTGTTCTGCAGAGTCGTTCCCTGATGACCTTGAATCATTCTTAAACAGGTTGTTTTGAATACCGTTTTCCATTAATGTTTTATTTTAATGTGGGTAATGTCTGGGAGTCTATTAAAGACATCTTGCAGAGAAATGTTTGTTTTTTCACACTATGCAATACCCATAAACAACGTTTATTTTAGATCAAAACAGGACTTCACATATGAGAAATGGAAGGGGGTCACAAAGATTTTTTGGGAGTAATATTAGTGCGCCTCTGCTGCATTATAATATTGAAAACACACATCACTATCCATGAACATTAGATGTAAATACATTTAGAATCTGGACCAGTGTGTCCCTGCACTGTCAGTGACCTGGTTAAAGAGGTCAGGAAAGAGCTGAAATTAGAACACAAATTGAAAAAAGGCTCCCCAAATTACGTTTGGCCAATGGTCCCCGAAATCCTTAAAATGTCCCTGCTGGATGTGGGTAGTTCTAGTTATCGTTTTCTCGTTCACTTAGTTGTTTACAAATGAATGTATTATGCACTACTCGTGAATGTACAAGACTGGCACCAAGAATTACTGAGCGCACCACTGTACTGCCAACTGCTTGCCTACCGAATTTGTGATAATGTGAAAATGCAATACTGTGACAAACGTACGTTCCAGTATGGAAAATCTATCTGGTGTAAGAAGCATAATAAACACATTTAAGGTGAAAAAATGATCATCTTCTGGACCCTGTCATCCTGCAGGATTCTGAGTTTTAGCTGGCGCAGGTGTAAGGCCATCTGGTTTCCGCAAACATTTTCCACCAAAAAGTCCTTAATTCGAATGTAAATCATCATTCTGCGCCAAAATCCTGTGAAGGCCTTCAGATGGGGTGGGATTTGCCTTATATTTCCACCCCCGTAACAGAGGCCTAAGGATGACATGCAATACCATGCAGAGAGGTTAGTAGGGCTCAAAGGTTTATGGTATACTGAATCTGTATCCACCGATATATAGTGCTTGTGCTGATTCCTGGTTAAACAACAAAGTATCTGGTTAGTGTAATGGTAGAGAACCTTTTACTCACAGACACTGTAGACCATTTGTGTCTTTCTTGCATATCATCACTTTTCGGCCATTGCTTCACATGGTGTCAACTTCCAGTCTTCTCTTAATGGTTCAGTTTTCTGATGTTTCTTAAACTAGGCTGATGCTCGAGGGTGTTCGTAGTCGAAAGCGTGTTAAAAAATGAGATCACCCTTTAATCATTCACATTTCATTTAGTTTACGCTACCCAGTACTATGCTTTGTGTATATCTGCCATGCCAAAGCTAAACTGAGGATAAACCCTTGTTATGCCTGTGTGATATTACCTTTTAACAGCATAATATTACATAGGAGTAAATCCCAAGCACGATGTGAAGAGCAATCGTTTGATATTGGGTTTGCCTTAATAGCTTAATTTCTCACACAAGCATCTGAGTTTGTGGCTATGCAAATACTCCCCTCTGACCCTTTAGAAATAGTCAAGGGACAAAGTGGGCGATATTAGGGTGGGAAGGACCCTCTAACTTCAGGGATGTGTAGAGGAAAGGATTTCTCCATGTAGAAAATATTTTTAAAGGCACAATTGTACCCTGCCTGCAACTGTAAATTTTCCAAATTACCAGCACCTCTGAATGAAAACAAACACACTATTTCCCCAGGATTACCCCTGGAAAGCCACAGACATGGCCAGCCATGGCCTGCGAGGGTTTGTGAGTTCCTTAAATTCATGAAAATAAGATCATGTGAGAACATAAATCTCTTCCTATAGTTTTTCTTTATGAATCGGGCACATTGATTTTTTTATACTCCTCACCTGAATATTGGGACATCTGTCCTCATTCTAAGTAATACACATCTGTTCTAACACCCCAACACCCATGGGGTTAATATTACGTTTAATCTTGGCTGAATCACCCAGTGAGTCGAGGAAGCCACTCTGTGTTGTCTCATCAATGACATCAGCTTTAGTTTCCTCATTATCATTGCCGTTGACTTATGCCGTGCTAACATCAGCACTGCAGCTCCCCGCAGGAATGAGCTAAGGACAGACGATCAGAATAAATAGCCTTTGATTAAGACTTGGAAGGGCATGATTCCAAGGTTTGTTTGCCTACAATACAATGTTCTACCACTTGTGGGAGTAATTGCGACTCTTCGAGGTCTCATCAGTGATCGGCCGATATAGCAAAGGGAGGCCAAGTTTTTCAAGATTCATTCAATGCAAACCTGCCAGAAGTCTCCTCATTTTGTTTACAAATGGAGAGGGGGTGAATTCTTATGCTATATTTACTTAGGATCACGTCACTATGATGCGATCAGCCACATTCGATCTAAAATGCTCTATTTGCATGACGCTAAACACGAAATTGTGTTGTACGTTGGTGCAGTGCCGATCGAGGGGTATACTGTGTGAGATTTGTATTTATGGCTCACGCTTCTGTACAAATCTTAATGCTCGGACAATTATCCAAGTGTGTTTCACAAAAATTACACTACTTACACTTGTAATTGTCATACGATTTACCCTCTGCCCATTATTTGCATGTTTTTATTTCACTCTAACTTTGCATGCACAGTCAGACCTTGCTACTTTGTGTGCCTTTAGCTGATCTGGCTGTGTGTGGAATAGTAGAGGTTTTTGTGTTGTTCCTTCATAGGTTGGAAATCTCATCCGAGGTTTTCCTATTCAAAGCATTGCTGTTTCGGTGCTGAATTTGAGTCAACTTTCGTTGAGTATGAAAATTATTCGACTTTGTTGAGCTCAAGATGACTGCAGGTCTTCAAGAATAATGCTTAATAGGCAATTGTAACCGACTTCGGCCGAAATCTTCACTTAACATGTAGCCAGTGCAATCGCTTCAGAGTAAGTGTTCTGTGATCTCAGCTTTTCACTTCCATGTTATTTGTAGCACTTGAAGATTGTGTATATCTTTTTCAGTGGCACCTTTGAGCGAAGAATTGCATTACTATATTTTTGACCCGATAGTAACTCTAGATTATCCTCAAGGATTTCTGAGTGTGTTAAACAAATTTAATGTAGTAATTAGAAGATGCTGCAATAGGATTGCTAGGAATGTCCTTTGACATAGACAAGTCAATTATAATTCCTAACGATTTCATTTTATTTTTGCACAAAGAACAGGAATGTCTAATAGCCTAATGATGCTAAATTTACCCTTTCGTAATCTGTTGAGGGAAACCAAAGGAAATAATCTGTTTTAGAGAGGTTTAACCATAACCACGCAGGATGTAGCTTTACTGGATTTCAGCAAAGATGTCTTAAATGTGGGCCTGACCCTGTTTGAAATGTGCCTACAAACTAACAACGTGTCAGTGGCATAGTTATAAAAGAGGAAGACTAATTCTAGAATCAACTGATGTAGAGGTTGCACACAAATATGAAGGAACAGGGAAAATTAAAGGTAACACTGAGGAAGTGCACATTTAAATGTGGAAGAGTCTTAGGACCTGATTTAGATATTGGCGGACGAGTTACTCTGTCACAACAGTGATGGATATCCTGTCTGCTGAAATCTAAATCCCATAGGATATAATGGATTTTAATTTCTGCGGACAGGATATCAGTCACCCTTGTGAGGAAGTAACTCATCTACCAAAAACTAAATCAGGCCCTTAGTCTTAGCTGCTCAGTTTCACTAATGTGTTTTTAAGGGAGCACAGTTTTACAGTTTAGAACCCATTCAACAATAATCCATATAAAATCTGTTTAAAATTGAACATATGTTTTTTGGTTTGAACTCCCACCCTTGCCCGCCTTGCTCCGTTTTCTTTCACTATCTCAATCTTGTTGCCATGCCCAACATATGGAAAAACATATCTTCAAAAAGGATCATTCATTCTATTTTGCAATATGCTCAAAAGACCCCTCCTTCACTCTTATAACCACTCCTGTAGCACATCTATAATAATATCTTTGTGTAATTTACTTGTTCAATTGAACCACATCTAGCGGCAAACATTTAGATTCAATATCTTTAGAGAAAAAATAAAAAAGAATTCTGTAAGTAAATTCAAGTAGAATATATTTTATGTGCACTAAACTAGGTAAAATGAAAAAATGTGGCTGAGAGATTATCTGAACAGGATAATACTCATTACACCTGGTGATCCAATCATATTTGTCCTGAAATGAAGGTGATGAATGTTTATAAGCAATCTCTGCTAGTAATGAATCTTTCTCTATGCTTACCAGTCATACATTGAAAGTGTGTAATGTGATTTTACCTTTGCGCTGGTCATTGATAACCAGCTCACTGAGGATGTCTGTCACAAATGTGAGAAAAAAGAAAAATGGGGCTGCACGGAATCGCCCCAGACGTTTGACTGGGTACAGTTGCAGCATCATGGGTCCAATGCAAAGCATTTGAAGAGAAGACAGGCATGTGTGGTCCACATTCCAGCCTATATTTTTAGGAAATGAGTCAGTGGAAGAAAGCATGTTGTGCTTAGAAAAGAATAGTGTGGTATGAAAAATGGATAGGGGACGTTAAAGTTAAATATAAGCAGTAATACCTATAACATTAAGTTATGAAAATGCTTGAAAGCAGAAAAATTATTTTTTTTTCTTTTAATTAGTAATATGTAAAAATATTGGAGCAATAACACACATACACATTGCTTGTTTTCGGTTGTCAATTATGAGTTAGCCAGAGGTAAGCGTGGGGATTCTTTGTGCCATAAATAATATTTCCGGCTAGTATTCTCGCACCTAAATTTGACTATTATGTATGTATATCCCCAGGATGGGGAATACTATGGGGCCCTGTAATTACAAGGCCCAAATCTACATGATGAAAAATCAACTGCCATTTATCACTTGCTCTGAGCAAGTGGTACGCAGGAGCAAAGAACTGTGTGAGATGGAGGACGGAGGGCATCACTAGACAAGGGAGGCTGGTGCCAGGAATGGGGGAGTATTCTGCTAAATCAGGCCCTGTTTCCTCACACCAAGAAAATCACGGCGGGGGAACACTGGGGGCAGTTGCAATCCCACCTAGGGAGACTGCTCTGTCCAACTTGTAATCCGGTCCTAATTACTTTATCGTGGGAGATGTGCAGAATTTACGAACCAGACACAGATAGCTGCAAAATTATGCCCTCTGTGAACCTTGCTAATTTTTCCATTTTCCTTTAAATTACAACATAGTAAAAAGTGTTCTGCATCTTCTGTGTTCACGTGTTAAATCTGCAACAAACCAATCTGTGAAGAAAATCCCATGCATATCCATTTTTGCCAACACATTGATCACACATTTCTTACCAAAATTGTAAGAAAAATCTCTCAGCCTACTAGAGTGTGCGCTCTCTCTGGTAACAATCTAGTCTACCAATATGCCTGCTATGTTTCTTTGATCCTAATGCGTGTCTATCAGTTGGGACAACAGGAAGCCTAAAATGGTATAAAATCAGAATATATTGTGTTTCTCTGATCGGAGTTCCAACCTGAATTCTCTGCACCCCATGAAATATATAGACTTCTAGGCCTGCCAGAACTGGTAGATATTGACACCCTCCCATTTGCTTCCCCTCTACCCTCTCCCTGTGAATAGACCATATGGTGACGGTACTTATGCACCCACTCTTTGCTTTGTAGATGCCCTATCTCACTCTAAATGCGTACGTTTCTAAATTTTCAAGGTATGCAACTTTCGTTTTCTTTTCAAAACTTCTGTTTATGAACCAAATTTTGTCCACCAAATACAGCCGGTTCCTAGACAATTTGCCATCATTAGGTTTCTCTTTATTTGCTGACTTATTTCACAAGAGTTGATATATCTGCACTCGTTCATTTTCATTTAAAACCCTGCAAGACATACTCTTTTGATTAAACTAATCACATTCCCAGCAAATACAAGATATGTGCCTGTGGTATCTTACACTGCTGTTTTCTGTGCTGCCCCAGTGGACAGTCCTGTTATGATCACACAGCAATGAGTGATCTATTATAGCCTTATAGACCACTGTAGCTGGCTATACAGGACATTAAACGGCTCACTCCAGCCTTAAAGCATTTAACAAGGGAGCATGACTTTAATGCTGGTATAACCCAGCTATGGAGGGATATAAGGCTATTAGAACATTCCGCCACTTGAGGGCAGAATGTTCTAATAAATAAAACAAAGGCCTCACACGGAGCACCTGTGGCCACCATTAGAATGTTGACACTCCAGGCTTCTACTGGCCATAAGAAGTCCAGGGCTACTCCAGTATCTTCAGCGGAGCTCCCAACATTCCAATGTTCAAATGTAGAATGTACACTCTATACATTGAGAGGTTCTGTAGAGTTGAATCAAAAGATTGTTAGACTAGCTGTGCCTGAAGTGCTTGTACAATAAAGCTTAATCCTAATCCTTTCCTCACTCGTGAGCTCTATGGGATTTGGGTTTTACAGTGACCAATTAGTCAATATAAATGTGAAGACCGACATTTGAGCTGCTACTTCTTACAGTACTTTACCATTCACCTGTGCCTCTTTAAGCTGGGAGCAGGTATACAATGTTAAGGTTCTTAGGATCCTTTGCGGGTGACACTGTGAAGCATGGCCCTAGACACTAGGCTTGTCCCTCTTCTCCCGATCAACTTTCTACTACATTATCAACAGTGGCCCAACCCATTAGATAATATTCAAGTGCACTCAGTTACTCAACCCTATCACCAATGAATATCTTATAAATCTTGAGTCTTGGGTACCTTTTCGACTCACTGGAGCTTTCTCCCTTGTTTCTGTTCAGACTCTGACCACGAGTATAGGATTTTGGACCTAACAGCCAACCCCTAGCAACGCAAGCTATCGTTATCCATGTTCCTATTTCCAACTGCTTGATACTGCGCAATTACCTTGATATCATTAGATGTGTCAATGCCAAATTATGTCCATGCACAGTGGTTTTGATTGTCACAGACGTGTCGCATACCACCAGATTTTCCACTACTTACCTTTCTTTTGTACGTTTGCTGAGCTACACCTAAGGCATCTCTCTTTGTGTTTACACAATTTTGGGAATAAGCAAAATTACTCTCTCACTCACATCTCGCAGTTACATTGTTTAAAACCTATCATATTTGATGTTATGTACTTATTGCAGCCATGAAAAAGCCCCACAGGTACGCGTCAGCAAGAGTCAAAACATGTTTTGGCTTCCCTCGTTATAGCTGTATATTCAGAAACTATAATTTGAACGAATAAAGGAAAATGAAAAGTCATTTTTTTCTAAATGTGCCTTTGTTCTTGTGTGAATTCAAAGAACTAAGAGTCTGTATATATTGAATGCGAGCATTTAAAAAACGCTGTATGTGATCCCACATTGTTTATGTGAAAAACATCAATTGCAATTTGAAATTTAGGGCCTGATTATGACCTTGACGGATGGGATACTCCCTCACAAACGTGACGGATATCCCGCCCCCATTTTACAAGTTCCATAGGATATAATAGCACTTATAATACGGCAGACAGGATGTCACGTTTGTGACAGAGTATCCCATCTGCCAAGGTCGCAATCAGTCCCTTAACCATCCAAAAACAGAGCTTTCAAGACTATAAAATAAAAACATCCCTTTAGTGGGCATTCTCACTACACAAATATGATGCAGGTGGAGGTTTATAATGCAACCTACAAACTAATATATAACACGCTTTAGGTATTTGCTGTAGAGTGTGTGGCCTTTTTTCTCTATCCTGAACCACTTTCCGTGACCTGGTTTCTACTATTTGTGGGAACCCAATGTTGTCTGCCTTTTACCTCTTGTTTTTATATTATCTTTCTTCATTTTCCTCATTTGGTGGAACTACAGCCCAGAGTAAGCATGTTTAGAAGTATCAGACAGAAGTGTAAGGAATGGGTGGGTATAGCCCACCAGTTGTGTTTCACACTACATGGAAATTATTAAGGAATGGAAGAGGAGTTTACTCTCTCTTTAGATTATGTGTCAGTAGCTAGAACCGGCACAAGGCATGTAAGTGGAATTGCTAAGTATTCCAGAATAAGAGGACCCAAAAAGGAGCATTGTTCTGGTATCCCTTAAGCTGACCATCCACTGTAGAACCTGCATCTCCTGCAATCGCTAACAATATGCATTCTAAAATGTTGCTTTCTTTAATGATGTCTGCCGGGGGTTCAGGTGTATTTTAACAACATCCACCTTTTCATTCATTATTTAATGCTGTGAACATTTTCTTCAAAGATGTGCCCTGTAGACTAGAGCCAGCTAAGCAAGTGCTGCCGTGACTACCTCTCTTCTCATTCATGTCTCTTGTTTTTAGTGTCTGTGTCTTGGTCTTCTTCCAAGTGCTTATATGACTCTGTCCCAAGTCTACAGTAACTTTGTCCCTCAGTCCCAAAGGGTGTCTGTCAATGTGATTCCAAGTCGCAGGGAGATTTTCCCTTAGCAAAAGAATGGAAAAATGAAAACATATATATATATATATATATATATATATATATATATATATATATATATATATATATTTGTAACTTATTTGAAAGTTAATGGAGAGTACTGACATGAAAGCAACAGTTTGGAACATAGTCATCAATGGACAATACAGAATAATGTGAAATGGTCCAGGACGTCAGTTTTATTGCGATAATGATGAGAAATAATAAACACAGTAGAGATTTGACTGTATTTTAATTTTCCTGATATCTTTACAGGTGAATTCTTGTATCTGACGTAAGTGAAGTATGAGCAGTGGGGTTTCCTTAAATTGGATGAGTTTTTCCTGTTTTAAGGGGGCTTATTTGTTAAGGTGTTCATGAAGTGGCCGTTCCTATTTCGAGGAGGAATATGTCCCATGAACTAATTGAACAGAATGTGGATGAAGTATCTAGGGGTTTGTAGGTGCAGCTTTATTTGTCAGGACAGCAAGCCAGGTTGGCAAGGATCCAGTGGAGGGGTAAGTGACTTGCCTGTAATGTCCCTCAGAACAGAACAGAACAGAAGTATAGACTAAGCAGTTCTATAGCATAGATAAAATATAGTGGCACAAATGCTCTCTTAGAAGAAAATTGTTGGCCTAGGTTTTTGATTCTAATTGGTCACGTAGTCAGATCTTCACAATCTTTGTTTTTCTCATCCCATTGCCAATATCAGATCATGAAGCACATAAATTGGATGATGGCATGGTTCAGTGCCCGTGTTGTATAGTCGATTACCAACGTTGAAATGGATAACTTTTTTTTTATAACTCTATTTTATTGAGTTTATAATGGAAACAGCTTAAGGACAAAAACAGAAACAAAGCAGTGCATATCAATGTGAGATACCACAAAGTCTGTTGCTCTCCTGATTGGAGGATGATGACACATACAGACAGGAAACATGAAACATATCCTATCATAGCAATGATAGCTACCCCCATTTCCCCTTCCAGAGGAGCTCACATGTAACCAATTTGTTCATATACAATGTTTACCAGCGTTACCATATCACCACAGTTGGTTGTCACCTGTGTGCACAGCATAACATTCCACAGTCAACAATCATCATCAGTGCTTCAATCAGAGCTGGACTCCTCAACCCCTGTGAAGCATTCTAATAATCCACTCCAAGCCATTATGTCAGTCAAAGCCCCTTCCTCCCTACGTGTCAGTCTCATACCCCCTTCCAAAACATCACAGGTCCAGCTAGGAAAGGATGGGCTTTGTGTATTCATCCAGCCTATAGCCACCCTAGTCTTAGCTAGCACCAGTGCGAGCTGTACAAATCTGTATGTGATGCGCCTACCCCGTGGTCTTCATAGTATACCCAGGAGGCAAGTCAAAGGCGTAGCTTCGAGCCCCAAATCGGTGACCCCATCTATCTTCCGAACCACCATCCACCAAAATTGCTGCACCTCCCTGCAGGACAAGACTAAGTGGAGAAAGGAGGCACCTGCCTCCCCACATCGAGGACACCTAGTATCCCTTGTCGGGTCCATCTTGTTAAGTCGAGCAGGCGTATGCTATACACAATGAACAAAATTAAAATGCAACAGTTTAAATCTGTGGTTAAAGAAACTGTGCGTACCAGAGACAGTGCCTTATTCCAGGCCACATCTTCTAGAGGATCTTTCAGATCTCGATCCCAGGCCCTATGCACTGCACACTCCACCCCCGCACAATCCCCACGCAGTGCTCTATAAAACAGGGAAACCAAGTTGGAATCCTCTCCCCAATTTATTAACTTGTTCAACACCTTTGATGTCGTGGGGCCACCGGGAATCCAGACTAGACTTCTTGGGCCACACTCTCAATCTTGGCATACTGCAAGAACTGGATTATAAGAAAGGGACAGGGAGAGTTAATGGTCCAGTGTATAGTCTCCCTCTACTAATACTATAAGACAAAGAATATTGATACACTGTTCCAAAGTAGGAGGAAAGAGAGTGAACAAAGAGAAGTCCTAAATTTAGGAGCATGAGTCCTCACACACCCAACTGGGTGTCATGCTTCATCATCTGATCTGCTCCTCGTCAGACCGGCACTGCAATGTCTGACGGGCACCCCCCAAAGGGGGGCTCTTTGCTGGAGATCTTTTCTCGATGACCCCAAGTCCCAAGGGTGGGCTTGGCAAGAAAGAAGTAAGGGGAGAAATACAAAAGAAACTAAAATTGGCTCAAGACCCAGACCTCAAGGTAACAGTTTTATTAATCCACAGTGGGTAATGGCCAAGGTTAAAAATGATTAGGAGAGTGAGAATGAGGCAATGATCAATCACTCTCTACCAAATTTATAGAAAAATGGGAGGCAAGGAACTACCAGAACATCCCTTGAAAAGGGTCAACATGTTTCGCGTCTCAGTGGTCCATCAGGATCCAGTGACGCTTCTTCAGGACCAAGTGGATGAATACTTCTCCTTTTATACAAAAAATAGACTCATATAATCTGACGCTGTCAGTCTTAATGTCTCCAGTCACCTACATTAGTCAAGTGCATATCAAGCTTGTTATTTCTGAAGATCAACCTGTAATACAATGAACAAAGGTTACACAATAATACTCCACACTAAGGGGGTGATTCCGACCCCGGCGGTCCTTGACCGCCAGGGCCGGGGTCGGCGGGAGCACCGCCAACAGGCTGGCGGTGCTCCTAAGGGCATTCTGACCGCGGCGGTATGGCCGCGGTCAGAAACGGAAAACCAGCGGTGTCCCGCCGGTTTTCCGCTGCCCTGAGGAATCCCCCATGGCGGCGCAGCTTGCTGCGCCGCCATGGGGGATTCCGACCCCCTCACCGCCATCCTGTTCCTGGCGGTTTCGACCGCCAGGAACAGGATGGCGGTGAGGGGTGTCGTGGGGCCCCTGGGGGCCCCTGCAGTGCCCATGCCAATGGCATGGGCACTGCAGGGGCCCCCGTAAGAGGGCCCCACTTTGAATTTCAGTGTCTGCTTAGCAGACACTGAAATTCGCGACGGGTGCTACTGCACCCATCGCACACCTTCCACTCCGCCGGCTCCATTCGGAGCCGGCTTCCTCGTAGAAGGGTGTTTCCCACTGGGCTGGCGGGCGGCCTTTTGGCGGTCGCCCGCCAGCCCAGTGGGAAACCCAGAATGACCGCTGCGGTCTTTTGACCGCGGTACGGTCTTCTGGCGGTTCCCGCTTGGCGGGCAAGCTTGGAATGACCCCCTAAATGTACTCATTCGCTGGTAGAGTCATAATTTACAAAAAAGGAAGAGATGTGACAAACTGTGAGACACATGATGCTTGCGTGATCAGTGAGAAAAAATGCATTCAAGACAAGTATGAGCTTATCCTACCCATTAAGGAACAGGTTAAATGGCCCTCACAAGAACTGTCAATAGTTACACAAATTTCCTAAAGAATTAAGAATCCTCACTCTAAACATAAACAGTGGGAACAGTGTGAAAGGACAGTGGTCCACAACTCTTCACTCACAAGACTCGGATCTTAATTGTGTTATTAAGGGTAGAGAGGGAGCTCAGTGGACCCCTAGAAATACACAGATCATCATTAGGAAAAATTAATCCAAGGGATGTCATCATTCAACCCCTTGATATGCGTGCTTAATTTGTACACCCAGCATTGTTTAAGTTCAAATAGTGATCTCATACCTTTATGTGAGCAAGTCTGCAGAACTATAAACCACATCTCATCTGGACTGTGATTAACTTCCATATAGTGAACGTTCAGCCTAGTAGTAGCACAGCCGCATCTAATATTGCTGCAATGCACATTTATTCTCATTTTAACTGCCCTAGTGGTCATTCCCACATAATGTAAGTCACACGGACATGTGATCAGATAAATGCAATTGCGGGTGTTGCAGTTGGTATGTTTCAACAATCGCCATATCCCTATTGGTGCCAGTTCAAGTGTATCCAAACGTTTTGTTAGTGTGCATACGTTACAACTCCCACAGGGAAAATGGCTCACAACAGGCGGAAGATCCCAAAGCGTCCTTTGTTTGGAAGCCACAGGTCCAGACCATGGTCGAGTGTGAACTAACATGTATTTGATGTTGGTGGTTCTTTTGGAAGCGAAAAGAGGTTTAGGAATGTCCTCTCCGCGGCTGCAGAGGATAGCCCATCTCTTGTTGATCACTTTCTTTATTGTGTTAGATAAGGGGGTAAATGTAGACACACATGTCAGTTTAGTGTCCGGTGTCCTGGGGACCATCGTCAATAATGGATCCCTGTCACTATACTTGGCTCGTTTACGAGTTGTATTCACCACATGGTGTGGATACTGGCAATCACGTAGTTTGTTAGTAAGGTCTGTGGCTTGAGTGTCAAATGCATGAATATTACTGCAGTTATGGCGCAGCCGAAGAAACTGCCCATAAGGTAAATTATCTTGTAGTGCTTTTGGATGATGACTCTCATACAGAAGCAGACTGTTGCAATCAGTGGTCTTTTGATAAGTACAAGTCTTAAGTTTGCCTCTTTCAATACTGATCATCAGATCCAAAAAAGGGATCTGAGTTGATGATACTGAAGAGGTGAATTTAAAAAAAGGGTCTAAACTATTGACCCATGTCATAAATATGTCTACCTCAGTGAGGGGGCCTTGCCAGACGATCAAAATATTGTCTATGTACCACCGCCATAATTTTATATTGTTATGAAAGGGGTTGGAAATAGGCAATATATATTGTTTTTTAAAGTCGTACATGTAAAGACAAGCCAAACCAGGGGCAAAGGTACTGCCCATCGAGGTGCCACGTATCTGATGGAAGAGCAGATCTTCAAATTGAAAAAAGTTCTCTGTCATACCTAAGGTGGCGCAGTCGGAGTACTTTCTTAACAGCCTGCTCCCAGACAGCTGTAGTTTTAACCAAATAGTGGTCAGAAGTCTCCGACCCACCACCCGTCATTAATGCATGCACCAATGCCTCACCTCCTAATATGCCTGCAAATAGTCGCTTCTCCCAATTGTCCGACTGCATCATCCACTTAGCAGCATGTTGTAAATGAGCTGCATAATTATATAGTCTAATATTGGGGAGTGCTAAGCCTCCATCTTCCATATCCTTTTGTAACATGGTCAATGCCACCCTGCTACGGCGACCAGCCCAAACCAAGGAAATCAACAAACTGTCCAGATGATTGAAAAGCCGAGCTGCCAACAGAAACAGAGAATTCTGCACGAGGTAAAGACACTGCGGCAAGAACACCATCTTGGTGACATCCACCCTTCCCATCACGGAGAGAGGCAGCTTATTCCAGAATGAGACAGAGCGCTCCAGACCATTCACCACCCGCTCAACATTGTGCATCACATGTGCTGTTGTCGTATGTGTGACCCATATGCCCAAATATCTAAAACTTTCGAGCTCCCACCTGAGCCCCACCACCGGCAAGTCCTCTAGCAGGGCAACACATAATGATCCTAAAGGAAACAGGAGCGACCTTTTCCTATTCACTCAGAGACCAGATACAGCCCCAAATTCTTCCAACAACTGTAACAACAAAGGGACCAAAAGACGTGGCTCTCATATGTATATCAACGCATCATCGGCATATAGGGAGACTATATGAGTAACCTGTCTCACCTGAACACCCTAGGGCCCCAATTTCTCACACAGCCATACCGCCAGCGGTTCCCCCACCAAAAAGAAAAGAGCGGTGACAGTGGGCATCCCTGTCTGGTCCCCCTACCAATCACCCAAGAGTCCGAGAGCTCTCCGCTCACCCGAACACATGCAGTGGGAGCAGTGTACAATAAATGAACCCAAGCACAAAAATGGGGGGCAAAATCCCATTTCCAGCAGGACTGCCAATAGGTAGCCCCACTCCACAGTATCAAAAGCCTTTTCTAGAACCAGCAGTTCTGAAACCAATTCGTCTCCTGCCCCCAAAGTTTCATGTAGAACGTGTGCCAAATGGCGTAAGTTGTAAGTCGTACTACGACCAGGAATAAATTCACATTGATCCTCATGTACCAAACCCCAGATCACTCCAAGCAATTGAGTAGCCAAAATTTTACACAGAATCTTGACATCCGTATTGCGCATAGTGAGCGGACGATGATGGAAGGGTCATCGGAATCCCCCCAGGCTTAAACATTAAACAGATAACGCCCTGACGCATGGTCTCAGGGATAATGCCCTGTTCCTGGGCTTCCTCAAACACCGCCAACAACCTCTCTCACAAAAGGAGAGAAAACGTTTGGTACAACTCGATCGGGAAACCATCCCCACCAGGCGATTTAGATTTCGACAATGCCTCCACCGCCACACTAACTTCCTCTACTGTTATCTCAGACTCTAGACTTTCCAGACTGTCCGTCTCCAGCTGCGGAAGTCTCATCCGCCTCAGAAACTCTCCAAAGCTAACATCCGGGACGGGAGGACCAGCTCTGGACACAGCCTGCAAATGCTCCCCTAATACCCAAAGGATATCTCTGCGATTCGTAACCTACATGCCCTCCGGGTTCTTAATACGCAGGATGGGAGGAGACTCAACGGGCCGCTTGAGGAGCCATGCCAGCAACTTACCAGACTTGTCTCCCTCCCTGTGGATTCGCTGTCTATACGATCTAAGGGTAACCTTATCCAGCGTGTCCCAGCAGCTACTGACCTTCTCAAATGGCCAGAGCTGCTCTTGTTCAACCTCTCGAGTTATCGGTGTCTGGCACTGTAACACCTCCAGTGCACTCTTCCAGTCTTTAAGTTCCTGTTCCGTTTGTTTGCGCACCCCACATGTAGTGCCGATACACACTCCCCTTAATACCGCCTTCATGGCTTCCCATGCTGTACCACTTGAGTTAATCATATCCCAATTCAAGTCCAAAGTCTTTCTCATCAGATCCCCACAGCACGTGCATCAGCACATGGTGAATGATCAGACAAAAACCTCCCCAAATGCTTGACATCAATTACCTGTGAACAAGTCAGTCCACCCAAGAGGAAATGGTCCAACTGACTACATGTGTTGTGCGTCTTAGAATGACAGGTGTATTCCCTAGTCTCCGGATGTAGTTCTCGACACCCATCCCAGAGCCCTAGATTATGCATAACCTCTGTGAGGGAGATTGTCATTAATGGTTTGGTGTCTAGTTTATACAGAGAATGATCCAGCTCACCATCCAATATACAGTTGTAGTCTCCAGCCCATATAAAAGTGGTGGCTACCCCCTCCCCCAGCACTTCAGGTATATTGTTATAAAAGGAGTGATTGTCTATATTAGGTGCATAAGTGTTAAGGATGGTAAGGGGCAGTCCATCCAAAGTACCCTGCAGATGTATATATCTCCCTTCCACATCCACTTCACTATATATGTGCATAAAAAGGACCCCGGGCGTGATCCATATCAGCACTCTACTGGCACAGGAGGGGAAGGAGTGAGGAGAACACCTGACCACGCCACTTTTTAGCCAACTTATGGGATTCCTTTGTCATATGCATTTCCTGTAGACCCCCTATATGAACCTTATGTTGCCTCAGGAAGGAGTGTACAGTATAGCTCTTCAGCCCCCAAACATGCCACGTCAGTATATTAATCTGTTGACCCATGTTAAAAGTGCATATCCACCCCTCCGCCTGGGTCCCCTCCACCAACCCCACACCCAAAAGGAGAAGGCAAGACACCCATCCTACATTCAACAATGCACTGCTGTTGTAAACATCAAACATATGCAACCTTGTGCAAACTATAAACCCCCGAACCCTTGTACACCCCTCCCGGATAAACAGTAAAACAGACATATCAAAACATACTGTAGATCCATATTATGTATGCTGTCAGGACAATAGCTCAAACCCCAATACCCAAAAGCCCTACCACAACAGTGGAAGTGACCCCCCCGTCCCAACGACAGTATACACAGTACCTGCCTCCCCAACCAATCATAGCCTAGGACAAGCATTTTTCCCCCAATCATAAAAAACAAATGCATACTAAGCCCCTTTAAACCAACATCTGTAACATTTCCATTGCTCCTAACTAGGTAAGGTGTGTTCCTCAAGCAAAAAATACAGGACCCCCGGCGGAACTGCAAGAGCAGTATCCACCAAAGGCCAACAGGTTCAAGAATCAACAGTAAGCATCTCAGCTCCCCCGTCTGATGAGTCAGTAAGTTTGATGGCCTGCTCAGGATCCACCGCCTCCATAGTACTATCCTATTGGATTTCAATTCTGCTGACAGAGTTATCACAACTCTGCGCGGTGACCTGCAACGGGCCCCCTCCACGCCTCCTCCAGTCAATACCGTCCACTCCAGAAGTACGAGCTGCGCCAACTCCAGACCTCCCAGAAGGACCCGGCCCAACCTTGTCCCACATCTCCAGCCATCGCCAGACCTCCTCGAGATGATAAAGAAAATGCGACTTGCCTCCAGAAATCACCTTCAGATGTGCCGGATACAATAACATGTATCGGAGGTTTATGGCATGAAGCTTGGCCTTCACCTCCAAATATCCCTTTCTGGAGGTCTGGACCTTATTCTTATAGTCCGAGTAAATGGATATTTTGCAATTTTCAAAAACAGCCCTGTCGGTCTCACGGGCAGTCCGCAGGATACAGTCCCTATCTTTATAGTTCAGGAGGTGTACAATGATGGCCTTTGGTGGCGCCCCAGACCGCGGAGGATCAACCAGAGCCCTGTGAGCGCGCTCCACCACAAATACCCTGGACAACCCCACTGGCTGCAATACGTCTCTGATCCATTGCTCCACAAAACCGTCTACCATGGAGCTTTCCGCATGCTCTGGAAATCCAAGGAGGCATAGTTTGTTCCGTCTGGATCTGCCCTCTGAGTCCTCAAGCCTCCACTCAAATGTCCCAAAAGAGGAAGTGACCTGAGCCATCTGTTTGAGCAAGGTGTCAACCTCTGTCTGCAAATCCACAATAGACCCCTCTGACACCCTGACCTTATCAGAGACCTTGCGGAGATCAGCTCAAAGAAGGTTCACCTCCACAGCCACCATTTCTATTTTCCCCTCCAGGGCCACTCTAGTTCCCTGCATGGCAGCTAACAGTTCAGCACGTGAGGGCTCCTCCACAGTAGCAAGCACTGCCACTGCCTGTCCAGATCCCCCAAACGAGTCTGTGGCTGCGGGAGCAGGGTAGGTGTAGTGCATTGCTCCATTGTGTTCCCATGCAAAGGCGTGGTCTGCAGATGCCTCTCCATCTCACCTCCACCGAGAAATAATAGGATGTATCATCACCATACCTTACTTCAGGGAACGAAAATGAAGCTCCGCTGAGCAGTGAGAACCGCAGAGCAATGCAGATCAGCTGTCCAGCCCACACATCCACAATAGAGGGCCGCTGAATGCCTAGCAGCCGCGCCATCCACTCAGACCCAGCATGGGTCATGCATGCTCACTGCGCGCGGAGTCATAGGTCCCGGACCTCCACACCTCTGCAAAAACTCCAAAACTGCAAAAAACACCTCACTGTCTCAGTAGAGCCACCTGTCGAGTCCCAGATTTGCGACCTTCGTTGTCTCCCACAAGTAAGCTCTGCAGTGCCTTGTGTCACCCCAGGCCACTCCTCTGCAACCCAGACTGGGCCCTGCTCTACCTCCACTCTGGTCCCCGCTCCTCACCGTCGCAAATACATCTGGGGGAAATATATCTGGTCCCGATATTCTGCAAGGCAATCCAAAGATGGGGCAGAAGTGCCCCCCCCGCCTCCTCCTCAAAATTGCATCGCGGGATGAGCCGAGATCACACAATTCCGCCCCGGCTCCTTTCTTCCACCTTACTCACAGTGGGGCAAACAGCCCCAGAGAGCCCCCTCAGGAACACCAGGTGCCCGCTTTGGGACCGGCCAGGTGTCTGTGTCCACCAGAAAAGGGCCGCCACTGGCCCGCAGCACCAGGCTCAAGGCCGCACTCACCTGGTATAGGTCCGACTCAGCAATCCGGCTGACCAGGGCTCGGAAAGTCATCAAAAGTGGGCACGAACCCGCTACAGCCATCGGGTCACTTCAGCTCATGTTTTGGGGAATGCCGCGATAGTCAGGCACCCCAGGATCCCTGCAGGATGATGTTGGGATGGCGGAATGCACTAGAGACACGTCCCGCCGGCCTTCGTGGTTGGCCTCGCCCCCCAAAGAAATGGATAACTTAGCAATTATTTTGTCCTACATCACAATGAGGACCTTGTATTACAGTGTGCTTTGATATGCATGCAACCTGTCAATGGACTCTTTTTCATAGGCCTGTAGTCAGGTAAATGGTTTTTCATTATTGCACTTTAAAGGAAATAAAATAATTCTGTGAAGCTCAGGCATGGCGAATATGAGAATGTATGTGTGGTTTTGTACCTGCCATTTACAACCATTAGCATCCACAAATTCAGAGAAACCTCGGCTTTCCACAAAGAGTACAGAAGATGGTGATATGACAACTTTTTTTGCCAACTTCTGGTGTAAAACTAGGTCAAAGGATGGATTTGGGTGTTTTAAGTGTCCTTGTTCAAAAGAAACTAACTTGTTCTTTGGCTAGTGCCACCACTTAATGCAAGGAGTGTGCAGTGCCTTTGGAGATATTGACCAAAATACTATCAGGCAGTGATCACTGGTGGGCAGACATGACACCTTCAAGCCTTATATCAGTTATGAGCATACTTGAGGTTGCTCTTCTGATGTCTGAAAAGGGATGCGATTTGACTTCTTCTACGGCATCATTTCCTTTGGCTGCCTTAATAAGAGCAAGCTGTTTAGTCTCACTGGATGGCCTCACAATTGCACTGAATGATTATTCTGCAGGTGATTTTATTTTCTGGGACCTCAATATTAACATTGATTATACCATGTGTAGATTTATCCCATTGTGGGCAGACTACCATGTGTGTATTGTGAATGGGGATGGCAGAAAAACACATGCAAAATATGTGGACATGCTGAAAGTGCATATCTCAGGAGTGATACTTCAGACACCATAGACATAGAAGACTTGGCATGTTATTTGTTCAAGTGGTATCAGTTGATTGACCTTAGCAACCTATTGTTTTTGACTGCTACCCTGCCCTTGTACTCTGTATGAAGTGATTGTGAACCCTGTTTTAATTTCTTTATATTTCACAGAAAAATTGAATCTATTAGTACTGCAGGTACCGCATGTTTTGACATAGCTTCTATTCCATGAGTTACTTTGGAGCAGGGGCATGTTAGTGATTAATAGTGGTAACGGCTTTCTTGAGTGCCATATTTAGTTGAGATATTTTCTCAAAAATGTATTTGTTTTGCTTGGTTTACTTGCAAGAAAGAGAAAGTAAGAAAACAGTCATGCTTGGGCCCAGCAATAAAATGCATGTAGCGTACATGGTGAAAGAAATAATAAACAAGCACCGGCAAAACCAATAGGTCTTGCTTTTATAATGTGAGCTATTGAATTTGCCAATATTGGTGAAGTGGTGTTTAAAAAAAGTGAATGAAAACATTTCAAAACTAGGCCTGGGCAAGATTTAAGCCAGAGTAATTCTAGTACTTTCAGAAATTTCACATTACTCCTTTGATGCAAAGTTGCCGAAAATTCTACTATTTCCCCTGGAAACTTAATTATGAGTAATTTGGCCTAAAAAAGCCTACCACAAGAAAAACAAACTTAGCAAGCCACTGCTGCTGTTCTGTTGCTATTGCTGTTCTGTTCTGTTGCTGTGCTATTTTCTTAGTACAAAATGAATCCTCTGGGTTATTTTGGGTGCAGGCTTGCATTTTCCTCAAGAAAATAGCACTAAATTCTGGGTTAACCTCTTCACAAAACTCTAAGTGATCTTGAGTAACTTTGGTATAATGTTGAGTCATTATGCTATCGCAAATTATCTGATTTACTCCTACCCATATTCAAACTACTTGAGGGAAAGCAAAGATATATTTTATGGTATGTCAAAACTGTACATTGAATTAAAAGTTTGCAATCTTTATAAATATCATGCTTTATTTTCAAATAGGTTTTGCTCAGCAGACTCTTAGCAGAATTTCAATTTAAAGAAGTGCCAGAATGTAAACAGAAATACTTGCCAAGGCCTACACTTTTTTTTTTCTATGGGATGTAGTCAATGAGACCTCTAAGGTGGAGGTTTATGGGCCTCCTAGAGAGGTGTCATGCTAGGTACACCTTACCTTCAGAGTCCAGCGCAGTGAGTGCATCAGTTGACCCTTCCCAATGCGAGATAAAGTAAACACCGTTGTGTGCCAAAGCTTGTGATTTTATCAAATATGTGGAATCTAGGAGACAAAACAAAAACAATGCCTACTCATTGTATCCTGTGAGTCCCCGTTCTTTGCATGTCTATTCTGGTGTCTGGAATGCTGAGAGTGACTGCTGTAATAGAATGTCTGTAGGGAAATTGGTTCAGGGAAGTGTTTGGGGCACTACACCCACCCTAATAAATGTATTTTGTGATAAATAATTGGGTATAAATGCTATCAGTTGGGTATGTTGCAGTGTCTGTCGGATTTCACCAGGAAGTTTTACATATACACAGACAAAAAATGCAAGCACACACACACTATCTCTGTTTAGAAAGACTTCAAAAGTGTTGGTTATTTCACAAAATAATGTGCTTTCTCTGACTTAGTACCTCTCCCTTACCCTTAAGCCTCTCTTGTGCGTCTTGCTTGTCGTGTAGTTTTAACTTTATGTACCAGTGTGATTGTTTGGTAATCTGAAGCTCATCCCCCCCAATCATACTGACCAAGGTATGACCCTCAATGTTTGTGTTTGCTGTTGATGTGAAGCTAGCAGCCTGGGACAATTGGAGGGAAGACGGAGCCCTGGCTGTTATAACCTAAGGGCCTAGCATGGAATAAAAAACTTAGGGTCAGTTGTAGCAAACAGTTTGCACGTCGCAAACAGCAAATTTTGCTGCTTGCGACGTGCAAACTGCACTTGACAATGCACAGAACCCCTTTTGCGATTCGGTAACCTGGTTACTGAATCGCGAAACGGGTTTGTGAGTCGCAATTAGGAAGGAGAGTCCCCTTCCTAATTGCGAGTCGCAGTGCAATGGCAGACTGCTTTGTGACCGCGAACACGGTCGCAAAACAATCTCAGTTAGCACCCATTTCAAATGGGTGCTAACCCATTTGCAAAAGGAAAGGGGTCCTGTTAGACCTGACATGCCTTAGGGTGGTCACCCCTAACTTTTTGCCTGCCTCCTTCACCATTTTGGACCCTGTTTTGCTGGCTTTTAGACTCTGCGCACTTTATCACTGCTAACCAGTGCTAAAGTGCATATGCTCTCTCCCTTTAAAGATGGTAACCTTGGATCATACATGATTGGACTATTTAAGACCCTAGTAATGTGCACTATATGTGCCTGGGGCCTGTATATTAAATGCTACTAGTGGGCCTGCAGCACTGGTTGTGCCACCCACTCAAGTAGCCCCTTTACCTTGTCTCAGGCCTGCCATTGCAAGGCCTGTGTGTGCAGTTTCACTGTCACCTCGACTTGGATTTAAAAGTACTTGCCAAGCCTAAACCTCCCCTTTCTCCACATATAAGTCACCCCTAATGTGTGCCCTAGGTAACCTCTAGAGCAGGGTGCTGTGTGGGTGAAAGGCAGGACATGTACCTGTGTAGTTTACATGTCCCGGTAGTGTAAAACTCCTAAATTCATTTTGCACTACTGTGAGGCCTGCTCCCTTCATAGGCTAACATTGGGGCTGCCCTCATACAGTATTGAAGTGGTAGCTGCTGATCTGAAAGGAGTAGGAAGGTCCTATTTAGTATGGCCAGAATGGTAATACCAAATCCTGCGGACTGGTGAAGTTGGATTTAATATTACTATTCTAGAAATGCCACTTTTAGAAAGTAAGCATTTCTTTGCACTTAAATCTTTCTGTGCCTTACAATCCACGTCTGGCTGGGCTTAGTTGACAGCTCCTTGTGCATTCACTCAGACACACCCCAAACACAGGGTACTCAGTCTCACTTGCATACATCTGCATTTTGAATGGGTCTTCCTGGGCTGGGAGGGTGGAGGGCCTGCTCTCACACAAAGGACTGCCACACCCCCTACTGGGACCCTGGCAGACAGGATTGAACTGAAAGGGGACCTGTGCACTTCTTAGCCACTCTTTGAAGTCTCCCACCCTTCAAAGGCACATTTGGGTATAAAACAGGGCCTGTACCCTACATCATCAGACACTTGCTGGAGAAGAAACCTGAACCAGAAACTACATCCTGCCAAGAAGAACTGCCTCGCTGCTCAAAGGACTCACCTGTCTGCTTTCTACAAAGGAATGCTGCCTTGCCGTTGGCCTGTTGCCTTCCTGAACTCTTGTCTGGCTGTAAAAGTGCTCTCCAAGGGCTTGGATAGAGCTTGCCTCCTGTTCCCTGAAGTCTCAGGACCAAAAAGACTTCTCTTTTTCACTTGGACGCTTCGCGCGCCGAAATTTTCGACGCACAGCTTGTTCCGCGGCGAGAAAAACGCTGCACACCAACGCTGATCGACACGACGCCTTCGGGACGACCGGAACTTCGATGCACGGCCTCGCAAGGACAATGCCGCCCGACTTCCAGAGGAGAAATCGATGCGATGTCTGCCGTAAGAGCGAAACTTCGACGCACAGCCCCGCAGAACGACGCACATCCGGAAAAGAAGCAGGAGAATCCACGCTCAGACCCGGGACATCTGGTAATCCCCGTGACCCACAGAAAGAGAATGTCCGCGCGCCGGAAAACAAAGCACGACTTCCCCGCGTGAAAAATAATGACTCAAGTCCGTGTGTGCTGGGGAGAAATCGACGCACACAACATTTTTCCACGTATCTCTTCTTCTGCGGCCCTCTGCGGAGATTTTCCACTCCAAACCAGGTACCTTGTGCTTGAAAGAGACTTTGTTTGCTTTTTAAAGACTTAAGACACTTTATATCACTTTTCAGTGATATCTTTGCAAATTCACATTGCAACTTTATTTGTTTTGACCTACAATTATCCTTATAAATATTATATATTTTTCTAAACACTGTGTGGTGTATTTTTGTGGTGCTATATGGTGGTATTGTATGATTTATTGCACAAATACTTTACACATTGCCTTCTAAGTTAAGCCTGACTGCTCGCGCCAAGCTACCAGAGGGTGGGCACAGCCTGATTTTGGATTGTGTGTGACTTACCCTGACTAGAGTGAGGGTTCTTGCTTGGATAGAGGGTAACCTGACTGCCAACCAAAAACCCCATTTCTAACATTGGTGATCAGCAGTGAGGATAGGACTTGTATTTGTGCAGTGACATAAAGTAGCTAAGTATTTCACTACCTACCCACAGTTGAAGGTCAACTTGATTTTTATCTCTTTTTTGCAAATTCGTTTTTCCTGACAATTTTCAAAAACTAAATCCTCACTCAACATGTCTCTGACTGGGTCTCAAATAGGAGACTTTGACCTAGTCCTGTTGGATACATATACGGTCAAACAGCTAAGAGGGTTCTGCAGGGCAATGAGGGTACCCACCCAAGGGGCCTCCAAAAAGGAGGACTTTCAAGTGGCGCTGAGGGCATGGGAAGAAGCCCATTTAGAGGAGGATGATGAGGAAGAGGAGCCGGAAAATGGCCCCTCAGAGGATTTGTTGCTATCAGTGGATGATGTTACCACTGCAATTGTGCCCCCTTCCAGACCAGGGAGCAGTGTCTCTGTGCAAAGCCTGACTGCAGAGGAAAGGAGAGAGGAAAGGGAGTTCCAATTGCAAATGGCAAAACTGAAAATTGAGGCTCAACAGGAGGAAAGAAGGGCAGAGAGAGAAGCCAAACAGATTGAAGCTGAAAGAGCTGAAGCTGCAGCTGAGAGAGCCTTGGCTGAAAAGAAACTGTTATTGGCTCATGAACTGAGTCTCAAGGAGCTGGATCTCAAGGCAAAGCAGTCTGAATCCAGCAATAATGGTGGCAGCATACAGACAGGACCTGCTGGAGAGAAGAAGGTTCGTATACCCAAAAATGTGGTGCCCAGTTTTGTGGTGGGAGATGACATAGATAAATGGTTAGCTGCTTATGAAGTTGCACTAAGGGCTCATGAGGTTCCTGAAGGGCAATGGGGGGTAGCTATGTGGGGTTATGTGCCGCCACTGGGGAGGGACACACTTCTCACATTGGATCAACCTGATCAAAACACATACCCACTTCAGAAAGCCACTTTACTTGCCAAGTTTGGGCTGACCCCTGAGGGATACCATCAGAGGTTCAGGGACAGCACCAAACAAACCACACAAACATGGGTAGATTTCTTTGACTTTTCCAGTAAGGCTCTGAATGGATGGGTGCGGGGCAACAAAGTAGATAATTATAAAGGCTGAGAGAGCATATACTCAATGTTACCTATACAGTGTGGCGCCAGCACCTGGTAGATAGTAAGCTGACTGATCCCAGGAAGCTTGCTGAGGAGGCGGACCTCTGGGTTAGCACCAGAGTGTCCAAAAAGGTACCTGGGGGGACACCCACAAAGGTGGTCAGGGTTCCCAACAGAAAAAAGAGGGGGGAGATAAACTTACAGATAAGGAACTCTCAAAAGGCCCCAAAAGAATTCCCAGGGAGGGGGTGGCAACCATTCCTTTTCCAGATTTGGGAAAAAGCCAGGGACATATGATAGGTCAGGGAAATCCATCCCCAAATGCATGGAGTGTTACCAGTATGGTCACTATAAAGGTGACCCCCAGTGCTCCAAGAGGGCACCGTCCACTACCGGACAGACACCTGGGTTGATTAGTGTAGCGCTTGGGGGGGAGATGGACCCAGATAGCTTTGGGGAGCAGGTAGAGGTTTCCCTAGTTCCCTGGGAGAAAGAGAAATGGTGCCCAAAGCCCACATGCCCCTAAATACTTCCAAGTACAGGCAGTGGGTCACCATTAATGGGCAGAAGGTGGAGGCTCTGCGTGACACAGGAGCCAGTATGACTACTATCCAGAGTCAGCTGGTGTCAACAGAGCAGATAGTCCCTAATACATTCCACCAGGTCATAGTCGCTGACAATCATGAGAGTCACCTACCAGTGGCTCTGGTTCCCTTTGAGTGGGGGGGGGGTCTCTGGTACTCTGAAAGTAGCTGTGAATCCTGCCATGCCTGTAGCTTGTCTGTTAGGCATTGATCTTGAGCATACTGCTTGGAAAGAAGTAGAGCTCAGATCTCACCTGGAGATGTTAGGGTTACCTGAGTGGGTCTGCATGACCACACGGTCCATGGCTGCCTGGGAAGGGAGTCAAGGGCGTCTGGAGCCTGGAAAGATGGCCCAGACAGCTGCCTAAAGGGAGGGCCAGGGGCGCTGGAAACCCGCCTCCAATGTTTCCAGAGTGGTAGACGAGGCCCCTAAGGAGGAGGAGGAGGCCCCCGAGCCAACTGGGGAGGACATAGCTGACCTGGATAACCTACCTGAACTTGCTGGCTGGCAAGTAGAGGGGGGCAACCAGGGAAGCATTCTGCAAGGCGCAGAAAGAATGCCCCACCCTTGAGGGTCTGAGGAAGCAGGCCACAGCCCATGCAGCAGGTGACACCTCTGGTGCTCATCATATTTACTGGAAAAATGATCTCCTTTACAGTGAGCGTAGGATTCCAGGTTCTGGGGCACCCCGTGTGCTGGTGGTCCCCCAGTGTTACCGGAAATTCCTATTGGGCCTGGCTCACGACATTACCCTGGCAGGACACCTGGGCCAAGACAAGACCTTTGACAGGATTGACACCCACTTTCACTGGCCCAGAATGAGGAAAGCCTCAGATAACTTCTGCAGAGCTTGCCCCACCTGCCAGGCTAGTGGGAAGGCAGGGAAACGGCTTAAAGCTCCCCTGCTCCCACTCCCAGTCGTTGGCACCCCCTTTGAAAGGGTGGGCATCGACATTGTTGGTCCCTTGGACCACAAAACTGCCTTGGGCAACAGGTTTATCCTGGTTTTGGTGGACCATGCCACCCGCTATCCAGAGGCAACCCCTCTGAGAACAGTGACTGCACAGGTGGTGACCAGAGCCCTGATGGGAATATTTACCCGTGTGGGATTTCCTAAGGAGGTCGTGTCTGACAGGGTCACAAACTTCATGTCTGCATACATGAAGACCATGTGGGATGAGTGTGGGGTGACCTACCGGTTTACCACCCCTTATCATACTTAATCCAATGGGCTTGTTGAGAGATTCAACCAGACCCTGAAAGGCATGATTGGTGGCCTGGCTGAGGCCATGAGGCGTAAGTGGGACGTCCTCTTACCCTGCCTGTTGTTTGCTTATAGAGAGGTGCCCCTAGAAAGGGGTGGGGTTCAGCCCCTTTGAGCTTCTTTATGGTCACCCTGTCAGGGGACCCCTAAGCATTGTTAAGGAGGGCTGGGAGAAAGCTCCCCAGGCACCTCCCCAGGATGTGGTCAGCTACATGCTGGCCCTCCGCAAACAAACCCAACGCTTCTGGAAGCGGGCCCAGAGTAACCTCGAGGCCAGTCAAGAGGTGATGAAGGAGTGGTATGACCAGAAGGCCACTCAAGTTGAGTTCTCACCTGGAGACAAAGTTTGGGTGATGGAGCCAGTAGAGCCCAGGGCTCTCCAGGACCGCTGGACTGCCCCTTTGAGATCAAGGAGCGTATAGGGGAGGCCACTTACCTAGTGGACCTGAAGGCACCTAGGCACCCCCTAAGGGTCCTCCATCACAACAGGCTCAAACCTCACTTTGAGAGGTCTGAGGTCAGTATGCTCCTGGTCACAGATGAGGGCATGGAAGAGGAGAGTGAACCTCTCCCCGACCTCCTCGCTGTCAAAGAAGGGGATGGGTCAGTGGGGGGTGTCATTCTCTCTGACTCCCTGACTCCAACCCAGAGAGGGGACTGCTATGAGCTGTTAGAGCAGTTCTCCCCCCTGTTCTCCCTTACTCCTGGACTAACCCACCTCTGTGTGCATGACATTGACACAGGTGACAGTCCCCCTGTAAAGAACAAAATGTACAGGTTGTCGGATAAGGTGAAGGCCAGCATCAAGGAGGAGGTCTCCAAGATGTTGACTTTGGGGGTTATTGAGAAATCCAGTAGTCCCTGGGCCAGCCCTGTGGTATTGGTTCCCAAGGCTACTGCCCCAGGTGCGATGCCGGAACTCCGGTTCTGTGTTGACTACCGGGGTCTCAATTCATTCACCCGGACTGATGCTCACCCCATCCCCCGAGCTGATGAGCTCGTTAACAGGCTAGGCGCTGCCAAATTCCTGAGTACGTTCGATCTTACTTCCGGGTACTGGCAGATTGGCCTGACTGAGGGGGCTAAAGAAAGATCCACTTTTTCCACCCCTGATGGCCATTACCAATTCCGGGTGATGCCATTTAGGCTGAAAAATTCCCCCGCTACCTTCCAACGGTTGGCTAACGGGGTCCTAGCTGGAAAGATGCCTTCTGTGCAGCTTACCTGGACGACATAGCTGTCTACAGTGCCAGCTGGGAGGAACACCGGCTCCATCTCAAGGAGGTGTTTCAGGCTCTGCAACAGGCAGGCCTGACTATCAAGGCTAGTAAGTGCCAGATTGCGTGGGTTCCGTGGTGTACTTGGGACACCCAGTAGGTGATGGCAAGGTGCAGCCACTCCAGGCCAAGATTGAAACTATCAAGGCCTGGCAACCACCTAGGACATAGACTGAGGTAAGAGCCTTTTTGGGCCTCACTGGATACTACCGCAGGTTCGTCAAGGGCTATGGTACCATTGTGTCCCCCTTGACAGAACTCACTTCCAAGAAACAACCTAGGTTGGTGAATTGGACAGAGGCCTGTCAGAAAGCCTTTGATTCTCTTAAGGAAGCCATGTGCACGGCCCCCGTGCTCAAGGTCCCCGTGCTCAAGGCCCCTGACTACTCCCAGGAATTTATTGTGCAGACAGACGCTTCAGAGCATGGCATAGGGGCTGTTCTAGCACAGCTGAATGAGGAGGGCTCAGACCAACCAGTAGTCTTTATTAGCATAAGACTATTACCACAGGAACAAAGGTGGAGTGCTATTGAGAGAGAAGCATTTGCTGTGGTCTGGGCACTGAAGAAGCTAAGACCTTACCTGTTTGGGACTCATTTCCGGGTTCAGACAGACCACAGGCCCTCAGATGGCTCATGCAGATGAGGGGTGAGAATCCAAAACTCGTGAGATGGTCCATTTCCCTACAGGGGATGGACTTTACGGTGGAGCATCGCCCAGGGGTTAACCACGCCAATGCTGATGGTCTCTCCAGATACTTCCGCCTTAGCGATGAGAGCTCCCAGGAGGTCGGGTAGCTCTCCCCACTTTCAGCTGGGGGGGACACATGTTAGACCTGACATACCTTAGGGTGGTCACCCCTAACTTTTTGCCTGCCTCCCTCCACTTTTTGGACCCTGTTTTGCTGGCTTTTAGACTCCGCGCACTTTATCACTGCTAACCAGTGCTAAAGTGCATATGCTCTCTCACCTTTAAACATGGTAACCTTGGATCATACCTGATTGGACTATTTAATTTACTTATAAGACCCTAGTAATGTGCACTATATGTGCCTGGGGCCTGTAGATTAAATGCTACTAGTGGGCCTGCAGCACTAGTTGTGCCACCCACTCAAGTAGCCCCTTTACCTTGTCTCAGGCCTGCCATTGCAAGGCCTGTGTGTGCAGTTTCACTGTCATCTCGACTTGGAATTTAAAAGTACTTGCCAAGCCTAAACCTCCCCTTTCTCCATATATAAGTCACCCCTAATGTGTGCCCTAGGTAACCCCTAGAGCAGGGTGCTGTGTGGGTGAAAGGCAGGACATGTACCTGTGTAGTTTACATGTCCTGGTAGTGTAAAACTCCTAAATTTGTTTTGCACTACTGTGAGGCCTGCTCCCTTCATAGGCTAACATTGGGGCTGCCCTCATACAGTATTGAAGTGGTAGCTGCTGATCTGAAAGGAGTAGGAAGGTCATATTTAGTATGGCCAGAATGGTAATACCAAATCCTGCGGACTGTTGAAGTTGGATTTAATAATACTATTCTAGAAATGCCACTTTTAGAAAGTGAGCATTTCTTTGCACTTAAATCTTTCTGTGCCTTAAAATCCATGTCTGGCTGGGCTTAGTTGACAGCTCCTTGTGCATTCACTGAGACACCCCAAACACAGGGTACTCAGCCTCACTTGCATACATCTGCATTTTGAATGGGTCTTCCTGGGCTGGGAGGGTGGAGGGCCTGCTCTCACACAAAGGACTGCCACACCCCCTACTGGGACCCTGGCAGACAGGATTGAACTGAAAGGGGACCTGGTGCACTTCTTAGCCACTCTTTGAAGTCTCCCCCACTTCAAAGGCACATTTGGGTATAAAACAGGGCCTCTGCCCTACATCATCAGACACTTGCTGGAGAAGAAACCTGAACCAGAAACTACATCCTGCCAAGAAGAACTGCCTGGCTGCTCAAAGGACTCACCTGTATACTTTCTACAAAGGACTGCTGCCTTGCTGTTGGGCTGCTGCCTTGCTGAACTCTTGTCTGGCTGTAAAAGTGCTCTCCAAGGGCTTGGATAGAGCTTGCCTCCTGTTCCCGGAAGTCTCAGGACCAAAAAGACTTCTCTTTTTCACTTGGACGCTTCGTGCGGCGAAATTTTCGATGCACAGCTTGTTCTGCGGCGAGAAAACGCCGCACACCGACGCTGATCGACGCGACGCCTTCGGGACGACCGGAACTTCGACGCACGGCCTCGCAAGGACAACGTCGCCCGACTTCCAGAGGAGAAATCGTCCCCACGCCTGCCGTGAGAGCGAAACTTCGACGCACAGCCCCGCAGAACGACGCGCAGCCGGAAAAGAAGCAGGAGAATCCACGCACAGACCCGGGGACATCTGGTAATCCCTGCGACCCACAGAAAGAGGCTGTCCACGCGCCGGAAAACGATACACAACTTCCCCGCGTGAAAAATAACGACGCAAGTCCGTGTGTGCTGGGGAGAAATCGATGCACACACCATTTTTCCACGTATCTCTTCTTCTGCGGCCCTCTGCGGAGATTTTCCACTCCAAACCAGGTACTTTGTGCTTGAAAGAGACTTTGTTTACTTTTTAAAGACTTAAGACACTTCATATCACTTTTCAGTGATATCTTTACAAATTCACATTGCAACTTTATTTGTTTTGACCTACAATTATCCTGATAAATATTATATATTTTTCTAAACACTGTGTGGTGCATTTTTGTGGTGCTATATGGTGGTATTGTGTGATTTATTGCACAAATACTTTACACATTGCCTTCTAAGTTAAGCCTGACTGCTTGTGCCAAGCTACCAGAGGGTGGGCACAGGCTGATTTTGGATTGTGTGTGACTTACCCTGACTAGAGTGAGGGTTCTTGCATGGACAGAGGGTAACCTGACTGCCAACCAAAAACCCAATTTCTAACAGGTCCCCATGGGACCCCTTCCCCTTTGTGAATGGCATTAAAAAAAAAAATCCAGAGCAGGCAGTGGTCCTATGAAAACGTTTCATTTTTTAGTTTTGTAATGCATCTCGTTTTCCTTTAAGGAAAACGGGCTGCATTACAAAAAAAAAAAAACGGCTTTATTTAAAAGCAGTCACAGACATGATGGTCTGCTGTCTCCAGCAGGCCACCATCCCTGTGAGTGCCACGAGTCTCAAGGGGGTCGCAAATTGCCTAATATTAATGAGGTGGGCCTTTGCGATCCCCTTGCAAGTTGCAAATTGGAATATACCTACATCTGGCCCTTGCTTCCTACCTGAGTGGCTCCAGACACTTGCGTGAAGACCCTGACATACCAACATCAGCATTTTGGTGACTTGTTGTTAAGGACCTGTGTGAAAATTGAGCAAAAGTCTGGGGGCATTTAGAAGCCATTTCTGACAGAAGAGGTGACCTGTCAAGAGAAGGAAAATGGCTTCTGACCATGAAAAACTAGTCTGAGGCCGCTGACCATCAAATCTACAACAAATGGTGTCAGTTCCAGTGGCAAGGAAGTTGGGGGCAAAGTATGCTCTTAAGCTCCAAGACAGAGCTATGGAGACAACATTACAAAGGCAGAGCTATGGGGAGAGTGGGAAGAGGCAGGAAATGTCCTTCAGTAAGGATAATTCTGAAATGACCCAACAAGCTTCTGGCAGTAACACATTCAGAGGTGACATAAGGTGAAGGGTTGGTGAGTGCGCATTATAATTTCTCAATTAAGGTAACTGTGGCACTGGTTTGTTCAGGTGTTTGAACTTGGAGATATTTTGTGGATCCCATCAATGAATGATTAGAGGAGATGGAGCAGCTCCTGCTAGTGCTCTGGTCAAATCAGCAATGTAAGAAGGGAGGGTGTGGTGTTTGGTATATAGCAGTGCAAAGTGTTCATGAGAAATCAATGTCTTGGATTTCAGACTTTGATGTTGAATTAGAGATCCTGGCTATGTAGATTTTGATATCATGAAGGATGATTATAAGCTGATGTTTTATTTGAACAGGTATGGAGGCATTGAAGAAAGGGTCCCCATTGGTAATTTAGAAAGAGAAGTAGGGCTATCTCTAAAGATATTGAAGTTAGCAGTGGAACTCTGTTCTTCAAGGGGTAAATTGTGTCTTGAAGTCAAGGGGACTTGAAACACCATCTACCTGGGAGGGTCTAATTGTGATGATAAAATATGACATTCAGTTAATTATTCAACATAATTATTTGCCTGTTATAGAGTTCGTATTGTATGTGCACCTGTTAAAAATGAACTTTGTTTCCTAATAACTGTGAGGCTCATTAGGGTGGGGAACAGGTTGGTAGGTAAATTCTTACCTAGTGACATGAGCCATATACATATAATTGGCAATGCACATATCCGGTTGGTGCGGTTTCATGTAGGTTGACTTCTGTTGTTTGTGAATTGAAGTGTATGGTAATAGTTGTGGTGTACTTCAAAATAGGTTGAGAAGTTTTAATTATCTGTCTGTAGGTTGTTTTGAAAGTACAATGCGTACAGTGTGTTCACTTTGGACTCCATTTAGTTTCCAGTTAGCAGATTGGGGAAGAGAGTGCTGTACCCATGCACATTCTTTTGTGTAGATACTTGCTGGTTGTGCATGTCCAGGAGTCACAGGTGTAGAGAAGAATAGTATACTGTTGCAAGAGATACAACTGTAGTATGCGTGTGTAGTTGTTAGTGGAAGCATGGAGAATATCCCATGGTATTTTAAGCTGGGAAGAGTAGTACACTGTCGGATGATTTGGACTACAATGTCATGAGAGGTTGCAGAGGGGAGTACCCAGGAATTTAAAATGTGTGGAAGTGCAATATGCTATGATGTTCTAGGAGATAGCTACAAGTTTTGCCTGAGAGTGCTCAAGAACTAGTCATCCTGTTCAATTGATACGATTTCACAGGTGTATGGTATTGGATGCACAGTATGTTTGCAATTGTCTTGTGTTGCATGTTACTAATTTTTGTATGTAATAGAGTTGGTCAGTGTTGTGCTTGAACATTGATGTAGCCTGAGTGTGCTGTAGATGAGTACTTTACCTGTTCATGTATCTGGAGTCAGTGGTTTTATTGCTGGACTCTTCTGGTGTTTTAGTGTTGTGTTGTTTCAATAAATGTTCATTCTGTGCATACTGGGGGCTGTCATCGTTATGTTTTGATGTGGTCCTGACCTTTTCTGGTGCAGTTTCCAGAGGACATGGTAGTGGGTGAAGGTTAGGTGCTTTCTGCTGCCTGGCACTTGTTCATCTTTTTATGTCCAGCTCGTGTGACTTGTAGTTGGGTGTGTGGAAGTGCTGGGCTACACTTTTGTAGGTGAGTGTGTGGTGCTGTGTGCTGTGCTTGTGAAGGTGAGAGTGTTACATGTGTAAGTTGGAGAAAGTGTGAGTTTGTCATCTCTGTGTCTCCTGTCTAGTTTAGTGGTGTGATGTGAAAATCTGAAAGTCTAGGGACTTTATGCATGAGTGGTTGTGAGAACAGGTTTTGTGTTAGACTATGGTTAAGGCAGATGATTTATTGTTATATTTTGTGTGTTTGTTTTGTGTGTGTCTTAAATGTGTACGCTTAGGAAGAAGGGCAAAACTCTTTGTCGAAGGAAGTTAGTGGGTTCATTATCTGGTCTGCAGTGTGACTGATCATATGGGAATACATGATCTGTATGCTTAAATGTATGGTATAATTGTGAGTGTGCAGACATGTGTGCCTTATGTCCGAGGACGTCGCAAGACTTACACATCTTGGACTGTTGCAGTCACAATCTAGTTACTGTTTCATTCCTTTAACATGAGATGTGCGAAGCCTCATATCTGGGCCTGTCACAGAGTTTCTGAGACTGCTGTTTGTTGCTTTTGTTTGTCTGTGGTTTCAGTTTTAAAAGTTGTTGCTGGGTGAATGTGTAACCTAGAGAAGTTGGATATGAGTGATTGTGAATGATTGATCCTGTTTTTAACCCCCAGGGTGCCTGGGGCGAGCTGGTCTCGTCCTGGCAGACGGTTCCCGTGTGCCCGGGAGGAGACCAGCTCGTCCTGCACCAGCTTCCCCTTCCTGTCCCCCGACCCACCACTCCCCCCAGTGAGTGCAAATCGCACACTGACCTCATCAGAGGTCACCTCCATAGGGCTGGAAGCATGCTTCCAGTGCAATCCCGGAAAAGAAATGCAAAAGCATTTCTCTTCCGATCAGGAAGTGGGGCGGGAGAGGCATGAAAGGAAAGGAAAGACCTTTCCTTTCCATTCATATCTCTCTCAGCATTTCTGCTGCCTGATCGCAGCAGAAATGCCCACTAGACACCAGGGATTTTTTTTTTGTTTTACATATTTCAATAAGGGGAGTGACTCCTAAGGCAAGGGTCACTCTCTAGGGGGCCAAAAACCACTATAAACCAGGGATTTTTTTTTTTTATACTTACGCATAAGGGGAGTGGCCCCTTGGGCAAGAGCCGCTCCCCAGATGGGGGCAAAACATTTTCAGGCCATTGGGCAGAAATCTCTAGACACCAGGGATATATATATATATATATATATATATATATATATATATATATATATATATATATATATATATATATGTATATATATACATATATATGTATATATGTATATATATACATATATATGTATATATATACATATATATTTATATATATATATATATATATATATACATATATATATATATATATATATATATATATATATATATATATTTTACTTTATGTTTTTATGTATGGGGAGCGACCCCTTAGGCAAGGGTCACTCCCCTGGAGGGCAAATTGTATTTAGGCCATTTCTGCCCCTCTTGGGGGCAGATCGGCCTATTTTTATTACCACAATCTGCCCCCCCCGGGGGCAGAAACCACTAGGCACCAGGGATTATTTTTTTGGCGCCAATTTCATGCAAGGGGAGCAACCCCTTAGGCAAGGGTCCCTCGACTGTGGGGAGCAAATTTATTTTAGGCCATTTCTGTTCCCCTTGGGGGCAGATCAGCCTATTTCTATTAGGCCGATCTGCCCCAGGGGCGCAGAAACCACTTAGGCACCAGGGATTGGTGTGTGTTTATGTGTGTGTTTTGTTTGGGGGGCAGCCCCTTGGGCAAGGGACGCTCCCCATGGGGGCACATTACTGTTGGCCATATCTGCCCACTTTGAGAGTGGATCTGACTATTTTTGGAAGGCCCATCTGCCCCCAAAGTAGGCAGAAAGCCCACCAGAGGCCAGGGAAGGTTTATAAGAGATTGGCCATACCCCCACCCCAAATAAATGGGGCCAAAGTTGTTCTGCCCATCAGTGGGAAGAGGGGGCAATTGCTTCCGATCCACACCCTGGGGGGCAGACTACTAGATGCCAGGGAATAACAAAAAAAAAAAAAATAGTGGGATCGTGTCTACCAACCAGTATTTAGCCTGGTCATACTCCCACCCCAACTGAAGGGGCTAACAGTCTTTCATCTCTCCCGCACACTAAAACATCTTATCCCACGACAAGCAAGAGGACATTTGATTATTTTGGGTTTTGGTTTTACATTTGGGCCTTGCGAGCTTGGCTAACTCTCAAAATCATCCCACTTGGAATGGTGAGGGCTGCACTTTTTGGACTTTGGGACGCTGCCATATAGAAAAATCCACAATACCTAGATACATCTGAAAACTAAACATCTGGGTGATTACAGGGTGGTGTGCTTCACATGCACCCAGCACCATTTTCATACCCATAATGCCCTGCAAACCTCCAACTGAGCTGGAAATCACACATTTTTCCCACATTTTTGTGATGGAACCTTCCGGTATCTGCAGGAATCCACAAAATTCCTACCACCTGGCATTGTCTCATCTATACCGATAAAGATTCTGCTGCACTTGTCAGCCTAAAAATGTTTTTTTTCAAACTGCCCTTTTGGACCCGCTTTGGGGCCCCCTCAATTTCGACATGTTTTGGCTCTTCCCTGTCACAGGCACTTGGCCCACCTACACAAATGAGGTATCAGTTTTACCGAGAGACTGAGGGAAACATTGGGTGGTAGGAAATTTGTCCTGGTGCAATGATCCCACACAGAAATGTGGGAAAAATTTGATTTTTTAAGCTAAATTTTAGGTTTGCTTAGGATTTTGGGTAAGAAAACATTAGGGGCTCCACGCAAGTCACACCTCCCTGGACTCCTTCGGGTGTCTAGTTTTCAGAAATGTCTGGGTTTGGTAGGTTTCCCTAGATGGCTGCTGAGCCCAGGACCAAAAACACAGAGGCCCCCCGCAAAAACAGGTTGTTTTGTATTTGATAATTTTGATGTGTCCAGATAGTGTTTTGGGGCATTTCCTTTCACGGGCACTAGGCCTACCCACCCAAGTGAGGTACCATTTTTATCAGGAGACTTGGGGGAACGCTAGGTAGAAGGAAATTTGTGGCTTCCCTCAGATTCCAGAACTTTCTATCACCGAAATGAGAGGAAAAAGTGTTTTTGTTGGTTAAATTTTGAGGTTTGCAAAGGATTCTGGGTAACAGAACCTGGTTAGAGCAACACAAGTCACCCCATCTTGGATTCCCCTAGGTGTCTAGTTTTAAAAAATGTGCAGGTTTGGTAGGTTTCCCTAGGTGTCGGTGAAGCTAGAGGCCAAAATCCACAGCTAGGCACATTGCAAAAAACAGCTGTTTTTATTTGCGAAAATGTGATGTATCCACGTTGTGTATTGGGGCATTTCTTGTCGCGGGCGCTAGGCCTACCCACACAAGTGAGGTACCATTTTTATCGTGAAACGAAATTTGTCGCTCCTCTCAAATTTCAGAACTTTCTGTCAACAAAATGTGAGGAAAAAGTGTTTTTGGGCCAAATTTTGAGGTTTGCAAAGGATTCTGGGTAACAGAACCTGGTGAGAGCCCCACAAGTCACCCCATCTTGGATTTCCCTAGATGTCTAGTTTTAAAAAATGTGCAGGTTTGGCAGTTTTCCCAAGGTGCCGGCTGAGCTAGAGGCCAAAATCCACAGCTAGGCACTTTGCAAAAAACAGCTTTGTTTTCTTTGGGAGAATGTGATGTGTCCACATTGTGTTTTGGGGCATTTCCTGTTACAGGCGCTAGGCCTACCCAGAAAAGTGAGGTACCATTTTTATTGGGAGTCATAGGGGAACACACAATAGCAAAGCAAGTGTTATTGCCCCTTGTCTTTCTCTACATTTTTTCCTTCCAAATGTAAGGCAGTGTAAAAAAGACATCTATTTGAGAAATGCCCTGTAATTCACATGCTAGTACGGGCACCCCGGAATTCAGAGATGTGCAAATAACCACTGCTTCTCAACACCTTATCTTGTGCCCATTTTGGAAATACAAAGTTTTCCTTGATACCTGTTTTTCAGTCTTTATATTTCACCAAATGAATTGCTGTATACCCGGTATAGAATGAAAACCTATTGCAAGGTGCAGCTCATTTATTATCTCTGGGTACCTAGGGTTCTTGATGAACCAACAAGCCCTACATGCCCCCGCAACTAGAAGAGTCCAGCAGACGTAACGGTATATTGTTTTAAAAAATATGACATTGCAGGAAAACGTTACAGAGTAAAACATTGAGAAAAATAGTTGTTTTTTTTTAACCTCAATTTCAATATTTTTTATTTCAGCTGTTATTTTCTGTAGGAAAACCTTGTAGGATCTACACATGTGACCCCTTGCTGAATTCAGAATTTTGTCTACTTTTCAGAAATGTTTAGCTTTCTGAGATCCAGCATTGGTTTCACACCCATTTCTGTCACTAAGTGGAAGGAGGTTGAAAGCACAAAAAATAGTAAAAATTGAATATGTCCTACTAAAATGCCAAAATTGTGTTAAAAAATTGGGTTTTCTGATTCAAATCTGCCTGTTCCTGAAAGGTGGGAAGCTGGCAAATGTATCACAGAAAACCCTTTGTTGATGCCATTTTCAGGGAAATCCATCAGCTTTCTTCTGCAGCCCTTTTTCCTCCTTTTTTAGAAAAAAATAAAATTTGTGCTGTATTGTGGCTAATTTCTTGGTCTCCTTCTGGGGAACCCACAAACTCTGAGTACTTCTAGAATCCCTTGGATGTTGGGAAAAAAGGATGCAAATTTGGCGTGGGTTGCTTATGTGGACAAAAAGCTATGAGGGCCTAAGCGCAAACTGCCCCAAATAGCAAAAAAAAAGGCCTGGCACCTGAGGGGGAAAAGGCCTGGCAGCGAAGGGGTTAATATGACATGGAAATGGATTTCCTTAGTTTTTTGTTTGTAAGACTGGGAGGATTGTAGTATCCTACTTTCCCCTTTTTCTTGTATGTCTGAGCTGTTGATTGAAATGCTGAAAGTGAATTATGTAATAGAATGTTGGTATGTGGTGTGGGGAGGAAACTAAGAGATAGGGTCAGTTGAGGGATGATGGAGCCCTGACATGGACTGTTGCTGTTACTCAAGGGATTTACATGGAATAAAGAACTTAACCCCTACCTTGCAGGTTGTAAGCCCACTGTAAATTCATGATAGCTCTTCCTCTACCAAACAAGTTGTGCTGCCTGATCCGTGAGACCTGAAAAGGAAACTACATACCAGTTGTGGGTTTTGGTTTTCAGTTAGATTCCTACATTTACGGCCTAGCTGAAAGCATCCTTGGCACATGTTTTGCAGTTTCACCCTCTGGTCCAGGACAACTTTTGCAATCTGTATTTGGTAAGTTTATGGTCAACTTCAGTTGCAAGGTGCTATTGTTGGTACTTTCTGTGTGCTTATCCCAATTCATCTAAACAGCACTAGTCTTTGTCATCTCGCTGAGGTAGAAATGACCTTGATCAATCCTTGGGTTAAAATTAGCAAATTTATAATTTGCATTTTGTACAACACAGCTTTGATGACTTCTTCCAGCCTGAATAGCTCAATCGGACCTGATAACATCTATCAGAAACATTCACCAATTTTATGCGTATTGGTTAAGTTTTGGCTAAATAATGAGTAAGTAAAAAATAGAGCTTAGACAAGGAAAGTTGATTGAGTACTCCCATGTAACCTAGTAATTGTTATATAACAGATCATAACATATCTTTCTGTCCTCTGTCGATTTCCAAGCTGTGTCTTGATCTCTGTAAGATGATCCATGTATCTATTAATCATTAAAAGGACACATTTAGCATTGCTGCTTTCGAATTGCAGTGTCTTCAGGAATACCTGGGGATCCAGCTCCAAGTACTGGCTGCAATCCCCAAAGTCATCCATGAGAAGGAATCCGCTAGCTGTCTTTATCCATCTGACTTTCTACCCCTCATAGAAAGACACTTCTTGGCCGCTGATCGCTCTCTTTTCCCCAACTTGGCATGCTATAACATTTCTTAATGCAAATTTCGCACCTTCATATATTCATTTTTTTAATGTAGCACTTTGTGACCAATGCCTTATGGGTTTAGCAGTATACAAATGACAATGAAGAACTGATTGAACGTGTATAGGTTTGACATTCATTGGTGCCCAGAGCACTCTGCTATACTGATCCTAAACCTTACTGTCTTTTGGGGTCCAAAATGATACAATGAAAATAATAAGAGACCGATCCTAACCTCCACCTTATCCATCAATATCGGAACTGTGTAACAGCAGGCCATTAACATGCACTTTTGAGGCAATATCCCAGTAATTGGCGGAAAACGCATGGGATGCAACATGTCTGCTGTTATCTGAGCGTGTTTTACCCATTACTGTGCCATTTGCCAGGCATGGTTGCTGCTTGCTTTTGGCAGGTGAAACTATTTAATCTTTGCGCTGCAACACTTGAAACGTGTAATCCTGTTTCAGCCACAAACCAGAGTTCATGGCCAGATTGCAGTTATGGTGATCTGGCCGGAGTGATTTCTCTACATTTTGCTGAAAAGCTTGTGTATTTTGCAAGCAATGTTGAAGCCACTGAACATTCTATTTGGTTCTATGGGATTAGAAAAGTCCAATGAGCCTGCAATTAGAAACAACCGACCTAGCCGCATTGTGCTGATTCAGCAACTCCCCAATGGCCAACCGAAATAGGATACCAGTTGGGCTTATGGTAACTTTCCTTTTTAGTTACCAAGCAATAAAATAGGATCTCGGCCCCCAGGGAGCTTTTCGGGCAAGAAATGAACATATTTGTCTTCGGATATTACTTAAAAATACATTTGAAACATGTTAAATTACTGCATTATTAAGGAAGGCTGTGTTTTATTTTGTGTCTGATTTCGGACAGATGATTTTTCTCTTAAGCTGCCCCCACCCAACAGCACACACTGTAAATCCCCCAAAACGCCATTCCTGGATGTCTTAATCCCCAAACAGGCTACTTGTTCCCTCCGCTGCTGCATAGGCGGGGTTTGCAGCTCCTGCAGTGTTGGTTAGAGCTCCTAGGGGTAGTGAATGAGGGAGTGCTGGTGTTCTCCTGCAATCACCATGAATGGATTGGGGAAAACTGTCTGCAATGAACCAGTGATGCATAACTTTGTTGCTGGTGACTGTGGTCTGCTCCAGACCCGATTTGGCGTGTCTGATGTGGATTCCGTGGGCTTTCAGTTGTTGAACGTTTGGAGTATAGGATGCTAATTCATCAAATATTGACACAAGTCAATACCAGTAGTGTTGCTCTCAGGAACCTAGCCGACAGTTTTTAATGGCATGATGATGATCCCGAGTTTTACCTTGATTAGTGACGATCACGAGGGGTACCCACTACCGACCATGGAGTTATTTATTGGCTGACGAGATCTCGGTGATGTCATAAGGAATTTTAGGTGTTGAGGACAAAATATGTATTCCGATCGTAATAATTTTACATGTTATTGCCCACTTTAGTACTAATTGCAGCCTGCATGATGCCACTCAAACGTTTGAAAATGGTTGAAACGTCTTTGCAAGGACCCCAAAACTCCTTAAGATGACGCTGGCAGAGAAAGAGGTTCAGATATAGAAACTGACAGAGGTGAGGTAGAGTTATATAAAGTTTATGTTCCCCGGAGGCCCTCTGGAAAGTGGGTCCCTGCATTAAAACTCTCTGTGAGAACTTACTTAAATTAAACTTATCATTCAAAGAGGATGCTCTTTATAGGCTTCCGCACTATGAAACTAGCTATGTAGCTATGTATTCAGAGTCTCGCTATCTTGTTTTTAACAGCGTGCCATTGAAGGTAAAGTTATAGGTTATTGTAGTGAAGGAAGTCTAAGGGTTCTTCGTTCTTTTATGACTATGTTTATTTAGTCAAGTTCAAGTCACAAAGTAAACTCAGAGATACATGAAAATAAAACCGGCACGGAAGGATCGCTAACTGATTCTGCCTGAACAATCCCCACACGTCAAAGCCCTGGACATCACATTCTATTCCTTTCCATTCCATCCACGCTTGTACTCCTATCTAATGCAAAACATTATAAAGTGTGTAACATTACAAAGTATATTACACCTACAAAATATACTACAATAACTGACAATCACTACACTTCCCCTTCTTTTTTTTTTAAAGGAAGAAGAAAGAAAAAAAAAGCAGAAGAAAAGAAAGAGAAAGAAAAAAATATAAATAAAATAAATCTAATCACACACAACATTTTCTAATACTTTAGGTTTTCTTAAAACTCATTCCCTATCAGCCTGACCACATTCTTGATTTCCCATTTCGTCAGTTCCAAGATCATTACTTGTTTCCATGTTCCAATTTTCTTCACTTCGTAACCACCAAAATTTGCTACCACTTTCCTCAAAAGAAATATCCTGTAATAACTCCTCATTCTGTGTAACAGACTTTGCGATAGCGATGCGACTCATGTGACACACATGCCATCTTCCAATTCAACAGTATTTCTCATCACTCTCTTAACCCTTATGGGTTTGCTAAACCTACTCTCACACTTGCCTACTTTCCTTGCAGATTTTACTCTTACCCATTGTCCAACATCCAAAAGGACTTCTTTGGTACCATGTTTATTATCAAAGTACCTCTTATTCATTTCTTGGGTATCCCTTATGCACTTCCTAAAATCTTCAGTGTTCCAAAATACTTATTTGCTTCTCTGCATCCATCCTGGATTAATTCTGGAAAAAGGAATTCTCACTCTCATCAAATCAAATGGGCTTTGACCAAGGGTCTCATGAGGTGTTACTCTGTAAGCCCATATCATTTTCTTAAGCTCTCATTCCACATTCCTTTTATTACTATTCTTTGCAATTTGAATAATGCCTTTGAAAACTCTATTGATACGTTCCACAACAGCATTTGCCCTGGTATGATACAATGCTGCAAACCTATGTTCTATACCTGTTAATTTAACAAAAGTTTTAATTTCCTCCGATTTAAATTGAACACCATTGTCCGTTAACAGAATTTTAGGAAAGCCTCCTCTCAAAAATATTTCCTCTAAGAAATCAACCATTGTTTGAGTATCAATCATCTGTAATATTGAAAATTCGATCCACCTGGAAAATAAATCCACTAATACCACAATGTATTTTGATGTACCATCATGCCAATTAATAGGACCCATAATGTCCAAAGAAACCTCATCCCATGGTAAATTAGGACTGCTTAAAGATAAAATAGGAAGATTCAATGTTTTCTGAGCTTTGTCACTGTTCTCACATTCCATGCAGTCACGTACAAACCTTTCAATTTCTACATCAATTTTTGGCCACCAATAAAGTACTTTAATTCCCCGTTTAGTGCGAGCAATGCCCGAATGCCCTTCATGACCAATACGTATGAGTTTATTTCTAATTCCATAAGGTGGAATATTCTTCCCACCTCTACAGTACATAGAAAATCACCTGCAATGCTTAATTCATCTCTTACTTCCCAATAAGGTTGTAAATCATCTCTGCTTTTAACTTTCTTATCTTCCTTCCAATCATTCATCACCATACATTTCACTTCTTTCAATATATCATCCTTCTCATACTCCTGCACCCATTCTTCTTTTTGTATTGATCCTCTATAATTGTCATTAAAAACACTTGCTATGCACCAGTCATTCCAAGGATCTTGATCCAATTCTTTTAAAGGTAAAGACATCCTGCAAAAAAATCTGCAGTAACATTTTTAATAACAGAAACATTTTGTACCTCATATAAGAAATCCTGCAATCTCATGGATAATCTTTCTATTCTAGCAGATGCTTTAAATAATCCTTCTGTAGTTAACAATTTTGTAAGAGTTTTATAGTCAGATCTTATGATACATATTTCTCCCCAAATACATTTGCGAAAATGTTCTAAGGTCCACACACATGCTAAAGTCTCTCTTTCTATCACTGAGTATTTTTCCTCCTTGGGAGATAATGTACGGGAGGCATATACAACTACTTATTCCTCACCCATCTCATCAATCTGTGTCAAAACACTTCCAAGCCCCTTACCACTAGCACCAGTAGTGATGATGGAACAAGCTTTTGGATCTTTTTTTTTTTTAATATCTTTTTATTTGTATTTGTTTAACATTACACACAAAAATGAAAAAGTTAGAGGAGAGAGAAAGAAAAATAAAGGTCATCTGGTAAAAACATTTAAAGTAAATCAGTTATATTTTGCACCTGAGCCAGAAACTCGCAGTTGTAAGCTGCAGGCTTGGAAACAGTTAGGATGGAAGAACAAGATAGGAGCTGAGTAAGAAATATTAATGCGAAATAAGGAGGGAATTAATAGGGGGGGGCAAGTATTGGGAGCCGATGAGATCGATTCAGGTGGTTTCGGCGATATGCTATTGGCTGCTGTTGGCTGGTGAGTGGGTGGGATATGTTTCATGGTTTGTGTTGGGTACATGCTGCTAATTGTTTTGTACTTATTTACTTATTCATTAAGTTTATTCTCAGGGGGGGAGCTTGTCGTCTTTGCTTTCCATAGTTGTTACAAAGGAGTTCCAGGTTTCTGCACCCTTAACTTTGATCCCTCTGTCCAGCATCGATTGGAGTGTATATGCTTCTGCTTTTGCCCAACGCAAGAGCTCCGCGCGCCATTGTTGTATCCCCGGTACCTTGGGCGCCTTCCAGTGCATAGCTATTTGTCGCCTGTATAAGACTAGTGCTAGGTCTATGCATTTATGTGTTTGCTTTCTGCTTTTGGGTCTGTCTCTTATTCCCACCAGGCAGAGTTCTGGGTTAAGGGATAGTGGGATGTCTAACCATTCGGTTATTTGGGATATTATGTCGCTCCATGCGTTTAAGATAGGAGGACATTCCCATGTCACGTGAAAGAAGGAGGCGTCAGCAGTTCCGCATCTGGTGCATTTCTAAGATGTTTGGAGGAACATGCGTGTCAGTCGTTGTGGTGATAGATATGTCTGATGTAAGTAGTTAAACTGTGTGTATCGGAGCCTGGGGTTGTGTGACACGGTCTGTGTCAATGTTAGAGTCTGGTTCAACGCCTGTTGTGAGATAGTGGTGCCCAGTGTTTGGTCCCACCTGTTTTTAGCTTGTTCTTGATATTGAGTGAGCTGTGTGGTCAAAGTTGTATACAAACTCGAGATATTCATTGGGTCTTGTGTGCCGCTCAGTAGTTCGTGTAATATTGGGGCCACTGTGGGCTCGTTGTTACCGCACTTCCATGTGGCGCGTATTAATTGTCGTAGCGCACCAAACGTAATAAAGTCTCCTCGTCCCAAGTTGTGGGCGTTCGCCAATGCTTCGGAAGTTATTATGTGTCCCCCACTAAACATATCACCCACCTTTTGTATGCCTTTTTCCAGCCAAGCTGTTAGGTCTAGTTTTGTGGCTATCTCTTCAGCTTTAGGTATATCTAGTAGTGGTATATTGGGGGAATATTGTGGTTTCTTGTCATTACCCATCACGTAACGGTGCCATATTCGCGTGTGTTATGAAATAGTGTGTTTCGCGTGCATCGTGGTGCATCTCTATCCATTAGGTGATGTATTATATTAGTGTGTCCCAGTTCTTTATGTATGGTTTGTGCTTCTATGTTGGCAGGGTCGCGTAGCCATTTAAGCACCCATTGTAACTGGGCAGACGCGTAGTATAGCTCTAGACGTGGTACCCCCATCCCTCCCTGTCCAAGTTGGTGGCATACTTTGGTTAGAGCCACTCTGCGGCGGCCTTTGCCCCAGATTAAATCTGTCAGTATGCTGTTCAGGGCTTTAAAGATAGAGGCTGGTAGTGTTAATGGTAGTGCGGAGAAGAAGTACAGCAGGCGCGGCAGAACAATCATCTTTGCTATAGCCACTCTGCCCATTGGAGAGAGAGGGAGCCAGCACCAGAAGGGTAGGGAATCGCGAAGGACTCTGATCACTCTTCCTAAGTTGCCCTCTTTGAGGTCTTGGGGGTCATGGTAGATGTTAATCCCCAGGTACTTAAATGTGGTATAACACCATTTTAACTCACTCAAAGAGTGGTCTATACGGTAGGGTTCTGGGATCGCGCGCATTGGAAATACGCAGGATTTCGACCAGTTCACCTTCAATCCAGATATGGTGCCAAATTGATCCAGTGATTCAAGTATACCAGGAAGGGAGGTTGCATAGTCGCGTAAAAATATTAATGCATCGTCCGCATATAGAGAGACTATATGATGCTTAAGACCATCTTGTATGCCCCATGCAGATGCGTGTGTTCGTAATCGAGCGGCCAGGGGCTCAATGGCTAAAGCGAACAGTAGTGGGGATAATGGGCAACCTTGTCTAGTTCCCCTTTCTATTCTGAACTTCTCCGATATGGTTTCTCCTGTTTTTACTCTAGCTGTCGGTTCGGAGTATAGAGTTCTGATCCAGTTCGTGTATGTCTTACCAAACCTCATTAGACTAAGGGGGTCATTCTGACCCTGGTGGTAATTACCGCCATGGCGGAGGTCGGCGGTAGCACCGCCAACAGGCTGGCGGTGCACCGCTGGGCATTCTGACCGCGGCGGTTCAGCCGCGGCCAGAAACGGAAAGTCGGCGGTGTCCCGCCGACTTTCCGCTGCCCTTGAGAATCCTCAATGGCGGATTCTGACACCCCCTACCGCCATCCAGTTCCTGGCGGTTCTCCCGCTGGGAACAGGATGGCGGTAGGGGGTGCCGCGGGGCCCCTGGGGGCCCCTGCAGTGCCCATGCCAATGGCATGGGCACTGCAGGGGCCCCCGTAAGAGGGCCCCAAAAAGAATTTCAGTGTCTGCCTAGCAGACACTGAAATTCGCGACGGGTGCAACTGCACCCGTCGCACCTTCCCACACCGCCGGCTCAATTCTGAGCCGGCGTCCTCGTGGGAAGGGTGTTTCCCGCTGGGCTGGCGGGCGGACTTTCGGCGGTCGCCCGCCAGCCCAGTGGGAAAGCCAGAATGACCGCCGTGGGCTTTTGACCGCGGAGCGGTCTTTCGGCGGGAACCGCGTGGCGGGCGGCGACCGCCGTCCGCCGCGGTCAGAATGACCCCCTAAGTGTTTCTAGCAGGAAGGGCCAGCCCAGTGTATCAAATGCCTTTTCAATATCCAGTGACACCGCTACCCTACCATATTCGCCCTCTTGGGTGTTTGCCATTAGACGTATTAGGTTCCGTATATTGACAAATGTGCTACGGCCTGGTATAAATCCAGACTGGTCATAATGTACCAATTCTGGCATCAGGGGGAGCAGGCGGTTTGCTAATATTTTACCAAGTAGTTTGCAATCTGTGTTTAATAGCGAGAGCGGCCGGTAGGAACGAACATCCATTGGGTCGCGGCCTGGTTTGGGCAACACCACTATTACCGCCTCGCGTTGGGATTCCGTTAGCTGGCCTTGTGCTGAAGCTTCAGCTAACATTTCTAAATATGGGGCCAATGTTTGCGTCTTGAAGATGTCATAGTATTCTATGGGGAGACCGTCGCTACCCGGTGCCTTGCCATGTGCCAGCTGACTTAGCGCCTTCTGCACTTCCGCTATATCTATTGGTTTGTCTAATTCCTCCGCTTGTGTTGGTGTGAAGTGGTTTATTTGTAATCCGCTGAGGAACGTATGCAACTTTCTAGGTGAGGGAGGGGGGTGCGCTCTATATAGCGTACTGTAATATTCTTTGAAAGTGTTGTTTATTTCGGCTTGGGTGTTTATGATTTCCCCCGTGCTTAGGCGGATGGCACTGATGGGTGCACTATGACGCTTGCTCTTCAGGAGCCATGCCAGGATCCTGCCCGGCTTGTCGCCTTCGAGTGCATGCGGGCCATGTGATATCTATAGTCATATTGCCTCAAGCGGTGATCTGCTTCATTCCATTGTATTCTCAGTGCTGTGAGGCCCGCTTTATCATCATATTTACATTCTGCGGATCTCACATTTTGTTCGACCACTCGGATTTTGATTGTGTAAGTGTTTGTCGTACACCCTTGGACATTGTCATGCATATGCCCCTTACCACTACCTTATGCGCATCCTATTCATTTGCTCTGGATTCCGTAGATCCACTATTGAGTGTGAAGTATGTGGTGATTTGAGCGGCTATTTCTTTTCTGAAGGGGGGATCCTGTAATAATCTTGGTTGGAGATGCCATGTTGAGATTCGTGTCCGCGGTCTACCCCATTTGATGTGTGCTATCAGTGGGCTATGATCCGAGATCACTCTGGTGGAGTATTCTGCCTTTGTGAATTTGTGTATCAAGCCTTGTGAACTAAGTATTAAGTCTATGCGAGTGTTTCGAAGGTGTACAGGTGAGTGATAGGAGTATTCTCTGGTCAGTGGGTGGAGATGTCTCCACACATCTATCAGGCGGCGCTCCGACATCCAGGATTGGAGTGTTTGTGATTGTTTCCTTACTGGGGCTGCCACTAATGGGGGGTGTGATCTATCCATATCTATATGTGGGACGCAGTTCATGTCCCCGCCCCAGATACTGGGTAGATTTAAGGTGGTTGATAAGTGCGTGATTGTGGTTTGTAAGAATTCACCCTGTTTGACATTGGGGGTGTATAGGCCAGTAATCGTTAATGGTTCCCCGTCTAGCGATCCAGTCAGTTGGATATATCTGCCTTCCTTGTCTGTTATGTTATTTTTTGCGGTGTAGGGGACCCCAGGAGCTATCCGGATTAAAACCCCCCTTGCGAAAGACGACATCGCTGCTACATACAGCTGTCCTGACCAACTCTTTTCCATTGCTTTGGCATCTTCCGGAGTGATGTGTGTTTCTTGTAATATAGCAATGTGTATGTGATGGCGTTTTAATAATGCTCGTACCTTATTATGTTTGATTGCGCCAGCGATGCCCTTTACATTCCATGTTATTATGTTATATGTTGTGTCCCTGTGTGTCATTTTATGTTATGGCATCTTTCGCACGTTGAGCCCGCTTTAGTAGCAGGGTTGACTGCGCATATTTTGCAGTATATGACCCGCTTGATGTGCCAGTTTCCCATTCGAAAAGCATCCTAAATATGTAGAATGTTAATAGCCCCAGGAAAGTGGTGTAAGCCCCTGCGAGAAAGGGGTAAAGAGAGAGAAATAACATATAGTAATGAAAAGGATACATAGGGCGAGGCCCAACTTTAACTGCTGTGGCACAACCAGTGCCTAAAACGTGTCCAATGTGGTCTTGTTCCTTTCAGGTACCCTTCAGGTAAAGGGGGGCGTGAGTTAGTAGGGGCCGCATTGTCGCCCGTGACCCTCTTCCATATGGCTTATTTCCAGTGCCAGTCTGTAGATTTCTGTATAGTTCAGTACAATTGTTCCAGTGGTTTCGTGTATTCACAGTGGGTCGGCCAGTCTCCAATGTTATATTAAATCGGTCCTTTGCATGCTCAGTGCCCCTTGTTGTTTGAATCAGTGATTGTGATATATCAGTGCTGTGGTGGTGCCATTTAGAGGACCTCAAATTTTGTCGGCTGTGCGCGGGGTGAGATTTGGGCCTTCCATCAGCGGCGAGAGGGAGGGGCTGGTGTAGCTATGTTGTGAGCTACTGTCATTAAGATCTGCTGCGTTGTTGGAGCTCAGCTGCGATCGCGCCAGCGTGCTGATTACTTTTAAGGCTTGCGCTTGATCATCTGCCATTTGTATTTTGGATGGGCGCGTCGGTGTGTTTTTCTTTTTTTTACCCCGTCGGGGGTATGGTGTTATCCAGTCCTCCTTCTGTTTGTCTTCTTTAGTTGGTTCCATCAAGCCTTTCGCATGAGCCCACGTCCAGGCGTCCTCCGGGGTTGAGAAAATTAGTGTTCTTTCATCAGCAACTATCCGCAGGCGAGCTGGGAACATGAGTGAGTAAGTAATTTTATTCTCTCGTAGGACTTGTTTGATTTTATAGAAAGATGCTCTCTTGTTTTGCACTTCCGTCGTATAGTCCGGGTATGCTGTGACAATGCAATTCTCCATGCTGGCCGTGCCTGAGGTCCTAAAGTGTTGTAAGACTATGTCCCTGTCCCTGCAGTTTAGGAATCTTGCTATCAGCGGGCGAGGTGGGGCACCCGGTCGAGGAGGTCTGCCTGGGATTCTGTGTGCTCTTTCTATGATTGGCACTTTTGTGGGGTCCTGTATTTCCATTATATCTTTAAGCCAGTTCTCCAGAAATATTTCAGCTTTGGATGATTCTGCTCTTTCTGGGATGCCCAGGAATCTGATGTTATTTCGGCGGGAGCGACCCTCAGCGTCTTCGGTTCTTCGTTGCAGCTGCGTGATTTCGGCTTCCAGTTGTTGTATTTTATTTCTTATGTCATTTACTTCTGGTTGGACATTTTCTAATGTTGTTTCAGTGGCTGTGACCCTAGCTGTTAGTTTGCGGTGATCCGCCCGTAGTATGGTGATTTCTGATATTGCAGAGTCAATTTTACTTTTGGGGGATGTTTTAGTGTCCAGAACTGCTTGCAGGAGTTTTTCGAATTGCATCGAGTGCGTTCGCAGAGTCTCATTTACTTGCGATATAGTTGTAATTTGTAAATCTGGTGGGGAGCCGCAGTCCGACTGTAGCCCAGGTTTGGGCAGTTTTGGTTTGACCATTCTTCCAGCTGGTATAAACGGTTGGAGCACGCGCAGCTCCTGCTTGTTGCTTGTTTCTACTAGGGCCAGTATGGTTGAGTTCGCTCCTCTCTGATGATTTTTTTTTTTTTTTTTTTTTTTACTTCAGTTGGTTCGTCTGTGTAGATTTTGTTGGTGTTAGATTGAAGATGCGCTAATTATGGATAGTCTGTTGTGGATATACCGCCGTGCTATGTGTTTTTTTAATGTCAGTAGTTATAGTATTTGTTCCTCCTCTCTTCCTTTGGTTTAATGCCGAATGTTGTGCCAGATCAGCTGCTCGGTGTTGACGCGTTAGTGTGTAGGCCGGATGGTTTATGCCTGATCCCTCTACGGTTTTAACTGCCGGAGGAAGTGTAGTGCTTATTGTGCCGTCGCACCTGAGCCCTTTTTTTGGGGCTGCACTCTGTCCAGGATGTTCCTATGGCCGGGTATCCTGTGTCACCGCTGCTGTCGGGTTACGGGTCTGCCCCGTATCGTACGCCGCCCAACTCTTCGTCTCGGATGCTACTGCGGTAGCGGCCGCTGACTTAAGTGGACCGCGGCCACCCGGTAGATGTCATCCCGCCAGCCCTCCGGGCCCTCTTCATACCTCCAATCCGGACTACATCGGCCCATATTGGTGCGTGCAGCGCCGGCATCAGGTCTCGCATGCCTGCTCGGATCCTCTCTGATCCCGATGAACTCGAACGCCCCTACGCGGCCCCCGAGGCCCGCAGACGCCGGCCCCGGTGGTTGCCGCTGCGCTCACCTTGAGTCCAATGCCGGGTCCCACAGGTCACAGATAGCCGCTCCCGCTCACACACGTGGGGCAGCCCAGCCCAGCCCAGCTCCTCGATTAGGATCGTGTATAAGGCTGCGTGGTGCTCCATGTGCAGGGCTGGTTTGCGCCTTTAATTACCGTCTTCACTTCTGGCCCCAGGGCTTCATATCTCCATGTCGTACGCCGCCCACCTCTTCGCCTCGGATGCTACTGGGGTAGCGGCCGCTGTCTTAAGCGGTCCGCTGCCACTCGGCAGACGGCATCGCACGAGCTCGCCGGGCCCTATTCATACCTTCAATCCGGCCTACATTGGACCGTATTGGTGCGTCCAGCGCCAGCATCCGGTTTCACAGGCGCCCGGCCGGCACCACGGCGTCCCTCTGGGCCGCCTCCGTGCGACCGCATGGATCCGCTCTGATCTCGATGGCCTCAATCGTCCCGTTGCGGCCCCGAGGGCCGCAGGCGTCGGCCCCGATAGTTGCCGCCGCGCTCACCTCGTGTCTAGTGCCGGGTTCCACAGGTCACAGATAGCCGCTCCCGTTCATACGCGTGGGGCAGCCCAGCTCAGCTCTTCAATTAGGATCGTGTATAAGGCCGCACGGTGCTCCGTGTGCAGGACTGTTTTGCGCCTTTAATTACCGTCTTCACTCCAGGCCCCGGGTCTTCACATCTCCATGTGGGGGTTCTGGGGGGGCACCGCGAGCGATTTTGGTGTTAGACTGGCACTGGTTTCAGGATCTTTTTAGGATATTAATGGGCTGAGAGCGGAGCTTCCTTTTCAAGCGTCTGCTCCGGTCGCCATCTTGGCCACGCCCCAAGCTTTTGGATCATAACCAAGTAACACTAGAGCATTTGCAATCACATTCTTACCCTCTTGGAAAGTTTTGTGACAACTTTCACTCCATTCAAATTTAACTTTATTTTTAAGAAATAACCTCATTTGATGAGTTTTACATGAAGACTTTTCTTCAAATTTTTAATAAAATTCAGCCAATCCTAAAAAGGATCTCAACTCATCTTTAGATTTGGGAGAAGGGGCATTCACAATAGTCTACCAACTTTCTTTTATGATTGATACCCTCATGATTAATCTTGTGTCCTAAATATGTTACCTTCCTCTGTGCAAATTTACATTTGCTGCTTTCTGCAGTTAAACCTGTTTTCTGTAATATGCTCAAAACATTTCTCAATTCCTTATCATGATGTTTCCTGCTACTTCCCATAACTAAAATGCCATCCTGAAAAAATGTAATGTGACATTAGGTAGATGACCAAATAACTACGTCATTAACCTTTGAAAAACATCTGCTGCTGATGCCATTCCAAAAGGCATACGTTTGAAACAGAAACAACCCCAAGGAGTACAAAATGTTGTTAAATGTCTACTGTGATAGTCTAACATTCCCTGGCGGTAAGCGGAGGACAAAGCAAAAGTAGAAAACCATTTGGCACCTCTAGTGGCCGACAGCATTTCATCAATACAAGGCAAAGGAAATTGGTCCACAACTATATTATCATTCAATCCTCTCAAATCTACACATAAATGCACTTTGTCATTAGCCTTACGAGCTACAACCAAAGGTGAAACTCATTCTGAGGCTTCTACATGTTCTATAATTTGAGAGTTTTGTAATCTATCTAGTTCTTTATCTCCTCTCTTACAATGAATGGAGTATTATGTACTTTATGAATTTTCGGTTTTGCACCCTCTCTGAGTCTGATGGTGTGTGTGTGAATCCCTTCAATTGACCTACGTTTCCATTAAAAACTTCTGGAAATTCTTGCAAAACCCATATTTTTGTATCTTCTTCATCACTCATTACTAAGACTTGCTCCACACTGTTCGGATCTAGAACTATATGAAGTTTCTTCTGGTCTTTCCAGTCTAAAACTGAGGGACCTTTTTTAGCCACATATAACTTACACATTGCTTGTCTATGTTTAAATGTAAAAATAAGCATTCTAAATCCAACTATGTCAATGCTGTCACCCATGTAACTTTCAGGAGAAAGGTCAGGTGGTTCTAAACAATTCCATATATTATTCACAAAATACTTTTGCCACATGTTCTCTGAAATAATGGTATATGGAGAGCTGGAGTCTGCTGCACCTTGTAACATAACTCCCCCAAAAGACACCCAGCACAGAGGTTTGTTTGAAGTCTTTCCCGAAATGTTCAATACTACAGTTTTATGTCCTTTTTGCCTATACTTCACTTCTTCATCACTGTCATCTGATACTTCCTCTTCTTCTTCTTTAATAAATGCTACTTTAATATTGGCTTTCTTCATTTGTTTTTTCCTGCAAACTTTTGCAAAAGGACCAATTGTCCCACAGTCTAAACATTTTGCTTTTTTAGTAGGACAACCATCAAATTTTGTGGAGTGAAATCCACTTCCACAATGAAAACATTCATTTTTTCTTCGGTCTGACCAGTATGCCTTCTGATTTTTTGTAGAAGTGTGATATTTTTCTCTTTTTAGATCTCCATCACACTTTTCCATAGATCCTTTGGTTTGCTTCTGATCAGCTACCTTGGCAACTACTACTTCTATCTTTTTCTCCTGTGCCAGTGTAATTTTCACACATCTCTCAGATAGTTCTGCTTTCTTTACCAAAGCAATGATATCTTTGAGACTGGATGATTCTCCTTCAATCCACAATCTTTCTTGTATCGATTTGTTTTTGTATACATTACTATTTGATCTCGCACCAGTTCATCATGTAAACCAGCTAATCTACATGAATTGGCTAATTGTTTCAAGGCAGAAACATAGCTTTCTATGTCCTCATGCTTTTCTTGTTTCCTTTGGAAAAAATGCATGATAAATAACAGCACTGCAAACTGCAGGTGAAAAATTATCATTTAGATCCAAAATAGCGTTCTGAAACACATCCCCATCACTTCTTTCATGTTTTTCTAATTGGTTATATATACGAAGACCTTCAGGACCTAAACAATGCATTAAAATCATTTTTTTCCTTTCAGCAGTGAGTGAACCATTGCTGTCTTCCAAATTTGCAATGTAATTTAAAAAATACTCTTTACACTCCTTCAATTTCACAACTGGTTCCCCTGGAGATACTAAAAACTCCTTAGGTGCACACAATTGAAGAGGAAGTAACATTGCCATACTCATAGAATCTCCACTTGATGACATGGTACAGTAACTGCCACAGCTGTTAAATTTATTGTTAAACGTGTCTCTAATATTATTTCACGTATCTCTGTTATTTGTATTCAAGTGTACTTAAACACAAAATCCTGTGCTGGTAACACGTTAACAGTTTCACTTTCTTTGAAGAAAACAGTAAAAGATGCCAAATATTGATTAAAATGTTCAATTGTGGTCCAAAATAATCCTTATAATAGTTTGCTGGAAAAAGATTCCATAATATAGCTGTGACGAACAGAAATTGGCAAAAAACTACAATCAAAATGGCCGCATGCGTCGTCTGACGTCAATTTCTAATGGAAATTGGCACACCCTTGGATTCGATGCAACAGAATGTAGATGCGAGAGACATCGTGTGAATGCAGTTCATGAGCTTGCGCTGATTAACAGTCCTCTCTCACCACACAGCAAACAGCCAGGCCAATATGACGGTAAGAAGCACTAGAAGGATTTTTAAATTTCTGAATAGAAAAAAAAATCACTTGCCCTATAACATAGCTGCCACAACTACACCATATAAACGCCGACCAGTTTGCTGAAAATCAACAATCCCGCTCGTCGCCATTTCTGTAGTGAAGGAAGTATAACGGTTCTTCGTTCTTTTATGACTATGTTTATTTAGTCAAGTTCAATTCACAAAGTAAACACAGAGATACATGAAAATACAACCGGCACGGAAGGATCGCTAACCGATTCTGCCTGAACATTCCCTGACAAAGCCCTGGTTGTCACATCCCATTCCTTTCCATTCCATTCATGCTTGCGCTCTTATCTAATGCATAACGTTATAACGTGTGTAACATTACAAATTATATTACACCTACAAAATATACTACAATAACTTACACTCACTACAGTTATGATTTGGATGTACGTTTTGTACACTTACGGTTTTCTCTGGAAATGCAGATGAATCAACTAACGAAGAATAATATATTTATTGTATATCTGTGTGGATGGATAAAACCTGTTACTTGCATAGTAGAACCTTGTGTTTTTGATGCAGAAGCTAATGCCAGCCAGGTAAGATCACTGCTGCTGCATCTGTTAGGCTCTTCTTGGTTTGACACCCACAAATCAAATAACAAATAATGTCAGTCATATCAATACAGGATGGCAGAATACAATGCAACCAAGGCAAAATGTATTCAATTGCACTTTCGGTCTACAATGCAGGTTTTGACTTCAACCACACAGTACTCCCAAAAAATGTATTGGAAGCATATTGAATCTCTAATAGGTAACATTAGAAATTCACACAACCTTCCATCATGCATGCTTTTCTTATAAATGTCATTTGTTAGGTTATAAGTCTTGTTATGAATGCTATCATTTACCATGCTGCTAGAAATGGAGTCTCTAGTTGGCAGTCAGTTTACTCCCTGTCCAAGGAGGGACCCTCACTCTAGTCAGGGTAAGAGAGATACACAGCTCAGATAAACCCTGCTCACCCCCTTGGTAACTTGGTACAAGCAGTTAGGCTTATCTAAGAGGCAATGTGTAAAGTATTTGCACAAACATATGCAGCAACACAGTGAAAACACCACAAAAGAACTCCACACCATTTTAGAGAAATAGCCAGAATTTATCTAAATCAAACAAGACCAAAATGACAAAAATGCAACATACACAAGCAAAGATAGGAATTTTTAAAGTAAAAGGAGTATTAATCCATTGAAATCAAGGGATGCGTTGTTGTAGCACAAAGTACCTGGTATGCGTCAAAAAATAAAGGAGCACGGGCAAGCGTGTGGCATAAAAAGTAAGCATTGCATTGATGCCTTACTTGCAAGTGAGGCAGTGCATTGATTCTTTCTCCACGGGTAAGCGATGCGTCCTTTTCTGGACAAGCAGCCTTGGGTCCGGGCGATGATGTAGAAGATTTTGACGCACAGGGACAATACGTGGAAAATCCAGATGCACAGCAGGGAGGAACCCGCGGAGTTGTCGATGCATCGTTTTTACAGGCGCTGCGTCAATTTGTCATCCACAGTGCAGGTGTTGTGTAGATTTTTCTGCCGCTCGGCTCTGGTGCATGGATTTTTACTCTGGGTCTGCCAGCTTCTCCTTCCAGGGGTCCAGGGACAGGATGGGACTAGATGTGGCACCACTTGGCAAGTCAGAGTGATCTCGGCACAAGAGACCAGGTGCTGGCAGATGAAATCTTTGATGTACCTGAGACTTCTTAACAGGAGACAAGCTCAATCCAAGAATCTCCACAAGCAGGATACGCAACAAAGTCCAATCTTTGTCCTCTCTAAGGCAGAAGCAGCAACTGTAGGCCAACTGAGCAAAGCACAAACAGCAAAGGGGCAGTACTCCTCCTCACAGCTCTTCTCCTTGGCAGAGGTTCCTCTTGATTCAGAAGTGTTCTAAAGTTGTGGGGTCAGCAGTCCAATACTTATACTCATTTCTGCATTTGAAGTAGGCAAACATCAAAGTAAAGTCTTTGTAGTGCATAAGACCCTACCTCTTCCTTGCCCAGCCTCAGACACACTCTAGGGGGTTGGAATCTGTATTGTGTGAGGGCAGGCACAGCCCTTTCAAGTGCAGGTGTCAGCACCTCCCTCCCACTCTAGCTCAGGAAGACTCATCAGGATATGCAGGACACACCTCCGCTCCCTTTGTGCCACTGTCTAGAGTGAATTCACAAACAGACCAACTGTCAGTCTGACCCATATGTATATTCAGTAGCCAAGCAGAGGCACAGAATGGTTAAGAAAGAAAATGCCCACTTTCTAAAAGTGGCATTTTCAAACAGACAATATAAAAACCAACTTTACCAAAAGATGTATTTTTAAATTGTTAGATCAGAGACCCCAAAGTCCATATCTCCATCTGCTCACAATGGGAAACTTAACTTAAAAGATATTTAAAGGCAGTCCCCATGTTAACCCATGGGAGAGATAGGCCTTGCAATAGTCAAAAATGAATTTGGCAGTATTTCACTATAGGGACATGTAAAACACATGTGCCCTACTTTTTAAATATACTGCACCCTGCCCATGGGGCTACCTAGGGCCTACCTTAAGGATGACTTACATGTTGGAAAAGGGAAGGTTTTGGGCCTGGCAAATGGGTACACTTGCCAGGTTGAATTGGCAGTGTAAAACTGCACACACAGACCCGGCAGTGGCAGGTCTGAGACATGTTTACAGGGCTACTCATTTGGGTGACACAATCAGTGCTGCAGGTCCACTACTTGAATTTGATTTACAGGCCCTGGGCACTTCTAGTGCACTTTACTAGGGACTTACTAGTGAACTGAATATGCTAGTCAGGGCTAACCAATCAGAATCACATTTTACACAGTGAGCACTTGCACTTTAGCACTGGTTCTCAGTGGTAAAGTGCCCAGATTACCAAAAGCCAGCAAAAACAAAATCCTGCACACAGTCAAAAATATAGGAAGCAGAGGCAAAAAGACAGGGGAAACCACACCAAGGATGCCAGTTCTAACACATGTTATGTCAGTGGTTCCCAACCTTTTGACTTCTGTGAACCCTCACTTTATCATTGCTGGAACCCGGGGACCCCCAATTAATCATTACTGGAATCTGGGGACCCCCAATGAGTCATTACTAAAAGCTGTGGATCTAATATGTTAATATTGTTTAATTTTCTAAGCAGTCATGGACCCCCTGAGGAGGCTTCATGGACACCCCGGGGGAGGCTTTGCAGACCCCCCAGAGATCTCCCGGCCACAGTTTGGGAACCACTTCTATGAGTGATATAATATGAAAGGGTATAAGCTGTGCATGGGTAAGGGACGAGTGGTAGCTAATGTAGTGTGGCTAGCGAGTTGACAACACTGTTTATGGAGGTGCATAAGCTATAGTAAATTTTGGGCGGGCACAAATTATAACTTTACATCATAACTATAACTCTAATTTCTAAGGTTTTGTATACAGGTAATTAATAACCTTTTCCTAACTATAACTTATCCTCAACCTTTGTTTTTTCCCTTGAATTTAATTGTTTATTTTTTAAATAAAAATGTATTTCAAACCATAGAGTGGAGTGTTATTGCATAGAGGGGCAGAGAGTGGCGTACATTGCAGTAAAGTGGAGAAGAATGTTGTAAAGTGGCATGTTGTAGCGTGGCAAGTCGAAGCAAGGCATGTTTTAATGTAGAGTGTTGTGGAGTAGAGTTTTGTATAGTGTGGTAGTGTGGAGTGGCATAGAGTGTCATGAAGTGGCATGGAGTGGAGTAGTGTGTCATAGAGTATACTGAAGTAAAGTGGTGTGGAATGGCATTGAGGCAGTTTTGCGGTGTTGTATCATGGAATAGAATGCCATAGAGTGTAGTAGAGTGGTATAGAGTGGAGTAGAAGGGCGTAGAGTGTCGCACAATGGTATAAAGTGCCATGGCGTAGACCGCTGTGGCATGTCTTAGAGCAGACTGGAGTGGCGTGGAGTGGTGGTTCATAGAGAAGAGTGTAGTGATGTGTCCTAGAGTGGCGATTGTCGTAGTTTGGACTCTTGCTCTAGGCAAGACTGCTGGTTAAAGGATGACAGTACTTGTGTTTGTAGGTGACTATGCCTATCCTACAACAAATCGCAACTGTTGTCCCAACCTTACCGGCTCACTAGCAGTACCTCACTAGAAACACAATAGTAAAAAGGTGATTTATGGCAGCCTTTACGCATGGACTCGAAAATAAGACTTCTCAGGGAGTGTCGTGGTTAAACTGAGATTACCCCTTTCTTACAGATATATCATGTCTCATACAAACACAGGCAATGAAAAGATGCAGTGAAGTTTCAATAGTTTTTATTTAACACAACTGCAATTTGCGATATGTTGCATGGGCTGCAATGATTAGGATAATGAATAATGCAAGGAACAGAATTGTGAAGATGACAGTCATTATTACAAAGACCCCCACCATCTTACAATGCATGTAAAAGACATACAAGATGTAATATGCCCTAATACTCTAATGTGATAGGTCTAACCTCCAACCTAAAGGAGAGCTGGGTTTGCTAAACCTAATTTGACAATGCCAGGTCCATGAGAGGAGCCCCCAACCCTCGTTACCTTGGAATGAGGTCTCTATCTCAGACTCCGCAGGGACACGAAGACTGGGTCAGCGTCAAGACGACGTGCAGCATCGGTATCAGCGATGGTGGCAATGCCCTCGGTTCGGAATCCCTCTGATTATCTGTCTAAAGTGCAATGTATTTTTACAGATCTACCAGGACCCCTGACGTAGGTGTGTTCCCAAACAATAGATAACAGACATGCTTGGGACGGCAATTATTATAAACAATCTCTCGAAAGTATAGAGAGGGAAAATCCCTAAGTGTGAACACCTACTGTTTGCTTGTCTTTACTGCTTGATCTTGACGCTTTAGCGCGGTGGCACTGATAATGCAATACATAACAAGTGGCCTAACTATAAACAAGGCAGCCATCTTAGATGAATTAAATAATTAAATGGCTTAGACAGAGCAAACTAAGTAGGTTAAAAGTCACTAGGTGACAGGGGCACAAGTCTGCAAGCCAAAGGCTAAGCTAACTCCTGTTATCCCATTAAAACAAACTAAGATCACTACACCCTCCCCATTGCTGTAACAGGTCTGACGAAGGTACAGGAACCCAAACGCTAAAATTGCTCTGAACTAAAAAGCTAAAAGCATAAAAACTAGCTAAAAAACTTTAAATTTTGTTAAAAAGGTAAAAAAAACAGTTCAGCTAAAATACATCCAGAGATGTTAATGTCAACCATGACAAGCACAGCGTGCCAAAGCAAGTTAATTTAAATGCATAATTAATCTGTTGCAGTGCCGTCGTCCATGGTAGATCTCAAAACGGAAGGCTCATAGGTGGCCTCACGGAGAAACCTCAGTCTCAAGGGGCATGATCGTGTATGAACCCTCCTCGGGGACATCAGCAGTTCGTGGTCCACAGGAGATGTCTGTGCAACAGCAAGACAGACCATAGGCAGATGTTCAAAGAGGCACCATATGCAGCGGAAAACTGGTTGTCCGCACCAGAGAAGGGGCCGAAATGACAACGACCAGTCATGTTCCAGTTCCACCAGCAAGGGTGCACCGAAGATCCGAACCATGCGTTCACGGCTCAGTGGTGTTGGTGGGAGTGGCTCCATTGCTCTCCGTAGCTGGAAAGAAACAACCACTGCGAATCAGAAGCAATAGCAGTAGTAGTCCGCCAATTAAAGCCAAAATAATTGGAAAGCCACCAAACACACTTGAAAAGAGCGAATGGATGGCCGACGGGATAACTCCGAAGACAGTCTGGAAGATGGACACGGAACCAGACCAACAGCCTTGAAGAAATGGACAATCCCAGTAGTGCTCAAAGCATTGAATATTCTGGATACCAGTTCTCTAAAGTGCTTGGGGAAGTTGGTATTTAATAGGGATTGTATCTCGGCTGATGATCTCGCAATCCGGAGAGCATACGTCTCCTTTGCGGATGTCAAGTCAACCTGTTTTTGAAACAATAGCACCTTTAGCCTGCTCAGCTTTTCAAAGTTCACATTAATAGTGTCTATGTGGGGCCACATGTCAGATACTTTTATCTCTCGTGTGGGGGGGTAATAAACCATGTCCACAACACGTAACGACCTTAGAGACCGAGATTGCGTAGGCAATTCCTGGTTGCATGTCGCAACAACTTTGATTGTTCAGTACCACTTAACGTCCATTGGAAAGTACATTAAATACCGGGTGAATCAAAGGGACGGGAGTACTCTTCAGAAAACAGGCAAAATTTGCGACCCCTGCATTGCAAAGACCGTGAAGGGACACCTGCTAGCATATCATCAAATGACTAACAGCAGTCTCACATTCGCTTCCGCTAAGAAAGACCTCAGTTTCACCATTCAGACATTTATAATCAAAGGGCAACTCCCACTTTAACATAGCTATCTCCTAGTTGCTCGTACCTTCCCACTGCAGGATGTTTCAGGCAGCTTGAGAAACGAAAGGGCAAAATGGGTGAATTAATTATGCCATGTGAGAGCCAGATCATTGAAGGACTCTCTGCTACCATGAAGGGCAATGTATCTAGTTTTTCCACGAGAAGCATGGTGAAACTAGCCTCCCTTTTAGCCATTGTCTGTTGTTCTCTGGAAAAATTAAAAGCAATGAAGAATTCACTCCTGTTAATGTACTTCCATGGAATACGGCCATTTTTCAGTGTCTGTAGAGTCCAACCTAGCTGCATGATAGAACGTAGCTGTGTCTGTCCATGATATAACTGGGACAAGTCTGTCTGAGTGATATCAATAGCAGACGACACTATATTTGATAGTGTATAGATCCTGTTGGACAGAGTATTCATGCCGTTGTCAACAACCGCTGAACCCTTCTCAAAATTTTCCTTATCCAATTGCCTTAAACGCGCAGCAGCCTCAATCTGTGAAAGTTTCCAGATTTCATTATACATAGCATATAGGAACGTTTTGGAGTGCTTTTTTCTAGGACCCAGCAGAAAATCCTGCAAGTCTACATCTTCAGAAAGAGTGTTCAGGTGTTTTTTAACTGCGTCTAACGTTTTGGTCTGTACCCATTGCTGGCACAGTTTACCCACACTGCATGTCGTAATTATACCTGTATGTTGACCCGATATAAAGCGAGGGTCTGGCCTGTTAATTGAAAAAAACCCTGAAGAGTTCAAGAAACGCGCTTGACACTCATTAGTGTCAGTGGGCTATATTAACCACTCACCTGGACTGGAAAGTGAAGAATTATAGGTACCAGCCTTAACCATTGCATCTAGCCTTTCCTCGGTTATATTAAGGAAGTATTGCCAATCTTTAAACCTTGCCGGAGTGGGGATACTGGGCATATTCATGTCTTTAATTTTTGCTAACCCTAGACAGGTTGTCTGCTGAAGAGTGTCATTTCAAAAAAATCATTTGCACAAGAATCAGGCATGCTCGAAATAAAGCTTCCCTACCCTGTATCTGCCAATCTTGTGTTTACCATACACTTTTCAAGTCAATAGTGCTCTTCCAGTATTCGTAACCTTCAACTGCGAGCCGGGAAACAAAGGGATCTGAATAAATCAGTTTTGTATCAGTTTGCAAAATTTTCCTAATTTGTGCTGGAGGTATTTAAAAAAAATATGACTCTGCTTTTTTTGTGTCATGCCCAGAAAAATAGGTACATTTATCACTATGGTATTTTGGGCTCCCCACTGGTGGTGTAGAACAGTGTTCCCACTGTGTGTAGTTCAATACTGGCCTGTATCTAGTGGCACGGTGTAGGTAGTAATGTCCCCAATGGTTATTCCAGAACATTTCCCCATAATTCATTGTATGTTCATATACATCATCACTTTCAAATGCGGAACTGTTTGGACATCCCAATCGTCGGAGACAACATCAGGTGTAATTACATCGATCATAGAAATTTTTAACACGTATGGTATCTGAATAATCTCTGTAGGCGCATATATATCAAAGGGAACTTTGTCCCATACAATCCCATCAGAAATCAGGATTGCTGTAACATTTACAGGGGACAAGACTCTTCGAACCTTATGTGAGGAATGATATGGAGTTAAAACTTCATCAACAGGCTCAACAGAGGAGCAATCAAGAATATAGTGACCATTTATGAGCAAAAAGAAAAAAGTCACAAAACCAATACATAAAAATAATGCTGAAAAGTGTCAAACAGAACCATAAATAGTTCCACGGATATATCAAATAGTTCTTTTCAAGCCATTGAAACAGCTTACTTCTTGTTCAAACATTGTCAATCACAGTAGTGGATGAGTCTGAAGAAAAGTCATCAATGTCAATGAAATAGCCAGAGGTAGTCTCTGAAAACACAGGAGCCGGTGCATCACTTGTACTTTGGTCCACTTCGCGTGGAGGCTCTTGGAAGACGGTCCCAGCAACGGGGTGCTATGTTGTCCTACAGGGGGAGGGGGGAGTTCCCTTACGGACTAGGTGGTCTCACACACATAATAATGTCTTGCTTCATCATTTGACCACCTAGCCCCACCCAAGTAAGATGATACTACTTGGTTAAAAGAACCAGAGGGAGTGCTGAAATTAGACTGGCTGGATAATTTACAGAGATCCTGAAGGGGTGAAAATAAAATTACCATACATGTCACCGGTTGCTACTAATTAGTTTTAATTGGGGTGCATGTTGGTAAGGTTAAGAACAGGGGAGGAGGCTCATTCGAGGATAATGTCTCTTAGAGTCTAAAAAGAAATACGTATGACCAACATGTTTCTGCCCTCACAAAGTGCTGGTAGGTCAGGGGCATTCGTCAGGGTCGGAGCACTAGCAATAGGTGAAGTGCTCAAAGTGAATAATGAATGGCCTACCTGAACAGGTAGTTCATGGTGTGGTAGGTCTATAATAGCCCGGAGTCGGGGGCGGATGGCCTCTGGTCTGGCTAGTGCCGGGGGGGGTTTCCCTTGTAGTCACACTCACTCCAAAGGGAATACCGAGGGGAGTACCTACATGCCGGTGCCAGGCCGCTCTGGACACTTTTCACCCATGCCTTCCCCGTTTCATAGCTTAAGGCGACCTAACTGACACCGCCTACTGAGGGAACACTGACCCAATTCTACCCTCAGTCTCTACTACCCCACACCTTTAGTGATTATATAGATTTCTCTTGGGAGGTGGTGTGGGATAGCAACACTCCCAGTACTCTCTTTTATTATTTTATAAATCTTGGTAGACGGTGTCATTAGTCTGTGAGGTGTTTGTGTAAAAAACAGCCAAATCTTGAACAGGAGTGGTCATCGAAGTGGTGACTGGAACTAGCAAAAGTTCATTTTCCGCCCTCTCCATGGTCGAGGAGGTGTCTGGAACGGCATTGGACATTGTTGCATAGTCCGTAGTAGTATTGTTCACCCTACTATGTAGATGTATGTCCTGTTGGGCAGTGAGAGGGGATCGGGAACCACCCAAGGGACCTCTTGGTCTACTGTGAAGGATCAGCTACATGGTGTAGTTTGATGTCATCAATGGAAATTAATCTGTTCGTTCGAGAACCAGACAGTGGTGGTAAGATGACAGTCCTGGTACCTTGAATTCCCAAGACCGGTACAGGTGCTCTGTATGATGGACCGAATTCCTTCTTCACAGCAATCTTCTCACATACCAGATACCCAACTTTAGGAATCCAGCCAGTCGAAGTTTTCGCTAAATCCCTTATTCCTAAAGTGGCAGCACTGGTAGATGATTTATCATCACGAAATTGCTGAAGCTCCTGTAAGACAGTGAGACGTTCATTTATGTCAAATGGTATTTCTGCTGCCACCATACCAGAGGCATCAAGATCTGAGACATACATAGGTATCCCAAAGAGAACCTCATAAGGAGTGCGTCCTTCCAAGGACCGTCTTGGCAGATTGTTCAGTGTTCTCTGGACCCCATATAGGTGATGTAACCAACTGCGGCCTGAACCTGATACTCGAGCTGTTAAGGACTGCTTTAGATGACGATTCCGTCTCTCCATGACCGAATTTCCCTCGGGATGGTATGGTGAGGAGTAATGGAGTTCAACATTCATCGTTCCCATGGTGTCCCTGAATGCCTTAGAGGCAAATGCAGGGCCCTGGTCCGAATGGAATGCTGCAACCGCATATGTACTGATAAAGATCAGCAAGTCTTTTATAACAGTCCGGGCATCAGCCGACCGCTGTGGCCATACCCACAGGAATCTAGAACAAGAATCTACAGCGACTAGAATATATTTGTATGCACCATCAGCCTGTAAGGGACCACAAAGGTCCAGGTACACACACTGTAGTGGCCCGAGGACACTAGGAGGGATGTCTGCGGTGGCCGTTTGATATTAGAGCCCTTTATCTGCTGGCAAATGTCATAGCAAAGGACATACTGCTTTGTTCGTCTGCATAGACCAGGCCACCAGAAACATTTCTGTAAGAGTGTTATTGTGGCCGATATGCCAGCATGTGCTGAAGCAACACCCTCTTGTGCTGCTTTTACTAGATCTAATCTCTGGTCTTCATTGGGGATCACATGATCTCCAACCCCAGGAATTGTTGCGTAGGCAACATTCTGTGCACTGATATGATAAGTATAGTTTGTAGGGTATCCCTTTGGAAGGCGCTTGCCTGCAGCTGAAGCCTTCACGGCAATCAGTATTTCACTATCTAATCTCGTTTGTGAACGAGTCACTGCAGCCACAGAAGCCGTAGCTACTGCTGCTTTGGCCGCTTCATCAGCCAATGTATTGCCCGTAACGTGTACTCCTACACGTTGGTGGCCCAACGTATGTACTACATGGACACACCGTAGCTTATCCTTAAGATTAGCCATCCCCCCACAATATTTTGTGTTTAATGGTGTTCCCTTCAGAATCTCTAAACCCGTTCAGCTTCCAATGATTGAGATAGTCATTGTATGACTGTACGCAGTAGTATGAGTCACAGACTATTAAAGTCAGTCTTCCTGGCTCAGTATGTTCGAGCGCTAGTATAAGAGCTTTAAGTTCAGCCAACTGGGCTGTGCAGTCCCCCAGGGTTTGCGTGTAGGTATTGTGAGGGTGGAAGACTCCATCTTCCATCACTCCGCTCACGGCTGCACAAGCTGCGGAGTATTGATGTTTAGTCCCTACAGCCGGTTGTGATGAACCATCAGTGTATATGACAGTATGGTATCTGTCTAGTGGCAAGATATTTAAAGGAGCGGGGTACTCTTGTTCGTACTGGAGAAACTCCTGTGTCTGAAGTTTTGGACCAAAAATGTAATCGACATCAGTGGCGGTCAGAGACGTTGCCCATTGAATCCAGCGTGGATGTAATGCTTTAGTGTTAGAAACGCTTGCTTTGGTGACAGCCTCTAAGGCCGGCACCGGGGAGACAACAATAATACGTTTCCCCTGGGAAAGTGGCCTCTCTTTGATGACGGACATCTGAACTGCCATCAGAATCTTTTCTGTAGATGCAAAACGCTGTTCTGCATTCAAGTATAAATGTGATTTATATACTATGGGTACCGTGTCACCCTCGTTGAAGGTGACATAAGTAAATCCAATGGCACCAGCAATTATTCTGATGACCAAGTTTGTTTTATTATCACGTGTGTGTAAGTGTTTAGCTTCTAGCATGTCCTGTTGCATTTCCCTAAGGATGCGTGTGTGTTCAACTGTCCAGTGTTTGCTAGAAACATTGGGCTGAACGAAGTCATAAAGTGGCTTGATACGTTGTGCATATTCTGGAATGTGTGTTCTACCAAAATTAAAGAAACCTAGTAATGACTGTAGTTTCTTAAGCATGTTAGGGGGGTGCAGTTGAGCACATTTCTCTAGAAAGTGTGGGGCCAGGCTCTTACCCTCGTCTGATAGCTCATATCCCAGGAACAATACACTGAGAAAGGCAAGCTTACATTTTTTAAAGTTGAATTTGTAACGATCGAGCCTTGCAAGATGAATGTCAAGGTCGTCGTCTGTGAGATATATGTCATCCACATAGGATAACGCCTCGGAATCAATATCATGCAATATTGATGTTACATGGGCTGAAAACATCCCGGGCTGTTTTTATAGCTTTGAGGTAAACGACAAAAGTGTTTTTGAGAGCCAAATGAGAATGCACTCAGGTCCCGACTTTCGTGTGCTAAGTTCTGGCAGAAAAAGCCATTAGATATGTCTAATGTTGTTTTATATTTTTTACACACTATATTGTTTATTAGTGGTGTGCTATGTGAATTTTGTATAGTGTATGTACGTGTATGACTATTTAAGTGTCTATAATCAATGACTATTCTGTATGAATGGTCCGGTTTTGCAAAGGGGAATAACGGGTTATTAATTGCAGATGTACAGGGCTCAATTACTCCCTGGTACTCAAGCTGGGTTGGATCTCCCTCACCGGAGCTTTCGCTTCATGTTTGACAGATTATTGTGGCTGCGGTTTGGGTGTAGACCTAACGGGAATGACATAACAAGGAGACTCCTTGTCCCAACCTACATGATTGCGGTATTACGCAGGTGCCTGCGCTAAAGCCAATTCAACAGCATAGGCTTTTTTTTCTGCTTCAGGAACAAGATCGGAGAAAGAAGGCAAAATGACATCTTCCCCATACGGGAGCTTACGGACGTGTTCAGGTGGCCACACTCTTTCGGCCAATAGGATATCACTCGTAAGTTCATCCCAAAATATCACACTAATCATGCGCTCCACTTCTCCTTCTATCTGAATTTTTAAATCAAAAACCCTGTCGGGTGGGAGAACGCAGCCGTCCGCAGTTTCAACTGCAATAAAGTCACTAGTTGGTGGCAACATATTGTGACATCTGCTGCGCTGTCTAACAGAGTCACTGTCCACGTCTTGTTCCTCAACAGTGTTCTCAAGTATACTGGCATTTTAAGCTGTCAGTGCTGCCTCTTTTTTCTTTTTAAACTGTGGCTTTTGTTGAGGAGTCTTTTCTCCTTTTTTAATGGTAGACTGCGGCGAGTCTTTCTTTTGTTTCATGTATTCAGGACGTCGGTCTGGACGGCCCCCTCTCTCGCTACATCTTCCCGGTGCGTCCTGAAAGGAACGAGAGGGACGTGAATCAGTATATCTGTCTTGAGTTTTAATGTTCTCCCTATTTCTGAGATTGTATGTCCTTTAGTTCTCCGGGTGTGGAGAATCAGCTCTCTTATTTCTTCTATCTTTGAAATCTTTTTGTTTTTCCCAGCGTTTCTTAGAGCCCTCTTGTGCCTGCTTAGTACCCTCCTTATGGACAGTATCTTGTAACTCCAATTTCTTTGGCTTGGCTCCCAAACTATCCCGACCTATACTAGTATAGGTGTCGGAAATAGTTTTCGGCAGCTGTCTCTCTTGTTCCAGGTGTGGAGTTTCCCAGAGATGCTGACGTATTGCCAGTGCTACCGCCTCCCCTTTAATATTACTAAGTATTATTGAGGAAACCGCGTCAAAGTTACACATTTATTTCATCCCCTAATCCAAGGCTGGGGCAGCCCCGTGTTCATTCTGCATTTATTTATTTACACTCCTGGTAAATTGGCAAGTGTCGGGGTACCATGTGTGGTAGTATATATGGCAGCAAAGACTGTACCCCATGTGGCGTAGTCTTCCACTGAGGGAACCATCCCAAAGGGCAAGCACATAGTGAGCAGTCTATGTTTTTCCTGTGGTCCCGTATGGGGAAACCCAGCTTCTAGCTGATTAGTTTTCTGGGCAATCCAGAACAGTATTTTTTCCTGTTCTGTGGGTACCTTACCCATGATAGTATGCACTGTTTGTGGATTAATGCCAGAAGCCAATTGATAACCACCAAGTACTAGCGGTGCTGGACGCGCTGGTGTGGTGTTCAAAGTCCGCATTACGAACTAAACTAATCGTCTCTATAATGTCACTAATTCATTATATAAATCTCGCAGATCTGCTATTGTCATATTTTGAATGCCTGGGTGAGGTGTGTATGTGGCAAACATAGGCCACGTTGGTCCTTCATTACTTAAGGGACCTAGCCTCACTCTTTGTAGTACATGTGGCAGGGCGCCTTCAAACCAGTTCTAGTGCTCTTTGTATGTGAGCGATATTTCATGATACTGGTATGCTCGGTACCGTTGAGGTACCTTTGCAATTTCATATTTGTGAAATGTATGTGTTCTTTGGTCTACCTCTGGAAAGATGACCCAACAGTAAAATGTTTCTGTTTGGTATGCTTCATTAGCCTCTATTATAAGAGTGACATCCCGCCCTCATCTGTAAGGCCATGTGTTAATAAATGTTGCGTTAGAGCTTGTCTAGCATTTTCAGGAATATCAACGGCAGCAGCCATTTTTGTTTAGAAAACGGAACACCAAAAATGGGGAGTAAAAGGCCTTTTATGAGCTCGAGCTCGAACAACCTATAGCTTAATCAGCTAACACCTTTTTCAGCTGAGGAGGAATTTCCCAAAGACCACGGACGTCTCCGTATAATGGTACTTAGGGTACCTGTTGTCTGTGAGACAGTGCTAGTCGGGGTATCCGTAAACTAGTGCTTAAACACCATCGTTGGTGGCACCATGTCGTAGATTGGACTCTTGCTCTAGGCAACACTGCTGGTTAAAGGATGACAGTACTTTTGTTTGTAGGTGATTATGCCTATCCTAAAACAAATCGCAACTGTTGTCCCAACCTTACCGGCTCACTAGCAGTACCTCACCAGAAACACAATAGTAAAAAGGTAATTTGTGGCAGCCTTTACGCATGGACTCGAAAATAAGACTTCTCAGGGAGTGTCATGGTTAAACTGAGATTACCCCTTTCTTACAGACATATCATGTCTCATACAAAAACAGGCAATGACAAAGATGCAGTGAAGCTTCAATAGTTTTGATTTAACACAACTGCAATTTGCGATATGTTGCATGGGCTGCAATAATTAGGATAATGAATAATGCAAGGAACAGAATTGTGAAGATGAGAGTCATTATTACAAAGACCCCCACCATCTTGCATTGCATGTAAAAGACATACGAGATGTAATATGCCCTAATACTGTAATGTGATAGGCCTAACCTCCTACCTAAAGGAGAGCTGGGTTTGCTAGACCTAATCTGCCGATACCAGGTCCATGAGAGGAGCCCCCAACCCTTGTTTCCTTGGAATGAGGTCTCTATCTCAGACTCCGCAGGGACACGAAGAATGGGTCAGCATCAAGAGGACGTGCAGCATCTGTTTCAGCGATGGTGGCAATGCCCTCTGGTTGGAATCCCTCTGATCATCTGTCTAAAGTGCAATGTATTTTTCCAGATCTACCAGGACCCCTGACGTAGGTGTGTTCCCAAACAATAGATAACAGACATGCTTGGGACGGCAATTATTATAAACAATCTCTCGGTATGTATAGAGAGGGAAAATCTCTAAGTGTGAACACTTACTGGTTGTTTGTCTTTACTGCTTGATCTTGACGCCTTAGTGCGGTGGCACTGATAATGCAATACATAACAAGTGGCCTAACTATAAACAAGGCAGCCATCTTAGATGAATTAAATAATTAAATGGCTAAGACAGAGCAAACTAAGTAGGTAAAAATTCACTAGGTGACGGGGCACGAGTCTGCAAGCCAGAGGCTAAGCTAACTCCTGTTATCCCATTAAAACAAACTAGGGTTCACTACATGATGAATAGAGTTTCTAAGAGTGGAAGTGTGTGGAGGGGTATAGAGTGCAGTGGCATGTCGTACAGTGTAGTGTCATAGAGTGGAGTGTCGTAGAGTGCAGTGGAGTGTTATAGAGTGGAGTAGCATATCGTAGAGTGGAGTGGCGTGGTGTCATTCATTGGCATGTTGTAGAGTGGCAGGGAGGGTAATACAGCAGAGTAGAGTGTTCTAGAGTGGAGTGCTGTGTAGTATAGTGAAGTTTCATACAATGGAATGTTGTACAGTGGAGTGCTTTTGAGTGAAGTGGAGTGTCAAGTAGAGTGGCATAGAGTGGAGTACAGTGTTGTAGAGTTTCATGGCATAGAATGGAGTAGTGTGTCATAGAGTAGAGTGGGTTAAAGTGGCGTGGAGCAGCATAGAGCGAGTTCTGTAGAGTGGAGTGCGGTGTCATAGAGTGTCAAAGTGTAGTGGAGTGTGGCAGAGTGAAGTGGCAGAGAGTGGAGTGGCATAGTGGTGTAGACTGGAGTGGAGTGGAGTTGAGTAGTGTGTCACAGAGTAGAGTAAAGTGGCATAGATGGAGTTGTATAGTGTGTTCTACAGTGGAATACAGGGTTGCACAATGGCATACAGTGAAGTAAAGTGGACTAGAGTGTTGTAGAATGGAGGGGTATAGAATATTGTGATAAAGACTAGAGTGGCATAGACTGGAGTTGCATGTCGTAAAGAAGACTTGGGTGAAGTTGGGTATCATAAAGTGGGAAGGTGAGTCATAGAGTGGTGTGTCGTACAGTGTCTTGGATTGGAGGGGCGTGGAGTGTCGTGGAGTGGCATATTGTGGTGTGGAGTGTCTTAGAGTCATGTGTCATAGAATGGAGTGGCATATCGTATGGTGGAGTGGCATGTCATAAAGTGTTATAGAGTGGAGGTGCATAGAGTAGAGTGTTCCAGAGGGTCGCGGAGTGGAGTGCCATTTACTGGTGTGTTAGTCAGTGGAGTGGCATGTCAGAGAGTGGAGTGGTCTGTTATAGAGTGACTTTTGTCATATGTAGATGTTAGAAATTGGGTTTTTGGTTGGCAGTCAGGTTACCCTCTGTCCAAGCAAGAACCCTCACTCTAGTCAGGGTAAGTCACACACAATCCAAGATTATCCTGTGCCCACCCTCTGGTAGTTTGGCACGAGCAGTCAGGCTTAACTTAGAAGGCCATGTGTAAAGTATTTGTTCAATAAATCATACAATAACACAATATAGCACCACATAAATACACCACACAGTGTTTAGAAAAATATATAATATTTATCAGGATAATTGTAGGTCAAAACGAATAAAGATGCAATGTGAAATTGTAGGGATATCACTGGAAAGTGATATCAAGTGTCTTAAGTCTTTAAAGATCAATCAAAGTCTCTTTCAAGCACAAAGTACCTGGTTTGGAGTGGAAAATCTCCGCAAAGGGCCGCAGAAGAAGAGATACGTGGAAAAATGATGTGTGCGTCGATTTCTCCCCAGCACACATGGACTTGCGTCGTTATTTTTCCCGCGGGGAAGTCGTGCGTCGTTTTCCGACGCGCAGACAGTCTCTTTCTATGGGTCGCAGGGATTACCAGATGTCCCGGGTCTGTGCGTGGATTCTCCTGCTTGTTTTCTGGCTGCGCGTCGTTACGCGGGGCTGTGCGTCGAAGTTTTGCTCTCACGTCAGGCGTCGCGTCGATTCCCCCTCTGGAAGTCAGGCGGCGTTGTCCTTGCGAGGCTGTGCGTCGAAGTTCCGGCCGCCCCGAATGCGTCGCGTCAATCAGCGCCGGTGTGCGGCGTTTTTCTCGCAGCGGAACAGGCTGTACGTCGACATTTTTTGGCGCATGAAGAGTCCTAATGAAAAAGAGAAGTATTTTTGGTCCTGAGACTTCAGGGAATAGGAGGCAAGCTCTATCCAAGCCCTTGGAGAGCACTTTCACAGCCAGACAAGAGTTCAGAAAGGCAGCAGGGCAACAGCAAGGCAGCAGTCCTTTGTAGAAAGCAGTCAGGTGAGTCCTTTAGGCAACCAGGCAGTTCTTCTTGGCAGGATGCAGGTTCTGGTTCAGGTTTCTTCTCCAGCAAGTGTCTGATGAGGTAGGGCAGATGCCTTGTTTTATACCCAAATGTGCCTTTGAAGTGGAGGAGACTTCAAAGAGTGGCTAAGAAGTGCACCAGGTTCCCTTTCAGTTCAATCCTGTCTGCCAGGGTCCCAGTAGGGGGTGTGGCAGTCCTTTGTGTGAGAGCAGGCCCTCCACGCTCTCAGCCCAGGAAGACCCATTCAAAATGCAGATCTATGCAAGTGAGGCTGAGTACCCTGTATTTGGGGTGTGTCTGAGTGAATGCACAAGGAGCTGTCAACTAAGCCCAGCCAGACGTGGATTGTAAGGCACAGAAAGATTTAAGTGCAAAGAAGTGGCATCTCTAGAATAGTAATATTAAATCCAACTTCACCAGTCAGCAGGATTTGGTATTACCATTCTGGCCATACTAAATATGACCTTCCTACTCCTTTCAGATCAGCAGCTACCACTCCATTACTGTATGAGGGCAGCCCCAATGTTAGCCTATGAAGGGAGCAGGCCTCACAGTAGTGCAAAAACGAATTTAGGAGTTTAAACTACCAGGAAATGTAAGCTACACAGGTACATGTCCTGCCTTTCACCCACACAGCACCCTGCTCTAGGGGTTACCTAGGGCACACCTTAGAGGTGACTTATATGTGGAGAAAGGGGAGGTTTAGGCTTGGCAAGTACTTTTAAATGCCAAGTCGAGGTGACAGTGAAACTGCACCCACAGGCCTTTCAATGGCAGGCCTGAGACAAGATAAAAGGGGCTACTTAAGTGGGTGGCACAACCAGTGCTGCAGGCCCACTAGTAGCATTTAATCTACAGTCCCTAGGCACATATAGTGCACATTACTAGGGACTTATAAGTTAATTAAATAATCCAATCAGGTATGATCCAAGGTTACCATGTTTAAAGGGAGAGAGCATATGCACTTTAGCACTGGTTAGCAGTGATAAAGTGCGCAGAGTCTAACAGCCAGCAAAAACAGTGTCCAAAAAGTGGAGGGAGGCAGGCAAAAAGTTAGGGGTGACCACCCTAAGGCTGTCAGGTCTAACAATATATTTTTATTTTCATAGGTGCCACAGTACTTTCTAGATCATTTCTTAAAAGTACAGTGATGCATTGTAAACTTTTTAAAAAATCTATAAATCAATAAAAATATTTCCCCCTAGCTCTACAGACTTTTCTAAACTGACTCATGTCTTCCTATACACTATTAAAAAAAACAGCTATATTTCACATGAAAACACAGCATAAAGAAAAAAGCCCTGATTTAGATTTCAGCAGATGGGTTACTCCGTCACAACAGTGACTGATATCCCGTTTGCCAAAATATAAATCCCATTGGAAATAATGGGATTTATGTTTCGGCAGACTGGATATCCTCACCGTTGTGACAGAGTAACCCGTCTGCCAAAATCTAAATCAGGCCCAAAGTGATCTAAAGAATATGGCTTCCTTTTCATTTTGCAAGGGTCTTTCTTAAACCAATAATACTGTGTTTTGCCATCACCATGTACTGCGTTTGCCATAAAAGTGCCGCAGTATACAGTGGCTCAATTGTCAGGACCTTGCAAACACTTCCCCAGACTCATCACATGACTTTGTGAACCTGCCAGGCACGCTTTGCCGGATGTATGGCAGCAGCGGTAGGTTATGAGCAACTGCAGGACACACTAAGGTCTAAGTACACACCAAGGTCAAGCAAGGAAGTTTGATCTGTGGTTTGAGTCACAGTGGTGCAGTCGATGTTCAAGATCTGCCTCTCAGTAAGACCTCAATGGTCATTTTGAGAGCTGAGTCAGGTGGGTGTGGCCCGAGAGTTGAGTCAGATGGGTGTGGCCCAATAGCTGAGTCAGGTGGGTGAGCCTAAGAGCTGACTGAGATGGGCATGGCTTGAGAGCTGAGTCAGGCAGGTGTGGCCTCAGACTATTTAAAGAAGCCCACACCCCACCCCAGCTGTTGATTGTTGAGCTTTCGGATCTGGCAGCAGCGTCAGATAAAAGACTCTGAGGTAAGCTTTATTTTGCATGGAGTTCAATAGTGAGGTTGACAGAGAGAGGGTACTTGAGGAAAAATCTTAGAACATTGTGAGACTATTGATTTAATTTAAGGGGATGGACAAGACTTGAGTGAAAGCGTGTTTGCATTGGATTGTCCCAGTATTTAGAGTTTATTATTTGCTGTGGAAAATTTGATCCAGTGGAGGAAACTTTGAAACAAAACTGTTTGATAACATCTGATGCAAAACCAAAACAAGACCAAAACAAACAGTTAAAGAGACTTTATAAGATAACAACTTTCCAAGTTTGCCACAGTCATCTGATGAAAGATTCAAAATACTAACCTCCTGGGAGTCCCATTCTCTCGGATCTAGGGGAGTCAATGACAAATATATCAGGATCAGATTCAGCTTTAAAGGGCAAGCTATTGCGCTACTTTAAGAAGGCCATAATGTTGTGTTAGATTGTTGAATAACCCCTGTCTGTTGTATGTTCAGTCAAACTCTAAGTTTAATTGTTATTTGGGTCTTTTGCAGACCAGTAGCTGAGGTCAACAAACCCCTTCTGCAATTTCAATTTAGGTCAGTTTAAAGTTAATTATCTGCCGTCAACAACCTCTCTCAGTAATTCAGGTAGGAGAACCTTTTGTATCTATTTAAAGACTAAGGCCCATATTTATACTCTGTTTGCGTCAAATTAGGGTCATTTTTTTTACACTAATTCGACTCAAACCTAACGCCAAAGTTATGGAGCAAGCTTAATTTTTTTACCAGCAAAACCTACCTTGCGTCAACGAGATGCAAGGTAGGCGTTCACGGGCAAAAAATTACTCAAAGCGCCCGATTTTTTCTCCTGTCCAAAAATCACTCAGGGAGGAGGAGGGCGTTAAATAATGGCGCTAAGCATGCTTAGCACCATTATTTAACGCCTGGGTCAGGGCAGGTGTTAGGGGACCTGTGGGCTAATTTCCCTGGTCAGAGACCATGGAAACATCCCACAGGTGCCCTTCCCTGCCCCAAGGGACACCCCCACCCACCCACACCCACACCTGGAGGGCTTTTAAGGATGGGGGACCCATCCCAGGTAAGTCCAGGAAGGTGTTTTTAATTTTTTATTCAAAGTGCCATAGGGTGGGCCTAACTTGTGCCTCCCTACATGGCACTGTGCCCAATGACCATGTCCAGAGGACATAAGCCCACTGGGCATGGCCATTGGGCTGGGGGGCATGACACCTGTCTTTACTAAGAAAGGAGTCATGTCCATGGGAGTTGTGTGTCAATAAAATGACGCTAGTCAGGTTAGAGTCATTTTTTTTACTCTAACCTGACTAGCTCCATCCTTTGCCGCACAACCTCCAGTTCTCCCTACGCCTTCCCTGCCCGGTTAGCGTCATGTATTTTGACGCTAACCAGGCCTTAGCGCCGGCTTGCACCCTTCCTTAAATATGGCGCCCTGCTGGCATCCAGGAATGGAGCTAGCCGGCGCTATACTTTTTGATGCAAACCTGCAGGTTTGCGTCAAAAAGTATAAATGTGGGCTTTAAAGTACATAGTCCATTTCAACAACAGAGGGCATTAACTAATCAAACCGTGCCTCTTCACAGGATCCACTGCCCGGTATTCTCTTCCTAACTCCCTCCCCTCTGGCCTTGAGTCAATGAAGTATTGAGTGCAGTGGATGTGTGTGATAAAGTACAGTGGAGTAAAGTGGGATGGAGTGGTATGGTGCTAGTTGTGTAGTGTGTCTTAGAGTAGAGTGGCATAGAATTCAGTAGAGTGTGGTACAGCAGCATTGAGTGTTGTACATTGGAGTGTATGAACATACAGTATAGCACAATGTTGTACAGTGGCATGGAGTGTGGTAGAGTGTTATGAAGTGCAATTGTGTAGAGTATTGTTAAGAGCAGTGTCATGCATTGGAGAGTCATACAAGGGAGTCGAGTGGAGTAGGGTAGCATAGAGTGACTAAAGTGTCATATAGTGGAGTGACATCTTGTATAGTAAAGTGGCATGGTGTGTCGTACAGTGGAGTGGTATACCATGTCATAGAGTTTGGGAAACTATCATAGAGTGGAGTGGCGTCAAGTGGAATACAGTGTTCTAGAGTGGAGTGAGGTAGAGTAGACTGTGGTACAGTGTAGTGGCACAGAGTATTGTGGAGTTGAGTGGCATGAAGTACTGTTGAGTGGAGTGGTATACAGTGGAGTAGTGTGTTATAGAGTAAAGTGGAGTAAAGTCTAGTGGTTTGGCACACAAGGGAGTTGCATAGAGTGTCTCAGAGTGGAGTACAGTGTTACACCGGGGAGTAGTACAGAGTGCAGTAGAGTTTGATAGAGAGGAGGGGCATAGAGTGTCATACAGTGAAGTAGAGTGAACTAGAATTAAGTGGCGTAGAACTGGAGTGGTGTAAAGTGCAGTGGTGTGCAGTGTCATTGAGTATAATGGCATATAGGCCCTCATTACAACCTTGGCAGTAAATCCCGCTTACCACTGTGCTGACGGCCGTCAAGATACCGTGGCCGCGGTGAAAATCTGCTACAGGTATTACGACCCACATCCCATAATCCGTCACAATACAGACACCCACACAAGTCCATCACACCAAAGGTCAGTGATAAACTGGCGATAACAAAACCTACACCGTCACGCCAACGAGAATGCGCCCACACTATCACAACCCACGAATCAACGCGGCGGTCATTCAGCCGCGGTAATTCATTGGCGCTCAAAATACACACACATTTACAAAACACAACCACATTAGACAATACAAAACACACACACCTCATACACACACACACACACCACACCCACACACTCACACCATTATAAAACACACACCCACATTACCCACAACCCCTTACACTGAATTTTTTGGAAGAAGCAGAGAGAGAGAGAATAGGAAACACAACACCAGCATCCAGTGGCACACAACGCCATCACTTATACAACATTCACACACCTCAAAGAACACACAGCAACACAACATATCACACAGCACAACAAACATCACCTCACACATCACCCACACCACATTATGGCACCCCAAAGACACCCCAGGTTTTCTGAAGCGGAGCTCAGGGTCATGGTGGAGGAAATCATCGGGTAGAGTCACAGCTATTCGGATCACATGTGCAGCAGACATCCATTGCAAGGAAGATTGAGTTATGGCGGAGAATTGTCGATGGTCAATGCAGTAGGACAGCATCCAAGAACACGGGATGACATCAGGAAGAGGTGGAATGACCTACAGGGGAAGGTGCATTCTGTGGTATCCATACACCAGGTAGCAGTACAGAGCACTGGCGGTGGACCACCACCTCCTCCCCCACAACTAACAACATGGGAGGAGCAAGTCTTGGCGATCATGCATCTTGAGGGCCTCACAGGAGTAGCAGGAGGACTGGACTCTGGTAAGTCAAATCTTTACTACTATATCCCCCCACCCTACCTGCATGCTATCACAAACACCTAGCCAAACCCTCACACCCATCACCCCAACACTTCACAGATACCCAACTATCACAATCGATACATCCCAAAAGCAAGGCCTGCATGTTACACCAATGCATGGACACCCATCACCAAAGCATGTCCAGTAGAGATACCCACCCAGGCCGCAAAATCACCAATCACACAAGGGCAAAGACAATAGGCCAAGCGCAGAAGTAGATGGGTAACTCACACATTGCACATGATGGCACACACAGATACAATAACTATGCATTTACACCCCAACAGGACCCCTACCCAACGTCATCGGATAGGAGGTTCCAGACATATCCAGCCCCCCCACAGATGAGGCCCACAGAGACGACAGCAGCTCTGCACGCCTGGATCAAGATGACCAGCCCGGCCCATCAGGGACCTCTGGACAGGCGGTTCCCCTGCTACAGCCCCAAACCGCCCCTGAACCTCCCCCCTCAGGAAACACCACCACAGCACCCACCCAGCGGGCCCATCCCTCTGTCCCCAGGGCACATCAATCGGCAGTGTGTCCACCACTACAAGGACCCCAGGCAAACCCACTAACCCAAGACAATCAGGGACCTGGGGTCAGTGGCAGTGGGCATACGGTTCAGGGGACAGACACACAGGATAACAGTGAAGCTGGGAGGACTGCTGTGCAAAAGGGGGAGGACAGGCCCAGGGAACTCACTCTCCACAAGGCACTCTCCAACATCATGGGAGCATACCACCATTCCCAGGAGACCATGGGCACGGTACTGGCCAAGTTTCAGGAGACCCAGCGGCTGCAGGAGGAACAGTACCTGGGGATCAGGGAGGACTTGAAGTCCATTAACACCACCCTGGTCACCATTGCAGGGGTGCTGGCAGACATGGCCAACACCATGAGGGACACAGTGGCACTCCATTGGGCCCCTGACACTAGCCTGAACAATGAACAGCCCTCCACCTCTGCCAGCGCTAGTGGACAGGAGGTCCCGCCACAGGACCAGCAGGCCACCAGCACCCCACCCCCTGCAGAAGGAGAACCAGCCTGCAAACGGTCCCTGAGATCCAGGAACAAGACAGAGAACATTGCCAAGACCACTGCCAGGAAATAATGACCCTCCTGACTGTCACCCTGACAACCTTGAACTGCCATTGCTCCACTTCTTATGCCCCCTTGGACAATGCACCTGTGATACCAATAGACTGGACTCCACCAGGGACATTCCTCCACCTTCACCCCAACCCATTGCACAGCCCCCTCCACTTATTAGCACAGAAATAAACACCCTTGAATCACAAATCAATCTGGAGTCAGTCTTTACTTTCACAAATGTGTTATTGCAACCTCTCAGAAAAATAGCAATGTCAATGTTCATTTCTACATACCAATGTTCAACAGTTGTTGGGCAGCAGTAAACATAGCAGAAGGCAGAAAGTGGTACCCAGATCTGTGAAATGGAAAGCCAAAGTGAACTGTCAGGGTCCAAACACAAAGGTAAAAAGGCCGAATCATGCAATGTCCTACTGCTGTATGAAATGAGAGGAGCAGTGCCAGTCTCTTACCTGTGTCTCACTGTAAGTATTGCATGATGATGTTGCTTCGGTTGTCTATATCTTCTTCTTCTGCCTCCTCTTCTTCACTGTCCACAGGCTCCACAACTGCCACAAGACCAACATCAGGACTGTCCTCCTGCAGAAAAGGCACCTGGAGTTGCAAAGCCAGATTGTGCAACATACAACATGCCACGATGATCTGGCACACCTTCTTTGGTGAGTAGTGTAGGGAGCCACCTGTCAGATGGAGGCACTGGAACCTGGCCTTCAGGAAGCCGAAAGTCCGCTCTATTATCCTCCTAGTTTGCCCATGTGCCTCATTGTAGTGTTCCTCTGTCCTTGTCCTGGGATTCCTCACTGGGGTCAGTAGCCATGACAGGTTGGCGTGACCAGAGTCACCTGCAAATATCGAGGGACAACTGTTAGACACACCAACCCGTAGGGACTATCCCATTCCCAGACACCTGTGTAAACTGTGTTGGGAACTTGGGCCACACCCGGTGCCTCTGGAGTTGCCTCATCACATAAGGGATGCTGCTATTTCTCACAATGTAAGCGTCATGCACAGAGCTAGGATACTTGGCATTCACATGGGAGATGTACTGTTCTGCCAAACACACCATCTGCACATTCATGGAATGGTAGCTTTTGCGGTTTCTGTACACCTGTTCATTCCTGTGTGGGGGGACAAATGCCACATGTGTACCATCAATGGCACCAATGATGTTGGGGATATGTCCCAGAGCATAGAAGTCACCTTTCACAGTGGGCAAACCCTCCACCTGAGGGAAAACAATGTAGCTGCGCACGTGTTTCAGCAGGGCAGACAATACTCTGGACAACACGCTAGAGAACATTGGCTGTGACATCCCTGATGCCATGGCCACTGTTGTTTGAAAGGACCCACTGGCCAAGAAATGGAGTACTGACAGGACCTGCACTAGAGGGGGGATTCCTGTGGGATGGCGGATAGCTGACATCAGGTCTGCCTCCCACTGGGCACACAGTTCATGGATTGTGGCACGATCAAGTCTGTAGGTAATAATGATGTGTTTGTCTTCCATTGTCGACAGGTCCACCAGGGGTCTGTATACCGGAGGATGACGCCATCTCATCATCTGCCGCAGCGGACGTGCCCTATGGAGGAGAAGGGTGAGCAGAGGGTCATACACCACATAGGTTTTGAACAATTGTGATGTAATCGGTGTGTTGCGCTGTCTGTCTGTATTCCTGCACTAAAGTGATGTGACACAGTTAGTTGCCCTGCCATGTGGCCCCCTGAAATGGCGGCTGCCTGATCTGTAAGGATGGACAAGGGGAAATGAGGTAACTGCGCTGGCATTGTGCAGCGTTGTGGTAGGCGGATGAAGACCGCGGCGCAATTCAGCATTGGTTATCATTGGCCCCTATGGGTTCCAGGAGCCAATGACGATGTATGCCGGCGGTGACGATACGCACCGCCGTGGATGTGACCACCATTTTAGATCTGTTTACTCACTTGATACCTGACCTTCAACAGGAGAGGACCTACACTGCAAGTGCTGTTGTGACCTGAGTCTGGAAGCGACAATGGCTACAGTGTCTGGGGAGAGGGCCTCTGCCTTCACCATGGAGGAGTTGAACAACCTGGTGGCTGGGATCCTACCCCCGTACACGCTACTCTACAGTCCTCCAGACAAACGGGGGAGTACACTGTGAGCATGGTGGATGGGGCATGAATGTATGGAATGGCATGGATGGAAGATACAAGGGGGGTGTGGGCAGAGGCCAGCATGTGAGGATGGTCAGTGTATGTGTTTCTGGGCCAGGGTGGGAAGTTGTGGGCAATGAGTAAGAAGAACCGGACGGGGGAGTAAAATCCATTCTTACTTCACTTTTCCTCTAGGTCAGCGCCCACCAGAAGAAGGGTATTTGGCGTGCCATCGCCAAAGAAGTGCGGACCCTGGCGGTCTACCATAGACGGAGCACCCACTGCCGCAAAAGATGGGAGGACCTGCGGCGCTGGAGCAAGAAGACGGCGGAGGCCCCACTGGGGATGGCCTCCCAACGTGGAAGGGGTGCCCGTCGCACCATGACCCCCTGATGTACCAGCTCCTGGTGGTGGCATATCCTGAGTTGGATGGGTGTTTGAGGGCATCACAGCAGCCACAAGGGAGTGAGTACAGTCTCATTCAGCTGGCTCTGCACGCTTTATGAGGTTTCTGGGTGGGGAAAGTGGGCTGTGGGTTCCCCTAAACCAGGGCAAACGTGCCAGGGTAGATCCATTGTTAGGCAGGCTCATTGGCACTCCAACTCCAAAAGTAGTAGTGGGCATCTACACCTAGTCAGGCTCCTGTGAGTTCCAGGTGTGCATCAAATGGGTCTAGGCACAGTACCCCATGGGCATGTGATTTTTCCCTGAACTGTTAGTGCATGGCCTAGTGCATAGGGCTGCTCCCTGCGTGTTGCGTCCGCCAACTGTGGTGTTGTTGCAGGCATTGACCATGTGTCTCTCCTGTCTTTCCTCCCCTTTTTGTTTTGCCTCCCTGTCCTTGTGTGCATTAACATCATCTCGCGGATGAGCATTGGCACCTGAGCAGGAGGGAGCTGCAACCCACATGGCCCAGGAGGGTGAATGTATGGAGTCTGAAGGCATCAGTGGAACGGAGGGCGAGGGGAACTCCATGACGGGGACAGGAGGAGACCACTGCTGACCTTTTTATCAAAATAATTTAAATAAATAAGGGAAAGAAATTGACCCAAGAGATCAGGATTGAGCACTTTTGTCTTAAAGTAATGAGTGTATTTGTCCCTATCTGCTGACATTTTGTGTTTATGATTATTGGTTGACCCAGGGCAGGTTAGGGTTACAGGGTTCCCTCTTTTCAAGTAACTGTTGGCGTGGTGGTCAAGACTGCCATGTTCATTATGACCGCGTTAGAGTCGGAAGGAAACACCACGGCATACAGTGACGGCCTCATGACAGACATTAAGCCTACCACCACACACATCTCAGACGTCGCCTGTATCAGTGACCCCAAGAAAAGAAGAAAATCCAGGGTACACTTACAGGCATGTTTAGACATGAGGGGACCGCAACCACCCAACAGCACATTTGTTTAATGGGAAGCTGGCAAAAATGTTAGTGCTGGACCTCCTCCCTTTTTCTTTTGTGGAAAGAGTAGGATTCTTAGAATTTGTGGTGGCTATCTGCCCGAAATAGAAGGTTCCAAGTCAGATTTATTTGCCAGAGTCGCTGTTCCAGCTCTGCATCACGCTGTGCTGCAATTGGTTGGACAAGCTTTCAGCAAAGTGCTATTCACACTATCCACCTGACGATAGACATGTGGACCAGTTGTCAGGCGAATGATTACATGTGCATCAGTACATAATGGATTTCTTTTGCAGGGGTAAGGCAACAGCTATCTACAGGTCTTGGCCCTGAAGAAAGTTTTAAGAGTGTTCGGCGGCATGCAACAGTAGCCATGTTTGCTATGGAGAAATCACATACAGCTGCAAACATCTTGGATGAATTTAACAGCAAGGTGCCTGAATGTGTGCAACCCAGAAGTCTCAGAATTGGATTTGTTGCCATGAGCAATGGCAGTGACATAGTCAAAACTATGACAAACAATGGCTATTTCAGGGTCCTGTGTTTGGCACATTGCATCAACTTGGTTGTGCAAAGGTTTCTCAAAAAACAGTTAGCAACATACTGTCCACCTGCAGGAGAATCTGCACTCATTTCAGCCAATTGTTTAAAGCCCAAGAGCAGTTGCAGATTATTTAGTGAGCTAATAGAATACCAGTTAAAGCCTTAATACAAGAAGTGCCAACATGTTGGAACTCAACCTATTACATGTTGCAACGTTTGTTTGAGTAGAAGAGACAAATCAATGACTATGCCATTCAAAGAGTGGATGCAGACACATGGAGTCTAGTCAAATGCCTGACACAGACGCTACTCCCATTTGAGGTTTTTACAGAAGAACCTAGCAAGGAGGATAGTACAGTGGGCCAAGCTATCACGTTATTGCATCTGCTACAGGACGAGCTAAAGAAGATGTCTTAAAGGGTCGCACTTACAGGTATGAAAGAAAACCCAGAAGCCCATGCCTTGGTTGAGAGCCTAATCTTTTACTTGGCTTGTAATGCAAGACTGCTAAATGACATCATCTCATCCAAGGAGTACATCTGTGCCACAGTGCCTGATCCATGGTGTTAGAAATTGGGTCTCTAGTTGGCAGAGGTATACACCCTTGTGCAAGTAGGGACCCCAATCCTAGTGAGGGTCAGTCACAACACATTCTAAATTATCCTGTGCTCAGTCTCTGGTAGCTTGACACAGAGCAGGCAGGCTAGTTAGAAGGCAATGTGTAAAGTATTTTGATGCTCCAAACCATCAATTCCGCTCCGCCAACCTCACCCTCGCCACCGTTCCACGCATCCACCGAACTACAGCCGGCGGCAGATCATTCTCCCACCTCGCCGCCAAGACCTGGAACTCCCTCCCCGTCCACCTACGACAGACCCAGGACCTGCTGACCTTCAGGAAATGCCTCAAGACCTGGCTGTTTGAGCAGTAGCACCTCATCCGCCCCCCACCCTTCAGCGCCTTGAGACCCTAGCAGGTGAGTGGCGCACTCTACAAATGACTGATTGATTTATTGATTGATGCCCAGTGATGATACATTAAAAATCCTTGATGCACTGGGAAAGGAGCAGACTCTGTGTCGATCAGGTCAGTGAAGAAGTGAAATCTCAGCCACAAGGCAGGTGCTGCTTCGAAATTCTGGTCACTAAGCTGGTGCTGCGTCATTTCAGTTGGCTGTGCGGCGATTTTACAGCTGTGATACAGGTGCTGCGTCGATTTCTGCAGGTGTTGCATCTATTTTCAGATGCATGAGCATTTCTTGAAGAGGTGAAGTCTTTGTTGACCCTGAGACTTCAGAAACAGGAGGCTAGCTCAATCCAAGCCCTTGGAGAGCACTTTAGGAGGAAAGCAGAGTCCTTCCAGCAGAGTCAGGCGTACCAGTCAGCAGGGCAACAAGCAGGAAAGCAGTCCTTTGGCAAAGCAGTCCAGATGAGTCCTTTGGGCTGCCAGGCAGTCTCTGACGGAGCGTAGGTGTAGGTCCAGAAGTATTTGATTTAGTGGGGTCGGAGACCCAGTTTATATACCCAAAACTGCCTTTGAAGTGGGGTAAACTATGAAGAGTGCTTTTTTTGAAGTGCACACATTCCCTTTCAGCCCTGTCCTGTCTGCCAGGATCCCTGTGGGGGATTATCAGTCCTTTGTATGAGGGCAGGGCACTGGCCTTTGAAGTGTATGAAAGAGCCCCTCCACCCTTCCTCCCCAGGGAGACCCAATCAGTATGCAGATGTGACTGAGTGTCCTGTGTTTATGGTTGTCTGGGTGGAATGCACAAGGGGGGCTGTCAACCAGCACAGACCAGACGTGGATTGGAGACAGGCTATAAGGCACAGATGGCAGTAAGTGCAGAGAAATGCCCACTTTCTAAAAGTAGCATTTCTAAAACAGTAATATAAAATCCAACTTCACCAGTAAGTAGGATATTCTATTACCATTCTGGCAATACCAAACATGACAGGGCTATTCCTTCCAAATCAGAATCTATCACTTAAAAGTATACAGGGCAGTTCTAATGTTAGTCTATGAGAGGAGCAGGCCTCACAGTAGTGGAAAGCAAATTTGAGTTTTCGCTAAAAGGACATGTGAAGCACATAGGTACATGTCCTGCCTTTTACTTACATAGCACACTGCCCTATGGATTATCTAGGGCCTACCTTAGGGGTGACGTATATGTAAGGAAAGGGACGTTTAAGGCTTGGCAAGTAGTTTTAAATGCCAAGTCGAAGTGGCAGTAAAACTGCACACAAAGGTCTTGCAATGGCAGGCCTGAGACATGGTTAGAGGGCTAATTATGTGGTTGGCACAATCAGTGCTGCAGGCCCACTAGTAGCATTTGATTTACAGGCCCTGGGCACATGTAGTGCACTTTACTAGGGACTTATACGTAAATTCAATATGTCAGTTGGGTAGGAACCAATGTTACCATGTTTAGGGGACATAGCATATGCACTTTAGCACTGGGCAGCAGTGCTGAAGTGTGCAGAGTCCTAAAACAAGCAAAAACAGAGTCAGAAGGGAGGGAGGGAGGCAGGGAAAAGGTTGGGGGATGACCACCCTAAGGCTGTCAGGTCTAACACATGGTAAAAGTAATTTCTGCCCACTTTCATTCCTTTTTTGAAGGGGATGTTTCAAAATACAATAGGTGGATTGTTGAGCAGTCCAGCAACCTGGAAGAAGAACGTCTGGAACCTAGAGTCTCCCTCCGTAGTTCTGGGGTGCCACCTTCAACTTCCAGACAGGGCAGTCTTGTCACACACCAGTCAACACCAGCAACAAGAACACCAGCAACAACAACAACAGAAGAATCTGACCCAACCTCTACATTGGCTTGGTTTCAAGTGGCAGGTCTTACGTCCAGTGCAGAAGCAAAGGCAAAAGAGGTTGAGTAAGTGGCAGCACCAATGAGCATTCAGAGGATGTTCTAGGAGTATCTAGGTGACCCAAATGAGGTCTATGTGGATCAAAACCCATTGGTGTGTTGATATGGGAAGATCCACCAATGGTGAGAGCTCAACAGGCAGGCAATGAAGTTTCTGACTTGTCGTGTAGAAAGTGTGTCTGCTGAGCATGTTTTCAGTGTGGCTGGCACAGTTGTTACGGTGAGAAAGACAGGTCTCTTGCCTCAAAACATGGAGAAATTGTCCGTGATCAAAATTAACAAACTTTTTATGCCACAGGATTACATAGTTTCTGAAACAGCGCAGGAGGAGGAGGATGAACTCTACTTCCCTGACTGAGTATGCCAGTGCCATCCTAGAACTTTTAAATTATTTATCATTGAACGTCTTTCCTTGCACAAAAAAGTAGCCAGTGAAACATTATGTTTGTGTTTGATTTTATGGTGCCCCAACCATTTTTTAGTCACATATATGGCCAGATTGGAGTTGAACCAGTGTGCAGTGAAGAAGCCTCCACAATTCCTTCATGACATTGGAGACAATGCCTGCCTCCCTTGTGTGTCTATTCGTTTTTTTGCATCACTTAGTTGGGCTGCCCCAGAAGATAATGGAAATGCAAGACTGCCAGTACCAAATTTCAATCTGTTGTTTGCACCAAAGATACAATTGTGTACCTACCACCGTGCTTGGGTTGGAAGAGGAAACTACAACTATTGCACCAATGAGTGAGTGTGAGTGATGATTGATGCTTTAGGTGGTGGCAGACTGTTAGAAAGGGTGCTCAACTAATAGTAAACTTAGTTTTGATGAATTGCAATGTTTGGCGCCTGATTTTTCCTGAAGGAGATTGGCTATTCAAAACTTACTTAGCAAAAATGTACCTGTAGGGTCCACTCCTTTTTTCTGGTTCTTCAGAGACCAGACCTGCCATTTTAGTTAACAAACACAAATGTATCGAAACACTGCAGTTCTCTTTCTCTTCTTGTTCGTCAACAGCAGTGATCTATAGGGCTATCTTGCACGGGTCAGGATTGGGACAGTGTTACTCGGAGTCAGGAGAAGGATGGAAGAACCCGGGGAGGGACTACTTTAACAGCTAGAAGAAGGAAGTTATTGACTTCAAATCGAAACTGTGATGAGGACTCTGAGGTCTAGTACTCATCTATGTGGAATGGAGAGAGGTGTGTTGATTTGGGAAATGCTGCTGAGAGGCCTTTGTTATGCATAAATACATGCTTAATCTTGTTGACTAGAGTGCAGACTTTGAGGGCACGTTTCCTGACTTGAGGATTTCATAACTTTGGTTTTCATTCAATTCAATGCTCTCCATTGCTCAGAATAATTTATGATTGCTGTTTTTTGTTATAATATGGGTATTCTTTGATGTGTCATGGTGGTAGTAGTCTGTCTTCAGCTTTTCCAAAGCTATAATATAATTGTATGTGTATAACCTACTAACTCTCTGTTTTTCATTCAATTTAGTTGACTGTGATGGATAAACCTTTTGATTAATCTTACAGTTGGAGATCTCCTAGGTGGGAGTGGGACCTCACTTGTTGTGATGCACTCCCTGTTAGTGCATTACCACTACCATAAAGAAGACACCTTGGAAAAGCCTCCAGTAAGGTGTTGGAAGATTGACTAAGGGTTGAAGTGAACTAATTTAGTTAGTACGTCACTAACTTCTACTGCAGATTAAATAATTAATTGTTTATCTAAGTTTCTGTATTCAATAAAGGGAATGACTGCATAACCTCCTAACTGGCATACACTTTAAGAAGTAGAATAAAAAGGCAGGCTGCACAAAAAGACATCAAGGCAAAGTTAAAATAAAACATAAAATAATCTTCAGACTTAAAGTAGATTTGAAAGATTTTCTATTTACTAAAATATAAAACTAAACCTACCTTCTTCACCCACAACAGGCCCACCCCCTCCCACATTTCTCCCCATCCCAAACCCATGTCCAAAATAAATAAATATCCAAAAATAAATTATTATCTGCCCAAATTCCCTTCCTGCACACCCACAACAAACCTTCCTCCCACCAAAACATTTTTTTTTTTTTTTTAAAAGGGCTAGAAGAGGGAATTCTTGTTTAGGGTCCACAAGTTTTGGATCAGGGACTCAAAGCATGCGATCCTACAGCTCAAGTGGGCCAGCTCGCACAGCACTCGGTGATTGTGTAGTCTGAATGAAAGGGGGGTGGCAATGGTGGTACAGGGTCTGGGATGAGCTTCTCCAAACTGCTGGCTCTGCTGGTACTGGTGTGGCCTTGAAGTTGAAGGTGTAGGCAGTGGGATGATGGAAGGGGCATGTGCTTGGCCCTCCTCGTCCACCATCCACTGGTACTCGGCCCTGGTGGCCTCCAGCCTCTGCCACTATCTCCTGCCGGGTCAGTGGTGATAGTGGAATAGCAGGAGCAGCTATATTAAGAAAGAAAAAAAAGACAAATTGTAAAGAATGCTATGCACAAACACTTGTTTTTTAAAATCATATAGTGGCACAATATACATACATTGCTGTTTCCCCCAGGGCCACTGGAATGTGTTAAGTGATTAGGAAAGTCACAAGGACATGATTTTATCAACACATGCCTCATATAAAGCACTGATTGGCTGTATGGAGGCAGCAGATACATTTAAAAAAAAAAAAAAAAGTGATTTTTATTTTTCTTGGAAAAAATTCCCTGTTAACCACACAGACACTTTGGGCCTCATTACAAACCTGACGGTCTAATGATGGTTGGACTGCCAGCACTACCAGACTTCGACTCCATGATGGCCTGGCAGTGCTGGCGGTCCTAATCTGCTGTGCAGAGATGCAAGCAGCACTTCCCTATGGATTACAACCCCCTTCTCTGCCAGCGGTAACATCGCCATGAACTGGCATGGGCAGTGCAGAGGATCCCCTGGCCAGCACCGTTGCAGTGTGGTGCACCCCACGCACTACAGCATTGCCGCCGGCTCTATTATGAGCTGGAGACAATGCTGTAGGTCGTTTCCCACTGGGCCAGCAGTGAACTCATATTGGTCCTAGTGGGGAAGTTGCCACACTGGAGGCACCTACCTGTCGGGACTTCAGCGGACTGGCTTTTTCCATCCGCCAAAGTCATAATAAGGCCCTTTGTGTGGAGAAAAGAAAACTAACTCTGATTAATGAGTAAGACATCGTCCACTATGGAATACAAGTATTCTATTCTTGTTGTGCTAAATAACTGGAGGCCTGCTAGTTGGCTAGCATATCGGGTACAAATGTGCCACTCTCTGCAATCTGCATCTGGGGCAGCTGCATTGGACAAAAACATATTTTTGATTCCAATTGCCCTGCTCTTCTCAAAATGCCTTTCAATTCTACCCTGACTCCAAAGAGGCAGGTGATTAATAATATGTCACAAATGTCATGTATAACATGCTGATAATAGATATCCTGTCTATCATAATTTGATGGGGGGAAAATTATTTACTGCAGTACAGGGAAAGGAAATTGATATATAGATTTTATTGGACACATTTGTCACAGAGCATCCCATCTGCAAAGCACAAAATCAGACACTTAATCCCACTTCACTTCCTGGCCTCATCCTCACACACAAATTATTTCAATCAAGCACATTTGCTAAGCAGTAAAGGAAGGAAACTTGACTTAGGGGGTGATTCTAACCCTGGCGGTCGGTGTTAAAGCGGCGGCCAACCCGCCAACAGGCTGGCGGTAAAAAAAATGGGATTCTGAGCCTGGCGGGAACCGCCAACACAGACAGCCACCTTAACACTCCGACCGCCACGGCGGTACAAACAAACAGCGCAGCGGTCACCGCCAACAGACAGGCGGCAGACAATGTACCGCCCACACTATTCCAACTCACCAATACGCCACCTTTTCCGGGGAGGGAGCACCGCCGATAAAAACACGGCGGAAACAGACTACGGACGGGAAAACGCTCACCACTACGCACTCCAGGAGGAAGGAGGACAGCATGGAACCCGAATTAAACATCCTACCTGCTCTCGTCTACCTTCTCATCTACCACGAGTACGAAGTCCGGCGCAGACGACAACGGTGAGTACTGCACCTACGACACACGGGAGGGGGAGGACGAAAGGTTACGGGCACACACATATGCGACCCCCCCCCCCCAACTATGTACTCACCAATGCAGAGCACCAAGTCACAGTGACACCACCCAAACACCCCTGAAAAATGCTAGGACATAATCAAATTTGGAATAAATATTTATGTACCAAAAAGCTCCAGAAAATTATCGTACAACCATGAAAGATATTCACAACAAAACTAATGACATACACATCAGTGTATAACTGAAGTACCAAGTCCTGCACATCCTACGAATTCAGCATGTCCGTGGGCCAAAGTCTTGAGAAATAAGGGCAAAGCCCACACAGGAGACCTGAGTCCTTTGGAGAGAACACTGCAGGGGCATCAGATGTAAAAACTACAGGCACCTCAGGGGGAAGGGAAGGGGCTGGGGCACCACAGCCACATGAGTCCACGACGCCAGATCCACGAGGAGCCACCATGCCCACTGGACCATCATGGGGAGTGCAAAGCCACAGTCTCTCAATGTCTCTACAGTGGGTGGGCTGCCCACTGGACCATCCTGGGGAGTGCAAAGCCACAGTCTCTCAATGTCTCTACAGTGGGTGGGCTGCCCACTGGACCATCCTGGGGAGTGCAAAGCCACAGTCCATCAGGTGGATGACAGTCTCCACTGGTCAAGGAGGAGGCATGGTGGGCACAGTGAACCATAAACGGTGCTTGAGACGGCGGTGCCCAGCGGAGCGGTGCTTGAGATGGCAGTGCCCAGCGGAGCGGTGCTTGAGAGGAAGGGCCCAGCGTAGCGGTGCTTGAGAGGAAGGGCCCAGCGGAGCGGTGCTTGAGATGAAGGGCCCAGCGGAGCGGTGCTTGAGATGAAGGGCCCAGCGGAGCGGTGCTTGAGAGGAAGGGCCCAGCGGAGCGGTGCTTGAGATGAAGGGCCCAGCGGAGCGGTGCTTGAGAGGAAGGGCCCAGCGGAGCGGTGCTTGAGATGAAGGGCCCAGCGGAGCGGTGCTTGAGAGGAAGGGCCCAGCGGAGCGGTGCTTGAGATGAAGGGCCCAGCGGAGCGGTGCTTGAGACGGCGGTGCTCAGCGGAGTGGTGCTTGAGAGGAAGGGCCCAGCGGAGCGGTGCTTGAGATGAAGGGCCCAGCGGAGCGGTGCTTGAGACGGCGGTGCCCAGCGGAGCGGTGCTTGAGAGGAAGGGCCCAGCGGAGCGGTGCTTGAGAGGAAGGGCCCAGCGGAGCGGTGCTTGAGATGGCGGGGCCCAGCAGAGCGGTGCTTGAGAGGAAGGGCCCAGCGGAGCGGTGCTTGAGATGAAGGGCCCAGCGGAGCGGTGCTTGAGATGAAGGGCCCAGCGGAGCGGTGCTTGAGATGAAAGGCCCAGCGGAGCGGTGCTTGAGATGGCGGTGCCCAGAGGAGCGGTGCTTGAGATGAAGGGCCCAGCGGAGCGGTGCTTGAGACGGCGGTGCCCAGCGTAGCGGTGCTTGAGAGGAAGGGCCCAGCGGAGCGGTGCTTGAGATGGCGGGCCCTGTTCAGCGGTGCTCTTCTCCACGGCGGGGCCCTGTTCAGCGGTGCTCTTCTCCACGGCGGGCCCTGTTCAGCGGTGCTCTTCTGCACCGCGGGCCCTGTTCAGCGGTGCTCTTCTCCACGGCGGGCCCTTTTCAGCGGTGCTCTTCTTCACCGCGGGCCCTGTTCAGCGGTGCCTATCTCCACGGCGGGGCCCTGTTCAGCGGTGCTCTTCTGCACTGCGGGCCCAGTTCAGCGGTGCCTATCTCCACGGCGGGGCCCTGTTCAGCGGTGCTCTTCTGCACCGCGGGCCCTGTTCAGCGGTGCCTATCTCCACGGCGGGGCCCTGTTCAGCGGTGCTCTTCTGCACCGCGGGCCCAGTTCAGTGGTGCCTATCTCCACGGCGGGGCCCTGTTCAGCGGTGCTCTTCTGCACCGCGGGCCCTGTTCAGCGGTGCCTATCACCACGGCGGGGCCCTGTTCAGCGGTGCTCTTCTCCACGGCGGGGCCCTGTTCAGCGGTGCTCTTCTCCACGGCGGGGCCCTGTTCAGCGGTGCTCTTCTGCACCGCGGGCCCTGTTCAGCGGTGCCTATCTCCACGGCGGGGCACTGTTCAGCGGTGCTCTTCTTCACCGCGGGCCGTGTTCAGCGGTGCTCTACTCCACGGCGGGGCCCTGTTCAGCGGTGCTCTTCTGCACCGCGGGCCCTGTTCAGCGGTGCTCTACTCCATGGCGGGGCCCTGTTCAGCGGTGCTCTTCTGCACCGCGGGCCCTGTTCAGCGGTGCTCTTCTTCCCCGCACGCCCTGTTCAGCGGTGCCTATCTCCACGGCAGGGCCCTGTTCAGTGGTGCTCTTCTGCACCGCGGGCCCAGTTCAGCGGTGCCTATCTCCACGGCGGGGCCCTGTTCAGCGGTGCTCTTCTGCACCGCGGGCCCAGTTCAGCGTGCCTATCTCCACGGCGGGGCCCTGTTCAGCGGTGCTCTTCTGCACCGCGGGCCCTGTTCAGCGGTGCTCTACTCCACGGCGGGGCCCTGTTCAGCGGTGCTCTTCTGCACCGCGGGCCCTGTTCAGCGGTGCTCATCCAGCAGGTCAAGGGAGCCAGACCTGGCCTGGACTCCCTGCTCAGTCGCCCTCGGACCGTGACGTTTCTGGACCCTTCGGGGACGGACTCCTGGCCTCCTTAGTGTCCTCCTTCCCAGCTGGGATGTGGCATGTGGGGTCCACCTTCTCCGCGCTCCTGCTGCCCTTCCGCTCCTTTGATGGGGCTCTCGGGCCCTTGCCTCCCCTAGATGGTGTGGGTGGTGAAGTGGCCACACATTGCTCCTTGGGGGCAGCCCTGTCGGTCCTCTCACGGCGGCCCTTGTTTTTGCGGGTCCTCTTGCTGGGGGGGGGGGCTGGACGTGTCCTTGCTGCTGATCGATGTGTCACTGCTGGCAAAGGGTGGGCTCCAGAACCCAGGCACAACAGTGACACCCAAAGCTGGGCTGGTGGTGGCTGCGGTGCTCTTGGGACTCTTTGAAGATGGATGGGGGAGCTCATCGGGGGGAAAGAGGTTAAGGTTAGCCAGGAAAAGTTTTTTAGGGCCAAGGTAAAGGGTAGGAGAAGTGGAGATGGAAGTGGAGGTAGAGGAGGTGGTTGTAGGAGAGTCAGGTGTGCTGTCATTGGGTGAAGGTGCTGGTGCTGTAGGCTGTCGTGAGGTGGATGGCTGTTGGGTGGGTGTCTGCCTGCGTTTGTGTGTCTTGGAAGAGGGGGTGACAGACACAGTGGGAGAGGACACAGGGGACGTGTAAATGGCAGTGGGGGTGGTGACTGCACGAGTGTGGACTGTACTGGAGGGTGAGATGGTGATGGAAGCACTGGCTGATGTTGGGGTGCATGCAGGTGTGAGTGTAGACGTCACAGGGAGGGAGGAGGGAGACGAGGAGGAGGGGGGGACAGGGGTGGCAGTGGCTGTTGGCATGTCTGCATCTGGGTGTTGCTTGGGTGAGTGTTTGTGGGATCTGTGGTGCTTGTGTTTGGATGAGCTGCTCTTGGGTGTTGAGGTGTGTGCAGGCTGGTCTGATGGTGTGGATGGGATAGGCTGGTGAACAGGAGACAGAGAAAGGCTGGAGGCAGTAAGAAGAGGGAGGCTGGAAACAGGGACAATGGCTGCCGTCAGTGCTGAGGCCAGAGCAGTGAACGCTCGTTGATGGGCAGCCTGACCCGAATGAATGCCCTCCAGGAACGCATTGCTCTGTTGCACCTCCCTTTGCACACCCTGGATGGCATTCAAAAGGGTCGTCTGCCCAACAATGAGCGTCCTTACCAGGTCAATGAGCTCCGCACTGAGGGCAGCAGGGGCAACAGGGGCAGGGGCTGAGGTGCCTGGGGCGAAGGAGACGCGCGCCTTCCTGGGCGAACCGGCACGGAGCGAAGACTGAGGGGCTGCTGGGAGGGCGGGGCTGGTGCGCTGGGTGGCGGCTGTACCTGTAGAGGCGGGGGGCACGGATGTTGCCGCCACCCCTAGGGAGCTCCCATCCGAGGACGTGTCGCTTTCGCTGCTCTCACCAGCGGTCCCCGTCGTGGTGCTCCCCTCGCCCTCCGGATCACTGGTGCCCTCGGTGTCTGTTCCTGGGCCCACCGGGGCCTTGTGTCCTGCAGCTCCCTCATGCTCCGATGCCAAATCTCCTCCGCCTGATGATGCTAATGCACACATGCACAAGAAGATGAAGAGAAAGGGTGGGGGGAGAAAAAAGAAGACCAGGTTGAGTGCATGTAATGTCAACACCGTTGGCGGAGAGGACAGACACAGGTGCCTAATGCACTAAGCCGCGCATTCGGGGTACACTACTCAGTACTACTGACTAAGACAACAGGCCAAGAGACGTCAAACGCGCACATGGGAGATGCTGGACCTTCAATGGCTGTACTTGTCACCCTACCGAGGTGGGGGCCGGGGGCACAGGGCCATGCCTAAGGGAGAGGACTACACTACAGAAAGCGCCCTGGCCTAATGTCACCCACAGCCCTCCTCCCCCACCCAGATGCCTCCACTGCGCAGAAAGATAGGAGAATGTGCTGATACTCACCCCCTTGTGTCTGTTGTCTTAAAGCGCCCATCCAATTCAGGGTAGGCCACCGCCAGGATCCGGGACATCAGGGGGGTCATGGTGCGACTGGCACCCCTCCTAGGTTGGGAGGCCATCCCCAGCAGTGTTTCTGCGGTCTTCCTTGTTCCGCGGCGGATGTCCTCCCACCTCTTGCGGCAGTGGGTGCCCCGTCTGTTGTGGACCCCCAAGTTCCGGAATTCCTTGGCGATGGCATGCCAAATCTCGATCTTCTGATGGGTGCTGACCTATTTGACATGTACAGGGTGGAAAGGAGGAAATCATGAATGACCTGCATGTTAGATGTGATTGGCCCCCCCCACCAACTTTGCCATATGGCACATGCTCTCATCTGTCGGGCGTTGCACTCCTCATTCGCCCCCCACCCCACCAACTTACATCCACCCCAATCCACACAGGCATAGCCCATTCCATGTGCACCCGGTGTACTCACTTGTTGGTCTGGAGGACCGTAGAGTAGCGCATACTGGGGGAGGACCCCATCCACGAGCTTCTCCAACTCTTCAGACGTGAAGGCAGGGGCCCTTTCCCCAGTCGCAGCAGCCATTGTATCTTCCAGACCGAGGTCACAGCAGCACTTGCAGTATAGGTCCTCTCCTGTGGATGATCAGGTCTCGAGTGATTAAGCAGATAGAAAATGGCGGTCACGCCCGCGGCGGTGCGTACCGCGGCGGTGCGTACCGCGACCGCCGGCGCACTTCGTCATTGGCTCCTGAAACCCATAGGCTTCAATGTTAACCAATGCGGCTTTGCGCCGCGGTCTTCGACCGCCTACCGCCACGGTGTGCCCCGCCAGCGCATTGACCTCACATCCCATTGTCCCACTTCACAGGTCAGGCAGCCGCCATTTCAGGGGCCTACATGGCTTAATTTTGACTGCGACACACAGGCCTAGGCCTTGCATTGCCACACATACACGCCTTTCAACCCATTGCCATTCTTTAACTGTGCAAGCTGTCTGTACGTACCTGTGGTTTGGCTGACTCTGTGCTCCATGTTGTCCTTCCTAGGCACCGTCCGCTGGGACTTGCGATGAGAAGGAGGAATCCTCGTGTGTACCGACCGCTGGTGGACCTGTCGACAATGGAAGAACGCCATATATTACTTCGATACAGACTTGACCGTGCCACTATCCATGAACTGTGTGCCCAGCTGGAGCCAGCCCTGATGTCCCCCATCCGCCAACCCACAGGGATTCCCCCTCTGGTGCAGGTTTTGTCAGTCCTCCATTTTTTGGCCAGTGGGTCATTCCAGACCACAGTGGCCATGTCATCTGGAATGTCTCAGCCTATGTTTTCTAAGATTTTGAGCAGAGTGTTGTCTGCCCTGATGAAACTCATGCGGAGCTACATCATTTTCCCAGAGGAGGGTGACTTGCCTACAGTGAAGGGTGATTTCTATGTCCTTGGACATATCCCCAACATCATTGGTGCCATTGATGGGACCCATGTGGCTTTGGTACCCCCAAAAGACGATGAGCAGGTGTACCGAAACAGAAAAAGTTATCATTCGATGAATGTCCAGGTGGTCTGTTTGGCTGACCAGTACATCTCCCATGTAAATGCCAAGTTCCCAGGGTCAGTGCATGACGCGTATGTGATGCGAAATAGCAGCATCCCCTATGTGATGGAGCAGCTACAGAGACAACGTGTGTGGCTAATAGGTGACTCTGGTTACCCCAACCTGCCGTGGCTACTGACCCCAGTGAGGAATCCCCGGACAAGGGCAGAGGAACGGTACAATGAGGCCCATGGGCGTACTAGGAGGGTGATTGAGCGAACCTTTGGCCTCCTGAAGGCCAGGTTTAGGTGCCTGCATATGACAGGTGGATTCCTAATGTACTCACCAAAGAAGGTGTGCCATATCATCGTGGCGTGCTGTATGCTTCACAACCTGGCTTTGCGACGACAGGTGCCTTTCCTGCAGGAGGATGGTCCAGATGGTGGTGTTGTAGAAGCCGTGGAGCCTGTGGAGAGTGAAGAGGAGGAAGACTCAGAGGACGACACAGACAATAGGGACAGAGTGATACAACAGTATTTCCAGTAACACCCAGGTAAGAATCACCCACGCCATTTCACAATTGCTTCTAGCCTCCTGCATCTGTACTTTCTGTAGTTCCCACCAGATCTTTTTGGGTAATTTTTGTTTTTCCCTTCCCTTCTCAGTGCTGTATGACTCAGTGCCTGACTTCTGCTTGGTTTGCCCATGAACTACAGCGTATTGACATTGGTATGTTGTCATCACTAATTGACAGAACAGATATTGAACAGTAATATGTAATACATTTGCTAATAATACAGCATGACTCCAAACTGATTTGTGTGCAATATGTGATTTATTTACAGGGCTAGATATTGGTACATGTGATTATAAGGGTGATGGGTGGGGGTGGAGTAATGTCCATGGCAGAGTCCAGTTCTCAGTCTCACAGGTGCATTGTCCTTTTGCCTGTGGAAGGATGGAGCAGAGGCAGTTCATGGTTGGACAGGGTGGCAATGTGGGACAGTGGGAAGAGTTCAGGGGGTATGTCCTGCTGGCGGGGGTCTTGACATCCTACTCTGTCTTTTTTTTGGATCTCAGGCTCCTCTTACGGGGTGGTTGTTCTTCAGCAGGACGTGGGGTTCTGGTGGCCTGCCGTGGTGTTGGGGCCTCCTGTCCACTAGCGCCGGCGGAGGTGGTAGGCTGTTCCTGGTCCGGGCTAGTGACAGGGGCCCTGTGTGGTGCCACATGGTCCCGCAACGCGTCTTCTATCCTGTTGAGGGCCAGGACGATGGTCCCCATTGCGGTCCCGATGATTCTCAGCTCCTCCCTGAACCCCATGTAGCGTTCCTCCTGCTGTGCCTGGATCTCCGTGAACCTGGCCAGTACCGTCGCCATCATCTCTTGGGAGTGGTGGTAGGCCCCCATGATGGTGGTGAGGGCCTCTTGGAGAGTGGGTTCCCTGGGCCTCTCCCCCCCCCCCTGTCGCACAGCAGCCCTCCGAGCTGCCCGGTTTCCCCCGGCCTCTGTCTCCTGGACGGTGTGCCCGCTCCCACTGCCCCCAGGTCCCTGTTGTTGTTGGGGTGTTGGGTTAGCCTGGGTGCCCTGTAGTGGCAGACACACCGCTGATTGACGTGTCCTAGAGACAGAGGCATGGGCCCGCTGGGTGGGAGCTGTGCTGGTGTTGGCAGAGGGGGTCGGGTCTGGTGTGGCCTGTGTCTGGGTGAGGGGAACCGACTGCCCGGAGGTCCCCGATGGTCCGGGCTGGTCATCAGGTTCAGTGTCGACAGAGCTGCTGTCCTCACTGTGGGCCTGTTCCGGGGGTGGGATGGACATTTCTGGACCCTCCTGGCTGGTGTTTTGGCGTTCGGGTCCTGCATGGGGTAAGAGAGTTTTGTTATTGTTTCTGTGTGTGCAATAGCGTGCGTGTTATGGGTGCCCTCGTCCCCCAGTGCAGGCATTCCCTTGAGGGAGGTGTTGTGAGGGTAGTTAGTGGGGGGGGGTAAGTGCAGGGGTCATGCTTGGGTGATGGGTGTCCATGGATTGTGTTGGCATGCAGGAGTTGGTGTTGGGATGGGTGGGTTGTGCTGGTGAGACATTGTCAGGGAGGATGTGTGCTGGGGGGTTGGGGGTGAGGGTGGGGGTGTGGGTTGGCATGCTGGTGGGGTGGGGGGGATCTAGTAGTTGAGATTGGACTTACCAGAGTCCATTCCTCCGGCTACTCCTGCGAGGCCCTGAGGATGCAGGATGTTGAAGACCTCTTGCTCCCATGATGTAAATTCGGGAGGGGTGGGTGGGGGTCCGCCGCCAGTCTTCTGGACCGCGATGTTGTGCCTGGAGACCATCGATCGGACCTTCCCCCGTAGGTCGTTCCATCGTTTGCGGATGTCCTCCCTATTCCTGGGATGCTGTCCCACCGCGTTGACCCTGTCCACGATCCGCTGCCATAGCTCCGCCTTACTAGCTATACTGGTGTGCTGCACCTGTGAGCCGAAGAGCTGGGGTTCCACTCTTAGGATTTCCTCCACCATGACCCGGAGTTCTTGGTCCGAAAAGCGTGGGTGCCTTTGGGGTGCCATGGGGTGGTGTGGGTGAGGTGTGGGGTGGTGTATGTGATGATGAGTATGTTGGTGTGTGGTGCTTTGTGCTACTATGTGGTGTGTGTGATGGTGTAGTGTGCCTCAGTGTGTATTGCTATGGATTGTCTGCTGTGTCTCTCTCTCCTTCTCTCAGTAATTGTGGTCGTAGGGGATTGTGGGTGATGTGGGGGTGTGTTTTATAGTTGATTGATTGTGTGGGAGTGGGTTGTGTATGTGTATCAGGTGTGTGTATTTGTAATTGTCCAATGTGCCTGTGTTTTGGTGCTGTGTGTGTATTTTGACCGCGGCGGTGTGTACCGCCAATGGAATACCGCGTTGGAAAGCCCGCCGCGTTGATTCGTGGGTCGTAATGGCATGGGCGTTTTTCTGTTGGCGTGACGGTGGAGGTTTGGTCATCTCCAGTTTATCGCTGCCCGCTGATGTGGCGGGCTGCAGTGGAGGTCGGATTTTTGGAGGTTTGGCCGTTGTGGGTCAGAATGACCGTGGCGGCTTTCCGCGGCCGCGGCGGTGTTATGGCTGTCTTCTGACCGGCGGTAAGCGCCTTTTACCGCCGAGGTCAGAATGACCCCCTTAGTCTGCTGCAGCAGGGCATGGTCAGGGATAATACCGGGTAGTTATGGTAGAGGTTTTACTACAGAATAGTGGGGAGGGGAATCACAGATGATGTGGTCAAGCTTGGGCTTAGTCAGTCACTGCCGTTGAAACTGAAAGTTGATGAATATCAAAAGGGAGAAAAAAAAATCCAGGTGTAAATCCATTATGGAAGCCATATGAACCACTTGCCCTGAACACGTTGCACATGTCAAAAATGTTTTTTTTCAATATTTTTGGTAAGCTGGAACAGAACTTGAAACAAATAAAGGCGTGAGGTACTAGGAGGTACCTGAGGGGCACAGGAAGTGAAGGGAAAGGTACCTTGTTTTTGTTTTGGTGTGCAATGCATTTAAAGCTTTGTAAATGCCACATTAACAGACGTAGGTGCACATTGCACAGCCAACACTGCAGTGCCAGATTGAGCCATGCTGCAGTTAGGTGGGGTCATGGCCCATGGGCCGCGATGTGCCATGGGCAGGGAGGTCATGAATGATGATGAGTGGGATTTGCCTCACTTAAAAAATACAGTGTCTATACTAGTAATTGTCAATAACTCAGCAATGTGGCTTGCCACCGCCTGTCCCTGCCACCACAGAGACTCCCCTTTCAGCTGCTGCTGCATCATCATCTGGCACTGGTAGTCTGTGCAGCTAGAAAAATACAACCACAATACATGACTACAGTTCAGTTCGCAGTATCTTCTCTCCCATCTAAAATATTACTTTTACATTATGTTGGTTGACAATGCTAGAAAAAGCAGTAGTGAAGCCAACCACAATGTAGGGGCATAGATATGGTGATGTTGACTGTCAGTCATTTGAATTGCAATGAAGGTGTAGAACACATTGGTCAATGAAGGACACATGGTTTTAGTTGGCGCATGCAATGGTGTCATCCTCCAACTGCTTTCCTGCCATGCTGCACTATCATTGAAACTGCAGGCATACTGTATAATACATACAGTACAACACAACATTGGAGAGGTCACCAATGGCTACTGTCTCATCATTTGAACATGAGCAAGAAATGGAAAGTCTTCTCAACTATGGCGTAGAATAGCTTGCTTGGTTCTGCAAACTCTACAATCTTGAATCGTCACAGTAGACTACCTAATGTATAGTCTAAGGGCCTGATTATGAGTGTGGTGGTCCTTGGACCGCCACACTCACAGTGGGTGTCAGACCACTGTGGTCGTCTGACCGCCACATTGCAGGTTTTCTGGCAGCCTTACCAACATATTGCCATCCCCGCCAGGATCTTTGGATACCGATGGGCTGACAGCGGTGCAGGTTGCAGTCAGCCAGTGCAGTGCTGACCTCAGTGCTGCCCTGTTGATTACAACCACAGGTGCAGTGGGTCCTGCACTACCCATGACCACGGCATAGGCAGTGCAGGGGTCCCCCTGTCCAGCACCCTTGTAACACCCACTGTCTGCTGTACAGACAGTGCACATTCCGAGAGTGCTGGTGCCCCCTGTGTGTGACAGCATTGCCGGCAGCTGTATTATGACCGAATGACAATGCTGCTACCATTTTCCCGCTGGGCTGACCAGCAGAAACCTTGGTTTCTGCCAGTCAGCACAGCTGGAAAGTCATAATGGGGCTGGCTGGGAGGTCGCCACTACAATAGTGACCACTCTGTTGGGAGTTTGGCGGACGGATGTTCCCATCAAACTCGTAATCAAAGCCTTAGTCTTAAAGTATCAGTCCACAGAATATATAAGTTAGGGGAGAGGCAAAGCTGAATAAGCAAGCAGAAGAAAGCTTAAACTACAAATTAATACAGACAGCAGGTACAGAAACAAGAAATATAGAACAAGCATTGGTAAACGCATTAGGTTTTGCCTATGAAATTAATAATAAGTTAAGAGGTGTGGGAGCAGTGTGTGAGTGCAGGGAAAATGGTGTGAGTGCTCTCTGTTCAGGGTGAGTAGTGCATGAAAGCAGGTTTAGAAGTGTTTGAGTACAGGGTGAAAGTGCCTCACTGTATGGTCATTGATGTGTGCTCAGTCCAGAATGAGAACTGTGTGACTGTACAGGGTGAGAGTTGTTACCCTGTACAAGGTAAAAGATGTGCGAGTATAGGGTGATTGGTATATCAGTAGAATAAGTACAGGATGACTGGTTTGAATTTAGGGTGAAAGGTGTGGGTGGAGGTTGAGAGGAATGTGAGTGGTGGGTAAGAGGTATGTCAGTGGCGTGTGAGTGGTGGGTGAGCAGTGTCTGACTGCCAGCACAATGTCAGGGTGACTGTGCAGAGTAAATGGTGGGTGAGTGTTGCAGGGTGAGTGGTCCCTGGGAGTAGGTGAAAAGTATTTAAGTGTTGTGCAAAGTTAAAAAAGAGGTAAAGCTGTACTGTGTCTGAATATGCCAGAGATAGCGCCTGGCACCCCTCACTTCACCCAGCTCTTGGTGAGGCATGTCTTGTCTGTTCTACCACTTGTGGCATGTGATTAGCGGTTCTCTGGTGGAGTCGAAAACAAGCCTCTATCGCAAGCAAGTTAGGTGAAATGTTAATCAGTTAAAGGGGGCCATGCCTACAAAATACATGGCTTTTACAGTTTATTCGTAATTAAGCAGCAAGCCTGTGACTGGAAGTAAACCAAAACAATACCGCATAATATTTCAAATTAGCTTCAGAGTCCATTTCATTAACCAAAGAGAACGTGGATGACGTAAGGCTGCTGCAGGCAAATTAAGGCCTCATTTAGGGACAGGCAAGAAAGATGAACAATCGCTAGACCGGCATACTCCCATAAAGATAAAGAAGGATTAGATTCTACCATTTCAAGAACATGGGTCGCTTGCCAACGAGGTCCCTTTATGTTTCCTAAAAACAAAATAGTAAAAAATACACCACAAGCTGCCTTGATAATGCATTTCCTTTGGTGAGTGTGAATTTCAGACCTGCCTCACGACAGGGTGTAGATATGGAATATCTGCGTGTGAGTAAACACTCCTGGGCAATCTTATCGTGAGTGAGATGCTTGCTGAAACAAATATCTTTGATAAAGCCGAAGTGAGGTTTCTGCAAGCACCTGCCTCTGCAAAAAAGGGAGTACTATATTGGATGCCTACTTCAGCCCTGGAGGGGGACTGGTGAATGTGCATTGCCTCGAGGGGAACTGGTGAGTGCCATATCAGAACTGGGATTATGAGATCTCCACTAAGACCAGCACAGTGCGCTGAGCCCACAGCATTCGGGCAGCGCTGTAGCTTCAAAGCAGTGGTGTAGATCTTGTAGTGAGAGCAGGGTGCTAACAAGCTTAAAAGAAGTTCCAGCAAAGAGGATTGAAACAGTACTTGGGCCTCTGGACACTGATAGGTGCAAATACGTGAGGAAGAACAGGAAATAGCATGCTACAATCAATGGAAACGAAGGAAAAGTGGCAAGCACAGGAACAAATGAAAAGCAAGGGGTTGGGATTTAAGCCCTTTTAAAATATATATTAACAATAGATGCCACAAGCACAGCGCCAGTTCTGTTCAGGCGACACCTAAAAAAGGATAATGCAGGGAGGGATAACAAGAATAAACATTAAATAAAACAAAGTGGATTTGTGAAAATAGTCACAGTATAAGGAGGTCAAAGTTAGAGAAATAAATAATATTAACGAGAACTTACTGGGGCCTGCAGAGCCGTCATCCTTAGTCTTGGTGCTGGTGGTGGTACTTCCATCCACTGTGGCACTGGTGGTGGCATCCTCCTCAGCCCGACCCTCTGATGCTCTTGTCTTGCCCTTGCGTGCTGATGTAAGAAATAATAAGGATAACAAAAATAGATTAGTGGTACAGTTAATCTCCTAGAAAATATTTGGACAGACAAAGGCAAACTCAGTAACATATTGACACTGTCCTTTATTAAATCATGTCGCCTTTATTGTCTAGCAGACCTATCCCTAATTTAGGAAACCTTACCTAAGCCCTATTCTAAATTTCCCAAACAACATTTGGAAATATTACTACATTGCAACAAGTGATCTTTGTTTCGTAAATCACAAACCACTTTGATGGACCAACTCAGTCAGTTTTCCTTTTCAATGCATGCATGCATACCACAGATCACTGGAAAATTGCTTGCGACTGTACAAGCCACATAAAAAGAAGGACACGAAGAACGCTAGCTCACTGACAATATATTACTACTACTTCCACAATACCACTATCTTAGTGACAGGAGGACAGAAGAGACAGCATGACTTATTAAGTAATCAGCCCAATAGAGCACCCAGTGCAGAACTAGGTAGCACCAAGCACCTGGCTCACTCAAATTGGATCACATAATATTTGTATTGCTACTTGAACTTAACTTACATCTGACTGTGAGCAGCATGCTAGCTGAAAAGAAATAGCATTGTAGGACACAACAAAATTGGTAATAATTACTAGCACTCACCAAGCCCCGCAACCTGGATGCCCAGCAGGTCAGCCAAAGTTGTGTGTCAGCTGTTGCTGGATGTGCCGAACCCCAGTTCACCTGTAAGTGCAACAGTGCACCCTTTTCTGCAGCAGCCAATGCTCCCGCAGGCCGTACCCACTCCTGGACCTGATACTAGTTGCCAGGATGGAAGGGAGGAGGCACTGCATAAAATAAATAATGTAGCCACCACCTTCTCATTGAAAATGGTACAAGGCTGAGCCCCTTGGCGGCACCGGCACCCACAGGGTGTGAGGTTTGCTGCACCCCCTGCACTGGCACTGCCTCTCCCACACTCTTCCATGGTAAGGGTGGGAATAAATAAAAGACAAGAAGAAAGAGAAGGAAGAAAGCGGAAGAAATTAGGAAGTTAAAAAAAGAGGAAAAACATAAAATACATCAACTCAAATACATACATTAATGAAATAAATACAAAACCGGGGAGGATGAGAAGGATAAAGTAAGGATCTGCAAAAATATAGATTAGATTGAAAAGTAGGCCTAGCACCAGGCACAGAATAGGAAAAACAAGATGGTTGCAAATGCGGGCGACAGCATGGTGTCATTTGCGATCACTTAGCAACACGTAGCGCACTACTCGCAATAATCAGCATTAACAGGTGACTGAGCACAACTCTGCCTGTTCGTGGAGTTAGGTGGAGTGTGCTGAGTTTTTTACCAATTCGGCTTAGCGGAATTCTGCAAACTCCACCCAGGCCTACTCAAAACTGGGAGAGCTCTGTGGCACAGCCAGATGCCCCTAACACCCAGGAAATCTTGTTGCCCTGGTTACTAATACAATAGCTTGTCTTGGTAATAAGAAGCTTGGTAGTAACCACATTACTTTCATGGAATCTAGCAGGTGTGCCCTCTAATCTTGATAACCCAGATTGGCAAACTGAAATGTGATTAAATCTGTCTACAAGAAACATGGATGTTACCCCCTTTTTGTGTATGTTTTCATACTTATTACAGTCTCACCAGTTCATCAACACCTGAGTGAGCGAAAGGTAGGCTGGCGGTGTTGAATTCAGTAAACTACTTTTTGTAAAGGTCAAAGAAATATACAAGTCTATGGGCCTCATTTCAACATGAGCCGCCAGTCAGCCGCCTATGTGGCCTGGAATCCACCGGCCGCATTTGGACATCTCCGCTGGAAGAGTTTCCGCCCACCAGCCCAGCGGGTAGCAGGACCGTAACATTGCAGCCGGCTTCTAATTGAGCAGGCGGCAATGTGGCGGTGCGGCGGATGCAGCAGCACCTGTCGCGCAATCCACTGCCCGTAATTCGGGCAGTGGTTTGCATGATGGGGCTGTGCCTGGGGGCCCCTGCACTGTCTATGCCAAATGCATGGGCAGTGCAGGGGTCCCCAGGCCCCCCCCCGAGTCCCCTTACCGCCAGCCTTTCCATGGCGGTGTTCACTGCCATGGAAAGGCTGGCGGTAAGGGGAGTCGAAATCCCCAGGGCAGCGTTGCTTGCAGCGCTGCCTTGGAATATTATGACTGCCGGGACCGCCGTGGCGGTATACTGCTGGTACCGACGGTATGACCATGGAATATGGTGAGTAGTACTGCCAGCCTGTTGGCGGTACTACTGACACATTTCCATGGGATTTCAGATTTTACAGTTCTCTTCAGTGGGCTCTAGGAATCTGCTGATTATAAATTATTGTTATAATATATTTGAAGCAGACTGAGGTGGGGGAAGAATTGGACATGCTCCTAACTAATATACTTTCTGTTGGACCTGGCTTTTTGACGGGGACATCCCCAAACTTTTTGCCTCCTTCCTCCTATTTTTTCTGACCTGTTGTTGTTGGCTTTTGACCTCTGGGCACTTTACCACTGCTAACCAGTGCTAAAGTGCATATGCTCTCTGGGTAAATTGTACTACTGATTGGTTTATCCATGATTGACTATTTAATTTACTTGTAAGTCCCTGGTAGAGTGCACTACATATGCCTAGGGCAGGTAGATTAAATGTTACTAGTGGGCCTGCAGCACTGGTTGTGCCACCCACCTCAGTAGCCCCTTAAACCTGTCTCAGGCCTGCCATTGCAAGGCCTGTGTGTGCCGTTTCACTGCCACTTCGACTTGGCATTTAAAAGTACTTGCCAAGCCTAGAACTCCCCTTTTACTACATATAAGTCATCCCTAATGTGTGCCCTAGGTAACCCCTAGAGCAGGGTGCTGTGTAGGTAAAAGGCAGGACATGTACCTGTGTAGTTATATGTCCTGGTAGTGTGAAACTCCTAAATTCGTTTTTACACTACTGTGAGGCCTGCTCCTTTCATAGGCTAGCATTGGGGCTGCCCTCATACACTGTTGAAGTGGCAGCTGCTGATCTGAAAGGAGCAGGAAGGTCATATTTAGTATGGCCAGAATGGTAATACAAAATCCTGCTGACTGGTGAAGTCGGATTTAATATTACTATTCTAGAAATGCCACTTTTAGAAAGTGAGCATTTCTTTGCACTAAAAACTTGTTGTGCCCTTCAATCCACGTCTGGCTAGGTTTAGTTGACAGCTCCTTGTGCATTCACTCAGACACACCCCAAACACAGGGTACTCAGCCTCACTTGCATACATCTGCATTTTGAATGGGTCTTCCTGGGCTGGGAGGGTGGAGGGCCTGCCCTCACACAAAGGACTGCCACACCCCCTACTGGGACTCTGGCAGACAGGATTGAGCTGAAAGGGAACTTGGTGCATTTCTTAGAGACTCTTTGAAGTCACCCCCACTTCAAAGGCACAACTTAGTATAAAACAGGGCCTCTGCCCTACCTCATCAGACACTTGCTGGAGAAGAAACCTGAACCAGAAACTACATCCTGCCAAGAAGAACTGCCTGGCTGCTCAAAGGACTCACCTGTCTGCTTTTCTACAAAGGACTGCTGCCTTGCTGTTGGCCTGCTGCCTTGCTGAACTCTTGCCTGGCTGTAAAAGTGCTCTCCAAGGGCTTGGATAGAGCTTGCCTCCTGTTCCCTGAAGTCTCAGGACCAAAAAGACTTCACTCTTCCTCTTGGACGCTCCGTGCGCCGAACTTTTCGACGCACAGCTTGTTCCACGGCAAGAAAAACGCTGCACACCGATGCTGATCAACGCGACGCCTTCGGGACGACCGAAACTTTGACGCACGGCCTCGCGAGGACAACGCCGCCCGACTTCCCGGGAGAAATCGACGCAACGCCTGCCGTGAGATGAAAACTTTGACGCACGGCCTCGCAAGGACAACGCCGCCCGACTCCGCAGGAGAAATAGACGCAACGCCTGCCGTGCGATCAAAACTTTGACGCACGGCCTCGCAAGGACAACGCCACCCGACTCCGCAGGAGAAATCGACGCGACGCCTGCCGTGAGATCAAAACTTTGACGCACGGCCTCGCAAGGACAATGCCGCCCGACTCCGAAGGAGAAATCGACGCAACGCCTGCCGTGAGATCGAAACTTCGACGCGCAGCCCCGCAGAACGACGCACAGCCGGAAAACAAGCAGGAAAATCCACGCACAGACCCGGGACATCTGGTAATCCCCGCGACCCACAGAAAGAGACTGTCCGCGCGCCGGAATACGACGCCCGACTTCCCCGCGTGGAAAATAACGACGCAAGTCCGTGTGTGCTGGGGAGAAATCGACGCACACACCCTTTTTCCACGCACCTCTTCCTTTGTGGCCCTCTGAGGAGATTTTCCACCAGAAACCAGGTACTTTGTGTTTGAAAGAGACTCTGTTTACTTTCTAAAGACTTAAGACACTTTATATCACTTTTCAGTGATATCTTTACAAATTCATATTGCATCTTTGATCGTTTTGACCTGAAGATACCCAGATAAATATTATATATTTTTCTAAATACTGTGTGGTGTATTTTTGTGGTGTTATGCTATGGTGTTGTATGATTTATTGCACAAATGCTTTACACATTGCCTTCTAAGTTAAGCCTGACTACTCGTGCCAAGCTACCGGAGGGTGAGCACAGGCTGATTTTGGATTGTGTGTGACTTACCCTGACTAGAGTGAGGGTTCTTGCTTGGACAGAGGGCAACCTAACTGCCAACCAAAAACCCCATTTCTAACATTGGTGATCAGCGGTGAGGATAGGACTTGTGTTTGTGCAGTGACATACAGTAACTAAGTATTTCACTACCTACCCACAGTTGAAGGTCAACTTGATTTTTCATCTTTTTTGGCTCTTGGTTCTCTGATGTCCTCCTGGATATACTATTGATATTTTGGACTTTGGATTTTGGTTTTTGCTGATAAGATCTTATCAAAATGGGATTGTGTACCTACTCATTCTTTGTTCGTACGGACCACCTCACTAAGGCTGACCTAAGGAAGCTTTGCAGAAAATGGGGCCGTCCTGTAGCAAGGAGATCTACTAAGGCGGAGATGCTCCATCCCTACATAGTCTGGGGGGAGGAAAGATGGGCAGAGAGAGAGGCAGCAAGAAACCAAATGACTAAGTACCCCTCAGATGAGGAGGAGGACTACTCACATGAGGAGGAAGACTGCTCACATGAGGAGGAAGACTACTCAGATGAGGAAAGAGAACCAGTGGGAGATGAATGGCTCCTAGCTCTAGAGCGGTGTCTAGAAGAGCTAGATGAGCAGCTTGAAAGGGCTGAGGCAGCAAGTCTCTTAGCCCTGGAAGAAGAAAAGATTGCAGCTCAAGAGCTGAGCTGTAAAGAGCTGAAACTGGAGGCCGGAAGGGCTGAGTCCAGTTCAGATGGTGGCAGCAAAAATCTTGCATCCAGTACTGCTGAAGAAGGGCACAAGCCCAGAGATGTGGTGCCCAACTTGAAGAAGGGAGTTGACACACCCCAGGCGGTTCAAGGGTATGAGGTAGTTCCCGTTATGCACAGGGTCCCTGAGAAGGATTGGGGAACTGGCACAGGGAGTCATATTCCTACTGGGGGGAGGGACACTTTACTGACTCTAGCAGAGAGTGACAGAGAAAAGGGTTCCCCCCTGGTGGACGTCCTGGATATAGAGTGTAAAGACATCCCAGAAGAGTTTGGGTTGAGTGTCAGGGACAGACAGATACTGTCTCACCAGTCTCAGGAGGGCGAAGTAGAGTGCTTTTCCAAGGTTGAGTTACTGGGTGGTTGGGTGAAGGGTACTGTGGTTAATACATGTGAAGGGCAGAGTGATGTAATTGCTGGAGAGCATATGTCTGGTCCTTATTTTCCAGAGCTACGCCAACACCAGGTGGAGTGTGAGTTCTCTGACCCCAGGGAGCTTACAATGGAGGCAGACTTCTGGGTGAGTACCAGAGAGTCTGAAGAGGCATTTGGGGATGCTCCTGAAGGGAGTGGTCTAGGTGGTTCCCAACCGAGTGTGGTGGGAAAGGATTGTAGTGTCCCAGGTAGGTCCCAGGTCCTAGAGGGTTCCATGAGGGAACACCAGGAGGGAAGCCTAGCCTGTACCGTAGGGCCACCTTTTGAGGGAAGCCCCGCAGTGTCAGAAGAACTTGGGGGGGTGACTGTAGCCAGCATCCCAACAGTTCTGGTGTCTGGCAGTACCCCTCATAGTGAGGGGGTGCAGAAGTCCAGACATAGGGTTGAGAGGGGGTTGCAGACCCCAGTGGAGGACACTGAGAGTCAGGGGACAGCTCTGAGAGCAGAGCCCCCCAGGAATGACCCAGGTGAAACCGTTTCTGGTTTGGGGGAAACCCAGACTCTGCCGGATGGGCAGAGGTCGGGAGACCTGCGCCAACCAGACTCTTGTGTGGCCCTTGGGGACGGTGTGTCCCTTGTGGAGGGTGAGAGTGCCCCCCAGGAAGTCCTGGCATGCCAGGCAAAGATTCAACCTCAGGGTGGTGACTCTGGGTTGGATACCCAGGTTCAGAGGTTAAACTCTGACCTGGTGGGAGGTAGATGTGCCTCCCAAGAAGTCCTGCTGTGCCAGGCAATTGTCCAACCTCAGAGTGTTGACTCTGGGTTGGATGACCAGGTTCAGAGGTTAAACTCTGACCTGGCGGGGGTAGGTGTGCCCCCCAGAAAGTCCTGGCGTGCCAGGCAATTGCCCAACCTCAGGGTGGTCACCCTGGGTTGAGGAACCAGGCTCAGAGGTTAAACTATGACCTGGTGGGAGGTAGGTGTGCCTCCCTGGAAGTCCTGGCCTGCCAGGCAATGGTTCAACCTCAGGGTGGTGACTCTGGGTTGGCTAACCAGGTTCAGGGAATAAGCTCTGACCTGTTGGGGGGTAGGCGTGCCCCCCAGGAAGTCCTGGTGTACCAGGCAGTGGTCCAACCTCAGAGTGCTGACTCTGGGTTGGATAACCGGGTTCAGAGGTTAAACTCTGACCTGGTGGGGGGTAGGTGTGCCCCCCAGAAAGTCCTGGCGTGCCAGGCAATTGTTCAACCTCAGAGTGCTGACTCTGGGTTGGATAACCGGGTTCAGAGGTTAAACTCTGACCTGGTGGGGGGTAGGTGTGCCCCCCAGAAAGTCCTGGCATGCCAGGCAATTGTTCAACCTCAGGGTGGTGACTCTGGGTTGGATACCCAGGTTCAAAGGTTAAACTCTGACCTGGTGGGAGGTAGGTGTGCCTCCCAAGAAGCCCTGCTGTGCCAGGCAATTGTCCAACCTCAGGGTGTTGACTCTGGGTTGGATGACCAGGTTCAGAGGTTAAACTCTGACCTGGTGGGGGGTAGGTGTGCCCCCCAGAAAGTCCTGGCGTGCCAGGCAATTGCCCAACCTCAGGGTGGTGACCCTGGGTTGGGGAACCAGGCTCAGAGGTTAAACTCTGACCTGGTGGGAGGTAGGTGTGCCTCCCAGAAAGTCCTGGTGCGCCAGGCAATTGTTCAACTTCAGGGTGGTGACTCTGAGTTGAATGGCCCAGTGCAGAGGTTAAACTCTGACCTGGTGGAGGGTCAGTGTGCCCTCCAGGAAGTCCTGGCGTGCCAGGCAATTGTTCAACTTCAGGGTGGTGACTCTGAGTTGAATGGTCAGGTGCAGAGGTTAAACTCTGACATGGTGGGGGGTAGGTGTGCCTCCCAGGAAGTCCTGGTTTGCCAGGCAGTGATCCAGTCTGAGGGTACAGACCCTGGGCTGGAAGACCAGGTTCAGGGTGTCCCCCCAGACCTGGAGGGAGGGGCTACTGATAACAGTGCCCCTACCATGTTGTCTTCTGAGGAGGCCACTCCTAGTTGGAGGGTGCTGGACCCCAGAAGGGAGGGCAGGGGGAGGGAAGCCTCACCCCGGGCCCTAGTCCAACCTGAAGGTACAGGCCCCAGGTTGGAGGGCCAGTTGCAGGTTAACAGCCCTGCACTGGTGGAGGAATGGTACAGGGTGACTTCTGTAAGCACCCTGACCATGTTGGACTCTGGGGGTACCGCTCCAGGAGGGAGGGTACAAAGCCCCAGAGGGGAGGACCACGTTCAGGCTGTCATCCCTGACCTGGTGGAAGGGAGAGTGGTTAAAGGGTGCCCAGCACCTGGGGCTACCGCCCCCCACTCTCCACAGCCACAGTGGTTGGAGAGCTTTGAGAGGCCTGGGGCCTGGCTCTCATCCCTGGCAGCTGTCAGTAATCACTGTGGCTTGCTGTCTAGGTGGACAGAGTTATCCCTGGGGAGGGGACAAGTGTCACACCCCAGGGGTAGAGTGGGCAACACCACTGTGTTGGTCATGGTGGTACTATCCTGCTCCTGGGATACATCTGTGAGCAAAGTAAGGTTAGGTGCTGCACAGATGGGATCCGCAGGTAAGGAGAAATATTCCCCATGGGTTGGCTTAGTGGGCCCTGAGAGTATGGACAGAGTGATCCAATTGGAGTCAGGAAGGCGAAGAACTGGAGCATGCCCCTGCTATTGTGGGCCTGGGTCCTTGTTCTGTCGCCTCAAACAGGGAAGTACATCAGGATAGTGATTGTTCTCCCCTGGCTTTAGGCTGGTAGGGGGTCATGTTGGACCTGGCTTTTTGACGGGGACATCCCCAAACTTTTTGCCTCCTTCCTCCTATTTTTTCTGACCTGTTGTTGTTGGCTTTTGACCTCTGGGCACTTTACCACTGCTAACCAGTGCTAAAGTGCATATGCTCTCTGGGTAAATTGTACTACTGATTGGTTTATCCATGATTGACTATTTAATTTACTTGTAAGTCCCTGGTAGAGTGCACTACATATGCCTAGGGCAGGTAGATTAAATGCTACTAGTGGGCCTGCAGCACTGGTTGTGCCACCCACCTCAGTAGCCCCTTAAACCTGTCTCAGGCCTGCCATTGCAAGGCCTGTGTGTGCAGTTTCACTGCCACTTCGACTTGGCATTTAAAAGTACTTGCCAAGCCTAGAACTCCCCTTTTACTACATATAAGTCATCCCTAATGTGTGCCCTAGGTAACCCCTAGAGCAGGGTGCTGTGTAGGTAAAAGGCAGGACATGTACCTGTGTAGTTATATGTCCTGGTAGTGTGAAACTCCTAAATTCGTTTTTACACTACTGTGAGGCCTGCTCCTTTCATAGGCTAACATTGGGGCTGCCCTCATACACTGTTGAAGTGGCAGCTGCTGATCTGAAAGGAGCAGGAAGGTCATATTTAGTATGGCCAGAATGGTAATACAAAATCCTGCTGACTGGTGAAGTCGGATTTAATATTACTATTCTAGAAATGCCACTTTTAGAAAGTGAGCATTTCTTTGCACTAAAAACTTGTTGTGCCCTTCAATCCACGTCTGGCTAGGTTTAGTTGACAGCTCCTTGTGCATTCACTCAGACACACCCCAAACACAGGGTACTCAGCCTCACTTGCATACATCTGCATTTTGAATGGGTCTTCCTGGGCTGGGAGGGTGGAGGGCCTGCCCTCACACAAAGGACTGCCACACCCCCTACTGGGACTCTGGCAGACAGGATTGAGCTGAAAGGGAACTTGGTGCATTTCTTAGAGACTCTTTGAAGTCACCCCCACTTCAAAGGCACAACTTAGTATAAAACAGGGCCTCTGCCCTACCTCATCAGACACTTGCTGGAGAAGAAACCTGAACCAGAAACTACATCCTGCCAAGAAGAACTGCCTGGCTGCTCAAAGGACTCACCTGTCTGCTTTTCTACAAAGGACTGCTGCCTTGCTGTTGGCCTGCTGCCTTGCTGAACTCTTGCCTGGCTGTAAAAGTGCTCTCCAAGGGCTTGGATAGAGCTTGCCTCCTGTTCCCTGAAGTCTCAGGACCAAAAAGACTTCACTCTTCCTCTTGGACGCTCCGTGCGCCGAACTTTTCGACGCACAGCTTGTTCCACGGCAAGAAAAACGCCGCACACCGACGCTGATCAACGCGACGCCTTCGGGACGACCGAAACTTTGACGCACGGCCTCGCAAGGACAACGCCGCCCGACTTCCCGGGAGAAATCGACGCGACGCTTGCCGTGAGATCAAAACATTGACGCACGGCCTCGCAAGGACAACGCCGCCCGACTCCGCAGGAGAAATCGACGCGACGCCTGCCGTGCGATCAAAACTTTGACGCACGGCCTCGCAAGGACAACGCCGCCCGACTCCGCAGGAGAAATCGACGCAACGCCTGCCGTGAGATCAAAACTTTGACGCACGGCCTCGCAAGGACAACGCCGCCCGACTCCGCAGGAGAAATCGACGCGACGCCTGCCGTGAGATCGAAACTTCGACGCGCAGCCCCGCAGAACGACGCACAGCCGGAAAACAAGCAGGAAAATCCACGCACAGACCCAGGACATCTGGTAATCCCCGCGACCCACAGAAAGAGACTGTCCGCGCGCCAGAAAACGACGCCCGACTTCCCCGCGTGGAAAATAACGACGCAAGTCCGTGTGTGCTGGGGAGAAATCGACGCACACACCCTTTTTCCACGCACCTCTTCCTTTGTGGCCCTCTGAGGAGATTTTCCACCAGAAACCAGGTACTTTGTGTTTGAAAGAGACTCTGTTTACTTTCTAAAGACGTAAGACACTTTATATCACTTTTCAGTGATATCTTTACAAATTCATATTGCATCTTTGATCGTTTTGACCTGAAGATACCCAGATAAATATTATATATTTTTCTAAATACTGTGTGGTGTATTTTTGTGGTGTTATGCTATGGTGTTGTATGATTTATTGCACAAATGCTTTACACATTGCCTTCTAAGTTAAGCCTGACTACTCGTGCCAAGCTACCGGAGGGTGAGCACAGGCTGATTTTGGATTGTGTGTGACTTACCCTGACTAGAGTGAGGGTTCTTGCTTGGACAGAGGGCAACCTAACTGCCAACCAAAAACCCCATTTCTAACATTGGTGATCAGCGGTGAGGATAGGACTTGTGTTTGTGCAGTGACATACAGTAGGTAAGTATTTCACTACCTACCCACAGTTGAAGGTCAACTTGATTTTTCATCTTTTTTGGCTCTTGGTTCTCTGATGTCCTCCTGGATATACTATTGATATTTTGGACTTTGGATTTTGGTTTTTGATGATAAGATCTTATCAAAATGGGATTGTGTACCTACTCATTCTTTGTTCGTACAGACCACCTCACTAAGGCTGACCTAAGGAAGCTTTGCAGAAAATGGGGCCTTCCTGTAGCAAGGAGATCTACTAAGGCGGAGATGCTCCATCACTACATAGTCTGGGGGGAGGAAAGATGGGCAGAGAGAGAGGCAGCAAGAAACCAAATGACTAAGTACCCCTCAGATGAGGAGGAGGACTACTCACATGAGGAGGAAGACTGCTCACATGAGGAGGAAGACTACTCAGATGAGGAAAGAGAACCAGTGGGAGATGAATGGCTCCTAGCTCTAGAGCGGGGTCTGGAAGAGCTAGATGAGCAGCTTGAAAGGGCTGAGGCAGCAAGTCTCTTAGCCCTGGAAGAAGAAAAGATTGCAGCTCAAGAGCTGAGCTGTAAAGAGCTGAAACTGGAGGCCGGAAGGGCTGAGTCCAGTTCAGATGGTGGCAGCAAAAATCTTGCATCCAGTACTGCTGAAGAAGGGCACAAGCCCAGAGATGTGGTGCCCAACTTGAAGAAGGGAGTTGACACACCCCAGGCGGTTCAAGGGTATGAGGTAGTTCCCGTTATGCAAAGGGTCCCTGAGAAGGATTGGGGAACTGGCACAGGGAGTCATATTCCTACTGGGGGGAGGGACACTTTACTGACTCTAGCAGAGAGTGACAGAGAAAAGGGTTCCCCCCTGGTGGACGTCCTGGATATAGAGTGTAGAGACATCCCAGAAGAGTTTGGGTTGAGTGTCAAGGACAGACAGATACTGTCTCACCAGTCTCAGGAAGGCGAAGTAGAGTGCTTTTCCAAGGTTGAGTTACTGGGTGGTTGGGTGAAGGGTACTGTGGTTAATACATGTGAAGGGCAGAGTGATGTAATTGCTGGAGAGCATATGTCTGGTCCTTATTTTCCAGAGCTACGCCAACACTAGGTGGAGTGTGAGTTCTCTGACCCCAGGGAGCTTACAATGGAGGCAGACTTCTGGGTGAGTACCAGAGAGTCTGAAGAGGCATTTGGGGGTGCTCCTGAAGGGAGTGGTCTAGGTGGTTCCCAACCGAGTGTGGTGGGAAAGGATTGTAGTGTCCCAGGTAGGTCCCAGGTCCTAGAGGGTTCCATGAGGGAACACCAGGAGGGAAGCCTAGCCTGTACCGTAGGGCCACCTTTTGAGGGAAGCCCCGCAGTGTCAGAAGAACTTGGGGGGGTGACTGTAGCCAGCATCCCAACAGTTCTGGTGTCTGGCAGTACCCCTCATAGTGAGGGGGTGCAGAAGTCCAGACATAGGGTTGAGAGGGGGTTGCAGACCCCAGTGGAGGACCTTGAGAGTCAGGGGACAGCTTTGAGAGCAGAGCCCCCCAGGAATGACCCAGGTGAAACCGTTTCTGGTTTGGGGGAAACCCAGACTCTGCCGGATGGGCAGAGGTCGGGAGACCTGCGCCAACCAGACTCTTGTGTGGCCCTTGGGGACGGTGTGTCCCTTGTGGGGGGTGAGAGTGCCCCCCAGGAAGTCCTGGCATGCCAGGCAAAGATTCAACCTCAGGGTGGTGACTCTGGGTTGGATACCCAGGTTCAGAGGTTAAACTCTGACCTGGTGGGAGGTAGATGTGCCTCCCAAGAAGTCCTGCTGTGCCAGGCAATTGTCCAACCTCAGGGTGTTGACTCTGGGTTGGATGACCAGGTTCAGAGGTTAAACTCTGACCTGGCGGGGGTAGGTTTGCCCCCCAGAAAGTCCTGGCGTGCCAGGCAATTGCCCAACCTCAGGGTGGTGACCCTGGGTTGAGGAACCAGGCTCAGAGGTTAAACTCTGACCTGGTGGGAGGTAGGTGTGCCTCCCTGGAAGTCCTGGCCTGCCAGGCAATGGTTCAACCTCAGGGTGGTGACTCTGGGTTGGCTAACCAGGTTCAGGGAATAAGCTCTGACCTGTTGGGGGGTAGGTGTGCCCCCCAGGAAGTCCTGGTGTACCAGGCAGTGGTCCAACCTCAGAGTGCTGACTCTGGGTTGGATAACCGGGTTCAGAGGTTAAACTCTGACCTGGTGGGGGGTAGGTGTGCCCCCCAGAAAGTCCTGGCGTGCCAGGCAATTGTTCAACCTCAGAGTGCTGACTCTGGGTTGGATAACCGGGTTCAGAGGTTAAACTCTGACCTGGTGGGGGGTAGGTGTGCCCCCCAGAAAGTCCTGGCATGCCAGGCAATTGTTCAACCTCAGGGTGGTGACTCTGGGTTGGATACCCAGGTTCAGAGGTTAAACTCTGACCTGGTGGGAGGTAGGTGTGCCTCCCAAGAAGCCCTGCTGTGCCAGGCAATTGTCCAACCTCAGGGTGTTGACTCTCGGTTGGATGACCAGGTTCAGAGGTTAAACTCTGACCTGGTGGGGGGTAGGTGTGCCCCCCAGAAAGTCCTGGCGTGCCAGGCAATTGCCCAACCTCAGGGTGGTGACCCTGGGTTGGGGAACCAGGCTCAGAGGTTAAACTCTGACCTGGTGGGAGGTAGGTGTGTCTCCCAGAAAGTCCTGGTGCGCCAGGCAATTGTTCAACTTCAGGGTGGTGACTCTGAGTTGAATGGCCCAGTGCAGAGGTTAAACTCTGACCTGGTGGAGGGTCAGTGTGCCCTCCAGGAAGTCCTGGCGTGCCAGGCAATTGTTCAACTTCAGGGTGGTGACTCTGAGTTGAATGGCCAAGTTCAGAGGTTAAACTCTGACCTAGTGGAGGGTCAGTGTGCCCTCCAGGAAGTCCTGGCGTGCCAGGCAATTGTTCAACTTCAGGGTGGTGACTCTGAGTTGAATGGTCAGGTGCAGAGGTTAAACTCTGACATGGTGGGGGGTAGGTGTGCCTCCCAGGAAGTCCTGGTTTGCCAGGCAGTGATCCAGTCTGAGGGTACAGACCCTGGGCTGGAAGACCAGGTTCAGGGTGTCCCCCCAGACCTGGAGGGAGGGGCTACTGATAACAGTGCCCCTACCATGTTGTCTTCTGAGGAGGCCACTCCTAGTTGGAGGGTGCTGGACCCCAGAAGGGAGGGCAGGGGGAGGGAAGCCTCACCCCGGGCCCTAGTCCAACCTGAAGGTACAGGCCCCAGGTTGGAGGGCCAGTTGCAGGTTAACAGCCCTGCACTGGTGGAGGAATGGTACAGGGTGACTTCTGTAAGCACCCTGACCATGTTGGACTCTGGGAGTACCGCTCCAGGAGGGAGGGTACAAAGCCCCAGAGGGGAGGACCAGGTTCAGGCTGTCATCCCTGACCTGGTGGAAGGGAGAGTGGTTAAAGGGTGCCCAGCACCTGGGGCTACCGCCCCCCACTCTCCACAGCCACAGTGGTTGGAGAGCTTTGAGAGGCCTGGGGCCTGGCTCTCATCCCTGGCAGCTGTCAGTAATCACTGTGGCTTGCTGTCCGGGTGGACAGAGTTATCCCTGGGGAGGGGACAAGTGTCACACCCCAGGGGTAGAGTGGGCAACACCACTGTGTTGGTCATGGTGGTACTATCCTGCTCCTGGAATACATCTGTGAGCAAAGTAAGGTTAGGTGCTGCACAGATGGGATCCGCAGGTAAGGAGAAATGTTCCCCATGGGTTGGCTTAGTGGGCCCTGAGAGTATGGACAGAGTGATCCAATTGGAGTCAGGAAGGCGAAGAACTGGAGCATGCCCCTGCTGTTGTGGGCCTGGGTCCTTGTTCTGTCGCCTCAAACAGGGAAGTACATCAGGATAGTGATTGTTCTCCCCTGGCTTTAGGCTGGTAGGGGGTCATGTTGGACCTGGCTTTTTGACGGGGACATCCCCAAACTTCTTGCCTCCTTCCTCCTATTTTTTCTGACCTGTTGTTGTTGGCTTTTGACCTCTGGGCACTTTACCACTGCTAACCAGTGCTAAAGTGCATATGCTCTCTGGGTAAATTGTACTACTGATTGGTTTATCCATGATTGACTATTTAATTTACTTGTAAGTCCCTGGTAGAGTGCACTACATATGCCTAGGGCAGGTAGATTAAATGCTACTAGTGGGCCTGCAGCACTGGTTGTGCCACCCACCTCAGTAGCCCCTTAAACCTGTCTCAGGCCTGCCATTGCAAGGCCTGTGTGTGCAGTTTCACTGCCACTTCGACTTGGCATTTAAAAGTACTTGCCAAGCCAAGAAATCCCCTTTTACTATATATAAGTCAACCCTAATGTGTGCCCTAGGTAACCCCTAGAGCAGGGTGCTGTGTAGGTAAAAGGCAGGACATGTACCTGTGTAGTTATATGTCCTGGTAGTGTGAAACTCCTAAATTCGTTTTTACACTACTGTGAGGCCTGCTCCTTTCATAGGCTAACATTGGGGCTGCCCTCATACACTGTTGAAGTGGCAGCTGCTGATCTGAAAGGAGCAGGAAGGTCATATTTAGTATGGCCAGAATGGTAATACAAAATCCTGCTGACTGGTGAAGTCGGATTTAATATTACCTTTTCTATAAATGCCACTTTTAGAAAGTGAGCATTTCTTTGCACTAAAAACTTGTTGTGCCCTTCAATCCACGTCTGGCTAGGTTTAGTTGACAGCTCCTTGTGCATTCACTCAGACACACCCCAAACACAGGGTACTCAGCCTCACTTGCATACATCTGCATTTTGAATGGGTCTTCCTGGGCTGGGAGGGTGGAGGGCCTGCCCTCACACAAAGGACTGCCACACCCCCTACTGGGACTCTGGCAGACAGGATTGAGCTGAAAGGGAACTTGGTGCATTTCTTAGAGACTCTTTGAAGTCACCCCCACTTCAAAGGCACAACTTAGTATAAAACAGGGCCTCTGCCCTACCTCATCAGACACTTGCTGGAGAAGAAACCTGAACCAGAAACTACATCCTGCCAAGAAGAACTGCCTGGCTGCTCAAAGGACTCACCTGTCTGCTTTTCTACAAAGGACTGCTGCCTTGCTGTTGGCCTGCTGCCTTGCTGAACTCTTGCCTGGCTGTAAAAGTGCTCTCCAAGGGCTTGGATAGAGCTTGCCTCCTGTTCCCTGAAGTCTCAGGACCAAAAAGACTTCACTCTTCCTCTTGGACGCTCCGTGCGCCGAACTTTTCGACGCACAGCTTGTTCCACGGCAAGAAAAACGCCGCACACCGACGCTGATCAACGCGACGCCTTCGGGACGACCGAAACTTTGACGCACGGCCTCGCAAGGACAACGCCGCCCGACTTCCCGGGAGAAATCGACGCTACGCCTGCCGTGAGATCAAAACTTTGACGCACGGCCTCGCAAGGACAACGCCGCCCGACTCCGCAGGAGAAATCGACGCGACGCCTGCCGTGCGATCAAAACTTTGACGCACGGCCTCGCAAGGACAACGCCGCCCGACTCCGCAGGAGAAATCGACGCGACGCCTGCCGTGAGATAAAAACTTTGACGCACGGCCTCGCAAGGACAACGCCGCCCGACTCCGCAGGAGAAATCGACGCGACGCCTGCCGTGAGATCGAAACTTCGACGCGCAGCCCCGCAGAACGACTCGCAGCCGGAAAACAAGCAGGAAAATCCACGCACAGACCCGGGAAATCTGGTAATCCCCGCGACCCACAGAAAGAGACTGTCCGCGCGCCGGAAAACGACGCCCGACTTCCCGCGTGGAAAATAACAACGCAAGTCCGTGTGTGCTATGGAGAAATCGACGCACACACCCTTTTTCCACGCACCTCTTCCTTTGTGGCCCTCTGAGGAGATTTTCCACCAGAAACCAGGTACTTTGTGTTTGAAAGAGACTCTGTTTACTTTCTAAAGACTTAAGACACTTTATATCACTTTTCAGTGATATCTTTACAAATTCATATTGCATCTTTGATCGTTTTGACCTGAAGATACCCAGATAAATATTATATATTTTTCTAAATACTGTGTGGTGTATTTTTGTGGTGTTATGCTATGGTGTTGTATGATTTATTGCACAAATGCTTTACACATTGCCTTCTAAGTTAAGCCTGACTACTCGTGCCAAGCTACCGGAGGGTGAGCACAGGCTGATTTTGGATTGTGTGTGACTTACCCTGACTAGAGTGAGGGTTCTTGCTTGGACAGAGGGCAACCTAACTGCCAACCAAAAACCCCATTTCTAACACTTTCTAAAGTGAATTATCAAATTTCCAGGTGATTTTAACCTAAAACTTTGCAATTGTAGCAATAACCCGGTCTGTGGTGATTTAAAAATCCATTTCAGGCACACCCCCTTTGGGGAGGTCCTAAATAGATTCTTATTAAACACTGTTTGCTATTTGTTTTGGAATTTCTCCGTAATTCCCAACCATTAGCTCCCATTTTCATGGAAATGGTGAGACTATTTCTCTTGATTTTTATGATAGTCACAGGTGATCTTGCATCTCTGATTGTTGATTTTTTTTTTTATGTGAGCAACTGTGCGAGCGATCATAGTTTATTGACTGTGACCCTGAATTTGGAATTAGGGATGGCCCAAAGAAACAATGTGAGAGAATTGAGTTATTAGTCCAATTTCAGTATGAGATTAAAATGTGATCAATTAAACACCAATAAATTCTTGCATCACTTTTAATTCAGAGTGAGGAGCTGTCAATCTCTACCAGATGCAGATCCAGGATTAATTATAAAGGGATTTATTTCCCTTTGTCTTAAACTAGCTAAGCTACTGATCATTAAAAAGAGTAAGCGGGCATCCCAGACTCATAGATGGTCCAACAATACATGTACTGCTCTGCATTATAGTTTGAAAAGTGCACTTAAAACCACCCACAGGGAAAAGAAGCAAATATTAAATTAGCCAGAAGGATTTCTGAGGAAACACTTGCCCGTAGGAAGGATGAAATTCGACAGACACCCTTGAATGAGTTAGAAACAGCAGTAGGGTTAAAGCATCACTGCTGTTTCGGGGGAATTTTCAATCTTCCTTTTGTTCCAAACAGAAACCTTCTAAAATTGAATGTTTTATTTCATCTGAATCTTAGGTTACTTATTATATGGAACTTTTTGGCCAAGGAAATGCACCGGAAATAGATTGTGGCATGCCACTCGCTGCATCCATGGGTGAGAGTGCCCTTTCCACATTAAGTTTGTCTATAGATTGGAAAGAGGTGTCCAATGCTATTAAAAAGAGCATGTTATGTAAGCTCCAGGTCCAGATGGAGTTCCCTCATTGGAGCTGTCTGCCCAGGAAGACCAGATGGACCAGGCTACTCCTCATCATACAGACTTGCAGAAGTGGGATCCTCAATGAAGGCTTGCTCCTGGTCTGGAGTGAAGGTATCCTCTGGTGTTGTGGCAGATGATGGTCCACCTACTCTTGGTGTTGGATGTATGATTAAATAAAAATTATCATTTTTTTAGAAGTCTGTTTTTTACATCAAATGAGTTTGAGTGAAAAAAGCAAGCTAAAAGGTAAAAGACAATTAATATCATTATTATATCTTTCAATTGTTTGTTAATAAGTTACATAACAGTTTAAATTTCACAGAAAATGTCTTATGAAAAAACATGTCAAATGATGTTTTGAAAGGTAAACATAAAGTATTGAAGTATACATGAAATGTACCAATCTTTTAGTGCAACACAACAGTGTGGAGAAATGTGAGAAAACTTTCAAAGGCCTAGCAGGGTAATGATCTGAGAACTGAACAACTTTGCAGATCATTAGTCACCATATGAACATTGCAAAGTACATTTATGCATAAAAAGATCTTATATTCTGCATACAATTTAACATGTATTACACATTTCAAGTTAAAAAAAAGATTACTGAGACAGAAGCCATGAAATCATAAAGGTATCATGTAAATCAAAGCATACAAAGTTAATCAACATCACATTTGTCAACATAGCATAATATGGAGATTGAGAACTACATTACACTTTAACCTTTGTGAAAATATGTAAGATTAGAAAGATTGATCAGAATAGCATTGCAATATTATTTGAACAAATTAATAATAAGGCATCATGGTAGTTGTAGTCATTTCAATTAAACTTTAACAACACTTGAAAAATTGTAAGTAAAACATACCTAGTAAAAATATGCAGTACAAATAAACTGATATTTCCAATATGGAAAACATATTAGAAATGAGTTCAGAGGTGTAGAAACACTTCCTTGCACCACAACATATTGTAAACATTGATGAAGATTGTAACCTGTAATCTTAAATTAAGCAGAATACATTCATACAAACAAAGGAAAAATAAATGTGAAACATCTAGAACAAAAACAATATTGAAAAAACATTTTAACTATTAGTTAAACATGAGAAACAAAAAGGAAGGTAGAAATTTCCACTATTAAGCAAAAGTTAAATATTAAAATCTAGGTTGATGTGCACAAATAAGGTGAAAAACATATTATCAACTGCTAAATTACAAGGACAAACAAAAATTAGGCTCAGTGGGACATGCAAAAGTATAGCTTAACAGTCTCCACTCCACCAGGGATTCCTGTCAAGCCTTCAGGATGTAGGATCAACAAGACCTTCTCCTCCCAAGGATATAGTTGTAAGAGAAGCTGAAAGAACCACCACCAGTTATGTGGGCCTCCGGGTGACACTTAGAGGCCAGGGAACACTCTCCTCTGCAGGTTGTTTCCCCTCTTCTTAATTTCCTCCTGTGTTCATATGTTGTTTGCTACAGCATTCACTCTGTCAACAATTAAGGATCACATTTGCCTTTTCTGTGCTATAGCTGTATTTTGTCCTTGAGCTTCAAACAACTGCGGCTCTACTCTAATAATTTCATCCACCATGACTGAAAATTCCAAAATACTGAAGGCAAAAATGACTCCACTTAGCTACACATCTCTCCAATTTTGTTGGATCGTTTATACATGTTCAAGGTGATCTAACACTATAACACATCTGCTGCCATGATGTGTAAGCTGGAATTGGTAAACCAAGACCAGTTTGTATCAAAACAAAATAATAATGGAGCACAATAAAAATCAATTACTATCGGTCAACTTAGACCCATAGTAATTGATTTTTAGTGTGCTCCACTATTATTTCGTTTTGATGACTGAAAATCCTCCCCCTGTGAGTCAGGGCTATCTCTTCCCTGCCATTATAAGAAAAGTAAATTAAATGAATTTGGGAAACCACAAGTTAGAGTAACAGAAAAAATGACAAGAAAACAAGAAACAGAGGAAGTAAAAACAATGTGATTTCTCTGTGAAAAATTCACCTCGAAAATGATTGCTGCAGTGGAATGGCAAAGGATCATGGTTTGAAATGGAGTGTGTTTAATAGAGTGGTATGCAGGTGAAAACAATTAGTTAAAACACATTGGGGAGGTGATGCTAGCATCCCTCCAAAAGTCACAGGCATAGGATAATGTTGAACGCATCCAATGGTGGAATCCCACCACAGGAATCAGCCACTAGGGCAACTCTAGCACAACTGTGAAACCTAAATATTCTCAGCATAATCCTGCCACCTTGACAGTGCCAGAATAATGTTAGAAAGCAAAGGAGTCTGCTGCATCATCAGCAGTGGGCCGTTTATGCAACAGAAAACATTCTGTCAATGCAGACGGACGTAGGTTCAGCTGACTGAGACCTAAATACGGCAGGCGGGAATCCATCAGCTTGATGAAGTACTTGTAAACGCCGCCACAGAGGGACGACAGGAATCCTGCAAAGATTTAAATCAGGCCTGCAGTCTTTCGCAATTACAAATAGGAGGGTCCATGAAAAGGGCACCCCCCTCCTATTTATGATACAGAAAGGTGTACAATTGCCGCTGTAAAAACTTTATCCATTACTGAATCCAAGTTGCCATTGTTACTGATTTGCAAAAAGTAAACTATCTCCAAGGAGCAGTTTCCCATTTGGGAATTACATCAGGTGGCACATGGGGATAGCCTCCTCCCCCTGATGTCTTCCCAAAATGAAACCTTTTAATAAAGGCAGCCTCTGTTGCTTAAATGGACACTTGCTGCTTTAAATATAAAAAGTTTCCTATTTAGGAATGCAAATGAATGGTCTAGATTCAGGTCTGCTGCCCCCCCATCCCTGTGCTCTCAGAAGATCACTAGGGGTTGGAAACTTTGACCTGCCTAACTAACATTCTTGAGGCATGTAATTTTATGAACCTCTGCAAGTGGACATTCATTTGCAAGTCAATTAGTGTGCCATTCTCAAATCCTGGTTTACAAACGGGTGCCAGCACATCAGTAATATAAACCTCGGTTACTAAAGGGAAAACAATCATACCAATGAAGTGTAAATCTGGACCTATATCTTTGTTCACGCCCTGTGTCTTCTATGGCTCATTGAGACCAAGAACCTCATTAGGAGTGCAGTGCCAAATGGCGTTAGTGCAAAAAACGCAAAAGAAACACTACTAGTAGAAAACAAGAGAAACAGTAATACCATGTTTTCAGTCAAAGTAAAGTCGTAGCAAATAGTGAAACACAATATGTATGGCTGTAGCTCACCTGGCAGCATGTGCAAGGCATGAAGCGTGGCAGATTAGGATGTTGTACTAAATAATTAGCATTGGTGCATTTAGTATCCGATCACAGTGGCAAATACTATAGTAACATAAAAAGTCCACACATATCGATGCTAACAGCAATTGATGATCAGCTACATTGTAGCCATACTTTGCATTACATCACCCAAATGCCGACAGAGGGAAGGTAACAGTAAATGCAGATACCAGCTAAAAGGACATCACATAATAAGGAGAGGTGATAGGCTTTATGCTACAATATCTAGGGATTGTGTCTGTCATAAAGCTAGCACCGCGGGAGAGACCTAATTTTGCGCCCTCAATCCTCCACTCACCTTTAAAAAAAAAAGAAGAAAAAAAAAAAGTTCCACCCCCTGCTTCTTTAATTGGCCAACTGTCATATAAACTCCTTTCTCCCAGAATCTTTAGTGCGGAGCTGCGGTCTGAACACATAGTGGCAGTCTACTCAAACGCTCTCTTTTTTAAAAACAGGTCAGAAGCAGGCAACTCTATGCACACTTATGTATAACCGCGCCCTGGGTTTCGGCCCAGCTCACCCATGCTAAAGGCCACTCTGCAGCCATAGACAAGTGTATGACATGCTGAGATTGTACAGACTGAACATCATTGCTCTACTTAATGGGCTCAGGGGCTACGAGTCCCTTATTTTTTGGCACGTTTATTTTTATTTGGCCAAGAATGAATAATAATCTACTATTCGCTCTTGGGATAAAAAATGCTGATCTCCTTCAGGTCCAGAAACAGTCTCTTTCTGATGGTAGGTGCACAAAAGTGCCTGCATCAGCCTACTTAGAGACTACTAGGGCAGGAGAAATCGAATCCCTGGTCGTGGAGCCCTGGCACGCCTCTGTGCCTCATCCATTTGTGGCGTGGTAAGTGTCACAGCTAAAGATAGACCTGGATGCTGCAGACTTAAGCCCTGCAGTGCTTTGCGTACACGCCAATAAGTCTGTCACCCACCCCACACTTTCCCAACGTGTCAGAGAGTTGAGAAAAAGTGGGTGACAAAGAAGAGACTGAAACCTGGTCCCTGCAGCTGTGCAGTTTGAGGTTTCATTTTCATCCGCCAGTGCTGAAACCCGAAAGGAGCAATTGTCCTAACAGGACCTTCAGCAAGGTAAGTAAAAAATCAGCTTTAAAGCTTTTAAATGTTGTTGCGAAGAATTGGCTTATTGGTTGAGGGAGGTGAAACCTCACTCAAGCAGCAACCACAATCCTTGTCAGGTTGAGGCACAAGCAAAATCCCAAATTAACTTCTGCTCAATCCCCTGGTAGCTTGGCACAGAGCAGTGAGGTTTAACTTAAAGGCAATGTGTAAAGTGTTTATGAAGCACAGCAATGAAGTGAAAACACAACATGAGAAAAATCCCAAATCAATTTAGAGTGTTTTGCAGGGCAAACCATGGTATAGCAAATAACACAACCAGCTGGCACAACAGAAAAAATAAATAAATAAAAGTATCTCAACTCAATATCAGTGGACTGCCAAAATACATAAGAACTAGAAAATGTTGTTACATTTAACATATACCCCATCTAAGCACATTTCATAGGAGTAGAATAAACAGAATTAAAAATTGATGGAGAGGGCCATAAGGGATAGGCAAACAAAAAAAAAACACTATACACCAGTGTCAGGAGCAGCAGTGCATCCACCAGCCAAACCCGAAACCAGATCCCACATCTGGTATAGCCTCCACCTCCGGGATCATTCTCTACTAAAGCCAATTTCAACATGCTAGTATTCAAAAATTCCCACCACTAAATCCGCGGCACAGGAGGATCACTGGACAGCTAAAAACATGCTGGGATCAATCAAGCTAACAAATTTGAAAAACAAATATAGACCTACTAGAGGTGGGGGAATAACTGTCAAAAATCCTAGCGTAGTCAATTTTGGGTACACCACGACCCTACAGTTAGATATAAGGTACAACTTAACAAAAATAAATTCACAGTATAGAGGAAGTGAGGGGCACAAAGCAAACACATTAACTGAATTAGCCCTGGGCTACCTCATCTAAAGCAGTGGTCATCTGTCCATAGCTTTATGACAAAAAGAAGGTGAGGTGCAAAATACATATCATTAATACTTTTAAAATACTGGGCCTTTAAAAATAGAGAAAAATGTAATAAACAAATCAAGACCAAAGCAAAAAAAAATTAATCCGTAGAACCAGAGATTTGAAATTTTAAAGATTTAAAGTAAAAATAGTGTCAAAACGTCCAAAGTGTCACTTTCAGCTATCTGGTACTGCAAGACCAGGAGAAAAACACAAGTTCAGGCCAACCTTTGATGGAGCATAGGTTAGATACAGGTTAGTCCCACTGAAAAGTTGCCTTTTCAGTCCATCACAAATTGTCCCTTTCATAGTGGAGGGGGGTGAAAGGAGCAGGGAAGCATTGAGGAAGGTCCTCCATGTAGCATGACCAGCAGGCCTGGCATCGCAGATGGTCGTTGCTATTAGGAGTGGGAGGCAAACTCTGCTCTGCCGGTGGATTCTCAGAGTTTTTGTTACTCTGCTGTCCGCTTGGAGTACAGAGTTTGGCAAAAAACTCAGTCTAATGTTGGTGGAACTGAGTTTTTTGCTCTTGCAAGGATTGGCGATGCACAGTGGCTGGTACACAGGAAAGGCACAGCAACTGCTTAGCAACAGTGTTTTGGCTTTCTTTAGAACACTAGTACGCACCTGCTGGCTCCTTTGAGTGCATTGTTATACACACAATACAGTAAGTGACGTGATTTAGAACGCAGGCCACTTTTAGTTCTGCAAAGAGACAAATGAAAGACTTAGCAACAAAATACTTTTTTTAAACAAAGACTTTATTGAAAATATCTTGTCAGGTCAGAACCATGGAAGAAGGCCTTGTGCACACACAATTTTTATCACAGCATCTGGGTTGTCCAATAGACAAACAGAAGGGTTTCTCACACTCTGCTGACTAGCAGTCAGACGTGGTTTCAGAACTTGAGCTACCAACGACTGATGCGTCAGCACTTGTGGACTGGTACTATACATGCTGACATAAGCCAGGTACATTGACTCAGCTTTTCATCTCGATCACAGTCATTCACAATTAGTTTATTTTATTTTACTTTTTGCAGTTTTATATAGCATGAAGTCAACCCCGAGGTATCAGAGAGCTCCACATAGCACCAAACTAATCTGAGTAGTGTCACAGTCCATATTTTAGTTCATATGTTTCGTTGCCCGTTTTTTTCCACCCAAGTGGAATATAGGGTCTGTACTCCTGTTAGTAATACTTTTGCTCAATCTTCCATGAGCCTCTCTCTTGATAATGGTTATGGCAGAGCTTTAAGTAGGATGAAGAAAGTGTGTGTGTGGTGGGGGCGGTTTGCACGGTTGACCGGTATTTTACTGTTTCGCCGCGCTTTGTTAATGCATCCAGATATATAAATTAAATAGGGGTGGCTGAACTCTGCCTGCACGTGGAACTCTGCAGAATTCAGAGTTTTTCAGTGACACTGCAGAATGCTATTGGGTGAAACTCCATGTGCTCCGCTTAGCCCTAGTTGCTGGTGCGTAAAGAGACTTTTGTTGTTGTGAATGGTTGGGCCATATTTTCACAGTGGAGCTCCTCACAAGAAGCTGATGGTCTAGGACAAAGGTTTGGGCTGATGGAACTTCTCGTTGATGTGTGGAGCGAGTGACAATGTTTTGATGCCAATGGACCTGTACATGGTTGTGAAGAGCCCAAAGACTTCAATTCAGCTCCACTGAGGCCCCACAAACTGTCCAGGACTTGAGGGGCACCCCTTGGGGGTCGCAGGCTTACTCCAGCTGGATCTGGCTTTTGGTTCAGGTGGTTGGGAGCCTGTTATGTGCCCGTGGCTCTGAACAGGAGACCAACAGACTAGCCCTTAGAGTCACTGTGGGAGTCCTGGATTCAGATGCATGTCCAATCCCTCTGACTCAGGTAGGAGGGGGTAGCAAGGCAGCAATCCGGCAAGGCAGCAGTTCAGCAGGACTGCAGTTTAGTAGAGTGACAGTTGTTTCAGCAGCACAGCTGCCCTTCTTCCTGGCAGAATATCCACAGATCAAAAACTGTACTGAAGAGTTGGTGTATGAGGTCCAACATCAATGCCAGATGCTTCCTCTGAAGTGGGAGAAGCTTCTAGAGGTTTCCCTTTTAACTGCACAGGTTTCTTGTCTCCCTTTCCCTTGATCCAGACTAACTACAGGGTGTAAGAAGCTATTTGTGTAGAAGCAGGATAAAGCCTAATGAAGTGTAAGTAGGGCTGTGCTTAGCTCTTCCCTTCCATCCGACCAGTGATGTTCCATCCAGGCATACCTAAGCTCTTTGTGTGTGTGTGTGTGTGTGTGTCTGATTAGGAGGATTACACAAAGTCCAACTGTCAGCTGACCAAGAGGTAGGCTTCAGGCACTTAAAGGCTAGGCAAGTAAATGCCAACTTTCTGAAAGTGTCATTTTTTTCCAAACTGTGATTTAAAATCCGACTTTACCATAAGGGAGTATTTTTCATTACAGTTCCAAATACACCAAACAAGAAAAGGTTACCTGTTTCCATTTGGAAGCTACACCTTCTTAGAAATGGGGTCTTTGGTTGGCAGTCAGGTTACCCCCTGTCCAACTAAGGACCCTCACTCTAGTCAGGGTAAGTCACACACAATCCAAATTATCCTGTGCCCACCCTCTAGTAGCTTGGCACTGAGCAGTCAGGCTTAACTTAGAAGGCAATGTGTAATGTATTTGTGCAATAAATCAAACAATAACACATTATAGCACCACAAAAATACACTACACAGTGTTTAAAAATATATATAATATGTATCTGATAAGATGCAGGTCAAAACGATTAAAAGGCAATAAGTAGATGTTCAGATATCACTGGAAAAGTGATATCAAGTGTCTTAAGTCTTTTAAAAGCAAACAAAGTCTCTTTCAATCACAAAGTACCTGGTTCGCGTGGAAAATCTCCACAAAGAACCGCAGAGGAGGAGATGTGTGAAAACAAAGGGGTGTGTGTCGATTTCTCGGGCCCCACACAGCAATGCGTTGTTTAGTTTTCACGCAGGGACAGCTGTGCGTCGATTTCTGGTGCTGGATCATGGATCCTCTTTGGCGTTGCAGGGTTTTCTGAAGCCCTGGGGATGATGCGTTGATTTCCTGCTCTTGCAGGACAAAGTCACAGGAGCTGCATCGATCTGGTGGGTGTTGCATCAAATTTTCTTCCGCACGGCAGGCGCTGCGTAGATTTTTCTCTGGAAGTCGGGCTGCGTCATTCCGGCTCGGCTGTGCATAGATTCGGTGGGCCGTGCGTTGAATTTCCGGTCACTATGCTGGTGTTGCATCGATCTTCCCTTTGCGAAGTCGGCTGCGTCGTTTCGGTTCGGCATGCAGTGAAATTTTCACTGCGGTGCAGGCTGTGCGTAATTTCTGGCAGGCTGTGCATCGAATTTCGCCGCACAAGGAGTCCTTCTTGTAGAAATTAAGTCTTTTTGGTCCTGAGACTTCAGGGAACAGGAGGCAAGCTCTATCCAAGCCCTTGGAGAGCACTTCTTCACCACAACCAGAGAGCAGCAAGGCAGCAGGGCAACAGCAAGGCAGCAGTCCTTCACAGAAAGCAGACAGGTGAGTCCTTTGGGCAGCCAGGCAGTTCTTCTTGGAAGAATGCAGGTTCTGGTTCAAGTTTCTTCTCCAGGAAATGTAAGAGTTGGTAGGGGCAGAGGCTCTGTTTAAATACCCAAATGTGCCTTTAAAGTGGGGGAGACCTCAAAGACTGGCTTAGAAGTGGACAAGGTCCCCTTTCAGTTCAATCCTGTCTGCCAGGGTCCCACTAGGGAGTGTGGCAGTCCTTTGTGTGAGGGCAGGCTACTGTCCTTTGACATGCAAGTGTCAAGCCCTTCACCCTCCCAGCCCAGAAAGACCCATTCAAAATGCAGGTGCATGCAAGTGAGGCTGAGTATCCTATGTTTGGGGTGTGTCTGAGTGAATGCACAAGGAAGCTGTCAACTAAACCCAGCCAGACGTGGATTGTAAGGCACAGAAAGATTAAAGTGCAGAGAAATGCTCACTTTCTAAAAGTGACATTTCTAAAATTGTAATATTGAATCCAAGTTCACCAGGCAGCAGGATTTTGTATCAACATTCTCGTCATACTAAATATGACCTTCCTACTCCTTTCAGATCAGCAGCTACCACTCAAACAATGTACGAGGGCAGCCACAATGTTAGCCTATGAAGGGAGCCAGCCTCACAGCTGAGTAAAAAAAATATTAGGAGTTTTACACTACCAGGACATGTAAACTACACAGGTACATGTCCTACCTTTTGCCTACACAGCACCTGCCCTATGGGTTACCTAGGGCATACCTTAGGGGTGTCTTATATGTAGAAAGAGGGGAGTTTTAAGCTTGGCAAGTACTTTTAAATGCCAAGTCAAATTGGCAGTGAAACTGCACACACAGGCCTTGCAATGGCAGGTCTGAGACAAGGTTAAGGGACTACCTAAGTGGGTGGCACAATAAGTGCTGCAGGCCCACTAGTAGCATTTAATCTACAGGCCCTGGGCACATATAGTGCACTCTAATAGGGACCTAATTAAATAGTCCAACGTAGTATGATCCAATGTTACCATGTTTAAAGGGAGAGAGCATACGCACCTTAGCACTGGTTAGCGGTGGTAAAGTGTGCAGAGTCTTAAAACCAGCAAAAACAATATTTAAAAAGTGTAGGGAGGTAGGCAAAAAGTTTGGGGTGGCCACTCTAAGGCTGTCAGGTGTAACATGTAACATGTATACTAAATATGACCTTCCTACTCCTTTCAGATCAGCAGCTACCACTCAAACAATGTATGAGGGCAGCCACAATGTTAGCCTATGAAGGGAGCCAGCCTCACAGCAGAGTAAAATATTTTTTAGGAGTTTTACACTACCAGGACATGTAAACTACACAGGTACATGTCCTACCTTTTGCCTACACAGCACCCTGCCCTATGGGTTACCTAGGGCATACCTTAGGGGTGTCTTATATGTAGAAAGAGGGGAGTTTTAAGCTTGGCGAGTACTTTTAAATGCCAAGTCAAATTGGCAGTGAAACTGTACACACAGGCCTTGCAATGGCAGGTCTGAGACAAGGTTAAGGGACTACCTAAGTGGGTGGCACAATAAGTGCTGTAGACCGACTAGTAGCATTTAATCTACAGGCCCTGGGCAAATATAGTGCACTCTAATAGTGACCTATAAGTAAATTAAATAGTCCAACTGGGTATGATCCAATGTTACCATGTTTAAAGGGAGAGAGCATACGCACCTTAGCACTGGTTAGGGGTGGTAAAGTGTGCAGAGTCTTAAAACCAGCAAAAACAGTACTTAAAAAGTGTAGGGAGGTAGGCAAAAAGTTAGGGGTGGCCACTCTAAGGCTGTCAGGTGTAACATGTATCCCCCCTAGCTGAAAGTGGGGAGAGCTACCCAACCTCCTGGGAGCTCTCATCGCTAAGGCAGAAGTATCTGGAGAGACCATCAGCATTGGCGTGGTCAATCCCCGGGCGATGCTTCACCGTAAAGTTCATCCCCTGTAGGAAAATGGACCACCTCAAGAGTTTAGGATTCTCACCCCTCATCTGCATGAGCCATCTGAGGGGCCTGTGGTCTGTCTGAACCCGGAAGTGAGTCCCAAACAGGTATGGTGTCAGCTTCTTCAGTGCCCAGACCACAACAAATGCTTCTCTTTCAATAGCACTCCACCTCTGTTCCTGTGGTAATAGTCTTCTGCTAATAAAGACTCCTGGTTGGTCTGAGCCCTCCTCATTTAGCTGTGCTAGAACAGCCCCTATGCCATGCTCTGAAGCGTCTGTCTGCACAAAAATGTCCTGGGAGCAGTCATGGGCCTTGAGCATGGGGCCGTGCACATGGCTTCCTTCACAGAGTCAAAGGCTTTCTGACAAGCCTTTGTCCAATTCACCAACCTAGGTTGCTTTTTGGAAGTAAGCTCTATCAAGGGTGACACAATGGTACCATAGCCCTTGGCAAACCTACGGTAGTATCCAGTGAGGCCTAAGAAGGCTTTCACTTTGGTCTGTGTTCTAGGTGGTTTCCAGGCCTTCATAGTTTCAATCTTGGCTTGAAGTGGCTGCACTGTGCCACCACCTACTAGGTGTCCCAAGTACGCCATGGAACCCTGCCCAAACTGGCACTAACTAGCCTTGATGGTCAGGCCTGCCTGTTGCAGAGCCTGAATACAGGACAAAAAGAGGGTGAGTCCCTATCACCCCACTGGATCAGGGACAAAGGCTATACTAAAGACAAGATATCCAGCAGGGATAAATGTATAATCAACTACGTGAAAACCTCAATTTTTCACTGAAGCGTTATTTCTTTATTATAATTGAATCAATACAATCTTAGTGTCACCAAAGAAACTATTCAAGAACTAATAAACAAAATGTAACAAAAACACAAGTGATCTACTTATATACAAAATATATACAAATAATACACATCCACAAAACAGAACAAATAAACCAACAATTGCTTAGGGCACCGTAATACATAAAAAGTAGGCTGCTTAGCCATCCAGTGGCAAGCAGTCACATTGAGGGGTAGTGACAATTGTGCGAGGAAAGTATCTACCATCAATGAGAGAAAACAATCACTGGGATAAGTGTCCGATACAGTCCAACAATGATTAAATCCAATGATTCGAAAATTCCAACAGTCACTCCTCAGGAATTACAGTTGACTCGTTTCGGCCTTAGCAAATCCGGCCTCCTCAGGACAATGGCAACAGTGCCTGTATGTACAACATAATAAATTACCTGCAAAATGCGACTCATTACAACAAAGTGCACCGCCAGGTGTAAAGGACACACACCTGTTCACCATAATTAAACCGCAAATGTGTAGTTAGAAGAAAATAAATTCAATGAAAATTAAATTAAATAAAATACAAATACAAAATAAGACTGAACCCACTTTCACGCCCATGATGTAAGTTATAAAGCTGTTGTTAGAAAAATTAATTCAAAATGGAATACTGCAAATAAAAACATTGAAAAACCAATCATGACCATGTTGTTAAAAACACCTTTTAGAAATTAATGCTTGCACTGCAATGTGTGAGAAATAAACTAAATAGCGAGTGTAGCCAAAGGGACTAACCTTGGGGCAATTAAATGCATAATCTTCAATATCGTTTAATAAATAGAGCCTTAGCGTAGCTTGACTACAAACAAAAACAGCAAAAAGCTTAAAGCTTAATCTAGAAATTGGGAAGACGCTCGGTAGAAATCACAAAGCTCCATGTTATAGGGGCGCCTACCTTAAAAGGAGCAAATCCAGCATCTAAATTCACAGCAAGGCTTTCCAAGAAGCCGCGCTAACGAAGAGTGCGTTTAAATAAACAAACCCAACACTGGGAAGCCACTTTCCACTACGCGCACTTGTAGTAGATATAGCAAAGGTGACTAAACGTGTCTCTACAAGTGAGGCGATAATATGGGGCCATTTTGAAATATCGCAAAGGCTTTTATCAGACTTTAACAAAGAGAGAATAATAAATCAGAGAGAATAATAAATCAAAATATAAATCACCACTCTTGAATAACATTTGTTACACAAAAGCACATAGAGGGCTTTCAATGAGCACAACCTCTTAACATATTGTTACCTAAATGAAAAACAATAACAAATCTACTAAAATAACATATGCATAGATAGCAAGGCTGCTAATTATTGCAGATAAATTACACAAAAACAATACACCAGCAAACAAATACTAATAATTATAAGATTCATGATCAATCCATAAACAATAAAGAATCCAACCAATAACCTCTTAACATATTATTAGTAATACATGGCCCATTAGTATCTGCTCAAATCACATGTAGGGCGATTTTAAAGAAGCTCACAGTCATTGCATATATGGTACTTGAAAGTCACAATAGGTGCACAACATGAAATTAATCAAAAGATCTCTAAGACTAGTTCCAGCCGACAGAGCAAAAGAAAAATAAATAAACCATGCACATAAACAGATAATAGACCCCCATTAGATCTTAATAAGGGCCCACATTTCAGACAAATCATTTAGACCCCTCTTGGCCGTCCCAAATTTTTCTATCAAGCAAGCTTCCATTCTGTCCAGAATGGAAGCTATCGTACTGCCTTTTTTTGTTTTATCAACTACATACAAAACGGACCATCTGATGTCTTCTGGTCGATGGTCCTTTTCAATGTAATGGTCAACCAATGGGGCCCCCGAACAGCACATCTAATCCTAAACATGTGTTGGAGAATGCGTGTTTTCACTCTTGTATCGTCTGTCCAATGTAGGAAAGTGAGCAGGGGCATGTGATACAATCTATCACATGGCGTGTGTTACAATTTGAAAAGGAACGTTGGTAATGTATTTTGTCATTCAACTCTAGCTGTCTACTCTTCTCTGTATATTGACAAGCCAAACATTTCTTACATTGGAAATGGCCAATGACTGGAGGAAGAGCTAACATACTTCTCAGATCTGAACTTTTCTTGGTATTGGAAGTAAAAGGGGCATGTACTAAAGAGTCATAGATGTTACAGCCTTTTTGAATGCAAACAAGGGTTTATCTAACCCTACGGGAAGAAGTAACTTCCAATTTCTTTCAATAATAGCTCTAATGCGATTCGCTTTGGGATTATATGTCAGTACACATGTCAAAGGACAGTCCTTGTTTTTTGGTTTAGGGGCTAACAAATGTTCACGAGGAGTATACCATGCACGCTTGCATGCCCTTTCAACAATTTTCTTGGGATAACCCCTATTCAACAACCTAGATGTCAAAGATTCTGTGTTTTGAAATAGTCTTCTTTAGTGGTGCAATTTCGACAAATCCGAAGAAATTGGCCATAAGGTAAATTCTCCTTCAGAGACTGAGGGTGATTACTTGAAAAGTGAAGTAAGGTGTTTCTGTCAGTAGGTTTTTTATATAAACTCACAGAGATTTAACCTTCATTGGACTGGATCAATAGGTCCAAAAAATTGATTCGTTTACAGTCAGATGAAAATATGAAATTTAAATCAGGTGTTAAATGATTGATCCAATGACGAAAATTAGTAAGAGCCTGTAAATCACCTTCCCAGATCATGAAAATGTCATCGATATATCAAAGCCACATTTTAATGTGTTTGTGGAAGGGATTATTTGTATCAAAAATCCATTTATCTTCAAAAAATGCCTTTGCTAAATTCGCAATTTCAGGAGCAAAATTGCAACCCATTGCTACACCCTTAACTAGCAAATACAACACATTGTCAAATGTGAAAACATTGTTTTTTAAACGCAACAAAGCCAAGGTAACCAAAAAGAAAGATGGAACCTGGTGCGGAAGAATTCTCTGGTCTAAATATGTATTCATTATCTCTAGTGCTTCATTTTGTGGGATATTAGTGTATAGTGCCTCTATATCTAGAGTCACTAATAGTTGTGTTTTTTTATTGAAAATGCTGCCTTCAAGTTTATTGATCATGTGCATAGAATCCCGCACATATGCTTTAGTATTGTGCACTAGTGGTTTAAGGAAGAAATCTACATACTGGGCCAGGGGTTCTAGTACGGATCCGCAGGCCGCGATAATCGGTCTACCCGGAGGGTTATTGGCATCTTTATGGATCTTAGGAAGGATGTAAAGGCTTGTCAATATACAGAGAAGAGTAGACAGCTAGAGTTGAATGGCAAAATACATTACCAACGTTCCTTTTCAAATTGTAACACACGCCATGTGATATATTGTATCACATGCCCCTGCTCGCTTTCCTACATTGGACAGACGATACAACCTGTGAAAACACGCATTCTCCAACACATGTCTAGGATTAGATGTGCTGTTCGGGGGGCCCCATTGGTTGACCATTACATTGGAAAGGACCATCGACCAGAAGAAATCAGATGGTCCATTTTGTATGTAGTTGATAAAACAAAAACAAGCAGTACGATAGTTTCCATTCTGGACAGAATGGAAGCTTGCTTGATACAAACATTTGGGACGGTCAAGAGGGGTCTAAATGATTTGTCTGAAATGTGGGCCCTTATTAAGATCTAATGGGGGTCTATTATCTGTTTATGTGCATGGTTTATTTATTTTTCTTTTGCTATGTCGGCTGGAACTAGACTTAGAGATCTTTTGATTAATTTCATGTTGTGCACCTATTGTTGCTTTCAAGTACCATGTATGCAATGACTGTGAGCTTCTTTAAAATCGCCCTACATGTGATTTGAGAAGATACTAATGGGCCATGTATTACTAATAATATGTTAAGAGGTTATTGTTTGGATTCTTTATTGTTTATGGATTGATCATGAATCTTATAATTATTAGTATTTTTTTGCTGATGTACTGTTTTTGTGTAATTTATCTGCAATAATTAGCAGCCTTGCTATCTATGCATATGTTATTTTAGTAGATGTGTTATTGTTTTTCATTTAGGTAACAATATGTTAAGAGGTTGTGCTCATTGAAAGCCCTCTATGTGCTTTTGTGTAACGAATGTTATGCAAGAGTGGCGATTTATATTTTGGTTTATTATTCTCTCTGATTTATTATTCTCTCTTTGTTAAAGTCTGATAAAAGCCTTTGCGATATTTCAAAATTGCCCCCATATTCTCACCTCACTTGTAGAGACACATTTAGTCATCTTTTCTATGTCTACTACAAGTGCGCGTAGTGAAAGTGGCTTCCCGATGTTGGGTTTGTTTATTTAAACGCGCTCTTCATTAGCGCGGCTTCTTGGAAAGCCTTGCTGTGAATTTAGATGCCGGATTTGCTCCTTTTAAGGTAGGCGCCCCTATAACTTGGCGCATTGTGATTTCAACCGAGCATCTACCCAATTTCTAGATTAAGCTTTAAGCTTTTTGTAGTTTTTGTTTGTAGTCAAGCTACGTTATGGCTCTATTTATTAAACGATATTGAAGCTTATGCATTTAATTGCCCCAAGGTTACTCCCTTTGGCTACGCTCACTATTTAGTTTATTTCTCACACATTGCAGTGCAAGCATTAATTTCTAAAAGGTGTTTTTAACAACAGGGTCATTATTGGTTTTTCTATTTTTTTATTTGCAGTATTCCATTTTGAATTCATTTTTCTAACAACAGCTTTATAACTAACATAATGGGCGTTAAAGTGGGTTCAGTCTTATTTTTTATTTTTATTTTATTTTATTTTATTTTCATTGAATTTATTTTCTTCTAACTACACATTTGCGGTTTAATCATGGTGAACAGGTGTGTCCTTTACACCATTGTGGTGCACTTTGTTGTAATGAGTCGCATTTTGCAGGTAATTTATTATGTTGTACATACAGGCATCGTTGCCATTGTCCTGAGGAGGCCGGATTTGCTAAGGCCGAAACGCGTCGACTGTAATTCCTGAGGAGTGACTGTTGGAATTTTCGAATCATTGGATTTAATAATTGTTGGACTGTATTGGACACTTATCCCAGTGATTGTTTTCTCTCATTGATGGAAGATACTTTCCTCGCACAACTGTCACTACCCCTCAATGTGACTGCTTGCCACTGGATGGCTAAGCAGCCTACTTTTTATGTATTACGGTGCCCTAAGCAATTGTTGGTTTATTTTGTTCTGTTTTGTGTATGTGTAGTATTTGTATATATTTTTTATATAAGTAGATCACTTGTGTTTTTGTTACATTTTGTTTATTAGTTCTTGAATAGGTTCTTTGGTGACACTAAGATTGTATTGATTCAATTATCATAAAGAAATAACGCTTCAGTGAAAAATTGAGGTTTTCACGTAGATAGTTGATTATACATTTATCCCTGCTGGATATCTTGTCATTAGTATAGTCTTTGTCCCTGATCCAGTGGGGTGATAGGGACTTCCCCTCTTTTTGTCCTGTATTCTTCTTTGCATCTCCTGATGCAGGGGTGCTCTTTAGTAGAATTTAGTAAGGTTTTGGTTTTTTGAACCATACATAGTTTAAATGATTCTTTAGTGTCTCCTTATTACTTTTCAATTTTTTAGATTTATTACTTTTTAATTATGACTGAACCCTATACAGTCAGCTATACGGAAGCCCAAATAAATACGTTGTTAGGTAACCCTTCTCTATTGAGTGAGGAACAATTAATTCCAGCTCCTACCAATGTTGATAAAATTGAACGTTTAAAGCAGCTTAAGAAGAAAAATATCAGAAAACAACTTCATGCACAAGTACTCCTTGAGCATTTGAAAAATAATACTATCCCTGTAGGCTTGCAGGTGAGGAATATTCCAGTGATCTTTGTGGTGGACAAACCCTATTTACTGCAATTCAGTGGTGTAGGTACAAAATGCTCACAGGATTGGTTGGCTCTTTCCATTGAGACTGCGTTAAGGATAAGTGAAACAGAATTGAAAGAAATTGAATTGTTGGAACTTGAACTTTCGCAAGACCAAACAATTCAAGACATAAAACAACTTTTAGAATCAGCGAACAAAATCATTGCTGAGTTCAAAATTCGGACTGTAAATCAAAAAACATCTAAAGTGGCGAGAGATATTAAGAACTTTAAAATTGAGGAGGTCTATTCTTTTTTTAAAGAAGACTTCTACAAATATAATAATCCTAGGAATCTGAATTTACAGTTTTAATCTCGTTCACGTAGGAGATTTATCACTTTTTCTGATACTTCTTCGGATTCAGATACAGAACATTTATCCGAAACCTTCTCTGGTCCCTCACTCCCTACTACTCAACCTTTTTTTGGCAGAGGGGGACCAGAGGGAGAGGGGGTGGTGCACGAGGCAGGTTTCAATATCAAGATCAGAACAGAGATTTGTATACCCAACAAGGAGAATTCTGCACCAGGAAGAGAACGTACAGAAGATAAATGAAGAGGGTTTAGACATGATACCAGTCTATAATTTATCTAATCATGCTCTTTCAGAAATAGAGGATGAGGTTTTAAACAAAGGTCTTTCTTTTGTTCCGACTAAACTTCAAGACCCTGTTGACACTAAAACTGAAATATTACGTTTTTTGCGGAAAGTAAGACTACAGGCCTTCTTTCGTGACAACATCAGGGATACGATCGCCATTGAAGACAATGTTAGTGGTTTACATATAAAATAGATATTTTGTCCTTATACCACTCATTTGCCACGTGAAGTACAGATTTTTTAAGATGTGGTTCTTCGTGAAATTGATTCACTTAATAACTCTAAAATCTCTTTTAAATCTAATTGTTCTAAGGAAGAAATAAATGCCATCCTCTCCTTGTCAAAAAATGATAACATCATCATTAAGCCAGCTGATAAAGGTGGATGCATAGTTATATTGGATAAGGACAAATATAGTACGGAAGTACGCCACCAATTAACTAATAAGGACCACTACCGTTTGATATCAGAGGACCCTACACCCAGATTGAAAGCCATCATTACAACTATTACCGATGAAGCACTTAGAGAAGGATGGATATGTAAGAAAGAATATGATTTTCTAAATCAAAGCAAGTCACGTATTCCTTACTTTACATCCTTCCTCAGATCCATAAAGATGCTAATAACACTCTGGGTAGACCGATTATCGCGGCCTGCGGATCCGTACTAGAACCCCTGGCCCAATATGTAGATTTCTTCCTTAAAACACTAGTGCACAATACTAAAGCATATGTGCGGGATTCTATGCACATGATCAATAAACTTGAAGGCAGTATTTTCAATGAAAAAACACAACTATTAGTGACTCTAGATATAGAGGAACTATACACTAATATCCCACAAAATGAGGCAGTAGAGATAATGAATATATATTTCGACCAGAGAATTCTTCCGCCCCAAGTTCCATCTTCCTTTTTGGTTACCATGGCTTCATTGTGTTTAAAAAACAATGTTTTCACATTTGACAATGAGTTGTATTTGCAAGTTAAGGGTGTAGCATTGGGTTGCAATTTTGCTCCAGAAATTGCCAATTTAGTAATGGCATTTTTTGAAGATAAATGCATTTTTGATACAAATAATCCCTTCCACAAACACATTAAAATGTGGCTTTGATATAGCGATGACATTTTCATGATCTGGGAAGGCGATTTACAGGCTCTTACTAATTTTCATCATTGGATCAATCATTTAACACCTGATTTAAATTTTACATTGTCATCTGACTGTAAACAAATCCATTTTTTGAACCTATGGATCCAGTCCAATGAAGGTTATATCTCTGTGAGTTTATATAAAAAACCTACTGAGAGAAACACCTTACTTCACTTTTCAAGTAATCATCCTCGGTCTCTGAAGGAGAATTTACCTTATGGCCAATTTCTTCGGATTCGTCGAAATTGCACCACTAAAGAAGACTATTTTCAAAACGCAGAATCTTTGACATCTAGATTGTTGAATAGGGGTTATCCCAAGAAAATTGTTAAAGGGGCATGCAAGAGTGCATGGTATACTCCTCGTGAACATTTGTTAGCCCCTAAACCAAAAAACAAGGACTGTCCTTTGACATGTGTACTGACATATAATCCCAAAGTGAATCGCATTAGAGCTATTATTGAAAGAAATTGGAAGTTACTTCTTCCCGTAGGGCTAGATAAACCCTTGTTTGCATTCAAAAGAGGCCGTATCATCTATTACTCTTTAGTACGTGCCCCTTTTACTTCCAATACCAAGAAAAGTTCAGATCTGAGAAGTATGTTAGCTCTTCCTCCAGTCATTGGCCATTTCCAATGTAAGAAGTGTTTGGCTTGTCAATATACAGAGAAGAGTAGACAGCTAGAGTTGAATGGCAAATTACATTACCAACGTTCCTTTTCAAATTGTAACACACGCCATGTGATATATTGTATCACATGCCCCTGCTCACTTTCCTACATTGGACAGACAATACAACCTATGAAAACATGCATTCTCCATGCATTCTCCAACACATGTCTAGGATTAGATGTGCTGTTCGGGGGGGGCCCCATTGGTTGACCATTACATTGAAAAGGACCATCGACCAGAAGACATCAGATGGTCCATTTTGTATGTAGTTGATAAAACAAAAACAGGCAGTACGATAGCTTCCATTCTGGACAGAATGGAAGCTCGCTTGATAGAAAAATTTGTGACGGCCAAGAAGGGTCTAAATGATTTGTCTGAAATGTGGGCCCTTATTAAGATCTAATGGGGGTCTATTATCTGTTTATGTGGATGGTTTATTTATTTTTCTTTTGCTCTGTCGGCTGGAACAAGTCTTAGAGATCTTTTGATTAATTTCATGTTGGGCACCTATTGTTGCTTTCAAGTACCATAGATGCAATGACTGTGAGCTTCTTTAAAATCGCCCTACATGTGATTTGAGCAGATACTAATGGGTCATGTATTACTAATAATATGTTAAGAGGTTATTGGTTGGATTCTTTATTGTTTATGGATTGATCATGAATCTTATAATTATTAGTATTTGTTTGCTGATGTATTGTTTTTGTGTAATTTATCTGCAATAATTAGCAGCTTTGCTATCTATGCATATGGTATTTTAGTAGATGTGTTATTGTTTTTCATTTAGGTAACAATATGTTAAGAGGTTGTGCTCACTGAAAGCCCTCTATGTGCTTTTGTGTAACGAATATTATGCAAGAGTGGCGATTTATAGTTTGATTTATTATTCTCTCTGATTTATTATTCTCTCTTTGTTAAAGTCTGATAAAAGCCTTTGTGATATTTCAAAATGGCCCCCATATTATCGCCTCACTTGTAGAGACACGTTTAGTCACCTTTTCTATGTCTACTAGAAGTGCGCGTAGCGAAAGTGGCTTCCCGATGTTGGGTTTGTTTATTTAAACGCGCTCTTCGTTAGCGCGGCTTCTTGGAAAGCCTTGCTGTGAATTTAGATGACGGATTTGCTCCTTTTAAGGTAGGCGCCCCCATAACTTGGAGCTTTGTGATTTCTACCGAGCGTCTACCCGATTTCTAGATTAAGCTTTAAGCTTTTTGTTGTTTTTGTTTGTAGACAAGCTATGTTATGGCTCTATTTATTGAACAATATTGAAGCTTATGCATTTAATTGCCCCAAGGTTACTCCCTTTGGCTACGCTCACTATTTAGTTTATTTCTCACACATTGCAGTGCAAGCATTAATTTCTAAAAGGTGTTTTTAACAACAGGGTCATGATTGGTTTTTCTATTTTTTTATTTGCAGTATTCCATTTTGAATTCATTTTTCTAACAACAGCTTTATAACTAACATAATGGGCGTTAAAGTGGGTTCAGTCTTATTTTTTATTTGTATTTTATTTTATTTTATTTTCATTGAATTTATTTTCTTCTAACTACACATTTGCGGTTTAATCATGGTGAACAGGTGTGTGTCCTTTACACCCGGTGGTGCACTTTGTTGTAATGAGTCCCATTTTGCAGGTAATTTATTATGTTGTACATACAGACACTGTTGTCATTGTCCTGAGGAGGCCGGATTTGCTAAGGCCGAAACGCGTCGACTGTAATTCCTGAGGAGTGACTGTTGGAATTTTCAAATCATTGGATTTAATAATTGTTGGACTGAATCGGATACTTATCCCAGTGATTGTTTTCTTTCATTGATGGAAGGTACTTTCCTCGCACAACTGTCACTACCCTTCAATGTGACTGCTTGCCACTGGATGGCTAAACAGCCTACTTTTTATGTATCACGGTGCCCTAAGCAATTGTTGGTTTATTTATTCTGTTTTGTGTATGTGTAGTATTTGTATATATTTTGAATATAAGTAGATCACTTGTGTTTTTGTTACATTTTGTTTATTAGCTCTTGAATAGGTTATTTGGTGACACTAAGATTGTATTGATTCAATTATAATAAAGAAATAACACTTCAATGAAAAATTGAGGTTTTTACGTAGATAGTTGATTATACATTTATCCATGCTGGATATCTTGTCTTTAGTATGTTGCAGAGCCTGAAGCACATCCTTGAGGTGGAGCAGGTCTTCCTCCCGGCTGGAACTATAGACAGCTATGTCATCTAGGTAGGCTGTGCAGTAGGCATCCTTGCCAGCTAGGACCCCGTTAACCAACTGTTGGAAGGTAGCGGGGCATTCTTCAACCCAAAGGGCATCACCCTGAACTGGTAATGGCCATCAGGTGTGGAAAATGCAGATATCTCTTTAGCCCCCTCAGTCACTGTGATCTGCCAGTACCCTAATGTGAGATCAAAAGTAGTCAGGAACTTGGCAGCTCCTAGCCCGTCAACGAGCTCATCAGCTCGGGGAATGGGGTGAGCGTCAGTCCGTGTGACTGAGTTGAGACCCCGGTAGCCCACACAGATCCAGAGTTCTGGCTTTGCACTAGGGGCAGCAGCCTTAGGCACCAGTACCACAGGGCTGGCCCAGGGACTGCTGGACTTCTCAATAACCCCTATGGCCAACATCTTGGAGACCTCCTTCTTGATGCTGCCCTTCACTTTATCTGATAACCTGTATATTTTGTTCTTTACAGGGGGACTGTCTCTTGTGTCAATGTCATGGACACACAGATGGGTGAGTCCAGGAGTAAGGGAAAACAGGGAAGAGAACAGCTCTAACAGCTCATAGCAGTCTCCTCCCTGATATAGAGTCAGGAAATCATAGAGATTGACACCCTTCACTGACCCTTTACCTTCTTTGGCAGAGAGGAGGTCGGGGAGAGGTTCACTCTCCTCTTTCAGGCCCTCATCTGTCTCAAGGAGCATACTGACCTCAGACCTCTCAAAATGAGGTTTGACTCTGTTATGATGGAGAACCCTTAGGGGCTCCCTATGGGTCTTGAGGTCCACTAGGTAAGTGGCCTCCCCTTTCCGCTCCTTGATCTCAAATGGGCCAGGCCAGCAGTCCTGAAGAGCCCTAGGCTCTACTGGCTCCATTATCCAAACCTTGTCTCCACGTGAGAACTCAACCACACTGGCCTTCCGGTCGTACCACTCCTTCATCACCTCTTGACTGGCCTCAATGTTACTCTTGGCCTGCTTCCAAAAGCTTTGGGTTTGGTTGCGGAGGGCCAGCATGTAGGTGACCACATCCTGGTGAGGTGTCTTAGGAGCTTTCTCCCAGCCCTCCTTGACTATGCTTAGCGGTCCCCTGACAGGGTGACCATAGAGAAGATCAAAGGGGCTGAACCTCACCCCTTTCTGGGGCACCTCTCCATAAGCAAACAGCAGGCATGGCAAGATGTTGTCCCACTTATGCCTCATGGCCTCTGGCAGGCCAGTCTCTGAACAAGCCCATTGGATTGAGGATGATAAGGGGTGGTAAACCGGTAGGTCACCCCACATTCATCCCAATTGGACTTCATGTACGCAGACATGAAGTTTGTGCCTCTGTCAGACACAACTTCCTTACGGAATCCCACATGGGTAAATATTCACATCAGGGCTCTAGTCACCACAGTTGCAGTCACTGTTCTCAGTGGGATTGCCTCTGGATAGCGGGTGGCATGGTCCACCAAAACCAGGAAAACACTGTTGCCCAAGGCAGTTTTGGGTCCAAGGGCCCAATGACGTTGATGCCCACCCTTTCAAAGGGTGTGCCAACGACGGGGAGTGGGGTCAGGGGGGCTTTAAGCCATTTCCCTGTCTTCCACTAGCCTGGCAGGTAGAGCAGGCCCTGCAGAAATTATCTGAGGCTACCCGCATTCTAGGCAAATGAAAGTGGGTGACAAGCCTGGCAAAGGTCTTGTCTTGGCCCAAATGTCCTGCCAGGGGGATGTCATGAGCCAGACCCAGTAGGAAGGCCCGGTAACACTGGGGGACCACCAGCACACGGGCTGCCCCAATGGCCAGAACCTTAGGCTCACTGTAAAGGAGATCATTCTCCCAGTAGATATGGTGATCGCCAGAGGCTTTACCAGCTGCTCGGGCTGTGGCTTGTCGCCTCAGACCCTCAAGGGTGGGGCATTCCTTCTACGCTTTACAGAACACTGCTCTGGTTGGCCCACCCTCTTCTTGCCAGCCAGCAAGTTCAGGCAGGTTGCCCAGTTCAGCTATGTCCTCTCCAGTTGGCTCAGGGGCCTCCTCGTCCTCAGGGGCCCCGTCCACAACTGTGGGAACATCTGAGGCTGGTTTCCCTCGCCTCTTGCCCTTCCTCTTTGCAGCTGTCTGGGCCATTGTTCCAAGCTCCAGATGCCCTTGACTCCCTTCCTGCATGCATGTCCTACATGTGTAAGCACACAACCTCTGTACCTGAGAGGGGAAGGCTGACAGCCATGGACCTTGTGGTCATGCAGACCCACTCAGGCAAACCTAACATCTCCAGGTGGGATCTGAGCTCTATCTCCTTTCAGGAAGTATGCTCACGATCATTGCCTAACAGACAATCTACAGGCATGGCAGGACTCACAGCTACTCTCAGTGTACCAGAGACCCCCCTACTCAAAGGGAACCAGAGCCACCAGTAGGTGACTCTCGTGATTGTCAGCGACTATGACCTGGCGGAATGTATTAGGAACTATCTGCTCGGCTGACACGAGCTGACTCTTGACAGTAGTCATATTGGCTCCTGTGTCATGAAGAGCCTCCACCCTTTGCCCATCAATGGTGACCCACTGCCTATAGTTTGAAGTATTGGCAGGCATGTGGGCCTTAGGCACCATCTCTCTATCTCCCGGGGATACTAGGGACACCTCTGTCTGCCCGCCAAAACTAACTGGGGCTATCTCCCCCCTGAGCGCTACACTAGCCAACCCAGGTGTCTGTCCAGTGGTGGACTGTGTTCTCTTGGAACACTAGGAGTCGCCCTTAGAGTGTCCATGCTGGTAGCACTCTAAGCATTTGGGGATGAACTTCCCTAACTTTCTGTCAAAGAACCCTGGTTTCTTCCCAAATCTAGTAAATGAATGGTTACCCCCCCTTGGGAATTGTTTTGGGGTCCTTTGGAGAGTTACTTATTTTCACATTTTTCTCCCTCCTCCTTCTTCTGTTGGGAACCCTGACCACCTCTGTGGGTGTCCCTCCCAGATGCCTTCTTGGACACTCTGGTGCTAACCCAGAGGCCCGCCTCCTCAGCAAGCTTACTATCTACCAAGTGCTGGCGGAACTCTGTAAAAGGAATACTGAGCATATGCTCTCTCAGAATCAAGTCATATAACCCTTGTAATCATCTACTTTGCTGCCCGCACCCACCCATTCAGTTCCTTATTAGAGAAATCAAAACAATCTACCCAAGTTTGTGTGGAAAGTTTGGTGCTGTCCCTAAACCTCTGACGGTATTTCTCAGGGGTCAGCCCAAACTTGGCTAGTAAAGCGGCTTTCATGGGTGCATAGACATTATGTTCCGGTGGAGCTAGTGTAAGAAGTGTGTCCCTCCCACTGCTGGTACATAAAAACACACGGTCGCCCCCCATTGCTCCTCAGAGGTCCCATGGGCCCTTAGTGCAACTTCATAGGCAGCCAACCACTTGTCAATGTAATCCCCACCACAAAACTTGGCACCACATTCTTGGGTATGCAAACCTTTTTCTCCCAAACATGTCCTACATGTATGCTGTCACCATCACTGCTGAACTCAGACTGTTTTGCCTTGATCTCCAGCTCCTTGAGACTCAGTTCATGAGCCAACAAAAGTTTCTTCTGAGCCAAGGATCTCTCAGCTGCAGCTTCAGCTCTCTCAGCTTCAATCTGCTTGGCTGCTCTTTCAGCTTCAGCTTGTTTGGCTTCTCTCTCTGCCCTCATTTCCTCCTATTGAGCCTCAATTTTCAACCTTGCCATCTGCAATTGAAACTCCCTCCCTTCTCTCCTTTCCTGTGCGGTCAGCCTTTGATCAGAGACACTGCTCCCTGGTTTGGCAGGGGGCCCAATTGCAGTGGTAACATCATCCACTGATGGCAAAAAATCCTCTGAGGGGCCATCCTCTCGACCCTCCTCCTCAGCCTCCTCCTCTGAATGGGCTTCTGCCCAGGCCATGCCATTTGAAATTCCTTCTTTCTGGAGGCACCTCGGTGGGTACTCCCATATCCCTGCAGAACCCTTTCAGCTGTTTGACAGTATATGTCTCCAACAGGGCTAGGTCAAAATCTCCTACTTGAGACCCAGCCTCAGACATGTTGAGTGAGGATTTTAGTTAAAAATTGTCAGGAAGAACGAAATTGCAGAAAAAGATAAAAATCTAGTTGACCTTTAACTGTGGGTAGGTATGAAACTACTTAGATACTGTATGTCACTGCACAAATACAAGTCCTATCCTCACCACTGATTACCAATGTTGGAAATGGGGTCTTTGGTTGGCAGTCAGGTTACCCCCTGTCCAACCAAGGACCCTCACTCTAGTCAGGGTAAGTCACACACAATCCAAATTATCCTGTGCCCACCCTCTAGTAGCTTGGCACTGAGCAGTCAGGCTTAACTTAGAAGGCAATGTGTAAAGTATTTGTTCAATAAATCATACAATAACAGCATATAGCACCACAAAAATACAGCACACAGTGTTTAGAAAAATATACAATATTTATCTGATAAGATGCAGGTCAAAACTATTAAAAGGCAATAACTAGATGTTCAGATATCACTGGAAAAGTGATATCAAGTGTCTTAAGTCTTTTAAAAGCAAAACAAAGTCTCTTTCAAGCGCAAAGTACCTGGTTTGCGTGAAAAATCTCCTCAAAGAACAGCAGAGGAGGAGATGTGTGGAAACAAAGGGGTGTGCGTCGATTTCCCGGGCCGCTCACGGCGGTGAGTCATTTAGTTTTCACCCAGGGACGGCTGTGCATCAATTTCCGGTGTTCGGTTGTGGATCATCTTCGGGTTGTGGGGTTTTCTGACGCCCTGGGGACGATGCGTCGATTTCCTGCGATTGCAGGACAAAGTCACAGGAGCTGCGTCGATCCGGTGGGCGTTGCATCAAATTTTCTACCGCATGGCAGGTGCTGCGTTGATTCCTCTCTGGAAGTCGGGCTGCATCTTTCCGGCTCGGCTGTGCATCGATTCAGTGGGCCATGCATTGAATTTCTGATCACTATGCTGGTGCTGCGTCAATCTTCTCATTGCGAAGTCGGTCTGCGTTGTTCCGGTTCGGCGTGCGGTGAAATTTTCACCACAGTGTAGGCTGTGCGTCGTTTCTGGCAGGCTGTGCGTCAAATTTCGCCACACAAGGAGTCCTTCTTTGCGATTTGATAATAGTGGTTTCTTAAAAATCGCAAATGCTATTACCGAATCGCAAATTGCGATACCGGCCACATTCGCACATATGAGCCTGTAGGCCCATATTTGCGAATTTTATGCAATTCCAAAATTGCAATTTCTTAACTGGAAATCGCAATTTTGGAAATGCAAAACCCCAGGGTGCTGGGGGCCTAAGGCCCCCTCTGCTGCACCCCAAAACGTTTTTTAGGACATGTAAGGTGCACACATGCCAAAAGGGCATGTGTGCTTTACATGTACATTTTAAAAATGCATTTTAAATGCATTTTTAAAATTTGCACATGGTTACCACCAAGTTCAACCTGGTGGTAAATAGCGATTCCTTAATGCCCAATTCGCATAAAGGAATTGCTTCTTACATGTGATAAGAAATCGCAAGTAAGGAATCCTTATTTGCGATTTCTTATTTAGAGAGTCGCAATTTGCCTCTAAACAGGGTAGCAATTTTAAGGAATCGCTATTTTAGACATCCATTGCTAGGAAGATAGAGCTATGGTGGAGAGTCGTGGACAGGGTCAACGGCGTGGGACAGCACCCCAGAATAAGGGATGAAATCAGGAAGAGGTGGAACGACCTATGGGGGAAGGTGTGTTCTGTGGTAGCAAGACACCAGATAGCAGTACAGAGGACTGGCGGTGGACCCCAACTCCTCCCCCACAACTAACAACATGGGAGGAGCAAGCCTTGGCAATCATACATCCTGAGGACCTGGCAGGAGTAGCAGGAGGACTGGACTCTGGTAAATCAACTCTTTACTACTATCACCCCCCCTACCTGCATGCCATCACATACCCCCTCCCTCACCCACACATCAATCAGCAGTGTGTCCATCACTACAGGGACCCCAGGACACCCCATAAAAACAGGATGATCAGGGACCCAGGGTCAGTGGCAGTGGGCACACGGTTCAGGGGACAGAGGCACAGGACAACCGGGAAGCTGGGAGGACTGCTGTGCGACAGGGGGAGGACAGGCCCAGGGAACCGTCTCTCCAGAAGGCACTCACCAACATCCTGGAGCATACCACCATTCCCAGGAGACGATGGGCCAGAAACTGGACAAGTTGCAGGAGACCCAGGGCTGCAGGAGGGACAATACCTGGGGATCAGGGAGGACCTGAAGGACATCCACACCACCCCGTTCACCATTGCAAGGGTGATGACAGACATGGCCAACACCATGAGGGAGGGAGTGGCAACCCAACGGGCCTCTGACACTAGCCACACCGATGAATAGCCCTCCAACTCCGCTGCCGCTAGTGGACAGGAGCCCTCCCCCTGCAGAAGGAGAAGCACCCCGCAAATGGTCCCTGCGATCCAGGCAGAAGCCAGAGACTATTGCCAAGACCCCGCCAGGAAATAAGACTCTCCTGAATGTCACTCCTGTGTCCCACTCAGTCACCCTGTCCTCCTTGAACTGCCATTACTCCTCTTCCAGGAGACAATGGACAATGCTCCTGTGATACAAATAGACTGGACTCTAACCTGGACTTTCCTCCACCATCACCCCAGCACATTGCAATACCCCCTCCACCTATTAGCACTTAAATAAACACCCTTGGAAAAAATTATTATTAAGTATGGAGTCTGTCAAATGATTGAACTATGTATTTGTTTAACAATCTGTAAACATTGCAATTAAACTGTACAGTAATGTATACATAGGTATGACCTGTAGTTGGCAGCTGACAACACACGAGGAGCCAGAGTGGGGCACAGATATCCGAAAATAGAAATGCCAAAGGGTGCAGTAAGAGGCCATAGTTTTGGGGGAATTTGCCTGCCATGTACAATGTCCAAAACTAAACTGTCAATGTAAAGTGAAGTTGCAGTGTCTTACCTGTGTGTTACTGGAAATACTATTGTATGAGTGCTGTTCTGTTGTCCTCATCCTCTGCCTCCTCATCTTCACTGTCCACAGGGTGCACTGCTGCCACACGCCCAACTATAGCCTCATCCTCATCCATCTGCAGAAAAGGCACATGGCGCCGTAAGGGAAGGTTGTGCAACATGCAGCATGCCACAATTATCTGGCAGACCTTCTTGGGTGAGTAGTACAGGGATCTACCTGTTAGATGGAGGCAACAAAACCTGGCCTTCAGGAGGACGAATTTCCTTTCTATTATTCTTCTCATTCGCCTATGTGCCTCACTGTAACATTCCTCTGCCCTTCTCCTGGGATTCGTCACAGGGGTCAGTAGCCATGACAGGTTGGGGTAACAAGAGTCACCTGCAAATATTGAGGGACAACTGTTAGACACACAATAACCCTTAGGGCCCACACCATATCCATACAGCAACACCTACTGGGTGGGAACCTGGGCTCACCTATCAGCCACATCGGGTGCCTCTGAAGTTGAGCCATCACATATGGGATGCCGCTATTCCTCAGGATAAAGGCATTATGCAGGGACCCAGGATACTTTGCATTGACGTGTGAGATGCACTGGTCAGCCAGGCACATTATCTGCACATTCGTCGAGTGAAAGCTCTTTCGATTTCTGAACACCTGTTCATTTCTCCAGTGCCATGCCCTGCCCCCCCTGAAATGGCGTCCGCCTGTCCTGTGTGGAGGGACAGGTGGAAATGAGGTAATTCCGCTGACGTTGTGCGCCTTTGCCGGAGGCGGTCAGAAACCACCCTGCAACTCCTCACTGGTTAACATTGGCACCTATGGTGTACAGTGGCCAATGGTGATGTACACCGGTGGTGACGGTGCGCACCGCTGTGGACGTGACCGCCATTTTCTATCTGTTCACTCACTTGCTACCTGACCTTCAACAGGAGAGGATCTACACTGCAAGTGCTGCTGTGACCTGTGTCTGGAACGGACCATGGCTCGAGCCACTGGGGAAAGGGCCCCTGCCTTCACCGCTGCGGAGTTGGAGAGACTGACGGATGGAGTCCTACCCAGTACCGAATGCTGTATGGGCCTCCAGACCAACAGGTGAGTACACTGTGAGCACGATGCATGGGGCATGAATGCATGGAGTGCTGTGTGTGAGGGTCTCATGTGGGGGAGGGGGTCATGGAAGGGTCCTGGGCAGCATGCTGCATGTATGGAGGGCAAAGTCTGTGCATAAAGAGGTGTGAGGGCTATGGTGAGCTATGAGTGTAACAGGCCTGACTGATACCTTTTTCTATGTGTATTTTTCTGCAGGTCAGCACCCATCAGAAAAAGGGTATATGGTGTGCCATCGCCAAGGAGGTGCGGACCCTGAGGGTCTACGGCAGGCGGAGCACCCACTGTCGCAAAGGGTGGGAGGACCTGAGACACTGGGCACAGAAGATGGCGGAGGCCCAGCTGGGGATGGCCTCCCAGGGAGGAAGGGGTGCCCATCGAACCCTGACCCCCATGATGGCCCACATACTGGCGGAGGCCTATCCAGAGCTGGATGGGTGCTTGAGGGCATTACAGCAGCCACAGGGGGTGAGTACAGTTTCCCAATATACTACTTGCGCCTTGAGGGTAGTTCTCTGGGTGGGGGATGAGAGCTTGTGGGTGCCCCTAGGCCAGGCCGGGTATTGCAGGGTAGGTCCCATGTTTGGCAGGGTCTGATGTACACAACCTCATACCAAGCTAGTAGGCATCCATTACTAGGCAGGGGTCTGTGGGGCTCAGGTATGCTTCTATTGGCGTTAGGTATTCCTGTCCTTGGCCTGGTGACAAGCATTGTGGCTGTTAGTGCATTGCCTAGTGCGTAGGACTGTTCCCTGTGAGTGTGTGTGTGTGTGTGTATGTGTGTGTGTGTGTGTGTATGTGTGTCGTGTACGCCAACAGTGGTGTTGGAGCAGCCACTGACCAAGTGTATCCTTTGTCTCTCCCCCCCCTTTTTGTTTTGTCACCCTGTTCTTCTGTGCATTAGCATCATCTGGGGGAGGAGTTGAGGCTCCAGCGACAGAGGGAGCTGCATCCCACAGGTCCCAGGAGGCCGAATCCACCGTCATTGAGGGCACCAGTGGGACGGAGGGCAAAGGAGCACCACGGCAGAGACAGGAGGGGACAGTTCTGACAGTGACACCTCCTCCGATGGAAGCTCCCTGGTGGCGGTGGACACCTATGTGGCCACCCCAACTACAAGTACAGCCGCCACCTCCGTACCAGCACCACCCTCCCAGCAGCCCATCAGTGTGTTTCCCGTACCCGCTCACCTAGGAGGGTGGGCATCTCCTTCGCCCCGGCACCTCAGGCCCTGCCCCAGTTAGCCCTGCTGCCCTGAGTGAGGTGGCTATTGACCTCCTGCGATCTCTGTTGGGCAGTCAACCATAGTGAATGCCATCCAGGGGCTGGCAGCCGATTTGTAATAAACAAATGCATTCCTGGAGGGTATTCACTCTGGCATGGCAGCCCAACAGAGATCAATCCAGGCTCTGGCCTCCTCTCTGATGGTGGCCATTGTCCCTGTTTCCACCATCCCCCCTCCAACTTCCTCTGCCCAGTCCCATTCCCCTCAACCCCAACCTATCCCAAGCACACAGGCAGACCACCATGCACACAAGACAACACACAGGAGTGGCTCGGGCAAACACAGGCGCCACACATCATCCCACTGGCATTCACACAAACACCATCCATTTTCAGACATTCCAACCTCTACTACCTCCACTGTGACCTCCCTCCCAGTAGCGTCTCCACTCACACCTGCATGCACTACATCCTCATCCACTACCTCCATCACCATCACGCCTATCACTACATGGCCCTCACTGGCAGTCACCACCCCCACATCTATGCACGCGTCCCCTGTGTCCTCTCCCACTGTGTCTGTGCTCCCTCCTCCCAAAGTACACAAACGCAAGCACTCAAACACCCACAACCATCCACCTCATAACAGCATCCAGCCCTGGAACCTGCACCCAAACACAGCAGACATACACCTCCTGCAACCACTTCCTCTTCCTCCACTCCCAAACCTTCTCCCTCTTCCCGCCCCAGTGTCCCTAAGAAGCTTTTCCTCTCCACCATTGACCTCTTCCCTACCACTCTCCCCCATCCTTCACGTTGGGCCAGGGTGGTCAGAACCCAGGCGCGCACCTCAGCCACACAGTCCACGGCCATAGTGGTGTTGACAGCTACTGCTGGTGGGAGAGGCTCCAGGGAACCAGGCACCAGCACTAAAAGTGTGCCTGCACCAGGTGCGTTAAGGAAGGGCAAGGAGGCACCACCAGCTGGCAGAGGGAATGGCAAGGAGGCACCACCAGATGACAAAGGGAAGGGCAAGGAGGCACCCCCAGATGGCAAAGGGAAGGGCAAGGAGGCACCACTAGCAGGCAGGAAGGACAAGAGGCCTGGTACTGGGACTCATTTGATACCCTCACCACCAACCATGGCAGTTCAGCCATCTGAGGCTGCAGGGGGAGGGCTGGAGCCTCCCCCCACCACTGCCAGCACCGACACCAGCACCACCACTAGCACTGCCACCAGCACCACTGCCAGCACCAGCACCACCAGTGCGCAGCCTTCCGAGGCTGCAGGGGAAGGGCTGGAGCCTACTTCTACCACCACCAGCACCATTGCCAGCACCACTGCCAGCAGCAGCAGCCCCAGTGGGCAGCTGTCTGACGCTGGAGCCCACCCCCACCACTGCTAGCACCAACACCAGCCCCACCACTGCCACCACTGAGCAGCCGTCACCACCGGCGGACAGTGTGTAGTCTTCCTTCCATGGGCTGTAGTGCATCCTGGCCCATGCAAATCCTGTGGGTGTGACACCCAGGTGAGAGACTGTGACCTTGCACTCCCCAAGATCTGCATCACAGGGTACAATGCCCCCTCCAGAACCAGTGGAAGAAGCCACCCACTCACACCCTCCTTGCCAGGATTAAGCACACTGGGCACAATGCCCCCTCCAGAACCAGTGGAAGAAGCCAAACACTCACCCCCTCCTTGCCAGGATGAAGCACACTGGGCACAATGCCCCCTCGAGAACCAGTGGAAGAAGCCATCCACTCACTCCCTCCTTGCCACGATAAAACACACTGGGCTCAAGGCGCCCTCCGGAACCAGTGGAAGAAGCCATCCACTCACCCCATCCTTCCCAGGATGAAGCACTCTGGGCACAATGCCCCCTCCAGAATCAGTGGGCAAACCACCCACTTCAGAGACTGTGGCCTTGCACTCCCCAGGACCAAGCAGTGGGCAAACCACCCACTTGAGAGACTGGCCTTGCACTCTCCAGGACCAAGCAGTGGGCATGTAGCCCCCTCCAGGACCAGTGGTGTTGTACCATCTTCCGGCTGAGGTGCCCACCCCATTCCCCATCCCCGTGAGGTGCCTGTGTATTTTCGACCTGATGCCCCTGCAGTGTTCTCTCCATGTTATTGCAGGAGTAAGGTGGGGCCTTGGCCTATGTGATGTGGCCCTGTGGCCCACGGACATTGAGGACTGGGCATTGTCCCTCCATTTGTAAATCTGTATATACATTTTCAATTTGAAGCACATATTCATACTATTTTGTCTTATTACACTCACTTTAATCAATTCCTTTTGTCCTTGCATTATTCCTGAGGGTTACTGGGTGGATATGTAATGTTATTGCATCTGTTTGAGTGTATGCTGTTGGGGGTGGGGGTGTTGCGTGTGTGTCACTATCTTTTTCCTCCCCCCTCCCTTGTGTGCTAGGCGGCAGCACTCACCATGGTCATCTTCGTCGGCGTTGATGTTCATAATGCATGAAGAGGTATACAAACATGGGGAAGATGTGCAACTCAGGCTCCATGGCATCGTAGTTGCTCCCTGAGTCTCCAGAGGTCGGTCGTTTCCCTTTTGTGTTCTGTTTCTGCCGTGCTTTTGATGTTGTTGGTACCGCCCCAGAAAAGGTGGCTGATAGTCCTGTCTTAATACAGTGGGCAGAACATTGCAAGTGATTGTCACCAGAGACAAACTTCATCAACCATCATTGGATGCAATATTAGAAACGCAGACTGACTCACTTGCTGCAATATCCCATAAAGCACTACCCAGGGAAAGTTCCCTTCCTGCTGATTTTTGTGTTGTTGTTTGGCGATACAATCCATTGTTAGTCCCCTTTCAGCTCTACACATAGGAGAGAAAGCTCAATTTGATGGCTTGCTTTGTCAGGTTATGTTACCAGTGGGTGGTACAGAAGTGGCCAGTAGAGGATTTCCTAGGAGTGATAACCCACATTTGTGGGTTATCTGCATTGTTGTATGAATCTGCATTGTACCATGTGTTCGAGAAGTTTGAGAACCAGGCGTAGTTTGGTTTGCTGGTGTGAACATGCCAGATATGCGCTATGTCATGTTTTATATTAATGTATGGATGATTGTGCTAGGGGGTGTGGCTTGATGCCCAACAAAGATGTCAGCTTGCCCGTAAATCTCTGGCGAACAGCAGAGGTGTTTCAGTGTCAACATTGACGTTTCCTCTTGCCGAGCACCATGTCCTTTTCGGATGGCAATATGAACCATTAGTAAATGCTTCGACACTATTTTCAGGAAAAACAGAATGCGTGTTATACCACTGCACGCAACATACAGTTACTCCTCACAGCAGCTGCCATTTTTCACTAGCGGTAACGTCGGAGCACTGAGATGAGTGAATGGAGCCATATCAGCATATTCATTGCCAGCTCGTTTAACATATATTTCTGTGAGTTTTCTTCTGTTTTAATTCTGTTTCTTCCATATTTTTGAGGTTCTGGAGGATGGAGTTGCATATTCTACCCTCATAGAACTCTTGTTGTCACGTGCCAAAGGATTGTGCCTTTCTTCAGCTCTTTACTTCAGAACATTGTTTTACACAGCTTTGTTTGTAACTTTCTCTCAGCCCTAACTATTACCTGCACTTTCCTTGTTATATGGGCAGACTGAAATCTTTTTCTAAGGTTCATTTCAAATATTCTTCTGGTTACCCACACAAGTTTATCCCCAGTCTCTCTCGAAATTTACTGAGATTGGAGATGGAAGAGCCCTGCTCTTTTGGTCATCGCTACTACTAAGCTACCTCCCATGGCCTCACTGGGTTTATTGTTTGGAAGAAATTAGGGCATTACAACCTTACATGGAAGGAACAAATACTAAACTCCAATCCCTTGACAACAAGTGGTCCAGAATGGAGGAACAGTTACTGACAGTGGAGCAACATATATCATCTTTTACGAATACAACCCTGGCAGCCACTCGGCTTCAATCAAAGGTATCCTTACTTCATCCCATATTGAGGACTTGGAAAACAGAAGTAGAAGGAACAATTTATGCATTTACGGCTTTCCAGAGGGTATAGAGGGTTCAGGCGCAGTTTCATTTTTCAAAGCATTTCTCCCTAAGCTGCTCCATCTGCCCAAATCCTCTCCTTTTCAACATACAGAGATCTCACGGATTGGTTCACCTATCTACTTCTGCTAATACTTCAAAGAAGCCCAAAGGTGTCATCCTTTATTTCCTTGAATACACAGACCTGCTCAAGGTTTTGACAGCTGTCCAGATGTTAAAAAAGATCACTTGGTCAGGTCATAACCTTTACTTCTCACAAGATTATGCTAATAACACTGTTGACAAACACAAAGATTTTCTATCTATGAGACCAGATCTCCAATCTCTGAGTGCTCACTTTGGCCTTTTTCACCCATGCCTGTTTAAAGTTACCTACAAAAATAAGACATCCACTTCTGAGGATCTGCCTCTTAAGGGCATTTCTAGAGAAATGCAAAGTCAAAGCCATGGATATATTCAGACTCCTTAAAACGTGAAATATCTGTGTTAAGAGAAATGCTAATGATTTAACATTGCCTCTCCTTTAATATGTTATACACTTTTGGTTTACTTGCATTAGTTATTATGCTGTTCTTGATCTTTTGGCTATAGTAGTTATCATATGTTTCTCTTCTTACACTGATGCTATTCTCTTTTTCCCCAGTTTATCTTGTTTGGTTTGTGCCATTCGCAGTCTACCCATGTCTCCTTGTTGTCCTCTCCATGGAGCTCAGAAATGCTGCCTCTTTCATGTGGCTTCACCATCCCCATCCTTTGATGTTATCCTTAGGTATGTGTTCCCTCCGTCATGTGTTTTACATCATGTCTTCATTTCTCATTCTTCCTAAATTTCTTGGCTGTCTTCTTCCTTCCTTCCCTTTTTCTTCTACTATCATTTTATCATTATATTTTCTTTTTTCTTCTCTCGCTTTTCTTTTTCTCTTCATTCTTACTAGTACTTGGTCCATGTTATTTGATACTCTTATGTCATTTGACACTTTTTCCAGTATTCAGTTCCCATGTCTGTAAAAATTGTATCTTGGAACGTTAAAGGATTAGGATCACCAATTAAATGACAACGTGTCTTATCTCACCTTTCACACTTAATGCTGATATTGCTCTTTTACAAGTGTCTCATCTTACGGAATCAGAATGTTTGAAATTGAAAAGATGGGGGCTGGGTAATATTTTCTTTTCACTTGGTGATAGTAAAAGGAATGGTGTTGTAACTTTTTCCCATAAGTCTCTCAATGCTCATTTGATTTCCGAAGAAACAGATTCTGAAGGCTTACTGGCTGCTCACTAATTCATTGATAAATAATATACCGCTTTCTATCTTTAACTTGCATGTCAGTTTTGGTCAGTCGTTTCCCAAAAATTAGCACTAAATTCAGGGGCTCACTTCATCCTTGCAGGGGGTTGCAATCAGATAGTTAATCCATTTTTTTATAGAAATTCCACTACACCTTATATGCCTAATAAAGTCTGGAAGCAATTTGTTCATGCTCTCCAGCAACGCACTTCAATGGATGCATAGAGAATTTCCAACCCTACCTTACGTGAATACACCTATTTTTCCCTGGTCCATTATACCCAGTCAGAACTTGACTACATTTTTATTTCTCGTGCTCTATCTCAAACTCTTCTTTCTGCTGACATAGGTTATTTTCAGATGTCTGACCACACTCCTGTGATAATTCAACTGGACATTTTACCCAACACCTTTAAACCTACCAGATGGAGTTTTAATAACTCTTTCCTAGTAGATTCTTCTTTCACGTCCGCCTTCACCTCTTTCTTCCATTATTTTTTTCAGTATTAATGCACAAGCGAGCTTGCTTTTCATACCATATGGGATGCCTTCAAAGCATCTGCCCACAACTTTGTCATAAGGTTTGTTTATGATAAAAGGAGAGCCTCTACTATCTAAACTAAGGGCATTTTTTCCCACATTAAAAAATTAGAGCACACATATTACACTCCAAATCTAAAGACTGTCTTCAAGAACCTGTTAAGGCCAAACTGCAGTTTAATGAATTTTCCACAAATGAATGCATCATTGTTTTTCTAAAATCCAGTGCCAAATATTAAGGTGGCCAAAATAAATGGGGGGGAAATGCTAGCGAACTATCTTAAAATTAATAAGAATAGAACTAAAATAAATCTATCACAGTTAATCACTCAAATGACTTACATAAGGATACTGATATTTTTGTCAAATGTGTCCCAATGTATAAAACATTTTACCCCCCAGAACATTTCCCCTCTGAATCTGACATCCTAGATTATCTCTCTTCTACACACAAATCCTTCAATGCCCAGGTACATTTTCAATAATTAGAAAAAGACAGTAATTTAGTAGAACTTCAGAATGCCTTGTCATGTCTTAAATTTGATAAAGCTCCTGGCCCTGACGGCCTTAGTGCAGGATTTTACACAAATTTTTCCAATTTGCTCCTCCCTAAATTTTCATCTTCTAGCCTCCTTCTCAAATAATAGTCACTCAGCTGAATCTTTTTTTAGAAGCGCTTATATGCCTTATTCCTAAAGAGAGTAAGGATCCACAACTATGTAATAACTACTAGCCAATTTCTCTTGTTAATGTTGATTATAAGAATTTTTCGAAGGCTCTAGCGCTTCCCCTAGAGACCTTTCTACCCAATGGTCTTGTAAAGGAACAATCTGGTTTTGTTAAGGGGAGATATTTTACAGACAATACCCTTTTAATGTTTGATGTTTTATCTAAATCCACACATTTGTTCGATCCTCTAACGGCAATTACTTTAGATGCTGAGAAAGCATTTGATCAAACCAATTGGTCTTTTATTTTTCATACTCTTCAATGGTACAGTTTTGGCCCAAGTATTATTCATCATATTTCACTTTTATTTACTGCCCCACAGGCTGCTATATGTGCAAGTAGACTTATCTCCCCTTATTTCACATTGAGCAGAGGAGTAAGAAAAGGATGTCCCCGCTCTCCCTTCCTTTTTTAATCTAGCCTTAAAACCTTTTATTTCCAGAATTAGGGATCATGCAAACATACATGGTTTCTCTTGGAAAAAAATACAGATTAAAACTGCAATTATGCAGATGACATTCTTTTATTTATCTCAGATCCTCAAGAATCGTTCCCAGCATTTCTCTTTGAAGTTGCTTCTTATTTTCTTATTTCCGGTTATAAGTTAATCAATGATAAATGTGAAATCTTACCACTCAACAAATTCTCTTTTAAAGCAGATTTTTGTAACTACCAATTTTTCATGGAATAGTTCGAAAATCAAATATTTAGGTCTATGGTTCTCTCCCACACTCAAATCTTTGACATCACTAAGCCTTGATGATTGTATCACTAAGGTAACATTCTTGATCAGTCGATGGCATCCTTTACATCTTTTTTGGTGGGGCTGTCTTCATACTATAAAAATGATGTTGGTCCCTATTATTTTATTGACTATTTCCAATATTCCTGTATCTATCCCTTATAAATTCTTCAAACGTATCAATTCTATACTTTTTTCTTTTTTGTTGAATGGGGAAAAAAGCTGTATATCTTTATTGAAATTAAAATGACAAAACTCTGACAGAGTTGTTATCTTCTTTGATTTTCCTAAATATCGCTCATCTTTCCTCCTGAAACAGTCTATTCACTGGTTTTCATAAAATTCTGAATTTTCTCCTTTATGGACAGATTTGGAGAGATGTTTTCTTTCTCCTTTCACTTTCTGGAAATATTTGACTTTTTCCTGAAGACCTCAATCTCTTTCCACCCCTCTTTTTAAACATTTATGTAAAGTGCTAGAGCCTTCATTGCAGGGAAAACCCATTGACACTCCTTCTTTTCTTAATTCCACCATTTCGCACAACATTACTTTATAACATAATATTAAACCTTTTTATTGGAAATCCTGGAGTGCACTTGGTCTCATATGGGTTAATCAACTTTTTATTGATAATTTCTTTCTCACTTTCTAACAGGCTCAAAACCTCTTTCATCTTCCACCCTCGTTTTCTAACAAATTCAAATTACTTAAGAACATTATAATTCTTGCTTATGATCGGTTCCAATCTTGTATCACGCAATCTACTTCTCTCTCTTCCATGTTAGGTACTGTTCTCCGTACAACCCCAAAAGCCTCAACTATTTACCAGTTCTTTCACCATATCGCCGTAGGTAGACCTAAAACTGACATTGGGTTTGCTTGATTTAGGTGTAATTTGGCCTGTCCCAACCTGGAGAAGTATTTGGTTGAAAATACGGACAACATCTCATGCTGCTAACACCACTCAAGCATTATTTTTTGTTTACAACTGACTATTTTTTTCTCCTGCTACACTTCAACTCATATACCCAGACACACCTGACAGCTGTTGGGCCTGTCACTCACGCTCCGCAAACATCAAACATTTACTATTAACTTGTCCCTTAGTACTTGTCTTTTGGGTACAGGTTTGAAAACAGATTAAGTCGATTTTTAAATCCTACGTACCCTTTTCCATAAGTCATGTTTTCCCTGGAAGCGAAGCCTGGCAGAGTGTTAGTCCGCAATCCCAACTGACACCGATATTATAGACTTGTTGTTAGCAGTGGCATTTCAACAAATCACACACAATTGAAAGATTTCTCACAATTAGCCTTCCAAGCGTGGTGGTATGCTGTGTGCCATAATCATAACCTTGACACATCACATTGCCATCCACTTTCGCTGGCGCCCAAACGTTATGCATTGTGGTTCCCAATTATAAAAGTTTTGAACACTCAGGCACGATCCTCTTCTCATTCTAATGAAGAGGAAGTTCAACCCCCGATGTTCTTTCCTTGTCTAACTCTTAATGATGTTTTAACTTGATTTATGCACATTACTTATTCACATACCCTATTAGCTTGTAGTATCGTTATATTGTTATTGTATTGACCATGTATGTTTATCTTCATACATTGGTTCCCTTTTTCTTCCCTCTCTCTTTCCTCTCTCCTCCTACCGCTATACTTTCTTCATTGGTTTGAATTCCATAATATGTTCTACTTGCTATCCGTCTAATAAATTAAGTTTTAAAACTGAATAGACGATTTTGCAAAATATCATTTAAAAATGGGGAAGTGTTCTTGGGAGATTGACATGCCTAAAGCAGGATGCACATAAATATGATGTTCAAAGTGCTGCATTGACAATTGGATGCCACTGGAAGGGTAGTAGTGCGTCTGAACATACAGAGTTCTTTGGGGGTTCCAGGAGGGGGGCCTGCAAGATAACTGCGAGGGACAGGGAAGTAGTAGTGTATTTTCCAGATAGATATGTTGCCACTGGCCTCTGGTACTGCAGTGAATATGAAGAAAATAATATTACATGTGGGAGGGATGCAAAGATGTACGTAGTACTAGGTGTAGAGGCAGTATGTGTGTTGGGCATGTTTTACTTAAGTAGCCGACTAGTGTGACGGACTCCCATGAACAGTACACTTGGAAGGCGTGGTCTGACTGGGGAGTGGGGAAAGTCTTGAAGGGAATGATGTGATTAGATAAAGTCCTACAATTGTGGTGTTTGGAAAGGTGGATGGTAACTGGAGAATTTAGTGTTTGAAAATGTGGGTAGTGGTGTAAATCAGAACTGTCACATGAAACAACGATCTGGAATTAAATGGTCAGAGGGAATACTCTAGAATGGAAGGGTTAATAGCTCAGTCCAGAGTAATTTATTTATTGAGTGAAGGGGAATTAGGATTGGCTCCTACATCAAAGTCAACTTGCTAGTCAGTGCCGGGAAGAACAAAGTGCATACTAAGGCTCCTAAGAGACTCAGGATCTGGGGGCGCTTCTGCCAACCAGATACCCGACACAAAACAACCGGACCCTCCAAGTGTGGCCCAGAGCCCATGTGGGTGCCCAGGCCACAGGCTAGGGATGTGCTTGTGCTTACTGTAGATGAAAGCTAAGGGTTACTGGAACTGTCCGTCCTCACAGTGACAGAGAAACTAGTGCCGGATAATGTGCTCATGAGGCATAATCCATGCATTAACGGGTACATCTGCTGCATTTGAAGTCAGATTGTTGTTGCTCTCCACTGTTTCGGGTGAGGGGTGTCTGCTGGGGATCATCAGCATGGGTCTAGGTTGGGTCTTGGGTCTAGTTTGGCTCTGTATCATCTGCTTGGGTCTAGGTTAACTGAGTGGTCTCCACACAGATCACAAAGCATGAGGCAAGCAGAAAAGTAGTCCCACTGAGTTTACAGCGTACTGTGAGAAGTAGGAGTAGCACTTCGCTAAAAAGGACTATGAAGAAACGAGGGCAAGTTCACGCAGGTCCTGTCCAGGTGGGGTCTTCAGTTTGCTGGAGTAAAGGTATAGCTCTTACACGCAGTTTTTGGAAGGTGGACCGACCTATCTTTGCCAATCAAATTGAAAGGCATGTTTAAAGTTTGATAGCCAACCAATCTGTGGATGGCTATTTTCCGTCCACTCTGAGCATTCGGATATTTTTTTCAAGTTATCTCTCAAGCAAACTAGAAGGGTATTTGCTTTTCAGGCCCGATTTGTCCTGTACTCATTATTATTTAGTTGCCTTGACTACGGTTTTAAAACTGTAATTTCTTTTTGGCTGCGAGTTCAAGTGTTCTGAGATTGTCTGCGTTTTGACAGACAACGATCAATATGATTAGAACAGGATTTCGAGTTAATCAGTGCCTCAATAATGCTGGACGAGCTAAAGGCTCAGATGCGTCTTCATGGGAAGTTGCTCACCTACAAAACTTTGTTCCTCATATCCTTTCTCATGCAGAGAGCTCCCTGTGTATGGAGTGGAAGGGAGTGTTGACCTTGTCATTTCTGTGGTTTGACAGGCATCCTTCATGTTATACAAATAAACGTTGTAATAAATTGGTACTGGAGTGGGTGACACATTTTGGTCCCCTTTTCAAAGAAACAATGAAGGTGTGTCCCTGGTGAGCAACGGGGTTGTTGTGAATGTTGCCCTTGCTGTCAAGCACCACTCAAACTTACTAAAAATAAAAATAAACTGTGAAGGATAATAGCAAAACATGCAGTGTGGGGCCACCAGACTAACAGTCACAAACTGCTGTCCTTATAGATGACCCAGAGGTCACCAGGCCATTACCTTTATGAGAATCTTGATCTATCTTTTGCTTCTGTTTACAAATTAATAACAAGGTATTAATACCCCAAGGCAAGGTGAGTAGAAGGACACTTAGGGGCATATTTATACTCTGTTTGCGCCAAATGTGCGTCAAAATTTTTTATGCACAATTGGCGCAAACCCTGCCCATATTTATACTTTGACGTCCGACCCCGCGGGCGTCAAAATTCCACCACGTGCGTCATTTTTTGGAAGGGGGAACCAGCCTTGCGTTAATTATATGCAAGGTAGGCGTTCCCTTCCAAAAAATGACTTTAAGGCCTGTACCCCTTATTTATGCTCTGACGTCATTTTGACGCACAGGAGGGGGCAGGCCTTAAAAAACGGCGCACAGCCTAATGGGCGCCGTTTTTTAACGCCTGGGTCAGGGCAGGCGTTAAGGGACCTGTGGGCTCCGAAGGAGCCCAGAGGTGCCCTCCCCTGCCCCCAGAGACACCCCCTGCCTCCCTTGACCACCCCAGGAGGACACCCAAGGATGGAGGGACCCATCCCAGGGAAGGAAAGGTAAGTTCGGGTAAGTATTTTTTTCCGATTTTTTTTGTGGCATAGAGGGGCCTGATTTGGGCCCCCCTACATGCCACTATGCCCAATGGCCATGCCCAGGGGACATAAGTCCCCTGGGCATGGCCATTGGGCAAGGGGGCATGACTCTGCTAAGACAGGAGTCATGTCAATGGAGGTTGGGCATCAAAAAAAATGGCGCAAACCCGGTTTGAGGCCTGAATTTTGCCTCAGACCTGACTTGCAAGTTTTTTGACACACAACCCCCATTTTCCCATACTGCCTGGTGTGAGTCATTTTTTTTTAGGCACACCAGTCCGCAGCGCCGGCTAACGTCATTCCATTAATAAGGCGCCCGCATGACATGTTGGAATGGCGTTAGCTGGCGGTAAAATGTTTGATGCACAACTGCGTTCGCGCAGTTGTGCGTCAAAAAGTATAAATATGGGCCTTAGGGGCATATTTATACTCCGTTTGCGGCGATTGTGCGTCAAAAAAGTTGACGCACAATCAGCGCAAACGTTGCCCCATATTTAAACTCTGACACCCGAGCCGGCGGACGACAAAATTCCGCCGTGTGCGTCATTTCTTGGATGCGGCAACCCGCCCAGCATTAATGATATGCAGGGTAGGCGTTCCCGTCCAAGAAACGACGCCAACGGCCATGCATCGTATTTATGCTTCCGGGCAAAAATGACGCACAGCCGGGAGGCGGAGCCAGAAAATGACACACAGCCCGATTTGCGTCAAAATTTAACGCCTGGGTCAGGGCAGACGTTAAAATGGGGCAAACACACCTGTATCTAATCAGAACACACAGAACAAACAGCAGAGCAGCAGAGCAGCAACAGGGAGCCATGGAGGTGATTCTTATCCAGCGTGCACGCAGACGCAGAGCCCAGCAGCAACAACAGCAGCTACCACAACACCAGCAGGGACCCCAAAGGCAGCGCAGAAGGCAGGAGAGGATATTCTGCCCAAGAACAACCCTTCAGGGCCTCAGGGAACACGACATCATACAGAGGTACCGGTTGAACTGGCAGGCCATCCAGCAGCTGCTGAGAAACATTGAACAGCAGTTGGCCCCCACTTGGTGACACCCCGCACCATACCAACAGAAACAAAGCTGCTTGCCGTACTTCACATGCTGGCAAGTGGCTCATTTCAAACAACTGGTGCCCTGGTTGGCGGAATCTCACAACCATCATTCTCCGCATTTCTGCCAAAAGTACTGGATGCCATCATTCGACTGACACCCTGCCACATCTGCTTCCCTAACACACTGCAGAAGCAGCAGGAAACTAAACAGGGGTTCTACGCAATCAGTGGCTTCCCACACGTCCTTGGTGCAATCGACTGCACACATGTACGCCTTGTGCCACCTGCTGCGACTGAACACCTCTACCGCAACAGGAAGCACACACATTCAATCAACGTGCAGGCCATAGTTGATCACCAAGGAATGTTCACAAACATCGTGGCTAAATATCCTGGGAGTGTCCATGACTCATTCATCTTCCGTCACTGCACCATCAACCAACACTTCCAGGATGGACGGTATGGCAATGGACTACTTGTTGGTAAGTACTAAAACCTACTTATTCACACACTGCACAGCAACCCTCTAGAACACACAACAGATACACCACAACAGCAACATCTAGACAGGAACACACTGAGGTCCTGACATCACTAGCCATGTTTCGTAAGTCACCATTGAACCTGTCACACATTGGAATTTACTGTACAGCCTAATGTGAAGACATTAATGAGTGTGGTAGCCGAAATGTCACCTTGCAAATTGTAAGTGTCACAATGACCTTTACATTAATACACTGCCTAAGTCTAAAGGTATGGGATGTCCAGGGTACTTTCATATGAACGTGCTAACAACACTTATAAATTAAACTCTACATTGAACTATCTACTCACCCCAAGTGAAGACACAAGGACACCTGTATCACAAGTCACAATGTTAGGGAGGGCACACTGCACTGAAAATCACAAAACATACTGATGACAAACTGTTAGCAGACAAACACGTGCTCAGCCAAGGTAAAAACACAATGCAGATGGTATAGCCTACAAGTATAGGATGTCACATCAGTACACAAAAGATTCCCAGACAACACAAGACAACTACTGCCATGAACGGTCTTTTCAATAATGCAAGTTACATCAACATGATCCCATTGTTTTTTTTCTTTCAGCTGATCAGGGGTATGGCATCCAGCCGTGGCTAATGACACCATTTGGGAACCCGAGTACTGCTGCAGAGCGGGCATACAATGACGCCCATAAAAGGACATGCAGCATTGTCGAGCAGACCTTCGGCATCCTCAAGTCAAGGTTCCGCTGCCTCGACATCACTGGTGGTAGCCTACTATATTCCCCCGAGATGGTCTGTAGGATCATACTAACATGTGCAATATTGCACAACATTTGTGTCAAAAGGAACATTCCCCTCCTCGAACCAGACCCATACATGCCTGAAGACGAGGAAGAGGAGGATGCTGGCCTGCAAATGGAGGGGTAACAACCAAACACGGCTGCTGGAGTGCGTAGGCGCCAACAGATTGTAAATAATTTATTTTCATAATTATCACCATCATCACTTAATGCACTATTGTAAATAAACACTGATAACAAACACCACATCATGGTTTGGCCTGTTCATTTCTGCCCACCTTTAGCTTTAAATATCAGAAGAAGAATGTCGTCTAATGGAGCAATAATGATATAACAATCAGGACACAGAAAAACACACAACAAATGTAATGCCCATCATACAATGGTCACATACACACACAATGTAAATGACTGACATCCTGTACAGTTCACCTTTGAAGGGCAATAGCTGAGGACCACACATATGACACACATACATGTAGGAAACATGGTTCATCGCAGCAGATGGCACACAACTAAAACACCATCACTCAACTAGGGGAAAACAGGCCTCATACATCAGGCAGTTGACATGCTTATGCTTCAGGATCAGGAATGTATTACCAGATTCTTGGCAGCAGTAATTCCAACTACTTACAATCTTTGCAATGACTATCTGTCACTAGAGTTACACATAAGCAGAACATACACAGCACAAGTGCCACACATATGACAAGCATCCAGCACATCACAACCCATCTACATGTCAGCCCTGTTCTAAAAACATTACACACACATGCGGCTGGTCACACCCCACCTGTCTGAAGAGGTCCCTGGAATGCTGATATGTGTACACTGAGATTCCCTCATCTACACACACACACTTACAAGAGTCATCCAGTGTGCCACACCCTTTCCTATGCCTACCATTCTCATAGTACCATCTCACTGCATGGAACCCAGCTCATATAATACACTGGCTTGGAGTTTTTAAGGCCTGGTATCACCTGTAGATTGATTCTCGTGTGAAAGGTACTGTAGGCTAATTTTCAGCAAATCTCATCCGACAGGACTAGTGAGACACTGATGGAGGCCACACCAGTAATCCCCTCCATGCACACCACCCAAATGTACATGCCCCGTCCCTGCTGATGCCTCCTACGGCATAGATGTTGGCATTTGGGCAATTATATCATTAAGCATTGCTACTAATGTTGCCGTGTAACACTTTATCAGGGTTCATGTGTCACCTTTAAGACAACACAGGACATACACAGTGTGACATGTCAACAGTCTACTCCTCCCTCTGACCAGTCCTAGTCAGACCACTGATCATGTAATTTGTGAAAGAGCTGGCTCCTGATTGACCCAGCATCCTGTCAGCCTGACTGGCACCTGTCCGTGGGTCACCCTAAAGATACCTGGGGTCCACCTATGGACCACACGTGCTGTCCAAAACCTCTTCTACCTTAGAGACTAATTTGTCATTTGCCTTATCAGTGTATACTCAAATACATAGTATAGCATCATCTGACTGTTATTTGTATCATATTTGTGACAGTGCCCTTAAATAGCTAAATCATGGCCCTTCCGTTGTCTGGGCCTCATTAATGCCTAAACTACAAAGTGTGACAGTGTACCTGGACCATAACGTTTGATGGTGTACGTAGCCCCAGCCGAACCAGCAACCTCAGATAATGTCCATGAAAAGTCAACACATATGAGGACCCAGACAGTTCACACACTGAGTTACATTGTTCAAATAATAGAGATGAGTCGTGTGTGCTGAATACCAGCCATTTACTTCTGCACAGAGGCTATGATGTTTCCTGATACATTACCATCACACAGAGGCCAACTTGAGTACAAATGTTGCAATGACACATGCCGGATCCAGACACCTGAGACATTCTCTCACTCAGCACACCAAGGTTGCCCAGTTGAAAGTCTCATTACACGTCTTCAGTGACAGGGTGGGACCATCCATGTGTAGGTTACCATGTCCTCAATGACTTTTCTCACATTTAGCTACAAACGATACTCATTAGATACACGATTAGCTGCCACTAACTCATGAGGAGACGTGGACGTTACAGTGACAACATACACCTTAACAGTTGATACTGGATCAAATATGGACCACACACATGTACATGAACCATCCAATCAACAAAATGGTTGCAAGCAGCCTATCACAGTAGTGTCCCAGTTGTAACCTAGCAGGAAGAATGAAACATGCCATTAAACCAGGTATTGCATAAAGGGCCACATACATCAACAACCTATTTGCTATCATGACATAAGGAACGTAGAGAATTTGCTATTAAATCAATGCTAATGGGTATGTCAGAATTCTCCAAAGAATCAATAGGGCAAACGTCAAATGGGCAAATGGGATTACAGATTAGCAAACAGGGAATCATACCCAATTTGCTTCCATGGGCCTGCTGCCAATGGTTTTGCATTACTGAATTTGGGAAAACCTTGGATAAAGTTGCAAGTCAGGAACAGCAAACCCCAGGGTGCTGGGGGCCTAAGTCCCCCTCTGCTGCACCCCAAATATACATTTTTTATGCACATGTGAAGCACACACATGCATAAGGCGCATGTGTGCCCTACATGTCAATAGTGAAACACATTTTAGATACATTAACTCATAATTAGGACATGGTTACCCCCCAAAAAAGGTTTAGGCGACAATTGCACTACCTAATTGGCCTTTATGCAATTTGGAATAGCTTGATACATGTGGACACAATTTTGCTAAGGAATACATCCTGGTATCTCTTTCATATTTTGAAATTAGCAATCAAAAATTACCTACATATGTGCACAATTATGAGTAATATCCATTCTGGCCAATCATTACTATTGCACTGTGAATACCTTCTATACATCCTATAAGGGACATTTGCTATAGCTAACCCCAAAGTTTATCACTTAGCCCCGTTTGGTCATGCCAAAATTAATTTCTCATTTGGACCAATGAAATACATATTTGTCATAATGCGTCATATTTTCACGCATACAGCTTGTGCGTCATAATTTTTGACGCACAGGAGTGCAGATAATGCAGAGTCAAAAATATATTTCATAAATAGATATCATAATATACTGCATAACATGGCCACCGTTTTTTTCCATTATGCGTCATATTTCCACGCATACAGCTTGTGCGTCATATTTTTTGATGCACAGGAGTGCAGATAATACTGAGTCAAAAATATTTTTCATAAATAGATATCATAATTTGCTGCGGCTTAATTTTCACCTCTAGAACTGTAAAATATGCCTCAAACAAATATTATATCCCAATTATGAAAAATATTTTGACTGCATTATTTGCACTCCTGTGCGTCAAAAAATATGACGCACAAGCTGTATGCGTGAAAATATGACGCATAATGGGAAAAAACAGCGGCCATTTTATGCAGGATGTGATGTAATAGGATATCCTGTTTACAGAATCTGTACAGTGGGTGTACTTTCACTTTGCAGTCTCTGATTATTCTAGACTGTGTGGCTGTGTGCAAAGTGTTGTCCTGTGGATTAGTGCTTTTGTGTCCAGTGTGCCATCTCACTTGTTCTTTTGTCATCATTATCTTGTTGTAGAATACTGTCTGAGTCTGTGTTTTATACATTTGTCAAGTCCAGTGTTGTATATATTGTCTGTGGGAGTCTGTTGTGGGTACTGTGATATAGGGGCTAGTTGGGCTCTTCTTTTTGTTAAGTTTTCTTTGTATTTCCCCACTCTAACTTTCCCCATTTCCCCCTTTTCCTTTTTTCTACCACTTTTTCCCCTTTCAGTGCTGAAATGTCTGGTAGGCCACGGCTTTCCAGGATGGGTGAGGAGGAATTGGGGGGGTTTATATGGCTTGTTTGCCATTTCCTCCCACTTATGCTGGAGGCTGGGGGTAGGGTGATACAGGGGTATCACACGGAGGCCCGAAAAGTCCGGTGGGGGAAGGTGCGCCATCACTTGGTGCGTCTATATGGTAGCCAACGGAATGACCATCAATTGAAGCACTGCTGGGCTGATCTGATCTCCAGGGAGCAAGATCTGCTGGACCACCTGGGAATCAGGATTGGTGGCCATGTTGGTGAGTACAGATCATGTAAATGTGCACAATTTAAAGCTGTGTTGTGACATGTGATAATTGTTACCCAATCTGCCAGATAAGTAGCTGACTGTGTGTAATGGTATGGAAACATACAGGGTAATTGATGCACTATGTGAAGGATGACAAATGCTAGCAGTCAGGTAGCTCATGTTTTCAACACATACAGGTTGCTTGTAGCAGAATGTAGTGTAGTGCCGCCTTTGTGTCAGACAAGCAACACATTAATGACGCAATCAGGACTCTACAGGTCACAATAGCCAGTGAAGTATGGATGTAGAAACATCATACCTACATTTGTTGACGCTATAGCTAGACTGAAATTTGTAAACCCTACATGATGCTGAAAATGAGTGCTGCCTTCACGTCAATTGAAGTTAGCAATGTGGCCCACACATATGTCACATGTGTGTCTGGTTGGTGTGTAGGGAAAATGTTCACGGAAGTGCCATGCCTTGTCGTGATAAATGTGCTCCTTCACATTTAATTGTTACATGCCAGATCTGAGCATGAACCATATTTGTAAAGGACTCAGGTGCCCTCAGCTAACATATTAGACAGGTATTTATTGTCACTTGTGCCCAAATCAGAATAGGGATGGCAGTCCAAAGGTATGGACTAGGGTACAAACCTCTATGTTTGGTGCCAATCACCATTGTTTGGACACATCAATGTATGAAACTGTAACAACATGAGGTATTGCCAAAGTACCTGGCCCTCTGTACCATGTACCTATCTGTCACATATGTGTCATGACCACATAGGCTGTTTGACAGGTCAGGCAGTCCTCAAGTAACCAGCTTTTGGATGTCTCTCTTGGATGCACATGATGAGATGAATGCACACCTATATTGTTGCTGCATACTAATGGAGGTGCATCTTTGCCACCACATGACAGTCCGGGCCACTGCATGTGTGTAGAACTGTGTGTAACTGTAGCAGGAGACTCATCCGATGTAAATGTTGCGCAAGAATAATTCCATGCAGTATGAGCATGTGTGAAAGTGTTTCATTACTCATGTCATATTATCACATTGTGTTTGTATTTGCAATTGTTTGTCAGTGCACGGATTCTGAGTATATTCTTCCTTCCATGCTTTACAGGTGGACCTGCACCGTACACAGTGGGAGAGGTGGCTCATTTTGAGGACCCCGACACCTACAGTGAGTGTTGCATGTATGGTATGTTTTGTGTTTGCTGGTGATGCGTGATGGACTACTGTGTGTTGAACACATTGCAAGGTTTGATGCGCTGCCCAATCATTAGTCTTGTTCCATTAGTGGGATTTCAGTTATCACTTCATTTTGAGTTGACCTATGCTTATCCATTTGTCTGAATTTGGGTCTGTAGGCCATTCCTGTAGGGCCCGCTATGGGAAATGGTGTGAGTCATGTGGAATACACTAGTTAATGTAAGAGTTGCACTGGGACTCGTCTCGGACTGAGTCTGCATGTCAGACTGACATTCTCCCAGATAGCTTCTGCAAATGGCTTGTCTGAAATCTGCTGCTTCCCTAGTAACCGATGTACTGAGTACACTGTAGGTTGGATCTTCCGGGGGCATGTACTTCCACAAGTTGTACTAGAAGTGTGTGGGACTAGAGTGCAACGGCCAGGTGTGCATGCTATTCATAATCATGGGTGTTCTTGCTCCTCTGTGTCTGTAGAAAAATATGCCTCACTGGAAGTATGTGATGTTGGCCTAGGTCAGTACATTTTGACATGTGTGGACCTTGGATAGGACAAGGTTTAGCTGACTCCAATTTGTTGATAGCCCTTCACTGGTGGTGTGTGTGTTGAGGCAAAAACATGTTGAGCTTTCTATACACTCCTGGGTGTGCATCTATTTTGGGATTGTTGGTTGTTCTTTCCACCCCCCCCCCTCAAAGACAGGCATGTGTTTGGAAATAGGGTACCTAGGACTGAAGCAACCAGTATGTTACACATACATGTGACCATTTGAAACTTTGTTTTGAACCTAGTGTACACACTCGGTTATGGCACATGAGTTCTATACTACTGAATCCCATTACAAATTGCAGATCTTGAGGTTTGTGATTGTTATCACATACACTGACATATGTAGTCCAGGCAATAGGCGGAGGAGGTGCAGCATGATTGTTGGCTGCATTTGTAATTTTTATGATGACAAGTTTTGGCTGATGTTACCCATCATGTAGATTATTGTATATGCTATGTGTGAGATTACCTTTGTATGCAGGCTTCCCATGTACTTCCTCTGAGACTTTCAATGATCTATATGGTGATATGAGCTGTTACAACTACAGTAAATTTAATTTCCGATTGACCACTTGTGCTATTCCACACAATGCAGTTCCTATGGTAAATAGTTGCCCTTTCTCTTCACAGCTGCAAACATGAGTGCGGCACAGATGCATGAATTTGAGAGGCGGGCCATGAGGTACCTACACATCCTGCAGGTGCAGTCGGGGTTCCGACGGATGGCCCGAAAATACCAGGCGGATCGGGCCTCCGGAGCATGGTGGGCTTCACCACAGGGTGGCCCAATGTTGCCCACTACAGCCACCACCACCACAACCACTGTTTCTCCCCAAGTGGCCCCAGCCACGGCGGGGACAGTTGTCTGCAGCACAACCAGGACCCAGCATTATGAGAGCTGCAGGACAGTCCAGTGGGCTAGGCTCAACACCCACACAGAGCACCTGTGCCGGGACCCAGACAGCAGCAGCACCTCCAATTGACCCTGCGGCATTCCAGGCTTTGGAACGCAAAATGGACAAATTTATAAGGAAGGTGGACAAGCTGAGCCAGGATGTGGCCTACATCAAGAAGCGGGTCAGGTCCATCAGGCGGACCCTCCGGAGGGCCAACCTCTAGGACTGATATGGTCAATTTACATTAATCCCTCCCCTCCCTCCTCTTTCCTTTTTATCATGATTAGTGGGCTTGGGGGATTAGTGTTAGGTTAGTATAGGTTGTTAGCTTAGTTAGTGTTAGGGATGAGGGTGGGGGGTCCTTATTCTTTCTACTTTTCATTATTAAGTGTGTGGGTGGGTGGGTGGGGGTCAATGTTGGGGTTCCTGTGTGTTTAGAAAAAAAAAATATATATATATACAAAAAAATATATGATTGTTTAGGATAGTATAGTATGTGTGTAGGTTAGTATGTGTTGTCCTGCATGTGTCCTGTCTCATAATGGTGGGTGGGGGGTTGATGTTTAGATCGATTCGTTATATGTGTAGAGTAAGTTTAGCTTAGGTTAGTTAGGGACAGTTGTGGGTAATGAGTAGTCAGGTTAGATTAGTGTAGGTATGACTTTTCCCTTAGTTGCCTCTGGTGTGATTACTTATGAATAAATATATAGTTAAAAATTTGCATTATGTGTTAACTGCTACTTGATCATGGCCTTGCCATCAGTGTAGGTGATTGTTGTTCTATGCCATTTGTGTCCTATGCTACAAACCAGAGAAAAAAGAGGTTTAAAATGGCAGCTACCCCTGTGCTAACGTGGTAAGTATCCACCATTTGATAGAACCACCATTTGGAGTTTACAGGGATCACAAAGGATTTGTGTCGATGAGTATGTTTTCTACATCACAAAGTGTGCTTCCAGACTTGGTATTGTGGGTAATTTTTTAGGTCGGACTGCAGTGTGATGTTCAGGGACATCTTTGAAGATGAGGTGTTGTTAACACTCTTGTCTTCTTGTCTACATTACTGACATAGATCATGTGTCTAAAAAATCAGCATGATTACCTATTTGGAAGTTTACTCAGAAAGGTTGATTGATGCTGTGTTTAGTTGTGTTTGCTTAGATTAGACTGCATAATTCGAAGTATTAGTATTGCATGGTGACAACATTTATCAGCCACCATTAGTTGACTTTGATTTATCTTGATGAAGCATTATTCTGTCCAACACAGCATGATTGTGTGTGGTTTCTCCCTTCATCAGTTATTCTCCTCAGGATGGGCAGGCCATGATGCAATCCTGGCCACTGCACAGATGTATCTGACTACATGATGTCAGGACAGTTGTATTGACAAGCTACATGGTTGTCACACAGGCACTTTTGTGTTATCTACTGCACAGTTGATGTGTCAAATTACACAGAGACATATTAGGTGTGCAAGTGCTATTTATTGATAGGTGTTGTAGTGCAATATGTACATTGTCCATGTTTGCTGAGTCCGTTCTAGTGAAATCTTACATGGTGATCCTACAGAAGGGGTGTGGATAATGCTCCTGACATGCTGGGGTGATGTTACCGACAGTGCAGAGGGACAGGATTTGCCAATTAGTAGGAGAGAGACATTCACTGGCAATGCTGACAAGTTATACAGTGGTTAGCAGAACAGTCATTGAGTATAGTTGTAGTGAGACTGGCATTTGACAATACGTAGGACCTTGGTCGAAGTAGGTCATGATGCAGGGACTAGTGCTTCTGGGTACTCTTCCTTGTGAATGTGATCTGTTCCATGTCTTCATCTTCTGATGTGTGTGTTGCCTGCTTCGTCCTTGTTGTTGTTGGTTGTGAAGGGGCAACACACACCTCGGTGTTAGACGACGTGGAGTCAGACATCCCGGTGGCTGCTCCGTGTGAAGTTCTTAAGGGCAGTACTGCAGCAAGGAGGGCCTGCTGGTTTTTGAGAATAGCAGCCACATCACGATGGTAGGCAGCCAGGTCGGCCCTGAGGGAGTCATGATTGCATTCGTGCATGCAGTGGAAAGTTTGGGGTGCGAGGTGTTGTGGCAACTCCCTTACTGCAGTGGTGAATTCTTTGACAGTTTCTTGTAGTCCTTGCAGTATGGATGTTAGGGCTTGCGTAGCTGCTGCCTGATCTGCAGATGACATCATGCACGAGCACACCCCCTCAAGGCTGGCTTCCATAGTTTGCATCCCCACCCGCACCTCCTTGGCCAGCTCCCGCTGTACTCCAACTACAGTTCTTTCAAAGCTGGTGCCAGTGTCGTCAGAGTCCTCAGCTGTATAGGAGCTGGCAGGTCTTGCAATTGGGGTGGTGGGTGGTTCTTCTGTGATGGCTGCTTGTTCTGTGCTCCTCCTTGTGACTGAAGGTGGGGTCTGGAGGGTTTCTAGGACCTTTTGGATGGTCTCCTGGGGAATGTTTATGGGCTCGTCATCCATGTCGTCAGGGAAATCTGGGACAGGCATAGCGGCAGGAGATCCATCTTCCTCTGCAATGAAACATGGTACAATTAGTGTGTCTGCGTTGTGACAATTTTGACGTAACATGCCTGCCTTTTGATGAATTCACTTTGTGATCTTGTTTGGTATTGGTATCTGCTGCCCTTCATATGGGCATTGTTATAGGCCTATGGCCCACCTGTGTGTCACATGTATAATATTGAGTTATCAGACTTGTCTGCCTACTTGCCTCTAGGTGTTGCTTTATACCAAATAGAGAATAGCCACCTTTTTGTCCTACTCGACCCTCCGTGTATATCCATTCTCATGGTTAGACCTTTCACTGGCTGTGGGTGTTCTGATGGTCCTGGCAGCACAATTGCCTCTCAGGACCTGCCCCAATCCCTGATTGTTCACATTGACTTAAATGTAATTGACATGTAGCATATCCTATGCATGGCAATGTTATGATGTGATATGGATGTTGATATTGTTAATGTGTCCTGCTGATGTTGGGTAATGTGTGTTACATTGGATTTCCCTGATAATTGTATCAGTGTCCTATTTCCCCCTCTGACTGTGCAGGTGTATTTCAGTGACCAGTTCCATGTGTCCCCTCCTCAATGCTGTTGTCTGAGCAGTATGACTTTTGTGATGTTGCCTTGTTTGCCAGGCACAGGATGGACCCTGATATATGCAGCATGGGTGTGTCCTTAGTGCTGTGTCGCTCCTATTGCTCTTTACATTGGCTGATGTTTGCTGCAACTATGGGCATTGACATTTGAGTGTACTGGGGGCTTTGTCTTGTTTCAGGAGATTGTTGCAGATGTCATCCTCACCCCCTCATTTAGGTAGGTATGTTCCACGGGGAGGTTACTGCCTTTGGCTACTATAGCTGCACTGAGATCAGAGGTGGTAGTGTCAACTGTTGTTGCAGTTACATTGCAGTTGTTGTTTTGGCTAGAGGATTGCTGATAGGGCCCTAGTTAATGTAGGAGATATGTTGGCTGACGAGTGCCAGGATGTAAGTTTGACGTAGTGGCCTTCCCTCCTGTCGAGGCTTTCCCTTTGCTCCATTGTTGGCATGACAGGATGCCCCCATGGGACTGTTGTTGGTGTAGTGTAATGTTGTGCCCCAGCTTCTGTTTGTGCAGGCCATGCCCCCCTGCAGTACCCCTTTACCCATGCCACTCCATGTATATGATAACTTACAGGCAATGTGTAGTAGGTATTAACCACCCCTGCTGATAGTTGACATTATTGCATTTTAAATCCCCATGCGACTTACCCTGCATGTGCGTTGTCTCGTGGTAGTCTACGCTGTCCTGTCCTTGAATCCCTGTGACGATCTCCTCAGGGATGACGGCTGCGACCATCTCCTCCATGTGGTCCAGGGCCTCCTGGTGTGCTGGACTCCCACCTCCAGTCTGCAGTGCTGCCTTCCTGTTCCTGGCCATTTTTTCCTTTGTCCTACGTTTGCAGTCATGCCAGCGTTTCTTACACTCGGTGACTGTCCTGCGTACTTCTGCCACACTGTTGATCTTGTCAACAATTTGTTGCCATATGGCCACTCTCCTACTGATTGGCAACTTAGAGGTGATAAACAGTTGGTGCTGGTGTTCCGTCACCTCTTTAACCAGGATTTCCTGCTCCTCTGCACTGAAGCAACACTGAAGCAATTTATTTGAGCTCATCACCCCACCCCTGCTCCTAAGAGTACCTCTCTGAGGGTCCAAATTGGGTTCGTTATGTGAGAGAGGTAACCGGATGCACTGTTGATGCAGGTCTGTAGGGAGAGTGGGCTACCTTGAAGGGTCGCTGCCAAACAAAATGGAAAGGTGAAAGGGGGGGCGGCATAACAACACAAGGCTCTGCTTCTTCCTCACAGTGCAAATATCCGCAAACCACCACCACTGCAATACCATTCCCACTGCTGCTATGTCTACACTTGTCAACATTTTCCAGAATGAGGGAGACAGAGACTACACCGATGATTCTATAACTAGAGAAGTCCAGGAGACAAGAGCAAGGGAACTAGAGCAGCTTCAGCAATTAAGGCCATAACCAACAGGAAAGACCTGTTATGCCCCTTGGTTTCTACCACAAAGCTTAGCCAGAGTACCATGAGAGCATAACAAAAGCCATGCCCACTTAACCCACTTACAAAAAACTGACAATGGCTGCGGTACAACACTACTATCTGGGTGCGAAAAGATAGGTGCCCCTCGCCACAAAATCTGCCCCATCCTACATTCATGGGTATAGTTAAGCTGTTTTGCTCAACCTCCCTGAGGACTTCCCCTTCTTGAAACGTTTGGAATGCCCCTCAATGTACTCTGTGCCATTTTGGCAAATCTGCTGTGGAGCTCCGTAGTAAGGTTAGCAGACATAGGGAGTCTTCTGCAGGTCATTACAAAGTTATCATTCTGAGATGCAGGATGTCTGAATGTGCACTAGTTGTTCGGTACAAATGGGTTTACAACCTTCAGCTTCTGCCTTTTGTTGGATACATTCAAAGAAAGAGTCCACACTCTACTGGCTGCAAGTGCATCACCCCCTAACCAGCTCTTTAAGGCTACAAAATGCCAATCATCACAGTGCCACTGCCCTATGTCTTCAAAGTCCGTTGTAAGCTATACTGGCTTTATGACTGCTAACATGCTTTTGAATGTCAGTCTTACTTGCCAATCCAGTGTGCTTATTGAACTCCGCCTTGCTAGATGACTTATTGAATTAACTCAGTGTAAGGCCTCTTACTCTTGTGTACACACTTTGCTTCAGTTTCCCCCTTTGATAATTGTATTTATTACGTATGAGTTCGCATCTGAAGCTTTGGCCGTTCTGGACTTGTGAGGCAACATCATTATTAAAGATTCAGTGATTATCTCATCCAAATTCATACTTGTATGTTTCTTCTGGCCTGCTCCATACAACTGCCTGTGGACTTTCTCTCTACAAGTATCTCTAGACCTACTCTTCATGTATCTGAAGGATTACTCTGTACATGTTATGCTTTATTATTATACCTGTGTGTTATGGATTTACGGATTTATTAGGTGTTTTCTCTTGTACACTTTTGTAATGTTGCAGAAACTGTGATTCCTAGTTGTAGCCAGTGGTGGCTCCTCAGTCGCCCCTTCCGCCAGCAGCAACCACTGCAAATCCTTTCCCAAGGAAAGGATAATAAACTTTGTTTATTATCCTTTCCTTGTGAAAGGGGCAGGGCATTGGGGGTGATGAGCAGAGGGGGTGCACTGTGCACTCTCCTCAGAACGCATGTGTGTTTGGCCTGGCGGCCAAACACACATGCGCACAGGGCTCTCTCCAGCACACCAGATCCTGCACAGGCTCCCAGTCTGACTGGAAGCACCCGGCTGGGCACTCCCAGCCATTTTAGCCGCAGAGCAGGCTGGGAGCCTGTGCCTGCATTAAGCAGAAGAGAGGAGCTTTTTTTTAACTTTCATTTTTAATGTTATTAATACCTCCCCGTGCGCCGTCCCACCCCCAGTAATTTCCGTGACTGGTTGTAGTTTCTGCCTTTTTCTGCCAGTGGGTTTTCACATTAACATTAAGAGTATATATCCATTTTCAGTTATTTAGAGAATAAAAAGATCACTTACATTCATACAGTTTCAAAGTTATGAGGACAACTCTTTCAATGCTATCATAATAAAATATTAGTACCTTGAAGTTACTTCCTGTAGTGCTGCCCTCCCACGAGGCTGTTTCTTGTGTTAATTTCACAGGATAGTCTGTGTAGAATCTGTGGGCCTTGTTACAAATTTAGGAGTTTAGATGAGGAGATGCCGGGTGGTCAGCATCAATGATTTTGGCCCTATCTGCACATCCTGGCCCTACTAGTTCAAGCTTATACCCATAGAATAGCAAATAAACACACAGAACAATTTTCCCATATGAAATTCTGCACGGGATTCCCCTCTTCGTAGAGAGTAGCTAGAATAAATGGTAAAGGGGAGTGGGTGGGGTTGAGAGGCTGACAGTTGAGCATGTGACCTCACGAGGGGGTGTGGATACACTCTCCCCATGTACTGTACGAGTGGCCGGTTGGTTAGGAATGGGCAGCAGCCCCAGCCTAAAACGATTTTTCCAATCAAAATTTCCAGCAAGGTTCAACAGGTGTTAATATGTCAATGCAAACTCCATGTTGGAAGTCGAAATACTGCCTCTTGGAGTGGTGCTTGCAATGGTTAAGGAGATGCGCAGAGCGCTGAAGACTAGCTGGTGAGGGGTGGGAGGGATGAGGCGGAGGATGCAAGTCTTCCTCGGGAATATAAATGAATGCAAAGCAGGTCTGCGAGAGCTTACAAGAAGGAAAAGCGATGCACAATTATCTAGTTATTAACGATTTCATGAGAATGTGATTTCCATTCTGATTACCTGTCCCCGGGGCCTCCCTCACCTGTGTTCTGCTGCTGAAGTGCGGGCTAGGATGGCAAGAGAGGCGGAGGCATTGCAGGGAGAGAGGAGAGCAGACGCGCTTCTTTACAGCGCCTGAGAAACAAAACTTATTTTTTTTAATAATATGCCAGATGAGTCAATATATTGGTGAAAGGCAGCAGCCATTGTAACGATGAGCAATTGCTTGAAGGGTGAGATTAAATATCTATTTACTGAATTTTTCAAAAGGGGGCATGAGGGTGAAGACAGAGTTTAATGGAGGGGAGAGTAAATAGCACCATGTACAACCGGTACATAAAGTGCTTTGAGGTCTCGGGAGACAGCGTGCGATATCATTACCTAAAATGATCGTAATTGTAATAGATGCTTTTTAGCTGTCTCCGTTGTTACATGCGTCCTTTTCAAACCGAGAGCTGTGAGCAAGTAAGTGCCTCGCAGGGGAGTTTGTTTTTCTCTCACCTCCCATCTTGACAGGCCAAGGTAACCTGTGGTTAAGAGAAAGTGCATCGTTTCTGCGCATTATTCCTGCCCAGGCTGGGGCTGTCACAGGTTTTTTTGGGCGCGGGTTCACAGAAACGATGGGTCCTCCTTACCACCTTTGCATAAGCCCTACTCTAATGTTTTCCTTTACTGTGACCTTTTGCTCCTACCTCTCTCCCAGCTCCCTGGGGGGCTACCTGTTCTCCTTTGCAGCACACCCATCCTTTACACGTTTCACCCATCCACTGCTCCTTGCCAGTCTCCCCTGATATCTCAACACTTCCAGGCCTGATCCTACAGCCCCTCTACTACTACTTGGCCCTATTACCCTTCCACACTTATCTATGGTTTCTCATCCCTCCACCTATTCCTCTTGCCCGTTCCCCATAACTCTCCCACTTCCTTGGATCTCGCCTCTTTCTGCATCCCTTCTCTGCTTATCTTCCTTTCTTCTCTCAAATCTCCACTACACCCTTCTTCTATTCTCTGTACCCCTAAATTCCTTGGTGCACCTCTCATCTGCATCTTTCATCTTTGTTCTGCCCTTCCATCTTTCACGTGTCCATTAAACTTCTACTCTGCACCAACAGTGGCTCTAACCTCAGGAGGAAAAACGAATTTTATGGAAAATGAATTTGCAAATATTTCAATGTTACTTGAGGAAATTTGATAATGATACATGCTTGCATCATCAGTTTCAACCCACACTCTAGACCTTTACCTCAATGGTGACTCAGTGATTCCACTCATTCCAGACAACACTGCAGACTCATGGATGAGTGAGGTAGGCCTACTTGCTGTTACCAAATGACAGATTGATGCCCACGAGAAGTGGTGTGTCCCTAGAAGGGCAGAGAAACTCTTGTCAAACAAAACATGAGTTATCCATTTGGAGAGACCACCATGTTGCATGGTTAAATTACAATATATTCCAGTGCTGAGCAAGGGATGACATGAGTGATCTGTGGCGTGGCCAATATACTGGGAGTATGAACCCCGAGATGACTCTACAACCACCAAAAAGATGGAGCGGATAATAATGAACAACATCACAAATTGTGATTTTCCAATCCAGAATTGGTTACATGAGTTACACCATGCCACGTGACATAATGCGGTCAGTTTTGACCAGTGGATAGTTTCATTTGTAATCTGAACTAAATTGATTTAGTAAATGACTAGAATGTGGATGTCCTGTATACGCCTTTGAGTGTACTTACAAACATACCAGTAAACTAGTTGTGGAGAAGCTTCTGTCTTGATACCGGTAAGCCCTATGTATATGTTCAGTGCTGTATCTTAACTCTGCACCTCTTGAGCAGCCTCAGGTGTCACGGGGACATGAAAGTTGAGAACTAAGTTGAAAAGGTTGCAGCACATCATAACAATGAGGCATATCTTCGCTAGTTTACACAGAACTTTGACTTGCACAATTAACAAAGCCTTGCTTTTAGTAGACTAAAAACATGACCTGTGTGATTACTCATAAAAGTAGGAGGTTAGATTTAAGCTACATCTAAAAGTATGGTTCTGTGTCTCAAGGGAGGCATGAGCAATGATGGGTCAACAGTGTCACCTGTGAAACGTGTAAGGTAATTTTCATGTGCCGTGGGCTGTGTGGCTTCAGGGTGCATGAGGCATAAATATGAGATAAGCCAGTAAGGGTTGAACAATGCCTTCTTTTGTGAAGATCATCCATCTACCGTGGAATTCAGTTGTTGCGCAATACAGCGGGCTACTGTGCTGATACTGGGAATAGTGTGCTGCTGCTGGTGAAGCACATGTGGCAAGGAGTTTCCGGTTTTGAAATCTCTGTTCCTGAATGCCTCCACGGGGGCCCTCCACGGCATCAATTAGAATGAAGATACTTCTCAGCTGATAGAAATTCACCTTTACTTTGTCAATGATGGCTGTTTCATTACAGATCCATACGTGCAGATATTTCAGTTTCTGCAAGGCGCTCAGTGTTTGCACCAAAATGGCAGAACGGTTGCAAAATACCATTAAATCAAAGGAATATTTCATACAGTGCTAATGTGTGTATGACTCTCATACATTTAATTTGTGGCTATAGATCATCTGTAATTCCCTCATGATTGCAAGAATGTTTCGCTGTTCATTAGGTATACCTGCAGTAACTGGCGAGACACCAGTGCAGAGCCTACTGCGGTGTGTAGCAGACATATTTTAGTAGACTCACCCTGCTGCCAGATCACGGAGCAATGTCTTTAACCGCATGGACCATGGTATAGTCGGAACTGTTCCTTCTCACGTCTCAGAGATAGCTTTTGGTCGAACAGCACCATGGGCGGAGCAAACATTGCTTCCCTCCTGTGAACAGAACACTGCCTCTCCTAAGCTGCACGCTCTCACAAATCTCTTTCCAACTAGCTCTGAACGCCACCCACAGGCAAGCCCTACATCTGCTGGTATTTATAAACTAGAAAACTCTTACCATTTAGCTCTGCTCATCATGCCGCTTTCAGTGAGTACAATTTCATTTTTTTGTTTTAATGTGCCGATTTGATTAGATACCTCGTATGGATTAAATGCTTAGGCTGTGCTGGAAAATCCCGTAACAAGCACTGACAAAGTAGAGTTGTATAGCGAAAAGCGCCGGTGGGATGAGGAGAAAGATGCGCGTGAAGTTGTGTCTGAAAAGAGGACTTCAGCTTGTTGGTAGTCTCAAAGTGAGGACAGGGGAATGGACTACAATCCCTGAACTTCCTTTGTATTGGGAGAGTGCACACTGGTGGGAAGTGCAAGAAGTTGCCTATTAAATTTTTCACAGGACCCCAACAAAACAACTCAGCAAGACTGCTGTATTTTGAACAGAGACTGGAACAGCCATGACAGATAGCGATTTGCAGTATCAGAAGAGACCAATATTTTAATGAGCAAGGAGTGTCAAATCTTATTTACACTTCGGTAGGGGTGATGGGTAATTGCGAAATGTAGAGTGTAGGCACAGTACAGACGAATGACTTGTGTCCATTGCACAAAGTTATACTTGCCTATTTATAGAATGGGCGCAGATTCCATGGCACCGGCATAATAATGCACTCACAACATACCAATCGCTAACTTAAAGTAGACCAGGAATAACAGGCATGCCACCCTTACATCCTCTCCCATAACAAGGAAGAGAAGGCAGACACCCAAATGTGTGTTCTACCAAGATGTACTTATTATATCAATTAACGTTCAGTTAAGAAACGGGTGGCAGTTACATCCACCAGTGATATGAAAACCAAGCAAAGGCACCAGACTATTGTAGAGCTTATGACACGTGGACTGTATAAGATCGAAATACATTCTGTCATGATTCAGCAGTGATGAACACCTCAATATTGAGGATTAGCTTCCAGTTGCATGCTTCTACCAGTGTTCATATTGCAGACAGCAAATCATCTTCCATATACATCCCCCACAGGGACCAGCACCTGGTGGCAGTACTTTCCATTCCCTACCAAGCATCAGTGGCAAATAATATCATCTCATCAACATTCATTTGTACAAGTTACACTGTCAACTAGGTAAGGGATGAAAAATGACATACAAAGTACTACAAATGCATGCAAACCAGTGAACCACTTAAGGCACAGCCCCTGCCAGGGCACCTGTGGCCTGACCATCCTCCAAGGGGAATCCCAATGAATATTCAATCCCAGGCAATCCAGGGTAGGGCTGAAGGTCCAGGACAAGCAATGGATCACTCCCTATTTAGCCAGCCCCGTGCCTGGATACTAATTTTCCCTTGAAGGGGACAAACCAGCAAAGTAGCCTAATTTCTCAGGTATCCATATGCTTTTCTGTGAAAATTCACACCATAGGGTGAAGAGCTTACTGGCAAACTCACACGCCCCACTGCTGCACCTGCACTTCCCTGGAGATCGCCCCATGATTTTAAGAATAAATTACTCATGGACTCCATCAAAAAGGCATACCTCTTCCTTAGCAAATAAATCAACAGTCCTGAGGTCGAGTAAATTATGCCTGATTGTATCCATTTATGAACCTGAAAGTATCTTGTGCACTGAGTGATATAGCTTCTTAACCAAATAAATCATGGCCTTGGAACATGAGCAATACAGCCATACTGCCCAAGCTACATCCTCACTCGTATGACCAACTATATATTGTAGCTAGGATGATGATTCGAGGCTACTAAATAGCAAAGACCCATAGCACAGGAATTTGTAGTCAGTTATCAGAGACAAAGGGCCGATAAGCAAATAAACCCTTGGTGTGTTTAGCCTTATGTTTGCTCTGAAGCAAATAGAAAAGGCATCCAAGTGCCAGTTACACTGCTAGGATATTTCAGAATTGGTACCTAGGCTTTGCCTTCCTGTGCAGGCGAAAGAGCCTGGCTGGCCTCTGTGTCTTGATACACATGAAGACATGTTTAAGATAGATGTATAAATGCCACTGTTGATATAGACTGATATCCCAGTGTTACCCGCAATGCATTCAGCACATGACACACTAGGTGCTGTCCTCTTTCTGATATTAATCAAAATTGACACCATTTGGGCGATTCAGCCACTGGCTTGCAACTTTAACCCCTTGTGTACGATAGGCAAAACCTGCCTACATTTCTGGCTGCCCATGCTACCAATTGAGTAGGTAGCCTGCCATATTCTTTAGAAGCCCAGATGACTCCTGTTAGAAATGGGGTCTTTGGTTGGCAATCAGGTTACCCCCTGTCCAAGCAAGGACCTCACTCTAGTCAGGGTAAAAGAGAATCACCTTCAGCTAACCCCTGCTTACCCCCTTGGTAGGTTGGCACGAGCAGTAGGCTTAACTTCAGAGTGCTAGGTGTAAAGTATTTGTACCAACACACACAGTAACTTAATGAAAACACCACAAAATGACACAACACAGGTTTAGAAAAATAGAAAATATTTGTCTAGACAAAACAAGACCAAAACGTCAAAAATCCACAATACACAAGTCAAGTTATCAATAAAAATGCAAAAAGAGTCTTCGTGTAATTTTAAACACACACTAACAATGTTAGTGTGAAAATGTACCTTGGGTGCGTCAAAAATAACCCCGCACGGGCGAGTGTGCATCAAAAAGGACTTGCAATGCGTCGATTTCACTCACGAGTGAGACCTTATGTTGTTTCTCCTTTTGTTGGGTCAGGGCATGTCATTTCTTCTCTCCGCAGGAAAGCAATCTGTCGATCCGGTCAGCACTCTCGGGACCGGGCAGGCCTTGCGTTGTTTTTACACGCCCAGCGGTACTTGCGTCGGAAATCCAGCTGCACGATGATTCAAAAACCACGCTGCGTGGGTTGCGATCTCACCAGCCTCCGTCAGCGATGCTGCGCATCATTTTTCCCAGGGTGTTGATCTTCCGGTCATGTTGCAGGCGAGCGTCAATTTTCAGCTGCGAAGCCGGTGGCGCGTCTATTTTTCAGCCACAGATCGGAGTTGCGTCGCTCTTTTCCCCGCACGGCGGTCAGTGTGCGTGGATTTCTTCCTCTTAGGCTTCCAGCTTCTCCTTTCAGTGTCCCAGGGACTGGATGGGCGCCACTTGGCAGGGTAGGAGTCTCTCCAGACACTCCAGGTGCTTGCAGAGAGAAGTTTTTGCTGTCCCTGAGACTTCAAACAACAGGAGGCAAGCTCTAAATCAAGCCCTTGGAGATCTTCACAAGATGGAAGGCACACAAAGTCCAGTCTTTGCCCTTTTACTCTGGCAGAACAGCAACTGTAGGATAGCTCCACAAAGCACAGTCACAGGCAGGGCGGCTCTTCTTCCTCAGCTCTTCTCCAGGCAGAGGTTCCTCTTGGTTTCCAGAAGTGGTCTAAAGTCTGTGGTTTTGGGTGCCCTTCTTATACCCATTTTCTCCTTTGAAGTGGGCCTACTTCAAAGCAAAGTCTCTCTTGATTGTGAAATCCTGCCTTGCCCAGGCCAGGCCCCAGACACTCACCAGGGGGTTGGAGACTGCATTGTGTGAGGTCAGGCACAGCCCTTTCAGGTGTGAGTGACCACTCCTCCCCTCCCTCATAGCACAGATGGCTCTTCAGGAAATGCACACTACACCCCAGCTCCCTAGTGTGAGGTGCAACAGGCCCAACTGTCAAACTGACCCAGACAGGGAATCCACAAACAGGCAGAGTCAAAGAAATGGTATAAGCAAGAAAATGCTCACTTTCTAAAAGTGGCATTTTCAAACACACAATCTTAAAATCAACTTTACTAAAAGTTGTATTTTTAAATTGTGAGCTCAGAGACCTCAAACTTCACATGTCCATCCACTCCCAAAGGGAATCTACACTTTAATCAGACTTAAAGGTAGCCCCTGTATTAACCTATGAGAGGGACAGGCCGTGCAACAGTGAAAAACGAATTTAGCAATATTTCACTGTCAGGAAATATAAAACACATTACTATATGTCCTACCTGAACCATACACTGCACCCTGCCATTGGGGCTACCTAGGGCCTAATTTAAGGGTGCCTTACATGTAAGAAAAGGGAAGGTTTAGGCCTGCCAAGTGGGTACACCTGCCAAGTCGAATTTACAGTTTAAAACTGCACACACAGTCACTGCAGTGGCAAGTCTGAGACATGATTACAGGACTACTCATGTGGGTGTCACAACCAGTGCTGCAGGCCCACTAGTAGCATTTGGATTACAGGCCCTGGGCACCTCTAGTGCACTTTACAAGGGACTTACTAGTAAATCAAATATGCCAATCATGGATCAACCAATTACATAAACATTTTGTATAGGAGCACTTGCACTTTAGCACTGATTAGCAGTGGTAAAGCGCCCAGAGTAACAAGAACAGCAAAAACAGAGTTCAGCACACATCAACAACCTGGGAAACAGAGGCAAAAGTTTAAGGGAGACCACGGCAAAGATGAAAAGTCTAACAACTCCTGTTTTAATTATCAGTAGAGAACACTAAGTGAATGAGTACCTTATTGCATATAAATGGTGACTGCAAGTGGCAGACAATGCCGGATTTCGATTTTCTTTCTGAATGAAGCAGTGTTTACTAATTTAAAATGTTTGACATTGTCAATTAACCTTCCCCTTGGTCCATTGAGTTATGCATTTTTAAGATTCAACAAGCATATTCCCATGATGAAGGACCAACCATTCCATACTGCAGCAGGGACATGGTTTGATCATTTAGAGTCCTACTGTGGTAATTGGGCGATATCACAGACTATAATATTGATTGGAGAGTGAATTTGAGGAAAGTATGAATTTGAGAGAATGATGAGGATAAAGCTTAAATCTGGATTTATTGTGATATTCTGTACTGCCTATTAAGGAAAGGCAAGAACTAGTCATACAGACAAATACTTTGAACACTCCCATGTTTGTATAAAGTAGTCCACTAAGGGTCGCCTCCCCGCATTGGAGATAACTGTCTTTCAATGTGTTTATCCAAGAAAATAGGATACTCCTGGGTGTTACGTTGGAAATCTGAATAAAAGTGAAATACAACTCTATGAAAATTGTCCTAAATAGGGAGTTGATAATAGGAACTTATTTGCTTGGACTTAGTAAACAGCAATGGAGAACGTAACAGCAGTAGAAGCGGCTAATGCCCTTGCTTACCCTGGCACCCGCAGATGGCTATTTTTGCCATGCTAGCCCCTGCTAATCACCCGTTTAGCTGGTACAAATACTAGCTACTATTCATACTGGGGCATTGAATGACTGAGAAGCAGCTCAACCAGCTACGAGCTCTAATTATAAAGCTGATGCCCTGTGGTATAGTCATTCTTAAACAGTTAACCTAGTATGTGTCTCCTTATGTGCTTGGTGGGTCGTTGCATATGTCACACTGGCTAATAGCCTGAAGACCTTTCAATAAAATTCCACCGAGTGTTGCTGAAATCCTGAAAATGAGCTGTCCCCTCAAAAAGGTAGGACAATATTTTGTTGTTGTTTCCCAAATCGGAGATACTAACCAGGCATTGTTAGAAAGCTATTTAATTAACAGTCATTACTCTGGCTTTAAAAATGGCATTTATTTGTTTTCGTAGTGTCTTCTGTAATTATATGCTGATAAACGCTGTCATTCTGTGCACTCGGTTGAAAAAACACGTGTTGTCCTACTCCTCTTTTTGTGAAATGTCCCGGCTTTTGGTTTAAAATTCTGGTCACTCTACATTTTGCACACCCCTACTTAAAACATCTGTTCCCTCCACAGCCCATCTTTAAGAGGCAAAATGTCTCCCTTGTAATCCTACTGGGGGTAATATATACTAAACTATTTGTAAACTGTACAAAAAAAATAGGAGTTAATTTTCACATCTGTGTAATTACTTTGTCGTTTACCCAAGCTGGTGTTCCGTAAACGTACAGTGACTAAAACAAAAGCCAATGCATTCTTTAGTCAAAAATCTTCACTCTTTTAATACTGTGTGATACTGAGTATCTCAACAGTGTTTGAAATAAATCGGAATAGTGTCAGGTTGCAGATGAAGATAAACATTGATCTGCCTGCTAATTTAATTAACAGTTAACCAAAAGTAGTTATTTGCGGCTTAGTTTCATTTTTCTTTTGATTTTCTTGCAATGGTTGCAAGAACAAAACTCAAAGTGTCTTGTAGTTGCCTAGTCTCTGGTTTAAGTGTTTGAAGCTTATATGGAGATGCTGCACAAGCTACCACACCCCTACTTCCAGCGCCACTTAGCTGTTATCATTGTGTGCTGTTGTGTTTAAATGTCGCAGCTATGGTGTGGGCAGGGTCCATAGCATTTCCGGCAGTCCATTTCCGCTCACGAAACAGCAAATTGTCTGCCAATGGTGCAGGCCCATATCGACCAGGTTGTTGTGATGATTGTATCATATGTTGATAACTGTAATTTCATACTCAGCAAGTCCTCCAACCACATCCACAACTCTATATCAGATGAAATTTCTGCTACCGTCGGATTCACTGCACATTTTCTCTCTGCAAGCACACCTAAATACGACCTTACCCTGCATCTTGGATACTTTTGATAAGCAGGCACTATCTTGGTTAAATGAATGGACATACTTGTTAAAACATGAAACATGAATTCTCAGTCGTGTTTGTCAGCTTTAACATGTAAACAAGCATAATGAAGTATATTTAATGTGTGTGTGGGGAGAGTATTGGTGTCACTTTCACCACAGGTTTTTGTTCTGACAAACTGCAGTTCAAATCTAAGATAAATGTTAAAATTGTAGTAATTGAAACATACTTGTTAGCATGGTTGGTGGACTGTTGCACCTAAAATTACCACAAAACCCACATTTACCCAAGCATCACATCACGAAATGATACATCTCTGTTTAAAGACTGGCTCATCGCCATCCAATTAGGATGTTTGTTGTACTTGCATCTCAAACCTCTGAGGATACAGTGTTGCTATATGCACAATGACAATGGCCAGGAGAGCATGCATTGTTGTTTTTTCCCCCACGAAGCAGACTTGAGAAAAGCTCTACAAGCACTGGTTCTATCTCGCCTTGCTAGGCGCAGCGTTCTGCAAGCGGGCATCGTAGAATCACTTCTGACCCCCCACATAAGAGCATTTTCAAGCTACTACTTGACTGACCAATGGTTTCAATATGGTTATGAGAAAATCATTCATCCTAAAAAAACTTCACTGCTACCTTTTACCAGTCATTACCCGTAGACATAACATTTATTTCTATAGGCCTCGTAACTACTCCGGGCCACTTATGTTCAGAACAAGCATTCTACCTTAATCAAAGAACATTTTTCCTGTTGTCTTTCACATGTACACACGAAATATCTCCATGGAACTTAATGACATTGGAAAAACTCTAGGATCATTTAATTTTTAAGAATATTTCACAACCACGGAAACATGATGACAATATAGAATCAAAAGTGTTTCACAGACATCAAAGAGGAGTAGTCATATATTAAACTTAAGGGGCACTTTGGCATCGTTTATGTTGCATTAGGAAAAAAAACGGCAGAATCCTAATCAAAACACTCCTGATTACACACAGAAATAACTGATCTCTGCCTCTGCCAAATCATTCAAAACATTTTCAATTATTTGGAGACGTAATATTATCTGTGGTTCAAGGCATAGTAGTGCAGGTTCTATATTAGTGCTTTTTACATGTAGAAGCAATGTCCAGTGCATGTCAGACACTGATTCTTTTCCACATAAGGTCTGATTTAGATCTTGGCGGTAAATGTCGCACCATCAGTTTTCCATCAGAAAGCCCGCCCTCTGCCTTGGAGGACCGCCCTCTCTATTTAGATGTTGGCGGTCCAGTAGATGAAAGACCGCCGACAAACCACCATCACCGCCAGGAATCTTCATCTGTGTCAATGGCGCCATAGGCAAGAGCGGCTGGTGGGGGGACTCCAGCCATATTTACAGCTACACCAATCACGATATGCCTTCCTGCAGATGCAATTCTGCAATGCAGTGGAGGCTAACCCACCTCACCTGAGTTGGCTGATTAGGAGGAATAAAAGCACAACAAATACCTTTTTTCTACTTTTCCCATTTTCTGCCACCACGAGTTCCATTATACAAGTCCTACCTTTGCTGCTGCTACTGGAACAAGACAAAAATCAACCCCATCGGCGCTGAAGGTAAGTCACCCTTTTACTTGTCAGGTTCCAAATTGCCTGTGCACATTAGCACTGGACTCATGCATATTTAAAAAATATGTGCAAGCAACAGTACAAAGATGTTCACTGCATATGTGTGTGATGGGATAGTTACAAAAACGTAAAATAAAACAGCTCAACATATCATTAACACTCACCAATCTGGTGCCAAATGCCTGCTTGCCAATGAACACCTAAACAAAAGGCACAAAAATCTCTAAGTGGGGATGTGTCCATACAGGTGTGTGTGTAATTATTTATCACAACTACCATATCACATATATAAACAGTACACATCATTGTACATACATAAAGCCAATGTAGTGAATCCTAGTTTGTGTTAATGGGATAACAGGAGTTAGCTTAGCCTCTGGCTTGCAGACTCGTGCCCCCGTCACCTAGTGACTTTTAACCTACTTAGCTTGCTCTGTCTGAGCCCATTTAATTATTTCATTCTTCTAAGATGGCTGCCTTGTTTATAGTTAGGCCACTTGTTATGATTTACATTATCAGTGTCACCACGCTAAGGTGTCAAGATCAAGCAACAACGACAAACAAACAGTAGGTGTTCACACTTAGGGATTTTCCCTCTCTATACTTTTGAGGGATTGTTTATATTAATTGCCGTCCCAAGCATGTCTGTTATCTATTGTTTGGGAACACACCTACGTCAGGGGTCCTTCTAGATCTGTATAAATACATCGCACTTTAGACAGATAATCAGAGGGATTCCGACAAGAGGGCATCGCCACCATCGCTGATATCGATGCTGCACGTCGCCTTGACCCTGACCTAGTCTTCGTGTCCCTGCAGAGTCTGAGATAGAAACCTCATTCCAAGGTACAAGGGTTGGGGGCTCCTGTCATTGACATGGCATTAGCAGATTAGGTTTAGCAAACCCAGCTCTCCTTTAGGTAGGAGGTTAGGCCTCTCACATTAGGGTATTAGGTCATAGTACATCATGTATGTTTTCCATATGCATTGCAAGATGGCGGGGGTCTTTGTAATAATGACTCTTGTCTTCACAATTCTGTTTCTTGCATTATTCATTATCCTAATCATTGCAGCCCATGCAACGTATCGCAAATTGCAGTTATGTTAAATAAAAACTATTGAAACTTTACTGCATCTTTGTCATTGCCTGTGTTTGTATGAGACATGATATATCTGTGAGAAAGGGATAATCTCCGTTTAACCACGACATTCCCTGAGATGTCTTATTCTCGAGTCCATGCGTAAAGGCTGCCACAAATCACCTTTTACTATTGTGTTTCTGGTGAGGTGCTGCGAGTGAGCCAGTAAGGTTGGGATAACAGTTGCGATTTGTTGTAGGATAGGCATAGTCGCCTACAAACAAAAGTACTGTTATCCTTCAATCAGCAGTCTTGCCCAGAGCAAGAGTCCAAACTACGACACCAATGTAATGTAGTATTTGTACTACACAATGAAACAAGTGGGTTTACACTGATTACACAAATAATGTTAACCGCTAAACTTCAACATGTGAGATGTAGTAAGGTGACATGCCCCCTTGGTTTGTGCAATTCCAGTTAAACATTAGGGCCCATATTTATACAATTGTATTTTGTAAGTTTTGTAAGTTTGCGCCACTTTTGCGTCAAAAAATGACGCAAATGAGGCACTAAAAAAGTATAAATAAGGGCCTAGATGTCATTTAACTCTAAAGTGTCATATTCCTCGTGTAATGCATATGTGTATTTCATCAACCTCTCTTGATGAAATAAACACACATGCATTGTCAAGTCACAAAAATATAACCATACATACTTTTGGTGTACCTGTCCAGTAGCATGATGAATGCTTGAACCAAAATCAACATGTCCATCACAAATGTACAACACTAATATATGCTCTATAGAAATATATAAAAAAAAAACCTGTGAATGTTACTGTTAGAAATGTGACTAAGTGCATGTCACATACATTGGCATAAATAACATCATCAGCAATCAATTACTAATACTCTAAAATTAATACCAGGACGAATGTATGGAAAATAAATGGAATTTTAATAGGACAATGCGATAACTCTCACAATTATCTTTTACAATAAAATATATAAACATATTTGTGAGAGTCCAGCCTGCGAACAGAGCAGGCACCTCAATTATCTTACTTGTGAGGGAGATTTTGGGAGGGGCGTTTTTGGGAGAGTTGGTTTTGGATTTGGGAGGTGTGGATTTGGGTGTGGGAGGGGTGGTTTTGGGGGTGGGAGAGGTGGGTTTATGTTTAGGAGGATTGAGTTTGGGTGTGGGAGGGTAGGTTGGGGTTTGGGAGGAGTGGGTTTATGTTTGGGTGGGGTGGTTTGGGATGCGAAAGGGGTCATGGCCAGGGCAAATAAAAGGTCTTCTTTAAGAAAATGGGTAGGATGGTTGGCAGGGAATTGAGGTTGAAAGGTAGTGGGAGAGGCAGTGGGTGATGTGTGTGTGTGTCTGTTGAGGGTGGAGTTGCCTGTGGGTCTGGTGTATGTTGTGTATGTTTGAGTGTGAGTTTTTTGCTGGGCGTCTGTTGGTCTGGTGAGTGTGGGTGTTTGTATCCTGTGGGTCTGGATACAAACATGGATGTGGTGCTTGTGGATGTGGTGGTGAGTGTGGTGTCTATAGCTGGGGTGGTGGTAGAGTATGTGGGTGTTTTTTCTGCAGGTGTGCATTTGACGGTGGTGGACTATGTGGGTGTGGTGTCTGCAGGTGTGCTTTTGGTGGTGGTGGTGCATGTGGGTGTGGTGTGGTAGCGGTGCATGCGGATGTGGTGTCTGCAAGTGTGATAGTTGGTGTGGTATCTGAATGTTTGTGTGTGTGTCTGTGTTTTTTGCTGTGTCTGTGTTTTTGTGGGGATGTGCTGCTTGTGTGTGTTGAAGTGGGTGCATGCAAAGAAATTAGTGTGTTTTGAACAGGGCTGGGGAAAGTAATTTGGAAAGGGGAAGGAGCTAGAGTAAGGGTGCGAGAGTGAAAACATTTAGAGGCTGTGGTCAGTGAGGAGGCCAGACATTGAACAACCTCTTTAGGCCAAATGTTGCACTATGAATGCTTTCCAGGTAAGCCAACATTTGTTGCATCTGGCAACTAAGCCCCTGGATGGCGTTTAGGAGTGCAGTTTCATCTAAAGAGATAGTCCGCAAGAGGTCAATTGCCTCCTCACTGAGCACAGCCAGGGGGACAGGGGAAGGTGCCTGTGGCAAAAGAGACACCAGCCCTTTTAGGGGGGCAGGTTTGGCCAACTGGGGAAGGGGGAACAAGAGAGAGGGAGGAGATGGGAACATAGGTGGCGGACAAGGATGCAGATGGTAAAGTTGCAGTAGGGCCGCCACCACTAGGGACTGCACTTCTGTGGACTTCTGTGGAGGCCTCCGAAGATGATGTAGAAGAACTTGTTGTCTCTGTGCCGGTCTCCTCACCATCCATTGCACTGGGTACCTTGGTGTTGGTGGTGTCAGCACCGCAACAACAGTAGCCAGCTGCTTCCCCGCAGATGTGGCCAATGTCTCCTCCACCCGTCCCTGATGATACTGAAAAGACAGCTACAACAGTTTGAGTGTATCTGTGTAAATAGACTTTTACATGAGCTTTGCTCACAAAACATTTTCCAAGTTTACATGTTTAACCAGCTTGAAGGGTCTCAAACTTGGCTTATTTATGATTAGTATTTCATGCATGTAGGGAACATTTTCTGAAAACATTTGCTCACAGTTTTGAATTTTCCCATGCTAGCTCCTAGTTCATGCATGGTCTTGTCTCTTATGCACTTTTATTTCTCTGCATTAAACGTTTCACACCTCTGATTGCTAGAGCTTTGTTGTTTAGAATACTGAGCTTATGTCCTCAAAAATCACAGTAACCAGAAACACGTCTGTAAAGTGTGTTTACGAGGTCAAATAATCTGCACCATTTACATTCACCAAAACTTAAATATGGATTAATGTGTGTCCACAAATAATGAAATGTTGTACCCATCTGTCTATAAACTAAAAGCCTGTTTCCTTTGTCAAACCATTTCACATTGGTAACATTTACTTCAAGTAACTAAAGTATGCTACATATCATGTGGAGTCTGTACTGAATTAGCTGACCAATGTATTAGCGCACTATTTACATACTTATTCTGTTAAAGATATTCTTTTAACATTTTTGTGGTGGATTGACAAATGACTTTGACACGATGAGCAAGTACATAGGCCTTGATACGTTTCTAACCTACTTCAGTATGGAGTAAAAACATTTTCATGTTTCCAAAATACTCATGATTTGGCCCAGATATTCACTTTTCAAGATGGGATACTCCAACATGTAAGTGATGTAAATGTGATATGCAAATGTCCCTTTAAGTATCACATTTCTCACCATCATTAATTTCTCATATGGACATCTGTAAGGAAACTAAAATGTAGTTTGGGGTATGTGTAACTCTGTCACCAATGTGGACACATTCTTGTCTGTTTCAATCAATGCAGTTGGGCTAAAAAAATCATGTCGTTTAAAATAGACTGGCTTACATGCACATTTATGAGGGGCTAAGGTTTCATGCCATTCTGCTAATGTCAACATGAATTGACAAATGTTGTAGTGAAAGCATATTTCTAACCTGTTTTTGATAAGGAATGATGCCATTGTACTCATGCTTCCAGTCCTTTTGGATCAGATGCTCATTATCATTTGGTCATTGTATCAACTTACCAATGTAAAGTCTGAAATATCAACTGTATCATAAGTGCAGTTGTATCATAAGTGATTTGGTCAATGCACCAACTTAACAATGTAAAGAAAAGATGGTCTTCCATATTTCACGCTTTTGATGGGCATTGTCCTGTATGGATGAGAAAAGTAGAAACAAGATATGTTTTGAGTGATTTTGCTAGTCTGTATTGCTGTGACACAATTTGGTGCATCTCTCACATGCCTTTCTAAAACAGTACATATTATTTACCAACATTTAAAAGTTCCTAAGAAATACTACTTTGCAGAGTACCCTCAACACTTTCTATATCCTCATGTTAGCAATCCAGGCCACAAGCATCATCTAGGCCAGGGCTATGAGACCTTTCCTGTAGTGTGACCTGCTCCTGATCAGTCCAAATCATTGTGAGCTACTAAAGGCTACTTAAGGCTAAAATACATGTACATTATTTGCCTATCCCCCCCACACACAGATACATTGGCTTAATGCTTAATCTCGTAAGAGTGAGAGTACCATAGTTTGAACTACATACAGTGACTAAGAGCAGTATGGAAAGACTGCCATGTGTCAGTGAGAGCATGGTGTTTTGGGATGTACGAACACGTGTGTGTAGTAATGGGACATACTTGTATGGGTGTTTGAAAGCAGGTATCATTTAGACTTGCAGCACAGAAAATACCTTTCCTCATGTGTGTCACCATGACATGTTGAAAACATACAGATACTCTTCTTGAAAATATGGGCTGTAGTTTCACTTGAAAGAAAATCATCAGACAACTCAATAACTTAAACGTTTCTTCTTGCACTTTACATTTATCTTATTTCAACATGGGCTGTATGTTTTCACTAGTAGTATAGTGTCTACTGGCCACTAGAAGTAAGGGGCCTGCAGTTCTGGACTTGTGAGTAACATGAACATAACAGTCAGCTTATGCTTTCAGGTAACTTTTCATTTCAATGTACAGACATTTATAACATTGTCAAACAACATTCTGACATACAGTCCAATCACAACACTTCACCCATGAACAAAAAGGGACAAATTAGCCTGTGTATAAAGAAGGAACAAGTTATATAGTAAAACATTTCCCAGTCAAATATGTACCTGTTCCTGTGGGTTGCCATACAGCTGGCTGTATAGGGACAGGACCTCTATGGTGAGGAGATCCAACTCCTCAGGGGACTCCAGGTGCCCTGTCACCTGCTCCGCCCAGCATCCTGGCTTCCAGAGGTCTGTAACAGCAGCAAAAGTCGAAGAGGTGTTGGCTGCAGTACTAGGAGGCAAGTGAGATTTTTTCCAGATGCTGCATACACGTACACAGCATACACGATCCGTGATGAAGACGGACAGAGCCATTAGCTGCAGTGCATGGCTGTCACACACGTTAACCTATGGCTGTATCCGTCATGGAGTGTTACACCTACTATGTGGTCAACTTTTGTCGACAGCCGGGTGGATAGCCAAAATCTGATGTGAAGGTCATGTGGCCGCAATTTTAGGATGTAAAGCAGTGTATGTTTGAATTGTTTGAGAGTCCGCACCACTGAAAATGAAACCAATGTCTGATACATACAACTCTGTCTTTGCAAAAATATGACACATTAAAAAGTGTACTGTTACTGTGTTTAACATTGATGGTACCATGGTGTATATTATACCTCCGTTAACAGTAAGTTAAAGAAATAAATAAAAACAACATTTTGCAAATAATACATTTCAAATGTACTGTTTACACATTATTTGTTAAAAATTTCAGACAGGTTAAAAATTGAGGTTTCAAGTTGCAACAATATGTAAAAAAAATATGTGTTAATATACTACACAATAAGATTACTAGTTTTAATGGGACATAAGATGTGTGTTAATTATCAATGTATTGTGTGACCATTTTAAGTGATAGTTTGTTTTCCTTACATGCAAACATATGAACCCCGGGAGGGGTAGATGACATACTAACATCTTCAGCCCATTTCCAGACCTTAGCACCATGGAGGAAAGGGACATCATAAAGAAATTCAGATTAAATAGGAAAACTATACTGAATTTATTCCACCAGCTGGAGTCTCATCTCCTCTCTCACAATAGGAATACAACAGCAATAACACTAATAGTGACACTCATGGCAGTACGTTATGTTGTAGCCACTGGATCTTTTCAATACACTGTGCCAGTATCTGGAGGCGTGTCACAACCAACTTTCAGTGGTGTGCTATAAGAAGTCCTTGCTTCAATGATGAGACACATCAACAGCTTCATCCAGTTTCCAAGACATCAGGATCTGTCAATGTGAAGGGAGAATTTTATGCTTTGGGTGACCTACCACATGTGCTTGGAACAATTGATGGCACACATATTGCCTTGGTGCCACCACATGCCAGGGAACAGGTCTACCGCAATTGGAAGAACTTCCAATCTATCAATGTGCATGTTGTCTCCAGGGACAAAACTTGATTCCTTTGTACTACGGAACAGCACCCTAACCCTGCACATGTCACAACCTGGACAATATGACTTGAGGTCATTTGCTTTAATCCTAGGTTAAGAATGTACAATGGCTGGATATGACTTTAATCTATCAATATATTGCTTCCATGTTGGGCAGTCAGCGTATCCTAACCAACCATGGTGATTAGCACCAGAGGAATCCAACAGCGCCAGGGAAGTCTGCTTCAATGAAGCCCATGGAAAAACATGGAGGTCAGTAGAGCAGGCTTTTGGGCTCCGGAAGGCCCAATTTCACTGCCTGGATAAGACCAGTGGAGCCTTTTCTACTCACCCAATAAGGTGTGACAAATCCCAGTTGCCTGCTGCATGTTGTAGAACAACGCCCTACAATGGAACATACCAATTATTACAGAGGATGGAGACCGTGAAGAACCACCCGTTGAGGCTGCTGAAATGCTCAATGAAAATGGCAGTAGTGAAGAGGAAGGAAGTGACCCACGATAAGCTGTTATTGACCAGTTCTTCACCTGCCTGTAAGTGTACCTTTATATAATGTAACATCCAATGTCAGAGCAACTTGTGACATACTGAACATATAAGTCTGCGATGGTGATTTAGTAGGAATGGTCAATTTATGAAAGTGCACGGCAAAGATGTTTGAAGATCAAAGTTTCCCTACACTGACTACTGTGTTTAGTTACATAGTTTATCTTTGCTTGTGCTAAGTATATGTGTCCTTCTAACTTATCATTTGAGTCCCGTATCTTATGTGAAATCATTAATTTCCCCTTGTTATTCTATTTTAGTGTCCATCACCATGTTATCTTCATTTGGACATTTCAAACATCTGACATTTGCAGTGATATGTTGCTGTTGAAAACTAAAAAGGGAACATGGATTGATCCTGGGACAGACACCCACTTTGGATGTACAGATCTAGTACAGAAACAACTTTGATTGAATGGAAGTTCATGAGATTGTATCAGACCTGTTTTCTGTTGGATATTTCCACCAAGGCAATAGATGCTGCTTAACTTGCTCTAACCAGATGTATATGTTAAGCCATAACATGCCGATCACCCTTCACATTGGCTAAATCTTCAATTTGTGTTCAGTGTATGAAGCTGTTAATGTGTCTCCTCATAGTTGAAAGAGCGTTTTGTAGAACACCACTGAAAGATGGTTGTGACACTTCACCAGCTCCAGTAGAGGTCATGAATCAATACACGTTTAACTATTTAATTTAGTTTTATGAAATGTTCCCTTTCTTCCATGGTGTCAAGGTTGTGAAGTGTCATCTTCTAAGAGGATCAGACTATTTGGGTTTGCATGGTTTGTGAAAATCATCTGATTTTGTCAGCTTGTTACCGTCAAATGTATGGTAAAAATGCATTGAGATTTCATTGTGTCTTTTCTAGCTTTTTTTGTAAATGGGAAACACACAACCAAGTTAGGATCTATTATTTGTTTTTGAATCATATTGGTTGACAGGCTTGAAAATGATAGTGTAAGGAAGACATACAAAAGGAATTACCACAATAAATACTACACCAGTCTTTGTGTTATATAAATTTATTTTGATGACAAAAATGAGTGCAATATCTTTGAAACCAGAATGAAAAAGAACCATGATAAAGAACTGAAATCCATCATGGTGGATGAAACTACGTTTGTTGAGCAAAAATTGTTTGGAGTCGAAAGTACAAAATAAAACTGTCCTCAAAAAAGGTAAATATGTCCATGAAATAGTCCAGAGTGAATGGTAGACACACAGTGAAGGAAATTATTTTTGGCATCTCTTGGAGGGATGGTGGAGGTCTTGCCATCCTCTCCTGTTGGTCTGCATGAGCATTTCCTCAGGGGGGCGGGGAGTCACAGGTATAAGGACTGTGGTGGGTGGAGTAGTCTCCTGTTGTGGCCAGGCCTCCCTGTTGGTGGCTGAGGGAGGTGCATTTTGTCTTGATGCTGAAGAATCACAGACAGAGGTTGATGGTATGGGAAAATCCCTGCACATGTTGATAGATGTCAAACATCACCCTGTCAAGGAGCACAAATTGGAGTTAATATTCTGCATCTCATCAGTGTCCTCCCTCTGCACCTGCTTAATGTCCCAGAGCTCTGTTACGACCTGGCCCATTACATCTTTGGACTTTTGTAGAGCTCCCAAAACTCAATCAATGGTGGTCTGGGTGACATTGATGCCAGTGGCCTCAAATTGCTGGCCCACAAATTCCTTCCCATGACCTCCTACCCCACCACCCTGTGTTCTTCAGGCAGTTTCGTCCATCCTACTGGGTCCTGGCACAACTGGAGGTGGTGGTGGTTGCTCAACAGTAGTCATGACTGGGGGGCACAAGATGGGTGTTATATTCCTTTGAACACAGCAAGTGGATGTATTCTGAGGCTGAAGTGTTGTAGCAACTGGTGTGGAACGTGTAGGTGTGGGTCGATTGTGACTCACTGGAGCTATCTGTCCAGACAGACCAGATGGACCAGGCATGTCTAGATCCTCCGCACTTGCAGGAGTGGTGTCCTCACTGAAGGCTTGATCCTAATCTAGAGCGGGAGTGTCTTCTGTTGCAGACGGTGGTCCACTGGCCCTGGGTGTTGGACCTCAGATGAATTACAAATAAAATGAAATTAAATGTCTGTATTGTACTTTAAATGTGTCTTCAGCTACAAATGAAGCAACATAATAAAAATAAATATATAATTAATGGAATGCTTAGACCTTTGTGTGGTTTTTAACTTTTACACATGCAGGCTAATTTACACAGATGCAAACATCAATGTTATTTAGAATGTGTACATTACATGTACCAGACATGCAACGCAACACAGTAAAGAGGGGACTTGAGATCTTAGCCATTTCAAGGGCTAGCAGCCTCAAAAACAAACTATGATACAACCTATTAGCATTAATGGCATTGGCCATTCATATGGACACTGCAAAATAAATTGTCTATCAATACTACTTATTTTCAGCATGCCACCTAACAGGACTTGAAACCTTTCAATCAACAAACTATGACAATTTTCCCTCTGTAAAATGTGGATTCCTCCTCCTTGCCATAGTGAATGTCTAAAACAAATAACCAGTGCTCCAAAAGTTGATGGAAAATTAAACAAATGTGAGAAAAGTAAAAACAAAAAAAAAACAGATGGAGAAAAATAAATGTGCAAAACCTAACTACTGTGTGGCGGAATTAGCAGCAAAATGGCGTTCTGCAGTGGAATTGCAAAGGATCATGATCTGAAATGGAGTGTGTTTTATAGTGTGTTTTGCAGGTGTTCACAATGGTTCAGTATACATCAGGTATGGGCTGCTAGCATCCATTCAAAAGACACAACCATATTACAATGCTGAACAGGTCCCGTGATGGACTCCCAACTTCTGGGACCACCGCTGGTACAACGCCAGCACGAATGTGTTATCTAAATATGGTTGGTGCAATACTACCGTCCCAACAGCAATGGAGTAATACTTGTCATCATTGGAGTCCACCATGTCGGCTGCGGGATGCTGCTAGCACGACAGAGTACACTCCATCAACACCTATGGCAGTTGAACCGCTATAGTTCTAAGTACCGAGGTTGGACCTCCGTCAGCTTGATAGGAGTACTTGGGACTGCGGCGGGACAGTAGTATTACCACCAAGATCTAAATCAGTGTTGAACCATGGGTTCACGCAATGTTTGACAGCGAATACACTATTTGTGCTGTTGTTTTTGCTTCCTTATTTCCTGGTTGGTCTTGCCAATATAGGCTTTCTCACAAGGGCACAGTACACCAAGTTTCTAGTGTTGCAATTTGTAAATCTGAGTGTCTAATTTTTACTCCCTTATAGTTAAATTCTTCACCTTCAATCGTGTTTTCACATCTTGAACAATTGCCACACTTATGATGGTTCTTTATTGGTGAGAGTTTGAGGAATGTTTCCATGTTAGTGGTTTGGGTTTTCACAGTAGTATTAGATCAGACCAAATTGTCCCAAATGTTCTAATTACATTTAAGGTCAAAAATTGGTGATTCCTTATATAGTTTTAATTCTAATCCCACAACAATCTTCCAAATCTTCCTGATCCAATTATCTAGAAGATTCATCACTCCTAAAAATGATGTTACAAAAACCTACTGATTTGAGTGCCTCTTCTCTCCTGGTTTTAACATATGTTTTCTTAGTGTAAACCAGGCACGTTTTATCACCTATTTCAATAATTTCTTTGGATAATGCAGCTGTTGTAATTTCAAGAGGAGTATGTCAGCATTTCTGAAGTAATCTTTTTTGGAACAATTTCTTCTAATGCAAAGCAACTGGCTCTATGATAGGTTATTTTTCAACTTGCTTTGATGAAAACTAAAGCAATGGAGGAGGGTATTGCAGTCAGTCTCTTTGGTGAATAAAAAGGTATACACTCTTTTATCTTCATGTTTTATTGTAACAACAAGGCAATGAATCTCATTTTTGTTGCAGGACATTGAAAAGTGTATTTCTTGACTTTTTGAATTTATCCAATTCACAAACAACTGAATTTCATGTACTGAACCCTTCCATATCATAGACACATTGTCAATAATAACATTTCCAAAGGGTGATTCAGAGTTCAAAAGGATTCTTTTATTAAAATCCATTTCTCTTCATATAACGCAATAAACATAATTGCTGTTTCTGGCACTAAAGGACAGCCCATAGCTGTCCCTTTGATCGGTGGATAGAATTGCTGATTGGAGCAAAACAAATAATGTTTCAAGCAGATCAACTGCCAACTCCAAGATATAGTCTGTAGGGACCATATGTGACCTTTGTCTATTATCAAAAAAGTATTCCATAGCTTCCAGCACACTTTCTTGTCGCATATTAGTATTCAGGCTCACAATATCTAGTGAGATAATTTTGTCCTCTTTTTCATTAGATTCCATATCTTCAAGTTGACTGATTACATCAATGGTGTCTTTCAGGTAGCTTGGGATCTCAACAGTAGTTGTTCCAATAATACATCCACATACTTAGTAAGGGATCCTCCTTGGTGTGATCTCTCCCATCCCTTGATTTGAGTTGTGCCATCACTTCCCTCTTCTTCCATGGCCCCACCCGCATCCTCGTCCTAAACCTCCTTGATGGCTTTGAGCAGCACTTGTTGAAGGTTCACAATCACTCAAAGTGTCAGAATAAGATGAAGTGTCTGCAAAGATTATCAAGTTCCTTCTTTAAAGCCCTGAATACTATATTAAAACTCTTGTGTTGTCTTGTTGTTTGTAGAAATTCTAGTCCAGATATGGGTATACCTTTACAATTGAAATAGTTGAGATATCCTTCTGTTGTTTTGTGCTTTTGAAGTCTTCCTTGTGTTTTTTTGAAGACAGATACATCCTTATCGATCTTACTTAAAATTGCTTGGCATCTTTAATAGCGGTACTTATTAACAGGGTTTCTTCCAATTCTTTTATCAATTCCAATTGTTTCTTAATCAATCTACCTGTTGTTTTCATGGACAAAAACATCCAATCTCTAGAGCATTTTCCTATGGCTAAAGTCACTAATATATTCCAGATATTTCACAAAGATGACAGGGATGATCCTAACTTGTAAATTTGGGAAAGAGACCAAAAGGTTTCTTTGGGCAATTAGCAGCCTTATCAGTTTGTTTTTAACGAATATTGTTTAAGCTTGGTGGCTGGAAGTGGTCCATCTTTTGACATAAAGCAATCATGTGGTGTCACTTAGTGTTTGGTGCCAGAATATCTTCTGTTTCACCACAATTTTATGAATTGAGACCTGCCAAAGACAAAGAAAAGGTTGCTATCTGTTTTTTCTCACTGTTGGCAGTTAATGGTGCGAGTTCATCCATGACCTCTGTTATGATCTATGGAAGGAATGTAAGAGAATGGACACCCATTTATTCGCCATGTTTTGTGATGATCTGTCTGAAGAATGTAAGTGAATGGACAATCATTTCTTCCCCATTTCAGAGAGTCTGGCTAGAATCTATCTTTCCCATCTGATTGCATCTGTCTTTAAGGTCTCTAGCCTGTCACCTTGTTTGGTATCTATTTACTTGATCTTGAATTGTTTACTAGATATGCAAATCCTTCTACCTTTCTTTTCTTCCTGGTATTAATCTTCTGGTGCTTAGTGATGGTTAGAGTCATACTTTTGCGCACCCCTTTCTAGAGACTGTACACGTCATTTTAACAAAGGAAGTTCAACTTAGCAAATGATCACTCTCTTCAGGTGCTAGCCCTCTTACAAATATAGACCACACAATATTTAGAAGAGGCTTGGCTTTTCAAGCTATTTTTTTGGTAGAAACTTGGCTGCAGAGGCAATCAGTGTCATTGCAAGAGTAACTAAGTGTTTTTGATAAAATACCTTATTAGGTGTGCAATGCAACTCTGGGTATTTATTTGGAAGTTCAGCATCACTGCTCATGTCTTTTGTGAGAAGCTTTCCAATGAATGAGTTTCAGAGTTTGAAACTTCACTGAAGTAATATCACCATCCAGTAATTTCCAACAGGTCACTTCTGGTTGTAGAAGAGGCAGATTGCCTGTCAGTACCCACGCATACAACTAAGCTGTTATCGGGCTATCAATATCTTTATTGGTGGCTACATGGTACTCTGTCCACCACTGCCAACTGTCAACAAAAGTTCATGTTTGATGACACCACTGCCCAAACGTAAATGATAAATGGTGCTAGAAAGTATTTACTTAAGAATACCGACCTTTCACTGCAGAAAGAAGAGGTGGCTACCAACCATCTAGTTGAGAAAGCAGAGGACACATTCCGACAGTGAAACACTTCAAATGAAGAAACAGAGAACACAATGTTGAAAGTCACATTAACCTAACACAAAATGTACAACTAATCTGTCCCAAGGCAGTTTGCCAGCAAAGTTCATTAAGATCTTTATTCTGTGACTTGATCCCCGACAGAATAGCGTCACCTAAATGTATGTACAAATGGCCTGAAACTTCTCTGAAGAAGCAGGTGCACAGGCCCAGACCCCTGAACAAAACCTTTGACCAGTCTACTGACTAGTCAATGCCCTTTTGGACCCTACTCCAGCACCCACCAAACTTTTTCTCCCTCTCTCTCTTGTTCTCCCCCTCTCTTGTTCTTTCTCCCTTGCCTTCTCTCGCTCTCTGACCATTGTCATTTTCTTTCCTCTGCTGTGCTTTTCAATTGCTACTACTGTTCTGCTCCTCTTATTTTGTTGTCACTCTTTTTGTACAGCTGTTTGTGCCCTGTCGCTTTCTTCCTGAACTTTGTTCTCACCTTTTCTGCTCCTCCTATCTTCTCCTTACCTGCTCCTTTCACCTCCCTCTCCTCTCCCGCTCTCCTGCTGGCTGCCATCCCCTTCAGCCCCATCCATCGCCACAGCTCTCCCCACCCAATCCCAAGGGCTATTTAATGGGTGCTGTAGTCTGGACACACAGTGGATATGTGTAGGTGGCACACCAAAGGTACGCCAAGGGCAAGCCCATCAGTGCCTGGACTACATCAGCGACCAGAAACCCAGGTCATCCCTGAGCCACTACTACCTTCCACACTTCTATACACTCTCAACCCTGGTTGCCGCCCAACATTTTGCAGCCACACTGCACTGAACAACATGGAGGGAGCCTTTGCCAATTTCACATGGGATGTGGAAACCTGATCTACCAACCCCAAGGATCTTAAGTCAACTTCACCAACAACATCACAGTCTTTGTTGGCCCATTAGCCATCAACTCTGTTGCATACATATTCATAGGAGACATCAATTACTTCTACCTACAAGACTGTCCTGGCCCCAACTCAGCCACACTTTCAGTCATCCTCAGAAACCTCTGACTAACCCAATACATTCCAGATTCCACTTATGCATTTGAACATATCTTGGACCCTGTCTTTGCATCTTTCAAAACCATTACAGTCAACACACCCATGCCCGTCCCCTGGACTAACCACTCAATAGTCAGTTTAACAATCAGCATCCATCACCTCATGACGGGTGCAGTGCACCAACACCAGAGTACTTAGCTAAGGTGAATTGTCACTTCCCCAGGAACCAGCAAGAGCACACAGGCCACCTAGCATGCAACATCAACAACTTCTACGAAAGATCACTGCCTGCGCCCAAACCCTGGTCTGTAACAAACAAAGTCACATATCAAAAACCATAACACAAGCCCACTTGTACATGGAAGATCTAAGAATTACTACAAACAACTAAAATGGGGGTGGATAACAAGCCAGGGGGAACTGGAAAAAGATGCTTTGAAAATCTGCCCTGATGTGGTACCATAAGCAAATCTAGGAAACCAGGAGTAAGACTCTAGCCGAACACATCACCACCAGCTCCTATAGCAGCAAAGACATTTTGACAATTGTCAAGGATTTCACCACGTCCATAGTAGACAGTAGCAACATCAGCCCAACTGAAGAACTGTGCAACGACCTTTCAAACTTTTTTTTTAACCAAATGTCTTCTTCTATACCTACATAAGGTCCTGGAGAATGCCATTAACCTACACCTTTTCAACCACCTCACCAACAACCCCCTTCTCAACACCACACAATTAGGTTTCAGACTGAACAATCTGAAACCACAGCTCTCATCCTTTCAGACCTCTTTGCAGCATTCTACACTATCTACCTTCCCATTCTTATCAGACAACTCCATGAAATGGACGTTCAAGAATGGTCCCTCCACTGATTCTGTATGTCTCCCATGGGAAGAACCCAAACTGTCAACCTGCCACCATACTCCTCAGAAGCACAGCATTAACTCATTGGCAGAGTCCAGCAGGGCTCCTCTCTCAGCCTGACCATGTTCAAGATATGCACAATCCCACTGGCAAACGTCATCTGGGCTCACAACATCAACAACCTTCTCTATGCAGATGATGCACAACTGATAAAATCCCTTTTGAACAAAACACCTAGGACCAGGAACATGTTCACCACAAGTATGACCGAAGTGGTCACCTGGATGAGGTCCAACTGCCTCAAGCTGAACATGGACAAGCCCGAAGTGGTGATTTTTGGGAAGGACGCATTGCAGTAGGTCTCCTCTTGGTCGCCTACAGATCTAGGACCCGCTTCCACACCAAGCGGATTACCAAAAACCCTCAGAACCATTATGGACAGCAAACTGGACATGTCCACCTAAGTTAACGTAATTGCATCATCCTATTTCGACATCTTAAAGATGCTAAAGAATATCCAAACAACGCCAAACAAATGGTGACCCAAGCCCCCAGCACCAGCAGATTGGAATACGGTAACACCCAATACAGAGGAATAGCGAAACAACTAATAAAAAGACTCAAGACTGCCCAGAGTGCAGTAGCCTGGCTGGACCTCAATATCCCACGCCAGTCCCAAATCACACTTCACTTAAGGAAATTCCATTGGCTCCCGATATGCAAGCAAGCACACTTCAAGCTCCTCACCCACATGTACAAAGCAATTCACAACATAGCCCCTGCTTACTTGAACAACCATGTACAGTTCCATAATACCCCCATGCACCTCCGCTCTGCTGGACTTTCACTGGCAGACACTCCATGCATACACAAAAGCAGATCAGGAGGTTGTGCCTTCTCATACATTGACCTAAAGGCTGGAGTGACCTGCAACACACCAGAGCCTCCTCCTCCCTTCTCGAATTCCACAAGAAGCTGAAGACCTGGCACTTTAAGTAAGCCATCCTAGGTATAGCTTCATGCATCTACTACTACAGCATGATACCCTCACCAGTGATAGCAATATAAAAACACAGAGAACATGACACGTTTAGGTCATAACTTAACCATCATTTGCCTCTAACCATCATTTCTTTGTTGGACCATCATATTTATAGAGGTTTCTAGTCCTATGTGGGGACCACATCTGCAACACTAGGCACGTGGCAGTGGGGGCAGTGTACTGCTAAAATCTTGCACCGCCAAAGACTCCTTAATAACATGCCCACAAGTGAGTGGATCAGGGCACAGTGTTAAACCTCAATTTCATGAGGGAATGTGTTCCAAGATGTGGTGCAAATCAGCATATCTTATTACAAAAATGTATAAAGTGTTCTTTGTCTTAACCTCTCCTATTTTGTGCTGAATTTGTTTTTGTTAGCCTTATAACCAGTGTGAAAGTGGTTGTGCTCTCCCCTTTAAACATAGTAACATTGGCTTACATCTAATTGGCATACTTAATTTATATGTGTTACTTGTATAGTGGTATACCAAATACCCAATGCCTGTAAATGAAATGCTCCTAGTGGGCCTGAGCACTTATTGTGCCACCCTGTAAGTAGTCCCTCAAAATATTTCCCAGACCTGACTGCCATTGCAGCCTGACTGCAGTTTTAAACGGCCAATTTGACATGGCAATATAAGCCCCTTGCAAAGTCTTAAACTCCCCTTTTATTGCATATAAATCACCCCCAAGGTAGTCCCTAGGTAGCCCACAGGGCAGGGTGCCTCGTAATTAGAAGATTAAACATGTACTAAATTTGCTTTTCACTAATGCGAGGCTTCCCTGTATAGGATAGGATAACACTGGATTGCTGTATTACATTCAGAGCCATAGGGACATAACAGGCTCCCAACATCTTGAACCCATACCTGGACCCAGCCTGAGTGAGTCCTAACTCCCCATGTGATGCCCCACCAGCCCTGGACCCTTGATGGCAGTGCTGAAAGTAGCTAGGTAGCCAAATTCAAAACTTGGTACCTAAAATAATTTTGGCTTCAAACTATTCTGAGAACCGAGGGAACACCAGGACCAACATACTCGTCTATCCCCCCCAAGGTGCATCACTGGTCGGCCTCCCTTTGCAGTAGCTCCCACTACATTCTTCTCTGCAGCAGCAGATCCTCTTCAGCAGTCCCTTGGCGAAGGGGTATCCAGCCTCCTGGAACTACTGTCTTTAATAGCCTCCAGCTTCATCCCCTTGAAGATTTTCAACTTCCATAAAAGTGACTCAGGGCCTGATTTAGAACTTTGCAGACGGGTTGCTCTATCACAACTGTGATGAATATCCCGTCCACCGAAATATAAATCCCATTCTAACCTATGGGATTCAGATTTCGGCGGACAGGATATCTGTCACGGTTGTGACAGAGTAACCTGTCAGCCTAGTTCTAAATCAGGCACTAAGTCCAAACATAAAATTCTTAATTGAAACTTTGTTCAGTGGCTCCCCGAAAATGACGCTCCCTCTTTGGACATCGCCCGTAGCCTTGCTCTGCTGAACTTTATCTTCTCAGAATATTTTCTTCAAAGTTTCTTCTAATCCCGATGGTAAGTGCAGATTGAACCCAAATTCACTTCTTGTATATGACCCACACTCCCTTCCAGTTGGCCTAATTTTCACCTTTGATCCAGTCTCGATCGACTAGATTTCCACGGTTGGTGCTTTGATCTTTTAGGTGCTCAATTTTACTAAAAACTTTAAAAAAATCATAGCTCTGGTTTTACTAGTTAGATTTTTGTGGTTTTGGTGCTAAATAATTTATTAATGTTTGCTCTATTCTTCTAAATTGGTTTGGGATTTTTCTTGTTTGGTGTCTTTACATTATTAAGGTTTGTGTTCTGCATAAATACTTAACACATTGCCTCTAAATTAAGTCTGACTGGTTTTGTGCCAAGCTACCAGAGGATTGAGCACAGGTTAATTTAGTGAATTTTGTGGTTTACCCTGACAGAGATTGTGGCAGTTGCTTGAACAGTACCCCCCGCCCCCCCCCCCCAGCAACAGCCCGATTGCTTATACATGCAATACAGAATTTATAAAGTAGAGATGCATAAAGTCATTACCTCGAATGTTCTCAGCAACAAGTCAATACAGAATAATAGGCAAAATGAAATGTAGTCTAGGTTTCAAAGAGCAGCAAAATCTGTAAGAAATGGGACAGCATCTCTAACATTTGAATGTTATCATGGAAGTTCTGGCTCATCCCCAAATTTGAAGATTTATATAGAAAATCTCCTTATAGAATAAAATGGAAGATGCAGATTCATCATGATGTGAGCAAAACAAATATTTTCTAAATGTCAGAGCATTGAATTATAGTGTCATACAGCCTTACCACCTCAATAAACACTACTCCACTACATGATTACTAGGTCAGCTCTCTATGTGCTAATGTCATCTGGAGATGTCAGAACAAACTTGTTAAAAAACACAAAAATGAACCATTGTGAATGAATACAATACTTCAAGCAGGCAGAAGAAACCTTGAAGAAATGGAACATCTGCGAGTCCATGTTAGAGAGAACAGCGTAATTCGGAATTAAACATTACTTGCTTTACCTCAGCAAGAAAAAATAATAAACAATGAATGAGCAAGATGAGACATTGGTTTTGAACAAGATGGTGTCAAGGACAAGCTGAGGTCAAATTAGACCAGGAAACTGCACTTCAAAAGACTTTAAAAAAATCATTTCAAAGGCTAAAACATTATATAAGTGTACATATGTGAATCTGAGTGTAGATTGCTATTCTACACATTATTAATGCTGTACAAATAATATTACATGCACAACATTTTTTTGTTTTTGTTTTTTAAATATGTATTTAAATAGAGAGGTAGAAAGGATCGATGACATCAAAATTCATTTATTCATGATACCAACAAAATTAATCATAAAACCCCCAATTTGGTCAGATTGCCTCTTCTGGGTTTTGCACGTTCGACTCATCCTCCCAAATGCCCCAAAAGTTTCGGATTGTCACTATTGTACATGCGTAGAGTTCTTCCCTTAGCTGTACTTGTTTTTATCTTGCATACCCAAAGCTCGTATGATAGAGGTATTACAGTTCTACATTGTTGTTAAAATAATGACTTTGCAATTACTGATGCAATGAAAATGAGCTGTTTTCACTGTACAGAAAGGTTTTTGCAGCTGGAGATTAAAAAAAAGCCCCCAGGGAGCCTAGGGCTATACACACCTGCAATGTAGTGCTAAGCCACTGAAATACGTTCTCCCTGAAATCTACTAATACAAAGCAAGTAAAACATATGTGCAGAGGATGTCCCACACTATGCTTACACCTGTAACATTCCCCAGAAATAGAAGGAAACATTTTGTTAATGTGAAAGGGTGCATAGCATAGCGACCATTTTACAAAAAAGCCATTCTTTTAAAATTGGACCCCCTTGTGGCTTTATGGGCCCACACATTCTACTGTTTCCAAAGACCCAGGTTAATCTTACGCCCTGTGATGGATTCGATCTTACTCAGAGCTTCGGGGACAATTTTCGCATAAAGTTGTTGCTGCAAAATATGGTACTAGTTACCCACCGCTATTAGACCCTTCACATAGTATGCTTGGTAATGGCAGAGGCCAATGTGTCAGTTGAAATCTGAATTGATTGGATAAAATGGTGTATTTGTAAATCTGAAAAGTATAAGGAAACAGGAATAGTCAAATTGTTTGTCTTTAGCTGATCCCAAGATTTCATTTTTCCGGCCAATAGAAGGTGGTCAAACTGAAGGATTCCGACTTTCTCCCATACTTTATTAGTATTTATGGACACCTGTAAACCCAGCATCTCAGATTCATGAAGCGACATAAAAGGGATGAAATTGAGAGAATGTGGAGTACACTAAGTGGGTAAGCTTATATCTAGTATACTTCGGGACGCTCGGGATTTTGAGAAAGAGAGGAAGCTGTATTATCCTCTATTCGCATCTTTTAAAGATAGAAATTATTGCCAAGTTTATGGGATGTTCCTGCTCTAACAGTCCAATCTAAGAATGCTGCTTCATAGTATTTTTTAAAATGAGGTAGTGCTGGGCCACCATCCTCAATACCTAATTGAAGTGTTTCCAATTTAGTGCAGGATTTCTTCCTTAACCATATAAACTGACGCAACATCTGATCAATTTCCCCAAATAATTTTTGGAGAACTTTAATGATGACATTCAAAAAAACAAAAAGGTTAAGTGGGAGAATCATAATTTTGATTAATGCAGTGCAACCAATAACTGTTAAGGGGAGTGATTGCCATTGATGTAGGAGATTTTGTGCTTTTTTAAGAGTAGACAAATAATTTAAATGATAAAGCTCCGCAAAGTCATGTGAAACATATATGCCTAGATATCTAATGAGGAGTAAAGCTTGGAAGTGCACCCGCATATCAGCAGGCAAGACGCATCCTGTACTGTTAAAGAAAAGAGCCTCTGAATTTGAATGATTCATTGGATACCCTCCTAGGTCTGTAAATGTTTTAATCTTAGTGAATGCTCTATTCACATTACGTTCTTCTGTCGCTAGAGATAGAATCATGTAATCTGCGAACAGTTTGACTTTAGGGGCATCCTCTAGAGATGCTTGATCTGGGGTTCTTGATGTATTGGAGCCACCAGGGTCTCTATAATGAGTGCAAATAGAACTGGGCACATGGGGCATCCTTGACGAGTCCCTCTACAAATTGGCACAGTTCCAGCTATACTTGCATTTATTGGAACTTTACCTTCTGCTTCCTGATACAAATTTTGAATTAGACTCACCAGTTTCCAAGAAAAATTAAACCTGTATAAAATGACATTCAAAACTTTCCATTGGAGTAGATAAATTTTCCGCATCGAGCATGATAACAGCAGCTTTAACCGCCTTTTTTGTGAAATAATGTATCCCCTGTAGTAAAAAGTTAGGCCCAGATTTAAGAAAAGTTAGCACTGCATTTGCGCAATTTTTTATGCAAAAAGCGGTGCTAACTAAAAGGCATATATATATCTTGATTCTAGAGCAGTCTAACGTCAAAATATCTGGCTTAGCGTAATTTTTTGGAAGCGCCATCTCACCTTGTATCATTTAACGACAATGATATGCACGGTAGGCATTCCCTCCTAAAAAATGTACAACCTGATGGAAAAATGACGCACGCAAAGGACCAACTTAAAATGAGACCAGGTATTAAAATGAGACACATACATACTACATAGAGGGAACACACAGAAGGAGCATTGGAAAGCAACTGGACACCATGAAAGTGTTACTCCTACAGCTTGGCACCTGTAGAAGATGACAGCAACACCACCAAGTGCCACCAGCACTATCGCACCAACAGCAAACACCACCACAGCAGCCACAAACACAGCATAGAAGGCAGGAGGGGATCTTTCATCAGCGTACAAGCATCCTGATCCTCAGGGAAGAAGAGGTGATCAGACTCTTCCGTCTGCGGCGGGGGTCTATGGTACACCTGCTCCACCACACTGCGCCAGACATCACAGCAAGAGTGCAGAGTCGCACAGCAATTCCACCCATGACTCCTGGCTGCCCATGACTCCTGGCTGTCCTTCACTTGCTGGCATCAGGTTCATTTCAGATGACTGCAGCACTGGGTGATATCTCACAACCATCCCTCTCTGCCTTACTACAAAGGTCATGGACGCCATCAGCAGGCTTGAACTCCACCACATCCGGTTCCCAAATGCCCATGAACTGCAGCAGGAGACCAAGCAAGGTTTCTACTGACTTCCTGGCTTCCCGCAATGGCTGGGTGCAATGGACTGCACCCATGTCCTTCTTGTCCCTCCTGCAGTAACCAAACACCTCTACAGGAACCGCAAACATACCCACTCAATCAATGTGCAAGCCATCATGGACCACTGTTGAATTATCATAAGCATCCTTGCAAAATATCCCAGGAGCACCCATGATGCTTACATCTTCATGCACTCCACTATAAACCATCAATTCCATGATGACCAACATGGCAATGGCCTACTCATAGGTAAGATACCATACAAATCATAACACACACAACACACAAAACATGTAGTACAAACAATACAAACACAACACCAAACACAGAGACAGGGAAACACAGATGTATAGACCACAACACAAATGCCACACTACACTGCATTCAATGCACATCACTCTCACATACGCCAATATCTACAAGTCCCTGGCACCGCCTGACTGACACATCACTGGTCAGACAGGTGGAGAAATGTCCCCTATAAATACAAAAGCTGAACTCAAACAACTACATGTGTACGCAGGTTCACAACAAAACACACATCCTTCACACATAACACTTACCAAGGAATCGCTCTGCTATGTGAATTGCATTGGCCATTCAAACGTCAAACTACTCACATATTGGCACTGCCCCACATTTACTATGCTTTAGAAATTTCAGGCAGAACTGATATCTGTTGCCACCCGATTGGTCCCATTACCATCTACATATCAGAAAAATATTATAGGTATATCTTTCCCTTGTGTGGTGCATAGTGCAGCACAAATTGAAATGTAACATCACCATCAATAAAAGATCATGTGCAGGAATGGACACCTCACAGCATACCCATAAATTTACCTGGAAAAACCACATCTCCATACCAAGATACAAGGGTACCAAAAATGGACTGCGGCAGAAGTATTGCTGACTGTGCAGGGAGAGGACAGAAATGCACATGAATGAGGATTCTTGGAACTGAGCAGGGCTGGACTTCTGAAGCAGGGCAGTGCAGAAAAGCAGAGCATACCCTGTCCTGTCCCATAGCTGTCTAAAAAATCTTGCATACATCACAATTCATCCCATATAACTGTCCCACACTGGGCATATGAATCTTATGCACATATGTATCCAGCCAGGAACTAAACACAACAACACTTTGTGCAAGGGAGGTATTTCAAGGGCAAAGGGGTGGGATTCACATGCAACACACAGGGCCCTACACCTGTTATATGGGACACACTACACACAATAGGTACACATGCCCACTACATCACTCTTCTGCAGGTTTAAAGTGAAGGTACTAAGGGGGACATGTCAGAAAAGTTGGGCAGCATCTAAAACAGTTTTACTTTACTTGCGCACCTTGGCACCCCCTACACCCAACATGTGTGTGCCATAGTCAGAATATTGCACACCATGGCACAGAGAAGGTGCAATTGTGTCAACAAGATGGATGTCATCGATGGACTGTGTAAGATAAATGCCAAATGTATAGTGCAAATCCCTTGCAGTAAATATGGTCAAACTTAAAGCAATGGTGTGCCCCATACTTACGCCTGTTCTGTGCGGGCGTCAAAAGTATCTAATAAAAATTAAGCATTGGAACCTCCTATAATCCTCTGCACCATTTTAGCTTTTGCCCAATGGGGGAACACACCCCATGCATACATGATGCTTTGCACAGGCATAATGTAAACAAAGATTCACTAAGTGTTGCATTGTATTCGTAGTGCCACTTTGTAAACATGGCTCTGTGATCATTTGCCTAGTTGGACCACAATAGTGTCTACTAAAATGAGGCTTCTGTTGTGCTCTGAAGTGTTAGGGCCTTGTAAATTTGGTCCCCTGACTCAAATATAGAGAACATCACACACATTTGGCATGGGTGGACTGTCAGACAAAAATTGCAGTTACAATCACCATGTACCTAAGCCACAACCTATGATCGGAAAGTGCACCACCACAGACCAATGCAACCATCCATCTGCACAAGAACACACACAATACCATATGTAAGTCTGATACACCACTCCAATCATAACAAATACAGGCCATGGCACCTAGCAATTAACTAATGTGCATGACTGACACATGTTCTTACATTCCTTTGCAGCTGACAAAGGTTACAGCATCCACCCATGGGTCATGACACCTTTTGGAAATCCTACAAAGGATGCAGACCTGGTATACAATGAAGCCCACATAAGGACCAGAAATATCATGGAGCAGATATTTGGCCTCCTCAAATCAAGTTTCAGGTGCCTACATCTCACAGGAGGAGGACAGTTATAAGCACCACCCTTTGTCTGCAAAATAATCCTTGTGTGTGCCATTTTGCACAGCATTTGTCTACGTACACATGTCCCATGGGATGAACAAGTAGATGTCCCCAATGAGGAGGATGACAACAATGGTGTACACCTGGATGAGGGGGAACCACAAAACACTGCTGCAGGAGTACACAGAAGAGAACTAATAGTGCAAAACTTTTTGACATAGAACTGTACAAGAATCACCATGTAAATAAATCAATAAAATCATGTAAACTCAGAATGTACATGGTGTACTCTTTTACACATCACATACCAATTGTTACTTGTCCATATCTCTGAAAGCTTGACTACACCACAACAGTTGTAAACAACTTTGGAACATAGGCCCTAATTTGAGAGGGCCTAGTGCATCCTTGTTCTGCACCAGTGTCAAATATCTTACGCTAATGTGGCAGGTATGCAAGCGGGGTGTACAGCCAGTAGGGCGGGAGCCAAAATGTTACAGTGGAATCTAGGTAAAACAACTGTGCCATATATTGCTGCGACTTTTAACACCTGCTCTGAGCAGCTGTTTAAAGGGGGCACAACATCTATACCATTCGAACCCTGACTACTGTTCAGGGTAAGGGAAACATTTTTAGCTCTGACCCTGACCAGTACATCAATTGCATAAAATACCTTTCATGCTATTGCCCCCTACTCTGTCCCACGGTGCACAGTCGGTAAAATACAGAACACACACGGTGGTGGAAGGAGGATGCCAAGTGGGAAAGAAAAGTGGCCCGGCACTGGTTGCTGTGCCACTTCACTTTAATCTGTCCCATGGTAAGGAACATTATACATCTTTAAAATAGTTCACTACCACCTGAATGCAGCTTTGGAACAAATGGACTACATATAAGATAGCTGGAATAGAGATTTAGTATGTGTCCAATCCCCAAACACACCACGGTATCATGAAGCACTTATCAGACATGATACATATATTGCCACAAGAGAAACATGTCACATAAATACCAACAATGACATGTCAGTACACCATCTCCAACATTTTGCATGCATTGGGAACCATGCGTTACATGCATTGCTTTGCATCATTAAGTCTGCTGATCACAACACACCAGAGTGTGTACATAGGTGCACTCACAAAGAAATGGTTTACAGGATCTTATCCTGGCCTTAGTCAACAGCATCCTTTGCTAAATATTTGTAAAGGGTATTGTGACGGACCGCTGCTACAGCAGGCGGCTCCGTTGTGCCGAGAGAACACTACCTCTACCTCTTCTGACCCAGAAGAGCACCTAGTAGCGACCAATCCAGATTCCCTTCTGGGTATGAAAGGGCAGGAGCAGACGAAGCGCGGATTCAAAGGGGAGAACCTAGAAATGGACGGTGATGAAGGAGAGGATGCTAGGAGTGAGGAGCAGAGGAGTGTCACCAGAGATGAGCAAGGGGAGCCAACGAAGGAGGAGAACCTGGAGGATCTACACGCTGAAGTCGAGGCACGGGAGGCACCCTGCACAAGACCCAGCCACATTTGAAGGAAAGCGTGACCACTACAAGTGCGTGCATCACACTAAGAAAGGGGAGGGAGGGAGAAGTGCAGGGGAGGTGAAGGCGCCGAGGGGAAAAGCATGCAGAGCCCGATAACAAAGGAGTCAATATTGTTTGCTTCAGAGCACTTTATTGGTGTTTTTTTTATTTTTTATCCTGGAGTAACAGAGGTGGGACAGAGTGAGACTGGAGAAGATAACCTCAGGACTTAGGAGCAACCTAGGGTCAGTTAGAATACAGATCCAGAAAAGAGAATCAAGAAACGAGAAGGGTCGCACGAATCTTAGAGGAGACAGAAAGAAGAAAATATCCAATTGGGTGCCTATGAGAGGGAGAAAAGGAATGGACACCCAGATAGAGGGAGGAAAGGAAGAACTCAGGCGAGACACACCTGTCACAAGAATAAGAGAGAAAAGGGAGAAAAAACCTGACAGGACAGGGCACAGGAAAGGAGGAAAAGGGACAAACCAAGGCAAAGAGACGACAGAGAAGGACGGAAGAACAGAAAAAGAAGAGAGAAACGATAGGAAAAGATCTAGGAACCCTGACAACTACTCAAAACACTTACCTGTATTTCTCTCCTTCTCGTTTCCCCATGCGCCTCCTGGGAGCCCTGTAACGAGAAGACAGAGAGAAGAATAATGAGACATTCCAGCACTCCTGTGGAAAATCTAACTGTATGAGCCTGAAAAGAGATAACCAATAAAATCCCGTAACACCACTGCCACTGACTACTTGTCCTCATTGTGCCAACCTGCCACAGGTATGATATGCCTGAACATGTTTTGCACATGGTTATTCCCATCATATGTTGTGTATAGTGACGTACAGTTGGAATTCAGACATGACAATGTGGTAGACTTACAACATGAGTAGCAACATATATGTACACTCAGTACACATGTATAAACTTGCATGTGGCAAAGAGTCTTCATACATAGGAACATTTGCAAACAGTATCAGTCCTTGCATGCATCACACACACATACAAACATGTTGTAACACATTCCTATGTTACCGGAACATGAATATATGCACATGCACACACATGTAGCCAAACCATACAAACTACATAGATGCATAGCCCCTATAACAATGAATGTGGGTGCACTGTCAGCCTTTCCACCAAAATCCACGCATGGCTGTCATGTGTTGAAAAGTTTTGATGCACATGGTACATATCCATACATCGTAAATTACAAAAATGACGCCTGGTACCATGTGCGTCTGAACTATCTTGCGGTCTCAGCCTTCCCTCCAGAATCCATGCATTACTGGTATGCGTCAACATTTGTAGCGCATAACATTATCTTACAAACATCATAAATGTCAAAAATGATGCCTGGCCCCTGTGTGTCAATTGGAAGTCGACAGGCCTTGTCATCCTTCCTGGGAAAAATCCACGCAAGGGCATCCTGCGTCAAAAAAACAACGCAAATCAGAAAACGTGAACACAAGAATTGAGGTAACAGGACTTCCTTGCTGCGCACATGGTAAAGTGAATTTACTTTTGCTTTTACTTTACAGTCTTTTTGTCTGTGGTGGAGAGGGGTTGTGTGGAGCTGGTGCTAGTTGAGAAGTGGTGGTTGTTGAGAGTATTGTGCTGTGACCTGTGGCTGTTCAGTCCAATGTGTTGAATTTGTGAGTTTTGTGTAGTGTTATTGTCCTGTCATTGTATTTGTATTGTCGGGTGCTTGTATTGGGGTAGTGTAGTTTGTTGTGGTATTTAGGGTTAGGTGGGGTTATTATGGACATTTATTTTGTTATTTAATGGTTGCTGTGTAGTGAGACAGCTGAATGTCTGGCAAGGGGAGGGCACAGGGCTTGAGTCCTGATGAACAGGGGTGTTCATATGGTTAGTGTGCCACTACCTCCCCAACATAGTGAAAATGGGTGGCCATGTAATCATGAGCTACTCTAATGGCGCCAGGAAGCTGCAATGGGGGAAGGTGGTGTTCCAGCTAGGCAGGCTCTTCAAGGTGTAGTGCACAGACCACCAGACCAAGCACCAGTGGGAAAACCTCAATGCCAGGGAAGGGGATCTCTTAGATCACCTGGTAGTTAGGTTGGCGGATCTGTTGGTAAGTAAACCTGTAGCATAGCTTCATCTTCCTTTGCATATGCATGACAGTAGGGCATAAGGATAACATTGGCATGTCATGAGAAAGGTGAGGACATCAATGGGCAGATTTAAGGAAAGTGTTGCTGCACCCACTGAAGCACCACATTCCTTGCACCCCTTAGCACTCTCTTACTGCCACCATGTGTTAGCTGTATCCAAGATTCGAAGCACCATGGCACAGGTTAGGGAGCAATTTCAGCATATATGTTTATGCTATTTATGTACTGTTCAAGGTTATTGCCATAAATTTACCAAAAACCCTGACCAGTACATAGTGGGCCATCAAAATATAATTGTGCAACCCCTTAAACACATGATCTGAGCAGGCGTCAAAATGTGGAGAACAAAATGATGTCAAATGTTCCTTTAGGTTTCAATGTGCCCCCTAACAGGCAAACGCCCACTTTGAGTACATTATGCCTACGCCATGCATGATGTATGCAAGGGAGCCATTCCCTCATTAGGGGGGGCAAAAAAAGGCACAAAGAAAACTAAGAGTATAAATCATTCTGGCATTTTCTACGCCTGCTCAGACCAGGCGTCATAAGGGGGAACACCATTATTTATGATAGGCCCCTATGTACTGTTCAGGGTTGGACCAAAATCTTGGCGCTAACCCTGAACAGTACATCAATAGCGTCAACAATTATGGTGACATTACCCCCTACCCTGTGCCATGGTGCGCCATATCTAAGATACAGTGCACACATGGTCGTGGTAGGGGGATGCTAAGGGGAGCAAGAAAAGTGTTGCTGCACTGGGTGCAGCGTCACATCCCTATTATCTGCCCCTAAGCTTCTGACAATTAACAGTGTGAGGTATGATTCTGAGACATTATGTAAGGATGAGTCACATTGCTATATATGTTTTTGGGTGCTACCTATGTCTGTCTGACTGACATGTTGTAGATGGCATTGAGTCATTCCTAATACTAAAGTGACTAGGTCACTCAGCTAAGCATGTACAATATATAACAACTGTCATGCTAATCTTTGTTCACAAATCACACAGCTATGTTTTCCTGTCATGTCTTACAGGTGGACCTCCAGGCTACACCATTGGCGAGGTTTCAATTTTTGAAGGCCCCCATGCAACCAGTACGTGTCACCTTGCCTGTCACATGTATGCAGACAGTGTTGTGTCTGAGAGGGTTTGATGAGTATTAAACCATGTACAAGTGGCATGTGTGTCAATTTAGACACCATCATCTATCCTTGGGTATTGACATCATGTCTAATGGTATGCTGAGGATGTGGAATAATTTGAATAATGCACAGGTGCCAACGTGTGCTGCCATGGATTAGTGGGTCTCAGGAAATGATTTTATGCCCACAAACACACTGATGTCAGTCATGATATGTGTCAGAGGTGCTAGCTTTCTACAATGCACGGATGTTTAAAAGATATATTTTACCAGCACCTGTTCCTGCACTGTGTGCCACACGTTGCACAATTGTAGTCAGGACATGGTAAGTAATAGTAAGTACTGATGCTCCTAAGGAGCTATTTACTGTTTTCCTCAGATTCTTTGGACATAGGTTGTTCCATAAATGCTTCTAGCTGTTGTTTGCACTTCCTAGAGCGAGCAACTTATGGCTCTACTCCATCTGCTTTTCGAACTGACGATGGAGTGTACAGAACAAATAACCATTTGACGTAGATTGTCATATTTGTTATATAAACACACTATAGAGAGCAACATATGGCTCTATTCGTTCAGCCCTTTTCAGTGAAAATGTCTAACAAAAAGGAAGTAACTGCTTTTTGTACTATAACGATTTCATTTTTTGGCGTCCATATTTTTACGTATTTTGGTTTGCTTTTCTTTTCTACTTGTTATTTACACAGAGGTTGGGCAGAGATAAGGCACAGTGCTTTTTTTATATTTTACCTGCAAACTATGGGGGTCATTACAACATTGGCGGTAAAAGCCGCTTACCGCCGTGCAGAAGACCGCCAACACACCGCCGCGGCCGTGGAATTCCGCCACAGCTATTATGACCAACATCTCGGAATCCGCCAAAATTCAGACACCCACACAAGACACCCACACACGCCACACCAAAGGTCAGTGATAAACTGGCGATAACAAAACCTCTACCGTCACGCCAACAGAAATACGCCTATGCTACCACGACCCACGAATCCACGCAGCGGTCTTTCAACCGCGGTATTCCATTGGCGGTACACACCGCCGCGCTCAAAATACACACACATCTCCAAAACACCGCCACATTGGACAATTCGAAATACACAAACCTGATACACATACACACACCACTCCCACACAATCAATACTATATAAAACACACACCCACATCACCCACAAACCCCTATGACAAAAAATTTAGACGAAAGCCAGAGAGACAGCACAGCATAGACAACCCCACCATACAGAGGCACACAACACCATCACCCACACTACTTCCACGCACAAAACACCACACACCACTACATATCACCACACTTATCACCACATACACCACCCCACACATCACCTACACCACCCCATGGCACGGCAAAGACACCTCAGGTTCTCGGAGGAGGAGCTCAGGGTCATGGTGGAGGAAATCGTACGGGTAGAGCCATAGCTATTTGGCTCACAGGTGCAGCACACCTCCATTGCTAGGAAGATGGAGCTATGGAGAAGAATAGTCGACTGGGTCAACGCAGTGGGACAGCACCCAAGAAATCGGGACGACATCAGGAAGAGGTGGAACGACCTACGGGGGAAGGTGAGTTCCGTGGTCTCCATACACAACATCGCGGTACAGCGGACTGGCGGCGGACCCCCACCTCCTCCCCCACAACTAACAACATGGGAGGAGCAGGTCTTGACTATTATGCATCCTGAGGGCCTTGCAGGAGTCGGTGGAGGAATGGACTCTGGTAAGTCAAATCTTAACTATGATATCCCCCACCCTACCTGCATGCTATCACAGACCCTCACCCTCGCCCCCACCCCTATCACTCCAACTCCTCACAAATGTACCAATATCACAAACCACCCATCCCAACACCGAGCCCTAAATGCAAAAACAAAGCATGAACACACATCACTAAAGCATGCCAACTGCACATACCCATAACACCCCCCTCAACCATCATCACACAATCCCACACACAGGAATGCTAGCACTGGGGTACACGGTCACCCGTCCATTGCACACCATGAAACACACAGATGCAATAATCATGCCTTTCCACCCCTGCAGGACCACTACCCAATGTGGGCACACGGTCCAGGGGACGGAGGCACAGGAACACTGGGAGGGCTGCCGTGCGATAGGGGATGGACGGGCCTAGGGAACCCACTCTCCACGAGGCCCTCTCCTCCATCATGGGAGCCTACCACCACTCCCAGGAGACGATGGCAACGGTACTGGCCAAGTTGCAGGAGACCCAGCGCCTGCAGGAGGAACAGTATTTCGGCTTCAGGAAGGAACTCAGAACCATCAGCACCGCCCTGGGCACCATCGTAGGGGTGTTGAAGGAGATACTGAACACCAGGAGGGACACTGTGGCACTCCAAGGGGCCCCTGACACTAGCCTGGACGATGAACTGCCCACCACCTCCGCCGGCGCTAGTGGACAGAAGGCACCGCCACAGGACCACCACACCAGCACCCCACCCCCTGCAGATGGAGAACCACCCCGCAAGCGGTCCCTGAGAACCAGGAACAAGACAGAGCACGATGCCAAGACCCCGCCAAGAAATAAGAGCACCCTGATTGTCATCCTACTGTCCCACTTTGTAACCCTGTCCATATTGGAACTGCCCCAGCTCCACTTCCTATGCCCATATGGGCAATGCACTTGTGAGACTAATAGACTGGACTCTGCCATGGACATTCCTCCACCATCACCCCTCACCATTTTACAACCCCCCTCCAATATTGAGCACTTCAATAAACACCCTTGAAGCACAAACAACCTGGAGTCAGTCTGTGATTTAGAAAATGTATATTAACAATGACAGTGACAAAATGCGTTCTCAAATGTAATGTCAACATACCTATGTCACACATCTCAAGTCCATGAGGAATCTAAGCAGATGACACACGTTGGAAACCACACCTGTGAAACCATAATAGAAATGTACAACTCAGTTACCATATACTGGTTGAAAGCGACAGACAGGATAGAGGTAGAAGTGTGAAAGTACTTGTAGTAGGCAGGAATGTATTCTCACCTGTGTGTCACTGGAAATATTTCTGGATAACTGATTCCCTGTTGTCAATGTCGTCTTCCTCTGCTTCCTCCTCATCACTGTCCACAGGCTCCACAGCTGCCACAACACCGTCATCTGGACCATCCTCCTGCAGAAAAGGCACCTGTCAGATTGTGAAGCATACAGCAGGCCACGATGATCTGGCACACCTTCCTTGGTGAGTAGAATAGGGAACCACCTGTCATATGGAGGCACCTGAACCTGGCCTTCAGGAGGCCGAAGGTGCGTTCGATCACCCTCCTAGTCCGCCCATGGGCCTCATTGTAGCGTTCCTCTGCCCTGGTCCTGGGATTCCTCACTGGGGTCAGTAGCCATGACAGGTTGGGGTAACCAGAGTCCCCTAATAGCCACACACGGTGCCTCTAGAGTTGACCCATCACATAAGGGATGCTGCTATTCCGAAGGATGTAGGCATCATGTACTGAGCCAGGGAACATAGCATTTACCTGGGAGATGTACTGGTCTGCCAAACATACCATCTGTACATTCATCGAATGATAACTCTTCCGGTTCCTGTACACCTGTTCACTCCTGTGGGGGTGGACCAGAGCTACATGGGTCCCATCAATGGCACCTATGATGTTAGGGATATGTCCAAGGGCATAGAAGTCACCTTTAACTGTAGCCAAATCCTCCACCTGAGGGAAAACGATGTAGCTCTGCATGTGTTTCAGCAGGGCAGACAACACTCTGGACAACACGTTTGAAAACATAGGCTGGGACATCCCTGATGCCATGGCCACTGTTGTTTGAAATGACCCACTTGCAAGGAAATGGAGCACTGATAGCACCTGCACTTGAGGGGGGATTCCTGTGGGATGGCGGATTGCTGACATCAGGTCAGGCTCCACTGGGTACACAGTTCCTGGATTATGGCACGGTCAAACCTGTAGGTGATGATTAAATGTCGCTCCTCCATTGTCAACAGGTCCACCAGCGGTCGGTACACCGGAGGATTCCGCCATCTCCTCACATGTCCCAGCGGACTGTGCCTAGGAAGGACAACAGCGAGCACAGAGTCACACAACTCAGAGGTATGTACCCACAGTCTACACAGAACACGAAACATAATCCAAAAAGTTGCCTGTATGTGTGTTGAGTCTAGGCCTAGGTATGTGTGACGCAGTTGAAAATGAAGCCATGTGGGCCCCTGAAATGGCGGCTGCCTGACCTCTAAACTGGGACAATGGGATGTGAGATAACTGCGCTGGCGTTGTACACCGTCGCAGTAGGTGGCCGAAGACCGCGGCGCAATGCTGCATTGGTTAACATTGGACCCTATGGGTCCCAGGAGCCAATGACGAAGTGCGCCAGCGGTGATGATACGCACCGCCGCGGACGTCACCGCCGCGGACGTGACCGCCATTTTCTATCTGTTGAATCACTCGATACCTGATCTTCGACAGGAGAGGACCTACACTGCAAGTGCTACTATGACCTCGGTCTGGAATAGACAATGGCTCGTGCGTCGGGGGAAAGGGCCCCTACCATCACTGCACAGGAGTTGGAGAAGCTCGTGGACGGGGTTCTCCCCCAGTACACGCTACTCTACGGTCCTCCAGACCAACAGGTAAGTACACAGGGAGCATGTTGTATGGGCTATGCCTGTGTGGAGAGGGCTGGTTGTAAGAAGGAAGGGGCCACAGTTCTGCGTGCATGAAGGACTGTGAATGCATGTGCCACATGGCAAGGCTAGGGATGTGGGCCACTTACTTCGACGGTGCAGTTGCTAATGACTTCTCTTCTTCCCCTGTACATTTCATGTAGGTCAGCGCCCACCAGAAGAAGGATATTGGGCGTGCCATCGCCAAGAACGTCCAGACCCTGGGGATCCACCACAGACGGAGCACCCACTGCCGTAAAAGATGGGAGGACATTTGCCGCTGGAGCAAGAAGACGGCGGAGGCTCAGCTGGGGGTGGCCTCCCAACGTGGGAGGGGTGCCCGTCGCACCATGACCCCCTGATGTTCCGGATCCTGACGGTGGCCTACCCTGAGTTGGATGGGCACTTGAGGGCATCACAGCAGACACAAGGGGGTGAGTACAACATCATTCTGCAGACTTTGCGCGCAGTGAAGGTGTCTGGATGGGGGAGGAGGGCTGTGGGTTCCCCTAGGCCAGGGCGAGTTCCGTAGGCTAGGCCCCTTCGTAATGCAGGCCATGTGGCACTCCACCCCACGTCTGTAGAGTGCTAAGTACAGGTATACATGCCCCTGTGTCATCTATGTGTGCAGATGTCCACCATAGTCATGTAGGCCATATCCCAGGAACTGCATCTGTAGAGCCCAACAGCGCTGAGTAGTGCAGGGGGCTGCTGTGTCTGTATTGTCCACCAACGGTAGCCGTAAGCCATGCACTCAACCTGTCTTTCTTCTGTCGTCCCTCCCCCTTTTTGTGGTGTCCCTGTTCTTGTGTTCATCAGCATCATCAGGCGGAGGTACAGTGGCACCGGAGCACAAGGGAGCTGCATCCCACATGGCCATGGAGGGCCACACCAAGGACTCTGAATACACCAGTGGGACGGAGGGCGAGGGGAGCTTCACGGCGGTCACAGGATCTGCAACCAGCGACACGCACTCGTCCTCCGATGGGAGCTCCCTTGTGGTGGTGGCAAAATCTGTGCCCCCCACTTCTACAGGTACAGCCGCCACCCCCCCTCCAGCACCGCCCTCCCAGCAGCCCCTCAGCCTTTACCCCGTGCCTGCTCACCCATGAGGGTGGGCATCACCTTCGCCCCAGGCACCTCAGCCCCTGCCCCTGTCACCTCTGCTGCCCTCAGTGAGGAGGCCATTGACCTCCTCAGGTCACTCACTGTTGGGCAGTCTACCATTTTGAATGCTATCCAGGGTGTAGAAAGGGAATTGCGACACACAAATGCATTCCTGGAGGGCATTCATTCTGGTCAGGCTGCCCTTCATCGAGCCCTGCAAACTCTGGCCTCAGCACTGATGGCAGCCATTGTCCCTGTGTCTAGCCTCCCCCCTCCAACTTCCTCCACCCAGACCCAATCCCCTGTACCCCATCCTATCCCAAGCACACCATCAGATCAGCATGCACACACGTCAACACACAAGGGAAGCTCAGGCAAACATAAGCACTACACATCCCACAGGCACTCACACAAGCATCACACACATACAGACACAGCAACATCCACTGCCTCCACTGTGTCCCCCTCCTCATCGTCTCCCTCCTCCCTCCCAGTCTCATCTACACTCTCAACTGCATGCACTACCACTACAGCCACTAGGTCCCGCACCAGTACACCCACCACCACACCCCGCTCACGTGCACTCACCACCCCCACTACCATTTACACGTCCCCTGTGTCCTCTCCCAGTGTGTCTGTGACACCCCCTCCCAAAGTACACAAATGCAGGCACACACCCACCCAACATACATCCACCTCATGACAGCCTCCAGCGCATGCACCTGCACCCAAAGCCACAAAAGTTACACCTCCTACAACCACCTCCTCTTCCTCCACTCCCAGAACCCCTCCAGCTACCCGTCCCAGTGTTCCTAAGAAACTTTTCCTGACCAAGCTTGACCTCTTTCCTACCCCCTCCAATTCATAGGTCCCATACTAGCACCTCAGCCAAAAAATCTCCAGGAATAGTGGTGCCTGTTGTTAGAGGTAAGTGGAGTGCACCGGGCACCAGGGCAGCCAGTGTGACATGGAGCCACAGCACAGCCAGTCCCCCCCCCCCCCTGTGAAGCACCAGAAGTTGGAGAGTGCCCGGCGGGATTGGGGGAAGACTCCAGCCAGCAAAGCCGCTCACAAGGGTCCCGGGAGGAGTGTCCACTCAGTTGTGACTCCTCCCAAGGTGGGGAAGGGGCAGAAGAAATCACCAAAGTCTGGGAGGAGCAGCACGACGGAGAAGACCGCCATCATCCCCGCTGCCCAGGAGGCCACCGCCAGCCCAATCGTCACTGGGCAGGAGGCCACCGCCAGAGTCAGTGCCCAGGAGGGCAGCCCGATCGTCAGTGGCCAGGAGGCCACCGCCAGAGTCAGTGACCAGGAGGGCAGCCCGAGTGCCCAGGAGGGCAGCCTGATCGTCACTGGCCAGGAGGCCACCACCAGAGTCAGTGCCCAGGAGGGCAGCCCGATCGTCAGTGGCCAGGAGGCCACCGCCAGAGTCAGTGCCCAGGAGGGCAGCCCCATCTTCAGTGGCCAGGAGGCCACCGCCAGCCACAGCCCAGCTGCCCAGGAGGCCCCTGGCAGCCACAGCCCAGCTGCCCAATGAAGGACCGCCAGCCCCAGCCCAGCTGGGCAATGAAGGACCGCCATGGCAAGCACCGCTAAACAGGTCAGAAACTGCAAACTCAAGCACCGCTGAACAGGGCAAAGACCGCCATGGCAAGCACCGCTGAAAAGGTCAGAAACTGCAAACTCAAGCACCGCTGAACAGGGCAAAGACCGCCATGGCAAGCACCGCTGAACAGGGCAAGCACCGCTGAACAGGGCAAGGACCGCCAACTCAAGCACCGCTAGCCCATGAGCGGCAGGGGCAGTGACGCAACTGGGACCATCACGGGGATGCACTCTGGGCACCAGTCCCGCTCTAGAACCAGTGGAGACATGCATCCACTACCTCTGTCCTTCACAGGATGAAGCACTCTGGGCACCAGTCCACCTCCAGAACCAGTGGAGACATGCATCCACTACCTCTGTCCTTCACAGGATGAAGCACTCTGGGCACCAGTCCCCCTCCAGAACCAGTGGAGACTGTTATCCATTTGAGGGACTGTGGCTTTGCACTCCCCAGGATGGTACAGTGGGCAAACCACCCACTGTAGAGACTTGAGAGACTGTGGCTTTGCACTCCCCAGGATGGTACAGTGGGCAACCCACCCACTGTTATCCACTTGAGAGACTGTGGCTTTGCACTCCCTAGGATGGTACAGTGGGCAAACCACCCACTGTAGAGACTTGAGAGACTGTGGCTTTGCACTCCCCAGGATGGCACAGTGGGCAACCCACCCACTGTAGAGACTTGAGAGCCTGTGGCTTTGCACTCCCCAGGATACATCAATGGGCATGGAGCCCCCTCGTGGATCTGGCGTGGTGCACTCATCCGGCTGAGGTGCCCCTCCTTCCCTTCCCCCTGATGTGCCTGTTGTATTTCTATCTGATGCCCCGGCAGTGTTCTCTCTGTTTTGATCAGGTATCTGATGTGGGCCTCGCCCATGCATTTTGGGCCCAGTGGTCCACGGACAATGAATGGTGCATTACCTGCACTACTAATTGTGATGTATATTTTGTTGAATGTGTATATATATCTGTGTATATTTGGTTACTGTATTTTGATATATTACAATGGTTCCACTCGTTTCCTTTTGTCTTTGCATTCTTCCGGGGGGGTTGGGGGTTGTTGCTGTAATGTTTGGATATGCATTGGTGTGTGTGTTGTAGTGGGTGGGGGTCGGGGTGGGGGTGGGGGTGTTGCGTGTGTGTGTCCCTGACTTTTGCCTCCCCCTCCCCTATGTCGTAGGTGCAGTACTCACCGTTGTCTTCACCGCCGGCGTTGATGATGGTCGTATAGGAGCAGGAAGTCTATCGCAGGGAGAATTTGGAGTTCCGGCTCCATGGTGCCCTCCTTCCTCGTGGAGTGTGTAGAGGTGAGCGTTTTCCCATTGAAATGGCTGTTTCCGCCGTGTTTTTATCCGCGGTGAATCCGCCCCAGAAAAGGTGGCGGATTGGTAGGTTGTGATACTGTGGGTGGTACATTGTCTCCCGTCTGTCTGTTTGCGGTGACCGCCAAGCTGTTTGTCTGTACCGCCGTGGCGGTCGGAGTGTTAAAGTGGCTGTCTTTGTTGGCGGTTTCAGCCACGTTCATAATTCCCTTTTTTTTTACCGCCGGCCTGTTGGCGGTCTTACCGCCGCTTTAACACCGTCCGCCAGGGTTGTAATGACCCCCTATATATACATTGCTTGTCTAGTCTTCACAGCCTCTCTTCTATTCTACCATGTCAATTAGCAGTGATATTAAATTACTATCACCTTTCTACGCTTAGACACATACCCCCACAGTGTATTTTACCAATAGTGCTACTAACATATATTTTGTATTCGTGTAGAAGCGACAATAGTCCTTTGGTACGCATGTTCCCATGGAGCCCCGTCCCTAGTAAAGGAGGGTAAGCAGTTACCTTGAGTTTTCATTTCCACCTAGCATGGCAGCATGTCGTCACCGAGTGCAACAACACTTTCCGTGTATCTAATTCTGTATGTGTATTTGATCCCACATTTGTTGGTCTAAACATTTTGTTTTCTCCCCACAGGTCCTCATCTATCTAGACTGTTAGATGCATAGCTTTTTCAGTAAGTCAACTCAGAATTCCTTTCACGTATCCCCTGACACAATGTGGTACGTAATGTAGCTTAGGAGAAGTGTATTGCATTGGTCCTGATGAAGTGCCATTTGATCCATAGGGACTTCTTTAGCGCAAAACATGTTGACCTTTGTTAGTGGTTGAAGGAAGACTCTTCCTTCACTCCCCTGTGATGTGGTGGAGTGGTGGAACATTATCTCCATTCCACTTCCTAGTGTTTTTAACCTTCACCGAGACCCTTCATGATCAATAAAATATAGGTTTTTAAGGTTCTCCAGCCTATTTTAACTTTCCTCTCTCCAGCTCCTTTTTGTCTGTAGGTTTAAATTTATCCCTACTCGCTCTAACCACGGCACGCACTGCCAATTAAGATCTCCGGCAAACGGCCCTCTTGTGGGGCCCGTCAGACATTGCAGTGCCAGCCTGATGAGGAGCAGGCCCTATGATGAAGCATGACATCCAATGGATGTGTGAGGGCTCTTGCTTCTTATTTTTAGAAGTGGCCTGTGGACCTCTATTTTTTCTTGTGGAACAGTGTATCTTTTTGATTGGTAAGGCATCATCCACTGCAATAGGGCAATGAAGGTCAATTTTTGACTGTAGTAGCTGTTGACATGGCTTATCATTTGCTTGCTACTGGTGGCTCAGTGACATGTTACAGACCCCAGGTTGTAGTTGTTTATTATGTGTTGCTTTGTGCATCACACTTAGGGCAACCTTTTAAGCGATTTGGTGTATTGATCCCACACCACCTTTTTTCTTGCAGGGCCATTGCCTCAGCCACTGACACCATGGAAGCCCGTCATTTACATTCCTGTTTATCATGGTGGACATTCCCACAATAGTCTAATGAGTTTTGTCACTATTTTGATCCTTTACTGTATTGGCACCATGAATGATGGCGCTAGTGCAGCAAAGCACAGGGAGGTCCATAGCTCACAATGCTTGTGTCACTTTGTTATCTGCCTTTAGCAGGCCTCACACATGTGGTAATTAGATGGCACGGTGCAACCTTTATGGATTGTTAGCCCCATTAGTTCTTCCCTCCCTGCATAAGGGATTTTTCCTTATGTGACTTTGTTAATGTGGCACGAGGGGAATGGTAAGCTTGGATCCACATTGACAACTAAATGTATGATAGTACTGTTGCATTACGGGTTAGTGACATTGGGCCCATAGTACAACATTGATGCCACTTGTGGATGTTCTTACGCATGAAGGTGTTCCTTTGTGCACAACGTCAACCATTCCCACAAGAAAGGCAACCTTGTTACATGGTGAAATGGAAGCTACATGTAGAGCAGCACAAACAATGATTACAGACATGTCCCATATGTTGTATATTTTCACTTTTGTGCCCAATTCCCAAATGGTGCATGGAGGTGTGTGAGAGTTGTTGTTGGGCCACCCTGTTCAACCAGCTTAGGACATGTTGCACACTGAGTGTTACACATGGACAGGTGGATCAGTGGCAACAGTGAACTGATTGCTGCGGTGAATGAGAAATGTTTGGTGCATATAGCGGGGAAGGTGTGAGCGCATCTGAATTGTTGGCCCATTATTGCCCAGGCCCCGAAGAAAATGATGGAGTGCAATGCTGCACCACATTTGGCAGTGCCCCACCTCATCACTTTCAGTGCGCTTGAATGCACCATTGTCAAGGGTATATGGCGCAGCCCTGTGTTGGCCCCTGCATCAGAGCAATATTTGCTGCAGAGTGCCAACACACACAACCTTGCTCCAAGGTGCAAGGATGGCTGTGCTGCGGGGTGATAGATTTTGGGCAGGAAGGGACGCCTTCCTGCTGAAACTACAATATTTTCTAGGCATTTGCATGTTCTATGTGTGCTCATTAGAAGGACAATGACACGAGGAGGAAGGGAAGCATTTGTCCTTGCTGTGCAATTCTAATGCCACCCCTGGGGTGGTGTTGGATTTAGTTGCAGCCTCAGGTTTACATATGGTCTTAAATCTGGGGAAACAACAATATACATTGGATGTTGTTCTTGTGGCACGGCCATAGCCACTCTGATTGCATGCATCTTCCAGGCAAAGTGCCTTGTGTGAAGGGGCCATATTTACAAGGTGGTGTTATGCCACTTAAAGTGGCTGAACACCACATTGTGAATATGGCGTAGTGCATAGCGCCACCAGAGCATCACTAAAAGTGAGGCTCCGGTGGTGATGGGACCTTTTGATTCTGGCACTATGAGGGTCATTCTGACCCTGGCAGTCGGTAGCCGCCAGGGCCACCGACCACGGGAGCACCGCCAACAGGCTGGCGGTGCTCCAACGAGCATTCTGACCGCGGCGGTTCAGCCGCGGTCAGAAGCGGAAAGTCAGCGGTCTCCCGCTGACTTTCCGCTGCTCGTGTGAATCCTCCATGGCTGCGGAGCGCGCTCCGCAGCCATGAGGATTCTGACCCCCCCTACCGCCATCCTGTTCATGGCGGGAAAGCCGCCATGAACAGGATGGCGGTAGGGGGGGTCGCGGGGCCCCTGGGGGCCCCTGCCGTGCCCATTCCAATGGCATGGGCACGGCAGGGGCCCCCGTAAGAGGGCCCCGCAAAGTATTTCAGTGTCTGCCTTGCAGACACTGAAATACGCGACGGGTGCCACTGCACCCGTCGCACCTTCCCACTCCGCCGGCTCGATTACGAGCCGGCATCCTCGTGGGAAGGTCGTTTTCCCCTGGGCTGGCGGGCGGTTTTTCAGCAACCGCCCGCCAGCCCAGGGGAAAACTTGTAATATTTTGGACGGCGGCATCCTGGTGGGCGGCCTCCGCCGCCCGCCAGGGTCATAATGAGGCCCTATGTGTCCCGATGCAACCCTTTTGCATGCATTCAGTGTGTCCTATGTGCCTCCCCCTTCTTTCCATTGGTACATTTCCAGATAGTCCCCCACTTCAACTTACTGTGCATTTGTGGCAGGTCTTTGTAGTCTGCACTGTTCTGTGCTGCGATTCCAGTGACCAGCTCCTCCAGGATGACCATTGCCACCTCTTTCTCCTCCAGTTCATGCAGGTCCTCCTGGTGTCTGAAATGCTGCCTTTCAAGTCCTGGCTAGTTTCTCTTTAGTCCTGCGCTTGCAATTGTGCCAGCACTTCTTGCAATCAGTGACAGTCCTCTTCACCTCTGCCACGCTGTTGACTTTATCTGCTATTGCCTGCCATATAGTCTCTCACCTACCTATTAGCAATTTGGAAGTGACGATGAGATGATGTTGGTCCTCTGTCACCTCTCTGACAAAGATGTCATTCTCTCCCTCACTAAAGTGACACTTCTGCTTCCTCTTCTCCTTCTCCTGGGACTTTGCTGGTCCCTCATTGGCTAGTACTGGGCTCATTGGGATCTCTCTGGGATCTCTCCTGGACTGCATTCTCCATCTTGCCTCCCTATTTCTTTTCTTGCTCGTGCATTTTTTTAGGCTAATGCTATTAAATATGGCGCTAACATGTTTAGGTTAAAAAGTTCTTTCAAATGTTCTAACGCCACTTTTACAGCATTAGGGTAATTTTTCTGACCGACATGTCGCATGGTTAGCATATTTTTTTTTGCCACTAACCTTTCCTTAGCGCCATGGTGCATTGTTTTTTCAATATGGCACATGGATGGTGCTAAGGAATGGTGTTAGCCAGCGGTAAATTGTTTATGCACAACTGCTCTAGCACAGTTGTGCATCATTTTTCTTAAATCAGGGCCTTAGTGTTAGTCTAAATTGTTTTTGGGAGAAATCCACACTGGTCTCTATGAACTGCTGCTTAGGCTAGTGGGGTAGTCCTACTAGCCATGATCCTCATAAATAGTTTGTAATCATTAATAAGCTTGACTTAACAGCTGGTTTGTCCTTCTTCAAGTAACTAACAATTACCACCTCTGTAAATGAGCTAGGCACCTCACCACAATCTAATATTTCGTAAAACCAAGTAACTAAGAATCAGTCAGTCTGCTGCACCACAACTTTATATATCTCAGCTGGTAGTCCATCATTCCTGCAGCCTTCTCATTGGGGGGGTTTCATGGTCTCTTTAACTTTGATCAGTGTGATTGGCACCACTTCAGATGACTGAAGTTCTTTACCAAGAGTAGGTACATTTTTAGCCCCTAAATACTCATTTATTTGATCTGAGATAACTGCCGATACGGAAGTATAAAGATTAACATAGTGCGTTAAAAACACCCTACCTATTGCATCTGGTTGATAAACTGCGCAGTCCTGTACCTCATCAAAAACAGATTTAATAGCTGCATTGTTTTTTCTCTTCTTAACCAGCCAGTAGCCTCCTCACATGTTTGTTCTCTTAATAATATTGCTGCAATCATGTAGTCTGATATACTGTTTCCTGGGACATGTAATATTCCCTCAGATTCTGTCTTATTTCCATCAGTTTAGCCCCGAAGGCCTGAGTATGGGCCAACTGATGAGCCCATGTTGCTTGATCGAGTTCCTGTTGCAAGGCTATAGATTTTTCCTTTCTCATCTTGGATATTTGTTCCTTGTAGGAGATAGCTTCACCCCTAATAAAATTGTTGCATGCCTTCCATATTGCAAATATGGAGACTGAGCCTGCATATCTGATAAAAAATTCAAGGACAGAAGTTTGTAAGGTCACTATCCAACCTTCATCCGTGAGTAAAGACTTATCTGATGACCATTGTGGAGATTATATTCATCTAGTAGGCATATGTAGTTCAATTATGGGGACCGGACGATCTGAGATGGGGTTTCACACAATAAAAGAGTTTCCTCTAGCTCTTTGATACAATATGAGAAAGAAGTCAATCCTAGAGGTGGCATTATACCTTTTAGAGAAACACGTAAATTATTGCCTCTGCCTCTGGGGATGACCTGTCCTCCAATGATCTATTAAAGATAAATATCTAATTATTTTGGCTAAGAAGTGGGAGGCCCTAGGTTTGTTCTGAGAATTATTCTTACACGATCTATCCAGCCTTATATCCTGTATAATACTGAGATACTACCCCCCCCACCAAAGTACCTGGTAGTGAAGCCAAAAGATCAAATAAACACTGTAAGGAGGTTGTTTCATCTTTCATAGGACCACAGAAACTAGCCAGCTGTTTTAACTGACCTTTTGCTGTTACACTAACTCCTATCAACCTGCTTTTGAGGTCTCTGAAGACCTGGTATGCCTTCCCCCTAAACTCACGTGTAAACAAAACAGCCACCCCTCAAGCTGGTGTGCTAGCTGATGCAAAGAAGGCCTGAGAAAAAAAGCTAGGTGTGTTAGGCAGCTTGGCCTGCAGCTTGAGATGGGTTTCTTGAAGTAGAATTATCTTAGCTTGTGATGTCCTTATCCATTGAAGTACAGCCCTAAATTTAACTTGATTGTTTATCCCCGTCATATTGCAGGACGTGAATTAGAAGATTTTGCTGGCCATTTTACTGGAACTGCATAGTCTGTCTAGCTAGCTCCCTATCAACTTTCCACTTGATTCCTTGTCTGTTGGCCATAACCTCTTCTCCCTGCTGACCAAGTCATCTGGAATTTGTACTCTCTTAGTTTCACATACACTAAGGAAATAAAAATGTGCTCATCCATCCTACCTGGATTCCCCCCCCCCCAACCTCCTAGTGATCCACCCCCATTTCCCACTACCACAACCCCTGAAGCCCCACTCATCATGGGATGCCTCCCAGGCAGTAGTATTCCCATCCTTGTGCTCATCGTCTGCCCCTCCTGCCTCTCTCCCACCTCCTCCCCTGAAAATGAGTGCCCTGACATGGCATCCACTGAGCCTCCATTTTGGGATAGCAGCAGAAAAACATAATTATGCTGAGTGCTGTACCTCTTCTCTTAGGCTTATATGATCTTATTGAAGGAGCACATTATGTAGCCCACTAAATCACTATGAGGCCTTTCTCACCCTCCATACCAACGGGTTGATCCATGGACCAATGGGAAAACAAAATTGAAGGTTTAGACAAATCATATGACCCGCTGGAATCCAATTCACCTTAGAGTTAATAATTTTATGGCATTTATCTCAGTTTGTCCTTATTGATATCCTCATCAAAAAACATGCTAATTAAAGCTATTTCGTGTTTTCCTTCTGCCCCCTCCCCTTTTTATTGACTGGAGGAATCCTTTAGCTTGATCAACAGATTGAAAGAAAAGGACTTGGTCCTTGAAGAACACCTAGAGTATTGACTGCTGGTTGACACCGGCCCCTTGGTGTTTAAAGTCATGAATCAGACTTATAAATTCCCTACGGCATTGTGCAGCCATGATTGAAGTGTCGGAAAAAACCTTGAAAAGTGAAATTATTAGAAGTGCTGTCGTTTTTAGCTTTGATAGCATGTGATAAAATGTGCTCTTTAATTCTAAAGACACGAATGTTCACTAGAATAGTGCATGGAAATTTAGCATTTGAAGATCTAGTCGCTGGGATACAATGATAGCGAGTGATTGTTACATCCGTGGCCTCAGAAGCTTTGTCCAGAACACCATACTTGTGAACAAGGTCTGAGATCACTTTAGTTCCTGCCACATGATCCTCTGGTACTCCTATGAATCTTAAATTAAGCGTCAAGACCTGTTCCTGACATCATCCAAATCTAGTTCTTCCAGTTCTGTTTGCATTCTAGAAATTATGGTTTTGTGCTTATTGTGCACATCTTCCAGATCCAACACCCTTTGCTCAATCTGGGACATGCGAGAGGTTAGCTGCAGAGTATTACCATTAATCTGTCCCAACTGTTCATTGGTCTTACTATGTGCCTCTTCCTGAGATAGTTTCAGCTTGCATGTTCCTTTTAAATCTGATTGACTGTTGGTTCAATTGGTGATGTTGCTGAAACATTTTCTAGTGGTGGTGCTAGAGCCGCTGCACTCCTATTGGGTGAGGCACGCCATATTAACATTGGTGTGGGTTGTTTTAAATTGATTGTTCCATAAAGAACCTGAGCTAATGCAGTGCAGATTTGTCTAGGACGCCTCCCCAACTCACAATCTGATTCTCCTGCTGATCTAGGGCTTGGTTCATTGATCCTGTTGCCACACTTTCTTTTAACAGCCCCTTAGAATTCCCCATTATGAACAAAGGATATGCTGGCTTCTCTTCGGGAATATCTCGGGTTGCAAGACTTAGGGGGTCATTATGAACACGGCGGTGGTTACCACCCTGTTCATGCTATTGGCCATTTCACTGACCGCCAGCCCCCCTGGGACACCGCCGGCCGCATAATGAACATTTTGCTGGGCCAGCGGGTGGAAACATTGTTTCTGCCCGCCGGCCCAGCAGAATGTATTGCCAGGAAATTGCCGGCGGCTCACCTGTTGCGCAGAGCACTATCCGTAAATCGGGCAGTGACCTGCGTGATGGGGCACTGCACAGGGGGCCCCAGTGCACCCCTTCCGCCAGCCTCTCCCTGGCAGGGGAACCCACCAGGGAAAGGCTGGTGGCAGAAGGGATCATTTTCCGAGGGGCAGCAGCGCTGCCCTGTTGGATAATGATTCCTTCTACCGTCAGCCTGCCTGTCGACGACAGCCTGGCGGTGGAGGAGGTGTGTTGATTACATGGCGGTTAAGACCGCCATGCCGGTGGCGTTCTTTTCCGCCCTCGCCGGCATGGCAGTCTGAAATTCCATGTACATAATGAGGGCCTAAGTGTTGGGGGGAAGTCCCAATGCTTGCTTGCAGCTTGAGATAGTTTTTGGGGAGTTAACTCACCTCCTCCGGTTCAGAGATGTACTACGCCGGGAGTAGTTCTGGGGTACTAACGTGGGATGGGTGGGTAAATTCATGGGACACAGGGGAAGCTTCAATAGACATCCCCTGCTGAACCTTATCTTGCCTGAGCTCTTCGGGTGTGTTGGATAAGGGTGCATTCATATTTATAGAGGTCCTAGGAACTTGACTTGATGCAGGTGGTTTCCGACTCAATATATTTAGAGGATTTGCCCACAATACGTGACTTCATTGACATGTCTCTGGAGATTACTTTGATTTCTATTTAGTCTGATCATCTGATGGGGATGCTGAAGATGTCACAAGAGGGCCCCAAGCTGCATCTGTGCTACACAGGATGCTTCTGCTGCACCCCTCAATCCTCTTCACCTATGGGGTGACCTAGCATCCCCCCATGGGCTGCGTTCAACCCCTGTTGAAATGCTGTTTAGATGTGATTTCCCACTGGAAAGCTGGTTAAGAGTTAAATTGCATTTTCTGCTCACTGATGCTTAATGCCATCTAGGATCCCTGCTTATTATTGTGGAGAGATTGTGGTGAGATTATGGCAAGAAACACCTCTCACAATCCCTTGCTTTACAGGTACGGGCTAGGAGAGTGTGCACCGCTATTCATAGAGGAAAATCATCGATTCCCCTTAGTGTCCCTCAGCCATTCTCCCGCCCCCCCCCCCTTGCTGGGGTAGACCCATTCAAAATGCAGATGTATGCAAGTGAGGCTGAGTACCCTGTGTTTGGGGTGTGTCTGAGTGAATGCACAAGGAGCTATCAACTAAGCCCTGCCAGACGTGGATTGTAAGGCACAGAAAGATTTAAGTGCAAAGAAATGCTCACTTTCTAAAAGTGGTATTTCTAGAATAGTAATATTAAATCCAACTTCACCAGTCAGCAGGATTTGGTATTACCATTCTGGCCATACTAAATATGACCTTCCTACTCCTTTCAGATCAGCAGCTACCACTTCAATACTGTATGAGGGCAGCCCCAATGTTAGCCTATGAAGGGAGCAGGCCTCACAGTAGTGCAAAAAGGAATTTAGGAGTTTTACACTACCAGGACATGTAAACTACACAGGTACATGTCCTGCCTTTCACCCACACAGCACCCTGCTCTAGGGGTTACCTTGGGCACACATTAGGGGTGACTTATATGTGGAGAAAGGGGAGGTTTAGGCTTGGCAAGTACTTTTAAATGCCAAGTCGAGGTGACAGTGAAACTGCACACATAGGCCTTGCAATGGCAGGCCTGAAACAAGGTAAAGGGGCTAGGCTACTTGAATGGGTGGCACAACCAGTTCTGCAGGCCCACTAGTAGTATTTAATCTACAGGCCCCAGGCACATATAGTGCACATTACTAGGGACTTATAAGTAAATTAAATAGACCAATCAGGTATGATCCAAGGTTACCATGTTTAAAGGGAGAGAGCATATGCACTTTAGCACTGGTTAGCAGTGGTAAAGTGTGCAGAGTCTAAAAGCCAGCAAAACAGTGTCCAAAAAGTGGAGGGAGGCAGGCAAAAAGTTAGGGGTGACCACCCTAAGGCATGTCAGGTCTAACATGTGCTCCCCCCAGCTGAAAGTGGGGAGAGCTACCCAACCTCCTGGGAGCTCTCATCGCTAAGGCGGAAGTATCTGGAGAGACCATCAGCATTGGCGTGGTCAACCCCTGGGCGATGCTCCACCGTAAAGTCCATCCCCTGTAGGGAAATGGACCATCCCAAGAGTTTTGGATTCTCACCCCCTCATCTGCAAGAGCCATCTGAGGGGCCTGTGGTCTGTCTGAACCCGGAAGTGAGTCCCAAACAGGTAGGGTCTTAGCTTCTTCAGTGCCCAGACCACAGCAAATGCTTCTCTCTCAATAGCACTCCACCTTTGTTCCCATGGTAATAGTCTTCTGCTAATAAAGACTACTGGTTGGTCTGAGCCCTCCTCATTCAGCTGTGCTAGAACAGCCCCTATGCCATGCTCTGAAGCGTCTGTCTGCACAATAAATTCCTGGGAGTAGTCAGGGGCCTTGAGCACGGGGGCCGTGCACATGGCTTCCTTCAGAGAATCAAAGGCTTTCTGACAGGCCTCTGTCCAATTCACCAACCTAGGTTGTTTCTTGGAAGTGAGTTCTGTCAAGGGGGACACAATGGTACCATAGCCCTTGACGAACCTGCAGTAGTATCCAGTGAGGCCCAAAAAGGCTCTCACCTCAGTCTGTGTTCTAGGTGGTTGCCAGGCCTTGATAGTTTCAATCTTGGCCTGGAGTGGCTGCACCCTGCCACCACCTACTAGGTGTCCCAAGTACACCACGGAACCCTGTCCAATCTGTCACTTACTAGCCTTGATAGTCAGGCCTGCCTGTTGCAGAGCCTGAAGCACCTCCTTGAGGTGGAGCAGGTGTTCCTCCCAGCTGGAACTGTAGACAGTTATGTCGTCCAGGTTAGCTGCACAGAAGGCATCTTTACCAGCTAGGACCCCGTTAACCAACCGTTGGAAGGTAGCGGGGGCATTTTTCAGCCCAAATGGCATCACCCGGAATTGGTAATGGCCAACAGGGGTGGAAAAAGCGGATCAATCTTTAGCTCCCTCAGCCAGGCCAATCTGCCAGTACCCAGAAGTGAGATCGAACGTACTCAGGAACTTGGCAGCGCCTAGCCTATCAACGAGCTCATCAGCTTGGGGGATGGGGTGAGCATCAGTCCGGGTGACTGAATTGAGACCCCGGTAGTCCACACAGAACCGGAGTTCTGGCTTCGCACCTGGGGCAGTAGCCTTGGGAACCAATACCACAGGGCTGGCCCAGGGACTACTGGATTTCTCAATAACCTCCAAAGTCAACATCCTGGAGACCTCCTCCTTGATGCTGGCCTTCACCTTATCTGACAACCTGTAAATTTTGTTCTTTACAGGGCAACTGTCACCTGTGTCAATGTCATGCACACAGAGGTGGGTTAGTCCAGGAGTGAGGGAGAACGGGGGGGAACTGCTCTAACAGCTCATAGCATTCCCCTCTCTGGGTTGGAGTCAGGGAGTCAGAGAGAATGACACCACCTGCTGACCCATCCCCTTCTTTGACAGCGAGGAGGTCGGGGAGAGGTTCACTCTCCTCTTCCATGCCCTCATCTGTGACTAGGAGCATACTGATCTCAGACCTCTCAAAGTGAAGTTTGAGCCAGTTGTGGTGTAGGACCCTTAGGGGGTGCCTAGGGGTCTTGAGGTCCACTAGGTAAGTGGCCTCCCCTTTACGCTCCTTGATCTCAAAGGGGCCAGTCCAGCGGTCCTGGAGAGCCCTGGGCTCTACTGGCTCCATCACCCAAACTTTGTCTCCAGGTGAGAACTCAACTAGAGTGGCCTTCTGGCCATACCACTCCTTCATCACCTCTTGACTGGCCTCGCGGTTACTCTGGGCCTGCTTCCAGAATCGTTGGGTTTGTTTGCGGAGGGCCAGCATGTAGCTGACCACATCCTGGGAAGGTGCCTGGGGAGCTTTCTCCCAGCCCTCCTTAACAATGCTTAGGGGTCCCCTGACAGGGTGACCATAGAGAAGCTCAAAGGGGCTGAACCCCACCCCTTTCTGGGGCACCTCTCTATAAGCAAACAACAGGCAGGGTAAGAGGAAGTCCCACTTACGCCTCATGGCCTCAGTCAGGCCACCAATCATGCCTTTCAGGGTCTGGTTGAATCTCTCAACAAGCCCATTGGTTTGAGGATGATAAGGGGTGGTAAACCGGTAGGTCACCCCACACTCATCCCACAGGTTCTTCATGTATGCAGACATGAAGTTTGTGCCCCTGTCAGACACGACCTCCTTAGGGAATCCCACACGGGTAAATATTCCCAACATTGCTCTGGTCACCACCTTTGCAGTCACTGTTCTCAGAGGGATTGCCTCTGGATAGCGGGTGGCATGGTCCACCAAAACCAGGATAAACCTGTTGCCCAAGGCAGTTTTGGGGTCCAAGGACCAACAATGTCGATGCCCACCCTTTCAAAGGGGGTGCCAACGACTGGGAGTGGGAGCAGGGGAGCTTTAAGCTGTTTCCCTGCCTTCCCACTAGCCTGGCAGGTGGGGCAAGCTCTGCAGAAGTTATCTGAGGCTTTCCTCATTCTGGGCCAATGAAAGTGGGTGTCAAGCCTGTCAAAGGTCTTGTCTTGGCCCAGGTGTCCTGCCAGGGGAATGTCGTGAGCCAGGCCTAGTAGGAATTTCCAGTAACACTGGGGGACCACCAGCACACGGTGTGCCCCAGGACCTGGAATCCTACGCTCACTGTAAAGGAGATCATTCTCCCAGTAAATATGGTGAGCGCCAGAGGTGTCACCTGCTGCGTGGTCTGTGGCCTGTTGCCTCAGACCCTCAAGGGTGGGGAATTCTTTCTGCGCCTTGCAGAATGCTTCCCGGGTTGGCCCCACCTCTACTTGCCAGCCAGGAAGTTCAGGTAGGTTACCCAGGGCAGCTATGTCCTCCCCGGTTGGCTCAGGGGCCTCCTCCTCCTCAGGGGCCTGGTCTACCACCGTGGGAACATTGGAGGCGGGTTTCCCGCGCCCCTGGCCCTCCCTTTTGGCAGATGTCTGGGCCATCTTTCCAGGCTACAGACGCCCTTAACTCCCTTCCCGGGCAGCCATGGACCGTGTGGTCATGCAGACCCACTCAGGTAACCCTAACATCTCCAGGTGAGATCTGAGCTCTACTTCTTTCCAAGCAGTATGCTCAAGATCAGTGCCTAACAGACAATCTACAGGCATGGCAGGACTCATAGCTACTTTCAGAGTACTAGGGACCCCCCCCCACTCAAAGGGAACCAGAGCCACCGGTAGGTGACTCTCACGATTGTCAGCGACTATGACCTGGTCGAATGTATTAGGGACTATCTGCTCCGTTGACACCAGCTGACTCTGGATAGTAGTCATACTGGCTCCTGTGTCACAAAGAGCCTCTACCTTCTGCCCATTAATGGTGACCCACTGCCTGTATTTGGAAGTATTTCGGGGCATGTGGGCTTTGGGCACCATTTCTCTTTCTCCCAGGGACACTAGGGAAATCTCTACCTGCTCCCCAAGGCTTTCTGGGTTCATCTCCCCTCCAAGCGCTACGCTAGTCAACCCAGGTGTCTGTCCGGTAGTGGACGGTGCCCTCTTGGAGCCTTTATAGTGACCATACTGGTAACACTCCATGCATTTGGGGTTGGATTTCCCTGACCTATCATATGTCCCTGGCTTTTTCCCAAATCTGGAAAAGGAATGGTTGCCACCCCCTCCCTGGGAATTCTTTTGGGGGCCTTTTGAGAGTTCCTTATCTGTAAGTTTATCTCCCCCCTCTTTCTTCTGTTGGGAACCCTGACCACCTTTGTGGGTGTCCCCCCCAGGTACCTTTTTGGACACTCTGGTGCTAACCCAGAGGTCCGCCTCCTCAGCAAGCTTCCTGGGATCAGTCAGCTTACTATCTACCAAGTGCTGGCGCAACTCTGTATAGGTAACATTGAGTATATGCTCTCTCAGAATCAAGTCATATAGCCCTTTATAATTATCTACTTTGTTGCCCCGCACCCATCCATTCAGTGCCTTACTGGAAAAGTCAAAGAAATCTACCCATGTTTGTGTGGTTTGTTTGGTGCTGTCCCTGAACCTCTGACGGTATCCCTCAGGGGTCAGCCCAAACTTGGCAAGTAAATTGGCTTTCTGAAGTGGGTATGTGTTTTGATCAGGTTGATCCAATGTGAGAAGTGTGTCCCTCTCCAATGGCGGCACATAACCCCACAGAGCTACCCCCCATTGCCCTTCAGGAACCTCATGAGCCCTTAGTGCAACTTCATAAGCAGCTAACCATTTATCTATGTCATCTCCCACCACAAAACTGGGCACCACATTTTTGGGTATACAAACCTTCTTTTCTCCAGCAGGTCCTGTCTGTATGCTGCCACCATTATTGCTGGATTCAGACTGTCTCACCTTGATCTCCAGCTCCTTGAGACTCAGTTCATGAGCCAACAATAGTTTCTTTTCAGCCAAAGCTCTTTCAGCTTCCACCTGTTTTGCTGCTCTTTCAGCTTCAGCTTGTTTTTGTTTGGCTGCTCTTTCAGCCTCAGCTTGCTTGTCTTCTCTCTCTGCCCTTCTTTCCTCCTGTTGAGCCTCAATTTTCAGTTTTGCCATTTGCAATTGGAACTCCCTTTCCTCTCTCCTTTCCTCTGTGGTCAGGCTTTACACAGAGACACTGCTCCCTGGTCTGGAAGGGGGCACAATTGCAGTGGTAACATCATCCACAGATAGCAACAAATCCTCTGAGGGGCCATTTTCTGGCTCCTCTTCCTCATCATCCTCTTCTAAATGGGCTTCTGCCCAGGCCCTCAGCGCCAATTGAAAGTCCTCCTTTTTGGAGGCCCCTTGGGTGGGTACCCTCATTGCCCTGCAGAACCCTCTTAGCTGTTTGACCGTATATGTATCCAACAGGACTAGGTCAAAGTCTCCTATTTGAGACCCAGTCAGAGACATGTTGGGTGAGGATTTAGTTTTTGAAAATTGTCAGGAAAAAATGAATTTGCAAAAAAGAGATAAAAATCAAGTTGACCTTCAACTGTGGGTAGGTAGTGAAATACTTAGCTACTGTATGTCACTGCACAAATACAAGTCCTATCCTCACCGCTGATCACCAATGTTGGAAATTGGGTTTTTGGTTGGCAGTCAGGTTACCCTCTGTCCAAGCAAGAACCCTTAATCTAGTCAGGGTAAGTCACACACAATCCAAAATTAGCCTGTGCCCACCCTCTGGTAGCTTGGCACGAGCAGTCAGGCTTAACTTAGAAGGCAATGTGTAAAGTATTTGTGCAATAAATCATACAATACCACCATATAGCACCACAAAAATACACCACACAGTGTTTAGAAAAGTATATAATATGTATCAGGATAATTGTAGGTCAAAACTAATAAAGTTGCAATGTGAATTTGTAAAGATATCACTGAAAAGTGATATAAAGTGTCTTAAGTCTTTAAAAAGCAACAAAGTCTCTTTCAAGCACACAGTACCTGGTTTGGAGTGGAAAATCTCCGCAAAGGGCCGCAGATAAAGAGATACGTGGAAAAATGGTGTGTGCGTCGATTTCTCCCCAGCACACACGGACTTGTGTCGTTATTTTTCACGCGGGGAAGTCGTAAGTCGTTTTACGGCGCGCGGACAGTCTCTTTCTGTGGGTCGGGGGGTTTACCAGATGTCCCGGGTCTGTGCGTGGATTCTCCTGCTTGTTTTCCGGCTGCGCGTTGTTCTGCGGGGCTGCGTGTCAAAGTTTTGCTCTCACGGCAGGCGTTGCGTCAATTTCTCCTCTGGAGGTCGGGCGGCGTTGTCCTTACGAGGCTGTGCGTCGAAGTTCCAGTCGTCCCGAAGGCGTCGCATCGATCAGCGTCGGTGTGCTGCGTCAAAAATTACGGCGCACGAAGCGTCCAAGTGAAAAAGATAAGTCTTTTTGGTCCTGAGACTTCAAGAAACAGGAGGCACGCTCTATCCAAGCACTTGGAGAGCACTTTCACAGCCAGACAAGAGTTCAGCAAGGCAGCAGGCCAAGAGGAAGGCAGCAGTCCTTTGTAGAAAGCAGAGAGGTGAGCCCTTTGAGCAGCCAGGCAGTTCTTCTTGGCAGAATGTAGTTTCTGGTTCAGGTTTCTTCTCCAGCAAGTGTCTGATGAGGTAGGGCAGAGGCCCTGTTTTATACCCAAATGTGCCTTTGAAGTGGGGGAGACTTCAAAGAGTGGCTAATAAGTGCACCAGGTCCCCTTTCAGTTCAATCCTGTCTGCCAGGGTCACAGTAGGGGGTGTGGCAGTCCTTTGTGTAAGAGCAGGCCCCCCACCCGCCCAGCCCAGGAAGACCCATTCAAAATGCAGATGTATGCAAGTGAGGCTGAGTACCCTGTGTTTGGGGTGTGTCTGGGTGAATGCACAAGGAGCTGTCAACTAAGCCCTGCCAGAAGTGGATTGTAAGCCACAGAAAGATTTAAGTGCAAAGAAATGCTCACTTTCTAAAAGTGGTATTTCTAGAATAGTAATATTAAATCCAACTTCACCAGTCAGCAGGATTTGGTATTACCATTCTGGCCATACTAAATATGACCTTCCTACTCCTTTCAGATCAGCAGCTACCACTTCAATACTGTATGAGGGCAGCCCCAATGTTAGCCTATGATGGGAGCAGGCCTCACAGTAGTGCAAAACGAATTTAGGAGTTTTACACTACCAGGACATGTAAACTACACAGGTACATGTCCTACCTTTTACCCACACAGCACCCAGCTCTAGGGGTTACCTAGGGCACACATTAGGGGTGACTTATATGTGGAGAAAGTGGAGGTTTAGGCTTGGCAAGTACTCTTAAATGCCAAGTCGAGGTGACAGTGAAACTGCACACACAGGCCTTGCAATGGCAGGCCTGAGACAAGGTAAAGGGGCTACTTAAGTGGGTGGCACAACCAGTGCTGCAGGCCCAGTAGTAGCATTTAATCTACAGGCCCCAGGCACATATAGTGCACATTACTAGGGACTTATAAGTAAATTAAACAGTCCACTCAGGTATGATCCAAGGTTACCATTTTTAAAGGGAGAGAGCATATGCACTTTTGCACTGGTTCGCAGTGGGAAAGTGCGCAGAGTCTAAAAGCCAGCAAAACAGGGTCCAAAAAGTGGAGGGAGGCAGGCAAAAAGATAGGGGTGACCACCCTAAGGTATGTCAGGTCTAACAAGGTGGTAACCATAACCAAAGTATAAAAAGAGACCCAGAAGGCATCTGGGTAACCAAAATGGCAGAAATATATGTGATAGCAAGGAGGAGAGTCCACGTCGCACAGCAGAGGAGGAGGAGGAGCCAGAGACAGGAGAGGATATACAGAACCAGGCAGACACTTTTCCAGCAAACTGAGGAGGAGATTTATGATAAATACAGACTCAGCAGTGCAGCAATATTAGAATTAATTGATCTTCTCAATCCGTAGCTTCAACGACAGACTGTGCGTGGCAGCGCCATCCCCACACATGTGCAAGTGCTATGCTCACTGCACCTCTTGGCAATGACAATGAGAGGTGATATAACAGTGCACATAGGAGGACCAGAAATGTCATAGAGAGGACCTTTGGACTGTTAAAGACAAGATTCCGATGCCTCCACAGAAGTGGAGGTGCGCTCCCGTATGCCCCAATAACAGCTTTCAAGATAGTAGTCACATGCGCTATCCTGCACAACATTGCCACCAGACGTGGGCTACATCTCACCCCAGAAGACTCAGATTCGGAGGATGACGAACAAGAGCTACCACATCACCAGCCTGGGGATATAAGCATTGCAAATCAAGGCAGACAGAGACGGGACCACATTGCAAACCAATACTTTGGAAGGTACGTGGTAACTGTCACCACACACACTAATGTCACACACAAAGAGCCCAGTTGTGAGGTGGATCAAACAATACTTTTTAATAAGTGAACCTAATAACTAAATAACTGAACTGTTGTTAAGGGGCTGTAAATGTCCACCCCCAATGAGGACACATTCACTCCATGTGCTTCATGTGTCCTGCAGTGCTAGGCCCTAACACCTCCTCCTGGTACGCCCAGCATGGCTTGTGCTAGGTGGGTCAGCAGACCCCTGACGTGCACTGCCACTCCGCAAGACACGTGTGTCTGTTGCAGATGTGCTGCTGATGGTGGACCCCTCCTCACTGCCCTGAGGTGTCTCAGCCGTGCCCCTAGCCACCTGTCGAGCCTCCAGCATGTCCACAGTGTGGCCAATGTGACCCAGTCCCTGAGCCACATCCCGCTGCAAAGTGGCCCAAGTCTACCTGCAAGCTCACAGTACGTCGTGACAGCCCTGTGGTGTTCACTGCAAGATGGAAGATGGATGCAGCCATGCGGTCCAATCTCTGTACCAGTTGGCGCTCACGGCGCCTTGCACTCTGTCTCTCTGACACCAGTACCATCACCAGTTGCCGGATGGATAGTGCAAGGTCACTGACATTGTCATTCAAACGTGTGAACTGTGTGTTTACTTCTGCCAGGCCATTTGTAAAATTGTGCTCCACCCTTTGCATTGCCCCAGAAATTATTCTCAACCGCCTTGTTTGCAGGCGCTGACCAGATATGAGGGATGCCTCTGCTGCAGATATGGATGCATTACCTATATCCTCCTGGGACACTGCTTGGACATGGAGTCTGCGTCTGCGACGCGGTGGTGCTTCGGGGTCCTGCTGTCTCACACTGTGGCTGGGACCAGGCGCTGTGTCTCTTTCCTCCATGTCCACTTCTTCAGCTGGAGGGAACTGTGGTGGTGTGGTGCTGGACCCTGTAGTGGCTGCTGCAGCCTCCTGCCCTGCCTGTGGGCTGCTTTCTTCACCCTGGACGGTGTGGCTGGTGGGGGTGTCTTGTGGGAGACCTGTGGGACATAGGGAACACACTGTCAGTATCTAACATCTGTTGTATGCCTCCTAATAAACATTTGCCTATATGCTGCCTACAGTACTACATTGCCCATAATGCACCATTCTAGTGGTTGCTAGTCTGGAATGGAGCTAGTTTGGTTGTGCATGATGCTGTGTACTGGGTGGGTGGGGGTATAGCATTTATAGGTGTGCATGCATGTTTCATGGTACTCACTTTTTGATGTCCCTGGCGCTGATGTGTCCAGTACTCCCATTCCTGACACTGCCTCAGGCTCCAGGGTCTGTTCAACCAGTTCCTCCATGGCTGTGGGTGGTGGGATGGTGGATGGCCCTCCTCCTGTGCCCCTCATCTCCCTGAGGCGCTCTGCCACCCTCTCCTTTGTCCTGGAGCGCAGGTCATACCACCGTTTTTTTATTTCCTCTATGCTTCTGTGGCTCACCCCTATGGCATTGACCCTCTCCTGGATGTCTTGCCAGATTCTCCTCTTTTCAGTGTCTGGGACACTCAGGGCAGCCTTTCCAAACAGCTGGTCATGGTGCTGGCAGCATTCCTCTGTCAGCACCTCAAGTTCCTTTTCAGAGAATTTCAATTTTCTCTTCCTGCCTGCACTGCCTGAGTCTTCCATTGTTGCTGCTGTTCCTCCAGGTGGTTGCTCAGCAGTTAGAAAAGGGTGTGGTCCTCCCTCCTCCCAGGTGTATTTGATGTCTTCCTGGCTCTGATGTCCTCAGCAAGAGCCAGGAAGAGTTTTTCACACTGTTTTGCTGCACCTGCATGCAATTTGCGGCACAGTCGCAATTTGCGATACCCACTCGCAATTTGCGAGTTCGTTTTTAGCGAGGTCGCAAAATGCGACCTCGCTAACAGTGGACTCGCAATCTGCGGTGCAACTTAATTTGCGAGTCGCAAAATGTAGATGCTTTTTTTTGTTGGATCCCATTTTGCGAGTCAGAAATTGCGAGTCGCAATGACTTGCAATTTCCGACTCGCAATTTTTTTGCTTCCTACGTCTGGCCCTTTATATCATTTTTACAGTGATATCTCAACGTATACTTATTGAATCTTGATCGTTTTGACCTGCATCTTACCAGATAAATATTATATATTTTTCTAAACACTGTGTGGTGTATTTTTGTGGTGTTCTACTGTGTTATTGCATGATTTATTGCACAAATACGTTACATATTGCCTTCTAAGTTAAGCCTGACTGCTCAGTGCCAAGCTAGCAGAGGGTGGGCACAGGATAATTTGGACTGTGTGTGACTTACCCTGACTAGAGTGAGGGTCCTTGCTTGGACAGGGGGTAACCTGACTGCCAACCAAAGAACCCATTTCTAACATCTACCTTTCTGGAAGAAAATAACATTTTTCATCCCTCTCAGATGGCCTTTAGATCTTTACACAGCACGGGATCGGCCTTGATTGGAGCTACGGAGGAAGTCAGAAAGCGCCTGGATCAGGGACTGGTATTGGCAATTGTGCTTCTTGACCTCAGTGCTGGCTTTGACACTGTAGATCACTATATCTTTCTTCAGAGAATGAGGGAAATTGGAGTCACAGGGAATGCTTTAAGCTGGTTTACCTCGTTTTTAGAAGCAAGATCATTTCAGGTTCTTGATCTGTCTTTTTATTCCAGCTGCTTCAATAGTTGTTGGGAAGTGCCACAGGGCTCCTCTCTGAGCCCTACGTTGTTCAATATCTAAATGTCACCAATGACAAAGGTAGTGGAACCATATGGTCTCTCACTAGTATCATATGTAGATGACACCCAGCTGGTGGTATCTTTCTCCAACAAACAGAATTCATTTGATTCATTACTTGCCCCACGACTACAAGCAGTACCCAAATGGATGTCTGATTGTAGACTCAAGTTGAATGGAGACAAGACAGAGGTTATGATCTTGGGTCATCATGCTCAACCAAATCTAACCTCACCTGTGCTGCATTCGCTAGGAGACCTTCCCTCGCCCAAGGGATACATCAAGGGTCTTGGAATATGGCTTGACCCATGGCTGACCATGGGCTATCAGGCGAACAAAATATCCTCCACTTATTTTGGAATATTCAGACTTCTTAGAAAGGTGTTCAAAATACTTCCGCTTATTGCGAAGAGACTTATCATACAGGCACTTATCATTTCACGCCTGGATTATGGGAATGCCTTGTTTCTTGGGCTCCAAAATATGTCAAAAAGAAATTGCAGGTGGTGCAGAACACTGCTGCCCGCCTTCTCTTCAATATACCCAGTCATGAATCGGCCAAGTCAGCTCTCTCAGCCCTGCATTGGCTCCCTTTGGAGCAACTGATAAAGGTTAAAACATTATGCTGCATTCGCATTTCCACAAGCCTGTCAGACATTTTAGGTCATCATCGGCGGCTTTAGCGGTAATACCCCCAATAAAAAAGCCCAAGGGGGGCGGAAGATCTATGTCTTATCTCGCCTCCAAACTGTGGAATTCTCTGCCTTTGGCCCTACGACAAACTAGCCACGAATTATCCTTCCGTCAGCTACTTAAAACATGGTTGTTCTAATCTTTGTCCCTAAGGCAGTGTTTTTGTGAAGATTCCTGTATAGCGCTGGGAGGCCATTGGGTAGCCATGCACTTTATACATTTTCATAACATAACATACTGGGTCTGGCTCACGGCATCCCCCTGGTGGGACATTTGGGGCAAGACAACACATTTGCCAGGCTTGTCACCCACTTTTATTGACCCTAAATGCGGATGGCATCAGAGGCATTCTGTAGATCATGTCCAACCTGCCAGGCTAGTGGGAAGACAGGGAAAAGGCTCAAGGCCCCCTGTTCCTGCTCCCTGTCGTTGGCACCCACTTTGAAAGGGTGGGCATCGATGTCATTGGTCCCTTGGGCCCCAAGACTGCCTTAGTTAACAGATTTATTCTGGTTTTGGTGGACCATGCCACCCGCTACCAAACAGGCAATCCCTCTGAGGACAGTGACTGCACCGGTGGTGACCAGAGCTCCGATGGGGATACTTATCCATGTGGGATTACCAAAGGAGATTGTGTCTGACAGAGGCACAAATGTCATGTCTGCATACATGAAGTCCATGTGGGATGCGTGTGGGGTGACCTGCAGGTTCACCACCCCTTATCATCCTCAATCCAATGGTCTTGTGGAGAGATTCAACAAGACCTTAAAAGGCATGATCACAGGCCTCCCTGAGGCCATGAGGCATAAGTGGGACGTCCTCTTGCCATGCCTCCTCTTTGCTTATAGAGAGGTGCCCCAGAAGGGGAAGGGGTTCAGTCCCTTTGAACTTCTCTATGGGTACCGTATAAGGGGACCCCTAAGCATAGTAAAAGAGGGGTAGGAAAACACTCCCAGGAAACCCCTCCAGGATGCGATCATTACATGCTGGCCTTCCGCAACCAGATGCAGCGCCAATGGAAAAAGGCCCAGAGCAACTTCGAGGCCAGTCAGGAGGTTATGAAACAATGATATGACCAGAAGGCCACCCTGGTAGAGTTTCAACCTGACAACAAAGTTTGGGTGATGGAGCCAGTAGAAAATAGGGCCCTCCAGGACACTGGACTGGCCCATTTGAAATCAAGGTGTGTAAGGGTGAGGCCACTTAAGCCTCTCCCCGACCTCCTATCTGCCAAGGAAAGTGATGGGTCAGTGGAAGGTGTCAATCTCTTTGACTCCCTGACCCTGGATCAGAGAGGGAACTGCTACCAGTTACTGGAACAGTAATCCTCCCTGTTTTCCCTCACCCCTGGACTCCCACACTTGTGCATCCATGATGTTGACACAGTAGATAGTAACCCTGTAAAGAACAAAGGGCCAGATGTATCAAAGACACGTTTTGCATTATTTAAATAGCGAATTTTAAGAAATTGCTATTTGAGAAATGCAAAAAGGGATATAAGAAAGTAGCGAATCCCTATAGCGCCTTCTTAAAATTCGCAATCGCTATCAGGGAACCACTATTAGGGAATGGGACTCCATTCATCCCTATGTGCCTGAAGGCCCATATGTGCAAATGGTTTTGCATTTCCTAATTTGCGAATTCCTAACAGGAATTCGCAACTTAGGTAATGCAAATCCAAGGGTGCTGGGGGCCTAAGGCCTCCTTTGATGTACTCCCCCAAAGAAATAGTGCACGTGTAAAGCGCACACATGCCCTAGGGGGATTTGAGCACTATATGGCAATTTTAAAAATGCAATATAAATTTATTTTAAAAAATTACACATCGTTACCACCAAATTTAAATTTGTGGTAATTACATTTCCTAAATGCCCAGTTCGCATTTCGGAAATGCATGATACATGTGTATAGGTAATTGCAAATAGGTATTCCCTATTTGCGAATCCCTATTTAAGGAATTACTATTTTAGCGATTCCTTAAATTGCACTTCAATGCCTTTCATAAATCCTGAAAAGCTATTTTTCATTCACAAACAGTGGATTTTTGTGATTCACACTGTCTTCGAATGCAAAATTGTTTGATACACCTGGCCCAAGATTTACAGGTTGTCAGACAAGGTGAGGGCTAGCATCAAGGAGGAAGTTGCCAAGATGCTGGCTCTTGAGGTGACTGAGAAGTCCAGCGGTCCCTGGTACAGCCGTGTGGTGATGGTTCCCAAGGCTGCCACTCCCTGTGCCAAGCCAGAACTTAGGTTCTGCATGGACTACTGGGGTCTCAACTCTGTCACGAAGACAGACGCTCACCGCTTCCACAGGGCTGATGAGTTCGTAGGCAGGCTAGGCACTGCCAAATTCCTCAGCACTTTTTGATCACACATCAGGGTACTGGCAGATCGCCTTGATTTAGGGGGCTAAAGAGAGATCTGTGTTTTCCACCCCTGAGGGCCATTACAAGTGCAGAGTGATGCCCTTTGGGTTGAAAAATCCCCCTTCCACCTTCCAACAGTTAACGGAATCCTAGCTGGGAAAAATGCATTCTGTTCAGCCTACTTAGACAACATCGCCGTCTAAAGTTACAGCTGGGAGGAAGACCTGCTCCACCTCAAGCAGGTGCTTCAGGCTCTGCAACAGGCAGGCCTGACCATCAAGGCCAGTAAGTGCCAGATTGGGCAGGGTTTCGTGGTGTACTTGGGACACCTAGTAGGTAGTGGCAAGGTGCAGCAGCTCCAGGCCAAGATTGAGATAATCATGGCCTGGTAACCACCTAGAGCCCAAACTGAGGTGAGAGCCTTCCTGGGTCTCACCGGGTACTACCGCAGATTTGTTAAGGGCTATGGCACCATAGAGGCCCCCTTAACAGAACTCACATCTAAGAAACAACTGAGGTTGGTGAATTGGACAGAGGCTTGTCAGAAAGCCTTTGATACTCTCAAGGAAGATATGTGCACAGCACCTGTGCTCAGGGCCCCTGACTACTCCAAGGAATTAATCGTGCAGACAGACACTTCAGAGCAGGGCATGGGGCGGTTCTAGCTCAACTGAAAGAGGATGGCCCAGACCAACCAGTAGCCTTTATTAGCAGAAGGCCATTACCAGGAGAACAGAGGTGGAGTGCCATAGAAAGAGAAGCATTTGCTTTGGTTTGGGCACTGAAGAAGCTGAGACCCCCACCAGTTTGGGATTCGCTTCCAGGTTCAGACAGACCACAGGCCCCTCAGATGGCTCATGCAGATGAGAGGTGAAAATCCTAAACTCTTGAGTTGGTCCATTTCCCTACAGGGGATGGACTTTATGGTGGAACATTGCCCGGGGACTGACCACGCCAGTGCTGATGGTCTCTCCAGATTCTTCCGCCTTAGCGATGAGAGCTCCCGAGGGGTTGGGTAGCTCTCCCCATCTTCAGCTGGGGGAACACATGTTAGACCTGACAGCCTTAGGGTGGTCATCTCCCAACTTTTTGCCTGCCTCCCTCTACCTTTCTGACACTGGTTTTGCTGGTTGTAGGACTCTGTGCACTTTACTACTACTAACCAGTGCTAAAGTGCATATGCTGCCTCAATTAAACATGGTAAAATTGGTTCATTCCCATTTGGCATATCTGATTTACTTGTAAACCCCTAGTAAAGTGCACTGCATGTGCCCAGGGCCTGTAAATTGAATGCTACTAGTGGGCCTGCAGCACTGGTTGTGCCACCCACATAAGTAGCCCCTTAACCACATCCCATAGGGCAGGGTGCTTTGTAAAAGGCAGGACATATACAAGTGTGTTTTATATGTCCTGGTAGTGGAAAACTCCTAAATAAGTTAATGAGTTTTCCACTACTGTGAGGCCTGATCCTTCCATAGACTAGCAATAGGTGTGCCCTCAAATACGGTTTAAGTGGTAGATTCTGATCAGAAAGGGGTAACGGCTCATGTTTAGTTTGGCCAGAATTGGAATAGAAAATCCTGCTTATTGGTGAGGTTGGATTTTATATTACTATTTTAGAAATGCCACTTTTAGAAAGTGAGCATTTATTTGCACTTAAAATACATCTGTGCCTTTCAGCCTGTCTCCAATCCACGTCTGGGCTGGGCTGCTTGACAGCTCCCTTGTGCATTCCACCAGACAACAAAAACACAGGACACTCAAACACATCTTACTGGGCTGGAAGGGTGGAGGGCCTGACACATTTCAAAGGCTAGTATCCTGCCCTCGCACAATGGACTGCCAGCCCCCATACTGGGACCCTGGCAGATAGACCTGTGCTGAAAGGGGACCGTGTGCACTTCAAAATCACTTTTAGAAGTCTTCCCCACTTCAAAGGCATTTTTGGGTATATAAACTGGGTCCCTGACTTCACCAACTCAGACACTTTTGGACCTGAACCTGCAATCTGTCAAGAGGAACTGCCTGGCTGTCTATAGGACTCATCTGGACTGATTTCCTGAGAAGGACTGCTGCCCTACTGTTGCCCTGCTGCCTTCCTGCCCTCTGACTTTGCTGAGAAGTGCTCTCTAAGGGCTTGGACTGAGCTTGCCTCCTGTTTTCCGAAGTCTCAGGTTCAAAAAGAAATAGTTTCTTGAGGAAACTCCTTGTGCACCGAAAATCGATGCACAGCCTGCCGGAAACGATGCACAGCTTGCCTTGCGATGAGAAAATTACCGCACAACTGAACCAGAACAATGCAACCCGACTTCTGAGGATTCGATGCAGTGCCTGCCTTGCGACTGGAAATTCAATGCACAGCCTTACCGGATCAATGCACATTCGAATCGGAATGACGCAGCCTAACTTCCTGAGTGAAGAATCAACGCAGCACCTGCCGTGCAACAGGAAATTCAAAGTATCGCCAACCAGATCGACGCAACACCTGTGAATTCTTCCAGCATGCCCAGGATTTCCCCACGTTGGCGCTGGGCGTCAAAAAGATTTTGCAGTGAGGCAACAAGACTGGGCGCCGGAAATCAATGCAAAGCTCCTTGCAGTGTGGAAATAAATGATGCATCATCTGTGCCACGTCGGAAATTCTGACGCACACCCTATTTTTCCATGCATCTCCTCCTCTGCAGTCTCCATGCGTGTTATTTTTTACACAAACCAAGTACTTTGTGCAAACAAGAGTCAACTGTTGATTTCTAACATTTAAGACTCTTTTTAATCTTGCAAAAGTGGTATTTCAACTTGCGCTTATTGAATCTATATTGTTTTGACCTTAATTTAACCAGATAAATATCTTATATTTTCCTAAACCTGTGTGGTGTATTTTTGTGGTATTTTCACTGTGTTACTGTATGATTTATTGCACAAATACTTTACACTTTGCCTTCTAAGTTAAGCCTGACTGCCCAGTGCCAAGTTACCAGAGGGTGGGCATTAGATAATTTGGATTGTGTGCGACTTATCCTGACTGGGATTGTGGTCCCTATTTAGACAAAGGTGAATACCTCTGACAACTAGAGACCACATTTCAAACACAATCATATATAGAACTAGCATGTCAAGGCTTTGTATAAAACTTGTGGTGATCTGGAATTGTCAAGTTTTCAAACTTGTTTGAGTGCGGTGGTTAGTAAGTAATGCTGTCACAGACACTTAGGCAGCAGTGGCAGGATCTACGGGTGGCACCAGATGCAGTGACAGACCTTGCGCCTTGGCAATCATTTTTTTAATTTTACAAATTAAGTACTGTATAAAATAGTTGGCACAGGAAATTGTACGCTAGTGAGGGCTACCTTATTGTACCAGTCTGTCTATCAGCAAGGCCGATCTCTAACGATTTTATAGCATATGTAATAAAGCATTCTGTGTTTGTCTGCAAGGAAAAAAAATCTAACATAATGACATGATTTTATACATGATTTGTTTTACTACCTTTTAAAAATATTCTAGTGAGCATAAGTTTTAAAGGTCTTTGGCCTTTACAGTTATTGAATAAGGGGCATGTTTACAAGTCCCGTGCACGGCCAGTGGATCACTTTTTGTGATGCACCAGAAGTGCATAGTGCAGACCCATATCTACATGGCCACCAAAAGCCACTTTTTGGGGGCTTTTTATGGCTTTGTAGATATGGTGTAAGGCAACACAGAGCAAGTCGCTGCGTCGCTTACCGTGCATCAGGGAGGTGTACCATGGGCTTTGTAGTGGGTGTTGTCATGCGAAACCCATAGGTTTTGATCTTCTTGCACCAAAACAATCATGCCAATATCTCAGACACCCGTGCAATATGGTGCAAGGATGTCTGCGTTGGTGCTAGGCAGGGGAGAAAGGACTGAAATACATTGTATCTTGTAAGTACTGTGCATTTCTGGCCTTTCCCGGTGGCGCCGGGCAGCACAGCAAGCTCACTTGCTGCACTGCCCTGCGTCACGCGGCTCGTAAATATGCCCCAAAGTTTTTACTAAAGGAATCCCTCCACCTCCTGTAAGGAATGCAAAAAGACAGCATGTTTGACGCGTTTACTATTCAAGACCACTTTGGTATTAAAGCTCAAAGCGGAAAGTATCAGTGCCCTAGAAAGGGCTGATTTTCATAGAAATTCCATTTCATGGTCTGTGTCCTCTTATGGGTAGGCAGGGGTTGACTTCACAAAACTTTTGGCTATGAATAACATATTGTGATACGATTGCACCAAGTTATGTTTTTCCAAACTCTGTGAAGTGAAAACTGCAGTATAGGAAAGTTGTAGTTTTTCCCAATGTCCCTGGAAATAGTTGTTTTTACAACAATTTATCTTGGACAATTTAAAACCTCAGACATACATTCTGCATACATTTGCCACAGTGTGTAGAAAAACTCTGCAGAAGATTATACTGAGACTCTTTTTTTTTTATCCAGGGACTTCAAAAATGTAATGAACAGTGAAAATCGAAAACTTTGCAAAACTTCACCAGTGAATTAAAAAAAAAAAAAACTTGGTATACCCAAGTAATTAAATACTAGTGGGCAAAATAGACAAAGAGGCCAAGGGATAAGTAAACAAGTGTGGACCTTAGTCACCTGCCTCAGCATGGTTCATGCTGGTTGAAAGGCAGCTTCGCTGCTCAATCACGTTCGCAAACAGTTGGTTTTCACTGCAAACATCAAAGAACCATCTAGTGGTGTTATACAGAAATTTAACGCACTGTCGCATTTGTCTTTTCGTACAATCTCGGCCAATGCGCAGCAAAAATAGCCACATTTTTGGGCTCATCTGTTCGCGGGTATAGGTTACCAACCTGCACTGCCTGTCAGCAGGAACCAGGCTCCGTCTTAACAGCCAGAGGCTCAGGGCTGAAAACATGTTTTCAGAAAGAGTAATTGCCGGAGGACTTTCCTTTGCAATGCCTCCTAAAGGCGCAGCCTGGGTAGTTAGTTACAAAGCAGAGATTAAGCACACTCATTTTGCACATGTTCCCAAGTGATTGCCAGCTTCTTTTATCTTTAATTAGAAGACACATTGCCCCTTACCCCTACGGCAATTACAGCAAGGTTCCCTTGCAAACAAAATAAACATACACCAACATGATCTGATGCTTTTCCTAAACACATTTACATGCCAATTATTCGGAATTAAGCCTATCAGTGTTTACTGAAGGGAGAGGTAATGCTGACAACTAGATGGTAACTATCTACAAGCATGATTGGCCACAGGGCTTTGCGTTGCAACGCTGTGTTTTGGGTCGGTGCATAGCCAAGGGAAAAGCTCTGCCTGGGCATTTGTCGCGATTCCAAATATTCCTCATTGCTGTGGTAGAAGAATACAGCAATTCAGTTTTGTGATCCCTATGCTGAAAAAAAAGGTTAACGCCCCTTTTCATTAACAATGAAAATTCATTAGTGTAAAGTATAAAACGGCCTTAGTCACTGACGCCTATCCACTTATGAGTCCATCTTAGTTTGTAAGACCTTCTTGGATTCCTGGGAGGTCGGTATTTCTATATTGTGAGGCACACAGGGGCGGCTCCACTGCAATGGCGAAGGAGTGTTTCTACACTGGCTAAGTCAGCAGCTGACAGTTAGAACAATATGTCATTATCATTTTATTTTTCATCTGCTGGCTCAGCCATCATGTTGAAGGAGGGGCGGAGCTGGGCCATAGAATGGGAGGGGAAGAGTGGAGGGAGAGTAGAATGCTCCTAAGATACTGCACAGACTCCCATGCAGTGTCTGAGCGGCAGACCAAGCCGCTCAGCCACATCCTGGTGCTGCTCTCATGCTAGGCGTAGCATGAGATTTGCACCAGGATTGAGTGGGGGAGCCTGTGCTGGTCTCCCAGGGACTGCTGGGACACTATCAGGAGAGCAGAGGAGTGAGGCGGCGGCATCAGAAAAGGTACTTTTTAAAAATTAATATTAAAGTATTTCCCCGTCTCCGTCTTCCTCCCAGTGCCCCCTCTTGAGATTTGCAGTGGCCGCGCTGGATGAAAATGGAAGTTATGACTTGAACTTCCATAAGGAACCTCTTTCGACTGATTCTTTCATACAGTTGGGTGGCGCTCTTTTGTTAACGATAGTGTAAAGATCTTAATGAACATTGCTATAAAATGCCTTGGGACAGATTAATTTTACATTTTGTATTGCGTTAATGTAGCTCTTGACACTGTGCTCGCTATTTCATCATGTAAAGTGTTTCAAAGGCCTGTTGACGCTATCTAAGATAACCTGATAATATTCAGATAAAGCTCCTTCGCAGAATTGGGAACGGTGTTGTTCTCAAGAATAGATGAGGAAATGTGTCCCTAAAGATAAGATCCAAGTAGCATTTCGAATAGCAATCAATAAAGAATTAGCCTTGACTCAAAAAGACTTGAGATCAGTACATTTGAAAACCAAGAAGCTTTATTAAATATTGTAATGCAACACAAAATTAAAAACATAGCAAGGTCAATCGAGTTGTATAATATTTCATTTATAAGTATAGAACTTCGAAATCAATCAGTTTGCAGAATAGCAAAAGTCTAAAAAATAGTTGTCTAGAATGTGCAGCAAATGAATAGAAAGTGAGGCAGCATACATAGGAGTTTCAAAAAGAACTTTGGCTCACCTCCTTTTATGATAAAATTCACTATAGAAAGCAACAGGAATCACACAGCATAGGGGATAAAATGTAACGCTGCATCATCAAATCGAAAATACAGTATTATAAAATGCCATAGTATAAACACTATCCTAGTGCTATCCCACTAAAATGAACGTTCTCTGACCTCATGCCATTGGACGTGTTCGCACAAAACTAGTTACATTAGCAATGAGTTTTATAAGCCTACAGCAGACAGAACAGGGGAGGGCCTAGGAATTAAACTATTTAACTGGAGGACCTTCTTTGAGGTTCTGCAGGAACAGCGTGCCAACACAAAGCATCAGTGTACATTTTACTGCGTGTTGTGTCAATAAGTGAAAACACATGCCAATTCGAAATCTAAGATGAAGTTGAGGCCTAGTTCATCCTATGCCATGTAAACACAGTTCTATGCATCACAGAAATTTAAATTGCAAGATATTCATAGTACAAAGCAAATATTATTCAATCTGAAAATAACATCGCAGACTGTAGTGACAGCAGACATTTTTGTAAAGGGGCTTCAACACTATTACAATGGTAAAAAACAAAAAATGGTCAGGAGAATCAAGTGGTTAGGCAGCAGTAAGAAAATGCTGGAAGGCAACTGCGTGGTCCTTTCATTCAGGTCACCAAATTTAGGGGACAAAATTATCCACAATCTAGGAGCCACACAGGTTACTTCCCAAGGAATCTCACTACTACCCTTAGGTTTCTTTTATCAAAGCCCAGAGGGACGCAACTCCACAGGCCCACAACTAGCAAGAGTATTTTCTAATACACCAGATTTCCAAATAGGGCGCAACAGATTTCACCCCCTTACGGCCTTAGAAGATATCGATTGACTCAATAAGAATCAGACAGCTCCTTCAGATGAACTAGTCCAGATAGAATACAAATCAGGGTGGGCTTCAAACAAAGAACATATATCTTACACAACAGATTCCATAGCAAACAGGTCCCAAATTCACTTAACCCAGAACAGTGCCCCTAGAAATTCACCCCAGTCATCAGGTGACATTATACCTCCCGGTACACCAGTGGACTAGCATGGTATCCCTAAACAGAAAGCAGAGATTGCTCTACTATTCTGGAACATTGCAGGTTTAAACAACAAAATAGGCAATGAGACTTGGGTGAATTTTATAGAAAAATATTCATGCATATGCCTCCAAGAGACGTGGATGACGAGTCCCCTTCACATTAACGGCTATAAAACATTTCACTCACCAGCTGCCCCATCTTGGCACGGCAGACCAAAAGGGGGTTTATGCACATACATCTCTAACAAGTTACGACTACAAAACCTAGAGATGAAATTTACGAGTCTATACTATCAAATGATAGAGGGTAACTTGGATCATAAGACTCATCTAGTCATCATTAACTTTTATAATAATGCAGCCCCAGGAGAGCTTGCTAATATCCTAATGGAGATGGGAAATGATTTAAAAAAAATAACAAGTACTAATAACAGCCGTGAGACCTTTATGATCTGGGGTGGAGACTTCAACGTCCATCCCTGTAAAGAAACCTCAGATAAGGTATGTGGCTGGGATTCTGAAGGCGTTGGCTTAAGTCTCCATTTTGCACACAACACTCAAGGAGACGCATTGAATTTACTGGCACAAACCCACAATTTATCCTTCGCAAATGAATTATACACTGCTGAATCAAAGTTTAATCCAACATACAACGGAAGGGGTGCAAATACAGTGCTTGATTACGTTTTAATATCAACCCATTTTTCACACTACCTCAAGAAATATACTTTGCATGACATCGTAATTAGTGATCACTACCCCCAGAGCCTCAACCTCCTAATAACTCCCCCAACAGCTGATAGAGACGACAGGCCCACCCTGATAGACGACATTGAATTAATGCCGCGTAACGGTTACACACTGAAATGGTCACAGACTGACCCCGACTTTCTCCTCAAACAGTTACTAAGCGACTGCAAGCACGCTTTTGCAGACTGTTTAAGTGAGAATTTAGATCCAGGGCGACGTTTAAATGCCTTTACCTTGATCATGCAATTCATAAAGAAAGCCCTTACTACCAGAAGGGGTAACCTGGGAAAAAAAAGGGCCACAGGATGGTTTGATTATAACTGCTCACAAGCACATAGGAAATTGAAAAAGGCTTTAAAAGCCCCAAAAAGATCCTTAATTGAGATACGTAAGTGTAGACAAGAATATAAAGCAGCAATGAAGGGAAGGAAATGGACTCTAAAAAGAACTCTGTGGGAAACTCTACACACAGCTAGCCGAACGAAAGATAATGCTCTTTTTTGGAAAACAATTAACTCACCTATGCTCGGGGATAGAGACTCCCCCAGGATGGAAATAGCGATCTCCGAAGAAGACTGGATCGCACACTTTTCCAAAATATATGCGCGGGACAGCGAAGAGAACCCTACATTTCCTGTACATGATCAAGCCCTCCAGGAAGGCACACACTTGTTAATAACCCCACAATTTAGCCTTGAGGAGGTAGAGGAAGCCATATCTCTAAGCAAATCAGGGAAAGCTCCGGGCCCTGATGGCGTCCCGGTTGATATATACAAGGCCAATATCCACTTATGAGGCCCTGTATTAACGCAGTCATTAAGGGACATTTGCATACAAGGTCCCCTACCATCTTGGCGAGATTCTAATATAATTCCTATATATAAAAAAGGTGACCGTCTTAACCCAGCCTGTTATAGACCAATCTCCCTGCTGGACTCAACGGCTAAATTAGCAGGGAGAATCATCCTGAACAGATTGCAAACATGGGCAGAAGAAAAGAGAGCCTTATCTTTTGTCCAATACGGATTCCGGAAAGGTATTGGGACAGTCGAACAAAGCCTGAATCTAAGTATTATCATAGGAAAGTATACAAGGATTAGAGAAGGTAATCTGCACCTGGCTTTCATTGACCTATCATCAGCATTTGACTGTGTACTACATGACAAGTTATGGGATACCTTAAGCAGCATGGGGGTAGAACCAGCCATAATTCAGTTTATACGAGACATGTACACAGGGTGCAGAGCAAGAGTGAGGTACAGCCTAAAGGGGGAAAGTACTCGCCCTTTTGGCATATTTAGAGGCGTGCGCCAAGGCTGTGTTCTTGCCCCGCTCCTGTTCTCGATGTATATAAATAACTTAGAAAATGTGTTGGCTAGTAACTGCAAAGATCTACCCCAAATAGGCAATCGCGCTGTCCCGGTCTTACTTTATGCAGATGATGCAGTTTTAATGGCCAGGACCCCGTTAGCCTTACAAAAACTTTTAACTACTTGTATTATATTTATGTCACAATTGGGTCTTACTGTCAATCGCTCAAAAACGTTCATTATGAACTGTGGTGGGAAACGCGGCAAATCCTATAACATTACAACCGCGGATGGGAGAGTAGAAACTGCGCGTACCTTTTCCTATCTGGGCATAATGTTTGACAATCAGGGCTCCTGGGCCAATTTCTAGGAAGACAAAAAAAGCCCAGCTTATAAAAACAACGATGGCTCTAAGGCTTTTTTCCAAAAGGATAGGGGGGATTGCCCCGCCAAATATGATAAAAATTTACAAAGCTAAGTGCATCCCAGCCGCCACGCATGGGTCCGGTATTTGGGGATACACCGATTGTAATCTGTTGCAGACGGTTAAAAATGATTTTATAAGAAATCTATTGATGGTACCAAAAGGTACTTCATCATACATAATTCATTCAGAACTGGGGTTCCCCTTTATTACCGACTTGATAAAGATTCAACCCTTACTGCTATGGCACAAAATTTGGACCTCGGAACATACTGAACTAAATAAGGCCATTTTGACCGACTGCATGGAGTCTATATACGCAATAAGGGTGCCTTGGCTAAGATACATTATGACTTTTTTTGAAAACATGGGCAACAAAGCTTATTACACAAATCCAGCTTTGCTGGCAACAATCTCTAGGAAGGATCTGAGTGCTCTGGCATTAAAATATCTAGAAGATTTACGATGGGAGGTCGAATCAAAAAAGCCCACAATCAAATAATCTTGTCGACGGAGGCCATTCAGCCTTATCTGACGAATGTGATAAATCCCCGCCATCGTTTTGTTCTCACCAGACTGAGGCTAGATATATTCCACCGTCTAGTGACCTTCCCAACTATGAATGACTGGAGCACCACCTTGAAGGCCTACCCATGTGATGCAAAGGCACCACAAACCACAATCCATGTGGTTTTATTTTGCAAATTTTACGCCAAGCAAAGAAAGCGCTTAGTAGCCCCTCTTCTAAGGCTAATCAATCTCTCTCAGTGTCGTACCGCGTATGCCAGCCTCCAGGTGCTATCATCCATTGAGATGTGCGGAACCTTGGCCAATTTTTTATGCTCCGTATTGTAGCAATATAACTTGAATTATTTTATCTAACGGTTCGTATCTAGAATTTTTTTTTAAAGAACTTTTACATTTTTTTTTCATGTATGGATCTTTTATTATTGTAAATCATTAAGATTTTAGCTTATTTATTGTATTTATCGTATAATAAAATGTAAAATATTTGTTACTTTTATGACTTGCTGAAAGTCGAATAAAGTTTTTTTTGTACTTTGTACTTGTATTACAATGGTACACCATGCATTAATAAAAAAGGTTTGCCATGTCAGAATCAAAGAAATATTACCTTATTTACTGCTAGGCCACACGTTCTTAACTGGCATGAAAATGTTTCATTTGTGTGTTAAAAGTCTTTTTTTTTTCTTCAGACATTTTTTTATTTCTTGCACATACTACAAAAATATACAAATGTATGTGAGTGTTATTTATGTTTAGTTATTCACATAGAAAAGCTAAGCAAGAGATGCACTTGTCCACAAAATCCTATTGAATTAGTGGTGCACTGTAGTTTGAGCGTTATTGTGTGAAGAAACTAAGCCAATTATAATCTCGTAGAGCACATGCTTTGAGTTACTAATGCCAATGAAACTGGTGAGAAAAAAAGTATGAGAGTGTTTCACAAAAGAGGAAAAGGCTGTAAACTATGGAAAGGCTAATAGTTGGTATCTTGGTGACACTATGGTTAAGCAAGACAACTTCTTTAGCTCTTCTTTGGCCAGTTGATGACGACATTCAGTAGAATCTCTTGAAATGATAAGCTGACCTCTTTCACAATTTGTTTGCTGCTTACTTATCCGCATTGTGCATTCTATTCTATGTGGAAACATAACCGAAGCTGGTGTCTGTGTCCTTTCTCTAAGAGTAGAGGACTCTCTGTCAGCATACACTTCAGTTGAGAGTCTTCAGTGCAAGGCATCTCTGATATGGTTATACAGAATATTCCTTACAAACGCCGAAATTCTGTGATTCTGGACAAATCACTGAAAGTCCCCTTGGCAAAAAAAAAAGACAAAAAAAATCAAGCATTGGCAAAGCCAATAGGCCTCGCCTTTACAAGAGTTATTGGCTTGGAACTGTGTTTTAGTCATGTTGTACACCAGTGTGGCTGTTGTTCAGAATGGCTATTAGTGGCATGTAGTGTCATACAGGGGAGTAGTGTTCGAGAGTGGATCTTTTAGATTACAGTGTTGTGGAGGGAGTAGTGTGTCATAGAGTTGAATAGAGGGGGAGAAGAGTGGCAGAGAGTGTTGTAGAGTGCAACGTTATAGAATGGAGTATGTTGAGTGAAATAGAGTGGGGTGGAATAGGGTGGAGTGGATTGGAGTGAATTGAGTTAGTGGGCTGGATTTGATTGGAGTAAGGTGAGGTGGATTAAGTGGACTTGGGTGGATTGAGGCGGAGTGGATTGAAATGGTATGAGGTGATTAGATTGAGGTGGACTGGAGTGGAATGTATTAGATTATGTTGGGGTGGGTGGATTGAATTAGATTGACAGGACTGGGGTGGATTGCGGTTGGGCGCATTGGAGTGGGGCGGGTTTGAGTGGACTGGGGTGGATTAGATTGAACTGGAATGGATGGATTGATTTATTGGATTAGAGTGGGGTGGATTTGGTTTATTGAATTATAGTGAGGTGGATTGGAGTGGGGTGGATTAGACTAGAGTGGTGTGGATTGGACGGGAGTGAGATTGACTGAATTGCAGTGGGGTAGATTGGATTGAGGTAGAGTGGGGCAGCTTGAAGTAGACTGAATTAGACTGGAGTGGAGTGGACTGGGTGGATTGAATTGGGGTGGGGTAGATTGGAGTGGGGTGTGGTGGTTTGGATTGGATTGTGGTGGGCTGGATTGGGATATATTGGAGTGGGGTGGATGGTAGTGGGGTGGATTGGAGTGGAGTTAATTGGATTGAGTGGGTGGATTAATTGGGGTGGTTTGGAGTGGGTGGATTAAATTGGGTGGATTGGAGTGGGGTGGATTGGATTGGAGAGGGTTGGACTGGATTTGAGTGGAATGGACTTGAGTGGGACGGACTGTGGTGGATTGGAGTGGAGTAGGGTGGATTGGAGTGGGGTGAATTGGATTGAAGTGGGGTGGATTGAATTGGAGAGGAGTTGACTTTTTGGAGTGGGGTAGACTGGAGTGGGGGATTGGATTGATGTGGGCTGGGGTGGATTGGACTGGAGTGGGATGGATTAAGGTAGTTTGGCATGGGTCGATTGAATTGGAGTGGGGTGGATTAAGGTGGACTGGATTGGACTGTAGTAGAATGGATTAAGAATAATTGGATTTACGTGGGATGGATTTCAGTGGGGTGGGTGGATTAGAGTGGGTGGATTGCATTACAGTGGGTTGAATTGGATTAGAATGAGGTGGAATGGATTTGAGTCGTTGGATTGGACTGGAATGGGGTGGGTTGGATTGTAATGAAGTGGGTGGATTAGAATAGGGTGGAATGTACTGGAGTGGGTGGATTGGAGTGGGTAGATTATGGTGTATTGGATTGGAGTGGGATGGATAGGGGTGGTTTGGGGTGAGTGTATTGGATTGGAATGGGGTAGGTCGGATTGGGCTAGATTGGGGTAGATTGGATTGGTGTGGGGTGGATTGGACTGGAGTGGGGTGGATTGTGGTGGATTGGAGTGAATTGGGATGTAGTGGGCTGGATTGGACTGGGGTGAGGTAAGGTGAATTGGAGTGGGACGGATTGGAGTGGGGCAGATTGTTTTGAACTGGAGTGTGGCAGATCGGAGTGGGGAAGATTGATTTGAACTGGAGTGTGGCAGATCGGAGTGGGGCAGATTGTTTTGGAATAGAGTGGGCAGAGTGGAGTGGGGCAGAATTGTTTGGATTGGAGTGGGACAGATTGGAGTGTGCCAGGTTATTTTATTGGAGTGGGTAGGTTGTTTTGGATTGGAGTGGGGCAGATTGGAGTGTGGCTGAATGGAGTGGGACAGATTGCTTTGGATTGGAATGGACAGATTGGAGTGGGCAGATTGTCTGGAATGGAGTAGGGCAGATTGTTTTGGACTGGAGTGGGACAGATTGGTTTTAATTGGAATGGTGTAGATTGTTATTATTGAAGTGGGGCAGATTGTTTTGGATTGGAGTTGGGTATATTGTTTTGGATTGGAGTTGGGCAGATTGTTTTGAATTGGAGTTGGGCAGATTGGTTTCAATTGAGGTTGGGCAGATTGTTTTGGAATGGAGTGAAGCAGCTAGGTTTTGATTGGAGTTGGGCAGATTATTTTGTATTGGAATGGGGCCAACTGGAGTGGGGCAGATTGAAATGGGGCAGATTGACCTAGGTGTTTGAATGCACAGAAAGTGATGAGATAAGAACTGTTAGACCTGACAGCCTTAGGGTGGTCATCCCCTAACTTATTGCCTGCCTCCCTCCACTTTTCTGACACTGTCTTTTGCTGGTTTTACGACTCTGTGCACTTTACTACTGCTAACCAGTGCTAAAGTGCATATGCTCTCACCTTTAAACATGGTAACATTGGTTCATGCCCAATTGGCATATTTGGTTTACTTATAAGTCCCTAGTAAAGTGCACTACATTTGGCCTAGTAAAGTGCACTACATTTGGCCAGAACCTGTAAATTAAATGCTGCTAGTGGGCCTGCAGAACTGATTGCGCCACCCACATAAGTAGCCCCTTAACCATGTCTCAGGCCTGCTATTGCAAGACCTGTGTGCAGTTTCATCAACTTGGCATCTAAACGTACTTGAGAAACCTTAAACTCCCCTTTTTCTACAAATAAGTCCCCCCTAAGGTAGGCCTTGGCAACCCATAGGGCAGGGAGGGTGCTTTCTAGGTAAAAGGAAGGGCATGTACCTATGTGTTTTATATGTCCTGGTAGTGAAACACTCCAAAATTCATTTTCTGTTACTGTAAGGCCTGCTCCTTTCATAGAATAGCATTAGGCCTGCCCTCACATACTTTTTGAGTGGTATATTCTCATCTGCAAGGGGTAACCATGTCATATTTAGTATGGCCAGACTGGTAATAGAAAACCCCTCTTATTGGTGATGGATTTTATTTGACTGTTTTGGAACTGCCACTTTTAGGAAGTTCGTTGCACTTAAAACCATGTCTCCAATCAACGTCTGGTCTGTGCTGGTTGACAGCTCCCTTGTGCATTTCATCCAGACAACCACAAACACAGGACACTCAGTCACATCTGTATTCATCTGCATACTGAATGGGTCTTCCTGGGCTGGAAGGGTGGAGGGCCTAACACTTACATTTTAAACGCCAGTGGCCTGCCCTCATGAAAAGGACTGATAACCCCCCAGAGGGACCCTGGCAGACAGGTCTGGGCTGAAAGGAGAACTTGTGCTCTTCAAAACCACTCTTTGACGTCTCCCCCACTTCAAAGGCATTTTTGGGGTTAGAAACTGGGTCTCTGACCCCACCGACTCAGACACTTCTGGACCTGCACCTGAACTCTGTCAAAAGACCTGCCTGTCTGCCCAAAGGACTCTCTGTATTGCTTTGCTGAGAAGGACTGCTGTCTTGCTGTTCACCTGCTGCCCAGCTGGCCTCTGACTGTGCTGGAAGGACTCTGCCTTCCCCAAAAAGTGCTCTCCATGGGACTGGATTGAGCTTGCCTCCTGTTTTGAAGTCTCAGGGACAACAAAGACTTCAACTACTAGCTTTTTGCTAGTACCTGACTCCAGCAACTCCAGAATGAAGTCAGCGACACCAGCTACACCGCAGCCTGCTCCTGTTCCATGGACCTTACTGTAAGCAATGACTGCGGCCTGCAACGCAAGTGCGACATTGCTGTGACTCCACTGACATCAAACAGGGTCAACACGACACTGCGAAGTCGACACACCACGTCCTGATGGACCGGAACCAGCAACCTCGCCTGGTCACAAGGATTCGATGCATCACGGACGATGCCACATCATCTCCCCCTGCAATGTGGAACCAACGCCTCATTCCTCTGAAGCCGTAAGGGACTGATGCCGCACTGACACCCGGTGACGCCTCTTTCCGGCTCCGTGCAACGTCCTTGTTTTTCATTCTCAAAAGGTACTGTACCTGGGGGTCCGTGTGACCCCGTGACCAGCACCGGTGGTGTCGGATTGTTGGGAACGACTCCAACACTTTGATAGCCCCAGTTGCAGCTATTGTGTTTCTAGGCACTTTATTTGGATTTAATCTTTACAATAATCCTTACTCTGCTTGTGTACATTGGATTTTCATCATTATAATGATGTTTTTTGTGGTGTTTTCACTATGTTATGGTATAAGTTCTGCACAAATACTTCCCACATTGCCTTCTAAGTTAAGCCTGACTGCTCAGTGCGAAACTACTGGAGGGTGGGCACAGGATAATTTAGATGTTGTTGTGACTTACCCTAACTAGGATTGTGGTCCCTACTTGGACAAGGGTGTATATCTCTGCCAACTAGAGACCCCATTTCTTACAAGAACAGTAGTTACAAGACTGTTAACAGAAAGCAAGTTCTTGGAAGGATTCAGTAAAGACGGTTTAGGCAATGGGAGGGTCAAACTGAGCCAGGAGAGCCCAAAGAAAATACAGCCTGTAATGTAAAACCAGAAAGTGTGAGCTACAAACCACAAAGCCAATGGTAATCAACTAGCAGAATGCATTCCTAGGTGAACTGTTTGAAAGTCTCAAAGCTGTGTTTAGCAAATCAGACAGCTGCGATCTAAAAAGAAGTACCTCAATCACGTCGGGAGCAGCGGACAGCACTGATTAAGTTGAATTAATCAGTGCTCGATCCCTGGTCCACTGACAGGAGTGAAAATGATGCTAGACCTGCAGTGACCAATTGCAAGGTTATAAAGATGAGTGCCACAGAAGCCAACAAATGGTAAGCAATAGGTGGGTTCAAAACCCACTGTAAGATTACAGTTATCTGGAAGAGGCAAGGCATGTGCTGCCTAGCCGAGGCATAAAGAATTAATATTCTATTGAGTAATGTAACTTGTGCTCATGTGTAGCACTCCAATGCCTTTGAGTTACGTTTGCACAATATAAAACGTCAAAAATAAATAAGTAAAAGTGTCAATTTTGCAGCTAATGCTACTGTTTTTTGTAGTGCAGACCAAGTTCAAAACAGAAAGTATAACAATATGATTGTGGTAAAAAAAAAAACCAATTGATTACACTGCAAAATGAAAGATTGCAGGTAAGACCTGAAAACTGGATTTTTTTAATAGCAATTCTCCTTTAGAATTTGGAGGGCACTTCAGAGAAGTGGAAACATTAAGGAGATAGAAGAGGATGAAACCTGCCAGGGAAGCTGTTTATCAAGGGGATTCTGTCTCATTGAAATTGCATACTTACTTGTGGTTTCTCTATTTCTGACCACACAGTTTTTACTCAATAATGAAACATTTTGCTCACACAGATGGGGAACATGGCGGTCCGCTGAGATGCACAGACTGCGATCTCCGCCCTCCGCTCGTTGCACCGCCGGCTCCCCCGCTTCGGGGACAAGCTTCGGTTCACTTTTCTTTTTTTTTTTTTTTTTTCACTTACCTGCCATCCGCGGCGGATGGGTGCTCAGTGTCTAGGTCCCCCCTTCAATCCACCGCTCTCTCCACACAGGACTCAAGCAGCCTGGTCACTTTGACGGCACAGAGGGGCGGCGGCCAGGCTTTGCTTCCAGGGCAGCAAAGGCAGAATCAGCAGAGGCCTGTGCCTGGCTCTGCCTGGGCTGAATCTGGATCTCCAGGGGGAGCTGGCCTTGGAGCTCCCTGGTATTAAGAATGCCTGCCAACACCACTTGACGTCCCAGGCCGTCCATCACCGGCCCTCCTACATGACCCTCAGGCGCCCATCTGGGCCAGGGGCCAGAACTCAGTTACGGGGGCAGAAGCTGGCGTCTTCAAAGCCTGGCCTGGACCCTCCAGCTTCCCTTCCAGCTTCTTCAGCGTTGTCTCTACCGGGTGCTGGGGTAAGGAGCAAGTGCGCTACTAAAGGTAAAGCCTCTTTATTATCCGTACCCCCTCATCCACGAACTGACGGAGGAGTTTCTCCTCCAGAGTATCAAGCCCCACCAGCCAAAATCACTGCAAGCTTTACTACTGGGCGACTCAAAGTTACCCCGTTCCCTTAGGTCCTTCTTTAAAGTACTAGACCAGTCCAGCGCTCTACAAACTGCGCCCACTTCCTCTGTAAATACGGCTGTGAATTTGGCTAATTCGGCAGGAGTTCCCCCCTCCTCGTTTGTTTTATCACACAGCCCATCTATGCAGAAGGAAGAACAGTATACAGTAGGGGGGTGTCTGTGCTTCCGCCCGAGGTAGAGTCTGAACAAACTAGTGTATCCCACACGGATTCCCTTCTCCAGTCATTACTACATGAGATGAGAGACAAATTTTCAGTCTCTGAATCCAATCAAGCTAAAATACAGGAGCTCTGTGATGGTCTTGATGCAAAAATTGCTAATTTAACGAAGAGGCTAGGGGTTATGGAGTCCTCTATCGGTGCACTACAGGCAGATATGGAGTTCAATACTCATGAGGTCCAAACACTGAAACGAAGTGAGGAGCTGAGAGAGAAACTAGATTCTTTGGAAAATCACTGCAGGAGGAATAACCTTAGATTCTTGAATATTCCAGAAGGGCCTGAAGGAGACAATATTAAAGACTTTAGAATATCCTTGATGAAAGACCATATCCCGACGGTGACCTCCATAGATCTGGCCTCGGAAATTCAGCGAGTCCACCAGGACCCTTTCAAGAGAAATTCTAACAAGGAGAAACCTAGAAAGGTTCTGGCTAATTTCGCCTCATATCGAGTAAAAGAATTGATTCTTGCAGAAGCTCTCAAAGTCCAGGGCTTTCGGCATGAGGGTTGGTCATTCCCATAAGATCTGATATGTCCAGGGCAATGCTAAATCAATGCTGGGAGCTGGGGAAGGCTATGTCTCTAAGTGCTACTCCACAATTGAGGTTCCCAGCCACCCTGCGATTAATGTGGAAAAACAAAATGTGTAATTTTCATGATCCCCAAGAAGCCATGGTTTTGACTGATCACATAAAAGGGGAGAGCCAGCGGGCTGCGGAGGGCTGAGGCCCAAGGGTAGTATGAGCCACCCAATATGGTTTCAGGGAGGGTTCCCCGGGGGGGTTACAGGGAATGGTAGAGTGTCACGTGTTTTAATGATTCAACTAAGGTCACACTGGGTGGGGAGCAGATGGGGAAGAATGAAAGAAATTGAGTTCTCGCACGGTTGCACAATTCTTTGGGTTAGACAAGAGCCCTTTATCTGGATAAGGACATTAGGATGGGACCCGGCGATACTTCTAAACTTAAAATATTGACCTGGAATGTAAATGGCCTTGGAGTGAGCAGCAGAAGGAGGAGAATTCTTGAGTTCCTAAAACTATCTGACAGCCAGATCATTCTCCTGCAGGAGACCCATCTATGAGGAGTGGATGAGTATTCTTAAGTCGCAAAAGTGGATCACCCACTTTGCTTGTACTAATCAATCCTGCAACATGAAAGGGGTAGCAATTATTGTAAAGAGTAAAGTTCAAAGTCAGCTAACAGACGTCCGCTGATCCTAGGGGGAGATGGGTCTTGGCAAATATCAAGTAAGGAGGACTCCAACACACTCTGGTTTCCTATTAGAGCCTCAACGTGGATGACTTGGGCCCACTCAGGGATCTATATGAGCAACTGATTGGAAGAGCTCAGAACTTGATAATAATCAGCAGAGACTTTAATATTTTGCTTAATCCCTTCTTAGATAGGTCTACCCCCAGACCGACCGTCAGTACACCTACTATGAGAACCTGCTTGCATAACATAATGGACAATTTTGGTCTGATTGACCCTTGGCGAAACAGAATGGGACAGTCTAAGGAGTTCACTTTCTGGAATAAGAAACTTGGGCATGCTTCCAGATTTTTTTCTGATAGATGTAAAACTTTGAAATAATCTAATGGGAATTTCCCACCAGCCTAGCCATCTCTCAGACCATTCAGCTGTTCAGCTGGTTATAAACTTTGCTGACTCTCGTGCATGCACTAGATGGACACTGGATCGCTCTCTCCTGGTGGAAGAAGAGATTGTTTCAAAGTTGAAAAGGGACTCTAAGGAATTAGTTGAGATTAATTTAGGCTCTGTGTCAATAGCCAAGGACTGGGAAGCGTATAAGGCTTTTATTCGTGGGAAACTGATTAGCTATGCTGCTTTCAGAGCCAGGAGAACCAGAACCAGAATAGAGACTCTTGAGGATAAACTTCATGCTCTGCAAGCCCAAAGTCGATCCTCCCAGGATGCAACAACACACACAGACTTACAGGACCAAATACAGGAAGCGTAAAATTCACTCGAGGTATTTTTAGAATCATTTGTGAAGAGCAAATGGGAAACTAGTAAACTGGCGCATTTTGAGTATGGCGAAGGCTGTGGCAAGTTATTAGCATGGAAGAAGAGGTCTGACAAGGTTAGGAATAAGATTAAAGGAATGATACTAGGTGAAACGGGCAGAACCTCATCAGAAGATCACAACATCGCAGGAGAATTTGTCAAGTTTTTTTCTACACTATACAGAGATGACTCAGAGACCTCAGCGGAGGCAGTTGAAAATTGGATGAAGGGGGACACACTACCCAGATTAGAACCAGCTAAGAATTTGAGCCTTTTGTTTTTTTTTTGTTTTTTTAAAGATGTTTTTTATTGAGTCAAATACAAGAACATTAACTTAACATTGCCAGGACAGAGATATGCAGTTGTGAATATACATGCATAAGGAATATTGTACTTATAAATGCATATTAAACATGTACATGAATTAGTCATATACAGCAATATAGTATCAAAGACTCCAAGTTTGAATAAAGAAAGAAGAAAGAGAGAGGGAGAGGGAGAAGGAAAGAAAAGGGAATCAAGTGATAGCCATGTGGAGAGAGAGGTAATAGACATTAGTTACAGCGAATGTAAGATGAAATAAGTATATATGAGAAGAAAAACAGGAAATATATTGTCATTTTTTTAAAAAGGAGGAGAAAAATCCATTTACTTCGCAGTGCGTGAGAGATAGTTACTTAATGGCAACCATAGGTGATGACGTTTGAAGAAAGTTCCTGTTGAATCAAGCTTGTAGCTGTCAAGTCTATGATGATAACATACAGAATTCCACCACTGTCTGAGAGTAATGTTCTCCAAATATTTCCAGTTAGAAGTAATAATAGAGATTGCAATAGAAAGCAAAAGGTCCACCAATTTTCCAAGAAGCCTGAATAAACTCCAGATATCGTGTATGTCACCCAAAAACAGTAATTCATATGACATTGGTAAGGAGATCTGAGCTATTGCTGAAATGCAAGACCATATTGAGGACCAAAAAGTAGATAGGGATGGACAGGAAAAAAACATGTGAAAGTCAGTACCCTGCTGAGTGTGGCAGCGCCAACAATTGTCATTTGGTGCAAGTTTGAGTTTGTAAAGGTGTACAGGAATGTAGAAAAGTCTATTATAAAAAAAATATAGGGTCTGTGTGAGGCTTGCAGTGCGTACAGTGGAATGTATCTTATACCATATTCTATCCCATAAAGAAGTTGGCCAAACAACACCAAAATCTGATTCCCACAATGTCTCAGTAGGTGATTTGAGTCTAGGTGAAACAGACGTTCTTAAAAGTTTATAAATTCCAGCTGCCCTAGGATAATTAGAAGTTACAATCGGGTGTAGAGATGATGCAAGAGAAGAATGATTATGATGTATAAGTTTATTGAGGGCCTCTTGAACTAGAGTAGAAAGAATGATATATTGGGATTTCATGCGAATAGGGAGATTATAAATTGCTGAGAGAGTAGTAAAAGGGATGATAGAGTCTTTATGATATAATTGGGAAATGAGAAGAATACCTTTAGTCATCCAAGCCTTCCAACACAAGGTTTTACTTTGTTTCCTAAGCGAACTATTGTGCCAAATAGGACTGTTAAAGAATTGATTAATGGGTGTAAGATGCAAAATAAAAAAAGGTTTCAGTAAGTTGACTGAATGGGAGACAGTGCTGGGCAACCAGAATTTTGGGGGTTAGACATAAATATAATGTGTTTATGGGAAAAGGGAGAAATAAATGTTTCTTCCAAAAAGAACCATAGCTTTTGAGGGGCATCATTGAGTGTAGATAAATATGGATGTATTTGCTTAATGCCAAAAGATTTGTGATAAGTTATAAAGTCAGGGAAATTAACTCCACCTTGTACTTTAGGAAGTTTTAATTTTGAGACAGAGATTCGGGATTGTTTACCGTTCCACAGGAACTTGGATAGATTTTTATCAATTGAACTAAAAAATAGTTTAGGTAGCTTAATAGGAAGCATCATAAGGAAGAAGTTAATGATAGGGAGAAGCATCATCTTAATGGTGTCCAAGCGGCCCCACCATGTGAGATATAAAGGAGACGATTTCTGTGTGAGATCTACAAGCTTTGCAGATAAGATATCTAAATTAGTCCTTAATTTATCCTTGAGAGTAGTGCAGTACCATACCCCCAGGCATTTAATCTTAGAAGAATTCCAAGATAATCCTGCATCAAGGAATACAGAGCCAGTGCAATGAGCATTAAGTGGTAAGACCACTGTTTTGTCTCTATTACGTTTATAGCCAGATACATCAGAATATAAGTTGAGCTCATGCAGGAATGCAGGAAGAAAAGTGTCAGGGTGAGACATGAACAAAAGAATATCATCAGCATATGCCATAAATTTGATGTGTGCATTATTAATTTGAAACCCCGTAAATTGTTCAGACATTTTTAATTGGTATTGAAAAGGTTCGAGAGCCAAAATAAATAGTAAAGGAGATAATGGGCGTCCCTGACAAGTACCCCTTTTAAGAGGGAAAAAAGGAGATCGGATACCGTTTGTTATAACCGAGGAACATGGTGAGGAATAAAGAATGGATACAAAATGTCGTAATTTAGTACCTAATCCATGCCATTCCAATGCTTTCAACAAGGAACTCCAGTAGACCCTATCAAAGGCCTTTTCCGCATCCAATGATAAAGCTGCCAGAGGAATCCTAAGTTTAGATGCCTTGTTAATAATATTTAAAAAAGTACTGGAATTATCTGCAAAATTTCTATTAGGGATAAAACCAGATTGATGAGAATCAATAAGGTCAGGTATATATGGGAGTAAACGGAGGGCTAAAACTTTGGCATAGAGTTTACAATCTGTATTAATTAAAGATAGGGGTCTATAATTTTTACAGTCAGTCGCATCCTGATCTTTTTTGGAAATAAGACAAATCATGTCCTCCGTAAATGAGCCAGATGCAGTACCTGACATTATAAAGTGATTAAGTAATTGAAAGAGTTTGGGGAAAAGAGACTTAGCAAACTGAATAAAGAATTCTACTGTGAAGCCATCTGGGCCTGGAGCCTTACCCTTGGGGAGAGATTGTAAAGCTGTATATAGTTCGGTAAGTTGTAGGGGTTGGTCTAAAGATGAGAGGTCAATCTGCAATAGGTCTCTTGGTTTTAGATTAGAGCAATATTGGTTGAGAGATTCAACTGTTGGTATGTGTTCTGGAGTGTACAGGTCCTTATAGTAAGAAGCGAAACACTATGCTATATCTTTATCTCTAAAGTGTTTAACACCATTGTTATCTGTGATAGATTTAATAGTTGTTTTTTCTTTTCTTTGTTTCAAATATCGAGCTAGAAGAGAACCAGCTTTATTGTTACCACCATAATATCTGGCATTTATTTTCAGGAGGGTGCCGCATGCTTGTTCAGTGGTATATTGGTTAAACTCCATTTTAGCTGAGACTAGTGCCTCAAGATGTGATTTACTAGTTTTGTGAGTGTAGTATTCATGTTCTAGGGACTTTATATTTTCAAGGATGGAAGTCGATTTTAGTTGAGCAGACTTTTTTTTTGAGTGAGCGTAACTTATGATGAAACCCCCAGAGGCTGCTTTGAATGCATCCCACACAAAATGAAATGATAGTTGATCACTATCGTTGATGTGAAAGTATTCTTCTATAAACTTACTGTAGGAAGCGATAAAAGTAGCATCTGGAAGTAGAGAGTTATTAAACCTCCATGAAGATGTTTTTGAACCATTAAGAAAAAGATCAAGGTCAGTAATCACAGGTGCGTGATCTGAGATCAAAATAGCACTGATTTCAGAGTTGACCATATGTTGCAATAAACCTTTACTCAGAAAGATATAATCAAGGCTAGAATGGGAATGGTGGGTAGGAGAATAAGAAGAGTATTCCAAGAGGTCGGGATTGCATACTCTCCAGGAATCAGAGAGAGAATGCTGTAAAATAAAGTTTTTAAAAGCTTTGTGGGAGGCATGTGGAATGAAACGTGACGTGGAACGTCTGTCCAAAAATGGATCGAGAATTTGGTTGCAGTCACCACCTATCAGTAAATTGTTTGAGGAATGTTCAGAGACAATATGTGAAAGATTCTTCCAAAAATGTGGATCTGGATGTGTGGGGCCGTATATATTTAGGATAGTAAGAGAAATATTGTCAATTGTAAATGTAACAAGTACCCAGCGACCTTCTGTATCTTGATGCTGTGAAATTATGGTAGATTTGAGAGATTTATGACAGAGTATAATTACCCCATTTTTGTTTGTGATGGAGGTGGAGTAGAAAATGTCCCCCACACATTGTTTTTTTAAGCTTAATTGCCTCAGAGTCATTGAGGTGAGTCTCTTGCAACAAAGCAATGTGGCATTTCAAACGAGCTAGGTGAGATAAGACACGCTGACATTTAATGGGGTGTTTAAGCCCCTTAACATTCCAAGTAACAGTTCTAAGTTGTATAAATATAAATATTAATAAACAACTGCTGTAACAAGGAAAAAACTAGGCATATCAATTTTGCAAAAGCAAAGAAATGGGAAAGAAACAAGATAGTAAAGAAAATGAAAAGGAGGAAGATGACCTCCAGAAGTTGTATATACATGGATGTAGCAATACAGGGACTAAAGTCCACGAAAGCAAAAGAAAACAAGATAGAAAGTGAATACCCCAAAAGGTAGAGGGACAGCGGAGAACCTGAAAAGACAGGCAAGAGTGGCTTCAGCACAAGAAAAGTGATATTAGATATTAAAACATATGAATGCGGGTTTCACGGAAGAAAAAAAAACCATACAAACGAAAAATGTTCCATTCAGGAGACCAAATAACGTAATGACTACAGTAAAGGTCTGTGACATGAAAAACAATAAAAATCAAAGCTTACCAGTGGAACGTGTAGGATAACAGTTTGGATGGTGAGAAAGGGATACGGTTGGGAAAGGAACATGAGGATTGCACAAAGAACACTATCTAAAAAAATATATAAATATAGAAGAAAATAAGAAGATGCAGAGAAGGATAACCATGGATATACATATTAAACATAACCATTACTATTAAACTGTCCAGAAAAAAAAAGAAAGGACATTAAAGACCAATTAAATTACATCTTCAAGTAATTGCAGATGCTCCTTGTTCCATTGCTTCTGGTTTGTGTTGGTTAATAAACATTTGTAGTGCTGAAGGTTCCTCAAACGAGTAAGATTTGTCCTTGAATGTAATTTTGAAAAGGCATTGGTGAAGAAGACCATATAGAATATTCAAGGATTTGAGTTGTGGACGTAAGTCCAAAAACAGTTTGCGACGTGCAGCTGTAGCAGGAGAGAAGTCTTGTGTGAAAAACACTTTATGACCTGACCATAGCAAAGAGCCCATCTTCTTGGCTTCCGAGAATGTTTGCATCAAGTCAGTAAATTGGAGAAAGAGAATAATAATTCCTCTAGGATGTGCACGAGGGCCAGTTGAAGTCTGTGGACCTAAACGATGTGCCCGTTGGATAGAGAGGGGAGAGGTAGGAGGCAAGCAAAGAATTGAAGGTATTTCTGTTTGAAGAAATGCAATCATGTTAGAGCCTTTCGAACCTTCTGGAATCCCAAAAAGGCAAAGATTATTTCTCCTATTTATGTTTTCTAAGTTTTCAGTAAGCCTTTTAAGTTGAGCTACGTCTTCAGAGATCTGAGGATTGACAGTGTTACAATCTTCAAAGTTACTGACTCTCTGTTCCAGAGTACAAATTCGTTGTTCGTGTTGGGACCATTGCTCCTCAATACGTTGCAAAGAGGCATTAGTGTCCATCATAAAGGGCTTCAGTGCACGCAATTCCTCCATGACATCATCTAGAGTAAGATATGTAGATGATTTTTAGGGAGAATCAAGGTCTTTTTTTGGGCGCTTGACAGAGGAGGTGTTAGATGTTTTTTTCGCAATTGCACCAGCAGCATGAGATGAAGAGGCACTATCCTTTAAAAAGTCTGCAGCACTATCCATTGTCAAAGATGATGGTAGAGAAGATTTAGTTATATGTGTGCGCACCACTCGAAGAGGATTATTAGACTTGGAGAAAGATGATGACTGGCAACTCTGAGAATTATGTGGTCTCCCCATAAAAGCCAGCAGCAATTTGGTAATAGGAAGCCAGAAATGTGAGGTGTTGATGAAATTATATTACATGAGAAGCTGCTGCCAGAGGTTTCCAACAACAGAGCAAAATATCATAAAAAATATATATAAATAGAAAATCCTAAATTATTCTCTCATAACAGGCATGACAGAATACCACAAGAGCAAAGCACTTTACTGCACATAGTCAAACAATTGGTGACTAGTTTTAACTTTCTGAAAAGGAAAAAATCCCCTCCATCAAAGGAAAGCATTTACCATGTTATGAAGAGCAATTTGAAAGAGCTCCTTGACAAGAGCTGCCAGTGAATACCAAAAGTTGAAAACCTCAGCTAAATGTGTTTGAAGAGAGAGGTCAAAAGTTCAGCTGGCTGTCAGAAGGTAATAAATATTCCATTGCAGAGGAAACCAGATTTGTAGAATCACATCCAGGCAAGCAGTTAAAAGTCAAATAGAAACATCTCTGTGAAAGTTTAGGTTTGTGCAGAGGCTTATGGAGTGAAACACAAATGACAATACAAATGACGCAGATAAATAATTGCAAAAAGAACAAGTGATGGACGGAATGCTGAACAATGTCAAACATTCACCCCCAGTACAGAGATCTGGGCCTAAATCCATCGTTTTTTTTTGCTGCCCATGCCATTCCAGTTTGGACCCAGCCATATGCAAATCCGTCTTGACCCTGTTCCATTTGGGAAAAGTCCAGCCCGAACTGCCAGGCCAGGTCCTCCCTGGACTGGAAACAAGCATCTGGGACCGGTTTCGGGGTTTCACCCCTCATCAGCCAGGCTAGCTTGAATCCAGTGGCATGGGAAGCACAGGACCCACGTCTGGGCATTCCCTTCCCACTTAGGGTGACAAATGCAAAAGGGAGGACCTGGTCTGGCAGTTCGGGCTGGACTGTTCCCATGAGGAACAGGGTCAAGACTGATTTGCATATGGCTGGGTCCAAACTGGGGTGGCATGGTGAGCAAAAGAACGATGGATCTGTGACTGGGGGTGAGTGTTCGCATTGTCAGCACTCCGTCCATCATCCATTTGTGTTGCTAAAGTTGCCCTAAGTGGGAAGGGTATGCCCAGACGTGGGTCCCTTGCTCACTGTGCCACTGGAATCAAGCTAGCCTGGCTGAAGAAGGGTGATACCCTGAAACAGGTCCTAGGATGCTTGTTTCTGGTCCAGGGAGGACCTGGTCTGGCAGTTTGGGCTGGACTGTTCCATGAGGAACAGGGTCAAGACTGATTTGCATATGGCTGGGTCCAAACTGGGTGGCATGGTGAACAAAACGATGGATTAAACCCAGATCTGTGACTGGGGGTGAGTGTTTGCATTGTCAGCACTCCGTCCATCATCCTTTTGTGGTGCAGATAAATAATTACCTCAGGCCCTCACATGAAGTCTCTGAAATTACTTAAAAACTCGATGTCTCTGTAAAATAAAGGCATATTTATGCAGCAGCAGAGCTCCGGTGCTCAAAAATGCTGAAGAAATTAATAATTTTGATGTGAAAACATCTCCTTCTTTACAGGAAGTGCTGAAGCCTCACGGAGCTCTAAAGAGCAGTGGCCATCTTGCGTGACCTCCAGCCATGCCCAAGAATTAGAGCCTTAATCAATGCTTTCTCCTTAGTGAGGTAGATAGTGTTAATGCTGGCCTGAAAAATGGGAAAGCGCCTGGTCCAGATGGGATGCCTACAGAAGTATATAAACTCCTGAGAGAAGAGCTTGCGCCAGTTCTGATGCACTTGATGAATTTGATCTTTTTAGATTCCCTTCCGGCTCCGCCCTCTTGGAATGAAGCTATCATTACTTTAATACTAAAGCCTCAGAAAGACGCCAGAAGATGTGAGTCTTATAGACCCATTTCACTGCTCAATAAAGATTATAAAAATTTTGCCCAAATATTTGCTAGGAGGTTGGATAAGGTGATTAGTGACTTAGTGCACATTAATCAGAAAGGATTCATGAGAAATCGATATTTAGGAGACTTAACTCATGACCTAGTTGCTGCAATCGATTTGGCAACTACTACGAATATTTCTCTAACTATATTAACAATTGACGCGGCCAAGACCTTCGATAGAGTGAGTTGGCTCTTTCTGCAGGTGGTAATGGACCGAAACAATTTGGGAGATAACTTTCTTAATGCAATCTATTTATAAGCCTCCTTCTGCTCGGTTTCTGGTTAACAACATCCTATCCTTACATTTTAAGATTGAGCGGGGCACACGGCAGGGCTGTCCTCTCTCTCCTCTTCTCTTTAATCTTTATATTGAACAGCTGGCTAGGAGAATCAGGGCAGATCAGAGAATTATACCTTTTCAGTATCATGATTGGGTCCTGAAGGAAGCCATTTACGCAGATGACCTTCTGATATATACACAGAACCCCCAATGTGCTTTCCCGGCACTCTGGAGCTTGGCCAGGCAGAGATGGCCCAAGTGAATTTTGTGTAGCGCCTTAGGGAAACTAAGAAGCTACTCCTCCAATGGTCACATTTACGTCTTTCTATATTAGGCAGAACAAATCTAATAAAAATGGTGGTACTGCCAAAATTCACATTTATTTTTAATGCTATCTCATTATCTTTTAAAACTGAATGGCTAAGGAAACTACAGTGGGAATTAGTTAGTTTTATCTGGTCTTATAAAACCCCCAGAATAGCTTGGACAAAATTGAGGAAGAAAAAGCTAGATGGGGGAATTGCATTTCTGGATTTTCAGCTTTAATATTGGGCATTCCAGCTGAAAAATATCAGATCACTCCTCTCCAAGGAATATCTAGCCCCTCGACTTAAGGCACTGACAGGGTGCTTCCAGGACCAGGGTATACAGTTTCTTTATAAGTTTGGTCACCCCAGATACAACAAAAAAGTTAAGCTAAAAGTTCTCTACAATGCTTGCAGCATCTGGTATACAATAAGAAAGAGACTGGGCATCCCGTATTAGAGTGAGTTGGCCTCAATCTGTAATTCTCCCGGTACCCCAATATGTTTCCAGGATGTATTAGCCCAGCCACTGATAGAGGGAGGAATTGTGCAGTGGGGACAGCTAGTTAGTGGGGGCTCTTAGTTCTTGGGAATCTCTGTCCGAAGCAACCAATGCTAAATTATCTAGATTTAAATAGGTGCAGATTAGAGGCCGGGTGCATGGGGAACCGGAGGCCGGGTGTTCTACGGCTTGGGAGAGGGAAATCACTGGTCCACATAGCCAAAAAAAAGAGGTTTCAAAATGGTACTGGGTACTTATACAAGCTGAAGACGCATCTTCTCCCCCCTCTACAGAGGGCTGAGATCTTGTTTTCCTGCCCTAGACCTTCTTTATTACTGGTGGGCCTCTATGAAGATTCTTTGGTCTGTGGTTAAACCTGCCCCCTTGCGGTGGAACCACTTGTGTACTGTATACCGGGCTTACTGGCCCCCCAAAAGGTTTACTAAGAGTAATTGCCCGAATTGTGATCTAGAGGGAGCTGATGATATTCATCTTTGGTGGCAGTGCCCAGGGATTCATATTTTTTGGGAACAAGTGGGTAAGTCAATCTTGTCTATTATAAATAGGCGTAATGAGATAACTCTACCAATGGTTGTATTTGGGCTATGTGAGGCTGCAGAGACGAGTTTGCACGATTGATTGGAGAGACCTCTGAGGCATCTCTTTTTTTATTGGGTCTTAATAGCCCGGCGGGAAATATACATTAAGTGGATCTCTAGTTTCCCCCCTACCCACAGGATTGTCTGTTGGCAGCTAAGAGAATCTCTGACTTAGATTGTAGTAATGGTTCGGATAGGTGCCTCAGAATGTGGGAGCCCTTTTGGCTTTCTATAGAACCATCTCCTCCAGGCATTAGGATAGGATAATTAATTAGATACCACCCAATTTAACTCTTGAGATCTGATTTAGGTAAGAGTCCAATGATTAAGTCTTAAGACCAAACATCTAGGAGAATGGGGGCGGGCTAGTTATGCCCACTCCCCTATGGCTGATGGGGCCCACTCGTTCCTTTAGCGTCGCTGGAGTACCTGAGCAATGACCAAGGCTGGGGCATGTTGCGGCTTCTCTTGTCTGTCTTTTGTTACATATGAGGACTCAAAGCAAAATAGTGCAACATTGGGTTGTGTAGCTGAAATGGAACTCAAACAAATTTCAGGATAAATATCCAGTGCAAATTTCACAGCAAGTTTGAAAAAAGCCAGAAATCTGGGCTTCTCACATTTATGAAATTAATAGAAGTCTTATGTTTTGGGGAATCACAAATATCCCCCATATATGTATGGATATTTACCCAAATTGAGGAGTTCCATGTACACTTCCCTGCACCAGGCTTAGTTCCATGGATTGTCGGCAATAGCAATGAAAATACATTTGATAGATTTGAACTTCAATTGTTTCTTTAGTTCCAGAGAGGAGGTGTTTATCCCTTTTGAGGAAACTCTTTACCTATATTCCATGAAGCATGGATAGGCACTAGATGTAGGAGTAAGAGGTTGCTGCAGCACCCCTCAAAATAACCATGCTGGTTTTTGGAAGGTGAATGAGCTATAAAGATGCTTTTAAATTGAGTATGTTTTTGTTGTCACGTGCTGTGTTTTCAAAGACAGAGGTCAAAAGTCATGCTAAGTTTCTGACAAATTGCTGCTTATTCTTTTAACACAAAGAGGAAGGATTTTTGTAAAGTGATCTCTGTGATCTGTGACTGTCTTGCGGGTGTACAGCTAGCATGAACGAATAGGTTGTAGGATGTCTATTTTTTCTAATACACAACAAAATGTAAATACCTGTAAATGAGCTATACAAATAAATCATCAGTAAGGAATGAAAAAAATGGAGCAATTTCTTTTGTAATTTTGAAGTTTGAGGGAAACATATTATAATAACATGATTAAAATATATGAAGACACTTCACTGGGTGATGTCTAAATGATAACTATTCACTGAAATCCCATACATTATGTATCATTTGTGCCCTATATATTTCTATCGGTAAAACTGTATGTCCGTGCAAATTTTGTGATAAATTAAATAACCTGATGGCTATGTTCATTCCATGCAAGATGAAGGAAAATTAAATGGACATTTCATGCAACACCTTAAGGGTGGTGAAAGCTAGGACTGACCACTCCTATTGTCCTTCTTCTGGTTTCCAACCTTTGCTACCACCAAAAGTGGATGGTTGCAATGGGGTGGCCTTCTGCTGCTAGCAGCAGGCTTGGGGGTCGAGTTTCAAGGGCAGTAAGCCCTTTGAAGCTCGCTAGCAGGGCGATGCACCTTCCTGAGGAGGGGGTGTTCACACCCCCACCCAGGGAGGGCTTTGTTCAGAGTCCCAGAGAGCAGGATCTCTCATCCCAGGGGCTCAGAATCTTGTCTGGTGGTGATAGGCTGGTTGTGACCGGCCAGCAACCATTCCAGGGTAGTTAGCTTTTGCAGGGGGCACCTCTAAGGTGACCCCGGGTAAATTTTTCAATAAATCCAATATTGGAACTAGTTTGGATTTATCATTCTGAGTTGTTTCATCCCAAACAACGTAGAGTAGCCATCATGTAGCTGGGAAACTCGTACTGACCAGTGTCCAGCACTTGCATGTAAAATGGCTGCTCTGTTCACTTACTATGTCCCAGGTTTGGCAAGGACATAGTAAGGGCATATTGCTCATACAGCTATGCCCCAAATACAGTATATGGCACACTGCCTTAGGGCTAGAAGGCCTGCCAGAGGGGTGACTTATCTATATTGTATGCAGTGTATAGTGGGCAGGGCACACAGGCTGTGTGCCATGTTTGCATTTTAGGACTGCATCAGGACACTCAGCCTGCCATGGCAGTGCTGGGTGCATCTGAATGCATGCCCCTTGAGGGTGGCACAATCTGTACTACAGCCCTTAGGGGCCTACCCTTACTGCCCCAAGCCCTGGGTACCTTTGTACCATTTACTAGGGACATATAGTGGCAGCTAAAGGTGTTGTCATGTGTGCCAATGCATCACAACAGTTTAGGGAAACAGATCTGGCCCAGGGAACCTGGGCAACTTTGAGACCACATCAAATACCATGCAAAAAGTGGTGGGCTAACTGTGACAAAAGAGGCCTTTCCTCACAGGCTGTCCGAGGACTGGGGCCCTCAGCGGTATCCTTTGCACCCCTTCTATTGAGAAGACGCACAAAGGACTTCCTTGCAGAACTGTCTCCTTTAGTCTCCAATGAGGAGCACAGTATTCTGGCCATCTGCTTTTCCAGGGACCCCTATGAGTCTTATGGTGTGCCTTCCAGATCTCCCCTCCGCATCTTACAAATGGTCCATAAGGCCAGACACCTCCTTCTCCAATTGTGTGCATCATCTCGTGAGTTCCTGCACTGACGAGTGGGTCATGTCCAGCTTGATTTCCTCCTCTCTGACACTTGCCACTTTCTTTTGGGCAGCTCTCCATATGCTGACTTCTTTCACTACCACCACTATTTTTGCCTTCAGGGTCAACTTGGTGTCTTTGATGGCCCCCAGTATCCCTGCAGTATGCATTGCTAGAGGACCATCCTCAGGGTGTCGGGACAGGCCCCCCCACCTCGATCCCCTTCCAGGGGTGTTTCTGACCGTTTGCTTTTCACCACCTTAGGTTTCCCCATGTCTATCTGATCAATGGGATGGTATGCAACTTGGGACACCAGTGCCACACCTCATATGCTGCCAGCCAGTTTCCCCACCTTGCCACGCCTTGAAACTTTCAGTAGGCACTCATGGCAATCGCCCCCCAATACAGATAGCAAATGGCATGTAGCATGCAATGGACCCTTGGTGATATCTGGCTACCGTGTTTTGAGACTCAATATGGGCACACCTTTATCTTTGGCTTATCACCAGGCGTCATTGGATATTGGTCCCAATATACACTAAGGGGGTCATTCTGACCGCCAGGGCCAACGACCGCGGGAGCACCGCCAACAGGCTGGCGGTGCTCCCATGGGCATTCTGACCGCGGCGGTACAGCCGCGGTCAGATACGGGAAACCGGTGGTGTCCCGCCGGTTTCCCGCTGCCCAGGGGAATCCTCCATGGCGGCGCTGCAAGCAGCGCCGCCATGGGGATTCTGACCCCCTTACCGCCAGCCTGGTTCTGGCGGTTTTGACCGCCAGAACCTGGCTGGCGGTAACGGGTGTCGTGGGGCCCCCTAACAGGGCCCCCTAACAGGGCCCCCCTAACAGGGCCCCACCAAGATTTTCAGTGTCTGCCAAGCAGACACCGAAAATCGCGACGGGTGCAACTGCACCCGTCGCACCCCTTCCACTCCGCCGGCTCCATTCGGAGCCGGCATCCTCATGGAAGGGGGTTTCCCGCTGGGCTGGCGGGCGGCCTTCTGGCGGTCGCCTGCCAGCCCAGCGGGAAAGCCAGAATGGCCGCCGCCGTCATTTGACCGCGGTGCGGTCATTCGGCGGCTCCCGCCGGCCTTGCGGTTACTGCGGCCGGCGGGAGTCAGAATGACCCCCTAAGTCACTGTTTATCTCATAGAGTACCTCACCCTTGAGGCACCTGATTTAACTTTGAGAGCCCATGTGCACCGCCTCCGCAACAGGTCCATAAGTTTAGTAGCTCACAGGCCCCTCCATTTGTCTCATGCGGGTGGAGGGGAAACGGGGATGGGGGTAGGGGGTCAGAGCAGCAAACTTGCTTCATTGGCACAGCCAGGCCTGGGGACCCAAGCTGTGCTCGAAAGCCGCTCAGGTTTCTCCAAGGTCTCCAAGGTCCCAGGCCTCCATCCTTTTCTGCTCTGTCTGGCCTTCTCTGAGCCGTCACCAACAATGATTGCCTCAGGCAAATGAGGTCGCAGATGCCTTCCACTGATTTGCTTTCATTCCTTGGTGGTCTGGGATTCTGCCATGCTGCTCTCATTGGCACTGCGCTCAATACGTGTCTCCCAGCTTCATTTTGCACATGCCACTTCACCTCTGCGGATAGTGTTCCCTCAATAATGGTGACTCGAGCCCTCCAGGATGTCTGAATGCCCCCACTGCAACTCCACTCACAGCAGGGGTATAATCTCCCTCCGGTGCTGCCAGTCCCACAGATGTTAGGCCCCAGATAGTTGACTCTGGGGCTTTTCAGATGGCCGGAGCTCAGCAAGCACATCCGCTCATTGCCCGCTAGGCCATGCCCCTCTAAGAAATGTATTTTTTGTATATTTCAGATACTTCACCAGCATTTTCCCAGCCTTGTTTCTGTTGCACAATCTCTGCTGCAGAGATCTCAACCCACTTTCTTGCTCTTTTGCTCAGAATTTTGTTGTACTCGTACTACAAGTTACGCAGTTTTATTAGAGTACATGAGCCCCTAGAATGTCTGTATTGATTGTCCAGCATCTGTATTTAAGATTCTAGATATGCTTGTTGTTTGGATATGGATTGTTTTTAATGGACATCAGGTGAATCATGAGACCTCTAAGGGTGAGTTTGAGCACATCCCATCTAGTGGTGGGAAGAGTATCGGTGGCGTGATTTTCTTTAACAAAAATGACCACTTGCCACTGCAGTTTCCTCCCTACTAGCATCATCGTCAAGAAGGTCATTGTTTAGATGCTAGTGTCTAGGGGGCAGGAAGGTGTCACCGAATTTGAGGTCTACGGACAACCAGGCATAATCCAACATTACTATTGGTTCAATTTTAAGGGTATGAGAATATAGAGCAGTCATCTACTAACCATAATTTAATCAATCCTGGAAAAGGAGTGGTGTGGTGTGATAAAGAATAGAATGTATATTTGCTACTTGATGGGTTATGTAGTCTGCAGATATCGGGGGAGCTTGGACAATGGGGTAAGTCAGACTTGTTACTGTGCTCTTAGGTTAAATTGTCTTGATAGAAGAGCAGGCAGCATCCATGTGATCCCAAGGGACCCATGTACCTGACCTAGGAAAGTCTCCACATTCAGAAGTTTATGATTCCAATGTAAGATTTCAGTGATTTCTTACATAGGCAATAGGATTAGAGTTGTTCTACTTTCTTAGTGAGGATTAGGCACAACAACAGGTCCTGAAGACTCGCCATTTGATCCCTGTGACTGTATTAGGCGAGAAACATGTTGACCATGACTAGGAGTTCTGTAGTGTAGGGAATACCCACACACAGTTCATGATATCTAAATCTCTAATTAGAGTGTTAGACATACATTTAGTAGGAAACCAGATCATTGTTTTCTGTACTTTTCCCTTTTTTTGTTTTTAACTTTTGGCAGAGCTGCCAAGTTGTATTAAAGATAGTTTTCTATGGCACTGTTAGCCAATTTTAGCAGTTTTCCCATCCCCTCTCACATCCACTCACTACTGACATTCTTTCTTGAAAAGATCTCCAGCAAAGAGCCCTCTAGTAGGGCCTGTCAGGCTTTGCAGTGCCGGCCTGGTGAGAAGCATGGCCCAATGATGAAGCATGTCACCCAGTGATGACTGGGGGCTACTGTTCCTGTAAGATTAAAGCATGTGGTGAATGAAAAGATCCCCTACCCTGATTGGTGGAATGGAGTCTGTTCTTTTGAAACAGTGCATCTTACTACAGTTATAGGTCTCCAGACATCAACCAACTGAATTGTTATTTTCACAGCGTGTTCTCATTTGTCTATGCAATTTATTACCTAAAGATTTATGTGACTGCAATCTGACCAGAGTCCTATCTATTTGGAGGTTATATTCTCCCCCCAGAATCACTTCTAGGTTGTCAGGGAACTCTACTAGTTGTTTAACAAGCTCTTTCCAAAATATCACTGAGTTGGTATTCAAGGCATAGACCTTGACAATAACAAATTATTTTTCCCTTATGCTTGCTCTGGATTTAAGCCATGTGTCTTGCTGATAACGTGAATGTTATAGGACAGTGATTTCATTTTTTAGATATTATAGCACAAACCCCTTTCTTCTGTATTACTTGGGAGAGCCCAATCTCGGCTATCGATTGACTGTAAAATTAGCATCCCGAAAGGAGTTAGGGTGTGTTTCTTGTAACAGCATGATATCACATTTTAATTTATTACAGTAGTCAGTTATCGTTTTGCATTTGACAGGGTGATTTAGGCCCTTGTTATTTACTGAGACTATTCTAAAAGACAATCTAATTATGGATCTGTATGTTGAGACGAGTGTGCAAAGTAATTTGCAAAGAAAGGTATACACAAAATGTATGGGGGAGTGTAAATGTCATCCTTGCGTACAAGCGTGCATTGGACTGTGAGTAAGACGAGGGCTAGGATGTACGCATAGTTAGTACATGCATGAGAGACATTGACGAGGCTTGCCGACAAATGTAGGATACCATATATTGAAGTATCATAATGAGGTGGTTCGACCATGTAAATAATGTAGAGAACAGAGGTAAGAGAAAGAATGATGGTAAAAGGCATAGGGAACAAAGAGTACCAACACAAAAAAAAAAAAAAAATACTAAAAAGAACCCCATAATCAGCACCCACCTACCACAGACCCTCTAAATGATAAGAACTTATGTGGCTCAGTTAGAGAAGTGCAAAGCTTATTGCCACCTTTTGACAAAAGGAAACAACTTCAGTAACTTTTGCTGATAAATGTAACTGTAAATACAACTCCCATCAATCTGGTTATCAATGAACAACAAAATCTTAATGTTCTAATCCAGAGGGTGGTAAAGCATGGTATAGACCAGGGAGGCTACCCAAGGTTACATCATATACAACAACACATATATACTTTCTCCAGCACTTAATTAGGAATGGGAAGAAAGAAAAGAAAAAAAAAAAAAAAGAGAGACTGTACCATCCATAAAACACATTGTAACTTAATATGCAAGAGTAAGAGGCTTAAGAACAATATGGAAGCACTCGGACAGTCTCTGCAAACAGCATGGGAAAAGCCTGTAACCAGTACAATAATTGCTAAGGACATAGATACAGGATGTGCCAATCCAAAGAAACCAGTGTGGTCATCCTGGCCAGCAGCTCAGGTTACCATGTGCAAAGGAGTCAAAGAGTCTATGAACGATTTCAAGTCCACTGGGTCCTTGAAGATCATTGTTTTCCCTTTGAATACAATGCGGAACTGGGCAGGACCAACAAAAGTAAATGGGATGAAGAGATCTCTCAATGATTGGTGGAGTGCCAAAAAGTATTTTCAACTGGCTACTGTTTATTTAGAATAATCCTGAGCAATAGTTATCTTGGAGACATTCCATTGTATGTGCTGGATTTTTCTCAAGTGGGAAAGGATTGGTTCAACATGACGATAAAACAGGGGTCTGAAGATCTTCATTCTCAGTTTAGGAGCAGGGTTGGGAGGGTTGATCTGCGGCTTGCCCATTGGGACTCTGTGCGCCTTCTGTATTTCAAAGTATTTTTCAAATGTGATCTCAAGGGTACGTGGTAACCCGGATTCCAGAAATTCAGCACAATAATTCACATCCACTTCCACATTCTCAGGAAGACCAAAGATCCACAGGTTGCCTCTACAATTGTGGTTTTCAAGCTCAGACAGCTCTCTCACAATCATCTTCCCTTTATGGGTTGTTATATCTGCACATTTCATCCTTGATAAGGAGGAGTACTTCACGGCACTGATTCTGGATTCCACTTCAGTGTGTCTGCCTGTCAAGCCCTTAAGATTTTCGTGCAATGCCTGTATGTCCTCATGCATAGCATTGGTCTTGGTGTCTTGCGTTTGATCATGCAGAGCACCAGGTATTTGTAGTATTATGTCTAAGCTCACACAAGTCAGTTTTGGGCTTAACCGGTGATTCCTAAAAGTGTGGCTCTGCCTTGAGGAGTTTCCACATGGTTTTGGTATCATTATTATTGCCAATAACTTTAGACCCTTTACTTCAGTGATCTGCCATAATAAGTACTTGTGAGGACAGGCACAATGTGAAAGTTCCAGTAGAGAGGACGAACAATGGCTGTGCAAAGCATACACTATATCAGAGACTCGCATGTACCATTGTCCCTGTGAGTAGCACATTGTGTGGGCACCCCTTGAGAAGGAGACATCAATATATTCTTGGGAGGACACAAACAATAAAAGATTGAAAGCTTACTGTGCAATGCTTGAAGATGTCACCACAATCGGCTCATTTGAGATGTGGGAAGACTTCTGGGGTCCAAAAGTTGGATGCAGTCAGCTCGCTGAACCCACAAGGTTGCCCAAGAAGAGACCACGAGCAATGGAGGCAAGAGATGGCAGCTGCGTTGATAGTGCAGGTGACACTGGTACCACTCACTCGCACAGCGGTAGTGGTGCTGTTTGTCTGGAAAGATGAAGGTTGACGCTGGTGTCAGCAGCCTGTACAGCAGCGGCGGTGTTATATATCAGGCAGGATGAGGCAGGGTCCTCTACTCGGGTCCTGTGTTCAAAATGGGAATCCCACTGAGTTCCTTTAGCTGTCCACACAGTTGTAGTCACCAGCCATCAGCACAAGCCTCAGCAGTGCCGATGATGGTCACCATTTTGTTTTCACCCGGTTACAGGAGGGAAAAGCTTGTGGAGTCCTCAGCATGTAGGCTCAAAAAGTGCCTATCGGCCCCTTGCAAGGACAGACCTTATCATGTCTGGCAAAGGAATGTGAGGCCCATGATGGCAAGGATCGTGTGTGGAGGATTCGGATCAGGCTGCCATCACGCTCGGGCGCAGAACACTCTCTCGACCCTCAAATTCTACCCTCAGAGCTCAAGACAGTACAATAAAGATGTCATAATATTTTTGAGCATATGAGAGTGATTGACACAGCACTTCACTTCAGATAAGCTGTTCTCATTTTTATACAGTGGCTTTTTAACCAAAAAATACTTTAACTGAAGCCACACAAACTTTACACAATTCTCCTGACTAGATACTATGACCCTCATTATGACATTGGCGGTAACTCCCACTTACTGACTGCCGCCAACATACCGCCACCGCAGCAGATAGCCATTCACCATATTATGACACACACCAATCCGTCAGTATTCAGCCACAGACACAAATCTTCCTCACCAAATCTTCCTCAGTGATAAACTGGTGGTATCAAAATCCACACTGTTACGCCAACAGAACAACGCCCACCACATTATGACCCACAAATCACCACAGCAGACATTCAGTGGCGGTAAACCATTGGCGCTACAAACTGCCACGCTCAAAATGGACACACACAGACAAGCACCACCACATTGGACAATTCGAACAACACTCCCACACCACATCCACACACTATAAAACACACACCCACATTACCCACAGCCCTTTGGCATTCCAAACCAGTGCCAGCAAAGAGACATCAAGACCACTGACACAACCAGAGCCACACACTATACACACCTATACACTTCTCACCCACTCCACATCACACACCCCAACACATTACCCAACACACCCTCACCTACACACCTCACACAACACCCATGGCACCACAAAGACGCCCCCGTTTCTCAGAGGAGGAGCTAGGGGTCATGGTGGAAGAAATTATCAAGGTAGAGCCACAGCTATTTGGACCACAGGTGCAGCAGATATCGATAGCTAGGAAGATGGAGCTATGTTGGAGAATCGTTGACAGGGTCAACACTGTGGGACAGCACCCAAGAACTAGGGATGACATCAGGAAGAGGTGGAACGACCTACGGGAGAAGGTACATTCCATTGCAGCAAGACACCAACTCACTGTACAGAGGACTGCCGGCAGAACCCCACCTCCTCCCCCACAACTAACAGCATGGGAGGAGCAAGTCTTGGCAATCCTGCAATTTGAGGGCCTGGCTGGAGTAGGAGGAGGACTGGACTCTGGTAAGTCAACTCTCTACTACTATCACCCCCTACCTGCATGCCATCACATACCCCCACCCTCATGCCCATCACTCCACCATTTCCCACACACCCCACCATCACATCTCACTCATCCCAATGCCAAGACCTGCATGCTCTACCAATGCATGGACACCACTCACAGCCATGCATGGACACTCATCACTAAAGCATGCACACCATAGAGAACTAATCATCCCACCATACACCAAAGTACACAAGTGAAAGCTGCCAGGGCAAATACAACCAAAGAGGGCAAGCCATGGATGCACAATATGTCAGACACAGAAACCATAACACATCATTTACATCCCCACAGGTACCCCAGCCAATGTCAGTGGAGAGGAGGTGCCACCAATATCCAGTCCATGAACAGAAGACAGTGATGACAGCATGTCTGGTCTTCAGGATCTGGATGACCTACCTGGCCCATCAGAGACCTCTGGACAGCCAGTTACCCAGGCCCAGTAACACACCACCACAGAGCCTCCCCCACCTGGAAACACCACCACAGCACCCACCCAGCGTACCCACGCCTCTCTCCCCAGGACACATCAATCAGCAGCGTGACCACCTCTACAGGGACCCCAGGCCACACCTCATACCCAAGACAATCAGGGACCTGGGGTCAGTGGCATTGGGCATACGGTTCAGGGGACAAAGGCACAGGCTAACAGGGAAACTGGGAGGACTGCTGGGCACCAGGGGGAGGACAGGCCCAGGGAACCGACTCTCCGGGAGGCACTAGCAGAGATCCTGGGAGCTTATCAACATTCCCAGGACACGATGGGCCGATCCTGGACAATGTGCAGGAGAACAGGCGGCTGCAGGAGGGACAGTACCAGGGGATCAGGGAGGACTTGCAGGCCATCAACCACACCCTGATCTCCATGGCATGGTTGCTGGCAGAAATGGCCAATGTCATGAGGGAGGCAGTCACACAACAGCGGGCCCCTGCCACTAGTCAGACATCTAAACAGCCTTCCACCTCCACTAGTGGACAGGAGGCCCCGCCACAGGCCTCACACCCACCAGCAGTCGGAGAACCATCCCGCAAATGTTCTCTATGATCCAGACAGAAGCCAGAGAAACTTGCCAAGACCCCTGCCGGGAAATGAGACTCTCCTGATTGTCATCCTTGTGTCCCACTCAGTCACCCGGTCCCCCTTGAACTGCCATTTCTCCCCTTCCTATGCCCCATTGGACAATGCACCTGTGCGACAAACAGACTGGAACAATACCCTGGACTTTCCTCTGTCATCACCCCATCCCATTGCACTTGCTCCTCTATATTCTAACACTTCAATAAACACCCTTGGAAAAAAAAAGTTTGGAGTATGTCATGTATATCAATTATGTATTCATTGAAACAGTTACAAACATTGCAATTCAACTGTACAGAAAATGAGCATAGATTAATTACCTGTAGCTGGCTGCAGTGATCACACCAGGAGTATATGTGAGGTCACCAACATCTGCAAAATGAATTGCCAGAGGGAACAGTAAATGGGCATAGAGGTGGGAAATATCAGCATGCCAGTGCCACAGAAATTCAAACAAATGTCATTGAAATGTGAAGTAACACTGTCCTGCCTGTGTGTCATTCGAAGTATTGTCTGATCACAGATGTTCTGTTGTCCTCATCCTCCTCCTCTGCCTCCTCATCCTCACTGTCCACAGGGTCCACTGTTGGCACACAGGCATCTCCAGCCTCCTCCTCCTGCAGAAATGGGGCTTAGCATCTGAGGGCCAGGTTATACAACATGCAGCATGCCACCACTATATGGCAGACCTTCTTGGGTGAGTAGCACAGGAATCCACCTGTCAGAGGAAAGCACCGGAACCTGGCCTTCAGGAGGCCAAAGGTCCTTTCAATTATCCTTTGGGTTCGCCCATGGTCCTCATTATAACGTTCTTCTGCCCTTGTCCTGGCATTCCTCACAGGAGACAGCAGCCATGAGAGGTTGGGGTAACCAGAGTCACCTGAAATGTTGAGGGACAACACTTAGTCATACACTATCCCATATGGCCCACACCATACCCATACACCAACATCTACTGGTTGGGAACTAGGGCTCACCTATTAGCCACACCCTGTGCCTCTGTATTAGGGCCATCACATTTGGAATGCTGCTATTCCTCAGGACAAAGGCATCATGTACCAACCCGGGATACTTAGCAATGACGTGGGAGATGTACTTGTCCGCCAAGCACACCGTCTATACATTCATAGAGTGGAAACTCTTCTGATTTCTGAACTCCTGTTTGGCGGGGGGACAAATGCAATATGTGTTCCATCAATCGCCCCAATTATGTTGGGGATATGTTCCATTGCATAGAACTCAGCCTTCACTGTGGCCAAATCTTCAACCTGGGGGAAAGCAATGTAACTGCACATGTGTTTAATCAGGGCAGACAACACTCTTGTCAGCATAATTGAGAACATTAACTTTGACATTCCTGCTGCCAAGCCCACTGTCACTTGGAAAGAACCATTTGCCAGGAAATGGAGCACTGATAGAACTTGCACAAGAGGGGGGATCCCAGTGGGGTGACGGATAGCAGATATCAGGTCAAGCTCCAATTGGGCACACAGCTCTGTGATTGTGGCTCTGTCAAGTCTATAGGTGAGGATAATGTGCCTGTCCTCCTGTGTTGCCAAGTCCACCAGGAGTCTGAACATGGGGTTATGTCTTCATCTCCTATTCATCCGCAGTGGTTGGAATCTATCGGGCAAAAGAGTGGGGAGCCAGTCACAAACTGAACAATGGAGCTACAACAGAACTTTGCCTGCTGTTAACTTGCAATGAGTCAGTGTGATTTGTCTAGTATGTCCTAATTTCACAAGTGATGCAGCAATTTTCCAGGGCCTGCCCCCCCCTACCCTGAAATGGCATCCGCCTGTCCTGTGTGGAGGGACAGGTGTAAGTGAGGTAATTCCGTTGCTGTTGTGAGCCATTGCGGGAAGCGGTTGTGAACCCGTGTGCAACTCCTCATTGGTTATAATTGGGCCCTATGGGTTACAGTGGCCAATGGTAATCTACACTAGTGGTGATGGTATGCACCGCCACGGATGTGACTGCCATTTTCTATCTGATTCCTCACTTGCTACCTGATTTTCACAGGAGAGGACCTACACTGCATGTGCTGCTGTGACCTGTGTCTAGAACGTACCGTGGCCCATGTGACCGGGGAAAGGGCCCCAGCATTCACTTCGGAGGAGTTGGTGAGACTGGTGGATGTGGTCTTACCCCAGTACGGACTGTTGTATGGGCCTCTAGACCAACAGGTGAGTACACTGTGGGCACGATGCATGTGGCATGAATGCATTGAGTGGTGTGTGTGAAGCCCTCGTGTGGGGGGGTGGATTTCCTCTGGGTGGCATATAAGTTGTCTACTGAGCCATGTGTGTGTCAATGGTGATGGAAATGGGTATTGTGGGCCATATGTGTAACAGGCAGGACTGTTTGTGTAATTTGATTTTCCTGTGCGTATTGCCTCTGCAGGTCAGCGCCCATCAAAAGAAGGGTATATGGTGTGCCATCACCAAGGAGGTGTGGACCCTGGGGGTCTATGGCAGGTGAAGCACCCACTGTCGCAAACGGTGAGAGGACCTGAGACGCTGGGCACGGAAGACGGCGGAGGCCCAGCTGGAGATGGCCTCCCAATGAGGAAGGGATGCCCATCGAAACCTGATCCCCCTGATGGCCCACATACTGGCAGTGGCCTTTTCTGAGCTGGGTGGGCACTTGAGGGCATCACAGCAGCCACAAGGGGTGAGTACAGTGCCAATCATTACAACTTACGCATGGTAGGGTGGTATTCGGGTGGAGGATGTGTGTCAGTGGGTGCCCCTAGGCCAGGCCTGACATTGCAGTGTAGATCTTCTGGTGGCTAGGGTTCAGAGGGAAAATCTTGCTATCTAGCTCGTAGGCATCCACTAATGGCCAGGGTTGCGTGGGTCCCAGGTGTGCTGTATATGGCGGTATGTGCCCCTCACCATGCCTGGGCTGCTAACTATTTCTCTGGTAGTGCTATGGCATATTGCGTAGGCCTGTTACCTGTCTGTGAGGGTGCTGTATACGCCAACAGTGGTGTTGGTGCAGCCATTGATCCAGTGTATCCTTTGTCTCTTCCCCCCCTTTTTGTTTTGCCATCCTGTCCTTATGTGCATTAGCATCATCTGGCGGAGGAGCAGACGCACCAACGACGGAGGGAGCTGCATTCCACAGGACCCAGGAGGCAGAGTCCACCGACGCTGAGGGCACCATTGGGACAGAGGGCGAGGGGAGCACCACGGCGGAGACTGGAGGGGGAAGTTCTGACACAGATACCTCCTCCGATGGAAGCTCCCTGGTGGTGGCGGACACTTCTGTGACCACCCCAGCTACAGGTACATCTGCCACCCCCGTATCAGCACCGCCCTCCCAGCAGCCCCTCATTGAGTTTCCCGTGCCCTCCTGGGATCTGTCTCTGTAGGACAGTCAACCATTGTGAATGCCATCCAGGGACTGGCAGCCCAGATGCAACAATCTAATGTATTCCTGTAGGGCATTCACAATGGATTGGTGGCCCAACAGAGATCGAACCAGGCTCTGGCCTCCTCTCTGATGGCAGCCATTGTCCCTGTTTCTACCCTCCCCCTCCAACTTCCACTGCCCAGTCCCATTCTCCTCAACCCCAGCCCATCCCAAGCACACAGGCAGACGAGCATGCACACAAGACAACACACAAGAGTGTCACAGGCAAACACAAGCACCACACTTCATCCCACAGGCACTCACACAAACACCATCCAGTTGCAGACACACCAACATCCACTATTTACACTGTCTCCCCTCTTCCTCCACCACCACCTCCCACCCAGTTCCGTCCGCACTCACAACTGCATCCACTACATCATCAACCACTACCCGCATCACCACACCAAGCAGAACACACACCTCGCTGGCAGACACCTCCACAACAACCATGCACACGTCCCCTGTGTCCGCTCCCACTGTGTCTTCCCCCCCCCCTAAAGTACACAAACGCAAGCACTCAGACATCCAACAGCCATCCACCTCACAACAGCATACAGGCCATGCACCTGCACTCAAAAACAGCAGACAGACACCTCCAACAACCACTCCCACTTCCTCCACTCCCATTCCTTCTCCCTCTTCCCACCCCAATGTCCCTAAAAAACTGTTCCTATCCACCACTGACCTCTTCCCTACCCCTCCGCCCCCATCCTGCACGTATGGGCAGGGTAGGAAGAACCCAGCCAAGCACCTCAGCCACACAGTTCACGGGCCCAGTCATCATCACACCCACTCGTGGTGGAAAAGGATCCATGCCACATGTCCTGAAGGTAAAGGAGCCTGCACCAGGCAGCCCCAAGGTAAAGGAGCCTGCCCCAGCTTCCAGGAAGACAAAAGAGCCTGCACCAGCAAGCAAGAAGGGAAAGGAGCTTGCCCCATCTACCAGGAAGACAAAGGAGCCTGCATCAGCAGGCAGGAAGGGAAAGGAGCCTGCCCCAGCTGCCAGCAAGATCAAGGAGCCTGCACCAGCAGGCAGGAAGACCAAGGGGCCTGGGGCAGGAACTGTGATGGAGCCCCCCCCCACCAACCATGGTTGTGCAGCCGTCCGAGGTTGCAGGGGATGGACAGGAGCCTCCCCCCACCAGCAGCACCACCACCACTGTGCAACCATTTGAGGTTGCAGGGGATGGGCAAAGCCACCCCCCCCCACCAGCAGCACCACCACTCTGTGCAGCCGTCACCGCCGGTGGACTGTATGTAATCCTGCCTCCATGGGTGGCTGTGCCAGTGGGTATGGCACCCACTCAAGAGACTGTGGCCCATCACTCCCCATGACCAAGAGGACAGGGCAGGCTCCCCCCATAGAACCAGTGGGTAAGACACCCACATGCCCAACACTCCCCAGGATCAAGCACAGGGCGCAATGCCCTCTTCAGAACCAGCTGGCAAGACACTCACTCAAGAGACTGTGGCCCATAACTCCCCAGGGCCAAGAGCAAAGTGCATGTTTCCCCCTCCTGAACCAGTGGGTAAGACACCCACATGCCCAACACTCCCCAGGCTCAAGCACAGGACACAATGCCCCCTCCAGAACCAGTGGGTAAAACACCCACATGAGAGACTGTGACCTTGCACAGCACCAAGCACAGGGCACGATGCCTCCTCCAGAACCAGTGGGCAAGACACCCACTCCATAGACTGTGGCCCATCACTCCCAGGACCAAGAGCACAGGGCAGGTTTCCCCCTCCAGAACCAGTGGGTAAGACACCCACATGCCCAACACTCCCCAGGATCAAGCAGAGGGTGGGACACCCCCTCCAGAAATAGTGGACAAGACACCTACTCGAGAGACTGTGGCCCATCACTCCCCAAGACCAAGAACACAGGGTAGGTTGCCCCCTCCAGAACCAGTAGGTGAGACACCCACATGCCCAACACTCCCCAGGCTCAAGCACAGGACACAATGCCCCCTCCAGAACCAGTGGGTAAAACACCCACATGAGAGACTGTGACCTTGCACAGCACCAAGCACAGGGCATGTTGCACCGTCCAGAACCAATGGGTGAGACACCCACATGAGAGATTGTGACCTTGCACTCCCCAGGACCAAGCACAGGGCATGTTGCCCCCTCCAGAACTAGTGGTCTTGTTACATCTCCTGGCTGAGGTGCCCCCCGCACCCTAAGGTGCCTGCCTATTTACCAACTGATGCCCCTGCAGTGTTCTCTCCGTATTGAAGCAGGTGACATGAGTGGCCTTGGACTTTGGCCTGTGGCCATGTGGACTACGCAAATAGTGGACTGGGCTGTGTCCCTTTTTCCGTACATAAGTATATATCTCTTATCTTGCCTAACTTATTTTTTATGCTGTGTTGATCTCATTACATTCACTTTTGCGAAATCGTTTTGTCCTTGCATTATTCATCCGAGATACGAGGTAAAATTGTTTTTGTAATGCAGCTGGTTGTGTGTATGGTGTTGGGGGGGTGTTGTGCGCGTTTGTGTCACTCTTTCCGCCCCCCCCTTCCTTGTGTGCTAGGCGGCTGTATGCACCGTTGTCATCTTCTCTGGCGTTGGTGTTCATGGTGGAGCAGAATGTAGAAGATCATGGGGAAGACATGCAATTCAGGTTCCGTGGCAGCGTGATTGTCCCTGTGTCTCCAATGGTGAGTCTTTTCCCTTCTGAGCTCAGTTTCCGCCAGGCTTTTGATGTCGTTGGTACCGCCCCAGAAAAGGTGGCTGTTTCCTGGGTCATAATATGGTGGGCGGAACATTGACTTCTGCCTGGATGTAGCAAAACAAAGAGAGGGTGAAACATGAAAGAGTGCAATGGCGCTCAAGCTCACATAATAAACTCCCAATATCAAAAATAAACGGTGCCCAAAACTAGGGTTACACCCTCAATAAACCCCACATGATAACTCCAAAAAGTTATCCAAAAATAACAACTAGTGATGGCACATGTTAATATCAAAGAATAAACTTGATTACATAGTGCAAATCAGAGTAAAGCCCAAATTATGTCCATTCCCAGTTTAAAAGAACATTTATTTCCAATGAATTGTTATGATCCGAATAATATCTGCATCTGCAAACTCCATCTCCCTGGATGTAGGCGGCTACCGCCGTGATGGCTGTTGTTTCCGCCCTGGCGGTCGGTGTGGTACATTGGCTGTTTTTCGGAGATCTTTCTGCCATGGTCATAATTTGGTGGTAGTTACTGCCAGCCTGTTGCCGGTATTACTGACACTTTAGCACCAACCGCCAGGGTCGTAATGAGGGCCTATATGTCATTGGTGACCACAGATCTAAAAAGCAGTGTGCTGCACTGAGACTTGTAAACTGTATAGTGTACTCCATTGGTGGCCCACAGAAATAAAACACATACTCCTGATGCATCCTCTAAAAGAAGAAGCAATAATCTATGCGTAACATTGATAATTTAACAAATTACACAAAACTTCAGGCATTTTCTACCTAATTCCAGAAGTTTTCTCCATAGGTGAACACCTGAGATGGTCTGAAGAATGCACAAAACACTGAAAATGGGCCTGCAGAACTTAATACATTACTGGAAAGGTAGCCTTAAGTTGGACACAATGATTCAAATGTGCCTTCCAGACCTAAACATAAGATCCCAAATGATGCCTCACCATTGATGTCAAAACTGTACAGTCATAATACAACAACACTTTCCTAAAGATTATGGGGGTCATTACAACCCTGGCGGACGGTGTTAAAGCGGCGGTAAGACGGCCAACAGGCTGGCGGTCTTATTTTTGGAATTATGACTCTCCAGCCCGGCAGCCGTGACAATACCACTGCCGGTATTTTGACCCGCCTTACCGCCGTGGATTTCCAGCGGTAGGAACCGCCATGAAATCCATGGCGGTAAGCACTATCAGTGCCAGGGAATTACTTCCCTGGCACTGATAGGGGTCTCCCCCACCACCCACCCCCACCCCGACTCCCTCCCCTACACCACCCCTGCCACCCCCCAAAGGTGGCAGGACCCCCCTCCCCACCCCGACCCCAGACATTACCTTACACACACACACCCGACACGCACGCAGGCACCACCAACACACATACACGCACACACACCGACACACATGCCAACATCCACACACACAGTCAGACACGTACACCCACATTCACACATTCACGGACACATCCACACAGACATACCTACAGACATACACGCACTCATTCCCAAAACATGCAACACCCCCGAAAGCATACATGCACTCACACCCCCCCTACATACACAGACGCACACCCCCATGCGCCCACACAACACACAAAATCCCCCCTCCCCCCTCCCCTAACGGACGATCGACTTACCTGTTCCGTCGATCTGCCAGGAGGGGACGGGAGCCATGGGGGCAGCTCCGCCGACACCACACTGCCAACAGAACACCGCTGCGCAGAATCACAGGACGTGATTAGCTGGGCGGTGTTCTGTTGGCGTGGCGGTGGAGGTGGAGCAACCTCCACTTCCCCGCCTCCCGCAAGTATGGCTGTTGGCGGCTCTCCGTCAGAAAAACGACGGAGGGCAGCCAATGGTCATAATACGCCGAGCGGCAAACCGCCAATACTGGCGGTCTTCCGCACGGCGGTCCATCAGCGGTCTTGTTCAAAGACCGCCGAGGTTGTAATGACCACCTATATCTTTCCTATGCATCCGACATTTGTCTTGCTCTCCCCGAGGCCAAGAACTTCTTAGTGACTTCAAGATCATCCATGAGGAGAACTCCAAAAAAATAGGAATCTTTGAATGTTGTAATGCTTATTCTTTGTGTATGCATGCATTTGTGAAAGTGTTTGTGTGCAGTTTGACTTTCTACCTGTACTGAATATGGTCTCTGTAAAATAAAGATGCACTACTGTTGCTGCCTCTTAAATATCTGTTCTGTGTACATGATTATCAGGGCAACTGGAATTTTGCAGCAGGAGAGGACCAAATTATGCAGCAGTGTTAAGTAAATTATGTAGCAAGAAAAAGCAAATTATGCAGCATAATATGGCATAATGTGTATAGTATTACTTCATTATTACATTGTTTTCAAACTGTCTTGCACCTGATCAGGACCAGCTTAACACTCAAATACAGCAATAAGCAACAGAAAGGTGACCAGCCCAGCTTTGCAATGGGCCTTTCACTTTGTGGCAAAACCTGCAGCTGAATTTTTAGTAACCTTTGAAGCATTTAAGATAGAAACACATTTTCTTTTGTGAAAATCTGCAAATTATGAGGCTGGAGATGGATTATGTGGCAAATCTAGCATTATTTGACAATGGCAGTAGCCACACAATTTCCTAATTCCAGTGGCCCTGATGATTATACATTTAATGCATGGAAGACTGGAATCCCTGTCTAAAAGCCCATCTCTGGTTTCCTTATTAGAGTCAAATTGTGATGTCTCTAGTCACTTGTACTAAATAAGAAATTATATATCTGTTCAACTGTAAAAGTTATTGCAGCTGAGTTGTGATGTCACAATGTCAGTGGCCTGCAACTGTGAAAGCCAGAACCCAGGGCAGAGAATTACAACTACAGATTAAACTATGAAAATGGGAAGTGGTCTTTTATTTTTCTGATTTGTTTTTCTTTGAGAAACAGTGATCTCCGAAAAGGGGATATTTACGGCAATATATTTTGTTTTAGAGCATTACAGGACGGAGAGTTTCTCTGCAGGTTTCTACACATTCTGAGCTACAGCCTGAGACTTATGTTAAACTGATGCTAGTACCCTTTTGCAAAAAAACACTAAATTGTTTTGATATTTTTAATTTTGCACAATAGAATCTGATTTTATTCTGCATGCCTGCAACCATACTATTTGATTCATATGAAAAAGCATGACATTGCAGATTTAAGCAGTTTATGAGAAGGATGATGATGTGACCAAGCATTCTAAGTAATATAAAGAACAAAACACCCTCTGCCATACATTATAAAGCATGATGCAAGTTACAAAGGAGGTATTTGATCTTATATAAGAGCTCCTTAGTGACTTGCAATATCCTTGATAATGTACAGCAGGAGCACTGCTGTATCTGTGTTGTGCCTGTTCTGTGTGTGAGAGGGAATCCTATGCTGCTTACAAGCACTATTTACCTCTGTATTATCCTAGCTATCGTCCCTCCTCTTTGCTGTTTTTGTCCTCCTTACTGTTCCATGATAATGCTAACTCTCAAACCCATAACTGCCTTCTTCCTCAGCCTATAATATTACTGTTCTAACTCCACGCACTCTTTCTTGCTCCCTCACATGATCTATTTCTCACCCATTCCATGGCCCTCTCACAGAGACGAGTGTAATGATGTAACGGAACTGGAGGGGGCCCTCCTGCAATGTACCTTGAGGGGGCCCCCTCCCCTCTGGGAACCAGTGAGGTGCCTGCCGCACCTTCACAGTGTACTGCACTGACAGGGCCCCCAGAAGCTTCTGGACCTTTGTTACACCACTGGACTAGTGCATACTTAGCACCAGGCTTTCCAAAGACATACCTGGTAAGCATGGCACATTATAATTTAAAGCAAACCTGCCATCTTCATAAGAATAAGGGAGCTTATATACAAAACACACTACTGTGGTTCTCTAATTTGGAATGTGTTGTTTTACATGTGGGCAGCCTTATTCTGACGTTTGCTCTAAATTATCATGCCTCCCTACACTTATGCAGGTATGTCTTAGGAAAGCATGGAGCTAACTATATACTGGTCTCTATGAGAGCACCATGGAAAGAATGAGAAATAGATCATCAAATCTTTCATACAACAGGGCAGTCCTTCTTCTGGATCTTCCATAGCTCCAGGAGTATTCTGATGACAGGTCCTGAAGGTGCACTTTGTTCCTCAATACCAGCTGTGGGTGGAGGAAGCCCTCTTATTCTAACTTTTCTTGTTTCCTGGGTTTGCCTCTAAACTCTCTAGGGTAAAAAATGGCAGGCAAGCCTAGGTGTGAGCAGCGTTTGCAAGTGGCAGCACACACAGTAACTTAAAATCTGATTTTACCATTAAAGAGGATTTAAATTAAAATTTGTTTGAGTGTTAACAGCATTTCTCTATCTCGTCTCAAACTGAGGTTAGCAATTGTTAAAGGTAGCAAGGTAAACCAGTGTTAGAGTAAGAGAAAGATAGCCTTAGAGCAGGGAAAAATACTTTAGGAGTTTTTGGCTGCCAGGATGTGTATAAACTTAAACCCACATGTCCTACATTTAATTAACATACAACCTTCTTTATGAGCATTTAGGGCCTACCTTAGGAGGGAATTATAAATATTAGAAAGGGAGGTTTAGGCCTGGCAAAATGCTTACTTTCCCAGGTAGAAAAGGCAGGTTAAAACTGCACTACAAGCTGCAGTGGCAGGCCTGAGACATGTTTTAAAAGGCTACTTTGGTGGGTGGCACAATGAGTGTGACGATCAGTGCTTAATTTGAGACAGTGGTTTCCAGTGGGGCCCACTGACACAAATTTTTGTGGACCAACACATTTTTGCTTCATCAGATATTGACCGTGAGCAAGAGAGAGAAAAACATGCAAGCAGAAAAGATGGAGGGAGAGAAAATTGAAAAACAGCACAAAGAGAGAAAGCAGGGTCTGATATGAGTGAGCTAAAGAGGCAGCAGTGTCTGGTAGTATATTAAAGAGACCTGAGGTGAATTCAACACAATCCTGCCTTGGTATGCGGTATGACGATATTTAAAAGCACCATTGAAGCAGAGCTTTGGCCACCGGCATTTATTCTTTTACAAATTAAGCACTGGCTGCAGTCCAGAAATAGCATTTAAGATACAGGCTTGGGGACATGTAATACAATTTTCTGAGGTCATTAAAGTAAATTAAATGTGCCCATTAGGAGTAGGCCAAGTTTACTATGTTTTACGGCAACAGCACAAGCACTTTATTTATGGTTAGCAGGGGTAAAGTGTACAGAATCCTAATGACCACAAAAGGGATTCTGCAAAAAACAGGTAGTGAAGGCAAAATAATTGGGGTAATACACACAAAGGGTGCCAAGTCTAACAAATATGATTTACATAGCATAAAGGCTACAATAACATGTTTATTCAAATCATTTTGGGTTCAAACAATACATATAAAAATGCATTATTTGTCAGTCCAAATCTATTATTTGTCAATCCATTTTCTATAAGTAAACCTCCACCCCCACAGCAATAAGTGTGCATCTAAGCGTGAAATCGACTTACTATACAAAAACCCAATAATTAGTGCCTGATTGCAATTGTGGTGGATGGAATACTCTGTCATAAACGTGATGGATATTTTGTCCTCTGTATTACGATTTCCATAGTACAAAATGGAATCGTAATACGTCAGACGGGATGTCCATCACATTTGTGAGTGAGCAACCTTTCTGCCAAGATCATAATGAGGCCCTGAGTTTCTCACCTCATTTGTAAGAATTCTTTATTTTGGCAAAGAATTAAAGAGAGACAAGAGTTTAGTGATATGTCCAGATTCAAGCAAGGTTGTTTTAAGCAGTAACTTTTTGGGCATTTGTTGGCAGGACATTCATCTTAACACATGGAGAGAGTAAGGGAGAGAAGGATGACTGGGAGGAACACGACCGTACTTATCTCCCTTTGTACATAACCAAAAATCACACCACGAAGTACGGGGTTCACTCATATATAGAGGAGTGCTCACAGGAGAAATACACTTAGACCCACTGCCGCTCTTAGTCCTTACTAGGAGAATGCGGATGATGAGATGCTGTGGAGAATTGGAAAGAGGTGGGGGAATTTCCTTTACGGACTAGGTGGTCTCACACACTATATAGTGTCATGCTTCATCATTTGACCACCTAGTTCCACCCAGGTAGGACAGTGCCACCTGGGCGGACTCGACCTCACTGTTAAAAGAACAGAAGGGAGTGCGTACATTTATTCTGCTCTGGAAAGATGTGGGATCCAGCTAACCTAGGGGATAAATAAAAACACCTAACCTGTCACCTATGTAAAGTTACAATTTTAATAATGGTGTCTGTTTGGTGTGGTCAAAAAAAAAAAATGGGACACCTCCGTGAGAACAAAGACTCACAGGTCACCTATCTAAAAGTCAGTTGCCAACATGTTTCTGCCCTCTGTAATGAGCCAAGGAAGGTCTCGGGGCATTCGTCAGGGCCTCGGATCCCTAATTCTCAACTTAGTGAGAGAGAGCATAAATTTACGCTCTCCCTCCTGTTCTTTTAACAGTGAGGTTGAGTCCGCCCAGGTGGCACTGTCTTAGTAAGGACCAAGAGCGGCAGGGGGTCTAAGTGTATTTCTCCTGTGAGCACTCCTCTATATATGAGTGAACCCCTGACTTCTTGGTGTGATTTTTGGCAGGACATTCATGACTGTCTCCCAACACTGTGCAGAGGTGCGGATACCACTTTATATTCAGGGGAATGCACATGGTTTAGCAGCCAACTTTCTAAAAGCCTACGACAAAAAACGTGTATCCAGTATTTAATGAGGTAGTAGGTCTGTTAGGAATGGGGTCTTTGGTTGGCAGTCAGTTTACCCCGTGTCCAAGCAAGGACCCTCACTCTAGTCATGGTAAAGGAGAATCACCATCAGTTAACCCTCGCTCACCCCACTGGTAGCTTGGCACAAGCAGGCAGGCTTAACTTCAGAGTCTAGGTGTAAAGTATTTGTTCCAACACACACAGTAACTCAGTGAAAACCGTACAAAATGACACAACACAGGTTTAGAAAAATGGAAAATATTTATCTAAACAAAACAAGACCAAAACGACAAAAATCCACCATACACAAGTCAAGTTATGAATTAAAAAGCAAAAAGAGTCTTAAATCATTTGAAAGCAGTGCTAACGCTGTTAGCGTGAAAAAGTACCTGGGTTGCGTCAAAATAACACCGCACGGACGAGTGTGCGTCTGAAAAGGCCAGCGATGTGTAGATTTTTCACTCACAAGCGAGACCGTACGTCGTTCCTCCTCCGGTCGGGCCGGCGTGCAGCATTTTTTCTCTCCGCACAAGAGCGATGCGTTGATCTGGACAAGCACCTCGGGTCCAGGGAAGCTTGGCATTGTTTTTCCACACCCAGCGGGGTTTACGTTGAAAATCCTGCTGCACGGAATCAGAAAAAACGTGCTATGTGGGTTGCGACCTTATCAGCCTCTGTCAGCGGGTGCTTCATGTCATTTCTCCAGCTGCATGTGTCGATCTTCCAGCCGCAATGCAGTGGAGTGTAGATTTCAGCCGCAAAGCCGGCAGTGCATCGTTTCTCAGCCGCGTCTCGGAGGTGTGTTGAAACTTTCCCCGCACTGCGGGCTGTGTGTGGATTTTTAGTCTTGGTCTGCCAGCTTCACCTTTCAAGGCCCCAGGAAATGGATAGGGCACCACTTGGCAGTGCAGGAGTCTCAGCAGAGAGTCCAGGTGCTGGCAGGGGAAGTCTTTGATGGCCCTGAGACTTCAACAACAAAAGGCAAACTCAGGACAAGCCCTTGGAGATTTCTTCACAAGCAGGAATGCACAACAAAGTCCAGTCTTTGTCCCCTTGCACAGGCAGAAGCAGCAACTGCAGGATAGCTCCACAAAGCACAGTCACAGGCATGGCATCACTTCTCAGCTCTTCGGCTTTTCTCCAGGCAGAGGTTCCTCTTGATTTCCAGAAGTGATCTAATTTTTCAGGGGTTTGGGTGCTCTTCGTATACTTCAAAGGAAAGTCTCTCTTGTTTGTGAGATCCTTCCTTGCCCAGGCCAGGTGCCAGACACACACCAGGAGGTTGGAGACTGCATTGTGTGATGGCAGGCACAGCCCTTTCTGTCGCGCTGTGTGCTGCGGCGCGAGCCGAACATTCGGCTCGGGCCGCACCTCGCGTCTGCAGGACGCGGCGCGCCCCCAGTCTGCTGTTTGCTTTGCGAGGCCCCAAATTAGGCATGGGGCCTCGCTCTGTTTCTGTGCACCGCGTTTTTCGGGCATCCTAACCCCTCTTACCTGTTCTTTTCTTTTCTTCTTTTTCTGGGACATCTGGTTGTACCTTCCTTTATGTTTTTTCCCCCTTCCCATGTTACCTTTTTCTTCCCAGCATTCCCTGTTCCCTATTCTCTATGGTTCCTAGTCTATTCTGTTCTATGTACTTTTCCCTATCTAAGATGGTTTCCTTTTACTTCCTGTGGGTAGTTTCCTGTTTAGTGGTATTTAAGGGCTGTGTTTCTTTCTTTCCTTGTGCTGCAACACTTTCTGTTTGGATGGTGTCTTCGCTCCTGTTTCTTTGCCTTTCTGTGCTGGTTCTCGTCAATTCAGTGTATTATCTATATTTTGCCTCTATTGATTCCTGTTCTTTTGTTCCTGTTTCAGGAATCTATCTGTTTGGAGGTTTTTTCCCCTTTTCAGGGTTTTTTTCCCTCTGGGGCTATTTCTGAAGGGCACGGTCTGTTCTTGGCGTTTCCATTGCCTACAGCACCGTGGCTACCAGAAAGAGTCGCCCCTTTCTGGGCCAAAGCCGAACATTCAAGACCCACGCCACTCGATCTGCGGATTCCAGGCGTAAGCAGCACGTGAGTCGTGACAGATTGCAGCGCCAAATTCTCCCGACGACATCTAACACCATGGATGATACAGTGGCGGCTGCTGCAGATCCTGATCAATCTCTTCTGGCAACTATTCAGCAACAGGCTCAGGAACTGCACCAAGTTCGCAATGAGAATGCTGCGTTACGACAGGCTTTGGCTTTCCGCAGTGGCGATGTTCCGACTGTCTCCGCCTCTACTCCTCGTTTCTCCGGTGAACCAACTAAACTGCGTGAATTCCTTGATGCATTAACGGTGTATTTCGCCTTCCGACCTATCCAATTCTCCCATGACAGGACAAAGGTGGGATATCTTATCAGTGCGTTATCCGGTCCTGCCTTGGCCTGGGCAACCCCGATGGTATCATCCAACGACCCGGTATTGTCGGACTATTCCGCCTTCGTGAATCGGTTCAAACAAATGTTTAGTCGTCCAGGTTTGGAGGCCTCTGCAGAAGAAGCCTTATGTGACATCCAACAAGGCTCACAAGATGTCCTTCAATATATTACGCGCTTTCGTCAGCTAGCGCCAGAGACGACCTGGATGGAACGAACTCTGGTGACTTTGTTTCGCAGAGGACTTAAAGAAGAAATAAAAGATGAGTTAGTACACTCCATCAGAGTTGAAGATCTTCGTGGTCTGATGGATCAAGCACTTTCCATCGAATACCGTCTCCAAGAACGATGATTGGAGAAGAGAAAGAGTAGAGGATCTTCTCAGCCAAGCACTTCACAGGTTTATCTGCATCGTTCTGAGGAACCTCGCCCTCCTGCTAGAGACATAGAGGGAGAACCTATGCAAGTGGATACCACTCGAGGCCCACTTTCCGTTAGCGAGCGGGAAGACAGACGTAAGAAAGGATTGTGCCTGTACTGTGGTGCTGCTGGCCACATGCTTCGTACCTGCCCTGTACGTCCTCAAAGGCCATCGGGAAATGGCACTTCCCGTCCTCTGTAAGAAGGGAGGGGACGGGATCATCGGCTATACCTTCCATCAGTTCATTTAAGGACAATGCCACGTCCTTGTTCATGTTACCTGTCATGTTACAGCTACCTGGCAGCCGTCAAGAAAGAACTATGGCTTTACTAGATTGTGGTGCTAGTGGTATTTACATGGATAAGACTTGGGCCACTACTTAACAAATTCTAACACGACCCAAAGAAATTCCAGACCAAGTGCACAAAGTTGATGGATCCTTAATATCCCCTGGTCCAGTCGACACTACCACCCTGACATTAAGTTTACAGTTTGGTAAATATCAAGAACACATCTCCTTTGATCTCATATCATCCCCCAACCATCATTTTAGGAATTCCGTGGTTCATAAGTCATAATCCGTATGTGAATTGGGAAACCCGGACTATTTCCTTGTCTTCACAGTTTTGTCATGAGAACTGTTTTGCTTCTGACAAATATTGGTCACCTAAAACATTGACACCTACTGAAAGTACTACCGGATATTCCATCAATACTGTCCAAGGAGTCCCTGAACACTATTTAGAATTTCAAGATGTGTTCCAAAAACCATCCAGACCTGTGTTACCTCCACATCGAGATTACGATTGTGCTATTCCCTTGGAACCTGGAACTGTCGTTCCCTTTGGGAGGATGTATTCCCTCACAGAACCCGAAAGGGAAGTCCTAAAGGAGTATCTGGAAGAAAACTTACAGAGCAGTCTTATTGTTCCATCGTCCTCTTCGGCAGGGGCTCCCCTCTTTTTTGTACCCAAGAAGACGAAGGATCTTCGTCCTTGCCTGGATTTTCGAGGCCTGAATAAGATAACTATAAAGGACCGTTATCCTTTGCCCCTCATCAAGGATATACTAGAGGCAGTCAGAGGAGCTCAACGCTTTACCAAACTGGATCTACGGGGAGCCTACCACCTTTTACGCATTAAAGAAGGAGACGAGTGGAAAACAGCTTTCAGGACCCCATTTGGTCACTATGAGTACAAAGTTATGCCTTTTGGACTCACTAATGCCCCCGCAATTTTCCAAAGATTGATGGTCTCAGAGTTTTCTGATCTTTTGAACCAAACGGTTGTAATCTACTTAGACGATATTCTTATTTATTCTAGACGTCCTGAACTGCATTCCTCTCACGTGAAACAAGTCCTTCAAAGACTCCGGGAACATCAACTATCTTGTAAACCAGAAAAGTGTGAGTTTGACAAGACGGAAGTCAAATATCTGGGTTATCATTTAAGTCCCACCGGCATAGCTATGGACCAAGAAAAAGTACAAGCCATCCTAGATTGGCCTTCTCCTTCTTCTATTAAGGAAACACAGGGGGTCATTCTGACCTTGGCGGTCCATGACCGCTATGGCGGAGTGCGGCGGAAGCACCGCCAACAGGCTGGCGGTGCTTCCTGGGCGATTCTGACCGCGGCGGTAAAGCCGCGGTCGGAAAAGGGGAGCCAGTGGTTTCCCGCCGGTTTCCTGCTGGCCCAGGGAACCCGCCATGGCGGCGCTGCTTGCAGCACTGCCATGGGGATTCCGACCCCCTTCCCGCCAGCCTGTTTCTGGCGGTGTCCACCGCCAGAACCAGGATGGCGGGAACGGGTGCCGTGGGGCCCCTGGGGGCCCCTGCACTGCCCATGCCACTGGCATGGGCAGTGCAGGGGCCCCCTAACAGGGCCCCACAAAGATTTTCACTGTCTGCTTAGCAGACAGTGAAAATCGCGACGGGTGCCACTGCACCCGTCGCACCCCTTCAACTCCGCCGGCTCCATTCCGAGCCAGCTTCATTGTTGAAGGGGCTGTCCCGCTGGGCCGGCCGGCGGTCTTCTGGCGGTCGGCCGCCGGAAAGCCGGAATGGCCGCTGCGGTCTTTTGACCGCGGTGCGGTCTTTCGGCAGGAACTGCTTGGTGGGCGGCGACTGCCGACCGCCGCGGTCAGAATGACCGCCACAATGTTTTCTAGGATTAGCTAATTTTTATCGGCAGTTTATCTTAGACTTTGCAAAACAAACCAGCCACATAACTCACACTTTAAAGAAGGAAAATTTAACGAAAGGTTTTGTCTGGACTAAGGCGGCTGAAACAGCTTTTCAAGGTCTAAAGAAGGCTTTCACTCAAGCTCCCATCTTAAGACACCCAGATACCAACAAACAATTTATTGTTGTTACTGATGCTTCTGAAAGAGCCATCGGAGCTGTCTTACTCCAACAACAAGAAGATGACGGTCTTGAACATCCTGTTTTCTATTTGTCCCATGTACTCTCTACATCGGAACAACATTACTCAGTACTAGAAAGGGAGTTATTAGCTCTGAAAACAGCCTGCCTAGAGTGGAGACAGTTTCTTATGGGTTCCAAGGAGCCTTTTGGGGTGAGAACAGACCATCGTAATCTACAATGTTTACATAATTTTGTATGCCAGAATAGTCGCCAGGCTCGTTGGGCCTTTTTCTTCAGTCAGTATGATTTTTACATCACCTATATTCCTGGATCCCAAAACATTCTGGCTGATGCTCTGTCTCGCCGTTATCCAGATTGTACTCCTACCCCATCCCAGTATCTACTTGAGCCTAGTAAGATCATCGGAGTAGCTCAGTCTTTCCTGGATGAGGTACAACTGCAATACTCCAGCCTGTCTGACCACGAAGTCGAGAAATTAAACCCCCTTATATGTAAAAAGCAAGGATATTATTATTATCAGAACCTTTTGTTCCTCTCTACTAATAGAGTAAGAGAAAAGGCATTACAGATGTGCCATGATTCGCCGGTTGCTGGTCATAGAGGCATTAAGGCCACACAAGAACTTCTCTCGCGTTCTTTCTGGTGGCCTACCTGGAAGTCGGATGTAGAAAGATACGTTCAGGCTTGTCCCATATGTGCTCAAGTAAAGATTCCCCGTACCAGACCTGCAGGATTACTACAACCATTGCCTGTTCCACCAGCTCCCAGGCACACCATTTCTACTGAATTCATGTGTTCGCTCCCTCCATCAGCAGGAAACCGGGTTATCATGGTCACTATTGATTCCTTTACTAAGATGGCTCACTTCACTGCCCTGAAAAAGTTACCTACGTCCCAAGAACTAAGTCAGATCTTTATCCATCATATTTTCTGTCTCCATGGACTTCCACATACCATTGTATCTGACAGAGGACCTCAGTACATTTCTCGGTTTTGGAAATATTTTTGTAGGACACTAAATATCAATATAGCACTATCATCGGGTTTCCATCCTCAAACCAATGGACAGACTGAGCGTCTTAACCAAGGATTAGAGCAATACCTTTGCTGTTTTTGTAATTCTACCCAGAACAACTGGAACACTTACCTCCCTATTGCTGAATTCTCCTACAATAATACTGTCCATAGTGCCTCCAAGGTCACTCCTTTTTTCGGTTCTTATGGCTATCATACTACCTCTTTTCCTTCTTCTCCTTAGTCTACCTCTCCTCTGCCTGCGGTTACTTCCCTTTCCAGACGACTTCTACAAATCCATAGATTAATTCGATCCAACTTGTTGAACACCAAGAGATATATGAAGAAAACAGCAGACAAGAAACGTAGGGAAATTCCAGACTATCACCTTCAGGATAAAGTCTGGCTTTCATCAAGATTCTTGCCTTTACGCCTTTCTCAGAATAAGTTCGCACCCCGCTACTACGGTCCTTTCCGTATCCTTCAGCTGATTAATCCTGTCACTGTCCGTCTTCACTTGCCTCGTACATGGAAAATTAATCCGGTCTTTCATGTTTCCCACCTCAAACCTTACGTACCTGATCCTTACTCTCGTCAGTTTCCTTGTCCTCCTCCTGTGTTAGTGGATGATGTACCTGAATATGAGGTACAAGAAATTTGTGACTCTCGTATCTTTCACAAACGTCTTCCGTATCTGATTCATTGGAAGGGTTATCCTCTCAGTGAATGCTCTTGGGAAGATGCATCTTCTGTTCACGCACCTCTTCTGATTCGTAATTTTCACCGCTTATTTCCACACAAACCTGGGCCTTCCGGGGGGGGGGACCTACTGTCGTGCCGCGTGCTGCGGCGCGAGCTGAACATTCGGCTCGGGCCGCACCTCGCATCTGCAGGACGCGGCGCGCCCCCAGTCTGCTGTGTGCTTTGCGAGGCCCCAAATTAGGCATGGGGCCTCGCTCTGTTTCTGTGCACCGCGTTTTTCGGGCATCCTGACCCCTCTTACCTGTTCTTTTCTTTTCTTCTTTTTCTGGGACATCTGGTTGTACCTTCCTTTATGTTTTTTCCCCCTTCCCATGTTACCTTTTTCTTCCCAGCATTCCTTGTTCCCTATTCTCTATGGTTCCTAGTCTATTCTGTTCTATGTACTTTTCCCTATCTAAGATGGTTTCCTTTTACTTCATATGGGTCGTTTCCTGTTTAGTGGTATTTAAGGGCTGTGTTTCTTTCTTTCCTTGCGCTGCAACACTTTCTGTTTGGATGGTGTCTTCGCTCCTGTTTCTTTGTCTTTCTGTGCTGGTTCTCGTCAGTTCAGTGTATTATCTATATTTTGCCTCTGTTGATTCCTGTTCTTTTGTTCCTGTTTCAGGAATCTATCTGTTTGGAGGTTTTTTCCCCTTTTTCAGGTTTTTTTTTCCCTCTGGCGCTATTTCTGAAGGGCACAGTCTGTTCTTGGCGTTTCCATTGCCTACAGCACCGTGGCTACCAGAAAGAGTCGCCCCTTTCTGGGCCAAAGCCGAACATTCAAGACCCACGCCACTCGATCTGCGGATTCCAGGCGTAAGCAGCACGTGAGTCGTGACACTTGTGTAAGTGACCACTCTTCCCCTCTCTCCTAGCACAGATGGCTCATCAGGATATGCAGGCTACACCCCAGCTCCCTTTGTGTCACTGTCTAGAGAGAGGTGAAAACAGCCCAACTGTCAAACTGACCCAGACAGGGAATCCACAAACAGGCAGAGTCACAGAATGGTTTAAGCAAGAAAATGCCCACTTTCTAAAAGTGGCATTTTCAAACACACAATCTCAAAACCAACTTCACTAAAAGATGCATTTTTAAATTGTGAACTCAGAGACCCCAAACTCCACGTGTCTATCTGCTCCCAAAAGGAATGGGAATCTGCACTTTAAGCATATTTAAAGGTAGCCCCCATGTTAACCTATGAGAGAGATAGGCCTTGCAACAGTGAAAAACTAATTTGGAAGTATTTCACTGTCAGGACATATAAAACACATTAGTATATGTCCTACCTTAAACATACACTGCACCCTGCCCATGGGGCTACCTAGGGCCTACCTTAGTGGTGGCATACATGTAAGAAAAGGGAAGGTTAAGCTTAGCAAGTGGGTACACTTGCCAAGTCGATTTGGCACTAGGGATTTACCAGTAAATCAAATATGCCAATCATGGAAATCAAATTGCACATACATTTTACATAGGAGCACATGCACTTTAGCACTGGAAAGCAGTGGTAAAGCATCCAGAGCAACAAAAACAGAGCCCAGCACACATCAACAACCTGGGGATCAGAGGCAAACAGTTAGGAGAGACTACACCAAGGATGCCAAGTCTAACAAAGTGGATAAAAGTTCTATAAAGAAAAAGGGTTCCTCTGCAATGCTTCAGTTAAAGATGACTATCATTTAATTGCAGCAGGCTCCTCACACCACCGGGCCGCACCTACTGTGCTAATGGTAGCGTCAGCCATGCAAATATTACAGGACTGGGTTTGGAAAATAAATCTACTCAGTCCTAATTGAGAAGGTACTTACAAGCTGTCACCGTCTACATGTGTTAGAATGTTTGCGTTTTGTCTCATTCTCCTTGCATTTTTTTTAATTATTTTTACAGATTTATGTACCATTGTATCGGCGCACTATGAGCACCAGTTAACAAGGACACACTCATTTCTGTAGAGAGCGGAGATTAAGAGACTTGCCCAGAATTACAGGATGTTGAGCCGAGGCCGAGATCCAAACATGGTTCTCCAAAGTCGGCCGCCCTGGCCGATACGCCGCATCCTCCCCACATCTTCACTATCTTCCCTCTGCAAACGCCGGGCCGGCATGCAGGCTAGACTGGCCAGAATGTCCTGGCTCTGCGGCTTTTCCGTCTACGCGTGCAGAGCCAGCACCGACCGGAGACAGCAAGATCTTCCTCTGATGGAGAACAAGCTGCTGATGCTGCAGCTTTCGATGCTCTCTGCTCTACAGCCGGCGAAGTAATTTTAAATGCACCAGGGTAAAGTCCACCTGTCAACATCGTGTCCGGGCAGCATCCCAGCTGTTGTCTCTTGGCAACAAGCGGAAAATTAAGGGTTCACCAATTTCATTCTCAGCACATTTCACCTCGCGCGTATGAAAGTTACTGATCAGAAATAAAATAAAAGATGCTTCCCAGCGGAGAACCGGAAATGCAAGGTCTTCAACTTTAGCGAAATAATGCATCACTGGAAAGTTCTTGGTTACTCCTCTGTCCCTTGTTCAAATTCCCTGAGGAGACCTATTGTGGGGGCCTTATCTCTATCGCATGTTTTGATAAAAGGTAGAGGAATACTGTGGGTGATATGTTAAAATGCCAGGCAGCCTCGTTGACTGCCGCTGATACCCCGGAGATGTATTGTATTATATTCATGTTATGTGGATGGCATCGCAACAAGGATTATTTTTTTTTAATTGATAACTTAACATCCATAGCAGGAATATTTCTCCCCAAACAGTAACTAGTGTGGCACCATCATTTGTTTCATAGAGCCCATAAAACCAGATAGGGCGATGTATGAGCCTGACAGATGACGCACACTTAGCAAAGCAATGTTTTCATTAAAATGTTTTCAGTGTCTAAATGCGAGAAGGGATGCAATTTATCGTATGCATGTAGGTAGAGAGTTCCAGAAACTTGATATTACACGGTGGTAAAGGCATTCATGACCATTTAGTTCATGCAACCAACACAAAACTGACTCACCCATCCGTTACCAACCTTCTGGGCCTACCAGGCAGGTACAAGGAATGAAAAGGATGCCCGCGGATTTCAATTCCAGCAGCTATTTCTGAGCCGGATCAGGCCGACTCAATGAAATATGCTGAATTTGTCCTGGTGTATTTTCCCGACACCGGAGACAGTTCAGTTTTACATGTTGTGTGTTTTCCGTTCAGAACTGCAGCCTGCAGGTGACAAGGGGATTTCCTTAGTCTCACTTCCAGCTGGGTCTAAACAAGGGCTGATTTAAAGGGCAATGAGTCCTTCTTTTGTTCAAGTTTTATCCTAGCTGGGAGCCATCTAGAGCTTACCCGTCAGACGCCAATGGAAGAAATCAAAGTACACAGCTTATCACTGCACAAGTACTGTTGAGAAACTATGATTTGGAGGTAGGTTTTTGACTTTGTTCAACTCCTTATTAAGTGATGTGCTGCACTGTCAGAATGACAGTTGAATCTGTGTGTATGAGTAATTAAACAAATAACGATTCAAAGGACCCTTACTTATTTTTTTATTGTATTCCTTTATAGCACTACTCATCTTAGTTTAGAGCACTATGGTGCTTTATATCACACAAAAAGAGGCAATAAATCCTACAACTGTGTAAATCCATGTACTGGAAATATTACCAAAGATAATGAAGGTTGTAATGTTTAGGAGTAATATTTTGTCCATAATTTTAGTCATTATGTATTAAGAGTGCATGGTCGAGAGAAATGCAAAGTCAAGTTTTAAAACGTAACACACTGTTTCGGTTTAGATGTACAAAGAAGTCTTTATTAATAACCAACAAGCTCTTTTTCGCAAATTTAGAATAACAACAGATTGAAAAAAAACAAAAAGGCTATGAACACATGACTTGTTGTTTGCATGCAACTACCTCCTTGATGACGGTTCATAGTTCACTGTGCTACGGTAGGGTTACAACGTATGAACTTAAAGTAACAAAATGATCTCTTTGGTAATAGCCTTTTTACATGTCTACATAAAATACAAATTTGTGATCTGGATGTTACACAATTTGCTTTGCAGCATGCACATTAACCCTCTATGTTACTTTGAGTCAAAACTGCGACTGGAACAATTAAGCAAGCTAGAACAAATTTACTGTCACATTTACCCAGGTCATTTTCCTGTGGCGATTACATTTTTTTTAAATAATTTGCCTGCCAGTCATAGCTTTTCAAGGGTCTGCAACAATGTATCTGTTCTCTGAGTAAATTGTTTCTAATTTAGTCGCTTTACCCAGCATAGTCGGGCAATATAAAATGGGTATTGCACGGTCTGCAATTTGTCTACCAACACCACGTCACACGCGACAACATTTCTCCTATTACAGTCATCATAACGTGCAAATAGTGGCTCTGCAGTTTAGTTTACACAGCTCAGACTGCTCAAAGAGACAAACAGTGCATAATATAGCAGAGAGACCATTGTATATGCAAGACCACCGTTGGTCTCACATTACATGGTAGCAGGGCACGGTGAGGCAGGCTTCAAAGTGCAGATTACTTAAATCATCACCAAACGACCCAAATTAGTGGTAACCTGCTTCAAATAATGACCAAAGTGAACGGGATTGAATCTTAATTGGCCTGACTTTTACTTTGTTTCTCGAGCACATACCTTCTGGGTGCTAACTGCCCCTTATCATTTGCAATTGGCTCTTAATGTTTACTTCTTACTCCCTCTTCATTTAAGGTCGTGTTTAGAGCATTTCTTTCAAGGATTTTTTTTTTTTTAACCAATCTTTGCCTAATTTTTTTCTTATTTTTCACCATTACTTGAATTTGTAAATTAATTTTGTCAGTTTCTCCTAGCTTCCTCTCAGTCATTTCCTTCATTGACAGATTCAGCCATATTTGTTTACAGCCAGCATGCACCACTTAATTACACATGGTGGTTCTTGTGGATTACGTGGGCCCTGGTACGCCTCCTTTATCACCACTACAAGGAACATCTCTGCATTACCCTGTTTACCTGCATTATTGTATTATTTTCCCCATATGTTGCTTGATTTATTCTCTAAGTAAGTGATTATTTTGCCTACCTTTTTCCAATGCTGTCTTTTTCTTCGTTTTAAATCTTTCACAATCTGGCATATTACATCACTACACATAGAACAGGCAGTGTATTCTCATAGTTACCACTTATTATGGGTGTTGCAAGTTTTGGAATACTTCTGCACTTTTTTGTAAATATAAGGTAGCATACTTCAAATTATTTTTTTACTATACTGTCTTTCAGGCCCAAGGCCGATCCTATTCACAGACATATATCTGGCTTCCCATTTAGTCAATTGTCATCATTGGCTCTAAGCTCTATTCTTTACATCGGGCTTAATCACTTGCCGGTTTTTAGATTTCTGTACTCAGCCTTCGTTAGCTATAGCCTGATGATGACCCCCTAATTTTTTTACTGGGTAGAAATGGCATTGGCAAAACTGGAAATTAATATCATATTATTGCCTTCTTGCACCTGACAGAGGTGCGACGTCTGATAAATGACATCAGACTTTTGATACACACGTTTCTGTATTTAATTTATGTATGTATGTATGTATGTATGTATATATATATATATATATATATATACATATATATTTATATATATACATACATACACTGTAGCATCTCTTTTGCACCGAGAACTTTCTTACACGTCATACCTTGTACTTATGGTTAAATGCAGGTTTGTAATATAACCAATATTAAGAATGACCTTCTGTTACTTGGTCCCTTTGATTTGCAATAAAGGCTTTTTAATTGATTCTGTACATGCTATAGTTTGAAGTATCTTATAAGATATTTTTCCTCAACAAACAATATATAATTGGCGTCTTGGCTCAGCACTCACTCTTTCATGAATTCTCTGTGCTGGGAGAACTCCCAAACCCCAGGATGCTGAGTGGATAGAGACTGGCATGAACCACTATGGTCTGCAACATCGAAGCTCCAGATGTATTCCTAAGACAGCCAAAAGCCCAACTGCTTGCGTGAGACAGGCAGAATAAAAAGTTAGGTGGTCCTGCGTGGCCTCTCCTTCTAGAGCAGAATTAAAGATGGCTGCAGAGAATTGCTGAAATCTTGTAAGACTTACCAGATCCCATCTCACAAGACCAGAGGCCAACCACCTGCCTCATCTTGGTGATGCTCAGGATGAAACATTGACATGTTAAACACAAAACAAATTAAAAAGGGTTGTTCCGTGGATAGCACATTATCTGGATACTAGATGGGATAAAGAGGGCCCTAGATAAACCCACTAAGCACTGAGTTCTATCCTTTGAGACTGACCTGAGCCACTTGATTGCCACTGGCATTACCTGTCCAACAACCTCCAGCCTCTGGAACAAAGTTAAGTGGTTCACATATCTAAGGCTGTGAACAGGTCTAGCATAGACAGCCCATCAACTTCCACTATTAAGGAATCATCCCAAAACAACCCTGACAGCATGCACCGTACTGTGCCGTGGTCTAAATCTTGACCCTGAAAGGTATATAGATGATGTTGAAGCTGGATGACTGCTAAATTTTACAAGATTTTTGCCAGGACAACAGGTTGTGATAGCCTAAAATGAGGAAGAACTGTTGTGTGTTAATTGTTTAATTTTTTAGAAGGGAGTTTGGTGAGTCCGGCGTGAGATGATCTGGAATTAAACTATTCAAGAATGAACTTTTGACAGATAGAAGTGAGCATCCAATTGTTTTTATCATTAGTAGTCTCTTGCCAAGGGAGTGGAACTGCCAAAGGAGTGGAACTGTGCAGACATTAAACATGTTTTCAGATGTCTGAGCTTTAACTCATTTTAGGCCCTTCTTGTTTGGGACCCATATCATGTTTCACACAGATCATTAATCCCTCAAATTACTGATGACCCTTAGGTGAAAAACACAAACTTCAGTGCTGGTCAGTTGCCTGGCAGAAGTCCGTCTTGAGAACAAAGATTAGTCATTCCCTATATAAGAGCGTTTGGGGTATGTGCTTCAGAAGAAGCTTTCAACTCGGTTTGCAAATTGACAAGACATGCCTTGCTGTTGTAGCTATCCATATTAAAACAACATTTAAAGTTTCCTACAAAACATACATATTGACTCAGAAAACGGAGACCATTTGAATCCATCTGTAACATAGTATACTATCTATTTGACAATTGTAAAATAAAACCAGTAGCCTGCCATCTGGAGGTGGCATGTCGATAATCTCAGACTTAAAACATTGCTCGCAACACCTTCTTCAATCCTTCCCAATTAATGACCGCCTGTGACCAAATTGTGTTGATTTTGTTTGATATTGACATCTAGGCTAAATTTATTACATCATCACAACTTAACAAATTTATAACACGACTTTCAACTCATATTTTCAATGCTGTAACACAGAATCGAAGTTAGTTTCATCCCCAATACCTCTATATATAGCAAACATTTTAAAACTCCTAATGTGCCCTTCCACTGGGTCCCCATGCACTTCAGTCCTTCCGAGACCTGTAAGGCCCCACCTCAGATTAGAAAAAGAAATATCACCATATGAGATTCCCTGGTCTCTTTTCTTGTGCTAGAGGCCCCTCACCCCAGAGCAACCCACTTGGGGTACCACAACACCTGCCAGAGAGCTAGTCTAGACAATAACTTGATCCCCTGTTGCAGAGTGCATCCTCACCACCCCAAAGGTCCACCAATCCGCTAGCGCCAAGGTGGAGACATGGAAGGTGTGTAAGGGTCACATAAGCAACTGACTTAATTCCCACAAAATTGCAGACTTTTTAAAGATTACTGCAAACACCAGCTTTGAGGTCCAGGTAAAACTGGTGTCTTCCGTGCCTTATTCCCTGTGTTGCCACCTGTTTTGCCACCAACCATAAATTCACCCCCACCCCAATACAGCAAAAGTCATAAAACATGACATAGCATTTTTCACCTCAAACATATAAACATAAAGGGGGGTCATTAAGACCCCGGCGGTAAAAACCGCCAACCGCCGCAGTGACAGCCGCCAAAAGACCATTGCCGCGGCTACCAGTCGTCTGCCGGTTTATGACCACAGCTGGATTTCCTCCAGAAGGATGAGGGAAATCTGGCTGTGGCCATGCCGTCGGATGGCGGTAAGGTGGCGTACTTCAAAGGAAAGTCTCTCTTGTTTGTGAGATCCTGCCTTGCCCAGGCAAGGCGCCAGACACACACCAGGGCAGTGACAGGATGCGATTCCCTGTCACTGATAGTGCCTACTGCCATGGTTTTCGTGGCGGTAAGGGAGCCACGGAACCATTGCGGTAGGTGGGGTCATTATCACGCAGGCCGTACAGTGACGGCCGCCGGGCTGGAGATTGATATCTCCAGCCCGGCGGCCATTACCACCGTGGCTGTCAGTGTGGTACATTGGCGGTTTGGCTTCAGACAAACCGCCAATGTCATAATTTGGTGGAAAGTATCGTCAGCCTGTTGGCGGTACTATGTCATAATATAGTGAAAAGTACCGCCAGCCTGTTGGCGGTAATTTCCTCCATATTACCGCCGACCACCAGGGTCATAATGAGGGCCTATATTGTTTGGCCTTACATTTCTCCAAAACTACTGAATGTATTTGCACCAAATGACAAAAAGCATGATCTGCATAACAGAATCATGCTTCGTTCCAAAGTTGGCGTAATTCTGTTTAGTGGTTCGGGATGTAGGCGTGTCTAAAGGTCCAATGGAAAAACGAATGGGGAAAATGCGTTTTGGGACACCCCTTTTTCTCGGCCCCTGCTAGACAGATCACCCTGAAAAGTTCAAGACCAAAACAGAACTTAGCAAAGTATATGATTCGTCAAGCCACGTTAAAGTTATAGACAAATAAAAAAAAAAGCTCTTTCTATAAAAACTAGGTCTTACCTATAACTACCTAATTGCGACTGCCACTAGGTAATATATATATATATTTGGCCGGGACAGTGTGTGTGTGTTTTTTGGCACATTTTTGGCATTATTATTATTATTATATTTTGATTTTTGAGCTTAACATTTTCACATTTGCATTTCTATATATTTTTTCAATAAAAGAGTCGACGAATTTCATACAAATTATTTTGGATTTATATATATATATATATATACACACACACATTTACATATAAATAAAGGTTAAAGGGAAGTTATAGTTGGGTGAAACTGTTAGTTAAAATGTGCCATTTTATACAAACAAAACCACTGAAATTCACCAGTTACAGTTAAAGTTATGTCATTTAAAGGTGGTGTGGCTTGCAAACCAAGATGGCGGGCACGACTTAACCCTGCTCCGGGACGATTCCCCGGTAATCTGCATTTAATCCAATACGGGACGGCTGATGGGCTCCCGTACACAGACGTGTGACTGAGTGAACTCTGCCAGGAGCCGGCAGCGATGTTCACAGAAGCAGGGGAAGTGCCATGGACACTGGCGGAGTTGCCGGACTGTGCGTTGCTATGAGGGGTGCAGCCTGATCTGAGGAGCACCCACGTGTGAGGCCTGGCCTAGCCGGTATCTTGCAGCAGTGCGGGCAGAGACGAAATGAGGAGCTGCTGGTTGTGGTGAGCTGGACGAAGTGGAGGTGGAGAGCGGTTGGTGTTGGAGAGGGGAGGGGACCTTGTGGCGACAAAGACCTACATGCTCCTGATGGCCATTAAATCGACTTCCGCCCTGGTGGCCCAAGTGAGGACTTTGCGGAGCAAGGCCCGGAAGATACAAAACCGGATTCCACCCGGCCCACCCCATCAATACCCCTGGGCCCGGCCCAACTCTACGGGACTCACGGGTTGCAAACTGAGCCCTGGGGTGATTGCACGGCGGGATCCCTGTGATTCCGGCCGCCGCAGAGAGGGGGTGCTGGTGCTGCTGCACCTTGGTCGCCCATACTGTGCGTGCAAGCGGGGCCCTCTGTTCCCCTCCAGAGTTGTGCCTTGCTGATAACTGTGACTGCGGCATCTAAATCAATGCACGCTGCCCTCTCAGACCTCGTGATGGCAGAGATGGGCTGCCTTCGCTCTGGGACAGGAGCTAAGCTGCAGGCGCCAAGGACTGAGGCCCTGCAGTCTAACACTCATAAGTTGGATGCAGTGTTTCAGGCTGTGGAGCGGATAGGCTCGTCCCTGGATCAGGCTCGGACCTCACTGGAGGGTAAGATTGATAAGATAGCAAGTGATCTCACCCTACTCCATGCGGATCACCGCAAACTAGCAGATAAAACTCACTCACTAGAAGACCAGTTACATGAACTGGCGTCTAAGATGGACCAACTTTGATCCTCACTACAAATGGCACTAGACCGGATAGAGGTGCTGGAGCACTGCGTGGAGAATGCAGAAGGGCGCACCAGGAGGAACAACATCTGTGTTATAGGCCTCCTGGAAGGTATGGAGGGCCCGAGACCTGGCTTCGGGGGCTGGTACCAGAGGGTTTACTGACACCTTTCTTCTCTGTTGAGCGTGCCCACAGGGTCCCTATGAGGGACCGGCCACCGGGAGCGAGCCTGCACCCCTTCTTGCTACGCATGTTGCACTACGCGGACAGAGATATTATTCTGTATGCAGTGAAATCGCTCCCGACAGTCCAAGTAGATAACGCCCAAGTGATGATGTTCCCAGACTATACCATCGCCGTACAAAAACAACGTGTCTCCTTCTTGTCTGTGAAGCACAAACTCTCACTCATGGGCCCTTAACCTGACGTACTCCCTCCTCTTGCCCGCCAGGCTGCGAGTGGTAACCGGTAGTAAAGCGCACTTTTTTGACACTCTGGAGGCCACCTGGGAATGGCTGGAATCAACAGGCCTGATCAGTCAGAGGGACACTGAATCCAAAAGACTAGCGGCATGAGGCCTGCGGCCCGTAAGTGAAGAAATCGCCAATGGCATGTGGTTCCCCCGAAAAAAGTAAGCCACGCTCCAGATTGAGAAAAGATTATACAGGAGCGTCGCTGTGCCCTACAAACTGCAGCGGCTATCAGTGCCCCATCAGCCACCTCGGAAGTAGACGCATAACTAACAGACTCTGATAGTGACAATGGCTCCTTTCCTGAAACGCCATCTGAGCTGGGGTCATTCGCCCTCCCTGTACTGATGCCACAAACGGCAGATGACCTAATTTGAACTCACTAAGTTGCTACACATGAGTCACTCAGCTTGACATTCCCTTGCAACACTGCTGTGCGTGGTGACTGGAAGATTGAACCTTGCTGCATGCCGGTTCTGCTTGTGCACAAACGTATTGTTTTACCTCTGACCTGGCCTGTAGCTCTGCACCTCCATCACTTTCCTCGGCCAACAATTGGTGTTCAATACGTATTCTATCCCTTGTCTTCTATACTGAATGTTATACACTGACCCATCAGCAACCCACACCCACCCTGTGTTAGGGGTTCCGTCCTAGAATGTATTGGGCACCACTCGCCCTTCCCACCCCATCCCCCTACTTGTGGGTACTGTCTCCTCACGCTTGTTACGCCACAGAGGTGATTTGGTTTGTTTGGGCAGATACCAGTTGTCCCTCTGCTCTAATGGTATTTTATCATGTTATCTTTTTGCCATTTGTTGGTTTTAAACTGCGTTTGTTTGTTTCAGAATGGAGCCCGGATCTCCCCTGTCCTGCTCCCCTCTCCCTTCCCTTCCGCCCATGGATGTCCCGTCATCGATCACGTGGGGCCCTGCGTCTCTGGGAGTGGAGTTTGGGACACTATTGAGCTACTGACACATTATGAATCCCACCACCATTCTCACATGCAATGTGCGAGGCATACACTCGCCTGCACGCAGATATTCCATATACTCATATCTTAAGATACACTTGATTTACATAGCGTTTTTACAGGAGACTCACCTTGCTCAGCCAGAAATCGCTAGACTGCAGAGGCATTGGCAAGGGTAGCTGTTTGCAACAAATTACTCTTCCTATGCCAGAGGGGCCCTTGTCTGAATTAGGCTGGGCACTCCATTTGTGGTGGCTGACAACCATCCCATTGACACCAGGGGCGCTATGTTCTGGTGCACGGACGGCTGGCCGGCCGGGCAATAGTGTTGGTATCCATCTACGCTCCGAATACAGACCACGCCTCCTTTTCCAGCACATTATCCGGCCCCCTCTCTTGTTGGAGTGATCTTCCTTGGCTGTTAAGGGGTGACTTTAATAGCGTACAGGATCCTGATCTGGACTGCTCTTTCCCACCATTTCCCACTTTGCCTACCGTGGTAGCTGCGTGCGCGCTGCGTACCTGTCTCCCAAACTGGCAATTGATAAACATATGGCATCACCGTAAGGCTAACACTAGGGTCTATTTGTTCTATTCGGTCCCACACCAATTACATGTCCGCCTTGACAGAATAGTATGCACAGTTAACTTGAGCCACGCAGTACTAAGGAATGAATATTTAGGCTGCACTCATTCAGATCATAATCCACAGATTATGCAACTGGGATTGGACATGTCCCCTCCAGTTATTCCCACCTGGCGGCTCTGCCTGGAGCTGTTAGAAGATGTAGTATTCAGGGCATCACTAGTTAGAATGATTCCTGAATATTTTGATCACAACGATGGCACGGCATCCTCTGGTCTTATTTAATGGGAAGCATTTAAAGTCTTCGTCAGGGGGCACTGCATGGGCACGCAGTGAAACCTAAGCAAATCCATTGAACGCAACTTGACTTGAGTGTCGAGATCCCTGATGTACTATGAACAAAATGCTTCCCAATTCCCCACAGGGACTTACCGGCTGTCGACTGCCCGAGCAGAACATACATCCTTGTTAGAGTGGCTGCGCTGCCTCAACTATGCAGCTCACTCGGCCCGCACACATCCAACAGCCGACTGGTTGGGCAAGCTGCTGGCCTGGCTCATCCATCAAGACCAGGATCGCGTTCCTATCATGGAGCTTCGCTCAGCAGTTGGGGGCGTACTCCACAACCCCATGACATACACATTGAGTTCACACAACATTACGCAACACTTTACCGCGCCTCTGTAGTGATGGATGCGGTGGCCTATGACGAACTCTTCTCCCTGACCATTCTACCCCAGCTGACACCTGACCAGCGGGAGACATTGGAGGCACCCCTGATGCTGCTTGAGGTGCAGGATAGCATAGGTGCCTTGGCTGCAGGCAAAGGCCCTGGCCCCGATGGACTTCCATCTGACTTTTATAAGTCGTTCTCTATGGTGCTCACCCCTCGCCTTCCCCGTCTTTATAAGGAGACATTACAAGAGGCATCTTTGCCTGCTTCGCAATGGGAGGCACTGCTGGTATCGCTCCTCAAGCCCGGCAGGGATCCATTCGAGTTGGGCTCCTACAGACCACTAGCGATGCTCAATACTGACTACAAATTTCTGGCCAAGGCCTTGCCGCGCCTCTGGTACCTCAGCTGATTCACCCTGACCAGAATGTGAGGCATGGAATATCCTACTAGGTGACGGTATACACACCATATCTTTATATGCAGATGATCTTCTTTTGTACCTCAAGGACATTGATAAAGTTCCTGCTGAAATTGTGAACATACTGCACTGATTTGCTACCCTTTCCGGATTATAAGTTAACTGGGCAAAATCATGCCTCTTCCCCTTCAACCCTGACTTGCCAGACCTGTGCCTATAACTTTCCAGGGTTCGTATTCCTTGGCAGCCTAGAACGTTCTGATATTTGGGTACCAACATTTTTCACAAGGAAGAGGATCTCCATGATGGAAACCTCAGAAAAGCAGTATCATCTATCCGTGCCCAGATGAACTTTTGACAAACACTCCCACTCTCAGTGACTGGAAGAATCGCCCTCCTGAAGATGGGGGTGCTCCCGCATTTACTATATTACTTCTCCAACTTACCCTACTATGTTCTGGCCAGTTTTTTTTAGAGAGCTGGAATCCAGAATCCGGGAGTTTATTTGGAACAAGGGCCGATGCAGAGTGGATTTTGCTGTTTTTGTTCCTCTGGGCACTTTACCACTGCTAACCAGCGCTAAAGTGCAAGTGCTCCTTTACAAAAATGTGTATGTAATTAGCTTATCCATGATTGGCATATTTGATTTATTAGTAAGTCCCTAGTACAGTGCACTAGAGATGCCCAGGGCCTGTAAAGCAAATGCTATTAGTGGGCCTGCAGCACTGTTTGTGCCACCAACATAAGTAGCTCTGTAATCATGTCTTAGACCTGCCGCTGCAGAGTCTGTGTTTGCAGTATTAAACTGTAAATTCGACTTGGCAAGTGCACCCACTTGCCAAGCCTAAACCTTCCCTTTTCTTACATGTAAGACACCCCTATGTAGGCCCTAGGTAGCCCCAAGGACAGGGTGCAGTGTATGGTTAAGGTAAGACACATAGGGGGTCATTCTGACCCTGGCGGTCATGGACCGCCAGGGCCAACGACCGCGGAAGCACTGCCAACAGGCTAGCGGTGCTTCTGGGGCCATTCTGACCGCGGCGGTACAGCCGCGGTCAGAAAAGGGAAACCGGCGGTTTCCCGCCGGTTTCCCGCCGGTTTCCCGCGGCCCCAGGGAATCCTCCACGGCGGCGCTGCAAGCAGCGCCGCCATGGGGATTCCGACCCCCTTCCCGCCATCCTGTTTCTGGCGGTTTTCACCGCCAGAAACAGGATGGCGGGAACGGGTGTCGTGGGGCCCCTGGGGGCCCCTGCAGTGCCCATGCCACTGGCATGGGCACTGCAGGGGCCCCCTAACAGGGCCCCATTAAGATTTTCAGTGTCTGCTTGGCAGACACTGAAAATCGCGATGGGTGCAACTGCACCCGTCGCACACCAGCAACTCCGCCGGCTCCTTTCGGAGCCGGCTTCCTCGTTGCTGGGGCTTTCCCGCTGGGCGGGCGGCCTTTTGGCGGTCGCCCGCCAGCCCAGCGGGAAAGTCAGAATGACCGCCGCGGTCTTTTGACCGCGGTCCGGTCTTCTGGCGGTTCCCGCCAGGCGGGCGGCTTCCGCCGCCCGCGGGGGTCAGAATGACCCCCATAGTCCCTCATTACAACCCTGGCTGTCAAAGACCGCCAGGGCTGTTCTAGAGGTTGTAGCGCCAACATTCTGGCGGTACAAACTCAGGGATTACGACCACGGTGGAAGCGCTGAGGTCGCACCGCCACGTTGGTACGGGCGGTTTTCTGCCAAGTTGGTACGGGCGGTTTTCCGCCACGTTGGTACCGGCGGATTTAATCCTTCAGGGCAGCGCTGCTTGCAGCTCTGCCGAGGGGATTACGAGTCCCCCTCCTGCCAGCCTTTTCAGTGCGGTAGGAACCATCATGAAAAGGCTGGCAGAAAGGGGAGTCGCGGGGCCCCCTGGCACAGCCCCATGAAGCTTTTCACTGTATGCATAGCAGACAGTGAAAAGCGCGACGGGTGCAACTGCACCCGTCGCACCCGCCGCCACACCGCTGGCTCCCTTTGGAGCCGGCTCCCATGTTGCGGCCGACATCCCCGCTGGGCTGGCTGGCAGAAACACTGTTTCCGCCCACCGGCCCAGCGGGGATGTCCAAATGGCCACTGCGGGAGTGCGGCAGCATTGGCGGACGCACGGCGGTTACAACTTGGCGGGCGGCAACCGTTGTAATGAGGGCCATAGTAATGTCTTTTATATGTCCTGACAGTGAAGGACTGCTAAATTTGTTTTTCACTGTTGCAAGGCCTGTCCCTCTCATAGGTTAACATGGGGGCTACCTTTAAATCTGATTAAAGTGTAGATTCCCTTTGGGAGCGGATGGACATGTGGAGTTTGGGGTCTCTGAGCTCACAATTTAAAAATACATCTTTTAGTACAGTTGATTTTGAGATTGTGTGTTTGAAAATGGCACTTTTAGAAAGTGAGCATTGTCTTGCTTATACCATGTCTGTGACTCTGCCTGTTTGTGGATTCTCTGACTCGGTCAGTTTGACAGTTGGGCTGGTTGCACCTCACACTAGACAGTGACACAAAGGGGGATGGGGTGTAGGCTGCATGTCCTGATGAGCCATCTGTGCTAGGAGGGAGGGAAGGAATGGTCATTCACACCTAAAAGGGCTGTGCCTGCCCTCAAACAATGCAGACTTCAACACCATGGTCAGTGTCTGGGGCCTGGCCTGGACAAGGCAGGATTTCACATTCAAGAGATACTTTGCTTTGAAGTAGGCCTACTTCAAAGGAGAAATTGGGTATAAGAAGGGCACCCAAAACAGCAGACTTTAGAACTCTTCTGGAAACAAGAGAAACTTCTGCCTTTAGAAGAGCTGAAGAGCTGAGGAAGAACAGCTGCCCTGCCTGTAACTGTACTTTGTGGCGCTATCCTGCAGTTGCTGCTTCTGCCAGAGTAAGAAGGCAAAGACTGGACTTTGTCTGCTTTCCATCTTGAGAGCAAATCTCCAAGGGTTGATTTAGAGCTTGCCTCCTGTTGTTTGAAGTCTCAGGGATAGCAAAGACTTCTGTCTGCCAGCACCTGGATTCTCTGGAGAGACTCCTACTCTGCCCTGTGGTGCCCATCCAGTTCCTGGGACCCTGAAAGGAGAAGAAGCTGGCAGCCTAAGAGGAGGAAATCCACGCACACAGTGCCATGCGGGGAAAAGATTGCTGCGACTCTGACCTGCGGCTGAAGAAACGACGTGCTGCCGGCTCCGTGGCTGAAAATCGACACTCACTGGACACGCGACCGAAGAATCGGCGCACGGAGCTGGAGAAATGGCGTGCAGCATCGCTGACGGAGACTGGGAGATCGCAACCTGTGCTGCGTGGTTTTCGGATCATCGTGCAGCTGGATTTTTGACGCAAGTAATGCTGAGCGTGTAAAAACAATGCAAGGCCTGCCCGTACCCGAGAGTGTTGACTGGATCAACGCCTCGCTTTCCTGTGGAGAGAAGAAATGACGAGCCCTGACCCGACGAAAGGAGAAACAACGCAATGTCTCGCTCGTGAGTGAAATCGACGCATCACAAGCCCTTTTTAATGCACACTCGCCCGTGCAGGGTTATTTTTGACGCACCCATGGTAAATGTTTACGCTAACAGTGTTAGTGTGTGTTTTAAACTACATAAAGACTCTTTTTGCTTTTTAATTGATAACTTGACTGGTGTATTGTGGATTTTTGTCATGTTGGTCTTGTTTAGATAAATATTTCCTAGTTTTCTAAACCTGTGTTGTGTCATTTTGTAGTGTTTTCATTAAGTTACTGTGTGTGTTGGTACAAATACTTTACACCTAGCACTCTGAAGTTAAGCCTACTGCTCTGCCAAGCTACCAAGGGGGTATGCAGGAGTTAGCTGAGGGTGATTCTTTTTTACCCTCACTAGAGTGAGGGTCCTTGCTTGAACAGGGGGTAACCTGACTGTCAACCAAAGACACAATTTCTAACAGTGTCATTGGCTGGGGGAGGGGGAACAGGCAGAGTAGTATGAGCTGAGTTCACTATGTCCAAGGGAAGCCGTGGTCTTTGGTGCATTGGCACAGGCACCATCTTGTGGATCTGAGAATATGGCCCTGATCATCTACCCACACCACTGCCCCTGCCTATCTCCTGCCCTGGTGCACTGTGCCATTTGTTTTTTTTTTACTTCAAAATTACTCACTCTGTATGAAAAGGCATAAGGGTGCAGGATGGATCATGCTGCATGTCTCCAGCAGTGTCCTCATGCAAAAGTTTGAATATCTGCTTGCATCATGTTTCAATGACATTAAAGACCTCAATACACATTTCAGACATATTGAGGATTAGCCATTTCTTCAAGCTAAATGTATCATTTGTAATGGTGCTCTTGGATGACTGACAAATAATATTCAATTTTGTGAATGGACAATTGCTCTGAGGATGGCCGGTCACAAAGTATCTTCTGATCCTAATATAGTCATTTTATTTCACCTCCTAGCCAATATTTGAGGACAGATGCTTCAGGTTTCTGAAGGGATGTTTTTCCTATTGCATTTGCTAAGGAAATGGTGTAGAAAAAGCTTTCTAAACAAGTTGAGTGATGACTCTATTCAGAGTAGTCCAGGGTTGTCCATGGAAGACCCAATATTTGTGTGATTGAATTAAGTCTGTCTGGGTGCATTTTTGAGAGATTGCAATTGTCTTCTGGTGGATTTCTCATGTGTCAGGAATATTCTCCAATGTTTGCACAGACCTTGAACACATGTCAGAGGGGGAATTGCATTCCATATGTGCATCATGCTTGTTGCCTACACACCAATATCATTAGGACCACAACTGGTCTATCTCACTAGCTCTGAAATATATGCACACTTTTTAGAGAAAAAGAAGCACTAACACGTGTCTCTCACCCCCTTTTACCAAATAATGCTATGTTAGACAAGGAGTGCGCAGAATCACACAGACCTGTTAGAGAATCTCTTATCTTTAGGTGGTGATAAACAGAGCCCCATACATGTACCACCAAATCAATATGCACACAATTTGGTTAGTATTTTACCATCATATGGTTATTTTGTTTGCAGTTTTGACCTACAAACCATGGGTATCAGAATGAATATAATTATTACAAACACTTGTGGTGTTTTGTGATGTTTTATCACCTATTCATTGTGTTAGCTATATTTATCCTTACCTTCATTGTGTTGTCCCCCTGCTTTGATCCACCTTGCCCTGCTCACACATTGTTCCAATTTATTCAGTTACTGTTAGTTTTTTAATGCGCCGGGTTCAGTTGTTGCCTCTCACCTTCCGTGGATGCTGTTCTGGCTGTTGGGGACCAGTTACTGGAAATAAAGTGTTTTGCATCAGTCTATGTAGTCTCCAGAATCATCTTCCTTTTTGTGACAACTTGCTGGTCCCCAACCATGGTTTCACCACCGCCAGAGGTGTCCTCCCATTCATCTGTTGTGCCGCTGAAGAAATTCCTCCATTGCCACTGTCACATGCACTGTCTTGTTGGCTGCACTCTGCACCTTGCTTGGTTTGCCACACCACAGTCGTAGTTGTGGTATTCCCCTGTTTCTCACTTTCGGCAGAAAGCTCAGTGTTGCTGGTAATCCACTCTGTGCCTGACGTGATACTTTGCCTCATTGATGTGACCTGCGCTGTGTGCTGCTGTTTTGTGCACACTGAGACCATGAGCCACCCTGCTCTTATGTCCTATATGTGTACGCATAGTCTGCTGTGAGCCACCCTGCTCTGACCATATTTGTTTTACTTATTGCTTCGCTTTCAACTTCAGTCATCGGCATCAGTTTCCTCAAGTTTATTTTAAACTTCAGTTTTGTAATTATTCACCAGGATACTGTATACATCTCTGGGGCTGATCTTCAGGTATTATTTTTATTATTGTGTGTACAATTTATATACCTTTATTTTGTTCTGCTTATCAATATGCAGCAGTGCTAACCTCCTCCACCTCCTTTGCTCCAAATCCAAGTGACTTACACATGAAGCAAAGTAAGAGGTTAGGGCTGTTCAATAATTTGATGTGGCTGTAGTTGGCAATTCCATTAATGTGGTAAGAAACAAAGGTATTTTACTCAATTCTATCAGCACAGACGCACAAGAGATTTTTGAACATTTACCTCAGCTTCCCACTCCTCAAGGTGTTGAAGACTCTGATGACTACATTGAGGCACTAGATAGATATAAACTACATTTTACAATAGAAGCACACATTGTCATGGAATGTTTTAATTTTTATTCAAGGCATCAAATGTCTTTGGAACCCATTGACAATTATGTGGCAGTTTTAAGGGTATTAACTGCTAACTGTGACTTTGGAAGTATTACCGAGTAGTACATGCACAACCAAATTACCATGCACTGCTTTAACAAAAAAAATCTAGGAGCAACTTCTCAGAAATAAAAAGCCTTCTCTCTATGAAGTTGTTAAAATCACAAAGGGGGTTGAGAGAACAGTAAGATTGTTTAAATTATTGATTGATGAAAAAGATCATTCTGATGTTGCCATGATTTGCAATTCCAACAAAAACAAGTTTTTAAAAAACAAGTTTTATTCCAATGTGTGTAAAGGGAAATGTCCCATGTGTGGCGCCAGTGTTCAAGATAACAAATCTTCATGTCCACCCAACAGTAAATGCTGTTTCAAACGTTTTAAAGTTGGCCACTATTCGAATATGTGCAGATCACAACTTATTCATGCCATCCAGGTGAAGGTTGCTGAATCTCATACTAATCAGGAATGGGTGGTGAGCTTTGCTCTGCTGACGGAGCTAACAGAGTTTTTGCCACTCTGCACTCAGCTTGGAGTGTAGAGTTCGACCAAAATTTCTGCTAGCCCTGCCAGTGGAGTGGAGCTCGCCGCATGCGCACTGTAGCCCAGTTATGTGCCACACAGTGCATGTAGTCTGCGCTTCTGCTGTGTGCCCCATAACTGGGCTGCAGTGCGTACTCGGCCCGACACCATGAAGCTGCTCACTGGTGCCTGTCCAGCAGCTCCAGATCCAGGACTCCCTCTGACTGCCAGCAGACCGGGCTGGGAGCAGACCAGGGGGCAGAGGCCGCTGGCAACGAGGACCCTCTGGGAGGACCCAGGTAAGCCCTCATTTTTTTTCTTCTTATGTGCACACTGGTGCGCAAGAGGGCTGAATTCCACCTAGGGCCATAGGCAGTAAAAGTTGCAGTTTCAGGCCTTTCTTGCACCAGCCTGGTGCTGTGTACAGGGGGCAGGATGGTGCACAAGAGGTCTGAAATAACACCTTTCACTGTTTACGGCCCTGTCCAGAATGCTCCCAGTCTCTGAAGCACTAAGCAGGAATGGGTGCTGCTTCGCTGCTCATGAAACTCCGCCTTCGTGGAATTCCACGGAGTTTCAAATTAACTCTGCAGAATTCCACGGATGGAGCTCTGGAAGCTCCGACCAGGCCTAATAATGAAACTGGGACTGAAAACATGGTTTTGATAGTTGGAAAGGCAGAAACCTACTACGAGATTGATAAAGAACCATGTAAATCTCCATAGTGTGAAATTGTCATTAGCGAGGTTAAGTCCTTTATGCTGGTTGACTCTGATTCTCCTTTTTCTTTTGATTCTCACACGTTCTTTTACAAATGGTGGTCAAATAGAAAATTACATGTCTATGACATTAAGACTTTTGGTTACAGACATTCCAACTTTAACATCGCAGGCTATTTTATAGCTGTCATTTCTTTTGAGTCTTGCACCATATTGGAAATGATCTGTGTAGCGGAAAATGGCCAACACGTTGTTAGGAGACATCAGGAAACTTGGTCTTAATTTAGACCCATCAGCAGATTTGACTGTTTACTGTATGACAATTCATTGAGGTATAAAGAGCATTTTTAATCAGTTTCAAGATGTTTTTCACAAAGAGTTAGTGGTTATAACGGGTTTCCCACACAGAATTGTTCTCAAACCTGAAGCTTTCTCTGTCAGACATAAATAAAGTAGCAGGAAGGAGCTTAGTAGTTTGCTCAAACAATTGCTGGACGATGGGGTTATTGAGGAAGTTGATGCTTCAGAGTGGGTGTCTCCAATTGTCCTTGTATAAAAAACATCTGGATTGTTGAGATTATGTGTGTATTTCAGATACCTTCACAAACAGATTGTAGTGGATTGTCACCCTCTTCCCAAGATCCAAGAGTTACTTGCTCAAATTAGTGGTGCAAAATTATTTACAACCCTTCATCTTAAGTCTGTTTACCACCAGATAGAATTGGAAGAGGACTGTAGACATCTAACCACTTTCATTCATTAACCCTGATGGGTCTTTTTGATACACAAGGGTGCCATTCGGATTATCATCAGCTGCATCTGTGTTTCAAAAGCCCATGTTTTTCTTTTTTAGAGATATGGTGGGTGTCATTGCATTCCAGGATGACTTTTTATTTATGCAGATAATGTGGAAACACATAATTCTAGATTATCCTCTGTTTTACAAATCTTAAATGACAAAGGCATAACTCTTCAGATGGAGACATGTGAGTTTCTTACTCAAGAAGTTGATTATCCAGGACATGTAATTTCCAGTAAGGGTATCTGTCCTAAGCGCATGCTGCTTGACTCTATTGAGGCCATGCTGGCTCCCAAAGGCAAGGATCAATTAAGTCTCTGTGGATTTTGTTCAGGAATTTTTAAGACATTTTATCAGATTGCTGCACCGCTCAGATTTTTACTCAAGAAGGGTGAACGTTTCAAGTGTGTACTGGAACATCAGGATGCCTTTGAAAAAATCAAGTTGTCCATTATCAGTGCTGCCCCTTTATCCCATTTTAAATATAAAGAACAGCGTGTATTGAAGGTTGATGCAAGTTTGGATGGTGTGGGTGTCATGTTGAGTCAGAAGCATATTAACACGGAAAAAAACATTGTGTTTGCTTCAAGCCCACTTTTGGTAGCAGAACGTAAATACTCTACCATAGAGTGTGCAGCATTTGCCTGTGTATGGTGTACTGAACATTTAAAAACGTACCTTTGGGGAAAAAAGTTCATTATGAAGACTGATCATTACCCCCTTTTGGCTTATTTGAATGGTGATGGCACTGGAAGGGCTCCTACTCATCTAGTGAGAATTCTTTCACTGCTAATTACATTCCTGAGTCATGTAACATGGTTCCTGATTGTTTGTGTAGGTTACCTGAAGCTTGCCCGGTGGATATTCCAGAAATGGTGAAAGAGTGTGTAGTTGCACTTGTGGAGGATGTATTGGATGTGTGGTTTGGTCAACTATCATATGAAAGTTGGTTGGAAGCTACTCAACATAATAAGGAGTTGTTGCAAATAATAGATTTTACCAATAGAGGTTGGCCTAAGGGGAAACAGTTAACCTCTGAGATGCAAGTTTTCTGGTAAGTTAAGAATGCTATTTCTTTTAATAAAGGCATTTTTTAAAAAGATGATTGTGTAGTTCCTCCCAAAAAACTCAGGCATACCATTTTTGAAGTATGTCATGAAGGACATCTGGGTGAAACTGGTACTAAAAAAAGAGTTAGAGAAGTATTTTGGTGGTTGTAAATGGATTATAAAATTTCCTCATGTCAGACAATGTGCAAAATATGCCAATTCAAACAAATCTTTGATTGCCTCCAGGGTTGATTATAATATGTCTCAATTTCACATTAGACCTGGGCAGAAGTTGTCTGTAGATCTACTTATGGAAACATTTCATCCAGTAAGTTATATTTTATAGTACATATTGATTACTTTTTGTAAATGGGCGGAGGTCAAGTGGATTTCGCAACCCTCTACCAAGGTGGTTACTGATTTTCTCAAAGAATGTTTCCAAAAAAGAAGGCTTGCCTGATTGTATTGATTCCCACAATGGCGTACTGTTCACCTCTCAAGACTTTGATTGTTTTCTTAGGGCTAGTGGTATCAAACACATTAAAACTGCATTGTACTCTTCATATATGAATGGTCTCGTTGAGAAAATTTGAGCTTATCATACATCTCCTCATTCAACCACAGGTTTTTCTCCTTTCGTGTTAATAAAGGGAAGAATGCCACACTAAAGAGAAATTACCTGTGGTCAATCTTGAAGTCATGTATAATAAAGTGCGTGATAATATGCTTACACATCAAGTTTATCAAACTTGTCATCAATTTTCCAGAAAAGATACAATTGCCTCCAAGATAGATCACCCAAACGCTACTTCTCACCAAGCTGGTAAATTAGTAGGCTTATCTGTAGGCAATTTTGTCAAAAACAAATTGCCTTTTTATGTTAAGAAGGCTGCATCCAAGATTCCTCTAAATTTTTCGAAATTGTTATAAAAGGGAAAACCTCTGTAAATCTAAATAACAAGTCCTGGTGGAGTTTAAATAGACTTGCTAAAGTTCATAAAGATGTTCTGGACAAGGGCTCTGTGCAAGACACTGGGGATAAACATAATTTTGTTTTTTATCCTGGGTCCTTCTCACATTCTTCTTCTTTTTCAGCTGAATTGTCAATATCTCAGTCATCCTCCAGAGGGGAACCCTCTAAACAAAATCCTGCCACTGAGAGTCACGTTTCTTCTGAATCCAATTATGCTTTTATTGATAACTTTGCAGAGTAGGTTGTTGTCAATTCAGAGCGAGCAAAAAGGAATGTCTGTTTACCTAAAACATTTGATGATTTCCTTATGTTTTAATAGTTTTTGCTCTCTTAATTGATAGTGTTATTATGCATGACTTTTTTTTGCTATCCTTTCATTCTTTTGTTATTCTTACTGTTTTCTTTCTTTTCAATATATATTAGAGGAAGGAGGTGTGTGTTGTTTTGTGATATTTGATTAACTATTCAGTGTGTTAGTTATATTTATCCTTACCTTCATTTTGTTTTCTTAAGTTATAGTGGATCCTATTCAGTTTTAATGGGAATCTGGAGTTTAGCTCAGCCTTCTAGCTTGCAGGCCTGTGCCCCTGTCACCTAGTGACTTTTAACCTACGTAGCTTGCAATGTCTCAGCCTATTTATTTAATTATTTCTTTCAAAATGGCTGCCATGTTTATAGTTAGCGAAATGTTTTGATTTTGCGTTATCAGTGCCACTCTGTAAACGTGTCACTATCAGCGTCAAAGTTAAATGAGCTAAGTAGGTACTCACATCATCTCCCTTTCCCACTTACGTGTGACAGGAAAATAATATACTTTTGGAGGGAATTGTTTATATAATTGTTGCCTCAAGCATGCCTCCTTATCTATTGTTTGGGAACATACCTGTATCAGGGGCCCTACAAGGTTTGTAGAAATACATATCACATAGACAAGGTTATCAGAGAGATTCCTACCAGATGCTATCAACACCATCTATGCTGCATGTCGCCTTGGTGCAGATCCAGCCTTCGTGTCACCATGGAGTCTGATCTAGAGACCTCATTCCGAAGTAACAAGGGCCTGGGAGTGCTTCTCATGGACCTGGTACTGGCAGATTAGGTATATCCCACCTAGGTCTCATTAGGTTAGAGATTAGATTCTCCATGTTGGGCTTTTAGGGACATTTTACATTTCATGTTTATTTCAAGATGGTGGGGGTCTTTTTATTCACGACTCTCATCTTCACAATTCTGTTTTCTGCACTGTTCCTTATTCTAATCATTGCAGCTCATGCATTTTACAGTAGATTGCAGTCTTTTTAATAAACCAATTGAAAACATTCCTGCATCTCCTTTATTGCCTGTGTGTGACTGAGACTTATTACTAACTTGATGAAAGGGTAATCTCCATTCCACCACGGCTCCCCTGCAATGTTACTCTCTAGAGTCCACGCGCAAAGACTGCTAGAAATCACCTTTTACTGTTTGTTTTTTTGATGAGGTGGTGCTTGTGAGCCAGGAGAGTGGGCTGACAGTTGCGACTTGTCGTAGGATTGGCCTAGTTGCCCACAAACAAAAGTGCTTTCATCCCTAACGAGCAATTTGTCCAACTACGACAAAGTATTGCGTGCAGTAGGGCGAGTTGTCTCCCTGCTTTGTTCTACCTTGAGCTGGTCACGCATAATTCCAATTTATTCAGTTACTGTTGTTTACCTTATATTCCTTTATGACAAATGATGTCTTGTTGAGTGAGGAGGGGTCAGTTGTAGTTCGCTTCTGATACAGAGATGTGCTAACAATGTCCCATTTGAAGCATATGAAAGCTGTGAAAGTGAATGCTACTTTTCCTTCTTCATTCCAAGACAGATCTCTGCAAGGTCATCTTGCCATACAGCTGCGATTACAACATGTATACCAGAGAAGCGTAACTTTTTCCATCTCGATCTTGTTAGCTTGAAAGATGTCAGAAAACATGTCATTTCTAAACTGAAACCAGTATGATCAACCACACAACAATTAGCATTATTACTTAAACAGTTCACTCTAGGCCTTGTGTCTATTATACACATTCTGTAATATTTAATACAGTCATTTTTATATGCACTCAGACCAGTCTTACATGTAGCATGCATATTTTCACCCAAAACCCCTGCCAGACACAACACCCCCATCTCACAAGCTTCTGCCCCCATCTTGAATGCAGACAAAAAACGTTTACAATATTAATCTATATGCTTCAAATAAAGTGTAATAAAATTGGAATACTATATTACAGGGTTAGATGTTCAAGCATAAAAAAAGTGCCCATTGGATATTCAAAGGAATGTTCTGTGTTTCAAAACATCATTTGCTCATGGTGCTGTTCGTTAGTAAATTAGCTGTGTCAGGTTTAATTCCTGGTGCAGTTCTGTGGAATTACAACCAGGTCAGAACCACTCAAATGCACAACAGTCTTTCAGAATACTAGTTTCCTTGAGCAAATGCTCTTCTGCTTATGGGTTGTCTTTAACTCATCTTCATTTATTTTCCGATTCTCACTCTAAGCACCTTCTTCGGTCTAGTGAGCTGAGTTAGTTCTTCATCAGCAACACACAGACAACTGCAATTTCACACCTACTATTAGAACAAAAGACAATACAGAAAAAAAAATAGATGTTAGATACGTTAGCGGTTGGGACGCTTGTCATATCATGCGATTCTAGTATACCCTTGTCAGATGCCTGTGTTGTGTAATACTCCTTTGCCAACTCTAATGTCATGCCCTGTTTAAGTAATAAAACATCTATGTTAGATGATTTGCAAAAGATTACATATGATGATCTGGCCATCAGAGCAACGTACCTGCTCCTAGGAGTGGTGACTATAGCTTGTAACACATCACTAGATTACTCTAACCTTTCTTTAAAGGATGGTAATCTTTTTAAGGATCACACTAGTTATCTACTATTTGTGATGATAATTATTTGGACTATTTCATGTCAGCTTCAATGTAGAGAAAATGTCTTTCAAATTGGAAGTGTTTCAATCATAATGAAAGGCTATTTATTTACATAAAAGTCCGTAACAGGCTATAACAATTGTTAGAGTTTGAATGAACAAGCATTTCTCTCAGTAAACAATGTAATTAATATGAAATTGTCAAGGTATGATATAGACCTTAATTTCCCTACTGTGTATATCACCCTTTTTTTTCAGGAGACAACCTTCAAACCTTGATAGGTATGGCAATAAAACCATGTATTAACCATGGAATACCCACTTCTTCAACCAGATTAAATTATGGTATTTCAATCTGTTCAGAGACTAAACTATACATTTGATCATATTTACTTATTACTCTTTGATTTTCATTTAATTCAAATGGTTTAAAATGTATTAGGTTTTAAAGCACTCTGTGGGATTTTATTGCCTGTAAAGAAGAGTGCAGTGCAAATATTGTCCTGTACTGTTTTTGTTCATGTTTATAGCTTTATACTGTGTCCTGCAACTTTAAAGACTGCCTCGTGTATCTGTTACTGAGTATATGTACTCCTTTCACCTTCTAAGATCACTATCTGTTATCCTTAGTGTTCTTGGAATATTCCCAGTAAGTTTTCTCACAGCTTCCTTTGCATAATTAGCTAATTCCTGCATGAGGGCCATGGATATTCAAGATATCAGATCCATTTTAGACCTTGTTTGGGACTTTAAAAAAATCACATTCATTATTTCATGAGATTTTGCTACATCTTGAATGGTGGTTTCCAATGAATGATCATTAATCCAATGTTAGCATAATTTGCCAATATAATATATATTAACATGCAACTGACCATGTCTAGGATCCACTTTGTTAGCAAGGGGTTCTGCAACTTCTTTGATGACATTCACGTCTTTGTAAATTCCAAACACATTTCTCTTTTGATTTAGGAGTTGCTTACCCAAAGGTGCCACTAGCAAATAAGGGATGCATTATTTCTCTGCTTAATGCACTTCTCCCCGGTTTGGAAAATGTGAATAACTTTTTCTGGGCATTAAATTAAACAATAGCTCTTTACCATTCACAAACCAAAGCTTGTGGTCTACTGTATAATGTCATTCACAAGGATGAAATCGTTAAGACAGTAATGCAATGCAATGCAATGCAAAGCATGCAATAATATGTGTGGTCCATGAATTGCCAGCCCTCCTTTTCCCCCACTGATTATAACAGTTTTGGTTTATTTCATATCAAAACCCATTGTTTGTCATATTCATCCAAAATGCAAGTCAATGCATGATCTTGCATCGAAAAAGAAACAGATGAGTCAGGTTTGTATAATTTTGCTTTCAGACTTAAGTGTCAATGTAAAACCTGTAATCTGGTGGATTTCTCGATTATGGTAATTTAGCAACAGATTTAGACTGACTTGCCTTCATTGGCCCAGTGCAGTGTTCCCACTGACAATACAGAAACACGATCTTTGTGACATTGGATATATGAAAACACATTTGCATATTGATTATAGCAAGATAAATGTTTGTAGTCATTCACTGTAAAATGAGGATCTGCATCATCCATGGAAGCTTGAGACTGCAGATGTGTAAGCATGCTCTTTGGTGGTCCAAACCAGTCACTGGTGAACAATACTGAAGATAAGATATAATCTATGTTCAGTGGAAGGTGTGTGGCATTTGAACAGTCCCAATGGACAACGTCGTGCAGCGTGGTGGATATTAGGGTGTTTTGGGATTTTGTTGACACACTCCTAGTGTCTCTATGCAATACTTCTTGTTTGTTCACCACCCTCCCTCCCCCATGCTGCTAGATCAGGATCCTCAATTTCTGGAACATACCATGTCCCATTCATATTAAGAGGACTAGCATTGCTAGCCAAATTGGAAGCAAGATCATTGTCAAAACTGTCCACTCATAAGTCGAAAATGCAAGTCAATACATGATCTTGTGTCGAAAAAGAAACAGATGAGTCAGGTTTGTATAATTTTGCTTTCAGACTTAAGTGTCAAGGTAAAACCTGTAATCTGGTGGATTTCTCGATTATGGTAATTTAGCAACAGATTTAGACTGACTTGCCTTCATTGGCCCAGCGCAGTGTTCCCACTGGATTTTAGGCCTTTAGCTTGCCGGCACTCAGGAAAACCTACCAAACCTGTGCAGTTTTGAAAACTAGACATCTATGGGAATCCAAGATGGGGTGACTTGTGGGGCTCTCACCAGGTTCTGTTACCCAGAATCCTTTGCAAACCTCAATATTTGGCAAAAAAATCACTTTTTCCTCACATTTCGGTGATAGAAAGTTCTGGAATCTGAGAGAAGCTACAAATTTCCTTCCACCCACCATTTCCCCAAGTCTCCTGATAAAAATGGTACCTCACTTGTGTGGGTAGGTTTAGTGCCCGCTACAGGAATAGATCACACATCAATCAATGGTGGTCCTTACATGAGGGCAACTGTTGACCCTGGAGTGATCCATTCCTGACGCAGGCATTAGATAGAGGCACTCAAGTGGGGTAGCATTTGTATCAGGACAGGTGGGGAAAAACTGGGTGGTAGGAATTTTGTGGATCCCAGCATATTCCTGTAGTTTGTGTAACAGAAATGCAAGACAAAATAGAGTTTTTATTCAACATTTCAGAATTGCAGGGTATTCTGGGTAAGAAAACTCTGGGGAATCCACACAAGTCACACCTCTTTGGACTCCCCCGGATGTCTAGTTTCCAGAAATGTCTGCGTTTGGTATGTTTCCCTATATGGCCGCCGAGCCCAGAACCAAAAACGCAGATGCCTGCCTTTCAAAACCAGTTTTTTTAGTGATGGATAATTTTGATGTCTCCACAATACGATTTGGGCAGTAGAATTTGGGGGTGAACTAAATTGGGGGGCTCCCAAGAGAGCACCCTCTCTGTGCTTGCCGCCGCATGCACCTTCTCTCTGGGTTGGGCTAACCCGTTACTGTCCCGCTGCACAGACTGTGCTTGCGAAGGGACAGCTGGACTGTCCTCATCACCTCCCTCATAATCACTGGAAGAGGAGCTATCAAATGGGACTCCTCCAACTTTAAAATCACTCCCAGAGTCTGAGCCATTACCCTATCCCTCAGATGCTGTCTCATTATCTGCTGTCTCAGTCTCTGATCCTATGTCAGAACTGTCCTCTATAACCCGAGTTAGGCCTTGAGCAGCATTCATCCAACAAGATGCCATCTCTGCTACTGGCTAAACTGTCGCTCTAAAACACTAGCCTAGATAGACAGTCCCAAAATTGCTGGTGGCTGTGTGTGTGATACCTGCAACAGTAGAGGTCACCTTACCTTTGTTTCTTCTCTTAATCAGCATGTTCTCTCAAAACACTCAAATAAACAAAAAAGACACACTATTGCTTCACCTTGTCACATACCAATCATCACAGTCTTTAGCGCCTCTAGCGCCCAGTCCAACAATCATTATTGGTGCTCCCACTCCCATGACCTCCTCCTCGGATTCACTCACTACCACCTAGCAAAAGTGCCCTTCATCTCTTCATAGCCCCCAGGCACATACATTTCATTTGTATTATAGCACAGGTTACGGCTGGTTTTACAAATCCAATCAGATATTCACATATGATACAGTTTTGATCCTTTCAGTAGGCATATAGACCTTCTGGGTTACTTTATGGCATCAGAACTGTCACTAGACAAAAGTTATGCTCTTTTGTCATTTTACAGCTCGGCAAGGTTGACACTGTGTCAAACCTATGCTTAAAGACTTTGCTGTACAAATGACAAAAGACTTTGTCACTATCTAGCTCGGCGTGGATAGCACGGTGCTGATCCAATGCTTAAAAACTTTGCTAGATAAACAGACATTTGAGGTGAGCAAATCTAGAGTGTCGCTGGTGTTGCAGGGTGCTCCTTACTAGAGCTGCTCTCCACCTAAACTTGGCAACTACCCAGAGTTCTCTATTCTCTTTTTTTGCATAATTTATGCGGCACTCTAACCCTGAAAGGGATTTGTTTTGACATATATGTAAAGAGATCACTTTTATATTTGGGTGTGGTATTCTTGGGGGCCGATCGCCATATAAATCTATCTACAGACATATCTATATATAGATATATTTATATGCAGATAGATATGTCTGCATGGTTATATCTATATAATATAGCTCTATATATATATATATATATATATGTATAGCTCTATATTTTTTTAACAGCTATAAGGTAAAATGATTGCGACCCCCTGTCCATTTCATTTTTTTTTTCTTTTTCTAATTGCATGCAAGTCTGCAAGGCCATTTCCTGCTCCGGGACAGAAAAGAGATAGTGACTTCAGCACGCCTTGTGGCGCGCTGACGTCTCAAAGGGGTGGGTGGTGAGGCGGGGGAGACACGGAAGATCTTCCGAGTCTCCCAGGGTATTTTTTGACCCCCCTCTCTGGTGTCGGCCACTGGTCGTGATCTGCACCAGGGAGGTAGTGGCCGACGCCCGCACTGACTAGGTTAAGCATATTGCTGGTTTTCTTAACAACCCTATTTGAACTAGGCCTCAATGGTTGTGCGAACTAGCGATTAACCAACGTTAGTGAGTGCTTCTATTAAAGCAGTTTCTTGATTTGAATGAAATCTACAAATTCCACCTATTGCTATTAAGTACAGCAAGTAATTTACAACTGTTCCAAGTTTTAATCCTCTGCTGTGGCGGCACCTGCAGAAAACGTGCAAGAATTTGCCACCACCAGTATATATCTGTATTAATTTATTGTTTTGAATGGACCAACATAAGCTACGTAAATGGCCTGAAAAGGTTGCACTGCTTTTTCAGAGGAGTTTGTGGTAGCCTAACTGCGGTGGAATATTTTATTATCTTGAAAATCTCATGCTTCAAGATGCATCGTTAGTCTGTTTAGCTATTAGCGTCCACCAATAATGCTCCTGCAGATTGTGCAGAGCAGCTGAAACTCCTGCATGCATTGGGCCTAACACCTCAGGGGTTGCACTAATCAGTTTTTGCGAGTTTGATTTGGTACATTCTAATCATCATTTTTTATAATGGTGACTTTAGGGAGCTAGTTTGTCCCAGGAAGTAGTTTTACTTCTCTGGAAAGCCAGGAAGCCAAGCTTCATTGTGTGTGATGAACGGACTACTGGAAGTATTCTGGGTCGATTTTGCTTTGCAACAGGTAATCGCTGCTACTTGGCATAATTATACTTCTACCACTGATTTACTAGATTAATCAGTGGTGGAATTGCATTTAGAGTGGACTTCCTTATTCATGTGGGCCGGTGTGTGTGTACTGAATGTCTAGCTGAAGCTGTATTTTTAAGTACTATTACTGTAAGAAGTGGAGCATTAGCTTTCTGTAAGGGTAGGAGGAGAGCATTTAGTTCTGCTTTTTGTGCAGCTGAATAACCAAATAGCTTCAGGTGCACATGCTTTATTTTAAATCTTGAATCCTCGAATGCCCTCTGCACTAATGTTGAAGCTCTGGAATACTGCTGTTTATTTGTCACTACAGGCTGCTGTAATGCATATTTATTTAAAACAGATATCACACTATTTATGCAATGGTGTTACTGATATTGTCACGGTAGTTGTTTGTTGATATTAGTGGAATTTCTGTATTTTTAATGGTGGATCATACTTTAATTATATATCTAAACTACTCTTACCCACAGCCCATTGCACCCAACGCACACGTAAAGCACGCACATTTGATACTCCTGCTTTAGTGGAAAATTGCATTGGATGAAATAGGCATCATTACAATTATTTTCTGACATTGAACAGAATGACATTCTAATGCCTACTGTCTAAAAACACACCTCTGCTGCAGAAAATAGGAGTGATTAGTATAAAAAGGTGTAGTCTCATCATCATTATATATACATGATATATGTGTATCCTGACTGGTTTTAAACTTATATCACAATGCTGTGATTGTTGTCTCATATTTGTAATTGTGCAATTAAAATCATATGCTTTTGCAAGTTCTTAAGGCTTTGAGTGAGTTTCTCTTTCCAGGCCTTGCCACTAAATGTAGAGCTAATCAACTTGTACAAGGGTTTTAGGACATTTCCCCAGTATTTATTTTGAATAAACTTTGGATGTGTTATGGCGTCTTGTGAGTCATTGAACAGCACTTTCTAATTGGCCTATTGACTATGCTGCTCATTTATTACTCACTGCTTCTGCTAACTATCACTTTTATTAAACATTGCATTGTGTGAATTTGTAAAACGCACATTTAATTATAATTATTGGTGACAAGTAACTATAACTCATGCCTTCAAGTAACCATAACTCTTTCCCTCGTCATGCACTGCTTATTACCGCACATATTACATCACATATTACATGTTCTATGACATCATTGATAAAATTACTTCAACATTTGGAATGATGTTATTGATGACAACACTGTGCATGACAGGGGAGGCAGTTATTGTTACTATTATAGGGCATGAGTTATAGGTAATTGGGATAACTCTAATTGGTGAATTTCAGTGGTTTTGTTAATTTCAAAAATTAAATTTTACCTGACATTTTCATGTAACAAAATGTTATTTTAATATTTTTTTTGTTTTTTGTAGTACATATATACTTTATACGCACAGAACCGTAGAAATTCAACATTTATAGTTATGCTTATCTCAAGAAACTATAACTAGTGCCCTAAGGTAACTATTACTCGTGGCCCCTCCATTGAAATAGCATGTGCTGCCCTGGGAAGGTGGTGGTCCTCGGGGCCCCTCCTCTCCTGATAAACATGGGCCTTGCCAAGGGAAAGTGGTGGTCCCCAGAGCCATTAATTAACCTTGTCCTGGCCCCAGGGAGGTGGCAATCCCTGGGGGTCAAATTGGCTATTGGGAGGGGAGCCATGTGTGCTCCATTTCCCAATATACATCTTTTTTTTCTCCCCCCCCCACCTTGACCTGGCCCACCTGGGGGCTGAAGTTTAAACAAGCGCTGCACATTTTTGGGGGATTAGCCAGTAAAAGACCCATCTAAAGGACTGAGTAATAATTGGAATGTTGATATGCAGCGTATGAAAATTTATGAATTAAATGTGAGTTTGTCTTATGCCCTTTATTTGATGAACCCCTCCCATACATAGCTCGTCACTTTAAGAAAAAAAAGTGTTATGACATCCTATAACCCTTAGATTGATTGTCTTAAAACCAATTGATACATAGTGTACGAAAATGTATGACTGAAATGTTAATTTGTCTTATGCACTTTATTTGATGAACCCCTTCTTCACATAGTATATGTCATTTTGAGAACAACAAGCATTATGACATCTTATATTTCTTAGATTGATTGTTTTAAAATAAATTTTTTTGGGGGGAAGCACATGGCACTTTATGATGCAATTTAGAGTTATATAACTGATAACTGATAACTGAGGGAGATGGATATTTGAACATTTAGTGCATTACAGTAAGGATTTATGGTGAGGCTCTCAATGGCATTGATGAATGAAATGTTGTCTTATGCACTGTATTTGATGAACCCCTCCTGTAGATAGACATGTTGTTTTATGACTGATATGTTTTATGAGTAGCACATGTCACTTTATGAGTATTGTACAAAGAGTGGGGAATGATTTCTGAATGCATTCTAAAAATCTTGAATGGAGTGTGGAGCCCATAATTGAGATCCAGCTTGTGATTCACAACTATTTGATTTTTCATGTATTGTATTCCTAAGTGTGAATTTTCTGTGATGTGCATTTTTTGGAGGACAACTTGTCCCATTTTTCTGACACACAGGTTCAGAGTAGAGGCATCTTTCAAAAAAGGGGGTGGGAGAAAATGAAAAAAAAAAAATATTATTTTTATGTTTTATAACATGAATTTTTAAAGTGCACATTTGTGTTTATGAAAAACTAGTTGTTTTTTTATCATGTCATTGTATGTACTAACTGGAATGAATTTGTAAATAAAAATCGAGGCTGCAATGGGACAATTCGGTGGTTGAGATATGGAGTGTTCTAGTTGTTGGGTCAAGAAGGGGTTCTGAAATATAGGGGTTTCCATCACAAGTGTCTGTGAGGCCCAGTTGAAGGCGTAATTATGAAACAAGTTGCCCGTTAATTGGTTTCTTGTTTGCAAGCACTTGAAAATAAAAGAACGGTATTTTTCATCTATATGTTTTTTTTTAATTGACTTAATGTTATGAGACAGCCACTGATTGTTTCGCAATTGTGCCACTGCGTCACTAGTTGATGAAAAGACTGCATGGAGAGGCATATATATATATATGTGTGTATATATATATATATATATATATATATATACAAACACACACACACATATATATATTTGTGTGCGTGTGTATGCATATAGATATATCAATATACTTTTATGTGTGTGTGTGTGTGTGTATATATATATGTATTTATATAGCTATGCATATATATATGTGTGTACTTATTTAATTTACACAGGTAATAATGTCCTCGGTATAGTTAGGTCTGCATTGCCATAGGAAACACATTTTTTGTTCTCCTTGGCACTTTTTGACAAATAACCACAAAACCTTCAAATAATTTGTTTCATCTACTTTGGCTTTTTCATGAAAGGTTTTGTGTTGATTTTTCAAGTGGGAACTAAGAAAAAGAGAAATCACAATAGTGCAATTTCCCATGTTAATTTGCATAGGCTGTTTTACTGTCTCATGTAGAAAGAGCTACTGAATGTAATTACACCACATTTGGCTCAATGTAAATTGAATGAAAGAACAGAGCTTTACAAGGGAATAGCTCTGCCTGATTTGGTGTAAATCCAAGAAATGTGCATTTAAAATAGTGCTCAAGGTGGACATGAAAGGTTTAGAGATATCTGGACAACCGGATCTTTGGAGAACTTGTGGATCCAAATTTAAAAAGTAAAGAAATCCTTTTTTCCAAGCTAGCTTCCGTTGGCTATTTTGAATCCACGTATCCTAAGAAGGGTCACAGATTCAAAAAGATCTGCTTCACTGCCACAATACCAAGGCAAATGGTGCAGCCACCACTGCAGGACTTGGGGACTCGGGCCCAAGTCCTCAAAACTAAAAAACAATAGTACATAAGGGGGTGGATGGAGCACATCCTGACCTCCATGCCCAGTGGGGAATATCCAAATTGACCCTCCATGTTGTTAAAAAAAGTAAATAAATAATGTTTGTGGGATGTATCCAGGGTATCCACAGATCCAGGCCCTACTATGATGATCCATAAACCCTTCTTTGATTCTTGAATCCTAAGAAGAGGATCCAAATATTCTTGCAGGTTTCATGGTTACTGAACTTGCATAGGTCATATGCAGTGAAGTTGGTCATCTATGGTGGGCTTGACATAGGGCCTGCAGTGTGAGGCCAAAGTCCATGCACCGCAGTTGCTGCCTATCCACAGAGTTTTGGCTGGAAGGCCTGACCACACAACAGGCACTCTGGCCAACTACTCCTGCCCAAGACCTTAGGACTTGCTACATGTGGGTTGGCTAGTCATGAGAGTTGGGTGCAGGGCTTGGTCTCTGGGTAGATTCTGTAGCTACTCTCCAGAGTGACCTGAATGTAGGGGCAGACTAAGGCTAGGCCCTTTGACAAACCCCCAAATGTTTATGGCCACAGTTCATTGAAGAGGCAGAATCACATAATTCTAGTGATATATGATTGTCTCTGCCAGCTTACAAGTGGTTCAGGGTTGACTCTGCCATCTCAATTAGACCCACCCAGACATCCCATAGTTGAGGACTCCAGTATGAAGACATTTATGGAACTTACTTAACACACTGAATGATCCTGAACTGCTTTCATCCACTGAAGGAATGGCGGAAATGAGCGCAAAACCTGAAACAAGTGACCAGAATTTTGTTGACTACTTCTTCATTCTTGAGGAAGCCCTGCACAATTAGGTTGATGCAATAAGCAACATATAGTACTTGGAAGTATCCTCCATCAACCACAAAATTACTGCCAGGGTCATTTACAACTAATTCAATGCTTTGAGCTCTGGGTTGTATACCTTTGTTGTAAATTCAGGGATGTTAGCAGCTATGTGCTTTTTCCATGTAGACCATTGCAACTTCTATATGCTGAAGAATTTATTTAAAAACATTAGTAATAGCGAGACCATTGGCTAGCATTTGCTTAGGTCCTTTAAAGGAAGATTAGTGTGGAGTGGTGCACATGTAGTCTGTAGCCTTGCAATTGGTCCAAAAGTCTGTAGTAAGAATAATGGACTGAATATTGCTCTCCTTTGTTGCAGTGCAAACCATTACCAGCTCTTGATGGTGAATAGGTGGAACACTTCAGTGCAAATTTAACTAAAGGTCTCCACAAAGTCTAAAAACTGCTTTCCTTTAAGCAAAGAAAAATGGAAGAAGTTGACTGCTGGTATTTTGTTGAGTTTCCAACTTTATAAATGAACCAGCTCATGCGATCAGTGGTAGGTTGACTTCTTGCTGAACATCGACTTGATAGTGGGTTGTGATTTTTGTTTTCTTTGTGATGATCCCATCTCAAGTGACCTCGGTGGAGTTGGTAGACTTATTGGGCATTTTGCAGTAGTCATGGCATCTCTCTTTTCCTGAAGCCAAAATAAGGTTACCACGGAAAACAACTGCATACTATGAGCAATAGGGTTGCTACACATGATCACAACTTATTCATCACCACTGCCTTATATCTATTCGACTTCTTCTTTGTAAAGCAGCTATCTTTTTAGGAGCTGATCCCCTGTTGGAAAATGGATTTTCATATGTGTCAATTGGCCCCACGTACCATAGTGTCAACCTGGCTTCCCATAAAGCATTGATGTACAGTGAATGTGCAGTCTGCAATGTGGTCATCATATGGCCTAAATGTAAAGAAGTCTCTAATTGGAGAGTAGAACTTCCTTATACAGCATAAGCCACAGGTAATGGTGGAGCTAGGTGGTTGTGTTTTCTCTTCACTATGGTAGGCTAAAGCTGCAGTAGTGATGGTGTTTGGTACAGGTTTCTGAAAAGATGGAAGAAGCTGTTCAATAGAATTGATTTGCACTTCCTCTGTGCCATTCTTGAATCTTAACATGGAGAATTATTTCTTCACTTCTATTACTTCAATTACTTATTCACTTGCAACTAGGCTTTCTGGAACCTTCCTTGTACCTTGCCAACAATGGCAGGACTCTGAGTCCATTAAATGCCACCTTCATCTGGAGAAAGGCTTAGAAAAGAGTGAGAAATTCTTTCTTTTCCTTGAACTAGATGGTGAAGATGACAGTGTATCAAATGGAAGAGAAGTTGCAAAATCCTATCCTGCAACAAGCTCTACTTCTTGCTCTGCTCCTGTCACAAGAAAATCAGGTGTAGCATATGTAAGGTGTTGTTGCGTTTCCTGGGAATAAACAATTTTCTGAGACACATATGCTTTGGTTTTTGTTGGGAGGATCCCTGGTATCAACCATGGTTTGGTACCATGGTTGATACCAGGGATCCTCCTCCCAACATCTCATCATGTGCAGAAGTGGGTGCAGCAGGTATGCTGCAATGAGCACAATGAATGACAAAGAATGAGGGCTTAGTATCTTTGGTGGCAACAAAGTCCTTGTCTTTGCTGGCCACTTTCTTGGTAGGAGCTTTTTTCTTGTGAGCTATATTATTTACTTTTTGGTCAGCAGCATGAGCAGTAGAAATTCCCAAACTTCAATCCGTCTCAACATTTGTCTCATCTCATGCCCCCATACACAATATGAAAAGAAGAAAGACAGACAGACTTAGCCATTCTAATCAATGCAGTACAAGGCATCAATACTAGACCCATATGTGAACTGTTTTGTTAGAGAGGACGCTACTTACTTTGGGAAAGGCTACATAATAATACCTTGTGACCCTTCTATGCACATAGGGCCTTACATTCATTAATAACAGCCACGACTATGGCATAGAAGCTCACATTTATGCGGCAGAACATGTGAAAGAACTGAAAAAGTGAAATAAACATACGGTGTCCCTCCAGGTCCCATGGACAATTAAATGAATTAAAAACAGCCTCAACTATGGTCCAGTGGGCGACATTTATCATGCAGAGAATGTAGGGAAAAAAATCAAAAAAATTTAAATGAATAGATGGTGTTCCTCCATGGACCATCAGACCCTCAATCGGAGGCTGCCAGAAATCAATTAAATGATTTAAAAACAACTACAACTATATACTATAGACTATTAAATACAACCACAAGAACAAACAAATATGGCAAGAAATATATATATAAAAACTTACAAAAATAACATGGGCCATGCAAACTATGTTTTCTCGAGCTGGTGGACAATCACTTGGCTTGAATGCAGAAGGCATTCATAACAAAGGCAAAATAGTCACCTATTGGGCACATACTGGTTTCACATACTAGTGGTCGACCACATGGCAAGGAAGTAGGAGAAGTGTAAAAGAAAGACACAATGGCTGCCTACTAAGACATACACACTGGTTTAAAAAAATAGTGACTGAACACCTGGCAAAGAAAGAAGAAGGCAAGGAGAACAAAGATAACATGGCTGTCCTACCATAGCTGGATCATCTTCCACTCCTTCCATCAACGAAACCTACAGCATTGCAGGGGAAGGCTTGAACAAATGTATACTCACAATGGGCCTGGATTAATATGTAGACCTATGACCCCCACCAGTAAAGCAACAGCAATAATGAAAAAAACTTCACCAGGGTACAAAAATAACAGCACAGCAAAAAGGAAACTGACAAATAATAAAATAAGCCTTAAAAGTACCCCAATCATAAACCCCAAGGCAACAAACGATTCCAGCCAAAGACTTTTAAAGTTTTAACCCGTAGGGTGCCTTGGACGAAGGGACCTCGTCCAAGGCACAGGTTCCCGGGTACCATGGACGAGGTCACCTCGTCCTACACCCGGGAACTGGGGGGAGCGCTAGCGCTCCCCCGATGTGCACCCCACCCACCCCCCCAAGGCAGGGATGGAAGGGGAAGCCCTTCCCCTTCCACCCCTGACCCCCCACCCCCCGTGACGTCAGCGCGAGCGCACGCTGATTTGTCACAGGGCCTCCTCCCATCACGCTGGAAGCTCAGCTTCCAGCGCGATCGGAAGAGAAATCTTTTTGATTAGGCCGATCTGCCCCCAAGGGGGGCAGAAACCACAAGGCACCGGGGATTTTTTTTTTGTTTTGTTTTACAGATGGGGATCGACCCCTTGGACAAGGGTCACTCCCCTGGAGGGGAAAATTGTATTTAGGCCATTTCTGCCCCCGATCGGCTGATTTTTGCTACGCCAATCTGCCCCGAAGGGGGGCAGAAACCACTAGGCACCTGGGATTTTTTTTTTTTTGCACCAATGTCACACAGGGGGAGCGACCTTGTAGGCAAGGGTCGCTCCCGGGGGGGGGGGGCTGGGGGCAAATTTAGTTTAGGACATTTCTGCCCCCCCTGGGGGCAGATCGGCCTATTATTAAGCCGATCAGCCGCCGGGAAGGTGGGGGGCAGAAACCTCTAGGCGCCAGGGCAAATGTTTTTTGTGTGTTTTTTTGTTTATTTGTTTGTTTTTTTAGAGATGGGGAGCGACCCATTAGGCAAGGGTCGCTCCCCTGGGGGGGGGGGGGGAAATTGTATTTAGACCATTTCTGCCCCACTTGGGGGCAGATCGGCCGATTTTAGGTCAATCTGCCCCCAAGGGGGCAGAAACCACTAGGCACCGGGGATTTTTTTTTTGCGCCAATGTCATGCAAGGGGAGCGACCCCATAGGCAAGGGGAGCGACCCCATAGGCAAGGGTCGCTCCCGGGGAGGGTGTGGGGGGCAAATTTATTTTAACCCATTTCTGCCCCCCTGGGGCCGGCTGAGCTAGAGGCCAAAATCCACACCTCTGTTTTCTGTGAAAAAATGTGATGTGTCCACGTTGTGTTTTAGGCCATTTCCTTTTGTGGGCGCTAGGCCTACCCACACAAGTGAGGTACCTTTTTTATCGGGAGACTTGGGGGAACGCTGGGTGGAAGGAAATTTGTGGCTCCTCTCAGATTCCAGAACTTTCTGTCACCGAAATGAGAGGGAAAAGTGTTTTTTTGGCCACATTTCGAGGTTTGCAAAGGATTCTGGGTAACATAAACTGGTCAGAGCCCCACAAGTCACCCCATCTTGGATTCCCCTAGGTTTATAGTTTTCAAAAATGTTCTGGTTTGCTAGGTTTCCCCAGGTGCCGGCTGAGCTAGAGGCCAAAATACACAGGTAGGCACTGTTTTCTGTGAAAAAATGTGATGTGTCCACGTTGTGTTTTGGGCCATTTCCTTTTGTGGGCGCTAGGCCTACCCACACAAGTGAGGTACCATTTTTATCGGGAGACTTGGGGGAACGCTGGGTGGAAGGAAATGTGTGGCTCCTTTCAGATTCCAGAACTTTCTGTCACCGAAATGTGAGGAAAACGTGTTTTTTAGCCCAATTTTGAAGTTTGCAAATGATTCTGGGTAACAGAACCTGGTCAGAGCCCCACAAGTCACCCCATCTTGTATTCCCCTAGGTCTCTAGTTTTTGAAAATGCACAGATTTGGTAGGTTTCCCTAGGTGCCGGCTGAACTAGAGGCCACAATCTACAGGTAGGCACTTTGCAAAAAACACCTCTGTTTTCTTTCAAAAAATTTGATGTGTCCACGTTGTGTTTTGGGGCATTTCCTGTCACGGGCGCTAGGCCTACCCACACAAGTGAGGTATCATTTTTATCGGGAGACTTGGGGGAATGCTGCGTGGAAGGAAATTTGTGGCTCCTCTCAGATTCCAGAACTTTCTGTCACCGAAATATGAGCAAAAATGTGTTTTTTTAGCCAAAATTTGAGGTTTTCAAAGGATTCTGGGTAACAGAACCTGGTCAGAGCCCAACAAGTCACCCCATCTTGGATTCCCCTAGGTCTCTAGTTTTAAAAAATGCACAGGTTTGGTAGGTTTCCCTAGGTGCCGGCTATGCTAGAGGCCAAAATCTACAGGTAGGCACTTTGCAAAAAACACCTCTGTTTTCTTTAAAAAAATGTGATGTGTCCAAGTTGTGTTTTAAGGCATTTCCTGTAGGTGCTAGGCCTACCCACACAAGTGAGGTATCATTTATATCGAGAGACTTGGGGGAACGCAGGGTGGAAGGAAATTTGTGGCTCCTCTCAGATTCCAGAACTTTCTGTCACCGAAATGTGAGGAAAATGTGTTTTTTTAGCCAAATTTTGAGGTTTGCAAAGAATTCTGGGTAACATAACCTGGTCAGAGCCCCACAAGTCACCCCATCTTGGATTCCCCTAGGTCTCTAGTTTTAAAAAATGCACAGGTTTGGTAGGTTTCCCTAGGTGCCGGCTGAGCTAGAAGCCAAAAACTACAGGTAGGCACTTTGCAAAAAACACCTCTGTTTTCTGTCAAAAAATGTGATGTGCCCACGTTGTGTTTTGGGGCATTTCCTGTCGCGGGCGTTAAGCCTACCCACACAAGTGAGATATCATTTTTATCGGGAGACTTGGGGGAACATAGAATAGCAAAACAACCGTTATTGCCCCTTGTCTTTCTCTACATTTTGTCCTTCCAAATATAAGAGAGTGTGTTAAAAAGACGTCTATTTGAGAAATGCCCTGTAATTCACATGCTAGTATGGTCACCCCGGAATTCAGAGATGTGCAAATAACCACTGCTCCTCAACACCTTATATTGTGCCCATTTTGGAAATACAAAGGTTTTCTTGATAACTATTTTTCACTCTTTATATTTCAGCAAATGAATTGCTGTATACCCGTTATAGGATGAAAACGCACTGCAGGGTGCACCTCATTTATTGGCTCTGGGTACCTAGGGTTCTTGATGAACCTACAAGCCCTATATATCCCCACAACCAGAAGAGTCCAGCAGACGTAACGGCATATTGCTTTCAAAAATCTGACATTGCAGGAAATAGTTACAGAGTAAAACGTAGAGAAAAATTGCTGTTTTTTTCACCTCAATTTAAATATTTTTCTTTTTCAGTTGTTATTTTCTGTAGGAAACCCTTGTAGGATCTACACAAATTACCCCTTGCTGAATTCAGAATTTTGTCTACTTTTCAGAAATGTTTAGGTTTCTGCGATCCAGCATTGGTGTCACTGACTGGAAGGAGGCTAAAAGCACAAAAAATCGTAAAAATGGGGTATGTCCCAGTAAAATGCCAAATTTGTGTTGAAAAGTTGGGTTTTCTGATTCAAGTCTGCCTGTTCCTGAAAGCTGGGAAGCTGGTGATTTTAGCATCGCAAACCCTTTGTTGATGCCATTTTCAGGGAAAAAACCACAAGCCTTCTTCTGCGGCCACTTTTTCCCATTTGTTTGAAAAAAACTAAATTTTCACTGTATTTTGGCTAATTTCTTGGCCTACTTCAGGGGAACCCACAAAGTCTGGGTACCTCTAGAATCTCTAGGATGTTGGAAAAAAAGGACACAAATTTGGCTTGGCTAGCTTATGTGGACACAAAGTTATGAGGGCCTAAGCTTGAACTGCCCCAAATAGCCAAAAAAAAGGCCTGCCACAGGAGGGGGAAAAGGCCTGGCAGCAAAGGGGTTAAAAGAAAAGCACATTTATCTTTTAAACTTTGAAAAGATAATTTAAAAGATTTGTAAAGCGCATTTATCAACCATCTCATGCATGCACAAGTTCACACACAAAATTACAGGTCAGCACATGGAGAAGGTGGTGACTGAGAACAAAGTAAAACATATGGCTTCATGTGTCTGACCACCTCGAAGATCTGCCACCCTAGTCACCAACAGGCATACAGAGGCAACAAATGACCTAAATCAGGCATGATTTCAAGGCCATCTACAATGCACTAAAATAGTTTTAAAAAACATATCTCAGCAGCAGTAATATAAAAGTACTTACACATATATTGATTGTCTGTAGCAGACTAGCTCCCAACTGGAAAAACACCACAGTACAACAACAAATCTAGACAAAATTAACAGAAAAGTATGCAAAAGGAGGAACATATGATTCAATTACTCCACATTCCCAGAATGTCCATTACCTGTTTGTGCGTATCTGGTCCCACATCTGTCTGTCTCCACTTTCTCTAAACTCCAGTTGATCTAGCAACAAACAAAATGTAAACGAATCCCACAAGTAAGTAAGGATCAGGTACATAGGGTTTGAGCTCGGAAACATGAAAGACCGTATGTATCCTCCAGGTACGAGGCAAGTGAAGACGGACAGTGACAGGGTTAATCAGCTGAAGAATACGGAAAGGACCGTATTAACGAGGTGTGAACTTATTCTGAGAAAGGCATAAAGGCAAAAATTTTGAAGAAACCCAGACTTTATCCTGGAGGTGATATACTGGAGCATCCCTATCCTTCTTATCTGCTATTCTCTTCATGTATCTCTTGGTGTTCAACAAGTTAGATCGAATCAATCTATGGATCTCTAAAAGCCGTATGGAAAATGAAGTGACAGCAGGAAGAGAAGAGGTAGACTGAGGAGTAGTAGGAAAAGAGGTAGGATGATAGCCATAAGAACAGAAAAAGGGGGTGACCTTGGAGGCACTATGGACAGTGTTATTGTAAGAGAATTCAGCGATAGGAAGCTAAGTGTTCCAGTTGCTCTGGGTAGAATTACAAAAGCAGCGAAGGTACTGCTCCAATCCTTTGTTGAGACGCTCAGTCTATCCATTGGTTTGGGGATGGAAACCAGATGATAGTGCTATACTGATATTCAGTATCCTACAGAAATGTTTCCAAAACCGGGAGATGTACTGAGGTCCCCTGTCAGATACAATGCTGTGTGGGAGTCCATGGAGACGGAAAATATGATGGATAAATATCTGACTTAGTTCTTGGGAAGTAGGTAATTTCTTCTGGGCAGTGAAGTGAGCCATCATTGTAAAGGAATCTATTGTGACCATGATAACCCGGTTTCCTGCTGATGGAGGTAGCGAACACATGAAATCAGTAGAAATGGTGTGCCAGGGAGCCAGTGGAACAGGTAATGGTTGTAGTAATCCTGCAGGTCTGGTACAGCGTATTTTTACTTGAGCAGATATGGGACAAGCCTGAACGTATCTTTCGACATCCAATTTCCAGGTAGGCCACCAGAAAGACAGCAAGAGTAGTTCCTGTGTGGCCTTGATGCATCTATAACCAGCAACCGGAGAATCATAGCACATCTGTAGCGCCTTTTCTCTTACTCCATTAGTAGGGAGGAACAACAGGTTCTTATAATAATAATACCCCTTCAGTTTACGTATTAAGGGGTTTAGTTTCTTTAACTCTTGATCAGATAGGTTGGCATATTCCAGTTGTACCTCATCCAGGAAAGATTGAGCTACTCTGATGATTTTACTGGGCTCAAGTAGATATTGTGATGGGGTAGGAGTACAATCTGGATAACGGCGAGACAGAGCATCGGCCAGTATGTTTTGGGATCCAGGAATATAGGTGACATAAAAGTCATACTGAAAGGCCCAACGAGCCTGACGACTGTTCTGGCATAGAAAATTACGCAAACATTGTAGGTTACGATGGTCTGTTCTCACCTCGAAGGGCTCTTGGGAACCCATAAGAAACTGTTTCCACTCTAGGCAGGCTGTTTTCAGGGCTAATAACTCCCTTTCTAGTACTGAGTAATGTTGTTCCGACGCAGAGAGTACATGGGACAAATAGAAAACAGGATGTTCAAGACCGTCATCTTCTTGTTGTTGGAGTAAGGCAGCTACAATGGCTCTTTCAGAAGCATCAATCACAACAATAAATTGTTTGTTGGTATCTGGGTGTCTAAATATTGGTGCTTGAGTGAAGGCCCTTTTTAGACTCTGAAAAGCGATTTCAGCCGCCCTTTTCCAGACAAAGCCTTTCTTTAAATTCTCCTTTTTTAATGTTTGAGTTATGTGGCTGGTTTGTTCCACAAAGTCTAAGATGAACTGTCGATAAAAATTAGCCAGTCCTAGAAAACATTGTGTTTCCTTAATAGAGGAAGGGGAAGGCCAGTCTAGGATGGCTTGTACCTTTTCCTGCTCCATAGCTATTCCAGTGGGACTAAGGTGATGTCCCAAATATTTGACTTCAGTTTTGTCAAACTCACATTTTTCTGGTTTACAGGACAGTTGATGTTCCCTGAGTCTTTGGAGGACTTATTTCACATGAGAAGAGTGAAGTTCAGGACGTCTAGAGTAAATAAGGATATCGTCTAAGTAGATGACGACCGTATGGTTCAAGAGATCAGAGAACACAGAGTCCATAAATCTTTGGAAAATTGAGGGAGCATTAGTGAGACCAAAAGGCATAACTCTGTACTCATAATGACCAAATGGGGTTCGGAAAGCAGTCTTCCACTCGTCCCCTTCTTTGATACGCAAAAGGTGGTAGGCTCCACGAAGATCTAGTTTGGTAAATCGTTGAGCCCCTCTGATTGCCTCTAGAATATCTTTGATGAGGAGCAAAGGATAACGGTCTTTTATAGTTATCTGATTTAGACCTCGAAAATCCATACAGGGACGAAGATCCTTCGTCTTCTTGGGTACAAAAAAGAGAGGAGCCCCTGCCGGAGAGGATGATGGTACAATAAGACCGCTATGTAAATTTTCTTGCAGATACTCCTTGAGAACTTCCCTTTCGGGTTCTGTGAGTGAATACATTCTCCCAAAGGGAACAATCGCCCCAGGTTCCAAGGGAATAGCACAATCGTAATTTTGATGAGGGGGTAACACAGGTCTGGATGGTTTTTGGAATATATCTTGAAATTCCAGATAGTGATCGGGGACTCCTTGGACTGTATTGATGGAACATCCGGTAGTAATTTCAGTAGGCATCAACCTCTTGGGTGACCAATATGTGCCTGAAGCAAAACAGTTCTCATAACAAAACTGTGAGGACAAGGAAATAGTCCGGGTTTCCCAATTTACATAAGGGTTATGTCTTATGAACCACAGAATTCCTAAAATGATAGTATGATTAGGGGATGATATTAGGTCAAATGAGATGTGTTCTTGGTGGTTCCCAAATTGTAAACTTAGTGTCAGGGTGGTAGTATCAACTGGACCAGAGGATATTAAGGATCCATCCACTGTGTGAACTTGTTCCGGAACTTCTTTGGGTCCTGTTAGTATTTGTTGTGTTGTGGCCCAAGTCTTATCCATATATATGCAACTAGCACCACAATCAAGCAAAGCCATTGTTCTTTCTTCACGACCGTCCGGTAACTGTAACGTCACAGGTAACATAAACAAATTTGTGGCATTGTCCTTGAATTAACTGATGGAAGGTATAGCAGATGATCCTGTCCCCTCCCTTCTTACAGAGGGTGGGAAGAGGCATTTCCCAATGGCCTTAGAGGACGAACAGGGCAGGTACGAAGCATGTAACCAGCAGCACCACAATACAGGCATAATCCTTTCTTCCGTCTTTTTTCCCGCTCGCTGACGGAAAGTGGGCCTCGAGTAGTATCCACCTGCATAGGTTCACCTTCTGTGTCTCTGACGAGAGGACGAGGTTCCTCAGGACGATGCAAAAAGACACGTGAAGTGCTTGGCTGGGAAGATCCTCTACACTTTCTCTTCTCCATACGTCGTTCTTGGAAACAATATTCGATGGAAAGAGCTCGATCCATCAGACCACGAAGATCCTCAACTCGGGTGGAGTGTACTAACTCATCTTTAATCTCCTCTTTAAATCCTCTACAGAATAAAGTCACCAGAGTTCGTTCCACCCAGGTTGTCTCAGCTGCTACCTGTCGAAAACGGGTGAAATATTGGAGGACATCCTGTGAGCCTTGTTGGATGTCACATAGTGCTTCTTCAGCAGAGGCCTCCGATCCTGGACGACTAAACATCTGTTTGAACTGATTCACGAAGGCTGGATAGTCCGACAATACTGGGTCATTTGATGATACCATCGGGTTTGCCCAGGCCAAGTCAGGACCGGATAGCGCACTAATAAGATATCTCACCTTTGTCTTGTCGTGGGAGAATTGGGTGGGTCGGAAGGCGATATACACAGTTAATGCATCGAGGAACTCTCGCAGTTTAGTTGGTTCGCCGGAGAAACAAGGAGTAGAGATGGAGACGGCTGGAACATCTGCACTGCTGAACGCCAAAGCCTGTCGTAAAGCAGCATTTTCATTGCGTAATTGTTGCAGTTCCTGAACCTGTTGCTGAATGGTTGCCAGAAGAGATTGATCAGGATCTGCAGCAGCCGCCACTGTATCATCCATGGTATTAGACGACGTCGGGAGTATTGGGCACGGCAATCTGTCACGATTTACGTGCTGCCTTCACCTGGAGTCTACAGAACGAGTGGTGAGGATCTTGGGCCAGATGTATCATCACGGCCCTTTGCGAGTCGGAAATAGTGATTTTTAAGAAATCCGACTCGCAAAGTGCCATGTATCACATTTGCGATTCGGTAATAGCGATTTCTTAAAAATCGCAAATGCTAATACCGAATCGCAAATTGCGATACCGGCCCCATTCGCAGCTATGGGCCCGTTGGCAAACTTAAGGCCCCCTATGCTGCACCCCAAAATGTTTTGGGGGACATGTAAGGTGCACACATGCCAAAAGGGCATGTGTGCTTTACATGTTCAATTTAAAAATGCATTTTAAATGCATTTTTAAATTTTGCACCAGGTTACCACCTGGTTTCATTCCATGGTATTTTGCATGTGCAAAATGCCATTCTGCGAAAAATCGCAATTTGCGATTTTTTGCAGCATCGCCTTGCGATGTGGATTTTGCGAATCGCAAATTGCGACTCGCAAAACCAGGTTGCAACGCAAGAAATCGCAATTTTAGCGATTTTTTATTTGTGGTCTGCAAATGCCTTTCATGCATCGCAGACCACTTTTTTGCACTCGCAAATGGCAGAATATTGCGATTCGCACCGTTTGCAAGTACAAACATTTTTCATACATCTAGCCCCTTGTTCCTGAATGTTCGGCCTTGGCCCAGGTAGGGGTGACTCTTTCTGGTAGCCACGGTGCTGCAGGCAATGGAAACGCCAAGAGCAGGCCGTGTCCCTCAGAAGTAGTGCCAGCGGGAAAAAAACCCTGAAAGGGGAAAAAACCTCCAAAAAAGAAAGGTTCCTAAAACAGGATCAAAATGAATAGGTAAATACAGGAGCAATAATACAGGAAAAAACACTGAAACAGATGAGAGCCAGTATAGAACACATGGAAGCAGGAGCGAAGACACCACCCAAACAGAAAGTGTTGCAGCGCAAGGAGAGAAAGAATCACAGCCCTTAAATACCAACAAACAGGAAGCGACCAACAGGAAGTACAAAGACACCATCTTGGATAGGGAAAAACACATAGAACATAATGGACTGGGAGCCATAGAGAGTAGGGAACAAGGAATGCTGGGAAGAGAGGGGTAATATGGGAAAAGGAAAAGACATAAATGAAGGCACAACAAAACAACAGGAAAGGAAGAAGAAAAGAAGGACAGGTGAGTGGGGAGGTCAGACCTGCCTGGAAGCGTGTTGCGCTAAAAAAGAACGAGGCCCCATGCCCAATTTGGGGCCTCGAAATGTGCACTGCAGGCTGGGGATGCGGTGCGTCTTCAGACTGCGTGCCGCGGCCCGAGCCGAATGTTCCGCTCGGGCTGAGCGCAGCGGCGCAACAGTGTTAGACTTTTCATCCTTGGTGTGGTCTCCCTTAACTTTTTGCCTCTGTTCCACAGGTTGTTGATGTGTTCTAGACTCTGATTTTGCTGTTTTTGTTACTCTGGGCACTTTACCGCTGCTAACCAGTGCTAAAGTACAAGTGCTCCTTTACAAAATGTGTATGTAATTGGCTTATCCATGATTGGCATATTTGGTTTACTAGTAAGTCCCTAGTAAAGTGCACTAGAGGTGCCAGGGCCTGTAAATCAAATGCTGTGAGTGGGCCTGAAGCACTGGCTGTGCCATTCACATAAGTAGCTCTGTAATCATGTCTCAGACCTGCCACTGCAGTGTCTGTGTGAGCAGTTTTTAACTGTAAATTTGACTTGGCAAGTGTACCCACTTGCCAGGCCTAAACCTTCCCTTTTCTTACATGTAAGGCACCCCTAAGGTAGGCCTTAGGTAGCCCCAAGGGAAGGGTGCAGTGTATGGTTAAGGTAGGACATATAGTAATGTGTTTTATATGCCTTGACATTGAAATGTTGCTAAGCTCGTTTTTCACTGTTGCAAGGCCTGTCTCTCTCATAGGTTAACATAGGGGCTACCTTTAAAACTGATTAAACTGTTGATATCCTTTGGGAGCGGATGGACATGTGGAGTTTGGGGTCTCTGAGCTCACAATTTAAAAATACATCTTTTAGTAAAGTTGATTTTGAGATTGTGTGTTTGAAAATGCCACTTTTGGAAAGTGAGCATTTTCTTGCTTATACCATTTCTGTGACTCTGCCTGTTTTTGGATTCCCTGTCTGGGCTTGTTGCACCTCACACTAGACAGTGACACAAAAGGAGCTGGGGTGTAGTATGCATTTCCTGATGAGCCATCTGTGCTAGGAGGGAGGGGAGGAGTGGTCACTTACACCTGAAAGGGCTGTGCCTGTCCTCACACAATGCAGTCTCCGACCCCCTGGTGAGTGTCTGGGTCCTGGCCTGGGCAAGGCAGGATTTCACATTCAAAAGAGACTTTACTTTGAAGTAGACCTACTTCAAAGGAGAAATTGGGTGGAAGAAGGGAACCCAAAACCACAGACTTTAGATCACTTCTGGACATCAAGAGGAACCTCTGCCTGGAGAAGGGCTGAAGAGCCGAGGAGAAGTGCTGCCCTGCCTGTGACTGTGCTTTGTGAAGCTATCCTGCAGTTACTGCTTCTGCCAGAGTAAGAGGGCAAAGACTGGACTTTGTGTGCCTTTCATCTTGGGAAGAAAACTCCAAGGGCTTGATTTAGAGCTTGCCTCCTGTTGTTTGAAGTCTCAGGGAGAGCAAAGACTTCTCTCTGCCAGCATCTGGAGTCTCTGGAGAGACTCCTGCTCTGACAAGTGGTGCCCTATCCAGTCCCTGGGCCCTTGAAAGGAAGCTGGTGGAAATCTAAGGAAATCGACTTCGGACCGACGCCGCTGCTGAATCCGGTGATGTCGCCTGCAACCGACTCCATGATCTTTGCTGGAACTCGACGTCCTTCACAGGCCCGACGCCGCTGCCGCCCCGCTGAAGTCCGAGACTCCTTGGAAGTCGCTGCACCACGTTGTGACCGACGCCGCTTAAGGTCAGCGGATTCAACATTTTGTACAGACGCTGCGATCCCCGGCTTCGCGCATCGACTTGTTTTCACTCTTCACCAAAGGTACTGTACTTGGGGGTCTATGCGACTCCGTGTCCGGCGCCGCTGGTGTCGGCTTTTTGGGAACGACTCCGTCACGACGCCGTGTTAACACCAAAGCATTTTGTGTTTCTAAGCGCTATTTTTGAGTTTAATCTTTAAAAATTCATAACTTGATAAGTGTGTGTGGAATTTTGTTGTTTTGGTCTTGTTTTGTTTAGATAAATATTTCCTATTCTTCTAAACCGGTGTTGTGTAATTTTGTAGTGTTTTCATTAAGTTACTGTGTGTGTTTGTACAAATACTTTACACCTAGCACTCTGAAGTTAAGCCTACTGCTCTGCCAAGCTACCAAGGGGGTAAGCAGGGGTTAGCTGAGGGTGATTCTATTTCACCCTGACTAGAGTGAGGGTCCTTGCTTGAACGGGGGGTAAACTGACTGTCAACCAAAGACCCCATTCCTAACATTGGTGATCAGCGGTTGGGATTTGGACTTGTATTTGTACTTGACATACAGTGATTAAGTGTACACTACTGTTCTGATCTCAGACCACTAGGTGACCACTTACTACTTGTCTTGTGATTTTAGCTTTTTCTCTTTGGGACTGTTTTTGTTCTACTTCCATTTTTGCTGATCCCTGGATTGACTTTTCTTGAACTTCATTTGGGAACTTGTTTTTCTGCCTTTTGAACTTTGCACTTAAACCTCTCATCATGTCTCAATCTGGAGATGCATCAGCTAAAGCTGCTTTTGACCTAGAGAAATTAGAGAGCTATACAAAGGCTCAGTTGAAGCAGTTTTGTAAAAGTGTTGACTGTCCCATTAAGAGCTCATCCAAGAAGGAGGAGCTGCAAAAGGTGCTGAGGGCCTGGGTGACAGCCACAGAAGCTGAGGAGCACACAGAGGATGAGGCGGATGAGGAGGGAGAGGGGTAATCCATTCACAATGGTATAGTGGGTGGACCTGTTATACTCAGGGAGAGTGTCTCTAGGGAAGGTAGCAGTGTGTCCTCCAAGGGTCTGACCCCTGAAGAGTTACAGAACAGAAAGACAGAGAGGGAGTACCAGTTGGAGCTGAAAAAGCTAAGTCTAAAGATGGAGTGGGAAAGGGAGAGGGATAGGGAGGAGAGGAGAGAAGATGCAGCGGGCTCATGAGCTTAAATTAAAGGAGTTAGATCAGAGGAGCCAGTCTAGTAGCGATGGTGGCAGCATTACTACAGTGCGGCCTGAAAGAAGAGTACACATACCAAAGGATCTTCTTAAGGATTACAAGAGGGAGGATGACATATACTTGTGGTTCAAGGGGTATGAGTTTGCTCTCCACATGAATCTGGTCCCTGAAGCTCATTGGGGGGCAGGTCTGTCGAAGCACTTTGAGGTAGAGGGGAGGGATACACTGATAGCCTTAGGGGATGCTCAGAATCTCACCTACACTATCATGAAGGATGCCCTACTCACAAGGTATGGTCTCACCCCTGAGCAGTATAAAGATAAGTTTAGATCCTACAAGGAAAAGGAATCCCAAACATGGATGGAATGTGTAGATTCTTTTTGGAGGTCACTGGATGGTTGGGTGAAGGGCAGTAAGGTAACTACGTATGAGGGGCTTTACAATCTGATTGCTCGGGAGCACTTGTACAGTTTATGTTGTCCAGAGCTGCGCCAGCACCTGATTGACAGCAAGCTGACTGATCCCAGAAAGCTTGCGCAGGAAGTGGACTGCTGGGAGAGCACCTGGGTCCAAAAGAGGTATGGGGAGACCACGCCAAGGGTGTGCAGGGTCCCTCTCAGAAGAAAGGGTGGGTAAGGGTAAACAGGGGGAGTTCTCTAAGGGGCCCCAAACTGATTCCCAGGGTTAGGATTCCCAACCCCCCAGTGAGAAGAAGCCATGGTTCTCCAAAGGGAAGCCAGTGGCAGGTGGTCCCCCACGTAAGTGCTATGCATGTGACCAAGTGGGTCATGTGAGAGGGGACCCCAAATGCCCCAAACGTACACCGGCACCCACTGGTGCGCAGTCCCAGGGTTTGGCCAATGTAGCGCTTCAGGAGGAATTGGTTTCAGGTGGGTGGGAACCAGCTGAAATGACCCTTGTCTCACTAGGGGACAATGAGATGGTCCAGAGAACCCTAGTGCCTGAAAACACTAAGAAGTACAGGCAGTGGGTGACCATCAATGGACAGAGGATGGAGGCTCTGAGAGACACAGGAGCCAGTGTGACTACAGTGAGGAGTCAGCTGGTGTCTGAAGAGCAGATAGATCCCTGGGTACTTCACCAAGTAGTCGCAGTGGACAACTCAGACCGCCTGTGCAGAGTGTTGCAGATTCCATTTGAATGGGGGGGTCTCAGGTTCCTTGAAAGTAGCTGTGAGTCCAACCATGCCTGTTGATTGTTTGCTAGGCAATGACCTGGAGGATTCCCCTTGGAAGGAGCTAGAACACAGGTCTCATTTAGAGATGTTAGGTCTGCCTGGGTGGGTATGCGCATCCACCTGGTCAATGGCAGCCCGTCAGGGTGATCAAGAGCCCCTGGAGCCTGAAACAGTGGCCCAGGGGACTGCCAAGAAGAGGAAGGGCAGGGGGCGCGGGAAACCGGCACCCGAAGTTCCCGCGGCCCGGGAGGAGGCAGAGCCTGAGGGTGACGCCCCAGAGCCTACAGGGGAACAGGTGGCTGAACTGGGGGAGGTCCCTGAGCTGTTGCAGTGGCAGCAGGAAGGGGGGCCCACCAGAGAGGCATTCTGTGAGGCACAGAAGGTATGCCCTACTCTAGAGGGGCTGTGGCACCAGGCTGCAGCCCAGGCGGCTGGCGAGGAGCCAGAATCACACCTAATCTACTGGGAGGATGGCCTCCTGTATAGTGAGCCTAAGGTTCCTGAGACTGGGTCAGCCTGTGTGCTGGTGGTACCCCAGTGCTTTAGGTCCTTTCTACTGGGTCTGGTTCATGATGTGCCTTTAGCTGGACACTTGGGGCAGGGCAAGACCTTTGACACGCTTGTCACCCACATTCATTGGCCCCAAATGCGAAAGCACTCTGATACCTACTGTAGGTCTTGCCAAACTTGTCAGGCAAGTGGCAAGAGTGGGGGGAAATGTAACGTGCCCCTCCAACCTTTTCCTGTAGTTAGTACCCCCTTTGAAAGGGTTGGTATTGACATTGTGGGGCCTCTGGATCCCAAGACAGCCATGGGCAGCAGGTTCATCCTGGTCTTGGTGGACCATGCCACCTAGTATCCAGAAGCCATTCCTCTAAGGACCGTCACTGCCCCTGTGGTAGGCCGTGCCTTGATGGGAGTTTTTACCCGCATGTGGTTCACCAAGGAAGTGTGTATCTGATAGGGGTACCAACTTCCTATCTACGTATATGAAGTCTCTGTAGAAGGTGTGTGGGGTAAACTGCAAGTCCACCACCCCTTACCATCCCCAAGGTGATGGTCTGGTTGAGAAACTCAACCGCTCCTTGAAAGGCATGATCATGGGCCTGCAAGAGGCCCTGAGGCAGAAGTGGGACGTCCTTTTCCCATGCCTTCTGTTCGCTTATAGGGAGGTGCCTCAAAAGAGACTTGGCTTTAGCCCCTTTGAGCTCATCTCTGGCCACCCTGTGAGGGGACCGTTGAGTCTGGTGAAGGAAGCTTTGGAGAAAGCTCCTAGTAAACCACCCCAGGATGTATTTAGCTACATGCTGGCTTTAAGAAACCAGACTGTCCCCTTCAGGACTCTCGCTCAGGAGAACCTAGAAGCAAGCCAGGAGGATATGAAACAGTGCTACGACCGGAATGCCACTCTGGTCGAGTTTCAACCTGGTCAGAAAGTGTGGGTGATGGGGCCAGTGGAGCCTAGGGTGCTCCGAGATAAGTGGACTGGGCCATTTGAGGTGGTGGGGTGCAAAAGCGAAGTCACCTACCTGGTGGACTTGCGGTCTCCAAGGAACCCTTTAAGGGTCCTGCATGTCAACCGCCTCAAGCCACACAGACTGAGCTGACAATGCTCCTTACGACAGATGATGGGGTGGAGGAGGAGAACGAGCCTCTTCCTGACCTCCTGTCTGCAGGAGAAAAAGATGGGTCAGTGGAGGGAGTGATCCTCTCCCCCTCCCTGACTGAGGAGCAGTAAGGTGCCTGTCGCCAAGTGTTAGGGCAGTTTTCCTCACTGTTTTCCCTGATCCCAGGAGTCACACACTTGTGCACACATGATGTGGACACTGGGGACAGTACACCTATTAAACAGAAAGTTTACAGGGTTACTGACAGGGTCAGGGCATGCATTAAGGATGAGGTGTCCAAAATGCTTACCCTAGGGGTTATTGAGCACTCCAGCAGCCCAGTGGTATTGGTCCCCAAAGCTGCTGCACCTGGTGCCACTCCAGAACTCAGGTTTTGTGTGGACTATCCGGGACTCAGTGTGCTCAGCAAGACTGACGCACACCCCATTCCCCGACCTGATGAGCTCATTGATCGGTTGGGAGCTGCCAAGTACCTCAGTACGTTTGATTTAACATCTGGGTACTGACACATTGCCTTAAGTGAGGGGGCCAAGGAGAGGTCAGCATTCTCTACACCAGATGGGCACTTTCAATTTAAAGTGATGCCATTTAGGATGAAGAATGCCCCTGCCACCTTTCAGAGGTTGGTCAACCAGGTGCTGGCAGGACTGGATGAGTTCAGTGCCACCTACCTGGATGACATTGCTGTGTTTAGTTCCACATGGGAGGAACACCTACAACACCTCTGGAGGGTGTTAGAGGCCCTGGTGAAGGCAGGCCTCACTACTAAGGCGAGTAAGTGCCAAATAGGGCAGGGTTCGGTGGTGTACTTAGGACACCAGGTGGGGAGTGGCCAGGTGGCACCCCTACAGCCTAATATTGATACAAATCTGGCTAGGGAACCTCCCAAGACCCAGACTGAAGTGAGAGCCTTTTTAGGTCTCACATGATATTACAGGAGGTTTGTTAAGGGAAATGGGGCCAGAAGAAAGTAGTTTCTGAATTGCGACTCGCAAATTGCGAGTCAGAGAGATTCACAATTTGCGAGTCGCAATTCAGAATGTAGGATGGTGTCCCTGACACCATCTGCGACTCGCAAGGGAGTCGCAAAGACCCACCTCATTAATATTAATGAGGTGGGTCACAATTTGTGATCCCCTTGAAACTCGCAGCACTCACAGGGATGGTGGCCTGCTGGAGACAGCAGACTACCATGTCTGTGACTGCTTTTAAATAAAGCAGTTGTTTTTTTTTGTAATGCAGCCCGTTTTCCTTAAAGGAAAATGAGATGCATTACAAAATTAAAAAATTAAACATTTCCATTTCATTTTTTCAGAGCAGGCAGTGGTCCATAGGACCACTGCCTGCTCTGAAAAAATGTTTTCAATGTTATTCAGAAAGGGGAAGGGGTCCCATGGGGACCCCTTCCCTTTTGTGAATGGCTAGCACCCATTTGAAATGGGTGCTAACTGCGATTATTTTGCGACCGTGTTCGTGGTCACAAAACAATACAGCATCTCGCTGCGACTTGCAATTAGGAAGGGGAACACCCCTTCCTAATTGCGACTTGCAGTCCCGCTTTGCGAATCGGTAACCAGGTTACCGACTCGCAAAACGGGGATTGGGCATCGCGATGTGCTTTTTGCACGTCGCAAACAGTAAAATTTGCTGTTTGCGACGTGCAAAAAGTTTTGAACATCTGACCCATGGTACCATTGTTACCCCCTTAACTGAGTTCACTTCCAAGAATCAACCCAGAAAAGAGATCTGGACAGAGGCTTGCCAGAACGCTTTTGATGCCCTAAAGGCTGCCATGTGCACAGCACCTGTGCTGAAGGCACCTGACTACTCCAAGGAGTTTGTTGTGCAAACAGATGCCTCAGAGAATGGTATTGGAGCAGTACTCTCACAGCTTAATGAAGAGGGCCTAGATCAACCCATAGCCTTCGTTCGCAGGAGGTTACTGCCCAGGGAATGTAGGTGGAGTGCCATAGAACGTGAAGCGTTTTCTGTAGTCTGGGCACTGAAGAAGCTAAGACCCTACTTGTTTGGGACTCATTTCCGAGTTCAGACCGACCACAGGCCCCTCAGTTGGTTAATGCAGATGAGGGGGGAGAATCCAAAACTGTTGAGGTGGTCCATTTCCCTACAGGGGATGGACTTTACGGTGGAACACCGTCCTGGTACAGAGCATGTCACTGCTGATGGTCTGTCCAGGTTCTTCCTCCTTAGTGATGAGAACTCCCATGAGGTTGGGTAGTAGCTCCCCACTTTCAGCTGGGGGGGACACGTGTTAGACTTTTCATCCTTGGCGTGGTCTCCCTTAACTTTTTGCCTCTGTTCCCCAGGTTGTTGATGTGTGCTGGACTCTGATTTTGCTGTTTTTGTTACTCTGGGCACTTTACCGCTGCTAACCAGTGCTAAAGTGCGAGTGCTCCTTTACAAAATGTGTATGTAATTGGCTTATCCATGACAGGCATATTTGGTTTACTAGTAAGTCCCTAGTAAAGTGCACTAAAAGTGCCAGGGCCAGTAAATCAAATGCTACTAGTGGGCCTGCAGCACTGGTTGTGCCACCCACATAAGTAGCTCTGTAATCATGTCTCAGACCTGCCACTGCAGTTTCTCTGTGTGTGCAGTTTTTAACTGTAAATTCGACTTGGCAAGTGTACCCACTTGCCAGGCCTAAACCTTCCCTTTTCTTACATGTAAGGCACCCCTAAGGTAGGCCTGGACATCAAGAGGAACCTCTGCCTGAAGAAGAGCTGAGGAGAAGTGCTGCCCTGCCTGTGACTGTGCTTTGTGGAGCTATCCTGCAATTGCTGCTTCTGCCAGAGTAAGAGGGCAAAGACTGGACTTTTTTGTGCCTTCCATCTTGTGAAGAAATCTCCAAGGGCTTGATTTAGAGCTTGCCTCCTGTTGTTTGAAGTCTCAGGGACAGCAAAGACTTCTCTCTGGCAGCACCTGGACTCTCGGGAGAGACTTCTGCTCTGACAAGTGGTGCCCTATCCAGTCCCTGGGCCCTTGAAAGGAAAGCTGGTGGAAATCCAAGGAAATCGACTTCGGACCGACGCAGCTGCTGAATCCAGTGACGCCGCCTGCAACCGACTCCGTGATCTTCACTGGAACGCGACGACCTTCGCAGGCCCGACGCCGCTGCAGCCTCGCTGAAGTCCACGACTCCGTGGAAGTTGCTGCACCATGTTGTGACCGACGCCGCTCGCAGTGCGCGGATTCAACATTTCACACAGACGCCGCTATCCCCGGCTTCACGCATCGACTTGTTTTCTCTCTTCACAAAAGGTACTGTACTTGGGGGTCTACGCGACTCCGTGTCCGGTGCCGCTGGTGTCGGCTTGTTGGGAACGACTCTGTCACAACGCCGTATTAACACCTCATCGAAGCATTTTGTGTTTCTAAGCGCAATTTTTGAGTTTAATCTTTAAAAATTCATAACTTGATAAGTGTATGCTGGACTTTTGTCGTTTTGGTCTTGTTTTGTTTACATAAATATTTCCTATTTTTCTAAACTGGTGTTGTTTCATTTTGTAGTGTTTTCATTAAGTTACTGTGTGTGTTGGTACAAATACTTTACACCTAGCACTCTAAAGTTCAGCCTACTGCTCTGCCAAGCTACCAAGGGGGTAAGCAGGGGTTAGTTGAGGGTGATTCTCTTTTACCCTGACTAGAGTGAGGGTCCTTGCTTGAAAAGGGGGTAACCTGACTGTGAACCAAAGACCCCATTCCTAACATGAAGCATTGGTTCATGTCTCTAAGTCCTTTGCCAAGTATGGTAGGAGAGAGATTGGTCTGTACTTGGAAAGTGTGGCCGGGTCAGCGGATGATTTCTTGAGCAAGGGCACATGGCAGTGGCATGTTTCCAGATGTCTGGGGATGTGGCTGAGTCAATGGTGGTATTGAGGATGCAGGTGAAGGTGTAGAGGGGCAAGTGTCCAATGCAGCCTTCAGTGGATGGTCTTCTTGGTTTCAGCCATTCTGATGGTGGTGATGGCAAGCCATGATGTCAGGGTTCATCGATCGGCTGTGATGGGAAGTTACGTTGTGATGGAGACTGGGTCCAGGGAAGGGTTAAGGTTGCTGTATATAGAGGTGATATTGTTATAGAATTTTGATAGCTTGTTGCAAAGATCTTGGGAGGGTTGATGTTGCTGCAGATGGTAGGAGGAGCAGTGAAATCTATGATGACAGCGAAGATTTATTTGCTGCTATTAGTGCTGGTGTGGATGCAATTTGCAAGAGCTATGCAATTGGTGTTCTGTATCTACTGTTGGCAGCAACTTGGGACTGATTTAAAGATGTCTTTATCTAAGTGTGATATTTTCTCTGTTTGCGCGCTAGTTGCTTGCAAGGGCATTTTGTCAGCCTGAGTTCTTCTGTGTACCAGGTGGTCAGTGATTGGGCTGTTATCATTGGGTTGCGCTTGAGGGGAGCCAAGGTGTTGGTGCATTCAGTGACCCAGAAGTTGAGGTTTTTGAGAGTTTTCAGCAAGTTGTTGGTATGCTAAGGCCATTGCTTGGAGAGGGTGGAGGCCCACTGCTCTTCTGAGATGCTTTTCCAGCTGTGGCAGGCAGTTCTGTTGGTAGTAGGTTTGTGATTGTGCGATATGGGTGTGCTGAAACTGATGGTGTGATCTGTTCAGGTCACAGTTGCTGGCTTATTGACTGGGATGCTGCAGATTGAGGAGAAAATCGTGTCTAATAAGTGTCCGGCCATGTCAGACTGTTTGGTAACATGCTGAGTGAGAAAAAAGATTTCTGAGGTTTTCTAGAAGGGCCATAGAGTTTGGGTTGGTGCAGTGTTCTACGTGAAAGTTACGGTCTTCGAGGAGGATGAAGGTGCTGGCATTGAAAATGAGCTATGTGATGAAGTCTGTGAGGTCGATGACGAAATTGTTGCTGGTCCTCGTTTTCTGCATACAGGGTTCTTCCCAGGTAGAGGCTGTCAGGTCAGTGATGCGTATCTTGAACATGAGGTGTTTGATGTAGCTGGTGGGGGTTTCTGTCTAGGTAGTGTAGCTGATATCTTTGATTATGATGGTGACTCCAACGTTGGCATTGTACTTATGGTCTTCCCTAATAATCTTTGTTTCATGTGGTAAGCTATGCAAACACAGCCAAGAACAAGTGATGTGAAGGTGTCATTGTTGGTTGCAATGCTGATGGTAATATTGGTGTTTTTGTTAGTGCTGGTAGTGATGATGGTCATTATGATGGTGTTAATAATGTCAGAGTCAAAATGGGTCACATTCAACTCTGGAGAAAAATATAAGAATGCTGCCATTAATAGACATAAAAAGGTTTATTTTCTGTATTGAATTTATGTATCAGAAAAATAATTTAATATGTTGTAACTGAATGTATTTTTCAGATATGCAATAGTCCCTTCTTTAATGCAAGCACTCTATAGGAGCACAATGACACATCCCAACGCCCAGTGTCATGAAGCGAAAAAAATAGTACTACACGGGAGAGGCCAAAGTCCACTCTACGTATATTTAAAGAATTAGTAATAACACTTTGCATACAGTTGTGCTATAACGCTGAACTGAAAATAGGCACGGCCTGGTACCCCAACTATGTGTCTGTGCATCTATTTAGTCTTGAGTGTTAGGGGACACGGCAACTGTGCCACGTGTGTTCCTGAGATTTGCCGCTTGCGCGCGGATGAGTGACGTCAAGCTGCCAAAAGCAAGAAGATGCGCGTGAGGGTGGTCCAAGAGAAACAAATGTGTCGTAAATTTGTATCGATCCAATTCAAAGCTGGATCCAGCAATGCGTTTTAAATAAGTATTGCTGACTGAAACTCGGGGAGATTTGTTCGTCCTCGTTAATTATTTGAGGATTTCTGCTGGTTGCGGAAACGTATATTATTGATTCCGTGTTTTAATCATCTGGTAAATTCCTCATCTACCATTATACTCATTTTAGAAAATGCGGTGGTGTTAATAATCTGTCACCATGCCAGACTCTTCCCACCGAGTGCAAATGAGATGCATGTGTAGAGAGCTCTTATCCCAAAGAAGGGTATTAGAAAAAATAAAAAGCTGCCAAAACTCATTAACACATATATTCAAAGAGTGAGCGTGTTAGATCCACAAGATGTTACCGCTCCCGTCAACCGATCTCTGCAGACCGAAGTCCCAGATTGCTAGGGCTTGGAGAGTTAAGTGTTGCCACTGCGCGCCTCAAAGTCTTCTAACAATTTTATTTTTCCCTGAATTTTTTTTTTTATTTGCCTCAGAAGTTCCATCTGTTGTAGCTCAGCCGAGGCGTGAATTATTTGACAAGGAAAAGCTATCTTGTCCTCTCGGGTGTACCTCAGGCTGGGTGTCCATCTGCGAAACGCTGAACCCCCGATTTACAAAAAGAATTACCGCGGCATCTAAAGACCTGAGCGGTTGCACCTTACCTGAGGCCTCTACGTGTCGCGGTGCCAGGCTGCTCCAAAGCTGTTTGCTTGTTCCTTGAATAATTTTAAATGGTAATGACACTGGCAGCTTGAGGCCTCGGTACAAAGCACGCAACAAAAATAATGTTCCTTTTTCAGGGGCAGATTTTTCTCTCATTCAAACCCTGTACATTGACATCACGGAAAATGACGCTGCGCACCATTCCCTGCCCCTGCTAAATGTAGGGTGACCACCTGGCACAGAGGCAAATTCAGGACAGGGCTCTAAAATTTTCAGGACAAAGGGTCAAAATTCAGGACAAAAATTCAAGACTAAGGGTCAATTTTACTGACACATCTGAGGTGCGGCCCCACACTATGCGGGGCAGCGCGCAGGAGGAACAATAAAATTAAATTAAAAAATGAAACAAAAAAATCAAAACGTACCTGCTCCGCCGTGCCACTCCTCTTTTCTAGTCACTGCTGACAGGCTCCCAGCCTGCCTTACAGCCAATCCTGATGCTGCTCAGAGCCAGCCAGGACGCTCCCAGGCAGACAGGGAGCCTGTGCCTGCTCTCACCATCGTGGCGACACAGTGACGGGCTGGAGAGAGCACAGTGCACATGTGTGTTTTTCTCATCCCTGTCATCTCCATTGGCCCACCCCTTTAACAATGGAATGATAATAAACACAGTTTATTATCCTTTCGTTGTTAAAGGTTCGCAGCTGCTCGTGGGGGATGCTCCTTCGCCATAGCAGAGGATCTGCCGCTGGCCTTCAGGCTGTTGATGGCAGAAGCCTCAACTGCACATGTCAGGCTGGCCACAGTGAAAAAACTGGCCAATCTGACATGCACACTTCAGTTAACAGAGCTTCAGTTTATCCAACTGAACTACTGCTGTAATGCCGGGAGAGAGAGAGCTCCGTTATGGCGGCACCCCCTAAACATGTGAGAGTTCTTTAGAAACCGTGAGAGAGATAATCTGTGACTGTGTGTGTGTAGTAGGTCGCAGTGGGGAAGTTGGGGTCATTGCCCTCATGCCCCTGTGGGTGAACAGCCCCTGATATTTTTATATTGCACTTACTCACTATTTTTATTCACTGTGCTATATGAGATTGCCTCTAGGCACAGTACATTCAGATGGTGCATTATGCCCTTGTTCATCAGGATATTGATGCCATTGAGCATGGTGTCAAGGGCGTCACCCCTACCCAAATCTACCCAAACTTTCTTGGAGAGAAAACAACAGAAACATTTTCATTATGTTTCTAAACATTTCAATTCCCATGGCAAACAGTTTGGGAAACATTAAGGTAGGCAGCTTTTTCACCTTCTTCTCCCCTTCCACTAGACATCAAACCTAAACAATGAATGAGGCAGAGCAGATGGTGTGGGTGAAAGACTCACATTTAATGTCAGGATATGGGGCCAGATGTATCATCTGATTTTGCACTCGCAAACAGCGAAATCAGCCGTTTGCGAGTGCAAAATCAGGGTCTGCAATGCATCAAATGCATTCGCAGACCAAAAACAGAACATTGCAAAAATTGCGATTTTCTGCGTTGCGACCTGGATTTTGCGAATCGCAATTTGCGATTCGCAAAATCCAGGTCGCAATGCAATTCTGCAAAAAATCGCAAATTGCGATTTTTCGCAGAATGGTATTTTGCAAGTGCAAAATACCATGACCTGCAACCAGGTGGTAACCTGGTGCAAAATTTAAAAATGCAGTAAAACTGCATTTTTAAATTTGATATGTAAAGCACACATGCCCTTTTGGCATGTGTGTACCTTACATGTGGAAAAAAAAAAATGGGGTGCAGGAGAGGGGGCCTTAGGCCCCCAGCACCCTGGCCCTTAGCTTTTCCCAAATTGCGATTTCTGTTTCAGAAATCGCAATTTGCGAAATGCAAAAAATTCACAGCTATGGGCCAACAGGCCCATAGCTGCGAATGGGGCCATTATCGCAATTTGCGATTCGGTAATTGCATTTGCGATTTTTAAGAAATCGCAATTACCGAATCGCAAATGTGATACATGGCCCTTTGCGATTCGGTAATTGCGATTTCTTAAAAATCGCAATTACCGAATCGCACTCGGCCAGATTCATACATCTGGCCCATGATACCCACAATTTGTTTGTAGCCTCACAGCACCAAGAAGACCCAACTGATACATTAAATTGTGCGTCCGGGGCTCTACATTTACCCAAGAACAGGTAGCCCAATCACCAGACAGAGAATAAAGAGCACAATGAAATGAAGATCAGATGGGAAATCCATAGCAACTGAGTCAAATGAACACTGCTAAGAACTGGGCAAATAAAGGAGAGAAGAACAAAGTGGGACAATTCTAAATCAGATGGGCCCTCCATGAGTATCGGAAAGTATTGTGTACAGGGGGAGTTGTCTCAGCAGAGTGGCCAGACACAGAAAAGGCACTGTCAAGTGGTGAAATAAGCAGCACCCACCTACCCTTGCAAACTCTGCCAGTGTGATGGTCCATTGGTAGTGCTTGTGTGAGGCAGACAGGGTCTGGGCTCCTTGGAAAGATGGGCCCTGAGCAATTGTCCACTCCGTCCATGTTTTGAAATGGCTCTGCAGTTGAAGCAATCCTGAACTAATGGTCCAGCTCATCCCTAAGTACCACAGAATATATAGAATCTTCATAATATTAGGGATTCAAATTGCATAACAAGCAAAATCTAAGAACACAATAAACACTTTAAAATGTAGAAAGTGTTTCTTTAACCATGGAAGTGTTTCAATTTAGTACATTAGATCACAACATTGCATTGATCGTTATTTGAAGTTGAAGTTTCTAAACATGAACTTTAAAACATTTATTAGCCATCCCTTCTTCAAAGTGAATCAATTGTCTGGTGTCCCTTATATCATGAATAATAATATTTTTATGTCCGGTGAAACATTACAGATCATTAAAACATATGTATGTGAGAATTTTGTAAAGAATCCACCCTGAACTCTATTACTTGAAAGTGATTGTAAATGTCATTATCAAGTAAACTAGACACATGAAGTAAGTAGATTTGACTTAAATCACACAAATTAGTTGGGTGGGTGACATAGGTTTTGAATTCAGGTTTCCTGGTCACACATAGTGTACTTATGCAACTGACCAGATTCCTTTGTTTTCTCAGTTCTTTTTAGCCCCAGAGGACAGTGGCATTGAACAATTCTGTCAGGTGAACAGTAGACAAATTAAATACAGAATTTGACACAATGCTTGAAAAAGGTACATAATAAAGTTGAGGGACTAAGAGGAAACCATATGCTAACATCAGTGGCTTTCTCAGACTTTACATAGCTAGTTAACGCAGTTGTCAAAGTGCATTTAAAAAAGGTATGGATACTGTGATCCTGAGTGTAACTGGAGAGGAGACAGTCAGCGTGGAGGAGAATAATAGATGTGACTGAAAAGACCAACATATACAGTGACTATTTTGTTGATCTTTCACCATCAAGTAACTGTATATAAAAATAATTCATATCTTAAATGAAAAATTAATGCAAGTTGAACTAATCAGTGTAAAATACACAATTTTATATTACAAAACCTCTGTTCATCAATGTGATCACTGTAGATGAATGTATGGTCAGCCAGAGGCACATGGAATTGAATCGTCTTTGGTTAGAAGGGGATAGTGACTTCTATATTGTCAGTGCTAAGATGTCCCTGACCATCACAGAAAGCAATGTGAAGGTGTAAGTCACCATTTTAAATTTTCATTAAACCCAGTATATGGTAGGCTGTCACAAAATGTGGAAATACATTTAGGCTAAACGCAAAAAAGTGTTTTCAAAGTGTAGATTTTAGTAATATGCAGATTGTACCTTGAGCAAACAGTTTTACATCGAATCTGAGCTTGGAACACCCTAACAATACCTCTCAAAAAGAGGATTTTTTTCACTTCAGGTATCTTAAAGTAAACTCTATCAATTAACACTTACACCAGCATTCAAGCAGCCTTTAAATGCAAAGATTAACCAGTGGCACACATTTACATTTCTTCGAGCCGCCCAGCGCTCTGGAAAGAAGGCTGGTTTCTAGTTTATCTGTCTGGCCCTCCCTCGGGATCACTGTACACGAGACCCCCTCCCTTCTGCTTCAGCAGAGTCATCTGAACTGTTGAAGTTAACATTTGTCCTCCCGGCTCCCAAATGATTCTCCATGCATAATTGGACCCTAATTAATCCACTAGTTGTTGTGAGTCCGAATATGTCGTGATCGCCCTCATCTTGAAAAAAAAGAACTATGCATTGAATAAACATCTAATATTTGGGAGGGGGGTTTTCTGTCATAGTTTTTATATTGTTTAATTAGTCATTGCTAATAAGATAGAAATGTAAGTACTGGCTGTTGAAGATGGAAATTGCCTGGCGGTGTCTTAGATACTCAAGGTATCAAGACCATTATATCTCAAATCTGTTGACTTTCACCTTTCTACTTCCTTTTTACTTTTTTGCATCATCAGGTACTAGAATGGGTTGACATTGATAACAAACTATGTGGATTTATTCACTGCTAGGCTCTATTTTTCCCCAATTAGCACAACTATTGTGAGAAAGCACATTCTGTATTATTATTAAGTTAATCAATCCATACTGGTTCTCCAGTCTTCCTTTATGCATCCAGGATCTGGACAATATCCTGTATTCATCAGAACCACTCCATCCCAAGTCCTATTTAGCAAAGAGTTGAAAATGCACCTCTTTAAAGAACACCGTGCCATAGAGCAGTAACAATACACTCCTGCTCCAAACACCTACCTATGTTTCCTATCACAAAGCACTAATTAGACATTGACATTATTGCTCACTATTGTGTTGCAAAGAGGTCTGATTCTCTAACCCCTCAACTCCCTGTGTCCTGTGTAAGCCTTGAACAGTCCTGCCTCTCTATTGTGATGGCTAAGTGCTAAAAGTGCACACTTCCACTGGTATTTTGGGGTTTAATAGTAAGATGGCTCCATGCAACAGAGGTATAAGGCTCAAATTGTTACAATTGTAACACAATTAAACCTGCTTGACTGAGAGTCCACACAGTGATCCCAGTTACTCCAGTAATAGACTTTCAACAACAGCCAACAGCCAATAGAAACAATTACAAAGGCCTAAAATACTTTATGATGACCCCTTTTCCAAGATAGTGTATTTTAACGTAGATAACAGTAGCAACTATAGTCTCATCTCAGGACTCACCAGGAATTCCAAAATGCTAGCAAAAAGAATTATTGACCACCTCAAGCACTGCAATACATACCTAAAATCCTGTATATTCACCAATCTCACTTAGACAACACTACAGATCAGATGATTTGCTTCCCTTAGCAGGCCTGGGTGGTCAAATCATTCTTACAAGAGTAGACTCTTCTGCAGTCTTTGACACTGTGGACCACAATATTCCTTTTCACTGCATTGTGTCCCTGAAATTGACAAAAACCTTCATTTTCAACCACAAATTAAAAGACTCAAAGATGTTCTCTCACTTACGCACATCAGAACATATTTTCTAATTTTCTTCCCTTTTTAATCTCCCATAACAAGCCACTAATAGACCTACTCCCTCCTTACCAGTGAAGAATTCTACTTGTCTGCTGCGGGTACCCACATACACCTTTGGGTTACAGGCACACAAGATACATTATTATCATTTCCTCACACTAAATGCACTGAGATGGCTGAAGGTAAAAAAATCTGGAAATGTAATTGCATTTTTGCACTGCCTTTTACCAGTCTTTAGGCTGGCCACTTGGACACAATCTTCTTTGTGAATGTTGAAAAATATAAACACTTGTTGGGGGTTAGAGGCAGTGGTGCAAATCTCAAACAAAGATTTCCTCAAAAGAAAACTTTTCTTTTTACACACAATACCATCTCATTTAAGGCATATGGGCTACATTATTTAAAGAAAATACTTTATTCAAAGGCAATCAAAGATATGGTGGTCTGCATACACTAGCAGGCCATTATCCTTGTGATAGCCATCAATCATAGTGAGTCACAATTTGCAACCTACCTCATTATTTTTTATGAAGTAGGTCGGAATGCGACCTACTCTAAATCGCACTTTAGTGACATTAGTACATAAGCCGGTTTGTTAAATTCTTGACTAGTCTCAAACTGCAAACAGTGATTTTACAACCAGTATTTAGAACAATAGGACCTGAGCCACCACATTTGTGAGGCATATTGTGACCCTCACAAATGTATGGCATAGTTATATGACTAGGCCGCAGCATATCAAACAGATCAAACCGATGAAGATAGAGAATTCTGCTAAGAAAATGTAAAAGTACAACTGACATCAATAGTTCCCGGTAACCAATTTGAAGATGCAGCTGGAATTAGCCAGCTTCTTTTTAGCTATGGCAAAGAGACACCTTAAAATATCTTGCCAGTTTCATGTAATAAAAACATAAATAAAAATACATACATTACATAGGGGGTCATTGGATCAGATCTTTTTATCCATTGGACCATTTAAATGTAATTTACATTTAGCTGCTGCCCCCCACAACATACATCATAGGGAAATTGGTCAGCCTACTTCAGGCATTGGTGGTCTTGCACTGTGAGTGGTGGAATTGTGCCTCATTGTGTGCACCTCTGCCTGAAAAGAAGTACACTTAGAGTCATAGCTGGTGGGCTGCTGCTTTATTTAGCCAATGTATTTTAAGTTATTTTATATAATTTTTTGTTGTGCTTGTATGATCAACCAATGCTGTTATTTTAAAATAATTCAAAGCCAATAGTACATTTTTCATTCCAGTAGGAATCACACTTTCGTGTGAAGTTCATTAAAACTATAAATGGTGTCTATATCTGTATCAGTACACCTTCCTGCTCGGAATTACCAGTACTGCTCTATAAAGATTAAGGGCCTGATTTAGAGTTTGGCAGATGGGGATACTCTGTCACAAACGTGATGAATATCCCACTCGCCGCATTACGATCCCATTATGTCCTATGGAAAAGCCCCCCCCCTGGGGGGAGCATGGCCCCTTAAAGGTCGGGCCGCCTGGGGCTGGACCCTCCGCACTAGTTGTGCGCGGGCTTGCCTAGTTATTTCCGCCTGCACACCTCGCGAGGTGTGTAGGCGGAGGTAACATCTAGGGAGGTGCGTCGGACCTGCTTTGTTGTTGTTACGGTCTGAACCTTTATAAGCGCCCCCCCAGAAGGCTCAGCCTTCTTCTTTTCGGCGCAGCAGGGGTGTGGACGGACGGCGGCATTTTTGTTTAATCCAGGACCTTCTTGGGATTACAGGTCCTACTTCGGGAGCCCAGTTGCCTGCAACAAGGAGCAGGTGTTTGTTGGTCGTTGGACCGTCGCCCGAAGAGCAGTCTCGAAAGGAGTGTCCACTCCGATCCGCCTGGACATGCCGAGCAGGTTGTTTGCTGCGCGTAATAGAGTGGGAATTACCTCCTGCCAATTGTTCATTTGCTGGAAGCGTGACGGTCTTTTCTTATGAAAAATTGGGCCCGGGGTGAGTGTGCGCATAAAGGCTGGGGCTCCGTCTTTCGGAGTGATATTTGTGAGTTTCTTGTGCTTGCACTTACCTCGCACCCTGGCAATTCTATTTAACCGTTTCAACCTGCATTTTTTTTTATTGGTCTACTTGCTTAGTGTTATTGCAAGGATTGTGGGTTTTTCACTCTTAGCCGCATAGAAGCTGGTGCTCCGTTTGGTCTGATATGTAATTGTTCCCTGTGCTCGAGCTTACTTTGCGCCCGGACAATTTTATTTAATTAGCGCAGGTGTGTGTTAACCTGCCTTTTGTTAGTTTATTTGCTTGTGAGCTAGGCCTTCATTGAGCGGAGGGCTTTAAATTGGAATTTAGCAGTTGGGGGACAGCATCCCAGTTCAGTGTGTGTTCCCAGAAACAATTTTGTGTGTTTAAAAAAAAAAAAAAGATACTAAGTAACACTGTATGATAAATAATTTTTCACCATTTATATTCTTGATGCAATGCTATGCTGCCTTGACAATACAATTTGTCTTTATAATGGTATATATCTGAGTGTTTTTTTCTGGAGTAATCATTGTGTTTGAAATATAGTTTAATTCTTGCGGGCATGTTTGCTGTTTGCTGTTCCCCCATCCCCATTTTTAGCAGTGAGGGTGGATTTTGCGCACGGGGAATTTGTTGCTAAACACTAGCAGCGACGCGTAATGTTCCCCCTTTACAGGTGACGACTGCAAGCCCATGTGTCGCTCCGGCACCGGGTTCTCTGACTCAGGCTACGCCTTTGGAAAAAGAACAGGGTAAGATTACCGAACAGGGCAACATCCCTGCTAAAAATATCACATCTGCTGAAGGGGCGGGTTGGACACGCTGTTGTCAAGGCGAGGGAAGTTGTCTGCACATGTGGCTCCTGACATAAAAGAAAGAATTTGGAAAGGTGAATTTGTTGATATTTTCAGCCTGATCAGGGCAAAGAGAAGGGAGGTAGAAACAAAAGAGAAAGATGCAAAAGCTTCATCTTCTATTGACAAAAAGCCAAAGGTTGAGGAGAGTATTACTGATTGGTTGTTTGGTTTTAATGTATTTATGTCGGTCATGCTTGAGAAGAAACCTGAATCAGGTATTGCTATCATCTGCTATGCAAACAAAATACTAAGAGCGCACCATATGTATGGAGGGAACGCTTGGCTGGAGTACGATAGGGATTTCAGGTGGGCAAAGGTTGAGGACCCAGCGATTGGATGGGACCAGACTGAAGTGAATGTTTCGTTAGAATGTGTGAATAACAAGTTACCGGGTAAACAGCCCTTTCGATCTCACTATTCGAGCGACAAAAAAGGTTCATGCTGGGTGTTTCATAGGAAGGTGTGCTCACACCCCCCCGGTGTCGTGCAAATTCAGGCACATCTGTTCCTTTTGCGGACATTCCTCCTACCCCGAATTCAAGTGCCTTAAGAAGTCAAGGGATAAAGTTAAAGCCCAACTTCTAGTTTAACCTTGCCTTCTCCCATAAATTTAAACACACTATTTCCTTGGTTACAGGTTTACCCAGTAAAAGTTTCAGCAGAATTATTGATAAAGGGTTTCTCTCAGGGTTTTAGGATTCCAGCCGCCAACGTCCCCCCTTTGGAACATTGCAAGAACCTTGTGTGCTTTAAGAAACCCTGGTGTAGTAGCAAAAAAGATTGGGAAGGAATGTGCTCTGGGGATATTGGTGGGCCCTTTCCCTTTCCTCCCCTCAAAAGATTTTGTTTGTTCTCCCTTAGGGGTGGTACCCAAGAAAGAACCGGGTCAGTTCAGGTTAATTCATAACCTGTCTGCACCTCGGGGTTCTTCAATGAATGAGTCTATTGACCCGGTTCTATGTTCGGTTCGCTATGCTACTGTTGACCAGGCACTGGAGAAACTAAGGGCTTTAGGGTGCGGTGCACAGTAAGCAAAAACTGATATTGAAGCAGCTTCCAGGCTTCTCCCAGTCCACCCTGATGATTACCACCTTCTTGGAGTCCAATATAACGGAGATTACTTCTATGTTAACTGTATGCCAGCGGGCTGCAGTGTGTCCTGAAGTTACTTTGAACAGTTTAGCTCTGCATTACAGTGGATCTTTACCAGATGCACCGGCCATACAGATGTGATCCATTACTTAGATGATTTTCTAGTTTTAGGGCCCCCGCTGTCGTCCAAAATGCCTTTGGGCTCTTCAAGCCCTGACAGCCATGTTCAAGGAATTCGGGGTCCCGCTAGCACCTGACAAGACTGAAGGCCCCTCCACTTGCATTACCTTTCTGGGTATTGAGATTGACTCTTTGGCTGGGGAGTGTCGCCTTCCGGTAGAAAAACTTCAGGCCTTTAAAGGGTCCATCAGAACCGTCCTGTCCCAGAATAAAGTCACACTGCACCACCTACAGGTTCTGGTGGGTCAACTGAATTTCACACTGAGGATTATCCCTATGGCTCGCCCTTTCTCCCAATCCATCTCCAGGGCCATGGCAGGGTTGACCGAGAAACACCATCACACCAGTCGGTCTTCAGAAGTGAGGGAAGATTTGAAGGTTTGGGATGTATTCTTACAGGACTTCAATGGGGAAGTGATCTGGCCTCATCCTCCGATGGCAAGCCCCACCCTTGGATTATTCACAGACGCAGCAGGCAGCGTGGGTTTTGGCACCATTCTTGGATCCTCCTGGTGCAGGGCGGATTGGCCAACTGATTGGGTCAGCATGGGAGTAACCAAAAATATACCTTTTTTAGAACTATTCCCCATCATTGTCGCAGTCTCAGTTTGGGATCATGAATAAAAGGACAGGTCTGTGGTCTTTTGGTCGGATAACATGGCAGTAGTAGAGGTGATCAATAGACAGAAAGCTAGTTGTAGATTGGTTCTCAGGCTACTTAAACATTTGGTGTTACGGTGCTTGAAACTGAACATTACCTTTCGGGCGAAACATGTACCGGGGGTGAATAACAATGCGGCTGATGCCTTATCTCGATCATTGATGCAGGATTTTCTGAGGTTCCACCCAAATGCAACGGAGAAAATGACAGACTTCCCAACATCACTGTGGAAGATTGGTGTCCCGCACTCTCAGCTCTTGTAGTGACATCTTTAGCTTCCCGCACAAGGGGACATACGAGAAAGCTTTTTTACATTACAGACTTTTCTTGAAATGTTTAGGTACTTCGGATTGGTTTTCTACTGAAGCAATCTGTGCATTTTTACAACATTTAAGGGATAAAGGTAAACCAGTGTCTTGCGCCAAAGCTAACCTGTCCACCATTTGTTTTTTTGCCAAACTCAGGAATCAAGATTCTCAGCTAAACTCTTTTGTCATTAAGCAGGCTTTGGTGGGTTGGTCTAGAACAGACGGTCCTAGGTCAGACACTAGGCGTCCCATAACACCCCCCTTACTGTAAAAATTATTGCACGCAATCACCGCAGTCACATCTTCGCCTTTTGAGGCTACCTTATTTACAGCTGCTTTCTCTGTGGCTTTTTATGGGGCATTCCGCATTGGGGAATTGAAAGGTGCCTTCAAGAGCGACCATGCTGGAGGACTCCAGTGGGCTGATGTGCAAATCAGTACAGATTCTATAACTTTACAGCTGCGTAAGTCCAAAATGGATCAGTTAGGTAAGGGAGCTCTTATTGGGCTCCGGGCGGCTCATGGTTCACTTTTATGCCCTGTGGTTAATCTAGCATCTTACTTGGCCGTTCGCCCCCCTGATAGGTCCACCGCGCTCCTCATTCATGCAAATGGGGACTGCCTATCTCGCTACCAATTTGCAGAGGTATTGAAAGTTACACTACGGGCAGCGGGAGTGGAACCTCTTGGTTACTCTCCCCATTCATTTACGATTGGTGCAGCTACTTTGGCAGCAGGTGCAGGTTTGCCTATGTCAGAGGTGAAAGCCATTGCGAGATGGGCTTCTAACTGTTACAAGCGTTACATTAGACCTGAGTTGGCGTAATCAGGGGTTCCTTTTCGTTATGTCTACAAGTCCAATACTGTTTCTCACACAATTTTCTTTTATTACAGTCGATGGCACCTCATGTGGTTTGAGTCCTAGGGCATTCGTTCGTTCGTCGGGCGGCCTACAGGTTGCAACAGCTCTGTAAACCGAATCTGGTAGCAAGCCAAGATGTGGCCTTCTGTTGGTGCGTGGTTGGCGGCAAAGGAATCAAACAGCTGCAGCAACTTGTCGCATTGGCTGTGTGGGACTCCAGTCCCTGCATCTCATCATTATTTATCTTGGTGGCAATGACCTGGTGTGCATGGGGCTGAAGACACTCAGGGAAACTATCTTCCTGGAAATTACTAAGCTAGCTTAGCAATTCCCAAATGTAGCCATTGCTTGGTCTCACGTGATGCCTCGCCGAAATTGGGGCCCAGGCATTAAAGCACGAACAATCAATGTGTCAGTTAGGAGACTCAACGCTGAGATGGCCAAACTTTGCCCCGGTCCAGGCCGATTATGGAATATTCCTAATAAACTTCTAAAGGGTTCTGAGATGTTTCATAGTGACATGGTTCACTTGTTGAATGCTGGTACGGACCAATTTATGGCTGATATGTGGTTCTTCTCTCGGAGTTTGATTTCAGGTGGGGAGGGCGTAGGACCTTTGGGGCCCTGGTCGCCCTCGTGGCGGGAGAAGAAGTACTAAAGTAACCTGAAGCAACAGAGGGGTCCCCAAGGCTGGGGCCCGGTATAACACCAGAGATAGGATCCTGAAGTCCTGGACCAACCTGCGGATGTACACACCAGATTGGGTGTAGGGAGCCCAGATCACTGGGTTGGTCACAGGGCTCATGCCCTTGGCCGCCCCGTTAAACCCCTTGGCTGATTGGTATTTGGAGAGGGGGGGGAACCATGAGCATGTGGGCAAGGAACAGAGGAAGCAGGGGTACCGCTCCCCCTAGGGATACAGGTGACGTCCAGTTCCTGTGTGGTCCAAAGGAGGTTCAGGACAGGAAGGGATCCTATCACAATTGATTTATGGTTACAGAGATAAATGTACTAATTCATTTGATATTAATTTTGGATTTGCAGTGAAAAGTTTCTTGAAGGGATTTCTATGATAAATATATGTATGTTTTGGATATTAACAAAGTAAATAAAATAAAAACTTCTTCCAACTAAATGATGTGTCGGTCTGTGTATGACAGGTGTTGGGGCAAGGGCCTACTGGCGGCCTCCGAGTTCTATGGGAATGTAGCAGGACGGACTGGATGTCCCTCACGTTTGTGACAGAGTATCCCATCTTCCAAACTCTAAATCAGGCCCCAAGTGTGATAGGTACTATTTTTAGATTTAAAATGTGTGTTGTAATAATATAGTTGTCCTGTATAGACAGACACATATTTTCTTTTCTTTTTTCGTGGCTTTTTGCTTATAATACAAAATAACAACCTCACCAGTTTTTAAGACAGCCTATGGCTTTGTCAATGTTTGTTTTTAATAGCATGCCAGAGGATGGCCAAAACAAGTCAACGACGGTATCCAGTAGGAAACCATTGGCATCTGCTTAAGTATATTGTCCACAAAAGGGATCATTAACTCGGTTTATATGAACAACTGCTGTTTGTAACTTGACATAAATAATTTATAAATCGTTTTGTTTTTGTTGTTGGAGTAAATAAAATGTAAGTATAACAGCAGTCTCCAGTCGTGTGACAGAGCACTGTTTTGTAACTGGAAACGTTTGTACTGTGTACTTTCAATCTAGGAACATGCTGACATAATACAATGAATGGCACATACTTATGCAGCTGTAATTGCAGCCTGCACCACTCTGCTTGTCACAGGTGAGCTTGATCATGTGGCTGCTTGCCAAAACAGATTCTTGCTTAACACATACCAGGATTCCGCTCTCCGCGAGAGAGGGAAAGTCGCAGGTTAACGAGGCTCCTCTGTCAGCCGACAGATGGCCATAAGAGGTGCGCAGCATTAAGAAAGACTCCCGCTGCGAATGCATTTTATTTAAAAATCGTTCTGACGTCGCAGTGTCTCGCGAGCGCCCATCTGTGTTCGCCATAGCCCATCCTGCTGCATCTCGAAGCCAGCCAGGCAGTGTTGCCTTTAGGTGAGATGCTGTGCGCATTATTTACATTGTCATTACATCCACCCCCTTTGAGCAGCCCGTACCTTTGGGTGAATGTCTTACCAGTGTTGAACACATTAAGCTTTTTGTCTTGTACTGAACGTGTTAACAGCTGGCAAGTGCACATATTTGCATACGTGGAACTAAGACTAAATGAGAGTACACTGTAAAGGTGAAGGGTAATTAATAGTCGTTAACGCCCAGCATGTGGAAAAGGAGGCATTTATGGCCCCTCCCACAAACTCCACTCCCCCAGTCAGACAATCAAGACCACTGTCTTGGTCTGTTTTACGTTCCTGGTTTGTGCTTGTAATGAATTTACAATGTGACTAAACAGCTGCAGTTAATGTCCGCATTCTAAGCATTCTGAGACAATTTCAGCATTACAAAAAAGGGCAAGTGTCACTCTGACATTTGTTGTTAATATACTTTGTTTAGTTTATTTTAAGAAACTCAAACAGCCATGCTAAACAATACTTGACTGTGCCTTCAGGTCATTAAACAATAAAAAAAAAAAAGTACACAAGTCAACAACAGCTATCCGCCTTCATTTCTAAAACAATCTCTTGCTCAATTGACTAGATTGGCGTGAAAAGGAGTTCTTAATCATCGATCAATCCAGAAAGCGAGGAGGGTTCAAATGTGGTAACCCCCCCCCCCCCCCCCCCCCCCACGGAGCCCGGAGGGGTATGGACTTCGACAGATAAATGCATCTCAGCCTCTGTTCCTGAACGTGGCTCTTACAGAATAGGGGAGGCTAGGCAAGTAGTCTTATACAATGGGTGCGTGAATAATTAAGTCATCCACCAACATATTAATTTTATAACTACAATTGAAGGTAGAAGAAGTGACTTCAGGTTATACTCTTTGGTACATGCTACTCCTGGTGTACAGATTGGTAAAGTCTGAAAAAATACCACTGAGGCTTAAATCTCTTATGATGCACGACAGATGAATATTTTTTAGAAGAACCGTCAAGCTCGAATGTACACATCGCCTTCAGGGCAATTCAGAAATCCATTATTCCTCTTTGTAGCTGTATCTGTAGATCTCTTCATTGCATTGTTGGTACCAGACATGTTATAATTAAACTTTTATATTTTTACTGAAACCAATAAAATGCATGTGGCATCTACTGAACTTCCTTTATAACAAACAGAAAATCACAGACTATTATATACTGCCAATTCCTGCTACTTGATAAATCAAAGGCTATTGCTACACGACCACTTAAAGGATAGAGATATTCAGAACCCTCTCATCATTAGCCTTTTACATGCAAAATGTTGTACAGTGTCCCTAATCAAAGGTAACTCTGTCAAATTTCAACAGGAAGTTTGAGAGAAAAAGTTTACAAATGCATGAGGTTTTTTGCATTGACCAAAGGATAGCGCAAGTCTCCTAACAAGAAAGTAGAACTAAGATTTTCAAGCCCATAAGTCTCACCTTGAAAAGACCATTGTCAACACATTTGGTTTGACAGTGCTTGTTTATTTTTAGTTTACTTTTCTAAAATAGATGTTGGCCATGAAGGAACAGCAAAGTAAAACAGCCAAAATGGCTGCCGGTGTGTCTTGAGCCATTCGAATGTCACAACAGAAAAGCACTGGTACATTGTGCCAAACTGGAGGTCATTTTTGGTGTAACTTTTAATTAACTTACTGTTCCAGTCCTGCAAATCAATCTATCTATCTATCTATCTATCTATCTATCTATCTATCTATCTATCTATCTATCTATCTATCTATCTATCTATCTATCTATCTATCTATCTATCTACACATTAGTGAGTGGCAGTTGCCACTAGGCATAGTTAGGACCTACTTTCTATAGAAAGAGCATTTTTTTGTTTTGCTGATAACTTTGGTGCCATTTGATGAATCTTCCCAAAACTTTCCTAGAAAATACGATGCTCAAGCATGGCTGAGAAAAAGAGGGGGGAGGGAGTGAGAGGGGGGGGTCTCAAAACGCATTTTTCCTATTCATTTTTCCATAGGGATTTTGAACAGCGATAGCACCCTATCCACTGGACAGAATTACACCAAATTTGGCATAAAGGTAGCTCTTGGTCCAGAAAGAGCCTATTTTATCATTTGGAGTAAATCCGTTCAATAGATTTTGATAAATCAAAGAAAATCCAAATTTGTATATAATGGGATGCAAAGGATTTGCGACCCTTCTCGATCTCGTGCTGAGATCTGATTGGCTGTCAACACTTCAACAAGGAAGTGTTGACAGTCATGTTGGGGTTCTGCTTCACCGAGCCCCACAAATAAAGGAATAAAAATAACAAAAGGGGCAAGGGTAGGGACACCCTGACCCCTTAGTTCTGGTGCTGGGGTCCCACTAATTGGGTAAAAAGCATAAAAAAAAAATTGCCATGATTTGTGGCGTATCTGCTGAAAATGTAAAAAAAAAAATGAAGCGCGGGCTCCTGCGCTTTTCGTAATTCCTAAACCACCGGGTGGGCCAAGTCCTGGGGGCATTGCTAATGTAATGCGGGGGGCACCTGGCCCCACCTGGAGCCCCAGGGATTACCACCTCCCAAGGCTTTTATGAATTGTAAGGAGGAAGATGCCCTGGCCCTTCCCTACATCCCCAGGGACTGCTAGTTCCCTGGGGCTTAAATCTAATTATATACGGGGGCTGCTCAGACCCCCGCAGCCTCTGGGACCACCACCTCCCCGGGGCTATTAACAAATTGTGTGTGGGTGGTGCGGTCCCCACTCCCAGCCCTGGGGACCACCACCTCCCCAGGGCTTTTAACAAATTATGTGTGTGCCCCAGTCCCAGGGACCACGTCCTCCCAGGGGCAATCACTAAAAATAGAAAGGGAGTCCATTTCAGACCCCCCCCCCCTACCAGGGACCACCACCTCCCTGGGGCTATATTCATGGGAGGGGTTCTCCTTGAGGAGCCACTGATGGCCCTGGTGCCCACCACCCCACAGAGCCGGCTTCTGCTATGTCCTTGGTGCCCACCCCTAGGACATAGCTGTTTGCACCTGCCACCAAGTCACAGCAAACACTCTGGTCCAATGACGGGAGAGCTGTCAAACAGCTCTCCCTTAATCAGAACTGAGGTTTCCTTTGTCTGCCTGTGGAGTTGCAGACAAGCACACAGAGGAAACTGCCCTCCTCAAAAACAAATAATGCTCAGACTGAGCCCTGGGGGATGGTAATCCCGGGTCCAAATTCAGCCTCCACAAATTATAATTAGGCTGGGCCCGTGGGATCAAGCCCATGGGGTGGATATCAGCCTGGGGAGGGGGACTGCACAACCTCCTCTACCCAAAAAATTAAGTGTTTGGGCCGGGCCCTGGGGGATGGGGTTGTTGGGGCTGAGATCGTCCTGGGGAAGGGCCTTGCAGAGTTTGATTGGTAAAGGGGTTAGTTGCATGGACTGGCCACAGGCGACCCTGTGGATAACTCCCATTGCGCACAGCTGAAGGCTGTGCACAGCGTGAGGTTGGGTGGTTATAGGGGTTTGCCGCAGAGACGCGTTGCAGGCCAGGCCCAGTGGCCAACCCCAGCCGTGTACCGCCAAAGGTACGCTGTGGTGGTTGGATTAACATATAGTAATAAAAATTACTATATGTTAAAAAAAAAACATTGAAATTCAGTGAAAAAAAAAACAAAGGTTACAGGGACGTTATAGTTAGGATCTAGAATAAAAAAAAACAAAAAACATAGGAATTCACTTAAAAAAACAAAGGTTACAGGGACATTATAGTTAGACTCACATTTTAAATGCACCAAACGATAGAAATTCACCAGTTATAGTTAGAGTTATCTCAAGTAACCATAACTGGTGCCCTAAAGTAACTATAACTTGCACCCTCACCATGCACTGCTAATTACCCCACAAACTATAGCACTCATGACATCTTTTATAACATCCTTAATAATATCAATGTAATATTTGCTGTAACATTTTTGAGGAAAAAACTGTGCATGGCGGGGGTTTGAGTTATAGTTACCTCAGGGCACGAGTTATAGTTACTTGAAATAACTATAACTATAGCTGGTGAATTTCTTCTGTGGTTTGATATTTTTAAAATGTGAGCCTAACTATAATACACCTGTAACCTTTGTTTTTTTCCAGAGGGAAAAAAAAATATATATATATGTATATGTACATATCCAAACACCAAATAACAATTGTAAATACGACCCAGTTCTGTTTCTATGTGAATGAACATTGTCATATTTATTTTGTTTCAATTGGCTGTTAAGTGCACGTCATCTAGGCTGTCGAGTCAGCCAAAACGCATTGTGTTTGCGATTAAACTTGTCACGTTTATTATTGTCCTTGACGTCCTGAGTGTGTGTTTACAATTGTTCTTTGGTGTTTGGATTCTAATACCGGTATGCTCTGCCGGTTTACGCACCACTCTTCACGGTCTGCTCGAGCCCAGAAGGAGCACAATGTTTTGGATATATATATATATATATATATATATATATATATATTTATATATAAATATATTACACCATCCAAAGGTCCACCTTGTGGCGCGCAAATTTCACGGGTGCAAACGTGAGGAAAGGACCATTCCTCCACTTAAAAGATTTACAACCAAATTCTCACTTGAATTACTTTCAATTACTTGGTTTTGTTCGCTTGTTTGCTCCTCAATGGATAGTCTTTTGTTCTTTCCAGACCCCTTCTTGTTTTCCGATGCTTCCTCGATCCCAGACAGGTTTTCTTCCTCAACCTCGTGTTTTGCCCTGTCCTCTTCCCCTCGATGTTCTTTGATCCATATAGACTAGTTTCATCTCATCTAAAAAAGTAGTCTTTTTCGTCAGTACTGGTCTTTCCTCTCGCTCACTTAATTCCACATCAGATTCACTGATAGATATCTCTGGAGATTGCATCTTCTTCTCTAAGACATTAGGAGTTTGCTGTTTCAATGTATCAAATCTTTTAGCAAAGGTTAGGATTCTCCCAGTGTCATAGTCAATCTCATTTCTTCTAAACTTCCTTTGCTTCCGTTCCTCAATCATCCTTTCATACTTTTCCAGAGTGGTATCCATAGTGTGTCTTAACTTGCCACTTTCTTCCTCTATATTAAGTGCCTCGATTTTTTCCTCTATTTCTTTTATTTCCTTCAAAATCAACTCTAGGTCCTTTCTGGCGTACTTGATAATAATGCGCATCATGTTCTTCGAACACTCCATGCTGTTTGCACCCCATTCTTCAAACATTTCTGAATTAGTATCTGGATGATTAGGTAATGTAAAAACCCCATTGATATTGTAAGCATGGCAACATTTATTCCACAGTCATTATTTATTTCTCTGTATATATGTAAACTATTATTAATCTGCCTTGGCTTTAGAGATATTTCCGTATTTAATCATTTAACTTCTTTTTAGATGTTTAATAGTAACAGAAATGTTTAGTGAATTTTGATTATGGTTTAATTGTTATAAGTTTTTGTAGGGGACCACGTGTCCCAGAATGCACTTGGGTGGTGGTAGGAAAATGAACTATAAATAGAGATTCATGGGAAGGTTTTCTTTGTAAACTGTGATCAAGACCGAGAGGTTGAAACGCGTTGGTGGTGTCTTCTTACACTTTTTTTTAATAGAAGCAATAAAACTCTCCTGGAGTGCAAATGAATCAATTGTTTGGCAATTGTTGGTGTTGGAGATATATATATATATATATATATATATATATATATATATATATATATATAGCCTACTGGCAGTTACAGTTAGCTAGTTTCTACAGGAAAAGCATTTTTTGACTTGGCTATATCTTTGGTGCTGTTTGACCAATCTTAATTAAGTTTTCCAATAAAAGTGTCTTGTTGGTCATGGAAAGTTTTGGGGTGATCTGTCAAGTGGGGTACAAGAAAAAGGGGGGGTCAAAAAAAGTGCCTTTCCCATGTTAATTCCCTTTGAGATTTTAGACACGGCTGCAGCCTGAATCCCTGAACAGAATTACACCAGATTTGGCAGAAAGGTAGCTCTTGGTCCAGAAGTAGTTGTTGAAATATAAAAAGAAAAGCAAATTGCATGAAGGCTTCACAAATAGCCCGATCTCATGCAGAGATCTGATACAGTACTTCAAACAGGAAGTGATAGCAGTCATTTTGAGACTCAGCTTCAGCTGAGTCTCAAAACAAATTAAGAAAACTGAAATACACTGTCTGAAATATCTACATGGTATTAAAATCGGAAATGCACTTTTTTAGACACGCCCCCTTTTTCTCAGCACCCAAAACTTCCCAAGCACAACAAGATTTTTGGGCACTTTAAAAAAAAAAAATAGTGACAATTTGTCAAACTGTGTCAAAGATATAAGCAAGTCAAAAGACACTTTATCAATGGAAACTAAGTCCTAACTATAACCTCCTACTGACGACTGCCAGCAGGTATGTATATTGTTAGAAACTAGGTCTTTGGTTGGCAGAGGTATGCACCCTGTCCAAGTAAGAACCACATGCCTAGTCACGGTAAGTCAGATACACAAACTAAATGAACCTGTGCTCACCCCCCGGGAGCTTGGCACAGAGCAGCTAGGCTTAACTTAAGAGGCAATGTGTAAAGTATTTGTGCAACACTTAATTACAATAACAGAATTAAAGACACCACAAAAAGACTTGGCAGGGTAGACTCACAGATGACAGAGTCCAGGTGTTGTAGCAGGTGGGTGGCAGGCAATCTTTGATGTCCCTGAGACTGCAAAAGTGCAGGAGGCAAGCCAGCAAGCCCTTAGAGATTTCTCGGATTCAAGGCTGTTGAGGGCAAGTCTGGACCTTCTCACTGCAGGACAGAAGCAACAGGCCAACACAGCAATGCAGTTGCAGAGTGGCAGTCCGCCCTGGCAACACAGCAGTCCTTCTTCCTGGTAGATTGTCCTTGGTTCCAGTAGAGATCTGATTTGGTGGGGTTTTGGCTCCAGTATTTATACTTTGGTGCCGTGGGTCTGTAAGGTGGGAGAAACTTCCAGGCCTTCCTTTGAAATCCATAAAGTCCCCTTCCCTCCCTCCCAGGCTCCAGACACCCTACAGGGTGTTATGCAGACCTTTGCGTGAGGGAAGGCACAGCCCTATCCAGGTGTAAGTGAGGCAGTGCTAAGCTCTTCCCCCATCAAACCAGTTAACAGGCCATTAAGGCCCATTAAGTCACACCTAAGCTCCCATTGTGTGACTGTCTAGAGGGAATGCACAAGGGACAGCTGTCACCTTCCCCTGATGTGTATTCAGAGACAGGTAGAGGAACAAAATGGTAAAATGAAAAAAATGCTAACTTTTTAAAAGTGGCATTTTCAGGCTTGCAATTTAAAATCCGAACTAACCATAAGTTGTGATTTTAAATTGTGAGTCCAGGGACACCAAACACCATATTTTTATCTTTTTTTAAATTCAAAACTACGCTTAAAAGGTGTTTTAAGGTAACCCCAATGTTATCCTATGGGAGAGATAGACTTTGCAATGGTGAAAAACAAATGTAGGTGTTTTTCACTATCTGGACATATTAAACTTCAAAGTACATGTAAAACTTTTTAACTACACTTCACCCTACCCTTGGGGCTAACTAGAACCTAATTTAGGGGTGACATACATATAATAAAAAGGAAGGTTTGGGTCTGGCAAGAGCGTACACTTGCCAGGTCGAAGTGGCAGTTTAAACTGCACACACAGGCCCCCCAGTGCCAGGCCGTAGACATGTTTGAAAGCTTACTGTAGTGGGTGACACAATCAGTGCTGCAGACCTGCATTTAGTGAGCTGAAGGGGCAGGGAGTGGCTTTAAGTGGTTTGAAGAGGCCCGAGATGGCTTCAGGATTACACTGCCTCAGTATTCTGTGTTCCCACATTTAATTGCAGCAGCCGCATGTTTGCGAGTAGGGCTTTGAGCACCAGGACGTTTTTATTTACAAATTAAGCACTGGAACAACACTGGTGAAATTCCTAAAATCACCGAATTTGGGATAAGGCAAAATTTGTGAATTGTCTTGATGTTTTGCATTGTGTATTTTAAGGGAGTGCTCAACTCATGCAAAAATGTTTCCCTTAACACCTGCAGAACACTGGTTTGCAGAGAAAATGTCTTGTTGAGAGTCGTTTTCTGCTCAAACTCATTCTGTGCCCGTTTTGCTTGTGACATTTTTACACAAGGTGATCCCTCATAAAGTCACATGACTCACCAGACATCACCAGCAAACTACATGTTTCCTCAAAGCGTGGTTTTGTCTAATTTCATGAAATTGTCATGAATTTAGCAAAATTAAAAAAAAAAAACTTGCCAAAACGCTGTTTCCATGTCCCCGTTATCCAACACTACATATATCTACAGTCAGCCCTGTGAGTTTGAGTGAACCTCATTTCTCATGTGTGAGTATTGTCTTGTGATAGCTCTCAGTTAAATATCTCTAAGACCCCTGCCCTGCCTATTCTTCAGTTACCCATCCCACCACCTTCCTAATATCCTTGATCTCCCAAATGTTCTTCTTAAAAGTCTTAGAAAGAGGGGGCGCGGCCAACAATATGGCAGGCTAGATGTAGCCTCCTTGAGCTCCATCCAGCTGAAAAGATCCCGACTGAATCCTGTAGGCCCTGGAGCTCATCCGGTCCCAGAAACCATTGTAAACTGCACAGTAGAGCACCATCTGACACCCAAGTCAATTATGGGCTACTATTTCCTGGGCCATTGGTCAGACCTGTGTTGGACGATGGTGTGGACTGTGAAATCAAGATGGCGGCTGCATAGAGCAGGTCCTGACATCTTGAGCAGTGAGGCCGCTGACAAGCTGGTGAAGTGGCTCCCGTTCCAGTGAGCCTAGTGAAACCCTGAAAGGGAGGTGTTGAGTCTGCCCTGGGCTGGGCTAGGGCCGGTGGCTGCATTTGGCATCCCAAATGGAGGTGGGGAAAGCTTGCCATGGCACGCGGGGTCACTCCTGGAGGGGTGGTGGCCTCCGGCGAGGCCTGAAGGAGTGCTGAGCAGAGCCACAACCACATTGAGAGAGGATGCTGGCGGGGGGAGTGCAATGGCAGAAAGAGACCTGAAGGGGCAGCTGCTCAGTGAGGGATGAGAGGCAGGCAGATCCCCATCCTTCCCCCCAACCTCCTGCGGCCCTAACTATACTGTTTCCTGGGCTGATCGTGGAAGAAGCGGAATGACTTGGCAAGTGGGGCTGACCGTCCAACCGGCCACGTGCAGACGGCGACCACCTGGGGCAGATGCACTAGTATGCAGATGTTTTTGGTTCTCAATCCTGCTACAGTGAGGTGCTGGTGGGCTGGTGTCAGTAGAACTCCACTGTGACTGTGCTGTCACAACCTCCATTGGTGGCCAAGACCTGCAACACTGTGTGCCCCTCTGTCCTTGTGTGTGCCCCTCTGTCCTTGAGCCAGGGAACAGACTCTGCAAACCGTTGGTGGTCCCCTGCCCTTTGCACAATCCATAGGTGCCACCACTCGAGTGGGGGCTGGTGGTGTGAAGGGAGAAGTAGAGAGACCCCTGCACCCATGGCGAAGGACAAGGATCCGAAGGTGCCTCAACAGGGCAAGTTTGAACGCTACAGTACAATGGTAAGGCCGCCCCCTTCTGGAGGGCCTCAGTGACCCCCCTGAGGTGCTGGCTAATGCAACACAGCTGACAGTGATCCAAACCTCTGTGGGAGCCTTAGAATCCAAAAGTGGTGAGGTGCTCTCTGAGACTGGACCTGTGCAGTGCTGTGGACCAGGTGACCACTGCTGAGGGCAGAATCTCAGAGCTGGGGTACATAGTTTACACCCTCAAACAGGAGGTGTCTTAAGTAAAGGAGATCACAAAAGACTTTTCCTGGAGAGTGGATGATGCTGAACATAGAAAGAGGAGAAACAATCTGAGACTAGTGGGGCTCTTGGTGGGGGGTCAAAAATGGAAATATGTTGCAGTTCCTGGACTAGTGGCTCTCATCCACCTTTTCCACTGAAAGGTTCTTCACCTGCTTTGTCATAGAAAGGGCCCATAGAGAATTCAATTGTAGGTCCCCACCTTGTGCACCCCTGCGACTGATCTTTGTGCAATTTTCTAACTCTCTGGAATGGTATACAGTGTTCAAGGAGGCCAGAGAGAATGGAGTCATCAAATTTGCCGCCTCAACAATCATGATATTCCCAGAATATACTAGGGAAATGAAGAAATAAAGGAGGACATTTGATGCAGTAAAGGCCAAGCTCCATGTGTTACAACTGCAATATATATTATTTCCTGTTAAATTGAAGGTGTTATTTCAGAAAAAGGCCTTTGTTTTCCACACGCCAGAAGAGGCATGTTATTGGTTAGAAAGAGTGGTGATTTCCATTGGAGGAAAGATCACAGCTTAATGTGCTGCGTGACTGTTCTCTTGCGGTAGGTGGGGGCAGAGGGGCATATAGGCCCGGTCCAAGCTCTGGGGTACACTGAAACAAAAGAAAACATGGGGCAAAGGAACCAGAAGGAGTAGGTCCAGGGGACACCCGGGGCAAGGGTGAAGGGATGACTGACTCAGAAAGAGATGGACCACCCCAAATATGCTAGACTCACTTGGCTGGCGGCGAGGGGACTGAGGCTCAACATGAAACAGACAATAGCTGTAACCAATGCTCGGACGGTGTGACAGTTAATTCTGAAGTGTTGGACAGGTTGTCAGATGACCAAGCTGCCTCTTAATACTGGATAGATCTGTGTGGGCTCCAGGTGGCGAAACTGTATGAACGATGGAGGTGACTCTTTTTGCTGGTGATTTTTGCTCTCCCCCACCCCACGTTGTGCTGTGTGGTGTGAGTGAGGCTGGAAGATTTGCACATTAATTCCAATTTATAGAAGTTGAATTAGTGGTTGGTGCTTGGAAGAGTGGAGTGGGCTACAGACCTCTTTGACCTTGCTTTCAAGTAGTTATGTCTTTTGCTATGTGGTTCTACACTTGTGGGAGGCCAGTAGGGCAAGTGGAGGACTGAGGTGGAGATTTCAAGTATTGTATTAAGTTGTTAGAGGAAGAAGGAAGAAACTAATGCACCACATCATAGACTTTGGGTGGAAAACCACTTGGGTACCGCTACACACTGAATTAATGTCCCACACTAGATCCCCAGAGGACATACAGTACTCAATATTATCATGGAACATTAATGGGCTAGGAGACAAGGTCAAGCGTGGACTGGTAGTGTAATATATACATCGACTAAAGCCTAACATAATCCTTCTACAGGAAATCCACCTGTTGAGGGATATTGTGTTGGTTCTTGGACAGGGAAGCATACACAACTTTGCCACATGCAGGATTTACCTCAGGTTCATACAGATCAAATAGACCCCCCTCCCACCTCCTGGTAACTCGATCTTGGGGCGGCCCTCATAGGAGCTATGTGCGGGGTCAGGGTAAATGGATAATAACAGCTACTACCTTAATAAGTGTTTCCGCACCCCTCCAGTTGCAAGCACCCATGCTTGAAAAAGTGGCCGCCATACTTCTGTAAAATTGACTTATCCTTGTACATATTGGGTGGAGACTTCAATGATGTCATGCCCCTGACCTGGATCACTCTGGGTCCACTGTGACACCTGCAAAAGACACACCCCTGGTACAGTTCGCAGCCACAATTGGTCTTTCGGACCTGTGGAGGAGATATCATCTAAATGGGAGAGGTTATTCATACTTCTCAGGAACGCACAGGGTTATGTCCAGACTTGACTATCTGTTTGCCCCAGCGGGTGAGGTCAGTACGGTAGACAAGGTTAAATACCGGGCATAGGGACTGTTGGATAATTCCTCACTCTGGGTCTTGGTGGGCAGGAGGCAGAGGTTGGAAAGTGCTGACTGGAAATTAAATGCATTTGACCTATGGAACACAGAAGTGGCCTAGGAGCTCCAGATAGACACAGAGCTCTATTTTATTGAAAACAAGTGGTCAGTGGACTCTTCTTTAGTTATCTGGGAGACGTATAAAGTGGTCCTTAGGTAAAAATCCTAAAACATAAGGTGGCAGAGATAGAGGAGATAGATCATCAGCTGCGATGCCTGTATGAACCATCCGGGAATTTGGTGGACCCACAGGTCCTTAGAGGGATTGCAATGCTATGATTCGAATACCACAAGCTGGGACAGAGAGAGGCAAGGAAACACATGTAAGCGACGCATCATCACCTATATGACACTGGGGATAAGGCAGGCAAACTGCTCCAGTGGTTGAACAAGAGAGGCAAAGGCCCACTGGCTAAGCTATATCACAGACTCATCTGGGATCACCTACAGGTATACATATAGCAGAGGAGTTTGCCCCATACTATGGGGCTGTCTATAGTGCTCGCGCACTGCCAGATGCGGAACACAACATGGACGTCCTCAACACAGTGGATACCTGATGGCTCCGCAAAGCTGGAGGAAGACATTGAACTACAGAGATCCAGGTGGGTATAGAGAAATTAAAGTCAGCAAGAACCCTGGGGCTTAATGGTATCCTGGCTGAATTCTTTAAGGGATATGCCTATATATTAGGGCCGCATCTTCTGAATTTATTCCAAGAGGCTAGGGACAATGGGGCACTGTCACCCCATCTTCAATGTGCTACTATCACACTGATACATAAGGAGGATAAGTCCATAACTAGTTGTGAGTCCTATCATCCAACTTCATTGTTAAACATTGAAGCCAAGCTGCTGGCCACAATATTGGCCACCAGGCTCCTTAAGGTTGTGGTCCCGTTGATACATAGAGACCAGTCAATGTTTATGCCCGGGAGGTCCACCGGACTCACTTAAGAAGGTTACACAACTGGATGGTGGAGGTTTGGGAAATAAGGAGTCTCATTTTTTCCCTTCACTAGATGCCAAAAAGGCATTTGATGCTGTACACTGGCTTTTCCTTCAGCAAAAACCATTGAAATTCGGTTTTGTCCCCAACTACCGAAAATGGATTGCACTGCTATACCAGGCCCCACCAAGGCAGTGAGGGTTAATAGTATCCTCTCATCAGTATTCCTGAGTTAGAGGGGAACTCGACAGGGATGTCCCCTGTCCCCGCTCTTACTTGCTCTCACAATTGAGTCCCTGGCCTGCATGGTCCATGCCCAACCGACCATATGGGATTCAAAGTAGTTGACACTAGCACAGATGAGGAAAAGGTCTCACTGTACGCAGACGATGTCCTCCTTTATATCACTGCACCCACAACAATGATCCCAGTCATCTTCCAAAGCTTTGAGGGGGGAAGTCTATGTTATTCCAGCAGTTTGACTCTGTCAACCTGACTGCCCTCTCTGGGAGACTACAGGTAGAGACGGAGGGTTTTAAATACCTTGGAATCCATGTGACTCTGGATAGGGATTTGTGACTGTCTAGGAACCTGGGTTGGGAATTCAGAATTTTCAGGGTGATGCCGAGTATGGGCTTCCCCTCATGATTTTTGGGAGTGCGGCCATCATCAAAATGATCACACCTCTTAAACTACTTCACATCCTTCAGAACACGTATTATAAAATCCCAGAAAAGATGTTTACTGTTAGAAATGGGGTCTTTGGTTGACAGTCAGGTTACCCCCTGTTCAAGCAAGAACCCTCACTCTAGTCAGGGTAAAAGAGAATCACCCTCAACTAACCCCTGTTTACCCCCTTGGTAGCTTGGCAGAGCAGTAGGCTTAACTTCAGAGTGCTAGGTGTAAAGTATTTGTACCAAAACACACAGCAACTTGATGAAAACACTACAAAATGACACAACACCAGTTCAGAAAACTAGGAAATATTTACCTAAACAAAACAAGACCAAAACGACAAAAATCCAACATACACAAGTCAAGTTATGAATTTTTAAAGATTAAACTCAAAAATAGCGCTTAGAAACCCAAAATGCTTCGATGAGGTGTTAACACGGTGTTGTGACGGAGTCGTTCCCAACAAGCCAACCCCAACCCCAGCGGCACCGGACACGGAGTCGTGTAGACCCCCAAGTACAGTACCTTTGGTGAAAAGTGAAAACAAGTCGTTGCGCGAAGTCGGAGATCGCGGCGTCGGTGTGAAATGTTGAATCCGCGCACTTTGAGCGCATCGGTCACAATGTGGTACGGCGACTTCCACGGAGTCGCGGACTTCAGCAGGGCTGCAGCGGCGTCGTACCTGCGAAGATCTTCACGTTCCAGCGAAGGTCACTCCGTCGGGTGCAGGTGGTGTCACTGGATTCAGCAGCGGCATCAGTCCGAAGTCGTCCGAAGTCGATTTCCTTGGATTTCCACCAGCTTTCCTTTAAGGGGCCCAGGGACTGGATAGAGCACCACTTGTCAGAGCAGGAGTCTCTCCAGAGACTCCAGGTGCTGGCAGAGAGAAGTTTTTGCTGTCCCTGAGACTTCAAACAACAGGAGGCAAGCTCTAAATCAAGCCCTTGGAGATTTCTTCACAATATGGAAGGCACACAAAGTCCAGTCTTTGCCCTCTTACTCTGGCAGAAGCAGCAACTGCAGGATAGCTCCACAAAGCACAGTCACAGGCAGGGCAGCACTTCTCCTCAGCTCTTCAGCTCTTCTCCAGACAGAGGTTCCTCTTGTTTCCAGAAGTGTTCTAAAGTCTGTGGTTTTGGGTGCTCTTCTTATACCCAATTTCTCCTTTGAAGTAGGCCTACTTCAAAGCAAAGTCTCTAGTGAATGTGAAATCCTGCCTTGCCCAGGCCAGGCCCCAGACACTCACCAGGGGGTCGGAGACTGCATTGTGTGAGGGCAGGCACAGCCCTTTCAGGTGCGAGTGACCACTCCTCCCCTCCCTCCCAGCACAGATGGCTCATCAGGATATCCAGGCTACACCCCAGCTCCCTTTGTGTCACTGTCTAGTGTGAGGTGCAACCAGCCCAACTGTCACACTGACCCAGACAGGGAATCCACAAACAGGCAGAGTCACAGAAATGGTATAAGCAAGAAAATGCTCACTTTGGCATTTTCAAGCACACAATCTTAAAATCAACTTTACTAAAAGATGTATTTTTAAATTGTCAGCTCAGAGACCCCAAACTCCACATGTCCATCCACTCCCAAAGGGAATCTACACTTTAATCAGATTTAAAGGTAGCCCCCATGTTAACCTATGAGATGGACAGGCCTTGCAACAGTGAAAAACGAATTTAGCAATATTTCACTGTCAGGACATATAAAACACTTTACTATATGTCCTACCTTAAGCATACACTGCACCCTGCCCTTGGGGCTACATAAGGCCTACGTTAGGGGTGTCTGACATGTAAGAAAAGGGAAGGTTTAGGCCTGGCAAGTGGGTACACTTGCCAAGTCGAATTTACAGGTAAAACTGCACACACAGACAGTGCAATGGCAGGTCTGAGTCATGATTACAGAGCTACTTATGTGGGTGGCACAACCAGTGCTGCAGGCCCACTCGTAGCATTTGATTTACAGGCCCTGGCACCTCTAGTGCACTTTACTAGGGACTTACTAGTAAATCAAATATGCCAATCATGGATAAACCAACCACATACACATTTTGTAAAGGAGCACTTGCACTTTAGCACTGGTTAGCAGTGGTAAAGTGCCCAGAGTAACAAAAACAGCAAAATCAGAGTCCAGCACACATCAACAACCTGGGGAACAGAGGCCAAAAGTTAAAGAAGACCCAGCTGAAAGTGGGGAGTATCTACCTAACCTCATGGGAGTTCTCATCACTAAGGCAGAAGAACCTGGACAGACCATCAGCACTGTCGTGTTCTGTGCCAGGACGGTGTTCCACCGTAACGTCCATCCCCTGTAGGGAAATGGACCACCTCAACAGTTTTGGATTCTCACCCCTCATCTGCATTAACCATCCGAGGGGCCTGTGGTCGGTCTGAACTCGCAAGTGAGTCCCAAACAAGTTGGATCTTAGCTTCTTCAGTGCCCAGACCACAGCAAACGCTTCACGTTCTATGGCACTCCACCTACGTTCACTGGGTAGTAACCTCCTGCTAATGAAGGCTGCGGGTTGATCTAGGCCCTCTTCATTAAGCTGTGAGAGTACTGCTCCAATACCATGCTCTGAGGCGTCTGTTTGCACAACAAACTCCTTGGAGTAGTCAGGTGCCTTCAGCACAGGTGCTGTGCACATGACAGCCTTCAGGGCATCAAAAGCGTTCTGGCTAGCCTCTGTCCAGATCACTTTCCTGGGTTGCTTCTTAGAAGTCAACTCAGTTAAGGGGGTAACAATGGTACCATATCCCTTAACAAACCTCCTGTAATATCCTGTGAGACCTAAAAAGGCTCTCACTTCAGTCTGGTCTTGCTTGGGAGGCTCCCAAGCCAGAATCGTGTCAATCTTAGGCTGTAGGGGTGCCACCTGGCCACTCCCCACCTGGTGTCCTAAGTACACCACAGAACCCTGCCCTATTTGGCACTTGCTCGCCTTAATAGTGAGGCCTGCCTTCTGCAGGGCCTCTAACACTCTCCAGAGGTGTTGCAGGTTTTCCTCCCATGTGGAACTAAACACAGCAATGTCATCCAGGTAGGGGCACTGAACTCATCCAGTCCTGCCAACACCTGGTTGACCAACCTCTGAAAGGTGGCAGGGGCATTCTTCATCCCAAATGGCATCACTTTAAATTGAAAGTGTCCATCTGGTGTAGAGAATGCTGACCTCTCTTTGGCCCCCTCAGTTGAGGCAATCTGCCAGTACCCAGATGTTAAATCAAACATACTGAGGTACTTGGCAGCTCCCAACCGGTCAATGAGCTCCTCAGCTCGGGGGATGGGGTGTGCATCAGTCTTGCTGACCGCATTGAGTCCCCAGTAGTCCACAAAGAACCTGAGTTCTGGAGTGGCACCAGGGGCAGCAGCCTTTGGGACCAATACCACTGGGCTGGCCCAAGGACTGCTGGAGTGCTCAATAACCCCTAGGCTAAGCATTTTGGATACCTCATCCTTAATGCATGCCCTGACCCTGTCAGTCACCCTGTAAACCTTCTGTTTAATTGTTGTGCTGTCCCCAGTGTCCACATCATGTGTGTACAAGTGTGTGACTCCTGGGATCAGGGAAAACAGTGAGGAAAACTGTCCCAACACGTGGCGACAGTCACCTTGCTGCTCCTCAGTCAGGGAGGGGGAGAGGATCACTCCCTCCACTGACCCATCTTTTTCTCCTGCAGACAGGAGGTCAGGAAGAGGCTAACTCTCCTCTTCTACCCCATCATCTGTCGCAAGGAGCATGGATAGTTCAGTCCGCTCAAAGTGAGGTTTGAGGCGGTTGACATGCAGGACCCTTAAGGGGTTCCTTGGAGACCGGAAGTCCACCAGGTAGGTGACTTCGCTCTTCCGCTCCACCACCTCAAATGGCCCAGTCCACTTATCCTGGAGCACCCTAGGCTCCACTGGCGCCATCACCCACACTGTCTGACCAGGTTGAAACTCGACCAGTGTGTCATTCTGGTCATACCACTGTTTTATATCCTCTTGGCTTGCTTCTAGGTTCTCCTGAGCGAGACTCCTGAAGCGGGTAGTCTGGTTTCTCAAAGCCAGCATGTAACTGAATACATCCCGGGGGGGGTTACTAGGAGCTTTTTCCAAAGCTTCCTTAACCAGACTCAGGGGTTCCCTCACAGGGTGGCCATAAATCAGCTCAAAGGGACTAAACCCAAGTCCCTTTTGAGGCACCTCCCTGTAGGCGAACAGAAGGCATGGCAAGAGGACATCCCACTTCCGCCTCAAGGGCTCTGACAGGTCCATTATCATGCCTTTTAAGGTGCGGTTGAATCTCTCAACCAGACCAATACTTTGGGGTGGTAAGGGGTGGTGAACTTGTAGGTTACCCCACAATCCTTCCACAGTGACTTCATATATGTGGTTATGAAGTTGGTACCCCTATCGGATACCACTTCCTTGGGGAACCCCATGTGGGTAAAACCCCCCATCAATGCACGACCCACCACAGGGGAAGTAATTGATCTCAAAGGAATGACTTCCGGGTACCGGGTGGCGGGGTCCACCAAGACCAGGATAAACCTGTTGCCCATGGCTGTCTTGTGATCCAGAGGCCCCACAATGTCAATGCCTACCCTCTCAAAGGTAGTACTGACAACAGGCAAAGGCTGGAGGGGAGCTTTACATTTCCTCCCACTCTTGCCACTTGCCTGACAAGTCTGAGAAGACCTGCAATGTGCATCTAAGGGCCTGCACATTAGGGGCCAGTAAAAGTGGGTGACAAGCCTCTCAAACGTCTTGTCCTGCCCCAAATGTCCAGCTAAAGGCACATCATGAGCCAACCCCAGTAGGAAGGCCCTGAAGCACTGGGGTATCACCAGCACAAGGGCTGATCCAGGCTCGCTATACAGGAGGTCATCCTCCCAATAAATCAGGTGTGATCCTGGCTCCTTGCCAGCCACCTGGTCTGCAGCCTGCTGCCGCAAACCCTCCAAAGTAGGGCATGTCTTCTGTGCTGCACAGAATGCTTCCCTGGTGGGCCCCCCTTCCTACTGCCACTTCAACAACTCAGGGACCTCCCCCAGTTCAGCCACTTGTTTCCCTGTAGGCTCCGGGGCGTCACCCTCAGGCTCCGCCTCCTCCCAGACCGTGGGAACGTCTGGGGCCGGTTTCCCGTGCCCCCTGCCCTTCCTCTTCTTGGCGGTCCCCTGGGCCACTGTTTCAGGCTCCAGGGGCTCTTGATTACCCTGACGGGCTGCCATTGACTGGGTGGATACGCATACCCACCCAGGCAGACCCAACATCTCCAAGTGAGACCTGTGTTCCGCCTCCATCCAAGGGGAATCCTCCAGGTCATTGCCTAGCAAACAATTAACAGGCATGGTTGGACTCCCAGCTACCTTCAAGGAACCTGAGACCCCCTCCCATTCAAAGGGAACCTGCGCCACTCTGCACAGGCGCTCTGAGTTGTCCACTGCAACTACTTGGTGAAGTACCCGGGGATCAATCTGCTCTTCAGACACCGGCTGACTCCTCACTGTAGTCACACTGGCTCCTGTGTCTATCAGAGCCTCCACCCTCTGTCCACTAATGGTCACCCACTGCCTGTACTTCTTAGTGTTTTCAGGCACTAGGATTCTCTGGACCATCTCACTGTTCCCTAGTGAGACAAGGTTCCTGTCAGCTGGTTCCTACCCACCTGAAACCAACTCCTCCCCAAGCGCTACACTGGCCAAACCCTGGGACGCCGGTGTTCTTTTGGGGCATTTGGGGTCCCCTCTCACATGACCCACCTGGTCACATGCATAGCACTTACGTTGGGGACCACCTGCCACTGGCTTCCCTTTGAAGAACCAGGGCTTCTTTTCACTGGGGGGTTGGGAATCCTTCTCCTGGGAATCAGTTTGGGGCCCTTTAGAGAACTCCCCCTGTTTGCCCTTACCCCCTTTCTTCTGAGAGGGACCTTGCCCACCCTTGGCGTGGTCTCCCCCATACCTCTTCTGTACCCTGGTGCTCTCCCAGCGGTCCTCTTCCTGCGCAAGCTGTCAATCAGGTGCTGGGGCGTCTCTGGAAAACATAAACTGTGCAAGTGCTCCCAAGTAATCAGATTGTCAAGCCCCTCATACGTAGTTACCTTACTGCCCTTCAGCCAACCATCCAGTGACCTGCAATAAAAATCAACACATTCCAACCATCTTTTGGGATTCTTTCTTCTTGTAGGACCTAAACTTATCCTTGTACTGGTCAGGGGTAAGACCATACCTTGCAAGCAAGGCATCCTTCATGTTAGAGTAGGTGAGATTCTGAGCATCCCCTAAGGCTGTCAGTGTATTCCTCCCTTCTACCTCAAAGTGCTTCCATAGACCCGCCCCCCAATGAGCTTCAGGGACCAGATTCATGTGGAGAGCAGACTCATACCCCTTGAACCACAAGTATATGTCATCCTCCCTCTTGTAATCTTTCACAAGGTCTTTAGGAATGTGCACCCTCCTCTCAGGCTGCACTCTTAGGTTGCTGCCACCATCTCTACTGGACTGGCTTCTATGATCCATCTCTTTCAAGCTAAGCTCATGAGCCATCACTAACTTCCTCTTCTCAAGGGCTAGCCTTCTCTGCTCCAATTGGTACTCCCTTTCCGCCTGTCTGTCCTGTAAGTCTTCAGGTGTCAGACCCTTAGATGAGACACTGCTACCTGCCCTGGAGACCTTCCCAGGCCCACCCACAATACCATTGTGTACTGAACACACTTCCTCCTCCTCCTCATCTCCCTCATCCTCTGTGTGCTCTTCAGTGCTCTTGGCTGTCACTCAGGCCCGCAGCGCCTTTTGCAGCTCCTCATTCCTAGATGAGCTCTTAATGGTACAGTCAAAACTTTTACAGAACTGCTTCAACTGAGCCTTGGTATAACCCTCCAATTTCTCAAGGTCAAAGTCAGCTCCAACTGATGCATCACCAGCTTGGGACATGATGAAGATTCAAAAACAAGAGCAAAGTTCCAAAGGCAGAAAAACAAGTTCCCAAATGAAGTTCCAAAGAAAGTCAATCGAGGAATCAGCAACAAAAAATGGAGTAGAACAAAAACAGTCCCAAAGAGAAAAATCAAAAGATCACCAAACAAGTAGTATGTGGTCACGTAGTGGTCTGAACTCAAACAGTAGTGTACACGTAATTACTGTATGTCAAGTACAAATACCAGTCCAAATCCCAACCGCTGATCACCAATGTTAGAAATGGGGTCTTTGGTTGACAGTCAGGTTACCCCCTGTTCAAGCAAGAACCCTCACTCTAGTCAGGGTAAAAGAGAATCACCCTCAGCTAACCTCTGCTTACCCCCTTGGTAGCATGGCAGAGCAGTAGGCTTAACTTCAGAGTGCTAGGTGTAAAGTATTTGTACCAACACACACAGCAACTTAGTGAAAACACTACAAAATGACACAACACCAGTTTAGAAAAATAGGAAATATTTATCTAAACAAAACAAGACCAAAACGACAAAAATCCAACATACACAAGTCAAGTTATGACTTTTTAAAGATTAAACTCAAAAATAGCGCTTAGAAACACAAAGTGCTTCGATGAGGTGTTAACACGGCGTCATGACTGAGTCGTTCCCAACAAGCCGACACCAGCGGCGCCGGACACGGAGTCGCGTAGACCCCCAAGTACAGTACCTTTGGTGAAGAGTGAAAACAAGTCGATGCGTGAAGTCGGGGATCGCGGCTTCGGTGCGAAACGTTGAATCCACGCACTTCGAGTGGCGTCGGTCACGACGTGGTGCAGCAACTTCCACAGAGTCGCGGACTTCAGCGCAGCTGCAGCGGTATCGGGCCTGCGAAGATCGTCGCGTTACAGCGAAGGTCACGCCGTCGGGTGCAGGCGGCATCACCGGATTCAGCAGCGGCATCGGTCCGAAGTCGTCTGAAGTCGATTTCCTTCGATTTCCACCAGCTTTCCTTTCAAGGGCCCATGGACTGGATAGGGCACCACTTGTCAGAGCAGGAGTCTCTCCAGAGACTCCAGGTGCTGGCAGAGAGAAGTCTTTGCTGTCCCTGAGACTTCAAACAACAGGAGGCAAGCTCTAAATCAAGCCCTTGGAGATTTCTTCACAAGATGGAAGGCACACAAAGTCCAGTCTTTGCCCTCTTACTCTGGCAGAAGCAGCAACTGCAGGATAGCTCCACAAAGCACAGTCACAGGCAGGGCAGCACTTTTCCTCAGCTCTTCATGTTGCACCGCGGCAGCGTCCGAGGGCCGCTGCGGAGCAACATACAGGGAACGCGGCAACCCGCGGGCAGACCGCAGGGAAAGCCGCGGCTCGGACAGCCGCGGCTCAGATTCAGGGTTGCGGCACGCGCAGCGGCCCATTCCTCCGGCTGCCTGTTCCAGGGCAGGCGCGGCAGGATAGAAGACCCCGAGTCAGGTCTCGATCCTTGCCGCATTTAGCGTGCTCAGCGCGCCCAGCACATTTTATTAACTAACACACATCAGGGATTCCCCGGGGAACCCTCCTTGCCACCACTTACCTTTTCCACGGCCAAAAGCCGTATGCATGCAAATGGCTCATTTTTATGCATGCTTTTCCCCTTCCCAGCATGCTGTTCACTTCCTCTTTTCCCTGCATGCATTTTTCCCTTTTCTTAAGAGCATGTTTTCTATTCTAGTTCTGATCTTTTTCCCAAACCAAGATGGAGGTTTTACTACTTCCTGTTTTCCACTTCCTGTTTAGGGGTATATAAGGGGAATCTATCTTTCTTCTCATTGCATTGCAACACTCCTGTGGTGGTAGTCACGCTCCAGCTGGTTTCCTCTGGTGGTGCCAGTTGTTCTTGATCTGTCTTCCGTCTCCAGAATTCCTGAATTCCAGAATCTTAAGTCCTAACGTCCTTGTGTCCTCCTTCTGTTTCAGGGAGTTCCTGTTGGAGGTTTTTTACCCTTTTGGGGTTTTCCTCTGGGACTCCTTCTGGAGTGCACGGACTGTAGTGGCTTACTATTGTCAAACAGCACCGTGGCTACCGGAAGGGGTCGCCCCTACCTCAGCCAGAGCAGGACTTGCAGGAACCGGGGCCGCTCACCACCTCTCTCCAACCTCGACGGTAAGCCCAGGGTGAATCGTGACAGATTGCAACACCCAAAATTCCACTTGCAGTCCGGAACCATGGAGAGTCCAGTGATGAGTACAGAACCAACAAACCATATCCTGCTCTTGACGATACAAGAACAGGCCCAAGAACTCCAACAGCTACATACCGAAAATACTGTCTACCGACAAGCCTTCACCTCTAGAACCACTGATGTTCCTACGGTCTTCGCCACTACGCCTCGTTTCTCCGGGGATCCTAACAAATTAAGAGAGTTCCTGGATGCCTTGACGGTCTATTTCGCATTCCGCCCCTCACAATTTATGCAAGACAAGACCAGGTGGGGTATTTGATTAGCGCCCTATCTGGCCCAGCTTTAGCATGGGCAACTCCTTTAGAGACAAGCAACGACCCAAGCTTGTCTAATTATTCCAGCTTTGTCACTGTCTTTAAGCAGATGTTTGAGCACCCTGGACTTGAGTCTTCCGCAGAAGAAGCTCTCTGCGATATTTAACAAGGAAATCAGGATGTATTACAATACATCACTCATTTCAGACAATTGGCAGCAGAGACTTCCTGGATGGAACGTACCTTGGTGACCCTGTTTAGCAGTGGTCTCAGGGAGGACATTAAGGATGAACTGGTGCACTCTGCCAGAATAGAGAATCTTAAGGGGTTAATGGATCAGACCTTGACGATAGAATATCGGTTAAATGAGCGAAGAATGGAGAGAAAGAAGAGTCGCTTACCATTACACTCGGTGACGTCCCGCACCCTTCCTCATTGTTCCGAGGAGGTTCGTCCTGAAACTAAGGGTGGTACCGATGAAGAGCCTATGCAAATCGATACGGCTCGAGGGCCATTATCGTCTAGTGAACGAGAAAACAGACGAAGGAAAGGACTTTGTCTGTATTGTGGTGCTGCTGGTCATCTAATTCGCACGTGTCCCGTCCGTCCAGCCAAGCCTTTGGGAAACGCCAATTCCCGTCCTCAGTGAGAAGGGTGAGGACGGGATATGGTGAAATACCTTCCATTTGTTCCTCAAGGGAGGAAGGAACTGCTCTTTTCCTTTTACCCGTTATCCTCCACTTAACTGATGGCCGGGAAGAAAGGGCTCTGGCCTTGTTGGACTGTGGAGCCAGTGGTATCTACCTAGATGAAGCATGGGCCAGGGAAAGACAGATTTTGCAAATACCTAAGGAAGTACCAGAACAAGTCCACACAGTGGATGGATCACTCTTGGGCCTCAGTACCAGTACAGCATACCACCCCTACCTTATGTCTCCAATTTGGGAAAGATCAAGAAAACCTTTCTTTTGATTTGATTTCTTCACCATATCACGTTATGATCCTGGGAATTCCATGGCTCACTCAGCATAACCCTTACATTAACTGGAAAACAGAACCATTTCTTTATCCTCTCACTTCTGCCAACACCACTGCTACTTAGCAGGAGACTATTGGTCCCCAAAGAGTCTCTTAACGGTACCCCCTAAGATGGGATGTTTTATTAACGTCCTACAAGGAGTACCCAGACATTATCAAGAATATGCCGATGTATTCCAGAAACCAGAAAGACCTGAACTGCCACCCCATAGAGAATACGATTGTGCCATTCCTTTGGAACCAGATGCCGTGGTTCCTTTTGGGCGAATGTACTCTCTAACAGAACCTGAGAAGCAGATCCTCAAGGAATACCTAGAGGAGAACATACAGAGTGGATTGATTGCTCCCTCCTCTTCACCTGCAGGGGCTCCTCTCTTCTTTGTGCCAAAGAAGACAAAAGACTTGCGTCCCTGTATTGATTTTAGAGGATTAAACAAAATCACTACGAAGGATCGGTACCCGCCACCTCTTATTAAGGACATCTTAGAAGCTGTCAGAGGGGCAAAGAGATTCACCAAGTTGGATCTTAGAGGAGCATACCATCTTTTAAGGATAAAGGAAGGGGATGAGTGGAAGACCGCCTTCAGAACACCTTTCGGTCACTATGAATACCGAGTAATGCCATTTGGGCTCACCAATGCCCCCTCCATTTTTCAAAGATTCATGGACTCTATTTTTTCCGATCTTCTACAGCAAACAGTGGTTGTTTATCTAGATGACATTTTTATATTTTCTGTCCACCCAGAACAACACACGGAACATGTTCTCCAAGTCCTAGAGAGACTCAGACAACACCATTTATTCTGTAAACCAGAAAAATGCGAGTTTGATCAAACAGAGGTAAAATACTTGAGATACTGCATTAACCAAACTGGGGTTGCCATGGATTCAGATAAGGTTCAAGCTATACTGGATTGGCCGTTCCCCTCTTCCGTCAAAGAAACTCAGTGTTTTTTGGGATTGGCCAATTTCTATCGACAATTTATAGCGGACTTTGCCCAGAGAACCAGTTACATTACTCAAACCCTTAAAAAGACAATCTAAGAAAGGATTTTTGTTGGACACAAGACGCAGAGTTGGCTTTTCAAGAATTAAAGAAAGCCTTCATTCATGCTCCCATTTTACGGCACCCAGACACCAACAAACAGTTCATCGTTGTCGCAGATGCCTCCGAAAGAGCCATAGGGGCTGCCTTACTACAGAAACAAGACGATGATGAGTTAGAGCACCCTGTATTCTACCTTTCACACATATTATCCGATTCAGAGCGGAACTATTCAGTGTTAGAACGAGAGTTACTCGCCTTGAAGACCGCGTGCACGGAATGGAGACACTTCCTGATGGGCTCGAAAGAACCCATTGAAGCCCGGACAGATCACCGAAACTTACAATGCTTGAGAAACTTTCAGTGTCAGAATAGCCGTCAGGCTCAATGGGCTTTCTTTTCCAGTCAATAGGATTTTTACATCACATACATCCCTGATTCTCAGAATATCTTGGCCGATGCCTTGTCTCGGCGTTGCCCTGAGTGTAGCGATTCTCCTGTACAGAACCTATTTGAAAGTAACAAGATCATTGGTGTAGTACAGACATTTCTAGACCAGGTCAAGTCCGAATATTCCCGTCTGGAAACTACAGAGATGAACAAGTTGCGCCCACAACTTCATATAGATCAAGGATACTATTACCATAACAAAGCCCTGTTCTTACCCACTAAGTTAGTCCAGACAGAAGCCCTACGTATGTGCCACGATTCCCCCATCGCAGGTCATCGCGGAATGAAAGCTACCCAAGAGCTTCTGCTTCGCTCCTTCTGGTGGCCCACTCTCAAGGCGGATACTGAAGTCTATGTGTCATCCTGTCCCATATGTGCACAAGCCAAGACACCCTGTACTAAACCAGTAGGATTACTTCGCCCATTACCTGTTCCCCCAGATCCATGGCACACTATCTCCACTGATTTTATGTGCTCTTTACCCTCTTCAGTTGGAAATCGAGTAATAATGGTGACCGTTGATTCCTTCACTAAGATGGCATATTTCACAGCGTTAAGAAAACTACCAACGGCAAAGGAACTAAGCCAAATCTTTACGCAAGAGATCTTTCGGCTTCATGGACTACCTCAGGTCATTATCTCAGATCGGGGTCCTCAATATATCTCCCGATTCTGGAAACAATTCTGTACGACCCTGGGAATAGAAGTGGCCTTATCATCAGGGTTCCATCCTCAAACTAATGGACAGACAGAACGACTGAATCAAGGCCTCGGACAATATTTACGACGCTTCTGCAATGCTAAGCAGAGTAATTGGTCTACCTATTTACCACTTGCAGAATTCTCCTACAACAACTCAATACACAGTGCCTCGAAAGTCTCCCCTTTCTATGGGTCTTACGGTTTCCATCCTAAGGCTTTTCCAACTCCCCTGAAAGATACTTCCAATCTTCCTGCCATCTCCTCCTATGTTCGGCAACTACGGGGTGTCCAACGTGTTATCCATTCTAACCTTGTGGCCACTAAGTCCTGCATGAAAAGGATGGCTGATAAGAAACGTTGTGAGGCTCCACAGTATTAGGTCCACGATAAGGTTTGGCTTTCCTCTAGATTTTTGCCTCTCCAACTTACCCAGAACAAATTTAAACCTCGTTATTATGGTCCATTCCTGATTCTCCAGAAGATCAATCCGGTGTCTGTGCGTCTTTGTTTGCCCCAGACTTGGAAAATACATCCTGTGTTCCATGTCTCACAACTCAAACCTTACCTTCCTGATCCTTTTCACAGACAATTCTCCTGTCCTCCCCCTCCGCTGGTTGATAATGTACCCGAATACGAGGTCCAGGAAATCTGTGACTCTCGGTTTTTCCATGGGCGCCTTCAATATCTTGTTCATTGGAAAGGCTACCCTATGAGTGAGTGTTCCTGGGAAGATGCCCTTTCAGTTCATGCCCCTCTTTTGGTCCGTTGTTTTTTCCGACTTTTTCCTCACAAGCCTGGGGCCTCGGGGGGGCCTACTGTTGCGCCGTGGCAGTGTCCTAGGGCCACTGCGGCGCAACATACAGGGAATGCGGCAGCCCGCGGGCAGACCGCGGGGAAAGCCACGGCTCGGAAAGCCACGGCTCAGATTCAGGGTCGAGGCACACGTCGCAGCCCATTCCTCCGGCCGCCTGTTCCAGGGCAGGCGAGGCAGGATAGAAGACCCAGAGTCGGGTCTCGATTCTTGCCGCGTTTAGCGCGCTCAGGGTGCGCAGCACATTTTATTAACTAACACACATCAGGGATTCCCCGGGGAACCCTCCTTGCCACCACTCACCTTTTACACAGCCAAAAGCCGTATGCATGCACATGGCTCATTTTTATGCATGCTTTCCCCCTTCCCAGCATGCTATTCACTTCCTCTTTTCCCTGCATGCATTTTTCCCTTTTCTTAAGATCATGTTTTCTATTCTAGTTCTGATCTTTTTCCCAAACCAAGATGGTGGTTTTACTATTTCCTGTTTTCCACTTCCTGTTTAGGGGTATATAAGGGGAATCTATCTTTCTTCTCATTGTGTTGCAACACTCCTGTGGTGGTAGTCACGCTCCGGCTGGTTTCCTTTGGTGGCGCCAGTTGTTCTTGATCTGTCTTCCGTCTCCAGAATTCCCGAATTCCCGAATCTTAAGTCCTAACGTCCTTGTGTCTTCCTTCTGTTTCAGGGAGTTCCTGTTGGAGGTTTTTTACCCTTTTGGGGTTTTCCTCTGGGACTCCTTCTGGAGGGCACGGACTGTAGTGGCTTACTATTGTCAAACAGCACCGTGGCTACCGGAAGGGGTCGCCCCTCCCTCGGCCAGAGCAGGACTTGCAGGAACCGGGGCCGCTCACCACCTCTCTCCAACCTCAACGGTAAGCCCAGGGTGAATCGTGACACTTCACCTCTTCTCCAGGTAGAGGTTTCTCTTGTTTCCAGACGTCTGTGGTTTTGGGTGCCTTTCTTATACCCAACTTCTCCTTTGAAGTAGGCCTACTTCAAAGCAAAGTCTCTAGTGAATGTGAAATCCTGCCCTGCCCAGACCAGGCCCCAGACACTCACCAGGGGGTCGTAGACTGCTTTGTGTGAGGGCAGGCACAGCACTTTCAGGTGCGAGTGACCACTCCTCCCCTCCCTCCTAGCACAGATGGCTCATCAGGGTATGCAGGCTACACCCCAGCTCCCTTTGTGTCACTGTCTACTGTGAGGTGCAACCAGCCCAACTGTCAATCTGACCCAGACAGGGAATCCACAAACAGGCAGAGTTACAGAAATGGTATAAGCAAGAAAATGCTCACTTTCTAAAAGTGGCATTTTCAAGCGCACAATCAACTTTACTAAAAGATGTATTTTTAAATTGTCAGCTCAGAGACCCCAAACTCCAAATGTCCATCCGCTCCCAAAGGGAATCGACACTTTAATCAGATTTAAAGGTAGCCACCATGTTAACCTATGAGAGAGACAGGCCTAGCAACAGTGAAAAACTAATTTAGCAATATTTCACTGTCAGGACATATAAAACACATTACTATATGTCCTACCTTAACCATACACTGCACCCTGCCCTTGGGGCTACCTAGGGCCTACCTTAGGGGTGTCTGACATGTAAGGAAAGGGAAGGTTTAGGCCTGGCAAGTGGGTACACTTGCCAAGTCAGATTTACAGGTAAAACTGAAAACACAGACACTGCAATGGCAGGTCTGAGTCATGATTACAGAGCTACTTATGTGGATGGCACAACCAGTGCTGCAGGCCCACTAGTAGCATTTGATTTACAGGCCCTGGCACCTCTAGTGCACTTTACTAGGGACTTACTAGTAAATCAAATGTGCCAATCATGGATAAACCACTCACATACACATTTTGTAAAGGAGCACTTGCACTTTAGCACTGGTTAGCAGTGGTAAAGTGCCCAGAGTAACAGAAACAGCAAAATCAGAGTCCAGCACACATCAACAACCTGGGGAACAGAGGCAAAAAGTTAAGGGAGACCACGCCAAGGATGAAAAGTCTAACATTTACCAAAATAGATGGGTAGTTGAGAACTATATTGTGGAATAAGGTACACCCCAGAGTAGCACTGAAGATGCTGCAGTGTAATGCTTATAATGGTGGGATTGCCCTCCCAGATGTGAGCTCCTACTATTGGGTGACGCATCTGATAACAATAAACTACTGGATATTTGCACCCCTTGATCATTCGACATAGAGGTCAGAATGGGCTCTATTACTGTACAGATTGCATTTGCACTACATTTCTCGGAGGAAGGGTATCCAACAGCTGCTGCCGATAACGGAGGTGGCACTAGAAGATTGGAAAAAAGCCACCAAATATATAGGATGGGCAAACAAAGTGATCAGAGAAACACCTTCGTGGAAAGTGTCAATAATGCGGGAACTAGGGAAGCTGAGAGGTTTTGAGTCCGGGGACACAATAGGAATTTCCAAGATTAGGGATCTCTTGGATGACAGAGACCTTATGCTCTTCTCCTCCCTTTGAAGGGATTACTAGCTGCATCCAAATCAATACCTAAAATATGTGCAATTAGGGCACTTGTGGCAGGACGAGAGGTTCGGGGAAGATGATACATGAGAATATGCTCCGCTGAAGTGTGAGTTCCTCATGGGAGAGCCCGAAATAGGGGCAGTTTCCCTCACATATAAAGCTATCAACAATAACATGCCTGACAAATTAAGTAGGCTGCGACAGATGGATGACATGGACTGGGAGGCAGCCGTAGGCATCCAAGAGAGGTAGCCATAAAGTCCATTTTACGGCTGATACAGTTTAAGATATTGCACCAGGGCTACGGTGACCGCAACCAACTATATAAGAAGGGAAACAGGTGTCCCCGGACTGCATGAGATGTAGTGAGGCCAGGGATACTTTCATGCACACACTGTGACGTTGCCCGATCATTCAAGTCTGCTGGACCAGGTTAATCCGGGAATTTTGTACTATCCTGGGAGTCAACATTCCGATTGAGCCAAAGTACATTCTCCTTGGTATTCTAACTGATGTGGATGTTCCAGGGGCCAAACTCCTCTTCAGTAACCAGTGCAAAGAGAGATGTAGCCGAATACTGGTGGTGTGCCGTAGGTCCCAGCACTAGAAGAGTGGAGGACCGGGATTGACATTTATATGATGGTGGAGAAGGCGACCTATGGAAGTAAGGGGTGTCCCTGCAAACGTTCTAAAGTCTGGGGGAACTGGATAAACTATTACACTTTGGACCCCCTTGATGTCTGCTGTAAGTCTGATTTTGTACTTAATGTATTGCCGGAAACCTTGGAGTGTGTTGCATATGGTAATGCTATGTTATCTGACTTCCCTTTGATGATTATTGCTGTTATGGGTGTTGTTCACAGTTATAAATCAAATAAACATATTAAAAAAATCTTAGGAAGGGTCATTTTTTTAAGCAGTAAAGGGAGTGACTAGTGAAATACAGCCACTTTTTAATACCTCTCCAGAACCCAGAGGTCAGATTGTTAATATCATTTATTAACTACTCCTTTTTGTTCTCGCTTGTAAACTGATTGTAAAGTGGACATTTGAGCCAAGAAGCAAAGTTCTCTCAAAACTGTTAATTTGTAAAGTGGTAATAACATATATTTTTGACAGATGAACTGCAGACATAAATGAGTGAAGGATACAAGTATATGTTTAGAGTATGCATATTTCACATGGAACCATAAGATTGGGTAAATGTATCATGTCTTCCTCTGAAATTTGAATTACATCATCACATTGACATCTCCGTACCAAATCTCTTGAGTTTTAATATTGTCAGGATTACTGGTATTGCACAACAATCAAGTACCAAATTATGCAACATGGTTGTCAAAAATATACCTAAGGAAAGGCAAATTAATTGGTATTACATTCCATATTCTCTGGCAGTATTATAGTGATCCATATAGCTGGAAATATTTTATAATTGTGTATATTATGCAAATTATGCGGCAAATGCAGTAAATCCATAATTATGTGTAAGTGCAGCAGTTACAGACTTGTGCAAATCCAGTTTCCCTCACTATTGTTAATTGTTTTAACAAAAGTCTATTCTGAAAGGTAAATTAAATTTAATTTCGATCAGTCTAATTATATGTACTTGAACATCTTTTCTAGCTGCCGACGACAACATAGACATGCAATATAAAAATGCCTAGTGTGTAACATATAGTATAGTCGAGTATTGCCATCTCAGGGTTCTTGTGGCATTTACAAATCACTCAGCCTTTGACCTCGTAGTTTATGATTATTATCCCTTATGTACATGAAATAAAAACTAACATTTAAGAACCAAAAATACAATGAAATTCACCAGGAAATGCATGTCATTTCTTTTAAACGTTTGGACACACAAGTGCCTGGGATCGGGATATCCCTAGCGTTCGCCCTTGTACTATTTTTAAAGGATATTTTCAGGACACCAGGGTTCAGTCCCTGAATTCTCTAGTGGCTGTTGCAACATTTTTTTCTCTGTCACAAATCAGTGGACTCATTTTTGAGGTACAAACTTGACAGACAGAAAATGGCATGCATAGTCTGTGGTCTCCGAATCAATACTGTGGGCTAGAAATATTGTGAACTGTTTTGGGATCACTTTCGTAGAGCCTGATTATGGATTGAAGGCCACAGACTACATACATGGTGTTGGAAATCACCATTCTTTGTGTGATCTTCCCCCAGATTTTTGCCCTCTGTAGCTGAACCCAATTTTGTTGGCACTAGGATTCTGCATGTTGCCCAACCTAACTAGTGGTAAAATGGTTATGCTCTCCCTTTTAAACAAGGTAAAATTGATATACCCTTTATTGGTACAATTTAATTTATCTATATGCCCCTGGTATATGGCCCTACAAGTACACAGGGCATGTAAATTAAATGACACCAAAGGGCTGCAGCGCTCATTGTGCTACCCACCCAGCACTTATTGTGCCACCCAGTAAAGTAGCACTGTAAACTATGTCTGCTATTGCCTGACAAACATGCCTGCCATTGTAGTCTGTCTCTGCAGATTTAAAACTGCAATTTAGACATGGAAAAATAAACCTATTGCCATGCCTAAACAGTCTTTTTTTCATACTTATGTGCCACACGTAGGGTAGGCTATAAATGTTCATTGGGCAGAGGGCATGGTGTGTAGAAAGGAGGGCATGAATATCTAAATTTTTATATGTCCTGGCAGTGGAAAATCTCCAAAGTCATTTTTCACTGTGGTTAGGCTGGCCTTCCATAGACTAACTATGGTTTAGCTTATGGCATTTAATAAGTGCTAAATTCAGTTTAAGAACAGCTAGATGAATACTTCTTTCACTCATTTTAATTGTAATTTAACATCTTCTTTCATGGTGGAGTCAGATTTTAAATTATTTTGAAAATGCCACTTTTAGAAAATTGAGAAAAAGAACAGATGATGGACGGAATGCTGAACAATGCAAACATTCATACACAAAGATCTGGGTTTAATCCATTGCTTTTTTGCTCACAGTGCCACCCAGTTTGGACCCAGCCATATGCAAATCAGTCTTGACCCTGTTCCCCATGGGAACAATCCAGCCCGAACTGCCAAGCCCTCCCTGGACTGGAAACAAGCATCCTAGGACCGGTTTCAGAGTATCACCTTTCATCAGCCAGGCTAGCTTGAATCCAGTGGTACAGTGAGCACGGGACCCACGCCTGGGCATACCCTTCCCACTTAAGGTGAGAAATTGAAAAAGAATTGATGATGGACGGAATGCTGAACAATGCAAACACTAACCCCCAATCAGAAACATCTGGATTTAATCCATTGTTTTTTTTGTTCACCGCGCCATCCCAGTTTGGACCCAGCCATACGCAGTTCAGTCTTGACCCAGTTCCCCATGGGAACAATCCAGCCCGAACTGCCAAGCCAAGTCCTCCCTGGACTGGAAACAAGCATCCTAGGACCAGTATCACCCTTCATCAGCCAGGCTAGCTTGAATCCAGTGGCGCAGTGAGCACGGGACCCACATTTGGGCATACCCTTTCCACATATGATGACAAATGCAAAAACAGCAGATGATGGACGGTGTGCTGAACAATGCAAACATTCACCTCCCAGTCACAAAGATCTGGGTTTAATCCATCGTTTTGCTTTTTCTCACCACGCCACCTCAGTTTAGATCCAGGCATATGCAAATCAGTCTTGACCATGTTCCCCGTGGGAACAGTCCAGCCCATATTGCCAAGCTAGGTCCTCCCTGGACCGGAAACAAGCATCCTAGGACCAGTTTCAGGATATCACCCTTCATCAGCCAGGCTAGCTTCAATCCAGTGGCTCAGTGAACACGGGACCCACGTCTGGGCATACCCTTCCCACCTAGGGTGACAAATACAAAAATAACAGATGATGGATGAAATGCTGAACAATGCAAACATTCACCCCCAGTCACAAAGATCTGGGTTTAATCCATCACTTTTTTGCTCTCCACACCACCTCAGTTTAGACCCAGCCAAATGCAAATCAGTCTTGACCCTGTTCCCTATGGGAACAGTCCAGCCTGAACTGCCGAGCCAGGTCCTCCCTGAACCAGAAACAAGCATCCTATGACTGGTTTCAGGGTATCACGCTTCATCAGCCAGGCTAGATTGAATCCAGTGGCACAGTGAGCACTCCTGGACCCAAGTAGGTTCAGAATAAGGGTTGCCCTCCTGTCTGAAGAAAGAAGACTGGACCTGCTTGCCTTGATCTTCGGACCACAGAAGTGACCCCAAAGGTCACTTGGTTGACCTCCCATTGGAGCTACAGGGACACAACAAGCTACTAGAGGCCTTTCCTTATTTCTAGCTCAGACCCAATTGGATCTCTCTATTGACCCATGTGGGAGTGAGAACTGACCCCTAAGTGTTGTCCTCAAGGTCCTGGACTCTTGACTAGAGTTGTAGTGTACTTCTCCCTGCTTCACTGAAGTTTCCACCTGATCTGACACAAAGCTGTGCAGGGCGTTACATCGCAGCACCACACAACTCCACACCAAAGGCTTCAACAGATTTGGCGCTAAGCAAAACAGAGTGCAGCAGAGTCATGCAGCTCCCAACAGAAAACCTCACTGGGCTTGATTCAGCATAATGCAGAGTGACGCAGATCCCCTCAGAGCCCCACACTCCTCCTGGCAGCTCCTGACAGCTCCTCTGGCGGGCCTAACAGATTTTTTTGTCTCTGACCAAAAACTCTGCTAGCCCTGCCACTGGACAGGAGCTCACCACGTGCGCACTGCAGAACAGTTATGGGCCACACAGAGCAACCGCAGACAGTCTGCGCTTGCACTATGTGGCACATAATTGGGCTGCAGTGCACACTCTCGCCTGGCATGGAGCTGCTGCCCGCGACGAGGCCAGACCTTCCAGAGTTGTAAGTGGAACTCCGTGAGCTCCGCCCAGACCTACTCCTGACTATCTGCCTCACCGGATCCAAAACAGCGTGATGCAGAGACTCCCTGATGTGCACTGCACCATTCCTGCATATAATTCAAAAGGTAATACTTCCAATGGGACAAACCTGGGCCTGTATTCAGCCGGCACTCCATTGTGATTGGCCTGAACTTGTGACTTTTTCCTAGCCCTGCGCAACTAGATAGCCACAGTTGGTTCTTCACACCTTCAGGGGCTATTACCACCTAAAATTTAAAAGACTTACAACTCTAGTTCTACCGTTAAGATTTTTGTCATTTTGGTGTCATTTTCTTTATTTTTGTAAGTTTGGGATTTTTTTTCTGTTATGTTTTCACCTCATTGCTGTTTGAGTTCCACATAAGTAGGTTACTTACACATCGCCTTTAAGTTAAGCATTATTACTTTTGTGCAAAGCTAACAGAGGGTCTTTTTAGTGATTCACACTGACAAGGACTGTGATTGTTATTTGAAGTGAGTTATCACTTAATATTCCAATTACTTTCACATGGTCTTATGTGTGTTGTCTGTAGTCTCTGAAAATTATCCACGGACTATTGACACATTTTGCCACTGTAAGTTTACAAATAAATGATTTCTTTATAAATATGTCCAGTTAGGTGAAGAAAAACATCAGAGCCTTATCTTTGTTTGGAGGACAGGATCTGAATAAAGTCAGGTCAACTATTATTGTGGTACGCGGAGTCCCAATAAGAGCAGGTCTCTGTAATTCATGGACTTGTAGGGTATTTTGCAGGCTTTTTCTAATATAAAGACCATCCTGACCATATTTTGGATGAGAGCTCAGGTATCCTTCCACCATCTGGCAAATAACTATTTGTTTGGCAAGAGGATGCACATCCACCAGTTTGTTGAGCGCAGCAGATGTAACCAGTTGTGTTTGGTAAAGGCTGCTGTTTGCCAGTTCTGATCATGGCAAACCAATAAAGTGCAACACCATTTTCAGGTTCTGGTGCAACGCCTCCTGAAGAACGGGTAATCTGCATTGGGGAGATGATGGAAGGAGATAGGAGCACTAGAAAATCCATTGTTTGGGAATTCTTCACCCAATCTCAGGTGAAAAAAACTGAATAGCCAGAAGGTTCACTGCAAGCTTTGTGAATAGAAGCCCAACTGAGACTAACAAGGGCTATAATCCTGCAGGACATTTAGCATGCAATGACAGCTCCGGTCAAGGCCTGAGAGGAAGTTCTGAAGTGTCGAAGGAAGAAGTCGAAAACTAAGGTAGAATAGGGCTAACCTCTGGAAAGCATTCCTGAGGAGTTGTTCATTGGAGAAGAACAAGATATCAACATGCAGCTAAAATTTAATTTTGAACGTTCTGCTGCACAGAGTGCATGGTCCACATAGGAAGATGGAAGAGCACTATACAAATTATGTCAGTAACAAAATCAAAATATGTTGTGTGGCATGAATCGTGGTCTGTTTTGCAAGCTATTCCTGATGAACTTCAGGGCTTTTCCAGTTTTGTATATAAAATGTGAGTTTGTGTGTCTGTATTAGACAGGCAGGAATAGCACCTCTGTAGTCTGTTCACAACTTTTGAAAAAAATCATTCATTTTGGATTACTAATATCACGTTTTGTGCAGATCCCTCAAGCAGTAGTCAGAAAAATGGGAAGTGACCCAAAATCTGCATTTCCCTTTTTTATTCCTATAACGAAATCCAAGCTTGGACAGAAGCAAATCAAACAATTCAATTTTTCTAAACTGGGTTTAGATCCTGAAGCAGCACAACTGACAATAAATTGGCAGTATCTTATCTCGCACAGTAGGCTATATCACTAACATGAGGGCCTCTTTTCCACTGCTTTAGCGACTGCATAATGCATTTTACAAAGTGAATAGATATATCTTGTGGAAAAAACAGCTTGGTGACTCACTTGCTCTTTATTGAGAGCCACTGTGTGTTTATATTCAAACACTTGGGTAATAGCCAAGACAGGGAAAGACTTCAGAATCCCAAAAAACTAGCTACAACTATATGTCTGTAGATAGGTAAATATGGTTGCATCATGGTCCCAGTTCCTTTTAACTCTATACAACAGACATTTGAGAAACATTAAGCAAAGCAAGATCTCCCCCCAAAAAAATACAGAATCATTGGAATTCAAATTCTGCAGTCGCTGAAGACATTGTCTTATTGGATCACACCTACATCGCCTGACAAAGAGCCTTAAATAAGCTACACCAATGTCTTTTGCTAACAAGGCAGCTTATAACTACCTCAGCATGTGGCTAACAGAAAAAAGGAACCCCCAAGTCTTCACTTAGCAAACATAAGACATAGAGGCGCTACAACCCTTTTAACCTCTCTAAGCTTTGCATCAAATTATACAGCCTGATAGTTGGCCCCACCTCAAGTGCAAAACTCCTGCCCACTTTGTCGTGGCATGTGATGTCACTTCCGTTACCCATGGAATTTTGATGAAATGACGTCTATGCCTACAGCTTGTTGGACCCACAATATTATTATCGAAGCAGAAAATAATCAGAATGGTACTGATACTGTTTCCTATAAAAGAAATTAGATCAGCATGACGCCCAGAATCATTTACAAACCCAAGTTGCAGGATCTGTGATCACAAGTCACTCTTCAACTATTTGCTGTTGCCCGACGGTGCAGACCAAGTGACGTATATACATAAAACAGACTATGGTCTATAACAATCTGACAGTTTGGAAAGAGGAACAGGGACATTGGCTAAATATTAAAATCATATCTGAGCTTTGTCGCTGTGCGAAATTTTTAAATGTGATTTTAAAATCTTTTACATGCGACTTAAATGGTTGCCAGCTGTCTTTTATTAACTGGAGTCACTTGTTCACCTCTTACGCCTTTACCTGGCAGCGCAGTTCTGACGTATTTATATAGAACAGATTATGCCCACAAACAGGGGCGGTTCCTCAGTTAGGGCGGAGGAGCATGCCCCCCCCCGCTCGCAGCATAAGCAAAACTTCTATAATACAACAATAATAAATAATTTTTATTATCGTTGTATTGTAGGAGGGGCAGGGCCACAGGCTCATGTATGTTTGGCCGGCCTGAAATGGCCAGTCAAACATACATGCGCACTAAACTCTGTCCAACCCGGCAATTCGTTGCCGGGTTGGAGAGAGCAGACAGACTCGTCCAGTCTGTCTGGGAGCCTAAACACTGCTGTCATGCTGCCAGCAACACGACAGCAGCGTTCAGATTGGGCACCGGGCAGGCTGGGAGCCTGTGCCTGCGGCTAAGGAAAAGAGGAGCTTCGCGGTGGTGGCGGTGTTGACGGATTAAGGTACATTTTGGGATTTTTTTTTTTTATTAATTTTGCGCTGACCCCGACCCCCTAAGCCGCCTCCCACCCCTGCCACGCACCGCAAGCCGCTCCTGCCCACAAACAGTCTGACAGATTGCAATGAAAATGAAAAAAGCATATCTGAGCTATGTCCTTGCAAAAAATTCGTGCAATCTGTTTAAAAAACCCATTTCCATGCAACAAATGAGCATCAGCCATCTTTTACTTGCAGTTAAATCCTTCTTAGAAGGATACTGTTTTTGTTTAACTTTTTTATTATACTTTATTCGCTTTTGTAACAATTTTCATTAATCGATTGCAATAAATATATACTACTCCTACTATAGAAGATTTGCTCATGAGACAGAAAAAAGGCTGAATGGAATTACACCAAACTTGACACAAAAGCATAGCTTTATTTTGGCTTGGTTTATCTCCGTTCAGTTATGTGCAGCAGGACTTAGTCACTTGTGGTGGGTGGGAAACAGGGCCCAGACAACCCCTGCTGTGCAGCGAAAGGTTAAAGGCCATGTGCAGCAGGGATTGGCCACATGCAGTGGTGGATGTAGATCCTGGCTGTAAATCAAGCCCTGCAGCCAACCTCCATAAAAGGTTTGGCACAGCACCAGATCAGAATCTGCGGCCACCTCCCACTGCATATGGATCAAGTTTCCGCAAAGTATTGGTTGGTTACCCATGGCAGGTTTGGTGCAGGACCTTGTTCTGCTGCCGCTTCCTACTATGTGCTCCAAGGGGTTGACACCAGTGGTGGGTTGGGTGCAGGCTTTGGCTGCAGTGTGACTAACCCTCATTTTGTGTGGCTGAAGGCCTCGCATAGCAGGGTTGGCAACCTGCAGCTGGTTGACACTAGGTAAGGTCATAGGCCAGGCTCTGTGGACAACCCTACTACTCATGGCTGGTGACAGTGAACATTGGGGACTGACTTCCCTCAGCTAGTTAGGTGCCAGACATGGGCAAAGGCCAGCCCCTGCACCCTCCCCCTATACAGAAAAAGTACACAGGGCTTGGCGTAGGCCATGCCTTGATGCCAACCCAGATTCAAGCAATCCATGCCAAGCACAACAGGGGTTGGCTAGCTGCTGTGGGTGGGGAACGACCTACTGCTCTTTCCCTCAGTCTTAGTCTGAGTCAAATACTAAACAAATAATTCATGTTTTTATCCTTTTTTATACCAAAAAACCCGATTCTGAAAATAAACATTTTTTAAAAATAACAATGTATATCGTTTTTACTTTCTTGGGAAAAACTAGTTTAAAATAGTGAGTTACGTAGAATGATAGAGCGTTCCGACCTAATAAATTACCTGTATTTGGACGCTCTTGGGTCGATGAATCTTTTGACCAAGTGGGGCTCTCTTCACCCGAGATTAGTCAATTTAATCAAATCAATAATCAATAACGAACATAAGCAATGCCCTGATCAACATAACACTTCACAATTAATCCAGAAAACATTTCGGCGAACCATGACCTTCCGGCCATGAATAACCACACCAATTATTCAAAGTTAATGAATTTATTTCCCTATATTAACAAAGCTAGCACAATATAAATGTGTCTCAACACCAAATGATATATGTAAATGAACATTAATAGCTGTCCATAACGGCGAAAAAGATGCAATCTATGCAGCATTTGAATAACAATGCATTCGATGATAGCAACGCAAACCACTAAAACTATAATCTGTAATGAGCTAATTGCATACATTAGTCAGCATAACAAGGTCTCAAATTGCATCGTGCAACAAATGAATCCTCATCTAACCTCAAATTAGCATCTGCATGTGGGACTTCATGCAAAAACAATTTAGCAACATTGATTTGGAAAACTCCTAACTAGGGCTCTTATCAAAAATCAGCAGTTGGTTACCTAAAAAGAAACACAATGCAATTGTACATTTTCCTTTCATATTTACCAAATTCAATCAGCATTCAAGGAAGTCTTCGTCTCACAGGTACCGTTTTCGATCAGCATGGGACGGGGGCAAAGGGGCAGGGTGGACGGGGCAATTGCCTCACAGCGGCAAGATAAAAGGACAAAACTATTGTACTTCATGCAAAGGGGCAAATCGAAGTTAAAGTCTCTAGGGCGAGAATTACTTAAAAGTCTCTTTCTCTCGATTAGAGAAAGCATCAAAGTCTCATTCAAAATGGCGTCGAACATCAATTGGCATCGTAGAAGATGGCAAAATGACGAGGTCGGCAAGATGGGCCATAATGGCTGCAATGTCTGCAATGTCTAATGTCCTCAATGGGTGCAATGGGTAATGGCTCGTAATGGGCTAAATGGCTAATGGCAAAATGGCAAATGGCTGTGGTGTCCGATGGGTAATGGCTGCTTTCTTCTCGTGCACCGGGTTTAAATAAACAACAGTTCAAATCCAGTAGGGTCTTCCATTGGAGGGTTCATAGGTTGGCTTCAAATTGTCCAATCAAAAACAACAATTCACAAGCTTCTACCTAGGCATACATTATCCTTGGAGTCGGGAACGTAAGTTGCAACATATTTTACCAATTAACTCAGTTTCAGAGCGTCCATTGTCTGCACCTGCAGATTGACCTTGGAGCAAAGAAGAAGATGCCAGGCTGGCACGAAACCTTAAAGATAAGCATGTGAACCGATCTCACTGGAAAAGTACAGCTTCAAGCAAGAATACACGTTTTATTAGCACATTAGAAAAACACGAGCATCTAAACCGTGAGACAAGGCAACTAGGCCGAAGCCTCCACTAAAGTTATGCTAAGTTAAAACATTTCAAACAAGCAAATCATGGCACACGTTTACGGTTATATCAGATTAGTACAATTCTAATACATCACGTTATATAAAGCACGCTTATAAATGTTGGCGAACTACTCTGAGGGCACATTTGTCCCCGTACAATCTTTATTAGTTCGGTTAAAGTCACACTTGATTATCGCAGCACTACGTTTATGTGCTAATAAATGTAAAACCTTCATTTCTGCGTCATCAATCCCTCCTCTGATGACTACTTGTCATCACACAAAACCATTCCCACAAATTTTATTCCATTAAAATTCTGTCAGTTCTCTCTTTGCCTTTTAGTTCCCCTTGTTCTTGCCTTGTATTCTTATGCCATTCTTTTCATTATTTTCTCCTCCTTCCTTCTTTTAATCCTTGCCATGATCATTAGTATTCCCCTCTTTATTCCCCAAATCCCAAAGATGCAAATTAGTACTATTAGTATTCCCTGTATTATTTTTAGTAATATTCCATTCCAAATGCCACCAAGCCAATTTCCCACTGAAGCAATTCCCTTTCCAACCTTCTCCCAAACTCCTGGTTCTTTCAATTCCTTCAAGTCTGCACTCTCTTTTGTTAGATTTGCAAGCATTGTTTTAATTTTCACACTGTTGTCTGGTATATACGTGCAACAGTGACGCGCACCAAGCATTTTGCAAACGCCGCCATCCTTTGCTAAAAGAATGTCTAGGGCAAGCCTGTTTTGAAGAGTCATAGCTCTTTCTGCTGCAAGTTCAGCATCCATCAGGATTATAGCACCTGAAAACTTTGTCAACATGTTATCCACTATAGTAGACAACTTTCTTATTTTGATGGAATTCAACACAACTCCCAATGAAGGAATCATGGCTCCAAATATATCTCCTACCACAGCAGCTGCGGTCTCTCTTTTCTGGATACGATGAGATCCAGGCGTCTTTGGAATCACCGATAGGTCATCCAGTTGATAAACCTTTGGGAACACTATACCCAAATAACATCTCCCCCACCATCCCTTTGGAAGACGATAATAGGCATTATGCCCACAAATGTAATATACACCAGGTATGACAGGGTCAAGTCCGTTCAGCATGAATGTCCATTTGGCCTTAAAGATAAACGTATGTTTACATTCACTCGCTCCCACGAAAATGTTATCATAATAAGATTCACCACGATATATACAAAATTTCCCTACATGCCAAGCATCTAAAGCTATTCTTCCTTGTGTTTTTATTGCGGCAAAAGCATAATTATCTACTGAAGTCCTCTTACTTAGCTCTTTTTCTAATTTCGCATTCATTTGTGCCCTTCTATTATCTGTGCGATCTAAGAAGCTTATTTCTACTGCAGAGAGGGAGCAGGTAAGGTTTTCCCTATGAGCGTGAGCTGTTTCAAAAGGTTGCATTGGCTCGAAAAATTCCCTCATTATTTTAGCATCCCAATCTTTAGCAATCTGGCTTAGTTGCGTTATTATAGGAACATATGCAAAGGTAACATCGTAATTTGAGTAAAAATACTGTATGTTAGTTTGACCATAAAATCTAGAAGTTACTAAACTACATGTAATCCCATATGTAAGAGGCATGTGGTGATAAGTCACCCCTTCCGTTACCGATGTCGGTATCTGTGTACACACATAACAATCTTTCGCATCCATAGTCTCAACATATTCTGTTAGTAAGCGATAGAAAACATTATACGAAAGTTCCTTCTTATCATGCAAGTGTCTCTCATCTAATTCTAGTCTTTTCAATGCGGTTAGTTCAGTGACAGTAACAGGAGCAGAAGTAGAAGCATAAATTTTCTCATTCTCACCCTGACCATGCGTTGCAAGCACTATTGCCATTATTATTAGTACACATGCAGTTATCAAGCCTATACACGCATATTTACAATATTTCACTCTACTGTTTTGTGTAGCGTACTTAGTCATGATCTGTATAGAATCAGAGAGCTAGAAGCACTAAAAAAAAAACTATTTAGCAATTAGTTACAAAGCTGAACGAGCGCAATGTTCACACAGTTTTCTTCAGGAGCCCAGTCACTTATCGGTTAGCAGCATTTGTCTCAATTCGGCAATAACTCAGTCTTTTTTCAGTTAGCAACGTTGTCTCAAATCGGGTTTAAGAGTCAATCAGGTTATCAAAGTCTTATCAAGTTAGCAAATGTCTCATCCGGTTTAGCAATGTCTCAGCTGGTTGTATCACGTTAGATTATAGCAAGCAATGTCATTTATCATTTTTTTTTTTTTTTTTCAGTCAATAGTGTCCATAAAACTTTTCTTTTCTATTGGTATCTCTTCTTCTTCGTTCTCGAGGCTAAGAGATACAAATTCGTCGGTCCAATCGTCATTGACTACATATGCCCATTCTGGACCGGAATATCTCCTGTTTGGTATCCTCTTCCTTTTCAATTTTGCATCTCTCTTTGATTCTGCCTCACTGGTACTTTCCTCTTTGGCCAAATCTTTTTCTTCACTTGATGTTGGTATCACAACAGACACTTCCTTTCTTTTCTCTTTCACTCTTGGCCCTTCACCATCGTTCAACGTTTCTCTAGTCCTTACTTTTACTGGTGATATACTTGGTCTTCTCTTTGCACTGTGTCCACTTGATGGACCTGCGATCTCTTCTGAAGAAGTTTGAACAGTTTCGTTCTGTTCTGCCTTGTCCCCTCCTTCTGGGGAGTCAATCAGGTTTTCCTTTTCTTTTTCTGTACCGTCTGCTTGTGGGAAAGCCCTCCTCTGATCAGGCTCTCCTGCTTCTTCACCTCTTTCGAGCCCTTTGTCACCGTTACTTTTTTCAGGCTCTTTGTCACTTTCAGCTGCTTCGTCGCTATCTGAGGTTTCTCCTTGGTCTTCCCCAAGTGAATCGGTTGTTTCGTCCTCAGAGAATATTTCTCTCTCCTCTATTTCTGCCTGTTCGCTTCTAGTTCTGTTTTGCTCTGTCTCAGCACTTGGCACTTTGTTATCAGGTACTGGCAGTTTCAGCGCTTCAACTTCCTCATCTGTGGGACACAACACTTTCTTTGTATGACCGGCGTGGATCCAGTTGGGAACTCCCGCACACTTCACAGTGGTAGTGGTCGTCAGGATCACTTGGAAAGGGCCTTTCCAACGGGGTTCCAGACACGACTTCCTCACGTGCTTCTTTATCACGACCCAGTCACCTGCTTTCAGTGTGTGTCCTGGACCTTGGATCGGTGGCAAGGTGGTTGCTTCCACCTGGTGAGAAAAAGAGCGAACCACGTCAGCCAGACCTTTGCAGTAGTATAACACCATATCATCTGTAATATTCAAAAGCGCGTTCGCGGGAACTGCAGGAAGTCTCATGGCCCTGCCCATGAGAATTTCGTGCGGGGACAATCCAGTCTTTCTGTCAGGGGTGTTTCTCATTGACATTAACACCAAAGGCAATGCGTCAGGCCATTTCAAACTTGTCGATGCACATATTTTCGCCATTCTTGATTTCAGTGTACCATTCATTTGTTCCACCAGTCCTGAGGCTTCAGGGCGATAGCTACAATGCAGTTTTTGCTCAATGTTCAGCGCTGCGCAAAGTAACTTTATCACCTCGTTATTGAAGTGACTTCCTCTATCTGATTCTAAAGAGATCGGGAATCCGAAACGTGGTATCAACTCCCTCAACAATAGTTTTGCAACTGTAAGGCTGTCATTTCTACGTGTGGGGTATGCTTCAATCCAGTGACTAAAAATGCACACAATCACCAACACATACTTCAGACCTCCATGCACAGGCATCTCAATAAAGTCCATCTGCATTCTGCTGAACGGGCCACCCGCCCTGCCAATGTGGCTCACGTTCACAACCGTTCCCTTTCCTGGGTTCATCTGCTGACAAATGACACAACGATGGCAAATTGCTTCTGCAACTTGACGGAATCTGGGGTTAAACCAATCAGTTTTGGACAATCTTATCATGGCATCTCTCCCTAGGTGAGCCTGCCCATGATAGAACCGCGCTAGCTGCGATAAGAGACTATTTGGTAAAACAAATTTTCCTTCATTTGAAACCCATAACTCATCTGGTCTCCTTGTACATTGTGACTTAATCCAGGAAGCTCTTTCATCCTCCCTGACGCTATTCTGTAATGCTTTTAGTTCATCCATTGTATCCACGACCTTCAAGGCAAATGCTTCAGCTGGTTCGAGCTCTGGCTCACTTATCAAATTCCATTCATCCCTGAGCAATATACAGTTCAAGGCACAAAATCTTGCGACCTGATCCGCATATGCATTTCCCAGGGAAACATAGTCCTGTCCTTTTGTATGAGCACTACACTTTACCACTGCAATTTCGGCTGGCATCTGAATGGCGTGTAACAATTCCCTTATTCTCTCCCCGTTTTTCACTGGGGACCCTGAAGAGGTCAGGAAACCTCTCTGTGACCATAGTTGCCCAAAGTCGTGCACAATTCCAAACCCGTACTGACTGTCAGTGTAAATGGTAACCTTCATCAATGTAGACAGTTGGCATGCTCTTGTAAGGGCTACAAGCTCTGCTACTTGTGCGGAATAGACTCCTTGAAGCCAGGATGCTTCCAAGACACCTGTTACAGTACATACAGCATATCCTGCTTTCAATATTCCCAATGCATCTCTTAAACATGACCCATCAACAAAAACAATTTGGTCATTTTCATCAAGCTTAGTATCCTTAATGTCAGGTCGGGGTTTTGTGCAAAATTCAGTCACCTGAAGGCAGTCGTGCTCGACGTCTTCAGCGTTCTCAATTTCAGCATTTTCACCGGGAAGCAAGGTTGCTGGATTCAACGTAGTGCACCTTTTCAGCTGCACATTCGGTGAGCCCAGAATTATTGTTTCATACCTTGTGAGTCTTGCTCCAGTCATGTGTTGCGTTCGGGAGCGAGTCAAAAGTATCTCAACTGAGTGAGGGACCATGACTGTTAATGGGTGTCCCATCACTATTCCTTCACTCTGAGTGAGGCTGATACCAACTGCTGCTACGGCGCGCAAACACCCTGGAAGTGCTGCTGCGACCGGATCCAAAGTAGCTGAAAAATACGCTACTGGTCTGTTTATGCCAACATGGGCTTGGGTCAAGACAGACAAAGAACATGCATCACGTTCATGACAAAACAATGTGAAAGGCTTTGTGTAATCAGGCATACCTAAAGCTGGAGCCCTGCACATGCATTCTTTCAATTCAATAAAAGCATCCATCTCATCTCCTTTCAGCTCAATTTCATCCAAGGCATCCTTCTGGGTCAGTTTCAGTAAAGGCTTTGCTAGAGTTGAGAAGTTGGGAATCCACTGGCGACAGTAGCTCACCATCCCCAAAAACTTCCTCACCTCCCTCCTCGTCTTTGGTGGATTTGAAGTACACTTGTTATTCTTTCCTTCATTATTCTCCGTGACCCTTTCTCTATTTGATGACCGAAATATTTCACTTTCTTCTGACAGAACTGCAACTTTGAAGGAGACACCTTGTGTCCATTCCTTCCCAAATGGTTCAGCAGAGCAATGGTGTCAGCTGTGCAGCCACTTTCTGTCTTAGATGCAATCAGTAAGTCATCAATGTACTGTACTAGGGTTGACTCGAATGGCAATTCTAACGCTTCCAAGTCTTTCTTTAGAATCTGATTGAAAATTGACGGTGACTCAGAAAACCCTTGAGGAATTCGACACCAACTGTAAACTCTGTCTAAGAATTTGAAACAAAAGAGAAATTGGCTGTCCTCATGAAGAGGCACCGAAAAGAATGCTTGTGACAAGTCGATGACTGAGAACCACTCGGCATCGCAAGGGACTTGAAACATTATCACAGCTGGATTCGGTACTACAGAGCAGCATTTAATTACGATGTCATTTATTTTCCTCAAGTCCTGCACAATTCGGACCTTTCAACTCAGCTTTATTAGTCCCATGATTGGTGAATTACATGGACTGCTTAACACCTCTTTCAATACTCCCTGTTTTACAAACTCGTCAATGAGTTGGGCGACTTTCATGAGGGTGTCTTGTGCCATGTGGTATTGTGGGGTCTGGGGAAAGGTTACATTGGGTTTTACGGTCACTTTAACTGGTTCCACTCCTTTCACCAATCCTGTCATATCCCACACTTCCTTTCCGACTGTTTCCCGTAATTCAGCTGGAATATCTGCTTCAGTTATCATCGGAAAAAGGTTAATCAGAGGATATTCTTCATCGACAGTTTCCATCTCATCCCCTTCTACACTGTCCTCTTCTTCCCCATCACTGCTCGTCTGAATTCTAATTCCATCGTCCGAACACATAATCGAACATCCCAATTTGCACAATAGGTCTCTCCCTAACAGTGCTATCGGGCTTGAGTCACATACCACAAAATTATGTAACCCTTGATAGTTACCAATTCTGACTTGTACTGGATCTGTGATTGGGTTCGTCAGGTGCCTGTTTGCTACTCCCACTACTTGAACTGTTCTCCCTGAGAGTGGCAAATTTGGTACTTCAATGCTCCTAACAGTTGAACGTGTGGCTCCTGTGTCAACCAAGAATGAAACACGATGACCCATAACTCTTCCCTCCACATACGGACCCTTTTGATCAACTTCCAAGGATGCTGCAAGCACACAATTTCCCTCCTCATCTGAACTTTCACTCTCCCATGCATTGTTTATTCCATTTTCACTGTGTAGTGGGAACTGTTGTACTGTGCCATTTGTACTCATCACCTGACCCGAGACCTGTGGAGGAACCATCACTTGCTGCTGACTCACTGGTGCCAAGGGTATTTGCATTTGCTGATTAGGTACCATAGGAAACTGCTGTTGCATTGGCTGCATTTGCGTCATCTGCATACGGGGCATCTGCATCTGCTGCGGCTGCATAGGCTGTAATCCCTGCAGCTGATTTATGGTCTGAAAATTTAGGTTTGGACCTCTCATTTTCGGTCCCCTCATTGTCTGGAATGCATTGACATCATTGTTTTGCTGACCAACACCTGCACCTTCCTGCACCACCATCGGGCACTCGCGTTTCCAATGCCCTACGATTCCGCACACGTGACACGGCATCACCCTTTTCATTGCCTGCACACCATTCGGAATCGTAACAGTGCTCAAATCTGGACCATTACTCCCAAAGCCTCCTCTGCCTCTGCCTCTCGCCTGTGGCTGAAACACCATATTTCCCTGCGGCTGCGGCTGCGGTATCTGCTGTGAGAACCCTTGCAACCCTTGCAACCCTGTCTGAGCTGCTTTAAGTTGCATCATCATCACTTTCTCTTTCAACCTTTTCTGTTTCACCTCAATTTCGTCGCTACAGTATTTCGCATAATTCAACACCTCATCAATAGGTTTCGACTGCCAACAAATCAAATGCGTCTTTATCATCTGACTTATCTCTGGTCTCAGCCCTTCCACGAATCTAAACACAAAATGAAGCATGTCCTTCGCCTCTATTGTTTCCGTGCCACTGTAGTTCTTGAACGCCTTCAACAACCTCTCATAGTAACCATGAATCGACTCTTTAGCCTCTTGGGCAGTTCGATCAATCTTCTGCCAATCCACATTTTTCGCGGCAACCTTCGTCTTCAAATGCTCAATCACCTTATAGTACAAGCTCATTACCATAGGTGATGGTGCACCTGTATCCCTGTCTCTCTCTGGTTCACTTGTCGGCCAACCTACAGCCCTTTTGCAGTCTTCCCACAAATCTGCCGGAACCACAATCTCAAAGAGGGTGTTCAGGTCTTCCCAAAGACATTTTGCAAGCTTCACAAACCTATCAGTCTGTTGATACCATTCAATCGGTTTCTCTCTCAGTTTGGGAAAATCATCGGTAAAAGACTGAATGTCGCTTCTGTGCCACGGTACATGTATTAATTTTCCCCCTGCTGTCTCCCTCATTGGTAACATGGTTATTGCATCACTACTCTGTGATCTTTTCTCGTTGTGCTCTGGGACACTGTCTTTCCTCTTTTCCTTTTTCTTTGCCCATCTGCTTTCCCATTTGTCTAAGCATCTCCACACTTGTGCACTCTGCAGCAATTCTCTAAGGTGTGTTTTCATGCCTGCTGACCTCATGTGTTCAAAGTCTGTGGTCCCGAAATCCAATCTATAGCTCCTGCTCAAGTGTTTTGTCTTGTCTATCTCAACCCCGTTTTTGTCAGCTATTTCTTGCAACTTTCTATGTACCTTGTTCACTTCTCTCGTAATCCTGGGACATAGATACCTCAGCTCTTCTTCCGAGTAGGACTCTAACCTATTCAAACCCATAGTCCCTTCCACCAATTCTTCTGCTTCCATGTTCAACCTTACCCTATTCAGATAGTCTTATCCCTTCCCACTGGCTGAGCTTTGTGTGGAATTCAGACTGTTGAACCACTGTGTTAGCTGTTGCGCATTCAACCCCATCAGTGTAGCATTCACATCGACTGCCATTGATGGTTGCGGCAACTTTTCAGTGTTCGATGATAGCGGTATCACCAGTGGGGAACTCGACCTCACCACTGTTGACTGAGCACATATGGGACTAAACTCCATCAAGGACCCAGATCCAGTTGGCCGAGCCGCTATCGGAGTTGTCTCTGGAGTGTTTTCTATGCACCTCCTTTCCGTCCCACTCTGCACCACTGATCCTTGACCGCTCATACCTGAGTTAGGCTGAATGTACAAAGGTACCGGTGGACCTACAGTAATGGGTAGGGATATCGCATCTGGGTTCTGTCCATTCCCCAGGTTCCGAGGCATGTTCATTCCCACACTATGGGTCATCATTGCCGGCATGCCCGTCTGACTCCCCGTCATCTGAGCATGTGCGGTTCCCCCCTGCATCTGCTTTTGAGGCATCAAAAACTGGGTTGATTCAGCTTGTGCCAATGTTGGGTTGCGACCATTCTGTATTCCCATTACGGTTGGATCTAGAATCATTCCCGTACTGTTGTCACTGCTGTAGTACCTTGGGACCTGCGGCTGATAATTTTCTGCTGTTTTCAATATAGGCACATCTGGATATATTCTCCTAACCTGCGGTATCTGCGGGGTGAACAGTAAACTCGGGTCCTTAGATCTCGATGGCGTTTCTGAATTCGGAGTTTAATTATTCTGTACCGGTGCCGGAGGGGCAGAACTGGTACTTGGACCTTGTTCACTCTCTACATAAGGTGGTGGACGGTCGTTCAGCAATTGCATGATCAACTCCTCATCCTCTGACTCGTCTTCTCTCCTTAACTTTTCCTCGTACTCTCTATCTTTGGAACACCTCCTGTTTGTCTTACAGGTAGCTTTCTTGCCTGTCGCCTTTTCTTCCTTAGCAATTGCGGGAAACAATTTTATCCCATGCAATATATCTGACCTCCACACCTTCTGTGCATTATCCCACCTAGCGTCCGCTAGCGTCTTTTCTACCTTTCTTATCCTGGTCTCGAACTTCTTTTGCTGTTGATGTCTAGCCATTAGTTCCCAAATCGCTAGAGCCTCAAACTGTGCTGGCCTTGGAGGTACCTTCATGTCGTACATCGCGAATCTCAAATTCTCTAGGATCCTTATATTGAATGTCCCATGGATCGGGAACGCTACGCTCCCATGTCTCTCTGTCAGCTTGTGCCATTGCTTTAGCCAAAGGCACGGAGCTACCCCCCTTTCCTCCATTACAATGTAAGCTGGTGTACCTTCGGGTGGCGTCTCCTCTCCTACGCTCGCTTTAATGTAAGACTCCCCCTTCATCGCACTCTTTAATGCTTTAAAAAATTTCATTTTCTCGTCTTTTATTTCACAAAATTTGTAATCAATAAGTGACTTTAATTCCCGGAATACTCTTCGCTTGCCTTTCCCCTTCCAATCGAGCCCCACGGACTGCGTCCAATCCGTGCGCGACCCTTCTCTGCAACCAACCTATCCCAGCGCGGCTCCTAGTGACGTCACACTCACACACACTGCGGCTGACAAAGCCTCGCGGCTAGTCCTCCTTCACTCAGCTCCTCTCGTAACAACTTCTGGCATGTATCGCGAGCAACCAAATAATAATAAAACAGATCTGTCGGTTTACTACAGGAAGGGTAACACAATCGCTTCAGGACCTTAGGGATTTTTCACTAGCCTTGGCAGTTATTCCATCTTTCTCGGTCCCCACTTTCGCAAGCAAATCTGACCCGCAGACTCTGCTCTCAACTTGTCAGTGATCTATTCTAGTGCACTTAGAATTTGTCAAAGCCCGAAGTCGAAGTTTTCTTTCACTCCCTTAACACACGTACCGACTCGTTGACCACGCCCGATCAACCTATTAAACCGACCAGACCACAACATAAAACAAGTGTCTCATACACTTTTCAACATACTCCGGAGTCTCTTGACCTCGCAGGGCCCGTCTCAACAACAACAACCACGTGGACCTTTTTCTGCACAAAGTGCCACATGCACATGAAGTTCGACGACTTCCCTACTCTCACACTCGGAGTCGCACCTCCGCTATTCTCTATAATCCTCGCAACCTTTTCAAACAATCTGCGGCAATAAGCTGTGCAAGCGCAAAACCCTGACTTCACTCATACCGTCACTAGTACCGCCAACGCCGATTTCACACCTCCATTCTCTCCATTCGCAAGCTCCGAGATCCCGGGAAAGTCGCGGGGGACTTAGGGCATCATCATTCTCTCAATCTGTTTTACCCAAGAAAAATCTAATTCAACACCATATACCTCTCGAGTGGGGTCCCAAAGATCTAAACCGTCCTCTGCTACCATCTACTGATAGAGCGTTCCGACCTAATAAATTACCTGTATTTGGACGCTCTTGGGTCGATGAATCTTTTGACCAAGTGGGGCTCTCTTCACCCGAGATTAGTCAATTTAATCAAATCAATAATCAATAACGAACATAAGCCATGCTCTGATCAACATAACACTTCACAATTAATCCAGAAAACATTTCGGCGAACCATGACCTTCCGGCCATGAATAACCACACCAATTATTCAAAGTTAATGAATTTATTTCCCTATATTAACAAAGCTAGCACAATATACATGTGTCTCAACACCAAATGATATATGTAAATGAACATTAATAGCTGTCCATAACGGCGAAAAAGATGCAATCTATGCAGCATTTGAATAACAATGCATTCGATGATAGCAACGCAAACCACTAAAACTATAATCTGTAATGAGCTAATTGCATACATTAGTCAGCATAACAAGGTCTCAAATTGCATCGTGCAACAAATGAATCCTCATCTAACCTCAAATTAGCATCTGCATGTGGGACTTCATTGAAAAACAATTTAGCAACATTGATTTGGAAAACTCCTAACTAGGGCTCTTATCAAAAATCAGCAGTTGGTTACCTAAAAAGAAACACAATGCAATTGTACATTTTCCTTTCATATTTACCAAATTCAATCAGCATTCAAGGAAATCTTCGTCTCACAGGTACCGTTTTCGATCAGCATGGGACGGGGGCAAAGGGGCAGGGTGGACGGGGCAATTGCCTCACAGCGGCAAGATAAAAGGACAAAACTACTTCATGCAAAGGGGCAAATCGAAGTTAAAGTCTCTAGGGCGAGAATTACTTAAAAGTCTCTTTCTCTCGATTAGAGAAAGCATCAAAGTCTCATTCAAAATGGCGTCGAACATCAATTGGCATCGTAGAAGATGGCAAAATGACGAGGTCGGCAAGATGGGCCATAATGGCTGCAATGTCTGCAATGTCTAATGTCCTCAATGGGAGCAATGGGTAATGGCTCGTAATGGGCTAAATGGCTAATGGCAAAATGGCAAATGGCTGTGGTGTCCGATGGGTAATGGCTGCTTTCTTCTCGTGCACCGGGTTTAAATAAACAACAGTTCAAATCCAGTAGGGTCTTCCATTGGAGGGTTCATAGGTTGGCTTCAAATTGACCAATCAAAAACAACAATTCACAAGCTTCTACCTAGGCATACATTATCCTTGGAGTCGGGAACGTAAGTTGCAACATATTTTACCAATTAACTCAGTTTCAGAGCGTCCATTGTCTGCACCTGCAGATTGACCTTGGAGCAAAGAAGAAGATGCCAGGCTGGCACGAAACCTTAAAGATAAGCATGTGAACCGATCTCACTGGAAAAGTACAGCTTCAAGCAAGAATACACGTTTTATTAGCACATTAGAAAAACACGAGCATCTAAACCGTGAGACAAGGCAACTAGGCCGAAGCCTCCACTAAAGTTATGCTAAGTTAAAACATTTCAAACAAGCAAATCATGGCACACGTTTACGGTTATATCAGATTAGTACAATTCTAATACATCACGTTATATAAAGCACGCTTATAAATGTTGGCGAACTACTCTGAGGGCACATTTGTCCCCGTACAATCTTTATTAGTTCGGTTAAAGTCACACTTGATTATCGCAGCACTACGTTTATGCGCTAATAAATGTAAAACCTTCATTTCTGCGTCATCAAGAACACCAAAAATAGGACTAAGAACTAGGTTGAAGTTGGAAAAAACCCTCTTTTTACAGGTCTTCTGTTGTAGTAGTGCTTGCCTTTTACAAGATGTTTGACTGTGCTCACTGCAAGAGTTTACTTGGTAACAAAACAAGCTGCAATCCTGCAATTGCAAGGAAAGGATCAACTTATTTTTGCTCTTCCTCCAGGGTATCTTCATGCAACCTCTCTAAAGGAGTGATATTGTATTACAGCGCTGAAGAAGATGTACTTACCTCTTCTGTGTCATTAAAATGTGTGTACATCAAAGAGAGATTCCGAAGCTGCATTCCCTCGGTAGTCCCTTCGCAGCTTTTTTCATGCAAAAAGGCCAAGCTAGGTACTTTGAGGACATTTTTTCACCAAGTACAATGGTGAAAGATTTCTAAACGGTGGATGCCGGTGATGATTTGAACACTCGGTGTAAACATCTTTCAGTTCTTCATTTTCTTCTTGCATTTCGTCTCCTGAATTTCTCCTCTCCTAAACTTCTAGTACAGAAGCCACTGCAAAGGCACAAAAAGACATGCTTCCTCAAAAGCCAAACCACAACCAAAAAAACTTTACAGTCTCCTGTGCTGCCACACGGTGCAAGAGCAAGTATTCCAGTAAACTGTTCCAGATTCCCTAGAAGACCTTTAGTGTGGAATAATACATTCTGAGGAACCAATCAAACCTCTGCAATGGTCAGTGAGGATTCATGGATCCTCCATGCATCCTGAAAAAGGCAAATGTGTATCCCGCTTACCCTGGTCTCACTGTAGTAGGTCCATCCAATACTGTAAATCCCACATGACTCAAAATATTAAAAAATTAAACAGTACATCTTTGGCATTTAGTTGTGCTGATATAAACCCTAGCTTCAAATAAAATATGTTGGACCTGCCCTTTTTTCAGGTCATCCTCAAACCTTTTGCCTTCCTCCTCATATTTTTTCTGACCTCTCTTTGTTGGCTCTAGACTTTGGGTACTTTATCACTGCTGATCAGTACTAAAGTGCATGTGCTTTCTGTCTAAACTTTGTATGATTAGCATGCACCTGATTGGCTTATTTAATTTACCTGTAAGTCCATTGTATGGGGGTATCCCTTATACCCAGGGCCGGTAAATTAAATGCTACTACTGGGCCTACAGCTCAACTTGTGCCACTCACAGAAGTAGCCCTGCAAGCCTATCTTGGACCTGCCACTGCAGGGCCTGCATGCACAGTTTACTGCCACATGGACCTGGCATCTAAATTTACTTGCAAGGCCTGGAACTCCAATTTTACTACATATTAGTCACCCCTAAGGTAGGCCCTAGGTAGCCCCATGGGCAGGGTGCTGTGTAGGTAAGAGGTAAGACATGTGCCTTGTTGTGTGGTAAGACATGTGCCTAGTAGTGACAAATAGCCTATTTGGTTTATCACTTCTGTGAGTGCTGCCTCTCTCATACGATTGCATTGGAAATGCCCTTTCATATGGCTAAGCGGTATTTTCTTAACTATGAGGGGTGGTGTGGGCCCCATTGGGCCTTCATGGGGGGTGGTAGTGAGAAATGCTGCTTACTGGTGTAAGTGGAATTTTTATTACCATTGCAGAAATGCCATTTTTAGAAAGTGGGCATATCTGTGTGCTTATAACTCTGGTGCTTTGCAGCTTGACTCCAATCCGTGTATGGGGTAGAGTGACAGCTGGGCTTTGTGCCTACTTTCCAGACAGCCAATGCACAGGGAGGGTGGAGGTGTAATAGGAGTACATCTGCATACTGCGTTGTCTTCCTGGGCAGAGAGAGGTAGAAGCGGGACACACTTACATTTGTATAGGCTGTGTCCTGCTCTGACACAAAAGGCTCCTACTGATGTCTGGAGCCAGTGTGGAGGAGCAGGAGCCTTCATGCAACTAGTTAGAGATGGTTGGACATACAAAAACAAAGAGGGAGAAGGAGGTTGTGGGGCTGAGTCTGTCCTCCTTATAGCCTATATAACATTACAAAAGAGGCCCAGCTAAAAGAACTACCACAGGATGGACAAGAAAAAGGAATTTCATGTTAGAAAAACCTTCACCCAACACGGTTACCCCCTGGTGGCATGCTTCATCATGGGGTTTCTTCCCGTTCAGAGCGGGATGTGCTACGACCTATGGGATACGTGGGAGCACTGATGTAGTTGCGTCAATGTGAATCACAGGAGAGATGGGAGTGGTGGGGTCTTGGGAGAGTTAAAAATACCTGTCTCCTAGTAATTCCAATGATTTAGTAGATCTCTTGAAGGCGGTATGATTAAAAAGGGGCTGTGGAAGTGGGGATGTAATGTACCTGACTTCCAGGTCTACAAGTTTCGGAGACTTACCCCCTAGGCTCCTCTTCAGGACCAAGGTGGACTCCCTGGTGCCACTCCTTGTTTGACTACCTCTAATGAAAGCATAAATAATACATGCTTTGTGATATGATGCAATTCACCTTCTTAATGTGGTGTCATAAGATGATACCTATTGTTTATGGTGTCTATCATTGATAATAGTGGAAATACAAGAGAGGCATAGTTACCATAGCCCCCATTTGTAATGGGCCGCTATATATGTTATTTGTGGGTGTGGTGCCACCTATTTGCAAACTGCACCCCACTCGTGGGAAACGGCACTCGTGAATATCAGGACTGAGAGACTAAAGTACTTTCACAATCAACAGCACAAGACATACTAAATTTAAAACTTTTAAACATGTAAACACGTGAAACACACCAAACAGCACACACATGGTGCATGCGTAATCTAATCAGTAGTATTTGGATTCTCATATCATAGCTCCTCTGGGAGGGTGGTGTGCTTGTAGTCACACTCTAAAGATTTGGCAAAGTTTTAGAATCAATTCATCTTACTGTATATGTATCGCCACGTAAACAATGTCCAAAAGGCACTTACTTCCTCAAAGCGACACTCCCAGTCTGTACCTAATGCCCTCCTCTCCTGGGTCTGAAACTTGAATGCTCACATGGGAGCAGAATTTAAATGTGCAGCAGCTCTTGCATCTCGGCATGCTAAAGCATGCAGTACTAGACCGCTAACTTCCCCAAGATGGTGGCATCCCGTTGAACAAAGGGGAGTCCACGAGGACCCTAAAAGTAGGTATCCCTTGTGGGTGCCTGTAATTGCACCGAGGTCATTGGGGCTCCATGGGCTTACAGAGGCAGAACTAGGTATTCCCATATCACTTTGATAATTATTTGGGAGTTTGTTGTTCTTGTGTTTAACAAAGGGTTACTCATTCCCTTCTTACTGTCATGGTGACATATATATGAGTGGCTAATATTTAATGTTGAGGGTTTGCTCTTTGTGACACTATGGAATGTAAAGGAATGAGATGGACATAGGACCTTTTGCGCTGCCCAGGTGTACCATTCATTTCAGGAGTTGTATATCCAACTAATGTTTAATGTGATGTTAATACTTCGTTAGCTGACTCCAAGGTATGTTCTCATTGAGGCCACATTGGTGTGTGTGTACTTTATAAACCCATTGTGGTTCTTTTTCAAACAGTATAGGCTCACAATTCATCTCTTTATAGTGTTCTAGGATAACCCACTGATAATTCTCCACTGTGTGTGCTTTCTCTTTGAAATGAGTGGACATTTTAGTCATAGTGAGTCCACATCTCAGGTTACTACGGTGTTTGCAGATGCGAGTCTTAACCTTGCGGGTGGTCATACCCATATAATGTAGGTTGCATGGACAAGTGATCATGTATATTGCTTGCTGAGTATTACAATTGGAGAAGTCTCTAATGTCCCATGTTGTGATGTCATTAAAGGTGACCTGTTTAGTGACCTTTGTTAGACGGCACACACTACAGTTCCCACATGGATAATGTCCACTGGGTAGTGGTAGGTAGTTGATATCTTCTGGTTTACTATGAAGATGGCGTGGGTGGGTGTGTACAAGCATGTCTCTAAGACTCTTTCCCTGTTTATGTGAAAACATGAGTTTGGGAAATTTTAATGAGCCACTATTGTAGATGTGCCAATGTTTGTTGATGGTCTTGCTTACTTGGTTGGAGACTATGTTAAATGTTGTGATACATATCAGTCTTTCCTCCTTCTCTTTTTGGGGAAGGGTGTCCAGAAGGGCTTCTCTGTTTTTAGTGCAAGCTTGCTTCATGGCTCGGTTGATTATGCTTGGGGTGTATTTCCTAGCCTCCAGTTTAGATGCTAGACTCTGGGCTTGTTTTTTTGTAACCTGATATCTCTGAGCAATTCCTTCTCAATCTGAGAAATTGTGCAAATGGTAGGTTCTCTCTCAAATGGAGTAAACAGTTTTTGGCTGTTATTTTTTCATGGGTGGTTGTTTTAAGAGCACCATTGGTGGCTATAATATTTAAATCCAGGAAGACCAAATGTTCCTTGCTCATTGTGTGAGCAGTAAGTAAGTCACATAAGCTTTATTCGGTCAAAAAGATGATCGCCAGCTGCAAGTAAGGGACTTTAACGGTAGACACCCAAATCTAAAACGAGCATACAAGTTCTTACCTAATAAGTCAGGAATTAAGTCCAAATAAGATTCAAACTGGAGATGCCATTTAAAAGCAAGAAATTGTGTTGTCAACCGGCCGTATGATGTACATAAGAGGTAATCATTCCTGACGTAAGACCAGTAGACAGATTTCAAAAGTTGTTTCTGGGCCCTCCCCAAATTGCACGGGTTCTCCCAAAAATACCCAAGTACCAACATGTAAAACCACTTGGAAACATGCTTGAGCCAAGGAATAAAGACAGCAATAGGTCTATCTAAATATCTTGAAGGGAGTCCCTGCAGACGGTGAGCTCAGGAGTGGTCCAAATTCGTACCCAAAATAGTAAGGGTCTTAGGGCTATCACATCAGAAATGCAATGAAGTCCAAGGTCCACGAAGACCGGGATCAATGGTGTACTGCGAGGACATGCAAGAAGAGCTCTTGCAAAATTATTCTCACCCACAGTCAATTTGTTGATGTTAGAAGGACCCCACACCTCAGCGCCATATATCGCTGCACCGTGCGCCTTTGCCAAATACATTTTAATAGCCGGAGAAACAGCTTTCACAATGGTGGTATTATAAAAGCACAGAATGGCATCTGACCTATGCTGAAGAGGTGAAACACTCTTACCAATCTGATCCTCCCACTACATATTGTTTGTAATTCTTACTCCCAGGTAATCTTACTTAAGGGAGCCCTATCTAGGGTAATAGTACATCTCCTAGCAGGGCCCATGCTTAATATCATTAATTTGGTTTTGCTGGCATTAATTTCCAAACCATGGACCGCACAAAAAGCGCTGAACCTATCAACCAAAATCTGCAGACCCATGGGGGTTTTGGAAATCAGGAGAAAGTCATCTGCAAATAACAAAATAGGAATTATTTGTGCATTGAGTGAGGGGGCATCATCTTGACAGGAAGACACAGCGTGCACCACCTCATTAATAAACAAGGTAAAAAGGGTTGGTGCAAGGACACAACCCTGGCGAACCCCCCGCCGGATGGCTCTATGATCAGTTAGCTCTCCCTGGCTACCCCATCTCACCTGGGCATATGTGTTCTAATGCAGCCTTTGTAATAAATGTACTTTATTATCAGGAATACCTATTCTATATAGGACTTCCCATAACTTCTCTCTAGGGACCAAATCAAAAGCAGACCGAAGGTCCACAAAAGCAACATATAGATTGTGTTTTGCCAGGACTACATATTTCCAGTGTAGAAGGGTCAGCCTAAAAACCTGATCTTTGGGCGAAAACCCGCCTGAAGTGGAGACAGTACCTGATGAACATGGACCCAGTCCAAAAGCCTATCCAAAAGCTGCTTGGCAAACAATTTTGAAGATTGTCAATGAGGCTAATTGGTCTGTAATTAACAGGGCAACCCACATCACCCTTCTTATGGATAGGAATTAATTCAGTCCCTTTCCAGGTTTTGGGAATAGGGCCTCCCGCAGCTGTAGCTTTGGATAACGTATTAATATACCAGGACCAAATAACTGGCTCTGATTTTAAAAGATCCCCCAGTATCTTATCAGGGCCTGGAGCCTTTGCTGATTTTAGGGAGTTAATGACGACTATAGTCTCCGTTATTGAGAAAACAATACAATCTCCGGAACTATCCGTAGACCTTCTTTGATCAACAATCTCAGGGCACAATTCAACCTGCGACCAAAAGGAGAAGTCCTGTATCATAGATAAAGCATAAAGCTGAGAAAAGTAGTCCACCCATCTTTCAGGTTGAATAGGTGTACGGATGATGGCATTACCCCCTCTGTGTCTATTTGCCAGTAATTCCCAAAATGTCATGCTGTCTGATTGTGTGAGTAAATTTCAAGAACTGGTCCTGTCTGTTTTACCACTCTAAAAATGTCACCACTTGTGTCTCATCCCCTTTCCAGATAAATAATATGTTATCAATATATCTTTTCCACAATACTATGTTGTCTCTGTATGGATTGGTGGGGTCTAGGATTCTCTCTTTCTTTAGATGATTGACATAGGGACTGGCCAGACTCGGAGCGAAGGTGCCTCCTATGCTGGGCCCGTGTTTTTGAAGGTAGAAAATTTTCTAAAATTCAAAACAATTTTTGGTTAGAGTCCAGAAACAGCATTCCATAATCACGTTCGTGGTTTTTGGTAGTCCCAGTCTAAGTCAAAGATAACCTCCTCAATTATGTGTAATGTGTCAGGGTGAGGAAGACTAATGTATAGGCTTTCCACATTCAGTCCTATTAGTATCTCATTAGCTGGATCAAAAGGTCTGTTTTCAAAAGACACAGTACGTCCATTGTATCTTTAAGGTAGGTATCTGTGTTTTGGACTATGGGTCTTAAAAACACAACTGCAAAATGGGACAGAGGTTCCAAAATAGAATTGATACCTGATACAATGGGTCTACCAGGAGGAGATTCAAGTTTTTTTGTGAATTTTGGGGATAGTGTAGATATAAGGAGTTACTTGATTTTTATTCATTAGGAAATCTTCTTCTTTCTGGGAAATCCAGTTGTGTGCTAAAGCTTGCTCCACCATGCTGTGGATCTCCATCTTTAGGAAATCAGTTGGGTCCTCCCTCATTTTTTCATAGTTACGTGTGTCACCCAATAGTCTTAAACATTCTTTACAATAGTTTTCTAAGGTCTGGCTTATGATAGCGCCTCCCTTGTCTTCTGGTTTTATTACTCTGTTGTTGTTAGCTAGCTCCTGTAAGGCTTTATTTTCTCGTTCTTGGTTGTGTTATGGAACACCTTCAAAGTGTTAGGATTAATCTCACTGATATCCTTCAGAACCGCTTTTTCAAAGGTGAGGATTTCTATTGGGATAGAAGTGTTGGGAGGTGTGAAGGACGATTGTTTGGGTAGAGCTATGTCTGCCAGTGCTAAACTGTCTGCTGGTGGCTGACCTTCAAAAAAGTATCTTAGCATGATCTACCTAATGAAATCATTTATTTCAATGCACAATCTGAATTTGTCCAGGGGGGCCATTGGGACAAAATCCAAACCCTTCTCAAGGACGCCTATCTGTGCGTCAGTCAATGGCATGTCACTGAGATTTACTACTAGACTGTGCGACTGCTTGGGCCTGCTTTATTGTCCGGACACGGAGTACTCTCTATTGTCATGCTCTGTGCCATCATCCTCCCTGGATCTTGATCTTGGTCAGATGCCCAATGGACCTAAGGCTGTCTCTTTGATTTGCCCCTTGGGCGTCTCTGGTCTTTTCCTAAAAAAAGGTGGGCAGTACTGTGGAAATTTGTCACCCTGGAGTTCCCAATTTTCAAATTGAGGAGGATGCATTTGGGCTGGTGGGGGGACTAATTATTAGGGGGCTGGATACATAAAGTAGGTGCCCACCCTCTTCCTGTTCTAAAACCAGCTCTCCTGTTTTTTCTGTTATTCCCCCTGAAACTGTCCTTATATGTTGGAGTCAGAATTGCTGAAGCTTGAGTCTGATGAGTCAGAGTCCGTATTGTGCCATGGATTCCTTCCTGAGGGGACATAGGCCCTCATTATGACTTTGGCGGTAAATCCCGCTTACCGCCGCAGGGCCAACATACCATTGCGGAGGTGAACATTCATTCGCTATATTATGACACACACACACTAAACCGACAGAATACTGCCACAAACACATATCGCCAGACCAAAGGTTAGTGTTGAAGTGTCGGACCGTTGCACCAACAAAACAACACCCTTCACATTATGACCCACGAATCACCACAGCAGAGATTCAACGGCAGTAAACTATTGACGGTTTGCACCGGCGCAGTCAGAATGGCCACTCAAATATAAATCTACACAACATTGACCAAAACTAAAAACACACACCTGACACTGATACACACCCCCGCACTATAAAGCACACACCCACATTACCCACAACTCTTTCTTAACATGAAAAATAACTAAGAGATGGCCACACAAATCATAGACACCACTATACACATACCATAAACACCCATTCATCCATCACGCACCCCACACCCCACACCCCACCCCATTACTCAACATTCACTGCACAACACACACCCATGTCACCACAAAGGCACCCCCGTTGCACCAATGAGGAGTTGCGGGTCATGGTGGAGGAAATAGTCAGGGTAGAGCCACAGCTGTTTAGAGCACAGGTACAGCAAATCTCCATTGCAAGGAAGATGGTGCTATGGCAGAGAATGGTGGACTAGGTGAACGTCGTGGGACAGCATCCACGAACAAGGGACGACATCTGGAAGAGGTGGAACGACCTACAGGGAAAGGTACGTTCCATGGCATCAAGGCACCAGCTTGCCATTCCGGAGGACTGGCGGTGGACCCCCACTTCCTCCCCCAGAGCTGATAGCATGGGAGGAGCACGTTGTGGCAATACTTTATCCTGAGGGACTCAATGGAGTTGCCGGAGGACTGGACACTGGTGAGTCAATATTTACTACCTATCCCCCCATACCTGCATACCAACACCACCCTTCACCCTGACACCAATCACTTCACTCCATCCCACACAGTGCACCAACACAAACAACAATCCTAATTGCTAAGCCCTGCTTGCCATACCCACTGCATGAACTTCCCGCCTACCCCTGCATGTACACCCACCACCAATGCATGCACAGCATGGAGAACTAACAATCCCATAATACTTCACCATACTCAAACAAAGGTGGCAGGGCAACAGCAATGATATAGGGGAAGCTAGGACTGTATTATATGTCACAGACATGTAGCATAACTTCCATCCCCACAGGTGCCCCAGCCAATCCCAGCGGCGAGGCGGTGCCACGCTACCCAGTCCCACACCAGAAGATGCCCCCAGTGATGACAGCAACTCTGGACTACTGGACTACTATCTGGATGAACTCCCTGGCCCACCAGGGACCACTGGTCAGTCGGATACCCTAGCCCACACCCAGTCCACCACAGAGCCTCTCCCATTTGTATCCAAAACCACAGCAGCCACCCAACATCCCCATACCTCTATCCCCAGGACACGTCAATCAACAGTGTGCCCACCTGTACAGGGACCACAGTCCACACCTCACAGCCAAGACAATCAGGGTCCTGAGGTCAGAGGCAGTGGGCACACCGTTCAGGGGACACAGGCACAGGGGGACAGGGACACACGGAGGACAGCTGAGCACCAGGGGGAGGACAGGCCCAGGGAACTGATTGCTCAGGGTGCACACACCAATGTCCTGGGGGCTTACTAACAATGCCAGGACCAGATGGGTCAGGTGATTGACATCATGCAGGAGAACCAGTGGCTGCAGGAGGAACACCACCAGGAGATCAGGAAAGAATTGCAGCCACCATGGTCTCCATAGCAGGGGTGCTGGGTGAAATGGCCAACATAATGAGAGACTACACAGCACATGAGCGGGCCCGGCCACTAGCCAATTAACTGAACAGCCCTCCACATATGCTGCAGCTAGTGGGCAGGAAGTCCTGCCACAGGACCCACAGGCCACCAGCACCCCTCCCCCTGCAGAAGGTGAACCACCCTGCAAAGGTTCCCTGTGACCCAGACAGACACCAGAGACACTTGCCAAGACCAAGACCACTGCCAGGAAATGAGACCCTGCTGAATGTCTCCCTTGTGTTCACTCTGTTACCTTGTCTGCTTTGAACTGCTATTGCTCCCCTTCTTATAGGCCCCTTGGACACTGGACCTGTGCTAAAAACATACTGGACCAATATCCTGGACTTACCTCTACCATCACCCTATTCTATTGCACTATTCCTTCTATATTTTTCACTTCAATAACCACCCTTGAACACAACTTGAGTGATAGAGCTTTATTTGACAAAAATGTGCAATACGTTTAACTGTTTCATCTTGTGCAATGGTTCTGAACTTTGTGATTCCATCCAAAAAACGGCCTGCAGCAGTTTGCAGTCATCACATCAGTACACAGTTGTAACCACACCAACATCTGCAAAATGGGAAGGCTTAGGTGACAGTCAGTTGGGAAGCTAAGGAAGTGACTGCCATCATGCTACAGCCACACCGAAAAATAAATAATCAGAGGAATGGTCAGTTGTATGTCATTGGAAGTACTGCCATGTAACTGATGTCCTGTTGTCCACATTGTCATCCTCTGCCTTTTCATCCTCACTGTCCTCAGGATCCTCTGCTGCCTCAGGAGCATTTTATCCCTCCCCCTCCTGTAGATAGAGCACATGTCGTCCGATGGCCAGGTTGTGCAACATGCAGCATGCAACAACTATCTGGCAGACCTTCTCTGGGGAGTAACAGAGGGATCCACCTGTCAGATGGAAGCATCTGAACCTGGCCTTCAGGAGACCGAAGGTCCTCTCAATTATACTCCTAGTTTGGCCATGAGCATCATTAAACCTATTCTCAGCCCCTGTCCTAGCATTTCTTACAGGGGTCAAGAGCCACAACAGGTTTGGGTAGCAAGAGTCACCTGCAAAATGTGAAATATTAGCCTTGCACAATGGTATGGGGATGACTCCTGAAGCTATACACTGACAAGCATTGGGTGGGGACTCAGGCTCGCCTGTTAGCCACAAATTGTGCCTCTGTAGTTGTGCCATCACATGTGGGATGCTGCTATTCCTCAAGACTAAGGCGTCATGCACCGACCCAGGACGTGGGAGAAGTACTGGTCAGCTAGGCACACCATTTGCACATTGAGTGAGTGGAAACTCTTCTGATTCCTGAACACCTGTTCATTGGCCCGTGGGGGGGGACAAATGCTATATGTGTTCCATCAATTGCCCCAATAACATTTGGAATATGTCCCACTGCATAGAAACCAGCCTTCACATTGGCCAAATTATACACCTGGGACAAAGCGATGTAGCTGCACATGTGTTTGAGCAGGGCAGCCAAAACATGTGCCAGAACTATTGAGAACATTGACTGTGACATTCCTTCAGCCAAGCCCACTGTCACTTGGAAAGAACCAGTTGGCAGGAAATGGAGCACTGATAGGACCTGCAGAAGAGGGAGAATCTCAGTGGGTTGACGGACAGCAGATATCGGATCATGCTCCAATTGTGCACACAGGTCTGTTATTGTGGCCATGTACAATCTACAGGTGAGTATAATGTGCCTGTCCTCCAGTGTAGCCAAGGCCACAAGGGGTCTGTACACGGGGGCTTGCCTCCTCCTCCTATTCCTCTGCAGAGGTAGGTACCTAAGAGACACTAGAGTGAGAAGGGAGTGACCAACTGAACAATGGTACCACCACTTCAGTGTACATTGACCATGTATGTAACTGGACTATGTAAATGGCAATGTATATACAATTGACAACAATGATGCAGTTTTCAATTTAAGAATGTTGACCTGCACCATAAAATAGCAACCGCCTCTCCTGTTTGTAGGGACAGGTGGAAGTGATGTAACTCTGCTGGCGTTGAGCGTCATGGCGGAAGGCGGTCTCGCGTCTGCATGCTATTCCACATTGGCTTACATGGGGATCTATGGAGTATAGATCCAATGAGGATCACCGGCGGTGTGACATTGTACACCGCTGTGGACGTGACTGCCATTTTCTGACTATAACCTCTCTTGATTCCTGACTTTCCACAGGACAACACCTTCATTGCGAGTGCTGCTGTGACCTGAGTATGGAACGTGCCATGGCCCGTGTGACATGGGACAGGGCCCCTGTCTTCACTTCAGAGGAGTTGGAGCGCCTGGTGGATGGGGTCCTACCCCTGTATGGACAGCTGTATGGGCCTCCAGACCAACAGGTGAGTACACCATGGGGACGATGCATGCAACAAGGATGCATGGAGATGTGTGTGTGCTGGCAGTGTGTTATTTGGGTGGGGGGTATGGCTGGTGGTAGTGTACATGCAGGGCTCCGGGTGATGTGTGTGCCACTTGAGGGGAAATGGTTTTTGTTGACCATATGTGTGACAGGCTGGATTGTATGATTAATGGTGTCCTCCTGCCTGTGTTTCCTCTGCGCCCATCAGAAGAAGGGATTGTGGCATGCCATCGCCAAGGACGTGCGGACCCTGGGGGTTTCTAGCAGGTAGAGCACCCACTGCAGGAAATGGTGGGAGGACCTGAGGCGCTGGGCCCGGACGACCACGGAGACCCAGCTGGGGATGTCCCCCAACGAGGGAGAGGTGCGCATCGGAACCTGACCCCCCTGATGGCCCGCATACTGGTGGCGGCCTACCCAGAGCTGGATGGGCTCTTGAGGGCAGCACAACAGCCAGAAGGGGGTGAGTACAGTGTGTGTAACACCCATCTTGTTGCCTGGCATAGGATGCTGGTGGTGGGTTGCAGTCAGTGGGTGCCCCTTAATACCAGCTCATACATTGCTGCATGGGCCAGCTCACAATAAATGGGTGAATAGCAAAATCTTGTTAGCTAGTGGCATTCCATGTCAGACAGGGCTTAGTAGGTCCCAGGAGGGGTGCAGATGGCGGTGGTTGGCTCTCATCTTGCTGTGGTACCTAGCCAATAAAATGCCAGTGCGGTGCATAGTGCTCAATCTTGGTACCTGTGTGTGATGGTAATGTGTATGCCATCTGTGGTGTTGGTCCTGTAATTGACCCAGTGCTCCCTTTCTCTCCCCCCCATTTTCCTCTGTAATCCTGTCCATTTGTGCAATAGCATCTTCTGACAGAGGAGCAGGGGCACTAGTAAGTGAGGGAGCTGCAGCCCACTGGACCCAGGAGGCAGAGTCCACCTATACCAATGGGACCAGTGGGACGGAGGTCGAGGGGAGCACCACAGCAGGGACAGGAGATGACAACACTGACTCTGAATCCCCCTCTGATGGGAGCTCCCTGGTGGTGGCGGACACCTCTAGGACCACCCCAGCTACAGGTACAGTCGCCATCACCCGACCCAGCACCGCCCTCCCAGTAGCCCCTCACCGAGTTGGCCCTGCCCGCTCACCCAGGAGGGTGGGCATCTTCTTCGCCCCAGGCAACTCAGGCCCTGCCCCAGTGAGCCCTGCTGCCCTCAGTGAGGAGGCTATTGACCTCCTGAGATCCATCTCTGTAAGGCAGTCAACCATAGTGAATGCCATCCAGGGGCTGGCATCCCAGATGCAGCAATGCAGGGCCTACCTGGAGGGCATACACAGTGGGCTAGCGGCCCTACAGAGATCGTTTCAGGCTCTGGCCTCCTCTCTAATGTCAGCCAGTGTCCCTGGCCCCCCGCCAACTGCCACTTCCAAGACCCAGTCTCCTCAACCCCAACTCATCCCATGCACACATACAGACAAGCATGGTCACAAAATATCACACAAGAGTGGCACAGACAAGCACAGGCAGCAAACTTCAAGCCACAAACATGCAACAACATCCACTGCCTCCACGGTCTCCCTCTCCTCCTCCTTCACAGTCACATCCTCACTCACACCTGCATGCATTGCATCAACAACCACCACATCACCACATCAAGCAGCACACCCACCTCACCCGCAGGCACCTCCACAACATCCAACCAGACGTCTTGTTTGTCCTCTTCCACCCTCTCTGCCCCCTCCTAAGAGACACAAACGCTGCACTCAGACAACCAACAGCCATCCACCTCACACACGCACACTGTCCATGCACCTGCATCCAAGTCCAGCACACATAAACCCCCTACAACCACTCCCTCTACCTCCACTCCCATCCTTCCTACCACATCCCACCCCAACGTCCCTAAGAAGCTTTTCCTTGCCCATCTTGACCTCTTCCCTCTCCCTTCCTCTGTCCTGCCCGTAAGAGCAGGGTTCCAAAGGCACAACCCAGCACCTCAGCAAAACTGTCTGCTACTGCTCCCACCAAAAAAACTGCTGCTGGCACTAAGGGGCCCTTGAGTGTGACAGCAGCCACTCGTAGTAAGTCCACACCTCCACCTCAGATAGGGAGGACTAGGGTAGCGAAACCTAAGGGACAAAGGACAGGGTCAGTGGAGGCACCTCCTAGACCTGGATGCAAGGACACAAGTCACATGACAAAGGCCAAGGGAGCCTGTCACAAGAGGGAACATGAGGATCCCCCTCCACCACCAAAGAAAGCCAAGGAGCCCCCTCAACCACCACAAAAAGCCAAGGAGCCCCTCTACCAGCAGAAGAACCCAATAAGTCCCCTCCACCAGCAGAGAGCAAGGAGCCCCCTCTACCAGCAGAGGAACCCAAAGAGACCCCTCCACCAGCAGAGGGCAAGGAGTCCCCTCCACCAGCAGAGGAACCCAAAGAGCCCCTTCCACCAGCAGAGGGCAAGGAGCCCCCTCCACCAGCAGAGGGCAAGGAGCCCCTTCCACCAGCAGAGGAATCCAAATAGCCCCCTCCACCAGCAAATGTCAAGGAGCCCTCTCCACCATCTGAGGGCATGTAGCCCACCCTCCATAGACTGTGGCCTTTCACTCCCCTCCAAAGACTGTTGGGCAAGGAATCCCCTTCAGAACTAGTGGGCATGTTACCCACTCTAGGGACTGTGGCCTTTCACTCCCCTCCAGAGTCTGTTGGGCAAGGAGCCCCCTACAGAACCTGTGGGAATGTTACCCACTCCAGAAACTGTGACCTTTCACTCCCCTCCAGAAGCAGTGGGCATGAAACACACTCAAGCTGAGGTGCACCCCCCCCCCCCTGATGTTCCTGCCCATTTCCAACACGATGCCCCTGAACAGTGGAGTCCAGATGTTCTCAGGAGTCAATTTGGGGCTTGGACTATGCCCTGTGGCCAAGTGGCCTTTGGTACTTTGGACTGGCCAGTGGCCCAATCTGTACATTGCCGTCTGCATTTTAATTTCATGATTCATTATGGTGGCTGTTGGCAGAAAATTACAGTGTTCATACTTCTGAACTGTTGTCCTTGCATTATTTGCTTGTGGGTCCTGTGACAGTCATTTTACTCTGCAGCAGGTTCTGTGTATGGTATGTGTGTATGGTGTGTGTTGTGCGTGTGTGTGTCACTCTCCTTCTCCTCCCTCCCTCTCTTGTGTGCTAGGCGGCTGTACTCACCGTTGTCGTCTTCGTCGGCGTTGGTGCTCCAGGACAGCCATGGAGTGGTAGAGCATTGGGAAGACTTGGAGTTCCGGTTCCATTATGGCCGTGGAGTCCTCTGTGTCCCTGATGGTGAGTCTTTCATTTTCTGTACTGTGTTTCCGCCAGGCTTTTGATGGAGTTGGTACCGCCCCAGAAATCCTGCCGGTTTACTATGTCATAATATGGTGGGCAGTACCTTGACTTCCACCTGGCTGTAGGTGGCTACCGCCGTGGTCAGTGGCGTTAACGCCCTGGCGGTTGGTGTGGTACATTGGGAGGTATCACCGACATGGTCATAATTTCACAGAGCATGTATTATTTATGCTTTCATTAGAGGTAGTCAAACAAGAAGTGGCACCAGGGAGTCCACCTTGGTCCTGAAGAGGAGCCTAGGGGAAAGGTTCTGAAACATGTAGACTAGGAAGTCAGGTACATTACATTCCTCACTTCTGCAGCCCCTTTTATATCATGCCGCCTCCAAGGGATCTATTAAATGATTGGACTTACAAGGAGACAGGTATTTTTAACTCACCCAAGACCCCACCACTACTATCCCTCTTGTGATTCACATTGACAAGACTACATCAGTGCTCCCTTGTGTCCCGTAGGTGGTAGCACACCCCTCTCCATAGCGGAACAGGATGAAACCCAATGATGAAGCATACCACCAAGGGGTAACCCTGGTGGGTGAGTGTTTTTGTCACAGGAAAATGCTTTTTCCTGTCCATCCTGTGGTAGCTCTTTTAGCTGGGCCTCTTTTGTAATGTTATATAGAGCTGGTTGGAACCTTTTTCCCACTTCTAGAAGCTGGGAAAACTGAGTATAAGTATAGGGGTTGTTCCCCATGCTGTGGAGCAGAGAAGATAGAACACTGATGGACTGGACACTAGATGCTGCTGGAGGGAGTCGCCAAGAACTGCCTTGGGACTGCTCTGCTTTGGGACTGACCTGTAACCTGCTAGGTCGCTAGAAGGATTGCCAATACTTTTGCCAGTACCTTTTTGCTTTTCTTCTTGTTTGGGCTCTGCAGCCGTGTCCCCCCAGAGCTGTCTCCAGGAGCTGGGTGGTGTGCCCCCTGTCCCCCTGCATTTGTGTTCTCCAGTTCATGAAGAGCACTTTATTTGCTGACCTCACACAGCTCGTGCAGAGCACTGCATTGTTGGTCTATCCCAGCATGTGAGGAGTGCTTTGTGGGTTTCAGCCTAAAATAGTGCATGCATTTGTGCTTGCTGCAGGGTGTGCCCCTTGTCACTGTGGTTGTGAGGAGCTCCTTTGATGTAGCGCAGACAAGCACGCTTCCTGTATTGCCCCAGGGGCACAAGCGGGCACTTCCCTGTGTGGAGTCACCACCACGGCCAGGGGCCAAGGAGAGCAAAGCTTCCTGCCAGCCAAGCAGGTGAAGAGCCCTCCCAGCCCTGAGAGGACTTGAATGCCAGGCTCCATGTTAGGCAGGGTCCCGAGCCAGGAGCTTCGCCTCGTCTGGCGCCATTGTTGGTGTTGGAGGCGTGTTGGGTCTCCAAGGATGCGGGAAGCCGTGTGCACTTCTGTGCCTTGCCGGACAGGAGGGAAGCCTCAACTGAGGCCCTCCCAGCTGAAGGTTGCTTGTTTGAGGCAGCCCCATGTGAGGAGTGGGGTCACCTCTTGCCTAGTTGAGCTGGCTTCCTTGCCTGAATCCCTCCCTGCAGCAAAGTACTGGAGGCCACGAGGGCCTTGTTTGATGAGGATAGGCCCCTCTTCAAATCTTACATTGACAGTGCTTTACGGCTGACAGGACGGGCAGGGAGGGAAACCTCGATGGAGGATCCGTGCCTGCCCAGCCCTTTTTTTCTGATTACCTTATGCCCTATATTAGGAGTGTGGAGGCTCCTGTGCTCAGTAGGAGGGTTTGCAATTACGTTGCATCCTCTGTAGGTGAGACGCTGACACGCAGTGACTTTTCTGTTGAAGGGGTGCTGGAAAGACCCCCTTATGTTCTGTCTCTCTCTACAATGATGGTCTCATGCCCTCAAAATATATGTGATGATTATGTCTCTCTGTTTTTCTATAGTAGGATGATGAGCATTTTCAGAATAAACGTTAGATGGTTGTGGAGGACCTTGTGTGTTTACGACATGAGCCATATGGAGATGTTTCCTTTTAGGGACACTCACCCGGATGTTTTATAGTACATGTGCAGAGGGTGGATAATGAATATCTGACAACTGCTTATTCTTCAGAATGCTAGTAACCTATGTGATGATCTACTGCTTGTGTGGCAGGGTATTACTGATTTGTGCCATCTTTGGTCTAAGAATGTTTTATACCCTTCAGTTTATTTCTATATAATTTGGTGTGGAGTTTTCTTTGTGGTGCATTTATTGTGTCATTAGTGTGTGTGTGTGTGTTGTGCAAATGCTTTACACATTTTCTCTGGGATAAGCCTGACTGCTCGTGCCAAGCTACCAAAGGGGGTGGGGGTATCTTTGGTGTGTAGCTCTCTTGACCTGACTAGAGTGATGGTACCTGCCTGGCTGAGGTGCCTACCCTAGCCAAACAGGAACCCCCATTTATAACAATTTCTTTTTTTACAATTTGTCATCATTTCAAATACATGTTTTTAAAAGGTTATGGGGTTCACTGAACTCACTTGTGGTGTTGTGGTACTCAGAGATGTCTAATAGCACTACCTCTATTATAAATCAGTGAATCCCAAAACATCAATAAAAAAGGAGACGCCTAATAATTACACACTAACAGACTGAAAATGAAGTTCCTTAAGAAAGAAGGACCCCACCCTTGTGCATACGCCTTTTTCTATCCCAACTCTGCATTGAGAAGGGTAAACTGAAAAGAACCATCAGCTTTTTCTGCAAGGATGGCGTCCCAACAAGAACACAAGTTCCAGGAAACAGCTGAGTCCACCTTGGAGGGTCAATCAACCCACCCTGCAGAAGAAGATGTAGTGAAACATGAAGAGGAAGTGACAATTCACCAAAAGATTATTTTGCATTGAAATTCTTCACTCTCACAAAAGGTGAGAAAGTCACTTGCACTTTGTGCAACTGATTTCTACCTCCGGGTAAAAGTGGTCTTAATTCTTTTGTAACTTTAGGGATCATGAAACATCTCAGAGCTAATCATTCAAATGAACTTCCCAAGGCAGAGATATAGCCACTTATACAAGAAAAGGATGGAGGAAATACGAGTGCCTGCTAAAGCACAAGCAGAAGAAACTGATCATAAGCAGAAGATGTTTGCAACCTCTAGCACAAAGTGGAAGAACAAATGTACTTGGATAAAGAAATCCTGAGAATAATCACTTTTGGAGCATCGCCTTATAAAATATCACGAGTCTCTTTTCCAGCATCATTAGAGTAATTCAATTACAGAGAAAAAGTTATGGAGAAAAGTATGAATCATCTGTGAGGAAAAAAGAAAGCTGTGAGGTTTGGCTGTAAAAAGCAGAATAGGTGAAAGGAGTAGTTGGATACGGTATAAGAACAAAAAAATCCCATAATCCCTGAAAACACCACAGATTGAAGTAAAGCACATGTTAACTTTGTTTCTAAGACCTTAAAATGTGTTTAATAAAATCTCTGAAATACACTGTAAAAGCAGAGTTTAATTGCAGTTATGGTTACAAAACAGTTATAGCTGGGTAAACTAACCATAACTCACGCCCCTGCCATGCACTGCTTATGACCTCACATAGGCCATCACCCATTACATGTTAAATGACAGCATTATTGGCATAACTGATGATAATCAAATGGCATAATTGATGACATCAGGAAACATCATATTGATGGTGCTATTGACATTAACCTGTAAACCATAAATAAATATAAAAAAGGTCTTGAGGCCATATGCCAAGGGGTTGACTCTCTGTGGAAAAACGGATGCAGAGTACTGGCAGTACTGAGGCAAGAACTAGACGAACATGGAGACAGCCTAGAAGGGTGGAAGGTACGGGGGACTGCTATATGGCGGTCTGAGTGTTGTAGTGTACTGAGGCCCTTTTGGACCCATGTTGGTTCCCAAGTTTAGCTTAATTTTATATTTGATATTTTACCAATTTTAGCTGCGCGGCTTTTTAACAGTAACCTTTTACACACTTTGCTTGCACGATATCATTCTACAAATATATTGTTTGAGTTACTTGTTTTAGTTAGTGTTTTCTCAACATAGAGGGCCTTATCATGAGTGTGGCGGTCTATAGGTCACCACATTACAAACTTTGTGGTCGGACAGCCAGGGAACGGCGAGCTCCGCCAGGATCTCGGATCCCAGCAGTCTGGAGAATTGTGATGGACCTAATCCCTGGGAATTACAACCCACTTTTCCGTCAGAGGTGGTACCGCCATGAAAAGTCTGGCGGAGAACAGGTGCAGGGTGCCCAGGTCGGGGGGCCCTACACTGCCCATGCAAATGGCATGGGCAGTGCAGGGACCCCTCTGGCCAGCATTGTTGCAATGTTCACTGGTGCACCCTGCTTGCTACAGCATTGCTGCTGGTTTGATTATAAGCCAGGGCAATAATGCTGTAGCCTGTTTCCCCCTAGGCCGGTGGGCGGAAACTTAGCAGGAAACCAATAATAGCTCTCACTGGCAGGACTCCGTGTAGGCAGCGGCCTCCCAGTTGGGAGTTTGGCAAATGGAGTTTTCCTTTCGCCAAACTCATAATGGGGCCCATAATCAGTACATTCTGTTCAAAGTTAGGAACACAGTACTCAACATCCTAGTGCTTGTGTTGCCCATTCAGGAGACAGCTTCTGACGCCTAGACCTAGCATTGCATCAGAGCTGTGCTTCTAACACAGTGTGGCTTTTATTATATAAATGGTACACTTACCTGGAAGGGGCAGAGTGGCACTCCAGCCGTGACCTTCCTGGGACAAATGTTGTGCTTGACATGCTGCTCTGCTGGTGTTAATCTACAGTCTCCCAAAAGGATTGCCTTCCACACTACAGGCTGACTCCTTACAGTGTATCACAGGTATGGGGCTAAGGCTAAACTCTTAGATCAGGCAAAGGCACAGGGTACACCCACTATGCTTTCAGTATAATCTTAGGGATATGAAGGAACACCTAGAAATCATTTATCATGGTTGGTTTTCTCATCCTCCTTACCATGTTCATAATTCTGGTTACCTTGCTTTGTTTCATCTGCCTAGCTATTGCAGCTCATTTTCTCTATTCTCTATGTAAGATTACAACTGTTTCAGTAAGTGTATTGAAAATGTATCTTGTATTGCTCTTTTTTTTTGCCTTGGCATATGTGAATAATACAACAAAAGGTTGAGATCTCATTCCATGCCTTCCTTAGGAGTCAGTGTATCATGTTCAGGCTCTTATAATTACCTTACACCCGATAAGGTTAGAGGTTTGGGTGAGGCACTGTGAGCTAGCCAGGAATTGTGCCCACAGTTCTTGATGGTGTTGACGGACTTAATCCCCAACATTCTGAAGTTCTGTCTTTCTTATATGCAGTCCTATTATCTTAGTAGGAATCGTATAACAGTAGGCAGAATTTACAGGATACATACAGTAACAGTCTTCAGGGATTGGCTACATAGCAGCCAATCGGGAGGGAGGTTAGGACTTCTGAAGTAGTTTAAATAGAAAAAGCATAACGAGAAAGATGCCTTGCAACTTTCATTGTTTGTATGGTTCCCACTATCAATAGTTTTTGCTCAGTGTGTGGTGGCCTTACACTTTCTTTTCTCCTTTTAACTCGGTCCATGTATACCCCACAGTTCTATGACGTTACCGGCTTGGTTTTATTCTGCTTCCCTATGAATGGATTTCAGTCATTGGTGGTGAAACACCAACTGTCACTTCCATGCTCCCCAGTTCAAGACTGGCATTCATGGCATGCTCTTAAATTGGTTAACAACAGCAGACATGGATTGCTTGATAGTAAACTTTTGATTTCTCCTGAGACATTTTACTTCTCTGAACATGCTTTCCTAGTACTCACTGTTGCTAATGTTTATTACAGTTCCCAACTGCAAGCTGCATGCTCTACTAACTTTGCTCAAACCTCCAGGTAGTTTCTCCAAACCCACCAGACTTGTTGCTCAGGAGATTAACTGCTGATACTCCTTTACAAAGCGTGGGGGCAACTCAGGAAGGTCACTAACACTGAAGACTTTTAACACTGAGTTAACTCCTCCATTTTGTCTCTGTCCCTTTCCTACCTTCTCACCAGTTTCTCTGGAGGTATTGCACAGGACAGTGGTGACATTTCATGGTTTGTGTGGATCCCTCAGTATGAAGGACTGGAAGGTCTACCTACATCTGAATTTCTGCTTTTACTCACATCTATTGCAAGAGCCTTACACCTGTGGTTGCTAATATCAGCTGCAAATGGCTGAAGACTATACTCAGCAGATATTTTCTGTTCTCAAAGGGTCAGCTGCACGGCCTGGCCATATTCCTGGCCTAACCATGCAGCTACCCCAGTTGTGCAAAGCTAAAAGCTATATGGCATGGGGGTTGGCTGCAAGGCCCTACAAACCAATCCCCACTGAACGCAGATACAGGTTGGTTGAGTGAGGATTATCTGCCAGGAGAGGGTTTGGCACATAGCCTGACTACAAGTAGGGTCCTAAGGCTATCCTCCATTGCAGACAGGGTAAAGCCTTAAGTGATGGGGGTTTGGTGCCCACCCAGGTTAGGTTTGCCTTTTGCCCAGCCCTATGACAAACCAGGCCTAAAGTCAAGAAAAGAACATAAAGCACTATGACACAGTCATACTGGCCATGTCATAGTGTTTTTTCCTTAAGTTTTATATTTCCTGGCAATAAAAACTACTAGTAGTAGCTTTTCACTGTTGTAAGGCCTATCTCTTCCAGTGACTAACACTGGATTACTTTATTACTTTAATAAGTGATAACTTTGGATTGGGAGAAGATAGAGACATTCCGGTTATACTCAAACAAAATGTAACTTAAAATCATATTTAGTGGTAAAGTTACATTTTAAGTCTCAATTCTGAAATGGCACTGCTGTTGGGGTTTGGTTATTCCTCCTAGACTGTAAAATAAAGAGGGCTTGGGTGTGGACGGGGTGGGCCAGGATGGGCAGAATGACCGGCAGGTCTCAGTCCCACTTACATTTCAAAGGGCTTTGACTCCTGTGCACCCAAAGGAATCCCTGTCTTGTCTTTTGTCATCCTAGACAGTTTGGAGTCTTGTCAGGGGAAGAACTTTACAGAACTAGATGTGGGGGTAGGAGAGTGAATCACCCCCACACAAAGGTAAGCATCAGGCTTACATACTGGACTTCTAGAGTCACACTTAAGAATGCTCCTGGAACTGTGGAAGTTACAGAAGATGGTCTGCTATGCTGCCAGAGGACTACACTGCTGCTTGAAGGACTTCCTTACTCTCTGAGAAGATTTGACCTACTTGCCTTTATCCCAGGCTCCCAAGAGCTTCTTCTCCCTATAATGACTCCAATGATCAGTTGGCTGACCACTTATGTGAGCAACAAGGACATAAAAAGCTTCAAGGGCCCCCTGCAACTGCCCAGCTGATCCACTGCAACTGGACCTGCCTGAGCCCCTTTGCTGGCCTCCACTGGAATGAGTCTCTGATCCCCAAAGCTGCCTCACAAGTCCTGGACCATTGGTTGACATCAGTGAGAACCCCTCTTGCCTAACTGAAGGTACCATCAAATTCGGCACTAAGTGATGAAAAGCCCTGCAAACCTTGCCACTGAGAGCTCCATTGGAACCAAGACCTAGTGACACAATGCCTCACAAAGCCTTGACACACAGCTACAACCTCCATTAGAACTGACACCGAGCAACGCAAAGACCCGCAAAACCTCACCATACAGGTGAGAGCTTCATCAGAATCAATCGTGAGTGACGAAAAAGTCCCACAAAGCTGCACTGCACTGCTGCAAGCCTTATTGAACTGATGCAGAATGAAGAAAAGCCCCCAAAAGCCTTGCCACACTTTTGAAAGCCTCAGCAGGACCAGCACCTGGCAATACAAAGCTAGCAAAGCCACGCTACGCAGACCTTGCTCCAAGGACATCAGGTATGATTCCCAGTGGCTACAAACACAAACACCTTGAGATTAATCACACTTAATACATAATTTGAAAGGCAACCCCTAACATCTAAATTTGTTGTTGGGGAGGGTGCTATTCCAATATCCTTTTGGAGACTACCCCAATGCCTATGTGCGGTGCTTTGGTCAGACCAAGTGATCGAGGACATTCACATCAATATTGCTCATCAACATTGTGCGAAAAAATAGAGGAAGCACCTCATGTAACCAACCACCATGAGATTCTTGGTTGTTACTCACCAACTTGCTCACTTTCTCATCATTGGCAGCTTTCCTATAGTCAGGAGGAACCACCACCTATAGTGAATCGAAATGGGTTGCTCGTGTATGCCTCTGCAAACTCAAATACACATATCAGCCTCCATTAGGTCCTCATTAAGGAGGAAAGGCTATACAGTCCTACTCACTAAAACATCAAAAAATAGTTAAATGTAGCATCTAGCATATGTCTTTATTTCATGGCCATACTCATGATTAAAACCGAATCCCATGTTTAGACCATTTTAGTGTGGACAGCCAACATGTGTCATCGCCACAACAACTTACTGGCAATTCCATCAGGGCATGAGGACCAATAGACACCTAATTGTGCACTAGAACTGTATTAAAAAGAAGAGAAGAAATGGACGTACAACAAGAAGTGAGATAATTCCAAATCATATCTCACAAGTGTTAAAAATACCATGCCCAGACCAAACATTATAGCTGCAATGAGTAGATGTAATATTTACCCTATGCACCCTGGTGAATACCTACCAATAGGCCATAGGAGGAAGGTATCTGAGAGCACAATGCTTAAAGGGGAGGAAAAATATGTATTTCAAAGGACACAGACAATCTATATTTCAATCATTGTGTTATGTTTGCTGGTGCATTGTCGCTTTTTGCAAATGCAAGGGTACACACCCTTGTCAAACTACCCTGTGTCCCATTAATAAAATATTTTTAGATCAAACTGGCTTTTTCATACCGAGCATATAGTGACTGTTCCCCACAACAGTCAGTTAATATTGTGGCTGCATACCAGAACCAGCCCAACTTGTAAATGCATGTAGTCCCAGTACGGAAGAATTAATAGCTCCCAATCACACAATGTTCATGGGAATATTGAATCTACATGTATGTGGTTTTCAATCTATGCCCTCCACTGAGGCTCAAAGAAGTGTCCAAAACAAACAGCTGTCAGTTTACATTAGTAGCTTTTTTCCCAATATGGGAGAATGAATAGCCCACAGGTCCACTGTGCTCACGGACTGTGTTCACACGTGTGTGGTTCACATCCAAAACACCCCCCCGGGCTGCAAAAGTCTCTAGAAGGAAAGGTCTCCCAATCAGAAAAGAAAACCATCAGCGATTCACACTCCATCAAACCCCGACCATCCCACATGGAAACACAGAATAGTGGCAAATCGGGAGCAGAAACATTCTGCAATTACTCACCACCAGTGCCGGCAAACTGTCACACGAATCAACCAACAGCACTCTCGTGGTGACCCAATTTGAAACCAAGGGGGCATGTCCCCTCTTGTTACTGGCCTGCCACCACTGGACTGCACATAACCACGGGTGTCATATTAGAAGGAGGCATTCCATGGCTGTCCAGCCTCCGTATTAAACATGACAACACTCCTCCTTGCTGATTCAGATACCTCCTGAACAGTCCCTAGACAATTCAATTTGAAAAAATATTTTTGAAAAGCATATTTTAGAAAAGCATATTTTATAAAGAAAGCAAGGAGTTGTAAAAGGTATATTGACAAGTGTGGAGGAGGCTGCACACAAGTGGAAGGGGAAGGAAAAATTAAAAAATGGTGATCGCCCTAGACATCTACCATTACCAACCACACATAGCTCATGAGCCAATTCAGCCACCCCTCGCACAGAGATTATTCCATATGAAGCACATATCTCAGGGGATAAGGGTGGAGGAACTGAGATGAATAAAATAGTGGTAGCCCCACACACATGCCAATGGGACAGAGGGGAAATCTACTTTTATCACAGATGTTGCAACATCATTACTTGCATTATCCTGTTACCCAAAGATGGGACTACAGTCTCTCAATTTTGGGGTCATCCCTGGATTTTATGCTACTTCAACTGAATCATTCAGGCCCACCATATCGATCTGGTCAGAAAAGATCCAGCGCACCTCCTTTTTAAATGGTGCTTCCGCACATCTCTGGTCCATTCTTTCGAGATTTGCCCATTTAAAGTCCATTGGTCCTTGCCCCTGTTCCTGAAAATGCTTTACCATGTGAGTTGTTAATTTTCCTGATCTTAGGGTGCTGATGTGCTCGTGTCCAGAATTTTATGTTGTGGGTAGTAAGACCAATGTAATGCAGGCCACAGTTACAAGTCAGTCTATACATAACAAAACATGAATTACAATTCCTAAACCTATTCTGGAACCATGTCCGGCCGTTGTGCAGAAAAACACTCTGTCCCACATTATGAACTTGGCGGGATGGCCCGCCGCCAACCGCGCCGGCAGTCAACAGAAGACGGTGGTCAGCATCCCGTCAAATAATGATGCCTGGAGCCTTACCGCCATTGATGGCGGTGCGGGCCGCCGGATGCCATGCTGGCAGTCGGTGGCAGGGGTGGATGCTGCTCCACCCTCACCGCCATGTCAGTCCAGACACCGCCACGCCTATAATGATGCATTTATAGGCGGGGCGGTGCATGGAGAGGCGGCGATGGTAGTGGAGCAGCATCCAGGGAACCCGTTCTCTCCCGGAGCAGCGCAACAGAAGAGGTAAGTGCTGTCCGAGAGGGAAGGGGGGAGACAGGTATGTGTGTGAGTGCATGGGGGTGTGCATGAGTGTATGTGGGGGGGATGTGTGTCTGAGTGTATGTATGCATGTGTGCATGTAGGTGAATGGGTGCATGACAATGTGGGGGGTTTGGGGTTTGAGGGGACCTCTTTGTAGGGGTGGGAGGTGGGGAATGGTGAAGACTGAGCAGGGGGGCCTGCATGGGGTTTTGTAGGTGGAGGGTTGGGGCGTCAGTTTTCACTACTATGTTCAGAAAATGGCAGTCTGGACCGCCATGCTGTTGGCGGTAATGACCGCCACCACCGGCGTGGCAGTCCAGACTGCCATGTTCATAATGCCCACCACTGTGTTATTTCCATAAGTTTGCACACATTGCAACCTCCCCATGGAAAATGATCTGATAGTAAATTTGCGAAATTTCCCTTCTGAGCTTTGGGGAGAGATTGGCAGACCGACGGGAGGCAAACTGTGATTGTGGCATTTACAGAGAGCCAACATTTAACAGGTGCCTGTTGTTCCATTCCATATGGTGTGACGGATTCTAGTTGAAAGATCAAACACCCCATGCAGACCAGTTTGTAGGTGATGTTTCTTGCAATTGGATAATTTTTCCCATTCATCTCTCACCAGTGTCCTTGCTAGCAAAGGTGTATCTAATAGTAGGGGAGAACCTGCCAACATTTGTGCCACTCTTATGGCTGCCTCTAGGGCTCTAAGGGCACAGGGTGGTTCTACGATACTCCACCATCTTTTGTACTGAAGTGTATAAAGCTAGCACTCACGAGGAACTTTCATACAAGGAACAGCTGTAACTGTTGGGGACCTCAGTGAGAGCCACATTCTCTCTTTGCTTGGCCTGCATCTATGTGAACGTGCTCAAAGAAATTTCATTTTTCACTAAAATTATGTACCTCATTCACATCTGTGTCTTTGGAAGTGGTATACTGATGATGTCTTCTGCATTTGGCTCGGCACCGAGGATGAACTGATGTCATTCTTACTATGGGTAAATGGCGTGGACCTATGCTTCCATTTTATGTGGTCCATCAGTTGGGATTCAGCAGTCCTTCTAGATTTAGACATAATTTCCAAGTGATCTGAAATATGCATGGTGGTCCATCAAAAACCCACTGATAGGAATTCATTTTTGCACTATTTGTCTTTCCATCCCAAGGCATTGAGTGCTAATCTGCCCATAGGACAACTTTTCAGGACCAGAAGGAACTGCACTGATGTGGAATCTACGCCCGGGTGGAAAACTCTGGAACTTCAGAATTTGGTCACTTCATGCTGCACAGAGTAGCGTGAAGTTCCTGAATTCCACGCAATCCAGCGCAAAGCGGAGTTCTTTTTTCTGGTTGTGTATGCCAGATTTGTTTTTGCCCACAATACTCTCAGGCCGCTAGCGAGCATGCATGAGACTTTGTGCCAACTCAGGTGGCTTCCGGCCATGACGTAGGCAAAAACAATGCTGCTTGCAAGCGCAACCGCACCTCGAGTAGATTTTCTACTTGCGATGCATCTAAAACTAGTCAAAATTAGTTTTTGAGTGGATTTTCTTCAACCCTTCAAGTTGTTTTTCAGTGTGAGAAGCCTTTTTTGTTTTTAAACAAGAACGAAGTGCCATAGAGACTCCAACTTGCTGTTCCTGTCCAGCAGGCTTCTCTCAGTGCTTTGCCCATCTCCTAGTCACTTTTCACTTGAATTTTGAGATAGAAGGATAACTCCCTTTGTCTCCTGGATATATACCTTTGGATTTAAGGCCTTGTTTTTGTGATATCACACAAGTAAGTTAAAAATGTATTGTATAAGGGTGTTGTTTGTTTGTTTGGGCATGCACCAGTATTTCTTTGTACTTTAATTTGATTTTTACATTTTATATTGGTGGGTGGCCTGGAGTTTAGGTAGGGGCCTAGGGCCAGATGTAGGTAGCAAACATTTTGTGATGTGCAAATTGCGAGTCCCAGCGACTCGCAATTTGCACCTCGCAAAATGTTATGCAGAAAGGTGTCTCAGATAAATATTTATGAGGTGGGTCGCAGTTTGCGACCCCATAGCGAGTCTAGGCACTCACGGGGATGGTGGCCTGCTGGAGACAGCAGACCTCCATGTCCGTGACTGCTTTTCAATAAAGCAGTTTTTTTTTCTCTTTGCAGCACGTTTTCCTTAAAGGAAAACGAGCTGCAAATAGAAAAAATACCGAAACCTTTTAGTTTCGTTTTTTTTCAGAGCAGGCAGTGGTCCATAGGACCACTGCCTGCTCTGAAAAAATATTATTGTGAGCATTCACAAAGGGGAAGGGGTCCCATGGGGACCCCTTCCCGTTTGCGAATGAGTTACCATCCACTTCAAGTGGATGGTAACTGCGAGTTGATTTGCGACCGCTTTCGCGGTCACAAATCAACTCTACATCGTGGTGCGACTCGCAAATAGGTAGGGAACACCCCTTCCTATTTGCGAGTCTGAAACACATTTTGCGTGTCGGTACTGACTCGCAAAATGTGTTTCAGCATCGCGTAAGGGCTTTTGCGCCTCACAAACGGCGTTTTTCGCCGTTTGCGAGGCGCAAAAGCCTTCTTACATCTGGCCCCTAGTTATTTATTTAGCATTTCATTGATGTTTCATCTTTGTAAAGGAAAATTGATGCACAGCTCTGTACCTTTTCTCCTTGCGTGTTACATTTGCAATATTAATTTATTTTATTATGTGCCCTAGACTTCCAAGGAGCCATCTAGCCAGTGGGCCTAGTAATAGTAGTCAAAAGTGCATGAAATAAATGTTTCTGTGATATATGGTTTTAAAACTTAATTTAGGGCAGGGATGGCATTGGATTAAATGTTATCTGCTGTTTGCATTCCATATTTTTGTGCAAAAAGTGGATATTTTTTCAGGGTAATATTTGATGGCATAGGAGCATGTGTGTTGTTTTAAAGTATTCATGGCTCAACTCATTTTCACGTTTTGCATTGCTAAGTTAATGTTAGTGTTTTCTTCAGTGTTGCCACCATGCCTCCTATTTCTGGCTTGTGTGTGTGTGTTTGACATCGGCAACCCTTTGTCTTTGTTCTCAATGCCATGAAGCCAGGAGCCACTTTGTGTATTCTATGTCCATAGGTTTGCAGGTGTTCTTTGCTCTCCATGGCGCACCCTCAATCAGAGCAGTTGACGCTCCCAAAGAGCGTAACCACTTCAAGGCCTGCTGCCAGCGTTCCACCTCTGTAAAAATGGGGTGGGCTGAACCTCTTGGCAGCGACAACGTCTGTAAGGTAAACAGCTAGCAGCAGTACTTGAGTACTTGCACCACCACTCCCTCTGCTGCCCTGCTCTGCTATGGCACTGGGAGGGACAAAATAAAGGGGAAGAAATAGTAGGAAGGAAGGAAGGAAGGAAGAAAAAAAAAGTGACAGGAAAAGCAGAAAAAGTATTCAAAAAAATCACCAAAAACATACCAAAAAATGACAGAAACGTAAAGTATAGAATCACAGAGACACACATTGGTGAAATAAAGGAAAATTAATGGTAGATAATTTAGACAAGGGTAGGATTGCAAAGATTTAGGGAGTATTAAAAGTTAGGCCAAGCACCATGCTCAGAGAGACAGAGAAAACAAAATTGCTGTGCCCATGCGAACCACGTGGTGCCGTTCGTGCAATATTTTCAATGCAAGAACTTGCATTGTGCTCCTGAATGTGAAAAACATAGAGGAAACGGGTGCCCTGAGCAATTCCGCCCACTCACAGAATTCTGCTGAGCTTGCAGAGTTTTTAGCTCCACCCACTGCTGCTGAAAACCTTTGCACTGGATCTTTTCCAAACAAATGGATAAGGTGGGCCTGAAGGAGTCGGTTGAGTGCCATAAACTCTGAGGTTGGCCACAAAATTGAGAGGCTGTAGTCTCATCTGTGGGTAACAGGATAATACATGTTAGGATGTTACAACATCTATGATAAAAGTAGATGTCCCCATGGCATACGTGAGAGGGCTACCACTATTTTGTTCACCTCGATTCCTCCAGATACGTGTTTCATATGTAATAATCTGCTCGCAATGGGTGGTTGGAATGGCCCTCAGGGATTGTGTGGTTGGTAATGCTAAAGGTGTGAGGGCGATCACCATTTTTTCCTTTTTCCTTTCCACCTCTACTTGTGCACTGCCTCCTCAACACTTGTCTATAACCTTTTACAACTCATTATTTTTTTTTAGTTATGCTTTTCTAAAACATGCATTTCAGAAATACCTTTTCAAATTGAGTTGTCCATGGGAGCGTTGAGGAGGTGTTTGAATCTGCCAGGAGGTGTATTGTCATGTTTAATACAGCAGCCGGGTGGCCATGGAATGCTTCCTTCTAATATGGTGCCTATGGCTATATGTGCAGTCTAGAGGTTGCAGGCCATTACCAAGGGGGGACACGCCCGATGGCTTGTCAGCACATGTGGTGAGTTATCGCAGAATGTTTAAACTCCCAATTTGCCACTATGCTGCTTTTTCACGTGGGATGGTTGGGGTTGGTGGAGTGCTGATGATTTTCGTTTCTCATTGGGAGGCTTTTCTGTCTAGAGGCTTTTGCAGCCCAAAGGGGACACTTTCAATGTGAATCGCACACACGTGGATAGGGGCTGTAAGCCTGGTGTACTATTTATTCTCCCATACTTGGACAGTAGTACCTAATATGAACTGATGGCTGTAGGTATAGGTGGTACGTGTTCTGAATGAAAAACTGTGGAACACAGCAGAGAACAGGGAGGAAGACTCGAGGAACACCAGGAGGATGAGTGTGGGGAACACAAGTCAAAGGGTGCGCAGAAGTCCAGTGAAACTCGTGGCCAGGAAAATGCCAAGGCTTCTCCAACCACGGTCCCAGAGGACCATGGTCCCAGGCAAGTCACAAGACCTGGAAGTGGATTCTGGCAAAAGTGGTGGGCTGGGGTAAAAGGTGGGATGGGGAGAATGTCACTGCAGTGAGCACTAAAGAAGGCATAGTAGGTGACAATGTTTGGGGATGGGCACTTCCCTTAAGATAAAAACCCACTTGCACTTCCCGACAACCCTAGCACTTTTTTTTAAAAACTGAAATCAGCGTATATAACCTTGTTTCATAAGCTTTGTATACTGTTCTGTTTTGCTTTGAGGGTTGCCATGGTCACCTGACCCTTAGGGGGAGACTTCAGATTCTGTGGCAAATCATCATACAGTACCTGGAGAGAGTACCCAATGAACATTATCCAACCAAACTCCATAAGTTGTTGACTTCTGCGTATTGTTCTAACCTTACTTGTGTGGAAGGAATAATAAATCACGTAATAAATATTCATTACTCGACACCCAGCTACCACCTCTGTCCCTTATATGCTTCTGTTTTTGGGCATTTATGTCCTGGAGACTACACTCCCCTTTAGGCATTCACTGTTTTGATGCCAGATACTTTCCTCCTATGGCCTATTGGTATGTGTTCACCCAAGGGCCATTTGGTAAATATTACATCTGCCCGTTGCACCTATAAGGTTTGGTATTTCCATGGTATTTTTAACCCTCATGGGATATGATTTGTATTTATCTCACTTATTGTCTGTCTATTTCTCCTCTTCTTTTTAATACAGGTCTGTTGCACAATTGGGTGAATACTGATCCTCATGCCCTGATGAAATTACCAGTAGGTTGTTGTGTGGCAATGTAATATGGCAGCCGTTCACATTAAAATGGTCTAAACCTGTGATTTGATTGTAATAATGAGTATGGGCATGGAATACAGACATATGCCAGATGCCACATTTAACTCATTTTTACTGTTTTTGCGAGGAGGAGAGTATTTCCTTTCTTACTTTATGAGGATCTAATGGAGGCTTATATGTGTGTTTGAGTTTACAGAGGCACACACAAGCAGCACTTTTTATTTAGTCTAAGTGTTGGTTCCTCTGGTTTATAGGAAAGTTGTCAATAATGAGAAAGTAAGGAAGTTGATGAATAATAGTCAAGAAGCTCATGGTGGTTCCTTGTGTGAGGTGCTCTCTATATTTGTCACACAATCTTGATGAGTGGTATTGATGAGAATGTCCTTTGTCACTTTGCCGGAGCAAAGCACCACACATAGGCATTAGGGTAGTGTCCAAAAGGATATTTGGACAGGACCCTCCCCTGACAAACTTAGATGTTAGGGGTTGATTTTTGAATTATGTACACAGTGTGATTAATTGCAAGGGCTTTATAGTGTGTGTATGTTCTTGAGCAGATGGAGCACTTGATCTGGATTCCTTCTTGAGCTCCTTTTGTATTGGGACGATTTCCAGTGGACCAAACTTTGTCCTGTGCCCGGCCTGCACTCCATCTTGGTCAGGCCGACCTTGTGACTGTTTCCTGGTCCACCCTGATCATATATTCTCAGCACTTTGTTATGGTAATTGCACTACAATCTCTTAAACTTAAGCGAAACTGCGGCCCTCATCCTCCTGGACCTCTCGGCTGCTTTTGATATCGTCTGCCACCACACCCTCTGCACTCTCCTCTATGATGCCGGGATCCGCCACAATGCTCTGGACTGGATCACATCCTTCCTCTCCGGCAGAACTCAGAGAGTCCGCCTCTGTCCCTTCATGTCGAGAACCACGAAAACCATCTGCGGCGTTCCCCAGGGGTCTTCTCTCAGCCCAACTCTTTTCAACATCTACATGGCACCGCTTGCCAACATCGTCCGATCCCACAACCTCAACATTGTCTCCTACACTGACGACACCCAGCTGATCCTCTCGCTCACCAAGGACACTGCCACCACCAAAACCCGACGGACTGCATGCCATCGCCAACTGGATGGAGAAGAACCGCCTCAAACTTAACTCGGACAAGACAGTGATCCTCATCCTTGGCTCCAACCTCTCCGCATGGGGTGACTCCTGGTGGTCAGCCACCCTAGGAACCGCACCAACACCCACCACCCACGCATGCAACCTAGGTTTCATCCTAGACTCATCACTCACCATAACCCAGCAAGTCAACTCCGTCTCATCTTCCTGCTTCAACACCCTCTGCATGCTTTGCAAGATCTTCAGATGGATCCCCACTGAAACAAGAAGGACGGCCACCCACGCCCTCATCAGCAGCAGACTTGACTACGGCAACGCGCTCTACGCAGGAACCACAGCCAAGCTCCAGAAGAAACTACAACGTATACAGAATGCCTCCACACGCCACATCCTTAACATCCCAGGCCACGCCCACATCTCAACCCACCTCAGAGACCTTCACTGGCTTCCCGTCACCGAGAGGATCACCTTCAAACTCCTCATCCATGCCCACAAAGCTCTTCACAACACGGGCCCGGCATACCTCAACGAGCCAGTGACCTTCCACACTCCCACCCGCCAACCCCGCTCCACCAACCTTGCCCTCGCCGCCGTCCCACACATCCATTGAACTACAGCCAGTGGCAGATCCTTCTCCCACCTCACCGCTAAGACCTGGAACACCCTCCCCGCCCACCTACGACAGACCCAGCACCTCCTGACCTTCAAGCTGGTTATTCAAGCAGTAGCAGTCCTTCCCTCCCCCCCTTAGGCACCTTGAGACCCTAATGGGTGAGTAGAGTGCTTAACAAATGTTTGATTGATTAAACTGCATGTCCCTAGTTATACTGATTTGATTTTTATTGGTATTATTTAATGTATTAAAATGTACTGTATTTTTCTAAATTGGTTGGGATTTTTCTTGTGTTGTGTTTTCACTTTAATACTGTTTGCATGATGCATACTTAACTTACATATTGCCTCTTGTTAAGCCTGACTGCTTTGTGCCAAGCTACCAGAGGATTAAGCACAGCTTATGTTGGTGACTGTTAGTTGTTCACCTTGGTAAGGATTGTGGTTTTTGCATAAGTGGGGCTTCCACCCCCCCTTAACTAATAACCCCATTTCTAACACAGTGATTTCTAGCACAGGCTGGGACCACATAGCACTAAAAATACGCAAGATACTTCTCGTCCCTGCATCAACCACACATGCCATAGTAGTGTTCACATTAACCAATAGAGCTTTTATAACGTAAAATAGTGCATTTCCGGCTGATTAGTTCAACTTGCATTCCTTTTTCATTTAAGGTGTGAGATTCTTTATATGCATTTACTTGAGGATTAAAGATCACCAAAACAGTTACGGAGTTCTGTTTTTTAGTCACTCCTTTGACTGCTGATCCACACCCCATTGCACTCAGAATTGCAGTTCCCATACTTTTTAAATGCATTTTGACCTCTCACTCAGAAGTGTCAACATTCAACTCCCTAAGGTCACACCCTTCAGTTTGTGTTTTAAGGGTGGAAGATGCACCTCTGTGCCAGTATCAGATACACTTTGCTCTCGTCCAATTGAGATTCTGACTATTACTGCTTTCCTGTCCTTCAGTTGCTAGCCTTGTTTTAGAACAATACTGTTGCAACCTCACAACTTTTTGTTTTTGTCTATTATCTCTTTAGTAGTTTTCATGCCAAATGTCCAAAAAAGGGAGCAGGGAAAGCTTTATCACATATATATAGACATTGCTTACCGTCCCATGCCAGAATTCCCTGGCATGATGAAATTCTGAGCAGTCCGTATTGCATAGCTACTAACCACATGTACAAAGTACAAATGTTTACTCACAGTCTACACATATTCAGCTGAAATGAATGGGGAGATAAAAGTAAATAAACCTAGGAAGAGAGCAAAACATGCACAGTGCTATTCTTCCCCAACAGAATAACCCAATATCTAAAAACTGGTGGATAGACTCCAATGCATGATCATTGATTACATTTGCCCAATTTTGCAGAGCTCATGTATCTATTTGAGCCATGTTCACCCATGACAGTGTTGCCGTATCCATTGTGGATCCCTCCTGGTACGTATGCACATCACTTGTGTCTCTGCATCTAGGATTGGCTGTGAGGTGTGGAGGTACTCAGTGCTGGTGAGAGATGGTTCAATCACTTAGTGGTGTGGCCCTCACTACCCTGCCCCTCTGCACAATGTGTATATGAACTCTTGATATAAAGGATGAATCCTGGTGGTGGGTTCAGAGTATAAGAGACCTATCCAACTTCTTCATCTCCTGCCCAAATCCCATTCTTTCCAACAACACCATCGGATATGGCACCCCACAGTGTTAAATGCCATCTCAATATTCACTGACATAGTCAGCTGGTGTACTGTCTTTCAGCGTTTGCTCCATTCTGGAGAACAGCTGCCTGAGTTTGATAAATGTATTTCTTCTCGTCATTAAAAATTTTAGTCAGTGTGGTTCAGCGTGCTGATTAGCAGGGTAAACCTTTTGGATATCACCATCCTGGGTATTTTATAGTCAGTGTTTAGTAATGAGAGAGGTCAGTAGCTTAGGGAGGACAACTCTTTTAAGTCTCTCGGGTAGGGTTGCAGTCACTTTGGCCTCCTTATATAGCTGCAGAAACTTTGGGACCAGTTTTGTTCAGTAGTTGCATAAAACTCTATCTGTAGCCTGTCGGTGCTAGGGTTTTGTTGTGTGCTATCTGATCTATCGCTGCATGTATTTCTGTTACCATGAGTAGCTTGTCAATGGTAGATCTCTGTAGGCAGTCTAGTCTTGGGTAGGTAGCTTGTCGTCATAGGAGCACAGGGTTGTACCATCCACCGTATCTGCAGGTGCATATAGCGTGGTATAATAATCCATGAACACTGCATTAATTGTGGCTCAGGTAGTGATGAACTCACATAATGGCAATATTATGGCCCCCAGGGGAGTTTTATGGATGCCCATGTGGAGGAGCCATGCCAACAAATGGTCTGCCCTGTCCCCTTCTGCATGTTGATGGACGATATATTCTCTGTAGCCTATGTGCCTCACGCGCTCCTCCAGCTCTGTACGTTCCCAACACAGACCTACGAGGTTATATCTATCCCAGGATCCCTCTCCAAGTCTGACCATGTCCTTTCTTATTTGTTTTTCTGCTACATTGATCTCAGTAGTCAATGTGCAATTTATGCCACATGAGATTTTACCACACAGCCCATTGACCACCACCTTAAATGTGTCACATTCTATGCCTCTGCCTGAGGCTGTATCGTCATTTTCATTAAAATACTAGTCAATGTAGTCCCCAATAGATACTCCATGTGGCGTGTCTAGCAGGGCGTGAGTGTTATGCCTGCATAGGGGTATTCATGCACAGCATCTGCCCCATTGCACTGCCATCCTAAGTGGGCCGCAGACCTATAGTGTCTGACCCCAGTGTTCTTTATCTATGACATTACAGAGCATTGCCGTATGGCACAGTTGCAGATCAATACAAGTATGATGATGCACAGGGGAATAGTAGAAGTATTCTAAGCTATTGGGGTCCATCCTTTGCCACAAGCCATAGAGTTCTGTGTCCAAAATCCATGCGTCAAAATGGCGTGATATTGTCTGGCTACCTTCTTTCTGTAGTAGAGGTGTTGATTTATCTAGCCAGATAACAAATGCACAGGGCCGCCAGGTTCTGCACCAATTTGAGGGGTAGGAGAGGCCTTCTAGAAACTGCATTTGGTTCCTATTGGAGGCATAAATTACTCACTAGTAATCATTTTTCCCTGTCTAATACTCCCTCCGCTACCACATAGCGGCCTTCCTTGCCTATGAACCTACTATAGATCACCAGTGGGATCAAAGAGGAAATACAGATCCACCAAGGCATGCCGAATAGGCAGTGCCCATGACCTGCCCCTTCCACCAACTCGAATACTAAGGCCATCAAAATAAATGGCGGTAACCGGGCGGTAACCGGGCAGCGGAGGCGAAGGGAAGACTGGAGGCTGTGCACCAAAGAATGGTGCAAGTCAGGTTAGAGTCAAAAATATTGGCTCTAACTTGACTTGTGCCATTTTTTGACGCACAACCCCCATGGAAATGACTCCTGTCTTAGCAAAGACAGGAGTCATGCCCCCCTGCCCAATGGCCATTCTTGGGGGACTATTGTCCCCTGGGCATGGCCATTGGGCACAGTGAGATTTAGGGGGGCCCAAGTAAGGCCCCCCTATGCTATGCCACTTAAAAAAAATATATATATATACTTACCTGCACTTACCTGCACTTCAACATGTATGGGTCCCCCCATCCATGGGTGTCCTCCAGGGGTGGGCTAGGGTGGCAGTGGGTGTCCCTGGGTTCATGGAAGGGCACCTGTGGACTGCTTCCATGGTCTTCCACCATTGAAATTCGCCCACAGGTCCCTTAACGCCTGCCCTGGCCCAGGTGTTAAAAAACAGCACAAATATGGCTGGGCGCTTTGTTTTAAGGCCCGCCTCCTCCTGTGTGTCATTTTGACGCCGGAGGATAAATAAGGCGCACATGCCTTAGAGTCATTTTTTGCATGAGAACACCTACCTTGCATGTCATTAGCGCAAGGTAGGGTTTCACGTACAAAAAATGACTCAAACTCCATAACTTTGGTGCTGGATGGGTCCAGCAGCAAAGTATAAATATGAAGTTAAGTTTGAGCCGAATTTGCATTAAAAAAAAAGACACAAATTCAGCGCAAACAGAGTATAAATATGGGCCTAAGTGCAAGTATTCAATATGCATGTATGTCCTGTGGTGTTTCAGTGGTGTAGCCATCCCTTGCACATTCCAGTTCACAACCATGTGCTTAAGAAATGCCTTCTGTCTGGTAGTCATTAGTGTGTAATCCTCGTCTTTTCTCTCTGTGTGGACCAATCAGCTCAGACAGTGCCATAAACTGCCAATAATCAGCACTGATTGCGGTGAAAGACACATCCACATTAACCATATCAACGGTGTAACTCCCAACTCCCATTCCTGGGTTGAGACTACAACAAAAGACCGTCCAATGCATAACCCAACTAACTTATAGGATTAATTGTTCCATCTCGGTCTCAGGGCAGATCAAACACTGGCCATAGGCGGTAATATTTCCTCTTATTTTTTCCCCTGCTCCGCTACTAAGGCCAATGTCCCCACCCCTGACCATTATAGCAACATGCATTCACTCCGTTCCTCCCCTTGTACCAATTCAATAAGAACAGCATGTGCAGTACATTTAAAGGACATACTGGTGTCCCATTCATATAATCTGTTCCGAAGTCATCGGGGTGATGGCGGGTCCAGCTCTCAGTTCCAGTTCGAAGTCCTCATCTATAAATTCAGTCAGCCGCTTCGGAAAACCTAGGTGAGGGTAGGACGGTGCAGTGTCCAAGTTAGTATGTAGTTCAATCTCTACAACCACCGTGACTCCTTCAAGGGGTATTCTCCTCATAGATGAATGGGGTCTGTGCCTTGTGTTCAGCTGTTCTCAACCAGTCTTCAGACCTCTCCAGAAGGCCAATGATACATAGATGATTGCACTTTAAACTGCCCTCCATGTCATTCACCTTTGCTTTAAGGAAGGTCATGGCCTTCTGCAGGTCTTTTATTTGAATTTGCATGTCAGCCATCGATGTGGGCATGATGGCCAGGGTGGATTCCACAGTGTTTACACATTCCACAAGTTTACCATGGTCAGCTCACAAGAGTTCCTTCTCTATGGTGAGGGCACCAACTTTAGGCTCAAATGTCATTTTAGCATCCTTGACAGCCTGCAGGAGGACATCTTGCTTCCCCATCTGCATTGTCTGTTTCACATTACTGCTCAATAATACATGAACTGGGCTGGCAGACAGAGTTGGTGACCCCGAATCTGGGATACTGCCTACTCTGGGGCCCTTTGGCTTCACTATGGTATACATTTACTTTGAGTTGTTGTCTTCCGGCCTCGGCTCTAGGTAGCCCCGGCTTTCACTGCTCTGTGAACAGGTCCCCACCATCGTTAACGTGGGGACGGGATTTATCTCTGCCGGCACTGCCTGGTGCTCACCAATGCTGTGTGGAGTCCACACTCTGGTGTTCACACTGGCTCCCCGGAATTTTACCCCAATGCTGCCACTGCGTCTAGCCCGTCTTGACATTGGAGGATCTCTGCCTGGTGTCACATAGTAGGGTATCGGAGTCAAGGTACTCTCTCCCATGTTTTTGTACCATGGGGTCTGCCAGCAGTGTTTCCCTTCTTGTGCAATACAGTTCACGCTGGCCACCTTGGAGCTTCTATCACCTTCTGTGCGGCCCGCATATTGCAAGGCTCCGATGTTGTTAGCCATTACTCCATTGCTATTGGCTTAATAGGCCCTCTGTCATGGCAGGGAAGTAGTGTGATGCAGTGATTGGCCGAGTCAGCCTCATGGACTCTGTGGGCACTGGCCCCGCTCAGTGCATTGCTTCTGCACTGAGCCGCCCAGCCATGCTCCAGCCCGGGGTTCAGGTGTACAGCACATGCTGAAATCCCTCTTGCCGAGTGTGATACCAGATCATAATTATCAGACTTCCTATGATCCACTGCAGTCTTGTGGAGGGAGGTACATTGCAATATTTGGTCGGGGGAACCGCTCATCTATCTGCAGGATGGATATGTCACAGACCAGGAGTAGGAGCTCGTTAGTATGTGACAAACCCAGATGCCATCTTGACCACATCCACCCCCAAAACTTTGTGTTAAGTGGTTGCATGCTATAAAATGGGAGTCACACATTCTGTACAACTGCTTCTTCTACTTCCAGACAGATGCTCACATAACCAATTGGAGTGAAGTGTACAGGCAGGACAACATTGGAGGTAAGTAATTAATCTGCTCCCTCGATGGTTAAAATGCAAATAAATATTTGGAAAACAAGATCAGCGGCCATGTTTTTTTCACTTTACCTGTATTGGGTGGCGCACTAGCTAAGTATATTTAAGACCCTCGAGATTTCAGCTTTTAAATAAGCATTTGCAATGCCTTATGTCTTGCATTAGCGAGAGTTAGAGCTGTTGCCATTGTAAATGATAATGACAACCACAACATTTGGGACCTTATGAATGTTTAGCCATGCAGCGCATTAAAGGGCATATTTAAGAACCCTTAGCGCCTCCTGGCGCCACATTTGCATCATTTTGTTAATGCAAATGTGGGCCAACAAGGTCAAAAATGCTGCGCCATATTTACAAAGTGGCCCAATGCATGCATTGCACCACTTTTTAACTCTTTGCCCTACATTATGCCTGCGCCAGGCATAATGTGTGAAAAGGGGGCGTTTCCCCATTAGGGGGGCCAAATAAATGGCGCAAGGAAATCTCTTAGATTAGGCATTAAAAGGAGGCTTCCATTGCTTACAATGGGTCTCTGGGAGCTTTGCAGGATTAGCATGAAAAAATGTTATGCTAATCCTGCAAAGCACCAGACTAGCGTCAAAGATTTTGATGCTAGTCCCCTAACTACCGCCAGGCTGTGCTGTATTTTAAATACAGTGCACACATGGTGGTGTTGGGGGGGCGCTAAGGAGCACATGAAAAGTGGCACTGCACTAGGTGCAGCACCACTTTTCATAAATCTGCCCCTAAACCTTTATCAGAAATAAACTGTGTGTGTACGTTCCTTCATACACTTGGCATTAGACTGTAATGGTCTGAACAGCCCCTACAGCGCACAACAGTAAAAATAGCAGGGCAGATTTTTGAAAAGTGGCATGTACCGAGTGCAGCACCACTTTTCCTGTACTACTTAGCGCCCCCCTAATGCCACCATGGTAGCGCCATATTTAAAATACGGCACACCATGGAGGTAGTTAGGGTGACCAACATCATAATTTTTCATGCTAGTCCGTCACTTTGCAGTATTAGCATCAAAACTTATGATGCCAATCCTGCAAAGCCACAGACACCCATTGTAATCAATAGGAGCCTCTTTTTAACCCCTGCACTTAGCCCATAAAAATGGCACTATGTAATCTCGTAGATTCTTTCGTGCCATTTTTATGACCCACCCTAGTGTCGGAATGCCCCCTTTCATACATTATGCCTAGCACAGGCATAATGTAGCGCAAGAAGTTACAAAATGCTTGCTTTGCGCCACTTTGTAAATATGGCGCAGCGTTTTTCCCCTTCCAACGCCACATTAGCATCATAAAAGTAATGCAAATGTGGCTTTGGAACAGCACAAAGCCAGCATAAATCTAGCCCATCTTTTGTAAGAAACATGGCCATGTAACCATATATTCAGCCCCTAGAGGGAATAACCACATAAAAAATAGTGATAAAGAACATTGCAGGGTAACCGTATAATCAGCCCCTTGACAGCTTAGTGTATTACGTATTTTCGAGCATAATAGGCCTTTTAAATATCATTTAACTGTGAGTCAGTGGCACACGTGTGTAGTGTCACAGGTTGTTACTAGAAGTCTCTATAGAGTCAACAGCAGAAGGTGCAGTACCACTGGTTATGGCTAGATATTCCTGTAGAATCAACAGCAGAAGGTGCAGTACCACTGGCCATGGCTATATGTTCCTGTGGAGCCAAAAGCACTCAGAGTACAGTGTCACAGAATGCTGCCAGAACTTCTTCTGATGTGAGAAGCTCAGAATGTCCCCCGAACCTGGAAATGGCTGAATAAGTGCCAGGTCCTCTGTGAAATGGCTGAAATATTTAGCCATGCCACACATTAAACCTTTATCGTAAATAAATTGTGTTTGTCCATTCCTTCATACACTTGGCATTAGACTGTAATGGTCCGAACAGCCTCTGCAGAGCACCACATTAAAAACAGCATTTGGAAGAAACATAGGTGGTCATTGCAACCCTGGCGGACGTGATAAAGCCACCAACAGGCCAGCGGTAAACTTTTTGGAATTATGACCGTGGCGGAAACCGCCAACAAAGACAGCCACTATAACACTCCGACCGCCACGGCGGTACAGACAAACAGAGCGGCGGTCACCGCCAACAGACAGGTGGAGGACAATGTACCGCCCACAGTATCACAACCTACCAATCCGCCACCTTTTCCGGGGCAGATTCACCGCGGATAAAAACACGGCGTAAACAGCCATTTCAAAGGGAAAACGCTCACCTCTACACATCCCACGAGGAATCAGGACACAATGGAGCCGGAACTCCAAATTCTGCCAGCGATAGTCTTCCTGCTCCTATACGAGGATCATCAACGCCGGCGGGGAAGAGCACGGTGAGTACTGCACCTACGACATAGGGGAGGGGAGAGGCAAAACCACAGGGACACACACAACCAACATCCCAACCCCCACCCCGACCCTCACCCACTACAACACACACACCAATGCTTATCTATACATTACAGTAACATCCCCCAACCCCCCCGGAAGAATGCAAAGACAAAAGGAAATTAGTGGAACCATTGTAATATATCAAAATACAGTCAGCAAATATATACAGATATATATACACATTAAACAAAATATACACCACGATTAGTAGTGCAGGTAATGCACCATTCAATGTCCGTAGGCCACTGGGCCCAAAATGCATGGGCGAGGCCCACACAAGATACCTGATCAAAACGGAGAGAACACTGCTGGGGCATCAGATAGAAATACAACAGGCACCTCAGGGGGAAGGGAAGGGGGGGCACCTCAGCCGGATGAGTGCACCATGCCAGATCCACGAGGGGGTCCATGCCCATGGATGTATCCTGGGGAGTGCAAAGCCACAGTCTCTCAAGTCTCTACAGTGGGTGGGTTGCCCACTGTTACATCCTGGGGAGTGCAAAGCCACAGTCTCTCAAGTCTCTACAGTGGGTGGGTTGCCCACTGCTTTATCCTGGGGAGTGCAAAGCCACAGTCTCTCAAGTCTCTCCAGTGGTTGGTTTGCCTACTGCTTTATCCTGGGGAGTGCAAAGCCACAGTCTCTCAAGTCTCTACAGGGGGTGGGTTGCACACTGTTACATCCTGGGGAGTGCAAAGCCACAGTCTCTCAAGTCTCTACAGTGGGTGGGTTGCCCACTGTTACATCCTGGTGACTGCAAAGCCACAGTCTCTCAAGTCTCTACAGTGGGTGGGTTGCCCACTGTTCCATCCTGGGGAGTGCAAAGCCACAGTCTCTCAAGTCTCTACAGTGGGTGGGTTGCCCACTGCTTTATCCTGGGGAGTGCAAAGCCACAGTCTCTCAAGTCTCTACAGTGGGAGGGTCGCCCACTGTTACATCCTGGTGACTGCAAAGCCACAGTCTCTCAAGTCTCTACAGTGGGTGGGTTGCCCACTGTTCCATCCTGGGGAGTGCAAAGCCACAGTCTATCAAGTCTCTACAGTGGGTGGGTTGCCCACTGCTTTATCCTGGGGAGTGCAAAGCCACAGTCTCTCAAGTCTCTACAGTGGGAGGGTCGCCCACTGTTACATCCTGGGGAGTGCAAAGCCACAGTCTCTCAAGTCTCTACAGTGGGTGGGTTGCCCACTGTTCAATACTGGGGAGTGCAAAGCCACAGTCTCTCAAGTGGATAACAGTCTCCACTGGTGCTGGAGGGGGACTGGTGCCCAGAGTGCAGCACACACCCCGTGACGGTCCCAATTGCGTCACTGCCTCTGCCGCAGATGGGCTACAGTGCATTCCATGGCGGTCTTTGCCTTGTTCAGCGGTCCCTGGCCTGTTCAGCGGTGCTTGTGTTGCCAGTGTCAGACCTGTTGCTGGCGGTGACCTCCTGGCCAGTGACGATGGGGCTGGCCTCTTGGGCAGTGACTCTGGCGGTGGCCTCCTTGCCAGTGACGATGGGGCTGGCCTCTTGGGCAGTGACTCTGGCGGTGGCCTCCTGGCCAGTGACGATGGGGCTGGCCTCTTGGGCAGTGACTCTGGCGGTGGCCTCCTGGCCAGTGATGATGGGGCTGGCGGTGGCCTCCTGGGCAGCGGGGATGATGGCGGTCCTCTCCGCCGTGCTGCTCCTCCCAGACTTTGGAGATTTCTTCTGCTCCTTCCCCACCTTGGGAGGAGTCACAGCTGAGTCGACACTCCCCCCGGGACCCTTGTGAGCGGCTTTGCTGGCTGGAGTCTTCCCCCTCTCCCGCCGGGCACTGTCCAACTTCTGGTGCTTTACAGGGGGGGGACTGGCTGTGCTCTGGCTCCGTGCCACACTGGCTGGCCTCGTGGCCGGTGCACTCCACATACGTGTAACAACAGGCACCACTGGACCCGGAGATTTCTTGGCTGAGGTGCTAGTATGGGACCTATGAGTTGGAGGGGGGGTGGTGGTGGGAAACAGGTTAAGGGGGGCCAGGAAAAGTTTTTTGGGAGACACTGGGACAGGTAGATGGAGGGGGTTTGGGAGTGGAGGAAGAGGTTGTGGTTGTAGGAGGTGTAAGTTTTGTGGATTTGGGTGCAGGTGCATGGGCTGGAGGCTGTCATGAGGTGGATGGCTGTTGGGTGGGTGTGTGCCTGCGTTTGTGTATCTTCGGAGGGGGCGTCACAGACACACTGGGAGAGGACACAGGGGACGTGTAAATGGTAGTGGGGGTGGTGAGTGCACGTGAGCGGGGTGCGGTGGTGGGTGTGCTGGTGCGGGACGTAGTGGCTGTAGTGGTAGTGCATGCAGGTGTGAGTGTAGACGAGACTGGGAGGGAGACGACGAGGAGGGGGACACAGTGGAGGCAGTGGATGTTGGTGTGTCTGTATGTGTGTGATGCTTGTGTGAGTGCCTGTGGGATGTGTGGTGCTTATGTTTGCCTGAGCTTCCCCTGTGTGGTGAGGTGTGTGCAGGCTGGTCTAATGGTGTGCTTGGGATAGGCAGATGTACAGGGGATTGGGTCGGGTGGAGGAAGTTGGAGGGGGGAGGCTAGAGACAGGGACAATGGCTGCCATCAGTGCTGAGGCCAGAGTTTGCAGGGTTCGATGAAGGGCAGCCTGACCAGAATGAATGCCCTCCAGGAATGCATTAGTGTGTTGCAATTCCCTTTCTACACCCTGGATGGCATTCAAAATGGAAGACTGCCCGACAGTGAGGGACCTGAGCAGGTCAATGGCCTCCTCACAGAGGGCAGCAGAGGTGACAGGGGCAGGGGCTGAGGTGCCTGGGGCGAAGGTGATACCCACCCTCCTGGGTGAGCGGGCATGGGGCACACGCTGAGGGGCTGCTGGGCTGCTGGGAGGGCGGTGCTGGTAGGGGGGGTGGCGGCTGTACCTGTAGAAGTGGGGGGCACAGATGTTGCCGCCACTACAAGGGAGCTCCCATCGGAGGACGAGTCTGTGTCGCTGGATGCAGATCCTGTGACCGCCATGGTGCTCCCCTAGCCCTCCGTCCCACTGGTGTATTCTGAGTCTGTGGTGTGGCCCTCCATGGCCATGTGGGATGCAGCTCCCTTGTGCTCCGGTGCCACTGTACCTCCGCCTGATGATGCTGATGCACACAAGAACAGGGAGACCACAAAAAGGGGGGGACCACAGAAGAAAGACAGGTTGAGTGCATGGCTTACCGCTACCATTGGCGGACAATACAGACACAGCAGTCCTCTGCACTACGTCGCGCTGTTGGGCTCTACAGATGCAATTCCTGGGATATGGCCTACAAGGCTATGGACGACATCTGCACACATAGATGACACAGGGGAATGAATACCTGTACTTGGCACTCTACAAAGGTGGGCTGGGGTGCCACATGGCCTGCATTACGGAGGGGCCTAGCCTAAAGAACTCGCCCTGGCTTAGGGAAACCTACAGCCCTCCTCCCCCACCCAGACACCTTCACTGTGCGCAAAGTCCGCTGAATGATGTTGTACTCAACCCCTTGTGTCTGCTGTGATGCCCTCAAGCAGCCATCCAACTCAGGGTAGGCCACCGCCAGGATCCGGAACATCAGAGGGGTCATGGTTCGACGGGCACCCCTCCCACGTTGGGAGGCCATCCCCAGCTGAGCCTCCGCCGTTTTCTTGCTGCACCGGCGAATGTCCTCCCATCCTTCTTCTGGTGGGCGCTGACCTACATGAAATGTACAGGTGAAGAAGAGTAGTCATTAACAACTGCACCGTCTAAGTGAGTGACCCACATCCCTACCCTTGCCATGTGGCACATGCACTCACATTCCATTATGCATGCAGAACTGTGCCCCCTTCCTTCTTACAACCAGCCCTCTCCACACAGGCAAAGCCCATACAACATGCTCCCTGTGTACTTACCTGTTGGTCTGGAGGACCGTAGAGTAGCGTGTACTGGGGGAGGACCCCATCCACGAGCTTCTCCAACTCCTCTGCAGTGAAGGCAGGGGCCCTTTCTCCAGATGCACGAGCCATTGTCTAGTCCAGACCGAGGTCACAGCAGCACTTGCAGTGTAGGTCCTCTCCCGTCGAAGATCAAGTATCGAGTGATTGAACAGATAGAAAATGGCGGTCACGTCCGCGGCGGTGCGTAACATCACTGCCGGCGTACTTCGTCATTGGCTCCTGGGACCCATAGGGTCCAATGTTAACCAATGCAGCATTGCGCCGCGGTCTTCGACCGCCTAACGCAACGGTGTACAACGCCAGCGCAGTTACCTCACATCCCATTGTCCCACTTTACAGGTCAGGCAGCCGCCATTTCAGGGGCCCACATGCCCTAATTACCAAATGCGTCACACATACCTAGGCCTTGTCGCACAACACAAATACAGGCCAGATTTTGTGTATGAATGGTGTTCTGTGTAGACTGTGGGTACATACCTCTGAGTTCTTTGACTCTGTGGTCGCTGTTGTCATTCCTAGGCACCGTCTGCTGGAACATGTGAGGAGATGGCAGAATCCTCCGGTGTACCGACCGCTGGTGGACCTGTCGACAATGGAGGAAAGACATTTGATCATCACCTACAGGTTTGACCGTGCCACTATACAGGAACTGTGTGCCCAGTTGGAGCCTGACCTGATGTCAGCAATCCGCCATCCCACAGGGATCCCCCCTCAAGTGCAGGTGCTATCAGTGCTCCATTTCCTTGCAAGTGGGTCATTTCAAACAACAGTGGCCATGGCATCAGGGATGTCCCAGCCTATGTTTTCCAACGTATTGTCCAGATTGTTGTCTGCCCTTCTGAAACACATGCAGAGCTACATCGTTTTCCCTCAGGTGGAGGATTTGGCTACAGTTAAAGATGACTTCTATGCCCTTGGACATATCCCCAACATCATCGGTGCCATTGATGGGACCCATGTAGCTCTGGTCCCCCCCCACAGGAGCAAACAGGTGTAGAGGAACCGGAAGAGTTATCATTAGATGAATGTACAGATGGTATGTTTGGCAGACAAGTACATCTCCCAGGTAAATGCTATGTTCCCTGGTTCAGTGCATGATGCCTACATCCTGTGGAATAGCAGCATCCCTTATGTGAGGGGTCAACTCCAGAGGCACCGGGTGTGGCTATTAGGGGATTCTGGTTACCCCAACCTGTCATGGCTACTGACCCCAGTGAGGAATCCCAGGACAAGGGCAGAGGAATGCTACAATGAGGCACATGGGTGGACTAGGAGGGTGATTGAACGGACCTTCGGCCTCCTGAAGGCGAGGTTCAGGTGCCTCCATATGACAGGTGGTTCCCTATTCTACTCACCAAAGAAGGTGTGCCAGATCACTGTGGCCTGCTGTGTGCTTCACAACTTGGCTTTGCGACGACAGGTGCCTTTTCTGAAGGAGGATGGTCCAGATGACGGTGTTGTGGCAGCTGTGGAGCCTGTGGACAGTGATGAGGAGGAAGCAGGGGAAGAAGACATTGACACCAGGAACTCAGTTATCCAGCAATATTTCCAGTGACACACAGGTGAGAACACATTCCTGCCTACTACAAGTACTTTCACACTTCTACCTCTATCCTGTCTGTCGATTTCTACCAGTATATGGTAACTGAGTTGTACATTTCCCTTATGGTTCTACAGGTGTGGTTTCCATTGTGTGTCATCTGCTTATATTCTTCAAGGACTTGAGATGTGTGACATAGGTATGTTGACATTAAATTTGAAAGAGCATTTTGCCACTGTAATTGCTAATACACATTTTCGAAATCACAGACTGACTCCAGATTGTTTTGTGATTCAAGGGTGTTTATTTAAATACAAAATATTGGAGGGGGAAGTTAAATGGTGAGGGGTAATGGCGGAGGAATGTCCATGGCAGAGTTCAGTCTATTAGTCTCACAGGTGCTGTGTCCTGTTCCTGGATCTCAGGGACCGTTTGCGGGGTGGTTCTCCATCTGCAGGGGGTGGGGTGCTGGTGTGGTGGTCCTCTGGCGGTGCCTCCTGTCCACTAGCGCCGGCGGAGGTGGTGGGCAGTTCATCGTCCATGCTGGTGTCAGGGGCCGCTTGTAGCGCCACAGTGTCCCTCCTGGTGTTAAGTATTTCCTTCAGCACCCCTACGATGGTGCCCAGGGCGGAGCTGATGCTTCTGAGTTCCTCTCTGAACCCCAAATACTGTTCTTCCTGCAGGCGCTGGGTCTCCTGAAACTTGGCCAGGACCGTTGCCATCGTCTCCTGGGAGTGGTGGTATGCTCCCATGATGGAGGAGAGGGCCTTGTGGAGAGTGGGTTCCCTTGGCCTGTACGCCCCCTGTCGCACAGCAGCCCTCCCAGTTCCCCTGTGTTCCTGGGCCTCCGTCCCCTGAACCGTGTGCCCACTACCACTGCCCCCAGGTCCCTGTTGTTGTTGTGGTGGTGGGTTATCCTGGGTTCCCTGTAGTGGTCGACACACAGCTGATTGACGTGTCCTGGGGACGGAGGTATGGGCCCGCTGGGTGGGTGCTGTGCTGGTGTTACCTGAGGGTGGAAGGTCTGTGGTGGCCTGTGACTGGGTGTGGGGAACCGACTGTCCCGAAGCACACGATGGTCCGGGCTGGTCATCTGGATCCAGTTGGACAGAGCTGCTGTCATCACTGTGGGCCTCTTCAGTGGGTGGGGTGGAGATGTCTGGACCCTCCTGTCTGGTGACATTGGGTAGTGGTCCTGCAGGGGTGTAAAAGCATGATTATTGCATCTTTGTGTGTCATGGTGTGCAATGGGTGGGTGACCGTGTACCCCAGTGCTAGCATTCCTGTGTGGGGGCTTGTGTGATGATGGTTGAGGGGGGTGTTATGGGTATGTGCAGTGGGCAGGCTTTAGTGATGGGTGTACATGCTTTGTTGCTGCATGCAGGGCTTGGTGTTGGGATGTGTGGTTTGTGATGTTGGGACATTTGTGAGGAGTTGGAGTGATAGGGGAGGGTGGGGGTCTGTGATAGCATGCAGGTAGGTTGGGGGATATGAAAGTTAAGATTTGACTTATCAGAGTCCATTCCTCCACCGACTCCTGCGAGGCCCTCAGGATGCAGAATCTCCAAGACCTGCTCCTTCCATGTTGTTAGTTGTGGGGGAGGAGGTGGGGGTCCGCCGCCAGTCTGCTGTACCGTGATGTGGTGTCTTGAGACCACGGAACGCACCTTCCCCCATAGGTTGTTCCACCTCTTCCTGATGTCGTCCCGATTTCTTGGGTGCTGTCCCACTGCTTTGACCCTGTCGACTTTTCTTCTCCATAGCTCCATCTTCCTTGCAATTGAGGTGTGCTGCACCTGTACTCCAAATAGCTGTGGCTCTACCCGGACGATTTCCTCCACCATGACCCTGAGCTCCTCCTCAGAGAACCTGGGGTGTCTTTGCCGTGCCATGGGGTGGTGTAGGTGATGTGTGTGGTGATGTGTAGTGGTGTGTGGTGTTTTGTGCGTGTAAGTAGTGTGGGTGATGGTGTTGAGTGCCTGCTAGTTTGTGGATGGTGGTGTCTCTCTCTGGCCTTCTCTCTGTAATGGTGGTCGTAGGGGTTTGTGGGTGATGTGGGTGTGTGTTTTATATTGTAATGGGTGTGTGGGAGTGGTGTGTGTATGTGTATCAGGTGTGTGTATTTCGAATTGTCCAATGTGGCTGTGTTTTGTAAATGTGTGTGTATTTTGAGTGCGGCGGTGTGTACCGCCAATGGAATACCGCAGTTGAAAGACCGCCGCGTGGATTAGTGGGTCGTGATAGTGTGGGCGTATTTCTGTTGGCGTGAAGGTGGAGGTTTTGATTTCGCCAGTTTATCACTGACCTTTGGTGTGGTGGTCTTGTTTGGGTGTCTGGATTTTGTCAGATTCCGAGCTGTGGCGGAATTCGGCAGCTGTGGCGGTGTGTTGCGGTCTTCTGCACGGCGGTAAGCGGCTTTTACCGCCAATGTTGTAATGACCCCCATAGTCATGTAACCAGTCAGTCAGCTCCTAGAGGGCATAATCACATGAGTAAAGAATGACAAAGAACATTGCAGTGTAACCATACAATCAGCTCCTTGAGGGCATAGGCCAATATTTATGGATGGTTACCGTCGCTTTAGCACCATTTATTTTGGCGCTAAAATGGCACTAACCTAACTCCATATTTATATTTTGACGCTAGACGCGTCTAGCGTCAAAATATAGAAATTGGCTCCATGTTTAGGATGTGCAAAACCACCTTGGGTCAATGAGATGCAAGCTGGACATTTCCATCCTAAACACAACGCTAACCCACTAGCATCATATTTATCTCCAGGCATAGAAACAACATGCAAGGAGGAGGCAGCCCTAAATAAGGGTGCTAAGCCTACTTAGCGCCATTATTTAACACCTGGGTCAGACCAGCCGTTAGAGTGCAAGTAGGCCCATTTCCATGGTGGAACACCATGGAATGGGCACAAAGATGCCCACCCCAAGCCCAGGCAACAGCACTACCCATACCACAGGGACACTACGGAAGGAGGACCCCATCACACGTAAGTTCAGGTAAATATAATTATTTTTGTGCCATTGGGGGCCTCTAACTGGGGCCCCCTGCCTGGTACTGTGTATGTTGGGCTTGTTCAGGGGACACTAGTCCCCTGTGGTGGGCATTGGGGTGGAGGTGATGACTCCTGTTTACACTTAGACAGGAGTCATTTTATGGCTGCTTGGGCATCATAAAATGACGCTAGGCTGGTTAGCTGCATATTTTTTGCCGCTAACCAGCCCAACGTCATTCCAGACCCACTAGCGCAATGTTCCCTAACGCCATCCCTGACCAGCTTTTTTTTTAGACACTAGCCATTCCTCAGTGCCATCTTGCACCATTTATTAAATATGGTGTAAAGATGGCCCTAAGGAATGACCTTAGCCGGCGTTAAGAAAAACAACGCAAATCTGCATTAGAGGGATTTTGTGTCATTTTTCATAAATGTGGGCCATAGTGTATTACACATTTTCAGGCCTAGCCGGCCTTTTAAGTATTTAACTGTGGATTCAGCAGGACAAGGGTGCAGTGACGCAGGTCGTCACTAGATTTCCCTGTAGAGTCAATAGCAGAAGGTGCTATACCACTGGTCATGGCTAACGGCCCCTGTAGAGTCAACAGCAAAGGTGCAGTACCACTCATGGTGGCTAGATGTCCCTGTAGCATCATCAATAGAAGGTCAAGTACCACTGGCTGTGGCTAGATGTCCCTGAAGAGTCAACAGCAGAAGGTGCAGTACCACTGGTTGTGGCTAGACGTCCCTGTGGAGCCCAAAGCACTCACGCTTATATTTATACTTTTTTAGCGCCACATTTGCGCAGCTTTTTGATGCAAAAGAAGCGCAAACTTACAAAATACAAGTGTATTTTGTAAGTTTGCGCTACTTTTGCATAAAAAAATGACACAAATGCGGCGCTAAACAAGTATAAATATGGGCCTCAGTGTACAGTGTCACAGAACACTGCCAGAACTTCTTCTGACATCGGAAGCTCAGAATGTCCCCCAAACCTGGGAACAGCTGGAGAAGTACCAGGTCCTCAGTGAAATGGCTGAAATATTTAGCCATGCTGTACATTAAACCTTTATCAGAAATGAACAGTGTTTGTACATCAGTAGAAGGTGCAATACCACTGATCGTGGGTAAATGTCCCTGTGGAGCCAATTGAGTTAGTAATGCCTTGGGGCAATTATCATCCTTCAGCCCTTGGAGACCATAGTGCATTACACATTTGCAGCCCAAGTAAGGCTGTCAGAATATTATTACAAACAGGTACTCAGAACACAAACTCCTCTCAGCTGTAAAAACAAAATTTCCAGCTAAAAGATTGCTTAAATATGTATTGAAAGGTCGAAGAGGTTATGATTTTGGACCCCCCTTCAAACAAGTGTATTTGTATTTGTGATTCTTATAGAACACATTCAGACCAGAGGTATCAAAGCGATATATAAGTAATAGAGCCAAAGCTATCTTAGATCTAGAGGGAAAATAGCCACGTCTTGAGTTGCTTACAAAATGGAAGCAGAGAAGGGATTGCTCTAATCTCATTTGGAAGGGAGTTCCATAGTTTTGCGGCTACTATTGAAAAGGCCCTACCTCCCCATTTTAATTTGTTGGTCCTCAGAATCTTTGCTAATCAGCTAAATGTGGTTTGTAAGCATTTAAAGCCCTGGGAGTGAAGAGCTTTGTGCACCAAGCACAGCGCCTTGAAGGTGATACGTTTCCTAATTAGTGTGACCCACAAGAAAGAGCACATAGTTCTGAATGTTTTGGTGGTGGGCCCATCGCCCTAGGAACACCACAGGCCAAAAATGTGTTGTAAAAGAATGCCTGCAAAGCATCATGGAGTGAGTTTTCCTGCACACATTAAACCTTTATCCAAAATAAACTGTGTTTGTGCATTATTAGAAGGTGTGATACCACTGGTAGTGGCTAAATGTTACTGTGGAGCCTACTGAGTTAATAGTGCCTTGGGGCAATTATTGTCTTTTAGCCCTTGGAGAACACAGTGGTTATACATTTGCAGGTCAAGCAAGGCTGCTAGAATAATATCTTAAACAAAGCCCTTGTCACACAAGCTCCTCTCAGCTGGAAAGGGAAAAGGGGGGAAAAAGAAAAAAAAAAAGTTACAGCTACAAGAGAATTTAAATAAGAGGTTATCATTTTGTGCCCCCTCTAACCTAGTGTGACCCACAAGATGGCCTGGCCAGAAAGAGTACATCGTTATTAATGTTTTGGTGGTGGTCCCATTGCCCTAGGACCACCACAGGCTGAGTTACGGGCAAACATGTTTTGTAAAAGGAATGCCTGCAAAGCATTATGGGGTGCGTTTCTCAGAGGGAAGTGAATATTGTAGTAGCGGTGTGGAGAGCTACTGTTGAGGATTCATTCCTGGGTCGATTTTATGCCATATAAAGCCACAAAAAATTTACAAAACACACACACTACACAACTACTTGTAATTAATGCTTATGTAAAGTAACTACCAAGTGAAGGGCAAACGCAGAAAGTGAACTGTGCGCGTGAACAGGAGTGCTTATTGACAAACGCAAGGGTCAGGAAACAAAGAAAAATAATCCATCCATGCAAGAGAAAATTATTCCAGGTGTTATTAAACTGTACTTGGCGGGTGCTCCTCAGCTCAGTACAGGAAGTGGCGAATCAGCTGCCAAACCAGTTTGAGGCAGCAAAACAAGAGCGTCACTGCCTTCAACCTATGGTAAGCGGCAGGCAGATGGGAGCAAAGTCCTATACTCCATCCAACAGGTCCTGCAGGCAGCGTGCATGCAGTGTCTAGGTTCGACTTAAAAATGTATGCACAGATGAAAAATCCTTTCCCGATTTGTGTTTATTTTTTTATACAGAAAAATGGAAAAGCAAGTCTTTCTTTAATTGTGACTCCATGTTATGTCAGTAATGGTTGCCAAGCCAATAATTGTACCGATTGTCTGCATTTTGAGTTAAAAAAAATGAGTAAAACTTGGAAATGTTATTGCACTCATGCTATCATTTTCATATAAGTATATCGTTGGCTTGGGTATAGCTTCTTTTAGCACTGAAATCCAATAGCACCCAACCAGAAAATTACAATTGTAGAAAAATACTAGTTGCAACTTTATTATTTCACAAACCAACGAAGAATTAATGTGGCGTACTGTCAATAAACGAAGCAAAAATAAATATGGATACATACAGCATTAAATGAAAAAAATACATCCTGTAAAATGGGAAGCATTAATCTTTTATTTTATTTTTTATCAAGAACATGCTAGTAAGCTGTTCGTCTCATTTACTTGGGAGTTCATGTTATTTGTTTCAACATTCCATTAAAATATTGGTATGTGTTTGGAGGAATAGAAGAGTTAAATACCACAAACTGTGCATCAAACTGTAACCTATCGTGACCTGCACTAAGGCAATTGCAGTTTTCCCTTCTGTGGGTATATTAAAAAGATTTGCATATTCTCTTTAAAAGGCCAATAGGAGGTGAAATAAGGCAGTACTGGATTATGGTAAAATAAAGACAAGATTAGAAATAGTCGAATGAAACACAGAATTTTCCCTGAAGCATTCTTTACATTGAATTTGCGGATCATGCCTTTGTGTGAGGATTTATATGATGGACAGGGTAAGACCCAAGAGCTGCCTTGAGCACATGTCTAAGGACTGAAACCAAAGCACACACTCAAAAAATTCTAAAAGAGCATGGGGCAGATTTAAGAATTTAAGAAAGGTGGAGCACCACTTTCCTTGCACCCTCTTAGCGCCTCCCCTACCGCCACCAAGTGTGCACTGTATTTAAAAATACGGCGCACCCTGGTGCAGGGTAAGGGGCATTAGCGTCATTTTTTTTTTACACTATTGATGTACTCTGTGGGAGTAGTGCCAATTTTTTGGTGCTACTCCTGCAGAGTACAAAGGGGGCCATTATAAATAATCAAAGCCTCCTTTTAACGCCTGCTTTGAGCATGAAGTGATGAAAATAATGGTGCGAGGAAATCTGTTAAATTTCCTTGTGCCAAATTTGGCGCAAGGGTTTACAAAGTGGCGCACTTTGTAAATATGGTGCAGGGAAAATGCCACTTGAGCACCGCCTTAGCATCCAAAAAATGATGCTATGGCGGTGCTAAGGTGGCGCTAGGGGCTCTTAAATCTGTCCCCAAATATTTAGGCAGGACTTTAATTACAGATCATCAACACGAGGATAGCAACTATAAAGTACAGGCTAGTTCAGTGTCCTTAAACCAACAGGTACTCTAAGGTCCACAGATGTTTTCACCAGCTTAAACACTGTTGATTACTTCAACCTGGGAGACGGCCATGGCAGCTTCCAAGGAAAAGCATAATAAGCAGATACAAATACTGGCTGGGGAAGGAGCAGGTCCAGTAGCCTCTCTGGCAGAGGACGCCAGGGACATCACATAGCAGAATCCGGTTCCACAAGAATAAAAGTTCCAGACTTAAAGTACCTAGGGGCAGATTTAGGAGCCCCTAACACCTCGTTGTGCCACATTACTGTCCTTTTTTTACGCTAATGTGGCCCAATGAGGCCAAAATTGTTGTGCCATATTTACAAAGTAGTGCAATGCATGCATTGCCCCACATTGTAACCCCTTGCACCACATTATGGCACAATATGCAGCAACTTCATGTCGTCAGAGAGTGCGTACTTCAGACCAGTTATGGGCCGCACAGCGCAAGTGCATACTCTGTGCTCCAAGCAGAGAGTCGAGTGCGAAAAACTCTGTTAGCTTCCCAGCAGATCAGAGCTCACTGCCCACCCCTACCCTGCACGTGAACGTCCTACTGCTGTATGTTCGTTATATCTGCTCCCACCTCCTCCCCGTACATATCATGTTACAGGTCTTTGTGTGGGTGGCTGGTCTCCAGGTTAACTGGACTGCGCTGAGTCTTGCAATTATCCTCTGAGTGGTAACTTAGCCCCAGCAACAGAACAACTGGAAGGAATGCTATTGCATTGGGGAGGCGGCACCGTTCGATACCTTGGAGTGCGCCTCAAACCCTCTCTAGCCAACCTCTTCGAGGGTAACTTGAGAAAGGGCTTCTCTGCCCTAAAATCACAAATTCAACTTTGGAAAATTCTGCCTTTAGCGACAACAAGGAATAGACCTATCCAAAATGATAGTCCTACCTCAGCTTCACTACTATTTTGTCAACACCCCAGATGTTCACCCAAGAAACGTGTTTCGGTTACATGGACATTATGTTAGGGAGCTCATCTGGGTAAACGAGAGCCACGGCGTCACGCTGCAAAAGCTGCAATGACCAGTGGGCAGGGGCAGTCTCGAAGCACCATCGTTTGAGGACTGCTACATAGTGGCATAGCTTCATTGGGTCTCGTGCTGGTTAGTAGGTCACTACATGGAGGACACTTGCAACAGGTCGAGTCCTTTATCACAAACTGTGCTCCAGGGCTTCCTCCTACCAAACGCCACCTCTTGGGCTCCACAGTCACTGCAACTCACAGTTGCTCACAAATGCCTGGGTAGGGTCTTCCCTTTCACATGTCACATTCTGACGTATGCACCCGATTTTCCTTTACAAAGTCTGCCACATTTCCCAGGATCCTACTCTGACAGTAATATGAGGGGCTGGCATGACCACTCCTTGAGCATGACAGGTGATCTCTTTGCAGATGGCCACCTCCTCTCCTGTGACCAACTAGTCACTGACCGTGCTCTCCTCAGACAATAATATCTGATATATCAACAGCTGTGATGCACGTGCTGATTACTTTGGTCCATGCAGAACCCCAAACTCGCTCTGTAATACAAACACTACTGCACATGGGGATAGGGTGACACTTGATAACAGGATCTACAAAGTCATATGGGAACACACAGAGATCCAACTGACGGCACTGAGGGATAAATGGGAAACAAGTTTGGTTGGACAGTTCATGACACCGAGTTGAATCACACATTGGAACTCCCCCAACGGGTGTCCCAACATGCCCATTTTAAAAGCGTACAGTTCACAATTGTACACAGGGCCTGCCTGATGTCAGAGCAATTCAATCATTCTTTTCCTACTGCACACCTTAGCTGCCCCTTCTGCCGAGCACCGTCTGTAGCATTTGCTATAGTCATGCCCAGCTCTCACTGCATATTGGCAATCAATACATACTACACTCTATGAGGTCACAGAACTCACCTATATTAGCACATGGGAAGCCAGCATCCTAGGCATTTTCAAGCGTAGGAAATGCACAGAGGTAAGAAAGAGCATGCCTTGACGGCCTTGCTGACCTGCTCACCAAACACACCCTCACCCTACAATGGAGAGAAAATCAGGTGGACATGGAGCGATGTGAAGGTGGGGGCAGGCAGAGGGTGAGGCACTATTTTATGAAGAAGTCCAGCAGCTCCGCAAGCTACCAATTTCCTTAGCCTGGGACCCTCCTGTAGACCACTTTTTGCTTCTCACCTGGAATGATAACCTACTCCCATGACCTACGCCTGCCAACCCCACCAACCAATCCCCATTTCGGGTTTCATTCTGTAGGCCTTCCCAGCGGGATGGCTCCTCCTCACTGCCACCAATGACAGCAGAGATTTCACTCTCTCCCATATTCACCCTTTGACCCCCACTGCTATGTAGTTGCCTCCCTACACCAGCTTTGCACCAATGCCCCTTGCAGGCAGCCCTCCCACCCCTCGCACCCCCAGTGCTCCAATCGCTTTCTCCCCTCGGGATACAGTCACTAACACACTGATTCACTTAGTGCAAAAGGCCATTGATTTAGGATAGGATTGCATGTTATACATAAACCATTGTATATATTGAACTTCAGACTCTTAACTTTACAATCCCCCACCCTTTTAACTTCTCCCCATTCCTCTTTTCCCTTCATTCTTTCACTTTGCCTCCGTTCACCATCTTCCACTTCAATTCACCTACACATTCCCCCTTTTCCTTTCATCCCCTGCTTGCTTTGGGCATCACCCAAGCTATAATCCTTCACCTGCTTCTTTCTCCCCCTGAAAGGGTGGCCAGGCCCACATCTGACTCTCCACCCTCCCCCTTCTACTGCCACTCAGCACAAACCCGTTAGGCGTTTTGCTGCCCCACCAGCGAACCAACTGCAACATTGCAACCTTATACTGCTCCTCTGAGCCACATCTTTTCACCCAACAAATCCCCCACAATCAAGCGCAGCTCCATCAGATAGTATGCATTACCCAGTTCCGAAAGATGTACACCATGGGCTTGAAACAGACCGGCTTCTCCTTCCATAATGTCTTCATGTTCAAAACTTTAATACCGTGTGCCCAGCAGAACATCCTCATTGTCCTGCTGAGCTTCCTCCGAGCCCGTTCAATAGCCCTATACTTTACAGCCCCTCTCCACGTCCACCTGGGCACAAACTGAGTCCATATCACGCAAGTACCGTGCAACTTTTGGCATAGCAACTCCAGATCCCGTTGCATATGTTGCAGTAAGGTGAGCCCGGAAAGTCTTACCAGATCATTTTACCCCAGGTGCAATATCAATAGATCTGGGCAACCCCAGTTCAGCATCATGGATGTTAAAAATGGAAGCAGGTTACCCCATCTCATGTTGCTTTTTCCCCACCATACCACTTCGTGCCGGCAACTCGGCAGTCCCAAAGATCGTTCATAGATTTGCCGTTCGGCATACTTTGCTGCCCAGTGTATAAATGAATAGCCCACCATCCAAGTCACCATTTTTTCACTCCTAGTGCCCTCTACACAACCTGCAAGAAGAATAAATGTCAACGAGATTGCCAGACAAGCACTTGCAATACATCAACGTTCCCTTCCCCAAACCCACTGATCCCTCCCCAACTAAGACCGCACATATCGCTCACAGAAGCAAGATCTCCACCTACCAATCCGTTTTATCTGAGCCCAATCCCATCCCAACTGTGCCGCCGCGGTAGCTGCACCTATTCTGAAAGAATGTGTCCCATAGCACTCTGCCCTTCTCCATACGCATCGCAGCCCCATTCGCAACACTGCCAACAATTGAAAAGCCGTTACCTTCACGCCATTGGCATGCCTAAAAACGCCATCCTCACAGTATGCATCTGTGCCTGAAAAGCACACCACTCCATCACTGGAAAAGCTGCTGCATATCCCCCCTTCTCCAACCAAATCCATTTTCCCCGTCCCATCTGATCCGTCTTAGACTTTCGCAAACATATGCCCAAACGTCCCCCTATCAAGCTCTCATTCCTACCTCCTTCCCGCTCCTAAAAGCTCCGACACTCAAAAAGCCCCCAAAAAAGCCCCAAAAAACATCCACACCATGCATAGACGAAACAACACCAGCTCATGTGCATGAGAACAACAAACCAGCAACACATGCAACAACAACAGCAACAATTCAAAAGTTATAGTTTCCCTCACTTCCTTCCCAAAACTCCACCTGGTTCTACTCCACCTTTTCAGCATTCTCCCCAAACTATAGTCTTTAGCTGGGTCCCAACCAAAAAACAGATTTCTGTAAAAAGAAACACCTGCCAACTTGCCCCCAATCGTTGTGGGCGACAAAACTTTCTTGATTAAGAACATCACAAAACGTAGAGTACGAGACTGCAACACTTACTCATTCTGTACCCAAAAATTCCGTTCAAAAGATTCAAAACTCTGAAATTCCAACCATGCCAGGTGGTAATTTTTCAGAGAGGATTCAGCTAGGGACAGCTCTACCAGCTCAATGATCTTCACGCCCCCCCACTCCCAAATTTTGGCCGGGACTGCTGTCTTGTGCCACTCTGCTTCTGGTGCCAAGCTGTGGAAACGGTGCCACTGTGAACAAGACAGGGAATCTGCAATAGCATTGTTTACCCCCAGAATGTGCACTGCTTTAAAGATAACATTCAGCGTCAAACATCTGAGCATGAAACATCTTAATAAGCGTAAGACCCTCACATCCTTCGCCCTCTGCCTGTTCACTAGTTCCACCACCGTCATGTTGTCCACATGAAACACCACCGTCCTGTTAACCAGTTCATCCCCCCAAACCGACAAAGCCACCAACAGCAGAAACAACTCCAAAAAGGCAATACTCCTGCCTTTTTTCAACCACCGTGCTGGCCACTGTTCCGCACACACCTCCCATCCCAAAAAGACCGAAACCAGCAGCCCCCATAGCAGCCGAAAATATTTGTACCTGCCAGACCATATCACGAAACATCATTGAGACCCCATTGAACTGAGTCAAAAAGGTTTCCCACACTCGGACATCTTCTCGCAAGCCCACTGATACTCGAATCCTGTGATGTGGAAGGGAACCGCCTGACATAGCAAGCCTGAGTCGCCTGCAATATGTCCTCCCCCCTTTTACGACCCTGCATGCAAAATTAAGGTAACCCAACAACTGCTGTGCCCTGCGCAATTCAATATTATGTGATCTCCTCAACCTTCCCGTGCGACAGATGGGCTACTAGACTCACCGTTTCCAGCTCAATTCCCAAAGAAGTCAATACACAACTGGGACACTCGGGAGCCAATGGCACGCCCATTTCCCCTGCCAGTCTCTCAAAGCCTGCCAACACCTGCCCACAAGAGTCGGATCCAGCCTTACCTACAAACAAAAAATCATCCAAATAATGAGTCACCTCCCGATGTCCAGACACCTTTACAAAAACCCACTGTAAGAATGTGCTAAATGCTCAAAAAGCGCACATGAGATGGTGCAGCCCATCGGGAGGGCTCTGTCCACAAAAATCGCCCCATCCATCTGCATCCCCAAAAGACCAAAATCCTCCGAATGAATAGGCAAAAGCCTGAAAGCTGCCTTGGTGTCGAATTTAGCTAACTGTGACCCCTTGCCACACCCTCGAACAAGCCGGATGGCGTTGTCAACAGATGCATAAACCGCCCGCGTGTCCTCCGGTGCAATAAAATAATTCACTGATGCACCCTCCAACCACAACAAATGATGTATGAGCCGAAACTCCCCCGCCACTTTTTTGGGGACCACACTCAAAGGTGATATCATCAAGTCAGCCATAGGCCACTAGAAAAAGAGGCCCACAATCCTTCCTTCAGCAACTTCCTTTTTAGATTTTTCCACTACCACTTGAGGCATGTCTTTGGCAGACCACCAATTGTCTGTCCATCTCCTTTGTCTCAGCCCCTGCTAACCTATTCGAAACCCTTCTTGAAACCCCCAATTCCAACTTGTTGGCCATGTCCCTATCAGGGTACATGCATAGCCATGGCAGCAATAACTCGACCCAACCCCATGAAAAGAAGCAGGGGCCCCACCCATCCCCTCATTGGCGGGGTCAATGGGCCCTGTCCCATCTAGTGTACCTGGGGGACTGCCCATACCACTAGTGCCAGCCCCCAAATCGTCTGCCAAAACTGGGGCCTGCCCCTATCCAATGGGAGAAGGCTCCAGGCGTGCTGCACCACCACCTGCGTGTAGAGGCCCAGCCCCCCTCCCTCCACCATGCCGGCATGAGGCCCCGTGGGTACGTAGTATTTTTTTAACCCAGGGTGGAAGATGCTCTGCGTCCTTTCCCCATGGCAGAGCGCCACCTTTTAGGCCTCTTGGGCGATGTGCAGGCCGCCATGCCCCCAGACACGCCGCACGTAGGGCACGACATTCCTACCGAGTAAATCCGTGTGGCCGGCTTCGCCTATAAGATGAAGCGCGGCCGTCACCGCAGCTGCATCATGGCCTTGAGCCATGTGTAAACCAAATGCACCTCCTACCTGCTCCCCCTGGGTACTGGACAAAACTTTCTCCATGCGAGCGAGCTGGCACGGAAGAGGCCGGTCCCCTTTTCCCTCCCCCTACTTAAACCTCCTTTTGCTCCCTCCGCCACGCACCCCTCAGCCAATCCCTGTCCCCCTGCGTCACTTCCCCTGCCCCGAATGATCCAGCGGAGAGACTAGACCGAGTCTGCTCTCCGCTGGACCCTTCAGAATGGAAGCAATATTTCCACTATGGAGAATATGGAAGTTAGCAATTGTACCTTTGGAAAACAGCTTAATACGCATAATTGTACACTACGTGCAATTATGCACATGCAGCTGCTGACACATTGGAGTGCTCCTGGAAAGATCACTATTGTTACAGCTTTCAAGACATATGCCTGGAATTTGTCGAATCTTTCACAAATTTGGAAATTATATCCCAAAACGTAGTTGTAAAGCTGGGGATATTAATGTGCACATTTTGTTGTGAATTGGGCCATGAATATACTACTAGCATTGAAAAGCCAGTCATCCCTGTATTCCAGTACAATGGCAAGCCAAATCTAGACTACTTGTGATGGCACATATACATAGAGAAATATGTAAGTCAGGTTCAGTTGCTACATCATATTAACAAAGGGCCTAAACGTGACTCCTTAAAATAGAGACTTAGGGCCGTATTTATACTCCGTTTGCGCCGAAATTGCGTCGTTTTTTTTGACGCAATTTCGACGCAAAACTAACGCCAACTAACGCCATATTTATACTATGGCGTTAGAGGCGAATAGCGCCAAAGTTCCCGGAATGTGCGTCATTTTTTAGCGTGAACCCCTTCCTTGCGTTAATGATATGCAAGGGAGGCGTTCCCGTCTAAAAAATGACTCCCAGGCCTTTACGTGGTATTTATACTCCCGGGCAAAAGAGACGCCCGGGAGTGGGCGTGGCTAAAAACGGCGCATTTGCGCCGCTTTTTAACGCCTGGGTCAGGCATGGCGTTAAGGGACAAGTGGGCTCAAAATGAGCCCACAGTGCCCTCCCCTGCCCCCAGGGACCCCCCCTGCCACCCTTGCCCACCCCAGGAGGACACCCAAGGCTGGAGGGACCCACCCCAGGGACATTCAGGTAAGTATTTTTTTTATTTTTTTTAAATAATTTTTTGTGGCATAGGGGGGCCTGATTTGTGCCCCCCTACATGCCACTATGCCCAATGACCATGCCCAGGGGACAGAAGTCCCCTGGGCATGGCCATTGGGCAAGGGGGCATGACTCCTATCTTTACAATGATAGGAGTCATGTTGATGGGGGATGGGCGTCGAAAATAAATGGCGCAAGTCGGGTTACGACGATTTTTTCGACGTAACCTGACTTGCCCCATTTTAAGACGCCCATGCGCCATTTTCCCCCTACGCCGGCGCTGCCTGGTGTACGTGGTTTTTCTCGCGCACACCAGGCAGCGCCGGTCTGCTTGCGCCGGCTAACGCCATTCAATAAATACGGCGCCCGCATGGCGCTTCAGAATGGCGTTAGCCGGCGCAAAACTTTTTGACGCTAAACTGCGTTAGCGCAGTTTAGCGTCAAAAAGTATAAATATGGGCCTTATTACATTACGTTATGTAAATGACCATTCAAACTCTGCCAAGCTAGCAGCCACGCTGCTGGGATGGTGGAGGTGCCATCTTAGCCAGCCCTGTAGAGGTTAGTCTATCATTTTTAAAGTTTCCAACTACATTTAAACTTTAGCTAATCCGAGAGTACAAATAACCGTTGTTGATTGGCCATGTTTGCTATTGCCTTGCATGTCAGTATTCGTGAACAGGAAAAACAACTCCAAAAGGCCTGTTCTAAATGAAGCAGGCATTGTTCCGATGCTGTAGCGAAGAAGGTGAAAGCTCTCAATTACTGATGTGTCAGCAATTGCTAATATCATTAAAAATCCTGTGAGAAACGCCTGCTGCATCAGAACAATATATACAAGAGAGATTATGCCCAGTCATTGCTAGTAGTGTTACCCAAGCTAATTCACGCAGTAAAGTGTAATCAAAGATGCCGGCATAAGTATAATCAAAGATTCCGGCATGTGGGGTCATGTAGTTTGACCTTATGTCCTGAGAGCACAGGGAATTCTGAAGCACAACCACTTTGGAAAATCCAAAGACAGAGACTGCTCTATCCGGAGGAATGTGCGCAAACACTCTTAAAGTATGAATTTATATTTGATTAAAGTCAGCGCACACAGTAAGGGCTGGGGTTTTATCAGTCACATTTTTCTTGCGCCCACTTATACAGCTACACACGGTGCTCTAGAAAGTGATTTTGAGGTCTGCCTACTCTCAAACAACACTTTGTCTCTGTGTAAGTCGCACACGTCGCTGGCATCAGTTCAAGCACTGTCAAAACGGAGGCCCATATTTATGGGCTTTTGACACAGGGCAGAGAAGTCACCTTGCTGTGCTGCCATGTGTCAAAGGGAAAGGTCAGGAAAGTGCTGTATTTAAGCAATGCGACTCATTCTCCTTCCCACTGCTCTGGCACCATTTTGGCAGTGTAGCGCCAGTGCAGCTACTCTTGTAACATGGGGCCATATGTACCAACACTTTTTCCCATAGAGACAGAATGGGTAAAAACCTTTGCTACATCTGGCCCATGGTCTGTATAATAGGTAGGATTGGTTTTGTGCAGGAAGGGGCACCAGGGCAGGCATAACGTTTTGGTGCATCCCTAGGTTTACAGGCTCTTGTAAATTTGGGGATGCGTCAAAATCCATGGGTGTTGCATGGGAACACCAACTGAAACGCCCATGGAACGCCTCGCTTGTGTAGAGTGAGCCAACACAGCAATTTGAGCTGCCTTGCCTTACTCCATATCTATGAGGCCAATCGAAGCCACACAAAGTGGCTTTGCCTGGCCTCATAGATAAGAGTGCAAGGTTTGTGGTGTCGATGTATCACAAAAGATTACACAGCGGCAGCGCAAGGGACTCAAATATGTCCCTGAGTGTGGTTCATCTTCTGTTTCCTTGTTGCAATTCTGTAAAGATAGAGATTCACACAACAGCAGGAAATTACTCTTTATTTATATAAAAAACCCTGCCAAGTGCAGTAAAAGATACAGCTTCCACGCTCCTCAACATCCTGTTCAAACTGCCTTCCATTTCGTTACCACATTCTCAGAACGTGCTTGGGAATGCGATGATAAATGTAATGCAAATGACCTATCTTCCTCCTTATCAATACTAAAATCCTACCTTAACAATAGATAGCATAACCATATTAAATCTTATGAATATCACCATAAAGAAATATAATACCTTACACAAGGCAAAAGCATAAATGTATTTTTATTATTGAATAATTTACATTAGCTTGGAACATCTTGCGTCAAAATACTACATAATCCTTCCATTTGTGAGAAGTATGTGCAAGACGACCTTCTCTAGTAGAGCAAAGTACTTTTTCACACTTATACAAGCAATAAAACGAGAAGTTCCTACCTCTACTGATTTTGGCATCACACAACCCTTGGAGTCCTTGACATCAGCCACTGTTTGCACTTTCAATGCATGGCACCTCATTCCCAAAATTCTTACTTTCAACACACTTCTGTTATCTAGCAGTTATAATAAAACGGTATACCTTTCCGTCACTCAATTTATCTGAATTATTAAACAGCTCCACTACTTGAAAAGGACCTATAAATTTACAGCATCCTTTTCCCTTTTTCTTCAGATCCATTACTTTAACATAATCACTAACCTGCAACATCACCTCCTTCACCCCCTGCTTTAGATCATAGTACTTCTTTACATCCCAGCATTTGCCCCTGGCCATAGTTCAGATCTACCATGGGCAATCCTATCTGACTGCTACACTGATAAAGGCTAAAGCAAGCCTAATGGTTTCTATAGGCTAAGAGTGACCTGGGAGACGTGCTGTTTTGGGCCAATGGACCTTTGGACTCCGTTGAAGATGATTGCGCCCTTGATCCAAACATAAAAATCAATTATCCGTAATCAACAATAACAACAGTATAAGTTCAAATGGAGTCAGTAAAACAATGCACCATGACCCATTTGTCCACGAGTAACCACACCTTTAGTATCAGTTAGAATATTTATTTTCCTAAGTAAATTAAGAATGCTAGCATCGCATAAATTAGTCTCAAAAACACAATATAAGTATAAAAACAACACAGGTTGACTGAATCTTCTAAAAAATCTCTACTTAACTGAAGCATTTATTACAAGACTTTCAATAGCGACATTACAGATCAAAAGCTAGATTAGTTGCGCATTGGAAATAACATACATTGAAAATCAGCAACTGAATGACATCAGTTCGTTGTCATAACAGATGAATAAATGAAACTCATCATTAACTCCAGATTAGCATCAGCATGTTGGGACGTACGCAAAAGTTTTAGTAACACAGATTTGGAAAACATCTAACTATGGCTCTATCAAAAGGCAGCAGTTGGTACCTAGAAAACAAAATACAAAACAACAATAAACATTTCAGCAAATACCTGTCCATAAGGATCGGCATGCGGTGTTGTCTTCATCAGGGGGACATGAGCATTAGGAAAAGAGAGGAAATGGGAGAGGAACAGTTCAGAATCGGGGCTCTGAGTTCTCTCAACCATCAAGTTAATGTCTATGATAAATCAGGAAAGCGCTACAAAGTAAGCACCTGCATCATTGCATGGAGCATAAGAAATAACTCAGAGTAGCAAAGTACCAGAATGTCAGTAGACAGGCTGGTGAGTGTCAAAGTGACAGGTTGCAGAATAACGGCTGGACATTTTAGAATGACTGGAAAATAATGGCTGAGAACTCCAAGAGCACTGCGGTTAAGTTAAAGTTGTGCCACGTTGTCATTGGTCAGAAGCATCTTGCAATAATTATTGTCCAATAATATTAATATTTTATATCAGAGATGTAACTAGACAGTCTTTCACACATTGATGATTGGTTCTTCTTCATCTCTGTACATTAGCTGATACAATAAGAATCAATTTGTAGATCCTTCCGTCCTCTGTCAATAGTCCCGTTATTATATCCTGGGAACATCACTTTCTCACACATTTCAAGTTAATGATTGTAACACTTTAGTACATTCATGTTTCTACGCACATTTACTTAATACACAGTTGCTTATGAAGACAGGAAAAACATTTGCTACTCTAAATCATTCTGTCAATATTTATTTAATATAATGCCTTTTATTATTTAGCAAGCATGAGATCATTTTGCAAACATTGCATTTTTCAGTATTTGGCAGACATTCATTTTAAGTCCAGGCCTGGCTCACTTGAGGCCTACAATTAGCATAACTATGACAAATTACTGCATTTCGACTTTTATATAAACTCTTAAAACATGTCAATACACTATTAATGAATAACTCTGTATATGATGGTGGCCAATCAAGTAGGCACCTTTCTAGTCACAGGTTATTTTCTATGTTACTTCATTTTCTATGCAAATTCAAATACAGGAATACATGAAATATTTATTAGCATTAGTTTCAGCGCTCACAAGATCTACCATGGGCAATCCTATCTGACTGCTGCACCAATAAAAGCTAAAGTCAGGGAGCACATCCAGGCATGCAAGTAAGTACAGTTCTGGAACCCATCTGACTGACAAAGAAAACACATTGGCCCTCATTACAACCCTGGCTGTTGGTGATAAAGCGTCAGTAACACCGCCAACAGGCCGGCAGTAAGGAATATGAAATTTAGACCACGGCGGAAACGGCTCAGACAGACAGCCACTTTAACACACCGACCGCCAGGGCGAAATCAACAGGCACCACGGCGGTAACCGCCAACAGCCAGGCAGAAGACCAAGTACCGCCCACAGTAATATGACCCACCTATCCGTCACCTTTTCCGGGGTGGTACCAACGACATCATAAGCATGGCAGAAACACTGTACAAAAGGGAAACGACTCACCTCTGGCCACTAAAGGAAGAACCAGGCCACCATGGAGCCCGAGTTACATGTCTTCCCCATGCTCTTCTATCTCCTGCTCCACTATGAACACCAACGCTGGTGAAGATGACCACGGTGAGTACTGCTGCCTAGCACACAGGGGAGGGGGGAGGAAAACTAGAGTGACACACACACGCAACACCCCCACCCCCATCACTACACACACAACCAGATGCAATAACATTACATATTCACCCCCTACCCATCAGGAATTATGCAAGGACAACTAAAATAGAGTAGAAAAAGAGTATAATAAGATAATTATATTAGTAATGAGTGCATCCAAAAAATATATACATACATATTTGCAATGCAAGGGACACTGCCCAGTCCTCAATGTCCGTGGGCCACAGGGCCACATCACAAAGTCCAAGGCCCAACCTCACTCTTGCAACAACGCGGAGAGACCACAGCAGGGGCATCATGTCAAGAATAGACAGGCACCTCAGGGGGACAGGGAATGGGGGCACCTCAACCGGAAGATGGTACAACGCCACTGGTCCTGGAGGGGGCAACATGCCCATCACTTTGAACCAGGGAATGGAAGGCCACAGTCTCTCAAGTGGGTGACTTGCCCACATGCTCTGGAGGGGGCAACATGCCCTGTGCTTGGTCCTGGGGAGTGCAAGGCCATAGTCTCTCAAGTGGGTGACTTGCCCACTGCTTGGTCCTGGGGAGTGCAAGGCCACAGTCTCTCAAGTGGATGATTTGCCCACTGCTTTGTCCTGGGGAGTGCAAAGCCACAGTCTCTCAAGTGGGTGATTTGCCCACTGCTTGGTCCTGGGGAGTGCAAGGCCACACTCTCTAGAGTGGATGGCTTCTCCACTGGTTCTGGAGGGGGCACTGTGCCCAGTGAGCTTCATCCTGGGAAGGATTGGGTGAGTGGATGGCTTCTTCTCTGGTTCTGGAGGGGGCATTGTGCCCAGTGAGCTTCATCCTGGGAAGGATGCGGTGAGTGGATGGCTTCTCCACTGGTTCTGCAGGAGGCATTGTGCCCAGTGTGCTTCATCCTGGGGAGGATGGGGTGAGTGGATGGCTTCTCCACTGGTTCTGGAAGGGGCATTCTGCCCAATGAGCTTTATCCTGGGAAGGATGCGGTGAGTGGATGGCTTCTTCACTGGTTCTGGAGAGGGCATTGTGCCCAGTGTGCTTCATCCTGTGGAGGATGGGGTGAGTGAATGGCTTCTTCCACTGGTTCTGGAGGGGGCATTGCACCCTGTGATGCAGATCTTGGGGAGTGCAAGCTCACAGTCTCTCACCTGGGTGTCATACCCACAGGATTTGCAGGGGCCAAGCCGCACAACAGCCCATGGATGCAGGACTATACAGTGTCCGCTGGCGGTGACGGCTGCTCAGTGGTGGCAGTGGCGGTGCTGGTGCTGGCAGTGGTGGTGGGAGGCTCCAGCCCTTCCCCTGCAGCCTTGGACGGCTGCCCACTCAGGCTGCTGCTGCTTGCAGTGGTGCTGGTGGTGGTGCTGGTGGCGGTGCTGGTTGTGGTGCTGACAGTGGTGGGGGGAGGCTCCATCCCTTTCCCTGCAGCCTCGGATGGCTGCCCACTTGGGCTGCTGGCAGTGGTGCTGGTGGCAGTGCTGGCAGTGGTGGGGGGAGGCTCCAGCCCTTTCCCTGCAGCCTTGGACGGCTGCCCCCTCGGGCTGCTGCTTCTGGCAGTGGTGCTGGTGGCTGTGCTGACAGTCGTACTGGTGGCAGTGCTGGCAGTGGTGGGGGGAGTCTCCGGCCCTTCCCCTGCAGCCTCGGACAGCTGCTCACTCGGGCTGCTGCTGCTGGCGGTGGTGCTGGTGGCGGTGCTGGCAGTGGTGGGGGAAGGTTCAAGCCTAGGAGGCTCCAGCCCATCTCTTGCAGCCTCGGATGGCTGAACCACCACGGTTGGTGGTAGGTTCTCCGACTGAGTCCCAGCACCAGGCCTCTTGTTCTTTTTGCCTGCTGGTGCAGGCCCTTTGTCCTTCCTGCCAGAAGCTTGGGATGGCTCTTTGCTCCTCTTGGCAGCAGCTGGGGACTGCTCCTTGCCCTTCCTTTTACCAGCTGGGCGTGCCTCCTTGCCCTTCTTTGCAGCAGATGGGGGTGCCTCCTTGCCCTTTTTTGCAGCAGCTGGGGGTGCCTCCTTGCCCTTCTTTGCAGCAGCTGGGGGTGCCTCCTTGCCCTTCCTTGCAGCACTTGGTGCAGGCACCCTATCAGTGTTGCTGCATGGTGCCCGGGATCCTCCCCCACCTGGTGTAGCTGTGGACACTACTGTGCCCCTGGACTGGGCGGCTGAGGTGCTTGCCTGGGATTTGACCACCCTGGCCTGACGTGAGGGACGGGGTGGGGGAGGGCTACGGAAGAGGTCAAAGGTGGAGAGGAAAAGCTTCTTAGGGACATTGGGGCAGGAACAGGGAAATAGTCTGGGAGCAGAGGTAGAGGGAGTGGTTGTAGGAGGTGTCTGTCTGCTTTGTTTGGGTGCAGGTGCATGGGCTTGATGCTGTTGTGAGGTGGATGGCTGTTGGGTGTGTGAGTGCTTCAATTTGTGTACTTTGGGAGGAGGGGGCACAGACACAGTGGGAGAGGACACAGGGGACGTGTGCATGGATGTGGGGGTAGTGACTACCAGTGAGAGGCGTGTAGTGATAGGCGTTTTGGTGATGGTGGTAGTGGATGAGGATGTAGTGCATGCAGGTGTGAGTGTCGACGCAACTGGGAGGGAGGTGGACGATGAGGAGGAGGGGGACACAGTGGAGGCAGGGGATGTTGGTATGTCTGCATCTGGATGGTGTTTGTCTGAGTGCCTGTGGGATGATGTGTGGTGCTTGTGTTTCCCTGAACCACTCCTGTGTGTTGTCTTGTGTGCATGCAGGTCTGCCTGTATGCTTGGGATAGGTTGGGGTTGAGGGGAATGGAATTGGGTAGAGGAAGTTGGAGGGGGGAGGCTAGAAACAGGGACAATGGCTGCCATCAGAGAGGAGGCCAGAGTCTGGATTGATCTCTGTTGGACCGCCAGTGTGAATGCCCTACAGGAATGCATTTGTCTGTTCCAAATGGGCTGCCAGCCCCTGGATGGCATTCACAATGGTTGACTGCCCAACAGAGATGGATCGCAGGAGGTTAATAGCCTCCTCATTCAGGGCAGCAGAGCTAACTGGGGCAGGGCCTGAGGTGCCTGGGGTGAAGGAGCTGCCCACCCTCCTGGGTGAGCGGGCACAGGAAACACGCTGGGGAGCTGCTGGGAGGGCAGTGCTGGTACGGGGGTGGTGGCTGTACCTGTAGCTGGGGTGGGCACAGAGGTGTCTGCCACCACTAGGGAGCATCCATCGGAGGAGGAACACGTGTCAGTACTATCCCCTCCACCATGGTGCTCCACTCGCCCTCCGTCCCACTGGTGCCCTCACCGTCGGTGGATTTGGCCTCGTGGGCCCTGTGGGATGCATCATCCTCCGTCGCCGGTGCCTCAGCTCATCCGCCAGATGATGCTAATGCACATAAGGACAGGGTGACAAAACCAAAAGGGGGGGTGAGACAAAGGATACACTTGGTCAATGGAGCAAACAACACCAACGTTGGCGTACACAACACACACAGGGAACAGCCCTTCGCACTATGCAATGCACTACCAGTCACCAGCCCAGAGCTAGGGACACCTAACGCCACTTGCAGCATACCTGAGACCCACAGACCCCTGCCTGTAGTGGATGCCTACTATCTTGGTTGGAGGTATTTTATATCAGAACCCTGCCCAACATGGGACCTTTCTGCAAAGTCAGGCCTGGCCCAGGAGCACCCACAGGCACCCATCCCCCACCCGTATACCACCCCACCATGCGCAAGTTGTATATTGGGGCACTGTACTCATCCCCTTGTGGCTGCTGTGATGCCCCCTAGCACCCATCCAGCTCCGAATAGGTCACCGCCAGTATGCAGGCCATCGGGGGGTCAGGGTTCGAGGGGCACCCTTTCCTCATTGGGAGGCCATCCCCAGCTGGGCCTCCAACGTCTTCCGTGCCCATCGTCTCAGGTCCTCCACCGTTTGCGACAGTGGGTGCTCTGCCTGCCGTAGACCCCCAGGGTGTGCACGTCCTTGGCGATGGCACGCCATATACCCTTTTTCTGATGGGCGCTGACCTGCAGAGAAATGGACACAGAGAAAGATATTAGTCTGACCTTCCTGCCTGTTACACTCATGGCCCACCATGCCCCTTCCTATCCCCATTAGCCCAGACATGGTCCACCATACATGCAGCACACTGCCCAGGGCCCATCCACCAAGTCCCCCCTACATGAGGCCTTCACACACGTCACTCCATGCATTCACACCCCATGCATCATTCTCACCATGTACTCACCTGTTGGTCTGGAGGCCCATACAGCATTCGGTAATGGGGAAGGACCCCATCCTCCAGTCTCTCCAACTCCGCTGAGGTGAAGGCAGGGCCCTTTCCTCAGTAACACAAGCCCTGGTCAGTTCCAGACACAGGTCACAGCACCCTTGCAGTGTAGGTCCTCTCCTGTTGAAGGTCAGGTAGCAAGTTAGTAAACAGATAGAAAATATTGGTCACGTCCGCGGTGGTGCACACCATTACTGCTGGCGTACATCACCATTGGCCTCTGTAACCCATAGGGCCCAATGATGACCAATGAGGGGTTGCACTGTGATATTCAACCACCTCCCGCAACGGCGCACAATGTCAGCGGAATTACCTCATTTCCACCTGTCCCTCCCAACAGGACAGGTGGACGCCATTTCGGGGGGGTGGAGCAGGCCATGGCTCCTAACTGCATCACAGTACACATATGCACCATTTGGACCTCTCCAACAAAATACTGTTACAATCACGACATGCATTGAATTGTAGTGGTTGGAAATAAGAGATACTAACCAGCTCCTCACCATTTTGCCCCATAGATTGCAACTGCTGCGGATGAATAGGAGATGGAAACATACCCCGTGAACAGACCCCTGGTGGACTTGGCAAAAATGGAGGACAGGCACATTATCGTCACCTATAGACTGGACAGGGCCACAATCACAGAGCTGCATGCGCAATTGGAGCCTGACCTGATATCTGCTATCCGTCACCCCCTCCTCCTGCGCAAGTGCTATCAGTGCTCCATTTACTGGCAACTGGCTCCTTCCAAGTGACAGTGGACTCGGCAGCAGGAATGTCTCAGCCAATGTTCTCAAAAGTACTGACCAAAGTGTTGTCTGCCCGGATTAAACACATGTGCAGCTACATCGATTTCTCCCAGGTGGAGGATTTGGCCACAGTGAAAGCTGACTTTTATGCAATGGGACATATCCCCAACATTATTGGGGCAATTGATGGTACACATATAGCATTCACTCCATGAATGTGCAGATGGTGTGCCTGGCGGACCAGTCCATCTCCCACGTCAATGCGAAATATCCTGGGTCTGTGCATGATTCCTTTATCCTGAGGAATAGCAGCATCCCGTATATGATGGCTCAACTCCAGAGGCAGAGGGTGTGGCTAATAGGTCAGTCCTGGTTCCCAGCCAACGGGTGTTGGTGTATGGGTATGGTGTGGGCCCTAAGGGTTGGTGTGTGGCTAACAGGTGTCCCTCGATATTTGCAGGTGACTCTGGTTACCCCAACCTCTCATGGCCACTGACCCCTGTGAGGAATCCCAGGACAAGGGCAGAGGATTTTTCTAATGAGGCACATGGGCGAACAAGAAGAATTATAGAGAGGACCTTCAGCCTCCTGAAGGCCAGGCTTGTTGCCTCCATCTAACAGGTGGATCCCTGTACTACTCACCCAAGAAGGTGTGCCAGATCATCGTGGCATGCTGTATGTTGCACAACCTTGCCTTACGACGCCAGGTGCCTTTTCTGCAGGAGGATGAGGCTGGAGATGGCCGTGTGGCACTAGTGGACCCTGTGGATAGTGAAGATGAGGAGGCAGAGGATGAGGACAACAGAATTAAAATAATTTGTCAATATTTCCAGTGACACACAGGTAATAAAGTGTAACTTCACATTTAATTCATATTTTTGTGTTTGACATCATCACTGGCAGGCTGTTTTTCCCACTTCTATGGCCACTCACTGTAGCCTTTGGCATCTCTATTTGCAGATATTTGTGCCCCACTATCGATCCTGGTGTGTTGACTGCAGCCAACTACAGGTCATTCCTATGTTTCTGTACAGTTGATTTTCAATGTTTAAACCTTGTTGAACTGATTCATAGTTAAATCATTTGACATACTCCATACTTGTATTTTTTCAAGGGGTGTTTATTTAAATGCTAAGAGGAGAAGAGGATGTGCAATGGGCTGGGGTGATGATGGAGGAAAGTCCAGGGTATAGTTCCAGTCTATTTGTATCACAGGGGCATTGTCCAAGGGGGCATAGGAAGGGGAGCAGTGGCAGTTCAAGGTGGACAGGGTGACAGAGTGGGACACAAGGGTGACAATCAGGAGAGTCTTATTTCCAGGCGGGGTCTTGGCAATAGTCTCTGGCTTTTGCCTGGTTCGCAGGGAACGTTTTCAGGGTGGTTCTCCTTCTGCAGGGGGAGGGGTGCTTGTGGCCTGTTGGCCTCCTCTCCACTAGCGTCAGTGAAGGTGGAGGGCTGTTCATCGGTTTGGCTAGTGGCAGAGGCCCGTGGGGTGCCACTGCCTTCCTAATCGTGTTGGCCATGTCTGCCAGCACCCCTGCAATGGAGACCAGGGTGGCGTTAATGTTCTTCAAGTCCTCCCTGATCTCCAGGTACTGTCCCTCCTGCAGCTGTTTGTTCTCCTGCAACTTGTCCAGTATCTGGCCCATTGTCTCCTGGGAATGGTGGTATGCTCCCAGGATCGCAGTCAGCACCTCCTGGAGAGTCGGTTCCCTGGACCTGTCCTCTCACTGTCACACAGCAGTCCTCCCAGCTTCCCTGTTGTCCTGTGCCTCTGTCCCCTGAACTGTGTGCCCACCACCACTGACCCCAGGTCCCTGATCGTCCTGTGTTTGTGGGGTGGCCTGGGGTCCCTGTAGTGGTGGACACACTGCTGATTGACGTGTCCTGGGGACAGAGGTATGGGTCCAATGGGTGGGTGCTGTGGTGGTGTTTCCTGAGGGGGAGGCTTTTTGTGGTAGTGTGAGAATGTGCCTGGGTAACCGACTGTCTGGAGATCCATGATTGGCCAGGTTGATCATCCAGATCCAGGCGAGCAGAGCTGCTGTCATCACTGTGGGCCTCTTCTGGGTAAAGACTGTATGTTGCTGGCACCTCTTCTCCGATGACATTGGCTGGGCGACCTGTGGGGATGTAAGTGCAGTGTTATTGTTTCTGCGTGTGACATCATGTGCATGGGTGTGCTGCCCTCTATGGTTGTTGTTGCCCTGGCAGATTTGCCGTTGTGTGAGTTGCTATTTGGTGGGCTAGGTGATTCTCTCCAGTGTGCATGCAGTGGTGATAGGGGTCCATGCAGATCTGTGAGGGGTGTCCATGCATTGGTGTTATGCAGGGCTTGGTATTAGGATGAGTGGGTTGTGATGGTGGGGTACGTGGGAGGTGGAGAAGTGATGGGAGTGAGGATACAGGTGGGGGTTTGTGATGGCATGCAGGTAGGGGGGGTGATAGTAATAGAGATTTGACTTACCAGAGTCCAGTCCTCTTCCTACTCCTGCCAGGCCCTCAGGATGCATGATTGCCAAGACTTGCTCCTCCCATGTTGTTAGTTGTGGGGGAGGAGGTTGGGCTCCACCGCCAGTCCTCTGTACAGCTAGTTGGTGTCTTGCTGCTGTGGAACGTACCTTCCCCCGTAGGTCGTTCCACCTCTTCCTGATATCATCCCTTGTTCTGGGGTGCTGTCCCACGGCGTTGACCCTGTCCACAATTCTCCACCATAGCTCCATCTTCCTAGCAATGGATGTCTGCTGCACCTGTGCTCCAAATAGCTGTGGCTCTACCCGGATGTTTTCCTCCACCATGACTCTCAGCTCCTCCTCAGAGAATCTGGGGTGTCATTATGGTGCCCTGGGTGTAGTGTGAGTGGTGAGGGTGTGTGGGGTGATGTGCTGGGGTGTGTGATGTAAAGTGTGTGGATGGTGTATAGGTGATGATGTTATGTGGCTCTGGTTGTGTGTGTGCTCCAGCTGTCTCTCTCTGGTGGCAATTAATTCTAGTCATAAAGGGTTGTCGGTGGTGTGGATGTGTGTTTTATAGTGGTGTGGGTGTGGTGTGTTTGAGTGTCAGGTGTGTGTAGTTTGAATTGTGCAATGTGGTGTAGTTTTGTTTGAGTGTGTGTATTTTGAGCGTTTACCGCCATTGAATGTCTGCTGTGGTGATTCGTGGGTCATAATACTCTGGGCGTAGTTCTGTTGGCATAACGGTGTGGGTTTGTATACCGCCAGTTTATCACTGACCTTTGGGCTGGCGGACTTGTCTGTGTGGCTGTATAGTGACGGATTGGTATGTGTGTATCTTAATATGGTTGGTGGTTATCCGCCGCCGTGGCATCACGTTGGTGGCAGTCGACATGGCGGTGAGTGAGATTTACTGCCAATGTCATAATGAGGGCCATTGTTAGTGATTGCCAGCTTAAATTATAGAATTGGCACTGGCAAGACAATTATTTCCCTTTGTTAGGATCATACACTAAGGGAACCTTTAGTTTTCATGTGTTGAGGACACACCCTCCCGCCATTATGACATAACAACAATGCTAGCACTACTTAGGCAAAAACAATAGGCACATACTACTATGTTGATTGTTCAGCCCAGTGCTGTTCATCTGCCTGACCCCTGACATCCCAGAGGCAATTAGCAGTGTTGTGGCAGCTACTATTGCCAATGGAGTATTAAGATGGCAATAGGCCCTAAGGTAAACAAGTAAAATACCCCTTCCCTCACAGTTTGTTAGTAAAAGACAGGTATAATTGAGATGCAGTGGGGCCCTTCTGCATTGGTGTCACTATAGCTGCTGCACCAATGGTAGGTGTCCCACTTACCATTTCCATATTGATATAGTCAATATTTTAGTGGTGTCCACTTATGTCACTAAAGTCATCAATACGTGGCAGTTTATGCCTTATGTTAATCAAAGTACTGAAGGTTTGAGTATAGAAGTTGCACTGACACATCTTTGTTAATAATGTGTATTCATTTACAATGAAGAGTTTGCCATTGGTGGTATCTTAATTAAATCAAATGCTAAAAGGATTAAACTGATATTATGATGTAATTTAGACTAACAGAATATATAGAAACAATATTGAATTTCTACTGATTAATGATTTAAATACATGTGCAAAAGTAAGGAAATCCATTAAACCTATTGAAATGTATTAGCAGAATATTTTGCCCATTTTAAAATGAATGTAACATGCATATTATTGAAGAGCTATTGATGATGAACTAAAAGCTTTGTATATTAAATGTGTTCATTGGAGCATTTGATTAACTAACTAGTTTGTATGTTACATATGTTTATTAGAGAGTATTAATTAAATGTATTGCTAAGTGAGGCCCCGTCAGCTTGTATTTCATGACTGTGCAGGAAATGATGATTCATTTTGTCATAACATAAGCTTTCTTTCAGACTTCGAGCTTATGAGAAGCCTAGCTTTTGACAATAGACTTTATTGTTCGACATAGAGAGAAAGAGTAATTGTGTCCTTGAGAATGACACATCTCGGAACATGGACTGTTTTTGCATGCAATTGTTCCAAACCTACGTGGAGTAACATAGATGGAAGATGTTCCCATGACAGACTTGGGAAGATTCCTTATAGTAACAATCTGGAGTTGAGTAATTATTATTGATGATGCCCCTTCAATGAAATATGCACTGCTTTACAGATTGAATCAAATGTCTTTATGAACTTTAATATGCCAATTACCATTTGGACTTTGGACAGAGATCCCTCTAGATTCCTGAAGATGAGCCCCTGTTCCTGTATCCAGAGCCCCTTGGAGAGGTATCTTCCTCTCTCTCTCTGATTTGCCCCTTTGATATTTCCCACTGAAACTTAGAGATTTTCTTGTTAGCCCTTCTCAGAAGACTCTGACATGCTGATGTTTTTCCTTTTAACTATCTTTTGCCCACCTTAGCTAGTACCTTGTTGCACGAGTTTTCCTTTTTCCAAATTCTTTTTGCGCTTTTTGCCCACCTGTTCCATCCCACACATGTTAATCCTTAATTCGGCCATGGGACGGTTTTCCTGTGTGCTCAGCGGAAACTATAACTTCCGTGATTTGAAACTGACTGATGCTTGCTAAGCCTAAGTAATGTTTACTTTCTATATCTCAATCGCTTCTATTAATATCTTGCGTACTCCTTAGTGAATGCTCAGGCTCATTGATCTTAGTTCACCTGAATCTGTTTGATCACCTTGGACAACCCTTGGTAATAATGTATCTTCATAATTTGTTCCTGAGAGTAATTTACATCACTTTGTGCTTGAGTTTGTAATAAACTCCTTAACTTTATTCCTGTCTGGAGTGTTCCTTGTACAGCCAAATGGGTCAAACTGTTAAAATTAATTGGACTGTATTGAAATTGTATGTATGGTTGTACCACACCCTGGTTCAGGGTCCAAAGGTTTCTCAGCCTTGATGAGCATTGATTCCTGCGAAGGATGAAGATGCTCCACCAGTATTTTGCTGTTCCTCACTGTTGTAAATAAATCTGCTTGGCATGTGTTGGGTACACAGAGCTAAAACATGGTACGATGGTATAGGTCTGTGTAATAGGACTATCTCTAAAATCACAGTACAAAGAACAACCCATAAACCATTAAACATGTAAACGTGTTTCGGTATCTGGGGGCAGGTACAACTTTATTATGAACTAGGTTCAAAGGTATTCATTATTGTGGTGTTCACAGGGGTAAAGAGGAAGCAAGCAAGACAATCATCTAAGCTTCACCTAGCCAGCAGTCCTAGTGTTAACAAATTTTTGAATTTGCACAGATGTATGCCTATTTTTATCCAGCGGTCAGATAAATCTATATATTAAAGACGGGCACGGAGTGCCAAGCTCTCATCCTGCATGTCAGCATAATGTTCTGGATTCATTTGTGGATCGCAGCCATCTTTCATTCAGTAAACAGACTGGAGCACAGAACAGTGAAATGCAATGTTGTTATTACTGTGCTGGGCCCTCTTTTTTCTCATTGGTCACATATATACTGTCACACATTTCTCAGTAGATGTACTCTCGGGCCGGTTCTCTTCTGTGTTGCATCTCCTTTTAAAAAAGGGATGGCACTTCTCCAACTAAGTGGTGACATACGGGGAATGTTTATTTACAAACAACATCATTGTATAAAGCTATTTATTTCAATATGAAATGGTTTAAAAATTCATGCAACACAGCAGTGCATACATACACTCATGAGAGTACCACAAAGCTGTCTTGCCAAGATTGGCTGGCTTTAGATTCCTAGTTCATATGATTTTGTACTGCGGTTATTTTACAATAGGGTCGGTTTTAGCAAGAAAGCAAATGTATGTGCTCGTTACAAGTGCAACATAGAGTGCTCCGATAACATGCAGTTTTTGTTGCTTTCAGCACCAAAATCCCTGGCTCCTGGTAATTAGTGAATGAGAGTTTGGAGGTTATAGTTGTTTTCCTCTCGAACTACTTGTACATTTTCATCAAAAATATCGAAAGTGCCGTAGGTACACCACTTTCAAAACAGCTGCAAATAAAAAAAAAAAATACTCACCGTAATCACGAGGCACAAGACAAGTTGCCTAAATTGCATTATGGCAAAAGAAGCAGACAAACGTACATCCATTCTTAGAGTACTCACGTGAAATTTCTGTACTAGAACAAGACTTGAAAGAGGAAACTATACAATCAACGTAGGAAAAGTGGGCAAACACACTTTTATAGCGACCCCAATAATCGAGATGTAAACGTGACTGCATTTAGCACAATGTTTCAGGTTTATGAAAAATATTTGTATTTGCCCTTTCTAGCTAAACCTGCATGGTCACCTCTAACTTTACATAACCATTGAGGTCTATTACTTAAGTGCCATCAGAGCTAATTACGACAGAAGTGCTTGAGGTGAATTTATGCTATGCCTTTGTGCAATTGCACCTTTACATGTGTGAATGGCCAGTAAATGATTTTGAGTAACAAGAGTGCAGGTTATGTGCCTGACATAGACAGTATTAGTGCATTGCTGATGTATAAAGGTTTGGACTCTGCTTACACTTAGCTTGATTTGGTGTCTCCATTTCTGCAAACTAAGTTTAGCAAATATTAAATGCAAACAAACAGCAAATGGTACTTTGTTTAAGGCGTTTTTAAAAAGGTATTTATAACTGACCTCTCTGGTATCCATTGCTTCATTACAACAACCCTAAATGTTCCTACTTTAACTTGTAGGTGACATTTATTTATGAGCATTAGAAACTATCAGTGTCACCATGAAGAATATAGAGTATTTTAGGCAAGAAACAAACACTGCAAACCTAGACAACTCTTGATGCTTGAGATTTAACGTCCTTGTGAGGTAACCAGTCAGGATGTTTGAAGTAATATGTTCTATATATTTATCCATTTGCACCATACGGTTTCAAGCGGATGGAAAAAGGCAATTCCGAGGGTTTGGCAGGGAAAAATTTGCAAGTTGGTATCATACCCATGGTGAACTGATGTCCATGTATTTCTCATTTGGCAATGTTTAATCTTAGTGCTGCACGATTCTTTTGTGCCCAATTACCATCCCAGCTCGGTATTATCACCAACAATGCCATCCTGGGTTCTTCTGTGAGGCTGACCCTGACTACCCAGGCCAGAGAATCATGAACTTTAAACCAATATCTATGGATCATCCAGAAGTCCCACACTATGGGGGTCATTATGAGTTTGGCGGATGGAAAAGGCCGTTCACCAAACTCCCGCGGTCAGATTGCTGCCAGTGCAGCCGCCTTCCTGTGGGCCCCATTACGAGTTCCCCACTTGCTCAGCGGGCAGTGACGCCGGCTCATAATTGAGCCAGCGGCAATGCTGCAGTGAGTACGGTGCAGCAGCATCCATTGCACTATTCACTGTCTGCAGTGCAGACAGAGAACAGCACAAAGGGCCTGGCCATGCGGGACCCTGCACTGCCCATGCGAAGTGCGTGGGTAGTGCAGGGCCCCCCCAGGGACCCCTTGCACCCCATCTCCGCCAGCCTTTACATGGCAGTGCTTCTGCCATGTAAAAGCTGGCGGAGAGGGGGGTCGTAATCCCCAGGGCGGTGCTGCTCGCAGTGCAGCCTTGGTGGATTGAGACCGCCAGCACTTCTAGTTCCTCCTGTGGAGGTAAACTGGTGGTGCTAGTGGTCCAACCATGGTGCAACCACCACAGTCATAATGTGGAAGTCTGACTGTTTCCAAAGCGACCCTGGCCGTCTCAAACCCGCCAAGGTCATAACGAACCCTATGTGTATGAATGTAACAGCCACCCCTCCCCCTCTAATGTTTGCAAGGACTTCTTACTGCTTGATGAAGGCATACTCAAGTGAAGTAGACTGAAATGTAAGTACTTTAATTGGATAAGACAGAGCCTTTCTGGAAGCACCAGTTCTCAGTGGACACTTTCTTCTCTGCCCATTCTTCGTACTCCAGGGGCCTAGTTCTAGTTCCAGTCTATCTCTGACAGTCTGCATTGTGTCTGGAGCATTGGCAATTAAAGCTCTACATAATCTATATATGGACTTTTCCCAAATTGCTTGCCCCAAAGTGGTTCAAGGACCAATTTGGTCTCTAGTGGATTGAAATCCAGAACTGCCAGAAGGCACGCTTTCAAAATTTCAAGTTCATGCTGAGCATGGAGGTATCTAAAAAAGTGTGATTTGTGTAAGTCAAATTGCTCCTGCACTTGGCTAAACATTTTAATACATGAGGTTCCCCAGGCGGTTAGATATCTGAATGCAGTCCCATATGGAAAATCTGGGCAGATGAGGAGCCTCTGCCAGCCATTTATCATGCCAGAGGTGTGGTGGTTCTTTTGGTTCCCAGGCATTTCCCTGGACACCCTGTAGCAATATAGCTGTGGCAGAAAGATGCAGAACTCATATCACCACAATATGCACCCTCACTGCAGAGTCAGCCCGTCTGCGAACACCAGTCATTTATAAGCAGCAGCTAGACAGCTTTATAATACAACCTAATATCAGCAAATGCTAAAACTCCTCATATGGTGACTGTATGCATTTTTAAAGGCCACTCTCAAGGTCTTCCCTGCCCATATATAATTGGAATTGACGACTGCAGGGAAACAAAGAGTTCATATCATCAGATGGTGACTGTATGCATTTATTAAAGGCCACTCTCAAGGTCTTCCCTGCCTATGTGTAATTTGTAATTGACCACTGCAGAAAAAAAAGAAGTCCTGAGAGAGAGAGTAGCAATAGTTTTGAACAATGTATAGAAGTTGGGGTAGTGCGATCCTTTTGAATAAAGCTCCTTGACCCATCAGTGAAATCAGCAGTTTACTTCAAACCTCAAAATCCAACTTGTTTTATTAACCATAGGGGCAATGTTTAGTTCCCAGCACATCTCCTGGTCCAGTGAAAGATAAATACAGATATTTAAAGTTTTGAGGAGCTTCTCTGAGAATTATTATTATCTATTCCCAATGCGGATTGGGTGCCAGTAGGGAAAGCTAGTGATTTCTCCCAATTAACCCTAAGACCCAATTCCTTCGCTTAGATCATAAATAATTGTATAAAGCGAGAAATAGAGAAACCAGGTGTTGCACATATAACAAGCTATCATCATATAGTGCAATATGGTCATCATGGTCTTTCTTTCCTCTTAAGTCTCATATCTGGGCATCAGATCTCAGGCAGGGGCTCCATCACCAGGGGAAATAGAAGAGGAAAACGAGGGCAACCCTGCCTCATGCCCTGCTGTATTAGGAAGGGAACCGACCTGCTGTATTAGGAAGCTCACCATGACCACAGACCGGAGGGAGCTATATAATAATTTTACAAATGCTTTATATAGAGGGCCGATGTTCATTTTCCTAAGGACAACATACAAGAAGGACCACACCACAGAGTCAAGCACCTTCTTTAAATCAAGCGACATTGCACTTGTGGGTCAGTCCACCATTGTGCATAAGCTAACACCACCTGCAGACACCTGATGTAGTGCCCTGTCCCAGTAGTAGGAATAAATCAATTTTGGTCCTAATGTACCAGCGACCGAATGACCCCTCACCAAAGAACTGGTGAGTACCTTGGACATAGTCTTTGTTCCAATGTTTATCAGTGAGATAGGCCTAAATGAGGTACACTCTAATGGAGTTTTTCTCTGTTTGTATAGTACAACCACAGTGTCTCCTCTTAGATGATATGAAAAGGTTCCTAACTGAAGGGACTCTTCAAACAGTAATCTCAACTGTGAGACCAAACTAGAGGCATGGTGTTTAAAGAATTATGATGGGAACCTATTCAAACCTAGAGTCTTGGCCGAGGACATGTCTTTAATGGCCTGTAGTATTTCTTCTTCTGCTCATGGAAGGCAGGGGGATGCTTTGTGTTCGTGTACCAGTTTAGGGAAGGTAAAGTCTCTTATAATGGTGGGTGGAATTGGTAGAGTTTCACTTTGCGGGGCAAAGTGGCCACCAGAATGTACAGTGCCCATACATAAGCATGTAATGGCACTGAGGGTTATACTTTCCAGTGCAAACCGCTTGGTGCCCTAACTAACTTATGTAAGGGCACCGAGGGGTAAGTGCAATGCAGTGGTACTTAAAAACAGGGCTGGCTGCTCTACGTTTAAAAATCACTGCAGAATAAAGTTTAATCTGCAGTGCTCCCACTCAGCTGTGTTTAACTACCATAAAAGTGCTGATTCCATTCCACCGGAGGAATGGAAGAATACATTAGTAATTCTGCATAAGAGGAGTAGTGAGGAATTACTAAATTACTCCAATTTCGCTGGCGAAATTAAATATTGTACTCACCCCTAGCATTGCGGCTTGTCTTGCTGTCTTGTGCTTGAGGTGGTAGATCATGTTTGGAGTAATATATATGTATATATATATATATATATACATATATATATATATGTGTGTATATATATATATATATATATATATATATATTATTTTTTTTCCAAGTGAAATGACCCACAAGTTGGAGATGCACTTGGCGTCATGGTATTTATTTAAATCGGCACAAACCGATGCAATATAATATAGTGTAATATTTTGAAATTGTCACCTTACCTAAAGAAAAAGACATGGATGTGTTTGGACTGCTTTAACCAGAATTCAATTGTTTTAATTAACTCACCAGAGGCCCACTTGGGGGCAATATGGGCATTACATGAGCAAATGACGAGTTAGCTGAATCCCGTGATCAAGGACTAATTGAGTCCGAAACGCGTTGGGAGCTATTAATTGAAATAGTGATTGCATCAGTTTGTGCAGATTTAATTAAATACCTTGAATGTGACAAGTCCATGTCGGCGCTGAAATGTATGCAGCGAGGTTTAGAGTGTTTTGGAAGGCAAGTAAAGAATGCAAATTGAACAATCACAACAAAAACTATAACTCACTCCCCTGCCATGCACAGTTTGTTTCTTCAATAATTTGGCTGCTAATGTTCATTTATATTTATAATAATGATGTTATAGAAGTTGTCATGAGTGCTGTAATTTGTGGGGTAATTAGCAGTGCATGGCAGGGGCATGAGTTATAGTTACCTTAAGGCGTGAGTTATAGTTACTTGAATAACTCTAACTGCTGAATTTCTAAGGTTTTGTATGAGTAAATTGAGAACCTAACTATAACATCCTTGTAACCTTTGTTTTTTTTCAGTGAATTTATATATATACATATATAAGCCACACATTTATTTCTCAAATATATAAACCCAATGGTTACGGGGACGTTATAGTTAGGAAATAGAATTGAAAAAACCTTATAAATTCACTTAAAAACCAAAGGTTACAGGAACGTTATAGTTAGGTTCTGAATTTACTCGCACAAAACCATAGAAATTCAGCAGTTACAGTTAGAGTTATTTCAAATAACTATACCTTGTGTACCTGCCATGCAGTTATTTCTTCAATAATTTGACTTCTAATGTTTCCTTCATATTTTTATTTACCTTATAAAAGTTGTCATGAATGCTGTGCGGTAATTAGCAGTGCATGGCAAGGGTATGAGTTATAGTAACCTTAGGGTCGAGTTATAGTTACTGATAAATTTCTATGGTTTTGTGGGAGTAATTATAACACCTTTATATTTTCTTAAAATTATTTTGACGGGGAGCCACACGTCCTGCTCCCCCTTTTGATGTCGGCCCTGGGGACCCCATCCCCCAGAGCCCAGCCATCAATCCTAGGTGCCCTGCAGGGCACCCAGTGTGCATTGGGGACAGCTGGGGGAGCCTGAAGGCCCCCGCGGTCCCAGCTGGTTGCCTGCCTCCTACGGAAGCCGGCATTGCTTTAGCACACAGGGAGCTGCTAAACATGCATCTCCCAGTGTGCAAGAGCAATTGTTTCCTCTGTTTCTCTGCTCACAAATATGCGAGCAGGAAACAGAGGAATCCTCTGTTCCCACCAAGCAAGAGTTGTTTGACAGCTCTCGCTTGGCAAGAGATGAGTGTTTGCTCTGACTTGGTGGCAGCCTCGAAGCTGCTGCCAAGTCAGAGCAAACAGCTATGTCCCGGTGGTGGCTACCACGGGACATAGCAGGAGCTGGCACGGTGGTCCCCAGGGACAATTTTACACTCCTCAACTGGGAAGATCCCCAGGGAGGTAGCGGTCCCAGGGGCTGCAGGGAGGGTGCACACCCCCTTATTATAAATAAATTGCCCCAGGGAGGTGGCGGTCCCCATGGCTCGGGGTGGGGGGGCATAAGCCAGTAGGTAATTAAAGTTAGGACTAAGTTTCTATGTTTCCAAAGGAAAAGCATTTTTTGACTTGCCTTTATTTTTGGCGTCGTTTGACAAATCTTCACAAAATGTTCCCAAAAAAAGTTTGTGTTTCCTATGTTAATTCCCATAGGAGGGTTGAACTCGACTAAGACCGGGCAGCTGGATGGAATTACACCAAATTTTGCAGAAAGCTAGATTTTGTTCTGTAGATTGTGCTTTTTGTTATTTGGTGTAAATTCCTTCAGTAGTTTACGAGATATTAGAGAGAAAAGACATTTGTATATCTGGGTGGAGCCTAAGGACAGATTTCAAGGTGAGATCTGATTGGCCATCAGCACTTCTACCAGAAAGTAATGGCAGCCATCTTGGGATCAATATACATGTTAGCACCCAATTGAAATGCATTGTAGTGAATGGCAGGTTTTGAGGGTCACCAAAAGGAGAACATGTAAAGGGTGCTAACAAATTGTAGTTACAATAAAAATCATTTGTTGATGGTACAATGCTAATTTTAGGAATAGTGGTGTGTTCTAAGGTGATTTTACCCTGCTGGGATTTCATGTTTCATGTTTCAGAGAGAACTGTTTTTCTCATGATATTCCCATAGAGGCTATTGAAGGTGCTCCAGAAGCTAAAATGAGAGCATATTTTCTGTAAATTCACACAATCTTTCTCAGCCATATGAGAATGAAGTCTGACATTCGCAGTAAAACATGAACTTCCAACAGGAGCAGCCTGTCAGTTGATTCCCCTGTATTCTACTACAGCCACCCAAAGTGTTCTAAAGAACAACTAGAGAGATAACAGTGTTACTTATGATAAAAGTGTGGCACACCTGAAGCCATCTTGATTGAATCAAAATGGTAAAGCATAAAACATTTAATTTGGAAAGGAACAAAATGAGGAGTTGGTTTTGTTATATAAATTATGGTTAGTGCTGTAGAAATGAATATTAGGACAGGTTTTAAGAGAGTTCTAAAATATTTTCCTGGTGTATTTATCACAGGAGCAACCTGTCAGATGATTTCCTTCACTTCTACTGCAGCCTCCCAGAGTGTTCTAAAGAACAACTAGATGCTAACGTTCTTACTTATGATAAAAGTGTGGCACACCTGAAACATTCTTGATTATTCAAACTGGTAAAACTGGTAAAACTTAAAACATTTAATTTAGAAATGAACATTATGAGGGGGTTAGTGCTGTAGAAAGATGCACATGTTTCAAGTGAGTCCTCAAATATCTTCGTCTTCTATTTCATTAAAATATTCTGATATGCAGACTGAAACATGCACTTTCAACACCAGCAGTAGACTGCCTGTTAACTCCCTGGTGATCAGCTGCTTACAGTTTTTTAATGAGCAACTTGAATGCTAACATTCTGAATTTATGCTAAAACTGTGGCACATGCCATCTTGATGGAACTGAAGTGGAAAACTGAAAGCATTTCCTACTGAGCATACTGCAGTAAATAAGGAAATTAGAGAGCCAGGGCCTGCATCCAACCAATCCACCATAAATTGCGATGGGCATCTTACTAAACATTAAAAAAATAACTTAGAAATTCACTGAAAAAACAAAAGTTTACAGAGATGTTATAGGTAGGAAATAGAATTATAAAAACCTTAGAAATTCATTAAAAAACAAAGGTTACAGGGACATTATAGATAAGTTCAGATTTGACATGCACAAGCCATAGAAAATCAGCTGTTAGAGTTATTTCAAATAACTATAACTCGTGCCCTAAGGTAACTATATCTCACCCATAGCCATGCACTGCTAAATTCTGGAGATATTAAATCACTCATGGCATTTTTTTTTGACATTGTTGATAATATCACTGTAACATTTGCAGTAAAATTATTGATGAGAAAACTGTGAATGTCGAGGGTGCGACTTATAGTTACCTTAGGGCAGTGTTCCCAACCTGTGTTCCAGGTAATCCTGGAGGTTTGCGAAGTCTCCTTAGGGGGTCCGTGACTGGTTAGCAAATTAAATAATATTAACAGATTCAGTGGCGGCTGCCACTGAACAGGGGTGGCGGGACAGGGTGTAAAGGGTAGGGGGTGGGTTATCAATTAAATAAATATAAAATAAATTTAAAAAAACTAAAATATAAACCACTTACCTTCTAGGGGAGATATACGTTTGTCACCCCTCCATCCTCTTCTTCTTCCCAGCTGCACAGGCTCCCAGCCAATCACAACGCTGAAAGCAGCGCCATGATTGGTCTGAGCAGTTTGCTTCGCCGCTCAGAGTGGCAATGGGAGCCTATGCATGTTCTCAAACTGGCTGTGCTATACAGCCAGGCAGAGAACATGCAAAGTGCATATGTCTTTTTGGCCGGCCGAGCATGGCCGACCAAAAAGACATGCACACTTTGTGTGCACTTGGCCCTCCTCGGGCACCCCTCCCTCCAGCCCAGCCCCGCCCCGCCCTACAAGGAAAAATAAAATGCTAATAATGTAATGTACGTTATTATCACTTTCTTTTTTCTTTTTGGGAAAACCACTGGGGCGATGCTCCTCCCCCATAGCGGAGGAGGTGTCCGTGAACAGATTAGGTCCACAGAATAATGACTCAGAGCGGGGTCCCCAGATTCCAATAATAATTCAGTGGAGGTCCCCAGGTTTCAGTAATGGGAAAGTGGGGGCCCACAGTAGTCAAAAGGTTGGGAAGCACTGCCTTAGGGCACAAGTTACAGATACTTGAAATAACCTGAACTATAACAGTTGAATGCATATATTCAAAACCATAGAAATTCAGCAGTTGTAGTTATACTTATAGTTATACTTATGTTAAGACACTATCACTCTGCAAAAAGTTACTTTTTGGCACGAGTTATAGTTTCTTCAATTAAGTATAACTATAAGTATAACTGCTGAATTTCTTTGGTTTTGCACGGGTAAAATGTCAGCTTAACTATAATGTCTCTTTAACCTTTGTATTTTCAGTGAATTTTTTCATTTTTTTAAAACGCACGTTCTTATAACCAGTACCACGCATGGCTGAAGCCTGCGGTCAACCCTCTCACATGCACCAAAACCCAAGCATGGGTTTGGATGCAGTGGTTGTTTTTTCCAATTGTTTTCTGAATCCGTGGATTCACAGCGGATTTACATGGGGGCCACGCTGAGGCTTGCGGAGGATCTGTAGATTTGTGGCTCAGATGAAAAGAAAGAAATGGGCAATTTATTGCCGATGAGCGGTCCCTAGGGGAACCCTCTTTGTGTTCTATGGGGTCAGGATACCTGTACCCTGACCCTTTATGTATTTATGCAGTGTCCCCCCCCCAGCGGATGTGGCAAACAAAATGGTGTCCGCAACTTTTCTGTTAGGTTGCGGCCAGCCAATCAAGTCCTTACTTTTCCCTTGAATTTGCGGATCCACACTGGGTGAGGTGATGAAGTGTTGCATTAGTTTTTAAAATTTTGTGAAGATTCTTCAAATAGCACCAAAGTTATTAGTAAAACAAAAAAAATGCTCCACCTTTGAAAAAAAGTGGCCTTAACTATAACTACCTACTGGCTACAGTAGGCAATATATATAGAAATTATATATATATATATATATATATATATATATAGAGAGAGAGAGAGAGAGAGAGAGAGAGAAAGATAGAGAGAGAGAGAGAGAGAGAGAGAGAGAGAGAGAGAGAGAGAGAGAGAGAGAGAGAGCGAGAGAGAGACAGAGACAGAGACAGAGAGAGAGACAGAGAGAGTATAATGATTAGCAAATTTGCCCATGATCCCATATCTCATGACAGCTGGCAAACATACCCTGCTTGGGCTCTTAGATGTGTGGGACAAACGTACCCTCAATCTCCCTATTGGCAAGACAATGTACCAGCCTAACAGCCTTGTCACCAGTATTGTATATGCTACATTTCTAAGCCAAGATTGATGCTGTAGCTTCCTCCACAGTTTAGTCTTCATTGACTCTCTAGCTTCCTCCTGGTGAGAATTCGGCCTTCTCTTCAAATTTAGCTATCTTACAATTCAGATAGAGGTATTCCATTAGTTTAGCTTTTTTGTATTACATGGAATATGCTTGCTGGAGCAAGGAAGTAGTTTAGCCTGAATGGGATGTGGTGCACATAGAAGTAATATGAGTACATTTTGTCTCAGCATGGGAGAGGGAGCTGGTGGAGTCTAGCATTGCCGCTGTGACCAAACGGATATTGCTTCCCTATACCATTTGTCCAATTTGGTTCCCCTACATTCTACAGACACTGGGCCTTTATTCTTGGAGCAGATTTTAACCACAAAGTTAAGCATGGTCATGTAGTCCCTTGCCTTTAATTAAAAGATCTCATTCAGGCTGCTTGGTAGCTTGTGCTTCAGATTTGTGTGATAACATCTCCCCTGCCTTCAACATGGACAAATTGACCAAGAACTGTCCCCATGGATTCCTCCTTGATGTTGGTCCTTCAATTAAGATCTCTGCATCGACAATGGGTTTCTCACTTCCACCCATTCCCATGTCTGTTGTGGCATTTTAGAAAAGAGGGTGTTTTGCACCCCCTCACCCCCATACTTCACCTTCTGCTTCACCAGCAACAACAGCATGTGGGATATCTGCCTTACTCTCAGCTTCTGCTTTACTCCCACAATGGACTTACACTGCACTCTGACAGTATAGTGGGGGAAGATGAAAACTTTGGCCATGTCATACATAAGATGTTGTCTCTGTCTGGTGAATAGGGTCTCTGTTAGCATTGTTCAAGAGTTTCGTGATGATAGGGTATGTGGGAGCACCATGCGGGTGACTGGGAGACAAGTAGCCAAGGAGCAGTGGGCCCTCTCCATCAAAAAGCATGGCAATAGTTCCCTTTGGGTGATCTGGGACTTTAGGCAGGTGGTAAATAATTTCTGGGTATACTACCTTAAAGCTCATACACATCCCTCTTCTGTTGGGGGTTGTTGCTCCTGGAATGACCCTCCACATCTTCAGCTACTGTTCTAGAGTTATCTTGATGTGTGTCAGTTTCACTTCCTTTTTAGAGTGTTGACCTCTTCTTCAGTCATGGAAACATGAGTCTTGAATTCTGAGGTGTGGCCCACCAATTTTCATAAGACCTAATGCATGAGCGACACCTCCACTCCAATCCCCGTCTTATCTTCAAGAGCCAGATTTGTGTATTTGATAGCTTGCAGGACGAGTGTCAGAGTGGCCACCTTCTCGGGGTCCCCGGAGGGCTGCTAAGTGCCATTGGCATCCCCATCAGTGTGAATCCCTGGGTGTTTGTCCTATTTTCCCTGTTTCGTTGGGATTTGAGTTTTATCTCTGCCCATGTTAGCACCTACAGAGCATCCATTATTGACATAAAATATAACTTGCAGCTCTTAGCTTATGTTTCACAAGTGGAGAGCCATTAGCCTCCCTCCCCCTATTGTAATATGTTCTAATTTTCATTTATTGCATCTCAGGTGGGGGAGGTAGACTCCAGACACAACTGCCAGGCGAGGCAAACCAAGTATGTATGGCACCCCTTTTCACACTACAGTGATGACAAAAGTCCCCCACAACTCAGTCTACAACTCCACCACCCTGTCCACCAATCAATCAGGGCCAGCTCCACTGCACCTCTAATATTCAGACCGTAAACCTTCCCCTGCTGAAAGGCTTCCTCGGCACAGCACTACGTTTTTTGAGGTACAATGGTAGGTCAAGGCCTAAAGCAGTCTGGTGACCTCAAGCTTCGCAGTTGTCCCTCTGGGGTTGACTCATCACCAATCAGTGTCTTCATTTGCTGTGATCTACAGACCAGCAGAGCCCGGTCTCCTACAGCTTGTACCCTTTCCTCTGCCACAGAGCACCTTACTAGATCCACTCCATCCATGCCTGCATTGCTGGGTGGGGAGGGGTAAATAGGATGCTGTAGAATACAGGTTGATAACATGGGCAGTGGTCTCCTCCCAGCCCTTGGCTAACACCACCCTCATTTGGCTGCTGGAGCAGAGATCTCTACTTGATCAGGCGCAGCTTAGGGGTAGTCCTTTCTCAATCATACAGGAGAACTGGGGGAGCTCACCATCTGATCTGCCACCAACAGAATGTTTAAGGATTCGAAAGAGTGGTGTGACTTGGACCTCTAGAGCCTTACCTCTGCCATCTTGCTTCCAAGACCTGCCTGACACAGAAAATATTTTTACAGTTTGATTCTCTTTATTTTTTCTATAAAAACTTTACTAACCATGGAGAATTTTACAAACTTTGTGAAGTTTCTCTTTGAATTTCACAAGGTGTCCAGATGCAGAGTGTTTGACCTGGCATCCTTGGTGCGGTCTCCACTAACACTTTGGCCTTTGACCATGTGTTTTTCTGACCTATTTTTGCTGGCCTTTAGGAATCTGTGCAGTTAATCACTGCTGACCACTGCTAAATGTGGAGCCGTCGGCAATGTCCTGGCCCAGCATTCCGCTAGGCCAGCTGGCAGAAACAATGTTTCCACCCCGCCGGCCCAGTGGAATGGATATTATAGGGCCGGCGGGGTCTTTGAGGGGCTGCCGGACTGTTTTTAGATCGCCAGCATGAACACGTAGGATATTATATATATATATATATACATATATATATATATATATATATATATACATGCATATATGTTTGTGTGTTTCTATGAGTTTTTATTTATATGTAGTATTACATATTTGTACCCATTTTACATATTAATAAGTGTATATGTTAAAATATTTAACATTTACTACTTTAAACTCTATATTAAAACATCAATATTTTTGGACAATATTGTGTCAAAGATATTTTTTTCAGATATTGTTGCATGTACCATTATAAGCGTAGGATCACGATATTGTGTTCTTGACACACTCATTCTAATTGATATCCCTAGCATCCATTTTCCAACTTCATCTTCACAGTATACAGCAGCAACACCTTCATATTTTAACGACCTAAGGCATTCAAATTGCTTTCATAGAAAACGTTTTCTCATAGTAGGCATTCCCATTTACTTCCTCCGAAACACAGAACTCATCAGAAGACTTTTTATAAAATGATTCCATTTTACATTGCAATTATTTTTCCTGACACCAAAACAAGATAGTATCTATTCCATGTTTGCGGGTTTTCTTGCTTCATGTGTCCACACCATTACATGACTCATATTTAATGCAAAATGCAATTCAAGGCTCAGTCTATTTCAATGAGCTAATTTGTCAGAGCCGTTCCGTGTTTTTCTTTCACAACGTCAAGGATGAATCCTAAGTCACAATTTGAAGTGTTGTGCCCTGGTGCCAGAGGTTTGATGCTAAGATGACCAATGGTCTATAGCCAGGTTGGTAGGCGAGAAGGAAAATTCCCCTTATCGAATAAAATGAAAAACTTATTTTGGAAGAGAGATTAGGATTTTAATGGTGAGAAAAGAAACTATTTGCATTCCTCATATTTGATGATTTAAATTATGTGTTTGATGATGGGTTCTCGAACCATATGTACATCTGATACTGAATGTTTTCCAAAGTGAAGTGCCTATGCATAGATGCTTTACAAGAGAGAGATTTTGCACTATTTCACAAGTAAAGTGCCCGTTCATAAGTCATTTACCAGAAGGAAGTATTGCATTTTATTAGTACTATTTATTACATAGGTCAATTCAGTGGTCTAATTTGTGTATATATCTTCTATACACAAGTTTTCTATTGCACTATTTCACGAATAAAGTGCCTATGCATACAAGATAAGGTGCTAGATGTTCTCCCTAATTAGTTTATTGCACATTACAGGTTCCTAGATTATGGCAGTGAGTCCTTATTGCACTTCAAATTTTTCACTAATCACAACACCTTTAATAACGAATAAAGTGTTGAGTGCTTATTCTAACTTTATTGCACATTATTGGTAATGTTTATTGCACTTACCCTACTACAAAGTTTGAAAGTGCCCTTTTAGATGTCCTAATTCTGAATTTAGGCCCCCTGACAGATTATACATGTCATTGAGTAAGGTGCCAGGAAAGTACTTCATAGGAACATTACACATCAATTTATTTCACTTATATGTAGATAAACTATTAAAGTGCTTAATGTTCCTGGTATTTGTATTAATTTTAGGATAAAGTGCTCAATGTTCAATTAAAGTGTTGAGCTATAAATGAATAGTTTTTTAAAAAGGGAATGCCTTTTAATTTCCTAAAATTAATATTAGGAGAAAGGGCTAAGATTAATGTTAAGATAAAGTGCTAAATGCTTTATGAAAGTGCCAAGTAATTACTAAATGGTTTAATCAAAATAGGGTAACTCCTTTTCAATGTGAGAAACCCACTATGATACATATCTTTCTCATCTCTCCTAGAATTATATACAGGCTATTCCATCAATGTACACAACCACAAATAGAAATCAGGATTTCCATCCATTCCTTTTCTACGTCATAGATGAAAAATAAATGAAGATCAAGAAAACACATTGGCACATGAGCATTCGCAGTGTCCCTTCATAGTTCATTACCTATGAGTATACATAAAGCTGTGTGTGTTTATTGTGTCCCCCGGTTGTGGCTGGTGGTGGGGTAAAGTGGCAAAGGGTGTCTTCCAACCCTAGCTCATCCTGAACCTCAGAACACTACATAAGTTTGGAAATGGGTCTCTTTCAACCCTCACTTTAATAACTAAATGGGTCTCTTTCAACCCTCACACAAACAAGGGGCAAACAGGGTCTTCCAACCCTCGCTTATCGCCAACCTCAGGACACTACATAAATTTGGAAATGGGTCTCTTTCAACCCTCACTCTAATAACTAAATGGGTCTCTTTCAACTGTCACTGCAATAACAAAATGGGTATTTTTCAACCCCAGTAGGCAGAGCATCTTTTAACCCTCGCTTATCCTTGCAACAGGACACTACCTAAACTGAGAAACATCCCCCTAATCACACGTAACAAAATGGGTATCTTTCAACCCTCTGTACTAAAGTAGCAATTAATAAAAGGTTTCTTTCAACCACACTCACACATAACAACAGTAAACAAAGGGTAACTTCGAACCCTCACTCATCCTTGAACCACAGGATACTACATACTTATGCATAACAAAAGTGGGGAAAGGGTAACTCAACCCTTGCTCATCCCAAACAAGAGGATACTACGTAAAATTGAACTCAATCGGGTGCCTTCCACTCACCCTCATTTAATCAGTGGGCAAAAGGTATCTTCCAAACCTTGCTCATCCTGAGCCACAGCACACTACATAAATTTGGAAATGGGTCTCTTTCAACCCCCACTGTAATACCAAAATGGTTCTCTTTCAACCCTCACACAAACAGTAGGCAAAGGGTGTCTTCCAAACCTCGCTCATCCTGAACCACAGGACAATACATATATTTGAAAATGGGTCTCTTTCAACCATCACTGTAATAAAGATTTGCATGCAGCAAATCCAGAATAGCATTGAAAATATACTCAGGCAGCGAATTCAGACAAAACACTAAACCTAAACATTCAGTAAATCGTGATCTGGATCATGCCTAACTTTCCACATAGCATTGAAAATAGGACTTTAGCATAAAATATCCAGAATAGCATCAAAACACTTGACAGTATATATAGGAACACAACATTAGAAATGCTTCCTCTGGCAGGAAGCTCATGCTCACAGGTGGCTTCAGATCCCATTCTCGTCATCATTGTTGCAATCAAAGATAGATCCTCGGTAGACAGGTAACGTAGGCTTTATGATGAAGTTTATTTGAAGAATAAAGTGGGCCAGTACAAGTCTGGTGGTTCAAGGACCACCAGACTTGTGGTGACGGTTAGACCACCGCACTCCAGGTGGGCCAACCTCCACATTACCACTCTGGTGGTCGGACTGCCAGGGGACCACCGTTACTCCCAGGAACATGGTTCCCAATGACCTGACGGTGGTCTTGTTGTGGTCAGCCACGGTGGTGCTGAACTAAGCGCCACTGTGCTGATCACAAACTCACTTACCAGCAGCCTTCTCATGGTGGGGACCCCATCATGAAAAGGCTGGTGGTAAGCCGGTGGTGGGGGCCACAAGGCAGGGGAGCCATGGGCAGTGTAGGGGCACCCCTGGCCAGCACCGTTGGAGTGCACACAGTCTGCAGTGCACATTCCGAGGGTGCTGAGGTGCTGGGGTGCTACGGTATTGGCCTCAGCTCCCTTAAGGGAGCTGAGGCCAATCCCATAGCACTGGTCCCACCAGTCGGCAAGTGGGAATGTCGTAGTACAATGTTCCCATCAGTCAGCCCGGCATAAACATTGTAATATAACAGGGGATGCCACCGACATGATGGTGGCATCCTCCCTATGGCTTTGGCATCTCAATGCTATACCAATGCCCCACCAGGAGCAGTATCCTGCTGCTCAGTCCACTCTCTCCAACTGATCTCTCAGACATACATAAACATTCTATGACATCTCAGACACACTGGCTGAGTATTAGGTATCAGGGAAACTAGGGAGAGAGAATGGATATTACCTAAATCAAGGTACAAATCAGTTATAGTTAGGTTGATCTTTTACCCACACAAAACCATAAAATTCAGAAGTTATAGTTGTACTTATAATTATACTTATGCTAAGTAACTATAACTCTTAGCCTAAAGTTACTTAATGACATGAGTTAATGTTTCTTCAGATAAGTATAACTATAGTAACTATAAGTATAACTATAACTGCGGAATTTCTGTCGTTTTGTGTGGGTGAAACATCAACCTAACTACGATGTCCCTGTAACCTTTGTTTTTTTCAGTGAATTTCTATACATATATAAAGTAATATATCATTACTGTACATTAATACAACACACTGAAACGCACAGCCTTTGGCCATTCACAGCAGTGGTTGACTGCAGGGCCTGACCTATTGCCAGGACCTGCAGCCAATGGCTCGGACCCACCCCTATCTCAGATTTTCACTGGGGGTTGCACTAAGCCCTGCTGTGTATCAGCTGATCTGCAGTTTGGCTGAAAAAGAAATTGGGCAAAGTTTTTGCCCACCAGGAGTCTCTTAGAGACTCCTCCATGTGTCCCATTTAGCCAGAATACCTCTATCCTGACACTTTATATTATTTTTTAATTGTTCACCCCCCTCAGGCTGACCAAGAAAGAAAATGCCAGCTGCAACCTTCCATTCAGATTGCAGCCAGCCATTGCTTTTCCCCTGGATCAGCGCTCCACCCACATCCACATCCCTAGATATCTATATTTCATTTTCCTCTAATAACTCCAAAACTACTCAACAGATTTCTGCCACTTTAAAAAAAGCACTCCTTCAGGACATAGATCTAGCTTTCTGCCAAATTTTGTGAAATTCTGTTCAGAGGTTCTGGCTGTAGTCATGTCTAAAATCCTTATGGGAAACTGCATTGGGAAAACATGATTAGCCCCCTTCCTTTTTCTCAATCCCCACTTGATAAATCACCCCAAAACTTTCCAGACAGTAGCTGAAGTAAGCTGTACACTAGTTTGGAAAGTTTTAAGACAATTCGTCAAACGGTGCCACAGTTATTGGCAAAACAAAAAAGGCTTCATTTATGGGAATTAGGTCCTAACTATAACAGCCTATTGGGGCTGCCAGTAGGTTATCTATCTATCTATCTATCTATCTATCTATCTATCTATCTATCTATCTATCTATCTATCTATCTATCTATCTATCTATCTATCTATCTATCTATCTATCTATCTACATATATATATAAATATATATGTGAAAAAGATTTCTGCCGCTTCATTAAAAAGCAGAAAAAGAGAGTCACACCCAACATGCCCACTTCTCAAGCACAAGGCTTTATTTAAAAAAAATATTTATTCCAAATTTCTCAATTTGGCCATGATGAAGACACTTCTGTGGCCATTTTAGGAGTATATATTTTTTCTTTTTGTATCAGATTGCTTTCTGGAATAAATATTTTTTTGAAATAAAGCCTTGTGCTTGAGAAGTGGGCATGTTGGGTGCGAATCTCTTTTTCTGCTATTTAATGAAGTGGCAGAAATCTTTTTCACATTTATAATGGGTACCACTACCATGTGTTCGCACCAGCCTTGTTTGGTGGATGTAGCCGGTTAAAGTGTTTTTTTTACTTGTTAATATATAGATATATATATATATACATATATATATTCAGATATATAAATATAGATATAGATACATATTTTTTTTCACTGAAAAAATCTAAGGTTACAGCGATGTTATAGTTAGGTTCTGAATTTGCTCGCACAAAACCATGGAAATTCAGCAGTTATAGTTAAAGTTATCTCAAGTAACTATAAGTCATGCCCTAAGGTAACTATAATTTGCGCCTTCGCCATGCACAGTTTTCTCAACAATATTGTTACTGCAAATGTTACTGTGATAATATCAACGATGTTATAAAAGACGTCATAAGTGCTGTAATATCTGGGGAAATGAGTGCATGGTGACGGCGCAAGGTATAGTTACCTTAGGGTGCTGATAACTGCTAAAATTCTATGGTTTTGTACCAGTAATTTTCATTACTTTACATTAATCCACCCTCCACTGCACATGCCCTTTGGCCATGTGTGGCGGGGGTTGGCCCAGCCAGGCCATGCTGCATCCCCCTATAACCACCCATCACCGTGCCATGCATGGACTTCAGGCATGCTCAAGGCGAGGGTTGGCCTCAGGGCCTGGCATGTGGCCAGGCCCTGCAGCCTACCCCACAGTGCCCATGAAAGACTTCTTTGTTTGGCGGAGATGAGATCATATTCCTATGCCTCAAAAACTCGTCTCCAAAATCGTCAGGAAACGTGCTCGGGGGGTCCTTTTATGAAGCTGTCCATATTTCTGGTAAAATGGACTGATGTCAATGGATGCATGAGTGTCTGAATGGGTCTGTGAGTGTATGCATCAGTGCATGAGTGGGGCTGTGAGTGGGTGAATGAGTGGGTCTGTGAGTTGGTGCATGAGTGTCTGAGTGGTTCTGTGAGTGGGTGCATGATTGGGTTTGTGAGTGGGTGTATGAGTGCCTGATGGGATCTGTGAGTTGGTGCATGAGTGCCTGAGTGGTTCTGTGAGTGGGTGCATGAGTCTCTGAGTAGGTCTGTGAGTGGGTGCATGAGTGACTGAGTGGGTCTGAGAGAAAGTACTTGAGTCTCTGAATGAGTCTGTGTGTTGGTGCATTTGTGTCTGAGTGGGTCTGTCAGTGGGTGCATGACTGTCTCAGTTGGTCTGTGAGTGGGTGTATGAGTGCCTCAGTGGGTCTGTGACTGAGTGCATGATTGTCTGTTGTGGTATTACACAGGAGGTCACACTGAGTGTCACAATTTATTTATAAATATCTCTCATGGTGAAAAGATATATATTTTCTTCATTTTAAACTCATAATATGACCCTCAAGCACCCCTTTATCTCACCCCTGGGATCAGGGTATCTCCACCCTGACCCCTTATACAACGTTTCCTATTCATTTTGAGCCCCAAGGACCTTGACCCATTACATAAGAATGGCAGCCGCAATTTTTAAGCACAAGTTGCGGCCAGTCAATCATGCCATTACTGTTGGCATGAGCATTCGCTATTCGTCAGGGATTCATCGCGACTTTAGATATACAAATTTAGATTTCCTTTCATTTCTCTACAACTAGTGAACAGATTTACACTAAATAACAAAAAGTCATCTTTCTGGACCAAGAGATACCTTTCAGCCAAGTTTGGTATACTTCGGTCCATTGGTTTGGGCTGTAGTCCTGTTTAAAATCCCTATTGGAAACACACTATTTTTGATTCCAGCTTTTTATTGGCCCCCGCTGGATGGATCATCACAAAACTTTCCATGCAGAACAAGACTCTTGGACACACTTTTTTTTTTGTAATATTTTGTGAAGATTCATTAAACAGTGCCAAAGATATAGCCAAGCCACAAACACCTTTTCTATGGAAACTAGGTCGTAACTTTGTAGTGTGTATATATATATATATATATATATATATGCAAAAAATATTGTGTCTGGACAAAGCTATACCCCTCTGAAGAGCTCTAATGAGAGCGAAACACGTGTCAGGGGTTGCTTTACTCATTCCAGGTTGGCTTGGACGGTATTTGACCAGTCCAAAGCTGTAATACTGTGCCTGGAGTGGTAAATGGCTTTTGTCATTTTACAGCTCGGCAAGGATAACACTATGTCAGTCCTATGCTTAAAGATTTTGCTGTACAAATGGCAAAAGACTTTGTCACTATCTAGCTCGGCGAGGATAGCACTGTGCTAATCCTATGCTTAAAGACTTTGCTAGATAAGCAGACATTTGAGGTGAGCAAATCTAGAGTGTTGCAGGGTGCTCCTTACTAGAGCAGCTCTCCACCTAAAATTGGGAACTTCCCAGAGTTCTCCTTTGTTTTTTGCATAATTTATGCGTCGCTCTATCCCTGAAAGGGTTTTGGTTTGACTTATACTGGGTGCTCCCTTGTGTCTGGACAAAGCTATACCCTTCTGAAGAGCTCTAATGAGAGCGAAACACGTGTCAGGGGTTGCTTTACTCATTCCAGGTTGGCTTGGACGGTATTTGACCAGTCCAAAGCTGTAATACTGTGCCTGGAGTGGTAAATGGCTTTTGTCATTTTACAACTCGGCAAGGATAACACTATGTCAGTCCTATGCTTAAAGATTTTGCTGTACAAATGGCAAAAGACTTTGTCACTATCTAGCTCGGCGAGGATAGCACTGTGCTAATCCTATGCTTAAAGACTTTGCTAGATAAGCAGACATTTGAGGTGAGCAAATCTAGAGAGTCGCTGGTGTTGCAGGGTGCTCCTTACTAGAGCAGCTCTCCACCTAAAATTGGGAACTTCCCAGAGTTCTCCTTTGATTTTTGCATAATTTATGCGTCGCTCTATCCCTGAAAGGGTTTTGGTTTGACTTATACTGGGTGCTCCCTTGTGTCTGGACAAAGCTATACTCCTCTGAAGAGCTCTAATGAGAGTGAAACACATGTCAGGGGTTGCTTTACTCATTCCAGGTTGGCTTGGACGGTATTTGACCAGTCCAAAGCTGTAATACTGTGCCTGGAGTGGTAAATGGCTTTTGTCATTTTACAGCTCGGCAAGGATAACACTATGTCAGTCCTATGCTTAAAGATTTTGCTGTACAAATGGCAAAAGACTTTGTCACTATCTAGCTCGGCGAGGATAGCACTGTGCTAATCCTATGCTTAAAGACTTTGCTAGATAAGCAGACATTTGAGGTGAGCAAATCTAGAGTGTCGCTGGTGTTGCAGGGTGCTCCTTACTAGAGCAGCTCTCCACCTAAAATTGGGAACTTCCCAGAGTTCTCCTTTGTTTTTTGCATAATTTATGCGTCGCTCTATCCCTGAAAGGGTTTTGGTTTGATATATATATATATATATATATATATATATATATATAAAACAAGAAGAGTGCTGGACCCCGGATTCCATGAAACCCACATGTTTATTTCTCAATGATATATATATATATATACATAAACCCAATGGTTATGGGACGTTATAGTTCGGAAATAGAATTGAAAAACCTTTTAAATTCACTTAAAAACCAAGGCCCGTATTTATACTTCGTTTGCGCCGAATTTGCGTCGTTTTTTTCGACGCTAATTCGGCGCAAAACTAACGCCATATTTATACTTTGGCGTTAGACGCGTCTAGCGCCAAAGTATGGGCAATGAGCGTCATTTTTTTGCATGAACGCCTTCCTTGCGTTAATGAGATGCAAGGAAGGCGTTCCCGTCTAAAAAAATGACGGAGACGCAAATGCGTCGTATTTATACTCCCGGGCAAAAATCACGCCCAGGAGTGGGCGGGTCAAAAAACCCCGCATTTGTGCCACTTTTTAACGCCTGGGTCAGGGCAGGCGTTAAGGGACCTGTGGGCTCAAAATGAGCCCACAGGTGCCCTCCCATGCCCCCAGGGATCCCCCCTGCCACCCTTGCCCACCCCAGGAGGACCCCCAAGGATGGAGGGACCCACCCCAGGGCCATTCAGGTAAGTTCAGGTAAGTATAATTTTTTATTTTGTAAAAATATTTTTTTTGTGGCATAGGGGGGCCTTATTTGTGCCCCCCTACATGCCACTATGCCCAATGACCATGCCCAGGGGACATAAGTCCCCTGGGCATGGCCATTGGGCAAGGGGGCATGACTCCTGTCTTTACTAAGACAGGAGTCATTTAAATGGTGCCTGGGCGTCGTAAAAAAATGGCGCAAATCGGGTTGAGGTGATTTTTTTGCCTCAACCTGACTTGCCCCATTTTAAGACGCCCTAACGCCATTTTCCCCCTACGCCGGCGCTGCCTGGTCTACGTGGTTTTTTTCCACGCACACCAGGCAGCGCCGGTCTGCTTGCGCCGTCTAACGCCATTCCATAAATACGACGCCCGCATGGCGCTTCAGAATGGCGTTAGACGGCGCTAAATTTTTTGACGCTAAACTGCGTTAGCGCAGTTTAGCGTCAAAAAGTATAAATATGGGCCCAAAGGTTACAGGGACGTTATAGTTAGGTTCTGAATTTACTTGCACAAAACCATAGAAATTCAGCAGTTACAGTTAGTTATTTCAAATAACTATAACTTGTGTACCTGCCATGCACAGTTCTTTCTTCAATAATTTGACTTCTAATGTTTCCTTGATATTTTTATAGACCTTATAAAAGTTGTCATGAATTAGCAGTGCATGGCAAGGGTATGAGTTATAATTACCTTAGGGCCGAGTTAAAGTTACTTAAAATAACTCCAACTAATGAATTTCTATGGTATTGTGGTAGTAATTATAGCGCCCTTTTATTTTTTTTTTATTATTTTGATGGTGGGCATCGCGTACTCCTCCCCCTTTTGATTTCGGCCCTGGGGACCCCATCCCCCGGAGCCCAGCCATCAATCCTAGGTGCCCCACAGGGCACCCAGTGTGCACTGGGGACAGCTGGGGCAGCCTGAAGGCCCCCGCGGTCCCAGCTGGTTGCCTGCCTCCTGTAGAAGCCAGCATTACTTTAGCACACAGGGAGCTGCTAAACATGCATCTCCCAGTGTGCAAGAGCAATTGTTTCCTCGGTTTCTCTGCTCACAAATATGCAAGCAGGAAACAGAGGAAACCTCCGCTCCCACCAAGCAAGAGTTGTTTGACAGCTCTCGCTTGGTAAGAGAGGAGTGTTTGCTCTGACTTGGTGGCAGCCTTGAAGCTGCCGCCAAGTCAGAGCACACAGCTATGTCCTGGGGGTGGGCACTCCAGGACATAGCAGGAGCTGGCACTTGGTGGGGTGGTCCCCAGGGACATTATAGGCTTCTCGAGGGGGGCCTTGCGGTCCCCCCTTCAATGTTAACATAGCACCAGTGAGGCTGCACACCTCCTTATTATAAGTAAATCGCCCAAGGGAGGTGGTGGTCCCCGGGATTCGGGGGGGATATAAGCCCGCCCATTCAATATAAATAAAGCTCTGGGGACGTGGTGGTCCCCAGGGCTTGGGGGGGGTCCACAAGGCCCCCTACTCAAATAAATACATTTTGCCCGGGGAGATGGTGCCCCTGGGGTGCGTAGCGGCCCTCCAAATATTTTAAAACATAAGTCCCCGGGAGGTGGTGGTCCGTGGGGCAAAAATAAGTCTAGGAGGGGGGCACCATGTGCCCTCTTCATTATTTTTTTATATGTCCTCAGTATCTGGCCCACCCGGGGGCTACATAAAAACAAGCATGGGAGACTGCTTGTTTTTTTATTTTTTTTACATTTTTTATGTGAATTTGTGGATTTGCCATGAATTTGCAGCAAAATCTTTTTTTAAAAAGTGTCTTTTTGCTCTGGCAGGGTCCATCTGGCACCACAGCATCAGAGGCAAGGGGTCAGGGTGTCCCTACCCTGGCCCTGTCTCCTTTTTTATTGTGTTTTTTTTTTTTTGGAACGCTGATGAAGCCTAGTCCCAAGATGCCTACCAACACTTCCAGGTTGAAGTGTTGGCAGTAAAACAGAGCTGTGCATTTCCCCTCATGAGCTCATCATTATTTGTGAATTCGTCGTGGTCAGAGATATACAAATTTGGATCTCCTTAAATTTCTCAAACACTACTGAATGGATTTACACCAAATAAGCGCAAGTGTAATCTGCATACCGAAAGCTAGATTTCTGCCAAATTTGGTGTAATTCTGTACACTGTTTCAGGCTACAGTCGTGTTCAAAGGTCCTTCGGGAAATTACCTGAGAAATGCAACTTTTTTGACCCCCCCCTTTCTCTTGGCCCTCGCTTGATGGATCACCCCGAAATTTTCAGTGTGAAACAAGATTCACCTGGCCACTTTTTTGGGGAAAATTTTGTAAAGGACCGTCAAACGGTGCCACAGATATGGCCACTTATCTATGGAAACGTGGTTCTAACTATAACTGTCTACTCTCAACTGACAGTAGGTAATATATATATATATACGTATATATATATATTTGTGTGTAATTATATATCTGTACATATATGTATATATATATATATATATATATATATATATATATATATTTGTAGGGACATTATAATTAGGCTCACATTATAAGTGTACAAAATGATAGAAATTCAACTGTTATAGTTACAGTTATTTCAAGCACTAACTCGTGCCCTAAGGTAACTATAACTCACACCCTTGCCATGCAGTTTTTTTTATGAATAATTATACAGCTACAAGTCTTTATTCACTGTCATTCATTCTTGAAATAGTTCATCCACTCATTTCTCACCATCCAGCTGTTCATTCATTGAGCCATGCAGCCCTGTTTAAATATCTATCCATCCATTTGTTAATTGAGCAAAGTTCTGTAATGAAAAATTGTTGGAAAATGCGCCATATTTGCAATTTTTTTGTTTAAAAAAAATGTGTTGAAGAAAAATCCCACTCAAACCTCCCTGGCAGAGGTCAGGCTCATCGCCACATGCAGCATGGGGGCTTCTCGGAAAAGATTTGCCAGGGCTGCTTTTGGTTCCCAGTCCGGCCCTGGCCTGCTCGATAGGAAACAACAAAAGACACCTGACTGTGAAGGCACTGATCTCTTATGGTAGTAATTCAATGAAAATGTCACTCCCAAGATGCAACATTCATTTAAGAGCTATTATTTGAGAGAGTCCGGACCTCACTTTAGCCTGGCGCTTCATGTTGGCTGAGATGAAAAAGGTTGAGATCAGATGAAAAGAGCTGTCATCAGTCAATCTCCCAAACAGCCCATTTCTCTGCAGGAAAGTTTCATGTATTTTGCCTACTTTTCATCGACACATACAGAAAGACTTACAGCCTCAGAATTTTTACTATGATGTACTGTAGTGCTTTGAGGATCTGTAAAAATACAGTTGACAAAATCAATTTTGAGATTACTGTAAAACCTCTTACAGCTAAAAGAAAAATGTTTTGGCTGTCTCAGGAGGTGTTTTCTTCTCTCTGTCGGCATAGAAGGAATAATTTTGAAAAGAGTGAGTTGTTTGTTGCAGTATGATAGCTAGCAATAAAGTAATGCATCTTATGAGATATGGGGATATGCTCGTTGAGGGAAAAAGGATAGTAAACTTGTGTCAAAAACAGCAGACAGTGGTATATCAGTTTCCTCCTCCTGGATCATTTCCAATCTTGCCCCGCAGGTGTTTTGAAAACAAAAGCATTATTGCTCCTAACACCCACCCACACTACTTAAAAGTAGGCCCGCGCGAACTGAAAATTATGCCGGACTAGTGTTTTGGGAATTTTGCATTACGCTTCGTGGAGGAAATTCCCGAAATAATACAGTTAGGCAACTTCACATGACTTCGCACCATTCGCAGTAAAAATGTACTGCGAAGGTGCCATTTGCAGTGAACATTTACTGTGAATTCATGTTAACAGCAGAACACAGGAGGCTGTTGTTTGCAGTGCATTTTTGTTTGAACTACTTTTTAGTGGAAAACACATTCTTGTGTCAAAAACGGACAGGAAGATGCATGTTGTACTAAAACATCCCACTAAATGACATATTTGCATTTTGCATAATTACAAGCACTGGAAGGATTCTCAAACATTCAGACGTTCTTTACAGGGAGAAAAAAACAGAACAGTCAGTTAGGCTCCCCTTCGATTGTCACAAGTACTGTAGGGTAGCGTGCAGGTAAAAGGGGAGTACCATAGTAGACATGCCTGAGATCTTTCCTGATGATGAAGTATGGGTATATCTTCAGGGGATGCTGTTAAAGGTCTTTGGTATAGTCAAATAGCTGTGCCAGATAATTGAGGCTTAAGCACACATTGAAATGCAAAATGGAAGTTGAAGTGAAATGTCCGAACAATGAGGGAGTACTGGTCTGTGGTCCCAGTGGCCCAGCAAGAATCTTAGGCCCATATTTATACTTTTTGACGCAAAACTGCGCTATCGCAGTTTTGCGTCAAAAAAATTTGCGCCGTCTAACGCCATTTGGATGCGCCATTCGGGCGTCAAATTTATACTTTGACGTACGGCGGCGCAACCAACAGGTGGGAGTCATTATTTCGTGACGCAAACAGCGTCGGTCTGTCGTAAGGGAAACCCACGTAAAAGGGACGCAAATCACTGTGGGTCGATTTACGACAGCGCAATCGTGAAAACTCCGTTTTTTTTCACGCTATTGCGTGACATTTTAGCGCGAAAACTGCACTTACAGGAGAGGAGACCCAAAATGGATCCCAGATGCCCCAACAGACCCCAGGAGGATGAGAGCAGACCAGGACCCAGCCAGGAGGAAGCATACAGGAACCAGGACATGTTAAAGAAAAAAAGAAAGTGTCGCTTCAGTGCAGAGGAGCAGGAAATCCTGGTGAAAGAGGTGACGGAACACCAGCACCAACTTTTCATATCCTCAAAATTGCCACTCAGTAGGAGAGAGGCCATCTGGAAAGAAATTGTGGACAAGATAAACAGTGTGGCTGAAGAACGCCGGACAGTCACCGAGTGTAAGAAACGCTGGCATGACTGTAAACGTAGGACCAAAGAGAAAATGGCCAGGAACAGGAAGGCAGCAATGCAGACTGGAGGGGGGAGTCCAGCACAACAGGAGGCTCTGGACCACATGGAGGAGATGGTCGCAGCCGTCATCCCGGAGGAGATCGTCACAGGGATACAAGGACTGGACAGCGCAGACTACCACGACACTACACACATGCAGGGTAAGTCGCATGGGGAATTACAATGCAATAATGGGGACTGTAAGCAGGGGGGGGATACCTACTACACAATGCATGTAACTTAGCACATATATGAAGTGGCATGGGGAAAGGGGCACGGCAGGGGGGAATGGCCAGTACTGACCATAGCCGGGGCACGACAAAATACTGCCACCACTACAGTCCCATGGGGACATCCTGTAATTACAACAAGAGAGCCAAGGGAAACCAGTGACAGGTGGGAAGGACACTACCCTGAATCCACATCCAGGCACTTGTTTTGCACAAACTATTCCCCATCAACTAGGTCCCTACCTGTAATGCAGTAGCAAATACAACAACTGCAACTTAACTGCCACCACAGTTGACAATAACACCTCTCATCTCTGGGCAGCTATAGTACCAAATGGCAGGAACCCCACCCTGGAACATACATTCCTAAATTAGGGGGTGAGGATGACATCTGCAACTACTCCTAGAAATAAGACAAAGGTACCAGTACACTTAAATGCCGAATGTCCATAACTGACACATACATAAGCCTAAGTAAACAGCAATAGGAGCCACACAGCACTAACGACACACACATGCTGCATACGTCAGGGTCCCTCACGTGCCTGCCTAACAATGCTACATCACAAATGTCATACTGTTCAGACAACAACATTGACGAGGGGACACAGGCAACTGGTCAATGAAACACATCTGCACAGTCTAACCAAAAAATAGGACATTCATACGCTAAACAGGCCAATCCAGTAAGACACACATGAGACCCCATCAGATACAAACATCAACAATGTTTACATCCATACCACATCCTAACATTGACATACATAGGTCATGCCACCTAACATGTACAGATCATGCAATGTGAATAAAAAGTGTATGGTGCAGGGCCTGTGAGGCAAGTGTGCTGGCAGGGCAGTCACAACACCCACAGTCAGTCAAAGTGTAGCGTGGCAAGTGAAACGTATACTTTGCGCAATAGCCTCAGGCTGGAGGCCTTTGTGCATCTTACCCTGAATGTACTTATACTCATTTGCTCACATCTAAGTGCCTCAGAGCACTTTGCACTAAATGAATCTCATTGCCCTTCCTATCAGTTAATGTAGCAAATAGTCAGTCCTAAGGTGTTGGCAATTAGTCAAATCACCCTGTTTTGCCTACTTCTGCACTGGAGTTTGCCAGAACATATTCACTCTGTGGCCCAGTCAAGGATACCGTCTGGTTCGTTGATGATAGATGTGGTAGGGGTTAAGGTTTGCCATTCCTGCGTAGGGAAACTTTGTCATCACAATGACATATGTCTTTTAAATTCACTTCCTCGTCCCAAGACACGCATGGGGGAGTTTACAAACAGAAAATCACATCTAGATGCTGCCTGCCTTGCTGCTGATGCACAACCAGATCCCAGCCCATTCCTCTGATATGAGGGATGATGTCTCCCCTGTGATTCAGACAGCCAAGCTCCAAACTTAACATGCAGTGCTATATATAGAACAAGCAGAGGGAGAGTAGAAACTGTTAGGCACCATGATAGCTGTGTACCAATGTATTACTCTCCTGCGGACTATTTCACTTCTAACTGTGTGTATTGTTTTGGTTATTGGGGCTCACACCTAAATTCCTACAAGTCAGTTGTACAATGAAACTTCATATCAAACAAATACTGTCTGTGTCATTTGTGTATGGGAACATACCGGAAAAGATAGAAATGTGTAGGACCTGAGTGACCACCACTTCCCTGAGAAGTCCCAAAGATGTCATGGGCTTGGACTTCTAAACATTCCTCTGTTGTGGGAGACCAGAGGCACTGCTAGTCTGTGTGAGCTAAATAGAATATCTGGGTGACCGAGTTATTTACAAGTGGGTCAAACTTAGTCCCCCACACCATTAGCTATCCTGCTGCCTATAAAGCCAAGAATCACATGTAGGATAATGAGAGCCCACCCAAACAAATGTCCCTCCATAACAATAGTGAAACACCGAGGGAGGAGTAGGACAAAAAAATGCATATTCCGAAATAATTACAAATCAACACCTAGAGATGACCTGGCAGGCATGTCTGATAGCTCCATATCATATATGTGACACACAGGTGGGCCATAGGCCTACAACAATGCCCTATGACAGACAGCAGATACCAATACAAAATCAGAGTACAAAGTTAAGGCATCCAAAGGCTTGTATCTTAGTGCTAAATGATCTCAACACAGACACACTAATTGTACCCTGTTTCTTTGCAGAGGAACACGGATCTCCTGCCGATATGCCTGTCCATGAGTTCCCTGATGACATGGATGACGAGAACATCAACCTCACACAAGAGACCATTGACATGGTCCTCGAAAGCCTCCAAACCCCCCCTTCAGTAACAAGGAGGAGCCAAGAAGAAGCAGCCACCACAGTAGAACCACCCGCCACCCCAATTGTAAGACCTGCCAGCCCCAACACAGCTGAGGACTCTGACGACACTGGCACCAGCTTCGAAAGAACAGTCGTTGTGGTCCAGCGGGAGCTGGCCAAGGAGGTGCGGGTGGGGATGCAAACTATGGCAGCCAGCCTTGAGGGGGTGCGTTCGTGCATGCTGTCAACTGCTGATCAGGCAGCTGCAATGCAAGCCAGAACATCGCTGTTGGAGGAACTTTTAGTAACACAGAAGGCAATCTGCACAGCTGTCATCCAGTTGACCAAACAACTCCAACAGCAAGCCAGTCAGCGTGTGCACGAATGCAACATCGAACCCCTCAGGGCAGACCTGGCTGCCTACCATCGGGATGTGGCTGCCATTCTGAAAAACCAGCACGCTCTCCTTGCTGCAGTACTGCCCTTCATAACTGGACAGGGATCAGCCCCCGGGATGTCTGCCTCCATGTCTTCTGACACTGAGGTGTGTGTTGCCCCTTCAAAACCAACAACAACAAGGACACACCAGGCAACACACACATCAGAAGAATAAGACATGGAACAGATAACATTCACTCGCAAGAGTACCCGGAAGCCCTAGTCCCTGCACCATGCCCCACTCTGACCAAGGTCCTACGTTTTGACACATGCCAGCCTCACTCCAACTACCCTCAATGACTGTTCGGCAATCTACTGTTTAACTTGTCCACATTGGCTGTAAATGTTTCTCTCCTACCATTTGGCAATTCCTGTTCCTCTGCACCGTCTGTGACATCACCCCAGCATGTCAGGAGCATCATCCACACCCTGTAAATAGGATCACCATTTAAGAATGCACCAGAACGGACTCACCTAACATTGTTAATGGACTTTTTGCACTACTCCACCTAAAAATAAATATCACTTGCACACCTATTGTGTCTCTGTGTCATTTCACACTTCAACTGTGCAGTACATAACTCCAAAGTGGCTGTGTGGCAACCATGTTGATTCTCTATACTACTGTCCTGATTTCATGTATACTGAAACATCTGTGCAGTGGCCAGGATTGCATCATAGCTTTACTAGACTGAGGAAAATAACTGATGTAGGGACTAAGCACACACAATCATGCTGTGTTGGACAGAATGAGGCCCCATCCATAGCTATTCTAGACAACTAATGGTGGATGAGAAATGTAGGCACCTTGCGATACTAAAACAATACATTATGCTGTAAAATGAAAGGAATGATAACCAAATTACACTGCATCAATCACCCTTACAGCGTATACTACCATGAAGGAAAGTCATGCTCAAGCAGTACACACATGATGTAGGTCAGCAATGACAGCAACAAGACAAGAGTGTGAACAAATACTCATCTACAAAGCTCTCCCTGAACTTCACAATGCTGTCCGACCTATCTATTTACCTACAAAATCAACTCTGGAAGCACTCTTTGTGAAGTAGGATACATACCAACCCCAAATCTTGATGATCTATGCACACTACCAATGGTGGCTCTCCCACACGGTGGATACTTACCAAGTTAGCACACGGGTAGCTGGCATGTTAAACCTCAATAGCCTGGGGATAGCGAGCATAGGACACAAATGTCATACTAAAACTTTCTGCTACACTGATGTCAAGGCCATGAAAAGGTAGCACCTAACGCATCAGGTAAAGGGTTAACAAAATTTTTATTTCCAATAAGTAAGAAAAGAGGCAACTAAGGGAAAGATAAACCTACACTAATGTAACCTGACTACTACTAACCCACAACTGTCCCTAACTAACCTAAGCTAAACTTACTCTACACATGTAACGAAACGATCTAAACATCAACCCCCCACCCACCATTATGAGACAAGACACATGCAGGACAACACTTACTAACCTACACACATACTACACTATCCTAAACAAACATATATTTTTTTGTATTTTTTTTGTTTTTATAATTTTTTTTTTTTTTTTTTTTAAACAGGAATCCCAACATTGCCCCCCACCCACCCACCCACACAAAAAGATAAGATATAATGAAGAAGGACCCCCCACCCTCTTACCTAACACTAAATAAGCTAATTACCTACACTTATCCTATAACTAACCCCCCAAACCCAACTAACAGTATGAAATAGGAAAGAGGTGAGAGGGGAGGGGTAAAAGTTCTGGAGGGCAAAATGTCTACGGATTTGGCCTCCGTACTGTTCGCCGGATGGAGCGCACCTTCTTTTTCACCTCAGCCATGTCCTCCGTCTGGGTGTCAACTTTTGCAATCAACCTGTCCAATTTCCTTGACAATGCGTGGAAGTCCGCTGGGTTGATCGGAGGGTCAGTGCAGGTCTGGGTGCCGGTGGAGGTGGATTGTGTTGGTGGAGTGGTGTGGGCACGGGACTGCCCTGCTCCCACCACACGGCTGGGTCCAGGTCTGGATGAGGATGCCTGGTCCGTTGCTGGGTCCACTTGGCCAGACCTGGTGGATGTAGTGGCAGGGGTTGTTGGGGGCACCGTTGGGGGAGCCTGTGGTGTGGCATACCACGCCCCGGAGGCCCGTTCCGAATTGTATCTGCGGGCCATCCTCCGATACCCACACTGCACCTGCAGGATGTGGCTGTACCTCATTGCCCGGCGCTCAAACTGGTTGCGAGCTGCGGCACTCAGGTTTGCAGCTGTGAAGGGAAAAGGCAAATATTGAGCATAGAATTTACAGTGGGTTGAATACCACAATGGGTAATTTGACCATTACTAGCAATGTATTGGTTGCAGCAATTGTTACAACATATTTCACGGGAAGGCTCAGAGGAAGTACATGTGAATCATGCATACTGAAGGGCATATCACATATAGCATATCCATGTCTCTACATGATGGATGACATCACCCTAAACTACTCCTACAATTCATACCTAAGCCATTATACATTATGGCACCAGCTCGTCCGCATACTGACTTCACTACATATGTCATTCTATGTGATAAGAATCACACTCCTCACTCAATGGCATTTCGAAATAGTTGTGTGCTAAGATTGAACCCCTGGCCATGAATCATATGTCGACACTATGGGCCAGATGTAGGAATTGATGGGAAATCAACTAGCAAATTGCAAAGCTGAACGGTGTCTCTGACACCGTCTGCGAGTCACTATGGGGTCCCTAAATCCCACTGTTTGAACATCAATGATGTGGGTTCCAACTTGCACCACCTTAGCAACTATGGGCACTCACGGGGATGGAGGCCTGCTGGGAACAGCAGAACTCCATAGACGTGACTGCTTTTAAATGAAGCAAGTTATTTTTCACCAAGTGTAGGCCCTTTATCTGAAAGGAAAATGAGCTGCGATTTGTTTAAATTCACAACAATTGATTGTTCGTAATTTACACAATAATTATTGCTCCCCTAGACCACTGGCTGTTTTGTGCAGGAGTATTTTGGTCCACTCACAAAGGTGAAGGTTCACAATGAGGACCCCTTCCAGTCAGCAAGATGGTTAGCAGCCACTTCAAGTGGATGATAACAGCTACTCACTTTGCAACCACGTACTCGTTAGCAAATGGGATTGCCTAACACTGTGATTTGCAAGTAGGGCTGGTAAACTCCTTTATTTTTTTACTTTAGAAAAGCATTTTGCGAATATGTACATGACCACCAAAAACATTTCGGATTAGGAAACAGACGTTTGCAACTCACTAACATCAAATTATGCTATTTGCAATGTGGAGACATTTTGCTACATCTGGACCTAGGTACAAACTCAAGTCACAAAAGGTGTACGTGTAACATACTGTTTGCTACAGTCCTAGGTACCCTGTTTCACAGTAACATCCCAGTCTTTGTGGGTGGTGTGGGAAGAACAAACAACAATCCCATGATCAATGCACAACCAGGAGTGTACAGAAAGTTCAACAAGCATGTGCCTTCACACACAACACCTATGAAGGGCTAGCAACACGTTGGAGTCAGCCCAACCTTGTCACATCCCAGGTCCACACATGTCAAAATGATATGACTTAGCCAAACATAACATACTATTAGTGAGGCATGGTTTACAACACACACACAGGAGGTAGAACACCCATTCACATGATTCAACAGAACACCTAGGCCATTGCACTCAAGTCACACACACTTCGAGGTCACCTTGTGGAAGTACATGCCCCCGGAAGATCCGACCTACAGTGTACACAGTCCATCCTCAACTAGGAAGAAGCACTTGTCATCGAAGCCATGTGCCTAAGCTATCTGGGAGACTGTCAGTCTGATATGCTGACTCAGTTAATGGCAAGTTCCTGACCAAGTCTAACATTGACCAGTGTATTCAAAATGAGTCATGCTATTCCCAATTGTCGCACTAATTGAATGACCTACTGCCCCTCAATCTGAGAGATGACTAGGTATTGCTTTACCGAAACATTATTCCAATTTGATATCACACCAAAACAACAAAGCCAATGAACGGCCAGCACATCATATCATGAATTGTCCTGAACACACAGTAATCCATCATGCTTCATTTCCAAACAATGTAAATAGCACTTAGGCAACACTCACTGTAGGTATCGGGGTCGTCAAAATGGGCTACCTCACCAACGGTGTACGGGGCTGGTCCACCTGTAAAGCATGAAAGGAAGATTATACTCAGACTGGGTGAACAGACAAATAATTTCTGTTACAATGACAGTGTGTGAATATTACATGGTAATGATACACTTTCACACATGCTCATCCTGCCTGGCTGACTTTGTATTCTAGATTATCATTGGATGAGTCTCCTGCTCCAGTGACACACCCTACTACACTCATGCAGTGGCCAGGACAGTCATGTGTCGTCCAAGTTACTCCTCCATTAGTAGGCCCGAACAATCATGTGATCCATACATCTCAGCATGTGCATCCCAGAGAGAAACATTCCACAACTGGTTCCATGAGGACTGCATGACCACTCACAATCAAACAGGCTATGTGGACAGGTTCAACACACAGCAACCAGACACACATGTGACATATGTGTGGACAACATGACTAACTTCATGTGACGTGAAGGCAACACACAGGTGTTGCATCATCATGTGTTTGCAATTTTCGGTCTAGCTATGGCGTCTACATATGTAGGTATGTTGTTTCTACATGACGTACTCACTGGCCATTATGACCAGTAGAGTACAAATAGAGCAGTTCACGTGTTGCTTTTCAGACACAAATGCAACACTACATTCCATGCAGCTACAGCCATCTGGTATGTGTTGCAAAAATGAGGCATCGGCCTGGTAGCATAGGTCTTCATACACACCCGGCAACAAATACACATTTGGACACATATGTATACCTTTGTAGCGCAGCATTTGCATCATTTTGTGACGCAGAGAGGGGGCTACTTAGCAAAATACAAATAGATGTTGCATTTTACTGCTGTTATTGGGTGTACATGTGTAGCAAAAATGGGGATTTATGTGTATGCCCATGGGCCTAGGTTTCCCTAGTATAACACGCAGTCAGCTACTTATTTTGCAGATTGGCTACCAATCATCACATGTTCACGCACACATTCCTATTATTCCCATGTAATTGATTATTACTCACCAACATAGCCACCAATCCGGAGTCCCAGGTGGTCCAGCAGGTCCTGTTCCCTGCTGATCAGATCTGCCCAGCGGTGCTTGAGTTGATGGATATTCCTCAAACTCCCGTAGACCCGGACCAGGTGATGGCGCACCTTCTCCCAACGGATTTTCCTCGCCTCCGTGTGATACCCCTGTATCACACGGCCCCCAGCCTCCAGCATCAGTGGGAGGAAATGGCTTACGAGCCATATGAAGCCCCCCAATTCGTCCTCACCCATCCTGGACAGGCGAGGCCTACCTGACATGATGCGAGGTGGAAAAAAAGTACCAAAGAAAAATGAAAGAAAAAGTGGGAAATGGGGAAAGGTAGAGGTGTGAAAGAAAAAGAAGAAGGAGAAAAATAGCCCAACTAACCCCCCAAACTATGCTACCCACAACAGACTCCCACAGACAATACAAACTATCACAGGTATAGACAAAACAACACTAAACAGACTGAGACAATGTTTGACAACAATAAAAGATTGACACAAAGACAAAATACAAGGCACACAGGACACTAAAGCAGTAAAACACAGGACAACACCTTTCACACAACCACACAGTCTAGATAACTCTGAGACTGCAAAGTGAAAGTGAAAGTCAACTCCCAGTACAGATTTGGTAAACAGGATATCCTATTACATCACTTCCTGCATAAAATGGCCGCCGTTTTTATTTTCGCGTAATGCGTCATATTTTCACGCATACACAGATGTGCGTCATATTTTTTTGACGCATTACAGTGCACATGATGCGGAGTGTAAAAATATGCTATGAATATTAATATTTCAAATTGTACATGAGATGACCAACATATTGTGCATGTAGCGTCAATTTCACCACGCATACATCATGGGCGTCGTTTTTTTTACACGTACAGTGGTGCACATGATGCGGAGTCAAAAAATATGATATGAATATTAATAATTAATAATGTACATGAGATGACCAACATATTGTCCATGTAGCGTCATTTTTACCACGCATACATCATGGGCGTCATTTTTTTTACACGTACAGTGGTGCACATGATGCGGAGTGAAAAAAAATGGTATGAATATTAATAATTAATACTGTACATGAAATGACCAACATATTGTCCATGTAGCGTCATTTTGACCACGCATACATCATGGGCGTCATTTTTTTTACACGTACAGTGGTGCACATGATGCGGAGTGAAAAAAAATGGTATGAATATTAATAATTAATACTGTACATGAAATGAGCAATATATTGTGCATATAGCGTCATTTTGACCACGCATACATCATGGGCGTCATTTTTTTTACACGTACAGTGGTGCACATGATGCGGAGTGAAAAAAAATGGTATGAATATTAATAATTAATACTGTACATGAAATGAGCAATATATTGTGCATATAGCGTCATTTTGACCACGCATACATCATGGGCGTCATTTTTTTAACACGTACAGTGGTGCACATGATGCGGAGTGAAAAAAAATGGTATGAATATTAATAATTAATACTGTACATGAAATTAGCAATATATTGTGCATATAGCGTCATTTTGACCACGCATACATCATGTGAGTGGTTTTTATTACACGTACAGTAGTGCACATGATGCAGAGTCAAAAATATTGTGGATGTAAATAATAATTTGAAGGTGAAATATCAAGACACTTTTGGATACATTTGTATCTGACTCTGCATTGTGTGCACTCATGTACATGAACAAATTATGACAGCCATGCTGTATGCGTAGAATATGGAGCAAATTTATCCAAATGTCTTCATGTGTTTAGCTTTGGAAAGGTGATTTGTCATGGTAAAACGGTGCGATGTGAGACACATTTGTGTTTGTATATGACAAATGTCCGTACTTTTATGTATAGACGGCCTTCACACTGTGATGTTTGGGATACGTTAACTAATGTATTGACCATATTTGACAACATATTTGGTGTAATTGCTGATGGCTATTTTGAAATGAGGTTTTTGATACCATTATGTATTCCGTCTCCAAAATGTCCCCACCTTTATGATGGGGATGCTTTTATCTGTAGTCCTAACAGGGAGTGGGAGAGTCACTTTCAGTTTTTAGGGGGCTGACCATGTCCCATTCTGATTTTGTGTTTCATATTTGTGTAGGACTTGTGACATGGAGGCCACATATGTGCCTTATGCATGTGTTTAGTTCACAAGTACATGATTCCTGTATGTTTTGGGGGTGGTAGAGGTGGAGTTAGGCCCCCAGCACCCTAGGATTTGACCATCCAGAATAGCTACTGTATCCATGGAGTATTTTTATCATATCCTGGCAAACCTGCAGCAGCGGGCGAATGTAAGGCCATATGGTATGAATGACTGTTGACCATTCATTCATCTCATTAGCCCATTTGACGTTTGTAGTATTGATGATTTGGAGCTAAGTTGCATACCATTTTCATATGACTAAGGGGGTCATTCTGACCGCGGCGGGCGGCAGTCGCCGCCCGCCAAGCGGTTCCCGCCGAAAGACCCCGGCGGTCATTCTGGCTTTCCCACTGGGCTGGCGGGCAACCGCCAAAAGTCCGCCCGCCAGCCCAGCGGGAAACACCCTTCCCACGAGGACGCCGGCTCAGAATGGAGCCGGCGGAGTGGGAAGGTGCAACGGGTGCAGTTGCACCCGTCGCAAATTTCTGTGTCTGCAAAGCAGACACTGAAATTCTTTGTGGGTCCCTCTTACGGGGGCCCCTGCAGTGCCCATGCCATTGGCATGGGCACTGCAGGGGCCCCCAGGGGCCCCGCGGCACCCCCTACCGCCATCCTGTTCCTGGCGGAAGACCCGCCAGGAACAGGATGGCGGTAGGGGGTGTCAGAATCCCCATGGCGGCGGAGCGCGCTCCGCCGCCATGGCGGATTCTCAAGGGCAGCGGGAAGTCCGTTTCTGGCCGCGGCTGAACCGCCGCGGTCAGAATGCCCATCGGTGCACCGCCAGCCTGTTGGCGGTGCTACCGCCGACCTCCGCCATGGCGGTAATTACCGCCAGGGTCAGAATGACCCCCTAAGTTTGCAAGACTCTCAGCGTTCACGATGTGATAATGCGAAGATTGTTTTGCTTGTCTGTGTCCCTTTCTGCATAAACTGGTTTAGTGTCATGTTACAATCTTCCTGCTCGGTTCAAACTGGGACACAACTGTGATGGTCTACTTTCAAATATTAGGTTGGTTGTATGACATATGTGTACATGTGTGTGGGAATGTGGATCCAGTATGACCTGTCTGTGTGTATGTTGTCACTGTAACTTCAAGGTCTCCTCCTGAGTTAGTGGCAGCTGATGTTGTTGCAATTGTGTATTGCTCACATCATACACTTGAGAGAAGCCATTGATGACATGTTCACGTACACATGGATGGTCCCACCCTGTCTCTGAACACGTGTGATGTGACTTTCAAATGATCTCAAATTTTGGGCTGGATGAGAGACTGTTTCAGTTGTTTGGATCCGGCATGTCTAATTGTCACATTTGTACTCTTGTTGGGCTCTGTGTATGGTAATGTAACATGTCAAATCCTACCCTCTGTGCATACAGTTGTGATGTTTATTTTTGGTGTGATGAATTTTAATGGCATTCTTGATCAATGAGACGACATTCATCTTCAGCTATTTCAAACTAAAGGTGGTCAGAAATGAATAGGCCAAAGCATGATGTGGTGTTTGTGATCTGTGTTTATTTACAAGTGTGGAATACAAGTGATTATAATGACTTAAGTAAAAAAATTGTTCACAAGCTGTTGGCGCCTACGCACTCCTGCTGCGGTGTTAGGTTGTTCCCCCTCCTGTTGCAGGCCAGCATCCTCCTCATCCTCATCCTCAGGCATGTCTGGGTCCGGTTCAAGGAGGGGAATGTTCCTTTGTACACAAATATTGTGTAATATGGCACAAGTGAGTATGATTTTGCATACCATCTCTGGGGAGTATAGTAGGCTTCCGCCAGTGATGTCAAGGCAGCGGAACCTTGACTTTAGGATCCCAAAGGTCCTCTCCACAATGCTGCGTGTCCTCTTGTGGGCGTCATTGTATGCCCGCTCAGCAGCAGTATTTGGGTTCCCATATGGTGTCATTATCCAAGGCTGGATGCCATACCCCTGATCAGCTGAAAGAGAAACACAGAATGGTATCAATTAGATGTAGGAGGCACTTTTGTACGTATCTTTGATGGCAGTAGTTGTGTTGTGTTGTCTGTGACTATTTTGTGTACTAATGTGACAACCTATGGTTGTTGGTGGAAACTTTGGCATTGTTTTTTTTCCTTGGCTGAGCAAGTGTTTGTTGTCTAACTGTTTGTCAGCAGGATGTATTGGTTTCTCAAGTACAGTGTGCCCTCCCTTGCATTGTGACTTGTGACACAGGTGTCCGTGTGTCCTCACTGGGGGTGTGATGATAGTTCCATGCAGAGTTGAAACATGAAAGGGTATTAGAAACGTCCATATGAACATAGCCAGGCCATCCCATCCCTTAAAAGTTCTGCATTGTATTAGTGTACAGGTTATTGTGAGACTTCCAATTTGCAAGGTGACATTTAGGCAACCACAGTCATGAATGTCTTCACACTAAGCTGTGGAGTAAATTCAAATGTGTGAGAGGTTCAATGGTGACTTGTGACACATGGCTAGTGATGTGAGTACCTCAGGGTGTCCCTGTCTAGGTGTTGCTATTGTGGTGTATGTGTTGTTTATCCTAGAGGGTTTCTGTGCAGTGAGTATATAAGTAGATTTTTGTCCTTACCAACAAGTAGTCCATTGCCATACCGTCCATCCTGGAAGTGTTGGTTGATGGTGCAGTGACGGAAGATGAATGCGTCATGTACACTCCCAGGATATTTAGCCACAATGTTGCTGATCAGTCCTTGGTGATCGACTATGGCCTGCACGTTGATGGAATGTGTGTGCTTCCTGTTGCGGTAGAGGTGTTCACTCGCAGCAGGTGGCACAAGGCGTACGTGTGTGCATTCAATTGCACCAAGGACGTGCGGAAAGCCACTGATGGCGTAGAACCCCTGTTTTGTTTCCTGCTGCTTCTGCAGTGTGTTAGGGAAGCAGATGTGGCGGGGTGTCAGTCCAATTATGGCATCCAGTACTTTAGGCAGGAATGCGTAGAAAGATGGTTGTGAGATTCCACCAACCAGGGCACCAGTTGTCTGAAAGGAGCCACTTGCCAGCAGGTGAAGTACGGCAAGCAGCTTTGTTTCTGTTGGGATAGTGCGTGGAGTCACTAAAGTGGGGGCCAATTGCTGTTCAATATTTGTCAGCAGCTGCTGAATGGCCTGCCAGTTCAACCGGTACCTCTGGATGATGTCTCGTTCCCTGAGGCCATGCAGGGTTGTTCTTGGGCGGAATATCCTCTCCTGCCTTCTGCGCTGTCTTTGGGGTCCCTGCTGTTGTTGTTGTGGCTGCTGTTGTTGCTGCAGGGCTCTGCGTCTACGTGCACGTTGAAGAAAAAGCACCTCCATGTCTCCCTGTTGCTGCTCTGCTGCTCTGCTGCTCTGTTGTTTGTTCTGTGTGTTCTGATTAAGTACAGGTGTGTTTGCCCCATTTTAACGCCTGCCCTGACCCAGGCGTTAAGATTTCACGCTATTCGTGCTTTGCGCCATTTTTTTGCGCCGCCTGCCGCGCGGGAGTGATTTTTGCCCTGGAGCATAAATACCACGCACCGCTATGTGCGTCTGTTTTTAGACGGGAACGCCTTCCTTGCATCTCATTAACGCAAGGAAGGCGTTCACGCCAAAAAATGACGCTATTTGCCCATACTTTGGCGCTAGACGCGTCTAACGCCAAAGTATAAATATGGCGTTAGTTTTGCGCCGAATTTGCGTCGAAAAAAACGACGCAAATTCGGCGCATTACACTCTTTCAAAAAATCCACAAGAGAATAGATAGCTCACTTTCAAACCTCTTCCCTCTCTGTATAGGTCTCTCAAACTGTAAATTGTACATTGAATCTTCTTTTACAATACACCACAGTCTACAGAATTTTGGACTGACAGTCCTAAAGAAAAGCAAATATTTAGCAATATTTGTTATGCAGTATCAAGTATCCAACTTCTCTTTAAATCTGGTTCACAATTGACCCATTAGTCGTTTTTTGGCAGGTATGAGTAGATGACGAGCATTTCTTGACGTCTAGAGGCATAAGTGCCCCTGTCTCATTCTCTCGCTTTAAACTCAAACTTTAATTAAGTCATCGATCAATTTGTAACCATTGATAAGGACAGTATACCCTATATTAAAGTGTTTGTGGTTGCAAAGCTATGAGTGTAATAATTCAAGGCTTTACAGCAGCAAAAACCTGACTCACATTGTACAAAGAAATGGTACATAATGATTTGCACACGGCTATAAGTCTGACAAGGGATACATTGCAACTCCCTGTGATTTGCAAAGAACAGGAGGCATAAAAGATGTATCTCTCTCTCTTTGTGAAGCACAATGAAATGCAGTTGTGGTCGCCACCACTAATGTTATACTCTCAAAGAGTCTGGTATTATCAAGACTTTTGGAAAAAAATCCATGTGATTTATTGCTCATCCATGTGATTTATTGCTCACCACTCCAAAACATGCTCTTTAAAAACATTGCAGAGATAGGCACTGTCCCTTTAAAAAATATCTCTCATGTGGTGGAATGACCTCCATGGCAGTGATAGTCATGCAGTACACAGAAGGCCAAGAAGATTTGTAGCGTATTGAAGCTATTTCTTGGAAGCACTTAGCTAGTGCATTTTCTGTAGATGAATTGGCAACATACAACCCAGATTTTTGGGTATTTTCTGGACCCTATTTTTTCTGGCTTTAGGACTATGTGCAGTTTACCTATGCTAAACCGTAGTAAAGTGCTTGCACATTCTCCCTAAAACATGTGCAGAACATTGTAACTCCTTACTTGGTGCATTTAACATCTCTATATATATCTTGTTAACGGTGCAAAAAAATGGCATAAAAGTTAAGGCCCATATTTATACTTTTTGACGCTAAACTGCGCTAACGCAGTTTAGCGTCAAAAAATTTAGCGCCGTCTAACGCCATTCTGAAGCGCCATGCGGGCGCCGTATTTATGGAATGGCGTTAGCCGGCGCTAGCAGACCAGCGCTGCCTGGTGTGCGTGGAAAAAAACCACGTAGACCAGGCAGCGCCGGCGTAGGGGGAAAATGGCGTTAGGGCGTCTTAAAATGGGGCAAGTCAGGTTGAGCCAAAAAAATCGCCTCAACCCGATTTGCGCCATTATTTTCGACGCCCAGACGCCATTTAAATGACTCCTGTCTTAGTAAAGACAGGAGTCATGCCCCCTTGCCCAATGGCCATGCCCAGGGGACTTATGTCCCCTGGGCATGGTCATTGGGCATAGTGGCATGTAGGGGGGCACAAATAAGGCCCCCCTATGCCACCCAAAAAAAAAAAATATATATAAAAAATTATACTTACCTGAACTTACCTGAATGTCCCTGGGGTGGGTCCCTCCATCCTTGGGTGTCCTCCTGGGGTGGGCAGGGGTGGCAGGGGGGGTCCCTGGGGGCAGGGGAGGGCACCTGTGGGCTCATTCTGAGCCCACAGGCCCCTTAACGCCTACCCTGACCCAGGCGTTAAATAGTGGCGCAAATGCGGGGTTTTTTGACCCGCCACCTCCCGGGCGTGACTTTTGCCCGGGAGTATAAATACGACGCATTTGCGTCGCCGTCATTTTTTTAGACGGGAACGCCTTCCTTGCATCTCATTAACGCAAGGAAGGCGTTCACGCAAAAAAATGACGCTATTTGCCCATACTTTGGCGCTAGACGCGTCTAACGCCAAAGTATAAATATGGCGTTAGTTTTGCGCCGAATTTGCGTCAAAAAAAAACACGCTAATTCGGCGCAAACGGAGTATAAATACGGGCCTAAATGTCATATGTGGGTTGCAGTGTACGTTTACACCATCTACATAAGTGACAAAAATATATTTCTGCCTGGAACACCACTGTGGTCCGCCAAGACTGCAGTTTAAATGCACTGCAGTAAAATGTGCCAGAGAAAAATGCTGTGCAGGAAAGGCCAATTTTCATGTTTATAAGTCACGCATAAAGCCTGCCTTGTTAGCCCACGAGGCACGGTGCTCATATATAAAAATATATAAAAATATATAAAAATAGGGCACACTATATATTGGGGGTAGTGTGCTCTCACAGTGAAATAGAACCAAAAAGCTTTTCTACTGTATAGGCCTTGTTGGCCTTTCAATAGACCTAGTCCAACGTGCTTTAAACGTTTTGCTCTGAGCCGCCTAAAAAATGTTTTGAATGTCAGCCACCACCTTCCAAAATCTTACGGCAAAAATTGGGAAAGTATTTTTTAGGAAGCAAAGGTAAATCCAGGTCACCTGAAAAATGCAAATATATCATACGATACAATCGGTGATCATCATAAGGACCCAGTATTTATGCATGTTTAGTTTCACACTCACTACAAGCATCATAGGAAAACCTTGCGTGTTTGGATTGAAAAATATTCATAGTTGCCAATTTATGTGTGTTAAGACTGTGAAAAATCAAAAAATATATTTTGAGTTTACAAGTTTAGAGGTCTCTAAAAAAAGGCTTATAATTGGGAGGACCAAAGATAAGAGGTTAATATTCATTTTAATAGTTCCAGCATCTAATGTGAAGACTGGAAGGAAGACTGAACCAAAGTTACTAACCTTTCAATACATTCAAGAGTCTGGATCCGATACAAAAAGAATGTTAAAATGAGTGGCAGCCACTTGTCAACATAGGTGGTAGGGAGGGGGGTATAAAAAAAATATAAAATAAAATAAAAAACAACTTACCTTTTATGTTGGAAGAGGCAGTTCCGTCTCTCCTTCCTTCTCGGACTCCCGGAAGCACACAGGCTTCCAGACTCCCCTCCAATCACGACGCTGCTTGAACGGCATAACAGCAGTGGCGTGATTGGACTGAGCGCCCTTCGTCGGCGCTCAGACAGGGCCCTGTGCACTTTCTCCTCCTAAAGGCAAAGTGCCCATGACTGTTTGGCCAGCCCAGCACAAGTGGCCAAAGCATCATTCACACTTATGTGCACATACCCCTCGTCCAGCCCAGCCCCAACCTAAACATGCTTTGTAGGAAAAATAAAATTATAATAGCATTGTGTTATTATCAATTTATTTTTCCCTTTCCTTCAATGCATAAAGCAGTGTTGCAATGCTCCTCCAACTGAGCCACCTCTGGTTAAAATGCATAAATACTGAGACATATGGAAAGAACTAAACTCACTCTGGCAAACTCATCCTTCATTTCAAGCTCTTTCTCTGCCACAGAAAATGTATAATGATGCACAACAGGGATCACTTCTCACAATAGAATTTCTGCATACAACAGAACCATGTGATACCTGACTTTAAAACAGGGTGAAGGACAGAAACAGCAGTACTCTCAGTGAAGATGTGACAGCTCTTCTGTAAAAGGCTTCTGGTTTCAAAATGGGTTTTAAGCAAAATCCAAGGTGGAGTAACCAACTGCTGCAAAATGCAATGTAAAAAACCTTGTTTCTGCACTTCTGTTTTTGTCTTGCTATCCTCATTTGAAAACATTTGGTTCATGAATGCTTCAATCTGTGGATCAGTGGAGATTATTTCTTGGGATTGGTCCACTGTAGCATGCAAAAACAAATTCTAGTGATTAATTTGGTGTGCCCAGTGTGATCCTAGGACTCCTATCCTGGGAGAGAATACCCTTATCAGTAATTTGGGTGATCTACGCTGGCTCAAGGATCTTACTATGAGCTAACTAAACGACCTTGTCTTTCTCTATGTACCCATTTCCATCATTGTTTTTAATGTTATTTCTGAGATCTAAATTACTTTACAGATTCCTCATTCCCATTTGAGTTGTAGGGCCTACATATAACTGGAGGTCCTTGGGACAGCTACAGTTCAAGAATGATTGTTTAATTTTCAAAACATTGGTTGCAATCATTTGGTCAGCTGTTACAGTAACAGCGATGTCATAGATAACATTTCAGTTTTGTATAATAGTAAAGTGTTATACTTGATTTAATCTTTGTTTTACATATTTTCTATTTTATGAAATAATGTTTTCGCAAAGCACATTAACCATTTGTCATTTTGTTAGTTTTAAACTTTGGCCTCGTATTGCCCTATTGTAGGTATTATTGTCACTAAATACATTATGTAAAATTTTATATGGTTGATTGTTGATGCCATCAAATAAAGGTAATCATATGCATATGTACAGGACTTCGGACTAGTGTGCTCATGTATTTGTTTTGATTAAGTTATACAAATATTCTATAGTTAGAGCAGCATACCCCTGCAGAGAAAAGTTTGGTAAATTATTGTTTAATTATAATATTAATAAATTAAAGTGTACATCATTTTCAAGCTGTTTTTGTCTGTGATGATTAGGGGGTTCTCTTGTTGTAAAGACCAAACTCAGGCAAGTATGTAGACTTATAACTAATTAGGTTTCCATGCACAGGTATACATGCAGAAAATTAAGCCCACAGTGTCGTTATTTGGAAACTGGAACTTGATGATGATATACAGCTTTGTCTCTGTGAATATCAGCTACTTGTATTTGTCAGTTTTTTGAAAACTAATGATACCTGTAGGAAATTGGGATATTGGATAAATGGGGTGGAAGCCACACTTAGGCACCAACCACAATCAATGTCAGTGTGAACAGCAAAAGCAATTCAATCACCCTGTGCTTAACCCTTTGGAAGCTTGCCACAAAGCAGTCAGTCTTAACTTAGAGGCAAATTGTAAAGTATTTATGTAACTCTTAAACAGTAGTAAAGTGAAAACACAACACAAGAACATCTCCAAACCAATTTAGAAAAATAAGATGAATTTCAATAAATAAGTGATACGATAGTGACAAAAATCCAATCAGTAGAACCGGAGATATTCAATTTAAAAGATTTAGGGCCTGATTTAGATCTTGGCGGTAACAGTCCGGCTGATGATTTTCCATCTGAAAACTCATCTGCCACCATGATGGTCCTCCCGCCAGATTTAGTTGTTGGCGGTTCCATAGACTGCAACCCGCCCGAGTGCCACCGACTCTGCCAAGCATTCACATCTACCACAACAGCAGCATAGGAAAGTTGGCTGACGGTGGGATTCCGGCCACACTTCCCACTGAGCAGATTTGAATGTGCCATACTGCCAAGCAAAAAGTGGTGGTCTGACCTCCACTTCTGACTTGGCGTTTTGGGGGGTATCAAATCACCTTTTCTCCTGATTCTGCTTCCATTTCTGACTGGACACGAGTGGACAGGACCCTCCATCGCTGCTGTCATGGGACCACAGAGAAAACATGACCTGCCCATCACTGAACACAGAAGTAGGCAACCTGCATTGGCTGTGTACATTGGGGGTCACTGCACATGAGCTCTGGACCACTGCAGACATATACACTTTCACAGTTATTTTTTTAAATTACTGTGACATGCATGTGTCGGGGACATGCATGGGTCAGACACAAATGGGGACACACTGGTACACAACACATATCGAACACGTAGACAACTGTCATTATGGTGCCAGTATTCATTGCCAAAAGAATGCTCGCACCACAATGACGGCAAAATCACACTTGTCAACTATGCCGATGTGTGCACATTGCAGGGAGACCTGTACCTGTCATGTTGTGCATCGAGTTGTGTTTGTGACTCAGTACGCGCAAGTGTGTCTTTGTGTTGCAACTGGCTGGGTGAGGTAGAGGGAGATATAGTGGGTGATGTGGTCTTTTCAGTATGTGTGCCACTTGCATTTGGTGTTGATGTCTTTGTGTATGTTGTGTTTGTGTTGTGTTGCTGCATTCAACATTCAGGTGCATGTTGTGTGGTGGTCATTGTCGTGATGTGTGCAGTTGTTGTGTTGTGTGCATATTTGTGTAGATGTTTGTAGTTGATGTGATTGTGTCATGTGTGGGTGTACCACGTCACTAGTGTGTGTATGTTGTGTTATGGATATATATCAGTGTGTGTTTGTAGTATGAACGTGTTGTGTTCTGGTGGAATGGCAATGGATATTGGTGTGTATGTGGTGTGTTGTCATGTGTGATGCTTGGGGATGCATATGTGAAGGGTAGAATGTGTGTGCATGAGAGTTACCTGTATTTTCCAGTCACTGGCATTTTCCATCGTCCTTTGGGTCCAGCGATGTCCTCCCTCTGCCAGCAAACTGCCGGCAGGACACCACCTGAACAGCTCATAAGAGCGCTCTTTGGCTCAGCCACAATACATCTAAATACGGTGGGTGGAACACTGTCAACTAAACGGTCTTTTCAGGCCCACCGCCAGCTTGGATTGGCAGTAACACCGTCAGGATCTAAATCAGGTCCTTAGATAGGTATAGCACCTAAAAGCACAAATTGCCTTTTTCAGTTAGCTGGTCTTGCTAGACCCCAGAAAATTCAAAAGTTCAGGCCAGTCTCAATGAAGTGCAGGCCGGATACAGGAGCCAGGTTAGTTTTGCTAAAAAGTTACCTCCTCAAAGTGCAGCTGAAATAGTTCCATATGCCATGGAGAAGGCCACAAGGAGCATGCAGAGCTCCACAGATTGTTGTTACTGTAGTGCAAAGAGTAGACCTGCCGTCTTGGCTGGTTGTCACTGTGGTGGGAAGATCCAATCGGGCATCACAAATGGTCATTGCTGGAGGTTTTCATTGCCAGTCACTATGGGCTGTCGATATTGTAGCCCAAAGTGCAGATCTCATGTTATCAGTCATAGCTGACAGTTGCTGCAGAGCAGCTGCAGTGAGGTCTCTGGAGCTTGTTGTATCCCTGCAGCTCAGACAGGAGGTCAGTCAGACAAATGACCTTTGGAGTCACCTAGGTTAGCCTGGGATGAAGGGAGCAGGTTTAGTCTCCCTTCTCAGAAAGCAGGGCACTGCTTAGGCAGCCTAAAATCCCTCTGGGGGAGTCAATGCAGTCCTCAACCAGCATGGCAGTCCTTTGGTAGCAACCGGACAGTCCTCTGGGAAGCAAGGCCTTCACCTGTAATGTCCACAGGACCAGGAGTGTACTGAAGTGATGTTGGAGGGTCTATTATTTAGACCCACTGCCACCCTTTGAAGTGGGGCCTTTACTGCCCCCACCTCTGGTTCTGGAAAGTTCTTCCCTCCCCCTGTGAAAGATCCATGAAATCTAGAGTAACCAAAGACTAGTGTCAGCTTCCTTTGTGTGTGATGGAGGCAAGCCCCTTTAAAGTGCAATTGGGAGCAGGGAACAGCCCTGCCCCAGCCTTCCGGGCGGGATAGCCCATCCTGCCCACACCTAGAATCCTAGGTGGTCATTATGACAATGGCGGTATCTGTGAAAGTGGTGGTAATACCGCCAAAAGGCTGGTGGTAATTACCACCAAATTATGACCATGGCGGTGATAACTCCCATAGACAGCCAATGTACCACACCAACCGCCAGGGTGTTAACCCCAATGACCAAGGCGGCAGCCATCAACAGCCAGGCGGAAGACAAGGTACTGCCCATCATATTATGACATAGCAAACCGCCACGATTTCTGGGGAGGTACCAACGCCATCAAAAGCATGGCAGAAACAGAACACAGAAAACGAAAGACTCACCATCAGAGACACAGAGAAGATCAATGCCGCCATGGAACCGGAACTTCAAGTCTTTCCGATGCTCCTCTAGGCCATGCTCCACCTGGAACACCAACGCCGATGAAGATGACGACGGTGAGTACAGCCGCCTAGCACACAAGGGAGGGAGGAAGGAAAAGGAGAGTGACACACACACACACAACACACACCATTCACACACACACCATACACACAACTAGCTGTAGAGGAAAACCAATCTCACAGGACCCACGTCATAATAATGCAAGGACAACATTTAGCCATAACTGATATTGTAATTTGATGCCAACAGCCACCATGCTGCCCATGTAATAAGAGAAATTGGAGTAAATGTTCAGAAAGGGCCATGGCCAGTCAAAAGCAAAAAAGGCCCACAATGCCACAGGGCACAGTCCAAGCCCAAACTTGTTCCCTGATGATATCCGTACTACACAATGCAGGGGCATCATGTTGGAAATAGGCAGGCACCTCAGGGGGCAGGGGGGTGCGGGGCACCTCAGCTGAAGTGGGGAACTTGCCCACTGGTTCTGGAGGGGGCTCCATGCCCATTTACCTTTGCTGGAGAGTGCAAGCTCACAGTCTCTGAGGGGGGGGGAACTTGCCCACTGGTTCTGGAAGGGGGGTCCATGCCCATTTACCTTTGCTGGGGAGTGCAAAGTCACAGTCTCTGAGGTGGGGAACTAGCCCACTGGTTCTGGAGGGGGTTCCATGCCCATTATCCTTTTCTGGGAAGTGCAAGGCCACAGTCTTCGAGGTGGGGAACTTGACCACTGGTTCTGGAGGGGGCTCCTTGTACAACAATCCCTGGAGGGTGGCCTACATGCCCTGTGCTGGAGGTGAGGGCTGCTGTGTCCCAGCTGGAGGTGAGGGCTGCTGTGTCCCAGCTGGAGGTGAGGACTCCTTGCCCACTGCTGTTGGAGGGGAAACCCTGCCAGCCTCTGCTGGAGGTGAGGGCTCCTTGCCCACTGCTGTTGGAGGGGGCCTCTTGCCTCTTTTAGTTGGTGGAGTGGGAACCTTCCCATTCTTGGGTGATAGAGTAGGATTGTTCCCTCTCTTGGGTGGTGGAGTAGGATCCTTCCCTTTCTTGGGTGATGGAGTGGGATCCTTCTCTGTTTTTGCCTTCACGACTAGGAGGTGCCTCCACTGTCCCTGCAGACTGTTTGGCTGAGGTGCTGGGTCATGGTGACCCTGCTCTTACGGGCAGGACGGGGGTGGAGGGGAGGGAAGAGGTCAAGTTGGGCAAGGAAAAGGTTCTGACGGTGGGGCGGGAAGAGGGATGGGAGTGGAGTGGAGGTTGAGGGAGTGGTTCTTGGAAGTGTATGTCTTCTGGACTTGGGTGCAGGTGCATGGGCAGAGTGCTGATGTGAGGTGGATGGCTGTTGGGAGTCTGAGTGCGTGTGTTTGTGTCTCTTAGGAGGGGTCAGACAAGGTGAGAGAGGACACAGGGGATGCATGGATGAATGTTGTGGAGTTGTCTGCAAGTGAGGTGTGTGTGCTGCTTGGTGTTGTGGTGGTGGTGTTGGCTGTTGATGCAGTGCATGCAGGTGTGAGTGCGGATGTGACTGTGAGAGAGGAGGAGGAGGAGGAGGGGGAGACAGTGAGGCAGTGGATGTTGCTATGTGTGCAACTGTCTGTTGTTTCTGTGAGTGCTTGTGGCCTGAAGTTTGCTACCTGTGTTTGACTGTGCTACTCTTGTCTGATGTTTGTGCACATGCTTGTCTGTATGTGTGCATGGGATGGGATGGGGTTGAGGAGAATGGGACTGGGAAGTGGTAGTTGGAGGGGGGACGGTAGGAAAAGGGACACTTGCTGCCATCAGAGAGGAGGCCGGAGCCTGAAACAATCTCTGTAGGGACGCCAGTACACCATGAATGCCCTCCAGGAATGCATTGCATTGCTGCATCTGGGATGCCAGCCCCTGGATGGCATTCACTATGGTTGTCTGCCCTACCGAGATGTATCTCAGGAGGTCAATAGCCTCCTCACTGGGGCAGGGCCTGAGGTGCCTGGGGCGAAGGAGATGCTCACCCTCCTGGGTGAGTGGGCACAGGCAACCCGGTGAGGGGCTACTGGGCGGGCAGTGCTGGTACAGGGGTAGCAGTTGTACCTGTAGATGGGGTGGTCCCAGATGTGTCCGTCACCACCAGGCAGCTTCCATCAGAGGAGGAATCAGAGTCAGTTTTGTCACCTCCTGTCTCCGCCGTGGTGCTCCCCTCACCTTCCGTCCCACTGGTCCCCTCGGCGTTGGTGGAATCTGCCTACTGGGCCCTGTGGGATGGAGCTCCCTCTGTTGCCCATGCCCCTGCTTCTCCACTAGATTATGCTAATGAACATGTGGACAGGATGACAGAAGAAAAAAGAGAGGTGGAGAGAGAAAGGGAGCACTGGGTCAATTACAGCAACAACACCACAAATGGCATACACATACCGTCACACACAGGGATCAGGATTGAGCACAAGGCATCGCACTGGCATTCCATTGGCTAGGTACCACAGCAAGATAAAAGACAACCACTGTCAACTGCACCCCTCCTGGGATCCACTAAGCCCTTTCTGACATGGAATTCAAACTAGCTAGGTTACTAGATTTTCAATACACCCATTACCCTTGAGCTGGATCACGCTGCAAAGTCTGAGCTGGCATTGAGGGGCACCCACTAACTGACACCCACCACCAGGATCCCATGCCACCTACCAATTATAGTTGTAACGCCCACTGTACTCACCCCCTTGTGGCTGCTGTGATGCCCTCAAGCGCCCATTCATCTCTGGGTAGGCCACCGCCAGTATGCGGGCCATCAAGGGGGGTCAGGTTCTGATGGACAACCCGCCCTTGTTGGGAGGCCATCCCCAGCTGGGCCTCCGTGGTCTTCCGGGCCCAGCGTCTCAGATCCTCCCACCTTTTCAGTGTCTGCACATTATTGGTGATGGCATGCCACAATCCCTTCTTCTGATGGGCCCTGACCTTCAGAGGAAACACAGACAGGAGGACACCATTACACATTCAATCCAGCATGTCACACATATGGCCCACAAATCCCATTTCCACCATCATTGGCACAAACATCACCCAGCACCCACCATGTACACTGCCACCAGACATGCAAACCCCCAAAATGACACAATGCTTGCACACACATCACCATGCAAAGTTGTCAACTGCATTGTGCCCAAGGTGTTGGTCTGGAGGTCCATACAGCTGTCCATACTGGGGTAGGACCCCATCCACCAAGGGCTCCAACTCCTCCAAAGTGAAGACAGGGGCCCTATCCTCTGTCACACGGGCCATTTCAGGATCCAGATCCAGACACAGGTAACAGCAACACACACAGTCAGGAATCAAGTGAGGATTTAGATAGAAAATGGAGGTCATGTCTGCGGCGGTGTACACCGTCACCACCACCGCTGATCCCCATTGGCCACTGTACTCCATAGAGCCCCATATTAGCCAATGAGAAATTGCACAGCAGTGCAAGACAGCCTTCTGCCATGACGCCTATTGTCACCGGAGTTACCTCACTTCCACCTGTCCCTAGATACAGGACAGGCGGTCACCATTTAATGGTGGACAACATTCAGATAATCCATAACTGCGTCATTAAAACTAAAAAACAATAAACTTTGCACTTGTATAGCGCACTACTCACCCATTAGGGTCTCAAGGCACTGTACACATACCACTGTGGAACCCCTCCTGGCTTTGCCCTGTGAGGCACCCACTCCTGGGCAACCCCCAGCGTGAAGCCAGGCATCCAAGCACTGTCAGGGCCATTGTGGACATTAAGCAAGCTATTGCCCAGAGTTACAGAGTGGGACCCATTAATTAGATTAGGCACTGAGGCGAGAGTTATCTGGTCCAAGGGAATTGAGCCCAAGACCTGCCGAGGCTGGAATTGAACCCTGGTCCCAAGCCAGATCTCTGCGTCAGGGTCTGCTGCTCTAACCATTGTGCCACACTTCTCCACTGCTACAATTTGCACATACATTGCCATTCCCATTGTCCCATCACATCAATGCTCAATGTACGCTGAGGTGGTGCTTCTATTGTTCAAATTGTGACAGCCTACTCACTTTTGTATCCTTTAGATAGCTACCACTGCAGATGAATAGGAGTAGGAGACAAGCCCCCGTGTACAGACCCCTTGTGGACTTGGCTACAGTGGAGGACAGGCACATAATACTCACCTATATTCTAGAAAGGGCCACAATCACAGAGCTGTGTGCCCAATTGGAGCCTGATCTGACATCAGCTACCTGTCATCCCACTGGGATCCCCCCTCTTGTACAGGTTCTATCAGTGCTCCATTTCCGGGCAACTGGGTCTTTCCAAGCGACAGTGGGCTTGGCATCAGGAATGTCACAGCTAGTGTTCTCAGTCGTGCTGGCAAGGGTTTTGTCTGCCTTGGTCAAACATATGTGCAGCTACATTGCTTTCCCCCAGGTGGAAAATTTGGCCACAGTGAAGACAGGATTCTATGCAATGGGACATTTACCTAATATTGTTGGGGTGATAGATGGTACACATATTGTGTTTGTCCCCCCCCCCCCGCCAGAATGAACAGGTGTTCCGGATCGGAAGAGTTTCCATGCACTCAATGTGAAAGTGGTGTGCCTGGAGGACCAGTACATCTCTCACGTCACTGCGAAGCATCATGGGTCGGTGCATGATGCCTTTGTCCTGAGGAATAGCAGCATGACAAACTACAGGGGCACAGGATGTGGCCAATAGGTGAGTCTGACTACCCACCCAATGTACATCATTGTATGCCTTCTGGTGTTAACCCCATACCATTGTGTAAGGCTAATGTCTGCCTCTCAATACTTGCAGGTGACTCTGGCTACCCAAACCTATCGTGGCTCCTGACCCCTGAGAGGAATGCCAGGACAGGGGCTGAGAATCGTTATAATGATGCACATGGGCAAACCAGGAGAATTATTGAAAGGATCTTCGCCTTCCTGGAGGCCAGGTTCACATGCCTCCATCTAACAGGTGGATCCCTGTGGTACTCACCGAGAAGGTCTTCCAGATAGTAGTAGCATGCTGCATGTTGCACAATCTGGCCCTCAGACGACATGTGCCTTACCTGCAGGAGGAGGTGACTGGAAATGCCCCGTGGCAGCAGTGGACCCTGAGGACTGTGGGGATGAGGAAGCAGAGGATATGGACAACAGAACATCAGTTGTACGTTAATTCTTCCAAAGACACACAGGTGAGACAGTGGAACTGACCATTCATCTGAATATTTATGTTTTCTGTGTGGCTGAAGCAGGGTGCCATTCACTTCATTTGCATCTCATCTTACTGTCACCTATGGCTTCTAATTTTTCAGATGTTGGAGAAATAACAACTGTGTACTGATGTGATGACTACAGACAGCTACAGGTCATCAATTGTATGCTATCACAGTGTTCAGATCATTTGCACAAGATGTGAGTGTTTCCATAAATGTACATTTTCATCACATGAAACACTATCACTCAAGTTGTGTTCCAGGGTGTTTATTGTAGTGCAAATAATTGACGGAAAAGTGCAATGGAATGGGGTGATGGTAGAGAAAAGGCCAGGGTAGTGTTCTAGCCTGTTTGTAGCACAGGTCCAGTGTACAAGGGGCCATAGGTAGGGGAGCAAAGGCAGTTCAAAGTGGACAAGGTGACAGGGTGGTACACAAGGGGGACATTCAGGAGGGTCTCATTTCCTGGCGGTGGTCTTGGTCTTGGCAAGTGACTCTGGCTTCTCTCTGGATTGCAAGGAACGTTTGCGGAGTGGTTCACCTTCTGCAGGGCCTCCTGCCCACTAGCTGCAGCGGAAGTGGAGGGCTGGTCAGAAGACTGGCTAGTGGTAGGGGCCCGCTGGTGTGCTGTCCATTCCCTCATGATGTTGGCCATATCTGCCAGCACCTCTGCTATGGAGACCATGGTGGTGTTGAGGGCCTGCAGATCCACCCTGTCCTCCTGATGGTATTCCTCCTGCAGCCGCTTGTACTCCTGCATGTTGGTAAGGATCTGGCCCATATTGTCCAGGGATTGTTGGTAAGCACCCAGGACATTGGTGAGTGCCTCCTCGAGAGACAGTTCCCCGCGCCTGTCCTCCCCTGCCGCACAGTGATCCTCCCTGTGTCCCTGTTCCCCTGGGCCTCTGTCCCCTGAATGGTGTGCCCAGTGCCACTGACCCCAGGTCCCTGATTAGCTTGGGAGCGAGGTGTGGATTGGGGTCCCTGTACAGGTGGGCACACTGCTGATTGACGAGTCCTGGGGACAGAGGTGTGGGAACCTTGGTTGGGTGCTGTGGTGTTGGATACTGATGGGGGAGGCTCTGTGGTGGACTGTGAGTGGGCTGGGGTGGCCGACTGACCAGTGGTCCCTGATGGGCTAGGTAGTTCTTCCAGATCCTGAAGTCCAGAGTTACTGTCATCACTGGGGCATCTTCTGTTGGGGGACTGGCAACCTCCTCGTTGCTGATATTGGCTGGGGCACCTGTGGGGATGTAAGTGATGTATTATGTTTCATGTCTGTGACATACTGCACATCCCTAGATTCCCCTCTATCGTTGCTTTTGCCCTGCAACCTTTGTTTAAGTATGGTAATGTGTTGTGGGATTGTTAGTTCTCCATGCTGTCCATGCTTTGGTGTTGGGTGTATATGCAGGGGTGGGAGAGATGTCCATGCATTGGTATTGCATGCAGGACTTGGCATTGGAGTTAGTCAGATGTGTACATGCACTGTGTGGGATGGTGTGGAGTGATGGGAGTGAGGGTGAGGAAGTGTGATGGCATGCAGGTATGCGGGTGATAAGTAGTAAATAATGACTCACCAGTGTCCATTCCTCCAGCTACTCCAGTGAGTCCCTCAGGATGCAGTATTGCCAAGATTTGCTCCTCCCATGCTGTGACTGGTGGGGGAGGAGGTGGGAGTCCACCGCCAGTCCTCTGGATGGCGAACTTGTGCCTTGCTGCCACGTAACGTACCTTCCCCTGTAGGTCATATTCCACCTCTTCCTCATGTTGTCTCTTGTTCTTGGATGATGTCCCACGGCGTTCATCCTGTCCACAATCCTCCACCATAGCGCCATCTTCCTGGAAAATGGATATTTGCTGTACCTGTGCTCCAAACAGCTGTGGCTCTACACTGACTATTTCCTCCACCATGACCTGCAACTCCTCATCAGTGAAATAGGGGTGCCTTAGTGGGGACATGGGTGTTGTGTGATGTGTGTTGTGCAGAGGGTGTTGAGTAATGTGGTGGGGTGTGGGATGTGGGGTGCATGACGGATGGATGGGTATTTGTGGTTTGTGTATAGTTGTCTCAGTGCTGTTTGTGTTAGTCTCGTGGCAATTGTTGGTGTTCGTAAAGGGTTGTCAGTAATGTGGGTGTGTGTTTCATAGTGCTGTGGGTGGGTGTGTGTGATGTGTGTATCAGTGTCAGATGTGTGATTTTCGTTTAGACCAATGTCGTGTTGTTTTGTATTTGGGTGGCCATTGAGACTGCGCCGGTGTGTACCGCCAATGGTTTAGTGCCATTGAATGTCCGCCGTGGTGATCCGTGGGTCATTATGTGGTGGGCACTGTTTTGTTGGAGTAACGGTATGGGTGTTTGTACTGACACTTTAATACTAACCTTTTGGCTGGTGGATTTGTGTATGTGTCAGTATTCTGTTGTTTGGTGTGTATGTGTCATAATATGGCATACGGATATTCGCCACCGCGGTGGTATGTTGGCTGCCGTCACCGTGGCGGCAAACAGGATTTACCGCCATTGTCATAAGGAGAGCCTTAGGCCCGTATTTATACTTCGTTTGCGCCGAATTTGCGTCGTTTTTTTCGACGCAAATTCGGCGCAAAACTAACGCCATATTTATACTTTGGCGTTAGACGCGTCTAGCGCCAAAGTATGGGCAAATAGCGTCATTTTTTGGCGTGAACGCCTTCCTTGCGTTAATGAGATGCAAGGAAGGCGTTCCCGTCTTAAAAAATGACGGCGACGCAAATGCGTGGTATTTATACTCCCGGGCAAAAATCACGCCCGGGAGTGGGCGGGTCAAAAAACCCCGCATTTGCGCCACTTTTTAACGCCTGGGTCAGGGCAGGCGTTAAGGGGCCTGTGGGCTCAAAATGAGCCCAGAGGTGCCCTCCCCTGCCCCCAGGGACACCCCCTGCCACCCTTGCCCACCCCAGGAGGACCCCCAAGGATGGAGGGACCCATCCCAGTGAAGTACAGGTAAGTTCAGGTAAGTATAATATTTTTTTATTTTTTATTTTTTTTGGTGGCATAGGGGGGCCTTATTTGTGCCCCCCTACATGCCACTATGCCCAATGACCATGCCCAGGGGACACAAGTCCCCTGGGCATGGCCATTGGGCAAGGGGGCATGACTCCTGTCTTTACTAAGACAGGAGTCATTTAAATGGCGTCTGGGCGTCGCAAAAAAATGGCGCAAATCGGGTTGAGGCGATTTTTTTGCCTCAACCTGACTTGCCCCATTTTAAGACGCCCTAACGCCATTTTCCCCCTACGCCGGCGCTGCCTGGTCTACGTGGTTTTTTTCCACGCACACCAGGCAGCGCCGGTCCGCTTGCGCCGGCTAACGTCATTCCATAAATACGGCGCCCGCATGGCGCTTCAGAATGGCGTTAGACGGCGCTAAATTTTTTGACGCTAAACTGCATTAGCGCAGTTTAGCGTCAAAAAGTATAAATATGGGCCTTAGTGTCTCACTGTGTGGGAGGAACTCACAAAGCCCAATAGCAAAGCCATTCCTAGTGATGTGTGTCCCAAGACACTGGCAGAAGGCACACATTGTTGGGACAGGAAACTGCCAACTTTCTAAAAGTGGCAATTTCAGAATTCTGACTCAAAATCAAACTTTACCATGAAGAGGATTTTAGCTTGCAGTTCATTTGCGTCTGAACAGAATATTTCTATCTGCTCCCAATCAAACATTATCACTTATTAAATATAATCCATTATTAGTCAATAGGAGGGCTATGCCTTACAGCTGTAAAAATGACCTTAGGGGGGTTTCACTCCTAAGATATGAACAACTTAAGAGCACATGTCCTACATTTTAATTACAATGCAGCCTGACCTATGAACCTTTAGAGTCTGCCTTAGAAGTGACCTGTATTGTAGGAAATTGGGTTATTGGTTTGGGGGGAGGTGAAACCTTGCTCAAGCAGCAACCACAATTCATGTCATAGTGAAACACAAACAAACCCCAAATTAACCTGTGCTCAACCCTTTCCCAGCTTGGCACAAAACAGTCAAACTTAACTGAAAGGCAATGTGTAGAGTATTTATGCAGCACTTCAAACAGTAATGAAGTGAAAACATAGCACAATAAAAACCCCACACCAATTTAGAAAAAAAGGTGAAATTTACTAAATTATTTGAGACCAAAACAACCAAACTCCAATCAGTATAACTTTGTCTGAGTGTTCAAAATTTATACTTGTTGCCAGCTTTGAAGTAGGTGAAAGTTCTGGGGGTTTCTACCTCTTGAAGTGTTTGGAATTTCTTGCCTTCCTACCTAGGCCCCAGCTGGTCTGGGAGCATGAAAAACTAGTATCAAACCCTTTCTGAGTGTGCTGAGGCAGAGACTTTGTGATGTGCAAGTGTGTTAGACTGCTCCATCCCCCCTATGAAACCAGAGATGGCCTATTTTATTTATACCTATCCCCCTTTTGTCTCACTATTTGAGAGCAATACACATAGATCAACTGTCAGCTACACCTAGTCATGTGGCCCAGGATACAGGCTGTGGGTACCAAATTGTGGAAACAAGAATATGCTAACTTTTCAAAAGAGGCATTATCAGAAAAGTGACTTAAAATCAGTCTTTGCCATTAAAGAGTTTTAAGTTATAATTCTTCAGAGAACAAACGTGCTACACTGCAGCCTGTCCTAGGATCTGTCGGGACTATTCTAGGGATGACATATATTTTTTTTTAAAGGTTTGTGTCTGGCAAAAGATTATTTTGCCAGGTTGAAATGGCAATTTAAAACTCTACACACATGCTGCAATGGCAGGCCTAAGATATGTTCAAAGGTCTACATCGGTGGGTGACAGTTCTGCAGGACCACAAGTAGCATTTAATTGACAGGCCTTAGATACATGTTATACCACTATGGTAGAGACTTACAAGTAAATAAAATGTGACAAGTGAAAGCCAATTTTACCATGTTTTAGGGAGTGAGCACACACACTTTAGCATTAGTTAGCAGTGATGAAAATGCACGGAGTCCAAAGGCCAACAAAAAGATCACCAAAAATGAAGAGTAAGGCAAAACATTGGGGGGTAGATCACCCTATGGTTAACCGGTCTAACATGTACGTATTAAGGAGAAAGGTTTAGGTCATGCAAAAGGTTTAATCTGCCAGGTTGAAATGACAGTTTAAAACTGCACTCCAAGCTGCAGTAGAAGGCTTGAGACACGTTTTAAAGGACCACTTCAGTGGGTGGAAAAATTAGTGCTGCAGGTCCACTAGTAGCATTTAATTTACAGGCCATGGGTACCAGGTAGTATGATAAAATAGGGACTTATCAGTTAATTCAGTATTTCAGTCAGGTTTAGGCACATTTTGCATTGTTTTAAGAAGAGAAGACAAGCACTTAAGCACTGGTTAGCAGTGGTAGAGTGCACATAGTCCTAATGCCAACAAACAGAGGAAAACAGGAGTACTAAAGAAAAAAAGGTTTGAGGGTGACCCTGCAATCACCTTTCCCTGTCTGCAAATGTAAATACCATGTGAATGAAAACCCAGGAAAGGATATTTGCTGCTCCTCATGAAACACAATCCCTGCATTTACACTCCTTTTGGCGGGATTCACAAACAAAATTTTACCTCATTGATATTAATGGAGCATGGTTCTTCAACTCCTGCTGAGCATTAATTTTCCATTGTGGCAAGTTAGTGAGTCCATAGCAGAGTACAAATAATCTCTAGTTGCAAACCAGTTGTTGTGAAGTAGTAGAATTCAGATTTCTTGTGGGACTAGGGTCAGCTGTGTCAGAAATCATAGAAGTACTCCTCTCCACTCTCGAAGAGAGGCAGCAAATGTTTGTTTTTACCCAATCCCCCTTAAGCTTATAATACAATTGACAACAACAATTTGCTGACCAGATCAGATGAATGGTTGGATATTTCTGGAAATTCTCTACACCGGTTTAGGTAATTTATTAGTAATCAAATTTAACTTGGATCCTCAAAAGTCTGCTTTCCTGGACAACAGTGCTATATTTTCTAAAGTGTTGCACTGCCCATCTGGCTGATCAACTGTTACAATCATGCCTTGCTACAATTGCTATTCCAGTCCAAGGTCCAGTTCCAGGCATAAGCAGATGTTAGTCAAACCTATGTTGTCTTGAAAATAACTCAGTGTTTATCCAACATTACCAACTGCCTCGATCACATATAAAATTAGATGAGCGAATGCTTCTGCTCCTTAAATGGTGAAAAAAGCTTAATATTCCAGTACTGGGATGACACTGCTCTACCTTACTTCACTCTAACTAGTCTGCTTGCTTTGGCCTGCATCATCCAGCACACTGAAAGCCAAAATATGGTATCCATGTTTGACCTGGACCTGTCACTCACCTCCCTCCTTTCCCAAATCAAAACTATTGTTAAAGGCATCAACTTTCAACTTTCCCTGCTCAGAAAAGTTCTCCTTTCTCTTCAAACTGCACATCAGATTGAGCTAAGAAGATGCTTAAGGGCGTTTAGACTACAACAATGTGAGCTGTACAGGCTTCCAAAAGATGCTGATTAATGATCTAGAAAGACTCCAAAACCAAGTTTCCAACATGCGCCTCGACATGTAAACCAATCTAGAAAGCACTAAAGTCAATCTCTGTTGTTTAAAGGCCTGACATACCTACACAATCTGGCCCCACATTGCATTATTTCCAAGAACCTTAGTTCAGCCTTCCTTCACCTAATGCTAAAGTGCCCTTTAAGTGTCTAAAACAATGTACAGCAAGCAGTGGCAAAGCCAGTATGCCTGGGATTGAATGCCAATCATTTGGCTTTGCCTAAGTTTGTTTTGGTTCGCCATTGTGTTTGCAAAACAACATTATAAGTGGAGTAGCTGGGTCCTTCAATGAAAAGAAATGCAATAAATATAATTTTGATCTCAAAAAGCATACATTTCCAATGTAGTATGTAGCATTAAGAGAACTACTTTCTGTGCAGATTTGATCCTTGTGAAAGATCAGAATATAGTTACTCGCAGTGAAATTAGTCTAAAGTGGGTTAAACAGCTCCTCCATGAAGTATGTGCTGTAGTGGGCAACAACAGTCAATGCCTGAAGGGGCTGGCTGAAAAATCCTGACAGTAAAAAAAAAAAAATACATAAAAAAAAATATATATATATATATATATATATATATATATATATATATATATGTTAGACCTGACAGACTTAGGGTGGTCACTCCTAACTTTTTGGACACTGTCTTTGCTGGTTTTAGGACTCTGCACACTTTACCACTGCTAACAAGTGCTAAAGTGCATATGCTCTCTCCCTTAAAACATGGTGACATTGGTGTATACTCAATTGGCTTACTTAATCTACTTGTGAGTCCTCAGTAAAGTGCACTACATATAGGTCAACCCTAAGGTAGGCCCTAGGTAACCCATAGGGCGGGGTGCTATGTAGATAAAAGGCACAACACGTACCTGTGTAGTTTATATGTCCTGGTAGTGTAAAACTCCTAAATTCATTTTTACACTACTGTGAGGCCTGTTCCTTCCATAGGTTAACATTAGGGCTACGCTCATTTACTGTTTGAGTGGTAGATTCTGATCTGGAAGGAGTAACAAGGTCATATTTAGTATGACCAGAATGTGTAGTGAAATATGTGCTCTCACCACTCACTTTGTGTTGCATCACTTTGCACCTGGATTAGCTGTCCAGTGTTCACCAGTTACAGACTACATTTTGTATTCAGTTTAGCCTTAGATTAATTCTGCCTATTGACTTTATTGTAGCATTAGAAACTGCCATGTTAAAGGCTGCCCATAATTTTCCACGTTGTAAACTGTGTATTCTGTCTTGTTTGTGTGCTTTTTCTCACCAAGGGCTTTGGTTGATAAGGATGGACTCAGATGGCAGGGAACAGCCTTGTTTTGACTTGACATCTTGGGACTGTGGCCAAACCCCAACGTGTTATATTCAAAGCATACCTAAACTAGCCAGCATGTTTGAATCGCAAAATGAGGGTTTTTTCCAGAAAGCTCCTTTGGTTTTTTAAGATATAAAATTACCAGGTGTGACAGTGAGGGTTGGACTGGCCTCAATCAGGATTCAGACATCGAATGCCTGATATAGACTTCCCGTGAGGGCAGGGAACGTTCTTTCTCTCAGTCGAACAGGGTCATCGGCTTGCTGGCATGAGGAAGATGAAGCACCTGACAGGCCCTACGGTGATGCATTTTAATTCATTATTTGCTTTGCATTATAATATAGATACATATATTTGCTGTGTATATTGCAGTGGAGAATCATTTTGGTATGTTTTCATTTAATTGTTGTGACTATTTTTAAACGTGTGCTTTCAACATGATAATCTACTTTTAGGAACCTTGCAAAGTGAAATAATAAATGTCTTCTTTGGACTAAGAAGTGCATTCCAGAGATTTTTGTCAGCTGGCTCATTAGTGAAAAGCAAAACAGAATGGTAATACAAAATCCTGCTGACTAGTGAAGTTGAATTTAATATTACTGTTTTAGAAATGCAACTTTTAGAAAGTGAGCATTTCTCTGCACTTGAATCCTTGTGTGCCTTACAATCTTCATCTGGCTAGCTTTGGTTGACATCTCCCTTGTGCATTCACTCAGACAACTCTAAACACAGGATGCTCAGTCACACTTGCATACATCTGCATATTGAATGGGTCTTCCTGGGCTGGGAGGGTAGAGGGCCTTACACTTACATGTCAAAGGACAGTAGCCTGGCCTCACACAAAGGACTGTCACACCCCCTACTGGGACCCTGGCAGACAGGATGGAACTGAAAGGGGACCTTGTGCACTTCTAAGCCAACCTTTGAAGTCTTGTCTACTTCAAAGGCACATTTGGGTATTTAAGCAGGGTCTCTGACTCTACCAGCTGAGACACTTGTGGACAAGATACCACTGGAGAAGAAACTCTGAACCAGATCCTGCAACCTGCCAAAAAGAACTGCCTGGCTACCCAAATGACTCACCTGTCTGCTTTTCTGCAAAGGGCTGCTTCCCTGCTGTTGCCCTGCTACCATTACTGTCCTCTGGCTCTGCTGAGAAGTGCTCTCCAAGGGCTTGATTAGAGCTTGCCTCCTGTTCCCTGACATCTCAGGACCAAAAAGACTTCATTCCTGCAAACGAACTCCTTGTGTGGCAAGAATTGATGCCCAGCCTGCAAGAAACGATGCACAGCCTACATCGTGGTGAGAAGATCACGGCACGCTGAACCAGATCGACGCAGCCAGATTTCCCGAAGAGGAGAACGATGCAACAACAGCGTTGCGACCAGAAATTTGATGCACAGCCCACTGGATCGATGCAAAGCCGAGCCGGAACGATGCAGCCCAACTTCCTGAGAGGAATGAACACAGCTCCTGCCGTGCAGCAGAAATTTCCACGCAACACCCACCGGATCAACACAACCCCTGTGACTTCGCCCTGCACGCCCAGGATTTCAACGCATCGTCCCCGGGGTGTCTGAAAACCCTGCAACCCGAAGAGTATCCCAGTCCACATGCTAGAAATCGACGCAAAGCCTGCCCTGTGTGGAAACTCAACAACGCATCATCTGTGTGCGCTGGAAAAATCGTCAAACACCTCCCCGTTTTCCATGAAACACCTCCACTATGGTCCCTTGCGGAGAATTTTAACACAAACCAGGTACTTTGTGCTTGCAAGAGACATTTGTTGCTTTTTAAAGACTAAAGACTCTTTATATAATTTTTACAGTGATATTTCAAGGTATACTTATTGAATCTTGATGGTTCTGACCTACATCCTACCAGATAAATATTATATATTTTTCTAAACACGGTGTGGTGTATTGATGTGGTGGTATACTGTGTTATTGCATGATTTATTGCGCAAATACTTTACACATTGCCTTCTAAGTTAAGCCTGACTGCTCAGTGCCAAGCTACCAGAGGGTGGGCACAGGATAATTTGGATTGTGTGTGACTTACCCTGACTAGAGTGAGGGTACTTGCTTGGACAGGGGGAAACCTGACTTTCAACCAAAGACCCAATTTCTAACAATATATACATACATATATATATATATATATATATATATATATATACACACACAGATACACCCACACATCCGCACATACACACACACATTACGTAGTGGCACTCGCCACTAGGTAGTTATAGTTAAGACCATGGTTCCATAGAAAAGCGTTTTTTGACCTGCCCATATTTTTATCACTGTTTGACAAATCTTTGCAAAACTTTTCACAAAAAGTGTCCCCTATGATTCTTGTTGCGCATGAAAAGTTTTGGGGTGATCCGTCAAGTGGGGTCCGAGAAAAAGAAAAAAGGGCTGGGGGTCTAAAAAAGCTGTGTTTTCCATGTTGATTGCCATAGGACCTTTGAACATATATACATATATAATAATATATACGTTTTATATGTATATTTTTATATATATATATATATATATATATATATATATATATATATATATATATATATATATATATATATATATATCCACCTGTCTCTCTCTCTCTCTCTCCACTGCAGTGTCTGTGAGTGCAGTTTTGACTGCCAAATCGACTTGACAAGTGTACCTACTTGCCAGGCATAAACCTTCGCTTTTCTTACATGTAAGACACCCCTAAGGTAGGCCCTAGGTAGCCCCATGGGCTGGGTGCCGTTGTATGTTTAAGGTAGGACACTTATCTGTGTGTTTTACATGTCCTGACAGTGAAATACTGCCAAATTTGGTTTTCACTGTTTCAAGGACTATCTCTCTCACAGGTTAACATGGGGGCTGCCTCTAAATAGTAGTAAAGTGTAGGTTCCCTTTGGAAGTAGATGGATAAATGGAGTTCGGGGTCTCTGAAAAATACATCTTTTAGTGAAGTTTGTTTTGAGATTGTGTGTTTGAAAATGCCACTTTTAGAAAAGTAGGCATTTTCTTACCTAAATCATTCTGTGACTCTCCCTGTTTGTGGATTCCCTGTCTGGGTTAGTTTGACAGTTGGGCTGTTTGCACTTCTCTCGAGACAGTGACACAAAGGGAGTTGGGGTGTAGCCTGCATATCCAGATGAGCCATCTGTGCTAGGAGGGAGGGGAGGAGTGGTCACTTACACCTGAAAGGGCTGTGCCTGCCCTCACACATTGCAGTCTCCAACCCTCTGGTGTGTGTCTGGGGGCTGGCCTGGGCAAGGCAGGATCTCACAAACAAGAGAGACTTTCCTTTGAAGTAGGCCTACTTCAAAGGCAGAAAGGTGTATAAGAAGAGGGCCCAAAACCCCTGAAAATTGGATCTCTTCTGGAACCAAGAGGAACCTCTGCCAAGGAGAAGAGATGAAGAGCTGAGGAGAAGTGCTGCCCTGCCTGTGACTGTGCATTGTAGAGCTGTCATGCAGTTGATGCTTCTGCCTGTGAAAGGGGACAAAGACTGGACTTTGTTGTGCATTCGTGCTTGTGAAGAATCTCCAAGGGCTTGAACTGGGCTTGCCTTCTGTTGTTGACGCCTCAGGCCATCAAAGAACTCCCCTGCCAGCACCTCGACTCTCTGCTGAGACTCCTGCCCTGCCAAGTGGTGCCCTATCCAGTTCCTGGCCCCTTGAAAGGTGAAGTTGGTAGACAAAGACTGAAAATCTATGCACAGACTGGCGTGCGGGGAAATTTTCAATGCACCTTCCGTGACGTGGCTGATAAACGACGTGCTGCCGGCTTCGGGGCTGGAAGATCGACAAAACGTAGCTGAAGAAACGACATGCAACACCCGCTAACGGAGGCTGATAGTGACACAAACTCTATGCAGTGCGTTTTTGTGATACCGTGCGACTGGATTTTCAACGCAACATCACTGAGCGTGGAAGATCGATGCAAGGCGACTGGAGAAATGATGCGCAACACTCGCTAACGGAGGCTGATAGCAACACAAACGCAGAAAAACAACGCAAAGTGTGCCCGGACCGGAGGTGCCTGCCTGGATCCATGCATTGCTCTCTTGCGGATGAGGAGAAATGACGCACGCCGACACGACCCGAGGAGGAACAATGCACGGTCTCGCTTGCGAATGAGAAATTGAAGCATTGCCATCCTTTTCTGGTGCATACTCGCCTGTTTTTGTACGCTAACAATGTTCTCACTGTTTTCTAAAGGATTTAAGACTCTTATTCTTTGAAAATTCATAACTTGACTTGTGTATGTTGGATTTTTGTCATTTTTGTCTTGTTTTGTTTAGATAAATAGTGCCTGTTTTTCTAAACCTGTGTTGTGTCATTTTGTAGTGTTTTCACTGAGTTACTCTGTGTGTTGGTACAAATACTTTACACATTGCTTCTGAAGTTAAGCCTGCCTGCTCGTGCCAAGCTACCAAGGGGGTGAGCAGGGGTTAACTGTGGGTGATTCCCCTTTACCCTGACTAGAGTGAGGGTCCTTGCTTGGACAGGGGGCAACCTGACTGCCAACCAAAGACCCCCATTTCTAACAATATATGTATATATATATATATATATATATATATATATATATATATATATATACATATAGATATATATATATATATATATATATATAAATATAAATATATATATAGATATATATATACATATACATATATGTGTATGTAAATAAATATTTATATATATATATATATTCTCTGAAAAAATCAAAGGTAACAGGGATGTTATACTTAGGTTCTGAATTTACTGGTACAAAACCATAGAAATTGAGCAGTTATAGTTACGGTTAATTGAAGTACCTATAACTCACCCCCTAAGGTAACTGTAACTTACACCACTGCGATGCACAATTTTCTCATCAATAATTTTATTGCAAATATTGCAGTGTTAATATCAATGATGCCATAGAAGGTGTCATCGATGATGTAAAATGTGGAGTAATTGCATGATGAGGGCAAGACTTATAGTTACCTTAGGGCACGAGTTATAAGTACTTGAGTTTACCCTAACTATACCTGCTGAATTTCTATGTTTTTGTATGAGTAAATTCAGAGCCTAACTATAATGTCCCTGTAACCTTTGTATTTTTCAATGAATTTCCATGTTTTTTTTAGCCCGCACGTTAATATGGACAGTGCCGCAAACTACCTTTGGCTGTGCACAGCATGGGGTTTGATGCAATGGGTGGTTTTTTTTTTTTACAATTTTTCTCTGGATCCGGGCATCCACCATAGATTTACACAGGTGATGACGCTGAGACCCACGATGGATCAGCGAATCAACCAAAATAAAAATTCGGAAACCACTCTTTGTGTCCTATAGGGTTAGGGTACATGTATCCTGACCCCTTATGTGTGTTTGCACTCCTCTTTTCCCACTGCCCAGCTGAAGTGACAAAAAAAATGGCGGCTGCATTTTTTCTGTCAGGTTATGGCCAGCCAATTAGATTCTTTCTGTGATGCGTGGATCCACGGAGGATCTGCGTCCCTTTCTATCCATATTTTTAACCTTAATAACTCCAAGACTAGTGAACAGATTTACACCAAATTACAAAAAATACAGTCTGTGCACTAAGATCCAGCTTTCAGTCAAATATGGCGTATTTCTGTTCAGCGGTTCGGGCTGTATGCGTGTCAAAAGACCCTAATGGGAAAATGAATGGTTAAAATGTGTTTTGGGACTCCCTCTTTTTCTCTGTCCCTACTTGACAGATCACCCCGAAACTTTAAGGACAGCAGCTGAACCCAGTGTAGTATAAGTCTTGAAGATGTAATAAATATTCTTTAAGCAGTGCCAAAGTTATTGACAAAACAACACTTTACCTATGGAAACTAGGTCCTAACCATAACCACCTACTAGTGACAGCCAGTAGGTTCAATATATATATATATATCATTGATAACTCGCTCTTGCTGCCTATTTAATGTCTCTCAGAGCCCCTCTGTGAATTCACTGTTACACATCTATAATTTTATGAATTGAACTCTGATAAATCTGAGGTTCATTGTAGTCCCAGTATAGAGATTCTACTTGCATCAGGGCATTGAGAAGGCGGAATACAATCTCATCTCTATCCAACAAAGCTAACAGAATTCTATACAACTATAAACTCAGATCAGAGGCATGGATTTCATTTAGCATACTCCTTATGTAAATTCTGGGATTATATTCAGACTTTACTCACATTGGAGACATACTTTTTATCCTAGATTTTTGGTGAACTGGGTTTGACGACGATAATGGCACAGCTGATCTAAAAGCGGTGTTGTCGCCCAGCAGCACCCACGTCTGTGTTCACAGAAGCTATGGTAGCAAATGCTTATGAATATGTATGTGTATAAGCTTCAACCAATGTCTAAGTAGAACAAGGGACTACAGCAAAATCCAGTTGTAGGTGGCGAGTGTTCTTAGGAAATGCATTTATTCAGCCGTGATGCTGTTTTGCATGCATAACAGCCCTGATTGCTCCGCCCCCATTCATTCATTAGTGGTGGCCCTCCTCTTTAGACGGGTGCTCTGCATCTGGAAATGCTGTACGAAATTTAGGATTTATATTTGATACCAAACTGGAATGTTTGTCACAAATTACAAAATTAGCTTCTAGTTGCTTCTTTTACCTACAACACAAAAGAAAGATATTAGCGGTGTACCTTGAAAATATAAATTCCTGTGATAAAAGCAGTGGTTGGTTTACAATTAGGCTGCTGCAATTCACCCTATCTCGCACTCCCCTAATGTGCTCTACACAGACTTTGAATAGTCCAATATGGCAGTAAGAGTAATGCTAAAAGTATCAAGGCGATCTGCGATTACCCGACATCCAGAGCCTAATTCATGAAATAGTGAGGCCCGTATTTATACTCCGTTTGCGCTGAATTAGCGTTGTTTTTTTCGACGCAAATTCGGCGCAAAACTAACGCCATATTTATACTTTGGCGTTAGACGCGTCTAGCGCCAAAGTATGGGCAAAGAGCGTCATTTTTTAGCGTGAACGCCTTCCTTGCGTTAATGAGATGCAAGGAAGGCGTTCCCGTCTTAAAAAATGACGGCGACGCAAATGCGTCGTATTTATACTCCCGGGCAAAAATCACGCCCGGGAGGTGGCGGGTCAAAAAACCCCGCATTTGCGCCACTTTTTAACGCCTGGGTCAGGGTAGGCGTTAAGGGGCCTGTGGGCTCAAAATGAGCCCACAGGTGCCCTCCCCTGCCCCCAGGGACCCCCCCTGCCACCCCTGCCCACCCCAGGAGGACACCCAAGGATGGAGGGACCCACCCCAGGGACATTCAGGTAAGTTCACGTAAGTAAAAATTTTTATATTTTTCAATTTTTTTTGGGTGGCATAGGGGGGCCTTATTTGTGCCCCCCTACATGCCACTATGCCCAATGACCATGCCCAGGGGACATAAGTCCCCTGGGCATGGCCATTGGGCAAGGGGGCATGACTCCTGTCTTTACTAAGACAGGAGTCATTTAAATGGCGTCTGGGCGTCGAAAAAATGGCGCAAATCGGGTTAAGACGATTTTTTTGCGTCAACCCGACTTGCGCCATTTTAAGACGCCCTAGCGCCATTTTCCCCCTACGCCGGCGCTGCCTGGTCTACGTGTTTTTTTCCCACGCACACCAGGCAGCGCCGGTCTGCTTGCGCCGGCTAACGCCATTCCATAAATACGGCGCCCGCATGGCGCTTCAGAATGGCGTTAGACGGCGCTAAATTTTTTGACGCTAAACTGCGTTAGCGCAGTTTAGCGTCAAAAAGTATAAATATGGGCCAGTGAGTGCCTTCCCAACCCGTGGCTCAGAAGCCAGGCTGGGGCTATTAAATGCAGGTGCACCCAATACCAAGGCGGCATAGTCCCGAATCTCCCTCAAGCTTCTTTAATCCACTGCGAGGCACTCTCTGTCCCTTTAGCTCACTCTTGAGGGTTCCTGCTTTCTCTGTTATTGACGATGTTCCCTCTTTCCCTTCCTCCTCCTTTCCAGTTTGTGTATTCTGCCCTCTCTAGCTATCAGGAAATGTCTGAGGAAAAATAAGTACCAGTCCCCAAAATGAGTGCCGGTGGCCCCCCCGGCAACCACTGACAGAAATTAAGCACTGCCATCATCCTGACACCTTTTGCAGTTTACCATTTGACAGGACAGATAAGTTCAACTCTCGCTATTTGGTATGATGCTATCTATGGGCCATGCCGCAATTTTGTAACAAACATAATTGAATCTTGTGTGCTTGCTCAGAACTTACACTATGGAACACACACTACCTAACCAGCTAAGGATCTCAACTAATCATTTAACTTTTGGAAAACTGTTTAAGAATTATTTATACAAATCACATAATCACTGTTTAGATTAGTTCAATTTACTTTTGTCCCGATAGTAGGTGGGATAATGGTGACAGTGGTATACAGAAGAGGGCATTTGCTGATAGATGCCGACAGTGAGAATTGCCTAGGATCACGTAGATGTTTGTTGAGGATGATATAGCTTTGGGGTATTATGGTGATGGGGTATTTGGCTGGGGGACGAATAAAGTGATTGCAGTACAATGAGAAGGAAAAGCCGTCCAGGACCAGAAATGGTATATTCGGATGTTTTACTCCCATCCTAACACAGCATTGTCAACACCAATGACGTAAGAGAACCATTCAAATATTAGACAATTTCATGAGCTTCTCTATAAATCTCAGTGGGCAGGCACTTGACAGGAGGTCAAGAAACCCAAATAAATATGCTTAAAATAACACTTGATCTTCACGAATCAGTAAGTGATAGAAACATAGGAAGGACGTTGTTAGATTACATCCACTTTTGTGTGCATGTATAGCTAAGTACTGAATTAGATTGGTAGAATGTAAACTAAAAAAGTATCAAATTGTCAGAAGTAAAGGCAAGGCTCATTTAGGGGTAGTAGTGATAGGTGATGTGGGTGATTGACATGATTCCTACAAGTGGATTTTGCTGATGTAATTGTTAATGGATCAAAGGATCCTGAAACGATAGCACATGCAGGACCAGCATATTTGGCCAGATTCACAGATGCCCACGCTTCGGGAAGTGGACGAATGATCATTCATGATGTGCCTATATTTCCTATAGTGTCAATATGAGAAATATGACCTGGCACAATATAGGCAGTCTCCAATGGCTACGGCTATAGGAAACGGTGATTGTGAAACTACAGTACAATCAGAGAGAGGAGCTAATTGGGGCACACTGGCACTATATTTGCTCAGCTGGCACCATTTGCTCCATTTTTTAAAGTCTATAAAAAATGGTTGATGATTGATTGGTCGGCATGTCTCCAATGAGCTGCCACAAAGTGTCAACGGCTGTGTATGAGATGTATTCTCTTAGGTCGTTTAGAAGTTCAAAACTCATCCATATCCCTTATGGTCACTGTTTTTTCTCTGTACTATCAGTTAGGGTGCCACATGGGAGCACGAGTGGTAACATCTTGCTATCACACATTTGTCAAGGGACCAATATTTTCAAGGCTGGTTTGCTCCTTCGCTCCCGAAGAATGATTTACATACACACAAAAGACAACCTTCGATGCTGTCTCCATCTTCTACTGCTATTATCTTGTCAGGGCAGAGCAAACCAGTTACCTAACACGTGGATTCCCAAATACATAACACACAACACAAACATGATCCACATGTCACATGTTACAACATATCCCCAGGGGGAAGTGAAAAATTAATTCAATCTCTTGGGTACTGATTATCCAGCAACTGCGGTATTAATTACATCAGCACCAACAGTCAGTCTCTCCATAGGAAGCACTTACCACCATGGAAAGGGATACACTCTTGGTCCATCCTCTAACCAGCAGAGCTGCTGGTTGAAAAACAAAAACATAAGATACCCTCAGTAAATTTGTAGATTTTTGAGCTCAATAAGGCCAAACACCCGACAGGCTAGAAAGGGAATAATAAGAGGTGAATGTTTCATTTCAATATGAAGACTTTTGTCCCTACATTCTAGCCAGAAGAGAATTGCCTTAAACAGAAGATGGCTCTAAAGCTGCACAGCATGGTCAAGCACGTCGATGGATTGACTGAATTACATAATTGTTAGTAGGTATTCAGTGGCAGTAAGTGGGAAGGCACTGGAAGTCAAAGCAAATGACCAAAGTACACCGATGCAAGAGTTAAGAGGGAAGGGTGATGTAGATTTGTCTCCAAAGGGCAAGAATTACTTGTTTTTCACTGATCTTCGAATTGTATTGGACACATAGGGCCTCATTCTGACTATGGCGGGCGGCGGAGGCCGCCCGCCAAAGTACCGCTGTCAGAATACCGCTGCGCGGTCAAAAGACCGCCGCGGTAATTCTGAGTTTCCCGCTGGGCTGGCGGGCGACCGCCAGAAGGCCGCCCACCAGCCCAGCGGGAAACCCCCTTCCACGAGGATGCCGGCTCCGAATGGAGCCGGCGGAGTGGAAAGGGTGTGACGGGTGCAGTTGCACCCATCGTGATTTTCAGTGTCTGCTATGCAGACACTGAAAATCTTGGTGTGGCCCTGTTAGGGGGCCCCTGCAGTGCCCATGCCATTGGCATGGGCACTGCAGGGGCCCCCAGGGGCCCCACGACACCCGTTACCGCCAACCAGGCTGGCGGTAAGGGGGTCGGAATCCCCATGGCGGGGCTGCCTGCAGCGCCGCCATGGAGGATTCCTCAGGCCAGGGGAAAATCGGCGGGAAACCGCCGGTTTCCCTTTTCTGACCGCGGCTTTACCGCTGCGGTCAGAATTGGCCTGGATGCACCGCCAGCCTGTTGGCGGTGCATCCGCGGTCCCCGGCCCTGGCGGTCCATGACCGCCAGGGTCGTAATGACCCCCATAGACATCAGGATGACACCTCGTGACGAAGGTGGCAGGTGAGGACTAGTGATGCACCTACCTTCCATGCACAAGCCAAATGAGAATAGAGACATTGGGGGTAATTTTGACCTTGGCGGACGGCGGAGGCCGTCCGCCAAGGTACCGCCGCTGAATGACCGCACCGCGGTCAAAAGACCGCGGCGGCCATTCAGACATTTCCTCTGGGCCGGCGGGCGCTCTCCAAAAGAGCGCCCGCCGGCCCAGAGGAAATGCCCCTGCAACGAGGACGCCGGCTCAGAATTGAGCCGGCGTAGTTGCAGGGGTGCGACGGGTGCAGTTGCACCCGTCGCGTATTTCAGTGTCTGCTTAGCAGACACTGAAATACTTTGCGGCGCCCTCTTACGGGGGCCCCTGCAGTGCCCATGCCATGGGCACTGCAGGGGCCCCCAGGGGCCCCGCGGCACCCCCTACCGCCATCCTGTTCCTGGCGGGAGACCCGCCAGGAACAGGATGGCGGTAGGGGGTGTCAGAATCCCCATGGCTGCGGAGCGCGCTCCGCAGCCATGGAGGATTCACAAGGGCAGTGGTAAACCGGCGGGAGACCGCCGGTTTACCCTTTCTGGCCGCGGCTGAACCGCCGCGGTCAGAATGCCCACTGGAGCACCGCCAGCCTGTTGGCGGTGCTCCCGTGGTCGGTGACCCTGGCGGTCACCGGCCGCCAGGGTCAGAATGACCCCCATTGCCTTAACTTTCCGGGTGCAAACTAACATTAGTCAAGACAGCATGTACCAGTGGTTAGACATAGGAACTTAAGGTAATAATATGCAGCGAAAATGAATCGAAAATTACCCAAAATGCGTACTTTTGGGCAATTATTTCTAAACTACTGATATGAGCGCATGAGAAAATGGTGCTAAAAGTTATATCCGCACCTGGGAATAATTTTTGACCTGGCTTGACTACCTGGTGCACGCGGACAAATAAACACATGAAAATCGGTATCTGTGCTGGTTGGTCTGTGGAGCAAGCTCATGGATAGGTTACATTAGAGACACTGATATTTATTTTATTTAATTTATGTTCGGTTAGTTAAAATCATTACATGTAGATAGGGTGCATTGCATTAACACATAAGATAGTTAGTTCAGCTGGCTCATATTGATAAAAGCAGTAATGTTAAAAACAACAATTTAGCAGCTTCAAGGGGCTAATCCTTCTTTAGACAAAAAAGGAAGAGGTTGCTATCACACTCCTTAAAAATAACTATTAAAAGAATGTCAGACCTCTGGGCAAAAGCACCTGAGCAAAAAATACATTGTTCGTGACCCTTAAAATTAGTAGAACTGGATAGCAGCACATCCAACATGAGATGGTCAGATTATGGATTTTGGGGAGTGGTTGTGGGATAATGTGCATACATTTCCCTAGTCTGGCTAGGGCAGTGGGGTATATTTCCGTGAAGCACAGGTCCTAGGCCTCGCAACAATGCCGTACAGCCCGGAAGCGAAACAGAGAAAGAAGCAGGCGACGTTTCGCCTTGGCAAAATTGGGACAGCAGCAAAGCAGGTGATACCATGATTTGTTACGATAATTACAGAATCTGCATGCAACTGTCTCCACTCCACAGGCCCAGCTCAGATTAAAATCCACAATTGGCTAAAGGCTGACCTCTTGTAAAGCATTTTACTACAGGTCTGGTCTGAGATAGTTTAGCAAACATAAGGCTGTACTTTCCCCATGGAGTAGGATGAGTCCAGGGCCTTGGTCAGGGTATTGGGACGAAGACTTTCAATGTCCAGCTCAAAGGAGACAATTTTCGACTGCCTAATCACAACACGTTTCCAGACTGCATAAGTAATTTCTTGAGCGTGCAGCAGGTCAGCCTTGAACTTTAAACAGCTGCAAGCCTTTGCCAACCGAGTTTGCCATGGGGAGCCCAGCTCCTCACAAATTACATTAAGGTGGTATTTGAGTGTTGTCTCTGGGGCGCGTCAGACCCTCACATAATACTTTATAATGTCCCTCAGACATGCAAGGTTAGGATTCCACAAACTCAGCTCTAGTCTCCGCCTAGCTCATCTGGTGTGCCAAGGGACAAACAGGACTTTCTTGTACGCCTTGCTCTGGATGCCCGTTAATAGCTTGTCGAGGGCCCCCAGGAAGGCCAATTGACCATAATTGAGAGCCAGAATCTGCATAGCTTTAAACACTGTCAGCATGAGCTCAGCACTAGGGCTGTATAAACAAATACTTTGATGCTTCAGCAATTTAATAACACTGAGAGATTTAAGTTTAAGATGCCTTATATGAGCCGCCGGCGTGGCTCTTTCAGAATACCAAACTCAGAGATAGTTAAAGGCAGAGGCAGACGAAATCTGTGGACCTCCCAGCTGCCAGTGTAATAGTTTTTTTATGGGGGTACTTGCCAAATACAACAATATACATTTTACTCTGATTCACCTGAAAATTATTCACCTGGTTGTAGCTCTTAAATGCATTCAGAGCCCTCTGCAGCCCAGCTTTGGTGTTGTCCATAATTACGGTGTCATCCTCGTACTGCAGGAGGGGCAAGTGCACCCGTCCCAGCTTTGAGGTTACTAAGCTGGCTCCTTTCAGGGCAATGCCTAAGTTGGCTGTATCAAGATTGAAAAGAAGTGGAGCCAGTACACAGCCTTGTTTGAGCCCATTGTAGGTTGGTATTCTGGTGGTGACTGTGTTGGGGCTTGTGTTTACCTGGACCCATGTCCCCTGATGTAAGGACATAATCACCTTAAGGTAGCTCGAGTGGAATTCCCAACACTATTTGCTTCCCCAAAGCCTTCCACAATCCACCCTATCAAAGACTGTGCTGTATTCAATGAAACAGCAAAACAAAGGGGGGCACTTCTTCGCAACTGCCTAGGAGGCTAAGTACACTAGTGCCCTGATGTTGTCCGTTGTACAACATTCTGGCCTAAAGCCTGATTGAAATAACGGTAGAATACTTTTTTCCTTTACCCGTGATTCTAGGGCCTCATAAAGAATGCCTGTATAGGCTTTGGCTTTAATGTCCAGAAGTTCTATCAGTTGATAGTTATCTGGTTTCAAGCGATCTCCCTATTTATGAATGGGGAAAAGAATAGAGCCCCTTCAGGAGAATGGAATCATAGCTGAGGCATGCGTGTCAGTAAAAAGTGGCGAGAGGGTGGCCAATCAGGCTTTTTGAGCAATTTTGTATTCTGCTGCTGGAATCCCATTGGGACCGGGAGCACCATCAGAACTCATTGTCTTAAGGGCTTCTCTTACAGTTCATTCAGAGATGAATGCCCTCTGCTGAAGCCGAAGAGCAGAGACCCCTGGAGCAAGAAAGGGGACTGCTTCTACCTCCTGATTGATTGCATATAGCTTTTCAACGTAGCTAATTGTAGTAATAGGTGTTCGTAATGAGGCTCAGAACAGCGGAGGTTGTCACAAGTAAGAAGATTTATTCCAAAGAGAAGACCCACAGCCGGCACACGGAGCGGGCAGCAACAACTGTCCGAGCCGCGTTCAGATTCCCGAATCCCCAGATCCCCATAACAACACACAGAATTCTGAGGCAATTACAACACCATCTCCCTTTTAACAAAACAAAACAAAAGAAAAAAAAACTGAAATAAAGAAAACACTGTAAAAAACACACAAGGAAATACTAATACTGACAAAATCTATAAATTTAACTGGAGCGTTCCTAACCCTACAGGGAATACGAATATCTGACAAGAACTTGCACTTATCTTTGTTGACGGTGATATTATGTGTCTCCAATTTCCTAAATATTTGAATTAACGTCTCAAAATGTTTCAAAATGTTTTTCTTTAGTTGCAGTATGAATGAGAATGTCGTCCTGAAAGACCTGAACACATTGTTCCTCCGAGAACAAAGTATCCGTCAATCTCTGGAATACACTAGCAGCAGAAGCCAAACCAAAAGGCAAACACAAATAGATGAAAGTTACAAAGGGCGTCACAAATGAAGTTAAAGGTTGAGAATCTTTGGATAAGGGAATTTGGTGATAAGCTGACCTTAAATCAATGGTAGAAAAGTACCTACTCTTACCCAAATTTGCCAATAAATCATTGATTCTTGGCAAAGGATGAGCATCCACGAGAATGTTGCGATTAAGTGCGCGCAAATCAACACAGAGACGAATACTCCCACACTTTTTCGCAAGCACAATTGCCGAAATCCACTCAGAGGAATCAACTGGGGTGATAATGCCCTGTTCACACATTTCGTGAAGTGAATTTTTAAGATCCTGTCTAACCAAAAATGGAACCGGTCTAAGCTTCTGCTTGACAGGCACTGCATCTTTTTTTAACTTGATTTGATATTCAAATCCCTTGATTAGACCAATATCTTTCTTAAAAACCCTAGGAAAGTTTTCATACAGATTATCAACCGAACAACGATCCGGTGGTAATTTTCCTTCAAGCACACTTAGCACAGGCACATCACCAAGAATTACAGGCACACAGTGACCTGGTCTTAAAATAATACCCAATTTAGCTTGATCTTGCCAGCCCAAAATATCTCTGCCACATTCAGCAACATAATTTTAGTATTAATGCATCTGCCCTTAAAATCGAGAAAATCCATGAAAAACCCCTTCATGGCAATGTCAAACTCGCCAAAAGCCTTTGGATTGACGTCGGTTCCTTGAAGCTGCTTTCCAGACCACAATCTGTCAAACGTCACGTCAGGCCAGATAGTAATAGGTGAACCGGAATCAGCCATAACGTCCAGATTAACGGAGCCTATAGTTACAGAGCAAATGGGACCTTTACATTTGTTTTGAGAAGCTCCAACGGTATCAATAGTTAATAACACATTGTTAAAAGTATCAGTCAGTTCTCCTTCAACTATATCAATTTGAGATATCTTAGCTTTAGCCTTAGCTAGACGACAGACACTTTGGAAATGGCCCACCTTTTTGCAAAAATTACATTTTTTCCCTTGCGCTAAACAAGATGGACTATTTCCCATATGAGTCTTTGAACCACATCTATAACAATAACCAGAATAGTTCTTTTTATCAACACTTTTGTTGGCTTTGCTCCTACTGGATACAGCATTAACCTCCAAACGATCGGCTTGCAGGACAGCAGAAACTTGAGCAGAAGCTTTAACATCTTCTGTTAAAATTTTGGAAGAGATGAGAGAGCGTTCAATACTCTTAGCTATATCCATGACTTCACCCAAGGACGGATTTTTGCATGTCAAAATACGTTCTTGTATTTTTTTGTTATAACAATTGAAAACTAATTTGAACCAAATTCACATTTCGCAGTAAGAACTCTTAAGACTGCCAAGAAATCCTCTATAGTTTCATCCACAAGCTGTTTCCTTTTTAAAAAAATGATATAGTTCCAACATTACTGAAGGTTCATCAGAATACTGTTTAGTCATACGTGCCGTAGCTTAAATATATGCATCCCAGGATTCATCCCCAAGTGGTGCAAGTATGGCTGGTAAGTTATCGAAAACTTCTTGACCAGTTTCGTCTAAATGGTTGAATAGGAGCGTAGTTCTGCGTGCAGCATTGTACCTCGAAGCGTCGATAGCAACCAAATAATTTTCAAAAATGCGTAACCACTTTCTCCAGGGAATTGGCGATCTTCCAGGTTTTTGAAGAAAAGGAGGAGGCTGAACACAATATCTTTTTTTTTTTTAATTAATTTTTTTAAAGTATCACTACATTTCCAGAACTAACTTCTTTATTTTCTTTTAAGCTTATAGTCCTCCGAGAATTAACAGCCAAAGGTGTGTGTGTCACCGAAGGTACGCACACAGAGCAAGACGCAGAGAATGGCAGAAGTGCAAATCATCCCAAAGTCTTAAGATGGCCGCCAAAGCAAAGAGAAATTTTTCTAAAGGTGGTGTAGCTTGCACACGAGGAACAGAGGCGCACGCGAGGAATGGATGAGGGAACACAAGATGGCTTGGTAGTCAGTACGTCAGGTGAAATGACTGGGGCGCGCGAGGAGCGCACAGAAGCAAATCTTCCGTTTTAAATAAGGAGCCGAAGACCACAAAAGTAAGCACAATATTGACTTCCCTTTTAGGTGTAGAGCCGATGACAAGGTAAATCCTGTAGGGAAGGTTCGAAGAAAGGTGAGTCGACAAGAAGTAGAGTGCAGGGTCGGTGGGTCTCCAAACAACACCACTCGTCGCCAAAATGTAGTAATAGGTGTTCGTAATGAGTCTCAGAACAGCAGAGGTTGTCACAAGTAAGAAGATTTATTCCAAAGAGGAGACCCACGGCCGGCACACGGAGCGGGCAGCAACAACTGTCCGAGCTGCGTTTGGATTCTCGAATCCCCAAACCCTCATAACAACACACAGAATTCTGAGGCAATTACAAACACTAATCCACACCATTCTCCTGAGGCTGCCCTGGGTTGCCTGAATGGTTGAGGTAATGCCACAGGTGAGAGTGAGTTTTGTCCTTTATTAAAGTAAAGATTCTAAGCCATTCTGCTTCAATGTGCTTTCTTCTGTGCTGCCAGACTTTCAGCTCGTGAGCCACCCTGAGTATGTTAATGACTGCTCCATCAGCTACTTTATTGCATCTTCTTCTGGCGGCAAGTGCTCTGCGAAAAGCATGTTTTCTGGCTCCTAGCTCCTTGGACCGTCTAAGATGAGATGAGATGAGAGGAAATCAGGGGAAGTTTATACAGAGTGGACCATTACCCGTTCCCCAGCCCCTGATGCCCCTGACGAGCTCCTCCCACTGCCCAAAAACTGTTGTTGTGCTTAGCATTGTCTTAGCAGCCTTTCTGCTCTCTACCCAGAGTAGTAGTTTGTCACCAAGTCTGCTGGACCATTTGATTCTGTGGAGAAACTTGTGGCGCTCTTTCCCGTTGGTTCCCAGAGTGCAGGAAGAGAATGGGAATCTGATGAAACCCACTCCAGGGTTGACCGCAGAGGTCTGTGGTCAATTTCGTCCCTGTTGTCAACTTCAAAATCTTGGAGCATGGGAGCCAGCCCTGCGGTAACAAAAATGTAGTTGATTGTTGATAAGTTCTTAGAAGTGGAATTCTATTCGGTTCTGTGAATCTGCTTCCTGTGCTAGTGTACAAACAGTATGCCACTCGCTGCTCGGATAGCTCAAAAAAATGCATAGTGCCATACATACTATACTAATAAGCCTAATAACCAAAATTAATCTCTTCTCGTTATAGAAAGCTATGCTAGCCAATAGGAAGCTTATAAAGAATGGCTTCAATAATCCAAACTTAGGAAGTAATTATTTAAATGAAACAGGCCAAATGTTTAAATAAAACGAAACAAAAAACTGAAAAAAATGTGAGAAATGATGTATAGCTTATGAAAGACAGTGTGCACTATGTACATTATGTGATATCCCCTAGACCACGAATCAATGGACACTTAAGGAATTCGCTGTCTTTGACTTTAGTAGGCAGGATGGCCATCAAACAATATAATAAGGTTTAGAATGAAATCTTAACAAACAAATGCCATCATGCTATCACATCCCACACTCCGTTCTTGGAAGCTCAAAGTAGTTGTTGATAAAAGCTAACTCACTAACAAAAGGGAGGTGTGGGGAACAATATACAGTATAAGTGATAACAGATTTGCACTGTGTTTTTTCTGCACAGTATTCTCTGTAAGTGCCTAAGAACTCTAGCTAAGCAAATCTGGCACATGGACTATGGCAGAGGGATAGCTGGAAACAAGCATTGGCAAAGCCAAACGTTTTCACCTATTCGAGACCTATTGGCATTGTCAATGTTGTTTTTTTTAGACATGGCTTAAAATAAATTAAAAGAAAGTGCTATTGCATGGTTAGCATTGACTGTGCCATAGTGATTTTGTTTACATTAAGCCATGTTGCACAACAGCACGGGCATCATCTCTAAAAACATTAACAAAGCGAAATAGCTCTGCATTACTTATTGTTCACAGTTGTGATACTTAAGTTGTGGTGCTTCCAAGAGATCCGAATCAATTGTCAAATAAATACAGCAATAAAGGGAGCACTCAAAAAGTAGTCCAAGACACAAAAACAAATGACAAATATAATATTGAAACTGTTGTGTCCAACAGTCTAAACATGCAACACCACGCGGGGAGAAAAACATGTGAAAGAAAGCAATGTTGATTACATCCAAGGGGGAGTGTTGTATATTTGGCAGCAGGCGAAGCACATCAATGAAAGAGCTGGAAAACACATGCACTCTCACTGAGTGTTAAAGCAAAAAGAAAACGTTAGTTCCCTAAAAGTGAACAATGGAAGAATACCAGTCTGCGAGCCTAATGGTAGTAAAGAGGCTGTGTTCCAGTGGAGAGACAAACACAAGACGGACAAGGAAAGCTTTTGAATAATTAGAAAGCAAATGAGAGTGACCATAAAGCCACCTAATGGTAAGCAATGGGGAGGGTGTAAGCCCCCTGTTAGTTCTTAGTAAGCTCACAGCAGGTCTTTTCTAACCAGACAAAGTGCGCTGTCTGATAGGCTCGACCTAATAATCTGACAGCTGTGCAATATCTTTTAAGTGAATGCTAATTATCAGCAGTGACCCTTAATTGTCTACCTCGATTGCTGGGCATATTTAGCATACTGTGTGCAAGCAAGGTCAGTTGTCTGTGACATAGCTGCATTAACCATCCCAGACTGTACCAAAGCAATAGCATGCCTATAGCAGTAAGCCTATGCCTCACCTAGGGGGAGATTTAACACATGTAATTCCATGTAGCACGGAAATACAGAATTACCCCCAAAATTCTGCAGACTACACAGAATTACGCAACAAAAGTAATTTTGCATTTAACACTATTTTTTACCGCAAAAATGCACCATTTTATCCACAATGGATGCAATGATGCATTTCCCACTAAGAAATTGTGCTAAATGCAACAGAAGTTGAATAGCTATGTGCCGGTTGCGCTTGCTAAATGTGCACTTGTGGCAAGATTTGCCCCTAACTTACTCCCACCATTTAGTACTAGTTTCTTAGTGCAAAATGTACCCTTGCATTAAACCTTGATGTGAGGATACATTTTGCTCTAAGAAAATATCACTAAGTGCAACAGAATATACACAGCTGTCGCGAATACTCGCTAAATGTGAATTTTTCCCCCAGATTACTCTTTACTTTGCTAACTGGCATAATCACACTATTATCTATAATTCTCCTTCCAGGAGTAATGCAGAATTACTGAAATTACCTCCATTATTGCAGCGTAATTGAAATTCCGCTTAGTCCTAGCCTCAACTATTTAGCTAACAGCACTTTGAATGATAGGGCCCGAACACCCAAACCTATTGTATTATGAGTAAAAAACGATCTTCATGACTCAGAATGCAACGTGCTGATGTCTAAAATAGTGGCATTTACTGAAGGAATAACTCAACTCACTACACATTTGACCAGATGGGACTACCAACCTTTAAATCACACAGAACATCCACAACTATTCATCCGATACTGGGGCAGGTCTCCACAGCCTAAAAGCCCCTGGGAAGCTCACACCCCATCTGTTACGACAATAAGGAGTGTAGCAAAAACTGAAAGCAGAAGCTGCCAACCTCCACATGCCCTACTCGTATCGTCCTTTGCTGTGGTATATAGTGGTGCAGTGGCATTTCGGTGGGATCACTGGATGCACAGGGTTAAATATTGTAGACTTCGGTACTGCCAGCTGCTGCTGTGCCCCGATGGGGTTTCATGAGGCCAGGAGTTGGGGGAAATGGCACTGGTTTGACAGTGTGGCACAGGAGAAAACAACATATGCACAGGCTCGCGGAGTGGGTGATGCACACGCTTTTCGACATGCAAGAGAAAAACCTGAAGAACGGTAGAGCTGGAAGGCAGAATGGACAGACATGACAGAGGGATGCAAGCTATGGAGCTCTGAGAATGATCAGGCCAGCACCATTCTGCCTCCCATACATGCAAAAATAACACCTCATCCAGAAGCTGTCAATCTAAATGACGAGCTCTTGAATCACAAAAGTGACTATGTTGTGCACCACAAAAAACAAAACAAAAACAAAAACTTTTGTGGTGTCATTGCTTGGCGTTACTAATTTGCCAATGGCCCCATTTATTGAATGAACGTCCCAGTTACCACGAAGCTACTCGTGTTGTGTATTAAGGAATCTGCAGCATAATGCATCTCGATTCTACATAACAGAGGGCTGACTTTCCTTCACTGCTGGGGATCTGCTCCTTAAGGCCACGTTCAATTTAGGTGGAACCAATGAAATCAGCCCCTCAGTCTCACAATCTATCAACGTTTCCATTCGTGTGTTCTGCTCCTCCGACCCTGGATGGCTGGTTACCCATCAGGCCTGCTGTGCAGCATACCAATATAAGGCCCATCCGTTTTCTCTCTGTCTCTGTCATCTGTGGGCACAATCACTCACTACGACCTTCAATAGCCAGTTTCCCCGAAAGTGAAAAGAATGCACATCACGCACGTACCCGTCTGCACATCGACCCATCTAAAAGGAACCGAGGCAACTCGGAGCAACAAAACAGAAAAAAGTAGACAAGAAAGCCTATTCCGAGGGAGCCTAGCTCGCCTGTGACTAATTAATTAATTCCTCTGTAGTCATCCGTTTGATGTGCTCCAGGAGGAAAAAAATGCTGAAGCAGTTCATGGAGCACAATCCCCAAAGACTGCAGGAGCTGTTAACCCAAACATCTGATTAAACAATAGGGGTTCTCTGACAGCTTACTGCTTCAAAAGAGACCCAGCAGCCTTTAGAGTTCGACCTTCGCTATTCTGAGTTCATTTCTTATCAGTCAAATATTTAGAGGATTAGCGGAATTAAATTTCAAGAATATTCAATGGAAGTCGGCAGTGTTATCAGTTGAAGGTGGGTGATAATGACACGTGTGTTTTCCTTTAAAAGTACGGAACTTCACCTCCCAAGATATAATATCCGAGGAAGGAGACAATGAATTAGACATCAACCTGCAACACATTTTCCTGAAGTCTCTCTACTATGTGTACATAAATATACTTCTCTGTTGATATGATGTCTCATGTTCTCTAAATATCATGTTTCGAGTGGGACAGAAAATAGGCCTGGGCACCTAAATAATAATAATTTGTGAAAGACAGTTAAAAAACGTAACTCATATTTGCAAATCGGGGCAGTTTTACACTTGTAAAGACGTTGGATAAAAATGTATAGAAAGCTGCATGCATTTGAGCTTGCTTCAGACAACGTATGTCTTAATGACGGGGAAATCAACAAAAAAAACTGGCCCAATAGACCATAAAATAGGCCCATAAACGTCCAAGAAAAGGCCCATAAACAGCCAAGAAAACTGTTCCACACAGAGATTTGTCAGACAAGCCCATTGGACACTGCCTGATTGACCTATACGTCAGTCCAACCCTGTTAAATAATCACAGAGTGTGATACGGAATTTGCGTTGTATCAGCACTGACACAGGGGCGAACTTAAATGGATTTCCACAAGTCAAAGTTCTTTAAGAAAATTATACAGAGCAGGCTGGTACTATCGGGCATCATAATTTTGGATATAGTATTACCATTACTGGCGAATCTGGATTGCTGGCTGACTCGTGATTGGTACATTAATATTTTACCATATTCTAACTATGATGCACCATGTGAATGAGGGACTACCTGGCTGTTCGGGAGGATAAGTGTGTGAGTGCATCTGATCCTGTTAGCCAGACTTGTATGTCAGTAGCTTACTATTAGACTTGTCATCAATGGCCTGGTCTCCCCTGGCTTTTTGCCTCTACTTCCCAGGTTGTTTCTTTGTGCTGGACTCTGTTTTTGCTTTTTTTGTTTGCTCTGGACACTTTTCCCACTGCTGACCAGTGCTACAGTGTAAGTGTTCCCTGTATAGATTCTATGTGTACATTGGCTTATCCATGATTGGGATATTTGATTTCCTGGTAAGTCCCTATTAAAGTACACTAGAGGTGCCCAGGTCTGTAAATCAAATGCTACTAGTGGGCCTGCAGCACTGGTTGTGCCACCCACATTGGTAGCCCTGTAAACATGACTCAGACCTGCCACTGCAGTGTATGAGAGCAGTTTTAAACTGCCAATTCAACTTGGCAAGTGTACCCACTTGCCAGGCCTAAATCATCCCTTTTTATACATGTAAGGCACCCCTAAGGGTGGCCCTAGGTAGCCCCATGGGCAGGGTGCAGTATATGTTAAAGGTGGGGCATGTACTTATGTGTTTTACATGTCCTGAGTGTGAAATACTGCCAAATTCTGTTTTCACTGTTGCAAGGCCTATCTCTGTCACAGGTTAACATGGGGCTGCCTTTAAATATGATTAAAGCACAGATTCCATTTGGGAGCAGATAGACATCTGGAGTTTGGGGTCTTTGAACTCACAATTTAAAAATACATCTTTTAGTGAAGTTGGTTTTTAGATTGTGTGTTTGAGAATGCCACTTTTAGAAAGTAGGCATTTTCTTGCTTAAACCATTCTGTGGCTCTGCTTGTTTGTGGATTCCCTGTCTGGGTCAGTTTGACAGTTGGGCTGATTGCACCTCTCCTCTAGACAGTGCCACAAAGGCAGCTGGGTTGTAGCCTGCATATCCTGATGGGCCGTCTGGGTTGAGGGGACAAAGGGGAGGAATGGTCACTTACACCAGAAAGGGCTGTGCCTGCACTCACACCATGCAGTCTCCAACCCCCTGGTGTGTGTCTGGGGCCTGGCCTAGGCAAGGCAGGATCTTGAAAACAACAGAGACTTTCCTTTGAAGTAGGCCTGCTTCAAAGGCAGAAAGGGGTATAAGAGGAGCACCCAAAACCCCTGAAAATCAGATTACTTCAGGACCCAAGAGGAACCTCTGCCAAGGAGAAGAACTGAACAAGCTGGAGGAGGAGTACTGCCCCTTTGCCTGTGACTGAGCTTTGCTGCATTGGGCTCAGGTAGCTGCTTCTACCTAAGAGAGGACAAAGACTGACTTTTGTGTGGCTTCCCTCTAGTGAAGGATCTCCAAGGGCTTGAAACTGAACTGGCCTCCTGTTGTTGAAGTCTCAGGGACAGCAAAGACTTCTCTCTGCCAGCCCTTCGGCTTTCTGTTGAGAGTCATGCTTGCCAAGTGGTGTCTCTGGTCCCTGCCACCTTTCAGGGGTTGGTCAACCAGGTGTTGGCTGGCCTGAATGATTTCAGTGTCACCTACCTGGACGACATAGCTGTATTCAGTTCCACGTGGGAGGAACACTTGCAGCACCTCTGCAAAGTGTTGGGGGCCTTGCAGAAGGCAGGCCTCACTCTTAAGGCAAGCAAGTGCCAAATACGCCAGGGTTCTGTGGTGTACTTGGGACATCAGGTGGGGAGTGACCAGGTGGCACCCCTTCAGCCAAAGATTGAAACCATTCTGGCTTGGGAGCCTCCCAAGACCCAGACTGAGGTGAGAGCCTTTTTAGGTTACTATAGAAGGTTTTTCAAGGGATATGACACACTTGTTGCTCCCTTGACTGAGTTAACTTCCAAAAAGCAGCCCAGAATGTGATCTGGACTGACAGCTTTTGATGCCCTGAAGGCTGCCATATGCACAGCACCTGCTGTGCTGAAGGTACCTGACTAGTCCAAGGAATTTGTTGTGCAAACAGACACCTCAGAATATGGTATTGGAGCAGTACTCTCACAGCTTAATGAAGAGGGGCTAGATCAACCTGTAGCCTTCATTAGCAGGAGGTTACTTCCCAGGGTACATAGAGCTTGAAGATTTTGCTGTGGTTTGGGCCCTGAAGAAGCTAAGACCCTACTTGCTTGGGACTCACTTCCGGGTTCAGACAGACCACAGGCCCCTCAGATGGTTAATGCAGATGAGGAATGAGAATCCCAAATTATTGAGGTGGTCCATCTCCCTACAAGGAATGGACTTTACATTGGAACACGGCCCTAGCACCTACCACGCCAATGCTGATGGTCTGTCCAGATTCTTTCGCCTTAGTGATGAGAACTCCCATGAGGTTGGGTAGTTGCTCCCCACTTTCAGCTGGGGGGGACACGTGCTAGACTTAGCATCATTGGCATGGTCTCCCCTAACTTTTTGTCTTTACTTCCCAGGTTGTTTCTAAGTACTGGACTCTGTTTTTGCTGTTTTTGTCTGCTCTGGACACTTTTACCACTGCTGACCCGTGCTAAAGTGTAAGTGTTCCCTGTGTAGATTGTATGTGTACATTGGCTTATCCATGATTGGCATATTTGTTTTACTGGTAAATCCCTAGTAAAGTGCTCTAGAGGTACCCAGGGCCTGTAAATCAAATGCTGCAAGTGGGCCTGCAGCACTTGTTGTGCCACCCACATAAGTAGCCCTATAAACATGGCTCAGATTTGCCACCTCACTCACAAATTAAAAATATATCTTTTAGTGAAGTTGGTTTTGAGATTGTGTGTTTGAAAATGCCACTTTTAGAAAGTAGGCATTTTCTTGCTTAAACCATTCTGTGGCTCTGCTTGTTTGTGGATTCCCTGTCTGGGTCAGTTTGACAGTTGGGCTGTTTGCACCTCTCTTCCAGACAGTGACACAAAGGGAGCTGGGGTGTAGCCTGCATATCCTGATGGGCCATCTGGGCTGAGGGGAGGAGTGGTCACTTACACCTGAAAGGGCTGTGCCTGCCCTCGCACAATGCAGTCTTCAAACCCCTGATGTGTGTCTGGGGCCTGGCCTTGGCAAGGCAGGATCTTGAAAACAACAGAGCCTTTCCTTTGAAGTAGGCCTACTTCAAAGGCAGAAAGGGGTATAAGAGGAGAATCCAAACCCCCTGAATATCAGAAAAATTCAGGAACCAAGAGGAACCTCTGCCATGGAGAAGAGCTGAACAAGCTGGAGGAGGAGTACTGCCCCTTTGCCTGTGACTGTACTTTGCTGTGTTGGCCTGCAGCAGCTGCTTCTACCTGAGAGAGGATTAAGACTGAATTTTGTGTGACTTCCCAATGGAGAAGAATCTCCAAGGGCTTGAAACTGAACTTGCCTCCTGTTGTTGAAGTCTCAGTGACAGCAAAGACTTCTCTCTGCCAACACTTGGGCTTTCTGCTGAGAGTCCTGCCTGCCAAGTGGTGCCTTAACCTGTCTCTGGGCACTTGAAAGGTGCAGCTGGTGCAAAAGGACAGAAATCCACCCAAAGATCGCCATGCGCTGAAACTTTTGACGCACCACCCGCTTCGTGGCTGAAAAACGACGTGCCGCCGGCCTCGCGGCTAAAATCGATGCTCCACCTGCATTGCAGCTGGGAGATCAACGCAACGTGGCTTGAGAAATGACACGCAAAACCCGCAGTGGCTGCTGTTAACGACACAAGCCCACACGCAGCGTGCTTTCTTGACACTGTGCGACTGGATTTCGACGCAACTGCACTGGGATTGAATAATCAACGCAAAGCCTGCCCGGACCCGAGGTGCCCTTCTGGATCGGAGCATCGCTCTCTTGCAGGAGAGAAGAAATGACGCACTCCGACCCGACTGGAGGAGGAACGACACACGCTCTCGCTTGCGAGTGAGAAATTGACGCCTCGCTAGCCTTTTTCAAGGCACGCTCACCTGTGCGGCTTTATTTTGACACTACCCAGGTACTTTTGTACGCTAACAACATTCTCACTGTTTTTAAAGGATTTAACACTCTTTTGCTTTTTAAATTCATAACTTGACTTGTGTTTGTTGGATTTTTGTTGTTTTGGTCTTGTTTTGTTTAGATAAATATTATCTATTTTTCGAAATCTGTGTTGGGTCATTTTGTAGTGTTTTCACTGAGTTACTGTGTTTTAGTACAAATACTTTACACCTTGCTTCTGAAGTTAGGCCTGCCTGCTCGTGTCAAGCTACCAAGGGGGTTATCAGAGGTTAACTGAGGGTGATTCTCCTTTACCCTGACTAGAGTGAGGGTCCTTGCTTGGACAGGGGGTAACCTGACTGCCAACAAAAGACCCCATTTATAACATTTACAAATTATTACTGAACTACATGTTGCCTGAATAAGTCCTGCTACCTCTCTTAAAATGAGCCCCCGTCCTGTCTGTTGTCAGATAGTTCTCCACTACTTATGGATAGGAAGTGCTGCTGAGTCCCTACTAGCAACATTAGGACCCATAACAGCATAAGTTGTTTACTGAAGTACCTGAAAATTTATAACATTGTATTGATAAACCTCAGTACCACACGCTGTTAGTGGAAGGAGAAAGTCGATAGTGATAAGAGGCATAGATGGAGCTGAATTTCATGACTACTCAAAAAGGCCACTGTCAGTTATTTTTTACAAGTGACCAGGCATTATTAATTAAAAGGTGATGTTCTAAACCCACTGGCTTATTTAATTCGTCTTATGGAAGCATGACTTTTATTGTGGTTAATTTTAAGGTGGCTTATCATGGCTAATGAACACATCGGAGTCTTTTGTTGATATAAATTTATTTTTAAAGTGTTTGTATATGAATGCACTAATCTTAAGCAAATAATACTGAAAGATACTTTAAAGTCAGCAACACCCTTTAAATTATATTTTTTAGCAATAATCACAAAAACATAATGTAATACAGTTGGTAAGAATGTGCCCTTCTTTACCAATGTTGTGTGGTCTCATCTGTGTCTAGAGAATGCAAATTAGAGCTCTCAGGTTGTCCCAGGGCATGTGTTGAAAGTCTCCATGTTCAGTTTTCCTTTACGCTATGTAAAAACACACACACATGCACACGTACACACACCCTTGTGGTGTCAAACACCACTAGCTTGATGCTATCACTCAACGTGTCTCTGCTGCTGTTGTGCACCCAGAGTCTGATGCACGCCCTGCCTGCCACACATCTTCAGCCCAGATTGGCTTATGAAACAACAAAGGCCTGTTTCTGTCACCCACCTTGAGTGCTATGCCCTTTACAAGCTAATCCTGCTTGAGTCTTTTAAGACTATACTCCCAGGTGCTTGCTTTATAAGATAATTTATTAAAGTTACACACAATGACCCCTGATCAGCTCCAGATCCCCTGGCAACTGTTCACTTGCTCAGCTTCTGGGAATCTTCAATCCAGATTCCAGAAGTGGAAGCTTCCAGGTTGCCTAGGTACCATCATCAATCAATCAAGGTGATGTATAATACACAACATTGTGGATGTATATGGCTTACATTCCTGTATCATACAATTCTTGTATTGCTCCTCATTTGGGATATAATGGAGTCCACCCCTAAGCTTAGTGCTGCTGCACATACTGGGCCTTGTGCTGTACTGCACCATGGGGGACCTAGTGTGGTTTAGGGTTTACAAGGCATGCATGTTGACTAGATTCCACTTTACCAGTCCTACAATTTTACTTAAGAAAACTGTGTTCTGGAATTGTAATCTTGAATTTTATTTCCACTGAACTGAGTAGACCTGAAAACAGTCACCAGAGATTACTAAATGGATTGCCCTGGTGTGGAAAAGTGGTGTTCTCCTGCTGACATGGAAAGATATTACAACTTGTCCTCAGTAAGGAAAACATTATTGTTGAGGGTTTATCTTCCATGTTCCAGTCAGGACCATAGCTTCCCTTTGCACTGTGCAAGTGCTACGGGCTCTGCCTGCATCAAAGTCTCAATGCCTATCTTAATTCCTAGTCCGTGACACTTGGGGCGTGATTTATATCTCCGCGGAGGAAATAGTCTGTCACAAACGTGACTGAAACCCCTTCCATCTTAATACGATCCCCATAGGATATAATGGGATCGTAATACGGTGGACAGGATATCCATCACGTTTGTAACCAAATTTTCCCCTCCTCTGAGATCTAAATCATGCAGAAGGTCTGCACACTATCTCTGAATACCAATAACCTACCTGGCTTAGGTGAGTGGGTGGCTTTGCAACTGTGAGTGTGGATTTCAGTACTGTCAGTATTTTTTAAGTATTGATATTATTTAGAAAACATACATACACTTTGAGGGACCTTGGAACTATTGAGGATCTACTGAATCAACATTAACCCAGACTGGGCCAATACCTTAGTATAAGGACAGCCAGGTCTTGTTGGAGCACAAATATCATTAATAAAAAGTGTGGTACCAAACTAAATGAAATCATGTGTTTAAAATGTGAAGTACTTAAAATGTGTGTTTTGGCAAATCTTGTATTTTGGAAAACATGAGTACTCTAGTGACAGCCATAAATCTAGTTCGACTTCATAATAAATAGCTGTCTAATGAAATGTATTTGTGTGTTTATAATTAAATGTGCTGAAAAACAAATATTAATATTTACTAAAAGGATTAATGGTTTTAAAATTATGAAATGTTTAATTATTAATATTTTCGAATTTGTTTTAAAAAGGCCTCATGTTAGAAAAATGCAGCAGCAATGTTTAAAATGCTAATGGTGTGTATTGTCCTTTCTAAGCATCCTGTGACATGTTGTTTGCTCGCAGTCGAAAGATTATGTTCCAGTACTGTAACATTTCTCTGATTTCCTGAAGATAACATAGTCATGAAACAAAGGCTTTCTGACTTTCTGAATAAGCTTATGTGTAATTTGCAACAAATGTATTCTACTGTGGAAACTGGTGATGACAGTGAAAGAAGATGGGCCAATGGTGAATGCAGAAAATGAAAAAATGGTACTTGGGAACCGTGGAACAGATGCAATAGGCTCTGACCTAAACCACCCCATAGACTGACCAATAGAGTTTTAGCTAGTTGCTTTCTAGGAGTTTACTATAACAGAATTAGGTGATGTAAGTGCAGTCCGTTCTGCTCACATCCTTGTTGTGTTCAAATGTGCCATTATTTTTGCTAGTGTAATAATGTGCTGTGTGTTTTAGCTTTCTGCCACTGACAGTTCAGATACATTAAGGCCAAACATTACTGAACTGTTCCCTATTATGTCACTGTTCAATGAAGATGAGCAGAAGATGGTCCACTGATGAAGACGTCGCTGATCCATATCGGAGAGGTATAACAAAAATGTGCATTTATTTTTCTAGCATATTTTTCTGTACTCACTTTTAGAAACCCAACTGCTATTTTTGGTTAGTGCCTTAGTCAGATGTTTTGCAAATTAATTTTTGTCTTCTGTTTTTTTTTGCATGAAACCCAAACATGCTCATCAAATTAGAGTATAGTTAAAGATGTCATATTCTAAATTTGACTGTTTTATATAAATTGATTGTAAACAATTAATCTACAATAACTAAATGTACTCTGTGTCTATTTTTAATTTGCTATTGTTATTATCCTGCATGGTGGTTTAATGGTTTGGTCAGCCTGTGTTATTCCTGTACTTATATCATTTGGTCTTGCATTTGGTTTATGTGATCTTCTAAAGGGCAACACATGTTTGAACTTTACAAAACTGGTGTGGTGAGGTGATTCATGGCCACATGTGTCATGGTGCTATAAATTACTGACTCCAAAATGAAAAGTGATGTTTATTGATTTGATCTCGTTGTTGTTTGATGAAGACCGTCTCACTCCTATCTGAGTCCAAAGATCTGTGTCGACCTTAAAGGGTAAATGATGGTTACCATATATGTGCCATCTTATAAATAAATTATCAAAAGAAATATAAGACTGGACACGCCCACAGTCTTCAACAATTTCCTGCACTTGAGGAGGTCCATAAAGGGAGGCCAACCTTCCTTCTGCTATCTAACAGAAGGACGTGCCATAGTTTGTCTACAACCAGAGGTCAGGCTCTCCCATCCAAGAACTGTTATTCTAAACTTCGGCACGTTTAACAAAAATACAGACATAGAAGAAAAAATCTTCTTAGGTTTATAATGTCCGCCTCTATTAGAAACACGTTTGTTTTTTCCCTCTAAAGATTACTTAATGTACCATCATTCTTTGTCTGACTGGCAGCCCTTAAAGTTTCACCAGCGCTTGTGATATCGAGTCAGACTTTTTAGTGTTCAGGACTATTCTTGCTACCGCATTCTGAACTAATTGCAATTTGGCTTAAGGTTGAGCTGTTAAACTGAAATAAATGGACTTGCAATAACAGCAGTTGCAGTTGGAAAAAACAAGTCTGAATGACCAAGTTTTTCTGATCGTTAATTGATAACTCATAGTCAAATTTTATTCCACGATTCTTCACCAGCTTCACTGGTGTGGGTTGGTGCCCCAGCGTAGAAAGCCAACATTTCACACACACTGATGACTGACTAAAGGATAGAATTTTGTTTTTTACACCATTTAACATAAAATGGTCTTCCATCATTCAGTTTTGGGTTTAAGTCATACAGTTCTTACAATTTGCAGCTTTAATCACCATCAGTGGTTTAAAGACTTTGAATTATTTGGCCTATCGGCTTTAATGTATTTGGATGGCACTCAATCATCGGTACAATAAGTGTCACCTATAGATTAAACAAGAGTGGTAAAAGCACCCACTATTGTAGGACTCCACAAGCCACCTCCATGCTGTCTCTTTTATCCCTAACGCATTGATACAATTAAGCAGTCCCTGATGGCATACAGTGTAAAAAGCAGCCAACTAATCCAATAACACCAACTTTACTGGAATATTTTTATCAGCTAGCTGTCGCAAATCATCGAGGACAGCATTCACTACCGACTCAGTGCTACAACAAGTATAGGTAAGTACAGGTAAGTATTTTTTTTAAAGTGCCATTGGAGGCCCTGAAATGTACCCTTTACATGATACTGGGTGTACTGGCCATTGGGGTGGTGGGCATGACTCCTGTTTTTTTTAAAGATAAGGAGTCATGTGGGATGGATGGTTTTGCGTCAGAAAATGATGCTAGGCTGGTTAGAGTCGTTTTTTTTTTACTCTAACCTGCCTAGCATCATTTTTTGGTGCAAAAAGCCCTTCTTCCATACCGCCAGCCGCAACCAGCTAATGTCATTTTTTTACGCTAGCCCTGGCTTGCACCTTTCTATAAATATGGTGGCCTGCTGGTGCTCAGAAATGGTGCAAGCTGGTGCTAAACCTTTTGGTGCAAAACCGAGTTAGTGAAGTTTTGCACCAAAAATTATAAATCAGGGCCTTAGTATAGTAAAGTTTGGGATTCAACATAGTTGGTGAGTTGATTAAAGGCTACCTGTTCAAATAACTTTGCAAAATACAGTAGTGTATTGAACTGGTTGTATCTTCAATCTCAGTGTGCGATTGAGGGGCTTGTGTGGGTGTGTGTCTGTGAAGCTGTATTTATTACTCTCAGTCTGTTTGTCTGCCACTGTGGCTGTGTGCTTCCCACTGACTGTATGCTTTTGTGTTACATTCTCTGGTACCCTCCCACTCTCTCTATGGCTGTTTGTCTCTTTGTGTGTTCCTCTATCTCTCCGTGTCCCCCCATGTCTTTGCCTAATCCCTACTCTGCCCAAGTTTCTGTAGGTCTGACTGGCTGTACCTGGCAGTGTGTATGTCTATGTACTGTTGTTTTTCTCTGACTTGTTATATATGTTTATTTGAGACATTTGTGAGTCTTTGCTGTGCATTTTATGTGTCGGTCGCTGGGTTCTCTTACATGTATATGCTTCCTGTGTGTTTTATGGATCTGTGTGACTAAGAGCCTAACTGCGTGCTTCTGGGTGGTTATGTGTGATGTAAGCACTTGTTTGCATTTCACTATTGTAATGCTTCTTTGCTGTGTGTGTGTGGGAAGAGAATTGCAAGCTCATATAAAGTCAAATAAGAAAAAAGTAGGGTAAACTGCCTAGAGAACTGATAATGTACAATCAGGATTTACCTTTCACTTTAAACATAAAAGCTAAAAGGAGGTAGAGCTGTGGATACTGGATATTATAAATAGGGCTCTTTCCCTGGAATTATGCATATTATCTACATTAAATTAACTTGGCTTTTCTGGCAGTGCTGTGATCTTCATTTTGCTTGGATGGATTTAATAGTTCTGACTGCACTAAGGGAGTCTGCGCAAAGCCATATGAAATTTATCTTTGCCTTTTCCACCTTCTTCTAAGAACATTTTGAAATTAGGTATGTATGTATTTGAGTATGCATATAGTATTTATCTAGTGTAAACCTATTCAAAAGGCAGTGGAGTGCTGTACAGGGTCAAAGGCAAGCATAAGGGCACTACGTTTCTGTGGACAGTTAATAAGTTAGATGAACTTTTCATTAAACAGTTGCATCTTCAACCCTTTCCAAAATAGGAGCAATGTTGAGGAGATCCAGATAGAAGGGCATGCTATCTTGTTTTTTTTAATTTTTACAATTCTCAGTTTGCTGTTTGATGGTGTTCTGGCTCTGAGTGTGCTGAGAACCACCAGCTTTGGTAAGCTTGTCTGCAGTGGTGCTGGTTGTAATGGCTTTGAAAATTATGCAGCTGGTTTTGAAGATGGAGTTGGTCAGCAAAGGGCTCCAATGGAGTTGCATCTGGATGGGGGCGATGTGATCATATTACTTCCGGCACTGGATGAGACATGCTGTGGAGTGTAGGATACCATTAAGGGAATTTTAAGTGGATTATGCGAGGCCAAGGACCAGGGAGTTTCCACCATTCAGTGTGACAGTATGAAGAGAGCTAGTACCAACATTGTTCCTTGAAGGTGAAGTTTATTTCAGGGTGACTGGGCATTTAGTGAAAGATGGGGTTTGAAGCTGTTAAGGTACATGTCTTTGAGCCAGGTTTGTACTGTTTCTTTTTGTTGTACTTGGCAAATTACTGGATTGTTGGCTTGGATGGGCCGAGCTTCAGCTAGGCCTTGGACATCTCGGTGTGGATTATGTGTAGGCAGTGTTTTAGGCATTGGATGTCTGAATTGGTTCCTCAACAGAATTGACTGTTGCAATGAACTAAATGTAACATAGTTCTCTGAAGCCTACATTGCATGCAGTTTATCAACTTTAATTGGAGCCAGGATTGTTTCAGCACTTCTAATTGCATGTCTTGATTATCTGGGGGGCCAATTAAATGCCAGGAGAAAGGCATAGTGAAGAGATGGGTTTTTTATTCCAAACTACATACTTACTCCAAGCACAGTATGTCTACAACATGTGTGCATGCATGCAACATCCAGAGGCCCTGTGTAAGGTTATCATGCTGCAGCAAGCAGATATTATGTTCTGGCGAGAGCAGATGCAGATTGGGTATTATTGCGCAGGTAATTCTTCCTAGGGCCCAGCAGCCAGGCTGAAGATGTCAAGCGTGAACTTGGTGTGAGAGCAAAGACTTGGTGAGGGAGCTAGTGCTGATATATGCATTGCGTGGGTACCAATAATGCCACATCCAAAGCAGGTGCACCTTGGCAAAGAGTGTTCTGTAGGTGAATGTGGCAGGCTAGACAAAAGGTTCTTCACTATCAGTGGTGACACTAACCTCCCATGAACAATTTGTTTATTGTTGAGCATGAAACAATGCCACTAAGATGCAATCCATCAACCATAAAGAACTAATCACTTATTAGATCTGAAAGAGGAAAGGAAATTAGGGGGATTTTTGCCCCAAACCCTTAGCCTACCACCCTAAGGTATGCATGACTTCTAATCATCCCCAGAATGACCATAGTGCAACTCCACTATTCCCCCAGGCAAAACCATACTCACAATTACTTTCATGCTATTGAGCTTGTCAACCTGTGCTTAATGTGTGCCGGTGTTTGCAGGCCATCAACTCCAGCTCTTATGATTTGGAAAAGATAGGTTAACAGGAAAAAAGGTAAAGAGTGCAGTAGGAAAATGAAGACACAAGATTTGGAGAGTGGTGAAAGTAAGAGATATGAACCGAAATAAAAAGTCAGTTTGGGGTGTTCCAAAATCCATATATTCAGCAGCACTGGTAATGGGTTCCTAAGGAAAACTGAAGGATCCTGCACTTACATATTTTATTATTACTGTTTTTACAAAATAAGCACTGTTGTCAATAACTGGATTGGAAAAACAAAAGAATAGCATGTTGGACAGTAGTGAACATGGCGTCTTTCCAAATAGCTTGTAATTATCTTTTATCATTGCAGGCCACCATAGTCCAGTAGTGGCCCTCACTGCACAAATAATTCCAATGCTTGCTCTTTCCACTACTCGCTGAACAATATCTTGTGAAAAAGTATGAGGTGAAGAAGGCGCTATGCACCCTTTCGTGCACCTACAAACACTAGTGCTCCTTCATGTTAAAGAAAATACTCTCACTTACCACCAGAAAATTATATTGACACAGCACGCGGCTGCAAAGATACAATGGAACCTCCACATCAGGCCAATCTGAAGGTTAATCCTGCACATATTAATGAGTTGCTATCAACCCCATGAAGGATCTCAGCGCGCGGCTGGTACGCTTCAAAGAGCGTCACTGGGGAAGACATGGAGAGCGTATTCATCTCATTTTAATCATTATAGAGAGTATTAAGGAAATTACGGGAATGAGTTGCAGGAGTCAAGTGCTAACCAGGAGCAAACAACAGCGATAGGATTGTGGGCGAGATGAAAAGATTTGCTCCCCGCTCTAGAACTCCATACAAAGAAACAATACCCCTTTTGAGGACTCATGATTAAAAATGCAATAACTAATGACATTTATTCTTCTCAGATACACAGTTGAGGCTGAGCTCTTTTTATGAAAAATCAGCAGGGCTTGTAATTTCGCAAAGATGGTCTTCAATATATCTGTGGTTAACAATGTGAAAAAGAAGAAAGAAGCATAATAAATATGCGGGGAATCAAAGCATCTTCCTTTTTAGTCTTCTGAATCTTAATTCAAAGCTGTTTTAGAGTCTCAAAAGCAGTGTGTGGCAAATAGTATATCCTTGATTTCATAAGTCGATGTCTGCTCAAACCAGTGTCCGCACAGGCTATGGCTGGAGTGAATGTTATTTGCAAATACGGCTACAGTTAATAGTTATGGTAAAAGGCTCTTGAAATTGCGTAATATTACTTACCCCCAAAGGGGCACCTCGGCGCGGTAGAGGACATAGCAAGTCAGTAGCAGCTATTCAGAACAGCCAGGTCTTGAGATGTTTTTTGGAGCTAGTGAAGTCTGTGCAAGTAGGAATGAATAAAGGGAGCCTGTTCCAGTGATGTACGGATGCGTCAAGGACATGGACGAAGTAGATTTTTGGACCTTACGTTTCTACCAGGCTGGTAGAGGACAAGTCTGTCCTGCAGGTACTTAGGCTCATATTTATACTTTTTGCCGCAAAACTGCGCAAATGCGATTTTGCGGCAAAAAGTATAGCTCCGGCTTGCGTCATTCCGAAGTGCCACTCAGGTGCCAAATTTCTGGAATGCCGCAAGACGGCGCAAAGGGTGGGTTAACATCTGGGAAAATTACGTTAACCGGGTGGGGGTGGCTGTATGGGGGAATGGGGTTTTGCACTAAAAATTGTCGCTAGGCTGGTTGAAGACAAAAAAATGCCGTTACCAGCCTAGCATCATTTCCTGATGCAAAAACATCCATGCCACATGACTCCTGTCTTATAAAAGACAGGAGTCATACCCACCATCCCAGTGGACAGCACAGGGGACAAGGGTCCGCTAGACATGGCCATTTCACTCAGTGCCGTGTTGGGGGACCCATTTCAGGGCCCCCAATGACACTTGAATTCTTTTTTTTTAAATACTTACCTCTAGTTACCCTACTTACCTAGGATGGGGTCCACCCATCCTCTGGTGTCCCTCTTATGTGGGTGGGGCTATTCCTAGGGCTTGGGGCAGGCACCTGTGGGCTCTTTCCATGGTGTTTGACCATGGAAACGGGTCCACAGGTCCCCTAACACCTGCCCTGACCCAGGTGTTAAATAATGGCGTAAGCAGGCTTAGCGCCATTATTTATGCCCGCCTCCCTCCCGTGAGCCATTTTTGCACGGGATGATAAATAAGGCGCTAGGGGCTTTGAGTCATTTTTTAGAGGGGAAAGCCTACCTTGGATCTCATTGACACAAGGTGGTTTCACGCATCCAAAAAATGACTTTAACGCCAATATTTTGACACTAGAGAGGTCTAGCCTAAAATTAAATATGGAGTTAAGTTTGGGCTGAATTACCGTAAAAAAAATTATGCTAATTCAGTGCAAAGAAAGTATAAATATGCCCCCCAGGGTTTTTGCCAAACAATGATTTATGTGTCAGGCAGAGTAATTACAACAGTGCTCTTTTCCGAATAGGGAGCCAATGTAGGCCTCTAAGAATAGGGGCTGATGGAATGAGGAGGCATTTTATTGACCAGTCGGGCTGCCGTGCTTTGAACCACCTGCATTTTTGGTATTTGAGCTTCACAATATGGTAGGATTAAGCACTGCCATAATCATGACGGCTAATTATTCATGCCTTAGTTAGCATCTTGTGAGAACTCATAGAAAGCCATTGAAATACTTTTCTGAGAAGGCACAAGGTTTGCAATCAAATGCCGCAGGTAGGCCTGATTTGCTCATTTATTAACTTGTCATCAGAAGCATGGCTAAGTTTTTCATTGTTTTGCTGGGAGATGGAACACTAGTCCCCCATCCAAAGAAGGTGAGGTTTGCCAAAAAGTAGAACCTCTGTCTTGTCTCCATTTAACTGAAAGCAATTAAGAGACATCCATGTGGCGATTTTCCTCATGCAGACTACATATAATTGTTTGACATTCTCAGTGTCCTTCCCAAATGAAATGTCTAGTTGGGTGTCGTCTGCATAAGATAGACTTTCAAAACCACATGACTTAACTATATGGGTAAGGAGAGAGATAATAGATGTTAAAGAGCGTGGGACTTAAGGCGTATCCCTGAAGAACCCCCTTCTCCAGGAAGAGGGATTTGAAATTAAAAGTGCCCATGGAGACTCTTTGGACCAGGTTACTTAGGAAGTCATTGAACCAGTCAAGGGTGGGTCCTATATAACTATCTCAGAAAGACTCTGGCGCAAGATGAAATGGGAGATAGTATCAAACACCACCAGCAGGTCAAAGAGAACCAGCAAAGCTGGATTTTCGGCAAACAAAGATAGTTTGATTGTATCTACTACCACCAATAAAGCTGTTTCAGTATGGTGGAAGGGTCTGAAGCCTAATTGAGAAGTGTTGAGCAGGCAATGTACTTCCAAATAGGAGGAAAGCTGCTTACTGACATAGGACTCCAGGACTTTGACCAGCAGAGGAACTAAAGATATAAGGTGGTCGTTGGATGGCTTCAGAAGATCAGCATTAGCCTTTTATAAATAGTTGTTAAGTATGCTGTTTTCCATGCCTGTGGGAGGGTGTCAGAGGTTAGAGATAGGTTGCACAATGATGTAATAGATGGCACTAGTAGAGTAACTAAAATGGTGATCACATGTGGAGGACAGGGATCAGAGGGAGAGACGAACTTTGTTTTTGTTAGCAGGTCAAACATCTGTGTTTGAGACATGGGCTCAAATACTGCCAACATTTTATTACAGGGGGGATTAGTGCGTCCATGTGAGTTGATATGGTGGCCTTGGTGTGAAAGTTTTGATAAATGTTACCAATTTTCATTTCAAAGTAACTGGGCAAGGTGTCGCACAGTATCTGGGAGCCAGGGGTAACCGCGGCACAAGCGCAGGATTTAGAAAAGTCATGAAGGACCATGAGCAGTACTTTCAAGGAGTTTCCTGCTCATTCTATCCTGTTTGTAAGATATTGTTTCCATGCCATCCCAATTTTCTTGTGATAATCCACTAGGGCTAGATTACAGTTATGTTTGTCTACCCTAGTTTTGGAGACCGTATATTTATGTTCCAGTCTTTTACAAAATGTTTTAACTGCTCTAAATTCTGCTGTGTACTAGGGGGTGTTAGATCTACAGGATTTAGTACTGTGTTGCTTATGAGGGGGGGTAGTGTCAAAAGCATATAGAAGGGAGTCATGAAATTTGGCTAAGGCTGAGTTGATATCCTGTGGGATCTCAAACTTGGGAGCTTGGACAGCTGATTGGAAGGATTCTAAGGTGACCTGTTTCCATGGCCTATATCTGAGGTGTTTTGGGGGTTTAGGTTTCATGGGAATGACCCCAGTGGGGATCCAAAACCTGAACAGAGAGTGATCCATCCATGTCAGTGGCTTTGGGGTGTCAACCTTGAGGGGCCTGGAATTAGAAAAGATAAGGTCCAATGTATTGCCTGCTGAACGTGTGGGACAGGTCCATTTCAAATGGAGATGTAACACCTCAAGATTGGACAATAAGTTAGATATGTCAGGGGCGTGGCCTGATCGGCAGCGATGGTGGACGTGTAACCGATCTGCTCCACTCAGGCCCAACACTTATCCTCACTACATACCCCCGGTGGGGTTTGGTGACAGCCCTTAGTTACGGAGAGTGGTGGGGGCAGGCAGCGGAGTCTCTGGCACTGACTGGGGCCGTGAGCAGTTGGAGCCCGGAGAACGTGGCGACGGCTGGCTTGGCGTTGCGGCTGATGGCAGGCCCATGAGGAGGGACGGCTGGGTCGCAGCGGATTGGTGCGGCTCGGTGGTGCCATCCTTGATCAGATGGTGGGCCCGGAGCCGCAACGCTGCTGCAGGAGTTGGGGCCACTTGAGACGACAGCGCAACGGCGCTGGAGTTTGGAGAGTTCAGTGGTGGCTGACTCGGCATCATAGCGGACAGCAGGCCCACGAGGAGGCGCGCCCGGGCTGCCGCGGATTGGCGCAGCGGATTCTTCCCGCCCCTTCCCTGAGGAAGGGCCGGTAAGAGTCGGAGTGCACAAGAGGAGGAGGGGGGCCAGACTAAATGAGGTGCAGGCCGCATAGAGTGCTGATGGGAGCGCCCCCACCCGACGCACAACCGGTTGAGCGCAGCATGAAGGCATAAGCTGACGGGACAGGTGATGTGGCCTGAGTCGTGCAGAGTTTGGAAACAAACCCTCCTAGAAAGGAACCCGACTGGGGACCACAAGTGTTGAGTCATTGGGGATTACGCGCCAGTAGTGCGAACCCCCATAGAGACATTGGCTAGCCCAGGTCCCTGCTACCATTGGACAGTGAATATGCTCCCATGTCCTGGGAGGCCATGCTAGAGAGAGGAGAGTGGCAACCAGTGGTGGATCCGCACTGGTGGTGGACTACCTCTTGAAAATGGGCCCCTTGCCGACAGCCCCCACGCTGGGGAGCAGCTGAGTACCCCTGAGAACGGATACTGTAGACACTACCAACCCCCTGTTGAAGTTACCTCCAACCTGGCCGCGTGACTACTAAAAACCGTAACAGGGGAAAGTCGTAGGGGAGGAGCCATGACAGTGACAGGACCCAGATTGATATGGCTGAACCAGTGCTACACTCCTTACAGGTCACGCTGGACAAGATCCTAGGAGCTATTGAGGAATCCAAAACTACACTCCAGCGGGAAATTGGCCAGGTATCAGTGGAACTGGGCCTACTGAGAGCAGACCACCAGAAGCTGGTGGATAGGTTTTGATGCGCTGAGACATAGCTTACGGATTTGGCCCCAGCACAACAAGAGACTCAGGCCACCATCGTGCAGCTGACAGACCTTGTCCAGCGACTGGAATGCCGGGCCGAAGATGCCGAAGGCCGGAATCGGAGGAACAACATGTGAATAATTGGACTACCAGAAGGAGCCCTTTCTAGAAAAATGGCTGAGGCAGGAGGTCGTCCCAGGACTACTTACCCCTTTCTTTGCCTTGGAGAGAGCTCACCGGGTACCATCAAGGCCAATTGCCCCTGGACGGCCAGCACAGACAGTGGTGGCTAAACTGCTGCACCTCAGAGATAGGGACATAGGGACATCCTACTGCAGCGAACCAGAGAAGCTGGGCCCTTCTGCTTGGAGAATGGCACAGTGATCCTCTTCCCAGACTTCACAGTGGAGGTACAGACCAGACAGGCCTCCTATGTGGTCGCTTCTATTCCCAGCCAGGATGAGAGTGATTCTGGAGGGCCATACTACCTCCTTTCAAAACACCTGAGGAAGCCTGGGAATGCCTGGAGGTGCGCAAAGCAGGGAAGGACCCTGGCGCCTCGATGGGAATGTCACATCAGCAGGGACACAGGAGAGTGAGGAGACAGCGGAACAGATCTCGCCCGAGAGCGACACCATCTCCAGCACAGAAAGCACAGGATAGGCAGGCTGCGGCGGTGGCATGACTAAAACAAGTGGTACCAGCTGGCGAGGTCAGTGGAGGGGAATCAGATCATGGAACCCACTCCACAGACTCAGATTCCCATCACTCTGATGAGGCTCCAAGAGTGACTCCCCAAATTGCTGATGATTTGTGATGAGCTTCAACCGGTGGCACCGGTCCCTCGTCCAGGGCTTGTTCTGTTTGTTTTGCATATGATGGACAACTGCCTGTTGCGGTGCTGCCCTGGGGAGTGGGAGTTGGGGGATTGATATGTCCTATTTTCACTATGCGCAGGAGGTTAGGCATTTCGGAACTAACATTGATTGCGGTGTCTGGGGGCCAAGAGGTAGTGCTGAGGAATGACTGTTACCAGGGAAGGCGGACGCTCCTTCCCGACCCAGAATCCATCCAACGATGGACTACAAGCTGATAACATGGAACATATGGGGGATGGGGTTCCTCATTAAGCGCCACAAGATCCTGGCATACCTAAAGAGAAGGGGGTACACATAGCACTGCTTCAAGAAATGCACCTCACCACCAGGGAGGTGGACAGGTTAAGACACAGATAGAGGGGGCAGATATTCGCAACCACATACTCGGCATTTGTGAGGGGCATCCTGGTGTGGGTGAGGGCTGGAGTCCCATTCGAGCCCCTCTCAATAGACTTGGACCATGACGGCAGATACTTAATAGTGGAGGGGAGACTGCAAGGTAGATAAGTAGTGCTGAGTTGTGTATATGCCCCTAACCAGGAACAGACACCCTTTTGGCAGGCTTTATTCGGGCGCTTAGCCACGGCCTCGGTGGGCGTTTTTTGATTGGGGGGGACTTCAACTGCGTACTGGATACTGTAATGGATTGCTCCCTCCCTCCCTTACCCGGGGCGACAGCCCACAAGATGACAAAATACCTGAATGACTGGATGATGCACTGGGGGTTGGAGGATGTCTGGCGGCTCCAGTACCTACAGGATAGGGATTATTCATTTTATTCAGGGCTCCACCAGCTACACACCAGAATAGATCGGGTGCTATGCACCGGCACTATTACTCCTGAGATAGTTTGCTCTGAATACCTGGGCCGTACTCTATCGGACCACAGCACGTTGCTTATCACCTGGCAGGGCGCAGGAGCGAGAGTCCCCACTCCATCATGGAAGGACTCAGATCTCACCTCTTGGAGCACATTAGTATCACTAAGGGATCCACCGAATCTCGCTGCATAGAGTGGGAAACACTGAAGGTGGTGACATGAGGCACCTGCCTGGGACAGTCGTTAGGAATCAGACGTACCCTTGAACGCGAATTAAACCTATTGGGAAAAGAACTACATGACAGGGATAATGAGAAGGGCATAGATCCAACAGGGCAGCATAGACTCCTTAAAACAAGGGAATCGTTTAATCAAACACTGGAAAGGCTACAGTGTAATGATTACCAGAAGCACTTGATGTCCATACAAGCAGAGGAGGGTAGGTCAGGTAGGCTGCGCGCATGGTTGGTGCGGCCCAAAGGGGGGGCACTCCGATCACGAGTGTGCAGGGGGCAGACGGGGATACGTATATGTCCCATCCGAGATAAACAACGCCTTTAAAGTGTACTACCTGTCCCTCTATAGACAACCCGAGGAAGACCTACCGCAGTCGCTGGACCATCATTTACAGTCCCTCCCACTCGGCACCTTAAATCCAGAGGGCAGTGATCCCCTGTGGAAACAACTCACCCTGGAAGAGGTGAAGACTGCTATTACACAATTAGCCGCAGGCAAAACACCAGGCTCGAATGGACTCCCTATGGAGTTTTACAAGACATATGTGGATATTCTGGCTCCCACGCTGGTTGACCTATACACTGAGGCCCATGACAGAGACACACTACCTGAGACTCTGCGAGAGGCATTGGTGGTTCCTCTGCCTAAGACCAAGACACGTGAAGCATCAGTGACTGATTTCAGACCCCTATCCATGTTAAACTGTGACTTCAAGATTCTTAGCAAAGCCCTGGCTAATAGGCTGCTACAACATGTTCCCCACCTCATTCACGAGGACCAGAACAGTTTTTTACCTGAGCGTAACACCTCCCTGAACCTGAGACGACTATTCACACTTCTGCACATGCCACAAGAGGAGCGGCACCCTGGTGCAGTGCTTCTCTCAGTGGACCTCGAGAAAGCATTTGACTCATTAGGTGGGATTATCTACAGGCAGTAATGACTCAAATGGGTCTTGGAGAGAAATGGATACGATGGGTTGAGCTGCTGTATTGTCTCCCAGTGGCGAGGGCGCGGACGGGCGGGGTGGTGTCGGCCACTTACCCCATATTCCGTGGCACCAGACAGGGTTGCTCTCTTTCACCTTTGCTGTTCACACTTGCCATCAAGCCTCTTGCAGCACAGTTCCGAGTGGAGGGGCGTGGCAGAGGAGTGCCATGGGGCCAGTGGAGCATGTTATAGGGCTTTATGCAGACGACCTACTGATTTACCTACGGGATGGCACAGTGGGAGTTCCCTGGGCGCTCACCTTGCTTGAGGGATTCGTTGGCCCATCTGGTCTCCGTGTAAACAGGAGAAAGACATATGTTTTCCCATTGACTGAGTGCACGGAGCGCCCCTCCTCTTGTCCTGTTGATATTCCTTGGTCCCAACGTACTTTCAAATATCTGGACATACAGGTCTTCCACGGTCTACGTGACCTTCGCAACGGTAATCTTGGTATGGCACTCCGGTCCTTACGATCATGTGTGGCGTTTTGGTGCTCCCTTAAGCTCTCAATGATGGCTCGAGTGGCATTGTCCAAAATGATTATGTTACCTCGCTTACTATATTACTTCACCAACCTCCCGGTGACTATACCGACAAACTAGTTTAAGGACCTGAATGCGCTCCTTAGAGAGCTCCTGTGGGAGGGGGGTTGTCAACGGACATCTCTCTCCACCCTTCGCCGTCCAACGGTAGAAGACGGGTTAGCAGTCCCAGATTTTGAATTATATTACTTATCATGTCAACTCCAGTGGGTGGCTAGGTGGGTGGCGGGTGCACACCAGCTAGACCTGACCATATCCCGCAGTGAAATAAAACCTGACCACCTATTGGCTAGCATGCTCAGCACCAGGATTACCCTGCCTAATCAGAACATTATGCTGACGGTAGCCCTCTTTTGCTGGAGACGATGTTTGAGACGTACAGGAGTGACAGCGGCCCACTCCCTTGAGGTGCCACTGACTGGAATACGCACCTTGCTGCGAAACCAATAGAGGGCTTGGACACAGGCGGGAGTGCTGACTTTGGGGGACATCTTCCAAGAGGGAATTCTACGCCCCTTCACGGAATTGGTAGAGGAGGGTGGGGCACCAGGGGGGAAATTCCTGATGTATCAGACAATGATTCTCGCTGTGAGGGAGCTCTGGCCTACAGTGAATGCAGAGTCAGAGACACATGTCATACCACATCTTCTACTGATAATGGGGGAGGACACCCACTTGATCACCAAGCTCTACAGAGCCCTTATTAAGACTACCCTGGAGTCCTTACAGACTCTACGAACGAAATGGGAAGAGACGGTGGGCAAGGAGTTGACGGATGTAGAGTGGCCGAGAGTGCTGGCATACCCTCGTAGAGTATCCAGAAATACACGCTTCCGGTATATCCAATATTATTATGTACATAGAGCATACCTGACCCCACACAGGCTTAGAGTAATATATGGCGGTGAGCCCAGGGACTGTCCCAGATGTAAGGCTATAGAGCCAGACTTCAATCACATGGTCTGGGAATTCCCAGACATACAGAGATACTGGAGGGGAGTCTTGGAGGACTTGGGGGGAACCCTTGGTGCACAATTGGACCTGAGTCCCTCCCTGTGCCTGCTGGGTTTACATGCAAGGCCATCCTCTAGGAGAGTGGGCAGCAGGTTCTTGGACCTTGCCCTGGTCCTGCTCAGGCATCGGATCGCCATGGCCTGGAAATCCCCTGCGGGCCTGGCATTGGCGGACTGGAGACGAGATGTGTCAACATGGGCCCAGGCCGAATTACAGGTATTGCGAAGGGAGGAAGCCCAGGGGGGTACGGACACGTCCTATTGCCCCACTGTGGACAGAGATACTGGAGGCCTGGGAAGGTCAGAGACGGGAAGCAGGAGGGGTGAGGGAACTTGAAGAGGACGTAGCACCACCAGAGAGGGACTGTGGATACGTTTAAGGAGGTGAAGAGGAGAGGGGGAACATAGATATCTATAGCAACCTATTCCAGGGAGGTCCCACTAATTTCTTATACAAGGGTGGAGGCCGGGACCTGCTGCATCGACACCAACATATTAGACTTAATTATAGGACCAACCTGGGGACAAATCTGGGTCTCTCCAGAAATGGACCGCACTACTACACTAGAATAGGAGACCGGTGGACACCTAATGTGAACTTACCGGGTGTGTGATCTAGACGTACGTGCATAACACAGCCACACCGTAACACAAACTATCTCTCCAGCGCAGTGTTTATGGGTTTTTGTTAGCTAAGTTAATAGTTTATATGGTAACACCTAAGATGACAGGGAAAATCAAATGACCACAACGGAACAATGGCTGCAGGACCAGGCAAAGGTATGATGATGTAATGTACATATTGACTGTATTAAGTCCGGAAGAGTCTTGAAATAATTAAGTTGCTTTGAATAACCCAGTTGCAATGAATACGTTTGGATTGATGGCCTGATATGAGGAACTCATCCTTACAACAACTGTTATCCCACTAAAGAAAATACCAATAAACAAAGTTTAAAAAAGTTAGATATGTCAGGGTCAGTGGCAATAACAATATAGAAATTAAAATCCCCTAACAGAATAATATTCTGTGTGGACAATAATAAGATGCTAATCCGTCTACTAGTTTGTAGCTGAAATCTTTTTTGGGAAAGGGGGGGGGGCTATATATTAAGACACCTTTCTAGATATCACCTTGAGGCATTTCCTGCTTAAATACCATCTCAACACAGTCAGTGAGTAGTGAATTGTAATTTCCACTTTTAGGGAGTTCCTAAATACAAAGGCAATTCCCCCTCCTGATTTATATTCCCTCTCCAGTCTTAAAAGCTTGAAGTTATCTGGAAATGTAATGCGAATGCAAGGAAGTGCCAGAGTGTGTAACCATGTTTCTGTAATAAATCACAGATTGGGTTGTAAAGATGTGAGGGGGTACCACATTTCCATAGTATGCTTAGGCACAGGCCCTGCAATGAATTACAGACATTTTATGTGGGGGGATTAGATTGCAACTTGATAGGAAAATAATCTATCTCATCTGTCTTTGGAGAATCATTGGCATTAGAGATGGTAATTTCAGATATAGTGGACCTCAGTTTAACAAGGATGGAACTTGGCCTGTTACTGATTGGCATAGCTTACTGAAAGGTGGGGAGAACAATGCACACAACCAGACTTTAATTTCTTGGGATCATTGTATATATAGCATTTAAATAGTGAGAGGCCTACCTCTGAGGGTGCAGCTGCAGAGTCTCGGCGACGTTCGGGTGTGGATGGGCACAGACGGACTTGTCTTTGGCGCGCTTTTGGTACGCCGGTGTCATAACCCCTGCGCGCGTCCACTGCATGTCGGTGCCAAGTTTCCAATTTATGCAGTCGGAAGCTAGTTAGAGCTAACAACTAGACTGCAATTGTCCAAAATGGTGTCTGCCGCCGTGCAGCTGAGCCAAAATATAGCGCTCTGCTTTCTTCGCTCACTTGGCAATGCCGTGGTAGACCAAGAAGCTCGGACAGCCTCCTTAATGTGGAATAAAGTGCAGGTGTGATGCGGTGAGGGAGGGAACATAAGGAGAAATATCCCTAACAATAAAGGTACTCATTTGAAAAGATGCTGGCATTAATATGGGTGCAGATTAAAATATAGTTAAGACAATGGTGCCGCCGTATATATAAAAGCAAATAAAACCAACTAAGGCAGAAAAGAGCGTGATCTGGCATAGACTAGCATATGAATGTCTAACCTTGAGCTTGAACCAAGCATTAGCCCATGTCTCACTGTTTCCAATACTAGAGGTGCTGATTAGAAAAAGACACGTATTCTACTGCAGAGTGTTAAGTTATATATCCACGTAGTGCACAATGTGTAATGGATGCTAGTGAAACTGTCAGCCACAGAAAGTAGAATAGGAAGGAAAATGACCGAAAACTGACAGCCATGAATGTCCTTCCACAGCATCCTTTCATTGAAACTGGTACAAGACTGGTGCATGGCTTCATCAACATAAACTAATATGTTTTTTCTGGAACTTGAGAAACATTTCTCCACAAATGTACTCTTCTGGTTGTTTCCCACATGCCATCAACATGATCCTGTCAGGCTAACCCTTTACTTTCATGTCCAGCATACTTAGTGGGTTCATATGATAGCACCAACATTTAAGTGGCATCACCTAAGGATAAAAAGTTTCTGAATTATTTCATGACTGAGCTACTGAATAAAGTTGTTTCATGACACATAAAATTCAAAATATAATGAACTCAGGAGGATCTGCTTATTGTGAAAAACAAATGATTTGAGACTGATGAACAAATTAGCCAAAGAAGCCAAAGCATACTGGTTGGTCACTACTACTGGTGGTGTGAAGCAAAAATATTGTCCGGTGTAAATAGTGTGTCCTAAATCTTGATTACCAAGATATCCCCCCCCATTGAAGTGACTAAAATCAAAGCTACACACAATGATACAATATTATTATTGCATTTTTGTATTTAATATTTTGACACACAACCCTCAGGTAAACATTGCCAGAAAGTTGGGCAGTCTTGCCATTCGGAAAGATGAGCAAAGTTTCACGACTACACCACCAAAGACGATTGAGGAGACTGTCCAGCATCACATAGATGATTATTCCTGGCAGCCAAATATCCCACCTAGAAAAAGGTGGACATGTAGTTGCAGCTAATACTTTGGTGCTCAGCTATAACCAGGCACTGATGAGATAACTGACTACAAGCATGGGAAAATGATTGGCTACCTGCCGGTGTTACTGTTGGCACTCAGCTACAATAGGTAAACAGCAAGTGGTTTATGGCCACACTCCAGTAGCTGCTGGTGACGTCCAAGACTGCCTGACGGCTGAACCACAGTTGTCCAACCCCACCAACGCATGGCCATGACCAAGCAGGAACAGATTCCTGCTACTGAAAAGACCTGCCAACCAGCTCCACTTTTTAAGCTTCACAAGCACTTAAGTTTGCAGAGCTAGTTAAGTTTTATGTCATACTAGCAAAGTTGCAACACATAGCATAGTTTGCAACTTCCCACACCACCTAATCAAGTTTAGTGAGTGGAAGCAGAACACCAATCGACCCACAAATGTTTAATGGTGAACCTCTCAACTGCATTTACTGAGGATCGTAAATCCCCAAAATGTTTAGAGGTGAAACAAAATTGGTGGATTTTTGCAAATATATGCTTACCATGCCATGAAAGGCAGCCTTCACAAGGTTGGTTGATCAAAGTATACATATTGGAAGGTCTGTCTTCTAGAGTGCAAAAAATATTCCTTCGAATCCATGTGGAGTTGTGCTTATGTGTGACAGTCAGTGCTAAAAAGGGGCTAGATGACAATAAATAATGTTCAACTTTGCAAGGGCATGCTCTCCCCTGCAAAGTGTTACACGTTAACATTACCCTGTGCAGTTCGGGACTTTAATGGCAATTAAAAATATTGAGAAGAAATACCTGGTAGTCATCTAGAGCCCTGAGTCACCTGAACATGTAGGTAATTTGGACAATGTTTGCACAGGCTGCTAGTGACGTCTTCTATCAGCAGCATACCTGTGAACAGGAGATGGGAGCTAGAAAATTGGATGAATCTTACGAAAAAGGTAAAAACAGTCATACCCCTACAGTTCAATTCTAGACTATAAATGATGTACCAGAAAATATGAGAACCTTCAAGAATAAGTAGAATTTAAGGTAAAGGTCTAATGTACAAAGAACTTTGTTGTAGAAAACACTGCATTTCACAAAATAAAAGGGTTATCACTACAAAATTGATTGCACTATGTACTTAAATGCATTTTGCAAGTTGTTAAAGACTTTCTGAAGTGGAAAGTGTCTTTAGTAAATCATTCTGAAGCACCATTGGGAAAGGGTTTGAAAACTGAATGGTCCCTGATCATTTAAAGTCGTATCTGAGATGTATCAATTATTTCAGTGCTGTTCAGTGATTGCGGGAGCTGTCCACACACTGAAAGAAAGTCCTTTCACCTGAATCTATGCGGCGCTGTCCTGGTGCTGAAAGACCTTTGTCAGTACAGATAGTTATCGATCAATGCCCTAAAGATTATACCTGCAGTTTAAACAGTAAGAACACAACTGTCTTTACCTGCTTCTGCTCTCTTTTTCTAAATGAACAATGATCAACAGAAAAGAAGTATGTATGGCAACATGTCTATTTTGTGTAGCCTTAAAAAATTACAAGAAAGATAGAACTTTCTGTGTACTTCTACACATTTTGAGTTACAGCGTTTTTTAACTTGACATATTAACTGATTGTAATATATTTTGCAACAAGTATGAAATATTTGCAGTACATATTCTACATGGATTCTTCATGTTTTCAAACATCCTCTCTCTATTCCATTTGATGGACCAACTCACTGAGGATTTAGCAGTAATTCAAGCTGTGACCATGTATCTAAATGTATAACAAACTTTTATTACAAATCAACTTGGAGTTCTGTGACCTTAGGAAGAAACATGACCTTCTTCCTCTATATGTTTATGGGAGTCCTAAGTGATTTGCAATATCTGTATAATATACGCAGTTGCGGCTCACTGCACGCTGAAGGGGCGGGGCGGTGTGCGTGGGGGGGCAAAATAAACATTAAATAAAAAAAAAATCATGCCTGCCTTGCCGCTATGACGCTGCTCCTTCTTGCTGGTCACTGGAGGCACAGGCTACGTTCCCAGCCTGCCCTGTGGCCAATCCTAACGCTGCTCAGAGCAGCGTTAGGATTCGCTGACAGCACCCAGCCAGGGGTCTCCCATGCAAAGTGGGAGCCTGTGCCTTCTCCCGGCCACACAGTGCCGGGCTGGAGAGAGCCATGTGCGGATGTGTGTTTGGCCAGCCCGAGATGGCTGGCCATATATACATGCCCACTCCATGCTCGTCACAGCCTGTGGACCTGCCCCTTTACAAGAAAAAGACAATGAACACATTTTATTATTATTTTCTTGGAAAGGTTTTGCAGCTGCTGCTGTTGGTGGGGGGTGGGAGGAGATGCTCCTCCGCAACAGCGGAGGAGCTGCCGCTGAGCGTACAGCAGGGGGTACTTTCTCCCATACATAATGTTAAGGACACACTAATCTCCCTCAGAAATCATGTAAGTTGTTTTTTTATAATCACTTTTTTATGTCAGATCACACCTGTAATAAGACAAATATGGTACAGCTCACCTGTGCATTCATTACAAGAGAATAATGAATCCATAATGCCAACCCAAATGGTGCTTGATCGACGCTGACATGACTTGAGTCTCTGCCTCCACTTGTGAACATATGAGTGACAGAGGTGAGCCTGACACCTAAGTCCGTGTGATCTTTAATAATGGGGGAGAGGGCTAAATCACTGGCCCTTCCCTCTTTCTGACAGAAGGGAGTTGCTGGTAGGGTTGAAGTCGAGTGGCCCTGCGAGCAGTGAGGAACAGGGCCGCACTCATCTCTTTCTTTCCCCTTTTTAGGAGGATACAGACTTCCAGCAATAGGGGATAGTACATTTGAGGACGATATAAGCTTCATATTTCATTATTAAGAATAGAATACTCCCCAACTAACATTGAAACATATTTTACAAGTCATCTCAAAATAAGCTCCATAAAAGCCGTCATGGAGAAGGGAATTGACCCAAGAATGATCATCAGCTCCTTCCACTTGCTGAATCTACCAGTGTTCCTACATGATTATGCAACTGGAGCTTTAAAAGGTGCAGTGGCATTGGCTTATGAACTACCATCAAACACATGTTCTGACGTACTAACATAGATAAATAAGGGTGCCTTCATCAGTAACGAACATACCCTAAATGTGTTGAAAACCAAGCTATGTCCTGCAAGAGGCTTTCCTAATATAGATGATGCTGTAGATTCAACCTGAATGCCATTCGCCTTAACCCCTCTACTGAGGTTATTAGGCATATGTAATGCAATTACAATGGCACACCATAAATGTCCAAATACAAGGTGATGCTGACATTCATTCGCTGCACAACTAGCCCAGGGTCAGACCATGATAGCATACCATGGTGGTGTTTCGGATAATTCACATCACAACAATACAAAAGTGCTGTAGGGCCTGGCATGATCACACACAGTAGAAGCAGTACCCACTATTTAACAAAAAAAGTGTGCTCTGTGCAATAAGTACACTAATGCCATTGTAACATGTGCCTTTACGTGACAAGCAAAGACATATACAACAGCACACGTTTGAACCACATATGTCACTAGGTGAGTGCACCCCCAACATTTCAATGTGAATGCTTGCAGTGGCTCTATAAACCTGATTACTTGCGCAGAAGAGAACACCTCAGAACATGCATTTCACAACATAGCATCATGAGACCCAGGCTTGGCTGTAGTCGAATGTAGCACTATTCAGAACCTGCCTTTCTCTGCCCACTGAAGAAGCCTCTTAATATGCTGTTGAGCCATGATTGATGAATCCTCTGTATCAAAATGCAGCTGCTCCTGAGGAGTGATATAGCACTGTGAGAAATTGGATTGTTGGTTGAGGGTGGTGTGAGCCCTTCTCAAGCAACAGCTACAATCCTTGTCAGGGTTAATCACAAAAGGTCATTAAATTAACATGTGCTCAACCCTCTGGTACCTGTCAATGCTAATGTGTGAATGCAGGTTTTGCATTGAAAGTCATCACTGATGGTCACTATAGCACAAAGAGTCAGGTTCCTCAGAGTTTCTCATTGGCAACAAGATCCTGGCATGAATGGGGCTGTTCGCAGTCATGATGAGACAAAAACATCAGGATTTTTCCTTTTCTTCTAGGAGGGACTTAACTGATGCCACACCAAGGGTCCAGGACCTGGGAGACACCATCTGGGCATCAGGGACTCACTCCAGCAGGGACCAGCAGGCAGGTCCAATTCAGTCGGTCAGCTGGACAGTTGCAGAGAGGCTTCTAGAGCTTTTTGTGTCCCTATAGCTCAGAACAGGTTGTCAGTCAGCTGATCCCTGGAGTCACTTCAACCTGGGATGAACGTTTCAGGTCCAGGCTTATTTCTCAGACAGCAGGGCAGGCCTCAAGCAGCAGGGCAGTCCTTCCTCTGCAGTATCCAAAGATCCAGGCGTGCAATTAAGAGTGAGTCTGAGGGTCCTATATTTATACCTGGTGCTAGCTTTGAAATGGAAGATGCTTCTGGAGTTCTCCTGCCACAGATGTGTTTGGAAATGTCTGCCTCCCTGTCCTAGTCCCAGTCTGTCTGCAGTCACAATCGGCTACTGTGAAGTTCTTTGTATGTGAGCTGAGGCAGTGCCTTTGAAGTTCAAGCAGGGCTGTGCACAGCTTTGCCCTCAAAATGTCCTGAATGACCCATCCTGTCAACATTCAGGCCCTTTGTTCTGTGGCTGGCTGGGAGGAATACTCAAAGGTCAACTGCCAAAATCACCTGGTCCTGCAACCCAGGAAATAGTCTGCATGCACCAAATGGTTAGGACAGGAAAATGCCAACTTTCTAAAAGTGGAATGTTCAGAATTGTGACTTAAAATCCAACTTTACCATTAAAGAGGGTTTTTAAATTACAAATCTTCAGACACTACACATTATTTTCCTACCTGCTTCCAAACAAAAGTTATCACTTATAATAAAGTGACCGGATAATATCCTCTGGGAGAGTTAGGCCTCACAGTAGTAAAAAACAAATGTGTGAGTATTCTCTACCAGGACATGTAAAACCTAACAATGTATGTCCAACTTTCTGAATACTATGCACCCTGGCCTGTTTAGGGCCTACCTAAGGATGTATGTAATTTATTTTCTTCATGACATTTTAGTGACTTGGTGATGTGGGAGATTTTCGAAGTCTTAAGGCAGCAGATTGATTGGTCCCCTGAGGATGAACCAGCAATTGTATGGAAGGTGTACAATGAATTCTAGGGCTCTACTGGTGTTTTATCAGCAGATGTCCAGGCAACACCTATCTCTGACCAAAGAGCATCTGTAGATATACTTTTCACAAAGGGTAGGGTTCAGGTAAAGGTACCAATCTGAGGTTAAGCATCAGATGAGGCAGCTGCATTTTGCACAATCGGATGGTGACAGATAAGCTACATAGGTAAGTCAAGCAGCACTCTATTCCTGTAATCCAAATGGGATAAGATAGCTGCCTGGGTCATTAACTATCTCCCTTCAACTCTGAGAGGAAGAATTTTCCCTAAGCTCTGCAAAAATGATAATAGTCCAATATGGGCCTATTGGAAAACATGAGACTTTTCACAATACAAAATGAATTCTAACATACCCCCTCTATACGTATTGAGAGGGGTATGAGACAAATATGCCAAAACTCCCCCCTTCTCTACATCCATGTTGTAGAGCCCCTGGCCACCCAGATCAGAACACCACTTGGGATAACGGGGATCACCTTTGGTGGCAAGATACACAAGTGAAGTTATTCATAGGTGGTCTTCTCCTTACCTTATCAGACCCCTCCTGGTCATTACTACAAGTGGTTTTCCTACTTGATGTGTTAGATTGCGTTTCAGGTTTCAAAGTCAACCAAAATAAAACTAAAATCCTCATCTGCACCATCCCCGAAGGCCTAGTCCCCTTCTTGCAATCCCTGACCCGTTCCACAAGGCCCCACTTTCCATTTGTTACTTAGGCTACAATATTACCTCTAACCTTGAAGGCTGGACCAAGGCCAATTGGCCAGATTTATGCCACGTCATCATCAGGGCTTATGGAGGTGGAAACCCCTATACATATCATCATTGAGATGCATCAACATAGCCAAAATGAGTGTGCTGCTGAGGGTACTCTACTTATTCCATTCTCTACCTACGCTTATTTCTGAGGCAGATATTAGATACCTCCAAAACAAACAGCATGCGTTCATTTGGGGAGGGCCGAGACCCAGCCTTTCTTCCACATTTTTGATGCTGCCAGTGTTGAGGAATGCCTTGCCTGTTTGAGCTACGAGAAGTGCTACTGGGTGGCACACTTTCGATATATGTCAGAATGGGTGGTTATATAAAGAAAAAAGTGTGGTTCCAGAGGGACTCCATGGTGGCTTGCAGATAATTTTGAAACCTAGTTTGTCTCCCGAAATTGAGTCACCCTCAAAGCACTTACATAGCTACATCCATGAGAACCACACTTGACATTTGGGAGCTCTTAGTAATTATGAGGGGCTTCACTCCCTTTACATCTTTTAACACTCCGTTGGCATACAATCCTGACTTTACTTCAGCTCTTGACCCTAAAGCATTTATCAGCTGGACACAGGGGGACTGCAGCACCCTAGGCAATCCCTTCCAGGATCCTGCAATTAATCTTTTGAGCAATACGAGAGAGAATTCTGGTTTCTAGAAAACACCTGCCAAATTCTCCACTGGGCGCTGCACCCCAAGAATTCCCTCCCATCTACCCTCATGCCTACTCTTTTTGAAACACTGAGGGCACTGAAGAGCTTATATTGTGTACATACACCACTCTTCAAGTTTTTAAGCCTGCACTAAGCACCCATACCAGATGCTCTGGGATAGCGACGTAGCAAAGCCTATCCCGGACAGACAATGGAATGCACTCTTGAGGCAGATCCCAAAAACCAACAGGAGTATTCCTCATAGAGGATCGGTCCTGAAAGTTATGTTACAATAGTATCTAACACCCGACAAATGTTCCCACATGTTTTCCTGCACAAATAAGACATGTTGACACTGCCATAGAGACATGGGCATGTTTCTTCATATTTGGTGGTCCTGATCTGTGATCTAAGCGTATTGGAATGAAATCCTGGGACACATTATACACACTAGAATAGCCCATGCTAGCTGAACCCACCACCTTTATCATTGGGCTGACACATGCCAACCAAAAATCTATGATCCATGCAGACTGCTCACTAACATGCCATGTGCCTGGAGCAGCCAAACAGCTCCTAGCACTATTCTGGAAGAAGGCTGAGCCACCACTAATATTGTTCTGGTTCCACAGGCTCTGGCAGATACTCACCATGAAACACATAACATACAAACTAACTCATGCAGAAAGAAGATTCACCTCCCTCTGATGGCCATTAATCGATTAGCTACCAACCTAAAATCTTTATGTTTTAACCTTACTAGAGTCAGGGCACTTAACTTCTTTAACTGAAGCCCTAGTGGTCACCCCTAACTTGTGCCCTCAAGATAAAGGATCAGGGCTCTCCTTACATTGATCACTTGACCCGATTAGCAAGGACATGGACATCCCACACTCCCTTGGGGTATTTTGTTTCAGTTGTTAGTTAAAAGTTAACACTACTTACACACCACTCTGTCTGCTAACATTGGGGCATTCTACCCTGCACACACCTGCTATCTACCTTGTCTGTCCACCTCATGGCAATTATATTTGTGGTTGTATTTACTTGTTGACTTGCAGGGCCACAAGCCAACATGTTCTTTCATATTAATAAAACTTTAATATCTTGGGAAGAAAATGTTAACTCTACAGACTTTGTCAGGTCATTCACAGTGCAAAATGAGAGGACTACTGTCTTTGATATTACATTTAACAGTCATTAAATTAGGATTATTAACTTTATAATGAATATAAACATTACCACATGGTTTTGCGTAAATAGACTCATTAAACATCTTAGGCAGACCCAAAGAATGCATTGATGTGAACAATAGGACTATCTCGGGACACCAATCATTTACTGTGTCCAGACTTAGAAAGGAGCCCATGTATTGCACTTGTCAGAGAGTTCCCAGTTTAAAACCAGTTCCTATTGCATTTTTCAAATAGGTCAAAATGTAAAATCTTTTATGGTGTATGTTAGGGTGTTCACAATATAAAACCTCTTCTCGTACTTGAGAGGGGCTATACCTTTGCCTACTTGTTGATCTTCGCTACAAGCATTTGACTGAAAAATATTTGATAGTCCACCTAGGTCCATTGCTCATGACTCATTGGGATGTGGTTAATGCAGAACCCACACCAAACACATTAGGCCCTGAGACCAAGATAAGTGAAAGGGGTTGCACATTGTAAACCCTTTGACAAATATTAAATGAAAGGGTTTTACATTGTGAATTCTTTAACAAATGCAATAGGAAGAGGTTTTACATTGTGAGGTCAATGCTAAACACAACAGGAAGAGGATTTACCTTTTGAACTATTTGACAATAAAGTATGGATGTTTTTTGCCAACTCTCTGACAAATGCAATTGGAAGTGGTTTAGCAGTACATGTCTGTTTTTAGGTTTGGCCATAGTAAATGCTTGGTGTCATAGGGAGAGTTAGTGTTCACACCAATGTATACTTTACGTCTGCATAAATTGCTTCATTTGAGTTTGTAGGCAGAGACGACATGGTCATGTTTATGTTCAAATTAAAGCTAACATTCTTGATTTGATGATTATTGAATGTGGTGATAAAGGCAGCTGACCTCTCATTCTACATATTGAACAGCTTGTCAAAGCCTCTAGACTTAGGCCCAGACGGGCGTTTGCGATCGCAAAGATGCATTTTGGTATCTAACAAGTCCAATTTGCGATTGGGTAACTTGTTACTGAATCGCAAATTGGATTTGCGACTACATACTGATTCGGTATTAGGAAGGGGCGTGTCAAGGGCGTCCCTTCCTAACACCGCATCGCAGAGGTATGTATAATTGTTTTGTGACTGTGAATGCAGTCGCAGAACAATAGCAGTAACCACCAATTCCAAATTGGTGGTAACCCATTCGCAAAGAGGAAGGGGTCCCCAAGGAACCTCTTCCCCTTTGTGAATGCATGCAAAAACTTTTTTTAAGAGCAGGCAGCGGTCTCACGGACCACTGCCTACTCTTAAAAAATGAAAAGAAAACTTTTCATTTTTCATTTTTTTTTTAAAACAAAAAAAGATTACTTTATTGAAAAGCAATCACAGACATGGTGGTCTGCCGAGCCCAGCAAGCCACCATCCCTGTGATTGTAGCAATTCGCAATGGCTCGCAAATTGTGACCTACCTCATGAATATTAATGAGGTAGCTCCATTTGCAAAACCTTGCGAGCCCTGGAGTCTCATACATTCCAATAGCGATTACTTAATTGCAATTCGCTAAAAAGCGCAATTAGATAATCGCTATTGTGAAGAATGATACATCTGGCCCTTAATCTTTTTGAATGTGGAAAACATCTTTTTTTCCAACAGACCCCTCTGGTACTGTTAAGGTTTTTTTATGATTAGAACCTGCTGGGTGACAGATTGTCATATATAATGAGAGGAGCCCAAATTTACATGGTTTTTTCCCCACTGGTGATATTTCTCTAGGGTACCTGATTCGCATATTGGTTAGTTTGTGAGACCCCTATAGAAAGGGGTACCCATTTGTAAAGCCATCTGAAATTGACAAATTATTTGTAATGTTATGTATAGTGTTTAATTGTGTGTGCATTATTTTCATTTTTAATGCAAAGGCACTGGCTGGACTAAGCATTAAGGTTGTGGGTTGCTATGTTCTGGGTTTCTAGCCCACAGCACCTCCTTGAGTCAGTCTTCTGACTGGGGTGCTGAACTTTGGCAAGAGTTAAAAGGGGCACTTAGGCCCTCATTATGAACACAGCGCTAAACACCACACTGCCGGCGGTGGCGGTAACAACCGCCAACAGACATGCGGTCCGAACCGCCAAATAATGAACCAACTAAAACACAGGCATCCTGAAAACCACTCACCATCAGCAGAGGAGTACCGACAAAGACGGCAGAGCCCACCCACAGGCTGACAGAAAGGCCCTACCCGCTCCTCAAATAATGAAGCACTAGACTGCAGTCAGTTCCGGGGCGGGAACTACCGCCACGCCAAGCCAGGCGGAAACAAACCAAATATAAGGAAACACTCACCGGAGGCTCACACAACATGCCGAAGCAGACATGGAGAGAGAGTTGCTCCTTGCCATATACCTCCACAACCAAGACCGCCGACAAAGACGACAACGGTAAGTTCCGCAACCTACTAAACAAGGGAAGAAAGGGCATAGTTACATACCCACCGACTTCACCCACCCTGCAACGCTCCCACAACTCTTCACAGCAGCACAAGCCATACACCCCCCAGCAAGGTGTACTTACCTGACACAAGACAAATCCATCCTGTCCAAAGTACATACATGTGCCCAACACCCTCAAACAATGAAACGATAGACCACGGATCCAGAGTGTGCCAATGGCCAGTCCATAGGTAAAGAAGTCCGATGGGCCACAATGGCCCCAACTTGACTCCCACAAGTGCTCCGGTACTCCACCTCATAGGGGCAACAATGTGGCAACCAGGCACCTCAGGGAACAGGGGCAGGGGGTGGTGGAGGTGGGGACTTACGACTGGGAGGGGTGGGCTTAGATTTACGTTTGGAAGGTGGTGGGGGCTTGGGTTTTGTGCTTTCAGCTGGTGGAGTGGACTTGGCCTAGGGTGAGGGAGATGTTCCTGGGCCAGCACGGAGTCTCTTCCTCACAGGGGAGGTAGCACGGGAATGGGAAGGGCAGACAGGGGCGGGCTGTGACATGGGAGGAGTGGACAGGGCAAGGAGGTGAGCACGTTTAGGTACGAGACGGGGTGGGCCAGTGGGTTCAATAGGTCAACACGGGATAGGAAAAGTTTCTTAGGGGCGATTGGGGTGGACCTGGAGGAAGGCGTGGGAGTGGAGGTAGAGGGAGTGGTTGTGACAGGTGTAGGTTTGCGTGATGTGGGTGCAGGTGATTGGAAAGTATGCTGAGGTGTGGTGGATGTGTGTTGGTTGGGTGTTTTGGAGCGTTTGAGCGTCTTGGGAGGAGCTGTGGTGGACACATTGGGACAAGACAGGCTGCCAGTGTAAATGGATGTTGTCTGGGTGTCTGCAAGTCTGGTGAGTGTGCTACATGTGTCAACTAAAGTCGTTGTGGTGAGTGCAGGTGTGGTGTGTAGGGTGCATGAATGGATGTGTGCTATTGTGGTGACTGCAGGAATAGGCTCAACAACATTGAATGAGGGTGCAGTGCCTGTGGGTGTGCATGTACAGGGGCCAGACAGGGAGGAGGAAGAGGTGGACACACTGGTGGAAGTGGATGTTGGTGTGTGTGCATGTGTATGTTGGCTGTGTGTATGCTTGTGGTGGGAGGTGTGGTGCTTGTCTTTTGAAGTGTGCTTCTTGTGTGTTGAGGTGTGTGCTTGCGTGTCAGAATGTGTGCTTTGGATGGGTGAAGGGAGTGGGGTGCTGGAAGGGGTATAGGTGGTTGGAGGGGGGACGGAATGACCAGGGACACTTGCTGCCGTCCAAGAGGAGGCCACAGCCTGAAAAGATCTCTGTAGGCCAGACACAGTACTGTGAATACCATCCAGATTAGCATTGGTCTGCTGCACCTCTGATGCTAGCCCCTGGATGGCATTGACGATGGTTGTCTGGCCTACCAATGAAATTATCAATGAAAATTCAGTCCAGAGTCTCAGAATTACCCTTCTGATAAATTACTGTTCTGATGAATTACTAGATTCAGTGTATGATTACCGCTTTTCATCCAGTATCATCTAATGTATAATGTTTTGTATGTTTCTACTACTTTGATGAGTGTAAATATATTTGATATATTCTGACAATATAAAAGTGTTGTGTTCGCACTCAACATTGGCTAGACACCCTTATATGATGCAACTGTAATTGTGTTATACTGTACCTAGATTTGCCTCCTTTGAGTTAAGCCTCACCTGCCCAGGCATATATACTCCAAGAGCTAAGAAAGCTTAAGGTTGGTCAACTTTCTGTCGCAGTTTTGGATCAGTATCTTCCGCGCTGGATGCTCAGGACCCGGAGCTTTCTATCTTTAAGAGAATCCGGAGGCATCACAAACGGTATGCTCTGGAAAATCTGACCTGAAGTGCAACTTGATAAAAAGCTGCAAGTTAATCTGTACTTCAGTGTGTAATTGATAATGAGCTTGTTCGGGTTCATTATGTGGGTCATGAGTATGGTTTGTATTTTTTTGAAGGGGAGGGACAGGGATGGTGAGAACTGTCTATACAGTTCACTGAGGCAGTTTGAGCCCACAGATTATCAGGATGTGATGTCAAAATTCCACTGAGGGTGCTCTAGATCCTGTGGCCTCCTATAGTGATGGCCATGCTTTAATATTTAGCTGATTAAATTGGACAGATGGTGGATTGACTGGGGGGTTGCCTGTTAGCATATAGAACAGAATCAAGATTGGAGGTGGGACATTAATAAACATATCAAGACGGTGGACAAAGGTAACCTCTTGTAGCTAGTCTTCTTGGATCTCTCACTAAACAATGGATTACACTAAAGGAAGTTAATTAATTGACAAAAATATCTTTTTAGGTCTGGCATTACACAAGACCTTTTGATTTTACTAAAAGGGCGTTCAGACCTACATTGTGCTTCTGCCCCCTACAACATATAGCATTGTGGAAAGAGTCACTGATTAACTTCACTTTGAGTGAGAAGATCCACACACAAGGTTGTTCCCTACAGTGTGAGTGTTTTTACTTTCACTTTATAATTACTTTAGTGTTGCCTTTGTGTTTAGAATCTGAGATGAAAGCAGAATGCTTACTACCAGAAGTGAGCACAGGCAACATTCCATGGTTTCTGTCTCCTGCAAATGCTATTGTAACTTCCTTTTAGAGGTCTGACTGGTACTATTACACAGCATAACAGATTTCATCCATTTGAAACTGGTTGGTATTAACGTGTCTTCATTTTACTTGGTACACATACAGAAAACCTCAACATTTTACCTGTCAATTTGTAAGTGGACAATTCTTCAGAACACATGTATTTTGGACTTAATTTCACCAAAAGTTCTTCAATAGACTTTGCCAAGGAAGAAAACCATCCTTTATTCTGTTTAATTTGCAGTACTTGTAACACTTTTTTAATGTATTTTCTTCTCTCCTTAATTTTTTCTTTTAGTTTTTCCATCTTTCTTTCTTTTTCCCTTTTGTTCAGCTTTTCATTCATTCTTTCTTGTTTTTATTCCTCATTTTGTTCCTTCTTTCTTGTTTTCCTTTTTCCTTCTCTATCGTTCATTCTTTTTTCTTGTTTTCTCTTTTGCCTTCCTTCCTTTGTTTCTTCGTTTCTTCCCTTTCCTGTTCTCCCTTTCCTCCTCTTTCTTACTCCCTTTTCTCATTGTCCTCTCTTTTCTTGCTCCCTCTCTGCCTTCCTTTGCTTCTTTTCTTTCCACTCTTTCCTCCTCTTTCTTTCCTTTTCATCCTTAGTCCCTTTCTTTCCCGTTTTTTTTTCTTTCTTAAAGGCAAGAGGCTGCCAGTAGTGTAACGATTGGCTGTTATAGGTCTGTGTCAGCCAAGACCTTTTGATTTACAAAAAATTATCTATATGACAGAATTACTTGTAGGGATTTTCAGCTACACAGCATCTATTTGTCAGTGGTTGTTTCATTCACATTTTCCTCCAGCCCACTCAAGCAGTCACTAGCTGACTTCACTATAAGTTATGGCAAGCTGCCCTTTTACAAGGAGCACATCCACACACAAAGTATTTATTTTCAGTACGAGGGAGTACTATGGTAATGTGAGCTTTTTTGAGAATAAAAACATTTTTGCCCTCAGTCAATGTTTTTTTTTACATTAAGTGCCCAGCTGCTTCTCAAACAGTAAAGTTTTGCAAAAAACTTGATAAAACAACGCAATTGCCAAAAGGCTGAAGACAATGGCAGACCTATTGGCTTGGCCAGTGTGTGTTAAAATCTGTTTTTATGTGCCAGAAATAGGAATAGTAGATGCTGTGTTGCAAGCTATGCTGTTAGGGCTGTGCGTGATTTTCATTACACTTATCCCAGTTGGTCTATTCACAGCTTGCAGAATTACATGTTTTCTTTACACCTAAGATGACCGCGTCCTTTTCTCTCATGGGGGAGTTGAGTCTAACAGAAATGTGTTGTAGGAACACACAAACTGATGTGTGCTGTGTGTTCTGCTCTAGGACTAGCACTGTTCACTTTGTGACTTACAGAAACTGGACTGTAGACAGTCAAAAGGGACGAGCTCAGCAGGACCATTTGTACTTGCCAACATATGGTGAAAATTGGCATTTCACAAGAAAAAAAAACTATTGCTAGTCCGGATTTTCACACTGAGATGTCCACCCTTGCATAGCACGTGTAAACCCCATAGTTCTCGTGATAGTTGCACACACTACATAAGACAAAATCTATGCAATCCTCTCACTACTGATTGCTTTGTGATGTGTCCCTTTGTTGTGCTGGTATATTAATCAGGTTTTACAAACCAAAGGGCTCATTTGCAAAGTCTTTGCGCTACCATTACATAATTTTTTTTACACAACAGTGGTGCAAGCAGTGCTCCACACTACCCCACATTTACAAACTGAGGCTTTGGACCCAATGCATCAGTTTGTAAAGCCTTACATCACAATATACCTGCTCTAGGTATAATGTATGCAAGGTAGGCGTTCCCACAAGAAAAGCCACGCAGAACTGACATAGTGAAATTTACAACATTTCACTGCGTCATTTTGTGACTTCCCTGCACCAGAATTTTACCACCTGCTCAGAGTACGTGTAAAACAGATGCAAGGCTTTTCTCAATAGGGCCTCTTGGCATTGCTGGAGTAGCATCATTTTTTTTACACTAGTCCAGCAATGCGTGTATTTAGCATCACAGATGAGTCCGAATTTCTGACACATCTGTGAAACTATGTGCCATGGAGCTCTATATTATAAATAGAGCACATCCATTGTGTTGTTAGGGAGTTATAGGGCAGTGTGAGAAATCTGACCCATCTGAGCCGATGAGTCTGATTCTTGTAAATGAGGCCCCACATTTGTAGCCCATTTCTGAATGAAGAACTTGGGAAGATGAGGTGTTATGGTATTGACATACCTGCTGGTGTTGCGCATCAGAGTCAGGTGGTAGCAAAAGGTGGCACTCCAAGGCAACTCGTGTCTGTTATATCTAGCGAGCACAGGGCAAGTCATTCTCTCTTTCTTCCCTTTTATTTTTTTTTACCTTGCTTACTTTCATTTTTCTTCATTTGCCCACATGCTAATGCCAATCTGGGTTAGTTAAGGGTCTTCTGGGTGACTTGACAGTGACAAATGATTGACGGACTGGTTTGCTGAACTCTGCTATTAATACTGCTATATTCATCTTATTGGCTTATGATGAAGTATTCAAACATATGTTTGCTCAAGTTTTGATTACATTCTGTTATTGGTGGGTGCTAATAAACTAATTTTGAGCTGATTAAATAAAGTTTGAGTTAACCAAATGCATTAGAATTGTAATTAATAGTGAAGTAAAAAAATTGTTAAACGCTTATTGAGTTGTGGTTATTCATGAATTGTTGGTTATAATTGTTGATTAACTAATGATTCTCTTAGTGGTTACTGAATTATTACATTGATTATTGATGCCACTGGTCATTACATGATCTGGATACTCCATGCGATCCAAAAGGTTCATCGGCCTATACACGTCGCCTTGTAAGTTTACTTATTAAAGACCAGACGCGTTAGCAGTTTTTGGTAGCAGAGGATGGTTTATTTCCTTGGAGAGCTGGTTATGTGGTGATTAGTGGTTATGGTGGTAGTTGAAGTTAGGGTTAGTTGTTCATTTTTGTGAGGTTTGAATTTTTGTTTGTTTTTCATAATGGCAATTGTAGCAAAGATGATGTCCCCTTAAGCCCAGAATGGCTTTCCCAGATCCTGGATTCCGTTAGTCAAGTTGGGAATGCTCTCAGCGTTTTTGTAATAGTGTGAAAGTGGTAGGTTGCGCTTGCAAAGGCTTATGCAAATCGCAGGTGAATCGTGACGTATGTGAGATAAAGTAGGGAGTTTGCGTACTCCAGTTGAGGTTTAGTAGGAGTGTGCATACTCCGCAGTATGAGAGTAGGGAAGTTGTTGAACTTCACATGTGTGTGTCGCTTTGTCCTAAAAAATTGTCCATGTGGTTGTTGGTGATGTACGGACCCTGCGTGGTCTAAGACTACGGAGTATATTGACAAGTGTAGGAGACACTTGGTTATATGTTGTAATCTGTCTGGTTTAGTAGGTTGATCGGGTGTGGTCAACAAGTCGGTGTGTGAGTTAAGAGAGTAAGAGAAATTTTCAACTGAGATTTGGCGAGTCCTATGTGCACCAGGGCAGACCCATGGATCATTTGAGAGTGAAATTTGCGGTCAAATTTTACAAGCAAATGTGGGAGACTGAGAAAGAGGAATAGCTACATGAGCGAAAGGGCCATTAGTGAAAATCTGTAAGGTCTCTGAAGTGATTGTGTACCCTTCCTGTAGTAAACCAGCAGGTTTGTTTTTTTGTTATTGGTTTTTGGATTAGTGCTCTCAATATTTTGCATTAGTTCTGTTTGAGTTGAAGTTTAGGAGGACAAGCCGCAAGACTTTGTCAGCCGCAGTGTGTGAGTGTGACGTCAGAGTGAGCTGCGCTGGGATAGGTTGGTTAGTAAGGAGAGTCCGTAAGAGGCAATTGGTTGAGAAAGTGGGTGAAGGGAATCTTGGGAGTAAAAGTCATTTCCTTATTAAATCAAAATAAATACAACAGAGAAAATGAAGTTTTTCAAAGCGTTCAGAAGTGCCATGAAGGGTGATTCTTACATTAAGGTGACAGTTGGGGAACCAACCCCACTGGAAAATTCTCTGGCATATATTGTGATGGAGGAGAGAGGTGTCATGCCATGTCTTTGGTTAGAACAGTGGTGCAAGTTGACAGAGAAACAGGAAGCTTTAGCATTTCCAGAGCATGGAACGTTTAATTTGAGAATTTTGGATCAGTTGCGAATGACATTATATGAGACCAAGCCACTTCAGAGGCCAGCATAATTTGAGATGAAATTCCAGAGAAGGATAAGAAAGGTAGAAGGCAAGATGGGATTGGGAACAGAACAAAATTGAGAACGGAAATGTTACAGGGTGTTAAGTTGTTTCCTGTATCACAGAGGAAGATGAGTCAGAAAAGAAGATGCTGACAAGAGTGATAAGAATTCAGGGACTAAGAAAAAGAAAAAGACCTATGTAGAAGAAGAAGATTCAGATGTCGAGGATCTTATTACACAATTGTTAAGGGACCGACCTCCACCATATGCGTCGCATGTAGGGGGTCCAAGTAGTAGTTCTGCCCCAACTGCTCCAGCCCAGGTGCCGGGGACAGTAGGACCAGTGCAGAAAGATAATGGACAGGTACAAGGGGTATTGCAGAGTACTCCTAATGCAGTGACTACTTCAGTGGTCCAAGCGCAGATGCACCTACCATTGATACAGAGATTTTATCCAGATGTACCAGTTCTCGAGACAACTTCGAACCTAGTGGTGCCTTCGGAGCAAATGCTTCCAAGGCCAATGCTAGTTCAGACTGAACCGACTCCAATGTTGTTGCCTCAGGCACAACCACAGGGTTTGCCGAAGTTTACGCCAATGACAGGGACACAGTCAGATGTGATACCAGTGATTATTCAGACTATGGGAGTAGCCCTTCAACAAAATGCGAGAGTCAGAACAGCACCAGATGCAATATCGCTACAGATTACTGTTGGTCCAGCGGTACCATTGTTTGCGCAAAAGAAAACAATTGCAGGAGATCAGGGTGAAATGTCACAGAGCCTTGTGAGGAGGGGAGTGAGTTATCATGTGCAGGTGGTATCATCTATGGGTCAGACCTTTGATGGATCTAGACCTTTAATGAATCTTAGTCCACTTGTTGCATTTCCAGATGCAGTAAATGGCCCAAATGCAAGTCAGAGCTTGAAGCTTTTGACACCGCAGACTCCAAGTGTAGTGGTATAACAGGTGCCAATGCCGAATGCGAGTAACATCTCATTACAGGGATTGACATCACAGCAATTGAGTGAGTGGTTGGATAGTTTGAATACTCCTTGAAATACATCCAAGGGTGAAGAGCAGATAGATTGTGTAAAATTAGCTACAGAAATAACTGAGCTATTTGAGGGAATGATGGGAGTGAACAGATTAGAATCCTACACAGAAGAAGAGTTGAGGTACTTGTGTCTAAGGATTACAAGGGAGGTGAGCAAGATACATTAGAAATTGGCAGATCTGGCAGACAAACATGACATAGAGATTGAGAGAACCAAATATTTGAAAAGGAGTTAGAGGTTAGATTTTGAGGCGAAGGATTTCGAGCATATGAGGTCAGCAGGGATGAAAGCGCATCGAAAAGAACTATTGGGGAGTGCTCAGATTTGGGGAGCATTAGAGAAGTGGGAAGGCAGATGGACAAAGAAGAAGGATAAATGGAAACCAGATTCACAAGAAGGGTCTGAAGGTGTTCAGAAAGAAAAGGATCCAGTAAAGATATTACCGATGAGGGAAATTCCAGGGGGGCAGTTTGTTCATGTCCCATGGCATGGGAGTGATATACTGTCATTCACAAATGATTACCCAAAACTGAGAGAGAAACCGGTTGAGTGGTACCAGCAGACAGATAGATTTGTAAAGCTATCTATATGTCTGTGGGAAGACTTGAATACCTTGTTGGTAATAGTGGTGCCAGCTGGTTTGTGGGTTGAGTGCAAGAGAGCAGTGGATTGGCTGACGAGTGAACCGGAAAAGGATAGAGTTACAGGTGCACCATCTCCTGAAGTGATGAAATATCATTATAAGGTGATTGAGTTCCTGAAGATGAGAATCTCGCCTAAAAATATAGATTGGCGGAGAATTGACAGGGCAGTGCAAGAAACAAAAGAGTCAATACATACCTATTATGAGAGATTGTTGAAAGCATTCAAGGAGTACAGTGGTAAAGAAGCAATTGAGCCGAAAGACATGTTGCAGTTTGTTGAAGGTTTGAGACCAGAAACAGGGCAGATGATGAAGAGCCATTTGATTTGTTGGCAAGCGAAGCCAATTGATGAGGTGTTGCAGTTTGCAAAATACTGTAGTGATGAGATTGAGTTGAAGCAGAAAAAGTTGAAGGAGAAAGCAATGGTGATGCAGATTAAGGCAGCTCAGACAGGAGTGCAAGGAGCTTTAGTGCAACAGATACCACAGCAGCAAGGAACTGTCATGTTCTAACCTCAGATGAGAGGTAGGGGTTGTGGAGTCAGTATGAATCGTGGTCCAGATTTAAGTACTGTAGTGGTCCAAAATGATGTGCAAGGGATTAAAAAGATGTTACAGTGTCTGTGCGGAAATGTGGGACATTGGAAGCGGGAGTGTCCGATGATGGTGCAGGATGGTGTTGTTCAGCAGGGTGGTGATGTCAATAAATTTCAAACTGTGAAAGTCCCTAGAATGAGAGGACTTAATCCAAATGTTCAGAACCAAATGCAGAATTTTCAACCCATGCAGCAGGTGCAAGTGCCGCGTGCACAACTGACACATTTGCAACCAATGCAACAGCAGGTTCCCATGATACCTAGGCAGCAAATGCAGATACCTCAAGCCCCGATGGAACAGCAACAGATGATGCTTACTCAGCAGGTCACAGGTCAGAGACAAGACAGAAGTAATGACACAGTACAACAATTTCCATTCCATAGTGAGAATGAAATAAACAATGAATGGATGAATATGAGTTCGGATGAAGAGCCATGTATGCTTGCAGTGTCCTTAGAGGTGGATCAGAGAGGACCTTTTGTGAAAGGAAAAGTGGTGGGTCACAGAGTCTCATTCTTAGTGGACACAGGAGCTATGCGCTCTACAGTAAGAAGCGCAGAAGTTCTGAACTTACCTCTTTCAGGCAGAACAGTTCAGGTTGTTGGGATAGAAAACAGACATTTGACAAATCCGATCACAGATCCAGTACAGGTTGAGATTGACAACTACCAAGGACTACATAAGTTTGTAGTCTGTGACTCAAGTCCAGTATTCCTACTGGGAAGGGACTTACTGTGTAAGACAAAATGCTCTATTAGTTGTTCATCTGCTGAAGTAGAGGTTCAGACTAATAGTGACGATGAGGAAGAACAGACCTCTGAAACAGCAAATGAAAATGTCAATGAAGAGTACCCATTGATTGAGTTTTCCCTGATGTTTACTGTGAAAGAATTGCATGCAGACTTACAGGGAACAGTACAGGAAAATGTGTGGGACCTGACAGGTAAAGAAGTGGGCTTAATCAAGGGAGTGGAACCGATTAAGATCAATTTGAAACCGAAAGTGGTGTTTCCGCAGCTTCCACAGTATAACATGGCACAAGATGTTCTGATGAAAGTGGCGCAGATAATTGGAGATTTTCTAAAACAAGGGGTTTTGAAAGAAGTGTTGAGCAGTCCATGTAATTCACCGATAATGGGCTTAAAGAAGCCGTGTGGAAAAGTGCGCATTGTTCAGGACTTGCGAAAAGTGAACAACATGGTGGTCAAGTGTTGTCCTGTAGTGCCGAACCCAGCAGTGATACTGTTTCAGATTCCTTGTGATGCTGAGTGGTTCACAGTGGTTGGCTTATCACAAGCTTTCTTTCCCGTGCCTCTTCATGAGGATAGTCAGTTTCTTTTCAGTTTCAAATTACTAGACAGAGCCTACAGCTGGTGCAGACTTCCACACTGGTATACAAGTCATTGCTGTCTCTGTTCAATCAGATTTTGAAAAATAATTTGGAGTCATTGGAACTACTGTACCAATTGACTCTAGTGCAGTACATTGATTATTTGCTGATTGCATTGAAGACAAGGGAGCAGTGTAAATATGACTTGATTGCCCTGTTGATTCATTTGGGAAAGTTTGGACATAAGGTATCACCATTGAAATTGCAGTACTGTCAGAAGTCAGTGAAATACTTGGGACATCATATTGAGAAAGGGTCAAGGAGAATCTCCAGAGAAAGGATTACAATGATACTGCTGAGAAGTCCTCCGACTTCACAAAGAGATGTCAGAATGTTTCTGGGAATGGTAGGTTATTGTCAACAGTAGATTCCAAATTTCGCTGAGATTGCCAAACCATTGCAATAGCTGACACACAGGGATGTCACAGATCCCATCACATTAGATGAACATCAGATGAAAGCATTTTCTGAATTGAGAGAAGGTTTGTGCAGAGCTCCAGCGTTGGGAATGCCTGGTTACACAAAGCCATTCACATTGTTTTGTCATGAGCGTGAAGCTTGTTCTTTTTCTATTTTAACACAGGTCCATGGAGGTGCTTATCGCCCCGTAGCCTATTTTTCAGCTACCTTGGACCCAGTTGCAGCAGCTTCACCAGGTTGTCTGCGTCCAGTTGCCGCAGTTGGTCAAAGTCTTCTCAATGTGGGGGAATAGTGATGGGAAACACTTTGATGGTAATGGTACCAAACTCTGTTGAGATATTACTGACAAGGACGAAAACACAGTAGTTGACTCGTGCAAGATTGACAAGGTATGAGACAAGCATATTAGGTGCTTCAAATGTAACATTCAAAAGATGTACAGTGTTGAATCCAGCAACATTACTTCCAAGTGATACTGTTGAAATTGAAAAAGAGAAAGACATCGAGTATGATTGTCTTGAGGTAACTGAACTGTGTACAAAACCAAGGCCTGATATCAGAGATACTCGATTGGAGGAAAATGATCAAATTGTCTTTGTTGGTGGCTCATGTCTCAGAGATGGTACAGGGACATTAAGAGCAGGATAAGCTGTATGCACAATCACAGGTACATTAGAAGCTTCCTGGCTTCAAAGTGTATACTCTGCACAAGTGGCAGAACTGATAGCTCTTACTAGGGCATGCCATGTCTCTGCAAGACTGAGAGTCACCATCTATACTGGCAGTCAATATGGGTTTGGAATTGTTCATGATTTTGGTCAAATGTGGTCGCAAAGAAGTTTTCAACCTCTACTGGTACACCAGTAAGAAAGAGTTGCTGTATGCAATACACTTACCTGAAGAAATTCCCATGGTAAAATGCAGTGCATATCAAAAGGCACAGGATTACATCTCACTGGGAAATGGATATGTGGATCAAGTCGCAAGGTTTTGCGCATTGAACTGTATATTGTTTAAAGACAAGTGGGAATTAATGCCTGAAGAAGACAATACATGTACAAGTTTTGCATTGAAGGTGATTGATACTTTGGAAGAGTTAAAAACGTTGCAGAGTAATGTTGACAAAGAAGAGAAACGTCTTTGGGTTAGATTAACATGTGTCCAACGACCTGATGAGATTTGGGTTTCTGAAGAAGGTCAGATTGTCCTGCCCAATAGTTTACTGTCGCAAATGGCAAGGTACTACCACAGTCAGGCACATATTGGGAGGGATGCCATGGTTAGATTGTTTAAAATTGATTTGTTTAATCCTAAATTCAGGCAGGCAGAAGAGGCAGTATGTCATCGCTGTATAGTTTGTCAGCAACTAAAAATGGGAAAAAGGACAGTGGTGAATTTGAGCCACATTGGAAGAGCAGGCGGTCCATTCAGCAGAATACAACTGGATTTTATTGAAATGCCTGCATGTGGAGGGTTGAAGTATGTGTTGGTGATTGTGTGTGTATTTAGTCACTGGATCGAAGCATACCCTACAAGAAGGAATGACAGTCTCACAGTGGCAAAGCTGTTGCTTAGGGAGTTGATACCATGTTTCGGGTTTCCGATCTCTTTAGAACCAGAAAGGGGAACTCACTTCAATAACGAGGTGATTAAACTCTTATGTGCAGCACTAAACATCGAGGAAAAGTTGCATTGTAGTTACCGCCCTGAAGCATCAGGACTGGTGGAACAAATGAATGGTACCTTGAAATCAAGAATTGCAAAGATGTGTGCAGCTATAGATCTGAAATGGCCAGATGCATTGCCTTTCGTGTTGATGTCAATGAGAAACACACTTGACAGAAGACAGGGCTGTCGCCCCATGAAATCCTCATGGGCAGAGCAATGAGATTACCAGCAGTTCTCCAACCATTGCACTTGTCAATATTACAGATGATATGATGTTAGACTACTGCAAGGGTCTGGCTGATGTGGTTCGCTGTTTCTCTGAGCAGGTGCAGGCAACTACCCTGCCACCCATCCACGATCCAGATCACAATCTTAGAGCCAGAGAGTGGGTCATCAGGAAGCACGTTCGCAAGACCTGTTTGGAGCCGCGTTGAAGGGGTCCTTAACAGGTGGTGCTAACAACTACAACAGCTGTGAAGTGTGCAGGACTCCTGAACTGGATACATTCAAGTCATACAAAGAGAGTGGTATGTGCACCAGATCATGAAGAATCGTTGTTGAATGAACCAACAACAGGGAAACAGGTCACTGCATCTGAGACAGAAAAGGAGCCAACAGAACCTGAAATTGACCAGAGCTTGTGGAAGATGGTTCCATTACTCCTGTAAAAGACAAAAGTGAAGAATTACAGGAGGGTGTGCAGGAACCAATCTCAACGGATATAGCAGGAGATCCTAGCTCAACAGAGGTTCTCCCAGAAGCAGACGGTATTGAAAAGCAGACAGAGCAAGTGCCAGACCAAGAGGGTGAAAGAGTGAGACGGATCAAAGTCAAGGTGATTTGACTCCTCCTGAGCCCATTGCAGGTCCATCAAGAGAAAACACCATAGAAAAAGAAAAGGGGAAGAGTCCCATCTTGAGAAGAATATTGACAGAAGGAACAAGAAAGGGGGATAATTGGCATGAATCGCAGAATGGGAAGAAAAAAGTATCTGGTTATAAATGAAACAATAGAGGAAGAAGTGGACACTACAAGAAAGGAAGAATTAAGTGAAGGGGAATTAAGTGGTGACCAAAGGTTGAAAAGAAAGAGATTAGCGATTCAACATTACGCAGGTCCTGAATGGGCATATGCAGCTACCAATGAATGGCAACACAAGTTTATGTCTTTTTGTTTTGATAGAGAAATTCTGAGTCAGTATTTTGATGTAACCTGAAAGTGATCAGGAGGCTGAATTATTGAGCTAATCTGAAAAATTTAAGAAAGAGACTGTTAAACAATTGAAAACCGCATGTGACAAGCTGCTAATCGATTTTGACAAAGGAAAAGGGGTTCCTGGATGTGAAGTTGAACTGTGAGAAAAAAGAAATTCTTCATTTTTTATTTTTTTACCACACTTTATCTAAGAGTTACTTCTGCTTTCTGATTCTTTACAGATCATGGCTGAACTAAATAATCAAGGAAGAAATATTAGGCGCTGTAGATAAATGAGTGTTGGATTGGCAGTTATGTGTGGAATAATGTTTATAAGAATGATTGTGGGAATGTCTGTTCACGATATGAAAAGAGCTACTTCTGCTCCTGAAACTACTACACTAACAGCTTTAGAGAGGTTTACGTTAGATGAGAAGTATTTTCATGACTATTCTAATGCTCAAAGAGAGCTTTCTTCTAATGTTTTCTATCGCTTGTTGAGTGAGTATGTTGAGACAATGGGTGTGAGGAACTGTCTTGTCTGTACCCAAATTCCTTCATCAGTAGAAGAAGGGGTTATGTACTAAAGTCTTCCTTTAACTTATGGAATAAGCTGTAGTTTGCTACTAAAAAGATTTTATAACCAAGAGTATATACAGTATTTTTATTCTAGCTATGATGCAGTGTTTTAATTTGTTCCTATTATTAGATGTCTCAGTAGAGTAGCTAGAGAACATGATATAGTATTAGTTAGAGGATTCTTTGAGCCAACACTAACATTTGGGACTGCTTATGCGCACCTCAATAACCTCACATGCTTGCTTACACCTTTAGAAAAGAGCTTTATAGGGCATACTGATGAAAGGAGAGAAGCATTAAAAGAAAAATTAGAAAGAGGTTTAGAGAAAAGTACTTACAAGAATGATTATGCTTACACTGCTATTAAAACGCAAGGGAAATTATCATTAGATGAATTACATGTAGGGAAGCTTTGTATATATAGGCCAAAATCTCACACTGACACTTTATTTGTGGGAACGAGTGAATGTAGGGATGTGTTTTTGTTTCAGAGTAAATAGACTTTTATGCTGAATGGTCAGGACCCTGCTATTCCTGGAATCTACTATATTTGTGGAATTAATGCTCATTACCATCTTCCTAGAGGATGGTATGGGACATGTTATTTAGGGATAGTTGTCCCTAAAATTTATCAGATAGATGACTTAAAGAAATTTCCAAAATTGACTGAATTACATCATGAGCGACAGAGGAGGGATACCTCTTCTGCACTAGTGGGATACATTTTTGGTGCAATGAGTCCTTCAGTGGGAGTCATTTTAAATTCGATCAAGATACGAAAGTTGTCTAATATTGTGGATAACATGCTGACAAATTTTACAGGGGCAATACTCCTGTTAGATACTGAATTAGCCACGGATAGAGCTATGACACTTCCAAATAGACTTGCTTTAGATATTCTTTTAGCGAAAGACTACGGAGTCTGTAGAATGATTAATGCTAGGCAATGTTGTTCCTATATCCCAGATAATGATAGGGAGATAAGAGACTTAGGGGGTCAATTCGATCTCGGCGGTCTTTTGACAAGACCGCCGAGGGACCGCCGTGCTGAAGACCGCCAGTGGTGGCGGTTTTCCGCTCGGAGTATTATGACTGCTGGCAGCCCTCCGTCCTTTTTCAGATGGAGAGCCGCCAGCAGCCATACTGGCGGGCGGCGGGAAAGTGGAGGTTGCTCCACCTCCACTGCCACGTCAACAGAACACCGCCCACTGAATCACGTTCTGTGATTCGGCGTGGCGGTGTTCTGTTGACGGTGTGGTGGCGGCGGAACAGCCCCCATGGATCCCGTCCCCTTCCGGAGGATTACCAGACCAGGTAAGTTGATCGTCTGTTAGGGGAGGGGGGTGGGTGGTGTTGTGTGTTGTGTGCGTGCATGGGGGTGTGCGTGTGTGTATGTAGAGGGGGTGTTGTCTGTTTGGAAATGAGTTCGGGTCTGTCCGTATGTATGCCTGTATGGATGTGTGCGTGTATGTCTGAATGTGGGTGTGTGCGTATGACTGTGTGTGTGGCTGTTGGCATGTATGTTGGTGTGTGTGCGGGTATGTGTGTTGGTGGTGCCTGCGTGCTTGTCGGGTGTGAATGTGTAATGTAATGTTGGGGGTAGGAGGGGGGTCCTGACACCTTTGGGGGTGGCAGGGGTGGTGGGGGGTGTAGGGGAAGGACTCGGGTGGAGGTGGGGGAGACCCCTATCAGTGCCAGGGAATGGATTCCCTGGCACTGATAGTGCTCCCCGCCATGGATTTCATGGCGCTTCCAAACCCCATGAAATCCATGGCGGTCAGCCGGGTCATGATACCGCCGACGGTATTGTGAGGACCGCCGGCCTGGAGACCCAGGTCTCCAGCCCAGCGGTCGTCTCCGCCCTGGCGGTCGGATCGGAGAAGTGGCGGATGACCATGGCGGTAACCGCCATGGTCATAATTCCAAAATCTTTACCGCCAGCCTGTTGGCGGTAAAACCGCCACTTCTCCGCCGACTGGCAGGGTTGTAATGAGGGCCTTACTCACTAACTTGACTAACTCAAGTAATAATTTGAAAGAATTGAAGGAACCAGGTGTTTGGGAAAAGGTTGGAAAATTATTTCTTTCAGTGGGAAATTGGCTTAGTCAAATTTGGAATGGGGTATTATTAAAAATCATACAGGGAATGTTAATTGTGATTGCTTGCATATTAGGATTATGGGGTTTATGTAAATTATGTCAAAAGATAAAATGAAAAAGATCTAAAAATAATCAGAGGAGGTAAGAGCGAAACAGGGAATGAATTTATAGGGAAGATTTAAGAAGGAGGCAAAATACATCTGAGACAGAACTGTGAAATATGGGTAAAAGAAAGGTGTGATGACATATTTAGACATCAGAGGAGGGACTGTTGACGCAGATATGAGAAATTAATTGTAGAGAAAATCTTGTGTACGTTTAAAAATGTGCCCACGGGGTATGGCAGCCACTTATGCAAAAGTCGTACTAAAATAACTAAAAATGTGTGAATAATGAAAATGTATAAGAATAATGTAGTAACATGTTATATTGAAATGTAGAACCTATGTTTGCATTAATTTGTTGAATTGACTTAGGTGAAGTTATGGCCTAGTGTTTTCCAGGCCTCACACAAGAAGCTCAGGGCCTTATTTATACTTTTTGGTGCAAAACTGCACTAAGGCAGTTTTGCCCCAAAAGGTTTTGCACCGGCTTGCACCATTTTTTAGCACCAGCTGGGCACCATATTTATGGAATGGTGCAAGCCGGTGCAAAGGGTAGGCTAGCTTAAAAAGAAATGACGTTAGGCAGTTTTGAGTCAAAATAAATGATTCTGACCAGATTAGCATCATTTTTTGACGCTAAGGGCCATATTTATACTCTGTTTGCACTGAATTAGCGTAATTTTTTTTTTACTCTAATTCAGTGCAAAACTAACTCCATATTTATACTTTGGTGCTAGACCCGTCTAGCACCAAATTTATGGAGTTAAAGTCATTTTTTGGAAGTGGAAACCTACCCTGCCTTAATGAGATGCAAGGTAGGCATTCCTGTGCAAAAAAATGACTCTATGGCCTTAACACCATATTTATACTCCCATGTAAAAATGGTGCAAGGGAGGGAGGAGGGGTCAAAAAATGGGGCAAAGCTTGCTTTGCCCCATTTTTTAAGACCAGGGTCAGGGCAGGCGTTAGGGGACCTGTGGCCCTATTTCCATAGTGGAACACCATGGAATAAGCCCAGAGGTGCCCTCCTTAGGCCCTAGGGGCACCCCCCACCCACACTAGAGGGACTGCGAGGATGGGGGACCCCATCCCAGGTAAGTACAGGTAAGTGCATTTTATTTTTGAAAGTGCCATAGGGGGCCCTGAAATGGGCCCCCCTACATGGCACAGGGTGCAATGGCCATGCCCAGGGGACCCCTGTCCTCTGTGCTGGCCACTGGGGTGGTGGGCATGACTCCTGCCTTTTCTAAGGCAGGAGTCATGTGGCATGGTAGGTTTAGCACCATAAAATGACGCTAATCTGGTTAGAGTCTTTTTTTTTTACTCTAACCTGCCTAAAGCCATTTTTTTGTGCTAAACCCTCTTCTTCTATACTGCCAGCCCCACCCGACTAAAGTCATTTTTTTAAACTCTAGCCTACCCTTTCCACCGGCTTGCACCATTCCATAAATATGGTGTCCGGCTGGTGCACAGAAATGGTGCAAGCCGGTGCTAAACTTTTTGGTGCAAAACTGAGTTAGTGCAGTTTTGCAGCAAAAAGTATAAATAAGGGCCAATATTTTGTAAGTTTGTGCCACTTTTGCGTCATAAAATGACGTTAATGCGGTGCAAAAAAAGTTTAAATCAGGGCCTTGGTGCTAGATGGGTCTAGCACCAAAGTATAAATATGGAGTTAGTTTTGCACCGAATTAGAGTAAAAAAAAATGACACTAATTCGGTGCAAACAGAGTATAAATATGCCGCAGAGTATAAATATGCCCCTAAATATGGCGTTAAGGCCATAGAGTCATTTTTTGCACGGGAACGCCTACCTTGCATCTCATTAAGGCAAAGTAGGTCTCCACTTTCAAAAAATGACTTTAACTCCATAAATTTGGTGCTAGAGGGGTCTAGCACCAAAGTATAAATATGGAGTTAGTTTTGCACCGCATTAGAGTAAAAAAAATGACACTAATTCGGTGCAAACAGAGTATAAATATGCCCCTGAATTTCTAGTGCACTGCAGAGAAGCCGGTGCATGACCTGACCCTGAACCACCCCATGTTAAAATTGCTTAGCTAGAATTTTCTGCAATGTACTGATGGACAGGAGATTATGAAGTCAATCGGATACAATTATGTGTAGAGAAGGCTAAATGTACTTTCCCAGGACTTGAACAATGGGAACACTAACTGAAGAGGAACATGCAACATTTTCGATACCTGAAGAGCCGGATGATGAAGACATCGTACAGTGGACCAATCCGTGAACTGTGAAAGAGGAAATATTAGAACTCATATATTTGTAAAATTTATATTATAGGTTAGAGTCATATCTGCCGATTGACTGACCAATTAGGAATTAGGGGGATGGACTGGAAAAACTCTAATAAAAAGTCATGACAAGGGACTGAAACTTCAGATGCGAGGGGAGAATTGATGACGTCAGGAAACGCGGGTCGAGATTCTGTCATTGGGCTCATGCTTTTGAGAGCCTGATGCATTGCTGATCTATTGATGACCTGAAGTCAAAGACTGACTTTGTTGCTGATCCATTCCGTGGATAGGTAGCTATGAAAATTTGACTGATTAACTTTGTGCCTTTTCTTCTAGGTACCAACTGTGCTGTTTTATAGTTTTCCTCTTAGCCAGATGTTTTCCAAATTCACGTTTTTCTGAATTGTTTTGCAGGAAGTCCCACATGCTAATGCCAATCTGGGTTAGTTAAGGGTCTTTTGGGAGACTTGACAGTGCCAAATGATTGATGGACTGGTTTGCTGAACTCTGCTATTAGAACTGCTATATTCCTCTTATTGGCTTATGTTGAAGTATTCAAACATATGTTTCCTCACGTTTTGATTAGATTGTGTTATTGGTGGGTGCTAGTAAACTCATTTTGAGCTGATTAAATAAAGTTTGAGTTAACCAAATGCATTGGAATTGTAATTAATAGGGAAATAAAAAAAGATTTTAACCGCTTATTGAGTTGTGCTTATTCATGAATTGTTGGTTATAATTGTTGATTAACTAATGATTCTCTTAGTGGTTACTGTTTAATTACATTGATTATTGATGCCACTGGTCATTACATGATCAGGATACTCCATGCAATCCAAAAGGTTCATCAGCCTACACGATTCCCCTTGTAAGTTTAGTTATTAAGGACCAGCCGCGTTAGCAATTTCCTTGTACCTTCCTCTCTTCTTTCCCCTTTTCTTTTTTACCTTCACCACGTCACTCCATTTCTCTGTTTTTCTTTTTCTTCCCCTTTCTTTTTCTAGAGAAGTGTTTGTTTAGTTCTCTCACTCTTCTTCTCTTTCTTGTTTTCTGCTTCTTTATCGTTCAGGTTTTTCATTATTAATTTGTATGTATTCCTCCTTGTGTAGCTTTTCCTCCCCTCCCTTCCCCTTTCACTTCATTCTCTTGCTCCCTCACTTTATCTTCCTCTCCCTCGTCCTTTCACCCTTTCTCTTTTTTCTGTCGGCCGGGTATACTTTTGCAGTATCGTTGGTATCTTTTCATTCCCTACCACGGGGCTTAGCAGTGTGCCTCTAAACCTAAGCAGTGCATTCTGTCCCTCACTGCGAGGAGCAGATGTTGCAATAAACGCACCTTGATTCTGCTCTGCACACTCCCGCTTCTGTCTACAACACCTCTCTGAACAGAATAACAAATATCAACTCGCATATGCGCCCCTGCTCTCCTTCTGCTGCATCAGACATGTCTCCTTCCTTCAAATCCCAAATATGTCTTATCTTTCAGTCTGGAGATTTGCTTTTTCTGGTCAGGGCATGCTACCTTGGGGAGTTCTTCTGCTCGCTGTTTTGTGTCAAGGTGTGTGATTTTGAGTCCTCTGTGTGCCTTTCATTTCCTTTGGCATTCTTCGAGCATAGTGCGGCTGTCGACGCTCCTTCAATGCAGAAAGAGGATCTTTTTGAGATGCGAGGCACGCGCACTGCTGACCGTGGTGTTATTTATTTGTTTGGTGTCACGGGTCAGTTCGCAGACGGGCATCCTCAAAGATCTTCCATTTGAATACCCACTCTCTGTACCTTTTGCTCTCAACGTTGCCTGGTGAGGTGTGTAACTCACGCAGAAGGAGAGAGAGAGGAATAAGGCAATTATAGGTTGAGTGTTTTGGAGAGATTTAGGAGTCCCTCCGTCCCTTCCCTTTCCGCATCTGGGAAATGTAGTTGCAGAGATATAAGTGGCTTGCCTCAAATCACAAAGCGACCGTAGCGTGGTAGATACAAAACTTTACTTCGTAACTCTTCAGCCCAATTTATGGCCATATTTTGGTTTTGGAATCGTGCATTTTATTTAGATTTTGGTCCAACTTTCAATACACTACAGTTGAAATAAGAGCTGCTTCGGTCTTTAGAGTTTTGTTTTGCCATTGTATTTCTTATAGTATGCTACTTTCTAATGCATCTTGCATTAATCTAGAGTGAAAATTACCACATGAAATATGGTGCTTTCACATATCTATTTCACATATCTATACTAACAGAAAATGTTGCCAGTCTTGGAACATACAACGATGTAACATATGGGAGACCTGAAAGCTTATGTGAAAACAAGCATTAGCAAAACAAGTAGGTCTAACTCTTTTATATTAGGATGTGGTTGTGTGGAAGGTAGGTAAAAGAATGAGTCAACAATCTGATTTGCGAGTGAGTGCATATATAGAAGAATGACTGAAAGCATGACTAAATGGGTGAGTGGATGCACGGATGAAGAGCTGGCTAAATGGTTCAAAGAATAAGCACATGGATGGATGCTGACTGGTTGACCTCCATTACCGGTCTTATAGCCGCATGCCTCAGACAGGGTACTACAGTAACATCTGTCTGCTCTATGCTGTTAGCATTATGTCCTATGGTAATATCAGTCTACCCTAAGCTGATGTTATCATGTCCTAGGTTAATGTCTGCTCTCTGATGGTATGCTTCACAATATAAGTACACCATATACTGAAGTCATCATGTCCTATAAAAATGTGCATTTGCTGTATGCATCAGTCTGACCTATAATGATGTCATCATGTACCATGGTGATATCAGTTCACCTTCTGCTGACCCAGGTGTTGTTTAGAAGAAAACAGGCATCAGAGAAGGGTTGTGGGATCTGGTTAAGAGAAAGGGAGGATCAGAGAAGGTATGATGGGTCTGTGACAAGGAGGGTGTAACATTGCAGATCCCAGAATACGACCTACTACTGGCTAAAGTTCTAAGACTGGCTGGAGGAGATACATGACAAAGAATCACCAGATAACTACGCTTATTTGTGTTATACTTATTTATAATAAGGATGATGATACTGCATTTTACGACTGCATTTTACTTTTGTAAGCAATTCAAGTTCAGCAATGTTGAACTTGACATTCTTGGTGTGATGTTCCCCAATTTTCTACCTTCAATCCTTCTGTGTTTGCTGACTTCATTTTTAGATCGAGGATAGCAGCGCGCATTCACTGCTTTTCCGATGTGTTGGTATGTATCTAGGCTTTTAACAACGCCTACCTCACGCCCTTCACTATCCCTCATTCGTGGGCTTGCCCTTCAAAAATACTTTGATGACCTTGGTAAATGGTTTACATTTGTCCCTCTTTGGGGAGGTTTTGTTATAGCCTTGGCTATCGCCCCTGTTGCATGGCTAATTGCACTTTTGCCGATACGTTTGACGGAGGGCGAACTTCTTTTTCCTTTTGTGTCTCTCCTTATCGCTGATACTCATGGCAGCTGTGGTGCTGTGAATTGCCTCGCTTTTGTGAAACTGTTTTACTTTTCACTTTCAAATTATGTGGCAAGAACAGTCCGGTTAGGAGTTTACAACACTAATAGCTCTAACTCCAGCAAATGGAAGACCCATTGCTTTTGCTACCCTTAGGGCTCTATGCCATTTACCACTGCTAACCAATGCTAAAGTGCTTATGCTATCTCCTTAAACATGGTAACATTGGATCACACCCAACTAGGAAGTTTAATTTACTAATAAGATGGTACTACATGTACACACTCCTTGTAAATTCAATGGTACTAGTGGGGCTGCAGCACTGGTTGTGCCACCCACTTAAGTAGTCCTTTAAACACGTCTCAGGTAATCAGGCCTGCCATTGTTGCAAGTGTGTGCAGTTTAGACTGCCATTTCGACCTGGAAAAACAAATGCCTTGCCAGACTGAAACTTATCTTTTTGACGCATGAAAGTCACTGCTAGGGCTGACCCCAAGCAGACTATAGGACAGTGTGCAGTGGATGCAATAAGATGGACATATAATTTTTACTTTTATATGTGCTGGTAGTAAAAAACTAATCAATTCGTTTTTTACTATTGCAACACCTACCTCTTAAATAGGATAGCATTGTGTTTCCATAGTAGATTTATTAAGTGATAACTTCCAATTGGGAGCAGATAGGAAAGTAGAGTTTGGTCTATAAAGAATTGTCATGTAATCCCATTTTAACGGGAAAGTTAGATTTTAAGTCACAGTTCTGAAAATGCCACTTTTAGAAAAGGGAATGTTCTTGTCCCATCTATGCCTGCAACCACAAGACTAGGTGTGGCTGGCAGTTGGTATTTGTGTAATACTTCCATACAGTGAGACAAAGGAGAGATAGGAGTTGGCAGGATCGGCCACCTCTGACTTTGCAGAGGGGCGGAGCTGTAATCTACCACACTTCCATATCAAAAAGACTCTGCCACACCATAGGCACAAAGTGTTTCACACTAGTCTTTTGTGCCCCCAGACAAGCTGGGGCTGAGGTAGGGAGTAAGGAAGTTCCAGGCACCTTTGTAGGGAGAGGACTCTATAAGCTTCTCCCACTTCAAAGTGGGAACCAGTTATAAATAGTGGACCCTCAGACCTAACTTTCAGTACACTACTGGACCTGTGGAAGACTCACAGAAGGACTGTTGAGCTGCTGCAAGAAGGACTGCCTTGATTCCCTGCTACTCCGCTGCTTGAGTGAGAAGGCCTGGACCTGCAACTTGAGCCCAGGACCACTAGACTGACTCCAAGGGCTAGTTTGCCTGCCTCCTGATCAGAGCCTTCTCAGGGCCACCGCTGGGCAGAGACGCACTCCACAACCAAGATATAAGGTGCATTTCTCAGTGGGACAAACTTGGTCCTGGGTTCCGACCTGTGCTCCAATACGGTTGGCCTGAACTTGTGACCTTGTCCCCGTCCAGTATGACCAGATAACCACAATTGGCAATTTGTGCTTTTAAGCACTATTTTACCTAAGTCTTTGAAAGTTGTACTGAAAGGATTTTTTGTCAGTTTACCATCAAATAATTTAATACATTTGACTCTATTTTTCTAAATTGGTGTTAGATGTTTCTTATGCTGTGTTTTCACTTTATTACTGTTTGAAGTGCAGCATAAATACACATCACATCTCAGTTAAGCCTGACTTTTTTATGCTAAGCTACAAGAGGGTTTTAAACACAGGTTAATTTGGGGTTTGCTTGTGTTTCACACTGACAACAATTGTAATTGCTGCTTAAGTAGAGTTTCACCCTTCAGCCAGTAACACAGTTTCCTACAAATAATAGTTATATTGTTAATTCCTCATGCACATAGTGGCTTGTTCTGGAATTAAATGGGTAGTACAGTGCGTTTGTGTGATTTTCAGGACCCCAATGATGTACTTAAATTGTTGCAGAGGTGATAGTTGCTTCATCTCAATAGTATTACCCCATTAATCTTTTACTCAATATTTCAGGAATCACTGTTCCTCTCTAAGGAAACAAACATTATTTGTGCCATAGCAAAATGTGCTCTCTCAAAGCTGTTCCATGTCCGATGTGTGTCTTTGAACAACTTGTCATATGTGTGACTTAAACAGTCTTTGCTTCATTCTTTGCACACTCCTTTTAGAGTTCTGCCTATAGCCTTTATAAATGGGGGACTACAAGTTCCAAAATGCTAAAGGATAACAACATTGGAAATGGCAACTTAAGATCTTTATCATTAGGTAGCATCACTGGGACAGGATGTTAAAAGTGGCTGCATTCCCCAAACACACTTGTTCTCAATGTATTTGACAAGACTCACTTCACTTCCCTGTTTCTTACACTTATTTGCTGAGTTAGCCTAGTCTTCTTGTCAGGCACAAATCAAACCAGGGTCAATGAGAGTCACTCTATAAGACTCCCATTGACCTTGGTTTGATGCTTGCCTGTCAAATGCACTAGGTCCACCCACACAAGTAAGGCAGCATTTTTTCCAGACAAGTGGGAGAATGCTGAGTAGTAGGAATTTTGTGGATTTCAGCTGATTCCAGAAGTTTACATTACAGAAATGCAAGGCAAATGTGCAATTTTAGGCAAAGATTGAGGTTTGCAGGGCATTGTGGGTAAGAAAACTTTGTGGAAGCCATGCAAAGCATACCACCCTGGACTCCCCTGAGTGTCTAGTTTTTAGAAATGTCTGGCTTTGGCAGGTTTCCCTGGGTGGCTGATTTCTGTGACAGGGAATATTGTTGTCTCCACAATGTATTTTGGGGCCTTTCCTGTTGTGGGCACAAGGTCTAGCCACACAAGTGAGGTACCATTTGATTAATAACTTCATTCACAGAACCATAAACATGTACATAAAACCATTGAAATACATTAAAATGTTTGCAGCTCATAAAAGTACAAGATACAATGATCTCGCTACTGGGTCAGTGCAACATGTTAGTCATACAGAATAAATTATTTGAAAAAGACATCAAAGAAGAGAGTGCCAGACTTCTGTGCTAGAACAAGTTTAAATGGTCAGCAAAAACCTCAAAAAAGTGTCAGTAAAAACCTCACAAAAAGGCCACCACCCAGAAAGCATTAAAAACTTCTTGAGATAGCTGACGAAATACACTATACACTGTATACGTTATGTTATAGCTCAGGTCAGTCAACTAGAGACTGTTTGCTTTTATGACTTCTTAATAAAATTTATATGCTATGTGCATTTAAAATATACCTGGAAATCATAACAATAGCACTTTTTCTTAATCTTAGATGCCAGATGGCCTGCAAGTATTTTTAGATCAAAAATATAATACAGCTGAAATGCATATTTCAGTCTTTAATCCCCAGGGAATACCAAAGGGGGCAATCCACCAAGCAGGCGGCTTCATATAGGCACTACAGAAGGATAGAAAATGCTCTTCATTTTCTCCAACCTGGCAACCCAGACGGCATACATTTGTAGTATCAACATTTTAATCCACGAATAAGTAAAAGAGGCAAGAGGGAAAATCCCTAGCCTAAATGTAATAAACAATCCCCTGGAAAATGGCCGATAAGCATAATCCATAAATTTGTCAAAATGGAAATCACACTTGAAAGCCAAAAAGAGATCAGAGTGGCTGTCTGATGGAACAACAGCAAGCCTTGTGCCTAATACACTATTCCATTAGCTTGAATTCACAGATTTATGATCATCTGTTGATATTGTAGAGGGGTTCATTCAGTATTCAGTCAAGCATACCCTATTCAGACATAATTTTATGTAGCTTGGCCCAGGGATTGTATGTGACAAGGGTTTACCCAGTATGCCCTCAAAGCATTCTGTATACGGTGCCAGCTCCTCTATTGTCTAAATGCAAATCCAGTATAAAGTTGTTTTTTGAATGGCTATATCTGTAATTGATTTTAAGTTTAAGTCAATCCTTAATGGGAGTAGTGGTGCACTAGTTGGAAGTTTCAACAGAATTCTTGCTTTCCTTAAGAAGATTTAACTTGCAACAACACCATTTGTTTCTCCATGGAGAGTTGCTTCACAGGCTTGCTCTGTAAAGATCTCTAAGACTGGGGAAATTGGGTAGGATGAGGTTCGACAGGCAAACCTGATGAATGCCTAAGCTTGTTGCCTTAAAGTTAGTGAGCTTTTCTCAATCTGAGTCAGTAAGCCTCACACTGAATAATAAAATTTTAAAAAACCCTTCTTTATTCCTTCCCTTCCAGAACTACTCTTCCTTTACCTTTTTCCCTGCAAATTGAACACCATATATTTTATTTTATATCCAAATGTGTTTTTTTAGTCAAAGTTTGCAAGAGATTCTGGGTAAAACAACCTGGTGAGAGCCACACAAGACACCCAATCCTGGATAATTCTAGGTGCCTATTATTTAAAAAAGTGCAGGTTTGTTAGGTTCCCTTAGGTGGCGCTGAGCTAGGCCCCAAAATCAACATCTACCCACTTTGAAAAAAATGGGTCAGTATTGAGTGGAAAAATGTTATGTATCCATGTTGTGTTTTGGGCCATTTACTGTTGCAGACAGTAGGCCTACCCCACTAATGAGGCACCATTTTTATCAGAAAACATGTGGGAGCATAGAATAGTAGGATATTCATTATTACTAATTTGAATTCAGTTCATTTGTACCTTCCAAATGTAGTACAGGGTGTAAGAAGACATGTTGAAAAATACCTAAATAATATGCTCATACGGATACCCACAAATTCAGAGATGTTCAAATAACCACTGCTCCTAATCTCCATATCTTGTGCCCATTTCATAAACACATTGGTTACCTTTATACCTTTTTTCACTCTACATAGTTAACAATATGAATGGGTCTATAGTCAGTACACAATGAAAAATCATTGTACGATACAACTAAGTTGTTGGCTTTGGGTATCTCAGGTTCTTGGAGAACTTACAAATCCTCCACAACCAAAAGGGTCTAACAAATGCAATGGTACAATGATTTAGTAATTCGGCCATCATGACAAAAAGATACAGATGAAAACATTGTCACAAATGGCTGTTTTTCCCCACTTTTTTCAATGTTTATTTGTTTCAACAGATAGTTTATTTGGGAAACCTTGAGGGGTCTACACATATGACCCTTTACTGAATTCAGTATTTTGTCTAATTTTTATAAATATATAGCTTTCTCATATCACCCATGAGTTTCACACTGGTTTGCACCAAAAATTGTAAGTAGGTTGAAAGAACAAAAAATTAGGAAAAATGGGTTACCTCTTTGAAAAATGCCAAAACTGTGGCAAAAATTGTTTTTTTGATTCAATTCTGCATGTTTTTGAAAGCTGGGGAGATGGTGACTCTAGCACATCAAAGCATTTTTAATGCACTTTTTTTTCTAGAGCACTTGTTTCCTATTTTTCCCTAAAAACCCAACATTTAGCTATATTTTGACTATTTTCTCAGTCCCCTCTTATGGAATCCACAAACCCTGAGGACCTTTAGAATGCTCGAAAAAAAGATGCAAATTTTGGTGTGGATACCTTATGTGGACAGTAATATAGGGAGTGGGCTAGGGGCTGAAGGGGTGATCAATTTAGAAGGTCCCTTCAAAACAGAGGCTTCCAGGTGCTCTCATATTGTCCCCCTCGCTTTTCCTAAAGTACACATCATGCTCCCAAAATTAACAATTCTCATGTTAAGAGCATCAAGTGCGGCTAAGATTTTATCTGCCACCCTTTGGAGGATTTCGTGTGACATTCAGTTGTCTGGGGATGCTGGTGGAGGCTGACTTCTGGCTCTGCTGATATTATGCTTCCCTGAGCTCTGATTTTGAGAAAATATCCCCCTTTTATTTGTTTTCTTCACCCTGCCTCCCTCCCTGCTAGCACTGGTGACTCTCCGAATTACACCACAACCTTGCAGGCCTTAGGGGCGTGGCCTGCGGCCGATGAAGCTGCACGCTTAGAGCGGCGCTCCGGAGCTGTGAACGGGGCCCGGCCGAAATAATAGCACTTCCAAACCCCGAAAATGATCGGCAAGATAGGCCCCGGTGAGCGGAGTCCCGCCCGATAAATGCGGTGTAAACTCTGGCGACAAATGAATAGCGGCTGAGGAGGTGAACGGCGTCTCGCCCCGACGACCTCGAGGAACCAAGATGGCGGTAGCCTGTGGGCCCCGGCCCGGCTGAGCTCGGACCCCGGAGCGGATAGACCAAAAACCTGACTGAAGAGAGGCGAGATCACCCGCACTCCAGGAGCGACCCGGCGGCTACCCCCGGTCCCGCGGAACAAGGCACTGAGGCGAGCGCAAGATAGCAGGCCAGCAGTATAGCAGCGGCCCAGCGGAGTGTCGGCCCGAAGTGAATCATCTTGGTCCGTGGCCCTGGAGGAACCGGGCGAGGCCTACGAATGGGTTACCTGCAGTGGAAAGAAGAGCCGCAAGATTAAATCTTCCATCGAGAGACACTGGAGGAACCCCCAACCCCTACAGTGAAAGGTACAGAAACCAGGAGCGGGAGAGGGGAGATTACGTGGCAGCGGGAGTGTGAACTGATGGGCCTACGCTCCGACCTCATTGACGGCCCGGAGCGTTCCCTTTCGACCGTGGCCTTGCCATACTGAATAGGGGGAAAATACGTGGAACAGACAACCACGCTGAAGAAGCAGACGGCGAGAATAACACACGCTTGATCTCGGACTCTGTGTCCTCCCCCCCCGGGCAGCCCCCCCTGGTCTGTGAACACTCTGGGAGTCGCGGCCGTGAACCGTGGAGGGAGTGGCCGTAAAATCCAGCAGGTGCCCCCCACCTAAGATACGAAAGGTCGACGGGCCCTGACCACATGGTAGTCTACACCGATCGTGACGACTAGACCTTCCCTCTGCCGGGAGTGGTGACTTGATAAACGCGGCCCTGGTCCCCGGCAGCTACAGCAGGCACCGAGTAACAAGGATGGGGAAGCCCAAGAAACGCGAGGGGCAGGCCCCGGAAGACTCGATGGCACCCAAACTGCAGGACGGCCCCAGAGAATAGACCCTGAGATGGCACGGCTGACCAGGAAACAACTTTGGATACGGTGCTCCAGGCCATCAGAGAATCTCGAGAAGAACTAGAGCAAAAAATAGATAACCTGACTATAGACCTCTCCCTACTGCGAGATGATCATCGTAGGCTAACGGAGAGAGTGGGAACGAATGAAAAGGGGATTAAGCTCATGGCCTCAACCCAGAAGTCTTCTTCTAAAGAACTCTTGGAAATGACCTCTCGTGTAAAAGCGCTAGAAGCAAGAGCGGAAGACGCTGAAAACCGTGCCCGCAGGAGCAACATAAGGCTGATTGGTGTACCGGAGGGAGCGGAGACGGCAGCGGTAAATATGGAATCCTTCCTGGAACACTGGATCAAAGAAACAATACCTCCTGAAGGCCTATCAACATTTTTTGCCATAGAAAGAGCTCATAGGGTGCCTAGCAGGCCTCCTCCCCCTGGAGCGAGAGCTCGACCAATAGTGGCAAAACTCCTGCACTTTAAAGACAGGGATTACATTCTTTCACAAACGCGCCTGAAAGGTGAAATAGTACACAATAATCAGCGTGTTATGTTCTTTCCGGATTTCACTAAAGGAACTCAGGAGCAAAGGGCCTCCTTCAACAATCCCAAACGAATCCTCCATGAAAATGGGATAAAATACACCATGCTCTTCCCAGCCAAACTCAGAGTGGAATATGAATGGAAAGTACATTTCTTTCCATCCCCACAGGTAATTGACGAATGACTGGAAGCCAAGAATATCACAGCCCGGGCCCCCACCACGGAACTAGTAGCAAAACCCCCAGAAAGCATAGCAGATCCTTCAAACGAAATAAAGAGATTGCTCCTCCAAGGCACCAAGCTCTCCAAGAAATGTGCGAGGCAGTGGTTGCGGCTGCGGCACTGGGCCGGGGCTCTTTCCCCTCCTCCCAGAATTCTGGACACACCTCGGACCACGACTCATGCAGTGGAGAATCATTGAGCTTGTCGCGGGATACCCTCACCAGCCTACCAAAACTGACCCCGAGATCCTCGGAAGAAATCAGTTGACTCTTTGTTGTTAGAATGGTTACTAAAGGAACACTGAGAAGCATCAAATAAGTAGGGTCTAGATAGCAGAAGAACAACTCTCCGGAACATCCACACTCAACACGCCCTGCGCAACACCTCACTGGGTAGCTAAATATAATCTCGCTGGGTCACGGAACCGGCCTGGAGTGTAGGCTCTCGGTCGCTGACATGCCACCCTCCTATAGGATTTTAAGACAAGTTATAATGGTTTGGACGGGAATAGTTCTGACCACCGGTCCTAGGGAGTCGGAGTTGGGAGTTGAGTTTACCAATTTAGTATTAAGGGATAATCTAGTACTTAACATTTATGAAGCTGACAGCTCACGCATTGAAATCACGCCGCCACAATATAATCCTGTACACAGTAATTTCCTCATCCTCCCTAGCTTCTACAAGGTTAGCAACCAAAATGGAAACCACAAAGTATAAGAAAATAACCTGGAATGTTAGAGGTCTAAACAATATGTCCAAACTTTATAAAGAAAACAACTATTTAAAGCGCAGGGGGATCCACATTGCTCTACTACAGGAAACGCACCTGGTAGAGAGGTCAAATAATCGCCACTAGTTACTCAGCTTTTGCAAGGGGAGTATTAATCTGGATCCGACCAGGGGTGCCCTTTCAGCTTCTTCACAAGCACATAGACAGGGACGGGAGATATGTAATAGCCTCCGGGAGACTGGGTGGAAGAGATGTAACATTAAATGGGATATATGCACCCAACCAGGACCAGGGGAAATTCCTCGATAAATTGTGCCTTGAAATAGGCTCACTCTTAACAGGTCCTAATATAATTGGAGGGGATTTTAACTGCATAGCTAACGTTAGCCTGGACAGATCACACCCCCCCCCCATTTCACAGTCCCCTACTCTACAAATTGCTAAATCATTTGCAGAGTGGCAAAAACACTGGCACCTGGGAGACTGTTGGAGGCAGCTTAACCCTCATACTCAGGACTTTTCATATTACTCGGCGGTACACGACCTACATGTCAGACTAGACACTTTTTTAGCCTCTCCTGAAATTCAAATAGACGTAATTTCCGCGGAATACCTGTGCCGTACAATATCTGACCATAACCCTCTGATTCTATCGCTGTCCTGGGGAAGGGAGAGAATGACTATTCCAACATGGCGTCTGAGGGCTGAAATGCTTGAGGATGAGGCACTAAACATCTTTTGCATTCAACCATAGTTGATTTCTTTAAACACAACGCACAAACTGCGTCCTCCAGATCCATTGAATGGGAAACATTCAAAATAGTTATAAGAGGCACCTGTATCAGTGAGAACATAGGGGCCCGGAAATCTATGGAAAACGACCTCCGTAGCCTGGAGGATTCCCTTAGAGACCTTGAGCGCAGACGCCCTTCACAACATGATCTGGCCCCCTCCTGAAAGACACCAAAAATAAAATAATAGAAGTAAACAATAGGCTGTCACGATATGATTACAAGCAGCACATAATCAAACAACACTCAGAGGGGGATAAGCCTGGTGCCCTGCTGGCGTGGCTGGCTAACCCACCTAAACAACAAACTGTCATAGTGGAAATCGAAGACACCCCAGGCACCAGCGTTTACAGCCAAAAAGAGATTAACTCTAGCTTTATCAACTACTATTCAACACTATATGCGCCCCCCACTGAGACACTAACTAACCTCCAATTACAAGACCTAGAAGACCTCGCCCTCCCCAAACTTGGGGAAGAGGAGAGCTCAGCCTTAGCAGCCCCAATATCGATTGCAGAGATTAAAACAGCAATCCAAGGCATGGCTAAAGGTAAGGTCCCAGGATCCGATGGACTTCCTCTGGAGTTCTATCTCCTGTACCAGGACCTGTTAGCCCCACATCTCAGCACAATATATACTGAGGCTTGGAGCGGGGGCAACCTACCACAATCTACTAATGAAGCCATCATGATTCCCCTACTAAAACCCGATAGGCCCGTAACGGATGTCCATTCTTACCGTCCATTATCCATGCTTAATATAGATTATAAAATATTAAGTAGGATTTTTGCGAACAGACTACTGCCCCACATGACCTCGTTAATCCACCAGGATCAGTCTGGCTTTATCCCACAACGTAGGACCGCACAAAATATTAGACGCCTGGTGTCTGTTCTTCGTTCTATGCCTCCGTAAATGACTCAGGCAGCGATTATCTCTGTCGACATAGAAAAGGCATTCGACTGCCTGAGATGGGACTACATAGAACAGGCCATGCTGAGAATGGGGATGGGAGAGGGATTCACACGTTGGACTAGGTTGCTATATTCAAATCCCACTGCTAGGGTGAGAACAGGTAACACCATATCTGATTCATTTTCGATTGGCAGAGGAACTAGACAGGGTTGCCCACTATCCCCTCTCCTTTTCGCAGTAGCAGTGGAGCCCCTGGCCCAAATGGCTAGAACCGGGCAACACTTCCAAGGCATTTCAATCAACGACTGGACACATTATATCGCCCTTTATGCCGACGATATGGTGCTTTTTCTCCGTAACCTAGGAGATGATCTACCAGGTGTAATAACGATGCTTGAGAAATATGGCATTGCCTCCGGACTTCGGATCAACTGGAGGAAGTCCACTATATTCCCTATGTCAAGTAGCACACCAGAACCGAATGAGACGACAGGGTTAACCTGGTCTCCTAACACTTTTAAATATCTAGGAGTAAACATATACCATACTGCGGAAGATCTCCTTGAAGGAAATATTCGTAGAGCAATCAGAGGAGTCAGAGCTAGCATGCGCTTCTGGGAGACTCTACCATTAACAGTGTCCGGCAGAATTGCCCTACTTAAAATGATAGTGCTACCCCGAATGCTATACTACTTCTCTACCATCCCATTGGTAATCCCGAAAGCAGTATTCAGAAGCACTGACTCTATGATTGCAAGATTTATATGGGGACTGAGCAGGCACAGAATCGCACTAAATTCACTGCAGAGAACCACTGCAGAAGGGGGCCTTGCTGCCCCAGACCTAGAAACCTATTACTGGGCAGGTCAACTACAATAGCTAGCAAAACTTATCAGCGAACCCCCAGGTGCGACAGACTTACGGATTCCACTGAACTGTCCATCTAAAAAGATACTAGGGATAGTACTGACTCCTAGGAAATCAAGGTCACAATCACCAATGGAATGGGAATCAACTAGACACTGCTGGGAGCAATTCCTAAGAAGAACCCGTACAAAAACCCCATACACACCTGAGGCTCCCCTGGGATGTTTGACTTATGCTTTGGGAGACCACATTCTTAGGGGTCTCAATAAGTTGGAAGAACACAACATCACAAAACTAGGTGACATATACAATAACGGGAGACTCCGCACTTACTCGGAGCTCCAAGATCAATTTATTCTCCCGTCAGGTCTGTTCCTTATATATAGCGAAGGCACCAGAACCGCACAAAAAATTTGGGGGTCGGCAGCTATCGAACCTCCAACTCACAGTGGCTGTAACATCCTCTGCACAATAGGAGAAAGGAAAGGAGTGATCTCAGAAATATATAAATCATTACAAAACAGTTCATGCACACCCCTAAATAAACTCAGAGACAAGTGGCAGACTGATTTAAACACAACAATTGAAGATGCGCAATGGACAAAGATCACCTCCCATACTTACTCCCTATCTAGAAACGCCAGATTCAAATTAATAAATCTTTATATTTATCATAGGGCCTACTTAACCCAGCAAATGATAACTAAAATATACAATACAAACGAAGCAAGATGCCCTAGATGTACCGAAACAGCTGCAGGTCTGGTACACATGCTGTGGAGTTGTTCACAACTCAAATCATATTGGTCAGAGATATTTAGGAGAATTTCTGACAGCACTAGCAGGAAGATCACCCTGTCCCCACTAGTGGCCCTGCTAGGAGACTTCCCCCGCCCTACTGCCCACAAAATGTCCAATACATTTATTGACTTGGCTCTAGTTCTGGCCAAAAGAGAAATCACCTCACACTGGAAAGACTCAGTAGGCCAGCAAGTTAAGAGGTGGCAAGAAGCGCTAGAAAAATGGGCAGAAGTGGAGGGGTCTGTGCTGCTAAAATAAGCGCTACAGGGCCGGAGGCCGAGAGAGGGTGCTACACAATGGGACTCAATACTAGAAAGTTTGAAAAACTTAGAGTCTCTGACACCTGAAAAGGATCAGACGGCTTCAAACTCCGAACCAGAAGCAGCCCCCTCACCCACGACATAGAACTTTGGTACCGATTGATACTCTGCTTAAACCATCAAGAACTGTCAGCTCAGGAATATAGGCCCATATTTATACTTTTTGACGCTAAACTGCGCTAACGCAGTTTAGCGTCAAAAAGTTTTGCGCCGGCTAACGCCATTCTGCAGCGCCATGCGGGCGCCGTATTTATTGAATGGCGTTAGCCGGCGCAAGCAGACCGGCGCTGCCTGGTGTGCGCGAGAAAAACCACGTACACCAGGCAGCGCCGGCGTAGGGGGAAAATGGCGCATGGGCGTCTTAAAATGGGGCAAGTCAGGTTACGTCGAAAAAATCGTCGTAACCCGACTTGCGCCATTTATTTTCGACGCCCATCCCCCATCAACATGACTCCTATCATTGTAAAGATAGGAGTCATGCCCCCTTGCCCAATGGCCATGCCCAGGGGACTTCTGTCCCCTGGGCATGGTCATTGGGCATAGTGGCATGTAGGGGGGCACAAATCAGGCCCCCCTATGCCACCAAAAATTATTAAAAAAAAATAAAAAAAATACTCACCTGAATGTCCCTGGGGTGGGTCCGTCCAGCCTTGGGTGTCCTCCTGGGGTGGGCAAGGGTGGCAGGGGGGGTCCCTGGGGGCAGGGGAGGGCACTCTGGGCTCATTTTGAGCCCACTTGTCCCTTAACGCCATGCCTGACCCAGGCGTTAAAAAGCGGCGCAAATGCGCCGTTTTTAGCCACGCCCACTCCCGGGCATCTCTTTTGCCCGGGAGTATAAATACCACGTAAAGGCCTGGGAGTCATTTTTTAGACGGGAACGCCTCCCTTGCATATCATTAATGCAAGGAAGGGGTTCACGCTAAAAAATGACGCACATTCCGGGAACTTTGGCGCTATTCGCCTCTAACGCCATAGTATAAATATGGCGTTAGTTGGCGTTAGTTTTGCGTCGAAATTGCGTCAAAAAAAACGACGCAATTTCGGCGCAAACGGAGTATAAATATGCCCCTCAATGTATTGATTTAAGTGCAATATGGGTGGTGGGGGTTTAACAGCGAGAATTTGGGGATTTACTGTTCATGGTTAAAAATCAATAAAAGATATCTAAAAAAAATAAAAATGGCATGCCTTAGGTGTCAGATTTTTCCCAAATCTTAATGGGCTAATAAATGATTATTAGTATGGAAGAGGGACTGTGCTTGGCCCATCCAAGCAACAGCAGGACCCTTTAGGGTACGTTCTTCTACTAACGTTATGGAGATCGTTTCTTGTTGGGTTTGGATAAGTTGCTCTTATGCACTAGTAATTTTTTCTGCGACTGGGCCAACCGCGTTGTTCAAAATGGACAAAATTGTGTTGTTTGTTCTAGGTTGTTTGTCCATCACCTTATGCACATCCACTTTCTTTTTCTCCATTGTATCTATGTAAAAATGCCTTCAGTTTGTAAGCGCCCCAGAACACAATTGCAAAATAATCACACAGTACTAATCAATAACGTGATGAATAGCAGATATAGTTTCTCCATGACACAATAATGAAGAGCACATAGCAAGATCCACCCCCTCACTGGAGCTGCAAGTGACTCATGGTGCTGAGTTTTCTGGGACCTAGAGTCCCCACAGAGAGCATGTTTGGTGTCCCATGCAGCAGGTGTAGAGGCAGCCCTATATAGTGCACAGCAAGGACCACTTCCTCACTGTAGGTGCGGGCTCCTTCTGGCACTGGGTATTCTGGGACTTGAAGTCACCACAGAGAGCAGGTTTGGTGTCTCCCATGATACATTAGTCACCAATAGATGTCTGGGCTTTTGCCTATATTAAATAGTTGTACATTGATGTAGACCATAACTATATAAAGAGGATGTTTATAAGGTGTGACTGTCTATTTTCAAAAGTTTGCTGAAGATTTTGCTGTATTGCACATTATTGAATAGGGATGACCCATTCAAAAACTCACTTTGTGGCTCTAGGGTTGTATGCCATTGTGCTCATTTCAGGAATGTGAGTAGGATTGTTACCAACCTACTGAGAGTTGTCCATTAGACCTGAGTGAAGGTATCTTATCAATGGCTACTGCATACCTATCAACCTCTCAACTCAAAATTGCAAAGGCATATAAAGTTCTTAAGAGGGTGATCCGATTAAGAAGAATACAGAACAAACACATTTTTGGACGTTGTTCAGGGTTTAAATAGTGGGTGATTGCATTAAAACCTATTGGTACATTTTGTTTGGTAAGTGGGTTAATAGCAGTAAAAAGAAGATAACATCCACTAAATGTTGTGTGTCCCACATGCTGCCAAATATTATGTCAATTGACGCTTGGCTGATGAGGTACCTTGATGGTTTACTTTAACTCCACAAAGGCTATAGCCCAGCGTGGCAATATTTGGATGATGTCATCAATGATGTCATCAATAACATAATTTTAAATGTCATCAGTGATGTCATCAATGATTTCATTTAATGTGCGATGAATGATGTAATATGTGAGGTCATCAGCAGTGCACAACAGGTGTGATTGTCATTAAATATTATGAATAATGATTGTTTTAAACAAAAACCTTAACATGCCTTTGAGTCTTTCTTTTAACATATTTCAAGTCACACAATGCAATCATAGAAACAACAACTAGCACTCCAGCTGAAGATCATAGAGGTCCAGCTTACAGTACTTAAAAAGAAATATGGTGAGCTCTCCTGGGGCTATAGATTTTATGACTGTGGAGCCTTACTGCATTATTTAATGTTGCGAAGGTGGCTGATGCTCTGCTTGCAGCTCCCCACAACATTAAAACAATAAAATGTTTGATGGTGCCCCTTCCTACTCTAGGGGCATCACCAGCAAGAAAATATGTGCTTGAAAAAAGCTCTAGGGCATTAATGGCACTTCTTGCTTGGAGCAGTGAATATTAAATGAGCGGCTCTTGGCACTGAGTTACTATACATTTTTCCCTGTATGTTTTTCTAATTATTATTGTGTGTGGTCCCAGGCCCATTGCATTTTATTTTCATTGGTGGGTGCAGAGGAGACCCAGGGCCCCCACAGTCCCACCAGTTCCACTTCCAGCACCCATCCAGGGTGCCAACAGGCAATTCCCTTTATGCATTAAAATATTGTAGAGGGGTGCATGCAGCTCTACTCGCTAAACCAATACTGACTTTGGGGACCCCATCCTCTGGGGCAGAAATGTATTCAATGGGGAGGCGGCTGAAATTCATTTAATGGGGAGGTGGGTGTGTGACCTCCCTCTCTGAGCCATTGGTGGCCCCATGGACCCCATCCCTCAGGACCTAAATTCATTTAAAGGGAAGGAGGGGCATGCGCCCCACCCTCTTTGAGCCAAATCTCCCCCCCGGGATCCCATCCACAGGGGCCTAATGTGGGTGCCCCAATCCCACTGGGGCCATTCATAAGACTTTGAACATTGGGGCCACTGGGAGAGGCTCAAAGCACTCACAGATCAGCCAGTTCCCCTGCATGCACCCATCCTTGGTGAAGCGGGAGCCAGCTTTGCTCCCATCCATCTGGAGCAGGTTTTTTCCTTGCTCCTGTTGGGTAGCAACAATCTCTGTTTCCCTGCCAACAAGAGCGCAGGCAGAGAAAAAATATGTGTTCCCCCATCCAGCAAGAACATATCTACAGCTCACACCAGATGGGAGCATAGGAATCTTGCGGGCAGGGAAGCAGTGTCTTGGAGGTGGGCTCTCCAGGACACAGGCATTGAGCTAGGCCTGGGACATGGGATCCCTTGTGCTTTTGAGGCTCAGGGATAGTGGGGCCACACGCCAAGTCCCCTTAAATTTAACTACAGCCCCAAGTAAAGGGGTTCCCAGAGCCTTTTGTGAAGAGTATATATATATACATATATATATATATACTCCTCCCTGCTTTTCCCTCGTTTTTACTTTTCTCCAGGACCGGCAAGCACCTGGATTCCCTGTCGGTGATTACCTGTACTTTACCAACCCTTTACAAATCCTTTACAAACCCAGCTTGATTGTAAGGGGAGAGGGGGCACTCAGCCCTGCTCCCAGGGCACATAATATATATAGCACCCTCACCATGCACTGCTGAGGAAAACAGGCTACATTATAAAAAAAGTTAGCATTATTTAAAAGCAATCACAGACATGGTGGTCTGCTGAGCCCAGCAGGCCACCATCCCTGTGATTTTTGCATTTCGTAATGGGTCGCAAAGTGTGATCTGCGTCAACACTATTAATGAGGTAGGCCGACTTGCGGCTAGGGGTGGGTGGAGCTCATAGAGTTCAACTCCGCGGAATTTTGAATAATGATACATATGGCCCTTAGGGCCTGATTTAGATTTTGGCAGTAACGTTCCATCTGTCAAGTTTTTGACAGAAAACCCATTTGCCGCTGTGACGGTCCACACTCCGTATTTAGATGTTGGTGACACCATAGCCGAAATCCTGCATTTGAACTGCCATCTCCGTAAAGAAACACCAGACACCTTTCACGTCATGCAGATTTCGATGCGCCTTACTCCCAAGCAAAAAGTGACGATCCGACCTCTGTTTCTGAGTTGGCGGATTGGGAGGGAAGAGGTGAAAACTCACCTTTTTCCCCCATTCCATCTCTGTCTTCGACTGGACAGCACATGCCGTCACTGCTGCCACCGTCCCATAAAGAACACACAACCCCCCCAAATGCCGGACTCAAAGGTAATGATGCCTGGATAGATCGGATGGGCATTGCATGGGAGGTCGGGACCACTGCAGGCATATACATGTCACAGTAATTTTTAAAAAATCACTGTGACATGCATATGTTGGGGAGACAATGGCTGAGGACACACTGCACAACATGCATATCACATACATGCACACAAGTCATTGTGGTGTCATTATTCATTACCAAATGAATGCTGGTCCCACAATGAGGGTACATTCACACTTGACAATGGTATCCATGTATGCACATTGCAAGGGGAACTGTACTGGTAGGTGTGTGCTATCTGCTGAGCATGTGAGTCAGCACGTGTATGTGTGTGTGTGTGTGTATTGGCTGTTTAAGGTGGAAGGAGTTGGAGTGTGTGCTGTGGTTGTGTCTGTATGTGTGTCACTTGCATGTGGGATCGATGCTGTGTATGTTGTGTTGCCTTGTGATGCATTCAGGTGAGTGTTGTTGTGTGACAGACATTGTTGTGATGTGTGTAATTGTGCTTGTGTAGGAGTGTGTCCGTGTAGATGGCTGTGTAGTTGTGTTGGTTGTTGTGGTTGTTTCGTGTGTGCAGGGTCAATGGTGTGTGTGTGTATGTTGTGTCATGGATGTTTGTCAATGTGTGCTTTCAGCATGCAGAGGTTGTGTTTGAATATTAATGGATGAGGGTGTGCATGTGGTCTGTTGTGTAGTGCAGGGGGACACATGGCTAAGATGTAGTGTGTGTGCATCACTTACCTCTATTCCATAGCACCTGCCATTGTACGAAGTCCATTGAATCCCTCCACCATCGGCCTCGGTCAACTATCCGTCACCAGTCCTCCGTTTGCACGGCTGTAATATCTAACTACTACAGATGGAACACCGTTGACTTGACTGTCTTCATGGGTCCGCGATGGATGCGGCTTGGTGGAAACACCACCAACATCTAAATTAGGTGCATAGTCAAAAGACTATGCCAACATGAGTTTGAACAAACATTGATATTGATCGTGTCCTCGTCCACAACAACCAAAATTGTCAAGGAAATATGTTGAAGCCAATAATTGTTAATTAAATTAATATCAAAGTCAGATTCCATTTTTTTAATGGGAACTCCATTAATTTTATGTAAAAATCAAACAATTAATTACTATGGTATTTTGATGCACAGGCAGTGGTACAAAAAGTGTGAGAAATACAATGTTTGTTCTGATGTATTTGGGTGATTCCCACAGAGACATTTGGACAGCAATAAGGAGTTCTAAATTGACTCATAGCCCATGAAGGCATAATTATCAGTTTGTGTCAAAATAAAAACACCAATGTAAATGCATATGGGTGCATGGGGGTGAACCCTCATGTGATGGTCATACCCCAATTATCGAACAAGGTTGCCAGATATTCAGCACTCCTACTGAGGATTACAAGGCACAGCAATATGTCTCAGAAGGATTATATATATACTGTGGTCTTAGTGATTTGACCCAAGAAATATAATTGGAGGACCCCATGATCATAATACTATGATCATAACACGGCAATGCATATGTGCCTACATGTCTCTGAAAGTCAGAATGTGCCAGACATTCCTAAGTGGGCAGACACCTGAGAGATCTAATAATAATAGCATAAAGGCATCTAAGTATGTCAAGCACAAGTGGGATGTTGCATAAAAAATGTGCCCAAAAATTTGTTAATTCATCTAAGTATGTCACAGTGCCCTTTCTTGTTGGCGTATCGGTAGGTATGCACATGGGCATTGTTAGAAATGGGGTCTTTGGTTGGCAGTCAGGTTACCCCCTGTCCAAGCAAGGACACTCATTCTAGTCAGGCTAAAAGAGAATCGCCCTCAGCTAACCCCTGCTTACCCCCTTGGTAGCTTGACAGAGCAGTAGGCTTAACTTCAGAGTGCTAGGTGTAAAGTATTTGTACCAACACACCCAGTAACTTAATAAAAACACTTCAAAATGACATAACACAGGTTTAGAAAAATAGGAAATATTTATCTAACCCAAACAAGACCAAAACAACAAAAATCCACAATACACAAGTCAAGTTATCAATTAAAAAGCAAAAAGTGTCTTCATGTACTTTAAAACACACACTAACACTGTTAGCGTGAAAATGTACCTTGGGTGCGTTAAAAATAACCCTGCACAGGCGAGTGTGCATCAAGAAGGGAACGTCCTTTCTTCTCTCCGCAGGGGAGCAATGCGTCGACCCGATCAGCACTCTCGGGTCCAGGCAGGTTTACGATCTCACCAGCCTCCGTCAGCGATGCTGCGCATTGTTTCTCCAGCTCCGTGAATCGATTCTTCGGTTGCATTAGAGGCGAGCGTCGATTTTCAGCTGCAGAGTCGGCGGCGTGTTGTTTCTTCAGCCGCAGATTGGAGTTGCATCGATCTTTTCCCCGCACGGCACTCTGTGCATGGATTTCGTCCTCTTAGGCTGCCAGCTTCTCCTTTCAGGGTCCCAGGAACTGGATGGGCACCACAGGGCAGAGTAGGAGTCTCTCCAGAGACTCCAGGTGCTGGCAGAGAGAAGTCTTTGCTGACCCTGAGACTTCAAACAACTGGAACTGGAGGCAAGCTCTAAATCAAGCCCTTGGGGAGTTCTTCTCAAGATTGAAGGCACACAAAGTCCAGTCTTTGCCCTCTTACTCTGGCAGAAGCAGCAACTGCAGGATAGCTCCACAAAGCACAGCCACAGGCAAGGCAGCTCTTCTTCCTCAGCTCTTCAGCTCTTCTCCAGGCAGAGGTTCCTCTTGGTTTCCAGAAGTGTTCTAAAGTCTGTGGTTTTGGGTGCCCTTCTTATACCCAATTTCTCCTTTGAAGTAGGCCTACTTCAAAGCAAAGTCTCTCTTGAATGTGACATCCTGCCTTGCTCAGACACTTACCAGGGGGTTGGAGACTGCATGAGGACAGGCACAGCCCTTTCAGGTGTGAGTGACCACTCCTCCCCTCCCTCCTAGCACAGATGGCTCATCAGGAAATGCAGACTACACCCCAGCTCCCTTTGCATCACTGTCTAGTGTGAGGTGCAACCAGCCCAACTGTCAAAATGACCCAGACAGGGAATCCACAAACAGGCAGAGTCACAGAAATGGTATAAGCAAGAAAATGCTCACTTTCTAAAAGTGGCATTTTCGAACACACAGTCTTAAAATCAACTTTACTAAAAGATTGTATTTTTAAATTGTGAGCTCAGAGACCCCAAACTCCACATGTCCATACGCTCCCAAAGGGAATCTACACTTTAGTCAGATTTAAAGGTAGCCCCATGTTAACCTATTAAAGGGACAGGTCTTGCAACAGTGAAAAACAAATTTAGCAGTATTTCACTGTCAGGACATGTAAAACACATTACTATATGTCGTAACCATACACAGCACCCTGCCCATGGGGCTACCTGGGGCCTACCTTAGGGGTGACCTACTTGTAAGAAAAGGGAATGTTTAGGCCTGGCAAGTGGGTACACTTGCCAAGCCAAATTTACAGTTAAAACTGCGCACACAGACACTGCAGTGGCAAGTCTGAGACATGATTACAGTGCTACTTATGTGGGTGGCACAACCAGTGTTGCAGGCCCACCAGTAGCATTTGATTTACAGGCCCTGGCACCTCTAGTGCACTTTACCAGGGACTTACTGGTAAATCAAATATGTCAATCATGGATAAACCAATTACATACAATTTTACACAGAGAGCATATGCGCTTTAGCACTGGTTAGCAGTGGTAAAGTGCTCAGAGTTCAAAAGCCAACAGCAAGAGGTCAGAACAAAATAGGAGGCAAAAAGATTGGGGATGACCCTGCATGAGCAAAAAACTCAAACAGGCATGTGTGCACCAAATCTATATATATGCTCACATGTAGGTATGGGCAAGTGGGGGAACTGAGTCAAGCTCAAGTGGATCCTCATGCCATATAATCAAGCCTATTGAATCCCCAGTGGGCTGTCTTATGCACCAGAATAGGTACCTGGCCCCCTCCTCTCACTAGCTTGCCAATACTATCAATGCCAATGAAGGAGATCCAGGTTAATTGCATGCTTGAGTTCAAAATGTCTAGCAACAGGACATGTTGCATCAATGTTACCTAAGGCAAGTTGGTGTTCCAAAATACCTTTTTTCAGAGTGAAAATCGTACCACCCAAATATCTGAGCTTGCATGGACAATCCAACACATTGATGCAGTACTCAGTGGTGTAAGTAATGAACTATAGAATTTTTACTTCCTTACCATTAGGTAATTGGTAAGATTTGCGATTACTACTGTTTATGCAGACCTTACAGGTCCCACATTTGTAAAACCCTCCTGTGAGTTTTAACCAACAAATCTCAGTGGTCTTTTGGTACTGGATGTGAGCTGAGGTGTCATCTAGTGATTTTACCCTTCTTGACCCCAACATGAGGCCCAACAATGGTTTTCACTACAGGGCCAGCTAGTAGAATGCTCCAGTGCTTGTTCATCAGATGTTTCAATTCACCTGATAGACCGTTGTAGTTGGTGATAAACCTGATTTGGTTAACCCCCCACAGACCTATTTTATGATTTTTCTTTTTCTTAAAGAGTGAGTCTTCTCTCCTCTTAGGGGATACCTTGTCCCAGGCAGATTTGAGAACTTTACTATGATTGGGACTTCACTTGAGAAAGGTGGCAATAGCCAAAATGCGCTGTCACTGACATCGCTGCGATAAAATACCTTTTTAGTGTGAAGGAATGCCTTGGCATTTCTGGCGTGTTCTTTTCATAATTATGGGTCCCACAACCCATACATGGCACCTATGCTGAAAGGTAGAATCAATTAGGACCACATGTGGAACTGGTATGTATATGTATAAATATATATATGTATATATATGTGTATATAAAACCTTGTGACAATCCCAACCAGGTAGGTATAGTTAGGAACCATGTTTTCATAGAAAAATAATTTTTGGACTTGCCTATATCTTTGGCACCGTTTTACAAATCTTCACAACATTTTCCCAAAAAAAGTGTGCTGGTGATTCTTGTTGCACCTGGGAAGTTTCGGTGTGATCCATCAAGCTAGGGCCAAGAAAAAAGGGGCTTCAAAAAACGCATGTTTCTCATTTTATTTCCCATAGGAACTTTGAACATGACTACAGCCTGAACTGTTAAATGGAGTTACACCAAATTTGGCAGAATGGTAGCTTTTGGTACACAAATTATGCTTTTTGTTATTTAGTGTAAATCTGTTCAGTAGTTTTTGAGATAATGAAGGACAAAGAAATTTGTATTTCTAGGGCTGTGCATCTTCCCCAACGCCTTTGTGAATAATAAGAGCCCATGCAGAGAGCTGTGGATCTCCGATTGGGAGCACCACCTCCTCAGCAATTTAATGACAATGAATGCTGGGGGACGGCACAGCCCCTCACAGCCCCAGGGTTTTAATGCAAACCCCCTGTAGTCCCAGGGACCACCACCTCCCCAGGGCTTTAATCATAATTAAGGGGGGGTCCACGCCCACCCCCAACAACTCCAGGGATTGCCACCTCCCGGGGCTGAATTTTAAAATAAGAAGGGGGTACATCAGGGTCCCATGGCACCAGGGATCACCATCTCCTTGGGGCTAGTTCAGGTGTGGCCCCCCCTCGAGGAGTCCATGATGGCCAGGGTGACCGCCACCCCCCAGGAGCTGTCAAACAATTCCTGCATATAGAAAGCAGACTTTTCATCTGTTTCCCTGCACTCAAATATGCGTGCAGGGAAACAGATGAAATCATTGTTCCCACAAGCTGGGAGCTACTATTTAAAGCAGCTCCTTGCTTCTGGGAGCAATGCCGGCTCCAGCAGGACGTGGGGAGCTGGCTGGGACCGCGGGGACTTGAGTCTCTCCATGCATTCCTATCTCTCTCTCTCTCTCTCTTCCATCACATAATGGAATAGAAGAGAGAAAGAGATTGCTATTGCAATGGACAATCCATGCAATGACTTCAAAGCTTCCAACTAGCAAGATGTTTGATGCAAATATTATAGTTACATTTTGTTGGACAGCAGACCAGGGTCACTTTTGGCCTGATGGCATAGCTCTTCGACTGTCAGTAGGTTGAAAGTTCAAATTCCAGTATCTAATTACAGTGCCTCTGTTTTTTTCTAGTGTTTTGACTGTTAAAACTTCCTAGTAATGGAACATTGAAGTCTTTTTCCCCTCACAATCTGTGGGTTAAATGTCATAGGTAAGTCTGGAGACTGCATAGTAACGAGCCTTCTCTGGTCTACTGGTTAAGGTCTCAGACATTCACATTGAAAGTTAGGGATTCCAGTCTGCTTTAGTTTATTTTTACTATAAGTATTTAAGTTACATACTGAAGGTGATCTCACTCTTTTTAATGTACAATAATATTTTTCTTTTCAATTTGTCCATAAATATCTATTTCTAAGTATATCTTTCATCAGAGGCTGAAAATACTATGGGGGTCATTCTGACTTTGGCGGGCGGCGGACGCCGCCCGCCAAAGTTACCCCATCGAAAGACCGCTCTGCGGTCAAAAGACCGCGGGGGTCATTTCGACTTTCCCGCTGGGCCGGCGGGCGACCGCCAAAAGATCGCCCGCCGGCCCAGCGGGAAAGGCCCTGCAACAATGAAGCCGGCTCCGAATGGAGCCGGCGGAGTTGCAGGGGTGCGACAGGTGCAGTTGCACCCATCGCGATTTTCACTGTCTGCAATGCAGACAGTGAAAATCCTTGTGGGGCCCTGTTAGGGGGCCCCACGACACCCGTTCCCGCCATCCTGTTTCTGGCGGTGAAAACCGCCAGAAACAGGCTGGCGGGAAGGTGGTCGGAATCCCCATGGCGGCGCTGCAAGCAGCGCCGCCATGGAGGATTCCCCCAGCCGGGGGAAATCCGGCGGAAAAATGCCGGACCCGGCTGGGCAGCCGCGGTCGGAATAAGAAATGAAGCACCGCCAGCCTGTTGGCGGTGCTTCAGCCGGCCTCCACCCTGGCGGTCATAGACCGCCAGGGTCAGAATGAGGCCCTATATCTCTCTGTCTCTGCCTCTCTCTCTCACTCTCTCTCTCTGTGAAATATTTCTCTAAATCACTCTATCTCTCTTAATCTCTCTCTCTCTCTCTCTGTCTCTCTCTCTCAGGGTTGGGTGAGTATAGGTGGTTACAAGGTGTTGGACACAGGACCATTCTAAAGTTTTTAAATTCTATTTACAAACTTTACCATCTCTGTAACCTTTGTGTTTTTCAGTAAATTTCTAAGGTTTTTTAACGTAAAGAAATTTGAGGTAGTATGGGTTAATCCAACCCTGCATGACGCACAGCCTTTGGCCATGCCCTGTGGTGGTTGGCTGCAGGACCTGTCTCTCTGGGTGTGAGAATAGGTGTGAAAGGCTGCCTCTGGGTTTGAGAGTGGCTGTGAGAGTGTCTGTCTGGGTGTGAAAGTTGGGGTGAGAGGGTCTATGTAGATGTAAGAGTGGGTGTGAGAGCGTTTGATTGCACTCCAATAGATGAAAGATGCATTCACCTCAACAAAGGATTTCAGATTGTTTTTCAATATGGAATTGTGGAGTAAACCCACTTGCTTTGCCATCGCCAAACCTAGGAGTTAGGATTTTTTGTGCTTTCCAGATGTGGAGCTTCAACTGGGGCACCTGCTACATTTATATTTGTAAGTGCTTCTTGTTGAGGTTTGATTTCTTTAATTTCTGTGAAATGCGCATCATGGCTAGAACTGAAGCCCACATGCTTGTTTGTCCACAGTTTAGCACAAACTATCTATCAAACTGGAGCACTTTCTACTGGGCAGGTAGGAAGTGCTCCCTCATTGGGTAAATGTCCAGTGTGGGACGGGGGGAGCACAGGGCCCTCCTTTCCTGGCCGATTTCATCCCCAGGAACCCCATTCCCTGGGGCGCAGTACAATTCCATGGGAGGGGCAGGCTGCCCCCTCCGCAGGCCAATCTCGGGTCCGAGGATCCCATCCCCCGGGGACCAGCCTTCAATAAATGGAGGAGGGGGGATATGTGGCCACCCCTCCCCTCGCTAAATTCAGACCCAGGGACCACATCCACCAGGGCCTGGCCTCAAAATGTTTTTTTTGGAGGGGGCCGTGCAGCCCCAGGAACCCCATCGCCCGGGGTCTGCCCATCTGTCCTGCAATAGAACTGTGGGGGAGTCTCAAGGCCCACACGGTCCCAGCCAGCTCCCTGCCTCTTGCAGAAGCTGGCATTGCTGTCATCACAGACAGGGAGCTGCTAAAGATGCAACTACCCATCTGTGAGAGCAATTGTTTCCTCTGTTTCTCTGCTAGCATCTTTGTGAGCAGGGAAACAGAGGAAACCTCCACTTCCAGCAAGCAAGAGCTGTTTGACAGTCGGAAGTGTTTGACAATCGGAGTGTTCACTCTGACTTGGCGGGAGCTGTCAAAGCTAAGTCACAGCAAACAGCTAACTCCTGGGGTGGGCACCCTAGGACATAGCTGGAGCTGGCTGGTACAATCCCCTGGGCCATCTATGGCTCCTCAAGGAGGTGGTACTCCCAACGGACCCCTTCATTCTCTTAACTCAACCCAGGGGAGGTGGTTGTCCATGTGGCTGCTGGGCGGCCACACGGCACCCGCATGTAATTGGCATCTATGGCTCCCCGGGGAGGTGACAGTCCTCAGGGCTGTGGGGGGGAGGCCCGTGCCCCCCCCTGTAATTGAATGTTTGCCCTGTGGAGGTGGCAGTCCCTGGGGCTGCAGGGGGGCCACGCAGCCCCCCACATACAATAAAGTATTAGCCTGGGGAGGTTGAATTGCCCACGGCCCGGTTGGGACACCGGACCCCCCCTTATATAATTTACTCATTTTACTCGAGGAGTTTGTGGTCCCCGGGGCATGGGGAAGCCTCACATCCCCCCCTGGCTTACTACTGAAACAAAGCCCTGGGGAGGTGGCAGTCCCCGAGGTATAAATAAGCAAAGGAGGGGGAGCCCATGCATCCCCTCCCTAATTTTTAACACTTTCCCTGTGACCTTTGCCACACATTTGCTACCCTTTCACACATTTGCAACAAAAACATTTTTAAAGTGCTTATTGTGTCCTGGGTGGGTCCCTTTGGGACCCCAGCACCAGAGCTAAGGGATCAGGGTGTCCCTACCCTGGCCCCTTTTCTTTTTTAAAAACTTTTTTTCAAGGACTCTGCTGAAGTCGAGTACCAAGATGCTGCCAGCACTTCCTTGTTGAAGTATTGGCAGCCAATCAGATCTCAGCATGAGGTCAGGAGGGTTCGCAAAGCCTTTGCGTCCCTATATATACAACTTTGATTTTGCCCTAATATCTCAAAAACTACTGAATGGATTTACAGCAAATAACAAAAAGGGTGCTATCTGGACCACGTGCTACCTTTCTGCCAAATTTGTCATAATTCCGTACAGCAGTTCAGGTTGTATTCCTGTTGAAAATCCCTTTGGAAAAATACACAGGGAAACGTGTTTTGGGACCACCCCCTTTCTCTCAGCCCCTGCTTGACGGATCACCCCAAAACTTCCCAGACAGCAAAATCTGATTTTTGGGGAAAATTTTGTGAAGATTAACCAACCGCCGCCAATGATATAGACAAGCAAAAAAACACATTTTGTATAGAAACTAGGTACTAACTATTCCTAACTATAACTACCTAGTGGCGACCACCGCTAGGTGTTTTATATATATATATATATATCTATATATATATCTATATATATATCTATATATAGATATATATATAGATATATATATATATATGTATATACCTATATATATATATGTACACACATATATATTTATATATATATATATATATATATATATATATATATATATATATATATATATATATATATATTTAGAGTTATTTCAAGTAACTATAACTCGTTCCCTAAGGTAACTATAACTCGCAATCTCGCCTTGCACTGCTATTTACCGCAGATATT